>NC_143263.1:62487874-72487874 GCF_984573655.1 Nuphar pumila | reverse complement strand
TTTGCACTCTGCTGCATGATTTTCTCATTCATGTATCCAGATCATGTACAATATTTGCTTGCTTGGGAATAATTTGTAGGCTCTTTAATCTCTTGAGCTGCTACCATAAAATTTTGAAGTTTAATGTTATAGGTTTGAAAACTGACCTATCTATCAGTCAGATATTTATCCCTAGTCAGTCTTCTTGAAGTATGTTGTTACAGATTTTTGGATGCTGCACAAAGGATCCTAGCATAGACTATTCATGCCCTGCCATGGAGGATGCTACCATATTGTTCATGTGCTATCATGGAGCCACTTTCTTGGAGATCCTCTTTGATGATCTACCTGTCCATACAATTTATCAAGTTTCTTATGTTGCTGATCTTGATCTTGTTGATTGCCCTGGCCTCTTTGCTGATTATGGTGTTTACAGGTTGCCTAGCTTTCTTCTTCCTTGGTTGTTTGGGCTTGAGTCCTGTCCAAAGGTGTCTAGTTATCACTTTAAGATTATGATCAGTGTTCAAACTCAATGACTCAAAGATCAGCTCATCTCGGTCACGTTCTGTTAACTTTTGATTTTGTGTAAGAATAGTTCATTAATTATAGTGAATTAATTATCGTATGAATAGTAAAACCGCTATAGAATCCACATGATTACTTGTAAAATAAAAAAATAAGTCAAATAACATCATATGCTAAGCTAAACTAAGATACATTGACTCATTTAGTAACAAGAAATTGAACAACTAAGCTTGTGTCTAACTGTATATTGTTTGACATACATCATGAGTAAGTTTGGAAGAAAAATAGAAACTTCCTTCCTCATGCAAAGGCCAAGGGCCCTTATTGAGATTGATAATCAAAACAAAAAATCAACAAAAACAAGGATTAAACTTCACAAATTAAAAATATCAATTAATAAAATCACAGTTTTAGAAACACTTGTAAATAAATTACTGAATATATAAGTGTTACAATGCACAAATGTTTTCAAGACAAACTATGCCCTTTAAAATGGATCTTTTTACAATGTTTGGCTTGGTTTTTTGGTCATTTTTTGTGCTGTGTTATTTAATTTCTAAAAAATAGTGACCAATCCACCGGTTTTGGAAACCACACATACCCTTCCATGGATGGCTAAATTAGCCACTACATCCCAGAAAATTTCTGAAAATATGCATCCAGTGTTATTTCTGGCAAGGCCCATTCATCAGTTCTCGATGGTGACTCTCTCTCTTAGAGTAGAGCATAGAGCCTTCCCTCTTGCTTTTCTATAAGAACCCTTATGTCATGATACTGATGATGGGATTTTTAGGCTTGGCATTTGAGGGTTCTCTCTTCAAATCCGAGACAACTAGAGTTTTTGAAGAAACATGCCTTCAAATCAGGGTTCCTGTAGAATAGGAATAACGAATACAAGAACACACATTTTGTGAAGATCTGAAGGTTGAAGTGGCTAGGACGCAAATTTCTCCTTTGGATTTTTGTCAGTTCTTAATGAAAGTCCATGGATGTTTATATTCTTTTTTGGTGAACCATGAAAGGAAAAGCGATTCAGCATAACGAGATTAGGGGATTTTAGAATATCTATCTGGATGTGGATGAGGTCCGAAAGGAGCAAGATTAGGGTTATAGGATGAATATTGTGATGATATGGGAAACAAGAGTGCATCTCTTATACAAATAGTTTCTACTTCAAGATTTATTCCAAACAAATTTCCATCTGTGATTTTGGGAGATGTGTAAGTGCTGTTCTTTAAATGGAATATCATTTTGTTTTAGGAGGTGGAATTTTCATGGTATTGAGAGAGAGAGAGAGAGAGAGAGAGAGAGAGAGAGAGAGAGAGAGAGAGAGAGAGAGAGAGAGGCCCTTGCTGGAAATCATGCCAGATGCATACTTTCGACAAGTTTTCTGATGGTCCGTGGCTAGGCTATGTAAATGCAACCAGTGGAAGAGAGAAGAAAATGATAAGGACACATCGATCTGATGTTTTAAGAAGGGCACATTGGTCATTGAACTTTAAACATTAAATAATGTAGTTTGGAAATGACAAAAAGCTCAACTAAAAGGTTATGTAAAGGACATTTTGGGGGGCATATTATGTCCAAAATTATTTGTTCATGATATTATAATGCACAAATGGTTGTGCATTGTAACATTCCCTTTATATATATATATATGAAGTAACCATAAAAGCCAAATTTGACTCAGCAGGTTAAAACTGTTGGCCCCAAGTCTGTCTTGGTTTTGCTGGTTCTCGGTTCTATTCATTGGATTAACCCAGTAAGTGAATGAGTTGAGATGAGCTGGAAGAGATTCATCCACTGATGCAGATCTCATTAGAATTCCTTGGATAGATCACTACACTATTTTTAGTTTTATGGATTCTCACATCTAACTTGTTCAAATCAAAACCACTTTGACCAAAAATCACATCTTGAAATTATTATGCATTGTTTTATGGGATCTTAGCAGCAAATTCATACTAATCATTTGCAAAACCCACAAAAAGAAAAGCTTGTGCTTTAGGAAAAAATTTATCAATGCATAGCAAATGCACTGCCGGACTATTGGCTTTGCACAAGGTGAACGCCTTTCATATATCATGTAGTAAGGGGACTTGTCATCTAAAACTTCCATTGATAATACATTAATGATATGTGTTCCTTTTTAGCAACTTTGTTTTGTGGCATAGGTGTATGAGCAAGACTTTCAGTGAAATATTCTACGTTTGTAGAGGTAATCCTTCAACTATGACTATGTAAACTCTCCCACGCCATGAGTTTGGAAATCTGGTAGGGATTTGATAAAAAAAATGAACTGAGAAATATATCAAAGACTTCAAAATTTATGTTGCATGGACAACTTTATGTTGCATGAAGAATCTCCAAGTAAACTTGGTGGACCATCATTAAGAGAAACATAGGAACGAGAGGAAGAAAGTGATGCTTTTGATGGACCCCAATAATCTGAATCTCAAAATGAGGGAAAATTTCTGTCATGAGTTGGAAATGGGAGTTCATGACTCTTCCAAATTTGACATCTTCAACACCGATGATTACTAATTGACCTTTCATTACATGCAAAAATTGACATTAGACTTTTAAGACCCAAAGGCTTCAAAAAATGGCATTTTATGATTTTACAGTGTTTAAATGCATGCAATGAAAGAGGTCCATGTTCATTATAAGATTCAGTGCTACAAATATTACCCGCACTAGACATGATTGCTTTTCTTGAATCCACATACCAATTGTTTCTTGCTGACTAGGATGAGACCAACTACATATTGTTAAGGCGACAACAAGGCTCTCATGTTTCCCGAAAGTTGGCTATTGCATTTTTTGAGACTTGAGCAAAGTTAACAGCATCATTGTAGTTCTTGCCACAACTGCAACACCATATGTTAAGTCCCAACAATTTTCTGCAACGTGGCCACGTCTCTTGCATAGCTACCTTGTGATCACTTGATTTTGTCTGATATGTTGGTCCATGTTTGTGGGAAATGACAACAAATCTCAACCACCGATGGCACTATTTTGACCTTAACCACTTTCTATACATTGAAAAATCTGTCTGGCCTATGACCATTTGAAAATGATATTATGCAGATTACCTTGCCAAACCTTGTTTGTATTGCTAACAGAGGCTTAATACTGTAAGGTTGTTTCTGGATTTCTAGAGTCGGCGAGGGTGGTTGGAAATTTGAGAGAAACCACCAATATCTGATAACCTCTATCCAGTTAATCTTCAATAATTTTTATTTTATTCAAGTACTCGCTAATCATAGGATCCATCCTCTTGGTATTTGCAACTCAGCTTTTGGATTCTTTTGGCTTCATGACATGAAATTCTGGTAGATTGATACAGTCATGGCAGGGCTCAAGCTGGACCTGCAGATTGAGGTCCAAGTTGCGATGCCCATCTCCTTGATTCAATGTTTCGAGTTGGCATATGTGACCAAGAAGAAACTCTCCTGGATGAGCTTGCGCTGCCCTAGAGACAATGAGATGTCCAACCAAAGACACATGTCCCAAGAGAACCAGACCCCTAGTAAGGTAATGCCGAGCCAGCACGAGAGACCGAACATCAATGACCTACAAAATAGGCCAAGGATTCGTACCCTTCGGCGAGGTATAAGCCAGATGAGCGCCTTGCGGTGCAAGTGAAGTGGCTCTCGCATGAGCAGATGGGGGAAGTGCCAAGGGCCTCTGCTATAACTGTGATGAAGTGCAAAACCCTCAATTTGTATTTGTGCAACAACGATTTTGAAGACGACTATGATAGCGATGCCAAGTTGATGGACTCAAGTGAGGATGCATTGAAGGAGGTTCCAGAGATTTTGTATCACCCCCTAGCAAGCGTCGAGGTACTAAAAATTATGTGAGTGCTTGGGATGTTCATCCAACTGACTATCTAGGTTCTATCTAGGTTCTATCTAGGTTCTGATAGGCACTGGGTAAACACACTTCTTGTGTGCATAGACGACCAAAAGGGATAAGTGTGGGATGACACCCAAGCATCCCTTCAAGGTGGTAGTTGGGAACAATAGTAAGCTGAGATGCACCACCCTCTGCCCTGAAATCCGTTTAGAGATCCAGGGGATAGGTTTGATTATGGACATGTACATGCTTCTCATGAAAGGCGCAGATGTCGTGTTGGTGATGCAATGGCTGCAGTCCCTGGGGTCTGTCTGGTGGAAATTAAGGACATGACCATGGAGTTTGAGCATGACGATCGTCCGATTGAGATCTGCACATCTTTCTGAGCACCTCTCTCTATGACTGAGTCTAAACAACTCACCAAGGTGGTACAGGAGGGCGTGTCACAAATGTACGTGATGATGACTCTGTGGATGGAGCACCCACCTCTCTTGAGGAAACCCTACTCCAGGAGTTTGGTGTAGTGTTTGGGGAGCCGAAAGACCTTCCTCCCTCATGGTCTCATAACCATACTATTTATGTCGAGTTTAGAGCCAAACCGCAAACATCCGGTATCGATACGCACATGTTCAGAAGATGGAGATCAAGTTTCTGGTGAAAGAGATGCTCAACGCTAGGATTATCCAGGCTAGCAAGAGTCGGTATTCTTCTTTGGTACTGTTGTTGAAGAAGAATGATAGGTCTTGAAGGTTCTGCATCGATTAGAGGGCCCCTACCTGATCCCTGTGATTGATAAGTTGATGGAGCACTATTTTTCGAAGCGGGATCTCAGGTTTGACCATTATCAGATACAGATGGCCCCAGAGGATGTTCAAAAGACAGTGTTTCAGACCCATGATGGATACTATAAGTTTTTGGTGATGCCCTTTGGTCTCACTAATGCCCTGCCATGTTTTAGGGTTTGATAAATGTCATCTTCCAGCCCTACCTCTGTCAGTTTGTATTGGTCTTCTTCAACATCTTGATCAATAGTCCTTGGGAAGACCACCTGCAACACCTATGTGTTGCCCTAGAGACCCTCGTGGAGCATCGCTTGTATGCAAAGCGCTCCAACTGCAATTTTGGTTGGACACGTGTCCAGTACTTGGGTCACATTATTTCAGGACAGGGACTGGAGATAGACCGCAAGATGATTTAGGCTTTGCAAAGCTGGCCGGTGCCTCAGTCTCCCAAGGGACTGCGGAGTTTCCTTGGCCTTACCGGGTACTATCGCAAGTTCGTCCAGGGGTACACTTAGATCGCCCAACCCTTGAATACTAGGGGTATCAACGAGTCGGGTTTGGCTCAGACCCAAGTGGAACCAGACTTGGACTAAATTTTTGGGTATGGTATCGGGTCTGGACCATGGTCTAATCGGGTCCACTATAAGAAAAACCATACCCGGACCTAATAAGAACTACATGAACCAATACATTGAAAATTTGTGGGTCTTAATCGAAACTCAGGTCGAGTTTGGGTTTGGTATAAAATTTCATAAACTTTACCCAGGTCCAAATATTAATCGGACCTTCGGGTTTGGACCCAGGTCTTAATCAGGTCTTCTTATTTATCACCATACTCGAACCCTATAGGGTTTGGTTCAGGTCAGGTCTGGGTAAACTGGGCTCGTTGATACCCCCCCTACTGAATATCCTCCTAAAGAAGGGGCCCTATGTTGGAACGTGGAGGCTACTACCATGACCCTCCTAAAGAAGGGGCGCTTCTGTTCTTGGACGATCTCTGTCAGGAATCTGAGTTGCACAATTTTCTCTCTACTATTCGCAAAGAGATTCAAGGAGGGGACACTTCCAAATTCAAGATTCGGGAGAACTTGGTGATGCACCACGGGTGGATAGTAGTCCCTCTTGAATCAGATCTTACGAACCATTCTGCAGCTGGTTTGGTAAAACCAAAGAATAAACATTGCTAGTTGTCACAACTGATTTGAATGATTTGTGAATCAATATGAAGTCTGCAGTGACTTGGGAACTCAGTTGAGGTCTGGGTTCTGAGTTCAGGTGAGATCATATCTGTGCTTCTCTTGTCTTTTCCTTTTCCTTTTCCTTTTTCTATATGTTGTGTCAAAATCACTCAAAGCAAATAAACTTCAATCTGACACTTGGTTTTGTGTCTCCATGTCTATTATCAGTTGGGGAAACCCTACAAGTCAATCTGTTGTGGATTGCTTGAATCTTGGTGGAGTTCGTCCAAGTTCTTGATGAACTTGCTGAATCTGCAAGTTGTTTTGACACTTTGACTGTCTTGCATTGGGCTACAGAAGCCCTTAGTCAGTATTTGAAAATAACTGATGTTAATGTAGCAGCCGGAGTTTATGGCTTTCATTGTTGTTGGTGCAAGGCTTCGGACTATCTTTGCTGTATGTCTTAAGGAGTTGTAGTTTATGCTTGGTAGCCAGTCTTTGTATTTCAAATCTACACCTTTCATACTTCCGTCTAGAATACTTAATCTGATTTTGCTCCAAACTATACCCTACCTTAAAACTGTTTTTGCATCTAACAAAGATTGAATAATTTTGTGTCCAGCTTAACCATTAATATTGGTCACTGCACTCACTTCCATTTCTCTATTGACTACAGATTACGGTACTTGGGACATCTGGGCTTTCTGGATCATATGTTGAGCACAGAGCTTGATAACTACTAGCTGCTTCACATAAAGACCGCCAATAATTGTATGAATTGCTTCTGAGGAAAACACTTTTTTTTTCTTGCCTGGAATTTTCTCTGGTATGCCTATCTTACCCTGGAATCAAGAGTTTAGATTGATGTGCTTGCGGTAAAATAGGAGCATTTTGAAGCAGTATCTTACTCAATTCCCTGACAAGAATGTGTTGTGTTTCTATATTAACTGCAGAATGTCAAATAAGAAACAGATTTCTGGTTTTCACTTGCTCTTCTATTTGCTTGTATCCATTAGCCTGTTGTCATTTGTAGAGAGGTACATCCTTCTGCACGACCTTGATATAATATTCGTCTATGATTGAGTTCTGATATGAGGCAGTGGTAACAATTGGTCACGTAGATTCATATATTGCAAGGTTGTCTGCCGTTCGGGAGGACCTTGGCTACTTATGAAACGAAAAAAGTTTAGCTTCACAGGTCCTCTGTTTGTAACGATCTAAGGTCAAGGGTGTGTGAGCACCAAGTTGTTGGTGAGGCATTGTTATCTCCTGAACATGTTTATGTTGGATTTAGTCTAGGACTTGCAGTATTCAAACGTACCCTATAATTGACTCTTTGACTCTATCATAGGATTTGGGATAGTGGCATGGTTGGATATTACCACAACTCAGGTGGATCTGATCAGGTAAACAGGTGGATTCAGTTTTAGGTTTCTAATTCAAAACCAGACCCGACTTTGGAACCAACTAATATACGTAGATATTGATGTTCGAAAGCAAATCTAATCAAGGCAAATAACGAACTTCACTCTCCAAAAAAATAATAATGTGAGCAAAATAATGAATGGGATCCTAGTTTGGTGATGCTTTTCTCAGGTCTGACTCTTGGCCCAATTCAACCACAATAAAATCTTATGTTGATATGGGATTCATTTGCATGCCTACCTGTCACGGTTCCTGTAAATTCATCGATAAATGTCAAATTTGGTGATGGTACCATATTTCATTAGGTAAGGGTTAGGCCTTGTATGGGTCCAGTCAAAACCCGTTAAAGATCCACTTATCGTAATTTGTTGAGAGATGGAAATTTATCGCATTCACTAGCTAATTCAACAAAAGTTCAGGCTGCTTTTCCACACACACACACACACACACACACACACACAAGATGAAAGGTTCAGGCCCTTCTTTTCTTGGGATAACCAGAGAAGAAACCACCTCTCTCGCACAGGATCTGACCCGTATAGGGTCAAGGTTTTGGTGATAAAAAGAAGGTCCGATTAGAATCTGACTCGGACTCAAAGAGCCTGATTAGTATATAGTACCGGGTGTGGATTGTGAAATTTCATACCAGACCTGAGTTCCGATTAAGATCTGTGATTTTTCAATGTAAAAAAGAGAAAAAAATTTATTATTTTACCAGATATGTACCGGGTGTGTTTTTTCTTATAATAGACCCAATCTGACCCGAGTCTGGACCCAGTACCAGTACCTTAAAGCAGGATTGGTAAACTGAGCCAAACGAACTGAACACACCGTTTTCAAGCTCGGCTTGTTTACCAATGAACTCAGCTCGGACTCATGTTTATCTGAGCCGATCACAAGCCAAGCTTGAGCCCAAGCCAGATGAGCCGAGTCCGAGTCCACTCGTGTGGGAAAAAAAGTACGTTAGAAAATGAAGAAGACGGCAGTGGAATTCAAATACCACACCTACAAACATGCAGTTTGCACTCAATGTTGTACCTTTATATATTTTTATTTTACAAGCTTATACGAGTTCAGCCGAGCCGAGAAGCTCGTGGCTCAACTCACCATCTTTACGACCCGATCTTCATCGTGCCCAACCGAGTCGAGTCACGAGCTGATCGGTTTGTTTACCAGCCCAAACTCAAAGTTATATTTGGGTTCGGACCCACCTGGCTCCGAACCAGATATGACCTGTTGATACCCTCTACTAGGGAGTACACTGTACACCCAGCCATTGTGACAAACATCGCGAGAAATATGAATTTATCGCACAGAATCACGATATACTCAATAAAAGATAAAACGGTGTTTTTTTCGCGAGATTTTGCATTTCTCGTGAAATTAACTTTTGAGAAAATATTGCGTTATTTTTGCGATAACTAGAAAATCTTACGAAACCTTTTGTTTTGTGTTTTTTACCCAAATAAAAAAACTGACGCCCCAAAGCCCCCCACCTCCGCCGTCGCGCTTTGCCTCTTTCTCATTTCCTCTGCGTCTCTCGAACCCTAGCACGCACCATTCAGAGGTTTTGTCCGGTGAATAGGCATCGGCAGTGGACCAGCGGACGGTCAATCGGTGTCTGAGGCGTCGGAAACAGTCCGGTGAGTCCAAATCTGCTTCTCTCTCTTTGTGGGTGGCGGTGGACTGAGCTGGTCGAGGTTTTGGTGGTGGGATTGAGTCCCGGAGCAAGGAGTGGAGTTGGAGATTCCATTGATGGAGATCTGGGCCATGGAGGATGATTTATTATTTATTTATTTTTCGAGGTCTGGGTGGTGGAGGCAGAGGTTGGTGGTGGGTTTGGTGCAGGAGCAAGTGTTGGAGTTGGAATTGGTGGAGGTGGACTTGGAAAAAAAATAGAACGACACTTTGGCCGCTCTTTTAGATGTCAAAAACATCGTGATATTGTCATTTATAATGCAAATAACATGTTTTTTAAATTTAATCTGCTGTTTCTCTAAAAAAATATGTTGCTTTGTATTTTTATGTTTTATAAATTTTTTAACTTCTGCATATTTTAATTCCTAACTTTAATTGGTGGTAGAAGTATGATATTTTCTTTTGTTACTGAATGGTCTAGATCCAGTTTGATTCTAACATCAAGGTATTGAGGTCTGACAATGGCGCGAGTATTTTGTATAAATTCTTTAGTTGTATGGGCCAAAATATCCTGTACCTAGACCCCTCAACAAAACAAAGTTGCTGAGATAAAGGAACAATCGTCATCTCTTGGAAGTCACCGAGGTCCTTATCACCTCTGTTGAGGTACATCAAAGAAATATTAGCTTGATACTCATTGTACAGATTTTGTTTATCATATGGCTACTCATGTTCTTGGTGGACCCTATCACATTTTCAAACCTGATTCTCCTCCTTTTTGTATGATTAGCCTTTGGTTGTGTCTGTAAGATTCCTGTGTTGAAGATAAAAAGGGATAATTGTTTATAAAAGTGTTCATTATGAAACAAAAGAAACAAAGAAACTTGATTAATTGAATTTAAATAAGTCTAATAATTTTATTGTATTGTGCTTTTTTGTTCTTTTCTTTGGGTATCAAAATGAGCAGGAAAGAAGGAATTCTGAATTCATGTTGGAGATCAGCTAACTGCTTATTTGTTTAGATTTGTGATTCTTGATTCACCAACCTTCCCTTTCTATCCTCCTTCATTCATCCAACTTGGAAGTATAAACGATAGTCACAGGGTGATATTATCGCGTTATATTCATCAAGCGATATTATAGGTAAAATATCATGATATTTTGAAAATATCGCCAATTTAATAATATCACGATATTATCAACTATTGTTACTGTTTTTATTTATTTTCTACATCTTAAAGATGTTTTTCTTCTTTATTTTGTATTTCTTACTTATTTCTTTTAGTATATATGTAGTTTATTATCTAAACATGAAGTTTTCTTACTTATTTTTGTTATTATATATGTATATATATATTTTTTATGCTCTGAGATTTATCACCAAACCGATAATATCGCGAGAAATAGCCTCGCCGAGATATAGCCGATACCGATATTTGTGACTATGGTATAAACCTAGATACTGGAAGCACCCTGCCAAACTAGCGATTGCACTTCCTAGGAAGTGGGATTAAAAGTTGGAAGCAATTGTGAATCCTGTACATAGGAATCTTGATTCCTGTATAATTCCCATGAAACCACAATGTCGACTTCTATTGCAAGAATTTTGATTCCATGATACAGAACCTAGATTCCTATTCATAGGAACCACGATTCCCATGTTATGGGATCCCAATTCCTGGATGTGGGAATTCCATTTTCTGAATGAATGAATTCCATATATATATATATATATATATATATATATATATATATATATATATATATATATATGTGGTCTTCACCAACTGCTTCAGTTTAAGTTAGATATTTTCTTATGTTGATTCTCCATTCAAAATAGCAATATCCATGTCTGATAACCATATCAATGTGATGTGGATAAAACCATGTGTGCATTGGGTACAATTTGACTGACTATCCTTGCCTGAGTTAAGAAACAATTGGAATTATGTAGACAGTTTCTTAGTTCCAATTGTAGGTAATTATTAAATTAGTAATGCTTTTGGTGTTTTTTGAAATGTTTGTGGCTTAAATTTCTTATTCCTGCTTGTTTTCTTGATTTACCTTTCAGATAAATCAGCTGTATTTACGTGGGAGGAAGTGCACCTTTGCAACTGATTAAGCATTTATATATCCTTTCCAACATGTTGCTAATGGATCCTACATGTAAGAATACATTCCAGCGTCGCATTTGCGATGGTGACCTGGTTATTGTGTATGAGAGGCATGATACCATGAAGGCAGTCAAAGTGCAAAATGGCTTGGAATTCCAAAATAGATTTGGCGTCTTCCAACACTCTGACTGGATTGGGAGGCCTTTTGGGTCCAAGGTACTGAGCAAGAAGGGTGGATTTGTGTATTTATTGGCTCCCACTCCAGAGCTGTGGACTTTAGTCCTAAGCCACAGGACTCAGATTTTATACATTGCAGATATCAGCTTTGTGATATCATACTTGGAAATTATTCCAGGTTGCTTGGTTCTAGAGTCTGGAACTGGCAGTGGCTCACTTACCACATCCCTTGCAAGAGCAGTTGCTCCAACTGGCCATGTCTACACATTTGACTTTCATGAACTTCGAGCTGCCTCAGCAAGGTATATTGATTAAGTTTTTGTGTTAGATTTGTTCTCTGTACAGTACTTGAGGTGAAGCTATTATATTTCAAGTTCTCAATAACCAATTTAAAGGGGATTTTGGAAGCCCTTTTTTTGGTCCATCATAATAAGCCTTTCTTTAACGCAATAATAACTACTGATCGAGTATATTTTACATGTTTAAGAAAGTCTTTCTGTTGTTTTTTTGCGAAAATGATCTTATTGTCTTGCAGGTTTGAGAAATTTTCTTAAATAGTGCTAGTGTAAGGAGTTTTAGCCTTTTTCCTTGAGATGTGATTTATAGTCTTCTAGTTTTCCCTGAATTTTCTGAGTCGTGTATGAAATAATGGAGGCAATATATGAAGATTTGATGAAATAAGAACTCAGCAACTTTGAAGGAGCTCTGCCTATGGAACAGGTGTCATGTTTGGGGCCTTTGGGCAGACCAATGGGCCTGACAATTCTTGCAGAGCCTCCAGAATTGCCCAGGATGGTAAACGGCCTGCGCTTCAACAATTCTGTGTATAGTATGACCTATTATCATATATGACTCCCTTCTTGATTCATGGTTACTTGGTGTATTTAAGGCTGGTAAATGAACCGAGCAGCTCCTTACTCGGCTTGGTTCTTCTTGTCACGAACTCGTTCGTGATTGGTTCATATAGTTGGCGAGCCGGGCCACGAGCAGCTCATTTGGCTTAAATGAATCGAGCCTGAACACAAGGTGTTCAGCTTGGCTCGGCTTGATAGTGCTCGTATAGATAATATATATATTTTTATAGATAATATATATTTTGTGTAATATATAAAAAGAAGAATGCATAAAATATATATAAAAAAGAAGGATGAATGAAAAATATATACATAAAATATGGACTATTAAGTGTAATTTATAAAAAATTATATATTTTCAAGTATAATATATAAAAATGTATATACTATGTATAAATAACATGGAATGCTTTTACACAAGTCAGCTTGTGTTCGGCTCATCTCATTCAGGAACGAGCTGAGCTCGAGCTCGGCTCGGATAAACACGAACACGAGCTCAATCCACTAGTAAACGAGCCGAGCCCAAACATGCCCTGTTTGGTTCGTTCGGCTCGTTTACCAGCCCTAGTATTATTAGACCAAGTCAAAAATTCTTTTCATCATTTCATTGCTGGTCTTTATGATTTGGTCATTGCCAAAAGGTCAAGATTCTTTGGCTGTATCGAAGACACCAGTCTATTTGAATGGTGCATCTAAGCAATTGTATTCTATTTTCATATAATCAAAATTTTGGTAGACTGTGGAATTGTCTAATTCTAGTTGTTCTTTCATCAGGGAGGATTTTGAGAAGACCAGATTGAGTAACTTGATAACTGTGGATGTCCGTGATATTCAAGGTGAAGGATTTCCAGAAAAGTTCTATGGGATGGCAGATTCTGTTTTTCTTGATCTTCCACAACCTTGGTTGGCCATACCATCTTCTGGCAAAACGTTGAAATGTGATGGAATCTTATGCTCCTTCTCACCTTGCATTGAGCAGGTTCAGCGTACATGTGAGACACTGAGATTATCTGAATTCACTGGTGAGTTTTCAATTATCGGTTATATTTCCATCTGTATTGAGTTGTCAAGAACAAAAAGAAAGGATAAAAAGCAAGAGAGGAATAAAAAGTTTGTTGATAGCTAAATTAAATAAACCAGCATGGAGTTGTCTATGGCTAACTCACATGAGAGTGCATATGTGCACATGCACACACCTATACAGGGACACATGGCATGGTTTTGTTTCTCTTTAGTTTGGCCTGTTCTATTACCACGCTGTTGATCTGACTAGCTCAACCTGATTATGATAAATTTCTAGAAATACAGGTTTTCATGCAAATTGAAAATCCATCTTTTTCATTCTATTAATTATTAGCCAGGAACTAGCGATAGCATAGCAGCTAGTTAATTTTCTTCTAATGAGTTAGCTTGTGCCTCTGTTTCTCATCCATCGAACATCTCCATGTTTGCAGCTAGTTGGCTGGTTGTTTCAACTTTCTGCCTCGGAGAAAATTTAAATAATTCTTCCATTTTACACAATTGATCCTATTAGCCTAACCATATAAGTAATACTACGTGATATCTTATCTACTGATGGTCCTCTCACCGAGTGCCAACGATTAATCTTTTCTATTTAATTTCCATTCATTTTTCTTTTGTTGACTGGAAGATTTGAATAGATTAAGGGCTTTTGTTTTGGATTATTTTGGTGCAGATATTCGGACATTTGAAGTACTCCTACGAACCTATGAAGTTAAGGAAGCCAAGATTGATGGAGGTTCTGATGATAGACGGACAGACATTAGTTCTCTTCCCTGCAAGCGGCAGTGTTCAAATGATGGAAGCGTAAGTGAAAGAATGAGTAGAATTGTAGTGCGGCCATGCAGTGAATCAAGAGGTCACACAGGGTATCTGACATTTGCAAGACTACGTGTGACCACCTGATCTCTCTCTCTCTCTCTCTCTCTTGCACATCACACTGCAGCGGCAGCACTGACTGATAGTGCTAGAACTAAGGACCAGGCAGATCCCTTACATTGCCTCTTCATCATCGTTGGATTCTAGAGATCTGTTGATGGTCTGCGTCTGTGGATTCTAGAATGGGAATTGGAAAAAAAAAACTGTTTATAACTTTCACTTTTATGATAGCGTTTTTTAGCTAAATTTTGTCAGAGATGAAGTGCAAAAATACATGTTCAATCATTTGTGGTAGCGCATCTATCCTTCCATACAATTATACTGATGTGGTGAGTGCTCTTTTCATAGTTATCATGTGATTTTGCGGATAGGGTTCTTGTTATTTATGTGACTGCTTTGATCTGCATCTTAAGTAGATCATGACTTCTTTTTCCCCTAAATTCGATGTTCTGTTTCACTTTGAATTTTGATTTTGGTCTCTCTCTCTCTCTCTCTCTTCCACACAGGCACACACACTAGAAACCTGATCTGCATGTATGGTTTGGTATTAACTGGCCCTTGGATCATGTTTTTGGGATGTGTGTCAGATTTTGTGGGAGTTGAAAAATCAACGTCTACAATGTAGTGAATTTTCAACCCTCAAAATTTTGTATTTTTACGTCAAGAAAATACAATAAGGGTTTCTACTATTTTGATCATGCTGAGCACATTCATATGGGGTCAGATTTGATCAAAACAAACTCCATGTGTTTTTTTTTAGAGGAAAACAAACTCCACGAATTCCAACTAGGGGTTTCTTCCCCCTGAGGGTAGCAAATATTTTCCTGAAACATTGTAAAGAGAGAAAAAATAAGCAAAATCTCAAAGGCACTTTTTCTATTTTTTATGCTTTTGAATTGGTTTCCTGCTGCTGCTTTTATTCTCTACAAATATTAAGCATTTCTTGTTACCTTCAATTGGGAATAGTCGGTGACTCGGTGTGCACATAAATCCAGGATTTGGATTCCTTTCTGAATAGAAAGCTATCGCAAATATTGCAGCTCAAAGAATTGCAGAACATTGGAAATCGCTCCTACATCAAAACATGCATGTTTCCATGTGAATTGTGACCAATGGCATCTATATTCCACTAAATGACAATCAAGGCTTCTACTAAATCATATATATATATATATATATATATATATATATAAAGAGAGAGAGAGAGCACTTGAACAGGGATCTGTTCTATAGGGTGTACAAATGTATCTTTAAGTCCCAAGGAGAGAGAGAGAGATGTCCTTTCTCTTTCCAAATGTGAGATTCATGAATTTGTAAAAAGAGAAGTATGAACATGTAGGATATTTGCCTACCTCATCTTATCATTTGGTGTTGCCTTGGATGGACAAAGGAGAGAGATAGTGTGGTGCTTGTATGCATCTATTCATTTATATATAAGATGATTTGGACATTTGCTTTCTGTCACATGCCAACTTATAAGTTCAAACATTCAAAACACGCTTAATTAATTTTCACATAAATTACATTCATAAAAGTTTGTAATGGAAATAAATAGATTTTAACCTTTCAAAAAAATCAATAGATTTTAACCAATTCTTGTCATAAGCGAGTTTGACAAAGACACTGTCTAGTGGCACCAATTTATTGATACATTTGGTGATTCAGACATTGTGCTTGAGACATTGAAACAAATCTAGAATGATTTTTGTGTTCTAAACTGCATTTGCATAAAAGATTTCAAAAGAAATTATTAGGTTTTAATCAGCTTTGATCGTAAGCAAGTGGATGTGCTGTGTTCACTCCCTAGGTTAAGAACTGACTTTTTCTTTGCCATTTTATGCCTGACTGTCTTTAGGATTAGGCCCAACATAACTGTGAACCTAGTCGGGTTGCACCTAGGTCCTGCTTAAGTTCCTAACCGACCAGGCTTGGGTTGGGACTAGCTTTTTCCTAGGCATGGTGAGCCCTTGCAGGTACAAGGGAGCTTGGCCTGATGTACACTAGAAATAAAAGCAACCTTCCTGATGCATGTTGCCCTGTGAGCTTTACCATTAGAAAAGATCTGTCCTGTTCAAAGATAAATGATGGTTAATGCACCTTTGCTCATGGTAACTTTTTTTTTTTTTCAATGACATTGGATCCTCTCAGAGAACCAGGCCACTTAATAGACCCACCCCGAAAAAGGCAAACCCCAGGTGGAGCCCACGACCACCTTGCTTTAGGTGGTCCACCATGGACACACCAACGGGGTTTGATTAGACGAATGTTGTTGACATCAACACAAAGGATATAATATTCATGAATGTAAGTAGAAAATGTTGGATCTAGCCGTGTCTTGAAGATGAGAATGATTTAAAGGTAGCCCAAAACTTTATATTGGATTCAACTTTAATAATTTAATGCATGAAAATAGCAAACAAAACATGTTAAACATTATTCAAAGGTTAGGTTAGATTTTGCTTTTGGAAATTAGATCCATTACTCGTGGTAGTGCATCTATCTAATTTCTAAATGCTGAATCTAACATTTGAATCATGTATATATATATATATATATATATATATATATATATATATATATATATATATATATATATATATATATATATATATATATATATAGCATGTTTCTCTTTACTATTTTCATGCCTTAAAGTTGAATCTCATTACATGGGTAGCTACATAATTTTTTTTCTCAACTTTTTTATAAGGAAAATGTCAACCAAAATAAATGAATTTAATTTTATTTTGAGGAAGAAAGTGAAGATAATAAAAAAGGCTGAAAATTTGAAACATTGGTTAGTTACAATTTCACAAACTCGGCTTGAAGATAGTTTTTTTCTCATTAGGAGTTCGAACTCGGCTTGGCTAGTTACAAGAATGAGCCAAGCTTGAACACTTCAAGCTCTGCTCATTCAGCTCGTTTACCAGCAGATATGTTCATGTTTCTCATAACATCTCGTCTTCATTTTGTTTTCTTATCAATTCAGGACTTTGTCACTACAGTTGCAAATTCAATTCAATCTCAAATTGCTGAAAATTGATGCCAGTCCTTTCTCTGATTCTTTTAATTTTCCCATAATATCTCGTTTTCACAATATTTTCGAAAACGTTTCCGGATATTTGTTTCTCCTGTCCCAAAATTCCACCCTCTTTGATGTAAGGGTAGAAGAGTCATTTGAAGATAGTAGGGACATTTACGTCATAGGGAGAAAAAGTGGAGGTTATAATGGGCATTTGATACTTCCTTGTTCCCCGCCAAGTTTTACCGACTGATGTGTGTGGGGCCCACCGCCTTTGTTTTTTTTTTTTCCCTCGTTAGAACGCTCGCGATTCCAAGCCTTTTCAATTTTTATCGCACCTTCATAATTGGGGTGGGTCCCACCACGAGCAAATTAGGATTTTAAAATGACCAAAATACCCCTTACCTGATCATGCTGCACTACGGGTCGGGTTTGGTTCCGACCCTGGTAGAATCAGACTTGGACGTGATTTGTAGGTATGATATCTAGTCCGGACCCGAGTCTAATCAGGTCCACTATAAGAGAAACTATACTCCAACCCTAAATGAACCAGACTCGGACCATACCAGGTAAATTAATTATTTTTACATTGAAAATTTGTAGGTCTTAATTGGAACTCAGGTCATCGGGTTGGGCCTGGGTCTGGTATAAAATTTCACAAACTATACCCGGATTCATGTATTAATCGGACCTTCGAGTTCGCACTCCGGTCTTCTTATTTATCACCATACCCGAACCCTATAGGGTTTGGTCCAGGTTGGGTCTGGATAAACCCGACCCGTTGACACGCTACTTATCCCTACCCCCACCAACCTTTTGCTTAACACAATCCTTTGGTTCTAGGCATAGGGATCGGGTCGGGATGAATTATTGTTGATCTGAACCTGAATATGAATTCTAAACGGCAAATGTGAATCTGAATCTAATTGATCCATTCAAGTAGATCACTTACTGAGTCCAGAAAAATGGGTTAAATAATATGTATTTTGCATGTAAAAAGTGCACGAGATAATTGGTTTAATCCATATCCGAACACATCGCATAAACTATTGAGATCTGAAAAAGGATATTTCTATCCCTCAAAACTTTTTAGATGCATATCTGAAAATAATGTACTGGATTTGTATCTGAGATCTGACCATATCCGATCTATTCACACCCCTATTTGTAAGCTTTTCTTCATGAAAATAGATGGATCCGTTTAGTTTGGATCTTGGAAAAACCAGGTTGGTCTAAATGGATCTACCTTCTGAAACTATCGGTACCATACCCATTTAAGATGGATCTTATTTGAAATTTTCACACTTTTCATGGTTTATCCAATCGGGTCTGGTAGGGACTTACCAATCGGGTCTAGAGGATGTGTTGTGTATTGCTCAATGTTGCGTAATTGATATCGTACTAAATATGCAAACTGATCGGATCCAGTCAGGCCTTTGATTCACATCTGACATACTGGCCTTAAAATAAGATCTGGTAATGTGTAATTCGGATGGTTTTGCACTCACCTGAACAGACATTTTGGATTTAGATTCAGATCCAACACAATATTTTACATTGGCTCCATATTTAAATCTGGATTAAGCCTAATCGGCTTATAATTTTTACATGTAAAAATGCTTGTTTCCAACTTTTTTTTTTCTTCTACAAGTTCAGCATATAATTTTAGGATCCAAACTTTACATGATCGTTTACATTATATCCAGATACTTATCATATCCGGATAATTGTAGGTTTGCAATGGATTTGGGTTTGACTTTCGGTGAGGTGACTATTCATCCAACTGGATCCGGATCTGTTAAGGATTCACTGTATCTTCTTAAGACATATCCATGTGCATGTCGGGTACCTAGCCCAGACCCGTACTATTGACATTCAATATGTTGGGTCCTGATTTTTCTTGGGACGGTGTTAACCAAGAAGGCCGAAGGGTATAAGAGTGATTTCCTATAAAGTTTGTCTGCCTTTTATATTTAGTTTTAAGGGTATTTTCGTACTTTAAAAAAAAGGATTTCAATTCTCTCTGTCTATACAGGGCAGCCCGAGAAGCCTCTCAGAATGACGAAAATACCCCTAATTTGGGTTTTTTAACGGCTTATTTTTTTTTGGATGTAGAATTACTAGGGTTGCCCCTAAGCGTCAATCATGGACAGAAATGGGCCTCGTGATGGCATGAAGCTGATTGACTATAATTTAATTAGAGGATTAGGGATTTAGGGTTTATCATTCATGAGAATATTATGGAATGAAGCTGCTGAATTGACTCTCATTTAATTAAATAAGGATTAGGAATCCGGGTTAAACTCTTTCAGACATGGTTCCCGTTATTAAATAATGGTTTAGGTATGGAGTCATCTTGGATCCGACTCCAATCCATTCTGTGTTTATGGAGGTGTTTGATTCTCAAATTTAAGTTTGAGATCCAATGAGTAGAGATATACTTAGGGTTATGTCATAGGGACACGCCACGCTCGGACACGTAGACATGGACACGGACAAACACGTACAATATTTTAATATTATTGTATTAATTTTGCTGTTTTAAGATTTTATTTACATTTGTAAGATTAAAATATAAAAAATTTAGTTTTTTATTGATAAACAATTAAAAACTTAGGATTGTCGTGTCCTCTGCTCCAAAAAGTTTTTGAAGTTGAGTCGAACCTGCATCATGCGTTCTCGTGTCCACTTACGCATCTTTGTGACAGACTTAGGGGCCATTTGAATATCTCGAATCACATATTCAAGGATCTGATCTGATGCAGGCCTCATGCCAGATATTGGATTGATTTGAACCTGCTTGGTGATCCAATTAGCTAAACACAAAGGCACCTACTTATGTCCAAGAACATAGCTGATAAAAGGCAAATAGTGAATTGGATCCTAATTTAATAAAGTCTTCTCCAATCCAATTCTCAACATGTGGACAACCAAATCATAGGATCCAGTAGCATGTGGACAACCCTACCTATGAATCTATGATTGTTCTTGCCAATGAATTCATTAATAAGGATCATATTCGGCACTAATCCCATTATTTCCATTTGTTAAACAATTGGGTCTGATTTAGGATCTTGCTAGAATTTTTTAGATCCATACCCAATAAAGATAAAAAAAAAAGTCATTACAATGCATGCATAAGAAATTTTGATTCAATATGATTAAGGATGCACATGCAACATATTCCTAGTCCAAGTTGGACTATGAGCCTAATGACATCAAATCTAACAAGGACAGATCTAATAACACCTAGACAGAAACCAAAATCTGACCCTTACATCCAGACCCGAGGCTTTTTCATCCAAATCTTGGATGCAAATCGTGTCCGGCTCAAGACCATTATGAGATGATAACATCAGGTTCCATTGGATCAAGATTAGGGTCCAGTTATGGTCTACTTCACATGGACACACAAACGGACACAAGTGTGGGTTGAACTCATATGCAAATATATGATTTTTTATGAAAAAAGTAGGACAAGTACTAGGGATGGCAGTGGATCGGGGCGGGGGCAGGGACGGGGGACAAGGTCTCCACCTCCGCCCCATCTCAAAATCCTGCCCTCCATCTCTGCCTCCATACCTCAATTGCACACGTATGTATTGTATTACAACTATATTCAATAATTACAAACCACACAAAACACATGTACTCTTGAATATCCTCGTTAACTCAAACTTTTTCGATGATATGAGTCTTATCCCTTGCGATGTACCAACCAAACTAAGCACTAGGGACCTACCTGAGCACAAACACGAGTGCATATTGGCCAACTAAGACATGATTCACGAAGGGAACGAGCCATGACAAGAGCTCGACCTAAAAAATTGAGTGCAACAAGGATATACACCCTGGGTACATGCGTACAACCAAACGTATATATATGTATATTGCAATTGCATATGTATCAACACACGTCATAAACATTCAATATGTAATACGCTCATACAACATACACTTAATGTTCACTGTTACCTACAACTAATTAACAATATATGCCAGTTTTATCTTTTTAAATGTTAAGCGTTCAACCTGCAAAACAACACACTTCAAAATGTTTTCGATAAACCTGGTTCTACAATTATATATCATGTCCGCCAAAAGCATCTCCACTTAGTTTAATATTATATTCTAACAATTTTATGAACCAAAAAATGATTATTTTCAGTTTCTAAATATTTCTACAAGTAATTACTTATGCACCCCTTGCGTAATTAAGAACTTGGTAAGCGTAGGAGTATCGTACCTTAAGCCCCGATAAGGATTTGAGAATTATACCTCTAAAGAACGTGTTCCTCACTCGGTATGACTAACGAGGTGGTGACGATAGTGCAAACCACGAGACAACATGTGAGTAGGGCAGCCGTAGTGTGGTTTTCGAGACAACACGTGCAACATGGTTTATGAGGTAGCACATGACTCAGATTTTAAGACAACATGCGACATGAATTTTTAGGCAGCCACTACAAGAAAAACGTTAATTAGTGACGAAAATTTCTAATGAATTTTTTTTGTCGCCAATTTACGACGGATTAGCTAGAGAAAACTATCCGATACTATTCCGTTTCTACTTAACGACGAAATTTTTCCACCGCTAATCCATCAGTAAATAGTGACAAATTAGCGACGACAAACTAATCGCCTCAGATTCCGTCACAACTTAATGACGGATTAGCGACAAAAGGCATTTGTCACTACAAAAGTCATTATTTAGCAACAAAGTTGGAGATGACATACGTCCATTGCTATTTTTCCATATAAGCCCCTCTAAGCCGCGACATTCTCTCTCCTCTCTCTCTCGCTGATTTTGCCCAAAACCAACCCTAGTCCACCGCGTTCAGCTCTAGCCAGCAAACCCCAGTGCCGCTGTCTCCCTCTTCGTTAGCCACTGACGGCGTGCTACCAGTGACCACCGTCGCCCTTCTCAGCAGGCGCCGCCGACCGAAGCTGCCGGTGACCCCGAGTACTCCCCTCTGCTCCCATTCGGCAAACCCTACCAGTAGAGCCACTACCTATGTCGTCGACATATTGGCGACCTCTCAGTCATGGTCTTTGTGTTCCCCCATTTTCGGTGTCATCGCTGCAGTCCCCAGTGCACCTCACGATCGTTGTTTCCATCGTTCCCCATCTGCGAGCTCCTACAAGTCGGTCCCTCATAACAGCCCTGTCGCCGCTGTTTTTCTTGGCATCTCCTAGGTAAACCCTGCGACCCCCTCTTGCCTTTTCTCCCTTTCTTTCTGGATTGCCAGAGGACCGGGGTAGGCTCTGCCTTACTTGTTTTTCGACAGGGGGTGGCACCCCCTACCTTGCTTCTTCTTTGGCAAGGGGTCGCCCCCCTGCCTCATTTTGTTTTCAGGCAGAGGGTGCCCCGCTGCCTTACTATTTCTCCGGTAGGGGGTGCCCCCCCTGCGTTGCTTGATTTCTCCAGTAGGGGGTGGCACCCCCCTGCCTCGCTTGTTTTTTGGCAGGGGGTGCCCCCCTTGCCTTACTTGTTTTCCGGCAGGGGGCACCCTCTGTCTTGCTTCTTCTTTGGCAGGGGGTCACCCCCTGCCTCATTTTGTTTTCAGGCAGGGGGTGCCCCCCTGCCTTATTGTTTCTTCGACAAGAGGGTGCCCCCCTGCATTGCTTGATTTCTCTGGCAGGGAGTGGCCCCTCTGCTTTGTATTTTCTGACAGGAGGTAGCCCCCCCTATCGTGTTGACTGATTTTTTTCTTTCCGGCAAAGGGTGGCCCCCTTACCTTACTTGTTTTCCACCAGGGGGGTGGCACCCCCTGCCTTGCTTCTTCTTTGGTAGGGGTGGGCTCCCTGCCTCATTTTGTTTTTAGGCAGGGGGTGCCTTCCTTTGAGGTTATACATGTCATGAATTGCAATATAGAAGGACGTATGTAATATGAAAATATGCACAAATATCATGTTATATGGGAGGGCGAAGAGCATCCAAAAAAGAAAGAAGCACATGTTACATACAATGTTGACAACAAAACAGTTGAATGCACGTGCAAAATGTTTGAATTCAAAGGTATTTTATGTCATCATGCATTAAAGACACTTAATCAAGAGAAGATACAAGAAATACTTGAGTCATATATAATGCGAAGATGGACGAGATAAGCAAAGATTGAACTGCTGGATACAAATAATGTCAGTCCATCTAGTGTTGATGAGAAGTGTCACATAGCCTTCTGTTACCAATAATTATGTAGGTCACTTATACATGTTGCAAATTTGACATCGAAAAGCGAAGAAGCCTATGTATGTATGAGAAAAGTGTCAAAAGAATTACTTAAAAAATGCAGTTAATTCACCATAAGTTCGTTGCAGCTCATGAAGACCAATCTAAGAAAACGAGATCGAACAACGTAGGTGAAAATCACGCTTCTTCTGACCTTTATGAAAAGTTACGCCAAAGCATAAACATCATCTTCGACGAGTCAAAAGTAAACGTTGTAGATTATGATGAAAATATTCATCTAGCGATGGGTATCAAAAGGAAACTTGCCTCTGATCACAGTCGTCAGAGGATAAAAAGTGCACTGAAATTGGTTGGCAAGAAAATGTCTAAGAAACAACCAATCCCTAAGCAACCAAGCCCTTCACATGAACATGTATGTAATACAGTATATTGCTTCCCATATAAATTGTATTACGTGCAACTTATCAACATCTAACTTGTGTAATTTCTAACATGCATCAATACCCTACAAACATGCACTATAACGTTGGAACTTGCAATCCTCCTGATCGGTTTTAGTGGAACAATGGCATGAGTTTGACAAGTCTTTTGGTATGTAACAATTTTGGAAGGATGTTTACATTTCTTGTTGAACTTAATGTAGTCTTTGATATTGTTCAGTTTCATGACAGACTCAATTCAATTCAAAAGTGAGCAACACAACACAAGAATCGTGTGTGGATTCTTGAACTACAAAATAGTTGTAGCATTTAACTTTCATTAGTGTAAATCATTATAATGTTTAGTATTCTATAATTCTTTATTATAAATCGATAATTCTTTGTTGTAATTCTATAATTCTTTGTTGTAAATTGATAATTCTTTGTTTTAATTCTATAATTCTTTGTTGTAAATCGATAATTCTTTGTTATAATTCTATAATAGAAATCATACTACAAATATCATAAAAATTGATACTAGAAAATACATAATATCTTACAAATCAATATATAGCAATTGAGCATAATATATTACAAATCAATACGACAATTCAACATAATAGCCTATAAATTGATATTAACAAACAAAACCATATCTCACAAATCAACACTAGAAAACACATAATATCTTACAAATCGATATACTATGATTCAACATAATATATTACAAATCGGTATATGGCAATTCAGCATAATATCTTGCAAATCGATATATGGCAATTCAGCATAATATATTACAAATCGATATTAACAACCAAACAATATCTCAAAAATTGACACTAGAAAACACATAATATCTTACAATATACGACAATTCAGCATAATAGATTACAAATTGATATAAACAAACAAAACAATATCTCACAAAAATCGATATAATATCCTATAAATTTATAGTAGACATCGTGTTAGGAAGTAATATTTGCAAATCAATGATAAAATATAGTAAAAATTGAGAGGGATATTTCTATTAATAGCTTAAAAATCAATATTAAGAATAAGCATACAAATCGATATTAAGAATCGATTTATGATATATTATGTAATATTATATTGATTTATAAGATGTGTCGATTTGCAAGATATTTGTATTATGATATTGAAATGTGTGCCTATGGAATTTATATTGTTGCAATTTGCATGCTTGAGGTGGCGATTTGTGCATTCAAAACACGTGTGTCAGGTGCATAATTTTAGTTTATAGATCAATGTGAATTTTGTACACAGTCTTACAAAATTTGTATACACAGTCTACAAAATCTGTTACAAATGTCTCTACACAAAAAAATTGCTATGTTCGGGAAATTGAATGTTGAACAAAAAATTGCTCTCTCTCTCTTAGCAGTAGAACATAACCTTCTTCACGTTATCCTTGAGAACAGGTAGACGTTTAAAATGGTTTCCTCTTACTCCTAGGGGCCTTGCATCCTTCGTTGCTTTCTAGGTAATCTTGCAGTTTGGGGTTTTGTATCTTCCACTTTTAGAAAATCCATCAATTTTTTGCACAGTTCTGTGCGGAATCCAAGTATATCATCTTGAAAAAAAATGAAAGTCAGACCAATATAGAAACCCTTACACCAATAATATAGGATAATAAAATATGTTTAAGTGTACAACATACAATGGTGAATTCTGGTTCTCGTCCATAGTATATTGCTTCAATATACTTCATTACAAAGATGCCACAATCGATGCCATTATTTTGTAAAGGAGCATCCTCTACAATGTGAAGCCTCCATGGGCTAATGACGACACCCAACATGTCTCTAAAAAATCTGACCTATGGTTTATGCAAAAGCAAGTAAATTTTGGGCCACGGTACAAGATACGGTGATCTTATAGATAGAAACTTATCAAATGCACAATGTCACAATCTACACCAATGTTATAGTCGAAGGAGTGGTATAACGATATTTTTTGTTTTCGTACATCCAACACGTATACGACCCAATGTAAAACCCAAAAATTTTAAGGAATTTTCAGAAGAATAAAGATGTAAAATATTGCGAAATAATATGACTTTGTCAAATTCAATGCAATTCCACTGAATTCGGGGTGGTTCACATGAATTCAATAAAGAAAGCTTAGATTTGGACTCCAGGGAGATCCGACCTAAATTCATGAGGTTATTTTGAAGAATTCAAATATTTCAAGACTTTGGTGTGAGTTTTGAAGCATATTAAATGTAAGTTAGTGCAAAGACAAGAAGAATCAAGACAACCCACGTGGAAACACAAAAATCCGTCAAATAGGAAAACGTTCAGAGTAAGCATATATAAATTATTTATGCTAAATTAAACAACAAGTGTTGAAGTGGAGTTGTGCTAGGACGCACGGTGGTGTAGAGCTGCAACCCCAGTTCAAAACCCACTGTGTGCTCACGTGTGGTATGAACGTTTTTCCCTTTTTAATACATAGAAAACGTAAAGATGTTCAAATAAGCTTAAATATAATTAATTTTGCACTCTTTGCAATGAAATTGAAATTAGCACAGTAGTGGGGTTCATTGCCCCGCTGGTGGAAGACCACGATTTGAAACCCCCTGTGTGCGGAGTCCTTTTTGCACAAACCACTTACAATTTTTACCTTTTTGGAAAAAGGTAAAATGTGGGTCCAAAGAACCCCTAAATTTTAGCCATCTCCAATGAAAAACGTGTGTAGAGATACTACTCTTTTTACTTTTCCATGTTTTTAGGGGAATCCCACCACAAGTGGAGGAGGGGTACCACAAAAGAAAAAAGTTGAGAAAGTAAGAAAAAAATGTAGTAAAGAGGAGAGGGGCGTTATGGGAATAAGGTAGTAAACCACCAAAAATAGTGGGTTTGAGGGGGGGGACGTTTCATGCATTTGAGTTTTGAACTCCACCTAAGTAGGTGGAGATAAAATAGGGAAAAGGGGGGCTTGGCAAATCGTGAATCACGATTTGGCTCTTACTCTTTCTCTCTCCCTATTCTCTCTCTCTCTCTTCCCTCTCTAAGCCCTCCAAAGAACCACCATTTTTGTTTTGCGAGTTCTCTTCTCTCAACCTACGTGGAGCTCCAACCGAGAAGGAGAACGTCGTTCCGTGGGCTCGATTCTCCGAATAAGGGTAAGAGCATTTTATCTTTATGCGTGTACTTAGTGGCATGGAGTACACGTATCCAGCTTGTTGTTTGAAATAAGAAGTTAAATATGGTTTTTGCATGTATATGTATGCTCAAAATTTATTCTAGATATTCATGTTCATGGATTTCGAGTGTGTGCTCATATTAATAGGGAGTTGAATATGGTTTTGCTGGTATATGTATGTATATATATATATATATATATATATATATATATATATATATATATATATATGTATATATATCTGAATATGTTTCTACATTTGAAACCATTGAACGTGATTTTGTTGATTGATATAGTGATAAATATGGCGCCCATCTCAATTGGGACATGGAATGGCTGACCGTGAGATGCATTTGACTCCATATATAAACGATAATCATTCTCATATGTTAAATCATTTCACGCTCAATGGCTATTCTTTTTTTTTTGTAGAATAAAAAGGAATCCGGTATGTATGATTCAGGAATTAAGTACCTATAGTTGGTTTGACTAAACGGTCACTCGCACACACTTGCACCCATACTTGGGTTTTGAAAAAAGAAAATAGTATAAGCGTGTGCTGGTGGGGGTGAGCGATCAAGGGTCTACCCTAGTCCATTCCCTGAGCACCATCCTCGACTCCCCAGTCAGACCAAGCGAGACTGGTTGGTATGACCTAGCTTGATCTGGGTCTGCCACACCCCGGTCAATTGTGTACCTGCAGACCTACCATACACAACAGCTCACCGAACACCATGCTTGGTGTGGTCAACTGGGGGTCTGTTTGACTCCATCCCTGGTTGATCACTACCAAAGAGAAACAGTGGCTGCACATCACCTGGTGTTGAACATTGTAACCTTGAATCCTAGATTATATGGCTGTATAACGGGTAGGCATCTACCTATACTCAACTTTCTTTAAAAAAAATAATAATAATATCTGGTTTATCGTCAGTTTTGACTTCTAGATTGTTACCTAGATTAGGTATTATCGTCTACTTTGGATTCCCAAACTGTCACAAGTTTTAAGTTGGGTATTATTGTTAGTTTCAAATTTCTAGAATGTTATTAAATTTAATTTAAGTGTCATTGCTAGATCAATATGCAGTTATATCAAAATCTAAATGGGTGTATTATCATTTAGTCCTTGATCATTATGGTGGTTTGTTGAAAAAAGATATGTTGATTCACTATATAGATGAAATATACCTTTTATGAATCACGTTTCATATATATATATATATATATATATATATATATATATATATATATATATATATATATATATATATATATATATATATATATATATATATATATATATACGTGACCCGGATATAGTAAGCTACTATTATCATATCTGTCCAAGCCTAGGAATTTGTCTATGTATTCTGACTCTTCGCCAGTTGATCGGTCACAAAAGAATTATTGGGTGCTCACAAATCTTAGTCTGACATTCACCGATTAATGCATATGATCATTTATGTGCTGGAACAATGTTGGGATGGCCTATTGAATTAAGTTCCCTAAAGAAAAAAAATTAACAAGGTGCCTACGCCCAATTGAGTATATTAATGAATACAACCTGCATGAGACCGTATGGTGATTGTTGAATGTAATTTTTAAGAAGGTATGTTGTTCCCACCATGCATTGATAGAAAGTCTATTCCTTATGTTAGACCTTAAATATATATATATATATATATATAGTTATAGTTATAGTTATAGTTATAGTTATGATTCCAGACTCATGCTGAAATTAGATTTAAATTATTGGTATGCAGGTTGCATGTATATATGATTTGGTGTCATGACATACATGATGGTGTCTTGATTCTTCGCCTATAAGTTCTAAAATTTTATGAATACAAATTGGGTATGGGATGTGCTTGTGGTTTAATCACATAAATATATACTTACGAAGGGCACTATTATCTCTCTTGATGTGTCCCATTTGAGTTCAAAATGAAATATACATATATACATGACTACAAGAGCATGTAGGTATGGGTTAGGGTCACGACTTGCAATAAGGTTTTTGATTCCTTCCATACACTAACGTGTTTGATTTTTCCCATTCAAGTTCAAATATATATATATATATATATATATATATATATATATATATATATATATATATATATATATATATATATATATATATATATATATTGAATAGTGGCAGACCAACTGTGGTTAAATGCGCCCAGCTTATCGCCTCTGTCCAGGTGGCTCGGTATCTGCTGAACACAGCAAACTGAGTCCACTGTGTTGAGCATGGTGGCAGTCACTGTTGTACCCTTGTGAGTATAGCAGGCTGGGATTAAACAATCTTAGTCCTCGCTAACAACCAGTGACCAAAATGGTATGCTCTGCCTTGTCAACATTCCCTGTTGTGGCTGCCATGGATTATCGGCTTGTCTATGACTCAGGGCAGCCTAAATACAGTCTAAAGAGTGTGTGCATATATATATATATAAACCCTTGTGGTGTCATATGACCACTCATGATGCTAATTGATTTGCATATAAATTGAATTGTGATTGCATGAAATTGTTATGACCATGTTTTGTGTCTGTTGATATATTGTTCTGCAAAAATTTGCCTAATAAAGGGCAATGACCATGCCATGATCATGTGAAAGCTCAAAACCGAGCTCGCGGTCTTACGGGACCATTGTAGTGCCATGCAAGCACTTATAAAAAAGTTGTACTTGAGACATGCCTCATGAGTGCATGGTTAGTGGGGTACGAAACGTACACCCGAGCTAGGAAATGAAACTTTAAAATGCTGTAAGTATAAGTACTCGGCTTAGAGTTGAGCCAAAATTCTGAGAAATTATAGTTGGTGCCCATTGGGCATTCGATGGATAATGTGCATACATTGAGATCACCCCGAGTGTGGGTTGGGATTTTGGAAATCTCCTGTGGTGCAATGACTTGCACACAAAAAAACAACAATGAAAAATATACATACATAACCAAAATGTGGGATTCTGGGTATACCTGAAAGACGGTATATGTTACTGGTTTCCCGGGATACTGGGTATACCTGAAAACGGTATATGTTACTGGTTTCCTAGAGCTCTAGGTATACCTGGAAGACGATGTATATTACCAGACCCATGGTCTACCTTGGAGAGGGTAGGTGGTACAAGCTTTGTGGGACATTCAAGTTTTTGTGAGAGCTAGGCGTCTCACTTGGTCCCCAGTCCACGAAGTTAGGGGGCCAGGACTACCAATGCATCATAGGCGGTAGATCCAAGTCTTCTGCAAAAGTTACAGGGTGCATTCTAATTCTAGCCATTGGAGAGTATTCTCTCAGTCATGGACCATCCCCTTTAGACCTCCGTACGGCTAGTCACACGGGGTATAAATTGAAAAAGGCATAATAAACCCCCTGTGTGATCTCGGTTCGCTACGATGTCTATGCCTGTGCATACCCACAGGGTAATTAACAAGGGAAACATAAAGTCATTACACTTTTAAAAATCTTCAAGTATACACATAATACTTGATGTTGCATTTGTTATAATAGGTTTATGATTCACTCATATGATGCTTAATTTAGCAATGTTTTCCTTTACATTCCAATGTGATAACCTAAATGTGATTCATTCATATGACATGTCATTCATGGACATTTTTTTTATATAGTAAATCATGAAATACTTGAATTTAGTACATCAAACATTCAGAACTTGTTTAGATGTTTGCCATTTCTTATGTCTATGTGTTGCACATATACTTGTACACATGACACTGAGCACATTCATATAGATATTTTGCTTCTTACTCAGACGGGGTAATCTGACCCCTTCTGAATTAATATTTTTCGGAAAATAATTAAAGATGGGCAATTGCAGTCGTCGTGCGGACGGACCATGAGACCATATCTTCTTTGGATATCCTGAGGAACTCTGGCTATAATAAATTCATTAAATTTGTCATTTATGACTTATAAAATTTCAAGGCAGGATTTTGATTCGCCTATTGTTATTAAGTTTGTGCCATCACTTGTAACCCACCCAAATTATTTGACCGAGAGATAAATAAAACATTTCCGCTGTGGTTTTAGAAAAAAAAATTTATTCCAAAATTTTCGAGTTAAATATTTGGGGCGTTACACCCAATGTTTTTCCGATTACCACAGTGTAGGAATCAATATCTGCAAATCGATTATAAAATATCTTACAAAATCGATATAGAAATGCTTATTGATAGTATAAAAATCGATGTTAAGAATCAAAACAACATCTTAAATTGATATTAGGAATCAACATAGAAATCGATATTAAGAATCAGAACAATATCTTAAATCGATATTGGAATTTTTATTGATAGATTAAAAATATATATTAAGAATCAACATAGAAATCAGTATTAAGAATAAAAACAATATCTTAAATCGATATTAAGAATCAACATAGAAATCAATATTAAGATTCAAAATAATATCTTAAATCGATTTGAAAATTCGTATTGATATCTTAAAATTCAATATTTAGAATCAAAACAATATCTTAAATCGATATTAAGAATCAAAACATCTTAAATCGATATGGAAATTCCTATTGATATATTAAAAATCGATATTTAAAATCAAAACAAAATCTTTAGTCGACATTAAGAATCAAAATAATATCTTAAATTGATATTAAGAATCAGCATATAAATCGATATTAAGAACTAAAACAATATCTTAAATCGATATTAGGAATTAATATAGAAATCGATATTAAGAATCAGAACAATATCTTTAATTGATATAGAAATTCCTATTGATAACTTAAAATTAGATATTAAGAATCAGCATAGAAATCGATTAAGAATAAAAAAATATCTTAAATCGATTTGAAAATTCCTATTGATATCTTAAAAATCGATATTTAGAATCAACATAGAAATCGATATTAAGAATCAAAACAATATCTTAAATTGATATGCAAATTTCTATTGGTAGCTTAAAAATCGATATTAAGAATCAAAACAAGATCTTAAATAGATTTAACATCTTACAAATCGATATGGTCACAAACTAAGTCTGTCATTTGGTCATTGTTACTCCAGTATTGTAGTCCGTCTAGAAATCCAACCACGTATGACATTCGGCGGACGATACTCTGTTTAACGAAACAATAATAATAGTAAGTTTAAAACACGAAGGTACATTAGTAAATCAAAAAAGAAAATAAACATATAAGATAACCGATATACCATAAAATAAGGGGTGACAACGCGAACCAACATGGTTGTTCCCTTATTTTGAATATACATGACAAAATCGTGTATAGTCTGTTTACAACAAATATGCACTTGTTAATATACATACCCATGACATACATAAATATATAATTGATAGTGGTTTCATACGTACAAAATTATTGATAGTGTTTCTTTATACAAATTCATCTCGCATCTGGTCGATGTTCTCTTCAAGCACTTTGCTGAGTTTTCTGGCACCTTGTTTTGTGAATATTGCACTGAAATTAGCTAAATATTCAGTAAACAAACTGTAACATTATATTTAGTAAACAAATTGTAGCCTTTTCACTTTTCTAGATAGAGTATCTCGAACCGTCGTTTCACTTTTTTTTGAATGAAGAACATTTTTGTTATTTTCTCAAACCATTATTTCATGATGAGAATGATGAGAAATGGTACTTAAGTCTTTGCAAACGCATCATACTCTGATGCTAAGTGATGTCGATACACATGGGGAAACGAGCCCCACATGCTTACATACGTGGCACTCATTCAGACCCGAGAACACGCAACTGCGTGTTCTTGGGGGGAACATATAACCTACTTTGGCGGTCTTGTGAGCAAAAGAGAGAGTAAAAGTTAAAAAAAGAAGAAGAAAGATGAGTCTCTAGAAGGAGTGAGGGGATGTCGGCTAAGGAGAGGAAAGAGAGGGAGAGGGACAGACATGTGGCCATTTTTCATTGGATTGAGTCTTTTCTTCATCCCCGTCCTCTTTTCCAAAATGCCTCAATTTTTTTGTCATTATGCCTCTACTTTTTTTTTGTTTTTGGTAAATGTTTTTTTAGATTTTGGATTATTTGGATCTTGATCTAAACCTAAACTGTACTTTACTCGTTTTTTCGATTAAATGAGTTTTTTGGTTTCTTGGTTGATCCAAATCTCGTGGGGATCGATTCTATAGAATCTACATCGCTCAATCTCCGGTTCTGACTAGATATCGAGTTTAGTTCGTTCTAACCCACATCAAACTTGAAATCAACGGATTTTGGTCACTCACATATTTGAATTTAGGTCATCTTACGTAAAAATTCTGAGGTATTATACCGCATGCCGAAGCTTGACAACTCCATTTTTAACATGTAATCGGACTTGGACTTTGGATGGTGAAAAGTTCAAATCTGGATATCCATCACATCACATTGAATAGCAAAAAAACAAAATTATATTTGCATTTAATTATAATTAGATATGGTTTTGACTTACAAAAGCCAAAGATCTCAAAGCAGATCCCTCGGTTCTGAAAATTATGTATATCCAACCCGTTAACAAAACGCGGGGACACCGTCGTAATTATGAAAATTAAAGGATAAAAGAGTAATTTCAACATACCAAGTGATTATCCTCTGAATGGCATCACCATAATTTCTGTTTAAACTAGGTGCTTTTACGTAATTCTGTCAAGCAACAAACTCCCGAACCATTAAACCAATGAAACGGAAAGATGTTGCAGAGGCGACGGAGGAAGGCTGAGAAAGGGCGGAAGGCGACGAGAGAATCAGAGTCGTCGTGAGGACTCCCCTTATCGTGACCTCCGATCCGAATCCGGTCCGTGTATTCCGATTCCCCGTCGGAAACCCCGGATTTTGAGGTGCGTATCGGATCCGTCTACCAAGGTTTTCCCGATCTCCTCTTCGCTGCCATATCAGATTGGGAACGGGCGGTTCATCTCGTTTCTTTTGCGTTATCGATGATCCGGATGGGTTTTGGATGCTATCTATGGTGAAATCGCATCATTTTTTGCGTGTTTTTATGAGATTTATTTGCTTAATTCTTTGTTTTTTGTCTTTTTAGATCGCAGATCGATTTTTAATGGCAAACTTTGAAGTTATGGAAATATTGTCATTTTAGGCTTTTTGATCATAAAAATGGAGGTATCTGCGTTTCTTTTCTTCTTATTTTGTTATGGCGAACTAGGTTTTTGTGGATTTTTTTTAATCGTTTTAGGATTTTTTTGCTATTTTTAACCCAAAAATGGATCCCTTGTGCCTTTTTATTGATGTTTGCTGAAGTAGTGTTGAAATAATGACATTTTGATGTGTTTGGTAACACTCTTTTAGGTATATTTATCATTTGATCGGACAATATGAATTTTCTTGTGATTTTATTGATGGATCATGTCATCAATGGGCTGCTTTTCGCTTTTTTTTTTTTTTTTTTCTTATGTACGATTTCTTAGAAATATTGTCATTTTTAGGGTTATCTTGTACTTTCTCTAGGTCGCGAAAATGAAGTTGCGTTATTCTTTGATGTCCGGGTGACTTTTTAGGTGTTGATATTATTTTTATTAAGACATCGTGGTTATCTTTTGGACAGAAAATTGGTTCTGTTTGATATTTCTGTATGCGATCTTTTGAGATAGGTTTCTGCATCCTTGTATGAACAAACATTACTAGCTTACTTGCAGGAACCTTGTAATTTGACCAGCTTGTTTCTTTAGGGGAAAATTAGAAATTTACTTTGAAAATATGACATTTGTGCATTTGTAGATCACAAGATAAGTGCCCTCTTATGCGTTTTATCTACTCTGGTTAATGATTTTAGCATCTTGACACCATTTCTTCTTTTGGAAATGCGCAGCATTTAAAATATACCACATTTTAACATCCTTTTGGTCCTTGGTAGTTCATTCCATTTCCTTAGGGTTTTCACATTTATTGGAGATATCTTGGTTCTGATTCTACATATTTTGTTTGGTTGCAGTGTTTGGATTTTAGTGTTTCTTCTGAATTTTCACTTTATTATCATAGGTATATGCTTTGGTGCCCTTCATGCTCCTGCTATATTTTTTCGTTTTAAAGACTTGACATCCGCCTGTGTATAACTGTTTAGTTATACACTGCCGGTCCCAAGCCCAGATAAAGGAGGAGGGTTGCGGTAGGCCAGTGACGGCCAGCATAAAAACTTAGTCATACCCTGTGAATATGAACCAATATGAGAATTTCGTTGGGGCGTTTCCTACTGAGCGACACGTTGTACTCTATAGGCCCGGAGGCAGTGATAAATGGGCAAGGGTTGCTAGGTCGTCGGCCGAAAGCGATGCGTCACACCGGCGCCCGGGTGTGGTGTCAAATAGGCAAGGGTTCCCTCACTTTGTTGGACAGGTGGGGGTAAAGAAGTTAGTCCAAGACCATAAAATTAGGCTAGCCACTTGGAACATAGGGTCTTTAACTGGTAAGTTGGTAGAGTTAATAGATGTTATGTGTAGGAGAAAGATTGATATTTTATGTCTACAAGAGACCAAATGGGTAGGTGAGAAAGCAAAAGTGATAGAACCTTGGGGATATAAGATTTGGTATATAGGAATAAATAGGAATAAGAATGGAGTAGAGATTGTTATGAGTCGTGAGTTTATAGATAATGTAGTTGAGGTTCATAGGAAGGGTGTTAGGATTTTACTTATTAAATTAGTATTAGGTACATATATTATTAATATTATTAGTGTTTATGCACCTCAAGTAGGTTTATATGATTCCATTAAGCGTCAATTTTGGGAAGATTTAGATGGAGTAGTACAAGGGATATCTTATGGAGAAAAGCTTTTCATCGGCGGTGACCTTAATGCGCATGTAGGCATTAGTAGGGATGGATTTGAGAGTATCCATGGAGGCTATGGTATAGGAGAAAGAAACGAAAGTGGAGAAAGGATTTTAGATTTTTGTTTCTCCTATGATATGATCTTAGCCTATGTCACAGGGATTCGGCTAGCAGGGTGCCGCACCCGCGTCGACGCGACTCAACGCGGGTGCGGGTGCGGTCAACCCGACCCTGGGTGCGTTGACCGAACCCAGGGTCATTTTTGTCCATTTTTTTTGGATTGTTTTTTTTTTATTTTTTTTTGCCCTATGAAATAGGCTACGGAATTTAAAAAAAATTCTTTGGGGGGTCGCTGCCCCCCTATAACCCCCCGCCAGCGGTGGCTCCCCCTGGACCCCCGCCTGCCGGGGGGAGCCCCCGGACCCCCCTTCCTGCAAGGGCAAAAACAATGAATCAGGCTCCACAATCATCTTTGGGGACAACCATATAAGATAAAAAATGGTAAAAAGTAAGTTGGGCATAAATGTCATGGACCTTAACAGCTACCATACATTCATACATATACACTATATATATATATATATTACATTTTTGCCCCTGCCGCACCCCCGCACCCGGGTTTTTTGGAAGTGTCGAATCCCCGCACCCACACTCGCACTCGCACCCATGTGACATAGATCTTAGCAAACACTTGGTTTAGGAAGAGGGAGTCTCACCCAGTAACATTTAAAAGTGGGGTTAATACAAGTCATATAGATTTTTTCGTACTTAGAAAGAGAGATAGGGGTTGTTGCATCGATTGTAAGGTTATACCGGGAGAAAGTGTAGCTACACAACATAGAGTCTTAATTTTAGATCTTAGAATTAGATAATGCCGCAAAAGGGATAGACATAGGATAGATCCTAGAATTAAGTGGTGGGCACTGAAAGGAGCTAAACAAGGAATGTTTGTAGAGCAGGTAGTTAAATAAGCTGATTGGTGTCTCGAGGAGGATTCAGAATCAATGTGGAATAAGATAGCGGGTGGCATGAGAAAGGTGGCTAAGGAGGTATTGGGCGAGTCTAAAGGTGGTGCACCGCTAGGTAAGGATACATCATGGTGGAACGAGGATATCAAATTAACTATTAAGGTTAAAAGCGAGTGTTATATAAATCTAAGTAAGAGTCGTGATAATGAGAATTTGGAGAAGTATATGATTGCAAAGAAGGAAGCTAAAAAAGTAGTTTGAAACGCGAGGGATAAGGTATATAAGGAGGTTTATGACAAGTTGGATACCAAAGAGGGCGAGAAGGATATTTATAGGCTTGCAAAGACGAGAGATAGGAAATCGAGGGATCTGCTTACGGTTAGATGTATCAAAAATGAAACACAAAGGTTTTTAGTCAAAGATGATGAGATTAAGGAGAGATGAAAAGATTATTTTGATAAGCTATTTAATGAAAGTCATGCTCAAGATGTTGGAGACTTCTCCATTCTTTTTCATGAGATGAATCATGACTTCATGCCCAAGATTCAAAATAAAGAAATTGCAGAGGCTTTGAAGAAAATGAAATCAAGAAGGGCAGTTGACCTAGATAGTATACCTATCGAGGCCTGAAAATGCTTGGGAGAAAAAGGTTTAGAATGGTTGACAAATCTTTTTAACAAGATTTGGCGGACAAATAAGATGCCTAATGAGTGGAGGAAGAGTACTTTGGTGCCTGTATATAAGAATAAGGGTGATATACAAGATTGCACAAACTATCGTGGCATAAAACTCATGAGTCATACTATGAAACTTTGGGAGAGGGTGATTGAGTATAGGTTGAGGAAGGTTGTCATGATATCGGAGAATCAATTTGGTTTTATGCTTGGAAGATCAACTATGGAAGCTATACATCTTCTTAGACAACTTATTGAGAGATTTAGAGAGGAACAAAGATTTGCATATGGTTTTTATTGATTTGGAGAAGGCATACGATAGAGTACCTAGGGATGTTCTCTGGTGGACAATGATGAAGAAATGTGTTTCTCTCAAGTACATTAGTATAATTAAAGATATGTACGAAGGAGTAGTAACCAATGTCCGCACTTGTGGAGGGGTGACAACCAATTTTCCTATAACGGTTGGGTTACATCAAGGATCTGCATTAAGACCTTTCTTATTTGCTATAGTGATGGATGAGCTTACGAGATCAATTCAAGAAAATGTGCCGTGGTGTATGTTGTTTGCGATGATATTGTTTTGATTGATGAGTCTAGAGTTGGGGTTAATGCTAAGTTAGAATTATGGAGACAGACATTGGAAGCAAGAGGTTTTAAGTTGAGTAAGAGTAAGACAGAATGTATGGAATGTCGGTTTAGTAAGCAATGAAGTAGTGATGGGAGTGTAGTGAAGCTTGGTGAGCAAGAAATACCGGTGGATGATTGTTTCAAATATTTGGGATCTATCATTCAAAAGTATGGAGAAATTGATGGAGATGTAAATCATAGGCTAAAGGTTGGGTGGATGAAATGGAAAAGTGCAACTGGAGTGTTGTGCAATCGTAGAATGCCATTGCGGTTGAAGGGAAAGTTTTATAGGACGACTATTAGGCCCACTTTACTATATGGTACGGAATGGTGGGCTGCCAAGAGACATCATATTCAAAAAATGAGTGTAGCTGAGATGGATCTGTGGAAATACAATAAAAGATAAGATTCGGAACGAGGAGATACGTAAGAAGTTAGGCGTTGCACCCATTGAAAATAAGATGAGAGAGAATCGTTTACGGTGGTTTGGACATATTCGGCGAAGGCCTAATGATGCTCCAGTTAGAAGGATGGAGAAATGGAAAAATATATTAGTTAAAAGAGGTCGGGGTAGGCCTAGGAAGACATGGATGGAGATGATAGGAAAGGATATGAATGCTTTGAACCTCACCGAGGACATCGCATTGGATATAAATGATTGGAGGAGAAGGATTCATGTGGAAGACCCAGAATGATTTTCTTTTTTGGTTCATATCGCCGACCCCAATTGTTTTGGGATGAAGGCATAGTTGTTGTTGTTGTAAAGACTTGACATCCGCATCTTTTAATGTTTTTGTTTTTATCATGTATAATGTTTTTTGCTACAGAACAAGCGTGATCTGCTTAATTCATAGAGGATCACCATCACAATCCTGTATTTTTTCAGGTTTTTTTTCCAACCATAAGTATTCTTTCTGTTTTCTGTTGTAATTGATAATTGTACGTTTTTGACATGTTTGGTGTACCGTTTGCTTAGCTTTAGGTATCTTCTGAAGATGTTTGGAGGAGGCAATAGCACCCCTGTCTTTCCTGTTTTTTTAGAGGAAAATCAGTTGCAATATGATCCCAGTGGGTCAACCCAGCTTCAGTTATTTGGTAAGCATCATCGAGAATTTATATATGTATCTTGCTTCTTGCTTTTTCATTTTATTTCCATCTGTATTGCTCTAATTACATTTTTGATACTCTTTGTACTCGTCATTAGTTTGTCTGCCACTGAATTTGTTGATTTCGCATTAGGTTATAGCAGTCAGACATGTTTTCATTCTTTTATTCTGGAATTTCATAGTTGCTGGTTCTGGCTGATATTTTGGGCATATTTTCTGTCCTCAAGCACTCTCTTAACATGATTACTCTTTGGCAACATATGTTATTTGTTGGATTTCCACTTATTGTGATAGATTGCTGACTAGTCTTTTCCAACTAGGTTTATTGGAAATATTTAACTCATGTTCTATTGTGATCTGTTCTCTATGTTTTTGTTGCTAATTTATCTTTAGTTGGTGTGCAGCTAGAATGCACCGCTTTTTCATCCTCCTTTTTGTGTTTGGGTTTTTTCTTTCCAATTTTTGTGGACATGTTGCATCTTCTTTTTTTCTTCTTTGTGCTTCTACCTGGGCTGATGCAATGGATGCTAACCAAGCTGTAGTAGTTTGGACTCTGGAGTGATTCTAGTCAAGCTCGAGCTAATTGTTAGCAACACATCTTGCAGAGAGTCGGGGGGTGTTCCAAAGAGATTTTTCCTGCCAGCAGTGATCTGATTTCTATGAATTCATTATCTTGGCTGATTTTATTAATTTCTTTTGTCTTTCATGTGGGTTATGACTAATAATTTTTAATTTTGAGGAAGATATCTAGGAAGAGGTGTATATTACTATATCTAGTCACCAAAATCGCTAGCAGCAATGTGTCGGTGAGGATTTTTCTTGGAAGAACTTATAATTAGTTTTCCTCAGGAAATTTTAAGGTTTTTTGCAAAATAATAATAATAATAATAATAATAAACTAAAGTTTTAGAAGTAAAAATTTTGATCAAATTGACATTCTTTGAAAGTACCACAAAAATATTGCAATAGTATCATGATATTAGTGCAATAGCTTTTGTTTATGTTTTTAATATATTACATTTCTTCAGTTTATTTGAGTACCTTGAAAAACCATGTCAAGGGAGATTTTAAAATGACAGATATTTGATAATATGTGTGTGTGTGTGTGTGTGTGTGTGTGTATACAAAATCTCTATGTGTCTATGACACAATATTGTTCTTGAAGTTGACTTGGAACCATTTGAACATGATCTATTCTATCTATTGAAGTCAATGATCTCTTTCTTTTCTGGGACTACCTTATGCAATTTCTCTCAGGTTTCAATCCATGCCTTTTACCATTTCGGCATGTGCTATCATATTTAAGTAGCTTTCATCTTCACTCCTTTATATATCTAAATATGCAGGCAGTCATCTCTTTTGATTGTCTTTATGACCCTTTTATTGTTTATTAATTTTAAAGTGTCACTGTTTGTTTTCGTTTTTTCCAAATCTCTAGATAGTTTTCATGGCTATTAATATTAATGCAGTTTCTAAAGTAGTTAATATTTATTCATCACAAATATAAGCTTATTTTGCTGTTCCATTTATGTTTGGTACAATCTTAGACTCTTAGTGGTCCATATGGTTTGATTTCCATCCTGATTCATGCATCTGTTTCTAATTCATCACCTTCTTGTTTTCCTTTTTCTTATTGGATTTATTCTGATGGCTTTTCATAAATTGCCATGTTGTAGCATGATGCTTCATTGTACAATAAACTGCATTTCTTTACTATAATGATAGATGAGAAATTCAATCAATTTTACCTGCTGTTATCGTTTTCTACTTCTAGGCCATCCTTTCTGTTTTTCTTAACTTTTTTAGTTTTTAGGATTCAACAAATTTCTCAAATTGTTTACATTGTTTCTTTCTGTATGCTTGTTTGATTTCTTGTATTTTTGTTTCATCTTGGGTGATTTGTGCTAATATCACCTTTTCTTATGTTTTGTGTTTGTGTTTTGACTTGGGGGGGTTAGTTTTCTATCAGACCATTTCTTCTGCTGGGCTCATTTTTCCATCCTTTCTATCAATTTCTTCTTGTTTTTAAAATACTTTATTATTTCTGATGATAGGATACCTTTTAGTAGTTTTCTTAGACAATTATCAATGAATATAGTGATTATCTTCTACTGTTTCTTTTTATGTTCTATTGCTTTCTTGAGGCAATTGTCAGAGAGTTTTGATTATCTTCTACTCCTTTTCTTTTGTAGTTCTGATGGCAGTGTACCTTTTTTGAATTCCTTATCTAGTTTTTTCTTTCTCATGTTGAGGTGGCACAGCATTCTGCTCAATTTGTGGTTATTGTGAGGTTTGACGTTCATGTCATATAGACCTTCATCCAGTCGTTTGAACCTTTGCTGCACTTTCTTGCTGGTGCTGTCAGTGTTTTTGGAAGCTCTGATCACTTTCTACAGCATGACACATGTTATTGATAGAATTTGTCATGTACTTCATTTTTTCTTCTTTTTTTGTTTTTTCCCCTGCTGGTTTTACCATGCATATTTTGAAAAAGCGTTTGTTTTCATAGTTTCTCGATATTCTCATGTTAGCGTCATTCTGGAAGCTGTTGTTGAATTATTTGATCCAGTATCATTGATCTAGTTCTGTCCAACTCCTTAGAGTCCATCTCTAGTTGCAATGGTTAGTAACATTATGCAGTAAAGACCTGGTCTGACATTGTATTATTGAACCAAGGTCCATGTTGGCGCCAATTTCACCAGATGTTCTATATTGTTACTGCTCATGGCTCAAATCTAGTGAGACTCAACCAAAATTAAGTTAAACTCTCAAGCCAGATTACCCAGTTGTATAATTCTTTTTTGCTTCTCTTGCTGATAGACTGGATATGTTTTTAGTCACTTCATTGGTATGAGGGCATCAATACATTTCATTCTTTGCAATTTTATGCTGAAACTTGCTAATAATTATTCCAATTGTGCTTCCAGTTGGTTATAATGTTGATCCCATTAATTGTGGTGGAAATGAAGGTGCAGCAGGTCTGAATAGGCCAAGCAAAAGGGGCAGAGAAACAGAGGCTATATCAAGACAGCAGAAGCTTCACTTCTCTCTGAACAACTTTGCTCACGATGAAGTAGATCGTTCTGCAAGCATTCCACATTCAAATGGTGTATCAACTGGGCTGAGGCTGTCATATGACGATGACGAACCCAACTCATCTGTTACTTCTGCAAGTGGAAGCATGACAACTCTTCCTGTCATTTCATCTCTTGGGGATAGTCTAAGGGCTGAGATTGATCATCAGAAAGAAGAGTTTGATCATTACATTCGAGTTCAGGTGTGTGTCCTTTAAGCTGTTGAGCAAGATGTCGTAATTAGCAAGAAATTTAAATTTGTTTTGGTAAGCACTTGTTTCTTTTATTTTATAATTTTTTGGCTGTGAAAATCCAAAAACTGCTTTTCCAGGACTTACGAATGAATAATATTATTTGCATAAAATAAATCAGCGTGTGTGCGCTTCATGGAGACCAACCTTTCAGTGACCATAATGCTAATAAACTATTGTTGGTTTAAAATTTTATACTGTTGATATTTGTTGTGGTTTTTTCATTTATCTCTCGTCTGTCCTGACAAGTCTCTCTCTCTCTCTCTCTCTCTAACAGGAAGAACATATTACCAAAGGAGTCAAGGAGATGAAGAAGAGGCAAATGGCTTCATTGTTAAGCACATTAGAAAAAGAAGTTGGAAGGAAACTGAAGGAAAAAGAAGTTGAGATTGAGAACATGAACCGGAAGAACCGTGAATTGGTTGAGAGGATAAAAGAAGTGGCATCAGAGGCTCATAGTTGGCATCAGAGAGCCCGGTACAATGAAGCCATGGTTAATTCCCTTAGGAGCAACCTCGAACATGTGATTGCTCAGGGGACTGATCAAGGGAAGGAAGGGTGTGGAGACAGTGAGGTAGATGACTCTGCCTCCTCTTACAACCAGAACGTGATTTCTGGCATGCCAACAAAAGTCCTTCTGGAGAACAGGGAATTAAAGGAGCAGAGAAATTGCAAGGTTTGCAAAAATAAAGAAATCTCCATCTTACTGTGGCCTTGTAGGCATCTTTGCATATGTAAGGACTGTGAGGGCTCTGTGGATGTTTGCCCTGTTTGTCAGACCATGAAAACTGCAGGTGTTGAGGTTTATATGTCCTAAATACCAGTAAAAGGAAAGGAAAATAGTAAAAGATTAAAAAGAAAAAGAATGAAAAGCAAAATAAACCCAGCACTTGCTTAGGATTTCTTATAAGTTATCAAAGTTGTACATGCTAGAAATGAACTTGGAAGTGATTTCTGGTTGTTGTTTTACCTATGCTTAGCTGCCCTGTCTATAATTTTTGTGATCTTGTTTTTGATCTGGCAATGCTGCTCTCTAAGTTGTACCTAAATGTATCTGCCATCCGAGTGTAAATGGTTGATAGATTTTGGTTAGAGCATGTTATTGTCACATCGGATTGGATGAGACCTCAATTTTTAACCATGGTATTTTTCGACACATTATATTGATGTGTAAAAATGATTATCCTGTACTCTCATGTGTGTGATTTAGTAACTAATAGCATTTTTTTTGACAAAACTGCACAATATAAAGTTCTAGTCGTAGTGGTATGTGGCACAACTGGGCACCTAAGTTGGTAGATTGAGTTGTTGGTTTCTCATGTTAAGCAGATACATATTAAAATGCAATTAATGTAATGATAGCACATAATGTATTGGTTTGTAACAATAATATTCTGTCTTACCTATGCTTTGCTGCCCTGTCTATAATTCTTCTGAGTTTTTTTTTGGGCTGGCAATGCTGCTGGTCCTACTTAATTCCATTCCATCTGACTGTTAAGTGGCTGATAGGTTTTGGTTAGAGCATGTTAATGTCGTGTTGGAGTTGATCAGTCCACAACCTAACCTTGTCTGGCTTGTGATATTGATGTACAGAAATTATTCATTTTGTAAGCTGCGAGAGAGAGATTTAACTTTCATTCTTCTCGTAGACCGTGTTTGTGTGTGTGTGGGTGTGTTTTGTCCGATAAAATGTGATAATTTTAATGTCTAAGGCTACAACTAGCCATTAGGTAGGGTTCTGCTCGTCTATAAGGAACGACTTGTGAATGTCACCAAGTTGATGGGACGTCACAAGTTCGAAACTCATGGTAGGGTTCCTTGCTGCAGAGTCGAAGCTGGGTGTGCTCCCCGATGGTTGAGGCCAGCCAATTTGCTGTTGCGGTTGTTAATGGGGAGATTTTCCCCTAGGATTATACAAAGAAAACTAAAAAAAACCGGCTCCGTAATCACGACAACTGGGCAAATTGCATTATTAAAAAAAAAAAAATTCTTGGTGAGATTCGATATTTTAAAAAATCTGGGCTTTCAATTGAAAATTTTAGCATATATAAAAATATAAATGTACACACAAATATGTAGACAAATAAAAGTAAATTTGCTTTTTCAGCGTTGTGTTGACTTTTGCAAAATAGTGCAATATAATTGTGATATTTTTAAAATATCACCAACATTTGCTACATAAGCACTAAGCCATTTATTATTTTTGTGGACAAGAGGGTGGTGCATTCAAATTCCAAACGGCCCTCTAGAAAAGGGTTGGTGCTACTTTCAATTGCGTGTGAAACATTTTGGATTAGGTAGATCCACTCCACAAAGTCTTTTGAAACCATGATCATCCCCTACCAAACATGGGTGATGACATTCTAACCCTAATTTCGATATTTTGCAAAAGGAGGTGATATTTTGCCAGCCATTAAAAATGCATAAAATATTGTGATATTTTGTAATACCCGGTTGCTGTCATTTAAATGAATATATCGTGGTATTTACATTTTTGGCAGTGGGAAACCTTTAAAAATTGCCCTTTTTGTTTGTTCAGCGTGCTTGTCTGATTTTTCTTTTTATTATATTATCACAAATTTTTTAAATTTGTTTAGTTTTGCTGACATTTTCCTAACAATAAACTAAATAAAAAATCTAAAAACTTGAAAATCGAAGAAATAGCCATGACCATACAATGTCACAAAATATTGACATTTTTTAAATGCCAAACAAGAGAAGTTGGCTGGAAGATATTTTTCTAATAAAAATGCAAGTTATTTTTAATTTATTTTTTAGTTTATATGTTAATTTTCCTTTGTAAGTATTAACCAAATCTCTCTCTCTCTCTCTCTCTCTCTCTCAATTGGTTCCCTTATCTATAAACAATTAACGTATGGCAAAAATTGATCAGATCCTTCGTCTGTTGTCCACCCTTGGCTTCTTTATATAAGTACCTGCTTCTGGATGACTGCCATTAGTTGATTGTATCTGAAGATGTTTCGCATAATAATAAGTGGTCAGTAAATATTAAAAGGATAACGTACATAACAAAAGCAATATCAGACAGCATGGAGTCGCCAATGCTCACCTTATCCAGCTTCTCTCTTACCATTCGAACCGTCTCACTCATCGATGCTGATGAAAAATACTGCGAGGATGCAAAATAAGACAGTCTTAACAATAACATGAGAATGCAGTTCTTATAAAAAAAGAGAACATAAGAATTCAGACGATATCGTCCATGAATCAGTTGAGAATAGAAATGCTCTCTCAGGGATATCACCTAATGATAAATTAGTTGATTCACAAAGAAAGCAACTAAATGAATGAATCCAGTTGCTAGTTGTAAAATAATGAATATGGACAATAAGGAGATCAAGTCCAGATCACCATCAGATTGAATGATAAACAACATCAAACCTTTTCACTCTAATGATCACTGACGGCATGCAGTACCCATCTCTTCGTGAGAGCTAACCCTCTCAAGCTCCCTTTCTGCTACCTCAAGTGTTAGAAGCATGACAAACCGAGTTACCCCAAGACTTTAAGATCAATAATGCTGCACTTTTATATTCTTTTCAAATTGTCGAGAAGCAGCATGCAACATAGGGAGTCCAAAAATCATTGGTGTCCCATGCCTGTCCTCAAGACCTCCAAATATATAATTCCAGTAGACATTGCATGGAGCACAAACATGAGAGCAATTAGGTATATGCACCTACCGGATGAGCACCACACCAACATCTTACACTTCAAATAGCACTTACACTATGGGTCCAAAGCTACAAAGTCTAGAACTGCTTAAAAGTTGTCAACACCAGAATAACTGACAAAAATCATGACTAATATCTACTATTGGCCATACCAACTTAGGAGCAATCCAGCATCAAAGAAAATTTTTACCTGTTCTTCTGATCACAAATTACAGTCATGATGGAATGATCCAGAGTTCCAAACAGCCAAGTAAATCAAGAAAGTCTTCAATCCCCAAATCCTAACAGACAAGTCCAAAAAACATTCTTTTCATGTGAAAGGAAGCAAGCTTTTGCTCCAAAAGGTCTCTAGGTTCCTATCCCGACAGATTAGCCATAACATAAACAGACTAATCATGACATAAAAACTACTTATAGGCTATGTCACATGGATACTGCTGTAGATACAGGGACACAGCCATTTTTTATGAAGTTTGTAATATGACTAATATATAAGGGGATACGCAATGGAAGCCAAAATGGAGTATCCGTGTGACAGCTTCTAAGCAGCATCAAGAGACTTGCAACAGATATCACCAGTGGCACAAAATTAAATGCTATTTTGGGTCCCCTCATGTCATGTTTTGTACTCAAGACCCAAATAAGGTTATAATGGCCATGGAGTGCTGGGGTCAAGTTCTTTTTTATTTGGATCCTCTCACATATGTAATTTGAGTCCAAATACCCATGAATGGTGTAGTGGGATCTAGTGAGGGGTATTTTAGTACTTGTTCATAAAGTCTATATATACCCCCAAGCTACCCAAGCTAGGGTGTGCATGTTATCTTTTTCCCTTCATTAATGAGAATTATACTTGGCATCTATTACTCTTGCCTTCTTGGCTTCATATTAGGTTCATTAGAGAAACCCTCGAGTGAGAATCCCCTTCATCTTTCTCCAATTTCCCCCAAATCTACAGTAGCCAACCTCCCTTCTCTCTCATTTTTACCTCCAATTCTCCCATCCACTCCATAATTGACTACCATTTCTGGTATTAGAGCGCGGTTCCCATCTTATATTAGAAAATGCCAAAAATAGTGTTCATGATTGGCATGCAGATCGGATTCAAATCATCATGAGAGTGTGGAAGGGGTCAGAAGTAGCAAATTGGGGAACCACTGACGTGAAAAATCACCCAAATCGTGAAGAACATCTCAACGTGAAGAACGTTGGGAAATCCATGAGATCAATTTTGTTTCATCGTGGATTTCATTTTGGGTTTTTTTATTATGTTGAGATCTAGCACCTGATCATGATATGTTTGATATTTGAAGTGTTGATGCATGATTTTGGAGTGTTAGATGCTTAAATGAATTTGTATAAGCATGGATTCCTCTTTTGATGTGAAATATGAGGTTCATGTGAATTTGGATGGATGATTTTGGTGTTGTTGCTTCATTTTGGTTGAATGACCTATGGATTTTAGATTGCTGAGCATGGATCTTCATTTTGATGACATAGATCTGTAGTTAGGTATTGATTTAGTTGTTTTTGCCGAATTGAGAAAGTTTTTGAATTAGAGAAGTTTTCTGGCAGTTATATATTTTTTTCCAGGCGATATTTAGAGTTGGGTAGATTAACGCAAGTCAGGTCGGGTGAGGAGTTCGACCTTGGTGAATGAATTAGAAAACTAATCCAGATCTGCATAGAAACAAGGTTTCCTACTGCATTCATCTTGTGTTTCATGCATACTTTGTTTCAAGCAGAATTTTTGAATGCAATGAAGCAAAGAATGTACTGCACGATTAATGGAAGTTGTGAGAATGCAGCATTGCATCTGATGCGGATTTAGAGAAGTTCCATGGTTGGCGAACCTCAGATGCAACTAGAATGGAGGTTCCATGGCTTGCAGTTATGTAGACCAAAATTACTGATGCAAGTTTCTGTTGAAAAATTACAGACAGAGGCGACTAACAGCTGCACAGGGAAACCATATTATCACACAACAGACGAGCTGCTATTACAGCAAATTGCGTGCATCACGAGTACATATCACTTGTGGTCAGCCATTGCAACTATCATGGCTAAACATTGTTGAGAATGATCCTAGCCACAGAATGGCTGATAATAGAAGCAAGATATGTGATACAGACTGTTTGAGTGTAACTTGGTTGGAGCTACAAAGAGGGACATAATTTTGCAGTTCTTACTCAAGCAACATGATGCAGATCGTTCACTCAACTGTGGAAGTATTAGGTGGGTAAAGAAATGAGACTCTCTAACAATGTTCTCCAAATCACGAAAGTGGATACACAACACAAAATAGTTTCACACACAAAACCCACTCAATGAGCACATAAGGAACACTCACAAATATAAAAATATTATTTTATTCAATAGGAATCCATGCAAGAAGCATTACATGTGAGGGGTTTCACCCTTTATACATACCACAAGAATGAGAGGCTCCAAAGAGTCGTAGAGGCGGTCCAATGACTCTAAATAGAGCCGTTGGACCTCCCCAATGACTCTTTTGTTGACTAGTTCAAACTTAACCGAAAAGGTTTAAAAAGAATCCTAATCCAATTACTAACCTAGTTATATATATATATATATATATATATATATATATATATATATAACACTCTCCTCAAACTTACGGTTAAAAAAATGAAAGTTTGTCTAAGAAAAAGTAAAATTTAAGAGCAACGAGAAGTTTGGTGAATAAATTCACCAACTGATATTCTAAAGTAGCATAGGGAAGATCGATAGTGCCATGTAGATACTCCTCTCATACATAGTGACAGTTCATCTTAATATGTTTGGTCTATTCGTGAAATGTCAGATTACTAATGATGTAGATGAAACTTTTGTTGTCGCATTCCATTCGTAATGATTCTTTAATCTAAATGCCGATATCTGTCAACAATCTCCTTAGCCAGACCACTTTCATAGTAGTTGTAGTTATGACTCAGTATTCTGCTTCAGTCGAAGAAAGAGACCTTCTACTACTTTTTACATCACCATGAGATCAATGAGTCACCTAAGAAAACACAAAAACCTATAGTTGAGTGTTGGTTATTGGGATCACCTCCCCAGTCAATATCAATATAAGCAGTTAAATTTAAAGATAAAGCAGATAAGAAATTGCCTCGATAAATAAAAGTCTTAATATATCTAATAATACAAAAATCATTCTCATATGAACAAAGGTGAGAGCATAATATGTAAAAGGCCTCGATAAATGAAAGTCTTAATATATCTAATAATACATAAAACCACTTTCATATGAACATAGGTGAGAGCATGCTGAAACTGACTGGTTATGTGTGTGAAAACTGAAAACATGTGTTAGGGTTATGGATTCACAAATGGAACACAAAGGAGAAGAAGAAGTTCACGCATTTCATTATTCTCAATATTTGAGAGCGCTCTCTTACATATTAAAAATGGTCGACCCCCTTTAGAGTACATCAAAAGAAAAGATAAAAAGACAAGTATACCTCATTTACTATAGGGTATGTACATAATAACTTTATAAACTTACTTTACACATATTTATACTACTTTATATTACATATACTTTCAATACTCTCCTTCAAACTTGAAAGGATGTAAGGGAATCATTTCAAGTTTAGAAAGGAAAGAACTGAAATACAAAGAGAGAAGACTTCTTGTAAACACGTCTGCTATCTGATTTCTTGAGCTGCCATGCTCCAAAGTTATAATCTCATCTTCATAAGCCCTCTTTGTATAATGACAATCTATTTCAACGTGCTTAGTGCACTCATAAAATTTTGGATTCTTGGCAATATGAACAACACTCATACTGTTACAATATAGCTGAGTTTGCTTATAACATAAAATTCATAATTCCTTTAATAGTCATCTTATCCAAATAATCTTAGCCACAACTTGAGTCATAGACAAAGCAACCCTTTGCTACTTCTTACTCTTTCATGAGATTAAAGAACTTCTAAGAAAGATACAAAACCCTATAGCGGAAAGTCGATCTCTGGTGAACCCTCCAAAATCAACATCACAAAAAGCTCTCAATTCTTTGTTAGATGAAGAAGAGAAAAACATGTCATAGTGCATAGAGTCTCTAACATACTACCAAATTAACCGATCTGGGGGCGCTAATAAACTGACTAACTATATGAATTGCATATGTTATATCTGGTCTGTATATAGTAAAATATATAAGGCTCCCAACTAATTGCCTACATACTACAAGATCTTCTAACTTCACTCCATCTGTAACCTTCATTTTCAAATTAGCCTCCATGAGAGAATTTACTATTTTTTAATCGTCAGCTAATCTTGCTTTCATAACCAAATTTGTAGCATATTTATGTTGAGACAAGTACAATCCCCTTTAAGAGTATGCTATTTTAAGACCAAGAAAGTACTTCAAGCACCCAAAGTCTTTCATCTCAAACATGTAGCCATTTTTTTTTTGTTTCTTCAACCTTCTTTATGTCATCTCATGTGAGTATCATATCGTCGACATAAAGAAGCAATAGACATCTCCGAAGTGTAGAGGAAGAAACAAATAAAACAGAATCATGGTGACTCTGCTCAAAGCCAAGTGATCTAACTGATGAACTGAATTTCTTAAACCAAGCTTGAGGTGCTTGTTTGAGTCCATATAGAGCTTTGTGAAGTCTGCAAACTCTACCTTTTGAATTTGAGTATCCTTGTGGTAGCTCCATATACACTTTCTCCTGCAAATCTCTATTCAAAAATGCATTCCTAACATCCAACTGCCAAAGATCCCACTGTTGAACTACAACCACTACTAGAAGTATACGAATTATGATCATATGAGCCACAGAGGCAAAAGTTTCTGCAAAATCAATTTTAAAATTCTAACTGTATCCCTTAGCTACCAATCTAGCTTTATACCTCTCTACTGACCCATCTGCCTTTGTCTTTACCTTATGCACCTATTTGCTACCAATGATATTTTTCTTTAGGAGAGGTTTTACTAGTTCTCATGCCTACATTAGTTAAAGTGCATTCATTTCATCAATCATGACTCTTTGTCACTCATTTCCTGTTGCCTCTACATAGAACTCATGCTCAACATAGGAATGAATTAAGGCTAAGAAAGCATGATGATGAGGAGAAAAATACTCATATGATACAAGAAAAGACAACAATACAACAAGTCTAGAACTTATATGTACTTGAAAAGACGAGAAAAAAGAGAAAAATGATAACTCTGAGTTTTGTTGTTGTTCCAGATCAACTGTCGTAGGAATGGAATCAAAATTGACCTATTCACTTCTCTCCTCTTCAACTTGATCAAAAAATAGAATTTCAATCACACCTTCACGTGTCCTTGAGTAGGTCTAATTAAACTTATCTTCTCTAGCCATAACTCGCTTCCCTTGACTCTCCATTCTCTCTCTTCACCTTCCTTTTCTTCAAAGGGAATAAAAAAGGATAAGTCGGTTTCATTTTCTAACTTTTCTCCATACTGACTGAAGTATATCACATTCTCTTGAAAAACAATATGCCTAGATACTCACACTCTCTTTCCAACTAGATCATAACACTCGTATTCTTTTTTATCCTCAATAAAGCCAAGAAAGTAACATTTGACAACTTTAAGAGATAACTTGTCTCTATATCTGTCAGCTAGTAAAATAAAACATACACAATCAAACACCTTTAACATATCTTAGTTTGGAACCTTTTACATACAATTTTTGAAAAGGAGATATGCCTTTAAGTACTGCAGAAGGCATGCAATTTATCTGATAAATGCTCAGTTGAATTGCATCTGCCCAAAGCACTTTGGGTACTTCTCCACCTAACATGAGAACTCTTGTTGTTTCCAAGATATGCTTGTTTTTCCTTTCAGTTACACCATTTTGTTCAGGAGTGTAAGGACAAGACTTTTGGTGAACCACACCTCTCTTGCAAAATTTTTTCAAACACGTAGCTAACATATTCACCACCAGAGTGTGTACACAGAGTTTTAATTTTGGTTGCAAATTGATTTTAAATCATGGTACAAAAGCTCTTAAAATTTTCAAAATGATCACTTCTATTTTTTATAAAATATATCAATATGAATCGTTTACAATCATTCATGAAAGTCACAAAATAGGGTGATGATCCTTTTGACATAACAGAAGAAGGACCCCACAGATCTAAATGTTCCAAGTCAAAAGGACTTTCTAATTTCTTATTACTATACTTGAATGACAAGTTATGACTTTTGGCTAGTCTATAAGTGACACAATCTTTAAATGATTTGACACAACTAACTTGGATTTTTAATAACTTCCTAAGGACACTAAACTTTGCAATCTAGAGCTGAAAATATGCCATAGTATCTGATACCATAAAACAGACTCATCCAAAACTGAAGATCCATATCCAGTTTCAACCTCCTTCTGCTCCCTTATATCAATCTAATACAAATAATACAAATATCCTCTTCTATGGCCAATCTCAATCTTTTTTCCTAACAATTGATCCTGCACAATACAACTAATCGAGGAGAAGATAACATTACAGTTAAGTTTGGTAAGTTGACCTACACAAATAAGATTCATGGCAAGGAATAAAACATAATAAACTTGAGAAAGATTGAAATTACTATCAAAGATAAGAATCATAAGAAATTAAACCTACTTTAGAAATAGACATAAATGAACCATCTACATTGTGAAAGATGTCACTGCAGAGATGGCAATCAACAAAGATAGACTCATGATGTGTCATATGGCATGAAGCCTCAGAGTCTATAAGCTAACCAGAGGAAGGACCTAAGAGACCTGAGAGAACAAAACTAGAGAAGGCAGGAGTAGCAGAGAAGAAAAGGTCAATGGCTGATTAAGCAAGAAGTTGTAGTTGTTGAATCTGATGTTGAATCTCCTACTGAACATGTTTCAATCTCTAAAGTTGCCCACTACCCATCACTTTACCTCTTTCATTCAACTTCACTGGAATAATTTGAATCAATTCACTCTTCTCTATTTTTACAACAACCTCAAACTACTTTGAAATATATGCAAGACAAGCACAACGTAGCAAGAAGACAATCTCAACCAATAAGGAAAACAAACAAAATATCCCAATGTGCTAGTCAAAACACTCAACCCAAGAGAACTCAAATCTGAACACAAGAACATAACACACTACTTATGTAGGCAAACTACCAAAAAAACCATAACTTATCCACTTTAATAGGTCTATTCATGCTCCCAAAAGAAACATCATAAGTATATCACAAAATTAGCCTATCTGACATCAAGAATATGCTTAGAAGAACAAGAAAACAAGTTACCACTGGATATGAACACCTTAAGATTTCAACAAAACTCAACATAAAACCCAAAACTAAGCGCAAAACTGATATTGAAGCACTTCTAACTCAAAAATGACATAAATAGAAGCAATTCAAACCCTTAATAACAAAAAAAACCAAATCATATTTAAAGGTTTTCTTAAAGCTGGTATGAGATTTTCAAGAAACTGAAAAATTCTTGAAAAATTCACCAAAATTCTAATATAGCTCTAAATCCAATAGGGTTTGATTTATAGACCTTCTAAAATCAAACCATAGCAAATTCCAAATTCAAACCAATCAAACTTGACGAGACTGGACCAATCGTTCCTCTAGTGATTATGTCATCACATATATGAAACTGAGTCTATAATGCTCCTCTTCGATGATAAGATGCTCCTAGTGAGCCAAAATAACTTTTCTTTACTCAATTCTATAAAAATAAACACACTATCAACCTTGTTGATACTGACCAGCACACCCAAACTCACAAAAACAAGATTATTGTCCCACACTTATAGAAACTTCAACAAAGTTCCCAAATACCAAGAGAATATCACCCAAAGTCAATTTTAACATAATTCTCTACAAAAAATAACCCAAATGCAGTTAAATAGAGCACTAAAAATAGCTGATATGCTCAGAATAGAGAAAACTCTTGAATCTAGACAAAAAACCATACCCAATCCAAAAAATATTGGAAAATATGTAGAAAATCCAATGTTTCACCAAATCTAATGATTCCTAATTTGATAAATTTTTAAAATCGAGAACTATTGAATCCCCAATACAAAACAATCAGATTCTATCAACCATGCCAGACAACTGAAGGTATGATAATGTCAGCATCATGCAATCCAAGGAAAAAATTTGGCTGACATATAATGAAGTCTTCTTCACGACGAGAACCTTCTTTCAATCCCTTCTTCAAGCTTGGTATGGCTATGATACCATGTGAAAACTGGAAACATGTGTTAGGGTTACAACTTCACAAATGGAATGCAAAGGTGACGAAGAAGTTCACATATTTCATTATCCTCAATCTTTGAGAGAACTCTCTTACATGTTAAAAAGGGTTGACCCCCTTTAGAGTACATCAAAAGAAAAGATAAAAAGACAAGTATACCCCCTTTACTATAGGGTATGTACATAATAACTTTATAAGCTTATTTTACACATGTTTAGACTACTTTATATTATATATTCTTTCAATAGTGTAAATTGCATGTGCTATGTCAGGTCTTGTAATTGAGAGATAAGATAATTCCTCGATAAGTTGTCTGTACGGTGTCAAATTTTTAAGTATTACTCCATCATCAATTATCATTTTGGTATTGATAACTTTGGAAGTATCAACCTTCTTATCATCTGAGATTTCAGACCTGACAACAATATCTAGAGCAAATTTAGATTGAGTCAACATATAACCTTTAGAATAACAAGCAACTTCAAAACCAAGAAAATATTTTAAAAAACCCAAATCAACCATTTCAAAATGTATTTTGAGAAGTTTCGTAATGTGTTCAACTCTCTGTTTGTCTCCAACAGTGATGATCATGTCATCCACATAGAGGAGAAGAATAATAATATTTGCATTAGAAATCTTAATAAACAAAGTTGTGAGAGTTAGGCAAAATTGAAACCCAACATCAAGCATAATTTGACTAAACGAGCCATACTAAGCCTTTGGTGCTTGTTTAAGACCATACAAGGCTTTATCTAAATGAAAAGTCTTTTCTTTATGAATAGTTATACTAGGTGGTGCTTCCATATAGACTTCTTCAACCAAATTCCTATTAAGAAATGCATTTTTGACATCCATCTAATATATTAGTAATTTTCTCACGGAGGCAAGGGCTAGTAACGTCCTAATTGTAGTCATCCTAAGAACTAGGGCAAATGTTTTTTCATAATCTATTTCATACTCTTGAAAATAACCCTTGACAACTAATCTAGCTTTGTATCTTTCAAGAGTTTCATCACTCTTGGTTTTTATCTTATACACCCATCGACAACCTATAAGTTTCTTTCCTAGGAGAATGTCTTGAATAGTAAGTATTGGACTTTTCTAAGATATCTAACTCTACCCTCATGACTTATAATCATTCAAAATGTTCTTTTGCTTGAGCATAGGTTGAGGGTTCTATGTAGGAATGTATTAATGCAATACAAGCTTGGTACTTAGGTCAAAATAAATCGTAAGACAAATTTCTCGAGAGGTTTTGATACTCTAGATGACCTAGTTTGTATTTCTATATGGTTTTCATTATCAGTATATTTTTCAAGGGCACATGGATGTTTAGAATCACTACGCTTGAAATATTGGATACAACTTTGATCCTTATGAAGTTTTTCTTCTCTAATCTTATTATCACGAGATTGTTCTTTACTCACTATATCATTTCTAACTTTCTAATCTTCATCAAGATCAACATCATAATCATCATACTTTGGAATTAGATCCAACAAAAAAAATACTCAATTATTTTCTTAGATTTTTTAATTTCAAAAAACCTTTCTTTTTCTAAGAAAGACACATTTATTGAAAATATAGCTTTTTATTTCTAAAATCAAAGCATCTACAACATTTTTGGTTATTCGCATATCCTATAAAGACACAAGAAATATCATAGGGAAAAAGTTTATCATTCTTATCAGTAAAAACAAAACATTTATACTAAAAAATTCTTAATCTAGAATAACCAGGAATTAGTTTAAATTTTTTTTCAATTAGTGATACATTTTTTAAAGAAAAGAATGTCACTGCAGTTAATGTGGCTTCAACCCAAAAATCTTTAAGTACTTGCTTTGCAATAAGCAAGGTTCTTGTTATTTCTATGTTTTCTTTCAGCTAAACTATTATGTTGTTAAGTGTAAAGACAAGATTTTTGATATGTGATACCATTTAAATCTAGGTAATCTTTATTTTTTTTGATAAAAATTCTCCTCCTGAATAAGTGCAAAATATAAAGATATCATTTTTAAATTTATTTTTGACCAAATTGTGAAATATTTGAAAATATAAGACGACTTCAGATTTGTGTTTAAAAAAATAAATCGAAGTATGTCTAGTAAAGTCATCAACAAAGATTACATAATATGGAAACCCACCCTTAGATATAACAAGTGTTGGGCTCCAAACATCCAAATGTATTAACTCAAGCGATCGTGAAGAGACAAATGTTCTTTCTTGAAATGATAATATCTTTATTTTGCCAAGAATACAATCTTCACATGTAAAATTCTCATAATTATAAAAGTTTTTTATATTTGAAAAATACTAAATTTTAGATACATTAGGATGACTAAATCTAGTTTTTGAACATTATAAAAAGGTATTTTTGGGTATTTAAAAAAAATCTATGTAGTATAAACCTCTTTTCTATGACCTTCCTCAATCAGCTTCCTTGACTGGCGATCTTGCACCCAACAACCAATAGAGGAGAATAAAATATTACACCCATGGATAAATAATTGAGAAACAGATAAAAGATTTAAATTTAATTTAAGAATATATTTAATTTTTAGAATAAAAAACCTTTTTTAATTTTAAAAAATATTTTCAAAATTTCTTATTTCTTTTTTCAAGAGATGTCTCATCAGTAGTATATGCATTTGACCCGCTTGAGTTATGACATTTGGATAAGATATCACCATTTGCTGTCATGTAAAATAAGGCAACTGAGTCAAGAAGCCAAAGAGATTTAATGGGATCAGATATGCCAAAAGAAGAGACCACGACTCCAGTTGATGAAGCTTCTTTGAGTAGAGGTTTAAGAGCCTCCACTAGTTGAGTAAAGAACATGTTCCTAATAGATAAATCTTGCATAGTTTTGAACTCACTTGACTCTTGTGCAACCAAGGCAACCTTCATCTCGTAAGGTCTTTTCAACTTCGGGCAATAGGTTTTGACGTGTCTCGGTCCATGACAGTAATAACAAATAATTTTTTTCTTCTCAAACTCATTGCCTTGTTTTCCATAATGATCATTGTTTGACTTTCCATAGTGTAGTGGTTTGTAAGTATGAACACAGTTTCTTGGCCTAGATACGGCTAGAACCATGTCATCATCACTCATATAAGTCTTCTTCTTAAGTCTATTTTTCTTCATACTTGGCTCTTCAATCATGTCTTCAATAGGGGAAACTTTCCCTCTATAGACAACTAATTTTATGAATTCGAATTCTCGTCTTAGGTCATTCATGAATTGATAGAAGTGCTCTACATCTGTTTGTTTTTGGCAAAGTTTTATGTCTTCGGGACAATGTCATCTAGGATCAAGAAGAGCCAATTCATTCCAAAAATCAAATAATTCACCAAAATATTCTCTAATGCTTCTTTCTTCTTAGGTCATAATACAAATTTTATCTTGTAAATTGCACATATGTGCAATATTCTTAAGGAAATACGTTTTCTTAAAATATAATTAAGCTTTATTTTCATGCTCAAACTTTGCAAGACTTAAGCATTTTTTGATATCAACACTACTAATTAGCCAAGACATGATCTTGGCATGTCTCATCCTCCATTCTTTTCATTTTTTCTCATACGTATCTAAGGCTTTAGATTTTTTCTCCTTCATAAGAGAAACTTTTATCTCTTTTTCTACTTTGATGAGAACTAGTTTGGGCTTCAGATTGGATCTATCTACTAGTCCCTATAACCCTTTGCCTCAAATATGTTGCTTCAAGATTGAAGACTATGTTTCATAGCTAGAGTCATTAAGTTTCATGGGCACAATGGTGACACTTTGTCATCCATTTTACAAGAGAGAGAGAGAGAGAGAGAAGTCGAACACGATCACTTCACAAAATTTAAAGTAGAAGCCTCATGTACACTTGGATTTGAATCTTTAAGTGTGCAACTATGATCCACAAACATCAATAAGAAGCTTGGAACCACCAAAGCTCTGATACCATGTAAAGAAATGAGAACTTCAAATAATGTTCTCCAAATCACCAAAGTGGATACACAAAAAGAGCTACAATAAGATCCACCGAAAAACACTACAAAGAACCACAAAATAGTCTTACACACAAAACCCACTCAATGGGCATACAAGGAACACTCATAAATATAAAAATATTAATTTACTCAAGAGGAATCCATGCAAGAAGAATTATATATGAGAGAGGTTTCACCCCTTATATATACATAAGAATGAGAGGCTCCAAAGAGTCGTTGGGGAGGTCCAAGGGCTATAGACCCCTCTCCAAGAAACAATGTATACACTTCTCTCATATCAAGAAACAATTATGTTGACGATGGGCAAGCACAACTATTACAGATCAGGTATACAGATAGTGTTTCTTCATCTTTCCTACATGAAGGTTTTACTAAACTTAGTGGATTATAGTTGTTGAATAAATGCTACCCTTGTTCAATGGAGACAAAAGATGACAAATTTCTAGAGAGTGATGAAGAGCAGCTGATTCGAACCACCAACTGCAAATCACAATCAATGATGATTTTAGGCAAGAGGTCGTTCACCCAAGAACACTTTGATGAGAGCCGCTTAGTTACAAAAATGATCTGCTATGGCAAAGCAATGGACGTCACTATGTGTATATCCTCAACAAAAAATGGATTGCTGCAAGCATAATTGACCGATGTCCTTTCAGTGGATGACAAGGAGACAACTACCCTATGCCATAAGGTAGTTGCTAGTGGGAGAATAACACTGTTCTTGTGCACACCTGCATACAAATTAGTTTTGCAAATTTATTTGGCAGCTAACCCACTTGGATTTTATGAGACATTCAAGAACAACCTGACCATTGAAAAATAAAAAAATGACAAGAGGATGCTAGGTTGCAGTATGCCTATTTCAACAACTTCAACTAAGAATAGAGCAATAAAAGCGTTGGGGACACAAGTAGTAGCTAGAAGCAGCTGTGAGTTAGCAATATAGAGTTTATGGTCAATTGCATATCAGTCTGCTGAATCAGCAACAAGGTATGCAACAGAGCAAGTTGAAATATGCAAACAGAAAAGAGTCACAACAAGTTCGACCAGAACTGAATATGCCCAAACCAAATTGGTCCAAGATACAAAAAGAAGGTATTGGCGATTGCGAGAGTGCAGTCGCTTCAGATATCAAGGGTGAGTGCCCATGTGCATGACTTGCCACTGCACAAACAAACGTTGCATCTCAGTCTACAAGCACCCATAACTTGGGACCCGGTTGGACCAAAAGACCCTCAACTCCATCCCATTGCCCACATCGATATTGACATAGCCACTCCTACATTTGCCTTAAGGTCAAGAAAAATTTCAAGAGGATGGGATTGATACCATACTATTTTTCTTGGCATGTAATTGAGTGTTATTTTGGGTTCCCCCATGTAATGTTTTATGCCCATAGTCACAGATATCGATGATATTTTCAAAATATTGTGATATTATCGCTGTAAATTTAGCAGGTGATAATATAGGTAAAATAGTGTGATATTTTGAAAATATCACCAATTTGATAATATCACAATATTATCAATTAGTTTTATTGTTTTTATCAGAAGCAAAAGCGAGAAACAATGCATTTTAAAATGTATAGGAAGCGGAAAGTGAGGAATAAAATAAAAAAAACAATATAAGAATTGAAATGGAACATAAATAAAACCTAAAATAAAAGTGACTATTCTTATATTTCATGATTTTTTAGTGTAAGAATTAAAATTTTAAATAATGATTGCCAATTTAGAGAAAGCACAGAGAAGTGGGTGAGAAGCATGGGAGGAAACATATAAAAAAAATGAAAAGTAGAGTGAGAAAACATATAAGAAGAACAAATGAAGCATGTGGAAAGCATAGGAAAAGCATGGAGAATCGAGTTTCTCATTAAGTTTTGGAAGCGACGAGTATCGTGCTTCCAAAGCGAGTTTTCAAGAAGTGGGTTTCCCCTCTATCTAAGAAGCTTTCGGTAAGCAAAAGTGAGAAAATGAGAAACCTTTAGGCATCCAATAATGAAAGCCAGCGTAATACAAAAGGTTGCAATTTATAAATTAATTAAATCTTCGTTAGATGATCCCAACAATCTAACCATTATTGTTTAACGTTTACCTGTCCAAAGCTGGAGGGCATGGAACTTAAATTTACATTTGCCACGCTCCTTGATTCTCTTGGCCATAGATGGTGTAATATCCATTTTTTTTAATATTAAATAAATTCTAAAAACCAAGCCTTTATGAATCATGAACCAATGTAGATATGATTCGAATAATTATTGGATTCAAATATTGATTTGAACTCGTATCTGAACTTTTGACGAATCTGGATATTATCCAAACAAATATTTTTTAATAGATCTGGATATTTATCTAGGTCCATATTTTTGGGATACATTAGTAAATAATTAAATTATCAAGGGTAAAATAGTAATTTGCCACCCTAGTGGAATATTCAGGTAAATTCCCCAACCACAAAGGGATAAAAAGATAATTTTCATAACCTAAGTAGCAACCTGGTTATATAGAATCAAATCAGTGCTAGTTTAGTAAAAATAAATAGGATTAAAAGTATTTAATAAACAAAATAATAATAAATAATAATAAAATAATCCAAAATCATAAAATTTGATGGTTTTGGCCAATAGTTTTGGAGGTGGGCCTATCAAAACCATCAAAATTAATGGTTTTGACCCACAAATTTGGGAGTGAGCCCAACTTGGAGGAGATAAACTCCCCCTCTCCCTCTTTCTTTAGATAACACAACATATGAATGGATTAGCGCTATTGGCAAAATCTTTGAGATCCTAGAGGTTACCACAGATAGACGAGTTACTTTTAGCACTTACTATCTAAAGTGAGATGCCAATAGTTGGTGAGAGACCATGCGGGAGGTAAAATACATGTCAGCCCAATGACAGGCGCAGTTCTCAGAGGTGTTCATAGGCACCTACTTTCCACAATATGCGAGGGATCACAAGATGCAAAAGTTTTTAGCTCTCCAGCAAGGTAGCAGAAAGGTGGAAGAGTATACCACCTTGTTCAGACACCTGGAGAAGTATTGTCTGAACACCTATACTATTGACGAGGCCCTCATCAAGAAGTATATCTACAAGCTATGAGACAGGTTAAGGGCCCAAGTTCTGATGAGTCGCTCACATAATCTAAACCAGGCCATCGAGATGGCTACAATACTTCAGGTGGGAAAAATAAAATGTTTAGATTAATCCTATGATAACCCTATCAAATCGTAATGAGTACGTATGCATCATAGGCTAATTAAGAGTCTTCCAAGAAGACTCAATCTAAGTGGCTCGATAAGCCAGGAAGCAATGGAAACAGGTCCCAGAAACCCACTATACGAAGAAGAAAGGCACTGCCTGCTAAAAAGCCTAGAGTGCAACAAAGTAGAGCCGTCCGTCCATAGCCGACTACCAGAGTGTGTTTGAAGTGAAAGAGGTAGCATAAGGGCGTCTGCTATGGAGACATAGGAGCTTGCCTATACTGTGGTGAGATAGGACATTTCATCAGGGAGTGTCCCAAGAGGTTGGCACTAGGAGGAGCAAACATGGCACTTTGAGGACAACAATAGGCTCAACAACATCGATTATAGCAGCCCTAGCAGCAGCGGCAACAATAGTCTCAGCAATAGGGACATAAGAGAGCCATCAACCAACCTATGTTGAATATTATCTTTGATTGAGGATTTGATGAGTCTGACTGTAATATATCATACAATACTGAGTAGAAGGAAGATCCTTGCAATGACAGGACGTTGTGGCGGGCCTAGAGCCAAGTCTTTCATTTCCTGCAGAATTTTGAATTTTGAAATTTATTGATATTTGAACATTTATAACTCTTATCTTATTTTAAAACTATAGGACTAAATTTAATTAATTATGTGATTGTTAAATTCAATTTAGTACAGTAAATGATTTGATAAATATGTAACATGTCTAATCTATTTATCTGATTTTTATTATAAATAATTTTTGTTATGATTTTTAAACTATTTTATTATAAAAAAATCACCATGATCGTTGAGGAAGGAGTTTGGGAATTTAGATCAAGGCGAGGGTAGGGGTGGCAGCAATTTGCCCTGCAGTTTGAATCTGAAGTCGTGTTCTAATAATGCTTAGAAATCTGCCATATGTAGTGAAGATGGGATGAAAGGCAGGGATGGATTGGTAGGTGGTGGCGAATCAAATTGGGATTGGTTCCAGGCCCTGATTGCAGCAGCTCACTCGACGGTGGAGACTGCAGAGAATTAGTGCCAGAAACAGCGGCCAAGGAAGATCTCATAAGCTTGGTTATATATATATATATATATATATATATATATATATATATATATATATATATTATGTTTTAGATAAATTGAGAAAATTAGGAATGGGAGAGACGAAACAGAAAAAGGGTAGAGGTAGTAAAAGGATGATCTCTCTCTCTCTCTCTCTCTCTCTCTCTCTCTCTCTCTCTCTCCGTGGCAATGGTAACTGGTAAAGGTCGTGGAAATCTGACCCTCTAAAATCCCAATAAAAATATTTTCTTTAGATATTATAGATTATTGATGAGTTGGGAAAACAAAGTCAATGGGGGTTACAATATTCTCAGAAGACTGGAGGTCGTCATGTAAGAGAATTAATTAAAAAGAGAAGGGATAAAAAACAAAAAAATATGGCACATGGGTTGTCGTCTTCGAAAATGCCTTGTGCCTCGCTTTTTTTTCTACATGAAGCACAACCGATAATAGCATGACACGTATTGAGCTTGACCCTATAACATAAATATTTTTTATTATGAACCGACAAAACACAACTAAAGAACAATAGCCCGACGCCTGCCTACCTGCACCGACCGCTCACAGTGGGGTTTCTGCTTGACCCCGGCTATAGAGCTGCACCGAAAGTTGGTCCTTTCAGCTAACCTTCTGTCTCGGGCTTCTTCCACCACTTAGTGGTCCCGAAATCAGAAACAAAAAGGTAAAATCATGACTGTCCGAAACACTCTCTTGGCTCAAACTCAGAATAAAACTCCAGCGTCTTACTCTTCCATCGTCCTTAGATCCTTCTCCCCGTTCTCGAGTCCTAGCTTGGTTAATTTTGTATGATAGGATCCAGACCCACAGTAATTTAAAGAAGTGAGACATTCAACTCCCGAGTTGGTGTATGCTTTGTCAAACTGCAGAAAAATCTACGTTTCACTTGTTCTGGTCTTGCCCAATATTTGTGAAACTCTTTAGAAGGACCTGGAGGCATCCGAAAGTGTTTGTTAAGGAGGAGTCTTTTGCGATAAATCTGATCTTTGGCCCGGTTTGTATTAGGCGCAGCACAAGGTGGAGGTTCATCTGGCGAACATGGTTGCTTACTTCTTGGTGGTTTGTTTGGATGGCACGAAACGATGCTCATTTTTTGCCAAATTTCGGTTAACATTCAAAACCTGATGCATAAAATCTTGGTAGATGTTTATGCAATCTTGCGTATGCATCTTAGTGATCTTCTGCTCCCTCCTATTGACGCTACCTCTCTTTTGCTGCAATCTGGGCAAGCGGCTCTGACGTGAGCCCGTTTTATTTGTCTGATGTTCTTTTTCTCTTTTGTTTTTTTTATTTGTTTTGACTTTGCTCTTGTTCAGTTCATGGGTTCAACATTTGGTTGATCTTCATGAGTGGTAATGTTGAATTTCTTTCGGCTCAATCATCCTTAGAGAATCACCAAGCTTCGACTAGTCAAACGGTGAGGCCCTATGGCAATACTTTAAACTCCTTGGGTCACTCTCTCTCTCTCTCTCTATATATATATATATATATATATATATATATATATATATATATATATATATATATATATATATATATATATATATATATATATATATATCCTTTGACGCTTAAGAATGCAGATCTCATACATCCAGGAGCTAATTGAGTAATTTAATCCGTTAGTCCACAATAACGATGATGAAAAAGGTGGGAGGGAGGTTGGATGCAGCCCACACTTATCTGATTGCCTTATCTTGTGCTATTAATTAATTAGACAGACTCAATTATATCATAAACTGATCTCCACCAAGGCAATGCACTCCTTATTACTAAATTATGCACTTCGAGTTGACACTTATCTCTAATGCTCCATAGAAAGAGGGTTCAAGGTTTCATACTGCTTGAAACATCATTTTTTAGTAAAATAATGTAAGCTCTACGTGTTGAGGGAGTCAAACAACATGAGCTCAATACAAAAGCAATATGAGCTCAATACAAAGAGTGTTGATGTGGAATGAGGAAGTGGGAGATATTCATAAAAGAACACCTATGCAAAATCCAAATGCCTAGAGGATGTGAAACCAATGTTGTCAGTATCGGTACAGGCCCTGAATAGTTGCGCCACCGATTCAGCTGTATCGGCTGATACCGATACTCATGTGAATAGTTCGGTAAGGGCAAGAAAATAAATTTTTTTTTATTTTTTAGTATTTTTTGCATTTATTTTAAAAAATAGCTGATTCAGGGTGAAGTGTATCGATTTACGCACAGATACTGATAACATTGAGGTAGGGATGGCAGTGAAACCTGGGAAAAGCCTCGCCCCGTTTGGACCGAGGATAGAGGTTAAAATCAAAACCTGTGTGGGAATGGAGGCGGGGATAAACTTACTCTTTTTCCTGCCCCACCTTGCCCGCCCTGCCCTATCCCATCCCCGATTCCCATTAATAAAATGCTAAAATACTCTTTAGAGATGACAGTGGACGAGAGAAAAACGCCCCACCTCGCCCCATTTAGACGGAGGATGAAGGACATGAAATGGGATGAAGGTTAAAATCAAAACCCGTGTGGGGATGAAGACAGGAATGGAGGGCAGAATTTTGAGATGAGGCGGGGGTGGAGACCTTGTCCCCTGCCCCGGTCCACTGCCATGCCTAAGCTGAAGCGAGTCATAATGCCAAAAAAAAAAGAGAGGCAATAATTAGCATAGATGGCCTCACTTTTATTATAAATAATATTACCAACCAAAAGCTAGAAAATATAACAAACATAGCTTATTTCTTGTCCCCTGAAAATTTAGGAGGGGCGCCTGATTTTTTCTAAGTTATAATCTACATGTCACCTGATTTTTCCATACGAATACTTACATGTAGGGGTGGCAATCGTGTCGGGTTGGGGGGTCGACCCGACCGGTTGGCGGGTCAGCATACCTCAACCCGAACCCGACCCGTTTATTAAACGGGTCGGCTGTGGCAAACACGAACCCGACCCGTTTAATAAACGGGTAACCCGACACGACCCGCCAACCCATTTAATAAATGGGTTGGGTCGGGTAAACGGGTTCTCAGGTTCGCGGGTCAGGTTGACGGGTCGGGTTGATAGGTTGACGGGTCGGGTTGGTGGGTTGGGTTGGCGGGTTGACGGGTCGGGTTGGCGGGTTGACCCACCCGCCTAACCCGTTTATTAAACGGGTCAGCCGGGTTGGCATACCCCCAACCCGAACGCGGGTCGACCCGTTTATTAAACGGGTTGGCTGAAGCCCAATCCGAACCCGCCTAAGAGGCGGGTTGGCGGGTCGTGTCAGAAATTGCCACCCCTACTTACATGGCGTCTAATTTTTTCAGGTGACAACATAGACAAGTGGCTTGATCAAGGTGTCCATTATTTTAGGCGACGAAATGGTAAAACTGTCAAGAAAAAAAAAATCAAGTGGTCATTAACATATTTTGAGTAGTGAATTGGCCACGTTTAACATATTTCTCTAGTGTCAGCCAAAACAAGGTATATAAAAAAAATCACTAGAATCATTAAGCGTGAAGCATTTAAGAAGAACAAGGGTTAGCAAAAAATTAACATCAATGAAATGAGTAGACACTACACAATATTTTATTTTAAACACATAGATTTTACAATAAAAACATATAATTCTTTTTAACATTAGAAAGACATTATTTATATTTAATTTTTAAATTGAAAAACTGACAATGACACCATGCTTTGGCCGAGACTAAAAAATATATATCAAACATTGTCAATTCACTACTCAAAATATCACAAATCTAACTACTTGAAAAAATCAAGCACCATATAAGTTGCCACTAGCAAAAAACAGGTGCCATACGACCTGCCTAAGTTGTTCTAAGTGTCACTTGAAAAAATCAAGCGCCATGTAAGTTTGTCTCTAAAAATCAAACGCCATGTTAGTTTGTCTCTTAAAAAAAAAATCAAACGCCATGATTCAACCAAACAAAAGGGCAAATCTGTTAAAAAACAATAAAATGACAATGTTTATTATATTTTCTAATATGTGATCAATTGCAGTATTTGTAATAAAAATTAATGCCATTTATGACATTGTCTGTTAAAAAATCAAGGTTCTCATAAAGCATCCAAAGCATAAAAATCATTTTATGCTTTAGAAGCGCGCTTCCAAGGTTCTAATAAGGTTTTTTTAACTATAGAAGATACACTTTAAAGCAGCCAAACATTTATCTCGTGATTTATACCCTTAGTCCACAAACATTCAGACATTCCAAGCCTCACACAGACAAATGAACAACAAAGAATGAAGCTTATATAAAAAGTTAAGCTACCAAGTATAAATAGGGGTGTTAACTGGTTGGGTTTGGTTCGGACTCAGGTGGAACCAGACCTAGCTCTGATTTTCGGGTATGATATCGAGTCTGGAGTCAGGTCTAATTGGACCCACCATAAAAGAAACCATACCTGGATCCGATAAGAACTACATGAACTAAGACTCGGGTCGTACTCGGTAGAATCATATTTTTTATTAAAAAAATTGTGGGTCTTAATCGAAACTCATATCGAATTCGAGTATGGTATAAAATTTCACAAACTATACTTGGCTTCATGTATTCATGGGACCTTCGGATTTAGAACCAAATCTTCTTATTTATCACCATACTCGGACCCATAGTGTTTGGTATGGGTCGGGTAAATCCAACCCGTTAACACCCCTAAGTATAAATCACTGATTTCCAATTCAAGCTTTGACAATGTGAAAACGACGTGTTGATGTAAACAACAACAAAATTGGAGATAGAAAAAACACAAGGAGGAGAGTGGAATCGGGAACAGGGGAGGTGGGGGGCGGTGTTGCGGGGCCCGTATGGGTGGCGCAACATCATGGTTTAGTTGTGGGCAGTAGTTGGAGTGAAGCCAAAGTCATTAGACAATCAAACACAAAATACCGTGTGGGAGCCACACCACATCTTTTGCTGCCTATATATCTCCTCACGCTTCCTCCTTCACACGGCCACCCTCCTTTTGATACGATCCTTGATTGGTTGGGATCTTTCCTCCCCAAAAAAAGATCTAAAAGGCCTTCCCCAACTTACACATGGAGAGATTGATGGAGATGGAGAGGGAGTTGGGAGATGAAGACAAGACAGAGGAGAGCGCGACGGGTAAGTGTCATTCCAGGCCGCTCTTGAGCGAAGCATCAGAAGCCATGAGACCTCTTAAGAAGATTCGAAGTCCGGAAAGAAAGGGGAAGGCCGGGAAGGGAAGGGATCTCTCTCGTTCGCCCTCCTCCTCCTCATCGTCGTCGTCTCCTTTTCCTTCGCAGCATTCGACGACTAATTTCGTGACCGCGAGTAGTGGCTTGTTTCCTTTCGCTCTGCATGAGGATCCAAATCATATGGTTGCCGCTGTGTTGCCCACTTCCGCTTCTTTTTGTCCTCCTTGTCCCACGACGACCCCACATCTCCAGCAGCAGCAGCAGCCGCAAAAGATGATCTCTTTCGGCAATCGATCAGGGAACCAGAGCCCGTCTTCTTCTCCTGCTCCGGCAGTGGTGATGGCAATGACCAACATGCAGCGGGACCAGCAATATCAGCCGTTCCAGCATCAATACAACCGTTACCAGGAGCAACTCCTTCGTTACTGGAGCGACGCGCTGAATCTCAGCCCCTGCGGCGGCGGTGGTGGCGGTCAGCAGCAGCAGCAGCAACCGATGAGGATGACCAAGCTGTACAGGGGAGTTAGGCAGCGTCACTGGGGCAAATGGGTGGCGGAGATCAGGCTCCCGCGCAACCGCAACCGCCTCTGGTTGGGCACCTTCGACACCGCCGAGCACGCGGCACTCGCATACGATCGCGAGGCCTTCAAGCTCAGAGGGCAGAATGCTCGCCTCAATTTCCCCGACCTCTTCCTTGGAAAGAAGGACAATTCCTCCTCCTCATCGTCGCCTTCATCTTCCCAAACCCACAACCTACCGAAACACTCCCCCTCCTCTTCTGCCTCGTCCTCTACCCAACAATACCAGCACCATCAGCAAGTGCTTGTGCTCTCCAAAAAGGAAGGGACAGAGCCTTCCCTTGTTCCCAATGAGACTCTTGCTCTTCGGGATAAAGAAGAGGAGGAGGAAGAAGAAGACGATGGCAGAGAAGAGGTTGCGAAGAGCGAACCGGCTGCTTCATCGTCTATCTCCATGGAGATGGCAGCAACGGCGCAAGAGCTTCCTCCTCCATCCCCTGCCTTTTATTGGGGGAACTTGGATGAGGTAGACGCGGCTTGGTTCAACACCACCCCGGTGTGGGAATCCGAAGGTCTGTCCTCCTGGGACGTGGATGGTCTAGAGGCCCTTCACCTTCACCTTCATCCACCACCTCCACCTCCTCCTCCTTCTGCAACAAGTCAAGTTGATTCTATTAACTTGGACATTGCCACCACCAGCTCTGCTGTTCCTCTGTCCTTCCCTCTTCCTCCCGACTCTCCCTTCCACACTTACACATGGAGAGATTGCAAGTGAGCGGTTTGATATACCCTGTTTTTTGTTGGAGACATCAAACCCTCTTAGATTATAGAATAATTATCAGATAGGAATATGATTTGATATCTTCTGCTACCAAGTGTCCCCTATCTGCCACTGGTTAGTATTTAGTTCATCAGTTGTAAGAAATTAGGAAGCTTTTTCTGCTCGCCTTTGCTTGAACAATCTCTCTTGTTTAGGTTGTACAACTTTATCCTTTCCCTAGGAAAAATACCCACCTGCTTGCTTGGCTGCATATTTTTTTCAAGCCAGAAAAAGCAGGCTTCTGATGGCCTTCTCTCTGTATGCATTTCAAGACTTCAGGGTGGGCAGCCTGCCTCTTTTGTTTCTCTTTTCAGTGACAGCACGTGTAAGAAGGGTTGAGGGAGACAATTTTGGGATGTCCTTCCTTCCCCTCTCTAACTGTTGGTAATTTTAGTAACTTTACTTGCTTGTTGGTTTGTTCTTTTCAAAGCTTTAAAAGATCCGTTGTCATCATCTCATCCATATTGCTCATTTGTTCCTCTTTTCAATGGCAGTGTAACTTGAGAAAAAGTACATAAGACTCTGCCGACTTGGCCAAGCTAATGATCAAGCAAGTTCTATACCAGGAAAATAATCTTGTCCTCTCTAGTTTTCTGCATATGAGAATCAAAGCCAAAGAGGTCAATGGACATCCAAGAGTATGCCATGCGACATTGGTGTGTGGGTGGAGATGGTGCTCTCAAAAATTGAAAACGTACATCGGAATTGAACGGGCTCCAGCCATCCCTATCATCACATACATACCCTATTCTCACATACATACCCTATTCTCATATCCTTCTTGGCAATGCATTTTCACAATTTGTTTTGATTAAATCTGTCCTTATAAATGTATTCAGCATGGTTGATTTGTTATGAACCCGAGCTGAGCAACATGTGGGTCTGGTTTGGGTCATTATTTTTGCTGCCTACCTGACTCTAGTATTATATATATATATATATATATATATATATATATATATATATATATATATAAAATAAAAATTTTAAATTATGTGGGTCTGGGTTTGGTATTCTATTTCCGTGATCTGACAAAACCCACTTGTCCCTTGTTTCCTCATGTTTTTTGTGTTTTTTTATGTTAACATTTATATTTTTTTGTTTTCCCCTACCGGGGGAACGGGACCCTACCCTGTCTCGCCCCGGGGATGGAGGACATGATACGGGAATGGAGGCGGGGATGAGGGTTAAAATCAAAACCCGTGCAGGGATGGAGGCGGAGATGGACTTAGGCTTTCCTCCGCCCCGCCCCATCCCCATCCCCGTCCCAATCCCCACCCCACCCCGTCCCGTCCCCAATCCTTCTTTAGGGATGGCAATGGATCGAGAGGAAACGGACCCCACCTCACCCTATTTGGACCGGGGATGGAGAAGGTAGGGATGAAGGTTAAAATCCAAACCCGTGCGAGGATGGAGGTCCGGATTTTGAGACGGGATTGGGTCGGAGACCTTGTCCCCCCCCCCCAGTTTACTGCCATCCCTAAGCTCAAAGCAGTTGTGCTAGCTGTTGACAGGTTAGGATTGGGTCTGGCATGTCCATCTCTATTGGTTATCAGGTCAGACATAATGGAGGTAGTCCATTGTCCACCTTTAGATGAGTTCTTTTTATCTCCTTGGGGAATTAGATAGCCAATGCTTGGTTTTATGATGGAGTGAGCGAGAGAGTGGGGAGTGCAGGAGCATCTCTGTGAGTTCCATCTATGGAACGAGCATAGTTAAAAAGCCAGCTCATAGAGCCTACAGAAAGGCCATCTATGGAGAGAACACCATAGAGGGGCCAAACCAACCCCGTTGCTTTTCTTGCATTTGGGTTCTTTTTGTCTTCCTTTATCAATGCGAGTGTAGAATCAATGGCGCAAACAGGTGGCTTATGGGTGAACCATACTAGATCTGATTTTTGAAGAGTGGTTCTAGAGTTGGTTCCAGGTGTGACTTAGATCACAAATGATGTATAGATCATAGTGACAAAAGTTAAAAAAGGCAACATATCTGCAGTAAAAAAACTTGGGAGATTTTGAATTTTTTCATAAATCTCGCATTTTTTTGGCAAAATCTCATCAATAAAAAATAAATTAAAAATATAAATAATATAAATAAAAACATTTAAAAATAAAAAATTTAGGGTTTTCATGATAAATATCTGCTAAAAACGTAAATATTGCGACATTTGTCATAGTTTGAAAATCTCTCGAGAAATCACCGTTTTAAACTTTAAGACAATTTCTAGAGATAATATCGCGAGACTTTTATAAATCTTGCGATATTTGTCATAGAGGTATGGATTTAGGTTAGTGGATGAGACCTTGTGAAACTGGATCCAGTGAAAGTGGGTAAAACCATTGCCTTTATGTGAAAAGATTAAGCCTTTGGACAGACCCAATTCCAAATCTGACAATGTATGCTTATCCACTTTTTACCTAGACCGACAATGCATGCTTGTCCAATTCCAACCCGGATCTGACCCAGAGTTGGATATATACCGTTCGGATCCATGTCAGATTGGTGTTTAAACTCTAAGCCACTTCCGTCCCTAGATGTACGGTGCTAAGAGGTTCCATATAATCATTCTTTTTTATTTTTAAAGCTATATTTCAAATATGCAGCTATATATTGCGTGATAAGAAAACAAATGATATCATCAATACTACTTTTAAGAGTTTTATCAATGCAATAATCCCAATTTTTTCTTCTAATTGTATAATTGTTATATCCAAATACTGCGATATCATTAAGTCAGACTACAGCCAATTCGTTTCTAATATTATTGCTTAATTAGTGTGCAACTAGAGCTTTTGAGTTTCTTTGTAAAGATAACTAGAGTTAAATGCTTAATATATTGAATTTTATTTTAATAATCATGTAAAGAGAGAATATGAGGAAAGCAGTTTATTTCTTTTTAGATGCATATGACGTATATACAACAATAAGAGAAGGATAAATGTATCCCTTGATTGAAGGGATTGAAGGTTACTACAATCTTTCAGACCTTATCTTATCTACAAGACATTTCGTTTCCTAATACTCGCCCCCCAAAGGGGGAGTGTGAGGATTGATCACGCCCAGCTTGCTTTTGAGATGATGGAAAAAAAAAAAAAATTGTTCTTCGCCGAAAACTTTGGTGAAAATATTTGCACATTGTTGATTAAAAGGAATGTACTTTCTGCCAAGGAAACCACTTCCATTTTTTTCATGGACATGGCAGTCAATTTCAGTGTGCTTGGTTTGCTCATGTAAAACATGATTGGCTCCTATGTGTATAATGTTTCTTGATTGTCAAGATATAAAGTGATAAATTTGGGATGAGATACTCCTAAGTCTCTTTTTTTTCTGGGAGATTAAGTCTCCCCTACTTTACCAACAGTACACAAGTCTTACTGTGGTTACAATCTATTTAACATAACCCAATCTGAAGGTTTATCTTTCTAAAGTACATAGTTTCCAACCCTTGAGATATGTTTCAATATTGAACACGGTTTGGGGTCAAGTCCTCTGTATCGAAACTCACAAGAGCTTAGTCTGGACCAGCTATGTCTCATGGTGTGCACCCTACCTCCTTGAACAGCCTTCATCCAGTTCACCCATCCTTTGTTATTTGAATGTACCCATATGTTGTGGTCTGCACTTTGAAGTATTTCAATCATATCTTCAAGGATTTTTATGGAAAGAAGTGGTCTTTCTCTCCTCCCACAGCAATATGAGTGTCTGTGGCATTTTTCACATCAAATCCAATCTTAGTGCTGAGATTAAAGGTTTGAGGGGGAGGGAGTGGGGGGAATCCAACGTTGAGGGATGAAATCAAGGTTTATCCAGCATTCAATGAATGATCTTTGCTCATCTGTCCATTTCAATTTGAGATAATTTTCTCTACATGAGTGTCATTGATCCTGATTTTGCAACAATTGACAAGTCTATAAATTCATGAACTACACCATATCAACAAACAACAACAACTACGCCTTCATCCCAAAACAATTGGGGTCAGCGATATGAACAAAAAAAGAAATTCATTTTGGGTCTTCCACATGAATCCTTTTCCTCCAATCATTTCTATCCAATGCCATATCCTCGGTGAGGTTCAAAGCATTCATATCCTTTCCTATCATCTCCATCCAAGTCTTCCTAGGCCTACCCCGACCTCTTTTAACTAATATATTTTCCCATTTCTCCAACCTTCTAACTGGAGCATCATTAGGCATTCGCCGAATATGTCCAAACCACTGTAAACGATTCTCTCACATCTTATTTTCAATGGGTGCAACACCTACCTTCTTACGTATCTCCTCGTTCCGAATCTTATCTTTTATTGTATTTCCACACATCCATCTAAGCATCCGCATCTCAGCTACACTCATTTTTTGAATATGATGTCTCTTGGCAGCCCAACATTCCGTACCATATAGTAAAGCGGGTCTAATAGTCGTCCTATAAAACTTTTCCTTCAACTGCAATGGCATTCTACGATCGCACAACACTCCAGTTGCACTTTTCCATTTCATCCATCCAACCTTTATCCTATGATTTACATCTCCATCAATTTCTCCATACTTTTGAATGATGGATCACAAATATTTGAAATAATCATTCACCGGTATTTCTTGCTCACCAAGCTTCACTACACTCCCATCACTACTTTGTTGCTTACTAAACCGACATTCCATATATTCAGTCTTACTCTTACTCAACTTAAAACCTTTAGCTTCTAATGTCTGTCTCCATAATTTTAACTTAGCATTAACCCCAGCTCTAGACTCATCAATCAAAACAATATCATCAACAAACAACATACACCACGGTACATTTTCTTGAATTGGTCTCGTAAGCTCATCCATCACTATCGCAAATAGGAAATAGGAAAGGACTTAAAGCAGATCCTTGATGTAACCCAACCGCTATCGAAAAATTGGTTGTCACCCCTCCACAAGTGCGAACATTGGTTACTACTCCTTCATACATATCTTTAATTATACTAATGTACTTGAGAGAAACACCATATCACTAAATGAAAAGTTTGTTGCCAGCATACTTGTAGCCAGTTGTGTTTAAATTTAACCTAAAACAACTCTTGAACTATGGTTTGAGATAAGCGCATGGATCTGCCAAACCTGTTCATAATGCTCTTCCATGTATTGTACGAGGCAAGACATGATATAAACAAGTCTTGGTTACTTTCCCATACTTTTGCAGCACAGAGGTCATCGATTCACCATGGTAATGCCCATATACTGAATCTTGTCTTGGGTTAGTAATTAATCTGTTCTGGTTTTCACAAGCCAGATATAAGAACCATGCTGCTCGGGGGAGATGATGTTTGATCTAATATGAACTGTCTCCTTTCAGCTATATTATGTTTTTCACGAGAATCTTTCCAAAGCTTCTTTCGGGTGATAAGAAAGTAGTCTTTTCCTTGCCATCAAAGTGTATCCATATAATTGAGTATTGAGAGTGGAGACATTGGTACCTAAGGGAGCTTTTATTGTCTTCCCTACGTCGATACAAGGAGGTTGCTTTAAAAACCGTAAGATATAAATCAAAGAATATTTGACCATATCGCTCAGGAGTGATTAGGGATGGCAGTGGACCGGGGGAAAGCGGGGGCCCTGCCCCGCCTCGCCCCGTTTGGACTGGGGATGAAGGGTATGAAACGGGGGTGGAGGCGGGGACGAAGGTTAAAATCCATCCCCGTTCGAGGATGGAGGCGGGGATAGACGTATACTTTTCCCCACCCCGCCACGATCCCCACCTCATTCCCGCCTCGACCCATCCCCGTCACTTTTCCCCGCAACATCTCCGTCCCGCCCCGCCTCATCCCCGTTTGAGCCGGGGATGGAGGATGTGAAACGGGGATGAAGGCGGGGGTGGAGGTTAAAATCCATCCCCGCCAGGGATGGAGGTTCTAATCTTGAGGCGGGGCGGGGGTGGAGACCTTGTCCCCCGTCCCACCTCACTGCCATCCCTAGGAGTGATCGATGACGTCAACAAGACTATGAGTAGTCTACGGTTTTGTCCAGAATTTTGCTTTCGCCCCATTACCAATATGGCATGAAACGTTGTTGGCAATGCATTCCAGGCATAGGATCCTCTTGAATTAGATTTGGCACACCACATGCTTCTCTTTTTAAGATTTTTGCAAGAAAAAATAAAATATGTTTTAAATTGTACAATGACATGATATTTGTCAAACATCATGATATATTTGACAAAATATAATTTTACTTAAGATATTTATGTTCTATATATAAATTTTAAAAAATCTAGATAAGTAATTGCATGAGAATTATTTAAGATGCATTAAAATAATATTATTTTCATTAAGATCTCTATTTATTATCATTTAATTCTCTCTCTCTCTCCATTGAATGGTTATAAAGTTCTTCTCATCCACTGATTACCAAAATTATTTTAAAGAAAACCTAGCTTTGAAAAGTGTTGAGTATAAAAAACATTTTTCAAAATCAGCTTTGGAAAATTAAGAAGCTTTAAATGATTTCTGTTAGTTGTTTAATTAAAATAAAATATGTAAGTTCAAATGCACCTCATGAAAAAGAAGCAAGACTCCGTCGAGTGAATGGTAAACTCGGCCGATTCTTGGCTGACTCGGCAGAGTTTGGTCCTAACCGAGTCATATGTTTTTTTCTAACTCAGTTAGGGCTTGATTCTAACCAACTTGTTAGTCAATTCAAAATGATTTACTTGAGAATCCATAATGGCCGATTCACGCCTAACGATTCAGAGCCGATTAACTCAGCCAGATAGATAGTAGATGTCCACTCTACAGTCCTGTTCAATCACAAATGTCAGCAATATATAAAAAAGTATCATAAAAAATATAATGAATTAATTAAACAACATATAAACTTTTAAATACAATATTTTTAAGATATCATACAAAATTTTATTCAATTTCATCAAAATTTTATTCAATTTTTTTTTTAATAGTTGAGAAAAGTGTCTACTCCCTCCACTCTCATCGATTTATAATTAAAAAGAGAAAGGCAGAAAGGAGATGAGACTGGAGAAAAAAATGATAGATAATTAGACTGTAGTTGTCAACTATATCCTTACTAAGATGTAGTTCAAAACTAGTAATCTCTAACTCCTTCACTCCCAACACCATTCTCATATCCCAAAACAAGGTTTCCAAACACCAGTTAGGGTAGGTGGTATTGACAAACCCTCGTTAAATACCATTGCTCCTCCGATTTTTAGTCAGTTTTGGACAATGTTGTTAGTATCGGTATCGGTATCGGCGCTGAATTGTTTCGGCCATCGATTCAGCTGTATCGGTCGATACCAATACTCCCTTCTGTATCAGCCCAAAACAATAGAAATTTATTACGTGTCAATCATAACATTACATATGTGTTGAAACCATTAAAATAATATTAAAAATTTATTTTTTTATATTTATTAAAAAATAGCCAATTTAGGCCTGCAACTAGGGATGACAGTGGACTGGGGCGGGGCATAAGGTCTCCACCCGCCCCGTTTCAAAATCTGAACCATCATCCTTGCCTCCATCCCGGCACGGGGATGGATTTCAACCTCCACCCTCGCCTCCATCCCCATTTCATGTCCTCCATCCCTGGTCCAAACGGGGGTGAGGCGGTGCTCCGTTTTCCCTTAGTCTATATAGTCATCCCTTAAAGGATTGGGGACGGGGCGGGGCTAGGCGGGGATTGGGACGGGAATGGGGAGGGGCGGGGCAGGGAAAAGCTTAAGTCCATCCCCGCCTCCATCCCTGCACGTGGATAGATTTTAACCTTCATCCCCGCCTCCATCCCAGGTCCAAACGGGCAAGGCAGGGCGGAGCTCCGTTGTCCCCCGGTCCACTGCCATCCCTACCTGCAACTTATCAAATTTCTGTGGAGACGATGGTTTTAGAGCTGCATATACCAAATCCAAGATTTTGGCAAATCCAGAATTTTAAAGCCATGGGATTTGCCAAATCACATAAACTGACAGGGAGCCAACCACTACCAACTACCAGCTCTCAAACAGCAAAATACACAATGAGTTGCCAAATATAGGTGCAAATGGGTTAGATTCTGGATTTAGGCCCTTCAAGTAAGATCTATCAAATTTGAATCTATGAAAACAGGTTGATTTTAGATTCACATCCAGATTTGGATCAATATTGTAAGTGGATCAGACTAGGATTTTAATTAAAATATGATCCATTGCAATTTTGACATGCAAGTAGCTTTGTTATTGTATGTTTTTACTAGGTCCAATATTACACAGTTTTTGGATCTGGATTCAACCTTAACTCATTGGATCTTGTTTTGATCCAAAATTAGATTCAGATCAACTCCATGATCGGGCCTGAAATCCAATCGAATGCACCCTATAAATACCAATAGCTGCTCCTCGTTCGCAGACACGTTCATAACCACCTACCTGTATGTGTACTTTTAAACATCTCTCTCTCTCTCTCTCTCTCCCCTAATTGCTCTTTTTTTTTATTTAATTGCTTAATGACATTTTAAAAATGTATACAATTGAGATTTTCTTGAATTTTTTTGAGATAATTTTTTTTCCAAAAAATATGTTGATATTTTTCATTCTGAATAAAACCCGAGAACAAGATTTGTGATTATGGTATTGTAACAAATATCACAAGATTTATAAAAATCTCAAGATAATATCGCGAGAAATTGCCTAAAAGTTTGAAACAGAAAATTCTCGCGGGATTTTCAAACCGTGACAAATATCACAATATTTACCGTTTTAGCAGATATTTATGGTGACCCCCCCCCCCCAAGTTTTTTATTTTTAAATGTGTTTTATTTATATTTTCTTAGAAAATTATTTTTATATTTTTAATTTATTTTTTATTGCTGAGATTTTGCCGAAAATAATGCGAGATTTATGAAAATTTTCAAAATCTCCTGAGTTTTTGACTTCCTAGATTTTTGCCATTTTTATCTTTTGTCACTTCGGTTCCGACCTTCATGACAGACTGAGCTCATGTCCAACCTCAAGATAGAACTACCTCATTCCCCAAAATAACACATAAAAGAGTCGGACCCAGTTCTGGACCCAAGTCAGATTTGACACAGTTTAGAGATGCCAAAGCTAGGATAGTGATGCAGTAAACAGGAGGGTCTCCCTTGATTCCTTGAACCTCCACATTGATACCCTAGCTAAAAATATATTTATCTATGAATGAAGAAAATTGATGAAAAATAACAAGAAATTGCAAGAAAATTAACTAGAAGAACATCAATGATTTAATTATGAACCTCTCTTTCTCGTTCTCTACAATGAATATTTATAGAAAACTAGATGAAACCCTAATCTTACTTCAGATCTAAATTAGATCCGATTCCAAACTATGATCCAAAACTAAGATCTAAACAAAATAATTAGAAAAAAATGACAAATGATAAAAAATAGATCCAAATGGATCCTATAACCCAATGGTTTCTCGCTCCCCCTTCCTGTATCAGATAAACTTCCAACTGCTGTCTTGCATCCCAAGGACTTGACCCGGTAAACCCGATGAATACTTGAACTCGCATCAGTGGGGCAGGTCCAAGTCCAAATAGGCCGGTAACAAGTGTCACAATAACTAATAGGTAACGGTTCCTTTATTAAAAGTGGATCGGTTCTCTCTTGTGGACCACATATCCCAATTGAAAATACTACCAATAGGATACGTGTCCATATTTGGCACAGCTGGAAACCGTACTGTCTAAACCCATCGAACCAAGCTGGGAAGTGGTGCGTAAGAAATTATTTTAGGCCCAAGCATACATTGAGCATGGGTAATTTCCTGATTTGGACCCACATTTTACCTGATATTCCATCTCGGGTACCTCATTTTATGAAATTCCTGATATGGGCACAACTTTTTCTGACAAATAAAACCTTTTTTTTTTTAAAGGCAAGCTGAGGTTAGGCAGACCCCTACCAGATATCTCTTAAGCCTCATGTGGCAGAGGGATTCGAACCTGGGCCTTCAGCTTGGCACATTACCCCTTTTGCCACATGGGATACCAGCTCAGTGGTCACATAAGGGAAAAAACCAAACGGTTTGGAAACGTTTAAAAGTTATAAAAGTTCCTATTATGCACATGCAAATTCCATAATTATCCTTACTAACCCGTCCTTATGGTTTATTCTCGGGTCTCAAACGGATCTGACCCATATCTCAGTTCTAAATATTATCCAAATCTTATTCAAACCCTAGACCCAATTGAAACCAAATAATCATAGCAGTCATCTTTGGGTTGGAATCGTGGACCCAACCGATTTTTTACATGAAAATAGATTGGTGTAACTTGTCTTCAATGGATCTTGTATCTTGGGTTCTCATTTTTTAACTGGATCTTCAACTTATTGTAAGATATGAGTTGGATCTATATCTAAAAGAAGACCAGTTTTCGAAAACCAAATCTAGAATTGGATATGATACGATCTGGCTCGGGTTAAGTGGCTGGGCTCAAAGAAGTTAGGGTAGGTAGGTCTGGTAGGTTTGGTTTCATTTGATTATAAGAGAAGAAAAATTGGTTCTCCCAAACATATTCATAGCAAAATATGAAAATTTAGATGTAGGATCTAGACAAGTTAAACTAGATCCTGTACACAATTCGGGTTTAAACTCCTGGGTTGGGGAGATATAAGCTATGTAAGTGACGTTAGGTTTTCAGCAGATTTCTAGTTTTGGACTGCGTTTTGGATTTGATAGGGTTGAATAAAAGATTCATTCTTCTCTAATAGTTTATTAAAAAATCATGAAATTTTAGGGGTAAACAGAAAACACGTGGAAGAGTCTAGCATTAAAATTTTAGCCTTAGATTTCACACAGTTTGAGAGATATGACTTGCACAAGTTTGACAAAATTCTGCTATTAATAGTGAACAAAATTTGGCCAAGTTTGGTCTATTTCAAGATAGGCTTGGTATTAGAGTGCTTCTTTAGTTTGGGATGAGTAGGTCTGGATCTCTAGATTGTAATGACTCCAACTTATTTTGGTTGAAAAGTAAATTTTTTTTAAACAATTACAGAAATCATACCTGGAGATCTGGAGCCTTACAAACATAATACAATACAAACTACAAGAGATTTTACATTAACCCAACAATCAACTAATTAACTTTATTCATCAATAATTAAATTTAACAACATATTCAAATAAATATCAATAAAAACGAAGCCACATTGTCCCAAAGAAAATATCAGAAAGTAGTCATGATGTCTCGTAAGCCCCATATAACAGACATCCTCATCACTAGGCTTCAGGTCCTATGAAAAACATAATTTTTTTTCTAAAGATCTAAATAGGAAAAAAAAACATAAATCAAATCTATGCAGTATTTTTAGGGAAAACGTAATTACAACAATCTCACAACTCAATAGCTATTCAGGCATTCAAGATTAAATATCATGCATTGACAATAGCTAACAAGGAAGTAAACAAGTACAGTTGCATGAACTAATGCAAAATAATAAATATGCATGATATCAATGCACATGCATGGGTAACTTATTGAATTATTATCAGACTTTTCTTTTGTATAAATATCCCTATTAAATGCACACAAATTTAGTTCTGCTTTTTATTAAAACCCATGAATACTCACAATCAGATACAAAGTTTTAGTATCATCATGGTTCCCCAAAACCATCATCTAGAATTCTCACACTATAGAAGGAACATCCAGAAAGAAACATTAATTACACTATTTTTATATATTTTTTTTATCAAAAGATATGTTTACAAAAACTTCATTTTTTAAATCAACATGCAAAACATAACATGAGACCTTGGCCCGTTATAAAATGGAACAATGCAATTAATTTAATGTATTTCAAATAAATTTTTACAATGCATAAAATAAAACTTATAGCAACATATGCTCGTGACCCACATAACCTACAGTGGTTCACATATGACCATTGGCACATCTGATGCAAAAACTACAGTTAACATGTGATCACACAATTATCCAAACATGTCCACAAATGCATATTCATTCACACACAATGCGAATGTACATAAATAACAAATTTCATATGCATATGAACACATGCTTGCAATATACAGTTTTGTTTTCATGGTTTATCTCATACATAATATGCAAACATATACATGATCATGTTAATGCAACAACATTAAAACTTTAGAACTCACGTGTTTATAATATGCATATCTATGCCATCATTGCATTAAATCTCATGAGCATATATAAACAAAAAATATTTTTGCCAATTCGGGCAAGTTCAGGATATAACACATACCTGCCAAGCCGAAATGGTGCTGCCCTACACACATGACAATACTAAGTGTAACGCCCCCAAAATTTTAACCTTAATTATTGTTCAAATTTTGAAATTTTGAGGCAATTTTTTTTTATAAGTATAAGTAAATCAAATCTTATAATACAGAAACAATTTTAAAAAATGGTTAAGACTTTGAGCGAGGTTATACTAAAGATAACAATCAAATCAAAATATATCGCATATACACATTTCAAACTACGTACAATATAAGACTGAAATATGAAGAGTTTTAATTTTATTTCAAATCAAAGTATAAAAACAACACTTCAGTCTCTACATTATCAAGTACTTAAACCAAAAAAATCATGAATACCAAGATCGCAAGGTAAGAGTGAACCCTCGAGGATGCAACTCGATCGACCCTTTGCTCCAACTACTCATTATACTTTACCTGCATTACCTGACCCCCCATAAAACGATGTCAGACTCGCTAAAGTCTGGTAAAGCAACCTAAACTCAAACTTAAAGAAAACATATGAAGCATTTAAAGGTAAAGACATGATACATTATTCATCAATCGTCAGGTGATAGACAAAGGAACATCCTATGAGTCATTCATTTCAAGCATTCGAACATAAAGCATTTCATTACTTAATATTCTATTCAATATTAACTCACACAATAAAGCATAATCTATATGCATTCAAGTCATACAAGTCATCGCATATATATATATATATATATATATATATATATATATATATATATATATATATATATATATATATATATATATATATATATATATATGCTTCTAAGACATTCAGATCATTGCATCATTTTCATATGCATTCATAATTCTTATAAACAATAAGTCAAATCACATTTGACCATTCAAGCGTGAAACACACGCACATATATTCTAAGTAATTTAGTTAGATATTTATGATACACATCAATCATGATACATAAGTGTGATATATTCACTCAGACAATCATTTGCAATGAAACTATGTAGGCGTGATGTATCATTCACCTAATAAGTCAAAACTAGTCATTTGTAGGTGTGTCACCTATACGCTAATATAAGCGTCACAATCATAACCTCATATCAAGATCTAAAATCAATAAGGATCTGATTCTCACATCTGAGTTCAACATATAATCATGCTATAACAAAAAAACCAAATCTATAGATTCATAACTGACTATCTCATCAACTCAGAAGATCACCACAATTCATCATAATATTTTGTTTAATCATAATAAAGATTTATAAGATCCACGCTGGATCACCTGGTTTGGGAAACGTACAACCTCACAAGGAGTTACCGCCCTAGACGGATGGTTTGCCTAGTCTTGGACAATGCACTTTCTCACAGGAATATACCGTCTTCGCGGGCTACTCGCTCTTGGACAATGCATTTCTTCACAAAGACTTACCGTTCTAGCTGGATTACCTGATCTGGTCATGCACACCCTTACAAAGAATCCTTTGTGAACAGTTCCTCAATGGGTACCATATCTAATAAAAACCATTGTGATATATGCATCAATATAATTGACCACTCTCAGGGTCGATAGCCACCAACACGGCACAAGCATGTATACAATCAATATGCATCACATCATACATCACTTCATATGACACTTAAATCATAAAATCACACATTTAACCAATAAGGTTCCATGAACCATAGTTCACTATTGAACATAAACATTTATCGTATGCCTTCATAATTTTATATCACATGGCATTTAAATCATATCATACATAAGCATATTATCATTCGCACCATATCATCGCCACAAGAAATATTGCATTTCATAAATTGAACATCGAAGCATGTGCAAACAAAACATGAGTTTTATGCATGCATACGTGAACATGCACATTTCATAATACAAAATAACTAAACCTAAACATACATAACTCCTACATAGTTCAAGATTTGCACACACGGTAAAAGTCATATGCATTTTTTACCACATGAATCGATATATCACCTTAGATATAATTGTATAAGGGTAGGTCAAAATCTCATTGACCATCCCACCGTACATCATACACATATATTTCTCAAGCAAACAAGACATACAAGTTCAAAACAATTTATAACATTCGCAGTATGCATCAAACACGACTTACACACATTCATAGTAATTATATGTGTACCATGTATCAAATTCATACAAACACATAAAGCAATATAGTATGCACAAACCAAAGTATGATGACACACATTGCATACATATTATACATTCATAAGTGCACGGGCATTCAAACCTACACACAGGTGTACCTGCAACAAACACACTCCATATTTCGCTAACTATAATCATGACAAGCATGATCTCCAAACTACAATCACAAGAGTCCTAGATATCCACAACTAAGTAAAGTGTGTGAACATAACTTGTATTTACAATTCATTTAGATATTCAGTACAACAACATCATGCTTACACAATTAGTGGCTAAAGATGCTCTCTATAAGTTCAGTTAAGGTATCTTACCTTATTAATGTGAAGAACAATTAATCCATACCCAAAAGACCGAGGGGTTTCGAAGTCTGCAAAGACCGCTACTCAAGCAATACAATGAACTCTTCGTGTGTGATCGCAAATGCCAAAAACTAAAAAAAAAATGTCAATTATAACAAGATTAGCCAAAAATAGCAAATTACCCTATAAACCATTAGCATGAGCTACATAACACACAAATACACTCCAATAATTTATAAACTCTATCAAAAATATATTTAAATATAATATATATTAATAGTAATTTATAGTCCAAAATAGTTCTATAAATGCAAATTATGCCCTGATTGACTTGAATAAACAAATGAACATGTAATATATCAATAAATAAAATTCAAAGGTAGAAAAATATTTCTAGTTTAGAGAAAAAAATGAGTTCTTTATTTATTAATAATCCTTAAAAAATATGGGTTTTACTCTAAGACACCATTGACAACATGTTTCTCATGTATAAACATGTGGTCAAATAGTGTTGAGCAGCAAACAATGCTGCACTAAAAAGATATAGTGATGTACCACCCAAAAATAGCCTGCAAACAATTTTGATCAGAACATATTTAATAGTATGGAAACAACTCATGTAGCAACAACAAAAATGAATACATGCTCAATCCAATCATGGTAGTATATATAAAATTTCTGATAATGATGTTAACTTAGATCACAAGATGAAGTTTAGAGGTTGTTTGATGTTGGCCTAAATGGCAACATCAAACAAGGTTGGTTAGGGGTCCTAGCCGATGACAATCAGTTGGGCAAAACTCAATGACATCAGCCCTAGCCGATGTTAGTTGGGCTTGATGCATTTGCCCACAACCCCATTTCATTTTTTTTTCTGTTTGGGTCTACCTCAACTAATTACAGTCGGCTGGGTTTAATAACTTGAGGTCTGCCTAGCTGATTACAATCAGCTGGGCATAACAGGCTTAGAAACTGCTCAGTCAGCTGTGCATGACAATCTTTAAAATTTGCCTAGCTGACTTCTGTCGACTCGACATATCAGTTTTTAAAAATCAACCTAGTTGACTGCAGTCGGTTGGGCTCTTTTTTATATATTTTTTTAATTGTTTGATGCGTACACACAAACAATCCATATTACGTATCAGAAGTCTAGTAAGAATATATAAGTGGACACAATTAAATTTCCAGATTCATGAGAACATAAAAACCACACTGAGAAATAGCCAAGACCAACATTGTTGATTAGGCTACCACACTATGAATTGAAAATCTTGACATGCACTCTGCAACACAACATAAACATAATTCTAGAAGGTTGTTAATTAACAAAAACAAATATCAGATCAAAAAGAAATTTTATTAGCATGCACATGCAAAGAAACTCCATTATACTAAAGTGCTGAACACTTTGTTTTCTGTTGATATAAGAAAAAAATATCTATATGTGTAACTTCGTTCTAAATAAGCCCAAATATTCGTTATCAAACTCAACTTTTTATTATTAAATATTTAGCACAAAAGTATGGATCAAATCTAGTTTGAATTGTTTTTTTTTAACCAAAGACTATTTAATTTTTTTTTTTGCATAAGTGTTTCCTCACTTGACATATCCAATTCAAGTCGACTATGCTTGAACATTGTATGGTCAGATTCACATAAAATAATAATTGATCTTGACCATATCTGTACACCCTCTCAAAATCGACAGATCTGTCTACACGCACAGTGGGACAGATCTATCCAGATCAGTCCTTTTGAATAACAAGACAAGTTTCACTAAGTGTTTAGAGATCAACAACCTGTACAATCCATGATGGAGAACGATAAGGGCTACATCTTCACACTCAAATGCATGCATTTTTATAATTTTTTAAATAATTTCCCATGCATAGTACTAGAAATTGCATAAAAGAGAATTGAGGTCAACAATATAATTTTGGGTTTTGGAGCACAATTTAGGATTTAGATCTCAGTAGATAATCTAATTGGTACAACCCAGGACCCAAATTCATTTGGATCGGATCGAAGGTGTAAGGTGGATTGGATATGGGATCCATAGAGTCAACACTTTCCAGAAATTCAAATTTTTGAATTTCCTTTTTGCATTTGGCTAAGGTGGCAAGCAGGACTTGCCAAATTTCAAAATTTAAGGCAAAAAGGAAAGACAAGGAGGGGGAGGGGGGCGAGATTCTCAAAACCTCTCCTTCCTTATTCATCCCATGTTCAAGGAAGGAAAGAAGGAAGGAGGAGGGCGTGAATCTCAAAACTGCCCCCTCCTTTTTAGAAGTTTTGAAAAATAAGAAAAAGAAATAAGAATAAAAGAGAGAAAAATTTTAAAAAGTCAAAAATTTCTTATTTCTCTTTCTTGCTTTTTCTTCTTTCCTCTTTCATGCAGGATTCAAAAGGTGCAAGAGGTGGAGCAGATCCACTAAACTAGCTCTTTTTGAATAAAAGTCTCAAAGAAAGCGAAAGCTTTCATTCTCTCCTCTTGTAAATCATGTTTTTTCCTGTTGCAACCGTCCTCCTCCTCCTCCTCTGCTCTAGGTTGTGTACCAGCCTCTCCGGTAAGCCTTGTGTTTCTTAACCCTTCTTCTCTCTTCTCCAACCCTCTTCTACATTTGAGGCAAAGTTGAAGGAGCTGGTCGGCCTAACCCCTCCCTTTACACGGAACCCACCATTGAGGTAAGAATCATCACCTTGTATCCCCATCTCTGATTTATCATAAATTCAACAACCTTTTACAGATTTAAAAATCTTAAAAAATTCATTTTCTGTTAGAGAAGGTTTTCCTTGACATTCTAATTTTTTTTAAGAAGAAAAGCATTTCGGATCAAATCAAAATCATTCAAATATAAAATGAGGTTTTTGGATTCGCAACAGGCCTATCCAATAAAAAACAACCAAGTTCAGGAAGTTGTCTACTTCCGATCAACTTGATTTTTGGATATGTTGCAAATAACACATCCATCTGATCTGTGTTAACTTTTGGCTTGATTTCATTCATGGAATTTGGACTTATAAAATCCATAAGTTGAGGGGCATCCCTGATGCCTGGCGCAATCAAGATCTGTTAGACCGATCTTGTGCAACATATATTTTCTTCAAAATTTTGAGTTTTTCTGATTTTTTTTTTCTTTTATATTGAAGCTATGTGTGTCTACTTTGTACTCTGATTTTTTAAGATTTTTTTCGACATCAGAGCATGGAGTTTTAGACATCACAAACCGATCAGCCAGATTATGTCAGGAATCTGATTGATCGACATTGTGGATGTCATTTTATGCTCATTTTTTGGTCAAATCAAGCCAAGTTTGAGGCTGTAATTTGCTGACAAACATAAGAACCTACCGTTAAAATTTCACAGCCACTACTATTCAGAGTAGTCGATGGCATAGATTTTAACATACCAGTTCTTTTGGGTCTGTCGAAGGACAACATAGGTTCAAGTAGGCTCGATGCACGAGCTCGGGTGTTAGTTGGCCTCGGTCCACTTTAGTTGTTTTATTTCATTTTTTTTGTTTCAAGTTGGTTTTATATTATCCAGAGTTTGATTAAACATCCAACTAGGTTAGGTTCAGTTCTTGCATTCATCTAGTTGACCTAGTCTACCCGACTCACTCGGCTAGCGCAGGGAAGGGCAACTTCATCCTTTCACTTGGGTAGAGGTTCAAAGCGAGCCCCAACAACATTCTAGAGGAGGTCTGAACACGTCTGATACAATATACCATACGCTGATTTTCGTCTGAATATCAAACTTGGTCTGTTGACAAACCCAATCCAATCGGCTAGACTCGAGTCTAGTTGGTGGTGCGGTCTAATCAAAGTGTTGGACTAGACCGTGTGTATAGTCGTAGTCGGTCATCTTAGGCTACATTTAGGTCTGTTTTTAGGGTTGGTTAGGTTTGCATTTTCTGTGTCTTAGATTGCATATAGGTCTGCATTTAGAGTCTAAAGTCTAGATTAGGTTAGGTTGTACTAATTCTTGCGCAAGCAAGTTTCTTTTTTGGGTTTTGTGTTTTGCAAGTGAAGTCAACAATCTCATGCACATTCCCGCGACAAGAATACAAAGTTGTTGATTCCATTTGTTGTTGTTTTTATTATTCAATTTAGTTAAGTAGGGCCTTAAGCCAAATTTTAAATCGGGTTGTATTAATTTTAATTTCGCTTGAACACTTATAATAGGTTTGGTGCTCGATTGTTTTCGCATTTTTTTTAGGCAATAAAGAAGTGTGAATTGTGTGGAATACGTAGTCTTACTTCGTTCCCTGTGGATTTGACTCAGACTTCACCACTTTCGTGTGTGAAACGGTTATTAAAATTCGGTGTAATGTTTACACTTACATTTTATCAAGAAATATTTCAAAAACAAAAGCACACCAATCCATTCTAAAATTTTATTATATATATATACATATTTCAAATCAGATTCTCATTCATTCATTGTTTTTCCTTTTCACCAAAAACATTACATAGAATTCATTTACACTATTTCTTTTTGTTTGAGCCGAGAGAAAAACCCGTACCTTTTTTTTTAAGTTTGAGAAAGAGACTAGAAAATAGCAGATGACTGGAGAGGAAAAGCGCCTTCTTCTCTTTCTGCTTTTCTTCTCTCTCTCTCTCTCTTTGTTTCTTTTTTTTTTAAGTTTTATATTAGGGGGGGGGGGGCTCTAGAGGGTGACACCCCTCTAGGGCTTCTCCATATGGGTTGAAGATAGAATTTTACATATGGGATTCTATGTCTAACCTCCTTTCCTAATCGATCTAGATTTTTTTTGTTGACTCTTCTAACTCCTTTTTGTTACTAATTACTTATTTTTTTTAAAGCAACCGAAGGGGCTCTTCTAGTGATCCCACTATTTGGTAACTACTATATTAATTGGAAATTGGAATTTAATAATTTTTAATATTATTTTAATTAATTATTATTTATTTATTTATTAAGTAATAAATATCTAGAAAATTTCAAAGGGTGCCTTATCCCTTTGGGAGTCTTTTTAACCTTAAATTTTCTTAAATTAAACCTGTATTTTGAATTTAAAGCTTTAATTTTGTCATACCTGGATTTTAGATATGAATCTGGATCAAAGATTCAAGATCCAAATCTATATCTATTTTTCATATGGATCTTGAATTTGGTTAGATTATAATTAATATAGGTCTTGGACTCAGTCCAGATCCATATTAACTTGGACCATACGGATCAGATCCGGTCTCATCCAACCCAGACCTGGTCTCATCGAGACAAGCCTTTTTTAAAAAAAAAAGCAATTTTTGGGCCAACCATAGCCCAAATTTAGGAAAATAAAATATCGTTGAAATTAGCATTTTGAGGCACATCCAATGATGTATAACTTGAAATTCGCTTCTGAATTTTGCTTGAATTTAACTCAAATTTTGTTTGATTTTAAAGGTTAAAAATAAAAGTTTTTATCATATCTTGTTTGGCTCATTTAGGTCTTGTCAATGAGACATAAGCCAAACCCAAACTCAAATAATGCTACCTAATATCAAGTATTTTATCGATGTTTCTACAATACTTAGCCAAGTTTTTAAAAATTCAAAATTGAACTTAGTGTAAAAACACAGGATATTACATAAATGGCTTGAGTTCGGTTGGTGAAGGTATTATATGATCATGGAATTGAAGAAAAGATAGAAAAAACAAAGAGAAAAAAATAGAGACGTGGGATAGAGAGATGAACACGTTGGAAAGAAAAATAGATATATACTGAGAGCTTAGTTGAGGATCTTGATTTCATTCAATAACATATCTCAAAAAGAGAGATTATATGCCTTTATATAGAGGAGAAAGAGATGTCCAACAATCCTTTCATCTTCCAAGACTCATAAACAACTCTCACAAAATTAGACTAGGTCTTTCTTAGCATTTTCTACTCTTAGATTTTTCAAACTTAAACTAAGCTTAATTTAGCATTTTTTACTTTCAAGTCTTTTAGGTTCTTTCAGCTCCTTCACTTTGGACAACTCAAAGAGGAGAGAGTACGAGGAATGATGTCAGCATGATGTCATCTTTCTCTTGGGTGGCATTTTACTAGGTCTCCAATTGAAAGGTCCAAACCCGGTTTGTATGAGGATATGACCCATATTTTGTACCTGATAGTGTGTATGAATTTGGGTCGAATTAATATCAAATATATTTGGGTTTTATTTGAATCTAGATTGACATAAATTACATGTTATAGTCTGTTTGGGTCACAATTGAGTTTAACCCATTTCATTTTTTTCCCTTGAAAGTGAATGCATTTAACTCGTTTGGGCATACCCAAAATCATAAAGGCGGCATTTTGTAATCAAATTTGGAAGTTTACTGTGAGATGATGAGTTCCAAGTCGGATTGGATATGTGTTATTGTTGGGTTTGGGATTGGATATGTACAATCATACTTCAAAACTTAAAAGCTTTGACTGTGGTTGACCGTTGCTGCAAAATTAAGTTATTTACTTGAAGATCTGAAGTATGTTTATGAATTTGGTTAAAACATAACATTAAATTGTATTTAACTATTGTACTGCTAAAATTTTTTAAGTCCTTTAGCAGAATCCATATTAATTTGTTTTCAAATATACATTGGATTAAGGGTGCCTTAAGTCCTTGGTTTGTGACATCTGGACTGAACCACTTTTTCTTTTTTTTGACAGAGAAAACTGGGGTTAGGCCACCCCTTACCAATTATACAACTATATCATTGGGATTTAAACTTGCAATGTCCCAACACAAGGTGACCTTCATGACAAGCGGAGCCCCCATTGGTTGGATGTGTTCACATACATGAAAGTTTGAGTCCTCCTAGAAACATTGCCTATTAGATTTAGTGACAAAAAAAGGGAGAAGAAGAGGTGAACGAAAATCCTCTTAACCGGAAAAACAATTTATCGAAAACCCATTATCGAAAAACTCAAAAACTGCCAGTTGTGCCCATCTGCAGGTAGAGAGCCATTCTCGCCGAACACCATGCTCGGTGCCAAGGGAAAGATGCTGCAGTGAAAGGGGGCGCTTGTCGGAAGGCCATCCTTGCCAGACATTGGAGGGCAGAGGCTGTTGAGGAGAAAGGTGGCAGTGCAAGGAAGGATGTGCCCCAACTATTCTAGCTTATCTCTAAGTGTGTAGATCCTTCACAAGAGCTCCCAGATTGCTCTGTTAGTCTATTATGGTGTGACCATGGTCTTATATAGAGATTCATGGAGGAATGAATTAATTTCACCAATAACTTAGAGATAGTGCTCCATTAAACTCAATAGCTCCATCTATAACCAATAAGTATGTTATACATGCAATTGTAAAGTAATATTATTATTTATATTAATTTTACCTAATAGGCCTCATTATAATTCTTAATAAGCTCACCATACAAGGGCTCTTGAATTCCATTTGTAAGACCCTAAGGCCACACTAGATTTAGTATCAGGATCCATCAATATCGGGCAAAAGGTAGGTACAAACTTATCCTATAAAATATGGATTCCATTCCATAAAGGTGTTGGGGAAGGGCTGTTGTGCCAATAACGTCATGATCCAAATTCCCAAACCATGAGGGTAATTAGTCGTCTTCCCGGTCCGGTCCGGTCAGGTCTCATTCTGAACTTTTTTACAAGTTTTTTGTAACAAGTCTTGGTATCAGATATTCAAATTCAACTAGAAGAGCTTTGAATGGTTGATCTCTACTCCCCAAACTGAACAGAATCACCACGCTACTACTAGGATCCAGGTCCATCTTGAAGGTGGGTCCATATCCGGCCCTTTTATGATCGACCCTACTCCATCCAGCATTTAGCTGAAACCTCAAGATAAAAGATCGAGACTCACCAGAGAAAGAACCACATAAAGTGAAGTTAGCCATCCAACCGATTCGGCTCCCTCACTGGACAATTCGGCTCTTTTCATCTCCAAAGTCATCCCTATCTTCATTCCCCTGTTTGAGATTTCATTGATTCAAGCTGTTTTGATTGACTACATCGTTTATTTAGTGAAGATCAACAGTTAAATAGCCAGAATCAGACTTAATGCAGTTTTTTTTTGGTGTTTCAACATTCAACGGTTGACAAAACACAAATTTTTTATTTAAAAAATAATATTTGTTGATGAAAAAAATGATCTAAGGGTCGATTCTTATTAAATCTACCTTGCTGAATCCATCTATGATTTAGATTTGAACAAAACTTGATTTCCAAGTGGTACGAACACGGGAGATGACACGGGTGATATCTTAGTACCCCTGTGGTTTTTAAAATGTTAGCCAAATTGAAAAGTGCACAATGGGATCATGCTGAATTTTCTGTATGAAGGTAGAGGCGAACTTAGCAGTATGACATTGGTTGCTTGGTCATATGTTGGTTGATAGGGGCGGCTTGGGTATCACAAAGCTTTCTCTGAAATATAAGGCACTTATTTCAAAGTGGTGGCGGTCTGTTAGTCTGACTTAGCGAAGTAGGTTATGTCCCCCCCTTCCCCCAAAGACGCAGGTGCGTGTTTGGGGTCCGAATGAGCCTCACCTATATAAGCACGTGGGGCTTGTATCCTTGTGTGTGTCGGCATCACTTAGTGTGGGAGTTCGATGCAGTTGCAAAGACTTAAGTACCTTTTTTCGTCATTTTCACTATGAAACGATGATTCGAGAAAAGAACAAAAATGCTCTTTATCTAGAAAAGTGAAACGTCAGTTCGAGAAAAGGGAAAAAATATTCTTCATTCAGAAAATGGAGGATGATGTTAACTCTTCAAAATCCAAACGTTTCGTTTTCGCCCTAAGCAGTTAAGGTTTGCACCATCTGCTGTAACAAGAGCTCTATCTGATGACGCACCTTTTGCCATCGTCTGCTGCCGCCGAAACAACCTTTGTCATCGTCTCTGTTATCGCTGAAGCACCCTTTGCTGTCGTCTGTTAGCAAGACTTAGCAATATACTTTAGATCCAAGTACTTTTTGCAGGGTCTACCTTGGGAGTGATCACCGCTTGGGAGTTCTTGCTCTTCTTCATGGGTTTGAAGTTTATGGTGCAATATTTGGTCAAAATTCAGGACTGATTTGGAGCCCTCGGTGGATGACTGTGTGCGTTTGGTGCCATTCAACTTCAGGACTGTTTTCAGTTGCCTCTTTTTGTGTAGCATTTGGTGATGTGGGTTTGGATCCCTTGCCAAGGCATTTGGTTTGGGCAAGTGGGCCTTCACCAAGATGACACATGTTTGGATGGTTGGTCATAATGGATGAGGTCCTAACACATGAAAACTCTGTAAGGAGGAGCTACTGTATGGTGATCGTATGTAGCCTGTATGGTTCACATATTGAATCTTCTCCGCATCTTCTATGCTCTTGTTCTTATTTTCAATCAATATTTTCTACATCATGATAGAATATACATCTTCTAGTTCGAGACAAGTCATTTGCATGAGACTTATTATTGGGCCTGGGGTTGTCGACTACAAACTGTTAGGAAAATCGCAAGCAAAAAACAATAAGCAAGAAACGATCAAACCAAACACATCAAGAACACACATATTTACATGAAAAAATCACTCCTCAAATCCGAGAAAGAGTAAAAAACCACGGCCGCCCAGAGAAAATCTGTATTGCTCTTCTTTGACTGTTACAAGAAAGAAAGAAAATAAAGAATTTATATAAAGCAAGGGCGACAACCCTAACCTTAAACAAATCGGGTCTGATCCATAAGAATTCAGGACCTGCATCGGGGGAGGCCCCATACCTCCTTACTGGAAGGGAAAAACTCTGAATCAAGCTTCACAACTCATCAAAAACTGCAAATTGTATTTTGTGTGATGACGCTAGCTACTCACAATTTGGTGGGTGATGAGCGCAATTGCAGGATATTTGACCAGACCTTCAAGGGTGGTCACTAGGCATATCCTCTCCAATGTATTCTTAATGGTCAAACAAAAATGGTCAGGGATGGACATCTCTTGGACTCGTCCTATTTTTTATGATTGTTCTTCTGTTCTATCAAGGCTGTGGACGATCTCTCATCGTCCCAGGCCTTAAGCTTTATTCATAAATAAAAATTATTTTACTCTTTAAAAAAAAAAAAAATGAGCGGGGAACCAAACTGCTCACTCACTGGAACCGACATCCGGGTCTCGGACCTGATTCGGGTCCTTAATTGGCAAAGCTGGATCTCAACTAAGTCAGCCCGCCACGTCAGCACGTCACCCCAAATCCCTCTTTTGATTCGTTAGCAGAACAAAGACAATGATATTAGAGACAACTCCAAGCCAAAGATCCTTTCTCTCTCTATGTCCCCGACCAAGTACCAACCCACATACGATAGAGAGAGAGTGATAGAGAGAGAGAGTGAGAGACTTCATTTTCAGCTCTTGAGACTCTGAGAGGGAGGCGTTCTTCCTTCTCACACTCGCAGCGAGAGAGAGAGAGAAACATGCAGAGCAAAGTTCTAGAGTTGTCTCCCTGCCACCCTTTCCTCAGAACCAGACACCCACCGAGAGGCCTCTCACAGAGCCACCACCCCACCAATCCACTCCCTCCCTCCCCAGGACGCTTCCGTTTGAGGGCAAGCCATGCACAGCCACTTTTCAGCCCTCCCGTTTCCACTTTTCCGTCCGTTTCTCCGATCGAATGCGAGAAAGGAAGGAGGATTGTCACGGTTAAGGCCGCCTCTGTGCCGGAGAGCATCGGCGGGAGCTCATCTTTGCCAGCGAAGGAGGTATCCAATAGCATGGTTGAGACCCTGATTCTCGGATCTCTCTTTGGTCTTTGGTATCTCTTCAATGTCTGCTTCAATATCTACAACAAACAGGTGATTTTTTTTTAAACTACTTTTTGGTTTCTAACGATATTTTTTTGGTTTATTTGATGGCTGATCTTGATGATTATATGATAATCTCTGATGGGTACTGAACAAATAGCATTTTTTGTCCCTTTTGGTGGTGGCGCTTTAACTGTCTAGTTTGATGCATGTGTGATTGTTAGGATTTTTTCTCCTTCCTTTTGAGGAATTTGCTCGGTGATGTATCGAGAATCAAATCGTTTCAACATGTTGTTTTGATAAATCAATGGTCAGAACCATGTTGTTGCTGTATCGTTTTTTTTTAGCTCTCTGGGAATCTGCTAGATTACTGGAAGCAGTGGCAGATGCCTATGCATCTTAACTTCATGAAAGATTTCTCAGTGAAATCCTTCTATGAATGTTCAAATAAGTTGCTGCTACAACCATTCTTTGTGGTCTATTCAGAATCATCTAACTTGACCTTGCTACAATACAATTTTTTGTTGTGTGAAAAATTCTATTTTTTGTGTTAATGTCTCCCGGATTCTACTTTTTTTTCCTGTTGAGAATTTGACATTTTTTAAGTTCTGTAACTATCTTCATCAAGTCACTCCATTTGCATGTCTGTCATAGAATAGGGCCTATATTTCTCAATCTCATGACATGTCATGACTGGTTATTGGAAATGTATAACCATTTCCTTCCAAAAAGTCCTGGGGATGATTTAAAAGTTACTTAGTACATTAGTACTCTAGGATGATTTATATTAGATGAACTTGCTGAGCTGATTATGGATGTTGGCATTGGAGGACCAATAAAAGAAAATCTCATGGTTTAGAATTCTATGCATGACTCCCAATAGTCATACTATTAGGTGGCACCATTATCATGATTAATGACAGAGTTCTCTCAGCCTTTTTATTGTGTGTTGTGTGGTGTAAACAAATTATACTTGGTTGTTTCCTCAAGTACCTTTCTCTCAGCAACCTGACACCATATCAGTTACTACCCTTAATATATTTGATTCAGGAATGTTCAACTATGCTAACCTTAGTAAAATAACTTAGTCAAATATGAAAATGCAATAATAGCATGAAGTTGCAATGTTTGAAACAGTTCCACATCCTTGCAAGATCAAGCCTGATGGAGAATTGGGTTAGTCCCATATGTCCAGGAATTCAATACCTGTGATTGTAAAAAGCTTGGGATCCTTTGAGCTTGTTTGGAAAACATGAGAAAGAGAACCCAGATAACTGAATGAAATAGGAAATTCACATGTTGCCAGGTCTTAATGCAACAAATAGTTTTCCTTTTAAAAATGGCTTATCAGGTGCATGATCTATAATAGTGAGGGCTTGGAAATCTGGACTACTCTTCGGTATCTAAATACAGATAACATATAATCATCCATAGTGAAAATAACTACTGTGGTTTGTTTTTTCTTTTTTAACTTGCAAGCACCAGAGTTAGAATTTTCTAGTGCCTTATATTTTTAGATCTTCCACCTTGTTCATTTTTCAATTTGATGATTGTGTCTTTTCATTGATACAGATTTGTGAATTCTCAGCATAACCACTGTTTATAAGGCAACTTTTTTCATGGGAACTTTGTGTAGTTTTTCATTCTTTATTTGTTTTTTTTTTACAGGGAAATGAGTGATTGTGAAGCTAACCATACGGAAAATAAAAAAAACATAATGTGAAATTGTTAAAGGAAGGTACAACGTTAAAAACATGTATTCTTTTTAGAAAGTGAGTACATCTTGTGAATGGAAAGAGAACATTTTCTCTTCCTTTTAATTGATGAGAAGAAAATGTTAAATTCTTAAATAATATAGGAAAAGAAGGACATGAACTTTTCGTTCTTGACTTCAAAAAAACAGAAAAAATACTGTTTCTGTTCCTAACACCTTTGCATCTTATAGCATGTGTGGGCCATTGTAACATAGGAAATGGAAGAGAGACTAGCATGACATGTTCAATATCTGATCTTGTTATTCTTTACCAGCAATGATATAAATTTTGGCAGGATTTGGTTCAAAATGATAGGAGAATGCAGAAGAGAAGCAGGGACGGTAATGAAGGAAAAGAAAAGAAGTTAGAAACGCTTAGGGCTTGTAATTATATTCCATCTCACTGCAAGCTTATATTACATGAGAATAATGTTTCTAAGACAAAAATAGCCCTAAGAAATATAAGAATGACAAGAATATATGAATGATAAAAAAAAGATAAAAATGACCTGGAACAGTAGACTAATTAAATACGACTATTCTCCCCTCTATCAGTTATTCCATTTTTTGTAAAATTGTTTTGGTGTTGATCACAATGATTATATTTAGTAATAGTAATTTTGATGAGCATTCCAAGTAATATGAAATACTTTTCTTTGTCATGGTTTTGATTGGAACTATCTGCCTTTTTCTGTTCAAACAATTTGTTTACTGGCTGAGTGACAGCTAAGCATGATTTTGTTGGGACAGGCTAGTCTGTTCGGAGCAACATCCATTCAGTTGTATAATAGCATGGAAATGTATTAAAGGATATGGGGATTTGCACAGGTTTTGAAGGTTTATCCCTTTCCAATAATGATCTCAACTTTTCAAGTTGCCATTGCAACTGTGATTATTCTCTTGATGTGGACAACGGGCCTGTATAAGAAACCAAAGATTAGCTCCTCACAGGTAAATGGAAGATCTATTTACTTCTGGCAAATTCTAGATGGCTAAGATGTATATTTGGATCTTCACTTGTTTAAGTGTATACTGATGCTGTTGTTCTGTTAACGTGTTGTATTCAGCTCCTGGGGATTTTACCTTTGGCAATTATACACACATCAGGAAATCTTTTTACCAATGTGAGTCTTGGTAAAGTTGCTGTTTCCTTCACGCACACAATCAAAGCTCTGGAGCCATTTTTCACTGTTGTCCTTTCTGCAATGTTCCTTGGAGAGGTAAGGTTGCCGTCTCCTCTTTCATTGTAATTGTTGTACTTGATTGGTGCAGTTGATGGAATTCTTTCCCAGATTGATCTACTATTTTGTTCCATGATTTGGAGCATATTATAGTTACCGTGAATGGAACTTTTGTTTGAAGTGGTCAACGTGTTTTCGCAGCTGGGATAGTAATAAATCTTGAAAATAATAATCTTGCATATTTCTACTGTATGCTCATGCTATGTTGTAAATTCACTATATTCACAGATTACCCTGGTAGGATACATGCTTGAAGCAAGACCATACGAGTCTTCATTAATCTACATGCAGCAACTGAGTTACACTGCTATAAATAGGAGCTGCTTCCCAATCAGGAGCTTCTGAAAGCCCCAACCGTTTCCCGGGAAGCTTGAAAAATAAGAAGCATGGGCCCATGGATTTTTTTAACGCTTCTAAAACCAGGAGAAGCTTAATGCACCCTATACTTTGGGTTCCCAAATCCTAAATTCACCAACATATGTACATGTATCCTAAACATACAGAGTGCAGTTCAAGCTCATAAAATAGCAGATGCAGAATACATCTGACCGAAACTATAGTGTAGAAATTTTACATTGTGGGGGAGGCTTACCTCTTGATTCACATTGTGGGCACACTTGATCAAGATACCAAAACTTCAGCACCGTGACAGCAAGGAATCTAAGAGGGCACTACACTATCAGATAACTTACCTCTTGATTCACATTGTGGGGGAGGCTTAACAGTTAGGTGATACCATGGACCATGTGGCCCACTTGGTTCATGGGACCCACGGGATCATTCCTATGAAACAAAAGTAAATTTGGTCATTTACAACATAACAGTAAAGTTTCCATCTTCCTCTTGATTCATGAAATATAATCAACAAAATAACATAATGCAGAAGAAATGCGCTCTTTAGTCACTTGATATATATTCAAGAGAGGCGTCCCTGCTAGGGTATGTAATGAAGTATGCGGAAGAATCCAAGAATGCCAAAGCATTCACTATGTCCAACACGGACAAATGAAACAAGCATAAGAGAGGAAATCCACCAAGGGATATACGAAGGGCCTTATAATAAGGCTACACACATAAAAATAATATCTCTTTTATTGGAGAGAAGCTCTCAAAAGCAAATACAAAATACAAGGGGGGTTCCCCCTATTTATAAGAAAAGGGAGACCAAAGGGGGCTCCCAATAGAGTCGTTGGGAGCCCCCAACGACTCCATTGTGGGGCCCCTTTTGATATCCCAAATTACATTTAAAAAATAAAAAAACAAAAATAAAAAAACAGCAAAATAAAAGAAATAAAACAAGTACCCCTATTGGGTACTTGTGAAAAGACCATAATACCCTATCGGGTATTATGGTGAATACATCTATATTTATATATATATGGATGTATTATTACATATGTCTTAACACCCCCCCTCAAACTTTACGGGGAGATGACCGAAAGTTTGCCAAGAAGGAACAAGAAGCGAGGAGCAGGCAGGGCTTTGGTAAAGAAATCTGCAAGTTGATATTCTGAAGTGACATATGACAGTGTAACTGTCCCACGAAGATATTCATCACGTACATAGTGACAGTCCATTTCAATATGTTTAGTCCTCTCATGAAAGGTGTGGTTGCTGGCAATATAGATGGCACTTTTGTTGTCGCAACAAAGCTTCGAAGCACCGATAATTTCGACTCCCATATCTTGAAGAAGACTTCGAAGCCACACAAGCTCCATTGTAGTAGTTGTCATAGCCCTGTATTCTGCTTCAGTAGAAGACAATGAGACTTTCTGCTGTTTCTTGCACCTCCAAGCAATTAGCGAATCTCCTAGGAAAACACAAAAGCCAGTAGTTAAGACTCGATCATTTGGGTTTCCTCCCCAGTCAGCATCAGTATAAGCCAGTAAATCTAAGGAAGAGAGTGAGGATAGGAATAACCCTTTAGTCAAAGTATTTTTGATGTATCGAATGATCCGAAGCACAACACTCATATGCACAGATGTAGGGGCATGCTGAAATTGGCTTGCAGAGTGCACAACATGAGCAATATCAGGCCTGGTGATAGTCAGATAGGTGAGGGAGCCAATGAGTTGCCTGTAGGGCGTAGGATCATCCAGCAGAACTCCATCCTCCAGTCGTAGTTTAGCATTGATAACCTCGGGAGTCTCCACCTTTTTGTCATCTGAAATCCCAGATTTGGAACATATGTCTGCAACAAGCTTCATCTATGGCAATATATACCCTCGAGGAGAGTATGCTACTTCTATACCAAGAAAGTACCTGAGAAAACCCAGATCAGACATATCAAAATTATGTTTTAACATATTTTTAACATTAAAACTCCGCCTGTGTAGTTATACACTGCCGGTCCCAAGCCCGGATAAAGGAGGAGGGTTGCGGTAGGCCTGTGACAGCCAGCATAAAAACTTTGTCATATCCTATGAAAATGAACCAATATGAGAATTTCGTTGGGGCGTTCCCTACTGAGCGACGCGCTGTACTCTCTAGGCCCAGAGGCAGTGATAAATGTGCAAGGGTTGCTAGGTCGTCGCCCAGAAGCGACGCGTCACACCGACGCCCGGGTGTGGTGTCAAATAGGCAAGGGTTCCCTCACTTTGTTGGACGGGTGGGGGTAAAGAAGTTAGTCCAAGACCATAAAATTAGGTTAGCCACTTGGAACATAGGGTCTTTAACTGGTAAGTTGGTAGAGTTAGTAGATGTTATGTGTAGGAGAAAGATTGATATTTTATGTCTTCAAGAGACCAAATGGGTAGGTGAGAAAGCTAAAGTGATAGAACCTTGGGGATATAAGATTTGGTATACAGGAATAAATAGGAATAGGAATGGAGTAGGGATTGTTATGAGTCGTCAGTTTATAGATAATGTAGTTGAGGTCCGTAGGAAGGGTGATAGAATTTTACTTATTAAATTAGTATTAGGTACGGATATTATTAATATTATTAGTGTTTATGCACCTCAAGTAGGTTTAGATGATTCCATTAAGCATCAATTTTGGGAAGATTTAGATGGAGTAGTACAAGAGACATCCTATGGAGAAAAGCTTTTCATCGGTGGTGACCTTAATGGACATGTAGGCATTAGTAGGGATGGATTTGAGAATATCCATGGAGGCTATGGTATAGGAGAAAGAAATGAAAGTGGAGAAAGGATTTTAGATTTTTGTTTGTCCTATGATATGATCTTAGCAAACACTTGGTTTAGGAAGAGGGAGTCTCACCTAGTAACATTTAAAAGTGGGGTTAATACGAGTCAGATAGATTTTTTCCTACTTAGAAAGAGAGATAGGGGTTGTTGCATCGATTGTAAGGTTATACCAGGAGAAAGTGTAGCTACACAACATAGAGTCTTAATTTTAGATCTTAGAATTAGACAATGCCGCAAAAGGGATAGACATAGGATAGATCCTAGAATTAAGTGGTGGGCACTGAAAGGAGCTAAACAAGGAATGTTTGTAGAGCAGGTAGTTAAGGAAGTTGATTGGTGTCTCGAGGAGGATTCAGAATCAATGTGGAATAAGATAGCGGGTGGTATGAGAAAAGTAGCTAAGGAGGTATTGGGTGAGTCTAAAGGCGGTGCACCACTAGGTAAGGATACATCATGGTGGAACGAGGATGTCAAATTAGCTATTAAGGTTAAAAGAGAGTGTTATAGAAATCTAAGTAAGAGTCGTGATAATGAGAATTTGGAGAAGTATATGATAGCAAAGAAGGAAGCTAAAAAAGTTGTTCGAAACGCGAGGGCTAAGGTATATAAGGAGGTTTATGACAAGTTGGATACCAAAGAAGGCGAGAAGGATATTTATAGGCTTGCAAAGATGAGAGATAGGAAATCGAAGGATTTGGGTATGGTTAGATGTATCAAAGATGAAACGCAAAGGGTTTTAGTCAAAGATGAGGAGATTAAGGAGAGATGGAAAGATTATTTTGATAAGCTATTTAATGATAGTCATGCTCAAGATCTTGGAGACTTCTCCATTCCTTTTCATGAGATAAATCGTGACTTCATGCGCAATATTCAAAAGAAAGAAATTGCAGAGGCTTTGAAGAAAATGAAATCAAGAAGGGCAGTTGGCCCAGATGGTATACCTATCGAGGCTTGGAAATGCTTGGGAGAGAAAGGTTTAGAATGGTTGACAAATCTTTTTAACTTGATTTGGCGAACAAATAAGATGCCTAATGAGTGGAGGAAGAGTACTTTTGTGCCTTTATATAAGAATAAGGGTGATATACAAGATTGCACAAACTATCGTGGTATAAAACTCATGAGTCATACTATGAAACTTTGGGAGAGGGTGATTGAGTCTAGGTTGAGGAAGGTTGTCATGATATCGGAGAATCAATTTGGTTTTATGCCTGGAAGATCAACTATGGAAGCTATACATCTTCTTAGACAACTTATTGAAAGATATAGAGAGAGGAACAAAGATTTGCATATGGTTTTTATTGATTTAGAGAAGGCATACGATAGAGTACCTAGGGACGTTCTCTGGTGGACAATGATGAAGAAAGGTGTTTCTCTCAAGTACATTAGTATAATTAAAGATATGTATGAAGGAGTAGTAACCAATGTCCGCACTTGTGGAGGGGTGACAACCAATTTTTCGATAACGGTTGGGTTACATCAAGGATCTGCTTTAAGCCCTTTCCTATTTGCGATAGTGATGGATGAGCTTACGAGATCAATTCAAGAAAATGTACCGTGGTGTATGTTGTTTGCTGATGATATTGTTTTGATTGATGAGTCTAGAGCTGGGGTTAATGCTAAGTTAGAATTATGGAGACAGACATTGGAAGCTAGAGGTTTTAAGTTGAGTAAGAGTAAGACTGAATATATGGAATGTCGGTTTAGTAAGCAACGAAGTAGGGATGGGAGTGTAGTGAAGCTTGGTGAGCAAGATATACCGGTGAATGATTATTTCAAATATTTGGGATCCATCATTCAAAAGTATGGAGAAATTGATGGAGATGTAAATCATAGGATAAAGGTTGGGTGGATGAAATGGAAAAGTGCTACTGGAGTGCTGTGCGATCGTAGAATGCCATTGCGGTTGAAGGAAAAGTTTTATAGGACGACTATTAGACCCGCTTTACTATATGGTACGGAATGTTGGGCTGCCAAGAGACATCATATTCAAAAAATGAGTGTAGCTGAGATGCGGATGCTTAGATGGATGTGTGGAAATACAATAAAAGATAAGATTCGGAACGAAGAGATACGTAAGAAGGTAGGTGTTGCACCCATTGAAAATAAGATGCGAGAGAATCGTTTACGGTGGTTTGGACATATTCGGCGAAGGCCTAATGATGCTCCAGTTAGAAGGTTGGAGAAATGGGAAAATATATTAGTTAAAAGAGGTCGGGGTAGGCCTAGGAAGACTTGGATGGAGATGATAGGAAAGGATATGAATGCTTTGAACCTCACCGAGGACATGGCGTTGGATAGAAATGATTGGAGGAAAAGGATTCATGTGGAAGATCCAAAATGAATTTCTTTTTTGGTTCATATCGCTGACCCCAATTGTTTTGGGATGAAGGCGTAGTTGTTGTTGTTGTTGTTTTGTTTTATATTTTTAACATTAAGAATACCACTTTCATCATTGCCAGTGATGATCATATCATCAACATAAAGCAGAAGGATGATGATACTATTATCTGCACGTTTAACAAAAAGAGCAGTGTCAGTATAACATGAACGAAATCCCAATTGTAACATGATAGCACTAAATCTATCATACCAAGCCTTAGGGGCTTGTTTAAGGCCATATAAAGCTTTTAATAATCGAAGAGTTTGACCTTGGTTAACACTAATTCCCGGCGGAGGGTCCATATATACTTCTTCATTCAACTGACCATTAAGAAAGACATTTTTAACATCTAATTGAAATATAGGCCATTTCTTAGATGATGCTACCGCTATTAGAGTTCTAACGCTTGTCATGCGAGCCACGGGGGCAAAAGTCTCCTCATAATCGATGCCATATTCTTGTGAATATCCCTTAGCAACTAATATAGCTTTATAACGTTCTAGGGAACCATCACTTTTTGTTTTGACTTTGTAGACCCACTGATATCCTATAACTTTTTTATTTGGGGGAAGTTGAACTATTTCCCAAGTTTTAGCCTTATTTAAAGTATCTAGTTCAACTTTCATTGCTTCAACCCAATGAGGAATATTTTTTGCTTGATTATAATGGGAAGGTTCATAGTAAGAATGTAAGGCTATTAGACAAGCTCTATAGTTAGGTGAGAGAGTTTCATATAAGACAAACCTATTAGGTGGAATTGATTCTCTAGAAGATCGCCTAAGGGAGGTTTCTTCTAGGGGTTCATTAAGCCGCAAGAATTTTTCTAAAGCACTAATAGGTTGTGCTTCCTCACGCCGAGTGTATACTTGGAGATTGTCACCATTAGTTGGTGATACATCATTATCATGAGAATCATGAGTATTTTCTAAAAATTCTGGATGACTCAAAGAGTCATCATTTGAATCTTCTAAAAGATCATTGATAAACATATAATCAATTTCATTTGGTTTTTCCAATATTTCAAATCCATTTTCATCTTCTAAAAAGGTCACATCTTTGGAGACAAATAATTTATTGTTTTTATAGTCAAAGCATCTATAGCCCTTTTGATTTTCACCATATCCTAAAAATACACATTCTATTGCTTTAGGTGACAATTTATCTCTTTTATGTAAAAGAACAAAGCATTTACATCCAAAAATACGAAGACGATTGTAGTCGGGTGTCATATTGAAAAGTTTTTCATAAGGAGAGATATTGTTCAATTTTGAAGATGACATCCTATTGATTAAATAGGTGGAGGTTAACACGGCTTCGACCCAAAAACTTTTAGGAATATTTTTAGAAATGAGTAAAGATCTAGTGGTTTCTAAAATATGTCTATGTTTTCTTTCCGCTAGACCGTTTTGTTGAGAAGTTCTTGGACAAGATTTTTGATGACAAATGCCATGTTGTTTTAAATATGATTGAAACTCATTTGATAAGTATTCTCCACCCGAATCGGATCTAAGAATGGATATTTGACTTTAAAATTGATTTTGAACTTTTGTATGAAATTCTTTGAAGAAGTTAAAAACTTCCGATTTAAGGTTAAGAAAATAAATCCATACATATCTAGTATAATCATCAATAAAGGTAACATAATACGAATAACCACCTTTGGATAGAACCGGAGATGGTCCCCATACATCGGAATGCATCAATTCAAAAGGTCTTGTTGTCACAAAGGTTCTAATAGGAAAAGGAATAGACTTCATTTTTCCAAAAATGCAATCTTTGCAATTGATATCTTTTTCTTTACAAAACTTGTTTCCAAAAGGAAAAAGATACATTTTAGAGTAACTTGGATGTCCAAGCCTTTTATGCCAAGTTTCAATATTTTTGTCTTGGACATAAGTACAAAATGAGGTATTTGGAAGCATTAAGTTATCCATAAAATAAAGATCTCCCTTTCTATGGCCTTGCCCAATCCGCTTCCCGGACCGGAGATCCTGCACAAAGCACCCTTGGGATGAGAAAGATATTTCACATCCATGGTCGGCAATTTGAGAAACAGAAAAGAGGTTAAGATTTAATTTAGGAACTATTCTAACTTTTGGAACAAGAAAATTTTGAACATTTTTAGAATCAAGAGTTCCAATACCATTTATTTTGAGAAAAGTTCCATCGGCCGTAGAGACACAAGATATTTTTGAATTGGTGTGCACGTTGGTTAATGCATTTTCATGAGGAGTCATGTGAAAAGAGGCTCCAGAATCTAAAATCCAAGAGTACGTACCGGGAGGTGATGATGAGGCAATGGCGGCACCAGAGGTGGAAGAAGTAGCCTTTAGAATTTGTTGGAGAGCCAAGGAGATTTGACCAAGAGTATCTTTGAGATCCTCGTTCTTGCCGTCATCTTCTTTGGTGGATGATTCTTCAACGGAAGCCACCTTTGGCTTGAATGCCCCATTTAGCTTTGGGCAAACGGGTTTAATATGTCCCGGCTCATAACAATGATGACATATAATCATTTTTCTTCCACCACTCCCTTGCTTACCAAAATGAGGTGGTTTGTATGTTTTAACATGATTGTCGGGTTTAGATACGGCAAGAACTTCATCTATGCTTTTACCCATGCTATGCCTAGTCTCTTCTTGAGTAATCTCGGCAATAGCCTCTTCTAAGGGAGGAAACGTAGATCTATGGAGAAGTGAGGATCTAACTTGTTCAAATTCGGGACGAAGCCCAAATAAAAATTGAAACAATCTATCTTGTTCCATTTGTTTTTGTCTTAGTACCACATCCTTCATAGCCACCCATTTAGGCTCTAAAAGAGCCAATTCATCCCACAAAGGATTTAGAGCACTATAATAGTCTTGTATGCTCATGTCACCTTGTTTTGTGGTTCTCACTTTTTTCTGCAAAAAATAAGCTCTTGCAAGATCCTTTTGGGTAAACATACCCTTCATAAAAAACCAAGCTTCATTTGCCCGACGGAATTTTGCAATATTTGCACATACCTTAAGTTCGACATTATTCATAAACCATGCTAGGATTTTTGCATGGTTGCTCTCCCAATCTTCCATTTGGTGATGATAATCTTCTATGGCCTTGAGACAAGCATTACCTTCAAGTGCTTTCTCTTGATCTTCTTCTATCTTTGTGAGCTTAAGTTGGGGTTCTGGAACGATTCCCATTACATAACCTCAAAGCTTCTTGCCTTTGAGATTATTCTCCATTGCGGATGCCCACATCATGTAATTTTTTCCATTGAGCTTGAATGATAGATCGATCTTGACTTCCATTGCTACAAAATGAAGATGTGAAAAAGAAAGGAAGTAGAGAGAGACACGATTTTACCTTAGAAGATCGTATGGCTCTGATACTATGTAATGAAGTATGCGGAAGAATCCAAGAATGCCAAAGCATTCACTATGTCCAACACGGACAAATGAAACAAGCATAAGAGAGGAAATCCACCAAGGGATATACGAAGGGCCTTATAATAAGGCTACACACATAAAAATAATATCTCTTTTATTGGAGAGAAGCTCTCAAAAGCAAATACAAAATACAAGGGGGGTTCCCCCTATTTATAAGAAAAGGGAGACCAAAGGGGGCTCCCAATAGAGTCGTTGGGAGCCCCCAACGGTCACAATTGTGACCGTTGGGGGCCTTAACGACTCCATTGTGGGCCCCCTTTTGGTATCACAAATTACATTTAAAAAATAAAAAAACAAAAATAAAAAAACAGCAAAATAAAAGAAATAAAACAAGTACCCCTATTGGGTACTTGTGAAAAAACCATAATACCCCTATCGGGTATTATGGTTAACACATCTATATTTATATATATATAGATGTATTATTACATATGTCTTAACAGGGTATTATGGGTATTTCTCTGTGTTGTAAATCAGTTCATACCAGTGTTATCAAAAATGCGCCTTGAGGCACAAAAGGCGCACCTCGTCTTGAGGCACGACCCTCTGTGTGTGCCTCAAGGCGCAAGCCTGAAGTGCAAAAAAGTAAAATAAAATTTTACAGCAAGACTTCTGAGACATAATAAAAAAGATTTTTGTAGGTTAATCTCATATATTTTCCAGTTATTTCAGTTATGTAATAAGTTTCTTAGTATATTACTATATTTTAACTTTTGTTGGTTAATCTCATATATTTTTCAGTTATTTCAGTCATGTAATTAGTTTCTTAATATATTTCAACTTTTGTTGGTTAATCTCATATATTTTTCAGTTATGTAATCAGTTTTTAGTTACTTTTATATGTTAATCTCATATTTTTTAGAATAATCTTATATATTTTAACTTTTGTAGGTTAATCTCATATATTTTTCAATTATTTCAATTATGTAATCAGTTTCTTAGTATATTTTAACTTTTGTTGTTTAATCTCACATATTTTCCAGTTATGTAATCAGTTTTTTAGTTACTTTTATATGTTAATCTCATATTTTTTAAAATAATCTTATATATTTTAACTTTTGTTGGTTAATCTCATATATTTTCCAGTTATGTAAACGGTTTCTTAGTATATTTTTTCTTTTATTGGTTAATCTCATATATTTTCCAGTTATGTAATCATTTTTTTAGTTACTTTTATATGTTAATCTCATATTTTTTAGAATAATCTCATATATTTTAACTTTTGTAGGTTAATCTCATATATTTTCCAGTTATTTCAGTTATGTAATAAGTTTCTTAGTATATTTTAACTTTTTTTGGTTAATCTCATATATTTTCCAATTATATAATCAGTTTTTAGTTACTTTTATATGTTAATCTCATATTTTTTAGTACTTATTTGATATTTTCTATTTCTTATTGGTTGTTATTTCATCAATAAAGCATTTCTTTATTTATTTGTATTTTTAGATATTTTTTTTATAATTTTTTTAAAGTTTTCAAAAAAAAAATTTGAGGCTTACGCTTTACACCTCGAGGCTTACGCCTCGCCTTGGTTTTTGGTGGAGCGCCTCACTACGCCTCAACGCTTTTCACAACATTGGTTCATACCAAAAGGTATTATTGTATTTTGTCATGTATTTTTCTCACTTAATATATATTCAAGAGAGGCATCCCTGCTAGGGTATTATGGGTATTTCTCTGTGTTGTAAATCAGTTCATACCAAAAGGGTAATGTTGTATTTTGTCATGTATTTTTCTCACTTAATATATATTCAAGAGAGTCGTCCCTGCTAAGGCACTACCTAGTTCATCTCCTATTCTTTTCTTTCTTCTCTATTTTCTTTGTGCAGCAGGAGACACAAACCGAGGGACACATCAGTCTTCACATCTTAAAGTGTGATCTTTTTGCCAACCTCTACTAGTTAGAATTGTTTACTAGTTCCAATGTCCTTTTGTTTTCTCCTATACTCATGATGCACTTATTTCTACCCTGATCTTCAAATGTAGAGCTTGTAGGCTACCAAAGGATGCAGTCAATACAGAGAAAACAAGGAAGCAATAGTGCTATGACATTTACCACTTTTCTGTTTCTGATACTGGCATGTTTGCATATTTGCAAGGTGGTACAATGTGAAGGGACTGTAGCAATATTCACTAGACTACGCTTATAGCTTTAGCGATGCTATGATGCTTGAGAGCAGTAAGCATATATTTGTCTAGGTTGCATAGGTAACAGCCAATAACATGTCATTTACTGGAGCTTTTTTTCTAAGCAAAAGATGCATCCATTAAACAGCTTGATCTTGACCACATCCTTTCACAGATGCAGCAATTTATCTTCAGCCTCGGAAGCACCATATCCACCTATATATTTATACCTGAGCAGACTTAAGCCATCTCTCTTTTTTTTTTTTTGAGTTTTAGAAACACTAGGAAAGGCCCATCCACAGGATTGTATAACATTAATCTCAAACTTATATACACCAGCCCACCCTTATGTTCATCTTCGTTCCATGATTAGCATCCTCGTCAATGTATGTTGTTGAATGTGCCAATGATATTTTCTAGCTTCTGCCTTTATGCTATATAACATTAATCTCAAACTTATATACACCAGCCCACCACAGAATTTCATGCTATATAATTTGCCAAGTATGGTATATATTAAGCCACCAAGAATTTCCATTTGTTCATTATGTTGCTGCTCCAATCCTGTAGAGATATAATTTTTAATATTTAGATGTTCACTCCATTTATGCTTTAGAATTTAATGACTATTTGTTACCGATTTCTTGCACATGCAGCATCCAACTCCCTGGGTTGTTGCTTCCCTCGTACCGATAGTTGGTGGAGTGGCATTGGCGTCAATGACTGAAGTCTCTTTCAACTGGTAAACAAACTAAACATTTAACACCCTTGTGTGTGTCTATGTAAACGCATGTGTTGGCCTTCCTTTATTTGCTCAAGGTCTTTCTGGCACTTGAAACTAATCGTTGGCCTAACCGACTGCAACTGAGCCTCAACATGATCTTCTCCTGAAGATAAAACTACCTGATGGAATCTTATACAGATTTTATTATCTAGCATGGAAAGCATGTGGAGTCTTTGTCATGACTATGTTGGAAAATATTGGTTCATTCTTAGTTCTTATTCTGTTCGTATTTCTTGTCTGCCATCGGAAGCAGGGCCGGTTTTTGGAGTGCTATGGCTTCTAACCTGGCAAACCAGTCTCGTAATGTATTGAGCAAGAAATTGATGGTGATTAAAGAGGTAATTCTTATTTAATTTTCAAATTGCTAATAGCTTTACAGGTTATAGGTGCAAGTTCATGTCACTAGGTAATTGATCAATTTATTATCATGCATCTTCCCTTCAATTGTTTAATTAGAAACTTTTGAAGTAGTGAATCGTCTTTGACAGGAATCTCTTGATAACATAAACCTCTTCTCAATCATAACGATCATGTCATTTTTCTTCTTGGCTCCTGTGGCCATATTTACTGAGGGCATTAAGTTTACCCCAGCATATCTGCAGTCATTTGTAAGTGTTTCAAACATCACTTTCTACCGGAGACTTTTCTTTCTGCAAGTTCAGCAGACAAGGCCAGTTGACAAACTTTAATGTTCCAGGGTTTGAATGTTAAAGAGGTATGCATAAGGCTCCTCCTGGCTGCTCTCTACTTCCATGCTTATCAGCAGGCAAGCCTTTTGCACTTGTGTTTATGCTTTTTCTTCTATTTTTTGTATTCTTTTGGGACAATGATCCTCACGTCGCCACATGCTTTGAAAAGGTTAGCTTGCTAGCCTTAATGGAGCATGATGTCTCCTTGTTGCCAATCTATGGATCATATACCTGTTCAAAATTGAGAATTAGTTCTTCATTCCCAAATTGGAGTGTAACAGGGGTGGGGTGGCAGTCCTAGAAGGCTTTGTACTTTTCTGGATGTTTTGGGCCTGTTTTAGCCCTGGTGTGGGCACTCCCAAATTTGTGCATGGATCATTATATAGGGATGGAAGTGAACCGGGGCAGGGGTCCCCCGTCTCGAAATTCCACCCTCCATCCCCGCCTTCATTCCTGCACAGGTTTTGATTTTAACCTCCATCCCTTCCTTCATCCCCGTTTCATGTCCTCCATCCCTGGTCCAAGACTCCAAACAGGGTGAGGCGGGGTGGGCCCCGTTTTTCCTTGGTCCACTGTCATCCCTAAAGAGTATTTTAGCATTTTACTAACGGTGATCAGGGACGGGGCGAAGCGGGGCAAGGCAGAGCGGGAAGAAAGCGTAAGTGCATCCCTGCCTCCATCCCCTCATGGGTTTTGATTTTAACCTCCATCCCCGGTCCAAACTGGGTGAGGCAGGTTGGGGCCCCATTTTCCCCCAGTCTACTGCCATCCCTATCATTATATCCTTAATTTAACCTCTCTCTCTCTCATGTTCACCCCTGCCACATGCACCACACGTCTGTGTGTATGTGTTTGGGTCAGGGGAGGGGTTGAATATGAGAGAGAGAGATGCAAATTTGGAGTGTGCCCATACTAGGTCTAAAACAAATCCAAAATATCCAGAGAAGTACAATACTTCTGGGACTGCCACCCACCCTTGTTACATAACACACACGCCCGTTCTGTTCACAACTTTTCCCCATGTACTGTTGCATGCTTATATCTTATTATTTTTCTTCGCTTTACATTGGGTGGTCTGGTTAGTTTTCTTTGGGAATCTCCTTTGACAAGAACTCTGCTTTTGAAATGTGCAGATTTCATATATGATACTTGAAAGGGTATCCCCTGTAACTCATTCTGTCAGCAACTGTGTGAAGCGGGTTGTGGTTATTGTGGTCTCAGTCCTCTTCTTTGGAACCCCAGTCTCTCCACTCAATTGTCTGGGTAATGCTTTTTATTTTTCAGTCAAATTCCTGGATATATATATATATATATATATATATATATATATATATAGGAATTGTATGTCCTATCCAATTTATCCTCCTAACCACTTCATAAAGTCACCGTTTCATGTGTTTTTTTGCTTGAGATGTACCTATAGATGTGTTGTTTTATCATTGCTTATTTACTAAAAACATGTTTTGAATTGAATAACGGAAACTTGATTGTTTGTAACATTTTAGTGCAGTGTGAGTCGTTGATTTTTTATCCCTCTGAAAATGTATCTTAACAGGAAAGGTACCTAATCTAATATATTTTTCTACTAAACTATAAAGACATCTGCATATCTGCAAGTTCACATTAAGCAAACACCGGCAACTGTGCATTTTGGAAGTTAGGAGATTAAATTTGTCCGGACCTACTCATCTCTCTCTCTCTCTCTATATATATATATATATATATAACTTACTACTCTATGTACTAAAGTTGTAAAAAGCGTATTGGCTGAGCTCAAAATAAGATGCGTGTTGTATAGTAAAAAATCGTATTTTTTACCAAAATATGAAATTTTTTCAAAAAACAGAAAATTCTAAACAATTCATAATACAAGAACCATTAATATTAGCTGTAAAATAAAAACATAATATCACATATCAAACAATGAACTATATAAAACATCGAGCATCCAATAACCAAGAAAATATGTTATTCATGGCATATATATTTTACAAGATACAAAGGTGTATTGTATGCCTTGTATCGTACTGTATCATATGATATTGGTGGTGTACAAACGAAGCACCTGATACTGGTGCCATATGCACTCATATCGTTGTATAAGTGTGTATAGCGTATGGGGCCATAGCTACTATACATATCATAGCATATTGTACAATATTTTATGATGCAACACTGATATATACAATCTAGTTAGAAAATTATAGGTGCATGTTGTATCCACTCAATCTGACCACATAGATCTTTTCAACATGGTTTCTTTGCTAGGTATTGCACTTTGGATCATCTTTTTTCAATGTAAAAGAAAATGTTTTTTTTTGAGTTATGAAATTTTTGTACATTTTGAACTGTTGATTTTTGAAGCCTTTGGAAGACCAACTTAAATGTTCCAAAAACAATCCAAAACCTGTTTTCTATTAAAGAAACTGTACAGATCACATCTATAAGGTCTCAAAAAAAGTGAAAAATGGTGTTTTCTATTAGATTGCATGTAACCACTCTAGCGCACGCTCACACACACACACATATATATTTTTTTGTTTGAACCAATTGCTCAATACATATTTTTCCGAAAATATTTTGGGGATTACAGAATTTTGAACTGCTTAACTTCTAGGATATCTGTAATGCATAAATAATCTAGCCAAAAAATAGCTGATGCGGTTGTACATTTTTTCCTTCTGGCATGTCTTACTGATTGTCATTTGTCGGGCTCATTGCAGGAACTGGGGTGGCATTGGCTGGAGTTTTCTTGTATTCACGTATGAAACGGATAAAACCAAAGCTGAAAGACAAGGCTGCCTGACTTTTGTGCCATTTTAATTATGAGAATTTAGCTTTTGGCTGAAATGCCATGTTATTTCGGAATAGAAGAGTATGGTGTCTGATCAATGTTCGTAGTGTTCTTTTGCCAATTTTGGCTGTAATTTCTTTGGCAGCTTGCCAATTTACCAAACTTGTGCTTTTAAGTGTTCTCTTCATTCTTGCTGAGAAAAAAAAGAAAAAGAAAAAGCAATCCCAATGTTTCTTGAAGTTTTGCCTCAGCAACTTCTGTCGTTGATTTGGAGAAAGATTGGAATTCTGTGAAATGATAGAGATAGCTCAGAATTTCTGCTTGTTTACTGTGATAAAATCTGAGGTATAAAAAGGTGTACAGGATATGGTTACAAGATATTAAAATATAACAAAAAGAAAGGAGGCCATATGCGTTTAACTATTCCTGAATATACGAAAATGCTGTTATGGACAGATGGCCTGTGATATGCGTTAACTCTTCCTGGATATATGAAAATGCTGTTATGCATTAACTCCTGGATATACGAAAATGCTGTTATGGCCAGATGGCCCAGTCCAAGATATTCGATAACCGATCCTGAGGTGAAGTTGAGATAGAGATAGAGTGTGCCATACTCCCCCTCAAGTTGGAGTCGGCAGTTCTTGGTAGAAACGTGATGTGTAGAGATCAGTTCATTTTGTAAATTTTCACGACAAGATTGACAGCTATGTGAAGAGCAGACTAGTTATCACAATAGAGCTATATGGGTTATACATAAGAGAAACTAAGATCTTGTTGTAATCGTAACCAAATTAGCACACAGGTGGCTATAGCCATAGCTCGGTATTCCGACTTGACAGAGGATTGAGATACTGTATTTTGCTTTTTAGATGGCCATGAGATGGGATTCTAACCTAGGAAAGTGAGGTATCCAATAACTGATCAACGGGTTGTGGGGCAGGTGGCCCAGTTCGAGTGATAATAAGCCGATAATTGTAGAGTATTACTTGACTAGAGAAAAATTCCTTTTGCTGGTGGAGACTTTAAATATCAAAGGATTCTGAAAGCGACATCTTGATGTGTCATCCATGGGGCTTGCATGAATTGACTTAACAGTTGAATGAGATAAACAATATCTGGTCGTGTCACAGTTAAGTAAATAAGTCTCCCGAGTAAACGTAGATATGGAGTTGGATCTGGCAATAGGTCTCCATCATCGGGTGTAAGTCTACATTTCTGATCCATAAGAAATTCTATGGGCTTTGCCCAAAGAAGACCGACATCAGACAAGATATCCAAAATATATTTTCGCTGACTGAAAAAAAAATCCAAAAAGAGTACGTGTGACCTCGATGCCAAGAAAATATTTAAGTTCACCCAAGTCCTTAAGGTGAAACCGGGTATGAAGAAAATTCTTAATTTGTGTGATCATCAAATTATTATTACAGCGATAATAATGTTGCCAACATAGATGAAAATAAGAATGAAACTATTGGATGTTTGTCGTGTAAATAATGTGCATTCAACTCAAGATTGAATGAACTAAGCATCCTTAAGAGTAGAGGTAAGCTTCGTAAACTAGTTTCTCCGGGATTGCTTCAATCCTTAAAGGAATTTATGAAGTTGACACACTTGATTTTCTCCTTGAACTCAAAAACCAGGGGAAAGTCGCATGTAGACCTCTTCATGTAAATCACCGTATAAGAATGCATTACTAACATCAAGTTGATAGAGGAACCAACCTTTCATAGTTGCTAAGAAAAGTAAGCAACGAACAATGCTGAGTTTGGCTACTACCACAAATGTGTCATGATACTCGAATTCTTCAATTTGCGTGTACCCTTTTGCTACAAGTCTCGCTTTGTAGCGTTCATTCAATTCATTGGCCCGATGTTTGACTTTATACACCTAATGACAACTGATAGAGTGCTTGTTAGGCAATAAGGTAACTATAGACTAGGTGTAATTGTTTTTCAAAGCACAGATTTCATTGGACATAGCCTCACGCCAATGCAGATGTTTGGCTGCCTTGCCAAAATGTCTAGGCTCTTCATTGAAAAGAAGAGATGACAGGAAAGTAACATGGGATGGAGAATGAAAAGGTTGAAAAATGTCAATGGGGTATCGACACTTGGAAGAAGCGGGTCTCGGAGTTGGCGATAGACTATGTGATTCTGGTGTGAGGGTTGAACATACATAATCTTTAAGGTAAGATGGTGCAAATCAAACTCATTGAGAGTGCCACATGGGTTGTGAATCAGTCGGATCCGGATAAGTAGGCAATGGTGGATTAGCTGTTGAATTGGGAACTGGATCATAAGGTATAGTGGGCGGATCCAGATCGTTAGTGTCAAGTAATGGGAGAGGCATATCAATGGGTATATCATATGTTTCAATGTGACCTTGGAGAGGAAAAACATTTTCATAAAATAATACATTGCGACTAATGAATAATTGTTTTGTCTCAAGATCAAAAAGTTGATAGCCTTTTTGGTCGACTGGATATCCAACAAATAAGCAATGCCTAGTGCGAGAGGAAAACTTATTTTGATGTGAATTAATATTCTTTGAAAAACATAGGCATCCAAATACTCGTAAATGATGGTACTGAGGTTTATTTTCAAAAAGTAATTCGTAGGGTGTTTTATTGTTCAAAAGCGGAGATAAAATATGATTGATCAAGTAGGCGGAAGTGAGAATACATTCACCCCCAAAAGAGGTTGGAAGATGAGATTGAAAACATAAAGCTTGGGCCACTTCTAAGAGGTGTTGATGCCTACGTTCAACCCACCCATTTTGCTGAGGCATTCCAACACAAGAATTTTGATGATCTATACCATTTTATTAAGGAAATTTTGGAAACAATGAGAAGTGAATTTAGTGCCATGATCACTACGAATGCATTTAACAGAAATTTGGAAAAAATTGTGAACTAAAGCACAAAAGCATTGAAAACAATAAAAAGTTTCAGATTTGTTTGCATTAAAAAAACCCAAGTGAAGCAAGAAAAATCATCAACAATAGTGAGAAAAAACATAGCACCCGAATGAGAAGGCATGTTATAGGGACCCCAAATGTCACAATGGACAAGATCAAAGGGGTGAGCATGTCGACTTAAGCTAGTTTGAAATGGAAGTTGTGTTTGCTTAGCACAATGGCAAATATCACAAACATGATTATGATAAAAAATAAAATCTGAGACAAAATTATTTAATAAAGAACTTCGGTTACGTGAAGGATGACCCAATCGCATATGCCAATGAATGCCTTTATTTGGTGTTGAAATTGTCAAAGCATGATGGGTGTTGGGAAGATGAGATGATAGAGGCCATAATATAGTCTACCCGCTCCAATCATAGTCTTCTTCAAAGGGTCTTGAAAGAGACAAAAAAAGAAAAGAAAGTAGTTATACAAGGAATAAAGGATACTAGCTTAGGAATGGATAAAAGATTATAATGAAAGTTGGGTACATATAAAACATCAACAAGATTAAGATCAGAATAAAGTTTGACATTTCCCATATGGGTAATGAGAATTTTTTCACCATTAGGGAGACTAATAGGACATGGTTTAGATAAAACCGTAATATTGGAAAGAAGTTGAATATGGGGTGTCATGTGATGTGAAGCTTCTGTGTCAATGACCCAAGGAAAAAACTAATGGAATGATGAATTACCTGCCAAGTTGGCAGAGGCTGGTTTGGCATCTTCATTAAGTCAAGAAGCAATTTGTCCAAGTTGATCCTCCATAATCTGTGAAAGAATAGGAGTTTTGAATTCATGTAGATTAGGAGGTGGCACAGACTTCTATTAAAAGACTATATTAACCGATCCATGATCGGCTCTTTTAGTGTTGAAGTTTGCCTTTGGATGATGTGGCGGGTAGCCATGAAGTGAATAGCAGCGACTATTGACGTGACCTAATAGCCCACAATAATTACATTTTGGCTGGGACTTATTAGTTTTAAAAAAATGATTGACTATCGGGTGTGACAGATGATATTTAGCTGAAAGTGCTAAATTATCATTAGTGCCCCCACTTAGTGGCACGAGAAGTCATTGGGTTTCTTCTTGAAGAATCATGGTGTAGACTTTACTAATATTTAGAAGGGGTTCGTTAGTCAAAATGTGACTTCAGATTGCGGCAAACGTATCATTCAACCCCATGAGAAATTGATATACTTTTTTTTGCTCAAGACATGTATTAAAGTCTCTGAATACACCACATGTGCATGTTGAAAGAGTAGAATATGAACCAAGTTCATCCCAGAGCATTTTGAGGGTGGTGAAATAAGCAGCAAGTGAATTCTGCTCTTGGCGGTGCTCAGAAATAAGTTTCTTCAATTGGTAAATTCGAGTAGTATTTCCTTGAGAGAAACGTTCTTCTAAATCTACCCAAACATCCCGAGCTGTATCCGCATAGATGACACTATTGGCAATGTCTTTGGAAAGAGCATTGAGGAGCCAAGATAGGACCATATCATTGCATCGACACCAAGACGAAAAATCAGTTGATAAACTTATTGGATTTGGGAGAGAGCCATTGACGAACACAAACTTGTGTTTGGCACTCAAAGCTATCAGCATAGCATACCGTTAGGCTGAATAATTATCGCCTATAAGTACAGAGGAAACCAGTACGGTTCCAAGGTTGTCAAAGTGATGCAGTAAGTACGGTGACAAGGCATCAGATTGTGTTTCAGTATGGGTTGTTTGAGCTTGATCGGTCATGGTAGAAAAAGAAATTTGGGATCGTTTGCATGTCTCTGAATAGTGTCAAGTCATGACATGACCAACTAGTACGATCATGACTAAAGAAAATCACGATGACTGCGACCAAAGAAAATCGACTAAGGCTGAAATAGAATGAAATGATTGGTTTAGCAATAGAGACTGTAGCAGACGGTAATGGCTGGCTCTGATACCATGTGAAATGAGAGAGATAGCTCAAAATTTCTACTCATTTACTGTCATAAAATCAAAGGTATAAAAAGGTGTACAAGATATCAAAATACAACAAAAAGAGAGGAGGCCAAATAGCCCGTGATATGTGTTGACTCCTCCTGAATATACGAAAATGTTGTTATGGTCAGATGGCCCATGATATACGAAAATGTTGTTATGCGTTAACTCCTGCTGGATATACGAAAATGTTGTTATGGCCAGATGGCTCATACCAGGATATTCAGTAACTGATCCTGAGGTGAAGTTGAGATAGAGATAGAGATAGAGATAGAGATAGAGTGCACCAATAAATGAGATATATACGCTATAACCTTGTCATTCTGCATTAGAACACATCCTAAACTCGTGCCAGAAGCATCCAAGAAAACCACAAAACCACCATTGTTAGATGGCAAAGACAAAACTAGAGCTGAAGTGAGCTTCTGCTTAAGCATCTAAAAGTTCTCTTCGCACTTATCTGACCACTCGAACTTGACTCCCTTCCTCAGAAGTTTTATCATCGGCAAACAATATGAGAGAAATTCTGAATAAAGCGTCGGTAGTAACTCACAAGACCGAGAAAACTCCTAATATCTCAAATATTCTACAGTTGCTGCCAATTTAACATTGTGAACACTTTGGTAGGGTCTACGACCAAGCCATCTGCGAAAATCACATGGCCAAGGAAGGAGACTTGTCTGAGCCAAAACCCGCATTTAGAGAACTTAGCATAGAGTTGATGCTCCCTAAGAATCCCCAAAACAACACGTAGATGCTCCTGATGCTGAACCTCATTCTCTGAATAGATCAAGACGTCATTGATAAATACAATCATCAAAGAATACAGGAATAGTTGAAAAATATGATTCATCATATCCATAAATGCGGCTGGAACATTTGTGAGTCCAAATGGCATCACCATGAACTCATAATGCCCATAACAAGTGCGAAACATAGTCTTGGATATATCCTCTGTCTTAATTCGCAGCTGATGATACCCAGATCTCAAATCAATCTTTGAGAAGACCTACGAAAAAACACAAATAACACATATATTATAACAGTGATCACACAAACAAGCAACACTACAATTATACACACATAGTTATAAAGTAATCTTCACCTTTGCCTTTTGCAACTGATCAAAAAGGTATTCGATACAGGGTAATGGATATTTGTTCTTAATAGTAACCTGGTTAAGCATTCGATAATTGATGCATAACCTCATAGATCCATCCTTCCTATTTACGAAGAGAACATGCACTCCTCAAGGTGACACGCTCGATCAAATAAATTTGCGCTCTAAAAGCTCTTGGAGTTGCTTCTTGATCTCCTCCAATTTAGATGGTGCCATACGATACGGAGCTTTAGAGACTGGTGCAGTCCTCGGCAAAAGCTTAATGCCAAACTCAATGTTACAAAGTGGAGGAAGTCCTAGTAATTCATCCGAAAAAACATCGGAATAGTCATGCACTACCTCTAACTCCTCTAAAGCTGCGACCTTAGGCTCCTCAGAAGTCAAACACACCAGAAAGCAATATCTCCTCAGCTCACATACCTTTGAGCCTTCAGATATGAAACAACATGATGTCTCAAAGAAGGTCTACATACACGATAAGAAATCTCAAGACAATCAGGTTGTGATAAGACCATTGTGCTTTCACGACAACAGATAATGGCATAGTGCTCATAGAGCCAATCCATGCCCAGAATAACATCAAATGTTGTCATGTCAAGCACAACCAGATTGACAGGCAGATTTTGCCCACTCAACTCAACTGACAAATGAGATAAATAATAAGCACATATACAATTATTGCCTACAGGATTACTAACATCAAGCACATGCTTCAAAGATTCTACAGGCAATTGTAACTTATTAGCAAAATGAGCGGCAATAAAAGAATGTGTAGATCCACTATCGAATAATACCAGCGCGGCTTGACCTGCAACCAAAATACTACCTTGGATCAAATCATTATCCTGTTGGGCACTCTCAGATGTTGCAAAGACACTGCCTTTTGCTGCTCTCCCTGATGCTGAGGTTGCTTCCCTTTCGCTACCTGCCCAACTGCTCTCTTCTCATCGTTCTGCTTCTTAAAGCAGTTCTGAATGAAATGTCCACCCTTGCCACAGTAATGGCAAGTAGCTGAAGTTGCAGGGAATGACTTGCCTACATGAATACGAGAGCACCTACCACACCTCTCGTCACTAACCGGGTGCTTCTGAGTTTTCTACTGCTGTTGTTGTCCTCTAGTTCTCTTAAATGGCTTCTTTACAGGTGGTGTGAATCTCGGCTTACCATAATGGTTGATCTTTTTGCAATGATATTTTTAAAACATATTTTTCAATAAAAACTTTTGAAAATCGTCAACCAAAATTATAAAAATTGACTTTCCACTTTCGTGGCAAGTACGGGTCGAATCCTCAGGGAACAGGACAATATTCAAATTAAATCTAACAATTTCAATTTATTAATAGAATAACTGTTTATAATGAAATCAAAACAACTATAATTAAGTTACAAAATAAAAATTAATCAAAACAAATCCTAAAACTAAGTTGCTCAAGCCTTCCTCAGATCACGGGAGCAATTTTGTTATTTCACCAATTCAAGCTTTCTTGTGCTTGACGAAATTACCCTTTAACCTGTAGCTGCTTGTCAACCTAAAACACAGAAAATAACAAGTCAGTAAACAACTATAGTAATTAATTCAAAAATTACACTTAAACTAATTCTAAAATTCACTACTAAATCTAAATTGCAATTAAAATAAAAATAAACTAAAATGTAACATCTAATTAAACTAACTAATTATATTAAATCTAACTAAGCGAACTACTGTAAATACACTAACTATTAAGCAAAAAAAAAATTACTGAAATTTAATTAATTAGCAAAATGTCGGTTTTGCCCTTAAAATAATGCATGAACTACCTTCTGATAGGTTTTAAAAAATAGACGTTTTGGAGGAGCAAACGAAGTCCAAAATTGATGAAAACTGTTTTGTTCTATTCTTAACAGATATAAAAATCTGTTAAATTTTACAAAAGTAGAAAATTCATCCAAAAACTTTGGATATAAGCGTTTTAAAACCAAGAAATTTTTGGAAATTGCCTATCCTGAAATTAGAAATCCTGAAAAAAATGTTTTTGAAAACTATTTTAAAACCTAACCAAATCAACTTCAATTAAGCTGATTTTTGGTCTACTGGCAGACAACACACAGATGAATAGACTAGAATTAGTTTTTCCAGAGAAAATCGAAAAAATGAACATAAAATAACAACTGTAATTTGTTGCAATTTCCGATTTTAAAATTCAATTCACTATTCACTTGCAAGCATTCAAACAATGCACTGTCGAAGGTGGACTTATGCAAAACAAACCTACAGACCTACTGCTAAACTAAATAACAGTAAACAACATCTAATTATGCTAAAAAAATTAAATATACAATTAGAACCTAATTTACCTTAAAGAAACATGAGTTAATTCTAAAATAATCAAGTAGGTAAATTCTAATTAAGCTACCATTGCAAGCTAATCCTAAGGTACCTAACTTAAAATACAATACTAACTTAACTGTAATTGTAAAACTAATTGAACTTGAAATTAAAAATTAATGTAAAACTAGCTAAGATTAATTTAGTCAATTAGGGCACAAGGGGGCAGGTTTGACTTGACTTGAAATTAGAGGCTCACGCCCCCTAGGTGGGACCTACTTAAAGATTAAGTAAAACACAAAATGCAACAAAATATACTTAACTAAGATGCAATGATACTATTAAAAGATATGCACTAAATTAAATGCCTAAGTCAAATGTTTCCTAAACTAAAAATGTATGCAATTAACTATACTAATATATGTAACTAATTGAAAGAGGCATTAAAACAAAATTGACTAATTTGGCATTAGGTGGGCCCCATATCATACTTACCTTAAGGAGTCTTGGCTTCTTCAAAGTCAAAATCACCAGCCCTATTGGACCACACAATTTTGTTCAAATGCTTTCTAAATAAGAAAAGATATTTCCTTTTAATCAATTCAAGATTGAAAACAATTTTTGGTAAGAAGTTCGAATTAAATGCACTTGCCTAATCTATAAAGAGGGAAATATTATTTAGGCTAGATCTTTAAGCAAGATCCAGACCTTCCAAGGATAAGACCTCACGAATTTGGGAAATCCCCATTAAATGCCAAATTTGCCTCCTATGAAATTTCTAAATTGCCCTTCTTTCAAAATTCAAAAAACCTAAAATGCTACTATCCTAAACTCACTATTTATGTACTAACCTAATCAATATCTAAATTGAATGCAGGGTTAGATTTGGAATGCAATGAAACTCGTGAACCCTTGCTAAAAAAAGAAAATTGAAAAAATCAAATTAACTAACTAAGGATTAGGACTTACCAAAAACCTAAATGCATTGAATCTGGACTAAAAGAGATGACTAACATTACCTTCCTAAACTAACCTAAAGCTGTAACCTTCAGCAATGGTTGTCTTCCCCTATGAGGAAGATGACAGCCCCAAAACAAAATAACTAAATGAAAGAAAAATGATTTTTACGTAAAATGCCAAGAAAAGATTTTCAGTAAAAACGATTGCAACAATCAACCACTAACTATCATTCAATCTAGACCCTTGACTACACTCAAGTTAAGAAAGGTAAAATACAATTTTTAGCTGACTGTGATCTGGAAAAGATTAGAACACAACTTATGTACACTCACAAGAATCGACAAGACATGATCTAGCCGATTTTTGCAAACTAACACAATCCAACAAAAGGACATAAACCGACTGCTCAGTTCTGCTAGACTCGATCTTAAACTATATAAAAGTTTGTATTTTCAAAGATTATAACAAACTAAACCACCTCAGACCTGAATGTGTAAAGACCAAAACCGGCTAGACTATGTCTAGCTGATTTTCCAAGTTAGTTAAAAATGCTAACACAAAATAAATTACAATCTAAATTAAAACAAGATTCAATCTGAGAATCTGGAAAAACAGGAATTATAGACACTCATGGTTTTAAAAAATCAGAGAAATAAAAATGAAATTGGGTATTTATTGGACTCGACACGGGTGGACTTGATTTACTCTAGAAGAAAGAGGTGAAGAAGACCAACCTCAAGGGAGATTCAATGACTGAGGAGGGAGGAAGAGCGGTCAAATGGAGTTGAAAAATGCACCTAGCACGTTTCTTAATGGCCTGTCACGTTCCCTTCGTTGCATCACTCAATGGAGAACAAATTTAGAGAAGGGGTTGAAGAAGAGAGGAAGAGAGTCGCGATAGAGGAGGATCATGGCTAACCCACTTTGGTGTAGACGGCACACCACTGAGGATAAGTTTGCCTTTGATCTGCAGCACATGCAAGAGAACACAACAACCAACCAAGAAAATAAACAATACAAAAAAGAAAGGAGGAAGAAGAGAAACCCGTCAATGGGGCATGTGGAAAAGAGAGAGAGAGAAGGAAGAGAGGAGAGAAAGAATATGCGATTTTCCAAACATCCAAAAATGTCCAGCATGTTTTTTTCAAAACTATTTATATGTCCTAAACTACATCTAATTCAAAAAACCACCTAAAATTAATTTTAGTTCTGACTAATTTCTAAATTATATGTTATTTGCAACTAAGTACCAAAATGCCTTAGAAAGATGTGGTTTTCAGAAAATATTTATTAAAAACACTTTGGATCACGTGGTTTAAGGATATGTAAGGTTTAGATCTAGTCCAAGATCTAAATTTAAGTTCTAAAGAGAGAGAGAGAAGAGGGAAGAGAGGAGAGAAAGAATATGCGATTTTCCAAACATCCAAAAATGTCCAGCATGTTTTTTTTTAAACTATTTATAAGTCCTAAACTACATCTAATTAAAAAAACTACCTAAAATTAATTTTAGTTCTAACTAATTTCTAAATTCTATGTTATTTGCAACTAAAGATGTGGTTTTCAGAAAATATTTATTGAAAACACTTTGGATCACGTGGGTTTAAGGGTATGTGCTCTAAGGCATTCAAAAAACTGTATATGTGATTCTATCATGCTCATATGTGTTCTAAGACAGACAAAAAACTGTATATGTGATTATATCATGCTCATATGTACTCTAAGGTAGTCAAAAAAATTGTATATGTGATTCTATCATGCTCATATGTGCTCTAAGGCAGTCAAAAAACTTTATATGTGATTCTATCATGCTCATATGTATTCTAAGGCAAACAAAAAACTATATATGTGATTATATAATGCTCATATGTGTTCTAAGGCAGTAAAAAAAACTATATATGTGATTCTCCCATGCTCATATGTACTCTAAGACAGTAAAAAAACTATATATGTGATTCTATCATGCTCATATGTATTCTAAGGCAATAAAAAAACCATATATGTGATTCTATCATGCTCATATGTGTTCTAAGGCAGTCAAAAAAACTTTATATGTGATTCTTTCATGCTCATATGTGCTCTAAGGCAGTCAAAAAACTTTATATGTGATTCTATCATGCTCATATGTGTTCTAAGGCAGGCAAAAAATTGTATATGTGATTATATCATGCTCATATGTGTTCTAAGGCAATCAAAAAAACTGTATATGTGATTCTATCATGCTCATATGTGCTCTAAGGCAGTCAAAAAATTGTATATGTGATTCTATCATGCTCATATGTGTTCTAAGGCAGGCAAAAAAATGTATATGTGATTATATCATGCTCATATGTGTTTTAAGGTAGTAACAAAAACTGCTCATATGTGTTCTAAGGCAGTCAAAAAACTGTATATGTGATTTTATCATGCTCATATATGCTCTAAGACAGTAAAAAAAATGTGTATGTGATTCTACCATGCTCATATGTGCTATAAGGCAGTCAAAAAAATATATATGTGATTCTACCATGCTCATATGTGTTCTAAGGCAGTTAAAAAACTTTATATGTTATTCAATCATGCTCATATGTATTCTAAAGGCAGTAAAAAAACTGTTTTTGTGATTATATCATGCTTATATGTGTTCAAAGGCAGTAAAAAAATTGTAGATGTGATTCTATCATGCTCATATGTGTTCTAAGACAGTAAAAAAACTGTATATGTGATTCTATCTTGCTCATATGTGTTCAAAGGCAGTAAAAATATTATACTGAAATATTATATAAAAGGCCAGTATTGATAAACAAAATATACTGAAATAAATTATATTCAATGCACCTAAGTTAAGGCAAACAAAGTTATATAAAATCTAATGACATGCAATATATCATATGAAACTTTCATACCTGAGAGGCAGCTGCAATCGAAGTTCCCCTATTCTGCAAAAAACTGTTGAACTCATCTAGGAGAACGTTGGCAATTGTTTCATGGAAGTAGTCAAGCATTGTGTCCTTAACGATCTGGCGTAGATCATCACCGAAAAAAATACGATGCTTGAGCTGATGCTGACGGGAGAATTCTGTAAGCCGTGAATGGAGGAAGAAACGACTGGTGAGGTGTTCATATTACTCCCAAACTCGAACACACGACCCTTTTTGGGTTCACCTGCTGCAGTCACCCATATTGCAGGATCAAATGATGGATGCTGAGTAGAGTCATCACCATATCACTCTATCATCTATTGCTCATATGCCTCCTACAAAATAATGTTTACAGTGTGTATTAATAATTAAGAATTACAATGTTTATAATAACTTGTATATTACAATGATTATTAATACAATAAATACATGTCGTTGTCATTCTCGTCTTCTCTGATACAAACTCTCCCGTGATCTTACGTTTATGTGTTTCAACAAACACATCCTTGTATGGCATAATGCCTCTGTTTTCTGCTTTCTGCGAAGTGAAATGATAAAAGATTTAGTTAACAAGTTTGCAACAATACTCATAAAATTGACAATATATATATATATATATATATATATATATATATATATATATATATATTGATGAGTTACCATTTTCTTCAGGTGGCTTCCAAAAGTCCTAGATCCACCTGTGTGTAGATGGGCTTCGGGCATTTTCACTCGATTTTGTGCAGCCTTTGCTGAGCGGTTTCGAAATGCATTCCTCGCCGACTTATAGCACATTCCCTCCCAATAATCTCTTCTGATAGTAATAGGGTCATGGCTCTTCCACTGTAGTGGAACATCTATTCCGCCAGATGCTTTTTTTGCTGCAGTCTTTATATTATGCAGCATGTCTGCAAATTGATTGACAACCACCTTCTGCCACACCTTCCTTGCATCATGTTCCTCAATCGTAGTCTCGAAGCGATTCGAAGCCTATATATATTTTCAGAAAGTTAGTAGACATGACTATAACAAAAAATTAAATATAAAACACATTAACTATGACAAACAATTATATACCGTGAATGAGGACCACAATCTGTCTAGCATCTCTTTTGGATACTCTTTCCATTGAGCGACTGGTCCTGGTAGATGTTGAAGAAGTGAATTTCTAATATCGCGTATAACTTCTTATGGCTCAAACCTCGAGCTGCACATGAATTGGTATACAGTAAATATCAATATACAATATTTATAAGATATGCAATAAGTGAAAATGAAATACTTAAGGTCGATTATCGATATACACTATTCAAATGAGTCTTCTTGTACCAGACTGAGAAGACTTTGCATCCTGTGTTGGCTCCTGACTTGTATGATCAACTGGTGTAGGTGGGTCATGTACAAGCGAAACATCATCTGTAAAAAAATACGTTAGAAATTCTCAGAATGTGCATTTCAACTAATCAAGCATTCAATTAGTTAAATGATATACCTATCAAAGGAGCCCGTGAAGATGAAGGTTGAGCTTGGCTACTACTGGATGAACGACCACTGTAAGCTCTACGAACCATATTCTAACAAATAAAAAATGTCATGCAATACATTCAAATTGTTTCAAATCATTCACATCAATGCAATACATTTTAATACATTCAAATAATTCAAATCAAGTATTGCAATACATTCAAATCATTCAAATCATTGAAATACCTGCAAATCATTCACATCATTGCAATACATTCAAATCATTCACATCAAGTATTGCAATACATTCAAATCATTCACATCAAGTATCACAATACATTCAAATAATTCAAATCATTCATATCAAGTATTGCAATACATTCAAATAATTGGAATACCTGCAAATCATTCACATCATTGCAATACATTCAAATCATTTACATCAAGTATTGCAATACATTCAAATCATTCACATCAAGTATTGTAATACATTCAAATAATTCAAATCATTCACATCAAGTATTGCAATAGATTCAAATAGAGGTTTGTATTACAAGATTTTGCTCACTAGCTTGAGAATTCTTTCTCATCACTTGTTTGACTTTCATATTCTTCTTCTTCTTCTTCATATTCTTCATCTTCTTCTTCATTGTTTGCCCATCCACTTGGTATATCATTTGGATCACATTCTTCTATGAATGTTTCATCGATCAATGGAGATATGACATGCATATCATGCACAACATCGTGACCATAAGAGAAGTCATAGATATCATCTGATTGATAGTAATCACTCTCTTCAGTTAACTTGTCTTCCTGTAACTGATCATACTCAGGGTATAGTTTGGACTTCACCTTGCAAACTACCCACTATTCATTTCTATTTGACTTTTTTGTACTCGGATATGAAGTATAATAAACTTGTTGAGCTTGCGAGGCTAATATGAATGGTTTATATATTTCAAACATTGATTTATGATTCACCTCCACAATGCCTGAGGCTTTGTCGACTCTTGTTGCAGTTGGATCAAACCAATGACACTTGAATAAAGTTACCCTATTATTTATGCCTAAGTAAGTCAACTCCATTATTTCCTATATAATACACTAGTAATCATGTTCATTTTCACCATAGCAGCTACCCTTGACACGAATGCCACTATTCATTGTTGATTTGTTTATACCGTAATCTTTTGTATGGAACCGATAACCATTTACGATATACTCATTGTAACATTGCACAACTTTGGTCAGACCATTTTGTAAATCACATATTCCTTGATCTTTAACATCACCATGGCGGACCTATACACAAACATAAACAATGATTGTGATCACGACCAATTAAGTAACTTAGTGTTGTTTACAAGTATACAATTTATATGAGTGTCCTTACCAACTGTTTCAACCACTCCACAAACTTATTTTCATGTTCTTTTTGTACTTCTGCATCAGTGAGATGTGAAACTTCTCTTCGCAACTCCAAATCAAATTGTCTGCAAACCATAAATATTTATATTACTGAGCCATGTATGCACGTATAGAACATAAAAGGATTTAGAATTGTGTTGCATCTACATATACTTACTCGATGTATGGGTCGATTGTTGAGCAATTAAAAAGAATATAGATGTGTGTTGCGTCTTGCTCTTGATATGTCAAGAGTCTTGATCGGCAACTACCAAATGCATGCCCAAGTGATTGAAATATGGACAGCTTGTCAGCGATAGTTATTTTTTCTCCATCATTGTTATGAGGCAGGCATGTGTAACGTGTTGGAATGTGAGGTTCAAAGTATATAGATGAGAAATTTGAAATCTCTTCTAAAGTGTACGTCTCACAAATAGAGCTTTCGACTCTTGCTTTATTACGAACATTTTTTTGAGGTCAAACATGCATCTGTCAAAAATATACATTTCAAATTTGAAATATCTATCATTGAAAAGACAAATATAAGAAAATATATACCTTTCAAATGGGTACATCCACCGATATTGCACAAAACCACCAACCCTTAGTTCATATGACAAATGTATGATCAAATGTTCCATAACATCAAAAAATGTTGGCGAAAAAATCTTTTCTAGCAGACAAACAATAGTGATGACAGAGTCCTCGAGATTCTTTACATCAGATACTACGACTTCCGATGCGCACAATATTCTAAAAAATCCACTCAACTCAGACAATACCCCCCATATAGGTTTGTCTAACATATCATGGAATGCTAGGGGTATCAATCATTGCATAAAGATATGACAATCATGGCGCTTCAACCCATATAATTGTCCATCGTCAATCTTCACAGCCCGAGCAATGTTAGAGACATATCCATCTGAAAATCTCAACTGTCTCAACCATTGACATACCTGCTTTATTTGATCAGGTCCAAGCACGTACCTTGCCTTTTGTTTCAGTACTTTGTCATTCTACTCTTTGAGTTCCAATTCTGGTCTTTTACATATTACTTTTAAATTCATATGGGCCTTCGGATTATCCATTGTTTTTCCTTTAACATTCATTATTGTATTTAACACATTATCAAACACATTTTTCTCCACATGCATCACATCCAAATTATGTTGTATCAATAGGGTCGGCCAATATGGTAGTTCCCAAAAAATAGATTTCTTTGTCCAATTGTGATTCTTCCCAAATTCAAAGAAGGGCGTCGAACTACGGGCATCTGTTTATGCATCTGAAAAGTATCACAATCTTCTTAAAATCTCTATGTCAGACAATCTTGTGGGTGAACCTTTCATTTCAGTTGTGCCTGCTCGAAACACATTCCTTTGTCGTCGGAACAGATGGTCGCTGGGTAGAAATCGACGATGACACTCAAACCAGTAAGGCTTTCTTCCATGCGTCAATCTAAAAGTTTTTGTATCCTCCATGCAGTACGAACATGCCAACCTCCTATGTGTACTTCAACCAGATAACATACCATATGCAGGGAAGTCACTAATTGTCCATAGAACAACGACCTTCATATTGAAATTTTATTTTTTGTAGGCATCATACGTAGTAACACCGTCATCCCACAATACTTTTAGTTCATCAATCAATGGCTTTAAATATACATTAAGATTTTGGCCAGGTGAGGTCGGACCAGGGATCAATAGAGACAAGAAAAGATTTAGACGCTTCACACACAAGCTTGGTGCAAGGTTGTATGAAGTTACAAATACTAGCCAACATGAGTATGGAGTTGATCTACCCCCAAATGGGTTAAATTCATCTGTACATAGACCGAGTCTAACATTTCTCACTTCTATTGCGAAGTTCTAATGAGTACGATCAAAGTGCTTCCAAGCTTCCGCGTCAACAGGATATGTGATCTTGTCTTCATCATGTCGAACTTTATTTGCATGTCATCTCATGTGTTTAGTTGTCCTTGAAGACATATATAATCGTTGCAATCTAGGAGTGATAGGAAAGTAGTAGAGCGACTTGTATGAAACTTCTTTTGATCTCGTGCTACCATTGCCTCTTGTCTTTGGCCAGAACCGAGGATGCCCACATGACGGGCATGATATGTTGTTTTTCCGATCCTTGAAATACAACATGCAGTGATTTGGACAAGCATCTATCTTTTTATACCCCATACCTAGAGCGTTGACCATAACCTTCGCACGATAGAAATTTTATGGTAATTTCTCATCTTTGGGCAACATACTCTTCACAATCATGCGCAAACAGACAAAACATGATTGACTCAAATTATACTCGGATTTCAAATTCATTAGTTAAAGAACTGCAGACATGATAGTGTAACTCTCGCAACCGTTCCAAAGTGGCTCATCATCATCTCTAAGTAAATCATAAAATCTACTAGCTGCATCGTTTGGTGATTCTTTATCTACTGCAGTTGTTACATCACTAGGACATATAACAGAACCCAGTTTTGTTTCTGCGACATCAAATATCAAATCCATATATGGATTATCGTGCATCACATTCACCCGTGCATCAAAATTGTTTCTAAATTCTTCACCATGAAACATCCAATTCTGATAATCGCTCACAAAACCCTTTCTGTATAGGTGATGTCTAACGCCATGAGGTTCTATAAATCGATTGTTCTTACAAATCTTGCAGAAACACCTAATCCGACCTGTAGGATCCACTGTACTGACACTTGCTATTGCAAATTCAATAAAACTTTTAACATCATCCATATATTCATGCGATAACTCATTGTCAACTATCTGACGGTACATCCATTCACGGTTTGCAGTTATTTTGTCGTATGATGTTACAAATAGTATCCTGACCAGTTAAAAGAGAATCATCAGAATGCTATGATGAAGAAAATATCAAATTTATCATGCAATATATGATGTCATACAATCACAAGAATTATGATGCATGCATTGATAACTTAATATTTTCATGTGCAAACTATTCATAACACGATACATTCATTTGAAGCATGCTTTCATTATACAATTTCACATGTAAGTCATAATCAAATTGAAAGTAACTACATGCAAGTATGGATACAAGCACATCAAACATTACAATACATCGAAAACATTCATATCAAAAAATTGTCAAACATGTACCTGCAGCAAACACACTCCAATATCTCGCTAACTACTATCATGCCTAGCATAAAATCCATACTCCAAAAATAAGAACACTTCTATTCTCATAAATTAAAATCATGCTCAGCATGATCTCAAAACTCCAACAAAGCAGTCCTAGATATCAACAACTAAGTGAGTGTGAGAACAATAAAGTGTTGCATCCAATAAATTAAATAACATGTGATACGCTTGCATCATTTATTCACTACGGGTATTTACCCGATTTGCATTATTTTTGTCACTTACTTACCACGGGTGGCGGGGCACAAGCGGGATCCGTTGAGAAATCTGCAAAAGACACTGTGTTAAAATGAAGTCACCCTCTACCAAAAGAAAAAAATTAGAATAAATATCGAAGTCGGACGGGATTCCGGTGAGGCAGAACGCCTCCTGGGCGTTGACCACCTCTCCGTTCAGCCAGACCGCCCTCGAGCTTGGTCGACCAGTCAGTAGGCGAGCAATGTATGACAGCAGCACGAGGTCTTCATAGGCAATGATCGTCCTCCGAAGCGGCAGACACAGGGTGATGTTGTGGTTCAGGAACCCAGCAATCGTCGGGCGCCACCCAGGCCGTCATCCCCCTGTCAAAAAAAAATGAGGCAGGAGGGGTGACCCCCTGCCGGAAAAAAATGAGGCAGGGTCGCCCCCCTCCCCCCCCTACCGAAAAAGAAGGGGGGCGACCCCCTGCCTAAATAAAAAAATGAGGCAGGGGCGACCCCCTGTCAGAAAAGAGAAATGAGGCAGGGGTCGCCCCCCCCTGCCGAAAAAAAAGAGGCATGGGGGCGACCCCATGCCCGAATAAAAAAATGAGGCAAGGGGGCGACCCCCTGCCGAAAAAAAAAAACGAGGCAGGGGGTCGCCCCTCCCCCCCCCCTACCGAAAAAAAAAGTGGCAGGGGGGCGACCCCCTGCCCGAATAAAACAACGAGGCAGGGGGTCGCCCCCCTGCCGGAAAAAACAAACGAGGCAAGGGGGCGACCCCCTACCCAAATAAAACAATGAGGCAGGGGGCTTGCCCCCTACCGAAAAACACAAAACGCGGCAGGGGGCTTGCCCCCTGCCGAAAAACACAAAACGCGGCAGGGGGTCGCCCTCCTACCGGAAAACACAAAATGCGGCAGGGGGTCGCCTCCCTGCCGGAAAACACAAAATGCGGCAGGGGGTCGCCCCCTGCCGAAAAATACAAACGAGGCAAGGGGGGCGACTCCCTGCCTGAAAAAATAAAAGGGGCAGGCACCCCTTTTATCGAAAAAAAAATAAAGAGGGATTTACTTGGGAGACGCTGGGCGGCGGCAGACCGGGGGGCAACGGGTCGGGCGGCAAACCGGGGAGCGACGGGCCGGAGAGTGCGTCGGGCGGCTGAGGAGTGTGTCGGGCGGGCGGGAGAGACGAAACAGGAAAGAGGAAAAAGGGCTCTGATTAGGGATTTACGGGAAAATTAGCGACGGATTTGACGACGACCTAATTCCGTCGCAACACCATCATAAATTTAGATGACCAGTTAGCGACAAAATATTTCCATCGCTAACGTCGTCGCTATGTAGCGACGAAAAAATGTTCGTCGCCAAATCCGTCGCTAACCGTCACGTGTGTTGCGACAAAAACCTGTCGTCGCTAACTAGAGACGAAAGTTTTTTCATTGCTAGTTTCATAAATATTACAAATCTTAGCAATGGATTAGTTTCTCTCGTTAATCCGGAGCACCTTTTCTACAGAAAAAATTCGTCGCAAATATCCGTCGCTAATTGGTAATTTTCTTGTATGTGGGAAGCTAATATACATTTGCGTTTGTGCTCAAGTGGGCCATCTAATATTTGAAATGTAACAATAGATGAACTTGTTGGTATATTACTTTTGGGAACCATGTGAATTGTTTATATAAATAAACAATTTTAATTTTTTCTTAAAATTTAGGGTTTAAAAAAGTTTTAAAAAGTTTGAATTTTTGAGAAATGTTACACAGACATTTTTGTTTTTGAAAGTCTAATTGGGGTTAGGCAGAACCCTACCAGATAACTCTTAAGTTCCTGATCGCAGAGGGATTCGAATATGGGCCTTCAGCTTGGCACAGGACCCCGCTTACCACATGGAATACTTAAGAGATCCCTTAAGTGCCTGCCTATATGATACAGGCCAATCATATGGCAGCATTCCATGAGCCCTGCAGCAACAGAATGCTGGCCCCACTCAGAGTGCCGTCATGTGATTAGCCTCTGTCACAGAGACATTTTTTTATTTTGATAGGCAAGCTGGGGTTAGACTGACCCCTACCAAATATCTATTAAGCCTCATGTGGCAGAGGGATTCAAACATGGGCCTTCAGCTTGGCACAGGACCCCGCTTACCACACGAGATACTTAAGCAATCCCTGTATCCAACTATGCAAACTGGACTTCATGATGTGTGTGGGGAGCGTGAGGGTTTGGACCTGTGTTCCGCAGAAGAGGGCTCCGTGACAGTTTTTGCCATGGAGCACCCTTCTATGGGATTCAAACGGAAGCGGCCGTTTGACTGGTGGGATGCACTCATCGACGGACAAGTGTGTCCTGCTTTAGGGGTGTGCGGCATTTGCAAGATGGGTGGGACAGGGAAAAACACCCTGGCCCACACATTTGCTGGGCCGGGTGGCCTCTTTGAGATTTAAGGCCACCCCTTAGGGCCTCAAATAAAAAAAAAAAAAAAAAAAAAAAAATATATATATATATATATATATATATATATATATATATATATATATATATATATATATATATATATATATATATATATATATATATATATACACACTGCTTATATTTCACATGCTGAGCCACTCCAATGAATAAAAAAAATATGGGCCTCCAATGAAATATGCCTGGGGCCTCAACTTCTCTTGAGCCACTCCTGCACGTTTGTTCGCTGTCTTTTGGGATACAAGAGTTGGACAGTGGAGGTCTGACTCCTGCGTCCTGGACTTGGAGCCCCTGCTTCCGATGGTAATTCGGAAATAAGATCTGATCAGAAAAGGAGGGACATGGGCTTATTTTACCCCATTTTCTATTTCAAAATTCCTTGGCTTCGTTTGCTTGACCCATTTTACACATGAAAATAGGGGTTTACATATGAAACCCTATATTTTTGTATGCAAGCGAAACAAACATGCTAACTCTATTTTCCTGTGGAACCCATAGTAAACAAGTTTCTTTTTCACTTTGACCATGCCCGTGAATGGATTTTAGTATGGATTTTTTCACACGGGATGGAATGCCTTTCCCATGGGGGGTCTTTTATTATTGGTGGGAATGAAGCAAACGAAGCCTTAGTACTTTGCATACATCCCTCCTCTTTCACTTGAGTTATCAATAACCAAGAAAATGGTCCACATGGTTTCTCACCCTTAAGCCCATCTCTATGTGGGATAAGTGTCATTGATATAATGAATTTACTTTCACTCGTTTTTATGTCTTATTTTCTTACAATTGGTCATATAACTCTCTGTGTCAAATAAAAAAGACTATATTATGGATTAAATAACCAGTCAGTATCATCCACCTAGCTGCGGCTGTCAATGGATCGGGTTTTGTTTTGAACGACCCGAACCTGGATATGCAAGGATAAGCATAAATAATGCATTACTGTGTGGGTTGGGTTTGGGCTATAATTTTCGCCTGATATCCGGCAGTATGTCTGATCTGAATCTTTTCCCATATATTCTTATGTAATATGATATAAACACCCTCAAAATTATGTGAATCGAATTTGGGATCCCTCAAAATTATGATCAAAACACTAATTAGTCATGAAACATGAGAGATAAAAATGAAGAAAAGAAAATGCATTGTTTGATATTTAGAGGAGATGTTCTATCAGATTGGATATGTCTAATCATGGATGAGAAGTTCTATCTTGACATTTTACTAATATAACAGATAACTTCCACTTCTGAACAAAAACTATATAAAAGGGAACACATTTTTTTCACTGCCATGTAATAAGTTGAAAATGCTTATTGTTTAGCTTTTTGAATATCTAGATGCGTTCATTAAGACCTGTTTCCATTAATTAAGATCCCCATTAGAACCCTATAAAGTAACAGTTGCTAGCATTTTTTGCTTAATCTGAAACTCAGTATTTTTTATTGGCTATTTACTAAAAACATACTTTGGATTGAATTGATTTGACAAAAAAACTTGCCATCATGTTTTAATGGGATATGAATAATTTGTTGTTACCTCTCTAAAAACACGTATGAGCATGAAAATTATTTAATGGAATACATATTTTTTACTGTAAAAAAAATGCATCTGCAGGTTTATATTAAGCAAAAAAAAAACACCTGAAACTATGATTTCTGCAGGTCCTTAATAAAAGTGGCTTCTAATTCCTCCGTCGTGGGCACACTCAACAGTTAGAGAAGGGTCATTTCATACGAGTCCGGTTCCAGGGAGCGTGCCACGTGTCCAAGCTTTTACAGGTGGGAAGCGTGGGAAAATGGGGCATTGGCTCCGAAATGGGAAAAAAAAAGAGAGAAGAGTAAGGCCACTCCCTGGAATCGGACTCATCTTTCGCCCTCCCTGATTCAGTGAGAGAGTTTCCGGTCTGAGAAACCGTCCGCCGGATTAGAAAACCAGGCTGGAAAACTCCCAGACCGCTTGATGAAAATGCCGGAAACAGCCTCCCGTGGCGCCTGAAGCTCTACTTCTTCGTCATGGGTGAGGTTGTCTCCCTCCGGAAGGATGGCACGGTCTCCCGCGGCCTCCTCCGGTTGCTCGAGCTCACGTCCCTGGCGAACGACTGGCCGGTTATGGGAATCTCCACCGCCGATTTCACCGTTGACCCGGCTACCGGCCTCCGGTTGCCCGAGCTTCCTCCTCTTCTCCCTTCTTTTCTACAATTTTTTTTTTCATTTTGAAAGGGAAAAATAGAAAGACAATGCCCCGTTTTCCCTAAGTTTTTGCAGCTGTAAAAGCTTGGACACGTAGCAATCGCTTATATAGTCATGGCATATAGGCGCTCCCTGGAACAGGACTTCATTTCATATTGCCAAACTTATGGTTTTAATATATATATATATATATATATATATATAAAGTAATGCTGTGGTGTTCAGAAAACACCTAATCCCATTAGAAGAAATCATAAATATATGTTGCATCTTCTCAATCGGGCTTCGTAGATGTGATCAGCATAGCTTATTTGATAGGAATCATGTACCGGATCTTCTTTTTTTTTTGACATAATAAAATAAGATTTTTTAAACTATAAAATTTTAGTACATTGTGAGCTGTTGATTTTTGAAGGTTTTAAAAAATCTGCACAAACATCACAATCACATTACCCAAAAACTTGCTTTCTACATAAGAATGCATGTAGATCGTATCTATAAGGTTTCAGTAACAAAAAAAAAACGTCTAGAATTTTATCTTTGATACACACATACAGAGACACATAAAAGTTTTCTCATTTGCTAAATACCTTCAGACTTTTAATTTGAGTTAAGCGAATAACTCTCTTGTTTAAACTCCCATTAACTTGCCTCAAAAAAACCTCCCATTATTAAATGTTGAAATGTTCAATTCGCCCTTAAAAAATCTCCAAAGTCCATTTTTGTTCTAACCATTTAACTCACCCTTCTTTTCACTTCATCTCAAACCGTAAAACTAATCAACAAATAAAAAACTTTTCCAGCCAACAGAGTGGTTGGCAGCGCCAACTGTACCTTTGCACAGCCACAGTCGCCTGTGGCTGCCATGGACGGCAGGCCTCAAGCTATTGGCCACCGCTTGGCAGGCGGGCAGGTTATATTAGGGGTGGCAATCGGGTCGGGTCGGGTCGGCGGGTCAGAATACCTCAACCCGAACATGACCCGTTTATTAAATGGGTCGGATGTGACAAACATGAACACAACCCATTTATTAAACAGGTAACCCGACACTACACGGTTAACCCGTTTAATAAATGGGTCGGGTCGACACGACCCATTTACACGACATGGGGACCCGTTTAATAAACGGCTCGACCCAATAACATAAACACGATAACCGACCCGAGTAACCCGAATAACCTGTCTAATCATACTGGCCTTCAGACTGATGAGTTAAACTAAAACTGCCAATTGATGAAGCAGAATGACATGTATGTTTCCTTTTTTCAAAACCTCATACCAATAAGCAATAACCGAGAAGATCATTTATGATGGTTGTGTGCAAGAAATGGAGTATCAAGAAACAAGCTGATGAGTAATTACGGACCATGCAAAGCAAGAGTTTTATCATTTATGATGGTTGAGAAATCGACATCCACGCACAATAAGCACACAATCGGATGGGAGATGTAGATATAGACAGCAAAAGAGAAGCTTAAGAGCACTGCATCCCTTCAATCACCTCAATGTTTTGGGGACATGCATCTCTGCAAAGCAATCCCCATATTCTCAATTGAACTCACTGCAAGCCTTAGCATGGAGGATGGTGATCTACCTTTTTTCTTCCCTTTCCTCTCTCTTCAGAACGATGATAAGTTGGGTGAGTCAGTGCCTATCTGGTGATGACAATGGAGAGAACTGAGAACTCTGAGGTTGGCCCTCGTGGATTTTAAGGTCAGTGAAATCCTCATTGGTCTGGCCAAGGCAGCCATTAGACGGTTTTCTGCCAGCCTTGGGAGAGAACCTGAAATGCTGGCCTTGAGACTTGAGAGAGAACCTGAAAATGTGTATATGTAGAGAAGATTTGAACCTGACACAGAAGTCAATGAAGATATTTTCATCATCTGTAGATGAAACATACTAAAACATCTTTTGGCAGTCTTTTGTCCTTGTTTGCTGAAAAAAAAACCTTGCGTGTTCTAAATGCATCAATGACCAACATTTTAAGAAAAGGATCGTCTACACAGGCAACAAAACCCCCATCCTCATATTACAAAAGAACAATTGAAATAACCAAAATAATAAAAGTATACACATGAATGACACGAATGATTCACTAGATGCCTTACTAAATTTCAAAACAAAAACATTAAAAACCAAACTAGATGCAATGCCTTCAACATATTACATTATCCATGATAATTGTAAAAATCAGCTCCATAAACAATTTAAAACCCCAAAAAACTAAGAACCAAATTCAAAGTTAGTGTGCATAAATATAACTGATCACAATCAGTAAAAATTGCAATCCAACATTAGCTGAAAATACAACTACAGAGGTTAGGAAACCTAAGGCACCAATAAACAACAAACTTATTTCAGATGCATGGAGGCAAAAAATGCAATTGATCAAAATGATTTGTACTTACACTATTGAAAAAAAAAAACACTCACTATTAGCCAGAACTATATCTTTTAATTGCATGTTCATCATATACAATAACTAGATACATGCACAAAAATGCATTTTGAATAGCAAAAAGTTTAATAACTGAGAATTAGAAAAAAGGAAAAACACACACCTCATTAACTGCAAGTGTTTGCCCATTACTCTTCACTTTCTTCAGCTTCCTCAAGCCTAACCAAAATGCAGTCTCCAAACCAATTAACGAAACAAATCAAAACAAGAAAACAGAAAATACTAAGGGAATATTCTCTCAAAAAGCTCACTAAATCTCCCAGCATTGCATATTCTCTCAACATTAGCTCATCGCCAGAAGTATATTCCATTACTATGGCTCACTGAGTTGGTGTAAGGCTAAGCAGCACCTGGAATAGTCAAGTTGGTATTCCACTAAGAATACCAAGCTACCAATGGAGGGATAAAATATAGGACTAAAAATCAATCATCCATGTGAATTAATTTATGCCACTGGACCAAGCAAGGCACATCCTTACTCAACATAAACACAATGTGCATGGGTAATTACATGGACAAATATAAAACCTACGGTCCCGAATAACACAATTAGAAACAAAAAAAAAATCATATTATACTTTTTTTCTGCAAATCTCAATATGAAATTGTACTGCCAACATTAACATAAAACATCAACATGAAACTTCAACATAAAGTCATAAACATAAAGACAACATCAACATAATTGTCTTACAAGTTACAACCATACTACAAACATATCCACCAAGTTGTCTTACGGTCATCAAGATAAACATAAATAATTAAACTTCCACGTCACAATAACAATTAAACATTAATCATTAGATACATTGTGTCAACAATCAACATTAAGATCAATTTATCAATTGTTTCAATCCTCCAAAGATCATGACCCTACACAAAAAAATTAAAAGAGTAAGTTAAATTATTAAGATACAACATATGAAACAAAAAAAAAACATAAGTATCAAGATTTTTACAAGTACCTTACAAAATATTGGTATTTTAATTTGAGCATTCAACAGATTCTACAACTTCACTCGCGGTCACAGTTGGGTTCAAATCAATAATATCCTCCATCAGCTCCTCCAATAATACTAAATTTTCTGTTATACCATAAAATAGTTAGTAACATATCATAAAATAGTTAATAACATAGAACTCACTAATCAAACTCCACAAAGTATTTGATACTTTGTATAAGAAAAAAACATAAGATTATGGATTACCATTAGCATGAAACAACCAATCTCGAGTGCAAATTAACGCTTCTACTGTATCAGGTTTCAAAGAGCTTTTATATTGATCAAGTACTCTACCACCAATGCTAAAAGCAGATTCTGAAGCAACTGTGGAGATAGGAATACTCGATACATCACACACCATGAGAGCAAGATCTGAATATCGAAATTTATTTGTTCTTCAATAATCAAGAACATTCAATTGTGAATTCCAATCAATTTGAGGCTCTTCTAGATATAATTCTAATTGTGACTTTTGTGCTTTATTCGCACTCCCAGAGTTTTTAAATAAAGTAAACTCCTACACAAAAAAAGAAATTTTATTAAAAAAAGAACATTGACAAATATAGTAATGAAAATATATGTATTAGAAGTAATTACCATAAAAAGTGAGTTATCATTTGAACCATGTTCTAAACCATTATCTAGAGGAATTGAAGATTTGACATTTGAAGCTTTAGGACTGTTCTGCATATAAATATCAAAAAGAGCAAATATCTTCTCACGAACTTGTATTGCCTCACAAGAGCCTTCTGCTTTATTATATAAGAACTCCACAAACTGTAGTTTGTATTATGGATCCAAAACAGTAGCCATAGCTAAGATCAGACTGTGATGTTTCCAATACTTCTCAAATTTGAGATTCATCTGTGTTGCCATGCATTTAATAAAACTATCTGAGCTTCGCATACCATTGACTATGCTTAAGTGGATTAGAAACACTTCTTGAAAATATAAATTTGATGTAGAATATGTAGATCCAGAAAATAAGTATGCCACACGATAAAACAACTTCAAGAAGTCACAAATCTTTTCAACTTTGTCTCATTCTTCTATCGACGAACAATGCTTGTAATTTGAATCACTCAACTATAAATGAAGAAATGCACGACGATATATAATAGCACCTTCAAGCATTAAATAAGTTGAATTCCATCTTGTAGGGACATCTTGTCTCAATCCTTTACTATTATTTAAAGAAACTTGCTTAACACACTCCAAAAACTTTTGTTTTCTACCTTGTGACCCTTTCACATATTTTATGCTCTCTCAAACTTTTTTAACAGAATCATCTATCTCTTTTCGTCCTTCTTGAACTATCAAATTCAGGATATGAGCACAACAACGAATATGGAAGAATTCACCATCACATAATAATACATCCTTCAATGTATCCTGACTCTTCAACAACTCAATAGATACATCATTTGCAAAAGCATTGTCCAGTGTAATAAAAAATAGTTTTTTTCTCTATACCCCATTCAGTCAACAATGTATACATTTTCTTAGATATAGCTATTCCAGTGTGTGGAGTTGGCATTGCAAAAAAAATTAGAATTTTCTTTTGCAATATTGAATTTTTATCAACAAAGTGTGCAATGAGACATATATACCCATCAGTAGTTATAGATGTCCACAAATCAGATGTTAAACATATCCTTCCTGGAATATATTGCAACAAATCTTTGAGTTTGTCTTTCTCTTTTTTATACATCTTTAAAACATCTGCCATAGATGTGTTTCTGCTAATGTGTTTGGCCTCATCACATACATAGGTAATCAATGAACGAAATTCATCATAATCAACAAATTGGAAAGGCAATTCATGCTTAAGAATCATCGTTGTTACCAATTCTCGATACTTTTGTTGATCAAACTTAGAAACTTGTAAAGACATAGTTCCCTCTGATTTTGCAAGCATATGACACTTTAAATTTTCGATCCCATTCTTGCTATCTGCTAGGTAGGGTTTGTTACATAATTTACATACAACTCTCTTTATCCCATCTTCTCCAATTGGAAGTTGCTTAAATACTTCCCAAACATTAGAGGTTAGTTTTCTTTTTTGTCTAGTACTAGAACTCTCTCCACCTAATACTGTAGATGGCGTAACACAAACATCCTCAAAATTAATTTCTTTTGGACCTTCAGCAGATGTATCAACAACGTTGTGCATTGCTAATTGAAAGTAATATTTAATACTACTTAAATAGAGTAAAAGAACATAGGGAAAAATTAATAGTTGTGAGTCAGAGGTATCATACATATGATCATACATAATAAATGTGTGATCAAGACCATAAAGCTTAAGAGGCTAACCCAGATCTTAGAGAAGTTGTATTCCCTGGATAAGAAGCAGACCATGCATATTCCACCCCTGAAATGAGAAAAACATATTGTAGGAAACCACAAGATAGTATGATTCAGAACTAACCCAGAAATAGTAAGTAGGATCATAACAAATGATCACGTGGAAGGAAATCTTCTATATTACACTCACTTGCATGCTACAGCAAGTGTTCTACCACCATTTGGCCTCCAGTCAAGCATTTGAACTCCCCTCTAGGATTCACTAATCAAAATACAAAGATCTCTGCAATATGATGATGTATGTTAAAGCCTAACTACTAATGATGAGAATAAAGAAAAAAAGAGAAGCACATGGAAGATACTTTTCATATGCCACTGACCTAATTCTTCAAAATCGTGCATAGATATTTGATTATGACCAGATGTAAATGCTAATATGTGCTTATGTTTGTGCCAATTTATAGCTTGAACACCAATTTTTGATGGTAACTCCACCTAAAAAGCATAAAGTGATACCAAAAAATCAGCAGATGTGTATATTCTCGTCTATCAACCTGACCATATGCCATACTAGGATATATTTTTTTGAATTATCAATGAAAACATAGTTGAACTAGCACAACAAGGAATCAATTCAAGTGGCCAGGCAAGAATTTTCAGGAAATGAAGATGGACATATACAAGATGACAAAATATTGCATAAAAAAAGATGAGAAAAATCAAACCATTAGCAGCTTTTTATAATGTTTTGGAATCTATTTAGCTTATAATATAAATTTATTGGCAACACAACATGCACATAAATCATAGTATGTAGAGCACATGATTAAAATCGCTAAAAAAATGGCTCCTATATGCAACAAAAATTGATAAGTCTTAGCAACCAGAACCTCATCCTAGCACCTTTAGTTTCCAATATGTGCTTTCCTTCTAACATTTCCGGCCTGCAATGTCAAATATAAATATTCTAAATTTTACTTATCACTACTTCTCAAGAAACAAAATACACAAAGCACCTTCACTAGAAATGGAGAAACAAAAACAACCTATGTTTATTAAATTTCAAGAGACCTAATTCCTCTCTTTGGCATAAAAAAACAAAAGAGAAACAAAAACAGTAAAAAATTGGGTGTCCCAACAACAGGATAAGGAAAAAAATTGCTCCCTTGAAGAGCCTTCAAAATACAATTATGCTCCTTCTTAGTACTAAAAGCCCTAGTTTAACAATCAACACCCTTACACACATTCAGAAAGCCACCATGGTTTTTCAACAAACCAATCAACTTGTCCCTATTATCTTTACCAATCAGGGCAGCTCAAAGTCTGAAATCAAAACCAGGGATAAAACCAAACAAGAAAAAGAAAATACTTATTTTTCTATTGTTTTTTCTTTTTTCTGAATAAAGATTTTAAAAGATCCTGAACCACAGAAGCCCCAAGAAGAAAGCAACCCACAAACTAAATTTTGAGCCAGAGAACTCCCCGCTTCCTCTTAGGATGGGAAAGCCAACATTTTTTACTTGCAATCTTTTGGGTCTCTAAAAGCCAACAGAAGAGCTTTTACAAGTTAGGTAATAAGAATTTCTTGGAAATATAAAACAGGGTTTTAACAGCCGTTTGGGGGGACAATGAGAGCTTTTCATAAGCTTTGAGGAATGCACCATGAAAAAGCTAAAATGTAGGCAAAGAAGGAATGCATGCTGCCACCAGTCGTGCCTCAGATCAGACCCTTGGTGATCCTGGTGGCCTATTATGAAGAAAAATAAAAAGACCCAAACATTACTAGCAGTAATATACCAGTGTAAAACTATGGGAATGGGAAGACCTTTAAAAAAAGCAAATAACAAACCACATACTTATTCTAGCCCCTTCTTCAAGATCAAAAAAATGAGGTGCCTTCAACGGGAGAGACAAAACGTTGGATTGGACTTGCTTTGCTTGGGTGCCATTGTCAAACCAAGAGGAGGAACAAGAGGGAGGAGAGAAGAGGGTGGTGGTGTGCGCCTGTGCGGTGAATCGTGATGGCAACGAGGTGGAGAGGACTCAGGGGAGAGGTCTCCGGCTCTCGGCTGCGGCTGGGTAGGAAGGAAGGACTGGAAGTCTTTACACTTTAGGGTTAGATAATTAAATATATACAGGTTGCGGGTGGTCGGGTTCGAGTAAACGGGTTGACCCGCCTGCCTAACCCGTTTATTAAAGGGGTCAGCCGGGTTGGCGGGTTGGCATAGCCCTAACACGAACCCGACCCGTTTAATAAACAGGTTAGGTGGGTCGACCCGTTTACGACACGAACCCGTTTAAGCCAAACCTGAACCCTCCTAAGAAGCAGGTTGGCGGGTCATGTCAGAAATTGCCACCCCTAGGTTATATGTTCCCCCAGGAACATGCACTGTAGCTACAGTGCGTGTTCCTGGGTCCCCACTGAGCGCCACGTGGCGCTCAGTGGAGACCCCAGAACATGCACTGTAGCTACAATGCATGTTTCGGGGGTGCACACGCAACACCCTCTCGCTTGGCAGTGCTTGGTCCATCCTCTTGAGGGCTGCAGTGAGCTATATAGAGGCGGGGGCCGCAAATGGGGAATCGCAAAACCCTAACTGAAAAACGATATCCAACATCCCTGCTTGCTGGTGGCCACCACCGTCAGCCTTCGCAGAGGGCAGCAACTATTGTTGTTGACCCGCAGACAGTACACTTCCTCCCTCACTGCTGAATTCCCAAAACCAAATGGGAATCTGTCAAAAAAAGAACACTGACAAATATTTTCCAGTGAATGTCACATGGTCGCTGATGCACCCACACGTGCATCCGAAGTATGGCGTGGACCCATAACCCAATGTAACGTAAAATCAATGGAGAATACAACTTACCGAAAGTAGCCATGGTTGATCCAGTGAAAGCTTGGATAGACGTGAGTAGTCAGCATTCTCCTCAACCAATCTAACACCCTTTATGAGCACAGGCCATCAGGTAGAATGGTGAAAAGGACTCTTGAACCCAAAGAGAGATCACCTTTGTAACCATGGATCTCCTTATATAGTGAGAAAAGAGTGGGGGTTGCATGCATGGCATTCATGCAATGAGAACCTTGAACCTCTTAGTAACAGCCCTCCCACTCTCATTGAGTGTCTTTCCCTGTGTCAAACCAAGTCACATCTGGTTGGACCCAACCCCTTTCTGTACAAATGTCTAGCTATCAGTAACTCCCTGAAAGAGCAGGCTTCCATCTTAACTAAGATCTCCTCAAGCTCGTTCTCCCAGCACTTTGATGAATTGACATGACCAAATTAAGTGGGATAAGGACTCTTCCTCCTGAAGGCAAAGAATGTATCTGTTGACCCTTACAAATCCCCCTCTTTTTCAGGTAAGAATCAGTCGGTATCCTGGGATCAGCCAGCCGATTAGAGAGCCACTTAAGGGTAGTCCTCCTCCCCATAGAGCGTGTTTCGGTAGCCATGTGACGGAGGGTTTGCATATAAGCAGGTGTTATCGTGAAATCTCGATTGTTGGTGAGCTTTCAGAAAATTGTACCATCTGTTTGTTTGTTTATAATCGTTGTGTTGCAGTAAGTCCCATGAATTATAGCTTTCCCGCACTGGGTTGCATACCCTCATTCATCCTTATAGATTTATCCACGAAGAAAACAAGAAAAGAATGAGGCTGGCTACATTCATTTCTTTCACTTGAAACACATAGAATGGGAAGCTCCTAGTGGCTCAGCTAACTCTCGTGTATAGAGTTAATTTGCTACCCATCTTTCTTAGTTCCAAGAAGCTGGGATATTGAACGCTGAAAGAAGACTAATTAATACAATATCATTATCTGAATACGATTAAAACTTTATATATACTAGGAGATAGGAAATGCAAATAGATATATAGAAACCCTAGAGTTTTTTTTTTCTCACTCACTATCCTAGACAAGGGGTTTTTGGTTATACCCAAAGTTGACGGACTAGGAAGTGGAAGCAAGAAATATACACGAAATAGAAACAAGCGAGACATTTTAAATTTTATAAGAAGCAAAAATCAAAAAATCGATTTGAAAGTGAAATGAGAATAAAAAAGGAAGTGGTAAGAGAATTGAATAGGAAGAGAATAAAAACTAAAATAAAAAATTATTATTCTTAAAACTCAGAATTTTTTTTGTGTAAATTTTAAATTTTTGTCAAAACCTAAACTTGATGGTTACAGATTTAGAAAAAGTACATTGAAAGTGAGTGAGAAGCATGAGAGAAAGCACATAGAAAATATGAAAAGAAGTACGAGATGACATAAGAAGCATGAATGAAATATGAGAGAATTGAGATTCTTATCAAGTTTCAAAAGCAAGGACTATCACGCTTCATACGCATGTTTTCAGGAAGTGTACTTCCCACCTATTTAAGAAGATTTGGGTGACTGGTTCTAACCCATTGGAGATTTTACCCAGTATCAAAGGAATAAGGAAAAGTTAGAAAATGTTCTAATTTCTTTGTGACAAGAAATTCAAGATATAGGGGGTGGCAGTAAATTAGAAGGGAATAAGTTACCTACACTTGACCAATGAATACCAACTGGAAAATTGATGGCGTTCTTCCAATTACACCTAAGTTTGGTTCATATCACATGTAAGAACACACATACACGCACAACAGCATAAATGATGGTGCTCTCTCTCTCTCTCTCAAGTGAAACAACTAACAGAATCTGCTAAACATTTGCAGTGTGAACCAGGCTTTTTTTTTAGTATTCAGCACACTTCTCTGCTCGCATCGCACGTTGCGACATGAAAGGCATGCCATGTGGAAAAGGATAACAAACCCTGACGAGAATCCATGTGGTTTGGTGGAATGCTTATCATTGCGGTGCGGAAACATGCATATGAGGGTATGCAACAATGAGGGAAAGGAAGAGAGCAAACGGTTGTTTCAGGAGGAATCAATTAAAACAGGCTTCAACACGGCACTGGCCTTCTCCATTGCCCTTCCTCCACGTTGAAAGCATGCTCTTATCTTGTATGAACTCTTTGAAAAGGTTGTCACTATTTATACGTTTTGAAGTTTCTCACTCTCATAAACTCATACACACAATACTGCGGATACAAGCACACGTTACCACAACCACTACCATCATCTTTCATCTACCACCACCATCATCATCTCTCTCTCTAATAGATACACAACCCACACACAAGCACCACGACCACCACCATCATCTATCATGATAATGATAACCATCATGAATAAAAAAGAAGAAAACAAGATAAGTCTTTATTATGTCATGTATACATAAGAGCGACATGATTGCACCGAAACAAAGACATGTTGAATAAGCCCTTCATTTCTATCATAAAACCTAGAAACACACGTTAGGAAGCAAACCAAGTGACTCAAAAAATATACACTCCTTATTCATCAAATAAAGACATACTATTTCTTCAAAAGCACTACTTTTTTCTTTTCTTCCCCTTCTCTTGGTTTCTACACCTGTGTATTAGTCATCCCTCCCAGCTCTTTCCCACCACTTGCAACCCCAAAGGAAATCAAAAGGAAAAACAATATAGGAAGTGCTTTAGTCGTCATTCGGAGATGTAGTCATTTTCAAATACAGCTCCATCAAATCCACATCTGTCTTGTTCTCTTGAATCTCTGACTCTACCACCTCTTTCTTTGGCTCATCAGGCTGGTAAGATGGGGTTTCAAAGAGATCATTGATATTGATCTCTTGGCTCTCACTTTTGGTCCTCACTTGAAAATGAATAAGGAGATCTTCACTGTAGCTAAAATGGTAGCTACCACCAATATGGTTGTAATCACAGGTGTAGCCTTTCTCTCCCATGAGACTTTCACTCCCTTGAGATGAAAACTCTTGTGCTAGAGATTCGTCTACGTCGTGTGTCGTAGTGGGATCATCGGTCTGATTTTGATTATTTTGGTCATCAGCATTTGATGATGGTGCTGAAGCTGGTGATGATGATGATGAACTCAAGCTCTTGATGTAGTCCTGCAAGATGGAGCAGCGTTTGCGGTTTTCGGAGTCCAAAGATTTGGCCCTCCTCTTTGAGAGCTGTCTTCTTTTGGTGGCATTCCAATGGTTCTTGATTGAGTTCTCAGTTCTTCCTGGGAGTCTCTTGGCAATCTCTGCCCACTTGTTTCCAATATCTGAATGAGCTGCAATCAGCAACCTTTCCTCTTCTTCTGTCCATGTATCCTTCTGCATTGCAAGATAACCATCCAAACGAAAGCACATAATGTGATGAAAATCCATTTAAAATGTCAATACGATCATTAGAATAAGATTTGGGTCGTGGTGCATATAATTCGCATACCATATTGAATTTAACAAATACAAAAACTTGGAAATGTTTTGGAGAGAGAGAGAGACCTTGATGTTGGGGCGGAGATGATTGTGCCACCTCTCACGGCATTGTTTCCCTACCCTGCCTTTTAGCATTTGGGCTATGTGAGACCATTTCCTCAATCCAAACTGATCAACCAAACGTATCAATAACCTGCATATGCCAACTTTGATCATTTCACATACACACAAAATGAAATTTCTACACTCTAATACAAATATGGTTTTCTGCACCCAAAAAAGAAAAAAGGGACAGAAAGTTTTCTATTTTTAAATGCACAAGATTTTATTATAAAATTGTGCCATCTTGTAAAAATAGCATGAAAGGTAAATGGGGACAATTCAAAGAAGAAGATATGCATAACAAGTAACACTAAAGGAAGAATAGGACCTTTCCGACAATAATCTTCAGCTTTTGTCATGTTTAACTTTGCAAACTTAATATGAAACTCATGGTTTTTATACTAGTACACCCCCCCCCCCCCCCCCCACTTCGTTTTATTGTATGTAAAGGTTGAGATCTTAGCCATTGTATAATTTCACAATGAAGTGCTCAATCTGGTAATATTGTCCTCTTGGATTAAGAAACCCTAGATTGCCTTTCAATTCTGCTTTTTCCTTCTACTTTCCCTTCTACTTTCCCTCCTACTTACCTTTTATTTCATATTAGGAATAAGAGATGGAAAAAAAAAGAAAACTCTATTTGTTCTTAGAAATCTTTGAGCCACTGACATTATTTTTTAAAATATGGTAAAAATCATGTTGTCCTGGAAAACATAGTGCTAACAAAAGTGAAAAATGCAATTTATCGAACTACAAGAACAGTTCATGCTACATTGGGTTCACTAGGAGCCAGGAATTTACCAACGCAAAAATCAAGCCAAGGAGATGTTTGTTCTCTTCTCATTTTACAGTAGTTTAGGTACATTCATCTTAAAAGGGACGCATAAATAAGTACATTTAGAACTTTTTGTGCTACTTTTATCACAATATATAGGCGAAATATATTCTAAAAACTACTGGAATTTACTAGAGAGAGAGACCCTTATCCCCTTCATATTCTTTTACCTGTCTTCTTCAATAGTCCATTGTCCTTTGATCACATTGCCTTTCTGATTCTTACTTGATTTCGTGCTTGTGGAGCATCTCTTCTTGCTAAGGCCATGATCAGGACCCCCTATATCACCTGCAGTAACACAAGACATGTCTCGATCATGGGATAATCCATGCTTCCTCCCTTCAATCCCACCATTCATAGCTCCGCCTTCACTCAAAGAAGACCCCACTACATCATTATCACTAAGGAAATCCTCAATCCCCAATTGAAAACCATCTGATCCACACCCGAAGTAGTCCATGAAACCCATGTCCTCGGGCTGGATAGCGGCCGCGGCAGCTGGATTCCGGCAATTCTCCAGAAACCCACTAGATGAGTTAGGCTGGAGATGAATTCCACTGGTATAGCCTAATGACTCAACAAGAGTTGAAGATGGAGGCCTGGAGAAAACAACTGGGGGATTAGATGAAACTACTCCTCCAAACATGGTTTTCGAGCACTTGTCCGGCAGCCGGAACGCAAAATCTCCTCGAAAATCACAGCAGCCCTCCATACTCAACAACCAGGGAGGGGAAGGAAAGAAGAAATGGGGAGAGGCTCTGAATGCAAGGAATTTACTCAGTTAAGCTATTTAGGCACTTGCTGATTTAGCACAAGAGTTTGTTTTGCTCTTATGTAAGGACTTGGACCGTTGATCTTGGTACAGATCCAAGGGCCCAAATCCCCCCTCTATTGTGACCCCTCAACTTCCTTTCCTAGAGGGATTTATGTAGCGAAGGAATTGTTATTATTGTACTTCCCATTCTGGGAAAACTCAAGTCAAATTGGCCCGGCGACACGTGGCAATACCCCAATGGGTCTTGCTAAATTTTAGGGTTTTTGCTGAAACGCAGGAGGATTTATGAGAGAGGGAATGAAAAATCATGAGGGGGAGCCTTACGAGAAACGTGCAAACAGGGTTTGGTCGAAAATTGACCAAAATACCCTTTTCCTTTTATTTTTAATTTATGTTGTACATAATGAAAATGAAAATAAGATGTCACACACTCACACATTGATATTTTGAATTTAAAAGGGTAAGTAAGACTGCTAACAAATACTTAAAATTAAGAATTATATATTTTCTATTTCTTTGATTTAACTTAGTGCATGTGCATATTTCCCCAAAAAAATGCAAAACTTTTGGCAGGAAAGTCACTATATGTGTCAACAGTCATGGCCTATGTGAAGAATAATGAAAAGATTAAAAATATATATAGTAAACTAATTATAAAAGTTAGATTAACTTAACTTTTCACAACGACTTACCTTGGATAAGGATAGACACAACATAATCGGTCTGGCGCCAGAACATACTCGAAATGGAAAATGCTAGAAAATTAAGAGTATCTACAAAAGTTTAGTTGGTTCATGAATCAAAGAAAATTTCTGGAACTTTCAAGATTGGCATGAGACAGACCAAACAAAGGAAAAAAATAAAAGAAAATTTGGAATATAAAAAGAAAAGAAAAAACAAAAACAAAAATATGGCTGCAATTTTCAATTAGTTAGCTTAATGCTGAACATTTGTCATGAAAGGGTATTTCAGTCATGTTAAAATTCCGACCTTCCTTTCGCTATTACATTTTTTGAAAAAAAAAATTATAAAGAGAGTAGTTATAATGTTAATCAATATCTGGCCATAAATGCCATGAAAGATAAAAGGAGTGATTGAGGAATTAGAGGCCCCTAAGAAAACGGTAATCCGTGATTATTATTAGCATTTTTTCAGACATTATAAATATGTAATAAATCACATTTATGCTCCCTAACCTGCATGGCCTTGTCTTTAACATGCCCTTAAAAATTTGACCTTTTTTTTTAAACTTATTTGAAAATTTTATAATTTTTTTTTTGGCATCCGAGGGGAATGAATTGTAGGCCAACTGGCCAAGCCCTTAGAAATAAGGATGTTTTTGTCATTTTTGACAAACTCGAGGGCTATTTTGATCATTAATGACTGGTCAAGCCAGGAAGAATATCCTCCAAAATGAAACAAAAAACTTTTTGTCTTTTTCTGACAGTGACAGAAAGACTTCTTCTCTTGCATCATATTATCCCAAGATGGACGGACGTGGTTGAGAGATGGAAGAAATCTTGACCGCACCACCCTGTCCGTCCATCTCCATCCGGAGGGCTTGTCGCGGTGCAGCATGGAAAAGGACACCTGTCTCTTGACAGCTGAGCTGCGTGGAAAATGTCGAGAGCTGCATGAAAAATGGCTGGGTTTTGCCTCTCCTGAAATGATTATCCTGAAACTGTGTGGATCCGGAGGATAAAGTCCTGACAGGTTCTGCTGCCACGTGCACATATAAAAGTTTTTTCTAAAAAAATAAGTTGTATTTTTATTAAATTATCCCTCTTCATTTCTGTGAGACAACATCCTCATGAGATACAAAAAAAAACTTTACTTTTGTATTTTCATTTGGGTGACCATGTCATGAGCTCTATCACAAATATAGCTAATTTATTAAAAAATATCGCCGATATATTGCTAGAAATTGCTTGAAAGTTTAAAACGGCAAATTCTTGCTAGATTATCAAACCTTGACAAATATCACAATATTTATATTTTTAAAATATATTTATCGTGAAAACTCTCAAAATTTTGCATACATGATTTATGAAAATTTTCAAAATCTCCCTAGTTTTTTTGCCGGACGATATTTTGCCGTTTTTTTAAACTTTTGTCACTTTGTGCTATAGTGATATTAGGAAGAAAAAAAGTCCCTGACTCACTGACACAGTCATAATAACTAGGGAAACTCACCAAGGTTGTTTTATGACCAGGCCATGAGCACTTAGAGTTTGGTTCGGGTCAAGTCACTGCAAAACACCATGCATTGACATGCCTATTTTACGGGGTGAGGACACATGGTCCAAAAAGAATGAAAGGTAAAGCAAGGGATTTGTAATCCAAACCTTCATTTGGTTGAGCTTGGGGCTCTAAAATAAATGAATTTAAGAAATTAAAAAAAAAACAGAGGGTTTGTTTGATTAGGTTATGAAATTAGTCGTCTTCATGCAACATATTTTGGGTAGATTATGATGGTTGTATCCGACCCAATGACATGTATTTATAAATATTTAATATAACACATAGTTTCTATTAGGTAAGCTATGTAGAGCATAAGGTTATTGTTTATTGAAAAAAAAATTGTATATTGTTGTTTATTGAGTAAACAAATAAAAAGGTATATCGCTTGCAACTTGCAAGATTGTGTAAGGCCGTGCGAATCCGAAGGACTAAACAATGTGAAACTAATTAAACGTGAAACTTATTCATAGAATATCATTTCGCAAACCAACAAATGTTACTACTTACATGCAGTGTGTACCAACTTCGATGAGAAGTTTTAACAAAATAATTATACAGAAACCAAAGAGGACCAAAGCGCAATATGGATCAATAAGCTTGTATCACTGTTGGTACTTTCTTGCTAGTAAAGGCCAGCTTGCATATGCATCAGAGAGGTTCTTTTCCTGTTCACCGAAGAACATGTGCACTATGTCACATGGGTGCCGGTGCGGCACTTTCAAAAAACTTGGGTGCGGGGATGGGGTGCGGCAAAAATATAAAAAATTATATATATATATATATATATATATATATATATATATATATATATATATATATATAAAGTTTAAAAGTTGAATACAAATCACCCTGGGTGTGTTGATTGCACCCAGAGTCAGAGTCAGGTTGACCGCATCGGGTGCGAGTGTGGGCGCAACATCAGGTGCAGCACCTAGTTGGAAAATCCCTATGACATATAAGGCAAAAAAAATTCTTGACAAATTTTTTTTTTAAGTTCAAGAATTAAATCAAAATGATCCTAGGTGCGTTGACCGTATCTAATGTCGCACCTATATCGAGTCGCATCGACGCGGGTGCGGCACCCTGCTAGCCGAATCCGTGTGACAGAGTGTGCAAACCATTTATGTTTCAGGCCCACAGAAAGAGATTTGGTGGCGATGGAAGGTCCATATTTACACAACTGCTTTTCAAGCACATTATCCAAGCAAGGGCATTGCGGATTTAAGGCACCACACACATCATACATGATGTGCCTTACAACATATTCATACAAATGTGGTTGTGTTGCAGCGTCAGGTATCTATGCTCATACAATCTTGTCAAAATCTTCATTGGGTTGAGGTTTATTCTCATCATAGTGACAAATATCGCGATATTTATGAAAATCTCACGTTTTTTTTTTGCGAATAATATTTTAAAAGTTAAAAACGGTAATTTTTTGCCAGATTTACAAAATATCATGATGTTTTCGTTTGTTACAATATCTCACGAAAATATCGCAAGATTTTGTAAATCTTGCGATATATCGGCACAGTGTTTGGCATGGAGGCTGCCGGTCTTCGTATCCTTCAACTTCTTCCTCTTCTCGAGGCTGGTGGCGCAGGTGTTGAAGCTGGCCATCAGCATCCTCAACAACAACGATGCCGTGGAGGCGTTCAGGGCACGCATCAGCAACATGCTGCTTCTGGTCGATGATGGTGTGCGCCATTGAGATCAGGCTGGATCTGCTGTCGTGCGAGAGCCAAGCAGTGCAGAGGGACGGTGTTGTGCTAGTCACCCCATCACGACCGCACTCCTCGCCTATATCTCCACTGTCTTCTATGCGGCTATGCCTTCACCCATTAGAATAGCGAGGCTCCTTCGTTCTTTCTCTGTCTCAATGCCAAGATGGAGAGCTCTGTTTTCCTGGATTGGCATGAAGGGAACTTCTTCGATTTGAACATTTGGGCATCTCGCAGCAACAGGAAATGGATATACAGGTGTTAAAATTTTTGTTTTGGCTTTTGGGTGCATGAGTTAAATGAGAGCTGCTATTTGTTTAAATGAATGAGATGAATTTGTTTTGATGTATGATATCTGGTTGAATTCACTATTTGATGGTTTTTTTATTCCATTTTTCATGTATATAATCGGCATAAGATTGGTAAGACACTGGTTTTTTGAAATTTAAGGTTTCTTGCTTGCTTTAATTATTTTTTATTTGAAATCATATGTTGATTAGTTTTGCTTACTGCTAATCGAGAGTTAAAGGTAACAATGGATGATATGGTTAGTGGAATTAAAAATAAATTTATATTTTTCATATAAAAATTAATTGTGTAATTAGTTTATTTTTATTTGATTTTTTAAGATTTTTTGAGAAAATTATTTGATTTTTTATATTTTCCCGAGATTTTGCCGAAAAAAAACTTGAGAAATATTCAAAAAAGTTGAAAATCTCCCGAGAAATTGTCATTTTAAACTTTTGTTACTATGATTCTCATCACCTAATATCAAGAGTATGTGAATACGAGACAATCCCTCTCTTTTGAAACTCCATTCTAAACCTATCCTGATGAGTCACAAAAAAGTCAAGTTCATCTGTTTCAAGTTTTATGTACATGTTTGACAAGGTACTGTTGTAATAGTTGACTCACCCCCAACATAACAGACTGCTCATTTGGACGAATCTGTAACTTGTACGAACAATATTCCCTAGGTGATAGTTCCGATCACTGTTGATGCACATTCCTTCCTATCCACAAAATCCCTATATGACAACTTATGCAATCTGATGGGCCTAGGCTCGGGTTTTAAGATTTAGGTGGGCTGGGTTAGGTTTGGGTTGAGTCAAGGATCAAGTTTGGGTATGGGTTTGACAGGGTTTAAAGAAAATTTGATTTCTCCTAAAATAAAACATAATAAATGCTAAAAACTTATGAGGTGACTAAGAACACATTAAGAAAGCTTGAGTTAAATTTTAAGGTTGGGGAGATTCGAAGTTGCAGAGACAAAGTTCTCATAAATTCTAGGTTTGTTCGGAGACCGAATTCTGTTCATTTTCTGACAGAACCTGAGAGAGTAAGTAATTTCTCTCGAAATAAAATTCAAAAAAATCACAGAAAATAGAGTTAGGTTAGAACAGGTTAGAAAAGATTTGTTTAAAATTTGAGAGTATGGATCAATGTGGTTTGGCAATTAAAAATATGCAAAGTCCGGAAACGAGTTTGGGTCAGGTTTGTTTTTAGAGTAGGATTTCAGTATAACAGGATTTGGTGTAGGAATTAATTCTCCTAAACAGGAAAGAATTAGGATATGATATTTGGTGAGTAGATTAAGGACATGCAGGAGTAATTCAAGTTAATTTTGGAGGTCTGGATTATATACAATTTGAGAGAAACATTATTTTTAAGTTGGGTTAATTTCATAAAATCACAACATAATGTTGTTTTATGGTTTTGGGTTTAATGGGTTTTTAGGAGTCTAAGATGGTGAGGGGCTTTAGGAAAAGGGTTCAAGGACTTACGTGGTTCACCAAGGAGTTGATGCAGTCCACACGATCACTACGTAGAATTGGTTCTACCTAATACTTAAGCAATTTCAGACCTTGAAGGGTGGGTACTATGTTACTTAACTAGGAGATGAGCCCTTATAGAAAAGGTGAATGAGTCAAAGTGGTAGGGACTTAAAGATGTAAAAAAATAAGAGTGAGAAAAGTATACGATTTCTTTGAGAGAAGCTTTCTATTTCATTTTCTATCAACTTCATTAAAAGAGTTTTTTTTATAGGCTCAAGGAAACTCTCACTTAATTATAAAATTCAAAGCAAATAAACAAAAATAAAAGCAAACAAACTCACTAATCTAAGCACTACCAAATTTCACTAATGAGACTCACTATCACGTGAGACTCTTATGCTCCAAGGCCATAAAGGAGGAAAACCCAAGGGTCACATGTGTTTTTGGAGGGCCTTGAAGGCCTATTGGGTGACACCATAGTGACAAATATCGTGAGAAATTGCTTGAAAGTTTAAAATGATAATTTCTCGCGAGATTTTCTAAATATCATGAGATTTATGAAAAAACATAAATACCGCTATTTAAACGTGATATTTATGTTTTAAACGGCTATTTATCATAAAAAATACTTTTATTTTTAAATAATTTTTATTAATATTTTTTATAAAAATAAATTTTATATTTTAAAATGTATTTTTTTATGGTCGAGATTTTCCCAAAAAAATGTGAGATTTATGAAAATTTTCCAATTTCTCGCAAGTTTTTGAAAAACGAGAAATTGTCGTTTAAAATGTTTGTCACTACGGGTGACACCAACCAGGTGGCGCCCACTTGTTATTGATGAGGGGCTTCTAGAGGGGATGTCTCATGTAGGTCCTACTTGGTATTGACGAGGGGGCCTCCCAAGAAGGTCCTACTCAGATAAGGTGGCTACTAAGATGGCCGCATAGTTGAGGTGACATCATCTTGGTTGATGTGGCATCTTCTTAAAGGTTGTTTCATGTGGCTGAGAAGACTCGCATCGGATGATGGATCTAGGTCAGCTTGGAATGGACCTATCCAATTTTGAACTGGATTCATGTCCCAAATGTGGAATGAAGTCATGCCTCAAATCAAATGTTTATCTTGGTTGAGGATGTTGCAAATACTGATGTGACACCTTAGGGATTGGTCCTATAACATGATGGATCTTAGATATGAAACTGTAAAAATCAGGTCTTCAATAATTACTTAGCCTTTGAAACTTAGAATTGAGTTTTGCTCATCTTGAACCAGATCTTCACATGTGGCTATGTAGCAAAGCTTGGATCCACCCAAATCCCTTGATATAATGAATCCGGATCTAAATACGCCTTAGATTCATTTGGGCCAATAAGTATGGGTCGGGGTCATCAACATATCTATTTTGCGTGTGTGGGACAACAGATCTGGAGCATGGTACTCTAGAATTTGGATTGTTTCATCAACCAAATTCCCAACACAAAAATAACAAATGATACTGCCAAGGATCATGAGACCCATAATTTAAATGAACTCGACAACAAAGACCATGGCGTAATATAATGTGCCTTATTTGTTGTCCCGAAGGGTTGTCGCCCTCAACCCATATCGCTGCAACTTCAGATACCGACGACTGGTTTTTCACTCGTCGATATTGCATTGGATTCTTCGTGACAATTTGTATATTATACTCTGTTGGCACCGTGATTTCTCTAAAAAGTATTAAGGGTTTTCACATGTGGTGTATGTTCGCCCCCGATGATTCACTGAATCCCACATTTGTGTTCGGGGGGTCGAATGAGTGCCACGTATTTATGAACATGAGGATCGTATTCCCGTGTATGTTGACATAACTTTGCATCAGACTCTGGTGTTGTTGCAAAGACTTAGTCACCCTTACTTGCTTTTCTTGCCCTAAAATGATGGCTCGAGGAAATGACAAAAATATCCTCCATTCAAAAGTTGGGAAACTGCGGTTCGAGATAAGGACAAAAAAGTCCTCCATCTAGAAAGTTTGATGTTAACTATTAAAAGTAGAGATGTTCCCTATTCATTAAACTCCTGCGCCATCTGCTGTAACAGTAGCTCCCATTATCAACCCAAACTTTGCCTTCGTCTCCAGTCGAGGTTTCTGCCTTGTTTTTTATCCTGTTTTACAACACATTGTCGCCTTCTCGTGTCTACGTTGTGTTACAAAACATTCTCGTGTCTTCTCTTCATGTTTGTTGTCGTTAGGCATTATGAAAGAAATCAATGATGCACAAACATTCCAACCAGTGCCATTAAGGCAGCGTGAGTAGCTTTCCATCTCATCATGCTATCGATGAAGAAGGCATGTCATCTTGTGTGCCATTAAAGCATTGTTTGGTTATTGCAGGTAGATCTTGTTCTTACGATGGTTGAAAACTTATCGATATTTGTAAGACGCTGGGACCTGTTGACAAGAATGCTTGTTTACACATGCTAGGAAGGGCGTCTACCCCATCAGGTATCTTACATTCACTCATTATATGCATTGTATCTTAGACCCCTGTATTAGTAACATACTCCCGGTTTTATGAGATATATCTTTGTTTAGTTAATATCGATTTGTTTGTTATTTTGCTGCAAACACCAATTGATATATTGCTTAAAACTTTGTTGAGCTTATCATCAGGTTATAATAAAGATGATGTAGCCCAATCAATTGAAAGATCTGGAGAATTAAACATCTATACTATTGACGCAACTGAAGAATTTAACATCTGCGCTAATGATCCACATGAAAAGAAGGGTGCAGGCATTAGACTCACTCTTGACTTGAATGTTCTAGTAGAAGAAATGCAATTCAATAATGAGGTAGATTATCATGACAGTACACATAATAAAAGAGTAGGCACCGTGGATGTAAATGGAAGCACACTAGACTTGAATGTTCCAGTAGTGAAAATGCAATTCAATAATGAGGTAGATTTTGATGTTAGTAGACATAATAAAAGTGTAGGAACTGGGAATGTACATGGAATTACACTTGACGTTGTTCCTTTAGAAGGAATGCAGTTTAATAACGAGGAAGCTGCATATAAATTTTACAATGATTATGCCTTAAAAGTTGGATTCAGTGTGAGAAGGTTTTTTTGGTCAAAAAATGCACAGGGTGTCTTGGTTAGAAAGATGTATGTTTGTTCTAAGCAAGGTTGGAAGAAATCAATGGGAAATTCAACAAGGAGCATGACAAAATCAAGATGTGGATGTCAAGCGAGAATGGTTTTGAGAAGACATCCTAATGGAAAATTTGTAGTTCGTACTTTAATCAGTGATCATAATCATGATTTATCTGCATCATTTATGACTCCTATGTTAAGGTCACATCGTAAAGTAACTGTAGTGCATGCTGCAATGGCTGAGATAGCCGATAGCGCCAGCATTGCACCAAGGAAGACATATAATTTGTTTGCCCACATAGACGGTGGTCGCGATAATGTGTCATTCACACCTTTGGATCTAAGAAACCACTTGAGAAGGAAGATGACAGATAACATGAAGAAAGAAGAAATATGTTCTTTGGTTGATTACTTACAAAATAAATCAAGCAATGAACATGGTTTCTTTAGTGCAATGCAAGTGGATGAAGATGGATATGCTGTGAATATGTTTTGCGCAGATTCAAAGTCAAAAGTAGATTATGAATGCTTCAATGATGTGCTTGTATTTGATACTACAGTAAAGATTAGTACTGAACAGTGGCCATTTGCACAGTTTGTCGGAGTGAACCGTCACGCACAGAGTTGTATATTAGGTGGGGCATTTTTGTATGACCAGACCAAGGAAAGCTTCAAGTGGTTGTTCAGAGTATTTACACAGGCAATGAACGGGAAACAACCTGAAGTTGTACTTACAGATGGTGATCACGCAATTGCGGCTGCAGTGCTTCATGTGTGGCCAGATGCACATCATCGCCTATGTTTGTGGCATTATTTTTCAAAATGCAGCAAAGAACATAGGACACATATTTAATCAGAAGACAAGGTTTGACAAAAAATTTACTAGGTATGTGCTTGAGAGCGTAGACGAGATCACCTTTATGTCTGATTGGGAGGAAATGATTCAGACATACGACCTTGAAGATTGTCTGTGGTTACAAAATTTATATGCAAAAAAAAGAGAAGTGGGCATTGGCATATGGAAGACAATACTTTTGTGTTGGTATGATAAGCACACAAAGAGCTGAATCTATGCATGCCACGCTGAAGAAAACCATGTATTCATGTTTAACAATGTTTCATTTCATGGAACAATATGAATTATTTGTAGATGGTCTAAGACAGAATGAGCTTGAACAAGACGTGAAATGCTTCAATACATGACCTCTAACTTCTGGCATGAAAATATTGATGCGACCTACAGCTCTGTATACACTAACTGTATTTGAATGAATAAAAAACGAGGTGTTACATGTCATGAATTGCAAAATAAAAGGACTCGTGCAAACCGAAAATATGCACAAATACCATATTTTATGGCAGGGCGAAAAGCATCACGAAAGGAAAGAAGCACATGTCACGTACAATGTTGACAACGGAAGAGTTGAATGTTCGTGCAAAATGTATGAATTCAAAGGTATTTTATGCTGTCATACATTAAAGGCACTCAATCAAGAGAATATACAAGAAATACCTGATTCTTACGTAATGCGAAGATGGAAGAGACGTGCAAAGATTGAAACCATTGTTATGGACAATATGAGTAAATCCGGTGTTGACGAGAAGTGCCACATAGCCTTCCGTTACCAACAACTGTGTAGGTCATTTATGCATGTTGCTGATTTGGCATTGAGAAGTGAAGAAGGCTATGTATGCGTGAGAAAAGCTTCAATGGAGTTACTTGAAAACTTAGAGTTAATTCACCTTAAGTCTATTGCAGCGAATGAAAAACAGTCGAAGATAATGGGATCGAACAACGTAGTTGAAAATCATGTTTCGCTTGACACTCCTGAGAAGTTGCGCTGAAGCGCAAACATTATCTTCAATAAGTCAGTAGTGAACGTTGTTGATTATGATGGACATATTTATGAAGCGAAGGGTATGAAAAGAAAACTTGTCTCTGATCGTAGTCGTCGAAGGGCAAAGGGTGCACTAGAATTGATTGGCAAAAAAAGGACTAAGAAACAACCAACCTGTAATAAAAAACAACAAAGCCCTTCGAATGAACAGGTATGTAAGACATTATATTGTTTTCCATTACGTGAAGCTTGTCAATATCTAACTCGTTTAATGTCCAACATGCAGCAATACCCTATAGAATTAACACCAAACTTTGAAACCTTCATTCCTTCCGATCAGATGTCCGACAACGATAGCTTCAGTTTTATAAGTCTTTTGGTATGTAATCAATGTTGGGAGGAGGTTTGCATTTCTTGTGAAACTTAATGCAGTGTCTTATATTTTATATTTCATGATAGGCTCTGATGCATTTGACAGATAGATATGGGACACAGGAATATCGTGTGGGCTATTAATTTAGTTGACATGCCTCTTTGCATGACCTGATTTCTACATTGTCGGATTTGTTAAGAGTTTATAGTGACTTGTCAATGACGACTTGCGGTCCGTGGTTGGATTTGCTTAAATTGATAGATAGCAATTTGTGGCTTTTGCAGGAAGTCGATTCATGGCATCACTGAATGGCGATTTGTGGTTATCGTTGAATAGCGATTTGTGGCATCGCAACATAGTGATTTTCGGTTATTGTTGGAATGTCATTCCAAGCGGGGTGAGAAGGGTCGTTCCAGTAAGCTTTGTTGGGCCATTGATCAAGGTTGTGATTCATTTTATGATCTGAGTAAGCTTTCACCTGCATTTTTCAGGTAGGTGGTTGCACAATGTTGGACTTGTGTAATGATAATAAAAAGAAATCATTTTATGATCCGAGGTTTTTGGTTGATTTAAATAATTTCTTTATTTATTGAATTGCGTTTTTCATCCAATAAATAGAATGTGTCCCAACATAGCTGTCAATCTACTTCCAAGATAGTGTCATGTTCACAAGCTATGAGTGCCCTTTTTTTTCTTTATACTTATGCTTCTCGACAAGAAAAATCACTGGGTCTACATGATAAATCGCCTTAAGGTATAAACATCTTGTAAAATAGACTATTATTTTATTTATCGTAATTTGCGCTTTAGAAGTCCTTTGGTATGTAATCAATGTTGGGAGGAAGTTTGCATTCCTTGTGAAACTTGTAGTATGTGTCTTATATTTTCTATTTCAACGTTGGGAGGAGGTTTGCGCTTTACAAGTATTCCATTTATAAGTTGTAAACATGACACTATCTTGGAAGTAGAATGGCAGCTATGTTGTGACACATTCTATTTATTGGATGTAAATCACAATTCAATAAATAAAGAAATTGTTTAAATCAACCAAAAACCTCGGACCATAAAATGATTTCTTTTTATTATCATTACACAAGTCCAACATTGTGCAACCACCTACCTGAAAAACGCAGGTGAAAGCTTACTCAGATCATAAAATGAATCGCAACCTTGATCAATGGCCCAATAAAACTTGAACAACCCTTGTCACCCCGCTTAGATTGACAGTCCAACAATACCCGCAAATCACTATGCTGCGATGCCACAAATCGCTATTCAACGATAACCACAAATTGCCATTCAGTGATGCTATGAATCGACTTCCCGCAGAAGACACAAATCGCTTACCGGCTCACAGCATAAACTATCCAGCGATGGGTGTTCCATCCTTCTACCGGTGACTTGTTGACAAGTATCCAAAGATAGTTGTGGCTGTTAAAGAGGAGAGGACAACAAAGGATGAAAATGGAGTTGAGTTCATAGACACAGACAGACCAAACCCCAATGGGATTGAGTATGATAATCTTTATCTTGACATGAATGGGATCATACACCCTTGCACAAGTACATTATTCATGAAATTTTTTTATTTATCGTACAGTATTCATTGATCATGGTGGTTGAGAAGTAGATCTTTTGGCTCATAAATAGTCGCACAAGTACTGGAAGGTGTGATTATCTTCTACTTCGTGAACCAGCAATAGTCAAATCGACAGTTCCTTTATAAACCTGGAGTTCCTCCCTCGAACATATAACCAGCTACAACACAAACTATCCAGCGACGAAGACAAATCGTTGTCCAGCTGACAGCACACATCGCTTTCCCGCGATAACCACAGCTCGCTATGCAGCGAATACGAAGTCCACTCACGCAACTCCAAGCGATAGCCAGAAATCGAAGCTTACACTTCCGAACAATTAAATCGTCATTCAGTTGATGATCACTACTACAAATCGTTGTCTAGCGAATACGAAGGACAACCTTAACATGATCAGGCAGCGCGCTTGGAATTCTGCTGCGGAATTAAATAAGGAGGGAAACCAGTCACAAACAGCTTTGAATATAACACCATAATTGTTTTTCATTGTAATCCATCACTTATAAGACCGAATGCTTTTAAGATTGCTAGAGTGTATTGATCAAGGTTTTTTATTGTAATCCATCACTATGGCAATTATTCCTCTTCTCCTTCCTCTTCTTCTTCGTCTGTATTGATCGAGGTCATAAGACCACCTCATCCAATGAATGTACTACTTACAGGCCTCGCATGTTCTACAGTACTCTACGAAGAAAGGGAAATAGGTCCTCAATAGGTTGTCCTAGTAAGGAATGAAACGTTTGTTGTTTACAAATCGCAATACAAATATGCGTTGTGTATGGATAGCAAAGGATGTATCGTAAAATTTTTTTTCCGTACATTATTCATTGATCACGGTGGTTGAGCAGTAGATATTTTGGCTCATAAATAGTCGCACAAGTACTGGACGGTGTGATTATCTTCTACTTCTTGAACCAGCAACAGTCAAACCGACGGTTCCTTTACAAAACCTGGAGTTCCTCCCTCGAACATGTAACCAGCTACATAGAAAATGGTGGTCGGTGAGGCAAAGGAAGACAACTACACGACCAACAATGGCGAATCATGCATATATTGTCTACACATCATCTCCATTTTTATCAAAATCCGTCTCTTTCATGCCATATTTGTGATTTGTGTTGTGTGTTCTATAATGTAATTTCAATATCGTTCATTGCAATGTCCTTGTTCATTTCAGTAGAACATCCATCGACGAAGTTGGGCGAGAACTTAGTCAATCACTCTTGCAGGACATCAAAAGAATGCATAATGAATTCGCACTATGCAACATGATCAGTAATTTTGTTCGTATGAAAGTAGTAGGACTTGTCTATATACGTAAGCCATGTGTACGTACGTTAACACCATATTTGCTGCAAACAGACTATATCCAATTTCGTCAGTTATATTAAAAGCAACGCGCCAAGCAAGACAATAAGCATCGTCAGCCCGTATTTCATGGTATATCAGTTGTATTTTATGTTGCTTTTGGTTATTGATTTAGTCCAGTTGATCCGTATGTTAACATTGTTGTTAACAAGGTTTCAGTTTGCAGACTATCTTACGTCGTTTGCCATACTCCAGTGGACTTAAAGACGACCTACCTTATTGGGTTAACGGTAATCATTGCAGAGACCTTTTGTCTAATGAAAAAGTAAGTAAACAACCCTAGAGTACAAGGTTACAGTATAACAATGCTAACAACATTTTTTACGATCCATTTGCAGATATTGATTCCTACACTCTGGCATTTTGAAAAGCATTGGGTCTTATACGTGATGGATTTACGTGAAAAACAATTATGGTGTTATAATTCGTTGGAAGTTGACAGTGGTTTACGGCTTGACATTTCCCATCTCGTAAGATTCCATCTACATGAGTATCGTGTCGTGTACTGGGGTCATGAATTTACTTTCGGCCGCATTATTTTCAGATCGGTTTCGTCAAAGCCATTTTGGGAGTTGACGTTAGCGAGTGGATCTATCGCACGGCATACCATGCTCCTTTACAAAATAATGGTGTTGATTGCGGTGTATTTGTAATGAAGTACATTGAAGCGATATACAATGGTGCAGAACCCTGTTTCAACGTTGTATGCCATTTCTTGGCCTTTGTTATTGGTGATTAAATGCATGTCTATTGGTACCACATTATAATTTGTTTTTGCAGGTTGATATACCTGGATTCTGCGAAGAACTCTGCCAAAAATTGATGTCCTTTCTAATTGCGAAGGTGAAACTAACGAAGCCGCCATGAGGATCTAAAAGGCAACGAACAACGGTGCCCAACCCGCATGATCGACAGTTGCAGAATTAGATTGCGATGTATGCAATGAACGAAGCCTTCTAATGTTTGAAATGATAATAGTCAACATCATTATGAAATGTTTGATGTTTAAACATCGCCCTATTGCTAACACGCACTGAATGAAAATTGCAGAAGAGATTCGAGATGAATGCGGTGAATAAGAGCCATTAATGTCGCTTTCGTAACTACAAATAGTACACAACGATAAGACAGGTTTGTTGTTGAGAACTGGTGGTCTACCGTCAGCTTCACTACTACTCTCATGAAATCTTGTGTAAGAATTTGAAATTTTTTTGAATTTTAAACGGCTTTTCCTTTAATTATGATATTGCATACATATGGAAAAAGTCAACACGGATACCATAACTGCGTCGAAGCCGCCTATACACTCGATTCAAGAACAAGTCATTTTTGCAGGGATTGTCGGTTTGTAGGTTCCTTATTCGCGAAGCAAAGTAAAACACATCCTTAACCTGTGTGATGTGTCATTCAAATATTAATGAAACATCCTATCACCCTCCGTTAGTGTGTGTGTATGTATGTATGTGGATTTGTACTAGAATCCATCCTGATATGCTTTTTATTGGGGTTGGGAAACGAGTCAAGCCAGTTTATGTTCGGTTGGTCAAGTACTCATTCGAACTCGTAAAATGGACTTGGTAAGCTTAACATGAATAAACTAGGTACTCAGCTTGGCTTGACTCGTATAAGCTCGTTTAGTAGGAAATATATTTTAGATACATTTTACATGAGTGATGTAAACTACTTTGTACATGTAAAATACATGTTTTCAATATGTTTTTAGCATATCTAGTTGTAGCATGTACAATTAGGATTTGGACTCAAATCTACTTCTTTAAATCTAATTCGTATTTGGAGTCAGCTCTAAACTTACTGCTTAAAATCCGAGCTCTCAAATTAATTCAAACAGTACCAAATAAATTTAAGCAACTCACATAAGCGTCTCGCGAGATATATGTAGAGATGTTAATGGACCAAGGCGGGGGTCAAGGTCTCCACCCCCGCCCTGTTTCAAGCTATACAACGATTTCAGAACAGCAACAAAATATCTTTCGATGTACAGTATTTTTAATTACCAAAGAGCAACATTACTAGCATTGGTTAAGCGCATACAACACAAAACTATTTACAAGAGTGTTTTCTAATGTTCAAATTATATTTCAACGGAGACAGATTTACAAAAATTGTAGTCTTACAAACTTTGCCTACCGGAAGTCCTTCTCCTACATATCTCCAGCCTGAAACCTCCTCCTCGCAATGGAGAGGAAGAGGATGCGGTGGAGCTCCTTCTGGCCACCCTCAGCGAGCCGACGGCATCCCTCGCCACCGCTGACGACCGCAAATTAAATGCCCGTGACTGCACCTCCGGCAGCTCCACGTCAGCCAACTCCACCTCCGTCGACCGCTCCTCATCATGTTGCAACTGCACCACCGGAGTTGGGCGAGAACGGTGATGGCAGAGCTCGTTAGGTTGTACAGACAGAGAAATCGATAGGTTTCACATTACATATTTTGTCTGCAGTTCTTTTTAAACTCAATCAAATTTCTGCATATTTCTTCGTGTAATTCCGGTATATCTTCCTGCAACAAAAATATGTAATGTGAAACCAATATATAACAGGAATCTCCAATAACAGCGGATACAAAGCTCATACAGCGTCGAAAAGAGGTTCTTCTCCTTTGTATATTGCTTCAATATGCTTCATTACGAATATGCCACAATCGACTCCATTAGTTTGTACAGGAGCATCGTCAGCACAGAGCAACATCCACTCGGCAATGTCGACACCCACATAGGCGTTTAGGAATCCTGCCTGTCATAAAGGAAAAATATAGAACAGTCCGGTCCACCTCAAATAGCTATGATTCACCTATGGGCAGAAGCTTACCAAATGCATAGCGTTAAATTCTACACCACTGTGGTAGTCCAATGAGTTGTAGCACCATAGTTGTTTTTCCACGAAATTCATCTCGTATAAGACCCAATGTTCGGGATTTTGCCACAGCATAGGAAGTAAAATCTGCGAATCGATACAATAATTTATAAATCCATAGGCATATCCTGATGGGGATGTAACGACTAAAGCTTGGAGAAGAGGTTTGTTCACTTACCTTTTCAAAATTTGAAAAGTCTACACACTCATCATTGTTGTTTCAACAAGGTAGTGCATCTAGGAATTCACTGATGTATGGCTTTCACCGGACGTACGTCTGTAGCACGAAATAGTAAGGTTTAACCACCAAGAAAAGTGAGTAAGACATAAAGGCAAATAAAACAATGGCAGACCAGACATACCATGAAATAAGGGGTGATGATGCATACTGTATTGCTTGTTGCGTTGCTTTGAATATAATTGACAAAATCACACATTGTCTGGTTGCAAAAATTTACGAACTTCAAAACATACAAACCGAAGACCTAGAAAATGATAGTGGTTACGTACGTACAAAATTACTGATAGTGTTCCCATCTGCAAATTCATCTTGCATTTGCTCGATGTCATCTACGACCTCGTTAGGGCGTTGCTGCCCACCCTTGTCTGTGGATGTTGCACTAAGTGCACCATGAGCGTAGTACTCAGAATTTGACATTGAAATTATTTTCTACAGTAAACAACACAAGTCGAAATAGGATATGAAAAGGCAAATGTTGACTAAACCGGTGAGGAGGTTCAAAAAATATATGTCTTAAGCGCTAAAGTTGATATTGTGAAAGTGGTTGTCTTCTTCTTTGGCGTCGTGCCTGGTCGTATTGCTCTCATCTTGCTCTCCTTTGGCGCCATGCCTGGTCGTATTGCTCCAATCGTCCTCTCCTTTGGGGTCGTGCCTGGTCGTATTGCTCCCACGTTGCTCTCCTTTGGCACCATGCCTGGTCGTATTGCTCCAATCGTCCTCTCTTTTGGCGCCATGCCTGGTCGTACTGCTCCCATCGTCCTCTGCTTCGGCGTCATGCCTAGTCGTATTGCTCCCATCGTCCTCTTCTTCAGAATCATGCCTGAACAAAAATATCGATGCCACATTTGCAACGCAGATATGGAATCGACGTGGTCAGTCCAATATAAAAGAAACGTCCTTTAACATGCCGCCAATTTTCGAAAACCACCCGCAAATTAAATGATTGCATTATAAATAATTAAAAATACGTCTTTTCCCATAATGCCCTTTTTCGAAAACAACCCGCGAATTAAATTATTGCGTTTTAAATCATTAAAAAATCATCGTTTCGAATACCGCCCTTTATCAAAAACAACCTGCAATATAGCGCGATTGCAATTTACTTATGATCATCAGTAGCGATTTTTTAGCATCATACTTTTCGTATCGTTATTGACTGTTATCATTTACGACATCAGAACTCGTTAAATTATTGTTCACGGCACACATCGCAAATCCTTTTTACGATATATTATCGAGGCGGAGACGGAGGCGAATACAGCGATTGCTGGGCAGAAATGCTCTATCATAACGATGACGAACTTAGTCAATGTCATGCATTCTGAACAACCGATATCTATTTTCGATTAAAGTTTATTTATTTACGAGATCTACAGACGAAACGTGTCTGTTACATGTACTAATAAAGAATTAAACAATAAAAGAATGTCACGTTACGATAATTTGTTATACAATTACAACAAATGGCTATCGTGATAAAAAAGAATGCCCACAAAATCTCGATAAAACTGAAACCACCAAAAATCGTAAATATCCTACTCTTTTGCATATACGTTAATATTTCGCATAAATATATTTATGCAACACTTACCACTAATTTCGCAAAAAACTTATTTTTTTGCATATATTGAACGCTCTCACGTGGAGTTATTTGCAAATCTCTAGATACTACAGATATTGTACATAAATATTTATGAAATTATGACAAGTATGCGAGATCATGTATTTTTTGTGAATTTCTCGAATCATATATGAACTCGTTTTGGCTTGTCACATATAACAACCCAAATGAGTGAATGTAAGCAACCAGACATTGAAATCACTTAAACATTCAAATGATTTGAAAACATATAAATAATAACATTATATACAAATCATTCAATAGTGTTTTTGGTTTTACACTAAGATGCTTTAAATATTCAACAGTGGTTTCAATTTTATATTTAAATTATTTAAACATTCAATCAATGATGTTATATACAAATAAATGGCAAACAAACAACTTTATATAAAAATCCATTCATAGAAACATTTAAATAACATTATATACAAATCAATGAGTGTAACGACCCAGATGATTTCAAACCCAAAAAAATTACCATTTTTTTTAAAGGTTGAATCTATTCTTTTCTTTTCTTTGTTTATTTTTTTTTCTAAAATATAATAACGCAACGATCGCATCGACGGACTCATTCTAACCGTGCCAAGTACTAGATAGCCCGCCTGAGCATAAATGATTGGGTTTTAAATAATTAAAAAATTGTCGTTTCGACTTCATATTATAACCGTCATTTGCATTGAAGTTGTCCCCGCAGATGAGCGATTTCTGGCAGGGAATAATATCGTACCGATTTTGGCTGGCTGGCGTCTTATAGCGCGATTGCAATTTACTTATGATCATCAGTAGCGATTTGTGAGCATCATACTTTTCGTATCGCTATTGACTGTTATCATTTACGACGTGAGAACTCGTTAAATTATTGTTCACGGCACACATCGTAAATCCTTTTTGTGACGTATTATCGAGGCGGAGGCGAATACAACGATTGCTGGGCAGAAATGCTCTATCATAACGATGGCGACCTTAGTCAATGTCACGCATTCTGAACAACAGACATCTATTTTCGATTAAAGTTTATTTATTTACGAGATTCACAGACAAAACGTGTTTGTTACATGTACTAATAAAGAATTAAATAATAAAAGAATGTCACATTACGACAATTAGTTCTATAATTACAACAAATAGCTATCGTGATAAAAAAAAATGGCCAGGGTTTATTCCTAGGCACTTGACAAATCAGATGAAATATCATACACTTGTCTCTCTCTTTTTATTGGTGGACTGTCTATCCTGGGTGGCCTCTGGGTTGCGTCCATCTTACTAAAAAAACTGGTGATCATCTCTACCACTGAGTTCAATTGTTTCCCCATATTGCTTATTTATGTCCTTAATTTATTATTCTTCATCTCCATAAGATCGAACCTTGCGGTAGAGACAATCTTCTCTTTTGTAGCAAGTGTTCGCTCTTCATCGCGCATTATTACTGAGGGAATCGTTGTTGTAACCAAAGAGAGACGATGTTTTGGTTGTAGAGGTTGGGCTGCAACATGAGAGGGGGCAGTTGGGAGGCATGGGTTCCCAATTTTATCAATCGCCAGATTTCGGCGCATTGGTTCCCAATAGCTTTCAAAATAGAAGGGATCAAATTGTCATCCGTTAGAATCATACGATACGACAGGGACACCACCTGAGCTTCAAATGAATAATTCATCCATGTAGCGTTCACGCCAATTCACGTTCATGCACCCACCACTATTCATCTTCCTTCCCACTTCCAAAGGTATATTTGGGATAGACTGCCCCAAGCCAGATTATAGGAGAACTTGACCACCATGCTGCAACTCGGCTTCATTATTGCAAAACAGCCACAAATCGCGGTCAGACATTCTAGCAGCCTCTGCAACAACGTCTTGGTCATTGTCCTCCCTATCTCCATAAGGTCTCCACAAAACCTGTACATTAGTAATTCCTTTTAATAACGAGTGACAAATATATTATAATTTACTTAAGCGTGATATGGCGACAACGATATGTACTACGGAAGACAATCCTGCAGTGATGTTTACTTAAGAATGCTAAACATTACAACGATTTATAATACTCAATGATAAATGTTGACACAATTATAAAGAATTTTAGAACATTTACCTCATTCAGTTGCAGCTCATCTAAAATGGACTTAGCATTATGAACTGTGACGTTTATTCTAGCCCAGCGACTGATCTTTGGAAAACCACAAATCAAAGGGCCACAACGTGGATGCAATGAGATAATATGTTTCCACGCCCAAGCCTAACAAAAACAATATGATTAGTAACACTACAACCTATAATGCGATTAGTCTATAATTACTAAGTATGCAATCAACAAATACCTGAACAAATGGCCAAAATCCCCCAACTGTTTTCGTATCATTACTCGCACGGTAGAGTTGACTGTACAAGTGTGCGAGCATAGTGGCACCCCAGCATAGTTGTCGACTTTGTCTAAGTCTGCCAGGTACTGCAGCCACATGGAACTTATTCTCGAACCAGAACAATCGGAAAATAATGTAAGACCAAAAAAATAAAGAAGGAAGCCGCGCAACTCTTGGTCAGTTGTTTCAGATGCACAAGTAGTGGAGCGACCTTCCCATTTATTACGAAAAAATGAGACTTTCATTGATATGGAATTGATTCCACCAGAAATACATTGACTCTATTCGTCTATCGACATTCCTAAAAGGGCCGTGCAATTTTTTCTTGTGTTATAGATTGAATGCTATAATAGGACAACACTGTCAGCCGTAATAGGACAGCACTGCCATCGTACATAAGGCCAGTGATCCTCGCCACATCTTCCAGAGTCATGGTGATCTCAAAAGAATCAAACTGGAATGTGTTCATCTTATCATTCCACTTATTTACCAGGTGGGTCATGGTATTCCAGTAAGTTTCAAAATGGTGCTGGTCCAAAAGGCCACCGAAGTGCATATTTCATAATCGGTCCTTCTGATATGCATTCAGCTGACCATACCACGACAACACTACAGGCCATTGACACCGACCTCCGAGCTTTTCACCTGGTGCTCTACTTCTCCTGTGACCTCCCTGTAACACAAAATAACATATCGTTGTTCCATTTGTAGTTATAAATAATACTCTACTAATCGCTATAAATAATATTGGTTACACATAAACTATCACAGTAATCGTTATACATATTAATACCTAACACAGTAATCGCTATACCAAAATCGATAAACATATTATTAAATCTTCACATACAGGACAGATTTATTTACCTTGGTCGCTCTTTTCTCTTGTTCTCCCTCCAATCTAGGCCTTTCTGGTGGGTCCACTGCCTCCAACTGCCTTTTCCTTTCCTTCTCTATCGGCTCCACCATCGCATTCCTTTCTCTCTCCTTCTTTTTCTCGCCGTCCTTCTCCTTCCTTTCTTTCTCCTTCCTTTTCTTGTGCTCCTTCTCATTCCTTTCTTTCTCCTTCCTTTCCTCGTCCTCCTTCTCCTTCCTTTCTCTCTTCTTTTTCGCCACCTCCTTTCTTTCTCTCTCCTTCTTCTCATTCTTTTCTCTCTCCTTCCTTTCCTCGACCTTCTTCTCCTTTCTTTATCTCTCCTTTCTTTCCTCGACCTCCTTCCTTTCTCTCTCCTTTTTCTTGTCCTCCTTCTTCTGCCGCCTTTCTTTTTCTTCCAAATATTGCTTCCTTCTTTCTTGCACTTCCTCCTCCAGCTTTTTTCTTTCTCTTTCCTTTTCTTCCTCCTTCTCCTTCTCCTTCTGCCACCTTTCTTTCTCTTCTAAGTCTTGTTTTCTTCTTTCCTGCACTTCATCCTCCTGCTTCTTCCTTTCTCTTTCTTTTTTTTCCTCCTCCTTTTTCTCTTTCTGCCACCTTTCTTCCTCTTTCAAGTCTTGTTTCCTTCTTTTCTGCACTTCATCCTCCTGCTTCTTCCTTTCTCTTTCCTTTTCTTCCTCCTCCTCCTTCTCCTTCCGCCGCCTTTCTTCCTCTTCCAAGTATTGTTTCCTTCTTCCCTGCACTTCCTCCTCTTGCTTCTTCATTTCTCTTTCATTTTGTTCCTCCTCCTCCTTCTCCTTCTGTTGCCTTTCCTTCTTTTCCTCATCCTCCTTCTTCTGCCTTTGCATTTCCTTACCTTCCTCAAACTCCTTCTCACTCCTTCGCCTTTCCTTTTCTTCCTCATCCTGAGGCTTATTTTGTTCCTTCTCTTCCTCCTCCTTATTAATTTGCCTTCGCCTCTCCTCCGCCTTCTTCTGCATATGTTCCTTGTTTCGCCTTGCTTTATGCTCCAAGGCCCCCTTATCCAATTCTGCCCTAGCCTCCATCATTACCTTGTTAAAATACCTTTCTCACTCCTCCTCATTCTTTTTTTCTCTTCCCTTTGCTCTGCCACCTTCCTACGCCTTTTTTTTATATTCTCCTCCTTATTTTTTTGCTTTGTCTTCTCTTTGTCATCCTCCTGCATCTTTCGTTTTTCAGCATTCTTCCTTTGGTCCGCAGCCTCGATATCTGAGGATTAATGCTCCGCATAATACAATTTCAAGGCTTTCTCCCTGTCTTCATCGTTCTGAATCTTAAGTATATTTTGGTACCTCTCAAAAACCTTAGATAGATGAGACTGGCGGATCACTTCTCTAATACACAAACCATAGAATGATGGGGCATCTCTTGTCTGATGAGCCGCAAACATTGCTAACTTGCACAACACATTAAACGATCATCATGATTAGAAATCGTCATCATTGTAAGATTTATCAAGCAACCTTCAGATTGAATAACAAAACCTTACACGAAACTCACTGAAACTATAGGATTTTGGATATTCCAACTGTAGAGTAAGCAACAGTAACAACTAATACGCAACAGAAAGTGGCAACGATGCTGCGACTGCGCGTAAGACGGAAACTGATGCTCTGGAACAAATGAAAGGATGCTTTGTTGTACACAGATGAAAGCAAAGTATGCTCCAGTAGAGTTTTCTGCTTAGGGCGAGAATGGATTGTTTTGAACTATTTAAATCCTACAACATACAGCTTGTTGCATATGCAAACTTTGCGGAACATTTTGGCGCCATAATGATGGAGGGCAGTTTTATCCTTTTCACGAACTGTCGATTCAGTTTTCTAGATGGAGGGCATTTATGTCCGTTCGAGGAAGAGGAAGAGAATGGCGGTAAAGGGTACTTAAGTCTTTGCAAAGGCACCAAATTACGATGCAATATGATGCAGACACACATGGGGATACATGCTGGTCTGCATCTTATACGTGGCGCTCTTTGAGACACCTGAACATGAGATGGAGTACCGGCCCTGTTCGGGGGGGAAACATATAACCTGCTTTGCAAGTTGTGTATATCCAAGATGTCCTGCAACGACGGACGATAGTTTAATGCTACATTTTGAAAAAAAAAAACCACTATTTTTTAACCTCACGATTAGAATCATAAATGTGTACTTTAAGGAACTTTGGCTTCTCATTCGTACCCCCACAATTGTCCTTGTATCTAAAAGCAAAAAATCTCGCTCCTTTCATGTGTTGCATTTTTAACCTTAACCCCCATAGATGTGTATCTACAAAAGTGTTTTTCATCTGGAGAGTCAGATAAATGTAATAGGGGGTGAAGGAGACAACAATGAAATAGAGTCATTAGAGCAACACATCCCAACACTCACTCCAAAAAAAGCTTTGCACAATAATGATGGCACAAAGTTGGTGACAAGACCAGTTGAAGTCCAAAGATGGACTCTCTCTACGATCACCTACAATGTGACCAATGCTTGCAATAATCAGTACTTCAGCACAATTTGAACATACAATCAATTTCCGCATGGGCGCAACTACATCTAGATGGTCCAAATATGTGTCGATGCGATGTCACCATCATCACACCGCTCCACGATGGACAACCTACCCTCTTCCATGCCTGAGACGTCAGATGCTTGCCTGCCCATCTAGTATACCATCTAACCCACAAAGTTTGATAACGCCTATCTAAACAAAGATAAGACATTTGTTATGAACCTGAACACAAGAAGAAAAAAAAACTCACGTCCATCCTACCCTTGCAAACATGATTAACGTAGCACATCTGCTCCACTACAAAAACAACAACAACAACAACAACTACGCCTTCATCCCAAAACAATTGGGGTCAGCGATATGAACCAAAAAAGAAATTCATTTTGGGTCTTCCACATGAATCATTTTCCTCCAATCATTTCTATCCAACGCCATGTCCTCGGTGAGGTTCAAAGCATTCATATCCTTTCCTATCATCTCCATCCAAGTCTTCCTAGGCCTACCCCGACCTCTTTTAACTAATATATTTTCCCATTTCTCCAACCTTCTAACTGGAGCATCATTAGGCCTTCGCCGAATATGTCCAAACCACCGTAAACGATTCTCTCGCATCTTATTTTCAATGGGTGCAACACCTACCTTCTTACGTATCTCTTCGTTCCGAATCTTATCTTTTATTGTATTTCCACACATCCATCTAAGCATCCGCATCTCAGCTACACTCATTTTTTGAATATGATGTCTCTTGGCAGCCCAACATTTCGTACCATATAGTAAAGCGGGTCTAATAGTCGTCCGATAAAACTTTCCCTTCAACCGCAATGGCATTCTACGATCGCACAGCACTCCAGTAGCACTTTTCCATTTCATCCACCCAACCTTTATCCTATGATTTACATCTCCATCAATTTCTCCATACTTTTGAATGATGGATCCCAAATATTTGAAATAATCATTCACCGGTATATCTTGCTCACCAAGCTTCACTACACTCCCATCACTACTTCGTTGCTTACTAAACCGACATTCCATATATTCAGTCTTACTCTTACTCAACTTAAAACCTCTAGCTTCCAATGTCTGTCTCCATAATTCTAACTTAGCATTAACCCCAGCTCTAGACTCATCAATCAAAACAATATCATCAGCAAACAACATACACCACGGTACATTTTCTTGAATTGATCTCGTAAGCTCATCCATCACTATCGCAAATAGGAAAGGGCTTAAAGCAGATCCTTGATGTAACCCAACCGTTATCGGAAAATTGGTTGTCACCCCTCCACAAGTGCGGACATTGGTTACTACTCCTTCATACATATCTTTAATTATACTAATGTACTTGAGAGAAACACCTTTCTTCATCATTGTCCACCAGAGAACGTCCCTAGGTACTCTATCGTATGCCTTCTCTAAATCAATAAAAACCATATGCAAATCTTTGTTCCTCTCTCTATATCTTTCAATAAGTTGTCTAAGAAGATGTATAGCTTCCATAGTTGATCTTCCAGGCATAAAACCAAATTGATTCTCCGATATCATGACAACCTTCCTCAACCTAGACTCAATCACCCTCTCCCAAAGTTTCATAGTATGACTCATGAGTTTTATACCACGATAGTTTGTGCAATCTTGTATATCACCCTTATTCTTATATAAAGGCACCAAAGTACTCTTCCTCCACTCATTAGGCATCTTATTTGTTGGCCAAATCAAGTTAAAAAGATTTGTCAACCATCACTGAAAACACCAGTCCATAAGGCACTCAATCCGACCAATGAACTCTTATGAACAACGTTGTTGCTCCCCCTTGTTCCTCCTCACGAAGGAGCACCCTCATCAACAACACAACTCAACACACACAATCCCATGGTAGAACATTGATTGGCAATGACTCCATGTACGTAGCACCTCACAGCAAACCAACAGACACAATAAATTTATAATACAAAACAGATCAAATATCAACACATGCAACAACTACCCAAACATATTTTTTTGGACTCCACAGTCTATAGGTGAAGTGCAAAGTGAGTGGTGCGGTATGAACTCCCTAGTGAGGCATATATCATACTTAGTGCAAAGCTTAACTTTACACGCCCGATCTAATAATACATCTCTGAATCATCCGAATCACAAAACATATGCCTTACATGAAAAACAAGAAGCACACTTAAAAAATGCAAATCCACAAGCAACATGTCCACAATGTTTTAATTTGAATTCCACTGAAGACCACATCAAACAAACATAGGTACTCTAAAACGTACAAAGTAAGTCCTGAGTTCAGCGTAATGACTACCAACATCTTCTCTTGAAGAGAAGAAGCTAAACTTCTTAGATGTGCTTTACACTGCTCGATACATTGTTTCTCCACATCCAATAGAACAGAATCTGTCAACATTCGTTTGGCATCCACCTACACGTGTTTAATTAATGACCCATCGTTCCTCTATCGCTTCGTAGTTCTCTTGATCTACGAATAACGCAAGCAATCTCAAACACTCATGTACGTAGCACCTCACAGTGCCCTTTATAGCACAAAAGCACTATTTCATATACACGATACATTTTCCGTAGCCTAGTGTAAAGCCAACCCACTGCCTCTAAACCAAAAGAATAGAGAGTGATCTTACCATAGTAGAACCATAATACTCTAATTATCTTACGAAAACTAAGATACATGACTCTTTGTTCGAATTCATTGAAGAGGTACCCCCTATACCACAATGCAGAAGCAACATCCAAGATGAGTGGGTGATGGTGAGATGAATGGTGGTGGCGACGGTGAGATGGTGGGTGGTGTTGGTGGTGGTGGTGACGGTGAGATGAGTGGTGGGGAGTGTAACTCACCATTTTCTCTTGGTAGAAAAGTGTAATTCACCATTTTCTCTTGGTAGAAAACATTCTTCCACCTCCTACATAGAGGAATGTTTTCTATAAAAAAGTGTACTTTAAAAAAAAAACTCTTTAGAAAATTTTTTTCCCGTTTGAAAGAGTTGAAAAAATCATACCCATTTTTCATTTTGTATCACTTTTTCTACATCCAAACGTGCCCTTAATAAAGAAAATGGAGAAGATTTGAGAGAAAAAAAACTGTTATCATTATTTTTTTTTACAATGAAAAACCTTATCACATAGCACACATTGGCTTGCCTCCTGTTGGTAAAACCTTTGAGGTCCTCCCTACCCACAAGGGAGTACAACCAGCTTCGACCTTGTGGCACAGGTCCACCCACGGGTCTCAACTCTCGAAGCGGGTTATATGCCCCCCCTCGGAAGACGCATTGTTTGCTATAGTGCGTGTTTGGGGGTCCAAATGAGCGCCACATATATAAGCACGGGGGGCTCGTATCCCCGTGTGTGTCGGCATCACTTAGCATCCACTACAAAAAAAAAATTAATTAGCGATGAAAATTTGCAACGAATTATTTTTGTCGCAAATTTACGACGGATTAGCTAGAGAAAACTATCTGTCGTTAACATTTCAATTATTTGCAGAATTAGCGACAGAAAAAATTCCTCCGAGAATCCGTCGCGAATTAGCAATGGATTCGCGACAGAAAATTTTTGTCTCAAACTTCATCGCAACTTCGTGATGGCTCAGCAACAAAAAAAAAATTTGCTACTCCGTCGCACATTTACGATGACGTTTGCGATAGAATTTTGCCATCGCGAATCTGTCACTAAATTTCCCATAAATCCCTAATGCAAGCCTCTTTTTCCTTTCTGTTTCATTAATCGCCCACCCACCGCCCGTCTGCCTCCTGTCACCCGCATGTCGCCCGCCTGACGCCCATCGACCTCCCGACAATCTTTTCTCTCTTTTCCCTCTTGTTCTCTCTCTCATTGCTCCCCCTCTGGGTTTTTCGGTGAGCCCCGTTCGGCGAGCTCCGTCTGCAAGTAACCCTCCCCCTTTCCCCTATGGTGTAGCCGCCCCCTTCCTCCTATAGCTGTCAGAGGGCCAGCAAAGGCCCGACAACCTCTGTCGGGCCCTCTCCACCCCTGTGTAGTCAGCAGGGGCTGGCAGAGTCCCTGATCGCCTCTGTCAAGCCCTCCCCTGCCCTTGATCTCTTCGGCAGGACAGAGGGCTCTGCCCCTGTCCTCTTTTTCTCCGGCATGATAGGGGGCTTCATCCCTATCCTTTCGAATGCCGACAGGGGGGGTCCTATCCTCTTGACTTTGCAGACAGGGCTCCCCCTGTCCGCTGCCATAGAATGATTGGCAGAGGGAGAATCCCCCTGCCCTTCTATTTTTTTCTGGCAGGGGACGACTTTGTCCGCTGTCCTCGATAATTTCAACAGGGGGCAAAGCCCCCCTGCCCCTTGTCTTTTTTGCCCGGCAGGGAGCGGATCCCCCTGCCTCATGATTGATACGAGAGGGAGTGAGACCTTCCTGCCTTGACCTTACTGTCTGCAGGGGCAGCACCCCTGCCTGTCTCGCTTTCACTAGAGGGTTGTGTCTCTCTGTTCGGGCTCATTTCCGACAAGGGGCGTCACCCTACTTGTTATCGGGTAATAAACTTTATTTTAACACAGTGTCTCTTGTAGATTTCTCAACGAATCTCGCTTTTTCCCAGCGACCCGAGGTAAGTAAGTGACAAAAGCAATGCAAATTGGGTAAATACCCGTGATGAGTAAGTGATGCATGTGCATCACAGGTTATTTAATTTCTTGGATGCAACATTTTTTTGTTCACACACTCACTTAGTTATGGATATCTAAGACTGCTTTGATGGAGTTCGGAGATCATGCTAAGCATGATTTTAATGTATGAAAATAGAAGTGTTCTTATTTTTGGAGTTCGGATTTCATACTAGTCATGGTAGTAGTTAGCGGGATATTAGAGTATGTTTGTTGCAGGTATATGTTTAACATTGTTTTGATATGAATGTATTACAATGTTTGATGTGATTGTATCCATGCTTTCATAAAGTTACTTTCAATTTGAGTATGACTTCCATGTGAAATTGTATCATGAAAACATGCTTTAAATGAATGTATCGTATTATGAATGATAAGTTATCAATGCTTCAAATGAATGGTTTTGCACATAAAAATATTAAGTTATCAATGCATGTATCATAGTTCATATGATTATATGATATTATATATATATATATGTGTGTGTGTGTGTGTGTGTGTGTGTGTGTGTGTGTGTGTGTGTGATATATCAACTCATTACATCTACCACGAATGAATGATAAATTTGATATTTTTTACATCATGGCATTATGATGATTCTCTTTTAACTGGTTAGGATAATATCCATAATATCATACGATAAAATGACTGCAAACTGTGAATGGATGTACCGTAGGATAGTTGACAATGAGGTATTGCTTGAATATATGGATAGTGTTGACAGTTTTATTGAATTTGCAATGGCAATGGCAAGTGTCAGTACAGTGGATCCCACAGGTCAGATTACGTGCCCTTGCACGATGTGTAAGAATAATCGATTTGTAGAACCTTATGGAGTTAGACATAAACTATACAGGAAGGGTTTTGTGAGTGATTATCAAAATTAGATGTTTCATGGTGAAGAATTTAGGAACAATTTTGACGCACGGGTGAATGTGGTGCACGATAATCCATATGTGGATTTGATATTTGATGCCGCAAGACCAGAACTGGGTTCTACTATGGGTAGTAGTGATGTACCAATTGGGGTAGAGAAAGAAGCACCAAACAATGCAGCTAGTAGATTTTATGATTTACTTAGTGATGCTGATAAGCCACTTTGGAATGGTTGCGAGAGTCACACTATCTTGTCTGCAGTTTTTCAACTACTGAATCTGAAGTCCGAGTTTAAATTGAGTCAATTATGTTTTGACCGTTTGTGCTCTATTGTAAAGAGTATGTTGCCTAAAGATGAGAAATTGCCATAAAATTTCTATCGTTCGAAGGTTATGGTCAACACTCTAGGTATGAGGTATCAAAAGATAGATACTTGTCCAAATCATTGCATGTTGTATTTTAAAGATCAAAAAAATAGCAGATCATGCCTGTCATGTGGGCATCCTCGGTTCAAGCCAAAGACAAGAAGCAATGGTAGCACGAGGTTAAAAGAAGTGTCATACAAGTCGCTCTGCTACTTTCCTCTCACCCCTAGATTGCAATGATTGTATATGTCTTTGAGGACAGCTAAACACATGAGATAACATGCAAATAAAGTTTAACATGATAAATACAAGATCACGTATCATGTTGACGCAGAAGCTTTGAAGCACTTTGATCGTACTCATCAGACCTTCGCAATGGAAGTGAAAAATGTTAGGCTCGGTTTATGTATAGATGGATTTAATCCATTTGGAGGTAGATCAACTTCATACTCGTGTTGGCAAGTATTTGTAACCCCATACAACATTCCTCCAAGGTTGTGTATAAAGCGTCAAAATCTTTTCTTGTCTCTATTGATCTCTGATCTGACCTCTTCGGGCCAAAATCTTGATGTATATTTAAGGTTATTGATTGATGAACTGAAAGTATTGTGGGATGACGGTGTTCTTACGTGTGATGCCCACAAAAAACAAAACTTCAATATAAAGGTTGTTGTTCTATGGACAATCAGTGACTTCCCTGCATATGGTATGTTATCTAGTTGAAGCACACATGGGAGGTTGGCATGTCCGTATTGCATGGAGGATACAAAATATTTTAGATTGACGCATGGAAGGAAGCCATGCTGATTTGATTATCACCGTCGATTTTTACCCAGCGACCATCCGTTCCGATGATAAAGAAATGTGTTTCGAGCAGGCACAACTGAAATGGAAGGTCCACCCACAAGGTTGTCTGGCATAGAGATTTTAAGAAGATTATGATACTTTTCATATGGACTGGCAGATGCCCGTAGTCTGACGCCCTTCCTTGGATTTGGAAATAATCATAATTGGACAAAGAAATCTATATTTTAAGAACTATCATATTGGCCGACTTTATTAATACGACATAATTTGGATGTGATGCATGTGGAGAAAAATGTTTGAATGCATTGCATGAAGTTATTTTCGATTTGATTATGTATCTTTGATAGGTATAGAGTTATGATTTGAATGTATTAAAATGTATTGTAATGACTTGAATGATTTGAATGTATTGCAATGTTTGAATGTCTTGCATGAAGTTATTTTTTATTTGATTATGTATCCATGATGATATAGAGTTATGTAACTAATCAAATTGTATTGCAAGTTAAGGATAAGTTATCCATGATTAGCAAGTGATGTCATATCTTATGTTTTAATGTATTGCAATATTTGATGTGAATGATTTGAGTTATTTGAATGTATTGAAATGTATTACAATAATTTGAATGATTTGAAGGTATTGCAATGTTTGAATATATTGCATGACATTTTTTATTTGTTAGAATATGGTTTGTGGAGGTTACAATAGTCGAGCACCCAGTGGTAGCCAGTCTCAGCCTTCATCTTCATGGGTTGCTTCGATAGGTATATCATTTAACTAATTATATACTTGATTAGTTTAAATACCCATTGTATGAATTTTGTAACTCATTTTTCTATAGATGATGCTTTGCCTGCACATAACCCACCTACACCAGTTGTTCATACAAGTCACAAGGTAATGTTGGATGCAGTGTCTTCTCAGTCTGACACACAATGACTTATTCAAATAGTGTATATCGATAATCAACCGTAAATATTTCATTTTCACTTATCCTATACTTATCTTATAAATATTGTATATTGATAGTTAATGTGTATCAATTCATGTGCAGCACGAGGTTCGAGCCACAAGAGGTAATACGAAAGATTAGGCATTCACTAGTTCAACATCTACCAGAAATGGTTGCTCACTGGAAAGGGTACCTGAAAGAGGTGTTGGACAGATTATGGTCATCATTCATGGTATACAATCGTTTCTCATAGTTAATGTGTTTTATATTTAATTTTTTTTTATAGTCATGTCTACTAACTTTCTGAAATTATTTATAGGCTTTGAATCTCTTCACGACTACGATGGAGGAGCAGGGCGTGAGGAAGGTGTGGCAGAAGGTGGCTGTCAGTCGATTTGTAGACATGCAGCACAATATGAAGACTGCAACAACAAAAGCATCTGGCAGGATAGATGATCCACTGTAGTGGAAGGGTCATGGCCCTCCTACTATCAGGTCAGATGTTTGGGATGCAATATGCGACAAGTGGATGGGGCATGAATTTTGAAACCGCTCATTGAAGGCTGCACAAAACCGAAAAAAGATGCCTGATGCCCATCTACACACAGGTGGATCTAGGATTTTTGGGAGGCACATGAAGAAAATGGTAACTCATCAATATATATTGTCAATTTTATAAGTATTGTTGCATACATGTTAAATAATTTTTTTATCTTTTAACTTTACAGGAAGCAGAAAAAGGAGGCATTGTGTCATACAAGGATGTGTTTGTTGAAACATATAAATGTAAGACCATGGAAGAGTTCGTATCAGAGAAGGCGAGAATGACAACGGTATATATTTATTGTATTAATAAACATTGTAATATATAAGTTATCATAAACATTGTAATTCTTAATTATTAATACACATTATAATCATTACTTTGTAGGAGTCATACGAGCAACAGATGGTAGAGCGATATGGCGATGACTCCACTCAACATCCGCCTTTTGATCCTGCAGCATGGGTGACTGCAATAGGTAAACCCAAAAAGGGTCGTGTGTTCAGGTTTTGGAGTAATATGAACACCTACCAGTCGTTACCTCCTCCAGTCACGGCTCTCAGACTTCTCCCGTCAGCATTAGCTCCAAGCATCTGACTGACCCACCTAATTCTTGGAATGGTGTCTGTCAGCTTGTTAAGGACACAATGCGTGACTATTTACATGAAGCAATTTCTGACATCCGTAATGAGTTGTACCACTTTTTTTGGGAAAGGAGAACTTCGTCTGCAGGTGCCTCTCAGGTATGAAAGTTTCATGTGATTTGTTTCATGTCGTTAGATTTCAAGCTAGTATATGCATGATTAGAACACATATTTGCATGATTGAATCATTATGAATTTTTTATGTCAGCCTTAGAACACATCTGAATTTTGTTAATATTTTTCACTTTATTGCTAGCTAGATTATGTGTAATTCACTCATGTTACTTTGATTGCCTTAACTTAGGTGCATTGCATATAATTTATTTCATTATATTTTGTTTATCAATACTAACCTTTCTTTTCTCTTGTAGGATGTTGGAGATAATGAGCATAGAGGAGCTGAAGGGGCAGATCGAAACAATGAAGAAGATGATGCACAGAATCTTGGCGATGATTAGATTCATGTGTTAATTTTTTATACCTTCTTGTTGTTTCAAAAGAAAATCTTTGTAAATGTTCACTTGTAAATAATTAGAACTTGGCGAGGATTATAGTGGATCGAAAAATTGTTTTAGTTATTTTTTATATGTATTTTTATGTGTACTTTGTTTTTTATACACAGGAAATATAAATTGTACATGAAATATAAATTGTATCACGAGAATTTTTTCTTGATATTTATGTTTTAAACAATTTTTTAAAACTTTTTTTTATTGTTTGCGATAGATATTATTGGTCGCTATTTAGTATCGGTGTCTAATTTAGCGATGGATTAGAGATGAATATTTATCTATCACAAAAGTGAATCGGCCAATATTTTTGCGATGAATTTTAATCCATCGCTACAATAACGATGGATTAAAATCTGTCGCCAAACCAAATCTCTTCATATTAACAACGGCCTTGCGACGAATCATGGTATTCGCTAATTCGTCGCAAATTAGCGATGGAACTTGCGATAGATAGTTTTTGTCGCTAATTAGCGACTAGAATTTTGTGATGGAAGTTATCTGTCGCTAAACTATTTGGCGACGGATTAGCGATGGATTGAGGTCATCACTAATCCACAGATTTCTTGTAGTGATCAGAGTTCGGTGCGATTGCAAAGACTTAAGTACCCTTTCCCGCCATGAAACGATGGTTCAAGAAAAGGACAAAAATGGCCTCCATCTAGAAAAGTGAAACGGCGGTTCAAGATCCTCCATCTAGAAAAGTGAAATGTCGGTTCAAGAATGATGTTATCTCTTCAAAGTTCCAACGTTCTGTTTTCGCCCTAAGCAGTAAATGTTTGCACTATCTGCTGTAACAGGAGCTCCCTTTGTTGTCGTCTACTCCTATCGGACCCTCCTTAGTCATCGTCTATTTCCACTGAAGCACCTTTTGCCATCGTCTATTGTCGTCGAAGCACCCATTGCCTTCATCTGCTGCCGTCGGAGCACCCTTTGTCTTCGTCTTCTGTCGCCGGAGCATCTTTTGTCATTGTCTGTTGTCGCCGAAGCATCCTTTGTCGTCGTCTGCTATTGTCGGAGCATCCTTTGTCATCGTCTGCACAGTGGCAGTATCATTGCCACCATCGGCTGCATCTACCTTCTGGGTATTTTTCCTCCACTGTCGGATTACCAAAAATCATTTCGGTGAGTTTCGTGTACGGTTTTGTTATGCAAACAAATCGATTTGTAAATTTGAATGCTAAGTCTTACAACTAGTTTTACTATTCATGCTAAATAACACTTATTTTCATACTGAAACAAATCAAATTGTACATATCCACCTTCTGGGCATCAAAAACTAGTTAGCACGATTTGTTCTTATGAAGCAGCAACGATTTATATGTTTGAAGCAGTAACAATTTAATGAAATTACCATAATTTGTACTTAAGTTTGATCAATCGTACAATAATGTTTACGTATGAAGCCCAAACGTTACAACGATATATACTTATGAAGGTTACGATTTCTACAACAATTTATAGGTTTGAAGCAGCAACGATTTATACATTTAAAGCAGTAGCGATGTGTATTTATGAAGTTATCTCAATTTGTACTTAAGTTTGCTAAATCTTACAATGATGTTTACTTATAAAGCCAAATATTATGATGATTTATAATATTATATACTTGGAGAGGCGGTTGTAACATATAATGATGCAGTTAAATTTATATGTTGTACAGATTAGCAATGTCTAAAGCTCGTCAGACAAGAAATCTCCTGTCGTTCGATTTCATGAGAGTTACTGAAATGATCTGTTAATCCCATCTATATGAGCGTTATAAAAGGTACCAAAATATAATGAAGATTGAGAATGATAAAGAAATGGACAAAGTGTTGGAATTGTATTATGCAGAGCAGTATCCATCAGATATTGAGGCTGAAGATCAAAGGAAGCATGAGAAAGAACTAAAGATGAAGAAAAAGAAGAAGGATGACGAAGAGAAGGAAAAGCAAAGGAATAAAGAGGAGGAGAATGAAAAGCAAAGGCAAATGAAGGAGGAGAAGAGGGAAAGGCAAAGAAAATATAAGGAGGAAGAGAAGGAAAGGCAAATGATGAAGATGGAAGAGGAAAGGCAAAAGAAGAAACATCAGGATGAGGAAGAGAAAGAAAGGTGAAGGAAGGAGAAGGGGGACGAGGAAGAGAAGGAAAGGTGAAGGAAGGAGAAGGGGGACGAGGAAGAGAAGGAAAGGCAAAGGAAGGAAAAGGTGGACGAGGAAGATAAGGAAAGACAAAGAAAGAAGCAGGAGGAGGAAGAGAAGGAAAGGGAAAGGAAAAGGAGGAGGAAGAGAAGGAAAGGAAAATGAAAAGTAGGAGGAGGAAGAGAAGAAAATAGAAAGGAAGGAAGAAATTGAAAAGTAGAGTAGGGAGCCGAAGGAGCGAAGAAAGGAAGAAGAAAGTCAGAGGATGGAGGGAGGGGATGAAGAGGAGAAAAGTATGACGAAGGTATATAAATCGATCTTGTCTATCATGATTTACTGTGAGAGTTATTACTATGTATAGCGATTAATGTGATAGTGATTACTATGTATAGCGATTACTATGAACGATTTACTGTGATAGTGATTACTATGTATAACAATTACTGTGAACGATTTACTATTATAGGTATGATTATGTATAGTGATTATTGTGATAGCGATTACTATGTATAGCGAGTGTGCAACGATTATTATTTATAGCGATTATTATGTACAACGACGTGTAGAAGTACAAATGGGACTAATTTTGATTTGATATGAATAATATGTTATTTTGTATTACAGGGAGGTCACAAGAGAAGTAGAGAACCAGGTGAAAAGCTCATAGGGTGGTGTCAGTGGCCTGTAGTTCTATCATGGTATGGACAACTAAGTGAATATCAGAAGGATCGATTGCGAAATATGCATCTCGACAGCCTTCTAGACCAACATTCTTTTCAAACATGTTGGAACACCATGACCCACCTGGTAAATAAGTGGAATAATAAGACAAACACATTCCAATTTGATTCTTTTGAGATCACCATGACCCTAGAAGATGTGACGCGAATTACGAGCCTTAAGTGCCATGAAAGTGTTGTTCTATTACGGGATTCAAACTATACCGCAAGGGACAAGTGCATGGCCCTTCTAGGAATGTCGATGGAGAACTGGAAGCAATGTATTTTTGGTGGAAGCAATTCCACATTGATGAAAGTTTATTTTTTCTGTAATAAATGGGAAGGCCGGTCCGCTATATGTGCATATAAAACAGCTGACCAAGAGTTGTGCGGCTTACTTCTTTATTTTTTTGGACTTACTTTATTTTCTGATTTGTCTAGTTCGAGAATAAGTTATTTGTGTCTGCAATTCTTGGAAGACTTAGATAAAGCCGACAACTATGCATGGGGTGTTGCTATTCTCACACACTTGTACAATCAACTTTACCATGCGAGTAATTGTACAAAAATTGTCACAGGGTTTTGGTCATTTGTCCAAGTAATTGTTTATTACATATTTTATAGTTGTAGACTAAGATAGTTGAAGGTTATAGTCTTACTAATATATATAATTTTGTAGGTCTGGTTGTGGGAGCATATTGCCTCCTTGCGTCTTGAGTGTGGCCCTGTGATTTATGGTTTTGCAAAGATCAGCCGATAGGCTAGAATAAATGTAAAGCAAGATAATGCTAAGTTCATTTTAGATGGTCTGCAATTAAATGAGATAAATGGTTTAAAATCTTTTATAATCGTTTTAGCATTTATCATTCATTAATATAAATCGTTGAAATGTTTAGCATTCTTAAGTAATCATCATTGTAGGATTTTCACTTCGTTAGTACAAATCATTCTAATATTTAACATTCTTAAGTAATGATCGTTGCAAGATTTTGTATTCCTTGGTACAAATTGTTATCACTTTAGCATTTAACTTTTATTAGTGTAAATCGTTGTAATCGTTAGCATTCTTAAGTAATGATCGTTGCAGGATTTTGTATTTCTTAGTACAAATCGTTGTCGCATGTAAATCGTTATAATCGTTAGCTTTCTTAAGTAATGATCGTTGCAGGATTATTTCTTCGTTAGTACACAGTGTTATCTTTTTAGCATTTAATATTCATTATTGTAAATCATTATAATATGTAGCATTCATTAGTGTAAATCATTTTAATACAAAGCTCTCATTAGTAACAGTCGTTGTAATATATTTAGCACTCGTTATTATAAATCATTTTAATAGTTAGCATTCATTAGCATGAATAATTATGTCTATACCTAAACCATAATCTCCAATGTAAAGGTTGTATAGAGACTGTATGGAGATGGGGAGGACGAGGACCGAGAGATTGTTGCTCAGGCTATGAGACTGTCTGGCTGTGATATTTGGCTATTTAGCAATTATAAAGCCGAGTTACAGCATGGTAGTCGAGTTCTCCTACAAGCTGGCTTGAAACAGTCTACCTCAATGCAGCCTGTGGAAGTGAGAAGGAAGATGAAAAATGGTGGGGCCAGGAACGTGAATTGGCATGATCGCTTCAGGGAATAATTGGATAGTTGGAACAAATGAGGTGTTCATGCCATAGCGTATGATTATAAAGAACGACAATATAACCTCAACTATTTCAAAAAATATTAGGAACCCATGCGCCGAAATCTGGAGATTGAGAATAAGGAATGTGGAAATGTTGAGAACCCATGCGTCCCTCTTATCCCCCATCATGTTGTCTCCCATTATAGAAAACACGCCCATTGTATCCCTCCGGCTATAACAATGATTCTCTCAGTTGCAGTACACAATGAAGAGCGAACACAACTCACAAAAAAAAAGGTAGTCTCTGCCACAAGGTTTGACATGCTGGAGAGGGAGAATAAAGAGTTACGGAAGCAGGTGAGGAATTTGGAGAGACAAATGCAGTCATTGGTAGAGCTGATTACCAGTGATTTTAATAAGATCGCGGGAACCAAGAGGCCACCAAGGAAAGAAAGTCCACCAAGAAAAAGAAAAAGACGATTTGTATGTCAAAGTCCATCTGAGTCGTCAAGTGCCACTGAATAAACATTATATGATTTTTTATCCCGATATTTATTTATTATAATTCTACAATTCTTTGTTGTAATTCTATAATTCTTTTTTGTAAAGTGACATTCTATAAATGTATAATTCGTTTTTTAATAATTGTAACACACAAGTGCCACTGAACAAATTATTGTAATGTTCAGCCTTCACAAAAAAAATTGAAGAAGCTTTTAGCATTGTGTACTGCACAAATTATGAATTGCTTTTTTGAGCTGACTTCATATCGCGATTTATACAAACATTGATAAAAGAATGAAACAATTTGTACATATAAAGACTACGTACTATCGCGATTTGCTACATCATGATCTGTAAAGCCATGCCACCAAAACCCATCAAATAATTGAACCAAATCCGTTTGAATATCCTATTGTGATTTGCCTTTACGAGCTTTGTCTAAGCAAACGATATGTTCCAGCGCGATTTACACAATGACATTTATATATGGCAGAAAAGAAAACTAACAAATTGACACTATGTTTAGACTTAGTAAAGAACAAATCGAGTTAACTTCAAAGATATAGATGTCATTATGTAAATCGCTCTGGGATAATATCTGGTATAATGATTCAGATACATTATATGTACAACGATTTGTCTTATCGCGATTTACAATGACTGATAAAAGGTGAATAAATACAAATCTACTTAGAACCACAATTCTTTAAGTATTATAATATAATAATATTTTTCATCTAGCGATTTGCTTTTACGAGCTATGTCTATATGAACGATATGTCCATCGCGATTTACATAATGACTGGTTCATGAAAGGTAGAAAAGAAAAACAATAAACAAATTGATATGATGTTTAGACTTAGTAAACTACAAATCGTGACTTAGTTGCAAATCGATTTCACTGTAACGATACTTGCTATAGCGATTTGCTTGATACTGATTGTTCTTTCACAAATTAATTTTACGAGCTTTGTATATGTGAACAACATGTCTTACCTTCAGTTTACTGAGTGGCCTTCACTAGTCACTGGGAATGATAGAAGGCAAATCTATCTACCAATGGAGGTCCTTATCTCTTTGCAAGTTTTTTTTTTCCAGCATATTTGTACCTCTTGATTATGCATAGACTTGTTCTCATGTGTTCCTCCTAACGTATAAGAGTTGCTTGACTTTTCCCATGCATAGACTTTTACCAAGATATGCAGTTTCCCTTTGGCATCCACTTCTACCAAATATCTTAACATCAAAATCCAAATTACCATTATACTTGAACACAAAAAATTCTCCAAATTGCAAGGAATGGCATGCGATAAATGCTGACCAACCATTCTTGAGAAACATGGCACCATCTTTAGCATGCACTTTGACATGCCAAGGGCTGCCTGTATGGCTATTTAAGGTGACATTAACACATTTATCTAACTTGATATACCATGCAAAGGCTGGAGGAATGTACTGCAAAAGTAAATGGTCTTTCAGGTCATGCATTTATTACTTGCCAAAGGGAATTTAACACTCAATCAAATAATTTCAAAAGTTCTCAAATTCTCATCCCAAATAGAACCCCACATAGAACAATCGAAACAAAACAATATTTAGTTACAATACATCATGAAAAGCTATTTATGAGAGGACATTTTTGTCAAACACATATCTATCTTTTAGAGACTCCCATTTTTACAGAAGAGCTCACCAAAACATCCATATTGGTCATCGTCGAGTTCATTTCCTACTGTAAAATGATTCTATATGCAGTTGAGGATACATCATCTCCAACAAAATAAGCTCATTAGTAATGACAGTCCACTACACCATTTTGTCATGAAGTATATCAAAGATTAGGCGGATATTTTTTCAACTGTGAAGTATGGTTTGTGAACAATGGAGGGTCCGGCAGTAGCAATAGATTAAATAGATGGACATCAGTATCACCCCCTGTCTATCATGCAGAATATATGTGCTTGCTCCGGTATGGCAACAACGATTGAAGATGATTATGGTCGTTATATTCTGTGTAAGCTTCGATATACTTCACGATAAATACACCACAATCATATGTGTCATGAATATATCGATGTATACACAAAAGATAACCACCATAATCATTATTGAAGATTATACAAATCTTTTCTTACGACATAAAACAACTACGTTATCAGCATCAAACCCCATCTATCAAGCACAGGTAGAAGAAACACAAAAGAAGAAAGAAAAAAGAAAAACACAAGGAAGAAGAAGAAGAAGGCGGAGGAGAAAAAAGAAGAAGAAGAAGAAGTTGCGCTGTCGCAGAAAAAAGAAAGAGAGGTTAAATAGATTATGGTTTTAGACGTGGATAACGAGTCGGGTGGGGTCGAGTAGGGTTTTATATATATATCTATATTAAGGTTTTACATTTTATAGGATTTTACGCATGTATACACAAATCGACATGATGTTTAGACTTAGTAAAGTACAAATCGATTTAAGTAACAGTTGTAAACCGTTATAAGTAAATCGTGATATTACATATTGATATCGTTCACATAGACAAACAAAGACATATTATTGTTGCAGTTACTTCATAAATACAATTAGACGTCCTGATAATTACCTACTGGTGATGATATCTAATTTTTTATGATGATAGTCATGTATTTTATCTAAGCCAAACCATTGTGGTCAGGTAAAAAAGACTAGGTTTTTTCGTAAATGATGTGGTTGTAAATCACATCGATTTGTAGTTTTAAAGTTACCGCGACAATGATATGTCTTTGTTAGTCTTTGTGAACAAAATCGGTTTAGATTTATGAAGTTACCGCGATAATAATATATCTTTATTAATCTTTGTGAACGAAATTGATTTGTATTTATAAAGTTACCTCGATTTGTATCATTGAATTATTCTCGATTTTTACTTTACCAAGTCTATACATCATGTGGCTTTGTTTATTATTTTTCTTTTCGGCCATTTATTAATCAGTTATTTCAGCCATTGGTCATGATATATTGTAACTAGATACTAATATTTTTGGTAAATGAATGTGGTTGTAAATAACATCGATTTATATTTAAGAAGCTACCTCGACAACGATATATCTTTGTTTGTCTTTGTTAATGATATCGATATATAATATCGTGATTTACTCATCGATTTGCAGTTGTTACTAAAATATTGTTTCTGTATAAAATATAAATTGGTATCATGTTGTAAATCACTTTGAATTTACCTCAATTTTTTTTCATTGAATTTCACATCAATTTGTATTTATGGGTTTAGGTGGGGGTGATTAGATTGGGTTGTACAGCGATATGTATATTTGAAGGCTAGATGAGACAACGATTTGTCTGTGCACTTTTATCGTGATTTGTACTCATACACATTGCGATTTTCATCCAGTTGTGACTGACATAGACGTCATTGTGTAGATCGCGATAGAACACTATATGGTATATAAATCTTACAAATCGATATTAGAAAACACATAATATCTTACAAATTGATATACATATCGCATAATATATTACAAATCAATATGGAAATTCAGCATAATAGCTTACAAATTGACACTACAAAACACATAATATCTTACAAATTGATATACATATGGAAAAATATATTACAAATCAATACGAAAATTCAACATAATAACTTATAAATTGATATTAACAAACAAAACAATATCTCACAAATCGGTAGTATGTTACTACAACCGTGATTTGTGATACATTGCATATACTGAGTGAATGGACGATACCGGATGGGGTAGAGGCTCTTCCTTGCATCTGTAAACAAGCATTCTTGTCAATAGGTCGCACGACTGTAGCATATTTGTCATGAAGTATATCGAAGATTAGGCAGATATTTTTTCAACTATGAAGTATGATTTTTATGCAACGATTCAACTACAGTATTTGTATATGTGAAGGCTAGATGAGACAATGATTTTCACTAATTGTATAAGCACTGAGCAATAGCGATTTACCTACGGTATCAAAATTGTAGCTCTGTAGGCTAGATGAGACAATGATTTATACATGTAAATGATACATATTACAATGATTTATACATGTGAAAGATACGTTATTAAATAGAATTCACATGTCATTCCTGTGTTTTATAGCTTTTTGGCTGAAGCCATTTTCATGAACGATGATCCATAAAAATATTAACAATTCTATTTTTGTGGCTCATGATTCATGAAAATGGCTTCCTCCAAAAACTCTTTCTTAGTAAGACCATCCAGTGTATAAGCATATTCAACTTCTGTTTTGTTAAACTCTTAACAAATTCGACAATATGGAAATTGGGTCATGAAAAGAGGCATAACAACTAACTTTATGGTAAGACTTAAACAGAATTCACATGTGATTCATGTGTTTCATAGCTCGCTTTCGAATTGATCTGAGTCTGTCATGAAACAGAACAATGTAAGACACTATATTAAGTTTCATAAGAAATGCAAACATTGTCCCAACATTGATTACATACCAAAAGACTTGTAAAACTGAAGTTATCATTTCGAAAAAATTGGTCGGGAGGATTGAAGGTTACAACGTTGTAGTGCACGTCTGTAGGGTATTGTTGCATGTTGGAAATTGCATAAATTAGATATTTATAAGCTGCACGTAATGTAATTTATATGAGAAGCAATATAATGTATTACATACATGTTCATGTGAAGGGTTTGGTCGCTTTTGCTTAGAGGTTGGTAGTTTCTTAGACATTTTCTTGCCAACCAATTCTAGTGCACTTTTTGTCATCCAACGGCTGCGATCAGAGGCAGGTTTTCTTTTGATACCCTTCGCTAGGTGAATTTTTTCATCATAATCTACAACGTTCACTCTTGACTTGTTGAAGATGATGTTTACGCTTTGGTACAACTTCTTATGAGTGTCAAGTGAAGCATGATTTTCACCTTCGTTGTTCGCTCCTATGTTGTTGGATTGGCCTTCATCGCAAGCCCGCAATAATGTATTTCCGCATGCACACATTTTAAAAAAATTTCTACAAATATCTTACAAATTGATATTAGAAAACACATAATATCTTACAAATTGCTATACATATCGCATAATATATTACAAATCGATACGATAATTCAACATAATAGCTTACAAATTGACACCACAAAACACATAATATCTTATAAATTGATATACATATCGCAAATTATATTATAAATCGATATGAAAATTCAGCATAACAGCTTACAAATTGACACTACAAAACACATAATATCTTACAAATCGATATACATATCACAAATTATATTATAAATCGATACAAAAATTCAGCATAATAGCTTACAAATTGATACTACAAAACACATAATATCTTACAAATCGATATACATATCGCAAAATATATTTTAAATCAATACAAAAATTCAGCATAATAGCTTATAAATCGATATTATCAAACAAAACAATATCTCACAAATCGGTAGTATGTTACTACAACAGCGATTTGCGATACATTGCATATACTGAGTGAATGGACGATACCGGATGGAGTAGAGGCCCTTCCTTGCATCTGTAAACAAGCATTTTTGTCAACAGGTCCCAGCATCTTACAAATATCTTTCATTTTCCAACCGTCGAAAGGATAAGATCCACCTGTAATAACAAAACAATGCCTTAATGGCACTCACAACGACATACGTTCTTCAACAATAGCATGATGACATGGAAAGGTACTCATGATGCCTTAATGGCACTTGTTGAAATGTTTGTGCATCATTGCTTTCTTTCATACTGCCTAACGACAACGAAAAAGAAGAGAAGACTGTAAAAAGAGATGGCCGACAAATGCCCATATGATGCCCACCAATGATTGAACCAGTCGATCGATTTATAGTTATCTCCACGAGGTAGGAACGAACCTGAGAATGTTTTGTAACACAAGGCAGGAACGAGAAGGCGGAAATGTGTTGTAACACAAGCTAAAAACCAAAGCAGGAACCTAGACTCGAGACGACTGTAAAGGCTGCTCCGACGACAGCAGATGACGGTAAATGATGCGTCATCAAAAGGAGCTCTTGTTACAGCAGATGGTGCAAAAGTTTACTACTTAGGGCGAAAATGAAACGTTTAGACTTTGAAGAGTTAACATTATCTTCGACTTTATGGATGGAGGATATTTTTATCTTTTTCTCGAAACGTTATTTACCTTTTTTTGAATAAAAGACATTTTTGTTCTTTTCTCGAACCGTCGTTTTATGGCGAGAATAGCAAGAAAGGGTACTTAAGTCTTTGCAACTGCACCGGACTCCGATGTTAAGTGATGCCAACACACACGGGAATACAAGCCACATGTACTTATATATGTGGCGCTCATTCGGACCCTCAAACACGTACTGTAGCAAACAGTGCTCTTAGGGGAGAACACGCAACACCCTCTCCTCAACTCTTGAACTTCTGACGACTTCACATTCATAAGTCGCCTCCGTCTGATGAGCAGAGCCCTTGTAATAAAAAAAAAAACTGTTAATGAATGCTTTGACAAGGTTTTGGATTCTTTTTATTACTAAAACAACCTTTCTTGTGTACTTTATGAAAATTGGAAGGTGGAACATCCCATATTGGTGAAGATAATATTTTGAGTTTTCTAGTTTGAGAATGAAAATGCCCTTTGTGATGTTTCCCCCTTTGCTTTTAATAAAGAAAGCCAATGCCATAAAAGTACGATACGGAACTTCACCCTCATGGATCATTTGCAGGTAACAAGTTCAACATTTAGATAATTTGCATAAAGCCACCTAACTTTTTTGTTTTTGAGGCCATCCCGGCTCGCGTGGTTGCGAGGGCGGTGCTTGGTAAGATGGTTGAACCCCATCTTACCCAGGATCGATTCCCCTAGGATCGGACTGGTGGGTGTCCTTTGGGCACTCACGAGGTTTACTATCTCGGAGGGAGGGCCCATTAAGTGACCTCGCTCCTAAGCAGGTTCCTCGCATCATAAAGGCACCAAAATTATCAGATATGTATGAAAAGAAGTGGAATATTTCAGTTACTTTGAAATGACTGTCAAGATGTAAAACGACATTTCTTTCCCTTTTGTAAAATTCATCCCGTACTCTTCCATTAAACAAATCCAATATTGAGGACATTTCAGTCATATTGTTTGACTAAACAAACGTCAACGAAAAGTGGGCAAAAAGTTTTAGGAAATTTTCAAAAAGGCACCTAAAGTTTGGGCATTAATAAAAAAAGTACCTATGTTTTGGAAAATTTAAAAAGCACACCTAAAAAATAACATGATTAATTAAAAAGGTCAATGAGTTTACTGCCGTCAAGTTTCTTCTTAAATGTGATGTGCAATTATCATTTTACTCTCAACATCATATTTTCAAAATGCACATAAAAAAGAGAGAAGGAGTCTTTGAAAGGTTAACTAGTAAATTAACTCTCTTAACTGATCTTGGGTTAGTGATAACCTGGGTTAAATGGATGAAAGTTTTTTTTTATTAACTGTGCAACAATTTAGGTATCATTTTAAAATTTTCCAAAACTTATGGAATATAATTTTTTGTTCCTTTTTTTTTGGCTAAATGAAAAAATGGAAAAATATATTAGTTAAAAGAGGTTGGGGTAGGCCTAAGAAGACATGGATGGAGGTGATAAGAAAGGATATGAATGCTTTGAACCTCACCGAGGACATGGCATTGGATAGAAATGAATGGAGGAAAAGGATTCATGTGGAAGACCCATAATGATTTTCTTTGTTGGTTCATATCGCCGACCCCAATTGTTTTGAGATGAAGGCGTAGTAGTTGTTGTTGTTGTTTGTTTGTTTTTTTGCTAAACCAAATTCTGCCGAGATCAGGGGTGGGTTGTGTTCATTGAACATGAGATGTGTTTTAAAGTGATTTATTGTAAACAAGCTTTTAGAGTTCCACATTAATGATGCAGATAACAGATAACTTCCCAAAATGGATTTTGGCATTCAAATAATACAAATTTTAAGCACGCATGCACATGTGCACGTGCACACACGCGTTAATTAGATCAGAATAATCAATATCCATTGGTGTTTGCATTAACAGCATTAGCTAGGATATATCCAAATGCACAGACAAGCAATAATAAGGATCCCTGGAATTAGCATAGAAAATTAATCACAAGAGTTAAACAGAATTCGGTGGGAGTACATAAGGATCCCTCTATCCAATGGAACGTCCTAAGCAAGAAGATCAAACACCATCCTAACAGAATGACTTGTCAGGGTTTTCTGAATCAACCTGTGTATGGTGGGGAAAATCATATGGCATCTCCGGTGCATGGAACCCTCCCGCAAAAAGCACCTTGATGACCTCTTCATACACAATACTATTGCCTTCTGGTGTGAGATGTAAACCATCACTGCACAAGCAAACATGATCATATCATAAATTGGAGAATACGAGCAATCCTTGCAAAGGATCTGAAAATTTTCTTTAAGTACCTCAAAAACTTTTGCCACCCCTCGGTCTCCTGAATCTTGGACCACATGTTCACAGAGGGGACACCCATCTCAGTAGCGAGTTCCACACACTGATTAGCATAAAGTCCTGCCATTTCATTCGTCCTCTCAGGCAACTCAGTCGCATTCTCACCATACGTAGATCTATCAAACAATCAATAAACCTCATAATATGCAAGACTGAAAGGACCAATTATGTAAAATGAAACTGTAACAAGGTCAGCAACACATTTAGATCAATAAGCAAGATTTTGTAATTCAAGAATTTCTTTTAATTTTCTTTATTTTGAGGAGACATTGATGTTTTACTCATACTAAAAAAAGGTTTAAGTAAAAATTTGAATAACTCACAGATGCATGGGACAGAGAAGTGAAGTAATAACATGTAGAAATAGAGTCAATATAACTTTCTACAAGTGGATAGTGATCAAAAGCTTGGAGTAATATCAGCCAGTCTGAAATTCACAACCTGGATTTATCACCAGCCATAGACTTGTGAAGTTATCTGAATAACGTACAAAAAATGAGATAGTGACAAGCAAATGGTTCAGAGACTGGAGACATGCATGTGGTTCTATATATGAAGTTCTAGATCACATCCTTTTTGGTCAAATCAAGTCTATTAGAAATAACAAACAAAATCTTGATAATAACAATTCTTCACTTTATACTGATTACCGACTGAGCTTGATACAGGGAGAAACAAAACCTTGAGGTGAACACATATATGCATCAAAACATAGAGAAATCTCGCACCTTGCAAATACTCTCCGTCCGGCCTCATCAACTGGAGGAGGAGTTATCAGCACCACTAGCACAGATGGAAAAGATTTCTGTAACCATTGCAAGAAATTGAATGAAGATATCAAAGGAAAAGGCAAAACTGCAGAGAGAGAGATTTGTTTCAGTCATGCAGAAAATAAAAAATGACCGCCTGACTAAAAAGTCAGGCTCAAAATAAATAGCTGCAAGTATTGATGTAGCTACATGTGCAGTCACAGTGCATTTTTTATAAAAACAACCTCAACATTTTGGTAATTACCCTGGCTTCTCATTTGCCGTATTTACATGACTGAGCCACCATGTTTTGTCTTGACCTCTGCACATTTTTGGGAGTTAGCATATCACAGTTAGTTTTGACGGTTTAGCAAATATTTTATTATATTTGGTTTTTTTTCATATTTCTTTTTCTCTCTGATTCTTGTCTTAATCAGCTTGGTTTAGGAGTAAAGCCATCAATGAAGAACTCATAACTTGTTCTTCATATTCAGTGTAGTTTTTGTAGGGTTTTTTTCTTTGAAATAAAACGCTACACAAATATATCATATACACAATAAAGTAAAAGCACATCTTAATCCATTAGCACGGGCATCCATTTGCTAAGTAAACAAAGGCCTCCTCAAAACAAACAAAATCCTTTGCAGCAGTGCAGGTCCGACACATCAACGACCTTAGATTCCAATGAAGACACTGCATCCCTCGTGAGTCCTTGTTGACAACAACATCCAAAATGGAGATCTTCCATCGGTATTCTCCAGCAAGAAATGTATCCTTTTGGCCATGTCCACAAGGCTATCCATCTGGACAAAGATGCGGGTGTGGGCAAAGAGGCTGAAAATCACCATGACAAGAAGTCATTGGTGGTTTATATATATATACACACACACACACACACACACACAAGCGGTTCTCTGGGAGCACCTACTCCCACATAGTAGAAAGTATATGCGTAAGTATATCTTCTAAATCAGACTTCATAGACGCACTCAACATAGTTTATTCCACACGAATCATGCTTTGGATCATGATTATTGGACACAAAAAAATAAGATTTTTAAGTCATGAAATTTTGGTACATTATGGGCCCTCGATTTTTGAAGATCTGAAAAAACTACATATAGGTTGCAATCTATGTAATCAAAGGCGCCAACTAGGCGGCTAGTTAAACGAGCAACTAAGAATCGGTCTGATTCCTAGTTTACCCTCATCAGTGGTACCGATTTTCCTGACTAGGCGCCTAGTTGGCACTTAACCTATCATCGCCTAGGTGCGAGAACATGTACCCACTTTTTTTACGATAACCGGGGGGGCTGAAGTTTTATAAACCCTCTCTCTCTCTCTCTCTCTCTCTCTCTCTCTCTCTCTCTCTCTCTCTCTCTCTCTCTCTCTCTCTCAACCCTCCGCCCGCCAGTGCCACTCCAGCCTATACGTACGTGGCACGCCTCTTTTTCTTCTTCTCTCCCCCTTCCTCCACCTCTTCTTTTTCTCTCTCTTTCTCTCTCTCCCTTACTTTGCCTCTTCTTCTTCTTCCCCCTTCTTCCGCCTCTTCTTCTTCTCTCTCTCCCTGTCAGTTTGTCTCTCTTTCTCTTTCCCCCTTCCTCTGCCTCTTCTTTTTCTTCTTTTCTCCCCTTTCCTCCGCCTCTTCTTCTCTCCCCATTCCTCCGCCTCTTCTTCTTTTTCTCTCTCTGTCTCTCTTTCTCTCCCCCCCTTCCTCTGCCTCTTCTTCTTCTATGTCTCCCCTTCTCTCCGCCTCTTCTTATTCTTTTATCTTTGTCTCCCCCTTCTTCAATCAATTTTTTGATTTGTTGAAAAGGTTAATATAAGAGGTTGTATTGAAGAGTGGTGATTAATCAGATTTTGTTGTTGTTGATTATTTTTTGTTGCTATAAGGTTTTGTAATTGCTCTGTCCCTATTTTTTGTGGCTGCTGATTTTGTGACTGTGTGTTGAACTGTTATTGCTTATTAGTATCCATGTAATGTATATGCTTCTTTGATTTTTTCCTCTAAATTGTGTATTTTTATTAACTTTTTTAACTGGGTAAGTTTAGTATTACTATATATGTGTGTGTGTGTGTGTGCATTTGTTGATTAATTTTATGTTGGATACATCTTTGTTGTTAGTCTTAATAATATTTGGGCAGGTTTTGTAATATAACATGTTTACTATGCTTGACGATAGCAATATTTTATGCTTCGTGCATTTGTTGTTGATTAATTTTATGTTAGATACATGTTTGTTGTTAGTTTTAGGACTTAATTTTAAGAATTTAGATTACTTTTAAATTATTTGACATTTTTTGATAATTGTTTTCATTGCTTATTCAATTGTTTTTAATATTTGGAAGGTTTTGTAATGTTCAACATCTTTTTTTTGTCTATTGCTTATTGTTGATTGATTTTATGTTGCATACATGTTTCTTACTAATTTTAGCAGTTCATTTGCATATTTTTTATAGTTTTTTATTTTTTTAATTAAGGTACTGACTAGTCTGCCTAGTCTCTAACTAGTCTTTTTTAGGGGTCCACCGACTAGGCACCACCTAGCGCTTTTGACTACATGGGCCGCAATCACATGATTCAAAGCTTTGTTTTCAACTAAAAAAGGCATGTATCTATACAGTGTGATCAACAACAAAACTTAAGTATTTTGAAAAATTGAAGGTTTCATTAGGTGGGAGTAGGTGCTCCTAGAGCACCCTATCATTACTTATATATATATATATATATATATATATATATATATAGAGAGAGAGAGAGAGAGAGAGAGAGGGGGTATAGATAAGAAAGAATGAGATAGAAGATGGAATATTCTATTTGTGAGAAAGAGAGAGAGAGGCTTGTAGACTATGTCACATGGGTGCGGGTGCGGGGGTGCGGCACTTTAAAAAACCTAGGGTGCGGGGGTGCGGCAGGGGCAAAAATGTAAAAAAAAAATTTAATATATATATATATATATATATATTTGAAGTTTTAACAGTTAATATTGTCATAATATCATTCATCAATCATCATTCATGCAATATATCAACCTAAATATCAATCAAATAAGTAAAGCAATTACATAAATCAACCTAAATATCTTGATCTTAATAATTTTCCTCTTCATCAAATGCATCATTAGAAGGAATATTGGGCTCAGCTAAATCCATGTTTGTTATGTTGAAATCATGTTCTCCCTTAAAGTCACACTCTTCTGGGTTTATATCCCAAAATTTGGATGTTTCTTGTATGCGTTACAAACCCAATTTGAAAATGTTAAATACAATATAAGTATATTTAAATGAAAAACTAATAAATAATCAAATAACTAAGAAAGCAAATTAGTACCTGTATTCATCATTGGTTCGCGAAAGTAATCGAATATTTGAATGAACATATATTAAATCCTTTGCACACTTGTTGTGAGTTTGTTTATGTTCATATTGTGGATTTGAGAATATGTGCTCCAATTTCTTTCGCAACAAGATGAACTAGCAGGCTACGATAGCAATCTTAATGCAAGACGTTGGAGAAGAGGTGTTTTTGATCCAAATGTTGACCATCATGTGATAGGATCTATATTATCCTCTTCTCTCGCGAATAATGTCGGTCATATAATCTCGAAGATGAAAATTTTTCAAACTCTTGTGTAACTTTATGTAGAAGATATGCTTCTGGAAAAAGTCTTGTCATACACATATTTCTATGTCTTGATAGCTCTGGGTCTAAATTTGGAAGGACACGACCAATACCACCAGCCCGCCACTTATTTGCATAATATTTTGGATTAAAAGAATGTGTCATGCAATACAAAGGAGTGTTGCTCTTATCCCACCTTCTGACTAAAATTGAATGAATATGATTAAAAAATTCTGAATCATCCAATGCAAGATTTTTTTCATGTTTGAAAACTATAGCTTGTATTTTTTCAGTCATATTATCCCACATTTCATAAACTCTGTGAAGCATGGGTTCATCCTTATCAACTTCTCTTAACATTTCCCAAATAGGTTGCGTAAATTGAAGGAAGTATACCATTTTGTCCCAAAACTCATCATCAAGAATGAATTTTTTAATTTCTTGAGCCTTGATATCATCATCAGCACGATAGAATGTCCAATTTTCATCAGTCACCATGTTAATCAAAGCATTCTTCACTCTTTTAATCATCTTCACCATCACAATGATGGACGCAAAACGTGTTTCAGTGACCAACAATTTCATGTCAGAATGTCTATTAAATATAGCATTAGCACGATGGTGGTTAACAACAAAATTCATAATGCTTTTGACATTTCTTTCTAAATCTTTAATCCATGAACATAAAGCATATGCGTGTGAATTTTCTTCTTCTTTGGGGTTGCAGATGTTCTTTAGGGCCAGATTTAAGCTGTGTGTCACACAGAGAGTCCAAAAAATATGAGAGTACTCACTCTCCAAACTCAACGCTACACTTTTACAAACTGGAGTGTTGTCTGATTTGTACCACTTTCTGATAACCCACTTCTTTTATAACTTTTATAAACAATCTCTTTAAATACTCTGCATTTTTATATTCCCCGAATACATCAACTGCTTTCAAGAATATTGGGTCACTAAGCGAACAAGCAATGAAATTGATCAGTGGACGCCTTTGAATATCTGTCCATCCATCAGACACAATAGAAACTCCATTTTGCTCTCATGAATATTTTTTAATCTCCATCAACCTCTCCACATTTGCCCTTTCTTCTGCAAGAAGTGTGGTTCGTATTTTTTCTGAACTTGGAGGCACATAGTCACTCAAATTACAATTTGCTAAGGATGTTATTAAATCCTTCCAATAAGGATTTTTAGCCGCATTAAATGGGAGTGAACTAAAATAAAAATACCTCCCAACTTTTCTATCAAATTCTTCTCTCCCATATGTATTGAATGTTGCTTGTATCGTTCATCTACCTCCTACAATGACTTTTCTTTTCTTTTCAGCATCTTCTTGGTGGCTTGCAAATGACACACTAACTGCACAAGAATCGACCATCGCCTTTCTCTTCTCATATTCTTCTTGTATTGACTTCGTATTGCCTCATCAACTTTCTGCATCCTAAAATGCCATGTCCTGGTATCTTCAACAAATGAGTTTTCACTCTTGTGTAAGACCCAACAAAATCTCTTTCACAGAGCTTGTATCGAAATCTCTTGTTTCCACCAGCTCCTTCAGTTTTTGCAAGTTTATCTACATGTACCCATAGTGGCCCCACATCATCAATCTCACTACAACTATCAACAAAACTAGCAGCAGAACTCACATGTTAGGATGAGGATGATGCAAGTCATTTTCCTTTATCCGTCATTTTTATCCGAAAAACACAAAAAAAATACATTCAAAATTTCAAATCAATTATAAGGACATTATCTTGATATAAAAATATATATATAATCAGGAGCAAGGAGGGGGGATCTACCCCTCCCCTGCCAAAAACAGGGAGGGACTCAGCCCCTCTCCTGAAATAAGAGGGAGCAGGGACGGGGGCTCGACCCCCTCCCCTGCAGAAAACAGAGGGAGCAGGGGGGGCTCAGCCCCTCTCCTGCCGACCCAACAAGAGAGCGAGTGGGGGGAGGGGATCCCCTGCCAACCCAACAACACAGCGAGAGGGGGGGCTCGGCCCCTCCCCTGAAATCAAAGGGAGCAGGGTGGGGGGCTTGTCCCCTCCCCTGCCAAAAACAGGGAGAGGCTCAGCCCCTCCCCTGCTGAAAATAGAGGGAGCAGGGGGGGCTCAGCCCCTCCCCTGCCGACCCAACAAGAGAGCGAGAGGGGAGGGGCTCAGTCCCTTCCCTGCCGACCCAACAAGAGAGCGAGAAGGGAAGGGGGGGCTCTGCCCCTCCCCTACCGACCCAACAAGAAGGGGGGGGCTCGGCCCCTCCCCTGCCGACCCAACAAGAGAGCGAGAGGGCGCAGTGGGGTTCGACCCCTCCCCCACCGACACAAGAAGAGAGCGAGAGAGGGTATGTACCTGCGAAAAGAGAGGAGGAGCCTAGGAGGTGGTGTTGGGGCGTCGGTAGGAGAGAGCTCGAGCTGGGCGGGAGAGGAGAGATTAGGGCAAAAAAATTTTTTTTGCCCTAATCCTCCTTTTCATCGCGGATTTTTTTTTAACGCCGAAAAGTGGACGAAAATGACCCACCCAGGGTCATGTTGACCGCAACCGGTGCCGCACGCAAACCCGCTCGCGTCACGTCAACGTGGGTGCAGCCCCTGTTTTGCCGAGTCCCTGTGACTTAGCTTGTAGATTAAAGAGAATGAGATAGAATGAGTGGATATTATTCCCACATTCACCAACACACTTGAAAAATTGTGACAAATGCGGGAAAAAACTAGCTATCTAAACTTTGAAAAGTTTGATGGGAACATGTGATACTGAGTTGGTGAGAAAAAGTGAGATTGTTTGAGCAGTTTATCGAGGAGCAAAGTTTCTTATTGTAGCATCCCACCCAATAGAAGGGGGGGGGGGGGGGGGGGGGCTCGGCCCCTCCCCTGCCGACCCAACAAGAGAGCGAGAGGGCGCAGTGGAGCTCGGCCCCTCCCCCACCGACACAAGAAGAGAGCGAGAGAGGGTACGTACCTGCGAAAGGAGAGGAGGAGCCTAGGAGGTGGTGCTGGGGCGTCGGTAGGAGAGAGCTCGAGCTGGGCGGGAGAGGAGAGATTAGGGCAAAAAAAAATTTTTGCCCTAATCCTCCTTTTCATCGCGGATTTTTTTTTAACGCCGAAAAGTGGACGAAAATGACCCACCCAGGGTCATGTTGACCGCAACCGGTGCCGCACGCACACCCGCGTCGCGTCACGTCAACGCGGGTGCAGCACCTGTTTTGCCGAGTCCCTGTGACTTAGCTTGTAGATTAAAGAGAATGAGATAGAATGAGTGGATATTATTCCCACATTCACCAACACACTTGAAAAATTGTGACAAATGCGGGAAAAAACTAGCTATCAAAACTTTGAAAAGTTTGATGGGAACATGTGATACTGAGTTGGTGAGAAAAAGTGAGATTGTTTGAGCAGTTTATCGAGGAGCAAAGTTTCTTATTGTAGCATCCCACCCAATAGCATTGCCATTGTTATTGCACTGATTAGTTTTACACTCTTAAGTGAAGTTAAATAGATTTAAAATCAGCTCAAGAAACTATAAATTTTGAAAATGACAAATTTGTTACAGTAGTCATTTTCCAAACTTTAGAAGGAAGACCATTTTCACACTAGAATACCCTGGTTACATACATACATACATGCATACATACATTTTTCAGTTTTCAGTTTTTCGGTCATTTTTCATGAAACTAACCTTACAGATGTCATCTACATGTTTTTCTTAGTGGGAATCAGCTTTTAGGCTGTCTAATCACGAGTTCAGGACACATAAGTAGGTCTTTATAAGGCTTCAAAAATCGATGGCCTACAATATGTGACACTCTCCCAGGTCATAAAATTGTTCAAAAGCCGATCCCCACTATTTTGCTAAATTCATTTATGAGGACTGATTGGATCAAAACAACCTCCCCCATGGAGATTCTGAGGCATTTGTACCTACAAAAGTTTGTAAAAATATATTTTATATATATATATGAGTGCTTATATGGTGGTACTGTACACTTTATTTACATAGATCTAAGCACCAAAAGCAAAATCTAACCATTTCTAATTATTATTGCACATGTCAAAATTGACTCGAATATGATGTTTTATACCATTTTTAAACCACTCTTATTTTCATGGATTGTGAGCCGTTGATTTTCACTATCTTAAAAATGGAATTTATGGTGTATTAGAGATTATAAAACCTCCTAATATAGTAAATAAACCATGTTAAACACATCTGTATTGTTAGATTTACCATTTGGTGGCTAGATCTATACAAACAAGAGTGTGTACCACCATATGGTATCATGGTACAAAACCACCAATATATTATATTATATTATGTTATATTATATTATATACTATATTTATTATATATATATAGAGAGAGAGAGAGAGAGACTTAATAAATAAAAAGGGAAGCAGTGCAACTTGGAAGGTATTTTATGACATTGTTTAACTTCTGCATGTAGGCTCATGCAATAAATGGTAGTTCAGGTCAATTGTAGCAAAAAGTCCACAAAACGTTTCCTTTTTTCCTAATTCATGATCTCCCTATATCAGTATTACTGAACGTGACTTTAAGAAAAAGTAGAAAAGAATTATATATGCATAAAGGTGGTCTAAATCATAAGAAATATTTGTAGAGTATATGTTAAACCTTCAGGTGACAAACAATCTTTCTAAGGTTTTCTTTATACTCTGAAATTGGCACATGTTGCCTTTCATTGCTTCTTCCCAAGAGTGCTGCATCATTAGCACCAAAAAACACGGTCACTGCAACTGGAGGCTTCTCAGAGCCCTGCAAAGCACGTACACAAATATTGAATTAATTATTGATATCTTGAAAATGTGAACAAAAAAGATCATCTGCCAAACATGATGTTAAGTATTGAAGATGGTGATAAAAATAATAAAGGAATAGAGAAAAAAGTAAAAAATATTAGTTATAACTTCATGTGAGAAAGTGGGACAAAAATCAGTGCAAATGTGATAACAGTCACATGGATATGGCTACAGATACAGGGAAAAGGTCATTTTTATGAAATTTTCAATATGATTAGTATAAGGGACACAATTAAGGGGCCAAAATGGAGTATCCATTTGACACAGGTGATAAACAAATTGAATTCAGATCCAACAGGGTTCCTATTGATGCTAGATAGAACTGTCACAACAGCCCTAAAGAAAGTAACTTGTAAGATTTCTAAGAACTGTTCAAAAAAATAATAACCAAATAACTCTTAGATTAAATATAGGCATCTCCCTCACTAAGGATCCATTCCATACAAATCATGAAGCTACTTGAACCTATGCCTACATCCACTCTTCAAGTCTAGCAACTATGCAGTAACTTTAGACCATGAATGCAGAGAAGAGCCACATCCTAGATTTTAGGAAGCTTAACTTGGATAAAGATGCTCTTTAGGATTTAGCAGATGAATAAATCAATCAAACTCTCTCCTCCCCAAAACCAACTCCAAGAAAAAAGGAGAGAAAGCAGCAGCAGGTTGTATTACAAACCAAAATTCAAGCAATGTAAATACCATATGCATGGACCATCATATAGATGGTGCGGTCATGAGCAAGAAGTTACTAAATTTGGCAACATGAATATGTGAAAGATTAAAGCCATATTTTTTTTCAAACAACGAAATTTAGAATTCAGAAACAACAAGAAATATAGCATACTTAGGATACCATCAGACCATGAGAACCAACACTTAAGTGTCACATAAACTAAAAATTAAAGCAGTCCCATTTTTTCCTTTCAACACCAGCAAATAGTGGGAGAAATGTCCTTTTACATCTTTTAGATTGCTTTTAGATTATATCATCCATGAAAGCAATAAGTTCAATTCATGTCTTGCTTGACTTAGTTGGTAAGTGTTCATCCTATCAATCCTTATTCATTCCCAAATTAACAACCATAGACTGCACAAATCATAATAAGCACTTCAAGCAATGTTTATCTACAATGATTTCAACCAGCTGGCTGTGCCAATGACCTGCATTCTCTTATGCTTTTGCATGCCTAGCAGAACTAGAAAACAGTTATTGCATGCCATATTGGATAATATTTAGACACAGATCATTAGGCTACTCATTCTACAATTTTTTTTGGCTAGGCCAAGTGAAACACCAAACACGGTGGCGGCGTGTTCCCACCACACCCAATGGACGACAGCACATTGGCAGGTCTCCAGTTGGTAAAACACTTGAGTTCCTTCTCCTTCCGCCACCCACCCCCCGCGTCAATGGGAAGTACACTACACCCAGCTTCGACTTTGTGCCAAGGGATGCCCTCCGTGGGTTTCAAACTCGTGACAATTAAGTTCATCTAACAGATTTTATACAGTGAGATCATGTGCATCTGAATCAAAGAATTTCCGCCATCTACAACCATTAAACTACTAAATTTGAAGAGGCACCAATTTATTCAATTAGAACGAACAAAATCCGGATCACTTTTAAAACAAATGATGAAATCTTGCTAAAAGAACATACTAACATGATAAACTCAGGAAAAAGAAAACAAATAAAAAGAAAAAGAAAAAAACTCACAGTAGGGAAAATGCGATCAAGCAGGAATAGAGCCCATCTTGTGTTATATCCACCATAACCACGAACAACTATATCTGCCTGCATATAGTGACAACAAACACAGAAAAAAAAAGTTAAAAAATTATTTCAGCAAAGAGAGGTACAATAATAGAAGTTGGATAACCATGATGTTATATAAAACAAACCTTTTAAGATTAAAAAAACAAATAAAAAGGATCAAGAGACAGAGAGAACTGACAGAACCAGATCTAAGTATCTTAAGAAACAGTAACACCAACAACCACACTAACTCGAAATAACACGCTGAAAATGACCCATAAAACATACAAAATTTATACGTACAAAGCTACGTGTTTTCCAGAAATGTGCAATAGATCACCCTCACAAAACTCGATCTCTCCACTAAAAAGTCTTCAAACCCATCAAAAATGTCATTTTCATGAATTGGGTATCTAACAAAACGGCAAGAAAATAAGCAGAAGCAACTCTAACAATAGAAAACAAAGCATGAAATCGAAGAATCAATAGGAAAAGAGGTTTCCATCGGAAAAGAGATTTCTTTCAAACGGAGGTAATGGAAACACCGCACGTGAAAGAAGAGAGTGATATACCTTGCGAGAGTAGGTGTCTGCGAGGGCTGCTCCCCATCCACCAAGCCTAAACGATTGCTCGGTGAGAGAATCTCCAAATAAAACGATACGAGGCCTCATTCTGTCTCCGCTCCCCAAAGGGCCAATCGATCCTATGGATCACCCAGGGACCTACCAATAACAATCGTACGCTGCAGCGCGTCTTTTAAATAAAAGCCAAAGGACACACGCTTTGGTGGAAATGTTTGGATACTATGGACTTTGGATTCCTGGCGTTCTGTTTCCCAGACATAAATTTTTTTATTTTTTTTTTTATGATAACGAGGAACCTGGCTGATAACCGGGCCAACCCCAGGTGCGGTCACCTACACCCAAGCTCTTATGGAGCCCACCAGTTAAAGGAACTGCACACTCTGTGGGAGTTGAACATGGGATGAAAGGGTCAGCACCTTCTCCCCAAGCCGATTGCCATATAAACTTTGGGCTTTAGACTTGTAAAGTTAAGAGTCCTGATAGGGTGCAATCACATGGCACAAAATGTGTGCATTGAGTACCTGATTGCCCTCCATGGCTCCACAACTGACAGCCCTGTCCCTAGCTTAATGCACAAATATTTGTGCAATCATATTGCACCTGATCTTTTCTCTAAAGTTACTGCAATGTCCAGTTACATATTTTGTTTACTACCAAAAGCAGTTACTATGTCATGGGAGCTCCAACTATATTTTTGAACTATTGGTAGTGCTGGTAAATGAGTCAAATAAACTAAGCACAGGGTGTTCAAGATTGGCTCGTTCTTGTGGCGAGCCCAGCCAAGCTCAAGCTTATGGCAAGTCTGAGTTAAAATGAGCCGAGTTTGTGCTGGCTTGTTTACAAAAAATATATTTTCAAAATTGAAAATAATAAGGTGTGGCATCTAAACCTACTGATCCAAGTTGGATCATTTAACAATAAATAAGGACATTGACGTATAGGTGCCTAACTTATGTTTAACCGCCTAATTTGTTAAACTTTCAAATAGTTGCCTATCTTTTCAAGAAATTTCTCATATGACCACTTAAGTAGTCTCACTTCACTCTGTCAACTCTTTAAATTGACGCTTTAGATATTTATTTTCTTAAGGAACTGAAGGTTACCTTTTAATTTGTCATGCAGTTAAGGTCAAATAAATAACTATAGCAAGAGTTTAACTCTTTAAAAGGCACTTTAACCTGTTTTTTTTCTTTGTTTTAGTTACATGTGACAAAGTAGAAATTGTAACTGTGAATCCTTGCGATTTACTTTCACAAGATTCAAGGTAAAAACAATGGCAATCACAAACACAACTTTTACTTTTTCATGTTTCACTAATCTTAACAAAGTAAGGTGATTGTTCTAAGAATCACAGGCCATTGCAGACGTAAATGAGAGATAGTCACTTTGTTTAGTTGTCATACAATTAAAGCCAAATAAGTAATTTTCGCAAAAAACAAAGTGACAAAGATAGTAATTTGAACAATTTGTTGAGAAAAAAATGACTATTTGAAAAGTTCCAAAAGTAAGTGGTTAAACATAAATTTTTCATAAGTTAGGTGCCTATATATAAAATCTCTAAATAAATACATAGTTTCAATGCTCTAAAGCAATGACATTTTAACTATAAACCTAGTGCTTGCAAGCCAAACACTTCAACCATCTACACTTTGACATAAAATTTATTTACAATATATTTATTATTAGTTAACAAGATTATAGGAGCCAAGCCAACACCCATTGTTATTGTTCGGCTTATTTAGCATATTTCACGAGAAGGAACAAGATTTATATGTGTAAATCCATTCCTACCTCTCTTCTATGAAAGCTTTCACATGAGCTGAACTAACATAATGTTTTAGAAAATTGGTGCTCATTTTCATGTAAAGCCTTTCTTTTTACATGAGAATAAAGCAAACAAACGGGGCTTGTAGGACAGATAGAATGTGACGGGACTTATAATTGAAAGTCGTTGGCTATACCATGCAATGCAATGAAAAGCAAGGTTGTTAAATGCGATGAGGTGAAGCGAGGCGTTGAGCCTGCGCTTACTGAGGCGTACGCCTCTCACAACTGGAATGGAAGTGAAGCGGTGGGAGGGGAGGCAGTAAGAGAAGGACCACCCGCCCAGCTGGTACGGAAGCGAGGGATATGCCGGTCGTCCGGTGGTCGGAGAAGACTGAGCAGCAGCTGCAGCACAGCAACTCCGGTGGTCGGTGGTCACAACTGGTCGGAGGTTGATGAGGGGCGCATCACAGCAACGCCTCAGTACCTTGAGCGTGCACCTCACCTCTGAGGCGTACGCTTCAGGTACTGAGGCGTACGCCTCTCACAACACTGATGAAAAGTCTATTTTAGGGACTTGCATTATTTCAACAATTTGATAGTCTTCACTTTACAAGAACCACGTTGAAAGGGGCCCTCGTGACGCATTTATCATAAAAACAGGATTATGAAAATGGGTTGTTTTAGTGGATTCACCAGTAGGTAAGTTGCTGATTTTAGTTTTTTGTTTTGTTTTTTTTTTATTTATTTATTTTAATGACGAGGAGAAGCCACAGTTATGGCTCAAACCACTTTTTCTGGCCAAGAGATGCCATGAACTGTGGCCCCGCTTTGATGTTGGTAATATAAAACGTCACGTACTCCCCTTGCCCACCTATGGGAGAGCTGATCGTTTACAACCACAAACCCCACCCCTCTTTACTGTAGGCTCAGAAAAAGTGGGACCCACAGAGGGGTAGGGTTTGTGGTTGTCGACAATGCTAATCTCACCCAGCATTTGACACGATCCGCTCTCCAATTAGAGGGTGGTCATTGGGCTCAGTGGCCGACAGGCTGTGAGGTGCCCGACCCATATCATGGTGGGCTCGAGCTGCAAAATATAGCCCAAGTCCAAATGAACTCAGGCCCGACAAGTCCGGTCCATTAAGTGGGTGAGGCCTCAAGGGTGTGGCCTGAGCCCGACTTAAGCTTGGTTATAGGTGACTTTGGCCGAGCTCAAGCATGGATGTGGGTCCGATCTTTCGGGTCGTTATGGAGCCTGTCTGATGGTGTAAACCCCACCAGACAAAGTCGAGTAAAAAAAAACATGTTTTGAAAAAAGGGGTTCTTAAAAAAAAGAAATTGTCTTCCCCTCTTGTGGAAGAGAGGGGATGAGGATAAGCATCACCCTCCTCATTTAAAGGGAGGAAGAGGGTTATCATCATCCACCATGAGGACTATATAAGAGTCCTCACCGTGGCTGCTTAGCCCAGCAATTCAATGATAGAGTTTTCGAGAGTGGGAGGAGGATTACTGAAGCACGTCATCGGGAGGAGCCACCACCGGTAGGTACGTCCTCCCCCTATTTCTATATATACTTTTTTAGACGGCCGACAGACATGGTTGTCAGCATGTTGTAGAAAGAAAACTGGCAGCCATGGTTGTCGGTGTTGTTGTAGAGAGAGAGAGAGAAAGAGAGAGAGGGTCGGCAACCTCTGTGGTGAGGGGAGGGAGGTCAGAAAGGGGTTGTGTCCCTTCTGCCTTAACCCCAACTCAAGAGTTAGCAAAACTGACTCGGTTTGAGCGGTAAACCAGACTGAGTCAGGTCTGTCGGGTCTTGGGTTGGTCTGGGTTGCACCCACACCGAACCAAAAAAAAAAAGAGTCTCGACCGACTGAACCAGTCCCTACTGAATCAGACCACCTCGATCGGATCGAACCTGGGTGTGAATCCAGACTGGGTCGGGTCTGACTAAGATCGACTAGGTCTGGGTCAGTCCAGACCGAATCTAGTCAACAAGTCTCGAACCTGACTCAGTCGATCAAACTGGTTCTGACCAAACCGGATCGAGTTGGGACTGACAGGCTCTCGGTTTCATGTTTGGGTTTAGATTGAACTGGATCAAATCGAATCTAGTCCAGTTTGATCCAGTTGACGTGGACTGACCCAAGTTGAACAAGATCTAGACATAACTGGGTCTAGATCTAGTATGGAGCTAGACGAATCAGTCATAGATCAGATCAAAACTAGATTTGGATCCAGTTCTAGATCCAATATATAGTTAGATCTGGATCCAACCCACAGATAATGGATTATCTCTGGATTCAGATCAGAACTGGGTATGGATCTAGTCTGACAATTCTTGATACTGAATCTGAATCTAAATTATAATTTACTATGGATCTAGTTTGGAATTGAATTAGATCTAGTTTAGTTTGTTCCTCACTAGAATAGAACTGAACGAGTCTAGTCTATCCTTGACTAAGACAAAACTAAACCCAGTTGGAACAGTTGGGTTAAGTCCAATTATACTAAACTGAATATGGATATACACATGTTAGTAAGCGGATCTATTGTGGATTTTGGAGAATTCAATTAAGTTTGAACCCAAACCCAGTTGGGTTGGGACTAGGTTTAGTAAACCTAGTATTCTGAATTCAGACCGAACCTGTTTTGATGTAAGATGAGTTGGGTGACGCATTTATCATAAAAACAGGATCACTTCACTTTACAAGAACCACGTTGAAAGGGGCCCTCGTGACGCATTTATCATAAAAACAGGATTATGAAAATGGGTTGTTTTAGTGGATTCACGAGTAGGTAAGTTGTTGATTTTAGCTTTTATTTATTTATTTTTTTTAATGACGAGGAGAAGCCACAACTATGGCTCAAACGTCTTTTTTTGGCCAAGAGGTGCCATGAACTGTGGCCCCGCTTTGATGTTGGTAATATAAAACTTCACATACTCCCCCTGCCCACCTATGGGAGAGCTGATCGTTTACAACCACAAACCCCACCCCTCTTTACTGTAGGCTCAGAAAAAGTGGGACCCACAGAGGGGTAGGGTTTGTGGTTGTCAACAATGCTAATCTCACCCAGCATTTGACACGATCCGCTCTCCAGTTAGAGGGTGGTCATTGGGCTCAGTGCCCGATAGGCTGTCAGGTGCCCGACCCATATCATGTTGGGCTCGAGCTGCAAAATATAGCCCAAGTCCAAATGAACTCAGGCCCGACAAGTCTGGTCCATTAAGTGGGTGAGGCCTCAAGGGTGTGGCCTGAGCCCGACATAAGCTTGGTTATAGGTGACTTTGGCCGAGCTCAAGCATGGATATGGGTCCGATCTTTCGGGTCCTTATGGAGCTTGTATAATGGTGTAAACCCCACCTGACAAAGTCGAGTAAAAAAAAACATGTTTTGAAAAAAGGGGTTCTTAAAAAAAAGAAATCGCCTTCCCCTCTTATGGAAGGGAGGGGATGAGGATAAGCATCACCCTCCTCATTTAAAGGGAGGAAGAGGGTTATCATCATCCACCATGAGGACTATATAAGAGTCCTCACCGTGGCTGCTTAGCCCTAGCGATTCAACAAGAGAGTTTTCGAGAGTGGGAGGAGGATTACCGAAGCACGTCATCGGGAGGAGCCACCACCGGCAGGTACGTCCTCCCCCTATTTCTATATATACTTTTTTAGACGGCCGACAGACATGGTTGTCAGCATGTTGTAGAAAGAAAACTGACAACCATGGTTGTCGGTGTTGTTGTAGAGAGAGAGATAGAGAGAGAAAGAGAGAGAGGGTCGGCAACCTCTGTGGTGAGGGGAGGGAGGTCAGAAAGGGGTTGTGTCCCTTCTGCCTTAACCCCAACTCAAGAGTTAGCAAAACCATCTCGGTTTGAGCGGTAAACCAGACTGAGTCAGGTCTGTCGGGTCTTGGGTTGGTCTGGGTTGCACCCACACCGAACCAAAAAAAAAAGGAGTCTCGACCGACTGAACCATTCCCTACTGAATCAGACCAACTCGATCGGACCGAACCGGTCTGGGTGTGAATCCAGACTGGGTTGGGTCTGACTAAGATTGACTAGATTTGGGTCAGTCCAGACCGAATCTAGTCAACGAGTCTCGAACCTGACTCAGTCGATCGAACTGGTTCTGACCAAACCGGATCGAGTTGGGTCTCATAGGCTCTCGGTTTATTGTTTGGGTATGGATTGAACTGGATCAACTCGAATTTAGTCCAGTTTGATCCAGTTGACATGGACTGATCCAAGTTGAACAAGATCTAGACATAACTGGGTCTGGATCTAGTATGGAGCTAGATGAATCAGTCATAGATCAGATCAAAACTAGATTTGGATCCAGTTCTAGATCCAATATATAGTTAGATCTGGATCCAACCCATAGATAATGGATTATCTCTGGATCCAGATCAGAACTGGGTATGGATCTAGTCTGACAATTCTTGATACTGAATCTGGATCTAAATTATAATTTAGTATGGATCTAGTTTGGAATTGAATTAGACCTAGTTTAGTTTGTTCCTCACTAGAATAGAACTGAACGAGTCTAGTCTGTCCTTGACTAAGACAGAACTAAACCCAGTTGGAACAGTTGGGTTAAGTCCAATTACACTAAACTGGATATGGATATAAACATGTTAGTAAGCGGATCTATTATGGATTTTCGAGAATTCAATTAAGTTTGAACCCAAACCCAGTTGGGTTGGGACTAGGTTTAGTAAACCTAGTATTCTAAATTCAGACCGAGCCTGTTTTGACGTAAGATGAGTCGGGTGAAATCACAAAGTTAAAATAACCAAATTACCTTGTATATACTCAATATCCAATTAAGTAAAACAAGCATAACTTCACACTCTAAACTCAGAATTGAGTCAGGTTTGATACATTGAATTTGTATCTTAGAGAAAAATCTTCTTGTCATGTGGTTCTAACCAAACGAGAGCCAAAAAAATTGAGGTTTTGCAGATTACCTTAAGAGGGGTATTTTGGTAATTTTATTAAAATATAAATAATATATGTGTATTATAATGAACATGCTTGTGTGATCATTAGATTTTATTGTTAGAGCCACTTGAGACTCAATTGCGACCAGACTTTAGCATTTACATTCGAGGTAAGAGATATTATAAGTAATCTTAGTTGTGAATAAATCATATTGCATTACATGTTATCATTAATTCTTGTATATTAGCATGTTTAAAATTATAGCTCTTGAGTGATAACATGATATGCATAGAATGACCATGCACAAGTTAATTACAATGAAATGACTATATGCACATGCTAGGCGTGATATGTCATATATAATAAAAAGAAATATTATCTTTTGACAATATATCTATGTTATAATAATCTTTGAATAACATGCATTATGACAAAATTATGATTAGCTTTGAGTCTCTTGAGTTTAGTTTTATTATTTAATTTAAATTGAGATTAGCATGCTTAACCCCTTAAATCCCAGAAGTGACAACCTGTAGAAAGGGCTACCTGGTTCGCGATCAGAGTGCAACTACCATGAAGAGTGGTCGTTGTTGATTTAATGAAGTAGAGACGCTACCTCGTTGTATACTTAGTATGATATAAAGTGTGAACCCTAGTATGATTTTGAGATTAAGAATTAGACCATCATGATCATTTTACGATGGCACTTGTGAGAGAATGAGTGAAACATGAGTTTGAGAGTAACGTTAAAGGTAATGAACTTAAGATATGACTTACGGTTTTATATTTACAAAGCATTTGAGACTCTAGACAATCATAGATGGTTGAAAGGCATTATAGTTAGGATATAGCATGAACCATGCCGAATTTAAGCATGACCTCTCGACTAGCTACAAGTGGGGTCCCTCTTGTTGTTTCAATGTAGTGCATGGTGATCTGAGGATCACTCGGAGCGTATGATTCATAGTCTGACCAACGATGTAAAATTAGGGTGTTATACACGGGTTGCTACGCTCATAGAGGGCTATAACAGGTATAGCCGACCTAGTATTATAGTTTGTTGTAAGTGAGTGCTAGATTGAGAGAGCTAAGAGAAAATTTTAAAATATACAAACCTTGTGTAGTGTGTTCAAAACCAAACTCAGTTTAGGGACTTAGAGCCCACTACAATTGTAAGTTAAAGTCATTTATTGTTTATAAATATTATTTACTAAGTTATAGACTCACCCCATGTATAATTATAATTATAGATTTCATGTACACTAGCGTAGGCAAGACGTGATCAGCTACTTCGATTGTGCAGCAGAGATATTTGTTAGTATTATTTTTTGTTATTAAATATTTATTTAATCTTTATTTTTGTATGTTATGAATGATGAACCTTATTAAAAGAATTTATGTCTATTAAAAAAAATAGCCAAGTTTTTTCCTATGTGAACTCTTTATACTTTTCCTTTGGGAAGTAATATTAACCAGACCTAGACTCTAGAGGTCCCAAATTGGGGCATTACAAATTGGTATCACAGTCAGGTTCACACAAAAGGTATATCATTTATAACAAGTTCAATGACATAAAATATAATATAAGTATCTACTCGTTAATAACACGATAGTAACTAGGTTATTTTGTTATTAGGAATGACTAGTGAGCGTGATAATCGCAGAGAGCCTATGATGTAAGAACCTTCTGAGCCTTCTGTTTAGAGAGAAAAGAATTTGTCACCGTGATGACGATGGCTATGGGAGTCATGGCGAGTATGGCTTAAATTGTACGAGAGTTAACACCACAACCCCCATCGATCTATATTATAATCAAGAAAAAAGACGTGTATCGACGGAATGACCTTTCGATACACTACTCAGACTACTCAAGAGCGACAACAACAGCCCTACGAGTGAAGGACTCACCAGTCCTACTGTTAGAGAGCTTGATCAGTACGTGGGTGAACGATAAGGACTGGATGTCAGCTTGAGGAGTCGCAAGGAGAGCATCCTCGAGTGCGCACTCTACATCCTGCGAAAGGTCTAGGATGACTAGTGCACATGGATGACACATGGCCTGGACTAGCTATGTGGTTGCCATGAGCGTAGCTAATATAAGAGCTTCAGCCTCGGCCATGGAGTTTATTGTTAAAGAAACAAGAAGGGTGGCAATTCAGGTCGCAGAGGTAGCATGAAACACTGCACATGTTAATAGAGGCGGCCCACGACCAACATAGGGATGGGCAGCCTCTAGGAGTTTGTTGAAGGTAGGTGAGGATGAGGATTTCATTGTTACCTCCACCTACCTACCTACACTCTAGCTTCACCCTTATATAATATGAGTGTTCCTCCTATGCCACACCCTTAGCAGACACGAAGAAATTCAAGGAGAGAAGCAAGCTTCGGATGGATTGAGGAGTAATATGAAGTTTTTTAAGTCTCTAGATGTTTAGTCATATTTCGTTTAGTCTGATTGTGTCTTATCTTGTTATGTTCTCTTCTTGTTTTATATGGTTTTGTTTCCTTCATATATACTCTAATGCTATTAATGAAATAAAATGCTTGACTGTATGAGTATCTTAAAGGCATGCATGAAGTGGATTTTGATGCGAAAATAATTTAACTAACTCAAATAATAATAAATCAATGATGTAATGATTTCAATACAGTACATATAGTTACTTATAGGGAAATGTCATATATGTCTAAAGACACCTTAGCTTCCAGACGCGAGATGGGCAACCAGAGACAGTGATTGGGGATGACGAGCACCTTGGCAAACTATCTCGGAGGGTGCCTTCATCATCTCGCACTCCGATATGTGCACCAACTCAGAGAGAGCCTTTATTTTTCCTTACTCCGGGGAGGCATGCTCCACACAGTGGTGGAGATCAGAGTATAGAGATCTCACACCGCTGAGAAGCTCAGAAGAAGAAAGCATGGGGATACCTTCTGAGTATACTACAAATTGCATCTTATATAAGTTCTTGGAGACCACTCGAGCTCAACAAGAACAACCCAAATAGTCATTTTAAACATCTTCTCTTAGGCCAAAAGTTTAAGAATATGCAGCCTACATTTTTTTATTGCACTCTTGATGGTGTCTTAGCAGAAAATTGGCTTATGCGTGTGGAAAAAGCCTTAGATGTCATTTAGTGTCATGAAAATGAGAAGGTATGGATAGCGGTGTCAAACGTGACCAACGATGTGGAACACTAATGGAGGACCATCCAAGACACTCTAGAGCAGGACACCTATTTGCCTTGGTCCACATTTGTGAGGAGGTTCTACAGACAATTCTGTTTGAAGTATCAGACGGTGGAGAAAGAGAAAGAATTCAGGAAGCTGAAATAAGGAGACATGATTGTAGCCCAGTATACTGCATGATTTAACTCTCTCTTCTATTTTGCCATGTTCTTCGTGGCGAACGAGAATGAGAAGTGCAGACGCTTTGAGAGGGGTTTGAGACTCGAAATTCTAAGGTTAGTAGGACCACTACAAATAAAGTACAATCGGCTCATAGATTATTCTTCAAGGTATGAATTTTGGGAGCTGAGAACGAAAAAAAGCCTAGGCCTGAAGAGAAGGTCAAACCTAACGACAATGATGTGGCCAAGTCCTCTCAAAGGAAATTTCAGTATAAAGGGAAGTTCTAGCTAGAACACAAGAAGCACTACGTAAGTCAGGCCAGTAGTCAGACTAAGGGTAAGCAAGTCAAGAATTTGAGAGACCATCAAGCTAAGAGGTAGAAGACTCAAAAGTCGGCCTACTCTGACAATTCGTGCGGAACTTATGGTCTTCAGAGGCACGAAGGCAGATGTGACCCAAAGAATATCAAGTGTTATAACTGCCAACAATTGTGTCAATATGTCAATGACTGCCGGCAGCCTGATCGGAGGAACAGTGCAGCCCGAAGCAAAACCCCGCAGTACTAGGTCGTGTATATGCAACCGCTCTTCAAGAAGCTCTCGCCAGCCCTAAGATGGTTAAAGTTATACTCCCTATTTATGGTATTTTAGTATATGTGTTATTTGATTCTAGAGCTACACAAAATTTTACCACCTCAACCTTTGGAAAATTGTCACCTATTGTACTTTCATGATTGATTTTTTCTTACTTGATAGAAACATCCATAAAAGAATCTACCATATGAGATACTATATATAACAACTATATAGTAAAAATAAAGAATTGCAAGTTCTCGACTTCAAGGATATAGACGTTGTCCTAGGTATGGACTGGGTTGTCAAATCATCATGCCACTATTGATCGCAGAAGGAAGTACATTAGTTTTTTAAACCCCCAAACACCAACTTTCACATATCAGGGTGTTAGAAAATTAGTCAAATTATCAATCATATCATGCCTAAAAGCCAATAAATATAGTTGAGAATGATGCATTAGATTTTTAGCTTACATGAAGACTGACGGGAGAGACGACCTCACCATATCAGATGTAGATATAGGTTGAGAGTGTGTCTCTTGATCGAGAGATTGAGTTTCAAATCAACCTTATCCTGGGAACACCCATCTTAAAGACCCCTTATCAGATGGGACTTCCAGAACTTAAGGAACTTAAAGAGCAACTACAAGAATTATTAGAGAAAGGTTTTATACGACCATCAGTATCTCTATGGGTGCTTCAATTTTGTTCATCAAAAAGAAGGACAGATCACTATGAATGTGTATAAATTATCGACAATTGAATGCAGTGATCATAAAGAATAAATATATATTGCCTTGGATTGATGACTTATTTGATCAACTACAAGGAGTTGCATGCTTCTCGAAATTGGATCTGTGATCGGCTTACCATCAACTGGAAATTAAGAAAAAGGATGTGGCTAAGACAACTTTCCGATCAAGATATGACCATTATGAGTTTTTAGTCATGCATTTTAGTCTGACTAATCCACTAGCTGCTTTTATGGATATGATGAACATGATTTTCAGACCATATTTGGACATGTTCGTGGTGTTATTTGTCGATGATATTCTTATTTATTCAATCACAAAGGAGTAACACGAGAAACACTTGAGGATAGTTCTACAGACACTTAGAGAACATCAACTCTACACTAAAATTTCAAAGTGTGCATTTTGGTTTGAGTAGGTGTCCTTTCTTGGTCATATCGTATCCAAAAAAAAATTTATGATAGACCCTGCAAAGATTGAAGCAGTCACCAACTGGTCTAGACCTAAGAATCATACAGAGATTTATAGTTACTTGTGATTGGATGGGTACTATCTGTGATTCGTGAAAGGATTTTTTATACTAGCAGCTCCAATGACCAAACTCACTAAGAAAGACATAAAGTTTGAGTAGAATGACAAGTCTGAGTAGAGTTTTCAAGAGATAAAGAAGTGTTTAATCACTGCTACAGTTTTGGTCTTACCTTTTAGAACTAGGGGTTTTACTATTTACAATGCTGCTTTATATAAAGAATTGGATTGTGTTTTGATGTAGTATAGCAAATTGATAGCTTATGCATCTCGCCAACTAAAAATGCATAAAGTTAATTACCCAACGCATGACTTGAAGCTAGAAGCAGTTGTATTCGCCCTTAAGATATAGAGACACTACTTATACGATGAGTAGTTCAAAGTATTTACTGATCATCAAAGCCTTAAGTACTTATTTTCGTAGAGGGATTTGAATTTGAGACAAAGAAGATGACTTGAATTTATAAAATATTATGACTTTGAACTAAAATATCACTTGGGGAAGGCGAATACAGTCGTTGACGCTCTTAGTAGAAACTCAGAAGCATTGGCCAGACTTATAGATTGAGATTTATTTTTCTCAGATACTCATTAGAAAGCAGCAGCTTGGTGCTTACCAGGTTGATTATTATTCGTGTAAACCACATTGAAGTCAAAATTATGGAAGCAGATTAAAGAAAAGCAACCCTCAGACCCAAAGTTGGTGAAAGTTAGAAATAGAATTTCTTAAGGTGAGGAGTCGAACTTCAAGGTAGACGATCAAGGTCTTCTCATATTCCCTTAGAGAGTGTGCATTCCTAAGGATGATCACCTCAAGAATTAGTTGTTGGACGAGGCACACCACTTGAGATATGTCATCCACCCAGGTAGTACCAAAATGTATCGAGATCTGATGGATACATTTTAGTGGAATGGAATGAAGAGAGAGATTTCTGAGTTTGTGAGCAGATGTCTGGTGTGCTAGCAAGTGAAGATTGAGCACCAGAGACCTAGAGGACTACTACAACTGCTTCTCATACCTTAGTGAAAATGAATAGATATTTCTATTGACTTTGTTTCAAGGCTTTAAAGATTAGAAATGTGATGAATTTGATATGGGTAATTGTGGATAGGCTAACTAAGCCAACTCACTTCTTAGATTGTAATACGACTCACACCTTTGACCTGTTGATCCAATTCTTCATCAGAGAGATAATTAGACTCTATGGAGTGCCCGATTCGATCATTTCATATAGGGACTCCAAGTTTGTTTCACGATTCTGACAAAGTTTCTAAGAGGCAATGGAGACTCAATTAAAAATGAGTATGACATTTCGTCCTTAGACAGACGGACAGTCAGAGTGAACCATTCAAACCTTGGAAGATATGCTGCGAGCATATGCTTTAGAGTATAGTGACACGTGGAATGGTATCATATCTTTAATGGAGTTTGCCCACAACAATAGCTTTCAGGCAAGCATAAGCATGGCTCCCTTTAAGGCACTATATGGTTGACGGTGTCGAACACCCTTGTGTTGGGATGTGGTCAAAGAAAAAAGATTGTTAGAGCTTGAATTGTGCAGTGTATGGCAGACAAAGTCAAATTCATTTGAGAGAGTCTATTGGCAGTGCAAAATCGATAGAAAAGTTATGCAAACCAAAGATAATGTAAGTTAAAATTTTAGCAAGGTGATCATATATTCTTGAAGATATCTTCCTTTAAGGGAGTAATGTGTTTTGGTAAGAGAAAAAAAATGAGTTCAAGATATATTTGACTCTTTGAGATACTCACGAGAGTTGGTTAGATAGTGTACTGATTGGCTTTGCCACCTTCCTTGTCTAGAATTAATAATGTATTTCATGCCTCTATATTGTGGAAGTATATGTCTGATCCCTTTCATATATTGGATGAAGTCAAGTCAGTATTAAAAATCTAGAATGACCTAAGTATGAGTAATAAACTCATGGAAATTTTAGATACAAAATAGTAGAAGCTGTGAAACAAAGATATATCATTGGTATCGGTCCGATGAAGTCATCACAACAAGAATGAGGCAACATAAGAGCGTGAATCAGACATTTGTGCACAATTTCCATAATTGTTCCTAGGTAAAATTTGTAATGAATTTTCTTTTAAGGAGAGTAGAATTGTAAAACCCACCCAAGTCAGAAAAAAAAACATTTTTTAGGAAAAGTGGTTCCTCAAAAAGAGGAATTGTCTTCTCTTGTTGCGGAGGGGATGAGGATAAGCCTCACCCTCCTCATTTAGAGAGAGGGAGAGGGTTATCCTCATCCACTGTGAGGACTATATAAGAGTCTTCATGGTGGCTGCTTAGCCTCACTGATTTAACGAGAGAGAGTTTTTTAGAGTGATAGAGAGAGTAGGAGGAGGATTACCGAAGCACGTTACCGATAGGAGCCACCACTGGCAGGTATGCCTTCCCCTTGTTCATCCTTCCCTATTTCTATATATATATTTTAAAGGTCGACAAACATGGCTTCCAGGATGTTATATAAAGAAAACTGGCAGCCATGTGATGCAACCCACAATGAATTTGTTTGGATATACGATATGCGGTTGCATCGGTCAACGCAAGCACGCATAGCGCATCAGCACAGCTGAAGGCCGCACTTGCCAGCGTGAGTTTTTGCTTGTACAGAGCATGCTGTCAGCAAAACTTGCCACATCAGCAAGTAGTCAGCAGGGTTCATTGGCCAGTCAGTTGCACAACTAAGTGCGCCACATCAGAATGACCAGATTCAGCACATGGGAGCCTTGGGCACCACTTCAATAGGCCAGGTTCATTGAATGGGAGCCTTGAACGATTGGGATCACTTGTGATAGTTGAGAATCAGCTGGTGGTTTTTTCAAATTGGTTTGTGGTTTTGCACTGCCTATAAATAGGTTTCATTTCTATTGAATTATATCTTAGAAATCATTTGAATAGAATTGTAGATTGCGGTCTTCTTTTGGGAAGAAAAAAATCTCTTTGGTGCCTTAGTGCATTCGGTTTTCTTAATCAGGGAAATTCAGGATGCACCCACAAGGTAAAAAGTCATACTTCTGTGAAAATGTCTTCCTTATGGTACATGAAATTTTGAGATACATTCAAATTTTGGAAGTAGCCATCGTTTTCTATTAGGATTGGCATGTCATTTCAATAAATGAACAACTGAGTTTTGAGTTGTAAAACCACCCGACAATGTTGGGTGGAAAGATGATGAAAAAAAAATGAGGCCCCCAACGAATAAGGAAGACAGTTCCCCAACCGTCTCCCTCACTCACCGTGGGAAAGGGTGATGATAAACCTCACCCCCCCACGACCAGCGAGTGGAGGGTGAGGTTATCCTCACCCACCATGAAAGCTCTAGGTGAGCCCCTCTGCCCCTTCTCCCTTGATATACAGAGAGCGAGAGAGAGAGAGAGAGTTTGAAAGAAAGAGAGAGAGAAAGAGTTGCAGAGAGTGAGAGAGCGCATACCTTGAGAGCATCGAGAAGGAGGGAGGCAGTTGTCGGAGCACCGTCGGAGACCACCATAAGTAATCGCTTTTCCCTTTCCCCTATTTTCTTTCATCTGTTTTTTCCTTAAGAGGCTGGCAGCCATGGCTGTCGACAAGTCTGAGGAGCGATAGCTGACAGCCATGGCTGTCAACACCATTACAATGAATAGAAGAGAAGAAGAGGAAGTTGTCAACAAAGGAGTTATCGGCTTTGTACACTATAAAAGAGAGAGGGGGGGCAACCAGAGGTTGTTAGTAGCCCTACGACAGAGAGGTCGGGAAGGAGTTGTGCCCCTTCTGCCTTAAACCCCCACCCCCTTACCAGAGTCGGTAGAACTGACTCGCTCTGGCTGGTAAACCATATTGAGTCGGGTTTGGCGTGTCTCGAGCCAATCTGGGTGCGACCCAAATTGAACCAATTAAAAAAATAATAATAAGGGGTCAGTCAACCAAACCGAACCGACTCGGTCGAACCGAACTGGTTTGAGTGTGAACCCAGACCAAGTCAGGTTTGATCAAGACTGACTCAGTCCGGTTCAGTCCAGACTGAGTCTGGTCAATAGTTTTAAACTCAACTCGGTTCACCGAACCCGACCGAATCGGGTCCGACTGGATCTCAATTCTCTATTTGGAACTGGTTTGATTTGAACAAGATTAGATCTGGGTTCAGTTTGATCCAATCAGTCTGGATCGATCCAAGTTAAACCAGATCGAGACAAAATTGGGTCTAGATCTAGTATGGAGTAGGTGAAACATTACTGGATCTAGATCAGACTTCCAAACTGTTTGGATCAGTTCTGGATCCAATATATAGCAAGATCTGGATTCAACCCACAGCTAGATGGATCAATTCTGGATCCAGTTTGATAGTTTTAGATCCAGATCAGAATTGGATCTAGTTTATAATTTATTATGAATTTTTGAGAATTCAATTGAGTTTCAAACCAAACCTAGTTGGGTCAGGATTAGATTCAGTAAACCTAGTACTCTAAACTCAGATCAAACTTGTTTTTGGCTTAAGATGAGTCAGGTCAAATCATAAGAGTTAAAATAACCAAATTACCCTTGTGTGTACCCAATATCTGATTAAGTAAAACATGCATAACTTTGTACTCTGAACTTAGAATTGAATGAGGTTTGGTGTGTTAGACTCGTATCATAGAGAAGAATCTTCTTGTTTTATGATTCTAGTCAAATAAGGGGCACACAAATCAAGCTTTGACGAGTCAACTTGAGTCAACTCGAGTAGAGTATTTTGATAATTTTGTCAAAATATAAATAATATATGTGTATTAATATGAACATATTTTTATGATGATCAGATTCTATTGCTAGAGTCACTTGAGACTCAATTACGACCAAAGTACAACATTCGTATTTAAAATAAGAGATATTATAAGCAATCTTAGTTGTGAATAAATCATATTGTGTTGTATATTAGCATGTTTAAAATGTAGCTCTTGAGTGAAAACATGATATGCATAGAATGACTATGCATGAGTTTATGGAAATGAGATGACTATATGCACACATCAAGTATGATATATCATGCATATTAGAAAGATATTGTTTTATGATAACATATTTATGCTATAATCTTTGAATAATATGCATTATGATGAGATTGTGATTAGCCTTAAGTCTCTTGAATCTGGTCATGTTTAAATTTATATTGAGATTAGCATGTTTAACGCCTTAAATTCCAGAAGTGGCGACCTGTGGAAAGGGCTACCTGGTTCGCGGTCAGAGTATAGCCACCATAGAGTGTGGGTCATCGGTGATTTAACAATATAAAGATTGTACATCGTTGCATGCTTAGTATAATATAAAGTGTGAACCCTAATGCCATTTTGAGATTGAGAATGAGATCCATCGTGATTATTTCAAGATGGCACTCATGAGAGAATGAGTGAAACACGAGCATAAGAGTAAGGATCAAGGTAATAAACTTAAGATATGACTTAGAATTTTATATTTACACAGTATCTGAGACTCTAGACAACCATGGATGGTTGAAAGTCATTATAGTTAGGATATAGCATGAATCATGTTGAGTTTGAGTCTTACCTCCAGACTAGCTACTGGTGGGATCTCCTTTGTTATTTTATTACAGTGCCTGGTAATCTAGGGATAACTAGAAGCATATGGTTCATAGTCTGGCCAATAATGTAGAATTGGGGTGTTCTATACGGGTTGCTACGCCCATAGACAACTATAAATGGTTTAGCCGACCTAGTGTTATAGTCTGTCGTGAGTGAGTGTTAGATTAAGAGAGCTAAGGAGAGAATTTAAAATATACAAACCTTGTGTGGTGTGTCAAAAACTAAACTGAGATTAGGGGCTTAGAGCTCACTATAGTTGTAAGTTAAAGTCATTTATTGCTTATAAATATTCTTTAGTAAGCTATAAACTCACCTACTGAATAACTACAACTATAGGTTCTAGGCACACTAGCATAGGCAAAATGTAATCAGCTACCCCGATTGTGCAACAGAGTATTTGTTAGTTTTATTTTCTTGTCATTGAATACTCATGTAATTATTATTTTTATATGTTATGAATGTTGAACTTTGTTAAAGAAATTGAGTTTATTATAAGAAAAAAAAAATTAATCATGTTTTCTCCGTATGAACTATGTATGATTTTCCTCTGGAAAGTAATACCAACTAGACTTAGACTCTCGAGGTCCTAGATCGGGGTGTTAGATGAGTTGTGTAGATGAATGTATCTTCTAAATTCATTTGTTGATCCAAATGTTATCTCAATTCACCATATTCTTTTGACTATTGGAGTGTATTTCATGACCACTGGATTTTATTACAATATTCGGCCTTTTCGGCATTTTGCTCCTTATCAAACACTCCATGATTGCAACTTCAGCTAATGTTAGTAGCACTTAAAGCTTTTTTTTTTATGATGAGGAACCCTTGCCAAAGCGAGGAAAATCCCGGGTGGGGTGCCACAAATTTTTCACTCTCATGACCCAATTCAACAAATTTAGCGGACTTTGAAGCTACTTTTCAATGAGGTTTGTTGTGGTAGTTAGGGCTTGGGCCAATAGAACTAAGTCTCAAACTTGCCACAAACCTCTTTGGTGGTGAACCCCCACGTAACTTCAATAGTTTTTCTCTCTTCTCTGTATTTCTCTTTATCAATACCTTTGTAGTTTTCCTTCATTTCTTTTATGGATGCATGGGATTGAGCTTTGTGGGATAGCAAACATTATCATCCGAGAAAGAGGGCTATTAATTCGCAGGACGGAAGCTCTGTCTAGTTTATACAAAATCATGAAATGAGCTGTGAAGCTGAATCTGGAATCGATCCGGACGCAATCTTGGCCCTCATTTGACGGGAACTCTTTAACATGATTTAGTGGATAACATCTTATCCACATCTGGCAAGGGCTTAATTAGGCCAGGACCCAACTGGATCTGAACCTCTACAGTCTCACTGAAAGACTTGCTTTCTGAAGTGTTAAACAATGAAAAGAGTAGAATAACCAACAGAGGACAACCTGTGCAGCATACAGTTATCGGTGGAAAGATGCTTTTAGGTCACCTAGTTTAATCTTTCGAAGAGGGATAATTGTCTAGATATGCAGCTGTGCTCTATGATTGAGCAACGTTGGGGTTCTATGATTGAGCAATAAAGATGGTTGAATAGGTAGTAGGACAGTACATGTAGCTCATCAGTAGTATCACTTTATGCATTGCTGCAAATCTATGCTTTGGCCAAAGAAGAAATCTTGCTATATATAGCTTGTTGTCCATGTGACACCACGTGAGATCTATTATATTCAAAGATCTTGTATATTCCTTTTCTGATTCTCTTAGCTTCAGATGCCCAGATTAAGAATGGCTCTCTACACAATTTTAAGGTTTCAATTTCTCCATGAGACAAGGCTACGCAAATCTCACTTTTTTTCCTTTCGCCACTGCAATAATTGTTGGGCTGCTAGTACTCGAGTGTGGACAACAAACAAATAGGATCAGGATTCAACTGATAAAATTCATGGTTCAGAGGTCTGGTTCAATTTCCACATTAGAGCCACAAAGGTATGATCATCTATTATGTGCATTGCAGTCCACATGAATCAAGCATTTGTTGTGACCAAACCTTGCAAGGAATCAAACCCACATGGATGTCTACATATATCTGCCTTGGAGAAGCCATCACATTTAGTGGAATAACAGCCAAGTATTGAAAATGATTTTCTCGAAGGAAATGAAGCCATCCTATAAATGTAATTCCTATAAAAGAAAGAACTGGCCTACTGGGTTGTTAGAATGTCTGATCAATATGTAAATGCATTTCAACAAGGCCATGTTCCTTTTGCTCAACCTTTTGAATCTTTGATTCTGGATCTAGACAGTGCAGTTTAGCATCCATGCTGTTTTATAATTGATCATAAAATTTGTACGAGAAGACAAAAGTAAAGTCCATGGTGTATTGTGAAATTGAAATCAATATCAAGACCATAAAAGTATCTAAAGCTTGATTTTATTGCTCACACTTAAGCCACACTTATCTGCCCAGCCTGTCAAGAGATGCAAAGGATACAACAGAGAATGCTACACTAGGACACTAGATAGAAAGAAGAAAAGAAACATCATACCAATGAAACCAAGATACATAATATGACCTTCAGTATGCAACTTCCAGGTGTGACAACCTCTGCTTGCTGTCAGTGACCTAACTAGAGGATTTATAATGAGAGCTCTGCCCCAGGGTAGAAATGCGAGGACTCGGTGTTTGAGTTGATTCAGGTAGCTTTCCACCAAATTGTGGACTGTGCTCCAGCCTAAGCTTATTCACACGGGGGCTGTATGCCTTGTCGTGAAACCTTGGACTATATGCTGGGTTAGTATCATGATGTGGAGTCGAACTTGTTATTTTTGGGCTGTGGATGTGTCTGATCTCACCACGGCCCCGTGTGATGATCTCATCAAGAATTTCATTATCATCTTGATGACCAACTCGTGCACCCGTTCCAAAACTATGAGTATCTTCATCCTGTAAAACATTTATTAGGAGATGAATTGATGTCAAAAGAAAATGGTTTGCTGGAGTAATAGAATATCAGTCTTACATTTATTGCCATGTCAAATGGTAATGCTGGATATTCTTCATACTCAGCTGCATCCAAGTCTTGTAGGTGAGCTCCTTTGAAAAAATTGGGAAGCAAATATTGCCGCACTGGGACCAGGAGCATGATCAACAGTGGGAAAAGAACTCCAGCAATCGGAATCCATGTTATGCCAAAACATACAAGCAAGTAAGTCGTCTGAAATAAGGTGAAGATGGCAATTGTCTTGAAAGGAACTGTTTCCACGAACATTGCATGATACTTCTCCAGAACTCTGCAAGGATAATTAGAAACAGTAAGCAATATAGATATTTAATTCTCCAAAATTCTGCCCACCTCCAATAAGGGAAAAAATATAATGTGTTTAACACATACTTGTATCGCCTGCTTGGAGCCGTAAAAAGCAGCAATATACGTTCCCAAAACTGGTTTCCCGGTAAACTTTCAATGGCCATGAAGGCAAAGTAACCCCACAAAACTGATGTAGGGATCTTTTTCAGGAAAGGCATAGCAGCAAGACAACCACCCACCATAACTGATTGAAGCAGGTTGCTAACGCGTTGTTCTTTGACTTCAACAGGAAGAAGATCATCTATCTCCTTCTCCACATCGAATATGGACTCATCAACTGGGGCATCCATGGCCCCAGTGCTGGAAGCCAATTGAATTGTTGACTCTTTGAGCTCTCTGAGTCCCTGTTCACCATAACATGCATGCATCATAAATAAATTAAAGGCCAGACTGTCAAAAACATCATGTACATGGGTGTGCTTATTTACCACACCAAGTGGAGGCTGATAAACCAATGGAGTCTGCATTTGGTTATAAGCTTCTAGCATATTTCCATATAACTGGCTCAAGCTTGATTTCTTACTAATACTTTTGCGAGCTGTTGATACAAGCTTGTTACGCAGTATCTGTTCAACAAATCAATAGCGAACAAGCATTAGGTGTAGTCCCAGCATGTCCGGATAATATAAACCAATAGTTTTTCATGAAGATACCTGATGCTTTAGAGTAGCTAAGCTTTTTGTATGCATTGGAGACTGTGGAATAACACCATTGGCAGGAGGGATGCCAATGAGGCCACATAATATGACCTGCTCAATCAAGCAAAAAACTCCAAAGTTTTTCATGACATTGAATCATTAGCTATCATTTATGAAACATTAACTGCAAGTCTTTAACATTGCCTGCTCACCAGGAAGCCTAAAAGAAGGAGGTCATAATGAAAAGAAGATGGCTTTCTCAAATTGAATTCCTTCTGTTGAGCAAGTTGAGATGCAACACTGTGGTCGAAGTAATAGAGCACAGCTATCATAGTTGCGGGAATAAATGCTCCGAAAATATATGTGAGGGGCACATTCGACATTTCCTGTCCGGTCAGTAATCTCAGTTTCACATAGGTGTGCATTACAGCTAAGACTCAATAAGAAAAAGTGCATCGATTGAGGAGAACATCAAGAGTGCATCTTTACAGACATTGACTAGAAAAGAAGGCTAGTGTGGAGACATTTGCCAGACATAATGTAAGTTAAACAATTGGATATGTGAAAAAGATTGTGTTGCTTTCTACTAACATCAGTCTAGATATTTCTAAGCCCATTTTTGAGAGAACGGTGACACACTGACTGCCATCTCCATCTAAAATTCAAGCCACCAACCAGCGGCTCATACATGAAAGTGGGTACATGAATATGAAACAACACTGGTTCACTTATACACATGGCAGAGCACCACAGCAGCCTTATTTTTTCCTTCATTAGTGGTCGCATGGTATATATTGACAACTAGAAAACTGATGGGCCCTATAAAACTCAAGCACACTGGAGAATCTAGTATACAACCCAATTCTAAGAAAACATAGCTATTGACTGGCCAACTCTTTATGGTAAATGCTACCTCAGATTCTCACAGCCGCTGTCATGGTTGTGGCACAGATGAGAATGCATTTCTTGGTCAGCAAAGATTTCTTGCAAGTTCATCAGAACTCGTATCAATACTAGTGAAAATTGAAACACGTTTTGGAGTTTTATGGGTATAATTATGACTTCAACAACTGGATAAAACTGAACATCCAACACTGGGATAAAAAGGTAAAAAATCACCTTGATGATTAACAAATTAGAATAAGTTATAACTACATGAGTATTTTGAATTCAATAAATAAATGAATGAACATTTAAATTTCAATAAAAAGGATAGCAACTTACTTTGATGACAGTCCAGTTAGAATAAGCACCAGGGGACCATGGATTTGGGCTGAAAAGCCGCCTAGGAATTCCACTTGGGATACTTTGACATGGTATATATGATACAACAGTCCATACAAGTACCATCAATGGCACTCCATAGTCTGCAATAAACCCTCGCAACCAACCTGAGCATTCACAATTAAAACTTTCAGGTTAGCTTGACACTTCCAATAAAGTATAGAAGAATACTTTCAGTTTCTGGCACTGATGAAGAGAAACGGACATGAAAACACACATAAATAATGAAACAAGCATCGTTCCACTTTAGATATTTGAACTATACCTGTTCCATAACGCCATGATCGTGCTTTACGGCTCCTCAGAGCTGTGTGAAGTAGACCAAAAGATAGAACAAGTGAAAACATGCCATTTCCAAATCGCCATGATGGTATAAACTCAATCAGTTTAGGGTTCTCTCTTTCTGGTATACGAAACTCCTCTACAACTCCCTGCATTAACCATTTAACAAACGTGAGCATTCCAAAACCTGAATACATAATATTTAAGACACTATTGAACTTCCATTAATTCCAAGGGTTCACGCTACTGCACAATCTTCATACACCTGATGCAACTGTTGACATTAGAACCCAGTTCCCATTTCCAAAATTTCATGATCACTTTTTTGCCCTCCTTAAGTTCAAGACCTGATATGCTAAACAATTATTTAGTACATGTTATAACTAGAGAACCATTATAACAATGACTTGATGAACCCCGTGCATTTGTGTTAGCTACAGCAAAGAAATTATAAATTCATAATTGGATGTCATAACCAACACAGAAATAAGGAACTCCATAAAGCTTACCCGGATAGCTTGCTGCATAAAGAGCATCGCTATAAGCAGACCAAACAGTTCGCCAGCAACACGAGTGAATCTATTGATGATTGAACAAGCACCTAGAATAGCTAACAGGAAGAGCAAGAAAGATGTCCATACGCAGACCCTGTATTCCATGAGAATTATGTGAGAAACAATTTTGAAAATATTTTAAGGATGGCCATGGATATTTATCAATGAACCCTGCAAGTTTCTTATCACTTACCATCCTGTCCAAGCCAAGAACAACTTTGGACCCAAATCTTGCCTGTCTTTAGCAAAGTTGAACATGAATGTGTACATGAGCACTGTAGGTTCAGCAACCCCTAGTATTAGCAGTGGATGCCCTCCAAAAATAGAATGAATGATACCACAAAGCGATGTTGAAGCCAGAGTTTGAACTGCAGTTAAAATTCCATCTGAAATAGGCATGGTTGAAACTTGTTAGATGGAAAAAAAAAATCAAAATAAGGATAGAAGTAGTGGTAACTCTCAACAGCACAGGAAAAGAAAATTCCCAACAATCTAATCTCGTACTTGTATTTCGCTCCAATTGCTCCCCAAATGATATGACCGGGATTGCCGATGCAAAGAAAATATATGTTGTAGGTGCAAGGATCCTGAGTATCACAAGAAAAATATTGATTTGTTGAAATATTCTCCAAAGCAGTCGGTACAGGAATATGTGCATTTTGAAAACTTCCCAAAGAAAGATTTCATAATATATGCAACAAAAACTTGAGTTTCCACAAACACCACAAATCTACAAGCTTCACCTATATCAAAGCAAAGTTTAAACTGAAGAGATCATACCTGAACCCTGCACGAAAACCTCCAGACCAGTCTTGCCTGTAGCATCGCAATCTTCCTGCCAGATCATTTTTTATTCCACGGAAGGGAACAAATGTTTCCTCCATTGGGAATTAACCACAGGTGTATGTTGACACAAGAAGTAACAATAAAAGAAAGAAAGAAAAGGAGGGAGGAATTTATACTGTATGATACTTCGACCAGGATAAGTAGATGGCTAGAGATGCAAAACCATCGAGTCCAAAACAGAGTTGAAACATGGAAGTTGCACAATGATGACAACAACTACACTAGAACCATATATACTGATACTCAAGCTATGGGCAGACAAATGAAGCTTTAGACATCAAGAGAATCATGACAAACAAAAACCGAAAAAGAAATTGAGGTATGCGTATCTCTGACAAGCGATCCTTGACTTGTTCCATGATAAAGTATTTACAGTTATGGACTAACATGTCTCCGATGCATGCGGCTCTGTTTGAATATTTCTTACACTACATAAAGAGTGCGAGTTAATGATCTAAAAGGTACAATGAAAAAATATTTGTTAGGACCTAAACCTGAAGTAATAAACGAATAAATGGAATTATTGTCAGGTTTATATACTGATAACCGTTGCCTACTTGTATTCCATGGCTGAGCAGAGAAGCTACTGCTAGGGGGAAAAGCTCATAAGGGAACACAGCAAACTAACGTAAAACTGTCATGGCGGAAGCCAAACAGCTAACGAACAAGCTCAACGAAATGCAAACCCATTTCCTTCTAAAGATCACCAGTTCCTCCTAAACCAAACATAAGATATAAAACTCCAAACTCTCATCAAGCACCAACACAACAAACTCTGCGAAACTGATGGTGAGAACTGATTACATGTTTTAGACACACTACATTCCACCACAGATCTAACAAAATTTGAAACCGCTGGAACAAATTGAACAACAAGAGAAAGTTAGCGAGTACCCATAATCACTCAAATGATGAACTAATTATGCTCTGAAATGCGAAGAGCTGTTGTGGAAATAGCAATTTAGCGGGCACCCATGTTCATCAAATGACTGAGGATAGATTAGCAATACGATTGAAGGCAAATGGGCATCTGGAATTTGAAATCTACACCTCTAAATCTCACCAAGAACCCAACCACCCATGTCAATCAAGCTAACCGATACAACAACACAATCAAATGACAGAACCAGCACAAACATATGAAGAACTGCAGTCCAAGTTACATGATTTTTTAGCAAAAAAACACACCTTTCTACACAAAAGCCTTAAGAAAGCGAAGCCAAGATGCAATTTTGATAAACACCAACTACATTATATACCAAACCAAGAACAAGGAGCAGCAAAAGGTGTCTTCTTTTACTTCCTATGAGATTAATGGAGGGTACCCAAGTGAGATTTCAGCAGGAAGATGAACAATGAAGGCAAGGAAAAAGGAAACACAAGAGCATGAAAGCATCAAGAACGCTTGTAGCTTATGTTGGTCTCTTATGAAAGAGAGTGGGAAGAGGATACCCAAATAAATAGTGAATGTGGCTCCTACAGAGAATGGACTATTTGTACCACCAAACAAAAAAAAAGTTTCTTATAAAGTTAGGAAAAAAGGATCGCTTATGCTTTAGTAGTGATGTTGATAACTTGATAATGGTTATTTTATCTGGGAGGAAAGTTGCAGAGGAGGACAAATAAGGTGATGCAACTGAGAGATGCACCCTACTGACCTCCACCAAATCAACTCACAAAACCCAACCAGAGCAATCGAACACATCATGTGAACTGTCCAACATGGCCCTGCTGTTTTTAAGGAATCTCTAGTGCGGGCGCTCTACTGACTAAGCTGCAATAACACCATTTGTAAAATACCAGTAGTGTCCTTTTGCTTCCAAATTGGGTGAGCATCGGGTCGGACCGGGCCGACTCGACCCAAGGCCTGACAGGCCTCACCCAGACCCAGGCCACCCGAAGCTAGGGATGGGCATAGGGCCAGCCCAGCCTGCTAATGGACCAGGCTGATTGGGTCAGCAGCCCAGCCTGTTTACTAACGGGCCAGGTTTTTGACCCAATTTCTAACCTGCTCGGGTTTGAAGAGAAGCCCATGGCCCCGCATATTGGCCCAACTTGAAGCAGGCCGGGTCTGGTCAGGCCCGTCCCGGCCTGACCCAATCTTAAAATACATAAAAACTTGACTGAAATTATGGGTTAACAAAAAAATAGCAAGTTCTCATGCAACTAATTCCTAATTAGGTAAATAGTAATAATTAACAAATAACAAGTTATCATCATGCAACTAATTAAGAAAATAATAATAGTTATCCAAGTTACTATGTAACAATTAATTTTTAAAATTTTATATTATTAAAAAATTAATAAATAATTCAAGTTCATCGGGCAGACCCGATCCCGGCCCATGTATTTAACAGGCCAGGTTTCAACCCGATACCTAATGGGCCTGGGCCTAAAATCATGGCCCCAACCCGGCCTATGGTAGACCGGGTCGGCTTGGCCCATCGGGCTGCAGGGCCGGTTGCCCACCCCTACCCGAAGCCAATCCCAATCCTCTTGCATTTAGGCCAGGAAAGTTTATCTAGGTGGCCCGCGCTGGCCCTTTAAGCCCAACCGGTAAACAAGCCCGGCTCTAGGGATGCACACGAGCCGTGGCTCATGAAAAAAAATTGATTGTTCAAGCTTGGCTCGAGTAACCATGGCTAGGATCGGCTCAAATCGAGCCGACTGAAAACCTTTATTTTAAAAATGTTTTTGAACTTTTTAAAATTTGTGTAAAATGCTATTTTGAAAGAGAGGAAAATGTTGAATTTGAATCCACGTCACTCCCAAAGATGACTTATCCATTAAGGCAAGACCCTTCTCTGTGTCAACATTATTAACAAAAATATATACTTATATAAATCTATTTTTTTTTATAACAATGTGAACCGAGCTTAATGGGGGCTACCGAACTTATTTGAGCTGGACTGTCTGTTCAAGCTCAGCTTGTTTACGTGTAATGAGCATGAACTCTTGTTCAAGCTCGGCCCATTTATTTTTTCGAACGAGTTTGAGCCGAGCTAGCTTTGCTTGTTGTGCATCCCTACCGGGCTTTAAGGACTTTTAAATTTAGCCCTACCTGGACCGGCCTATTAATTTAGCAGCTTGCCTTTGTCCAGCCCAATTCATATCAGGCTTGGGCTGCACATCGCAGATCAAACCTGGTCCTTTGCCCACCCTTATTGTGGATGATTAAAATGTCTTTAATAAGTACTGAGCCCACTAGTATAACCAAGCCACCAATGGGCAGTGAGCCAAGTGTCTTTCTTTTAGGAAAGCAAGGAGTTTTACGCTTTAAAAAAGAGAGTTTTAGCATGTAGCAAGAAGCTTTTGGTAACTATGCGTGAACTACTAATAACTGGTGACTAGATGTGGCAAAACCTGACACGACCCGCCAACCCGCCTCTTAGGCGGGTTTGGGTTGGGCTTAAGCCAACCCGTTTAATAAACGGGTTGACCCGCCTAACCCACTTATTAAACGGTTCGGGTTCGGGTTGGAGGTATGCCAACCCGGCTGACCCGTTTAATAAACGGGTTAGGCGGGCAGGTCAACCCGCCAATCCGTCCTCCAACCCGCCTGCTACCCGCCGACCCGTTTTCCCGACCCAACCCATTTAGCAAATGGGTTGGCGGGTCATGTCGGGTTACCCGTTTATTAAATGGGTCGGGTTAGTGTTTGCCACAGCCAACCCGTTTAATAAACGGGTTGAGGTATGCTGACACGCCAACCCGACTCGATTGCCACCCCTACTGGTGACTTGGCCTAGTTGGCTCAGTTGAAGTGATTTGATAGACAAAAAAATGTGATTTAATTAGTTGTTAAGTCTGTTCCCTAGGGCAAATGGTCAGGAAACAAACGGGATTCGGATCTTACCCAGTGCAGGGTAGACTGTGGCGGATATTTTTCACAGCCAATGCATGCTCATGGACGACTGAAATAAAAGCAAAAGTCATTGTAGCTTGATGAACATTGGAGAGACCCTTCTTAAGGTGATTACTCGAGTGTTGATCAGTTATCTCAAATACTTAATCCAACCAGTGGTTGGACCATAGCAATGCGTCTTCGTTTCAAAGAGGATAATTCATGAGTGGTGTTTACTAAGCAGTTCATGTATGCACACTTCCAAGAAAAAAGTCTTTTTTGCTAAAAAGCTTAACTTGCGTAAAGCATTTGATTCTCTTAGTTGAGTCTTTCTCTTTAAAATCTTAGAGAAAGTGAGGGCGAGAAGGAGGTGGGTCAGGTGGGTGGCAACATTATTGAAATCTTCATCAATTGTAGTCAATATCAATGGACAACACGTCTTTTTTCAAGCCTTTGAGACAAGGGAACCCAATTTTCCACCCTTCTAATTCATATTGGTCATGGAACTGGAGTTATTTTAAGAGAGAGCAGCTGTGGATTGTTTAGTGGGGTGGACTTACCAAGTATAGACAGCTTCTCACATATCTTTTTTTGTGGATGATGTTTTAATATTTTGGGAAGCTAGCGAGGTAAATGTGATAAATTTGGGGATTATAATTAGGGGTGGCAATTTCTGACACGACCCGCCAACCCGACCCACCAACCCGCCTCTTAGGCGGGTCCGGGTTGGGCTTAAGCCAACCCGTTTAATAAACGGGTCGACCCGCGTAACCCGTTTATTAAACAGGTCGGGTTCGGGTTGGGGTATGCCAACTAGGGGTGGCAATTTCTGACACGACCCGCCAACCCGCCTCTTAGGCGGGTTCGGGTTGGGCTTAAGCCAACCCGTTTAATAAACGGGTCGACCCGAGTAACCCGTTTATTAAACAGGTCGGGTTCGGGTTGGGGGTATGCCAACCCGCCAACCCGGCTGACCCGTTTAATAAACGGGTTAGGCGGGTGGGTCAACCCGCCAACCTGTCTGCCCGACCCATCAACCCGCCAACCCGACCCGTCAACCCGTCAACCTGACCCGTCAACCTACCTACCTGCCAACCCGATCCGTCAACCCGCCAACCCGACCCGCGAACCTAAAAACCCGTTTACCCGATCCAACCCATTTATTAAATGGGTTGGCGGGTCGTGTCGGGTTACCCGTTTATTAAACGGGTCGGGTTCGTGTTTGCCACAGCCGACCCGTTTAATAAATGGGTCGGGTTCGGGTTGAGATATGCTGACCCACCAACCCGACCCGATTGCCACCCCTAATGCCAACCCGCCAACCTGGCTGACCCGTTTAATAAACGAGTTAGGCGGGTGGGTCAACCAGCCAACCCGACCCGTCGACCCGCCAACCCGACCCGTCAACCCATCAACCCGACCAGTCAACCTGACCCGCGAACCTAAGAACCCGTTTACCCGACCCAACCCATTTATTAAATGGGTTGGCGGGTCGTGTCGGGTTACCCGTTTATTAAACGGGTCAGGTTCGTGTTTGCCACAGCCAACCCGTTTAATAAACGGGTCGGGTTTGGGTTGAGGTATGCTGACCCGCCAACCCGTCGGGTCGACCCGCCAACCCTACACTATTGCCACCCCTAATTATAATTAAGCTTTTCTAGGACATTTCTGATCTTGCAAGTTAATTTAGGAAAAATAGCTTTGTTTTTTAATAAATAATGTGAATGAGAGTTTGGAACAAGTTGCAACTAAAGGTCTTTCAGTGTGAAAAGTAAGGACTCCCCATGAGATACTTGAGGATTTCATTGCACAAGTGGGTTACCAAGGCCAATCTTTGGACTTCAGTAGAGGACATAATTCAATGCAAAATTGAATCATGGAGGGCTAGTAGGGTGTTATCGCAAGCAAGAAAGTTTTGTTGGTAAAACACACCCTTTCCACGATGGCACAACACTTTTATGAGTCTTTTTTCATCCCAATTTTGGTTCTAAAGAGGGATAAACAAGGCCTTGAAAAGATTTTTATGGGAGCGCAAGGATGGCAATCCGGTGAATGCCCCAATTGGTTGGCAACCTCAGGATCATGGACCTTATGCATTTTAACAATGCCTTACTAGTCAAACGGTGGTGGGTGATTGCAAATGAGGACTGAGGGATTGCGGTGGTACTGAGGAGTAAGTATGACCTGTAGGGTTGGCCATAGAACTGGGTGGATTGTGCAAAATGGAGGTCTGGTTAGTGTTTGAGATTTTTATTTTGAGTGTAAGAGTGAAAGTAGGTGATGGGTGTGAGACCAGTTTTTGGAGGGACATGTGGGCCATAGAGATGTCTCTCAAGGAGGGGTTCCAAGATTTATTTATGATTAGCAGATGAACTGGGGGCGTGGTGGAGAGTTTTTGGAAGACTTCACTCTAATGGCAGATCACTATTGCCTGGGGTCACAATGCATGCACCAACCAGCAACTAGAGGGTCTATTGAGTTTATTGGCAAGAGTGAAGCTCTCGAGCATGAGGGATACACTATGTTGGGTGCACAAAAATGATGGATGACTTCATGGTGGCTTCATGCTACCACGCGAAAAGAATGCATACCGCCACATGGTTACCAAATCACAACCTTTTGCGTGGTGGGGGGGGGTGCCACCAAGAGCTTCATTGTTCGGGTGGCTCGTGCTCCAGGGTAAGGCAAAGATGGACAACAATATACAACACAGGGTTTCAACCTTGCAAGTAGGTGTTGTTGGGGCCTGCACAAAAGGAGACGGAATAGCATACCTGATGCGGCCATGATTGTCCGGTAATGGTCAACGGTGGACGGGTTGAGTGTTTCTGAGATGTTTGTCTCCCCAACCAATCGCTACCCTCAATGAGTGCAGGCCCTTCAGCGATGGTGAGCAGGATCCAGTCCTAGAAAACAAAAATCACGTATGATTTTCTCTTAGTTTTCCTTTTCACACACCTTAGGGTTTCTCATCAATACCTCTTTTTATAATGCAAATTCTTATTAGGTAACAGTTACGTAATTATTCTCTTCCAAAATCGTGGGGTTTATCCGATAGGGACACCTTTATGGGAGTCCTTAATGTGGGTAACACTCATATTACGTGGGTGACTTCAACATTCTCCCACTTGTCCCAACGATAAACCTTCGACCAAATACCTTATAAGAATTACTTGATGAATAGATTGGCATTTAAAATTTATTCTATAGATCCTTAGTTAAATCTCTAATCCTTATGAAATTAATAATAAACAACTATAATGAGAATCATAAAACATTGTATGTGATCACTTTATTCATATGCATATGTCAACAAGAGTTTAACAAGCTCATCTTTAATACATGTTTGGAATACAATCCCAGTGCTAGCCCTTTAGTAAGAGGATCAACAATCATCTCTTTAGTACCAATATTAACAATATGCACTAGATGATTCTTTGTCCTTTCTTTAACAACAAAGTACTTTAATTTTATATGCTTACATGATGTAGTACTCTTATTGTCATTTGAAAATAACACTGCAGCTTCATTATCACAGTAGACCTTCAGTGGCTTCTCGATGGAATCAACCACCTTTAACTGTGATATAAAGTTTTTCGACCATATGGCATGCGAAGTAGTCTTGTACAATACTATAAACTCTACCTTCATGGTGTGAGCAACATTGGTCGTCTGTTTCACACTCCTCCAAGAGATAGCACCCCCAGCAAGTAGGAAGACATACTTAGTAGTAAACTTTCTACTATTAAGGCACTCTCTTAAGTCTGCATCTGAGTAGCCAATGACCTCAAGGTGATCAACCTTATAATACGTCAACATATAGTCTTTTGTTCATTGCAATTACCGCATGACTTTCTTAGCAGCCTTTCAATGGAATATGCTTGGGTTAGACTTAAATCTACCAAGCATCCCTACTGTGAAAGAAATATCTGGACGTGCACAAGTCTGTGCGTATTGCAAGCTGCCAACAATTGATGCATAAGAATAAGCATTCATCTGTGCTTTGTCAATATCGTTCTGTGGACAATCCTTTAGGCTCAGTTTATCACCTTTTGATATGGGTGATGTACCGGGAGAACAATTCTTCATCCCATATCGCTTTGATATCTTATTTATGTAGGATCTTTGGAAGAGACCTAGAAAACCTTTTGATCTGTCTCGGCGAATTTCTATGCCAAGTACATAAGCAGCCTCACCCATATCTGTCATATCAAAATGTGATGTAAAAAATGGTTTTATCTCTGCAAGTAACTTTATATTGTTGGTTGCAAGTAGTATATCATCTACATACAACATCAATATAATGAACTTATTCTCACTTTTCTTAAGGTATATACATCAATTAATGATGTTTTCTGTAAACCCAAAAGTCATGATGACATGGAAAAATTTAATATACCACTGTCGGGAGGCCTGTTTAAGTTCATATATTGATTTGTTAAGCTTACAAACCAAACGATCATCTTCAGAGAAACCAAGAGGTTGTTCCATGTATACCTCTTCATTCAGATCCCCGTTGAGGAACGCTATTTTCATATTCATCTGATGTAGCTCTAAGTCATAATGAGCTACGAGGGCCAAAATTATCCTCATTGACTCCTTAGTTGAGACAGGAGAGAATGCCTTATTATAGTCAATGCCCTTCATCTAGGTGAGTCCTTTAGCAACTAATCTTGCCTTATGGCTCTTTATGTCACCTTTGGAGTCTCTTTTGGTCTTAATGACTCATTTACACCCTATGGGTTTTACTCCTTTAAGTAACTTGACAAAATCCCACACTTGATTCTTAGTCATAGAATTCAACTTTTCTTTCATGGCTTTTATCTAGTGCAAAGATTGTTTGCTTTTAACAGCTTTCATAAAAGTCAACGGGTCATTATCTATATCTATGAAATCATCGGGCTCTTAAAGGTACACCACATAATCAGAATGTATGTTAGATTTCCTAACTCTTGTGGATCTTCAAACATGTCATTCTACAGGTTCAGATTGAATTTGTTCATCCTGTTTGTGCTCTTCTGCATTATCCACAATAAGTTTATTTTGGATTTGTGCATCAACAAACGGGTGATCAATCACATTGTTATTAGGAATAACAATATGGTATCTCTCGGTGTTTTTCTTAACAGGTAATGAAACTGGATATTGTATTTCCTCAAAACCAAGATTTTGAAGTGCACTTAATCCAATTTAACCATCTTCAAGGAATTTTGCCTTATCTGTTTCAACAATCTTTGGTGAATGAGATGGGCAATAAAACTTGTATCCTTTTGATCTCTCTGGATAACCAATAAAATATTCGTTGGTTGTTCTTGGATCAAAGGCTTTAATGTGGGGGTTATACAACTTAGCCTTTACAGGACATCTCTATATGTGCATATAAGACAGTGATGATTTTCTACCTGTCCACAACTCGTAGGAAGTTTTAGGCACAGATTTCGTAGGAACCTTATTCAAAATATGCACAGCAGTCCTTAAGGCATCACCTCACAACTTGATGTGAAGTGTTAAATAATTCAACATGACCCTGACTATTTTTTTAAGCGTACGATTTCTCCTTTCAGCTACATTGTTCTGGTAAGCATTACCAGGCATGGTATACTGAGGCACAATGTCTTCCTCTTTTAGAAATCGCGCTAATGGTCCTTCCTTTTGCCCCATCTCAATAAACCTAGCATAATATTCGTCACCTCTATCAGACTTTACTATTTTAATAGCTTTATCGGTTTGTTTCTCTACTTCTTTCTTAAATTCTTTAAACATTTGAAAAATATCAAAATTTTCATAAATCAAGTAGAGATACATATACCAAAAATTGTTATTAATAAAAGTGACAAAATATCTTTCGCCTGTGTAACAGAGGGTTAATGGTTCACATACATCCGTATGGACTATTTTCAATATCTCACTACTACGTTTGACACCCACTTTATATGTGTTTGTTTGCTTAGCCTTTATGCAATCAACACACAGGTCATTGTAAGTAAAATCTAGGGATTTCAAAATCCCTTCATTTACGAGTCTCTTTATTCTCTTTTCAGAGATATGACCCAACCTTCGATGCCAAAGCATGTAGAACTTATCATTAATCATGTTATGTTTATTGTCAACCAACGCATATTCAGAAGTTAAAGACTCCTAAGTTTGGATTTTCACATTTAATTTATACAAACCATCATAAGCTAATGCAGAACCAATTTCAATTGAATTTCTATAAATGAATAACTTGGAGTTTTCAAATTTAAAGCAATATCCAAATTTACTCTACCCTAAAATTGAAATTAAATTTTTATTGTACGATAGAACATAAAAGACATCATGAAGATCCAAAACTATGCATGTATCTAAAGTGATCCTGCAGGTCCCAACACCCTTCATATGCGAACACATCTTGTTTCCTAAATAGATGTTCTTCTCATGAATTGTTGGTTCCCTTCTGTTCAGTAACAACTGCAAACAGTTGGTAATATGAACAGTAACACTAGAATCAATCCAACAACTATTTTTAAAATTTTGTAATAAATTACATTCATGAGAAACAAATGACAAATTACCTTTCTTTTCTAACCATTTCTTGTACTTTATGCAATTTGTCTTCCTGTATCCCTTCTTGCAAAAGAAGCACTTTATGGGAGCATAATCGGGTTGCTTGCTTTGAGATGTTTTATCTCCTGCTGACTTCTTTCTAGCATTTTCTTGAATGCATTTTTCTTTGGTCCTACTTTGGATCCATGAGAAGTCATATGTGCACTTTGCACCTTCTTTCGTTTCAATCTCTTTTCTTTCTCAACACACTTGGACATAAGTTCATTGAATGTTCATTCATCATTATGTGTGTTATAAGAGATCTTAAAAGGTTCATACTCTAAAGGTAAGAACGCCAGAATCAAATGCACTAAGAATGAGTCAAAAATGGTCAGCTTTATGTCATTCAGTTGGGATGCTATATTTCTCATTTCCAAAATGTGCTGGCAAATATTGCCCCCTCCAGAATATTTCATAGTTATAATTTTCGACATTAGGATACTGGTCTGGCCTTATTTGAACTGACAAACTGTGCCTCAATAGCACTTAGGAATTTTTTCACGGTCCTACATTACGGGATAGCACTGTGAATACTCTTAGCCACCTTAGATTGCAAAAGTTGTGCTAAGTCTATTCGAACGCTCCCACTTCTCAAAAACACTCTTTTGTTCAGCAGTGCTTTGATCTGTCAGGGCAGCAGGCTCATCTATTCTTAAGGCCAAATCCAAATCAATATACCTTAATGTAAAAAGGACAGTCTCTTTACGGTTCTCTGCCTGAGATGCTGACTGTTGACGGTGTGCACTATAAAATGGGAGCACATTGAGGCATGCTCTGTTGAGGGTCTCCTTCATCTTCGTGAAATAGCTCTAGGTTGCGCACATAGAAGATTGGATGCACTTGAAAATTTGATGGCAAGTCCAACCTATACACCAAGTTCTCAACGTGCTTGGTAATGGTGAAGGGGTCATCATACTTGTGAATGAGGCCTCGCTGGTGGCCCTAAAAGATAGTTGTGCGGTCAGGGAAGAGCTTTGCCAGTACTTTATCTCCAATAAAAAACTCTGCTAGCTGACGCTTCTCATATGCCCATTTCTTCATGCTCTTGGTCGCCTTGTTCAGATATACCTTTGCCAACTCTGTCTAATTCTGTCAGTTCCTGACTGAGTGTGGAGTTTGTGCCTGTTGTCTTGTTGCAACTTCAAATGGACTATAGCCGGATGACTCACTCTTTTGAAAATTATAGCAGAAATGAGCAGCATCAAGTAAATCAACTCAATTCATTTAATTAACACTAACAAAATGTCACAGATATTCCTCCAGCATGCCATTGATCATCTTTATTTGCCCATTAATTTAGGGGTGAAAACTTGTACTAAAATGCAAGTATGTCTCCATCAAGCGAAATACTTCTCACCAAAATTTGCCAGTGAAGCAGGTATCACGATCGCTGATGATGTTCTCGAAGATTCGCCAATACTTGATTACATTATGCACGAATAACTTTGCGATATCAACAGCTGAGTAGGTGGCAGAAGCATGCACGAAGATAGCTTACTTTGAAAACCTATCTACAACCACATAAATTGAACTGCAACCTTTAGCTTTTGGCAAGCTCACGTTGAAGTCCATGGTGATGCACTCCCATGGACGACTTGGCACTGGTAGAGGCCCCAACAATCCTCCAGGTCTCTGGTTTATAGGTTTGTCTTGGTGGCAGATCAAGCAAGTTCGCACATAAGCATCCACATCGTCATGCAAGTGCAGCCAATAGAATGTATGTTCCAATAATGCTAAAGTCCTTTGTTGCCCTGGGTGAACCGCCCAGATGGTATCATGGCACTCGTGCATCAAGCGTCTTCGTAAAGTATCCTACCGCGAAATATGCAGACGATCTCCCATAGAGTGGAGCAAACCGTCCTCCAACCAGAATCTCCACGTCTTTCCTTCTTTTGTCAACGAGATCAGTTGTTGGGTCGTTAAATCATTCCTTAAAGCTTCTCAAACTTGCTGGAGAAGATCGTTTGTCGGTTGGCTAGTGTTACCATCCTAAGCAAGCAGTGCTGCAAGTTTTGCCTTCTGACTCAAGGCGTCAGCAACAACATTGGTTCTACCAGCCTTGTACTTAAGGATCGTATCAAATTCTGCTAGAAAATTTTGCCAGCAGGTTTGTCTTGAACTTAGCTTCTTCTGAGTCTGAAAGTAGCTTGTCGCAACGTTTTCAGTGCGCACAACGAATTGTGACTCCAAAAAATAATGTCTTTATATGCGGAGACAATACACGACTGTTAACATTTCACGACAGTGTGTGGCGGCATAGACGTGGAATGTTGTTTGGTTAAGCAATGCCAGCAAATCAAAGGATGTTGTCTTTGGGGATTTAGTTAAGGACCTCTCGCCTTTGATGAATTTTCTACGCGTAGCATTTGGATGCATGGGGGTATGTGTGGGTTGGGGTTAATTCCTCAGGTATCACTTTAAGTGGTTCTAATCGAGTATGGTGACTCGGGGCTAGGCGAGTGAATGCCTAGGAGCCGATGAATGAGTCTAGGTGGTGCACTTCGCTATGACATACATTCATCAACTAGTTTTCGGACTAGGGGTCGCAAGGCATTGTTCATTTTATGGCGAGGTTATTCTTGGGCGTGCTCATGGAGTTGCGATACGCTTCATGGCACTCAAGGCTAAGACATTTGTGCAGTTGCTAGCTGGTATAGGACGGCTATACATATAAGTAATATGGATCAGATAAAATATGCATTTAGAGATGCACTTGATCAACTTTCGCTAGGCATGCACGAGGTGTGATTCAGCACGACCTTTAGTCGTTAGGCTGGTCAAACTAGAAGTATTATCTGCAATTATAAACTAAAAGTATAGACATAATATGCATTTTGCCTTTCCTCTCAAAAAAGACATTAGAGCGACCCCTACATTTTACCTAGAGCACCCCTGACCTACCCACACTGTAAGAGATAATGAGGAGGGTTGGATTGAAGATGAGCCAACATTTTACCTTTTTTATGAGGTGATTGCTCTTATCCTTCAAATTTTGGGTCTCCACACTTACAGCCCCCAACGCTTTAACATTGCACCAAGCAGTGGCCCTCTTTTTGTTGGCTATCTAGGGAAATTTATATATAAGCACCTAACTTATGACAAAATTGTGTTTAACTCTGCTTATGTTTTAAAGCCTTTAAGATAAGCGCCTGTTTTTCAATAAATTATTCAAATGACCTATTATTTCACTCTTTTTTTTGCCAAAGTTATTTATTTGATCTTAATTATACTACATCTACCAAAAGTGACATTCAATCATTTAAAAAATAAAAATAAATGATTAAAGTGTCATTTTAAAGAGTGAATTAGAATTACGTGATATAAAGTAATTTTAAGCCTGTTCCGGCGCTTATCTTAAAAGTTTTAGAAAGTAGTCGGTTAAATGTAATTTTACCATAAGTTAGGAGCCTATATATAAAATTCTCCCAAAATCTACGAACCAAACATACTTGGTTTGGTTTGACTGGGTGCATTCTGTCATGACTTGGCCTGGTTATCATTGCTCGAGGTGAAGTGTTGCTCGAGTTGACCAAAGCCACTGCTTGGTTAGTAAGCTCAGCCTACACTGGTAGTGTAGTCAAGTCTTGAGTTAGGCCCATTGTTTGACATTTTCTCTGCACCTAGCAATCACTTGGTTTAGTAGCTGTTAGTTTCCTAGTTAGTACAATACACCGTTCATCTATTCTTTGAAAATTGGTGGATGAGACAGAGGATGTTTTGGTCACTCTTCAACTATCTTTTTATTTTTAATAGTAAAAAGATTTCCTTTATGGTGACCAAATCTCACAAGATTTATGAAAAAACTAGAGAAAATATCGTGAGAAATTACCCAAAAGTTAAAAACGGTAACTTCTCACGAGTTTTTCATCAAAAACATAAATATTATGTTGTGAACACAATATTCTTGTTTTTATCGGCTATTTCTCATGAAAAATAGTGTGGTTTTTACTTTTAAATATTTTTTATTTATATTTCCTTGTAAAATTTTATTTTTTACATTATAATTTTTTTTTTACAGAAATTTTGCCAAAATGCAAGATTTAAAAAAAAATCAAAATTTTAAGAGTTTTTGGCTCTCATATTTTGCCATTTTTAACTTTTGTCACTATGACGGTGACTACGCCCCTCTTAGCTATGTGCAACTAGGGATGCACCTGAGCCGAGCTCAAGCCGAACTTGTCATGTTCAAGCTCGGCTTGCCCAGGTAAACTGGTATACAGGCTCGGCTCATGCTCGGTCTGAGCCTGAACCACTAGTGTTCAGGCTCGGATTGTGCTGAGTATTAAGTCGAGCCATCGAGCCGGGCTCGGCCCGAGAGAGAGAGAGTGAGAGATGAATCTGGCAAGGCCTCACGGGGCCTTGGTGAGTTTCCCGGGTGCGCACCACCCCTAGTCGAGCGGCGGACAAAGCGGTTGAGGAGGAGGAGGCGTACCACCGGTGGTCCAGGTTAGGAGGTCGAGATGGGTTAAAGCTCGAGGCGGGGCTGGAGCGATCGGTGTTGTTAGGGTAAGGCGAATGAGGAGGAAGAAAAAGCCATCAAGTTTTGTCGATTGAATTCTTTCCCCTTTCTTTATAATTTTTTGTGGGTTTTCCCTCTTACGAATCGCAAAGCAAAGAAAACAAAAGAAGCCCATCACATCATGTTTCTTTTCTCTGCAATCTCCCCTTTGTCCAATTTCTTTTGTTGGTTTTCGATTTTACCAACCAAAGAAGCAAGAAAAATAAAGAAAACCGATCATTTTAATTTTTATCTGTTTCACATCCTCCTCTCTAAATTCTCTGTTTATCGATTAGATTTTGCAGAAGAAGACCGAGGCGGATGAGGAGCCGCAGAAATTCGAGAGTGTGAGGCTTGTGATCGGCGTCACGAGGATTGTCGGCAACAACCTGGCGGAGATCCTCCCGCTCTCGGACATGCCGGGCGGTCCGTGGAAGGTCTACAATATGGCCTCGGACCGACTGGAGCGCAGACCGCAGTGGGAGAGAGAGAGAGCTCAGAGAGATGGTGGGCAGTGTGGGGCAGGATATTTGTAATTTTGTATAATTATTTATACTTTATATTTTATATTCTATAAAGTATAAATATTTGAAAATGTCCTGAGAAAACACAATATTTTCTATGATTTTAAAATGTTTAATATGTTTCATAATGTTATAATTTAGATAATATATCCTCATTTATCATGATCATATATATACCTTTTATCTGAAAAATATCAGGAACATCTCTACTTTTTTGCATTTTTATTTTTTATCTTTAGATATTGCCAAGATTTTTTTAGAGGAAAACAAAAAAAATTCAAAGTCCTATGTGATTTTGTTGGCCGAGAGTCTACCAAGTAAAACTTTTATGACTACACCAACATGCTGGTTACCCACGTGGTCATCTGGGTCTTATGTCAAGCTGAAGGCTCAAGATCAAATCCCACAGACCCAAGAGGGCCCTCATTACTTTATCACAGTTGGGTGGTCATGTCCTCAACTCGGAGTTTTACCTTTTTTAGGAGGCCGGCCCCTTAAGTGACCCAGTTCTGGGTAAGGGTTTCTTTCTTCGTCATAAGAAAAAACATTTATCACTACGGTTCCTGCCCAATTTGGATCCGAATCCAGACTTGACTCACTTGATTTCTGGCTGCCAGTGCAGGTCCAACGTGCATTTCAAATAAAGGATATTTCGGTAACTTAAAAAATGTGCAATATTTTTTTTTGTGTTCCTTTTTCAACTAACCATAGACCATGATCTGTTCAAAAAGAAAGGGTTACGTGTCAATGAGTTTCTACCAACTTCATTCATTATTAAATGAACAAACAAAGCAATTAAAGTTAGGATAAGAGTTTAGGTAAACGATGTACGGACAAATGACTTTTCTAGAAAACTGCTCCAAGGGTAGCAGTCAAACCAGATTTATTTAGATCAAATTTTGGACCATTTCACCCATCCATCAAGATTATGACCATTGTCAGATACCATACTAAACCTGACCAAGTTCGTGATCTCCAGCAGCATTTTTGTTCTACAAACTGGACTAAATTCATGAACTCCTCACATTTATTTATTTATTTTTAAAGTCAAGCTGAGGCTAGGCGGATCCCCCTACCAGGACAACAGCCACCCCATGTGACAGAGGAATTGGATCCTGGGCCTTCAGCTTGACACAGAACCCCTGCCACCTATGGAATACCACCTCGGTGATTAGGGCTGGTAAACAAACAGAGGGTTGTGCAAGATAGGTTTGTTTCATGTATCCAATTGAGCTGAGCTTGAGCTCATGAAAAGCCTCAGCTAAAGAAACAAACACGAGTAAGCTCATTTACAAAAAAAAGAAAGAATATATATATATATATATATATATATATATATATATATATATATATATATATATTAAAAGTTAAAAACAATAAAATTTGGACCATAAACCTGCTAAGCCAAGCTCAAATTAGTTCATTTACAAAATAAAACTTATAAGCAATAGGATTTGAACTCTTAATCTTATTGTTTGCAGGCCACACACTTCAACCATATCTATTCTATAATATAAAATAATGTACAATATATTTATTATTAATAAACAAGCTTATATGAATCGAGTCGAGACAAATATTGGTTGTTCATACTTTAGCTTGTTGAGCCCTTTCTGTTTGTTTGCCAACCAGCTTCATCGTTTCACCTACTAGCTGGGTACTTTTACACTTCATACAATCTTCATAGTATTAATCTTATAAAGTTAAACAAAGTCAAAGAAGATGCAGATTAGTATCAAATAAGGCAGTGACAATCCACGGGTTCTACTGTGTTAATGTCTATAGGGAGTGTGACAAGTGGCATCACACTAGGCAATTTAGTCCCATTCTGACACACATCACTAACTACACCTTTCCCCCAAACTTTTTATTGTTTGTTTCCTTTTCAGTACTAACAAAGTGTTTTTATCTTTTGTTTTTAGGGGGCACGTTAAAAAGTCAGAAAATAGTAGGAAAAGTGAAGGTAAGAAAAATTTTATCTTTTTCAACTGTTCTAAATCTGAGAATTTTTGAAACAAAAGTTTTTCTAAAAAGGTATGACTTTTGATAAAAAAAAATATTCCTTCACCTGAGGTGGTAGAGGAATTTTTCCAAGAATTTTTTTTTTTTTGCATTAGGGCAACCCTTTACCTGCAACATTTCTTATTTTAAGAGTTGCCACAGCAAAAGCTTCCTCCATCTTCCTCTTACTCACTACCATTTTTAGGTCGTTCTCTTTCTCATTTTTCTCGCATTTTTTTCACTCTGTTATTCTCATGCTACACAAAAAACAAAAAACAAATTATTTAGAAAAGTTATCATATCAAAACTTTTCATAGGCAAAGATTTCTTTTCCCATGAAAATTCTTCTTTCTTTCAAACGTGCACAAGGGGAAATTTCATTGTACCACTTACTCTTTGAGCTTCTTCGTTAGAACCTTGGAGGTTTGACAAACACCAAAACCACCTTTGGCTAATTCATTGGTCTCAAATTTACCTTTGGGTTAACTTTCAACAAAAATTTAGTAACATAAATGGATGCTGAGTTAAAAGATGATGAGAAACCTGAGCACGCCATATGCTTTTAAAATGTAACAAAGAGACATAGAAGCTCTTAAGTTGGTTTGCTCTCTCTCTCTCTCTCTCTCTCTCTCTCTCTCTCTATATATATATATATATATATATATATATATATATATATATATATATATATATATATATATATATATATATATATATATATATATATATATATATGGTGTCATCACATACATCAAGGATGGATTCAGCATGCTCAAAATAGTGAGAACCGGCTTTTGGATATTTTTATGAAAAAATACAATTTTATGACCCAGGAAAGTATTCCATATTGTAGGCCGTCGATTTTTTAAGCCTTTCAAAATCCTGCCTCTGTGTCGTCGGAGCATTCAAAAGTCGATTATCACTAATTAAGTCAAACATGTAGATAACATTTGTAAGGTTGGTTTCATGAAAAACAACCAAAAATATTAAAAAATAAAAAAATTGGATGTAAGTAAGCAAACAAAGGCTATATATATATATATAGAGAGAGAGAGAGAGGGAACTGTACATATTAGGTCCCATTTCTCGTTTTGCCCCATAGTTTTGAAGTGTTTTATGATAGATCTGAATCGTTAAATGTGTTTAGCATTCTAGATTTTAGTGAGAATCGACTCTTGGATCATGTTTTTTGATGAAAAGGCATGTCTTTATGAGCTGAGAAAAACTGGTACCTTCATAGCCATTGATTTTGTATCACCAAAAAAAGCATGTATACAAGTCTGATTCCGGTGATCCAAAAGCCGGTTCCCACTAAACAAAACATATAAATCACATCTGTGGTGTTGGATGTGAGAAAAATATCAAAAACGATTAATTTTGAGGTGACAGATGGGGCAGGAAGAGAAGGTAGGCAGAAGGAGCGCATTATAGTATATATATGTGTGTGCGTGTGTGTGTGTGTGCCCACACTACTCTCGTGAGTAAGGAATCCTCTAGTTAGAACTCATAGGGGAAGGTTGTTTTGACCAAATCTAAAATCATGAATGTATTCAATAAAGTAAAAAATAGTAGGAGTCCACCCTTGGATTATATTTTTTTGACATAAAAATATGAGTTTTCAGGATTGAAAATTCAGTATATTATAGGCTATTGATTTTTCAACCCTTGAAAAATCTAACATGCATGTCAAAAAAACATGATCTAAAGGCTAATTTCTACTAAATCCCACATGTGGAGGGTTAGATGCTAAAATAATAATAATAATAATAATAATAATTAATAATTAATTAATTTTTCACTAAGGGGTTCTTTAACCACAAGGTTAGAAAGCGTTATCCATATATATTTGCTACTGATTACTGTAAGTAAAATCTACTCAATCCGACTTTATGGATGTGTTTTCCTTCAAAAAAAAAAAAGACTTTATGGATGTGTTCAACATAGTTTGTTTGCTAGGGATCACACTTTGAATTATCTTTTTTAAATTGATTTTTTGAGTCATGAAATTTGGTACAATGTGAACTGTTGATTTTTTAAGCTCTTGAAACCCTACATGCAAATGCATGATTCAAAACCTGTTTTCTACTAATAAAATTGTATATCACATCTATACTGTTTTTTTTTAGGAAAAAAATAAACATTTCATTCCATTTGATCAAGTAAACTACAAATTAATATTACATCTATAATGTTAGATATAAAAAAAGGTTGGAAAAAGTGAAAATAGTATTGTCTACTAGCTAGATTGCATATACAAATGATCTGTAACACACATCATAGAGTGCATCATGTGCACCTCAACACCTAGTAAAGCCCATATTGAGTCTTTGCGTTGATTAAACCCTACATATACGGTCTATATGCATTATTTACTATAAAACAAGTTTTAGATAAGGTGAATATTATACCACGTAAGCAGGTTTTTCAAAAAATTAAAAATTGAATGTGCAATGCATGCAAATTGCGATGTGTTTAAATTAGATGTGTCTAAATTAGATGTGTCTGATCACACCTACGTCCACATGATATAAGAATTTAATAGGTTTATTGTTTGTTTATGCGTTTGCATGTAAATTTCATGCACCAGTGATTGCCTCTTTCCTGTCCAAAAAGTGCAAGTTGTTGCAATGGATGGATTTACCTAACATTAAAATCTATGGGCCATGACATCATCTTCCATGCAAATGAATAAAGAATGATATCACTATGTAAAAGGCTTTTCGCAAGGGGGAGTAAATAATTTTTTAATTGGCCATGTTTGTTTTTGTTAGTACTTGTTAGGATAGAGACAGAATTTTATATCAGTTTCTGAGAAAACTGATCCCTACTGGCTCCAAAGCTTCTGATTTGGCTCAATTTGACAGTCTGAGCAGCCCATCTTCATACAAACTCACTTTGTGTTGTCTGTAGTGATAGATAGATAGGGAGAGTTGTTATTGACTTTTTAATAATTTTATTATTTTCATATCAGCATCATCAAACGCATGCACATGTAGGGATTTTGTTAGACCATGATGGCCCAATATAGCTGCCTCTTGAACACATAAGGTGATTGATTGCACCTGATCCTCATTCCTGAATTAATCAGCGAGGTGGTTTTCCTCATCATTTAAAAAATTTGTGTTTGTTCTCATCCCCTCAGTGCATGACGATTAAACTGATAGATGTTGATAGGCCACTAACCGTGACAAGATGGGATGCATGCTTTTCTCCAAGTGGCAAGAAGACAAAAACATCTTCGTAACCAAAAAAAAAAATTTGGAATTTATGATTTAACCAATGAGAAAATCTTACTAGTCTATAACAGCACAGATGCTGATGTTATGTATAAGACTACAAGTGGATGGATTGCATTGAGGAATAGATTGGATGCTCTAATCGAAGGTGCATTGTAGTTTTCCCAACACCTTCTGTTATTAGTGAGTTGCAGTTTTCCCAATACTATTCTTGGTTGTTTGAGATCTGTAATATTGCCAAAACACTGTACTGGAGATGAAGTCAGCAACTCCAACACCACTTTTTCTAAGTAAAGAAAATTTTCTATTGACCAAAAGACCGTTTGTGTGATGCACTAATCTGTAGTGCAGCAATTACCCCTGAAAAAGAACAACATGAGTCTTAAGCCTCCAGTTTCATACTATGATCTACAAAGATCTCAAAATAATCAGCTAGTCATTTAGTGGTGATATTTAACATCCCCGCTTCATTCCTTTTAGGCTTACGCATTTTCTTGAACTCTCATGCACCGTTTCAACAGTACCATTCACCAGAGGATGTTTTTGGCAACTCTATCCCCAATACAACATTTTGATATTACTACATTTTGGCAAAACCATGTTTTGACAATGCATGAAATGGTGTTTCTATTCCAATGAAGGGTCTCAAACATAGCCTAAATCAGTGGTGAAGATTCATGCATCAGGAAAACTTTACTTCACATGATGTATTCAACCTAAAAAAGTAGGTGGACATGATGAGACAAAGGTCAAACTTCACCATCAATTGATCTTAAATGCAACTCACCTAAACATGGCTGGCTATAAAGTTCCATTGTTAAATAGTTCATCCTTGGATGCTTTTGAGTTTTTTGTTTGTTATGCCATGGGGCTTTCTTTAGTGGATCAATCATAAATAGTGCTGAGTTTAGGGAGGTATATATATTAATAAAATATCGAGTGGTGGCCATTTCATTTTGATGGGCTGAAGGCTCCATTGGATGCAAATTCAACTTGCAAAGCGTAGAATCTGAGAAGAACGAAGACTAACTTACAAAACGTCTCTCAAGGTACTGTGGCCTAAAACGAATTTAGGTCAATGATTAGCATTGTGGCCCATAACTTTTTGCCTGTCGGCCCCCACAACAATATTAGGTGTTACTTTTCTTCTTTCAAGTATGGCTCGAGCAACTAAGTCCACAAGAAATCTTTGCTTTTTCTTTTATGGCATGTTTGCATTGTTAACAATAGCAGCTGCAGAGAAAGTAGGTGGTGTGATTGTTGGTCACAAGGGTAATCTTGCGATCAAATTTCACAAGGAACAAAGTGATGACTTTTTAACGGCGACAATTTTTTGTCACCGCTATTGACTAGTATTAATGATGATTTTAGATATCCCCGTAAATGCCTTGGCTCGGTGTGAATGTCGTCGTTAAAGACGATGATCTATAACGGTACCTTTATATATCGTCATTATAGGTAATTTATAACGACTACATTATATGGCCATTAAATATGTCGCCGTTATAGACATACCTATAATGACTTTAGATATCATTGTTACAGGTATATTTATAACGGTGACATTATATGGCCGTTAATTATTATCATTAAAAAAATTGTACGGCAATATTTAACGACCATATAATATCGTTGTTATTGATATATAACGGTGAGATAAAAATGGTCATATAGTCTTTCTCTATAATGACAACATTTATGTCGTTGTTATAGCCTAGTATTTTAAAAGGGCTTGACTAATCTTTTTTCTTTTTTCCTCTTCTTCTCTATCTTTCTCTCTCTCTGCACTCTCGCCGATCGCTGCCAAAGTGCTTACTCCCTCCTTTCTCTCTGTGATCACTCTGCACTCTCACCAAACCGAAGTTCTTGCTCCCTCCTCCCTACAATGTACCTCTCTCTCTCTCTCTCTCTCTCTCTCTCTCTCTCTCTCTCTCTCTCTCTCTCTCTCTCTCTTTCCTGGTCGACCTCCTTCTCCTTCTTCTTCTTCCTTTTCCTCCCTCCTCCTCCCCTCATTCCTTTCATCCTCTCATGCTTTGAAGGCCTCTATGTTTCCTTATTTCATAACTTGAGTCCTTTGTTGATCCTCTGGGAGTGGTATTGTGGTTGGGTTTTGAAATTCATGCCTCTATGATGAAGAAATTTCATCTTGGAGTGGCATTGTGGTTGGATTTTGAAATTCTTGCCTCTCTATGGTGAAGAAATTTCATCTTCACTAGGTTGTTCTTAAGGATTTTGAAGTTAATGGTGGCTTGATTATGGCCATGGGCAGGGGCGTAGCTAGGATTCATGTGAGGGGGGGGGGGCAAACAGGGGTGTAGAAAAAAAAATTATTTGTGTGATAGTCGGGGTTTCGGGGGCAGCGCCCCCGAAATTTTTTTTTTTTGAGATAAAATAAAAAATGGCTACAATTATTAATAAAAATCTATTTCATATGGACAAATCAAACTATTTGCTGCAGTAAGGGCTGGGCTAAAAAATGGATAAAAATCTATTTCATATGGAATCAGGGCAGGGCTAGGACTGGGCTTTTAATTTTTTTTTTTTTTAACTGTTTGGGGAGGCAGGACTGGGCTACAGCCCAGTCCTGCCCCCCCCCCCCCCCCCTAGCTACGCCCCTGGCCATGGGTGAATAGTTAAATCTGGGAACAAGTACTTTTTTGTTGTGGACGATGGATATTATATATAGTAGAAGGTAACTACCTACACTCTGATTCATGCCTACTATGGTTTTTAGGGCTTTTGTAGGATGTTTTTTCATCTTTTTATTGAATCTTTTCGTACATATGCCTTTTATGTGTGATTTTATATGAATCAACTCTTGCATTGTTCAATTTTGATGCACGGGTAGGTTTTATGAGGTTTGAAAATCGATGGTGTGAAATTGTTACATATGTCATAAATATTTAAAGCTTAAAATTGTATGTTTTTTATCAAAAAAACACGGTCCAAGTGATGTTTTCTAGCAAATCGATCATGTCAAACGGATAGATGGGTCAGATTTGCAAAAAAACAACCTAGAAAGCTCATGTTCGCTTGTGGTAGGTTCAAAATAAAATAGGCAGCTATCCTCTACTATATATTTAGGGAGAGAGATTTGAAGCGACAAATATCTCAAAGAATCAATCTTTCTTGTAGTTGTTGAATCTTTGTTTGATTGATCAATGTGTGGTTTCCTGACATGATTTAAAGTGTGGACTCTAACCACTTAATCTCAACTCTAAACAATGATAAAATCATTGAGGGCTGCACAATTTTGTTACTTCTATTAATTTACTACCTTTGCATTGGTTGCTTGATGCTATATGTGTCAGTTAGCCTACACAAATGCTTCATTTTTTTAACTCAAGATGCTTGATTGTCATCAGCATGTTTTCTTTTTGCTATTCTTTGGACCTCATTGGAAAACTCAAAGCAAATTTTCTCATGCATACATGCATGAAAGCCAATTAAGAAGCATCCATTCATTCACTGTAAAATTTAAGGGAAAACATCATTCTTCATTTTATTTAAGCATCCATGAATTTTATCCAAAGAAAAATAAAGCATGCACCATACATAAGTTTCCAAGAAAAGTGAAGAAAGAAAGAAGTCAAACATAAGCAACCAGGACAAATTGTGGGCAAACTTCTTTTCATAATATCATATAATGCTTCGTAAAAACTGGATTCTTGCATCGAACAACAACAGTCGTGTGCTCCCAAGATTTGATCACTATATCTAAGTTTGATGCCCATATATTCATCTCCACCATGACCTCTTAAAGACCCTCATCCAACAAATCATTGGAATACACACTCTTAACATTAAAAAACTGGCGGTAGCATCGATCAAGAAGATAAGCAACTCGATAATATGGGTCAGCCAACTAAAGAGCATCACAGTGAAGGTGAGCCTTGTTGAACACCTTCTTGTAGCATGAAGAAAAGAAGTTGCATGTCACATCCTTTGACTCTATGTTCTTCAAGTAATGTCAACCAAACCATATGTTGCTTTGGTTGTCGTTGCCAAAGTACCCACTATAGCGAATTTGCATCCAATATTATGTGAGAAACTTTTTCTGGCATCAGCAAAGGGATGTGATCATAGAAACCAAATCTCAAGCAAAATTTTGCAACACAAAAAGAGTGGCCATTGCTTATAAGCAAAAAGACTCAATTTGTGATATAAGCAAGCCAAGACTACCATTCCTAAAGAGCGATGTTTGCCTTAGTTGAACCACACTTTCAACAAATTTGCATGTCTCAAGTCTATTGTTTCATTGCCATCTCCAAACAGAATTAAGGAAATTAATTTCTCTTTTTCCTAAAAATTTGATAAGCACTTGAATGCAAATTGTTCTTGCAATGTTAGGAGCATTTTATAGAATTTTAAAAATTTATGTTTTTAATTATAAATGCTACTGATCAAATATTCTCTTGTTGAATATAGTAGAGTCATCATCGTTTGTGAATATGGATCAATCGTGGATAAACATTCACGAAAGAAGTTTTGAACCTTATACATTTGAAATTGATCGATTCATTGAAGCATCATGTGCTCATGTCAATTCTGTTAGTAGAATGTGATGCCCATGTCGAGACTACAAGAATAAAAAATATAAAGTTCTACAGTAAGTTTCTTATTCCCTAAAGTTTTTTTTCATATAGTATAGTGTTTATCATGATTCTCATAGATTCTTAATTTGTTGTTTGTAGATTGAAATAGATGAACAGGAACCAATGGCAAGTATATATGTTATGTAAACTACTTGATCATCTTCGTACCTTCATAACTATCATACAAAGGTAAGTTTCTTATTTTCTAAGTTTTTTTTTTATATAGTATAGTGTTAAATATGTCCAATTTAATAGATTCTTAATTTGTTTTTTGTATAATGAAATAGATGGACAAAAACACTAGTGTATGTTCATATTTAAAGTGTATGTTTATATTTGAATGGATATTTGAAATGCATATTTGAATGTATGTATATATGTTTGAAGATGTTTGGCCTGTATTAATTTTTACCATAATGAAATGACTGATTATATATATATATTAAATTGAAGTTGATATCCTCTTGAATGTGAAAAGATGTTTTGTTAATGTTATCTTCGTGCTATTTCAGATTCTCATAGAAGTACAGAAAAAGAAAAAAGCATTATCGAACCTTCAATCGTAATATAATTAAAATATTTGTAAGTTATAAAACTGAATTTTCATACTACTATCATCATCATTAATATTGTCATAATTTTTTTTTTATACTTTTTTTAAAATTATCATGTTGTACTTATTCTTTAAGTATGTTTGTTGAAGGTTTGGCGAGGATGTATCTTTGTTTTTTGAAGTATGTTTATTTTTTGAAGTGTATATTTATATTTGAATGTATGTTTGAAGTTGAATGTTTGAGGAGATTGGAGAGGATGAATGTTTGAGGAAGTTGGAGAAGTGTAGGTTTATATTTGAATATATGTTTCAAGATATATAAACACTAAAGTATATTTATATTTGAATTGATGTTTGAAGTGTATTTTTATATTTGAGGAGGTTGGAGAACATGAATATTTGAGGAAGTTGGAGAAGTGTATATTTATATTTGAATGTATGTTTTAAGATGTATAAACACTAGTGTATGTTTATATTTGAATTAATATTTGAAGTATATGTTTCTATATGTTTGAGGGGGTTCGAGAAAATAAATATTTAAGGAGGTTAGAGAAGTGTATGCTTACATTTGAATGTATATTTCAGGATGTATAAACACTAGTGTATGTTTATATTTAAATTAATGTTTGAAATATGTTTATATTTGAATGAATGTGCATTTGATGATGTTTGAAGTGTATATTTGAGTTATACTTGCCGTTTTGTTTAATGTAATATAAAAAAATTTAAACTAATATAAAAAATTTATTTTTGCAGGTTTAAGGCCTATAACAACGATATTCTTGTGTCACCATTATTGACCTTAACCCTATGCCGTCGTTATAACTTATAATTGTGACTTAATTGTCATTGTCATAACCTATAATGATGACTTACTTATCACCGTTATTGACTATAACGATGAGCGAGTTAATTCTCTTTGTTACAGGCTATAACGACGACACAGAAATGTCGTTGGTATAAGGTGCGTCGTCACTATTGGTGTTCCCAATTTCGGCAAGATTCTTCATCAGTGTTAGGTCACACATTAACAGTAACCTATAAATGTCATCGTTATTACTCAACAAAAGCAAAAAATTGACGACAATTTCTTGTCGTTATTATAGTCCTATAGCGACAATAAATAGGGCAATAGTGTTTCACTAACCTTAAGGAAGCATTGCAACTGTAATTCATGATTACAAGATCTTGAGAAAATCCAAGAATCACAAGGGCATTGCAAACATGTCCTTGATGAATAACCCAAGAAAAAACCATTTTTGCTCACTGAGTTCATTGGTGTAAAAAAAAAATCATAGCTTATCTTTTTTTTTGGCCACTTGGCTTACTGAGTTCATTCCTTGCCAATAGGGATGGCAGTGGAACAGGGGGAAACTAGGCCCTGCTCCACCTCACCCCATTTGGACTGAGGATGGAGGACATGAAACAGGGATGGAGGTTTAAATCAAAACCCGTGCAGGGATGGACTTGTGTGTTCTCCTTCCCCGCCATGCCTTGCCTCGTCCGCCCCCAATTACCGTTAGTAAAATAAATAAAATCCCTTTCGACGGTTCAACCTTCTCCTTTATGGGAAAACAGGGTCTTGCCCTGCCTCACCCCATTTGGACCAGGGATGGAGGACATGAAACAGGGTTGGAGGCGGGGATGAAGGTTCAAATCAAAACTCGTGCCGAAATGAAGGCGGGGATAAAGGGCAGAATTTTGAGACGGGCAGAGGTGGAGACCTTGTCCCCCGCATCTGCCCCGGTCCACTGTCATCCCTACTTGCCAATTAGAGAGCACATCCTGCTTTGCCCCCATGGCAAACGATGTGTATATATCTGTTTCAAACCTATTGACACCCTGTTAATTTAGTGACGTTCACGAGTAGCGTCTGCCAGATAGTGAACAGGGGCGGAGGAATCCAAGCAGGTGACATGAATAACAGGTTTCTATGTTTCAATCGGTTAACAATTGCTTACCAACTGGGGCTCTGGCAAGATTTGCTCTTTATAATTTTTTCCTAAACGACAGGTCTATCATGTGCCCATTGAATAGAAATATAAATTTGTTGGCATGGAAGCCAAGTAATTTTCCAAAAAAAAATTGCTCTTTATAAAAACGTTTTCCAAAAAAAAATGTGTAACTTACATGGCAGCTAAGTAATTTTTTAACGAATTAAATGTTCACCATTTGAATTAGGCAACTTTTCACATTCGAAACATCTCTCTCTCAAAAATCTCTATTTGAATAGTTTCATTTTCCCTTCTTTAAAACGTCTAAAATCAAAGGACAATGCCCTCCATCTCCTACAAATTTAATAAGAATTTCTCTAACTCCCTTCTATATGGGTTGTTTCTCAAGTTCACATTTTAACCATGTAAGCATACTTTCATTGTTTACCATTTATCATGATATAAGTGTATTTAAATAGCAATGCTCAGGTGCACCTTCTCCCACATAATAGAAATAGTTGTAGGTTGTATCTTCACAATCAATCTTTATGATGTACTCAACATAGTTTATTTGATAGGAATCATGCTTTGGATCATGTTTTTTGACATAAAAATAGGATTTTATAAGTCATGATATTTTGATACATTGTGAACTATTGAATTTTAAAGGTCCTAAAAAACATACTTGTAGGTTATAATCACATGATCCAAAACTTGTTCTCTACTAAATAATGCTTATCTAAAGGTCAAAATTTTTTAAAATCTAAAGCTTCTGTTAGTTGGGAGTAGGTCCTCCAGGAGCACCCTATCATTACTAAATTTTTTTTATTTTTTATTATTCTCTCATTAGATTGCTGGATGCTTTTTTGTTAATGAAAAGCATGTCATCTCCCTTCCATGTCAATATGCCTTTTTTCACTTTTTAAGTTTTATTATGGTTTATACGAACCCTTTTTGGATAAGCTAGATGAGGTTAGGCAGGACCCTACCAGATCAGAGTTTTAATACAAGATAAAAAAAGAAATGTACCATCCACAGCTACATACCAAGGAAGCCTACGAGTCCTTGCAACTAGATCTACTAGACTACAGTCACTACTCCAACAATGGAAGAACTGAATCCAAGGACTTTGGCTTCTTGTTGATCAATATATAAACCCTTTTTTGTTACCATGATACTGATTTGCTTTAGTTTTTTTAGTTATATGTTTCAGATTTAAACATATGGTAACAGGGGTTTTATTTGCTTCATGATTAAGTGTGTTAAATTAAAATATAGTTTGTTTTGTTTTAAACATATACATAATTCCATTCTTTATTTACGTATTTATCATAAAAATATTAATACAAGCATTAAGCTATTATTATTAATTTTCTTTAAATGCTTTTTCTATTGCACGATTCACTAAGGGCCCTTTTGTTTCACCCCACAGTTAGGGCTGGGAAACAAGCTGAGACGCTTGTGGTTCGGCACGCCGTGAACTCATTCATATTTGGTTCATGTAGCTGATGAGCCGAGCCACGAGCAGCTCGTTAACCAAAAATGAGCCGAGCATGAACAAAGGGTGCTTGGCCTGGTTTGTTTTGTGTATGCTCGTACGAATATAATATATAGATTGTTAGTGCAATATCGACATGTAAAAGAGAAGTCTTCAATTCAAATACCATTATTGTCAAGGTTAAAATGCATGTTTTTTTAACAAGCCAGCGTGGACCATTTCAGCTGACTCTGGCTCGGTTCATCTAGTTATGAACATGAGCCGAGCCGAGCCAAACCTGAGCTGAGCTAAATACCAAATAAGTGAGTCCTCTTTCATACGAAAGTGTGCAGCTCTTTTAGGGATGGCAGTGGGCCGGGGGAAACAGGGTCTCTTTTAGGGATGGCAGTGGACCGGGGGGGGAGGAAGCGGGCCCTATCTCGCTCTGTTTGGACCAGGGATCCGTGCATGAATGGACTTATGCTTTCTCTTGCCCCGTCTCTGATCCCCGTTAGTAAACCTTTTTCTCTTTCTTTAGGAAGCTGTGGACCGAGGGAAAAAGGGGTTCCACCCAGAGCCGGACCTGTCAAGAGGCTAATGAGACTTGGGCTTTAGGGCTCCTGAGCAAAAAAAAAAAATTTAGGGGCCCATTTTTAATAGGGATTCCATTTTTAATAGGGATTCCATTTTCAATAGGGACTCCAAAAAAATTGAAGGCGCTGCCTTCGACCTCCTACTATTAATAAGGAGCCTATTTTTAGGGAGCCCATTTTTAATAGGGGCTCAAAAATTTTCTAGACCCTGCCCCGGAACTCTTACTATTAATAAGGGGCCTATCCGAACTCTTACTATTAATAAGGGGCCTATTTTTTCCCTCCGCCTCAGGCCCCATAAAACACAGGTACGGCCCTGGTTCCACCCCCACCTCGCCCCGTTTAAACCGGGGATGGACGATATGTGATGTGAATTTTGAAAACTGCTTTTTAAAACAATATTTTTAATAAAAACAAGTGTGAAGGCCAGACATCAAATAATAAAAACCGGCTCACACAAGTGGTGGAGTCCGGGTCGATCTCAGGGAACGAGAAATACTTGTATTCAAACACAAGCTAAACTACTCTTTATTGCCAAAATAAAAAGAATTAATTAAATAACTAACTAACTAAGAGAGTACGACCCTACGCAGAGGGCTTAACAAAATAATTAAATGGTTTTATTACAAACCCAATTAATAAAATGAAATAACACCCTAATCTAAAAAGAAAAGAAAAGGCTTCAGTGCTTCGAATCTTCTTGTCCCTTCTTGAGGTAATGTATGTTTTCTTAAACTTTTGCTTTTCTGAGGGCTCCCTAAGGGCACTTCTGAGAGTCAAAATCACTTTTCTCGCACGTTTACCCACTTCCTTGCAAAACACAAAACAAACGCGAAGCAGAAACAAGAAATCTACGAAAAATATCAACAGGACATGCCAAAAATCACAAAAATATAAATGAATAACACGAACTAACTATAATACTAATTATAACAACTACCCTAAAAGACACAATGGAAGAGCAAACTAAACGTTACCTACAGCAACATAAAGAAGTTAACAGTAAACCTATACGGTGGAAACACTAAACGTTTGGAGAAATCACTCACGACTAATGAATAGGAACATGACTTACCATGAATATACTATATTTACGTGACTCAGTATGCTAATAGTACTAAGTTAGAAAACTAATCAAATTTACATCTAATGCAATGAGATGACTAATGTCTAACTACAGTGAGTGAACTAACTAGGATAATAACTAGTTAATGAAATATATGTGAACTATTAACCAAAACTTAACAACTTAATCAAATTGACAACTAAGTCTAATGCCATATGCTACTAAAAATTTAATACACTAAGATTAATGCAAACAGAATAAACGCTAAATGCAATGAGTTGTGAAACTGATATGTGGAACAACGGCTAAATAACACAGAAATACCAAAGCAAAGGACGTTGATTCAAGAAAACTAAAACAATTTAAGATCCTATATGCAAAGACCGACTAATAATAATCAAAATTTTATTAACAAAAACAATGCTACATGTAAAAGACTACACCAGCTGAACAAAGAAATAAGAAAACTGTAACATGCGTCTATCACGTTGATTGTCAACAATGGTGGACAGGAACACTAACCCAATGTACTAATAAATAACTAATGCCTTTAGCAAATAATGAACTAACATAATGATGAATTAATAAAATGAATCCAGAAAAAAAAACTAATGCAACATTTAAACAATGACTGACTAATGCAGCTACGTCAATGCAATAAAACAAAACAGAACAACTAATGTATGCCCAGCACAGAAATCAAATAACGCTATTGTATGTCCAGCAGCGTCAATCACACGTTGTATGTGTGGTTGACGCTGTTAGGTAAACAAGTTTTTTTTCTACAACTTGAAACACTGTAATTTCTTTTGTAAAAACCTAGACCTCTACTAGATCATGAACGACTCAAATAAACCTATGACAAAAAAAAAACATATAGCCACTGGTTGAACAAAGTAACGACAAAAATGCAGAACATCACTAAGAAAATCTATTCTTTTCATCTACTATCTAAAACGATAAAAGAAAAATTAAAGCCAAGAACACTTTACGCTACGGAGATGGAGGAAAAGAAGTTTACCTGAGCAGCTGGATGGGTTGAGGAAAGAGCGGCCTCTCACGATCTATGCCTGTCATGCTGCACCCCTTGATGGTAGACGATGAAGAAGATGCTGGTGAAGAAAAAGGGTAGAGGAAGGGAGGAAAGACGTAGAATAAAGAAGAAGAAGAAGAAGAAGGAAAAAAAAAGAAACTGGCTGGAAGGAGAGAGAGAGAAAGAGAGAGAGAGAGAGGGAAAGGGGGGGCGTGAGTTTCAAAGGGAGAGACGACCCTTTTTTTGGCTGTAGAAGATTACTTATAATACTAAATTAGGGTAAAAGAAAAAAAATTCAAAACAAGTCCACGATTTTCCATATTTTTCAAAAGACCCATTTTAGTAAAACATGTTTTATTGTCTAAAAACAAACAAACAAACTTCCTAAACTGATTAAAAATTAAAAAACCTAAGCAAACTAAACTATGATTAAAACATTCTAACTATAATAGAAACACTAAAAAAAATATATGCAGGGAAAGCTTTGAAAAATACGATTTTCTGATAAAATTCAATTCAATGCAATTTCTCAGAACTAACAATAAAAATGGGTTTTTTAGAGCGATTTTAACACGGATCATGCATAAATAATGATTAATAAAATGCAAATATTATGCATGATCAAATACCCCCATGCTTATCGTTTGCTAGTCCTCGAGCAAACTGAAGCAAAAACAAAAATACTAAACTAGACACACAATAAATACCTAACTCACTTTCGTAGGAATCACGGTTGCATTTAGCATATGCAACAAGCCCTTTCAACCCCTGAGTTACCCCAGTGGATGAGTAAGGTCTCGTGAGGGTTTGCAGTGATGCTACCCACAAACATCTGTGTTAAGTATGTATAAGAATTTTAAAACACAAAGCATTAGGCAGTTAAGGAGTTCGTTTCCACAAATATTTCATGCCATTGCAACATCAAAACAGGATTAGAGTCTTCTACTTGCCACCACAGAATAAAATATTTTCTTTCACTTTTCTAAATAGCATAATCATTTATGTTTCATCCTTAGAAATTCAAATACATACATATCATTATTTACTTATCCTCACTCATATGTGTTCTGCACAGGTTTTCTCAATATTTGCTTTTAAGCAATGAACTTTTCTCTTTTACGCTCTTTTCTCTTTCTTGATTTTCACTTTTCCGCATTTTTCAATCAAATTTTTTTTTCTGAGCACTATACCCAATTTCCAGTTTTTGTGACCCGTGTAGCGAGCTTTGGGTCAGTGACTCCCAGGCCAGACGACCTTAGGGCACCAGATACAAAGTATCCCTCAGACTTAATTGCTCGAGTCACTAGACCTTCAATTTTCTATAGTTTACGTATAGTCTACTTCTCTGTCATGTGCAATGTCAATATCTATTAGGCTCTCTATAAAGTCCATGTAACGAGCTTTCGGGCCGATGACTCCGAAACCAGATGGCTTTAGGGCACCAGGTGTAAACACCCCTCAGGCTCTACTTGCTCGAACAAAATAGGCCACAGATATTAACGTAGACAAAGAATTGACTTCCTTCGTTATCCTTTTCAACATGGACTCAAACACTTCAACTTGTGTCTAAGCCCAGCTACTAGGGAGTACGAAGATATCAAACAACTAAACGTATGCTCGTTTCACTTTTTTGAGCTCTTTTGCAACGTTGTTCATTTGCTTAGTTTTAAAAAAAACTGTGCATATTCATACTTGTGATTCAAAATAAACTCTAACATGCATTTATAATCATTTCTTTGAAATCCACATAAACAACCATGGTTTTCTAGATTCGTGTTAGAAAAAATTTCGTGGGGCTTAAAAATTCTCTAAAGACGTTAGATGTTGCAAAGCAGTCATATAAGTTCAAACTCATTCCCTAAAAGCCTAATTTTAATGAGTTGACAAAAAAATTTGCAAGTACAAAGACATGAAAAGTTTAGGTGTGCACACTATACCCTCCCCCATGCTTGAATGACACTGTTCTCAGTGGCACTCCCCCATGCTTGTATGAAACTAAGAGGCTGCACTTGAGAACAAAATAATTGGGAGAAAAGAGCAGAAGTCACCTGAGATGACATATGAATGCATGTCCTACGATTACACAAGAATGCATACCTGATCTAACAAAACACTCATGAGATACAAGAAATCAAAGCAAAATAACGAAAAACCATCTATGATATTTACTAGATCCTACTAAAAATACAACATACAAACCTGTGCTCCCCCTCATGCATCCACGAGGTTAATAGCCTCAATGTCTTGCTGCACCACCATATCAGAAATGTAGGGCTTCAGTCGCTGCCCATTAACTTTGAAAATGCTACCCGTTCGAGGGTCCAAAAGATCTACCGCTCCATGTGGAAAAACTCTATGGACTATGAATGGTCCATCCCATCTAGACTTCAGCTTCCCTGGAAAAAGATGGAGACGTGAATGATAAAGCCACACCTTTTGACCAGGCTCGAACTGCTTCCTCACAATATGTTGATCATGGAAATGCTTGGTTCGAGCCTTGTATATTTTGGCACTCTCATAGGCTTCATTGCGCAACTCCTCAAGCTCACTCAACTGCAACTTCCTCTCAGCGCCAGCTTGGGCCATATCAAAATTGAACTTCTTGATAGCCCAATATGCCCTATGCTCCAATTCAACAGGAAGGTGGCATGGTTTCCCAAAAACCAATCGGTATGGGGACATGCCAATCGGAGTCTTGAAAGCAGTCCTATAGGCCCAAAGGGCATCATCAAGGTGCTGAGACCAGTCCTTGCGGTCTGACCGGACTATTTTTTCAAGAATCCGCTTGATCTCCCTATTGGAGACCTCGACTTGGCCACTAGTCTGTGGGTGGTAGGGTGTGGCAATCCGATGATGTACCGAGTATTTCCTAAGTAAGGAAGCTACTTGTACATTACGAAAGTGCGTACCACCATCACTAATGATCGCTCTAGGGACTCCGAACCGACTAAAAATGTTATGCTTGATAAATCGGAGCACCTCCTTATGATCATTGGTTCGGGTGGCCACGGCCTCGACCCATTTGGAGACATAATCAACCGCCACTAGAATATAAATAAATTCGAACGAAGGCGGGAAAGGACCCATAAAATCAATGCCCCACACATCAAAAATCTCAACAATCAAAATAGGAAGGAGGGGCATCATATCACGCTTGGCGATGCGTCCCGTCTGCTGACAGCGCAAGCACCTCCTACAAAAATTGTGAGCATCTCTATGCAATGTCGGCCACCAAAATCCTGACTGGAGGACCTTTGCGGCTGTCTTTCGACTAGAAAAATGACCTCCACAAGCCAAGGAATGACAGAATGATAGAATGGAGTCATACTCCTCCTCAGGAACACACCTCCGAATCATCTGATCCGGGCATAATCGAAACAATTCTGGTTCCTCCCAAAAATAGTGCTTTACCTGCGAGAAAAATTGATCTCTCTCATTGCGGTTCCAGTGCGAAGGGTACTCTCCAGTCACCAAAAAGTTGATGATATGCGCGAACCAAGGCAAACGCTTGACATGAAAGAGCTGCTCATCCGGAAATGAATCATCAATCTGCCCCTGCTCAGTGGATGTCTCCACTGTCAGTCTGGATAAATGATCTGCTACAAGATTCTCACATCCACTCTTATCTTGAATCTCGAGATCAAATTCTTGTAACAGAAGGATCCATCGAATGAGACGCGGTTTGGCATCCTTTTTACTCATCAAATATCGCAATGCTGCATGATCTGAGTAAATGATGACCTTGGAGCCTAACAAATATGATCGAAACTTCTCAAGAGCAAAAACTACGGCTAGTAATTCCTTCTCTGTGGTGGTATAATGCATTTGCACATCAAAGAGGGTCCTACTAGCATAATAAATTACATGAGATCGTCGCTCAATCTTCTGACCGAGAATCGCTCCAACCGCGTAATCTGACGCGTCACACATAATCTCAAATGGCACTGACCACTCAGGAGATCGAAGAATAGGAGCAGTAGTCAGAGCTTCCTTCAGGGCCAAGAATGCCTTCAGACAGGCATCATCAAACACAAACGACTGATCTTTCGTTAGCAGGTTGCACAACAGTCGAGAAATCTAGCTAAAGTCCTTAATGAACCTTCTATAAAAACCTGCGTGCCCTAGAAATGATCGCACCTGCCGCACAGAGGTCGGTGGAGCTAATCTAGCAATAGTCTCTACTTTGGCCTTATCAACCTCGATTCCTTTCTCAGACACAATATGTCCAAGAACAATCCTTTGTCTCACCATGAAATGACTCTTTTCCCAACTAAGAATCAGATTTGTCTCCCTACAACGTTGAAGCACACGAGATAACTTTTGGAGACAATCGTCAAATGAAGAGCCATAGACCGAGAAATCGTCCATGAAAATCTCTAGGACATCGTCCATCATATGTGAGAAGATCGCCATCATGCACCGCTGAAATGTAGTCGGGGCATTACAGAGCCCGAACGGCATTCTCCTATAAGCAAAAGTGCCATATGGACAGATGAACGTCGTTTTCTCCTGGTCCTCGGGATGAACGGCCACCTGGTTGTATCCTGAATAACCATCCAAGAAACAAAAATACTGCTGACCCGCGAGTTTCTCCAAGATCTGGTCGATGAACGGCAGAGGGAAGTGATCCTTCCTAGTTGCACTGTTCAACTTTCTATAATCTATGCATACTCGCCATCCCGTGGTAGTCCTCATGGGGACACTTTCCCCTCTTTCATTCGTTTCTACAGTGAGCCCAGACTTCTTGGGGACAACCTGGGTAGGGCTCACCCACTGACTGTCAGAGATGGGATAAATGATCCCCGCATCCAACCATTTGACTACCTCCTTCTTTACCACCTCCTTCATATGGGGATTTAGTCTCCTTTGCGCCTCTCTTGAGGGTTTAGCCCCCTCATCCATGATAATCCGATGCATGCAAAAGAAGGGATCTATCCCCTTCAAATCTGCCACCGACCATGCAATCGCCTCTTTATGCTCGTGCAAGACCTGTAAAAGTTGACACTCCTGTGTGTCAGTTAGGTCTGCAGAAATAATGACGGGGAGAGTCTGGTCCTTGCCTAGGAAGGCATACTTGAGTGTGGCCGGTAAGGGCTTCAACTCAAGCTCAGGCAGACTCTCTATGGATGGTCGGGCCTGCTTTTCTGCCAATTCAGGAAGCGGCTCGAAGTGCCAGGTCCAACTCAGCTCACCTGTCTGACTCTCTATTGACCCATGGAAATCTTCTTCGAGTGATTCATCAACCTCCTCCTGAGGTGGTTCACTCAATAACCAGGTATGCTCTGCTTCTACCAGGTCATGAATGAAGTCGACCTCGAAAGAAGCCTCATCACCGGCAGGTCCCATCGCCGCATGAAAAATGTTCAGCCTCATCTTCCTATTGCCAAATGAGACATCCATCGCACCTGTGCGGCAATTAATGCACGCATTGGCAGTGGCCAGAAAGGGGCGTCCAAGAATAATGGGGGTCTGTCGCATATCATTAACTCCCTCCATATCTAAAATGATGAAGTTGACAGGGAAGTAGAAGTCCTCTACCTTGACTAAAACATCTTCCAAAATCCCTCGCGGGACCTTGATTGATCTATCTGCAAGCTGCAGGGTCATAGGTGTTGGCTTCATCTCCTTTAATCCAAATTTGTCATAAAAGAAACCCGGCAAGATATTGACACTTGCCCCAAGATCGAGCAATGCACGCTCGACAGTGATGTCTCCTATGACACACGAAATAATTGGAGCCCCTGGGTCTTTAAGCTTTGGTGGGGTTTGGTGTTGCAGCACCGCACTCACATGCTCAGTCAAGTATATCTTCTTCGGCACTTGTGACTTCAACTTTCTTTTCTGCGTACAAAGCTCCTTTAGAAACTTTGCGTATGCAGGGACTTGTTGAATGACATCAAGCAAGGGGAGGTTTATCTGGACGTGCTTTAATATCTCAAGCATCTCCTGCATGTTCACTCCATGCTTGCCTAATGACTTCGGTCTCTCTAGCGCCTCAGGAAAGGGGGCTTTGGGAGTATAGGACTTTGAAGGCTCAGTTGGTAGAGCCCTTTCGCTTTCCTAAGGTGGGATGGTAGGGACAGGCTGCTTCTCACTCGTTCTCTCTCTTTCTTCTGCAGCCTCCCTCGCCTGGTATTGCTTCCCATTCCTAAGGGTTATTACCGCTTGAGCTTGCTCTTGATGGGCATCTGTCATGTGCAAGCCATGCATCGACTCCTTACCCCTAGGGTTCGCCACCGGTTGGCTAGGTAAAGCCCCCTCACTCTGCCTGCTAAGCGCCTCGGCGAGTTGTCCCATCTGCGTCTCAAGCTTCGCAATAGAATGTGTATGGGAGCTCAGATTTGCCTTGATATCCGAGAAGGCTTGCAGCATCTTGTCCTCAAAGGACTGGCTGGATGAAGGCTCCTGAGACTGGGGTTGATTATAAGTAGGCTGAGCTGAAGGGTAGCTAGTTCTCTGAAATCCAGGCGCATAACCGCCTTGCCTGGGTTGGCTTTGAGAAGGGTTGAGAGGTTGGGCTTGTGGATTTCTCCATGAAAAATTAGGATGGTTCCGCCAGCCTGGGTTATATGTACTGGAATATGGATTGGGTGCGGGCCTAGCGAAACTCTGCACCATCTGAGCTTGCTCCTGGACAAACTCAGGGTACTGTGGTGCAACGGGGCAATCAACAACATGGTGTGCAGGGCTAGCACACAACGCACACACCTGTAGGACTGGAGAAGGACCCGACAACAACTGATCTAATTTCTGAGACAGTTGGTCGACCTTGTTTTGCAACTCAAGGTGTGTCCCTATCTCGAGTATACCAGCCTTCTTCGCGCCATCTTGCACTGGTGTGGCCCTCTCAGATCGTAAAGCAGAAGCATGGTGCATGGAGTTCTCGCTTAAGGTCTCAAAAAGGGCCCATGCTTCATCTTCACTTTTAAGCATAAAAGTGCCCCCACAGGCAGCGTCAACCATTTGACGGTTCTTCTCAGTGAGACCATCATAAAAATATTGCACCAGTTGCCAGCGGGGCACCTGGTGGTGGGGACACTTGCGAAGAAGATCTTTCATCCTCTCCCACGTTTCATGAAACATTTCTCCCTCGATCTGTGAAAAGCTGGTGATGGCTTTTCGATACTGGTTCGTCTTACCAATTGGGAAGTATTTCTTTAAAAACTCCCTTTGCATATGTTCCCAAGTGGTAATTTGAACTGTATCGAGGGCCTTCAGCCAATGCTTGGCTTTATCCTTAAGGAAGAAGGGGAATAACGTCAACCTTAACGCGTCATCTCCAAAATTGTTGATCCGCACCGTAGAGCAGATCTCGAGAAATTCGTCGAGATGACGGTATGGGTCTTCGTTGCTAAGGCCATAAAAGGAGGGTAACATCTGGATGACACTGGCCTTGATTTCAAAATGGTTCGCTCCCACATCAGGTCTTGTGATGCAGGAGGCAGGAGTGTATGTGTTGGGCATGAAGTACTCCCTAAGAGGATGGATCAACTGCTGATCTTCAGCCATGGGGCTGGCTTGATGGGCTCTCCTAAAGAAAGATTCGGGATCCTCAACAAATTCGGCAAGCTCAGGTTCAAGCGAACGTCGCCCGTGCATGCACCAAAGGGTAGACCGGTGCAGCAACCGTCCTAAATTGGGTTTTTCTACCTAACTAACGCGCTAGCGGCCAAACCACACAAACCACAAAGCGAGTAACAAAAACAATTACTGAAAACAAGAAATAAACAAGCACCACGCAGTTGCACTCAATAGAGAATTTACGAAAATGAAATCTATGTGCACGGTACCAATCGTACACAGTCACTTCTAAGGGGATCCTAATGGGTGAGCTGTGCAGAAAAGTAAGCTTGTCTCTATGGTATGCACACACGTGGTTCTAAGCCTAAATGCGAGAAACAAACTAAACAATCCTAATTAAAGAACTGAATTAAACTAACAACCTATAAATACGAGAACAAACACAAGGCAATAAAGTGAATACTAGTATTTCATTGTTCCCCGGCAACGGCGCCAAAATTTGATGTGAATTTTGAAAACTGCTTTTTAAAACAATATTTTTAATAAAAATAAGTGTGAAGGCCAGACATCAAATAATAAAAACCGGCTCACAGAAGTGGTGGAGTCCGGGTCGATCTCAGGGAACGAGAAATACTTGTATTCAAACACAAGCTAAACTACTCTTTATTGCCAAAATAAAAAGAATTAATTAAATAACTAACTAACTAAGAGAGTACGACCCTACGCAGAGGGCTTAACAAAATAATTAAATGGTTTTATTACAAACCCAATTAATAAAATGAAATAACACCCTAATCTAAAAAGAAAAGAAAAGGCTTCAGTGCTTCGAATCTTCTTGTCCCTTCTTGAGGTAATGTATGTTTTCTTAAACTTTTGCTTTTTTGAGGGCTCCCTAAGGGCACTTCTGAGAGTCAAAATCACTTTTCTCGCACGTTTACCCACTTCCTTGCAAAACACAAAACAAACGCGAAGCAGAAACAAGAAATCTACGAAAAATATCAACAGGACATGCCAAAAATCACAAAAATATAAATGAATAACATGAACTAACTATAATACTAATTATAACAACTACCCTAAAAGACACAATGGAAGAGCAAACTAAACGTTACCTACAGCAACATAAAGAAGTTAACAGTGAACCTATACGGTGGAAACACTAAACGTTTGGAGAAATCACTCACGACTAATGAATAGGAACATGACTTACCATGAATATACTATATTTACGTGACTCTGTATGCTAATAGTACTAAGTTAGAAAACTAATCAAATTTACATCTAATGCAATGAGATGACTAATGTCTAACTACAGTGAGTGAACTAACTAGGATAATAACTAGTTAATGAAATATATGTGGACTATTAACCAAAACTTAACAACTTAATCAAATTGACAACTAAGTCTAATGCCATATGCTACTAAAAATTTAATACACTAAGATTAATGCAAACAGAATAAACGCTAAATGCAATGAGTTGTGAAACTGATATGTGGAACAACGACTAAATAACACAGAAATACCAAAGCAAAGGACGTTGATTCAAGAAAACTAAAACAATTTAAGATCCTATATGCAAAGACCGACTAATAATAATCAAAATTTTATTAAGAAAAACAATGCTACATGTAAAAGACTACACCAGCTGAACAAAGAAATAAGAAAACTGTAACATGCGTCTATCACGTTGATTGTCAACAATGGTGGACAGGAACACTAACCCAATGTACTAATAAATAACTAATGCCTTTAGCAAATAATGAACTAACATAATGATGAATTAATAAAATGAATCTAGAAAAAAAAACTAATGCAACATTTAAACAATGACTGACTAATGCAGCTACGTCAATGCAATAAAACAAAACAGAACAACTAATGTATGCCCAGCACAAAAATCAAACAACGCTATTGTATGTCCAGCAGCGTCAATCACACGTTGTATGTGTGGTTGACGCTGTTAGGTAAACAAGTTTTTTTTTCTACAACTTGAAACGCTGTAATTTCTTTTGTAAAAACCTAGACCTCTACTAGATCATGAACGACTCAAATAAACCTATGACAAAAAAAAAACATGTAGCCACTGGTTGAACAAAGTAACGACAAAAATGCAGAACATCACTAAGAAAATCTATTCTTTTCATCTACTATCTAAAACGATAAAAGAAAAATTAAAGCCAAGAACACTTTACGCTACGGAGATGGAGGAAAAGAAGTTTACCTGAGCAGCTGGATGGGTTGAGGAAAGAGCGGCCTCTCACGATCTATGCCTGTCATGCTGCACCCCTTGATGGTAGACGATGAAGAAGATGCTGGTGAAGAAAAAGGGTAGAGGAAGGGAGGAAAGACGTAGAATAAAGAAGAAGAAGAAGAAGGGAAAAAAAAGAAACTGGCTGGAAGGAGAGAGAGAGAAAGAGAGAGAGAGAGAGGGAAAGGGGGGGCGTGAGTTTCAAAGGGAGAGACGACCCTTTTTTTGGCTGTAGAAGATTACTTATAATACTAAATTAGGGTAAAAGAAAAAAATTTCAAAACAAGTCCACGATTTTCCATATTTTTCAAAAGACCCATTTTAGTAAAACATGTTTTATTGTCTAAAAACAAACAAACAAACTTCCTAAACTGATTAAAAATTAAAAAACCTAAGCAAACTAAACTATGATTAAAACATTCTAACTATAATAGAAACACTAAAAAAAATATATGCAGGGAAAGCTTTGAAAAATATGATTTTCTGATAAAATTCAATTCAATGCAATTTCTCAGAACTAACAATAAAAATGGGTTTTTTAGAGCGATTTTAACACGGATCATGCATAAATAATGATTAATAAAATGCAAATATTATGCATGATCAATATGAAACAGGGATGAAGGTTAAAATCAAAAACCTTGAGGGGATGGAGGGCAGAAGTTTGAGACGGGGTGGGGGTGGAGACCTTCTCCCCCGCCCCTGCCCCGTTCCACTGTCATCCCTACTCTCTTTAACGGGGCTTGAAATAAATGCCTTGAGAAAACTGAAGCATCACCAATCACACATTAGCTGACATCCAATTGGTAAAACGCCTGCCCGTCGAGGAGTACACCCAGCTTTATCCTTGGAGCAAAATGATGCCACTAGCAGGTTTTAAACTTGTGATGTTTAAAAGTCACCCCTACCAGATGAGCAAAGCCCCGGGCTTCAAAATTAGGTTTAGGAAAAACCATGCCTCAGTTTTTGAGCCTGGTTTATCATACAAAAGAGCAAGTACAAGTGAATGGTTAAATGCCCCCAGGATCAAAGCCAAAAGATGGCCACAGACATAGTGGTAGTGGTGTCATGGTCTCAATTCACTGTTAATGCTACAATGAAAAGAAGAGGTCCTGATACACAAAACAAAACAACTGCTTATATACGCTTACGGCGGCATGCAAGCAAGCTGTGCACCGTTTGCCTTTACTAGCAAAAAAAAAGCCGCTCCGCGGGCCCATCACTTCGTTCATACCTTTTTGGCTTAGGCATCTAGCGAAGTAGTAGGATGCCTAGCGTGGGAGAGAGAGAGAGAAGAGACAGAATACCCACAAGATGGTCGTTCCATCACTTCAGTTGTCTGGAGGAGACAACTTTTCGTGTAGAATATCTTTTTCAGCTTTTGCAAATCTTTGAGTGTCATGTGAATTCTTTTTCTCTTGTGCCCATATTGTTTTCGACATCTTTTCCCGTTCCAACACAATTTCATGTGTTTTAAAAGAATAACAATGGCTGTTCTTGCATGGAATATGACTCGAGTGCTCCAAAAATTTCACATCCAATTCCAGTCAGAATTGCACCTCCTATGTATCACAATCCTAGATTTAAGATTGCTTAATTTTTCAAAGCGATTCACTCATCTCAAGCCTCATTAAGATTTAATAAGACATTTATGCATGCGAGAGAGAGGGCAGCTAGGAGGAGTCTTATATGGGGAAGAGATGTTGTAATAACATGGCAGAATTGGCCCTTGAGTTGGGTTTCTGGTGGTTTCATGACGCGGAACTCTCGCCGAGAAGCCGTCCACTTAATGAACCAGCCACCGTGAGGGCAAACCTCAGGTGGGCCTAGGAATCCAGAAAAAAATAGAGCAAAACAAGCTATTTACATGTAAAAAAAATGTGTTTGGGTCAGATTTTGATTCACATAAACTCAAGATCCAACTTAAAATGATAATCCTAATCCAAAAGTGATCCGATTGAAAATATCTGAATTCACATTCGGATTTTAATTAATGAATCCATATCCAAAAAATATGTCAGACTCGGATTGAATATCCGACCATATTCAATCATTCGCAGCCCTACCTGCCTTATGTGACCCACCTTCGAAAGCTACAGCCAGTGCACCAGCAGGGTTTTATTCCAACGCCTTCACAACCACCCCATTGACCACGCGGGCAACCCCCGCAGTGGAGTTTCCGGTGGTTTTCAGGTTTGTACATAGGTTGCAGGTATGAATCAAACACACTCACCTCTCCTGATCCATTTCGTTTAGGATCTATGCATATATTATACCCATGAATGAGGTTCTTTTGTTAAATGTAATGAAAAATCACCTTCTTGGGTGTTAGGAGGCTGCTTCTCCTGAAAGTGAAGCAATATATACACCCATGAATGAGGTTTCTTTTGTCAAATGTTATGAAAATTCACCTTCTTAGGTGTTATGAGGCTGCTTCTCCTGGAAGTAAGTGAAGCAAACCCCTAATCTTCCAAGTTTTTTTTTATTGTTTTATGGTTGAAAATGATATGTGCCAGATATTGTGGTCAATAACTTTGCATGCAATTAATACCACAATGTTGCTGCTAAATTGAGAATGAAGCATATATATATAGGACATTCTTTTGCAATAAAAAAAATGTGCATGAGTTGGTGCATGGGCCGTAAGAATCTGGGCAATAAAGAAGTGTGACAGCATATTCAAACAAGAGTTGCCCACACAAAAATGCAGGGCAATGGGAATAAAAAAAAGCAGGAAAGAGGGTGAAATAACATTTCAAAGTTAGGAGCCAAATGGATGTCAACTCAAAGACTGTGGGGGACAATAGGAAAGCCTACATAATAGGCAAACACCTACGATTAGAGTAGGGGTGGTGAAGTAGAATCCCAAGAGATGAACCAGTATCTGGAGCAAGAATTTCGAATAACATGAGAATATAAATATTAAGAACGACAAGAACAGTACTTAAAGTCACAATGTCCTTCCTCATATCATGTTTGATACACGGCAAATTCCGCACCGGGGACAAAGCCGTCCCTGTGCGGTCTTGAACTGCATTTGAAACGAGTGTGTATCAGGTCAGGGTGGGCTCCGATGGTAATCCGTCAGAGATGAACGCCTATGGATAAACCTATGTTTTCAGCCGTTCATTTTGCAAACTCTAGATGTTGTTCATCCAAGGCTTCAACGGCTCTGAAAAAAAATGTCCATCTATGGCATTTTGGATGCCATTCATAGCATGGATGAACGACATCAGGGTGAGCTATGGCGTTAATCCATTAGAGCCCACTCTGACCTGATACACACTCATTTGAAAACCGTTGCAAACTGACATCTCGCTGGACAAAACAGATCCTATGAGGTGTTTTTAAGCCTAGTGCAAGACACCACCCAGCGTGTCTTAGCTGTGTTTGTCCATTGATTCAAATACCCCTCAAGGACTTGTCAGACCCAGGAAAACTCTCTCTCTCTCCGAAGCAGGTTATATGTTTCCTCTCGAAGATGCACTGTAGCAAATGTTTTATGTTCGAGGGTTCGAATGAGCGCCACTTATATAAGCACGTGGACCTCATATCCCCATGTGTGTCGGCACCAGTTAGCATCGAAGTCCGGTGCAGCTGCAAAGACTTAAGTACCCACTCTCGTCATTCTCGTCATGAAACAACGATTCTAAAAAATGACAAAAATGTCTTTCATCCAGAAAAGGGAGGATGATCTTTAACTCTTTAAAGTTCAAACATTTTGTTTTCGCCCTAAGCAGTAAACTTCTCTTCCGTAACAAGTGATCATCACAATATTTCGCCCTAAACGTTTTGGATCACCCTTTGACAATGCAACATCTGTTATAATAGGAGCTCCGTTTGACGACGCACCATTTATCATCGTCTGTTGTTGTCGGAGCACCCTCTGTCGTCGTCTGTTGTCACCGGAGTACCCTTTGTCGTCGTTTATTATCGTCGAAACACTCTTTATCGTCATCAGCTTGTGAGAAATAGTTGAACTATCAGAGGAATCGACATTATGTCTATTATTCATCATGATATTAAGGTACAAGCATCGAATTGAATAGACAAAAAATAACGATTTACAGCAGAGATAATGGTGGCAGCGTCGAATTGAGTAGACAAAGAATATCGATTTACAACAAAGATCAAATTAGAGAGTAGCGATTTATAGTAGAAATCACATCAAAGAGTATCAATTTACAGTAGAAATCAGATCAGAGAGTAGCGATTTACAGTAGAAATCATATCAGAGAGTAGCGATTTACAATAGAGATCAGATCAGAAAGTAGCGATTTATAATAGAAATCAGATCATAGAATAGCGATTTACAGTAGAAATAATATTATAGCAGCGATTTACAACAGAGATCGGATCAGAGAGTAGCGATTTACAATAGAAATTAGATCAGAGAGTAGCAATTTATAGTAGAAATCAGATCAGAAAGCAATGATTTACAATATAAATCAAATCAGAGAACAACGATTTACAGTAAAAATCATATCAGAGAGTAGTGATTTACAACAAAGATCAGATCTGATTTCTATTGTAAATTGTTGCTCTCTGATCTTATCTCTACTGTAAATCGCTATTCTTTGATCTGATTTCTACTGTAAACCGCTATTCTCTTATCTGATTTCTACTGTAAATCGCAACTCTTTGATCTGATTTCTACTATAAATCGATACCCTCTAATCTGATTTCTACTGTAAATCACTACTCTCTTATCTAATCTTTATTGTAAATTGCTACTCTCTGATCTGATTTCTACTGTAAATCGCTACTCTTTTATCTAATTTCTACTGTAAATCATTACTCACTGATCTGATCTTTATTGTAAATTGTTGCTCTCTGTCTACTCAGTTCGATGTTGGCACCATTATCTCTGTTGTAAATCGTTATTCTCTGTCTACTCAGTTCAACGCTTGCACCCTGCTATCATGATGAACAATAGACAGAATGTTGATTCCTCTGGTAGTTTAACTATTTCTCACGAGCAGACGACGACAAATGGTGCTCTGACGATAATAGATGACAACAAAGGGTGCTCCGACAACAGTAGATGATGACAAAGGGTGCTCCAGCGACAACAGACGATGACAAATGATGTGTCATCAAAGGGAGCTCCTGTTAGAAGATGATGTGTTGTCAAAGGGTGGTCCATTGGCAACATGGAAGTTTACTGCTTAAGACAAAAATGAAACGTTTGGACTTTTTAAACAGTCAAGATCATCCTCTCTTTTCTGGATAGAAGACATTTTTGTCTTTTTCTTGAATCGTCATTTTATGGAGGGAATGGCAAAAAATAGTACTTGTACCAGACTCTGACGCTAAGTGATGCCGACACACACAGAAATATGAGCCCCACATGCCTATATACGTGACACTCATTTAGACCCCCAAACACGCACTGTAGCAAACCATGTGTCTTCTGAGGAGAAGACACAACTCTCTCTCTCTCTCTCTCTCTCTCTCTCTCTCTCTCTCTCTCTCTCTCTCTCTCTCCATGTGTGTGCAGTCGATACTAATGGTAGTGTGCACCTACCCACACTCCCGTAGCTGCATCTAGTAAATCTGGATGCATGCATCTCCTATAGTTTATTTGATATGGATCAGACCTCAAATGTGTTCTTTTTACTTAAAATCATGATTTTTAGAGTTATGAAATTTTGGTACATTGCAAGACCATTGATTTTTTAAGCTCTTGGAAAACCTGTATGTCATGATCACATGATTTAAAGCTCATTTTATATGACTTTGATTCACAAAAAAACTCAAAATCTATTCAAATATAATATAAATGCTCTTTTAAGAATATTTAGTCGACCCTTTTCTTTAGAAAATCCAAAAGCACCTTCTTCAAGCATTTCCAAAGACAACAAACTGTTTTGCAAATCTGAAACATGCCTCACATTAGAAAGAGCCCTTATGATGCAATCGAACATCTTGATTCTGAGATATCCAATTTCACTATTCTACGAGTTATGATTTCTCAGGTAAACAGTGCCTCTATTGCATGATTGATACTTGTAAAAGTAGTTCTTCAATAGAGTCATATGTAAAGATGTACCAGAATTTATCATCCACTAATGCTCCTGGCTATCATGGGCAATAACAGAGAGCACCTCTTCCTCTTCAAATAAAGCTTTCTCCTCTGCTATATTTATTTGAGAATCCTTCAAATTTGACTTAGCTTCTTTAGAATCAAGTTTGGGATTTGCTAGATCTGGCTGACTTTTCTTTAGAGTTTTACAACCTCTACTCAGATGGCTCCTCTTTTGACTCTTATAACACCTCATGGTTTTGTGACCCTTCAATTTAGACATGGATTGATCTCTTCCACTGTTATTTTGTTCCATAGATCTGTCTCTTGCCATCATCGCATCAACAGAGGAATTTGTACATGATTAACGGTGACTTTGTTCAAATAAAAAGGTGAAAACAACTGACTCTATCTTGAGATCCTTAGTGTTTATGAGATTTATAATCAATCCATCCCACGAATCAAACATTGAAAACAACAACGCAACATTTTCCTCTTCTTCAATCTTGACCTTTACAGCGATCAAATGGCTAATCAAGTTTTTGAAATCATTGATGTGTTCTTGCAACGAGGAGCCTTCTTTCATCTTCAAATTATAGAGTTGGCGATGGAGAAAAATCTTGTTGGACAGTCTTTTCCTTATAAATATTTCTCAATTTGTCCTTAGCAGTAGCTTGGAACACATTTAATAACTGAATTATCAAGTACAAGAAGTAAATTTGTCATTGTTATTTGATTTTTTTCTTATTAAAATTCAGCATCAGTTATCTCTATTGGTTTCTTTGTATTACCTTCAATTGTCACAGCACAATCATCCTTCACAAGCACAACATTTATCTTCAAGAAACCCATGGAAGGTGTCCTTTGCAGCAAGGTCAAAGCTAGGTGTATTCTCCAGTGAGCAGAGACCTCAAGGGTTTTACCAACCAGAGGCCGGCCAATGTATGGTGAGTGATGAGAGGGGGGATTCCCTCGGCCTAGCTAAATAATAATAATAATAAATTGCATGATATCTTGTTACTTAAACCATAAAGTTTGCATCTGCTCACCAATTATTCGATCACAGCAGCTTTAAAAATGCAACAAACATTTTCAGTATGCGGAATCTAGATTGGTTGGCTGGTCATATTATGGTATTCATCAATAATGAACAGGAGATATGCAACTCATCTTCTGATCATATAATTATCATTGGTGAATGTGGTTTGCTGTCCATACTGCATGGTTAGAACAATCCTCTTACAATATATGAAAACGTCAGAAAAACATGATATCTTCATCCAGAAAAACATTTTAACATTCTTGCTTCATGATTGTTTAGGCTTACTATTCGCGATCATTAAGGCTATCAATGTCCCAGATCGAGATAAAAGCCCAATTCATTGTGTGGATCTGGTAAAAGGGGTTTCTGTTCCTCCCATGCATTTATGCTCTGTAACTATTGGCGTATCAAGAAATAGGTAGACTTTCCCCGTCTGCTAAATGCTATTTATTAAAGACAGAAGCACAAGGGGGGATGGCATCTGATTTTATGGCTTGCATGGTGTTCTACTATGAGATATATTATTATTATTGTTGTTGTTGTTGTTGTGATTGTCGTTTGCTATTATTGTAGCTGATGTTTCCTATTGTTTATAATTTATACAAGAGGTATTCCAACCAATCTAACAAAAATAATGAATATGATTGTTTCTGCTAACAAAGTATTGATTCCGTGGCAACCACATGTCAAAATGTTTGATGATAATAGGAATACACTACTGATATAATAATATTAGTTGTCATGCTTGACATCCTTGCGACATTAGTGCAAGGATGAGTATCATGTGAGACATTGTGAAGTATAATAAACCAAGATTTAGAAATCCAAAACTATTAATAAAACATCCTTCAAGAATGGGTGTCCCTAATTATGGTGAATCTGCTCAACGAGTGTGATACCAACAAAGTTGGTCGAACCTGACTCAGCATAGAGACACATCAATCTTGCTTTTCTTTATTATAGCTTAGGTAAGGTAGGTCACATAAAGAAGCACTCCACAACCACCCTGACTTAAGTGGCCCACCTCTAAAAAGCTACGAACACACCAGTGGAGTTTGATCCGGTGCCTTCATCTCAGCACCCTCTCAACAACCCTTCTAGCCATCCAACTAATGCATCTATGGTGGCTAGGATCAGTCCACAGCTCCATACAGGTAAGAATGTAGACTAATCTTGGCTATTGGTTGGATGGCTAGAATTGAATGTAGGATAGGTCCCAACATATGTTAAATGATGCGGTCCGCACTCAGATAGCCGTTGCAATCGTTGGTAATCGGGTGACTCTCTTTTAGTGCACAGAACACTTTGGGAAGTTTTATTCTAACAGGTGTAGCACAGAGATGTGGCTGAAATATCACCATTGGATCACATTCTCCCTCAGATAGAAGCAGGAGCTAGCAGCTTCTCGCTTAGCTGTTTCAACAAAGCCAGCAGAAGATGGCTCAAATCTCCTGCACTTGGTAGACGTCCCTTGAACCAGGGAAGCCAGCACGTCCCATGGGCCATGTCTAAATGCTCGATCCTTCAAGCCTCTGGCAGGTGGATCCTATGGCATAGTAAGCCAGTGGATTGGGACACGACCTCAGATTGTGAGCTCTCTTTGTAAATTTTGTATATGCTTTAGTGCATAGATCAATGCAATAAAATTCCAAATCTGGATCAAAGGTGATCCTACTGGATCATTCAGCCCACTGGAGATAGTAATGGATTTGGACAATTAGAACCCCAAAAGTCCTAATAAATACAGTGCATGTCAATCTAAGGGACCAAGTTCAAAAATCTGAACATGATAAGAGCGACAAATAGATCTTGTGTTACTTGAACTATGATGCAAACAAAGCGGTCGCATTACCTGTCATTCTTATCAATTGCAAAACAAAAAAACTGTTTTTTTAAATACAATATCATAAAATTTCTGGTCTCTATAGCAATTTTTATGCATCATCAAACCCTAAATTACCAAGCCAATTGCTTAAAGCCATGAGACATTGTCCACTGAGATACTTGCAACCTCAGTGATTTGTCAATTATGTACTTATTAAACCCCAAGCTCTAAATCCAGAAATTCACAAAATGCCGAAGCATAACCCACTGGCAAGAGGGCTTGTGTCTTACCAGATCAATGCAATGACCTCAAGAGGCCCATTCCACATAAAACCACAAAGCATTGGACATGCTTCCGGTAATATGGTACCATAAACTGCATCTAAAATCAAGGCATGTGTTACATTTCCATGTTCAACCAGAGGAAAGAAGATGTGTTGAATATACTGTAGAAATTAAAAGAAAACAAATTATGTATAGTGAGTTTTTTTCTCAGCATGTCATTGTCTTCTTCCCTTCGTTCCTCAAATGTCACTTGACCTCTATACACATGCAACTTCGATTTTAGATCAAGATGACGTTAGATGATATTAGTTCGGAAGCAGAGAAACAAGCTCAGAAGACGAAATCCTACATTTATGGCAGTGAAAAGGGAAGAGAAATTGATAGCAATTAATAAAACGGAAAGAAGTAATTGAGACAAAATCATTAATGTGAAGGTTATACAGTTTAGCTCTGGATTTTCACAGAGCTAGAAAAATTATAGTTTCTGGGATACAAGCAGCGAGGGAGGTGAGCCTCAATTGCAGGGTTAGTATTAAGAGTCGCTGGAAGATTCAATACTTTAGCCTACAATTGACAGAAACTCCTGCGCACCAACCATAAAAACCAAAGAGAGTCAGTGCAGAGTCATACAATCATCATCAATTCAAGCAAAACAAAATCAACCACCTTTGAAGAACATGACAAATGTTTGTTTTTCTGTTGTAATATCATTAGCAATCAGCAGCAAAAAATTCTTAGAAATCATTAAGCAGATTTCAGATAAATGTGTAAAGGAGATGAGTTTATATTAATTCAAACTGAAATTTTAACAATGACTAGATATGTCTGATTGAACCATGTACCAGCATGTTATCTGTTCTTGGACACAATGCACCGCACCAGGTCCAGAATTCGGAAGTAGTCATAAAAGAGAGCAGAGTGCTTTCCTTCAAGTCCATCTCTGCTGACCCTGTTATTTCCTGTCAGATTGTTGCATGGACTTCCTCCTATGATCAGATCAAACCCCCCGAGTGTGCTGATCATGCTTTCCAGCTTGTCATTTGTTAGCTGCTGGACATCTTCAATGTGCACCAGCTTTCCTTTCTGACCAGTCTCATTCCACCAATTCTTTAAGATGTTTCTACTGATATCTGATACCTCAATAGACACAACATTTTTCAGTGTGATGCCAAGCCTATGCAAAGCAACTTCAGCACCTCCAATCCCTGAGAAGAGGGAGAGGACATTGAGTCCATTTGGAAACATCCTCTTCAATACAGAGAGATGGTAAGCAACTGTATCCACTTGAAATGAGTTTCCGAGGGCTTTCAATCTTTCAGTCCTACTCACACCACCACCTCTAGTGTGATACTTGGGGAAACCCAACAATGGCTCTATTTCATCAGGTTCAAGAGGTGCCAACTTATGCATACCAACCCACACAAGGTTCCATTTCCTGCATTGCTCAAGTACCTCACGCTGGTCAGAGTAAGATGGAGTCCCATTCGAGTCTGCAATGATTTTCCGTAGCCTCTCAGTCAGCCTTGCACTAGCAGAGCATGTATTGATGCAGTTCAGCTTTTTTCTTGGATCCCACGAAGGCCACCACTTCTTGGTATAAGGCAGTGCCTCTTGTATTGTTAATGGTGGAACTGGCTGAAGTTGTGTCCTGTTATCTATCGGGAGGTTATGAATGTACCCTCTCTTCCTAGCACACGCTGAGAAATGTATGGAGTCAACAAATTCTGGCTCTATGTCATACAAAAAACGAGATATTGTCTCCCATACTCCTTTAGGTGTTAATGCAACATTTTCATAATAGAAGTATGGAGGCCCTATGGCTGCATCAGGAAGCTTTCTGGGTATTCTGTTGTCTGGCTCATTAGGAAGGCTAAAACCAACCATAGCACTAGATGACACCCAAGAGACTGAGGCTACGGCTTCACCATCAAAGTTCTTCCCTAGGTCACAGCTTTTATGCTTCTTTAAATATGTGGTGTTCCTTTCAAGTGTACTATGCTTTCTCTTTCTTGTGCCACTAGAAGAGGATTCACCATACCAGTTCATCTTTCTCCCATATCTTGAGAGATCATTGTCTGTGCTTTCCTGGAAACTCTGACATAGGAACACAACCTAAGATAATTCTCACAAGGCATATGAGTAATAGTTAAACAGTAAAATGGTTCAACAGTTAATAGCAATACCTCATCCTCTCCTGAAGAATTAGAGCTAGAATATGGTGAATGTTCAGGATGAGAATCATGTTCTGCTTTGTCTGTTTGTGAAGCATAGATCGAATCAGCCAGTTCAAAAATTGAAGCATTTTCACCTGAACAGGGCATTAGATTCAACAACCATTTTATGCAATATAAACATGAAGGCATATGAGAAAGTAAATGGAAGGGATGAAGGCTGAACAAGAAAGATGAACATTCAGAAAATGACAACTAGGGATGGTTAGAGAGTAAATCTCTCATGACAAAATACAGCGCACAACATTTTTATCATATCAGCCCAGCCATTTAAACTGTTTAAAAAATCCTTTTCGAAAAAACATTTTAATCAACATAGTAATTGTGTTAAAACACTTTTGAAAGAAGCGTGACTTTGTTGGTGCTCCACTCTTTTCTTCGGATAATCATGCTTCAATCTTTGGAATCTAATAAAAGTCACTACTCACTAGGAATGTTTCGATAACATAAGACAAGATAGTCAGACTAGTTGAGAATGTTTCCAGTTCAATTTGTTTATGCCTTTGATGAGAAAAAAAAATGGGTGCATAGCCAATGTACCCAACAGAAAACTACCTCCCAAAGAACTACTCCAGGAGCTAAGATACAACTCATTCTTTCCACCAGGAAGATAAAAATGGTTTATGGCAAAATGGATATCAAATCAGAGCTCAGGTCCTAAATTCCTGGATTTTGTGAAAAGGATCCGAGCATACGCAGGAAGACGGTCCTTGGCATCAAATTAGACATTTGGATCACTCTTCCTACTAAAACATTCAGAAACCTTTTCTTTTACAGACCAAAGTCTAAGATTTTCCGATCCATGGAACCAGAAAAGCCTTTTCAGTTCAACAGAATCAAGCATTTGTATAAAATAAGATCACAAGGTAAATGAAAGACATGGCCTTAAGTAAAAATACATCAACCCCAGCCCAACAACATCTTTGAAAAGCACATTTAATGGAGCATCTCACCATATTAACATTCATAAAATATATGTAGCTATAGATACATTGGATATTTAAACTATTTCTTGATGATAATGGTAGTAAAAATCATCATTGTATAAGGCAAAAGTCAACTTACAGCCAGAAAGAAAATACCTCTCCAACTAAACAATGTTTATGTGATAAAAGAAAACAATATGTAATTGGTCAAACAATTAAAAACAGATGAGGAAAGGACAGCCACTGACACAAACAACTATGAGATCATACTGCAACCAAATAAAAAACTGACAAAAAATATCAAATTTACACGCACCCAATCTATCAATTGCAACGATAATTTCATCTAACGGAAAGCCCATATCCAGTAGCAACCCCTTCTTGTCACTCCCAGATATATTTTCCAAATCATCCACAGATTCCTGAAGCAACAGAGCAGTTAACATCAAAGACAGTCTTCCACCTTAGCAGGGTGACTACAAATACAAGAAGCATAGATTTAGTATCCCAAAAAAGAACCTAAACATTACATGAAAAGCCATTGCAAAAGATAAATTTGCATCAAGAATCCATGAATGTAATTGATAAATGTCAAACCTCAGCATCCAGGAGCATCCATTTGAGCAAGATCATGAGAAAGCAAGGCTAAAAAGAAAAATCACTTATGCAGAGCTCCTGATCAGTTTTATGTCCTAACTGCTCTAACCCCGTGTGGAAAACTTAGTTCCAAGTGTTTTGGCTTAGTCTGAACCTTTAGATTTGTTTATGATTTGTTATCTACTAAAAGTCAAGCTTTGGATCAAATCAATTTAGTGAGAAAACTTTAATTTTTTAAAATCAAATTTTGGTGCAACATGAGCCATTGATTTTTCAGTTACTCTAGAAACACATCGGAACATGAAAAATGCCTAATATAATACATATTGTGAAAATGAGCAGTAGGAACATAGAGGTCATTTTTTTAATTTGTTATGAGTGTAGTTACCTTTACACCACTAGTGAGGGCATTGACATCATTTTTCATATTCACCACATTTTAGCCCTAATAAAGGGTTTATTATGAATTTTCTTATGTATTGAACTAGTAATGAACAGTGAAGTTCAATAGTTCCCCTCTTTCATGGCTTCATTGAGATGATATCAAAGCCAAGGAGATGTAAGAGAAAGGGAGGATTGGACACTAGAAGGCGGAAATACTCATCTGAAAGGCCAGAAGGCTGATTGAAGACAAATTTTCAATACAGGCATCATTTGAGCTGTTGACAATTTGACATCACCCTAGGGAAGCAGATCAGGTCATGCTGAACATGAGCGTTTTTGCTCATGCCGACATCGTGGCCATCTGTTTGCATTTTGGATGAATGCCACGTGGTTTTTTTGACTTTTGAGCTTTTTAAAATGCAAATCGGATGGCCACGATGTCAGCATGAGCAAAAACGCTCATGTTCAGCATGACCTGATCTGCTTCCTCACCCTAGGGATGGCTGGGTATTGAAGCTGGCTAAGGTTTGAGTTGTTTGCATTAGCTAGAATTCCAAAAACTTGATTTCATAGACAAATTTTAGGCAATTTGAATTGGTAATGACTTTCGAAATTTTAAGTATTTTCCATTTGTTAAACTTAAACAGGTGACTAAGTCGATTTTCTAAGATTTTGGTCTTGAATCAGAGTTATTTCAGCCTGAATTTGTGTTGTTTTTAATAGCAAAGAATGCTAAAAATGTTGTTTGGGTAATAATTCCCCTCATCTACGAGTATTGATGATTTTTCAACTGTACATAGGGGAGGCAGCTGGGAGTCTAGTGTGCAGCTGATTGAAATGGTTGTTATTGCATATTTTGAGCAAACTTGACATTATTAGCAGAAATGGATAAAAGTGACTCGATACAATTGATCCTGATGAAGTTTGTGTTAAGATATGCATATATGTATCTAGGTATATATATTTATATATATATATGGTTATATCATATATATGTATGTATATAAGATATAATATATATAATGTATATATACATTATATATATACACTTTATCATTGTAATAGGTCAATAACCGTTAGAGGTATTTTTGTCCTTTCACGGTTTTGTTTTAGGTTGTGCACATTAGGGTTACAATAGTCTTTTATTTCTTTTTTGTACAAACTAGTATTTTAGTTTGTTGTTGAGGAAATTTATGTAAAACATACATAGAGTGTAATATCACGTATTTTCATACTTAGTCATTTTCAAGTTTTTCGAAAAATTGGCTAAGTATAGAAGAAATATCATTTGGACCTCGTTATTAGACTGATGTTTTTGAGTCTGAGCTTGGCCCAGGTCTCATCGAAAAGGTCGAGACGAGCCAATCGAAGCGTAAGAAAGAGTTTTATTTTCGACCTTTAAATTCGAGCAAAATTTAGGTCATTTTCAAGCGAAATTCAAATTTCGATATTTGTGTAATATGTCGTTGGATATGTCTCGAAATGCCGAGTGCAACAGTATATTACTTTTTCGGATTCGAGTTTCGGTTGGCCCGAAAAACATATTTTTCAAAAAAAGGAGCAGTTTGTTGGTTTGGATCCGGATTTGGATCGGACTGGATCCAATAGTTTTAATCTGAATTAATATAGATCTAGACTCTATCCAAGACCCATATTAATCTGGATTTGGTTCAGTCCAAATTTCATTTGGATTTTAGAAAATGGATTTGAATCTTGAATTTGGATCCAGATCCAAATCCATGCTCAACTATTTTATAGTTTTAAATTCATTAAAAAGATTTAAATTGGAGTTAATTAAGGTTAAAAAGTCTCCCTAACTAATTTGGCTATTTTTGAAAGCTTTTAAATAATTATTAATTATTTAATACTAAATAATTAATTAATTTTAGTTAATTCAAAAAAATTTTAGGATTGATTAGGGCTTCTTAAAAGAGTCCTTGTGCTTGCCTAAGAAGGCTAAAATAGGTTTTAGAAATTCTTTTTAAATAATTAGAAACTTTGAAAAGTCAACTTCAGAGTTTTAAAATTTTAGGAAAGTTAGAGTCCCATAAAGGGAGAGCTCTCTATCTCTCCAGCCCATTTAGAAGGGGCTGGAGGGATAAGGCTCTTTTTCTCTATAAATAGCCTAAAAAAAAAGGAAGGAAAGAGAAAGAGAAAGGAAGAAAGAAGGAAAGAAAAAAAAGAGAGAAAAAGAGAGGAAGGAGAGGAGGAGAGTTGTACCTGCCCTCCACCCACATTTTTCAACCTTCACCCCTATTTTTCTTCACTTTTTTATTCAAGGTATGGGTTTTCTCTCTTGAATCAAGTGGGAATTTGATTATAGATTGGATCTCCATGCAATATTTTGATGAAAATCCATGAAAAAGAGAAAATATGGATGTTTTCTCAAAACCACATGGAGGATGATTCATGGATCTTCCTCCATGGATGTATTTTAGATTCTTTTCATCCTTTCAAAGAAATAAATTTCTCTACATGGTATCTTTTTGCTAAAACAGATTTTTTACTTATGATAGAGGTATTTGTTTAGAGCTTCTTCTTGATGAATATCGATTTTCATGGATGTGTTTTGGTTTTATTCATCTTTTCACAAATAAAATTCTGTATATGCTTATTTTACACGATAAAACAGCAATTTTAATCATGTTAAAAGTTGTTTATTTCATGTTTGTTCCATGGTAAATTGATTTCCATGATTTATTCCATGTAAAGGTTGTTGGATGTATATAAGCTTGTGAAAAATAAAAATCTATTTATGCTTGCATACTTAAGAAAAAACACATATGCAAACACTTTGAGTGTGATTATGGTCATGTATGCATTTTGCTGTATGTATAAAAGTCAAAAAAATGGATCTGGGCCGGATCCAGACCCAGATCCGACCCGGGTAAGTAGGTCGGCGACAAAGGGGGGGAGGTTCTGGAAACCTCCTTTCCCCTCTCGTCTCTCGGTCTCTCCTTCCCCCTCTCTCCCTCTCGTCTCTTCCCGACTCTCTCCCTCTCCTCTCCCGTCTCCGTTCCCCATGTGGCCACCGACGCTGACGACTCACCGCCGGCCACCACCCTTGTCTCGGCTACTGCAGTCATCAACGGCAGCCGTCAGCGACCTTCGTCCAACGCCGGCGACCACTAGGTACGCCCCTCTTTTCCCCTCTTTTCGCTCTCAATCTCTTCTCTCTCTCCCTCACCTCTCTTTGTGGCCACGGGAGGGGTCAAATCCCCTCCCTGTGCCCCCTTTTAGCAGGGGAGGGGCACGACACCCCTCCCTGCTCTCCGATACGGTTGGGGAGGGGGGGGGTTTGAGCCCCCTCTGTTAAAATATGTGTACTCCTACACATATTTGTTGAAATATAATCCTTAATTATACATATATATATATATATATTTATATATATAAATATATATATATATTTTATCTTCCTAAAATACCCTCAAGGGTATTCTTGTAATTTATCATTTTACGCATATTCCAATTGGAATATGCATTGTAATTTTCCCTTTAAATTTATGTTTTTTATTTTTTATTTTTCGTATTCGTACCACATTGGGAGCCTCCCGATAGAGACGTTGGGAGCCCCCAACGGTCACAAATGTGACCGTTGGGGCTCTCCAACGTCTCCTTTGGGAGCCCCCAAGGTGGTCCCTTTTGTGCTTATAAATAGGGGCTTGCCCCCTTTGTATTCTTCACTCCTTGGAGGAGCTTATGCTCTATTGTATAGGGTTTTTACCCTCTTCTTCTTATTTCTTCAATAATATTCAACTTATAACTTTAAGTCATATTTACCCCTTTTATGGGTTTATGTATTAGCACATGATGTGCGTGTGTTGTTCCATTGAGTGGGTATATTCGCACTTCGTGTGCATGTGTATGGGTTCATTATTTGAACCTAATGTATTCAAAGTCACTTTCTAACATGGTATCAAAGCTCGGTTGAGATCAAGTTGCTCTTTGGTGCATCGGGAAGCGTGGTATTCAAGAAATTTTTAAAGAAAAATGGTGAAGTATTCATTTCTCTCTCTTTTCTTTCTTAAAGTTATTCGGTATGCATTCTATTTCTTTAAGTATTGTATGAAGAATTTAATATGTTCTTTTTTTATGTGTACTCTTTGTCATTATGTTTTTTTATAAAAATTTGAGTTACTTGATACTCTATTGAATCTTTTTCGTATACATACTTTTTCGTATGTTTTTCTTTGAAAAATTTTAAATGATAACTTGTTTGGCGAAAAATTAGATATATGATTGCTCAAAATTTGCTTTAATGAGTCGGGAAAAATTTATGACCATTGGAGCTTTGAATTTATATTTTAAACCTAACTTTGTTTATAAGAATACCTTTTATATGAATGGTAAGTCTTTAAAGAAAGGTATGTTAAGATTAAAATGTTTGTGAGGTGTAGTTTTTTTTAAAAATGCTTGACATATATGAAAAATTCCTTAATAAGTTTTGATTCACTTTCCTAATGTGTCCTTTTTATATGAGCAACATTTAATTAAGAAGGTTTTTTTCCGGTTGAATTAAGTTTTAAAATGGTCTTATGGAATATGGTGATTTTCTTTGCATCTTTATACTCTTAAAAGATTTTTCAATTTGATTTAAAGAGCTTGTCTCATTATAAAATTTATGGTCTTCACTAATGTTTGTTGCGTACTTATTGCATTAGGAGTTGGTAATAATCTATTAAGTCATGTTTTTTGATAAAACTTAAGAGTTTTGAATTTTTCCTCGATAAATGTTTAATTTTATAGATTTATGCCATAGTACAATCTTACTTTATCATAAGGTTTTTTAATAAATCTATTATTTTTCTTTGTTGGGATTTCTCCCACTTTAGTGGGGTTTCCCCCTTCTTTGAGAATTTTGTGTGTTTTTTGAGCTCTCTTTAAGGAGCCTTTCGGTCCTTATAATCTTCTTGTGGGTATATACTCTTTTATGAAGATTTCATGGTTGTTGTGAGAAGATTGGTTGTGAGCATCATTTTTTAAGTTACAATAGTGGATTTCATAAGATTTTCAAACTTCACCATCTTTATGAATGCCTATATTGGCCTAAGTTTGTTATTTGCTCATTCAAGATTATTGTCATTTAAAAATCTTGCATTGCATAAAAGTGTATCTATTATCATTTGGTGTGCATTTAATTGCACTTTATATCTATCATAGTTGAGGCTTGTTTTTGACTTTTTGATTATTCCAAATTGGTTCTTACGCATGATGTTGCTTAATATTTCATAAATTGTGTTAGTTGCATAATAAGTCTTTTTTGTATAAATGACTTCTTTTGAAGATTAAGCATAATTCGGATTTATGCAAAATTGTTGTTATAAAGCATATTATTGTGATTGATTATATTGGACCTTTGATTCAATTTTTAATCGGTTCTCTTTTCTTTGAAAAATGATTCCTAAAGTGTTTATTGCCTTTTTTTGTGGCATTTATATTTGTCCATCACATGTTATTTAATGCATCATTTGTTTGGCCTTATTATTGTTTTATTAGAGATGTTTGTTGAGGTGAGTTATGGGCACCTCGTGTTATATCATTCTAGATTGTCCACTTGCCATATTATAGATGGTTGTTGAGGTGAGTTATGGGCACCTTGGGACTCTAAAATGATTTGTTATATGATCTCTAATTATGAGTGTGTCACTCATTTTTTTTCTTTTGGCCATTGATCTAATGGATGCTCTCATTTATATGTAAATGTGATGGATATATGGTGTTTAAAACCTTAAATGTTTTAAGGTATATTAAAATCAAGGTTTTGGGGATTATTGCCCAACCTTTTATTGTTTATGAATCATATGAGTGCATTTGCACATTTATGTTTTGTGCTTTTGTGCACAAGTGTTCTTGGTGTGTGTATATTCACACATTTATTCCAAAATGATATTGTTATGGGTATTTTTTTTGAAGAATATTATTTCAAGGTTTTATTTATATGTTTGTCATTACAAGTTTTATTGCCTCAAAAGTCTTCTCCTTTTATGCCCCTTATCTAAGTGTCATCTTATGTAGACAAGAGATGTATTGTGTTTTAGTCCATGGTTGACTTGTTACTCTTGTTCTAGTAGCTGAACATACTTGGTTTTAAGTGTATTTTTACGTAGACAATAGATGCTTTTGGTCTATGTTGGCGTGTATTCTCTTGTTCTTGTCGTAGATGCACTCATTTCAAGTATTATTATATGTAGACAAGAGGTTTTTTTTCACACATTTGTGTGTGTCTTTGGCCTTTAATGGCATTATATTTATATTCTTGATCTAGTAGCTTATACACTTGATTTATGGGTTTTAGAGGACTAATGAGGTAGTTGTTTGTAATGGATGAACTATTGTTGAAATTTGCAAAATTTCATTCATGACTTGTGTTTTAAGATATTCAAGTGAATCATATTTTTGATATGCATATTTTAAAATCAAGTTGATTTTTTGGCATTTAATCTATATATTAAGTGTTTATGGTTTTTTGGCCACTTTTGTATGCAAAATGTGTTTTTTGTCAATTGAGTGAGATTTTCCTAAATAGGTAAGATTCTCTACTCAAATAACACTCTTCGTTTTGCCTCGTAAATGGATTTAAAACCTTGTGAACTCTTGTGTTTATTTTGTCTAAAGTATGCTTGGAGACTTCGTTTCTCTTGTTTGACACTTCATTACATGTTTGAAGCATGTTCATTAATGATTCCTTTAAGTATTAATTCATTTCATGATAATATATGCATATGCTCTTTATGGCCTTTTAGGATCTCATTCAATAAAGCATATGTAACTTATGCCTCTTCGTAGGCTTACTGTGGTGTCCCTTAGGGGACCATTGTGTTATTCCCCATTATGGGGTTATGTTTGTCCAATGTTGGACCTTATGAATGCATTATGCATTCTTGCAATTCATTTCCGCATAATTTGCTTCTGCTCACTCTTTAACATGATGTATGATTTTGAAACTTTGGTTTTCTAAATTTACTTTTCATGCTAAAATAATTATCCTATCATGTGCTTCAAATTTCTATGCATAAGTTATATTTTTGCACCATTGTTTTGCGGATGTGTCATCCGATATGGTTTCAATTAAGCTTGTTAGAAATGTTCCATTTGAGTAAAGTGCAAAGATATGTTTTACTTGTTTCTTTGATGTTATTCCACAGGACCTTGGAGATAGGATAAAAAAAAGTACCCTGGATGGATCGGGAAATGAGTTCACCATTAGAAGGCAATTGGAGGAAGGCATTTACAAGATTCAATAGCATCCTTACCGAAGCCTCTTGGAGTCTTGACTCTTTTTTCAATCTTTTCATTTCCCCACGCAAAGCTTGAGGGGAGGTGTTAAAATATGTGTACTCCTACACATATTTGTTGAAATATAATCCTTAATTGTACATATATATATTTATATATATATAAAGATACGTATACATATATATATATATATATATATATGTATACGTATCTCTATTTATATATATATAAATATATATATATATATATATTTTATCTTCCTAAAATACCCTCAAGGGTATTCTTGTAATTTGTCATTTTACGCATATTCCAATTGGAATATACATTGTAATTTTCCCTTTAAATTTCTGTTTTTTTTTATTTTTCATATTCGTACCACATTGGGAGCCTCCCAATAGAGACGTTAGGAGCCCCCAACGGTCACAAATGTGACCGTTGGGGGCTCTCCAACATCTCCTTTGGGAGCCCCCAAGGTGGTCCCTTTTGTGCTTATAAATAGGGGCTTGCCCCCTTTGTATTCTTCACTCCTTGGAGGAGCTTATGCTCCATTATATAGGGTTTTTACCCTCTTCTTCTTATTTCTTCAATAATATTCAACTTATAACTTTAAGTCATATTTACCCCTTTTATGGGTTTATGTATTAGCACATGATGTGCGTTGTTGTTCCATTGAGTGGGTATATTCGCACTTCGTGTACATGTGTATGGGTTCATTATTTGAACCTAATGTATTCAAAGTCACTTTCTAACACCCTCCTCCCTGCCTCCTGTTACGGCAGAGGAGGGGCTCGGCCCCTCCTCTCTGTCCTCTCGGTTACGGCAGGGGAGGGGCTCGCCCCCTCCTCTCTGTTCCCTCTGTTCGGCAGGGGAGAGGCACGACCCCTCCCTGCTTCTGTTACGGCAGGTAAGGGGTCGAGCCCCTCCTCCCTGCTCCCTGCGTCTCATGACGGCAGGGGAGGGTCGAACCCTCCCTGCTACCTTTGACGGCAGGGGAGGGTTGAGCCCTCCCTGCTGCCTCTTTTGGTCAGGGGAGGGGTCGAGCCCCCTCCCTGCACCATCGGCTTCTTCTCTCCTTCTTTTCAGTCGGCAGGCTGGCAGGGGCGACGCCTCCTGTCGCCTATGTCCGACTGGTTGGCAGGGGGTGATGCCCCCCTACCGCCTGTTGTTGATCGACTCACGGGGGTTTTCAGCCCCTGCCCCTCACTCTCTCTCTGTTATCGTTGGCCGGTAGGGGTTGTGGCCCCTACCTAACGTCTTTGGACAGGACGACAGGGGCATTGACCCTGTTGCCTAAAACTTTTGGATCGGCAGGGGCTAAAGCCCCTGCCTGTCGTTTCTAGGAGGTGGGGAGGGGCTGGAGCCCTGCCTGTCCTTTGTCGACAGGGGCGACGCCCCCTGTCGCCTGCATCTGTTCTTCGGCAGTAAGGGTCATTGGACCCTGCCTCGCATTTCTTCAAGGTTGGCGGGGACCGTTGCCCCCTGCACCTTGTTTGTTTTTCGGTAGGGGGTTTCGCCCCTCTGCCTTGATCTTACTGCCTCTTTGCTCTTCTGGCAAGCAGGGCGACGCCTCGGCCTCCCTCGTTGCCTTCGTAAGGCAAGGGCGCAACCCTGCCTACCCTTGCTTTCGGAGGGCAGGGGAGCAACCCTCCTGCCTCCCCGTTGTTTGCTGACAGCAGGGGCTCGTGGCCTTGCCCCTGCTCCTTGCGCTTATAGCAGGTGCGCATGTGCACGATGCCCCTGCCTCTGCTTCCCTTACGTCAGGACGGCGATAGTATCCCTGACTTTCTATTTTGGTATTAGCTTGCTACGATCGTTACTTTTGCAGCTCGTACGACGGACCCTGCTCGAGCTCCGCGACCCGAGCCGCCAATCGCGAACATCCGCGGACGACAACAAGCTTACAACTCTCAAAGGTAGGAGAAGATTGCACAGAAGACTTAGACAATTGAATTGAGTTCAATTAACTAAAAGGGACAATTAAATAAATATATATGCATATATATATCATATATATTTATACAAGTACGCATTTAACTCAAGGACGCGGTCTTGCGATCCTTGTCCCTTACTTACCGTCGTGTATCATGCAAAGGTTCTGCGTTGCACTCCTGCTTACAGTTCCTTTACTTTACAGTCGTGTATCGTGCAAAGGTTCTGTGTTACACTCCTGCTTACGGTCTTTACTTTGCCGTCGTGCTTTGCGCTAGGCTCTTGCCTTTGCATATATGTTGTTACTGCCTTGCTATTGCAGATGACGCTCAGGTTCTCGCTTATTGCGTACGCGTTTGAGGCATCCTCGTGGAGGATGCAAGAGACATCTATCATTGCCTCTTGCAACAAGAGTTCAGTCGGGAGCGAGCGACACATCCTCGTCTAAGGAAAGGGATACCTCGCAAGGATCCTGGCTCTTCGTGTGCGCAGTCCTGCAAAGTCGACTTGAGATTTTAGGGAGCTGCGCAAAAGCATCAAAGACTACTCTAAATCGAAGCATTTGGAAGGATGTGACTAGCCGGTTCTGCTCGCCCTTTTTGGCATATCTCGGGTGATCCCGAATTGGGGGTTCGAGCGAACTTCTTAGCGGGTGTTCTGTTGAGAAACCTGTATCCCGTCTATCGAGACCGGTATCTAGTCATGCGAGACATGTAGATACCGCGATAGCGGATGTGATTCAAGATAATCACATGCATAATGTTGACACAAGGTACTGCTGTTTCAAAAGATAAAGTAAAGTTGATAAACTTTACATCTTTGTGAAACACTCCTGTTGAGGCTTCTATTGAGGAGCTATACCCCCTTCATCCTAGAGTACTTGTAGTCGTGCACGACACGTCTAGTACTGCGATGATCGAATGAGACGGTCGTGCGACCTCGAACAACGCTAAATGCAAAATGTTGTAATCACATAAATGGCCTCACATTCGCCTTCACAGGCAAGATGCTCGAGTTGTTTAAAGACCACAGCATAGAATGGGTCGTTAGTTAAGCAACCCCTAACGTACCTATTCGCTTCTATGTGTCTGTCAAGGGAGAGGACAGAGCGGTACAAACTCTAATGGACAGGTTGTTAACAACCACCCTACGGGCAACGATCTGGCCTCCCCAGTCATTGGAGTTAGGGGAAAGGGGATACATTAGTTAGCTCAACACTTCTGCAGAAGTTGGATGCGTCTGTGGCACAACCTCGTTTGGAGAATCCTCTCTCGGCTAAAGTTGTCCCTATGGAGTGAACTCAACTAGCTATTCGGGTTATTGAAAATACATAGAATAACAGACGCCCGAACTAGTTTCAGTTGGTTCTACGTTTTGTCTGCGCGTACCCGCAGGTTCGTAATTATCGAAACATAAGGTTTGTTCACACTGGTCGTTGAGTCGTGAGATTCGCTTGCACTACGGATTCACTTGCACTACTGTTTAGCTTGCACTACTAATTCGCTTGCTTGCTCGATAGTTCAGTATGTTACTCGTTAAGTTGTGCACGCCTGTCAAGGCATTACTTTAGTTGGTTAAATTGCTTACGCAGTTCTTTACGGAGTAATAAGGAGCTTCTTATATTAGTTAAATGCTTATAATAATAGCATTATACCAGTTGCTACATATTAGCATGTGACTTGCTTTATCCCTTGGTCGAACTGTTTGGTGCTTATTGTAGCGTAGCACTTGTTGGCTTGCATCTCTTATGATTGATGTGATTGCATACAGCTCGTAATCTACGAACTGGTGGCAACTAAGATTGATGTGATCGCTTGTCTTATAAGCTGCTTACATATTGTGATATAACTGTTGTCGTATGATTGTTTATGAATGGTTTATGTCTTACGATTAATTTAATTACTTGTTGATGGACTGAGCCATTTTATGGTAATTATATGTTTTACGAGCATTGCTATGAGTGCTTGTCTTATTCAGTTGTTTTGTTTGGCTGACGGGTAGAGTTAGTTACCCTTTGCCCATATAATCAACTGAATTGCTATATTTGCGCGTTCTCATGTGTCGTTTACACATGCTTTGAGGGCCTATTTGAGGATTACAATATTCCTTGTGGCAATAACACGATGCGTAGGATTATATGCTTCTATGTGAAGTGATACGATGCATATTGCTGATATGCATGCTTGTGCCCATATTATAGCTACTGACCCTAAGGAGGTCAATGGTTCAGAGCAGTCAATTATTGATGCTATCACTGAGTAGGGCGTCTGTCGAGGACCTGATCTCCAAAGGATTATCTGCGAGGGCGTATATGATCAAGATCAGGTACCCGGCTAGAGTGGTAGATTCTCTGTGAGGATGTACACTGTCCACGAACGGGTAGCCGCAAAAGCGGTGAACTCCTGTGAGGAAGTGTATGGTCCAAAACCAGGTATACCATCTAGGGCGGAATTCCTTGTGAGGTTATACATTTCCCAGACCAAGTGAACCGGCGTTGATCTTGTTGTTTGTATTAGTGGATATTGACCCTGAGAGCGGTCATTTGTGTTGATGCGTGTATCACAATGATTTTCATTGGATATGGCATTTGTTGGGGACCGGCTTCCCAAAGGTTTCGTTGTGAGGTTATACATTTCCCAGATCAGGTGACCCGGCTAGAGTGGGAGATCTCTGTGAGGATGTACATTGTCCACGAACGGGTAGCCGCAAAGACGGTGAACTCCTGTGAGGAAGTGTAGGGTCCAAGATCAGGTATACCCTATAGGGCAGTAATTCCTTGTCCGGTCGTATATCTCTCGGACCGAACGATCCGACGTGGATCTTGTGTTTTTGCTTACCATAAAAAGTTATGGTGAGCTGTGACGATCTCCTGAGATTGTTAGTGATAGTCAACTATGAATTCATAGTTTTGGCTTTCTGTTTTAGCATGATTACATACAGGACTCGGATGTGAGAATCAGATCGTTAGTGATTTGAGTTAGTGTTTATGTTTTGGACCTTCTACGGAAGGGTGGGCTTTTCTGAGGAAGTATGACGCCTTAGTGCGTCATAACCGGTGACAGTTAGCCGCGTAAGACTTTGAGAGATGAGGATAGATTAAGGTCGTTCAGGACAAAGCATTGGTTAGAAGTAGTGAGTGACAAGCTATGTCCTGGTGGTGATTAGATGCGGAGACCTCGTTCTAGGAACGAGGACAAGCTTGTTGCGTAGTAGTTCACAGCTTATGATCAAATGGATCGTATGCAGCGTTGGTCAGTTGCACTGCTTACTTGCTTTGAACTGATTATCGTTTGCACTATTCGCCTGCTTGTATTGCTTACCTGTTTAACTGCATATCTGCTTTAAACTGCGTAACCTACTGAATTAAATGTACTTAATTCAGTTCCTTGTAGTCTCTCTTGTGCACCTACTAGTTTTTCGCGAAACTAACTCATTCTATGGGTACAGGTGATTATTAGGTACTCTACGGGCGATGGCGCAATTGCAAGATGGCTTCAAGACTTCTTCTTCCTGCTCTTAGCTCGCGTCCAGGACGCTATGGGTTTGTATCGGATTTTCCTTGGGATATCTGAATCTTGCGAGTTTTGGTTCTTTTAGCTAACGTGCCCAAAGTTGTCAGCTTGCCTTATGATTTATCAAAAGAAAAATCTTTCGCTGATTTCATAAACAAACTCCGAAGGAAAGAGATATTTCTAGTCTCTTGCCTGTTTTTCTGAAAAGGTTCGCAAGTTTGAAATTTGGGGCGTTACAGTATGAACCTGGACAAGCATGCTAATTTGTATGAAAATAGGCATGTGTGTATAGGTTTGACAGATAAACTTTTGCATGTACCTGCAACTTGATTTTTTTTTCATACACATCTATGTGTGCTTATTAAATATGTTTAGCCTAGCACAGTCCAGGCATTTACTCATGCTGGACTGGCTTGTAGCCTATCCAGGCTGGGTGCGGCAAGGCATGAATCTAGCCCCTGTCGGGTCCAGCTAGTCGGCTGACCAGGGTGAGATCTGCCAACACCTGTCAAGTGCTGACAAACCCTACCTAGCCTAACCGATTTGGTTGGGCATAGGTTCTTTAAAAAAAAACAGAGATGTTCTGTTTAGTCAGCAGTCTGGCCAGCGTGAGCCAGATTGGGACTCGAGGACAAGGGACCTGCTAAGCCAAACCAAGCTGGAAGAACTGAGCCCAGCAGGTCGGTTCTGCCAGGCCTGTGGGGCAGCAGGCTGCTTCTTTTAAAAAAATAAACAGCAGGCTTATGTAGCCTGGCTGGGGTCTGCAAACCCCCAGCCGGCTACCATATTTTGGATGGACAGCTGGGCGCTGCATGCAACCTGCCCTGTTAAGTAGGTTGGGCAGCAGCTGTTGCACCTGTTTAGGTGCAGTAGGCTGGGTTCAACGGAACCAGCCTGCATGCCAAAGACATTCTGGGTGCTGGCCTGTTTTTACAATATATATATATATATATATATATATATATATATATATATATATATATATTCTCCTTGGTGTTGGCCTATATTTACAAGATATATATGTGTATAGACTATGTTGAGTTGTGGCCTGTTTGGGTTCAGGTGGGCCTGGACTGAACCCAACTTGATAGGCCAACTACAAAGAAAAGGGTAACGTTAAGATTGAATACCTGGTGTTTGCAAAAAACAAACAAACTGGAATTTGATATTTTATATGCATGTAAATTCCAGATAGATGTTTTATGCATACATGCTATGAATGAGAAAGTTTCATGTGTTTGAAATTGTATGACATGCTTAAGTATTATGCAAGATGAAATTTGTTTTCAATGCATATGTATACACGAACTGATGTGGGTCACATATGCATGAATGTTCACATATTTAAATTGAGTTGATTTATGAGTTGAAGCATGTTTGTGAAGTGGTCACATGAAAGCACGTGCACACAAATGTTGTGAACATATGCATATGGATGTTTTATTCATGCATATTGTTATTTGACATACATGAGTGTGCATCTTAAAAGCATGTCGACATCATTGAATTTATAGCATGATTATTTCGATTTTTGCATATGATTCTTCTATGGGCGGAAGTCTCGTGATGAGCCTCGCATTTGGAAATGCGAAATTATGATATTAATTTGGCATGCTGAATTGCAAATTAATGAAACAACTATTAATAATAAGACAAAGAAAATTAACAGTGTAATGTACTTTCTGAAATATCTCGTCGGAAGTACGGGACTCTTGGAGTTACGGTTTTGGAGAAACCGAAAAGATACAAAAACTCCGTGTGCGATATTGTTGCTCCTGAATTCGATATTGAGATTATTTCTCCTGATCACGGTTTTAGAGAGTTTTTGCCACTTTGCCTGGGAGTCGTGTGTAGACACAATTGTTGTTTTGGTATACCAAGAAAAGTGGCACTTGTGGATGAATGGTTTTTATTGTTCCCGATATTATATGGGTGGTCTAATGTTCCGAAGGTTGTTTCGGTCGAGGGCTAAGTTTGAAACCCAGTAATAAAATACAACTTGTGTGTTAAGTTACCTTCGGAATCCTACTTGACCTCAGAGATTTTACCCATTTGGTGTATCCGCGGGCAACGGTAATAAAAATAGAAACTTAAATTGTGTGCATCTAATAGAGACATGCATATGAAAAGAATATTCTGATAGAAAATAATAATTCATTCGTGCATAAGCATATAAATCATGCATAATTCTACTATGCATTAGATCATGCATATCTACTGGTTCTCTTATTTGTGATGTATGGATGAATACATGATATGTATTCTTTATTTCATGACAACCTGTCTTTAATTTTTATGCTTACTTGTCTTTAGTTATCTGAAAAATTGCGGGTCTTACATCATTACCCCCTTAAAGGAATTTCGTCCGCGAAATTCAGTTAAGAGTACTAAGTGCGTAACTCGGGATATTTCTCCCATATGTTAGATTCATAATTTTATTCACTTTGTTCAACATCGTATTCATTTCAATCATAACCTCATATCATGATTCATGATCGATGAGGTATGTTTCTCATATCTGAGTTCAAATCATGCTACAACCACGATAGTTTGTTGAATCAACGTTCTTCCAACCGGCTATCAACATAGCCATCTCGTGTAACTATTTCATACACAGATCCTTCTTACTAGGATTTAACCATTTTGGAACAAGTCCCCTGTCAGACTACCTGGTGTTGGAAACGTACCTCCTCACAGGTTCGCCTTCGTCAGACTTACCTGATATTGGATCAGTACACCCTCACAGAATCATACTAGCCAAGCTACTGGTTTTGGAACATATACACTCGCACGGAGCTGTATACCCTCACAGGCTCACTCTGGCTAGACGATCTGATCTTGAATATATAAAACCTTACAGGACTCTCTTCTTGAGAACAATTCCTCGATGATTTATTTTATTAAGTAACTTTTAACGTTCTAATTACGCAAACTTAATTTCTCAATCATGGAGTCTATAGCCATCATTTTCTGGGTATAAGCACTTAAGATTTTAATTTGACAAATCCAAAATTACTTTAGAGAGCAAGGATACATATCGATCCAGATGACCGTACACAAGGTCATAAGCCACTTGTCTCAAGCATTCATTGGATCTTGTCTTTCAATCGCTTTTTACCCATTACAACTCTATCTATCAAGGTATTCAGATTCCTTGATACGATCATTATCCGTGAGTTGTTCGGCTGTCACCGCATAAACACGACCTGCCACAGGTTTCTGCTCTATCCTGGGTAGTGACAGTCGTTGTTGTTGTATTTGTTGAAAGGGTCCTCCAGATCCCATATTTCTCTGTTGAAGATCTGAGGCCTTCCTGCGACATTCTCTCACACGATGCCCTGGTTTGCCGCAATACAGGCAACCTCCCGTATCGCGAGGACAAACCCCTCCTAGATGATCTGAGCTACACCTCGGGCATCAAAAATTAGGTTGTTGGTAGGGCTGATTGGCTTCTACCATCTGCAATGGCTGCTCGGCCGGTGGAGTAAAGTTGTTATCCTGAAAATACTTCTTATAAAAAGGTGGTCGTGAGTCCTGGCCACCTGAGAACGTCCTCTTATTGTTCCCATTACTTGTTACCAATCTCTTTACTACGACCCCTTTGCATCGCTCCCAGTCTGCGCTAATCTTTGAAGCTGCTGCCACAGCGGCTTGAAATGTTTGGGGCATGCTAGTTATCACTCGAGATCGTAGCCCTTCCCGAAATCCATTGATATATTTATCGGCCCTCTCTTGGTCAGTATCGAATAACCGAGAGCAGTACCGCTCAAGGTTCTGAAACTTGGTAGTATAGTCGATAAGACTCATACCACCCTGCTCTAGTTCGAGAAACTCCATCTTCTTCTTATTTTTGGAGTGTATCGGAAAGTAGTTATCCAAAAATTCCCTCCGAAAATCATTCCAAGAGATGACTTCGTGATGTGAGAACTGGATAATCCTAGTGGTATCCCACCACTTTCGTGCATTATCCTTCAACCTATATGTGCCGAAGTTAGTCTTTCTATCCTCTGGTACTCTCAATACCAGGAATGCACGCTCTGTTTCCTCGATCCAGCTTTCTGCAAGCTCTGGATCGGCACTGCCAACGAAAACAGGTGGGTCGAGTTTGAGGAACTTTTCATATGTTATTCCTCCAAGGTTCTCAATGCGAGGTGAGGCTGGTGCTTGCCTTGATTCATGAATGGCAGACACAAGCCTGTTGAGTGTCTCCAGCAGGAAGCCCTGTGTATGAGACTCCTCGCTCGGCATGGTTCTCCTCGTCGTAGGAGCCATTTATCTATTCACGCAAATATACCCAAAATCAAAGAAAGTATAAGACTTATACTTACAGTGCGATACCGCAAACACGACGGATCTTGAACCAGGTTTCTCAGACTCATGCTTTGATACCAATTCTGTAACGCCCCGGATTTCCAAAACAAAGCTAAGTTAAAATTTTCATGGATTTTTTTTTTTTCTTTGCAGCAGAACTTAGAAAAGCTTTTAGCAGCGGAATAAGACGATAATGAGTCGTCGGTTTTAGAAAACTCCGAGCACGTTGCAGGTATGTGGCCAAGCAACTCATTGACCACCAAAGTGTTCCATTTTATCGAAAGCACATGTTTATTACAACACTACTGCTTAGAAAAGCAGTGAAGGTTCAATAAAAAGGAAGCAGTACAACTCTGTCTAGAGAAACCCTGGAACTTGATGCCGCCTTGCTCCGCATATCGCCACGCAGGTTCAACACCTGAAATCCCCATTAAACGGGGTCAGAACCACTGATGGTCTGGTAAGTAGGCAAACACCTATCTATTCAACTCAAGTAAATGCATAGACCACTCAGGGTCGCAGTTCGTAATACGACGCTCAAGCCTCCATGACTTAGCGTATATCGCAAAAGCCTCATCAAGGCTATGAGTTGAACATCCACGCAAGTCGTCATGACTTCGCATAAGCCTCTTCAGGGCTGTGAGTTAGAATAACCTCTTAAGTCTCTACGACTTAGCCTTGACTTCCTCAGAGTCACGAATGGATGTCTAGCTCAAGCCTTTATGCTTGGCACATCCGTATCCTACGAATCTAAGGACAGCTCTCCGAGCTTCACTTAGTCGTACGGATATCAATGGGGTTCTTTCCCAATCGGTCCAGTAGTATACCGACCATGACACATTCACAAAGGTTATGCAGGACTGACTCAACAACGTCATCCACTCATACATTCAAAGTAGCGCTGTACCTAAGCTAATGCTTTGTTTCGATAATTGCACCTCCCCCTGGGCTTAGGGGACTCATATCTGGGCGACAACGCGACGATCTGGGGGTTGATTATTCTATGTATTTTAGATACCCCAGAGGCCTGTTGACCCCATTCCCCTAGTAGGACGGTACAGCATACCGGAAGAGATCCTTACTAGGTATCCGAATGCATTCTGCTACTGCAGTAGTTGGGTTCAATCCTTAGATATTTAAGGATAACCACGACCTCCATACCCCTGAGTGACGAAGGCCATCAATGAACTCTATCAGGTTCGGGTGAAATATATGTCACTCAAGGCTGCGCCATCACCGTCTTCCTCGGTGAGAAATTCTGAAAGGGGCCTGCCGGTCTTACAATTACTTGACGAACATTGCATGCCTATAGGGCAGCCTTTGAGAAGTATGTACCCGACCCCAATCAACCACACGGTTTTCACCGTGGAACAAAGGTTTTATTCATATGCATGCTTAACTCTGCTCTCCGCACTTCGGCCTTGACGAGCACTTCACCTCTTTCGGTGGAAACAACACACTCTGGCTCAGTGGCCCTTACGAGTCTGGTTGTCTGATAATTCTTAATGAGCATGCACATGACTCGATCTCTACGGATCGGCTACTCGGCGTATCTTTACGCAACGAGCTCAGGACCTTGTCAAGGCGTTACCACTACTTTGGCGCAACGGCTCTTACAAGTATGATCCCCTTGCAGGTGTCAGGGAGACGAGTCATTCTGACATCGTTCCAACAAAGGACATCATTGTGCCACTTAACTGGTTTTGGCAGTTCTTCTGCCAACCATTCTGTCAACACCTTCTCTGCTCTATCGGCAGTGGTGCGACGAACCTTTCTACATCGTAGAAGGCGTTCCATAACTGGGTAGCACTTCTGCTACGTTCTTTCTGAGTCATTCTTAGCTCCTTCAGGAATTTCAGCAGCACTTTCTCTCTTTTACGGAGAAAGCGTGCGTTTCTTTTATCCATTTCAGCGGCATCTCCCCTCTTTGGTGGGAAATCGCTACGCTTAACTCGGGAAATGGATGCGCAGCGTTGTGCGTACTTTGCATCCATCAAGGTTGCAGGAACCTTGGGCCATAGCCAGGCCATACGTAATTGATTTAGTCTTTACGTAAAGAGCATTTTGCCAAAAGGCGAAGCCTTTCCAATAGGGGCTTCATTCGTCAAGCAGAATCTTGTACGAGGAGCGGTAAGGGAATCGCATGGGCGATTTTGGAGTTGATCTCCATTTGAACGCTCACTTACGCGCCATATATGTAATATAAGCAGAAGCTTGTGCTTTATACAGCGGCGGCGTAAAGGAAATGCATATACTATTGTTCAGGGTGTGTAACTGAACGAAATATTCTACATATATAACAAAGCAGAAGCCTTGGCATCGTTCGACGCGACGGCGTAAGTAAATACATTGCAGAAAGCAGGAGCCTTGGCATCGTTCGACGCGACGGCGTAAGTAAATGCATAATCGAAAGTGCAGTAATCGTAAATTGCAGAAAGCAGGAGCCTTGGCATCATACGACGCGACGGCAAAGGTAAATTACATGGCCTGTGCGATATAAGACGCGTCGGCAGTATCAGCAGATATACACCTAGATCTGTATCCAACGATAGTTACGAGGCGAGCGAGTGAACACCGAAGTGTCCTAGAGGGCTCAACCAAGAACTAGGGTGAGATACTATTTTGAAGAACGCATATACTGCGTATTCGAACATATATATCCGACGATAGTTACGAGGCGAGCGCGTGAACACCGAAGTGTCCTAAAGGGCTCAACCAAGAACTAAAGCAAGATACTACTTCAGAAAGTATATGCTATATACAAACAATCAAATACTTGAGAGAGATGGTTTAATGAAGCGAACTTACTTCAAATCGTAGAAGAAACGGCTCCGGGTTGCTTCGTTGGCTTTGAGCCTTGCTTCGAGAGGTCAGACTAAGTCAGATGAAGCTGACTTAGTTGAGAAAGAGGTAGAGTAGGTCAAGCTACTCAACCTAAGTGGTTTGAACCAAACAGGGTTCGGTCCAAGTCAACTGGGTTCAGCAGGTTCGAACTCAACCCAAGTAGGCTAAGTCTGGGTTCAGAAATCCAAACCAAAAGCTGGACCAAAAAGGACTTTGACTTTGACTTCCAACCCAACTAGGTTCAAGTCAAGTCAACTGGGTTTGAGCTAGGTCAGGTGGGTTCAGACCTAGGTCAGGTGGGTTAGGACCAGGTCAGGCAGGCTCAGGCTAAGTCAGGCAGGCTCAGACCAGGTCAGGTGGGCTCAGGTGGGCTAAGATAGGTAGGGGAGGTTTGGAAAAGGAGGAGAGAGAGAGGGCTAGACGATTTTTCAAAGGAGGGGGGCTCCTCTATTTATAGATTCTGAAACTTGAGCCCCAAGTTTCAGAATTTCCATTTTAGTCCATAGCTTTTTCAGAAATTCCCTTTGATCTTATCCATCTGACTGTTTGATCTTATCCATCTGAGATATTTCCATGAGATATTTTTGTGGGTCCCACCGGATATTTTCTGAAGAATATTTATGTAGGTCCCACCAACATTTTCGTGGGTCCCGCAAAAAAGTTGAGTTTTCGGCATTTTTTTCGAAAAATTCTTAGTAGGCCATTATCTTCGTATTTATACAACTAAGAAAGTTGGCTCGCAGGAATCTCTTGATTTCGAGCAGGGAGGAAGTTATGATCTCCAGAGCGTTTGAGCATATATTCGTGAAGATACGAATATCCTAAGTATATTTGGATCGCAGGAATCAGTTTGATTTGCTTTACGATAAAAATGCTATTTTTCACTGGAAAAATGCCTCAGGAATTTATTCAGAGTTATCTGAAAAATTGCGGGTCTTACACCGAGTTTCTGGGAACTTTCTGCAATTGATTTAAAAAAAATCGCATTTTTTTCATGGGTATGAGTTGGGGTCGTTACATATAGTCATTGGGACCTCCCCAACGACTTTATTTCTAGCTGTTGGGGAGTGTCCCAATGGCTCTATGTGGCGTTGGTTGTGTATAAATGTAATAACTACGAAAAATAGGGAGGTTTGGGTCTTGGATTCCTTCACTGGATCCAAATGGAATAGGCAATAATGTACGAATCGTATGAGTTGGGTCAAATTCACCATGGACCCAAATGGATCCGCTTAAGAATGTGCTCAAGTGGGGCCATTTCGAACCCACGTCAATGGATCCACTTTAAAAAAATTACTAGTTTGAATGGGTTCGTAACTTATTACAGACCCGGATCCACTTCAGAGTGGATCCGGTACGGTGGGTTATCGGGTTTGGACTCGGAACCGTTCCCCTTTTTATTAAAAACTGAGTATAAGAATTGTGCCTAGGGCACGATTCTTGCCCAAGAGTGCATATCGCAAGATCGAGAGAGGGGAGGGAAATCAGCTCCTCCGGTTCATCGGAGACAGGGGGTCGTCGCTGTACAAGAGGAAGGTGAGGAAGGTCTCAAACGACTTTTGTTTTGATTTGTCCAGTCTCTTACCTCCCTCTTTCTTCCTCTCTGAAGATTTTGCGCACATCAGTGGAGTCACCATTGTGAGAGGTACCTCGACCACCTGTTGTCGCCATCGTCGACGTTCTTCTCACAGCAGGCATCGATACCGATTGAGGTAGGTTTTCTGTCATTGATTTTGTTGAGTGTGGACTGAATCGAGTTGGGGTTGGGTCGGTCCAAGGGAAACCTCGATCATTGGTGCACGTACGAGTTTTCCAAGCTGTTATTGGTTGCCGAAAAATCTAACGTTGTGTCTTGGGGTTACCGGTAAGGGTAACGATGGCATTGGGAAGGGAAGATGCTTTCGTGTCTAACCCTAAACCATAAATCCCCAAATCAAATTGGTTTGGGGGGGGGGGGTCTTTCTAAACCTTAAATCCCCAAATCAAATCGATTTGGGGGTTTTCTTGATAGACCAAAAATTCCCAAATCAAAATGATTTGGGGGTTTTCTTGATAAACCCTAAATCTTGAAATCGGAACGGTTTAGGGGGTCATTTCTTTCCTGATTTGATTCATTCTCTGCAAAACATTGATTTTCTTGATAGTATATGTTTTAATCTGATGGGTTTCGGAATTGGTTTGTTTTTCTCTTAAGCGTAATGGTTCTTGATCATATATGATGTTGGTTAGATTGATTTCTTTTAACCTATTGCGTTGGATTCTAATTAATATGTGAAGCAGGGTGTCTTGATTCTATCGGTTGATGATTTCCATTCAATATGAACCACCTAACATAGATTCATTTAATTTCTGTAACTTCTTGAATAAACCTGGGTTCTTGTTGATGGTGTCGGACTCTAGATTAACTTAAATCTGTGTATGTTGTATCAGATTCCATTTTTTTTTTATAAGCCAGAATTTTGTGGGTTGCTGTAGAGTTTGGATTTTTCTTTTAAAAATTTGTATTATGAAAGGGATACAGTAGTAGACCCATTTTCATTGAGGGACTATATCTTGCTTTAACAGGATTACGTATTCCATACTGAGTGATCCATACAACATATTAAAACTGTATATTATTTCACACTGCATGCAAGGTTATCTTAAGGACTAGTGGTTTTTTATCATGCTTGACTTTCACTCACATTGTCAATGGTATATTGTCTCTCTGTGCATGAACTGTCTTGTTTCTTTTACACCACATCAATGTATTTTTTTTTCCTCCCACCTAACTGCAATCTATATTGGACGATTGTCTGCTAAAAATTGTTCAACACAAACTTCAGGATAGCTGATTTGTTATATTGATGGTGAAAAGACATCTAGTTGGGACAATTTAGTTAGAACAACAAGTGGGAGTATGTGATACCTTTAGTAACAGAGCAGCTGGGTTATATTTAACAGATAGATACCTATGATGGGTTTTCATGTTTAGTTTATGGTAAACAAGAAACATAACTTGTGACAAAGGAAAGTGTACATGTTATTACATTGACTGTGGCATACCCCACCTGCTTATCAATGTTGCATATTTGTTATTGTTATATAACTGCTCACATGCTCATGTACATGAATTTAGATCTTTGTTACATAGTGCTTATCTGTCTTGATATACACTAAAGATCAACCATGACACTCATACCACACACTCGATTCACGATATACTTGCACTACCAGTACAGAATTCCTGCTTAGACGTGGTAGTCTAATTCCTATTTTATTTTAACATCTTCAGGTTCTGAGTAGTCACCACAAGCGGTTACAGGAGAGGTTTCGACATCTGTTTGATCTACTGGTTCCCTGGCCAACTTGTAACTGATATGCCATCAGGAATTCGTTCTTTGTAAACATACTTTTGTAAAGTTCATGAACTGAAGTGAAATAAAGGATGTGTCGATTGTTTGAAGATCTTTTTACCTGTATCGCTCCATTCATTTAACCATGAGTTATAAAATGATTTCGTTGTATAAAAAAAAATCCCAGTGTTTCTGGTTTAAGTTTTGGGGCGTTACAATAAATAGGGGTATTCTCCCTCTTGTAAACTTAATACTTTCTCATGCATTTTGATATATAAAATCCTATATTTTTTAGTATGTTCTTAGGCCTTAAGTGGCCTATGTGCATGTGTTTTTATGTTGACCCATAAGTGGTTTTGGTGGTCTTTGATATTGTGTTTTTGTAAGCCTATAAGAGGCATTTTCTTGCATTCTCTTTCTCATTTCATTACATGGTATCAAAGCCATCAGTTAAGGAACTTGTTATGTCGACATGAGAGCGTGGATCGTGTGATCGTGGGCTTGTGGTGTCCAAAGAGTACTTCGCTTTCATTCTATCTTCTCTCTTTCTATCTCTTCTTTGTAAAAATGGATGATGATAGAGCAGTCATCTTCATTCCCATGAGACTCAATTATACAAATTATGTGATGTGGGCATCTATAGTAAAACATAAAATATGGGAAAAGGGTATATGGGTTTGGTTGATGGCACCCAAAGAGAACGGAGAGGGTGAGGAGGCAAGGTTTGCATCCTCGCCTCGTTTCAAAATATTGCCCTCTATCCCCGATCCATCCCTGTGGTGGGGGAAACTTTGGACCTCCACCCTCATCCCGTCCCCGTCCCCGTCCATGTCCCCGTCTCCGCCCTGGATAGTTTAATAAACAATAAATTTTCAAACATTGAAATTTTGAACTTATTTTGAAACATATATATATAAAGGATTCGGTATTTTATATATTAAGTTGGGTGAACATTGAAATTTTGAAACATATATAGAAATATATATAAAGGATTTATATGTAATTTTATAAAATAATAAGAGTATTTTAGTCATTTTATTAACGAGGATTGGGGCAAGGTGGGAAAAAGCATAAGTCCATCTTTGCCTCCATCTCTGCACGGGTCTTGACTTTCACCTCCATCCCCAGTTCATTCCCCATTTCATGACCTTCATTCCTGCCCCAAATGGGCCGGGTTTGGATGGATATTTGTTTCCCCCCGGTCCACTACCATTCCTAATGCTTACCAACATAAAAAAAATGGCAAGGAAGTAGCGCTACAAGGAGAAAAAATGTCTAAAGTCGTTGCTGAATACGAAAGAAGATGGAAAGAATGGAGGATGGGTCATTCAAAGATTATTGGATTGTTAAGATTGTATATTCACATATATTATATATATATACATATATATAATATATAATATATATATATGTTTATTTCCAGTTTTATAAGCATATGCCCCATAAAGGCATTTTTGTCATTTCACTCATGTAATAAATTGTTTTATTAAAACAGTTATTTTTTAATTTATTTCTTCTTTTTATTTTTTATTTTTTATTTTTTATTTTTTATTTTCCTTTTTGTAATATTGAAGAACCCCTAGGGGCGCTATGGTCAAAATGACCATCGAGTCATTGGGGGTTCCCAACGGTCATAAATATGACCGTTGGAAGCTCCCAACAACTCCATTGGGAGCTCCAAAGGGTCCCCTCTTTCCCCCCCTTTTGTGTATAAATATGGGGGTTGTTCCCCTTGTATTGCATGCTTGTAAGAAGCACTTTATGAATAAGATCTATATTTTTTACTTATTGTGTATCTTTTATATCTTATTGATCTTTGTATTGTCCCATAGAGGACTTGTGCATGTGCACTTGTATGCTTGTAATCTTGTAAAGCCTTCAAGTGGCTAGCATTTTCGTGCTTCCGCATATTTCCTTACATGGTATTAGAGCCATAGTGTTCTTGGACAAGAAAGGTTGTCAACAAAAGGTTGTGCTTATGACAACACTCTTTTTCACTTCTTCCGCCTCTTGATTCATATGATGAAAACAAAGATTGATCTCTCCTTCAAGCTCAATGGTAAAAATTACATAATGTGGGCATCTGCAATGGAAAACAATTTTAAAGTGAAAAAACTTTGGGGTTATGTGATGGGTACTATTCTTGAACCCCAACTCAAGCTCACAAAGACAGAAGGAGGTCAAGAGAAAGCTCTAGAGGGAAATGCTCGCACCAAGGCTATTGAAGATCATCATAAACAAGTGGAAAATTGGGAGGGAAATGCTCGCACCAAGGCTATTGAAGATCATCATAAACAAGTGGAAAATTGGGAGAGTAACCATGCAAAAAATTTTACATGGTTCATAAACAACGTGGAACTCAAGGTATGTGCTACCATTACAAAACTTTGCAAAGCCAATGAGGCTTGGTTTTTTATAAAGGGTAGGTATACCCAAAAAGATCTTGCAATAGCATATTTCTTGCAAGAAAATGTGAGAACCACCAAACAAGGTGAAATGAGTATCCAAGATTATTATAGTGCTTTAAATCTCCTATAGGATGAATTATCACTCCTAGAGCCTAAATAGGTTGTCATTGAAGACGTGAAACTTAGGCAAAAACAAATGGAACAAGAAAGATTTTTTCAATTTCTATTTGGGTTTCGTCTCAAATTTGAGCAAGGTAGGTCTTATCTCCTACATAGATCTACTCTTCTTTTGGAAGATGCTATTGCCGAAATTATCCAAGAAGAAACTCGTCTTGGTACGAGTAAGAGTTTTGATGGAGTCTTGACCGTATCTAAACTCGGCAACCATGTCAAGACATATAAGCATCCACACTTTGGGAGGCAAAGTAACTATAGTAATAATAATAACCATAGTGGAGGAAGGAAAATGATTATTTGTCATCATTGTAATGAGTCGGATCACATTAAACCCGTTTGCCCAAAGTTAAATGGAACTTTCAAGCATAAGGTTGCTTCCGTTGAAGAATCAATTCCCAAGAAGGAAGAATGAGGCAAAAATGGAGATCTTAAAGACACACTTGGACAAATTTCTGTGGCACTTCAACAAATTCTCAAGACAACTTCTTCTACATCGGGTGTCGTCATTGCCTCTGCATCCTCACCCAGTACGTATTCTTGAATTCTAGATTCAGGAGCATCTTTCCATATGACTCTCTATGAAAAAGCCTTAATTGATGTATGCACCAATTCAAACCGATGGAACTTTTTTGAAAATTAAGAGTATAGGAACATTGGATTCTAAAAATTCTCAAAAAAAAATTGTTTCAAAAGTTAGAATCGTTTACAAACTAAATTTAAACCTTTTTTTCATTTCTCAAATTACCAACCATGGATATGAAGTATCTTTCTCATCTAATGGTTGCTTTGTGTAGGATCTCCAATCCGGGAAACGGATTGGGCAAGGCCATAGAAAGGAGGATCTTTACTTTATGGATTATTTGTCTCTTCCTTTAAACTCTTTTTATACTTATGTCCAAGATAAGAGTATTGAAACTTGGCATAAAAGACTTGGACATCCAAGCTACTCCAAAATATATCTTTTTCCTTTTGGGAGCAAATTTTGTAATGAAAAATATGACTTGCAAATATTGTATTCTTGGGAAAATGAAATTTATTCTATTTCAAAAAAAAACCTTTGTCTCAACAAGACCTTTTGAATTGGTGCACTTTGATGTATGGGGTTCATCTCCAGTTATATCTAAGGATGGTTACTTATATTATGTGACTTTTATTAATGATTTTACTAGGTATGCATGGGTTTACTTTCTTAATCTTAAGTCGAAAGTTTTCTCTTTCTTTAAAGAATTTTACATGAAAGTTAAGAATCAATTTCAAAGCAATATACCTATTCTTAGATCGGATTCGGGTGGAGAATATCTATCTAATGATTTTCAAAATTATCTAAAGTTAAATGGAATTTGCCATGAAAGATCTTTTCCTACGACACCACAATAAAATGGGCTAGCGGAAAAAAAACATATGCATATAGTAAAAACCGCTAGAACATTACTTATTTCTAAAAATATTCTCAAAATTTTTTGGGCTGAAGCCGTTTTAACCTTTACTTATTTAATAAATTGAATGCCATCATCCACTTTGAAAAATATCTCTCCTTATGAAAAACTTCTCAAAATAACACCCGACTTCAATCGCTTGCGAATTTTTTGTTGCAAATGCTTTGTGCTTTTACACAAAAGAGATAAGTTATCTCTGAAAGCAATTGAATATGTTTTCATTGGATATGGTGAAAATAAAAAAAGATATAGATGCTTTGCTTTTAAAAATAACAAACTTTATGTTTACAAAGATGTGACATTCTTAGAAGATGAAAATGGTTTTGAAGAATATGATAAGAAGGAGAAAATTGACTATATGTTTTTGTATGATCTCTCTCAAAGGGAAGATATACATTCTAATGATGATTCCTTGAATTATTATGAAATTATAGATGATATAAATCATGAATATTCTAATATTAGAACATCACCAAGTGTCGATAACATCATTGATAATTCTTCTAAAAATATTCAAATTTATACCCGACGTGAGCAAAATAAACATATTAGTGCCTTAGAAAAAAATTCTCAATACAATGAATCTATAGAAGAAACTCCTCTTAGAAGATCTAATAGAGAAGCTATTCTACCAAATAGGTGTGTGTCTTATGAAACATTATCTCCTAATTATAGGACTTGCTTAATAACTTTACATTCACACAATAAGCCTTCACACTATAATGAAGCTAAAAATGTTCCTCATTGGATTGAAGTCATGAACATAGAACTAGATGCTCTTAGGAAAGCAAAACCTTGGGAGGTATTTAAACTACCTCTCAACAAGAAACCTATTGGATGTTGATGGGTTTTTAAAGTTAAAGCAAAGAGTGATGGAACTTTAGAAAGATATAAAGCAAGGTTAGTAGCTAAAGGATACTCACAAGAATATGAAATTGACTATAAGGAGACCTTTGCACCCGTAGCTAGAATGACTAGTGTTAGCACCTTAATAGCTATTGCGTCAACTAAAAAATGACCTATATATCAATTAGATGTTAAAAATGTTTTTCTTAATGGAAGACTAAATGAAGAAGTTTTATGGACCCTCCGTCGGGATTTGACACTGAAAAAGGAAAAACTCTTGAACTTTTAAAAGCCTTGTATAGTCTTAAGCAGGCTCCCAAGGCCTGGTATAATAGGTTCAATAATGTCATGACTAATTTGGGTTTTCGTTCATGATATACTAACACTGCTCTCTTTGTGAAAAATATAGGTACTAGCATTGTTATTCTTCTACTTTACGTAGATGATATGATTATAACAGGGAATGATAAAAATGGAGTCAGTAATGTTAAAAATGTGTTAAAAGATCATTTTGATATGTCTGACCTAGGATTCTATAGATATTTTTTAGGATTTGAAGTTGCATACTCTTCCAGAGGGTACATACTTTCTCAAATAAAACTTGTTGCAGATATATGTACTAAATTTGGCATTTCAGATGATAAGAAGGTGGAAACTTTTGAAGTGGTGAATGCTAAATTAAGACTTGAAGATGGGACTCTTTTCGAAGACCCCACACCTTATAGACAGCTAATTGAGTCTCTCACTTATCTGTCAATCACCAGACCAGATATCGCTCATGTCGTTCACTTTACTAGTCAGTTTCAACATGCTCTCACATTTGTACACATGAGTATTGTATTAAGAATCGTCAGATATATCAAGAACACCATAACTAAAGGGTTTTTTCTATCATCATCCTCATCTTTAAATTTACTTGCTTATACTAATGTTGATTGGGGAGGAAATCCCAATGATAGAATCTCAACTACTGGTTTCTGTGTCATTTTAGAAAAATCTCTAATTGCCTAAAGATGCAAGAAGCAGCAAAAGGTCTCGTTATCTTCCACTGAAGCAGAATACAGAGCTATGACAACTACAACTATAATACTTGTATGGTTAAGAAATCTTCTCAGGGATATGAGTGTCGACATCTCCAACCCTTCGAAGATATGTTGCGATGATAAAGCACAATTTACATTGTCAACAACCACACCTTTCATGAGCACACCAAGCACATCGAGATGGACTGTCATTATGTTCGTGATGAATTCCTGAGATGAACTATTGAGTTGCCTTTCGTCACTTTAGAATTTCAACTTGTGGACTTCTTCACTAAGCCTCTTACTACCCCACATTTCTTTTTTCTTCTCAACAAACTTTCGGTATTTACACCGTAAGTTTGAGGGGGGTGTTAAGATTGTATATTCACATATTATATTATATATATGTGTGTGTTTATTTTCATTTTTATAGGCATATGCCCTATAAGGGCATTTTTGTCATTTCACTCATGTAATAAACTATTTTATTAAAATAGTTATTTTTTTATTTATTTCTTTTGTTTATTTTTTATTTTATTTTTTATAATATTAAAGGACCCCTAGGGGCTCTATGGTCAAAATGACCATAGAGTCGTTGAGGGCTCCATTGGGAGCTCCCAAGAGTCCTCTCTTTCCCCCCTTTTGTATATAAATATGGGATTGTTCCCCCTTATTGCATGCTTCTAAGAAGCACTTTATCAATAAGATCTATATTTTTTACTTCTTGTGTATCTTTTATATCTTATTGATCGTTGTATTGTCCCATAGAGGACTTGTGCATGTGCACTTGTATGCATATAATCTTGTAAAGCCTTCAAGTGGCTAGTGTTTTCGTGCTTCAGCATATTTCCTTCCATGGATGACTAATCAATAGTGTTGACATCAAGAAGTGCTTGAGTTTGACAAAATTAGACTTTACTAGTGATGCATGGAAGTATCTTAATGATATGTATTGTCTAAAAGACAACTCATATATGTAATTTGCAAAATAAAGTAAGAACCATGACCCAAGGAGAAATGAACATTACAAAATATTATAATAATCTTTCTCTTCTTTGGGATAAATTGGCTCTTTTAGAGCCTAAGTGGCATTGCCCTCAAGATGTACAACTTTATGAAAACAAAATCAAAACGAAGCACTTCTACCAATTTGTTAATGAGCTTAAACTCGAATTGAAGTGACTAAATTGGACCATCTTTGTAGAGGACGTGTTTCTTCCATAGCTGAAACACTAGAAGAACTAACTATGGAAGAGAATAGATTAAAGAAACCCCCTTCTATAAAAAACGAAGAATAAGTACATGCTATGTCAAGGCCCAAAAATAACACAAGGGCTTACAAGCATCCTCAGTCTGGGAGAAGCTCAAATGATCATGGAAGAAATGACTATGAATACAAGAAGAGTGGTAAAATAATGTCATTTTTGCAATGTGTCGGGTCACATCAAGACATTTTGCCCAAAGAGGAGAAGAGAAGATCAAATAGGTGAAAAGAAGTGGCCTCCATGGGGCCATTTTTTGAAATAAATGGAGTAGATGAAAGCTCCAAAGGCATTGGCTCAATGTCACTAGCACAACTCATGGAAGCACTATAACCAATGTTCAAAAATCCAGTTTCTTCCCTTTTCGATGTGGTTGTATCCACATGTATTGATTTTGGCAAGACTTCTTGGATTCTTGATTTGGGTGTTTCTTTTCATATGAGTCCATTGTAATGAAGTGTCGAATAAGATGAGCGATATCTCCAATAGCAAACAAGAGAGCACGCACATGCGCAAATAGCCACTAATGGGCAAGATTACAACAAAACCACAAAAGTGGCAAAACACCCAAAAGAAGAGGAAAAAAATATATTCCACTCAAGAAGGCTTCAAAGAAGCATACTTTACAATGGGGGAAAACCCCTTTATTTATAAACAAAAGAGGAAGCCTTGAAAGGGCTCCCAGAGGGACGTTGGAGCCCTTTCAACGGTCATAAATATGACCATTGGATGCTCCAACGTCCCTCTAGTGGGCCCTTTCCAAGGTAAAAAGAAAAAGAATAAGAAAAGAAAAAAGAAAAAGGGGAAAAAAAGAAGGAAAAGTACAAGTTGCGTGAAAATATAAAAGGACTATTTTACCCCTAGTGAGTATTTACAAAAGAAGTATATATTTATATATGTAGATACACGCATAGATAGATATATATATATATATAATATATATATATATATATGTATATATATATGTATGTGTCATAATCTATATATATAAATATATATGTATAACATATTTTAACACCCCCCCTCAAACACACGGTGAGATCACTGAGAGTTTGCTAAGGAGAAAGTAGAAACGAGGCGATGGCAAAGCTTTGGTGAAGAAGTCTAACAACTGGTACTCGGTAGGAACATATGGCAATTGAATGGTGCCCCGTAAAAACTCATCACGAACATAATGACAATCCATCTCAATGTGCTTTAATCGTTCATGAAAGGTGTGATTGTTGGCGATGTAGATAGAACTCTTGTTGTCGCAGCACAGCTTCGAAGGAGTTGAGAATGAGACGCCCATATCTTTAAACAAACTTCTTAACCATACAATCTCAGTGGTGGTAGTGGCCATCGCACGATACTTTGCTTCGGTAGAAAATAGAGAAACTTTATGTTGCTTCTTACACCTCCATAAAATAAGTAACTCTCTAAGAAACACACAATAACCTGTGGTGGAAATATGATCATCGGGGTTACCCCCCCAATCAGAGTCAGTATAAGCAAGTAAAGTAAGAGGTGAAGAGGGTAAGAATAATCCTCTAGTTGTGGTACTTTTCAAATATCTGATAATTCTCATGACTGCGGCTATGTGAATGGTCGTTGGAGCAGTCTAAAATTCGCTTGCACTATGAACCGCATGAGAAATATCGGGTCTGGTGATAGATAAATATGTTAGTGACTCAATCAACTGACGATAAGGTGTGGGATCTGTTAAAGGAGTGCCATCACTGGCTCTCATATTGGCGTTGATCACTTCTGGCATCTCCACTTTATTGTCATCTGTCAGCCCAGACCGGGCAATAATGTCGGAGGCAAGCTTCATCTGAAAGAGAACATACCTCTTTGGGGAGTATGCAACTTCAATTCCTAAAAAATACCTTAGATAACCAAGGTCAGACATATTAAAATTTTCTTTAAGGATATTTTTAATAAGGTCAATACCCTTTTTATCATTACCTATGATAATCATGTCATCAACATATAACAACAAAATTGTAATATACTCATTAGAAGTTTTAACAAACAAAGCAGTATCAGTATAACATAAGGAAAAACCATTATCGAGAACTACTTTGCTAAAAAGATCATATCAAGCTTTTGGTGCTTGTTTAAGACCATAGAGAGCTTTATTTAACTTTAGAATATTTTTTTTACCAATTTCAAGACCTGGCAGAGGATCCATAAGAACTTCTTCACATAGAGTTCCATTTAAAAACGCATTTTTAACATCAAGTTGATATATCGACCATTGCTTAATGGAGGCTAAGGCAATTAATGTTCGCACACTAGTCATTCTAGCTCCTGGAGCATAGGTTTCTTCATAATCAATCCCATATTCTTGGGCGTAGCCTTTTGCAACCAAACGAGCTTTGTATCTTTCTAGAGATCCATCACATTTGGTTTTGACTTTATATACCCATCTACACCCAATTGTCTTTTTTACTAATGGTTGACGAACAATGCTCTAAGTTTGGGCTTTGTTAAGAGCCTCTAATTCAATTTTTATAGCTTCAATCCAATGTGGATGATCTTTAGCTTCTTTAAATGAAGTAGACTCATGATACGAATGTATTAACATGTGACAAGCTCTATAATTAGGTGAGAAAGATTCATAAGATACAAATTTTTGTGGTGGCCTACTATTACGAGAAGATCTCCTAGGTGGATCAATAGGTTCTTCTAAAGAGAACTCTTGAGATTATCTCTCAAGAGCAGGTTGATGTTCATTTCCTAACCGTCGGGTATATACATTTATATCATTAAGGTTCTCATTTTGAGAAACATTACCATGTTGTGGTATATCATTATAATGTGAAATGCCATCACAAGTATCATCTCAAATAATTGCATCAGGGGATTAATTTTAGGAGCTAGATCAAATAAGAAGGAATAATCAATGTCTTCTCTAGATGTGTGAATATCAAAACCATTTTGTTTTTCAAGAAAGTTTACATTTCTTGATACATAGAGTTTATTATTTTGAATATCATAGCATCTATAGCCTTTTTTATTTTCACCATAGCTAATGAACACACATTCAAGAGCTTTGGGTGATAATTTATCTTGTCCTTTAACAAGCACAAAGCATTTACATCCAAATATCCTTAGTCTATTAAAATTTGGAGTAATTTTAAATAATTTTTCAAAAGGTGATACATTTTTTAAAGAAGAAGAGGGCATACGATTGATAAGATATGTTGCAGTAAGAAGAGCTTCGGCCCAAAAGTTTTTAGGAACATTTTTAGAGACAATAAGTGTTCTTGTAGTTTCAATTAAATGTCTATGTTTCCTTTAAGCAAGACCATTTTGTTACGGAGTTTTAAGACAAGATCGTTGGTGCAAAATTCCATTTGCTTTAAAATAATTTTGAAAATCTTTAGACATGTATTCAACTCTAGAATCGGATCTAAATATAGCTATATTGTTTTGAAATTGATTTTGAATAAGAATATGAAATTCTTTAAAATTAGTGAAGACATTGGATTTGTTTTTAATAATATATACCCATGTATATCTAGTAAAGTCATCAATAAAAGTAACATAGTAGGAATAGCCCCCTTTGGACATAACGGGTGCCGGCCCCCATACATCAGAATGCACAAGTTCAAAAGGTCTTTTTGACACAAAGTTACTATGCGAATACGGAAGCGAATGGATCTTTCCAAGAATACAATCATTGCATGTAAATGTATTTGTATTACAAAATTTTTCCAAAAAAGGAAAAAGATACAACTTGAAAATACTAGGATGTTCAAGCCTCTTATGTCACGTCTCAATATCTTTAGATTGAATATGATTACAAAATGATTTGGATGGCCATGACAAAAAATTCATATAATAAAGATCCCTTCTTCTATGGCCTTGCCCAATCCGCTTCCCGAACCGAAGATCCTGCACATAGCAATGGGTAGGTGAAAAAGTGACATCACATTCAAAATCGGTAATTTGAGAAATGGAAAAAAGATTTAAATTAAGTTTTGGAATAATTCGGATTTTGGGAACAAAAAAATCTTTGTTTTGGTCATAAGTTTTCTCAAGGTTTTCAATGCCTTCAACATCCAAGGATGTTCCATCGGCGGTGGAAACATAAGATTTGAATTTATTGAGACTTGGTTTTGACAAAAGTGATGCATTCGGAGTCATATGAAAGGAGGCATCCGAGTCAAGAATCCAAGAGATCATACATGGGAAGGATGAGATGGCAGCACCGGAAGTGGATGGTGTAGAGGTTGATGGAGTGGAGTTCATCTTCATGAATTGTTGAAGAGTTTCGGTAAGATGAGCAATGGACTCCTTTATGTCTCCATCTTTCTTTGAATCTTCATTCGGAGGAATATCCCCAACGGAAGCTACCTTCTTTTTAAACCTTGGACAATCCAGACGAATATGGCCTGGTTTATTACAATTATGGCAAATAATTTTTCTTCCTCCACCACCATTATTTTTCCAAAAAATGGGGTGGTTTATATGGCCTTACATTGTTGTCGGGTCTAGACACGACATGAACTTCATCAACATCCTTTTTTAAGGCCAAACGAGTCTCTTCTTGACACAAATTGGCCAAAATGTCACTTAGAGGAATAGAAGCCCTATGAAGGACGGATCCTCTTAATTGCTCAAATTCGGGACGAAGCTCATGAATAAATTGGAAAAATCTTTCTTTCTCCATTTGATCTTGCCTCATGGCAATAGCACTACCTTCCCATTGTGGTTCGAGAATGACAAGTTCATCCCATAAAGAAGATATGGTACTATAATAGTCCCTAATACTCATATCACCTTGCATGGTTTATCTTATTTTTTCTTGTAGGAAGAAATGTCTAGCAAGATCTTTTTTAGTGTACATGCCTTTTATAAAGAACAAAGCTTCATTGGCCCTCTTAAACTTCGCAAGATTTACACAAATTTTTAACTCAACATTATTCATGAACCATGCTAAAATTTTAGCATGCTCACTTTCTCAATCTTTCATTTTCGAGGAGAAGTCAAGAATAGCTTTCTTTTTTTCTTCTTCATTCAATGTTTTTTCTTCATTGCCTTCAAACTTGGTTAACTTCAATTTTGGTTCCAGAACGGTTTCACACACATAACCCCAAAGTTTTTTACCTTTGAGGTTATTTTCCATAGCGACCGCCCACATACGATAATTGGTCCCATCTAACTTAAATGAGAGGTCGATTTTGGCATCCTTGTTGACCATCTAGAAAAAAAAGTTTGAAAGCAAAAGAGAGAAGAGATATTACTTGACAAGAGAGGATCCGATGAAGCTTTCACAACCAAGGCTCTGATACCATGTAATGAAGTGTCGAATAAGAGGAGCGATATCTCCAAGAGCAAACAAGAGAGCACGCACATACGCAAATAGCCACTAATGGGCAAGACTACAACAAAACCACAAAAGTGGCAAAACACCCAAAAGAAGAGGAAAAAAATATATTCCACTCAAGAAGGCTTCAAAGAAGCATACTTTACAATGGGGAAAACCCCTTTATTTATAGACAAAAGAGGAGGCCTTGAAAGGGCTCCTAGAGGGACGTTGAAGCCCTTCCAACGGTCATAAATATGACCGTTGGATGCTCCAACGTCCTTCTAGGGAGGCCTTTCCAAGGTGAAAAAGAAAAAAGAGAAAAAGTAAAAAAAAAAGTACAAGTTGCGTAAAAATGTAAAAAGACTATTTTACCCCTAGTGAGTATTTACAAAAGAAGTATATATTTATATATGTATGTGTCATAATCTATATATATAAATATATATGTATAACATATTTTAACATCCATACTATCTAAATATCATATTAACCCAAATAATTCTTATATTTCAACCGTCGATGGAACTTCTTTGAAAATCAAAAGTTTTGGAACTTTGCAAAAATATCAAACTTTTTATGTACCAAATGTTAGAATGGTGCCAAAATTAAATTTAAATCTCTTATCTGTTTCCCAAATTATGGACCATGGGTGCAACATTTATTTCTTATCTAATGGTTGTTTGGTACAGGATCTTCAGTCTGAAAAGTCGATTGGGCGAGGTCATAGAAGTGGAGATCTCTATGTTATGGACAATCTTGAATTATCAAAACATGTTTTTTGTAATTTTGTGGAAAAGAAAGATATAGAAAATTGGCATAAAAGATTAAGACATCTTAGTATGCCAAAATTACATTTGTTTTTATTTTCTGCAAATTATAAAGAAAAGGATTTAATTTGTAAAGATTGTATTCTTGGTAAAATGAAATCCTTACCCTATAAACCTAATCATTTTATATCTAAAAAACCATTTGAGTTAGTATATTCGAATTTACGGGGACCGGCTCTAGTTGTGTCTAAAGGAGGAATATCATACTATGTTATTTTTGTGGATGATTATAGTCGACATACATGGATATATTTTCTTAAGTACAAGTCTGAAATATTTGATGGTTTTCAAAATTTTCATCATTATGCTAAAACACAATTTAAAGCCAACATTAAAATTTTTACATCCGATTTTGGAGGAGAATTTTTATCAAATGATTTTAAAAATTATCTTGACCTACATAGAATTATCCATCAAAATCTTGTGTTTATACTACTTAACAAAATGGAATAATCGAAAGGAAAGAAAGACATTGTTGAGAGCACTAAGAAGCTTCTTATATCTAAAAATGTTCCTAAAAGTTTTTTGGTTGAAGCCGCTCTTACACGATTTATTTGATTAATATGCCTTCAAACACTATTGAAATTTTTTCTCCTATTGAAAAATTATTTAAAACTCCTCCCGATTATAAAAGATTAAGAGTTTTCGATTGTAAATGCTTTGTCCTTACTAACAAAAATGACAAACTTTTTGCTAAAGTTATTTCTTTTGTTTTCTTGGGATATGCCGAAAATCAAAAAAGGTATAGATGTTATGAAATTAAAAAGGACAACTATATGTTTCAAAAAATGTCACGTTCCTTGAAAATGAATTTGATAAGGATAAATTCAAAGAACATTATGAGTGTTCTTTTCTTTTTTTATCTTGCTAATAAGCATGATAAAGTTGTTGATTATGATAGTATTCATGAGAACAATAATGATGACATTCATAATGTACATGAAAGTAACAATGAGGACACTCATGATGCACATGAGAATGAAAGTGAAAGTCTTAATGACATTTTATCACATAATGAAGTACAAACTTACACTCGTTGTACTGAAGATTATCATCAATGTGCCTGAAAAAGATATTTCCAAAATCAAGACATAGATTCATCTAGTATTAGAAAATCCATGAGGATTTCCAAAGCCCTTAATAGATTTGTGTTTTATGACTCCTTTGAACCCGATTATAGAGCATGTCCTATGGCCATCCAATCATATGTAGAACCATTCTTTTACAAGATGCTAAGAATCACCAAGAATATATTAGAGCCATGAATGATGAATATAAAGCTTTAAAAAAACAAAAACTTAAAACATTCAAACATTACCTAATGGAAAGAAAACCATAGGGTGTAGATGGGTTTATAAAATTAAAACCAAAAGTGATGGGTCATTAGAGAAATATAAAGCTAGACTTGTAGCTAAAGGGTATAGCCAATAGTACGAAATAGACTATGATGAAACATTTGCTCTAGTTGCTCGTTAGAACCTTCGTTTCTATAACTTCAATTAGAAAATTGCTCATCTTTCAAATGGACGTTAAAAATGTTTTTTTGAATGATACTCTTAACGAGAGAGTTTACATGGAACCTCCCCCAAGATTATGGTTGGCACATGGAAAAGTCATTCGTTTATGAAAGGCTTTGTATGGTCTAAAATAAGCCTCTAAGGCTTCGTATGATCGATTCAGTAGTGTGATGACACAACTTGGTTTTAAATCTTGTTATACTAATACAACGAAAGGCTTTGTTTGTTAAGTCTTATAAGGTGATAAGGAAAGAGTTAGTCATATCAAAGATGTTCTCAAAGCTAACTTTGATACGACAGATCTTAGTTTTTTACGTTACTTTCTTGGAATTGAAGTGACATACTCACCTCATGGTTATTATTTATTATCTATGTCACATGGGTGCGGGTGCGGGTGCGGGTGCGGGTGCGGGCGCGGGTGCGGGTGCGGGTGCGGGTGCGGGGATTCGGCACTTCCAAAAAACCCGGGTGCGGGGGTGCGGCAGGGGCAAAAATGTAATATATATATATATATAAAAGGGGTCGGGGAATAGGGTTTTTTTTTATTTTGCAGTCTGTCAGCTGCTGTCAGCAGCTGACTCAGCATAATTTTTTTTTTTAAAAATTCGAGAAGCCCATTTGGGCAATTTTTTTTTTTTAAAAAAAATGGACCTTAATGATCCTGGGTGCGGTCAACGCACCCAGGATCGGGTTGACCGCACCAGGTGTGGCACCCGCACCCGCGTCGAGTCGCGTCAACGCGGGTGCGGCACCCTCCTAGCCGAATCCCTGTGACATAGTTTATTACAGACTAAATATGCAACAAAGATAATAGAAGGATCAAGGCTTTCTGATGAAAAACAAGTTGATACTCCTGAGGTCATTAATGCCAAGATGAAGAAGGATGATGGAGAACCTCTGAAAGATCCAACTTCATACAAACAGATGATTGGAATTCTAATTTATCTTTCTATTACTCGTCATGATATTGCTCATGCTATTAACTTTGCTAGTCAATTTCAACATGCTCTTACTACAGGACATATGAGTGTTGTAATAATGATTATTAAATACAATAAAAATACTATTAATTATGGTTTATTTTTGTCATCTTCTTTCCCATTAGAAGTTATTATGCATTCAAACTCTGATTGAGGAGATGCGAATGATCATAACTCAACTATAGATTTTTGTGTTTTTGTAGGTGACTTGGATTTCGTGAAAATGCAAGAAACAACAAAAGGTGTCCTTATCTTCCATAAAAGCAGAGTATCGAGCTATGGCAACCACTACTTCTGAGTTAGTATGGTTGAAACAATTGTTAGAAGACTTAGGAGCTATGTCACATAGACATGACAAAAGGCCCCATGTACCTGTGTCGACATGGCCCGACATGGGTAACGGTACCAGGCACGGTATGGGTATGTGCTAGGCCTGGGTCGGGTCGGGTCCAATTGAAATCCAACTCGAACCCCAACTCTCTCTCTCTCTCTCTCTCTCTCTCTCTCTCTCTCTCTCTCTCTCTCTCTCTCTCTCTCTCTCGCTATTTTTCCCGTCTCCACCCTAACCAACGGGAGAATAAGAACGAGGGGAGGAGAAGACGAAGAAGCAATGAGAGAGAGAGGGTACCTCCTCGTTCTTCTTCTTCGCATGGGGAGAGAGAGAGGCAGTGGGTATGGGGTCCCCCTCCCCCTCGTTCTTCCTCTTCGCATCGAGAGAGAGAGAGAGCAACAGCATCAGCGGATCCTCGTTCTTCTTCTTCGCATTGAGGTCTAGAAAGAGAGAGAGAGAGAGAGAGAGAAATGCTTCGCTTTTTTGAAGAAGAAAAAATGAAAGAATGACCTAATGTGATGATCCTCAATGTTGCACTACTCCTCGGTGAGCCTTGGATGTTGTCCTCCTTCTCGCTCATTCGATGCCTTTGCGTCGTGCGCTTCTCTCGATAACTTTCTCTCTCTCATCACAACCTAATGTTGTTCTTCCTTCTCTGTTACTACCCTTTCCCTCTCACTATTGTCCACTATGGCGAGACTCTCTCGCTTTTTCTTTTTCTTTTTCTTTTCCTCTTCTTACATGATATAGAAATTTCATATGCATTATTTGCTTAATGTTACATGATAAGTCTTTTTTGGTATAAATTGAAGAATTGATCATGATTAAGCATAATTCGTGTTTATGCAAAATTGTTGTTATGAGGCATATTGTTGTGATTGATTATATTGGACCTTTGATTTAATTTTTCAAATTGACCCTCTTTGTAAAATCTTTTATTTGGAAAATGATTCCCTTAAGTGTTTAACGCATTTTTATGGCATTTATATTTGTCCATCACATGTTATTTAATGCATCATTTGTTTGGCCTTATTATTGTTATATTAGAGATATTTGTTGAGTTGAGTTATGTTCACCTCGTGTTATGTCATTTTAGATTGTCAACTTGTAGTTTGACTCTAAAATGACTTGTTATGTGATCTCTAATTATGAGTGTGTCACTGGTTTATTTTGGTCATTTATTTTATTATGGATGCTCTTAATTATGTATACATGTGATGGATGTCTAAAGTTTGAAACCATAAGTATTTTAAGATATATTGAAATTGATAATTTGTTAAATGTTTATCATTACAAGTCTTATTGCCTCAAGTGCCTTCTCCTTTTATTCCTCTTATCTAAGTGTCATCATATGTAGACAAGACATTGTTCACACCTTTGTGTGTGTTGATAGCCCTTTGTTGGCTTTGTTCTCTTAGTCTAGTAGCCGAACACACTTGTCTTGTGTATCATCATATGTAGACAAGGCACGTTGATTCACATCATTGTGTTTGATTTTAGTCCATGTTGGCATTTGTGTCCTTGTTCTAGTCGCTAAGATGTATGCACATGGTTGGCTTCTTTCACTCATTTCAAGTGTCTTTTTATGTAGACAAGAGATGTATTGTCACACTTTCGTATGTGTTTTAGCTCATGGATGGCTTGGTACTCTTGTTCTAGTAGCTAAACATGCTTGATTTTGAGTGTCATTTTATGTAGACAAGAGATGTTTTTAGTCTATGTTGGCATTTATTCTCTTGTTCTTATCGTTGATACATTCATTTCAAGTATTATTATATGTAGACAAGAGGTGTTTTATACACACCTTTGTGTGTGTCTTTGGTCTTTAATGGCATTATGTTTATGTTCTTGTTCTAGTAGCTTATACACTTGATTTATGGGTTTTGGAGGACTAATGAGGTGGTTGTTTGTAGTGGATGAACGATTGTTGAAATTTGCAAAATTTCATTATTAATTTGTTTTTTATCCCCATATATCATATGGAATTTCCTTCTAAATGAGTTTTTCTTAATCCTTACTACTTGCAAAGAAAAATATTTATGGATAAAAGGATCATATCATTGATATGCACATTTGAAAATCAATTTTACATCTTGGCATTTAACCTATGAGGGGATTCAAATATTTTGCATATTAAGTGCTTATGTTTTTTGACCACCTAGTGAGTTTTTGCATTTGTAAATATTTGAGTGAGAAATTCCTCAATGAGTAAGGTTCTCTACTCAAATAATATTCATTCTTGACTCTTGGGTGGATGTTTTTTAATTAGATCATGTCCTTGCAAGTTCACATATGGCATTTGTTTGGCATAGAATTTCTTCTAAGATGTGAGAAAAACCATTAACTCATCTTTTGTTGATAAAATATCTCCCTATTGTTGATTTATGTGTGTTAAACATGCTTTCTTTCGTATGCTCTTATACACATTCCCTTGGAAGCAATTTGTTCTTGTGTGAACATTGTCTTCTTAGATATATTTCTAATACATGAAATTTTTTACTTGATCTTAATACAAATCTCATATTTTGTGTGTCTTTGTGCACTTGTGAGTGTTCTCCGTGCACACACTCCTTACTTTCAAATATTGATAAAACCCTTTGTGAGAATGCTTTTGGGAGCCTTAGTGCTCACCTATTCTAAGAGATTCAATCTTTTGCATTTGTGGTTGTACCCTTTGTACCTTTGGGTACTTTTATTCAAGTGTTCTTGGTGTGTCTTTGCACACGTATTCCTTTGTGGTGTTGGTGCTTGAAGTGCACATCTTTGAAGGCATTTTTACATGGTTCTTGGAGATATTTTTGTTCAAATGTTCTTAGTGTGGCCTTTGTGCACTTATCTTTCTTCAAGAACTTAGTGTGTTTTATCAATGTTTAAGTTTAATTCGTGTTTTGCATAATACTCAATCGAAATGCATAAAATATCTTTTGAATCATTGTCCTTCTTAATCAATGTTATGGTCTATTATCCATTTTTTATATCTCTTATTTGATTAAGATACAAAGATACCCCCCTTTGCTGGCAGTAGGTTGTCGTAGGCAGCTACTCTCTCTCTCTCTCTCTCTCTCTCTCTCTCTCTCTCTCTCTCTCTATATATATATATATATATATATATATATATATATATATATATATATATATAGTGATTCCAACATTTTGAAATTCTTTGTAAATTCCTTTAATTGTAAGCTTTTCTCTGTTTTTTCTAGGGAAATTTGAGGTTCCCGCTCTACAAGTTAGTGTTGTCCTCTCTCCCTTGAGAAAGGATAATGCCAACAACACCTCACCTCTACTTGGATATGAATCTTCACCTCTTGGGAACTTAGAGTTCCTAATTGAGGTTTGCTCAAAATAGATTTTAGAAATGATTCAGATAAAAAATAGCTCAAAACGGGTCTACAGCATGACAAATGGATCCCCAAAACAAGAGGATCAGCTTATTTATAGGTAGCAGCCGTGCAAACTAAAAACCATACAAGAAGCCCTGGAAGCCTTGCACGCCAAAGCAGTTGCTGCAGCTAAGCCCAGCCAGGCCAACCATATAGGAGTAGGAGTGGACATTGGGCATGTAGCCGGGCAGGCTCTTGGGTACCTGGCCCACCATGAACCGGGCTCAGGCTGGTTTTTGCAGCCCAGCCTGCCATAACTTGTAAATGTCTAGTAAAAGTGATAGAAACTAATATCATTTAAATGGTTGGTAATAAGAACTAGTTAGACAGTTAATGGTTCTTTTGTTTTGTTTTGTGTAAAGATAAAGTTTATTGCAAAACAGTTTAGTGACGAAAAGTCACAGCTAGAACAGAAAAATTTTTGTATACATCTTCAACATTAAAAATATGAAAAGAATTTTTGTAATCTTTGGCCTAGGGATGGATGTTTGTATTCCTTATTATTGTTGTAGGACTTATAATAGTCTAAATATGGTTATATTCCACAGGAAGACCAAGAACCTCAATCTCAGGCATGCTTATTGTTAGACATTCCAGATTTACTGTCCTTGAGAAAAATTGCATGAACTGCTAGTGCATGGAACTAATGAAAAGTAAACCCAGCAAGACAAGGAGGCTTCCTAAAATGGTGGTATCCTAATATGGCAACCCCATGATTCAATTCTGCATTTACAGTGCCTGGTTTATCTTCATCAACTGAATGAAGGTTGTCTTCCAATATTCACAGCAAATATGTCATTACAACAAAACTAGAACAAGTGTGACAAACCCACACTGGTCTTTAAACTCCAACTGCATATGCATGAAAGAAGCCTTCAAAATATAGGTCTTATTCTCCATCCACTAACATCCCCGTAATCAAACATCTGGACATCAGCATCCAATATATTACTTAACCTAGAATAATCATGTGGATCCAACAGAACAGAGTCTCCCTCACTCGCGTATAAACAAAAACATGCCAGCAGCATTCACTTCAAACCAGGCACACATGCATGAATGAAGTGGGCCACGCAGGTCAAAAGTTCATGAAAAGAAGTAATGTCTCCCTCGTAATTAACAATGGCAAACTATGTAAACTTCTGGCACAACAAATCACAAACATCTAACAGAGCCAAGCAGGCCACGACTTCTTCAACATCCTTGTTAATTTTCCAGTAGAACAACAATGTATCAGGGAAATAAAATAGACACTAGCCTCCTTGTGATTTTCCTTATAACATATCTACACCAAAACAGCAACCTGGGGATTGACTATTCTTGGTTATCAAGCCTATCAATAGAGGAACTTTACATTTATTTCAAGATTCAATAAAACTATACTCTGTAACTGACCAGATTGAGACACACAAGGCAATTTAAGATAACTAAAATTCATTAATAATGACCTGCTAAAATCTGCCACAGCTTAAAATTGTGCACAACACAAGGATAAATTCAAATTCTTCCTAGAAAAGCAATGATTGTATCATAAACAATGACAATTACCAAATTTTCAGCAGCACTTTGTTCATCATCCACCACATCCTCTTCGCTTTTCGAACTCCATGGATCATGAGGAGAATAAACATGAAGAGAAGAATCATCAAGAGCCTACAAGTACAATAAACTTCATAATCAGTAACAAATTTCTTTCAACAAGGCAAAGATACCTGAAAATCACAATAACATGGCACACATTTTGTTTTATTTGAACCGTCAAGCAATGTGTATATTTTGTTTTTTTGCAACAACATATGAAATGAAGTTTCACAATTGAGTACTTGTTAAGGAAATATAACCAAGAACCTATTATGCTTTTAAAAGTTTTTTCTTCCGAACATGAAAAAGATCTCCCAACTATCACAAATGAAAAACTTCCAAAATCAAAAAATTTGTAATATTATTGCACTAATATTGTAACGCCCCAAAATTTCAAACTTGCAAACCTTTCAGAAAAAAACATACAAGAGACTAAAAAGGAATCTCTTCATCTCAAAGATGGTTTACGAAATCAGCGGAAGACTATACTTTTGTTAATTTCAGAAAGGCAACCAGACAACTTTGGATGCGTTAGCTAAAAGAACCAAAACGCACAACCCATGCTACTTACAAACACTTGGAAAAGCCACTTTCATTTAAAAAGTTCGCCAAAATAGTAAAAAATTCGGATATCCCAAGGAAAATCCGTTACAAAACCCCAAACAACAGGACGTGAGCTAAGAGCAGGAAGAAGAACGTCTTGGAGTCATCTTGCCATCGCGCAATCGCCTGTAGTGTACCTAATCATCACTTGTACCCATAGAATGTGTTAGTTTCGCGAAAAACTAGTAGGTGCACAAGAGAGACTGCAGAAAATTGAATTATGTACATTTAATTCAGCAGGTTACGCAGTTTAAAGCAAATATGCAGTCAAACAGGTAAGCAATGCACGAGGTAAAATAGTGCAATCGAATAAGTAGTGCAAGCGAGTCAGTAGTGCAAGCGAGTCTCACGACCCAACGACCAGTGTGAACAGATCTTATGTTTCGATAATTACTATCCTGCGGGTACGCGCAGGCAAAACGTAGAAACAACTGAGACTAGTTCGGGCGTCTGTTATTCTATGTATTTTCAATAACCCGAATAGCTAGTTGAGTTTGCTCCAAAAGGACGGCTTTAGCCGAGAGAGGATTCCCCAAAGAAGGCAGTGTCACGGATGCATCCAACTTCTGCAGAAGTGTTCAACTAACTATTGTAGCCCCTTTCCCCTAACTCCAATGACTGGGGAGGCCGGATTGTTGCCCGTAAGGTGGTTGTTAACAACTTATCCATTGGAGTTTGTACCGTTGTGTCCTCTCCCTTGACAGACTCATAAAAGCGAATAGGTACGTTAGGCGTTGCTTAACTAACGACCCATTCTATGTTGTGGTCTTTAAACCACTCGAGCATCTTGCCTGTGAAGGCGAATGTGAGAACATTTATGTGATTACAGCATTGTGCATTTAGCACTGTTCGAGGTTGCACGACCGTCTCATCCAATCATCGCAGTACTAGACGTGTCGTGCACGACTACAAGTACTCTAGGATGAAGGGGGTATAGCTCCTCAATAGAAGCCTCAACAGGAGTGTCTCACAAAGATATAAAGTTTATCAACTTTACTTTATCCTTTGAAACAGCAGTACATTGTGCCAACATTATGCATGCGATTTTCTAGAACCTCATCCGCTATCGGGGTATCTACATGCCTCGCATGACTCGATACCGACCTCAATAGACGGGATACAGGTTTCTCAACAGAACCCCAACTTGTCTGCAAGACTGCATACTCAAGGAGTCAGGATCCTTGCAAGGTATCCCTCTCCTTAGACGATGATGTAACGCTAGCTCCCAACTCAACTCTCGTCGCAAGAGAGAAAGTGGTAAATGCCCCTTGCATCTTCCACGAGGATGCCCTTAAGGCATACGCAAAGAGCAAGAACCTACACGTCATCTGCAATAGCAAGGCAATACCAACACATATGCAAAAGCAAGAGCCTAGGCGCAGAGTGTGAGGGCAAGGTAAGCGCGGTAAGCAGAAGTGCGACGCTAAACCTCGACGCGATGCGTGACGGCAAGTAAAGACTGACATAAGGTAAAGGGCAAGGATCGCGAAACTACGTCCGTGAGTTAAGTGCATACTCGTATAAATATATATATTTGTATATATATATTTATTTAATGGTCGTTTTTAGTTTAATTGAACTTAATTCAATTATCCAAGTCTTCCGTGCAATCTTCCCCTACCTCAGAGAGTTACGAGCTTGCTGGCGTCTGCGGATGTACACGACTGACGGCTCGGGTCGCAGAGCGCGAGTGGGATCCGTTGTAGCTGCAAATATGCGACAATCTTAGCACGCTAACAGCAAAACAGAAGGTCGGAGTCATTGTCACTGACCTAACGCGAAGGAAGCAGAAGCAGGGGCAGTGGGCCCCTGTTGACCTACTCTCAGCAAAGTACGAGGAAGCAGAGGGTTGTACCCCTGCCCTCAAAGAGCGAGGACAGGCAGGGTTGCGCCCCTGCCCGACGAACATGCACAGAGGTAGGGGCTCGGCCCCTGCCTAATGAAATGCGAACAGGCAGGGGGCGAAGGAAGAACGAGGCGAGGGGGCTTGCCCCTGCCTGTCAAAAAACAACGGAGGCAGAAGCGATGCCCCCGCCTAAAGAGTGAAGAGGCACAGAGAGGGGGCTCGGCCCCTCCCGTGCCGAAACAAAAAGCAGGGAGGGGCTCGACCCCAATCCCCTGCCATAATAAGAAGCAGGGAGGGGGCCGACCCCCTCCCCTGTCGTAATAGGTAGCAGGGAGGGGACTCAGCCCCTCCCCTACTTACAAGGGTGCAGGGAGGAGCTGAGCCCCGCTCCTGCAACAAGAGGGTATCGGGAGGGCTCAGCCCCTCCCTTACCAACCACAGCACAGGGAGGGGCTCTGCCCCTCCCTCGCTAAAAAGAATCGCAGAGAGGGGGGCTTTGCCCCTCCCCTGTGATTCAATGGGGCAGAGAGGCGGCCTGCCCCCCCCCCTGGGCAACGAAGAAACGAGGGGGGAAAGAGAGAGAGATAGACGAGCGAGGGAGAAGAAGGGAGGAAGAGCGTACCTGGTGGTCGGCGGCGGCGGAGAGAGTCGCCGGCAGCGATGGGCTGACGCTGGTCTCCGGCGAATCGAGGAAGACGAGAGGCGGTGTGTGTCAGGGAGAGAGATGAGAGAGTCGAGGTGGAAGGGCGGTGAGGAGGGTTTCGTAACCCTCCTCCCGCCTGCCTCGCTGTCTTAAAAGACAGCGAGAGGCGGTGGTCCGGGTCGGGTCTGAATCCAGCCTGAATCAAAACAATTTTTTTTTTGCTGTTACATCATACCCTCCTTAAAATAATTTCATCCGCGAAATTTCTATTGCATGTATTGGTCAAAATACAAGTCAGAGTATTTTTCCCTGATATCAGACTCAGGCTCCCATGTACATTCATTTATTCCATGATGTTGCCAACGTACTTTTACAAGAGAAATCGTCTTCGATCTGAGCACTTGGTCTCGACGATCAACGATTGCCACTGGTCTTTCCTCGAACGTCAAGTCTTTTTGGATATCCACATCATCATAATGAATGATGTGTGATGGGTCATGAACGTATCTTCTCAGCATAGATATGTGGAAGACGTCGTGGATCTGAGCGTACTGAGGAGGCAGCGCAACACGGTAAGCCGCCTCACCGATCTGATCCAGGATCTCAAAAGGTCCGACGAACCGGGGACTCAGCTTTCCTTTCTTCCCAAAACGGAAAACGCTCTTTGTAGGAGATACCTTAACAAAAACCATATCTCCTGTTGAGAACACGAGCTCTCTACGTCGACGATCGGCGTAACACTTCTGCCGACTCTGTGCGGTACGCAGACGTTTCCTGATCATCTGCACTTGCTGAGTATAGTGTTGTAGCACTATAGGTGAATCTAGCATCCGTTCACCAACCTCATCTCAGTAAACAGGTGATCGACAAGGCTTCCCGTACAAAGCTTCGTACGGAGCCATACCGATACTCGCATGATAACTATTATTGTACGCGAATTCTGCCAACCCGGTATGAGAGTCTCATTCTCCCTTCCAGTCTTACATGCGCGCTCGCAGCATGTCCTCTAAAGTCTAAATCGTGCATTCAGATTGTCCGTCGGTCTGAGGGTGGAAAGCGGTGCTGAATTTTAGTTTTGTGCCAAAGGCTAACTGCAGTTGTCCCCAAAACCTGGAGGTGAACCTCGGGTCACGATCGAAGATGATTGACACAGGAATACCGTGCAATCTCACAATCTCCCTGACATAGAGGTCTGCCAAGCTGTCCAGTGACTGACTGAGCCGTATAGGGAAGAAATGTGCTGATTTAGTGAGTCGATCCACGATCACCCAAATCGCATCGTGTTTCCTTTGCGTCCTCGGCAAACCGACGATGAAGTCCATCGTGATGTCCTCCCACTTCCATTGTGGAATCTTCATCTGTTGCATCACTTCGCCTGGTCGCTGATGCTCGATCTTAACCTGTTGGCAAGTCAAGCACTTCAAAACGTACTCGGCTACGTCCCGCTTTATTCCACTCCACCAATATTTGCGCTGCAAATCTTTGAACATCTTTGTGCCGCCCGGGTGAATTGTGTACTTGGACTTGTGGGCTTCAGCGAGAATCTCTTCTCTCAAAATAGGATCTTCTGGCACCCAGAGACGATCCTTATGCCAAACACCTCATTCCTCACTCAGACGGAAGGGGGTATCGGCCCGCTGCGCTAGAGCCTTCAGCTTTTCGTACCTCTCATCGATCTTTTGACTAACAAAGATCCTTGACAATAGCTCAGGTTGAGCTACCATGCTGGATAGACTGATCGAATCTCGAGTGACCGCAAACGGTTTCCATGATATCAGGTCCTCGATCAGCCTCCACCCAGTGAACAACAAATTAACGGAAACACTGGGAAACTTGCGGCTCAGAGCGTCGGCCACGACGTTCGCTTTTCTTGGGTGGTAGGACAAGGTAAAGTCGTAATCCTTGAGGAATTCCAGCCAACGCCGTTGCCTCATATTCAACTTCTGCGAAAACAAATATTTTAGGCTTTTGTGATCTGTAAAAGTCTCGAATTGCTCCCCGTACAAATAGTGCCGCCAAATCTTCAATACGAAGACCACCGCTGCTAACTCCAAATCATGAGTAGGATAATTCTTCTCATGAATTTTAAGTTGGTGCGATGCATAGGTGATCACTCTATCGTTTTGCATTAAGACGCAACCCAAGCCAGTCCCGGAAGCGTCGGTGTAAATCACGAAGTCGCCTTGACCCGAAGGTAAGGCCAAAATAGGAGCAATCGTAAGACGTTCCTTCAACATCTGAAAACTGCTCTCGCACATGTCGTCCCACACGAACTTAGTTTCTTTCTTCAGGAGCTGCGTCAAGGGTAGAGAGATCTTAGAAAAGTCCTGGATAAATCTTTGGTAATACCCAGCTAATCCAAGAAAACTTCGAATGTCACGAACATTCCTCGGCTGCTGCCAACTGAGTACAGCCTCGACTTTCGCTGGATCCACGGACACACCTTCCTTGGAGATGACATGTCCCAAAAACATGATCTCCTCGAGCCAAAACTCGCACTTAGAGTACTTAGCAAATAAACGCTTCTTTCGCAAGGTTTCGAGAATAACCCTCAAGTGCTCACGATGTTGCTCCCAGCTATCGGAATACACCAGAATGTCGTCGATGAACACGATCACGAAGGTGTCCAAAAAAGGTTTGAACACCCTATTCATGAGATCCATGAACGTTGCAGGAGCGTTAGTGAGTCTGAAGGGCATGACCGTAAATTCGTAATGCCCATACCTGGTCTGGAAGGCCGTCTTGGAGATATCTCCCTTAATTCTGAGTTGATGGTACCCAGATCTAAGGTCGATCTTTGAGAAGATCTTGGCCCTCTGCAACTGATCGAACAGATCATCGATGCGTGGCAACGGGTACTTATTCTTTATTGTCGCCTGGTTGAGCATCCGATAGTCGATGCACAATCGCAATGATCTGTCCTTCTTCTTCACGAACAAGACAGGAGCTCCCCAAGGCAAGACGCTGGGGCGGATGAATCCCTGATCCATCAACTCCTGCAACTGCTTCTTGAGCTCTTTGAGCTCGGCTGGTGCCATCCGATATGGAGCCTTAGAAATTGACGCAGTACCCGACAGCAACTCGATGCTGAACTGCACCTCACGAGGTGGAGGAAGGCCTGGCAGTTCCTCCGGGAAGACGTCTGGAAAATCTCGAACAACCTCCAAGTCTCCCATCGAGACTCGCGTCGGCTCGAACTGGATGACACTGACCAAAAAGGCAGTGCATCCTTTCCTCAGGTAGCTCTGCGCCTTCAGCGACGAAATCAACTTGCTCGCTCGAACGGGTTTCACGATCTTGAATTTCATCTTGGGCATTCCTGGTGGAAATAAGACAATCCTGCTCGGCAGAAAATCTTGGCATGATACTTGTGCAGCCAATCCATGCCCAGGATGACGTCAAATTCCGTCATCACTAGCAGGATAGCACAAGCCGGTAGATGCCGATTTGCCAAGACTACGTCCAACTCTGGTACGTAGGTCACACAAATGGTGTTTTTCCCAACAGGGTTATACACTTCAAGGGTATTATGCAAGGGTTTTACAGGTAGTGCAACAACTCAGCAAAATTTACCGAAATAAAAGAGTGTGTGCTACCACAATCAAAAAGCACAAAAGTCGCTTGGTTAGCGACAAGAAGGGTACCTTGCACTAGGTCGTCGTTGGTCAACTGCTCGGCCTTGGCTGAGTAGACGCGTCCCGGCGCCCTCCTTTGACCGCTCGACTGCGGTTGTGGAGACTGATACTTCTGTTGTTGTTGGGGTGGCCGAGGGAATAGAGGTGCTCCGTTGTTCTGCCTGGCATCGTCAGCTGCCTTTTTGCGACAATCGCGGGCATAGTGGCCCATCTTGCCACAATGCAGGCATCCGCCTGTGTCGATCGGACACGCCTGCCCGATGTGAGATTGACTGCACCTGGGGCACACATTGCCAGTCTGCTGCCTGGCTAGAGGGTTGCCCTAAGGCCGCTGACGCTTTGAAGGAGGATATCGTTTCCTTCCTCCTTCGCTCTTCAAAGGAAGGAACAATTGTTTGCCTGGGTCGCCGGAAGGTGTCTTCGGCTCACCACCCGTAGCGGGTGGCCTCCTGCCCTGAGTACTCTTATTGCGCTCCCAGGCTTCACTCAGAAGGGTGGCGGCAGCAACTGCTGCAGAGAAGGTCGAGGGCATGCTCGTTAGGACCTGATGCATGAGTCCCTCCTTCAGCCCCCGAACAAAATTTCGTGCTCGTTCGCGATCATCCGCGAACATGTTGGGGCAGTAGGGTTCCAAGCTCTGGAATTTGGCGATATAATCTGTCAAACTCGAATTACCCTGGCTGAGCTCCAAGAACTCCACATTCTTCTCCCTCGCATGAGGCGGGAAGTAGTTCTCCAAGAAAGCCTTTCTAAAGGCTTCCCACGGAATGGGCGAAATTCTTGAAAACTGCACACCCCAAGCCATGTCCCACCAACTGCAGGCATGCTCCTTCAGCCTGAAGGTCCCGAATAACGTCTTCTTGTCATCGAGCACTGACAAGACCTCGAACACTCGTTCCACCTCCTTCACCCAGTTATCGGCCATGTCTGGGTCGGGCTTGCCATTGAAGGTCTTGGGGTCAAGCTTCAGAAATTTCTCATACGTCACTGTGGTATGCGGCCTCGGCTCAAGAACTGGTGTTGGTTCCCTCTGAGAACGAATCTGGTCTCGCATAGCCGCTGCTAAGGAACTTATGGAATCCATCACGAATTCCCGTTGATCTGACCATTCGTCAGCAGACCCTTCATTCGAGTTCTTTGCCATCCTTGGAGTAAACAAGGAATACCGATAATTAGAAATTTCAGGAAACGCGAAATAAGCCAAAAACATAAGTACTATTCATGTTTAACATGAGTAGTTTATGAAAACCCAACAATGTTGGTACATAAGGAGAACGCGTCAAGCATCTTAGCTTAACAATGCAAAATACACCTACTAAGCAAAAAGAAAGGTATACTCACAGCGCGATGCGGATGCTCAATGGTCAAGAATCCTTGCTTCCCTTAACTCTGATACCAAGTTGTAACGCCCCAAAATTTCAAACTTGCAAACCTTTCAGAAAAAAACAGACAAGAGACTTAAGAGGAATCTCTTCATCTCAGAGATGGTTTACGAAATCAGCGGAAGACTATACTTTTGTTAATTTCAGAAAGGCAACCTGACAACTTTGGGCGCGTTAGCTAAAAGAACCAAAACGCACAACCCATGCTACTTGCAAACACTTGGAAAAGCCACTTTCATTTAAGAAGTTCTCCAAAATAGTACAAAATTCGGATATCCCAAGGAAAATCCGTTACAAAACCCCAAACAACAGGACGCGAGCTAAGAGCAGGAAGAAGAACGTCTTGGAGCCATCGCGCCATCGCCTGTAGTGTACCTAATCATTACTTGTACCCATAGAATGGGTTAGTTTCGCGAAAAACTAGTAGGTGCACAAGAGAGACTGCAGGAAACTGAATTATGTACATTTAATTTAGCAGGTTACGCAGTTTAAAGCAAATATGCAGTCAAACAGATAAGCAATGCACAAGGTAAAATAGTGCAAGCGAATAAGTAGTGCAAGTGAGTCAGTAGTGCAAGCGAATCAGTAGTACAAGCGAGTCTCACGACCCAACGACCAGTGTGAAGAGACCTTATGTTTCGATAATTACTAGTCTGTGGGTACGTGCAGACAAAACGTAGAAACAACTGAGACTAGTTCGGGCGTCTGTTATTCTATGTATTTTCAATAACCCGAATAGCAAGTTGAGTTCGCTCCAAAGGGACGGCTTTAGCCGAGAGAGGATTCCCCAAAGAAGGCAGTGCCACGAATGCATCCAACTTCTGCAGAAGTGTTCAACTAACTATTGTAGCCCCTTTCCCCTAACTCCAATGACTGGGGAGGCCGGATTGTTGCCCGTAAGGTGGTTGTTAACAACTTATCCATTGGAGTTTGTACCGTTGTGTCCTCTCCCTTGACAGACCCATAGAAGCGAATAGGTACGTTAGGAGTTGCTTAACTAACGACCCATTCTATGATGTGGTCTTTAAACCACTCGAGCATCTTGCCTGTGAAGGCGAATGTGAGGCCATTTATTTGCATTTAGCACTGTTCGAGGTCGCACGACCGTCTCATCCAATCATCGCAGTACTAGACGTGTCGTGCACGACTACAAGTACTCTAGGATGAAGGGGGTATAGCTCCTCAATAGAAGCCTCAACAGGAGTGTCTCACAAAGATATAAAGTTTATCAACTTTACTTTATCCTTTGAAACAGCAGTACCTTGTGCCAACATTATGCATGCGATTTTCTAGAACCTCATCCGCTATCGGGGTATCTACATGCCTCGCATGACTCGATACCGGCCTCGATAGACGGGATACAGGTTTGTCAACAGAACCCCAACTTGTCTGCAGGACTGCATACTCAAGGAGTCAGGATCCTTGCAAGGTATCCCTCTCCTTAGACGATGATGTAACGCTAGCTCCCAACTCAACTCTCGTCGCAAGAGAGAAAGTGGTAAATGCCCCTTGCATCCTCCACTAGGATGCCCTTAAGGCATACGCAAAGAGCAAGAACCTGCACGTCATCTGCAATAGCAAGGCAATACCAACACATATGCAAAAGCAAGAGCCTAGGCGCAGAGTGTGACGGCAAGGTAAGCGCGGTAAGCAGAAGTGCGACGCTAAACCTCGACGCGATGCGTGACGGCAAGTAAAGACTGACATAAGGTAAAGGGCAAGGATCGCGAAACTGCGTCCGTGAGTTAAGTGCATACTCGTATAAATATATATATTTGTATATATATATTTATTTAATGGTCGTTTTTAGTTTAATTGAACTTAATTCAATTATCCAAGTCTTCCGTGCAACCTTCCCCTACCTCAGAGAGTTACGAGCTTGCTGGCGTCTGCGGATGTACACGACTGACGGCTCGGGTCGCAGAGCGCGAGTGGGATCCGTTGTAGCTGCAAATATGCGACAATCTTAGCACGCTAACAGCAAAATAGAAGGTCGAAGTCATTGCCACTGACCTAATGCGAAGGAAGCAGAAGCAGGGGCAGCGGGCCCCTGTTGACCTGCTTTCGGCAAAGTACGAGGAAGCAGGGGGTTGTACCCCTGCCCTCAAAGAGCGAGGGCAGGCAGGGTTGCGCCCCTGCCTGACGAACATGCACAGAGGTAGGGGCTCGGCCCCTGCCTAATGAAATACGAACATGCAAGGGCCGAAGCCCCTGCCTGATGCCAAGGAAGAACGAGGCTAGGGGGCTTGCCCCAGCATCTCGAAAAACAATGGAGGCAGGGGCGATGCCCCCGCCTAAAGAGTTAAGAGGCACAGGGAGGGGGCTCGGCCCCTCCCCTGCCGAAACAAAGAGTAGGGAGGGGCTCGACCCCCCTCCCCTGCCATAATAAGAAGCAGGGAGGGGTCCGACCCCCTCCCCTGCCGTAATAAGAAGCAGGGAGGGGACTCAGCCCCTCCCCTACTTACAAGGGTGCAGGGAGGAGTTGGGCTCCGCTCCTGCAACAAGAGGGTATCGGGAGGGCTCAGCCCCTCCCTTACCAACCACAGCGCCCCTCCCTCGCTAAAAAGAATCGCAGGGAGGGGGGCTTTGCCCCTCCCCTGTGATTCAATGGGGCAGAGAGGCGGCCTGCCCCCCCCCCCTTGCGCAACGAAGAAACGAGGGGGGAAAGAGAGAGAGAGAGACGAGCAAGGGAGAAGAAGGGGAGGAAGAGCGTACCTGGTGGTCGGCAGCGGAGAGAGTCGCCGGCGGCGATGGGCTGACGCTGGTCTCCGACGAATCGAGGAAGACGAGAGGCGGTGGGTGTCGGGGAGAGAGATGAGAGAGTCGAGGTGGAAGGGCGGTGAGGAGGGTTTCGTATCCCTCCTCCCGCCTGCCTCGTTGTCTCAAAAGACAATGAGAGGCGGTGGTCCGGGTCAGGTCTGAATCCGGCCTGAATCAAAACAATTTTTTTTTTGCTGTTACAAATATCATAATATTACATCATGTTTTCCTCAAATTCAATTCCCAATTTTTTTGCATTCTTTTTTTAACCTTCATTATCTTTAGTTAAAAAATGCCTCATAGATTCCTCATATTATCCACTTAATTGTAACTTTTCCCAAGAAAAGCTTTCATCCATAGGGCATGTTTGGAAGCAAGAAAAACTCTCATAGGAAAAGAAAATTTTGCCTATGAGAAGTTTTGATAATGATAACTTTTCTAAATGAAAAAGTTTTCGCTTGGTTGTATAGCATGATAAAAACACAATGCAAAAATGTGAAAAAATTAGGGAGAGAGAGGTTGATCAGCCCCCTCTCATTGAGAGGTGGTTCGACCAGATAGAGAGAGAAGTGGTCGACCAAGCCCGAGAGAGAGAGAGAGAGAGAGATAAAAATCAAGGTTGTAAGTACCGTATCGTTACCTGTATTGGTAGGGCCTAAAATAAGATATGTATTGTATTGTACCGTAAAAAATCATAATTTTTGTAATAAAAAATTTTTAAAATTTTCAAAAAAGTCATGAAAATTTAGCAAAAAAACTAAAAAAATCATAACACATGAAACAATAATGAATTGCACAAAATAAGACCATAAAATCACATATGAAGCATTTATGTATCTATGAGATGCATAAGATATCATCAAACATCAACTATCTCACAAATGCAAAATATTAAATATCTTGCAATTAAGAGCATGTGTAACGCCCCAAAATTTTAAACTTTCGAACCTTTTAGAAAACAGGCAAGAGACTAAAAAAAACTCTTTCCATCAGAGTTTGTTTATGAATCAGCAGAAGACTATTCTTTTGTTGAATTTAGAAAGGCAAGCTGACAACTTTGGGCACGTTAGCTAAAAAACCAAAACTCACAATCTATGCTACTTGCAAAACACTTGAAAAAGTCACTTTCATTAAAAGAAATTCTTAAATAGTACAAAATTCAGATATCCCAAGGAAAATCCGTTACAAAACCCAAAAACGTTCAGGACACAAGCTAAGAGCAGGAAAAAGAAGTCTTGAAGTCATATTGCAAACGCGTCATCGCCCATGGTGTACCTAATCATCACTTGTACCCATAGAATGAGTTTCACGAAAAATTAGTAGGTGCACAAGAGAGACTACAGAAAACTGAATTAAGTACATTTAATTCAGCATGCAGTTAAACAGGTAAGTAGTTCAACTGTCAAACGCAGCATGACAATTCATTTGATCGTAAGCTATGAACTACCACGCAGCAAGCAAGTCTCATGACCCATCAACCAGTGTAAACAGATTTTATGTTTTGATATTACTGTCATGCGGGTACGCGCAGACAAAACGTAGAAACAACTTAGACTAGTTCGGGCGTTTGTTATTCTATGTATTTTCAATAACCCGAATAGCTAGTTGAGTCCGCTCCTAAAGGGACGGCTTTAGTCGAGAGAGGATTCCCCAAAGGCAAGTACTTGGCAACGGATGCATCCAACTTCTACAGAAGTCCATATAATGTCTGGTAGTCCCTTCCCCTAACTCCAATGACTGGGGAGACCGGATCTTTGCCCGTGGGGTGGTTGTTAGCAACCTGTCCATTGGAGTTTTGTACCGATCCATCCTCTCCCTTGACAGAAAAACAAGGGTGAATGAGTGCGTCAAGGGTAAATTAACTGACGACTCATTCTATATGCTCTGGTCTTTTGACCAAATGAGCATCTTGCTTATGAAGGCGATCTCATTTTTATGTGTTTACAACATTGTGCATTTAGCACTCTTCTAGTAGGCAGGGGCGTCACCCCTGCCGAAATTAGCGGAGGCAGGGGCGACGCCCCTGCCTACTAGAAGGAGAAGGCGCAAGGAGGGTGCTTGGCCCCTCCCCCGCCAAACTGAGGATGCAGGGAGGGGCTTGGCCCCATCCCTGCCAAAGGGTACGTAGGAAAGGTGCTCAACCCCTCCCTTGCATACAAGGGGTACAGGGAGGGTGCTCCGCCCCTTCCCTGTCGCTGGAAGGTGCAGGGAGGGTCGCAGCCCCTCCCCTGAACAACGAGGGTGCAGGGAGGGGGCTCGACCCCTCCCCTGCCGAAAAAATGGAGCAGGGAGGAGCTCGACCCCTCCCCTGTCGTAACAAGGAGCAGGGAGGGCCTCGACCCCTCCCCTACAACCAGAGGGCACAGGGAGGGGGCTCGGCCCCTCCCTTACCAAACACGGTGCAGGGGAGGGGCTCGGCCACTCCCTCGCTAAAAGGAGTAGCAGGGAGGGGGCTTTGCCCCTCCCCTGCGATTTAGGGCAGCAAGGAGGCGGCTCGGCCCCCTCCCTGCGCAACGGAGAGGTGAGGGAGAAAAAGAGACGAAAAGAAAAGGAGAAGAGGCGTACCTGGGGGTCACCAGCGTGCGAGCATCGCCAGAGAGGAGCTTGTCAGAGTGGGTCGTTGGTGGCGGTGATGTTGCCAGTGCGAAGAAACAAGAGGGACAGAGTCGAGGACGAGAGGGTGAGAGAGAGAGAGAGAGAGAGACGAGGGGAAGGAGGTTTCGAGAAACCTCCCCCCTTTGCCTCGCTGTCCTTAAAGGGCACGAGGGAGGCGGTGCCTCCATTGGGTCCGGGTTGGGTTCGGATCCGACCTGAATCTAAGGTTTTTTTTTTCGGGTTTTACAGCATGTCACAAGGCTTATACTTTCATATTACATAAATAAAAATATTTTGGCAACAGTTGCACTCGATTTTCAATCGGTTTTCACTCATTACTTGAATGTCTCATTGTCATGTCAGATCATCTGATGTCATCTTTGTTAGAGGAGTGTGGAGCCTGATTTCTATCTTGATATAACCTTAATTTTCGTTGATCCAATTTCGTGGTAAGTTAGCAGGAAGTTGTAGAGAGCAGTGCTCTTCGAGGCAAAAATTTTTTGGAAGGTAGTTTTGTAATTTTACTCATAATAGAGATTTTTTACCTTAAAAATAGTCACAAAAATAGAGAAAAATGCACTCTTAAAAAAGTCACAAAAGCCTTCTATGTTGCGCATGGATCGGCCTCCAAATCGCTCTCACAACTCCTAGGGTGTATAGATACCCCTAATGGTCTCTATACAAATGAGGTAGTCAGCCATCAAGAGGTCTTTAAAACAAAAAAAAAATATGATTCGGCACTTTTTAAAGTGCGGCGAAGGTGAATCGTAAGATACACCCTATATCGTATGATATGGTATGATACACAATTGTATCATACAATATATACACGATACGAGTGTGTATCATATCATTATTGCTCATAGTATATGATACTTACAACATTGTTAAAAATGGTGGTGGGCATAAAGATGACGAAGATGGAGGAAGCTCTTCTTGTAGCAACCACATGGAACGAGGTGTGTTTTGGGTGAATAGATGCCTTAATGCAAAAAGGAATTTTTATAGGAAAAATTCCTCTACCTCCCAAGACGGGGGAATTTTTTTTATCAAAAATCAAACTTTTTACAAAAACTTTTCTTTCAAAAAAAAATCTCCTTTTGGGATGGATGGTTGCAAAAGTTATGTTTTCTATCCTACTTGCATTTTTCCTACCATTTTCTAGCTTTCATGCTCTTATGGATTTCGGTAATAAAGAGAAACTCAAAAACAAGGATAATGACAAAATCCAGAAATTGCCTAACAAGATAATCTTCCAGTCTCCCATTCTCAGGCAGATGCAAAAGATCCTATTAGAAGTATAATTGACAATATTTCAATATTCCAGATAAAGGAAAAGCAGCAGAAGAAAAGCAAGAAGAAGACACTCACAGAATAAGTTAATAGGGTCTCCAGAACTGCGTCAGCATCTCCATCTCCTGCACACATAGACCAAAGGCTTCCAATTTCATCATTTCCAGTACCAGAGACTCTACACCATGCAGTTTAACGAAAAACATGAGCAGAACAGTCACCACAGAACCTAACCATTTTGCTTGATGGCCCTTTCCACCATGTTCTCCGCGAATCCCATCTCCAAGAATTGGCGTTTCAGCCCCGACGACGACGAACTGGGAATTGTCTCATCTTCCCCAACCTTCTGTTCGGGGCTCCGATCCTTAACAAAGTCCAAAACCAAACAATTGAATCAACCACCAGGAAACTCAGGTCAAGTAACGATGAAAAGGAGCAAGAACAGCACAATGCAGCGTGCTGAAGGCCACCTCTTTGGACTGCCCACCAACTTCAGAGCGTCGAAAATCCGAACTGACGCACGAAAACGAGGAAGCTTCTGCTTCCATCTCTTCTTTATCATCTGATTCAGACGGAATGCTTTCTTCATAGTCCACAATTTTCTACAGAAACCGAACAACGAACTCTTAGAGCATCAAAAGAAGGTGAAATACCCAACAAATTTAAAGTTAAACATGAATGTCTAAATTGTAAATTGAAAGAAACAAGTACCATTTCTTCTGCAAAGTATCTTTTCAAGAGAAACCCTCAATTTTTTGTACAAAAATAACAAGATCCTGAAGCTCTTATACAGCAGGTCCTCTAAAGTAAAAAAAACAAAAAAAAAAGAGTCCAGAACACCAAAATACCCTGGTAGACAAAACAAAAATGTAAATTTTGTTATATTATGTTTTTAAAATCGTTTGAGTGTTCAAAGAGAGTTATAAAATTTTAAAAATATATAATTAAATTATATTTAAAAGAAACATAAGAATGAAATAGATTAAAAAAACATAAAACACTAAAAAAATTGCAAGTGAAGAAGTATCTATCACCCGCTTCCAAATATGGTTTTACTTGTCTGGCAGGTGTACGTCACCTTATGTTGTAATGTTGCAGGTTCAAAACCCAATGGTACAATTGTATAAGTGGTAGAGTAAAAAAATTCGTTTGCTTTAAGAGTGCAAACTTTTAATTATTGAAAAAATATTCTTTTATATTTTATTTAAAAACACTTTATTTGATTTATAATTGAAAACAACTTCAAGTCTTTTGAAAAAACAATTGAGCCAAAGAAGTCATTTTGGTATGCCGATTGATTGTTGCTGACCCTTCATTGGTATTTTTCGAGATGGACACCCCCACTTATATCAAGAAATATCAAGATGAATGGCTGTCGTGCAAGTTGTTGCATATACTGTGAAGTTTTGAGCCAAAATGATGTAGTTGAGTTATATATAATAAAATTATTGTAGTATCCTTTACCTAAATGGTTTTGTGTAAAAATAAATCTTGAAATATCTTCAGACACATGACACTGAATATAAACCAAAAGACCTATCAAACAGAAGACAAATTTGTTGAAAAGGTTAATATTTTGCCCAATTTTTAAAAATCTAATTACAGTAAATTTTATTGTTAATTATCTTTAAAATGTATGAGATTTTTCATTTTAAATCAAACATATTGAAATTTTTATAAAACAACAAATTTTTTACCTAACTAAACCAAGATCTATTTGATTTATTGTTTATATATATATATATAAATTTAAGCACATTTTATAAATAAGAATCTTGTCTTTATTTTTTTATTAAGTGAATTTTGGATTACTAACTTTTTAAATTATAATGAAAAAGAAAAGAAAATTAGTGTTAATTGTGAATGATGATAATGGTAGTGGCCCGGTCCACTGCCATCTCTAGTTGTCGGTGCACGTTTCCTTGGGACGTTGCAGGTTACAACCCCCAATACATTCAATAATAACGTAACCCTAGCTTGCATCCCATGGTGATAAATGGTGATTAGGAACAGTGATTGTGACGGTGGTAATGGTAGAAAAGAGGTGGTGGAGAAATAGAAGAAAATAAGTATTTGTAAGAAAAAAATTTATTTTTTTAATAAAGTAGAAATTAAAAATACAGTACTCAAAACTCGGTATTTAAAATAAGCATAAACGAAAAGGACTATTTGTAAAAAAACCAAGGGTAAATTTTTTCAATAAATTAGCCAATGTAAAAATTGAAAAGGTCCCGTGGAACTCAAGAGGGTACTTTCGTCAGATAAGAGGTACGGAATGAAAAGCCCCCGCCAGTTTGCCTCGATAAGGGGGTTGATTTGTCCTTTCTGAAAAAACCCTAAAAGTTCCCAAAACTAACGCTATTGCCATTCATTGCAGGAAGAGCGCTATAGGGAATTTGCTCAAATAACCAAATAACCCCCACTAGAAAGGGTACGTATGTAATTTCGTACCCGAAAAAAAAGCGCCAAGAACCCATCTGGAGAACGGGTAGGTTTTATTTCCTTACGAAAATACCCTGATCTGCAGAAGCCATCGAGGTACGGGGCTAAGTAGACGGCATCATTTTTCGCGCCACGAAAATTCAAGTCTGATATTTTAATATATCGTCAATTTTATTGAGTATTTAAAAAGCTGCTATAACTTCGAGAATATTTTTCCTTTTTTCTTCGTATCACTATGCTTAATTTTCAAATATATATTTACCAACAAAGTTTCAATACTGCCGTTTGTGACATTTTATACTAGGGATGGTAAATGAGTTGAACCAGACGAGCTTAAGTATTCAAGCTTGGCTCGTTCTTACGGTGAGTCAAGCCAAGTTAGAGCTCATAATCAAACCAAGTTAAGTGAGTTAAGTTCAAGCCAACTTGTTTTAAAAATATGTTGTTTTAAAGTAGAAAGAAATATGATTACAAAAAAATACATGTAAAATATATATAGAATATACTTTTTACTTTCCAATGAGTTTTGCAAGCGAGTCTAGCTGTATATTTATTGTTTATATTCAGCTTGTCGAGGTGAGTTCAAAAGAGCTCTTTACAAGTCAAATACGAGTCGATGGCTCAGCTTGTTTCATAACCTTATTTCATACAGTACCAACTCCCCACGTTGCCATGAACATGACCCTTGACTTGATCCGGTCACCTCTGGACATGTTGGCATTGAAAGATGACAATGACCTCTAAATTTAAGGACCTTAAGAACAAGGGCATTGCCCTCAATGATGCATGGAGTATTTTGTTTTTCTCTTTCTTAGAGGGTATATTATTGTTTTAATAGCCGTAACTCAATAAATATTCACACATCTCATTCTATAGGGCCGCCACTACAAGAAAAATGTTAATTAGCGATGGAAAATTGTGATAGATTTTTTTTGTCGCAAATTTGCGATGGATTAATGAGAGAAAACTATTTGTCGCTAACATTTAAAATATTTACAAAATTAGCTATAGAAATATCTCTATCGCTAAATCTGTCGCTAATTAGCGACGAATTAGGGCGAAAAAATTTGCTCGCTAATTTTTTATTTAAACCGTCCCACTTGAGGCACGAAATTTTTCCTCCCCCTCATTCAAAATTTTCCCTCCCTTCGTTTTTCTCTCACCCCATTCAATTTAAATTGTCTCCACCTGAGGTGTTTCTTAGGACCCCAAAAGCCCTGCCCTTCCTCTGACGATGCGCAACGGCCTCTCGCACCACAGAGGGCAGTTGAAAGAAGGCGTTGAACCGACTGAACCACGGCGTGAGCAGGAGCAGGGTGGGTCGCTACTTCAAGCTCGAGGAGCACAGGTCCAGCTTCACCACCGAGATCAGGGCGGGGACGGCCACATTCCTCACCATGGCCTACATTATTGTCGTTAATGCAAGCATCCTTACCGACTCCGATGGGCCCTGCTCCATCTCAGATTAAGTGCCGCTCTGCAACGATCCCTCTGTCCCCGTCTCCTCCTGTTCGGGCACCAATGGCACCTCCATCCTCCACGTCATCGTCCAGCCCGATGCCTCATGCAAGTTCTCCCCCATCAACCCTGGCTACGCCGCCTGCCTTGATAGCTCCTCCTGGCGGTGTCCCTCGCCAGTCTCCACCGCCTGTCCCGCCTCTCCCTCGCCGGATCCCATCTCCACTATGACCCTTTCTCCCGTCATGACTGGCTCGCTGCGGAAGAGTGTCCCGACGCCGGAATGCACCTGTTCTGTGCAAAAAAAATTGCTCCATGTCGGAGAACGCGCCGGCAGCGAGTAATTTTTTTTTTAATTTAACGATGGATTAGCGATGGATATTATCCATCGCTAATTTAAAATAATGAAGGACTCGCGATGGATCATGTCTGTCGCTAATCTGTCACAAATTAGTGACAAAATTAGCGACCGATAAGTTCTGGCACTACTTAGCGTCGAAAAAATCGTGATAAAAGTTATCCGTCGCCAATCTGACGCTAATCTGTCGCTAAACAATTTAGCGATAGATTAGCGTCAGATTAGCGATGGATTTAGGTCATCGCTAATCCACAGGTTTCTTGTAGTGCGCCACAAGAAAAGCTTTCTTAATCTTCTTCTCATATCACTATTTTTAGCTCTCTCTCTCTCACGCACGTTTTCTATTTAGTTTCTCTTGTGCTATATAAATAAGCAAAATATTTTATTTCAAAAAAGTTATTATATCAAAACTTCTTATATGCAAAAAAAAAATCCTATGAGAAATTTTCTTGTTTCCAAATGGTGTCATTCATCAAAAGAATAAGGATTTCTCATAACCTAACACCAAATTTTTTATGTTCCTCATTGGTGGCTTTTGATAAAAATTTTGAAGTTGAGAAGAAATGACTTACCCAGATTACGTAAAAGCCTTTTTAAAAGAGGTAAAGATGTCATTTGCAAGTCTTAACCATCCTTTGCTCGAAATAAAGGTGCCCTAACAGGTTTCTCAATTTTTATAGTTGAAATCACACCATTGCAGATTCATGTATGCACATAAAAATCAAACGTGTATAAGTATCAATCGAAATATTACATAAAATTGAAATAAACGAATTAAGGATCTTTAAAATATCTTTGTTTGGCTTTTAGGTTTCTTTTTGGTTTGACAGCACTTCCACATAGATACGAAGTTTTTTACAGTAGTTTTGGTAGCACTTTTGTATGGGTATAGTAGTTTGAGAGAGAAGGGTATGCTAAGGCTAGAGCTTGTTCTCTCTAAGGCCAACACTCGGACAGAGAATTTTTAGATGATGAGATAGTAGAAGTAGGCCCTTATTTATAGAATTTCAAACTAGATATGGATCGCTTAATCTTCTAGGTCTAGATCTAACCCAAATGGATTTGAGTATATTCCAAATGAGGATAAGACTCATCTGTAATAGCCTTTCCCTCCTGAAAATTGAACAAGAGTGGAAAAAGTTAGGATAAGAACGGATGGGGATAAGCCAAATGGCTTATCCTCTCATTTGAGGCATGGGACGACTAAAGTGTTTGGTCGTCCCAAAGTAGGATGGCCAAACCAAGGGTTGTCCCAAGGTAGGATGGAAGAACAACGGGGTCGTCCCAAGGCCAAAATAGGATGGGAGAAGCTGAGACAGGCGAGACGACCAAACCGAGTGTCGTCTCAAGGTGGGATGACATAATGGGGAGGGGCGTCCCAAGGCCAAAACAGGATGGGAGAAGCTCAGATAGGCGAGATGACCAAACTGAGTGTCGTCCCAAGGTGGGACAACAGAATGGGGAGTGGCGTTCCAAGGCAAGAATAGGCTCGGACTGACTGAGAGTGGTTGAGGCAGGTAGGATGGCCAAATCCCAATCGAGGGTCGTCCCAAAGTGGGATGACTGAACAGGGGAGCATCCCAAGGCAGGAACATGCTGAGACATATATGATGGCCTGGACAAGCTAGGATGATAGGGGGCGTGATGTCATGGACAGGTTGGGATGGTATGGACAGGCTAGGATGATTGGGCATGTTCTGTCATCCCAGACAAGGAGACAAACTAAGATGACAGAACATGTTCTGCCATCACAAACAAGGGGTATATCCTAGGCAGGTTTTATACGCTTTTATTGTCCCAGGACAAGGGGATAAGCCCAGAATGACACAAGTTATGTCATCCCATGAGAGGACGACACAACAATTTGTGATGTCTCATCCCAAAACTAGGAAAAAAAATGGAGGGGGCACTGCTTGTGTCATCCGATACCTGAAACAGGCGAGTGCAACTCGTCCAAGGGGCAAAGGCCTATCTTAGGGGATGATGACCCAAACGACACCTCAAGTGTTCCTTCTTAAGGTAGGACAAATGGACTTTATAGGGTTTTGGGCATTTTAGAAAATTTGATTATCTCCTTTCTTTGTCATTAATCGACGTGATTCGATTTATAACAAAGAAATAGACATGTCTAAATTTTAAAATAATTAGGTTGTCGAGACCGTGCTTGGTTCCGGTGAATGAGGTCAGGTCAGTTTTAAAGACCCCCGAGATGTGAAGACCATTTGGATCCCGTCAAACAAAGATGGGTCAGTGTTTTTACAGAGAAAACTGGGTTGTCGAGACCGTGATTAGTCTCACCGAATGAGGTCAAACCAGTTTTGAAGACCACTAGGTTGTGGAGACCGTTTGGGTCATGCCAAACGAGATCGAGCCAGTATTTTTGGTGAGAAAACTGGTTGTCGAGATCGTGATTGGTCTCGTCGAATGAGGTCAAGCCAATATAAAAACCACTAGATTATGAGTGTTGTTTGGGTCTTACCAAATATGGTCGAGCCAGTGTTCTAACAAGAAAACTTGGTTGGCAAGACCATGATTGGTCTCATCGAATAAACTCATGCCAGTTTAAAAACCACTGGGTTATGAGGACCGTTTGGGTCTCATCAAATGAGGTTGGGCTAGTTTAAAAACCACTAGGTTATGAAGGTCGTTTGAGTCCCGCCGAATGTAGTGAGAATTTTCAGTCTCTCCCACACTTTAAGATTCTCATGTGTTGTTAGTGTGTTGGAACGATTTCCTCCATGACTTAATCTCTCTCAACTCTAAAAGATCCAATTCTTTCGAAATTTGAGATTGTAAATCATGCATCTCATAAGGCACAATCATTGAATCTGAAATCCTTTGGATATTTGCAAAGGAAGCTTCCATTCTATCATATCAAACCCAACAAAAACATTCCAAGTAATTCACCTAAACAAATGCAATGCCAATAAATGGACAACTCTCAACTTAATACATTGTGAACATGTTGTGCTTTAATTTGCTCGTTTGCATCATGTTGTTTATGAAATTCTCTCTAGAGTTGCAATTATTTATGGTTGTCATGAAGCTTTAATTTGTTCATTTCTCTTATGTTTCCTCTTAAAATCTTGGTTTTACTACATCACTTGATCAATTTAAGACATGCCAATAAAAAACTAAAATAGAAAAAGAAAGACATATATCATAAAATCAAAAAAATTGAACCTTTATCTAAGCGAGCAAAATTGTCAGTTATAACAGACAAGTCATGTAAAAAAACCTACCCTCTAAAATGCAACAAACCTGATTGGATTTGCTATCTAAGGGCTCGTTTGGAAGTGAGAAAACAGTAGGAAAAGTGAAAGTAGGAAAGCAAAAATTATAACATTTCCAACCATTCCAAATTTTAGAAAAATTTTGAAAGAAAAGATTTTCTAAAAATATAATTTTTTATAAGAAAAATTTCTCCACCTAAAGGGCTGGGGAGAATTTTCCTATCAAAATTTCTTTTTGTATTAGGGCAACCATTCTCCCAAAACACATCTCATTCTTTGTACTGTCACAACAAGAGATTCCTCCCACCCACTACCATTTTTCAAGTCTCTCTGGTTCTTCATCTTCCTCCCACTCACCACTATTTTCAGGACTCCCTCTCTCTCTCTCTTTTCATTGCATTTTTTTTCAAGTAAGACAAACAAACAAACAAAAATTTATTTGAAAATATTATCATATCCAAACTTCTCGTTGGCATTTTTTTTTCTTATGAAAATTTTTCTTGCTTCCAAACTTGCCCTAAAGAACTTCTAGTTATTACGTACCTGAAACACCAACCTAACATGAAGAAAACATATGGGTACTTCGTGTAACCTAGAGAGAGAGGTTGTCAAATGCATACTATATGAAATAAGAGTGGAGGGAGCTGAACAGGTGCCCTTAGAGAAAAAAGATTAAATGAGAGGAGAGCCAAACAACACCATTCATTGGGGAAGCAAGAGAGACGTAGCATGGGGGTTTACGTTGAGAAAAGATAGGAGACAATGGTTGCATTAAACTAAGGAAAAACAATAAATTAACTTAAACAAAAGAATTTATTGTTTGCAAACTGGGCTTCAGTCACCTTAAAGTTTGACTCAATACAAGCTAGTATACATAATATATATATATATATATATATATATATATATATATATATATATATATATATATATATATATATATATATTATTCAGTTGTCTACATGGATTACATTTTTGTTCTTTTGACGAAGACAAGGAAAATGACTTTTTGAGATTGTCCCTGATATATCTTCACTTGGCTGAACGACAGAGGTTGTTGTTGGTTGGTGTGCGAACTAGTAGTGGAGAACCTAGAACTCCAGAACTAGAGTCAGTGATTGCACCATACCAGAGCGCTAGAGGGCTGGAGATATTGATTAATGAAATTCATAAGGATTGTGATTACACTTATGCTTGCTACCAGCCTTGAACTTGAAGTGGATCTCCTGTCTATGTTCCACAACTTAAAGAGTGTTGATGGCTGACTGATCATTCATAATTTTATGCATTTGATATACAGTTTATATGCATGATTACTGTTGAAAATAAGAATAATCACCCGTGTTTCATCGATTTTGGCAGAGCATCTTTTATTTTTCAAAAAGAAAAATAAATAAATAAAGTGAATCCAATTGAGTGTTTTTGTAAAATTAATTTCTTACTAGCAGTCTTTTTGAAAACACTTTTTGAAAAGAGAGTCTTTTTGAATTTATAAAAAATTTAGAGTGTTTTTTAGAAAATTTTCTTAAAATAGTCATTAACCCTAATCTTAGTCTTTCAATAGTAGCAATTAGAGAGGGGCTGAGTCTTTTTCTAGAGATTCATGCCAGCCAGCCCCCCTTTCTCCTCTCTTCCCCTCTCTTTTCATTCAGTTCCTCCCCCACTCTTCTCTCTTCCTTCTCCTCTTTCTTCTTTTCTTCTTTCTGTATCCTTGTCGGCATCCCCTTCTTGTTTCATCGGAGTGAACTTGCATACTCGAAGAATGACCGCTTCTTCTTCTCAACCCCTCAGTCGAAGGCAAACCACAAGGTGAGTCTCTTCTCCTCCGTCTCTTTGTTTTTTTGCACATAGAATAGCTTTCGATTATGAGTATATATAGTTTTCTTTTTGGCATTGCGTCTTAGCATGATAATATATTCCCATTCGTTGTTTGCACTGAGTTAGGTTTTGACATTCTTTTTAGAAAATACAAAAAAAATGAAAGGATCACTACAACAAGCCTGATTTGATTACTAGATCCAACTGACCATTCGTTTGGCTCAGATCTGATCAGATCAGGCCATCGTTGGCCTGATCTACTGAATTGTTGTGTAGCAATCGCCATCTTCCCTATTTTTGGTATATGAAATTTTTTATTTGCTGGTCACTGTAGATTAGGTTTGCTACCCTAAACTACCTGGATCTGTCAATAGATTAGACCATCCTGATCTATAGCAGATCTGCGATCAGATCTGTCAAGCGAGTTCATGACTTGTCAGCCAATCCAAGTGAATCAGTCCTGATTTGATCAGGGGAATCACACTCGACCGATCATTCAATCTGTCAGTCTGACAAACCGATTGATCTGCTGATTACCAGCAAGTCATTTGCTCTGAAATTCTGCCAGGTGCAGTCAACGTGTGAAGCCAATAGGTCTGGCTGGCAGCCCATTAAATCACATCAGATCTGAACCGGTAATTGACTGCCATCAAACCAACCCAAGTCTGCTCAGATCTTATCTGGTGAGACCCTATTATCAATCAACCCAGCATAACCAAATAGGTGCCAGCCTGGACCTGTTGCTCAGATCTGGCCGTTTATAGGAGTGTATGAATTTTGTTACTGATAAAAATCTAACCCAACACAGGCGCCATGCTAGATCTGAGCCAAACTGCTGCACGTTCAGTAGACAAGTCTAAATTGCATTCAACCGGCTTGATTCTAATTTGTTAGCTTTGATTTTCCCAGGTGATAGGATGATCGGACTCTGGCAGGATAAGGCAACATTAGGCTTGTGTGTTTTCTTCGTTTCCTTTTAATTAGTCGAGTGTTAGGATTTAGTTAACATATTTATTTTCTTTGGTAATAGCTCAACATAGTTAGTTTTTAGTTTTGCTACATATTGAAGGATAGATTGAAAAACTATTTTGGGAATCTCGATCTAGCAGACTGTAAGCTAAACCAATTTATTATTCAACCTGGATTTTTCCTTTCCTTTAGAAAATTAGAAGCATTTAAGTTTTTGTCATTTAGATTTAATTGTTATTTTATTGCAACTAACTTGAACTAGATTAAAATCTAGTGGTTTGGGTGTTTGTGTTTAGTGTGTCTTATAGGTGGGTTCACATGCGCAAATAGAGTGACATCGCTAGGGTCGTGCCCGTGCGAAGCAAAAAAAAGCGAGTTCGTGATAGCAAACAGAGCCCTGCAATTTATTTATTTTTGGCCAGAGGGTCATTTACTTTAAGTTGGGTTGTAATAAGGCATTTTTTAGCCCTCTGCAGAGGGTAACACATTTTATATTTTTTATTTTATTTATTCAAGGCAATAAAGTTTGTTCATGTGTGGGGTACAAAAGTTTTTTTTCATGTTTTCTGTGTTCGACCTGGACTTCACCACTAGTGTGAATCGGAATTTGAAATTTGATGCACTGTTTACACAAGCAAATTTTAATGAAAAACATCTTTTAAAAATACTTTCACGCAAAGTTGCATCAAATTTTTGGTGCCATTGCGGGGGAACGGCGATTTAAAAACTAAATACCCACTTTATTACCTTTTTTGCATTTATTTAGGATGTCTAGCTTGCTTTTGTTCATAATGTAGGATTGTTTAGTTTAATTTATGTTGATATTTAGGGCTGCTTAGTTTGCTTTTGTTAATTTATTAGGATTGTTAGAACCACATTGAGTGCAAACCATAGAGCTTGCTTATTTTATTGCACGACCCACCTATTAGGAGACCCTTTTAGGTAACTACACATGTAGTTTGCTTTGAAGCTCTATATATGCATTTTGTATTGGTTGTTTATTTCCAGCTTTTTGTTATTTTATTTTTGCCCACTTTCGTGGTGTGGTTTGAGCATGATTGCGCGTTAGGTTAGGTAGAAAACCAAACCTTGTGATGATTGCTACATCGGTCTCTACCCAAGGTGTATGCAAGGGTGACACTCACTAGACCATGTGCTCGTTGAACTTGTAGAGGACCCAAAGTCCATCCTTAGGCGAGCCAGTAGATCCAGCCACATGGCTGAGAATCAACCGCTCGTCCCCTGAGGGAGTATTTCATTTTCAATGAATATACTCTCACCTCCTGCATTGTGAGACCTAATGTAGGAGCAAACTAATTTGAAATTAAGGTCAGTGTCTTATAGATATTACCTTCTTTCTACAGCCTTAGCAATGAGGACCCCTATTGTCCTCTCGACGAGTTCTTAGAGATCTGCTCTATGGTGCAGATCAATAATTTTGGAGATGATGTGTTGAGATTGACTCTTTTCTCATTCTCCCTCAAAGATAAAGCCAAGCACTAGCTAAAGTCCTTAGATACAGTACGAATTGCCACTTGGGAACAGTTGCAAAAAGAATTTTTTTAAAAAAATATTTTTTATTGGTAAAGCAAACTAAAATCGAAAGGCTATTGTAAAACCCGCAGTTTTCTTGATAATTAAAATGACTATATGATGGTATTGATGTGATTATGACTATATTTGGGCATTCTTGATTGTCTTGATTTTCTTAAAAATCTTGAATTGGTGATATTCTTGATTTTCTCAATTTTTTGGATTTTCTTGAATTTCTTGAATTTATTAGTTTTGAGTAATTATAAATCTTTGTCTTAATATGTGAATAATATTTCAAGAATAATTGAAAAAGATCAGTCATAAAGAAAATTTTTGACTTGTGATTTGGATCTCGAATTTTGGTTCTGGATCCAAAATCGCTATTTGGATCTAAGTTAGATGTGGGGTTTGGTTTGGTTTGGTTTAGATCTTATTCTAATTAGTTTTTAAACCCAATGAATGTGCTTTGGACCCTCATGGGGGACATCCATTGTGGATCCTCATTTGGATCCAAGAGCCCACTTAGTTTCTATAACTTTTAGTTTTAATTTCATAAAAAATTAAATTAAGCAAAATAAAGGAAGGATAATTAAGACCTTTAAATTAAATGTTTTTAAAGTTTTAAATATAGGAGACGTCCCATGCATATAGAAGAGTCCATATGAGTTTTCAAGCTAGAATCAAATGGTGAAAAGTCAAACTTTATTGTTTTATAAAATAATAAAATATAAAATATTAAAAAAATCATAATTAGGAGTCTAGAGGTTGTTTTTTTCTCTAGAATTGTCCTCTGTCCCCTCCACACATTTTTGGAGATGGAAGGTTCAGATCTTATTGATCTAGGGATGGGGAGAGTATAAAATTACGCCCATCCTACATGCCCCTCACTTTTTGAGAAAAAAATCTCTCTTTTTTCTTTCTCTCTCTCCTTTTCCTTTTCTTCCTGCTTTTTGAGTTTTTTCTCTCCTCCAAAACATGTAGAAGCCTTGGAGAACGCTTGTGCAACCATTAGACCTTTACTTGGTCATTAGGTGGTGGTGGAATAGGAGTCAGATCATCCATTTCTTCGTTCTAACCATGAAAATTGATCGTAGACATGTAAGATTTACATAGTCGATGTTTTTACACCCTTGGTGTGACGCCCCAAACCCCGACCTTGGAAAAACCTCATATTTTCTATGAAATTTTTTTTGAAAGGTTTTACTGAAAATAACGAAAACAAAGGATAAAGAAGGTAGCAAGGCCGCAAGTCTGGACGGCCACAGGTAAGTACAACAGACATGATTATTAAACAAAAGAAAAGTATAATCACAAGTATAGAGGGTATATAACCCAACAGTTTAAAGGTAACAAAATGTGACAGTACAACAAGTCTCAAAATAGGGAGTGTATCCCAACAAAACCCAAAACCAACAGGAGCAAGATCTGCAGCTAAGTGTGGGTTCCCACGCCTCCATCGTGTGTCGCCGCATCAACATTGTACCTACTCATCACCTGCATCCTCATAAAATGGGGTCTGTCCTCTTGCGAGGTAGTCAATAAACAATAACGATATATATCTCACTTCTATGAGAAAAAACAAGAAGCAGTAACATGAAATAACCAGTACATGTGTCGGTGTCTGGTATGTGCATATGTGACAAGTGCTAACCAAGTGAAATAGGTAACAAAACTGAAGTAACTGCAGAACAAGTAACTAAGGGTAGTAAAGAAATGTAACAAGAACTGAAACAACTGCTGACAAATAACTAAGAGCAGTAAAGGAACGTAACGAGAACTGAAACAACTGCTGAACAAGTAAAGTAACAACTACAATATGCCAGCTGTGATTGGTTAGTCTTTAAGTTCTTCTTATTACTCCTTCGGGTACGTGAAGGAACCTCGCATTCTGTGAGACATGCACCCGGTGTCTGTTATTCAATTTTTTAATGTGATAACCGAGGATGCTACAGATCGACTAAACCTCATGCGAGGAGCACGCAGTTGAAAGAAACTCTCGCATAGGTAAGGATTGCAATCCATACTAATGCAGTAGTGAGGTCCTAAAAAGGCAACATCGACCTCCCTGACTCTGAGTGACTGGAGGTCAAAGGACCTTACAGCTCCTGTCAAAACATGTGTCATAGTAACGACAAGTCACTCAAGATTGTACCATCCACCCTTTCTAAGGTGAACCGTTTTGTGAATGGGGCGAAACAGGTTTATCTTTCTTAGGCTTATTAATCAGTCACACCTCCTGACGAGGAGTTTATGCCTCGTGGTCCCCGCAGGGTACGCAAACGAGGACGTAGCCTGCCCATCCACGTGCTCAGCCTCACACGGCTTATAAAAGCACATCGCTTGTGAAAACGATCATAACAACATATTATTTCTTTCATAATTTAGGGTATAGCCACACATGAGTTCACTTACAATAGAAGGGCCCTTGCCCAGAGACTCCAACAGAGTCCAAACTACAACAGTACTACTCATACCTTATGGTGTTCAAATTTTGTGTATCAATCTTTTCATTTCATGAAGTAGGTGCACTTCGTGCACTCATCAATGCCTCAAGCAATGTACCAGTCAAGGTACGCACTACTCAGTACAAGTGTCAGGATGTGTTGTGTGCAAAGTGCAACTAGGTACCACATGATTTTTTGTCAATTACATAACATAAAGAACAAAGGCATGATACAACTGCGTAACTAAGAAACATGATGCAATTACATGATAATGTGCATGTGAGTGTACAATTTATCAATTTCAAGAGACATGCCAGAGTTCAAGAATATAAACATACTGAAACAATCGTTGCAAGTTTCTCATCACAATTTCAAACAGATCGTAACTTCAAAGGCCTTGATTTGGCGTTTTACGTAACATGAGACCACACTTATAGAGAAGACTCGTGATTTGGTGCACTTATGTGTTGAGATTGAAATATACGATATTCCCATACGTATGAGAATTACATTCGCATTCCCACGGTTTGGGTGCCGCGCTTGCGGACCCGAAACAAAGATATTGAACAATGTCCGTGACTTATAACTAATGTAGGCTCTATTCACGTGGGGTTAGCAACAATGCTTACCCGCGTACACAACTAGTCAACTGAAACGGAAACCAAGGAAATATGAAGTTCACTACTGATTTATAGTCAACATTTTAGAGCCATCCAACTGGACGGTCGCAAGGTAAAACACTTACATGACTCGTACTCACACTGGAGTGTAAAGGTTGTCGCGGAAACACTTGGACAAAGCACGGGGGTGCCATGTGTTCGACTAGTTTCCCATAAGAAATCAGCCTAAGTCGTCCAACTCTAATATATATATATATATATATATATATACCTATTTACATATTACACATGTATATGCATCCTTATACATGTGTGTGCAAGCCAACTATGCTAAACCGCGATCCACACCTTCCTAAACCCTAACCGGTTTGCGAAAAAAAATGGCGCGGGACTAAAGGGGAATTCGGGTCTGGTCATTTGGACCAGACCAAGGCGATTGCTTGGCCATACTCAAGGGCCTTGACTAGGGTCAATTGGTCACCGATGGTGACAGCAAGCTAGTGGGCACCAAAACTGCAAGGGACCTGGGTGCAGTGGCACCCGATAGCCTATTGTAGTTACACTGCAACAAGTAGGTGCGAGCGGGTCTGGTCATCCTGACCAGACCACTAGGTCTATCAAGAGTCTTGGTCTGAACCCATGGTTCAGACCAGACTCTTGGGTAGTCCAGGTGAACCGAAAATGGGTTACCAAGGTGGCTAGCACCCGGTAGGCCACACGGTACCAAGGTGCCGCTAGGAGGTCTGTTCGTGGGTCTGGTCCGCAGGACCAGACCTTGCTGCCAAGGTTCACGTAGGTCTAAACCCTTGGTTCAGGCCTGGACAAAACAGGTTAGCTTGAGCGGCCAGGGTGCCTAGCACCTGATAGCCCGCACCCAGCTAAAAAAAAATGGACCAGGCCCACCATGCCGCAACCTGGTAGGGGTCTGGCCCCAAGGTCCAGACTACTATGTCTGTCGTGGCACTGGTCTGAACCCACGGTTCAGACCAGTTGTAATATCCGAAAATTTCTAAGTTCTTTTCTATAGCATTATGAAATGTCTTGAATTTCGTGCCAATATAGAACCCTAATTTCTTTAAAAATTAATGTTTGAGTATATTCGTAAGGATTAAGGGGTTTAATTATATTGAATTGTAGTAAATATAAACCATACATGGTTTGGATATCTGAGAAAATTCTAAGTGATGTCTAATTGAAAACGTCTTACTTAAAAAGAAAATGTTGGTTTTTCTTTTAAGTAAATTTTTTTAAATAAAGTAAATTAACAAAAGTAGATTTTAAAAATATACATATTAATATGCTTAATAAGATGAAATTAACTTATATTCAATTCCTTTACATTTTCACATGAGTTGTGGTTATATAAAACAAAAACAATTTTTAATTGGAATTTTATGATTATTCAATAATAGTTTAATATAATATTTTCTTTTTTATAAATTAAAATCCATTTTTATTAGTTTAGTAGGATCCCATAGGTGAGCCGTCCCATCCTATGTGGCATCTTACTTCAAATTCAAATTGAAAATAAAGGTATAGTGATTTTCAAGGTTATTTAAAGTTTGAAAAGTCAAAGTGGAGATCAATGGCTCCAAATGAATTTCATTAATGAGATCAAGGGCTGGAATTAATTCCAGCACATAACCTAGTTTAAGAAGGGTTATAAAACCCTCCCATAGCCCTTGCCCTCCTCATTTATGCTGGAAAAAAAAAGGAGAGCTTCTCTCTCCCCCAAAAACCCTCTTCTCTCTCTCATCTATTTCCCTTCCCTATTCTCTTCTTTTAGGGTTTCTTTTGGTTCTTGAGTGCAAGATCCAGGCCTCAAGGGGTGTGGAGAGGAGATCTAAGGTCCTCACCTTGCTGAAAGAAAGGGCTGATCGGTGGATCGAGCAAAAAGGGTCGTTCATCCATCAAGAAATACATTTTTTTCAACAAAAGGTAGGGTTTCTATGATTTTCTTGCAAGAATGGAGTTCTTGGCATGAATTTTGATGTTTTTTCATGAGTTTAGATCATGATCAAACCCTCCTAATCGTGGGTTTGACTCAGATCTAATGATTCATGGCAAAAACACGTTTTTCCCTAAAGAAAACCATTTTGGAAATCGGGTTTATCATAAAAATCGGTTTCTTAGAAATAGATTCGTAAAATATATTTGTATTTGATTTATTCCATGATTTTTATGCAAATATTAGTTTGGATTGATAGATTATGAAGTGTTCCATCTACTGTGAATATTTTAGAATTTTTGAAATTTTATTTCAGGCGTATTCCCTATTTCTTTTAATTTTTTTTGGGATTTGGGTGACTCGGTTTGATTCACCCAAATGCAAATCTCGAAATTCCAGGTTTTCCACTTGACCTCCGTTCAGTAAAATGGTCGTTTCTACCTCATCCGGAGAAGTTTTGATGAACGGATTATTGCGTTGGAAAGCTAACTCCATTATGCATCTACTGTAGAAATTTGGGCTCTGTTCATGGACCGAGCACGTCTCTGTGATAGTCGAAACAAAAACAAATAGGTCTATAGTAAAACATGCATAACTCCCTCATACAAAGGAGTTTTTACGAACGGTTTGCGGCTATGGATAGCTGACAACAAGTCCTATATACTGTAAAAATTTTAGCTCTATTCATGGAGCCAAACATTTTCTGTGAGCTCTGTATCAGTCGGACATAGTTATGAAATTAAAAAAAATTAGGGCAAATTCATAAATCAAGGCTCAAAGGGTACATAGTATATATGTTTTTATTCAATTTCTTTATAGAATTAGTATGCATTATGTGAATGATTATGCAGGGCTGATTTTATGCAATCTTATATGATTATGGCATGAATTGTAAATGGAAGGTTACACATTTAAGATTTAGGATCAAAAGGTCCAATGAATACAAGTTTATGTTTTAAATTATAAAAATGTGTTGACTACATGTATGTCCATGATATCGTGATGATATGATTGTTTCATTGATATGGATGTTCATATATATTCTCCTTGTTGCATTGGCCATGTACATGCATATGCATTATGATGTGTGAAAATGAATAAGATGTTTATGCTACGCATGTGCTCAAATGTCTGTTACAAGTTTAATTATATGACTTTGTCCAATGCTTTATAAGAATGCATCCATGACCATAAAGTGGTTTAAGTTTGATGTTGCATAAAAAGTATGACTGTAATCAAGTAATCATGTGACATTAAACTCAAGATACTTGTTTGGAGAGTAGCAGGTGATACAAAACTTCGTGGGGGCAAGTTCTGTTACGGGCACGGAAGGTTGCTCCTCCCCTCCCACGATTTTAGGGGGAAAACCTCTGCATTAGACTGCAGCGTAGAGGTTATAGTACTCATGAGGAAAAAATTGATGCATCGGGTTGAAAGGTGTTGGGAATCTCTCTCGTATTAACGTCCCTCACCCCGTCTTAGTGAATGGACCTAGCCAGGCTAAAGCCACCCCTGTATGTAAAACACGTCCTGTGTCATGGTCCTGATCTGAGAATGTCTGCCTGTGTCGTATCAGTAGGGCTACGAAGTGATAACTTAAATGGTGTGTGCATTAATTTGGCATCGCATGCATCATCTAATTAAGAAAATGTAACTAAAGATAAGAAAATATGCATGCATTGAAAGAGCTTATGCATATGGTAAGTCATGCATTTTAATGGTTCATGCATTTTGTATTTTTAATATATGGATTTATGTTTTTTTGTTATATATGAAAATTCTAAACATGCATGAGTTGTTGTATGATTGTTTAAGTTAAATTAAATGTTAAACTATGAATTTTTTATTGAAATCTTTGTTTTGTTATTCTGTCTTACAAGTTTAGCATAATTACTCTACTGAGACATGTTGTCTGACCCTATATGGTTTAAAATTTTTCAGGTAATGAGTAGGTACTTACGTGCGAAGGCGGAAGGTTGTGACGGGGACTGAGTCTACCTTTCCTCTGCTTCATGAATTCTGAACTCTGATTTTACTTTAATTCAATTCAAGGACAAATGTGATTAATTTTGGATATTGTGAAACTTGAATTTTATTTCATGCATAGTTAATTAGTTGTTAAAGTTTAAATTCCATAAGTATATGTTTACAAGCATTCATCTGAAGTTGCACGCCAAGTTTTATGCCCAATGTGTTTTTCCGCTGTTAACTGCTAAAAGATTTAAATGTATTTCAAAAAAAAAAATCCACCAATTTCGGATTATAAAAATTGGGGTGTTACACCAGTAGCCCAGCCAAAACAAAAGCCCTGAATCTGGGCTACCCAAAATCTGAGCAGCGGGCGACCCGCAATGTGCCTCAGCTCCAGAAAAAAAAATACAGGGTTAGCCAATGGGTTGGGTCTGCTGGATCAGACCTTACGACCACCCAAACCCAAGAGCCTGAGCCCATGGGCTTGGACCAGCATGCCAAAAAGGTCGGGCGCCTGCTACAGGGTTGCCCATCTGGCTAGACCATCCGGATGCCTTTGGTACCCGGTGGTCGGCTAGACGCCAAACACACAAAACAAAGATAAACAAAAAAAAATGATTTATGGCCTGCCAAGGACAAACAAAGGGGGTGTCTCTGGTCGAGCTCAGCTCGGACCAGGGAACACCTAGTTGGTCGGTTCCCAAAAAACAAAAGTGGCAGTCTAAGTGTAGAAGCTGAAAACATGTACAACATCTATCGACTCACTGAAACCCATTTCGGTGGGTGCGAGGGTGTGTGCAAACTCCGTGGCTAAGAGCAGACCCTTCATCACGCAAATACAAGGAAAAAAAATCTGATTGAGGATTCTAAGTGACAAGAAAAGAAATAAATAAAAAAAGTACATATATCAATGTGAACCCGGTCAGCGACCCACGGTTCATTGCACGCCCTTGATTCCCATGGACTGGGAAGAGAGATGCTCCATATAAATAAACGAAAACAAAGGTAAGGGAATGCACTATCTAACTCAGCCAAGGGACGTGCATGCCCGGATGCCACCAACCCCTTGGCTTCATGTAAAAATCGTATGCACAAGGAGGAATACACTCCATTTCCCAACAAGAAACGAAATATAAAATGCATTGTTAGAACTTCACCTTGCAAGATCGAAAGAAGGAAGGAGGTCACGGGTGCAAGGTCTTCCTTCAGCAAGGGTTGTACATACCCCACGGCTGTAGAGTGTGAGAGAAGAGAGAATGGGAGGGATGAGAGGAAAGAGAGGGAGCTCCAACTCGTCAACTCCAAAGGAATGCTCTCTCTCTTTTCACTAAAAGTTTTTATATCTCAATGCATGAAAACCAAGGGCTAGGATTGATGTTGCTATAGATGAGTGGCTGGGGTCAAACACGCCCCACCAAAGTCTGAAAAAAATAATGAGTGGCCACCCCATTCAGCCAATGCATGTCCTTCTTTAAAAAAGTCTATCATTTTTTTCAAAAACTCCCCTTAAGGGCCTTCACACTAGCCATCAAAGTTTAATAGAATTACGCGGGGAGCCCTTAGGCTGCCGCCCACTCTAGCCAAACGTTGAGCACTCTTTTAGGCTACAAAGGAGGATTTACCAAGGTGCCATGGGCTGCCGCCCATTTGGCCAACCCATGGCTGGCACCTCAAACCAAAGTGGAGCTATTACCTCCATGCCACTGCCCAGACCTGGTCAGCCCTTGACCAGCTGGCCCTCATGGCCACAACCGTCCCAAAGCAAACTCAAGTGGTCGACCATGGGCTTGGTCGACCCCTGACCAACTTAAAAAAAAGAATAAATAATACTTCTATCAATTTAAGTGGAAATTTATATAATCTATATCATATATATTATTTCTATTTTAAATTTTTAATGCAATTATCTTTCCAAGCCTAACCAAGAAGAAAAATCTCCTCTACATACGAAATGGGTCTCGTTCGGGCCCTCGCTAAATCACCAAGTGATCTCTCGTAAATCACATGCACTGACGGGGGTTTTTCGTCGTTTCGGCCTCAAATTTGGGGACAACCCAAATATACGTATTATAAACTTGCCCTAAAAATTTCAGAGGTTAATATGTCATAGATTTCCCTCAATTGCTATTTAATGTAAACTTACACGGGTTTTTTTTCCGACTTGTATCTCCACGTAGGTATAAATATGAAAACTTGCAAATACAACAAGAAATTCTCAATGATAACACAATTCGCGTAACATAACCTTAATATTAATCATGGACCTTACACTTGGAGCATGTATGACTGAAGTATTTTGATTTTCAGCAACTTTTAATACGTTCTTGATATGTTCTACATGTTTTATTGGTGAAAGAAATCGTTTCTTGAATCAAAAAATATAAATACTATATTTTTCCCAAAAATGATTTTGAGAAACATGCAAAATTAGGGATTTGTTCTTATTGATATTAGATCTAATCATAGTATGATTATTTATGATGTTATTCATGTATTAACCTGTATTAAGTTTGATCAAGCAAAAATTAATCAGATTCTAAAGGTTTTATAATCTTAAAAACGGTTTTTACAAAATTGTTTTCTTAGAAACCTAAAGCTATGATGTCCAATAAATTCTTTGTGACTTATTTAAGAAAAAATGATAAATCTATGAATATCAGTCTAAAAAATCTAAATAAAATCACTATGATCATATACACATCTTGATCTTAAATTTAGAATCTTGTTTCGCTCATTTTGGATTGATATTGATGCAGATATGCTTGTTTTAACAGAGCCCCAATTTCTCACACTATTTACAAGATGATTTCAACCCATCATTGATAAACAATGTAAACACCTATGAAAAAGGACTCCAAATATTTTATAAAAAATTTGGGTGAATCTTAATACCTAATACCAAACTGTGTAAAAAGGGTTTTGTCAAAAATATTCTGATAAAAAATCAAGAAATACCTTAATCTCATTAAAATCTTGCAGATTACAGATTCTGGATCTAAACTCTATCAAAATAGGGTTTTGTAAATGATTTTTAATTAATTGTGTATTTATTTTTTCTGAACGATTTATTCGGTTATATTCTTGACAGGTTCCAGTAACCACGGTAAAAATACCATGATTTTATCGGTGCTCTACTATTCTCAATAGATTTTATAAAAATGGATCAATAGATATCCAAACTTTTCTTGAAAACCTATCTTGTAACATGTTAGGAATTTAGGGATTCAATATCTTTCTGACTTGTATTGCATATTATTATTGTTTATTAATCATACTTTATAAAAAATAATGTATTTGACATGTGAGAAGATCTGAATAAAGGTTTATGTAAATTGTATGCATAAGATATGACTCGATTCACATTGTCTTACAAATAAATTATCTTAATTGATTCTAAAGCCATACTTAAATGAGATATAAATTGTTTGGACTCGTATGTTTTATTTGCTTAAGAAACATGTGTGTATAATGTATGTTGAGATGGTTAATAATATTTTAATGTTCCTTTCTTATGCAATTATATCTAAGGTGATATATTAGTTTATGTGAAAAAATAATGTATATATGACTTTTATTCTGTGTGCATAACTCAAACTACGTAGGAGTTACGTATGTTGAGGTTTAGTTATTTCATATTATGAAATGTGTATGTTTGCACGTGCATACATAGAACTCGTGTTTTGTTTACGCATGCTTCGAGGTTCAATTTACGAAAATACAATGTTTCTTGTGACGATGATTGATGTGCAAGATAGTATTCTTTTGTATGATATTATTTAAATGTCACGTAATGTAAAATTATGAATGCATGTGATAAATATTTAAGTTCAATAGTGAACTATGGTTTATAGAACTTTATTTGGTTAAATGTGTGATTTTATGATTTTAATACCATATGAAGTGGTGTATGATATAATACTTATTGATTTTAAACATGCTTGTGCCCATTTTGGTGGCTATAGACCCTGAGAGTGGTCAATTATATTGATGCATGTATGACAATAGTTTTCACTCGATATGGTACTCATTGAAGAACTGTTCCCAACAGATTCTTTGTGAGGGTGTATATGACCAGATCAGGTAATACGCTAAAGCGGTAAGTCCTTGTGAGAAAGTGCATTGTCCAAGAGCGGGTAGCCCGCGAAGACGGTATATTCCTGTAAGGAAGTGCATTATCCAAGACCAGACAAGCCATATGTCTAGGATAGTAACTCCTTGTGAGGTCGTACATTTTCCAAACCAGATGATCCGGCGTGGATCTTATAAATCTTTATTATGAATAAATAAAATGTTATGATAAACGATGTTGGTCTTATAAGCTTATTAGGATAGCTAATTATGAATCTATATATTTGACTTTTCTGGTGCAACATGATTATATGTTGAACTCAGATGTGATAATCAGATCCATGTTGGTTTTAGATCTTGATATAAGATTATGATTGTGACGCTTATGTTTTTGATAATCCCAAGGACTTCTTATTTCATTTGAATTTTGATAACCTTTTGAATTGTTAAAGGGTTATTTAATTGGACATTTCATTTTTTGTTTAATTCTAAATTTTAGTTACTTTGTGCATAGTCAATGTCTATTGATGCAACTTTTTCAGTAATGCATTTTAAAATTATATTTTTAATAAAAATATTTGTGCAAATCGTGCATCAAATCATAAAAATTGGTTCGCACTAGTGGTGAAGTCTGTGTCGAACTCAAGGAATAAAAAATACTTTATATTCAAGCACACAATTAACTACTCTTTATTGCCCAAAATATAAATCAATTAATTGAGTAAATAAGAGAGAGAGTGCAACCCACTACGGAGGACTTTAAACAATAATGAATCAGCCTTATTCTAAACCCAATTAATTAAAATAAAAGAAATTCTAAGCTAAAAATAAAGAAAGGGTCTTCAGTGCTTCGAGTCCTTGAGTCCCCTTATATCTTCTACTGCTTCCCTCTTGTTTTTCCTAAGATAAATGTTTTGGCCTTTTTCTTCTGAGGGGTCTCTAAAGGGCTTGAAGGGCCTTTTCAGAACCTCATATGGTACTTTCAAGGGCTCAAAATGGGGCTTACCGCAAGTCCGATCAACCTCCTACAAAACAAAAACCACAAAACAAAAAAAGAAACTACGAGAAAATCAAAGGTTAGTACTAAGAAATATCATAAAAGCATTAATTAACTAACACAAAACAAACTAACTACATGAACGAACTATGAACCAACTAATAACAAACTAAAGTGCCAAGTGGTAATCTGAACTGTATCTAAGGCCTTCATTCAGTGCTTGGCTTTGTTCTTAAGGGAGAACGGGAACAACATTAACCTCAACGCGTTATCTCCAAAATAGTTAGTCCGCAGAGTAGAGCATATCTTGAGGAACTGATCGAGATGACGGTAGGGGTCATTATTGATCAGTCCATAAAAAGATGGAAGCATCTGGATTATGATGGCCTTAATCTCAAACTGAGGCGCTCCTACAATGGGTCTTGCGATGCAGGAGGCGAGAGTATATTTATTGGGAATAAAATACTGCATCAGAGGACAAGTCAACTGCTGATCTTGGGTCATGAAGCTAAATCAATAGGCTCTCATAATAAAGGATTTTGGGTCCTCAACTATCTCTGCAAGCGAGCGTCACCCTTGCATGCACCTGAGGGTAGACCGGTGCAACAACCAGCCTAAGACACTGGTTTTCTAACTACCTAGCATGCAATACGGCCAAACCACAATAAACCACAAAGCAGATAAAAAGAAATAATACTAAAAAGCAGTAAACAAGCACTACGCAATTGCACTCAACAAATATCCTGCAGAAAATAAACTAAGAGCATGATATCAATCGTGCACAGTCACCTCTAAGGGAATCCAAATAGGTGGGTCACGTAAGAAAGGTAAGCTGGTATCTAGAGTGTGCAAACACGTGGTTCTAACCTAAATACTGAAAAAAAAACTAAACAATCTTGAATAATCAACACAACTGTGTTGTACAATATTAAATTCTAAAGCTAACAAATAATTAAAACTAACTATAATAACTAATTTAACTTGTATATTCAATGAATTAAAACTATTTAGAATCAGCTATACTTATTTAAACTAACAACTAATCTACACTATTGAATTTGGATCTACTTTAAGATTGACGTAAATAAAATAATCTACCTTGACTAATGAATTAAAAACTGAAAATCATTGCAGCTTCACATGATTCCATAAAAGAAATTATTAACTAAACTAATTTAAGAAATGCGTGAACAAAAGAAAGTAACTAAAGCAAGAGAGAATTTCTATTATAAAGCAATACAAACATGCATCTAATTTAATTAAACCGTAACTTAATGACATCTAATGAACTATAACTTACATAGCTTTTAAATCTAATTCATGAAATCATTAAATATTAAATCAACTAATTCCTATATTCTAATAACAAATACTACTAAACTAGTAAGAAGCTAAAGATGACTAGACGTTCTAATTAACCGACACTAGAGTATATGTGAGCTAAGCATTAATATGAACACAAAACTAAGCTACTAATGATAAAAACAAAACAACTATTGTATTGCATGCATTAGCATTGAAACTATTAAGTAAATTAAAGGAACTTAATTATGCTAATTGGTTGTTGCGGCTATACGTCAGGTGGTCTACCAAACACAACGTGTCCAACACTGAATCTAAACTCGTATTGTGTTGATCTCTGCAGGTACCGAGATCCTCAGATTTGTACCCTGGCTGCACGTATCTTGATTGAGCCAGATGCTGGGACAGAGTGACCTAGAAGATACAAACCGGTACAGAGTGCTTGCTCAAAGAAACGTGCAGTCCAGCATTAATAACTGAATACGATTAGATTAACTTGACTATAACACGGTTAATGATTAACCTGATCTAGTCTTGTTAACGACTAAACTGCACACCGTATAATGCATGAAATCCATGATGGGCTGCGTTATGTGCAGATCGGTCGTGCTTGCACAAACTGAATCAAGATGGGTGCTGGATCTGGTAGGACGTGATACTCTTTTTGGTTCAGGCCACGAGTGCTTTGATAAAGAACGATCAAATCTGTCTATGATGACAGATATGATCTTTCTTTCACAAAAAATTCTATTGCAGCAACAACCACAAGCACTAAAAGACATTGCACTATGAAAACAAAAGATGACCTACTATGACAATAACGTTTTCAGACTATTCTAATTACGACAGGACGCTAAACATGATATATATAATTTTTTTTCTGTTTTTGTGTTAGAAAACAAGAACCTAGGCTAAATAACCGAAATATGCAAAGATTAGATCATTCTACATGTAATGATAACTATGATGCATAGATTCTACGAAATAATTAAAAAACTAAAACAACTATAAAACTGTGGAGAGACATGGGAGAAGTTGCGAACCTAACGGCTTACTTCGGACGGAAGGATTGAGAAAAAAAATGGCTTTTCCACTTGTCACAAACACCTCCCGACCAAAAAGGAAGACCGGCAAAGATAGGGGCAAGAAGAAGAAGAAACCGGTATGAAAGAAGGGGGAAAGAAGAAGAAGCGAGAGAGAGAAGAAGAGAGGAGAGAGAGAGAGAGCAAGGGGGCGTCAACTTCAAGAAGGAAAAGCAGCTTCTTTATTGGAAAATTTAGTATTCATAATGAGAATTTAGGTTAAAACATGAATTTTCAAAAAAGTCCAAAATATTTTTAGAAATTTCAAAAGAGTCCTTTAGAAAACATGTTTTTTAAAAGTGTTTTTTCTAAAACTAATTAAAAATTAATAAAACACTCTTAATCTAATTAAACTACGAATTAGAGAAATTCTAACTAATAAAAATATCAAAAAATGAAGGGCAAGCTCTTAAAATGCGATTTTCTTGAATTTTCTATTTCAATACGGTTTCTCAAAACTAACAATAAAAATGGGTTTTTAATGCAATTTTTTTATAGATCATGTATAAAATAAGATAAACAAAATGTAAAATGTATGCATGATCATCTATTTAGATATGTGATGGTAGTAGTCTCTTAATGTAATGTGTCTGAAGATTTAACTAAGAAATCAGTTTATAAAATTGATTTCAAGAGTCAATAATTTTCGTTGTGTTTGCTCACCTAATAATAACATAAGGATTTTATCAGTTGGATGCTTTAACTTCGAACCTTGTTCTACGGAGCTATTATACGTTGGTGCATGTGCAGGACTCCTGAGAGCTTGATTCGATTAAGGCAAAGCCAATAATGAAAAACTTGATATATTAATACTTTTTTTTATATAATTATTCAATCAAATTCGTTAATGGATAGTTTTGTACTGGATCTGGTACTAGGAGGCTAAGACATGCTCGTGCTTGCGCTCAAGGGGGTCGTCTAGTACTTGGTATGGTTGGAACGAGTCTGTTGCATTATTACATTTTAGAAAGGAAAAAAACACAAAGAAAAGAAAATAATAGATTCAACCTTATAAAAAAAATTCTGGTATTTTTGGTTTGAAATCATTCGAGCCGTTACAACTATAACGAGTTTCCTTTATATTGAGAGAGGACAGTTCCACGAGACCTGAGATAGGTTGAAAGACCTACTCAGGAAGTACCCCCACCACTATGTGCTCCGATGGTAATTGGTGCAGTACTTATATGATGGTCTGACTGAGAAAGACAAGCAAATAGTTGATTTTTTGTGTGGAAGAACGTTCATACTCAAGAGCGAGGATGAGGCATGGGCCTTATTTAAAACATTGAGTGAGAACTCTATGCATCATGCCTTGTCTTCGAAAATTGATAGGACCACATCTACTCCTAGTGGCCCTAAAAGGGAGGGATTTTTTAAATTGGGTCCAACCAAGAATTGCAAATCAAAGTGGACCAATTGACTAGAAAAGTGGATCACCTGCTAGCCAACCCAACTTCAATAAATCAAGTGAGTAAAGTGTGTGATCTATGTGCTAGCCCTGCACACTATGTATCTGACTGTCCGTCAACACCGTTCTATTTTGAGTTTGTTCAGGAGTAGGTGAATGTTGCCCAAAGTTTCACCAGACCGATGCATGATCTATATACACATACTTACAACCCGAGATGACAAAAACATCCCAACTTTGCATGAAAAAATCCACACGACCCATCCTCCATTCATTCCTAGATATAGGGCAGACTGGGTAACTTCCCACAAATTTACCCAAGACCTACATTCCCACAGGCCCTTTCCAGTTTAGCCAGCTTCCTCCTCAAGAACCCACATTGAGTCAATCTTTTGAGGAGAAGCTCCTCAAGGCCTTTTCTGATATAAAGGCTAACCTCAACTCGCACACGCAGTCAATAGATAAGTTGGAGACTCAGATGAGATAGTTAGCTGAGGCCTTGAGCAAGCGCCATGAAGGGAGCCTTCTTAGTCAGCCTGTTGTCAACCAGAAGTGTAAAACCCATAAGAAAAAAGAAATTTGGATCCAGGTTGGATCCAGGTTGGATCCAACCCATATCCAGACTCATTTCTCCCCCTCCTCCCTGTGTTCTATTTAAGCACGAAAGGGGGAGGGGGTCTCCGAATATGTTTATTTAAGCATTACTTTTTTATTGTGGTGCCATATTTTCGTTTATTTCTATTAATTTTGTCAAACAACTGTAACTACTTGTAAAACCCCTGAACAATGCCCTGAACTCGTACAACCCGATTGGGAAAAACATGGTTTGTGCTATCTATGTGTCAGAGCTGAACGTAGTTTTGGCAAACCAATATCTGTCTGCATGTGCAATCTTTCTTGACATGATGAAATTTGACGTCATCCTAGTCATAGATTGGTTGCATAAATATCACGCAAAGGTCTTGCCTTGATGAAAAAAGTTTTATTATCTCCATCAGGGTTGCCTAGGGTGAAAATCAAGCTTATGAAGTTTGTTCGTACGAGCCAGATGATTTCATTGTTTAAGGCTTAGAACTACTTGCGAAAGGGATACACTGCCTTCTTGGTCAGTGTCATCTAGTCTAAACCAAGGCATGTTTCTATCAGTGATCTGGACGTGGTTCGTGAGTTTCCAAATGTTTTTCCATAGGAACTGTCAGGACTTCTCCCGCCTCGAGAGGTAGAATTCAACATTGAATTGCTACCAGGCACTGCATCGATTTCTAAAGCACCATACCAAATGGTGTCACCAAGCTCGAGGAACTCAAGAAGCAATTACATGAGTTAATGGATCAGGGATTTATTCATCCCAGTGTTTCACGCAAGGGAGCTCCTGTTTTATTCATAAAGAAGAAGGACGGATCGTCGTGGTTGTTCATAGACTATTGAATGCTCAACGAAAGCCACAATAAAGAATAAGTACCCGTTGTCATGCATCGAGGATCTTTTCGACCAGCTGCAAAAGGCCAAAATCTTTTCGAAGATCGACCTTAGATTTGGGTACCATAAACTCAGAATTAAGGAAGATGATATCTCCAAAACAGCCTTTTGAACAAAATACGGGCATTACGAGTTTACTGGTATACTCTTCAGACTCACCAACATGCCTACAACCTTCATGGACCCTATGAATAGGGCGTTCAAGCCATATTTGGACACTTTCATGATCGTGTTCATCAATGACATCCTAGTATATTCAGAAAGTCAGAAGCAACATCGTGAGCACTTGAGCATAGTCTTAGAAACCTTGCAAAAGGAGCACTTGTTCGTCAAGTTTTCTAATTGCTACTTTTATCTCGAGGAGGTTATATTTTTGGGACACGTTATTTCCAAGGAAAGAGTATCCGTAGACCCTGCAAAGGTAGAGGCCATGCTGAATTGGTAGCAACTGAGAAATGTTCATGACATTAGGAGCTTTCTTGGATTAACTAGATATTATCGAAGGTTTATCCAAAACTTTTTCAAGATCACTCTACCTATGATGAAGCTGCTAAAAAAGGAGGTTAAGTTTGTTTGGGATGATAAGTGTGAGGGTAGTTTTTAGATGCTGAAGGAGCGACTCACCACTGCTTCTATTTTGGCCTTACCTTCAGATCAAGGTAGTTTCGTGATCTACACCAATGACACCGGATCAGGCTTAGGTGGTGTACTTATGCAGAATGAGAAGGTGATCGCTTGTGCCTTGCGCCAACTTAAGATTCATAAGAAGAATTACTTGACTCATGATTTGGAGCTAACTGCAGTAGTTTTTGCATTGAAGATATGGCAACACTACTTATACGAGGAGTAATTTGAGGTCTCTATTGATCATAAGAGCCTTAAGTACCTATTCTCTCATAAAGAGTTGAATATGAGGCAGCGGCGCTGGCTAGAATTCCTCAAGGATTATGACTTCACCGTCTTCTACTATTCAGGGAAGGCAAACGTAGTGGCTCACACCCTCAGCGGCAAGACTTCCAGAGTTTCAGTGAACTTATTATTCATTAGATGGAAGCCGATAGAAGATTTGGTTTCTTAGGAACCTTTTGCAACCACTCAAGGATCAATCAGATTGTCGAACCTGGTAGCTCAACCTGAACTACTAGCTAGAATCATTGCCGAGCAGAAACTAGATGCGCATTACGAGAAACTGAAGGCTCAAGCACAGCAGAACGATACCTCGTTCCATCATAAGGAGGAAGGTAGCGTATGGCTGAAGGATCGCTTCTAGGTCCCTGATGACCCTGTTTTGTGAGACAAAATTCATGTAAAACCTCACAAGTCCAGATACACTATTCACCAGGGAGGCACAAAGATGTTCAAGGACCTATAGCAAAAATATTGGTGGAACAGAATGAAGCGGGACATCTCTGAGTACATCTTAAAGTGTTCGATATGTCAGCAGATCAAGATTGAGCACAAAAGACCAGGAGAAGTAATGCAACAGATAGAAATCCCATAATGGAAGTGGAAGGACATCACTATGGATTTTATCAAAGGTTTGCCAAGGACTCAGAGGAAACATGATGCGATTTGAGTGAACATTGATAGACTCACCAAGTCAGCTCATTTCTTTCCCATTTAGCTCAATCAGTCACTAGACAGTTTGATGTGCCTTTATGTTAGAGAGATCGTAAGGTTACACGATGTTCAAGTCTCAATTATTTCTGATCGTGACTCGATGTTTTGGGGACAACTTCAGTTAGCATTGGGCACGAAGTTGAAATTTAGTACTGCCTTTCACTGTCAAACCGATCCACAGTCTGAACATACGATTCAGACTTTAGAAGAAATGTTGTGGAATTGCATGATGGACTAGAGGGGTGTAAACACCCCAAATTTTCACTCTTATCCAGTGCTTACATTTCATGTGTCATTGCATATCATTTCATGCATTCAACATGCCATTTCATTGCATTGCATAGCATTACATGTCAGTACATCTCATTTTCGAGATGCAGCACTCCTGTTTTCAAAATATTTAATCCAGATTCGAGTTTTAAAACTTTTTTTTCAAAATCAAATTTAAAACCTAGGTTTTTAATCAACATTCTGTCATTTGCCAACCCCATGACCTTATATTTTAAAGTGTTTTTCTCAGAAAACAATCTGAATTCATTTTAAACTCAATTTTTAACTGATTTCAATTCTGAGATGAGACCCATTTAGGTGGTGTCGCTTCTGGATTCCTTCATTTATCAAATTTTTAAAAAAATTTAGAGTCCTAGTTGGATCAGGACTCGATCTTTTTATCTTTTTATCTTTTTAAAACATTTTCAAAACTCCAATTTGATTTTAAACCAGTTATGGTCATATCCCTTGTCTGTTTCCTTTGTTTTGGTCAAAATCTTAGAGTCCTAGTTGGACCAGGACTCTTTTTTCAGAGTTCCAGTCGGATCATAACTCTACTTTTACTATCTTTTCTACCGGTTTTGGAGAAAAACTTTCAAAATCTTCCGTTTTGGCCAAAATCCCAGAGTCCTAGTTGGATTAGCACTCCTCTTCAAGAGTCCAATCGGATTAGGACTCTTCTTCAGAGTTTCAATCGAACTAGGACTCTGTCTTTTGTCACTATTTTTACCTGTTTTTAACCAAATCTTTCAAAATGAGTCAAAACTCAGAGTTTTAGTCAAAACAGGACTCTGTTCAGAGAGTCCTAGTTGGATCAGGACTCTGATCCTGATTTCAATTTTGAGAGAATCTTTCAAAAATCTTTCAATCTACCAAAACTATTATACTTTTATCAAAGAATTTCAAAATTCTGAGATTTTAGCCTAGAGTCCTGATCAAATCAAGACTCTATTTCTCACTTCATTTTCACTGATTTTCAAAACCTTTGCTTAAAATTCATCATTTGCTTACCAGAAAAACCAAAATTCTTAGAATTCTGATTGAATAAGGACTCTTTCTTAGAGTCCTAATCAGATCAGGACTCTGAACCAAAACTTCAATTTCATCCTGTTTTTAACTGTTTTTCAAAATTCTCTCATTTGTTTTCTCGGAAAATCCAAAAATCTGAGAGACCTAGTTCAATTAGGACTTTGCCCTTAGAGTCTCAATTGAATCAGAACTCTGTTTTATTCCAATATTTGTTATTGTTTTTATTGTTTTCACAAGTTCTTTCATCTGTTTTTCAGAAAATACCAAAAAAATCTAGAGTTTCAGTCCGATCAAGACTTTGTCCTGGAGTCCTAGTCCAGTTAGGAGTCTGTTTTGAAGTCTGTTGTTACTTTCGTTTTTCGTTCCTTTCTATTTGTTTTCAAAAATTAGGTCATTTTGTAGAGTCCAGTTAATCCAGGACTCTATTTCAGAGTTCTGATCGAGTTAGGAGTCTAACCATGATTGTATTTTTTGATTTATTTCGCCATTTTTGATAAAATCTTTTCAGAAACTCCTTAACTTGGCCTTTAAAACCCAAAATCTTAGAGTCCTAAAAATCCAGGACTTTAACCCAGAGTTTCAGTTTGCTTGAGACTCTAGTTTCAAAAATTCTGAATTTCAATTATTGATTTTAACCCCTTTTCAAAGCTATTTTCAAAGTTTATTTCAAATTTTTCAAAACCTGAGGTGGGCCTACTCAGTTGGCGCCATATCCAGAGGAGTTCTGACCCAGTTGGAACTCTATGCCATTTCAAAACTTTTAATTTCAAGTTTAATTTTGAATATCTTTTGAAAATTCTCTCAATTTCAAGTTTTAAAATCGTTTTTGAAAATTCAAGTGGGGTCCACTCGAGGTGGCGCTACATTTGAGAAAGTCAGGGTTAGACTAGGGTTAGTCAGTGTCTTGGTTAGTTTTAGAAGTTTAAAAGAATCAAAATCCATTTTGAAAACCCATTTTGAAATTTGATTTTTAAACTATTGTTTTTAAAGGTTTTAGTTAAAACTTTAAAAACCAAATGTGGAAAAATGCCAAGTGGCGCCACATTTGAGGGTCTTTAGGTCTAGTTAGGAGTTCAATTAGGTGTCAATTAGGTTAATTAGGCCAGGGGTATATAGGTAATCTTCCACCAAAATCGCCCCCCCCCCTTTAGAGTCGATTTTTTTTTAAAACGACTTAAGTAGAAAAAAACCTAATTTTTTATTATAAATAAGCCCATAAGGGGGGTCGATTTTCCCATCTCTATCTTTTAGAATTCTTGGAGCTTCTCTCTCCTCTCCAGCCCTTCCTCCATTGCTGCAACTCCAAGGTAATTGTCTTCTTTATTTTTTTAGTTTTTATTTAATGTTTTTCATGTTTTAAATGAGATTTAGCCATTGGCGCCATCTCCTTCATGGGTTAAGCCATGGATTCAAGTTCAAGAACCTCAAGAGAGGTTCAAGAAGATGATCTAACCCTGTTTTGTTGTTTTTTCAGGGATTCTAATCCGTTAGAATCAATTATAGCATCGTTTTTCATGTTCTTAACCATGAAAACATGTGATTTACCCGTTAAATGGTTCAAATCCATGATTTTTAAGGTAAAATCAAATTTCAGCCATGGATTCCCTGTGTTTTATTTATTTCTTTGCTTATTCATGTTTATTACACATTTTCTAGCATAGAAATCAATTTTATTTTACTGTTTTGGTAATTTTTTTATTGTTTTCATTGATTAATGCATGCTTTATTAGGTTTTATCAATTTTTTGTGTGTTTTAAGCTTGGATCAGCAAAGAACATGTTATTTCGTATTGAAGTACTCACTATAAATTTCTGATTTTTTAATATGTGACACATGGATATGTCGATGAACTACTGTAAAAATTTTAGATGTTTTGCGATTCGAAAACTTTGTCAAAAAAATAAAAGATTAAACTATGATTTTCCATCGTATAGAATCGATATTGAAATTCATAGGTAAATTGCTGTTGTGTTATCTTCCTTATCCGATATTTGATTCAAGATCCATAAAGTGCAGTGGATTCTTATTAATGCGAACTATTTACTGTGAAATTTTGATGATTTTTTGCTTCTGTCAGAGAATCATATTTAAAATTTAAAACTCGTTAGGGTTTACCAAAACCCTAATCAGACTTGTAATGATCATTGATCTCAAACCATAGATCCAAATCATGATATGTAAAAAAGAAAGTTCATTATTTTTATGTCTACTGTTCACTTCTAAAATTGCAAGGATTTTTTATTAAGTCTGCCATTTATTTCTATTTTTTCAATCGTAAGTACTTGTTTTAACCCTTTTTAGATTCATCATATTTTAGTCCGAATTGCCGGAAGGGTTTATCCCTTATCAGAGATGATTTTTCCGATCTATAAAAAGGAAAATATCTGTTGTTTTGTCTAGTTTACTTATGTAAAATTTCAGAAATTTCTATGATGATTTGACCCATGATTTGGGTCTAACATTGAAACTGGTCTGTGAACATGGGTGAAAATAGATTATTTTAGGGTTTTAATGTAATTTTTGAATTAAAATAATTTTAAAAATATATTTTTATGATTCCAACCTAATTTTAGGGTGATAATAAGTACAGGTGTCGATTTGTATCAAATTTGGAATTCATTTGATGCTTGAATAGATCAAATTGCAAAACAGGGTACCTCAAAGATCCAAAAACACTGCCAAAATTGTGATATTTGTGATATTTCTTGATTTTCTTGTATAATTTCATGTTTTTAGGGTTTGTTCATGGTTAGAATCATATTAGTATGTTTCATGTTTGATTTTATGTTTATTTCAATCATAAATCCCAAGTTTTTACCAAAATCTATTTTAGAAAACCCTGATTTCAAGGCCATAGTCGTGCTATTAGGGGCATTTTGGTCATTTGACCTAAATTTCGAAATTCTAAACCCTAATTTTTATGTTTTTAATCATGTCATATCATATTTGGTTTAATTTATCCTCATTTGAACTTTAAAAGTTGTATTTTACAAAATATCTTTCTGAAAACCCTGATTTCAAGGTCATAGTCTTGCTATCAGGGGTATTTTAGTTATTTTAACCCCAATTTCGAATTTTCAAATCTTATTATCATTATTTCTTCTATTTTATTTCTTATTTCATTAAGTTTATATCAGAGAGTCATGGAAAAAGGCTTATATCTAGCAAAATCCAGTAATTTCTAGATATTACTGGATAAACCTAGAAAAGCCAACATATCTTCACTAACAAGTTTTCTAGTTTTGCAGAGACATTGAAGACTTTATTTTCAGTCATTTAAATTCAATTAGTGATGTAAATTGTTATTAAATTTGGAATAAGAATTTTAATTTCTGCTTATAGTAGAATTTGCATTGCATATAGTTTAAAACTTTGATATATAACTGCTATGTATGCCAATTCATGCACAATCTTTACAAATTCACTGTGGTCTACACAAATGGCACGTGCACTAGCTCTTATGGAGTTGACAAACTCGGTGAAATTCGTATTTATGGCTATAGTCAGAATACGAATGAGACCCAGATTTATGATCTTCGTATTAGCCACATTCAGCCTACACTCTTAGGTTCACTTCAAAATGCACTGCATTTCTCAAAAATACAAAAATATTTTCTCAATTTCTCAAAATCAAGTTTTTTTTTTCAAATACATATTCATTCATTTCATTCATTTGCAAATTCCAATTTCAATTCAGAGAAATCGATTTTATCAAAATTTCTAAGTCTTATTCAAAAATCGATTTTCTCAAAACATTAATTTTCCAATGATATTTCAAGCATTTCCCAAGTTCAAAATCCTAATTTTTCAAGTTATATTTCAAAGTTTGAATTCAAAGAAATCAAGTTTTTTTTCCAAAGTTATTCCAAATTTCTTAGAATCGATTTTCACAAAACCCTGATATTTCTTCAGAAATCGATTTTCATTTTCTCAGAAACATTCTCTCAATCATGATTCACGATTTTCAAAGGACTTATTTTTCAAGTATTTTCCAATTATTTCAAATCTCAAAGCAAACATCATGTTTTCAAATCTGCATTTTTCATAAAGTCATAGCACATGCTGATTGTTTGTGCATTTAGGAAATAGAACATGATTTAGACAAGTTGAGCAAAGCTAAGCACACTTTTGTTACTTGGTTCAATTACCCCTGGTAAAGGAGCCAGGAACGGTTGAACCTCATACCAACAGGTGAGTCTCATTCTTCGAAATTATCCTGCATTTTAAAATAGAGGCGAATTATTTTCAAAAACTTTTTTAAAGGTTAGTTTGACTCGCAAAAGTAAAAATTTTGTGATGATAACAGGTTTGACGACCGTGATGGGACTTGTCTTTGCCTGATCAATTGTATGCTTAACTTAGTTCAAATTGTCAAAATCGTGTTCCATGGAATGTGAGCTTTTATTTTATGATATCATGTGAACCTAGGAGCCACTTGGAACATAGGGTCTTTAACTGGTAAGTTGGTAGAGTTAGTAGATGTTATGTGTAGGAGAAAGATTGATATTTTATGTCTTCAAGAGACCAAATGGGTAGGTGAGAAAGCTAAAGTGATAGAACCTTGGGGATATAAGATTTGGTATACAGGAATAAATAGGAATAGGAATGGAGTAGGGATTGTTATGAGTCGTCAGTTTATAGATAATGTAGTTGAGGTCCGTAGGAAGGGTGATAGAATTTTACTTATTAAATTAGTATTAGGTACGGATATTATTAATATTATTAGTGTTTATGCACCTCAAGTAGGTTTAGATGATTCCATTAAGCATCAATTTTGGGAAGATTTAGATGGAGTAGTACAAGAGACATCTTATGGAGAAAAGCTTTTCATCGGCGGTGACCTTAATGGACATGTAGGCATTAGTAGGGATGGATTTGAGAATATCCATGGAGGCTATGGTATAGGAGAAAGAAATGAAAGTGGAGAAAGGATTTTAGATTTTTGTTTGTCCTATGATATGATCTTAGCAAACACTTGGTTTAGGAAGAGGGAGTCTCACCTAGTAACATTTAAAAGTGGGGTTAATACGAGTCAGATAGATTTTTTCCTACTTAGAAAGAGAGATAGGGGTTGTTGCATCGATTGTAAGGTTATACCAGGAGAAAGTGTAGCTACACAACATAGAGTCTTAATTTTAGATCTTAGAATTAGACAATGCCGCAAAAGGGATAGACATAGGATAGATCCTAGAATTAAGTGGTGGGCACTGAAAGGAGCTAAACAAGGAATGTTTGTAGAGCAGGTAGTTAAGGAAGTTGATTGGTGTCTCGAGGAGGATTCAGAATCAATGTGGAATAAGATAGCGGGTGGTATGAGAAAAGTAGCTAAGGAGGTATTGGGTGAGTCTAAAGGTGGTGCACCACTAGGTAAGGATACATCATGGTGGAACGAGGATGTCAAATTAGCTATTAAGGTTAAAAGAGAGTGTTATAGAAATCTAAGTAAGAGTCGTGATAATGAGAATTTGGAGAAGTATATGATAGCAAAGAAGGAAGCTAAAAAAGTTGTTCGAAACGCGAGGGCTAAGGTATATAAGGAGGTTTATGACAAGTTGGATACCAAAGAAGGCGAGAAAGATATTTATAGGCTTGCAAAGATGAGAGATAGGAAATCGAAGGATTTGGGTATGGTTAGATGTATCAAAGATGAAACGCAAAGGGTTTTAGTCAAAGATGAGGAGATTAAGGAGAGATGGAAAGATTATTTTGATAAGCTATTTAATGATAGTCATGCTCAAGATCTTGGAGACTTCTCCATTCCTTTTCATGAGATAAATCGTGACTTCATGCGCAAGATTCAAAAGAAAGAAATTGCAGAGGCTTTGAAGAAAATGAAATCAAGAAGGGCAGTTGGCCCAGATGGTATACCTATCGAGGCTTGGAAATGCTTGGGAGAGAAAGGTTTAGAATGGTTGACAAATCTTTTTAACTTGATTTGGCGAACAAATAAGATGCCTAATGAGTGGAGGAAGAGTACTTTGGTGCCTTTATATAAGAATAAGGGTGATATACAAGATTGCACAAACTATCGTGGTATAAAACTCATGAGTCATACTATGAAACTTTGGGAGAGGGTGATTGAGTCTAGGTTGAGGAAGGTTGTCATGATATCGGAGAATCAATTTGGTTTTATGCCTGGAAGATCAACTATGGAAGCTATACATCTTCTTAGACAACTTATTGAAAGATATATAGAGAGGAACAAAGATTTGCATATGGTTTTTATTGATTTAGAGAAGACATACGATAGAGTACCTAGGGACGTTCTCTGGTGGACAATGATGAAGAAAGGTGTTTCTCTCAAGTACAATAGTATAATTAAAGATATGTATGAAGGAGTAGTAACCAATGTCCGCACTTGTGGAGGGGTGACAACCAATTTTCCGATAACGGTTGGGTTACATCAAGGATCTGCTTTAAGCCCTTTCCTATTTGCGATAGTGATGGATGAGATTACGAGATCAATTCAAGAAAATGTACCGTGGTGTATGTTGTTTGCTGATGATATTGTTTTGATTGATGAGTCTAGAGTTGGGGTTAATGCTAAGTTAGAATTATGGAGACAGACATTGGAAGCTAGAGGTTTTAAGTTGAGTAAGAGTAAGACTGAATATATGGAATGTCGGTTTAGTAAGCAACGAAGTAGTGATGGGAGTGTAGTGAAGCTTGGTGAGCAAGATATACCGGTGAATGGTTATTTCAAATATTTGGGATCCATCATTCAAAAGTATGGAGAAATTGATGGAGATGTAAATCATAGGATAAAGGTTGGGTGGATGAAATGGAAAAGTGCTACTGGAGTGCTGTGCGATCGTAGAATGCCATTGCGGTTGAAGGGAAAGTTTTATAGGACGACTATTAGACCCGCTTTACTATATGGTACGGAATGTTGGGCTGCCAAGAGGCATCATATTCAAAAAATGAGTGTAGCTGAGATGCGGATGCTTAGATGGATGTGTGGAAATACAATAAAAGATAAGATTCGGAACGAAGAGATACGTAAGAAGGTAGGTGTTGCACCCATTGAAAATAAGATGCGAGAGAATCGTTTACGGTGGTTTGGACATATTCGGCGAAGGCCTAATGATGCTCCAGTTAGAAGGTTGGAGAAATGGGAAAATATATTAGTTAAAATAGGTCGGGGTAGGCCTAGGAAGACTTGGATGGAGATGATAGGAAAGGATATGAATGCTTTGAACCTCACCGAAGACATGGCGTTGGATAGAAATGATTGGAGGAAAAGGATTCATGTGGAAGACCCAAAATGAATTTCTTTTTTGGTTCATATCGCTGACCCCAATTGTTTTGGGATGAAGGCGTAGTTGTTGTTGTTGTTGTTGTTTGTATGTGAACCTAGGAGCCTAGACTTGAACCCAGCTGACATGAATTGCATGTACACTAGGCATGGTTTGGTAGGACCATATTGAGAAGAATTATTCATGCTCACATTGACTTAGGTCTAATACAACACTCCTCAATCTAGAAATTGTATGAAAACAATGCTTGCTTCTTCAAATATTTCAAAATTCTATCTCTTTAGGACTTAGAGCCCTCTGTTTGCTTGCATGTGCTCATGTTTTCAAAAACCACCCCACCTACTTTTACCCGGTCTTCACGTTGCTGGTCTCTCTTCCAAAACCATAGTTCGGGACAGAGCCTCACAACTGGGCCACTTATTTTGGCTAACGCCCCCCTGCCACGTACCAAGGGCCATAGTCCAACGTATATCAGCAGGTGCTCAAGGATGTTGGAAAACTTGAACCTAGAACCGGAGAAATTGATTTTATGCCACGTACATCGAGCCTTGGCTTGAGTATATAGGCATAGCTTGATTGGACACAGATGATCTGAACCTTAGAGTTAGGATTAAGATCTTACAGCTATTTTAAAACTTGTGCATCTAGAGTCAGCTTTTAGGGAATGTTGTATGTGCATACTTGTTTGTACAAGATGTGATTGAATGTCAGTTTCTTTTATTACATTTTTCCATAAGTTTTCTAAAATACTGGACGATTTTAAAAAATCTCCAATTTTTTCATATGTTTCCATATACTATCTAAAAATCCTATTTTATCCAAACCCTGGATGATTTTCTAAATTCTTTTATATTTCCTTCAAAACTCTAGGTGTTGTTCCGTTCTTTCATTCTTCTGGATCTCAAATTTTCCAGCTTCATTTTTATACTGCCTGCAATTTTTTAAAATTCTTGTATTTTTCTAAGTCTTATTCCAATTCTCCATGTTTTCCAGTCTGATGGCATCCAGTCAACTCGATTCAGTCTTTTCTGAAGGTCACATCTCCTACGAGGTGCGACAAGGTCTTCCAGAACATCGAGTCCTCAACACCAGATCCTTCCTTCTTCGGTGGTATTATTCATGGCTCAAGAACTTCTCTCGTATGTTTTCGGACCATTTGGACGATTGTGGATTAAAATTGGCATCTGCAGTGGGCTCCCCGTATTCCGGCAGAAATCAAGGGCAGCAGGTTGAGGACGACATTGATCCTCAAATGTATGCCATGTTCAAGAAAATGATGACCAAAATGCTGGCAGAGCAAGCTGAAGCCAGTTCAAAGCAGATCCAAGTTAAGCAAAAGGCAAAAGGTTGGGCAATGAAGGAGGTCTCGAAGGCAGCCAAGAAGTCCATTCAGTATGTTGATTCGATCGATGAAGAAGAATCAACGAAAGTATGTTAGAGAGATTGTGAGACTGCACGGTGTTTCGGTCTCGATTATCTCCGATCGTGATCCCAGATTCACTTCAAGGTTTTGGGGACAACTTCAGCTGGCTTTCGGCACAAAGCTGAAGTTCAGTACTGCGTTTCACCCTCAAACTGACGGGCAGTCGAAACGTACGATTCAGACCTTGGAAGACATGCTTCGAGCCTGTATGATGGACTGGAAGGGAGAGTGGGATTCCCACATCAGTCTGGCGGAATTCGCGTATAACAACAGCTATCATGCGAGCATCGGGATGACCCCACATTTCACAAGTCAACTCAAGGGCAGAGGTCAGCCCATAAATTCAAATATCAGTCTAACAGTGACTCTGACCAGCCACAATTCAAAGATGTGGTCAGAATAGTTCGAGATCTACAAGCCCATGACAAGGAAAATAAGGTCTTCACCAGCGAAGACTTCCATAATGGTTTGGAGGGAGACGATAATCTGGATAATCTCCCTAAGAAGTTCATCAAATTCGATGGTTCTGGTGATCCCAAGGCACACCTCGCCATGTTTTTCGCTGAATACTCCAAATTCAAGCGAGACAATCAGGCGCTTTTTCTTTGTTTCCCTCGCAGTCTGGAAGTAATAACAGCTAAATGGTACTCGGAGCATGTTAACCTAATTGAACTGAAAGAATTTGACAAGGTGGTAAACATGTTCATTGAGCGTTTTCTCTTTAATGCTGAGGCGCTTCCCACCCTCAGTCATTTATGCGGCCTCAAGCAGAGAGAAAATGAAAAGGCTAGAGATTTCATTCATCGCTGGAGGTCAGCTTGCCATAAGATAAGAGACCCCATATCAGAGGGGAATGCTTTGTCCTTGATTCTAAGTAATTTCTCACAACCTTTGAAAGGCCTCATCTCCACCGCACCATCCAGAACATTTATTGAGTTAACAGAGCAATCCAAATGGCTCGAGTTAAGTATGGAAAACGGTTTCTACGAAGGCTTCACTTTTGCTAAGAACAACAGTCTGAATGAATCAAAGAAAAAGACTCATTTCACCCACTCTGCCAGAAATGATAAATGAAATCATTGCAAAGGGCAGAATAAAGTTTTTTGTTATGGGGCCGGAAGTTCAAACAAGAATGATCAGAAAGGGAAGTCGATCTTGCAATTCAACAAGCTACTTCAGATAGAACAGGGACCGAAACCCCGGGAGAAAGTAAAACATGAAGGATGGAGCTATGATAGGAAGTTCACTCCACTGGATCAATCACTTGAGACTGTGTTCGAGTACATGTTGACCAAAGAAATGGTCAAATTGCCTAGACTGGTCGATCCCCATGTGCCCATGGTAAAATTCAATGATTAATTTTGCAAATTTCACAAAACAGTGGGGCATAATATTGAGAACTGCTTCGTTCTCAAGAATATCGTTCAACATCTCATCGACAAGAATCTTCTCGTAGAGGGTGACGAAGATGAAAATATGGATATTCTGAAGAGACAATTTCCCCATCATTCTACAGCAGTCATCTCTGAACAGTCTTTTCAACCACAGGAGCATATCAGGTCATGCTCTAAAAAGGATATGCAAGCTCAGCATCAGGTCCTTGTATTGCAGCAGGCTCGGTCCAAAGCTCAGAAGATGGATCTTATCTCGGCCTTTGGAAAAATGAAAATATCTGCCAAGCCCGCTGGGGTATCTTCTGATGTAGCTAAAAGAATGCCATGGTTCCCCAAACATTTTATTAAGCCCGCCCTAGAAAAAAATGAGACATCGACTGCAAAACCAATTACAGCATTATCTAATGTCTTAATTTTGGATTTAGCCCAAGCTTCCGCAAAACATCAGCAGGTGTTGGATGATCTATTGCGGAAAAACAAAGTAAAACCGAGCACAACTCCTGAGGACATGGCCCAGATAGTCAATCAGGCCATGACGAATGCTCCAATTACTTTTTCAGATGAGGATCTCCCAAAGCCTCATGTATTTCACAACAATGCTCTGTAGGTTGTGATTCGAACCAGAGGGATGACAGTTCCTCATGTGCTGATAGATGGAGGTAGCAGCCTCAATATATGCCCGGAAATGACAGCCAAAGCTTTGGGCATCATAGAAGAGGAATACATCCCAGACCCGATCACCATCTACGGGTTCGATAATCATGGCCAAACAGCGAAAGGAAAAATCTTCCTAGAGATTTCCATTGATTACTCGGTCCATTCAGTTCTCTTTCATGTGGTCAATGTGCCGCCTACCTATAATCTGCTTCTCGGCAGACCATGGATTCACAATACGAAGGTTGTGCCGTATACTCTTCATCAGTGTGTCAAGTGGTCAAAAGATGGAATAATCACAACAGTCTTGGGCGAAGATCCAGAGCAGAGGCTAGCACAGCCTATGGTTCCTAGACCCACTTTTACTATTGATATCTCTAGCATTAGGGGCATTGATGAGGTCAGCATCGAAAAAGATTCAAGAATACTGCAGACAACGGAACATCCAGAGCATATAGTGGCTATGATTCGATGGAGAGGTCCGCAGTTCTTCAAAATTGGAGGAAGAATTGACTATAGTACACTCAAGGATCATCCTCTGTTCTCCCAATTTATGAAGGCCAAAAGGGGATTTGATTTGTTAATGAAGCATGGTTATCAGCCTTTCCAAGGCCTAGGCAAAAATGGAGATGGTCGTCTTGAGCCTGTAGTTCCTCAACACTAGCCTAAGGGAGCCGGATTGGGTTTCACCGGCAGAAGATCTCAGAAGGGAACTATTTTCGTCAAGGGGACACATTAAAAGAATCTGCTCATCTTTTCATTTCTATTCTTTTGTTGGGATGATATCCCATTTCATTTTCATCATTGTCATTTGATCAATTCAATCTTTCAATAAAGTTACAAATTTCCTTTATCTGTCTGGATGCCTTTTCTCTCTATACTTCTTATTATCAAATCTTTGAAAAATTACCATTATTTTGCTCTTTTATCTTTCCAATTATTTTCTCAATAAAAAGAATTTGTTTTATGATGGGTGATTTCCCTGAATCAATTTATTCTCCAATTTTCAGAATGTCTTCCCGATCTATCAAGAACCTCGTTCTTAACCCAAATGCCTTTTCGAAGTCAGCAGTGATTTGTCAATTTAAAATAAGAGCAGAAAGCAGTCAAAATACAAAGCAGTCAGAAGAACCCGTAGAGTTCGATCCAACTCTTCAAGAACTACCAGAATTTGCAGCAATTCAGAAACAAGATGAGTCATCATCCTTAGTTCAAGATCCGACTGAGGATATTAATATCAGATCAGAAGATGATCCTAAAATTCTCAAGACTGGTAGCAGCTTGAGTCCGAAAGAGAAAGAAAGACTCATCAATTTCATCAAGCAACATAAAGAAGTGTTTGCATGGACATATGAAGATATGTCAGGTCTGTATACCAAATTGGTTGAGCATTGCCTCGTTCTAAAACCAGATGTGATGTCAGTTAAGCAGAAGCTGAGAAAGATGGATCTCTGAGTGGAACAACAAGTTAAGGAAGGTCTGGAAGACCTACTCAAAGTAGGGTTCATTCGAACCATTGACTATCCAGATTGGCTAGCAAATATTGTCGTTGTTCTCAAGAAGAATGGCAAAGTTCGAATTTGCATCGACTTCAGAGATCTCAATAAAGCGACTCCTAAGAATGATTATCCGCTTCCTAATATTTATCTTTTGATTGACAGCACAAAGGGCCACGCCATGTGCTTTTTTATGAACGAATATTTTGGATATAATCAGATTAAGTTGACCGCTCGCGATCAGTCCAAGACATCTTTCACTACTCTTTGGGGCACTTTTTGTTATACAGTCATGTCATTTGGGCTTAAAAATGCTGGATCCACCTATCAGCGTGCTATGGTTGTTATTTTCCATGATCAGATACACAAAATCATGGATGCATATGTCGATGATATTCTGGTAAAGTCCAACGAAGAGCAAGATCACATCGAAGCTCTCAATCAAGTTTTCAAGTGGCTCATTCTTTACAAGCTAAGACTCAATCCACAAAAATGTGTTTTTAGAGTCGAATCTGGCAAGTTATTAAGCTTTCTAGTCAGCAAAAAGGGGATAAAAGTGGATCCTGCTAAGGCCAAGGCCATCATTGACATGCCGCCCTGACTAATCTCAAAGAATTGCGTAGCCTTCAGGGACATATGCAATCAATTCGGAGATTCATATCCAATCTCGCCATGAGATGTGAGTCTTTTAATCATTTACGTAGAAAAAGAGTGAAGTTTGAATGAAGACCAGAATGCCAGCAATTGTTTGATCGTATCAAGAAATATCTTCTTAACCCACCCGTTCTGAAGCCACCGGAATTGGGAAAGCCTCTTTTGCTATATATTTCAGTTAACCAGGTCGCTTATGGTGGATTCTTGGCACGGTATGAGGAAGACAGTTTGACTGAGCATGCCATCAACTATGTAAGCAAGACTTTTATTGACTACGAGAAGAAGTACTGTCAGATAGATGTTATCGTCGCGAAATTTTCCCCCCGTCTTCCCTTCCTTGCGGAAGAGAGAGAGGGGAAACGCTTTCGTGCTTCAAACTTTGACCGGATTTTGGAAATTGTTTTGAAATACTCGCCTCCGTTTTTGAAAATTGCGAGAAAATCCATGGGATGGGGCTCGACCTGTCGGTACGCGGTTCGACCGTTCCTGCCGCCTTTAACAGCGGTAATCGAACCAAGGACCAAAACTATGCTTGACTTAGCGAAATTATCAAAGTTATGTTCTATCCTAAATGCACAGAGAATTCAGGCATGTGCTATGAGATTTTGGAAAATGCCAGTTGGAAAACATGATGTATGCTTAGAAAAACAGTTGGAGTTGGAAAGAATCTCTCAGGAAAAAGGTCAATTTCTCAGGAAACTCAGATAAAACAGGGGTTTTTGAAAACATGAGAAAGCTTATAAAGATGTGGAAAAATCAGAAATAGTTGAAAATCTTGGGAAAATGGAAGTGATTCTTGAGAAAAGATGAACCTTTTGAAAAGGGAAACACTTCTTAGGAAAACTTGGACTTTGAGAGTTTTCTTAGGAAAATGATGGAAAATTTATAGGAAAACTCATTGGAGAAGGAAATTCAAAACTTGGGAAATTGAAATCCTAGGAATTTTTACCCTTGAAATACTTGGAAATCGATTTTGATCTTAGAGAAAGATTGGAAAACTCTTTTGAATCTCTTAAGAAAATATCATTTTCCAGGGAAAACTGTGGAAAAACTTGTCTTTGGAAAACCGATTTTGAAAATTCCTTAGAGTTTCTTGAGAAATCGATTTCTTGAGAATGAAGTTTTCTTGAGAAAATCTTGAGAAAATCAATGATTTTATGATGCAAATGACATAAGTGAATGAATGCACTTTGAAAAGATTTTCTAAGAGATTTGTTGGAAAAATATGCATTAAGTCAAGATAAATCCTTCACATATCCTGACTGTGGCCATGAATATGTTCAGAATTTAGTTCATTTGATGCACATGATTTTGAAAACTTTGGAAATATGATGTGCATTTTAAGATAGCCTAAGAGTGTAGGCTCAATGTGACTAGTAGAAAGATGATGGATCTGGGTCTCGTCCATATTCCGACTAGGGCCGTAAATATGGATCCCACCGAGTCCATCAACTCCCTAAGAGTTGGTGCACGTGCCATTCGTGAACATCCATAGTGCTTTTGAAATAAAATGCATGAATCATAGAAACAGGATATTGCATAAATTCAAACTATATGATATGCATCCTAGTCTAAGCAGAAAATTAAATATCTTATTCCAAAATTTACATTATTACATCACTAAATAAAGGAAATAAAAGAAATTTGCAGACTTCAGCTCCTTCTTTGGAATGTCCCTGCCAAGCTTGAAATAAAGTTAGCTCAAATATGTGGGTTTTTCCAAGATTTTCCAATAATATTATGAAATTATTGGATTTAATTGGATATAAACCCTATTCTCATGCTTCCTTGATGTTTTGAAATGATGTAAATGCGGGTAATTCCGTGGAAAACAGTTTGAAATTCGGAATTGGTGGTCAAAATGACCAAAATACCCCTAATTATAAAGTTATACCTTTAAAATCAGGGTTTTTTGAAGGAAAACTTGGTAAAATTGAAATTTTGAAGTTCAAATTGAATCAAATGATGATGAAATGCAGTAAGAGATATGATGACATGCTGCTAGACACATTAAGACTGTAAAATCAGAATTTGGTATTTTGCAATTTATCAAAAATAACGATTTTCGCTTGTTTTTCGCTTGGATCCGGGTCCTGCGGGACCCTGTTTTGGTATTATGGATGATCCGAACCTCAAATGGATTCCAAATTGCACAAAATTCGGTATGAAGCATCTAAACACTCTGATAAACAACCTAGAATGCTAAAAATCACGAAATGATATGATTTAAATGCTAAAATTCAAGGAAAGTCCTAAAATGATGGATTTTGCCTATGGATCCGAACCAAATGCAATGCCTAATATGATAATGCAAGATTTACACCATAGAAACTTCTTATATTTTGTAGACTGCTAAAAGACCTGAAATGGAACATTTTTGGTTTTTACAGCCTCGGGATTTGAGCCATGGTGAGTTCAATAACAGGGGTTTAGTTCTGACAGAGGTAAAAATCACACTAATCTGATGTAAAATGCTAAAAAAATGTCAAACAGCCATGGAAATTTATGCAATTAATCAGAGTTATGCACGACACCTATATGAACAATTTTCATGTTTATAACTTCGGCATTTGATCAACGGAAACACAGATAAAAATATAACTATTCCTGCCTAAACTAACAGAACAGACAAATGTAGCAAAACAGAAGACTGACAAGAAAAATCCGAAGCAGGGGTCAACACTATTTTAAAAATTACAGGCTTTCAGATGCAAATATAGGATATCTCGGAAACCACTTTCACTTTTTATAATTTCGGATTTGGAGCAACACACAAAGAGAAACCATAGCCCTAAGTCGATCCAAGATTTCAGAGGCCCAAATTAGGCTCTGACACGTGTCCCGAACTCTCGGATTTTTTGTCAGACATAAAAAAATCATAAAAATCTGAAAAACTCATATTAAAAACTAGACATTCTCCCGAGTTCAGAACAACTTTCGGATTGAAAATCGGATCTTCCATGAGGGATATCTCGATTTTACAAGTCGGCAAATGATTTTGAAAACGTATCCCGGGTAACAAAACCCGACTTGCCATTTTGAATGTTTACCGCAGTAAACAAATTCAAATGGCTCCGAATTTTTGGCAAAATTTTAGGACACCTAAGGTCGCATTCCGTGATTTTTTTAAGATTTTTAATAAAAAACAAATTCATGAAATGACGTGTGGACTGACTGACAAAAACAGAGATCTACTGAAAATAAGCAGAATTGAAATAAAGGTTAAATTAATCCTAATTAATTCATGAAATATGCTAAATGAATGAAATAAAATGCAAATTAAACCTAGCTAACTATATGAATGTTAAAAATCATCAAGGAAGCATAACAAAACATTTTTATATATGTCGTTTTATGAGAATAGCTCAATCATCCCTCGGATGAGCTCTTTCTTCAAACGACTCCCGATTCGGATTATAGAATCACATCAAGGGGAAAATAAGTGCACCTTGCTTCGTTACGCAGCGTAGGAGCTCTTGAAAGGGGCGGCTATCACGAGCTTCCTTCGTCCTTCGCTCCGAGCTTCGGATGGTCCACCAAAATCGAGCTCTGTTGGAATCGGATTGGCCACGGCACGAACTTTACTCCACCTTCTTCAATGCGCCAAAGGGGGTACGATTTCCAAGGTTCAAAATCAGATGTTAGGAAGGCTAGGTCGGATTTTCCAAGTTCACAAGAGCTAAAAAAAAATGATCTCCTTAGGCTGGGCGTGAACCCTTGTTTTTATAACTTTTCTGAAAATTTTTGAAATTCAAACAGGCTGGATCTGAGCCCTCCATGTGGCGCCATCTCAGGGGGTGTCATCTGAGGGGGTTGAAATTCGAATTTGTCTTTTGCAGGGAACCCTCAGGTGGTGCCACCTCAAAAGGTGTTTTGATTTTGAGAAAAATAAAAGAAAATGGAAATTTTGTGGGTGAGACACCTCAGCAGGTGGATTTGGAATTTTTTTAAAAGTTTGCTTGATTCTCTCTGCAGGGAACTCCCAGAAGGCGCCACCTCAGAGGGTGTTCTCTTGGAATTTGAAATTCAAACTCACGTTTTGTAGGGAGTCCTCAGGTGGCGCCACCTCATGGTGGGCTACCTTTATTAAAAATAAAATAAAAAATAGAAATGGAGCCAAGTGGAGTCCTGGAATGGTGCCACCTCAAAAGGTGTTCTGAGGTGTAAAGTTGGAACAGTAGGGGCATGCCATGTGGCACCACCTCTGGGGGAGTTCAAATGTTTGAAATTTTGCTTTTTCTGCAGGAAAGGAGAGGCTGACATGTGGCATTTCCTCAGAGTGGCTCCTACGATGCCATGTGGCAGGAGAACATGAAGGGAGGAAGCAAAATGCGCCACCTCATAGGGGGGGTTTCTACTTTTTCTGATGCAGGGAGGTTTGGACATGTGGCAGACAAGTGTCAGCTGTCTGGAGAGGCCTTCTCAAATGGCGCCACCTCAGAGGAGAATTTGAATTTCAAATGGAGGTTGGCCCTGGAGGAATGGAGGATGGACATGTGGCGCCACCTCAGGGTGGCTCCTACAATGCCATGTGGCAAGAGGGAGGAAAAAGAGGGCAGTGACATGTGTCTCCTACTTTTCTGAAAAAAGTAGGGAGAGGACATGTGTCCTCTACTTTTTCTGAAGAAGTGAGAAGGAGACATGTGTCACCTTCTTTTTCTAAAAGAAGCAGAAGATGACACGTGGCAGAGGGGTGAGAAGGAGGGGAGGGACATGTGGCGCTCTCATAGGCCATCTGGGAAATCAGAGCTCAGGATTTTCGCCACCTAGTGCCTTGTTTGAATTTTAAATGGTTTGCTTTTTCTGAAGAAGGCGAGGAGTGACATGTGTCTCCTACTTTTCTGAAAGAGGTAGGGAGAAGACATGTGTCCTCTACTTTTTCTGAAAGAAGCAGAGAATGACACGTGGCAGAGGAGAGAGAAGGTGGGCCAAGCCATGTGGCGCCATCTCAGACAAGATGAAAAAGGTAGGAGTTCAGGATCTGCGCCACCTATGAGGAGGTTTGAATGTTTGAATTCTAGTTTTCTGAAGAAAGCAGAAAATGACACATGGCATTTGCTTTTTCTGAGGAAATGGGAGCTTGCCACGTGTCCTCTGCAGGAGACACTCCAGATGGCGCCACCTCAGAGGAGACAAGCCTACCTTTTTTGTAGGAATTTAGGAGTGACACATGTCTCCTACTTTTCTGAAAAAAATAGGGAGAGGACATGTGTCAGGCTACTTTTCTAGAATGAAGGAGGGGTTGACACGTGTCCCCTGCAGAAGACACACTTCAAGTGGCGCCACCTCAGAGGAGACAAACTCCACTTTTTCTAGACAGGACAACCTATGACACTTGGCATCTCCTGGTAGTCTTTGAAATGACACATGGCGCAGGATGGATAGGGTGACATATGACAGATAATTGGGATGACATGTGGCGGCTTCTGAAGGTAGCCCCACACTGACACGTGGCAGAAGAGGGAAGGTGACATGTGGCACCAACTCTAGGTGAACCCTATGCTGACACATGGCATGTAAATGGGAGGAGAGAGAAAGGACAAGTGGCACCAATCCAGGGGACAAGGCTCCTATATTTTTTTTGGGTTTTTCAAAATTCAAATTTTCAAAAGAAAAGCCTGTGTGACACCACCTCAATGTGGGTCCCACATTGCTTCTTTATTGACATAAGGATAAGACAGTAAAACCTCTTTTTGGAATTTTCATAAAAATTTGGACTAATGGGCAAAACAGAAATTTTGGAAAGAGTTGGCCCTTGTAGGGCGATTTTGAAAAAGAAAGATATTTGAAATTGTCAAAAAGGGGTAAAATCTGAGGTGAAGTGGCTGAAATCCATATTAAAAACTATCCAGATCGTTTTCTTGGAAAAATATTTTGAAATTCATAGTCCTGGGGGTAAAATGGGAAGAATTGATAATTTTGAAGACCCAGGGTTTTGAAATCAATTTTGAAAAGAGTTAAAATTCTAATCTGGATTGTAGATTTTGAAATCGAGAGTTCTGGACCTCGAAATGACATGCTGTGCAGTGCAGTGATTTGAAATGCTCATGCAATGATATGCAATGTCATGTCTTATGAAATGCAATCTTGAACCAAGACTCTGGAGATGTCTGTCTCCTGTCAGGAGTAAAATCTTGAACATCTGAGATAAAAATAGAGAAAATTTGAGAGTTTCAGATGAAATTTGGACTTTTGCAAGGTCCGGGCTCAGAAAATGACCATTTTGCCCTCCAGCGATTTCAGAGGCTGGATGATGATGGGAGGTGGAAATGTCGGGGAGGTGAGTGAAAATTTGGGGTGTTTACAATAGAGAAGACATGTCTAGCACTGGTCTGAATGTGTCAGAAGTTAAGACATTACCTGTTAGCATCAGAAGTCAAGATTCTCTCAAAACTTAATCCTCTCAAGTATATTCTCGAACAACCATTCCTTAGTGGACGGATTGCCAAATGGCAAGTCCTATTAATGCAATACGACTTGGAATATGTCTCTCAACAATCTATCAAAGGCCAAGCAATTGCATATCAATTGGGAGATTTTTCTCTAGCAGAGAATGTTAAAGCCGAGGATGATTTTCCCGATGAGCGGATCTGCAATATTCAACAATCCCCAATTTAGAATTTATTCTTCGACGGTTCCAAGAATATGGCAGGCATAAGAATTGGGATTCTGCTAATCACACCAGAGAAGGAGATGATCCCTTTTTCTCTCAAACTGGATTTTCAGTGCACTCACAATATGGCCGAGTATGAAGCTTTGATACAAGGTCTGAAAATTCTACAAGACTTTAATGTCAAAAGAGTGCATGCTTATGGTGATTCTTTGCTTGTCGTAAATCAAGTCATAGCCGAATGGCAAATGAAGGATCAGAAATTACTCCCTTATCAGAAGATTGTCTCAGCTCTTGTCGACAAATTCGAAAAATTCCAACTTTTCCATATCAAGAGAGACTTCAATCAAGTTGCAGACAGTTTAGCTAATCTAGGATCTATTATGTCTTTTAAGTGCGGAAAATCTTGTCGCTCCTTTGAAATTGGTAGACTTGATCAATCTGCTTTTGTCCCAGCAGAGCATATAAATTAGGCTGAGCAAAAGAAAAAGCCCTGGTATCATGACATCAAGAATTTCATTAAAACTGACGAATTTCCTCCAAAACTCTCAAAGAAAGAGCAACGAGCAATTCAGCGCATGTCTACTCGATATTTTATTCTTGCTGACGTCCTCTATCGTCGTGGATTCAGTTCTGAATATTCCAAATGTTTGGACGAAGAAGAAGCCAAAGAAGTTGTGCAGGAAGCACATGAAGGCATTTGCGGTGGTCATGTTGGCTACCAAACTCTTGTCAAACAAATCATCCGAGCAGGATATCACTGGAGGACCATACAACAAGATTACTATCATTTTGTGAAGAAGTGTGTTCAATGCCAGATTCATGCACCTTCTATTCATGCGTCAGCGACATACTTGCAATTTGTCGTCTCACCATGGCCATTTTCCATGTGGGCTTTTGATGTCATAGGCCCCATTACTCCGTCTGCCTCAAATGGTCACAAATATTTTCTTTCCGCAATGGAATATTTTACTAAATGGGTAGAAGCATTCACTCTACGCACAGTAGAAGGTCGACATGTGGTCTCATTCATCCACAAGAATATCCTTTGTCGTTTCGGCATACCGTATGATATTGTGTCAGACATGACAGTCACTTCAAGAATGAGAGGATGAGGACGTTCTGCTCAAAGTTCAGAATTCATCATCATTCCTATGCTCCTTATTATTGTCAAGGAAATGGTCAAGCAAAGGCCACCAATAAGATTCTGATCCGAATCCTGGAGCGAACTCTGGAGACAGGCTGTGACTGGCATGAAAAGATTCATGATGCGTTGTGGGCATATAGAACCACCATTCGAACTCCAACTAATGCAACTCCGTCAGAACTTGTCTACGGAACTGAAGTAGTACTGCCTCTACATGTTCAGAAACCTGCTCTGAAATTTGCATCACTTCTATAATTACCTCTTGATCAGTATCGACAACAACAGCCAATACAACTTGATTTGCTAGATGAAAGAAGACTCAGAGCAGCAGAGCACGCTCAATCATATCGTCAAAGGATAGCCAGACAATATGCAAAATCTGTCATTGAAAGAAAATTCTGAGTCAATGATCTAGTGCTCAGATCAACAATTTATCTCAAACACCGCCCGGGTGGCAAGTGGTCACTCAATTGGGAAGGTCCCTATGTTGTCAAAGAGGCATTACCTCGTATCTCATATCGGCTCATCAATGCCGACAAAGTGGAATTACCAGATCCCATCAATGCTCGACATTTGAAAAAAAATTATACGTAAATAATGTCTTATCCTTTGTAATTCCTCCACAATTTTCTTCGAATAATGATCAAATTCTCTTTTCCCAGTTATACTGAAGCATTTAATAATTTTGTTTTATCTATAAATACCCTGTATGCAGGCAGGATAAACAAATCTCCTATTTTGCACGCATATGCACTCAGTTATATCATTTTCATATCTGCATGCATCTGCATTCATCAGCGTCAGTATTCATTGGCAGGCTTCTGCATCAAATTCAATACTCATTCAGGACAAGGGATAATCCTGAGGCCCCGACAAGCATTCTCATTATAATTCCCAAATACTTTAAGAGCATAGGTCTCTTTCAAAATTTCAAGTATCAATTTAAAAACAAGGTATGTTTTCAAAATCCAGAGCTCGAACAGGTATATCTTTCAAAACCCATAGCTCGAACCAGTATATTTTCAAAATCCAATGTTTACACATTTTTAAAAAAACCAGTATTTATACTGGTATTCTTTCAAAATTGAGCACTTGTGTTAATGTCTCACTGGTTGGCCGTGTCAGTCGACCCCTTGGGTCCAGTTTTCGTACTGATCATTCATCAAAATTCAAAAGTTTCAATTACCAATTTCGGCCTTCGGGTCAATCAAGTTCCAATTTCAAATTTCAAATTTCAAATTTCAAATTTCAAATTTCAAATTTCAAATTTCAAATTTCAAATTTCAAATTTCAAATTTCAAATTTCAAATTTCAAATTTCAAATTTCAAATTTCAAATTTTCAATTTCCGATTTCGACCCTTTTCGGTCACTCAATACCAATTTCAAACATTTATCTTGCGAGAGACCCTTTTCACAGGGAGAGTTCGAGGGAGCTTATTCTTTTCGCATGCTATCCTTTGTTCACTTAGCCTCTTTTTAAGGAGAGTTTCAAGGGACTCGTGTCTTTGTGAACCGTTTGCAAAATAAATTTTCAATTTCATACAAGGAACCCTTAGTTCAGGGAGAGCTTCGACGAAAGTTTGCTTTCCTTGTGACCACAATTCCATACTAGGTCATTTCATCATGAAGGACACTCTTTTCAGGGAGAGTGTGATGTACTCGTTCCTTCATGACCAATTCATCGACCTCACCATAAACGTCCCCCTTTCCATAAGAGAAGCCTAATGTTAGGAAGTTTTGACGAAAGCTTAATTTCTCTTCGAAAGTTCATTTTGCAAACACCTCCTCTTCAGGGAAGAGAGGAGTAATTCCTATTTCCAATTTCTGAATCTTCTCCTTTGGGGAAAGGAGAAAAAAAAATTGTCATGGATGCGTTGAGTTGTGCTTCAAATGCTCACTTCCACAAAGGATTTCAAGAAAATTTTGCCAATTTGTTATTAAATATTTGTTGATTTCAAAATCTTTATTGCACAAAATCTTTACCTCAGAATACCTTCAGTATTACTTTCGAAAGGATAAAGCTTTCGCGAAAAGGCATTCAAAATTTAAAATATTTCTATTGGTCAACCAAAAGGACGCAGAACAAATCCTTGATATGGCCAGCAAAGGAAATTCAATGTTGTCGCGAAGCCATAAGTGATAGATATTGATCGAATGACACATTTTTAAAGATCATTCTTGGAAAATAAAAGCAGTCGAAATATCCTGGGTGACAGAAAAATTCATACAATCTCCATATCTCCTCAATCACCTAAGCTGCAATTAAATATCTGCAAAAGGGATCCCTCAATTGTCGTCAAGATGAAGGCGAATTAGGCGAGTAGACCCTCGGGGCCAAAGAAGATTTAAATCATCTTCAAGATGATGGAGTTTGTGAGAGATCCTTCCAAAGAAAGTTCAGAGCACCGTCAAGATGAAGGCGACTGCGATGAGCCTCCCGACAAACCCTAAAAGATATTTAATTTCTGCTATCACCAAGAGATTTCCAACCCATGAGCCAATAACCGTCAACATATTCCTTGAGTGAAAAGAAGGATCTAAACATCTCTAAGATGAAGGAGTGTGTGACGTACTCTTCCAAAAAAAAAGGAGAGAAAAGTCAGGACATCTCCAAAATGAAGGATGATGTAATCCCCAAAAACCCAAGAGCGCTCTAATTCTGCCAATAAAAAAAAAAGTGGGCAGAAAGTTCATCATGAGAAAAGAATCTCAGGATATCAGACTGCCAAATTTGCCAAAGAATCTTCTTTAATTTTGTGAAATTCTATTATCAATATTCTTTCACCAATGATTTCGCAATATCCTTAATACTTTCTTTTCTGTTCATATCAAGGAAATTGATAGCTTCCTTGAAATAAAGCCAATTGCAAGCAATTTGAATTCGAATTTTGATTCTACGAAAGTCAAGTCCAGTTGGAGGTAATACTTTAGGTAGAAAAGAGGGAATATTTTCAAAACAATGTGCATCATTTTCAATTATTTTGAATCAACAATAATTTTCAACATTTTGACAATATTTTCTAGCTATCCTAGCGTAAAGAGAGAGCTTGAGGTTCATCTTTGGCGTATCCTGACATCAGTTGTTATCCCTTTTAGGACTTGATAACGGGAGTTTTCAAGATTCCTTCCCTTTTTTGGTATAATCTAAGCGTCTGGGCTCTCAGATTCGCACACTTCCCTGTGTCCCCACTATTTCACCATAGACAGTCCAATTTTGGCTTGAGGTTAAGCCACAAATCATCTTCTCGCAAAAGGTCATCAATTTCAAAAGTTATTTAGTCTCAGCAATGAGGCACCCAAAATCAAACCCCTTTTCAAGCTTTAGGTCCCAATTTCAACCTTTTGCAAAACCTCTGTCGGATTTATTGTGCAAAATCCGAAGGTTCCATCATGGTCTCTTGTTTCGAGGATTTCGTTCATTTTCTGCCCGATTAGGTTAAGGGTATAAAACTGAGCTTCATTTGATGAGGTGTTTTATTTTCCGCCCAATCAGGTTAAGGGTATAAACCTGAGCCTCATTTGATGAGGTATTTCATTTTCTCTCCGATCAGGTCAAGGGTGCAAACCTGAGCTTCATTCTGATGAGGTATTTTATTTCTCGTCCCATCCAGGTTAAGGGCTAAGCCTGAGCCTCATTTCAATGATGTGAATCTTCTTCTTTATTCTCCATTCCATATCCATCACCATCATCTGAATTAATTCTTTCACACCTAACCAGATTTTTCTAACTGGGGCATTTTATAGTCCAAATTTGGTGTGTTTTTCTTTGCCACTAAGTTTGGCTTACAACCGGCTTAGTAGCAAAGATGGGCATCTGTAAACACCCCAAATTTTCACTCTTATCTAGTGCTTACATTTCATGTGTCATTGCATATCATTACATGTCATTACATCTCATTTTCGAGATCCAACACTCCTGTTTTCAAAATATTTAATCCAAATTCGAGTTTTAAAACTTTTCTTTCAAAATCAAATTTAAAACCTCGGTTTTTAATCAACATTTTGTCATTTGCCAACCCCCAGGACTTTATATTTTGAAGTGTTTTTCTCAGAAAACAATCTGAATTTGTTTTAAACTCAATTTTCAACTGATTTCAATTCTCAAATGAGACCCATTTAGGTGGTGTTGCTTCTGGATTCCTTCATTTATCAAATTTTTCAAAAATTTCTGAGTCCTAGTTGGATCAGGACTCTATCTTTTTATCTTTTATCTTTTTAAAATATTTTCAAAACTCTAATTTGATTTTAAACCAGTTATGGTCATATCCCTTATCTGGTTCCTCTGTTTTGGTCAAAAACTTAGAGTCCTAGTTGGATCAGGACTCTTTTTTCAGAGTCCCAGTCGGATCAAAACTCTACTTTTTACTATCTTTTCTACCTGTTTTGGAGAAAACTTTTCAAAATCTTCGGTTTTGGCCAAAATCTCAGAGTTCTAGTTGAATTAGGACTCTTCTTCAAGAGTCTAGTCGGATTAGGACTCTTCTTCAGAGTTTCAGTCGAACTAGGACTCTAGCTTTTGTCACTATTTTTACCTGTTTTTAACCAAATCTTTCAAAATTAGTCAAAACTCAGAGTTTTAGTCAAAACTCAGAGTTTTAGTCAAAATAGGACTCTGTTCATAGAGTCCTAGTTGCATCAGGACTCTGATCCTGATTTCAATTTTGAGAGAATCTTTCAGAAATCTTTCAATCTACCAAAACTATTATACTTTTATCAAAGAATTTTAAAATTTTGAGGTTTTAGCCCAGAGTCCTGATCAAATCAGGACTCTACCCCAGAGTCCTGATCGAATCAGGACTCTATTTCTCACTTCATTTTCACTGGTTTTCAAAAGCTTTGCTTAAAATTCATCATTTGCTTACCAGAAAAACCAAAAATCTTAGAATTCTGATCGAATCAGGACTCTTTCTTAGAGTCCTAATCAGATCAGAACTCTGAACCAAAACTTTAATTTCATCCTGTTTTTAATTGTTTTTCAAAATTCTCTCATTTATTTTCTCAAAAAATCCAAAAATCTGAGAGTCATAGTTCAATTAGGACTCTGTTTTCAGAGTCTTAGTTGAATCAGAACTCTGTTTTATTCCAATATTTGTTATTGTTTTCACTATTTTCACAAGTTCTTTCATCTGTTTTTCAGAAAATACCAAAAAAATCTAGAGTTTCAGTCTTATCAGGACTCTGTCCTGGAGTCCTAGTCCAGTCAAGAGTCTGTTTTTTATTCCTTTCTATTTGTTTTCAAAAATTAGGTCATTTTGTAGAGTCCAGTTAATCCAAGACTCTATTTCAGAGTTCTGATCGAGTTAGGAGTCTAACCCTGACTGTATTTTCTTATTTATTTTGCCATTTTTGATAAAATCTTTTCAAAAACTCCTTCATTTGGCCTTTAAAACCCAAAATCTCAGAGTCCTAAAAATCCAGGACTCTAACCCAGAGTTTCAGTTCGCTTGAGACTCTAGTTTCAAAAATTCTGAATTTCAATTATTGATTTTAACCCCTTTTCAAAGCTATTTTCAAAGTTTATTTCAAATTTTTCAAAACATGAGGTGGGCCCACTCAGTTGGCGCCATATCCAGAGGAGTTCCGACCCAGTTGGAACTCTATGTCATTTCAAAACTTTTAATTTCAAGTTTAATTTTGAAGGTCTTTTGAAAATCCTCTCAATTTCAAGTTTTAAAATCGTTTTTGAAAATTCAAGTGGGGTCCACTCGAGGTGGCACCACATTTGAGAAAGTCAGGGTTAGACTAGGGTTAGTCAGTGTCTTGGTTAGTTTTATAAGTTTAAAAGAATCAAAATCCATTTTGAAAACCCATTTTGAAATTTGATTTTTAAACTATTATTTTTAAAGGTTTTAGTTAAAACTTTAAAAACCAAATGTGGAAAAACGCCAAGTGGCGCCACATTTGGGGGTCTTTAGGTATAGTTAGGAGTTCAATTAGGTGTCAATTAGGTTAATTAGGCCAGGGGTATATAGGTAATCTTCCACCAAAATCGCCCCCCCCCCCCCCTTTAGAGTCGGTTTTTTTTAAAAAGACTTAAGTAGAAAAAAACCTAATTTTTTATTATAAATAAGCCCATAAGGGGGGTTGATTTTCTCATCTCTCTCTTTTAGAATTCTTGGAGCTTCTCTCTCCTCTCCATCCCTTCCTCCATTGCTGCAACTCCAAGGTAATTGTCTTCTTTAATTTTTTTAGTTTTTATTTAATGTTTTTCATGTTTTAAATGAGATTTAGCCATTGGCGCCATCTCCTTCATGGGTTAAGCCATGGATTCAAGTTCAAGAACCTCAAGAGAGGTTCAAGAAGATGATCTAACTCTGTTTTCTTGTTTTTCCAGGGATTCTAATCCGTTAGAATCAATTATAGCATCGTTTTTTATGTTCTTAACCATGAAAAATGTGATTTACCTGTTAAATGGGTCAAATCCATGATTTTTAAGGTAAAATCAAATTTCAGCCATGTATTCCGTGTGTTTTATTTATTTCTTTGCTTATTCATGTTTATTACACGTTTTCTAGCATAGAAATCAATTTTATTTTACTGTTTTGGTAATTTCTTTATTGTTTTCATTGATTAATGCATGCTTTATTAGGTTTTATCAAATTTCTGTGTGTTTTAAGCTTGAAACAACAAAGAACATGTTATTTCGTATTGAAGTACTCACTGTAAATTTCTGATTTTTTAATATGTGATACATGGATATGTCAATGAACTACAATAAAAATTTCAGATGTTTTGGAATTCGGAAACTCTGTCAAAAAAATAAAAGATTAAACCGTGATTTTCCATCGTTTAGAATCAATATTGAAATTCATAGGTAACTTACTATTGTATTATTTTCCTCATTCAATATCCGATTTAAAATATGTAAAATGCAGGGTATTTCTATTAATGTGAACTATTTACTGTGAAATGTTGATAATTTTTTGCTTTTGTTTAATATTTTTCCTTTGTCAGAGAATCGGATTTAAATTTTAAAACTCATTAGGGTCTACCAAAACCCTAATCAGACTTGTAATGATCATAGATCTCAAACCATAGATCCGAATCATGATCTGTAAAAAAAAAAGTTCATTATTTTTATGTCTACTGTGCACTGCTAAAATTTCAAGGATGTTTGATTAAATATGCTATTTATTTCTGTATTTTCAATCAGAAGTACCTGTTTAAACCCTTTTTAGATTCGTCATATTTTAGTCTGAATTGCCGGAAAGGTTTCTCCCTCATCAAAGATGTTTTTTCCGATCTGTAAAAATGGAAATATCTGTGTTTCTGTCTAGTTTACCTCTGTAAAATTTCAAAAATTTCTATGATGATTTGACGCCTCATTCGGGTCTAACATTGAAACTGGTCTTTGAACATGGGTAAAAATAGATTATTTTAGGGTTTTAATGTAATTTTGAAATAAAATAATATCAAAAATATATTTTTATGATTCCAACCTGATTTTAGGGTGATAATTAGTTCAAGTGTCGATTTGTATCAAATTTAAAATTCATTTGATGCTTGAATAGATCAAATTGCAAAATAGGGTACCTGAAAGATCCAAAAACACTGCCAAAATTGTGATATTTGTGATATTTCTTGATTTTTGTGTATAATTTCATGTTTTTAGGATTTTTTCATGTTTAGAATCATATTAGGATATTTATTGTTTGATTTTATGTTTATTTCAATCATAAATCCCAAGTTTTTACCAAAATCTATTTTAGAAAACCCTGATTTCAAGGCCATAGTCTTGCTATTAGGGGCATTTTGGTCATTTGACCTAAATTTCAAAATTCTAAACCCTAATTTACATGTTTTTAATCATGTCATATCATATTTGGTTTAATTTATCCCCATTTAAACTTTAAAAGTTGTATTTTACAAAATATCTTTTTGAAAACCCTGATTTCAGGTCATAGTCTTGTTATCAGGGGTATTTTAGTCATTTTAACCCCAATTTCGAATTTTCAAATATTATTATCATTATTTATTCTATTTTATTTCTTATTTCATTAAGTTTATATCAGGGAGTCATGAAAAAAGGCTTATATCTAGCAAAATCCAGTAATTTCTAGATATTGCTGGATAAACCTAGAAAAGCCAACATATCTTTACCAACAAGTTTTTTAGTTTTGCAAGGACATTGAAGACTTTATTTTCAATCATTTAAATTCAATTAGTGATGTAAATTGTAATTAAATTTGGAATCAGAATTTCAATTTTTGCTTAGAATAGGATTTGCATTGCATATAGTTTTAAACTTTGATATATAACTGCTATGTATGCCAATTCATGCACATTCTTTACAAATTTACTGTGGTCTACACGAATGGCACGTGCACTAGCTCTTATGGAGTTGACAAACTCGGTGGAATTCGTATTTATGGCCATAGTCAGAATACGAATGAGACCCAGATTTGCGATCTTCGTATTAGCCACATTCAGCCTACACTCTTAGGTTAACTTTGAAATGCACTGCATTTCTCAAAAATACAAAAAGATTTTCTCAATTACTCAAAATCAAGTTTTTTTTTTTCAAATCCATATTCATTCATTTCATTCATTTGCAAATTCCAATTTCAATTCAGAGAAATCGATTTTCTCAAAATTTCTAAGTCTTATTCAAAAATCGATTTTCTCAAAACATTAATTTTCCAATGATATTTCAAGCATTTTCCAAGTTCAAAATCCTGATTTTTCAAGTTATATTTCAAAGTTTGAATTCAAAGAAATCAATTTTTTTTCCAAAGTTATTCCAAATTTCTTAGAATCGATTTTCACAAAACCCTGATATTTCTTCAGAAATCGATTTTCATTTTCTGAGAAACATTCTCCTAATCATGATTCACGATTTTCAAAGGACTTATTTTCAAGAATTTTCCAAGTATTTCAAATCTCAAAGCAAACATCATGTTTTCAAATCTGCATTTTTCATAAAGCCATAGCACATGCCTGATTCTTTGTGCATTTAGGAAATAGCACATGATTTAGACAAGTTGAGCAAAGCTAAGCACACTTTTAATCCTTGGTTCAATTACCTCTAGTAAAGGCGCCAGGAACGGTTGAACCTCGTACCGACAGGCGAGTCTCATTCTTCGAAATTATTATGCATTTTAAAACGGAGGTGAGTTATTTTCAAAAAAATTTCAAAGGTTAGTTTGACTCGCAAAAGTAAAAATTTTGCGATGATAACAAGGGGAGAATAATATTCTCATACAAGTTTTGCAGAATTCGTGCATAATAACAGTTACCACGCTAGCATCAGGATGGTTCCTTACGAGGCTTTGTATAAAAGACCTTGTTAATCACCTGTCTACTGGAACGAGGTTGGCGAACATAAATTGGACTCACCGATAGTGATACAACACTATACTCAGCAGGTGCAGATCATTTGGGAGCGACTCCGAACTGCTCAGAGTTGGCAGAAGAGTTACGCTCATCAACGTCGTTGATAACTCACTTTCTCGACTGGATATATGGTTTTTGCTAAGGTATCTCCGACAAAGAGTATTTTTCGATTCAAAAAAAAGGGGAAGCTAAGTCCTCGATATGTCGCACCTTTCAAAATCTTGGACCAGATCGTTGATGTTGCTTACCGTGTGGCTTTTCCTGCTCAATACACTCAGATCCACAATGTCTTCCACGTATCTATACTGAGGAAATACGTTCATGACCCATCGCACATCGTCAATTACAGTGATATGGACATTCGAGGAGATTTGACCTTCGAAGAAAGACCTGTGAAGATCATAGATCGACGAGACCAAGTGCTAAGAACAAAGACTTTCTCTCTCTCGTTAAGGTTCGTTGGAAGCATCATAGAATCGAAGAATTCACTTGGAAACCTGAGACTGACATTAGAAAAAAATATCCTAACTTGTACTTTGAGTGATGAATTTAATAAAATTTCGTGGACGAAATTATTTTAAGGAGGGTAAGATGTAAAACCCATGCAAAAAAACAAAATATTTTCAGATCAAGGTTGGACACTACCCAGATCTGGACTCGTTCCCCCCCCTCCTCCGTGCTCTTTTTAAGCACGAAAGGGGGAGGGGGTCTCCTAAAACGCTCAGAAGACCTCCCAACCTTCTCTTACTCTCTCCTTTCTCCCACTCTCATTCTTTCTCCCTCTCTCTCTTTTTTTTCGGCCACTCGATGCTGGCGACCCCCCCCCCCCCTCGGCCTCCTCTCAGGTGAGCCCCCCCCCCCCCCTCTCTCTCTCTCTCTTCTTCTTCTTCTTCTATTTGCAATAGAGGGGAGGGGGGCTCTGCCCTCCCCCTCTCTCGCTCTAAGTTGGGTTCACAGAGAAGGGGCTCGGCCCCTCCCTGCTCTCTCTTATAGCAGAGGAGGGGTTTGGTCCCTCCCTTCTCCCTCTTGTAATAAAGAATATATATATATATATATATACTTTTACTCATAGATGCAGTTTTGTGATCCTTGTCCTTTATTTTCTTTCATTTACTGTTTTTTGTCTTTACTTTGTCGTCACGCTTTAGTGCACAAGCTTATGCTTTCACAATTATTGCTTTTTGTCTTTACTTAATCATTATGCTTTAGTGCATAGGATTCTACTTTTAGTATTTACTGCTTTCTGTCTTTATTTTGCCATAGCGCTTTAGTGCACATGCTTTTGCTTTTGCAATTACTGCTTTTTGTCTTTCCTTTGTTGTCGCGCTTTAGTGCACAAGCTTTTGTTTGAACATTTACTGCTTTCTATTAAATATTTTGTCGTCGTGCTGTTATGTGCATAGCTTGCATTGTGAGATATGCATAAATTTGCAACCTCATAAAACACGCAAAGAGCATACCCTATTTTTTACTTGCTCTTTTTCAAAAGATGAGGATTTATGCATAGGTCTGTGAATGGGTGAGATTCTGTTGAGAAACCTGTACCCCATTTATCAAAATCAGTATTGCAAGACATGCTCAACATGATGATACTACGATAAATGTATGAAAGATTCATGGCAATCTCGTAATGTGCAAGTGGCACAAGAATGCACAAGTATTTTTGAAAGACTTGACCTGGTCAAACTAAATATTATGCATCCTTCCTTTTAAGAAAACAATGGAGTTGGGTTTTCTTTTAAGAAACCCATACCCCTCTCATTGTAGCTATACTTTTAGACAGGTACAATATGTTAATATTGCGATGAGTAGGATAAGAGGTTTGTGCTAACCTCAAAACTTGCGATGGGCACTTTGTTGAAATCACATAAATGACAATGATCGCCTTCACAGACAAGATGCTCGAGTTGGTTTAAAAGACTTGAGCATGTAGAATGGGTCATCAGTTAAATAAAACCTGATGCACCCATTTGCCTCTTGTTTTCGTCATGAAAAATGATGGATCAATATAAAAACTCTGATGGATAGGTTGTTAACAACCACCCCTGAGGCAAATGACTCGGTGTACCCAATCATCAGAGTTAGGGGACATGACTACTAGAGATTATCCTAGGTAGTAGATCCCATGGACTTCTGTAGAAGTAGGATGTATCCATTGCCACAAATGCCTTTAGGAAATCCTCTCTCGATCACTGACCATCCTTTTAGGAGTGGTCTCAGCTAGCTACCCAGGGTATTGAAAATACATGACATAATATACCCCCAGATCAGTCTCTGTTGTTTCTATGTTTTACGCTTGTGCATACCCGCAGGCCAGCTAATATTGAAACAAAGATATCTTGCTCACAATAATTATTGAATTGTGTACCATGTACAAATTTGATACATATGTTAGATTTTCTCACAATACTTGCTGAATTGCATATCATGTATGAATTAATTTTTTTTGCTAGATTTGTTCTTTATTGTCTTGTGCACCTACCAATTTTTTATAAAACTGACCCATCTTATGTGTACAGGTGATGATTAGGTTTACAAAACAGGTGATGGCATGATTGCAAGATAGCTTTAAGATCCCACTGTTTTTTATGGCATTTTGCATCCTCGATACATTTTGAGTTTTGCATTTTGTATAAGGGTTTTTTCAGAAAATCCCATTTTATACAAACTTGAAGTTTACCTCTAATATATGTGGCTTTCTAAATGTTTTGTGAAGTTACTTCTATTAATAATGATGGTTTTTATGCTAACGTGCTCATGGTTGTCAACTTGCCTTTCTTTTTTTTTTCTTTCAAAAGATTATTTCTGCAGATTCTTTAAAACAAAAATTCTAAAAAATGAAAGATTTTTTAGTCTCTTCAAAGGCTTACAAGTTCAAAATTTTGGGGCGTTACATGAGGAGCAAGGAAACCATGCATTTTGGCATGAACATGACTGACTCACACTACGAGCATGTTCAGGCTATTACTACCCTTAGGAGTCGAAAGGAATTTCATGGTACCAAGGAGATGACTAAAGAGTTTTAGAGGCAGAAGAGTGATTAGTCGGTCTCCGTAGACTTACCCCAAGAAAGTAAGAGGGCTCTACCACCTAAGCTTTCCAGATCATATATACCCAAGGCCCCCTTTCTTGAAGCTCTTGAGAATTGATTTTTTTTTTGCAGGCATGGGGAGAAAATGCAAGAGATGCTTGGGATATTCAAGCACGTTCATATAAACCTCCCACTGTTAGATGCCATCCAACAAGTGCATGCATATGAGAAGTTCCTTAAAGAACTTTGCACCCATAAATGAAAATCAAGATCTTTACCGAAGAAGGTCTTCCTGACTGAGCAGGTGAGCTCAGTGCTTTGACACCAAGCTCCACCTAAACTTAAGGATCATGGGACATCGATCATCTCTTGTGTTATAAGAAACATGTCCATCGAGCATGCTCTGCTCGATCTTAGGGCCAGTGTAAACATATTGCCGAGTTCTCTATATGACACCTTTGGGATTGGGGGGCTAAAACCCACCTCAACCATCCTACAATTAGTCGAGAAGTCTACCAAGATTTCTCGAAGAATATTGGAAGATGTGTTAGTCAAGGTTGATGACTTTTATTTTTCTGTTGATTTTATTGTTCTAGATATGGAAGACACTGATGTCGTTCACCAGACTCCCATCATTCTGGGCAGACCATTCTTGGTCACTGCCAATACTTGTATTAATTATCGTACTGGAGAGATGGATGTCTCATTTGGCAACAAGTGAATATGCTTAAACATCTTTGATACTGCCATGAGAACGACAGAAAATGACAAATGCTTCCATGTGGAGGACACTAATCCTCAATGTAAGCAATATGATCCATCACAGTTGGAATCATGTATGAATGAATATTCAGTTTATGGCTCATCATCATCAAAGAATCATCCCCATGAGTGTCACAAATAGTTTCAAATATGTAGGGGGCTACTTTCGTTCATAGCGGAGAAAAGTGTCATTTCAGGGTCCAGAGAGGTAAACTTTTAGGACACGTAGTGGACAAAGCGAAGGATGGAACTATATATCTTAGACCTCTCGATTGAGCATGATTTTGAGTCCATTGATCTCATAGACAATGAAGGATAACCAAAGATTCGTCTAGTTGAAGACGTAAAATTTAGCGCTTTTTGGGAGGCAACCCATACTGTTGTTGGTAATTTTAGTAACCAATTAGTTTTTCTGTTTATTTCTTTCCTTCTTTTTGTTTTATGAGCATGTAGGATAGATCATGTATACATTTACTTTCTTTGATATGGTTTATAAGTTATAGGTGACATGACAACTTTCAGCAAATATATCAAGTGATATCTATCCCTTCTCTTGTGTGTTAGTTGCATATAAGCATGGGGGAGTGCCACTGAGGACAGTGTCATTAAGCATGGTGAGAGAATATAGTTTGCACCCAAAAAAAATTTTGTCTATGTATATGCACAGTGTTGAAAACTCATAAAAATTAGGCTTTTAAGGAATGAGTTTTAATCTTATATGAATGCTTTACATAATCTAACATTTTAGAACATTTTTAAGCCCCCCCCCAAAAAAAAAAATGACACTAATATGGGAAAATGTGGTCATTTATATAGATTTTAAAGAAATGATGGTAGATGCAAGCTAAAGTTTATTGTTAAATCACGAGTATGAATATGCACAACTTTATTTTTGAAAAACTAAGCAAATGAACAGTATCAGAAATAAGAGCTTAAAAATAAATAAATAAACATATGTTTAGTTGTTTGATGTCTTTGTTGTCCCTAGTAGTTGGGCTTAGATACAAGTTAAAGTGTTTGATTTCCATGCCAAAAAGGATAATGAAGAAAATCACTTCTTGGCAGAAGTCAATATATGTGGCCTATTTGATTCGAACAAGTAGAACCAAATGGGTGTTTACACCTACTTCCCTAAAACTATCTGGTTTGGGAGCCACCGGCCCGAAAGTCCATTACGTAGACTTTATAGAAAGCCTAAGAGATGTTGACATTGCACATAAAAAGAAAAAAGCTATATGTAAAACTATAAAAATAGAAGGTCTAGTGACTCGAGCAATTAAGGCTAAGAGATACTTTGTATCAAGTGCCCTAAGGTCGTCTGGTTTGGGAGTCGTTGACTCAAAGCTCGTTACATGGGTCACAAAACCCTGAAAATTTGATATAGTGATCAACGAAAAAAAAAAAGTGTGAAAATTTGAAAAAGAAAAAAAAAAGAAAGAAAATCACGAGCATAAAGACAAAGTTCACTGTTTAAGAATAATTTTGAGAAACTTGTGCATAAAACATATTAGTGAGGATAAATAAGCAATGACATGTGTGTATTTAATTTTTCGAGAACAAAACATAAATGATTACGATATTTAAAAAAGTAAAAGAAATTTTTTTTATTATGTGGTGGCATGTAAAGATTCTAAATATGTTTTGAGAGTGTCATACCATGAAATATTTGTTTAAACAAACTTCTTAGTTGTCTAATGCTTCTTGAAGTTGAATCTTTATGTATACATGACATAAATGTTTGTGGCTAGCATCACTGCAAACCCTCACGAGACCTTACTCATCCACTAGGGTAACCCAAGGCTTTTTGCATATGCTAAATGCAACCGTGATTTCTATGAAAGTGAGCTAGGATTTGATTTGCTTATTCTGCTTTTGTTTCTGTTAATGGCTAGTTTGCTCGAGCACTAGCAAACAATAAGCATTAGAGAATTTGATTATGCATAATTGTATGCATTTGATATACAGTTTATTTGCATGATTACTCTTGAAAACAAGAATAATCACTCATGTTTCATCGGTTTTGGTAGAGAATCTTTTGTTTTTTAAAAAGGGAAAATAAGTAAATAAAGTGAATCCAATTGAGTGTTTTTGTAAAATTAATTTCTTACTAATAGCCCTTTTGAAAATAGTTTTTTAAAACAAACTTTTTGAATTTATAAAAAATTTAAACAAGTATTTAGAAAATTTTCTTAAAACAACCACTAACCCTAATCCTAGTCTTTAAATAGTAGCAATTAGAGAGGGGCTTGAGTCTTTTCAAGAGATAAACGCCAACCAGCCCCCCTCTCTCTTCAGTCGGTTCTTCCTATGCTCTTCTCTCTTCCTTTCTCTATTTATTCTTTTTTTCTTTGTCTCCTTGTCGGCATCCCCTTCTTGTTTCAACGGAGTGCACGTGCATGTTCAGAGAAAGATCACTTCTTCTTCTCAACCCTGCTGTCGGAGGTGAATCGCAAGGTGAGTCTCTTCTCCCCTGTCTCTTTATTTTTTACATATAGAATAGTTTTCGGTTATGAGTACATATAGTTTTTTTTTTGCATTGTATCTTAACATGATGATGTATTCCCATTCGTTGTCTACATAGAGTTAGGCTTTGATTTTTTTTTTAGAAAATACAAAAAAAGGAAAGGATCACTGCAGCAAGCCTGATCTGATTACTAGATCCAGCCGACCATTTGGTTGGCTCAGATTTGATCAGATCAAGCCATCGTTGGCCTGATTTGCTGAATCGTTGTGTAGCAGTCTGCATCTTTCCTATTTTCGGTATATAAAAAAAAAAATTCTGCTAGTCACGACATATTAGGTATGCTACCTTAAACTGCATGGATTTGTTAACAGATTAGACAATCCTGATTTGTAGCAAATCTGCAATTAGATCTATCAACCGAGTTCACGACCTGCCAGCCAATCCAAGTGAATCAGCCCCAATCTGATCAGGCAAATCATACTAGATAGATTAGCCGATCTGTCAGTCTGACAAACTGACTGATCTGCTGATTACCAGCAGGTCGTTCTATCTCAAATTCTGCCAGGTGCAGTTAACGTGTGAAGCCAATAAGTCTCACTGGCTGCCCATTAAATCACATCAGACCTGAACTGGTAATTGATTGCCATCAACCCAACCCAAGTCTACCCAGATCTTATCTTGTGAGACCCTGTTAGCAATCAGTCAAGCACAACCAAATATGTGTCAGCCCAGATCTGTTGCTCAAATCTGACTATTTATAGGAGTGCATGACTTTTTTTACCGACAAAAAATTTGACCTAGCACAGGCGATAGGCCAAATCTGAGCTGAACTGCTGCACGACCAGTAGACAAGTCTAAATTGCATTCAGCAAGTCCGATTCTGATTTGTTAGCTTTGATTTGCCCAGCTGATAGGTTGATTGGACTCTGGCAGGATACAACAACATTGAGATTGTGTGTTTTCTTCAGCTTTGATTTCCATTAGTTGAGTGCTAGGATTTAGTTAGTAAATTTATTTTCTTCGATAATAGCTCAACATAGTTAGCTTTCAATTTTGCTACATATTGAAGGATATATTGAAATTTTGTTTTGAGAATCTTGATCTAGCAAATTCTAAGCTAAACCAATTTTTTTTTAGCCTAGATTTTTCCTTTCCTTTAGAAAATTAAATACATCTAAGTTTTTGCCATTTAGATTTAATTGTTATTTTATTACAACTAACTTGAACTAGATTATAATCTTGTAGTTTGGGTGTTTGTGTTTAGTGTGTCTTGCAGGTGGGTTTACATGTGTGAATAGAATGCTATCGCCAGGGTCATGCCTGTGTGAATCAAAAGAAAGTGAGTCCGTGAAAGCAAACAGAGCCCTACAATTTTTATTTTTCTTTATTTTATTTATTTTGGCGCCAGAGGGTCATTTACTTTAAGTTGGGTTATGATAAAGCCTTTTTATTTTTGAGCCCTCTACAAAGAGTAGCACATTTTAAGTTTTTTATTTTATTTATTCAAGGCAATAAAGTTTGTTCTTGTGTAGGGTACGGAAGTTTTTTTTTCACGATTTCTATGTTCGAACCGGATTTCACCACTTGTGTGAACTAGAATTTAAAATTTAATGCATGGTTTATACAAGTGAATTTTACTGAAAAACATCTTTTAAAATACTTTCATGCAAAGTTACATAATTGATTGCTAAATAAAAAATGTCAGCGAAACTAGACTCAAGCGATTATGCCAATCAGTCAAAATAAGAATGTGGGACACCTAGCTAGACTCTTGACTGAAGCGCCGACTCCTCTGACTGCCTTCTTCTCTAATACGCCACTCCTCTTTACTTGCTTGGTTGAGTCATGAACTCTTGTGGGAACACCCATAAAATCCTGAGGTCCTCTCATGTACACCAAACATCTTATTTGCCTTTAACTATTTTTTCTCTTTCCTCCTTTATGTGAACATGAAAGTACAAAAATGGGCTTCCTCCCTTAAAAACAAAGAAAGTATGAAATCGGTCATCTCAATTCTCATATACGATCAAATGCATTCTACTTTATTAGTGTCAAAACTTATCCAAAATACAAACAAAAAACAGTCATTCACCATCTTTATTCTCCTCAAAACAACTGCCTCATTGAAGAAAGGGCTGCAAAAGTGAATAAAAAGTATATTGGGCGCAATCATTGAAGTAATTTCTTAAAATGATAAATCACTTATCTTAAATATTTGAAATCAAAATAGTGAAGTAAAAACATGCCATACGATGGGCACGTAAATGTAAAGTTTGCATTTTTTTTTTAAAGAGTGATCATCACTGATTCAAAATACTACAAACTTCTACAATGTTTCTTGGTTAATTAATAAGTGGAACATATAGGTGCTCAACGTTATGACAAATTTATGGTCAACTGGTTTAGATTTCAAATATTTAAGATAGACTCCTAACATTTCATGAAATTACCCAATTAACCACTTCAATTGCATTTCCTCCCTGGAACTACTTATTTACCTTTAAGTAATAATAGCTATGAAAGTAGAAGGCTACAAAGTGACCATCAATAATTAATAAGTTAAATTTATCATGTTCAAAAGTTACCTAAAGTTAGTAGATAAAATAGCAACCAAGTCGTTATTTAAGTAATTTTAAAAAGTTAAGCATCTATCTCAAATATTAGAAACTTGAACGGGATAAACATAAAATTGTCATAGGACAAGAGTTTATATGTAAATTACCTTTAACAAAAGAAGCTTTGATAATTTTTAAGATGTAAAGGGCACCATAGGATAAGAGTCTATATGTGAATTACCCTCAACAGAAACAACTTTTAATAATTTTTAAGGTGGAAAGGGCGGTCGGGGGAACTAATTTCCAACCGGACTATTTTCAAAGCAATCACTTCTCTAGCGAAGCAGGTTATATGTTCTCCCCGAAACATGCATGTGCGTGCATGCGTGTTTTGAGGTTCCAAATAAGAGCCACTTATATAAGCACGTGGGGCTCATATACCCGTGTGTGTCAACATCACTTAGCATCGGAGTCTAGTACGGTTACAATGACTTAAGTACCCTTTTCCATCATTCCCGTCATGAAACAATGATTCAAGAAAAGAACAAAAGTGTCCTCTATCCAAAAAATGGAGGATGATCTTAACTCTTCAAAGTCTAAACATTTTATTTTCGCCCTAAGCAGTAAACTCCTATGCTACCGCTGGATCACCCTTTGACGATGCACCATTTGCAGTAACAGGAGCTCCCTTTGACGAGACACCCTTTGTCGTTATCTGCTACCATTAGAGCACCTTTTACCATCGTATGCTATCGTCGAAGCACCCTTTGTCATCGTTTGCTGCCACCGAAGCAACCTTTGTCGTTGTTTGCACAGTGGGAACGTCGTTGCTACCATCGATTGCATCTACCTTCTGGGTGTTTCTTTTCCATTTTTGGATTACCAAAACTCCTGTCATTTCAGAGAGTTTTGTGTAAGGTTTTGTTATGTAAACAAATCGATTTGTGAATTTGAATGTTAAATCTTACAACTGGTTGTACTATTCATGCTAAATAACACCTATTTTCATACTAAAATAAATCGATTTGTACCTATCCACCTTCTGGGCGTCGAAAAACAATTAGCACAATTTGTTCTTATGAAAGCCAAACATTACTACAATATGTACTTATGAAGGCTAAATTTCTACAATGATTTGTATGTTTGATTACAGTAATGATTTATACATTTAATGCAGTAGCGATTTATACGTTTGATGCAACAACGATTTATACGTTTGAAGCAGTAGCGATGTGTATTTATGCTTTATGAAGTTACCACGATTTGTACTTAAGTTTGCTAAATCCTACAACGATGTTTACTTATGAAGATCAAACATTGCAACGATATGTACTTATGAAGGGTGCAATTTCTACAATGATTTGTATGTTTGAAGCATAAACAATTTATACATTTAAATCAATAGCAATTTTGTACATTTGAAGCAGCAACAATTTATATGTTTGATGCAGTAGTGAAGTGTATTTATAAAGTTACCTCAATTTATACTTAAGTTTGCTAAATCTTACAACGATGTTTACTTATGAAGCCAAATATTACGATGATTTGTAATGATGGTGATTGTGTAACGAATGTGATAATTTATAATAATATATACTTGGAGAGGCGGTTGTAACATATAATGATATAGTTAAATTTATATGTTGTGTAGGTTAGCAATGACTAAAATTCGTAAGACAAGAAAACCTCTGTCGTTCGAGGGGATGACCACTGGAGAAGTGATCCGCTAGTCCGATATATATGAGCATTATGAAACATACCAAAATATAATGAAGATTGACAATGATAAAGACAGGGACAAAGTGTTGGAATTTTATAAAGCGGAGACTAATCCATCATATATTAAAGATGAAAAGCAAAGAAAAAGGGATGAGGAAGAACTAAAGATGAAGAAGAAGAAGGATGATAAAGAGAAGGAAAAGCAAAGGCAGAAGCAGAAGAAGAATGAAAAGCAAAGGAAGAAAAGACAAATGAAGGAGGAAGAGGAGGAGAGAGAAAAGCAAAAGAAGAATAAGGAGAAGGAGGAAGAGAATGAAAGGCAATTGAAGAAGAAGAAGGAAGAGAAGGAAAGACAAATGATGAAGAAGGAAGAAGAATTAGGATGAGGAAGAAAATAAAAGGCAAAGGAAGAAGAAGGAGGACAAGGAAGAGAAGAAAAGACAAAGGAAGGAGAAGGAGGATGAGGAAGAGAATAAAAGGCAAATGAAGGAGAAAGAGGACAAGGAAGAGAAGGAAAGGCAAATAAAGAAGGAGGACGAGGAAGATAAGGAAAGGGAAAGGAAGAAGCCAGAGGAGGAAGAAAAATAAAGGAAAAGGAAAAGCAGAAGGAAGAGAAGAAAAGGGAAAGGAAGAAATAAATAGAAAAGCAAATGAAGGAGGCGAATGAGCGAAGGAAGGAAGAAGTAGAAAAGCAGAGGAGGGAGGCAACATAGCGAAGGAGCAACAAGAAAGGCACAGGAAGAGGCGAGAATGAATGAGTAACAAAAAAGTCAGAGGAGGGATAAAGAGGAGAAAAGTATGACCAAGGTACGTAAATCGCTTCTGTCTGTCACGATTTACTGTGATAGGTATTATTATGTATAGAGATTATTGTGATAAATATTATTATGTATAGCGATTACTGTGATAGTGATTACTATGTATAGCGATTATTATGACATATGTATAGCGATTACCGTAATAACAATTAGTACGTATAGTAATTACTTTGATATCAATTATTGTATATACGATTATAGTGATAGCGAGTGTACAACGATTATTATATATAGCAATTATTGTGTACACCGACGTGTAGAAGTATAAATGAGACTAATTGTGAATTGATATAAATAATATGTTATTTTGTGTTACAGAGAGGTTAGAAGATAAGTAGAACACCATGTCAAAAGCACAAAAGGCGGTATCAGTGGCCTATAGTTCTGTCATGATATGGACAACCGAGTGAATATCAGAAGGACCGATTATGAAATATGCACTTTGGCGGCCTTCTGGACCAACATTATTGTGAAACGTGCTGAAACAACATGACCTACCTGGTCAATAAGTGAAATTATAAGATGAACACATTCGAGTTTGATGGTTTTGATATCACCATGACCCTAGAAGATATGACACGAATTATGGGTCATAAGTGCCATGGAAGTGTTGTCCTAGCACAAGATTCAAACTATAACGCAAGGGACAAGTGCACGACCCTTCTAGGAATGTTGATGGAAGACTGAGGCCAATGTATTTCTGGTAGAAGCAATTTCACATCGATGAAAGTTTTTTTTTGTAATAAATTGGAAGGTCGATCTGCTACATGTGCATCTAAAACAACTGACCAAGAGTTGTGTGGCTTCCTTCTTTATTTTTTTGGACTTACTTTATTTTTGGATTTGTCTAGTTTGAGGTTAAGTTACTTGTGACTGCAATTCTTGGAAGACTTAGATGAAGTTGACAACTATGCATGGGGTGTTGTTATGCTCGCAAACTTTCATAATCAACTTTACCATGTGAGTAAGGGTACAAAATCGTCGGAGGGTTTTGGCCATTTGTCTAGGTAATTATTCATTACATATTTAGTAGTTTTAGACTAAGATCATTGAAGTTATTGTCTTACTAATATATTATTTTTGTAGGCCTGAACGTGGGAGCATATTGTCATCTTGCGTCCTGAGTGTGGCCCTACAATTTGTGGTTTTCCCAAGATCAGCCGGTGGGCTATAATAAATGTCGAGGATAATGCTAAGTATATTTTAGATGGTTTACAATTAAATGAGGTAAATGGTTTAAAATCGTTTACAATCGTTTTAGCATTTATCATTCATTAGTATAAATCATTGAAATGTTTAACATTATTAAGTAATCATCACTGCAAGATTTTGTCTTTGTTAATACAAATCGTTATTGCATTAGCATTTAACATTCATTAGTATAAATTGTTCTAATGTTTAACATTCTTAAGTAATGATCGTTGCAGGATTTTGTATTCCTTAGTACAAATCGTTATCGCTTTATTATTTAACTTTCATTAGAGTAAATTGTTGTAATGTTTAACATTCTTAAGTAATGATCGTTGCAGGATTTTGTTTTTGTTAGTACAAAGCGTTATCGCTTTAGCATTTAGCATTCATTATTGTAAATCATTATAATATTTAACATTCATTGTTGTAAATCATTGTAATATTTAACATTCATTAGTATAAATCATTTTAATATAAAGCACTCATTAGTAACAATCGTTGTAATATATTTAACACTCGTTATTATAAATCATTTTAATATTTAGCATTCATTAGCATGAATAATTATGTCTATACCTAAACCACAATCTCCAATGTACAAGTTGTGTGGAGACCATATGGAGATGAGGAGGACGAGGACCAAGAGGTTGTTGTTGAGGCTGAGAGACTGTCTAATTGCAATATTTGGATGTTTAGCAAATCTGAAGCCGAGTTACAACATGGTAGTTGAGTTTTCTTATAAGCTAGCTTGGGACAGTCGACCCCAAAGCAACCTGTGGTAGTGAGAAAGAAGATAAATAGTGGTGGGGCCATGAACGTGAATTGACACAAATGCTTCCTGAAATAATTGGATAGCTAAAATAAAGGAGATTTCTGTCATAACATATGATCATAAAGAACGACAATATGACCCCAACTATTTCAAAAAATATTGGAAACCCATGCGTTAAAATCTGGAGATAGAGAAGAAGCAACATGGAAGTAAGGTCTTTCATGTCCCCCAGCAGGTCATCTCCCAGCATAGAAATAATATCCAACGTGTCTCTCTGACTACAACTGTGATTCTCTCTGTTGCAGTACACGATGAGGAGCCAACACAACTCACAAAGAAGAAGGTAGTCTTCGCCAAAAGGTTAGCGATATTGAAGAGGGAGAATAAGAAGTTACAAAAGCAGGTGTAGAATTTGGGGAGACAAATGCAATCACAATATGATACACTGGTAGAGATGATTACCAGTGGTTTTAATAAGATCGAGGAAACCAAGAGGCCACCGAGGAAAGAGAGTCAAGCAAGGAAAAGAAAGAGACAATTTATATGTCATAGTCTATCTGAGTCATCAAGTGCCACTGAATAAACATTATGTGATTTTTGTATCTTGATAATTATTTATTGTAATTTTGTCATTCTTTGTTGTAATTCTATAATTTTTTTTTGTAACATGACATTCTATAATCATATAGTTTTTTTTAATAAGTATGACACACAAGTGCCACTGAACAAATCGTTGTAATGTTCAGCCTTCATAAATAAAAATCGAAGAAGCGTTTAGCGTTGTGTACTGTAAAAATTATGATTTGCTTTTACGAGCTTTGTATTCCTATCACGATTTACACAGTGATTGATAAAAGACTGAAATGATTTGTACATATGAAGGCTACATGCTATCATGATTTTCTTGATATCGATTAGCTTGCAACCAGTTATAATTCTTTGTTGTAATGTAACATTTTATAATTATATAATTCTTTTTATAACAAATCAGGATTTGTTTTTTTATAGAGAAAGTGTTCTATCACGATTTGTATAGCCACAGACATAAAGCAAAAATGATTTGTCCTATCGTGATTTGCTTTTACGAGCTTTGTCTATGTGAACAATATGTCACATCACGATTTACACAGTGATTGGTTCATAAAAGGCAGAAAAGAAAAACAATAAACAAATCAGCACAGTGTTTAGACTTTACAAATCGAGGTAACTTCAATGATACAAATCAAGGTAACTTCATAAATATAAATTGATTTACAACTTGATACTGATTTAAGTTTTATACTAAAATAATATTTTAGTAATAGTTGCAAATCGATATGAGTAAATCATGATATTACATAACGATATGCACCTGCTTATACGAGTAAAACAACTTGGATCTCAAAGCACAAGTTGGCATGTTACTCGATGACTTTATAGTAGATTTGCAAGCATAATTGGATCAATTTCCCAAGATCTATATCTCACAACTAGCTTGGATCAATACATGCGAAAACAATTTGCTTATACAAGCTATGTTTTTCTTAAATATATGTCATATAACGATTTACAGAATAGTTGATATAAGGCAAAAATGATTTATATTATAAAGATCTGATCTCGATATTCTATTTTCTATAGTGATTTGCAAATGAAACAACATTTTTTTATTTATGCGCAATGTAATTTATGCATGATTTTTTAAAATGAGCAGGATGTGAAATGACGTTTCCTTTATAAATGAATGACAAGTCACACAAGTTCAGGAGGGTGTTGCTTCACTTTGCTTCATAAGTAAGGAACAGATGAACCAATATTTTCTTTATAAACAACATGTTCGGAGGCCGAACATATAACCTACTTCGTTGCAAAGGGGGGATTGATGGCAAGGAAGGAGATAACGACAGCTACACAACTAGCGACAATGAATTAGGCATATATTTTATAAACCCCGTGACGAATATCTTCAAAATTTATTTCTTTTATGTCGTATATTTGATTTGTTTTATTTACTATGAAAAGAAATTGCAATATAATGTGACAGATCGTTTATTGAATATTTTGCTAATGTCTGTGGAACATCCACAAAAAAAAGATGCCCAAAAACTCAACAAAGAGCTCCAAGAGAACATCAACTGACTGCGAAATAAATTTGCAAAAGGAAACACTATCAGTAATTTTGTACATATGAAACCGCTATCAGTTATACATTTATGTATGCCATGGGTATGTATATTAACACGTGCAGATTTTTTGCAAACAGTCTATATATGATCTCGTCATGTAAATTCAAAGAAACACAACAACCAATACTAGATGCATCGTCAACCCTTATTTTATGATATATCGGTTCTCTTATGTGTTTATTTTCTTTTTTGATTTACTCTTGTTACTTCGTATTTTAACCTTACTATTATCATTGTTTCATTCAACAAAGTTCCGTTGGTCGACTGCCATACGCCACTGGATTTCAAGATGGACTACAATACTAGGGTAACGATGTTCACTACAGAGACTTTTGGTCAAGTGAAAAGGTAAGTGAAGAAACTTGTTGTCCAAGGTTTGTGAGGCATAACACTCCTAACACGATTTCTACTATCAATTTGTAAGATATTATATCGATTTAAGATATTGTTTTGATTCTTAATATCGATTTCTAAGCTATCAATAGGAATTCCATATCGATTTGTAAGATATTTTATCATTGATTTGCTGATATTGATTCCTACATTATGGCGATTATCTAAGCATTGGGTCTTATACGTGATGGATTTACGAAAATAACAATTATGGTGCTACAACTCATTGGACTTTCACACTGGTATAAAATGTGACATTATTCATTTGGTAAGTTTCTATATATAAGTGTATTATATCTTGTACAATGACCTAGAATTTACTTGCTTCTGTATTAACCACAGGTGAGATTCCTCAAAGATGTATTGGGTGTCAACATTAGCGAGTGGAGGTTTCACTGCACACTCGATGCTCCTTTACAAAATAATGACGTCGATTGTGACAATTTTGTAATGAAGTATATTGAAACAATATACAATGGACAATAACATGATTTCGACTTTGTATGCTCTACACTTAAGCATGTTTTATTATCCTATATTATTGAGGATTCAATTTCTATATTGGTCTCACATTACCTTTTTGTTGTACGATGATATAACTGGATTCCACACAAAACTATGCAAAAAATTGGTGAAGTTTCTAATTACGAAAGAGAAAAAAACTTAGACGGCAAGAATACCTAGAAGGCAATAAATGACGCGATCTCCCCCGAAGTAATATGATGTATAGATATTTGTAACAAATTTTATAGAATGTGTATACAAATTATGTAAATATCTTTGGGTTGAAATAAAAAATCAGTAATTACCCTGATTTCAAGAGGAGTGCTGATAAATACTGATAAATGCTGATATCAAGAGGAATGCAGATATATACTTCAAGAATGGGAAGATCTGTGTTTTTCATCCTTTTACATAGGACACTATGTAAATTGATGTGGTTATAAATCGCATCGATGGGCTACATGATAAATCACTTTTACTATACACATTAATAAGTTAGACTATTGTTTGTAGCAAAGGCAAATTGTTGTCTCTGACATAGACATCATTGTGGAAATCACTATAGGACACTATATGGTATAACGATTTATATAACATGTTTGAAGGAAAAAAGTGTTTTGTATTTACAATGATTTGTACATGTGAAGGCTAGATGAGACAATAATTTTTACTTTTAATATAGTTTATCTACAGAACAATTTTTTGTGCAATGATTCAAATATAGTATGTGTATAATGATTTGTATATGTGATGGCTAGATGAGACAACAATTTTTACTTATAATGCAGTTTATTTTCAGAACAACGAAGGACATGAGCACGCCAAACGTTATATGATGTACAAAGATTTGAAATAGAATTTGTACTGTATATAAATTTTGTAATAGACTATGTATACATATTGCTGAGTACATTCCTGTTTAATCAAATAAAAAATATGTACATCTATCTCGATTGAAATATAAATTCTATAAATTATACTTCTAATTGTACTCATGTAAGTTGTGTTTAAAAGGCTAACTTTTATTGCGATTTGTACTAATGTACAATGTGATTTTCATTCAGTTGTGACCGACATAGACGTCATTGTGTAAATCACGATAGGACACTACATGGTATAATGATTTATATAACAAGTAAATCGCGATAAAAAACTATAAAGGTGATTTACTAATGGTATAAAAATTAAACTACAACAATTTAACAGTGATCATGCACAGGTAGTAAATGTAACTCATCGGCGTGGTTTACAACCACAAACATGTCAGCGATAGCGATTTAATACTAACAATTTACCAAATGGGAGAAGTTGGTAAATGCTATATTAGTTAGCATCCCTTGTACAAATTGCTATCACACGTTTAACATTCATAAATAAAATTCACACTGAAAGAAAAAAAATGTTTTGTATCTATAATGATTTGTACATGTGAAAGGCTACATAAGACAACGATTTTTACTAATGGTATAAGCACTGAACAACGATGATTTACCAATGGTATCAAAACTGTAGCTTTGTAGGCTAAATGAGACAATGATTTATACATGTGAAGGATACATATTACAATGATCGGTCTTGAAATGATCACTATTTACAACAATTTTTGCAGTGTGATTTCAATTACACAAGTCAATCATCACAGAGATTTATTAAGTTACATCAAATTACATAATTCAAAAATCACACAGGTTTATTATGTTGCATCATGTTAATACAATGTTATGTTCCATCATGTTAATATAATCAAATACAATTATGTAGCTGAAGAATTCACATGTGATTCTTGTGTTCCATTGCTCACTTTTGAATTGAAATGAGTCAGTCATGAAACAAAACAATATAAGACACTATATTAAGTTTAACAAGAAATACAAACATCCTCCCAACGTTGATTACATACCAAAATACTTGTAAAACTGATGTCATTGTTCCTCTCAAACTAGTCGGGAGGATTGAAGGTTCCAACATTATAGTGCACGTCTGTAAGGTATTGTTGCATGTTGAAAATTACACAAGTTAGATATTGATAAACTGCACGTAATAAAATTTACATGAAAAATAATATAATTATTACATAATGCTTAGGGGTTGGTTGTTTCTTAGACCTTTTCTTATCAACAAATTCTAGTGCACCCTTTGTTCTTCAACGACTGCGATCAGAGACAAGTTTTCTTTTGATACCCTTCGCTACTGAATTTTTCCATCATAATCTACAACGTTGACTCATGACTTATTGAAGATGATGTTTACGCTTTGACGCAACTTCTCATGCGGGTCAAGAAAAGCATGATTTTCACCTTCGTTGTTCATTCTCATTTGCTTAGACTGGTCTTCATGAGCTGCAACAGAGTGGTGGTGAATTAACTGCACGTTTTTAAGTAAGTCTCTTGACACTTTTCTTATGCATACATAGGCTTCTTCGGTTTTTTATGTCAAATCTACAACACGCATAAGTGACTTACATAGTTGTTGGTAATAAAAGGTTATATGTCACTTCTCATCAACACCAAATGGACTCATATTATATGTATCCAACAATTCAATCTTTGCTTGTCTCATCCATCTTCGCATTAAATATGACTCAAGCATTTCTTGTATCATCTCGTGATTAAGTGTCTTTAATGCATGACGACAAAAAATACCTTTGAATTCATACATTTTGCACATACATTCAACTATTTTGTTGTCAACATTATACATAACATGTGCTTCTTGCCTTTTCAGATGCTCTTCGTCCTCCCATACAATATAGTATTTATGCATATTCTCGGTTTGCTTACATCCTTCTATGTTGCAATTCATGATGTGTATAACCTACTTCTTAATCCATTCAAATACAGTTAGTGTATACAAGTCGGTAGGTCGCATTAATATTTTCATGTCTAACGTTACAAGGCGTGTGTTGAAGCATTTCACATATTGTTCAAGCTTAATCTATTTAAGACCATCTACAAATAATTTATATTATTTTATGAAGCAAAACATTGTTAAACATGAATACAAGGGTTTTTTCAGTGTGACATGCATAGATTCAACTCTTTGTGTGCTTATCATACATGCACAAAAGTATTGTCTTCTATATGTCAATGCCCACTTCTTTTTGTGTGCATATAATTTTTGTAACCACACACAGTCTTCAATGTCGTACATCTGAATCATTTCCTCCTAATCAGACATAAAAGTGACCTTGTCTATGCTCTCAAGTACACACCTTGTGAAATTTTTATCAAACTCTGTCTTCTGATTAAATATGTGTCTTATGTTCTTTACTGCATTTTGAAAGATATGCCACAAACATAGGTGATAATGTGCATCTGGCCATACATGAGACACTGCAACCGTAATTGCATGATCACCATCTATAAGTACAACTTTAGGGTGCTTCCCATTCATTGCCTGTATAAATACTTTGAAGAACCACTCAAAGGTTTCCTTGATCAGGTTATACAAAAAAACGTCGCCTAATATGCAACTCTGTGAGTAATGGTTTACTCCAACAAACTGCGCAAATGGCCACTGTTAAGTATTAATCTTCACTATCGTATAAAAAATAAGCACAACATTGAAGCATTCATAATCTACTATTGACTTTGAATTTTTCCAAAACATATTCACAACATATCCATCTTCATCTAGTTGCATTGCACTAAAGAAAACATGGTCATTGTTTGATTTGTTCTATAAGTAATCAACTAAATAACATATTTCTTCATTTTTCATGTTATTTGTCCTCTTCTTTCTCAAGTGGTTTCTTAGATCCATAGGTGTGAATGACACATCCTCGCGACCACCATCTATGTGCGCACACAAATTGTATGTCTTCCTTGGTGCAATGCCGACACTATCAACTATTTCAGCAATCGTAGCAAGCGCTTCAATTACTTTACGTTATTCATAAATGAAGCTGCTAATTCATAGTTATGATCACTTATTAAAGTATAAAATACATATTTCCCATTCAGAAGTCTTCTTAACACCATTCTCGCTGGACATCCACATCTTGAATCTGGCGTGCTCTTTGTTGGATATCCACTTGACTTCCTCCAAGCTTCCTTAAAACAAACATGTCTTTCTCACCACGACACCCTATGCATTTTTTGACCAAGAATACCTTCTAACAATGAAATTAAGTTTTAAGGCATAATCATTGTAAAATTTGTATGCAGCTTCCTCATTATTAAACCACATCCTTTTACGAGAACAAAGTCAAGTGTACTATCATGTACATTCCCACTGCCTGCACCTTTATCAAGTGTATTGTCATGATTGTCTACCTCATTATCGAATCACATTTGTTATGCTGGAGCATTTGAGTCAATAATGATTTCAATGCTTGCACCCTTCTTATCACGTGCATCATTAGTGCACATATTCACTTTTTAAGATGCGTCATTAGTACATATGTTCACTTCTTCATAACTTTCTAATGGTTGAGATACATCATCATCACTACAACTAGATGATAAGATCACTACTATCATAAGCAAGATATCAATTTGCGTTAGCCAACACATATGTTTACTATAATTTATTCAAGATGCATATAACAATGAATACCGATTAGTTAAGCAAGTCAAAGAAACGATTGAATGAATCACAATATAAAAGCAACATCGATTTGTTATTTGTTTATAATATGCATTGAGTTGTTATTTACCATACCAATAAAAGAAACAATTTATCGTATATATGTGTTGACGATAGCGATTCATGTGACAATAATCTAATTATATCTACGACACTCTGAAGTGATTTCAATAAAAAACGCTAAATGAGTAACAATTTGAATATGCAAATCGCTACCACAAGCGCGTAACAATCTAAATTTTGCACACACACGTTTAAAAAATATACTACAAATATCTTATAAATCGACATTATAAAACACATAATATCTTACAAATCAATATACATATCACATAATATATTACAAATCGATATGACAATTCAGCATAATAGCTTACAAATCGATATTAACAAACAAAACAATATCTCACAAATCGGTAGTATATTACTACAACCGTGATTTGCGTTACATTACATATACTGAGTGAATGAACGATACCGAATGAGATAGAGGCCCTTCCTCGCACATGTTACCAAGCATGCTTGTCAATAAGTTTCAATGTCTTACAAATATCTTCAATTTTTCAACCGTCGAAAAGCCAACATCCACCTGCAATAACAAAACAATGCCTTAATGACACACATGATGATATATATTCTTCAACAATAGCATAATGACATGAAAATGTACTCACGTTGCCTTAATGACACTTGTTGAAATGTGTGTGCATTATTATTTTTTTCGTACTACCTAACAGAAACGAAGAAGAGAAGGCTCTAAAAGAGATGGCGGACAAATCTCTCTATGACGCCCACCAATAATCGAACCACTCAATCAATTTATAGTTATCTCCACAAGGTAGGTACGAACCCAATAATACATATCTATCTTTTTTATATATTATTCATATTATTTATATATTCTTTTATTATAAAATCATCATGAGTAACATGGCACATGAATTATCGCGGGTCCGAAGATATTCATCTGTAAACACACGAATTTGTGTTTGGGGCGAACACACAATGCTCTCTCCTTCTCTAGTGCCTATTTTAAGACGGGATGCTCAAAAGAGCTTTGTCGAAACAAACATAGAGAATACCTCCCTCTCTCTCTCTCCAGGAGCATGGCTTACACTGCATGCCTACAAACATCACCTTTCTGCAATACCCTCCTCTCAAGTAATCGCAAGCTCTGCACACTGCACATCCTACTCCCTCATCTCAGAATTATGAGGCCGTTAACATCCTGCCCATCTAAAAAGGCCTCACCATCTAGAGTTGTTCTTGCTCTAGCTAGAAGAGGCTTCTCCTTCACGGAAGACCCAATCGCATCACGTAGGCCTCTTCTTTGTGCCACCACTTATCTTTTTTTGGTGTACCTATTTGCATGTTTTCGATTATTACATGAACTTTTGCTCTCTACGTTCCATTGGAATTCATTGATTTGTAGGAAGCCGTGTAGTGGTGTGCCACCACTTACATTTTTTGGCATCCCCATTTGCATATTTTTTTATTATTGTATGAGTTTTTGCTCTTTACTTCTCATGCGATTTATATTTTAGCAGTAAACCATGTTGTGGCATCCCTGTTCAGTGATAATCTATGGGGGTGTTGGTTTTCCTCTGTTTCTCTTTTATAATTTGCTTGATAAATTAGTGATGCAATTTGCATGCTTTCCCGCTGTGCAAAGGCGACTTTTGAGGGTTCCTTCGTAGTGGATGTTTGGTGATATGTGAAAATTTATGAAATTGGGTAAATGGGTACTAGTTTTTTATGCGTTTGCTTTCGTTTCCTTTGTTGAAGTTGATATCTTTCTTGGTTATTTGTCGCTGTCATTTTCATGTTTCCATGGTATGTCCCTTAGTGATGGATATTTGGTGCTTTTGTGACTTCAAAATTATGAAATTTGGCCCAGAGTTCAAGTTTTCTAAGCTTCTCTTTCGATTTCCTTTGTGGAATTTATGATCTTGGACATGGAAATGGTCAGGAGTATGTGGAAGTTGCTATGGTTGCGAATTTAAATGGATATACTATCCAGTATTAATGATTTTTTTTGCTAAAAAAAAGTTGCTTTCCGAAAACATAAAGAAAAATGCAGGATGGTCATGATGTAACCTTCCTTGCTCTTAACAACAATCATTTGTCATTAGTATTTTCAATGTTGCCATCATTTCTGTTGTATGAAGAGCGTAGTGACTATGATGAAAATGCAGAATTTTTATAGTCACCATCTACTATTTACATATTTAAAGCTGCCCATGATAGATTTTATGCATTGTATATTTTCTTATCTGTTACATGACTACATTCAGGTTATATGAATGGCGAGTAGTTGGTGATAGGCATATTCTTTATTTCATTTGCTACTTTTAGTATTGTTTAGGTGAAATATCAAGATCTCAATCCGTCTCATTGCTAAGGTACCTTGATCAGAATCTTACATGACTTACAATGTTTGAAATTCTGTGAAAATCCTCAATGAATTAACCGAAATTCAATTAACCCTTAGAAGAAAATCTTTTGTACAATATCAAGTCAAAGATCCGGTCAAAGCTTTCCTTGATTGGTTAAAATAAAAAACTTGTTGTGGATAAGAGTTTAAGTTTTTTCATTTTGTAAATAGCTAATATTTTTGGATTTAATTGAAAATGTATTCTTCTTCATGCAAAGGTGTCAATCAATTAGTTCCAATCATGTTTTCAAGGGCCATTTCACCTTACCTTCCAAGGCCATCTTAACTTCATAAGGGAACCTTCTACATGTAATTCACTCTTTTATGTATTTCTCTATGTTTGTTTTCATTGCTTATAGTTTTTACGCCGTAAAATTTCCATATTGTAAATAGAAAATGACTTCAATAGACAAGCTATTGCAACACAGTAGAGGATTATCTCGTCCATATTCTTCTTTTTATTAGTTTCCAGTTAACTACCGTAGCTTGTCACCTCAATCATGTGCACAATAATCCATGATTCAATGTAGTTGGAAGACTTTTCATTGTCATGTACTGACAGATTATCTATTCAGTTATAATCAATAAGTTGGTCAAGTGCAAATGGTTGCACCAACATCACATTTTTGTTGGGTCCAGATGCATTATACTGTTCACGTTTCCAACTTTCACTAATTAAAAACTGGTCAAGTTTAATGAGGTGAAACCAATATAGTTTCACACAAATATCTACTTTTACATTTTTTTTTTCTAAAAAATCTCCATTGGGCAATATAGGTGCACTAGATACTATTAGTTGTTGATGTTTGCTGCACACTAAGGAAGAAGATATTTGTTAATAAGTAATAATTTGTTTGAAGATTATTATTTCAGAGCTTATCAGTTTTTTTTTTTTCTTTTTTACGTCCAAAGTAAATTTCTTATCATGTTGCCTATTGATGATTGCTTCCTTATCGATACATAATCAACTAAAGTTTCATATCTGATTTCCATAGGTAGTCGGCATTATGAGGCAGTCTCCAAATATCATGCTGCTGCAACATCGATAGTCATCAAATATTTATTTGCTGGATTTTCCTTTCTCTTTCTTTTCTACTCTTCAGGATCTACCAGTGTTTTAAAGATGTTTCTCTTAATCTTTTCATACAAAAGGAAACTGTTTTTTGTATTTTTTAACCCACTTTCACGAGCGATCCAAGTCTGGATGCTTGCCGTAATGGTGAAAAGTTGAATCTAATGGTGCTGAATCTTTTCTTTCCATTGTTTTTCAATTGTGTATGCAGCTGCTGATTTGCATTATGAATCACCACTTAAGATTGTTGAGTATCCAAATCCATTGCTAAGGACGAGAAACAAATGCATTAACACATTTGATGATAATCTGAAAAAGCTGGTTGATGAGATGTTTGATGTTATGTACAAGTAAGTTTTACTTTTCTTAATCAAGGCCTTAGTTTTGAATTCAGTTTCTGGTTTTGTTCCTTATCCGTGAGTAATCGATTAATTTAACTGATGATGATGGGTTAGCAAATTCCTGCACTATTTCTTGATGCGTTCATGATAGATGGGTTGGAGTCTGTATGTAACGGTCAGCCCCTTTCTGGTATCTTTCTTAATCAATAATCATACCAAGAGATAAAAGGTAGACATCAGATTGCTTATTGTTGTGCTTTTATGTTTGGAAACTATTCAAACAGTAGAAAGAAGGACTATTAGGGTATGTTTGGTTGTGTTTTTCAAAAGTGGAAGTAAATCACATGAGATTTGGAAATGTTTGGTTGTGTTTTTCAAAAGTGAAAGTAAATCACATGAGATTTGGAATCTCATGAGATTCAAAATCATGTGATTTGGAATCTCATGTGATTCCAATTCTCATGTTTGTTTAATGTGAAGAATGAAATCTCAAAAAAAGATAAAACAAGATAAAAATTAGCAGAACTGAAACATGTGCTCTCTGGCATGAGGCCCATTTTCGGTCATGGAAGATGCATGTTGGCTTGTCAGAGGTGGTACTCCGGTGATCTCCACTCATGCTGCCACTCAGCTGGTTGGCTGCAAAACAACAAAAATTATAAAACAGAAAACAGAAAAAAAAACTAATTCAGTGGTTCTCTAATATGAGCCCCTCTTCCATCGTAGGGAGGGCACGGAGGTGTGGTGGAACTTGCTGGAGGAGGTACTCTGGCAAGCTCCACCCGTGCTACCATTCAGTTGAATGTTGCCGTTGGCATCAGCCAGACGCTGAAGCCCCACGAGTACATCGGGATGGTTCGGCGGGAGGTCCTCAACTCTTTCCTACGCTGCTGCGCGGCCGAGTTAGGGGCAACGATGATCGACGGGCTCTTCTTTGAGCTCGACCAGCCAGAGTCCGGTGAGGCATCCTCGAACATCGCCGGCTATCTGGCTGGATTAAAACCCCAACCCTCTGCAACCTTTTATGCAGAAAAAGAAAGGAAGAAAAACGTTGGGGCTTGCCCTTATACGTATATATAAATATATATAGTTCCATTGTGGATCCTGGATCCTAAACACGGATCCTAGGCCCATTTGAAGAAAATATCCATTATTTTTAGATAAATTGAAAATAAAAATTGAGGTTTTTACAATGCCTAAAGTTGTTTTGAATTATCTTTCGCTGATTTCATAAACAAACTCTGAAAGAAAAGAGATTTTCTTCTAGTCTCTTGCTTGTTTTATGAAAGGTTTGCAAGTTTGAAATTTTGGGGCATTACAGATTGGTATTAGAACTAAGGGAAGCAAAGATTCTTGACCATTGAGCATCCGCATCGCGCTGTGAGTATACAATTTCTCTTGTTTTGTAGTTGTATTTTGCATTGTTAAGCTAAGTGACTTGACACGTTCTGCTTATGTACCATCATTGTTGGGTTTTTGTAAACTACTCATGTTACGCATGAATAATACATATGTTTTTGGCTTCTATCTCGAGCTTCCTGAAATTTCTGATCTTTGGTATCCCTTGTTTACCTTAAGGATGGTAAGGAACTCGAATGAAGATTTTGTTGACGAATGGTTAGAATAACGGGGTTTCGTGATAGATTCTCTAAGTACCCTGACAGAGGCTATACGAGACCAGATTCGTTCCCAAAGGGATCAAGCGCCCTTTCCTGAACCGAGCTAGCATACCGCAGTGACCTATGAGAAATTTTTGAAGCTTGACCCCCTGACCTTCGTTGGAAAGCCCGGCCTAGATATGACCAAGAACTGGGTGGATGAGGTAGAACGAGTGTTTGAGGTCTTGTCAGTTCTCGACAACAAGAAGTTATACGGGACCTTCAGGCTGAAGGACAATGTCTGTAGTTGTTGGGACATGGCCCATGGTGTGTAGTTTCCGGGAATTTCACCAATTCCTTGGGAAGCTTTCAGAAAGACTTTCTTAGAGAACTACTTTCCTCATGCGAGGGAGAAGAAGAATGTGGAGTTCTTGGAGCTTAGCCAGGGCAATTCGAGTTTCACAGATTACATCGCTAAATTCCAGAGTTTAGAACCCTATTGCCCCAACCTGTTCGCGGATGATCGCGAGCGAGCATGAAAGTTTATTCGGAGGCTGAAGGAGGGGCTCATGTATCGGGTCCTAACTAGTATGCTCTCGACCTTCTCTGCGGCAGTTGCTGCCGCCACCCTCATGAGTGAAGCCTGTGAGCACTCTAAGAGTGCACAGAGCAGGAAGCCACCTGTTGCGGGTGGTGAGTCGAAGACACCATCCGACGACCCAGACAAACAGTCGTTCTTTCTCATAAAGATCGAAGGAGGAAAGAAACAGTTTCCTCCTTCGAAGCGTTAGTGGCCTCAGGGCAACCCTTCAGCCAGGCAACAGACTGACAATGTATGCCCCAGATGTCAACGATCTCACATTGGGCAGACGTGCTCGCTCGAGACAGGCAAATGCCTGTATTGTGGCAAGATGGGCCACTACTTCCGCGAATATCGTAAAAAGGCAGATGATGACCTCAGGCAGAATAATGGAGCACCTCTGCTCCCTCGGCCACCGCAACAACAACATCAGTCGCCGCAACCGCAGTCGAGTGGTCAGAAGAAGGCGCCGGGATGCGTCTACACCGCCACGGTCGAGCAGTTGACCAAGGGCGACCTAGTGCAAGGTACCATTTTTGTAAAAACAAAAAAATTTCGCTAATAAAGTTTGTTTATATTACGAAATATGCAATTTGGGCCTCAGATCCGTTACCGTTATCGAATCCATTAAAGAATTCGTAAATAACCCACAATGAGGTGTTAAATTATACTTATAATATTAATTTTTAATTAAATAAATAATTAATAGTATTTATAAGAAAAAAATAAATAAATTTTGGTACATAGGGTCGAACCCACAATTGAGGATCCGTCATTCGTAGGCAAACCGGGTCCATTTTAATAATGGACCCAGTGTCGCGGGTCGCGGGCTTGGACTCGGACCCGAGTCCAATTTAAAAAAAAGAAAGGGGGCGTTAAAACAGGAATCATGCTTAGGGCACGATTCTTGCTTTCAAGAATCCGAAACAGAAAGGGGCAGGGGTGGGGTTACGCAAAGCATAACCGAACCCCGTGCTTCTCGGAGGAGAAGGGTGGGAGTTCGGTAGGATATAAGGAGGGGGTGGAGAGGGTTTCACCCTCTTCACTCGGCCCTCTTTCTTTCTTCCCGTCTCTCTCTCTCTCTCTCTCTCTCTCTCTCTCTCTCTCGGTGTGCGTACGCCGGATAACTGGGGCCATCGACTGCCATTGGAGGCCACGACAAGCATCCCTGTCACGACAACAGTGAGGGGCGATTTCAGCCGGCTCCGTACTCGCGCCTCCAACCGGCTCCGTACTCGTGTCTCCAGCCTCTGATCACCGGAAAACCCACTGAAAACAGGTACGGGTCTTCGTTGAATCTTGGTGAGGGATCGAACATGTGTTCGATTTCGAGTAAGGGTTTGAGATGAGAAGCCATGGAAGTCCGTTAGATGGCTACCTTCTGGGTTTTCAAGAATTGATGGGGTTATTTTGGTCTAACCCTAACCCGTAAAATCCCCAAATCAGGTCGATAGGGGGGGGGGGGGGGAAGAGGGGTCGACTGAGGTAGTAGATGGCCCAGCCATGGAGGTCCCGAGTTTCTTATAGGGATACCCCAGATTTGGGGGTTTCTTAGTTAGGAAACGAGAAACCCCATGGTACCTATTGAATTCATGCGGAAAACCCCAAATCTTCGATTAGAGGGATTTCAGTTTCAGGTTAATAGGTAAGGGAATGTAGAGGCTTTTTAGGTTTTAGATTTCTATACTGAAAAGGGGATTTCCTCCTGGTTTCAGCTTCCTGACAGGGGGGTTTCGTTTGACTTAACACCTGCCAGGTTGAACAACCTGTTTAAGTTAATAGGATGTTAGAAAAAAAAGGAAATGGTGGATTTCAGATTTTCCCTAACAGAAGGGTTTTGTTTATGTTATGAACCTATATATATATATATATATATATATATATATATATATATATATATATATATATATATATATATATATATATATATATATATGAAGGGGGTATCTCAATCAGGTCGAACTTGTAGTTCTTGTGAAATCAGTCACTATTTATTTACTTATGTATTTATGGCATATTTTCTTACTGTCTCTTTACATTCAACCTGATAAAGGACTGAATCTGTCATTTCCTTGCGGATATGCCTCTCAGTGTAAAATTTAAGTAGCTATGTTATGATCTGACATGCTTTGCATTGACTGATGTTCGGAAAAACAAGATTTTTTCCTTCTGTTAATCGAATTTCAGAATGTAGGAATAAATAACAAGTAAATACAGTACATAATATAGTTAGACAATGAAATTAAACCAGAATGTTTTACCTGTCATACCTAGTTGTGGACCTATTCATCTGAAATCAACATCTGTGGCTGTTGAACCACGTTTTAAATGGATATTTCGTTGTATTCTGTATAATTCTAGTGAAAACTCTCGTTATTTAATGTTAGATGCATGATTTGACTAAGATATTCATTTGGTTATCATGTGAATAGCTTATGGGGTTATATGCTTTTTAATATGTTGTTCGATATATGGTGGCATCGAGAGTATTACTTGCATTATACAAACTGTATTTTTTCTTTCCTGAAAATCTATGGCATTTCAGTATGATTGGTTGATATGTAGTTGGCTGGACTGAATTTACTATATCTTTTGTTTAGCTAGAAGGATGGGAGTTCGGGATTGGTAAGCCTGACCAACTTCTCTAGCATATGTAAAAACTTACACTTCTGCCCGGTGAATATGTGAAGTATTATCTTAGCATATCACTCTACTGGTTGTTCAATCGTGAATGTGATCATGGATCGGTTATTGATAGTTTTGTGAGCATGTACGCCTGATGAGAATCTGTATTGATGTGTACACTCACACACTCAAAAGAAATATGCATTGGTTAATACACGAATATGATGTAGGTGCCACACATAGTGAAAATGCATATGATTGAGAAATGACATGCATATGATTGGGTTATGTTTGCATGAGTGCCCATGTTTTTGGCACTATTGGCCTAGTGTTATGAATGAACACTATTTGGTTTTATTATGTGATGCATCGATGGCTTTAATGGACCATCATCGGCCTGGAGAGCCGTGAGTTGGGTTTCTTTCATATATATTTTGAACTGCATCACTTAAACCACATAAGATGGTTTGGCACATTACTACACTGTTCTAGTTGTTTATACGGGCTGGAGTCCTGTAAGGGTCCCCGCAAGGGAGGATGCGAGTTTTCACTTTACTTTTGCATATGGTGTTGCAAACTTAAAGAATTGACTTAAATAAAAATATAATGAATAAGAACAGTGTAATATACGTTCTGGGATATCTCATATGGAGTATGAGAATATTAGAGATTCGGTCTTTGGGAGACTGTGAGGATACAAAAACTCCGTGTGCTGTAATTTTGTCCCCTGAACCCGATATTGAGGTTCTTTCTCCTGGCCACGGTTTTAGGTAGAGTCCGCCACTTTACCCGGGAGTGGTGTGTTTGACACAACTGTTGTTTATTGTACCAAGAAAGTGGCACATGTGGGCGTGAGGTGTCCCTTGTGTCCCCGACATTAGATGTGAAGGTGTAATGTTCCGAATGTGATTCGGTCGAGGGCTAAGTTGGAACCCATTAATAAAATACAAATTGTGTGTTAAGCTTGTTAAAATGTATCATTCAATCTTTGTAATCTTATATATATTTTATATATATAAAGGATGATACATATACATATATAGTATATATGCATATGTATCTTCCTAATTATATATATAAAATATATATTTATCTATTATTAGTCATAGGGGTAGTTTAATCATTTCCCATTTTTACGCATATTCCATTTGGAATGCGTTTGTAATTTTATTTTTATTTTTATTTTTTTATTTTTTCATTTTTGTGGTTTGCGCCACCTAGGGAGGCTCCCCAAAGAGTCGTTGGGGAGCCCCCTATGTGGCTCCTCTCTTGTGTTATAAATAGGGGTCTCCCCCTTGTAATTTACTCACTCCTTTGGAGGAGCTTTTGCTCCATGTAATGGGTGTTACACCCTTCCTCTCTTCAATAATATTAACTTATGCCTTATATGCATTTTTGCCCCTTTGTGGGTTTATGTGTTAGCACATTATGTGCTTATGTTTTCCCTTTTAGTGGGTATATTCGCACTTCATGTGCATGTGTATTGGTTCATTATTGAACCTAATATATTCAAAGCCGTTTCCTTACATGGTATCAGAGCAAGGTTGGGATCGAGTTGCTCTTTGTTGCATTGGGAAGCGTGCTATTCAAGAAATTTTAAAGAAGAATGGTGAAGTTCTCGTTTCTCTCTTTTGCTTCTTAAAATTATTTTGTATGCATTATATTTCTTTAAGTATTATGCATTATGAAGAATTAGATATGTTTTTGCATATATGTTTCTCTCTTTTGCTTCTTAAAATATTTGGTATGCATTATATTTCTTTAAGTATTGAGCATTATAAAGAATTAGATATGTTTTTGCATATGTGTTCTCCATGTCATTATGAGTTTGGATTTTTAACAATTCCATTGAACTTTTTATATTATTCTCTTTCGTATGTCTTTTTCTTATAAGTTTTTTAAAGAAAGTTATGTTAGAAGTAAAATGTTTGTGAGAGATGTAGCATTGCTCACATACTCTCATCATAATTATTTCATATTAAAGGTATGTGTTTACCCTCTAAAATGTCCTATATGAGGTTTTTTTCATAATAACATGTGCCCTTGAAAGATGATGTTTTATTTTCCTACCTAATGAGTTTTTTTTCATACGAGCAATGTTTGATTAAGAAGGCATTTTTATAATATCGGTTGAATTAAGTTTTAAAAATGATCTCATAAAATATGGTTATTCTCTTCTCATTCTTCAATTCAATTTCAAGAATATGTTTTATTATAAGATTTATGGTCTTCATTAATGTTGCATACTTATTACATATGTTTTAAATATTTCATGTTGTGTTTATTTAAAACATATTCATCCCATTGGTTATAATCTATTAAGTCATATAATATTATGAATTTTTGTTTATAGATTTATGCCATAACACAATCCCTCTTTGGGATTTTCTCCACTTTAATAAAGTTTTCCCTCTTCCTTTCGTATATACCCTCATTTGATAATTTTGTTTGTTGGATCTCTCTTTGAGAGACCTTTTGATCCTTGTGAATCTTCTTGTGAGTATGTACTCTTTGAGAAAATTTCATGATTCTTATAAGCTTTTTTTTAATATTGGTTTTTTATGAGATTTTTTAAATATTACCATCTTTGTGAAAAACATTTACACCTTTTATAAAATACATGCATTATTGCATGTTTGCTATTATTATGCTTTTTGCGTATTTTGTTCAAGTGTTGAGAGTGTCTTCGTACACTTCTTTTATAAAGTATTCATGCTTGTATGCGTATTGTCTATTCATAGACATTTTTCACATGGTACTCTCTTTTCAATAAAGAGATGATATATATTGTCTTCCTTAGGGCTTGTTTTGTCCCTTAGTGGACTTGTGAGATTGTTTCTTTTATCAATTTAAGTGCTTCCGCAATATCTTGTTACATGTCCTAAATTTGCTCATTTAAGATTATTGTCATTCTACATCTTGGTATGCATATAATTGCAATTTATAAAAGCTTGATTTGATTCTTGGATTATTTCAAATCCGTCCTCACACATGACATTGCTTAAATATTTCATGTTGTGTTTATTAAGTCTTTTGATAATGATCATGATTGAACATAATTTCGTATTTATGCAAAATTATTATAAGGCATATTGTTGTGATTAATTATGTTGGACCTTTGAATCGGCCCTTTTTGTAAAATCACATATTTGGAAAATGATTTCCCTAAGTGTTCATTGCCTTTTTATGACATTTATTTTTATCCATCACAAGTTATATGATGCATAAATCCTTCTTGTATGGCCTTATTTTTATATTAGAGATGATTGTTGAGGTGAGTTAAGGGCACCTTGTGTTATGCCATTTTAGATTGTCCAATTACCATATTAAAGATGGTTGTTGAGGTGAGTTATGGGCACCTTGGGACTCTAGAATGATTTGTTATATGATCTCTAATTATGAGTGTGTCACTCGTTTTCTTTTGACCATTGATCTTATGGATGCTCTTATTTATATATAAATGTGATAGATATATGGTGTCTTGGAACCTTAAATATTTTAAGGTATATTTAATTCAAGGGTGTTGGAGATTATTGCCCAACCTTTTATTGCTTATGAATCTTATGAGTGCATTTGCACATTTGTGATTTCGTGTTTTGTGCTTTTGTGCACAAGTGTTCCAAGTGTTCTTGGTGTGTGTATGTTCTTACATTTATATCGTTCAATCGATTATAGTATCTTGTTAAAGATACTTGTACATGCTTTTGTGCACAAGTGTTCCAAGTGTTCTTGTTGTGCGTATGTGCACAAGTGTTCCAAGTGTTCTTGTTGTGCGTATGTGCACATATTTATTTTCAAAATATTGTCCAAGGTTTTATTTATATGTTTGTCATTACAAGTTTTATTGCCTCAAAAGTCTTTTCCTCTTATACCTCTTATCTAAGTGGCATCATATGTAGACAAGACATTTTATTGCACCATTGTGTGTTGGTAGCCCTTTGTTGGCTTTGTTCTCTTGGTCTAGTAGCTGAACACACTTGTCTTGAGTGTTATTATATGTAGACAAGGCACGTTGATTCACACCATGGTGTGCGATTTTAGTCCATATTGGCATTTGTGTCCTTGTTCTAGTCGCTGAGATGTATGCCCATGGTTGGCTTCTTTCACTCATTTCAAGTGCCATTTTATATAGACAAGAGATGTATTGTGTTTTAGCCTATGGTTGGCTTGATACTCTTGTTCTAGTAGCTGAACATACTTGGTCTTGAGTGTATTTTTACTTAGACAAGAGATGCTTTTGGTCCATGTTGGCGTGTATTCTTTTGTTCTTATCGTTAATGCACTCATTTCAAGTATTATTACATGTAGATGAGAGGTTCTTTTACAACTGTTGTGTGTGTCCTTGCCCTTTAATGGCATTATATTCTTGATCTAGTAGCTTATACACTTGATTTGCGGGTTTTGAAGGACTAATGAGGTAGTTGCTTGTAATTGATGAATTATTGTTGAAATTTGTGAAATTTCATTCATATTTTGTCTTTTAAAGATACATGTGAATCATATCATTAATATGCATATTTTAAAATCAAATTGATTTATTGGTCACCTTTTATATTTGATATGCAAAATGAGTTTTTGTAATTGCAATCATTTGAGTGAGATGTTCCTAAATGTGCAAGGTTCTCTACTCAAATAACTCTCATTATTTTGCTTCTTAAGTGGACTTAAAACCTTTTGAACTCTTGTGTTTTATACACTCTTTTGAGCATTTCCCTCTTGAAATCGCTTTCAAAAGACTTGCTGAAATCAATAACACTTGTCTTTCTATCTTAACGGCTCATATAATATTACTTGACTAGAATATGATTGGAGCATGATCATTAATGACTCTTTTAGGTGTTGATTCATTTCATGATATTATATGCATATGTTCATTATGGGCTTTTGGCCCTCATTAAATAAATTATGTGCAACTTATGCTTCTTCGTAGGCTTCTTGTGGTGTCCCTTGTGGACTATTATGTTATTCCTCGTTATGAGGTTATGTTTGTCCAATGTTGGACTTTATGAATGCATTATGCATTCTTGTAATTTGTTTCCGCTCCCTCTTCAACATGGTATATGATTATGAAAAATTGGTTTTCTAAAATCACTTTGCATACATAAGTAATTATCTTGTTCCATCAAATCCTGTGATGAATTATGCATAGAATATCTTTTTGCATCATTACTTTTGGATGAATTATATGATATGATTTTTTGGTTAATTCATCTTATTTGAAATATTTCACTTGATTAAAGTGCAAAGATATCTTTTACTTGGACCTTTTCTTGATTTGTTCCATAGGATCTTGAAGATGAGAGGAAAAAAAGTACCTTGGATAGATCATGAAAGGTGCTCATCGTTAAAGACTTTGGAGGAAGACATTTGCAAATTTCAATGGCATTCGGACTAAAGGCTCTTGAAGCCTTGAGTTTCTTCCTCTTGCATTCTTCAATCTTTTCGTTCCCCCACACAAAGTTTGAGGGGGGGTGTTAAAATGTATCATTCAATCTTTGTAATCTTATATATATTTTATATATATAAAGGATGATACATATACATATATGGTATATATGCATATGTATCTTCCTAATTATATATATAAAATATATATTTCTCTATTATTAGGCATAGGGGTAGTTTAGTCATTTTCCATTTTTACGCATATTTCATTTGGAATGTGTTTGCAATTTTATTTTTATTTTTTTATTCTTTCATTTTTGTGGTTTACGCCACCTAGGGAGGCTCCGTAAAGAGTCGTTGGGGAGCCCCCAACAGTAACAAATGTGACCGTTGGGGGCTCCCAACGACTCCTTTGGGAGCCCCCTATGTGGCTCCTCTCTTGTGTTATAAGTAGGGGTCTCCCCCTTGTAATTTACTCACTCCTTTGGAGGAGCTTTTGCTCCATGTAATGGGTGTTACACCCTTCCTCTCTTCAATAATATTAACTTATGCCTTACAGGCATTTTTGCCCCTTTGTGGGTTTATGTGTTAGCACATTATGTGCTTATGTTTTCTCTTTTAGTGGGTATATTCGCACTTCATGTGCATGTGTATTGGTTCATTATTGAACCTAATATATTCAAAGCCGTTTCCTTACAAAGCTACCCTGAGAACCTACTTGACCTCGGGGATTGTACCCGCTTGGTGTATCAACGGGCAACGGTAATTAAAAAGAGGAACTTAAAGTTGTGTGCATTTAATAGGGCATGCATATGGAAATATGAAACTTAAATGAAAGATAACAAAAATGAATCATGCATTCCACATAATCATGCATTTTTCTGCTATGTATTAGATTATGCATAATTGAATTGTTCTAGAATGGTGGGTGTATGTTATTTACTTCTTAAGAAGCATGCTGAAAGATCTTATTACTTAGTTCTTGTCTATGTTCATGCGTTACTGTTTCTTTCTGCTTAGCATATGTAACTGGTTGCATGAATGGTTATTTAGATTATGCAAATCTTATATCTGCACTCACTCAAATAATTACATGAAATCTTATCCATGTTCTTTATCTAACCTGGTTTCTTTAGAAGTAGCTGTGCTCAGAATTTCGGTTCTGACACCCTACTTTGTTGGTTTTCACAGGATATGGTGAACAATGAGGTTGAACTAGCTACTGGGGATGGATGAGAGTCATACTTGGGCTTGACGGCTTCAGCAGGGGACAAAGTGACTCTTTCTTTTGTTTCAGTTCTTTTTGCTTTTTCAGTTGTTGCTTTATTTTCAGTCGAATAAAACATTGTCTCTACAATTTACTCTTACTCATAAATAAATAAATTGTTTTGGTTCTTATGGATGATGGTTGCAAGTTCATTCATGGTGTTTGGGCTATCCAATGGAAATTGGAACTGTGAGGACCCCGGATCTCTGGGAAGGTTTTCGCATTGATGGAAAAAAAATATTCCGCATTTTCAAAGGGTATAATTTGGGGTTGTTACAATTTTTGTCGCTAACCAAGCGGCCTTTGTGTTTTTTGATTGTGGTACCACATACTCTTTTATTTCGGTAAATTTTGCTGAGTTTTTGCACATACCTGTAAAACCCTTGCATAATACCCTTGAAGTGTATAACCTGATTGGAAAAAACACAATTTATGCGGCCTACATATCAGAGTTGGACGTAGTCTTGGCAGATTGACATTTACCGGCTTGTGCTATCCTGCTAGATATGACGGAATTTGACGTCATCCTAGGCATGGATTGACTGCACAAGTATCATGCCAAGATTTTCTGCCAAGATAGCAGGATTGTCTTATTATCTCCACCAGGAATGCCCAAGGTGGAATTCAAGATCGTGAAACCCGTTCGGGCGAACAAGTTGATTTCGTCCCTAAAGGCACATAACTACCCGCATAAGAGATGCACTGCATTCTTGGTCAGTGTTATCCAGTCCAAACCGATGCGAGTCCCGATCGCAGACTTGGAGGTGGTTCGGGATTTTTCAGACGTCTTCCCAGAGGAGCTGCCAGGACTTCCTTCGTCACGTGAGGTGCAATTCATCATCGAGTTGTTGTCGGGTACTGCATCAATTTCAAAGGCTCCATATCAGATGGCGCCTTCAGAGCTCGAAGAGCTCAAGAAGCAGTTGCAGGAGTTGATGGATCAGGGATTCATTCGCCCCAGCGTCTCGCCTTGGGGAGCTCCTGTCTTGTTCGTGAAAAAGGATGGATCATTACGGTTGTGCATCGACTATCGGATGCTCAACCAGGCAATAATAAAGAATAAGTACCCGTTGCCACGCATTGAGGATCTGTTCGACCAGTTGTAAAGGGCTACGATCTTTTCAAAGATTGACCTTAGATCTGGGTACCATCAGCTCAGAATTAAGGGAGATGATATCTCCAAGACGGCCTTTCGGATCAGGTACGGGCATTACGAATTTACGATCATGCCCTTCAGACTCACTAACACTTCTGCAACCTTCATGGACCTCATGAACAGGGTGTTCGAACCCTTCTTGGACACTTTCGTGATCGTGTTCTTCGATGACATCCTGGTGTATTCAGATATCTGGGAGCAACATCGTGAGCACTTGAGAGTTATTCTCGAAACCTTGCGAAAGGAGCGTCTGTTTGCTAAGTACTCCAAGTGCGAGTTTTGGCTCGAGAAGATCATGTTTTTGAGGCATGTCATCTCCAAGGAAGGAGTGTCAGTAGATCTGGTGAAGGTGGAGGCTGTAATGAGTTAGCAACAGCCGAGGAATGTTCGTGACATCAAGAGTTTTCTTGAATTAGCTGGGTATTATCAGAGATTTATCCAGGACTTTTCTAAGATCTCTCTACCCACGACGAAGCTTCTAAAGAAAGAAGCTAAGTTCGTGTGGGACAACAAGTGAGAAAGCAATTTTCAGATGTTGAAGGAACGTCTTACGACTGCTCCTATTTTGGCCTTACCTTCGGGTCAAGGCGGCTTCGTGATCTACACCAACGCTTCCGGGACAGGCTTGGGTTGCGTCCTAATGCAGAACAATAGAGTAATCGTATATGCATTGCGCCAACTTAAAATTCATTAGAAGAATTATCCGACTCATGATTTGGAGTTAGCAGCGGTGGTCTTCACATTGAAGATATGACGACACTATTTGTACGGAGAGCGGTTCAAAGCTTTTATAGATCATAAAAGCCTAAAATACTTGTTCTCGCAGAAGGAGCTAAATATGAGACAACGACGTTGGCTGAAATTCCTCTAAGGATTACGACTTTACCCTGTCCTACCACCCAGGAAAGGCGAACATCATGGCCGACGCCCTGAGCCGCAAGTCTCTCAGCATCAGTGTTGTGAAAAGCGTTGAGGCGTAGCGAGGCGCTTCACCAAAATCTGAAGCGAGGCGTAAAGCGTAAGCCTCAAATTTTTTTTAAATTAATTTTTTTTTATAAAAATTATTTAAAATTATAAATAAATAAAAAATGATAAAGCAACAACTATCGTAAAATCAGTAATTTCACTGGTGACAATAATATACATGAAAAACATGATGCATCTTTACTGCACCAACACCCGTACCAAACCCTATGGGGTCAAGGTATGGTGATAAACAAGGAGGTCCGATTAGAACTTGGGTCAAATTCAAAAGCACTGACTAATATATGGAGCTGGGTATGGTTTATAAAATTTCATGGGGCCCGACCCCAATTAAGATCCATAACTTTTCAATGTAAAAAATATAAATGATATTATTTTACTGGTTATGGTTAGAGTTTGGTTATGCAATTCCTATATGGTTCGACTATGAATTCTCGTGGTAGGTCTCACTAAACTAGAATCCGAACCTGGTACCAGTATCATAAATCAAATTTGGGTTTGAACACACTTGAATCCAACGAAACCCGACCTCTTGACACCCTTAATTCTGGCTCAGATGATTCAAGTTGAGTTTGAGCTCAGCTCGTGCTAGCTCATTTAGTTTAAATAACTGAATTTTTTAAAGGTCCATGATGAGAATAGAACCATGACCCATTGGCTACAAGAATACCGACCAACTAATTGAGCCAACATATTATTTTTTGTATCACGTATGCTCATTTAGACAATCCGAAATAAGTTTTTGTCAAGCCGAACAGTGGGTGTTCGACTAGGCTCGTACTACATGAGCTGCTCAGTCCTGTTTGCCGAGCTCACTTAGCAGTTGGTTTGCCAACTCTCTTCAAAGAGGGTTGTCGTATAGTATAGGCAGAAAATAGATACCTTTTACCCTGAATCAGTTATTTTTTAATAAATATAAAAAATACTTAAAATTATTATTTTAATATTAATTTAATAAATTTAACATGTGTCACATTTTGATTGACATGTAATCTTTTTTAATTATTTTTTAGTCAATTTAAAACTATTCACTTGAGTAGCGGTATTGGTCATTCACCTGAATTGTTGGCCAAACAATACAGGGCCGACACGAATACTAAATTGAACTCCCTTTTTCTCGATCCACTGCCAACACCCCCCTAAAAAAAATAGGCAATTCTACAGCAAATGGATAATATTGAATGTGTATCCGATTCCACCAAAAAAGACTCAAAATACCTTAATTCAAGGTGAGGGTGGGTATCGAGTGGAGCCCCACTTTTAATCATTTTGGCACGACCCCTCAACCCCTTTCCTTCTTCACCTTGGCTGTTTTCACACACACAGAGAGAGAGAGAGAGAGAGAGAGAGAGAGAGAGAGAGAGAGAGAGAGAGAGAGAGAGAGAGAGAGAGAGAGAGAGAGAGAGAGAGAGAGAGATGAACAACGCGTTCAAGGCGAGGGTGGGTATTAAGTGGAGCCCCCACCTGTACATAACACTGGTGAGAGGGCTGCCAGGGACCCGAAAGCTCCACTGGTGGACCCTCAAGGCCGTCCGTCTCCACAAGTGCCACGAACATGCTTTCTGTGAAGAGCAGTGAACATGCCTTTTCACAATAGGTACATGATTTCTCCAGGTTGCAATGTGAAGAGGTAGTGAGGCCAAATATGTTCCTCGCATCAATATTTCCACCATTCCTTTTTAATTGTGTCAAAGCAACATGCTCCAATAGGTCTTTCTCTCTCTCTCTCTCTCTGAATGAATGGCTGAATAAATAAGATTAAAAGTGAGAGGCGTATATGCCTCACCTTGAGGCGGGCCTCGCCCTGAGGCGTGCGCCTCAAGGCGTACGAGGTGCACGCCTTGGGGCATTTTGCGCTTTATGCTTGCGCCTCAAGGCACAAAGGCCCTGGCCTTGAGGCTAGGCACGCTTTTTGCGCCTTGAGGCACACTTTTAATAACACTGCCCAACATTTTCTTTAGCATGCTATTCGCTGGGTGGAAGTTGATCGAAGATTTGGTATCGTGAGAACCGTTTGCGGTCACTCAAAATTCGATCAGTTTATCTAGCATGGTAGCTCAACCTGAGTTATTGGCCAAGATCTTTGTTGGACAAAAGATCAATGCGTAGTACGAAAAGCTGAAGGCTCTAGCGCAGTAGGCCGATACCCCCTTCCGTCTGAGTAAGAAAAGAAGTGTATGGCATAAGGATCACCTCTGGGTACTAGAAGATCCTAATTTGAGATGTGAGATTCTCGCAGAAGCCCACAAGTCTAAGTACACGATTCACCCTGTTAAAATATGTAATCTCATAAACAACTCATATCTCATATGTAATCTCATAGACAACTCATGTAATCCACTGTAATGTTTTTCTTTCTTTTAGTTAGTTTAGTTCTAGTTTAAACCCAACTAGAACTCACTTGAAACCCATTTTTAGGACACCTTTAGGCTTCACATTTTTGACCAAGTCAAAAAAGGTGCAGCTCCAAGGGAGCTGAGTGTGAGCTCTTTTGTGTGAATGCCTTTGTTTCGTAAATCCTCTTTGTGAGTGTTGAAGAAACAATCCTTGTTAGGGATTGCTACATTCTTTCATGGTATCAGAGCAAGGTTGATAGAAGCAATCAGCCTGGAGGTCTTCTTGTGCATTGGGAAGCATGTCGTTCGTGTTTTTCTCAAAGGAAAGAAGCCTCTTTGAAAGGCTAGTTGTGTGGAAACTTAGAAGCTTGGAAGACTAGATATTTTTTGCTTCTTGTGGTGGTGTATTTCTCTCTTTTTCTTTCCTTCTTCTCCCCTTCTTCTTTTCTTAAGCTTGTAAAATGGATGACAATGATAATGTCACCATTAAGCCCATAAAACTCAATGATTCTAACTATGTAACATGGGCTTCTATCATGAAGTACCTCATTTGGGAAAAGGGGCTATAGGGATTAGTGGATGAAACCGATGAGGAACCTAAACTAATGCTCACTAAAGAAGAAGAAAAAGAAATACTTCTTTCGGAGGTAGAAAAAGTTAAAGCGTTTCCATTTATGAGAAAAAGTGAAAAGAATGGAGAATGGGTCACGCCAAAATTATGTCTTGGCTCATTTCTAGTGTGGATATAAAGAAGTGTTCAAGTCTTGTGAAGTTTGAACACATTAATGATGCTTGGGACTATCTCAAGAGAATGTATTCTATTAAAGATGTTGCCCATATATGTAATCTTCAAGAAAATGTTCGCAATATGGTTCAAGGAGATAAAAGTATTAGAGAATACTATAATAGCTTGTCCGAGCTATGAGAAGAATTGGATCTCCTTGAACCAAAGTGGCATTGTCCACAAGATATAGAACTTCGTCAAAATCAAATAAATGCAGAGCATTTTTTTCAATTTATTAATTGTTTAAGACCGGAATTTGAGACAACCAAGTCCGCTCTTCTTCATCGAGGGAAGGTTCCCTCTATTAAGGACACAATTGAAGAATTGAGTATGGAAGAAAACCGACTGAAGAAAAGAATATCAAAAAATGATGATGACTCAGTTTTAGCTGTTTCAAGATAAGGGAATCATGTTCGTCTATATAAACCTCCACATTTTGGAAGAATATATGATGAGAAATACAGAAGGTGGAAAGAAAAAAAGTAATTTGTTATTATTGTCGTGAACTTGGGCACGTCAAGACGTACTGCCCAAAGTTAAAGAAGCCTTATGAAAAGAAGGTTGCTACTGTTGAAGCCCAACAAGAGACAAAAGAAACATCTATTGGAAGCATGTCATTATCTCAGTTAGTGGAGGCACTTCAACCACTTCTTAAAGGAGCTTCCTCATCTGCTGGAGCTGCGGTCTCTTTAGTAAGTATCTCCGATGCAGGTAAACCTCTTTGGCTTCTTGATTCTGATGCATCTTTTCATATAACTCCTAACATAGAATTATTGTCTCAATATCATAACTCAAGTGGTTCAAACGTTATGACTGCCGACGACACTTCTCTTGAGATTAAGGGAATAGGATGTTTTGAAAATTCTTCTCAAAACTCAAATAAATTTCGTGTTCCAAAAATCAGATATATACCCAAACTTAATTTAAACCTTTTATCCATATCTCAGTTAACTGATCATGGGTGTAATGTTTCCTTCTCCTCTTGTGATTGTCGAGTACAGGATCATCAGTCAGGGAAGCTGATTGGGGAAGGTCATAGAGAAGGAGGCTTGTACTACATGGATTTTTTGGATTTTCCCAAGAACACACTTGTTGCAATGTTCAAAAGTTGGATTTGGATCTTTTGCACAAAAGATTTGGACATCTTTGTATATCCAAGATTCAACACTTTCCGAACATGAATTTTTTTTATAATTTTGAAACTTTTACATGTGAAAATTGTATTCTTGGAAAAATGAAAAGATTACCTTTTCCGGAAAGAACTTTTGTTTCTACATGACCACTTGAGTTAATTCATTCTGATGTCTGGGGTCCTGCACCAATTATATCAAAAGGTGGGTTTGTTTATTATGTTATCTTTGTAGATGACTTTACACGACACACTTGGATTTATTTTCTTAAACATAAATCCGAAGTCTTCTCGCATTTTAAAATCTTTCATAATGTGGTCAAAAATCAATTTAAAGAGGACATTTCAATATTTCTTACCAATTCAGTGGGCGAATTCCTATCAAAGGAATTCAAAGATTATTTAAATCAATATGGAGTTATATATCAAAAGTCATGTCCCTACACTCCTCAACAAAATGGCCTAGCTGAAAGAAAGCATAGGCACATTATTGAGACAACAAGAACCCTCCTCATATCACATCAAGTACCAAAAATTTTCTGGGCTGAAGCAGCCTTAACTACTGTTTATCTCATCAATAGGATGCCCTCTTCGTCGTTAAACAATATTTCTCCAATCGAAAAGCTTCTTAAACAGATTCCTGATTACTCCAGGTTAAGGGTATTCGGGTGCAAATGTTTTGTGTTCTTAGATAAAAATGATAAGCTTTCCTCTCGAGCTATTCCTTGTGTCTTCTTAGGATATGCAAGTCATCAAAAGGGTTATAGATGTTTTGACTTTAGAGATAACAAATTATATGTCTCAAGAAACGTATCCTTCTTAGAAAATAAAAGTCCATTTGAAACCAAAATATCTGCAGAAACAGATGAGTATTCCTTTCGATTTGATTTAGTCTCAAAGAATGAAGAATGTAACGTTGAGCAAGATGATCAAAGTGATATTTCTCCTATTGAACCAATTAGTGATAACCAATAGTTCATTCAATATTCTAGACGAGGAAACTCAGAAAGACCATGTGCCCTTGAAAGATACTCTGTATAATCAGAACCCAAGATGTCAACAAGAAAATCTACTACTACTACAACAACAACTACTACTACTACTACTACGCCTTCATCCCAAAACAATTGGGGTCGGCGATATAAACCAAAAAAGAAAATCATTCTGGGTCTTCCACGTGAATCCTTCTCCTCCAATCATTTCTATCCAATGCCATGTCCTCGGTGAGGTTGAAAGCATTCATATCCTTTCCTATCATCTCCATCCATGTCTTCCTAGGCCTACCCCAACCTCTTTTAACTAACATATTTTTCCATTTCTCCATCCTTCTAACAGGAGCATTATTAGGCCTTCGTTGAATATGTCTAAACCGCCGTAAATCATTCTTTCTCATCTTATTTTCAATGGGTGTAACGCCTACCTTCTTACGTATCTCCTCGTTCCGAATCTTATCTTTTATTGTATTTCCACACATTTATCTAAGCATACACATCTCAACTACACTCATTTTTTGAATATGATGTCTCTTGGCAGCCCAACATTTCACACCATATATTAAAGCGGGCCTAATAGTCGTCCTATAAAACTTTCCCTTCAACCGCAATGACATTCTACGATCGCACAACACTCCAGTTGCACTTTTCTATTTCATCCACCCAACTTTTATCCTATGATTTACATCTCCATCAATTTCTCCTTACTTTTGAATGATAGATCCTAAATATTTGAAACAATCATCCATCGGTATTTCTTGCTCACCAAACTTCACTACACTCCCATCACTACTTCGTTGCTTACTAAACCGACATACCAAATATTTGAAACAAGAAAATCTACTAGGATCTCAAAAATATCAGAGAAATTTGTGTCATATAAATCTTTTTCGCCAAAATTTCAAGTCTTTATAGCCTTAATTCACTCCTACGAAGAACCTCCCAGTTATGCTATAGCCAAAACTCAACCAGAATGGGTAAAAGCCATACAGGTGGAATTAGAAGTCTTAGAAAAGGCAAACACTTGGACTATACAAGAACTTCCACCTAACAAGAAACCTATTGGTTGTCGATGGGTTTATAAAGTAAAGACTAAAAGCGATGGCAGTCTTTAGTAGTTTAAGGCTAGATTAGTTGCCAAAGGCTATGCTAAAAAATATGGAATAAATTATGAGGAAATCTTTGCTCCAGTAGCCAGAATGACCACAGTTAGAATCCTAATTGCCCTTGCCTCTATAAAGCAATGGTCCATATATCAAATGGATGCTAAAAATGCGCTCCTAAATGGTAGTTTAACTGAAGAAGTATACATGAATCCACCACCAGGAATTGATGTTCCTAAAGAAAAAACTCTTCGTCTAAATAAAGCCTTATATGTACTTAAACAAGCTCCGAAGGCTTGGTATGAAAAATTTAGCAAAGTGATGCTTGATTTTGGTTTTCAATCTTGTCTTACTGACATTGCGTTGTTTGTTAAGAATTCTAATGTAGGTATCATTATCCCCCTTCTCTACGTCGACGACATGATCATCACTGGCAGTGACAAACAAGGAGTGTGCAATATTAAAAAATTTCTCAAAACTCACTTTGAAATGAGTGATTTGGGTTTCTTAAAGTACTTTCTTGGTATAAAAGTTGTTTATTTTTCTAGAGGATGTTTGCTAACACAATCTAAGTTTGCTTGAGATATTGTTGTCAGGTCAACCTTTTCAGATGAAAGACATGTGGACACTCAAGAAGTTGTAAATGTCAAGATGAAGAGTGATGATGAGAACCTCTTGAAAATCCAACTCCGTATAGACAACTCGTCGAGGCTTTGTCATACCTTTCCATTACAAGACCTGACATTGCACATGTTCATACAACCAGTCAATTTCAACATGCTCCAACCACTGTCCATATGGGAGTAGTTTTGCGAATTATCAGATATATTAAAAATTCTATATCTCAGGGTCTATTTTTGTCTACTTCTTCTAATCTCAAGCTTCTTGCTTATACTGATGCAGATTGGGGAGGTGATCCGAATGATCGTCATTCAACGACATGTTTTTGTGTCTTCTTGGGAGAATCGTTGATCTCATGGAGATGTAAGAAGCAACAGAAAATATCTTTTTCATCAACAAAGGCTGAATACAGAGCAATGGCTACTACAACTATGGAAGTAGTCTGACTTCGATGACTGCTTTCCGACATGGGAGTTGAAAGTTCAGAAGCATCCGACATGTGTTGTGACAACAAGAGCTCTATCTACATTGCAAGCAATCGGACATTCCACGAATGTACCAAGCATATAGAAATGGATTGTCATTATGTTCGGGAGGAATTCTTGCACGACATCATCAATCTTCCCTATGTTGCTTCAGAATACCAGCTGATCGATTTCTTCACCACGCCTCTTGCTGCTCTTAGTATTCACTTTCTCTTAGGCAAACTTTTGGTTATCCAACCGTAAGTCTGAAGGGGGTGTTAAAATATGTAATCTCATAGACAACTCATATCTCATATGTAATCTCATAGACAACTCATGTAATCCCTTGTAATGTTTTTCTTTCTTTTAGTTAGTTTAGTTCTAGTTTAAACCCAACTAGAACTCACTTAAAACCCATTTTTAGGACACCTTTAGGCTTCACCTTTTTGACCAAGTCAAAAAGGTGTAGCTCCAAGGGAGCCGTTGGGTTCTCAACAACTCTAATAGAGCCGTTGGGAGTCCAATGACTCCCTTAAGGCTCCTCTCCCCTTCTATAAATATGGGGGTTGTTTCCCCTTGTAAAGCATTCTTTGTTCTTGTGGGAGTTCTCTCCCAAGTTTATGAAATCTTGTTCTTCATTTTATGTATACCCTTTTTTGGGTATTGTGTATGAGTGTGAGCTCTTTTGTGTGAATGCCTTTGTTTCGTAAATCCTCTTTATGAGTGTTGAAGAAACAATCCTTGTTAGGGATTGCTACATCCTTTCACACCCTGGCGGCACAGAGATGTTCAAAGATTTGCAACACAAATATTGGTGGAGCGGAATGAAGCGAGACGTAACCGAATACGTCTCAAAGTGTTTGACTTGCCAACAGATTAAGATCGAACACCAACAACCAGGCGGAGTGATGCAACATATGAAGATTCCACAATGAAAGTGGGAGGACATCACAATGGACTTCATCGTCGGTTTGCCGAGGATGCGGAGGAAACACGATGCGATTTGGGTGGTCGTGGATCGACTTACTAAATCGGCGCATTTCCTCCCTATCCATCTCAGTCAGTCACTGGACAGCTTGGCAGACCTCTATGTCCGGGAGATTGTGACATTGCACGGTGTTCCTGTGTCAATCATCTCCGATCGTGACCCGAGGTTCACCTCCAGGTTTTGGGGGCACTTGCAGTTGGCCTTAGGCACGAAACTGAAATTCAGCACTGCCTTCCATTCTTAGACCGACGGACAATCTGAACGTACGATTCAGACTATGGAGGACATGCTGCGAGCTTGCATGATGGACTGGAAGGGAGAATGAGACTCTTATATAGGGTTGACAGAATTCGCGTACAATAACAGTTATCATGCGAGCATCAGAATGGCCCCATACGAAGCCTTGTCGATCACCTGTTTACTGGGACGAGGTTGGTGAACGGACGCAAGATTCACCAATAGTGCTACAACACTATACTTAGCAAGTGCAGATGATCAGGGAACGTCTGCGTTCTGCGCAAAGTTGACAGAAGTGTTACACCGATCGTCGGCGTCGAGAGCTCGTCTTTTCAACGAGTGATATGGTTTTTATTAAGGTATCTCCTACAAAGAGCGTTTTCCGGTTCGGGAAGAAGGGAAATCTCAGTCCTTGATTCGTCGGACCATTTAAGATCCTGGATCAGATCGGTGAGGCGGCTTACCGTGTTGCACTGCCTCCTCAGTACGCTCAGATCCACGTCTTCCACGTATCTATGTTGAGAAGATACGTTCACGACCCATCGCACATAATTCATTACGATGACATGGACATCCAAAAAGACTTAACGTTTAAGGAAAGACCTGTGGCAATCGTTGATCGTCAAGACCAAGTGCTCAGATAAAAAACGATTTCTCTTATAAAAGTACGTTGGCAACACCGTGGAATAAATGAATGTACATGGGAGCCTGAGTCAGATATAAGGGAAAAATACGCTGACTTTTATTTTGACCAATGAATACAATAGAAATTTCGCAGACGAAATTATTTTAAGGAAGGTAGGATATAAAAACCTAAAAAAAGAAAAGAAAAAAAGAGGCTTGGATTCGGGTCAGATCCGAACCAGAACCGACTCGGACCCAACCTGAGGTCACCGCCTCTCTCATGCTTTCTAAAGACAGCGAGGCAGGGGAGAGATTTCAAATAAAAACCCTTTTTCCCCTCTAGTTCTCTCGTCTCTCTCTCTACCTGACCCCCCCTCTCCTCGCGTCTGTCGAGTAGCGGCCACAAGCGACCCCCTTCCTCCGATAGGCTCCTTTTCGGCGAGCTTCTTCCGGCAACCCCCAGGTACGCTCCCCTCGTTCTTCTTCTCCTTTTCCTTCCGTCTCTCTCTCCCTCACTTCTCCGTTTGAGCATGGAGGGGCAAAGCCCCCTCCTTGCTGCCTTAAATCGCAGGGGAGGGGCAAAGCCCGCTCCCTGCGATGTGTTTTGCGAGGGAGGGTCCCAACCCCCTCCCGATGCCTCTGTTTGCAGGGGAGGGGTCGAGCCCCTCCTTGCGTGCCGTATTTGGCGGGGGAGGGGTCGAGCCCCCTCCCTGCGTCTCCTTTTGGCAGGGGAGGGGCCGAGCCCTCCCTGTGCTCCCTACGGCCAAGGGAGGGGTCAAACCCCCCTCCCTGCACCACCTTTAGCAGGGGAGGGGCCCAACCTCCTCCTTGCTTCCTTTAATGGCAGGGGAGGGGTCGAGCCCCTCCCTGCTCCCTCGTTGTTCAGGGGAGGGGCTGCGACCCTCCATGCACCCTCCAGCGATAGGGAAGGGGCCAAGCCCCCTCCTTGTACCCTCTGTATGCAAGGGAGGGACTGAGCCCCTTCCTTGCGTACCCTTTGGCAGGGATCGGGCCAAGCCCCTCCCTGTGCCCTCGTTTTTGCAGGGAAGTGACCGAAACCTCTCCTTGTACCCTAAGTTTGGCGAGGGAGGGGCCAAGCCCCCTCCTTACGCCTTCTTCTCCTTCTAGTAGGCAGGGGCATTGCCCCTGCCTCTACTAAGTTCGACAGGCAGGGGTAAAGCCCTCTGCCTCCCCCTTTGTGCTAACTGGTATCCGGCAGGCAGGGCGAAGCCCCTGCCTCCCTTGTTGCCTTTATTAGGCAGGGGTGCAACCCCCTGCCTCCCAGTTGTTTGCTGACAGCAGGTCAGCAGGGGCTTGCAGCCCCTGCTTCTTTCGCGTTCAGCAGGTTCGTAGGGGCACGATGCCCCTGCCTCTGCTTCTGTCACGTCAGGACAGCGACAACGCCCCTGTTGTCTCTACCTTTCTGATTGAGATATCATGTTGACGTCTTGCTTTTGCAGCTCGTACGTCGGATCCCGCTCGCGCCCTGTGACTCGAGCCGTCCATTGCTTACACTTGTAGACACCAACAGTCTCGCAACTCCCCAAGGTAGGGGAAGATTACACGGAGGACTTGGACAATTGAATTGAGTTCAATTAACTAAAAAAGGATAATTAAATAAATATATATGCATATATATATATATATATATATATATATATATATATATATATATATATATACAACAACAACAACAACAACAACTACGCCTTCATCCCAAAACAATTGGGGTCAGCGATATGAACCAAAAAAGAAATTCATTTTGGGTCTTCCACATGAATCATTTTCCTCCAATCATTTCTATCCAACGCCATGTCCTCGGTGAGGTTCAAAGCATTCATATCCTTTCCTATCATCTCCATCCAAGTCTTCCTAGGCCTACCCCGACCTCTTTTAACTAATATATTTTCCCATTTCTCCAACCTTCTAACTGGAGCATCATTAGGCCTTCGCCGAATATGTCCAAACCACCGTAAACGATTCTCTCGCATCTTATTTTCAATGAGTGCAACACCTACCTTCTTACGTATCTCTTCGTTCCGAATCTTATCTTTTATTGTATTTCCACACATCCATCTAAGCATCCGCATCTCAGCTACACTCATTTTTTGAATATGATGTCTCTTGGCAGCCCAACATTCCGTACCATATAGTAAAGCGGGTCTAATAGTCGTCCGATAAAACTTTCCCTTCAACCGCAATGGCATTCTACGATCGCACAGCACTCCAGTAGCACTTTTCCATTTCATCCACCCAACCTTTATCCTATGATTTACATCTCCATCAATTTCTCCATACTTTTGAATGATGAATCCCAAATATTTGAAATAATCATTCACCGGTATATCTTGCTCACCAAGCTTCACTACACTCCCATCACTACTTCGTTGCTTACTAAACCGACATTCCATATATTCAGTCTTACTCTTACTCAACTTAAAACCTCTAGCTTCCAATGTCTGTCTCCATAATTCTAACTTAGCATTAACCCCAGCTCTAGACTCATCAATCAAAACAATATCATCAGCAAACAACATACACCACGGTACATTTTCTTGAATTGATCTCGTAAGCTCATCCATCACTATCGCAAATAGGAAAGGGCTTAAAGCAGATCCTTGATGTAACCCAACCGTTATCGGAAAATTGGTTGTCACCCCTCCACAAGTGCGGACATTGGTTACTACTCCTTCATACATATCTTTAATTATACTAATGTACTTGAGAGAAACACCTTTCTTCATCATTGTCCACCAGAGAACGTCCCTAGGTACTCTATCGTATGCCTTCTCTAAATCAATAAAAACCATATGCAAATCTTTGTTCCTCTCTCTATATCTTTCAATAAGTTGTCTAAGAAGATGTATAGCTTCCATAGTTGATCTTCCAGGCATAAAACCAAATTGATTCTCCGATATCATGACAACCTTCCTCAACCTAGACTCAATCACCCTCTCCCAAAGTTTCATAGTATGACTCATGAGTTTTATACCACGATAGTTTGTGCAATCTTGTATATCACCCTTATTCTTATATAAAGGCACCAAAGTACTCTTCCTCCACTCATTAGGCATCTTATTTGTTCGCCAAATCAAGTTAAAAAGATTTGTCAACCATTCTAAACCTTTCTCTCCCAAGCATTTCCAAGCCTCGATAGGTATACCATCTGGGCCAACTGCCCTTCTTGATTTCATTTTCTTCAAAGCCTCTGCAATTTCTTTCTTTTGAATCTTGCGCATGAAGTCACGATTTATCTCATGAAAAGGAATGGAGAAGTCTCCAAGATCTTGAGCATGACTATCATTAAATAGCTTATCAAAATAATCTTTCCATCTCTCCTTAATCTCCTCATCTTTGACTAAAACCCTTTGCGTTTCATCTTTGATACATCTAACCATACCCAAATCCTTCGATTTCCTATCTCTCATCTTTGCAAGCCTATAAATATCCTTCTCGCCTTCTTTGGTATCCAACTTGTCATAAACCTCCTTATATACCTTAGCCCTCGCGTTTCGAACAACTTTTTTAGCTTCCTTCTTTGCTATCATATACTTCTCCAAATTCTCATTATCACTACTCTTACTTAGATTTCTATAACACTCTCTTTTAACCTTAATAGCTAATTTGACATCCTCGTTCCACCATGATGTATCCTTACCTAGTGGTGCACCGCCTTTAGACTCACCCAATACCTCCTTAGCTACTTTTCTCATACCACCCGCTATCTTATTCCACATTGATTCTGAATCCTCCTCGAGACACCAATCAACTTCCTTAACTACCTGCTCTACAAACATTCCTTGTTTAGCTCCTTTCAGTGCCCACCACTTAATTCTAGGATCTATCCTATGTCTATCCCTTTTGCGGCATTGTCTAATTCTAAGATCTAAAATTAAGACTCTATGTTGTGTAGCTACACTTTCTCCTGGTATAACCTTACAATCGATGCAACAACCCCTATCTCTCTTTCTAAGTAGGAAAAAATCTATCTGACTCGTATTAACCCCACTTTTAAATGTTACTAGGTGAGACTCCCTCTTCCTAAACCAAGTGTTTGCTAAGATCATATCATAGGACAAACAAAAATCTAAAATCCTTTCTCCACTTTCATTTCTTTCTCCTATACCATATCCTCCATGGATATTCTCAAATCCCTCCCTACTAATGCCTACATGTCCATTAAGGTCACCGCCGATTAAAAGCTTTTCTCCATAAGATGTCTCTTGTACTACTCCATCTAAATCTTCCCAAAATTGATGCTTAATGGAATCATCTAAACCTACTTGAGGTGCATAAACACTAATAATATTAATAATATCCGTACCTAATACTAATTTAATAAGTAAAATTCTATCACCCTTCTTACGGACCTCAACTACATTATCTATAAACTGACGACTCATAACAATCCCTACTCCATTCCTATTCCTATTTATTCCTGTATACCAAATCTTATATCCCCAAGGTTCTATCACTTTAGCTTTCTCACCTACCCATTTGGTCTCTTGAAGACATAAAATATCAATCTTTCTCCTACACATAACATCTACTAACTCTACCAACTTACCAGTTAAAGACCCTATGTTCCAAGTGGCTAACCTAATTTTATGGTCTTGGACTAACTTCTTTACCCCCACCCGTCCAACAAAGTGAGGGAACCCTTGCCTATTTGACACCACACCCGGGCGCCGGTGTGACGCGTCGCTTCTGGGCGACGACCTAGCAACCCTTGCACATTTATCACTGCCTCCGGGCCTAGAGAGTACAGCGCGTCGCTCAGTAGGGAACGCCCCAACGAAATTCTCATATTGGTTCATTTTCATAGGATATGACAAAGTTTTTATGCTGGCTGTCACAGGCCTACCGCAACCCTCCTCCTTTATCCGGGCTTGGGACCGGCAGTGTATAACTACACAGGCGGAGTTATATATATATATACATATATTTATTTATACGAGTATGCATTTAACTCAAGGATGCGGTTTCACGATCTTTGTCCTTTACTTTCTGTCATGTCTTTACTTTACCATCGTGCTTTGCTCCCAAACTCTTACTTTTGCAAATGTTTCGTTATTGCCTTGCCATTGTAGATGACGCTTAAGTTTTCGCTCATTGCATGCTCTATAAAAGGCATCATCGTGAAGGATGCAAGAGGCATTTACCACTCTTCCTCTTGCGACAAGAGTTGAGTCAGGAGCTTAACGATACATCCTCGTCTAAGGAGAGGGATCCCTTTCGAGTGAGCAGTCCTGTAAAGTAGACTTTAGAATTTAGGGAGCTACGCAAAAGCATCAAAGACCGCCCAAATCGAAGTATTTGGAAGTATGTGATTGGCTGGTTCTGTTCGTCTATTCAACATATCTCGAGTAACCCCGAATTGGGGCTTGAGCGAACTTCTTAGCGGGGGTTCTGTTGAGAAACCCGTATCCTGTCTATCGAGGCCGATATCGAGTCATGCGAGACATGTAGATACCACGATAGCGCATGAGATTCTAGAAAATCGCATGCCAAATGTTGGCACAAGCTGTTGGTTTTTTCAAAAGATAAATAATGTCAAAAGTAAAGTTTGAGAAACATTACATCTTTGCGAAACACTTCTGTTGAGGCTCATATTGAGGAACTATACCCCTTTCATCCTAGAGTACTTATAGTCGTGCACTACATGCTAGTATTGCGATGATCGGATGAGACGGTCGTGCGACCTCAAACAGTGCTAAATGCACATTGTTGTAAATGCATAAAAATGAGATCGCCTTCACAGGTAAGATGCTCATTCAGTAAAAAAACCAGAGCATATAGAATGAGTCGTCAATTAATTTACCCCTGACGCACTCATTCGCTTGTAGTCTGTCAAGGGAGATGACATAGCGGTACACACTCCAATGGACAGGTTGTTAACAACCACCTCACGGACAAAGATCCAACCTCCCAGTCATTGGAGTTATGGGAAGGGACTACCAAACATTATCCTAGGTGGTAGATCCCATAGACTTCTACAGAAATTGGATGCATCCGTTGCCAAGTACCTGCCTTTGGGGAATCCTCTCTAGGCTAAAGCCGTCCCCTTAGGAGCGGACTCAGCTAGCTATTCGGGTTATTGAAAATACATAGAATAACAAACGCCCAAACTTGTCTCAGTTGTTTCTACGATTTGTCTGCGCGTACCCGTAGGCCAGTAATATCGGAACATAAAGTCTGCTCACACTGGTTGATGGGTCATGAGACTTGCTTGTTGCGTGGTAGTTCACAACTTACGTTCAAATGAATCGTCATGCTACGTTTGACAGTTGCACTGCTTACTTGCTTTGAACTGCTTACCTACTTTGAACTACTTACCTGTTTAACTGCTGATCTACTTTAAACTGCTTAGCATGCTGAATTAAATGCTATTAATTTAGTTTCCTGTAGTCCCTCTTGTGCACCTACTAATTTTTTGCGAAACTAACCCATTCTGTGGGTATAGGTGATGATTAGGTACACCACGGGCGATGACGCGATTGCAAGATGGCTTTAAGACTTTATTTTCCTGCTCTTGGCTCGCGTTCTGGATGTTTATGGATTTTGTAGCGGATTTTCCTTGGGATATCCAAATTTTGTACTATTTGGGAACTTCTTAAATGAAAGTGGCTTTTCCAAGTATCATTTGTAGTGAGTTTTGGTTCTTTTAGCTAAGGTGCCCAAAGTTGTCAGCTTGCCTTTCTAAATTCAACAAAAGAATTATCTTCCGTTGATTTTATAAACAAACTCTGAAAGGAAAGAGATTTTCTTCTAGCCTCTTGCCTGTTTTCTGAAAGGTTCGCAAGTTTGAAAATTTGGGGCGTTACATCAATAGTGTGGACATCCATAAGTGCTCTGGCTTAGCGAAATTTGATTTCGCTAGTGATGCATGAAAATATCTTAAAGATATGTATAGTCTCAAAGATATTGCTCACATATGCAATGTGCAAAACAAAGTAAGAATTATGACCCAAGGAGAGATGAACATTAGGTATTATTAAATGCACTCTCTCATTTGGGATGAATTGACTCTTCTAGAACAAAAATGGCATTGTCTTCAATATATAGAATTCCGTGAAAAACAAATTAGAACGGAGCATTTCTACCAATTTGTTAATGTGCTTAGACCCGAATTTGAAGGGACCAAGTCGACTCTCCTTCATAGAGGAGGTGTACCAACCATAGTCGAAACTCTTGAAGAGTTAACTATGGAAGAAAATAGGTTGAAGAAACCATCTACCTCAAAGGATGAAGAATCCGTGTTTGCTATGTCAAAGCCCGGTAACCACACTAGGAGTTATAAACCTCCTCAATTTATGAAGAATGAGAATGGAAGAAACTGCAATGACTATAGAAGAAGTCAAAGCGAAAAAAAAAGTGATCATGAATACAAAAAGGGTGGCAAAATCATATGCTACCATTGCTATGAACTTTGACACATCAAGCCATTTTGTCCCAAAAGAAGGAAAGATCATAGAGATGATAAAAGGGTTGCTTTGGTGGGAACATCCTTTGAAAGAAATGATGTAGATGACTCAAAATGCATCGGCTCATTATCTTTGGCGCAACTAATGAGGGCACTACTACCACCAATGTTCAAAACTCAAGCTTCTTCCTTCTTGGGAGCAGTCGTATCCACAAGTGGTGACCCTGGTAAGACTTCTTGGATCCTTGACTCCGGTGCCTCTTTCCATATAACTCCAAATGAGTCCATATTATCCGAATATCATATTAACCCAAATAACTCTTATGTTTCAACCGCAAACGGAACTTCCTTAAAAATTAAAAGTTTTGAGGTTTTTCAAAAACAACAAACCTTTCACATACCAAATATTAGAGTAGTACCAAAATTGAATTTAAATCTTTTATCTGTTTCTCAAATTACAGATCATGGATGTAAAGTCTTGTTTTTGTCTAATAATTGTTTAATACAGGATCTGCAGTTCGGGAAGCTGATTGGGCGAGGCCATAGAAGAGATCTTTATATTATGGACAATCTTGAGTTATCAAAACATACTTTTTGTAATTTTGTGGAAAAGAAAGATATAGAAAATTGGCATAAAAAACTAGGACATCCTGGTGTGTCCAAATTATACTTGTTTCCATTTTTTACAAGTTATAAAGAAAGAAATTTTGTTTGTGAAGATTGCATTCTTAGTAAAATGAAGTCTTTACCTTTTGGGCCAAGATATTTTATATTTAAAAATCCATTTGAGTTAGTACATTCAGATGTGTGGGGGCTGGCTCCAGTTGTTTCTAAATGAGGTGTATCTTATTATGTTGAGTTTGTGGATGATTATAGGAGACTCTCTTGGATATTTTTTCTTAAACAAAAATTCGAAATATTTGATTGTTTTAAAAAATTTTATTGCTATACAAAGACTCAATTTAAAACCAATATTCAAATCTTTAAAAACCGATTTCGGAGGAGAATTTGTGTCAAAAGAGTTCAAAAATTACCTTGACCTACATGAGATTATTTATAAAAAATCTTATCTGTACACTTCTCGACAAAATGGACTAGCCGAAAAGAAGCATAGACATATTATTGATGCCACTAGTACACTTCTTATATCAAGAAATGTTTTAATTTTTTTTTGGGCAGAAGCCGCCCTTATAGCTGTTTATTTGATAAATAAAATGCCTTAAAAAAACATTGAAAATATCTCTCCTATTAAAAACTTGTTTAAAACATCCCTCAATTATAAAAGGTTAAGAGTCTTTGCGTGTAAATGTTTTGTTCTTACCAATAAGAATGACAAACTTTTCTCAAAAGTAATTCCATGTGTTTTTTTAGGTTATGCCAAAAATCAAAAGGGATATATATGTTATGACATTGAAAGAAACAAATTATATGTTTCAAGAAATGTTACTTTTCTTGAAAACGAAAATATGATTGACAAAGAAAAAATCCAAGAGAATTGTGATTATTCATTTCTTTTTGACCTTGTCAATGAACATGAAAGATGTGAAAACATTCATGATCTGCATGAGAGTGACAATGAAAACACTCATGATGCAAATGAGAATGTGAATGAGGGTATTGATAATATAAACCTATCTCATAGTGACATATAAACCTATACTCGACGTACCGAAGACCATTCACCATGTGCTTTAGAAAGATATTCCCAAAATCAAGATGTAGATTCTTCTAGTATTAGAAAATCCATGAGAATTTCAAAAGTTTCTAGTAGATTTGTATCTTATATTTCTTTTGAACCAAGGTATAGATCATGTCTAATGGCCATACACTCATATATAAAGCAAACATCTTACTATGAGGGTAAAAATCATGAAGAAGGGATTAAGGGGATGAATGATGAATTAAAAGTCTTAGAAAATGCAAAAACTTGAGAAATCCAGACATTACCTAAATGAAGGAAAACTATAGGATGTAGATGGGTCTAGAAGATAAAAACTAAATGTGATGTGACATTAGTATTAGAACATCAGTTTCCATCTGTTCTGATCTGCAAAATAGGGAAAAGTGAAAAGATAAAGATAGAAGAAAGAGGTGACGCTGACACATTTTTGCTGTACACAGGCTCACGATTTTCATTATATTATCGTGGCCTTGTTTAATATATTTAAGCATTAGGTTACAACTTATGGACATGATTGTCCTATAACAAGTTACAATATTATATTTGTGCCCCAGTAAACACGTCAATGCACAATCCCCGTTTGGATCTGGGTCAGACCCAAACTGGGTTCAACACTACACGACACTTAGTACCCTCCCTCAAGTTGTGCTTGGTCTTGAACCATGGACAACTTGTTCTTCAGGAACCAAAATCTGTTTTTCGTCAAACCCTTTGTAAATAAATCTGCCACCTGGTCTTCTGTAGGAATGAAATGAGGCTCAATCTCTTTGTCTTCAACCTTCTGTCGAATGAAATGCTGATCTATCTCAATGTGTTTTGTCTTACTGTGGAAAATAGGATTAAAGGATATATTAATGGCACTTTGATTGTCAAACAATAAAATAGACTTGGAAATCTGTTCCTCCAATTCATTCAACAAATGCCTTGTCTAAGTAGCTTCAACAGTTGCAGCAACCATTGATCGATATTCAGCCTCAGTACTTGATCTAGCTACTGCATCTTGTTTTCTACTGCTCTGCTCCAGGATACCTTGTTTTCCCCAAGAAAGATGCAATATCCGGAAACCGACCTCTTTTCATCAGGATCTCCTGCCCAGTCCGCATCACTGTAGACCATGACATCATACATGCTTCCTCTTTTTCAACTTTTCTGATACACCAACCCATCTCCAATAGTACCTTTTAAGTATCTCAACACCCTCTTGACTGCATCCATATGCCTTGTTCGTGGCTCATGCATGAACTACGACACTTGATTTACAAAATAAACAATGTCCGGGCGAGTAAAGGTAAGATATTGAAGCATGCCAACTACACTTCGATATCTTGTAGGATCCGGGTACAAATCTCCATCCTGTGAGCTGAGCTTTTGATGTAAGACACTCGGTGTAGACAAAGGCTTGCAATCTTGCATACCAAATTTCTTCAATAAATCTAGTGTGTATTTATGTTGTATCAAGGTCAGGTAACCATCCTTCCTGTCTACCTCGACCCCAAGGAAATAACGCAAATCTCCCAAATCTTTCATCTTAAACCTTTGACTTAGTCCTTTTATTTCTTCAATGTGATTCATTGAATTCCCTGTAACTATAATATCATCAACGTATATCAATAACAAGTTGGTTATGCCTTTATCTTTGAAGATGAATAAGGAGTGGTCTAAGAGAGATCTACAGAACCCATGCCTCTGTATTTCTAAGGAGAAACTCTCAAACCACGAGCGTGAGGCCTGCTTTAAACCATATATGGCTCTTTTTAGTCTGCATACATATGTGCTCGGGTCTCCCTCAGCCAGTGTTGTTAAAAGCGTTGAGGCGTAGCGAGGCGCTCCACCAAAATCTGAGGCGAGGCGTAAGCCTCGAGGCGCAAGCCTCGAGGCGCAAAGCGTAAGCCTCAAAAAAATTTTTTTTAAACTTAAAAAAAAACTATAAAAATGATCTAAAATTATAAATAAATAAGAAATGCTTTATTGATGAAGCGCCAACCAAAACGAAATAAAAAATCTCAAATAAATACGAAAAAAATATGAGATTAACATGTAAAAGTAGCATTAATGCAACAACTTGATCTATATAAGTATCTAATTGCATAAATATGAGCATTCATTCAATAAAAAACTAACATTAACAACAAAATGCATATTAGCACTAACAACATCATGTCATAATTAAAAAATGCATGTTAACATTGACAACCAAATGTTAATGTATTTGTCCAGAATTCTTCAAAATTAGAGTGTTAACATTCACAATTACAACTGAAAGTCCCAAAAAACATATAAATGGCCAATAGCTCTATGATATGAATTAGGGCCTAGGCTCTTGTTGTGTCTCGTCATCATCAATATTTAAGTTTTCAATATCATCATCTGAAGAATCCATATAAATAGGTTCTTCTTCATCTTTATTCTCTGACTCTTCATCATCTACACTTTCTTCATCCACGTCCTCAATTACTTCTTTTGCTTTTCTTTTTCCTTCAATAAAAAAACATGTATTAAATATTTAGGTTATGTAATTAAAAAAATACATTTATATTCATAGCTAGGTAAAAGGAATATAACTTTACCTGGATCTCTTGAAGACATGTCTTGCCTAGAACCACTTTGTGAAACATGAGGTGAAGTGACTTTTTCAATAGGAACATGCTCAATGGCATTTATGTCGAAGTTCGGATCCAACCATGAATCCTCCAACCAATTGGGATCACTTGGCAACACTGGATCTTCCTTCTCCACAATCCATTCATCGTCTGAGTCTATATGATCTAGACATATAGGGTCTTTGGTAGCCCTCCTCTTCATATTTCTCTCTCTTAATTTCATATTGTACATTACAAAAACCAATGCATTCATCTTCTCTTGTTCAAGTCTATTCCTTCATTTTGTATGCACCTATAATTTCAAATCATTGATAATCAAATATAAGATAATTAAAATATAAAAATGTATTTCAAAAATAAAATACAAAGTCACAAACCAATGAGAAAGTACTCCAATTCCTCTCACAGCCCGATGCACTGCATGTCAAACTTAAAATTCGAATTGCAAAATTCATCAACTCAGGATTTTCGTGCCCAAATGAACTCCACCAATCAGCTGCATTCAAATAAAATAATAAAAAATTGATAAAAACATTAAGAATGTCATAATTAACAAAAACATAAAAAAATATTGACAAATAACAACATAATTGCAAACTTACCAGGACTTTTTAATTTTCTTGTTGTAACAGCTGCCTCTCTGCCAAACAAGCCATTTGCCTTTTTAAATGCATCGATTTGTGTTGTAATTTTCAACCGAATATTTGCATCAGAAACTAATTTTTCAACACAATCATAAAAGTCACCCATAACTTCTCCATCAGGGTTGAAGTTGTCAGCATAATGAAAATGTGGATTTAAATAATAAGCAGCTGCATGCAAAGGCTTATGAAGTTGCAAGTCCCATCGTCTATCAATGATATCCCAAATAGGTTTATATTTTCTTTGGACATTGTCAAGGTTTGAAGCAATTTCCTCCTTCGCTCTATCCATTGCCTCATACAAAAATCCCATAGCAGGTTCGTCTGCATCAACGAGTCGCAACACTTTGACGAGAGGTAGTGTAGCTTTAATTGCATATGATATGGCAGCCCAAAACTTATGATCATTAAGAACAATACAAGAAATGTTCTTAGCATCAGATTTCTTATAGTAATTAGATGTTCTAAAATTTGAAGATAAGAACATCGACTTTAACTCTTTCTTATAACATCCAATACTATGAAGTGTAATATATGTTGTGGCAAAACGAGTGACGGCTGGAAGCAGAAGTTCTTTCTTCTTTGTGAATTTTCTCATTAAATTTAATACCCATGCATGACTATAAATGTATCTTGTAATTTTTTTTGCCTTTTCCACTGTATCTTTAAAAATTGATATCTTTCCAATATCTTCTAACATAAGATCCAAGCAGTGGGCTGCACATGGTGTCCAAAAACATGTTTTTCCTGCTGTTAACATATTTTCAGCTGCCACATAATTTGGTGCATTATCTGTAATGAATTGCACCACATTACTTTCACCAACTTCTTTAACAACTTCTTCAAACAACTGACACAAATTTGCACCAGTTTTTTCCATGTCACTGATGTCAACGGACTTCAAAAATACTGTCCCAGATGAGCTGTTCACAAGAAAATTAATTAAGTTTCTTCCTTTCCCATCTGTCCAACCATCTGCCATAATATTGCAGCCAACCTTTGACCACTCTTTTTTGAACTCTTTCAAAATTTCATGAGTACAATCTACCTCGTCCTTCAAAATCCACGTTCTGATCTCATGATAAGAAGGTGGTTTGAACCCTCGCCCATAATTTGCAATAGCTTCTATCATTGCACCAAAATATGGACTGTTGCAAAGATTAAATGATAAGGCATTTGCATAAAAAAATCTACCAATGGCACGACATGCATTTTTTCTTTCATCCCTTTTGAAAGCAGTGTTTATTGTGGTTTGCCGTGCTTCTTTGTTCACAAAAAGGTCCATAGGACCAGCTGCACTTGTTTTTGCATCACTACCTGATCTACTAGCTTCTTTATTCACATTATCGCCGGTTGATGATCCAAAATAAACACTTCTCCCGATATCCAACTTGGTTTGCTCTAACTCTTCTTTCTTTAGCCTCTGATCCTTTAGATGATTCTGAAAAAATCTTTTCACGTCAGGTGGAACCGCTTCGCACATGCTTACATCATGCTTTGTGCCAGCTAAGTGATGTTTTAGCCTATAGATGCCTCCTGTAGTCTGTTTATGACAGTAATTGCAAATTACATGTCCTACAAGTTTGGGATCTTTAGTAGGATTTGGAACTTTAACTCCATGATCCCATCCTACATCTTTTGCCATTTTTCAACTGCAAAAATACATAACACACAATATATATTAACATCATGCATTCTGCTGACCACATTACATGAAAACAAATGCAAAATAGACAATCTTGGTGTATAAGCTATATACGAATCCTAGAAAAAAACATAATTGACGAGAAAAAAATAATAAATATAATTAGGTCAGTTTTTTAATTGGGTCTCAAAGTTCATTCAATAATGCACACTTATAGCCACACACACACATAGTAGAGATAGAGTGGAGGTGGTTTGGATCCCAGATTTCTTCTCAAAAACAAAAAGAAAACACCAACCAACTCCGGAGATCAACCCCAAGAAATTGTGAAAATGCCGAAAAAAAAAACATATATTGAATATGCTAAACAGAGGTCACCATTATGTTTGAATATTTCAATTGTGTGTTCTATCTCAGTTTACACAGTAGTGAAAAGAAACCTACAACCCCACAATCTGTTTTAGTTTGCTTCATTATCCTATTGTAAAAGCACTCAAAACTGAGACTGTTTTCATACTCAAAGATGTGAGCCAATAAAAATCACAAATTAATTCAATTAAAATGGGTTATAGTGTAAAATATCCTATGGATCAACATCTAGATAGACCTAATAGCATCTTGAGAGATCCTTAAATAGTCAGTTTGAAGAAAAAGTTGCTTTTTATTGTTTCATTCAACAAATTTATTTCCAAAATGTAGGTCGGGTGGGCTCCTATACATCAGAAACTGATTGAAATAACCATACAACTGCTCCTTTATGTCCAACTTTTATCTTCAAGAGAAGTTGCGCTGAAGTGACCACCAACATGACAAGGGATACAAGTTCCATAAGAGCCTTTTCAGTTCCTTTCTTTTCAAAGCAGATTGATATTCGCCACCATGAAAAGCAAATGATGCTTTCCAAAAGAATAATAAAATATGCAAATTTAGCAGCAAGGAATTAATTTCTGGACTGTATTCTACACAAGATGTCCAGGCTCTCTCTCTCTCTCATATGCCTCAAGTAAGCAAGCATTATTGACGAAAAACCAAATCAATGCATGCTTAAACAATTCAGGACATCACATATTTGATTGCACACCAAGAAATCATCATCGCTACAGTTATATGGACAAAAAAGGAAAACAAGGGACCGCAGTCATATGGACAAAAAATGGCTACAATTATTAATAAAAATCTATTTCATATGGACAAATCAAACTATTTGGTGCAGTCAGGGCTGGGCTAGGACTGGGCTGAGCTACAAAAATGGATAAAAATCTATTTCATATGGAATCAGGGTTGGGGTAAGACTGGGCTTTTAAAAAAAAAAATTTTTTTTAACTGTTTCGGGAGGCAGGACTGGGCTACAGCCCAGTCCTGCCCCCCCTAGATACGCCCCTGGTTAATAAAAAAAAAACGAAAAAGCCATACCTGAAGGAAAACGATGATCGGCGACGGGTGGTGGCCGGCGACAGCAGTGCCGGCGGCGAGTGGTCGCACGGCGAGTGGTTGCACTGCGAGTGATCCCTTCTTAGCAGAGGCGGCGAGTGGTGGCCGGCGACAGCAGTGGCGGCGGCGAGTGGTCGCACTGCGAGTGATCCCTTCTCAGCAGAGGCGGTGATCGGCGAGTGGTGGCCGGCGGCGAGCAGTGGCCGACGGCGAGCAGTGGCGGTGGACGAAAGGGGACGGAGTGGAGAGAGAAGGGGCGAGGGCTTTCCCTCGCCCCGAAGCACCTGTGTCTTTTTTAAAGACACAGGTTCTCGATCTTTCGAGAATACGGGCCCGGATCCGGGTCGAACTCGGGTCCGGGCCATCCGATGTTTAATGCGCGCCTCACTTTGAGGCGCGCCTCGCCTCAAGGCGTACGCCTCAAGGCGCATGAGGCGTACGCCTTGAGGTTGTTGTGCTTTTTACGTGCGCCTCAAGGAGAAAAGGGTCTCGCCTCGAGGCGAGGCGCGCTTTTTGCGCCTTGAGGCGCGCTTTTAACAACACTGCCCTCAGCATATCCTGGAGGCTGTTCCATGTAAACTTTTTCCTTCAAGTCTCCATGAAGAAATGCATTTTTGACATCTAGCTGACTCAATGTCCATCCATGTTTGACGGCTAAAGACAATATAATTCTTATTGTCTCCATTTTGACCACGGGACTGAAAGTCTCATCATAATCCTGACCATATTCCTGTGTAAACCCCTTTGCAACAAGTCTTGCTTTGTATCGTTCTATAGTGCCATCGGGTTTGTATTTGATTTTATAAACCCACTTGGAATCAACAACATTTCTGTTAGGAGGTATGACAACAATTTTCCATGTCTGACATTCATGAAGCGCTTCCACTTCTTCATTCATGGCCTCAATCCATTTGTTTGATTTCACAGCATGATGAAACCTTATGGGTTCATCATGCTTATCAACCTGAGACAAAAAAGTTGAAGATCCATAGAAAAATTATTGTAGCTGACCCATCTGTTAATAGAATGTTTGATTCTATTCGAACTCCTCAGGTTTCCAACAGGCACATAAGTATCTGATCCAATGTGAGGAGCAGGGGGGAGTACCTTTTTCTCTTCGCACATACACATACCCTTTAAATTTGTCAATAGGATGCGATTGTGGGTCTGCCCCTTCTTCAATGTGTAAAGTGTTAAAATGTATCTAATATATATATATATATATATATATATATATATATATTACATCAATACCCGATAGGGGTATTTTTGTAATTTCACATAGTTGTTTTAGAAAACAATTTTTTTCGTTTTTTGATAAAATGTAATTTTATTTTCTTATTTTTTTATTTCTTTTTTTATTTCTTTTGAGGGTTAAAAGGGGCTCCAACCTTAGAGTCATTGGAGCCCCCAACGGTCACAAATGTGACCGTTGGGGGCTCCCAACGACTCTATGGGAGCCCCCTTTTGGCTCTCCTTTTGAGGCCTTTTGGCCATCCCTTTGCTCCTCTCCCTCTTATTTAAATAGGGGTGAACCCCTTGTATATTTATTATTCTTGAGAGCTTTCTCTCTTCTCAATAAGAGGTTTTTTATATTATTGCCTTCTTAAAGGCTTTTGCTTGTATTGTCCCTTTGTGGACTTGTGATATTGTCTCTTTTATTCATTGTTGTAAGTGCTTGTATGCACTCTTTATATTTCCGCAATATCTCATTACATGGTATCAAAGCCACTCGATTTTTGAAGGAAAGGTGTGGTTCGCGTATCTCATATTTAGTGGATATCTTCTCACTTCTTGGCAACATCATGGAGGCAAAGATTGACCTATCTTTCAAGCTCAATGGAAAGAATTATATGATGTGGGCATCAACAATGAAAAATAATCTCAAAGGAAAGAAGCTTTGGGGTTGTCATGGGTACCGTTCTGGAACCTAAGCTTATGCTTATAAAGGACGAATAAGGTCAAGAAAAGGCTTTTGAAGGAGATGCTCACATCAAGGCCATTGAAAATCATCAAAAAAAAATGAAAGATTGGGAAAACAATCACGCAAAAATCCTTGCGTGGTTTATGAACAATGTTGAGCTTAAGGTATGTGCTAATATAGCTAAATTTCGTAGAGCCAATGAGGCTTGGTCCTTTATGAAGGGTATGTATACCCAAAAGGATCTTGCGAGAGCATACTTCTTGCAAGAAAAGATTAGAACCACCAAGCAAGGTGATTCTAGCATTAAAGACTATTATAGTGCCCTAAACCCACTATGGGATGAATTGGCTCTTTTGGAGCCAAAATGGGTTTCTATGGAAGATATTGATTTAAGGCAAAAACAAATGGAACAAGAGCGTTTGTTTCAATTCCTTTTTGGGCTACGTCCCGAATTTGAGCAAGTGAGATCCTCACTTCTCCATAGATCTATTTTTCCTCCTATTGAGGATGCTATTGCCGAAATCACTCAAGAGGAGACAAGGCTTGGCATAAGTAAACTTGTTGATGAAGTCCTTGCCGTATCAAAACCGGGTAACAATGTTAGAACCTATAAACCTCCTTATTTTGGGAAACAAGAAAACTACAATGGAGGAAGAAAAATGATTGTTTGTCATTATTGCAATGAGCCGGGTCACATTAAACCCGCTTGCCCAAAGCTTATTGGAACATTCAAGCCTAAGGTGGCCTCTCTTGAAGAAACCACCACCAAAGAAGATGAAGGCAAGAACAATGACATCAAAGAAACTATTGGACAAATATCTATGGCTCTCCAACAAATACTAGAAGTTTCTTCCTCCATATCGGGTGCGGCTATTGCCTCGACATCATCACCCGGTACGTATTCTTGGATCCTTGACTCCGGAGCTTCTTTTCATATGACCCCTCATGAAAATGCACTTATTGATGTTTGCACCAATTCAAAGGACTCTTGTGTCTCTACGGCCGATGAAACCTTTTTAAAAATTTCAAGTATTGGCTCTTTTAAAGATTCACAAAATTTTTGTGTTCCAAAAGTAAGAGTTGTTCCCAAACTAAATTTAAACCTATTTTCGGTTTCTCAAATTGCCGACCATGGATGTGAAATATCTTTCTCATCTAATGGTTGCTTTGTGCAGGATCTCCGGTCCGGGAAGCGGATTGGGCAATGCCATAGAAAGGGAGACCTCTAGTATATGGACCATCTCGATCTCCCTACAAATTATTTTTGTTCTTATGTCCAAGAAAAAAACATGGAAACTTGGCATAAAAGATTTGGTCATCCAAGTTATTCCAAAATGTATCTCTTTCCTTTTGGAAACAAATTTTGTAAGGAAAAAATAATTAATTGCAAAGATTGCATTTTTGGAAAAATGAAGTGTATTCTATTTCCAACTAGAACTTTTCTTTCATCAAGACCTTTTGAATTGGTGCATTCGGATGTTTGGGGGCCTTCTCCGGTTATGTCTAAAGGGGGCTATTCATATTATGTTACATTTATTGATGACTTTACTCGGTATATTTGGATTTATTTTCTTAGTCATAAATCAGAAGTATTTACTTTCTTTAAAGATTTTCATAAAAAGGTTCAAAATCAATTTCAAAATAACATATCTATTTTAAGATCCGATTCCGGTGGCGAATACTTATCTCACGAATTCCAAAACTATTTGACCCAAAATGACATTTGCCATCAAAAGTCATGTCCTAGGACTCCCCAACAAAATGGCCTAGCGGAAAGGAAACATAGAACATTACTTGTTTCTAGGAATATTCCAAAGAAGTTTTGGGCCGAAGCCGTTTTAACCTCAACCTATCTAATCAATAGAATACCCTCTTCTAAGTTAAAAAATGCTTCTCCCTATGAAAAACTCTTTAAATTTTCACCCGATTTCAATAGTCTTTGTATTTTTGGTTGCAAATGTTTTGTCTTATTACATAAAAGGGATAAGTTATCTCCAAAAACAATTGAATGTGTTTTTCTAGGATATGGTGAAAATAAAAAAGAGTATAAATGTTATGATTTTAAGAATGATAAACTATATGTTTCAAAAGATGTAACATTTCTAGAAGAAGAAAACAGTTTTGATAAAATAGAAGAAACAAATGAAATTGATTATATATTCTTATATGATCTTATTGATGACATACAAGAAGATTTTCTTGAAAACATAGACGATACACGTGAGGTATCTCCTCTTGACATAACTCCCTCAAATGATAGTGATCCAAATATAAATGTTCATGATAGTGATATAAATGTTTACTCAAGAAGAAATCAAGAAAATCCTATTAGTGCCTTCGAAAAATACTCTCAAATTTCTGAATCCACTGAGGAACCACAAGTTAGGCATTCTTCTAGAATATCAATACCCCCAAATAGGTTTGTATCCTATAATTCCTTAACCCCCAACTATCGGGCATGTTTAATAACCCTACATTCTTATTTTGAATCAACTCACTATAATCAAGCTAAATCTATACCACATTGGGTTGAAGCAATGCAAGTTGAACTAAATGCTTTAAAAAAGGCCAATACTTGGGAAATAGTTAATCTACCTTCACACAAAAAACCTATTGGTTGTCGCTGGGTCTTCAAAGTTAAAACTAAAAGCGATGGCTCCTTAGAACGATATAAAGCTAGATTAGTTGCTAAGGGATATTCCCAAGAATATGGCATTGATTATGAAGAAACATTCGCTCCCGTAGCTCGAATGACCAGTGTCAGGACCTTAATAGCTGTCGCATCAACCAAAAAATGGCCTATTTATCAACTTGACGTAAAAAATGCCTTTTTAAATAGAAGTTTAAGTGAAGAAGTTTACATGGATCCGCCACCCAGAATTAATATTAAGCAAGGTCAAACACTTCGGCTTTTGAAGGCATTGTATGGTCTTAAACAAACTCCTAAGGCTTGGTATGATCATTTCAGTGATATCATGATAAAGTTAGGATTTCACTCTTGTAATACTGACACTGCTCTTTTTGTTAAACATGCAGGTTCTAGTATCATAATTTTGTTGCTTTATGTTGATGATGTGATTATCACTGATAATGATCAAAATAGTATTATTGCTGTTAAAAATATGTTAAAAAATAATTTTGATATGTCTGATTTAGGTTTTCTCAGATATTTTCTTGGAATTGAAGTTGCATATTCTCCTAGAGGATATATTTTGTCACAGATGAAGCTTGCTGCAGATATATGTTCTAAGTCTGGGATTTCTGATGACAAGAAAGTAGAGACTCCCGAGGTTATTAATGCCAAATTACGGTTGGAGGATGGGGTTCTTCTCGAAGATCCCACACCTTACAGACAACTCATTGGGTCTCTTACCTATTTAACCATCACCAGACCAGATATCACTCATGCGGTTCACTCAGTTAGCCAATTTCAGCATGCTCCTACAACTGTGCATATGAGTGTTGTTCTCCGAATCATCCGCTACATTCGGAATACCATCAATAAAGGGCTATTTCTATCCTCCTCTTCTTCCTTGAATCTTCTTGCTTATACTGATGCCGATTGGGAAGGTAATCCCAATGATCGAGTCTCAACTACTGGTTTTTGTGTCTTTTTAGGGGACTCTTTGATTGCCTGGCGATGCAAGAAGCAATAGAAAGTTTCACTATCATCCACTGAAGCTGAGTACCGGGCTATGGCAACCACGACAATGGAGCTTGTATGGCTTCGCAGCCTGCTTAAAGACATGGGAGTTGATATTACCGAAGCCTCAAAACTATGTTGCGACAACAAGAGTGCCATCTATATTGCGAGCAATCATACTTTTCATGAGCGTACAAAACATATCGAAATGGATTGCCACTATGTTCATGACGAATTCTTACGATGAACCATTGCTCTTCCATATGTCACTTTAGAATATCAGTTGGCGGACTTCTTCACTAAAGCTCTTCCGGCTACTCGCTTCATGTTTCTTCTTGGCAAACTTTCCGTCATTTCCCCGTAAAGTTTGAGGAGGGGTGTTAAAATGTATCTAATATATATATATATATATATATATATATATATATATATATATATATATATATATATATATATATATATACACTGTATATTACATCAATACCCGATAGGGGTATTTTTGTAATTTCATATAGTTGTTTTAGAAAACAACTATTTTCATTTTTTTGATAAAATGTAATTTTATTTTGTTATTTTTTTATTTCTTTTTTATTTCTTTTGAGGGTTAAAAGGGGCTTCAACCTTAGAGTCGTTGGAGCCCCCAACGGTCACAAATGTGACCGTTGGGGGCTCCCAACGACTCTATGGGAGCCCCCTTTTGGCTCTTTTTTTGAGACCTTTTGGCCATCCCTTTGCTCCTCTCCCTCTTGTATAAATAGGGGTGAACCCCTTGTATATTTATTATTCTTGAGAGCTTTCTCTCTTCTCAATAAGAGGTTTTTTATATTGTTGCCTTCTTAAAGGCTTGTGCTTGTATTGTCCCTTTGTGGACTTGTGATATTGTCTCTTTTATTTATTGTTGTAAGTGCTTGTATGCACTCTTTATATTTTTGCAATATCTCATTACATAAAGCTCCACCAATCTGATCACTAGATTGAGGTAAGCATGCTTGGCCTGAGTCAATATTATTTTGGTCAGCCGAGTTTGTTTCTTAAGTACACTGAGGTGAGCAATCACCATCAGCATCTGCAAATAATTCTGCATTTATTCACGGATGATAAACTTCTTCTCTGAGAATTCTTTGACAGTTATTAAATGATACATCTCCAAGATTATTCTCGTCAAACACAACATTCCTGGAAATCTTAACACGCTTAGTCATGGGGTCATAACACCGATAACCTTTATAATCATCAACATATCCCACAAATCTATACTTGGAAGCCTTTGGTTGTAATTTGTTCCTGAGAGAATCATCAATATGAACATAACAAATGCATCCAAACACACTTAGAGCATTATAATCGGGTTGAATGCCCAAAAGAGAACAAAATGGTGAACTATTTTGCAAAGCTGTCATAGGCAGACGATTTATAATATAGACAGCTGAATGGAATGCTTCTGTCCACAGACTAATGGGAAGATTACTGTCGTGCATCATGCTCATAGCCGTTTCAATAATATGCCTATGCTTTCTCTCAGCGACCCCATTTTGTTGTGGCGTATGTGGACACGACACTCTACGCTTTATTCCATTACTTTGGAGAAAATCAGTAAAATCCTTCGATGTATACTCACCACCTCCATCACAATGAAAATGCAGAATACTGGTAGAGAAATGATTTCGAACAAAGGCATGAAAGTTGCGAAATATGGAAAAAGTTTCAGACTTATGCTTAATAAAGAATATCCAAGTATAACGAGAGTAGCTGTCAATAAAGATGAGATAATATTGAAAAGAACCCCTTGTTACAGGTCACGAGTCTAGAGATCTAGACCCGTGATCATTAACTTCTCATTAATGACATTGTTTAATTTACTTTATTGTAATGAGGGTACTTTAGTACCCTAATCTTTGTAATGGTATGTTAATATAAATGAGTTAATACAACAGCCGACCCTAAGATTTGAGGGTATCGGTTTTTCTCTGCAGCTTCTCTCTCTCTCTGTTTCTCAGCTCTCACGCGTGGAAGAACTTGAATATTGAAAATCTAACATGGTATCAGAGCCACGCTTCAGCTGAAACTGAAATCGATCTCAAAGGTACGTCTGAAAGATCTGTTTCTTCTCGATTTTCTCTTCTAAGTCAAGATTTTTTTTTTCTGTTTCTCCAATCTCATCTGAATCCTTTTTCCCTGTTTACCCAATTCCTCCTTTTTCCCTCTCGATCAGATCTGACGTTATTCAGATCTGACGATAATCAAATATGTCTATTTTTTTTTCTCTGTCTCTTGAACTCGATCAGATCTGATCAAACTCTCTTCTCTACCTAATCTGAGTTAACTCAGAGAGGACTGGGTAACTCAGCCCAGGTTTTCGATCCCAAACCCTTTGTTGAATATACATTTTTTCATTCTTCATTCTGTCATCAATACACCTTGTTCATCGTTTTGATCACAGCGTGATCTAATCACACAATCGGGGCCTATTTCGATCCAGCTACACCCTTGATCAGATCTGACCAAGTCGATCTGATGTTACCCTCATTTCTACCATTTTATCTCTTTTAGCTTGAAAGCATTGCGTCAATAACGAGTGTGAATTCATATTCACATATTTTTTTGTGTTTTTCATATCCAATATTCAATTTCTTATGCAAATTAGAAATCTGATAGATATTCAATTTCTGTTTCAAATTCAGCCATTGATCTGAATTAGTTTCTGCAAAAAAAAAAGGAGGTTACAGAAACTGTAGACAGATGGTGCTGAACACACTCTTAATACTGTGAAACATGGATTCACTTCCTAGTAAGTCGGTCCTTTCTTCAAGTTTCCTCAGTCAACTCGTGTCTGAAAAATTAAATAATGGTAACTTCTTGACTTGGAAGAGGCAAATCATACCTTTCATTAGGAGTCAGGATCTTTCTGGACATCTGTATGGATCTATTCCAGTTCCTCCTGAGTTCATATCACGAGAAGAAAGGGATTCAAAGGGAAATCTACTACAGTATATGTTAGAAATCTTGAATTTGTAGCTTGGATGAAAAGAGACCAAGCGCTAGTTGCATGTCAATTTTCTCATGCTCTCACTACAGTACATATGAGTGCTGTAATGAGAATTATTAGATATATTAAGAATTCTATCAATTATGGATTATTTATATCATCCTCTTCCTCGCTAGAAGTCATTGCATATTCCGATTCTAACTGGGGGGATGTGAATGATAGACGCTCAACCATTGGTTGTGTTTTTGTAGGTGATTCTCTAATTTCATTGCGATGTAAGAAGCAACAGAAGGTGTCCCTCTCTTTCACTGAAGCAGAGTATCGTGCCATTGCAACAACTACATCCGAGTTAGTATGGTTGAGACAATTACTAAAGGATTTAGGAATTTACATTGCAGAACCTTCAAGATTATATTGTGACAACCAGAGCACTATATACATTGCAAGCAATCATACATTCCATGAGAGGATAAAACTTATTGAAATGGATTGCCACTACGTTCGTGAAGAATTATCGAGGAAGACCATCGCATTGCCTTACGTTCCATCTAAGTATCAACTAGCAAACTTCTTCACTAAAACGCTCTCGGCACTTAGATTTCACTTCCTACTTGGCAAACTCTCCGTTGTTACACCATGAGTTTAAGGGGGGGGGTGTTAAGATATATACTTATATATATATATATATTTATGTAAAACAAAATACCCATTAAGGGTATTTCAGTCATTTCATTATAATAGGCGTCAGCCCATTAGGGACTGACCACTTTTTATTTATTTTGTACTTTTATTTTATGTAATGATGGGGCAACTCCAACTAGCTGTGAATGTTGGGAGCAACCCAATAGTTGGGGTTGCTCCCTTGTGGCCTCTTATATTATAAATAGGCCTCTAAGGCCTTTGTATTCTTAACTCTCTAGAAGAGTATTTTCTATGCAATAACAAGAATATTTTGACCCTTGTGAGGGTGGTCTGGCTTATTCAATCGAGTGTTTTTCTTGATTGAGTGTGTTGTTGCAAGTCCATAAGTGACGTCTCTTTGGATTTAATCTATTTCATTACAGAGCTCAACATTGTTCATAAACCATTCAAGAAACTTAGCATGGTTACTTTCTCAATCTTCTACCTTAGTTTGGTGATCTTGAATAGCTTTCATAAGTGCATCACCTTCCAAGGCTTTCTATTGATCTCCTTCTCGTTTGGTGAACTTGAGTTGCGGCTTCGAGATGATACCCATCACATATCCCCAAAGTTTTTTGCCTTTGAGGTTATTTTCCATTGTGGATGCCCACAATATGTACTTGAAGCCATTTAGCTTGAAGGATAAATCTTATTCATGCTCCATCTTGAGTGATAGAAGAGAGAGAAGGAAAAAAAGAACAAAGAAATGTGAAAAATATCTCCACTTGAGTCACCATGATTACCGTAAACATTTGATGATGCTTCCTACAAGACCAAGAGCACTATGACTCTAATACCATGTAATGAAATAGCGGAAAAATATAGAACCAATGCCACTAAGGGCTTACAAGATCACAGTTACAATGTGCACAAGCATAAGTCCACTAAGGAACAATACAATAGACAACAAAGAGCAGATGCTTTGGTAAAAAGCATAAAGGAATAGGGGAAACACACCTATTTATACAACAAAAGGGGAGAGTGGGGGACCATTGGGGCTTCCACATAGAAACGTTGGGAGCCCCCAACGTCTCTATGATCTTATGATCATAGAGCCCTCAATGACATTATTAATTACAAAAAATATAAAATAAAAAAAGAAATAACTGTTTTATAAACAGTTATTTATTACATATGTGAAAAGACAGAAATGCCCCTAATGGGCATTAGCTATTACAAAATTGAATATATATATATATATATATATATATATATATATATATATATATATATATATATATATATCAGTGGCGGAGCCAGGAGTTTTTCATTGGGTGGGCAGACCTCGGGTCTTGGGGACAATGCTATGGCCTTGAAGGACGATCCATTTATTCGGATCAATGGCGGAGCCAAAAAAAATTCGTTGGAGGCACAGTCGTTGGTGAAGAGATAAAACTTAAATAAGCCTTTTAATTATATTGAAATCTATTGGTTATCAATGTAAAAAAACTCAGCAATATTTATCACAATATACTCAAATCATTTGAGATCAGTCTTGCATACATTCAGCTCAAATAAACAGCAAGGAACCAAAACATTACGCTGCTTTCCGAAAGCAGCTTCTAAAGCTTAAAACGCACAATCCAGAACCTGGTTGAATGCAGATTCGAACTCGGGGAGTGACAGACGCGGGTCCAGATTAGGTGGAAGCTTAGGGTGTATGTGATACCGCTGCCACAGGAAGACATAAACGTGTCAGCACCACTTGCTGATTGCTATCCTGGGCGAGTGCTCGCCAACTAAAACAAACTGCATCTAAATGACAACACACTACGGACGATAATATCCAGAACAGATTGCTGGATTAAAAGTAAACATACACTTATTTTCTGTTTGTCACACACCAGACAAATTAAAACACACATAGCGGTAGGCATTAGCATACAAGAGTTAAAATCAGATTCTTTGTTTCTTTACGAAATATCGCTGGAGGCACAGTATTTTTTTTTTCGGTTTCAAATTCTGGGGTGGACGACTGCCCACCCATGCCCACCCTGGCTCCGCCACTGATATATATATATATATATATATATATATATATATATATATTCATACATGTATTATCACAGTTGCAACTTCCACAAAAACTTATTGGGCAGTCGAGAGTTACTTTTGGATTGACGTGCATGACTTTAGCTTGAACATTATGACCTGTATTATGATCCACATGAATGATAACTTCGTGGTAGCCCTCTACCTGCTCCTTTTTTCTGAACCTTTTACCTTGAATAGCATCTTTCTTGTTGCTATTTTCAAGAGCAAAATAGTGTTAATTTATTTCCCCGTGTTTTTGTCCTTGAGTGATGGAGTTCTTAGCTTTTGTCACTTTGTCCTGTCTTTGAATGGTCTTTGTATTTGCTAATAAAGCTGATGTATAAAAACCATCTAAAGTTGATTTTGCTATCAAATGAACTGCTTTTGCTGTCTTTTAGGACTGATGGAATTGGTCTCTCTGCACCGCAAGTGGGTCTCAACATTCAACTTATGGTGTTCAATCCTGTTGGGGAGCGGGGTGTTGGGGAAGAGCTTGTCCTTGTCAATCCAAGAGTTTACAAGTACTCAAAGAAGATGGTTCTTTTCAATGAGGGCTGTCTCTCCTTTCCAGGGATTTATGCGGATGTGGAGGTGCAACTAAAATGTCCTTTTCTTTGTTTTTAAGTGAATAAAAAAATTATTCACTCATTTGCTGAAAATGGTTTATTTTTAAGTTTGCTTAACATTTAACTCGATGCCTTATTACACTGTCGCCTGAATGATTCTAGTCACTTATTGTGGTATCGAGCCCTCATACAACATGGTATGCTCCTTTGTATTAGAAGAGTAGTGTATCATGCTATATTGTATGACATAGTACTGTATGGTGCAGATATCATAAGATCTACCTCCTTTCAAGTATATTGAATATAAATCTTTTTATATCATACAGTGCATGAATGTAAAAGTTTGATGATTGTTAAAACTCTTAACCTTTTTGGAATTCATACATTTGTCTTTTTATTTCCTTGTGTCTTACCATTAGGGGTGGCAATCGGGTCGGGTTGGCGGGTTGGGTCGGCGGGTCAGCATACCTCAACACGAATCCGACCCGTTTATTAAACGAATCAGCTGTGGCAAACACGAACCCGACCCATTTATTAAACGGGTAACCCGACACGACACAGTTAACCCGTTTAATAAACGGGTTGGGTCGGGTAAACGGGTTGGCGGGCGGGTCGGGTAAACGAGTTGGCGGGTCAGGTAAACGGGTTGACCCACCCGCCTAACCCGTTTATTAAATGGGTCAGCCGGGTTGGCATACCCCTAACACGAACCCGACCCATTTAATAAACGGGTTAGGCGGGTCGACCCGTTTACGACACGAACCCGTTTAAACCAAACCCGAACCCGGCTAAGAAGCGGGTTGGCGGGTCGTGTCAGATTTTGCCACCCCTACTTACCATACGATGTGATGCTATGATACCTTAGACCCTTTTTGCCGCATGTTATCTTGTGCTTTTCACAACAAGAATAAGGGCTTCTCTTGCAATTATATGTTTACTTTATTGCTCATATCTCTTATTAATTAAAAATATTATTTCTCAAGCATGAGAAACTTCAAAAGATGTGATTTTGTTTGTAAGCTATGCTTTTTGAAAATGCTTGATTAATTATCTGTAAGTTCTTTAGTTCTTCATTCCTCATTTATAAAAAAAAAATCATCAAGATGATAAAAAAATAGTGAAATTGAGAAAAATAGATGTTGCAAAAATAATCTTTGGTTTAATTAAATCTTGGATCAGTCATGTTCAGCAAGAAGAAGCAAAAAGAAGAAAAGAAGCAAAAAGAAGAAAAGAAGCAAAGAGAAGATGAACTTCATTAAGCAAAAATGAATGAATGATGCAACATAAGGGGGCGTCCCCTCTTGGCTACAATAGAGGAAAAAAATGATTGACTTGAGTCCCATAGCTAAAATACAAGAGTACCCCTCAAGAATAAACATATGTACATGGGATAAGAGGGTAGCACACAATAACTATAATACATTGATTGCATTTCACAACACTCAAACTTGGGATGATGAAAATGTAAGATGAAAACCACAAACAAATCTTCAAATGATTCTCACCAAAGAGATTTCTCACAAGAACCACGAAGGTTCATAAAGAATGCATACTCACAAGAACCACCAGGGTTCATACAATATACCCAAAAAGGGTATTCAAAGCAATGGAAAAATATGATCTTTATTCAAATGGGAAAACGCCCACACCAAAAGTGTCTTTACAAGGGGGGAATAACCCCATATTTATAACATTCAAAGAGGGCCACTAGAGGGATTCGTTGGGAGTCCAACGACTCTCTAGTACTCTTTGCTTTTTTACTTTGGTCAAAAAGTAAAGAGTCCAAAAAGGTCCAAAACCCCCCTAAAAAACCCTAAAAAACCTATCCTAACTAAATTCTAACTAAAATGCACAACTAAAGAAAAATAACTAAAAGAAGTTATATTAATATGTTAAATTTTTTAACACTCTCCCTCAAACTTACGGTTGGATAACCGAAAGTTTGTTCAAGAGAAAGTGGAATCGAGGAGTAGCGAGAGGTTTAGTAAAGAAATCTACCAATTGATATTCTGAGGAAACATAGGAGAGATCAATGGTGCATATAGAAATTCCTCTCGCACGTAGTAACAATCCATTTCAATATGCTTGGTGCGTTCGTGAAATGTCTGGTTGCTGACAATATAAATAAAACTTTTGTTGTCGCAGCATAGCCTAGATGCTCCTGTACTTTCAACACCCATGTCATGAAGCAAGCGCCTTAGTCAGACTACTTCCATAGTGGTTCTAGCCATTGCCCTGTACTCGACTTCAGTTGACGAAAGACTTTTTGTTGCTTCTTGCACCTCCATGAAATCAATGATTCACCTAAAAATACACAAAAACCAGTAGTTGAGTATCGATCATTGGGATCACCTCCTCAATCTACATCAGTATAAGCAGTTAAATCTAAGGAGGAAGAAGCAGACAAAAAAAGTCCTCTAAAAATAGAAGTTTTAATATATCTAATAATGCGCAAAACAACTCCCTTGAAAGGGTATAAAAGGAAGAACACTTGAAAAATAAATAATACTTTATTCATGAACAAAATGCTTAAGAAACATGGATAGTTTACATTGAAGGGGTTCACCCCTATATATACAAAAAAGTGGAAGAGAGAGGAGAGCTCATTTTGAGCTCTCCAAAAGAGACGTTGGATTCCAACGTCTCTTAATATAGCTGTTGGACTACAGTCCAACAACATTTATTATTATAGCTGTTGGACTATAGTACAACAACATTTATTATAGCTGTTGGACTACAGTCCAACAACTATTTGCACAGTCAAGTTCCAACAGGAACTTGACTGGATCAAATATCTAGTTTCTATTGAACTAGATGCTAAAAAAAGAAAATAAAGAAAAATAATAAAATAAAATATAATAATATTAAATAATATATATATATATATATATATATATATATATATTACAGTTTACATTTTAACACTTCCCCCTGTCTCCCTCTTTGGTTTGACCGACAGGGGAGCAGAGCTCCCTGTCGTTGTTCTTTTGTGTCAGGTAGGGCGGGGCAGAGCCCCTTGCCTGTGTCTTTTCTTCGATCGGTGGGCACGGTGGGAGAACTGGGTCCCTTCCCGTCGCCCTATGCTTGCAGGGTAGGGGAGGGTCGAGCCCTCCCTGTGTTCTGTTTCTGCTTGGCAAACAGGGGCTCATCCCCTCTCTTTGTTTCTTTCTGCAGGACAAAACAGAGTCGTTGCCGCTGCCTTTCTGCAGAGATGGCAGAGGACTGAGTCCCTAACCCTCTTTGTTGTTCAGCATGAGGGGAGCAAGGCTGCAAGGCTCCCTGCCTCTGCTATCGTTTGTCGCCCGCATCTTGCTGCCTTGTTGCCTCCCTGTTTCTTGCTGACAGCAGGGGCTCGCAACCCCTGCCCCTACTTGTGCTATAGCAAGTGCGCAAGGGCACGATGCCCTTGCCTCTGCTTCCTTCGCGTTAGGTCAGTGGCAGTACCCTCGACCTTCTATTTTTGGTGTTAGCTTGCTAAGATTGTCGCTTTTGCAGCTCGTACGATAGATCCCGCTCGCGCTCCGCGACCCGAGCCGTCAATCGTTTACACTCGCAGACACCAGCAAACCTGCAACTCCCCAAGGTAGGGGAAGATTGCACGGAGGTCTTGGACAATTGAATTGAGTTCAATTAACTAAAAAGGACAATTAAATAAATATATGTGCATTTATATATCATATATATTTATACGAGTATGCATTTAAATCAAGAACACAGTTTCGCGATTCTTGTCCTTTACTTTCTGTCACGTCTTCCTTTTTGCCGCCGCGCATTGCGCTTAGGCTTTGCTTGCGCACTCCTGCTTACAGTCTTTACTTTGCCATCGCGCTTTGCGCCCAGGCTTTTGCTTTTGCAAATGTTTTGTTACTGCCTTGCTGTTGCAAATAACGCTCAGGTTCTCGCTCATTGCATGCGCTTTTGAGGCATCCTTGTGGAGGATGCAAGGGACATTTACCGCTCTCTCTCTCTCTTGCGACAAGAGTTGAGTCAAGAGCTTAGCGATACATCCTTGTCTAATGAGAGAGATACCTCGCAAGGATCCTGGCTCTTCGAGTACACAATCCTGTAGAGTCGACTTGAGATTTTAGGAAGCTGCGTAAAAGCATCAAAGACTGCCCAAATAGAAGCATTTTGAAGAATGTGATTGGCTGGTTCTTTTGAGAAACCCGTATCCCGTCTATCGAGGTCGGTATCGAGTCATGCGAGGCATGTAGATACCTCGATAGCGGATGGGATTTTAGAAAATCGCATGCCAAATGTTGGCATAAGCTGTTGGCTGTTTCAAAAGATAAAGAATGTCAAAGTATAGTTTGAGAAGCATTACATCTTTGTGAAAACTTCTGTTGAGGTTCCTATCGAGGAACTATACCCCTTTCATCCTAGAGTACTTGTAGTCGTGCACTACACGTTACTATTGCGATGATCAGATGAGACTGTCGTGCAACCTTGAATAGTGCTAAATGCACAATGTTGTAATCACATAAAATGGTGACTATTCGCCTTCACAGGCATGATACTTGAGTGGTTTAAAGACCACAACATAGAATAGGTCGTTAGTTAAGCAACACCTGACGCACCATTCGCTTCTTGTTGTCTGTCAAGGGAGAGGACAAAGCGATATAAAACTCCGATGGATAGGCCATTAATGGCAGTCACGGGCGAAAGACCCAACTTCCCCAGTCATCGGAGGTTAGGGGAAAGGGGCTAGAAAAGTTAGCTCAACACTTCTGCAGAAGTTGGATGCATCCATGGCACTGCTTACCTGTCTTTGGGGAATCCTCTCTCGGCTAAAGCATTCGCACTGCTTTCTCGCTTGCACTGCTTACCCTATTGTACTGCTTACCTGTTTAACTGCATATCTGCTTTAAACTGCTCAGCATACTGAATTAAATGTACTTAATTTAGTTTCCTGTAGTCTCTCTTGTGCACCTACTAGTTTTTCGCGAAACTAACCCATTCTATGGGTACATGTGATGATTAGGTACACTACGGGCGATGACGCGATTGCAATATGGCTTCAAGACTTCTTCTTCCTGCTCTTAGCTCACGTCCTGGACGTTTTTGGGTTTTGTCACGGATTTTTCTTTGGATATCCGAATTTTGTGAGTTTTGGTTCTTTTAGCTAACGTGCCCAAAGTTGTCAACTTGCCTTTCTGAATTTAACAAAAGAATAGTCTTCCGCTGATTTCATAAACAAACTCTGAAGGAAAGAGATTTTTTCTAGTCTCTTGCATGTTTTATGAAAGGTTAGCAAGTTTGAAATTTTGGGGCGTTACAGCAACCATCTATCATGTTGAGGAGCCAACCGGGCGTCTAGAGTATGCAATAGCTCTTGTTGTTGATAGATTTTCTCAACTCTTTCTTTTGATGTGGGTAACCATATTATTGTTCCCTTTGAGGAAGTTGAGTTGATGCACAACTTTTACAGCATTTTTCTTTGGCCAACTTCAGAGGAAGTTTATATGGTTATTTGTTATTTCGCCAAGGTTCTCTCAATGTAACATCTTTATTCCCTCCAAGAGAGTTCCTGTTAAGTACAAGAAATTGAATACCTCAAAGGAAGTTGCAATTTCAGCTTTTTTTTTGTGGCACTTTTACTTTCATTTTATGCTGCTTTTTTGGATGCCAGCTCCTTCTGAGATAATTGACTCAATCCTTGGGCTTCTTATCCATCTTTTTTTTTAACTTATAATAAATTCTCTCTTTTTCTAGGCTTAAAAAAAACATACTTTGGCTCTTGACAAGATGTTCGTTTCAACATGACATTTGCAATTAATCACAACATGTGATGCTCAAGGGGAAAATATAGGTGACTTTATTAGTGGTCCTATTACATTTGCTGTGCTCTTCCATATCATGTTGTTGCTTGCTTTGTTTAAATTCCATTATGAAACTACTCTCAAACCTTGGGCTAGAATCCAGTTACCAAGAGAAACGCACTCTGAAACCTTGGACTGGAATTTGGTTATGAGGTGAAAAGTATTTTCGCGAACAATGTGGAGTACTCCTATCCATTTGTCCAACCAAACAAGTGGAAGATTATTTCCAGCAATTTATTTAGTCTGAGATCTTCTCATATGTAATATCTCAGATTTACTTGAGAAATTTGCATCCATTTAATATTTTTTTCCTTATAAGGAATTCATCTATGACTCAGTTTGTCCTATCCGGTTCACATGCTCAAATTATTTTGCATTCGGTATCATTTTATATTTCTCTACATTTTCTTAAGGCATGGTTTTACTCTCTCAGACATCACATGTTCTTTTCACTTGAAAGATTCTTTAGTGCCAGAACTCTTTAGTGAATATCCATTTTCTGATGAGAGCCTGTGTTACTGTGCCCTATAGTTCTTCTATCTCATATTTTAAAAAAGTTATAATTACTGTTCATGCTACTCTTGCTGCTGTATTTATTTTGGTGCTTCTATTATTTTTCAATTGAATAATTAAAGTTGTTCATATACTTCTATTTGTCATTCATTCAATCACGCAGAGGCCTGCAGCGGTAAAGGTTGATGCTCAGGACATTAACGGTGCTAAATTTTCAATTAATCTGAAAGGTCTTCCAGCAAGGGTATTCCAGCATGAGTTTGACCATCTTCAGGTGCCACTTGTACACTCGTTTTTGTTTTTCACGTTTTCCACCTGGAGTTAAATTACATATTAAGAAACATGCAAAGAAGCTTAGTTTATGGTACCTGTTTTTTGCATGTGTTGGAGTTTGTTCTTTTCTGAGAAGATGAAATGGTAATTTGTCCATGGGATTCACATTTTGGTGCCCTTTTAATTTCTTACTGAAACACTTGGCTCTTAACATTTCTGCTATTTGAGTTTTTCAAACGTGCCTTGGTTCATTTGTGCTTTTCCTGTAAAATTTTTAACTAGCTTTGAATCATACTGGATGCTGGAAATGGGGAAAATTATATTAGAGTACGGTATTTATATTTATATTTATATTTGTGTATTTGGGTCTGGATCCAACCCATATATGTGTAACATGTCCAGCGTGTAGTATTGGACACACTTATAAATACCTGTACTATATAAGGGTATACTTGTAAACCGTGTATTAGGGTGTTGTTTTATATTGAATGGAATCAGATCACGCCTCTCTAATTTATTTTAGGGGAAAACATGATCAGTTACAGCTCCATCTCTCTCCTCTCTGCAGTTTCTTGATTGTGAGCAGATTCTGGTGATTTCTGACATGGTATCAGAGCATTTCATTTTGTCGTCCACGTTATCAATCGTCTGCTCATGAACATTTTGGACAATAAATCACCCTATTTCATTTTATTTGGGAAGCATCCTAATTATGATGAACTAAGAGCCTTTGGTTGTATATGCTATGTTCATATTGACTCTTCTCTGCGTAATAAGTTTCAGGCTAAGGCATTAAAGTGCAGATTTGTTGGGTATCATCATAAAGGATACAGGTGTTATGACCTTGCCAGTAGGCGAATCAAGATCTATAGAAATGTGGTTTTGATGAAAATGATTTTAGAGATGGAGAAGTTGTTTCTGCCCAGACTAATATGAATATGCCCTTCTATGATCCATGGCTCAGTGCAGAGCTATTTTATGAGATAAACAGTGGCTGCTCTTCCTCCTGTGCTCAAGAGATATCCTGTCAAAAAGGAAATAGAAGAATGCATGAACTTGCAGTAGAGAGTTTAGCGCCTCCGGAAGTTAATAAGTTTGTTGGGCTGGCCTATACGCGAAGATAGAGGAACTCCCCTTTGCCTTCGGATGATAGCGAACAAGAAGCTCCTACCTCTCCTTCACCCAATGACACAAATTCTCTTGTTTCTACTACAGTGGCACCTCCTGTCAGACGATCAGAAAGAGTCTGACATCCTATTGAAAGGTGAGTTATGAGAATTTCACCATAGATTTTCAGTTATTTTTGTCGCAGATTGAGGAGAGTGAACCTATGCATCTCTATTAAGCCATTAATTCAAAAAAATGGATTCACGCCATGAATGAAGAGATGGAGGCTTTGTACCAATGCCAAACATGGACAGTCGTTCATCGACATTCAGATAAGAATGTTGTTGGGTCGTGATGGGTCTACAAGATCAAATACAAACCAGATGAGTGTTGAGTGCTACAAAGCCCGTCTTGTAGCAAAGGGATTCACACAAGAGTTTGGACATGATTATGATGAAACTTTTAGTCCAGTTATGAAAATGGGCACGATTCGCATTGTTCTCTCATTGGCTGTAGATTATGGTTTGAGAATAAGCCAGTTAGATGTGAAGAATGTTTTTCTCCATGGGAACTTGAAGGAAGAGGTATACATGGAGCAACCACCAGGGTGTACAGAAGGGGATTCTAAAGATTATGTCTACAAATTAAAGAGACTCTATGGCTTGAAGCAAGCATCTCAATCTTGGTTTGAAATTTTTTCCTTAGAGATTCAAAGACATGGCTTCCATCGATCGTAATTGGACCATTTTCTTTTTATCCTTCGAGGTATGGGGTTTACTACTTTCTTGTTGATATATGTTGATGATATAATTATTACAGGAAGTAGTGAGAGTCATATTCAAGAGACTCAAGATGTTCTGAGTCAGAGATTCAAGATGAAGGATCTTGGAGACCTTCAATATTTTCTTGAAGTAGAGGTAGATAAACAAGGAGACAAGCTCACTTTGACTCAGCACAAATACACCCTAGATCTATTAGAGAAGGTTGGAATGAAGGATTGCAAACCCCTCGCTACTCCTAGTGTGCTTAATCAGAAATTGAGCACACAAGATGGAGAGTTGTATCATGATCCCACCAAATATCAGAGTCTAGTAGGGATGCTTCAATACCTCATTTTTACCAGGCCTGATATCACGTATTCAGTCAATTAAGTTTCTCAATTCATGCATGAGCCAAGGATGGGACACGTGGATGCAGTGAAAAGGATACTGAGATACTTGAAGAGTACTATTGGAGATGGACTTTTGTATACCAAAAGCAGATCCAAAATTACATACCAAAGTATATCCTGATGAAGTAATGGATGCTAATAATTTTCTTCTTCATCATCAAATGCATCATTAGAAGGAATACTAGGCTCAGCTAAATCCATGTTTGTTATGTTGAAATCATGTTCTTCCTCGAAGTCACACTCTTCTGGGTTTACATCCCAAAATTTGGATGTTCCTTGTCTGCGTTATAAATCCAATTTGAAAATGATAAATACAATACAAGTATATTTAAATGAAAACTAAGAAATAATCAAATAACTAAGAGAGCAAATTAGTACCTATATTCATCATTGCTTCGCGAAAGTAATCGAAGATTTGAATGAACATATACTAAATCCTCTGCACGCTTGCTGGTGAGTTTATTTCTCTTCATGTTGTGGATTTGAGAATATGTGCTCCAATTTCTTTCACAACAAGATGAACTAGCAGGCTGCGATAACAATCTTAATGCAAGACGTTGGAGAAGAAGTGTTTCTGATCCAAATGTTGACCACCATGTGATAAAATCTATATTATCTTCTTCTCTCGCGAATAATGTCGGTCCATATAATCTCGAAGATGAAAATTTTTCAAACTCTTGTATGACTTGATGTAGAAGATATGCTTCTGGAAAAAGTCTTGTTATACACATATTTCTATGTCTTGATAGCTCTGGGTCTAAATTTGAAGGGACACGACCAATACCACCAACCCGCCACTTATTTGCATAATATTTTGGATTAAGAGAATGTGTCATGCAATGCAAAGGAGTGTTGCTCTTATCCCATCTTCTGACTAAAATTGAATGAATATGATTAAAAAAATCTGAATCATCCAATGCAGAATTTTTTTCTTCATGCTTGAAAACTATAGCTTGTATTTTTTCAATCATATTATCCCACATTTCATAAACTCTGTGAAGCATGGGCTCATCCTTATCAACTTCTCTTAACATTTCCCAAATAAGTTGTGTAAATTGAAGGAAGTATACCACTCTATCCCAAAACTCATCATCAAGAATGAATTTTTTAATTTCTTGAGCCTTAATATCATCATCAGCACGATAGAATGTCCAATTTTCATCAGTCACCATGTTAATCAAAGCATTTTTCACTCTTTTAATCCTCTTTATCATCACAATGATGGACGCAAAACGTGTTTCAGCGACCTTCAACAATTTCAAATCAGAATGCCTATTAAATATAGCATTAGCACGATGGTGGTTAACAACAAAATTTCTAATGCTTTTGACATTTCTTTCTAAATCTTCAATCCATGAACATAAAGCATATGCTTGTGAATTTTCTTCTTCTTTGGGTTGCAGATGCTCTTTAAGATTAGATTTAAGCTGTGTGCTACATAGGGAGTCCAAAAAATATGAGGGTACTCACTCTCCAAACTCAACACTGCACTTTTACAAACTGGAGCATTGTCTGTAATGATTTGTACCACTTTCTGATCACCCACTTCTTTTATCACTTCTATAAACAATCCCTTCAAATACTCTGCATTTTTATATTCCCCAGATGCATCAATTGCTTTCAAGAATATTGGGCCACTAAGCGAACAAGCAATGAAATTGATTAATTGACGCCTTTGAATATTTGTCCATATATCAGACATAATAGAAACTCCATTTTGCTCCCATGAATATTTTTTGATCTCTAGCAACCTCTCCACATTTGCCCTCTCTTCTGCAAGAAGTGTGGTTCGTATTTTTTTTGAACTTGGAGGCACATAACCACTCAAATTACAATTTGTCAAGGATGTTACTAAATCCTTCCAATAAGGATTTCTAGCCGCATTAAATGAGAGTAAACCAGAATAAAAATACCTCCCAACTTTTCTATCCAATTCTTCTCTTCCATATGCATTGAATGCTGCTTGTATCGTTCATCTACCTCCTACATTGACTTTTCTTTTTTTTTTCAGCAGCTTCTTGGTGGCTTGCAAATGGCACACTGACTGCAGAAGAATCGGCCATTGTCTTTCTCTTCTCATATTCTTCTTGTATTTTCTTGTATTGTCTTCGCATTGCCTCATCAACTTTTCTGCAAGCTGAAATGCCATGTCCTGGTATTTTCAACAAATGAGCCTTCACTCTTGTGTAAGACCCAACAAAATCTTTTTCGTAGAGCTTGCTTATTGCCTGCTGCTGTGCATAAGGTTACTAGCTGTCTTACACATCTACGTGTAGGTATTACATGTTGTCATGCCACTACTGTAACACCTTGCACTAACATTGCTTCCTGCCTGCATAGGCGTGTTCTATGTGAGGACCCCCTCAAGGAGGAAGCCTGAATAACTCTTCGAGGAACCATACCTATCCTGGCTGCCTATCTGCATGCCCAAAAGCAGCACAAGCTGCTGTTTTTTATCCTCCATTACATGTTGATGTATAGTAATGCTTTTAAAGCTTCTTGCACTACATTGTACACTTTTCATATTATCAGTGTTTACTCTGCATTGCTGTATGTTGCTATTGCATAATACTTACTGACCATATGTTGACTGCTGCAAACCACACATTTTCCATGTAAGCGTATAATATACTTGTGCTAACACCTTGTCTCAACCAACTTCATGACCGACCTTTTACATATGCAACACCCTTTGGCATCCAACTGAATGATGCCATACGCTATGCCATGTATTACACTGCCCACGTTTTCTCCAGAATTTGCAGCCAACTCCATGTTTGTGACACATGGTTGCCAAAGGGAAAATGCTATACTGGCATATGGAAGACTTATTGTAATGTAACTAGTAATTTTGTCAGCTGATCTAGGTATATTATCTAATGCTGGTCCATTTTCTTCCAGGGAATTCTTTTCTTTGAGAGAATGACTCAGGAAGTGCTTGACAATATTCGGCAATCATTACAGGTGAGTGTTGATACCATTTCTGCCCTGCAAGTTTCTTTAATATCTCTCACAATATCTGATCTTCACGGGTTGATGTGATGCAACTTCCTATGCTAATCATTATATATATAAAAGGGGGTATTTATTTGCCTGGCAAAAAAACATATGTTAAATAGACTTCTATGTGGTGTTTATCTAGTTTAACATTTGACGTATTCATAAATGTGTCAATTCTTAATGAAAAGTATATTTTGGGATATTTTACTCCCCATACAGCATTAGCGAGTAATTGTTTTTCATGAATTATTTGATCTGTTAAGTGAGATTATTTTGATGAAAGCAGTCTAATTTTGTGGGATCTGATAAGTGTTTTTGTTGGCTGGTTCCTCAAGATCTTTCAAGTTATAATCATTTTAAAATGTGAATTTCATTTACTCAATTATGTGGATTCTACAGGATAAATGATTATGCTTACGTTTAGCTCAAGCTTAACATGCTGTAAGCTTGACAGTTAAAAAATGCAAAATGGCCTTTGGTTATTGAAAATTGCAATTTGAAAAAACAGTCTGAACCAGTGTTATCAAAAATGTGCCTTGAGGCACAAAAGGTGTGCCTCGCCTTGAGGTGCGGCCCTCTGTGCCTCAAGGCGCAAGCCTGAGGCACAAAAAAAAAAGAATTTAAAGATTTCTAAGACATAATCAACAAGATTTTTGTAGGTTAATCTCATATATTTTCCAGTTATTTCAGTTATGTAATCAGTTTCTTAGTATATTTTAACTTTTGTTGGTTAATCTAGTATACTTTCCAGTTATGTAATCAGTTTTTATATGTTACTTAAAGTAACTTACTTGTATATGTTAATCTCATATTTTTTAGACTAATCTCATATATATTTTTAATTATTTCAGTTATGTAATCAGTTTTTTAGTTACTTTTATAAGTTAATCTCATATATTTTAACTTTTGTAGGTTAATCTCATATGTTTTCCAATTTCCAGTTATTTCAGTTATGTAATCAGTTTCTTAGTATATTTTAACTTTTGTTGGTTAATCTCATATTTTTCAGTTATTTCAGTTATGTAATCAGTTTCTTAGTATATTTTAACTTTTGTTGGTTAATCTCATATATTTTCCAGTTATGTAATCAGTTTTTAGTTACTTTTATATGTTAATCTCATATTTTTTAGTACTTATTTGAGATTTTCTATTTCTTATTGGTTGTTATTTCATCAATAAAGCATTTCTTTATTTATTTGTATTTTTAGATATTTTTTATAATTTTTTTATAATTTTTTTAAAGTTTTCAAAAAAAATTTGAGGCTTACGCTTTCCGCCTCGAGGCTTACGCCTCGCCTCGGTTTTTGGTGGAGCGCCTCGCTACGCCTCAAAGCTTTTCACAACACTGGTCTGAACGTTTGTTAAAGTGATGTTGGAAACAGTAGTGTGGATACATTTCCAATTTTCAATCTTCTGTTTTTCTCCTAAACTATCTGGTTTGATATTTTATCAGGATCTGGAAAAGAAATATGAAAGTAGAACAGGTTTGCCGAGTCCTGAGCAGATTGAGAATGTTAAGGGAAAAAAGGCTGTTGTTGGTTTCGCATAATTGTGAGACTACGGCAGTTGATTGTTAATGTGATACTTATGATAATTATGTGAGTACTGTCATTATTTTTCTATAAAATTGATATAGAAACTGCACATTGAGAAATTCCTATGAACATATGCACTAGCGTGTGACATTCTACACAGAGAACTTTTTCGGTGGAAGGTAATTGCCGTTCATGGTCCGGTTAAATTTGTATATTGAAGGAACTGCCATGTCACTCTTTCATATGCAAGTTGCTTCCTGGATATTGGATTTCACTTTTAATCATCCATTAGTGAAAAATAATGTTCTGCTGTAGATTTGTTGACACTGATTGATTGCCTCATACATCTTGGATGGCCTGTTTCTAGGGTGTCTATTGTTGCTTAAGATAGATATAAAAGCAACTTACACTGCAGAAAGAGTTGTATATGTCAACCATTTACACTGATTCTATTCATAGCACTCTGTTAAGGCTGTTGTGGTTTCTTAATTTTTTGTAACTAGCTAGAATTTGGGAGCGTGATTTATAACTTCACAAAATGATGTAATGCAAAAGGCACCAATAATCAGCGACAGATGGACTTGGGCTGATTTTGGAGAAGATGTCGCTTGGAGGTAACTGCATCTTTTATGATGCCCACTGGTCTAAAAAGTTGAAATGAGACCTAACAAATTTTGTCTGTATCATATGTGGATCCAAAACCTTTTTATCTAATTGTAATTTTGTTTGTAATAAGACACCATGATCACTTACTATCTAGGCATTTGGCAATTTTTTTGCTTGTGCAAAATTTCCACCTTTATTCCTTTTTTATGCTGCATCATTTCAAACTGTTGAATTATTAACAGAATCCTTCACTCCAGTAAGTTGGTCAGCTGCATCTTCCAGGTGCTAAGATCTTGTTTAAGCTGCTTAAATGAAATTCATGTCTTCTTACAAATAGTTTCAGGTAATGCAAGTTACTAACAGTAGAAGCGAACCCTACACAGTTCCTGTTGGTAATGGATCAGTGACATTTATCGGGTAGCTCAAGAATCACCTTCTTGATTCTTCTTGCTTTAGCATGATATTTTCTTCAGAGAATGCTGTACATTCTTATTATATGTGTGAATTTTGCTTTTGATTGATGATGCTATGATAGCATGATAAACTTTACTTGCATTGGCTTCAGTTTGATATAAATTCTGGGCTCTAGCCTTGCGTCAGGAGAGAGAAAAGGCATGGAATAGGAATACAAAACTACCCAATAAAAATTAGTATAAACACATGCAATGATGGTGTGCCGGGGTCGAATATCGCAACCACACATACATATACACCATATCTTGGTAGCTGGAACCTGCTGCTAAATGCTCCTGCTACTGCTTACAAAATCGGCATAACTGGTATGGAACTTCTAGGCCTCTTGCTTACATGGATGCACATGGCTTCTAATAACCATATGATGCATTGGTGCTCAGCATGAATCGTGATCTGACTGAATATGAGCATTAGCAGGTTTTCCTACCAGTAGACAATCTATCGGTGGCTCCGTGGGAGTTTCTAGTTCTCCGAAAATTTGCCAGCAGAATGGTTGATACATATGGTAGGCCTTCTGAACTGGTTGAAGTGAAATATCATTTAGGATGACATCCGTGCATGGGACATTGTCGCTGCATGCAAAGTGCACTGGTTTAACGGTGTAGGTGCCCCTTATCCTCTCATAGGTTATGCCGGATAGTGCTACTGCTGATGTCTGGTTCTTGCATGAGCTCCGGTCGCAATAGAATTGGTCGATTACAATGGGGAATTGTACCTCAGAGACCTGGATGTTGGAGAAGAGTACACCTTGAACAGAGCCTGAACCTCCCTGCAGGTAAATTTACTGAAAGTGTTAGACTGGTGGAAGGGCTTTTAGCTGAGGTTAGAGACCTAGCTGTTAGGGTGGGGCGAATTCATCCATGAGTGACCAACCAAACATGAGTCATTAAGTTGGCTTGGCCTGACGTAACTAACAGACTCAGAATTGACTTGGGCAGTTGCTCAAGTAGCTAAAGTCAAGTTATGCATGGTTCATATTCATTAACCAGCCAGGACCTGTATATGCTTACTGTGCCTGGTGAAGTTTGCTGAATTCACCTGCCAAGTCTTAATTCTGACTGCTGTCATTGTGCCCTCCATCACTATATCTCGCACGGTTACATTTGAGACACAAGCTTTGGTGTTGTCTCGCCCAAGCCCTCCGATGCTGATCCCATGGCCAGGTCCGCAGTTGAGGTTGTGTATATGTATATTTGAGCTGCCGGTTTGTATGGATACACAGTCATCCCCTGCTTGGTGAAATATGGTAGCATTAGCTACTGAGCTTATTTTGCATAGCAAGTGGACAAGCTTTCCGAAAGGCTGGTCATTCCTCTGGCAACCTTGAATTGCTTGAATTGACAAAAATGCCCTTTGGAGTATAGGTTATTACCTGAAGATATATTTGAGTGATGAACTTTTACATCCACTGAGTTTTCCAAATGGATCCCATCAGTATTTGCGCTGTTTCCTGGGGATGAAATGGTCATGTTGTAGACGGACACGGTTGTGCAGCTATCAAATTTCAGGTGGCACTGGGGGCTGTTTCGGATTGTTATGCCTGTGACGGTCACGTTAGTGCTTCCATAGAATCGCAAAGCCTGCAAGAGGAGGAAGATGCAGAGGTCCTTAAGCTTCCGTTGCCCTTTCATGAAACTATAGATAACTTCTATTCATGGGTCTTAAGTGACAAAAACCACCCTTCTGACGGAAGGGTCTGTTTTCCTTTTAACTAAAGCACCAACTTGATCTTCTTTGAATAAGGGTTCTGACTCAGGTTGGATATATAACCAAATGAGATTCTGTAGCAAAACCGGATCTGGATTCTTTGTAGAGTGTTACATCTGCACAAAAACTGAACCTGACTCCCAAGTCCGAATAATTGTCAATATTGCATCCTCTTAGCTATTTAAGCTAGTCAGACCCAGATCTGGTTGTTTAGCTTTTTCCATCTATGTGAGCAGTGGCGTAGCTAGGATTCATGTGAGGGGGGGGGGGGGGGGCAAACAGGGGTGTAGGAAAAAAAACTGGTTTGGTAGTCGGGGTTCGGGGGCACTGCCCCCCCGAAATTTTTTTTTTGAGATAAAATAAAAAATGGCTACAATTATTAATAAAAATCTATTTCATATGGACAAATCAAACTATTTGTTGCAGTCAGGGCTTGGCTAGGACTGGGCTGGGTTAGGACTGGGCTAAAAAAATGGATAAAAATCTATTTCATATGGAATCAGGGCTGGGCTTAAAAAAAAAAAAATTAACTGTTTCGGGATTTAGGACTGGGCTACACCTAGTCCTGCCCCCCCCCAGCTCCGCCTATGTGAGAATCTGATTGGGTTGGGTTCAGTACTGCTTATATTCAAACTGAGTTTGGCTCTATTACTTCCCCCTATCTTTGACCCAATATTTAGTTTCTAACTTGCACTAACTACTAAATATAAATAGATGAACTGATCCCCTGCTAATAAACATGCGATGGGGTCTATGCATGATGATATCATGCTTTATGCCTCTTGAATTAAGGTTGTACGGAAGTCCAACACCAGGTTTCCAATTGTTAGTTCTCTTCTCTGTTGTCCATCCATCATTCGAAAGGGATGGAAGAATGTTAGACAGGCGGTCTAGGTTCAAATCCTGCAAGCATAACTTCTTTGCACAAGCCGACACCCAGCATAGGCTCTGGGGACAGGGTTCTTAGCCTCAGAGATTTACACTTGGAACGATGATTGTAGGTATGGCAGGCTGAGCCAGCACAATCAGGTCTTTGATCTCAAGTGTGGTTTCTTCAGGTAATAAATAAAAAAAAAGGAAGAAAAAAGAATGGAGGTGTTCAGACCAAATAATGTTGAGACATTCCTCCACTTGGTCATCTACCTTACCTCAACTGATTCATATTGAGCTAAGTTTGTCTTTTGAGTAACCAAGCATGATACCATTGTGCTTGACCCCCCACCCATGATTTTGCTCTTAGAAATGGATGGGTGTAACTTTGGATTCCAGCCATAGTACATGGTCCCTTCCAGTCCGTACAAAATTTATAGATATGGATCTAGCAGGTTTTACATGGAGATCTTGTTCAGCATGATTTGTCAGTTGAGATAGTGCCAGAACCTCTTCCTATATATATATATATATATATATATATATATATATATATATATATATATATATATATATATATATATATATATATATATATAGAGAGAGAGAGAGAGAGAGAGAGAGAGAGAGAATTGAGCTTCTACAGTACCACATCTCTTTGTTACTGACTTCATAGTCAGATGAAGGAGCCAAACATGATGTGTACTGCGCTTTGTCCCTCCCCCCATCCAACTCCATCCATCTATAGGATGGACGGCGTTCATCACATCTCTAGATCTATTGGCAATGTTGGTGAGACTATTTATCCATGTCTAGAAGATGAGATGGGGGTGGTCGTGGTAATGAATAGGCGACCAAGTACCATAAAGTGTTGTGCTTGGTGCTCTTTAACAGGACCATACACCGAGATCGTTGATTATGAGGTAAGGAAGTATCCTCACCGTTGGTTTGATACTTGGCATCCCAGCTTTCAGCATTTCATTGATTATCTGCACACAAAAAACCATCCACCAAAATCACCACCTGAAGATTGAGGCTGTTGCAGGAAAGGAAAATACAGTTGTAAATAAAATGTCTCATAGGGGTAATGAATGCCATTTGGATGATGGAGCCTGCGTTCAGGTGTTTTGGCTGCTATGGAAACAAAACGATGTGAATCTTCGTACTGGTTCTTTTCGTTCACTGACTAAACTACCCTTATGTATTTCTTACATGACTAAAATACCCCTCTTATGAGCTATAGTGTGCTAGTTACCGGATCGTAAGACTGAGTGCCGCCCCACCAGGCGTCTCCCCGGCCGTCGATGATGCCCTGACCATGAATAGTTAGCCCTCTGAGCTTGGTGAACTCGAGCCATTGCAGCAACCCCGAGCCGAATGGTGACGCGCTCATGGGTGCGATTATAGTGCCGTCCAGCTGCAAGAAATACCTTTGTTAGGCTCACAACACTGAGTGCCATTCTCACTGATTTGTGAATTCTGTTTTCACAAAGAACTTGTTAGGAAATTCTTGGCTGGAAAACTCGCCTGGAAAACGATATTAGGCTTGCAATATGGGCCGGAAAATGAGATCGGGCCGACGAGGAACTTGAACTTGGACGGAACCACCATTGTTGATGCCTCCACCTTGCACGCAGCAGCCCATGCTGCTTGAAATGCCTGCACACCACATCCCAAGCGCCAAACAACTTAGCTTCACATGGCAGAGAATAATTTTGGCATAAAAGTTCAAATCAAGGGCATTTTGGTCAATTAGTTGACCTGCATGGCAGCACGACGAATCTGCGAGAAGGGCCTACGTTAATGGGCCCCACATATCTTGCCCGTGAATGGACGATATCTAATTTCGAAAATACCCTCAGACCTTTAATTAATTTACATCTTAAGAACCCTTCACTTCGACCACCTCTATATTTAAAAAAATGATCGTTCCATTCCTTAAAAAAACGAGGACCCTATGAGGAAAATTAGGGTTATGGGGACATACTTGGCAATTTTGAAAAAGATGTCACGGGACATTCTGCCCCTTTTGATCAGCGAGACAGCAACAAGCAAAATTCTGTATACCAGGATAGCAAAAGCTGTTTCAATTCAGATAGTGAAATGACCTCGATGGCCCTAGATTAAATCAGAATTGTCAATCTGGGCTCCAAATTGAAACCAGAATGCCATGAGGTGATGAGGGCCATGACTGTCATTCTAGAGAAAGATCACCTGAACAAAAACTGTGAATTCAAAATTGCCATCCATGCCCCTAAAATTTCATTAAATGACTATTCTGCCCCACGTTTCCGTAATTATTTTAAAAAAAAGTACTCAGAGTCCATTGAAAGACGACACCATGTGTTAACCGAGACAGCCGCTTCCATTTTTCAAAAGGTTAACACAATCATTTACTAAAATGATTAAATAATATGCTCTTTCTGCAATAACCACAAACATGCATGTCCTATTTGAAATAATTTGACGTTTGAACAGCATGCCAAAGTTTTTCATCGAGAGTTGAGCTTGCTTGGCCCATTGTGAGAAACATTTTCTCACATTTGTGTGAGAATGATTTTTCATGAGCTTATTTTCGTCTTGTTCGTCCCATTTTCTCACGTCATTGCAAACGGTACAAAATGGGGCTGAGAGAGAATGATTCTCGCATTCCGTGAGCATCGGAGTCATGTGGTTGGCTCCGTAACTCAGATTCTCACTAGAATTATTTTTACGAGAATTATTCTCATGGGAGTCCAGTGCTCATGCAAACAAAGGTACTCTGGTAGAAAAGAACAGAAAAAGAATGAGAGCAATGTTTCAATGACAGATATCATGAAGATAGTGGTGGTGGTGGTGGTAGTAGTAGTCATAATAATGATAATGATGATGAAAATGAAATTAAATAACCTTAGTATCATCCGTCACGCCGTCACCTTTGGCTCCAAAGTTGAGAACATCGAAAGTCACACCATATTTGCCGTCTGGCAAGGGAGGCTGTGCATGTGCCGGCGCAGCTGGGGCGGCACGTTTTCCACCACCACCACCACCCTTGCCCTTTTTTTTGGCCAATGTGACACCCGGAGATGGCTTCTTGTACTTCCAATGGTGCATTCTGTTGGCCTCGCAACCATGGAAGCTCGACAGCCAAAGAAGAGAAGAGACGAGAAGAAGCAGAGAGAAGCCCTTAACTGTAACACCCACCATTCTTTTGTGTGCGTTGGATGGCAGGACATGGAGGGTTTATATAGGTGCAGCCGCACACAAATCTTTGCCTATCAAAAGGTCTGTTTTACCCTCTGATAATTACGGGTATGGCCCTCATGCCCCGGAAAAATGACAGCTGATAATTTGACATGAAAGGTTTCAACACTCTGGTCTTCAGTGGCATAATTCTGGTTTTGCAATGACAATTTTGCCTTTTGTAGTTTGTGGTGTGCTGGTTTTCCAAGGGTCATGGGCATTTTGTTTATTGACTTTGAAGTAGGAGAGAGTGTACATATGATATATACATACTACATAGTCATTGTAGGTATGCATTATGAGTTAAGGGAATCCCTCCATCCCTCTCAGCATGTATGTATAGTAGACTGTAACTGTCTACACTTTCGCTAAACCTGCACCGCTAAATATCGTTTCTTTATTGCCTTGATCCTGACCAATGGATCTTGCACAATCAATGACGTGCGTGCATCTCTTGGTTCCAAACTTTCAATGGCATACAAGTCTCTTTTGGTTTTGTCCACAGATAATACATCCGCACCAGACACTTATCACATATATATGCAAGTGGAAACATAATTTCTAAGACTAATTATCTTATACGACCCTAAACTTGCATAGAGGTTAGAATATATTATCCACAATATCTAGCTAGAGGTACAAAATACATACTCAATCAAGTGAACTGCTATTATACGGTTGTACCATGTTTTTTACGTTACAAGAAATAACACTTTTACTGGCATTATTTTAGCGCCAGTAAAAGCCTGCCTTGCACCAATAAAGATTTTTGTGTACATATGCTCCAACTTAAGTGCTAGCTCATCATCAACCTTCTCTCAAGTTCTAGACCCACCCACCTGTACCATGGGCATTATTATACGAGTTACCATCATGGGCTAGGCTACTAATCGTATTAATCCTTCTACATTCTTTTCTAAGACCATTCATCACCTCATTCTCTAGTCTCTATTGGTCTCTTCTTATAGATATAGCTTGTGGCTTACATACCATGTTACATTCATCATAGTTTTATGGTCTACATGTATAAATGCATGGAACAATGGACATAAACATGTACGGCAGTAGACTCTGCACGCATGGATGCAAAGCACACGTGTGAGCAGCCACACCAAGTCTGTTGGTGTGTGAGCATCAGACATTTAATGCACAATTCTCCTTTTTGTTTGACCACACACCGTTATCTGTGTTTAAATTAAAATTTGTAATGTGGGTTCATGCAATTTTGTTTGTTTGGTTGGTAGAGTGTAGGGGAAAGGGGCAAACAGGAAGACATGTGAGGCGTCCCATTGATGGCAATAGCTCCTCCCCTCCCTCCCTCCCTTCACATGCAACACTCACGGGCGAGAAAACACAGTACTCTCTCTCTCTCTCTGTACTTTTTTTTCTTCACAATCACCATAGGACAATCCTTCTTCTCGGACAATGTGAATGTCACTAACAGCACATCCTTTTCACCTCTCTCTCTCTCTTAAGGCTGCACTTTGAGCCGAGCTTGTGACCGGTTTGGGTTGTTTGAGCTCGGCTCATTCACCCAACAGCATGTTCAAGCTTGATTCAAGCTAGAGGTGAGCTTGAGATAGGGCCAAGCTTGAGCCTAATTCAGTTGGCTCAAACTGAACCGATTTTATCGAAAAAAATAAAGAATTGCATTGTAGAGGGGGCTAGAATTGAACCCATCACCTCTTTTAACTGAGGCAAGCTTCCTACTCTTTTATGAGGCAAACGCTCTACTTTACAGGACCTTTTTTGAGATAGTTCATTTCGGTTCATACCCTATGTCATCTCTTAAAATTTATGATGCAAGTTGTTTTTTATCAAATCTGGCCCTACAGATGGATTCAACATGGTCCGTTTAGTAAGAATCATCCTTGGATTGTCTTTTTCAACAAAAGACTTATGATTTTTTAAATCACAATTTTTTGTATTTTGTCAACCATTGATTTTTGAATTGCCAAAAAGATCCCGCAAACAAGTCAGATTTCGAAGATTTAAACATCGATGTGAATCATGTAGATCACATCTGTGGAGTTTGATTTGATCAAAACAACTTGTATGATGAAATCTCAAATAGAAGTATGAAGATGACATAGGGGATGAGTGGAACCTATTTGTTTGCGAGAGGGTCATGTGCAATCAGATTGCACACTTTTAGCTTGCCACTACACTTAATCCTTCAATCTGTTGTTGATCTCTGCATCCCAAATATAGAGGGCGATCAGGTGCAGCGGCAATCTAAAATTGCGCAATGTGATTGAACGTGATCCACCCTCCTTTTATTCGGCATTTTAATCAATAAATACAGTATATATCCTTTTAGTTGAACTCAAAATTCATCTTGAAGTTGGTTTATTTTAATACGCAGAGTCTATCGTGTTGCTTAGACTCAGTTTTTTTCTTATTCAGACAAGCTTAAGCGAGCCGAGCCCGAGCCAGCTTGGCTCATTAATGTACACCCCCCTCTCTCTCTTACTTTTTCTTCCTTTCTTTTTTCATATTCTTGCTTCCTTTTGCTTCTTCTTCGTCTCCTTTTGCCTCACATTATTTGCCTGCAAATTTGGGATCTTTCCATGCAAAGGAAAGCATCATAAAAATAGTGATGATGAGAAACCCCAAAAAAAATTTACCATTTGGTTGTACCTGAACCTCACCTGCAATTCACAGCATGGCAACCAATTCCTTCCTTTTTCTCCCTTTCTCTGTAAAAAAATAAAGAATAACTGTAAACAACAGTAGGTAAGTAGCTGCTGCAGCAACTTTACCTACTTCTTGCCTACGTGGCAAATGGATTGGATCTGGACCCTCTAGCTGAAATTGGGCTGAGATAAGGTCCAAACTTATGCAAATTGGATTTGGATCTGACGTGGGTTTGGCTTGTTTTTCCTGTCTCTAGAGAGAAATGATGTCAAAATCGGTCTGAACCGGCCCAAATGTGATTCAAAAGGGGCCGATTCAGTTTAGTTTTTAATATTTTTAAAGGGGTAAAAAATAGTTTTAAACATCTTCTATTTCTTAGTGACACATCATCTGATCGTAAAAAAGGGCCGATTCATGATCGACTCCATTTAAATTTTTTTTATTTTTTTAAGAAACCCATTCACCTAGTGAATCTAGAGAGAGCCATGATTGAATAGGCTGAAACTGGTCTGTATCCAAATACTTAATCGTCTTATACCTCGTGGGCATGGATTCACCTGGATCCTATGAGACTTGGCTATAATGGTGTTAACCTGAATTTGATAAGTGAGGTGCTGCCGCGAATAGGACGTGGATCCTGATCCAAATTATGTGGTTTCTAGTCTGAACCATAGTTACAAATATTGCTAAGAATTTGAAAAACTTGTGATGTTATCGACAGATTCCAAAGAAAAAGGAAAATAACAATGATATATATATATATATATATAGTGAATGGTAGGCGCATGATCACTTTTGAACATGACCAAAAGTAACTTCCACTGAGCGTTCATCGAGCGTGTGATGGACGCTCAGCAGAAGGGTTTCCGCGCTAAGACTTTTAGCGGCGATAAAATTCGACGCTAAGACCTTTAGCAGCAACTTTTGTCTCTGCTAAAAGTCTAATTACAACACCTCTAGCGGTGACTTTTATTGCCTCTAAAGGTGTTGGTTGGCGTAACCTCGTGCGGAGCATCCATCACGCCCGCGATGGACGCTCCACGTTAGTTAGTTTTGATCATGTTCAAAAAGTGATCATGCAACTACCACTTTTCTTTTATATATATATATATATATATATATATATATATATGAGAACTGAAACTTGAGATTTTCATAATCTCACATATTTAATTGCAATATTTTATCATGGTTTTTATAGTTTTGATTCTTAAATGTTTTATTATTTACATCTAAATGCACTAAGATTTTTCACGATATTTTTTCAAGAATAAAAAAAAAAATCAATCTCTTGCAAGAATTTTCCGTGCCGAGAAAAATTCCGAAAATGAGATTGCAGGTAAACGGATACGGATCTTGGTCAAGTTTCGGGCCGGGATGGATGAGAAGGCCAAAAACACATTTCAGATCTTGGGCACTCTACCATAATACAATGGTACTTCCGAAGATGCTTGGGGGTATACTAGTGAAACTGTATTTCAAATGGCACTTTCGCTTTTTTGTTATTGAAATGGGGGCATTTTTGTACTATAGTAAAGACGAGGTCACGGGTGCTCACGGGGCATCAACTATCAACTAACAAAAAGCGTCCAACCGTATCGAAACATACGGAAATCATTCCAAATAACGTGTGAAAATTACGTAAATGCCAGCATAAAATATTGTTAGACGTCCGAGACAGAAGAACCGAAATTCCTCCATAATTTCTGTGACGACCCCAAAGACCAACCGAACAGGACCCCTTTTGGATTATTATAAAATGACAAAAATACCCTCTATCGATAGGTTTCAAATATGTGAGATATACTAACACCGGTCGATATATCCATTTTGAGGGGCATGGATGCATGTACCAGTGTATCCATGTAATTGGGCATGATATGGATGTGTCTTGGATCCATAATGACCAAATTGCAGTATTTTCTGGAAATATCTAAAAAAATATAACAATATTTTGGTTAAGATATCACAAAAACATCATTAGATTCTGTCACCTAATTAAAGTTTTGAAGTTTCAAAAAATATTGTTATTTTGACAAATCATGATATTTATGTTTTTACCGGGTTGCATGTCATTTACACGCTGTTAGTTTTATTATGTTTTACTTATCTTTTTCACAAAACTTTGAAATTATTTTATTTTTGGTGATATTTTCTCATGAGGACCCAAAAAATATAAAAAAAATAAAAAAATTCATGATTTCTTGTTTAAAACTTTTATTACTGTCCTTGTAGCACTTGACTGGATATGTATGTAGTATGCATCTAGTTCTTGTAAATACTAGTCAATTTTGGATTTTCTGTTTTATTTAATATATATATATATATATATATATATATATATATATATATATATATATATAAATATATGTTTATAAAAGTTTTTTCTATTCATCCACAATGTAGGGACAATAAGAAAATGACAAATTTTTTCTTTGGAATATATATATATATATATATATATATATATATATATATATATATATATATATATATATATATTTGTAAAGGATCATGCCCTATTTCCAATTTTGGTAAGACAGGCTGGTTGGTTTTTATCTTTTCAAAAATGACAAAAATGTCCGGCATTTGACAAGGAGATTTACACAAGTTGGTGCTTTTTGTACGACATGAATTTTGCGGTTGTCATATTTGAAAAACCGTAAGGGTATTATAGTCTTTTTATTTGTGCAATCCAGACCGCACAACTAAGATCCTCGGCCCTGTTTCGTTGGAGACATGAAGATAGGGAAACGATTTTGTTAAAAAGGTTATCGAGTTCTCTTGGCATGAGGGCGTCCCCATGTGACTCCAAGTGAGGCCATGATTTGGGCCACCAGTTATGGTTCACTGGGACCCACTAGCCATGCATGATTTTGTTTCAGAGGTCCAGATTGTGAGGTCACGTGAGCCCTAGTGCTAGTGTTCCGACTCCTCGGACCCACGGATTGCACCCTTGGCCCGGTGGATCCGATGGGCAAGCATGTGGTTCAACAGGACAGCAGCATTCCGGATCCGGCAATCCTGCATCATTCTTCGGAATGTTAACTTGAACAAGAGACAATCCAATTTTATCCCTCTCAATCCAGTCTGGATGCTTAATTCACTAATCTTTGCCGGGCTCGTGCCGCAAGTACTGCATTCGTGGACCCAGTAGCCACATCGACTGCACCTCTGATAAAGTGGCTTCAGATCCGAATCCAATAAAAAAGATGAATTTGAGAAAGAAAAAAAAATGGAAGAGTTTCATCTGGATCAAATATGATGGACCCGGTTCTGAACCTTTATCCAATCGATTCATATTTGACTCTCTTCAAACAGACCATACAGATCTAAATCAGCTTTTGGGACCAACCGGATCTCGGTCTCACCTATGTCAGCATTTCAAATGGGGCCATACAGATCTAATCCCACATTTAGGGACAAAACTGGAGGCAGTTGACATTCAAGGATCAGTAATCATTGGGTCATAAACCTGAGTTTGAGATCCACGGAACTCATTCACCCCCTTAAGGATCCAATCCAATGCACTCGAGAATCATGTCCTAAATATTCGTGCCACGTCCTCGAAAAATGGATCCACGTGGGGACCAGATCTGACTTGGATTTAACGCATTGACAGCCCTAGATTGCCAGCCAGGAAACTGAAGGTCCACAAAGAAAGGCTTCATGCTACTAAGTAAGGGAGGCCTCATGGTATGAGGACCCAAATTTGGGCTCACATAAACTTCGCGTGGGGGGAAATGGCCAATAATTTCTTGTGGACCCCACATGGGTGAAGACAAGAAGACACAAGGCGTCTTTTAGCGTTTAGGGCTCGTGAACTCAAAGGGGATGCTCGTGAGCTCCCGTATTGCTTGCATTATTGCTTGCAACCAAAGCATCAATCACAAATCCAAGTTGAGTGTGTTTGTGCTCATGTAGCCCCAACAAAAAAAGATTAAAATCAAGGGTTGGGGTTTAGTTTTTTTCTTCTCCCCCTTTGGTAACTCAAGGAAAAAATTCACATTTTTACTTGTTTAATCTACATATTTATAGCAAAAAAACTTGTGAATAGCATATTTTTTGTTGTGTTTTTCTTTGATCTTTTTAATGATATATATATAAGGCCAGGAAAAAAGATTTAAATTTAGGCCTAGGGTTTTTTTTTTCACTTTGGTCATTGATGAAAATATTATGTGTCAATCATAACGTGACATGTGTTAAAACCATTAAAATAATATTAAAATAAATAAATTTATTTTTTTGTATTTTTTATATTTATTTAAAAAATAGCCGATTCAGGGTGAAGCTTATCAATTTCCTGCCGATACGCACCGATACTTATAACATTGGCTAAAACCCTTTGAGGTTCCTCTTTGAATAACGGAAAGTACACCCAGCTTTGACCTTGCGGCAAGGAACACCCCTCATAAGTTTCGAACTGTGATCGTCCCACGTCGTGTCTTGCATGTGTTTTTCATCTTTGTTGAATAAACATGCTTTCTCTTTAATCTTCCGGCAGAAACATGCCAGTTGTCCGTTGCTTAGTTTTTAAAAAAAAAAAAGACCCCAGTATTTATTATTAAGAAAAGACAGAAAAGTAATTGAAAAACTGGACAGGTTTCTCGGTAAATAGCCAACAAGTGTGGCAGCTTCTTGTAATTTACTTTTTTTCTTATAGAAAAAAATTGTAAAAACAATTAATAAATCTTTTTTTGATAGGCAACATATTGTGTTTTCCATATATAGTCAAAATTGTAATAATGTTGTTAAACAAAATAAGCTACTTTCAAAGACTTTCTTTTGAGGGCCTTAAAACTTATTTTTGCTTGAGGAGCATCAATATCTGACTTCAAGGACCCACCTTATTTAGCTTGGGAATGCATTTGGGTCCGTATATGGATACAATTAGGCATGACCCAAATCTACGCATATGCTGAGCTGGATCTGGGTCATATTTTTTGGTCTAGACCCAATAAGTCCATTCGATCTTCTAAGTCCATCATCTTGTTACATTAGGACTTAGGCCGGGATCCAATCTACAGCTAGTCCAAGATGCATCTTACTTTTGGAAAGTAAACCACAAAGATGATTCTTGATTAGAGTAATTAACAAACTTTTTTTGGTAGCCAATCTTTAATCCCACCGATGTGAGATCTTAGGGTGATCTTTGACCCGATCCATTCCCCACCCCCCAAATTGAGCCAGAGATTCTTGATTTGCTGCATCTGGCATGGGCCCCACGCAATATCCATCCTTGAGCCACGTGTCCCGAGTACTCAAAAGTCCCATACAAGAAAAGGAACAAGAAAAAATGCAAAAATAAAGTAAAAAACAGAAAGTGACAGAACATAGTCCAGGGTATTATCCAAAGCGTACGAGTCTCTTGACAAGCTTTAGGCAAATAAGGTTACCACCACCATAGGGTAGTCAAGGTTCGATTCTCATGGGCATCACCACTGTGAGTAAGCCAATACCTGCACTGGCCTTGGGAGCAGGGGCCCTAGTCTCGGCATGACAATAGTAGGTATGGCAAGTTGAACAAGTGCAATAAGTCTTGGGTGTGATTTCTTGTGGTTATAAATAATAAAAAAAAGAAACAAAAGGGTTACCTCTACTACCACCAATCACACTTTTGCAACTGTAAGTAGTAATATTTGGACCTAGACAAGGGAATAAAATCCATTTGGTGACTCTAAACACTTAAACCTACTTTTATTGGCTGTTTTGGACATTGACTTTTAACATTGTTGATGATGATTCCAGTGTGATATCTTTTTCTTTCTTTTTCTCTTTTTCTTTTTTTTTGAAAAAAAAATTAAATAGGAAAAACTTTTTTTTTTCGATAAAGAAAGGTGGGGTTAGGCAGACCCTTACCAGTAATACAACTATACCATTGAGATTCAAACTTACAACGTCCTAACACAAGGAGACGGCCACTAACAGATCCTGCTAGACAAGCAGAGCCCCGTTGGTTGGATAGAAAATTGCTGAAGTGATGAAACAGCTACAAGAGTCAGACAAGCAGATCAGGGCATGCTGAACATGAGCGTTTTTGCTCATGCCGACATCGTGGCCGTCCGATTTGCATTTTAAAACGCTCAAAAGTGGCATTCATCCAAAATGCAAACAGACGGCCACAATGTCGGCATGAGCAAAAGCGCTCATGTTCAGCATGACCTGATCTGCTTCAGAGTCAGTCACATATAGAAGTGACGACAACTCTTTTACATAGAAGCTGATAACCTTGTCCTATTCAAACCCGAGAACCCTCGGTTATGATAGTGAGAATTAACCATCCACCTATTTCATTTGAGCCCCGGGATGAATAGAATTATTAATGCTAACTTGGTTTGTTTTAGTTCAGTACTAACTCTAACACGAAGGAGAAGATGAAGAATGAAATACTTATGCTCATTTAAACTTTTACTTTTGTGCCTAAATCATGCCTAGCAACTAATTCATTTACATAAGTATTCTGTGATTCATAGATCCCATAAAGTATAAATTTGTTTGTACGGGCCTACCCGAGCCAAGCCGAGCTGAAAACCTTTCATATAGAGCTGAATGCAAGCTCAGTTTTTTTTTTTGGATAATCTAAGGGAAAATCCCCCATCACTGACCACACCTTGGCTAGCCTCCTGTTGGTAAAACCCTTAAGATCCTCCCTTGCCCACCAGGGAGTACACCTAGCTTCGACCTTGCGGCAAGAGACGCCACCCATGGGTTTCAAACTTGTGACGTCCCGTCAACTTAGTGACATTCACAAGTTGCCCCTACCAGATGAGCGAATGCAAGCTCATTTTAAGAGCCGAACAAACTTATTAAAGTTCCAAGTGGCTTGGCTCATTTCCCAGTCCTACTAATTAACCATAATGATAGTGTCAATCTTGGTGAAAATTATCAACCTTCCACTTTGTTCCTTCTTGTGGATGCATATAGTAAGGTAGAAAGTTGCCCCTAAGAAACGGTTAAGGGCAAGGATCCAAAAGGAGAATAAAAGTGGGATGGTCCAGTGGCACCTGCAAAAGGCAAGTGGTGGTCTTGTTAGGCATGTGAACCTTCTGGGTTTTGGGCTTATGATACCTCACATCCCTCCCCCTAACCACCCTTTGGGTTAATTTTGTGGTCTGCTTCAATAAGTTGGTGAAAGCCCCTGCCAACTTTGTTGGTATATCAGCCCAAGGGGCTTTTGTGGTGTAGGACCTCTAGCAGTCACGGACGGTTCATATTCTCAACTTTGAAGTGGGCCCCCACCAATTCTAGTGCTAATGGCACCTTATATGTCTGTGCCCTAGTTACTGGGGTTACTACTGCCTTGCGGGTTAGGGCGAGTTGAGATCAAAGGAGCGGTTAGGTGACATGGATAAGTGCTATAGCCAAACAAATGACAGCATTGCATGGGGGCCACAGTTACAGAGTGCAGGCCCCACATGAAATGCTGTCATGTGATTGATTATGGCACTTAGCCGCTCCCTGGATCCCTGGACAGGTTAGGGCTGCACCGTCTTCACCCTCCTGGATGGTCCATGCATGCATTGATGGTTGGAGTTGACCCCCATTAAATTCTTGGTCACGCAGGGACGGCAAACTGCCAGTGATATGGTTTTTGTACGGATATAAAATCGACCCGGATTCGTTCAGTAGATAGAGGCAAGAATCTACCGGGGAAAGAATTGGTACCCTAAACCCCTTAGTTGGAACTGATAGAGGGAGGTTGTTTTGACCAAATCTGACCTCATGGCTGAGTTCAGCATAGTCAAAATAGTAAGAATGGTTGGTTCGTAGTTTTTTGATGTAAAAATATGTTTTGTTGAGGTTTGAAAATCATGTAAAATCTGGCATATGCATCAGAAAAACATGATCCAAAGGTCAGTTTCTATTAAACTTGATAAGTAGATGACATTGGAGGATCAAATGTAAAAAAAAAAAATATTATATTTTTTCACTACCCAAGAGGCAGCAAATATTACCCAAATCTACAGAAGCAAATAAGGTAAAAGTTGGATATATTGAAGGCATTTTTTGAACTTTTAAAAACCAAAATAAGTGCATGTGCGTAGGAGGGTCGTGAGAATATGCAAACCACCAAACATGCTAACTGGGTATTTTCGGTACCTATTTTTTCTTGCAAATCCAACCTTGTAGATGTATTCAGCATGATCCATTTGCCAGTAATCGACCCATGAATAGTGTTTTTTAGCGAAAATTTTACAATTTTTCTGAAGCTTGAATATTTGCAAAAATATTATGCTCTTCATTTTAAAGCCACAAAAAACTATTCAATTCGTCATAATTGGATGATCCAAGAGTTGATTCATACAAAACCAAGTATGTAGAACACATCTGCGCAGTCAGATTAAAAAAAAAACTTCAAATGCTATAAGATTCTGATTCATAGGATTGCATTATTCCATGTGTGCATGTATGTTGCTAGTGTAGCGCATTTAAGCATGCAGATGTGTGCGTGTGGTTTCATACCAAGTGTATGTGAATGAACGGAGAATGCACAAGAATATTTCCCTGTTTATGTGGGTACATTTTTTTTTACTCGGAGAAACCGCTCCAGGCACAGAGACCTAGCCGCGCTCGCTCAGCCAGACATACTACGGTCTCTGTCCATGTCAGCGTCCGAGGGCTTACCCTTCAACCCCAGGGAGTTGCCAAGCTTCGGCTTACGCAGGGAGGGTGATGCCCATGGGATTTGAACCTGTTTATGTGGGTACATACCACGTAGAGAGTCAGTAGTTTACTCAATATCGATATGCTTTGTCCAAAAGCAGTTTGGATGGGGTTGTTTGGTTAATATTCTCTGACATGCTTTGCTATCCTAGCTTCTTATATCAGGATCAACACTGACTGATGAAGCATGCCCAAAGTTCATGGATTTCAAAGTTTCCAACTTTATTGTAAGGTCATGAATTTAGAACTATTTCATGGGGACATGTGAATGATCAGGGTGTTGACTCAACCTGGATGCAGCTTTATCATGACCCAATAGTCAGCGTTGGTGCATGTCAGCCTTTGCAAGTTGCTTAGACTAGCATGCTTGAGTGCAGTAAAACATGAGCCAAGTTGGTTTAAGTTGAGGAGCTGCCAAAGAGCTGGAAATCTGACCTGACCATGCTGCAGTTTTTGTTGCCAGGTTTGGGCTCGTGCCTTGAGCCTAGTTGCAAAAAATGCATCAAATCTAGGGCTTAGAAAAGAAATTAAACTAAAATCTTGGTCAAGCACCTAGTTAGCAATACGTGAAACGGCAAAAAATTGTTAAACGTTGAATACATTATATGAAAGGTTTTGCATTAATAAAAGACTGCTGAAAAAAATGGCATAAAATAGTGAGTTGCAGAAAATCGGCAAGCAATACATACGGGTTTAATTCAGTTTTAATTTTGTATAACGGGGTTGAAAAACCAACACATAAATGAGATTTTTCCTTCGAAATCAAGGTATGGCATAGGAGCTTTGAGATTCAAATTCAAGAATGATTGTTATTCAAACCCAAGATCCGATCCAATTGGATCCATAATTAAGGTTTTAAAAAGTAATTTTTTAAATATAATTTTTTGTTCTAAAAGTTTCTCTAGAAAGAACATGTTTTTTTTTGTTTTTTGAAAAAGACTGTTTCATTTGTTTTTAGAAGTTGTATTGAAAAAGATGTGTTTCTTAACAGAGTTTTAATAAATATGGTCAAGCATAAGAAATTTGACAGTCAACCCAGGTTGAACATGCCCAGACCTAGACCTCAATGTACCCATGCAGACCCAGTTTTATCCAGTTTCAAATTCAGGTCTGGGTTGGGCCAAAAAGGTGAGCTTCCATTTCTACATGGGTAGGACTTGGACAGCTTGTTTATAGCTCCATTTTACTTGGGTTTTGTATTTGTTCCCTTGATCAGTGTTTAAGCTTCTTTAGAAGGCTTGATGATGAAAAATAATGAGCAGATAGTATATTCTGGCTCTAAAGATCTAATAGAACCAACTAAAAGTGGGCATCAGGCCGGAGCCAGCCCTGACTGAACCTGATTTGATCCAACCTACCACTACTTTGTAGAGAAACCAAAAACTAACAAAGCCCAACCTGATACGTTGGTAGGCCAGGTTTATGCCCAGGCCTTATTGATAGGGCTGGGAAACAAGCCGAGCTCATAAAGAACTAGTTTGAACTTGTAAAATGGGCTTGCGAAGCCAAACATGAACACTAGATGTTTGACTTGGCTTAGCTCATATAAGCTCGTCAAGCAGTAATAAATATGTTTTATATTATATATAGTGTAAAACAAATGATTGGAGTATTTGATTTGCAAGCAATAATTTTAGAGATAAAATCTTATTGCTTTAAACTCTGCCACTATTTTTTTTGTAGTACTATTACTTCCAGCTCTAAAACAAGGTATTTTTTCTGTCAACAAGCCAGCTTGATCTCGACTCATTTAGCTTGGGCTCATTATAAGCTTGAACTCAGCTCAGCTCAATCGGCACAAAAATGAGCCAAGTTTGAACACTTCAAGCTTTCGGATATAAAACCTGGATCATGACCCTCCTGTTAACCTACTAACTAGGCTAATCAGGTTCATGGCCCTCCTCTTAAGTCTGCTGTGTTGAGCAGGGTGGCAGCCACTCCAGCAGGCTGGGATCGAATGATCTAAAATTATCCAACATGCTTAGCAACAAGTGATGTAGATGTTTAAGATGTTTTCATTGTATGGGCAGATCTAAAATCACAACTTGATAACAGTACAAAGCCATTTAAAAAGGAACCTCAGAGAGAGAGAGAGAGAGAGAGAGGATGGTTATGCTAACGACTTCTTTCCCGTAGTCAATGTCCAGCCCATTGAAACATTCATCACACACTGTCAACATAAATGTGATGATGGTTGATTTCTCATAAACTCAGTTGTTTTATGAATGCTGATCCCTTGATTCCTGTAACCAAGAAACACTAACAGTTCTAGATCTGCTATCACGCATCTGCAACCGAAACAGTTCGTTACTCAAGGACCAACTCCACGTCAAACTTTGTCATTCTATTCACCAATCAACTTCAATAACCATTCAAGAAAAGCAAATTTAGTCTGATGGTTGATTTCTCATAAACTCAGCTGCTTTATGAATGCTCATCCCTTGATTCTGTAAGCAAGAAACAATAACAGAAATAGATCTGCTAACACACATCAGCAACCGAAACAGTTCCTTAGTCAAGGACCAACTGCACATCAAATTTTGTCTTTCTATTCACCAATCACCTTCAATAACCATTAAAGAAAAGCAAATTTAGTCTGAAGAACCACTTACAAATGTTTACATAGTTTTAGCATTCTAATGTCCAGGTGTGATGACAAAATGACAAACATGCCACAAAAAAACATGGGCTATAAGCCTATAAGTGAACAGGTCATTGTACACCTATAAAGCTGCATGTTATGAAAATGCCTGCGTGCAGGCATTAGTTCACATTCCTGCCTTAAAGGACAGTAATATGCATGCACTGGAATAGCCAAATACTGTGATGCATGAAAAAAGGCATTAATAAATGGACATTCATGCTGAATCACTAGCAAAAGATAGCCTAAATCAAGTTCCATGATGAATTAGGCCAAAAATTTACCCTGGTTATGAGAGGCATGGCATGCTCTCTCCACTCTGTAGTCCACTTAGCAGAAGACCCCGTCTCTAATGCACCATTCCTTAATGAGATTAGAGCATTACAACTATCTGGAAATCCCTTAAAAAGCATCTGCAGAGTTTTAGTCCGGTTATTTACTTGAAATAGCAAAGAGTAGGAAGCTCATCATGGCATTGAATAAGCTGCACATACATGTATTCTATAATGCAAGAATAACTACAGACGTCCTCTCCAATTTATGATTTAGTACAAACATGAATATGGAAGTTGAACTTTAAAATAACTGTGACAGACATTATTGAAACAAAAAAATAACAAACACCAAGTATTATTTTAATCACAATACATAGAAGGAATTCTCTAATCATCGTGGTAAATATCTGGACATCAGCAAAGCTGAAGTGCAAAAGTAAACACATGATATAATTAAATTAGGGTAAAGATGAAAACATGCACAAGCATTTCTGTAAACTACCGAACAGGGTATTGTAAATACACATTTAAAACATACAAAAAGTATATAAAATATAGATGCTACTATCACTCCAAATGTTGTATCTCAAAGCAACTCACTGGCCTCTTGAGTGAGCATGAAAAATAAGATGTAAATCTTGCAGATAAAATACCAAATTTAGTTTCAAATTGGCAACCTGTTTCCAAACTTTGCACCACTAATCTAAGGAAAAACAGGTACACCTTTCTTCAGGCAGACAAAATACTTCGTCTCTCGACAGTTACAACATCTGAAAAAGGCTTGTGTTGGAACATTGCAAAAGCATATTAGTGGGTCCAAAACTAAAAAGAATAAATCAGAAAATGGCCCAGTGCCAAGATCTTAAAATCCATTCAAATTTCACAATCACATCCTAAGTTGAGTTTATCCATCTCATTTTGTTTTTGATAATCATCTCTATTTTTGCTTTTCCTTTTCCTCACCGCCAAACACCCCACACCCCAAAAATTGCATTCAAGTTAATCTCTGTGATTCAAATGGAACATAACTAACCCATTTTCTTATCACCCATTTAAAACTTTGAGGAACACTGCTAGTTTTTGCTTTCATAGGCAATTTTTTTAACGTAGTGATGATTTTTCCACTGTCCTTAACAGGCTTGATAGATGATTTTCTCAATGTCATTAACATGCTTAATAGAAGGAATTCATAAGAGAGTCATAGTTCAATCTGATCCAAAGTCAAACTTTTCTGTTTAGTCTTTAGACAATCTAATTATTTTCTAACACTCAAATGAGCCCAATTTGTCAAAAACTGCTCCCACTAATTAGATGCATACACTAAAAAATTAAGGGTTGACTGGCTAAAAGATGAAAACAATATTTCCAAGGCACAACTTGTTTTCACGATTCTTTGTTCACATAAATATATATTTATAGTTTATTATGTGCTGCTCCTTTTTCACATTATTCAACAACTACTCCGAACTAATAAATCTGAATGAAAGTATTAATGAAAATAATGACCATTAACCACTATATGTTCAAGGGGTGCACGTGCATGAGAGTGAGAGAGAGAGAGCACAAGTGTTAAGAACAACATGGATTTTGGCCATGGGGTCTAATATCATGCTATCTGAAGAATCACATAAGTTTATGACAAATTGCACTAGAATCACATCTTAGATTCAACTCATCCATTAAATATCACAAACACAACACTGTCAACTACATAAAAAGTGCACAATCTATTTTTTTTAATTCAGATGATAATGAGATACATAAACCTGCAAGAAATCAGTGCATAAATAACTGTGCCAGATTAAGAAAAATGCAGATCACTTTGACTCAAACTTACCAAGAGTTCATCAGCAAGCTCAGAAGATGATGAAAAGAGGAGGCCATTTTTTTCAACTTTAACAAGTTCCTTGATACTTGCAATCAAGAAATGAGAGACTCACATTTAAGAAAATCAATTTGAGTAAAAATCACACACAAAAAAAGTGTATAAAACCATCAACTTATGTAAAAAAGTGTTTACATAACACAGTTGCAATTAATATACCATGAGTAGGATACAGCACAAACTGGTAGCCCGCATCCAAACATATCCACAACCTAAACATCAGTCACAGGCATGAAAATATTCACCAGAGATCAGCAAAGTGAGTGAATATTTAGATATACATCTTCATGGAAGACAGTGGCCTTTGCTACACCAACATTAATGGACTACCTTCATTGGGAGATCCAAGCCTGATGAGGAAGTATGCAAGCAGACACCCAAATCTGCTGAACCTACCCAAAGCAGTAGCCAGAGAAAACTATATTAGGTTGGGACTTGAAAGTTCAAAGTGTGTAGCTGCAAATGAATGATTACCAAGCAGCAATGGATAATCCTCAGCTGATAGCCACATTGTACGAAATGCCACACGCTTCAGATGTAACTTCCTAATCTTCTCTTCGTACTTCTCTCTTTCTGGGCCTTTCCCTTTCAGGAGCATGATGGTTTTCAGTTAATTTACCAAATTACGCATAAAAGGATAGGATTTATGAGTACCTAATTCAAACATGAAATGCTGCTTACTAGTAATGATAAACAGTAATCTAGGGTAAATCCCAACATTAAATGATGCTTACAAGTAATGATCAATAGTAATCTAGAGTAAATACCAACATTAAATGCTGCTTACCAGTACCGATCAACAGTAATCTAAGGTAAGTTCCAACATTAAATGCTGCTTACCAGTAATGATAAACAGTAATCTAGGGTACAAATATTCTTTTCCTTGGGAAATATCCCTCCATACTTCTTCATTTTCCATAGAATCATGCTCGTTCAGGATTGCAGCCACACGCCTATCATACATCACTGCTGCTTCTAAAAGCATACTGAAATCCTCATCTGGAGTCCTGTTAATAAGTCCATAGCAATGATATACTAAAGATTGCAGTGGGATTTCAACAACACTGAAGTAGACATTTCATAAATGAAAGCCATTAAAAGCAGGACGGAAAAAAGAAAACACAAGAGAGGCAACCCAAAGGACTATATAAAGCATCAAAATCACAAATGAAGTATCATTGTTTTGTATTCAATTGAAATAAATAAATTAGAAAACTAGCCTAACTTGAAGACTTATGAGTACACCACCAACATTAAGAATAACATTCATGAAAACAATTCACAGATAAAATAGTTGCCCAAGTTTTAAAGGTAACACATCAAATTCTTATTTATCACCAACATATACCATAATTTAACATGACTTGAAATATCTCACCAACTGGTACTGCTTATGATGAGAGCTGGTCTGTTCCTATTCAAATAGATACCATCACCATTCCAGGCAGTAAAGCTGGTACATACTATAGAAGAATTAGACACCTCACTTGATGTACATTCAACTCCACCAACTACACAATCTGGCAAAAACATGACAAATTGTGAGAAAAAAACATGGGGTCATGTGAAATTCGGTCATAAATAACAATTACTACTCTTCACCTACCAATATTATCTGCAGTGACACAATCATGGATGTCATGCGGATGATTGATATCCTTTTGCAATCTACAAAACAACTATAAATGCTGACATTATACCACAGCACTTCATCTGTGGCATGTTTCTTCAGATAAGGGCAAAAAGAAAAGACTCACCTCATGTTTTTCTTGTAGTGTAGCAGGACGAAAAAATTCAGGAGGCTGATCATAAAGAACTGTTGCTCTAGGGAAAAATCCAAAAAGAAATTTCAACATGGAGAATATATACAGATCATTTGAGTATATGAAACAGATCTATTTTCATGTGGTTTTCTTGTAAGGATGGTATGCAGAGTGACGGTACAGGAGTAATCATTGTTAAAGTTGTAGGTATGTATGTGTGTGTTCAATATATAGATAGATAGATAGATTGTTTATTATGTATATGAGTATATATACTGCATTTTTCTGTATTGTAATAGGTAATGCCCTCTAAGGGCATTTTGGTCTTTTCCTTAATTGTAATAGGTCCTGTCCTCTAGGGACAGTTTTGTAATTTTTTATTTTTATTACTTTTGTCCTTTTTATATAGGCTAGGGGCTCTATGGTCGTTAGAACATAGAGTCGTTGGGAGTCCTCAACGGTCACATTTATAGCCGTTGGGAGCTCCAAGCGTCTATATTGGGAGCTCTCTTTGCCGCTTGTACTCTATATAAAGGGATCTCTTGTCCCTATTCTTTTATGCTTTCTCAAGCATATTCTCTCTACTAAAGGACACTATTTTTACTTGTGTTTTTGGTCCCTAAGAGGCCCTGCTTGTATTTTTCTATTGACCCATAAGTGGTTTATGCTCTTGTGTTCTTGTAATCCCATAAGAGGCACTCTTGTATTGTTTTTCTCTTTTTCATTACATGGTATCAGAGCCTTGGTGCTCCTTGATTGTAATATGTATTTAAAGATCACGTGGTGGACCATGAGATCGGGAGAGCGTTGGTTTGTTTCTTTGGAAAGCGTGTCATTATCCGACTTCATCTTCTTTTACCATCTCCCTCTTCTCTTTTCTCTTTACTTCCATGGCCGACAAGGAAGTTGTAACCATTGTTCTCATCAAATTTGATGAGACCAACTACAACATATGGGCCACCATGGTGAAGAGAATCTTAGTGGAAAAGGAATTGTGGCACTTGTTGATGGTTCTAAACCTCAACCTACTCTTACCAAGGTTGTGGGAGAATATGGTACAACTAAAGAGGAGACCCTCAAAGGAAATGAGAAAGATAAAGCTATCTTGGATTACAAAAATATCTATAAGGCATGGGAAGTAAGTCATGCTAAAGTGTTATCTCTCTTCATGAAAAGCATGTCGGCCGAACCTTGCAAAAAATATCTTAGAATTTGAAAGAGTGGATGAGACTTGGACTTTTATCAAGCAAATGTATACCCAAGAGATGTCACTCACAAATGAGAAATATGAAACAAGATTCATAAGTGTACACAAAGTGACAAAAATGTGCGAGAATACTATGGATATTTAAAAAGACTTTGGGACCAAATGACTAAACTTGAGACTATTTGAGACACATCCAATGATGCTAATCTAAGAAAAAAACAAATCTTAGAAGAACATTTTTTTCAATTTATGCAAGGCCTTAGACCCGAATTCAAGCATGTGAGGGTCACCATCACTCATCGTAAGAAAGACAAGCCATCACCCCTTTATGAAGTGTTGGTTGAAGTATGTATGGAAGAGATAGATTAAAGATGTGTTATCATGTATTTTTCCATAGTTTTAAATTCAAAATTTCTGAAATTTTGGCTAAGTGTTTTATAAAGTTGATAAAAATCATAGAAAATATCTTCAATTGTAGGTGACGTCAGTTGGGTCTGGACGTGGCCCAAGGTCCACTGACAAAACCAAAACGAGGCGAATAATATTTGAGAAACTTTTTGTTTTTAACCTTTAAAATTAAGCAAAAATCGAGCAAAATTCAGGTAATTATACCGTTAGATGTGTCTCGTAATTCTGAGAACATTGATATTTCATTTTTTTGAAATCGGGTTACGGTTCGCCTAAAAATCGCATTTTTCAAAAATGACCCACTTCTATTTTTACTATTTTTTGGATTAGATCGGATCAGATCTGATCTGTTTGATCCAAGTTGATATGGATCTGGACACAGTCCAGGACCCATATTAACTAGGATCTGGTCCAAGTTGGATCCATATGGATTTTGAATATGGATTTAGATCATAGATCCAGATCTGAATCTGATATCCAAGAGTAACCAATTTAAAGTTTTAAAATCAATCTAAAGGTTAAATTGAATAAGAATTCCACGTTGAGAGGACTTCTAGAGGGGGGAGATACCCTCTGGAATATTCTAAAAAGTAATTAATTAATAATTTAATATTAAATAATTAATAAAAATATTAATTAATTAAATTTCAAAAAATTTATTTATTGGATAAGGTGGAGTTCTACATGGAGTAGAACTCTACCTAGATAGGTGTTTTAGATAGATCTCTAATTAAAAATAAAAAAATAAAATATAAGAAATGATAATAGGATAAGTATGAGTAGTTAGAGAGAGATAGTAGAACTCTATCTTCTATAGAAAGAACTCTAGAAGGGACGTCACCCTCTCTCTAGAAGACCAAATATATATATATATATATATAGTCTTTTTACAATTTTTTTTCTTTTCTATTTATTTTTTATCTTCTTTTAATTTTAATTATTCAAGCCACTTAAGGGGGCCCACAATAGAGTCGTTGGGGGCTCCCAACGGCTCTTTGGGAGCTCCCTTTTGGCCTCCTTTTTTTACCCCATTCAATTTGTATAAATAGCGGTGTATCCCCTTGTATTCTTCAAGCTTTAGTGCTCTCTCTCTCTCAATAAAGAGATTTTATATTTTAGTTTGTGCTTTTCTTAAAGCTTGTGTATTGTCCCATAGTGGACTTGGCTATTATCTGCTTTGTGTATTTGTCCATTGTTGGACATTGTGAATGCCTTTTTAGCATTCTTTATCTTTACTCATACTTAGTTATATGGTATCAAAGCCATTCGGTTCATAAAAGAAAAAGCGTGATATTCATCTTTACATTCATTGTCACTATTCTTCACACACTTTGGTAGTATCATGAAATCCAAAATCGACCTATCCTTCAAGCTCAATGGAAAGAACTACATGATGTGGCCATCGACAATGGAGAACAACCTCAAAGGTAAGAAACTTTGGGGCTATGTAATGGGTTCTATTACGGAACCTCAATTAGAGCTCACCAAGATTGAAGGAGACTAAGAAAAGGCTCTCGAGGGAGATGCTCGTCTCAAAGCCATTGAAGACCACCAAAGAAAAGTTGAAGATTGGGAAAGCAATCACGCCAAGATCCTTGCTTGGTTCATGAACAATGTTAAACTCAAGGTATGTGCAAATATAGTTAAATTTTGTTGAGCCAATGAGGTTTGGTTCTTTATGAAGGGTATGTATACCAAAAAAGACCTTGTATGAGCATATTTTTTGCAAGAAAAAATTAAAACCACCAAACAAGGTGATTCAAGTATACAAGATTATTGTAGTGCATTAAACCAAAGTTATCGGAAGCTTCTAAGGTAGGTGGGAAGCTCGCTTCTCGGAAACTCACTTCGGAAGCGCGATACTCGCTTCCGAAACTTCATGAGAAGCTCGATTCCCTCACGCTTCTTCTATGCTTCTCATACACATGGTCTATGCATACTATATACTTCTCTCACGTTTCTTTTCATCTTTTTAATGTATTTTCTCTTACGCTTTCACTCACTTTCCATGTACTTTCTTTAAATTGGTAACCATCATTGTTAGATTTTAACAAAAAATGTAACTCTTACAGAAAAATCATGAAATATAAGAATGATAAGTTTTATTTTAGTTTTTATTTGTTTCTTGTATGATTCCATATTGCTTCATTTTTTATTCATATTTTGCTTTTAAATTGAAACTTCGCTTCCTGCTTTATATAAATTTAAAATGCCTCGCTTCCGCTTCCTGTATTGTTTCTCGCTTTCGCTTTCTAGTTTGGCAACCTTGCATTAAACCCACTATGAGATGAGTTGGCTCTTTTAGTGCCAAAATGGGTTTCTATGGAGGATGTTGAACTAAGACGAAAAACAAATGGAACAAGATCGATTGTTCCAATTTTTTTTTGGACCATGGTTGTCAGTCGAGGAAGCGGGAAGCGGGAGCGGGAAGCGAGGCACATTCAAAATTTTAGGAAGCGGGAAGCGTAGGACGACTTAGAAGCGATTCACGATCCGTCTCATAAGCGACCTAGGAAGCGAACTAGAAGCGAACCGAAAGTGACCTAGGAAGCGAGGGAGAAGCGAAAAAAAGGGAAAAAATAAAATAAAATAAAATAAAATAAAATAAAAATGAAAAAAGGGAGAAGCGAGGGGAAAGCGTGCTTCCCAAAAAAGGGAAACACTTCCCTGCACGTTTCGGAAGCGCGACGTTTTGCGCTTCCGAAACACGTTTCGGGGAAGCGCGCTTCCCCATACACCTAGCCGCTTCCGGTAATTCTGGTTTGGACTACGTCCCGAATTTGAGCAAGTGAGGTCATCACTTCTCCATAGATCTATTTTTCCTTCAATAGAAGATGTCATAGCCGAAATCACACAAGAGGAAACTAGGCTTGGCACGAATAAGAACATTGATGAAGTGCTTGCCATATCCAAACCCGACAACAATGTCAAAACCTATAAACCACCATACTTTGGAAAATAAGGAAACTATAGTGGAGGAAGAAAGATGATTGTATGTCATCATTGTTATGAGCCGAGTCACATCAAACCTGTTTGCCCAAAGCTAAATGGAGCATTTGAGCCTAAGGTGGCTTCTCTTGAAGAATTTACCACACACAAAGAATATGAAGGCAAGAGTGGAGATCTCAAAGAAACACTTAGCCAAATATATATGGCTCTATAACAAATTCTCAAAACCACTTCTTCCACGTCGGGTGCGATCATTGCGTCTACATCATCACCCGATACGTATTATTGGATCTTAGACTCCGGAGCATCCTTTCATATGACCCCTCGTGAAAATGATTTAACCGATATATGCACCAATTCAAAAGGTTCATGTGTTTCTACGGACGATGGTACTTTTTTAAAAATCATAAGTATTGGAACACTCAACTCTAAAAATTCTCAAAACCTTTTTGTTTCAAAAGTATGAGTTGTTCCAAAGCTAAATTTGAATTTTTTTTCGGTTTCCCAAATTGCCGACCATGGATATGAAATATTTTTCTCATCTAATGGTTGCTTTGTGCATGATCTCCAGTCCGGGAAGCGGATTGAGCAAGGCCATAAAAAGGGGGATCCCTACTATATGGATCATCTAAACCTTCCTATAAACTCTTTTTGTACTTATGTCCAAGATAAAAGCATTGCAACTTGGCATAAAAAACTTGGACATCCAAGTTATTCAAAAATGTATCCTTTCATTTGAAAACAAATTTTGTAAGAAAAAATACATTAATTGCAAAGATTGCATTTTTGAGAAAATGAAGTCTATTCCATTTCCAACTAGAATTTTCTTTCAACACGACCTTTTGAATTGGTGCACTCGGATGTTTGAGGTCCATCTCCGATTATGTCTAAAGGTGGTTACTTTTATTATGTCATTTTCATCGATGACTTCACTAGATATGTTTGAATCTATTTTTTTAATCATAAATCAGAAGTGTTTTCCTTCTTTAAAGAGTTTCATATGAAAATACAAAATCAATTTCAAAGTAATATATCCATTCTTAGATCTGATTCCGGTGGAGAATATTTGTCTACCGAATTTCAAAATTACTTAAAACAAAATAGGATTTGTCATAAAAAATTGTGCCCTACAAATCCACAACAAAATAGACTAGCGAAAAGAAAACATAGACATTATCGAAACTGCTAGAACATTGCTTATCTGTAAAAATATTCCAAAAAAAAATTGGGTCGAAGTCGTCTTGACCTCAACATATTTAATCAATAGAATGCCTTATTCTAACTTACAGAATGTCTCTCCATATGAAAAACTTTTCAAATTTCCTCTAGACTTCAATCGCCTTCGCATCTTTGGTTGTAAATTTTTGTCCTCTTACAAAAGAGAGATAAGTTATCCCCAAAGGCGATTGAATGTGTTTTTTGGGGCTATGGGGAAAATAAAAAAAGCTATATATGCTTTGATTTCAAAAATAACAAACTATATGTTTCAAAAGATGTAACTTTTTTGAAAGATGAGAATGGATTTGAAAACCTAGAAAAACAAAATAAAATTGACTATATGTTTTTACATATGACCTTATAGATGATATATGTGATGATTCTATGACTCATCCTGAAAATATAGAGGATACTTGTGATGTATCCAATATTGAAATATCACCATATGGTGGTGATATCGGTAATGAAAATATTAATGTGTATACCCGAAGAGACCAAAAAAGGCTCATTAGTGCCTTGGAGAAATTTTCTCATCTTTCTGAATCTTTAGAAGAAACCCCTATTAAGAGATCGTCTAGAGAATCAATTCCACCCAATAGGTTTGTGTCATATGAGTCTCTTACACCTAATTATAGGGCTTGTCTGATGACATTACATTCATATTATGAACCTACTCATTATAATCAAGTTAAAACAATACCACACTGGGTTGAAGCCATGAAAATAGAATTAGATGCATTGAAAAAGGCCAATACTTGGAAAATAGTCAAACTCCTTTACATAAAAAACCTATCGGATGTCGATGGGTATTTAAGGTTAAAACCAAAAGCGATGGATCCTTAAAAAGATATAAAGTCATATTAGTGGCTAAGGGATATTCACAAGAATATGAAATTGACTACAAGAAAACATTCGCCCCTATAGCCAGAATGACAAGTGTTAGAACCTTAATAGCTATCGTATCAACCAAAAAATGGCCTATATATCAACTCGATGTGAAAATTGCATTTTAAAATAGAAATCTAAATGAATAAGTATATATGGATCCGTCACTCGGAGTTAACATTGGACAAGGTCAAACCCTCAAACTCTTAAAAGCTATACATGGTCTTAAACAAACCCCCAAGGCTTGGTATGATCGATTTAGTGATATCATGATTAAATTGGGATTTCATTCCTGTTATTCTAACACTGCTCTCTTTGTGAAAAGTGTAGGTACTAATATTGTTATATTATTGCTTTATGTTGATAACATGATTATCACAATAAATGATCAAGATAGTATTGTTAATATTAAAAATATGCTAAAAAATAGCTTTGACATGTCTGATTTAGGCTTTTTTAGATATTTTCTTGGTATTGAAGTTGGATATTCTCCCTGAGGATATATTCTGTCACAGATGAAGCTTGTTGCAGATATATGTACTAAGTTTGAAATTTCAGATGATAAAAAGGTGGAGACTCCAGAAGTCATAAATGCCAAATTAAGGTTGGAGGATGGGGTTCTTCTAGAAGATCTAACCCCCTACAGACAACTCATTGGATCTCACACATATCTGACTATCACCAAACCTGACATCGCTCATGTTGCTCACTCTGTTAGTCAATTTCAGCATGTTCTTACAACTGTGCATATGAGTGTCGTGCTCCGGGTCATTCGATACATCAAAAACACCGTAATTAACGGGTTATTTGTATCCTCTTCTTCTTCATTAAATTTACTTGCTTATACTGATGCAGATTGGGAAGGTAACCCTAACGATAGAATCTCAACTATTAGCTTTTGTGCCTTTTTAGGCGATTCTTTAATTGCTTGGAGATGCAAGAAGCAACAAAAAGTTTCACTATGCTCTATTGAAGCTGAATACCAGGCTATGGCAACTGCTACAATGAAACTTGTGTGGCTTCGAAGTCATCTCAAAGATATTGGGGTTTACATTAGTGAAGCTTTAAAGCTTTGTTGTGACAACAAAAGTGTCATTTATATTGTCAACAATCACACCTTCCATGAACGGACCAAACATATCGAAATGGACTACCACTATGTTCGTGATGAGTATCTACGTGAAACAATTACAATGTCATATATCACATCAGAATATCAGCTAGCAGATTTCTTCACTAAAGCACTTCCTGCACGTAAATGGAGAACTTTACCATTAGGGCAATCCATTCCAAGAGGAGCAGTCATATAAACTTCTTCATTTAAATCTCCATTTAAGAAAGCATTTTTAACGTCCATTTGATAAATATTCTATTTTTTAATTGATGCGATGGTAATAAGGCATCTAACTATAACCATTCAAGCAACGGGGGCAAATATTTCATCATAATCTACCCCATATTCTTGTTCATATCCCTTAACAACTAGACGCGCCTTATATCTCTAAAGAGTTCCATCACTCTTGGTTTTGACTTTAAAAACCCACCTACATCCTATACTTTTCTTTCTTTTAGGAAGATCCTGAAACTCCTATGTTCTAGCTTTCCTAAGAGCCCTTAGTTCATTTTCCATGGCTTTTACCTATTCATTCATCTTTTTGGCTTCTTCAAAATTTTTGGGCTCAACGTATGAGTGTATGGCACTAAGGCACGCTCTATGTTTAGGAGAAAATGAGTCATAAGATATGAATCTAGGAGGTCTCCTATTTCTCTCAGTTCTTTAAGAACTTTCACCCAAGGTGATGGTTTCACTAGGTTTACTATATTTCTCTATAGCACTTTTAAAACTGCTTTGGTCTCTATGTTTGTATACAACAGGTTCCCTAGAAGATCTATCATAAGCCTCATTATAGATAAAAGGCGGAGGAGGATTGCCATTCTCTTCTACTTCATTTTCACTTGGTGTGAATTCCTCATCACTGATATCAACATCTCTTGACAATAGATCAAATAAAAAGGAATAATCCATATTTTCCTCATGAGATTCAGATTTTTCAAACTCACTAACATTTTCTAGAAAGCTTACATTTCTAGACACATAATTTATCATTCTTGATATCGTAGCACCAAAATCCTTTCTGAATCTCGAAATACCCAAGGCACATGGAATGGCTTTAGGAGAAAATTTATCATTTTTATTTGTCAAAATAAAACATTTGCACCCAAAAACCCTTAACCTACTATAATCAGGATCTCTTTTATAAAAAATTTCAAATGGTGAAATTTTATCTAAATTTTTTGATGAAAGACGGTTGATAAAATAGACAGATGCAAGGGCAGCTTCAGCCCAAAATCTTTTAGGGATGTTTTGGGAAATGAGCAGGGTTATGGTTGTCTCAATAATGTGCCTATGTTTCCTTTCAGCCAAACCATTTTGTTGGGGTGTTTTGGAACAAGATTTTTGATGAATTATCCCATAATTCTCAAGATAACTTTTAAAATCATTTGAAAAATATTCTCCCCCAGAATCTGTTCTAAGAATCTCTAAATTTTCGTCAAATTGATTCTTAATCATCATACGATAAGATTTAAATGTTGCAAAAACCTCGTGTTTATATTTGAGGAAATATATCCAAGTAAATCTAAAGAAATCATCCACAAATATCACATAATAAGAGAACCTACCGTTTGAAATAATGGGTGTCGGTCCCCAAACATTTAAATGAACAAGTTCAAAAGGTTTTGTAGTAAACATGGATCTTTGATAATATGGCAAACTTCTCATTTTTTCAAGTGTGCAATCATTACAAACAAATTTTTCTTTACATAAATGTTTGGCAAACGGAAGATACAAAATTTTTTTGACATTGGGGTGGCCAAGTCTTTTGTGTCATACATTAATGTCTTTGTGATGTAGCACATTATAAAAAGAAACTTTTGGAATTTGAAGGAAGTCCGCATAGTAAAGATCTTTTTTAGAGCCTTCCCTAGTCAATTTCCCGGACCGGCAATCTCGTATTCAACATTTATCAAATGAGAATTTTATATCACATCCATGGTCCGAGAGTTGAGAGACAGAAAGTAAGTTTAAATTTAGTTTTGGAATAAATCTAATTTTAGAAATAAAAAAAAATCTTCAAAATTTTCAGTTCCTTTAATTTCAAGAGAAATGCCATTGGCAGTTGAAACAAAAGAGGGTGATGAAATCTTTAAAAAATCATATAAATAACATATGTTGGGGAACATATGAAAAGAGGCACCTGAATCTAAGAGCCAAGAGATCTTACCAAGAGAAGAATAGGTAGATGTAGTTGCTCTAGAAACAGCTCCCTTAAAAAGTAGTTGAAGCGCTTTCACGATCTGATGTAGAGAAAGAGCTCCATTTGACGGAGTCATATTTTCTTCCTTTTGAGATATGGTGGCCATGACAAGCAGCTTCTTCCATTTAGGGCAAACAGGTTTGATGTGCCCTGGTTCTTTACAAAAATGGCACACAATTTTGTTGTAGTCCTTTCTTCCTCCTTGACCACTTGATCCTTGATTTTGATTTTTGAAGTGAGGGGGCTTATAAGTTCGAACATTGTTCTTCGGTCTTGAAACGACATTAACGACATCACTTTCTTTATTAGTTGAAGTTGCAAGAACACTCGGATTGTTTTTGCTAGTATTCATACGTGTTTCCTCCCGACTTAGCTTGGTAATAACATTTTCAAGCGAGGGGGGAACAAAAGAGGAGAGAAGAGCGAGCTGAATTTGCTCGAACTCAGGTCTAAGCCCATTCAAAAAATTGAAAAAATGGTCATCTTCCAATTGTTTGTACCTAAGCTCAATGGCTTCTCCACTCTATTTAGGCTCAAGCATAGCGAGTTCATCCCATATGGATGATAATTCTGCAAAATATTCCCTTATAGACATTTCATTTTGTTGAAGGGTCAAAGCCCTTTTTTTGAGATAGTACTTGTGAGACAAGTCTCTTGACGTGTACATTTTCTCAAGATAATGCCAAGCTTCTGATGCTTTCTTGAATTTAATAATATTGGCATTGATCTTAGTTTCAACTGATGAAAAAATCCAAGAAAGAATCTTGAAACTTTTCATTTTTCATTCCTCATGTTTCTTGGAATAATCTTCAAGAACTCTATTTCTTTCTTCTCCTTTGAGGATTTTAATTTCACCTTTCTCAAAGTAATCTTTGGTTCGAGTTCCGGTATAGAACCAAGAACGTATCCCCAAAGACCTTTACCTTTTATGTGAGCTTTCATGTTCCCAGCCCAAAAATGCTAGTTTGATCCATTCAACTTGAAGCCAAGAGAAAAATGGGAGTCTTTTTCGCCCAGTAGAGAAGAGAATAGAGAAAAAATCATGTACCGCAATAGGATTTTTTATCTTATTTGTTGTAGGAAACTTCTAAAATATTGGATGAAGATAAGTCTCCACGTCAATCATAAAAACTTGAAGGCACGCTTTTTGAGACACTCAACCACACGTCCTTCCTTCTTCAAACCTTGCTATGATACCATGTAAAAATCTCTACAAAAGGGGATCTTGTGCATAAACACAATGCTAGAAGTACTGCACAAAGGCACGAATACAAATGCACAAGAGCATAAAAAATATCAACTTCAATATATTGGGTCCCAAGAGGGGCTTTACAAAAGCTTGAAAGAACTCAAGGGGGGAACCCCCTATTTATACAAAATGAGAGCCATGGAGGGGCGCCCAATATGATCGTTGGGACCCCTCTAATGGTTATAATTATAACTGTTGGAGGGCCCAACGATCATGTTGGATGGGCCCCTCCATGTGCTAAAAAGCAAAAGAATAAAAAAAGAAAAAAACTAAAAAGAAAATAGAAAAGGAAAAATTACATACATATTCTCAAAAAAAGAATGTGTAAAATTAGGTGAAATGACAAATATACCCTTATCGGGTAGGAATATATATATATAGATAGATAGATACATATATATATATATATATATATATATATACGAGATATATATGTATATGTATCTCTCTCTATATATATATACAAATATATATATAAAAGATACAATATAATTTAACAATAGTCTTTTCACAATTGTTTTAGTAAACAATTGTTTTTCTTTTCTATTTATTTTTTATCTTTTTTTATCTTTTTTTATTTTTTTTCTTCTTTTAATTTTAATTGTTCAAGCCACTTAAGGGGGGCCACAATAGAGTCATTGGGGCCCCCAACGGTCACAAATGTGACCGTTGGAGGCTCCCAACGACTCTTTGGGAGCCCCCTTTTGGCCTCCTTTTTTTAATCCATTCAATTTGTATAAATAGGGGTGTATCCCCTTGTATTCTTCAAGCTTTAGTGCTCTCTCTCTCTCTCTCTCAATAAAGAGATTTTATATTTTAGTTTGTGCTTTTTTTAAAGCTTGTGTGTGTATTGTCCCATAGTGGACTTGGCTATTATCCTCTTTGCGTATTTGTCTGTTGTTGGACATTGTGAATGCCTTTTTTAGCATTCTTTATCTTTCTGCATACTTCGTTACAATATATATATATATATATAAAAGGGTCTAACTCGTTTCTCTCTCTAGATTTCGTTTTTTAGAGAGAGAGAGAGAGAGAGAAGGGAAAAAAAAGAGAAGAGAAAGAGATGAATGAAGAAGAAGAGAAATGAGGAAGATCTGTCTTCTCCACCCATTATTCGATGATTTTTTCGATCTATTTTTATTTCCAATCCAAGGTACGGGTTTCTCTCTAAGTTTTTATGGGAAGGAATAGGTAAAAATCTTATTTATGTATGGGTTTGAGGGAAAAGGAAAATCTGGTTGCAAAACAACATATATTTAGGTATACATATTGTCCATTTTATCATATTAATGTATTTATATTATTTTTTATATATAAATTGATTTTCCTACGTGCACAAATATGGAAATATATGTAAATATATTTTCAGATTTGTTGATACTCAGGATTTTAAATTTTTACATGAAAAAAAAATTAATAAGGAAACATGTAGATATGTTTTGACACTTTGCTCATGATAATATACTTGTAATGTAACGCCCCGAAATTTCTTAACTTGACAAGTAAAGTTTTCTGAGGAAATTTCCTGAAAGTTTGAACTCTGTTGTTCTGAAAACTCTTCAAAAAGTATCTTTCTATTTTGGAAAACAAGTTTTGCAAATATCAAGCACGTTAGCTCGACAATCTAAACATGACCACGGCGAAAGATAGCAGACAGCTAAAAAGAATACTAAATTCTTAATAAAAAGTCACTGTACAAGGAAAATCAACAGGAGACCCAGCCCCCAGTTAAAACAAAAACCCAAAACTCAAAACCCTGCAACGACAGCCAGAAGTCTGGAAGGAAAAGTATAGTCTCGAGCCACGTCGCATGCACCATTGACTGTCTGTCACCGCTACTCGTCACATGCCCATAAAATGGGTCAATCTCGCGAAAAACTAGTAGGAGTGCAAAAAGAACAAGAACAACTAGCAGGTAAAGCAGTTAAGCATACCACAACAACAATGAGAAAAGATATATTGCACAGAAAACTCACCAGTATGCTAGCACGTAATACCACAAGTATACAAAAACAACAGTTGAAGGGTGAGCATGCTTAATTTAATTAGCACTTGTTAACCAGTCATGCGGGTACGTACATGGCACACGAGCCGAAACAGTCGAGACCAATCTGAGGGTTTATTATGCTATGTATTTTAAGATACCTCGGTTGACTGACTAAATTCTATCCCAAGGGGACGACCGGTGGTCGAGAGAGCAAGCCCCCAAAGGCCCAGTATGGATGCATCCAACTTCTGCAGAAGTGTTAGGCTATCTAGTGCAGCCTCTTTCCCCTAACCTCCGATGACCAGGAAAACTGAGTCGTTTGCCCGTAAATAGTCATTAATGGCATGTCCATCGGAGTTGGTACCCTTCGTCCTCTCTCTTGGCGAAGCTAGGTCGAATAGAGCGCAACGGCAACGATAAGTAAAGTGCAAAAAAAGTAAAGTGCAGGAAAAGTAAAGTACAGGAAAGGTAAAGTGCAGGAAAAGACGTATATATACTATATGTAAATGTTTTAATTTATTAGTTAAGTCCTTTGTTTTTAGCATTTCATTGTTCCTGTTTATGCAAACCCCTACCTAGAAGGGGTGCGAGGGTTTACACGCTTGCGAGCGTAAGTGATCACTGTCTCGGGCCGCGTAGCACGAGAAGTCTTCGTAGTGCAACCTACGATGCTAAAAAGGTTAATATGCCATAATACCACAAGGAATGGGTCCGGTAAGACCTGCAGTGGTACCGGACCCCACATACTAGGGTAGGCAGGGAGCTTAGCTCCCTGCACAAGAGGGATAGAGGCAGCAAGGCGGGGGAGGGAGCAGAGGCTCCCTGCCAAACCCACCTTAACAGGAAACAGGGCAGGGGGCGCAGCCTCCTGCTAGAAACAAAACAGGAAGAAAGCAGGGGCTTCGCCCCCTGCTGAGAAGCCGAAGGAGGCAAGGGGAGCTTCGCCCCCTGCCGGCAAAATACAGGAGGCAGGGGGCAGAACCCCCTACCGGGAAGCAATAGGAGAGCAGGGGGAGCTTCGCCCCCTGCTGGAAAGCACAAGGTAGGGGGGCAAAGCCCCCTGGTGGGCATGGGTGGGCAGTCGCCCACCCCAGAATTTGAAACTGAAAAAAAAAATATTGTGCCTCCAGCGATATTTCGTAAAGAAACAAAGAATCTGATTTTAACTCTTGTATGCTAATGCCTACCGCTATGTGTGTTTTAATTTGTCTGGTGTGTGACAAACAGAAAATAAGTGTATGTTTACTTTTAATCCAGCAATCTGTTCTGGATATTATCGTTTGTGGTGTATTGTCATTTAGATGCAGTTTGTTTTAGGTGGCGAGCACTCGCCCAGGACAGCAATCAGCAAGTGGTGCTGACACGTTTATGTCTTCCCGTGGCAGCGGTATCACATACACCCTAAGCTTCCACCTAATCTGGACACGCGTGTGTCACTCCCCGAGTTCGAATTTGCATTCAACCGGGTTCTGGATTGTGCGTTTTAAGCTTTAGAAGCTGCTTTCGGAAAGCAGCGTAATGTTCTGGTTCCTTGCTGTTTATTTGAGCTGAATGTATGCAAGACTGATCTCAAATGATTTGAGTATATTGTGATAAATATTGCTGATTTTTTTTACATTGATAACCAATAGATTTCAATATAATTCAAAGACTTATTTAAGTTTTATCTCTTCACCAACGACTGTGCCTCCAACCAAATTTTTTTGGCTTCGCCATTGATCCGAATAAATGGATCGTCCTTCAAGACCATAGCATTGTCCCCAAGATCCGAGGTCTGCCCACCCAACGAAAAACTCCTGGCTCTGCCACTGCTGCCGAGGAACACAGGAAGGCAGGGGCCACGCCCCCTTGCCAGAAAACGCAAGGCGGGGGGGGGGGCAGCTCCCTACCGAGAAACATAAGAAGGCAGGGGCTCGCCCCCTACCGGAAAACACAAGAAGGCAGGGGGCTCACCCCTGGCGGAAAACACAAGGCAGGGAGGTGAAACCCCCTGCCGGAAAACGCAAGAAGGTAGGGGGCTCACCCCCTGCCGAAAAACACAAGGCAGGGGGGCGAAACCCCCTGCCGGAAAACATAAGAAGGCAGAGGGCGAAACCCCCTGCCGGAAAACATAAGAAGGCAAGGGGCAAAACCCCCTGCCGGAAAACACAAGGTAGGGGGCGAAACTGTAATGAGATATGCGGAAAAACAAAGAGTGTGATAAGCACTTACAACATCCACCAATGGACAAACAAAAGGGATAACACCCAAATCCACAAAGAGACAACACAACATAAAAATATAAATGTCTCTTATTGAAAAGAGAGAGAGCTCTCAAGAGTGTAGAATACAAGAGGGGTTCACCCCTATATATACACAAGAAAAAGGAGAGAGAGGGATGGCCTTATGGCCGTAAAAGAAGAGCCACATAGGGGGCTCCCCATGGAGTCGTTGGGAGCACCCAACGGTCACAAATATGACCGTTGGGGGCCCCATCGACTCCATGGTGGGGCCCCTTATGTGAGTAAAAAAACAAAAATAAAAAGAAAGAATAAAGTGCAAAAAAATAAATACAAAAGAAAGAAAAGAAAGGGAAAATAATAAGTACCCCTATCGGGTACTTGTGAAATGACTAAAATACCCTTATTGGGTATATTAGACAATATATATATATATATAAATATATATATAGATTATATGTATTTTAACACCCTCCCTCAAGCTTTACGGGGATATAACCGAAAGCTTGTTAAGGATAAACAAAAAACGAGGAGCAGCAAGGGCTTTAGTGAAGAAGTCCGCCAACTGGTACTCGGATGTGACGTAAGGTAGTGCTATGGTTCCTCTTAGGTATTCATCACGTACGTAATGGCAGCCCATCTCGATATGCTTAGTACGCTCATAGAAGGTGTGATTGCTTGCAATATAAATTGCGTTTTTGTTGTCACAACACATCTTCGAAGGAGAAGAGATGACAATGCCCATATCACTGAGGAGACTTCTAAGCCATACAAGTTCCATGGTTGTAGTGGTCATAGCACGATATTCCGCTTCCGTTAAGGACAAGGATACTTTGTGTTGCTTCTTGCATCTCTAAGAAATCATAGTCACCTAAGAAAATACAAAAACCCGTAGTTGAGACTCTGTCATTGGGATTTTCTCCCCAATCAGCATCAGTATAAGCAATTAAATCAAGTGATGAGGAAGAGGAAAGATAAACTCCCTTAGTTATGGTGTTTTTGATGTATCTGACGATCCTTAAGACTGCACTCATATGCACGGTTGTAGGTGCATGTTGAAACTGACTGACAGAGTGGACGGCATGAGCTATGTCTGGCCGAGTGATGGATAAGTAGGTTAGAGACCCAACAAGTTGCCGGTAGGGAGTAGGATCCTCGAGAGGTGTTCCATCTTCCAATCTTAACTTTGCATTGATGACTTCAGGGGTTTCTGTCTTCTTATCATTGGAGATACCAGACTTGGAACAAATGTCAGCAGCAAGTTTTATCTGAGAGAGAATGTACCATCGAGGAGAATACGCCACTTCAATTTCTAAAAAATATCTTAAGAAACCAAGGTCAGATATGTCAAAATTTTCTTTTAAAACTTTCTTAATATCATTAATTCCTTGCTCATCACTTCCAGTGATGATCATATCATCAACATAAGTAGTAAAATAACTACTGAAGACCCTGTACTTTTCACAAACAAAGCAATGTCAGTATAACATGAACGAAAATTCAAACTTGTCATTATATTACTAAATCTATCATGCTAAGCCTTTGGGGCTTGTTTCAAACCATATAATGCCTTTTTAAGTTTAAGAATTTTATTTTTACCAATACATACTCCTGGTGCAGGATCCATGTAAACCGCTTCATTTAATTCACCATTTAGGAATGCATTCTTAACATCTAGTTGATAGATAGGTCATTTTTTAACTGACACAACGGCGATAAGAGTCCTAACACTGGTCATCCTAGCTACGTGTGCGAAAGTTTCTTCATAATCTATACCGTATTCTTGAGCATATCCTTTTGCTACTAATCGGGCTTTATAGCGTTCTAATGAACCATCACTTTTAGTTTTAATTTTGAAGACCCATCTACATCCAATCGATCTCTTTTCAGTGGGTAATGAAGTTATTTCCCAAGTTTTTGCCTTTTCAAGGGCACTAAGCTCTAAGTTCATGGCTTCAACCCATTGGGGAATGTTTTTGGCTTCATTATAATGTGAAGGTTCATGAAATGAGTGTAACGCAATTAGACACGCTCTATACCTTGGAGTTAGAGACTCATAGGAAACAAACCTATTAGGAGGATTGGAGATTCGGCCGGATCTCCTTAAAGAGGTTTCTTCTATGTTGGTCCCTTGAGAGTATTTTTCTAAGGCGCTCATTTGAGCTTGTTGACCACGCCTAACATAGGTTTGGATTGGTCTATCACTTTCATTTTCAACATTGTCAAAAGGAATATCCTCTAGGTCATTCAACGACTCATTAGAGATTTTCTCTTCTTGAGGAGTCTCATCTTCTTGGGAGAGAAGATCAAATAAGAAAGCATATTCACTTTCGTCAATATCTTTAGTTTTCATAAAACCATTTTCATTTTCCAAAAAGGTTACATCTTTGGATACATAGAGTTTGTTATTTTTCAAGTCAAAACATCTAAAACCCTTTTGATTTTCTCAATATCCTAAGAAAACACATTCAATAGCTTTAGGAGATAATTTGTCTCTTTTATGTGTAAGGACAAAACATTTACACCCAAAAATTCTTAATTTATTGAAATCGGGTGTTCTTTCAAATAGTTTTTCATATGGAGATGTATTTTGTAAGGTTGAAGATATCATTCTATTTATCAAATTGAGGTTAAGGCGGCTTCGGCCCAAAAACTCTTTGGAATTTCCTTGGAAATAAGGAGTGTCCTAGTGGTTTCCATGATATGTCTATGCTTTCTTTCAGGTAAACCATTTTGTTGAGGAGTCCTAGGTCACGATCTTTGATGACAAATTCCATTTATTTCTAAATAATTTTGAAATTCATTTGATAGATATTCTCCACCCGAATCGGATCTAAGAGTAGAGATATTTCTTGAAAATTGATTTTTGACTATTATATGAAATTTCTTGAAGAAGTCAAAGACTTCGGATTTTAAATTAAGAAAGTAGATCCACACATACCTAGTGTAGTCATCAATGAAAGTAACGTAATATGAGTATCCTCCTTTAGACATGACCGGAGAAGGACCCCAAATGTTCGAATGGACTAACTCAAATGGTCTTTTGGACACAAAAGTTCGATTTGGAAAAGGAGTGAATTTCATTTTGCCAAAAATACAACTCTTTGCAAACAAAATGTTTCTCATCACAAAATTTCTTTCCAAATGGAAAGGAGTACATTTTTGAGAAACTTGGATGTCCAAGTCTTTGATTTCAAATTTCAATATTTTTATCTTGGACATGGTTACAAAAAGAGTTAGTGGGAAGTTTTAAGTTGCTCATGTAATAGAGATCTCCCCTCCTATGGCCTTGCCCAATCTGCTTCCCGGACCGGAGATCCTGTATAGAGCAATCCTTAGTTGAGAAGGAGATTTCACATCCATGATCACATATTTAAGCAACACAGAGGATATTTAAATTAAGTTGAGGTACCACTCTCACGTTTGGCACAAAGAAATCTTTGGAAAAATTTAAAGTTCCAAAACTTTTTACTTGTAGAGATGTGCCATCGGCAGTTGAAACATAGGAGTTTTTAGAGTTATTACACAAATCAGAAAGCTCATTTTCAAGAGGGGTCATAATGAAAGGAAGCTCCAGAGTCAAGGATCCAAGAAGACATACCTGGAGGAAAGGAAGAAGCTATGGCGGCACCCGAAGTTGATGGTATCTTGAGTAGAGTTTGTAGTGCTTCCGATAGTTGAGCAAGAGAAAAAGACTCCTTCTCTTTGATAGTTTCATCCTTCTTTTGAGTAGCTTCTTCAACGGAGGCAACCTTATTTTTAGGTGCCTCATTCAACTTAGGGCAATTAGGTCTTATATGACCCGGTTCTTGGCAATGATGACAAATGGCTTTTCTATAGTTGCCATTAAAATCATTTTGCCTTCCAAAGTGTGGAGGCTTATAGGCTTTAATATGGTTGCCGGGTTTAGATACGGCCAAAACATCATCTCCTCCTTTAATCATGCCAAGACGTGTTTCTTGGCATATTTCGACTATGGCATCTTCCAAGGGAAGAGGCTTAGATCTATGAAGAAGGGAAGATCTAACTTGTTCATATTCGGGCCTAAGCCCATGTAGAAATTGGAAAAAGTGTTTTTTTTCATTTGTTCTCTTCTTAGTTCCACATCCACACTAGAAACCCACTTTGGTTCTAGTAAAGATAGCTCATCCCATAAGGGTCCAAGAGTACTAAAGTAATCCCTTACACTCATTTCTCCTTGCTTGATAATCCGGATTTTTTCTTGGAGAAAGAATTGACGAGCAAGGTCTTTTTGAGTAAACATACCTTTCATAAAAAACCATGCTTCATTAGGCATCTGAAACTTAGCAATGTTGGCGCAAATTTTGAGCTCCACATTGTTCATGAACCAAGCAAGAATTTCCGCATGCTTACTTTCCCAATCTTCCACTTTAGATTGGTGATCTTCAATGGCCTTCATGCGGGCATTTCCTTCAAGAGCTTTTTCTTGATCACCATCCATCTTGGTGAGTTGGAGTTGTGGTTCCGGAATGGTGCCCATAACGTATCCCCAAAGTTTTTTACCTTTGAGGTTGTTCTCCATGGCGGCGGCCCACATCATGTAGTTGGAGCCATTGAGCTTGAAGGGGATATCAATCTTTTGTTCCTCTTCCATTTAATCACTCACAAGAGGTCAAACGAAGAGAGATACAAAAAGAAAACAGCACTATATAACAACTCAACTAGCTATATTAAGAAGAAGAGCATACACGAGGCTCTGATACGATGTAATGAGATATGCGGAAAAACAAAGAGTGTGATAAGCACTTACAACATCCACCAATGGACAAACAAAAGGGATAACACCCAAATCCACAAAGAGACAACACAACATAAAAATGTAAATGTCTCTTATTGAAAAGAGAGAGAGCTCTCAAGAGTGTAGAATACAAGAGGGGTTCACCCCTATATATACACAAGAAAAAGGAGAGAGAGGGATGGCCTTATGGCCTTAAAAGAAGAGCCACATAGGGGGCTCCCCATGGAGTCGTTGGGAGCCCCCAACGGTCACAAATCCCCATCGACTCCATGGTGGGGCCCCTTATGTGAGTAAAAAAGCAAAAATAAAAAGAAAGAATAAAGTGCAAAAAAATAAATACAAAAGAAAGAAAAGAAAGGGAAAATAACAAATACCCCTATTGGGTACTTGTGAAATGACTAAAATACCCCTATTGGGTATATTAGACTATATATATATATATAGATTATATGTATTTTAACAGAAACCCCTTGCCGGAAAACACAAGTAGGGGGCGAAACCCCCTGCCGGAAAACACAAGGCAGGGGGGCGAAACCCCCTGCCGAAAAACACCAGAAGGCAGGGGGCTCACCCCCTGCCAGAAAACACAAGGCAGGGGGGCGAACCCCCCCCCTGCCGGAAACCACCACCCCCTCCTGCCGAGGCCGCAGGCGGAGGGGTTCGCTCCCCCCCTCTCTTGCAGGAAAACAGGAAGACGAGGGAGAGGGGGACTCACCTGGAGGTCGCCGGCGGAGGCAGACAGCGCCGGACGTAGGCAGATTGGAGGCAGTCGGCGACGGCGGGTGGCAGCGACGGCGAGAAGGAGAGGCAGTCGGAGAAAGAGGGAAATCAGGGGAGCCGAGAGGGGGGCAAAGGGGCATCGGGGAGAGGAGCGGTGACGGGGAGGGGAAAGCATTTGATGCTCCCCCTCCCCCTGCTCTCAAAGGGGGCGGGCGCCACTCGGTAGGCCCTTACGGCCTACCGATAGCCCTCCCCTTTACGGGGCTCGGATCCGGGTCGGATCCGGATCCGACCCGGGTCCGAAATTTATTTATTTATTTTCCCTGGGTTTTACATCCTAACCCCCTTAAAAAAATTTCGTCCGCGGAATTTTCATTAATATTATTTTTCAATGTACAACTCTGGGTATTTTTCTCTGATATCCGCTTCAGGTTCCCAAGTACATTCGTCGATTCCATGATGTTGCCATCGGATCTTTACAAAAGGTATTATCCTCGATCTCAACACCCGATTACGACAGTCGATGATTTCTGTCGGTCTTTTCTCGAAATTCATATCCTCATCAATCTGAATGTCATCGAACTTGATGATGTGGGAAGGATCGTGAACATATTTTCTCAACATAGATATATGGAAGACGTTATGAATCTGAGCATATTAGGGAGGCAATGCTACGCGATAAGCCGCTTCGCCGATGCGATCCAAAATCTCAAAGGAGCCAACGAACCGGGGACTCAGCTTCCCTTTCTTCCCAAAACGAAAAATCCCCTTGGTTGGAGAAACCTTGACGAACATGTCTCCTATTAGAAAAGCGAGCTCTCGGCAACGACGATCGGCGTAACTTTTCTGCCGGCTCTGAGTTGAACGGAGACGATCTCGGATATTCACACTTGTTCCGAATAATGTTGAAGCACAAGAGGATCCTCCTGTCTTCTTTCTCCTACTTCATCCCAATACACGGGCAATCGGCACGGCCTTCCGTATAAGGCTTCATAGGGAGTCATGTCGATACTAGCATGGAAACTATTATTATATGCGAACTCTGTTAAACTGAGATGGGAATCTCATTCACCTTTCCACTCTAACATGCAGGCCCGAAATATATCCTCCAGGGTCTGAATAGTCCGCTTAGAGTGTCCATCAGTCTGAGGGTAGAAAGTCGAGTTAAAGTTCAGCTTGGTGCCTAGAGCCTGCTGGAGCTGCCCCCAGAATCTCGACGTGAATCTTGGATCACGGTCAGAAACAATAGAAATCAGAATACCGTGGAGTCTTACAATCTCGCGGATATAAAGATCGGTCAGGCTGTCAAGAGACTGGCTGAGGCGGATAGGTAGGAAATGCGCTGATTTGGTGAGTCTATCGACGATCACCCAAATCGCGTCGTGCTTGCGTCGAGTCCTAGGAAGGCCAACTACAAAGTCCATGGCGATACCCTCCCACTTCCATTCTGGGATATCCAAGGGCTGCAACGCTCTTCCTGGTCGTTGATGCTCGATCTATACCTGCTGACAGATGAGGCATCTCGAGATGAACTCGACCACATCCTTTTTCATACTATTCCACCAAAAATTCCTCTGCAGGGCCTTCAGCATCTTTGTGCTCCCCGGGTGAACGGTATATCTCGACTTGTGGGCTTCAGTTAAAATCTCACTCCTCAAGGCGGGGTCATTTGGGATCCAAAGGCGTTGCCCAAGCCAAACACTGTCTCCTTCCCCAATGCGGAAAGAAGAACCATCACACAAAGCCTGCGATTTCAACTCTTCAAAGCGAGAGTCGCCCTTTTGGCTGGCAACGATCCTGGGGAACAAGTCGGGTCGAATTACCAAATTCGATAACCTCATCGGACCGGGTGTTACAGAAAACTGAATCCAGGATACAAGGTCTTCGAACAACTTCCAACCTGTTGATAATACACTGGCGAGAACCCCTGACGACTTGCGACTGAGGGCGTCAGCAACTACGTTTGCCTTGCCCGGGTGGTAAGAAAGGGGAAAATCATGGTCTTTCAAAAATTCAAGCCAGTGACGTTGTCGCATATTCAACTCTTTTTGGGAGAAGATGTACTTAAGGCTCTTGTGGTCTGTAAACGCTCTGAACTTCATATAGATAATTACGCCATATCTTTAGAGCAAAAACAACGGCAGCCAACTCGAGATCATGCGTTTGGTAGTTCTTCTCGTGAAGCTTAAGCTGACGAGAGGCATACGCGATTACCCTTTCATTCTGCATAAGAACGCCTCTCAGGCCCGATCTGCAAGTGTTGGTATAAATTACGAAGTCGCCCTTACCGGACGGCAAAGCCAAAATAGGAGCAATTGTAAGACGCTCCTTCAGTAGCTGAAAACTGGCCTCGCAATGATCATCCCATACGAATTTGGTTTCCTTTTTCAGCAACCGAGTCATAGGCAAAGCAATCTTTGAGAAATCCTGGATAAAACGGCTATAATATCCTGCTAACCAAAGAAAACCTTGAATGTCTCGGACTTTCCGCGGCTGCGGCCAGTCTAGCACAGCTTCAACCTTTGAAGGGTCTTCAGAAACACCCTTGTTAGAAATGATGTGGCCCAAGAATATCACTTTCTCAAGCCAAAACTCGCACTTGGAAAACTTCGCGAAGAGTTGCTCCTTCCTTAAGGTCTCTAAAACGATACGCAAGTGCCCACGATGTTGATCCCAATTTTCTGAATAGATGAGAATATCATCAATGAACACTATTACGAAAGTGTCCAAGAACGGTCTGAACACTCAATTCATAAGGTCCATGAATGCAGCAAGAGCATTCGTAAGACCGAAGGGCATAACTGTAAAGTCATAATGCCCATACCGGGTGTGAAAAGTTATTTTGGAGATATCGTTGTCCTTGATCCTGAGTTGGTGAGACCCGGATCTCAAATCGATCTTGGAGAAGATCTTGGCCTTCTGCAACTGGTCAAAAAAGTCTTTAATACGCCGCAAAGAGTACTTATTTTTAATCGTCACCTGGTTGAGCATTCTATAATCTATGTACAACCTCAAGGTTCCATCATTCTTATTCACAAAGAGTATAGGAGCTCCCCAGGGTGATACGCTTGGACGAATGAATCCCTGATCTAAAAGCTCCTCTAACTGCCTTTTGAGTTCTTCAAGCTCGGCGGGTGCCATCCGATATGGGGCCTTAGATATGGTTGCAGTTCCAGGCAACAATTCGATGCCAAACTCCACCTCACGAGGCGGAGGAAGGCCAGGCAACTCCTGGGAAAAGATATCCGAAAACTCACTAACCACGTCTAGGGTATCAATAAGCGTAGGCGTAGGGTCTGACTTAACGACGCTGATGAGGAAAGTTGGACAGCCCGTGCGAATGAAGCTACGAGCCTTAAGGGCTGAAATCATCCGGCTTGATCGCATGGGTCGAGGAATTCGAAATTCCACCTTCGGAGAATCTGAAGGGGAGAAGGTAATCTTGCCCGGCGACAAACGATCTTGGCATGATGCTGGGGCAGCCAATCCATGCCCAAGATAGGTTAAATTCTGACATATTCAGCAAGATGGCGCATGCAGACAAAAGACGATCCGATATTACCATATCGAGATCAGGGATAAACGTTGCATAACTAGCGTTCTCCCCCAAATGATTATATACTTTTAAAGTTGTATGCAAGGGCAGAACAGGCGATTGCAACTGGGCCGCAAATCTTGCCAAGATAAAGGTGTGCGTAGCACCACAATAAAAAAGAACGAAAGCAGCATGGCCGACAACTAAGAGAGTACCTTGTACGGGTTCTCCCTTGATCAACTGCTCGACGGTAGTGGCGTAAACTCGCCCTGGGACTTTCTTCACTCCGCTGCTCTGCGGTTGCAGCTATTGCTGGTACGTTAGTTGTGGTTGCTGATGAGGAGGCTGAGGTACTCCACCTGACTGCCTGAATTCATCGGCCACCTTTTTGCGACAATCACGAGCATAGTGGCCCATCTTACCACAATACAAACAACCCCCGTATCCAAGTGGCAAGGTTGTACGACGTGAGATCCCTTGCATCTAGCACATCCATCTCCTGGGGGTCGTCGAGGCGGTGGGCGGTTCTGCTGGCATCGCCTCTTTGCGGGTGGTTCCTGTTGCTTCCCTCCTTCGGGCTTAACGGGAAAAGGTGATTGCCGCACCTGACCATGAGACTGTGCTTTCTTCTGGTCACCTCCAGATACATGTGCCTTTTCAACCTGTGCCGCTCTAGAACGCTCTCAATCCTCGTTTAAGAGGGTCGTTGCTTCAACTGCTGTTGAGAAGGTCACGGGCATGCTTGAAAGGACCCGATACTTGAGTCCTTCCTTTAGGCCACGAACAAATTTGCCTGCCCGCTAACGTTCACTATAAAAAAGGGTAGGGCAATACTGTTCCAATTGCTGAAACGTGGCGATGTAATCGCCCAGCGATAAGCTGCCCTGACACAGCTCCAAGAATTCCACCTTTTCTTTTCTCTCGCATGAAGAGGAAAGTAATTTTCGTAAAACACACACCTAAAAGCGTCCCATGGGATGACCTCTGCATCTGGAAAATGCCTTTTCCGAGTCGCGTCCCACCAAACTCTAGCATTGTCCTTTAATCGAAAGGACCCAAATAAAGTCTTCTTTTCATCGGAAACCGAAAGAACCAGAAACACCCTTTCGATTTCTTAGATTCACTGCTCTGCGGCGTCGGGATCCACCTTGCCGGAGAAAGTTGGAAGGTCTAGCTTTAAAAACTTCTCGAAAGTGACCCCTGAATCTGTAGGAACACGCTCTCTTTGTGTGGCGACCGGACTTCTGATCGCCTCGGCCAAAGTGATGTGGGTATCCATCACGAATCCCCTTTGCTCAGACCATTCGTCGGCTGAATCTTCGTTCGAACTTCTTCTCATCCTTGAAAATAATACAACGAACTAAGCTAAGCTTATGCCAAGCAATATATTTAATTATATTTCATCTTCACCTTTTGTACAAAGTATCCAAAATATTCGGCAATGCCGATACAAAAACATCAAAATGAGAGTAGTGTAGTACAAAAAGTATATAGACCCAGACCAACTCTTAACATCCAAGACTCCCTTCAGGAGGGACCAGAGAATTGACGGAGATATTCCCTCTTATTCCCTATGCGTCTAAATCTGCGCTTGGGGGTAAATGGGAGATCATCGTCATCCTCCGAAGGATATTCCCCGTAAAGAGGAGTAGCAAGCGTGTATTCTGGAGAATACGATACATTCGAGTCCGAAACATAAATGGTCGAAGACTCGGGCACAACAATGGGCATTACGGAGGCTGGCGTATGAAGTTGTAACGGAGCTAGGATTTTGCCTAAAACTGCTGCCTCGACCCGAGGCGGTGGAGGAGGAGACGCCCTCCTGTTCGCTGGGGTGGAGAAGGCCACAGCGGCTGGAGAAACGGGATCGACTGAACCCTAAGCGACTGAAGGCTCAATCTGACGAAGGCACTGATCTGAGAAGTGCCTGAGCACGCCGCAACGATCGCAGCTATACTCCACCTCCAGAGGGCTAGGCTCCCCAGAATCCACCACAACAACCCGCTGATGAACCTGGACAAAAGAAGGCACCCGCCCGCCTACCTGTGAAAAAACCTCGGCCCAAGCTGTCGCTAATGGAACCTGGAAGGCCAAAGGTAGCGGGGTGCACCACTCATTCGTGAAAACAGGCAACGGAGAGCGACAGGACCCAAACTCGGTCGCAAATCCCTCGGGTCGACCCCGACTCGAAGAGGGGCCACCCTCCGAAGAAATGCGAGTGCACACTGTACGCAAGGACCCGCCAGGACTACTGGTAGGGTCACCGGATGCGTCCATCTTAGCTGGCACATAGAATAAAATTTACCCCAATTAGGCCAAAACTACCCTATAACAATAAGGAAAAGGGGACAGCTACTCACAGTGCAACAGGATGCTCGGTAGTCGAGACTTTACTCTTCACAACCTCTGGCTATGATACAAATCTGTAACGCCCCGAAATTTCTTAACTTGACAAGTAAAGTTTTTTGAGAAAATTCCCTGAAAGTTTGAACTTTGTTGTTCTGAAAACTCTTCAAAAGTAACTTTCTATTTTGGAAATCAAGTTTTGTAAATCCCAGGCACGTTAGCTCGACAATCCAAGCATGACCACGGCGAAAGGTAGCAGACAGCTAAAAAGAGTACTAAATTCTTAATAAAAAGTCATTGTACAAGGAAAATCAACAGGAGGCCCAGCCCCCAGTTAAAACAAAAACCCAAAACTCAAAACCCTGCAACGACAGCCAGAAGTCTGGAAGGAAAAGTATAGCCTCGAGCCACGTCGCATGCACCATTGACTGTCTGTCACCGCTACTTGTCACATGCCCATAAAATGGGTCAGTCTCGTGAAAAACTAGGAGTGCAAAAAGAACAAGAACAACTAGCAGGTAAAGCAGCTAAGCATACCACAACAACAATGAGAAAAGATATATTGCACAGAAAACTCACCAGTATGCTAGCACGTAATACCACAAGTATGCAAAAACAACAACTGAAAGGTGAGCATGCTTAATTTAGTTATCACTTGTTAACTGGTCATGCGGGTACGTACATGGCACACGAGCCGAAACAGTCGAGACCAATCCGAAGATCTATTATGCTATGTATTTTAAGATACCTCGGTTGACAAACTGAATCCTATCCTAAGGAGACGACCAGTGGTCGAGAGAACAAGCCCCCAAAGGCCCAATATGAATGCATCCAACATCTGCAGAAGTATTAGGCTATCTAGTGCAGCTCCTTTCTCCTAACCTCCGATGATCGGAGAAGCTGAGTCTTTTGCCCGTAAATAGCCATTAATGGCATGTCCATCGAAGTTGGAACCCTTTGTCCTCTCTCTTGGCGAAGCTAGGTCGAATCGAGCGCGACGGCAACGATAAGTAAAGTGCAGGAAAAGTAAAGGGCAGGAAAGGTAAAGTGCAGGAAAAGACGTACATATATACTATATATATGTAAATATTTTAATTTATTAGTTAAGTCATTTGTTTTTAGCAGTTCATTGTTCCAAACCCCTACCTAAAAAGGGTGCGAGGGTCTATACGCTTGCGAACGTAAGTGATCACTGTCTCGGGCCGCATAGCACGAGAAGGGTCTGTGGTGCAACCTGCGGTGCTAGAAAGGTTAATATGCCATAATACCACGAGGAACGGGTCCGGTAAGACCTGTAGTGGTACCGGACCCCAAATACTAGGGTAGGCAAGGAGTCCAACTCCCTGCACAAGAGGGACAGAGGCAGCAAGGCGGGGGAGGGAGTAGAGGCTCCCTGCCAAACCCATCTCAACAAGAAACAGGGCAGGGGGGGCGCAGCCTCCTGCTGGAAACGAAACAGGAAGAAAGCAGGGGCTTCGCCCCCTGCTGAGAAGCTGAAGGAGGCAGGGGGGCAGAACCCCCTACCGGGAAGCAATAGGAGAGCAGGGGGAGCTTCGCCACCTGCTGGAAAGCACAAGGCAGGAGGGCAAAGCCCCCTGCCGAGGAACACAGGAAGGCAGGGGCCTCACCCCCTTGCCAGAAAACGCAAGGCAGGGGGGGAAGCTCCCTGCCGGAAAACACAAGGCAGGGGGGGCGAAGCCCCCTGCCAGAAAACACAAGAAGGTAGGGGCTCACCCCTTGCCGGAAAACACAAGGCAGGGGGTGAAACCCCCTGCCGGAAAACGCAAGAAGGCAGGGGGGCGAAACCCCCTGCCGGAAAACATAAGGCGGCAGGGGGCTCGCCCCCTACCGGAAAACACAAGGCAAGGGGGTGAAACCCCCTGCCGAAAAACACTGGAAGGCAGGGGGCTCGCCCCCTACCGGAAACCACCACCCCCTCCTGCCGAGGCCACAGGCGGAGGGGTTCGCTCCCCCCTCTCTTGCAGGAAAACAGGAAGACGAGGGAGAGGGGGACTCACCTGGAGGTCGCCAGCGGAGGCAGACAGCGCCGGACATAGGCAAATTGGAGGCAGTCGGCGACGGCGGGTGGCAGCGACGGCGAGAAGGAGAGGCAGTCGGAGAAAGAGGGAAATCAGGGGAGCCGAGAGGGGGGGAAAGGGGCGTCGGGGAGAGGAGCGGTGACGGGGAGGGGAAAGCATTAGATGCTTCCCCCCCCCCCCCCTCCTCCCCTGCTCCATTTATAAGCTGCAAAGGGGGCGGGCGCCGCTCGGTAAGGCCCTTACGGCCTACCAATAGCCCTCCCCTTTACGGGGCTCGGATCCAGGTCGGATCCAGATCCGACCCGGGTCCGAATTTTTTTTTCTCGGTTTTACATGTAATCTATAATTACCGAGTGTGTTTTTGTTGAATATGTATATATATAAGCTTTGGCCTTGCCGATTTTGGCATAGGCTTGTTTCTATTCATCATGTTCAAAAATAAATAAATGAATATCGACTGGTGTAATATGTTGTTATTTTCTACATATTGTTGTCTTTGCTGAAAATACCTTGCTTTGCCGGTTTCCAGTGTTCAAAATGATTTGCTGTGTCATGCTGTTATACTGGCCAAATTGTCTCTTATAAGGTGGACTGTTATTAAAATTTATTTATTGGACTGATAACCAAAATTTTCATGCCTTACCATGGATTTGCGTGAGCATATTTTTGTTGCTCATGTTAGGGCTGACTGTGGCCAACTGTCATTAGTTGTATCCATTTTGTATTCTATTTTGACATCATATGTAAGTGTCATCAGCTTACTTTCATAAAAATTTGTTTTGGACATTCATAAGTGGGCTGTTAGATAAACTTAGTCGTGGACTGAAAAATCAGATTTAACACTCATACCTAGACTGTTATGACAGTATTTTTTTGAGTGAAATTCATATTGGTTAAACTATATCAATGACTGTTATTAAATTGATTTTAGTCTGACCAGACCTGCTGCAGAAAATTTCTTTTTGTTATGCTGTTTTGGGCTTGTCCATATATGTTATTCTTGATGCTTATCAGATCTACCATATGTTGTTAATTTAATGTCTGTTTTTAGATTTAACAACATATTTATTTGATGCACGACTGTTATCAGATTTGCAGTGCATTGCTTGAGTGCAAACCTGATCAGTTTTGCCGACTCTCAGTTTGCAGTGCATTGCTTGAGTGCAAACCTGATCAGTTTTGCCGACTCCCAGTGAGTGCAAGCCTGATCAGATTCGTAAATCTGGCAAGACTTGCCAAGACTCTTGTATACACAAATCTGGTCCAGATCTATTGGGCAAATGATTGTTTGAATTGTGAATTCAATCTGCCTTGTGGTTGGCTCAAATAGTAATTCCTGCACAATTGAATTCATGCACAATTGAAAAATGCTTACAAAGAAATTACCTGATCCGCCAATTCTGAGCTAATTCATGTTGCATTGCTCTTGTGACACACAAGGACCCATGGGACATACTCCCATAATGCATCTCAAACCTTGACAAATGAAATGACAGATACAATAATTGAGATGTGGATAAAAACACTAATTGTAGACACTTCTATAAAGCTACAAAGAGCTTTATGGCTGAGATTGATGAAATACCAATGATAAATCTTCACCAGGACATGGTTTCTCCCTAAAGACAAGCCCAGCAGAGTATATCCAAAGTTGTGCCAATCCACCACATATGCGGACCGACGTAACCAGCTAGCAAATTTCACGACAATCAAGGTTGGAACTGAAGGTGGGTTCTACAAATTTGAAAGAAAACACAGCATAAAAATACTGACTGCAAATACGCAACCAACCATTACATAATATTAAGTAGACGAAAAGTGAACCTCAACAAATCAAAATCCTATTAGTTCCGTTAATGGGATAATCTCTATGCTAGTCAATTACAAGTTGAACATGTGAATACACAGCAAGGATGAGGCAACAATGACAATTCAGAGTCAAGATTGAAAAAGTAAATAACTGAGCTTCACCAGCAAGCATCGAGATATTATCCAAAATATGTCAAGAAAAGCATACGGTGCATAAATGAATGGCTAACATCTGCTAATAGTTCTAGCAGCATGTATGGAGAAGAAGTATTGACGAAATCAACTGATGCATGTTGCAATTTACCAAAATATGGTTTGTGATCCAACATGTGTCAAGAAAAGTCACCAATACCATAAATAAATGGGTTATGATAATGATTTTGAGATCTAACGGAAAAAAAATGAAAAGGAAGAAGACAAGCAGGGTATAAGCTGCCAAGAGGAGCAACAGAAGCAAGTAAATGTGCAATCTGCTAGTGAATATTTGACAGGCTTGATTCCCCCGGTCTTCCACTTTTTCATGAATGAAGTACTGATCCATCTTCATAAGTTCAACCTTTCCATTCTAATCTGGATTCAAAGATATAGATACCAAATTCACTAAGTAAAAGAGCTCTACTAATTTTCTGATGCAATGATGACAAGAAATGACTAGCCCAGGATGGTCCAGTAATGATTGCACCATATCATAGCAGTCAGCCTCTACATTAGAAATAGGCTGTTGGTTTCTACTTGACCATAAGATCAAACAATTTTCAAGATAAACAAAATAAGAGGTCATGGATTCATATGGCAGAGTCATAAACCAAGCATTTGAGTAAGCCACTAAGATCAATGACATTACCTATTCCATTTTCTTTGGCTGCATATAAATTAAACCATTTGCAATCATTGCTTTGACATCACAAAATACTTTCTATAATTACTGCAACATGACAAGGTATGCTTTTAAAAGTTTTAAGAGTAAAGGGGCATTCCAAATAATTCCCATCTTATTTCAGGAACAAGACAACTAATTTAAAAAGCAAACATTTTGTCCAAAGTTCAAACAGCAAAATGAAGAAGATTTGGGTGTCCCAAAACTACCACATGGACAAGCACACATAAGCTCAACTATTAGGACTAGATTCATTTTGTAGAATGCAAGTGCAAGAAAATGATGTCATAGAAGTTCGCAGCTTATAACTGTTACTGCATTCCTCTCCAAAAAAAAACTGCTACTGTATAAAGAATGGAAGCCACTGAATAATGCTTATAGCCATAACATGTAAAGCATTAAGAAACTCACCTGAACAATGAAGACATCTGGGGAAGGAATTTTGATACAAACAAACCAAAGCAGCATCACGAACTGAATTAATGCCTTTAGTGGAAGCATCAGTAAGTACAAAACTTTTGGGAAGCCCCGCTGGAAGGTTTGCTTCTGTCAAAAGAAAAGAGACTCAAATTGTGCGACCGTAACAAACTTTTCAAAATGACAGATAAATATATTAATAGATCAATACCATTTTGTGAACGTGAATAGATGGATTCTCCAAAAGAGCACGGTGCGGATCACTGCCTGTTCATATATTTAACACCGCCATAAGGAAAGCCAGAAGTTAGATGACCGCATTTCCACATTATACACAGCAAAAGAATGATCATATGCATGAGAGCAGCTTTCACATATACAAACTAATAGGGAAAATAAAAGCACATCTAAATCGAACCAACCCCACCCCCACCCCCCAATTTAACTGTCTTTAAACTCCTGGATCATTTGAAGCGCTGCTTAAGATATGCATAAAGAACAATAACAATATACTTCAACAACCAGCCAAAGCATTCATTTAACCAACAGACAAAACAAACTATAAAACAACACAGCGACGCAGAAATTACCTCCATAAGCAACTATATCAACCTCCAAACCGGCCTACAGAATCATTAAGAAACCAAAAAATCAAATTCAAATCGTACCAACAATTAAAAATGTGTCCTAAGCATCAATTTTACTTGACGTCGAAAAGATAACACAAGATTTCCTACCTCATGATTCATTTTTTTCTTTCTTTTCCTTGAATACAATATTATAATCAATAAGAATAGTAGCAATAAACTTACATAAACAAATAAATGAGAAAAAGAAAAACACAATTCACTAAAAACAGAGGGAAGAACAAACCTGGCAAGCGAGGGACAGAGCATGATACTGCATTCGAGGGCTACGCCCCAGATCGCCGAGAACCACCACCGCGGCCCTCCCTCTCTTCATTTGCTTCTCGTTTTCGCCCTAATTAATGAAATCTCTCAATGATTATCGAAAGAAATATAATAAACGGTTGACTGAACAGACAAAGAATCTGAACCATCCACCTGACAAGCAATTGAACTAAATAACCATCCGGAGCAACACACATGCAATTTCCTCATCTTGGGCAAACTGGGTTTCACAATTTTCGGGTTTTGGAGGGATCCCATGATGTAGATTTCTCATTAGTTCACGGGAAATGATGAGAAAATCCTGAAACGATCTAAGATAGGGAAAGCTGGTGTTTGGATGGCTAATGAATTGGTTCGGATTGGGTGAGATTGGTTTGAGAAATCAGACAGAAGACTTTGATGAAAGGGAATGATGTTTGTAATTGAGGATACCCACCTTTCCCCCTCCTCCTCCTCTTCTTCTTCTTCCTCTTCTTCTTTTGCTATTCTAACCGTGGCAAGGCTACAACGCAAACTGGGGAATGGGTTTCACGGTGACTGATGAGACGAAGCAGTGCAGAGTGGGAACGTTGTGGAAGACCAAAGAGGAAAAGCGGATGACCAACATGGGTTTTGGTGTACTCTTATATATCCATACCCGGATCCAAATGCTATTTGGTTTGGATTCTGAAGGAGACCAGAGGGAGCCCTGAATGCCATTCATCTCAAGATGAATGGTGTCCAAACGAACCCATGACCAACATGGTTGGCTTGCCACCACTATCTTGGATGGGCCTCACCATTTTTTTCGATGTAATCCACGTTGTATATAGAGATGTAAACGGTTGGGATTCAGGATGTAGCCAACACCAAATCAGACTAATCAGATATTGTCCAATCGGGTTCGGGTTCAGATTCACATAGAAAAAAACTAATATGGAATCGGAAAAAATAATCGGATTTGAATATCTGTCATAATAGATACCCATAGGATTCAGTTATGAAATCTTAAATCGAATCTGAATCCAATTACTAATCGGATTCAGTTTTCTTAACCAAATCCAACTAATCAGAATCAGAATAGGGTCAAACATCTGATATATCCAATCCGTTGACATCGCTAGTCGCATAGGGCCCATTTGTTACAAGGGAAAACACCCGTTTTTCATAAGAAACAGAGTGCTTTCCCGCATAGGGTGAAGCAAATGCTCCCCGTAAGGAAACAATCAGCCCATGTAGAACAGCCGTGGACTCAATGTTTTCCCATGAGGAGAAGCCTTATTGTATGAGAAAGCTTTCCCAAGATGAGGGTGAGAAAGCCATGATTCCGTGCATTTTCAAGGCACACCCTTTTTCACCAAACACTCTTTGGTGATCACCTGACTAAAATTAAATCAGAGCATATAAATGATGGGGGGCGCAAGTAGGGTTGGGCAACAGGCCGGACGGCCCGATGGACCAAGCCGACCCTGCCGGCCATGAGCTGGGTTTGGGTCATGATTTTAGGCTCGGGGCTGTTAGGTACCAGGCCAAAACCCAGCCCGTTATATACATAGGTCAGGCCCCGGTGGCCGGATGGGCTTCAGTTATTTATTAATTTTTTTAATAATATATAAATTTTAAAAATTAACTATTACATAGTAACTTAGTTAACTATTACTATTTACCTAATTAGTTGCATGAATACTTGCTATTTGATAATTATTACTATTTAGCTAATTAATTGCATGAGAGCTTGCAATTTGCTAATTATTATTTACTTTTCATATCATAATACATCTGATAATACATCTGATAATAGGTTAACAACGCAGAGCATGGTGCTCTATCCTTTGCAGGAATTTTTGGGCATCATAATAACATAGCTGGATGTAGATTTTGCATCAATAGCATAAAAACTCATGGTTGAATCCATTTCAAGCTGTATATCTCTTATTTTGAAAATATCATGGCTTGGTAAAAAAGGCTTTTAAATGTTTTGTGTTATTTGAATTTTATGTTTTTTCATTTATTTCTTTTTTTTGTATTCTAAGAATTAATGTATTAATTTTATTAAAAATAACCTATAAATAGGTTTGGGCCGAGCCGAACCCAGCCCGCTTCGCCAATGAGCCAGGCCATGGGCTTCTCTTCAAACCTGAGCCCGTTCAGAATCGGGCCAAAACCTGCCCGTTAGTAAACAGGCAGAGCCAATGCCCACCCCTAGGTGCAAGGGATCATCCAAACTAGTCTTGTCAACAAGTGGCCACGTTACCAACCGGGGCTCCGGTTGTCTGGCAGGAGCAGTTAGTGCATGTCACCTTGTGTTGTGACATTGCAAGTTCGAATCTGAATCTCAATGGTATTAGTTGTATAACTTTTCTCTGTCAAAAAGAAAAACAAGTTGCGTGGGTTTGCCATGAATTTGACCTAGATCGATTTTATAGGACAGAAGTTTGAAGCCAATAAAGTTGATCCATTCAATTAACCAAGTCAGACTCGAAGGATTGAAGTAACATATGGACCCTGGTCTAGCTTGTAAAAGTTCATATGAAACTTGGGACTAACCCAAGTTACAATCAAGATCCGTAAAATTTTCACCATAAATTTTAAAAAAAAAGTTAGAATATTTTACCAGGTCTGGCATATGTCATCTATATCTGGATCAGGATCTGGTTCTGCGTATGTTAAGTTCGGTCAGACCTAGACCCAGCATTAGTATCTCAAAGTCGTACCAGGATCCAGAATTCCAGACCCTCCCAGGTCGATTGCAAGTCTAACATATTGACAGGCCTTATCCATACGGTCCCTAGTTTTAATCCAAAATACTATTTGAAAACAGTTTTTGTTTTAATCCCAACGGTACTGAGATCTGTTCTAGTTTCGGAAAATGATTGTATTGTATGAACAAAAATGACACATTTTTCGAAATGCCCTGAAATTTTTGGCTATTCTCCCTATGTGCAAAATCGCAAATACCCAACTTTGTTATGGCCTTTTTATCCTTTGCATGTACAAAAATACAGAGTTTTGCGATATATCACTCCGCTCGTTGGCTAGTGCAAACTCCCACTTAAATGTACAATCGTAATTCATAGGTCACAAAAGTTAGCTTTGCATGTTCAATAGCCTAATTCATTTGTCTCTATGACTCTAATTTCAGTTTGTTTGTTTATATATTGTGTAGCTTATATTATAAGCATAATTAGGAAACATTGTTTGATTAGAAGATTTAATCATCCTTGTAAATGGTTTGTTTGTTTGTTTTAATGCTTTTTCAATATTCTATCGTGTTATTATAGGACATTTTGAATTTGTTTAATATAACATCATCTTTTAGTGTTGAAGCACAGCATCAAAAGCTGACGAAGAATTATGAACTGGGTCATCATGAATATTTGCAAGCACATATTAGTGTTCACAAGTTGATAGAGAATGGGCTACATCCAAAGCCAAAAATCTGGGTGTCTCACATTTTTCACAAAAAAATACACCCTCGATAAACATAGAAAGTTGTGCTCAACAACTACAAATTTTAAAGTGGCCCATATATAAGGCAACATGTGCAAAAAAGGTTGATTAGTTTATGGGCACATTCTTGTCTCCCATCTTGAAAGCATTTAAGGAGGGCAAGGGTGACTCAATAGTAATTCTGTAACCCATTAGCTTGCACTGAGGTTGTTGCTAACCTCAATGCCCAAATAAATGAAACTAGAAATGCGATCACTTGCAGCGGCAATGGCGAGATGAAGATGAAAAGGGCGGAGGAGATACCTCACCAAGGAAAGGATGTGAACCCTAAGGTTGAAGTTAATGTGGACCCTCCTTAGAAAGTGAATGTGAGTGATGGTCATGTGGCTAGATCGAATGTGAACCATAAGGCTAAAGTTAATGTGAACTCTCCTCAAGAATCCAAGGTTGATATCGCAGAGGAGAAAGTGCAAGCTCTGAGGAAGAGGTTGCAGCAGCAAATAAGGTTCAGTGTTCATGGACATACACTTTGTTCATTTGTTATTTTGTAATCATTATCATTTTTACATTTAATCATTGATTAAATTGTCATATATATATAGATATAGATATGTGTGTGTGTGTGTTAAAAAATATAAGTGACTAATATGACTAATTGGATTATTTAATCATTTCAATTAGTTGAATGTTGTTACTATTCATGGATGCAATTGAGTAGTTGAATATTGCTAAGGTTACCGGTATTCATTTCAACTAGTTTAAATTTTGCAATTGTTGGATTAGTTTGTCATATATGGGTGAAACATATTTTTATGATAACTAGATTGTTAAAAATACATATTTGTATGTGCGTATAATTCAATGATTAATTTAACTAATTACAGAAAAATTAATTTTGATTGCAAGATCTACAATCAACTGATTCAGAAGAGCCAACCTCTTGCATGCATCGGTTCTACTCGAACCAAGCACACCATTGGTCCATAACACTAACAGAGGAAGCGAATAAGCAGCAACATCAAATATATTTTTGCAAATTATTGGAGATCACAACATAGAACAGCAGCCACCTTCTCTTAGAGGTCGTTGTGCAGTTTTAAAATCCGGCAACCAACACGTTCAAGTTCAAAGATCATGAGATGACCATCATGTTGAAGGAAGTGACACTAATCACCAAATTTAAGTGTCATGGGGAGCCAATGAGTGGACATCGATGGAGAGGTTTTAAGCAAATGTGTGATCTTTACTTGCAAATAAAGGATGATGTGTTCGAAGGTGAAATGATCAAATTTTATTAGCTTAGGAGAAACTATGACCCTAATAGGGCGAGGAGGATGAAGACCAAGTTACCGTGTGTTGGAGGGAAGGGTGGACAAGGAGATGAGAGCATTCTTGCTTTACTTCTTTAGCTCATGTTTATTCATCGACACTGGTGGAAAGTCGGTTCATATATTGTACATTGAACTGTTGTAAGACCTAGATCACGTTGATCAATATGTATGGTGAGCAGCCTCGCTTGCACATTTTTATGCAAGTTTGAGTAACGTGAGGGGTGGAAGAAAAAACATAGTCAGGATGTTGGTGTTGTTGGAGGTATTTATTATTTAATTGTACCTAAACTTTTGATTTATACCCATACATTATTTAACATTGCACTATACTTGCATACATGTATTAATTCAAAACTTTTGATTTATAAATATATATTGTATATTATTCCTTGTTAATCATTGTATTAATCCTTGTAGGTTTAGATATGGAAGCACATATCCATTGCAAAGCCTCAAATGCATGATTTTCTCTATGAATTTTCATGTGCCACAATGTGGAGTCAGTCATGTAATAAAGCGGGTCATAATCAAAGATTGTTGGGTCCTCGCATGAGAGCCGAATGTGTTGCATTGCTGCACAAACTAACCAATGTAGATATAAGTATTGTTGTTAATATTTTCTATGTTTTTATAAATGCATGTATGTAGGACTAACCATGAAGAAAATTTAAGTTCTTTAGGCAAACTGGTGCCCCCTATGATGGCACGAAGGAGGAGAAGGAGAATGTTGATATGGTTGTGGGGGCGAAGGACATCGCGAGGAAGAACATTTTGTTGCAATAAAGAGGGTCGTAATCGAAGATTGTTGGGTCCTCACATGAGATCCGAATGCGCTGCATCGCTGCACAGACTAACCAACGCAAACATAAGTATTGTTGTTGATATTTTCTATATTTTTATAAATGAATGTATGTAGGACTAACCATGAAGGAAATTTAAGTTCTTTAGGTAAACCAATGCCCCCTATGATGGCATGAAGGAGGAGAAGGAGAATGTCGAAATGGTTGTGCGGGCGAAGGACATCGCGAGGAAGAACATTTTGTTACACAACATAAATGCAATTGAGCACTAAATGATCAGTCGAGTCATCCAACAATTTGGGTTTGTTCAGCAACCACTCTATCGCCCTCACATAGTTAGCAAATTCTATTGGCTTTCTATAAAGGATTAGATGAAGGATTACCCCGCGATATTCCTCTCTAAACTTGAAGATTGGCATGACAACAGTGAAGACATCGACTTGTCGTTTATGGTATGTGCCACCAATAACAATTTTGTAGATGCCCAATAGGATGCATGTTCTCCCTCCACAAAGAGGGACTTTGAAGATGAGGAAGAAGAACTTAGGGTGAAGCACAGAAGAACCTTAAGTGGATTGGAAACACAATTGGCTCTTACACTAGAAGAAAACCGCATGCTAAAGGACATGATACAGAGTCAAACTAACCTTCTTGAAAACATAAATAAGGTTATCGAGGAGCTACGAGCACGCCATTGATAGCATCCACAACACTGACTTCAAGTGATTGTTTTGTAAATTTGAGTGTGGAAGAAAAACATTATAACACATTGATATTGTATATAATGTGATTTGAGTGTAAATGAGATTCATACTTGATATGCATTGCATGCTATAATTGTTTTCATAGTTTGTACATGCACACATACATGTATGAGCAAGTTTATTTTGAATAATTGAATGTTGATGGTATGAGCATGCTCAGTTTGAATAAATAAATGTTAATTTGAAATGAATGAATGTATGTATGAGAAGGTTTTTATTGAATGAGGAAGTCCACATAAAATAACTGCAAAAAATGATATATTTATTGAAATGAGGACGCTCGCATAAAATAATTATGAAAATTGACAAATATTTATCGATTTTCATAAATATTTGTCACAAATATGGATGTAGAATGTCTCATCATCGTAAATATTTGTTGATTTTTGCAATTATTTTATGCAGAATATCTTATCATCGCAAATATTTATCTATTTTCGCAGTTATTTTATATGGACTTCCTCATTCCAATAAACATGCCATTTTTTGCAATTATTTTATGTGAACTTCCTCATTCCAATAAATATTTATCATTTTTCACAGTTATTTTATGTGAACTTTTTCATTCCAATAAAACACTATTCATACATACATACATTCATTTCAAATCAGCATTCATTTATTCAAACTGAACTTGCTCATACATGTTGAACATATTCATACATTCATTTATCCAAATTGAACTTGCTTATATATTCATGCATTCATACATGCCCATACATTCATTCATTCCAAATGAACCTACTCATATATTATTTCATTCATTTATACATGCTCATAAATGTCCATATATTCATTCAGAAATTTACATCTTTAATATTTGACGTTTATGATACAATTTTACATTAAACCCATAAGTGTCTATAGCTCAGCTATCGAGACATTGACAACCTCTTTTTCATTGGCCTTTGTACCCTCTAAAGCCTTCTTCATGTGTTTATAGAAGTTGATCATACGATTTCTTATATTTGTAACATCTTTTTGAAAAAAATGTTATTAGCAAACAACTAATTACAACGAACATCCCAAAGAACTAAACAAAACATGACATATAAACATGTACCTACATGAAGTTTAATTCTCAGTTTCTGCCCAAGTACTATATATACACTAAGACAAATATATCATAATCATATATGTAATAATCATTTACCAAGTCAAGAATATATACATGTACGAATTGAGTTAACAAACATATACAAAGTAATTACCTATTCTTTTGTTGAGGAATACTCTCTATGGACTGAGTCATCCAATCATTGTAAAAGTTGTACTCAAACTGCAGTAAAAAGAATAAACCTACAACACATATGCAAGAAAACAAGATAACAAACATACACAATAAAACAAGTACATTATTGAATAAGTTATATTATCATACTATTTACGTTCTTATCTGCACAATATGTGGACCCCATAGAATTGTACAACCTGAAGTCCTTCTCCTTCACGTCCATTTATCAAAGAACCAATGCTCGTTGCCCCAGTTGAAATGAATTAAGAGCTCCAACATAAATCGAGTTTAAGGTGTAAGTGCACACATAAATTTAAGAGCCCAGTGCACGTGGAAATTTAAGAGCTGCAAAAAACTTAGTGCACATGAAAATTTAAGTTTTGTAAATATGCAAAGTTATTTAAGTGCTACATTGTCAGCTTCAACGAAATGATACAGCAAGTTCTTGCTCTCCAAGCAGTCAGTTGCCCCACTTTGTTTCCCTTTAGTTGGGACCATTTGTTGTAAACAAATAAGGTTTACTAGTTAGTTTTTATTAGTTGGTAGAAAAATAATATAAATATCATTTTTTGGACTCACAGAGAAATACAGGATAAGGTAAAGGGTTTTCGGCAAGTCGTCTTTATCCCTGACCTTGTTGTGGGCTGCTTGGAGACTATTTATGAATCTTGTTGTATGCTATATAGTCAAAATATATGGTGCATTCATGTTAGATTCAAATGAGTCTATATGCAAACATAACAAAAAAATAAACAAATGAATGTGAAAACCTAACACTTATGTCACATGCCAAAAGAGTTTCTTTGCCAAATTCATACTCTTTCGACTTCTTATTTAAATTATTACGATGAAGATCACTGACATTGATTTTCCCATGTGGTTCCACATGCTCTGCAGTGACCCTTTGATCATATACAACATCACTATCCTTCACAGTTTGAGACAATTAGATGATCAACAAAGGATTGAGCTCGATAAATTATACCAGAGATAGATGCACATTCTCTATAAGATTCACATCATTCAATTGATCAACTGCTTCTTGTACATCACTTTCAACTGATTCTTGTTTAACTGCTCATTGATTAACTTTGTTAATATCTAAATGAACATCAACACTAAATACCATCGATTCTACATCATTATCATCCCAAATATCTATCCATATTTGCTGGATATCTATGTTTGGAGAATAACTATATTGGAGGCTCAATAAGTCTTTTGCATATCCAATTTTACAATTATACCAAAGATGTAAATTCTTTAAAGCTACAATTTTTTATACCACTATAGATCACCAATTAAAGTAATTAGACCTACGATAATGTATTTTAGCTCTTTTAGATGCCATCATTAATGGCCTACAACAACTAATATAGATCTCTAAAAACTAGCATATGAGAAAAGACCATCTATATACACCTCATATATTCAACTAACAAAAACAACAAATATTAACTAAAGGACAAGCAAACAAACATAAATAATCTACAATATAAATAAATATATATCTATAAAAATACTCTAAACATAGTAAATCCTAAATCATAATTCGATAGCAAATATTAAATAAAACATAAAAAAAATACAAAAAAAATATTCATAGCAACAACCAAACAAAAATATGCATAAGGCTATTAAATGATTATATCTAAAAAAAAGATTTGGAGTGAAAAACAAACAATATGCATATATATTGTTTGTATGAAACTTTTTTAATATGTAGATGGGAAAGTCGATGACAAAGAATGTAGAAGGTTCTATAGGAAATCATCGAATTACACGAGAATCACCACATGAAGAGAGGAACAATATAGAGAGTCGAATAGGGAAGTTCTTTCCAAACACAAAACAAAAAAAAGAAACCAAGTGAACAAAAATGAGTTTATATATGATTCAGAAACTTTGTAAAAAACAAGGAAACTCACATAGTATTCATCCCAAACATATGCGATGTAACAAAAAAATTTACATATTTGTAAAAAAATTCGCATATATGTAGAGATGAATGCATATATGTCATAAATTAGCAAATATTTAGCCAGTATTTGTGATGTTTCGACCTTCTGTTTAAGTGAAGAGTCACACATATTTTTATGTGAATTCATGAACTATATGTGAATTAAGTAGGATATTTGCGATGTTGCAATGTTTAGTTTAAGTAGAGGATCACACATATGTTTATCCGAATTCGTGAAGTATATGCAGATTAGTAGGTGCGATGTTAGAGGTTTTAGTCTAACTGGATGTGCACAAATAAATTTATGTGATGTTCATATTATATATGCGACTTAGGTAGGATATTTACGATGTTCAAGTTTTTAGCCTAACCGGATGTTCGCAAATAAATTTATGTGAACTTTATGAGGTCCGCATAAGAAAACGTGTGATTGTACATTTAAGTGAGAGTTTGCACTAGCCAATGAGCTGAGCGATATATCGCAAAACTCAGTCTTTTCGCACGTGTGAATGGTAAAAAAGTCTTAACAAAGTTGGGTATTTGCGATTTTGGACATAGAGAGAATAACAAAAATTTTGAGGCATTTCGAAAAACATGTCATTTTGTTTATACAGTACGATCATTTTCCATTTTAATTTTAATTCAAACAATACTGAAATCAGTTCCAGTTTTTTATATATATCATAGGAAAACCCTTATTCAGGTGATGGGGCATGTCTTCAACACAGAGTCAACTACACCATTTTCCAACACCACTACCACCGCCAAGTATGGTACTATGGTAGGTTCTGTCAGTTTCTAACAAGCCTGGCACTATATGATAACAGGATCTGGGAAACAATTATAAGGTCTAAATCAGGTCAAGATCCATAACCAGGCTCACTCTACAAGAATCTAATCCAATATCGAGTCAACCATGGCCCAAACGCATTTTTGCTCAAATTTGCCCATTTACCTATACAGTAAAAACAACTTCGACTACCAACAAGGTGTAATATTACCAAAACTCAACCCTAATCCAAACTCAAAAACCCTAATCAAAAGCATGAGAATCAAGCATCTAAAACCAGAAAAAATTTAAAAAAAGGAAGGTAAATACAAAAAATCGCTATTGAAACAGCTAAAACAAAGGGAAAACACACCAAGAAAAAGGCAATGAATATTAAAATATGCCTCATGAACCAAAGATCTAACAATTACCCATAGTGAATATCTAATCTGGAGGAAACTGGTAAAATATGATTCTAAACCCAAAATGAAGCAATCAAAATAATAGATGAAAAGAACCCATTGACAAACCCAAATCAGAAGAACCATCTAATTATTTTCATACATATGGCAATATTAAGAACTAAAACAAGAATCAAATCTGACTTTTCATGCTTGGTGCACACATTCATCAACATCACTCAATGAAAAAAGGAAAGAGAAAAATTAACACAAGTATGTGGGATCTTAAGAGACGATTGAAAAAATAAATGGGGTTTTGATGATTCTATCTCACCGAGCAAAGCAACACCAATTTGGAGGTTGGAGAAAGATGATGAGGGACCGACATGAGGGCATCAGAAGGATTATGGGACGTGAACACAGGTAGTGCCAATAGGGGGCAGTGAATAGAACAACATGACAAAGATGGTGGTCCGGCGACAAAGGCGACTCTGCACGGAGAGGGAGACACGATGAAGGTGGGGCACATAAAAGGGGAAAGCTGGGGGTGGCAGAGGTCAAGCTTGAAGATGGGTAGCAGGTAGAGAGAGAGAGGTGTGGCTCAAGTGAGAAAGTTCTTATTAGCTTTGCAAATACGTAGATCATTTTCTTATGGCAAAGTAACACAGAAGACACATTAGTTTCACACGCGAGAAAAGAAGGTATTTTCCACCTTTTGTAATGAGAAAAACAAATCTCAACCACTTTTTCTCACATTTTCAAGGTCACCGGTCTACTTTCACACTTGCAAATGTACTTTTAAATCATGCTTGTTAATTATCGTTCTAGAAACCACTTGTGGTCGCCCGCATGGCAAGCTGGGTGGTTTCGAGGGTGCTGAGATGAAGGCACCAAATCAAACCTCACTGGCACACGACTGTGTTGTAGCTTTCAGAGGTGGGCCAAGTATGGCAGGGTAGTCATGGGGCCCTACTCAATTTTTTTCTCACTTTGGCATTGGTTTCTTGTCATCAAAATATCCCTCTCCACGCTCCATAACATTAGAAACATCCTTTGTAACAACCCCAACTCATATCCCTTAAAAATGCAGATTTTTTTTTTTAAAAACCATTACAGAAACATTCTGAGAGACCTGGGGTCTTTACAGTTTCACTCACCATTGAATAACCAACTAACTACAAGGGATCTTACATTTATCATCCACACCATAGCAAATCAAAATTTTATTAATTAAGTAAGAAATAATAGTCTTAAGATAATTGCATAAAAAGAATCAGAGTGCATGAATAATTAAATGTAAAAAAAAGTAAAGAAAAGCATAGCCACACTGTCTATCTAGGAAGTTATCTAGCAAACGTGTAGCACTCATAGCTCTCTCAGAAGCGAGTCACTTCATTGATCCCCTGCGACTGCAAAAAACCACAGAAGTAGGGTGTCAAAAATCTGAGGAATTCTGCATACGAATCCCTTTAATAAAATAAATGAGCATAAAGAATACATATAAGAATTCATGCAATAACTTAGAAGCATGCAATTATAACAAGTACATAATTTCATTAAGCATTCATGCAATAGAACAGTTATTAAGCATGAAGAAACATTTAATAAATAATACAGATCACCATTTAAGCAATACAACCATTTAACATGTACTAGAGAACAACATCATGCATCCACCAACATGTAACAATTAAGGGAACATATAAACATGCATGATCTAATGCATAGCAGGAATATGCATGGCTTCAGTGCAATGCATGAGTAAATTATTACCTCTTAATAAAATTTTCTTTTCATATGCATAACCTTATTAAATGTACACCATTTAAGTTTCTCTTTTTAATTACCGTTGTCTGCGGATACACCAAATGGATAAAATCTTCGAGGTCAAGTTAGGCTCATTGGGTAGCTTAACACATAATTTGTATTTTATTATTGAGTTCTAAACTAAGCCCTCAACCGAAATAGTCTTCGAAACATTAGACCACCCATCTAATGTCGGGGAGACCAGGGACCATCCATCCACAAGTGTCAATTTTCTTGGTATACCAAAACAACAGTTGTGTCTATACACCACCCCCAGGCAAAGTGACAGACTCTTCCTAAAACTGTGATCAGGAGAAAGAAGTTCAATATTAGGTTTAGGGGCAACAACAACACACACGGAGTTTTAGTATCCTCATGGTTCTCCAAAACCGTAATATCAAAGATTCCTACACTATAAAAGGGACATCAAGGAAATGTAGATTACATTGTTCTCATTCATTATCTTTTTATTAAAAGTCAATTATTAACTTTTGTAATTCAGCATGCAAAAGCAAAGGCAAAAGCTCGCATCTACCTCTGTGAGAGTCATCATGGGACTCCCGCCCATGGAAACACATAGAACAGTTGAATATAATGCAATAGCAATAAAAATAAATATATTTTTTATGATGCATTTAAAAGTAAATAAAGCGCAAACCAAAGCTCAAGGCTCTCCAGGCCAACGATGATTCATTTCGATCATCGATGCACCCTATGCAAAAATCTTATTAACTCGCAATATATGCAGTGATGTCAACATTCCTCAAAATGCACATTCATATATACCAATTTAACTAATTAACAATGTCATGAAATATAACATTCATATGCATGTGTTCCCCATGTAAGTACATGCACTTTTATGAAATCATTTCATAAACATGCTTTCCTTCACGAATCACCTCAATTTGGAAAAATGATTACATGCATTTGGGTACAATGCGCAACATACATCAATTTTATGTATGCACATGCACTTGAAACAATTTCATAAAGCATAATAATCTAGCATGCCACATCAGTTTAAGCATATGAAACTTTTCATTCATAACATGTATTAACATCAACATACATGTACATAACCCAAATCTGGAAATTAATTACATGGCTGCACACATTGATATCATGTAAGCACCTGAACAAAAACAAACTTTGGAATAACATATAACCAGGCATGCGTTCATATCCAGCATGCTACAATCAAATTAAAGCATAAGAAGATTTCTATTCAGTAGCATGTAACAAAATAAGTCCACCATACTTAGCAAAAATTTGTAAACTACTAACATGACTGAACATATTTTTTTTAAGTAAACACGAGCACTTGGAACCACTTGAAATAGCATATTGTCATGCATATCATATCAACTCCAAGCACACGAAACAAAACCCCATTCTATTATAAGCAACAAGCCAATTTTAATTTAATTAACAAATCTGAAAAAAATTAAAATGCATAACTGAATACCCAAACCTTCCCCCTTTTTTGAAAGAAGTCTTAACACCTAGCTGATCCGATCGATTGAGGTCTTGATCAGGCTCAGTTGGGCCTAACAGAAGGCTGCCAGGCCTGCGCCAGTCCAGCCAAGAGGCTGGACTGAGCCTGGCAAGGCGCTGCTAGCCCAGCTTAGACATTCGACTGGGTGTGGCAGACCATGCACAGGCCCGATTCGGACCTGTGTATGCTCTTCTAGGGCTTGGCAGTCAGTCGAGCCTCCCTCGACTGGCTGCCAGCCGACCCAACCACCGTGCTGAAAAAAAAGTTTTATTAAAAGATCCCTTTTTTGTACTATACCCCTGATTCACGCCCATAACATGGTTCGAAAAAAATATATATACATGTTCAACTCAATTCACCGATTTAAACCATAACCAGTAGTAAAAATATATATACATACATATATATATATATATATATATATATTTATATCAAAAAATATTTCTCTTTTTTTTTTAATGGTTTACACCTAGCCGACCTAGTTGGCTGGGGTCCCAAACAGGCCTAGCCGACCAGGATCGGCTGGGTCTGGTTTGGGCAGACCCTGGTCGGGCCTGACAATGGACTGCCAGGCCTGTCCAAGAGTCGTACTAGGTCTGGCCAGTCCCTGCCAGCCCTGGGATAGCCGAGCCAGCCCAGCCGAACCCAATCGGCTGGGCCTGACAGCCCATACATAGGCCGAGCCCGAGCCTGTATGCGTGTGTTCTTAAGGCATGGCTAACAGCCCCATAAACTAAAAAAAAAGAAAGCAAACTTTTAAATAATTTTTATTTTTTTAAAAATCCCCGTCTTTTTTTTCTCTGTTGCTGAACCTAAGCCCTGTAGCTCAGCAGGCCCTGCCAGGTCTGCTGGACTCAGTCCAACAGAGCTTGGCAAACCTGTCACAACATTGACAGGTCTGGCCAGATCTTGCCAGCCAAGCCATGCTTGGCTGGTCTGTTTGGCCAGACCATGAGACAAAAAAAAAAGCCTCCTGCACTACACAGAAAAATAAAATTTTCTTTTCTTCACAACATGTATGAACAATGCATAGCTCATGAATAAAAACATAATGGATACATGATCAGACTTGTACAGTCATGCATCAACAAGATTCATAAATCAACTCCACCTGATAAAGCATGATCACATCCACATATGCTTACAAAACAAATCGGAGCATGAGCATGTTCAAAAATATAACATGAGCATTAAACTTACTCAAGAATACTCATTCAAGAATGCATGCATAATCAAGTTTCTCAATAAACATAACATTATACACACTTTTTCTGAAAAAATACAAGCATACAACATGGTTTCACATATATTTTCAGGCATCTACTCAGTCCATAGCATAAATCCATTCATAAAAATCGATATTCATCAAAGAATGTTCTAAAAGAACCACTCCTACCACCAAATAAAATTCTGTTATCACATGTACAAAATTTTATTTAATGTAAAGATGAAAAAAATATCAAGCATACAGCCATGAGAAAAAGATTCATGTATTCTTTTTTTGAAAATCATCACATACACGTTTTCCATGGATTTTTTATCCAAGATATTGTATAAAATCGAACCGGCATTCAATTTCTCACTTGAATTCAAAAGAGAAGACCCATACCTTTATATAAAAAATAAAGAAAACAACGGTGGAAAGAGCGGATGGACAGGAGAAGAAGACCCTTCTTCTTCTACCTCCTTCCTCTATTTTCCTTTCTTCCTCTTTCTCTTCTCTCCCTATCTCTCTTTTTCCCTCTTCCTTTCTTTCCCTATTGTTTTTTTTTCTTATTATATAAAGACAAAGAGAGGGGGGTGATGCCCCCCCTTCTCAAGCCCTTTCTATAAGGGCTGGAGAGTTTGAAAATAGTGCAACTCTCTTTAGTTTTCAAAGTTTTTAAAACTTTCATGTTCACTTTTTTTTCTAAAACTTTCCAAGTCTTTTAGAACTCTTTCTAAAGCTTTCTTTAGCCTTCTAAGGCATGTATATGGACTCTTTTAAAAAGTCCCAAACAACCCTAAAATAAAATTCATAATTAATATAATTTTTTTTATTTAATCAATTATTAATTAATTAAAATTATCTAAAAACTTCTAAAAATAACCAAATTAACCCAGAAGGCTCCCTAACCTTATTAACCTCCAAAATAAAGCTTTTTATTGAATTTAAAGCCAGAAAAATATTGGGCTTGGATTTAGATTCGGATCCAAAATCCAAACTCATACCCAAAAACAAAAATAGATCAAGATTTGGTTTAAATCCAGATTAAAGTAGGTCTTAAATAAGATCCAAATCCATAATAATTTGGATTATATGCATTGGATTCAACCCGGTCCAAATCCGGATCCAGTTTAATAAATTGCTCCCTTTTTTATAAAAATATGATTTCTGAGCCAATTGGAACTCGAATTCAGCAAAGTAACATATTGTTGCGCTCGACATTTCAAGACAAATCCTATGACATATTACACTACTATCAAATTCTAAACTTTACCCAAAAATAGCCTAAATTTTGCTCAAATTTCACTGTAATTTAAAGGTCAAATTTAAAACTCTTTCTTACGCTTCGATTGGATCGTCTCGACCTTGTAAATGATATTTGAGTCAGGATAAAACTCAAAAACATCGGTCTAAATAACAGGGTTCAACCGATTTTTCTCTAAGACTGGCCAAATTTTTGAAAAATCATAATTTGGCTAAGTGTGAAAAAGCACGATATTACATTCCTACCCCCTTAAAAGAATTTCGTCCTTGAAATTAGAACATACTAAATAAGTTTAGGTATATATCTAAAATATAAAACTTAGAATAGTTATACCTTGATCGATCCTACCTCCTTAGGATTGATCCGAGATAAATTACTTTCATACAATTACACTAAGACTTCTAAATTCACACCAAATGAAAATTTAAACTATGAATGCAATCACTCATAAAGAATTCATATGCTTTAAATAAAAGTATTAAATAGTCTTACCAGTGAATCAGACTGCTCTGGAGCACGAGGCATGACTTGCTCACGCTTTAGGACATGACTCACTTACCAAAATTAAAAACATAATGCTAAAAAGATGATAAAAGTGTAAGATTTTGTAGTAACTCTGATACCAAACCTGTAACGACCCCAACTCATACCCTTTAAAAATGTGATTTTTTATTTTTATTTTTATTTTTTTAAAGAACCATTATGAAAATATTCCCAAAAACCTGGAGCCTTTACAGTTCCACTCACTATTGGATAACCAACCAACCACAAGGGATCTTACATTTATCATTCACACCATAAAAAACCAAAATTTTATTAATTAAATAAAAAATAGTAGTCTTGAGACAATTGCATAAAAAGAATCAGAGTGCATGAGCAATTAAATGTAAAGAAAAGGCATAGCCACGCTGTCTATCTGTGAAGCTGTCTAGCAAACATGTAGCACTTGTAACTTTCCCAGAAGCGAGTCGCTTCACTGATCAACTACGATTGTGAAAAATTATAGAAGTAGGCTGTCAGTCTGAGAAATTCTGCGTACGAATCCCTCTAATAAAATAAATGAGCATAAAGAATACATATAAGAATTCATGCAATAACTTAGAGAAATGCAATTATAACAAGTACATAATTCTATTAAGCATTCATGCAATAGGGAACAATTATTAAGCATGAGAGAACATTTAATAAATAACAAGGATCATCATTTAAGCAATACAACCATTTAACATGTATTAGGGAACAACATCATGCATCCACCAACATGTAACAATTAAGAGAATATGTAAACATGCATGATCTAATGCATAGCAGGAATATGCATGGCTTCAGTGCAATGCATGAGTAAATTATTACCTCTTAATAGAATTTTATTTTCATATGTGTGTCCCTATTAAATGCATATCATTTAAGTTTTTCTTTTTAATTATCGTTGCCCACGGATACACCAAACGGGTAAAATCCTTGAGGTCAATGTAGGCTCTTTGGGTAGCTTAACACACAATTTGTATTTTATTATTGGGTTCCAAACTTAGCCCTCGACTAAAATAACCTTCAAAACATTAGACCACCCATCTAATGTCGGGGACACCAGGAATCACCCATCCACAAGTGACACTTTTCTTGGTATACCAAAATAACAACTGTGTCTACACACCACCCCCAAGCCAAGTGACAGACTCTCCCTAAAACTATGGCCAGAAGAAAGAACCTTAATATCGGGTTCAGGGGCAACAACAATGCACACAGAGTTTTAGTATCCTCACGATTTCCCAAAACTACAATGTTCAAGATTCCCACACTATAGAAGAGACACCAAGGAAACATAGATTACATTGTTCTCATTCATTATCTTTTTATTAAAAGTCAATTATTAACTTTTGCAATTCAGCATGCAAAAGCAAAGACAAAAGCTCACATCTACCGTTGTGAGCGCCATCACGGGACTCTTGTAACACCCTAAAATTTTAACCTAAATTTTGAGCAATTTTTTTTAACAACGGAAATATTTAATTTAACCAGGCTAAACATTTCAAGCGCGTCACAGGAATCATCAAAGCAATTTTCAATAAATGTTTGAACCTTGAATTCGAGTTTAAACCAACTAAATAACATAAGCAACTTTTGACATCCCGGGAATACAATAGATCATACATCCTGGTCCTCACACCATCTCGCAATCGCTCTTGATCTTTTACACTTCTCCTAAAAAATAATAAAGTAATTTGTGTCAGACTACAACCAATCTGCGTAGGAGAATACTATGATTTTGCAGAAGTACTGTATAACAAGTATGCAATGTGTATGATTAAATATAGGCAGTAAAGCATGATATTAAGCATGACATAAGAAATAAGTAACATGAATTTAACGTAATGCATATAATAATTCTAACTCACAAAAACATAACAGGAATTAATATCTAATCAGATAAGTAAACACTAGTTTAAATACTTAATCACATGTTCAATTTTTTAATCACAAGTAAACAAGTTTAAGTATAAATCTCATAATATTTTGTCTGATCTCACAATTATAAGTCTCTAACTAGCATAGGTTAACAGTAGCAGGCTCAAATCAAACTCACAGATATATAGAATTTATTTCATGCTAATCCAAATAACCATGTCAAAAATAACATATTAAAGTGAAAACCTGATGATCCCTTATTCAACTGATGTACTCAAGATGTTTTTATTTAATATTTTTCTTGAATTATCCTGCAGGTACACATGGGCCAAGACAACCGTAATAGAAGAGAACATTTGAGCGTTTATTATGCATTGATGTTTTATTAACCTGAACGTTCTTATTGAAACTGCAATCCTAAGGGAGCAGTCAGTAACCGAGAGGACCTCCCAAAGGCCCAAAACAAACATGATGCATCCCTAACTTCTGTAGAAGAACATGGAGATACCGCCTATGACAAATTTGGTAGTCCAGGTCCCCTAACTTTGAGAACTGGGACCAACGAGTCATTGTCGCTCGAAGCAAGAAACACATATCCTCAGAGTTTTGTACCACCTACCCTCTCCAAGGTAAGCCCGAATCTGAGTGGGTTGCTCTGTTATTAATTTGTATTTCTCGATGTGTCAGGGTTTTGCCTAATTTAAACCCAATACTCAAAGACACTGGAGTTCCCCAAAATTTTGAATCATACCACCTTAGAAGTAGATCTCCAATCCTTTATACCTTAAATAAGTATATAACCAAAACTTTAACCATTAAATTATGCAAACTCTGGGTAGTGCTCTGGTACCTTTAAACTGTCAAGCACGAATGCCCCGATACCTTTAAACCAGTCATACAACAATTATTATACTTCAATTTACTTGTGTATTCTCTTTATAAACTCGAGGGCCCCCGTGGAACCCTCTAATTCCTGGCTTGGCAACTCTTGTGCCAATACCAAACCGACCTACATTCTCGGTTATGAGTTTTTTCTTTGAGACCCTTCCAAGTCAATTACATAAAAGTAAGTGTAAAACAACATACCAACATTCATTTCATCAAGCATAATTCTATTTTCACTTGATCTTGAACTTAACACTATATAGGAGTAGGGCACAAACAATCACTCCTTTGTATTAAGGTGTTTATAAGAAGTTGAATAAATTCAGTGATCACTTTGTATTAAGGTGTTTATAAGAAGTTGAATAAATTCAGTGATCACTCAGTGCATAGTCTAGATATGCAATTTTAAAATTTTTCATAACAAACCTATATTCAGAATACTTTTCCAAAGAAGATTGCACTATATAATGAAAACAAAGTATGAAACGTACATAAAGCAACAATGGAATTGGCTTGCATATGGACTTGAATAAGCCAAGAATATGGCCAAGATAAACATGTTCACCTTTGCATGTGTCTCACAAGTGAAGTAAGAGCACAATTTCATAACAAAGATGCTTTATGCAAACCATATGATATACTCACAACTTTTCTATAGTAAGCAGTTAAATCTCAGACCAATTTCATCTTGTGCAATAACTGATTTCCGCAACTACCAACACCCCATCATTCATTTTGAATTCACAGTGGAATAAGGAAAAGCAATTCACATAATTTGACTGCATACAACAAACAATTTCAATAAATGATATTTCTTTAATATGTCTCACCGCTCTTCTACAGAAAGCAGTCAAAACTCAGACAAATTTCATCATGTGTAGCAACCGGTTTCCAAAACTATCACATTTGAAAAGAAATTCATAGAATCTGATTGCATGCAACAATTTCAGTTAACAATCTTTCTTTATATCAAACATGAATCATCTACTTGCGATTGGAAGTGATCTTTTAGTCAAAAAATTGCATTTTTGTCACGCTCTATTGATCCTTGATGAATATATAGCAAAACTCAGAACCAGTAGTTCAGTAAGAGGTGATTAGATGCAGAACCAAATATTTAAACTGCATGTTGTCTTTAAGAGTTAGAGGTTACAAAATTTTCATATCGAGTTTAAAACAGGTGATCTATTCTGAATGGAGCAATACAGACATAGGAGTTCTAATATTGAATTTAAAGCTAGGGTATGCAGATCAAGAATTCCAGCATATATATATATATTTCAAAATTTAAGGCATGCAGAACAAGGTCTTAATATATCTCAAGATTTATAACTAAACACATCCTACTTTTACTCATGGGGATAAACATAAACCCAATACAAATACGCAGATCGGGATTTTATGAGTACTTTCCAATGTTAAACTGCAATATGTTCATGTTGATCGGTCATACTAGAAGGTATTGATCGATTAACTTTACCAGGAATTCAATAATGTTGTTTTCATAATTTAAGGCATACAAAACTGGTAGCATAAAAAAAAATCGATATACACAGCCTAGATTCATTCACATACACTGATTCAAAGCACATACTCAGGTTATTCCCAAAACATTTCACGTATTTCATTGGTTATCAATTCTGAAACACAGATATCACATGCATCATTAATGTACAAAATCACACATTTCCAGGTATAAGTGAAATGCCCAAATGCAGACTTATGCGGCACAAAAATATGTACTTACTACTCTACTTCCTTCAATATTCAGTAGGCATATTAATCGCATAATTTTTTCACAAATAGTATGAGAAAATCCCTGTTAAAACCTATAGCACGCACAACATATATAAGTCTCAACGAGCCCCCCCCTTTATATATATATATATATATATATATATATATATATATATATATATATATATATATATATATATATATATATATATGACAGGACAACTCGAAATATCAAACAATAAGTAGTATAGAATCATACTACTCGAGACATGATATTCCAATGTCTAAGTATAGATTTTCCACAACTCTGTACATACGAAAATCACCATTTGTGTGCAGCACACACACAAAATCTAGATTTTGCATTTTTGGCTCAAATTAACCCATGTAAATGGGTTGTGCAACAATGTTTCCATACTTAAAACAAGCACATTACAAAAACACAGCAAATCCTACCCTGGCTGATTGAGATCCCCAATTTTTTTTTTATTTTGCTATTCACAACAACCCTAAATCCCACATTTTTTTATTTGGGATTCACGACAACCCATTGTATGCTTGGAAATCTGTACATATGTTAAAATCACTGTGAAAACCCATATTACATGCTTGAAACGTAGTACACTTGCAAAAACGCAATAAAATCCTACCTTTGAAAGTTTTTTCCCCTTCATTTCTTTGCAGAGATGGGATGCTGCCGTGCGCCCTTCTCCAACTCGTATGACAGCAAGAGGAAAGGAGCTAACGAGATGAAGAGAAAGAGGAAAAGGGGAAATAACGAAAGAGAGAGTGAAGGAGATAACGAAATGGAGATTAGAGATGGGTTTTGAGGAGGAGCGTGAGAGAGGGTGGGAAGATGGAAGGAGATCATGGGGGAGTAGGGGTCGGTTACCCCACTCTCCAACGGCTGCGTGAAATCGCAGCCCACCCTTCCTTCCTTTTTATTTCAAACACAAACCCTTTTTAGGGTTTGCATGTTTTTTTTATCGTGAGTTCATTTTAACGCAAGTGATCTTTCATCATTTTTTTCCGTGTCTAGATCTCCCACACTTGAGACCTGCGATCTAAAAATGGTTTGGGTCCTCATTTTGAAACTTGTCCCGAATCCATTCGCAGGTTCGGATTTTCTTTTCAAGTATAAATATTAATTTTTTTATATATAGAACCATATTAAATTACCTTAGGTCTAAGTCCATTATTGTGGATCTTTACTTATTTATTATGGATCCAAGATCCGTTATGCTCATAAAACCCTTTAAGGAATACTGATCTAAGGATCCAAAATTTTCTTCACACTATGGATCCTATTTAACATACGTAGATCTAGACCACTATTATGGATCCCAACATAAAAAATTTAATTGGATCATCGCCATAATTAAATTTTCGATGTCCCGGATCCAAATGCAATATTGTGGATCTGAACGTCGCATAGACTATACCAATCCCACTATAGTATAGTATGCCCAATATCAAATTTTCTCATTACAAATTCAATTTAAAATTCACGGATCCACTCAATTCATCCTGGATCCAATATCAGAGATTTGATCAATTTGACCAAAATCTATTATTAAATATCCAATTTAAGGTTCACGATCCGATGTCTAAGATTAGAATGAAATATTGAAACTCCGAACATGATATTAGGGATCCAATATTGAAGATCCAATTAGGATATCTGAGATCCAATTATGAATAAACAAATGCGACAATAAAAATATCCTTGTACCAACTTAAGGATATAAATTTGAAGTTTATTTATCTCATAAAAATTATGGGTATTACAACTCTGAACCGTGAAAACACATAGAACATTGCAATACAATGCAATAGCAATAAAAATAAATGTGATTTTTGTGATGCATTTAAAAGTAAATAAACAACAAACCAAAGCTCAAGGCTCTCCAGGCCCGTGATGATTCATTTTGATCATCGATGCACCCTATGCAAAAATTATATCAACACGCAATATATGCAGTGATGTCAACATGCCTCCAAATGCACATTCATATATACCAATTTAACCAATTAACAATGTGCACAAAATATAACATTCATATGCATGTGTTCCCCATGTAAGTATATGCGCTTTTAAAAAACCATTCCATAAACATACTTTCCTTCACGAATCACCTCAATTTGAAAATGTGATCACATGCATTTGAGTACAATGCGCAACACACGTCAATTTCATGTATGCACATGCACTTGAAACAACTTCATAAAGCATAATAATCTAGCATGTCACATCAGTTTAAGGATATGAAGCTTTTCATTCATAACATGTATTAACATCAACATACATGTACATAACCCAAATCTGAAAATTAATTACATGGCTGCACACATTCATATCATCTAAGCACCTGCACTAAAACAAACTTTAAAATAACATATAGCCAGGCTTGCATTCATATCCAACATGTTATAATCAAATTAAAGCATAAGAAGATTTCTAATCAATAGCCTGTAACATAATAAGTCCACCACACTTAGCAAAAATCTGTAAACTACTCACATGACTGAGCATATTCTTTTTAACTATACACGAGCACTTGGAACCACTTGAATTAGCATATTGCCATGCATATCATATCAACTCCGAGCATACGAAACAAAACTCCATTCTTTTGTAAGCAACAAGACCTTTCCCCTTTTTCTTTCAAAAAAGTCTTAACACCCAGCCCACCTGGTCGACTGGGGTCTTGATCAGGCTCAGCTGGGCCTAACAGAAGGTTGTCAGGCCTATGCTAGTCCAGCCAAGAGGCTGGACTGAGCCTGGCAAGGCGCTACCAGCCCTAGAGTGGCCCAACCAGCCCAACCGAGACATTCAACTGGGTCTGGCAGACCATGCACATGCCCGATTTGGGCCTGTGTATGATGTTCCAGGGCTTGGCAGTTAGCCAAGCCTCCCTCAGTTGGCTGCCAGCTGGGCCAACCATCGTGCTGAAAAAAAAGTTTTATTAAAAGATCCTTTTTTTGTACTATACCCCTGATTCACGCCCATAACAAGGTCCGAAAAAAATCTATATACATGTTCAACACAAATCACCGATTTAAAGCACAACCAATGGTAAAAACATATATATATATATATATATACTTATATCAAAAAATATTTTTCTTTTTTTTAAAAGGTTTACACCCAACCGATCTAGTCGGCTGGGGTCCCAAACAGGCCCAACCGACTAGGATCGGCTGGGTCTGGTCTGAGCAGACCCTGGCCGAGCCTGACAATGGACTACCAGGCCTCTCTCAGTCCTGCCCAATGGTCGAACTGGTTCTGGCCAGTCTCAGCTAGCCTTGGGTTAGCCGAGCCAGCCCAATCGAACCCAATCGGCTGGGCCTGACAGCCCATACATAGGCCCAGCCCGGGTCTTTGTGCATGTGTTGTCAGTGCATGGCTGACAGCCCCATAAACTAAAAAAAGAAAGCAAACTTTTAAATAAATTCTTTTTTTAAATCCCCCTCTTTTTTTTTCTTTGCTGCTGAACTTGAGTTGGCTCAATCGAGTCACTCAACTGAGCCCTATGGCTCAACAAGCCTTGCCAGGTCTGCTGGACTTAGTCCAACCGAGCTTGGTAGACCTGTGACAACATTGACAAGTTTGGCCAGACCTGGCCAACCAAGCCATGCTTGGCTGGTCTGTTCGGCCAGACCGTGAGACAAAAAAAAAGTCTCCTACACTACAGATAAAAATAAAATTTTCTTTTCTTCACAATGTGTATCGACAATGCATAGCTCATGAATAAAAACATATTAGATACATGATCAGACTTGCATAGTCATGCATCAACAAGTTTCATAGCTCAGCTTCACCTGATAAAGCATGATCACATCCACGTATGCTTACGAAACAAATCGGAGCATGAGCATGTTCAGAAATATAACATGAGCATTAAACTTACTCAAGAATACTCATTCAAGAATGCATGCATAATCAAGTTTCTCAATAAACATACCATTATACACACTTTTTATGAAAAAATACATGCATACAACATGGTTTTACATATATTTTCAGGCATCTACTCAGTCCATAGCATATATCCATTCATAAAAACCGATATTCATTGAAGAGGATTCTAAAAGAACCACTCCTACCACCAAATAAAATTTTGTTATCACATGTACAAAATTTCATTGAATGGAAAGATGAAAAAAACATCTAAGCATACAGCCATGAGAAAAAGATTCATGTATTCTTTTTTTGAAAATCATCACATACACGTTTTCCATGGATTTTTTATCCAAGATATTGTATAAAATGGAACCAACATTCGATTTCTCACTTGAATCCAAAGGCAAAAACCCATACTTTTATGTGAAAAATAAAGAAAACAACGGTGGAAGGAGAAGATGGGCTGGAGAAGAAGACCCTTCTTCTTCTTCCTCTCTCTCTCTCTCTCTCTCTTCCTTTCTTTCTCTATTGTTTTTTTTTATTATATAAAGAGAGGGAGAGGGGGTGACGCCCCCCTTCTTTAGCCCTTTCTAAAAGGTCTGGAGAGTTTAAAAATAGGGCAAATCTCTTTAGTTTCCAAAGTTTTTAAAACTTCCATGTTGACTTTTTTTTTTCTAAAACTTTCCAAGTCTTTTAGAACTCTTTCTAAAGTTTTCTTTAGCCTTCTAAGGCATGTATATGGATTCTTTTAAGAAGTCCTAAACTATCCTAAAATAAAATTTATAATTAATATAATATAATATTATTTATTTATTTATTTATTAAATATTAATTAATTAAATTTATCTAAAAACTTCCAAAAATAGCCAAATTAACCAAAAAGGATCCCTAACCTTATTAACCTCCAAATTAAAGTTTTTTTATTGAATTTAAAGCCAGAAAAATGTTGGGCTTGGATTTGGATCCGGATCCAAAATCTGAACTTATACCCAAAACGAAAATGGATCAATATTTGGTTTAAATCCATATTAAAGTAGGTCTTAAATAAGATCCAAATCCATAATAATTTGGATCATATGTATTGAATTCAACTCGATCTAAATTCGGATTCAATTTAACAAACTGCTCTCCTTTTGTAAAAATGTGATTTTCGGGTCAATCGAAACTCAAATCTAGCAAAGTAACATACCATTGTGCTCGACATTTTAAGACGAATTCAACGACATATTACACTACTATCAAATTGTAAACTTTATCCTAAAATAATCTAAATTTCGCTTGAATTTTACTTAAATTTAAAGGTCGAATTTAAAACTCTTTCTTAAGCTTCGATTAACTCATCTCGACCTTGTAAATGAGACCTGAGCTGGGCTCAGACTCAAAAACATCAATTTAAATAACGAGGTCCAACCGATTTTTCTCTCAAACTTAGCCAAATTTTCAAAAAATCATAATTTGGCTTTCAAAAATCATATTTTGGGAATGCAATAATTTTCAATTTATGTTTTCCCCCTTCGTGGCCTGATTTTGATATTTACACGGAGAAACTAACCCCAAGATCAGAGACCCCACATTGGCTCTACCTGCCGTACTTATTATCACTGTCCTGACAGAGTAAAACGAAAGCAGATCATGTAAGGTAAACATATTGTGGTCGTCCATTTTGTATTTTGAAAAGTTAAAAAGTCAACAGAACACTTATATGCTATGTGGCATTCATCCAAAATGTAAACAGACGGCCACGATGTTGGCATGAGCAAAAAGCTCAGCGTGACCTGATCTGCTTCCGAGTAAAACTTTGCAGGCTACTTATTGCCTTAAGGGAGTCGCGGCCCTTCAGCTTTAGCAAGAAATGACACGAATCCTCTAGATTTAGCAGTCAGTTGGCGTTTTGTGTGGCGTTTGTTGAATTATAACAACATGGTGGATCACTTGAAGGAAAGGAATGCTGGCACGATTAAAGACGAGCACTCATCTAGCTCGTTTCTCAGGCGGTTGCTGCTTATGGATATACTCAGCATGGTTAAATCCAAGTGGTTGCTTCAGGTATTTCATAGTGAGCTTGCTCTTTTTATTTCTATACTGCTTGAACCCTCATGAACCTAATTTTGTATTCTGATTTCGTTCTACTTTAATATAATTTTTCTTTCCCTCAAAAAAAGTAATCATGGTTAAAAGCCTACAAGGGCTCCGCACTTTTGGTTAGGTGGGTCGGCTTAAAACGATCAACTTTATTTGATACTAGAGGTTAGGGGTGTCAATGGGTCAGGTTTACCCGGACCTGACCTGAACCAAACCCTGCAGGGTCCGGGTATGGTGATAAAGATCTGAGTCTCGGCCCGAACGTCCGATTAATACATGGACCCAGTATAGTTTGTGAAATTTTATACCAGACCCAACCCAAGTTCCGATTAAGACCCGCAATTTTTCAATATAAAAATGATAAAAAAATATGGTTTTGCCGGGTGTGGTTCAAGTAGTTCTTATCGGGACCAGGTATGATTTTTCTTATAGTGGACTCGATTAGACCTAGGTCCAAACCCAATATCATACCCAAAAATCGAGTCCAAGTATGGTACCACCTGGGTCCGAACCAAACCCGACCTGTTGACACCCCTACTAGTGGTAAGTGAATTTGTATCTCTTACCAGCTGAAGCAACAGGCTCCCTGGGGGTTTTAACTGATTGAGGGTCGGCCATTTGATAGGGCGTCAATCTCTCCTGAACTACAACATTGAACCAGGGTTTTCCCTGTTTTAAAAAGAAAAAACTCATAATTAAAAAGATTTCAATGAGGACATCTAGCATCAACTTGGCCCTTAGGTCCTATATATATATAATTTTTTGTATTTATTTATATATATATATATATATATATATATATATATATATATGCCTTGTGACTTATATGGACAACTATACATTGTATCAAAACAAATGGAAAATCAACTTCAGTATATATATATATATATATATATATATATATATATATATATATATATATATATATGCCTTGTGACTTATATGGACAACCATACATTGTATCAAAACAAATGGAAAATCAACTTCAGTATATATATATATATATATATATATATATATATATATATATATATATATATATATATATATATATATGCCTTGTGACTTATATGGACAACCATACATTGTATCAAAACAAATGGAAAATCAACTTCAGTGTATATATATATATATATATGCCTTGTGACTTATATGGACAACCATACATTGTATCAAAACAAATGGAAAATCAACTTCAGTGTATGGACTTCATGCTTTTTTAGGGTAGAACCAATTGCTCATAGAAGACAAAAGAAGCCCTTTTGGCTCTCAACAAATAAGGCGCTTTATGTCTACCTGTCTCATTTTAAGGGAACATCCAACAAATCCTTGTCTACTTCAACATTGAAAACATCACTTTTCTTATGTTAAGGGTTTTACCAACCGGAGGCCAAGACAATGTGCGGTCTATGATTAGAGGGGACGGGTTTCCCTTGGATTATCGAAAAAAAAGCATTTTCTTAACAGACAATCATCGCTTCTAGTAGGTAAGGTAGCTAAGATGAAATGTTAAAAGCAATTTTGTCACTATCAGTGCGAATCGGCCGATTCTTATCGTATATGTAGAAGATCGATATGATTCTACCTAAATAGGATATTTTTAAATAAATATAAAAAATACTTAAAATTATTTTTTAATACCATTTAAATGTTATTTTAATGATTTTAACATGTGTGACGTTCTGATTGAGACATATTTTTTTAGCCAATTCAGAACGATTCACTTGAGAATCGGTATTGGCCTCGGCCAATTCACTTGAATCGTTGGCCAAACGATTCGATAGCCGATACGATCTTGACAACATTTGTTAAAAGGCAACAACCCTGAATTAGGGCTCAAGTTTGGCGTTTGATTATAGATAATTATTCCATTTTGGTCAATACAAATTAATGTCACAAACCTCACAATAGATTAGAAGAATTATGTTTGTGACAATTTGATAAAATATTAGCTTATGTAAAATACATAAAATATAGTACTAATATTAGCATGATAAAAATAAGAAGCATATATGTTCATATTGCAATAAAATCATATCTTTAGAATGTTATTCTTTTATATTGAACATATCGAAATAAGGTCTTGCAAACTTAGGGCCGAATGAGATAGCTGGCTGTAGGAATATAAACAGTTAGGGTTTGAGTAAGGTATCCCACCAAATCTCAGTCCATTCAGTTGGGTTCGCTATGCCAATCCAGATTCAAATGCTAATTGTGAAGAGCAGAGCCAAAACACAAGAGGAAGAATTTTTGTTGTATCTCATTAGGAAAAAATCAATATATACATCCATCCCACTATTTTTTAGATCACTATCTTGATAATGTATACACAAAAACTAATTCATAAAATCTTGTACATACTATATTTCTATTGTAAGGGTCTCGTCTCTATCCTAACAATAGAGGGAGAGAGAATCTACTACACACATCTCAACACTCCCTCTCAAATTGGGGACTGAAGGTCAAGAATGCTCAGTTTGCTTATCAAGTATGAAAACTGATATTTTCCCCAAGCTTTTGTAAAGAGGTCGGTGACTTGGTCCTTCGATTGGATGAACTTTGTTTTAATGACCCCTTCAAGTAATTTGTCTTGAACTAGATGACAATTAATGTCAATATATTTTGTTCTCTCATGAAACACAGGGTTAGCAGCAATATTCATTGTTGCCTGATTATCACACATAAGATATGCGGGGAATGGACAAATTCACTTGAAGATATTTAAACAAATAAGTCAGCCAGATTATCTCACATGTTGCATTAGCCATTGTATGATACTCGGCCTCTGCGGAGGATCATGAAACAGTGTTTTGCTTCTTTGTTTTCCATGAAACTGGACTGTGTCCTAAGTAAATACAATACCCGATAATTAATTTTTGAATCTCTGAGCAACCTACCCAATCTGAATCCTCTCTTGACCAGGTCCTTTCTTAAGATATTGAATCACTCGTAAGGTTGCTTCTAGATGGGGTTTTCTCGGTCTCTGCATGAATCTACTAAGCATGTGGACTGCATACATAATGTCTCGGCGGGTGATAGTAAGGTATATTAGTTGACCAATTAGTCTCTTATAGACTGATGGGTTCCATAACTCCTCACCATCAGTGGTTGTCAACATTGATTTATGTTTCATAGAAAACTAAATTGGCTTGGCTCCAATAAGACGAGTTTCATCCAAAATGTTGAGGGCATATTTTTTTTGAGTTAGATATATACCTGATTTTGATTGAGACACTTCAATACCGAGAAAGCATTTTAATGGTCTGAGATCCTTCATGCAAAACTGTTGGCTTAAATATTTTTTTCAACTCTAAAATGGTTGTATCATCATTTCCTGCTATCACTAGATCATCAACATATACGAATACTGCCATAAATATGTTCTCTTTGAAAAACATGAACAGAAAATAACCAACCTTGGATTGAGAAATTCCATATTGAACAAGTGTGGTGAAGAACTTAGAGAACCAATTTCTAGGAGCTTGCTTTAGACCATATAAAGATTTATTGAATTTGCAAACCATGTTATCCTCCTGTTTTGCAATCCCTAGAGATAAATCCATGTTGATATCTTCATCTAAATCACAATGAAGAAACATATTATATACATCAATTTGATAAAAAGCCCAATTATTTACTAATGTAATAGCCAGTAGACACCTAACATAGACCAACTTAGCCACGACAGCAAAAGTCTCATGATAATCGAGGTCTTCTTGTTGGGAGTAGCCTTTTGCAACAAGTCAAGTCTTATACCGTTCAATTAAGTCATCCTATTGATATTTCACTTTGTATATTTAGAGCTTGTATTTCTGTACTCATAGCATCATAAGAACAAGCCTCTTGTACAACTTGTTGAAAGGAGGTGCACTCAGTAATAGCAAAAATGAACAACAAGAACTTCTGATGAGAGGGTGAGAATTTTTTAAAAGAGACACAATTTATCAAAGAAAATTAAGTACCTTTCATGTTTTGGTTCGAAGCGAGGATAAAATTAAATTCATATTGAGCAATTGTACAATAAAAGTCTCTAAGTAGGATAGATGGACATTTTTCTCTACCAGATCGTCAAAGAGAGCTTTTGGTAGTGTTTGAATTTGGAGTAGGCTGCTGGTTTTCTTCTAAGAAAGTAGGGTTATCAAGAATTGGGTTAGGATGTTGGTGATTTTCAGATTCTTGTTCACTCATGAAAAATAGCATCTTAACTGCTGAACATCGAATTAGATTCTAAATCAAACACCTTATACGTTTTTTGTCTAAATGGGAAGACACATCTCTTAGACCTTGGGTCAAATTCAGATTTGATTTGTGTTAGTTGCCTAACACAAACACCTAAAGACTTTTAGTTGATTAAACATAATTTTTTTTATTAAATAGAATTTCATAGGGTGTTTTTTCACTAAGTCTTGGTGTGGGAGTTCTACTTATGAGATGCATTGTCGGTAAAACACATTTTCCCAAAACTTAGTAAGTTGGATTGAAATATTAGTGCCCTTGCTACTTCCAACAAGTGCATATATTTTTGTTCAACTACAACATTCTGTTGAGGAGTTGATACACAACTATATTGATGGTAAACTCCTTTTTCTTCAAAAAAATATTGGACATCATAAGAAAAAAATATGATTCATTGTCAGATCTAACAGATTTAATTTGGCATTGCAATTGGCTTTGGATCATATTAAAAAAGTTTTTCAGAAAAATTTTTGCTTCGCTTTTGTGATGCATTAGATATATCCATACACATCGTGAAAAATCATCAACTATAGTAAGAAAATAATGTGCCCTACTTAATGAACTTTGAAAGTAGGGTCTCGAAATATGAACATGCAAAAGATCAAATATTTTAATAGTATAAATCTCATTGGACCAAAATGGAAGTCTAGTTTTTTTGGCACGATTACATGCATCACGATAACATAAATTTTTTACATAAATTGTAGAATCATAGTTTAAAAATAATTTCATACGCATAGACGAGGGATGACCAAGACATTGATGCCAAATATTAGGTTGAATCACGGGAGAGGACAATGATGAAACAATGAGACTTTATACTTTTAGCATGTTCAGTCTATCTCACTCCTCACCTACTATAATCTTCGCCTTCGATGCAAGGTCCTGAATAATACATGAGTCAGGAAAGAAAGTAATAGAACAATTTAGAGATTTAGTTAACTGACTAACTAAGATGAGATTAAACTTAAATAAAGGAATACACAGAACATTTTGAATAAAAATGACATCTGAATTTTTTTATCAAACCTTGGTGAGATTCTCCAACTGATGAACCGTTGGGAAGTTTAACATGAACATTAGAGGCTTCAAGTTCATTAAAAAAATGTGAAGATGAGGCAATATGGTCACTCGCTCCTGAATTAATAATTCAAAGCAAGAGAAGGGGTATGAAATGACTGGCCTATGAAATTTTCCATTGAGGGCTTGCCTTTGATAAATGTCATGAGCTAGTTGTATTCACTCTGGGTGAAAGCAACAGTCTCAAACTTTACTTCATTACCTTGAGTTGATGTTGCATTTATGGTTGGTAAGGAACGATTGCTCTTAATTTATGCAAGCGATGACTTGGTGGGTACCCATGCAACTTGTAGCGCTTCTCCTTCATGTGACATACCACAGTGTGAGCACATGGGTCATCCACACCAAGCACCCTATTTTTGTCGCTTAGGTTCAGTTGAATCACATCCATGTTGACATCAATATTTTTAGCATGGAAAAAGAAAGCTGATTTGCTGAAGGTTGTTGTGGGGATCACAAGAGCTTCCCTACTACACTCATATTTAATCACAAGAGCATAAATTTGTGCAACTGAAGGCGGTCTTTGAGAAGAATTTGCCCTCACGGTGTCGTAGGAATCGTTAAGGCCCATAGGGAAATACCCTTTCACGCTCTTGTTGTTCTTTCAGTTGCTTAACCTGTAATAACCTAGATTTTTGGCAATTACTTGTTCAAATTATTTGAAAAAATGGGTATTTTTCTAAATTTGGGTCTGGGATCTAAATTTTGGATCTAGGACCCATAAAGGGATCTCTACGTATACTTATCTCATATAAACTTATATGTATATATATAAGTGAAATAATTTAAGTTAATCGAATTATTCAAGTGATGGCTATTTATATAAGGCATAAATGGGCTTGGGATCTACATTCTGGATCCAAGACTCAGTTAGGATCCTTATGGATATAGGTAAAATACCATATATATATTATAAGTGTTTTCATGGGATCCATTCGGATCCAATCCGTGGATCCATACCGAGTGGGAGGCGTAGGTCCAGAACCGCAACTCAGTTTGGATCTCGAGTCGCAGACCCAGACCCGGGCTGTGCCTTATAAAGAAAGGAAAAGAGAATCGTGCCTAAGGCATGATTCTTGCTTTTATCGAAGGGGGAGGAGGGGGCAATTACAGAGGGTAATGATGTAAGACCCATAATTTTTCAGTATCTTTCTGAAGAAATTCACGAGGCATTTTCAAGTAAAAATAGCATCTGAACCCGAAATACGAATCAGATCGATTTGTACGAACCAGTTATACTTGAGATATTCGTCGCTTTGTGAATATATGCTCAAATACTCTGGAAGCCATAACTTCCTAACTAAACAAAATCAAATGATTTCCTCGAGCCAACTTTCTTAGTTACGTCAATACGAAGAGAATGGCGTACTCAGAATTTTTCAAAAAAAAAAATCGCCGAAAAACCCAAAATTTTTGCGGGACCCACGGAAATGTTGGTGGGACCCACAGAAATATTCCTCAGAAAATATCTTGTGGGACCCACAAAAATATCCCATGGAATATCCAAGTGGGCCCCACACCAAGGAACCTCTTGGAATTAAAAAGAAGCCAAGGGGGTAGAAGGGGCATGGAAAAACCCAAGAGGAGGTGGGCTTGGGCTATAAATAGCCCTCCCCACTCTCTCTCTTCTCATAAAAATCGACCCCCCTCTCTCTCTTGCCTTCTCTCTCTCTCCTAAACCTCCCCTACCTAGCCTAGCCCACCTGAGCCCACCTGACCTGGTCTGAGCCTGCCTGACTTAGCCTAAGCTTGCCTGACCTGGTCCTAACCCACCTGACCTGGGTCTGAACCCACTTGACCTGGTCCAAACCCAGTTGACTTGACTTGAACCTAGTTGGGTTTAAAGTCAAAGTCAAAGTCCTTTTTGGTCCAGATTCTGGTTTGGATTTCTGAACCCAGACTTAGCCTACTTGAGTTGAGTTCGAACCTGCTGAACCCAGTTGACTTGGATCGAACCCTGTTTGGTTCAAACCACTTAGGTTGAGTAGCTTGACCTGCTCTACCTCTTTCTCAACTAAGTCAGCTTTATCTGACTTAGTCTGACCTCTCGAAGGAAGGCTCGAAGCCAAAGAAGCAACCCAGAGCCGTTTCTTCCTCGATTTGAAGTAAGTTTGCTTCGTTGATCCATCTCTCTCAAGTATTTGATTGTTTGTATATAAAATATACTTTCTGAAGTAGTATCTTGCTTTAGTTCTTGATTGAGCCCTTTTTGGACACTTCGGTGTTCACCCGCTCGTCTCGTAACTATCGTCGGATATATCTATGTTCAAACACGCAGTATATGCGTTTTTAAAATGATATCTCACCCTAGTTCTTGGTTGAGCCCTTTAGAACACTTCGGTGTTCACCCGCTCGCCTCGTAACTATCGTTGGATACAGATCTAGGTGTATATCTGCTGATTCTGCCGACGCGTCCTATATCGCACAGGCTATGTAATTTACCTTTGCCGTCGCGTCGTATGATGCCAAGGTTCCCTGTTTTCTGCACTTCCGATTACTGCACTTCCGATTATGCATTTACTTACGCCGTCGCGTCGAACGATGCCAAGGCTCCTGCTTTCTGCAATGTATTTACTTACGCCGTCGCGTCGAACGATGCCAAGGCTTCTGCTTTGTTATATATGTAGAATATTTCGTTCAGTTACACACCCTGAACAATAGTATATGTATTTCTTTACGCCGTCGCTGTATAAAGCATAGGCTTCTGCTTATACTACATATATGGCGCATAAATGAGCGTTCAAATGGAGATCAACTTTAAATCGCCCATGCGATTCCTTTACCGCTCCTTGTTCAAGATTCTGCTTGACGAATGAAGCCCCTATTGGAAAGGCTTCGCTTTTTGGCAAAATGCTCTTTACGTAAAGACTAAGTCAAAGTCAATTACGTATGGCCTGACTATGGCCAAGGGTTCCTGCAACCTTGATGGATGCAAAGTACGCACAACGGTGCGCATCCATTTCCCGAATTAAGCGTGGCGATTTCCTACCAAAGAGGGGAGATGCCGCTGAAATGTATAAAAGAAACGCACGCTTTCTCCGTAAAAGAGAGGAAATGCTGCTGAAATTTCTGAAGAAGCTAAGGATAGCTCAGAAAGAACGTAACAGGATACTCTGACATATAGCAGAGTGCTACCCAGTTCATGGTTTGCCCTCTACAACGTAGAAGGGTTCGTCGCACCACTGCCGGTAGAGCAGGGGAGGAGCTGACGAAATGGTTGGCAGAAGAGCTGTCGGAACCAATGGAACAACATAATGATGTCCGTTGATGGAACGATGCCAGATCGGCTCGTATCCTTGTGCCTGCAAGGGCACCTTGCTCGTAAGGGCCGCTGAGCCGGAGTAGAGGTTGCGCCTTGGCTAGGTTTGGACTCGTTGCGTAAAAATACGCCGAGTAGCCGATCTATTTAGATCGAGTCATATGCATGCTCATTGAGAACGGTTACGCAACCAGACTCGTAAGGGCCGAAGAGCTAGAGTGTGTTGTTTTCACCCAAAGAGGTGTGATGCTCGTGGTGGCCGAAGTGCCAAAGAGCGGTGTTCTGCATGCATATGAATAAGACTTAAGGTCGCACATACCCCGCGGTTGAAGATCGTGTTAGGGGTACCCCTTCAGTAATGACTGTGTTGGGGCAGACTGAATGGGGTCGGGTACATACTCCCGTAGTGCTGAAAGCACGGGCTGCCTAAATGGCATGCAGATTCTGTCCAAGTAATTGTAAGACTGGCAGACCCCTTCAGGAATTATGCTCACTGTGGAATGACAGTGATGGTACAGCCTTGAGTGACACGTATTTTACTTTGGACCTGATAGAGTCCACGATGGCCTCAGTCACTCATGGGTTTTGGGGTCGTGGTTATCCTTAAGATCTAAGGATTGAACCCAACTACTGCAAGTAGAGGATGCATCCGAATATGGGCCTAGTAGGATTCTCCCAGTTGAAACACACTGCCCTACTATGGATAGGGTCAACAGGCCTCTGGGGTATCTAAAATACATAGAATAATCAACCCCCAGAACGTCGCATTGATGCCCGGACAATAGCTCTACCTGCGTACCAAAGGCGGGAGCGGTTAATTATCAAACAATGCATTAGTTTTAGGTACAACGATGCTTTGAATGTATGAGTGGATGACGTGTTGAGTCAGTCCTGCATAACCTTTGTGAAGGTGTCATGTTCGGTATACTACTGGACCGACTGGGCAAAGACCCGTGTTGTATCCGCACGACTAAGCGAAGCTCGAGGAGTTGTCCTTAGATGCGTGGGATACGGATGTGCCAAGTATGAAGACTTGAGCTAGACATCATTTTGAGACCCGGAAGAGGTCATAGCTAAGTCATGGAGACTTAAGCGGCTATTCAAATCACAGCCCTGAAAAGGCTTGCTCTAAGTCATGAGGACTCGAGCGGATGTTCAACTCATAGCCCTGAGGAGGCTCTTGCGATATATGCTAAGTCTTGGAGGCTTGAGCGTCGTTATTGCGCATTGCGACCCTGAGTGGTCATTACCGTACTTGAGTTGAATGGATGTATGACTGCATGCTTACCAGACCATCAGTGGTTCTGACCCCGTTTTATGGGGATTTCAGGTGTTGGACCTGCGTGACGATATGCGGAGCAAGGCGACATCGAGTTCCAGGGTTTCTCTAGACAGAGTTGTACTGCTTCCTTTTATTGAATCTACACTGCTTTTCTAAGCAGTAGTGTTGTAATAAACATGTGTTTTCGATAAAATGGAACACTTTGGTGGTCAATGAGTTGCTCGGCCACATACCTGCAACGTGCTCGGAGTTTTCTAAAACCGACGACTCATTATCGTCTTATTCCGCTGCTAAAAGCTTTTCTGAGTTCCGCTGCAAAGAAAAAAAAAGAAATTCATGAAAATTTTAACTTAGCTTTGTTTTGGAAATCCGGGGCGTTACAGTGTAACTGACCCCGTGCTTCTCAGAAAAGAGGAGTGGGGGTTCGACGTGATAAAAAGGGGGGTGGAGAGGGTTTCACCCTCTTCACTTGTCTCTCTCTCTCTCTCGCTCAGTGTGCGCATGCCGGAGGAAGGAGCCCCATTACCTGCGAATCTCTGGCCATCCGCAACCGTCAAGGGCCCCTCGAGCATCTCCCTTCACGGCAGTAGGGAGGAGCATCACCAGTCTGCATCCCTCCGCGACGACAATCTCTGGCCACCGAAAAATCGCCATAAAGAAGTACGGGTCTTCCTGAAAATGGGGTGAGGGATCGAACAGGGGTTCGATTCTGTGTGTGTGATTTGAGGTAGTGTCCACAGAAAAACCACATCGGCGAATGTGTCTTTCGTTTTCAAAAGGTGAAAAAGGGGGTTTTCAGTGGTCTTGGCACCCGATTTGGGAGTTCTCTGGCTGGGAACCCATGAATATGCATAAGATGAGAAAAAGAAAGGGGAAATCTGAATCTGGAGGTTTTTGAATGATTTTTTTTATATATAACCCTATTTGGTAGTAGATTCGTAGAAAGATACAGGAGTCTTTCCTGTGTGTTTTTATTTTCTCTGCCACAATGTTCTATTCTTGGATATGATATGGTAACGATAATTTAAAGTCATGAAACCAGTTGATCTTGCGTATGAATTTAAGTCTTTATATTGTTACTCACCTGAAATGTGTTGTATCTGAACCTGAGTGCTTGTATTCTTAAAACCAAGTACATAAGGACTGTTTGGGATTTGTAGTTATTGTTGCTAATTGGGTAATTAAGCCTCAGAAATTTACTGCAAATCTTGTCTTGCTATTTCCATAATGGAGCATTGTATTTTGGACTGAATATTGAATTACCAGAATTTGAATTTATGTTTTCGGTTTGCATTTGGTTATTGTACTATCAAAAGGGGTATGTTATTTTAACATTCCTTGGAAGACTTCCTGTTGTGATGAGTTCGAAGGATTGAAACAACTCTACTTCTTGTGAAAGTTCTTTAGCTTTCATTCAATTCTTTGCTAAATAAACTATTAGTGTCCAATCTTTTTCCTACCCTATTTTTGGTTATTCACAATTAAATATTGGCTTATACTATCAAGAAGAATTTCCTCATTCTATCCAATATTAACACTCAATGCTGGACAAGCAACTTATGAGATTAGTTAGACATACCTCTTAGCCAGCAAAGGTATCTATGTATCTTGATGGAATTCGTACCTTGGCAGGATATATAGACAAAAGTATCATGCAACAGCCAATCAAAAATTTCTCCCAGCTACTTGGGGAAACTACCATACCCAGATGTTATATATATATATATATATATATTATGAAAAATGTAAAATGGAAGTGTAGTTGTGGAATCAAGTAGTCCCAATGACCTAATGTATTATTGACATACTTTGAGCATGCAGGGTGTATAAGTTTTCCATGGAAGTTTATGATTTCAATTGACTGATATGAATCAGTTTTGATGAAAATGTGTTCCAGATTTAATAAATACTGTGTATGATCTAAGTTCCAATATGAATAAAGGGAAATCTTGGAACCTATACACACCTATATATGTGTCAAGAACATGCTGGAATGTTATTTAGAAGAAGGTTATGTAATTGTTATTGTTATGTTTATGGTACTCATGAATGTGAGCATGATTCAGTTATTGATAATTCTTCTTAGGCATGAATGTTTGATTTATTATGTGAAATGGTATATGTACACTCACACACTCAAAGAAGACATGGATTGGTTAATACTCGTATGTGATGTAGGTAACACAGATATAGTGAAAATGCATATGATTGATAAATGACATGCATATGGTTGGATTATGATTGCATGAGTGTACATGCTTTTGGCATTATTGGCATAGTGTTATGGATAAACACTACTTGGTTTTATTATGTGATGCACCGATGGCCTAAATGGACCATCATCGGCCTGTAGAGCCATGGGTTTGTTTTCTTTTCACATATAATTTGACTGCATCACTTACACCACATAAGTTGGTATGACACACTATTACACTGTTCCTGTGGTATTTGTAGGCTGGAGTCCCGTAAGAATTCTCGCAGAGTTGGATGCGAGCTTTTTCACTTTACTGTTGCATATGATGTTGCAAACTTAAAGAATTGAATTTAAACATAATAAAGAACAATGTAACATATGTTTTGAGATCTTTCATCTGGAGAATGAAGATCTTAGAGTTTCGGTCTTGGGGAGACCGTGAGGATACAAAAACTCTGTGTGCGTAAATTTGGTCCCATGAACCCGATGTTGAGGTTCATTCTCTTGGCCACGGTTTTAGGGAGAGACCGTCACTTTACCCGAGAGTGGTGTGTTGGTTACAACTGTGTGTTTGTTTGGTACCAAGTAAGTGACACTTGTGGGCTTGTGGTGTCTCTTGTGTCCCCGACATTAGATGTGGAGGTCTAATATTCCGAGGGTGACTCAGTCGATGACTAAGTTGGAACCTAGTAATAAAATAAAAATTGTGTGCTAAGCTACCCCGAGAACCTACTTGACCTCAGAGATTTTACTCATTTGGTGTATCCACAGGCGATGAAAATTAAAAATAGGAACTTAAAGATGTATGCATTAGATAGGGCATGCATATGGAAAGAAAAAGAGAACTTAAAGGTAAGATAATAAAGAAATTCATGCATTGAAAAGGGTATCATGCATTTTTCTGTTCTGCATTAAATCATGCATAATTTGGAATGTTCTCTAGTTCATGATATGGTAATGGTATATAATTCATTTCCTAAAAGCATGCTGAAAGGTTTGGTTACTTGGTTCTTGCTATATGCTACTGCCTTACTGTTATTTATTGGTGAGTATATGCAATCTGTCACATGTATAAATTGTCAGATTCTGCACATTTGTTATATTTTCACTCATTCAAATTATTATATGAAATCTTATCCATGTTCTTTGTCTCACCTGTTTTTTTTAGAAGTAGTTGTGCTGAGAATTTCGGTTCTGACACCCTACTTTGTTCGTTTTTCTCAGGAAATGGTGGACAATGAGGTTAGACTGGCTACTGGGAATGGATAAAGTCATACTTGGGCTTGACAGCTTCAACAGAGAACATAGTGGCTCTTTCTTTTATTTCGATCCTTCTTGCTTTTTCAATTGTTGTTTTATTTTCAGTCAAATAAAACATTGTCTCTGAAATTCACTCTTATTCATAAATAAAGAAATTGTTTCGGTTCTTATGAATGATGACTGTAAGTTCGTTTGTGTTATTTGGGCTATCCAGTTGGAATTGGAACTGTGAGGACCCCGGATCTCTGGGAAGTTTTCCGCACTATTTAAAAAAAAATATTCCGCATTTTCAAAAGGTATGAGTTGGGGTCGTTACATAACCACACCACACATGCAAGTTGGTAGTGGGTTGTATGGCGATAGCAGATCCCAAAATCCTTTCAGCTTAGAGAAATATATAGCAACTAACATTGAGTCATGGCGAAGACCCACAATGGCACATTGTATTTGATAAATACAGAGATCAATACTTTGAGAAAATCTCTTATGAAGGTCTGGCCATACTTCATAGGCTATAATAGCACAGATCATGCTATTTGCCAAGCCCCATGAAATTGAGTTCGACAACTATGATAAGATCATGTTGTTGCATCTCACCCACTTTGGGTAGTCTATCGATCCACTTTTGGGGTTCGAGAAATAGCCATCTATAAACCTTATCTTATTTTTAGTACTCAAAGTCATTATCGTGGCTCTACTCCTGATGGGGTAATTATCCCCATCAAATGGTGCAAAATGATTTGTAGTTTCATCATATATGTATGAAGATGTAGTAATTGATTCAACCATAATGATCAAAGGAGATAACAAGAACAGAAGTATTGACTTAACTTGTGACAAACAACCTTGAGCGCAAAACCAGAGGCCGGCTACTGTCGACATAGATGATGATGATGATGATGATGATGATGACAAGGCTGTTGACGCTATCTTGCGGTTCATCACAACCACACTCGGCAATATGCATGTTGCGATCAAGATAGACTTCACGATCAACTTCAGCAGGTGAGTTGTGGCAGAACCAGTTTCAATGAGCGTTCAACATCAAGATGATAGACCTTTCAATGCCTCAACTGTGATACCATGCTGAGAGCATAGCCAAAATACGAGAGAAAAAAATTTCGTTGTATCTCATTATGAGAAAAGCAAACAATATATACATCCGTCCCACTATTTTTGGGATCACTATCTTGATAAGCTATACATAGAAACTAATTCATAAAATCTTGTTCATAATATATTTCTATTGTACATAACATAACGCCCATTTGGATAGGGTCTCGTCTCTATCTAACGATAGAGGGAGAGAATCTACGCTACGCATTTCAACACTAATTGGACTCAACTCCACAACATTTTCACATCAGATGTCCAACCTTATCCAAGTCTGCCTTGAAGCCACACAAGATCCCACCTGAGTTAGAAGGAGTGGGTCTCTGAGAATTTTTTTTGCTAAGTCAGATGGGTTCTCTATAATATCTTGAAAGTTAGGCTCCTGTTTATAAATATGTCAAAAGCTAGGTGGGTTTTTGTAAATAAAAAAAGGTTCAGGAAGTCTTTTTTTTGCTAACTACTTTCGCCAATTTTTTTTTTTTAAGGCATGCTGGGGTTAGACAGACCTCTACCAGTTATACACCTATACCTTTGGGTTTTGAACCTGCAACTTTCCAACACAAGGTAACGTGCATTAGCTCCTACTAGACAGGTGGAGCCCCGTTGGTGACGATGAGCTTGAGGTCTCGTTCAAATCCAACCTGGATCTGAATCATGTGACTTTGACCCGACCAGATTTGATTCAATTCATACTTAATTAGGCATATTCCATGCATGATTAAATAAACGTAAAGGCCATTTTTTATGCAGCAGTATGCATGCAGCTCCACTACTGCTGACTATCCATCACCACATTTCTCAAGATGGACAATGCACCGGCCTTGAGAAATGCCAAGATGAATGGTTGTCAGTCTATCAATTTGTGGAAAGTCTTGCATGTGATTGTTATCCAACTAGCGCGAGTCCAATCCAAATGAGCCCAACAAGGCTCGAGTAACATGTGGCTCTGGTTTGAGCTATGATTTTTGCCGGATATCATCTGACCCAAATAACATTTGAGCGAGTTGCCAACAAGGGCTCCGTTCATCTCGTAAGAGCGTCACCAAACTGAAGGGACACCATGATTTCGAAACCCGTGAGTGTGCTTCACTTGTCTAGGCGTGTCCAGTGAGCAAGAGGAGTCTGGGGTTTTTACACCAATGATCTCACGAGTAGGTGAGGTGGTTACTATTGATAAAAAGAAAAAGAAAAGTGTGTAATTGTTTTTTTTTGACAGAGAAAGCTGGGGTTAGACTAGGGGTGGTTATTTCTGACACGACCCGCCAACCCGCCTCTTAGGTGGGTTCGGGTTGGGCTTAAGCCAACCCGTTTAATAAACGGGTCGACCCGCGTAACCCATTTATTAAACAGGTCGGGTTCGGGTTGGGGGTATGCCAACCCGCCAACCCGGCTGACCCATTTAATAAACGGGTTAGGCGGGTGGGTCAACCTGTCAACCCAACCCGCGAACCTGAAAACCCGTTTACTCGACCCAACCCATTTATTAAATGTGTTGGCGGGCCGTGTCGGGTTACCCGTTTATTAAACGGGTCGGGTTCGTGTTTGCCACAGCCGACCCGTTTAATAAACGGGTCGGGTTCGGGTTGAGGTATGCTGACCCGCCAACCCGACCCGATTGCCACCCCTAGGTTAGACAGACCATTTGGGGTTCGAACTTGCAACGTCCCAACACAAGGTGACGTGCACTAACAGAGAGAGCCCCCGTTGGTATCTCAAAGTGTAAATTAGTAATCAAAGACTGACCATATTCTGAAAATATGAAGTTTTTGTCTCACCTATTCCAACATTTACAAAACAACAGTGGTATTTTTATATATAGGTGATTTTTTTTTTTATATTTACGTGAAAAACTGCCCCAGAATTAAAGACCTAGCCGTACGTGGCTTTGCCTGCCGTACTTTGGTTACGGTCATGGCAGCGTAAAACTCTGTGGGCTTACTCCTTGACTTCAGAGAATCACGATGCTTCACCTAGTACAAGAGGTGATGCCCCTGATATTTGAACCTAAATCACCTGCCTAGCGGCCTAGGCCCCATCCCACTAGCCAAGCCCTTTGAAGGGATATCGGCGATATTTGCTACTATGATCTTAGCACCAGATCTGGCTCAGGTTTATGAACCGAGGGAATGAACGCACCATTTAGCCCCACCAATTGAGCCCGGTCCGAACCTACCAACCCAACCACCGCTCAATCGGAGAACCGACAAGTGGGTCCCACTTCTATGCCTCCAACCAACAAGCGGGGACCAACGCGGACAGCACATGGAGCCCACTCTTCTTCGATGGCAGTGAAGGCCCACGATGAGGTTTAGTGTGGGCCCCACTTCTACAGCGCATAAATCTACGGCCTAATAACTGTTCCCAGGTCAGCAACCGTCATGTGTCGCTTCAAGAGGTGGGCCGTAAGATCGAACCTCTCTCCGCCGAAGCTAACGTAGGTGGGGGGATGAATGCCAGGCTGTCACGCGAGCGTCTGCCTGGCAGGCGGATGGCAAGCGCCTCGGATCAAGGGGATTTAGAAACGCTTTGGGTTCCGCCCTGCCTGCTGTTTTCTGCTGCTCCTGACCTTCGTATGGATGGACGGGGGGTATAAAAGGGGAAGGTCTTAAGCCTGCCTTCTTCCTCGCTGATCAGCTGCAGCTCACTCTCTGAGAGAGAGAGAGAAGGATTGTTGTCTCTGAAAGGATAGTGACGAGCGTGAAGCTTTCGGTGGAGCGATCATGCTTTCCCAGGTCGTGGAAGAACGAGCAGAGGAGCCGATTCAGGAGGTTCTTTGAGAAGGTGAGTTTCCGATTCTGTCAATTTCGAGGTTTTATATTCTGATTTACTGTAATTTTTAGCGTGTTTCGCGTGGATTTCAGTGAGTTTCGTTTTTTTCTTTTGTTTTTTATTCGCTTGATTTGCCTATTTTAAGCTTATCTTGCTTGTACGTTGGAATTTTAGTGGGACATTTTGCGATTTTTGTTGATTATCTCCGATCACACTTGCTTTGATTTTTTCTGGTCCAATTGAGAGTAGTTTTATCTGCTTATGCTGATTTTGCTGTCTTTTTCATTGATTTGCTTTCTATTCTATCTATTTTAGTCTTAATTTCACTTCTTCAATTTGGCATGTGAGATAATGGAGTCGAATGAGGTAGCTGGATGGTAAGTCGCACTAACTGAGTGGTCTTCAGGTTTGAACTGCCGTCGTTCCCCAGCTTGCCTATCTTCTCTTAAATTAAAACGGAGAATTGCCTAATCACTTAAATTCTTTTGTTCTTGGGCACCCAAACGTCTTGGCAAGAACAAACGATGATGTAGATGTAGGGTGCAGGACTTTTTGTAGGTGTCTGGTGGATTTGATGCAATTGCTTTAGATAAAGCATTTGAATCAGTGCTCTGTATGAATAGTACGAAAGATACCTTCAAATCTAGAATAGATATGGTTCCCCACCTCGTAGTGAAAACTCATAGTTGTTTTTTACCAATCAGACTGTTCAAAGTCCTGCTATGAGAATGTTGGAGTATCCCTGAGATTTGCAAGTTCAAATGATTCGTGGAGAATTAATTAGTTTTGGATGTGTCCATCACCTTGCTTCAATGGGACTGGTACAACTTTGTCTAGCAAGTTGTTTGGATCGTGGTCATCATGTTCGCTGGTGGCTAGGTCCATAGGACCTTTAACAAAGAATAGATATGGTTCCCCACCTCGTAGTGAAAACTCAATAGTTTTTTTGTTAGCATAAAATGGATCGCGGAAGAGCCACTTACCGGATGCGGCCTTGGACGATTCGATAGACACATCGGTGGATATAGGTGGTCGACATTCTCTTGAGCCAATCGACACCTTCGATGAGCTCAGGCCGTCAGGTCGAAAGGTGAGCAGGACCCTTGAACCTAATGTGTGAAAGAGATCATCCTTTGGTTGCTACCATCAAGCTACCAAGGACCTTTTTATGTAGGGGAGAAGAAGTGGGGGATACATGCATGGCATTCATGCATGTAAACTCTTCACATTCCATAATGAATGTGAACTCTTTACATTCACGTAACAACCCTCCTGATGCAGAGCATCCTGAAGATCCGAGCTTTGAAGACGAATTAGATCCAAATCCAATCCTCAAGATCTGATCCATGATGCGATCCATGGCAGATCCAATTGAGCAGGACCATCCGGGTCCAATTGGATTTTCATGTACCTAGATCCGTTTTTAATATCATGCTGCAACATCTGAGATATTTTGTATCTTTCTTAGAGATTGTAAATTTATGTTTCGATTTCATTTTGTCATGTTACGGAATCACAGTTGTAATACCCATGAATTTTATCCGATAAATAAACTTGAATTTTATGTTCTTGAACTGAATATCAGATAATTTTTATTATTGTATGTGTTAATTGTATTTAGATATCGGATATTCTATTTGGATCTTCAATGTTGGAACCTTTATACCTTGTTCAGAACTTCGATTATTCCATTTGAATCTTAGTTAACAGATCTCAAACATTTTAAGTGGATAACCAATAAGGAATTTTAAGCAAATGGATTGGATCTTTGATATTGGATCCTCCCTATCAGGGTCATATTGGATATTGGATCCAGGACAAATGGAGTTGATCCACGATGTTAAAATCGGATTTTAGTGAGGAAAATTTCAATATCGGATCTATAACACTTTCATGGGATCCGTAGTAGCTTATGCGAAGTTTAGACCCACAGTATTTCTTTTGGATCCTGGACCTCGGAGATTCTATTGTTGTATGGATCTAATTAAAATTTTAATGTTGGATCTATAATAGATTGTTGGAATCCACGATTCGGATCCGGGACCCATATCAATTCGGGTCCATATATATATATTATCATATACATATATTAGAAATAAATAGATAAATATATATATATATAAATAATTTTAATAAATTTACGGTTGGATCCATATGGATCCAACTCACGGATCCACATCGCAAGAGGGACGCGGATCCAACACTCGGTTGGATCCCGGGTCATGGATCCAGACCCGAGCCGCACCCCGCGTACGCAAGGTAAGTGTTTAAATTTTTTTTTTACCCGATACTGGGCTTCCCGATATGCTGCGTAGGGTTCTGAGTGAACCCTAACGCCAGACGATGGCGTGAGAGGGGAAGGGGTGTGCGCAGCCGCCGGGGAGGAGGAGGTAACTACCTCCTTCCGTTTCGGGGGGCCACCTGCCTTATTTACTCCCCCTCCCACACCTCTCTTCCTCTCATGCCTTCCTCTTCCTCCCAGCTCCCTCTCGTTTTTGCGCGCGCCAGCAGGGGCAGCCGACACCCTTTGCATCTTCCCCCCTACGCTCTTCCCCTCCCGTTTCCTTTCCAGCAGCCAGCAGTGATGCTGCCGATTCCCCTTCCCTCGCATACTTCCTCGACTCCCGATGCCTCGCTGCAGCAACCACCCTCACCGGAGCCGGCGGCCCTCCTTCCGCAACAACAACTTATGAGCGCCGAAACAGGTAGGATTCCTGTATCTCTTCTTGCTGGGTATTGAATTAGTCTGGGTGTGATTGGGTTGGTCAGGGAGAAACCCTGTGGTTGGCATGCACCGAGTGTCTGATGAGATTCTTGGCTGCCGGAAAAAGCCTAAGTCTCGTATTTGGGTGGGTTCTTGCCAAACCCTAACTCGGCAATATCCGATCCCATCGATTTGTGGGTTCTTGCATAACCCTAACCTGGAAAATCCCAAATCCGATCGATTTGGAGTTTCGGCTGGATCGCCCCAACTGCGGGGTTTCCGATTTCTTGTATTTGATAACCTCAGATTTGGGGGTTTGATTCTTGGGGGTTAGATGACATAATTTAGGGGTGTTCATTCCAGTATTTGGGTGGAGGAAACATTGAAATTTTTGTATGCTTTATCATGCTGATGAAATCCCTGTTGATTGATCATGTTAGTCTTATCACATAACACATACCCTGTCGATATGAGTTCGGTTGGTCGATATCATGTTAGTTTTATTCGGTAACACATTTCATCATTAGGTTAATTCTTGGTTAGCCGAATGTGTCGGTTTCATTCTGAACGTATAGCTTACTTATAGTAAATTTTGTTAACCGATTCTTGCGTCTGTTCATTTTGAGAATATAAACATGTTAAATTAATTTCTGCTAACCGATCACGATTGTTTCACTTGTAAAATATGGCATCCTTATGCTCAATTCAGGTCAATAGAATGGTGTACAATTCGACCAACCTCGCGAACTGACTTTATTGATAGTTTCTGATCTGCATATCCTTGACAAAAGTATATATTATGACTTGAGTTTGAAATGCCTCATTGGTTGGTTAAATTGATTTGAGGATTATAAACTAAACACTTCTAGGTCTTTATAAATACATATGATGTTAAAACTCTGTATCGGATTTTGGAATTGACTTAGGCTCTTATGCATTTAAATGACTATACATTCAGATAGTGGTTCTGTGATTATACCACATGGCTTTCAAGAAAACTAGAATCTGGTTCGCGTGATTTCAAGGTTGAAACAACAGATCAGACTTTGTAATATGTTTAAACAGTGAATTGCATTCGCCAGGCTTCTCTGGTGTCGGGACAGATCTACATCTGCTTAAACTGTTTTTTTTTTCTGTCAGAAAATGTATTATTTGAACTGCTGGAATGTGGTATGATAGTTGTGTTGAGGAATGGGGTTTTTAAATTGGTTTCACACATACGATGGAGTATATAGTGATATATGGATATGTGATTTGCCTAAGAGGGCAATATATGAATGAGTTACCCGACGTGGGTACTTGAGTTATTGGTTTGCGTGCTATGATGATAAGAATGATAAAAACCTATTTGTAATTATGGTGTGCTAAGTGAGCCTCTGAAAATGTAGACTTCTCTCAATTGTTGATTCTTATAAAATGGTCATACTAGCCATACTATTGTTGGATCTCAAAGGAGGATCATGTTAATCTATTTTGTTGTTTCATCATAGGTTTCTGAAAAATTTAGTTTTACTAGCCCTATATGTGATATCAGTGATCTCTGTTAAATGAAATCTATAGGTTCACAACATCATGTGATAGGATTAGGAATCAACATGCTTATTTTATGGGATTGTTAAAATTGTTTGGAAACAGATTGAAACATTTGCTATTTCTAAATATACATACCTGGTAATCTGTTGTGGGAGAAACCTTGGAAGCAAGTATACATGAGAATCTAGTTGGATTCATGTTAAGTTGAAATTTAAGTTAATATTTACATGCAAATTCCTATTTAGATGCTTATAGGTGGATGCTCGGGTCCATATGAAGCTGCATATTAGTTAGATGCTCAATGCCTATGTAACTGCATAGTAAGTGTATGTTCAATTTCGTACAAAGCTGCATATCAAGTTGATATTCAATGCAAACTTAATTGCATATTAGGTTGTTATTCACTGTTACATGAAGCTGTATATTAAGCTAATGCTCAAATGCTTATTTAGCTGAATGGTAAAATGGTATTCAATTTTATATACTAAGCTGCATAATTTAGCATGTTCAATTGCATATTCCTTAAAATAGGCAAAATGCCATTAAGTATATATCATCTAGAAGGTGCAAATGGCCATGAAGATGTTTATTCTCCAATGTTCATATGCATGTTAAACTGTATATATTTTTCTGAAATACTATTGCCTAACACTACATATTTGCTGAAAGTATTAAATGCCAACTAAGCTATATATCTTGTGGAATGTTCAAATGAGAAGGTGTTTGGAAAAATGTATATAGTTGTATTACCAAATCTCTAAGATTACCCTGCATGCTCAATAAGGGACACCAAGAGTGTCTTTGCTTGTTGGCAGAGCTTTTAATGCATGCCACCCTTTTTATACATAGAGGCGTTGTGGCAATTTTTCTATTAAAGAATAAATAAATAATAATAATGATGATGAATGATGATTTGATAACCGAACCTATTGTAATGAAATAAGCGGAAGAAACCAAGAATGCTAAAGCATTCACTATGTCCCACACGGACAAATGCAACAAGCACAAGAGAGAAAATCCACTAAGGGATATACAAAGGGCCTTATAAAAAGGCTACACACATGAAAAATAATATCACTATTATTGAAGAGGAGCTCTCAAGAGCAATACAACATACATGGGGGGTTCCCCCTATTTATAAGAAGAGGAGACCAAAGGGGCTCCCAATAGAGTCGTTGGGAGCCCCCAACGGTCACATATGTGACCGTTGGGGGCCCCAACGACTCCATTGTGGGGCCCCTTTTCGGTATCCAAAAAATACAAAAATAAAAATAAAAATAAAAATAAAAAATAGTGAAATACGAGAAGCAAAATAAGTACCCCTATGGGGTACTTTGTGAAATGACCATAATACCCCTATCGGGTATTATGGTATTATTACATATGTTTTAACACCCCCCCTCAAACTTTACGGGGGAATGACTGAAAGTTTGCCAAGGAGGAACAAGAAGCGAGGAGCAGGCAGGGCTTTGGTGAAGAAATCAGCAAGTTGATATTCTGAAGTGACATATGGCAGTGTTACTGTCCCACGAAGATATTCATCACGTACATAATGACAATCCATTTCAATATGTTTCGTCCTCTCATGGAAAGTGTGGTTGCTGGCAATGTAGATAGCACTTTTGTTGTCGCAACAAAGCTTCGAAGCCCCGGTAATTTCGACTCCCATATCTTGAAGAAGACTTCGAAGCCACACCAGCTCCATTGTAGTGGTTGCCATAACCCTGTATTCTGCTTCAGTAGAAGACAATGAGACTTTCTGTTGTTTCTTGCACCTCCAAGCAATTAGCGAATCTCCTAGGAATACACAAAAGCCAGTAGTTGAGATTCGATCATTTGGGTTTCCTCCCCAGTCAGCATGAGTATAAGCTAGTAAATCTAAGGAAGAGATTGAGGATAGGAATAGCCCTTTAGTCAAAGTATTTTTAATATATCGAATGATCCGGAGCACAGCACTCATATGCACAGATGTAGGAGCATGCTGAAATTAGCTTGCAGAGTGCACAGCATGAGCAATATCGGGCCTGGTGATAGTCAGATAGGTGAGGGAGCCTATGAGTTGCCTGTAGGGCGTAGGATCGTCCAGCAGAACTCCATCCTCCAGTCGTAGTTTAGCATTGATAACCTCGGGAGTCTCCACCTTTTTATCATCTGAAATCCCAGATTTGGAGCATATGTCTGCAGCAAGCTTCATCTGTGACAGTATATACCCTCGAGGAGAGTATGCAACTTCTATGCCAAGAAAGTACCTGAGAAAACCCAGATCAGACATATCAAAATTATGTTTTAACATATTTTTAACTTTAAGAATACCGTTTTCATCATTGCCAGTGATGATCATATCATCAACATAAAGCAGAAGGATGATGATACTATTACCTGCATTTTTAACAAAAAGAGCAGTGTCAGTATAACATGAGCGAAATCCCAATTGTAACATGATAGCACTAAATCTATCATACCAAGCCTTAGGGGCTTGTTTAAGACCATATAAGGCTTTTAATAACCGAAGGGTTTGTCCTTGGTTAACACTGATTCCCGGCGGAGGATCCATATATACTTCTTCATTCAACTGACCATTAAGAAAGACATTTTTAACATCTAATTGGAATATAGGCCATTTCTTAGATGATGCTACCGCAATTAAAGTTCTAACGCTTGTCATGCGAGCCACGGGAGCAAAAGTCTCCTCATAATCGATGCCATATTCTTGTGAGTATCCTTTAGCAACTAATCTAGCTTTATAGCGCTCTAGGGAACCATCACTTTTTGTTTTGACTTTATAGACCCATCGACATCCTATAGCTTTCTTATTTGGAGGAAGGTGAACTATTTCCCAAGTTTTAGCTTTATTTAAAGCATCTAGTTCAACTTTCATTGCTTCAACCCAATGAGGTATACTTTTTGCTTGATTATAATGGGAGGGTTCATAGTAAGAATGCAAGGCTATTAGACAAGCTCTATATTTAGGTGAAAGAGTTTCATATGAGACAAACCTATTAGGTGGAATTGATTATCTAGAAGAACGCCTAAGGGAGGTTTCTTCTAGGGGTTCATTAAGCCGCAAGAATTTTTCTAAAGCACTAATAGGTTGGGCTTCCTCACGCCGAGTGTATACTTGGAGATTGTCACCATTAGTTGGTGATACATCATCATCATGAGAATCATGAGTATTTTCTAAAATTTCCGGATGACTCAAAGAGTCATCATTTGAATCTTCTAAAAGATCATTGATAAACATATAATCAATTTCATTTGATTTTTCCAATATGTCAAATCCATTTTCATCTTCTAAAAAGGTTACATCTTTGGAGACAAATAACTTATTGTTTTTATGATCAAAGCATCTATAGCCTTTTTGATTTTCACCATATCCTAAAAATACACATTCTATTGCTTTAGGTGACAATTTATCTCTTTTATGTAAAAGAACAAAGCATTTACACCCAAAAATCCGAAGACGATTGTAGTCGGGTGTCATATTAAAAAGTTTTTCATAGGGAGAGATATTATTCAATTTTGAAGATGGCATCCTATTGATTAAATAGGTGGAGGTTAACACGGCTTCGGCCCAAAATTTTTTCGGGATATTTTTAGAAATGAGTAAGGATCTAGTGGTTTCCAAAATATGTCTATGTTTTCTTTCCGCTAGACCGTTTTGTTGAGGAGTTCTTGGGCAAGATTTTTGATGACAAATGCCATGTTGTTTTAGATATGCTTGAAAATCATTTGATAAGTATTCTCCACCCGAATCGGATCTAAGAATGGATATTTGACTTTGAAATTGATTTTGAATTTTTGCATGGAATTCTTTAAAGAAGTTAAAAACTTCCGATTTAAAGTTAAGAAAATAAATCCATACATATCTAGTATAATCATCAATAAAAGTAACATAATATGAATAACCACCTTTAGATAGAACCGGAGATGGCCCCCAAACATCGGAATGCACCAATTCAAAAGGTCTTGTTGTCACAAAGGATCTAATAGGAAAAGGAGTAGACTTCATTTTGCCAAAAATGCAATCTTTGCAATTGATATCTTTTTCTTTACAAAACTTGTGTCCAAAAGGAAAAAGATACATTTTAGAGTAACTTGGATGTCCAAGCCTTTTATGCCAAGTTTCAATATTTTTGTCTTGGACATAAGTACAAAATGAGGTATTTGGAAGCATTAAATTATCCATAAAATAAAGGTCTCCCTTCCTATGGCCTTGCCCAATCCGCTTCCCGGACCGGAGATCCTGCACAAAGCACCCTTGGGATGAGAAAGATATTTCACATCCATGGTCGGCTATTTGAGAAACGGAAAAGAGGTTAAGATTTAATTTTGGAACTATTCTAACTTTTGGAACAAGGAAATTTTGAACATTTTTAGAATCAAGAGTTCCAACACCATTTATTTTGAGAAAAGTTCCATCGGCCGTAGAGACACAAGACATTTTTGAATTGATGTGCACATTGGTTAATGCATTTTCATGAGGGGTCATGTGAAAAGAAGCTCCGGAATCTAAAATCCAAGAGTACGTACCGGGAGGTGATGATGAGGCAATGGCGGCACCGGAGGTGGAAGAAGTGACCTTTAAGATTTGTTGAAGAGCCAAGGAGATTTGTCCAAGAGTGTCTTTGAGATCCCCGTTCTTGCCGTCATCTTCTTTGGTGGTGGATTCTTCAACGGAAGCCACCTTTGGCTTGAATGCCCCATTTAGCTTTGGGCAAACGGGTTTAATATGTCCCGGCTCATAACAATGGTGACATATAATCATTTTTCTTCCACCACTCCCTTGCTTACCAAAATGAGGTGGTTTGTATGTTTTAACATGATTGCCGGGTTTAGATACGGCAAGAACTTCCTCTATGCTTTTACCCATGCTATGCCTAGTCTCTTCTTGAGTAATCTCGGCAATAGCTTCTTCTAAGGGAGGAAACGTGGATCTATGGAGAAGTGAGGATCTCACTTGTTCAAATTCGGGACGAAGCCCAAATAAAAATTGAAACAATCTATCTTGTTCCATTTGTTTTTGTCTTAGAACCACATCCTCCATAGATACCCATTTAGGCTCTAAAAGAGCCAATTCATCCCACAAAGGATTTAGAGCACTATAGTAATCTTGTATGCTCATGTCGCCTTGTTTTGTGGTTCTTACTTTTTCTTGCAAGAAATAAGCTCTTGCAAGATCCTTTTGGGTAAACATACCCTTCATAAAAAACCAAGCTTCATTTGCCCGGCGGAATTTTGCAATATTTGCACATACCTTAAGTTCGACATTATTCATAAACCATGCAAGGATTTTTGCATGGTTGCTCTCCCAATCTTCCATTTGATGATTATAATCTTCAATGGCCTTGAGACGAGCATCGCCTTCAAGTGCTTTCTCTTGATCTCCTTCCATCTTTGTGAGCTTAAGTTGGGGTTCCGGAACGGTTCCCATTACATAACCCCAAAGCTTCTTGCCTTTGAGATTATTCTCCATTGCGGATGCCCACATCATCTAATTTTTTCCATTGAGTTTGAATGATAGATCGATCTTGACTTCCATTGCTACACAAGGAAGATGTGAGAAAGAAAGGAAGTAGAGAGAGACAAGATTTTACCTTTAGAAGATCTTATGGCTCTGATACCATGTAATGAAATAAGCGGAAGAAACTAAGAATGCTAAAGCATTCACTATGTCCCACACGGACAAATGCAACAAGCACAAGAGAGAAAATCCACTAAGGGATATACAAAGGGCCTTATAAAAAGGCTACACACATGAAAAATAATATCACTATTATTGAAGAGGAGCTCTCAAGAGCAATACAACATACATGGGGGGTTCCCCCTATTTATAAGAAGAGGAGACCAAAGGGGCTCCCAATAGAGTCGTTGGGAGCCCCCAACGGTCACATATGTGACCGTTGGGGGCCCCAACGACTCCATTGTGGGGCCCCTTTTCGGTATCCAAAAAATACAAAAATAAAAATAAAAAGAAAAATAAAAAATAGTGAAATACGAGAAGCAAAATAAGTACCCCTGTGGGGTACTTTGTGAAATGACCATAATACCCCTATCGGGTATTATGGTATTATTACATATGTTTTAACACCTATGGGTCGGTTTGTTATGGACATATGAATGTCAAGCGAATGTATTGAGGGTCAGGCATAGACCATCGAAGTTATGATGTGAATCCACATGGAAAAAGAAAATATAATATGGTTGCCCGACTGGTTTAAAGGTATCGGGGCATTCGTGCTTGATTGGTTTAAAGGCACCGAAGCACTTTGGGTGGGTTATGCAATCAATATGACAAAGGTCTGGGACTGGTTTATACACCTTGGTAAAATGACTAAGGTTGGGAATTTTACTGCTATGATAGTAGAAGGAAGTTGGGGAAATGCCCCATACTTCGGGAATATAATTAAATGAAAAGATTAACCCACTCAGATTCGGGCTTACCTTGGAGAGGGTAGGTGGTACAAAACTCCGGGGACATGTGTTTATCTGTTTCGAGCTAAAGTGACTCGATGGTCCCCAGTCCTCGGAGTTGTGGGGGGGGGGACCCGGACTACCAATATGTCCTAGGTGGTAGCTCTTTGTTCTTCTGCAGAACTTAGGGATGCATCCTGTTTTTGGTTTTGGCCTTTGGGAGGTTCTCTCGGTCACTGGCCGCTCCCTTAGGATTTTAGTCACAGTTAGAATGTTCGGGTTAATAAAACAACTTTGAATAATATACCCCCGAACGTTCTCTTCTGTGATGGTTGCCTTGACCCGTGTGTACCCGCGGGATAAGATAATATAAACACTATTTAGAACAGTTAGGTATCACAGTGAGTGAAGTTACTCAAGGGACATGTACATATTCTTTCAGCATGCTCTATATTTTGAAATTTAAATGAACTGAAATTCTGAAATGGGTAAATATGAGATGATTGAACTATTACATGAAAGTTATGCATGTTATTGTTATTGTTGTTGCATAACTTAACTCACTTGCTTATTAATGTTGCATACCGTGTACTATCTGCTCACGTATATGACTGTTGATTACTGTTGTTGCTTTACGTGCTATTGTATATACTAAAGATTTACACTTGACACCCACATCATATACTAGACTCATGATGTACTTGCATTAAGAGTTACAGTTTTCCTACTTAGACGTGGTAGTCTAATTCCAATCAATTTACTATTTTTTTCAGGTAAAGAATATGGTTTATGAGCGGCTGCAGGATGAGGCATCGGATCGAGGTTTTTGGATTTATTGTTTGAGGAATCGCTTGGGTTTATTGTAATTTTTAACTGTTCATATAAATTATAACTCTGTTAATTTTCATTGATAAATGGAATGAGATAAATGTGTTGCATTTTCTCTCCACCGTAATGTCTCGAAATACTTAACCCTATATTATTTCTTGTTTCCGTTGTTATATATATATATATATATAAAAAAAAATCTTCAAATTTTTGGTTAAAATTTCGGGGCGTTACAGTTATGGTATCAGAGCTTGGGAACAATAAATCAAAGATCACGGTCGTGCCACACCCTGCAAACGCTCTGTGAGTATGAGTTATTTTGTTTTGTTATTTATCATAATACCTGTTCTTTTATTGTGATTCTCATATTAGCATATAGGTGAATTCACGCCTACAATTGATTAATTTGGACTTATTAGGGAATGATGTATCACGCCTACGTAGTTTCTCTGTAGATGATTGTATTATGATTGTCCGAATGGATTTATCATGATTGATGTCTGTGTCATGGATATCTGATTAAATTTCTTAGTAGATATGTGTGTGTGTTTCACGTCGAAATAATCAAATATGATATGATATAATAATTATCAATTCACATGATATGATGATCCGAATGTCTCAGATACATATATGATTGGAATCCTATCTGCATCACTCGAACTACGTAGAAGTTACGTATCTTGAGGTTTAGTTGATTCTTGATATATAGATGATCACATTGTATAGAACTCATGCTTCGAGGTTAGATTTGGAAAATGCAATGCTCCGAGTGGTAATGATATGGTGTATAGGATAATATGCTTTTATATGATCTAATTGAAAGGCCACGTGATCTCAAATTTTGAAATCATGCGATATATGCTTAAGTTCACTAGTGAACTATGATTCATGGAGCCTTATTGGTGAAAAAGTGTGATTCCATGATTTTTAGAGTCATATGAAGTGATGATGCATATTAATGATATGTATACTTGTGCCCATATTGGTGGCTACCGACCTTGAGAGCGGTCGATCGTAGTTATGCATATATCACTATTTTGGCACCTGTTGAAGACCTTTTCCATAAAAGGTTATCTGGGAAGGCGTGTATGACCAAGATCAGGTAATCCGGCTAGAACGGTAGATCTCCGTGAGGAAATACATTGTCCAAGAACGGGCAGCCGCAAGGACGGTAAGTTCCTGTGAGGAAGTGTAATGTCCAAGACCGGGTATACCATCTAGGGCAGTAATTCCGTGTGGGGTTGTGCATTTCCTAGACCAGATGATTCAACATGGATCTTGTTAACCTTTAATTAATAAAGAGTCATGTCAAATTGAGAGAATTTGCTGAGATTAATTGATATAGCCTATTAGGGATCAAGAGATTTGGCTTTGGTTATAGCAGAATTAGATCATTATTGATTTTAGGTCTTGATACAATGTTATGTTTATGTCTTTCGTGGATAGATGAGTCATTCTGTGAGAGAATTATGCCTTGGGCGAGATCTCGATTGGAGACAACTAACCGTGCAAAGCCTTGAGAAGTAGGAATAAGTGGAGGTTATTCAGGATAAAAAGTCCATCAGAAATAACAAAGACAAAAACAATGACATGGTTATGATAAAATAAAGGAAAACTCTATCCAATAATCAAGAACAAGCTAAAAGAATATCAGGTCGTGTCTATCCTCACTAGGAATTAGTGAAAATACACTCTAATTGTCTTAGGTTAAGATTTTCTCGTGATTCATTACATTTTTGCCATTAAAGGAATCATATATGAATTTTTGTCGAGACCAAATTTTAGCTCCAAACTTCTCTTAGAAACTCATCGTGTGTTGTCCTCATATTTATATGTGGGTTATATGTAGGGAGCTCGCACACATACGTACGTCCTTGACGATACCAATCCTCTCAGACTACGATCTCTACGGGAATACTACAATGAAATTTCGAGGACAAAATTCTTTTTAGGGGGAAAGGATGTAATACCCATGAATTTTATCCGATAAATAAACTTGAATTTTATGTTCTTGAACTGAATATCAGATAATTTTTATTATTGTATGTGTTAATTGTATTTAGATATCAGATATTCTATTTGGATCTTCAATGTTGGAACCTTTATACCCTGTTCAGAACTTCGATTGTTCCATTTGAATCTTAGTTAACAGATCTCAAACATTTTAAGTGGATAACCAATAAGGAATTTTAAGCAAATGGATTGGATCTTTGATATTGGATCCTCCCTATCAGGGTCATATTGGATATTGGATCCAGGACAAATGGAGTTGATCCACGATGTTAAAACCGGATTTTAGTGAGGAAAATTTCAATATCGGATCTATAACACTTTCATGGGATCCGTAGTAGCTTATGCGAAGTTTAGACCCACAGTATTTCTTTTGGATCCTGGACCTCGGAGATTCTAATGTTGTATGGATCTAATTAAAATTTTAATGTTGGATCTATAATAGATTGTTGGAATCCACGATTCGGATCCGGGACCCATATCAATTCGGGTCCATATATATATATTATCATATACATATATTAGAAATAAATAGATAAATATATATATATATATATATAAATAATTTTAATAAATTTACGGTTGGATCCATATGGATCCAACTCACGGATCCACATCGCAAGAGGGACGCGGATCCAACACTCGGTTGGATCCCGGGTCATGGATCCAGACCCGAGCCGCACCCCGCGTACGCAAGGTAAGTGTTTAATTTTTTTTTTTACCCGATACTGGGCTTCTCGATATGCTGCGTAGGGTTCTGAGTGAACCCTAACGCCAGACGATGGCGTGAGAGGGGAAGGGGTGTGCGCAGCCGCCGGGGAGGAGGAGGTAACTACCTCCTTCCGTTTCGGGGCCACCTGCCTTATTTACTCCCCTCCCACACCTCTCTTCCTCTCATGCCTTCCTCTTCCTCCCAGCTCCCTCTCGTTTTTGCACGCGCCAGCAGGGGCAGCCGACACCCTTTGCATCTTCCCCCCTGCGCTCTTCCCCTCCCGTTTCCTTTCCAGCAGCCAGCAGTGATGCTGCCGATTCCCCTTCCCTCGCATACTTCTTCGACTCCCGATGCCTCGCTGCAGCAACCACCCTCACCGGAGCCGGCGGCCCTCCTTCCGCAACAGCAACTTATGAGCGCCGAAACAGGTAGGATTCCTGTATCTCTTCTTGCTGGGTATTGAATTAGTCTGGGTGTGATTGGGTTGGTCAGGGAGAAACCCTGTGGTTGGCATGCACCGAGTGTCTGATGAGATTCTTGGCTGCCGGAAAAGCCTAAGTCTCGTATTTGGGTGGGTTCTTGCCAAACCCTAACTCGGCAATATCTGATCCCATCGATTTGTGGGTTCTTGCATAACCCTAACTTGAAAAATCCCAAATCCGATCGATTTGGAGTTTCGGCTGGATCGCCCCAACCGTGGGGTTTCCGATTTCTTGTATTTGATAACCTCAGATTTGGGGGTTTGATTCTTGGGGGTTAGATGACATAATTTAGGGGTGTTCATTCCAGTATTTGGGTGGAGGAAACATTGAAATTTTTGTATGCTTTATCATGCTGATGAAATCCCTGTTGATTGATCATGTTAGTCTTATCACATAACACATACCCTGTCGATATGAGTTCGGTTGGTCGATATCATGTTAGTTTTATTCGGTAACACATTTCATCATTAGGTTAATTCTTGGTTAGCCGAATGTGTCGGTTTCATTCTGAACGTATAGCTTACTTATAGTAAATTTTGTTAACCGATTCTTGCGTCTGTTCATTTTGAGAATATAAACATGTTAAATTAATTTCTGCTAACCGATCACGATTGTTTCACTTGTAAAATATGGCATCCTTATGCTCAATGCAGGTCAATAGAATGGTGACTTGAGTTTGAAATGCCTCATTGGTTGGTTAAATTGATTTGAGGATTATAAACTAAACACTTCTAGGTCTTTATAAATACATATGATGTTAAAACTCTGTATCGGATTTTGGAATTGACTTAGGCTCTTATGCATTTAAATGACTATACATTCAGATAGTGGTTCTGTGATTATACCACATGGCTTTCAAGAAAACTAGAATCTGGTTCGCGTGATTTCAAGGTTGAAACAACAGATCAGACTTTGTAATATGTTTAAACAGTGAATTGCATTCGCCAGGCTTCTCTGGTGTCGGGACAGATCTACATCTGCTTAAACTGTTTTTTTTTTCTGTCAGAAAATGTATTATTTGAACTGCTTGAATGTGGTATGATAGTTGTGTTGAGGAATGGGGTTTTTAAATTGGTTTCACACATACGATGGAGTATATAGTGATATATGGATATGTGATTTGCCTAAGAGGGCAATATATGAATGAGTTACCCGACGTGGGTACTTGAGTTATTGGTTTGCGTGCTATGATGATAAGAATGATAAAAACCTATTTGTAATTATGGTGTGCTAAGTGAGCCTCTGAAAATGTAGACTTCTCTCAATTGTTGATTCTTATAAAATGGTCATACTAGCCATACTATTGTTGGATCTCAAAGGAGGATCATGTTAATCTATTTTGTTGTTTCATCATAGGTTTCTGAAAAATTTAGTTTTACTAGCCCTATATGTGATATCAGTGATCTCTGTTAAATGAAATCTATAGGTTCACAACATCATGTGATAGGATTAGGAATCAACATGCTTATTTTATGGGATTGTTAAAATTGTTTGGAAACAGATTGAAACATTTGCTATTTCTAAATATACATACCTGGTAATCTGTTGTGGGAGAAACCTTGGAAGCAAGTATACATGAGAATCTAGTTGGATTCATGTTAAGTTGAAATTTAAGTTAATATTTACAGGCATATTCAGTTGATATGCAAATTCCTATTTAGATGCTTATAGGTGGATGCTCGGGTCCATATGAAGCTGCATATTAGTTAGATGCTCAATGCCTATGTAACTGCATAGTAAGTGTATGTTCAATTTCGTACAAAGCTGCATATCAAGTTGATATTCAATGCAAACTTAATTGCATATTAGGTTGTTATTCACTGTTACATGAAGCTGTATATTAAGCTAATGCTCAAATGCTTATTTAGCTGAATGGTAAAATGGTATTCAATTTTATATACTAAGCTGCATAATTTAGCATGTTCAATTGCATATTCCTTAAAATAGGCAAAATGCCATTAAGTATATATCATCTAGAAGGTGCAAATGGCCATGAAGATGTTTATTCTCCAATGTTCATATGCATGTTAAACTGTATATATTTTTCTGAAATACTATTGCCTAACACTACATATTTGCTGAAAGTATTAAATGCCAACTAAGCTATATATCTTGTGGAATGTTCAAATGAGAAGGTGTTTGGAAAAATGTATATAGTTGTATTACCAAATCTCTAAGATTACCCTGCATGCTCAATAGGGGACACCAAGAGTGTCTTTGCTTGTTGGCAGAGCTTTTAATGCATGCCACCCTTTTTATACATGGAGGCGTTGTGGCAATTTTTCTATTAAAGAATAAATAAATAATAATAATGATGATGAATGATGATTTGATAACCGAACCTATGGGTCGGTTTGTTATGGACATATGAATGTCAAGCGAATGTATTGAGGGTCAGGCATAGACCATCGAAGTTATGATGTGAATCCACATGGAAAAAGAAAATATAATATGGTTGCCCGACTGGTTTAAAGGCATCGGGGCATTCGTGCTTGACTGGTTTAAAGGCACCGAAGCACTTTGGGTGGGTTATGCAATCAATATGACAAAGGTCTGGGACTGGTTTATACACCTTGGTAAAATGACTAAGGTTGGGAATTTTACTGCAATGATAGTAGAAGGAAGTTGGGGAAATGCCCCATACTTCGGGAATATAATTAAATGAAAAGATTAACCCACTCAGATTCGGGCTTACCTTGGAGAGGGTAGGTGGTACAAAACTCCGGGGACATGTGTTTATCTGTTTCGAGCTAAAGTGACTCGATGGTCCCCAGTCCTCGGAGTTGTGGGGGGGGACCCGGACTACCAATATGTCCTAGGTGGTAGCTCTTTGTTCTTCTGCAGAAGTTAGGGATGCATCCTGTTTTTGGTTTTGGCCTTTGGGAGGTTCTCTCGGTCACTGGTCGCTCCCTTAGGATTTCAGTCACAGTTAGAATGTTCGGGTTAATAAAACAACTTTGAATAATATACCCCCGAACGTTCTCTTCTGTGATGGTTGCCTTGACCCGTGTGTACCCGCGGGATAAGATAATATAAACACTATTTAGAACAGTTAGGTATCACAGTGAGTGAAGTTACTCAAGGGACATGTGCATATTCTTTCAGGATGCTCTATATTTTGAAATTTAAATGAACTGAAATCCTGAAATGGGTAAATATGAGATGATTGAACTATTACATGAAAGTTATACATGTTATTGTTATTGTTGTTGCATAACTTAACTCACTTGCTTATTAATGTTGCATACCATGTACTACCTGCTCACGTATATGACTGTTGATTATTGTTGTTGCTTTACGTGCTATTGTATATGCTAAAGATTTACACTTGACACCCACATCATATACTAGACTCATGATGTACTTGCATTAAGAGTTACAGTTTTCCTACTTAGACGTGGTAGTCTAATTCCAATCAATTTACTATTTTTTTCAGGTAAAGAATATGGTTTATGAGCGGCTGCAGGATGAGGCATCGGATCGAGGTTTTTGGATTTATTGTTCGAGGAATCGCTTGGGTTTATTGTAATTTTTAACAGTTCATATAAATTATAACTCTGTTAATTTTCATTGATAAATGGAATGAGATAAATGTGTTGCATTTTCTCTCCACCGTAATGTCTCGAAATACTTAACCCTATATTATTTCTTGTTTCCGCTGTTATATATATATAAAAAAAAATCTTCAAATTTTGGGTTAAAATTTCGGGGCGTTACAACAGTAAATTTTTTTTAGGTACCAGATTGTACGGATCCGGATAGTTCTAGTACCCTGTAGGATTGATTTGCGGCACTAGAGGGTGTATGAGGAAGTCGAGTAGATTTTTTTTCCTGCATTTTTTGATTTGGATGCAGAATATCGAACGTTTGGATCTTACACAAGATCCAAACCACTTGAGGTCCAATACTAGTTGGTGCCACTTCATGTGGACAACCAAAGGCTCCAGTCAAACTCCAAGTTTGACTGAGAAAAGGAGCATATGGCTGTTGGAGGCAATGATGCATTTTTTTTTCAAAAGGAGCCCATGCATTGGGCAAGTGGGCGACAACTTGGAGAAGCCCACCCCCCTTTGTGAGTGATTGGAGCTGGGGCGTGGCATCATCATTTCACCATTTGAGAGCTTAAGACCCTTATGGTGGTCGACCATGAGGGTTGGTGGTTGTTGTTTTGAGAAAAAAAAGAAAAGAAATTTGAAATAGTGATGAAAGAGGAGAAGAGGCTGTTTGAAGGGTGAACACAGTCCCAATATTTTGGCCGTATCTCCTCAAATATTGGTCTAAATTGCATGATTTTTAGCTTGCTGGAAAGCTAAGATCCTTCTCTACAAGTTTGTTGTTTACTATTTGGCTTGATTCAGCTCGGTTAAGTGGCTAAAGTCCCGGACAAGTTGCCTGCTTACGACATCAAGGAAGAAGGTGAAAGGAAAATGCGAGTTGGAGCTTGGTGTGTGCTCGAAGGTTCTATTGGAGAAGGTCACGTAGGTTGAGTTGCTGCAGGAGTCATGTCCACGGCTTGAGGGCTCAACATCTCCTACCTTCCACGAACTAGTGATGGTGTTGGCTGCAACACAGCCGCACCATCTTCTTTATGAAATTGTGTTTGCATCCCTTGATCTCCTGTTATTTTTATGCTTCAATCTTGATGTTTGTTGAATATAACTGCAAATTAATTGATTGTTGTCAATGTACTGAGTGTTTAAAAACATTTTATGTTATTGAATGCGATTTCCAGTCATATCTTGATTCTGAGCATTGTGGTTTATCCATTTCGTTTTTTTGTCAAAAATCGGAATCCCAATTCTAGAGTTGTCAGAGACGACTCCAAAGAATTGATTGTATCTGCTTAGATACTGGTCCAATTTTAGTGTTCTTGGGCTTTCTAGAAAGCCAAGACACAAACCTTCAACATTGCTGTTGAGATTGCGGCCTGATTTGTTCGGCAGGGACCCGAAAATTCTATGTGAAACCGTCGGTCGGACAGAGCCTGTCAGCTCCTGTCCCGTCTAGAACACTCCAGATAGTGTTTCGTGTTTTTGGGATTCCTCTCGATTCCCTCCATGAAAATTTGATTTGTTTGATTCCGTGGAAAGCTAAGCCATAACCCTAAAACTTTTATGTTCAACATCATGGCTGATCTTAGTCTAAGTGTCTCAAAATTATCCATCTATCTGCTGTTGTCGGGAATTTAAAGCATTTGTTAATATCCTGATTTAGATTTTTTAGTCTCTCGATTTTTTGAAATTTCCTGCATGATTTGTGAATATGAAACTTGAATTAGTTAGCTGAAATACTATTGAACCTAATTACTATTCTGAGTTTCATTTGATTCGTACGTTTGCAAGTCTGAAATTCATGTTGATGTGAGTGCATGTTACGAACCCTAGATTACAATTTATAACAAATACCACATACTGTTTTGAAAGTTTAAAAATCCATAGAGGATCATAGAAAACTCAGAAAAATTCAAATTATAGCTCGTTGGAAAGATCTGGATTTGACTTATATTTCATCCGTTGAGATTTTTCATAAACTCTTTTGTCTGAGGGGTCAAAGACCCCTTCGAACAGACTGTTTGCTGAACCGGGAGTTTGTCGCAGACTTGCCTACCAGTCCCAGTTTCGAGTCCGTGGAAAATCTTGTGATTTCATATTCGTTAGAAAGATGCGTGAGTCACGCATGACTTTCCTTTGGATCGCCTTTGTCGAAACAGAGCACATGGGTCCCAAAAACTCTGTTTTCCATAGTCCTATTCGGACTCACTCCCGTGAAACGCTTCCGCACGTATCGAGATCCATTTGGATCTTGGATAGTGGATTGGTGCTTACTGAGTCCACATCACCTCCCCACTTCTTATCTTTTGGTGTGCCTTGTGTCAAATCGGGTCACCTCTGGTTGGACCCAATCCGAAATGTCCAACATTCTCCCACTTGACCCATTGACACAAATAAGCACATAATTGAGTTTTTTTACCGTTATCTTAATTTAATTTTCGTGTGGGTTCACATGCTATTCTGTATCAGAAGAATGAATCATACGAGTTACGAGATGTCATATTTTCATGCACTATAATATTATTCATTTTCAGTGTTTTAGTATGTTAAGATTATCTTTATGAATGAGTTGATCTCTAACCTATTCTATTGGTCCTTTTTAATATTGTTATTCTGCTATTATCTCTACCCAAATGAGAGATACTTTATACAACATCAACAATGCACAAAACCATATAGAATCAATTTAGTTTCATAAATGTGATCGCATATAACCATAATGTATTGTCATACATCAAAATGAATTAAACAGACCCATCCCCATTATATGTTGGGAACTTAATTCCGGTGCTAGCCCTTTAGTAAGGGGATCCACAATCATTTCCTTTGTACCGATTGTATCAATACACACTAAATGGTTCTCGGTCATTTCTTAATAACAAAGTATTTCAACTCCATTGTTGACATGAGGTGGAACCTTTGTTGTTATCCGAGAAGGATATGACAACTTCATTATCACATAAGATCTTTAGTGGCCTCTCAATAGAGTCTACTATACGAAAACCCGAAATGAAACTTCTAATCCATATGCCCTGAGATGAAATTTTGTTTAAATAAATAATTTTTGCCTTAATGACTTTCAGAAATTCCTTCACTATTCTACAGTAAGAGATGACACCTCGAATATTCTTAGTCACTCGCGATTGCAAATGCAACAGACTAAGATTATTTGAGCACTCTCACTTCTCATAAACAGCCTTCTGAGTGCTCTCACTTCTCATAGACAACCTTCGTAACGATTGTTCTATTCTCTGTGTGAGTGGGAGATTGCTCTATATGAGATTCATATTGAAAAGGTAAACATGAGACCCTTTATTATTCACCTTTTCTAAGACAAGTATAATAGAGTCATTATTGTTCCACTTTGGTGAAAACAATAATACTTAAAGTTGCTTCGCCTTCTCAATTCTCAAGGAATTGTCTTCAATTGGTGAAACTAATAGATCATGTAACCAGGGGCAATTCAGCACTTTACCTTTGGGTACGAACATGCTTGTGTACACATATGCTATTATACCTTATGTGAATTTGGAACACAATAACCTACCTTTGAGCAGAATCATTGTTTCGTAAAGTCACACACAATCTCAATACCGAATTTCAATCTCAACACGGTCCAAAAAACCCTCAATCAACAAAACTCAGATAATTTTTTGTGATAACTAGAGTGAGTTGATCAAAATCTCTTACCGCAAGTTCATGTAAAGCATGTCATAACACAAATAAAGTGCATACATTCATAATCTCATGCTTAAATAATCATGGATATCTCAAAAAACAACGTGAAACACACCTTATATCATGTTAGAGTTACCAAAAAATATGTGATCAATAATAAAGACATGCATTTATGAGTCATATCCGGGATTGAGGTCTTAAAACTGCCTAAACGGGTCCTTAAAGACTCTGAATCGGTCACTAAAAGCTCTGAACCAGTCACAAAAACTCTGAACCAGTTTAGAAAACCACTGAATCGGTCACTGAACCGGTTCTGCTCTTTAAAAGGGGTAAACAATGCATGTATCCAGTTTCAGACTTGATCCGACCCAAAACAACACCTGGGTTGGATCTCTCAATCCAGACCCAGTCTAAAACAGATTATGAGTCGGATCCCATGATCCAAACCCGGTCCAACCAGAACCCACAACAGGTCTGGGTCCTGGACTGGGTCCAACCTGGTACACCTGGAACCCACAACGGATCCGGGTCTTGGACCAGGTCCGACCTAGTCGGTCATATATCCGGTCCACCCGGAACCCCTAACGGGTCTGGGTCCCGGATCGAGCGCAGGCTCAATCCACTCGGACCCATACCCAATCCACCCGGAATGCTCTTCTTGAAATACAACCTCTGGAGATCTCAAATGCCGACGAGGTCTGAACGAAAGTTGCTCGAAATTTAATTGCGAACAACTTTCGTTTTAACGTCGTTGCTGAAAACGCAAATCAAGGCATCGGGCTGTGCTTGGACAAAGTTCTACCGAAATTCTGTAGAGCCGTTGGAAAACACGCTGGAATCCCTCCACACAACTATCATTCAAACAAGATCTTCACACGTCAATGAACTTAGATCCACTGGCGGATCGTCGATTCTCTATCGGAGATGGACAAAATTTAATGATATACAGTAAAGGCTGCCTCAACAGTCGTTGGCGGACAACCAACCAAATGGTTGGCTGAAACGACTGTGTCTGGTGGTGGGTTGCTTGTCAATGCTTCCCCCATCATCGCTAGACATCCCAAAACCAAACGGGAGTTCAACAAGAGAGAACAACGCCAACAAAAAAATTTGGTAAGTGCTGCATAGACACCGACACCCACACCCCGAATATGCGCAACAGATGCACGGTGTGAGCCCATAACCCAATGTTAGCATGAAATGGATCGCAGAAGAGCCACTTACCGGATGTGGCCTTGTATGATTCGAACGACATGTGTGAGCCCATAACCCAATGTTAGAATAAAATGGATCGCAAAGGAGCCACTTACCGGATGCGGCCTTGGACTATCTCATCGGCACTTCGGTGGATGCGGGTGGTCGACATTCTCCTCAGCCAATCGACGCCGTCGATGAGCCTAGGTCAAAAGGTGAGGAGGACCCTTGAACCCAATGTGTGAAAGAGATCACCCTTTGGTTGCTACCATCAAGCTACCAAAACCCTTCACATTCCATAATGAATGTAAACTCTTCACATTCATGCAACAACCCTCCCCACTTCTCATTGTCCTTTGGTGTGTCTTGTGTCAAACTGAGTCACCTTCGGTTGGACCCAATCCGAAATGTCCAACATTTTTTACCCGTCAGGCTGTTCAAAATCGTGCTATGAGAATGTTGTTTGAGCATCCCTGAGATTTGCAAATTCAAATTTGTCGTGGAGAGGAAATTAGTTTTGGATGTGTCACCTTGCTTCAATGGGTCTGGTACGACTTTGTCTAGCAAGTTGTTTGGATTGTGGTCATCATGTTCGCTGGTGGCTAGGTCCATAGGACCGTCAACAAAGAAGTGGGTTTACTAGGGAAATCTTGATTCCTTTTTATCTTGTCAACGAGATGATGCTTGCTAAGCTATTTATGTTGGAGCCGTCCTTGGATGCAGCTGTTGTAGATACCATAAACAGGGATATAAAGAGCCAAATAGCTAAACAAGTTCATGCTTGTTGTTCTAGTGTTAGATCCCTCTTACCTATTTGCTATATTCATATTGCCACCCTTAGCATATTCATTGTTGGTACAAAGTAAAACTGGCTCATGTTCTATCAAATAACCTGGGATAACTTGAAGAAATATGTACTTGTGATGCAGCGCAAAATGGCGATGCTTTCACGATAAGGGGTGCCCTCGTTGGCGCTCCTCAATGCAGCCACAGGAGACAGACCACAACGTAACAAGCCTGGCACTGTTATAGTTCTTCCATGCACGATCAGGCGTGCGGCAATAAATAACACAAACGAACTGCACTTGATGCAGCGAACAGGGGGAATTGCAAGGGTCACGCGAAGAGGGGCTGACGCTGATGGCTTCGTGCGATGCACAACCGTGCAGCCTGAAGGAAGAATCCACTAATAATGCCCACGGAAAGGGTTTGACAACAGGGAGTAATGAATAAAAAACAGCAAAAGATCACTAGGTCTGAGTAACTTGTTATTATTAAAGGACTGACATTGTTGACAGAAAAAGAGAAGCTGCTGCAACAAAAACAAAAGAGTAAAATGTAAAACAAAGAACTTAACGTAAAAGCTGTTGTAGAAAACTGTGTAAACTGAACATGACAGAAGAATAATAAACAATAGGGAAGTAAAGACAAAAACTATAATTGCAAAACAGGAAGAATCAAGGAAAATGACAAAGGAAAAAGGAACTGTTGAAAAAACCCAAAAGCAAAGGCTGCTGCAATCTTTAATTACGTCTTCTCCTCCTCACGCAACCCTAGAATAGGGTATTTTAAAAGTGGCTAACGGATCTGGATCTCTGGTCCAGTCCTCGGACCCGATCATTCCTTATGCTGCAATTGGATCCGGATCTCGGGTCCGGCCTTGGACCCGGGACAACTCTTGTTTCCTGCTGGAGGTGGGTTGGGCTTGCAGGGCCCTGATGTGCAACCGAATGACATTAAAGCGGGCCTGCGCAAGGATGTCGGCCCCGCGATCATCCAGCAGATGGTGTCATATCCATCATGGTTTCTTGATGCATTCAATTATGCCATTGCAACAAATATGGATGTCTTAAATTTGCGTATTGGTGGACCTGATTACTTAGACCTTCCATTGGTCGAAACGGTTTGGGAGTTGAATGCAAATAATATTATTATGGTTTCGGCAATGGGGAATGACGAGCCTCTTTATGGAACATTGAACATTCCAACAATAATTGATCTTTTGAAGCCGTTTGGGTTTGTTTTGGGGAACAAGATCATGAGCGGGGATTTCTCTATGGGCAGTGAGCAGAGCCACTATGCATTCAGGGCAAATATACTAAAATTTTCAGAAGGTGGTCCAGTTTTTGGTAATCATGCTTGTATTGTTGGGATTCTAGCCAAACCCTTAAGACCATGTGCTGGAGGGACAAAAATTCAGCTTGTGCTTCCATGGGGTGACATAGCAGATGGTACAGACGATCAACTTCAAAACAAATCTACAGGCTTTGATTTGGGGGTATTCCGAGAATATCGATACATGTTGCCTATCGTCAATGTGTCTGGTTTATATGCATATCGTGATGACAACAAGTCGTCAGAGTCGACTTCTTCCCAACCAGGGAAGAATGATGCAGAGCAGGACCGGACGTCCCAGATCCAGCAGGAAACAAGAGCTGTCCCGGGTCCAAGGCCGGACCCGAGATCCGGATCCAATTGCAACATAAGGAATGATCGGGTCTGAGGACTGGACCAGAGATCCAGATCCGTTAGCCACTTTTAAAATACCCTATTCTAGGGTTGCGTGAGGAGGAGAAGACGTAATTAAAGATTGCAACAACCTTTGCTTTTGGGTTTTTTCAGCAGTTCCTTTTTCCTTTGTCATTTTCCTTGATTCTTTCTGTTTTGCAATTATAGTTTTTGTCTTTACTTCCCTATTGTTTATTATTCCTCTGTCATGTTCAGTTTACACAGTTTTCTACAACAGCTTTTACGTTAAGTTCTTTGTTTTACATTTTACTCTTTTGTTTTTGTTGCAGCAGCTTCTCTTTTCCTGTCAACAATGTCAGTCTTTTAATAATAACAAGTTACTCAGACCTAGTGATCTTTTGCTGTTTTTTATTCATTACTCCCTGTTGTCAAACCCATTCTGTGGGCATTATTAGTGGATTCTTCCTTCAGGCTGCACGGCTGTGCATCGCACGAAGCCATCAGCTTCAGCCCCTCTTTGCGTGACCCTTGCAATTCCCCCTGTTCGCTGCATCAAGTGCAGTTCGTTTGTGTTATTTATTGTCGCACGCCTGATCGTGCGTGGAAGAACTATAACAGTGCCAGGCCTGTCACGTTGTGGTCTGTCTCCTGTGGCTGCATTGAGGAGCGCCAGCGAGGGCACCCCTTATTGTGAAAGCATCGCCATTTTGCGCTGCATCAACTTGCCAATTAATTTGATCAGAAAGAGCCAAAACCTGAAGTGAGAGCCAATACTTTGGCAGAACAATGTGAGAATCTCATTCAAAAAATGGAATGCAGTTGAGGTGGGGAGAAGAGGAGGGATGGGGTGGGGTCCAAAATGGTTGATACAAAACACTGACCTGGATGTACTAATTGGGGGCAAGGGAGTTGCTGTTAAAATATATTGTTATTATATATATATATATATATATATATATATATATATATATATATATATATATTGTAATACCCACTAGGGGTAAAATAGTCTTTTCACATGTTTACACACATATCCATTATATGCTTTCTTTTTTTTTTCTTTTCATTATGAAAGGAGGGGTCCACCATAGAGTCGTTGGACCCCTCCAACGGTCATAACCGTTGGAGGGGCTCCAACGACTCCATGGGACCCCTTCCTTGGTTCCCTTTTATGTATAAATAAGGGGCTTTGCCCCGTGTATTCTAAAGCTTGTTTAAGCTTTTCTCAATAAAGGTTTTCATATTTTTTAGCTCTCTTTTCTCTCATTTTGTGTTTGTCAATTGCCACTTTGTGGCTTATTGTATTTTTGGCCATTAGTGGCCCATTGCTTGTGCATCTCTTAGTCACTTAGTGACATTATCTTTTCTCATTAGTGTTTCATTACATGGTATCAGAGCATTGGTTGTCAAAGTATCGTTGGATTTCTCTTACTTACGTTTAAGTAAGCTTTTAAGAGTCAATCATTTGTTCTTCATCAAATTCCTGCAAGAAGGCTGACAAAGACACAAGGATCGATCTTTCATTCATATTGAATGGAACAAATTATAGAACGTGGACAGCCGCCATGGAAAACAATCTCAAAGGTAAAAGACTTTGGGGATATGTACGTGGAACCATTCTAGAACCACAATTGAAGCTTACTAAAAAGGAGGGAAATGAAGAAAAGGCCTTGAATGAAGAAGAGAAAGCTAAAGCTATTCAAGAGTACCAATCTAAAGTTGAAGATTGGGAAAGTGAACATGCTAAAATATTAGTATGGTTTATGAATAATGTGAAGCTCAAAATATGCGCCAATCTTGCCAAATTCAAGAAAACAAATAAAGCTTAGTTCTTTATGAAAGATATGTACACTCAAAAGGACCTTGCTAGGCATTTCTTTTTGCAAGAGAAAATAAGAGGAACCAAGTAAGGGGACATGTGCATTAGAGACTACTATAGTGCTCTATCCCCGTTACGGGATAAACTTGCTCTTCTTGAACCACAATGGGAGGGAAGTGCTATTGCTATGAGGCAAGAGCAAATGGAGAGAGAGAGGTTTTTTTAATTTATACATGGGCTTCGTCCCGAATTTGAACAACTAAGATGATCCCTTATTTATAGGGTTTCTACCCCTCTTAGTGAAAATTTAGCCGATTTGTGACAAGAAGAAACTCACTTGGCTCTTAAGAAAGATATTGATGAAGTCCATGCGGTATCTAGACCGAGAAATAATATGACATATAAACCTCTTCATTTTTGGAAAAATAACAATGGTGAAGGAAAAAAAATTATTTGTGACCATTGTAATGAACCGGGTCATCTTCAACTGGATTGTCCTAAGCTCAAAAGAAAGGTGGCTTCCGTTGGAGAATGTTCGAATAATTCAAGTGAAGAATCAAAGAAAGATGGAGATATAAAAGACTCCATTGCGCAACTTACCAAAACTCTCCAACAATTCATAAGGATCAATTCTTTCATACCTTCCACCTTTGGTGACGCAATCTCATCAACTTTCGGTATGTCCTATTGGATTCTTGATTCGGGTGCCTCTTTTCAGATGACTCCGAATGCATCTCTTTTATCAAACCAAGTCTCAATTCTTTTAAATCTGACTGATGTAACATCATTAGATGTTGAAGGAATGAGAAACCTTGAAAAAGTTTATCGCAAAAGTAAATAATTTCATGTTCCAAAAATTAGAATCATTCCAAAACTTAATTTAAATCTTTTTTTGGTCTCTCAAATTACCGATTTTGGATGTAGTGTTTCTTTTTCACTAACCAATTGCTATGTGCAGGATCTCCGATCCGAGAAGCGGATCGGGCAAGGCCATAGAAGAGGAGACCTATATTATATGATTTTTTTGTCTTTGTCATCCAAATCTTTTTGTTATCATGTTCAATCTAAAGATCTTGAGACTTGGTACAAAAGGTTTGGTCATCGTGGTATTTTCAAGTTGTATCTTTTTTCATTTTTGGAAAAATTTTGTAATGAAAAGACATTTACTTGCATTGATTGTATCCTAGATGCATTCGCTTCTGTATCCACATAGCAATTTTATTTCCAAAAGATCATTTGAACTAGTGCATTCGGATGTATGGGAACTGACACCCGTTATGTCTAAAAAAGGGTATTTCTATTACATTGTCTTTATTGATGACTTTACTAGATACACATGGGTTTATTTTATCAAAAACAAATCCGATGTCTTTTTCAATTTTAAAGAATTTCATGTTCTCATTCAAAATCAATTTCAAAACAACATAGCTATTTTTAGATCCGATTTCGGAGAAGAATACATGTCAAAAGAATTTCAAAACTATCTTAAACTGCATTATACATCAACAATCTTGTCCAAAAACTCTTCTACAAAATGGTCTTGTCGAGAGGAAACATAGGCATCTCATTGAAACAACAAGGACTCTTCTTGTTTATAAAAATGTTCCAAAGAACTTTTGGGCCGAAGCCACTCTTACTGCAACTTATCTCATAAATTGGATGCCTTTTCTTTAAAAAATGTTTCTCCTTTTGAAAATTTGTTCAAAGTATCTCCGGATTTTAAAAGATTGAAAGTCTTTTTTGTTGTAAGTGCTTTGTTTTTTTTCAAGGACAAGATAAAGTTGATAAACTATCACCAAAAGCTCTTGAATGTGCTTTTATTAGATACGGTGAAAATAAAAAGGTTATAGATGTTATGATATTCAAAACAAAAAACTTTATGTTTCAAGAAATATGACCTTTCTTGAAGAACAAAATGGTTTTGAAATTCAAAAATCTAAAGAAGAGATTGACTATTCTTTTCTATTTGACTTATTACCTAGAAATAAGTGTAAAAGTGATTTAATTTGTGATCATAATTGTAATAATTGTAATGACAATTCACATCAAAATGTTGATTTGTCATATCAAATTGTTGATTCTCACAATGAGAATCCTAATAATATATATATATATATATATATATATATATATATATATGTATGTATATTCGGCGTGAGGGCAATGGACATCAAAGTGCTTTTGATATATACTCTCAAGACATCTCCTTAGAAGATCTAGTTGAAGAAACCCAACCTAGGCGATCTTCTAGGAATAGTAGACCTCCTCAAAAATTTGTGTCATATGATTCCTTTTCTCCAAATTATAGAACTTGTCTAATGATGATACATTTCTATCATGAGCCTTCCAATTTTAAAGAGGCTAAGCAATATCTACATTGGGTTGATGCTACGAGACTTGAACTAGAAGCCCTTAACAAAGCCAACACTTGGACTATCGTACGTCAACCATTAGGGAAAAGAGCTATTAGATGCAGATGAGTTTAGAAGGTCAAAACAAATAGTGATGGGACATTAAAAAGATACAAAGATATCTTAGTTGCTAAAGGATATGCTCAAGAATATGAAATCGATTATGAGAAAACCTTTGCCCCAGTTGCTAGGATGACCAGTGTAAGAACCTTGATAGCTTTAACATCTATTAAACAATGTCCTATCTATCAACTAGGTGTTAAAAATGCATTTTTAAATGAGAATCTTTGTGAAGAAGTATTTATAGATCCTCCGCCGAGTCTTGAGATTGGTAAAGGAAAAATTCTTAAACTTAACAAAGGACTTTATGATCTCAAACAAGCTCTAAAAGCTTGGTATGATCTTTTTAGTAAAGTTGTTCTTGCTAATGGTTTTACCTCTTGTTATATTGATACTACTTTATTTGTTAAGTCTGTAGGAGATCACGTAACTATCTTATTGTTATATGTTGATGATATGATCATCACTAGAAATTATAACAAGAGCATTGAGCTTATTAAAAGTATTCTCAAAAATAATTTTGATATGTATGACCTTGGATTTCTAAGGTATTTTTTAGGGATCGAAGTTGGATATTCTCCTGGGGAGTATGTTTTCTTTCGGATGCAGCTTGCATCAGACATTATTGCTAGGTTTGTATTAACTGACGAAAAGAAAGTAAACACTCTCGAAGTAATCAATACCAAGATGAGAGCTAATGATGGAACTCTTTTATAAGATCCCATTCTTTATCGTGAGCTGATTGGATCACTAACATATTTGTCTATTACAAGGCCAAATATTGTTAGTTTGGATCATGGATCCGACCCGCACCACATTCCAAGGATCCACCTCGGGATGCATGGGTGGTGGCATGTTTGTAATTTAACTTTATTACTTGTGTAATGTTATACCCTGTATAACACTTATAAATAAGAAAAGAAAAGGGAAAACCCTATTGCCGCTGACTCCTCTCTTCTCTCTTTACCTTATCTCTAACCCTTGCAGGTTGATATTTCTGACATGGTATCAAAGCACAGGCGCGAAAATCAATCATCTAGAAGGCCTCTAAGGACCAGCACGTGCTGCTAAAGGACGTAGGTTTTATTTCTGTCCCTTTTTCCTTAATCAGATTTGCTTCTTTCCTCTTTTTCTTAATTCTCTTTCACGCCATTCCAGTTTCTCTTTCGATTCCTTTCATTTTCAGTATTTTTCTGGTACGCACGTCTTAACATTCTGTTTTCAGTCTGCCGAATCCTTGCTTTTCTCCCCAAAACATTTCTGTTTAATATTCTTCTGGTTCGCACGTCACTATTCCTCTGTGTAACGTGTATGCTAATATCATTTTCTGTGTAACGTGTGTGCTGATATCATTTTTCTGTGCAACGTGTGTGCTGATATTATTTTCAGCACACAACATTGTTGTTTTCCCCTCAATGCAATGTTAGTACAGTCGGCATTCAATAATTTTCTGGTTCGCACACCACTATTCTTCTGTGTAACGTGTGTGCTGATATTATTTTCAGCACACAACATTGCTGTTTTTTTTCCTCAATACACTGTTGGTACAGTTGGCATCTCATTCTTCATATAACCCATGGATTCCAAGTTGAACCCTAGTTTTCTTACTCACCTCATGACCCACAAGTTATCCCATGATAACTACTTACTTTGGAAACGTCAGATTGTGCCCTTTATTCGCAACCATGGTCTTTATGGGCATCTAGATGGGCGATCACCCGCCCCACCTACACATATCATGCAAGAAATAACAGGTGAAGATGAGAAGGTGAGTCAACTTCGAATCACTAATCCTGCTTATGACATATGGGTACAACGGGATCAGATATTAGTTGCTTACATAACTTCCACACTTTCTGATCGTGTTTTACAAACTATTTCTGATGATCAATCTGCTGTCGAGTTGTGGAATGGACTAGCTCATTCTTTTTCTCAGGTTTCCGAATCTCGAGCTTTACAACTCAAGTGGCAATTCCAATCCATGCGAAAAGGAAACAAATCCATTACAGAGTTCATGGGGGATGTCAGAGTGATTACAGCTCAGTTAGCTGCAATTGGAAGTCCTGTATCAGATAAGGATATGGTACAAAAGGTATTAGGTAGCCTTGGACCTGAATATCGCATATTTTGCACGACACTCCAGGTTGTTTCAATTCTTCCATGTTTTGATGATCTTCAATCTAAACTTTTGCAATATGAGGTCAGTTTAAATCAGTAACACACGTCAGATGATGCCCATCCTGTGATGATGGCACATACGCCTATTCAAACAGGAGTCTTATTTACTCCTCTTAGTCCCAATGGAACACCTATGAACAAAGGAGGATTACTACCTACACTAGGTGGAGGAGGTATTGGTTCAGGCAGTGTACCACGAGGGGGACGTGTTCCTACTTGTTTTCTGTGCAACAAGCAGGGACATGTTAAAGCAAATTACTGGTACAATCCTCAGAATCGGAACAAAACAGGGAGGCCAGATAGTAGGCCAGGGCAGAAGGCAACTCATCAGTTTGCACGCACTTCTCAGGGACAGGTTCTTCCACAAGACGTACAAAATATCCTTATGACTACTTTCAATCAGATGAACTTGCGCCAAAATGATGAAGGTATATGGTATATTGATTCAGGGGCAACAACACATGTTACTTCTGATGCAGGTAAATTTTCTCACTTGACTCCTTACACTGAAAATAGCACTATAGTCATAGGAGATGGATCTCACCACCCCATCTCTCACACTGGAAATGTCTCCATTTCTTTGCCTGAATCTCAATTACCCTTGTCAAATGTCTTACTCACACCTGCTATTCAAAAGAATATTCTATCTGTGTCAAAATTAGTTGATGAAACAAATTCTTCCGTTGAATTTACTCCTTCTTCTGTTTATCTTAAGGATCTTCACACCAAGAAGACGCTCGCTAAAGGTGACCGACGCGGGAATATGTACGTCTTTGAAGAATCTCATGTGCCTTTGAAGACGTCGTCTTCCGTAGCCGTGGCTTCTTCAGCTTCTTCCTTCCCAACATTTTTGAGTCGATCTACAAATCATAGTTCTTCATCTAGAGTCTTGAAACTTAATAAGCCAGACTTATGGCATCTTCGTTTGGGTCTTTGTAGTCAAGTTTTTCTTGACAAGTTGTCTGCTAAAGGTTTAATACCCGCAGTTAGTTTAGAGTCAAAATGTCCAAGTTGTCACTTATGCAAAAGTCATGTACTTCCTTTTCATAGTATCAATAAAAGAGCAACAAAGCCTTTTGAGATTATATGCTCAGATGTTTGGGGACCTGCGCCCACTGCCTCTCTTTCTGGATCTCGATACTATGTACTCTTTCTTGACTCTTACACTCGTTTTAGTTGGATTTACTTCATGAAAAACAAACATGAAGTTTTTAAGTTGTTCAAACAGTTTCATGCACTAGTCCAAAACCAATTCAATACCAATGTTGTATATTTCCAGTGTGATGGGGGGAGAATACATATCCCATGATTTTAGTGAATATTTGAAGGAGCATGGCATTACACGTAACATTTCTTGCCCTCATACCCCTCAACAAAATGGAGTAGCTGAGAGAAAACACAGGCATATTGTTGAGACAACCTTGAGCATGATGCACACTGTGGGTATTCCTTTCTCTCTTTGGACAGAGGCTTTCCATACAGCTGTTTTCGTTATTAACAGGTTGCCCATGACCATCCTTGAAGATAATTCTCCATATTTTGTTCTTTATAATTGTCATCCATCATATAAAGAGCTACATCCTTTTGGTTGTGTATGTTATTCATTGAGAAATAAGTTTCAAGACAGAGCTGTACAATGCAAGTTTCTTGGGTATGCAGATGACTATAAGGGATACAGGTGTTATGATCCTCGTACAAGCAAAATTCGGGTATCTAGAAATGTTGTTTTTGATGATGAAAACTTTGACACTCTGGGTTCATCTTCCATAGATACACAGGATAGTTATGATCCTTGGCTCAGTGGCTCACTTTTATATGACTTGTTGCCTTATGAGGATTCAGCTTTATCGACAGACAATGAACCCTATACTTTCGATGTGGAACCACATATGGAAGACATTCCTCCTACAACAACATCCTCACGTTTTTCTGGTCTTGTTTATTCTCGTAGAGTTCATCCAGTTAATGATGAGACTCCTCTACGACGTTCCACTCGGATTAGACACCCCATAGATCGCTGGGTAAGTTATACCAATTTCTCTTTGGATTTTCAAACATTTCTAACTAGAGTGTCCAAGGAAATAGAACCCTCCTCCTTTCATGAGGCTGTTCATTCCCGTGCTTGGGTAGAGGCGATGAATGAGGAAATGGAAGCATTGCATGAATGCAACACATGGGAAATTGTACCAAGGCCAGATAACAAGAATGTTGTAGGATCCAAATAGGTGTACAAGATCAAGCACAAACCGGATGGTAGTGTTGAGCGCTATAAGGCTCGTCTGGTTGCACGAGGCTTCACACAGCAGTATGGGCAGGACTACGATGAAACGTTCAACCCAGTAGTAAAATTGGGCACCGTCAGGATTATCATTGCATTGGCATTACAACATGGATGGTCACTCAGTCAACTTGATGTTAAAAATGCTTTTCTGCATGGTGAACTAAAGGAAAAAGTTTACATGTAGCAGCCACCTGGTTATAGCATGCATGATTCATCAAATTGGGTTTGTAAACTTCGACGCTCTCTTTATGGCCTGAAACAAGCTTCTCGATCTTGGTTGAAAGTTTTTCCATGGAAATCCAGCATCATGGGTTCACTAAAAGTGTTCTAGACCATTCATTGTTCATATTCAAAAGTGATTCAGCTATTGTTTGGGTGCTTATATATGTTGATGACATCATTATTACCGGGAGTGATGAGGATCACATATCTTGGGTTAAGTCTATGCTGATGGCTAAATTCAAGATGAAAGACTTGGGTCCCTTGCGATATTTTCTGGGTGTGGAAGTTGATAGTCGACATGAGACTATTACATTGAGCCAACATAAGTACACCATTGATATTTTACTTGCTATAGGGATAGAAAATTGTAAACCAATTAGCACACCTTGCCTTCTAAATTATAAGCTAAGTGCTAAAGAAGGCATTACTTATCATGATCCTACTTTGTATCGTCGAGTTGTAGGGATGTTACAATACTTAACATTCACTAAGCCTGACATAGCATACTCTGTCAATCAGGCTTCACAGTTTATGCATGCTCCTACAGATGTACATATGGAAGGAGTAAAAAGAATCCTTCGGTATTTAAAGGGTACGATTGGAGATGGCTTGATGTATACCAAGGACAGAGCTTATACGTCAGGGCATCGACTATTCACCTACACAGACGCGGATTGGGCTGGTGATCCTGACGAGCACAGATCAGTTTCGGGGTATTGCATTCTTATCGGCAATAATATTGTAACATGGAGTAGCAAGAAGCAAAAGGCAAGAATTACAAGAACCGATCTCGTCCTCTATGCTTCTTTGCGATAATCAGAGTGTTATTAATATTGCCTTCAATCCCATCCTTCATTGTCGCACGAAGCATATCGAGATCGATCAACACTTTGTTAGACAAAAGGTGGAAGAAAAAGAAATTGAACCTGCATATGTTCGGTCAGATATGCAAGTTGCTGACATCTTTACCAAGGGATTATCCACTCATCAGTTTTGGGCACTCAAAGACAAGTTGAGCATGATCAAAGACCATACTCAACTTGAGGGAGGCTGTTAGTTTGGATCATGGATCCGACCCGCACCACATTCCAAGGATCCACCTCGGGATGCGTGGGTGGTGGCATGTTTGTAATTTAACTTTATTACTTGTGTAATGTTATACCCTGTATAACACTTATAAATAAGAAAAGAAAAGGGAAAACCCTATTGCCGCCGACTCCTCTCTTCTCTCTCTTCTCTCTTTACCTCATCTCTAACCCTTGCAGGTTGATATTTCTGACAAATATTACTCATGTTGTTCATAATGCAAGCCAATTTTTGACTGCTCCTACTTCTATTCACATGACAATTGTTATGAGAATTATCAGATATTTAAAGAAAACTATAACAAAAGGATTATTCTTATCTTCCTCTTCATCTCCTAATTTAATTACTTATACTGACTCTGATTGAGGGGTAATACCAATGATTGTATTTCTACAACAGGTTATTGTGTTTTTTTTGGAGAATCATTAATTTCTTGGAGATGTAATAAACAAAAGAAGGTGTCCCTTTCTTCCACAGAGGTTGAGTAAAGGGCGATGGCCACCACTACCACTGAACTTGTCTGGCTGAGAATTCTGCTCAAAGATATGGGTATTCTTTTCTCTACTCCTTTGTAGTTGTGCTGCGACAACAAGAGTGCTATTTACATTGCTAGCAATCACACCTTCTATGAACGAACAAAGCATATAGAGATGGATTGCCACTATGTTTGAGATAAATTCTTACGGGGTACAATTCAACTAACCTATGTTACTTCAGAGTATCAGCTAGCGAACTTCTTCAACAAAGCATTGCCATCGCCTCACTTCTACTTTCTCCTCAGCAAAATCTCGGTAATCTCACGTGTGTTTGAGGGGGGGTGTTAAAATATATTGTTATTACATATATATATATATAAATACTTACTAGGGGTAAAATAGTCTTTTTCACATATATACATGCATATCCATTAGGGATACGTTTTTTTTCCTTTTTCTTTATTTTTTATTTCTTTTCATTATGAAAGGAGGGGCCCCTCCAACGACTCTATGGTGGACCCTTCCTTGGTTCCCTTTTATATCTAAATAAGGGACTTTGCCCCTTGTATTCTCAAGCTTGTTTAAGCTTTTCTCAATAAAGGTTCTCATGTTTTTTTAGCTCTCTTTTCTCCCATTTTGTGTTTGTCAATTTTCACTTTGTGGCTTATTGTATTTTCCCCATTAATGGCCCATTGCTTGTATGCTTGTACGTCTCTTAGTCACTTAGTGACATTATCTTTTCTCATTAGTGTTTCATTACAGTTGCTTCCTTTTTTTCTCTTTTGTTTTACCTCCAGTTGACAGTGTCTGCCAAGTTTTTGCAGCACATCATAACTTGTAGGGGATCTTTGGAAGGTTGTGCAAACATTTATGGAGATGAACACAACTTGAAAGCTAGGACTGGATAATAAATAATGAGGATGGTAGGGGAGCGGGTTGTGGAGTTGAGATCACAACTGGTCAAACCAATAATAAAATGAATGTTCTTTGAAATTGGTCGTATCCATCAATTTTTTCATGGGGTCCAAAGTTGTGAAGTTTTTTTTTTTTTGAAAGGCAAGCTGGGGTTAGGCAGACCCCCCACCAGTTACACAACAATACCATTGAGATTTGAACTTACCACGTCCCAACACAAGGTGATTGTACTCACTACTACCAGACAACCGGAGCCCCCAAAGTTGTGAAGTTTTGGATTGTCAAACACATAACTTATGGAGAATGCAATTTTATTATGAATCTTATCCGTCAAAAGCATTAGGCGGTGCCTAGTGACCCACAAAAGAATAGAGTTTTCTAAAGCAAAAATATAAACAAATAATCATATAAATAAGAAAAAAATGAAAACTTAAACGTTTCAAAATACACAACCAAAACATGATTATTAATATTCTAAACATTATGAAAAACAAATATGAAATACCAACCTTGGTGCCCCACTGAGGCACTTGCCTAGGCACCTAAGTGCTCCTAAGCAATAGCCTAGGTTGTCTAGGCAGGTTTTAACTACTAGGTAACGAAGGGACAAATTGATTGATTGATCAGCTTTTACAATATCAAGATCTGCCACTTTTTTTTTTCCTTTTTTGGGTTACAGCTACCTCTCATAGATGTTGATTGGGAGTTATTGTATTTGCAGCCGAAGAAAGGAGACTATCTCTCCATCTGCAATGCCTGTTATGATCCTAATACATGCTATGAGCCTAGACTGCAATGCCTGCTATGATACTAATGTGAAGCAAGCGCATCATGATTTCTATGACACCTAAAAGTCTCAAAGCATAGTTTAGTTTCTACAGTTTATGTTAAGAGTATTGGTGGCAGTGGTGGCTTGCGATATTATATAAAGTAGCTTTTAAAGTTCATACTTTTAGCTGTCTTGTATCATCTGTAGAAGCTGACATGCGATAATAGTTTTGATGGTGGTTGCATGGTTATCTGATGATGGATGGTTGTAGTTGCAGTCTGACTGTAAATGCTGTGATAACGAAGAACATTTGTTTGTTAGTCAAAGGTAGAGTAATACTGAAATTGAAAGAAAGAAAAAAAGGAAAAGGACATCCAGCAGTCTAATATCAAGATAGATTCACCTGCACTTAGAAATAGGTTCATATTATTCAAATAAGTGAAGCTTCAGTTCTGTCAATAGACTTTTCTAAATGGGATTTTTGAAGCACACTTTTCCGGGTAAACTGGACCTATATTAGTTTGAGTATCTGAGGGTTGTAGACCTAATCTTGATCAAGATATTAGCATAAAATAGATTAATCTTGGGGTCCAAGGATTTAATTCTTTTTTGTCATAAATAGTAAACCGGATCATCAAAGATAGTCCTTGATCATAAAAGAAAAAGTTAGACTCTAGTTCTCTGCTGGTTTATCTTGAATGTTCATGTTCTAGAGCTCTGAGATGTGTGGTAGACAGTCTCAATGTGGACCTTGGAAATTTATTGGTATCTTGTGATGTTTATAGAAAAAAATATTCTTCTCAAAAGAATTGCGGTGAAATTATACTTACATACTGTAAGTATAAAACAAAAAGAAAAACTGAGAAAAATGAAAACTTACTGTTTCGTTTGAAAGTTCTATGATGATATTATGATGAAACTGAAACTTGTGATTTCTCTGAAAACAACAGAATACTTTTGGATAGTTTGCTTTTTTCAAGAAGGGTCCCCCACACCAAATCCTACTTGTTAGTTTCTTTGTTTGTTGATGCTTTAGAAGGTTATTTTTCTTGCTCTTTGTCAAATTTTGAACTACAAGGAGCAATCAATGGTATTTTACCACCTGAAGTATACACTAAGGTTGTAAGTAGCATATTGTAACCCGTATCGATCAAGTCCAAAGTAAGATACGTATCGTATCGTAAAAAAATCATAAATTTCACTAAAAAAATTTAAAAATCTAAAATCATAGAACACAAGAACACAATATATTTTTGTAATAAGATTAACTAAACATAGATATGCCATTAAACATTTAACAACCCACATTTGGTTGTGCAGCCATGAGGGGAAAGTCATACAAGTTAGAGTTCAGAAACATGTCTTATATATAAAAGTCATCTTTAGTATCTAACTTTAGCGCAATGATTTTCTTCATTTATTGCATCGTTCAATGACTTAAGATAATAATGGGTCATCTTCATCTTCTGAATCAGGGACCACATCTGGCAATTTCTCTTTCATAAATGTTTCACGTACTCGTGTTTTTCTTTTATCATCTTCTATAAGACTAGTAAGAGGCTCAACACAAATATCAGAAGGAATGCGATGTGTACATAATTTCATAGTGGAGTTGCTATGCCCCACAACATGACATTTAAATCCATACAATCTTCCATGCATTACAAAATCACAAAAGTTACATTTCATTATTCATTTTAAACAGACCTTCAAGTCAATTGGTGTACAATATTTTCAATGCAAGATCCTTTGAGAGACATCCTCTAAGACTTGCACTCTTCATCAACCTCCTAGATCACGTATTGCTAAATCTAATCACTACAAAGATGTAAAACAATGTTCAATAACACACTTAGGGACAAATTTTGACTTCTAAGGATACAAAATGAGATTAAGGGTAAAAAACTAAAAGTAAAGTAATATCTTCTAAGAACTTAAAAAAAAAACTAGTTTACCCTCCTTCAACTTCAATTATACACAAATGAAATAAAGAACAATAATTTTTTACCTTATCTTAACTCCTTGAATGAAAATTGGATAAAATGCACTCTTATGCAAGAAAACCATAAAGGCCTCTTCCTTGGCACAAGAATTGGACCCCAAAATGCTTTCAAGTCTCATATGGGTGCGTGAGTTTCCTTCTAATAGTCTCTACACAAATGAAGAAATCGGCCCTAGGAATGTCTTTTACACCCAAAGTAAAAAAAAGTTTTGGCCCTTTTAAAGTGCACCCGAAGGGTATTGTATGATACACCCGATACGGATACGATACACACTCGTATCATGATATGAGTGTATCGTATCATTAGAATAAATAGTAATGATACGTATCACACCATATGATACAACACTTGTATAAACTACTGATTTGTCTCTTACTGTTAAAAATCCTCATATAACACTAAATTAATGGGGTTATGGGATATGTTTGCTACTGATTAGTATTGTTGTTGCTGTTATTATTATTGTTATTATTTTGTTTTGACAACTGTATGTTTTTCATTGCATTTTTCCCCCACATTTTAGGTTGCGAAGTGCTTTCCATTAGTCAAGAAGATAGCTTCACAAGGCATTTTAGCAAAAAGTTGCTGCTTTTGTCTTGTTCCTGCATATGGCTTCCACAGGTGCAATGTGTTCTGCAGCAGTTAGAAAATCCAATGGCAATGCAGCAGGTGTGGACAAATTACCGGAGGGAATAAATGAGATGAAGATAAGGGATGACAAGGTATAAAATTGGTCTTTTTTACCTGTTTTGACATGAAAAGCTTTTGCTGCAGATTTTGATTGGTCTGTCTTCTTTTCTTATCAGGGAAATTATTTCTAAGCAGAATTTATTTTGCAGGAAATGGAAGCGACTGTTGTTGATGGCAATGACACGGAGACAGGGCATATTATTGTAACAACAATTGGTGGTAGAAATGGCCAGCCCAAGCAGGTAAGCATCTTATTTGGACAAAGAAACCTGTTTCTGGAGTGCAAATGTGAATAATTCTTGGTTAGAGAACCCATGGCAAGAAAGAAATATGAACAGTAAAAAGTTGGTCTCCAAACTGAAAGTTCTCCATTATGATAATAGAGTAAGCATAATACTCAGAAACTATCAATGGTCTCTCGTCATCATATTTTCTTTCCCATTTCTCATATTCTGTTCTTTTTTGTCATTTTTTCTTTTCTTTTTTGTGTCATATGTGTTGTTGGAACAGACACAGAAAGAGTGCTGTTCAATCTATAATGTGCTGGTTAGGATTTATTCTCCATGGTTGGATTCAGAACCCATGAACTTGAATGAATTGTCACCAAATGGTCAATGAAGATAGCATTGTGCCTTTAAGCTTAGCCAAGTCGTTATATACTTGGTTGACTTAGCTTGGTTACATCAACTCCAAGTCTGGTTTGGATTTTTTCATGGATTACCCCTGTCAGAAACTCAGGTTTGACAAGAGAACCTGGCATCGACTTGGGTGAAGTTCACATGGACTCAGTTAAAGTCAACTGAGTTTATTCTTTTTCTTGGCTTGTTTTCTCCTTCAGAGACTCCTCTTTAGCTCAGACAACTTAATGTCACTGGTTGGGCCATCTTTATATTACTTTCTTTTTCTAAATACATTCTTCAATTTTGCTTCAGACAATAAGTTACATGGCAGAACGTGTGGTGGGGCATGGTTCCTTTGGAATTGTATTTCAGGTGAACATTATTTTCCGATATCATCATTATATATTGTAACTCTTGTTATCTTTATTTGTCATCAATCATCATCAAGATGGCAACATACTTAGTTCTAATATACATAATAATGGATTTCTTCCTCCAGGCAAAGTGCTTGGAGACAGGGGAAACTGTAGCAATTAAGAAGGTGCTGCAGGATAAGCGATACAAGAATCGTGAGCTGCAAACTATGCGACTTCTAGATCATCCTAATGTTGTAGCCCTCAAGCATTGCTTCTTCTCAACCACTGAGAAGGATGAACTCTATCTGAATCTTGTGCTAGAATACGTACCTGAGACTGTTTATCGTGTTGCAAAACATTACAACAGGATGAACCAGAGGATGCCTTTAATTTATGTTAAGATGTACACTTATCAGGTTTGGCTTTTGTCGATGTGCTTTCTCTGTTTTCTTGGAAAAAGGGATTAGATAAAACTCTTAATGCTTCTCTTTTTTGTTAGTTCAACTTTGATTTCTTCTTTGTTAGTTCACTATCGGCATACTACATTATGGTGCTTGAAACAATGGTACTTTGTTCAGGAATCTAGCCTAATATTCAAATATCATGACCAGATCTGCAGGGCATTAGCATATATTCATGGGGCCGTAGGAGTCTGCCATAGGGACATCAAGCCACAGAATTTACTGGTTTGTAATTGTTTCCATCAGATTCTCTGCCAACTTGCTTGTTTACTAATAATGACCAAATGCTGCAGGTTAATCCTCATACCCACCAGCTTAAATTATGTGATTTTGGAAGCGCAAAAGTTCTGGTAGGTTATATATGTTCCAAATTGTGCCTTCGTTTTTACAATCTAACAACTACTCAACATACTTTAATAAGATTTGTAATGTTCTCCAGTTTCTCTGTTATGGTTGAGTTCTTTTAGGTGTATGCTTTGGTTAACTCTGAAACACAAATTGTATGGTATTTGCATGATTCCTGTATATGTTGTCCTATAGGCATCCTTATTTTTTAATTTAGGTTGACTAAATTATTTGGATAGATTTGCTTGCTCCAGTTGCTACTTGTTTGTTCTTTGCCTTCATCTGTACCATTGTCATGTATTTCACTGTCACCTGAGTCATAGTTGAGAGGTGTGAGTTGCCAAGTGCCTGTGGACCGCATTATGTTAAGGCTATGTAGCAGGGATATCTAACTTATTCTCATGCTGTTCCCTCTTAAATACTACTACTAATGAAAATTTATACAAAAATGGCATGTGCCATGCCTTTTTCTTCCTGTCCTTGTGACATAGTGATAAGGTAGACCCATTTGAACTAAAAGGACCTTGGTACGTAGGAAGGCTGGGTTGGTGCAGCCCATAGTACAGAATTGAGAAACTTTGGTGTATTTTGGGTTTAAATGGAACATCAGAAGAAAAAATGTACATGATTTTTGTATCTGAATTTTCTGCTATCTTTGGTATATGCCTTTTGTTTTTGCATCTGATATTTTGCCATCTTTGGTATCTGTTTTTTGTTCCACATCTGTTTTCTGTTTTGTTTCTATGAGTAATTTTTACATGTTTCATTAATTTTTGGGCATAATGTTGAAGGTCAAAGGAGAACCAAATATATCATACATTTGTTCTCGCTACTATCGTGCCCCTGAGCTCATTTTTGGGGCTACAGAGTATACTACTGCTATTGACATGTGGTCTGTCGGTTGTGTTCTAGCCGAGCTGCTGCTTGGGCAGGTTTGTACCTTCTTTTGTTTGGATAAATGGTTCAAAATATATGACATCAAAATTAAAATCACACCCAAAATATCTTATAGACTTTCATTGTGGGATTATAGTCACAGTTTGCCTCACTATATTTTCAATTCTGTTGGATATAATTTGACTTTCCACAGTTTCAATATGCTGATATTTTTTCTTTTTGACAGCCTCTGTTCCCTGGAGAGAGTGGAGTGGACCAGCTAGTGGAGATAATCAAGGTGAAACCATCCTTAAATTTCATCCATATTAGAAATATCTAGGTTAACTTTGGGAAAAAATAATATAACTTTCATTTATCATCACCAATTTGTAGGTTCTTGGTACGCCTACCAGAGAAGAAATTAAGTGTATGAATCCAAATTATACTGAATTCAAATTCCCGCAAATCAAAGCTCATCCATGGCACAAGGTCAGAATAATGGTTGATCAATTTCTCTATTCTTTTACTTTGTCTTTCCTTTGGCATGCTGGCATTCTGGTTGAAGATAGCAAATTTTTTATTTCTAGCTGTTTTTTTAATAGACTCTTATCTAAACTTTAACTTACTCCTCTCTGTTATGCATCAATATCAGTTATTCCACAAGCGCATGCCACCGGAAGCAGTAGATCTTGTCTCAAGATTTCTTCAATATTCACCAAATCTGCGTTGCACTGCTGTAAGTTTATTTCTTTTTCTAATTTTCTTTTGTGCTACGTCCACAATCTCAATTGCTGCATCTGTCGCAGCTTGTGCGTCACTTTAATTGTGCAAAAATAGGCTATCATGCTGTCAAATTGTATTAGATTTTATTATTTTGAGATTGTTAAGGTGATTTATTGGTCTTCAATGAGAAGGTTAAGAACCATATTCAATGTTAAAAATGGATTCACTGTCATTCAGTAGTAACTTGTGTAGATTTTTTGATGCTTTATATTATTTTGTTTTCATATTTTTGCAGGTTTTGAGTTGTCAGGGACAAAATCATCTTCTTTAAGAATTTCCTGTTATTCCCAGTTATTCTGAAAATTCAAGTTCTCTTGAAAGTTCCATGATAATATGTAAAACTGGAGCTGTGATTGATAATTACTTTGTGTGGTTTTGTATACAAAACTGACGATCTTCTCAAGAATTTGCAGTTCTTCATTCTGTACTTCATTGACAAAAAAACATTAGTCAATATTTTAAGAAAATTGTTAGAACTCTATATAACTGTTTAACTTTGCTGCTGCGATGAGCAACTAATATCATTCCTTTCTTATGATTTGAATCTATCGCTAATTTTTTGTTATGAACACTGGGTGCAGTTAGAGGCCTGCATACATCCATTTTTTGATGAGCTTCGCGATCTGAATACTCGTCTCCCTAATGGTCGTCCATTGCCACCATTGTTTAATTTTAAACCCCAAGGTCCCCCCCCCCCTCTCTCTCTCTCTCTCTCTCTCTCTCCCCTCTCTAACATATGAGTGTGATGTGTGTAGAGCTCAAAGGTGTGACATTGGAGCTGCTGGTGAAGCTGATTCCAGAACATGCCCGGAAGTAGTGTCCATTCCTTGCTTTCTAACTATCCAATGCAAGAGTGCATCAAATGCACAGCATTATTGTATCATATGTCATTTGAAGTTAAGGAAACCAACCAGCCTTTGTTACATGTTTCCAAATACTGATTGATAGCGCTTGGTGATTTTACATGTAGGGCATTGTCTGTTCAGGTATGTAGCCTTTTGAATCAAACATGTATTATTGTTAATCTTGAGAAGGCTTGAGCACAATGTTGGACCTAATTGTCTTGTTATTATATTCTCATATTCAACCTTGATTTTTACTATTTTTTTTTCAAACTGCACCATATTTCCACTCTGGTTTACTAGGAAATGTTCTTGTAGAAAAGGCCGCTGGCACAACTCTGTGAGAGATGGATTCTACCAAAAATTTTCTGCAAACATGTCTGAGTGGTTGGAGCTTCGCATGGTTCTACATCTTGGCTGTGTAGGATGGCTGTAATTACCAGATGCCTGAAATCAATGGGATTAGTCATTGTCCTGGTTGGATCCATCTACCAGTATTCGCCCTTGCTGTATCTGAAAGCCAGGGGAAGCATTTCTTTTCAGTTTTCAGATGGTTTCCCTTGATACACTTACTTTTGACTGATTAAACTCCCTCTTTCAGTTGGCATTGATTGGCAATTATGAGCACCTTCCTTGATGGATGACATCAATTTGCTTTTTTCCAGATAAACTGGTATCGAGTGGCTTTTTTAAACACTGGAGTGCATTGCCTACATGATACAAGTTCATGTACCACCTAAATTTAGTAGATTGTGACATGCAATTCAGATTTGTGAATTATGAATAAGCCGACACAGTAGCTTAAGCAATCACTTTTTTCCTCAAACTTTACATCCTTGTTCCAAGAGTCCTCACTTTTGGCACTTTGTTTTTGCCTCTATTTTTTTTCTTTATTTTAAAGTCAGTAATCATGTTTGTCAATTCTGGGTAAACTTAGTTGAATCATGTCCACTTGAGAAGTGCCTTTGTTTGTTGACTGTGCAAACACTGTTAAGACTTAGGTCATAAAATCAGCATCCAAGAGATCTTGTTAGGTGGTTCTCTTGTGTAGGTAGGATCAGAGAACTTTCTTGATGCCTCTGAAGAGTTAGGAAAGCCTAACTGGGTTTCAAATACTTCTAGTGGTTGTAAAGGTCACCATCGGCTTCTCCTTTCCGGAAATCATGAAGCCATTTTGCATGTCTGTTTATCAATCAGGAAAATCATTGAGTTGACCATTGAATTTGAGGGTCTTCCATGCAGATCCTGGTTGTTCAGAAGTGTTAGATTTTTTTTAATATAGTTCCCCTTTTTAGGGATTTGCTCAAACTCAAGCAAGAAGACAGGAAAATACTCCTTCAGACAGTGGATTGATTTACAAATTTGTTTCAGGTCTGATTGGCATGGTGTCAACCTGGATTGCATTGTACATGATTGAGCCAGTTGATGATGCAGTTACTTGTGGCATAATTTTAGCAAGTTGTCTGGCTTTTCAAATTCATCAAAGGCTCCCACTTGCCTTTATTTCTTTCAAGCAAAAAGTGTTTATATGAGAATGAGAATAGTAGCTAACATTGAGGGTTTTCTGTTAGTCATTTTCGACTTTCTATTCAGAGTTGAGGCTTTTTGTTTATTTTCCGTAATGCTGTTGTAGAGGATGTAGAATTGGTGCTATATGACAGATTTTCCATTGTTACTCCTACAATGTATCCACTTTTTATACTACTTTCAGTGGAAAACTCCACCGAAGTGGCCATATCCCTGCATCTGAAGCTATATTGATGTGACATAGCACAAATAGAGTTGACAAGGGTATTTAGCATAAACCCAAAGTAAGAATATAAACTAAAACAAATTTAAATCATACCATTTAGACTTCTTAAGAAATTAACAATTTTACAAGATTAACAAAATATATGTGAGTCTTGAATGCTGCAACTATTGGCCATAACCCTTCTCATGATTCTGGCCATATCATGCTTTATCGTTCCTACCATGCTATTCTTGTGCAAACTTGAACGGGGCATTTGTATCGACCTCTTACGTAAACCATTTAAGATTTTAGGAATATCCTGATCCAACAATCCCCCTAGATCTATATGTTCATCTTAGCATATGGATCTACATATATTTATTTAAAAGTACATGTGATTCGGTAGATACGAGTACCCTCACATACGAGTACCCTCACACGCAAGGTTTAAAACAAACCTTCCTCAGCCATGGCTAAAACCCATGGTTGTGTATGTATGATTTCATATAGGTTTGCGAAAGGTATGCAATATACTTGTGTTACAGGGCGCAAAACACATCCATAAAGAATATATTGCCCCTTACCTTATTCGGAAGATCGAGCCGGTGGAGATGGCGTCACTTCTTCTCAGTTGGAGCTCCACGTAAGGCGAGGAAGAGAGCTCCCCACGTCAACAATGGTGGCTTAGGAGAGAGAGAGAGAGAGAGAGAGAGAGAGAGAGAGAGAGAGAGAGAGAGAGTCGTGGTTCACGATTTTTGCCAAAGAGGTTCCTCTTTCCCCTATTTCAACTCCTCTTAATTAAGCCTTCAAATTTTTTTGAACTGAGGTTCGTTTTTAAAGGGACAACGAACCCCACTACTGTGCTATGTTGCATTTTGTTGCAAGTAGTGTGAATTTTATTTCCTTTAAACCCGTCTAGGCCTATTTCCTACTTTTATTTTAAAAAGGAAAAGTGTTTTCCTTCATAATACACATGTAAGCACGGTCGGTTTTGAACCTGCGTCAAACCCCAAGAGGTAATAAGCCTCCCCACTATGCTACACTCCATTTCGTTGCAAGTTTTGTCTGAATTAATTTAGATAAACTCTTGTTTGACATTTTTTCTAAACGACTTTGCCTTTCCCAAGTGATTTTTTCAACTTTTTTTACACACCTACAAAACTTCATTAATTGTTCTTTGGTTCTCGAATAGGGACCACAAGATATTTGGATCCATCAGGATCCAATTGAAATCGGGTTGAGATTCGGATCTCAAATTCGAGTTGGATCTAAAATATATTTTAGATCTTCTGAACTCTCTAACTAGATTTTTGGATCTTGATTGAGATTCAATCATATTTGGATTCATTGAGATCCAATTGAATTCCGAATTCACTCGCCCTAACTGAATCCAATTACTAGATTCATTTGATCTTATTCGGATTCAAGATCCATTTGGATCAAGTCTATATCCTATTATCATATTTATTTTAAGAAATTTTAACATTTATTTATTTTGATAATTACCAAAATTTTGCAGGTTTTACAATAACTCTGTGTGAATGATCTTAGGGGTTCTCCTTGTATCTTCATCTGAACTATCATGGCTGTGGCTCTTGTCATAGCCTTGTAGGCAATCAATAGATGGAATGACAAGCCCATATTTGTATCCATTGACACTGTTGCAGGTCTCTGCTGTACCGTTGTTTCTCTTGAGATAGATGTTAGCCAGAAAGAGTTTGATGCATGGTACGGTTTCACTGCATGCAGACTTGATAGCATTTGGGGTTCTCGAAGTTCCACTGATGTTTATATACATCACCTGAGACTCACACTTACTGCTGATGTCTGGTAGTTAGGTATAAAATAGAATAGTTTCTTTGTCAGCTCAGTTCAAGTATGAAAGGTATGATGAGTGAACATTATAGCAACAGAAGAAATAAATATTCAAATCGCTAGCTAACTTCATTATTTGAAACTAGATATCATTAATTATGTTTTACGGGTATCTATCGTGTCATTAACAGTGATATTTCTCTGTGCTATTTTAGAGCGATTAGTTTGTTTGATCAGTTTGCGTGATGGTGGCTAAGCTCTATTTTGGTTATTCTAAACCAGTTTCTTTTATTCCAAGGTGGACATGTTGGATCTCACAATATTCTCTCTGCGATGAAGATGATTGGTTGGCTTTCAAAAAGCCATGTTAAAGTCGCAAGTAAAATGCAACTTTCTGTTGAATGAAATCATCAATTGCCATCTCATTTAGTGGTTAAGTTTTTGGGGGATGCTATTTGCCTGGCCAGGTTCAAGGAAAATTAATTATTACTTGTCCATCTCTGGGATTTATGGTCTAGCCAACGGTAGTTATAGTTATCTTGTGCTACACCACCAAGATATATAAAACAAAACAGGATCGGTTTGGTGGCAGGTGTTCCCAAATGCTTAGAGCTTTTATTTACTTTTGATTTTAGTTGAGCTGTTGAAGTGTAGCAGAATAATCTCATAACTGCAGGTATTGGACTGGGGGTCTTAACATTTAGCATCCCCCATGACAAGTAACAGGCTAATGCCTAATGGGATTATACGACTTCTGAAGAAAAGCTCTGCCCATGTTATCTTAGGTCATGTTCTTCAAAAAAGATAGTTTCTATAGAGCTATAGAGAAAACATGTTTACGAGCTAGTTTCTATAGAGCTATAGAGAAAAAACATGCTTCTGCTCGTATATAGAAAATGCCAGCCAGTTATATGTATCGAATGTTTAAATCATTAAATCATGACTTCTAGTTGTGTAGGTTTGTGCATGAAGATTCAGTCATAAAGTGTTATTAGTATTGTACTTGTACGATCAGTATGAAAAAACTAGGCTCAAGCTATGGACTCTCCTGGTTCTTACAAGGAGTTGTTGAATCACAATAGAACTGGTCTACGATGATTGGGTTGTCAACATTGTTCATCTGAACATTCTGGAACCTTACGCTCTAACATAACCTGATCCTCCCCGTTCAGAAACCATCATTTGTTTTAGGACAACTGCGAAGCACATATCAATTTAAGCTACTATTGTTCAAGGCTTATGTTGGAAAGCTAATTTGTTTTAGGACAACTGCTAAGCACATATCAATTTAAGCTACTCTGTTCAAGGCTTATGTTGAAAAGCCAATTTGGGGAGTTACCAAAACTTAAGAATGGTGGCAATGGTCAGGTTCCCAACTCATATCAGTTAAAAAAGTGGATTTTTTTTTAAAACATTTGCGAAAACGTTCTCAGAGACCCGAAGCCTTTACCGTCATAACCAATCTACAATCACAAGGGATTTTACAATACCATCATTCAAACCAAATCATTTTTATTAATTAAATACATAAAGTCTAAGAACAAGATATAAAGGAATATAAATGAATAAAAAAAGTGAAACCACGTTGTCTCTAAATAAATCTGTCAAGCAGTCATTTTGCTTAGCACATAATTTATCTTTTATTACTGGGTTCTATACTTAGTTCTCGACCGATATCAAGAATCAACACCATCCATCGAAACATTAGAAATTAACATCTAATATCGGGTCATTATGAAAATCAACATCCACTAATGTCACTTTCTTGGTATACCCAAATCAACAGTTGTATCTACGTACCACCCCCAAGCAAATTGGTGAATCTCTCTAAAATTATAGCCTAGAGGTGAAACACCTAGTTGAGTTCAGGGGCACAATAACTCACAGAGAGTTTTAGTATCCTCACGGTTCTCCAAAATCGCAACTTCAGGATTCCTACACTAGAAAAGGGACATCCAGAAAAATGTGAATTACATTGTTCTCTTCTTTAATCTTTTTATTATTTTGCAAATCAACATGCAAAACCAACACCATACTTTTCGCAAATCAACATGCAAAACTCATCACGGCTCTACAGCCCGTGGCAACGTGGAACCATGCAATTAAAGTAATAATATCAGTTTTGATTTTTGCGATGCATAAGAAAAAACTAAACATGAAGCAACACCTGCTCAAGGTTCACACGACCTATGATGATTCACTTTTGACCACCAATGCATCCAATGAAAAAATCATAATGAAGATGCCACTTATGCAATCTTTTCACATGCTTTTAAATCCACATTTACACATACTCAACAATGATGTGTATGAACAATACTTTCTCATGTATGTGTTTACATGATGATGCCAAATACATAATTTATTTCATGAGTCAATTCATGCTCACATGAGAACTACCATGCAAAGATACATATGCAATTTAATAAAAAATTTAAGATTTGCACATGCCCACAAGATGCACATATAAGTAACATTGCATTAGAAGCATTGAGCATGTATACTTAATCAACCATAAGCATGCAGAGCTAAATTTTAGCATGAGTATAGCCTAATCATTCATAATAGGCAAAATCTAAAAAATTAATACACTAAACTGAATTTTCATCATCATAAGATAACGCATCCAATATGCACAAATCTGAATATCAAGTCCACATAAACCGATACATAATCTATATCAGCATTTTAAATACATAACAATCATGAATTTACAAGCAACACTTGTGAGAAAATTTTCAGATTTTCTAATTCAGCAAACACCAAGTTTTTCTTTACTTTGCCAACAATGTTTTATTTCTTTATTCAAGTCAGACTGGGCCCAACTGACCCAATCGGCTAAGGCTCAAACGCTGCCTAGACAACCAGTTGGCTGGGCCCGATCTTGGCCAACTGCAAAAAAAAAATATTTATTAATTTTTTGTAAAGTCTGCAGGCACCTGGCCCAACCCACTACAAGAAAAACCCTATTTAGTGACAGACATTTATGACAGAAAAAATCCGTCGCCAATTGCCGACAGATTAGCGAGAGACTAATATTCATCGCCAAAATAGCGTTTGTTTGCGATTTTAGCGATGAAAACTTTTTTGTCAATAATTCATCGCAACCGAGCGACGGATTAGCGATAGATTTTATTTCGTCACCATATCTGTTATAGCTTAGCGACAGATCAATGACAAACCTATTTCATCGCTGAGTCATCGCCAAATAGCGACGGAATGTGGCCGTCGCTAATTTCCCCATAAATCCCTAATTTTCCCCCTTTCTTTCTCTTTTCTTTTCCCTCTCCGTCGCGTCTCCCCGGCCCGCCTCCAGTCGCCTCCGACCCTCCTCTCGTCGGCCTCCTATTGCCCCATGGCCCGCCGACCGTCGCACCCCTTCCCGCCGCTGTTGCCCTCCCCTTCCTACCTCCTGTTGCCCCACGACCAGTCACCCCTCACCCCCCTTCTCGCCGTCTGTCGACCCGTCGCCCCCCTTCCCGCCTGTTGTAACGCCATCTGTCGCCCCTCTTCCCGCCGCTGTCGACCCCCCCGCCTCCTGTTGCCCCACGACCAGCCGGTCGTCACCCCTCTTTCCACCGTCTGTCGACCCCCCTACTCGCCCCCCCACGGCCAGTCGCCCCTCGCCCCCCTTCCTGCCTGTCGTAACTTCGGCCTGCCTCCTCTCGCCCCCCATTCCCCTCTCCTCTTGCCCCCCCAGCCCGCCTTCCCTTGGACCCCCTTCCCGCTGCCTATCAATCCCCCGGCCCGTCGCCCCCTTTCTCTCCTCTTGCCTTCCAGGCCCCTGGCTCGCTGACACCCCCGTCCAGACATCCTCTTTCCCCCTCTTTTTCGCTCGTGTTTCGGACATCTCTAACGCTTTTATCCCATCTTTGGCAACCTCGCAGGTAACCCCCCAGTCCGCCTCCCTGTAGTATGTTGTATATTTGTGCTTCGCAGGTACGTTGCTCAGCCAAAGACACGCAATGCTTAGTGATAAGCATCACATGTGGCTAAAAATGCAATGCAAAAAGAAATAAGAAAAAAAATGCAAAGGCATAAGCAATTCAAATCAGGTAAATACCCGTGGTGAGTAAGTGATGCTAGTGCATCACATGTTATTTAATTTATTGGATGCAACACTTTTTTGTTCACACACTCACTTAGTTGTGGATATCTAAGACTGTTTTGATGGAGCTTGGAGATCGTGCTAAGCATGGTTTTAATGTATGAGAATAAAAATGTTTTTATTTTTTGGAGTACGGATTCCATGCTAGGCATGGTAGTAGTTAGCGAGATATTAAAGTGTCTTTGCTGTATGTGCATGTTTGATATATGATTTGATATGAATATTTGGAATGTATTGTAATGTTTGATGTTTCTGTATCCATGCTTGCACGAAGTTTTTTTTCATTTGATTATGCCTTCCATGTAGAATTGTATCATGATTTTTTTTTCAAATGAATGTTTTGTTATATGTAATGCAATTTCAAATTTCTAAATATCCTCTTGATGTGTATAAATATGATGTGATGGTATATTGCACACAAAAATCTATGTTTTAATGTAAACAAAAAATGGCATTGCAAACAATCACCAAACAAGAATTAATAGATAAATTAGATATTTGTTTCATCATAGCATTATTGAGATTCTCTTTTAACTGATGATGATAATATATGTAATATTATAGGACAAAATGACTGCAAACCGTGAATGGATGTATCATAGGATAGTTGTTAATGATGTGTCGCATGAATATATGGATGGTGTTGACAGATTTATTGAATTCACAATGGCAAGTGTCAGTACAGTGGATCCCATTGGTCGGATCAGATGCCCCTACAAGATGTGTAAGAACAATAGATTTGTAGAATCTCATGGTGTTAGACCACCTATACAAGAAGGGTTTTGTCAGTGGTTATCAAAATTGGATGCTTCATGGTGAAGATTTTTGGAATAATTTTGATGCACGGGTGAATGTGGTGCATAATAATTCATATGTGGATTTGATATTTGATGCTGCAAGACCGAAAATGGGTTCTTCTATGGGGCATAATGATGCACCAACTGGGGTAGAGGAAGAAGCAACAAATGATACAGTTAGTACATTTTATGACTTACTTAGAGATGCTGATGAACCATTGTGGAATAGTTGCGAGAGTCACACTATCTTGTTTGCAGTTCTTCAACTACTGAATTTGAAATGTGAGTTTAATTTCAGTCAATCATGTTTTGACCATCTGTGCCATATTATGAAGAGTATGTTGCTTAAAGATGAGAAATTGTCATAAAATCTCTACCCTGCGAAGGTTATGGTCAATGCTCTAGGTATGGGGTATCAAAAGATAGATGATTGTCCCAATCACTACATGTATTTTAAAGATCAAGAAAAAAGCAGATCATGTCTATCATGTGAAAATCCTCGATTCAAGCCAAATATAAAAGGAAATGGTATCAGAAGGTCAAAAGATGTGTCATATAAGTCACTCTGTTACTTTCCTCTCACCCTAGATTGCAACGTCTTTCTTCGAGGACAGCTAAACAAATGATATGGTATGCAAATAAAGTTTGACATGATGAAGACAAGATCACACATCCTGTTGACGCTGAAGCTTGAAGGCACTTTGATTGTACTCATTAGAACTTTGCTTTGGAAGTGAGAAATGTTAGGCTAGGTTTATGTACAGATGAATTTAATCCATTTGGGGGTAGATCAACTCCATACTCCTGTTGGCCGGTATTTGTCACCCATACAACCTCCCTCCAAGCTTGTGTATGAAGCATCAAAATCTTTTCTTGTCTCTATTGATCTCTGGTCCGATGTCTCTCAGCCAAAATCTTGATGTATATTTGAGGTCATTGATTAATGAACTAAAAATATTGTGGGATGACGGTGTTCTCACGTACGATGCCCACAAAAAATAAAACTTCAATATGAAGGTTGTTGTTCTATAGACAATCAGTGACTTTTCTGCATATGGTATGTTATCTGGTTGGAGCACACATGAGAGGTTAGCATGTCCGTACTGCATGGAGGATACAAAATCGTTTAGATTGATGCATGAAAGGAAGTCATGCTGGTTTGATTGTCACCATTGATTTCTACCCAACGATCATCCGTTCTGACGACAAAAGAATGTGTTTCGAGCAGGCATAACTGAAATGGAAGGTCCACCAACAAGGTTGTCTGACATAGAGATTTTAAAAAGATTGTGATACTTTTCATGTGGACTGACAGATGCCCGTAGGGCAACACCCTTTATTGGATTTGGGAAGGATCATAATTGGATAAAAAAATCTATATTTTGGGAACTACCATATTGGCCAACCTTATTGATACGACATAATTTAGATGTCATGCATGTGAAGAAAAATATGTCCGATAATGTGTTTAGTACAGTAATAAACATGAAAGGGAAAATGAAGGATAATCCGAATGCACATATGGATTTAAAAGTGGTATGTAAAAGACCAGAATTGAAACTCAAAGAGTACAAAGACAAACTACTGAAACCAAAGGCAAGGTATGTGCTTGGTTCAGATTAAGTAAAATTGGTATGTCAGTGGTTGAAACAGTTGAGATTTCTAGACGGTTACGTTTCTAACATTGCTCGGGCTGTAAAGATAGACGAGGGACAGTTATATGGGTTAAAGAGCTATGATTGTCATGTCATTATGCAACGGTTGATACCCCTAGCATTCCATGATATGTTAGACAAACCTATATGGGGGGTATTGTCCGAGTTGAGTAGATTTTTTAGAACATTGTGCACAACAGAAGTTGTAGTATCTGACATAAAGAATCTCGAGAAATCTATCATAACTACTATTTGTCAGCTAGAGAAGATATTTCCACCAGCATTTTTTGATGTTATGAAACATGTGGTCATACATTTGCCATATGAACTTAGGGTTGGTGGACCTGTGCAATATCGGTGGATGTACCCATTTGAAAGGTATATGTTTATTTAATTTTTTTTCAATACTATTGAGGAATTTATTGTAATCCGAGATTTATATTGTTGACAAATGCATGTTTGACCTAAAAAAAAAAGGTTCAAAATAAAGCAAGAGTAAAGGGCTTTATTTGTGAGGCACACACCTTGGAAGAGATTTCAAATTTCTCATCTATGTACTTTGAACCTCACATTCCAACACGTTACACATGCCCACCTCATAATAATGATGGAGAACAATTAAGTGTAACTGACAAATTGTTTATATTTCAACCACTTGGACATGCATTTGGCAGTTGCCGGTCAAGACTCTTGGAAGATCGAGAGCAAGACACAACACAAATATATATCCTTTTTAATTGCTCAGCAATCGACCCATACATTGAGTAAGCATACTTAATACGTAAAATTAAGTTCTATACGTGTGTGCATGGTTCGGTAAAACAAGTTTATGTTAAGTATAGACGATTTGATCTGGAGTTGCGAAGAAAACTTCCACAACTCACTGATGCAGAAGTACAGAAAGAACGTGAAAATAAATTTATGGCATGGTTGGAAGAGTTGGTAAGAACAATTGTATACATTCTTTCCCTTTATACAACAACAAGATACTTAATTTGTCATGATCATAGTCCTTGTTTGTGCTTGTAGGTCCGCCATGGTGATGTTAAAAATCAAGGAATATGTGATTTACAAAATGGTCTGTCTAAAGTTGTGCAATGTTACAACGGGTACATCATAATTGGTTATTGATTTCATAAAAAAGACTACGGTGTCAACAATTCAACAATGAATAGTGGCATGTGCGTCAAGGGTAGCAGCTATGGTGAAAATGACCATGACTACTACGATGTTATAGAAGAAATAATAGAGTTGATTTACTTAGGCACAAATAATAGCTTAACTTTATTCAAGTGTCAATGGTTTGATCCCATAACAACAAGAGTTGACAAAGTCTCAGGCATTGTGGAGGTGAATGGTAAGTCAAGGTTTGGAACATATGAGCCATTCATATTAGCCTCGCAAGCTCAACAAGTGTATTATACTTCATATCCGAGTACAAGGAAGTCAGATAAAAATGAATGGTGGGCAGTTTGTAAGGTGAAGTCTAAACTGTACCCCGAGTATGGTCAGTTACAGGAAGACAAAATTGCCGAAGAGGGTGAATACTATCAATCAGATGATATGTTTGACTTCCTTATGGTTACGATATCGCACATGGTATGCATGTCATATCTCCATTGTCTGATGACACATGCATGAAAGAATGTGATCCAAATGATATACGAAGTGGATGGACGCTAAATGAAGAAGAAGAAAATGACGACAAAGAGGAGGAGGAAGAAGAAGAGTATGAAACTCAGACAAGTGATGATGAATCATTCACGAGCTAGTGAAATACAACTTTTAATACAATTTGATCTGAATGATCTGAATGATTAAAATGATTTGAATGTATTGAAATGTATTGTATTGATTTGAATATATTGAAATGTATTACAATATTTGAATGTCTTGCATAAAGTTTTTTTCAATTTTATCTGAATGATCTGAATGATTAGAATGTATTGAAATGTATTGTATTGATTTGAATATATTGAAATGTATTTCAATGTTTGAATGTATTGCATGGATTTTTTTTTTAATTTGATTTGAATGATTAGAATGATTTGAATGTATTGTAATGTTTGAATGTCTTGCATGAAGTTTTTTTCAATTTGATCTGAATGATTAGAATGATTTGAATGTATTGAAATGTATTGTATTGATTTGAATATATTGAAATATATTGCAATGTTTGAATGTCTTGCATGAAGTTTTTTTTTTCAATTTTATCTGAATGATCTGAATGATTAGAATGATTTGAATGTATTGAAATGTATTGTATTGATTTGAATATATTGAAATATATTGTAATATTTGAATGTATTGCATGTCTCAGATATTTTTCGAATTAATTATATATGTTCAATAGGTATAGAGTTATGAATTGAATGCACATGTAACATGTTAGAATTATTTGAATGTATTGCAATATTTGAATGTCTTTCATGCAGTTTTTTTCAATTTGATCTGAATGATTAGAATGATTTCAATGTAGTGAAATATATTGTATTGATTTGAATATATTGAAATATATTGCAATGTTTGAATGTATTGCCAATACATTTTTATTTGTTAGAATATGGTTTGTGGAGGACACACTCGTCGAGCACCCAGTGGTAGCCAGTCTGAGCCTTCATCTTCATGGGCTCCTTCGATAGGTATATCATTTAAATAATTATATATTTGATTAGTTGAAATATACAATATGTGAATTTCTAAGTCATTGTTCTGTAGGTGTTGTTTCCCCTATACATGACCCACCTACGCCGGATGAAGGGTCTTCTTAGTGTGACCCATGACAAGTAATTCAAATAGTGTATATCGATGGTCGACCATAAGTATTTCATTGTCACTTGTTTAATATTTAACTTATAAAAAATGTATATTGACGGTCGATTGTTAATGTGTATCTTTTCATATGCAGTGCGAGGTTTGAGCAACAAGAAGTAATACGAGAAATTATGAAGTCATTACTGCATCATCTTCCAGGACCGATAGCGCAATAGAAAGAGTACCTGAGAGAGGTGTTGGATAGCTTAATTTCCTCATTCATAGTATGAAATCATTTATCATAGCAAACAATGTTTTATATTTATGTGTGCTAACATTCTGAAAGTATTTGTAGGCCTCCCATCGCTTCGCGAGTGCAAACAAGGAGAAGGACGCGAGGGTAGTGTAGCAGAAGGTGGCTGTCAATCGATTTGCTGATATGTTGCACAATATGAAGACTGTAGCAAAAAAAGCAACTGGTGGGATAGATGATCCACTGCAGTGGAAGGGCCATAGGTCGGCTACTGTCATGAGAGATTATTGGGAGGGCATATGCGACAAGTGGGCGAGCAATGATTTTCGAAACTGCTCACCAAAGGCTGCACAAAATCGAGCAACGATGCCCAATGCACATCTACACACAAGTGGATCTAGGACTTTTGGGAACCACCAGAAGAAAATGGTAAGTCATTAATATATATATATATATATATATATATATATATATATATATTGTCAAATTTGTAAGTATTTCTGCATACTTATTAATCGATTTTTTATATCATGTCACATTGCAGGAAGCAGAAAAAGAAAACATTGTGCCTTACAAGGATGTGTTTGTTGAAACACATAAACGTAAGAGCATGGGAGATTTTGTATAAGAGAAGGTGAAAGCGACAACTGTATGTATTTATTGTATTAATAAACATTGTAATATACAAGTTACTTTAAATTATGTTATCATAAATATTGTAATTCTTAATTATTAATTCATATTCTAATTATTACTTTGTAGGAGTCATACGAGCAACAAATGATACAGCGATATGGCGATGACTCCACTCAGCATCCGTCTTTTGATCATGCAGCATGGGTGACTACTACAGGTGAACCCAAAAAAGGTCATGTATTCGAGTTTGGGAGTAACATGAACACCACATCAGTCGTTGCCTCCTGCAACCCGAGCTCACAAAGTTCTTCCGCCAGCATCAACTCCCAACGTCCTATTGACCCTGCTATGTCTTGGGATGGTGTTTGTCAGTGTCTTGAGGACAAAATGCAACACTTTTAAATGAAGCCATTCCCAACCTTGTCCGTAATGAGTTGTATAACTTTTTTCAGGACACAGGAACTTTATCTGCATTCAACATGAGCTCAGGTGCTCGTCTGGTATTTATGATTGAATTGCTATAAATTTTTTCTTATAATTTTGTTAATGTCCTTCAGTTTATTACTAGTCTATGTGTCATTCAGCCATTTACTTTGTTGCATTAGATTAGGTGGATTGCATATAATTTATTTCATTATGTTTTGTTTATAAATACTAACATTTTGGTTCTCTTTTGTAGGATGATGGAGATGATCAACGTAGAGGAGCTGATGGAGACATGAAGGAAGGGGCAGATCAAGAAAATGAAGAGGATGATGCCCAAAATCTTGGTGAGGATTAGATTTTTTTGTTTAATTTGTTTGACAAACTTGTAACTAATTATAACTTCGCAAGGACTGTACTTGGTAGTTAAAGTTTTCTTAACTTAGCATTTATGTTTAATTTGTATGCATTTTTTATTTATACTATTTTTTATAAGCAGAATATATGAATTATACGAGAAATTTTTCTCGAGTTTCAAAATATTTTAATTTTTTATAAAATTTTTTATTACAAGTTAGCGATGAATAATATCCGTCGCTACTCCGTCGCCAATTTGAAGCAGTCGTCGGTTTGCGGAAGAATTTAAGCCATCGCTAATGTCCGTCGCCAAATTAGCGACGGATACTCATTCATCGATAAATGTAGCGATGGAAATAGTGGCAGATTAAATTTTGTCGCTTAACCAAATCGGTCTCCATTTAATGATGAATTCACGACGTACATAATCCGTTACAACATAGAGACGGATTGGTGACAGATAAATTTTGTCACAATTTAGCGACTAAGGTTATGCGATGGATGCTATCCATCGCTAGTTCGTCGCAAAGATGTACAGCGACAGATAGCATCCGTCGCCAATACGCATTTTTCTTGTAGTGACCGACCCAGTCGGCTGGGTCTAGTACCCTACTAAACCCACCCAACCGACAAACCTCCTACCCAGCCAACCCAGTCGGCTGGGGGATGACTTAGCCAACTATCCAGTCAATCTAGTGAATCGGCTAGGCCCAACATTACATATATAAAACAAAATTTTTTCTTTTTAAAACATATATTTTTTTCTATTTTTCTGTTTTCCTATTTGACAAAATGCCAGCCCCAGTTGACCAGTCAGCTGGAACTGTCCAGCAGACTGAATCGGCTGCATCTTGCCATATATATATATATATATATATATATATATATATATATATATAATTTTTTGTACAGCATACCTTCCCAGCCGAACCCAGGTCGGCTGGCCTACTTGAGAATCCAAACAAGGACTCCCCTTTTTTTAATCGTAAGCTACAGACACCTATTCCAGTTGACCCAGTCAGCTGGGTTTATGCCCTGCTGCACCTCACCCAGTGAGTCAGCTGGGGGCCGTACCAAGTCAACTGCCCAGCCGGCTGAGTTTGGATGGGCTTGCCAGCATCATAACAATTATAATTTTTTTTTAGGGTTTATATAGAGAAAGAATCAAACCTGATCTTCAATTCTGGTTTTCCTCACACTTATAACCAGTTCTCAATTGCTGCCTAATGTCGATATTTAGTGTTTTATGAAATGCTTTTGGGCATCAAAAAGCTAGATTTTATGACATTGTAATAGCTAGAGGTTTGACAAAAATCAGGTCACATGACCGTTTCATTACTCTTTATAACCCATACAAGAATGTAGAGTGTTCAAAACAGCTTCAGTTAATGCATGACAACAATCATGTATTTATGATAGTAATCATGTATTTATCAGTGTAATGTATTTGATTTGATGAAATTTGTGCAATATATCTCATTTTACAAAAGCATTGAAGTATATGTATTATCACTTTTCATTAAGGTGGGAAGAAAAACAGGTTTTCTCTTTTGTAACAGGGACTCAGTCCCAACCGAACAGTCTACTGGGAATGGACAACAAGTTTGTCTTGTCCCAGCCGACTGCATCGGCTGGGACTGGACAAATTTATGTCTGGTCCCCAAGACATCCGATCTTATAATATATTTTTTCTTTTATATATTAGTTTATATATATATATATTCTTTTTTTTAACTATATATATATAGTTTCATGGATCCGGTTCAATTTCAAGAATCACAGTCCCTTGTTCACCTGTTCAGAAATACACTCCTGTCCAAAATGGACAAAACTGACAGAATGGACATGGAATCAGATCTGGCCAGATCTATATGCTAAACACATGGGACAGATCTGTCCAGATCTGTCCAAAGTGTCCATGGAGACACACACACACACACACACACACACACACACATATATATATATATATATATATATATATATATATATATATATATATATATTAAAAAAACACAAAAACATGCAGAAATAGCATAGAAAAATCAAATCTCACATATTCTAGACCTACTTACATCCATTTTCATGGATTAAATAGTGAAAAATCAAGATAGAATCCATAGCTCCCTATAAAAATATTGCCTAAAGCTTATTTAGGCTCTTTTTTTCATCCGAGATAAGAGATAACACTCGTACATTTTCTTAATGCTTTCAAAAAACCAAAAAAAACAATGGATGGTTGTAGAGGAAGATGATCTCTTCTTCTTTTCCTTCTTTCCTTCTCTCTTTATCTCTCTTTCTCTCTTTTCTTTCTTTCTTATTTTTTTGACCATTTTATAAAAAATAGGCCCTTTTCCTTCCAGCCCCTTCTAATGTGGGCTGGAGAGAGGACTTCCTTTTTTTTGGGAGTCTCTCTCACCCACTTTCCAATTTTATTAAAATTCTAAATTTTGACTTTTCTAAATTTCTTTCCTAAAAAAGTCTTTATTCTTTGTAATAACTCTTTTTATTCTTATCTCTTAGCAATTTAGGGACTCTTTTAGGGAGTCCATTTAGTTAACCAAAACTGAAATTTGAAATTAATTTTAATTAATAAAAAATAAATTAATTATTAATTATTTATTAATAATTAAATATCCAAAAACTTTCAGAGGACACCTTATCTCTTCGGGAATCCTTTTAACTTTAGTTAACTTCAATTTAAATTTAAATATAAAAACTGAATTTAAAGTTGTATTTTTGTTGGGTATGAATTTTGAATTTGGATCTGAATCCAATATCCAAATTCATATCCAAATTCTAATTGGATCCTGGGCTGATAAATTTCTAATTAATATGGGTCTTGGATAGAGTCTAGATCCATATTAATTTGGATCAAATACATTGGGTCCAGTCCGATCTAAATCCGTACCTAGCCTGTCGAGGCAATCTTTTTTTGAAAAATTATGATTTTCAGACCAACCGGGGTACGAATTTGAAAAAGTAAGATATCATTACGCTCAAAATTTCTAGACACATCCAACTATATATAACTCAAATTTCTTTTTTAAAATTCGCCCAAATTTTGCTTGAATTTAAAGGTAAAAAATAAAACTTTTTCTCACCTTTTCGTTGGCTCATTTAGACCTTGTCGATGAGACCTGAGCCAAGCTCAGACTCAATTATCACACCCTAATATCGAAGGTTCTACCTATATTTCTATAACACTTATCCAAATTTTAAAAGTTTCAAGATTTAACTAAATATGAAAATACACGATATTACAAATTTCCAACTTGTTAAGTTGGTGTTTAGAGAGGGAGATGGGCTTAGTTATTCTTTGGAGATTCTCCTTTTCGTTGCTTGGTCTGGGTTTGATTTGAAAAAATATGGCTTGTGGTTCGTTAATTACCTGCCATGTTTTGATTCTAACACCATTTGTAGTCTCTGTAAGAACTACAGTATCCAGAACCACGCTAGTGACCACTGCTGTTGAGTTGCCTTTCCCAAGGCTCCCAATGCTGTGGTGAAATAAAGTTAAAATTATCTGTTAAAGCTAGAGTTAGTGGCATATAAGGAGTGAGGTATGCAACTTTGTTCAGGTCAGACCCTTATTTGCAACCATAGTGAGAATAGTTTAAAGCCGAAAAATAATGACATCCAAAGTTCTCATGAGAAATTGAAAATTTTAAAATCTCATGTTTTTGTTAGCGAACTATTAGAAAAATGAATTAATCAATAAAATTATGAAGAAAATGGGTAAAAGGGAAGAACAAATACAAAATACATAAAAATTAAAATAATCAGTTTTATTCACAATAAAAAACCATTCAAACATAAGTATCATGTTGAAATCGTGATATTTTTGTTAAATACATAATATCATGATAATTTGAAACTGTTGTGATATTTTAGCAATTTAAAACAACAACCAATTTGTGTGTTTTGTTGTGTTGTTTTCAAAACATCGCAAATATTTGTCATTGTTCCTCTGTGTGTGTGTGATTTGCGTTGATATTTTAATTTTTATCCACTCTCAATCAAATGCACCTTAATAGTTTTTTTTTTTGATAGGCAAGCTGTGGTTATGGAAACCCCCAACAAACCATTGGGTTTTGAACTTGCAATGTCCCAACACATGGTGACGTGCACTAAGCTCCTACCAAACAAGCAGAGCCCCTGTTGGTGAACCTTAATAGTTTTACAACCATCAAAAGTATGATCTCCCTTTCATTGTTGTTGTTAGGTGGTAATATCAAAGTACCAAGAAGTTTTAGTCCCAACATTTCCTTTTATAAATGGATATTGGTTTGTCAACCTATAAAAATAAGTTGTGTACCTCAGTGTCATATGTGACCCCATCACCAACAACTTGTTGGAATTCGGATTGTGGTGTGTGCAGTGCGGGTGCGCACCCCATCGACAATGGAGAAGATAATGAAAATGGTGAGGTTAACAGACTGCTTCAGGAGCTTCCTTCTCGGTTCCTACCTGTAGTGTGCAGGGTTGGGGATTTATAATCTTTCCCTGGGTAGTCGTTATCTTAGCCTGAAATAAAGTTTTTAATCACATTCATGGAGTTTTAACTTACACTATGTGAGTTATGAGCCCACCATTGTGTGGCTCTTTGAATTATAATGTAAGACTGTATAACCATATGAGATTCTTTATCCAAATTTGACATCGTCCTCTTGGCTATATAAGGCGAACAACCATGTTATATTATAATCGGTGCATCATGTATCACATATAACACTTCACGATAAAACATGCACCAAATAACCATGTACAATTCTTTGGGTTACATCAATGATGTTTTTCTCACATGTTATGTGTTATTTCTCATATCATGTAATTTTTTTCATCATTCAATTTGAAGTACAGTGTTTTCACACATGATATGAGTTATTTTTCACATAGTTATGTGGATCTTTTTCATTATTATATTCAAGTATCAGGTTTTTATACATGCTATAGGTTATTTTTTACATGACCATGTGTATTTTCTTCATTTTCAAGTATGATGTTTTTTACACATGTTATGAGTTGTCTCCCATGTAGTCATGTGTTTCTTCATTTTCATATGAATCATGATTCATTTTCACATATAATATGAGTTTAGCTATGACACCATGAGGTTTAACATGCACTAACTGAACTTTCTCTTCGTGATATATCACTATCATGATGATATTTACAAACTAGGTTGATTTTTCATCATGATTTTTTCATGCACTCATTTCGAATAACTATATGGGTTTCTCATCATATCATAATTTAAATTTTAACCTTTAAAGTGTAATACCACATTCAAATAAATAACCATATTGTGGGTCTCACTTACATAGTAAGTCATGTGGTTCTTATCACTCTTCCATGATCATACCATAGGACATCATGTCCACATACACACTAGTGGAGTACTATGAATTTTAATCAATTAATGGATCCATGATAAAATATGATTTGACAAACATAGTAAATACTCTCATTTTGCAAAACTTTTATCATAGTTTATTCTCTCACTATCTATGTGCATCATCATCACATGCGACATTAAATTCTCATCAGGTTAATCACCACATGATCATTTTAGATCAATATATATCTAGATTCATATCACATGAGAGTTATCTCATTACTATTTGAATATATCAAACAAGATAAGCTCATTTCAAGGCTTTAATCTTATGATAATAAGCAATCAATCCACAAGATTATGAACATATAAGTTGAGATCCATTACTAGATTCACTAAAAAAATCAATATCCAAATTCATTAGATTTGTATGAGTCCATATCTAAATTTGACTTGAGATGTTATCCATTAAGTCCAACACAATCCATATTAAAATTCAAATGGATCTACACCATACATCCAATATTATATTTATTTGGATTTATTCGGTTCAAACCATGACCCATATAAAATATATTAGTTGGTCCAATATTTGGCTTGTTACTATCCAGACCCACCATAAACTATGGATCAAATCTAGATCCATATCTCATATCCAGACATTGTACTATCCGGATTCAACACTAGATCCATTCAATAAGACACTATCCAAATAATACATGCATCAAACTATAACTGAATTCATATCATATTATGAGCTTTGAGTCAAAAATAATTTCAAACTGATTCTCAATACTTGATCCATGTTAAGATATTTGCTTATCATCCAAATAACCTCACAACATTCATAAAATAACCCATTCAGGTATAATTCAAGTAGGTTTAATGATATTTTCTAGATCCAAACTAATACAACTGGATCTAAACTTATTCAACTGAATATATCCATATCCATACAAGTTCAACCAAATCCAAAATATTATACCAGATCAAACCAAGGTCTATGTCGCCTTACTAGATCCAAACATCTGATCCAATACTGATAAGATTCAATCTTGATCCAAACATCAGATCTATCAATTATAAAAATTAGATCAATACTAAGTCATAGCAGATACATATTCATATATAATAGGATCCAAACATAAATAAAATATATAGCATATCAAAAATACTATGCAATTACATACAATATTCTATGATAAAAAAATATATGCATACTAACAAATTCCTCTCTTATACTAGGGTAGAGATCCAAAACATATCATAACTGGGTCCAATTTTTTTTACCAGATCTAACCAAATTTATAAAAAAGCTACCTGAACTGACTTGATTCAATCCCAATTCAAACCAGTCTGGATAAAGCTCTGGGAGGTATTCCTTAAACCAGAAGCACTTTTCTGTAAAATCAAAAAAGTCAAAAGGCAGTTTTAGATAAAAAAAGTAAATTAGAACATTAAAATATAATTTTTAGAACTTTCTAAATTATGCAGAAAAATCTAAGTGGTTTTTAATAATTTAAGAAAAAATTAGTTCTAAAAAACAGACACAACAACATTGTCGCAAATAATATCTAGAGAATTGTGTTGTTTCTAGAAATATCCAAAAATAGAAGCCTCTATTCTGTAAAATAGAGGGGCACATAAGGAATTAACTAAAAAGATATGGAGTTAATATCATAATTTCATCTCAAAAATTCTTCTCAAACCTTAGCCTCCATTTCTTTTGTTATTTTTTCCTTTTCACTTTTTTTTAACCCTTTCTCGTAAAAGGTGGTGACCCTTAGGGTTTCCCTCTTTTACGAAAGGGGAAAAAACCCAGAATAAGAGGTGGGGTGGCGGTCGTCGCCGCCTTCGCTGTAGGTTCCAGCAAGCCCACTCGTTTGGTGGAGAGGATTCCACCACCTCCGTTACACAACCATCTGCCTCTGCCGCTCCCTGCTTTGAGAACCATCATTGCCGCCCTTGAAGCCGCCATTGCACGATCGACGATGTCACTAGGATGTGGAGGAGTTGCTATTGACGATACCCAAGGATGACGACAAAGTGAAATGAGCCACCGACAGGCTTGATTTTGTCGACATTGACTTGAGGATGCTTACTTGCATATTTGTTCTTCTGTCTGGAACCAACACGGCCACTGCCTCCTCCCCTTCTTTCTTTTTGTTTCCCTTGTAATAGATCCAATGAGAAAATAAAATAAAGAATGGTGTTGTTGTCAGAGAGATGATTAGTGTAATATCCAAAAAAATTATCAAATATTTTAATAAAATATGTAGGGTTTAGACCCGTATTGGAGTTTAAACCAGATATAGAAGAATTTTGGATCATCTGAGACCTAAATGGGTATTACTAAAGATTTGGATCCACCAGAGACCCAAACAAATCTCCCAAAGGTAAACAAGATTTTGAATCCAATTGAGACCCAAATGGATCTCACTAATACTAAATTATGATTTAGATTCATTTGAGATCCAAATGGATCTCAAAAAGATTAAATGGGGATTTGGATCCACGTGAAACCCAAATAGATCTCAATATGGTAAAAATGATTTGTGTTCCTTCGAGACCCAAAAGAATCATATTAAATATAATATATATAATATATTAAATATATATATATATATATATAAATATATAATGGGTTGGATTTAATAAAACTCAAATAGATTTCACCAAATCTAAAACCAAACCCCAAAACCCAATGGTTTTAACCCCTTGTTTTATGACTCATGGTTTTTCATCCCTTGTTCTCTCCCCTCTATTGCCTATAAAATGGTTCTCACCCTCTCTTTTTCATATCTCACTCTCTCATAGTGGTTCACGATGGTCACCCTCATCAGTTCTCTTTCGGTAAGTAGAAGTCACCCACCAATCGAACTCCTGTGAGTTTTCTTCCCTACTCTCTTTCTCTCTCTATGAGGGGTCGACCCTCCCTGTCGTAGAGTTGACTCCCCTGCTGCCGCCTTCCGACGCGTGTCTCATTGTTGCATTGTCGTCATCGTCGAATTCACTCAAGTTTCCATACTTGACACGGGACCCGTGGTGCACGAGCTTGCTTTATCGCATTTGCATCATTGACGAACATGCACTAGCTTCACACATTTTGAGGTAGGGTAAAATTTACACTAACTCCGGTATTTGTATTATTCTAATGCATATTAGTGTAGCGAGTATTATTTGTATATAATTACGCATATTTATGATGTTTACAATGTTTGCATATAATTACGTATGTTTATGAGCTTTAAGAATGTTTGCATAAAATTGCTTGTACTTTGAAAAATGTATATATGACTTGAATTACATATGAATTATGTATGCTCGAGGTATAAATGTTCATATTATGGAATATGCATACATGAAATTTCTTGTTTTGCATGTGCATGTTTTGAGGTTCGATCTATGATTATTTGAAATGTGATGTACATGTGGCTATGTTATGATATCCATACATATGAGATATACTTTTATACACTATTGATATGCCACGTGATGTGAAATTATCAATGCATGCAATAAATGTTTAAGCTCAGGATTGAGCTATGGTTCATGGAACTTTGTTTGTTATGTTAAATGCATGATGATATATGATGTGATGCATGTTGAATGTATATATTATGCTTGTGCCCGAATTGGTGATCATCGACCCTATGAGCGGTCGACTGTGTTTATGCATGTATGGCAATAGAATTCACTTGATAAAATAACCTGTTGATGATATGTCTTCAAAAAGATGTTCTTGTGAGGTTTACATTTCCAAGACCGGATGGTTTGGTTTGGACGAGCTTATGAGGATGTACTGGTCCAACACTAGTAGTCTGGCAGAGACGAGTCTATGAGGATGTATAGGTTCAATACCAGTAGTCTGGCTAGGATGATTCTATGAGGGTGTACTGGTCCAATACTAGGTAGTCCGACATGGATGAGCCTATGAGGAGATACATTTTTAAGATCAGGTAATCAAACGAAAAACTTGTTTCAATATGTGGTAAATCTTAGAAGTATGAATATATTAAGTATATTGATTATGATGGATTATGATGATCAACTGAGCTGGTTGAGATAACCAGTTGTTAATATATGGATTTAGCTGTAATCCAATTGTTTTAGCATGATTACATGCTAAACTCATATCGAGTGTAGATCATGGTATGATTGAAATGAATATGTTGATATATTAGGTGAATGACATATCACACCTATAAATGAATATGTTGACTTATTAGGTGAATGACACATCACACCTATTTAATCATGTTACTAATAAATGCATTGTACTTTTCAAATTGACATATATCACATATTGTATCATAATGAATGTATATCATGAATATCTGATTAGATGGATTATGTTATCATTAATGTGCTACCTTTATTATCTTTGTATACTCATCATGTATTCTAATGTAGACCTACTAGACTCTCACGAGTCTGGCCCATTTTATGGGCATACAGGTGATTATAGGTTAAGATGCAAATGCAAGATGTTGCTACGACATCGACAAACCAATCAATTTCCTTTTTCGAGCATTGAATTATGGATATATGTTACTAGTGTGTTGGTTTTATAATACTTTGTTCTTTTGGAATTGAAGTATTTTAAATGAGTCATGTTATCCACATTTAGATTTAGTATAATTGTTTTTATGTGGAATGTAATCTGCCTGAGGTTTTGAACCAAAGTTAAAAGTGTTTACACTAATGAGTTACTCACTAAAAGAAAAAGTTTTAATTTTTACGTGTTTTACAAGTGGTTAAAAATTTTAGGGCGTTACAATTAGGCGGTGGTGTAAAAAAAAAGAGAGAAGGTTGTTGGTGTTTACATTTTGGTTTCAAGGGTTTAGATGATTCCAATGAATGGCGGTCAATTACTTTATGAAGGATGGCCTCTGCATTGACCCTTCGACATTTTATATCTTGCATAACACCACCATTGGATCTGGGTTGTGATGGCAGACTTTTGCACCATCGAGGTGTTGGCAAAATTTCGAGAAAGAAGGAAATGATCTCTCAGAGAATCAACTATGGTAGTTCAGTGAGCCTGTCTTCCCCATTCTCCTCTGAATCAAATGTAGAGAGAGTGTTACCTTTTTTTCTTGTTGATTCTTCAGTAGGGGATATAAACACGTTTGCCTTCGACGATCGACCGAAAGTCTCCTTGGGTGGGATGACTTCCCTCGATTCTGCCGCTCCCTCTATTTTTTCATTTTTTTTTTATAATTTCTGCAGCTTCTTCCTTAGTTGCCGCAACTCACCAGCTGCCCTACTGGTTGTAGGCGTCTAGCAAGCACAACCTTCGAATGGAGGGTTCCTGATGTAGAGCAGGATCAACCCAGATCCATACAGCCTGACCCAAGCAAGGGACCGGACCTGCACAATGGAACCGAGGATCGGACCCAAGTAGTGGATCTGACCGAGATCACGGTACCAAGATGTAGGGCTGAGGTACCCCTGCGTACCTACTCCAGACGAGCACAGGCCCGTGCATCCCAGATCCAGCAGCAAAGATGAGTCATCTCGGGTCCAGGGTCAGACCCGAGACCTGAATCCAGTTGCACACCTTAAATACCCTATTCTAGGGTTGTGTGTGGGAGAGAAGATTGATAATTTCTGATATTCTTTTCCAGTCACATTCTGTCTAAGCAGCCTTTTATTTCCTTTATTGTTTTCATTGTTATTTCTGTTCCTGTCATTTTACTTCATTGTTTGGTTAAATTTCTATTGAATAAATCAAGCACCGCTAGTTTTTGCTGTTCATTTGTCATTTGTTTTTGCACGTCGCATGACCGGAGAGGTAGTGCTCCCCCCTCTTCAGCACCCAAGTGCGTCACAGAATCCAATCACCGTTGCATCAAAGTGGTATCAGAGCCAACCCTCCTCCTTGGTTAACGATATGGTGTAAGAAGCGAGGAACGATCCTACGAGCAGGAACGAGTGGGAGGATTTTAGCAACGAGGATCCGATGATGCAGATGATAAACATGATGACCAAGATCCAAGAAAACTTGCTACTCATAAGCAAAGACATAGCCGGCATGTCAAAATGTATAGACAGGATCGAAGGTCGGATTGTCGCCCTTGAGTTGATGGTGAACCAATGTGCGACGTCAATGCAATAAACGGGAGCAGAGTTGGATGATGGTGCAGCCGATCGTGTGAATGCAATACTCGCAGAATCAATCCAGCCGATGCATCCTCATTCTGTCAGTGCCACCATTTCACATCTGGTACCCTCTCTCCATCCAGAATCGGTAGTGACTATGAATCACACAACTGGTACCTTGCAGCCGAACCAGAGGATCACAGCAGGACACCCCCACCCCACTGTTATCATCGCAAAATTTTTACTTTTGCAAATCAAACTGACCTTTGAAAAAGATTTTGAAAATAACTCGCCTCCGTTTTAAAATGCAGGATAAATCTGAAGAATGGGACTCGCCTGTCGGTACGAGGTTCAATCGTTCCTGGCGCCTTTACCAGGGGTAATTGAACCAAGGATCAATTGTATGCTTAGCTTTGCTCAACTTGTCTAAATCATATTCTATTTCCTAAATGCACAAAGAATCGGGCATGTGCTATGAATTTCTGAAAATGCATATTTGAAAACATGATGTTTGATTTGAATATTGGAAAATATTTGGAGATTCTTGGAAAAGATAACACTTGGAAAATCATGAGCTGAGTGAGAGAACTTGGAAATTAAAGCTATAACTTGGAAAATCGATTTTTGAACTTTGAAAAATAGTTGAAATACCATTTGAAAGCTCAGAGTTTTAAGAAAATCAATTTCTGAGAAAGACTTGAGAAGTTTTGAGAAAATTGATTTCTCTGAATTGGAATTGGAATTTGAAAATGAATGAAATGAATGAATATGGATTTGAAAGACTTGATTTTGAGGAATTGAGAAAATCCTTTTGTACTTTTGAAAAATGCAGTACATTTTGAAGTTAGCCTAATAGTGTAGGCTGAATGTGGCTAATACGAAGATTACAAATCTGGGTATCATTCGTATTCTGACTATGGCCATAAATACAAATTCCACCAAGTTTGTCAACTCCATAAGAGCTAGTGTACGTGACATTCATGTAGACCATAGTGGATTTGAAATATGTGCATGGATGACAAGCATAACAGTTATATATCAAAGTTCAAAACTATATACAATGCAAATCCTAATCTAAGCAGAAATTGAAATTCTTATTCCAAATTTAATTACAATTTACATCACTAATTGAATTTAAATGACTGAAAATTAAAGTCTTCAATGTCCCTGCAAAACTAGAAAACTTGTTAGTGAAGATATGTTGGCTTTTCTAGATTTATCCAGTAATATCAGAAAATTACTGGATTTTGCTAGATATAAGTCTTTTGCCATGATTCCATGAAATAAGATGGAATAAATATAAAAATGGAATTTGGAATTTTGAAATTGGGGTCAAAATGATCAAAATACCCCTGATAGCAAGACTATGGCCTTGAAATCAGGATTTTCAGAAAGATATTTTGTAAAATACAACTTTTGAAATACAAATAATGATAAATTAACTCAAATATGATATAACATAATTAAAAATGAGAAAATTAGGATTTTGAATTTCGAAATTGAGGTCAAATGACCAAATTACCCCTGATAGCAAGACTATGGCCTTGAAATCAGGATTTTTTAAAATAGATTTTGATAAAAACTTGAGATTTATGATTGAAATAAACACAAAATCAAACATGAAACATCCTAACATGATTCTAAACATGATCAAACCCTAAAAACATGAAATTATATACGAAAATCAAGAAATATCACAAATATCATAATCATGCTTTAACTAATGAAAATAATAATAAAAATTACTAAACAGTAAAACGAAATTAATTTCTATGCTAAAACACATGTAAAAATAAGTAAAAAAATAAATAAACACAGGGAATCATTGGCTGAAATTTGATTTTACCTTAAAAAGCATGGATTTGACCCATTTAACAGGTAAATCACATGTTTTAATGGTTAAGAACATGAAAACCCATGCTACAATCGATTCTAACAGATTAGAATCCCTGAAAAAACATCAAAACAGAGTTAGATCATCTTCTTGAACCTATCTTGAGGTTCTTGGACTTGAATCCATGGTTAAATCCATGAAATAGAAGGCACCAATGGCTAAATTCATGTTTAAACTAATAAAAGCATTAAATAAAACCAAAAAATTAAGAAAGTTTCTTACCTTGAGGTTGCAGCAATGGAGGAAGGGCTAGAGAAGAGAGAAAAGCTCCAAGAATCCTCAATGAGAGAGCTTGAAAAATCGTCCCCCCTATAGCCTCCTTTTATAATAAAAAAATTAGGTTTTAAAAGTCACACTTTTGAAAATTTTGGACTCTCTAAGGGGGGGGGGGGGGGGCGATTTTTGGGTGGAGTTACCTAACTACCCCTAGCCTAAATTATCCTAATTAGTTCCTAATTAGCCCCTAGCTAAATCTAGAAAACCCCCAAATGTGGTGCCACTTGGCATTTTCCCACATTGGGTTTTTAAAGTTTTGACTAAAACTTTTAAAAACAACAATTTAAAACTAAAATTTCAAATGGGTTTTTCAAAATGGATTTTGACTCTTTTAAACTTCTAAAACTAACCAAGACACTGACTAACCCTAGTCTAGCCCTGACTTTCTCAAATGTGGCACCACCTTGAGTGGGCTCTACTTGAATTTTCAAAAACGATTTTAAAACTTGAAATTGAGAGAATTTTCAAAAGATTTCCAAAAGTAAGCTTGAAATTAAAAGTTTTGAAATGGCATAGAGTTCCAACTGGGTTAGAACTCCTCTGGATGTGGCGCCAACTGAGTGGGCCCACATCAGGTTTTGAGAAATTTGAAATAAACACTGAAAATAACTTTGAAAAGAGGTTAAAATCAATAATTGAAATTCAAAATCTTTGAAAATAGAGTCTCAGGCGAACTGGAACTCTGGGTTAGAGTCTTGGATTTTTAGGACTCTAAGATTTTGGGTTTTAAAAGCCAAATGGATGAGCTTTTGAAAAGATTTTACCAAAAATGGTGAAACGAGTCAGAAAATACAGTCAGGGTTAGACTCCTAACTCGACCAGAACTCTGAAATAGAGTCCTGAATCAACTGGACTCTACAAAATGACCTAATTTTTGAAAACAAATAGAAATAAATGAAATTGGAAGTAACAACAGACTTCAAAGCAGACTCTTGACTGGACTAGGACTCCAGGACAGAGTCCTGATCGGACTTAAACTCTAGATTTTTTTTGGTATTTTTCTGAAAAACAGATGAAAAAACTTATGAAAACAGTTAAAAATAATAACAAATATTGAAATAAAACAGAGTTCTGATTCAATTGAGACTCTGGGGACAGAGTCCTAATTGAACGAGGACTTTTAGATTTTTGGATTTTCTGAGAAAACAAATGAGAGAATTTTAAAAAACAGTCAAAAGCAGGATAAAATTGAAGTTTTGGTTTCGAGTCCTGATCTGATTAGGACTCTGAGAAATAGTCCTGATTCTATCAGAACTCTAAAAATTTTGGTTTTTCTGATAAGCAAATGATGAAATTTAAGCAAAGCTTTTGAAAATCAGTGAAAATGAAGTATGAAAAACCAATTTTGGATAGAGTCCTAATTCGATCAGGACTCTGGGATAAAACCTCAGAATTTTGAAATTCTTTGATAAAAGTGTAACAGTTTTTATAAATGGAAAGAACTTTGAAAGATTCTCTCAAAATTGAAATCAAGATCAGATTCCTGATCCAACTAGGACTCTCTGAACAAAGTCCTATTTTGACTAAAACTCTGAGTTTCTGACTCATTTTGAAAGATTTTGAAAGATTTGATTGAAAATAAATAAAATAACTGTAAAAGATTAGAGTCTTAATTTGATTAAAACTCTGAAGAAGAGTCCTGATCCGACTGTACTCTTGAAGAAGATTCCTGATCCAACTAAGACTCTAAAATTTTGCCCAAAACTGAGAAAATAGACAAGGGATATGACCATAACTGGTTTAAAATCAGAATGGTGTTTTAAAAATATTCAAAAAGATGAAAATACAGTGTCCTGATCCAACTAGGACTCTAAAATTTTTGAGATTTTGATAAATAAAGGAATCCAGAAGCGACACCACCTAAACGGGCCTCATCTGATAATTGAAATCAATTGAAAATTGAGTTTAAAATGAATCCAAATTGTTTTCTGAGAAAACACTTCAAAATATCAGGTCCTGGGGGTTGTCAAATTACATAATGCTGATTAAAAACCCAGGTTTTAAAATTGATTTTGAAAGAAAAGTTTTAAAACCCGAATCTGGATTAAATATTTTGAAAACAAGAGTGCTGGATCTTGATGATGAGATGCAATGACACATGAAAAGGTAAGCACCGGATGAGGGTGAAAATTTGGGGTGTTTACAGATGCCTCTCTTTGCTACTAAGCCGGTATAGGGCTGAGCTTAGTGGCAAAGAAAAACACACCAAATTTGGACTATAAAAATGCCCCAGTTAAGAGAAACTGACCGGGTGTGAAAGAATTAGCCCTGATGAAAATGGTAGATATGAAATGGAGAATAAAGAAGAAAGAAATTACTTCAAAAGAAGTGAGATTCAGGTTTTGCCCTTAACCTGGATGGGACGGGAAATACCTCGTGTAGAAACGAAGCTCAGGTTTGACCCTTAACCTGACCGGGAGATGAAATACCTCCTCAAAGGAGGCTCAGATTTGTACCCTTATCCTGATTGGAGAATGAAATACCTCATCAAATGGGGCCTAGGTTTATACCCTTAACCTGATTGGGCGGAAAATGGAATACCTCATCAAAGGAGGCTCAGGTTTGTACCCTTATCCTGATCGGGCGGAAAATGGAATACCTCATCAAAGGAGGCTCAGGTTTGTACCCTTATCCTGATCGGGCAGAAATGGAATACCTCATCAAATGAGGCCCAGGTTTGTACCCTTATCCCGATCGGGCGATGAAATGGGACAAAATTCTCGAAAGAATAGACCGTGATGGAACCTTCGAATTTTGCATAATAAATCCGACAGGGGTTTTGCAAAATAATGAAATTGGGGTCCCTAAAGCTTGAAAAAGGGTTTGATTTTGGGCGCCTCATTGCTGAGACTAAATAACTTTTGAAATTGATGACCTTTTGCGAGAAAATTATTGGTGGCTTAACCTCAAGCCGAAATTGGACTGTCTATGGTGGGACAGTGGGGACACAGGGAAGTGTGCGAATATGAGAGCCCAGGCGCTCAGATTATACCAAAGAAGGGAAGGAATCTTGAAAACTCCCATTATTAAGTCCTACAAGGGATAACCATTGATGTCAGGATGCGCTAAAGCTGAACTTCAAGCTCTCGCTTCACGCTAGGACAACTAGAAAATATTGTCGAAATGTTGAAAATTATTGTTGATTTAAAATGATTTAAAGTGATGCACATTGTTTTGAAAATATTTCCTCTTTTCTACCTGAAGTATTACCTCCAACTGGGCTTAACTCCGCATAATCAGGATTCGAATTCGAATTGCTTGCGATTGGCTTTCTTTCAAGGAAGCTATCAATTTCCTTGATATGAACATAAAAGAGAGTATTCTTGATATTGTGAAAACAATTGGTAAAAGGATATTGATAAAAGAATTTCACAAAATTAAAGAGGATTCTTTGGCGAATTCGACAGTCTGATATCCTGGGATTCTTTTCTCATGATGATCTTTCTGCCACTTTTTTATATATATATTGGCAGAATTAGAGCTCTCTTGGGTTTTTGGGGATTACATCATCCTTCATTTTGGAGATGTCCTGACTTTTCTCTCTCTTTTTTTTTGGAAGGGTACGTCACAAACTTCTTCATCTCAGAGATGTTCAGATCCTTCTTTTCACTCAGGGATTATGTTGACGGTTATTGGCTCATGGGTTGGAAATCTCTTGGTGATAGCAGAAATTAAATATCTTTTAGGGTTTGTCGGGAGGCTCATTGCAGTCGCCTTCATCTTGACGGTGCTCTGAACTTTCCCTGGAAGGATCTGTCACAAACTCCGTCATCTTGAAGATGATTCAAATCTTCTTTGGCCCCGGGGTTCTACTCGCCTAATTCGCCTTCATCTTGACGACAGTTGAGAGATCCCTTTTGCAGATATTTAATTGCGGCTTAAGTGATTAAGGAGATATAAAGATTGTATGGATTTTTCTGTGTCACTCAGGATATTTTGACTGCTTTTATTTTCCAAGAGTGATCTTTAAAAATGTGCCATTGACTGCGATCAATATCGATCACTTATGGCTTCGCGACAACATTGAATTTCCTTTGCTGGCCATATCGAGGATTTATTTTGCGTCCTTTTGGTTGGCCAATAGAAATATTTTGAATTTTGAATCCTTTTTTGATAAAGCTTTGTCCTTTCGGAAGTAATACTGGAGGTATTCCGAAGTAATAATTTTTTTTTTTGTAATAAAAATTTTGAAATCAACAAATATTTAACGACAAATTGATAAAATGTTCTTGAAATCCTTTGTGAAAGCGAGCATTTGAAGCACAACGCAACTCATCCATGACAAAAATTTTCTTTTCCTTTCTCCAAAGGAGAAGATTCAGAAATTGGAAATAGGAATTACTCCTCTCTTCCCTGAAGAAGAGGTGTTTGCAAAACGAACTTTCAAAGAGAAATTAAGCTTTCGTCAAAACTTCCTAACATTAGGCTTCTCTTATGGAAATGAGGCTGGTAATGGTGAGGTTGGTGAATTGGTCATGAAGGAACGAGTCCATCACACTCTCCCTGAAAAGAGGGTCCTTCACGATGAAATGGCCTAGTATGAAATTGTGGTCACAAGGAAAGCGAACTTCCATCGAAGCTCTCCCTGAACTAAGGGTTCCTTGTATGAAATTGGAATTTTGTTTTGCAAACGGTTCACATAGACACGAGTCCCTTCAAACTCTCCCTGAAAAGGGGCTAAGTGAACAAAGGATAACATGCGAAAAGAACGAGCTCCCTCGAACTATCCATGTATAAAGGGTCTCTCGCAAGAGAAATTTTTGAAATTGGTATTGAGTGACCAAAAGGTCGAAATTGGAATTTGAAGTTTTGAAATTTTGAAATTTGAAATTTCATATTAGACATTTGGAAATTTGGAATTTGGAAATAGATATTTGGAAATTGGAGATTGGAAATTTGAAATTTGAAATTTGAAATTTGAAATTTGAAATTTGAAATTGGAAATTGGAAATTGGAAATTGGAAATTGGAAATTGGAAATTGAAATTAGAAATTGGAAATTTGAAATTTGAAATTGGAAATTGGAAATTGGAAATTGGATATTTGGGACTTGGTTGACCCGAAGGTTGAAATTGGAAATTGATTGACCCGAAGGTCGAAATTGAAAATTAAGTGACCCGAGGGTCGAAATTGAAAATTTGAAAATTTGAAAATTGGGTGGCTCGAGGGCCGAGGTGGTAATTGGATGGCCCAAAGGCCGAAATTGGTAATTGGAACTTTGAATTTTGATGAATGATCAGTACAAAAACTGAACCCAAGAGGTCGACTAACACGGCCAACCAGTGAGACATTAACACAAGTGCTCAATTTTGAAAGAATACCAGTATAAATACTGGGTTTTTGAAAACGTGTAAACATTGGATTTTGAAAATATACTGGTTCGAGCACTGGATTTTGAAAGATATACTAGCTCGAGCTCTGGATTTTGAAAACATACCTTGTTTTTAAATTGATACTTGAAATTTTGAAAGAGATCTATGCTCTTAAAGTATTTGGGAATTATAATGAGAATGTTGGTTGGGGTATCAGGATTATCCCTTATCCTGAATGGGTAATGAATTTGATGCAGAAGCCTGCCAATGAATACTGATGCCGATGAATGCGGATATGAAAATGATATAACTGAATGCACATGCGTGCAAAATAGGAGATTTGTTTATCCTGCCTGCATACAGGGTATTTATAGATAAAAACAAAATTTTAAAATGCCATAGTATATCTGGGAAAAGAGAATTTGATCATTATTCGAAGAAAATTTTAGAGGAATTACAAAGGATAAGACATGATTTAAGTATAGAATTTTTTCAAATGTCGAGCATTGATGGGATCTGGTAATTCCACTCCGTTAGCATTGATGAGCCGATATGAGTTACGAGGTAATGCCTCTTTGACAACATAGGGACCTTCCCAATTGGGTGACCACTTGCCATCCGGGCGGTGTTTGAGATAAGCCGTTGATCTGAGCACTAGATCATGGACTCAAAACTTTCTTTCAATGAGAGATTTTGCATATTGTCTGGCTATCTTTTGACGATATGATTGAGCGTGCTCTGCTGCTTTGAGTCTTCTTTTATCTAGCAAATCAAGTTGTACTATCCGCTGTTATTGATACTGATCAAGAGCTAATTCTAGAAGTGATGCAAATTTCAGAGCAGGTTTCTGAACATGTAGAGGCAGTACTACTTTAGTTCCGTAGACAAGTTCAGACGGAGTTGCATTAGTTGGAGTTTGAATGGTGGTTCTATACGCCCACAACGCATCATGAATCTTTTCATGCCAGTCACGGCCTGTCTCCAGAGTTCACTCCAGGATTCGAATCAGAATCTTATTGGTGGCCTCTGCTTGACCATTTTCTTGAGGATAATAAGGAGCAGAGAAATGATGATGAATTCTGAACTTTGAGCAGAACGTCCTCATCCTCTCACTCTTGAAGTGACTGCCATTGTCTGACACAATATCATGCGGTATGCCGAAACGACATAGGATATTCTTGTGAATGAATGAGACTACATGTCAACCTTCTATTATGTATAGAGTGACTGCATCTACCCATTTAGTAAAATATTCTGTTGCGGCAAGAAAATACTTGTGGCCATAAGCAGAAGGAGTAATGGGGCCTACGACATCAAAAGCCTACATGGAAAATGGCCATGGTGAGACGACAGATTGCAAGTATGTCGTCGACGTATGAATAGAAGGTGCATGCATCTCGCATTGAACACACTTCTTCACAAAACGATAGCAATCTTGTTGCATGGTCCTCTAGTAATATCCTGCTCGGATGATTTGTTTGACAAGAGTTTGGTAGCCAACATGACCACCGCAAATGCCTTCATGTGCTTCTTGCACAACTTCTTTGGCTTCTTCTTCGTCCAAACATCTGGAATATTCAGAACTGAATCCACGACGATAGAGGATGTTGGCAAGAATAAAATATCGAGCAGACATGCGCTGAATTGCTCGTTGCTCTTTCTTTGAGAGTTTTGGAGGAAATTCGTCAGTTTTAATGAAATTCTTAATATCATGATATCAGGGCTTCTTCTTTTGCTCAGCCTGGTTTATCTGCTCTACTGGGATGAAAGCGGGTTGATCAAGTCTACCAATTTCAAAGGAGCGACAAGATTCTCCGCTCTTGAAAGACATGATGGATCCCAGATTAGCTAAACTGTCTGCAACTTGATTGAAGTCTCTCTTGATATGGAAAAGTTGGAATTCTTCAAATTTGTCGGCAAGAGCTGAGACGATCTTCTGATAATGAAGTAATTTTGTATCCTTCACTTGCCATTCGGCTAGGACTTGATTTACGACGAGCAAAGAATCTCCATAAGCATGCACTCTTTTGACATTGAAGTCCTGTAGAATTTTCAGACCCTGTATCAAAGCTTCATATTCGGCCATATTGTGAGTGCACTGAAAATCTAGTTTAAGGAAAAAGGGGATCATCTCCTTCTCTGGTGTGATTAGCAGAATCCCGATTCCTATGCCTGCCATATTCTTGGAACTGTCGAAGAATAAATTTCAAATTGGGGATTGTGGAATATTGCAGATCCGCTCATCAGGGAAATCATCCTCGGCTTTAACATCCTCTGCTAGAGGAAAATCTGTCAATTGATCTGCAATTGCTTGGCCTTTGATAGATTGCTGAGAGACATATTCCAAGTCGTATTGCATTAATAGGACTTGCCATTTGGCAATTCGTCCGCTAAGAAATGGTTGCTCAAGAATGTATTTGAGAGGATTTAATTTGGATAGAACCTTGACTTCATATGCCAACAGATAATGTCTCAACTTTTGACACATCCAAACCAGAGCTAGACATGTCTTCTCTATCTGAGAGTATTTCTTCTTATAATCAATGAAGGTTTTGCTCACATAGTAAATGGCATGCTCTATCAGACTGCCTTCTTCAGATTGTGCCCAGAATCCGCCATAAGCGACCTGGTTAACTGAAACATACAGCAAAAGAGGCTTTCCCAATTCCGATGGCTTCAGAACGGGTGGGTTAAGAAGATATTTCTTGATACGATCAAACGATTGCTGACGATCTGATCCCCATTCAAACTTCACTCTTTTTCTGAGTAAAAGATTGAAAGGCTCACATCTCATGGCGAGATTGGATATGAATCTCTGAATTGATTGCATACGTCCCTGAAGGCTACGCAATTCTTTGAGATTAGTCAGGGTTGCATGTCAATGATGGCCCTTGCTTTAGCGGGATCCACTTCTATCTCCTTTTTGCTGACTAGAAAGCCTAACAACTTGTCAGATTCGACTCCAAAAACATAATTTTGTGGATTGAGTCTTAGCTTATAAAGAATGAGCCGCTTGAAAACTTGATTGAGAGCTTCGATGGGATCTTCCTCTTCTTTGGATTTTACCAGAATATCATCGACATATGCGTCCATGATTTTGTGCATCTGATCATGGAAAATAACAGTCATAGCACGCTGATAGGTGGCTCCAGCATTTTTAAGCCCAAATGGCATGACTGTATAACAAAAAGTGCCCCAAGGGGTAGTGAAAGATGTCTTGGACTGATCGCGAGCGGCCAACTCAATCTGATTATATCCGTCTATAAAAGAGAACATAGCATGACCCGATGTGCTATCAATCAAGAGATCAATATTAAGAAGTGGATAATCATCCTTAGGAGTTGCTTTATTGAGATCTTTGAAGTTGATGCAAATTCGAACTTTGCCATTCTTCTTGGGAACAACGACAATATTTGCTAGCCAATCTGGATAGTCAATGGTTCGAATGAACCCCGCTTTGAGTAGGTCTTCCAGACCTTCCTTAACTTGTTGTTCCACTCGGGGATTCATCTTTCTCAGCTTCTGCTTAACTGGCTTGACATCTGGTTTTAGAATGAGGCGATGCTCAACCAATTTGGTATCCAGACCTGGCATATCTTCATACCTCCATGCAAACACTTCTTTATGTTGCTTGAGGAAATTGTTGAGTCTTTCTTTCTCTTCAGGACTCAAGCTGCTACCAATCTTGAGAATTTTAAGATCTTCTGACCCGATATTGATATCCTCAGTCGGATTTTGAACTAAGGATGATGGCTCATCTTGTTTCTGAATTGCTGCAAATTCTGGTAGTTCTTGAAGAGCTGAATCGAACTCTATGGGTTCTTCTGACTGCTTTGTATTCTAACTGCTTTCTGCTCTTATTTTAATTTGACGAATCATTGCTGGCTTCGAAAAGACATTTGGATTAAGAATGAGCTTCTTGATAGATCGGGAAGATATTCTGAAAATTGGAGAATAAATTGATTCATGGAAATCGCCCATCATAAAACAAATTATTTTTATTGAGAAAATAATTGGAAAGATAAAAGAGCAAAATAATGGTAATTTTGCAAAGATTTGATAATAAGAAGTATAGAGACAAAAGGCATCCAGACAGATAAAGGAAATTTGCCACTTTATTGAAAGATTGAATTAATCAAATGACAATGATGAAAATGAAATGGGATATCATCCCAACAAAAGAATAGAAATAAAAAGACAAGCAAATTCTTTTAATGTGTCCCCTTGACGAAAATAGTACCCTTCTGAGATCTTCTGCCGGTGAAACCCAATCCGGCTCCCTTAGGGTAGTGCTGAGGAACTACAGGCTCGAGACTACCATCTCCATTCTTGCCTAGGCCTTGAAAAGGCTGATAACCATGCTTCATTAATAGATCAAATCCTCTTTTGGCTTTCATAAACTGAGAGAACAAAGGATGATCTTTAAATGTACTATAGTCAATTCGCCCTCCAATTTCGAAGAACTGCGGGCCTCTCCAACGAGTCATAGCCACTGTATGCTCTGGATATTCTGCTGTCTGCAGTTTTCCTGAATCTTTTTCGATGCTGACCTCATCAATGCCCCTAATGCTAGAGATATCAGTAGTAAAAGTGGGTCTAGGAACCATAGGTTGTGCTAGCCTCTGCTCTGAATCTTCGCCCAAGATTGTTGTGATCATTCCGCCTTTTGACCACTTGACACACTGATGAAGAGTAGACGGCACAACGTTCATATTGTGAATCCACGGTCTCCTGAGAAGCAGATTATAGGTAGGCAGCACACCCGCGAGCGCGTGCGTGGAGTCCCTATGGCAGCACACCCGCGAGCGCGAGCATAGGGATCCCTGTGGATGGGTCTAAACTTGAGAGGGTGGGGACCAGAGTTTGTGACTGTGGGACCCAGACTCGGATCTCAAGGACCATCCTTTGGATCCCAAGGAGCGGGTCTGGGCCTCAAACCCCATTACTTAGCCTATCCAGTTGGATCTGGTTCGTGGGTCACCCTGAACTAGATCCAACCTATCATTTTTGAACCCCAATTCAGATCCCCTGCCAACCCAAACCTATATCGAACCCGAACGAAGCTCCAGTTTGAATTTGAGTTGGGTCAAAACCAGACCCATCCAGTTATGGATCAAGGATCAAGTTCTAACCAGACCATCTCACACCATAACTCGATCCATGATCCTACCCACCGCATTCTGGGTCCGACAAATAGCGTAGGTTTTGACCTGATCCAGATCCAATCGGGTGAGTCAACCCAATACTACACAAACCAGACCCAATACCCATACCAAACCCCAAACATGATCCAACTCATTATCCCATCCCCGATCCAGGACCTTCTCCCATATCCAACCAGCTACTTTCACCATAACCCAACCTCCAACCCAAATCCATATTACCCCATTCCCACCAACCAAGAAACAGTTCACCGACCAGTGATCATGCATAATATTTGCATTTTATTAATCATTATTTATGCATGATCCGTGTTAAAATCGCTCTAAAAACCCATTTTTATTGTTAGTTCTGAGAAATTGCATTGAATTGAATTTTATCAGAAAATCATATTTTTCAAAGCTTTCCCTGCATATATTTTTTTTAGTGTTTCTATTATAATTAGAATGCTTTAATCATAGTTTAGTTTGCTTAGTTTTTTTAATTTTTAATCAGTTTAGGAAGTTTGTTTGTTTGTTTTTAGACAATAAAACATGTTTTACTAAAATGGGTCTTTTGAAAAATATGGAAAATCGTGGACTTGTTTTGAAATTTTTTCTTTTACCCTAATTTAGTATTATAAGTAATCTTCTACAGCCAAAAAAAGGGTCGTCTCTCTTTGGGGATTGACGCCTCTCTCTCTCTCTCTACCTTCAGCCGGTTCTTCTTCTTCTTCTTCTTCTTCTTCTTCTTCTTCTTCTTCTTCTTCTTCTTCTTTCTAGCCAGCGGGTTCCTCTTCTTCCTTCAGCAAAAGGGAGGCAACGTGAAAATCTGATATAGGAAGAGACCGATCTTCCCTCAACCAGTCCAGCCAAGTCCACCATCGGGTTGTTTCCTTTCTCTTTTTTCCCTTATGTTGCTGTGTTTCTCTTCTCTTTTCATAGTGTAGTGAGTTGCGTAGCATTGCAGTAACATACTGCATCTTAGATATGCATAGCATATGTTGAGCATCATCTGAAAAATCAAAAAAAAAAATTAACGTGTGTCATTTTTTTATATTAGCGTCTGCTTAGTGCACAGTATTTTCTCAGCAGCGTCTTTCTTTCTTTCTTGCTTGCATCATTGTGTCTTAGAATAATTAATTAGATGTGAGTTGGTGTTGTCATCTGCAAGGCTTACTTCTGTAAGGTTAGTTCTATTTTTTTTTGTAGCCTTTTTCACATAGCACGTGAATTCTTTTAGTAGGCAAGGTTTAATTTGTGTTTGCTTAACTAGTGTCCTTTGATTTAATGCAGTAATAAATAATTTTTTTATAGCCATAATTCTTAGTTAGTTGTCACCATAAATATTAGATTCAGTTGTGTGTTGCAAAAGCATTTGAAGGTGCAGTGACGTTAGGTTATATTTAGAGTTGTAGAAATTAATGTTACTGATTATATAAGTTAGGTCTTGAGGCTGAGTTACTTGAGTTAGAGTAGTACAGAATTAGTACATTGCATTGCATTAGCGGTTTCATGGTTCATGCATATTTTTTTTTTCATTTGTTTCATAATCCGTTAGTTGCTTCTTAGTTAGATTTAGGGTTGTTTTTCTTTTTCTTGTTACATAGTTGAAATTTATTAGTGCAGATCGTTATTGTTTTGTAGTGATTCATGTTCTTAAGTTAGTGATTTCTTAGGGCTGGAGTATTCATGGGTAGATGAGTTAGTCTAATTTATGATATTTTTCTTGTAATTAGTTAGTAAAAGTTGTTCAAGTTGAATTCATAAATAGTTTTTAGTGTACACGTTGATTCTTTCCTATTCGTAATTTGTTAATTTGTTATGCTAATGTGTCTTTTAGTGTAGGCATTTAGCGAATTGGATTCTTTTTACTGATTTCTCATTTTAGGTTTAGTTTAGCTTCTTTGTTGCTGCTGCGTTTGCTTGATTTCTGTTTTGCAGGGAAGCGTTGGACGTGCAAAGAGATCATTTTTTGTGCCCTTAAGTGAGCCCTCAGAGGACCCTGAATCAAACCATACCAAAATGTTTAACCTGGAAGGGACAGAAAGAGACCACCAAAGCCTTAAGCACTGAAGACTCTTGTTTTTCTCTTTAGACTAGGCTTTTATTTTATTTTATTCAATTCATTGGGTTGTAATAAAACCATTTATTTATTTTGTTTAAGCCCTCTGCGTAGGGCCGTACTCTCGTAGTTAATTATTTAATTAATTCTTTTTATTTTTGACAATAAAGAGTAGTTAGATTGTGTGTTTGAATACGAAGTATTTTCCGTTCCCTGAGATCGACCCGGACTCCACCACTTGTGCGAGCCGGTTTTTATATTTTTGGTGTCTGGCTTTCACTGGATTTTTATTAAAAATATTGTTTTAAAAAGGGTTTTCATAAAACTCACACCAAATTTTGGCGCCGTTGCCGGGGAACGGCGAAATACTAGTATTAACTTTATTGCCTTCTGTTTGTTCTCGTATTTATAGGTTGTTAGTTTAATTCAGTTCTTTAATTAGGATTGTTTAGTTTGCTTTTCGCATTTAGGCTTAGAACCACGTGTGTGCATACTGTAGAGACAAGCTTACTTTTCTGCACAGCTCATCCATTAGGATCCCCTTAGAAGTGACTGTGTACGATTGGTACCGTGCACATAGATTTCATTGTCATAAATTCTCTACTTAGTGCAACTGCGTGGTGCTTGTTTATTTCTTGTTTTCAGTAATTGTTTTTGTTACTCGCTTTGTGGTTTGTGTGGTTTGGCCGCTAGCGCGTTAGTTAGGTAGAAAACCCCAATTTAGGACGGTTGTTGCACCGGTCTACCCTTTGGTGCATGCACGGGCGACGTTCGCTTGAACCTGAGCTTGCTGAATTTGTTGAGGATCCCGAATCTTTCTTTAGGAGAGCCCATCAATCCAGCCCCATGGCTGAAGATCAGCAGTTGATCCGTCCTCTTAGGGAGTACTTTATGCCCAACACATACACTCCTGCCTCCTGCATCACAAGACCTGATGTGGGAGCGAACCATTTTGAAATCAAGGCCAGTGTCATCCAGATGTTACCCTCCTTTTATGGCCATAGCAACGAAGACCCATATCGTCATCTCGACGAATTTCTCGAGATCTGCTCTACGATGCGAATCAACAATTTTGGAGATGACGCGTTAAGGTTGACGTTATTCCCCTTCTCCCTTAAGGATAAAGCCAAGCATTGGCTGAAGGCCCTCGATACAGTTCAAATTACCACTTGGGAACATATGCAAAGAGAGTTTTTAAAGAAATACTTCCCAATTGGTAAGACGAACCAGTATCGAAAAGCCATCACTAGCTTTTCACAGATCGAGGGAGAAATGTTTCATGAAACGTGGGAGAGGATGAAAGATCTTCTTCGCAAGTGTCCCCACCACCAGGTGCCTCGCTGGCAACTGGTGCAATATTTTTATGATGGTCTCACTGAGAAGAACCGTCAAATGGTTGACGCTGCCTGTGGGGGCACTTTTATGCTCAAAAGTGAAGATGAAGCATGGGCCCTTTTTGAGACCTTAAGCGAGAACTCCATGCACCATGCTTCTGCTTCACGATCTGAGAGGGCCACACCTGTGCAAGATGGCGCGAAGAAGGCTGGTATATTCGAGATAGGGATGCACCTTGAGTTGCAAAACAAGGTCGACCAACTGTCTCAGAAATTAGATCAGTTGTTGTCGGGTCCTTCTCCAGTCCTATAGGTGTGTGCGTTGTGTGCTAGCCCTGCACACCATGTTGTTGATTGCCCCGTTGCGCCACAGTACCCTGAGTTTGTCCAGGAGCAAGCTCAGATGGCGCAGAGTTTTGCTAGGCCCGCACCCAATCCATATTCCAGTACATATAACCCGGGCTGGCAGAACCATCCTAATTTTTCATGGAGAAATCCACAAGCCCAACCTCTCAACCCTTCCCAAAGCCAACCTAGGCAAGGCGGTTATGCACCTGGATTTCATAGAACTAGCTACCCTTCAACTCAGCCTACTTATAATCAACCCCAGTCTCAGGAGCCTTCATCCAGCCAGTCCTTTGAGGACAAGATGCTGCAAGCCTTCTCGGATATCAAGGCAAATCTGAGTTCCCATACACATTCTATTGCGAAGCTTGAGACGCAGATGGGACAACTCGCCGAGGCGCTTAGCAGGCGGAGTGAGGGGGCTTTACCTAGCCAACCGGTGGTGAACCCTAGGGGTAAGGAGCCGATGCATGGCTTGCACATGACAGATGCCCATCAAGAGAAAGCTCAAGCAGTAATAACCCTTAGGAATGGGAAGCAATACCAGGCGAGGGAGGCTGCAGAAGAAAGAGAAAGAACGAGTGAGAAGCAGCCTGTCCCTACCATCCCACCTCAGGAAAGAGAAAGGGCTCTACCAACTGAGCCTTCAAAGTCCTATACTCCCAAAGCCCCCTTTCTTGAGGCGCTAGAGAGACCGAAGTCATTAGGCAAACATGGAGTGAACATGCAGGAGATGCTTGAGATATTCAAGCACGTCCAGATAAACCTCCCCTTGCTTGATGCCATTCAACAAGTCCCTGCATACACAAAGTTTCTAAAGGAGCTTTGTACGCAGAAAAGAAAGTTGAAGTCACAAGTGTCGAAGAAGATATACTTGACTGAGCAGGTGAGTGCGGTGCTTCAACACCAAACCCCACCAAAGCTTAAGGACTCAGGGACTCCAATTATTTCGTGTGTCATAGGAGACATCATTGTCGAGCTTGCATTGCTCGACCTTGGGGCAAGTGTCAATATCTTGCCGGGTTTCTTTTATGACAAATTTGGATTAAAGGAGATGAAACCAACACGTATGACCCTGCAGCTTGCAGATAGATCAATCAAGGTCCCGCGAGGGATTTTGGAAGATGTTTTAGTCAAGGTAGAGGACTTCTACTTCCCTGTCGACTTCATCATTTTAGATATGGAGGGAGTTAATGATATGCGACAGACCCCCATTATTCTTGGACGCCCCTTTCTGGCCACTGCCAATGCGTGCATTAATTGCTGCACAGATGCGATGGATGTCTCATTTGGCAATAGGAAGATGAGGCTGAACATTTTTCATGCGGCGATGGGACCTGCCGGCGATGAGGCTTCTTTCGAGGTCAACTTCATTCAGGACCTGGTAGAAGCAAAGCATACCTGGTTATTGAGTGAACCACCTCAGGAGGAGGTTGATGAATCACTCGAAGAAGATTTCCATGGGTCAATAGAGAGTCAGACAGGTGAGCTGAGTTGGACCTGGCACTTCGAGCCGCTTCCTGAATTGGCAGAAAAGCCGGCCCGACCATCCATAGAGAGTCTGCCTGAGCTTGAGTTGAAGCCCTTACCGGCCACACTCAAGTATGCCTTCCTAGGCAAGGACCAGACTCTCCCCGTCATTATTTCTGCAGACCTGACTGACACACAGGAGTGTCAACTTTTACAGGTCTTGCACGAGCATAAAGAGGCGATTGGATGGTCGGTGGCAGATTTGAAGGGGATAGATCCCTCCTTTTGCATGCATCGTATTATCATGGATGAGGGGGCTAAACCCTCAAGAGAGGCGCAAAGGAGACTAAATCCCCATATGAAGGAGGTGGTAAAGAAGGAGGTAGTCAAATAGTTGGATGCGGGGATCATTTATCCCATCTCCGACAGTCAGTGGGTGAGCCTTACCCAGGTTGTCCCCAAGAAGTCTGGGCTCACTGTAGAAACGAATGAAAAAGGGGAAAGTGTCTCCATGAGGAATACCACGGGATGGCGAGTATGCATAGATTATAGAAAGTTGAACAGTGCAACTAGGAAGGATCACTTCCCTCTGCCGTTCATCAACCAGATCTTGGAGAAACTCGCGGGTCAGCAGTATTTTTGTTTCTTGGATGGTTATTCAGGATACAACCAGGTGGCCGTTCATCCCGAGGACCAGGAGAAAACGACGTTCACATGTCCATATGGCACTTTTGCTTATAGGAGAATGTCGTTTGGGCTCTGTAATGCCCCGGCTACATTTCAGCGGTGCATGATGGCGATCTTCTCACATATGATGGACGATGTCCTGGAGATTTTCATGGACGATTTCTCGGTCTATGGCTCTTCATTTGACGATTGTCTCCAAAAGTTATCTCGTGTGCTTCAACGTTGTAGGGAGACAAATCTGATTCTTAGTTGGGAAAAGAGTCATTTCATGGTGAGACAGGGGATTGTTCTTGGACATATTGTGTCTGAGAAAGGAATCGAGGTTGATAAGGCCAAAGTGGAGACCATTGCTAGATTAGCTCCACCGACCTCTGTGTGGCAGGTGCGATCATTTCTAGGGCACGCAGGTTTTTATAGAAGGTTCATTAAGGATTTTAGCCAGATTTCTCGACCGTTGTGCAACCTGCTAACAAAAGATCAGCCGTTTGTGTTTGATGATGCCTGTCTGAAGGCATTCTTGGCCCTGAAGGAGGCTCTGACTACTGCTCCTATTCTTCGATCTCCTGAGTGGTCCGTGCCATTTGAGATTATGTGTGACGCGTCAGATTACGCGGTTGGAGCGATTCTCGGTCAGAAGATTGAGCGACGATCTCATGTGATTTATTATGCTAGTAGGACTCTCTCTGATGCACAATTGCATTATACCACCATAGAGAAGGAATTACTAGTCATGGTTTTTGCTCTTGAGAAGTTTCGATCATATTTGTTAGGCTCTAAGGTCATCATTTACTCAGATCATGCGGCATTGCGATATTTGATGAGTAAAAAAGATGCCAAACTGCGCCTCATTCGATGAATCCTTCTGTTACAAGAATTTGATCTCGAGATTCAAGATAAGAGTAGATGTGAGAATCTTGTAGCAGATCATTTATCCAGACTGACAGTGGAGACATCCACTGATCAGGGGCAGATTGATGATTCATTTCCGGATGAACAGCTCTTTCATGTCAAGCATCTGCCTTGGTTCGCGCATATCATCAACTTTTTGGTGACTGGAGAGTACCCTTCGCACTGGAACCGCAATGAGAGAGATCGATTTTTCTCGCAGGTAAAGCACTATTTTTGGGAGGAACCAGAATTGTTTCGATTATGCCCGGATCAGATGATTCGGAGGTGTGTTCCTGAGGAGGAGTATGACTCCATTCTATCATTCTGTCATTCCTTGGCTTGTGGAGGTCATTTTTCTAGTCGAAAGACAGCCGCAAAGGTCCTCCAGTCAGGATTTTGGTGGCCGACATTGCATAGAGATGCTCACGATTTTTGTAGGAGGTGCTTGCGCTGTCAGCAGACGGGACACATCGCCAAGCATGATATGATGCCCCTCCTTCCTATTTTGATTGTTGAGATTTTTGATGTGTGGGGCATTGATTTTATGGGTCCTTTCCCGCCTTCGTTCGGATTTATTTATATTCTAGTGGCGGTTGATTATGTCTCCAAATGGGTCGAGGCCGTGGCCACTCGAACCAATGATCATAAGGAGGTGCTCCGATTTATCAAGCACAACATTTTTAGTCGGTTCAGAGTCCCTAGAGCGATCATTAGTGATGGTGGTACGCACTTTCGTAATGTACAAGTAGCTTCCTTACTTAGGAAATACTCGGTACATCATCGGATTGCCACACCGTACCACCCACAGACTAGTGGCCAAGTCGAGGTCTCCAATAGGGAGATCAAGCGGGTTCTTGAAAAAACAGTCCGGCCAGACCGCAAGGACTGGTCTCAGCGCCTTGATGATGCCCTTTGGGCCTATAGGACTGCTTTCAAGACTCCGATTGGCATGTCCCCATACCGATTGGTTTTTGGGAAACCATGCCACCTTCCTGTTGAATTGGAGCATAGGGCATATTGGGCTATCAAGAAGTTCAATTTTGATATGGTCCAAGCTAGAGCTGAGAGGAAGTTGCAGCTGAGTGAGCTTGAGGAGTTACGCAATGAAGCCTACGAGAGTGCCAAAATATACAAGGCTCGAACCAAGCATTTCCATGATCAACATATTGTGAGGAAGCAGTTCGAGCCTGGTCAAAAGGTGTGGCTTTATCATTCACGTCTCCATCTTTTTCCAGGGAAGCTGAAGTCCAGATGGGATGGACCATTCATAGTCCATAGAGTTTTTCCACATGGAGCGGTAGATCTTTTGGACCCTCGAACGGGTAGCATTTTCAAAGTTAATGGGCAGCGACTGAAGCCCTACATTTCTGATATGGTGGTGCAGCAAGACATTGAGGCTATTAACCTCGTGGATGCATGAGGGGGAGCACAGGTTTGCATGTTGTATTTTTAGTAGGATCTAGTAAATATCATAGATGGTTTTTCGTTATTTTGCTTTGATTTCTTGTATCTCATGAGTGTTTTGTTAGATCAGGTATGCATTCTTGTGTAATCGTAGGACATGCATTCATATGTCATCTCAAGTGACTTTTGCTCTTTTCTCCCAATTATTTTGTTCTCAAGTGCAGCCTCTTAGTTTCATACAAGCATGGGGGAGTGCCACTGAGGACAGTGTCATTCAAGCATGGGGGAGGGTGTAGTTTGCACACTTAAACTTTTCATGTCTTTGTACTTGCATTTTTTTATGTCAACTCATTAAAATTAGGCTTTTAGGGAACGAGTTTGAACTTATATGACTGCTTTGCAACATCTAATATTTTTAGAGAATTTTTAGGCCCCACGAAAAACTTTTTCTAACACAAATCTAGAAAACCATGGTTGTTTATGTGGATTTCAAAGAAATGATTATGGATGCATGTTAGAGTTTATTTTGAATCACAAGTATGAATATGCACAGTTTTATTTTTTGAAAACTAAGCAAATGAACAACGTTGCAAAAGAGCTCAAAAAGTGAAACGAGCATACGTTTAGTTGTTTGATATCTTCGTACTCCCTAGTAGCTGGGCTTAGACACAAGTTGAAGTGTTTGAGTCCATGTTGAAAAGGATAACGAAGGAAGTCAATTCTTTGTCTACGTTAATATCTGTGGCCTATTTTGTTCGAGCAAGTAGAGCCTGAGGGGTGTTTACACCTGGTGCCCTAAAGCCATCTGGTTTCGGAGTCATCGGCCCGAAAGCTCGTTATATGGACTTTATAGAGAGCCTAATAGATATTGACATTGCACATGACAGAGAAGTAGACTATACGTAAACTATAGAAAATTGAAGGTCTAGTGACTCGAGCAATTAAGTCTGAGGGATACTTTGTATCTGGTGCCCTAAGGTCGTCTGGCCTGTGAGTCACTGACCCAAAGCTCGCTACAAGGGTCACAAAAACTGGAAATTGGGTATAGTGCTCAGAAAAAATTTTGATTGAAAAATGTGGAAAAGTGAAAATCAAGAAAGAGAAAAGAGCGTAAAAGAGAAAAGTTCATTGCTTAAAAGCAAATATTGAGAAAACCTGTGCAGAACACATATGAGTGAGGATAAGTAAATAATGATATGTATGTATTTGAATTTCTAAGGATGAAACATAAATGATTATGCTATTTAGAAAAGTGAAAGAAAATATTTTATTCTGTGGTGGCAAGTAGAAGACTCTAATCCTGTTTTGATGATGCAATGGCATGAAATATTTGTGGAAACGAACTCCTTAACTGCCTAATGCTTTGTGTTTTAAAATTCTTATGCATACTTGACACAGATGTTTGTGGGTAGCATCACTGCAAACCCTCACGAGACCTTACTCGTCCACTGGGGTAACTCAGGGGTTGAAAGGGCTTGTTGCATATGCTAAATGCAACCGTGATTCCTACGAAAGTGAGTTAGGTATTTATTGTGTGTCTAGTTTAGTATTTTTGTTTTTGCTTCAGTTTGCTCGAGGACTAGCAAACGATAAGCATGGGGGTATTTGATCATGCATAATATTTGCATTTTATTAATCATTATTTATGCATGATCCATGTTAAAATTGCTCTAAAAACCCATTTTTATTGTTAGTTCTGAGAAATTGCATTGAATTGAATTTTATCAGAAAATCGTATTTTTTAAAGCTTTCCCTGCATATATTTTTTTTAGTGTTTCTATTATAATTAGAATGCTTTAATCATAGTTTAGTTTGCTTAGTTTTTTTAATTTTTAATCAGTTTAGGAAGTTTGTTTGTTTGTTTTTAGACAATAAAACATGTTTTACTAAAATGGGTCTTTTGAAAAATATGGAAAATCGTGGACTTGTTTTGAAATTTTTTCTTTCACCCTAATTTAGTATTATAAGTAATCTTCTACAGCCAAAAAAAGGGTCGTCTCTCTTTGGGGATTGACGCCTCTCTCTCTCTCTCTCTCTCTCTCTCTCTCTCTCTCTCTCTCTCTCTCTCTCTCTCTCTCTACCTTCAGCCGGTTCTTCTTCTTCTTCTTCTTCTTCTTCTTCTTCTTCTTCTTCTTCTTTCTAGCCAGCGGGTTCCTCTTCTTCCTTCAGCAAAAGGGAGGTAACGTGAAAATCTGATATAGGGAGAGACCGATCTTCCCTCAACCAGTCCAACCAAGTCCACCATCGGGTTGTTTCCTTTCTCTTTTTTCCCTTATGTTACTGTGTTTCTCTTCTCTTTTCATAGTGTAGTGAGTTGCGTAGCATTGCAGTAACATACTGCATCTTAGATATGCATAGCATATGTTGAGCATCATCTGAAAAAAAAAAAAAAAATTTAACGTGTGTCATTTTTTTATATTAGCGTCTGCTTAGTGCACAGTATTTTCTCAGCAGCGTCTTTCTTTCTTTCTTGCTTGCATCATTGTGTCTTAGAATAATTAATTAGATGTGAGTTGGTGTTGTCATCTGCAAGGCTTACTTCTGTAAGGTTAGTTCTATTTTTTTTTGTAGCCTTTTTCACATAGCACGTGAATTCTTTTAGTAGGCAAGGTTTAATTTGTGTTTGCTTAACTAGTATCCTTTGATTTAATGCAGTAATAAATATTTTTTTTATAGCCATAATTCTTAGTTAGTTGTCACCATAAATATTAGATTCAGTTGTGTGTTGCAAAAGCATTTGAAGGTGCAGTGACGTTAGGTTATATTTAGAGTTGTAGAAATTAATGTTACTGATTATATAAGTTAGGTCTTGAGGCTGAGTTACTTGAGTTAGAGTAGTACAGAATTAGTACATTGCATTGCATTAGCGGTTTCATGGTTCATGCATATTTTTTTTTTCATTTGTTTCATAATCCGTTAGTTGCTTCTTAGTTAGATTTAGGGTTGTTTTTCTTTTTCTTGTTACATAGTTGAAATTTATTAGTGCAGATCGTTATTGTTTTGTAGTGATTCATGTTCTTAAGTTAGTGATTTCTTAGGGCTGGAGTATTCATGGGTAGATGAGTTAGTCTAATTTATGATATTTTTCTTGTAATTAGTTAGTGAAAGTTGTTCAAGTTGAATTCATAAATAGTTTTTAGTGTACACGTTGATTCTTTCCTATTCGTAATTTGTTAATTTGTTATGCTAATGTGTCTTTTAGTGTAGGCATTTAGCGAATTGGATTCTTTTTACTGATTTCTCATTTTAGGTTTAGTTTAGCTTCTTTGTTGCTGCTGCGTTTGCTTGATTTCTGTTTTGCAGGGAAGCGTTGGACGTGCAAAGAGATCATTTTTTGTGCCCTCAAGTGAGCCCTCAGAGGACCCTGAATCAAACCATACCAAAGTGTTTAACCTGGAAGGGACAGAAAGAGACCACCAAAGCCTTAAGCACTGAAGACTCTTGTTTTTCTCTTTAGACTAGGCTTTTATTTTATTTTATTCAATTCATTGGGTTGTAATAAAACCATTTATTTATTTTGTTTAAGCCCTCTGCGTAGGGCCGTACTCTCGTAGTTAATTATTTAATTAATTCTTTTTATTTTTGGCAATAAAGAGTAGTTAGATTGTGTGTTTGAATACGAAGTATTTTCCGTTCCCTGAGATCGACCCAGACTCCACCACTTGTGCGAGCCGGTTTTTATATTTTTGGTGTCTGGCTTTCACTGGATTTTTATTAAAAATATTGTTTTAAAAAGGGTTTTCATAAAACTCACACCAACCAGTCCTACCACCTACCATATCACTGCCTCAACGCTAGCAACAGATGGCTCCCACGCAAGGACGAGCCAGACTGAGGCAGTTTCAGACAGCAGCTATGCAGATTCAGCAGGGACCGACACAACCTGAGCACCGACCACATGTCACTGGAGTTCGTCAGCATCAACCCCCAGGTGAGCAGTACCGTGATAAAGATGACGATGCCCAGATCGATGATGACGCTTTATGGAACAAGTACCCTGCAATAATAGTAGAACCTCATCAGCAGAGAATTTTAGAGCACCCCTCCACATACGGGGTGAAGTTGGACCTTCCAGAGTTCACGAGATGATTTGATGCAGAGAAGTTCTTTGACTGGTCGTATACTGTGCAATTTTTCTTTGACTACCAGACCGTCATGTGTCCACTCGGTTGAAGGGCCTAGCGCAGACATGGTGGGTTAAGCTACAAAGGTCGAGAGAACGACAGAGACAAGAGCGTGTGCAGACATGGAAGGAGATGCAGAGATTGATGCAGTCAAGTTTGTACCTTCAGACCATGCTGAGAGAGCCTACAAGAAGTACCTTGTCCTGCGTCAAGGCACCCGTACCATGGTGGAATACACTGTTGAGTTTCATCGTCTATCCCTATGAGTGCAGATCGAGGAGACCTCTCGCCAGCAGGTCATGAGGTATATTTCTGGTCTCTGTCCTACTATTTCTGATGACTTCAGTTTTGTCACAGTTGAGTCATTAGATCAGGCTAGTAGTTATGCCATGAATGTGGAGAAAAAATTGAAAAGGAGGCAAGAATATAGAGTCTTCCGGAGTGACCAGTCCAGTCGAGTTTCCCAACCAGAAGAGTGAGCTCCTCTAGAAAGGAAGGCTCAAAGACCACCCCAAGAGTCGACCCTAGCAATTCTGACCAGTCCGGACCAGCATACCATACCAGATCCAAGGCCAAGCCTAGTGAGCCTACCATCTATTGTTTTATGTGTCAGAAGTTAGGACACATAGCATTCAAGTTCCCCACCGTGAACAAAAATGCCCATTTTATCGAAGGTATTGTTGAGTCAGCATCCAATAGTGAGACTGAGGGTGAGTCGTCGGTTGAGGGAGAGAATGAGAGGGAAGTCGTACAGTTCGACGGTAACGTCAAAAATTTATTGTCCATCCGTCATGTTCTGACCGCACCCCGTGAGTCGGCCCCTGCAAAATAGTTGCAGAACAACATTTTTAAAACCCGATGCAACTGTGAGGGGCATGCGTGCGATATTATCATTGACATTGAGGCTTGTGAGAACATGATTTCTGAGAGTGTTGTGTCCACCCTGAATCTGAAAACGGAAAATTTGTCCCAACCATACAAGATGGCGTGGTTCAAAAAAGGGAATGAGGTCTCCATTACCCAGCGTTGTCTAGTTCGGTTCTCTATGGGGGAGCATTACCACGATGAGGTGTGGTGTGATGTAGCCCCTATGAGTGTGTGTCATATTCTTTTGGGACATCCCTGACAATTTGATCGCAAGAGCATTCATGATGATCGTAAGAACACGTACTCATTTATTTTTAAGGGTCATAAAATAATCTTTCTCCCTATCAAGGAGATCAGTTTTCCCATTGTGAACAAGCTTGAGCAAGTTCTTCGGCTCGCGGGCTTATCATACCAGACTTTCTTGAACCATTGTAGGGAGGACGATTATTGTTATGTCCTGGTGGCCAAGCCGTCTATGAGTACGTCATTGCCCATTCCCACAGACATTGCGCCCCTTGTTGAGGAGTTTCACGACATTATGCCAGACGACCTTCCTGATGGTCTACCTTCGATGAGGGTGGTGCAACATGCCATCGATTTGGTCCTAGGGTCGAGTTTACCTAACCTCTCAACGTATCGCATGAACCCATCCGAGCATGCCGAGTTATTGAGGCAGGTTCAAGAGTTACTGTAAAAGGGTTTTATTCGTGAGAGTATGTGCCCTTGTGCAGTGCTCGCCCTGCTCACTCCTAAGAAAGATGAGTCCATGCGCATGTGTGTCGACAGTAGAGCGATCAATCACATCACTGTCAAGTACCATTTTCCTATTCTTCGGTTGGATGACATGTTCGATATGTTGGTCGGTGCCTCTTTTTTTTCTAAAATTGTTTTAAAGAGTGGGTACCACCAAATCCGTATCAGACAGAGGGATGAGTGAAAGACGACACTCAAGACACGTGATGGATTGTATGAGTGGTTAGTCATGCCGTTCGGGTTATCTAATGCCCCAAGCACTTTCATGAACATGATGACCCAAGTATTGCATCCTTGTATAGGGAAGTTTGTCGTTGTATATTTTGATGACATTTTTATTTATAGCTCATCTTTGTCTGATCATTTGAGTCATTTACGTCAGGTTTTAGAGATTTTAAGGAGGGAAATGTTGTATGTCAATGCCAAAAAGTGTGAGTTTATGACGTCAAGTGTTGTATTTTTGGGCTTTATTGTGTCGTCTGATGGAGTTAAGGCGGATCCTGCCAAAGTCCGTGCAATTGTAGAATGACCTACCCCAAAGACTATAGGAGAGATCCGTAGTTTTCATGGGTTAGCCACTTTCTACCATCGTTTTGTGAGAAACTTTAGCACCCTCATGGCCCCTATCACGGAGTGCCTAAAGGGTACTAGTTTTCATTGGACGTCTATTGCGGGAAAGGCCTTCACGCTCATCAAAGAAAAAATGACTAGTGCCCCTATCTTAGCCCTTCCTGATTTTAGCGCAGTCTTTAAAATTGAGTGTGATGTCTCTAAAGTGAGAATTTGTACAGTCTTGAGTCAGAATCGTAGGCCCATTGCTTTCTTTAGTGAAAAGCTGACTCAGGCCAGATGCCAGTACTCCACTTATGATATCGAGTTTTATGTTGTGGTACAAGCCCTTCATTATTAGAGGCACTATCTCATTTATATAGAGTTCATCATATACACGGATCATGAGGCATTGAAATATTTGAATAGTCAAAAGAAGTTGAGTGCTCGACATGCTAAGTGAGTCAGTTTTTTGCAAGAGTACACATTCACTATTCACCATCAATCAGGTACTCTAAACAAGGTAGCTGACACACTTAGTAGGAAGAATAGTTTCTTGGTGACTATGTTCGTATAGGTCATTGAGTTCAAGAAGTGCAAGGAGTTGTACCCGACGGACTCTGATTTCCAGCAAGTCTAAGAAGGGTGCATCTCCTCTGGTAGCACCGTCGACCCACGATTTAGTATACATAACGGTTACCTCTTTCGAGGTAATAAGTTATGTGTGCCTGCATTTTCTCTTACACTTCAATTGATTTCCGAGTTACATGAAGGGGGACTAGCTGGGCATTTTGGATATGATAAGACATTTGCTCTGTTAGATGAACGCTACTTTTGGCCCAAAATACGCAAAGATGTTGTCAAGTTTGTTCAAAGTTGTCAAGTGTCCAAGGGTCGATGTCAGAATAGTGGTTTGTATACTCCGTTGCTTATCCCTGAGCGGCCCTTGGAACATGTGTCCATGGATTTCATTGTGGGTCTTCCCAGAACCACGCGTCGTCTTGATTCCATTCTAGTTGTGGTTGGCCGATTTTCCAAGATGGCTATCTTTGTCCCGTGTAAGCGAACCACCAATGCCTCGTTAGTAGCCTCGTACTACTTCAAGGACATGGCCTGCTTTCATGGATTGCCCCACACGATCACCTCAAATCGTGACACGCACTTTATGAGTCATTTTTGGAAATCGTTATGGGCCTTATTGAAAACCAAGCTCCAGTTCAGTAGTGTGTACCACTCACAAACCGATGGCCAAACCGAAGTTGTGAACTGCACCCTGGGGAACTTGCTCAGGAGTGTAGTTGGGGAGAATGTCAAAACATGAGACCTAGTCTTGCTGCAAGCCGAGTTTGCATATAACAATTCCATCAATAGGTCCACGGGCAAGTCTCCTTTTCAAGTAGTTTATGGGCGATTACCAACCCATGTAGTAGATCTAGCACCTGTATCTAGTCTCCCAGACCCAGCCCCAAACACATTTGATGTCGTTGAGTACATGAGTGATATCCACAAACAGGTCTGAGCCAAACTTGTTGAGAGTTATGAAGCTTATAGTTTCAAGTTGGTCAGTTAGTATGGGTTTACCTGTGTCCCGAGCATTTCCCAATGGGTACTTATAGTAAATTGAGTCCTAGAAAATATGGCCCTTTCAAGATCCTCCAGCGATTGGGTCCAAATGCCTACCTCCTTGAACTGCCTGAAGATTGACACATTTCGCCTATCTTCAATGTGTCTGATCTATATGCTTACTGTGGAGACAACAAGTTGTCAGAGCCGACTTCTTCCCAACCAGGGGAGAATGATGCAGAGCAGGATCGACCCAGATCCATACAGCCTGACCCAGGCAGGGGACCAGACCTGCACGATGGGACCGAGGATCGGACCCAAGCAGTGGATCCGACCCAGATCATAGTACCAAGACGTAGGGTTGAGGTACCCCTGAGTACTTACTCCAAACGAGCACATGCCCGTGCATCCCAGATCCAGCAGCAAAGAGGAGTCATCTCGGGTCCAGGGCCGAACCCGAGACCCAGATCCAGTTGCACACCTTAAATACCCTATTCTAGGGTTGCGTGTGGCAGAGAAGATTGATAATTTCTGATATTCTTTTCCAGTCACATTCTGTCTGAGCAGCCTCTCATTTCCTTCATTGTTATTTTCGTTCCTGTCGTTTTTACTTCATTGCTTGGTTAAATTTCTATTGAATAAATCAAGCACCTCTAGTTTTCGGTGTTCATTTGTCATTTGTTTCTGCATGTCGCACGATCAGGGAGGTCGTGCTCCCCCCTCTTCAACACCCAAGTGCATCACGGAATCCACTCGCCGCTGCATCAGTTCCTCTCAATGGTTGCCTCTCTCCAGCAACACCGCCAAGCACAACCTCCCTGTGTCACCGCCTTTCACAGGAGTTACAATTGGATTTAACTGACCGGTGTCAACAACCATGCACACCCCTTGGGATCTGATACCAATGTTGAAATTCGTATAGGGGTGTGTGCAGGTGAGCACCCTGTTGACAGAGGAAAAGTGAACGAGAATGATGAGATTAACGATCTGCTTTAAGGGGGTTCCTTCTCAATTCATACTTGCAGTGCGCAGGGTTGAAGATTTGTAATCTTCCCCTCAGTAACTATTATCTTAGCCTTGGATAAGGTTTTTAATCTCATTCATGGAGTTTTAACTCACACGCTATGTGATTATGAGCCCACCATCTTGTGGCTCTTTGAATTTCAATGTGAGATCGTATGACCACATTACATCTTTATCCAAATCCAACACAGCTCCCATGCTGTCGACATTCACCAGTCTTCGATCTTCCAATACCATAGCTCTGCAACATTGGTGATACTTCTCTCTCCTACTCCTACTCCTACTCCTACTCCTACTCCTCCTTCCTCTTCATTCCATGTCTCGAGTTCGTCAAGCTCGAGAGCTCGGAGATCGTCGGCAAGTGCAGCAATTCCATGAACTGCAATCAGCAAAACTAGAAGCAAAGGAAAACAAGTGTGGTCCATTATTTTGTTGAAGTACGGTAAAAATCTGTAGTGAATTTATATATATAATTCAACGAAAAAATAGGGTCTTTGATTTATCAAAATAGGAAAAAATTATTGGTAAAAAAGGGGAGGGTGGTGTATGTTCACCCCCGATGATTCACTGAATCCCACGTCTGTGTTCGGGGGTCTGAATGAGCACCACGTATACAAACACATGGGGCTCGTATTCTCATGTATGTTGACATCACTTAGCATTGGAGTCTGGTGTGGTTGCAAAGACTTAAGTACCCTTTCTTGCTATTCTTCTCATAAAGCAATGGTTTGAGAAAATGACAAAAATGCCCTTCATTCAAAAAAGAAAAAACAAACAGTTCAAAAAAAGGACAAACATGTCCTCCATCCAGAAAGTCAAGGATGATGTTGACTCTTCAAAGTCTACTCAGCAAAACGAACCTTAATCGTTTTGACGATGGTAATCCGGCAAAACGATGGTGAGCCGACGATCCGATGGTCATCCGACGAAACAAACCTTAGCCATCAAAAATGTCTGTTTGAACTTTTCATCGTCATCTTCTTCTTCTTCCTTCTATGCAAAACACTGTAAAACCCTCTCTCTCTCTCTAGAGAAGAAATCAAGGGAGGTAAAGAGTTCCCCCTGGAGAAGGCCATGAACATCAACCCTCTCACTCACTCTCCCTTCTCTATCTACTTCTGTGCACATCCAACAAACAATCCTACATTGCTCCATCAAACACTGACTGACCTGCACACTGATTGTAGCATCATTCAACTTGATGAGTTTTGGAGCCTGATTCATAGTTTTTGCCCTTACAGGAGGGGGTTTGGGGGCTTTTCTCAGCGTGGGTCACATCATTCAACTTGATGTGTTGTGGAGCCTGATTTAGAGTTTTTGCCCTTACAGGAGGAGGGTTCGGGGGCTCCCCCCGGTGCGGATCCCAACAACGATTTGTAGTATTATCGGGCTTTTCTACAGTGATTTATAGTATTTTCGGGTCTCCAACAAGCCCCACAATGGTTTATAGTGTTATCCGGCTTTTCAACAGCGATTTGTAGTGTCTTTCGCAAATCACTATAGCGATTTATAGTGTTTTTCGGGTCTCCAACAAGCCCCACAATGGTTTATAGTGTTATCCGGCTTTTCAACAGCGATTTGTAGTGTCTTTCGCAAATCACTATAGCGATTTATAGTGTTTTTGGGTCTCCAAAGAGCCCCACAGCGATTTATAGTGTTGTTGGATCTCACTATAGCGATTTATAGTATTATCGCAAATAATTATAGCGATTTGTAGTGTCTTCCGCAAATCACTATAGCGATTTATAGTGTCTTCCGCAAATCACTATAGTGATTTGTAGTGTCTTCCGCAAATCACTATAGCGATTTGTAGTGTCTTCTGCAAATCACTATAGCGATTTGTAGTGTTATTCAGTAAGCAAATCGTTGTAAATCGCTACCCGAATTAGGACCAACTTGTCAGGGTCATATCTCCCTAACCGAAGGTCATATTCCAAATCCGTAAAAAGTGGTGTCTTTGTTATTGAGTCTAGTTTATTTCTGTAAATTTTCAGCGATTTCTATTGTCATTTCATTCCCCATTTTAACTAAAAACCAGACCCCTATTATTCTGTGTTATTTGAGTTGCACAACACCATTCTCGCTTGACATCCACATCTTGATTCTGGCATGCTCCATGTTGGATTTTCCATTGATTTCTTCCAACCTTGCTTGAAACAAAAATATGTTTTTCTCACCACGATACCCTGTGAATTTTTTTACCACAACACTCGGGACCCGTGCCGGGGGGAGCCCCCGGACCCCCTCCTGTAAGGGCAAAAACTCTAAATCAGGCTCCACAATGAATCAAGTTGAACGATGCTACCCACGCTGGGAGGAGCCCCCAAACCCTCCTCCTATAAGGGCAAAAACTCTAAATCAAGCTCCACAACGAATCAAGTTGAACGATGCTATCCACGCTGGGAGGAGCCCCCAAACCCTCCTCCTATAAGGGCAAAAGCTCTGAATCAGACTCCACAACTCATCAAGTTGAATGATGCTACCCACGCTGGGAGGAGCCCTCAAACCCCCCTTCTGTAAGGGTAAAAACTCTGAATCAGACTCCAGAACTCTTCAAGTTGAATGATGCTACCCACGCTGAGAGGAGCCCTCAGACCCCCCTTCTGTAAGGGTAAAAACTCTGAATCAGACTCCATAACTCTTCAAGTTGAATGATGCTACCCACACTGAGAGGAGTCCTCAGACCCCTCTTTCTGTAAGGGTAAAAACTCTGAATCAGACTCCACAACTCTTCAAGTTGAATGATGCTACCCACGTTGAGAGGAGCCCCCAGACCCCTCTCTTGTAAGGTAAAAACTCTGAATCAGGCTCCACAACAGTCAATGTGCAGGTCAGTCGGTGCTTGATGGAACAATGTAGGATCTTCGGATGGATGTGCACAGAAGCAGAAAGAGAAGAGAGAGAGAGAGAGAGTGAGAGGGTTGATGTTCATGGCCTCCTCCAGGGGAGATTTTTTTCTCGGATAATCCTGCAGTGCAGAGACTGGGTCTTAAATAATCATCTTCGGGGCACTTAAGTCTTTACAACCACTCCTTTTCAAGAATCATCCTTTTTTTTTTGCACCAATGGAGGAGAGGGTACTTAAGTCTTTGCAATCGCATCAAACTCCAACGCTAATTAATGCTGACAAACATGGGGATACGAGACGCACATGCTTACATACGTGGTGCTCTTTGGGACCCCCGAACATGAGATGTAGCTAACTCCCCTGTTCGGGGGGGGGGGGGGGGGCATATAACTTGCTTCGGTAAAAAAGTGAAGGATCATAAGATGGCTTGACTTTCAAAGGATCATGAACGTGGTGGCAAACATCCCTTCTGCCTTTTCTTTTCTCATCCTTAAAGCGAAAGGGACTGTCCTGATTTTGCTTTACTCTTCTACTTGAATAATGTAATTTCTCCACTACACACGCATATATGCAGTCATGCATGCATGAAAATCAGTCTACTAATTAACCACGTGATAATGATGTGTGATGGATTCGGGCATGCCCAAAGGAGGGCTAATCACGTAAAACTGTGTTTTACAGTGTTATTTTGAAAACTCCAAATTATTTGCAACTCAAAGTAGTTGTCAGACCCACAAGACAAGACAGGTGTTCATTTTTATTTTACATAAAACATTTCACCTGATCGGATATCTGCCAAATTGCAATCCAGGCCATACACGCTGTGCACTGCGCATGCCTTTTAAAGGGTGGCCCAACCGGCGGGCCGGGCTAGCCTGTCGAAGATGGGTCCAAAGGCTCCAAGCTTCAATTGTTCAGTCCAAACTCCACTCAAATGGGCTGGGCTGGGCTGCGTGTTCCAATGCCTACAAAGGTGTATCAGGTAATACGACATATGATTGGCTCTATATCATATAACAATCCTGACTGGTGATCTCAAGGCCTGGATTGAGCCATGTGCCCAGCCCGGTTTGTGGTTTTGATTTTGAAAAATTCAGGGCTGAAGGCCACGTGGCATGATGTGGGTGCCATGGTCAAGATCGGCATATGATAGGGGCTCATCATATGCCATATAACCTGATCAGTTCTCCCTGCTCACCCCATAAACTCGAGCAGCTTTGAGACTAGGGATGTCACTGAATTGGATTTTACCCGATATCTGACAGAATGCGATACTGTTTAGTTGCATTTGGTAAGCCAAAACCATATCCCATATAACTTTGATTTTTTGCCATCGAATCCGTCAAATATCTGAACTTGACAGATATCTGAATCCGTGTGCATGTGAAAAAACAGATCTAGTAAGAGCTTTTCTAATTTGGGTCATGATTTTTTGCGGGGTACCTGACCGATTTGAGAATTTTATATGTATTTTTATTAAAAATACTTTTATGAAATTATCAGGGTTTGGGTTTGAGATTTTGATTTTCATGACCCAGCAAACCCAGAACCCAATCATTAATTATATGGGCAGGTCTAGGTCGATCCTGACCAGACCCGTTGCATCATGAGATATGTTCACGTTTAGGGTATTGAGACCCCAACTGGCCTGCCTACATCCAATTTGTCTTTTTTTTTTACAGAGAAAGCTGGGGTTAGGCAGACTCCCACCAGTTATACAACTATACCATAGGGATTCGAACTTCCAACATCCCAACACAAAGTTACGTGCACTAACTGCTCCCGACACACAAGCGGAGCCCTCATTGGTGCCTACTTCCAATCTGCCATTGCTTAAAACGTACAAGCACATGATTGCAATGCACATATGGGCATCAAACACGCAGTTTTTATATGTACCTGTGCATGAAATTCCTCCAAACAAAGGAGTTCTTTTATCAACCATTTTCCATTGAACAAAAGAAATTTTCATTTCCCAAATGGAAGAGCTCTAGATCTTGGAGGTAAAATTTTATTGTGTGTTTGTACTGTATGTTATATAAGCATGCTCTTTTTAATATTATAACGCAATGCCCACCAAGGCACCAATTTTTACCATGTATAACTGTCATGATATGTGAAAATTCTTCACATTAATAGATTTTTTTAAAGAACACATTAATAAATTTATAGGTATCTTAAGTAAGAAACTTTAGATGCGAAGTATAAGAGAAGATGTGCTTACTTGCTTACTTTTTTATATATATATATATGAAAGACTCAATTTTCAACTGTTGAAGTTTTTTGTTTTTGTCATGGTATCATAGCAAAAACGAGTTTCTTGTATTGTTGATTGATATGATTGTACGAGCAATCATTGAGCAAAGTATTGTTTCACATATCAATTTTTTTCTTTTAATTTCATCTTTTTTTTTGACATGGTTGATTGCTGGACATTAGTAGATATACTATTTCACCCTATTATTTGCATAACCACCACAACAAAGCAGTGGATTAGCGACGACCACATTCCGTCGCTATTCCATCGCTAACAGGCTTAGAGATGGATTAGCGACGACGAGGTGACGGTATGCTTACGTCGCGAATTTTTCGACGCTAACTGGCGACAGAATAAATTTGTCGCCCGATCCGTCGCTAATTGCGACGGAATACCGAGTGACGTATTCTGTCGCCAATCCGTCGGTACTAAATGGCGACCTCGGTTGGCGACGGATTTACATCCGTCGCTAAGCCGTCACTAGATTTATATGCATAGCGACGGAAACATCCGTCGCTAATCCGTCGCAAACACGAAAAAAAAATTATTTGAAAATTAAATACCGAGAAGGGTACAATTTATATTTCCTGTAAATAAAAAACAAACTACACATAAAATTTCATATAAAAGGAATCTACAACAATTAATCGTTCCACCTTAAAATTAACAAGTTTAATTATTTACAATTCAACAATTACAATTTGGAAACAAAAAAAATTAGAACTTCTTCAATACAGTTCTCTAATCATCGCCAAGATTTTGTGCGTCTTCTTGTTCATTGCCTTTATCTGTCCCTTCAGCTCCGCTACGTTGATTATCGCTAGCAGCCTACACAAGAAAAGAACAGTCAGTATTGATAAACAAAATATAATTAAATAAATTACACACTATATGTGATTCTATCATGTGCTCATATGTGTTCTAAGGCAATAAAAAACTTTATATGTGATTCTATCATGCTCATATGTGCTCTAAGGCAGACAACAAACTCTATATGTGATTCTATCATGAATTATATGTGTTTTAAGGCATTAAAAAATTTTTATATGCGATTATATTATGCTCAGATGAGTTCTAAGGCAGCTAGAAAAACTCTATATGTGATTATACCATGCTCATATGTGCTCTAAGGCAGGCAAAAAGCTATATATCTGATTCGATCATGCTCATATGTGTGCTAAGGCAGTCAAAAAATTGAATATGTGATTATAGCATGCTCATATGTATTCTAAGGCAGACAGAAAAACTCTATATGTGATTCTATCATGCTCATATGTGCTCTAAGGCAGGCAAAGCAAAAAACTCTATATGTGATTCTATCATGCTCATATGTGCTCTAAGGCAGGCAAAGCAAAAAACTTTATATGTGATTCTATCATGAATGATATATGTTCTAAAGCAGTAAAAAAACTCTATATGTGATTTTGGCATGCTCATATGTGTTTTAAGGTAGTCAAAAAACTAAATATGTGATTATAACATGTTCATATGTGTTCTAAGGCAGTCAAAAAACTGAATATGTGATTATAGCATGCTCATATGTGTTCTAAGGCAGTCAAAAAAACTTTATATGTGATTCTATCATGCTCATATGTGCTCTAAGGCAGGCAAAAAACTTTATATGTGATTATAGCATGCTCATATGTGCTCTAAGGCAGACAAAAAACTCTATATGTGATTCTATCATGCTCATATGTGCTCTAAGGCAGGCAAAAAGTTATATATGCGATTCGATTATGCTCATATGTGTTCTAAGGTAGACAAAAAACTGAATATGTGATTATACCTAAAAGGGACCTGCAATCGAAGATCCCCTGTTCAGCATAAAACTGTTGAACTCATCTCGGAGAAAGGGGGCGACAGTATCATGGAAGTAGTCATTCAGTGTGTCCTTAATGATCTGACGTACGTCATCACCGGAAAGAATAGGCTGCTGCTTGGAGCTTATGTCGGCGGAAGAAGTCTGTGAGCCGTAACTGGAAGAAGCAATAACTGGTGAAGTGTTCATATTACTCCCAAACCCGAACACACGACCTTTTTTGGATTCACCTGCTGCAGTCACCCATGCTGCAGGATTAAATGATGGATGTTGAGTAGCATCATCGCCATATCGCTCTACCATCTGTTGCTCATATGCCTCCTACAAAATAATGTTTAAAGTATGCATTAATAATTAATGATAACATTATAATAACTTACATATTGCAATGATTATTAATAGAATAAATACATACCGTTGTCGTTCTCGCATTCTCTGATACAAAGACTCTCATGGTCTTCCATTTATGTGTTTCAACAAACACATCCTTATATGGTACAATGTCTCCTTTTTCTGCTTTCTACGAAGTTAAAGGACAAAAGATTTAGTTCACAAGTTTGCAACAATACTTATAAAATTAATATTATATATTGATGAGTTACCATTTTCTTCAGGTGGCTCCCAAATGTCTTAGATTCACCTGTGTATAGATGGGCTTCGGGCATTTTCGCTCGATTTTGTGCAGCCTTCGCAGAGCGATTTCGAAATGCATCTCCCGCCCACTTATCGCACATTTCATCCCAATAATCTCTCCTGATAGTAATAGGGTCATGGCCCTTCCACTGTAGTGGATCATCTATTACGCCAGATGCTTTTTTTGTTGCAGTTTTCATATTGTGCAACATGTCTGCAAATCGATTGACAGCCACCTTATGCCACACCTTCCTTGCATCATTTTCTTCCACCGTAGTTGCGAAGCGATTCGAAGCCTACAAATATTTTCAGAAAGTTAGTAGACATGACTTAAAAAAAATTAAATATGAAACACATTAACTATGAGAAACAACTGTATACCGTGAATGAGGACCACAATCTATCTAACACCTTCTTTGGGTATTCTTTCCATTGAGCAACCGGTCCTGGTAGATGTTGAAGAAGTGAATTCCTAATCTCCCATACTACTTCTTGTGGCTCAAACCTCATGCTGCACATGAATTGGTACACAGTAAATATCAATATAAAATATTTATAAGATATGCAATAATTGAAAACGAAATACTTACGGTCGATTATCGATATACACTATTCGAATGAGTCTTCTTGTGCCAGACTGAGAAGGCTCTGCTTCCTGTGTTGGCTCCTGACTTGTGTGATCAACTGGTGTAGGTGGGTCGTGTATAGGCGAAACATCATCTGTAAAAAAATATGTTAGAAATTCTCAGAATGCACATTTGAACTAATCAAGCATCCAATTAGTTAAATGATATCCCATCACAGGAGCCCGTGAAGATGAAGGCTGGGCCTGGCTACTTCTGGATGAGCGACCATTGTAACCTCCACGAACCATATTCTAACAAATAACATATGTCATATAATACATTCAAATAATTCGCATCAAGTATTACAATACATTCAAGTCATTCACATCAAGTATTACAATAATTCAAATCATTCACATCAAGTATTGCAATACATTCAAATGATTCGCAACAAGTATTACAATACATTCAAATCATTCATATCAGGTACTGCAATGCATTCAAGTCATTCACATCAAGCATTGCAATGCATTCAAATCATTCGCATCAAGTATTACAATGCATTCAAATAATTCAAATAATTCACATCAAGTATTGCAATAAGTCAAATCATTCGTATCAAGTATTACAATACATTCAAATAATTCAAATCATTCACATCAAGTATTGCAATGTATTCAAATCATTCACATCAAGTGTTACAATATATTCAAATAATTCAAATCATTTACATCAAGTATTGCAATACAACTCATTCATTTGCATCAAGTATTACAATACATTCAAATAATTCAAAGCATTCACATCAAGTATTGCAATGCATTCGAATCATTCGTATCAAGTATTACAATATATTCAAATAATTCAAATCATTTACATCAAGTATTGCAATACAACTCATTCATTCACATCAAGTATTACAATACATTCAAATAATTTAAATCATTCACATCAAGTATTACAATGCATTCGAATAATTCGTATCAAGTATTACAATACATTTAAATAAAAATTTTAATCATTCACATCAAGTATTGCAATACAACTCATTCATTCGCATCAAGTATTACAATACATTCAAATAATTCAAATCATTCACATCAAGTATTGCAATGCATTTAAATAGAGGTCTGTATTACAAGATTTTGCTCACTGGCTTGACAATTCTTCCTCGTCACTTGTTTGAATTTCTTCTTCTTCTTCTTCTTCTTCATTGTTTACTCATCCACTTGGTACATCATTTGGATCACATTCCTCTATGAATGTTTCATCGGTCAATGGAGACATGACATACATATCATGCGCAACATCGTGACCATAAGCGAAGTCATAGACATCATCTGATTGATAGTAATCGCTGTCTTCAACTAACTCATCTTCCTGTAACTGATCATACTCAGGGTATAGTTTGAACTTCAACTTGCAAACTGCCCACCATTCATTTCTATCTGACTTTTTGATACTCGGATATGAAGTATAATAAACTTGTTGAGCTTGCGAGGCTAATATGAATGGTTCATATGTTCCAAACCTGAATTTATGATTCACCTCCACAATGCCTGAAGTTTTGTCGAGTCTTGTTGCAGTTGGATCAAACCAATGACACTTGAATAAAGTTACCCTGTTATTTATGCCTAAGTAAGTCAACTCCATTATTTCCTCTATAACACCGTAGTAATCATCTTCATTTTCACCGTAGCTGCTACCCTTGACACACACGCCACTATTCATTGTTGATTTGTTTATACCGTAATCTTTTGTATGAAATCGATAGTCATTTATGATGTACCTGTTGTAGCATTGCACAACTTTGGTCGAGCCATTTTCTAAATCACATATTCCTTGATCTTTAACATCACCATGGCGGACCTACGCATAGACAAAAACAATGATTGTGATCACGACCAATTAAGTAACTTAGTGTTGTTTACAAGTACAAAATTTATGTTAGCTTCTTTACTAACTGTTTCAACCACTCCACAAACTTAGTTTCACGTTCTTTTTGTACTTCTGCATCAGTGAGATGTGAAACTTCTCTTTGCAACTCCAGATCAAATCGTCTGCAAAGCAAAAATACTTATATTACTGAGCCATGTATCCACGTATAGAACATAAAAGGATTTATAATTGTGTTGCGTCTACATATACTTACTCGATGTATGAGTCGATCGCTGAGCAATTAAAAAGAATATAGATGTGTGATGCGTCTTGCTCTCGATCTGTCAAGAGCCTTGATCGGCAACTACCAAATGCATGCCCAAGTGGTTGAAATATCGACATCGTGTCAGCTACAATTACTTGTTCTTCATCATCGTTACAGAGCGGGCATGTGTAACGTGTTGGAATATGAGGTTCGAAGTGCATAAATGAGAAATTTGAAATCTCTTCTAAAGTGTACGCCTCACAAATAGAGCCTTCTACTCTTACTTTATTACGAACCTTTTTTTTGAGGTCGAACATGCATCTGAAAAAAATATACATTTCAAATTTTAAATATCTGTCATTAAAGGGACAAATATAAAAAAACATATACCTTTCAAATGAGTACATCCATCGATATTGCACAGGGCCACCAACCCTTAGTTCATATGGCAAATGTATGATCAAATGTTCCATAACATCGAAAAATGCTGGCGGAAATATCTTTTCTAGCAGACAAATAGTGGTGATGACAAAGTCCTCGAGATTCTTTACATCTGATACTACGACCTCCGATGCACACAATGTTCTGAAAAATCCGCTCAACTCAGACAATACCCCCCATATAGGTTTGTCTAACATATCATGGAATAATAGGGGTATCAATCGTTGCATAAAGATATGACAATCATGGCTCTTTAACCCATATAACTGTCCATCGTCAATCTTCACAACCAGAGCAATGTTAGAAATATATTCATCTGGAAATCTCAATTGTCTCAACCATTGACATACATGTTTTATTTGATCAGGTCTGAGCACGTGCTTTGCCTTTGGTTTCAGTACTTTGCCATTATACTCTTTGAGTTCCAATTCTGGTCTTTTACATATTAATTTTAAATCCATACGGGCCTTCGGATTATCCTTCGTTTTTCCTTTAACATTCATTACTGTATTGAACACATTATCAAACACATTTTTCTCCACATGCATCACATCCAAATTATGTCGTATCAATAGGGTCGACCAATACGGTAGTTCCCAAAAAATAGATTTCTTCGTCCAATTGTGATCCTTTCCAAATTCATAGAAGGGTGTAGGACTGCGGCCATCTGTTAATACATCTGGAAAGTACCGCAATCTTCTTAGAATCTATATGCCAGACAATCTTGAGGATGGACCTTCCGTTTCAGTTGTGCCTGCTTTAAACACATTCTTTTGTTGTCGGAATGGATGGTCGCTAAGTAGAAATCGACGATGGTACTCAAACCAGCAAGGATTCCTTCCATACCTCAATCTAAAAGCTTTGGAATCCTCCATGCAGTACGGACATGCCAACCTCTCATGTGTTCTTCAACCAGATAGCATACCATATGCAGGGAAGTCACTGATTGTCCATAGAACAATGACCTTCATGTTCGAATTTTATTTTTTGTGGGCATCATACGTGGTAACACTGTCATCCCACAGTACTTTTAGTTCATCAATCAATGACCTTAAATATACATCAAGATTTTGGCCAGGTGAGGTCGGACCAGGGATCAACAAAGACAAGAAAAGATTTGGACGTTTCATACACAAGCTTGGTGGAAGGTTGTATGTAGTTACAAATACTGGCCAACATGAGTATGGAGTTGATCTACCCCCAAATTGATTAAATCCATCTGTACATAGACTGAGTCTAATATTTCGCACTTCCATTGCGAAGTTTTGATGAGTACGATCAAAGCGCTTCCAAGCTTCAACGTCAACAAGATGTGTGATCTTGTTTTCATCGTGTCAAACTCTATTTGCATGTCATCTCATGTGTTTAGTTGTCCTTGAAGACATATACAATCGCTGCAATCTAGGAGTGATAGGAAAGTAGTGGAGCGACTTGTATGAAACTTCCTTTGATCTTGTGCTACCATTGCCTCTTGTCTTTGGCTTGAACCGAGGATGCCCACATGACGGGCATGATATGTTGTTTTCCTGCTCCTTGAAATACAACATGTAGTGATTTGGACAAGCATCAATCTTTTTGTAACCCATACCTAGAGCGTTGACCATAACTTTTACACGATAGAAATTTTGTGGCAATTTCTCATCTTTGGGCAACATACTCTTCACAATCATGCACAAACGGTCAAAACATGATTGACTCAAATTATACTCAGACTTCAAATTCATTAGTAGAAGAACTGCAGACAAGATAGTGTGACTCTCGCAACCGTTCCAAAGTGGCTCATCAGCATCTCTAAGTAAATCATAAAATCTACTAGTTGCATCGTTTGGTGATTCGTCATCTATGGCAGTTCTTACATCACTAGAACTCATAGCAAAACCCATTTTTGTTCATGCGGCATCAAATATCAAATCCGTATATAGATTATCGTGCACCACATTCACTCGTGCATCAAAATCGTTTCTAAATTCTTCTCCATGAAACGTCCAGTTCTTATAATCACTCACAAAACCCTTCTTGTATAGGTGATGTCTAACACTATGAGGTTCTACAAATCGATTATTCTTATAAGTCTTGCAGGGACACCTAATCTGACATGTAGGATCCACTGTACTGACACTTGCCGTTGCAAATTCAATAAAACTGTCAACGCTATCCATATATTCATGCAATAATTCATTGTCCACTATTCTACGGTACATCCATTCATGGTTTGCAGTCATTTTCTTATGATGTTACGAATAATAACCTAACGAATTAAAAGAGAACAATCAGAATGCTACGATGAAGAAAATATCAAATTTATCATGCAATATATGATGTCATACAATAACAAGAATTTTGATGCATGCATTGATAACTTAATATTTTCATGTGCAAACTATTAATGACATGATACAATCATTTGAAGCATGCTTTCATTATACAATTTCACATGGAAGTCATAATCAAATTGAAAGTAACTACATGTAAGCATGAATACAATTACATCAAACATTGCAATACATCGTAATCATTCATATCAAACAAATGGCAAACATGTACTTGCAGCAAACACACTTCAATATTTCACTAACTACTACCATGCCTAGCATGGACTCCGTACTCCAAAAATAAGAACACTTCCATATTCATACATTAAAATCATGCTCAGCATGATCTCTGAACTCCAACAAAGCAACCCTAAATATCAACAACTAAGTGAGTGTGTGAACAATAAAGTGTTACATCTAATAAATTAAATAACATGTAATAAGCTTGCATCACTTACTCACCACGGGTATTTACCCGATTTGCATTGTTTTTGTCACTTATTTACCACAAGTGGCTGAGCACAAGCTGGTTCCGTTGAAAAATCTGCACAAAAAAATGTTGTTTTAAAATGAAGTCATTACAAAAAAAAAGGTTGTTCCGGCAAGGGGTCGACTCCCCTGCTGTTCCGGCAGGGGGTCGACCCCCTTACAGAACATAGGGGGTTAAGCCCCTTACGGAACATAGGGGGTTAACTGACCCCTTGTTCTGGCAGGGAATCGACCCCCTGCCTATTTCGGCAGGGGGTCGACCCCCAGCCTTTCCACCAGTGAGTCGACCCCCTGCTATTCCGGCAGTGGGTTAACCCCCTGCCGGGGTCGACCCCCTGCCGAAACAGGTAGGAGGTTAACCCCCTGCTGTTCCGACAGAGGGTTAACCTCCTGCCTGTTCCGGCAAGGGGTTAAGCCCCTGCCGGGGTCGACCCCTTGCCGGAAAGGCAGGGGGTTAACCCCCTTGCCAGAAAACGCGGGGGGGGGGGGGGGGGGGGGGCTCGTTTACCTGTCTCCGGGCGGCGGCGAACGACGGGAGTGGGACCGGCAAACAGCGAACGGCGGGAGCGAGCGAACGGCCAGAACTGGCGAACGGCGGGAGCAGGAGCAGCAAAAGAAGAAATGAAAAAGTTGTTTGGGATTAGGGTTATTCGAAAATTAGCGACGGATTAATTCTGTCGCTAAGCCGATGTAAATGAAATTTACGAAACTAGCGACAGAACATATTTCGTCGCCCAGTCCATCGCTACGTAGCGACGGAAGATTTTCCGTCGCAAAGGCTGTCGCCAAATGTTGTGTCCGTCACGACGAAACACTATGTCGCAAAATCCGTCGCTACGTAGCGACGGATTTTGCGACGGGAGCTATTCCGTCGTTATTTTCGTAAACTTCATTCATTATAGCGACGAATTTTTTTCGCTCGTTAATCCGTCGCTAACTAGCGACAGAATACTTCCGTCGCTAAATTTTGTCGCTAACAACGTATTTTCTTGTAGTGAACTGAGATAATCTTGGATTTGTGCTCGTCATTAGGGGTGTCAACAAGTTGGGTTTACCCGAACCAAACCCTATAGGGTCCGGGTATGGTGACAAATAAGAAGACCTGATTAAGACCCGGGTCCAGACCCGAAGGTCTGATTAATACATGAACCTGTGTATAATTTGTGAAATTTTATACCTAACTCAGACCCAGCCCGAGATCCGATTAAGACCTGTAAATTTTTAATGTAAAAATAATAATAAAATATTATTTTATCGGGTCTGGTTCATGAAGTTCTTGTCGGATTTGGGTATGATTTATCTTATAGTAGACTTGATTAGACCCAAGTTCCAACCCGATACCATACTCAAAAATTTGGTAAGTCTGGTTCCACCACATCTTCAGCAAACCCGACACATTAACACCCCTACTCATCATCCAACCATTAAATGCTGATGCTTATTCAACATGGCGATGAGCCATGTAAAATGACATTTAGTGTTGATACACCCTCAACCCGAGGATGCAACACTACGCTACAATTACACTAAAAGGAAACTAGAAATTTATTTAAATGAAAGGAAATAATAATAATAGGAAAAGTTCAAGGGAAACAGAAAAAGGGTTCAAGGTTTTAGAGAAAGGAGAAAAAGAAATAACAACCAATTTGAGGTATCTCTAGGGTCTCCTCTTGAATTTATAGGGAAACCCTTGATCTAAAGTGGATTAGATCTTTACCCGCTCGGGTCTCGGGTGTGGTCATTCGAACAACGCAACTTAAGGGGGACAGGCTATAAGCACGCTTCCTTTGGCTCCTCATTTTCCTTGTAAATCTATGCACGATTAGCTTTTCTCGATCCAGTACTGGATCTGACAGAAAATACACATGAAAATTCGGGTAAACTTGCCTTGTTGGATTTGGGATACTTATTCCCTCTTAATCTTGTGGATCCTAGTACTCTTGGCTGGCCCTGCATTAAGTGAAAAAAGACAAATTAGTCTTTATTGATGTATCTCTTACTTATCTAAAGACCAATTCTAAATGTTGGGATCATTGCAATAACACGGCCTTGTCATAGATCTCATATTCACATTTAGAAGATCTTGTAAATAGTGTAAACATTGCAAGAGAAGTTTTACCAGATCTTTACGATGGAATTCTTCACTGGTAATGTTGTTTATGTATATATACTATAACATTGAATGGCTCTTTAAGCTTTGTGGAACGATAGGTCTCACACAAAGATCCATGAACAAACAAATCAAGGTTAGATTTGGTAAGGAACCTACGCAGGATCCGACTTTTCAATAAACAGAGGATCTCATAACCATATCCTTAAAACCATTGGAATCGATGAATTTCTTGTCCAAAGAGTGGTGGGTGCTCATACCATAGATTCTTAAGATAGTGAGATCCTCAAATTTGGACAAGGAATGCACGCTTACACAATTTTAACATGGTCTATCGGATTCTTGTGAGGCTGAATGACTCTTTTGGTGTCATTTGCAGTAAAAAAAAATAATAATAAATTGAATATTAAGACACTGTTTCATTTTGCAAGAACAAAAAGCAACACACTCTAATAATAAGAGAAACCCTAGGAAAAAGAAACCAAAGGGAAAGAAATTGCCAATAGTTTTTTTCTTTCTTTTTTTCTCTTTTTCTTTAAAGAAAAAAATAAGGGTTAAGTGGAAACTAAACAAGGGTTTTTCCCTCTCCCAATGCAAGGGGCATTTTCATTATTTTATTGGAACATGCCTTTATTTGGCAAAGGAAGTAGGATGGGGGAAGTTTCTTGGGATCTTTTGATAACAAAAATACCCTTGGATGTAAGATAAAGGGATTGTGGTATGTAGCAATGAACAATGCCGAATTATTCTTACTTTTAGTAGTGAATGATTGCTTTGTCGCAAAGTCGAGACATGTTATAAGGTATGTCACAAAGATCAGTAAATACAAAGATATGTAATGCAGGTTTGCCTCACAAGTTTGAAGTTCTTCTTTGAAAATAGAACACAAGAATTTTAACTTTCAACAATGAAAATTATTTCAACATTTCAATAGTAAAAAATAGTTTTATTAAAATATTAAAATAAAGAGTGCATGTGTTAGTGTCTACTTATGTCATTGTATACATTCAAAAATTCTAAAATGCCCAAAACTCCAGAAAGTCCATTTGTCCTACCCTATAAAGGCACACTTGAGGTGTCATCCAGACCCTAGGTCTTATCCCGAGATGGCACACCATGTGTTGTCCCTTTGTCTGGGTCATCGTCCTCTAGGACAAGCCTTTGCCCCTCGAACGGGATGTTCTGGCTTATTCTACGTATGGGACGACATAGGTTGTGTTGTCTTTTCCCCCCACCCCACCTTTTTTTTCCTAGTTTTGGGCTAGGATGACACAAACTATTATGTCCTGTCCTCGCATGGCACAACTTGTGCCATCCTAGGCTTGTCCCCTTGTCCTGGGATGGTAGAACATGTTCTGTTATCCCAGCTTGTTCAGGTTGTCCTTCTTGTTTGGGATGGCAGAACATGTTTTACTGTTCTAGTATGTCCTCATGTCTGGAATGATAGAACATGCTATGTCATTCTAGCCTGTTCAGGTCATCCCATCCCCTACTGTCCCAGCTTATCCAGGCTATCATGCTTGTCCCACCCTATTTTGCCTTGGGATGACCCTCCTGTTCAGTCATCCCGCCTTGGGATGACCCTTTGTTTGGTTGTCCTGCTCAGTCTCTCCCCCCCATCCCAACCTGTTCTTGCCTTGGGATGGCCCCCTGTTCGGCCATCCCACCTTGGAACAACCCTCCCGTTCGGTCGTCTCACCTTGTGACGATCCTCAGTTTGGTTGTCCTGCATGTCTCAGCTTGTTCTCGCCATGGGACGGGCCATCCTATTCAGCCGTCCAACCTTAGGATGACCCTTGGTTTGGTTGTCCTACCTTGGGATGGCCAAACACTTTAGCCATTCCATGTCTCGAATGAGAGAATAAGTCACTTGGCTTATCTCTATCTGTTCTTAACCTAACTTCCTCCCCTCCTATGCGCTTTTTTAGGAGAGAATGACTCTTCTAAATGAGTCTTATACCCATTTGAGATAAATTCAGATCCACTTGGGTTGGATCTAGACCAAATAGATTCAGTTATTTGTATCTCGTGTAGAATCCTATAAATAGACCAAGTATGATCATCTGAAAATTATTTGTCTGAACATTGGCCTTAGAGAGAACGAGCCCTAGCATTGCCATAACTTTCTCTGTCAAGCTGTTATACCAATGTGCAGAGGTGCTACTGAAGCTACTGCAACAACCCTCATACCTACACAGATGTGTTGTCAGACCGAAAAGAAGCCAGAAGCCAAACAGACCACCGAGTTTGAAAAAGCCATTTTTTCAAATCCTTAGTTCATTTATTTCAATTTTATTTAATCTTTTGTTTGGTGCTTATACACGTTTGATTTTTATGTGCATACCTGAATTCACGGTGGTGCGATTTCAACTGTGAAAATTGAGAAACTTGTCTCGTCTTTACCTTTTCCTCGGGCAAAGTACAGTCAAGACTTGCACACAACATTTCCACATCTTTCAAAAAGGCTTTTATGTAATCTGGGTTTGTCATTCCTTCCCAACTTTATAAATTTTATCAATAGTTTTTGGCAATCATAGTGGGACATTGTTTTTTTTTTCATAGTTAGAAGTGCATTTCGAGAAAATTCAGATCTTAACGGATCCAATACCTCCAAAGAAGTTCAATTTTTTTCTTCTTTATTGGTTCAAATGTCTAAACTCATTTGGTCATCCAAACTTTGGCAGTCTAACCTATAGCTGTCTGCAGACTCTGTTGTTCATAGAGACTGCCGTCTACAAAATTTGTCATCCGCAGTATGCAAACCCATTTTTGCAAAGTGTATCATGTGAGTCCCAACCGTTTGTTGGGTCTCTACCATCTAAGGACTAGCCTCCTCTAGGCTTAGCCATCCTAGATCCATTTCTAGAGGCTTAGCCATCCCTAAAAGCCTTTGTGCAAACTTTTTTCTTTGTGGCTTGCCCTCCCAGACTTTGTTGCCCCATGTAAGACCGCCCATAGGCATTGTCATTTGATCGAACTCTCCCATCCCATACTTGGCTTGTCCTAGACTTTGTCATCCTAGGCAGAACCGTCCGTTGACGCGGTTGTTCCAGACCCTGTCGTTCCAAGCAGTGTTGTTTGTCTTTGCTCTGTCATCCTAGACTTTGTTGCCCCAAGCAAGACCGTCTATAGGCTTCCCCTCCCAGGTTTCGGCCTCAAGAGTCCTGCCATTCTGGGTTCTGTCATCCAATGTTCTGCCATTTTATTTGCTTTGCTGTTATGTTTTAGGTCTTTTAGTTTTTCTTTTCTTTTCTCAAATATAGATCTTTTCCACATTATGTGCATACATAGATATTAGGTTAGATTTTTATCAAATTTTTAGAAACACTATAAATCGTCATTTAGAAATTAGGATATAATTTGCAACAAGTTAGAATTTTATTAAGACCTTGTTTGATTCATTATGTGCTCTTCATTTTTTATCCCCTCTCCTCTTAGGGTTAGAACCCCTCTTTTATTGGGATTTTCTTTAAATTCTTTGTCTTATCATTTGGATCTCTAAATCCCCTCACTATTACTCTTAAGCGGTGAGCTTGGGTATATCGGTGATGGTACCTTGAAGTTGAGTAATCCATTTATCACTACCTTTAAGCGGCTAGCTTAAGTATATCAATGGTGGATCCAAGAGGGAGCCCTAGCCCATAGAACCCAAAGAGACCTCATAGATTTATGGAGCAGTTTTCGAGAGAACTAAGGCATGTATTGATTTTGAAAATCATGTATTTGCTATTTGAGCCCCTATGTGAACCAATTATTTGGGGTATCATGAATACTAGGTCTAAAATCTGTAAACTCCAAATTTAATCCATCTCAAAGAAACCACCTCTGGAAAATCTCACCTATGAGATGCCTTGCCACATGATGCCAAGCATAATCTTCAATGTAGATTCTGAAGAAGAGACCCACATAGATATCTCTGATGAGCCTGAGTGTGACTCGAGGAAAGAAAATGGTCTAAAGATCCTGAAACCTAACTCGAGATGACATTCATGTCATTCTCATAAGAATCCTCTCGTGGATTATGAGATAGACAGTTCTAGTACAAACGAGTCCGCAAGAAGAGTCCCTAGGACTCCATGTGTTGAATCTCCATCCAGAAGAAAAGATGTCTAGACACAAATGAGGCAACAACTGGAAGAAATGGAAAAGAGGATAAAGGGCGTTCAGAGAAGAGAACAGTATGAGTAGGCTCAAGCATAAAAAACAGAAAGAAATGCTAGACAAACTCAAGAACCAATGGGATGAATCCCAAGTGTCTGACTGGGAGAGAAAAATTCACAGATTTTGTTTGACCCACTCAGTCCAAACCATATCATCTGAGTCAGACCGAAAGATAAAATCCCTGGAGGACATTGTCCAAAACCTCAATGCTAGAATGAGATATGTGGATATGGATTGAAGGGAATACTCCCTAGAGGATTTGCTACTTGATGGATATGATGATAAGTATGATACTCTCTCCAAGTTTCTAAAGTTTTGTGAAAAATGAGACCTAAGAACTCACATGACCCTATATATGGGAAGTGTAACCAAATATCAAAATAACGATAGGTGGCTGAACAACTAGTTCCCCTAGAATCTGTAGGGAGAGGCTCTGGAATGGTTCGTCACCTTGAATTTTCAATAGTTTAGGAAAGCAGAGTAATCAGGGCCAGAAAGCGGGTAACCAAAGAAGTACCCCCAATAAGCAGAGTTTGAACGAAAACAAATATGACAAAAACCAAAAATGGGCCAACGATCAGAAGTTCTCAAAAGTTCAAGCAAGCTCAGTCACAAGTCATTGATCTTTTATTACAAGATGGTCTGGTGAAAGTACCCTAGGTGTCAGATCTACCACAGATGAAGGGTAAAGACCCATCCAAATATTATTGATATAATCAGGCGGTGGGCTATGACACTAAAGAATTTTCCATTCTCAAACATATCATACATGACAACATTGAAAGTGAAGAGTTGCTTGTTGATGAAGAGCAACTGAATTAGAACAATAATTATATGGGCATCTTCAAAGAGTTGTTTCTCAATCACAATACAAAAGAAGGTGTCCAAGCCTACGAATTGAAGGAGAAGTGGCTTCCAAAGAAGGCCATTAAAGAAGGATCACCTATGACACCAGTCCTCATCAGCTGGCTATGGTCCCCAAAATCTGTTATCAAGGAGGGATAAGGGTACAAGAAGAAAAATTTTAGAGAAAAGTAAAAAAAAATTTAAGCGAGTCTCCTTAGACAAGTGTTATTTGTCTGGACCCTCCAAACAATAAATACATAAAGGTCCCTCCTCCAACGTCTCAGCACAAAGGTCCATCACAGTTGCATAATCCACATTTTTAAATCAGAGGGGCAAGCTGACATACCGACATTTTGACTGAAGGAGGAAACAAGCCCATCATCTAGCTTAGTTGTAACATGTGTGAAAATGTGTCAATCGATGAAGAATTGTGTTGCACATGGGTTACCAACGTTTTGAGGGACTGAAAAAAAAGCCAATAGAACATAAGAGAGTCTCTCCTAACAATATCCAAACTAAGAACCCAAGGTTTAGGGTACAAGGGGCCTTAACACAAAAGGGGAAAAAAGAAAAGACTCTCATGGGTCTGGATGAATCACTTAAGAAAGTGGTATACCATCATCAATTCGGTAGAAAGTTTGATTGCATCCGAGGATATAGGCTTGGCACTTCCCATGCATCAACTCAGCCTTGAACCTCATAATCCAAACAATAATATGAGCTCCTCATCTCTCCTTCTAAAGAAAATCAGCACGAGGCAACAACAAGTTAGAACAAGACCATAACAACATGGAGGAGAAAGGACATCCTGCATGGGTCGTCATCCCACGACCCCAGGTAAGTCTTCAAAACTTAGATTTCATAAAATAGCTTTTTGAAATAAAAAACAAAAAAATAAAAAGTTTTGAAAAAAAATTAATATTTAAAAAATCCAAAAAAATGAGAAAGCTCAAGAAAATGAAAAAATATTTTTTTCTCCTAAGGTTTGAGCTAGGATCATGTTATTTTTGTTGACAAGACTAAAAAAGCCTTTATCAAACCCTTTTTCTTTGTTTTCTCTAAACATTCTCAATGGTGCCTTTCTGTCAACATCATATGGGGACGAGTCAAAGGAGTCTAAATCTAAGTAGTCATATTGGCTCTTCAATGCTCATGGGGTTGGCCTCTCAGACCTAGTCAATACATCGCATACAAAAATATTATCCTTGATCTAGCTCTCTTCAAAAAAAAAATCTCCCAAATTGATACTTTCCTCAAATTTATTCCTGCACATGAGAGTCTATCACATAGGACATATAATTCTTAGAAAAAAATAAGGCAGTGATACAATGGGACCAATGTACTTTAATCCAATAATTTCAGCCCATAAGTCTATAAGGATGAATTATAGGGGCGTGATTATAGATATAGTAGAAACCCACATAGGCAACCAACTATCTAGGAAAAGGGTTGAATGCTGAATGCCTTCGATGCTAATCTGCTTCTTAGGTTAGCCCCCTTAAGGAGCCTTTTTCTTTTACTTTGACAGAGAAAAACATGAAAAAAAAGAAAAAGGAAAAAAAGGACAAAAAGAAAAAACTGCTAAAAAAAGCAAAGCACAAAAAAAAAATAATGGATTTAGGCTGACACCTACTCTGAGTCCATGACAAAGTGGCAAACTCTAATCATGAGGTTGTCTTAGAAGTAGAGGTTAAAATAGAAAAGTGCGTGCTAAGAGAAAGTCAATACTTATCTCTAGACCTATGGCAAGGTATAAGGCTCTAGTTAGTGGGGACCAACAAACCTAATATGAATGTCTTGAGATGTAATCTCATGTTCCCGTAACTACTCGCTTGAAACCAAGACAAAATTAGAGGAGAAAAAATTCAGTGAAGTTGAGTGTCGCTACCTTATACCAACTTGAAAAAATGAAAGTCTAAGTGTAAAAATTTTAAGTGCAGCAATCAACTCATCAGTAATGATTTAATCTTTGGGAAAGGGAGAAAAGAGAGAAGAAACTTTGACCCTAGATGATCTATCATTCATAACTATCATAGGCAACCCACTCTACTACAAATGCCTGAGACCTGTTGTATATTATTAAAGTTTATTGCATGCATCATAATACACCAAAGAGTTTAAACATATGGATCATGAGTTTGAGGAGTACATAGAAAGATCTATCATTTCTTCGGTGTCACTTGACCAAAGTATAATACCTAACTGATACAACTTTTTTCAATAAAGCATTTTAAATCAATATTTTCAATAAAATATTTGTGCAAATCGTGCATCAAATCATAAAAATTGGCTCACACGAGTGGTGAAGTCTGGGTCGAACTCAGGGAATGAGAAAAATACTTTATATTTAAGTAAATAGTTAACTACTCTTTATTTCCAAAAATAAAAAGAATTAATTAAATAAATACCTAAGAGAGTGTGGCCCTCTACGGAGGGCTAAAACCAATAAAATAATAGTGTCTTATTACAAACCTCAAATTGAATTAATAAAATAAATCCTAATCCAAAAGAAAGAGAAAAAGTCTTCAGTGCTTCGAGTCTTTAGTCCCTTTGATTTGCAGTTGTTGTGATATTTTTACTTCTTCTTTACTGATCTTTATGTCTGAGGGCTCCCTGAAAGGCTCAAAAGGAGCCTGAAGGGCTTTTTTGAGGGGAGCTTTTAGGGACCTTAGAGGGCTCTTCGGAAGTACTTTCGAGGGCTCGCCACACGTCTAAATGCTTTCCTATAAAAATAAATGAACAAAATACAAAGATACGACAAAAAACTTCAAAAATATTAAGGATTAGTTTTACAAAAAATCACGAAAATACTAAATAAACTATGAAATAATACTATATTAAAAGATAAAATAACATAACTCATTCTATAACTAACTAAGAACTAACATGAATCAACTAACTAAAAGACAAATCAGCATAACTAATTAAGTAACTAACAAGAAACAAGAAACAAGTTATAGAATTAACTAATGCAAATAACAAAAAATAAACTAAACTAATTAACTAATAAAAGAAAACATAAACTATAAAAAAACTAAATTAATTTAACTTACATGCTATACTAACCAAATTCTAAAAAGGACATTAATCAACTAATTAAGCAAGCAGTCATCAATTTAGCTAATTAACCAAAATCGATAATTTAATGCAATAATGAAAATCGGCTAACGTAATTCAAATAATTTAAATTAACCAATTAATTTATAATTAATCTACTGACATAAACTGAACTTAATTAAATTTAATTGATGTAAAGAAATTAGATTTAACATGAAAGTAAAACTAACTAATTTTTGGAATTTAAATCTACCTAAATCGACTAATGTAATTTCTAAGAAAAAATAATAATCAATAACTAAATTAAAAATCTAAGTGCTGAAAATATAAATTCTAAACTAATTGTTGAACACAAGAAATAATACTATTCTAATTTGCTGAAAAAAATAAGTGATAAAGAAAATGATTAACTATCTACTTTACTTTATCGCACAAGTAATCTATTTATTCTACGGTCAAGAAAACTAACAAGCATCAATCAATGAAACTAAATTAACATGTTAAAACAACTAATTAAGAGATAAACAACTAACTAATTTGTTAATATCAACTAGAAAATGTCAGCTTTAATTAATCTGAAAAAAAAAAAGAATATAAAGAAAAATATAGACTATGAAAAACATTATTCAATAAAAGTGATTCTATTAAGTTATTTCTAATTAAACTAATTCCTAAATTAAACTAATTAAAAAAACAACAAACAATGTGAGTCAAAATCAGAAATTAAACTAAACCTACGATTATCTACTTATACGCAATCTAAGAAAAATGGTTATTTTATTATTTTTTATTTTGTTTTCTTTTTCTTTTTCAAAAACAAGAAACAATGAATGCTATGATATGCTGAAATTAAATCGTGCAATATGACATAAAAATAATGAAAATCTAACTACAATGCATGCTATGAAACTAAACTATGGAGAAAGGGGGAGAAGAGGTTTACCTACGGCTTACCTCTGACGGACTGGTTGAGAAGAAAGAAATGACTTTTTCACTTGTCGCAAACACCTCATGATGAAAAAGAAAGAATGACCGGCGAAGATAGAGGCAAGAAGAATAAGAAGAGAAAGAAGAAGAGAGAAAGAGCTGGTATGGAAGAAGAGGGAAGAGAGAGAGAGAGATGTAGAGAGGAGAGAGAGAGAGAGAGAGCAAGGGGGCGTCAACTTCAAGAGGGAGAAAAAACGTCTCCTTCTCTCTAAAAAATATTATTTATATTATGAGAATTAGGTTAACACATTTTTTTTTAGAAAACTCCAATATATTTTCAAAAATTTCCAAACAGCATTTCTGAAAAACGTGTTGCACAAAGCTAGCTCTCCTAAACCAAATAGACTATGACTTAGACACTTCTATACTAATCAAAGCATCCTAAAGAAAAGTAAACATTAAAAAACATAAGAAAGTATTTAAAAACATGGTTTTTCCTTTATTTTCAATTTAAATGCAGTTTCTAAAAAATACTGATAAGATTGGGTTTTTAACACGATTTTTCAATGGATCATACATAAACTAATATGAATAAAATGCAAAATGTATGCATTATCACTAACTCCTCTCACTGGGGCAGAAAGTCTCATGTCTAAATTGATTATTCTGTGAAGGACACCTCCCTAAGACCTTAATGAGACAACTATGTCCTATCCATGAATCCACAAGAAGTGTAGGACTCGATAGTTTTTCCTTCAAATTTTAAAAAATAAAATCATCATAAAGACAACAAAGATTAAAATGGGCCTAAAAGGCAATTATCCTTATGTAATTGCACACCTCTTTTTTTATGTTGACATGACTTTTCACCGCTACCAAACACTGGTGTTCTCTCTCTCTTCTTGAGTTTCTCGAGCCACTTCGCACCAGTAAAGTAGAAGTAGAAGTAGAAGTAGAAGTAGAAGAGAATTACATAACAAGCTAGATATTGGCCACACTTTCTTCTTACCCTTTTTCCTGTACTCAATATGAAGAATCTTTGAGTAAATATATTTCATGATTGACTTGTATTCTTCTATTCTTTTAGTGGCTCTAGTGAAAGGTTTTCTTATATGTTTATCTAAGATTTGACTTCTATCTTGTGAATTTATATGTTCCTCTCTCTTTAAGTTAATGTCAAGTTTCTTGCATGATTATCTCGTGTCTTCAATATTTGTCAGAAAGTCCGATTAGTGAACGGTTTACATTGCTTTCTATTTGGAGGTGGGAAGATCATCTCAATAAGGTTTTTGTTCATCTTTATGTTTTCGTTTCCTTCTTTAACCCTCAATTTCATTTAATATTTTGGACCATATAGTATAATCTGTAATATAATTAAACAAAAAAAAAAGGCAAGAGATCGATTGTACAAATATGAGAAATAAGACTACTATGGCGTCATGTATATAACATTTCATTGAACTAAAGAAGTTGTGCGTTGATGTGTCCTCTCCATGCTTTTTTAGGAAGTAAAATTATATGAAAAAAATGCGTCTGGATCCGGTGCAATCACATGGCACAAAATTTATACATTAAGCACAGGCCCTGTCCCCAAGATGGATGGTGATCAGGTGCTTAATGCACAAATATTTGTACAATCATATTGCATCTTTTCAGGAAAAAAACTTATGGCGATGAGGTGTAGACCCCAAGTGATACAAGGGCAGGACAACATGCAAAAAAGAATGGATCCAGCTCAGATCGATTCCGGCCACCTGAGTGCTACTATGTGATAAACGTCAGCAAACAGCTCACCATGAAGATATGCTTTCTTTTCATGCTAAATTAATAAATGATTTCATATCTCCTAAATCACATCTTCTGACTGGTAACTTCTTCCTTCATGGGTTCGACTTGCAATTGGTAAGAAAATATGATATTGCTTGGGGATTGATGTCTTTTGAATCTAGGTGATGTTGCCTTTTGAGAAACGAGCTGATTAGAAAGGCTAAATGACTTTGATGATGTCTTTTACCTTTTGAGAATTTTGACATAATTTCTAAGAGTTATTAGAATAATAATTGGCATATTTTTTATAATGTTATGTAGCCATCATATTTTCAAGTTATTGTGTTTTTGCTGGTAAACAAATAACGGTTACAATTAAAATATAATATGACATCACTTGCATATTCTGTTTTTTTCGTGCAAGTGCACGAGTTCTGCACTAGTGTGTGTGTGTATATATATATATATATATATATATATATATAAGAACAGAGATTATCATACCCCTTTTTTCATTAGGTCACCATTAAGACTCTCTAAAAATAATAGTTTTAGGTGTTTTATGCTTCATCTGAATCGCTAGATGTGTTTATCATTGTTTATTTTATTAATCTTTGTTTCATATTGATTTGATGTAAAAATACAAATATTTTTTATCAAAATTTAGTATAATATCAACCGTTTGATTTTTTTTTACTTCTTTAAAATACACATTTAAGCACAATTCTTAATCAAATACATGTTCTCTATGGAGTAAACGATGATAAACATATTTAACAGTTCATACTGAGCATAAAATACCTAAAACTATGATTTTTGGAGGGTTCTAGCAGTGACCTAATGAAAAAGAGAGCATGATGATTCATGTTATATATATATATATATAAGAACTAAAGTGTGTACTAGAAAATTTTGATACATTTTTCTATAAACTTGAACTTGCAATTGTGTTTAGCATGGTCCATTTGCTAGGAATTGGCTGTCCAATCATGTTTTTTTTTGACAAAAACATGGTTTTAATTTGGATGATTGAATATTTATAAAAAAAATGGGCTATCGATTTTCAAGCCTTAAAAAAATCCTTCTTATAATGCATTATGCATTATAATTAAATGCCTCTAAGACCCAGTCCCTTAAAACCAAATATGTAGATCACATCTGTATGGTCATATTTAAGAAAAAATAAAAACAAGAAAAGAACTCATGAAAAATCTAGGTTTTCATGTCTCGTATGTGTGTATCAACTATGAGATTTAGCATTTGATTATCACAACTTTTATTGTGGAACCGAACACCACATCAAGACATTGGATATAAGATTCAATGTAATCAGAATGCACTCAAATATGCAGTCCTAAATTAGAAGTCTCGGGATGAATGAGTTAAAAACATTTAAAGCATAACAATATCTTTTAAAGTGTAAAAGTAAAAAAGCCAAACTCACTGATAAAAGGTGTGAATTAAAGTTGACATATCGTCCTGCTAAAGGAGGGAGGGCTTGTGCAGCAGCGCGGAGGGGGGAAGAGAGAGAGATTCAATGATATACTAGTAAAATCATGATTCTTTACTATTTATCAATAAAAATAACTGAAAATATAAGTATACAAAATTTTTTTATTATTGTATACATATTCAATAATGTTAATTTAATAGGTCCAATAATAAAGCCAAAACTAACCAATTTTCAAACCCGAGTAGACCATATATTTGCTTTAAATTTCAATAAATTCAACATTTTGTTATGATATTTTCTACATATTGATTTTACTGATTTTAATACATTCAAATGTATCATAGTTTTTCACATAATTTGTTGTATAATTAAGACATTAACATGCCACTATTTTCAACATAACCATTAAATACATTTTATCTTTTCTTTATTTTAGAAATTTTACACATAGAAAATATGTTTAACTGCATATCTATGAAAACTTTTCACATAGATTCTTGTGCTTTCAATAAATTACTCAAACCTACGGGTGGGCAACCAGCCCCGATGGGCCAAGCCGACCCAGCCCGTCATGGGCCTGGTTTGGGCCATGATTTTAGGCTCATGCCCGTTAGGTACCGGGCTGAAACCCTGCATGTTATATACGTGGGTTGGGTTCGGGCTGGCCCGATAGGCTTGAGTTATTTATTAAATTTTTTAATAATTGATGCATCTTTTTCAATAAAGCATTTTTTATATATATTTTCAGTAAAAAATATTTGTGCAAACCGTACATCAAATCATAAAAATCGGTTCACACTAGTTGTGAAGTCCGAGTCAAACTCAGGAAACGAGATTAGTACTTTTGTACCCCACAAAAAATAACTTTTGTTGCCTTGAAAAGAAAAATTAATTAACTAAATAAAAGAATGAGTGCTGCCCTCTGTGGAGGGCTTACAAAAAAATAATCAATGGTTTTATTACAAACCCAATTAATTAAAAAATAAAATTCTTAATCTAAAAAGAAAAGAGAAAAAGTTTTCAGTGCTTGGAGCTTCTTGTCACATGCAATGTCAACATCTATTAGGCTCTCTATAAAGTCCATGTAACAGGCTTTCGGGTCGGTTGCTCCCAAACCAGATGGCTTTAGGAAACCAGGTATAAACACCCCTCAGGCTCTATTTGCTCGAACAAAATAGAGCACATATATTAACTTAGACAAAGAAGTGATTTCCTTCGTTATCTTTTTTGGAATGAGAATTAAACACTTCAACTTGTGTCTGAGCCCAACTACTAGGGAATAAAAAGACATCACACTACTAAATGTATGCTCTTTTTCACTTTTTGAGCTCTTCTTTTCAATTTTGTAAATTTGCTTGGTTTTCAAAAATAAATTCTGGATATTCATACTTATGATTCAAAATAAACTCTAACATACATCTATCACCATTTCTTTGAAATTCACATAAATGACCATATTTTTCTAGATCAGTGTCAATTTTTTTTGTGGGGCTTAAAAATTCTCTAAAAATATTAGATTATGTAAAACATTCATATAAGGTCAAACTCATTCCTTAAAAGCCCAATTTTTATGTGTTTTCATACATGTGCAAGTAGACAAAAAAATTAGGTGCAAAAAATACACCCTCCCCCATTCTTGAATGACACTGTCCTCAGTGGCACTCCCTCATGCTTGCATGAAACTATATGAATGCACATGAGAAACAGAAGAAATAGGAGGAAAGTAATAGAAGTCACCTGATCCACACTATGAAATCTTACCTGATATTGTCCTATACTAGCTCTGCAGAGATTTTACATGTCTTAATGCTTATAATTCATAAAAATGCACAAAATACAATGCATACATGATTTATCATTCATGCTCATGAATAAAAAAATGAAAGAAAATTAACAAAACTACTATTATCACACACTAATATGGGATGCCTCCTATAGAGTGCTGAATTTTACATCTTCAACCAAATGGATCTTCGGTGACCCTTCATCGTTCATGAGATTAATGGACGTGAAGTCATGCTCAATCGAGAGGTCTGAGAAAAATAGTTTCATCTATGACCCTGCCCACAACATTTTCTCCAACCCTACCCCTCCGGACCCTGCAATGGCTCTCAAGCATGCTAAAAATGAGCTTAGTCTCCACGTGAAGACTATTCTCATAAGAAGGCATGTCATAAACTAAATATCTACCCATACAATCACCCAACTGTAGATTGGATTGCTTCCATTAAACGCCCATCATATGAAATCATTCGTCATTTCCTGTCGCTCTCGTGGCAACACTAAAAATGTTTATGCGCAAACACTTGTTGCCAAAAGAAACATCCATATCTTCAGTACGATAATCAATACTAGCGTTGGCAGTGGCCAAGAATGGTCTGTTAAGAATTATGGGTGTTTGGTGAGCGACATTAGTGCCCTCTATGTCCAGAACGAGAAAATCAACAGAGAAATAAAAGCCCTCAACCTTGACTAACATGTCTTCCAAGATTCCTCGGGGGAGCTTGGTAGACCTGTCGGCCAATTGTAAGATGGTCGTCATGGGATTTAAATCCCCAATCTCAAAGGTGTCGTATAGGTAACCCGATAATATATTAACGTTTGCCCCAAGATCGAGCAATGCACACTCGATGATCATGTTTCCTATGACACAAGAGATGATCAGAGCCCCAGAATCCTTGAGTTTAGGTGGGGCTTAGTGTCGAAACACAGAGCTTACTTGCTCAATCAGGAAGATCTTCTTAGGCAAAGACCTTGATTTTCTTTTCAGAGTACAAAGTTCCTAAAGAAACTTTGCATAGGAGAGCACTTGTTGAATGGAGTCAAGCAGGGGGAGGTTTATGTGAACATGCTTGAATATGTCGAGCATTTCGTGCATTCTAGCTCCTTGCTTGCCAAAATCATTCAGTTTTACTAAGACCTGAGGAAAAGGGGCTCTAGAAATATATGAAGGAGAAGGCACAGGCTGTGGGCCCTGTCCGCTTTCCTTGGGTCTAGTAGAAGAAATTGACTGGTTAATAGGTCTGTCACTGGGCTCTCCCATTTTCTCCTGAGTAGGGTGGAGTTTCTTCTCACTCTGAAGGGTCGTAACACAGTTGGTCTGCTCTTGATGAGACTCTATGAGATGTAGGTTGTGGCGCATGGGTTCTTTACCCCTCGGGTTGACAACAGACTGACTTGGGCGGCTTTCATTGTTTTTCCTGCTCAAGGCCTCAGCCAATTGTCACATCTGGGTCTCTAACTTTGCTATCGATTGTGTGTGGTAATTGGGGGTGGCCTTAATGTCAGACAAGGCCTCGAGCAGCTTTTCCTGAAAAGATTGACTTGATGTGGGCTCTTAAGGTGAAAGCAAGCTAAACTAGGGAGGGGCCTGTGGGAATGTGCATCACGGGTAACCTTATGAGAAGTTACCTGGTCTGGCCAGTGTCTGGGAAGGCATATGAGATGGGGCTTGTGCATTACTCCACACAAAGTTGGGGTGATTTTGCCATCCCGGGTTAGAGGTGGGTGCATATGGATCATGCACCAGTCTGACGAAACTTTGGGCAGTCTTCACTTGCTTCTGAACAAATTTAAGATAGAATGGCGTTGCTAGACAGTCCAAAACATAGTGTGTTGGGCTAGCTTATAACTCACACACTTGTCTTATGTGATGTAATGAAGTTGGGTTGGTCAGTAATTGATCAACCTTCCTGATCAACTGGTCCACTTTGATTCATAATTCATGTTCAGACCCAACTTCATAAATCCCTCCCTTTTTAGGACCATTAGGAACAGATGTGGTCCTATCAAGCCTCGCAGACAGGGCATGGTGCATAAAATTTTCACACAGCATTTTGATTAGGGTTCATGTCACGTCCTCGCTCTTGAGCATGAACGTGCCCCATACGAAGAATCAACCATCTGCTTGTCTTTCTCAATCAGGCCATCATAAAAGTATTGCACCTGTTGCCAATGGGGCACCTGGTGGTGGAGATACTTTCATTGAAGATCTTTCATCATCTTCCAAGTCTCATGGAATTGTTCTCTCTCAATCTGAGAAAAGCTGGTGATGACTTTTTAAAATTTGTTTGTCTTACCGATTGAGAAGTATTTTTTGAGAAATTCTCACTGCATGCATTTTCAAGTGGTAATTTGAACTGTATCTAAGGCTTACAGTCAGTGTTTGGCTTTGTCCTTGAGGGAGAATGGGAACAATGTCAACCTCAACATGTCATCTCCAAAATTATTGATTCGCGCCATAGAGTAGATCTCGAGAAACTTATCGAGATGACGATAAGGGTCTTCGTTGCTAAGGCCATAAAAGGATGGTAATATTTGACGGACATTGGCCTTGATTTCGAATTGGTTTGCTCCTACACCAGGTCTCGTGATGCAGGAGGTGGAAGTGTAAGCATTGGGAATGAAGTACTTCCCGAGAGGATGGGTCAATTGTCGATCCTCAAACATGAGGTCGAGTATGCTGGCTTTCCTAATAAGGGACTTGGGGTCCTCTAAAGTGTCCACAAGCTCGAGGTCAAATGAGTGTCGCCCTTGCATATACCGCAGGTAGAGATCGGTATGACAACCATCCTAATGATTGGTTTTCTACTTAACTAGCGCACTAATGTGATCAAACCACACCACGAAAGCATGCAAAAATAAAATAAAGAAAGCAAGAAAAGAAGAAATAAACAACCACACACTTGTAACCAACAAATATTTTGCAAAAAGAAAACTATGAGCACAGTACCAATCGTGCGCAATCACCTCCTAGGGGTAGCCTAATAGGTGAGTCATGCAAGAAAAAAAAGCTGGTATCTAGGGCTCACAAGCAACGTAGTTCTAAAAATCTTAAATACAGAAAGCAAACTAATAATCCTAGTTAATCAACAAAAAAAATAAATTGATAATCCTAAGTAACTACAGAAAAGAAACTAACGACCCTAAATAACACTAACTAGGCAACAAAATGGGTACTCAGTTCTTAATTCACTGTTTCTCGACAACGATAACAAAAATTTGATGCATTTTTTCCAATAAAGCATTTTTGAGATATATTTTCAGTAAAAAATGTTTGTGCAAACCATGCACCAAATCATGAAAACTGGTTCACACTAGTGGTGAAATCTGGGTCAAACTTAGGGAACAGGATAAATACTTTTGTACCCCACACATAACTAGTTTTGTTGCATTGAAAAGAAAAATTAATTAACTAAATAAAAGAATAAGTGTTGTCCTCTGCGAAGGACTTAAAAAAAATAATTAATGGTTTTATTACAGACCCAATTAATTGAAAAATAAAATTTCTAATCTAAAAGGAAAAGCGGAAAAGTTTTTAGTGCTTGAAGGTTCTTGTTGTGTGCATTGTCAACATCTATTAGGCTCTTTATAAAGTCCATGTAACGAGCTTTCGGGCCGGTGACTCCCAAACCAGATGACTTTAGGGCACCAGGTGTAAACACTCCTCAGGCTCTACTTGCTCGAACAAAATAGGCCACAGATATTAACTTAGACAAAGAAGTGATTTCCTTCGTTATCTTTTTCGGCATGAGAATCAAATACTTTAACTTGTGCATGAGCCCAGCTAATAGGGAATACGAAGACATCACACTACTAAACGTATGCACTCTTTTACTTTTTGAGCTCTTATTTTCAATGTTGTTCATTTGCTTAGTTTTTCAAAAATGAAACTGTACATATTCATACTTGTGATTCAAAATAAACTCTAACATGCATCTATCGTCATTTCTTTGAAATCCATATAAATAACCACATTTTTCTAGATTAGTGTCGATATCTTTTCGTGGGGCTTAAAATTTCTCTAAAAATATTAGATTATATAAAGCATTCATATAAGATCAAACTCGTTCCTTAAAAGCCCAATTTTTATGAGTTTTCATCCATGTGCAAGTACAAAGACAGAAAAACATGAAAAAATACTCTATTGAAAAAAATCTCAAAAAAGAACACCAAAGATCCGTCTGGCTGAAGACATAAAATTTAGCGCTCTATGGGAGGCAACCCATATTAGTATTGTGATATTAGTAGTTTTGTTATTTTTTTGTTATTTTTCTTATTCATCAGCATAACTATTAGATCATGTATGCATTGCATTGTGTGCATTTTTATGAGTTATAAACATTAAGACAGGTGGAATCTCTGCACAGCCAGTACAAGGCAACATCAGATAAGATTTCACAGTGCGGATCAGGTGACTTCTATTACTCTCTTCCTATTTCTTTTGTTTCTCATGTGCATTCATATAGTTTCATGCAAGCATGGAGGAGTGACACTGGGGACAATGTCATTCAAGCATGGGAGAGGGTGTAGTTTGCACACCCAAAGTTTTTTTGTCTTTGTAATTGCACATTGATGAAAACTCATAAAAATTAGGCTTTTAAGAAATGTGTTTGACCTTATATGAATGTTTTACATAATTTAATATTTTTAGAGAATTTTTAAGCCCCATGATTTCTTTTACAATAATCTAGAAAAAACATGGTCACTTATGTGGATTTCTAAAAAATGACGATAGATGCATGTTAGAGTTTATTTTGAATCACAAGTATGAATATGCATAGTTTATTTTTTTGAAAGCTAAGCAAATGAACAACATTGAAAGTAAGAGCTTAAAAAGTGAAAAAGAGCATATGTTTAGTAGTGTGATGTCTTCGTATTCCCTAGTAGCTGGGCTCAGATACAAGTTGAAGCGTTTGAGTTCTATGTCGAAAATGATAACGAAGGAAGTCACTTTTTTGTCTAAGTTAATATCTGTGGCTTATTTTGTTCGAGCAAGTAGAGCCTGAGAGGTGTTTACACCTAGTGCCCTAAAGCCATTTGGTTTGGGATCCACCAGCTCAAAAGCTCGTTACATGGACTTTATAGAGAGCCTAATAGATGTTGACATTGCACATGACAAGAAGCAAGTTATACGTAAACTATAAGAATGAAAGGTCTAGTGACTTGAGCAATTAAGTTCGAGAAATACTTGGTATCTGGTGCCCTAAGGTTGTATGGCCTGAGAGTCACTGACACAAAGCTTGTTACATGGGTCATGAAAATTAAAAATTTGATATAGTGCTCAATAAAAAGAAAGGAAAAGTGTAAAAAAATAAAAAATCTGGAAAAAGAAAAATAAAGAAAAGAAAAAACAAAAAGAAAGAAAAAAGTTCACTACTTAGGAATAAGTTTTGAGAAAACCTGTGCGGAAAATATATGAGTGAAGATAAATAAATAATGACATGTATATATTTGATTTTCTGAGAATAAAGTATAAATGATTGTGATATTTAGAAAAGTAGAAGAAAAAGTTTTACCCAGTGGTGGCATGTAAAAGGCTCTAATTATGATTTAAAAATGTAATGGAATGAAATATTTATGAAAACAAACTCCTTAACTGCCTAATGCTTTTTGAAGTATTTTTTTATGCATACATGACAAAGATGTTTGTAGGTAGCATCACTGCAAACCCTCATGAGACCTTACTCGTCCACTGGAGTAACCCAGGGGTTTAAAGGGCTTGTTGCATGTGCTAAATACAGTCGTGATTCCTACGAAAGTGAGTTAGGTTTCTATCTTGGTTAGTTGTTATTTTTGCTTTTTGCTTCAGTTTACTCGATGACTAGCAAACGATAAGTATAGTGGAATTTGATCATGCATAATTTTTATGCATAAATTCATACATTTTCATGCATAATCATGTGCGACAATGACTTAAAAGTGCTTGTTTGCGAAGGTTTTCATCAAATTTTATCAAATAATAATTTGAGCAAATTAAACCTCTTTTGAGTAGTTTTGCAAAACTAATTAAGTTTTTAGAAAATATTTTTAGAAAGAGAGGTCTTTTGGAATATTAAAAATTTTATGAACTCTTTTTGAAAGAATTTCTAAAAACCAAATTAGAAGATTATAAATAGTGGTTTTAGAGGAAGAGGAAACATTTTTCCCTCTTGGAATCTGCGCCCCCCCCTCCCTCTCTCCTCTTTACCTCTTCTTCCCCTTGTTCTCTTTTCAACCGGTTGCCTACCCTATTCTTCCTTCTTCTTTTTCTTATTCACTCTTCCCTCTAAACCTCGTCGTCACCGGTTCTTCTTGCCCCCATCATCAGAGAGAGTGGTGTTCGTACGTGCAGCTAACAGAAAAATCATCTTCTTCTTCTCAACCCCTCCATCAGCGGTAAATCGCATGGTTTGCTTCTTATCCTCCATCTCCGTAGTTTTAGTTTATGCATGGCATTTATCATGTCATTGCATGTAGTTATTTATTTATTGCATATTTCTTGCATTTAGTTTAGTTTAGTTTATTTCTTGTATTTGAAAAAATAGAAAAATAAAAATGTTACTTATTTGGCCTTAACTATGTGACAACTATACAAAATGTCACTCATCATTTGAAGAAGGTAAATGGTTAAAACGTCATTTTAAAGAATCAAACTCTTGCTAAAGTTACTTATTTGACCTTAAATGAATGACAACTATAAATTGTAACATTGTTATTAAAAGAAAAGAAATGGTTAAATTGTCATCTTATAAAGTCTAACCCACTAAAGTGATAGACAAAGCAACTTTAAGTGGTTATACAAACACTTTCTTGAAAAGATATGCACCTATACAAAACGTTTTACAAAGAGTTTAAACATAATTTTGTCATAAGTTGGACACCTATATGTAAATTCGCTTTTAATTTTTCATGTTTATAGTTTTAACATGATATTTACTATATGTCAATCAATCACTATTTGGCAACGAGATCATATGGAGGTTAACTTATTGTTGTCCTTATTAATCATGATTTGCTGAGGATAAATTCCATAGAATTGCGAAGGACAGGTTTGGCCATTCTAATTTGAATAAAGGACCTAGCTTGATAGATTCTTTAAAATGTTTGGCTTGTGTTCACATGACCACCAAAGTTTGTCATAATTAATACATTACTAATTCTCATTTTACAGATGTCCTCAATCTTTCAACACGAGTTAAGTGTGCAAGCATACGATGCAACTACTATTCTATTATATATTGAGATATCAAAATTAGTTTTAAACTTTTTAACTCATTATTGTCCTAACTTATTTATTTTAACTGATAAAATCTATTGACAAAAAAACTTGCTTTGATTTAGTAATCATCAAAGCTTAACAACAAAGAGCATTTGATATGTTGCCAGTACATAAATGGAGTAATATTTAGCATAAAGGAAAGACTATGTACAGATTTATGGTTGTAATGTGGTAATCCCAACCTCTTAATCAACTAGTGCACAAATAGCTTCTAGAGGTGGGCCACTTAAGGCGGGGTGGTCATGGGGCCCTATCTGGGGTTTTCCTCGCTTCGGCAAGAATTCCTCATCACAAAATTAAAAAAACAATGTGCAAATATTGTTTTTTGGGAAATTGTGGTGACAAGTTAAGAAAAAATCTTTTTTGGGAAAATCTTAGAAATAATAATGTGTGCAATAAAAATATAAACATGTCTTTTTTTAATTTAAATGTTGAAGACTATGATATGAATTCTATTAATAAAGAATCACAAGATACAATCAATCATCACAAAGGGGGGAGCCAATCCAACAGCTTATCTTTTCAATACAAAGAATTCACATTTTGTAAAAGAAGAAAAATATAGTTCATGACCATAAATGGTCCCTTAAAACAAATGGATCTAATATCAAAGGAAAATGAATACACTTTAGCAGCTAAAGAATTCTCTCTCTACCCTCCACAACTTCTTTAATGAAGGTACGCTACCTCCCATTATTCGATGCAATAACCTGCATCCCAAGCACAATGCTCTCCATAAAGAAATGACAACATTCACCTTCTAATTGAGAGCAATTAGTAGGGCATCTCATACCTGAGAAGAAGCCTTGGAACTCATGCAACCAACAGAAGAAGATGCAATAGAATGGTAGCCAAGAATGAGAGGATGTCCCACATGATTCAGGTTCTCCTCTTTTTATATTAAAATATTTTAGATATACAAAAATACCTTTGAACATATTAAACATGTACAAACATATCTTGATATAACTTAAAAACTAAAATACCCCTATTTAAAGTGCATGCCTACTTTTAACACTCCCCATCAAACAGTGCATGGTAAATAAATCTGTAATTTGCTTTTCACTGGTCACAAACGTAGGTTGAATTTTTTTATCCTCAACCTTCTCCCGAATAAAATGCTAATTTAACTCTACATGTTTCATTTGTCCATGTCATACATGATTAGTGAAAATAGCAATTGCACTCTAGTTGTCACAATATAGAACTGATTTCACTACCCTGATGCAGCACTGTCAAGATATGTCTAATCCATAAAACTTGTGTTATAACTGCTATCATGACTCTATATTTCGCTTATGTACTAGATCTGGCTATAGTTCTTTGCTTTTTACTAGACCAAGAGACAAGATGTGCCCCAAGGTACACCCCGTAGCCAATCATCAACCTTTTAGTGGTTGGGACGCCTGCCCAATTAATATCTAAGTATGCTATAATAGTGATTTGTGAATGAACAACTTCATTTCCTCTATTGTAAACTAAACTATCAAACAAAGTATATTTAATGTATCATAAAATTCTCTTGACAACTTCCATGTAGCTTTGTTTAGGCGTATGCATGTATTGAGAAATTTGATTGACAACATAAACAAGATCAGGTTTAGTGAAAGTCATGTATTGTAGGGCTCCTACTATACTTCTGAATTTTTTTGGCTACTCAAGCAACAAATCACCATCTTGAGTTTCCTGTAATTTTATATTTTGAGCCATGGGAGTTTTGACTGGTTTGCGTTGCAATATCTCACTTCGCTAAAGAAGATCATGAGCATATTTACACTAAGTAAGAACAAGAGAAGCATCTCTTTGGTCCACTTAAACTCCCAGAAAATATGTCAGCAACCCTAGATCTTTCATGTGAAATCAATCATATAATACTCTTTTCAACTCTTTGATCCTGGAGATGTCACTTCCTATTATGACTATATCATTCACATAAATGAGCAAAATAGTTATACCTTTGTTGTCATGATGAACAAACAACGAATAATCATAGTGACTTCTTGTGAAACCAAGAAGCCTAATCACATTACTAAAGGTCTCACACCATGCTCTAGATGGCTACTTCAGCCCATAGATAACTTTATTCAATCTAAGAATCGTGCCTTTGATGTTGCTTTTTGGGTACCCAAGAGGGTGTTCCATGTAAACTTTCTCATGTAGATTCTCATGAAGAAAGGCATTCTCCACATCTAGCTAAAATAAAGGTCATTTGTGAGTAGTAGTGAGGGATAGAACCACACTTATTGTACCCATTCAGGGAAGAAGGTTTCATTAAAATCCAGCCTGCGTTCTTGAGTGTATCCTTTAGCAATAAGGCATGCTTTAAATCTCTCTATTCTCTCATCTAACTTATATTTAATTTTGTACACCCATCTGCAACCTACAATATTCTTTCCTGGTGGTCGGTCAACTACTGTCCATGTGTTGTATTCATGTAATGTCTTGATTTTCTCATTCATGTCTTCCACCCATCAAGGGTTTTGACTAGCTGGTCCATAGGAGATAGGTTCTTTTTCATTCTCAAGTGTGGCAGTGAACACAATGAAGTCTAAGGAGAATTATTCATATGTGACAAAACGATATGGAGAATGTCTGACCCTCGAAGATTTCCTTATTTGTATAGGAAGGTCAGCAATAGTGTTGATCTGATTTTCACCTGTATTAGGCTGTATACAATTCGGTTTTGAAGATGATTCAACATTCATGTCATCTCTTTCAAATGTTGATTGACTGTGTTTGATGTATACTTTCTCAAACAGAGGAAATGCATGATGTAGTGGCAAAGTAGAGGAGGCATGATCATGTTTAGTTTAAGACATATGTGATGTGTTGTCTTGTCTATTAGTAGGCACGAGTGTATGTTAAATTTGGTCAAAATGATGCATTGAAATGCTAGTTCCACTGGCATGGGCATTGTGGAAGGAAGGCAAAAAAGTAGACAATCTATGTGACTGAGTGCAGTTAGAATCATTGTTGCAATTTTTTATCTTGTTCTTATTAAAGACAACATCTCATGAAACAATAAGTTTATGAGAATCATGATCAAAACATCTATAGCCTTTATACTCATCATCGTAACCAATGAAATGACAAAGTCTGGCTCTTGGAGAAAACATGTCTCTAAGAGTCTTATGGATGCAAACATAGCATATGCAGCCAAAAACCTTAATATGCGAATAATCTGGTTATTTTTCAAACATCAAGGAATATGGTGTATGACCATTTAGATTTGTCAAAGGCATTCGGTTAATAAGAAAAGTTACGGTATGAAATGTGTCTCTGCCCATAAACCAGTCCTAAGGTTAGACTCGACCATCCTAGTAAGGGTAGTTTCAACTACATGTTGGTGTTTATGCTCAACAACACCATTTTGTTCTGGTGTTTTAGGACAACACATTTCATGCAAGATGTCATTATCGTACGGGAATTGTTTGAATGCACTGGATGTGTACTTAACACTACCATCACTCCTAAGGGTAAGGATTTTATGAAAAAAATGGTTTTCAACATAATTCTTAAAACGTTGGAAGGCAGAAAGTACTTGCCCCTTAGATTTAATAAAAAAAATCCAAGTATGTCTGCTGAAATCATCTATAAAGGTAACATAATATCGAGATTTAGAAAAAGAGAGAACAAGGGCAAGTCCCAAGAGATTAGTATGAATCAACTCAAAAGGGAAAGAAGGCCTTTTATTAGATATTCTAAAGGAGAGCTCGTGGCTTACAAATTTGATAGAATTAACAAATGGATAAAGTTTTGAAAATCTTGTTTCTCAAAGGAACATGACTCTTATTATATAAGACACTAAGAAAATTAAAATTGCAATGACCGAATTTTTGATGCCATAACTCAGTCTCTTTATTCTGGCTCTCAACAGTAGACATAAAAATTGGACTAAAGGACGATGCTGACAGAAGCTAAGATCCACTGATGACATAGTGATTCCTACATCTCCTTCCCCCAACGAACATCTGATTCGTGTGAAGGTCGTTCATAGAAATAGAAGATAGGGTAAAGAAAATGTAAGACTTATACTGATCACAGAGTTGAGCAACTAAAATGAGGTTGCCTTGAATACCAAGAACACGAGAAAAGTGTTTGGAAGATGCATAATGCCAGAACTTGTGGGAACAAGAGTTGTTCTTACATGAGTGATGTGGTGGTGTCCTCCATCACCAGTGACTATTATACCCATGCCATGATAAGTGATTGCATTAAGAAACTTATCTGAATCATCAATCACATGGTGTGCAGCCCCAAAATCAAAGTACCATGCCTTGGAGTGCTGCACATTGGATGCCCCTAATGTACTACTTGTTATTACCCATGGAGAAGATAAATTGGCTGGAGTTGCCCAGGTATTTGCAAGAGATTTTGGTTAACAGTTAAGTTATGGAAGCCATCACTCAAGAGTGTCAAGATCTTGGGCTCTAACTTGATGTGAATAGGATGCTTATTGGAATCAAGAAGTAGCATATCTAGAACCCATATGAGATGTTGCACATGGTCTTGGAGAAGAAGGAAGACTAGCAGCTACTAAGGCTCTGAAAGGTGCAGGGATAGAAACTGTAGGCAGACGGTAGGAAGGCACGTATCTCCAGTAGCAATCAGAACTAGTATGACCACGCTTTCGACACATCTGGCACATGAGATTATTTTGTCTTTGACCTGATGGATTAGATAATATACCTTATCCACACCCATATTGTTTGCCTCTACCTTTGCCTGATCCTGGTGGTCTGGGTGCAATATGCCCGGTGAAAAGAACTTCATGCTGAAAAGTTGATGGTTCTTTGTTAACACTGTCTGATATATGAAACATTGCTTCATGTTCCAAAAGTTTGTTGCAAAGTTGATCGAAGTTTGGTCGAGGACTTAGGCTAGTATACATTGTAACAAACATATCATACTTAGGCCCTAATCTTGTAATGGTCTTCATGCAAATATCCTCATCAGATATTGATCCGTGATAGATTTGATTCAATTGAGATATTCAATGACATGAGAGTCACCACATTTTAGTTTTGCAAATTCTCCTTCAAATTATAGGTTTTTGGGGTAGAAATCTGCTCAAACTAGTGATCTAGTGTCAGCTGAAACTCCCGTAGATACCTATAATAAATCTTCCTTCGATAGAGTAGTTGTAATAAAAGCGACTACAAATTGGTCATTCTTCTTTCAACCTGAATATATTGGATTCTTTGTAGTTGACTGCCCCTCTTTTGTATCTAGGATTACAACAAATTCATTAGGCATAGGAAGAGTCCCATCAAGATGCCCCAATAAATCAAGACTGTTGATGAATGATATAATTTGCTTTTTCTAGGTTCAACTTATTAGAAACAAGCTGATTCAAGAACGAGGAATTGATGTTAGAATTTTGAGAAGACATGTTAACACAGGATAATTCAACGATTTGAAAGAAAATAAGAGGGAGAGTCTCAAACACTAATCTGATTAAAATCAAATCAACAAATAAATCAAAATAGAGAATGACGTGAGTAAGAAGGAAATAAATGGGGATTGAAATTAAGGATTGTCTGCAAGAATGATGTCAACAATTCCATCTACAAATTTTTTTTTTGAACATATCTAATCACAAAGTTTTTTTTAAAGGGATATTTTCTCTCTTTTTTTGGCCTCTTTTTTTTCTTTTTTTTAATCATGGTCATTTTTTTTATAGTTTCATCTTTTTTTCAAATTTTTTGTTGGAAAAATAAACTAATGTTCCTTTTTTTTTTTTTGGAATAATGGTGTTTCCTTTCGAGAGTGAATGAGAGGAATATCAGACCAGATATGGACTTGGATTTGATTAGGGTCTAATCAAATATGATTAGGATTGATAGGTTAAAGAAAGAAAACACGATAAAAAACAAAGATCAAACCTGGTATGAATCAAATATGATTAGGATACAATCAGATTTGATTATGATTCAAATCAGATCAAGATAAACAAATTTAGAGAAAAAGGTTTGGATCAAATCTAATAAAGATCTTATCAACCTAGACTTTGATTCAGATATGATTGAATATAACAAAGGATACGAGAAATGATTTATATCTAAACTAGAGTGAAGGGAATAAAGAAGAAATGACTTATCTAAAAGAGGCAGATGTTGTTCATTAAAAAATTCTTATTTAATGAGGGCTTACACTTGAACCTGATCTGATACCATGAGAAGAAGAAACCTTGAAACTCATGCAACTTGTAGTAGAAGATACAATATAATGGTAGCCAAGAATAAGAGGATGCCCCACATGATTAGGGTTTTCCTCTTTTTATATTAAGATATTTTAGATGTACAAAAATACCCTTGAACATATACATATATAAACATATTCTGATATAACTTGGAAGACTAAAATACCCCCATTTAAAGTACATGCCTACTCTTAACAATACCGCCTATAAAGAAGATTTGTTGCATATTATACATTGCATAAACAACTAGGTCATGTTGTCTAAATGATTAAACTGCAAAATTGAACACTTTTTTTAGAAGACTGGAAAATTGAACACAACCTGCCCTTCTTGTGATTGCAAAGGAGCTTTAATCACAAGTCTACCTAACAAAAATAGTTTGATGATAGAAACAAACTCAACATACCAAGAGTTATGCTGAAAACTTTCAACGTGAGCATGCTTCTCATAGGCCTATCCTTCAAAACTGACTCTTCCTAGTGAATAACAATATTACAAAATTTTTATATTTAAAATAATATAAAATATGGAATTTTGACATTTATGAAGCCATGACTGATGAAACTTAATGGAATCATCATTAGATTAGTATGGGGAATTTCTTTCTTACCAATTTTGTCACAAACAAATCTTCAAATAAGCAACATGACAAGTAAAGAATAAATGGCAATGTCACTCCTTTGCTTTGCCACAAATATAGCACCTATTAGGTAAAGATATAGCAAACTTTTGCATCTTGTCTTGAGTTAATGACTTATGAAAGCATGCCAAATATACAATCCAAGAAGCTCTAGGAATAACATCTTTCACCCAAATAAATTTGAACCACTGATGATATTCTCCGTTAGCCCTTATAGTGTTCTAAATATCTCTACAAAAAATAGAATCAACTTTAGAACTACCTTTCCAATGCATGGACCTTGCCAACAAAAATAAAGAAAGATAGAACTCGACTCCATATAGGTTGCAAAGATGGAAAAAGAGGATCATAATAAGTACCAAATATAAACATACCTTATGCCGCCATCAAACTTTTGGGCTGACTAATACACCTCTTCTCATAGTCCTCAGTAATAGTCAAAGGATCTATCTTGAATTTTGGATCTTTTCATCCCTAACCACACGTGAAAAAAAATCCTTAACACTATGCAAGCCCCAAATGATTCCTTTCCAAACACAAGAATCAATGCATGAAGCACACTCTCCAAAAGCTCTTGTTCCTCAAATACTTAGCTCTCGAAAAGGTAGACAACATAGATTCTTTTGATACACATCAAAAGTCAACTTTTCAAGACAAGCCCTATTAATTTTCTCAAATCTAGGAACCTCCTTCCATATAGTTTTTTACCGCCAACTCCATCGTACCTAAGATTTTTTTTTTAAAAGGTGATTTCAACACACAAATAATCCTCTTGGGCAATTTAAAAAGATAAAAGCTAGAAAACTGAAATATTGCTTAATGTATTTTGAATTAGAAGAATTCTTTCATAATAAGAAAGAAACTTAACATTCAAATAATCAATCCTTTTTAAAAAAAATCAATCACATACAAGTATAAATTTGACTCCATTTTGCCATCAATCGGACAGAGGCAAGCCAAGATACTTAATTGAAAGAGAATCATGATGTCAACCTAATAACATATTAATCTGATGCAACAAACTCTCCTTAACATAAAAAAGAACCGCAACAAACTTATTATCATTAATTTCATCTTTCTTTAATTCTTTAACTCCATAACAATTTGCTTAAGATAAGAAAAAGATTGTAAATCAGGCTTAACAAACAACATGACATCATCAACAAAAAATAAGTCTGAAATATTGTGTTGAAAGTGTGGGAAAGACACTTCATCAAGCTGATTATCTGAAATTTTCATAGCTATGTGTTTAGATAAGTGTTCTATAATCACCAAGTATAGGTATGGAGAAATCGGGTCCCCTTGTCTAAAACTTCATCCAAGGGATGTCATTCACTACCCCATAAAAAGATGGGGTAGACACAGATAGCATTATATGAAGGACCCATGTTGGATGAAAGCCAAACTTCAATAACGAACTCTCAAGAATTTTCCAACTTACTCTATCATATGCCTTGAAAAAGATCTAACTTAATACATAAGGCATGATCATGCATCTTCATGATTGAATCCATAACTTCATGTCCATTCCTTTAATAAAAGCTCCCTAATTGTATAAAATTATCCTTGTCAAAACATCCATCATACGATTGACCATAATCTTAGTAATTGTCTTATACAAAAAAAAATTACGTAAGGCAATCGATCTAAAGACTAAAAGGGATTAAATACCATTAAACTTAGAGATAAGAACGACATTCATAGAATTGATATTCTTGACTATTTTACCATTTGCAAAGAAATCCCTAATAGTTATAATCACCTCTAAACCCGTAATACTCTAAAACTTTTGAAAGAATATACTAGGAAAACCATATGGACCTGGGGATTTGTCTAAAAGAAAATATTAGTCTGAATCTCTAATATCTTCATCATAAATGGGTGACAAAAGTTGATCATTCTCTTCTTCACTCACACATATCATCTTGCGTAGGAATAACATTTTATTTGCCATTATTTTTTTCCAACAAATTCTTAAAAAATTCAAGTATCTGTTTTCAATTCCCTGAGGCTCTAAAATAATGTTACCATTGACTGACTTTAATAACTATGATTTCTAAATATTAAATAATTTTATTATATGAAACTTGTGAATCTTGAACCAGATTTGGACAAGATTCAAAATTTAGAAACTCGATCAAATATTATTCAGATATGGATCTTTTATCAGATCTAGATACTAATCCAAACTAATATAAAAAATAAAATGGATCCTTTAATAGATCTAAATATTATCCAAATAGATATTTTAGCGAATATGGATATTTATTTGGATCCAGAGGGGCATACTTGTAAATATTTAAATTAATCATTGGAAAAAATATAAAAATTTAGGTGCTTAATATAAAATATTAAAATTTGTATAAAAATAATAAAAAAACAAAAACTATTAGAAGTTGACCAATGGATAACATCCTCCCATAGACTCCCTTTTCTGGAGGTGACACCTAGGGGGAGATGACACCCCCTTGGGCTATAAATATCTCCTCTCAGGTGTGTGTCTCTCTCTAAAAAAAAAATCCCCCCATAGAGTCTCTCTCCTCTCTCTCTCTCTCAACTCTCTAGCCCAACCCAGCTCTCTCTCTCTCTCCTATTTTTTGAACTCAAACCTTATTATTTTTTTAGTTTGTTTTGTTAGAAACCTTTGAAAACCCTATCTACCTAGCTAGGGAAACTCGTTTACGGTTTAATAGCAGGAAGCTTATCTTTCTGAAGACAGATTTGAGATCTTGCTGTGGAAGCACTGCCAAAACCACCACACTCAAAGGTGAATTTAAGAACACATTACGGAAACACTGCTCCAATTTTCAAAACATGGTATGTACCTGTAGAACTCATTTGGGCCTTTGTATGAATTTATAGAATCTTCTAACTCTCTCCTAAACCCTTAGGATTTTTTTATATATCAAAATGTGGTAATTATGTCAAAAATTTTATCCAATTATACTCCTATATGGGAGAGGTTTTAAAATTTTAAAATAACTTTTGAATTTTTCATACTAAAATAGGGAAGGTTTTGTAAAAAAAATTAAATAATTTATGATTTTTTTAAAATTAAATAGGCCATATATTGTACAAATTTTAGTAAAACCATAAGCATTATTGCTTAAAAAATAGAGCATGGGTTGTCTAAATTTTTTAAATAATTTTTGAAACTTCAATCTGAAATAGAGCAGATACTTCTTGATATTTTAGAAAATCCAAAAATGGAGAAAAGAAATCTCAAAATGATTCATATAAATTTATTTGAATTATTATTTAATTTTTAGAATTTAATCAGATATACTGTGGAGGATGCGAAATAAAATTGTAGGCCATGAGGTTTTGGCATTATTTGTCCTAATATAGTTGCAGATATCTAGCACTCTTATTTTCAGGGATTATGGGTTCGGAACCCTACGCTAATTAAATAATTTTATGAGACTTGTATATAATATGTATGATAAGATTAATATATGTATGTAAGATAGGGATGAAAGTATACTAGGGCGGGGGTGGGGGACAAGGTCTCCACCCCCGCTCCATCTCAAAATCCTGCCCTCCATCCCCGACTCCATCCCTGCATGGGTTTTGATTTTAACCTCGATCCTCGCCTCCATCCCCATTTTATGTCCTCTATCCCCCGTCCAAAGAGGGTGAGGTAGGGCCCTATTTTCCCTCAGTCTATTGCCATCCCTAAAGAAGGATCAGGGACAGGGCGAGGCAGGGTAAGTTGGGGATTGGAGACATGGATGAAGCAGGGTAGGGAAAAGCGTAAGTCTATCCCCGCCTTCAACCTCGTTTCTTGTCCTCCATCCCCGGTCCAAACGAGGCAAGGTAAATTTGTAAAATAAAATGTGTGAATGAACACTCTTTGAAGGTATGAACTCTCATAGTGTATCGAGATAGTGTGTCTCGGGTGTTGAGTCAGGATATTTACTTAACTATATAAAATGTTTGCTAACATGGCATTTAATGCAAAAGCAATTTAATTTAAAAGATAAAAATATGATTTATGCATAGAGGATAGACATGTAGATGCATAATTATTTGTTTAATTAATTGCTTAAATTGATTTTGTAAGCGATTCTCTATTGATTATTTAGATTAAATTATTTTGGTTATATACATAAATCATAAGGAATTGTGAAATGCAAGCAATTCCTTATGATCATTCAATAAATTGCAAGTATTTAGATTCAATCTAGTAAAAAAGATTGCCATGTGAAATGAAACAAGAATATATATTGATCAAGGAAAAACACATAAAAGATATGTCTTATGTATGAATATTGTGTAATGTCACATATTTTTATGTACGTGATTTTGTTCATACTAGAGAGCCGATAAAGGTCTATTAGTACATATTTTGACATTAAGTTGTCTCACTTTTTTTAAAAAAAAAAAATTAGGTTCACAAAGATAAACAAATGGATGCTACAATACACGAGGACTCAACAAAAATTTTGGTATAGATTAGTCTTCGAGTCTTTGTGTTTTTGACATGTATAAACTCTGATATTCATTCAATGGAATTAAATGTTTTTTAAATGATTATTGTGGTTTGGTTTTCAACCTATGATGGGTCTGAAGATTAGAGCAAATATTTTATTTAAAAAATAACTTTCGTTGTGTTTAAAATAAAGTCAGTAAAAATTTTAAGTCTCTGAATTTTAGGGTTGTTACACTAACAACCTGTTAATTGAATTCCTTTGCCTTCTGCCTTCCACAAATGCCATGAAAAAAAATTGTATTGTGGTATGTCTCTTTCAACCATTGAATTATTGATTTCTACTTTCAATACAATTTTTCTTGCCAAAGGGTAGTACCAAGTGCACATCTAAGCTCAATCTCATGTTCAATATCCTCACATAAGGGATGAGGAGAGTCCAATCTAACATGCAACAAATCTAGTTGCTCACAAATATGAGTCACTTTCTCACCAACCTTCCTAAAGCTGGATATATTCATTTGAATAAGCTTCATACGGATATCATCAAGTTTATTTAATATACAAATCATAGAACACCCGGCTTGAAACAAATTCCAACTGTACATAACAATTTTGAAACATTCTTGGTCAGTCAACCACATCGAATAAAATTTGGATAGAGATTTCTTATTGCATGGCACAAAACTATGAACATCAAATATAAGAAGACTATGATTGGCCACCGACCTAAAAGGATTTTCAAATAGCTTCCCATACCGATATCATCAAACCATTGATAATTGGCAAAACACCTATCAAGCTTCCACTGAACATTGGGATCCCTTTTTTGGTTGTTAGTCCAAGTGAACTTATATTGAGGATCATCAATTTTGAACAACCCATCATCCAAAATAAAATTTTAAAAATGAGAGCAACACACTGAATTTAGAATTAACCTGGTCTTTTAAGAAGAATTGCGAACACAATGAAATCATGAATAATCATCTAAGGTTCTTTAACTGAATCAATAACACATAAAAGAGAAGTAAATTGTTGAAGACAAATGTTGTAATAATTACTCAAATGAATCCTAACCACCATAAATTTCCTATTCTTTCACAAGTCATCCACCAATAACCATATGTAACCATCATTAATATAGATGTATGAACAAGAAGCAAAAGAGGGAACCCAAAAACACATAATGTGCATCCTCTCATCATCACACAACATTATGCACGAATAAATAATCCTTCTACCTATTTATGAAATCATTGAATCTATTCAGAGAAATCATGGGGGTTCAAGGATAAACATAATAACAGGATGAACACGCCTAATAGCATTATTTAATTCTGCATCAACCGAGGTTTTAGCAAAACCTCGAATATTCCAAGACAAATCTTTCATCAGGAATAACTTGGATTACCTGTATTAGCCTTCACACTAGCGTTCCTAATGGTAACATTGAAGCACAAATTGAAAGAACTTTTCATCCCAATTTTCCTGGGCCTTAATGATGTTTTCTTACTGCCAGACTCAAGAGATACTTTATCACCTTGAGTAGTAACCTGACCTCCGATCATGGCTTACCTTCAATGATAAAACAACATTATGATCTCCCTGGACCACTTCCATTATCTCATACACTGCCGGTTGATGAACATCCTCAACAACAAGAACAATAATAATAGTATCATTCGAACATGCAGAAATCTCATGTCCCATAATAGCAACCAGAAGAATGCTGCTGCTATGAATTTCCTGAATGGGGACGTCCTACAACACTCCATCAGGAGAAACATTAACTACAATGATCTCTCTATGTTGAATGAGTACATCTTCATGCTCGCCAATAGAAAAACATTATTAGCAGGTATATGCTGAATATATACATCTTCATGCTTGCTTTCAAGAAAAACAACATCAACAGGGATCTCATCTTCATGTTCCTCATTATGTGATGACTTTGCAGTCACATCTTTCTGCTCATCTACCTGGTTAAGGGTCTCTTTCGTCACAACCTTCGGCACCTACACACGAGAGCTTTTCCTCTTCTTAGCAGCTTGCCACCCATGTCAATAGGGGCCTTAGAAGACTTCCCTATGCTCGACTTTTTCCTTAGACAAGAATCAATCACATGAGTTCTAGCCCTATGCAAACCCTCATCGAGGATTTATATTAACTCACCATTGAATGAGGATCCCAACGTTATGGGAATCAATTCTGATAACTTCGAGTTAACCTGGGCTTCAATATTTTGAACATATCATAGATTTCAAAGTGATATAGTTATTGAACATAATTATAAAATCACAATACTTTAATATCTTAAATTTTTTAACGTAAAATGACCGTACTATATGGCTAATTTGATGCATTTTCTTAAAAACCCTATAATTTTTTATATTCTTCTCATGTCTAAAATTGCAAATATCAAAAAATTAGTTTACCCTTTGCACATGTGGACTTCCTAAATATATGTGAATTTTTTCTCAAATATGTGCATATTTTTTGTCTTTGCACTCATATTTTCTCTTCAATCCAACTTCGAAAACTTGTATTTTTACCATCGTTGGAAAGCTGAAAAACATGCCTATAACTTTTATGCTTTGAGTTAGAACTTAAAACCCCTCTAGGGTTTTGTTTTTGAGTTCTAAAACTGAAATAGAAACATGCTTTGCGGACTTGAACAACCGAATAATATATATGATAAATGGTTAAGGTGAAACGCCCTCTAAAAGCCTAAACATGCGAACAATGAACAATATAGATGAGGATGAGAAAGTCCACATAAAATATATGCAGACTTTTTCAAATCCGCATAAAATATATGCAGATTTTCTCAAGTCTACATAAAATATATGCGGCTTCCTCAAGTCCTTCCTCCGTATAAAATATATGCAAACTTTTTAAAATTCGCATAAAATATATGATGAAGTACATATAAAATATATATATATATACTTCCTCAAGTTCGTATAAAATATATGTGACTTCCTCAAGACCATCCTCACGTCCACATATATTTTATGCGGACTTGAAGAAGTTCACATAAAAAAACATGCGAACCTCATTTTAAGTAGGAGTTTGCGGCATGACCTGACGAACAAAGCGTTATCTCGTGCAAACTTGGTGAGTTCCACACATGCGAATGGTAAAAAGGAAATTCCAAAGCTGGTTAATTGTGATTTTGGACATGAGAAAAATAAAAAATTATACGGTTTTTAGAAAAACACGTCAAATTAGCCATACAATACAGTCACTTTCTATTTTTTTAATAATTGAAAAAAAGCAACCACACCACAAACTCACTGGTGTTAGAACCCCGAGTCCTCTTTGCCCACTAAAAGGTACACCCAACTTCAGTCTCATGGCAAGGAACACATACCCATGGATTTTGAATTTATGACGCTTATTGAGTTGAGTATAGGGCTGTCAGTGGGTCCGGTTTGTATAGAGTAACCAACCTGACCCGACCCGAACCTGAATTTTCAGTTATGGGCATGGAAAGTGCTGACCCAAAGAATATTCGGCTCGACCCGCCCAGACCTGAGCAGTATGCAGGCTGGGTTTGGGTTATGATTTTTTTCTTAGTACCCTACTAGACCTGTTTATTTTGCTGGGTACCAAACCCAACACCCCAACTCTAATATTATATATAAAAGAAAAATAAATTTCTAAAATTATGCAGGTTTGATATTCTATTTTTGTGACCCAACAAACCCAAACCCAGCTTTTAGCTATATGGGCGGGTCCAGGTCAACCCTGATGCGGCCCTGACCACCTAGCTGAGTAATATTCATGAGTCACCCTACGAGATGAGTGGACCCCTCGTGGACCAATATATCAATCTATGCAACATAGTAAATCAACATTGAACCTCTACTAAACTTAAGTTATAGTGTGTGAAAAGCTGAGTGTTTGCTTCGAGCTGAAGTTATTGTGGATGTTTAAACGTATTTATATAATTTATATATAAGGCCAAGAATGGCTCCTTACCAATGTTGTCAGTATCGTTGTGAATAAGCCTGTTTATACCGTATTGGCCAAAAACCGATAGGAAACCAAGCTGATTTGGCTTACTTTTAAATATTTTAAAACTAATTTAAATGATTTTTAAATGTTTTTAGTTAGTTTTAATATTATTTTAATAATTTTGTGCCATGTGTCTTGGTAAAAATTGGCCAATTCAGTTAGATTCGATTCAAAATTGGAATCGGTTGATTTCTTGATTCGTTTAGAAAATTGATTCAGGGTCCATAACGACATTGCTCCTTACAAAATTTTTTATTAAAAATTGCGTCGGATGAATGCGAACTGTGTGTATGGACTCGATGTCGATACGAGACACAAGTTTTTTCAAAACTAAGACACTAGGACACGTTTTTATTTATTTTTTAATGTTTTATGTTAACGTTGATGTCGAAATACGTTTTGCTATTATAGTATGTAAAAGTATATGCATTATTCAAAATGTCATTAAAATCTATAAATATTACCAAAATAATAATGGACGTGTCACTGCCTGTCGATGTCGAAGCCATATAGTTTCCCTGTGAAAGAGACGATTGACCAAAGGGCCCTGCGTCGGCCTACTCTCTGTCTTTTCCTAACGCTCATACCCAACTCGGGCAACGTCTTGCGCCGAGGGCGATCTCCGGCGAAGGCACTGACACATTTCAGGTCTCTCTCTCTCTCCGGCACCCTTGAGTATCTAGATTGATCCATTGATTAGTGATTCCAGTTTAGATCCTGGCTTGGATAGGGAGAGCCCTTACGGTTAGGTTTTTACATGGGGATCTAAAATTTTGATGTAATTGGGTTTTGGAATTCATAATTTGCCAGATTCAGTTGAGTGGTGATTGATCCATCGATACCCCAAAACAGATTTTGTAGGAAAAGTAATTTGAGTGTTCATTTCTTTTCATTGGTACAAGGCCTTGAATGCATTGGTTATGTTCGTGGCACGATCCACATGTCCACAGGGTTTCCTGTTTGCGTGATAATTGTAATTGCTTTCGCCTTGAAATTTGCATCATACTCTTTAGGTTTACAATCTTATGACCGTTAAGTTGCCAGTGATTTGCTGATAGTTGATTTACGCTCTTAAATTTATGGGTTCTATGTTTGTTATTTTGTACATATAATTTGTATTTCCTTTTTCTATTTTAAAGATTGCTTTGCCTGTTTCTAAGAAAGTTAATTGATTCTTTGAAGCTCACGCTTCATGGACTCGAGTCTTGAGCCTCCGCGTCTCACCTTTCCTTGTCACTTTTCACAATATTGCTCAAGAATGAACTCGATGGTGACCCATGCTGGCTTGCAATTTTCACCAGTAGGTAATCCAGTCCCTCTTGTGAAATCAACGAGTTCTTTCGTTCTTTCCCTTTCTAGTTTGTGGAATCATGATTGAAACCATTCGGTATAGAATCTTCAAGTATCAATGAAGAGTTTCTTTGAATTGCATCCAGTGGATTTGGCAACAGTTGGATGGATTTGTTTCCATTAGCATGTTTAGTTTATGGAATTGAAGACCCTTTCCTTGGAATCGAGCACTCTTTTTGGAATTCCGACATTTCTGTTGAAGAAGGGGCTTTGTCACCTATATGCTATTTTATTTCTCGTGGAATAATATTCATTACATATTTTTCCTAATTCATGAAACATGATACTCTTTTACACAGAATTTGACTTTCATGCTTATGGATTACATATTTTTTCCTAATGCTTGAAATACGATGCTGGTTTCTGTGTAATTTGGATGTCAGTTCTGCAAAAAATATGCTGCATGTATCTTCTGAGATTTTATAGTTCTAAGACTTGATACGACTCTTCCCTAGGGTCTGTTGGAATGTCCCTTTTCTCGCATGGGAAACTTTTGCAAGCATTGATGAGTTGTCAGCTTTTGTCAGTTGGTGATTTGGTTGAAATGTAGTAAATCACATATGCTTGGCCCTTGTTGTCCTATTACTCAGTATTTTTTTTTCGAGCAGTGAAAATTGATAAAAGAAAAAATTGATGTTCTCATTTTTGGGATATGGTCTAATAGTATCATTGATATTGTGAAAAAGAAAGAAAGGAGGGTTATGATGCTTTTTTTGTTTCTCTTTATCTGTTCATTTACATTCATTATGCCATTTGATGAATTATGCAGAAAGTAGAAACACAGTAACATTTTCACTTAACTGGTCATTTATGTGTGTATATATGTATGTATGTATATATGTACTATAGTGATGTTTATGAAGGAAGAATTTTATATGGAACTTACTATATTCTTACTTTTCTTCCATAATATGTTTATTTTTAATGTTTTGATGAACTAAAACTGTTGAGCCCCCCCTACCCACCTGGGAGTACACCCAGCTTTGACTTTGCGGCAAGAGATGCCCCTTATAGGCTTCAAACCGTGGTCATCCCATGTCAGATGGCAAAGTGTGGTCACACCTAACTGGAGAGGCAGAGACCTCATGGGCTGTTCAATGCTATTTTTATAAAAGTTTAACAAATATTTTGAACTCAGTGAAAAAGAATGCAAAATAATGTGTTAAGTTGAAATTAAGACTTATTGTAATTGTTTTTCTATACAGAAAGTAATGTAGAAACAATTAAATAGATGCAAGATAAAAAGGCAGTATAAAACTGAGGAGGTGAGGAAATCACTCATTTTATCTTTCAATGTTTTTCATAGAATAATAAGATTTTAGAAAAAAAGCATGTCAGGCAATCTGCGATGTAAAAAAGGTAAAAAAATTATTATAAAGTGAAAGAAAACAATTTGATGTTCATTTTGTTGAATTACAAGCTATAACTTGGATTATTTTGTTGTTATTTAATCCAAAATGAAAATAAAAATGCATACCTTGCTCTTGTTGGCTTTAAATTGTTTTACTTAGGAGAGAGATTTCATTAACTATTAATCCCTATAATATACTTATGAAAATCTCCCTTGCATGGTGTTAAAACATATGTAATAATACCATAATACCCGATAGGGGTATTATGGTCATTTCACAAAGTACCCCATAGGGGTACTTATTTTGTTTCTTTTATTTCACCATTTTTTATTTTTCTTTTTATTTTTATTTTTGTATTTTTTGGATACCGAAAAGGGGCCCCACAATGGAGTCGTTGGGGCCCCCAACGGTCACATATGTGACCGTTGGGGGCTCCCAACGACTCTATTGGGAGCCCCTTTGGTCTCCTTTTCTTATAAATAAGGGGAACCCCCCATGTATGGAGTATTGCTCTTAAGAGCTCCTCTTCAATAATAGTGATATTATTTTTCATGTGTGTAGCCTTTTTATAAGGCCCTTTGTATATCCCTTAGTGGATTTTCTCTCTTGTGCTTGTTGCATTTGTCCGTGTGGGACATAGTGAATGCTTTAGCATTCTTGGTTTCTTCCGCTTATTTCATTACATGGTATCAGAGCCATAAGATCTACTAAAGGTAAAATCTTGTCTCTCTCTACTTCTTTTCTTTCTCACATCTTCATTGTGTAGCAATGGAAGTCAAGATCGATCTATCATTCAAACTCAATGGAAAAAATTACATGATGTGGGCATCCGCAATGGAGAATAATCTCAAAGGCAAGAAGCTTTGGGGTTATGTAATGGGAACCGTTCCGGAACCCCAACTTAAGCTCACAAAGATGGAAGGAGATCAAGAGAAAGCACTTGAAGGCGATGTTCGTCTCAAGGCCATTGAAGATTATAATCATCAAATGGAAGATTGGGAGAGCAACCATGCAAAAATCCTAGCGTGGTTTATGAATAATGTCGAACTTAAGGTATGTGCAAATATTGCCAAATTCCGCCGGGCAAATGAAGTTTGGTTTTTTATGAAGGGTATGTTTACCCAAAAGGATCTTGCAAGAGCTTATTTCTTTCAAGAAAAAGTAAGAACCACAAAACAAGGAGACATGAGCATACAAGATTACTATAGTGCTCTAAATCCTTTGTGGGATGAATTGGCTCTTTTAGAGCCTAAATGGGTATCTATGGAGGATGTGGTTATAAGACAAAAACAAATGGAACAAGATAGATTGTTTCAATTTTTATTTGGGCTTCGTCCCGAATTTGAACAAGTGAGATCCTCACTTCTCCATAGATCCACGTTTCCTCCCTTAGAAGAAGCTATTGCCGAGATTACTCAAGAAGAGACTAGGCATAGCATGGGTAAAAGCATAGAGGAAGTTCTTGCCGTATCTAAACCCGGCAATCATGTTAAAACATACAAACCACCTCATTTTGGTAAGCAAGGGAGTGGTGGAAGAAAAATGATTATATGTCACCATTGTTATGAGCCGGGACATATTAATCCCGTTTGCCCAAAGCTAAATGGAGCATTCAAGCCAAAGGTGGCTTCTGTTGAAGAATCCACCACCAAAGAAGATGACGGCAAGAACGGGGATCTCAAAGATACTCTTGGACAAATCTCCTTGGCTCTTCAACAAATTTTAAAGGTCACCTCTTCCACCTCCGGTGCCACCATTGCCTCATCATCACCTCCCGGTACGTACTCTTGGATTTTAGATTCCGGAGCTTCTTTTCACATGACCCCTCATGAAAATGCATTAACCAATGTGCACACCAATTCAAAAATGTCTTGTGTCTCTACGGCCGATGGAACTTTTTTCAAAATAAATGGTGTTGGAACTCTTGATTCTAAAAATGTTCAAAATTTCCTTGTTCCAAAAGTTAGAATAGTTCCAAAGTTAAATCTTAACCTATTTTCCGTTTCTCAAATAGCCGACCATGGATGTGAAATATCTTTCTCATCCCAAGGGTGCTTTGTGCAGGATCTCCGGTCCGGGAAGCGGATTGGGCAAGGCCATAGGAAGGGAGACCTTTATTTTATGGATAATTTAATGCTTCCAAATACCTCATTTTGTACTTATGTCCAAGACAAAAATATTGAAACTTGGCATAAAAGGCTTGGACATCCAAGTTACTCTAAAATGTATCTTTTTCCTTTTGGACACAAGTTTTGTAAAGAAAAAGATATCAATTGCAAAGATTGCATTTTTGGCAAAATGAAGTCTACTCCTTTTCCTATTAGATCCTTTGTGACAACAAGACCTTTTGAATTGGTGCATTCCGATGTTTGGGGGCCATCTCCGGTTTTATCTAAAGGTGGTTATTCATATTATGTTACTTTTATTGATGATTATACTAGATATGTATGGATTTATTTTCTTAACTTCAAATCGGAAGTTTTTAAATTCTTTAAAGAATTTCATGCAAAAATTCAAAATCAATTTCAAAGTCAAATATCCATTCTTAGATCCGATTCGGGTGGAGAGTACTTATCGAATGATTTTCAATCATATCTAAAACAACATGGCATTTGTCATCAAAAATCTTGCCCAAGAACTCCTCAACAAAACGGTCTAGCGGAAAGAAAATATAGGCATATTTTGGAAACCACTAGATCCTTACTCATTTCTAAAAATATTCCTAAAAATTTTTGGGCCGAAGCCGTGTTAACCTCCACCTATTTAATCAATAGGATGCTATCTTCAAAATTGAATAATATCTCTCCTTATGAAAAACTTTTTAATATGACACCCGACTACAATCGTCTTCGGATTTTTGGGTGTAAATGCTTTGTTCTTTTACATAAAAGAGATAAATTGTCACCTAAAGCAATAGAATGTGTATTTTTAGGATATGGTGAAAATCAAAAAGGCTATAGATGCTTTGATCATAAAAACAATAAGTTATTTGTCTCCAAAGATGTAACCTTTTTAGAAGATGAAAATGGATTTGACATATTGGAAAAATCAAATGAAATTGATTATATGTTTATCAATGATCTTTTAGAAGATTCAAATGATGACTCTTTGAGTCATCCGGAAATTTTAGAAAATACTCATGATTCTCATGATAATGATGTATCACCAACTAATGGTGACAATCTCCAAGTATACACTCGGCGTGAGGAAGCCCAACCTATTAGTGCTTTAGAAAAATTCTTGCGGCTTAATGAACCCCTAGAAGAAACCTCCCTTAGGCGTTCTTCTAGAGAATCAATTCCACCTAATAGGTTTGTCTCATATGAAACTCTTTCACCTAAATATAGAGCTTGTCTAATAGCCTTGCATTCTTACTATGAACCCTCCCATTATAATCAAGCAAAAAGTATACCTCATTGGGTTGAAGCAATGAAAGTTGAACTAGATGCTTTAAATAAAGCTAAAACTTGGGAAATAGTTCACCTTCCTCCAAATAAGAAAGCTATAGGATGTCGATGGGTCTACAAAGTCAAAACAAAAAGTGATGGATCCCTAGAGCGTTATAAAGCTAGATTAGTTGCTAAGGGATACTCACAAGAATATGACATCGATTATGAGGAAACTTTTGCTCCCGTGGCTCGCATGACAAGCGTTAGAACTTTAATTGCGGTAGCATCATCTAAGAAATGGCCTATATTCCAATTAGATGTTAAAAATGCCTTTCTTAATGGTCAGTTGAATGAAGAAGTATATATGGACCCTCCGCCGGGAATCAGTGTTAACCAAGGTCAAACCCTTCGGTTATTAAAAGCCTTATATGGTCTTAAACAAGCCCCTAAGGCTTGGTATGATAGATTTAGTGCTATCATGTTACAATTGGGATTTCGCTCCTGTTATACTGACACTGCTCTTTTTGTTAAACATGCAGGTAATAGTATCATCATCCTTCTGCTTTATGTTGATGATATGATCATCACTGGCAATGATGAAAGCGGTATTCTTAAAGTTAAAAATATGTTAAAACATAATTTTGATATGTCTGATCTGGGTTTTCTCAGGTACTTTCTTGGTATAGAAGTTGCATACTCTCCTCGAGGGTATATATTGTCACAGATGAAGCTTGCTGCAGACATATGTTCCAAATCTGGGATTTCAGATGATAAAAAGGTGAAAACTCCCGAGGTTATCAATGCTAAACTACGACTGGAGGATGGAGTTCTGCTGGATGATCTTACGCCCTACAGGCAACTCATAGGCTCCCTCACCTATCTGACTATCACCAGGCCCGATATTGCTCATGCTGTGCACTCTACAAGCCAATTTCAGCATGCTCCTACATCTGTGCATATGAGTGCTGTGCTCCGGATCATTCGATATATTAAAAATACTTTGACTAAAGGGCTATTCCTATCCTCACTCTCTTCCTTAGATTTACTAGCTTATACTGATGCTGACTGGGAGGAAACCCAAATGATCGAATCTCAACTACTGGCTTTTGTGTGTTCCTAGGAGATTCGCTAATTGCTTGGAGGTGCAAGAAACAGCAGAAAGTCTCATTGTCTTCTACTGAAGCAGAATACAGGGCTATGACAACTACTACAATGGAGCTGGTGTGGCTTCGAAGTCTTCTTCAAGATATGGGAGTTGAAATTACCGGGGCTTCGAAGCTTTGTTGCGATAACAAAAGTGCCATCTACATTGCCAGCAACCACACTTTCCATGAGAGGACGAAACATATTGAAATGGACTGTCATTATGTACGTGATGAATATCTTCGTGGGACAGTAACACTGCCATATGTCACTTCAGAATATCAACTTGCTGATTTCTTCACCAAAGCCCTGCCTGCTCCTCGCTTCTTGTTCCTCCTTGGCAAACTTTCGGTCATTCCCCCGTAAAGTTTGAGGGGGGGTGTTAAAACATATGTAATAATACCATAATACCCGATAGGGGTATTATGGTCATTTCACAAAGTACCCCATAGGGGTACTTATTTTGTTTCTTTTATTTCACCATTTTTTATTTTTCTTTTTATTTTTATTTTTGTATTTTTTGGATACCGAAAAGGGGCCCCACAATGGAGTCGTTGGGGCCCCCAACGGTCACATATGTGACCGTTGGGGGCTCCCAACGACTCTATTGGAAGCCCCTTTGGTCTCCTTTTCTTATAAATAGGGGGAACCCCCCATGTATGGAGTATTGCTCTTAAGAGCTCCTCTTCAATAATAGTGATATTATTTTTCATGTGTGTAGCCTTTTTATAAGGCCCTTTGTATATCCCTTAGTGGATTTTCTCTCTTGTGCTTGTTGCATTTGTCCGTGTGGGACATAGTGAATGCTTTAGCATTCTTGGTTTCTTCCGCTTATTTCATTACACATGGATGGGTAAAGGACCTTGTTTCCTGTTGCAACTGTTAAACATGAAACTAGAAAAATAAAAGAATTGTGAGGAAAGATAGCTAGCAGCATATTGTGACTGGTTTGACCCCTGTATTAATTAGAATTTAGAACAAGTATCTTTTGCAGCAATGTTAGCTTAACATATAAATAATTGAAAGTTAAAACAAAAAGGTTTTGGAAACAATTCTTATAAATTTTTTTTTTACCAAAGCGACATTTCTTCTTCCTAGTTTTTTTTTTGAACAAAAAAGGAAAACAAGAGGTCTAATCCCATGGTTATGGTCCTTATGGAGGATTTATTTAATTAATTATTTATTTTTTGAGGAAGAGCATTTTAGAATATACTTATGAGGGCTGCATACTTTCATGGAACTGCTTTAGTCTACTATTACTCCTGTTACTTTGTCTATTACTACTGTCTTATTTTTTTAGTTCTAATGGGCCTTAATCCAATTGGTCATGGAGATGCATATTTTGCAGCAGTCATTTATTATTACCTTTCATCACCATTTGGATTTACCACCAAGTGGTTTTATGCTAATCGATTTTTGGCATTGCTGTTATCTGGATTTGGATTTAGTCTTGTCCTTGACATGTTCAGTATCTTTCTTCAACTTCTGAGGCTTTTTTTCTCCATCATATTTTCCAGTTTTAGTTTGGCTTTGGACAAAGTTCCTGTCATACTAGTTGAATTCCAGTTACTTTCTCCTAGGTGCATGGTAAAAGTTAATTGGATGTAGATTTATGGTGGTCATTATAAGATAGTGAGGTTCTATAAGAGGGAAATAGTTCATGAGTTTAAGGTTCAGTTATCATTTGAGGTATCTTTTTTATTTTATTGCCCTAGTCTGATCTCTAAGTGCGTGTTGCTTTCCTGTGGCTCATTGCCAGATAAGTGTTTGCAGTAGTTTTTCTACCTTATCAACTCTGGAGGTGCCCCATTCCATCAGTTATTGCTGGGTGTTGAGACTGCAAATCAAAGATGGTCAAGCTGACAATGATAGCTCGTGTTACTGATGGCCTACCACTGGCTGAGGGATTGGATGATAGCCGTAATGTGAATAATGTGGAACTTTATAAGCAGCAGGCCAAATCTTTGTTCAAGAACCTATCAAATAGCCAGCATGATCCTTCACGGCTGTCATTTGAGACCGGTCCTTACATTTTCCAGTATCCTTTTGATTTTCTTTTCTATAGATATTGCACAGCCTCTTTTGTTGTCCTCTACTTTACTTTTCCCCCTGGTGGATTTCTATTAATCATTGTACACAACCTGTCATGTGTGGAAGTACTGTATCTGTGTTGAGATATGCTAAAGCCTAAAACAGTGTGTCAGATATAGATGAAGTGATCAGAGTTTGTAGGCCAGAGCATTTGAAGTACTAAAGTATTTTAAGTGTCTCATATTTGGAAATGAGGAAAAATGGAATTGAAAGATGTTAAGTACCAAAAAAAAAAGGAACGTGAAACATGGTAAGAGGGGGAAAACACTGGATACATTATAAATGGTAATAAATTGCAAATATCATGTTAGGCATCCCTGGTATCATTTTTTGTTATAGTTTTAAAGAACAGAAATTTTAAATTATTGTGGTAGCTATTACTCCGAATCAGACAATCAGAAGCATCAAAACTCAGAAGGCATTGTTGGGATCAAAAAAGGAAAAGTAGATCCAATGCCGGCCATCTTTCCTATTAAATGAAATAGTTTGTGTTTTACTTCTGGTTCTCAATTGTTCTCATGGAAACTTGCGAGTCATAGTACATTAATGTTGTTGTTAGTGCTCTGTGAAATAGAACCTTTGCTTTATTGCTTTTTATCTTTTCATTGTGTGTGTGTCTCTCTATATATACATAGAGGGAGAGAGAGAGGATAAATATTTGCTGCTGTCTATGGTATTACAATTTCTCTCTCTCTCTACATATATATATATCATAGTCATAGATATTTGTGATATTTTTAAAATATCACAATATTATCGTTGTAAATTTAGCTAACAATAATATAGGTAAAATATCTTGATATTTTGAAAATATTGCCAATTTGATAATATCATGATATGATCACAAGAATATCGCGATATTCTCATGATATTATCAATTAGTTTTACTGTTTTTATTTATTTATTATATTTTAAATATGTTTTTCTTCTTTATTTTACAATTTTTACTTATTTATTTTATTATTTATGTATTTTTTGTCTAAACATGATATTTTCTTACTTATTTTTAATAATTTTTAAGCCTCGAGATTTATCACCAAACCTATAATATTGCGAGAAATAGCCTCGCCGAGATATAGCCGATACTGATATTTGTGACTATGATATATATATATATATATATATATATATATATATATATATATATATAAAATAAATATTTGCTGCCGTCTACGGTATGTAGAATCTAGTTGGAAAATCATAGTTGCAAGTTGTATCTACTCAATTTGTCCTTATAGATGTGTTCAACATGTTTTGTTTGCTAGAAAACATACTTTGGATTATATTTGTTCTACGTAAAAATAATTTTTTGATTCATCAAAGTTTGGCACTTTTTTGGCCATTGATTTTTAAGCCCTTAAAAAACCTCCTTAAATGTTGCAAATATATTATTCAAAACCTATCTATTTATGCTATGTTCTTTTGTGAGTTTTATAGTTTACGGTGTTGTTTTCCTGAATGGGAGGAGGAGGAGGCTGATGGGTTTACAAAAGAAGACAAGTTTTGCCCATTTGTTTTTATGTTTTCCAAGTATGGCTTCCTAAGAAGGGAGCCGTTGGATTTATAAAAGGTAACAATTTTGACAAACACTCGCCACATCTCTCTCTCTCTCTAAGTGGGTCAGGTATGTTGTATTTAGTATATCCAACTTTTTACATGTTGTCTCATTTGTGATGGATCTTTGAGAATGATTGGGTCCAACATACTGTTTCAATTGATCCGAATGCACATGTAGAGCGGGTCAGGTTAAACTTGGCCTCAACCTAGATCAGAGCAAATTCATTTGACCCGGATCAAGTTATGCCTGACCCTATTTATTCCAAACCTACTCGATTTATTGTGTTAATTTTTCAGATCCATAACATATTTGGATCCATAACTGAGTTTTGACTCATTTGCATATACCTATTTTTAATGCCCAATATTTTTCTTTTTTTCTTTTTATTACACTCCCATCACTACTCATGAGTCATACTATGAAACTTTGGGAGATGGTGATTGAGTATAGGTTGAGGAAGGTTGTCATGATATCGGAGAATCAATTTGGTTTTATGCCTGGAAGATCAACTATGGAAGCTATACATATTCTTAGACAACTTATTGAGAGATATAAAGAGATGAACAAAGATTTGCATATGGTTTTTATTGATTTGGAGAAGGCATACGATAGAGTACCTAGGGATGTTCTCTGGTGGACAATGATGAAGAAATGTGTTTCTCTCAAGTACATTAGTATAATTAAAGATATGTACGAAGGAGTAGTAACCAATGTCCGCACTTGTGGAGGGGTGACAACCAATTTTCCTATAACGGTTGGGTTACATCAAGGATTTGCTATAGTGATGGATGAACTTACGAGATCAATTCAAGAAAATGTGTCGTGGTGTATGTTGTTTGCTGATGATATTGTTTTGATTGATGAGTCTAGAGCTGGGGTTAATGCTAAGTTAGAATTATGGAGACAGACATGGGAAGCGAAAGGTTTTAAGTTGAGTAAGAGTAAGACAGAATATATGGAATGTCGGTTTAGTAAGCAATGAAGTAGTGATGGGAGTGTAGTGAAGCTTGGTGAGCAAGAAATACCGGTGGATGACTGTTTCAAATATTTGGGATCTATCATTCAAAAGTATGGAGAAATTGATAGAGATGTAAATCATAGGATAAAGATTGGGTGGATGAAATGAAAAAGTGCAACTGGAGTGTTGTGCGATCGTAGAATGCCATTGCGGTTGAAGGGAAAGTTTTATAGGACGACAATTAGGCCCGCTTTACTATATGGTACGGAATGTTGGGCTGCCAAGAGACATCATATTCAAAAAAATGAGTGTAGCTGAGATGCGTATGCTTAGATGGATGTGTGGAAATACAATAAAAGATAAGATTCGAAACGAGGAGATACGTAAGAAGGTAGGCGTTGCATCCATTGAAAATAAGATGAGAGAGAATCGTTTACGGTGGTTTGGACATATTCGGTGAAGGCCTAATGATGCTCCAGTTAGAAGGATGGAGAAATGAGAAAATATATTAGTTAAAAGAGGTCGGGGTAGGCCTAAGAAGACTTGGATGGAGATGATAGGAAAGGATATGAATGCTTTGAACCTCACCGAGGACATGACATTGAATAGAAATGATTGGAGGAAAAGGATTCATGTGGAAGACCCAGAATGATTTTCTTTTTTGGTTCATATCGCCGACCCCAATTGTTTTGGGATGAAGGCGTAGTTGTTGTTGTTTGTTGTATTATACATGAAAACTACCATCAAGTTGGGAGACCTGCCATATTGGAAAGTACTGCCAAGCCACGGTCACCATACCCGACGAGGTGAAACCTAAACACTGCCCCCCTCTTCCACCAAGAAGACTGCTGCTTCAGCCTTGCAGCAAGGGATGATAATGTCCTGCTTGAAGCTCTTAAAGTCGATCAAACTAGCCATGTGAAGAGCCCTTGTGGGAAATTTTAACACCCGCTTAAACATCAAGAACATCATGGTATTTGCATTTCAATGAATTTATTAGCATGTTCAGAAAGAAGATTTTTCACATTTTACAGTGTTTTAGTTTCTAACCTTTTTTTTATTTTTTCAAAAAACTTTGGCAATCCACCTTGATCAAAACCATCTATAACTCGCAAATCAACCGTTTAACCTGGCATTTTTATAATATTTTTTATATTTTATTATAATGGAGGAATGGGTCCAATGTCCAACCATACAAGGCCTTGGTTGGAGGGGCCTTGCTTGAAAGAAAAACATGGTTAAAGGTGGCATCATTCAAGGTAAATCTAATATAGAGTCAAGCCCACTCAGCTGCCCAATGCATATGGACTTTCCAAGTTAGAAAAAAGGTGAAGTCCTAAAGAAAATGTGACACTTCATAATGTTAAATTATGTATATATAAATATATATATACATATACTTATATATATACATTCGTATATATATAAGTATATATACGTATATATATATATACATAATATAGTTTTTTCTGTTTTGTATAAACCAAAAACCCGATAGGGGTGTTTTGGTAATTCCACCTGTACATTTTCTTTTTACCTTTTTTCTTTTTTCTTTCTTTTTCCCCTTTTTTCTTTTTCCTTTTTCAGTTTTTGTCTTTTAGGACTATAAGGGGCCCCACCTATCTAGTCGTTGGGGCCCCAACAGTCATATTTATGACCGTTGGGGCTCCCAACGACTAGAAGGGAGCCCCCTTTATGGTCCTCCTTTATGCTCTCCTCTTCTATATAAAGGGGAGGCTCCCCCTTGTAAATGTATGGGTTTTTCACCCTTCTTTTTCTTTCTTCAATAATATCCAACTTATGACTTTAAGTCATTTTCACTTTTGAGAGTTTTGTGTGTGCACTTTTTGTGCTTGTGTTCTTGACTCTTGTGGTCACTCTTTAAGAGTGCCTTTTGCTCTATTGGTGCTTCCGCCTCTTTTCATTACATGGTATCAGAGCTCGGTTGGTGATTGGGCTTCTCTTTTGCTATCTTGGAACGCGTGCCTCTCAAAGTTTTGAAGAAAGGAAGCATATTTGGTGTCGATGGAACGTGACTCTAAAGTGGAGCTTTCTTTTAAGCTAAATGGGTCCAACTATCTCATGTGGGCCTCCGCTATGGAAAATCATCTAAGAGGTAAGAAACTTTGGGGTTTTGTTATGGGAACTACTCCCGAACCCTCTCTTGTTCTCACTAAAATCGAAAATGAGATTGAAAAGGCTTTAGATGGCGATGAGCGCATCAAAGCTATCAATGACCATCAATCCAAAGTTGAGGATTGAGAAAGTAACCATGCTAAAATTTTAGCATGGTTTATGAACAATGTTGATCTTAAAAATTGTGCTAATATTGTCAAATTTAGAAGGGCCAATGAGGCTTGGTTTTTCCTTAAGGGTATGTATACCCAAAATGATCTTGCTCGACAATTTTTTTGTTAAGAAAAAATCCGTTCCACCAAACAAATGGATATGAGTGTCTGGGACTATTTTAGCTCTCTAACCCCTCTTTGGGATGAACTTGCCCTTCTTGAGCCTAAATGGGTAGATCCACAAGATATTGAGTTAAGAAGGGAACAAATTGAAAATGAGCACTTTTTTCAATTTCTTCATGGTCTTCGCCCGGAATTTGAACAAGTTAGGGCATCTTTTCTTCATAGAAGCAAAGCCCTACCTATTGAAGATGCCCTTGCCGAGATATGTTAAGAAGAAACTCGACTTGGCTTGAGCATTAAGAGTGATGAAGTTTTGGCCGTTACTAGGCCCAGATCGAATGTGAAAGCATATAGACCTCCCCATTTTAACAAAAATAGTAATGGGCCTAGAAAGGGAATAATATGCCATTATTGTAATGAACCGGGACACATTAGACCGGTTTGTCCAAAACTTAAAGGAAAGGTAGCCGCGGTTGGAGAAAATTCTCCAAAGAAGGAAGAAGGTACTAAAGAGGGAGATATCAAAGAAACTCTAAATCACATATCCGAAGTTCTCCAACATCTTCTCAAGACTTCTCCTTCAACATCCGGAGCCGCCATCGCCTACTCTTCATCACCTCCAGGTATGTGGATACTAGACTCCGGTGCTTCTTTTCATATGACATATCATAAAAACTCTATTTCAAATATTTTTTTCGAACCCATGTCCTATGTTTCAATGGCCGATGGAACATCATTGAAAATTGAAAGTATTGGAACACTTGACTTCGAAAATTCTCAAAACTTTTTTGTTCCTAAAGTAAGAATCATTCCAAAAATTAATTTAAATCTTTTTTCCGTTTCTTAAATCACCGATCATGGATGCCAAGTCTCTTTCTCACCTAAAGATTGCACCGTGCAGGATCTCCAATCAGGGAAGCTGATTGGGCAAGGCCATAGAAGGGGTGATCTCTATTTTGTGGACTTTTTGACGCTTCCATCTAAGTCATCTTGCAATCTTGTAAAAGACAAAAGTATTGGAATTTGGCATGGGAGACTTGGTCATCCAAATTTTGTAAAAATGTCTCTTTTTCCATTTTTGAACAATACTTGTAAAGACAATCACATGACTTGTAAAGATTGCATTTTTGGGAAATCTAAAGCTACTCCATTTCCTCAAAGAAGTTACTTTACCACTCGGCCATTTGAGCTTGTTCATTCCGATGTGTGGGGACCCTCCCCTATTTTGTCTAAAGGAGGTTTTTCGTATTATGTGGTCTTTATTGATGACTTCACTCGATTTACGTGGATATACTTCCTAAGTCGCAAATCCGAAGTCTTCTCCTTCTTTAAAGAATTTCATGCAATGGTTAAAAATCAATTTTTGGGAAATTTATCTATTCTTAGATCCGATTCGGGAGGAGAATATATGTTTAATGATTTTCAAAGCTATTTAAAATAAAATGGAATTTGTCATCAACGTTCTTGTCCTAACACTCCGCAACAAAATGGTCTTGCGGAAAGAAAGCATAGGCACATAATAGAAACTACAAGAACGTTATTGATTTCAAAAAATATCCCAAAATCCTTTTGGGCCGAAGCGGTTCTAACCTCAACATATCTTATCAATAGAACCCCTTCATCCTCTTTGAAAAATCTTTCTCCATTTGAAAAACTTTACAATATGTCTCCCGATTATAAAAGATTAAGAATTTTTGGATGTAAATGCTTTGTTCTAACTCGCAAAAATGATAAACTTTCTTCTAGGGCTATTGAATGTATTTTCTTAGGATATGGCAAAAAACAAAAAGGATATCAATGTTTTGATATGCTTAAGAACAAACTTTATATCTCAAAAGATGTCACATTCCTCGAAGAAGAAAATGGTTTTTCGCACCAACCAAATGAAAATATTGACTATTCCTTCTTATTTGACTTGTTACCTCAAGAAAACATCATAGATGATCATGTTGATCCTAGTGAACCTCTTAATGAAGATTTTTTTGAACATCCAAATAATGATCAAAACTTAGAAGAAAATGTTTCAAGACAAATGCAAGTCTACTCTAGAAGAAATGAAAGAAATCCCCCTTGTGCCCTTGAAAAATTCTCTCAAAGTGAGTTGATCGAAGAGACCTCTCAAAGAAGATCAAATCGTATTCCCAAAATACCAAATAGATTTGTTTCTTATGACTCTTTTTCTCCTAATTTTCGAGCATGCCTACTTGCTCTTCACTCCTATCATGAACCATCTCATTACAATGATGCTAAACAATATGTTCATTGGAATGAAGCTATGGAACTTGAACTTAATGCCCTTAAAAAGGCGCAAACTTGAGAAATCATTGATCCTCCCAATGGCAAAAAACCCATTGGATGTAGATGGGTTTTTAAGGTAAAAACTAAGAGTGATGGTTCACTAGAAAGATATGGCTAGGTTGGTAGCCAAGGGATATGCCCAAGAGTATGGGGTAGATTATGATGAAACTTTTGCCCCAGTTGCTCGAATGACTAGTGTTCGAGCCCTTATTGCTATAGCCTCTGTTAAAAAATGGCCAATCCTTCAACTTGATGTCAAAAATGCCTTTTTGAATGATAATTTAAATGAAGAAGTTTATATGGAACCGCCTTTAGGTATGAATTTAGATGGAAAAATTTTGAAATTAAAAAAGGCCTTATATGGACTTAAGCAAGCTCCTAAAGCTTGGTATGACATGTTTAGTAATGTACTAATCAATTTAGGTTTTTCTTCTTGCTATACTGACACTGCTCTTTTTGTTAAAAGGACAGGTGACTCCATTATTATGCTTATGCTGTATGTTGATGATATGATCATCACTGGGAATGACAAAAAGGGAGTGAATGATGTTAAGTCTGTGTTAAAAGATACTTTTGATATGTCTGATCTTGGTTTTTTGAGATATTTTTTAGGAATTGAAGTAGCTTATTCCGCGCGTGGATACATCATATCTCAAATGAAATTAGCTGCAGAAATTTGTACCAAATCAGGAATATCCGATGAAAAGAAAGTTGAGACTCCCGAAGTTATCAATTCGAAACTAAGACTTGAAGATGGTGTTCTCCTTGAAGATCCAACCCCCTACCATCAATTAATTGGATCCCTCACCTATTTATCCATCACATGTCCAAACATAGCTCATGCGGTTCATGCAGCGAGCCAGTTTCAGCATGCACCTACTTCGGTTCATATGGTGGCCGTAATGGGAATTGTGCGATATATCAAACATACCATCTCCAAGGGACTCTTCTTATCCTCTTCCTCATCTCTTGAATTGACTGCTTTTACTGATGCTGACTGGGGAGGAAATCCCAATGATCGTATCTCAATTACGGGTCTTTGCATTTTTTAGGTGAATCTCTCATCTCGTGGAGATGCAAGAAGCAGCAGAAGGTCTCATTATCATCTACTGAAGCTGAATATCGGGCTATGGCGATGACAACCATGGAAATTGTGTGGCTCAGAAGTCTTCTTGGTGACATGGGTGTTCTCATTTCCACTCCCACCAAGCTCTGTTGTGATAACAAAAGTGCGATATACATTGCCAGCAATCACACCTTTCATGAGCGGACCAAGCATATCGAAATGGATTGCCATTATGTTCGAGACGAATATCTCAAAGGAACCATCACATTGCCATATGTCACTTCAGAGTATCAACTGACTGACTTCTTCACCAAGGCGCTCCCAACTCCACGATTCATGTTTCTTCTTGGCAAACTTTCGGTCTTCTCCCCGTAAAGTTTGAGGGGGCATGTTAAATTATGTATATATAAATATATATATACATATACTTATATATATACATTCGTATATATATAAGTATATATACGTATATATATATACATAATATAGTTTTTTCTGTTTTGTATAAACCAAAAACCCGATAGGGGTGTTTTGGTAATTCCACCTGTACATTTTCTTTTTACCTTTTTTCTTTTTCCCCTTTTTTCTTTTTCCTTTTTCAGTTTTTGTCTTTTAGGACTATAAGGGGCCCCACCTATCTAGTCGTTGGGGCCCCAACAGTCATATTTATGACCGTTGGGGCTCCCAACGACTAGAAGGGAGCCCCCTTTATGGTCCTCCTTTATGCTCTCCTCCTCTATATAAAGGGGAGGCTCCCCCTTGTAAATGTATGGGTTTTTCACCCTTCTCTTTCTTTCTTCAATAATATCCAACTTATGACTTTAAGTCATTTTCACTTTTGAGAGTTTTGTGTGTGCACTTTTTGTGCTTGTGTTCTTGACTCTTGTGGTCACTCTTTAAGAGTGCCTTTTGCTCTATTGGTGCTTCCGCCTCTTTTCATTACACATAATACCATCTCTTTTGAACTGTCACAACCTCATTGCAGCGTTTTTTCTGATATCATGTTTTCCATTTCTATATGTTCAATTACATTGTCTGATTGCCTTATGTATATTTATAAGATTTTCTTAACAAACATAGTGTATTTATTCTTACTAATTTAATGTGTATGGGTCTATTCTTGAACTAGATTTTGCATTGACAGTCGTACTCAATTTTATTCTTTTTTCAACAAGTGGATGATTCTCTCTCTCTCTCTCTCTCTCACACACACACACACACACACACATGAGGATGCACGTACATCCCAACCAGTTTTCTACAAACTATGTCGATCACATCTATAAGGTTAGATCCATAAACATATTGCAAAAAAAGTGAAAAAAATGGTGTTTTATACTAGATTGAATGTACACACAACTGTAGCAAATAGTTATATATATATATATATATAGCCCCACCTGTCCTCACCTTCAAAAATTACATTTAGAGATGTTTTCAGCAAATTTGACCGTATGGATGTGATCTCCATGGTTGAAAACCTATAAACACACTCTTCTGTCATTTTTTTTAATAGATAGGATTGACAACGGTCTAAAATCAACGGTTTTGAAATTTCTAAAGTTTTCTATATTACAAAATCCTATTTACACACCAAAAAATTTGATACAAGAGTCCGTTTCTAGGTTTTTGACCATGGAGTTCACATCTGTATGGTCAGATTTGTCAAAAATTATCTCTAAATACCATTTTTGAAAGTGTGGATAGGTGGGACGACAATCCTCATCTTTATATATATATATATCCAGACCCAAGTATGGTTTTGCCTATGCTACTTCTGTTGGACCAAGGCCTAGTACTAGCACATCAGAGTCAGACCTGGGTCTAGTGCAGGTCTGACCCCTTCACAACCCCAATGTTGGTTATCAATGTCGTAATGAAATCAAGAAGCCTCCGCACACCTCATACAAGTGGCACAAAGCAAATCCTCAGAGATATAAACACAAAAGCCACTTAAGGGCTAATCAAGAACACTCACATAAAATATGTATTCTTTATTGATGAACAAATGCATAACCTATGTCACATGGGTGTGGGTGCGGGGATGCGGCACTTCCAAAAAACCCGGGTGCGGGGGTGCGACAGGGGCAAAAATGTAAATTTTTATATATATATAATTTTGAAGTTTTAACAGTTTAACATTTAACAGTTAACATTGTCATAATATCATTCATCATGCATGCAGTATATCAACCTAAATATCAAATTATCAATCAAATAAGTAAAGCAATTACATAAATCAACCTAAATATCAATCAAATAAGTAAAGCATAAAAGAACTAAATTACATATCAAAGTATATCCTGATGAAGTAATGGATGTTAATAATTTTCTTCTTCATCATCAAATGCATCATTAGAAGAAATACTGGGCTCAGCTAAATCCATGTTTGTTATGTTGAAATCATGCTCTCCCTCGAAGTCACACTCTTCTGGGTTTAAATCCCAAAATTTGAGTGTTTCTTGTCTACGTTACAAACCCAATTTTAAAATATTAAATACAATATAAATATATTTAAATAAAAAACTAAGAAATAATCAAATAACTAAGAGAGCAAATTAGTACATGTATTCATCATTGGTTCACGAAAGTAATCGAAGATTTGAATGAACATATACTAAATCCTCTGCACGTTTACTGGTGAGTTTGTTTCTCTTCATGTTGTGGATTTGAGAATATGTGCTCTAATTTCTTTCACAACAAGATGAACTAGCAGACTGCGATAGCAATCTTAATGCAAGACGTTGGAGAAGAGGTGTTTCTGATCCAAATGTTGACCATCATGTGATATGATCTATATTATCTTCTTCTCTCGCGAATAATGCCGGTCCATATAATCTCGAAGATGAAAAATTTTCAAACTCTTGTGTGACTTGATGTAGAAGATATGCTTATGAAAAAAGTCTTGTCATACACATATTTCTATGTCTTGATAGCTCTGGGTCTAAATTTGGAGGGACACGACCAATACCACCATCCCGCCACTTATTTGCATAATATTTTGGATTAAGAGAATGTGCCATGCAATGCAAATGAGTGTTGCTCTTATCCCATCTTCTGACTAAAATTGAATGAACATGATTAAAAAAATCTGAATCATCCAATGCAGGATTTTTTTCTTCATGCTTGAAAACTATAGCTTGTATTTTTTCAATCATATTATCTCACATTTCATAAACTCTGTGAAGCATGGGCTCATCCTTATCAACTTCTCTTAACATTTCCCAAATAGGTTGCGTAAATTGAAGGAAATATACCACTGTCCCAAAACTCATCATCAAAAATGAATTTTTTAATTTCTTGAGCCTTAATATCATCATCAGCACGATAGAATGTCCAATTTTCATCAGTTACCATATTAATCAAATCATTCTTTACTCTTTTAATCCTCTTCACTATTACAATGATGGACATAAAACGTGTTTCAACGACCTTCAACAATTTCAAGTCAATGCCTATTAAATATAGTATTAGCACGATGGTGGTTAATAACAAAATTCCTAATGCTTTTGGCATTTCTTTCTAAATCTTCAATCCATGAACATAAAGCATATGTTTATGAATTTTCTTCTTCTTTGGGGTTGTAGATGCTTTTTAGGGCTAGATTTAAGCTGTGTGCTACACAGGGAGTCCAAAAAATATGAGGGTACTCACTCTCCAAACTCAACGCTGCACTTTTACAAACTGGAGCGTTGTCTGTAATGATTTGTACCACTTTCTGATCACCCACTTCTTTTATTACTTCTATAAACAATCCCTTCAAATACTCTGCATTTTTATATTCCCCAGATGCATCAACTGCTTTCAAGAATATTGGGCCACTAAGCGAACAAGCAATAAAATTGATCAATGGACGCCTTTGAATATATGTCCATTCACCAGACACAATAGAAACTCCATTTTGCTCCCATGAATATTTTTGAATCTCCCTCAACCTCTCCACATTTGCCCTCTCTTCTGCAAGAAGTGTGGTTCGTATTTTTTCTGAACTTGGAGGCACATAACCACTCAAATTACAATTTGCCAAGGATGTTACTAAATCCTTCCAATAAGGATTTCTAGCCACATTAAATGGGGGTGAACCAGAATAAAAATACCTCCCAACTTTTCTACCCAATTCTTCTCTTCCATATGTATTGAATGATGCTTGTATCATTCCTCTATTTCCTACATTAACTTTTTTTTTTTTCAACATCTTCTTGGTTTCTTGCAAATGTCACACTAACTGCATAAGAATTAGCCATTGCTTTCTCTTCTCATATTCTTCTTGTATTTTCTTGTATTATCTTCGCATTGTCTCATCAACTTTTTTGCAAGCTGAAATGTCATGTCCTGGTATCTTCAACAAATGAGCCTTCACTCTTGTGTAAGACCCAACAAAATCTCTTTCGCAGAGCTTGCATCAAAATCTCTTGTTTCCACTACCTCCTTCTCCAGTTTTGCAAGTTTATCTACATGTACCCATAGTGGCCCCACATCATCAATCCCACTACAACTATAAACAAAACTAGCAGCATAACTCAATGTTGGGATGAGGATGACGCAAGTCCTTTCCCTTTATCCATCATTTTTATCCTGAAAACACAAAAAAAAACATTCAAAAATTTAAATCAATTATACAGACTGACATTATCTTGATATAAAATCACCAAGGAGGGGGGATCTGCCCCTCCCCTACCAAAAACAGGGAGGGACTCAGCCCCTCCCCTGCCAAAAACCGGGAGCAGGGACGAGGGCTCGACCCCCTCCCCTGCCGAAAACAGAGGGAGCAGGGGGGTCTTAGCCCCTCCCCTGTCGACCCAACAAGAGAGCGAGGAGGGGGGGGGGGGGGGGGCTCGACCCCTCCCCTGAAATCAAAAGGAGCAGGGTGGGGGGCTCGGCCCCTTCCCTGCCAAAAATAGGGAGAGGCTCAGCCCCTCCCCTGCCAAAAACAAAGGGAGCAGGGGGGGGGGGGGTGGGGCTCATCCCCTCCCCTGCAGACCCAACAAGAGAGCGAGAGGGGGGGCTTGACCCCTCCCCTGCCGAAAACAGAGGGAGCAGGGGGGGCTTAGCCCCTCCCCTGCCGACCCAACAAGAGAGCGAGAGGGGGGCTCGGCTCCTCCCCTGTCGACCCAACAAGAGAGCGAGAGGGGAGGCTCGACCCCTCCTCTACCAAAATCAGAGGGAGCAGGGGGGGCTCGACACCTCCCTTGCTGAAATCAGAGGGAGCAGGGGGGGCTCGGCCCCTCCCCTGCCGAAATCAGAGGGAGCAAGGGGGGGCTCGACCCCTCCCCTGCCGACCCAACAAGAGAAAGAGAGGGCGCAGGGGGGTCTCGGCCCCTCCCCTGCCAACATAAGCAGAGAGCGAGAGGGACGTACTTGCGACGAGGGAGAGGAGGAGCTTAGGAGGTGGCGTCAGGGCGTCAGGAGGAGAGGGCTCGAGCTGAGTTGCGCGGGAGAGGAGAGGAGTGATTTGGGCAATTTTTTTTGCCCTAATCACTCCTTTTCATCATTTTTTTTAACATTCAAAATGTGGACGAAAATAACCTTGGGTGTGTTGACCGTACCCAGGGTCGTGTTGACCGCACCCGGTGCCGCACGCGCACCCGCATCGCGTCGCGTCGCATCGACGTGGGTGCGGCACCTGCTTTGCTGAGTCCCTGTTACTTAGTGCATAACCTACAAGGGACTTGAAGTCCCATATTTATACATAAAGAGGGGAGTGAGAAGCTCCCGATATAGCTGTTGGGAGCTCCCAATGGCTATATTGTCAAGGAAAATAATGCCCTTGACAATATAGCAAATGCCATAAATATAAAAAATAGAAAAATATAGTTTAGCCCCTAATGGGTTATTCCTATTATAAGGGATAAAAGACTAAAATACCCTCATAGGGTACAACAAATTACAATCACAAAAATAATATATATATATATATATATATATATATTGACAAAAAAAGAGTAAATGATGTTAAGTCCATGTTAAAGAAAACTTTTGATATCTCCTTCTTTGACACTTTTTTCTTCCTTTGGAAAATTTTCTCCAACCGCGGCCACTTTTCCTTTAAGCTTTGGGCAAACCGGCTTGATATGTCCTGGTTCGTTGCAATAGTGACAAATCACTCCCTTTCTATATCCATTATTTTTGTTAAAGTGGGGAGGTCTATATGCTTTTACATTTGATCCGGACCTAGTAACGGTCAAAATTTCATCACTCTTAATACTTATGCCAAGACGAGTTTCTTCTTGGCATACTTCAGCAACAGCATCTTCAATGGGTAAGGCTTTACTTCTATGAAGAAGGGATGCCTTCACTTGTTCAGATTCCATTCGAAGACCATGGAGGAATTGGAAGAAATGCTCTTCAATTTGTTCTCTTCTTATCTCAACATATATGTATATGAATTAGTGTTGTATCGTACTGTATCGTACGATACATTTCAATACGTATCGTTACTTTTTAAAAATACAATACGATACATCCCCGAATTGTGCAGTATCGTATGATACCGGTGTGAGATGTTAAGACATATGTAATAATATGTAATAATACATCTATATATATATATAAATATAGATGTATTTACCATAATACCCGATAGGGGTATTATGGTCTTTTCACAAGTACCCAATAAGGGTACTTGTTTTATTTCTTTTATTTTGCTGTTTTTTATTTTTGTTTTTTTATTTTTTAAATGTATTTTGGGATACCGAAAAGGGGCCCCACAATGGAGTCGTTGGGGCCCCCAACGGTCACAATTGTGACCGTTGGGGGCTCCCAACGACTCTATTGGGAGCCCCCTTTGGTCTCCCTTCTCTTATAAATAGGGGGAACCCCCCTTGTATTTTGTATGGCTCTTAGAGAGCTCCTCTTCAATAAAAGAAATATTCTTTTATGTGTGTAGCCTTATTATAAGGCCGTTCGTATATCCCTTGGTGGATTTTCTCTCTTGTGCTTGTTTCATTTGTCCGTGTTGGACATTGTGAATGCTTTGGCATTCTTGAATTCTTCCGCATACTTCATTACATGGTATCAAAGCCATACGATCTTCTAAGGTAAAATCGTGTCTCTCTCTACTTCCTTTCTTTCTCACATCTTCATTTTGTAGCAATAGAAGTCAAGATCGATCTATCATTCAAACTCAATGGGAAAAATTAGATGATGTGGGCATCCACAATGGAGAATAATCTCAAAGGCAAGAAGCTTTGGGGTTATGTAATGGGAACCGTTTCGGAACCCCAACTTAAGCTCACAAAGATGGAAGGAGATCAAGAGAAAGCACTTGAAGGCGATGCTCGTCTCAAGGCCATTGAAGATTATAATCATCAAATGGAAGATTGGGAGAGCAACCATGCAAAAATCCTAGCATGGTTTATGAATAATGTCGAACTCAAGGTATGTGCAAATATTGCAAAATTCCGCCTGACAAATGAAGCTTGGTTTTTTATGAAGGGTATGTTTACCCAAAAGGATCTTGCAAGAGCTTATTTTTTGCAAGAAAAAGTTAGAACCACAAAACAAGGTGACATGAGCATACAAGATTATTATAGTGCTCTAAATCCTTTGTGGGATGAATTGGCTCTTTTAGAGCCTAAATGGGTGGCTATGGAGGATGTGGTACTAAGACAAAAACAAATGGAACAAGATAGGTTGTTTCAATTTTTATTTGGGCTTCGTCCCGAATTTGAACAAGTTAGATCCTCACTTCTCCATAGATCTACGTTTCCTCCTTTAGAAGAGGCTATTGCCGAGATTACTCAAGAAGAGACTAGGCATAGCATGGGTAAAAGCATAGAGGAAGTTCTTGCCGTATCTAAACCCGACAATCATGTTAAAACATACAAACCACCTCATTTTGGTAAGCAAGGGAGTGGAGGAAGAAAAATGATTATATGTCATCATTGTTATGAGCCGGGACATATTAAACCCGTGTGCCCAAAGCTAAATGGGGCATTCAAGCCAAAGGTGGCTTCCGTTGAAGAATCATCCACCAAAGAAGATGACGGCAAGAACGGGGATCTCAAAGATACTCTTGGACAAATCTCCTTGGCTCTCCAACAAATTCTAAATGCTACTTCCTCCACCTCCGGTGCCGCCATTGCCTCATCATCACCTCCCGGTACGTACTCTTGGATTTTAGATTCCGGAGCCTCTTTTTACATGACTCCTCATGAAAATGCATTAACCAATGTGCACACCAATTCAAAAATATCTTGTGTCTCTACGGCCGATGGAACTTTTCTCAAAATAAATGGTATTGGAACTCTTGATTCTAAAAATGTTCAAAATTTTTTTGTTCCAAAAGTTAGAATAGTTCCTAAATTAAATCTTAACCTCTTTTCCGTTTCTCAAATAGCCGACCATGGATGTGAAATATCTTTCTCATCCCAAGGGTGCTTTGTGCAGGATCTCCGGTCTGGGAAGCGGATTGGGCAAGGTCATAGGAAGGGAGACCTTTATTTTATAGATAACTTAATACTTCCAAATACCTCATTTTGTACTTATGTCCAAGAAAAAAATATTGAAACTTGGCATAAAAGGCTTGGACATCCAAGTTACTCTAAAATGTATCTTTTTCCTTTTGGAAACAAGTTTTGTAAAGAAAAAGATATCAATTGCAAAGATTGCATTTTTGGAAAAATGAAGTCTACTCCTTTTCCTATTAGAACTTTTGTGACAACAAGACCTTTTGAATTGGTGCATTCCGATGTATGGGGACCATCTCTGGTTCTATCCAAAGGTGGTTATTCATATTATGTTACTTTTATTGATGATTATACTAGATATGTATGGATTTATTTTCATAACTTTAAATCGGAAGTTTTTAACTTCTTCAAAGAATTTCATGCAAAAGTTCAAAATCAATTTCAAAGTCAAATATCCATTCTTAGATCCGATTTGGGTGGAGAGTACTTATCAAATGATTTTCAATCATATCTAAAACAACATGACATTTGTCATCAAAAATCTTGCCCAAGAACTCCTGAACAAAACGGTCTAGCGGAAAGAAAACATAGACATATTTTAGAAACCACTAGATCCTTACTCATTTCCAAAAATATTCCTAAAAGTTTTTGGGCCGAAGTCGTGTTAACCTCCACCTATTTAATCAATAGGATGCTATCTTCAAAATTGAACAATATCTCTCCTTATAAAAAACTTTTCAATATGACACCCGACTACAATCGTCTTCGTATTTTTGGGTGTAAATGCTTTGTTCTTTTACATAAAAGAGATAAATTGTCACCTAAAGCAATAGAATGCATATTTTTAGGATATGGTGAAAATCAAAAGGACTATAGATGCTTTGACTATAAGAACAATAAATTATTTGTCTCCAAAGATGTGACCTTTTTAGAAGATGAAAATGGATTTGAAATTTTGGAAAACCAAATGAAATTGATTATATGTTTATCAATGATCTTTTAGAAGACTCAAATGATGACCTTTTGAGTCATTCGGAATTTTTAGAAAATACTCATGATAATAGATTGTCACCAACTAATGGTGACAATCTCCAAGTATACACTTGGCGTGAGGAAGCACAACCTATTAGTGCTTTAGAAAAATTCTTGCGGCTTAATGAACCCCTAGAAGAAACCTCCCTTAGGCGTTCTTTTAGAGAATCAATTCCACCTAATAGGTTTGTCTCATATGAAACTCTCTCACCTAAATATAGAGCTTGTCTAATTGCCTTGCATTCTTACTATGAACCTTCCCACTATAATCAAGCAAAAAATATTCCTCATTGGGTTGAAGCAATGAAAGTTGAACTAGATGCTTTAAATAAGGCTAAAACTTGGGAAATAGTTCACCTTCCTCCAAATAAAAAAGCTATAGGATGTCGATGGGTCTACAAAGTCAAAACAAAAAGTGATGGTTCCCTAGAACGTTATAAAGCTAGATTAGTTGCTAAGGGATATTCACAAGAATATGACATCGATTATGAGGAGACTTTTGCCCCCGTGGCTCGCATGACAAGCGTTAGAACTCTAATAGCGGTAGCATCATCTAAGAAATGGCCTATATTTCAATAGATGTTAAAAATGCCTTTCTTAATGGTCAGTTGAATGAAGAAGTATATATGGACCCTCCGCCGGGAATTAATGTTAACCAAGGTCAAACTCTTCGGTTATTAAAAGCTTTATATGGTCTTAAACAAGCCCCTAAGGCTTGGTATGATAGATTTAGTGCTATCATGTTAAAATTGGGATTTCATTCATGTTATACTGACACGACACTGCTCTTTTTGTTAAACGTGCAGGTAATAGTATCATCATCCTTCTGCTTTATGTTGATGATATGATCATCACTGGCAATGATGAAAGTGGTATTCTTAATGTTAAAAATATGTTAAAACATAATTTTGATATGTCTGATCTGGGTTTTCTCAGGTACTTTCTTGGTATAGAAGTAGCATACTCTCCTCGAGGGTATATATTGTCACAAATGAAGCTTGCTGCAGACATATGTTCCAAATCTGGGATTTCAGATTACAAAAAGGTGGAGACTCCCGATGTTATCAATGCTAAACTTCGACTGGAGGATGGAGTTTTGCTGGATGATCCTACGCCCTACAGGCAACTCATTGGCTCCCTCACCTATCTGACTATCACCAGGCCGGATATTGCTCATGCTGTGCACTCTGCAAGCCAATTTCAGCATGCTCCTACATCTGTGCATATGAGTGTTGTGCTCCGGATCATTCGATACATAAAAAATACTTTGACTAAAGGGCTATTCCTATCCTCACTCTCTTCCTTAGACTTACTGGTTTATACTGATGCTGACTGGGGAGGAAACCCAAATGATCGAATCTCAACTACTGGCTTTTGTGTTTTCCTAGGAGATTCGCTAATTGCTTGGAGGTGCAAGAAACAGCAAAAAGTCTCATTGTCTTCTACTGAAGCAGAATACAGGGCTATGGCAACTACTACAATGGAGCTTGTGTGGCTTCGAAGTCTTCTTCAAGATATGGGAGTCGAACTTACCGGGGCTTCGAAGCTTTGTTGCGACAACAAAAGTGCCATCTACATTGCCAGCAACCACACCTTTCATGAGAGGACTAAGCATATTGAAATGGTCTGTCACTATGTACGTGATGAATATCTTCGTGGGACAGTTACACTGCCATATGTCATTTTAGAATATCAACTTGCAGATTTCTTTACCAAAGCCCTGCCTGCTCCTCGCTTCTTGTTCCTTCTTGGCAAACTTTCGGTCATTTCCCCGTAAAGTTTGAAGGGGGGTGTTAAGACATATGTAATAATATGTAATAATACATCTATATATATATAAATATAGATGTATTTACCATAATACCCGATAGGGGTATTATGGTCTTTTCACAAGTACCCCCAATAGGGGTACTTGTTTTATTTCTTTTATTTTGCTGTTTTTTATTTTTTAAATGTATTTTGGGATACCGAAAAGGGGCCCCACAATGGAGTCGTTGGGGCCCCCAACGGTCACAATTGTGACCGTTGGGGGCTCCCAACGACTCTATTGGGAGCCCCCTTTGGTCTCCCTTCTCTTATAAATAGGGGGAACCCCCCTTGTATTTTGTATGGCTCTTAGAGAGCTCCTCTTCAATAAAAGAAATATTCTTTTATGTGTGTAGCCTTATTATAAGGCCCTTCGTATATCCCTTGGTGGATTTTCTCTCTTGTGCTTGTTTCATTTGTCCGTGTTGGACATTGTGAATGCTTTGGCATTCTTGAATTCTTCTGCATACTTCATTACATGAGACACTTAAAAAAACCCAAAACTTACTTTTTAAGTTTTTGGTTTTAAAGGCCTCTTGAGGGCCTACTACATTTGTCTAGAGGCTGTTAGAAGGGAACCCATGCACCCTAGGAGCCGTGAGATCGATTTGAGTGCCGATTCGTGCTCAAGGGAGAGGGCTTTTGTGATTTTCTCAAGTAAGAGTGCATTTCCACTATTTTTTCTCTCAAGGAAGTGGATTAAAGTAAAAACTCCCTATTCTTTACTTATTGAGTTTTTTTGAGGAAGATGGCTTTAGAGGATCCAACATGGCAATGAGGCACTCAAGTAATGACTGAAAATCGATTAAAAATTGAGTGCAACTATTGCCAAAATTCTTTTTCGGGTGGTATCTCTCGGTTGAAGCTCATTGACCTTGTCTATGTTTGCTACAACTTATGATTGAGGTAGAGGTATATAAAATTATAAAGTTTATTTGTCATTTTTACGTGTTTATTTAAAGTTTTCTTTATATCATTCAAAACCCAACTAATTTTAAATTTTTTATGACATCTTTTTAGGGAAATCAAAAAGTTATCATCAAGGAGGTACAAAGAAAAATTAAATCCCATCAGTTTGGAACATTTTGATGAATTGGATACATGAGTTGAAGAAGAAGCAGCAACTCTTTTAAACAAAGAGGATATTCAGTGAATTAACGTGGAATGAACACAAGAGGTAGATGATAAAAACCCCACGTATCTTGGAAACGATGTGGATGTCGAAGAAGGAGGATAAGAAGATAATGATGATGAAGAAGATGATTATGATTATTGAGGTTTTATATAATATGTTTTAATAAAACTTGGTTATTTAACACTTAATTATTCATAAACTTAGTTATTTTATTTTTGTTTATATAATATGAAAGCATAAGTCTTGTAACATGTTTTTAATTGCAAGATATTTAATATTTTGCATTGTTCTTGTGAGATATGCATGCAATATTATCTTTGATTCTATATTAGTTGATGGTTGATGATGTCTTATGTGGCTCATCACTGTTTCATGTGACATGATTTTTTTTAGAATTTTTGCTTTTTTTATTAAAAATTTACAATATTTTACGATACAATACAATAAGTGTTACTTTGGGCCCGACCGATACAGGTAACGATACGATACTTACAACCTTGATATATATATATATACATGAAGCATATTCTAACACCCCCTCAAACTCATAAAATGATAACCGACAGATTGCCAAGTAGAAAGTGAAATTTGGGTGAGGGCAATGCCTTAGTGAAGAAATCTGCCAATTGATACTTAGACGATACATATGGTAACAAGATGGTCTTCTTTAGGAATTCTTCACGGACATAATGGCAATCCATTTTAATATGTTTTGTTCGCTCATGAAATGTATGATTGCTTTCAATATAGACGACGCTCTTGTTATTATAGCATAATCGTGAGGGTTCGTTTATATAAACTCTTAAGTCTTCTAGCAACTGTCACAACCACACCAATTCATAAGTCGTAGTGGCCATGACATGATATTTTGCTTCGGTAGAGGACATGGACACCTTTTGTTGCTTTTTACATCTCCAAGATATCAAGGAATCACCTAAAAAAATACAAAGTCCGGTGGTTGAGCGACGATCGTTTACATCTCCTCCCCCAATCCGAGTCAGATTAGGCAATAACATCTAATGGGGATGAACATGATAAAAATAAACCATGACTAATGGTATTTCTAACATAGCTAACTATTCTCATTACAACACTCATCGTTGTCACTGTCATGCACATTTTGAATATCATCATTCACAATATCATCAACAACATCATGCATCAAGTCAAACAAGAACGAGTAGTCACAAGGTTTCTGAGACTCGATTTTCCCAAAGCCATTTTCTTTTTAAAGAAAAGTCACATTTTGTTAAATATAAAGTTTATCTTTTTTAATACCATAACATCTATATCCTTGGTTTTCGGCATAGTTTAAGAAAACACAGGAATAGCTTTGGCAAAAAGTTTTATCTCTTTTGTTAAAAAGAACAAAACATTTACAACCAAAGATTCTTAATCTTTTATAATCGGGAGGAGTTTTAAATAAATTTTCAATAGGTGAAATATTACCAATAGTAGTAGAGGGCATTCTATTGATTAAATAGACCGTCGTTAGAGCGGCTTTGGCCCAAAATTTTTTTGAAACATTTTTTTAAATGAGAAGAGTTCTAGTGGTTTCAACAATGTGCCGATGTTTTCTTCTGGCCAACCCATTTTGTTAAGGGGTATAAGGACAAGATTTTTGATAAACTATTCCTTGTTGATAAAGGTAATTTTTGAAATCATTATATAGGAATTTTCCTTTGGAATCAATTTTAAAAAATTTAATGGTGGTTTTAATTGATTTTTGATATAGCTATGAAATTTTTGAAAACAGCCACATACTTCGGATTTGAGTATAAGAAAATAAATCCATATGTGTCTAGTAAACTCAACCACAAATATCACATAGTCGGATACATCTCCTTTAGACACGATTGGTACCGGTCTCAATACATCTGAATGTATCAATTCAAAAGGTTCTTTAAAAATAAAATGACTAGTTCCAAAAGGTCGTGATTTCATTTTGCCAAGAATACAATCCTCACAAAGCAATTCTTTTTCATTACAATTTTTAAGAAATGAAAACAAATACAATTTTGACATACTTGGATGTCCTAATCTCCTATGTTAATTTTTAATATCATTCTTTTCAACAAAATTGCAAAAAGTTTGATTTGATAATTCTAATTTGTCCATATCGCCTTTTCTATGGCTGCACCCGATCAACTTCTCGAACCGGAGATCCTGTACCAAGCAACCATTAGATTAAAGGGTAATTCTACATCCATTGTTAGTTATTCGAGAAACAGATAGAAGATTTAAATTTAGTTTTGGTACAACACTAATGTTTGAAAGAAAGAAATTTTGGTCATTTTTCAAAGTACCAAAACTTTTAATTTTTAAAGAGGTTTTATCGGCGGTTGAGACCAGAGTTACCAGAAGCGACCCTACTATCGGGGAAGCGTGCTTCCCCGATACGCGCTTCGGAAGCGCGAAACACAACGCTTCCGAAACGCGGCGCTTTCGAAACGCGCGGGGAAGCGCACGCTTATGACAGGAAGCGCGTCCCCCTTTAATGGGGTACGCGTACCCCATTAAAGGGGGACGAGTACTGTGAAAATGTCTATGAAGAGACAATACACATACAAGCATAAATACTTTATAAAAGATATGCACGAAGGCACTCTCACAACACTTGAACAAAATACGCAAAAAGCGTAAAAGTAGCAAACATGCACTAAGGCATGTATTTCATAGAAAAAGAGCAAATGCTTGAGATTCTCAAGCTTCAGGAATAACAAGGGGGAACACCCCTATTTATACAAGAGCAAAGAGGTGCAAAGGGGGGGCTCCCAAAGGAGTCATTGGGAAGCCCCCAACGACTCTATTGGGGGACCCCCAATGCACCTTTATGAAAAGAAAAAGAAAAAAAATAAAAAATAAAAAAGGAAATACAAAAAAATAAAGAGGGAAATTACAACATATTCCAAATGGAATATGCGCAAGATAGGAAATTACAAGAATACCCTCTTCGGGTAAGAAAATAAAAAATGTATATAAATATATATATTTATATATATAAAGATACATATACATATAATATATTATATGTATATGTATCTCTATGTATATAAGTATATATATTTATACTTACAACAAAGATTTTGGAGATACATTTTAACACCCCCCTCAAACTTACGGTGCGATAACCGCAAGTTTGTCAAGAAGGAAATGAAATCTGGGCGAACATAGTGCTTTTGTGAAGTCTGCAAGTTGATACTCAGACGTCACGTATGGTAGATCAATGACCTTCTTCAAGTATTCTTCTTTGACATAATGACAGTCCATCTCTATATGCTTTGCTCACTCGTGAAAGGTGTGGTTCTTGGCAATATAAATTGCACTTTTATTGTCACAGCATAGCTTTGTTGGTTCTCTGATAAATACTCTCATATCTTCCAAAAGGCGTCGAATTCATACAATTTCCATAGTGGTAGATGCCATGGCTCTATATTCGGCTTCAGTGGATGACAGAGAGACTTTCTGTTGCTTTTTACATCGCCATGAGATCAAAGACTCACCTAAGAAAACACAAAAACACAAAAGCCAGTGGTGGAGTGACGGTTACTAGGGTCACCTCCCCAATCTGAGTCAGTATAAGCAAGCAATTTTAATTCAGAAGAAGAAGATAGAAATACTCCCTTATTCATTATTCCCTTCAAATATCTGATGATGCGAAGGACAACACTCATATGAACAGTTGTAGGAGCGTGCTGAAACTGACTGGCGATGTCTATAGCATGTGACAAATCGGGTCGAGTAATGCTAAGGTACATTAAAGAACCTACCAGCTGCCTGTAAGGAGTAGGATCAGTTAGAGGAACACCGTCGTCAATTTTCATTTTTGATCCCACGACTTCAGGAGTTTCGCATACTTTGTCATCAGAAATTCCCGACCTGTCAATAATCTCACAAGCAAGTTTAGACTGAGATAGGAAATAACCACGTTGTGAATAGGCAACCTCAATTCCAAGAAAATATGTCAGAAAACCCAAGTCTAACATCTCAAATTTTGAAGTCAAGACGGACTTAATACCCTTGACTCCTTGAACATCATTACCTGTAATTAACATGTTATCAACATAGAGTAATAGAATCACAATCCCTGCGTTAGATTTTCTAGTAAATAAAGTAGTGTCAGTATAACATGAGGAAAACCCATTTTCCAGCATTACACTGGTAAACCTGTCATACCAGGTTTTGGGGGCCTGTTTCAAACCATAGAGGGCCTTTCGAAGACGAATAACTTTATCTTTAAGAATCTTCATGCCTGGTGGGGCATCCATATACACTTCTTCGTTAAGATCACCATTTAAAAAAGCATTTTTCACATCCATTTGAAAAATGTTTCAATTTTTAATAGATGCAATAGTAATAAGACATCTAATTGTAACCATTCGGGCTACAGGAGCAAAGGTTTCTTCATAATCAATTTCATACTCTTGCCCATACCCTTTTGCGACTAAGCGAGCTTTATATCTTTCCAAAGATCCGTCGCTTTTAGTTTTAACCTTAAAAACCCATCGACAACCTATAGTTTTCTTTCCTATGGGTAGAGTTTGGAAATCCCAAGTTTCTGCCTTTTTAAGAGCATTAAGTTCATTTTGCATAGCTTCTTGCCATTCTATACATTTTTTAGCTTCTTCAAAATTTCTTGGTTCAAAATAAGAGTGAATGATGTTAAAATGTACCCATCAATTGTTGTAATTAGACATATTTTATATATATAAAAGATGATACATATACATATATGGTATATATGTATATGTATCCTCCTATTTATATATATAAAATATATATTTTCCTTTTGTTTAGCCGTAGGGGTATTTTAGTCTTTTCCTCTGTTTTACGCACATTCACTTTATGAATGTGATTGTAATTTATTTTCTTTTTCTTTTTTTTTTATTTTTTATTTCTTTTTTCTCAAGTACCAAAAGGTACCTTGGGGGGCCCACTCAAATAGACGTTGGGCCCCTTCCAACGGTCACATTTGTGACCGTTGGAGGGGCTCCAACGTCTATGAGTGGAGCCCCTCCAAGGCTCCTTTTTGTTGTTATAAATAGGGGCTCTCCCCTTTGTATTTCTTACTTCTTGAGGGAGCTTATGCTCCATTGTAATGGGGTTTTTACCCCTTGTCCATTGTTTCTTCAATGATATGCAACTTATGACTTTATGTCATATTTTTCCCTTTTTATGGGTTTTATGGGTTAGCACATTATGTGCTTGTGTTGTTTCCCTTTAATGGGTATATTTGCACTTCACGTGCATATGTATGGGTTCATTATCGAACCCAATGTATTCCAACTCACTTTCTAACATGGTATCAAAGCAAGGTTGAGATCGAGTTGCTCTTTGGTGCATCGGGAAGCGTGGTATTCAAGAATTTGTTAAAGAAAAATGGTGAAGTATTCATTTCTCTCTATTGTCTTTCTTATAGTTATTCGGTATGCATTCTATTTCTTTGAGTATTGTATGAAGAATGTAATATGTTCTTTTCTTTATGTGTGTTTTTTTGTCATTATGTCTTTTTTGAGTTTCTTGCTACTCCATTGAATCATTTTCGTATGTTTTTCTTTGAAAAAAAAATTGATAACTTGTTTGGCGAAAAATTAGATATATGATTGCTCAAAACTTGCTTTAATGGGTCGGTAAAAATTTATGACCGTTGGAACTTTGAATTTACATTTTAAACCTAACCTTGTTTATGAAAATACCTTTATATGAATGTTTAGTCTTTAAAGAAAGGTATGTTAAGATTAAAATGCTTGTGAAAAATGTTTGGCATATATGAAAAATTCCATATTATGTGTCCGTTTTATATGAGCAACATTTAATTAAGAAAGTTTTTTTTTTAATACCGGTTGAATTAAGTTTTAAAATGGTCTTATGGAATATGGTGATTTTCTTTCCATCTTTACACTCTTAAGGATGTTTTCAACATTTAGAGAGTTCTCTCTCTTTTCAATAAGAGACATTTATATTTCTATGTTGTGATTGTCTCTTGTGGGTTTTGGTGTTTGTCCTTTTGTTTGTTCATTAGTGAATGTTGTAAGTGCTTAATGCACTCTTTTGCTTTTCCGCATATTTCATTACAAAAGTTATGGTCTTCACTAATGTTTATTGTGTACTTATTTCATTAGGAGTAGGTAATAATCTATTAAGTCATGTTTTTTGATAAAACTTAAGAATGTTAAATTTTTCCTCAATAAATGTTTACTTTTTATTTAAGCCATAGTACAATCTTATTTATCATAAGGTTTTGTTAATGAATCTATTTTGTTGGGATTTCTTCCACTTTAATGGAGTTTTCTCCTTCTTTGGGAGTTGTATATGTTTTTTGTTCAAACTCTCCTTAAGGAGCCTTTCGGTCCTTATAATCTTCTTGTGAGTATATACTCTTTTATGAAGATTTCATGATTGTTTATCATTTTTAAGTTGCAATAGTAGATTTCATAAGTTTTTCGAAATTCACCATCTTTATGAATGCCTATATTGGCCTAAGTTTGTTATTTTTTTAACCTCACCAACTTCACCGTTTAATTGCACCTTATGTCTTTCATAGTTAAGGCTTGTTTGTTCCAAATCGGTTCATACACATGATGTTGCTTAATATTTCATGTTATGTTGCATAGTAAGCCTTTTTTTTTTTGGGTGTACAAGACTTCTTTTGAAGATTAAGCATAATTCGTGTTTATGCAAAATTGTTTTGATGGATTATATTGGACCTTTGATTCAATTGGTTAATCGGTCCTCTTTGTAAAAACTTTTATTTGGAAAATGATTCTTTATGTGTTTATCGCCCTTTTGTGGCATTTATGTTTGTCCATCACATGTTATTTAATGCATCATTTATTTGGCCTTAGTATTGTTATATTAGAGATGTTTGTCGAGGTGAGTTATGGGCACCTCGTGTTGTATCATTTTTAGATTGTCCACCTTCCATATTATAGATGGTTGTTAAGGTGAGTTATGGGCACCTTGGGACTCTAAAATGATTTGTTATTTGATCTCTAATTATGAGTGTGACACTCATTTTTTCTCTTGTGCCATTGATATTATGGATGCTTCTATGTAAATGTGATGGCCCTATATCGGGGTGAGAAAGAATCAAAAGAGACAAAACGAGTTGGAGGTCTCCTATTCCTTTCAGATCTTCGGTGATCGAGAGTAGGAACAAGTTCACTATATTGGTCAATAGCACTTCTAAAGGTGTCTTGGTTTCTACGAGAGTAGGTTATTGGATCACTTGAAATTCTACTTTCCTGTTCATTGAGTGAGTTATGTTCACCAACATCATCATCATTTTTCTCGTCATGGTTTGATGATACATCATCATCACTAGATATGTAAACCCCATTTAAAAAAAAAAAAAAAATCTGTTTGGACCCGGGCCGGGTCGGGTCCGGACCCGACCCGGGCCCCTTTTTATTTAGGGTTTTAAGTAACCCGAGCGTTCGGGCGCCGCAACCCCCCCCCCTTTTTCTTTCCCCTTCGCGTGCGGGCAAATTTGGGAAACCCACCAGGGGTTTCCCCTTCCGATTTCCCCCTGCAACTTTAAGAGAGAGGTTGGAGGGTGAGGGGAGTCACGCCTCCCTCTCGCAGCCCTCGCTCCCCCCCCTCCGCGCCGGTCACCTCCCTCGCTGCGCCCTGTCGTTGACGCCGGCCACCATTCCCAGGTACGCCATCCTCCCTCTTCTCTTCTCCTCCCTCTTCTCTTCCTCACCCCCCCTCTCAGTCGCCTCGCCGGGAGGCCGACAGGTGGCGCACGGCCCCTGCCGCGCCCTCCCACGTCCCCTGTGCCCTTCGGAGGGTCGACAGGGAACCCTCAGGCCCCTGTCACCTGTCTTCTCCCCTTTTTTTTCTCTTGTGGGGCTGTCAAAGGGCCGCCGGGGGTCCAGTCACCCCCTGCGGCACCTCTTTGCCTGTCGTCATCTTTGGGATTGCCGTGACTCGGTCTGGCAGGGGCTGAGGCCCCTGCCATTCGTTGACTCTTCCAGGCAGGGGCCTTGGCCCTGCCACTTTCATTGTTGCCGGCAGGGGCTGAGCCCCTGCCACTTTCATTTTCGCAGGCAGGGGCTCAGCCCCTGCCACTTTCATTGTTGCCGGCAGGGGCTGAGCCCCTGCCACTTTCATTTTCGCAGGCAGGGGCTGAGCCCCTGCCACTTTCATTGTTGCCGGCAGGGGCTGAGCCCCTGCCACTTTCATTTTCGCAGGCAGGGGCTCAGCCCCTGCCACTTTCATTGTTGCCGGCAGGGGCTGAGCCCCTGCCACTTTCATTTTCGCAGGCAGGGGCTCAGCCCCTGCCACCTAATCGGTTCTGGCAGGGGCTCAACCCCTGCCACTTTCATTATTGCAGGCAGGGGCTCCGCCCCTACCACTTGGCTGTTGCTGGCAGGGGCTCCGCCCCTGCCACTTGATTGTTTCTGGCAGGGGCTCAGCCCCTGCCACATTTATTTTGTCGGCAGGGGCTCAGCTCCTGCCGCTTCTTTGCGATTGGCAGGGGCTGACCCCCCCTGCCGCCTCGGTATTATTTTCGACAGAGGGCTCAGCCCTGTCATCCCGCGGCTGTCTGCAGGCAGGGGTACGTCCCCTGTCGTTTTCCTGATTTCAGCCTGTAGGGGCACACCCCTATTGCCTCTCTCTTTTCCTGTAGGCAGGTTTGTTTCTTTTACTTTCCGCATGATAATTAACATAGCACTGTTGCAGACCTCGCATCGGACCCCTCGCTCTGGCTCCGCGGCCCGAGCCTCGTATCATCTACACGCGTAGACGCACGCAGCTGCACGACATCCCGAGGTAGGGGAAAGTCGCACGATGGGTTTGTAAGAATGAATTAAAATTATAAGGATTTTGTGATAGAATAGTTTATTTGGCATGCATTCTCACTCGTAGAAATTCCTAACTGGTGATTGTCTGTGTTGTGTTTCTGCATTTGTATTCTTTTGAAATTTCATACTTATTGTTGAAGCTCTACGAGTAGACTCATTGCTAGAAAGACCTTATTCCTGTATGTTCGCCTGGCTCACTGTTATAAGTTACTATAAATGCCTTATTGATTATTGCCTGATGAATCTTGGAGGTGACTTCTTGATTCTTAGTATTCGAGCATGCCAAGCATAATACAGACATTTATAAAACCTTGTGATAGGCTATCTATCAAGAACCCACAAATTTACTTTGGTAATTAGACCTGAAGAAAAGTATGATACAATAGTACGGGAGGTCATTCAGTACCTCAAAGTGATTAAGAAATTCCTTATTGATATCCATGAGATGATACCGGCCTCCCCAGGCCCCTCTGCTCAGAGAGCAATTCATGGTATGTATGAACCAAAAGAATCATAAACCATTATGCTGCCCTCTCATCGTAGTTGTACCTCTGGGAAGGTACGATCGTACTTTTGGACAAGTACGTCCCATGTGGGTTACGATGGTGGGATGATGAGGTTGTGGCAACCTCGATGAGTGCGATTAGCAAAAGGCTGAGATCACATAAAAAGGTGACCATTCGCCTTCACAGGCAAGATGCTCGAGTGGGTCTAATAGACCAGAGCATGTAGGATGGGGCGGCGGTTAAGAAACCCCCGTCGTACCCATCCGATCTTCACGGTTCATCAAGGGAGAGGATGGATGGTACAAAGACTCCGATGGACAGGTTGTTAACAACCACCCCACGAGCAAAAGACTCGGTTTTCCCCAATCATCGGAGTTAGGGGAATTGGGATTACCATAAATTATCCTAGGTGGTAACTCCCAGGCACTTCTGCAGAAGTTGGATGCATCCATGGGCCACGAATGCCTTTGGGGATTTACTCTCTTGGTCACTGACCGTCCCTTTAGGAGCGGACTCAGTCAGCCATCCGGGTTAATGAAAACACCTGACATAATAAACCCCCGGATCGGTCTCGACTGTTTCTACGTTTCGCGTCTGTGCGTACCCACAGGCCAGTTAATATCAGAACTTAAAGAATATATTCAGGAATAGATATAGATGACTGAGACTTACACTGCTTCTCTTTGCAGTTATTACATTTGCTAGAATAGACTACAACTGCTTTAATTGCTTAAATATCATAATTGCTTATCTCATGAATGTCCTGTTTTATTTTCATTCTACTTATCTGTTCGTGCACCTACTAGTTTGTTATGAAACTGACCCATTTCATGGATTGCCTTGTTTCTTAAATTCCTTTAAGATGTTGTACATGTGAATGATGGTTTTTCAGCTAACGTACCTAGGATTGTTGACTTGTGTCCCTTTCTAAATGTCTTCCGCTGTTGTTTTTTTAATAATAAACTTTAAATCTTTGAAAGGTTTTTCGATAAGGTTTTCGAAATCACAAGTCGAAATTTTGGGGCGTTACAACTTGGTATCAGAGCCAGATCAGAAAGAAGTGAATCTTGACTATTGAGCATCCCATCGCGTTGTAAGTAAGTCTTTGATATTTCATAACATGTTTAGACTAAATTATATTCTTGTTTTATTCGTAGTACCGTTGGATATATGGATCCGGTTACTGGTTTTAATGGTAGTCGCGGTAGGAGCACGCGTAGTGTACGTGGCCGTTCCGTAAGGGGGAGGGGCGGACGTGAGATGTTCGGGACTGGTTACTGGGCTAACCGCCCTCCCCTACCCATTTTTACGGATGAGCAAGGTTTCGCACTACCGATCGCCTACCAGATACCCTTGGCAGCAGCGTGGGCTGAAGTGCATGCTCGAGAAGGTGGTTTCGCGCCTTCACACATTCGGGTGCACCATCAGACACCACAGGAGTCATCGGGAGATTTTGTTCTCCCTGAGTTAGCAGAGGAGTGCGGTTTCTGCGGAGGAATTGGGCACACCGTGGATGCTTGCCTCCACAAGGTCAAGCATGACGACAAGATCGCAATTTCGACTGCAGGCGAGCAACCGCCCCCTCCAGCTGACCCAGTTGGCGGTGTATCACCCACATATACACCTGCGACGGATTCTTCAGAATATAGTCTGGGCTCACCGGAATATACTCCGGCGACGCCCCTTTACGGGCAGGAGCCCTCCTACGATGAGCCACTTCCCTTCACCCCTAAGCGCAGATTCAGGCGCACAGGCAATAGAAGGGAATATCTTAGGAAGTATTCTAGTCGTCCCTAAGGGGAGGTAGCACGCACCCAGTTTTGTTGGAGTCTGTGAACTCATTTATAACTGCGGAATATAACTTTTGCTTATGTACCAGCACAGCTGGATTCTAAATATTTGACTCTCGGAATAAAGATTTATGTTCTTGCCTTTGTTTCTATACTTATGCCTACTGGTACGTCTTCAGTGTTTTTGATTTTAATCTTGGTTGTTTTTTAAGGATGGCGAGAAACTCAAGCCACAGCATGGCCGATGAGTTGCGTGAACAGAGGGGATTCATGATGGATACCCTCAACTCCTTAGCTGAGGCGATTCGTAACCAGGGTCGCCCCCATCAGGATCCGGGTTCCCTTGCTGGGAATGCACCAACCGCCACATATGAAAAATTTCTTAAGCTGGACCCTCCTACTTTCTCTGGCAAGGTTGATCCTGACTTGGCGGAGAGTTGGGTTAAAGAGGTGGAACGGGTGTTCCAAGTGTTGTCCGTTCCTGAGGATAAGAAGACAATGTTCGGGTCCTTTCGTTTGAAGGACGACGCTCGCGAATGGTGGGACACTACGCGGGAGGTGCAGTTTCCGGGTGCTGAGGTGATTCCGTGGGAGGCCTTCCGAAGGGTTTTTCTCGGAAACTATTTCCCTCCTCATGCGAGGGAAAAGAAGAAGGTGGAATTTCTGGAACTGTGCCAAGGCAGCTTAAGTTTGAACGAATATATCGCCAAATTTCAACGGTTGGAGCGCTATTGTCCTCACCTATTCGAGGATGATCATGAGCGGGCCGGGAAGTTTATTCGCGGACTGAAGGAAGGACTCAGGCATAGGGTTCTCACCAGTATGCCCGCGACTTTTTCTGCGGCAGTAGCAGCAGCCACCCTACTGAATGAGGATTGGGAGCGTTCAAAAAGTGTGCAAGCCAAGAAGTCAACCGCGTCAGGTGGTGAGCAGAAGAAGACCTTTTCCGGCGGCCCAGGGCAGCGACCACCTTTTCCAGTGAAGACTGAAGCAGGGAAGAAACAGTTTCCTCCAGCAAAACGCCAGCGACAACAGGGCCCTCCACCGCCCAGGCAACCGTCGAGTGATAACTGCCCCAGGTGCAAGAGGCCTCATGTGGGACAATCTTGTCCGCGGGACACTGGCGGATGCCTGTACTGTGGCAAGATGGGCCATTTCATACGCGACTGCCGGAAGAAAGCAGCAGATGACCTCAAGCGAACCGGCAACGTAGCTCAGCCTCCTCGACCACCTCATCAGCAGCAACAGCGAGCACAACCAAGCAGCGGCAGAGAGCCGGGTCGAGTTTATGCAGCCACGGTCGATCAATTGATCAAAGGGGATCTCGTTCAAGGTACCATTCTTGTTGCTGATCAAGCAGCTTTTGCACTCTTTGATTGTGGTGCTACGCACTCGTTTGTGTCAGAAAGATTCGTAAAACAATTGCATATAACGGTAAAAACACTTGATAAGGCATTAGACGTGTATAACCCCGTTGGGAAGAACACGTTTTGCACTACTTACATACCTGATTTGGACGTAGTTGTGGCAGAGCGGCACTTGCCTGCTTGTGCTATCTTGCTGGAGATGACTGAATTTGACGTCATCCTAGGCATGGATTGGTTGCACAAGTATCATGCCAAGATCTTTTGCCGTGATGGCAAGATCATTTTATCACCTCCAGGCTCTTCGAGAGTAGATTTCAGAATCCCCAGACCTGTTCGAGCAAGCCGGATGATCTCGGCGTTTAAGGCACAGAACTTCTTGCGGAAGGGATACACTGCCTTTTTGGTTAGTGTTATCCAGTCAGATCCAATGCCCATTCCCATCAGTGAGCTAGATGTTGTTCGCGATTACCCCGACGTTTTTCCTAAAGAGCTGTCGGGACTACCACCGTCTCGTGAGGTAGAATTCAATATTGAATTGCTACCAAGTACGACACCAATCTCCAAAGCACCCTACAGAATGGCGCCAGCTGAGCTTGAAGAGTTGAAGAAGCAGTTGCAGGAGTTGTTGGATCAGGGATTCATTCGCCCCAACGTTTCTCCTTGGGGAGCTCCTGTGCTCTTCGTGAAGAAGAAGGACGGGACTTTGCGGTTGTGCATCGACTATCGAATGCTCAACCAGGCCACAATAAAAAACAAGTACCCTTTGCCGCGTATCGAAGACTTGTTCGATCAGTTGCAGAAGGCCAAGGTTTTCTCGAAAATCGATCTTAGGTCCGGATACCATCAACTCAGAATTAGGAATGAGGATATTCCTAAGACGGCCTTTCGGACGAGATACGGACATTACGAGTTCACAGTCATGCCGTTCGGACTGACCAATGCCCCCGCAGCTTTCATGGACTTGATGAATAGGGTGTTCAAGCCATTTTTGGACACCTTCGTGATCGTGTTCATCGACGACATCTTGGTGTACTCAGAAAGTCGAGAGCAACATCGAGAGCACCTAACCGTTGTGTTAGAAACCTTGCGAAAGGAACGGTTGTATGCCAAGTTCTCTAAATGTGAATTCTGGCTCGAGGAAGTCATGTTTTTGGGACACGTTATTTCTAAGGAGGGAGTGTCCGTGGACCCTGCAAAGGTGGAGGCTGTACTTGGTTGGCAGCAACCAAAGAACACGCGTGATATCAGAAGTTTCCTTGGACTAGCGGGTTACTACAGAAGATTCATTCAGGATTTTTCTAAAATTGCGTTACCCCTGACAAAGTTACTGAAGAAAGAGGCTAAATTCTTATGGGACGAGAAGTGCGAGGCGAGTTTTCAATTATTAAAGGAGCGACTTACCAGTGCTCCTATTTTGACCTTACCTTCTGGTAAAGGCGGATTTGTGATTTATACCGATGCCTCTGGGTCAGGCCTAGGGGCTGTGCTGATGCAGAATGGGAAGGTGATCGCTTACGCTTCTCGGCAACTTAAAATTCACGAGAAGAACTACCCAACTCACGATTTAGAGTTAGCGGCAGTGGTGTTCGCACTGAAGATATGGAGACATTACTTGTATGAGGAGCAGTTTGAAGCATTCACCGATCATAAGAGCCTTAAGTACCTATTTTCGCAGAAGGAATTGAACATGAGACAACGGCGTTGGCTTGAATTCCTCAAGGATTACGACTTCACCCTCTCCTACCACCTAGGAAAGGCGAACATCGTGGCTGACGCTCTCAGCCGCAAAGCACCGGAAGTTTCGATTAATGCCTTATTCGCTGGATGGAGGTTGGTCGAAGACCTAGCCTCTTGGGAACCTTTCGCAATCACTCAAGGTTCAATCAGTTTATCCCACCTTGTTGCTCAACCTGAGCTACTTGCGAGGATCATCAATGGACAAAAAACGGATGCACGCTACGAGAAGTTGAAGGCTCAAGCGGTATTGGCAGATACACCTTTTCGTCTGAAGGAGGATGGAAGTATATGGTTGAGGGAGCGCCTTTGGGTTCCTGACGACCCGATTCTTCGAGATGAAATTTTGGCGGAGGCCCACAAGTCTAGATACACCATTCACCCAGGTAGCACGAAGATGTTCAAGGACCTACAACGCAGTTATTGGTGGAGCGGTATGAAGCGAGACGTGGCTGAGTATGTCTCGAGGTGTTTAATGTGTCAGCAAATCAAGATCGAGCACCAGAGACCCGGTGGGGTCATGCAGCAGATAGAGATCCCTCTATGGAAGTGGGAAGATGTTACCATGGACTTTATAGTCGGTCTTCCGAGGACGCGGAGAAAGCATGACGCGATTTGGGTGATCGTCGATAGACTCACCAAGTCGGCTCACTTTCTACCTATCCGTCTCAACCAATCGTTAGATAGTCTCGCTGATCTCTATGTTAGAGAGATTGTGAGATTACACGGTGTTCCAGTCTCGATTATCTCCGATCGTGATCCTAGATTCACTTCAAGGTTTTGGGGACAACTTCAGTTGGCGTTGGGCACAAAGTTAAAGTTTAGTACTGCATTTCACCCTCAGACGGACGGGCAGTCGGAGCGTACGATTCAAACCTTGGAAGACATGCTTCGAGCCTGTATGATGGGCTGGAAGGGAGAGTGGGATTCCCACACCAGTTTGGCGGAGTTCGCGTATAACAACAGCTATCATGCGAGCATCGGGATGGCCCCATACAAAGCTTTGTATGGGAGGCCATGTCGATCACCTGTTTACTGGGACGAGGTTGGCGAGCGAAAATTGGAGGCACCTATAGTCTTGCAACACTATACTCAACAAGTGCAGATGATTCGAGAACGACTCCGTACCGCTCAGAGTCGGCAGAAAAGCTATGCAGATAGACGCCGACGAGAGCTTGTCTTCGATATTGGCGAGATGGTTTTTGTTAAGGTATCTCCGATGAAGAGCGTATTTCGGTTCGGGAAAAAGGGAAAGCTGAGTCCTAGATACGTCGGACCGTTCGAAATCCTGGAGCGGATTGGAGAAGCAGCTTATCGCGTGGCGTTACCTTCGCAGTATGCTCAGATCCATAATGTTTTTCACGTATCCATGTTGAGGAAATATGTTCACGATCCATCGCATACCATTCATTATGATGATGTGGACATTAGAGGGGACTTGACATTCGAAGAAAGACCAGTGGAGATCATCGACCGTCGTGACCAAGTGCTTAGGTCAAAGACCATTTCCTTTGTAAAGGTTCGGTGGCAACATCATGGGATTGACGAATGTACTTGGGAACCTGAGAACGATATCAGGGATAAATATCCTGACCTGTATTTTGATTCTTCAAGGTAATAGATATTTCGCGGACGAAATTCTTTTAAGAGGGGTAGGATGTAAATCCCCATTTAAAAAAAAAAAAAATCTGTTTGGACCCGGGCCGGGTCGGGTCCGGACCCGACCCGGGCCCCTTTTTATTTAGGGTTTTAAGTAACCCGAGCGTTCGGGCGCCGCAAACCCCCCCCCCCCCCTTTTTCTTTCCCCTTCGCGTGCGGGCAAATTTGGGAAACCCACCAGGGGTTTCCCCTTCCGATTTCCCCCTGCGACTTTAAGAGAGAGGTTGGAGGGCGAGGGGAGTCACGCCTCCCTCTCGCAGCCCTCGCTCCCCCCCCTCCGCGCCGGTCACCTCCCTCGCTGCGCCCTGTCGCTGACGCCGGCCACCATTCCCAGGTACGCCATCCTCCCTCTTCTCTTCTCCTCCCTCTTCTCTTCCTCACCCCCCCTCTCAGTCGCCTCTCCGGGAGGCCGACAGGCGGCGCACGGCCCCTGCCGCGCCCTCCCACGTCGCCTGTGCCCTTCGGAGGGTCGACAGGGAACCCTTAGGCCCCTGTCACCTGTCTTCTCCCCTTTTTTTTCTCTTGTGGGGCTGTCAAAGGGCCGGCGGGGGCCCAGTCACCCCCTGCGGCACCTCTTTGCCTGTCGTCATCTTTGGGATTGCCGTGACTCGGTCTGGCAGGGGCTGAGGCCCCTGCCATTCGTTGACTCTTCCAGGCAGGGGCCTTGGCCCTGCCACTTTCATTGTTGCCGGCAGGGGCTGAGCCCCTGCCACTTTCATTTTCGCAGGCAGGGGCTCAGCCCCTGCCACTTTCATTGTTGCCGGTAGGGGCTGAGCCCCTGCCACTTTCATTTTCGCAGGCAGGGGCTCAGCCCCTGCCACTTTCATTGTTGCCGGCAGGGGAACACCCCTATTGCCTCTCTCTTTTCCTGTAGGCAGGTTTGTTTCTTTTACTTTCCGCATGATAATTAACATAGCACTGTTGCAGACCTCGCATCGGACCCCTCGCTCTGGCTCCGCGGCCCGAGCCTCGTATCATCTACACGCGTAGACGCACGCAGCTGCACGACATCCCGAGGTAGGGGAAAGTCGCACGATGGGTTTATAAGAATGAATTAAAATTATAAGGATTTTGTGATAGAATAGTTTATTTGGCATGCATTCTCACTCGTAGAAATTCCTAACTGGTGATTGTCTGTGTTGTGTTTCTGCATTTGTATTCTTTTGAAATTTCATACTTATTGTTGAAGCTCTACGAGTAGACTCATTGCTAGAAAGACCTTATTCCTGTATGTTCGCCTGGCTCACTGTTATAAGTTACTATAAATGCCTTATTGATTATTGCCTGATGAATCTTGGAGGTGACTTCTTGATTCTTAGTATTCGAGCATGCCAAGCATAATACAGACATTTATAAAACCTTGTGATAGGCTATCTATCAAGAACCCACAAATTTACTTTGGTAATTAGACCTGAAGAAAAGTATGATACAATAGTACGGGAGGTCATTCAGTACCTCAAAGTGATTAAGAAATTCCTTATTGATATCCATGAGATGATACCGGCCTCCCCAGGCCCCTCTGCTCAGAGAGCAATTCATGGTATGTATGAACCAAAAGAATCATAAACCATTATGCTGCCCTCTCATCGTAGTTGTACCTCTGGGAAGGTACGATCGTACTTTTGGACAAGTACGTCCCATGTGGGTTACGATGGTGGGATGATGAGGTTGTGGCAACCTCGATGAGTGCGATTAGCAAAAGGCTGAGATCACATAAAAAGGTGACCATTCGCCTTCACAGGCAAGATGCTCGAGTGGGTCTAATAGACCAGAGCATGTAGGATGGGGCGGCGGTTAAGAAACCCCCGTCGTACCCATCCGATCTTCACGGTTCATTAAGGGAGAGGATGGATGGTACAAAGACTCCGATGGACAGGTTGTTAACAACCACCCCACGAGCAAAAGACTCGGTTTTCCCCAGTCATCGGAGTTAGGGGAATTGAGATTACCATAAATTATCCTAGGTGGTAACTCCCAGGCACTTCTGCAGAAGTTGGATGCATCCATGGGCCACGAATGCCTTTGGGGATTTACTCTCTTGGTCACTGACCGTCCCTTTAGGAGCGGACTCAGTCAGCCATCCGGGTTAATGAAAACACCTGACATAATAAACCCCCGGATCGGTCTCGGCTGTTTCTACGTTTCGCGTCTGTGCGTACCCACAGGCCAGTTAATATCAGAACTTAAAGAATATATTCAGGAATAGATATAGATGACTGAGACTTACACTGCTTCTCTTTGCACTTATTACATTTGCTAGAATAGACTACAACTGCTTTAATTGCTTAAATATCATAATTGCTTATCTCATGAATGTCCAGTTTTATTTTCATTCTACTTATCTGTTCGTGCACCTACTAGTTTGTTATGAAACTGACCCATTTCATGGGCAGGTGAGGAGTAGGACTTCACTGGCGGCCGATGGCGTGGTGCAACGTGGATCAAGATTCATTTTCTTTCTGCTGTCGGCTTGGCTCTGGGACTTTTTGGAGTTTTTCTTAGATTTATTGAACTTTGGAATAAAAGACCCATTTTGTAATAAACTGCAGATTTTAATCGATTGCCTTATTTCTTAAATTCCTTTAAGATGTTGTACATGTGAATGATGGTTTTTCAGCTAACGTACCCAGGATTGTTGACTTGTGTCCCTTTCTAAATGTCTTCCGCTGTTGTTTTTTTAATAATAAACTTTAAATCTTTGAAAGGTTTTTCGATAAGGTTTTCGAAATCACAAGTCGAAATTTTGGGGCGTTACAAGATATATCATCATTATTAGACAATAAGTCAAATAGGAAGGAGTAATCAAAATTTTCTTGTTGAGAAACATTATTTTCAAAGCCACTTTCATTTTCTAAAAATGTTACATTTCTAGAGACATATAACTTATCATCTCGAAGATCATAACAACGAAACCCTTTTTGAGTTTCGGAATATCCAAGAAAGGCGCAAGGAATAGCCTTGGGAGAGAGCTTGTCATTCTTATCCGTAAGTATAAAACACTTATACCCAAATACTCGTAACCTATTATAATCAGGTTCAAGCTTATATAATATCTCAAAATGGGATATTTTTCCTAATATCCTAGATGGTAAGCGATTTATCAGATAAACAGAAGCAAGAGCTGCTTCTACCCAAAAGTTTTTAGGAATGTTTTGGGAAATAAGAAGGGTCCTAGTGGTCTCAATGATGTGCCTATGTTTTCTTTCGGCCAACCCATTCTGTTGAGGAGTTTTAGGACAAGACCTTTGGTGAACAATTCCGTGATCCTCAAGGTATACTTTAAATTGATTGGAGAGATATTCTCCTTCAGAATCACTTCTAAATATCTTTATGTTACTGTTGAATTGATTCTTGATCATTGAATGGAAGGTTTTAAAACACGAAAAAACTTCATGTTTGAACTTAAGAAAGTAGATCCATGAATATCTGGAGAAGTCATCTACAAAAATGACATAATAAGAAAAGCCTCCTTTTGAAGCAACAGGTGCAGGTCCCCAAACATCCGAATGAACAATTTCGAAAGTTTTAGAAGAGAACATAGTTTTTTGCTCAAAAGGTAAACTTTGCATTTTTCCGAGAATACAATCATTACAAGAAAATGAACTTTTACACAGGTCTTTTGCAAAATGTAAATAAGATAACTTGGTGATATTAGGATGACCAAGTCGTTTGTGCCACACATTTATATCTTTGTTTCGGGCAACATTACAAAAAAAATTTGGAACTTGAAGAGATTCCATATAGTATAAGTCTCATTTTCTAAAGCCTTCCCCAATCAATTTCCCGGACCGGCGATCCTGTATTAAACATTTATCACAAGAGAATTAATATCGCAACCATGGACCGAGAGTTGAGAAACAGAGAGAATGTTTAAATTTAGTTGAGGTATAAATCTAATTTTTGGAATAAAAAAATCTTGAGTTTCAAAATTACCTATTCCTTTAATTTCAAGAGAGGTTCCATCCGCAGTGGAAACAAAAGATGGAGAAACATTTTTCGAGTAATCGGAAAGCGAAAACATGTTTGGGGACATATGAAAAGATGACCGGAGTCCAAAAGCCAAGAAACTTTACCTGGAAAGAAAGAAGTAGACACGGCGGCACCAGAGGTAGCTTCCTTGAGGAGAGGTTGAAGGGCTTCCACTATTTGATTTATAGAGAGTGACTCACTTGATGATGCCTCCTCCTTTTGTGGTACACCGGTGGTAGCCATTGCGAGAAGCTTTTTCCATTTGGGACATATGGGTTTGATATGCCCCGGTTCTTTACAAAAATGACATAATTTTGCTATAGTCCCTTTTTCCTCTTTGCCCACCATTTTCACCTTGATTTTGTGGTTTAAAGTGAGGAGGACGATAGGTTTTTACATTTTTTCCGGGTTTTGATACGGCATTGACCTCATTGTTTTCTTCATAATTACAAGGAACCACAAGAACATTTGATCATTGTTTACATAAACTCATACGAGTCTCCTCACCACTTAATTTGGTGAGTACATTTTCAAGAGAGGGAGGAGTAAACGAGGATAGGAGAGATGACCTTATTTGCTCAAATTCGGACCTTAGCCCATTCAAAAAATTGAAGAACCGATCTTCTTCAAGTTGCTTGTGACGGAGTTCAATTGCCTCTCCACTCCATTTTGGTTCAAGCATGGCAAGCTCATCCCAAATGGAGGAAAGATCGACAAAATACTCCATAATAGTCATTTCACCTTGAGTAAGAGAGAGCGCATTCTTTTGAAGATAATACTTATGAGATAGATCCTTTGATGTATACATTTTCTCAAGATAATGTCAAACTTCCGATGCCTTTTTGAACTTAATAATGTTGACATTAATCTTAGTTTCAACGGATGAAAAGAACCAAGAAACAATCTTAAAATTCTTTATTTACCATTCATCGTGCTTCTTAGAATACTCTTCAAGAGCTTTGATCCTTTCTTCTCATTCAAGAATCTTGATTTCACTTTCGTTTACCACAGTTATTTTGGGTTCCGGTTCTGGAATTATGCTTTGCACATAACCCCATAGCCCCTTCTCTTTTATGTGAGCTTCCATGTTTCTGGCCCAAACATGATAGTTGGACCCATTTAATTTGAAGCCAAGAGTAAAATGAGACTCTTTTTCGCCCATTAAGAAGTAAAGAGGAAGAGAGAAAAGGCGTACCAACACAATATTTCAAATTCTATCTTGCACAAGATTCTTCTAAAATATTTGAGAAGCAAGATCCACCGCTTCAACCTCCAAAGATTCGAAGGCACGCTTTTCGAGGCACTCGAAAAAAAAAGAATCCCACGATCCTCTATCACCAACCGAGCTCTGATACCATGTGAAAATGTCTATGAAGAGACAATACGCATACAAGCATAAATACTTTATAAAAGATGTGCACGAAGACACTCTCACAACACTTAAACAAAATACGCAAAAAACGTAAAAGTAGCAAACATGCACTAAGGCATGTATTTCATAGAAAAAGAGCAAATGCTTGAGACTCTCAAGCTTCAGGAATAACAAGGGGGAACACCCCTATTTATACAAGAGCAAAGAGGTGCAAAGGGGGGGCTCCCAAAGGAGTCGTTGGTAAGCCCCCAACGACTCTATTGGGGGACCCCCAATGCACCTTTATGAAAAGAAAAAGAAAAAAAATAAAAAATAAAAAAGGAAATACAAAAAAATAAAGAGGGAAATTACAACATATTCCAAATGGAATATGCGCAAGATAGGAAATTACAAGAATACCCTCTTCGGGTAAGAAAATAAAAAATGTATATAAATATATATATTTATATATATAAAGATACATATACATATAATATATTATATGTATATGTATCTCTATGTATATAAGTATATATATTTATACTTACAACAAAGATTTTGGAGATACATTTTAACAAGTACCCCATTAAAAGGGTACGCGTACCCCATTAAAGGGGTGCGCATTTTACCATTTTACCCTTTTTTTAAAGAAAGATTTTTTTCATTAAGGGTAAAATGGGAAATTTTAAAAAATCGTGAAATAAAAACTCGAAAGGGCTTAGGGTTTTTTTTCACGCCTCTCCTCCTCCCTCTCTCGCTCAGCCGATTTAGCAACCTTTTCCGGCGACATTCTCCGACGACCTTCTCCGGCGACCTCCGACGTCCGACAATCAGTTGAGTGGTTGATTTTATATCGATTTTTTGGTGATTTTTGGATATTGAGGTTTCTTATGTCCAAATTTGGTTTTTTGTTTAATGTAATCCAATCGGTGAGTGTTTGGGTCTTGGATGGATTGTATTCTGGTCGTTTTGATGTATACCATCAGACATACGTGATTTGGGTTGATATTATTCATGTTTGGCTGAGTTCTCGTGATGCTTATGAAGTGGTACTAGAGGCGGTAACCTGGATTTGGCTTGATGCGCTTATCGGCATTATGAGGTAAGTTCATCTCATTGTATTGATGGCTTGGATATCATGTATGATATTTGTGGTAGTATGGATGTGATATACTCAGTTTGGATGTGAACTTATTGTTAGTTCTCGCTTACTTTTGGTGCCTATAGTTGAGTATTCATATTTCATATTCATATGAAGCTAGTTGTATGATATTTTATTGGTGTTATCGTGCCGAGTTTTAGATATATTCTGCATATTTTTTCTTGGTGTTCTATTTGTGTGCAGGGGCATTAACAACAAATACAATATCTCGAATCTCCAATGCTCAGCCAATTTTATAATGATGAACACTAAATTCATGTATACGATCTGACAATCAACATAAAATAATAAAAAAACAATAAAAATTGGGAATCATATCCCAAAATCGATTCCCTTTCGCTTCTCATTTGTATCCTATGTCGCTTCCTTTTTCGCTTCTTAGGTCGCTTCCGGTTCGCTTCCTATATCGCTTTCGAGACGCTTCCCGGTTCGCTCCTAAGTCGTCCCGCGCTTCCTAAAATTTTAGAAGTGCCTCGCTTCCCGCTTTCGCTTCTCGCTCCCGCTTCCCCGACTGACAACTCTGGTTGAGACATAAGAATCTTTTGAATTATTTTGATATTTGAATAATATAGACTCATTAGAAGTTACATGAAACAAAGCACCGAAATTAAGAATCTAAGAAGTCTTACCGGGATCCACACAAGTAGAGACGACCACACCAGAAAGGGAAGATGATTGGCTCTTGAGTAGTGGTGTTAGAGCCTCCATAAGTTGAGCAAGGGACATATCTGTAGTATTTTTGGAGCTTTGATCAACACCACCTCTCTTGAATGATGACCCCATAGAGGCCCCTCTCTTGCCTTCTCTTCTCCTTTTAGGGCAAAAGGGCTTGATGTGCCACAGTTTATTACAAAAGTGACATATAAGTTTCTTTTTGAAATCATAATTATTTGAATTTCTTCCCAAAATGTGGAGGTTTGTATATCCTTGTATGATTTTTAGGCCTTGACATAGTAAATCCAGATTCTTCATTTTTGGAGTAAGAGGGTTTCTTTAATCTATTTTCCTCCATAGTCAATTCTTTCTAGAGTTTCCACTATGGTAGGAACACCTCTTCTATGAAGGAGAGTCGATTTGGTCCCTTCAAATTCAGGTTTAAGCTCATTAACAAATTGGTAGAAATGCCCCGTTTTAATTTGATTTTCACGGAGTTCTACGTCTTGAGGGCAATGCCACTTAGGCTCTAAAAGAACCAATTCATCCCGAAGAAGAGAAAGTGCATTATAATATTCCCTAATGCTCATTTCTCCTTCGGTCATGGTTCTAACTTTATTTTGCAAATTGCATACATGAGCTATGTCTTTTAGACAATACATATCTTTAAGATATTTTCATGCATCACTAGCAAAATCAAAATTTGCCAAACTCGAGTACTTCTTGATGTCAACACTATTGATGAGCCATCCAATGTTCTTGGAATGACCCATCCTCTATTCTTTTCATCTTCTTTTGTATTCGGTAACGACTTTAGACATTTCTTCTCCTTGAATTAGTACTTGTCATTTTCGATCTTGGTAAGCATAAAGTTAGGTTCTCTTTCGGTGCCATCAACCAAACCCCATAGATCATTTTTTTATATGTTATGTTTTACTATCTACATCACGTAATTTGTATCATTGAGTCTCACGAGAATGATGACAACTTCTCAATCATCCTTCATTTTTACGAAAAAGAGAGAGAGAAAGAAAAATAAAATGAGAAAAGGTAGAACGAAAGCGAAGTACTCTTTGGACATCATGAGGCCACAATCGCACGATCCATGCTCTCACGTCCACTCAAACAAGTTTCTTAACTGATGGCTCTGATACCATGTAATGAAATCAAGAAGCCTCCACACACCTCATACAAGAGGCACAAAGCAAATCCTCAACAGGATATAAACACAAAAGCCACTTAAGGCCTAATTAAGAACACCATAAAAAATATATTCTTTATTGATGAACAAATGCATACAAAATGCAAAACCTACAAGGGACTTGAAGTCCCATATTATACACAAAGAGAGGAGTGAAGAGCTCTCAATATAGCTGTTGGGAGCTCTCAATGGCTAGAATTCTAGCCATCAGGGAGCCCCCAACGGCTATATTGTCAAGGACAATAATGCCCTTGACAATATAGCAAATGCCACACATATAAATAAAAACAAGCAATAGAAAATACAGTTTAGCCCCTAATGGGCTGTTCCTATTAGAATGGTCAAAAGACCAAAATACCCCTAGAGGGTACAACAAATTACAATCACTAAAATAATATATATATATATATATATATATACATATATACAAGAAGCATATTCTAACAAATGTTATATGATCTCCATCTCATTGTAGTTTTATATTTATTTGGCGTATAAAAAGTTCACATACATTCCCTGAACATCATAGTTGTGTCTTGACCAATCTTCTTGTGATGAACTCTTTTAAGTCCTATTCTTCCATTCACTTCACATCTAATGTGGAACTTGTTTCAGTTATTAGAGTGATCTGTTTAACTTGACCGAATTTTACAGCTACATAATTGAGGGCCGAGTATGTTATCTGACAATGTGTGATCGTTCTTATCCAAAGAAGCTTGCTTTTCAGTACCTTGAAGATCTCAAAAATGAATTTGAGAAGGTTAATGGAAGTCAAATTGAAACTGCTGCAAGACCATATGCTTTTATAAAATTTGGTATGCTAGATTTTTTCTCTGCTTTGGATTTAAGGATGCTTCATTTTAGCTTTTAACTTGTTAGCTAATATATATATTTTTTTCAAGATGCATTCATTCAGAAGACCCAGAAACTGTACCTGGACACCCGTACACAGCGCAATCTTGCCAAATTGAACGATGACTTGTATGAAGTCCACCAAATAATGACTCGCAATATTCAAGAAGTTCTTGGAGTTGGAGAAAAGTTGGACCGTATGTTATTTCTCTTCTCTTTGCATTCTGCCATGATCTTTCTTAATGATACTGGATAAAGAGAAAATGGAAACCAGGAGTGATTGGTGATGTAATTTTTCCAAACTTGTTTCCAAATTGTGCACTGTGTGAATGTGAGTGTGATGCATCACTAGTCTTGGCTATATTTTGGCAAGGAAGATCTCCAGATATAGGCTTTTTTGATGAATCTCATGAAATCTTGGGAAAATATCAGCACTTGCTATAAAAAATGCAAAATAATTAAAAAAAATACTTTTTTGCACAATCTTAAAGAAAATATAGAAAAGTTTTTAAACATAAAGATCATAATAAAAGCATAAAAAACAAGAAAGCATTTTTATCATGGTATTCTAAGTTTCATATTATGAATAGTGATGTTTTTGCCTGCTAAATTAATATTCTATTATGTTTCAATTTTGTTTTTTCAAAATATCAGTAATATCTATGATTGTTGTGTGTGCGTGTGTGCATGCATGTGTGAGCTATTATTTTTCATAACCTTTTGTGCGTACTAAGAAGTCCACCATAAATTTATGCCCTTAATCAAATTTAGAAAGGGTCTAGTAGATATGATGCATTAATTGTCGCCACTATGTGTAGTTGATACATCAAAACCACTGTGTTGCTTCTAAATATATTGGGGATTAAGCTTGTTAATGTCCATGAAAGGCTGTGGCAGTTGGCAACTCCACATACACACATATACACAAACACACAAACGATCATGCACACACACACATAGAGGATTATGTTGCCAAATTTCTTGATCAAGAAACTTGGAGAAAGGAATATGATAAGATACAATTTTCAAGAACTAGAAATGTTAGCACTTGCCAAACAGGTGTTATTTCTGAGAAAAAGCTTCAAGCATTGGACTTTGTGCCTCCGTGCTCTTGTTTCTACTTAAATATGTTTAGAGTTGAAGCTTTTAAATTGTAGATCCCTCCTATAAGTTATCATTACGTACATGGTGTCTATGTCTGAGAGAAACAGCTTTTTTTGCTGCCATCACAGTATAGGGTGAATGGGAGCTTGTGCTAGGATTTCGTCCACTATATCCAGCTTTTTGAGATTATTATACTTTATAACGATTATCATGCTATTAAAGAGTTTCATGCTTGCTTCTGGAAGCATTTCTTTGTCCATTCTCAAAGACTTTTGTTCTCTTTGTACCCAGAACGAAGATGATTTGTTCTTGCTTATTATACAAAATCTCTCTCTCTCATTCGCATGGTTCTTATGGTTTGTCAGAATCACCTTCATTGAGCTTTTATTTTGCAGAGGTCGGTCAGATGTCGAGCCGGTTGACATCGGAATCTCGTATATATGCTGAAAAGGCCAAGGACTTGAATCGACAGGTTAGATACATTTGATGATCATACTGATAATTAGAGGCATATTACTTGCATAATCTGTCATTTGAAAATAGCATGCTAATATGATCTTGGTAATTAAGGTGGATATTATTCTGGGTCATTGTCTTTTTTGAATTTTTTCTTATGTTTTCGTGGGTCTAACATTTTTATTTGCTTTTAAGGGGCCATATTGTTATTGTTATATGGTTAGTGAATTTTATGTTTTGTTCGCTGTTCTTTTCCTTAATCAGTGAATTTTATGTTCTGTTTCCTTTGCTTTTCCTTTTTGACATTTCAAGTGCTGGAAATTATTGTAACATAGACAATCATATGGGAAACAGCACCATTATTGAGAGCAACGTCACATGGATGGTGACAAGTGTGCAGTAGAACAAATATATGGTTGGTATGGCTTCAGTTCCTTAGAAGTGCCAGCGTTGTCATTAAACTCTAGGTATTTTGGATGACTGAATTTATTCAATGATTATTTAGCATCTAAAGACTTGGATCAAGAATAATACTTTTTTACCTATAGGAAAAATTGCCAAATAAGTTGAGAAAGCAAATTTTCATTCGAGTAAAGGTGATAGTAAAAAATTTCTAACCATAGAGGTGTAAAACTGATTTTTTTTCTTCTTTGACAAGTTTGGAAAGAAAGTGGCAAATAAAGTCATAAAATTAAACATGATGCATATGATGAAATGCATATGAGGTTAAAGATAAAAGAAGGTAATATATATATATATATAGATTGTTGAAAACATGCTAATGGGGTTTTCAGGCTTTCCGATGTTTTTTTCTCAATTCTGACCCCATAGATGTGCTTGGCATGGTTGGCTTATTAGGAATCGATACATGGATCATGTTTTTTCAGTGAAAAATGATATTTGGAGCCTTGAAATTTTGCGAAGATTTAGGGCCATTGATTTTCCAAACATTATAAAAACCTATCCATGTGTCGGAATAGGATGTTCCAAGAGCTGATCCCTATAAAATCAAGCATGTAGATCACATCTGTACAGTCAAAATTTAAAAGTAAAACAACAAAGACCAAAAAACCCATTTAGCATGTTTCCTTTAGCATATTTTATTTAGCTATATATATACATATATATGATAAGTCTTTGGTATCAAGTTAACCAAATGTCCATACGGTATAAATGAGTCAAAACTCGTAGGCACGAGTTGTTTCAATTCAATCTTACGCCGTAGGTGTGATCTATGTGTTTGATTTAGTGGAGAGCGGACCTTGGATCACCGGATTCTGATGTATAAACAAGTTTTTCCAGAAAAAAAAATTAACAGCTGAAATTTTTTTTGCTTAAAAAAATATATTTTTTGTTGAAAAAACCATGATCAAATGGTTGATCTCCACTAAATCGAACACGTAGATTACATCTATGGTGTTAGATTGATTCAAAACAACTTGCGCCTCAGTTTTGACTCATTGATACCGTATGGACGTTCATACCAAAGACTTATCCTATATATATATATATATATATATAGGGTAATAAATCCGTGTAAATGAAACATGCTATTAGATTTATGGTGTTTTTTTTTCGCAATTCCAAGCCCATAGATGTGTTCAACATGATTGATTTACTAGAAATCATCACTTGGATCATGCATTTTGGATGAAAAAAATGGTATCTGGAGCCTAAAAAATTTATGAAAATTGTAGGCCGTTGATTTTTGAAACTTTATAAAAACCTATCCATGCATCGTAATCAAATGCTCCAAGAACTGATTCCTATAAAAACAAGCATATAGATCACATCTGCATGGTCAGAATTTAGAAAACCCCCAAAAATCTAATAGCATGTTTCATTTAGCACGGATATATATATATATATATATATATATATATATATATATAGAGAGAGAGAGAGAGAGAGAGAGAGAGAGAGAGAGAGAGAGAGAGAGAGTCACTAGAATATGAGAATTGAAAATATGAAAACTAATGTGTGAACAACGATGGATTTTTTTATTTTTTCTCTTGAATCTAACCGTATGGATGTGATCTACATGCTTGGTTTTATAAGAACCCTCTCTTGAATGTCTGATTTTGATGCACAAACAAGATTTTTTTAAGACTTTAAAATCAATGGATCATAATCTTCATAAATGTTCAAGCATTCAAAAATCACATTTTTTCATCGAAAATACACAATCTAGTGGTTGATTCCTAGCAAATTCACCATGCCAAGTGCATCCACATGGTTGGATTTGCAAAAAAAAAGTGTTGGAAATGGCCATATTTTTAGTTCTCACGTTCTAGTGACACCTACACTTTTTTGTAGGTAGGTGTTTTTTGCTCGATCTGAACTATTAGATGTGTTTATCATTGTTTATTTACTAAAAAACAAGCTTTCAAATTGATTTCACATAAGAATGTGAATATTTTATCTTCAAATTGTAGTGCAATATCAACCGTTGTTTTTTTATCTCTTCAAAAAACAGATCTGAGCATGAAAAATAGCTAATCAAACTTTCTCTACTGAGTATGCAATAATAAATGCATCTACTGGTTTAGATTGCTTGCAGTGACCTAACAAAAAAGGGGATAGGATGACACCCGATTTTCTTACTTTTTTCTTTGTGAGTATTGGAAATATCCACATTCATAGGTCTGAGATAAACATATATGAAATGAAAGGTTGAATGATAGACTCTGCAATCAGTTAGAATCAATAGGTGTTCAGAGTAATGAAATCACAAACAAAAATGCACTCACAATGCTACTAAGATAATACAAGAAAGTGCTCAAGCACAAGGCTACAAAGGCAATACACTAGCCACCAATGGACAAATACAAGGCCATTAGGGCACTCACAAAGTCACAATGGCACACAAAAGAGCTCACACAATATAAAAAAATAATATTTTATTCACTGTAAAATGCTTAAGAAAAACATACAAAATATATGGTGCACACTCACAATGCTACTAAGATCATACAAGAAAGTGCTCAAGCACAAGGCGACAAAGGCAATACACTAGGCACCAATGGACAAATACAAGGCCACTAGGGCACACTCACAAAGTCACAATAGCTCACAATGGCACACAATATAAAAATTAATATTTTATTCACTGTAAACTGCTTAAGAAAAGCATACAAAATATATGGGAGAGATCCCATATATATAGAGAATAGAGGGAGTAAGAGGGCTAGTTTGCTAGCCATTGAACTATCCCAACAGCTAGTTGGGCTAGTCCCAAATGGCTAGAAAAGATTCAAAAATTAAAAAAAAAAAAAAAAAAACAAAAGTGCCATTAATGGGCATGACCTACTACAAAAATGAAAACACAAAAATGCCCCTAATGGGCATGACCTATTACAAATACAAAAAAAATGAAAATACATAGAAACCCTAAGAATATATATGTATGTATGTATAAAACACATATATACATAATGTATACAAGTTAACAGTTCAAATCGGTCATTTGAATAAAGTGAAACCTTTCTTATTGGATGGTCATGATACTTCCTAAAGATCAAAATTCTTGATCAATGGAGGAAGAATATCAGCATTTTGGTTCAATAAGACAATGAGATACCAAAATGGATGATTGAATCACTTCATACTAGGAACAATCGCAGGAAATTCTTGATAACACCTATTGCTATTTCTCAATGATATCTCACTACCAGTGTTGTGAAAAGCATTGAGGCGTAGCGAGGCGCTCCACCAAAATTTGAGGTGAGGCGTAAAGCAAGCCTCAAAGTTTTTTTTTTTAAAAACTTAAAAAAACTATAAAAAATATCTAAAATTATAAATAAATAAAAAATTCTTTATTGATGAAGCAACAACACCAACAAGAAATAAAAAATCTCAAATAAATACTGAAAAAATATGAGATTAACATGTAAAAATAACATTAATGCAACAACTTGATCTATGTAAGTATCTAAGAAATAAAACATGAGCATTCATTAAATAAAAAATTAACATTAACAACGAAATGCATATTAGCATTAACAATATCATGTCATAATTAGAAAATGCATTTTAGCATTAACAACCAAATGTTAATATATATATATATATATATATATATATATATATATATATATATATATATATATATATATATATATATATTAGAAAATACATGTTTTCATTTCCACATATATATATATAGGGTTGTGACTGAATGTAATTGCATGACTTGATTTCGCCACTAAAAGGGTTTAACGTCACATTCTAGAAGAGATTATTGCTCCTACGAAATTGAATACATTGAACAAGTTGACACGATGATATTAATTTTCTGTAAAACGAAGCAACTAATCTCAATGACTTCATTAACGTGGTTGCTTTGAGTATCTATTAGACTGGAAATTGTTGGACCTGTTACTAAGGGTGTCAATGGATTGGTTATGACCCAATCCTGACCCATATTGGATCTTATAGGGCCAGGGTTTGGTTGCAAAGAAGGGATTCTGATTAATTATTCAGGTTGGACCCATAAGGTCCGATTATTATATGGGTTGGGTATGGTTTATAAAATTTTATACCAAACCAGGTCTGATCGGAGTTTCGGTTAAGATTCTCAAATTTTCAATGTAAAATAATTAAAAATATTATTTTGCCAGGTATGTGATGAGTTGTAGAGCCTGATTCAGAGTTTTTGCCCTTGCAGAAAGGGGGGTCCGGGGACTCCCCCCCCCCCCCCGACGCGGGTCCACATGAGCATTCATTAAAGAATTTTTTTTCCTGGGCTTATGTTTGAGACCCGATCTTAGAGATAATGTCGAAGACACTCTATAATATCATCCATTGTGTGATTTTAGTTCTTAGGAATTTTTACCTGAACATTGCGTATGTAAGTTCGACTCCACAATGGCTCAAAAACAAGATTGGAAAATCTCAGAAAGGTAAGATTTTCAATGCTGTTTCTTCCCAATAGATGGTCGATTATGAAATAAGTTGGGAAAGACATGAAAACATACTACATATATTTTAGCTTTTGTTGAATAAGGCTCCAGTTAATTCAAGAAATAATCTACTAGAGAGAAGATGAATATGCACACTTGAAATAATAACAAGCCAACAGGATATAGACCTGTATATCTGCTTCTCTTCAAAATTTGAAAGAAGGGACTGTGTCAACACAAAGGAAGACTGCAAATCAAAGCCAAAAGGCTTCTCAATTATTACTATGTTCCAACCTCTTCTAGTTTGAGCATTCTCAACCAATGATGACGCAACATCCAGAAGTGCCTCTTGTGGAACATATTGGTAAAATATCTGATTGGCTTCAGAGTGACTCTAGAAAGCAAAGAATAAACAAAATTCCAAAATTCGAGGCGTGTACGCCTCGGCTTGAGGCATGCCTCGCCTAGAGGCGTGCCTCGCCTCGAGGCGTGCGTGTAACGACCCCAACTCATACCCTTGAAAATGCATAATTTTTTTTTAACGACCCCTGCATAAATTTGCCTCACCCTCGCACCCAAGTTTTTTGAAAGTGCCGCATGTAAGAAATGGTGGGTTCCTTGGCACATGCACAAGACCAAGCACAGGAAGAGGAGAGGATACGTAAGAGCTGCATAATCCTTCAATGAAGGCTGTAATATTGACATTCCATTAAGTATATAGTGTTACAATCACTAGGGTACGAGAATACCCATTACACAACAATGTAATTTACAATATGTCATTAATATAATAAATGAACATGTGCTTAAATCTGAAATTAGATACACTTGAATTGGGTTTGGATCTGATCCAAACCCAGTACGTGAATAATGTCTTCTTTTCATCCTCCTTCAAGTTGTACATGGTTTTGAACCATAAACAACTTGTCTTTCAACATCCAGAATCTATCCTTGATAAGCCCTTTGGTAAACAAGTCAGCAACTTGATCAGTAGTTCGAACAAATCCTGGTTCAATTTCCTTCTCTTCGACTTTTTGTCTTACAAAATGTTGATCAATTTCAATATGCTTGGCACGACTGTGGTAGATAGGATTGAATGACATGTTGATGGCACTTTGATTGTCACATAAGAGAATACATTTAGATATTGATTCTCCTACTTCTGTCAACAGATGTCTAATCCATGTTACTTCAGCTGTAGCAACTGCCATTGATCTATATTCTGTTTCGGTACTTAATCTCGCAATAGCCCTTTGTTTCTTACTGCTCCAAGAGACAAGATTTAAGCCAACGAAAACACAATATCCTGAGACTGACCTACGCTCATCTGGATCTCCTGCCCAGTCTGCATCTGTGTATACAAGAAGTTCATGCATGTGACATTCCTTCATACTCTTCTTGTACACAAAACCATCCCCAATAGTTCCCTTCAAATATCGAAGAATGCGTTTAACAACTTCCATATGCCCAATGCACGGTTCATGCATGAACTGAAATACCTGATTAACTGAATAGACAATATCAGGGAGAGTAAAGGTGAGATATTGAAGCATCCCTACTATGCTGCGATATTCTGTAAGATTCTCATACAAATCTCCATCTTGGGAACTGAGTTTCTGATGAAGTACACTGGGCGTGCTTAGAGGCTTGCAATCTTTCATACCTGCCTTGCTGAGAACATCAATAGTGTACTTATGTTGAGTAAGTGTCATGCCTTCAACAGTTCTGTCAACTTCTACTCAAAGAAAATATCAAGGTTTTAAAACCCGTGACTCGGAACTCGACTCGTTCTTTATTGACTCGTGACTCGGCGGGTCAACTCGGTGACTCGGACCGGGTTTTGTTAACTTTTGATTTTAAAACAAAGACAATATATAAATTGTCATTTAAACATATAAAGGTTTGTAGAATGACTTAATTACTAGTTTAATTGATTAATAAGTAAAATAACATCAAGTAAAACTGCTCTTAATTCAAATCTCACATTTACTAAAGAAACTACACAAGCAGGAGCAATAATAGCCATGCTCGATCATGGTTTACATCCTGAATATATGGACATAGCTGTTGTGTTGCAGGGCCTCAGAAAATCCTTACAAAATTTTGGGAACATTGAACTTTATCTTGATATTTGTAAGTGTGTTTCTGATGTAGAGTTGATTGGACCATGCCTTATATATCTGCACATAAATGCATATAAGCTTTGGATAATGAGAATGCTGTGATGTATATATATATTAATGATAAATGTGGGCATTTTATGCTGTTGGTTTTGAACAGGCTGGCTGCCAACTATTGTGTAGATCTCAGAGATGGTTGCATGAGGGATCAGTTATGTTAGCTGGATTAGTGGATTCACTCTATGTTCATTGAGGGGTATTGGGTTTGATTCCTTACCTGGAGCTACCAAAAGGAATGAATGATGGACATGTGAAATTTGATTGACTTTTACTAATTTTGTGATTTTATATTAAGTTGGTAAGCCTATTGTTATTATGTTATTTGTTCTTTGAAAAATGAACACTTACATATGAAAAAATTGCCCATAGCCTTTGAAAAATGAAAAAAGAAAAAAGTGCCCAAAACTCGCCCGAGTCAACCCGAGTCAGCCCGAGTCAACCCGAGTCAAGGCCGAGTTTTCACAGAACGAGTTTAGCTTGCCGAGTTGACTCGTTGGAGGGCCGAGCCGAGCCGAGTCACCGAGTTGACTCGGCGAGTTTTAAAACCATGGGAAATATCGCAGTTGACCAAGGTCCATCTTAAACCTGTGATTCAGGAGTTCTTTGACCTGCTCAATATGTTCATTAGAGTTACCTGTAATGATTATGTCATCAACATATATCAATAACAAGGTAACTGTGTCTTTACATTTGAATATGAAAAGGGAATGATCAAGAAGAGATCGACTAAAACCATATTTCTCTATTTCAAGAGAAAAACTATCAAACCAAGATCGGGAGGCTTGCTTTAAACCATATATAGCTCTCTTTAATCTACACACATATTCTTTGGAGTTTCCTTCTGCATACCCCGTGGGTTGCTCCATGTACACTTCCTCCTTCAGAGTTCTATCTAGGAATGCATTTTTTACGTCTAGCTGGTTGATAATCCACTGGTGCTCAATAGCCAATGATAATATAATTCGAATAGTGCCCATTTTCACAACCGGACTGAAGGTCTCGTCATAGTCTTGACCTTGCTCCTGCGTGAATCCCTTGGCAATCAGTCTAGCCTTATATCGTTCAATAGTACGATCCGGCTTATATTTTATTTTATACACCTACTTGGACCCAACCACATTTCGATCATGTGATCTGGGAACAATCTCCCAAGTGCCACATTCATGAAGAGCCTCCATTTCTTCATTCATAGCTTCGATCCATCGCTTAGAATTTGTTGCTTGATAAAATATTGTGGGTTGATCTTCCTTGCCTAAAGAGGTTAAGAAGAGTTGGAAATCCATAGTGAAGTTCTCATAACTTACCCATCTGTCAATAGGATGTCGGGGTCGAGTGGATCTTCTGGGAATAGAGGAAGTAGAATTCATCTCCTGATCAGAATTGGAGATGATCCCCTTCTCACGTCGAGAGTAAACAATACATTTATACCTTTCGGGAGGCAAGGATAGATCTGAGAGGACACTTTCCTGAGTCCTTTGGAGAGCATCAAACATGTTTTCCTCATCTCTTTGATTACATTCTGAAGGACAAACATCATTAACACTAGAAAAGAGATCAGAGTGTAACCAGGGGTGATAAACTTCAATTTCAGGAAGAGTGTTAACATTGTAATCAAAATTCAATTCATCAAATACAACATTCCTGAATATTTTGATACGCTTGCTCACGGGATCATAGCATCTGTACCCTTTATAATCATCAGCATACCCCATAAATCTGCACTTCAAGGCCTTATCCTGAAACTTGTGTTGCATTGAACTGTCAACATGAATATAACATACACACCCGAATACTCGCAAATTATGATAATTTGGATGAACACCATGTAGAGAAAAGTAGGGTGATTTGTTTTCCAAGATATTCATGGGCAATCAGTTTATGATATGAACGGCTGAATGAAAAGCCTCTGCCCATAAGGTAATTGGAAGGTTACTATCATGCATCATGCATCATGCTCATTGCACTCTCAACAATATGGCGATGCTTGTGTTCAGCAATCCCATTTTGTTGAGGTGTATGAGGGAAAAACTCCTGTCTACGTATTCCATTTGTCTGGAGAAAATTAATAAAGTCATTTGAGGAGAATTCACCCCCTCCATCACATTGGAAACAAAGAATATTATCAGAAAATTGATTTTGAACAAAGAAATGAAAGTTCTGAAATAACTTGAATGTTTCGGATTTACATTTCATAAAGAAAATCCATGTATACCGAGAATAGCTATCTACAAAAATAAGATAATATCTGACGCCAGACATAGAGGGAACTGGAGCCGGACCCCAAACATCTGAACAAATGATTTCAAATGGTCTTGAAGCTCTTTTATTAATAAAATGAAATGGAAGAACATGACTCTTACATTGCAGACAACTTGAACATTTTTTATCATTGACATTTAAACTTATACTTGACTTGGGAAGAAGACTGCTTAAAACAAGCTTTTGAATGAAACGACTATTACAATGACCCAGACGACCATGCCAAAGATTCGGCTTATTACACTAAGAAAGACTAAAAACATTCTTTGGAAGGGCTGAAGAAGATGATGATGTGAGCTTCAAGGTGGAAGGATTCTCTTGGAACACATACATATTCCCTTGGCGTTTTCCTTCAGCGAACGTTTTCTTCGTGTGAAGGTTCTTGACACAAACAAAAAATGGGGTAAACTCAACTAGAGCATTGATGTCATCTACAAGCTTAGAGACAGAAACAATATTTTTCTTGATATTCGGAGCATAAATGAAATTTGAAAGAGCAAGAGAAGAAGTAGACATAGGAATATGACAGAGTTTCCAATGTGCGAAATATGATGGTGAGACCCATCTCGAGTGACTATACTATTTCTACCAGCATAAGGAACAAGAGTTAGGAGCTTACCAGCATCATCAGTGACATGAGTGGTTGCACCTGAATCGACATACCAAGTGCCCTGATCATTTTGTTTTAAATTCAATTCAGCTAGAGCAGATAGTAACAACTCCTTGACTTCACTATTGTTCTTCAATTTATCTGACCCCTTTATTGTCTCTGGTTGTTTGCTTCTATTTTGAGGATTAAACCAACAATTAGCTTTGATATGTCCCCTTTTATTGCATAGAAAACAGGTGGGTATAGATCTTTGCCTCTGTCCATTAGGAGGAATATTGAGTGTAGGTAATATTCCACGACTTCCTTGTCCATTTCTTTCTTGTTCCCCTCTTTCTCGAAAATCATACCTACCACGTCCTTGTCCATAGGCAACTCCTGTGGCAAGGACATCGTGTGCCCCAGCTTGAGCATGAGTATCTTCAGAAAATCCCTTCAAGGTCATCTCATATTGTAAAAGTTTGGCACGAAGGTCTTCAAATGTCGGTAAATCTGGCAAACACAATAAAGAAGTAATCATCATATGATAATCCGATCCCAGCCCGCTCAAAGTTTGTTGCACCATATCTCTGTCACTAACTGTGCATCCCACGATGGCCAACTGATCTGTAATGGTCTTCATTTTGTTCAAGTATTCCATGATGGTCATGGAGTCCTTCCTCAGCATTTGAAACTCTTTCTTCAAAAATAATACTCTGGCCTGAGAAACTTGAGAATATGTCTGAACCAATCGATGCCATAATTGCATTGCAGAACAGTCATCTGGAATTGCCACAAGCACCTCCTGTGACTGGGTGGAAGTGATGTAGGCAACCAAAGCTTGATCTCGCTTTATCTAGGATATATATTCTGGATTTCTGACAAAAGTAATGGAAGTGTCACCCTCCTCAGCCTTGCCATCTTGTGATATGAACTCTGGAGGAACAGAAACAGAGCCATCTAGATGTCCAGAAAGATCTTGACTTATAAATGGGATGATTTGTCTTTTCCAGGTGAGAAAATTGGAGTTATTTAGTTTTTCAGATAAAAGTTGACTAAGAAAGTTGGAAGAGAGGCCAAATTGAGAAGAAGAAAGGGAATCCATAGGTGATTGAAGGCTGAGCAAGACTCAAAAATAAAAGAAGTCAGAAACAATACTGGAGTAGAACCAAAGAAGTCAGAAAAAAAAAAATCAGAACTCGGCCTTTTTTTTTTACGGGTAGCAGACCCAAGACAGAACCAGAGTTATGCAGTAAACTGGTCTGTAAAGATCAGTCAATGAAAAGCAAAGAGCTGAATATGATTTTTGGAGGTAACGTTATTCTAAAGTGTAAAGAAAAAGAATCTGATATTTTACTCAGTTCTGAAGAAAATATCAGATTAGGAACAACTTATGAAATCACACAAAGGTTTGCTCATGCGTGACCAAAAGAAATCACGTGCGTGACCAAATGAAATCACGTGAAACAGTGTGAGAAGGAGAAAGATTAGATGCAAATAGTTGGGAGATGCAAATTTTTAGAATAAGATCAGTAGATTTCAGAAATAGGGATGCAGATTTTTAGATAAGAAGGAGAGAGAGATAGGGATGCAAATTTCAGAAATAGTAGGGATGCAGATTTCAGAAATACGTTGACTGGAGAGAATCAATAGATTTCAAGAAGAATAAGAAAAGAAATACCTTGGATGAAGACGTTGGAGAGAGGATCAATGGCTTTGATACCATGTAAGAAACGGTGGGTTCCTTGGCACATGCACAAGACCAAACATAGGAAGAGGAGAGGATACGTAAGAGCTGCAGAATCCTTCACTGGAGGCTGCAATATTGACATTCCATTAAGTATATAGTGTTACGATCACTAGGGTACGAGAATACCCATTACACAACAATGTAATTTACAATATGCCATTAATATACTAAATGAACATGTGCTTAAATCTGAAATTAGATACACTTGAATTGGGTTTGGATCTGATCCAAACCCAGTACGTGAATAATGTCTTCTTTTCACCGCCCCCGCACCCGCACCCACACCCGCACCCATGTGACATAGATATATATCTATATATCAGCATAGGGTCCATAAGGAAGAAAAATAATTTTTTTTTCATAAGTAAACAAATTCATGCTATCAACTTGTAGTACACATGCATATCCAGATTTAAGGACCCCTGTATTCACTTGGGTGCATACGTGACTTCAAGTGTATGGATTAGGCATGATTAACACTAATATGCATGTACAGGTATACACACAACTCCAACAAGACTTATAGGTAACATATGCATTCCACTTGCATGTTTGCATATTATACTTAGATGAATTCATGCATTCAACATATGCATATTACATCTAGACGAATATATGCATATCTACATATACAAATTTATATTTGAAAAGATAAAAGAGAATCAAGAACCGATCCATGGGGATCGATTTTATCATGATGCCAACACATAACCAGCTATCTTTATCATAACATAAACTCTATTTTTGCATAAAACTCAGCATATACAGAATTTTATTTTCGTAAGAATGAAAGGAGTCAAAGGCACATCTATGGGAATTGGTAATACCATAACACAACCACAATCACAAGCTATTTTATCATGAAATAAATTTGATTTTGACATAAAAGAAACATACATAGAATTTATTGCAAAAAGGGTGAAGGAAGTCGAAAACGAACCCATGGAAGAGGATCCATAGATCCTCTCTCTTGTATTATAGAGTAGACATATGGATCTACTCATTTTTCCATGGATTTTACGTCTAAATCTTGCATAGAATCGAACCGGCATTCGATTTCTCACTCATATTCAAAAGAGAAGACCCGTACCTCAGAACCGACGGGGGGGGGAGGGGGAGCGTGCTCTGTTGCGCCAGATGCGAAAAAAGGTAATCAATTAACCATTTGAAAGGAAACTGAAGGGGCGGGCAGACTCATCTACGATCTTGACCCAACCTGACATTCATTAAGGGAGGCAGAAGCAAGGACTTCGCCCCTGCCGACCTACAGAAGCTACAGAGGGTGGCAAAGAACGACAGGGGACCCAGCCCTTGCCGATCCGCAAGGAAGACAGAAGGCAGCAGGGGTTAAGTCCCTTGCCGACCTTCTGTTATCGCAAACAGGGGCAATCTCTTCAATGGGCTTACCCTCCCTCCTAGGGAGTCACCACGCTTTGGCTTGCACAAGAGATGACGTCAATGAGATTTGAACATAGGCTGCCTGCCTAGCAGCCTAAGCTTCATCACACTACACCAAACCCCTTTGGGTTTTGAACTTGCAATGTCCCAACACACCGTGACGTGCACTAGCTACTCCTACCAGACAAGTGGAGCCCCCTGTTGGTCTTACCGAAAAGGAGGATCAAGCAGGGGCATCGTCCCTGCCTGTCGGCTGGAAAACGGAGGCGACAGGGGCGTTCCCCTACCTGCTGAAATTACAGAAGCGACAGGGGCGAGCCCTTGCCTGCCGAGAATTAGGAGGCAGCAGGGGCGTCACCCCTGCCTGCCGGAATCAGCGGTGGCAGGGGGCGAGCCCTGCCTACAGAAAATCGAGAGGTGGCAGGGGGTGTAATAACCTCAATTTTTGATAATTTATTTGTTTAAAATTAATGGGTATTTTTCTAAATTTGGGCCTCGGACCCGTTACCGTTATCGGATCCATAAAAGAATCCGTAACTAACCCACCTAAAGGGGGTGTTAAATTTTGCTTAGGATATTAATTATTAATTAAATAAATGATTAATAGTATTTATAAGGAAAAAAAATAAAAATATAAATGTTAGTATATAGGGTCGGACCCACAATTGGATCCACGGATCCAACTAAGGATCCGACACTCATGGGCGAAACCGGGTCCATAATGAAAATGGACCCAGCGTCGCGGGTCATGGGCTCGGACCCGGACCCGACCCTCTCGATCATTAAGGGGGAGAGTTGGGTTTTATTAAGGCAACCCGATAAGGGTTGCCCGATAAAACCCTAGCAGATACAGGAAGGGGGCAGGAGAGGGGGTTACGCAAGGGGCGTAACCGAAACCCCCATCTCGGCGATAAAAAGGGGAGGCGGAAGAGGGGGTCTCACCCTCTTCCCTCGTCTCCCTCGTCTCTCTCTCCCTGTCTGCGTGCGTGCACTGGAGGTGGAAGATCGTCGGCGAGCTGCGACAGCCACCGCAGCTCTAGCGAGCACTCCCTGTCACGGCAGCAGCAACCCCAACCGGTCTTACCACGTGACTTCAGCCTCCAATCGCCGGAAAGCTTCAAAAAAAAAGGTACGGGACTTCTTGGAAATAGGGTGAGGGATCGAATAGGGATTCGATTCCGTGCATGTGGTTTCGAGAGGAGAAAATCTCGGGGGTTTTGAGTAGTAACGACACCCGATTTGGGGGTTTAGCTGACAACCCCATTTCGGAACCCTAGCTATGGTTGGGGTTTCAGTGCCTAACCCTAAACCGAAAACATTTTTTTTCAACCCAACTGGATTTGGGTATTTTTCTTGCCTAATCCCACCCTGCAGAATCCCTAAATCACAACGATTTGGGATTCGACTGGGGTATCGGATAACCCTAGTCGTGGGATTCCCGATTTTCCCGAAATGGACAACCCCAGGTTTGGGGGTTTCCTCTTTGGGGACTCGATGAACCTGATTGTGGAAGCCTGGGGTCGATTTGTGATAAAAAGAAGATTATGGTGCATGTAAATGAATTTACAAAAGAGGGAATCTGATTGTTTTCTGGTTGTGGTTCTGGTTTCTATTTAAATAAAATTTTATTTCCCTAATTGATTCTTGATTTAGTGTAATTTCTGAAATTTTAATACTTAGCATGTATTAATGTGGTGATTTATTGGATTATCCTGGATTTTTGGCTGTATTAGATAATGGCTTGGAGCCAACTATATGAAAATTTAATGCATCGGTTGTCCTATTAATTAAAGTGTGTCCATAGGGCACTGTGCACTTTACTTGTTCTTTCAGGCATGAACTGCTCTAGCAATCATCATGAGGAAAACTATACATAGCTGTAATTTTGAGTTGAATATTCTTTTTAGTCAATTAATGATTTCAGATTTTAGATGGTTGCTTGTGTACAAAGTACCTTTTTGTGATTTCTTATCCACATCAGCTACATTCAGGGTTTACCTTTACATGAACTTAAATTATCATCTGTTATATTAAGCTTGAATCTCGGGTTAAGAGCATACAGAACTGATAATTATAGTCTGTGTCTCTGCTGGAATGAAGTTCTAGATGAGTGAAGCTTGATTAGGGTGGAACGGCAACCCTGATTTTAATAAGAGTGCCTTATACTTCACCCATGTGGAACAGCGTCCTTGCATACATTTCAGAGATTTTGATCCATTATCTTTTAGGTGGGTTTGTTTTCCTGTTAAGGGTTTATCTATATGTAAGGAATCATGAAGGAGTGGTCTTATAATTACTGATTTTGAACTAAAATTTCTGAGCCTAATATTAGCATCTAATACTTCTGTCAACTTAGACAGAATAATCGATATGAATGAGTAGTCTCAAAGCTTTTAAATATCATCCAACTTGACTGATTTTAAAGTTAATAGTAATTGACATTAAGGCTGAGATTGAACTTGTGTATCTTTTAAAAACAAAACTATTTTTCCTTACTGAATAGCTTTAATTAAAATTTTGCTGGGAATGGACTAGTTAGGAACCCACTTATCTTTGGGCTGTGTTACTGCCATATAGGAATAAAAATTCTGTTTTAAAACAGGGAGTTGTACGAATAAGGAAATGGGGATATGAACAGCTTGAATGGTGGCTGGTATACCTGCATTAGATTAATTATGTTTGAAAGGGGCAGCCCTACGTACCATGCAAATTTTATGTTTGATATGCCTATTTTACCTGCTCATGCCAGAGGGGTTTTAATTCTGTCTCTGTAGCATATATATATATATATACATATATATACATGTCCTGATTTCTATTGACAGGGCTGATTTCCATATGTTTTCATAGTTAGCCGAATGTTGTTACTCAGACTTCCTATTTTCATAAATGTATATACAAAGTCCTGAACCATGAAAACATGAATGGTGTAATATACTGCTGATAGGTTCATGAACTGTTAAAGTCTGATAGCATCTTGCATGCATTACCTAATGTGATGCTGTAGGCTGTCTATTGACATAAGATGGTGCCTGAGTGTGGTTAAGCTCAAAGTTTGTAAGATGTAGCGTGGGATCATTGCAACATAACCCGAAAATTTTCAGTTGTGTATAATAGTGCTCATGTTACACTGTTTAGGGAGGATGGATACATGAAACTGAAATTATACATATGGATTGTATCTTGCTTGTATGTCTCTAGCTGAACATTATATTTTTGTCTAGAGTCCATGTGTTATTTCAAAGCTTGTGTATTGGATTGTATGGAAACACTGTTATGATTATGGTACTCATGGGTGTGAGCATGATTCAGTTATTATTAATTCTTCTTGAACCTGTACGCTTGATTATTGTGTGAATTGATACATGTACACTCACACACTTAAAGAAACCATGGATTTGGTTAAATATGTGATGTAGGTAACACACACATATGAAAATGCATATGAATGCATTATGACATGCATATGTGTGGATTTATGATTTTCATAAGTGCACATGCTTTTGGCACTTTGGCTTAGTGGTATAAATAAAACACTACTTTTGTTTTGTGATGTGATGTCTCGATGGCCTAAATGGACTGTCATCGGCCTGGAGAGCCGTGAGTTTGGTTTTCTTTCACATATGTTTTAACTGCATCACTTAAACCACATAAGATGGTTTGGCACATTACTACGATGTTCAAATGGTTTATACGGGCTGGAGTCCCGAATGGGTCCCTGCAAGGGAGGATGCAGGGTTTTTCACTTTACTTTTGCATATGTGTTGCAAACTTAAAGAAATGGACTTAATTAAAAATACAATGAATAAGAACAACGTAATATACCTTCTGGGATATCTCATCTGGAGTATGAGAATCTTAGTGATCCGGTCTTGGGGAGACTGTGAGGATACAAAAACTCTGTGTGCGTTGTTGCCCCTAAACCCGATATTGAGGTTCTTCTCCTGACCACGGTTTTAGGGAAAACCCGCCACTTTACCCGGGAGTGGTGTGTTAGTCACAACTGTGAGTTTGTGGTACCAAGGAAGTGACACTTGTGGGCGTAGGGTGTCCCTTGTGTCCCCGACATTAGATGTGGAGGTCTAATGTTCCGATGGATGGTGCTGTTTCCTGATATCGGTCGAGGGCTAAGTTGGAACCTAGTAATAAAATACAAATTGTGTGTTAAGCTACCCTGGGAACCTACTTGACCTCGGGGTTTGTACTCGTTTGGTGTATCCGCGGGCCACGGTAATTAAAAAAAGGAACTTAAAGATGTGTGCATCTAATAGGGCATGCATATGGAAAGATGGACTTAAATGAAAGATAACAGAAGAAATCATGCATTGCACATAATCATGCATTTTTCTGTTATGCATTAGATCATGCATGTTTGCATCATTCTTGATATCATGACATCATTTGGTGGTAGCATATGACTTACTTTGTGAAATCATGCTGAAAGGTTTGATTATTTAGTTATTGATATATGACACTGTTTACTGTTCTTGACTGGTGAGTATATGCAATTATTGGTAGTTATGGATATTTAAATGTTGCAAATTTTATATCTGCACTCACTCAAATCACTGCATGAAATCTTATCCATGTTCTTTCTCTCACCTGGTTTCTTTAGAAGTAGCTGTGCTCAGAATTTCGGTTCTGACACCCTACTTTGTTGGTTTTTCACAGGAAATGGTGAACAGTGAAGTTGGACATGCATCTGGGGATGGATGAGTTATACTTGGGCTTGTCAGCTTCAGTAGAGGATAGATTGGCTCTTTCTTTTGTCATTCAGTTCTTTTAAATTCTGCAATTGTTACTTTACTTTCAGTTGAAGAAAACCTTGTCTTTGAAATTTTCTTACTCATTAATAAAAGAGTTTTAGTTGGTTGATATGGATGATAATTGCAACTTCGTTTGTGGTGGATGTGCTATCCAATGTAAAGTGGAACTGTGAGGAGCCCACATCTCTGGGAAGGTTTCCGCAACTCTTAGAAAAAAAAATTCTGCATTTTTAAAGGGTATGGATTGGGGTCGTTACAGGTTTGGTATTAGAGCCACCACAAAGACTTGCAATTTTATCATCTTTGGAGTATTAAATTTTTATTTTTGGTATATGAGCCCTGTCCTGAAGCTTCGACAAGTATGACTCGTCCTCCAGAGCAGTCTTCTTCACTGCTATGACTATTTAATACTTTTATTTAAAGTAGGTGAATTCTGTGTGATGGATTGCAATTTAATATTCCTTGATGTGAAATTAATAAGTCTTGGTTTGATTACGTGAACGATTATTGTTCGTGATCAACCCTAAGGGGGTAGGATCAATAGGAGTCTAATTTGTAGAAAGGATGTACGTTGTAGATGTCGCACTATACCCGTAGAGGCGCTTCGTCTTCTACTGCTGCTCCCACGAACTGGCAGGAGTAAAGAGATTTCATGATGGAGGCCATCCATACCTTGACGGAGACTATGACGGCTCAGGCGACACAGACAGCACAGGCGCTGCAAGCGGCCCAGAACCTCCAGGCGGCACAGGCTGCACAAACGGCGCAAGCGGCACAGGCTGCCCAGGCAGCTGCGCAGGCAGCCGCACAAGCAGCAGCTCGTGACCCTCCTGTCAACGTTGTTTCAAACGCGGGTGGAGTTTCTTTCGAAAAGTTCCTGAAGTTAGATCCGCCTTCCTTTTCAGGAGAGGCAAACCCAGAGGCAGCGGAACACTGGTTGAGGAGTTGGAGCGGGTGTTCGACGTCTTGTCTGTTCCTGAGGACAGAAAGACATCTTTTGGCACGTACCGTCTGAAGGGCGATGCCCAGAAATGGTGGGACACCCTGCGAAGGGTGAAGTTCGCCGATTGGGACGAGATCCCCTGGGAGACGTTCAGGGAAGAGTTTCTGGACACGTATTTCCCCGCGTATGCCGAGGAACAGATGCAACGGGAGTTCCTTGATCTGACTCAGGGAACCATGAGTCTGGTAGATTACACTACCAAGTTCCGGAACCTCGAGAGGTACTGTCCGAACCTCTTCAGAAATGAGAAGGCGAGAGCGTCGAAGTTTCTGTACGGACTAAAGGATGGATTACGAGCTCGCGTACTGTCAGGTCGGCCTCCTACCTTGGTCGATGCGATCGAGTCAGCCACTGTTCTGACCAAGGACTGGGAGAGGTCTAAGAACGTATCACAAAAGGGAGGCACAAATGGAGGTGATGCTTCGGGCGGAAAGAGGAAGGATCCACCTACAAGCGGAAAGACTCAGGGTGGCAAGAAGCAGCGGATCTATAATGGGCAACAGCAAGAAAAGGCCCCGCCAACATGTCGTAGGTGCGGCAAGAACCATCCACTAGGTTTTTGCCCACTGTTCAAGGGGAATTGCTATCACTGTCAACAGCCAGGGCACATTGCTCCTTTTTGTCCGAACAAGCCAGCGGCTCAGGTAGGACAACAACCACAGCAGCAACAGCAAATACCTCAACCGCAACAGGGTCAGCGGAAGACTAATGGGAGAGTTTATGCTATTACGACTGCTACTCAGGACGATCAGACTGATCTGGTCTAAGGTATCTTATTAGTTGTCAATCGTTTGTACTGGTGGGATAATTGATTTTAGTACTACTCACATTTAGTACATTCTAATTTTGCAGACGAAATTCTTTTAAGCGGGTAGGGATGTAATAACCTCAATTTTTGATAATTTATTTGTTTAAAATTAATGGGTATTTTTCTAAATTTGGGCCTCGGACCCGTTACCGTTATCAGATCCATAAAAGAATCCGTAACTAACCCACCTAAAGGGGGTGTTAAATTTTGCTTAGGATATTAATTATTAATTAAATAAATGATTAATAGTATTTATAAGGAAAAAAAATAAAAATATAAATGTTAGTATATAGGGTCGGACCCACAATTGGATCCACGGATCCAACTAAGGATCCGACACTCATGGGCGAAACCGGGTCCATAATGAAAATGGACCCAGCGTCGCGGGTCATGGGCTCGGACCCGGACCCGACCCTCTCGATCATTAAGGGGGAGAGTTGGGTTTTATTAAGGCAACCCGATAAGGGTTGCCCGATAAAACCCTAGCAGATACAGGAAGGGGGCAGGAGAGGGGGTTACGCAAGGGGCGTAACCGAAACCCCCATCTCGGCGATAAAAAGGGGAGGCGGAAGAGGGGGTCTCACCCTCTTCCCTCGTCTCCCTCGTCTCTCTCTCCCTGTCTGCGTGCGTGCACTGGAGGTGGAAGATCGTCGGCGAGCTGCGACAGCCACCGCAGCTCTAGCGAGCACTCCCTGTCACGGCAGCAGCAACCCCAACCGGTCTTACCACGTGACTTCAGCCTCCAATCGCCGGAAAGCTTCAAAAAAAAGGTACGGGACTTCTTGGAAATAGGGTGAGGGATCGAATAGGGATTCGATTCCGTGCATGTGGTTTCGAGAGGAGAAAATCTCGGGGGTTTTGAGTAGTAACGACACCCGATTTGGGGGTTTAGCTGACAACCCCATTTCGGAACCCTAGCTATGGTTGGGGTTTCAGTGCCTAACCCTAAACCGAAAACATTTTTTTTCAACCCAACTGGATTTGGGTATTTTTCTTGCCTAATCCCACCCTGCAGAATCCCTAAATCACAACGATTTGGGATTCGACTGGGGTATCGGATAACCCTAGTCGTGGGATTCCCGATTTTCCCGAAATGGACAACCCCAGGTTTGGGGGTTTCCTCTTTGGGGACTCGATGAACCTGATTGTGGAAGCCTGGGGTCGATTTGTGATAAAAAGAAGATTATGGTGCATGTAAATGAATTTACAAAAGAGGGAATCTGATTGTTTTCTGGTTGTGGTTCTGGTTTCTATTTAAATAAAAATTTATTTCCCTAATTGATTCTTGATTTAGTGTAATTTCTGAAATTTTAATACTTAGCATGTATTAATGTGGTGATTTATTGGATTATCCTGGATTTTTGGCTGTATTAGATAATGGCTTGGAGCCAACTATATGAAAATTTAATGCATCGGCTGTCCTATTAATTAAAGTGTGTCCATAGGGCACTGTGCACTTTACTTGTTCTTTCAGGCATGAACTGCTCTAGCAATCATCATGAGGAAAACTATACATAGCTGTAATTTTGAGTTGAATATTCTTTTTAGTCAATTAATGATTTCAGATTTTAGATGGTTGCTTGTGTACAAAGTACCTTTTTGTGATTTCTTATCCACATCAGCTACATTCAGGGTTTACCTTTACATGAACTTAAATTATCATCTGTTATATTAAGCTTGAATCTCGGGTTAAGAGCATACAGAACTGATAATTATAGTCTGTGTCTCTGCTGGAATGAAGTTCTAGATGAGTGAAGCTTGATTAGGGTGGAACGGCAACCCTGATTTTAATAAGAGTGCCTTATACTTCACCCATGTGGAACAGCGTCCTTGCATACATTTCAGAGATTTTGATCCATTATCTTTTAGGTGGGTTTGTTTTCCTGTTAAGGGTTTATCTATATGTAAGGAATCCTGAAGGAGTGGTCTTATAATTACTGATTTTGAACTAAAATTTCTGAGCCTAATATTAGCATCTAATACTTCTGTCAACTTAGACAGAATAATCGATATGAATGAGTAGTCTCAAAGCTTTTAAATATCATCCAACTTGACTGATTTTAAAGTTAATAGTAATTGACATTAAGGCTGAGATTGAACTTGTGTATCTTTTAAAAACAAAACTATTTTTCCTTACTGAATAGCTTTAATTAAAATTTTGCTGGGAATGGACTAGTTAGGAACCCACTTATCTTTGGGCTATGTTACTGCCATATAGGAATAAAATTTTTGTTGTAAAACAGGGAGTTGTACGAATAAGGAAATGGGGATATGAACAGCTTGAATGGTGGCTGGTATACCTGCATTAGATTAATTATGTTTGAAAGGGGCAGCCATACGGACCATGCAAATTTTATGTTTGATATGCCTATTTTACCTGCTCATGCCAGAGGGGTTTTAATTCTGTCTCTATAGCATATATATATATATATATATACATATATATACATGTCCTGATTTCTATTGACAGGGCTGATTTCCATATGTTTTCATAGTTAGCCGAATGTTGTTACTCAGACTTCCTATTTTCATAAATGTATATACAAAGTCTTGAACCATGAAAACATGAATGGTGTAATATACTGCTGATAGGTTCATGAACTGTTAAAGTCTGATAGCATCTTGCATGCATTACCTAATGTGATGCTGTAGGCTGTCTATTGACATAAGATGGTGCCTGAGTGTGGTTAAGCTCAAAGTTTGTAAGATGTAGCGTGGGATCATTGCAACATAACCCGAAAATTTTCAGTTGTGTATAATAGTGCTCATGTTACACTGTTTAGGGAGGATGGATACATGAAACTGAAATTATACATATGGATTGTATCTTGCTTGTATGTCTCTAGCTGAACATTATATTTTTGTCTAGAGTCCATGTGTTATTTCAAAGCTTGTGTATTGGATTGTATGGAAACACTTGTCGTGGAGGTTTATGCTTTCAGTTGACTGTTATGATTATGGTACTCATGTGTGTGAGCATGATTCAGTTATTATTAATTCTTCTTGAACCTGTACACTTGATTATTGTGTGAATTGATACATGTACACTCACACACTTAAAGAAACCATGGATTTGGTTAAATATGTGATGTAGGTAACACACACATATTGAAAATGTATATGAATGCATTATGACATGCATATGTGTGGATTTATGATTTTCATAAGTGCACATGCTTTTGGCACTTTGGCTTAGTGGTATAAATAAAACACTACTTTTGTTTTGTGATGTGATGCCTCGATGGCCTAAATGGACTGTCATCGGCCTGGAGAGCCGTGAGTTTGGTTTTCTTTCACATATGTTTTAACTGCATCACTTAAACCACATAAGATGGTTTGGCACATTACTACGTTGTTCAACTGGTTTATACGGGCTGGAGTCTCGAATGGGTCCCTGCAAGGGAGGATGCGGGGTTTTTCACTTTACTTTTGCATATGTGTTGCAAACTTAAAGAAATGGACTTAATTAAAAATACAATGAATAAGAACAGCGTAATATACCTTCTGGGATATCTCATCTGGAGTATGAGAATCTTAGTGATCCGGTCTTGGGGAGACTGTGAGGATACAAAAACTTTGTGTGCGTTGTTGCCCCTGAACCCGATATTGAGGTTCTTCTCCTGACCACGGTTTTAGGGAAAACCCGCCACTTTACCCGAGAGTGGTGTGTTAGTCACAGCTGTGAGTTTATGGTACCAAGGAAGTGACACTTGTGGGCGTGGGGTGTCCCTTGTGTCCCCGACATTAGATGTGGAGGTCTAATGTTCCGATGGATGGTGCTGTTTCCTGATATCGGTCGAGGGCTAAGTTAGAACCCAGTAATAAAATACAAATTGTGTGTTAAGCTACCCTGGGAACCTACTTGACCTCGGGGTTTGTACCCGTTTGGTGTATCCGCGGGCCACGGTAATTAAAAAAAGGAACTTAAAGATGTGTGCATCTAATAGGGCATGCATATGGAAAGATGGAACTTAAATGAAAGATAACAGAAGAAATCATGCATTGCACATAATCATGCATTTTTCTGTTATGCATTAGATCATGCATGTTTGCATCATTCTTGATATCATGACATCATTTGGTGGTAGCATATGACTTACTTTGTGAAATCATGCTGAAAGGTTTGATTATTTAGTTATTGATATATGACACTGTTTACTGTTCTTGACTGGTGAGTATATGCAATTATTGGTAGTTATGGATATTTAAATGTTGCAAATTTTATATCTGCACTCACTCAAATCACTGCATGAAATCTTATCCATGTTCTTTCTCTCACCTAGTTTATTTAGAAGTAGCTGTGCTCAGAATTTCGGTTCTGACACCCTACTTTGTTGGTTTTTCACAGGAAATGGTGAACAGTGAAGTTGGACATGCATCTGGGGATGGATGAGTTATACTTGGGCTTGTCAGCTTCACTAGAGGATAGATTGGCTCTTTCTTTTGTCATTCAGTTCTTTTAAATTCTGCAATTGTTACTTTACTTTCAGTTGAAGAAAACCTTGTCTTTGAAATTTTCGTACTCATTAATAAAAGAGTTTTAGTTGGTTGATATGGATGATAATTGCAACTTCGTTTGTGGTGGATGGGCTATCCAATGGAAAGTGGAACTGTGAGGACCCCAGATCTCTGGGAAGGTTTCCGCAACTCTTAGAAAAAAAAAATTCCGCATTTTTAAAGGGTATGGATTGGGGTCGTTACAGGGGGTGAGCCCCTGCCTGCTGAAAACAGAAGGGCGGCAGAGCCATCACCCCTGCCTGCCGGGATCCTAGAGGCGGTAGGGGGCGAGCCCCTGCTTGCCAGCAACAGAAAGAGAGAGAGATGGGGAGGGGAGGCAGGGGGCCGTCGGCCTCCCGACGAACGCAGAGAGAAGGGGGGGAGGCGCGACATGGGGTCGTCCTCCCGACACACGCAGAGGGAGAGGGGAGGCGCAACAGGGAGTCGCCGGCCTCCCGACGCACACAGAGATAAGGGAGTAGGGTGTATACCTTCGAGGTCGCCGACGACGGCGACGACGATGATCAGAACAAGAGGGAGGAGGCGGCATCGACTCTCCCGAGAGGCAGCAGATGCGAGGTCTTCGGCGCTGGGGTTCGGTCGCACGCTAGGAGCGAGAGAGGAGGAGGGAGGCACATGCAATGGAAGCCCTCCCTCCCCTCGACGTACCTTTAATGGGGTTCGGGGAGGAGCCCAACAGGGAAACCCCGAAGGGTTTCCTGTTTCGCCGCGTGGAGAGGGAAACACAGAGGCAGAGGGGAGAGGGTTTAAAAGAAACCCTCACCTCCGATAGCCCTAGCGGGTCCGGGTCGGATCCGGGTCCGACCCGACTCTGATTTTTTTTTGGAAAACAAGGGTTTTACAGTGCACCTCAGGACGTATGAGGCGCACGCCTCGAGGCTTTGGCGCTTTGTACATGTGCCTCAAGGCATAAAGCCCCTCGCCTTGAGGTGAGGCATGCTTTTTGCGCCTTGAGGCGCATTTTTAATAACACTGCTCACGACAATTGGCTGAATCCCGTGAAACCATTTCATGGAGGCTCATTGATATCTTCTTTTGATAAAGCAAATCTACTTTGATTCTTGAATAATCCACATCACTTTTGCTTTTATTCTAACATAAGACTCCTTTTTTCTGTTGAAAAACCCTGTATCGATAATTATGATCTTACATATGGACAATTCTTCCATATCTCATTCATCCACAAAAAGATTTTTTCTTTGTGCATTGTTAAAAAAAATGTTTTTCTGGAGAGGCTATTTTTCCAATCGAGTCACGGGTATTGACATATTATTACCTAATGATTTTTCACAAAGTGGTGACAAAACATATAACTTATACAAATCTCAACCTCTTTCAAATGTGAATCTATGTGATTGAGAAAAGAACTTGCATCTCAACCTCTTTCAGTTTGAATTCAAACATGGGGTTGATTCACACTCCATGTTCTGAGAAATATTTACTTCCGCAAAGAAAATGGAATCTTTGTCTAAAGAAATGTGCTGAGGAACGACAGATGTATAGAGCCTTTCAATGAGATAATGCTTTTTCAAATCTCTCAAAATGAAATCTATTCCAAATGTGTGTATGTGTGTAAATGTTAGCCAAAAGCAAAGAGCTAAAAACTAGATATTTGAATAAAGTAAGATGTATTAGAAATGAAGAAGATAGTTTTAGTTAATGATGACCAAATTAAGAAGAGATGGAGAAAATATTTTTGTCGCTTGCTAAATGAAGTAGAACAAGGGAAACCTGACTAGGGAATGATCAATAGAATCAATGAGGAAGTAGAAATAACAATAAAAAAGATGAAAAAATAAAGCATTAGGTTTAGATAATATCTCTGTTTGACTTTTGGATGTGGATGAGTAAGATTAGGATAAAATGGTTAACAAAATTGTTTAATAATATCTTATATATAAAAAAAAACTAAGTGAATGGAGATAGAGTATTTTGGTTCGTATATATAAGAATAAAGGTAATATTTAAAATTTCTCTAACTGTAAAAGTATTAAACTTATGAGTCATCGTGAAGTTCTGGGAGTGTATAATACTACGTTTGAGAAGAGAGTCGTATATATTGTCTAATTAAATTTGGTTTCCTGCCATGAAGATGAACAATAAAAACTACATTTTTATTAAAGCAACTCAGAGAAAATTTCTTAAAGGCCTTTATCATTCTAAGTTTCACTCAAATCACTTTCAAGATGCCTTGATGGTGAAATAGTGACTGAACATCTCGTGCTGAAGATCTGTATGAGGGAACTGTAAACAATTGTTAAGGGAATGTGTAGGGAAACTAGTATATTCCCAATTAGAGATAGGTTACACCAAGGATCCAATTTAAGCCGTATCTTTTTGCATTGATCATAGACAAAGTAACATCCCCTATCCAGGAGAATGACCTAGGGTGTATACTCTTTGTAGATGACATAGTGTTTGTTAGTCAATATAGAGAAGATGCACAGAATAAACTAAACTTGAGAAACACATTAGAGAAAAATGGTTTAAGAATTGATGGAATAACAATAGGATACATGAAATACAACTTTATTGCAGAAGTTAGTGAGAAAAATATCATAAAAATTTGGGATTCAGCAATGGGTCAAATGGCACAGCAGCCTGGCTGGGCTGAGCCTGAACTGCCAAATTGGAGCCTGGGATGGCCAACAATGGGCCTAGGTTAGGCCAGAACCAATTAGACCCATGAGCCTAATGGGTGGACAGTGAGCTGGCATCCGGCCATAGGCCATCCTGAACCAGGCCAGACCAATGGCCCACCCATTAAATGAAGAACAGAAAGTGCTCCATCTAAATAATGATGATGGACTGTAAAGGTTATTAATCTCAAGTACTTAAATCTCACAACATTTCCTGTTGTGGTTTTGTGAATTAACAGAACCATCATTGCTTTTAGAATGCCAACTTTAGATGGTAATAGGTTTATGAAGGTTCAAACAATCTCATACCTAGAATATGCCCTTCCCAACAGTAAATATGTAATAGACTCATGGTTGTCCCACTTCCTGATTTTCTTGGGTGTTATGGAGTTGTGAGAGTTTGGAGGAATGGTATCTAGGTCATGTTACATAATAAGTTGTACGGCAGTGAGTGTCAACATGGTTTGAGGACCGATGCTTGTGAAGCTTAGTGATTTCATTCTTACCTTCAAGTTGATGCTACGGTGTTAGTATTAGAGCGGCATGCATTGATTTGAACTAATGTGGCCTGAATCATATTATTAGCTTGATGCAAATTGCGCTTCTTAGTACGATCACCATGTTTTATACCATTTCATTGTACTCCTGCAATTAATATGACTACTAAATGATGAGCCATATGGCTACTAAACATGGAACTTTGTAGCCAACTTTTTTACGTTAAGAAGCCTCCTCATGGAGCTAATGTTTATGTTCGGATGCAAGTGGAAGCTCATGGAAATACATACTCATCACTGATGCAAGCAAATGCGAACAAACATATATGTTAACTGTGTTTATGCATGCGATCCAAAAATCAACAGTTCTAAATGCATCGATTTTTCCCAACTCATAAAAATATGTTTTTTTCGTCAAAAAAACATGATCCAAGACTCTATTCTTACTAGATCGAGCATGCTGAACACATCTATGAGGTTTGATTTAGTCAAAACAATGGTTCTGTCTTCATCAGCCGGATTAGAATAATAATTGTGTCTTCCAGTCAATTTCCTACATTAAAAAAACTAACCCTATAATGCTAATTGCAGGCTTTGATCCGCAAGTGGGCTCCTGCTGCTGTTGTGTTAGGAGTAGTCTTCCTGCTTCTTTGGGTGCGCAACAAATTATGGTGATTCAATTTTTTAGCAAGTGCAGAATCAGACAACATTTGTTATCCGTGATCTAGCTGGGTTTTCAACACAGAATTGGTGCAGCAAGTTCTTGCAGAGGATCTGATTGGGTGAGAGATGATGATGCTTCTGAAGTAACTGTTGGCACCAAAATTTTGCAGCTTGGACAAGTTTGGATCTCATGAGTTTTTGTAGCTTTACACAAATGATAAATGTTAGACCTATATTCTTTTTGTGATGAACATCAAGGTCACTTTCTTTTAATCATTCTTTCCTAATACTGAAGTTTATGGAGATACTTGCACTTCTTATTTTTCTCAAGCAACTATAATGAATTTAGAATTTTCTTTGTTAGCAATAGGATATATTTGTTTCGATGTGGTTGACCCATCAGCTTTTTTTGGGGTCTTTTTTAGTAAATCTAACCCTACAGGTGATCTAAATGGTCAATTTAATGGGGATCGGATTTTGAATTACTAGATTCTGACGTCTGCTGGTTTTTCTGGCTATTAAAAGATGGACAACCGTGAATACATCAAAATTTCAAGACATGAAATAAAACAGTTTTTTTTTTTTGGTTAAAAATGTGGTTGGAGGGTTAGTCTCCAATAAATCAACCATGCTTAACACATCTCTTGAGTCAGATTGAATCAAGACAATTTGCAACTGAGTTCTTAGAAACACATCCTTTGCAATATGTAGCAGGTTGATCATCAGACATGAAATGATGAAGTTGGTTTAAATGCATGCACTTAGATAGGATTAACCATAGTTGTTTACCGAGTGCAGTCAGTTTTTTTTCCTGAGCCTACATACAGGCCATAGGATTACTGCATGCATCTTATACTGAGCCAGTTTGCATGGCTTTGAATTTTAGGGTTTTCTTCTGTTTTGATGCTACCAAGGGTAAAAATTCGGTAAATAACTGTATTGCATGACTAATTTGACACATTTTTTTAAATGCCCTACAAATTTTGATATTTTTTTCATGTTCAAAATCGTAAATATTTGAATTTAAAAGACCTTTTTACCTTTTATACATGCAAACTTCTTATATATGTGAACTTTCTTCCAAATATGTGATTGTTTTTTTGTAGAACAATCTTTCTTTTCATATTTTCATCTCTTTGATCCAATATTGAAAACTTGTGTTTTTATTATAGTCATTGGAAAATCTGAGATAGGATGATAACTTTCATGTTTTTAATCATAACAGAAAACCTATCTAGGGTTCTTGGTTCTAAAACTAGAATAGAAACATACTCTACAGTCTGAAACAGCTGAAAGATGTTTTGACCTATAAAATGAAGGATTTCAAAAAAAGCATAAAAAAAAATTAGACAAAAATATATTTTCAACGATACCTGATTCACTAAAAAATGATGAACGAGCGTTGAAATACAACTTCGACAATGTTTCTAAAACAAGAGATAAACAAGCGCAACTATGCTTTTTATGTCTGTTCTATGATATTTTTTGGCTACCTGCGTTGGAAACTTAAAAAAATAGAAAAAAGACAGATTAGGATGTTAACTTTTCAATGCCACCAAAATCACGTTCTCTGAAAGATAGATAAATCAATATAAGGATGAAAAAGTCTACATAAAATGAGAAAGTTCATATAAAATATATGTAAGAATGAGAAAGTTTCACCCCTATCTCTGGTATCTCAGCTTCCATAGTGATTCAGCTTGCCTAGTTTGGGGACTAAACACACTATTTTTTGTCGTATAATACGGTCATTTTTTATTTTAATTAACCAAGATATTTTTAGATGCATTTTTAAAAAAATTTCAAAACTCAGGTGCCTTTTTTATTAATGCCCAAACTTTAGGTGCTTTTTTGAAAAATTCCCTTTAACTTTTTTTGTTTTTTTATATTTTTAATCATTAAAATCTTAAATAAAATAAATAAATTCAAAATAAAATGTAAAATTTTAAATAATATGAAAAAAGTAAATAGTCAATATATTAACGTTACTACGCCATTGTAAACACAAATATCACAATAAAATCGCAATATGATTGAGCACCTAATGAAAGTTTTTTTCGGTTGACCTTATTCTGATCAGATGAACACTCTGCCTTCCATCTATGATGTAAACTGTTTGAATTCGGGTCAGATGTAACTAATACCGTATCCAATTAATAGAATATCGGTTATTCGTAGTCTAAACCAAATTCAGATGGAGAAAAACTAATACTGTATCTGAATTTTTTGCATGTAATTGGATAAGGATATTCATCATATCCAGATATCTATTGGATTCAGTAGCAAAATTTAAAACTATATCCGAATCTAATTATAATTGGACGTGGTTTTGGCTTACTGAATTCGACCAAACGGAGTTGAATTCAGTGGGATGTCAGATAAAGCCCGATCCATCGACAATCTGAATGGTAACAGCACGACTTGTGGAAAGTATCATGATATTTTGATTGTATAAACTAAAGGTTTGACTCGAAAGTTTGATTTTTTTTTTTGAAAAATAAGATATGAGGACATGATTTATTTAAAAATTTAAGTAACAAAAAACTATTTTTTTGTTATTTTAGTGTAAAGAAAATATATTTGTATTAAAATAAAACTTTAAAATAATAAAGTAATATTAAAATATTGTCTGTACGTATCAGTGTCCATGTCTACGTGTCCAAGCCTATCCACTCATGACTCGTATCATCAGAACACACCACCAAAATGGCGTGTCCTTGTGACATAAATCACCCATCTCGAGAAACGCCAAGATGGGTGGCTATCAAGCAGGTCGCTGCATGTCCACTATGCAGCGATGCTGCTTTTAATGTGAACACTATACATAAAGGCTTACCATTTTGGTGTCGTGTTGGCAGTTGTTGCTGAACCACTGTGCACTCTCTTCCTCATCCTCTCTCTCTCTCTCTCGATCTGGTTTCCCTTCTTCATCGGGTTCGTCCCTCCCATGCTTCTAAAGAAGAAGAAGACAGTTATCGAAGAATTCACGGGGAGGTTTCTGCCGAAGACGCCGTTTGGAGAGTCTGCTTTGACAAAGATGGCCCGGAGTTCACTGATATCATCTATGAGAAAGCGGTTGGAGAAGGCATTGCCAAGGTAATAATTCGGTGGTTATACTTAAGTGGTTGCGGTGGGAGTTGGTGTTTTGTTGATTTAGACTCTTCTTGGTTTAGTTTGGTGAATCACCGTTTTTGGTTTAATGTGCTTGTTTTTTGGGTTTTATGAGTTATCATGTGATTGGATGTCAATGTATGGTGACTGTTGCATGGTTGTGATGGGATTGGTGGTTGGTCTTTTGGATGTTTAGTTGTTGAGTTCTGTGAATCACTATGTTGGGATTGGTTTTTATTGTTTTAGATGGTTCTTTGTTGATCTTCCTGCTGTTTTAGGCAAGCTCGGCAAAGATGTGGTCAATTCAGTCTGATTCAACAAGGACTTTGGCCACCAAGTTTTGAAGTTATAGTCTTGAATACTATGCTTTCAAGCCAGGACAAATCTTCATGGAATTCAATTGATTACTTAGTTTTTCCCAAGAAATTTTCTTTCTCAGGACTTGTAACAGAGCTGAATCCTGAGCGTGCTGCAAGCCCTAAGTGTAAGATCTCGTGTTTTCAGACCTTAGTCAATTCATGAAAACTTTGAAATTTGGCTAAGTCTGGTAAGAAAATCGTTTGAAGCTCGAATTTTAGACCGAGGTCTTAGAGTTTGGGTTTGACCCAAGTCTCATCAACAAGGTCTAGACAAGCCAATCAAAGTGTGGAAAGAGTTTTAATTTCAACTTTTAAATTCAAGCGAAATTCAAGCGAAATTCGAGTTATTTTCGGGCGAAATTCGGAATTTGATATTCATGTAATATATCATTGTATGCGTCTCGAAATTCTGAGCGCAATGGTGTTTTACTTTTTCAAATCCGAGTTCCGGTTGGTCCAGAAATCACGTTTTTCTAAAATTTTAGCAGTTTGTTGAAACGAATCCGAAATTGGATCGGATTGAATTCAAGATGTAGGATCCAAATTTTTATGGATTTGGGTCCTAGTTAGGTCCTATAAAAATCTGGAGTTGATAAAAGTCTTAATCCAAATTTGTGTATGAGTATGGGTTTGGATCTTGGATCTTGGATCCGAATCCGATCCAAATCCAAGCTCAACCTTTTTTTGACTTTAAATTCATATGAGAGATTTAAATTGGGGTTATTATCATATAAAAAGTCTCCATGGTCAATATGACCAATTTTGGAAACTTTTGAATACCTATTAATAATTAAATTCAAAAAAATAAAATTATTAATTTAATGATTTTTATTAATTTCGGGATTTGGGTTAAGAGGGTTTAGGGTTAACCCTCTTCCCTAATTAAAAGGGGTTTAGAGGTTTCCATACCTTTTAAGTAAGGTAGGTCAAAAAGTCAACAAAAATTTTATTAGAGAGGAGTCCAAGAAATTTTGGGAACTCCCTAATGTGGGAGAACCAAATCTGGAAACTCTCTAAAAAGTTTCCAGCTACTAATAGGAGAAGGAAGGGGGGGGGGGCGGCAGCCCTTTCTCTTTCTTTTGGCTGGAGAGGAAAAAAAATAGGAAAAAGAGGGGAGAGAAGGAGAGAGAGAGAGAGAGGAGAAAGAAAGGAGGAGTGCAGGAGGTAGAAGAAGGTGGGAGGCATCGGAGCTCAGCCCAAACGCCCTCCACAACCTCTATTCTCTTTTTTTCTAAAAAGGTACGGGTACTCCTTCTTGAAACGAATGAGAAATAGGGTAAAGATTGGATTTTCCATGCATCTTTTGATGGAAATCCATAGAAGAACAGTGGACCGTCGATTTCCACGGTTACCCATTCATATATGTTGTATTTTTATTGTTTCAAAAAAAATATATATAAACAAACAAAAACAAGGTAGGTGATAGATTTATTAAACAGTTTTTTTTTTGTAACCTGTATGTTGTTTTTGACAGCATACACAGGTCCAAACTGGACCTGTGTACATGCTGTTGGACCCAGCCGACAGGGTCGGCTGGGCTGGGTATCTTCTTTAAAACAAGAAAATCAGTTTTGCAAAATCGGTGGTATGTTGTTGTTTTTGACTGTGTACATGCTTTTGGACCCAGCCGACAGGGTCGGCTGGGCTGGGTATTCATTTTCCCTTTCAAAAAACAAAAATCAGTTTTTGGGTGACCTGTTTTGCTGTCGTTTTTTACAGCCTACACAGGTCCAAACTGGACCGGTGTGCGTGCTTTTGGACCCAGCCGACAAGGTCGGCTGGGCTGGGCTGGGTGTTTTCCCCTTTAAAAAGAAAAAAAAAACACATGATAATATTAGCAGGCAGTCTTGCGTAAATAATTTTTTTTTATGCTGTTGTTGTTGACAGCATACACAGGCCCACATTGGACCTGTGTATATGCTGTTAAGCCCAGCCAAAATGGTCGGCTGGGCTGGGCAGGGTTGTAACAATATATATATATATATATATATATATATATATATATATATATATATATATATATATATATATATATATATATATATATATATATATGCGAAACCCATTTTATGTTGGGTTTCGGCTGTTGGTTGGTTGGCTGGCAGCCAGCCGAGTGGCACTCGGCTGACTGCCAGCTGCTGGCCGAGCCGACAGGCCCAACCAAGTGATTGGCTGGGTGCGGTACTAGTTTTGGCAGGACCAGGGCAGGCCCAGTCGACTCAGTCGATTGGGTGCTGACTTGGAGCCTTGGGCATTGAAAAACAGAAAAAAAAATGTTATATATGTATTTGCTGCATAGGTGGGGGGTTTCTTGACAGCTTACACAGGCCCAACTGAGCCTGTGAATGTGCTGTCAGACCTAGCCGACAGGGTCGGCTGGGCTGGGTGTGTTCCTTTTAAGAAATATATATATATATATATAGTAATTAAATGGTGGTTTCGAAATATATTATGTTGTCGTTTTTTAGAGCATACACAGGTCCACACTGGACCTGTGAATATGCTGCCAGACCCAGCCGATAGGGTCGGCTGGGCTGGGTTTAATCTTTTCACATACATATATATAGGTCTATATATATATATATATATATATATATATATGCATATATGTAAACAGGGATGTTAGCATATGGCTTCCCTTTTGTGATACGTTTCTGAACAACGTACACAGTCCTTGTTTTGGGCCTGTGTATATGCTGTCACACCCAGCCGATAGGGTCGGCTGGGCTATGCTGTTATTTACAAAACTTATCTTATGCTGGGAATCATGCCATGTTAGTAACATAGGTTGTTAGCATATGAAAACAGAGCCTGACTATGTGATTGGTAAAGTTAAAATTCTAATTTTTTGATGCATGATAAATCTTGAGCATGAATTATGTACCTACAGTTTTATTTCTCTTTATGTTAGGAGTTGAGGTGGTTTATATGTGTGTTGGAACATGCTTACACATTATTCCATGATAAAGTTGTTTTGAGTGCTTACATATTGACGGACTTAACATGTGTTGTTGCATATACATAAATACATGAATGCTCTTTTGTTCATCTCAATACAATTCATGGTTAGAACCATATGTGGTAATAATTGCATAAAGATGCATGCATGCGCATATCATGCATATGCACAGGGAAAGGGGTATAACATGGGCAGTTTAATTTGCATATGAGAATGTCATATCTCATGTTCATTATCAATGAATTAATTTAATACATCTATGACTAAACCTTGCAGACATGTTAAGACCACTGCATACATTACATATGATATTGATTCTTGCAGTAGTGCTGCAGTGATCAAAATGAATCATCGAGGGTTTGGTAAACCCGAGCTGTGGAAATGTTTTCCCTTACTCATTTCAATGCATTGCAAAGATCATGCTTCATTAATATTTCAGCTTTATTGCACTGTTCTATATGTTTCCACAGGCCGGAGTCCTGTGATGGCTCTCGCAAGGTAGATGTGAGCTTTTATCTTTCTTTTTGCATATGATGTTGCAAAACTTAAGAAATTAATTTTTAATAAAAAGTAATAATAAGACACAGTGTAATATACCTTCTGGGATCACCCATCTGGAGAATGGGGATCTTAGAAATCCGGTCTTGGGGAGACTGTGTGGATACAAAACTCCGTGTGCTTAATTTTGGTCCCCTGAACCCGATATTGAGGTTCCTTCTCCTGGCCACGGTTTTAGGGAGAGTCCGTCATTTTACCCGGGAGTGGTGTGTTTGACACAACTGTTGTTTTTGGTACCAAGGAAGTGACACTTGTGGGCGTGGGGTGTCCCTTGTGTCCCCGACATTAGATGTGGAGGTCTAATGTTCCGAAGGTGATTCGGTCGAGGGCTAAGTTGGAACCCAGTAATCAAATATAAATTGTGTGCTAAGCTACCCTGGGAACCTAACTTAACCTCGGGGTTTGTACCCGTTTGGTGTATCCGCGGGCAACGGTAATTAAAAAGAGAAACTTAAAGTTGTATGCATTTAATAGGGCATGCATAAGGAAACAAAATACTTAAATGGAAGATAATAAAATAATTCATGCATTGCACAAAAGACATGCATTTTCCTGTTATGCATTAGATGATGCATACTTTAATGGTTCCCTTAATCAATACATGATGGTAGGTGTTGAATGTTAATTTCTTGTTGCATGCTGAAGTTTTAGTTCATGCTACTGCTTTACTGTCCTTGCATGTTTAGCATTTATGATTGTTGCATGAATAAATTCCCAAATGCTATAAACTGTCTTGTATGTGTTTCCCTCAATTGTTGCATGATATCTCATCTTAACTCTTTATCTCACTTGTTTCATTAAGAAATAGTTGTGCTCAGGATTTCGATTCTGACACCCTACTTCATTGGTTTTTCACAGGAACAGGTAATCAGTGAAGTCGACAGCTACTGCGAGGGCGCGGGAGTCACAATGAGTTTTGACAGTTTCCTTTGTGGACAGAGTGACTCTTTATTTTGGTTTTTCAGTCTAGTGTTTTTGTTATTTGCTTATTGTCATCAGTGGTTACATTACTTTCTGTTGAGTGAGACACTTTATTTTGAGATTAGATATTAATTCATGAATAGAGGTATTGGTTAGATTATGGATGTTGATTGCAAGTTCTTTTGTGGTTTGTGGCTATCCAGTTGGAATTGGAACTGTGAGGACCCCGGGTCTCTGGGAAGTTTTCTGCACTGGTAAAAAAAAAAATCCGCATTTTCAAAAGGGATGAGTTGGGGTCGTTATAGGTTTGGTATCAGAGCGACCATAATTACTTGCAATTTTATCGTCTTTGAGTGTTTAATTTTCATAATTGGTATGTGAGCCCTGTCCTGAAGCGTCAACAAGTTGTGACTCGTCCTCCAGAGCAGTCTTCTTCACTGGTATGGTTGTTTAATATTTTTACTTAATTTATATAAGTTCTGTGTGATTATGGTAATTATAGTTAAATGCTCTTTGGTGTGATTTAAAAGTCTGGTGTGATTACGGGAACGATTATAGTTCGTGCTTAACCTAAGGGGGTAGTATCAATAATAGTCTAATTTGTAAAAGGTTGTGCATTGTAGATGTCGCACTATACCCGTAGAGACGCTTCGTCTTCTACTGCTGCTCCCACGAACTGGCAGGAGCAAAGAGATTTCATGATGGAGGTCATCCATACCTTGACGGAGACTATGACAGCTCAGGCGACACAGACAGCGCAGGCGCTGCAAGCGGCCCAGAACCTCCAGGCGGCACAGGCTGCACAAACGGCTCAAGCGGCACAGGCTGCACAAACGGCTCAAGCGACACAGGCTGCACAGGCAGCCGCGCAGGCAGTGACTCGTGACCCTTCAGTCAATATTGTTCCAAACGCAGGCGGCGTTTCGTTCGAGCGGTTTCTGAAGTTGGACCCGCCTTCCTTTTCAGGAAAGGCAGACCCAGAGGCTGCCGAGAGATGGATCGAGGAGATTGAGAGGGTGTTTGACGTCTTACTTGTCCCTGAGGAGAGAAAGACACATTTTGGCACGTACCGCTTGAAGGGCGATGCCAAGAACTGGTGGGACACCCTGCAAAGGGTGAAATTTGCTGATTGGAAGAAGATTCCTTGGGAGACGTTCAGGGAGGAGTTTCTGGACGCCTACTTTCCCCCTTACGTTGAGGAGCAGATGCAACAAAAGTTCCTCGATTTGACTCAGGGAACCATGAGTCTCGTGGAGTACACTACCAGGTTCCGGAGCCTTGAGAAGTATAGCCCAAACCTCTTCAAGAATGAGAAGGCGAGGGTAGATAGATTCGTGCGTGGACTGAAGGGTGGGTTACGGACTCGTGTGCTCGGAGGTCGTCCTTCTACTCTGGCCGAGGCGATCGAGTCAGCCACCATACTGACCGAGGACTGGGAATGATCCAAAGGTGGCTTTTAGAAGAAGGGTGGCAACAGAGGGGGTTCTTCAGGCGGGACCAGGAAGAATCCTCCAACGGGAGGGGGAGTGCAGAATGGGAAGAAGCAGCGGACCCGTGACGGGCGACAGCAGGGCGCGCAACAGGGCCGACCTCAGCCGCGGAGACAAAGGAGAAGGCCCAGCCGGCATGTCGCAGGTGCGGCAAGAATCATCCACTAGGTTTTTGCCCATCGTTCAAGGGGGTCTGCTACCAGTGCCAGCAGCCAGGGCACATTGCCCCCTTTTGTCCGAACAAGCCTGCGGTTCCGGGTGGACAGCAGCAGCAACCACAGCAGCAGATGCCTCAACAGCAGCAGGGTCAGCGCAAGACCAATGGCCGGGTCTACACAGCGACAGCAACCTCCCAGGATGATCAGGCTGATCTGATCGAAGGTATATTCTTAGTTGTCGAACACTTTGCACGTGTTATGTTTGATTCGGGTGCAACACACAGTTTTATTTCTTCTTCGTTTGCAAAGTTGCTTGATTTAGTTCCATCTAGCCTCGAAAGGGCTCTTGATGTGATGTCACCCATGGGTGCATCCTCTTCCTGCGGGAAGTATTTTCCATCAGTATGCGTGGTGATAGAAGGCCATAAGTTGTCTGCCGATTTGGTCATTCTGGATATGACATTTTATGATGTCATTCTGGGTATGGACTGGTTGTCCAAGCATAATGAGACCCTCCAGTGTCGGGGCAAGAAGGTAATCTTGGAGCACCCCAAATTGTCTGCATTGTTGTGTCATTCGACGAGACCGACTGATGGGGTGAGGATCGTGTCAGCTTTGAAGGTCTCCAAGTACCATAAGAAGGGTTGCATGGTATTCTTGGCCAGTGTTTCTGCTCAAGACAGTCATGCGACGCCCTTGGATCAGTTAGATGTTGTCCGCAAATTCCCGGATGTTTTTCCCGAGGATTTGCCAGGTTTGCCTCCGCATCGAGAAATTAAGTTCTCGATCGAGCTAGTGCCTGGTACGACACCAGTTTCTCGCGCTCCGTATCGCATGGCACCTGTCGAGTTAGGGGAACTGAAAAAGCAGTTGCAGGAGCTTCTTGACAAAGGATTTATTAGACCGAGTGTATCCCCTTGGGGTGCCCCGGTCCTCTTTGTTAAGAAGAAGGATGGCTCAATGCGACTTTGTATTGACTACCGCATGCTGAATCAAGTAACGGTGAAGAACAAGTATCATTTGCCTAGGATCGATGATTTGTTTGATCAGTTGAGAAGGGCCAAGGTGTTCTCGAAAATCGATCTTCGTTCGGGATATCATCAACTGAGGATTAAAACCGAAGATATTCCTAAGACAACGTTCAGGTCCAGATATGGGCATTATGAATTTCTAGTGATGTCCTTTGGACTTACAAATGCCCCTGCGGCATTTATGGATCTGATGAACCGGGTTTTCAGGTTGTGGCTGGATTCTTTTGTCATCGTGTTCATAGATGACATTCTGATATATTCGGAGAGTGTGGAAGATCACCAAGAGCATTTGCGACTCGTGCTGCAGACACTGAGAGAACATCAGCTTTACGCTAAATTCTCAAAGTGTGAGTTTTGGATCGATAGGGTGATGTTTCTTGGTCACGTGATATCCGAGAAAGGTGTAGAGGTTGATCCAGTCAAGGTGGAAGCCGTTTTGTCATGGGAACAACCGAAAACGGTGACAGACATTAGAAGTTTCTTGGGATTGGCGGGTTATTATCGTCGATTCATTCAAGATTTCTCGCGTATAGCGTTTCCGATGACTCAGTTGTTGCAGAAAGGAGTGAAGTTCGAGTGGTCCTCTCGCTGCGAAGACAGTTTTCAAGAGTTAAAGAAGAGGTTGACCACAACGCCGGTTTTGACATTGCCTTCCGGTACGGGTGGTTTTGTGGTATACAGTGATGCGTCAGGGACTAGACTGGGTTGCGTTCTTATGTAGCATGGAAATGTCATAGCATACGCTTCCCGACAGCTAAAGGTGCATGAGAAGAATTATCCCACACATGACTTGGAGTTAGCGGCAGTAGTTTATGCGTTGAAGATTTGGCGCCACTACCTTTATGGGGAAACGTTTGAGGTCATGTCTGACCACAAGAGCCTCAAATATATCTTCACCCAGAGGGACTTGAATTTGAGGCAACGTAGGTGGTTGGAATTTCTAAAGGATTATGACTTCTCCATCGCTTACCATCCAGGTAAGGCGAATGTGGTGGCTGATGCACTTAGTAGAAAGGTGTCAGTCACAACAGCTAGCTTGATTGGACGCAGTTGAAATCTGGTCGAGGAGTTCGTATGATGGCAACCTTTTTCTGACGACTCCGAGCGCATCCTTTGTGCCGGGATGCAGGCACGACCAGAGATCATAGATCAAATCGAGGAACTCCAATCAGAAGATCCGAACTTTGAAAAGTTGTGCGAAAGTGCTCAGAAGCCAGAAGCGCAGTTTCGCCGGGAGGAGGGCGGAACCATTATGTTCGGGGACCGATGGTGGGTCCCAAAAGCGTTACGGGAAGAGTTGATGAGTGAATCTCACAGGTCGAAGTATTCCGTTCACCCTGGTTCCACCAAGATGTTCAAAGATCTTCAGAGGACTTATTGGTGGAATGAGATGAAACGGGACATCGCGGAGTTCGTATCTCGGTGTCTTACTTGCCAGCAAGTGAAGATTGAACACCAGAGACCAGGTGGACTTTTGCAGCCTCTTGAGATTCCAGAGTGGAAGTGGGATGATATCTCGATGGACTTCATCGTAGGGCTGCCTAAGACCCGACGACAACGAGATGCCATATGGGTAATTGTGGATCGTTTGACAAAGAGTGCTCATTTTCTTTCGATTGGGATTAGTCAAAGCTTGGAAAGCTTGGCTGATCTCTACGTAGAGGAGATTGTTAGGCTTCACGGAGTGCCTCGTTCGATAGTGTCAGATCGGGATCCGAGGTTCACATCTCAATTTTGGCGCCAGCTTCAGAAAGCCCTTGGCACTACCCTGAAGTTTAGTACGGTTTTCCATCCACAGACAGACGGGCAGTCAGAACGAACGATTCAAACGCTCGAGGATATGTTGAGAGCGTGTGCTTAGGATTGGGCAGGTGATTGGGACAAACATGTGAAGCTTGCAGAGTTTTCTTATAACAATAGCTTTCATGCTAGTATTGGTATGGCTCCGTATGAAGCGCTGTATGGCCGACCGTGTAGATCTCCGGTTTGTTGGGATGAGGTTGGAGTGAGAGCAGTAGAGTCTCCAGAAATCGTCCAGCACTATGCGGATCAAGTGCGTTTAATTCGGCAAAGGTTGATTGCAGCTCAAAGTAGGCAAAAGAGTTATGCCGATCAGCGACGTAGAGAGCTCAGTTTTGAGGTAGGCGATCACGTGTTTGTTCGAATCTCGCCTACGAAAAGTATCTTCCGGTTTGGGAAGAAAGGCAAGTTGAGTCCTAGGTATGTGGGACCCTTCGAAGTCCTTGGACGTGTCGAAGAGACTGCGTATCGAGTAGCCCTTCCTCCTCAGTTTTCGCAGATTCACGATGTTTTTCATGTCACGATGTTGAGAAAGTACGTACCTGACCCCTCACACGTGATTCACTATGAGGCAATCAAGGTACAACCTGACTTAACTATGGACGAGAAGCCGATTGAGATTGTGGAACGCCAGGAAAGGGTACTGCGTAGTAGAACGATTCCGTTCGTAAAGGTGCGTTGGCAGCATCATGGGCTAGACGAATGCACTTGGGAGCCTGAGGCAGATATGCGCCAACACTATCCTCTTTTATTTGGTACGTTCTAATTTCGAGGACGAAATTCTTTTAAGGGGGTAGGGATGTAAGATCTCGTATTTTCGGACCTTAGTCAATTCATGAAAACTTTGAAATTTGGCTGTCTGGTAAGAAAATCGTTTGAGGCTCGAATTTTAGACCGAGGTCTTAGAGTTTGGGTTTGACCCAAGTCTCATCAACAAGGTTTAGACAAGCCAATCGAAGTGTAGAAAGAGTTTTAATTTCAACTTTTAAATTCAAGCGAAATTCAAGCGAAATTCAGGTTATTTTCAGGCAAAATTCAGAATTTGATATTCATGTAAAATATCATTGTATGCGTCTCAAAATTCTGAGCGCAATGGTATTTTACTTTTTCAAATCCGAGTTCCGGTTGGTCCAAAAATCACGTTTTTCTAAAATTTTAGCAGTTTGTTGAAACGGATTCGAAATTGGATCGGATTGAATTCAAGATGTAGGATCCAATTTTTATGGATTTGGGTCCTAGTTAGGTCCTATAAAAATCTGGAGTTGATATAAGTCTTAATCCAAATTTGTGTATGAGTATGGGTTTGAATCTTGGATCTTGGGTCCGAATCCGATCCAAATCCAAGCTCAACCTTTTTATGACTTTAAATTCAGCTGGGAGCTTTAAATTGGGGTTATTATCATATAAAAAGTCTCCATGGTCAATATGACCAATTTTGGGAACTTTTGAATACCTATTAATAATTAAATTCAAAAAAATAAAATTATTAATTTAATGTTTTTTATTAATTTCGGGATTTGGGTTAAGAGGGTTTAGGGTTAACCCTCTTCCCTAATTAAAAGGGGTTTAGAGGTTTCCATACCTTTTAAGTAAGGTAGGTCAAAAAGTCAACAAAAATTCTATTAGAGAGGAGTCCAAGAAATTTTGGGAACTCCCAAATGTGGGAGAACCAAATCTGGAAACTCTCTAAAGAGTTTCCAGCTACTAATAGGAGAAGGAAGGGGGGGGGGGGCGGCAGCCCTTTCTCTTTCTTTTGGCTGGAGAGGAAAAAAAAAAAACAGGAAAAGTGGGGAGAGAAGGAGAGAGAGAGAGAGAGAGAGAGGGGAGAAAGAAAGGAGTGCAAAAGGTAGAAGAAGAAGGTGGGAGGCATCGGAGCTCAGCCCAAACGCCCTCCACAGCCTCTATTCTCTTTTATTTCCAAAAAGGTACGGGTACTCCTTCTTGAAACGAATGAGAAATAGGGTAAAGATTGGATTTTCCATGCATCTTTTGATGAAAATCCATAGAAGAACAGTGGACCGTCGATTTCCACGGTTACCCATTCATATATGCTGTATTTTTATTGTTTCAAAAAAAATATATATAAACAAACAAAAACAAGGTAGGTGATAGATTTATTAAACAGTTTTTTTTTTGTAACCTATATGTTGTTTTTGACAACATACACAGGTCCAAACTGGACCTGTGTACATGTTGTTGGACCCAGCCGACAGGGTCGGCTGGGCTGGGTATCTTCCTTAAAACAAGAAAATCAGTTTTGCAAAATCGGTGGTATGCTGTTGTTTTTGACAGCATACACAGGTCCAAACTGGACCTGTGTACATGCTTTTGGACCTAGCCGACAGGGTCGGCTGGGCTGGGTATTCATTTTCCCTTTCAAAAAAAAAAATCAGTTTTTGTGTGACCTGTTTTGCTGTCGTTTTTGACAGCCTACACAGGTCCAAACTGGACCGGTGTGCGTGCTTTTGGACCCAACCGACAAGGTCGGTTGGGCTGGGCTGGGCTGGGTGTTTTCCCCTTTAAAAAGAAAAAAAAACACATGATACTATTAGCAGGCAGTCTTGCGTAAATAAAAAATTTTTTATGCTGTTGTTGTGGACAGCATACATAGGCCCACACTGGACCTGTGTATATGCTGTTAAGCCCAGCCGACAAGGACGGCTGGGCTGGGCAGGGTTGTAACAAAATATATATATATATATATATATATATATATATATATATATATATATATATATATATATATATATATATATGTGTGTGAAACCTATTTTATGTTGGGTTTCGGCTGTTGGTTGGTTGGCTGGCAGCCAGTCGAGTGGCACTCGGCTGACTGCCAGCTGCTGGCCGAGCCGACAGGCCCAACCAAGTGATTGGCTAGGTGCGGTACTAGTTTTGGCAGGACCAGGGCAGGCCCAATCGACTCAGTCGATTGGGTGATGACTTGGAGCCTTGGGCATTGAAAACAGAAAAAAAATGTTATATATGTATTTGCTGCATAGGTGGGGGGTTTCTTGACAGCTTACACATGCCCAACTGAGCCTGTGAATGTGCTGTCAGACCCAGCCGACAGGGTCGGCTGGGCTGGGTGTGTTCCTTTTAAGAAATATATATATATATAGTAATTAAATGGTGGTTTTCGAAATATATTATGCTGTCGTTTTTTACAGCATACACAGGTCCACACTGGACCTGTGAATATGTTGTCAGACCCAGCCGATAGGGTCGGCTGGGCTGGGTTTAATCTTTTCACATACATATATATATATATATATATATATATATATATATATATATATATATATATATATATATATATATATATATATATATATATATATATGCATATATGTAAACAGGGATGTTAGCATATAGCTTCCCTTTTGTGATACATTTCCGGACAACGTACATAGTCCCTGTTTTGGGCCTGTGTATATGCTGTCACACCCAGCCGATAGGGTCGGCTGGGCTATGCTGTTATTTACAAAACTTCTCTTATGCTGGGAATCATGCCATGTTAGTAACATAGGTTGTTAGCATATGAAAACAGAGCCTGGCTATGTGATTGGTAAAGTTAAAATTCTAATTTTTTGATGCATGATAAATCTTGAGCATGAATTATGTACCTACAGTTTTATTTCTCTTTATGTTAGGATTTGAGGTGGTTTATATGTGTGTTGGAACATGCTTACACATTATTCCATGATAAAGTTGTTTTGAGTGCTTACATATTGACGGACTTAACATGTGTTGTTGCATATACATAAATACATGAATGCTCTTTTGTTCATCTCAATACAATTCATGGTTAGAACCATATGTGGTAATAATTGCATAAAGATGCATGCATGCATGCATATGCACAAGAAAAGGGGTATAACATGGGCAGTTTAATTTGCATATGAGAATGTCATATCTCATGTTCATTATCAATGAATTAATTTGATACATCTATGACTAAACCTTGCAGACATGTTAAGACCACTACATATATTACATATGATATTGATTCTTGCAGTAGTGCTGCGGTGATCAAAATGAATCATCGAGGGTTTGGTAAACCCGAGCTGTGGAAATGTTTTCCCTTACTCATTTCAATGCATTGCAAAGATCATGCTTCATTAATATTTCAGTTTTATTGCACTGTTCTATATGTTTCCACAGGCCGGAGTCCTGTGATGGCTCTCGCGAGGTAGATGCGAGCTTTTATCTTTCTTTTTGCATATGATGTTGCAAAACTTAAGAAATTAGTTTTTAATAAAAAGTAATAATAAGGCACAGTGTAATATACCTTCTGGGATCACCCATCTGGAGAATGGGGATCTTAGAAATCCGGTCTTGGGGAGACTGTGAGGATACAAAACTCCTTGTGCTTAATTTTGGTCCCCTGAACCCGATATTGAGGTTCCTTTTCCTGGCCACGGTTTTAGGGAGAGTCCGCCATTTTACCCGGAAGTGGTGTGTTTGACACAACTGTTGTTTTTGGTATCAAGGAAGTGGCACTTGTGGGCGTGGGGTGTCCCTTGTGTCCCCGACATTAGATGTGCAGGTCTAATGTTCCGAAGGTGATTCGGTCGAGGGCTAAGTTGGAACCCAGTAATAAAATATAAATTGTGTACTAAGCTACCCTGGGAACCTAACTTAACCTCGGGGTTTGTACCCGTTTGGTGTATCCGCGGGCAACGGTAATTAAAAAGAGAAACTTAAAGTTGTATGCATTTAATAGGGCATGCATAAGGAAACAAAAGACTTAAATGGAAGATAATAAAATGATTCATGCATTGCACAAAAGACATGCATTTTCCTGTTATGCATTAGATCATGCATACTTTAATGGTTCCCTTAATCAATACATGATGGTAGGTGTTGAATGTTAATTTCTTGTTGCATGCTGAAGTTTTAGTTCATGCTACTACTTTACTGTCCTTGCATGTTTAGCATTTATGATTGTTGCATGAATAAATTCCCAAATGCTATAAACTGTCTTGTATGTGTTTCCCTCAATTGTTGCATGATATCTCATCTTAACTCTTTATCTCACTTGTTTCATTAAGAAGTAGTTGTGCTCAGGATTTCGATTCTGACACCCTACTTCATTGGTTTTTCACAGGAACAGGTGATCAGTGAAGTCGACAGCTACTGCGAGGGCGCGGGAGTCACAATGAGTTTTGACAGTTTCCTTTGTAGACAAAGTGGCTCTTTATTTTGGTTTTTCAGTCTAGTGTTTTTGTTATTTGCTTATTGTTATCAGTGGTTACATTACTTTCTGTTGAGTGAGACACTTTATTTTGAGATTAGATATTAATTCATAAATAAAGGTATTGGTTAGATTATGGATGTTAATTGCAAGTTCTTTTGTGGTTTGTGGCTATCCAGTTGGAATTGGAACTGTGAGGACCCCGGGTCTCTGGGAAGTTTTCCGCACTGGTAAAAAAAAAAAATCCGCATTTTCAAAAGGGATGAGTTGGGGTCGTTACACTAAGTCAGTTGGTGAGCTCTTGAATGTTAGATATTGTCTACATGTTAATTCCAAAATATGAAAGAAAGTGGTCAATTTTGAGTTCTTTGGATTCTTATTGTTCATTTTTGAGGAGGAAGTTGGGCAGGATTAAATGTGAAATGGGTTATTGACATGCTTACTGGGAACTGCTAGCCCTTGGTTCTAATGATGAATTTTCTATCATTCCATTGAATAGTGGTTGCTCGTCCTTGTGTTTTTGTAGTTTCTCTTTTTGACTAATTAGCCGAGAGAGTTTGATGTGCTACAGCTACACTAAGGATCCATATTTTAACCTACATAATTCACTGTGACCACTTTACCTTTGGAAGTCACACCAGTAGAAATGAACTTTAAACCACCCTTATATTCCATGCTTTCAAAATGAGAGGTGTTTGCAGGAAGATAGAGAGAATTTGATGTGCTACATAATTCACTGCCACCAGATTACCCTTGAAGTAACACTAGTAGAAATGAACTTCAAACCACCCTTCTATTCCAACCATTCAGAATGATTGAAAATTATGTATTTTTTGGCATTACCTTCTAGGGAGATTGAAGTGGTGTTTTCTGTTATTGGTTGAATGTTCTGGCCTTTAGGGAGATTTGAATTGAATTAGTTTCTTTGATTTTGGAACCATGTATTTAAATAGGTAAATTATTATTATTATTTTTGTTTGTTCAATTATAAGCAACTTTATATGTGTTTTCTTAGACCTGATTGTTAATAAGTTAACTGTTCTTTGTTGATTTTCTAAGATCACAATCAACAGACCAGAAAGGAGAAATGCTTTTAGGCCTCAGATGATTAAGGAGCTAATACATGCGTTTAATGATGCTAGAGATGACATAACTGTCGGGGTCATCATCTTAACTGGGAAGGTATTTTGCTAATTTCCTGTTCCATTATCTACCAAAAAAAATTATGGGATACTTAACGCACAATGGTCCGTGTACTGATGCAACTCTGTTTGTAGTTTAGTTCAGTCTTGAGATTTATCTTATTCTGTAAAATATAAATGTCTCTATTCTACTTTTATATGGTTAGGATTATTTTAAACTTTCTGTTGGAAACATTAAGTTTTGTTTTTAATGTTAGAAACTGTTGGAAGCTTGTACAGTCGCTGTTTGTGTAAATAAATTCAGTTACCTATTTTTTCTCTTCTTTTCATTATCCCATAAAGTAGCCATTATCTGGGTTCTCTCACACGGTAAGGGCTTGCAAAGCAGCATTTAATTGATTAAACTATCTTAACTTGGCATGGGGAGTGCAAAATATTAAAAGGAATACTCTTTGCATAATGGCACTAGATTATCAATTCTAGTACTATCTCCGTCATCTGAATGGACTTAAGTAAGATTGTATTCACTAGATATGCTTGTAATACAGACATGTAATGGACTAGACATGATGCTGGGAAAAAGATAACCATTATTAGCTTATTTTGTGGAGAGTTGTAAATCCATTGTTTCTTATTTCCTGTAGGTCAGCATGTTTTGAAAGAACTCTAGATATTTGGGAATCGGCTGCTTCTTTTCTCTCTTAGCAGCTGCAGTAATGCTACATTACCCTTAATAGGGTTACAATAACCTTACAAGGACAAAAATGCCCCTCATTAGTAACACATGTTACATTAAAATACAAATGAGACAAAACACGTGATTGGATATGGATCATTTATCGGATCCATATCCAATCCATACTTCACATTCTAATACTCTCCCTCAAGTTGTGCATGGGCTTGAACCATGTGCAACTTGTTCTTCAGATACCAGAAGCGGTGACTTGTGAGACCTTTTGTAAATATATCGGCAACTTGGTCTTCTGAAGGCACATAAACTGATTCAATCTCTTTGTCGGCTATTTTTTGTCTGATGAAGTGTTGATCAATCTCAATATGCTTAGTCCGATTGTGATGAATAGGATTGAATGCAATTTGTATAGCACTTCTATTATCACACATAAGTGTTGAGTTTGAGATATGCTCTCCCATTTCTGTAAGTAGATGCCTAATCCAAGTCACTTCTGCTGTGGCAGCTGCCATAGATCTATACTCTGCCTCTGTGCTAGACCTTGCCACAGCCTTCTGTTTTCTGCTACTCCATGAGACAAGATTTCTCCCAATGAAGACACAGTATCCTGAAACAGACCTCCTCTCATCTGGATCCCCTGCCCAGTCTGCATCTGTATAGGCTAGTATGTCATGTTTTGGTGTCTTCCATGAAGATTGAATATATGTGAGTCCATCACCCACCGTTCCTTTTAGATAGCGAAGGATGCGTTTGACAGCATCCATGTGACCAGTCTTTGGTTCATGCATAAATTGAGATACTTGATTAACAGAATATACAATGTCTGGTCTAGTAAAAGTAAGGTATTGTAGCATACCCACTAAACTGCGATACTTGACTGCATCAGGATATAACTCACCATCACAAATACTGAGCCTTTGGTTGACAACACTGGGTGTGGATATAGGTTTACAATCTGTCATTCCTGCTTTAGCCAGAAGATCAAGAGTATATTTATGTTGAGTTAATGACATTCTTTCATCTTGTCTGTCTACCTGTACACCAAGAAAATATCTTAGCTCCCCAAGGTCTTTCATTTTGAATCGCATACTCAACAAAACTTAAATTCGCTGAATGTGGTCTGGAGCATTACCAGTGATAATAATATCATCAACATATATGAGTAAGAAAACCATAGTGGTACCGTCCCTATATATAAACAGAGAATGATCAAGTTGAGAACGAAAGAAACCATGTTTCTGGATTTCTAAGGAAAAGCTTTCAAACCATGACCTAGAAGCTTGCTTCAGTCCATACAAAGCTCTGGTTAATTTGCATACATATTCTTTTGGGTCTCCCTCTGCATAACCTTGAGGCTGCTCCATGTAGACCTCTTCCTTTAAGTCCCCATGAAGGAATGCATTCTTAACATCAAGCTGACTAAGGATCCATCCATGTTTAATCGCCAAGCCAAGTATAATGCGAATAGTTCCCATTTTTACCACTAGACTGAATGTCTCATCATAATCCTGACCATACTCTTGAGTGAAACCTTTGGCTACAAGACGCGCCTTGTACCGTTCAATGCTACCATCCGGTTTATATTTAATTTTATAAACCCATTTGGAACCAACAACATTTTTATCTGGAGGGTGGCCAACTATCTCCCATGTTTGACACTCATGAAGTGCCTCGATCTCCTCATTCATCGCTTCAATCCATTTGTTGGATTGGATAGCTTGATGAAAACCAAGAGGTTCATCGTGTTTTTCAATCTGGGATAGAAAAATCTAAAAGTCCATAGAAAAGTTGTCATAACTAACCCACTTTTCAATAGGATGCCTTATCCTGCCTGATCTTCTTGGTGCTTCTCTGTTATTAGATAATGCAATGTGTTCTTCAGCAGGTACATTTGTTTGCTCTCTAGATCTCCTGGTATACACATTACCTTTGTATCTCAGACACTCTGCTTGTGATGTATCATCTGAAACTGTCTCACCATGTATGTTTTATTCGGAGTCAAGATCTTTCAGGCCACTTAGATGGATCGACGCAGAAGACTGGGGTTGGGCAGCCTTTTCAGCAGCCTTTTTTTTTGTGTAGCCTTTTTCAGTAGCCTTTTTCAGCAGGAAACAACAGATCACCTTCACGCAGAGGAGACTAGGTTGGAGCAGCCTTTTTCAGTAGGAAACACGCAGAACCTTCTTGCTTTGATACCATGAAAGAACTCTCGATATTTGGGAATCGGCTGCTTCTTTTCTCTCTTAGCAGTTGCAGTAATGCTACATTACCCTTAATAGGGTTACAATAACCTTACAAGGACAAAAATGCCCCTCATTAGTAACACATGTTACATTAAAATACAAATGAGACAAAACACGTGATTGGATATGGATCATTTATCGGATCCATATCCAATCCATACTTCACATTCTAATATGTTTGTCATATAAAAATGAAGGGATCACTGACACAAATGTAGTGAATTGCTGCAGAGTTTTACTTTAGAAGGGTTGAGAGAGTAAATGGTAAATGTAGTAGGTGTCATGAAATGGTGCGGAACCCAAGACATTCCAAATCGTAATCCAAATGCCAAATCAAAATACATTTGAATACTAACAACATACAAACTAATACTAGTTTTGTGAATAAATGATTTCATTCATAATGAATAATAAAATACATAAAAACCTCACTACAAAATGCACTATATATATATATATATATATATATATATATATATATATATATATATATATATATATATATATATATATTAACACCCCCTCAAACTTTGAAATTACAAAAGAAGAAACCCATTACACAAAATGTCTTCATAGACTTCATCAAGTTCTTCCATTTGGTGTCTCTTCAAGGGGTGCTCAATCATATGCTTCATTACATAAAGGATCTTCAATATCATCAATTCTTAATATTCTCGGAATGTCTTTAGAATCATCCATACTGTCAATATTTGAAAAACCTGTAAAGAGAGTAAAACGAGAGCAATCTAATAAGAAATAACTATATATATATATATATATATATATATATATATATATATATATATATATATATATATATTATGGAGAGAGGATGGCCAAGCACACAAACATAAGATACATACAAAATATTTAATAAGTCAATTTAACATTTTTCAAAATCATTTATTCTGACCGGGTGGGGGCAGAGTGACGCACCGTGAGGATAACCTCGCCGCCTCATGCAAAAGAGACGCCACTTTCAGAAAATCATTTTTTTACTGTTTATCTTGCCACCCTGGCCGGGCCTGGCTGGGGTTCGAGCCCACCCGGCTTGGCCAGGCTGGGTTTTACAATTTCTTTATAGGCTGTCTGAAACATTAATGTTACATGAAAATTATATCATTTTTTTAATGCAGTAATCATTTATTTTCAACCATGTCATGATTATCTACCACCAAACCAGATGACACAAAATTCACCATTTCTAACATTTCTGACAGTCATAGTCTATTTGCTTGATGGAATCATATAATCAATCTGTTAGCATTTATTTTCTGCCATTTGCTTATGTTATTGTGATTTCATAACTTTTCTTTCAACTCCTATAATAGAAAATAATCCATCCATTAGACCACAAGGGCTCCACACAGGGCTAAGTGAGTCGGTTTAAGTCATTCAAGCAGAAGGATGTAGAGTTTGATACCCCAGGTGTGCGTCCCTTGCTGCAAGGCCAAAGCAGCAGGCTACCTGGTGGGTGAGGGGGGCAGTTAAGGGTTTTTAACCACTTGGGGTGGCCCATATGGTGAGCCGTTATTCTCTTCTGGGCCGCACCACCTGAACTGGGATTTCCCTTGTTAAATATCAAACAGGAAATAATCCATCAGTGCTTATGGATTAGAAAAGGAAGCTGGAGAGAAATCTCATTTTCCAATGCTAGCGAGCAAGAATCTTTGTTCATATTGCTCTTTTCTTATGCCCCATCAAAATTGGTGGAATGATGCACTAAAATCTTGGTTCATTGTTCATACATTATTTAATATCTGCAGTGCACACAGGATTTTGCTCAATTCATGTTAGGCGCCTTATTAGCCATTATTGCAAATGCATGCTGATCTGAGTCTTATAATTTGGCTGATTTTTGGTTCAGGTTGATCCTAAAAGAGCACGTTAAATGTGGTTTTTATTTCGGTTTTACAATGCTGTTGAAGCAGAGAAAATGGGACTTGTCAATGTTGTGGTGCCTGTAAGTGCTCACATATTTTGTTTGTTTACATAGGATCGTGGTCATTCATATTGCGATTGCAGTTTGAATTCTGGATGGCCAACTCTGAACTTGGTTAAGTTTTTCTGTTTGGTATATGCTCTAATTGAACAGCTGCTATATTCTTGATCTGCTTGGTTGTGATGCCTGATGGTGCACCTTTAGCAAGGTTGGTGCTTCACCCTTAAAAACAAGGATGGATGGATCAACATCAAATGCCATTGTGCACTGATAGCAATTTCACATTCCCCCTCCCCCCATCTCTTAACTCTCGTTGATTACTAGATGTATCTTATTTGATAAAAGTAGTATTGTATTTTCCATCAACAGCTGGAAAAGTTAGGACAAGAAACATTGAGATGGTGCCGCGAGATCCTAAGAAATAGTCCTATGGCTATTCGGGTTTGTAAGGCTGCTCTTAATGCTATAGATGATGGCCATGCTGGCTTGCAGGTGTTACTTATGAATCCTTTGTTGATAGTTCCATTTTGCACTCGATTTATGGGATACCGTTCGGTGACATTTTGGGGTACATTTGGTTGCTTGTGGGTACTGTGCAAATAAGATTCACTTTCTAAATCTCATGATAACTCGAATCTCATGAGGATTCGAGCTCTCACACAAATGAGATTCACTTTCTAAAACGACTCATTTGCAAAGGCAAATGAGATTCACTTTCTCATGAGGGTACTTTTCCCGTTTGGTTGCTTTTGCAAAAAAAAGCAAATGAGATTCACTTTCTAAAGTGTATGACGAAGTGAATCTCATGTGATCGAACCAAACATACATTTTGATCCAAGATATGACATCAACATTGCTTGTGCACAACATTTTGTTTTTCTTTCTCCATTTTCTTTCTTAAACTTGAGCAGTCAGTCTGCACGTCTGGCTAGATGGGTTGGCTTGAGACATTCAAGCTGAAGGACATCGCAGGTTCGTACTTGGGTGAGTGGGTGTACGTCCCTTGCCACAAGGCTAAAGCAGCAGACTCTCTGGTGAGGGTGGTGGCTTTGGGGTTTCATGTCATTGGGCTTGGGCTTGGCAACCATCATGGCAAGTCTCCCGACCTGGTGCCGATTTTCCCATGTAATAAACCAAAAAAAAAGAAGTTTGAATAGTCCAGTCAACTGTATTCCTTGCTGTCAGCTTCAGGAACAGGATCATTTGTCTAAATGTTTGTTTCTAATTCAGCTGTGTAACAGGAACTAGCTGGCGATGCTACCTTGATATTCTATGGTACAGATGAGGCAAATGAGGGAAGGTCTGCATGCATGCAACGCAGGCGCCCAGATTTTTCAAGCTTTCCAAAGCTACCATAGCAATTTGTGGGTAGGTCTCCTAGCCTCTCTCTCAAACCTTATCAGTGACATAAACATTGAGAATACAAGGGAGAAATAAGACTAATAGAATGTTGGTCATTGCCTCGGCTTATTTATGCCATCTTCAACCCCACTTTTTTTTGGAAGGTAAGCTTAGGAATAACCCCCGTGTGATTTTAACCCTAGACCCCGTGCTGATGATGGTGCAACCTAACCATCCAGCTATCTCATACGACCCCAAGCCTCACCAGTTGTTGATCAACAACATTTGAGTGTTTCAACTGCAACATTTACATGGAAACATTGTGCGAACTGGCTAACCAAACACAACGTTGGCATTCTTCTATATTTTGGTTATATCTTATTTTGTTTGCGTCTTGTCAATTGTACACCTTATACATAAGAAACGCCCATCAAGTAGATTGTGTCACACACACACACACAGTAAGTGGATCATGTCTCCTTCACATACAGACACACCCTGCTAATCACCACTTTCTCACTGCTCATGTTGGACACAACAAAGTTCAAGATGAACCAACGGGGGGCTCCGTTTGTCTGCCTAACCCTGGCTTTCTCTGTCAAAAACAAAAAAGTTCAAGATGAATGGCTGGGATGCCTCCTATCCCATTCGTAGTTTTGCTTTGGGGTCCGTTTGTTACGCACAAACCCACAGGAAAGGCGATTTGTGCTAAACACGCTCACTGTGAGGGGGAGTGCAACTCCGTTTTCATTCGAACACGGTTTTCATATGAAAAACGCAGGCCTCACCACTGCAAGTAGGTGTTTGACCCGGACTGACCCGTACCAAACCCTATAGGGTCAGGGTTTGGTGATAAACAAGAAGGCCGGATTAGAATTCAGGTCGGACCCGAAAGGTCCAATTAATGTATGGAGCCGGGTATGGTTTGTGAAATTTCATACCAGACCCGGGCCTGACCGGAGTTCTGATTAAGATCCACAATTTTTCAATGTAAAAATGATAAAAAATATTATTTTACCGGGTATGGTCTGGGTCTGATTCATGTAATCCTTATAGGTTCCGGGTATGGTTTCTCTTATGGTGGATTGGTTAGACCTGGGTCCGGACCCAGTACCATCATTTCAAATGAGGTTTGGGTTTGGTTCCACCTGGGTCTGAACCAAACCTGACCCGAAGCGAGTTTGTTTCAAATGAGCCTTCCTCTCACAATTCGGGTGAAACAAGCACACCGGGTGTCCAAACTGAAGTGCTGGCACAGGAAAAGGGCCATACATGATAGAATAGGCAAAGTGGTTTGCTTGTGTTTGATAAAAAGGTACACCTTATACTGAATGTATGCTTGTTCCAACTGCTCTTCATTTTTCTTGCTTAGTGTTGTTTCAGGTTCAAATTTGATTTAGATTACTCTTGGCTCAAACTCTCCTAGCTGCTTCACTCTCTTCCGCATTGGTTGGAATGACCTAGAGATGGTCCAAACAGGGTATACAAATCTCAACCTGAGAATGCCGACATGAATCATCATCATCATCAAGCCTGATTCTAACTACATGGGGTTGGCTTTGCGAGTCCATTTTCACTCCTTTCTATCTAAAGCTACAACTTTGGTCTCTTTACAATCCTTAGTGTCACCTCTGACTGCTTTCTTCCAAGTCTTTGCTTCCTTCTAAGTCTTAATAGTCTTCCTTTTTTCATAATTCATGTACTATGTCAACCTTTCTCACACGAGCCCTGAGAAGTCTTCATTGCAACATTTCAAAACCATCTTAAGCATCAGTCACTTATTTTGTCTTTTTATTAATTTGACTTTTAAACACATCGTAATATATCCATTTTTACTTTAATCCTTGTAACCCCAAACATCCATCTTAGCATGCCCATCTACATTTTATCTTATTGTCACTTTTTAGTCGCCCAACATTTGGCTTCATATAACTGTGCTGGTCTTATAACAACCTTGTAGGAACGTCTTTTGCAGGTGTCAGATGGGTAGCAAAAATATTGATTATGTGCTCCAAATATCCTATTCTTTTGCTGTAGCTTTTAAGAATCATTCCACTCGGATAAGGGGGTCTCCTCGGCCTCTTCTGTTGTTGACAGCGGGGTAGCTAGAGTCCGGCGACCTCTTGATAGAGGGTTTTTTTCCTCCTCCGATGCCAGCAGCAGACCTGACAGAGAGGGGGTCGCTCAGTCTCCACACCTTCAACAACGACCACTTGTTCTCCTTGTTGCCATCGTCGTTCCCCTCTTGTTGTGGTGCTCCACCGTGCTCGTTCATCGATGCCTCTGCCACCTCCGTTCTGTACCGGTTCCCCCATCGCTCGTCCGATCTTCCCCTCGCTTGGCATGTTGCCCAAGATGGACAATCACATAGAGAGAAGGATCTAGAAAAGCTAGGCTCCACACGTGCGAGATCCCTAGGGTTTCCGGCATGTGCATAGATGAGAATTTTCTGAACTAGCAAATTTTTTTTGCAGCTTCCCCCACCGTCGCCAAAGTCCGGCATGTCAGTTCGGCTAGCTGTATGTACGATCGATAGGGGGGGTATTCCTTTCAGCAAAAATCATCAGCCACGAAGCCCTTCGACGTCGGGCTCCCCTCTACGGCAACCTCTCTTCGGCTGTCACATCTCTCTCCTCTGCTATTGATTCTAGTAGGCAGCACCGCCGATCGAGCATGGCGGTTTTTGGGTTTTCTGGTGAGGCCAGTCACTACCGTGCACACCTGATAACTTGGCTTTGATACTACTGTTGGAATTTTGGGACCGTTGTATGCGCAGAGCAAAGGAAGAGAAAACTGAGAGAGAAGAAGGAAGAAAATGAAGATAAGAGAAAACAGGAAAATGACCTACGTCAAGGGAGATCCACACTTGGATTCACAATTTCTTGTGCGCAGGTGTTGGGCTCTTAAAGTCTCCCTGGGTGTATCCATTCCTTTACCCAACTATAATCGTTCCCTTAGATTCTAAAACATGTTCGAAACTCAATGAGATGCGGGCCTATCATTCTAGTTGAGGGTTACATTTAAAGGGCCCACTACTCTAAGCCATTGGATTCTCTTATGAGATCCAATGGCTAACTCTAGATTCAATACATGGATCCATACTTTGGATTTAATATATTGGATCCAGAATAAGTATATGATATAGTTTCTATATGTAAAACCCTATGATCACACTGGATCCAATACCAATATACAACAAAATAAGCTTTTGTTTTAGCTGTGCATTGAAATTTTGTAGCTAGTTAATACCGGAGGGCTTGTTTGTGTGTCAGAGAAAAGTTTTTTTTTGTAGAAAAAGTGCATAAACATCCCCTTTGTGTGGATCCTACATCACCATCTCCAAAGAAAATGACTCAAAATTTCAACAAGATAACTCTAACAAAAATATCCGCACCATTTTTTATGCTATGTTTGAGAGCCTTGCATTGAAGTGGAAATGCCATTTCCATGTGTTGCCAAAACATTGTGTGCTGAGGATGGAGTTGCCAAAACCATCTTTTTGTGAATGGTGTTAAAATGTGGTGTTGGGGGTGCCAACTTCATTCCCAATGCAATGTTTTAGTAACTTCAGCATGAAAACACTAGAGAACCCCAACACACCAAATAGATCTTTACACATCACGGGTTATTTCATTACATGAAGAAATATTCCAATAAGGAAATTCATTCAAAAAAAATGTGAGATTTGCTTTTCCCCATAATACAACAAAGAGAACATTATTAGTCAACTTTCTTTTGAGCAACAAAGAAAAAAGTCGTGTTTTCTTTGGTCACAGGTGAAAAAGTAGAATCTTAAGAAAGTATAAGTTATTTTGAAAGTGAAACTTGTCGGCAGTGATCGGTGAGATCGAAGCTTGGAGGAGCATAACAATGGTGCTTTCTTAAAAGCTACAGTCGCCCCACCGGGTTGGACCCCGGTGCAATAAGGTTGAACACAACCTTGCTTCTAGGATACAACCAAGCCTTACGGGCATTACCAGCCACTCCTAGCATTGAGATGGATGGCCACCACAATACGACTACCCTGAACAACTTCATTAGAAATTAAGAGAGAGAAAGCACAAATAATAGAGAGCGAGGAAGGCTAAGCTCGCTAATAACTGACATGAGGCAACTGGGGTTTACATAGACCTCAATAGAATGGTCTAAAGGATTGTTTGCATGGGTCCATAAAGACTAAACGGGTGGCATACACCTATTTATGACTCAAACGGATAACATGCACCCATTAAGGTCCAAACGGGTAGCATGAACCCACCCACAATGGGTTGCATGCATCCACTAACATCTCAACGTGTTCATGGACGTTGAGGCTAGCCATTTAAGGTTAGGTGTCATTCTCCAATTATGTTGCAAATAACCTTTGACCACCTTAGTCAACCAACAAAACAATTTTAAAAGATAAAAGCTTTTTAAGAGGATTTTATACAACAACAACAACAACAACAACTATGCCTTCATCCCAAAACAATTGGGGTCGGCAATATGAACCAAAAAAGAAAATCATGCTGGATCTTCGACATGAATTCTTCTTCTCGAATCATTTCTATCCAATGTCATGTCCTCGATGAGGTTCAAAGCATTCATATCCTTTCCTATCACCTCCATCCATGTCTTCCTAGGCCTACCCCGACCTCTTTTAACTAATATATTTTTCCATTTCTCATTCCTTCTAACTGGAGCATCATTAGGCCTTCGTCGAATATGTCCAAACCACCATAAATGATTCTCTCTCATCTTATTTTCAATGGGTGCAACGCTTACCTTCTTACGTATCTCATCATTCTGAATCTTATCTTTTATTGTATTTTCACACATCCATCTCAGCATATGCATCTCAGCTACACTCATTTTTTTAATATGATGTCTCTTGGCAGCCCAACATTCTGTACCATATAGTAAAGCAGGCCTAATCGTCGTCCTATAAAACTTTTTCTTCAACCACAATGGCATTCTACGATCGCACAACACTCCAGCTGCACTCTTCCATTTCATCCACCCAATCTTTATCCTATGATTTACATCTCCATCAATTTCTCCATACTTTTGAATGATAGATGCCAAATATTTGAAACAATCATCCACCGGTATTTTTTGCTCACCAAGCTTCACTACACTCCCATCACTACTTTGTTGCTTACTAAACCGACATTACATATATTTTGTCTTACTCTTACTCAACTTAAAACCTCTTGCTTCCAATGTTTGTCTCCATAATTCAAATCAAGACTTGACCTGACCGGTATTTAAGAGGATTTTATGCGGTACAAAATTGTCCAAAATAAGTAATAAAAAGATTTTTTAAAGTCAGATCAAGACTTGACCTGACCGAACCGAATCGAGATGAGCCAAGCCGAATTCAAATCTAAATCCAAATCCAAATCCAAATCTGAGTCCAAAGTTCAATGTTCAATAGACAAGCCCCTTGAGAGTATTGCCCTCTAAGTCAACCCTACATAGTTTAAACCCAATATGATTTTAAAAAATGTTAAATATAGGTCTAAAAAATATTTCATAAAATATTCCCTCAAACACCTACTTCCAAAAAAATCAAGGCAAAGAGAAGGTTATTTGGCCAAAAAGTTTGGTTCAAAAAGTCTAAAATTTTTGAGCCAAACAACAACAATCTCCAATGTGGATCAAAATTATAACAAGTAAAATATGAAGTTGTTCATGAAAGTCATATGCATAAATGAAGGTATATTTTGGGTTTAAACCTTCACTTAGTATGAACAAGATTCAAACAATCTAAGAAATTAAGTAGCTAAACTTTGAACTTAGTTTCTATTGTAGACTTTCTAAGCCTATTCACACACATATTCCTTCTAGGTAACCATATATGTCATTAATATATAAAGGCTGAATATATTTTGGGTCTTATGCAATATCCAACTTTATGAGTTCTCTAGAGACAACCCCAATCTCATCGAAGATGATTCACACCTTCACACCCATATAGGTGAGTCTGTCAAAAGTTGAAGCCTGTTTAAACTACTTTAGCCAATTTGTCCAATAGATATCTTTAAGAGTCATGAAACTCATCCTCATATCACAGGTTTTTCAAGCATGTACATGAGAATAAGACTTAAAGATACTCTCTATATTCATAGGTTCTTTAGTGCTCACCCAATTACTCTAGTACCTTGTTCTTTCCATTGAACCAATAGTTTAGTTAATCCGAGTCACTTGAGTTTTCATCTTAGGTAATTTCTTTAGTAGGATTTAATCTCATTCTCTTAGATGCATTTTTAATAATTTTTTTTTTGTGAAGGGCCTTTCGTAAGTAGATCTGTCAAATTTTAATAAGATTTCACATATTCTATTGAAATTACTCTTTGCTTGAGTAAATTACTTACAATATTGTACTTTAAATTGATATGTCTAGATTTTTCATTATATATACATTGCTCCATGCTTTATATATATTAGCTTGCCTATCACATTATAGGAGGCAAGGGTTTGCTACCCAATAGAATCTCAATCAAGATATTCCTTAGCCATTCAACTTTTGTACTAGTAGATGCTGGTGCTATATGTTCATCCTTCATAGTGGATTGGGTTATAATGGCTTGTTTCTTGGATGCCTAAGCTATTGCCCTAGATCTAAGGATAAAGATCGATATGCTTGTAGATATGAAATTATCTTTATTTAAATTTCAATTTGTATTGTTATACCCTTCAACGTTAGCGAGTTATCTTGTATAAAATAATCAATAATCCAATGTTCCTTTAAGATACTTTAGGACCCTGAAAATTGCATCCCAATGCTCATATCTCGAATTGCTAGTATATCTACTTAGTTTGCTTATGCAAAATGCTATGTTTGGTTTAGTTTCATTCATAGCATACATAAGACTACCAATAATACTAGCACACTAAAGTTGATAAATACTTCATTTAGTGTATCTAGATAATTTAACACTGTAGTCTTATAATCAAAACAATTAAAAAATTTAAGCAATTTTTCAATATAATGTGATCGAGTCAAACCATAACCATGCTCATATCTGATAAGCTTGCTTTCAAGAATCACATCAACATCCCTCATATCTTTCATATGAAATTTTAATGACAAATTTCTTGGTGTCATTTATGCATTATATAATATTGCTAACTATCAATATGCCATTTACATATAAACAAATTATGTCAATGTTTTCATGATCAACTTTAGTATAAATGCATTTTTTGGATTCAAGGGTGTTAAATCCATGACTAAAAATCACTTTTTCAAAATTTTCATGTTATTGTTTGGGAGCTTGTTTCAACCCATATAACAACTTAAGCAGTTTGTAAACTTTGTTTTTTCAATCAGGAACTACAAAACCTTCAAGTTGTTTCATGTAAATCTTTTTTTCTAAATTTTTATTTAGAAAAGTAATTTTAATATCCATTTGATGAATTTCAAGCTTGAAGATTGAAACTAAGGCTATAAGAACTCTAATTGAAGTAATTTTAGAGATTGAAACATACATGTCAAAATAATCAATCACAATTTTTTGTTTAAAGCCTTTTGCTATTATTCTTGCCTTAAATGTATCAATTAAGCGATTTAAAAGCAGGTGGTAATTCTGATAAAACCTATGTTTTTTTTTACAAAAATATAATCAATTTCACTTTGAATAACTTCTTTTTAAGATGCAATATCAGGTAAGGACATAACTTAACAAATGGTTAATGGATCTCTATTAGTCATATATAGAAAAAAATCTATTTCAAAATCCTTTGATTTTCTAATTCTCTTACTTTTTCTAATTTCTAGATTTTCATGTTCCAAAACATGCTTTTTTGATACAGGTTCACAAAGAACATTGAGAGAAGAAAGATTTTGTAAATCTTTTAAAGTTAGATCTTCTCAAAATTCAACTTATACAAATTCACAAATTACTTTAGTTTCTAAGTTCATAAATCTATATGCTCTATTGTTTTGAGAATAAAGCTTCTCCTCATAAATTAAAATCAAGATCAGAATTGATAAACATTGCATTCACCATATTAATTAAAATCCTATTTTTATATTCTGCAATACCATTATGCTTGAGAGTGTAGGGTGCAGTGTTTTGTCTGTGTATACCATATTATTCACAATATTTGATAAAATCATAAAACAAATATTTTTCATCTCTATCTGACCTAAATAAAGCAACTTTGCAGTTGTTAAAACTTTAAACTTTAGCTTTAAAAATCTTAATTTTTTAAAAAAACTCATCTTTTCTTTTCATAATATAAATACAAGCAAATTTTAAAAAAATATTAATAAAAGTTATGAAATAAAGATTACCCCCATGAGTTGGAGAGTTTTTCAAATCACAAATATTACTATGTATGAGTTTAAGAATTTTAAAACTCCCTTTCTATTCCATATTTTTTTTTTAAAAATTTTGTTTGAATGCACACATCACATTTATTATAACGATTATGCTCACATACATGAATTAAGCTTAACTTACCCATTTTCTCAATAGAACTAAAATCCACATGGCTAAGTCTAGCATGCCATACTTTAAGAGAATCAAGCAAGCAAAAATATAAGAAGTCATATTGATAGCATTCAGTTTGAACAAACTATAAAAAGCAAAGCCTTTACCAATAAACACATGGTATTTTGATATTATTAAATTTTCATATTCAAACGTAAGCTTAAAACCATGTGTGGTAAGTAAGAAGGCTGATACAAGGTTCTTAGTTACGATGGGTACATGATTTACATTCATGAGGGTAAGATATTTTTTTAATGTAAATTTGAGTTCTACAGTCCCTTTTCCTTCAGCCTTTGTAAGATTAGAGTCTCTCGTGTAGATTCAATTGTCTTCACCCACGACATCGTATGTTTTAAATATATTTTGATCATTACAGATGTGAATTGTAAATCTTGAATCCACATACCACCCTTTGTCCATTTGATCCATAAAAATTGAGCTTATTACAAACACTAGGTTATCTTTGGGAGTTGTTGCCTTTGTGCCTTGTTTCTTGCGGTGATGACACACTCTTACATAATGTGTCAGTTTGAATAATCTCACATTTGGATTTCTTAAAATATTTGAGTTTATTATTTTTAAGCTTCAAATTAGGCTTAAACCTTGGTTTACGATCCATCATATTCACTTTGGTGTCAACTTCTTTAAGTTTCTCTTTCTTATATCTGTGAAAAGTTTCTTCTTTAATTTGAAGATGAGAAAGAAGTTGCTCCAAGGTAAAGTCATCATTCTTACATTTTAACATATTATAATATTCTTTTCATGAACTCGACAATTTCTCAATTATCGCAGTCACTTGAAAAAACTCATCAAGGTTCATGCCTTCTTCCTTAAATTGATGACCCAACAATTGCATTTCATCAACTTGAGGTAGAAGATGTTTGTTATAAAAAAATTTAAAATCCATATATTTGTTAACAAGAAACTTACGATTTCTCACATCCTTAATGTTGTATTTATTCTAAAGAGGTTCTCAGAGCTTTTGAACATAGTCCACTTCTGAGTAGAGATCAAACAATGGGTCAGGCAAGGCATTTAGAATGTGTCATCGACACAAATAGTTATCTTCCTTCCACTTGTGATGTTTCATGTTCTTATCAATAGTTTCTTCCTTTTGTTTTAGAGGACATGGTTCAGTCAACATGTACACTACCTTGGCCATGGTAAGTAAGATCATCACTTTATTTTGTCATTTCTTGAAGTTGGCCCCATCGAACTAAGAGAGCTTAGGAATTTTCTTATTCTTAACCTTTACCTTTGACACTAAGAAGTTAGGTTGTCAATTTTAAATTGTTTCAAAAGTGAAGCTTCTATGCACTAATCAGTGGGACTGATGTTTGGAGGCATTTTCTTAAAAGTAACAATTGGTGCACCGGGTTGAACACATGTGCGGCCACCACAACACAACTATCCTGAATAACTTCACTAAAAATTGAGAGTTTGAGAGAGCACAAAGAAGAGAGAGTGAAAAAGACTAAGCTCACTAATGACTGACCTGAGGCAACTGGGATTTACATAGACCCCAACAGAATGGTCTAGAGAACCGTTTGCATGGGTCCATAAAAGCTAAACAGGTGGCATGCACCCATTTATAATTCAAACGGGTAGCATGCACCCATTAAGGCCTAAAGGCCGCCCACTAACATCTCGACATACCCAGGGATGTTGAGGCTAGCCGTTTAAAGCTAGGTGTTGCTCTCCAATTAGGTTGCAATTAATTTTTGACTACCTTGGTAAACCACCAAAATATTTTGAAAAAATAAAAACTTTTTAAGAGGATTTTATGAGGTATAAAAGTATCCAAAATAAGTGATAAAAGAAGATTTGTCAAAGTCAGATCAAGACCAGATTGAGCCAAACCGAACCAAGCCGAGACAAGTTATGCTAGGCTAAATTTGGATCTAAGTTTAAAGTTCAAAGTTCAAAGTTCAATTGACAAGCTCCTTGAGGGCTTTGTCCTCTAAGTCAACTCTACACATTTTAAACCTAATGTGATTCTATAAAATGCTCAATGTGAGACTAAAAACTATTTGATAAAGTAGACTTTTCCTCAAATACCTTTTTTTTTTGAAAGAGTAAAATAAATTTTATTTATGAATAAGGCTCAAGGCTTATGAGGATGAGAGATCGACCCCCAGCCTTGCTAGAATAGAAGAACAATCACACAAAATTGGACGAGTTCAAGAGACGTCCATCCCTGATAATTTTAGTTTGACCACTAGGAATACATCGAAGAGGATATGCATAGTCAAGACCCTTGAAGGTCTGGCGCACCCTTCAAATATCCTGCAATTGCGCTCATTCCAGACTGCCCACCAAGCTGTGAATAATTCATCCGGAACTAGAAGACAACATTTTCCTCCAATACCTATCTCCCCAAAATACCAAGGTAAGGAAACCATTATTTGGCAAAAGACCTTGGTTCAGAAAACCTAAATTTTTTCAGTCAAACAACAACAAAAGTTGTAATTGTGAATCATAAGGTCTACCTTGTGATCTACTTTCATAAGATTCAATAAAAAAACAGGCAAAAACAATTCACAACTGAAAATCACAATCACAACTTTTACTTTTTCCATATTCTGCTGACCTTGAGAAAGTGTGGTTTACCTTTTTCTCATGATACAACAAAGAGAAAAGTATTAGTCAACAAAGAGAAAGTTGGAAAAGGGGTACACTTTGCTGAAGTAAGAAATCCTGGTACATACATGTCCAACAGAACCCGTTTTTTAAGAAGTTTAAAGCTTCTCTTATCTAATGAGAAATGTAAAATAAAGATCCTTCTACCGAGAATTAGAACTCAAAATACTGATTTTGGGAGCATCTTTCTGCAAGAAAAGAGGTATCTAAATTTCTGTTGTTGCGATTGGGCATGCACAAAAACATGAACATCATGCTTTTCCATAGAAACCCTCTCAGTTTCTATGTTATGCAAATGCACTGCCAAAGTATTACAACTTTTAGCAAACGCTTTTATCTGGAAGACATTGGCTACCCTTGTGATTTTTACAATGTAAAATATGATTTTTTGAGGATTAAAAGTTTGGTACATTGTATGTCATTGATTATCCCTATTACTGTTTTCCTACTTCGAGAAGAATCTCTTTCCTTTTTCTCGATATTTTCAAACATGTCCGGATATTCTCACACGTAACCCAGGCCAAATCACCTTTCGTCCAAACAATAGGGTTGTGAGTCGTGAGTCGTCTTTCTCCTGGTCACCCAAAAAATCGTGTAAATAACGCGTTATTTTATAATCCCCCCTCTCTTTAAATCGAAAGCGTCTCCAGAAAAAAAAGAGCTTTATTTAAATTTATATAATTACAACATTCTCCGTTCTTATTTCTCTCTCTCTCTCAAGGAAATCTCCTACGTTCTTCCTTCGTTTCTGGGTACGATTTGATCCTCTTTTTTTATTGTGTTTCTCTATTGAGTTTATTTCGATCTTTGATTCAAAACGATGGCTTTTCTCTTCGGGTTTTTTCGAATTCTTTTTCATCATTTCGGTTTTCTCATTTCTTGATCCATCCCTGTAATCGATCCAACTGTCATGGAAGAAGTTAGGATTTCGATGGGTGGTATGAATTTTATTTTAGGGTTTTCTTTGTTCCGATCGTTCCTTTTGCTCTTTGTTGTCGACCGGAGTCGATTCTAGGGTTTGATCGCTCTGTTGATGTCTGGAGTACGTTATTTGTGATTTTATTTCTTTGATTATTTTGCATTTTTAGGGTAGCCGATCGTTTTGACTGCGTTCTATAGGGTTTTGTGATATCCTGAGTTTGTTTCTAGGGCTACGATTTCTTTTCATTTTTAGCTTTCACCATTTGTTACTCTGTTCTCTTTGGCATTGTATTGTTCGGATTGGGTTTATGTTCCCTGTGATACCTCAAATTTTGTTTCTAAGGTTCCATCGTGTTTTAATGGTTTTCTATTCCTTTCGCATTGAGATAGATGGGATTGTCTTTTACAAAGCTCTTTAGCCGGCTTTTTGCCAAGAAGGAAATGCGTATTTTGATGGTTGGTCTTGATGCGGCTGGTAAAACTACGATCTTGTACAAGCTCAAGCTGGGCGAAATCGTTACCACAATCCCTACTATTGGTGAGCGGACGTTAGTCCCTGTTTTTTCATACTCCCAATTTCTAAATTGTACAGAATTGATCTTGAGGTTGATTCAAATGTTCAGGTCATATTGATGCAGATATTCATTTACCATTTTGTTTGTTTTTTTATCTTTTTTAGGATGTTTAGGAGAATGGTGTATTTTAGATTGTGTGCTTATATTGGTTATGCAAGCCGAAAATAAGCTTGTTAATGTGCTATCTTTGCACTGTTTTTATCATGAAAAATCATGTCGCATTTTCTGAGCTTTTATTGTTTATCTGCAATGCCATTTTGTTAGACATACAGTTTTGTTTTCTTAGGGCCCTTCTAATATGTTGTATTGAATGGTGCCACTTTTGAGTAGTGAAGGTCATTGCCCTTTTATATGGTCTGCAGTTTGAGGTTGGAAAATGGTAAACTATGTCTTTTTTATAAATAGTAATGCGGTTACAGAAAATGGACTGCACTAACTTTGACTTCTAGGAGGAAGTTTTAAATACTGTGTTTTCTTTGTTTTTTCAGGGTTTAATGTGGAAACTGTGGAATACAAGAACATCAGCTTCACTGTGTGGGACGTCGGTGGTCAAGACAAGGTATGAGCCTTCTACTTTAGCTTAACATGAGATAAGTCTCATCTGATTTTTCCTTTTTCTGCCATTTAACTACTTGTTTTGATGAAACCAATCCATCTATAATGCATAACATATTGGTTTGGCACTTGCATAGTTTTCTAGGATTTTGTTCTGATTACATGATTTAAAGGCTTTTGGTAATGCTCTCTCCTTTATTTTTGTTTTCTACAGATTCGTCCATTGTGGAGGCACTACTTCCAAAACACACAGGGCCTTATCTTTGTTGTTGACAGCAATGACAGGGATCGCATTATTGAGGCAAGGGATGAGTTGCACAGAATGTTGAATGAGGTATACAGATGCAGGACAGGTTTTATTTTTAATGTTGTCTATGTTTTGATTTATGATGGTATCCATGTTCTAATATTTGTCCGTAAAGCATTTTGACTTTTGGTGTGAGCATTATAATATTTGATCATGGGAATTTTTCTGTTCTTATACCATGATGGACCTACTGTTTTTGAGCCTTCGCCCCCCACCCCCAAAAAAAAATAATAATAATAAAAGACAAAGGAAAATGCAAAAATGAATATTTTTGGTGCATCATGCGTGTTGGAGTATGATCAGGCCATTTAATGGTTTTTGCTGCTATAATCTTTCCTCCTGAAGTTTGTGCAGTTCTCACAGATCTTATATATCGTAATGATGCCTATCTGTTTTGTGTAGTATTTCTGTTTTTAAGGATAGGTCTGTGTGTAGTAATTTTTGTGTAAACATTGCGGGAACAAATAATTGAATATGTAAGATCAATTGTGCAAACATTGCGGGAACAAATAATTGAATATATTAGATCAACAATTTGATCCTACATACGAGTGATCAGGGCCACCTATGTTCAATTTTGTCTGGCACCTGATTATGAGAACATGTTGGAATGATTGTTATTGTGGAAGCATAAACCACTGGTAAGTGGGAAAAGTTACATAAGAAATTGCTTAGGATGCCTGTTTGTGGTTCTTTCCTCTGATAGTATCAGTTTGTTGATGCAGAGGTATGATGATCTTAGTGGCCATGAAATATTCATCTTTTTTTTCTTACCAGATTTTCTCTGAGAACCTTGGAATCTCAATATCAATATTTCAGGTTTCTAGTTTGGACCTATGTGTGCTGCAAATGATTCTCTCCCTCTTTTCAGGGTTGTGCATGGATAATTCTGCCTTAGTGGATATTTTGATCCTCTGTTGAATTTTTGGTTGTCCATGAATTCTGTTGTGGTCATAATATTTTTAACCTAACATATCCAAATTATGTGGCCAGCTTCTTCAGCATAATATTGAGAGCACGCTTAGATGTTATGTCTGCTGCCACTGTATATCGATGGCTTTGCAAGTTTCATTACTTTAAGAAAAAACTATGAGTTGATAGTCTTTTTTTTTTAACATGATAACAGGATGAACTACGCGATGCTGTTCTGCTTGTATTCGCAAACAAACAAGATCTACCAAATGCAATGAATGCAGCTGAGATAACTGATAAGCTTGGCCTTCATTCCCTGCGCCAACGCCACTGGTAAGTTTATCTCACTAACAGCGGCTTTGTGGTTAACCTGCCTTTTCAGACAAAGGGAACATAATTTGTGTCTTCCTCTTCTGTAGGTACATCCAGAGCACATGTGCAACCTCCGGAGAGGGTCTGTACGAGGGCCTGGATTGGCTCTCCAACAACATCGCTAACAAGGCAATGCCCCCTCCTTCCACCACCTTCTTTTGTGTTGGTCATCTTTTTTCTGCCTTTGTCTACTTCTATTTACTTCCTAATTCATTATTTGGCTTCATTTGCAGTCCTGAGCCATCTGCTTCATGATTTCCACTGTCTTCGTGGATACAAGATCGATGTTGCTTTGCTTTCTGTGTTAAGGTGGTGGCTTATGGCTGTGATAATTAGGAAACCATTATGCGATTCGTATAGCTTTTTGTTACTGAGAATGATCTATATCAAGACCTATTATATTATATTTCATTTCTTCCTGCTTTTGGTTGATCATATTCTGCCTATTGTGTGTCAGTAAGTGTTATATTGGTTGGGTTTATTTTTAGTTTTGTGGGTATCTTTATCTCCTTCAGTGTTACCAAGGCTTCTACAGCTTAGAATCTGCCATGGAGGTGTTTCTTCCGTTCATAGTTACCAGGAAACGAAATGGATACTAGAAGATACGAGAAGTGTTGGGTGAAGCAGAAGTGTGTTAAAAAGTCCTATGAAATAGGAAGCAGGATATGGTTGTGAAGTGTTTGTGCAAGTGCATGAAAAATGAAAGGAAAACACATAGAAGGCAATATGCTTAGCAAGAATCGAGGTGGTATCCCATGTGGTAAGCGGGGTCCTATGTCAAGCTGAAGGCCCAGGATCGAATCCCTCTGCCACATGGGGCAGCTGTTGTTTTAGTAGGGGTCTGCCTAACCCCAGCTTGCCTATATATATATATATATATATATATATATATATATATATATATATATATATATATATATATATACTTTGCAAGTGGAAGCAAATAACAAATGACAAACACAAGTATAAAATGATATAAAACAATCATGTAAGTTTGTTATTAAAAAAAATATTATTTTTTAATATGAAAAACATAAGAAATGAGGGGAAAGCCAATAGGAAGTGATAAAAATCTAGAGGAAAATCTTGTCACATTTGGAAAATGATAGAAAAAAATGAAAGTACAAAAGAAAATTTAACTTTTCTAATCATTCCAAACAAAAGACTTTTTAATTCTTTTTTTCTAAAAAGTGATTTTTTTATAGGAAAATGTTCCTCCACCTGAGGTAGGCTAGGAGAAATTTTTTCTATCAAAAAATCTTTTTGCATATGTGACCATAAATGACATATCCTTCTTATCAAGAGGATTCAAGACCGTTGAGAGGGGGTCATTTCAATAGCCTAGAGTACTAAAAGCGTGTATGAGAGGTCGACCCTCAAAAAAAAGAACTGTCAAATTATGAGATTAATTTTAGTAATAAAAAAATAATTAAACATATGTAACAGCTAGAGAGGAGGGTATCAAGGGGGCGTTTTAAGATGGTCTCTAGTTTTTCAAGAAAAATAAAGGGAACATAAATACGAGAACCAGATAAGGAACAAAAAAAAATCTTCAATCTGGAGAGGTAAAAAATTCCGACCTTATCACCAATGTCACAACACGCCCCCACTTTGATCCACCTTCATCCGATCACTATGTGCGCGGCCCTACACCTTTTGGTGGCTTATTCGTGTCATGTATGTCCAAAATTGATGTGCAACGAGCTGATTTGACTTATTTTTTAATATTATAAAAAAAAGTTTAAAGTAGTTTCAGTATTAATTTAGTAATTTATTTATATGTGTGATCTCATGGTTAAAAGTTGGTTAATTCTGCTCCGTTCAGTTCTGGCTTTGAATTTGAAAGCTTATTCGAGCTTGATACTGATTATGACAACATTGACCATATCATTGATAAAAATAATATCTAAATACCAAATCCGTCTACTATCCAAACAGGTTCTTTGGAAGACTGTGTGTGTGATATATGAGTAAGATCCGAATAGATAAACGGATCCACTGTTTAAAATTTGGATCCAGTGTTGTGCGTCAAGCCTGACTCGGTTTATACGATCGGGTAATCCCAACCCGTTTCATTACGAGAGATTGATCTCATCAACGTATCATATCATCTGGACCGTTTCGAGTAAGAGCAGCAAAACATAACCTCCTCTGTGATACACGTGGCACTATTTCATTCGAGAAGGGGTAGCACGTTTGCCACTCTCACGTGCGGCCTCGTCTTCCTCTCTACCTTGTCCTATAAGTAGGACACCTCCCGTTTTCTGGCGATTCTCTCGACCAGAACTTTTTCATTTCCAGTCTCGCAGACTCAGAGAGAGAGAGAGAGAGAGAGAATGTTAGGATTCGGAGCGAGGAGGGCGCTAGGGTTAGCGGCAGGGAGAGGGGTTCCTTTTCTGGGGGCCGTCCCGGCGAGGCTGTACCACGAGAGGGTGGTCGACCACTACAACAACCCCCGCAACGTCGGCTCCTTCGACAAGAACGACTCCTCCGTCGGCACCGGCCTCGTCGGCGCTCCCGCCTGCGGCGACGTCATGAAGCTCCAGATCAGGGTCGACGAGCAGTCCGGCAAGATCGTCGATGCCTGCTTCAAGACGTTCGGCTGCGGCTCCGCCATAGCCTCGTCTTCCCTCGGTTCGTTCCGAATCCCTCTATTTCTCCATTGATTCCTGCGATTTTCTTCTTCTTTTTCCCCCTTTTCGTGGTCGTTAATCTTGAAATTGGCCGTCTTTCTTTGTTTTTATCAGTTCAATATGTTTTCATCGCAAGATTGTTCAGTGTTAATTAGGGATTGCTTCATGTTTTTATAAGATTTCTTTGAGTTTCTGTATCATTGATCACTTTCTGAATTCTATCGATCTTTAATTTATATAAAAAAGGTTCTTAATTTGTTTACGGATTTTATTTTCTTTATCCCTCTGGAAGACGAGTACAGCAAGCATTAGATTTTGATAGTAGTTATCTGATGCCTGAACTCCATAACCTTTCCGTTGGCTTCCCACATGTCTAGGATCTCATTCTTTTCTCCATTTTCTCGAAATTGATATGGTATTTTTAGTTCTGCTTTTTGTTATTGTGTTTGTGATTAGAATTGGAGGGTGTCTTGTGATTCCCTTCTCCCTATTATTTTTGTTTAATGGATTGAAACAGATGTCTTGGTGATGGCTGACGACTCGCTTGTCTCTTTGTTTTTCAATGGTTGTGTTGGAGCATTATATGTTTGACTTCTAGTTTTATACTTGTTTTGTATAAAGTATCATGTATTTTTAATGCCCTGCGATGGGGGTAAAATTGTTGCGTGTTTCCTTAAAATAAGAAAGAAAGGAAAAAGGAAAACAATTGAGTCTAAATGGCTTTAGAGCTGACCTTTTTTTATGTTTGTAAAAATTTCAGCTACCGAATGGGTAAAAGGGAAGCAGATGGAGGAAGCATTATCCATAAAAAATGCGTAAGTTTTCCTTCTTTGAATTTGAATCCATTTTTGAGTGATTGGAACTTTCTCCATGTATGATTCGTCTGACTTATTTTTGTTTGTATTGCTAAGTAGGGTTTCCAGTTGCTGTGTCAGTGGCATCGGTTTACTGCATGATTATTTCTTTCTTGTGGTCATCAGTTTAAAGTTCTGAACAGTAATTTCAGTATCTTTCAAATATAAAGCCTCTTTCAGGTGGTCTAGTTTCAACGAAATAGCAATTCAAACTTAGAGAACACCTGGCCGCTGGAATATATCCAGATATTGACTTTGAAATTATGCCTGTTCTTTTTTCTATTCTTCCTGCATTAAAATAAAAATAATGATGTTGAGGTGATTCCTTTTGACTTCTGATATGTTGAAAGTCAGCTTCTATTACTTTTAAAAAGTAAGGGATAGAAAGAACATGCCACCGGAATTCATATCCTTTGTTGATAAAATGTGACACTAACAAGGACGCTGGGCATGACACAGCCATTCTTGAGCAAAATCAAACCTGTTCAGATGCAAGGATAGGCATGCCACCACAATTTTGAGCACAAGCAAACTTATTGGTACTCAAGAAGAAGTGTTCAAAACTTCATTGATGCAATTGTATGATCGATTCTTTAATATGTAGATGCATGTCTCTTGTGATGATGATCTTTAGTAGATACTTCTTTGTAGTTTCTTTAGAAAATTTTCTTTTTAAGAAAATTCCCGTGGTTATGTTCTCCCCTTATTGATCGTTACACTTCCAAAATGGCATCCATGCATTGTTCCTTACATTGTTAAATTTTGTACATACATGCAGATTGTGTGCATCCATGTTCCTGTGTCTTGATTTAACAGCACTTCTATGCAAGGTTTTAAAACCCGTGACTCGGAACTCGACTCGTTCTTTATTGACTCGTGACTCGGCGGGTCAACTCGGTGACTCGGACCGGGTTTTGTTAACTTTTGATTTTAAAAGAAAAACAATATATAATTTGTCTGAAACCATGTTTTTGAGTAAACATAGTCTCCAAATGTATGTAAGAATATAAAAACAACTGCAAAGAGCTATAGAGGTTTGCTTGAATAATTGAATTTGATATCTATACAAGCACTTTGACAGTCAATTTGTCATGTGCCACAGAAATCTGGGAGTTTAAAGATTAAAAGTTTATTAGATGTAGAACAGTTGGTCACGACAAGCAAAAATTCATTAATTTTGCTAGTTTAAGTCCCGACTCCCAAACCATTTCATTAGCTTGCAGAAAGTACTAGACTCTTTTAGCCTTACTCAAGACCTGGTTCTCCATTTCAACAGTTTATCTGTTTTTTCATATCAATCCCAATTTTGAGGTAAACAAGGTCTGAAACTGCAAAATAGACCATTTTTTATTTGACAAAAGCAAATGCATACAAAAATCTCCTGGTTTTGCCAATAGAGTAAGTTTTTCAATGTATGTTTTTACACAGTCAATTGTACATACAATCTATTAGAACACAAATATTTTTTTTCAAATAGTTTGTCAACATGTAAGCAAGTTTCTCAAGGGCTTCACAAATCAATGGCCTACAATATGCCAAAATTTCATGACTCAAAAAAACATATTTTTACATAAAAAAAAATATGATAAAGGTGTGATTCCTAGCAAATAAACCATGTTGAACACATATATGAGGTCAGATTGCTTAGATACAACTTGCACCTATGATTTTTCAACTAGATTGTACAGACAGTAAACAGTAGACTGCATATATGTATATATATCATTACCATTTGAAACTCAAAAAACAAATTTCAAACATCCCAGAACTCGCCCGAGTCAGGCCGAGTCAAGCCGAGTCAGGCCGAGTCAAGCCCGAGTCAAGCCCGAGTTTTGGCAAACAGAGTTTGCCTTGCCGGGTTGACTCGCTGGAGGGCCGAGCCGAGCCGAGTCAACGAGTTGACTCGGCGAGTTTTAAAACACTGCTTCTATGCTCTACCAAGTGTGTCTAATTGACTCTATGGCGTGTTCTGTACCATGTTGGTGTCTAACATAGGAAAGGGCAATAGTGAGGTGAAAGTTGTAAAAGAGAATCCTTAGTGGAAGCCTGATTAGAGTTCATTGTTTTCATGTCCACGGTCTTGCAAATGCTCGTGGTCTTCTCATTTTGTTTTGTCTACCTTATTTTAGGTCTTTGGATCTGTGAGGTTCACAACTCTGCACCCTTGTGTATTTGCAAGAAAGTGATTGAGAAAAATGGCCAACTTCCATTTGTGGGCATGACTATATGTTATTATCAAGTTGTTATTTGACCACACATCTTTTCTACCGATTGGTATCATTGGTCCAAAAGGAAAAAGTTAAGAAAAAAAAAGATGAGAAAAAGGACTCACCATTATAAGGGTTCAAATCTCTTCTAGAGAAAGTTATTTGAAGTTACAGGATCATATAGATCTGAAAGTCTATTGGCACCTTATACACTGGTTTCTGTTCCAGTAACTGATGAAGGGAGAGGAAAATGAAATCAATTCTTTAGAGATTTTACTTGGAGCATCTGAACATTTGATCTCCTAGCTGCCCTTTCCATGCATCTGAAGGAGATCTTGATTTTTAGGTTCATTTGAGAACTGACAAATCTGTTATACCTGGCACCCTGTTGTTATCCTTCATAAGTGAACGAAAACAAAGGGACTCATCATTGGGTTTGTTTGGAGTTTTTGTCTAAAATATATGATTGTCGAAGATACCAAAATTGTGTTATTTTTTGTCCAAAAGATTCATTATGTGGGGAATTTGATGTCTGTGGTGGACGAGACTTGACATTCTTACGAAGTTAGGATTATTGTGCTCTTGAACATTTGCCTGATGTTAAATTTTGAGGGTTTATTGTTCTTAGTAGAAAATAGTTTTGAAATGAACATTTTCTTCTTGCATTGAAATTGATGTGTTTTGTTAATTGGTAGCTTTTTAGGGCCAGAATGGAACCTCATATTATTGTAGTTCTAATTACTATCTAGAGAAAATCCTTCTGTGTGTGCCTTCCAGTATCTTACCTTCTTTGAACATTCTCTGATATTTTGGAAATAAATTCATAATGATCTGAGACATTTATTTGCAACTGTGAAGGCTGTTTCCCTCCTCTTGCATTTATTTTACTTAGGCCTGAGTTTCTCTTTCAAACAGTCTTTGTGGTTGATTTATACAAGTAAATGTTGTCACTTAATTGATTCTTGTTACTTTCAGAATACCTAAATCTCTCTTTGGCAGTGGCTCAAACCTCTTTAAAGTAATGAGTCATGGTGTTTGATGTGATAGAATGTCTTTGTTGCTGGGATCTTCCAAAGATCACTGTGGGGGGGGGGGGGGGATTTATGTATGTTGGTTGTTTCTACTTCCTGGAATTACTCTTTCTAAACCATCTTTGAGTTCTTGATACGTCAGTTTTATTATGTAAACATTCACTTCAGCATTGAGCGGGAAGCTTTTTACTGCAAATTTGATGGGAGTACATCGATTTGGTGCTTTCTGTCAAAATAAGCTACTGCCACATGTTGATGTGATCATCTGCAATATATGATGTGTTTTTCTTTCTTGATGAACATTTGCCTGAATGGCACTGCGACGATCTCATGTTTCAAACATGTTATTGATTTTCAAAGTGTTTTTAGTTTGGTGTCTATTTGGCTGAACCCATATTGGTTATGTCAGCAGTGTTGTGGGAATTGGGATAGCCAATTCCCTGGGACTCCATTGAGCATTGTTTTCTAAGTTTGCTTGGTCAGTCGTGAAGTTTTGCAACTAGAGGAGACATGACAACCATCTTTGTGGCAAATTTTCTGAAGAAAGCCTTAGCTGAAAATGAGACTGGAAGAAAGAAAAAAACCATGATTTTCATTGCTTGATGAATTTTCCATGATAATCATGCAGTTATTTCAAGATTGGACCTCCTGGTTTGCTACTGTGGCACAGCGTCTTGTAGGACATATGTTTTATGGAGTCCTTGCAGAATTAAATATATTAATGTCAAGAACCTTTCCTCATTTTTTATTCATGTAATTGGTAATTATATTGGTTACTGTCTTCTCATGCACAACACACAGACTTGGTTTGATTGATTTTTCAGGCTGCTGGTTAATATGCTTCAATTTTCAAGGTTTGCATGAAGTGAAAACTTTCATGCAGCTTGTGTAGAAGTTGTGAATGCATAGAGATGATTAAGTTTGGGATGAATTTGATGCCAAATGATGGTGATAATCATTGATCACGTTTACTTCTATGGGGATCGTTGCAATACAATTCACAAAGTTCCCTCAGATCATGTTGACCTTTTTGTTCACTCTTAATGGAGTATTTTTATGGTGCAGTGAAATTGCAAAACATCTGTCTCTTCCACCGGTGAAGCTTCATTGCAGCATGCTCGCAGAGGATGCAATCAAAGCAGCCGTTAAAGACTACGAGGCAAAGCGGGTGAAGTTGAGCAAGGGCACAGAGAAGCCACAACCGGAGAAAGCTGCTGCATAGAAATCTTAGCAAAAACCCAACAGTTGGAGAAGGGTGATATCTAATAGTATCACTTGTGATCGCATGTGATAAGGCAGATTGCTTATTAATTCTGCCGGCTGTTCTCTGCATGTATCATATTGTGCAAGTTTGATTGCTCTTCTTGGCACTACAGTTGATCTGCCACCTTTTATTTACTACTACACATAATTAGCACTTATCTATTGCATAATATGAAAAGCTTGCTCTTTATTGAATATATCCTTGTTTGCGTGTGCATAAATTTGTAGTCGTTGGTTCAGATTATGTAGCCCAAGTTAAGACAGGTTCAATTCTGGTCGTGATTCATGTGATCATTGGCTGCACTGAATTACCAGAGTCCCAAGTGCAGTAGAGAGGATCCTCTCAAGAGTCATTATCATCAAAAGCCTTATTTCAACCGCACGGGGTACTCTCTACCTGAAAATGTCATTTCAAAATGGTCGCATCCTGTCTTGCTAGTCTCCCTTCAAGTCTATAAAATCCTTGTAAGAAACTAGTGAGAGGCTAACCTTTTTGCCTTGAATTGGTCTACAATGGTCCCTTCTTAAACAAGTTGGCCAATACCTTTTTCATCCTTCCACTCGCATAAATGGTGCTTGTCATGTTTTGTTGTGGCACTCTTGTATTTAATCATGACTATATATCAGCTCTTCTGATACTAAGACCGAGAGTAAGATTCGATATAAATAAAATTGCAGAAGCAGATCTGTAATTTCGCTGGACCACACAACATATCGTTGGTCAATTTAATCTCCTTGCACCTGGTTGTGCTGCATAGAAGAAATATCCATGTAAAGAAATCACTATTTATCTTCACCGAAAAACAGAATGGTAATCACATGATTGGGATCTTGAAATTGGTCTGTTTGTGACATGCATGAATTGGTGGTGTGGCATTTTATGATACTTGTCCCAACCACGCGAGGATAACTTTGCAAGCCTTGCTTCCTCATTCAGACAATAGGATTACATCTTCATTTACAAGAAAAATTGGATTGTGATGATAATTCATCATAACATGAATGTTAAAGTGAATTTTCACATTATTGTGCAGCATGCTTGAGGAGAATTGCCATTGGTCTTTGGGCTAATGCTGGATGGTTGTGTATGGAACCGAGTATAACTTGAGTACAACCTTTAAGTGCGCTGATAGAGGAGTTGGATCTGGTGGGACAAGTTAGAAGTGCCTAAAGTACCTAATTATGAGCTTGATGATCCTGAGGGCCTAGCACTTGCCCGAAGTGGTTCAGCCGCTAATGATTTAGGATGCAGGTCACAGTAGTCAAATTGGGATCTTAATCCTTGCAACTAGGTCAAGCATCTGTTCAAACTGGTTCAGTGTGGTGTTAAAATTATGCCCTGGGCATCTTTTTGCACCTTGATTAATTTAGGTGCTCGCTGTCGTTTGGTCAGTATAAGTGTTAATCAATCATAATTAGGCTTGCAAATGAATACAATATGATGCTGATTGATAAAAAAATGGTTCAGTATTTTGGGTCTATTGGATTGAACATCCATTCTTATCCAGCCAAGGCTTTAAGCTGGGACCTGAAGACAATTTTTTCATATGTGAAAACTATTTACTCAGGATCTAGTTCCAAACCCAAAACTAAATTGACACCTTCTGAATGCATGACCTGCTGCACCTAGGCGAAGCAATTTGTATAAAGAGGAAGTGCAAGGGCCATTCGTATGTTGCCCACATGGTCAGTGTCCAAATTGAACGAACTTGGCTATGCACCAATGCTGGCCTCAGAATCCGATCTGGTTGAGCGACCTGGTTCCAGCATTACTCCCTATATCCAAAACTCATTCATGTTTCCAGGACCCGACCTTGCAAGTCCACCAAAATCTTCAGGGAGTGGAATCAGATGAGAATTGCTGCGCACAAGACATTGTGATGCTTTAATCATTTTAGCAAAAGTTCTTGCAGCTCGAGCCAATTAGATTTTAGAGCATAAGGACAAAAGTTTCTAACGACAATTTTCAGCCACAAAATTCTCAGAAAATTTTCAACATTTTTTATACTTATCATATTCTGTGTAATAATCTTGGCAAAAACTAATATATATTTGCATATTTCAGAAATATGAAAAAGTAAAAACAGAAAATGTGTGAAAAGCCAAATAAAATAATAAATGTCTCTTTCCCAATACTTTTGCTGATATATACATGATAATCATGATATATTGAATTTTAAAAATTATTAGTATTTTTTTGGACTGTGAATGACAGTCATCCACTTGGTGCAATTCTAAGTGCTTCGCCTGTCAGTATGGAGATGTGGATTTCTCACTTTTTGCAGAATGGCAGAAGGTTAGAACGGAACCCAATATGACACTCCCCTGAAGTGAGGTTAGGACTAGGGCTGGGAAACAAGATGAGCGGCTCGTGGCTCCACTCATGTTTAGCTCGTGAAGATCTCGTTTAAACTCATGAAATAAGCTCGAGCATGAACAACCAATGTTCATCTGGGATCGGCTAGTTTATTATTAAAAATAAATATATTTTACTGCAAGCAGTAAGTTTAGAATTCAAATCCTGTTGCTTGTAAGTTTGAAACAATTATTTATTTTGTAAATGTGTTAGTTTGAGCTTGGTTTAGTAGGTTTAGGGTTCAAATTCTATTGTTTTCAACTTATATATATATATATATATATAGTAAGCTTGCTCCTGTTCGGCTCGTTTAGCTTGGGCTTTTCATGAGCCAAAGAAACGAGCCAAGGTTGAACATCCTCTGTTCAGTTTGTTCGACTCGTTTGTCAGCCCTAATGATAATGTAGATAGAGATATGTGCCTGTGCAGTGGCCATAGATATGCTTGGAATGCACACAATAACAAGGAACAATTTGAAACGACATATGGGGTACACGACATAAGCGTGTATCGTAGGGAATTAGCTAAATTTGGACGTATCTAAAAATAAAAGGTGCGTCCAAATGTAAGCTTCAGTGGATTCATGCATATCATCACTTCTGTTGGCTTCATGCCCTTGGATGCATCAAGAAAAAAAGTGACTACGACCAGCCCCCTTTCCAAATGAATCGTTCATGTTGGTTATATGGGAGAGGAAGGCAGCAGCCCAACCAAAAGAATGTATAATATTTACAACCAATGATGATGAGATAACTTTCTCTGGATCTCCAACTATTGGGTGTTTCATGGACCAAATCATATATATATATATATATGTTTATAATTTATTTAATAAAAAATATGTTTTAGATATTCAATTTTCAACATCTATGCATGCTCTTGAAAATGTGAAAGCGGCTCACAATGCATCTAAAAAATTATCCAAAACATATGTAAATAATTGGTTTTAGTGTCATAAAAACAAGTTTAAACATTAAAAAAAATCATAATTTAAAATACGTTTCATATTAAATAGTGATAAAAGTTGAATATATAGAATATGATTGAGGCACCCAATTATTGAAAGAAGAGCCACCAAATCATCATTACTTCTAGATTTTAGACCTTGTTTGGCTAGACAAGTCTCTCATTATATATATGAGAACTAGAGTGTAACCTAAACATTTTGATTTTTTTTGCAAATAGGAGACTATGTATGAGTTCAACATGATTCATTTGTATAGACACCCAATTTTGACGATGCCCAAGAGTTGATATTTTCTCAAGTTCAAATGTGATCTTCAAAACCTTGGGTCATTTCACACCTTTTAGGTTAGAACAATCATATAATTTTAGGAAAAAACCCAAAATTCCCTCGTCTTTCGGATGGAAAAATAGTTTTGTCATTTGGAGGCGGTACAACAAAACAATTTTTCTTCCAAGGTTGGGACGGCAAAACAGTTTTTTCGTCCGGGGTTGGGGGGGGGGTTGGGATGACAAAACAATTTTACCGTCAGATTTTGAGCAATAAAAGTTTTGCCGTTCCTTTTTTTACCCCCCCTGCCCTTTTGATCTGGTTTTGCCGTCCTCTTTTTTATTTTTGCCCCTTTTGGTTTGGACGACAAAACATTTTGTCGTTTGTTGTGGGATGGCAAAATTTTTTTATCATATATTATCCCGAATGTAGGGATAGGCTTCAGGCCTATCCCTGTCATATCCCAACCTCCCTACGCATGTTTCTCGCCCAAATATCTTCATGAGATGAACTCTATCATTTTTTTTTTTTTTGGAGATAATCGTACATATCCATTTGGGTTGGATTCGAATTTGAGAACCTCTTGACCCGTATCCCCATCCTTAACTCTTATAAATAAGGGCTGACCCCTACAACTTGACTCATATGAGGATTCTCTATTTGAGCATTGACCCTAAAAAGAACAAATACCCTAACCTCGCCTTCACTTTGACACACTCTTATCTCAATCTCAGAACTTCTACGCTGAGGGTTTACAAGAACCATTGCCTCAACTACCATCCTCACACAGAGGTACCTCTAAACCGAGAAAAAGCCGCTCTTGAATCATTACACATACCCCAGGAGGGTTCCTTGGCCAAAAAAAGCCTGCAATTTAAAGTAAAAAAGACAAACAGACCTAAAGGTAATTTTCAAATCCATTCGGTTGTTTATTTTTTATTTTGGTTTTATGTTTATTTTTAATTATTTATTGCGTAAGTGTTTATACATCATCTTGATCTGAATTGCATATTTTATTTTGTAGAGAATTTGGATTATGAACCTAGATTTTTTCGATAGTGGACTTCAAGCTATGACGGACTTGCTTCTACTTCATCTTCTCATGGAGAATGATGATTAGGGTTTCAAACAAGCGTCTTACGTATTTTAAATAATTTAATTTTTTTTTGCAAAATCAAGGTGAATACATTTTTTTTTGTTTCAAAATTTTTGTTAACAATTTTTGGGGGACGCTGTATTTTTTATCTTTCATAATTTTGAAATTTATTATTTAAAAGATTTGGAGTTCCGTAGGACCCAAAATCATAGTTAGAATAATTTTATTTCATGATTCAAGAGGTTTCAGACCAAGCAACAAACAAACAAAGTTTATTGTTGGGGACCAAAACAACAAAAAATGTCATTAGGGACTTAAACAACAAAAATCTTTTCTTGTCAAGGACCCAAATGACAAAATTATTTTGTTGTCCTTAATATAAAAATGTTTAGCATGTATATATATATATATATATATATATATATATATATATATATATATATATATATATATATATATATATATATATGGGTAACTAAAATATGTTTACTAGTATGAACTAAGATTTTCATAGGTTTTTTAATTTTATTTTTTGAAAATTTTGCTGTATGGATGTAATCTAGACGCTTGACCTTATAGAAATAAACTCTTGGATCATCCAATTACCATGTATAAGAAGAATCTTTTAAGGGTTGAAAATCAACGGCATAGAATTTTCATAAATATTTAAGAACAAAAAATCACATTTCTTGATCCGATTAGTCGATTCCTAACAAATAGATCACGCCGAATGCATCTGGAGGGTTAGATTTGCAAGAAAACCTATGAAAATCTCGATTCATACCAGCAAACCTATTTGGTTGGTAAACATATTTCAGTTTTCATATATATATATATGAAGAAACCCACAACAAGATTTTGAAGTCTTTGTGTGACTAATGGTGCAGTTTGAGGAATACTGCAAGATGTACTTGACGCAGACATCCAAGTGTATGACAACATTGATCATCTGTTTGATTTACCTGATGGTTACTTCTATGCCGTGATGGACTGTTTCTGCGAGAAGACGTGGATCCATTCACCCCAATACTCGATTGGGTATTGCCAACAGTCCCGAGACAACCAACTGGGTCTCGCTTGTCTGGTAGGAGAAGCTAGTGCACGTCACCTTGTATTGAGGACGTTGCAGGTTCAAAACCCAATGATATAGTTGTATAATTTGGGTAGGGGCCTGACTAACCCAGAAAAAAACAGTGCCCAGACAATGTGAAGTGGCTTGCTGAGATGGGCAAACCACCGGCCCTCTACTTCAATGTGGCATGTTTGTCTTCGAGCCAATCAGGCTCACCTACGACAACCTCCTTGAGACCCTCCAAATCACGCCTCCTACCCCCTTTGAAGAGCAGGTATCATAGCTGCTCTCTCTCATTTTCTGTCTCTTCATTTTGGTGCACCTCCAACAAAATATATATAGAAAGAGAGCAAAAAAGTGGTAATTGCCTACCACTTTTCTGGCTTACCAGATGTGTTTGACATTAGCTGTGCTAAGAAATGACACTTGAATCATGTTTTTTTTTTTGACAAAAATATGATTTTTTAAGCCTTGACTATTTATAAAAATGTTGAACCGTTGATTTTTAAACATTATAAAACCTACCTGTGTGTTAGAATAGGACGATCTAAGAGTCGATTTGTATGAAATCAAGCGTGTAGAACACATTTGTATGATCAGATTTAAGAAATACATGAAAAACCCTTTAAAACACTGGTAGGCTGGTGGTAGGTGAAAATTGCTGTATGCAGCTACCACATTCATATAGGAAAAGTGGTATATATATATATATATATAATCCTCTTTATCATCAAAATAATAACCCTTCAAAACACTGCAAATGTGTTCGTCATAGTCAATTTACTGGAAAAAAACATTGGATCATGTTTTTTAGATAAAAAATATGAAATTTTCAGCTTGAATATTTATGAAAATTGTAGACCATATTTTCAAACCTTACAAGAATCTACCTCATTTCGAAAATGGACAATCTAAGAGTTCATTCCATACAATCAAGCATGTAGAACACATCTGTATGGTCAGATTTAAAAAAAACATGACAACTTCAGAAGTCTATTTTTCTAGCAGTAGGCATATAATTCATTATTGTGGAGAGTAGGTACCTACGAAAGTTAGATGCCTACCATGAGCAAACAAAGGTTCCTGGGGTGTTTTTCACAAATTTGACCTCACAAATGTGTTCAACATAGTCAATTTGCTAGGAAACAATACTTGATTTTTTTATGAAAAAACATAAAACTTTCAGCTTGATTTTTCATGTAAATTGTAGACCATTGATTTTCAAACCTTATAAAAACCTACCCACACGTCAATTTTAGATAGTTCAAGAGTCCATTCCTATAAAATCAAGCATTTAAAACACATGATTAGTTTTGAAAAAATATGAAAAACCCTTCAAAAGTCCGGTAGGTATGGATCGGAGTAGACAGCTATCCCCTACTCCAATTCATTATGCTTACAATTTAGGTGTGATCTCATCATAGAAGTTCTGGCTCACCCATCCATTTGGTGCTTCATATTGACCAACACACTTTGTAAGTTGTAAGAGTACGTTCAGTTCACTGACATTTAAAAACCAAAGAACATAAGGTTTAATGTAGATTTTTTTTTAACAGTCTATTGGGCACTTTCATACTTTAGCTGCTTGAAAAAGGTTTATGAAAACCTTCTTTATAACCATATAAGCATCCAATCAGATCGGTATATAAAATAAAATCCAAGTCCGAACCAATCAAATTCTATTACTCAATACCGAATCCGACCTGATTAAGTATTTAGATGTAAAATCTTTTACGAAACCCAATTGAATGAACTCAAGTCCGGATATCCAACCCAAACCCGTACCAAAGATATCCCTATCAATTAGTTCAATCGAGCTCAAGCCCAAAAAAGTGGGTTCTGCCCACCGTAACCTAGGCTTGGAAATCTGGTCGGCTGGCCTGAGACTTCAGAGACTTAGAATCACTAATGTATTGTGTGCTCCACGTCTCAATTCCAAGCTCTATTTACAGAAGCATCCTTCCTTGGAACATACTTGATTGCGCAACTTTGTGGTTCATGCAGAGTTGGCATCATCATGGTCTTTCTCATAGAGACAACCACCTTCATGATCTCCATGCTTTCTATTTTCATCAAATAGGAGATTTGCTTCCTGCCTGCCTCTCTTCCTTGGCTTTCTATCATCCATCTCTATGATGCTGATGATCTTCTCCCTAATGCATGAGTCCACTCTGCCTTCCCCGCCGACATCAGAAGGCTGGATTCCAAGAAGTGAGGCACATTCTTCCCTAAACTCCACATCATTAGATGACAATATCAACCCGGCAATTGTCCTTGAAAGTTCAGGGACATGTTTCTTTATCTGCAAAAATAGTCACCAAAGAGTTTTTGCATTTAGGCAGCATTATATGATGATATGCATTAAGATTTTGTCGACTAACAGAGACTTAGCAGACCACTTCATTTGGGATTTGAAAACGGCACAACCAAGTTGCTAGTTATTTGGCAGCTTAAGCCAAGCAAGAAATCCGTTGAACTTTCCTGATAAGCTTAAGGGTGTGTTTGGATTCAGGGAATCTAGTGGAATTGGAATACAGTCCCACAAAACTCAAGTGAATCTTGCCATTGTCCAGCCACAAATATGAATTTAGCAGAAATGAATTCCATTTCTACTGAATTCTCTAAACCCAAACACAAACCTAAGCAGAAGTTCCTAGGAAAAATTTCCTTACAAGCAAGCATGGTGTCTTATTTTAAACATGTATAGAAGTTTTAAGAAATCTCCATTCAAACAGGCAAGCTTCTCATTGGAAAACGTTGTATTGCATAGATAATAGCCATATTCCAAACTGCACATTAAATGAATTATTTGGAATGCAGCAAACGTCAATCATTAGGAAACCAACCATCTATGTGAGATAAAAATCTTCGCTAATAAAGGATGATCTAGAGGGATGCACCAAAATCGATCCATCAAATTGTAACATATTTATAGACTAACCATCCATCTAAAAAGAACATGGACGACCATCAAATTTATAACTGTGTAAGCATGTGGATATGGGTCTTCCCTTGGAAAGACAGCACTCTGATGAACGACATATGGAACATGTATGCCCTGCTTTGCATTTAGATCATTCCTTCCAAGGGAATAGAACAAAGCCCAATAAATACTTCAGTTTGTCACTGTCACAAAGTAATACTTTTTTCTTTTGGCACACATGTTATGGCAAAAAATATTGAAGCAAGCTTTAGCCTAGAAAATTTGAAACTTAGAACTGCTAGGAACACCACAGTGGCCATCACGCTCACAAACAAGTAGCGGAGACAGCTCAGTTAAATAATGGTTTTGCAAATTGGATTATGACATATTCCTCCAATTCATCCATATTATTGGGTTTGGACTTTAGACTACAGAAGAATTAGCTGATTCACACTATTAGAATCGCATCACAATCTGCTCTCCCAGTCCAGCTTCTTGGTCACAAAGCAGTACAGTTAAACTGGTAATTACACATCCACGCAGTTGTAACACTTGATTAGGAGCTGGAATACGAAGGCAAAAAAAAAAGATGTCCACATGTTAGGCAAAAGGATACTAGTGATTTGAGAGTTTTTAACGTGAAATAAAACCAGAGTAATCTGTCTTTATTAACTCAGTAAAGCATTAGCGGTTTACTCAAGTCTTGGTTTACTTTTCTCGACTACCATTACATGTTATGCTTAAACCCCCACCTTCATAATCCTGTCTAAAGACAAATTCTACATACTTATATCATACATGAATGTGAGGCATCGACAGAGCCTGGTTAAACACGGCTTTCTAAGGTCAATCTTTTATGACAATGATTTCACACACACACACACAGAGAGAGAGAGAGAGAGAGAGAGAGAGAGGCTCATATCTACCTTGATAGCATGGGGGCTGAGGAAAAAGCCCGTATATCTTGCCTTTAGCCCATCAAGAGAGCACTTCACTGCATTTTTCACTAGACTTCTGTCTGGATGCACTTTTGATTGCATACGAAGTTTCTTCACTCTGATAAGATGTTATGGAATGACATAATAGAACCATAACGGACCATTTTCATCATGAGAAATAAATTCAAAGAGTATAACCATGGGAATGGATATTTTTTATGGTACCAATGGAGCACAATTTCCACAGTTGTAAATGGATGCAAGTTCTCCCACCCTATCACTCCATCACCATTGTCATCCACTAGATGAGATTTAATGGTCAAGCCATAGTCTTGCCAATTGATGCTTGTCAATGAACTTAACAATGATGTAGGCACTGAGCATGGGACAAAGTCTTGAAAATATAAAACCTGCACCAGGTTTTTCACATTTGTATCATTAAAGGACATCAAATATAACTCCTACATATTTCCATGTTTCTTTGTACATGCTGCAAGTAAGTTACAGTCCTTAAACATAGTGTCTTCTAAATAAAAATTAAAAGGAAACCCTGTGTTAGATCTCATGGGTCTCTGTCTCTCTCATATGAAAAGGAACAGGTAGACAGAATAGTATGAATATAACCTTTGTCATGGAACCAATGTGAGCAGAGCAATCAGCTTGTGATGACTCTGGAACGGCTGCAATCACGATTACCACCTCTACCATTTGATCATCATTTGCCATATTTTCTATGTTATATGCTAGACCAGTTCCAATCTTCAAATTTTCCCTACCAAGTGTTGTAGTAGACATAAGAAATTCCAATATGTCAACATTTCAAGACATACAAAGATTGCTGCCATGACCCAATTGATGAAATTTACTTGCTAACTAAATTATGAAGAAAAAACTTCCTACAGATAAAAATCCAAAAGATAGATTGTGTTCAGAAAATTCCGTAATCATCTGGTAGAAATTATGTTGGAAAGAAAAACTCCCCAAACTGTTGGCTGATTGGCTCAAACAAGAATTCTAACTGGGCCTAATCACCTGTGAACTCCATGCATGCAATCTTTCTCCAGAAAAACAAGAAAAAAAAAATGCATGCACACACGTGTGGGCGTTCATGAACTAGTAAGGTCCTTCAAATGCAGCAAGCATCTGTGTCTGTGTGTTTGCCTAGACTGGCAAGGCCTGTAAAACCCAGATCACTGTGCATGAAAAGTAAGCCAACTCAATAGCCTACCAGTATGCAATATTATTAAAGCTGAATCAAACCTTACCTGTTTGGATAGCATCTCCAGCATCCCAAATCTAGAGAGTTTCTATGCTTGAAAACATAATCTTCCATGCCCAGAGAAAGGCGCTCAATATTGGAAGTTGAAAATGGTAGGGTAACACCTTCATTTGCTAAAACTAAAGTCTCACTTCTTAGAGAGGAACCATCCATATGTTCGACAACCAGTTCAATGGCGATTCTCTGAAAAGGTTAAAATAAATTATTGGAATTTCACTTCTTGCCAATAGAGTATAAATTTTATAAACCTGACAATAGTATAATTAGCAAATCAGCATAAGGATGACTCATCTCCTTGCTACATGATTGCATAATAATCTCCAGTAATGCCTGAACCAAGGTTGCCAAACTAGGAAGCGGAAGCGAGAAATGATATGAGAAGCAAAAGCAAGAAGCGAGACATTTTAAAATTTATAGGAAGTGGGAAGCAAAGTATCAAATTGAATGTGAAATTTGAATAAAAAATGAAGCAATATGGTAACTGAATATGAATCAAACAAGAAACAAATAAAAACTAAAATAAAATTGATCATTCTTATATTTCATAATTTTCAGTAAAAGAGTTGAATTTTTGTTAAAATCTAACAATGATGGTTACCAATTTAGAGAAAGTACATGGGAAGTGAGTGGAAGCATGAGAAGAAATATATGAAAAACATGGAAAAAAAATGTGAGAAACATATAGGAAGCATAGACCATGCGTGTGGGAAGCATAGAAGAAGAATGGGGGAATCAAGATTCCCATGAAGTTTCGGAAGCGAGGAGTATCATGCTTCTGAAGTGAGTTTCCGAGAAGCGCACTTTCCACCTACTTAAGAAGCTTCCGGTAACTCTGGCCCAAACTACAGCCCACTCATTACTAATGGGTATCGGTGCATACATGGTTACTCATATATGTCTGTCTCAGACTCTCAGCTATGTCCTAGGAAGGCTAAATCTTGGGATACTTTAGCTTTACTGATAAATCTTGAGAAAATTGAGGAAAATTTCCATACCTGAAAATTTTAAGATCTAGATAGTAATCTTTTTTGCAAAAATGCAAATACAAGATATAGAAGTTTTTAACATATAAAAAAGATAAAGGAAAGAAGAAAAACAATGACTAAACTATCAAAAAAGAATAAAAAAAGTAAAGAGAACTGAAAATAGTATGACTGATATTTTCAAATTTCCTAATTTTGGAAATATCATGGTGTTTTACATATTTAATCATTTGTTCGTCATATCTCCATATCAGGGAAATATTTTCAAGATATCGCCGCATCTGTAAAATACATTCAGAAGTTTAAGGAAAACCACCAGATGGTCCACCACTATAGTACAAGGATCATTTTGGTGAAACCAGAATGGAAGCATCAGATATATGTCAAACTGAACTTACTGGGATCTTCAATATGAGCATCTGCAAAAGAAGAACAATGAAAAAGTTCAACCAGAAACACAGAGAATTAACAAGGAGGCAATTCAATTCTAGTCAATGTAAGCAAAAACCAAACCTTCCTACAAAAATGAGTCATCCATGCCACACAACTGTCATTGTCCTCCTTGGTGGTGAGAGATACTTCTGTGCCACTGAGATTCAAAAGCCACTAATTTAAAAAATGAGCACCATAATTGCTAAGGAATCAACATGGGGGTTAAGTTTCATGTTTCAACCATGAAACTTGCCTGAATTCTGCGCTTTTCTTCAATGTCGATGGCAATCTCACAAATTTGCTTGCAGAAACAGATTCTACTGTATCTACGCGGTAGTGGTAGATGTCTTTGTCATTAACATCTACCAAATTCAGTTCAAGCTAAGTCATGATCAACCAACACCATATCTTTCCCAACCAGGGCCGAATTTTCTATGGATTAAACAGATAACAGTTTTACAACGATAGATTGTTTCAGGAGCCATTCCCTCCAAACTACCCTTAGGCCTGAAGAAGACTCAACAAGATTAAAAAACAAGCCTCACTGATTGCAAGCCAACTGTTCTACGGGATGAACCGATTTGAGTTCTGAATTCTACCAAATCCCACAAATAACTCGTGTAGAACATCATTAGTATCCATAAATAAAGTAAAAATTTAACGAACAAACTCACTCGTGGTAGTGATCGAAAGGACTCCATCTGTAGATCAACACAACAAATAAATACAAAAAGTAGAAAATTTTAATTATTACAAGCATTTAAATTTCATACAACGAATTCAACCACTTCGCTAGATTAAGATGCTGCTGCGGAAATTTACCCCAAACGTCATAGAAATCACGATGCCTTAACCCTTGAAACTCGGATAAATCGACAGCGTCTCCGGTGTCCGAAACTAATTATGGGAAAATGATTGAATCCATATAAATGTCTCAATTTGAATCCTCTTGAAAAATATAATTAAATTTCACAAATACAAACAAAAAATAACGGCGTGGACAATTCGCGTTGAAAATGTAATTGAAATCAAGGAATCAAAAGCTGCAGAAGAAACATAATTAATCATCTAGATATGACAATGAAATTCAGGAAAACGCACAAAAATAAGGAAAATTGTGGAATCAGGGTTACCTGCGATCCGAAGATCTAGATCGGGGGATCTCTTGATGATGATTAGCACTCGGCAGAGCTGATCGCTCGACCGGCACCGTTGGATCGCTGAATTGATCAACTGAGAGGAGAATAATCCATCAAAAAAATCAGCAAGAAGCACAATTTTGGATGCGAAAACACATTGGGGAAAACATGAGAAAAATAGGGAGAAATTGAAGAAACTCACGAATCGGTAGAGATTTTGTGTGGAAGGAATCGCCATGAGATGAGAGAGAGAGAGAGAGAGAGAGAGAGAGTTGTGGGTTTACATAGGAAAAACGATTGGATGATAGATAGTCCAGTACGGAAAAATCTGTCCAACGGTCAGTTGCCACGTACAAAATTAAATTATGATTTTCCAAGAAATCACATGAACATTTATTTAATTACCCTTGTTCATTTTGACGGTCAGACGCGGAGCTTTGCCTTGATATTTAAGTGCTTTTCAAGTTAACGCAGTATTTACTCTATTTGTAAAGGCGCGGGGAAATTGGCGGGAACAAGAACGGGTTGAATTCAGTTTGGATCGAGGCAAAAACCAAATACTAGCTAATTGGATCTGTCACTGGGGTGCAATCGGGTGAGGTTCACTCCATGCTGGGGTCCTACCTGGATCTGTTGCTGACCCGATATCCACGTCTGGGGCATAGGTAGTCTAGATTTGTTGGTTTCTAACCTGGGATAGGGGAGGCATGTAACATCAGATCTAGGCCAGAATCGGATCTAAAAAGATCCGAGTTTCTTATTTATATTAAAAAACTAGAGAATCTACCTCAACCCATGAGATCCTATATGAATTTAAATTTGAATTTGAATTTGAATTTAAATTTGAATTTGAAATTGAATTTAAAATTGAAATTGAAATTGAAATTTAAATTGAAATTGAAAGCAGACTCAATTTGCTGAAATGGAGCCATGATACATACTTGATCAATTTGCAGTCCAATCTGCCATTAAAGTATGTTAAGTATTTGCTTTGGTAACAGATGAGATGAACGCCTCAAGGGGGTGGTGGTGTTGGCGTAGCAGTGTGAGCCTTGGCTGCTAGACAGGCAGTCAAGGACCGATTCTTATGAGCGTCGCCCCTCTGCGAAAGCCAATGCGTAGCATAGGCCCCAAGGACAGGGGTCCTAGCCACTGAGTTTTACGCTGTCGGCATGACAACCATAATTATGAAAAATTGATCCAGCGCAACCAGGTCTTTGTGTCGGGTGCACGAGTTATAAATAAAAAAAACAGGTGAGGTGAACAATCACAATTAAAATTGTAATTATTGGTCAGACTTGCGACCAACTTTCATAGGAATGAAGGGAGAAGTATTCTCAAGTGAGAATTGCAATCACTTGTACTTTCTCATATTTCATTAAACTTGAGAAAATATTGTGATTGTTAATCATAGGGCATTGCTAATGTGCCTTGAGTCTCCAATTCATCATAAAATAAAAAATAAAAATCTGTGACTCACATTTTTGTTAGGGATGCACATATCGACTTGTGGAGGTCAGCTTGTGTTCGGGTCAGTGACACGTGGCCCAAGCAATCAAATGCCCCCCCTAAGTTCGAGCATTGGGAGGGAATATCTAAATACCAATTTGGATCCTATTTGGCTTTTTAATTAACTTGGACATTAAATTTGCATGTAAAATGGTCCAATCGGGTTTAGATATTTATGAGGTCCAGTTTTGATATGGTAAACAAGTAATTGGATTTGTGATGTACATCTGTTATTGGATTGACAAAAATATGCTACCAACCATGATTATCGATCTAAACTACCACTACTCCAATGCAAGCTACGCTACATAAAGCAAGAACAATGGAAACTAAAAAATAAATTAAACATAAATTCAAAAAAATAACAAGATTATCCATCCATCTATTAACCTTGAAATCCCTATAATGAGTATTTATAGAGAACACAAGAAACCCTAATTCTAAATCAAATATGAGATAGATTCATTACATAACAAAAATCCAAATTTATATAAAAGCTCAAATAAAATCTTAAACTAAAACTGGATTCGAATGGATCTTTTAGACCTGAACTGTGCATGTTGGTATGCTCCTACATCATTTTTTTGGGTTGGGAGAGATTTGTCAAGTCCGAATATTATGCTTTGATTAAGCACTGATCAAAAGAAGTTGACAATGGCAAGATCCATTTTGTCGACATTCCAAATAGAAAGAATATCTAGATATGTTGCTCCTTGGTGGCTCGTGCAAAACAACTTCAAATGGATTCACTTATAGTATATGAGCCAAGATAGAATGACCCAATTGCAAGTACCCCTGTATCCAATTAGAAATAAACAACTCCAAGTTAATCTTAATTGAGTTTAAGTAAGCTTGGGTGGTCCTGGGTCAATTGGATAAGATAATAAGATAAGTCATTGATATTTGATTAGTTCAAAGATTTGTTTAGAAAATATGATTCAAATAGGTCCAAGTGGGTTTAAGAGAGACCGGGGTTAAGTGGGTTGGTTTTAGATGGTTTTGAAGTGAAATCATACTCTCAAAATGGTTTGGAAAGTAAACAAGGCTTGGGAACCGATTCTTTGAATCTGAACCGGTTTCTATCATGGCTGAAATGACATCTTTTGAGGGCCACTGTAAATCAAACTAGGGATGACAATGGATTGGGATGGGCGAAAAGGTCTCCATCCCTGCCCGGTCTCAAAATAGTGACCTGCATTCCCTGTCCATCCCCGTGATAAGGGGGCTTTGGACCTCCATCCCTAACCCGTCTCAAATCTATCATCCCCGTCTTTGTTACTGTTCACCAAATTTATGGTCTTCGTCTCCTACCGTTGTGTTTATTAAAAGGAGAGGTCGAGCTACCGGCCCGTTGAGAAGGTCAAGTTGTCACATGGAGTGGTACGAGGAGCCTTGAGAGGAGGCTGAAAGGGTCAACCGTGGTGACCAGAAGAATGAGAGAAAGGAGAATTGAAGAAACTGAAAGGCCGTTTTATGCTTTAAAGTTAGAAATTTAGTATTAAGAATATATATAGGAGCTATATATATTTTAGTTATCTTACTAATGGAGATCAGGGACACGACGGGGCAAGGTGGGGTAAAGTGTGTGTCCATTCCCCACCTCCATCCCTGTACTAGTTTTTGTTTTTGTTTTTATTTTCATTTTTATCTCGGTCATTCCCCGTTTCATGTCTTCCATCCCTGCCCCCAAACGGGACAGGTTGGTGTGTGTTCTCCTTCTCCCTGGTCGGCTGGGTAGTTTCACACCCATGATGAGGAGAGGGTGGTGTGTGTTCTCCCCCGAAGACGGCTGTTAGCTACATCTCGTGTTCGGGGGTCCCAATGAGCGCCACGTATAAGAGCTCGTGGAGCTCGTATCTTCGTGTGTGCCGGCTTCACTTAGCATCGGAATCTGGTGCGGTTGCAAATACTTAAGTACCCTTTCCTGCTATTCTCGCCAAAAAACTATGGTTCAAGAAAATTACAAAAATATCCTTCATTCAAAAGAAGGGAAATGACGGTTCGAGAAAAGGACAAAAAAAGTCCTCCATCCAGAAAGTATGATGTTAACTCTTCAAAGTCCAAACGTTTCATTTTTGCCCTAAACAGTAAACTTTTGCGCCATCTGCTATAACAAGAGCTCACTTTGACAACGCAAACTTTGCTGTCGTCTCGAGTCGAGGTTCTTGCCTTATTTTTTAGCCTGTTTTACAACACATTGTCGCCTTCTCGTTCCTGCCTTGTGTTACAAAACATTCTCGTGTTCGTGATCGACTGGTTCGATCATTGGTGGGCGTCATAGACGAATTTGTTGGACATCTCTTTTTACAGTCTTCTATTCTTTTTCATTGGTGGGCGTCATAGACGAATTTGTTGGACATCTCTTTTTACAGTCTTCTATTCTTTTTCATTGTCGTTAGGCATTATGGCAGAAAGCAATGACGCACAAACATTCCAACCAGTGCCATTAAGGCATCGTGAGTACCTTTCCATGTCATCATGCTATCGTTAAAGAACATATATGGTCTTGAGTGCCATTAATGTGTTGTTTTGTTATTGTAGGTGGATCTTGTCCTTTTGATGGTTGGAAACTTATCGATATTTGTAAGACGTTGGGACCTGTTGACAAGAATGCTTGTTTACAAATGCGAGGAAGGGCATCTACCACATCCGGTATCCTTTATTCACTCAGTATATGCATTGTATCTCAAATCGCGGTTTTAGTAACATACTACCGATTTGTGAGATATTGTTTTGTTTTTTAATATCAATTTGTTTGCTATTATGTTGATTTTTTGTATCGATTTGTAATATATTTATCGATTTGCAAGATATTTTGTATTTTGTAGTGTCCATTTGTAAGGTATTGTGCTGAATTGCCGTATCGATTTGTAATATATTATGCGATATGCATATTGATTTGTAAGATATTATGTGTTTTGTAGTATATATTTGTAAGATATTTGTAGAAAGACTTTTAAAATGTGTGCGTGTAGAAATACATTTTTACGCACTTGCGGTAGCAATTTTCGTATTCAAATCGCTGCTCATTTAGCGATTTCTATTGAACTTGCTTCACAGCATCGTAGATATAATTAAAGCGCTATCGTCAATACACATGTACGACATATCGTTTCTTTTATTGGCATGGTAAGTAACAACTTGATGCATAGTATAAGCAAATAACAAACCACAATTGCTTTTATACTGCTATTCATTAAATCGTTTCTTTGACTTGCTTAACCTTATTGGTATCCGTTGTTATATGCATCCTGAATAAATCGTAGTAAACTATGTGCTTGCTAACACAAATTGATATCTTGCATATAACAGTGGTGAGCTTATCATCTGGTTGTAATGAAGATGATCTATCTCAATCATTTGAAAGATATAGAGAAGTGAACATATGTATTAATGATGCACCTGAAGAAGTGAACACGTGCACTAATGATGCACATGATAACAAGGGTGCAGGCATTGGATTCACTCTTGACTTGAATGTTCCAGCAGAAGAAATGCAATTCAATAATGAGGTAGACGATCCTGACAGTACACTTGATAAAAGTGCAGGCACTCGAAATGTACATGACAGTACAATTGACTCTGTTCCCATAAAAGAAATGCAGTTTAATACTGAGGATGCTGCATATAAATATTACAATGATCATGCCTTAAAATTTGGCTTCAGTGTTAGACGATTTTTGTGGTCAAAAAATGCATAGGGTGTTGTGGTGAGAAAGACATGTTTGTTCTAAGAAAGGTTGAAAGAAATCAATTGAAAATCCAGCAAGGAGCATGCCAGAATCAAGATGTGGATGTCCAGCAAGAATGGTGTTAAGAAGACTTTTGAATGGGAAATATGTAGTTCATACTTTAATCAGTGATCATAATCATGATTTATCTGCTTCATTTATGACTCCTATATTAAGGTCACATCGTAAAGTAACTGTAGCGCATGTTGCAACGACTGAAATAGCTGATAGCACCGATATTGCACCAATGAAGACATACAATTTGTTTGCACACATAGATGGTGGTCGCGAGAATGTGTCATTCACACTTATGGATCTAAGAAACCACTTGAAAAGGAAGATGATAGATAACTTGAAGAATAGAGAAATATGTTCTTTGGTTGATTACCTACAGAAGAAATCAAGCATTGACCCTAGTTTCTTTAGTGCAATACAACTGGATAAAGATGGATATGATGTGAGTATGTTTTGGGCAGATTCAAAGTCAAGAGTAGATTATAAATGCTTCAATGATGTGCTTGTTTTTTATACGACAATGAACACTAATACTGAACAGTAGCCATTTGCGTAGTTTGTCGGAGTGAACCATCACTCACAGAGTTGTATATTAGGCAGTACTTTTTTGTATAACCCGACCAAGGAAAGCTTTGAGTGGTTGTTTAAAGTATTTACACAAGCAATGAATGGGAAGCAACCTGAAGCTGTACTTACAGATGGTGATCACGCAATTACTACTGTAGTGTTTCATGTGTGGCCAGATGCACATCATCGCCTATGTTTGTGGCATATCATTTAAAATGCAACAAAGAACATAAAACACATATATAATCAGAAGACAGGGTTTGACAAAAAGTTTACAAGGTGTATACTTGAGAGCGTAGACGAGTTCACCTTTATGTCAGATTGAGAAAAAATGATTAAGATATACGACCTTGAAGACGGTCTGTGGTTACAAAATTTATATGCAAAAAAAGAGAAGTGGACATTGGCATATGAAAGACAATACTTTAGTGCAAGTATGATAAGCACACAAAGAGCTGAATCTATGCATGCCACGCTGAAGAAAACTTTGTATTCATGTTTAACAATATTTCGCTTCATGGAACAATATGAATTATTTGTAGACGGTCTAAGACAAAATGAGCTTCAACAAGATGTGAAATACTTCAATACACACATTGTAACTTTGAGCATGAAATTATTGATGCGACTTGCAGGTTTATATACATTAACTGTATTTGAATGGATTAAGAAAGAGGTTATACATGTCATGAATTGCAACATAGAAGGACTCATGCAAACCGAGAATATGCACAAATACCATATTTTATGGGAGGGCGAAGAGCATCAAAAAAGCCAAGAAGCACATGTCACGTACAATGTTGACAACAAAAAAGTAAAATGTACGTGCAAAATGTATGAATTTAAAAATATTTTATGTTGTCATGCATTAAAAACACTTAATCAAGAGAAGATACGAGAAATACCTGAGTCATATTTAATGCAAAGATGGAGGAGACAAGCAAAGATTGAATTGCTGGATATGGATAATGTTAGTCAATCTGGTGTTGATGAGAAGTGCCATATAGCCTCCCGTTACCAACAACTATATAGGTCATTTATGCATGTTGTAGATTTGGCATCGAAAAGTGAAGAAGCCTATGTATGCATGAGGAAAGCATCAAGGGAGTTACTTGAAAATGTGCAGTTAATTCATCATCAGTCTGTTGCAGCTCATGAATACCAGTCTAAGATAATGGGATCGAATAACATAGGTGAAAATCATGCTTCCCTTGACACTCCTGAGAAGTTGCGCCAAAGCGTAAACATCATCTTCAATAAGTCAGGAGTGAACGTTGTTGATTATGATGAAAATATTCACCAAGTGAAGGGTATCAAAAGAAAATCTGTCTCTTATCGCAGTCGTCGGAGGGCAAAGGGTGCACTAGAATTGGTTGGCAAGAAAAGGTCTAAGAAACAACCAACCTCTAATCAAAAGCAACAAAGTCCTTCGCATGAATAGGTATGCAAGATAATATATTGCTTCCCATGTAAATTGCATTACGTGAAGCTTATCAATATCTAACTTGTATAATTTCCAACATGCAGTAATACCCTACAAACGTAATTTCTAACGTTGTAACCTTCGATTCTCCCGACCAGATTTTTCGAAGCGATAGCTTCAGTTTTATAAGTTTTTTGGTATGTAATCAATGTTTGGAGGATGTTTGCATTTCTTGTGAAACTTAATGCAGTGTCTTATATTTTATGTTTCATGACAGACTCAGATCAATTCGAAAGTGAGCTATGGAACACAAAAATCGCGTGTGGAATATTTTTAAGTATTACCATCAAGTAAGTTGTCATGCCTCTTTGCATGACCCAATTTCCACATTGTCGGATTTGTTAAGAGTTTAACAAAACAGTAGAGCTCCTTTACTGAGAAATAAGGTACAATGGGATGCCATTACTACTGAGTTCGTTTACTTGGAGAGGATGTATCCTCAGCTGCTCATAGACATTGTAACCAACTACTAATATTTTTTATATATGAATGCGGTTGTAAATCATGTAATTCATGTAAATCATGTGGATTTGTAGTTACGAAGTTATGGCGACAGCGATATGTCTTTGTTTTTATTTTTGAACAAAATCGTTTGTATTCAAGAATCTAACTCATTTTTTATCGTTGAAGCAAAACCCAAAATCCTTAAACCATCTTTCCCAATCGCCCATAAAAGCGATTAGAAAAAATCGATGACATAGACATTGCCCATAATAGCAAATCGCTACTATAAAACCTAAGAATTTTAAGGAATTTTTAATGAATAAAAATGAACATTTGCATAAAAGAATAGGATTTTTGTAATATTTAATGTAATTTTGATGCTTACGGGTTAGTTAGAGTGAACCCGATAACAAATACTAGAAAAGGTATTTGGATCTGAACCTTAGCGAGATCCGATGATCTGACCCAGTTTGCGAGGCAAATATGGGAATTCGATTGTTTCAGAATGATAACGTGAGATCCGAAGCACATTTAAGGTGAGAAAGTGCAAGGTTGGAACAAATCGGAGAAAAAAATTCACGTAGTAACGGGAGAAGTCCACCAACGGAGGAAAATGTCTCAATAAGACATAAAGGGAATTTCTTTACAAAAGTAAACAACAAGTGGTGTTGTGGTAGGACACATGGTTGTGGGGAGCCACAACACAAGTTCAAAACCCATGGTGCTCTCACGTAGAAATGAAAAACATTGCTTTTTCATGAAATCCGGAACGAAACAGAAAGGGGTTAAATACAATTTAATTCATACACTTTGCAACGAAAACAGAGATATATAGCACAAGTGGTGGGGTTCGTTGCCCCTTTGGTGGAGGACCTTGCTTCAAAACCCCCTGTGCATGGATTTTTCTTTTTTTACACAGAAAGGTGATTTTTCGCCATAGTGAAAGGGGTAAAAACGTGGGCTAGTAAAAACCTCTCAACCTCATAATGCCCATCTGCTCTGGTGATGTCAAAGAATCCTAGAAACAGTGAACTTTTGCAATTCCACTTCATCAAATTTTATGAGGGTTTGAACGGATAGCTGTGATTATTGCAAAAATTTTCTTCTCTTGGTTCCTTCTCTTTGCCTTTCTAGCCTCTATTCCCTTTTTGAAGATAAATAAAAAATAGAAAAGAAGAGAGAAAAGAAAAGAAAGAAGTGAGAGAAACTCTTTTGCAAATGTCTCACTTGACCTTAATTTTGAAAATGTTTTGAAATTACTCGCCTCCGTTTTAAAAATTTATGGGAAAATGGAGAGACGGGATTCGTTCATCGGTATGAGATTCGACCTTTCCTGACGCCTTTACCAGGGGTAATCGAACCAAGGATCAAACTTATGTCTTTTGTTTTGCCTAAATATTATCTAAGAATTTATTCTAAGTCTAAAATGCACAAAGAATAATGCTTGTGCAATGCAAATGCAAAGATGTATGTTTTTGATAAAATAGTTTGGAAATTTTGAAATTTTTCAAGTGATTCTGAAATAAATTTGATAAGGTAGTGAAGAAATGATTCAAATGGTTGAAATTGATTTGAAAAAGTTAGATTTTAAATCTAACTTAGAACTTGAAATATATCTGGAAAGAGAGACATGAAATTCCAAGTCTTGGAATAATTTGGAAAATGGATTTTGAATTTGAAGAAATAAAAGGAAAAGGAAATTTTGGAACTTGAGATAGTGTCTTGAAAAAAATGGAGTTTCAAAGTTAAAATGGACTTTGAATTTGAATGGATCGATTCTGAAAAATGAATTCTTAATTTCAGAACCTAAAAAAGGATTTGAATTTGAATTTAAGAAATAGATTTGAAAAAAGTTTTGGAAATAGGAATTAGAAATGGAACTGGATTTGAAATCTAGAATCCTAAATGAAATTTGATCTGAAATCATGAATCCTAGATGGAACTGGATCTGAAGTCTGAAATCCAAGATGGATTTGAATCCAAAATTTGGAACCCTAAATGGAATTGGTTTCGAAGTCTCAAATCCAAGATGGATTTGAATCCGAAATCTGGAACCCTAAATAGAATTGGTTTTGAAATCTGGAACCCTAGATGAGATCTGATCAAAAATTTAGAATCCTAGATGGAATTGGATCCGAAGTCTGAAATCCAAGATAGAATTGAATCCAAAATTTGAAATCCTAAATGGAATTGGATCTGAAGTCTGGAATCCAAGATGGAATTGAATCCAAAATCTGGGATCCTAAATGAGATTGGATTTGAAAATCTGAATCCAAGGTGGAATGGGTTTTGAAATCCGGAATCCAATATGGAATTGGATTCGAGAAATCCTAAATCGATTTTGAAAGGGAGATGGAATTTAGGAAAAATAGATTTTCAGAGTAAATACCAAGTTTTGATTTCAAGTCTGATTTAAAAGTTAAAATTTTAAAATTTTGAGAAATAAAGAATAAATCTTGAATCCAGAGTTGAATTCTAAATTTAGAAGATGATCTGAAAATTCCAAAGTTTAAATTGAACTTTGAAATACCATCTGGGATATTGAATTGAATTTAAAATCGAATCCTGAAAATGGAAATGAATTTGAATTTTCAAAGTTGAATTAAACTTTGAAATTGGATTTGAAATGAAAATTGAATTTGAAATATAAAAGTGAATTCGAAATTTCAAAGTCAAATTGGACTTTTGAATTTGAATTTTGAATTTTGAAATGAGATAGAATCGAGAATAGAAAGATGAATTTGAATTTATAAATAAGAATTGAAGATTGATTTGAGAAATGAAGAAGATATTTGGAGAATTATCTCATAATCACTTGGATTTTGAAATAATATGAAGAATTTTGAAAATATGATGTAATTTTATCCTAAATGATGAATAAATTAAAGAATTTTGAAAATTAGATATTTGAAAAGCATATTTCATTCTTTAAATGAATTAAAATAAGATTGAAGATATAATACACTTCTGACTATGGTCATAAAATGTATTATATAATAATCAAATTTAAATTCAAGTGAAGAATAAAATACATTTTGGTGCCTTTATAGAGTTTAAAATGAAATTAACTCTCAATATATCTTGACTATGGCCATTGATATATATTTTGAGTTAATTTTAAGTTAAACTCTGATAAAAGAAGAAAAATATTTAAAAAAAATATGATGATTTTGAAAAGAGATCCAGTGTGGATCCAATGTTATTCCATAAAAGATGAAAATCATAAGTTTTGTTCACACCTTGAATATGGCCATTGATGCAAATCGTCAACTTAGGATTTAATCACCTTTTATTAGAATGGTGCACATGCCATTCGTGTTCTCATTCATGCATTTTTGAAATAAAAGATAAAAACGATGTGAAACAAGCATTTCTAGAAAATATACATGCTCATACATTCTAATCTAGTGCAAGGAATGTAAATTCTCATTATATCTAGCTATTACATCATTTGATGGAATTGAAATTCAAATTCCTAAACTAAGAAGGAAAATAAACTTTTTCTATCTAATTCCTGAAAAATTCAAGTTAGTCCAAGATAAAAGATTCATATAGAAAGGAAATATCACATTGTATTTGAGATGCAAGATGATGGAATGTTTGTGCATTTATTTTATACTAATAAAGAATTTAATGCATCATGCTTGGTGGAGGAAATAGAGGTAATGGAACAACTCTGTACAACAAACCTATGCAAGTGAACTTATCACCAGACAACACCTACCTACCTAATTCTTAAATGTATATTATCTAACTATCACCCAATACACTACCTGATATTTAAATGCATGTGACCTAACTGTTACCCATTGCAACACAGGGTTCTTAACTGTATAACCCCTAATTGTATAATACCCTCATGCCCGAGCAGCAAATGATAAGAATGTGGTGAAGTAGGTGTCGACAAGAGTATATGCTATGATTTTGGGTAATTCTGTGAATTACTGCTACTTACTGAAATCACAGTAGTTCACAGTGAACTACTTGTGAAAATGTGAGAAAATTACATCTCTCATGAGTTGTTGTAATTTGGAAGGTGCAATCACAATAGTTCATAATGAACTACTGTGAAAATGTGAGAAAATTACAGCATTCTCACGAATTGTTGTAATTTAGAAAGTGCAATCATAGCAGTTCACAGTGAACTACTGTGAAAATGTGAGAAAATTACAACATTCTCATAAATTGCTGTAATTTAGAAAGTGCAATCACAGTAGTTCACAATGAACTGCTGTGAAAATGTGAGAAAATCACAACATTCTCACAAATTGCTGTAATTTAGAAAGTGCAATCACGGTAGTTCACAGTGAACTGCTGTGAAAGTGTGAGAAAATTACAACATTCTCACGAATTGCTGTAATTTAGAAAGTGCAATCACAGTAGTTCACAGTAAACTACTGTGAAAATGTGAGGAAATTACAGCATTCTCACGAATTGCTGTAATTTAGGAGGGTGCAATCACCGCAGTTCTAAGTGAGCTACTGTGAAAATGTGAGGTGTTGATAGATGTAAGGTGTGCAACTGGTGACTGGTGATAACTGGAGGTCGACGTGAAAGGCAGTGGGTGCTGTGAAGGGATGCGATGGTGTGTATCAGGCTGCTGTGAAGTGGGGCTGTGAGGGTATAGGTGGATATATATATACATATGGAAGTGTTAATGGGGTGCAAAGGTGGTGGCGGTAGATAATGGAGATGATAATTGGGTGAAGATCACTGTACTGCAAAGACATATGCATGGAGTGCTACAGCAATGCTACGCATTGCTGTAGTTTAATGAAATGTTACAACAATGCTTAAGCATTGCTGTAAGTAAATGAACGTTGCATTACTGTAGGTGAATGGAAGGAGTCACTGTGGTAGGTGGGTATGCATATGTCAACAGGGTGCTAAAATGAGAAGCAATTGTGAGCATAGCTAATTAAAAGCATGATATCTAATGCGCCAATAAATACAGTAGAAGTCATTACAGATCTTAGCAGGAAAACATCTATGATGAATTGAGTATACAAATATAACATTTATAACATGGTATATGAACGCAGTGAGGACGGGTACTCTTATCAATACCAGACCAGTCTTTGTGAAATGGCTTCATATGCAACCGTCAGCTGACATTGCAATAGAGGTTCAATGCATTGGATGCTCAGATTTGCCATCACCACTGATCGTGGTGTCTTCAGCTGCCTGACAGACCTCAGATGACACATATGGGGCCATAACTCTTTTTTTATAGCATATCTAATCCATAGCAGGCCACCGAAGAAGAGACTTTCCAGTGGAAATAAAGAATTTCGCAATAGGTTAAATACATTCCTTATTACGAATCCATAGCATTAGGATTCATACAGTATGACCTTTTCGAGCCTCTTAAATTTCTTCATCACTTGCTTCTTTGATTCGTGCCGACCATGGCCACTATAATCCGGCAATAACCAGGGCTTCCTAAAAAGCCTTCCTACGTTTATCAGAGAATGGCCATTCTCGAAGTATTTTCCCCTCAAGAACAGGGATATTCAAGAAAATTCAGGTACGTTCCATGGTGACTTCATGGTGACAACATTGCTTCCACCATCAGAAAGAGGGATGAATGTAATTGATTCAAACAGAAATTCAATGGGAAATAACAACATGATGGCAAACAAAGGAAGTAAGATGTTACAGATGATCACGATACTATACTGCTAGACAATAAAAAAATAATAATAAATGGGATCAATTGATGAAACAAAAGATCGGTAATGCTAGGCAAAAGTGAATTATTATAATAGCATAACAGAGATGACTGAATCCATCAATGAACATGGAACCAAATGAATAGAATGCCGTAATGAATCAGGAGCTCATACTGATCTCCTCTCCTTTTTTTTAGGAAATCTGAGGTCCGATGTGCACTTCAAAATCAATATACATTGAGACAGAAAAAAAAATAGTATGATTGCCAAAATAAGAGAGCTAATGCTGCACGAAACTGTAATGCGATCATTGATAAAATGGTAATAGGACCATTACAAGAGGGCATTCATAAAAAAAATGAATGACTCTTGCTGTAACGGTTGGGCCCAAACTGAATGAGACAGAAAATGAGATGGATATAATCACATAACTGAAGCTAGGTAATGGGAGAAATATAACAAGCAAGATTGACAAATAAAATCAACCTATAGAACAAATTAATGGGGGAATATGATGAGAAAAATGAGTAAGAAAGCGGATTGTTCTAATGAGATACCACCATCGGGCTTACATTCACCGTGAAACATACAGGATTGTAAAGCTATCAACTAAGCATGAACAAAATCAATGAAGAACGGAGGCTAACACCACTCATCAGATGATAAAATGCATTACAAATAAGAAGAGAAAAAAATAAAAAAAATAGATAAATAAATAATGAAATATTACTGGATTTAGCAGGGGATGGTATAATAAGTGCATACAGGAAACTGAAGAATCGTACATGCAAACCGATCATCATCAGAAGAAAATTAAATACAAATCGGAAATCATAGACCGGAATGTAAGTAGATGGTCAAATTAAGATTATGCGCAAACATGGGATTAAAATATAGACAAAGAAATCGAGAATCTACAAGGAAGTCACAAATGATAAGGGAAAATTAAAGTGAGATGCAAGGGATCAAAGAAAAGAAGAAAACAAAACAAAAAATGCAAGGTATCAAAGAATACTAGACAAAATGCTGTAAAAGAATACAAATGCAAATGAAGAATTAATGCCAAATCACTGAGCATAATACAAACTAAAGAAATTCAAAAATAAAAAAAGATGCATTATAAAGAAACGAACGGCTGTTGAAACATGGCTATTCCGTTTGCTATTGCACAAGAGAGGGGTTGATATTGCTATAAGCAATTCAACTCCCTCAAGGGTGCGTTAATGGTGACCAAAACGAAAAGGAAAGAAGCTGAAAAAAAGTTTAAAGAAAATGAAAGAGGAAGGGGTACTCACCGAAGCGCTGCAGAAATCCAGAAAGAGGGGAAGCTCGCTGGTTTCCCTTTTCTTGCAGGGAGCCTTGAAAGAGGGAGCAAAGGAAGGGGAAGAAGATTAGTGAGGGAAGAGTCGAGAGGGGAGGTGAACAACCGATGGATCTTCGACCCCCTGAAGGCCGGTTTATATAGGAGAGAACCGTTAGAGAAATCACAAAATGGGTCCCTAATTTTCTGAAATTTTTTCATAATAGTGGTTCTTTTCTAAAAGGTTTTTCAAAAGAGGTTTTTAGCAAAACAATACTTTCAAAAAGGGGGTTTTCTAAACTATTTTTTGTATTTTCTTTGAATTTATTTTTCTATTTTTATTTTTTTGATCTTTTCTTCATGTTTTCTATATTTTTTTGTGTTTTTGAAATAAAACTATAAAACTAAGGGATTTTTAAACTATTTTGTAAAAATTAAAAATATTTACAAAAGAGGGGGTTTCTAAGAATTTGGGGTTAATCTTTGGAAATTTCTTCAGAAAATGGGTTTTTGATATGGGTTTTGAGAAAATATTCAAGTTTTGGACCTCAAATCGAGAAATACAGAGCAATGGATCCAAATGGATACTGGATGAACTGTATGAACCTTTCAAAAACTATTTTTGGTATTTTTGTAAATTTTAATTTGAAAATTGGATAACGAGGTACAGATTTGGATTTTGACACTAAATCCGGATCCAAAATCGAGTCAGATATAGAAAACGAATTTGATTCCGGTAAAATCCTGGAAATAACTGGAATTTAGATTAAAATTGACTCGATTTATTTAGAAAATAGAGGCTAGGGACAAAAAGGGAATATTTATAAAATTTTGAAATTTTTTGGTGTTCACAGATGCCCCTCTTTGCTACTAAGCCGGTTGAAAGCCGAACTTAGTGGCAAAGAAAATACTTCAAATTTTGAAAAATGCCCTAGTCAGCAGATCTGAACTGGGTGTGAAAGAATTACTTTGAAAACATTGTTCTCAGGATTAGCACCTTATCCTGAATGGTTTCGGAGAGACAAAATCCTCGAAAATGATATGACTGGATAACAAAAAATGAGAAAATCATGATGGGACTTTAGGTGAAGATCCCAAAATAGTGAAGATATGAATTTTGATCATGTCTCATGGGTGAGACAAGATAAGCTTTTTGGAACGAATCAGGTTTGGCCCTTAACCTGGATGAGATGAAGATATATCAAGATGAATTTCAGGTTCTACCCTTACCTAAATGGAAAAGGAGTACATAAAGACCTTGATGGGACATTTTTTGAGAAAAATGCCTCGTGAGATGAAGCTCAGGTACGATCCTTTTTTTTTTGGATGAATATGAAGAGCATAGATTCCACGACGGAGAAAACCATGACGGGACTGAGAGAACTACCTCATCAAAACGAGGCTCAGGTTTAACCCAAACCTGAATGGACTATGCCTCGTAGAGCGAGGTTCATGCTTAACCCTTAACCTGAAAGGGATCGACCATATGGAATCCTCAAACGAAGAAACCATGATGGGACCTTTGGAGTTTGGATGAACAAATCCGAGAGGGGTTTGCAAAAGGACAAAAATGGGGTCCCTAAAGCTGGAAAAGGGAATTGATCTTGGCGTCTCATTTATGAGACTAAAATAGCTTTTAAAATAGGTGACCTTTTGCGATTCAGGTTTTAGCCCTTATCCTGAGCGGGATGATACCTCGAGGAGCGAGGTAACATGTTTAATCCTTAGCCTGAATGGATACAGAATCCTTGAGGAGCGAGAAAACTGTGATGGGACATCTAGACTCTGCATAACAAGTCCAAGAGGGGTTTGCAAAAGGAGGAAAATGGAGGTTTCTTAAAGCTTGAAAAAGGGGTTGATCTTGGGTGTCTCATTGCTGAGACTGAAATAGCTTTTAAAAATCAATGACTTCTTGTAGAAAGTTCAGGTTTAACCCTTAACCTGAGTGAGAACTGTCTATGGCGGGACAGTGGGAAACACAGGGAAATGTGCAGACCCAAGAGCCTAAGCGCTCAGATCAAAATAGAAGGGAAGGACTTTTCAGTTCTAATGAGGGACGACGTCAGGATATGTCAAAATGAACATCAAGTTCTTGCTTTATGTTGAGATAACTAAAAAATATTGCCAATAAGATGCCAAAAATTATAGTTGATTCAAAATGATTGAACTGTGCCCATATGTGTGAAAACATTCCATCTTTCTACCTAGAGTATTAGCTCCAATTACGCTAACTCCGTAGAATCAAATTCAAATTTGTTGCTGTTGAGTTTCTTCAAGGAAGATATCAATTTCTTTGATATGAAAAGAGATGAAATATTCTTAGCTTCATAAAAGCAATTGAATGGAAATATATTGATAGAAGAATTTCACATAGATAAAGATGATTCCTGGCAATTTTGGCAGTTTGATATCCTGGGGCTTTTCCCATAATGGTCTTTCTGGCACTCTTTTTGAGACATTGAGCTTTCTTGGGTTTCGGGGAGAAGCTTATTACATCATCCTTCATTTTAAAGATGTCCTGACTTTTCTTTTTTTTTGGGAAGGGTATGTCACAAACTCCTTCATCTTGAAGATGCTCCGATCCTTCTTTTTCTCAGGAATTATACTGGTGATATTGGCTCATTGGTCAAAAATCTCTTGATGATAGCAGAAATCAAATATCTTTTAGGGTTTGTCAGGAGGTTCATCGCAGTCGCCTTCATCTTGACGATGATCTGAACTTTCCCTGGAAGGATCCGTCACAAACTCCTTCATCTCAAAGATGATCTAAATCTTCTTTGGCCCCAAGGGTCTAGCTCGCATATTCGTCTTCATGTTGACGACAATTGAGAGATCCATTTTGTTGATATTTGATTGCAGCTTAAATGACTGAGGAGATATGGATTGGGTAGATTCTTTTATTGCCCAAGATATTTCCACTGTCTTACTGCCAAAAGAATGATCTTTAAGAATGTGCCATAGCTATGATCAATATCAATTCACTTATGGCTTTTCAACATCATTGAATTTTCCTTTGCCGGTCATATCAAAGATGTTTCTTCATCCTTTTGGTTGACCAACAAAAAAAAGATTGAATTCTATTCTTTTTTCGCAAAAGTCTTGTCCTTTTGGACATAATACTGAAGATAGTTTTGAGATAATTCTTTTTGAAAAAGCTTTAAGATCAATAATGGTTTTTTATAGCAAATTGGCAAAATATTCTAGAAATCTTTGATGAAAGGAATTGCTTGACATTGAATTGACACATCCGTGACAAAATTCTCCTCTCTTTTTCCATAAAAAGAGAGACTCAGGCTTAGCCCTTACCTGAATGGGAAATAGGAAATACTTCTCTCTTCCCTAAAAAGGAGGTGTTTGCAACACAGAACTTTCGAAGAGAAATTAAGTTTTTGTCAAAACTCTCTATCTCTAGGCTTCTCTTATTCAAAGGCGGTCAAAAATTAGGTTGAAAAGTATCACAGAGGAACAAGTTCATCACACTCTCCCTAGAAAAGGGTCTTTTGCAAAGGGGGTGGCCAAAATGAGAAATTGGGGACCACAAAAGGAAAATGAGCTTCTGTCGAAGTTCTCCCTCGAAAAGGGTTCCTTTGTATAAAAATTGGGTTGTTGTTTTGCAAACAGATCACAAAGAAACGAGTCCCTTCAAACTCTCCCTGGAAAAAAGGGCTCTTGCGAACGATAAAAATGGTTGCATGCGAAAGAAACAAGCTCCCTCGAACTCTCCCTAGAAGAGGGCCCTTCGCAAGAGAAAATGATTGATTTTTGACAAAGATGGTAACCCGAAGGTTGGAATTGAGATTTAGAGCTTCGAATGTTGATGAACGGTTAATGCAAAGACTGAACCTAGGGGGGCTAACTGATCAGTAAGCCAGACACTAGCACGAGTGCTAGATGTACCAGTATGAGCACTGGATTTTGAAAATATATACCAATACGAGCACTGGATTTTTGAAGATGCACCAGTACGAGCACTGGATTTTGAAAATGCACCAAGATGAGCACTAGATTTTTGAAAATGTACCAGTACAAGCACTGGGTTTTGAAATGGAGACCGACATTCTCAAGATATTCGGAAATCGAAGTGGGAATGATTGCCAGTGTTTCAAGGTTATCCCTTATCCTGAAAGGAAAATTCAAGTTTGTCCCTTAACCTGAAAGGAAAATAAAGAAAGTACCTCGAAGGCCGAGGTTTAGGTTTACCCCTTAACCTAAAAGGGAAGAAAAAGAAATACCTCAAAGGCCGAGGTTCAGGTTTATCCCTTAACTTGAAAGGGAAATGAAAGCCCGAGTCCAGAACTCAAATTTTTTGAAGGAAAATTTTGGTCAAATACGAGCATTGGATTCAAAAGGAAGTCTGAGTCGGAACTCAAAACTTCAAACGAAATATAAAAAGGAAAAACCCGAGTCGAAACCCGAATCTTAAAAATAATATAAAATGAAGAACCCGAGTTTGAAAACTCGAATCTTCAAAGCAACGATTGGTTCCAACACGAGCATTGGATCCAATAGGAAGCCCGAGTCAGAACTCGAAACTTCAAACGAAACATAAAAGGGAAAAACCCGAGTCGGAACCCGGATCTTAAAAATAAGATAAAATGAAGAACCCGAGTTTGAAAACTCGAATCTTCAAAGCAACGATTGGTTTCAACACGATCATTGGATTCAATAGGAAGCCCGAGTCAAAACTCGAAACTTCAAACGAAACATAAAAGGGAAAAACCCGAGTCGAAACCCGGATCTTAAAACTAAGATAAAATGAAGAACCCGAATTCGAAAATTTGAATCTTCAAAGCAACGATTGGTTCCAACACGTGCATTGGATCAAATAGGAAGCCCGAGTCGGAACTCGAAACTCCAAACGAAATATAGAAGAGGAAAACCCGAGTCGAAACCTGAATCTTAAAAATAAGATAAAATAAAAAACCCAAATTTGAAAATTCGAATCTTCAAAGCAACAATTGGTTCCCACACGAGCATTGGATCCAATAGGAAGCCTGAGTCGGAACTCGAAACTCCAAATGAAATATAAAAGGGAAAAACCCAAGTCGCAACTCGGATCTTAAAAAAAAATAAAGAACCCGAGTTTGAAAACTCGAATCTTCAAAGCAATGATTGGTTCCAAAATGAGCGTTGGATCCAATAGGAAGCCCGAGTCAGAACTCGAAACTCCAAATAAAATATAAAAGGAAAAACTCGAGTCGGAACCCAAATTTTAAAGATAAGGATAAAATGAAAAACTTGAGTTTGAAAACTCAAATCTTCAAAGTAACGATTGGTTTTAACACGAGCGTTGGATCCAAAAGGAGGTCCGAGTCGGAACTCGAAACTTCAAACAAAATATAAAAGGGAAAAACCCGAGTCGGAACCCGGATCCTAAAAATAAGATAAAATGAAGAACCCAAGTTTGAAAAATCGAATCTTCAAAGCAACGATTGGTTCCAACATGAGCATTGGATCCAATAGGAAGTCCGAGTCGGAACTTGGAACTTCAAACGAAATATGAAAGGGAAAGATTCGAGTCGGAACAAGAATCTTAAAAATAAAGATAAAATGAAAAACTCGACTTTGAAAACTCGAATCTTCAAAGCAACGATTGGTTCCAACACGAGCGTTGGATCCAAAAGGAAGTCCGAGTCGAAACTCAGAACTTCAAACAAAATATAAAAGGGAAAGACTCGAGTTTGAAAACTCAAATCTTCAAAGCAACGATTGCTTCTAACACGAGCGTTGAATCCAAAAGGAAGTCCGAGTCGAAACTCGGAACTTCAAACGAAATATAAAAGGGAAAGACTCGAGTCAGAAGCCAAATCTTAAAAATAAAGATAAAATGAAAAACTCGAGTTTGAAAACTCGAATCTTCAAAGCAACGATTGCTTCCAACATGAGCATTGGATCCAAAAGGAAGTCCGAGTCGGAACTCAGAACTTCAAACGAAATATAGAAGGGAAAGACCTGAGTTGGAACTCGAATCTTAAAAATAAAGAAAAAAACAAAAACAAAAGCCCGAGTTGGAACTTAGATGGGAAGGAAGTAATTCCAACCCGGGAGTCGGATTCTGGAGGGATTGACAAAAGGTATGAATAAATTCCGATGATTATGAAGAAGATGAGAGATTTATTCAAGATTCTTGACCCAAGATGGCCTAAGATTTGAATTTATTTATGATGGCTTCAGGATTATTCGTTATCCTCAAGGAGAATAGAATAAAATTTGACAAAATCAATAAAATTGATAAAGGATAAACAAAATTGATAAAATCGATAAAGAATTAATAAAATTGATAAAAAATTAAAAAAGATTGGTGAAAAATTGGTAGAAATTTGAAGAAAAATTGATGATGAAAGACTTCAGAATTATCCCTTATCCTGAAGGAAGAAGGACCTCGCAGGACGAGGTTCAGCTTTATCCCTTAACCTGAAAGGAGAAAGAATACCTCGAAGGTCGAGGTTCAGGTTCAGGTTCTATCCCTTAACCTGAAAGGAAAATTGTGATCATCGCAAAAATTTTCTTCTCGTTCCTCTTTTCCTTTCTCTTCGCCTTCCTAACCTCTATTTCTCTTTTGAAGGAGAATAAAAGATAGAAAAAAAGAGAGAATGAGAATGAGAAAGAAGAGAGAGAGGAACTCTTCTGCGAAGGTCTCACTTGACCTTGATTTTGAAAAGGATTTTAAAAGATTACTCGCCTCCGTTTTGAAATATTTGCGAGAAAATTGGGAGACGGGACTCGCTTGTCGGTACGAGGTTCGACCGTTTCTGGCGCCTTTACCAGGAGTAATCGAACCAAGGATCGAATTTATGCCTTTTTGCTTTTCCCTAAATATTATCTAAGAATTTATTCTAAGTGTAGAAAATGCACAAAAAATCATGCTTGTGTAAATGCAGAAGATATATGCTCTTTGAAAAGAATTTGGAAATTTTATCCAAGTGATTTTGAAATTGTGAAGAATATGGTGAAGAAATGGTTTTTGAAAGTTGAAGAAGGACTTGGAGAAGTTAGATTTTCTAACTTAGGATTTAGAATAGATCTTAAGTTTTGAAATAATCAAAGCTGAGATGAACCTGAATATGAAGAAGGGAGTTTAGGAAATAAGAATTAAAAGTTGAATATGGACTCTAGGATTTGAGAGTCAAGATGAAATTTGGATTTGAGGAATCAAAATAGAGTTTTGAAGGTAGAATTGGGTTCAAGAAAGCGAGATGTGATTTGAAAATGGAATTGGTTTTGAAATCTGGAATCCTAAATGAAATTGGATCCGGAGTCTGGGATTTAAAATGAAGTTGAATCCGGGATCTGGAATTCTAGATGGAATTGAATCCGGAGTCTGGGATCCAAAATGAAGTTGAATCCGGGATCTGGAATGCTAGATGGAATTGGATCAGGAGTCTGGGATCCAAAATGAAGTTGAATCCGGGATCTAAAATTCTAGATGGAATTGAATCCGGAGTCTGGGATCCAAAATGAAGTTGAATCCGGGATCTAGAATCCTAGATGGAATTGGATCCGGAGTCTAGGATCCAAAATGAGGTTGAATTCAGGATCTGGAATCCTAGATGGAATTGGATCCGGAGTCTCGGATCCAAAATGAAGTTGAATCTGGGATCTGGAATCCTAGATGGAATTGGATCTGGAGTCTGAGATCCAAAATGAAGTTGAATTCTGGAAAATGAAAAATGAAAAATGAATTTGAATTTGGACTTTGAAATTGGTTTTGAATTGAAAATTGAATTTTGAATATAAAAATGAATTTTGAAATTCCAAAGTCAAATTGGACTTTGAAATTGAAGTTAGAATCTGAGAATAGAATTTTGAATTTACAAGAGTTGAAAATCGATTTGAGAAGTGAAGAAGATATTTGAAGAATTATCACTTTGGATTCTGGATTTTTTTTTTTGAAAATATGATGTAATTCTATCCTAAATGATGAAATGAATGAAAGAATTTGAAATTTGGTTTCGAAAATCATATCTCATTCTTTAAATAAATTAAAGATTGAAAATATAATACACCCCTGACTGTGGTCATTGAATGTATTATATAATAATCATATTTAAATTCAAGTGAAGAATAAAATACATTCTGGTGCCTTTATAGAGTTTAAAATGAAATTAATCTCTTGATATATCCTGACTATGACCATTGATATATATCTTGAGTTAATTCTAAGTTAAACTCTAATAAAGGAAGAAAATTTCAGAAAATATGATGATTTTGAAAGAGATCCAGTGTGGATCTAGTGTTATTCCATAAGAGATAAGAATCCTAAGCATTGCCCACATTTTGACTATGGTCATTAATATGAGTCATTTGCTTAGGATTAATTACCTCTCATTGGAATGGTGCACGTGTCATTCGTGTTCCCATCCGTGAATTTTTAAAATAAAAGAGGAAAATGACATGAAACAAGCAATTTCTAAGGTATATGCATGCTCATACATTCTAATCTAGTGTAAGGAATGAAAAATTCTCATTATAATCTAGTTATTACAACCTGGATTTAGAATTGAAATTAAAACCCCTAATCTAAGAAAGAAAATGGCATTTTCTATATATTTCCTGCAAAATACTGAGTTAATGTAAAGCCAATCATAGTAAACAACATATGAGAAAGTGAAAAAATGTCATATTATAACTCAACCCACATGTAAGAAAGCACATATCAGAATGTATATGGGAAAATATATGATATCCTGAGTTAATAAAAAAAATGAATGTTGAAAGGCATACATATGTACTGCATTGGGTTAATGAGAGAATGTATATGCATGTGTAGAGAATGTGTGTGCTATGTATGAAGTTATAGCATATGAGACCGACATTATTGGCTACTTACCCGAGTTGGCCACTGTTGCAATAGATGGGAGGCAACTTCCCTCTGATGCAACCAAAATTAGCAAGGAACCGGCATGTGTGAGGCAATCAAGTATCATGGATGAAAAGTCTGCTGATGTGAGTATTGCAGGGTAATGTAGTGCATTGAAAAGGTGATGACAACAAGCATAACATTGAAATTTTATCAGCTTTTCCTCAGATCTCTCTATAAATATGGTCATCACTTGATCGGCTAGCTCCACGGCAGAACGAGGGCTAATCAAATTTCTTTCTATGTCTGGGATGCAAGCTAACTTTCCTTGTAGCTTCATTATGAAAGTGTTAGATACCAAACTGGAGGAATCCGAACCCCTTTGGGTTCATAGTGATTTTGTTACAGAATGGAGGTTTTGATTGGCTCCTTAACAACCATACCCATTGAGCCACCCATTATTCAAATTTTACTCCTTGGGCAGAACAGTATTCTCCTCAGGACCATGACCTGGTGGTCTATCTTCTCTTTTGGGGGGGAATGGGCATGGAACCAGAGTTGCTGGATCCAAATGTTGAAAACAGGAACCCAACAGGGAGTGATAGGCTGTATGAGAATGTAGGGACGCTGTGGTCCGAATTTATCAGCTTCGATTGAAGGATGTATGTAACCAAGATTTGGAGCTCTGCTGAAGACAATCTGTAGGCACCAAGTGCCTGCACAACTCTCAAAGCATGCAATAGTAATGGTAACAAATCCAAAAGAAATGGATAGATCGTCCCCAAAAGCAGTCCCACACAACCTATGGATGTTAGATTTTCTTGATTGAAGGAGATACTCAGAGCAAGCTTTTGTATAGAATTCAGTAATTCAAGCTGAACCTTTGAAGTGAAAAGCAATAGCGACCGGATTAATACAACAATAGCTCATGCATTATAGACTAGGTCTTTATCAGGCCAGGTCTCAGATGATGAACTAATAAGATAACCTGCTGAGCCAGCTTCAATAATTTCAGCAGATGGAACACTTTCTGCTTATGGCACATTATTGATGCAGGAAGGTGGAATCACAGTTTCAAGGGCAAGCTCCAACAACAACTGGATAACTTCATTTTCATAATCAACACAAATCAAACCAGATTCGCTTAAAAGATCATAAAATGTTTGTGATGATATGATCGCATGTAAAATGACTCGGTTCATAGCATTATTGCATACTCCAGCAGTCACGACATACAGTAAAAAAAAGATTTTCAAATGAATTAAGGAAAATTGACCATCATCATTCCCTACTCCACTGTGAAGACTATGAAGTATTGCTAGTAGAAGTGAAAATCCAGTGGCTTCTCCGAAAACCCTCTGTGCTGAATGGTTAACTCCCGAGATACGCCAAATGGCTCCCAAAGTATCACATTTTGCATCATCATGGAGCTTGTACTGAGATCCTGATATGCCTATAACCATGCTGCTCTTGAGGATCTCAATGAGTGCCCCTAGTTCTTCTGGATGAGCCTGTCGAACATCTTCCATTATTAAACATGACAATAACCGGAGAACCCCACTTCTGTGAGTATCTGATGCCAGGAAGGGCAAAATAAGAGTGACACCATAGGACATCCTAAAAGTTGATTGGTTTGCTTCTGCTTTCTTTAATAAAGAAATGAGACAATCCCATGCAACAACAATAGTGCCCTCATCTTCAAATATTTGAAACTTCCCTGAAGCAGGCCCCATTATTCTGGATATAAAAAAAGAATTGAATATTTGTTGTATTTGTGTTTCGTGAAACTGTTTGAACCAGACAAACTCTGAGAAATACTAGAACTTGTACTATCAGGCTCCATGCCCGAAAGGCACTTATGCTGCTTGATATCATCCAATAAAACCTCTAAAACTCTAAGCACTTTCTTGTATTGTGGATCAAAGGATAAGAGTTTTACAAAAATAAAAAGAATTGAATGCTTAAGTTTTGTTGCTACAGCTTGCTGCAACAAGCATCAAAGGGAAAAAAGCTCCTGTTCAGGAACACAATTAACGACAGTCACATATTCCAAAATCTTCAAGACCTTTTCTTGCAAGAAAGAGGGAAGCCCTGCCATATTCAGGATGAGAAGAGGCACTGTCCGCAATTGCTGGCATATTTTGTAGTTATCAATATGACTAGAAAATATCTTAAGCATCCTATTCAGTACCTCAGCCTGCAAATCTACACCGTCAACCTTAAGAAAAATATCACGTAACATCTGGATGGCTTCTAAATCTTTCACTTGAGTACTCCCTTTCTCCCGATTTCTTGAAATTTCAAAAGGAGGGTGACACCTCCTGTATATCGTGACTGTAGCTCTGCTGACAGAATCTTTGTTGTTTTCATTTAGCTCCAGTATGAGTGAGAACCACCGATCACTCCCTAAGTTGAGTCAGCGATCCGACTTATGCAGATCGGTCTTCAACAAGCCATTCGACTTATGCACCAAGAAGTTTATTCATCGATCCCTTTGATGGCGTGAACCCAGGCCCTTTTGTAACCGATTCTAATCAATGCCAACCAATGATGCTAAATACTCAAAACCTAGGACCGTAAGTCTTTCTTCATTTACAATCGATACACAGTTCTTAAAAATCATATAATGATGATGCTTCCTTTGCTTTTCTTTTGATGAATCATCCGTTAGTACCCTCCTTCCTTCCAAAGCAAGTCTGCCTTTCTAAAACTTTTGGCCATTTGTTTCACCCACAACATGTTCAACTTCCACACATTTGAAGAGAATCCAGTAGCCAGTTTCACTGCAATGGTACTTTACATCATTCTTCTCGGAATAGTGGCAGGCGACACAAGGCCCAGATGGGGTGCAATCAAAGGTTGCGTTTCCCCTCAATTCCTTGAAATTCCTTTATGCTTGAGAAAGCACAGACGATGATGATAGCAACAAGTACATAAGAGAAGCCACGAGAGAGATGGGGATTCCCCTTTCATCTCCTCTTTTTTTTCCATAGATTTAATCTGGTATGATTCCCAGGCTGGTAACCACGAAACATGGGCCGTTTATACAGAACATCGATCTCTATTCACCAGATGACCTCTCTTTTTCAGGGACGATGTTGCAGAGATTATTTGTAGTTGCAAGTGCTTCGCAATCGACTTCCTTCGGTCAGATGAAAGAAAACCCAGGAAATTAGAAAAGGGGGAAGAGGAGGAAGAAGATGATCGAGAGCGTAGAAGGATGAAGGGGTGAAGGCGGTCCGTGAAAGAGGAAGAGAGGTGCGGGGGTGAAGAGGCGGTGAATGATCGACCCCCTCGAGGGTTGGTTTTATAAGAAAAAGCCATTAGGCTTATTTTCAAGGGAGATCCTCTATTTTTTTGAAATTTTCAAAAGAGGATTTTATGTTTTAATGTTTTTCAAAATAATGAAAGAGGCTACTTTCTTCTGAAATCTTTTTCCATGTTTCTGAGAGGAGTTCTAAAAACTCAAGGGATTTTTAGGGAAACGGGACCCAAATAAGGCTTTTGAAAGTTTTTTGTAAAAAATATTTGTTTTGAAGTTTAAAGATTTTTTGAAAATAAGGTTTTTTGGAAAATAGTAGGGTTAATTTTGGAAATCGAGTTTCAGAAATGGATGTGGGTCCGAGAATTTTGATAAAACATTAGAATTCAGATCTCAAATTGAGATCGGACCCTGAAGTGAGAAAAACCTCTGAGAAAATATGGAGAAATTGATTTTTTATTTTTATTTTTTTTGAAAAATATAAGATCCGGGATCAGAATCAGATCCAGATATCTGATTTGGATCAAGAATTGAGTTAGAGATGAAAATTGAGTCTAGATTCCAGTGAATCCGAGAAATGAATAGAAATTTTGATTTAAAATTGACCCAATTATTTAGAAGATGGAGGTCAGGGGCAAAAAGGGAAGTTTTTGGATTTTTTGGAAAATTTGGGGTGTTCAGAGATGCCCCTCTTTGCTGCTAAGCCGGTTGTAAGCCGAGCTTAGCGGTAAAGAAGACACGCCAAATTTTCTTAAAAATGCCCCAGTCAGAAAGTCTGAACTGGGTGTGGAAGAATTATTTTGAAAACATTATTATTCTCAGGTTTGGTACCTTATCCTTAAAGGTTTTGGAAAAATAATGAAATCCTTGAGAAGAAAGTAATTTGGACAGAAGAAAATGAGGAAATTGAGATGGGACTTCAGGATGAATATCCCGAAATGGTAAAAAGGAGAGATTTTGAAGAAGTCTCATGGCTGAGGCAAAAAAAAGATTTTTGAAAAGACTCAGGTTTAGCCCTTAACCTGGATGGGACGAAGATATTTGAAAAACTATGATGGGACATTTTTGAAAAGTACCTCGTGAGACGAGGTTCAGGTATAATTCTTTATTTGAATGGATATACAAAGCATGGATTCTTTGATAGGGAAAACCATGATGGGATTGGGAGAAATACCTCACCAGAATGAAGCAATTCTCTTAAAAAAATATAAACAACGCTAGGTTGCATCAAAATAGATATCGAGCTTTTATCTCATTTTTGGATAACCAGAAAATTTTGCCAATAAGATGAAATTGCAATTGATTCAAACGCTTGAAAGTGTGCACGTTGTTACAACAATGAAGCCATACATGATACTTCAAGTACAAGGTTTTGATGATGAGCAAGTAGAATCAACTGCATTTCAACTAAGGCTATGAAGAAATTGAAGAATTCGGTGAAGAATCCTTGAAGACTAGTGTGCAAATGTTTAATTCATTAAAAGTCTTAGATTCTTGTAAGAGCCTTACTTAGAGTGCATATTTTGGTTGCATTTCACCTTAAAAGTCTTTAGAAAAACTTTTCTAAAAGAAACTCTTTCGAAAATCTTTTTAGAAAACTTTTTTCTTAAATTTTCATGTTTATTAGTCGACCAATCGACTTATCAGTCGACTAATCCTTTCACGCCATATTTTCTAAAAAGTCTTTTTTTGTCAAATTAGTCGACCGAAGGTTTTATCAGTCGACTGGACAGAATGTCTGTTTTCTGAAAAATTAGCAGCAGTCGACTAATGGTTTTATCAGTCGACTGAACAGAACATATGTTTTCTGAAAAATTTAGCAGCAGTCGACTAATGCTTTTTATCAGTCGACCGAACAAAATGTTTGTTTTTCAGAAGATTTTAGCAGCAGTCGACTAATGCTTTTTATCAGTCGACCGAACAAAATGTTTGTTTTTCAGAAGATTTTAGCAGCAGTCGACTAAAAGGTTTTTCAGTCTACTGATGATATTATCAATCGACTAATTTTTCTTAAGTCGACTAAGTTTCAAAAGTTCAGATTTTCAAACAGCTCGATTAACAGATCAGTCGACCGACGATAACGGTCAGTCTACTAATAACTAACTATTAGTCGACTAACTGATGTTTCAGTCGACTAATTTTGCCGTTTTCCTGAAACTTCAAAAAAGGCGTGTCTTTTCATTTTTCAAACGTTTTGATCATTCAAAATGGACAGTTTTGACACCCTTTCATACTCTCAACGTATGGAATCTTTTAACTATAAATATGAGTGCATTCTACACTCAAAAACATGAAATTCAATAGAATCATATTGAATTACTTCTTGCTTTTCACTCCTATTCATTCAAGTATTTGTTTTCTCACTCACGTGATATTTTCACTTCAGTTTTTCACTCAAATCACTTTGAGAGATAGTGAATTCGTGAGTAGAGTGTTTCAACAACCTCAAAAGCCAATTGCATCTCATTTGCATTCAAAAGGAAGGCTCATAGGTTGTATTGTAAGTTGTTATTTCTTTTGTGTAAAAAGAAGGACTCCTTGGTGTAAAGGAGTTGTTTGCTTTCAGTAGGATTGTTACTGAAAGTGGGACCGGTTATGGTCTGTGTGATCTTGTAGTTTACAAGGTTGATAGTGGAAAATCTCAAGCGGGTTTTGCTTGGGGACTGAATGTAGGTCGGGTTTGACCGAACCAGGATAAAATCTTGTGTTCTTTGTGTGTTTGCTTTGAGATTTACAAAATCATTCAATATTCCGCAGAATTTTTTTTAAATGCACTATTCACCCCCCCTCTAGTGCTCGTTGCCTCGATCCTAGTGCACTTTCATTTGGTATCAGAGCACAGGTTTGCTATTACTTTGATTTGACCATCATCTAGCATGGCAACTACAACATCTTAGCACAAAGAAGGAAGTTCCTCTGTTCGTCCTCCTCTCTTCGACGGAACAAACTATGGATACTGGAAAGTAAGAATGACAATATTCCTGCAATCCATGGATCTCGATATCTGGAGAGTTGTTTCAGAAAAGTACCAAACTCCATCAACTGATTTCAGCCGATGGACCGATGATGAAAAGAAGACTGCTTCACTTAATGCCAAGGCAATGAATGCCTTATATTGTGGCGTTGACAAGGTAGAGTTCAATCGCATCTCTCAATGCTCTACAGCTAATGAAATCTGACATACTCTTCTCGTAACACACGAAGGTACGTCAAAGATAAAGGAATCTAAAATTGCTTCTTTAGTTCATAAATTTGAATTGTTCAAAATGAAGCAAAATGAATCTATATCGGACATGGTAACTAGAATGACCGATATAACTAACACTTTGAAATCCCTTGGAAAAGAATATTCACAAGTGGATTTAGTCAGAAAGATTCTAAGGTGTTTAACTCCTGAATGGGAGAGAAAAACCACTGCTATTGAAGAAGCAAATGATCTCAATACTCTCACTCTTGAAGACTTAGTTGGTAACCTAATGGCATATGAGGTCCAACTTCAAGACAGACAAGAAGAAGAGCCTAAAAAGAAATCTCTTGCTTTTAAGGCTACTTCTGACTCAGAAAATTCTGAAGAAGATGAAGATGAAGATGAAGATATTGCCCTCATCACAAGGCAATTAAGAAGATTCATCAAAAAGAGAAGATTTTAAAGAAAGGCAAAGAAAGCAGATTCTTCCATTCCCAATGAAGTAAAGTGCTTTAACTGCAAAAAGGCAGGACATATCAAGAAAGATTATCCTCTTCTCAAATTCAAGCCCAAGGACCAATTCAAGAAGAAAAAGGCATTTCAAGCCTGTTGGGATGATAGTGACTCCTCTTCCGATGAAGAATCAAATGAAGAAGTCGCCAACATGTGTTTTGTAGCACAAGAAGAATCGGTAAGTCAATTTGACTATGATGAGTTATTTGAAGCATTTAATGATTTATATGCTAAATTTAAGAGTCTTAGTTCTAAAAATAAAGAGTTAAAAACTGAAAATTTAACTCTTGACTCTCAAAATAAAGTGTTACTTCAAGAAATAGAAGATCTCAAGAAGGAAAATTCTTGCCAGGCAATTGAGATAAAAGAAATTGGAGTTAGAACCAATCTCTTATAAAAGGAAATATCTAGTCTTAAAGAAAAGTCAAATGATCTTCTTTCTATAGTGACCAAATTCACAAATGGTCAAGAGAATCTAGAAAAACTTCTTGGTTCTCAAAGATGCTCGGTTAATAAAATCGGATTGGGATATAGCTTCTTTGATACTCAAAATAGACCAAACTATGTGGTGAAAAATCAAAGACATTATTCTCAACCTTTTGTTCATAAAACTAAACTTTCTAGTTCTAATAGAAATGCATCTAGAAATGATTATTCTAGAAATGTTTATAGAAAGAATATTTATTATCAAAGGAAACCAAAATCCAAATGGATATGGGTTCCTAAGACTAACTCTCATGGACCCAAAAATAGAAAGGGGTCAAATGCTCTGTTTTCTGATTTTGTTGTAGGTACACAACATAAGGAGCAAATGGATATTGGACAGCGGCTGTTCCAAACATATGACTGGAAGGCCGGAGTTATTTTCCACCCTCCAAAATAAGGATGGAGAAACCGTCACCTTTGGTGACAATAACAAGGGAAAAGTGATAGGTATTGGTAATATTGGTAATCCAAAATTTCCCTTGATAGAAAATGTTCTTTTAGTGGATGGTTTAAAGCATAATTTAATATCTATTAGTCAATTATGTGATAAAGGTTTTCATGTTTCTTTTGAAAATGATTTATGCTTAATTTCTGATTTTCAATCTAAAAAGATCATTTTTAAAGGTAAAAGAAGAAACAATGTGTATGAACTATATCTAGATGAATTACCCTCTTTTAATGAAAAATGTCTTATTGTTTCAAATGAAATTCAATGGTTATGGCATAAGAGACTTGGACATGTTAACTTTAAAATTATTTCAAAATTATCCAAGAATGATCTTGTAAGAGGCCTACCTAGAATACCATATAAAAAGGATCACTTATGTGATGCTTGTCAAAGGGGTAAACAAATCAAGAGTTCTTTTAAAGCAAAAGATATAGTTTCAACAAAACGTCCTCTTGAACTTTTACATTTAGATCTATTTGGACCATCTAGAATTCAAAGTTTGAATGGTAGCAAGTATGCTTTTGTTATAGTAGATGATTATTCTCGGTTTACATGGGTGATTTTTCTAAAAAGCAAAAATGATGCTTTTTCAGAATTTTCTAAACTTTGTAGAAGAATTACAAATGAAAAATCTACATCTATTATTAAAATTCGTAGTGATCATGGTGGTGAATTTGAAAATGAATCTTTTCTAAAGTTTTGTGATTTACATGGTATCTCTCACAACTTTGCTTTTTCTAGAGCGGCTCCACAAAATGGAGTTGTTGAAAGAAAGAATAGAACTTTGCAAGAATGTGCTAGAACCATGCTTCAAGATAAAAATTTACCAAAATATTTTTGGGCTGAAGCAATTAATACAGCATGTTATGTCTTAAATCGTGTTCTTATTCAACCAATTTTACATAAAACATGTTTTGAATTGTATTATGATCGTATACCAAAGATCTCATATTTCAAAATTTTTGGTAGTAAATGTTTCTTGTTAAATACCAAAGATAATCTTGATAAGTTTGATTCAAAATCAGATGAATCAATATTTCTTGGATATTCTTCTAGAAGTAAAGCATATCGTATTTTCAATAAAAGAACATCTTGTATTGAAGAATCTCTACATGTTGCATTTGATGAGAATTGTGAGCAGGTTATTCCTCTAAGCGAAGAAGAAGAAGCAATACTTCAAGAAGAACCCTTGATAGAGAGTACTTCTCAAGAAAATATTCCTCTTCAACCGGTTTGGAAAGAAGTTCCTAATCATCCACATGAACAAGTTATTGGTGAAATAAAGAGTGGTGTCCAAACTAGAAGGCAGTTAGAAAAATATATTGCAAATGTTGCTTTCATATCTAAATTAGAACCAAAGAATATCAATGAGGCATGTGATGATGAATTTTGACTTTTAGCCATGTCTGAAGAACTTAACCAATTTACTAGGAATGATGTTTGGGATCTAGTTGATAGACCAAAGGATCATCCAGTAATTGGAACAAGATGGGTCTTCCGAAATAAGCTGGATGAAAATGGTGAAGTCATTCGTAACAAAGCAAGGCTAGTGGCACAAGGCTATAATCAAGAAGAAGGCATAGATTTTGATGAAACCTATGCACCAGTGGCTCGATTAGAGTCAATTCGTATGATGCTTGCTTTTGCTAGTTACATGAACTTCAAGTTATATCAAATTGATGTTAAGAGTGCATTCTTAAATGGACACATCAATGAATAAGTTTATGTAGAGCAACCTCCAGGCTTTGAAAATGAGAAATATCCAGAAAAGGTCTACAAATTGAAAAGAGCTTTGTATGAACTCAAACAAGCACCAAGAGCGTGGTATGAAAGACTACGAAATTTTCTAAAACAATCTGGTTTTTCCATTGGTCGGGTAGACTCCACTTTATTTATTAAACATTTTAATTCATATATTCTTATTGTGCAAATTTATGTTGATGACATAATATTTGGTTCTACTAATGATTCTCTTTGTAAAGAATTTGCTAAGGCTATGCAGGAAGAGTTTGAAATGAGCTTGATGGGCGAATTAAACTACTTCCTTGGACTTCAAATAAAGCAAACTGAAGAAGGAATCTTCATCAATCCGGCTAAGTATACAAAAGAACTTCTCAAGAGATTTGGGATGGACTCATCGAAATCAAGAAGGAATCCTATGAGTACAACTACTTCTCTTGATAAAGATGAAAATGGTAAAAGTGTAGATACTAAGCTCTACAGAGGTATGATCAGATATCTATTATACTTAACTGCTAGTCGACCTGATATTGTGTTTAGTGTTTGTATGTGTGCAAGATTTCAAGCTAATCCAAAGGAATCTCATTTAACTGCAGTAAAACAAATTCTTCGTTATTTGAAAGATACTTCAGATTTCGGTTTGTTTTACCCAAAATCATCTTCCTTTGATTTAGTTTCATATAGTGATGCAGATTTTGCAGGAAGTAAATCTGATCGCAAGAGTACTAGTGGAACTTGTCATTTCTTGGGAAATTCTTTAGTCTCTTGGTTTAGTAAAAAGCAAAATTCAGTATCACTCTCAACAACTGAAGCTGAATATATAGCAGCTAGTTTAGCATGTTCACAAGTACTTTGGATGAAACAGACCTTAAAAGATTTTGGTTTGAATTACTCCACAACAACTATTTATTGTGATAACACTAGTGCTATAAATCTTTCGAAAAATCCTATTCAGCACTCAAGAACTAAGCATATTGAAGTCAGACATCATTTTTTAAGAGATCATGTGTTAAAAGAAGATATTTCGTTAAATTTTATTTCCACTAAAGAACAACATGCTGATATCTTCACTAAACCTCTTAAAAATGAAGATTTTATGAGAATTAGGAGAGAACTAGGTATTTGCTCGTTTTTGGATTTATAAAAATGCTGATTTTTGAACAAAATCTCAAAATCGCACTATATTAGTCGACCGATAAAATTTTAGTCGACTGATGTTTTATATTTTGGAATGTATCGCACCATATTAGTCGACCGATATATTTCTAGTCGACTGATGATATTTTTAGAATAAGTCACACTTTTTAGTAGACCGATAAAGTTTTAGTCGACTAAATTTTTTTAAGAAAAAATTTTAAATGAAGGGACCCGACACCCCTTGGATTTGTTTTTAAACCCATTTTTTTTTAAAAAAATAAATAAATAGAGGCATCGTTTCACTTCGTACCTTTTCGTTTTTCTTAAAAACGAAACCCTTAAACCCCTCTTTCTCTCTTGCCTCTCTCTCTTCCGAAAAACCCTCGGAGTGTCGTTCGACTCCATCATCGCCGGGATTTTCTTACCATAACAGGGAGACGCCGGAATCTTCTGGCGTGATCTTGAAACGCCGGAATCCTCTTGCAGTGACTGGCGCATCTTCAAAACACGTCGGAACTCTCTTGCTGTGTTTTAAAATAGAGATACGAGTTAAAAGTCTATTTTGCTTATGCTATTTTTGCCCTTACTCTTTTTGATTCTGACAAAAGGCGGAGAAAAAGATAAAGATAACATTACTTTGAAATTGCAGGGAGATCTTAAGAAAAAGATGATAGCAATTACATTACAGGAGATCTTGCATGAGAAATGCAAAATTAAGAGAAAAAGAAAGCTTTGAATGAATGTATTTCTAAATGCATGAAGAAATGATGAATAGAAATGCAAACCAATCAATAAGTGATATATGTGCTTTAAATGTGCTAACTTTTAATGTTTTGCAGCATATTGATAGGGGGAGTAAAATCTCCATCTATGCATCTAAATGCTTCATCTTTGATTAAGTTTGTCATCATCAAAAAGGGGGAGATTGTTACAACAATGAAGCCATACATGATACTTCAAGTACAAGGTTTTGATGATGAGCAAGTAGAATCAACTGCATTTCAGCTAAGGCTATGAAGAAATTGAAGAATTCGGTGAAGAATCCTTGAAGACTAGTGTGCAAATGTTTAATTCATTAAAAGTCTTAGATTCTTGTAAGAGCCTTACTTAGAGTGCATATTTAGGTTGCATTTCACCTTAAAAGTCTTTAGAAAAACTTTTCTAAAAGAAACTCTTTTGAAAATCTTTTTAGAAAACTCTTTTCTTAAATTTTCATGTTTATTAGTCGACCAATCGACTTATCAGTCGACTAATCCTTTCGCGCCATATTTTCTAAAAAGTCATTTTTGTCAAATTAGTCGACCGAAGGTTTTATCAGTCGACTGGACAGAATGTCTGTTTTCTGAAAAATTAGCAGCAGTCGACTAATGGTTTTATCAGTCAACTGAACATAACATATGTTTTCTGAAAAATTTAGCAGCAGTCGACTAATGCTTTTTATCAGTCGACCAAACAGAATGTTTGTTTTTCAGAAGATTTTAGCAACAGTCGACTAAAAGGTTTTTCAGTCTACTGATGATATTATCAGTCGACTAACTTTTCTTAAGTCGACTAAGTTTCAAAAGTTCAGATTTTCAAACGGCTCGATTAACAGATCAGTCGACCGACGATAAGGTCAGTCTACTAATAACTAACTATTAGTCGACTAACTGATGTTTCAGTCAACTAATTTTGCCGTTTTCCTGAAACTTCAAAAAAGGCGTGTCTTTTCATTTTTCAAACGTTTTGATCGTTCAAAATGGACAGTTTTGACACCCTTTCATACTCTCAACGTATGGAATCTTTTAACTATAAATATGAGTGCATTCTACACTCAAAAACGTGAAATTCAATAGAATCATATTGAATTACTTATTGCTTTTCACTCCTATTCATTCAAGTATTTGTTTTCTCACTCACGTGATATTTTCACTTCAGTTTTTCACTCAAATCACTTTGAGAGATAGTGAATTCGTGAGTAGAGTGTTTCAACAACCTCAAAAGCCAATTGCATCTCATTTGCATTCAAAAGGAAGGCTCATAGGTTGTATTGTAAGTTGTTATTTCTTTTGTGTAAAAAGGACTCCTTGGTGTAAAGGAGTTGTTTGCTTTCAGTAGGATTGTTACTGAAAGTGGGACCGGTTATGGTCTGTGTGATCTTGTAGTTTACAAGGTTGATAGTGGAAAATCTCAAGCGGGTTTTGCTTGGGGACTGGATGTAGGTCGAGTTTGACCGAACCAGGATAAAATCTTGTGTTCTTTGTGTGTTTGCTTTGAGATTTGCAAAATCATTCAATATTCCGCAGAAATTTTTTTAAAAGCACTATTCACCCCCCCTCTAGTGCTCGTTGCCTCGATCCTAGTGCACTTTCACACGTATGTGCGAAAAGATGTTCCCTCTTTTTACCTAGAGTATTTCCTCCAAAATGAGTTTAACTTCCCGGATTTTAGAGTCAAATTCAAATTTGAACGCTGTTGAGTTTCTTCAAGGAAGTTATCCATTTCCTTGACATGAATAGAGAAGAAATACTCTTAATTTCATAAAAGCAAGCAGTGAAAAGATATTGATGAAAAGATTTTGCATGAGAAAAGATGATTTCTGGCAATTTGGGCAGCTTGGTATCCTAAGGCTTTTCCCATAATGATCTTTTTGGAGCTCTTTTTGAGACATTAAACTTTCTTGGGTTTTAGGGGAAGTTTATTACATCATCCTTCATTTTGGAGATGTCCTGACTTTTCTTTTTTTCTTCGGGGAAGGGTACGTCACAAACTCCTTCATCTTGGAGATGCTCTGATCCTTCTTTTTCTCAGGAATTATATTGGTGATATTGGCTCATTGGTCTTTAGATGATAGCAGAAATCAAATATCTTTTAGGGTTTGTCGGTAGGTTCATCACACTCGCCTTCATCTCAACGGTGATCTGAACTTTCCCTGGAAGGATTCGTCACAAACTCTTTCATCTCGGAGATAATCCAAATCTTCTTTGGCCCCGAGGTCTAGCTCGCATATTCATCTTCATCTTGACGACAGTTGAGAGATCCCTTTTGCAGATATTTGATTGCAACTTTAAACGGATGTGGGGATATGGATTGAGTGGATTCTTTTATAGCTCAGGATGTTTCCACTGCCTGATTGCCAGAAAATCGTCTTTAAACATGCATCATAGCTATAATCAATATCGATTCGCTTTCGGCTTTTCAACATCATTGAATATTTCTTTCACTAATCATACCAAGGATATTTCTTACATCCTCTTGGTTGATCAACGGAGAAAAGATTTGAATTTTACTCTTTTTTCGCAAAAAGCTTCACCCTTTTGAAAAGAATATTAGAGGTAATATGAGGTGATTCTTTTGTGAAGTAAAATGTTGGAATCAACACATTTTTAGCAGTTTGACAAAGTTTTTGAGAATCCTTTTGTGAAATAATCACTCAATATAGATTTTGATAGGACCTTGAGCTGACATTTTGATTTTGACAATTTTGATTAGTAAACTGGATTTTACAAGACCAACTTAAAAAATGAGGTTAAGTAAAGAATTTTGGTGAAAGAATTTGGTAAAAGAATTTTGCTAAAGGACCAGTGTTAAACTAGAATTTGAAGGACGACTTTGAGAAAAATTGGAAATTTGAAGGATCAATTTTGAGAAAATTGGAAATTTGAAGGACCAATGTATACATTGGAATTTTGAAGGATTTGGCGTTTGAAGGATCAATTTGGAGAAAATTGGGATTTTTGAGGGACCATTGTAAAACTAGAATTTTGAAGGACCAATTTGAAAAATTGGAATTTGGAATGACCAATGAAAACATTGGAATTTTGATGAAGGACCAATTGGAATTTGAAGGACCAGTGTAAGATTGGAATTTTGAAGGACCAATATAAATATTTGAATTTTGAAGGACCAATTGGGATTTTGTGGGACCAATTTTGAGAAATTGGAATTTGGAAGGACCAATGTAAATATTGGAATTTTGAAGAACCAGTGTAAAACTGGAATTTTGAAGGACCAATTTGAGAAATTGGAATTTGGAAGGACCAATGAAAACATTGGAATTTCGATGAAGGACCAATTGGAATTTGAAGGACCAGTGTAAAACTGGAATTTTGAAGGACCAATATAAATATTGGAATTTTGAAGGACCAATTGGGATTTTGAAGGACCAGTTGTAAAAACTGGAATTTTGGAAGGACCAATTTGTGAAAATTGGAATTTTGAAGGGCCAATGTAAACATTGGAATTTTTGATGAAGGACCAATGTGAGAATTGGATTTGGTGAAGGATTTTGATGAAGGACCAGCGTTTAGACTGGATTCAGAAGGATCAATGTGAGAATTGGATTTGATGAAGGACCAACGCGAGAATTGGATTTTATGAAGGACCAATGCGAGAATTGGATTTTATGAAGGACCAACGCGAGAATTGGATTTTATGAAAGACCAATGCGAGAATTGGATTTTATGAAGGACCAGTGTTAGACTAGTTTTGAAAGGATCAACGTGAGAATTGGATTTGATGAAGGACGAGTGTTAAACTGGATTTGGAAGGACCAATGTGAGAATTGGATTTGGTGTAGGATTTTGATAAAGAACCAGTGTTAGACTGGATTTGGAAGGACCAATATGAGAATTGAATTTGATGAAGGACCAACGCGAGAATTGGATTTTATGAAGGACCAGTGTTAGACTGGTTTTGAAAGGACCAATATGAGAATTGGATTTGATGAAGTACCAATGCAAGAATTGGATTTTATGAAGGACCAGTGTTAGACTACTGTTGAAAGGACCAATGTGAGAATTGGATTTAATGAAGGACCAGTGTTAAATTGGATTTGGAAGGACCAATGTGAGAATTGGATTTGGTGAAGGACCAGTGTTAGACTGGATTTTGTGAATGACCAATATGAGAATTGGATTTGGAAGGACCATTATAGAAGGCTGCACTGCTTCTATGAATGGTTTCAGGATTATCCCTTATCCTGAATGGGAAACTCAGGTTTATCCCTTAACCTGAAGGGAAAAGAAGGATTTTTTAAGAGAATAAACCTGAAGATTGAAATTTGGAAGGATTTAGCTAGAAGGCTGGATTTTGGAAGACGGTCAAACCTGGCAGTTGGGTTTTGAAAAAGAAGAGAGTCTGAGTCGGAACTCAGATATTTAGAAAGATGGACGGACCAACCCAAGGGTTGGGTTTTTGAAAAAGAGAAGAACTCGAGTCAGAACTTGGATATTTAAAAGGATGGATGGACCAACCTGAGGGTTGGGTTTTTTGAAAAAGATAAGAGTCTGAGTCAAAACTCGGGTATTTAAAAAGGAAGATGGAATATATAAAGGGAAAACCCGAGTCAGAACCCGGATCTTCAAGATAAAAGATAAAAGGGAAAATTGAGTTTAAAAACTCGAATTTTCGACGCAACGATTGGTTCCTACACAAGCATTGGATCCAAAAGGAAGTCCGAGTCGGAACTCAGAACTTCAAATGAAAGAAAAAGGGGAAAACCCAAGTCGGAACTCAGATCTTCAAAATAAAAGATAAAAAAGAAAATTGAGTTTGAAAACTCGAATTTTTGACGCAACAATTGGTTCCAACACGAGCATTGGATCCAAAGGGAAGTTCGAGTCGCAACTCAAAACTTCAAAAGAAAAGATAAAAGTAAGGCCCGAGTCGGAACCCAAATCTTAAAAGGAAATGATAAAAGAAAACCCGAGTTTTGGAACTCGAATTTTTAAAGAAAATGATTGGTCCAATGTGAGCATTAGAACCAAAGGGAAGCCCGAGTCGGAACTCGAAACTTTAAAAGAAAAGATAAAAGGAAGACCCTAGTCAGAACCCGTATCTTAAAAGGAAAAGATAAAAGAAAACCCGAGTTTTGGAACTCGAATTTTTAAAGAAAACAATTGGTCCAATGCGGGCATTAGAACCAAAGGGAAGCCCGAGTCGGAACTCGAAACTTCAAAAGAAAAGATAAAAGGAAGACCAGAGTCAGAACCTGAATCTTAAAAGGAAAAGATAAAAGAAAACCCGAGTTTTGGAACTCGAATTTTTAAAGAAAATGATTGGTCCAATGCGAGCATTAGAACCAAAGGGAAGCCCGAGTCGGAACTCGAAACTTCAAAAGAAAAGATAAAAGAAAGACTCGAGTCGGAACCCGAATCTTAAAAGGAAAAGGTAAAAGAAAAATTAAGAATTGATGAAAATTAAAGAAATTATGGAAGATGATTCAGGTATAACCCTTAACCTGAAAGGGGAGAATAACATTTGAGAAGGACTAATGAAAAGAGATAGAAATTGATGAAAGATTTGACAACAATGAAGAGAAAAATCAAGAAAATTGATGAAAAATTATCTTATAAAAGAATTCTCACATGTAGCATTATTGCTCCTACGAGGGGTCTCAGGATTATCCCTTATCCTGAATGGGAAGGGAATAAAATTTGGCAAAATTGATAAAAGGCTTGATAAAGAATCAAAAGAATTGATAAAAATTGATAAAGAATCAAATAAAGTTGATAAAATCGATAAAGAATAAGAAACAAAGAATTGACAAAGATTGACGAAGATCTAGTAAAAATTGGGTAAAATTTGGTGGGAAAACTGAGGATACTTGGAAGACAATGAAAGACTTCAGGATTATCCCTTATCCTGAAGGAAGAAGGACCTCATGGGATGAGGTTCAGGTTTATCCCTTAACCTGAGAGGGAAATTTAGGTTTATCCCTTAACCTGAGTGGGAAATTCAGGTTTATCCCTTAATCTAAGCGGGAAAGGAAAAAAAATTGGCAAAATTGATAAAAGGTTTAATAAAGAATCGAAAGAATCGATAAAGAATCAATAAAATTGATAAAAATTGATAAAGAATAAAACTTTGATAAAGATTTGACAAAGATTAATGAAGCTTTTAAAAGATGAAGGAAGACATTCAGGACTATCCCTTATCCTGTATAAAGAAGGACCTCATAAGATGAGGTTCAGGTTTATCCCTTAACCTGAGAGGGAAATTCAAGTTTATTCCTTAACCTGAGTGGGAAAATTAGAAGGAAAAAAGAATACCTCATGGGAAAGAGGCATCAGGTTTATCCCTTAACCTGAAAGGGTAATTCAGAAGAAAAAAGGAATACCTTATGGGAAAAAGGTATCAAGTTTATCCCTTAACCTGAAAGGGTACAAGAATAGAATAAAGATTGACAAAAATTGAAAGAATTGATGAAAAATCAATAATAAAGGATAAAAATTGATAAGATTGACAAAAGATTTAAATGAAAATTGATAAAAATTGAGAAAAGAAAAGAGTTTATTTAACCCTGCCTGCAAACAGGTTTTCAAAAAATGAATTTTTATATATATACATAAAAAAATGCCCCAGTATAACTGGGAAGGAAGAATAGTATTTGAAGAATGCTATTTGAGAAAAATAGAAGAACTTTAAAATGGGATATTTAGAAGAAAGAAATTTGAAAAAAAATTTGACAAAAGAAGGAATTAGGTCGACAAAATGATATCCCATTACCAGGGATTGAGTCGTCGCAGAGTTTGTGACAATCACATCGTCTCTCTGTGGGAAGGAATAAACAATGAAGGAAAGTGCTAAAAGAGATATCTCTTGACGAAAATGGATTTCAAAAAAAAGTAAACAAGAATTTTTGAAATAGAATTTAGAAGATACACTGGAAGATATGAAGAAAGAAGAGTTTTGAAAATAGATGGCAAAAATTTAAAATTTTGAAGAATTGCAGGCAAGATTAAAAGAATTAAATAAATCAGAAGAAAAGAAGAAAATACGCCTGGACTTTCGAAAGATAGAGGAAAAACTTAAAAAATGTCCAGGGTTTAAGAAATTTATGAAAGAATAAAGAAAATGAGAAATATACAATCCTGGATTTTGAGAAAATAAAAGAATTTTTGTGAACTAAACATCCAGGGTTTTGAAAAATAAGAATTTTCAAGATAATATCTATAAAAGAATCAAGTTATACAAGCAATGATGCACAAAATAACACTCCCTAGAAGCTGACTCTAAAATGCAATATTTGAAAAGGCTCGTATGATCTTAATCCTAACTCTAAGGTTCAGATCATCTGATTCCAATCAAGATACGCCGATATACTCAAACCGAAGCTCGAAGTACGTGGCATAGAAATATTTCTTCGGTTCTAAAGTAATGGCTTCCCAACATCCTTGAGCACCTACCGATATACCTCAGACTATGGCCCTTAGGTACGTTGTACGGAGGCGCAAACCCAAATTAGTGGTCCAGTTGTGAGGCTCTCTCCCAAACTATGGTTCAGTGAGACAACCTAGCAACGTGAAGACCAGGACAATATAGATAGGGATGTTTTCAAAAACATGTTCAACATGCAAGAAATCAGATGTTTCTAATGCAAGTCCTAAAGAGATAGATTTAAAATGAAGAGAAGCATACACTTGCATACATTGTTTGCATTCAATCCCTAGAATTGAGGAGAGTTGTATTTCAGACCTAAGTCTAATGTGAACATGGAATAATCTCCTCAATATGGTCCTACCAAACCATACTTAGATCCTATATGCATTATATCAGCTAGGACAGAGTCTAGGCTCCTAAGGTTTGCATGAAAATGAAGCTGACATTTGAAGAATAAAGACTTAGACAATATCAAAGCAAAGCAAAAGGCACAAATTCGACCGGACGAAGATGGGTCCCATCACGGTTGCCAAAACTGTGATCATCGCAAAATTTTTCCTCTCGTTCCTCTTTTCCTTTCTCTTCGCCTTTCTAATCTCTATTTCCCTTTTGAAGGGGAATAAAAGATAGAAAAGAAGAGAGAATGAGAATGAAAAAGAAGAGAGAGAGAAACTCTTCTGCGAAGGTCTCACTTGACCTTGATTTTGAAAAAAAGATTTTAAAAGATTACTTGCCTCCGTTTTGAAATATTTGCGGGAAAATTGGGAGATGGGGCTCGCTCGTCGGTACGAGGTTCGACCGTTCCTGGCGCCTTTACCAGGGGTAATCGAACCAAGGATCAAATTTATGCCTTTTTGCTTTTGCCTAAATATTATCTAAGAATTTATTCTAAGTGTAGAAAATGCACAAAGAATCATGCTTGTGTAAATGCAGAAGATGTATGCTCTTTGAAAAGAATTTAGAAATTTTATTCAAGTGATTTTGAAATTGTGAAGAATATGGTGAAGAAATGGTTTTTGAAAGTTGAAGAAGGACTTGAGAAATTAGATTTTCTATCTTAGGATTTAGAATAGATCTTGAGTTTTGAAATAATCAAAGCTGAGATGAACCTGAATCTGAAGAAAGGAGTTTAGGAAATAAGAATTGAAAGTTGAATATGGACTCTAGGATTTGAAAGTCAAGATGAAATTTGGATTTGAGGAATCAAAATAGAGTTTTGAAGGTAGAATTGGGTTCAAGAAAGCGAGATGTGATTTGAAAATGGAATTGGTTTTGAAATCTGGAATCCTAAATGGAATTGGATCCGGAGTCTGGGATCCAAAATGAAGTTGAATCTGGGATCTGGAATTCTAGATGGAATTGAATCCGGAGTCTGGGATCCGAAATGAAGTTGAATCCGAGATCTGGAATCCTAGATGGAATTGGATCCGGAGTCTGGGATCCAAAATGAAGTTGAATTCGGGATCTGGAATCCTAGATGGAATTGGATCCGGAGTCTGGGATCCAAAATGAGGTTGAATTCGGGATCTGGAATCCTAGATGGAATTGGATTCAGAGTCTGGGATCCAAAATGAAGTTGAATCCGGGAACTAGAATCCTAGATGAAATTGGATCCAGAGTCTGGGATCCAAAATGAAGTTGAATTCTGGAAAATGAAAAATGAATTTGAATTTGGACTTTGAAATTGGTTTTGAATTGAAAATTGAATTTTGAATATAAAAATGAATTTTGAAATTCCAAAGTCAAATTGGACTTTGAAATTGAAGTTAGAATCTGAGAATAGAATTTTGAATTTACAAGAGTTGAAAATCGATTTGAGAAGTGAAGAAGATATTTGAAGAATTATCACTTTGGATTCTGGAAAAGAATTTTGAAAATATGATGTAATTCTATCTTAAATGATGAAATGAATTAAAGAATTTGAAATTTGGTTTCGAAAATCATATCTCATTCTTTAAATGAATTGAAATAAGATTGAAAATATAATACACCCCTGACTGTGGTCATTGAATGTATTATTTAGTAATCATATTTAAATTCAAGTGAAGAATAAAATACATTCTGGTGCCTTTATAAAGTTTAAAATGAAATTAATCTCTCAATATATCCTGACTGTGTCCATTGATATATATCTTGAGTTAATTCTAAGTTAAACACTAATAAAGGAAGAAAATTTCAGAAAATATGATGATTTTGATCCAGTGTTATTCCATAAGATATAAGAATCCTAAGCATTGCCCACATTTTGACTATGGCCATTAATGTGAGTCATTTGTTTAGGATTAATTACCTCTCATTGGAATGGTGCACGTGTCATTCGTGTTCCCATCCATGAATTTTTGAAATAAAAGAGGAAAATGACATGAAACAAGCAATTTCTAAGGTATATGCATGCTCATACATTCTAATCTAGTGTAAGGAATGAAAAAATCTCATTATAATCTAGTTATTACAACTTGAATTTAGAATTGAAATTAAAACCCCTAATCTAAGAAAGAAAATGGCATTTTCTATATATTTCTTGCAAAATACTGAGTTAATGTAAAGCCAAGCATAGTAAACAACATACGAGAAAGTGAAGAAATGTCATATTATAACCCAACCCACATGTAAGAAAGCACATATCAGAATGTATATGGGAAAATATATGATATCCTGAGTTAATAAAAAAAGTGAATGTTGAAAGGCATACATATGTACTGCATTGGGTTAATGAGAGAATGTATATGCATGTGTAGAGAATGTGTGTGCTATGTATGAAGTTATAGCATATGAGACCGCCATTATTGGCTACTTACCCGAGTCGGCCGCTGTTGCAATAGATGGGAGGCAACTTCCCTTTGATGCAACCAGAATTAGCAAGGAACCGGCAGGTGTGAGGCAATCAAGTATCATGGATGAAAAGTCTGTTGATGTGAGTATTGCAAGGTAATGTAGTGCACTGAAAAGGTGATGCCAACAAGCATAACATTGAAATTTTATCAGCTTTTCCTCAGATCTCTCTCTAAATATGGGGGAAAAGGGTATACGTGAATGGGCTGGACCAAGGAGGAGGGAAAGGAAGGAAGGGAAGGGAAGAAGGAAAGAAAGGGAAGAAGAAGAAAGGAAAGAAAGAAGAAGAAGAAAAGGAAGAAGAAGGAAAAGAAAAAGGAAAGAAAGGAAGAAGAAGAAGGAAAGGAAAAGGAAGAAAGAAAAGGAAAGAAGAAGAAATGGGGGGCTGAAGGCTTGGTCGACCACCTTGGTGGGTCCCACCTCTAAAAAGAAAGAAATAAAAATAAATAGATAAAAATGATAAAATAAAGAAAAATATATAAAAAAATGTTTATTTATTTTTTATTAAAAGAAAATACAAGTAGATAAGCCATCTTAGAGTGGGCTCACTTTCCAAATTTGAAATTCATTTTGAAAATCATAGGAGTAGAATAGTCTCTTTAGAATTTTTTTGGACAAAACGAGCTATTTTTGACAGTTTTTGAAACGAGCTCAGAATTCGAAGTTTCATACCCCGTTGCGAAGCAAATCCAATTTAGAATTTGAAAATTTGAGTTTGAAAGAAATCCAGATTATTTTTCTCGAGAAAATATTTCCAAATTTAGAATTTTGGGGTTAAAAATGTCAATTTTGGAAACCCAGGGTTTGAAATTGACTTCTGAAAACTTTTAAAACTCAATCTGGATTGAAATTTATAAAACTGGAGTTCTGGATCTCGAAAATGAAATAGAATGTGATGAAATGTTATGAAATGATATGAAATGATGAGAAATGACATAAAATGCTATGCAAAATACAAACCCTGAATGAAGAATTTTGGATATTGGACTTTGATTGACACTTGTACAAGTTCAAAAAGTGTTAAAATTGATAAAATTTATAAAATAGTTCAAGAAATGGTTTTCGGGCTCTACCGGGCCAGAGTGATACTGAAAATTGGAGTTTGAACTGATTTGAACTAAAATGAACTGGATTGAGCTGGGTTCTAGGGTTTCAGAACTCGAATGAACTGACAAGACACTGGCTCAACTGGACTCTCTGACTAAATTTTCAAGAAAAGCTGCCATTTTTAGAGAAATGGTACGGAATGGTCACTAGAGTGAAGTGAATTACGAATCTGAGTTGGGTTTGATCTAGAACAAAGGTCAGTAATACTAAGATAAACTAAAATCAAAGCTTGAACACTAGCTCAACTAACTGAACTTAGTTCAATTTCAGCTGAAAGAGCTGAAACGGGCTAAAACAGGCTCCTGGACACTTGAAAATGGTTTTGAACTAAAATTGGAGCACTTAAACTCCTGGTGAGCTCAAGCTAGACACTAAAGAAGAGGATTGACTGAGAATGACTGACTCTGAGACAATTGGCTTGGATTTAAGTGAGAAATGAGCTCATTTCTGAAGAAATTATCCCATTTTGGCAGGAATGGTAAAAAATGATATTGATATGTTCATTGTGAGCTCAGATGAGCTTGAAATGACTGATATTCTAACTGTTCTGAACTGACCAATGAACTTGGTTGACTCCGACTGACTAGGGTTCTGGATGTCCTAGGGGTAAAATGGTATTTTTCTAGTAAAAATGAGTAAAGTGGTGATTTTTTGAAACAGACTCGGGGTTGGAAAGACCTAACAGGGTTGGCACTCACGAAGGGAATTGTCCGAGAATGGATGAGGAAAATTTGGGGTGTTTACAGGGCACATTCATGCTCAAGAGTGAGGACGGGGCATAGACTTTATTTGAGACTTTGAGTGAAAATATCATGCATCATGCCTTGTCTTCACGGCTCGATAAGACCACATCTGTGCTTAGTGGTCTTAGGAAAGTTGGGATTTCCGAAATAGGGTCCGAGCGCAAATTGCAAACCAAAGTTGACATGTTGACTAGGAAGTTAGATCAATTCTTAGCCAATTCATCTTCGAGAAGTCCAGTAGAAAAAGTGTGTGAGCTATGCGCTAGCCCTACACACTTTGTTTCTGAGTGTCTGACGTCACCGCTATATCCTGAATTCATTCAGGAGCAGAAGAATGCTACCCAAGGTTTCGCTAGACCCGTGCACGATCCTTTTGCACCTACATATAACCCAGGATGGCAAAAACCACCCCAATTTTGACCCACCCCATCAGTCCTCCCAGACACAGTATAGACAAAGTAACTTTTCACAATGTTACTCGTGTCCCATATTTCCATAGGTCCACCCCCAGTTTAGTCTGCCTTCTCCTCACAAGCCCACTTCGAGCACATCATTTTAGGAGAAGATGTTAGAGGCCTTTTCTGATATTAAGGCCACTCTTTATTCCCACACGCAGTCAATAGCGAAGCTAGAGACTCAAATGGGACAGTTGGCTGAGGCCTTGAGTAGGCGTAACGAGGAGAGCCTACCTAGTCAGACTGTTGTCAACCCAAAGGGAAAGGATCCCATGTCAGTTGGCCTGCATACCCTAGATTCTCACCATGAGCAGGTCAAATCTGTTATATCCCTTTGGAGTGGGAAGGCATATCACCCCATTCAGGAATCGACTGATGAGCCTATTGTCATACCTATTGACCAGTCAATCTCCTCCACCAAGCCCCAGGAGAATGGGCAAGGCCCACAACTTGAGTTTTCATCATATACTTCCCGAGCCCTAGTTTCCCAGGCCTTAGGGCAACCAATTACTTTTAGCAAGCAAGAGGCGTACATTCACGAGATGCTTGACCTAGTCTAGCAAGATCACATCTCTCCCTTGCTTGATATTGCATATCGTGATAGTCGATCGGTTCTTAACTCTCCTTTTGAGAGTACTCTCCAAGAGGAGACTAACCTCCTGTCATCTAGCGTCGAGAGTCATGATATCACTTATAAGGGTAGAGTGAGCAGAAACACAGTGCGTAATGTCATAGATGACACTCTTTTTCTCAGAGCGCCTGATTGAGCATGACTTCATGTCCATTGATCTCATGGACGATGAAGGTTTCCCAAAGATCTGTCTGGCTGGGGATGTGAAACTTAGTGCTTTATGGGAGGCAACCCCTATATTGTATATTATTAGATTTGCCTTTAGGATTTGTAGATTTATTTAGGTTGTGTTTTTATTTTCGTTAATGAGTTTCATGTCTGTTATCATTGCAAAATTTTACTTTTATAAGTCAAACTGACCTTTGAAAAAGATTTTAAAAATAACTGGCCTCCGTTTTAAAATGCATGATAATTCTGAAGAATGAGACTCACTTGTCGGTACGAGGTTCAACCGTTCCTAGTACCATAGCCAAAGGTAATCAGACCAAGGATCAATCTAGTGCTTTGCTTTGCTCAACTTGTTTAAATCGATGTTCTATTCCTAAATGTACAAACAATCAGGCATGTGCAGATTGAAAACATGATGTATGCTTCGAATATTGGAAAATTATTGGAAAATGGACACTTTGAAAATCATGAATCACATTGGAAAAATATTTTAAAGAAAAGGAAAATCGATTTCTGAAGAAATCCTCATGTTTTGAGAAAATCAATTTCTGAATAAACTTTAAAGATTTTTGAGAAAATCATTTTTTCTGAGTTTTGAAATCTTGAATTGATCAAGAGGATGGGCATGTAACCCTGTGAAAAACTCTTTTCATGATGCAATATAACCTAGATGATGCATGAATGGAATATGAGAAAATATTTTCTGAAGAATTTATGGAAAATCATTGATAAAAAGAATTTTTGTGCCTTATAGAAATCAGATGGAATAAACTCTCTACATATCCCTGACTATGGCCATGGATACGTATAGAATATAGTTCATTTGATTCTAAAGGGGGGTAATATTTAGAAAAACTTTAAAATATGTAATGATTTTTTTAAATGCCTAAGAGTGTAGGCCATTTGTGGCTTTGAAAAGATGATAAATATGGGTTTCGTTTGTATTATGACTATGACCATAAATACGAAACCCACCAAGTTTATCAACTCTTTAGAAGCTAGTGCATGTTCCATTCATGTAGACCATGGTGGATTTGAATATGCATGAATCATCATCCATCACACATTAACATTATTGAAAGAAATAAACTATATGCAATGCAACCCTATTCTAAGCAGAAAATTAAATTCTTATTCCAAATTTTTATAATTTATATCAATAACAAATTAAAATAAAGAAAAGGAAAATAAAGAAAATACAGTCTTGAATGTCCCTGCAAAACTAGCAAACTTGTTAGTGAAGATATGTCGGTTTTTTTAGGATTTATCCAGCAATATCTGGAAATTGATGGATTTATCTGGATATAAGCCTTTTCCCATGTTTTCCTTGGATAAACATAATAAAGGATGATCTAAAATTGAATAAATAATAAAAATAAATAACTTTTAAATTTAGAATTTTGGGAAAAATGACCAAAATTCCCCTAAAAATAAGACTATGGCTTTGAAATCAGGCTTTCAAAAAAGATTTTTATAAAACTTTTGATTTAAGGATCAAACAGATTCAAATCAACATCAAATTGGGTGTGGAGCACTATAACATGATTATAAACACGATAAAACCCTAACAATATGATGTTTTTCATGAAAAACATGAAACATCATAAAAATATCAGTTTTTGCTTGTGTTTCAGTTGAATCAGGACTCTGTGGGCACCCTGTTTTGTGATTTAACTAAATAAACTATCAAATAAATTCAAAAATTAACAAAATTTGGCATGGACACTTCTAATAACTCTTAAATTAAAGTAGAATTGAAAAATAGAAATTTTGACATTATTTTGATATGAAAATAAAATAAAACCCTAAAAATATGCAATTTTGCCCATGGGCATATACCTATCACAGTGTCAGACCCGAATCAGGTATCAAACAACCATAAAACTTTATAGAGAAATATTAGACAGATAAACAAAAATTTTCTTTTTTACAGATCAGAAAAATCATCTTCGGTTAGGGAGATATCATTCTGGTAATATATGATTGATTCTGGCGAATAAGTAACGAGTTGAAATAAATACATCCGGTTTTGGGTACAGGAAAATATATCAAACTGTATTAAAAAATTATGAAATTTTAGCAGATGATAGTAAACACATAGATGGAGATACTCTTTTTTTACGAATCATTAATTGGATCTTCGGTGAGGGTGATACGATCGACACAAGTCGATCTGAGGTTTACACAATACATAACACGCTCTGTAAAATAGGTTCCGCTTTCTGATAGACGAAAAATAGAACTCAACCGTAAAAAAATATGAAAATTTTACAAAAAATACTAGACTTCATGATGAACGCACTGTAACTTACGAGTTGTCTATCAAACCTTCGATGAGGGAGATATCACCTTGGCAAGTCGTTCCCAATTTCCTGTAGCATTTTCTCGGTTCAAGAAGTATAGTTCGGTTTTCTATTTTTTGACAGGGTTACAAAACCCAAAATAATCCAATTTTTTATGAAAAATCACCGACATATGCACAGTTCTTACCTAAAAAATCATATTTTTTTGACAGAAAATCGAAAATGAAATAATGTTGTTTCCGCATGATCTGGATCGAGATGCACAAATTATCGATAATGCATAAATAACCTATTCTAAACATAAAAATTAATAAAGAAAAAGTGATAAATAATATAACAAATTTAGATTTGATGCTTGGATGAATAAAACAAATATCAGTATGATGAAATAATAAAAAAAATTAGAGGAAATCATGGTTGGAATTTGATTTAGCCTATAGAAGAGGGATTCAACCATCGAACGGTCGAATCTCGATCTTTTTCGAGCGTTTAGCATAACGTACCCATCAACAACGATTTTAATGGAGAAAAAATGTGTAGATCACCCTCACGTAGCATTAGATTGCTTTCTTGAATCATCCTCATAGGTTTTGAACAAAAAATGAGGCTCAAATCAAATACCAAAGGGGCGGCAAGGGCTAAAATACTCTAAAACAAATATTAAAATTAATAAAAAAAGCATGAAATAAAATAAATAAAACTTACCTTGGTGATGCTGCAACAATGGAGGAAGGAAGGCTGCTAGAGGAGAGAGAGAGAGAGAGAGCAAGAAAGCAATGAGAGAGAGAGCATGCATGGGTTGACCCTCCCATATGCCCCTTTTTATAGATTTTTTTGGATTTGGTTTAAGAAGAGTTTTAATTTTTCTGGACTCTTCTTAATGGTTTTGGATAAGCCATATGAGGGGCGATTTTTTTAAAGTCTCCCAACCTAATTAAAACCCTAATTGCTATCCTAATTGAGTCCTAATTGTGTAAAATAAGCCTCAAATGTGGTGCCATCCTCTGTGGGCCCACATTTGGTTTTAAAAACTCTAATTACAAGTTTTAAAACAAGGTTTTAAAAAGCGAAAATAAAGGTTATATTTTGAAATCAATTTTGATTTTTCAAACTCCTAACCTAATTAGGACACTGACTAATCCTAAACTAACCAAAAAAAATTCAAATGTGGCCTCACCCACTGTGGGTCCCACTTATTTTTCAGAAAATGATTTTTCTTCAGAAACTTCAAAAGGACATTTAAACTAACTAATATATTTTTTTGTACTTTTGAAATACAAAGGATGTAAAATAAAATGAAATTGAAAATTAGGGTTTTGCACCCCTGCAGGGTGGGCCCTGCTTGAAGAAGGTTGAAAACTGATTTGAAAATCCAGTTTTTGAAATAAAGGGTTTTTAAAAAAGAAATTTTTTGAAAGAAAGTTTGAAAATAAAACCAAAGTTCTAAATTAACTAGAGTCCTAAATGGATTGAAACTCTTTCAGATATGGCACCAACTATATAGGCCTCACACCAGGGTTTTAAAAAAGTTGAAATAAAGACTGAAAATGGTTTTGAAACAGAGTTGAAATCATCGGATGAGGATCAAAAGTTCCAATTGATATTTACTTATGTTTGTTAAATCTTATAATGATGTTTACTTATGATGCCAAATATTGCAATGATTTGTAATGTTGGTGATTGTTTAATGAATGAGATAATTTGTATTATTATATACTTGGAGAAGCGGTTGTAACATATAATGATGCGGTTAAATTTATGTGTTGTGCAGGTTAACAATGTCTAAAGCTCGTCAGACAAGAAATCCCCCGTCGTTCTATGGGATGACTATTAGAGAAGTTATCCGTCAATCCCATCTATATGAGCATTATGAAAGGTACCAAAATATAATGAAGATTGAGAATGATAAAGACAAAGATAAAGCGTTGGAATTGTATTATGCGGAGGATTATCCATCAGATATTGAAGCTAAAGAGCAAAGGAAGAATGGGGAAGAACTAAAGATGAATAAGAAGAAGGATGACGAAGAGAAGGAAAAGCAAAGGAAGAAGAAGGAGGAGAATGAAAAGCAAAGACAAAGGAAGAAAGCAGAGGAAAGGGAAAGGCAAAGGAAGAAGGAGGAAAATGAAAAGCAAAGAAAGGAGGAAGAGGAAAGGCAAAAAAAGAATAAGGAGGAGGAGAAGGAGAGGGAAAGGCAATTGAAGAAGAAAGAGGAGGAAGAGAAGAAAAGGCAAATGCTGAAGCAGGAATATTTTGAAAAGCAAAGGAGGATAAAGCAAATGAAGAAGGAGGCAGAGGAGAAGGAAAGGCAAAAAAAGAATAAGGAGGAAGAGAGAGAAAAGCTATTGAAGAAGAAGAAGGAGGAGAAAGAGAATGAAAGACAAATGATAAAGATGGAAGAGGAAAGGCAAAGGAAAAAGCATTAGGATGAGGAAGAGAATGAAAGGCAAAGGAAGGAGGATGAAGAAGAGAAGGAAATGCAAAGGAAGGAGAAAAAGGATGAGGAAGATAAGGAAAGAGAAAGGAAGAAGCTGGAGGAGGAAGAGAAGGAAAGGGAAAGGAAAAAGTTGGAGGAGGAAGATAAGGAAAGGGAAAGGAAAAAGCAGGAGGAGGAAGAAAAAGAAAGGGAAAGGAAAAAGTAGGAGGAGGAAGAGAAGGAAAGGGAAATGAAGAAGCAAGATGATGAAGAGAAGGAAAGGGAAAGGAAGGAAGAAATTAACAAGCAGAAGAGGGAGGCGAAGGAGCGAAGGAAGGAAGAAGTAGAAAAGCAGAGGGAGGAGGCAGAGCAACAAGAAAGGCAGAGGATGGAAGAAGGGGATAAAGAGGAGAAAAGTGTGACCAAGGTACGTAAATCGATCCTGACTGTCACAATTTACTATGATAGGTACTACTGTGATAACGATTATTATGTATAGCAATTAATATGATAGCGATTACTGTGAATGATTTACTGTGATAGGTATTATTATGTATAGTGATTACGGTGATAGCGATAACTATGTATAGCGATTACTGTATACAATAACGTGTATAAGTACAAATAAGACTAATTTATAATTGATATGAATAATATGTTATTTTGTGTTACACAGAGGTTAGAAGAAAAGTAGATCACCAGGTGAAAAGCTCAGAGGGTGGTGTCAGTGGCCTATAGTTCTGTCGTAGTATGATCAGTTGAGTGAATATCAGAAGGATCAATTACAAAATATGCACTTCGGTGGCCTTCTAGACCAGCATTTTTTTGAAACGTGCTGGAACACCATGACCCACCTGGTAAATAAGTAGAATCATCAGACGAACACATTTCAATTTGATTATTTTGAGATCACTATGACCCTAGAAGATGTGGCGCAGATTACTGGTCTTAAGTGTCATAGAAGTGTTGTCCTATTATAGGATTCAAACTATATCGCAAAGGAAAAGTGCACTGCTCTTCTAGGAATGTCAATAGATGACTGAAGTCAATGTATTTCTGGTGGAAGCAACACATCGATGAAAGTTTCTTCTTTCTGTAATAAATAGAAAGGTCGGTCCACGATATCTGCATCTGAAAGAGCTCACCAAGAGTTGTGCGATTTTTTTTTTTTGGACTTACTTTATTTTCTGATTGTTCTGGTTCAAGAATAAGTTACTTGTGGCTGTAGTTCCTGGAAGACTTAGATGAAGTCAACAACTGGGCATGGGGTGCTGCTATGCTCGCACACTTGTACAATCAACTTTACCGTACGAGTAAGGGTATGAAATTTGTCAGGGGTTTTTGGCCATTTGTTTAGGTATTTGTTTATTACATATTTAGTACTTGTAGACTATGCTCATTGAAGGTTGTAGTGTTACTAATATATTGTTTTTGTAGGCCTGGGCGTGGGAGCATATTGTCGAGTTGCATTCTCAGTGTGGTCCTGTGATTTGTGGTTTTCCAAAGATCGGTCGGTGGGCTAAAATAAATGTCTAGGAGGATAATGCTAAGTTCATTTTAGATGGTCTGTAATTAAATGAGGTAAATAGTTTAAAATTGTTTACAATCAGTTCAACATTTATCATTCATTAGTATAAATCATTGAAATGTTTAGTATTCTTAAGTAATGATCGTTGTAGGATTTTGTCTGGATTAGTACAAATCATTTTCGCTTTAGCATTTAACTTTTAGTACTGTAAATCGTTGTAATCATTTACATTCTCAAGTAATGATCGTTGCAGGATTTTGTATTCCTTAGTACAAGTCGTTATTGCTTAAGTATTTAACATTCAATATTGTAAATCATTGTAATCGTTTGCATTCTTAAGTAATGTTCGTTGCAGGATTTTGTATTTCTTAGTACAAATCGTTATCCCTTGAGCATTTGACTTTCTTTAGTGTAAGTCATTGTAATCATTAGCATTCTTAGTAACAATCGTTGTAATATATTTAGCACTCGTTATTATAAATAATTTTAATATTTAGCATTCATTAGCATGAATAATTGTCTATACCTAAACCATAATCTCCAATGTACAAATTGTGTGGAGATCGTATGGAGATGGGGAGGACAAGCACCAAAAGCTTGTTGCTAAGGGTGCGAGACTGTCTGACCGCGATATTTGGTTGTTTAGCAATTATGAAGCTGAGTTGCAGCATGGTAGTAGAGTTCTCTAACAATCTGGCTTGGGATAGTCTATCCCAAAGAAGTCTGTGGAAGTGGAAAGGAAGATGAATAATGGTGGGGCTAGGAACATGAATTGACACGAATGCTATAGAAAACAATTAGATAGCTATAACAAAGGAGGTGTTCGTGCCATAGCGTATGATTATAAAGAATGACAATATAATCCCAATTATTTTCAAAAATATTCGGAACCCATGCATCGAAATCTGGAGATTGAGAATACTGGGAACCCATGCCTCCCTCGTGTCCCCCATCATGTCACATTCTAGCATAGAAAACATGTCCATCGTCTCCCTCCGACTACAACAACGATTACCTCAGTAACAATACACGATGAGGAGCGAACACAACTCACAAAAGAGAAGGTAGTCTCTGGCACAAGGTTTGAGATGTTGAAGAGGAAGAATAAGGACTTACGGAAGGAGGTGATCAATTTGAGGAGACAAATGCGGTCACTGGTAGAGATGATGACCAGTGTTTATTATAAGATTGAGGGAACCAAGAGGCCATCAGGGATAGAGAGTCCACCAAGAAAAAGAAAGAGACGATTTGTATGACATCATTGTCCATCTGAGTCATCAAGTGCCACTGAATAAATGATAGCGATTCTTTTTATTCTGATAATTTTTATTATAATTCTATAATTCTTTGTTGTAATTCTATAATTATTTTTTGTAATGTGACATTCTTTAATTATTTAATTCTTTTTTTAATAAGTGTAATACACAAGTTCCACTGAACAGATCATTGTAAATTTTGACCTTCATAAATAAAAGTGATCTTATTTGTTATTTATAAGAGATCCTGATTGCCTTGCAACCAATTATATATAAGAGATCATAATTTATTTTTTATAGAAGGTGTTCTATCACGATCTGTACAGCCATCCCACCTAAACCCATTAAATAATTGAATCAAATTTGTTTGAATATCCTATTGCGATTTTCCTTCACAAGCTTTGTCCTAGGGAACGATACGTTCCATCGCGATTTACACAATAAGATTTTTATTGCAGGATTTTATATTCCTTAGTATAAATTGTGATCGCTTTAGCATTTAACTTTCAGTACTATAAATCGTTGTATTCGTTTGCATTCATAAGTAATGATCGTTGCAAGATTTTGTATTCCTTAGTATAAATCATTATCGCTTTAACATTTAACTTTCAGTACTGTGAATCATTGTAATCGTTTGCATTCTTAAGTAATGATCGTTGCAAGACTTTGTATTCCTTAGTATAAATCATTATAGCTTTAGTATTTAACTTTCATTAGTGTAAATCATTTTAGTTGTTTGCATTCATAAGTAACGATCATTGCAAGATTTTGTATTCCTTAGTACAAATCATTATCCTTGAGCATTTAACTTTCGTTAGTGTAAGTTGTTGTAATTGTTAGCATTCTTAGTAACAATCATTGTAAGATATTTAACACTCGTTATTATAAATAATTTTAATATTTAGCATTCATTAGCATGAATAATTGTCTATACCTAAACCATAATCTCCAATATACAGGTTGTGTGGAGACCGTATGGAGATGGGGAGGATGAGAACCAAGAGGTTGTTGCTGAGGTTGTGAGACATCCCACCTAAACTCATCAAATAATTGAATCATATCTGTTAGAATATCCTATTGTGATTTTTCTTTATGAGCTTTATCCTAACGAACAATATGTTCCATCGCGATTTACACAATGACATTAAAAAATGGTGAAAAAGAAAAATAAGCAAATGAACACGATGTTTAGACTTAGTAAAGAACAAAATCAAGTTAACTTCAACGATACAGACATCATTGTGTAAATCGCTCTGGGATAAATAAAAATCAAGTTAACTTCAACGATACATTACAATCACATTCATTTACATGAGTATTTAGTTACAATACATCACGACCAATGGTTTGGCTTAGATACAATACATGACCTTCATCATCAAATAAAACATACATCATCATCAGCATCAACCCACGTCCAAATAGTGATGTGCTTCAAAATAGACATCATCAATATCATCAACACCTTCAGTTTATTGAGTGACCTTTGTTAGTCACTAGGAACGATAAAAGGCAAATCTATCTACCAATGGAGGTCCTTATCTATTTGCAAGTTTTTTTTCATGAAGTATATTGGCAGCAGATAAAGGTATGGATCCTAATAGACATAGAAGATGCAGCCCGCACGACTAGCATATTTGTCATGAAGTATATCGAAGATTAAGCAGATTTTTTTTCAACTACAAAGTATGGTTTGCAAACGATTGAGGGTCTGACAGTAAGAATGGATCAAATAGATGGTCATCAACACCCACCTGTCTATCATGCAGAATATCTGTGCTTGCTCCGGTATGACGACAAAGACTGAGGATGATTATGGTCATTATATTCTGTATAAGCTTCAATATACTTCATGACAAATACGCTACAATCGTATGTGTCATGAATATATCGATGTATCCACCGAAGATAACCGCTATAATCATCATCAAAGATTATACAGATCTTTTCTCACGACATGAAACAACTATGGTATCAGCATCAAACCCCACTCATCAAGCACAGATAGAAGGAACACAGAAGAAAAAAGAAGAAAGAAAAATACAAGGAAAAGAAGAAGAAGAAGAAGAAGAAGAAGAAGAAAAAGAAGAAAAAGAAGAAAAAGAAGACGAAGGCGACGAAGAAAAAAGATGAAGAAAAAGTTGCTCTGCGACACAAAAGAAAGACGAAGAGAGGTTAAATAGATTAGGGTTTTAGACCTCGACAACTGTTTAGGTCGGGTCACTCCCCAACCTAAACCCATCACACAAATCGATATGCTTGATAGACTAGATAAAGTAAAAATCGAGGTAACTTCATAAATACAAATCAATTTACAATTTGCCTCGATGTTTATTGGGAAACTACAAATCTAGGTAACTTAATAAATACAAATCGACTTACAACCAAAATACTTTAAGTTTCATAATTTAACAATATTTGTCCTATTGCGATTTGTTGTTACGATCTTTAGTTGGAATTTGATTTCATTGTAACAATAAGTCCTATTGTGATTTGCTTGATACGTCCTATCGCGTTGACTAGTTTTATAAAAGGCAGATGAAACAACATTTTTTATTTAATTAATGTGCAATGCAATTAATTTGCATGCAATTTTTGAAAATAGGTGGTAGGTGAAAGGACCATTCCTTTATATATGAATGACACATCACATAAGTTCACGACAATGTCACTTCGCTTTGCTTCATGAACAAGGAACAGACAAATCGACTGTTTCTTTATAAACAACATGTTCGTGATTTGAACATATAACCTATTTCATCGTAAAGGGGGTATCGATATCGAGGAAGAAGATGACCATAGCTACATGACCAACGATGGTGAATCAGACGTATACTGTCTAAACCTTGTGTCGATTTTCTTTAAAATTTGTCTCTTTTATGGCGTATATTCGATTTGTGTTGTGTACTGTAGAACAAAATTTCAATATCATTTCTTGAATATTCTGCTAATGTCAGTGGAACATCCATAAAAGGCGATGCCCGAAAACTCAACAAAGAGCTCCAAGATAACATCAAACGGAAGCAGAACGAATTTTTAGAAGGGAACACTATCAGTAACTTTGTACGTATGAAACCACTATCAGTTATATATTTACATATGCCATGGGTATGTATGGTAACAAGTTCATATTTGTTGCAAACAGACTATATCTGATTTTGTCAAGTATATTAAAAGCAACACAACAACCAATACTAGACGCATCGTCAACCCTTATTTTATGGTATATCAGTTCTCTTATAGGTTTATTTTGTTTTTTGATTTACTCTTGTTGCTTCATGTTTTAACATTACTATTATCATAGTTTCGTTCAACAGAGTATCGTCCGTCAATTGTCATACTCCATTGAATTCCAAGATGCACTACCATGCTGGGGTAATGATGATCACTGTGGAGACTTTTGGTCAAGTGAAAAGGTAAGTGAAGAAACGTCTTGTCTAAGGTTTAAGCATAACAGTCCTAACACGATTTGTATTATCGATTTGTAAGATATTGTATCGATTTGCAGATATTGATTTCTACACTCTAGCAAACTGCTGAGCAATGAGTCTTATACGTGATGGATTTATGGGAAAAACAACTATGGTGCTATAACTCATTGGACTTTCACACTGGTGTACAACATAATATTATGCATTTGGTAAGTTTCTATCTATAAGTGTATCTTATCTTTTACGGTGGCCCAGATTTTACTTGATTCTGCATTACCCACAAAAAAGATTCCTCAAAGACGTTTTGGGTATTGACATTGGCGAGTGGAGCTTGCGCTATGCAGACCATGCTCCTTTACAAAATAATGGCATCAATTGTGATGTATTTATAATCAAGTATATTGAAGCAATATACAATGGACAAGAACCTATTTTCGATGTTGTATGCTCTATACTTAAACAGGTTTTATTATCCTCTATTATTGGGAACTCAATTTATATATTGGTGTGACATTACCTTTTTGTTGCAGGATGATATACCTGGATTTCGCAAAACACTATGCCAAAAATTTACTGAGTTTCTAATTGCAGAAGAGAAAAAAACTCAGTCGGCAAGAATACTTACAAGGCAACGAACGACCCGACCCCAGGAGTAATATGATGTACAGAGATTTCTAACAGATTTTGTAGACTCTGTATACCAAATTTTGTATACAAATTTTATTACATTATATACAAATTATATAAATCTCTCTGGGTTGAAATAAAATTTTAATTTTACTAAACATGTGAATAAGTTGGACTCTTATTTATAGCAAAGGCAAATCGTTGTATCCTACATAGACGTAAAAGCGATTAGCATTGTGTACTATTTACAAATCGTTGTAATGTTCACCCTTCATAAATGAAAATCGTAAAAGCGATTACCGTTGTGTATGAAAATCCTAAAAGCAATTAGCGTTGTGTCCAGTGAACAAATCGTTGCAATGTTTGTGATTGCTTTTCTAGTCTTCCTGTCGAGATTTGCACAAACATTATGTCGTACTTTTTTTCTTATATTACGCATGTGTACATCTTCTTCTTCTTTTTCTTATGTTGTTGTGTTTTCTTATGCTAATTCTTTATTCTTCTTACGTGCAAAACGGTTTGTAGCATCACAATTTACACAATGACTGATAAAAGGCTAAAACGATTTGCACAAACTTTGACGAAAGGCTGAAACACTTTAGTCCTATCGCAATTTGCTTTTACAGAATTTGTCTATGTCAATGATAAGTTATATTGTGATTTTCACAATGATTGATAATAGACAAAAAAGAGGAAGGAAAAATGAATCGCCACAATGTTTATTGGTAAACTACAAATCAATTTACAACTTGATACCGGTTTAATAACGGTTGCAAATCGATTTCACTGTAATGATTTATGCAACCACAGACATAAAGCGAAAAAGATTTGTATCACGATTTACACAATAATTGATAAAAGAAGTAAAAGAGGAAGGAAAAATGAATCACCATGATGTTTATTGGTAAACTACAAATCGATTTACAACTTGATACCGGTTTAATAATGGTTGCAAATCGATTTCACTGTTATTAGGCCACAACGTTAGAGTTTATGGTTTAGGGTTTAGGGTTTAGGATTAGGTTTTAGGTTTTAGGGTTTAGGCAGTAGGGATTAGGGTTTAGGGTTTAGGATTAGGTTTTAGGTTTTAGGGTTTAGTGTTTAGGGTTTAGGGTTTAGGTTGTAGGGTTTAGGGTTTAGGGTTAGGTTTTAGGATTTAGGTTTAGTGTTTTAGGGTTTAGGGTTTATGTTGTAGGGTTTAGGGTTAGGATTTAGGTTTAGCATTTTAGGGTTTAGGGTTTAGGTTTAGCGTTTTAGGCTTTAGGGTTTAGGTTGTAGGGTTTAGGGTTTAGGGTTTAGGGTTAGGCTTTAGGTTTAGCATTTTAGGGTTTAGGGTGTAGGGTTTAGGGTTTAGGGTTTAGGGTTTAGGGTTTAGGGTTTAGGGTTTAGGTTGTAGGGTTTAGGGATTAGGTTTTAGGATTTAGGGTTTAGGGTTTAGGTAGTAGTGTTTAGGGTTTAGGGTTTACGGTTTAGGGTTTAGGGTTTAGGGTATAGGGTTTAGGGTTTAGGGTTTAGGGTTTAGGGTTTAGAGTTTAGGTTGTAGGGTTTAGGGTTTTGGGGATTAGGGTTTAAGTTTTAGGGTTTAGGGTTTAGGGTTTAAGAAGCTACCACGGCAACGATATATCTTTGTTTGTCTTTGTGAACAATATCGATATATAATATCGTGATTGAGGAGATTTGTGTTTTAGGTTTATGAGTTTTTGGTTTAGGGATTTGGGTTTAGGGTTTAGGGTCACGAGGTTTGTCTATGTGAACGATATATCCTATCGCAATTTACACAATGACTAATTAATAAAAGGCAGAAAACAAAAACAATAAAAAATTATGACAATGTTCAGAATAGATAAAGTAAAAATCGAGGTTACTTCTTAAATACAAATTGATTTACAACTTGATACCGAATTAAGTCACAGTTGTAAATTAATTTCGCTGCAATGATTTGTCCTATCGCGATTTTCTTTGACGAGCTTTGTCTAGGTTAACAATTTTCCTATCGCGATTTACACAATGACAGATAAAAGACGAAAAAGAGGATGAAAAACAAATCGAAACTAGACGTGCTATCGCGATTTTATTGATACGTCCTATTGCGTTGACTAGTTCAGGGCAGTCTATGAAAGGATGTTTCCTTTATATATGAATGACATGTCGCACAAGTTCAGGACGGTGTTGCTTCACTTTGCTTCGTGAACAAGGAACAGATAAACTGATGGTTCCTTTATAAATGACGTATTTGTGAATCGAACATATAACTTGCTTCGTCGCAAAGGAAGTATTGATATCGAGGAAGACAATGACCACAGCTACATGACCAACGATGGCAAATCAAGCATATATTGTCTAAACCTCGTGTTGATTTTATTCAAAATTTGTCTCTTTTATGGCGTATATTCAATTTATGTTGTGTACTGTAGAACAAAATTTTAATATTGTTTCTTGAATATTCTGTGAATGTCAGTGGAATATCCACAAAAGGCGGTGCTTGAAAACTCAACAAAAAGCTCCAAGATAACATCAAATGGATGCAAAATGAATTTGCAGAATGAAACACTATCAGTAATTTTGTACATATGAAACCACTATCAATTATATATTTACGCATGCCATGGGTAGATATGTTAATAAGTTCATATTTGTTGCAAACAGACTATATCCGATTTTGTCAAGTATATTCAAGGCAATACAATAACCAATACTAGGCACATCGTGAGCCCTTATTTCATGGTATATAGGTTCTCTTATATGTTTATTTTGTTTTTTAATTTACTCTTGTTGCTTCGTGTTTTAACATTACTATTATCACTATTTCGTTCAACAGAGTATCGTCCGTCGATTGCCATACTCCATTGGATTTTAAAATGGACTACCATACTGGGGTAACACAGATCATTGTAGAGACTTTTGGTCAAGTGAAAAGATAAGTGAACAAACCTCTTGTCCAAAGTTTGTACTATCAATTTGTAGATAGTGATTCCTACACTCTGGCAAACTGATAAGCATTGAGTCTTATACGTGATGGATTTACATAAAAAACTAATATGGTGCTATAATTCATTAGACTTACACAGTGGTGTACATTGTGACATTTTGCATTTCGTAAGTTTCCATCTATAAGGGTATCATATCATGTACGGTGGCCAGGAATTTACTTTCTTCTGCATTAACCACAGGTGGGATTTGTCAAAGACGTTTTGGGTGTCAACATTGGTGAGTTGATGTTTTACTCAGCACATGATGCTCCTTTACAAAGTAATGGCATCGATTGTGGCATATTTATAATGAAGTATATTGAAGCAATATACAATGGACGAGAACCTGATTTTGACGTTGTATGATCTTTATTATCCTCTATTATTGGGGACTCAGTGTATATATTGGTGTCACATTATATTTTTATTGCAGGATGATATGCGTGGATTTCGCACAGAATTATGCAAAAAATTGACAAAGTTTCTTATTGCGGAAGAGAAAAAAACTCAGTCGGCGAGAATACCTAGAAGGCAATGAACAACGCGACCCCCCCCCCCCCAGAAGTAATATGATGTACATTGACTTCTAACATATTTTATAGACTGTGCAACCAAATTTTGTATAATCTCTCTTGGTTGAAACAAATTATTGTAATCTCTCTTGGTTGAAACAAATAAAAAATTAATTTTACTAAATACGCCAATACGTTGAACTGTTATGTGTAGTAAAGGAAAATCGTTGTTATGTTTGCCCTTCGTAAATGAAAATCATAAAAGTGATTACCGTTGTGTACAGGTGAAACAGGTTGTTTTTTTTAACGTGACATTCTATAAGGGTATAAGTTTCTATTTTAATCAGTGTAGCACACAAATGACACTGAACAAGTTGTTGTAATGATCAACCTTCGTAAATTAAAATCGAACATCATTTATATAAGGCTAAAATGATTTGCACAAACAATCAGAAATGGTGATCACGATTTGCACAAACATTGACCTTGTACTTTTACAACGATTTGTACTCATGCACAATGAAATTTTCATTCAGTTGAGGTCGACATAGACGTCATTGTGTAAATCAGTATACCATCGATTTCATCCACGATCTAAGGATTTTGGGTTTTTCTTCAATTATACAAAATGAGTAAAATTATTAAATACAAATCGATTTCGTTCGCAAATACAAACAAAGACATATCGTTCTCGTCGTAACTTCATAACTACAAATGCACATGATTTACAACCACATTCATATATAAAAAATACTAATAATGTTAGCCCACTGCACCATTTTCCTCTGACTGAGGCTGATTCATAGAGACTCTAGCATTGGTGCGCTCTTGACAATAAGCTTCACAACTTAAGCTCAGGCACCGTCCCCTTGAAGGAGCAGAGGGGCTACATGATAAATCGAGTTTACATATTTGTCATGAAGTATATCGAAGATTAGACAGATATTTTCCCAACTGTGAAGTATGATTTGCGAACAATAGAGGGTCTGGTAGTAGGAATAGATCAAATAGATGGCCATCAACATCACCCTTTTGTCTATCATGTAGAATACCACCATAATCATCATCGAAGATTATACAAATCTTTCATCACGACGTGAAACAACTACGTTATCAACATCAACGATTTGTACTCATGCACAATGCAATTTTACAACGATTTGTACTCATGCACAATGCAATTTTCATTCAGTTGGGGTCGACATAGACGTCATTGTGTAAATCATTATACCATCGATTTCATCCACGGTCTAAAGATTTTGGGGTTTTCTTCAATTATACAAAATGAGTAAAATTATTAAATACAAATCGATTTCGTTCGCAAATACAAACAAAGACATATCGTTCTCGTCGTAACTTCATAACTACAAATGCACATGATTTACAACCACATTCATATACAAAAAATACTAATAATGTTAGCCCACTGCACCATTTTCCTCTGACTGAGACTGATTCATAGAGATTCTAGCATTGGTGCGCTATTGACAATAAGCTTCACAACTTAAGCTCTGGCACCGTCCCCTTCAAGGAGCAGAGGGGCTACATGATAAATCGCGTTTACATATTTGTCATGAAGTATATCGAAGATTAGACAGATATTTTCCCAACTGTGAAGTATGATTTGCGAACAATAGAGGGTCTGGTAGTAGGAATAGATCAAATAGATGGCCATCAACATCACCCTTTTGTCTATCATGTAGAATACCACCATAATCATCATCAAAGATTATACAAATCTTTCATCACGGCGTGAAACAACTACGTTATCAACATCAAACCTCATCTATCAAGCACAGGTAGAAGGAAAACAAAAGAACAAGGAAGAAAGAAAAATACAAAGAAGAAGAAGAAGAAGATGGTGGAGGAAAAAATATTTTAGACCTGGACAATGGGTCGGGTCGGGTAGGGTTTTATATAGAGATCTATATTAGGGTTTTACATTTTTCAGGGTTTTACGCATGTGTACAAAAATTAACCCGATGATTAGACTTAGTAACATACAAATCGATTTAAGTAACAATTGTAAAATGTTATGAGTAAATCGCTATATTACATATCGATATCGTTCATATAGACAAACATAGACATATTATTGTCGTAGTTACTTCATAAATACAATTAGACGTCCTGTTTATTACCTACTAGTGATGATATATGTTTTTTTGATGGTGATGGTCATGTATTTTATCTAATCCAAACCATTATGATCAGGTAAAAAAGCCTAGGTTTTTTCATAAATGATTGTGGTTGTAAATCACATCGATTTGTAGTTTTAAAGTTAACGCGACAATGATATGTCTTTGTTTGTCTTTGTGAATGAAATCGATTTATATTTATAAAGTTACCTCAATTTGTATCATCGAGTTATTCTCGATTTGTTCTTTACTAAGTCTATACATCGTGTGGCTTTGTTTATTGCTTTTCTTTACTGCCATTTATTAATCAGTCATTTCGGCCATTGGTCATGATGTATTGTAAATAGATACTAATATGTAAAAAGCTACCACGACCACGATATATCTTTGTTTGTCATTGTAAACAATATCGATATATAATATCGTGATTTACTCATCTATTTGCAACTGTTACTACAATATTGTTTTTGTATAAAACATAAATCAGTACCATGCTATAAATCACTTTAAATTTACCTCAATTTTTTTGTTGAATTGCACGTCGATTTGTAGACGAGACAACGATTTGTCTGTGCACTTTTATCATGATTTATACTCATGCACATTGTGATTTTCATCTAGTTGTACAAATCATTATACACATGGTAGAATATATTACAAAAATTGATGCGGAAATGTAGCATAATAACTTAAAAAATGATATTAACAAACAAAACAATATCTCACAAATCAGTATTATGTTACTACAACAACAATTTGCGATTTATGATACATTGCATATACTGAGTGAATGGACAATACTAGATGGTGTAGAGGCCCTCTCATACAATATAAAGGATATAGTATATGTATAACAATTTGTATATGTGAAGGCTAGATGAGACAATGATTTTCACTAATTGTATAAGCACTGAGCAATGACAATTTACCTGTGCTATCAAAATTATAGCTTTGTAGGCTAGATGTGACAACGATTTATATATGTGAATGATACATATTACAACGATCTATACATGTGAAAGATACATTATTAAATAGAGTTCACACATGATTCCTTTGTTCCATAGCTTTTTGGATGAAACCATTTTCATGAACGGTGATCCACAAAATTATTAATAATTCAATTTTTATGGCTCACTGGTCTTCCTGAAAATGGCTTCATCCAAAAACTCTTTCTTAATAAGATAAACTAACTTTATGGTAAGACTTAAACAAAATTCACACGTGATTCCTGTGTTCCATAGCTCGCTTTCGAATTGATCTGAGCCTGTCATGAAATAGAATAATATAAGACACTATATTAAGTTTTACAAGAGATGCAAACATCTTCCCAACATTGATTACATACCAAAAGACTTATAAAACTGAAGCTATCATTTCGGAAAAACTGATCGGAAGGATTGAAGGTTACAACGTTAGAAATTATATTTGTAGGGTATTGCTGCATGTTGGAAATTACACAAGTTACATATTGATAAGCTGCACATAATGCAATTTATATAGGAAGCAATATAATGTATTACATACTTGTTCATGAAAAGGGGTTGGTTGATTTTGCTTAGAGGTTGGTTGTTTCTTAGACCTTTTCTTGTCAACCAATTGTAGTGCACCCTTTGTCCTCCAATGATTGCGATTAAAGGCAGGTTTTCTTTTGATACTCTTCGCTAGGTGAATTTTTTTATCATAATCTACAACATTCACTTTTGACTTGTTGAAGATGATGTTTACGTTTCGACGCAACTTCTTATGAGTGTCAAGAGAAGCATGATTTTTACCTCCGTTGTTCATTGCCATTTTCTTGGATTGGTTTTCATGAGCTACAACGAACTGATGGTGAATTAACTGCATATTTTCAAGTAACTCTCTTGACGCTTTTCTCATGCAAACATAGGCTTCTTCACTTTTCGATGCCAAAACTGCAACATGCATAAATGACCTACACAGTTGTTGGTAACAGGAGGCTATGTGGCACTTCTCATCAACACTAGATTGATTGACATTATCTGTATCCATCAGCTCAATCTTTGCTTGTCTCCTCCATCTTCACATTAAATATGACTCATGTATTTCTTGTATTTTCTCTTGATTAAGTGCCTTTAATGCATGACGACATAAAATACCTTTGAATTCATACTTTTTGCACGTACATTCACTGTTTCGTTGTCAACATTATATGTGATATGTGCTTCTTGCTTTTTCTAATGCTCTTCACCCTCCCATATAATATGGTATTTGTGCATATTCTCGGTTTGCATGCATCCTTTTATGTTGCAATTCATGACCTATATAACCTCCTTCTTAATCCATTAAAATACAGTTAGTGTACACAGATCTACAGATTGCATCAATATTTTCATGCCCAAAGTTACAAGGCATGTATTGAAGCATTTCACATCTTGTTCAAGCTGATTTTGTCTAAGATCATCTACAAATAATTCATATTGTTCCATGAAGCAAAACATTGTTAAACATGAATACAGGGTTTTCTTGAGTGTGGCATGCATAGCTTCCGCTTTTTGTATGCTTGTCATACCTGCACAAAAGTATTGTCTTCCATATGCCAATGCCCACTTCTCTTTTTCTGCTTATAAATTTTGTAACCACAGACAGTCTTCAAGGTCATACATCCGAATCATTTTCTCCTAATCAGACATAAAGGTGACCTCGTCTACGCTCTCAAGTACACAACTTGTAAACTTTTTGTCAAACCCTGTCTTCTGATTAAATATGTGTCTTATGTTTTTTGCTGCATTTTGAAAGATATGCCACAAACATAGGCGATGATGTGCATCTGGCCACACATGAAACACTGCAGCCGTAATTGCGTGATCACCATCTATAAGTATAACTTCTGGATGCTTCCCATTCATTGTCTGTGTAAATACTCTGAACAACCACTCAAAGCTTTCCTTGGTCTGGTCGTACAAAAAAAGCGCCACCTAATATACAACTTTGTGAGTGATGATTCACTCTAACAAACTGCGCAAATGGGCACTATTCAATATTAATCTTCACTGTCGTATAAAAAACAAGCATATCATTAAAGCATTCATAATCTACTCTTGACTTTGAATCTGCCCAAAACATATTCACAGCATATCCATCTTCATCCAGTTGCATTTCACTTAAGAAACCAGGGGCAATGCTTGATTTTTTATGTAAGTAATCAACCAAAGAACATATTTCTCTATTCTTCATGTTATCTGTCCTCTTTATTCTCAAGTGGTTTCTTAGATCCATAGGTGTGAATGGCATATTCTCGCGATCACCATCTATGTGCACGCACAAATTGTATGTCTTCCTTGGTATAGTGCCAATGCTATCAGCTATTTCAGCAATTACAGCATGTGCTTCAGTTACTTTATAATGTGACCTTAATATAAGAGTCATAAATGAAGCAGATAAATCATGGTTATGATCACTGATTAAAGTACAAACTACATATTTCTCATTCGGAAGTCTTCTTAACACCATTCTTGCTAGACAACCATATCTTGAATCTGGCTTGCTCCTTGTTGGATTTCCACTTAGACTTCTTTCAACCTTCCTTAGAACAAACATATGTCTTTTTCACCATGACACCCTATGCATTTTTTGACCAAGAATACCTTCTAACACTTAAGCTAAATTTTAAGGCATATTCATTATAAAATTTATATGCAACATCCTCATTATTAAACTGCATTCCTTCTACAAGAACAAAGTCAGGTGTACCATCATGTACATAACCAGTGCCTGCACATTTATCAAGTGTATTGTCATGATCGTCTACCTCATTATCCAATTGTATTTCTTCTGATGAAACATTCAAGTCAAGAGTGAATCCAATGCCTTACCCTTCTTATCATGTGCATCATTAGTGCACATGTTCACTTCTTCAGGTGCGTCATCAGTACAGATGTTCACTTCTCCATAACTATCCAATGATTGAGATAGATCATCTTCATTACAATCAGATGATAAGCTCAACACTGTTATAAGCAAGATATCAATTTGTGATAGCCAGCGCATACGTTTACTACAATTTATTCAAGATGCATATAACAACGGATACCGATAAAGGTTAAGCAAGTCAAAGAAATGATTGAATGAATCACAATATAAAAGCAACAACGATTTGTTATTTGCTTATACTATGCATTGAGTTGTTATTTACCATGCCAATAAATGAAACGATTTGTCATATATGTGTGTTGACGATAGCGATTCACGTGACAGGGATTTAATTATATCTACCACACTATGAAGCAATTTCAATAGAAATCGCTAAATGAACAACGATTTGAATAAAAAAATCGCCACTGCAAGCGCACAACAATGTATTTCTACATGCACACATTTTAAAATTCTTTCTACAAATATCTTATAAATCGATACTAGAAAACACATAATATCTTACAAATCAATATACATATTGCATAATATATTATAAATTGATACGGCAATTCATCATAATAGCTTACAAATCAATACTACAAAACACATAATATCTTACAAATCAATATACATATCGCAAAATATATTACAAATCGATACAAAAAATCAGCATAATAGCTTACAAATCGATATTAACAAACAAAACAATATCTCACAAATCGGTAGTATGTTACTACGATCGCGATTTGTGATACATTGCATGTACTGAGTGAATGGACGATACTGGATGGGGTAGAGGCCCTTTCTCGCATCTATAAACAAACATTCTTGTCAACAGATCCTAGCATCTTACAAATATCATTAAGTTTCCAACAGTCGAAAGGACAAGATCCACCTGTAATAACAAAACAACGCCTTAATGGCACTCACAACGACATAAGTTCTTCAACAATAGCATGATGATATGAAAAGGTAATCACGATGTCTTAATGGCACTTGTTGGAATGTTTGTGCATCATTGCTTTCTTCCATACTTCCTAACGACAACAAAAAAGAAGAGAAGACTGTAAAAAGAGATTGCCAAAAAATGCCCCCATGACGCCCACCAATAATCAAACCAGTCGATCACGAACCCGGGAATGTTTTGTAATACAAGGCAAGAACGATAAGGTGGCAATGTGTTGTAACACAAGCTAAAAACCAAGGCGGGAACCTGGACTCGAGACGACGACAAAGGCTGCTCTGGTGGCAGTAGACGACGGCAAAGGGTGCATCATTAAAGGGAGCTCCTGTTACAGCAGATGGTGCAAAACAGAACATTTGGACTTTAAAGAATTAACATCATCCTCAACTTTCTGGATGCTGGACATTTTTGTCATTTTCTCAAATCATTGTTTCCCTTTTTTTGAATGGAGGACATTTTTGTCCTTTTCTCGAACCGTTGTTTCATGGCGAGAATAGCAGAAAAGGGTACTTAAGTCTTTGCAATCGTACCATACTCTGATGCTAAGTGATGCTGACACACACGGGAATATGAGCCCCATGTGCTTATATACGTCGTGCTTATTCGGACCCCCAAACACACACTATAGCAAACTGTATGTCTTCGGGGGAGAACACAAAACACCCTCTCCTGTGGCTGGCTGGAAATGCCTCTAAATTTGAAAAAAATAAAAACTTATAATTTTAAAGATTTTCGGCCAGAACAACCTACCAGAACTAGCTAGATTGTGGTGGCCATTGTTGAGGTTTGGAATTGGAAAATTTTGAGGGGTCTCAACAACCACACATCCCATCTCCCTTGGACATCACTTTTTGATTATCCAGCCCATTCTCTAGATCCAGACCTCCATTGACACTGTTTCTACTAGGCGATTCAATAAAAATATCCATAGAGAAAAAGTAGTAGTTTCCTCTGTGATTTTTGAGGATATTCAATTCTTAAAATATAAAAAGGCTGCCCAACTTATTCACCATGTTCAATAAGCACGTGGGGCTCATGCTGTTTTGAAGGTAAAGAAGAGAGCCTGAACCCTTAATTGTTATTGAAAATATCGTGAAACATGCAGGATACACACTACAAAAGATAATCTAATAGTGGGAGACGTTAATACTGAAACTGTTTAACACAAGGTAAAAACTTAAAATTAAAACGTACGGGCTATAGGACCATTATATAGAGATAAAAAGCAGACTCATAACTGCTCCTTCTCATTAGGAGCCACTACTCCACTAACGCACGACTCTTGTAACTCACAGAAAACTGACTCCTTAAGTTTAGGAACCACATCACACGTGGTTTACAAACTACTCTCACACACACCCACTAACCCACTACTTACGATTACACATTCATGTAACCCCCTTTTTGCATCAGACTCTATCACTCCCCCTTGATGCAAAACTCGATACACCTAAAGTGGATCTGAATTTCACAAACTTTGAATAGCTGAGTGCTTTTGTAAATCCATCTATAATTTTATCATTTGTAGAGCAATATTTCATTGCTACAGCTCCATCGGCGATAGCCTACCTGATAAAATGATGACACAACTCAATATGCTTAGTTCGTCCATGGAACACAAGGTTATTTGTCATGACAATGGTTGCTTGGTTGTCACAATAGAGTTCTGTTGTATTTGCCTATTCTTGATGCATGTCCACCAAAATTCTTCTTATCCAAATAGCTTGACATACGGATGCATTCACAGCAACATACTCTGCTTCTGAGGATGAAAGTGCCACTGTTGCTTGCTTCTTTGACATCCATGACACAACTCCTGATCCAAGATTAAAGATGGATCCACTCATGATTTTCCTATCATCTACAATACCAACCCAATCACTATAAAAAAAGCCAATTAATTTGAAATCATGAATTAATTGGTACCAAATCCCATAATTAGTTGTTGCTCGAACATAATGAAGGATCCACTTTGCCGCTCCAAGATGATGTATCGTGGGACACTGCATAAACCTTGAGATTAGGCCGATAAGAAAAATGATATCTGGACGTGTCTGGGTAAGATACATTAGCCTTCCAACTAAGCTTCTATGCAACCGTTCATCAGCCTTCATAGTACCATCGTGTACCGATAATTTCTCATTAGTATTCATGGGAGTGGAACATGACATGCACGACACTATATTAAAATTCTAAAGTAAGTCTAAAGCATACTTTTCTTGAGAAATAAAAATACCATCAATACTTTGTTGAACTTGAAGTCCAAGAAAATAATGTAACAACCCTAGATCTGACATTTCAAATTCTTGCATCATGTTTACTTTAAATTCTTCAGGAAGTGTACTCGACAAGCCTGTATAAATTATGTCATCTACATAAACACAAACTATAAGAAATTCAGTACTTGTTCCTTTTACATACAAAGTGTGCTCACTCTCACTTCTGTGAAATCCTCTTTGCATTAGGTATGAGTCCAATCTCCCATATCAGGCTCACGGTGCCTGGTATAGGCCATAAAGCACCTTTTTCAACTTGTACACCTTCTCTTCCTTACCTTTAACAACAAATCCCTATGGCTGGCAAACATAGACCTCTTCTTCCAAGGACCCATTCAAAAATGCAAACTTTATATCAAATTGAAAAACTGACCATTTCATATGAGCTGCTAATGCCAAAATAATTCTAACAATTTCAAAATGTGCAACAAGATAAAAAGTTTCTGAAAAATCTACTCTAAATTCTTGAGCATACCCCTTAATGACTAACCTTACCTTGTATTTTTGCACACTCCTATCAGCATTATATTTAACCTTGTAAACCCATTTCACACCAATAGCATTTTGACCTATGGGTAAATCTACAAGTTCCCAAGTATCGTTTTTTCACTGGCTACCATTTCTTCTTCCATGGATCTTACTCATTCTTGTTTTCCACTAGCATCCTTGTAGCACATAGGTTCTTCAACCAATAGAGAAAATGTACAAGATTCATAAATTTCTTTTATGAATCTTACCTTTCTAGGTGGTGTATCTATGTCCTCAGTACCACCATTGTCTTGAGAGATGCTTGTTGAAGCTTCTGATATTATCGCCTCTTTCATCAACTTGGTCTTTACAATTGCATTTCTTGAAGCTTGCAACGTCTTATCAGACACAAGGGGAATGCCTCCCATATTTGACCTATCTGCATCTTGATTCCAATTCTAAGAGCTTAATTCATAAAAAATAACATCACGATGAATAATTACACTCTTAGTTGTTGGATTATATAATCGATACCCCTTTGTTGTGTCACTATAACCAACAAAAATGCATTTCTTACTTTTCTTATCCATCTTATTACAATCACTAATCGATCAAGGAATAAGCAACACAACAAAAAATTCTTAAATTACTCACATTTGGCTTTCATTGCCACCATGCTTCATATGGAGTCATGTTATGCACAACTTTTGTTGGAGATATATTAAGTAAGCATATTGTTGTGTTAACTACTTCAGCCTAAAATTCGTTCGAGAGTTGTTTTTTACTCAACATGCTCCTGGCCATTTCTACAATTGTATGGTTTTTCTGCTCAGCTACACCATTTTGCTCTGGTGTTTTTCTTACTGTTAGCTACCTACGAATTCCATTCTTTTTGCAGAAATCTTCAAAATCATTAGATAGAAATTCTTCCCCTCTATCTGTACGTAGATACTTGTGAACACCCAATTTTTTCAAAATTTTCTAAATATTCCCCTTTTTGACCCTAAATTTATCTTTGAGTAAAATGAGTCATTTTAAATCTAAATTCCAGTTCATTCCTCAAATTCATTTCATATGTTTTGATTTTGGATCTGGATTCATTGTCCAGATCCAAATCTGAGTCTCCTTGTTCAAATTTTAAATTAAAATTATAGAAAATACCAAAAATAGCCTTTAAATAGCTCGGGCAGTCCATTCAACATCCGTTTGGATCCATCACATTGTATTTCTCGATTCAAGTGTTAAAACTCGAACATTTCCTCAAAACCAGGGTCCAAACCCATTCTTCTGAAGAAATTTCCCCGAAATGGTCGGAAATTCTCAGAAAAATACTTTTTGTAAATATTTCTCAGAAAAATACAAAAATTTAGTGTTTGAAACTTTGTTTTCTTCTAAAATCTTAGTTTTCTACTACAAAAATAAAAAAATTGGAAAAAGCAATATAAAAATCAAAAAAAAAATTGAGGAAGGCAAATGGTTTTAAAACTTGAAAAATTGAATTTTTGCCAAAAACCTCTTTTTGAACCATTTTTTTTACAAAAAATTCTTTCAAGGGGGGGGCCTTCCTTTGGAAATTTGGAAAATCTCCAACAAACATCTCCCGCACACTTCCCTTCTTTCTTGCCTACCCTCCATCTTCAACAACTTCTTCTTCCCTCAGCCTCCCATCTTCAACGGACCTCACGCTCAAGCTCTCGATTTCCCTTTAAGAAGAGGCCCTGGAGCCTCTTCAAGGGATCCGTTTTCACCCGGCCATTGTCTCCTCTTTCTCCTTCACGATCATCTTCTCCTTCCTTCTCCCTTTTGCATCTTTTACATCTCTCGGGTGTTTTCCCTTGCAAGCAACTAAAAAAAAAAAAAACGAAGGTATCTACAGGTAAGTAACCATTGTCCCCTTTCTTCTATTCCTTTTACCTTCAGCATTTCTCCATTATGATTTCTCTAGTTTTTTTTTTTATTTCTCTTCTCCGACTGTAAAAGCCAAATGGATAGAATCGACCTGCAAGATAGCAGGATCGACCCATCCATGGCGACATCACCAGGATCATTGCGTTCCAACATTGTTACTTTGCTTTGTTTTGTTCTCCCTCTCGTTATTTTCTTTTGTTTGCAACTTATCCTGGTTTTCTTCATTTTTACATGAATCTAAATGAGTATTTAATAATCTGATGGTCTCTTGTATCTTATTTGAATCCATCTTTGTTCACATTCCCCTCTGCTAATCTGTTTTGAGTCATTTCTTTTACTTTTGTTTGATCTTTATTCGATGTTTTTCCTTCTGCCTTTTTGTTTAAATATTTTGTGGAATACCTTTGCCCTTCGTCTTTACATTTCATGGTCTATTAGATTTCCCCATTTAATTATCCTTTGCTTCATTGTGTGTTGTGGTATTTTCTCTCACTTAGTCTATTACATTGTTTTATTTGGATTTTTGGTTGCCCTAGTAAGTTTATTTGTATCATCAAGCTGACCAACACCATTCCTATCGATCGCTTTCTGGTGGGTGTTAAATCTTCATCTGTAAACAGAGAAATCAGAAGCCAGTATTGGTACCGAATATTCTCATGCATTTCGTTATCCCCTGCTCATGATCCACCATCGTGTAAGTATTTCCATCCTCACATGATCTTATTCTGTGTGCATGTTTTCAAATTTTGAGCTTATTAAATATATATTGGTTTTTGACATAAGTCATGCCATCATTAGTGCAAAAATCCCCATCGCTTCCATCAGATCACCAGTTTTGTAAATTATAATAGCATTAGATTGCATCATGGCTACTCCATATACAGTCTGTAGTTGATACACTTTGGGTTTTGTTATACATTTTATGAATTTTATTGTATTGTTTGCACTTTGTTCTGCGTTGCTAATAGTAGTACGCAAGACCTCTGTACCATCATACTCAATAAAAGATTGATCAAGGTTTCTGTATCTATAGATTTTTTTTTCTCTTCTTTCCTTGGAGTGTTCTCCTTGGAACGATGGTTGTGAATGCCCCTTTGTCATATTGATAGTCATTAGGTAACAATGACCAAAATCTGTGAATTGAATATAAGAAGTGGTGTCATTCAGTTATCTGCGAGTCATCATGTAGGGGTGTTCCATGTATTACAATGGCGAGCTCAGCATACGCCCATGATGCTGATTTTATTTCTAATGTTTCATACCAAGGGTGAGCTTGCGCGGATCTATGCTGAAATCCTCTGTGGGTCTCCATCCAAGTTTTCCCAGGATCTGAAATCAACATATTGAACCTGGTGGCATAAACACTACTAAAGGAAAATCCCCTTTTCCACTAGCATTGTACTTCAACCCTGACGTCCAGCATAGTTCTTCCTCACTGCCCAGCCCCTGCTAAGCACAGCTGGGAATATGGGGTAAGTTTACTATGTAAAAAAAAAAAAAGAAGAATGCTGGGCTCATTACTAAGATGGTGTTAAAGTTGGCTTCTGCAGTTGTTGCAGTAGCAAATGCTGTTTCAGCTGTTAAAACAGTGGCTGTAGTAGTTACGGCTGCTCGTGATGTTGCTACACTAAAAAAAACAAACACAAAAATCAGAGATTTGATATCTCAGATTCAACATTTCTTCATTCCTCTACAGGCCATCATTAGGTTCTCAGCTGAGCTTAGCTGCCACTTGTCTGTGGCTTTTAGTATTATATCAGCATAAAGATAAAAATATGTTCTGATTCCACGGCCAGGCATGTTCCAGTTGTTGGTAAAATTTTCTTCCAGCAGAGGTGTTCTCAAATCAAAGCTAACCATTGTTAATGATAAGTTGACAGCATGATGATGTTTAGAAGGATATTGAAGCTTGTAATAAATGGTATGTATCCCAGGGCCACACTCTAGCATGAGTTTATGGTCATACCATTACGTTTTGAGCCCTTGTGTTCAATTAGGATTCCCAGGTTTCACCAGATTTTGTCAAGAATATATATGCTAGGTTTATTAACTCAGATGATGGCATATAAGATCGTGAGTAGGATTACATGGGCTTTCCAGTGCCTGTAGCTGATTCATCCATGACTCTTTTGACTCTTGGAAATACATTTTCTTCCAAGTGTTTTACGTTCCAAATATATATATATATATATATATATATATATATATATATATATATATATATATATATATATATATATATATATATAATGTTGATATTGTGACTTAGCCACCTGGTCGAGTTACCCATCTCTCACACACCCACTATCCATTTCCATCATTCTCTCATTTACCTTCCTGCATTTTCTTCACCAACGCTTACAGCCCTCTCACATTACTTACAACATTACCTTCCATTCAATATCTTGTCTTCCAGGAGCCAACACCTTCTCCACACTTCATGTTGTGCCTGTCCAACAATACCTTGCTGTTACCATCCATAATGTTATCTGCACTTTCATCATCAGTATCAACTCGTACTGCAGCAAACCTCCTGCAATGTTACCCCCACCCTCATACCCTGTATACTTTACCTGTTTTCAGCCTCCATTTCATTTAACATGTTGAGATAACATCTTCCCTTCATTAATATTATGGCACTATAGCACATACCACCCCTTTCAACCACATATTGTATATTTTGTTACAATACACCGACTGTCTCTATGTATCATACTGATCCATCCACTTGTAACTACCATGGGCTGGCACTCTACAACCTCTTCCACCATATTACCGTTCCCCAACCTTGTATCTACAGCACCTTGTTGTAAATTGCCTTACTTTGCTACAGTTATACTACCCAACACCCACCTCCAGCTGTTGTGAACCACCTACAACAACATATTGCCATCCATTTACTTGTGCACTATACCCTCTGCTGTCAAAGATATCAACACAGTGGGTCGGTTCCTTCTCACTGTACATTCTCCACCCTACCATGCTTTCATCTTCTACCTCTTTTCATTTCACTAAGTTAGTTAAACCCATTTGAATCCCAGCATAATACACTTGTATTCCTGTCTCATAGAGCATCCACATTTACACCTAATGCTATCATACCCCACCCCATTAAGTTCTTCCTTATTGCTGCAGATTATTAGGCAAAGACTTACCAAGTCTTACACTTTTATATCAGTGCAATACACCATTTTGTATCATCCCTCGCGTTCTGCAGATAGCCCTCAAGATATTTTTTTTTTTGTTATGATAGGAAGTTGCCTGCACCTGTTTTGCCCTATATATTTCATCATTCCACAACAATACCTCTCACAGCCATATGTCCACCTGCAGGTTCACTTCCTTCCGCTGTTACATTATCTTAAACAGCAGTTGTGCTGATGTATATCCTGTATACCTTCCATCCATGGCAGCACGGAATCCATTCTCGATATACCCTGTGCTGCCACCTTTGGTCATCCTATTTCTGCACTCCCCAATACTCATACTTCATAATACACGTATACCCATGCTGCCACTTCCCTATCACTATTCCAACAGCCCCACTATTGCAATCGCCCCTTCATCCACAACCCTGTTGCACTTACCTGCTAACCGTCCCCATATTAAACCCTGTTTCACATCACCACATCTTAATTGATATTTTTACTTTCAACCCACTCATTCATTGGCACCACTTATTACAACACTCACTAAATGCACACACATTTTCATACAGTTTCTCCTTATTAGCATATTGGCATCTTCTTAGATATTTCTGGTAACCTCTTAATTTCTTTGGTATTTTACATTTCATATTTTTTTCTACTCTATGCTAATCTTATTTTGCAGGGATATATGGAAAATATTGTCCTTTCTTCTTAGATTAGGATGTTATCATTTTTCAAGATTGTAATAACTAGATTAATAAGAATTCTACATTTTTCAGTTCTAGATAGAATGGATGAGCATTATAAACATTATGAATTGCTTGTTTTCATGCATTTTTTTCCTTTATTTCTCAAATTCTCACAATGGTGAAACACGAATGGCACGTGCACCATTTTCGTAAGAGGTAATTGATCCTAAGTTGATGATCCACATCAATGGCCATAGTCAGGGTGTGGACAAAACTTAGGATTTTTATCTTTTACGAAATAACACTGGATCCACACTGGATCCGTTCTCAAAATTCATCATATTTTCCTTAAATATTTTCTTCTTTTATGAGAATTTAACTTAAAATTAATTCAAAATATATACCAATGGCCATAGTCAGGGTATATTGAGAGTTAATTTCATTTTAAATTCTATAAAAGCACCAAATGTGTTTCATTCTTCACCTGAATTTAAATATAGATTATTATATAATACATTCAATGACCATAGTCAAGGATGTATTATATCTTCAATCTTATTTTACTTCATTTAAAGAATGGAATAGCTTTTCAAAATCCAATTTCAAAAATTTAAATTCATTCATCATTTAGGATAGAATTGCATCATATTTTTAAAATTCTTTTTCATAAATTCAAGTGATTCTTTCCTTTATTTCTCATATCAAATCCTATTCATAAATTCAAAATTCAACTCTATTTCTCAAAAGGATTCAAGAATTCAATTTCAAGGTCCCATTTGACTTTGAAACTTCAGAATCAGCTTATATCCAAAATTCAAATTCTAACTTCAAATTCAAAGTCCAAATTGACTTTGGAATTCACTTATATATCCAGAATTCCAAAATCTAAATGAAAATTCAAAGTTTAAATTAACTTTGAAACTTCTGATTCATCTTCAAACTCAAAAACAAGCTTATTTTCAAAATTCAAAAATCAACGTTTGAGATTTATTATGAATCTCAAAAGCTTGACCCTTCCTGAATTTTAAATTCAATCTGGGTTTTCAAAATTCAAAACCCAGATCCATTTTCAAAAGTCTCATTTGGACTTTCAAAAACCCAAAATCCATTCTAGGATCCAGAATCTAAATTTCACCTTGGATCTCAGACTTCAGATCCAAAATTTCCTTTAGGATCCAGAACCCAATTTCACTTTGGATCTTAGATTATAGATCCAATTCCATCTTAGGATCCAGAACCCAAGTCTACATTGGATCTCAGACTTCAAATCCACAATCTATCTTAGGGTCCAGAGTCCAACTCTACATCGGATCTTAGACTTTAGATCCAAATCCCCTTTAGGATCCAGAATCCAATTTCACTTTGGATCTCAGACTTCAGATCCAAATCCATGTTAGGATCCAGAATCCAGTTCTACTTTGGATCTCAGACTTCAGATCCAAATCCATGTTAGGATCCAGAATCCATTTCTACATTCGGATCTCAGACTTCAGATCCAAATCCACCTTAGGATCCAGAACCCAATTTTATATCAGATCTCAGATCTTAAAATCCATCTTTAGATCCAATTCCATTCCCAATTCTAGATTTCAAATCCAATCCCATTTTCAGATCTTATCTAAACTCCCTAAATCCATTTCTATCCTTAAATACAATTTGATTATCTCGGATCCATTCCAAACTTAAAAATCTAAATTCAATTCCATCTCAAGTATTCATTTCCTTTCCTAAATTCAAGTTCAAATTCAAAATCCATTTCTGACTTTGAAAATTCATTTCATTTCATTTCAAAGCTTCAAGTCATTCTTTCTCATTTATCCTTCTAAATCCTGATTTACTTCAAAAACTTAGAACTCCTTTGATCTATCCCAAGTTCTAAGTTAAATTAAATCATTTCTTCACTTCTTTACCAAGTTCATCTCAGAATACTTGGAAATTGCTAAATCAATTTTCAAAAGAGCATACATCCTTGCATTGCACAAGCATGATTCTTTGTGCATCTAGAGTTAGAATAAATTCTTAGATTATATTTAGGCAAAGCAAAAAGGCATAGATTCGATCCTTGGTTCGATTACCCCTGGTAAAGGCGCCAGGAACGGTCGAACCTCGTACCGACGAGCGAATCCCGTCTCTCCATTTTCCCGCAATATTTTAAAAAACGGAGGCGAGTTAATTTCTAAATATTTTCAAATAAAGGTCAAGTGAGACCGCGCAAAATAGTTTCTCTTCTCTCTTTCTTTCTTTCTTTTCTCTTCTCTCTTTCTTTTCTTTCTTTTATTTTTCTCCCTTCAAAAAAGGAAAAAAATAGAGGTTTGAAAAGGAAAAGAGAAGGAAGAGAGAGAAACCAACAAGGGAATAGGAAAAATTTTGCTTTTCATTCTCCTACTTCTTCTTCCTTTGCTTTTTCTTCTCTTTGTCATCCTTCTTCTTATTCATCTTTAGTTCTTCCTCATTCTTCCTTTGCTCTTCAGCCTCAATATCTGATGGATAATCCTCTGCATAATACAATTCCAATGCTTTATTGTTATCATCGCAAAATTTTACTTTTGCAATTCAAACTGACCTTTGAAAAAGTTTTTGAAAATAACTTGCCTCCGTTTTAAAATACGGGATAATTCCGAAGAATGGGACTCGCCTGTCGGTACGAGGTTCAACCGTTCCTGGCGCCTTTACCAGGGATAATCGAACCAAGGATCAAAAGTGTGCTTAGCTTTGCTCAACTTGTCTAAATCGTGTTCTATTTCCTAAATGCACAAAGAATCAGGCATGTGCTATGAATTTCTGAAAATGCAGATTTGAAAACATGATGTTTGCTTAGAATAACTGAAATACTTGGAAAATTCTTGGAAAAGATGTCACTTGGAAAATCGTGAATCATGGTGAAAGAATATTTCTGAGGAAAATGAAAATCGATTTTTGAAGAATCCAAGTGTTTTGTGAAAATGGATTTCTGAGGAATTTCAAGTAACTTTGAAAAACTTGGTTTTTCTAAATTTAAACTTTGAAATTGAATATAAAACTTGGAAAATCGAATTTTGAACTTTGAAAAATACTTGAAATACCATTTGAAAGCTCAAAATTTTGAGAAAATCAATTTTTGAGTAAGACTTAGAAATTTTGAGAAAATCGATTTCTCTGAATTGAAATTGGAATTTGAATTAAGAAAATGATGCAAATTGAATGAATGGATATGGATTTAAAAGATATTTTTTTGAGGAATTGAGAAAATTCTTTTGAGTTTTGAAAAATGCAGTGCATTTTGAAGTTAGTCTAAGAGTGTAAGCTGAATGTGGCTAATATGAAGATCATAAATCTGGGTCTTATTCGTATTTTGACTATGGCCATAAATACGAATTCCACCGAGTTTGTAAACTCCCTAATAGCTAGTGCACGTGCCATTCGTGTAGACCATGGTGGATTTGTAATAAAATATGCATGAATGATGCATTCATCAGATATTAAAATTTATAGAATTAAACTATATGCAATGCAAATACTAATCTAAGCAGAAATTGAAATTTTTATTCCAAAGTCTATATTTAATTTACATCACTAATTGAATTTAAATACAGGAAATAAAGTCTTCAATATCTCTGCAAAACTAGCAAACTTGTTAGTGAAGAAATGTCGACTTTTCTAGATTTATCTAGTAATATTTGGAAATTACTAGATTTTGCTAGATATAAGCTTTTTTCCATGATTTTCTGAGATAAACATAATGAAATATGAAACAAAATAGAAGAAATATGAAAATGATACTTGAAAATTCGAAATTGGGGTCAAAATAACCAAAATACCCCTGATAGCAAGACTATGGCCTTGAAATCAGGCTTTTCAGAAAGATATTTTGTAAAATGAGGTTTTAAAATTCAAATAAAAATAAATCAAACATAAGATGATGTGGTATGATTAGAAATAAGAAAATCCAAGTTAGGAATTTCGAAAATGAGGTCAAATGACCAAAATGCCCCTGATAGCAAGACTATGACCTTGAAATCAGGGTTTTTTAGAAAGTATTTTGGTAAAAACTTTGGGTTTAAGGTTTAAATAAAGTCAAATAAACAAAAAATTGATCATGAAGCATCCTAATATGATTATAAATATGAAAAAACCCTAAAACATGAACTTATGCACGAAAATCAAGAAATATCATGAAAATCATGATTTTGGCAGTATTTCGGGATCCTGCGGCACCCTGTTTCGCAATTTAATTGATTCAAGCATCAAACGATATCCAAAATTCATAAAAATCGGCACCTGCACTTCTTATCACCCTAAAATCAGATTGGAATCATAAAAATATATTTTTGACATTATTCCAATTCGAAAATTGTATTAAAACCCTAAAATATGTTATTTTTACCCATGGTCACATACCAGTTTTAGTTCCAGACCCAAATTAGGGGTTAATTCAATATAGAAATTTCTGAAATTTTACATAGATAAACTAGATAGGAAAAACACAGAACCTATTTTTTATAGATTGAAAAATCATCTCCGGTTAGGGAGATATCATTCCGGCAATCTGGACTTAAATTTAATGAATATAAAATTGATTAAAATAGGCCCTTCCGGTTACAAATACAGAAATAAATAGCAGACTTAATTAAAAATTTCTGAAATTTCAGCAGTAAATAGTAGACAAAAAAATAATGAACTTTTCTTTTTATAGATCATGAATCGAATATATCATTGAAGATCTATGATCAGTACAAGTCAAATTAGGGTTTTAATAAATCATAACGAGTTTTAAAATATGGATCCGACTTTCTGACAGAGGAAAAATACCAAACAAAAGCAAAAAATTATGAAAATTTTACAGTAAATATCCCTTATCAACACAAAGCCACTTCACTTTACGGATCTTGAATCGAATATCGGATGAAAGAAATAACACATCTGCAAGTTATGCTTAAAATTAAACAACGATTTTAATCAACAGAAATCCCGATTTGACTCTGTATTTTATTAACAGTGTTCTTGAATCCCAAAACATCTGATTCTTTTACAGAAGCTTATTAACACATCTGTAAATAACATATAAAAAAATAAGTAATTTCTAACAAGGATTTTAATATGAACTAACATGCTTTCTAATGAACTGAAATTAAAATATACAAAAATCTAAGGAACACCAATAAAACATGATTTATTTAATGAAAACAATAAAAAAAATGTCTAAACAGTAAAACAAAATTAATTTCAATGCCGGAATACATGTAATAACCATTAATATGCTAAAAAATAAATAAAACACAGGGAATCCATGGCTGAAATTTATTTTCAACTTTGAAAACATGGATTTAATCTATTTAACGGATAAATCTCATGTTTTCTTGGTTAAGAACATAAAAAACAATATAATAAACGATTCTAACAGATTAGAATCCTTGAAAAAATAGTAAAATAAGGTTAGATCATCTTCTTGGACCGATCTTGAGGTTCTTGATGGTGATTCCATGGTTTATTCCATAAAAGGGAAGGCGCCAATGGTGAAATTGGTGTTAAAACATGAAATAAAACTAAATAAAACATAAAAATTAAAAAAACCCATACCTTGAAGTTGCAACAATGGAGGAAGGATCTGGGAGGAGAGAGAGACTCCAAGAAACTCAAGAGAAGAGAGATAGGGGGGTCGACCCCCCTATGGGCCTTTTATAAAAAAATTTAGGTTAAAATCAAGACTTTTTTAAAAAAATTGGACTCTAGAGGGGGGGGGGGGGGGTGATTTTTCTTAATTAACCTAAGACTTCTAATTAACCCCAAAAAGGTTCAAATGTGGCGCCACCTAGTGTGGGCCCACATTGGTTTTTTAAAGTTTTAATTCAAACCTTTAAAAACAATAGTTTAAAACCCAAAGTTAAAATGGATTTTCAAAATAGATTTTGACTCTCCTAAACTTCTAAACTAACTAGGACACTGACTTACCCTAGTCTAACCCTTACTTTCTCAAATGTGGCGCCACCCTGAGTGGACTCCACTTGAGGTTTCAGAAATGATTTTAAAACTTGAAATTGAGAGGGTTTTCAAAAGAGATTCAATAGTAAACTTAGAATTGAAAGTTTCGAAATGGTACAGAGTCTTGACTAGGTCAGAACTCCTCCAGATATGGCACCAACTGAGTGGTCCCCACATTGATTTTTTTAGAAAACTTGAAATAAAGACTGAAAATGGCTTTGAAAAGGGGTTAAAATCGACAGATGAAATTTAATGGTTTGAAAATAAAGTTCTAAGCGAACTGGGACTCCAGACTAGAGTCCTGAATTTTTAAGACTCTGAGGTTTCAGACTTTTAAAAGCCAAATGAAGGAGTTTTTGAAAGATTTTATCAAAAATGGTAAAAATAAGTCAGAAAACACAGTCAAGGTTAGAGTCGTAACTCAACCGAAACTCTGAAATAGAGTCCTGAATTAACTGGACTGTGCAAAATGACTTAATTTTTTAAAAACAAATGAAAAAGAATGAAAATGGAAGTAAAAACAGACTTCAGAACAAACTCCTAACTGGATTAGGACTCTAAGACAAAGTCCTGATCGAACTGAAACTCTAGATTTTTTTTGGTATTTTCTGAAAAATAGATGAAAGAACTTGTAAAAACAGTGAAAACAATAACAAATATTGAAATAAAATAGAGTTTTGATTCAACTGAGACTATGAGAAAAGACTCTTAATTGAACTAGGACTCTCAGTTTTTTGGATTTTCTAAGAAAACCAATAAGAGAATTTTGGAAAATAGTTAAAAATTGGCTAAAATTGAAGTTTTGGTTCAGAGTCCTGATCTGATTAGGACTCTGAGAAAGTGTCCTGATTCAATAAGAACTCTAAGAATTTTTGGTTTTCTGATAAGCAAATGATGAAATTTAAACAGAAATTTTGAAAATCAGTGAAAATGGAGTGAGAAAACAAACTTTGGATAGAGTTCTGATCGAATCAGGACTCTGGGGCAGAGTCCTGATTCTATCAGGACTGGGATAAAGTCCCAGAATTTTAAAATTCCATGATAAAGGTATAACAATTTTGATTCCTGATGAGATAAATAGAAGGATTTTTGAAAGATTCTCTCAAAACTGAAATCAGGGTCATAGTCCTGATCCAACTGGGACTCTTCAAACAGAGTCCTGGTTCAACTAAAACTTTGAATTTTTGACTCATTTTGAAAGATTTGGTTGAAAATAGGTAAAAATAGTGACAAAAGACAGAGTCCTAATCCGACTGAAACTCTGAAGAAGAGTCCTAATCCGATTGGGATTCTTGAAGAAGAGTCCTAATCCAATTAGGACTCTGGGATTTTGGCCAAAACGGAAGATTTTGAAAGATTTGATTAAAAACAGGTAAGAATAACGATGAAAGATAGAGTCCTGATTCGATTAGGACTCTAAGAAAGAGTCCTAATTCGACTGGGACTCTAGAATTTTGGCCAAAAACAAAGGATTTTGATAGGTTTTCTCAAAAACATGTGAAAAGGGTAGTAAAAATAGAGTTTTGATCCGATTAGAACTCTGAAAAAAAAGACCTGATCCAACTAGGATTCTGGAAAAAGAGTCCTGATTGGACTGGGATTCTGAAATTTTGGACAAAAATGACGAGAATAGGCAAGGATATAACCACAGCTGGTTTAAAATCAGAATGAAGTTTTTAAAAAGATTCAAAAAGATGAAAATACAGAGTCCTGATCCGACTAGGACTCTAATTTTTTTGAGATTTTTGATAAATAAAGGGATCCAGAAGCGACACCACTTACATGGGTCTCATCTAGGAATTAAAATCAATTAAAATTGAGTTTAAAATGAATCCAGATTGTTTTCTGAGGAGAACATTTTGAAATATATGATCCTGGGGGTTGGCAAATGGTAGAATGTCGATTCAAAACCCAGGTTTTGAAATTAATTTCGAAAGAAAAGTTTTAAAACTCGAATCTGGATTAATATTTTGAAAACAAGAGTTCTGGATCTCGATAATGAGATGCAATGATATGCAATGCAATGGAATGATATGTCGAATGCATGCAATGATATGCAGTGACATATAAAATGTAAGCACTGGATGAGGGTGAAAATTTGGGGTGTTTACAAATGCCCCTCTTTGCTACTAAGCTGGTTGAAGGCCGAGCTTAGTGGCAAAGAAACACACCAAATTTGGACTATAAAAAAAATGCCCCAGTTAGGAGAATCTGACCGGGTATGAAGGAATAGGCTACGATGGTAATGACAGATATGGAATGGAGAATAACGAAGAAGATTCACCTCACCAAAATGAGGCTCAGGCTTGGCCCTTAACCTGGATGGGACAAAAAATATCTCATGGAAGAATGAGATTCAAGCTTAACCCTTAACCTGAAGGGGGACGATACCTCGTGGAAAAATGAGGTTCAGGCTTAACCCTTAACCTGAAAGGGGACGATACCTCATGGAAAAATGAGGTTCAGGCTTAACCCTTAACCTGAAAGGGGACAATACCTCGTGGAAAAATGAGGTTAAGGCTTAACCCTTAACCTGAAAGGGAACGATACCTCATGGAAAAATGAGGCTCAAGCTTAATTCTTAACCTGAAAGGGGATCATACCTCATGAAAAAATGAAGTTCAGGCTTAATGCTTAACCTGAAAGGGGACGACAAACAGAATCCTCAAATGAAGAAACCATGATGGGACTTTCGAATTTTGCACAATAAATCTAAGAGGGGTTTGCAAAAGGAAAAAAAAGGGTTCCCTAAAGCTTGAAAAGGGATTGATCTTGGGCGTCTCATTGCTAAGACTGAAAATGGTTTTTAAAACAGGTGACCTTTTACAGAAAATTCAGGTTTAACCCTTAACCTGAAAGGGAACTATCTATGGTGGGACAGTGGGGAACACAGGGAAGTGTGTGAATCTGATCGCCCAAGCACTCGAATCAAAACAAGAAGGGAAGGATCTTGGACAACTCCCGTCATCCGATCCTAAAAGGGATAACAACAACGCTTGGATACATCAAAATAAACATCAAGCTCTCACTTCATGTCAGGATAACTTTGAAAAGATTGTCAATAAGATAAAAATTATAGTTGATTGAAAAATGATTGAAATGTAAGTATATTTATATGAAAAGTATTCGCTCTTTTCTACCTGAAGTATTACCTCCAACTGGACTTAACTTCGTAGAATCAAGATTCGAATTCAAATTGCTTGCCATTGACTTTCTTTTAAGGAGGCTAGCAATTTCCTTGATATGAAGGGAAAAGAAATAATTCTCATTGTGAAAGCAATTGGTGAAAGAATATTGATAAAAGAATTTCACAAAATTAAAGAAGATTCTTGACAGATTCAACAGTTTGATATCCTGGGATTCTTTTCTCATGATGGTCTTTCTGCCTGTACTCTTTTATTTTCGACAGAATTGGAACTCTCTTGGGTTTTTGGAGAATTCATTACATCATCCTTCATTTTGGAGATGTCCTAGCTTTTTCTCTCTTTTTAGAAGGGTATGTCACAAACTCCTTCATCTTGAAGATGTTCGGATCCTCCTTTGCCTCAGGGATTATATTGACTATATTGGCTCATTGGTTGATGGTCTCTTGATGATAGCTGAAATTAAATATCTTTTAGTGTTTGTCGGGAGGCTCATTGCAGTCACCTTCATCTTGACGGTGATCTGAACTTTCCCTGGAAGGATCCGTCACAAACTCCTTCATCTCGGAGATGATCCAAACCTTCTTTGGCCTCGGGGGTCTAACTCGCATAATTCGTCTTCATCTTGACAACAATTGAGAGATCCCTTTTGTAGATATTTAATTACAGTTTTAAGTGATTGAGGAGATATAGGAATTGAATGAATTTTTCTGTATCACCCAGAATATTTTGACTACCTTGTCTTTACAAGAATGATCTTTAAAAATGTGCCATTGACTGCGATCAATATCGATCACTTATGGCTTCACAGCAATATTGAATTTTCTTTGCTGGCCATATCAAGGATTTATTCTTCATTCCTTTGGTTAGTCAATATAAATAATTTAGATTTTGAATCCTTCTTCGTAAAAGCTTCGCTCTTTTGGAAGTAATACTGAAGGTAATTTTGAGATAATTCTTTTGTGTAATAAAATATTTTTGGAATCAACAACTATTTTTCATGACAAATTGACAAAATATTCTTGGAATCCTTGGTGAAAGAAATTGCTTGAGATCTAAATGACACATCCGTTGCTAGATTCTCCTCTCCTTTCCCAAAAGGAGAGACTCAGGCTTGACCCTTACCTGAACGGGTAATAAAAAGATACTTCTCTCTTCCTTGAAGAGGAGGTGTTTGAAAAATGAACTTTCGAAGAGAAATAAAGTTTTCGTCAAAACTCCTTATTTCTAGGCTTCTCTTATGGAAAGGGGGCCGCTAACAAAAGTTGAAAGGATATCATAGAGAAACGAGTCCATCACACTCTCCCTAGAAAAAGGATCCTCAATTATGGGGGTGGCCTAATAAAAGACATTTAGGGTTACAAGGAGGACGAGCTTCCATCGAAACTCTCCCTGAAAAAAGGGTTTCTTGTGTGACAATAAGGATTGTTTTGCAAACTGTTCATGAAGCGCGAGTCCCTTCAAACTCTCTCTAGAAAAAGAGGTTCAACGAACAAACAATAAAGACATGCGAAAAGAACAAGCTCCCTCGAACTCTCCCTTGAAAAAGGGTCCCTCGCAAGAGAAAATGATTGATGATTGGTTTTGAACCAATTGGCAAACAAATTCGACATAAAGGTCAAATCTTGAAAGACTATGATTGCAGGATATGACTTGAAGGTCGGACAAACATGATTGACTTTGATAGAGTCTGTTAACCCAAAGGTTTCGCTTGCTAAAAATTGATGACCGGAGGTCTGACTAACAAACTGAATGATCCGAAGGTATGCTTGATAGATTGGAGTGACCCAAGGGTCTGACAAAGATTGTTTGTTTCACAGATCTGAAGATTAACATTGAGTCTGAACCCCAATGCAAGATTTGTGTTGCGACCAGTATGAAGACTGAACTTTGACAAAGTACCAGTATGAGCGCTGGATTTCAAGAGATCACCAGTACGAGCACTGAATTTTGAAAGATTACCAGCACGAGCTCTGGATTTTAAAAGATTACCAGTGCGAGCACGAGATTTTAAAAGATTACCAGTACGAACACTGGATTTTGAAGGATCGTCAATACAAGCACTGGGTTTTAAAAGGAAACTAGTGTGAGCACCAGATTTTAAAAGACTACCCGTACGAACACTGGAAATTACCAGCATGAACACTGGGTTTTAAAAGGTTACCAATACGAGCACTGGATTTTAAAAGATTACCAGTACGAGCACTGGATTTTAAAAAGGTTACCAGTACGAGCACTGGATTTTAAATGACTACCAGTATGAACACTGGAAAGTACCAGCACGAACACTGGGTTTTAAAAGGTTACCAGTACGAGCACTGGATTTTAAAAGATTATCAGTACGAGCACTAGATTTTAAAAAGGTTATCAATTGATTGTGATGGAGGATTTTCAATCTTTACCCTCATGATGACTTGGACAGAAGCCATGGGTCTCAGGATTTATCCCTTATCCTGAATGGGAACTCGATGCAGATGCAAAATGGATGCAAGCGAATGCAAACACATACAATTAAATGCAAATATTATGCGAGTAAATGCGAATGAATGCGAATAAGAAAATGATGAAAGATTTTTTATTTGATCCTGCCTGCACACAGGGTACTTTGAATAAAAGACAAGTTTATAACAAAAATGCCCCAGTGTATGCTGGGAGGAAAATGAGTATTCTGATAAAAGAATAATTGATCATTTATTAGAGAAAATTCATTAAGGAATACAGATGATAGAATAGAAGTTTTCTAAGTGTAGAATTTCTTCAAATGTCGGGCATTGATAGGATCAGGCAATTCTACCTCGTCTGCATTAATCAGACGATATGAATTACGTGGTAATGTTTCTTTCACCATGTAGGGTCCTTCCCAGTTTGGTAACCATTTGCCACGTGAACGATGCTTGAGATGAGCCGTTGATCTAAGGACCAGGTCATTAACTTGGAATCTTCTTTCGATGACTGACTTGGCATATTGCCTTGCTATCCACTGACGATAAGACTGAGCATGCTCTCCTGCTTTGAGCCTCTTATCATCGAGTAGATCCAATTGTACCAATCTCTGTTGCTGATACTGATCGAGTGGTAATTCTAGAAGAGATGCAAATTTAAGAGCGGACTTTTGAACATGAAGAGGTAACACCACCTCGGTCCCATAAACAAGTTCTGAAGGAGTTGCATTGGTCAGGGTTCGAATGGTGGTTCGATATGCCCAGAATGCATCATGGATTTTCTTGTGCCAATCACGACCCGTCTCAACGGTTCTTTCCAAGATGCGGATCAAACTTTTATTTGTGGCTTCCGCCTGACCATTCCCTTGGGGATAATAAGGAGCCAAAAAATGATGATGAATTCTGAATTTCGAACAATAGGTCTTCATTCTCTCATTCTTGAAATGAGTACCGTTATCTGAAACGATGTCATGTGGTATACCAAAACGACAAAGAATATTCTTATGAATAAACGAAACCACATGTCGACCTTCCACTGTACGCAAAGTGATGACTTCAACCCACTTGGTGAAATATTCTTTTGTGGCAAGGAAATATTTATGACCATTGGAAGTGGAAGGAGTGATGGGACCCACAACATCGAAGGCTCACATAGAGAATGGCCATGGAGACACGACTGATTGCAAGTACGTAGCTGGTGCATGAATGGAAGGTGCGTGCACCTAACACTGAACATACTTCTTTACAAAGTGATAGCAATCTTGCTGCATGGTTTTCCAATAATATCTTGCTTGAATGATCTGCTTAACAAGGGTTTGGTAGCCAACATGACCACCGCAAATGCCTTCATGTGCTTCTTGCACGACTTCTTTGGCTTCTTCTTCATCTAACCACCTAGAGTACTCAGAGTTGAACCCACGACGATAAAGAACATTAACAAGAATAAAATAACAGGCAGACATATGCTGAATCGCTTTTTGCTCCCTCTTTGATAGTTCTGGTGGAAGCTCACCAGTTTCAATGAAGTTTTTAATATCTTGGTACCAAGGCTTCTTCTTCTGTTCTGCCTGGTTAATTTGCATTACCGAAATGAAGGCATGTTGGTCGAGTCTGCCGATTTCAAAAGAACGACAGGATTCTCCGCTTTTGAAAGACATAATGGAGCCTATGCTGGCCAAACCGTCGGCTATTTGATTAAACTCTCTTTTGATATGAAAAAGCTGAAATTCATCAAAATTGTTGATGAGGGCTAGAACGATCTTTTGATAAGGAAGCAACTTCTGGTCTTTTACCTGCATTCAGCTTTGACTTGGCTGACGACGAGCAATGAATCACCGAAAGCGTGTACTCTCTTAACATTGAAGTCTTGCAGAATTCTCATACCTTGTATTAAAGCTTCATACTCAGCCATATTATGAGTGCATTGAAAATCCAATTTCAGAGAAAAGGGGATCATCTCTTTCTCTGGTGTGATTAGCAAGATTCGGATTCCTATGTCGTCCATCTTCGTTCTTGCCCAAGCCTTTGAAAGGCTGATAACCATGCTTCAGTAACAAGTCAAACTCTTTCTTAGTTCTTACAAACTGCGGGAAAAGAGGATGATCCCTGAAAGTACTGTAATCGAGACGACCCCCAATCTTAAAGAAATATGGCCCTTGCCATCAGACTGTCGCCGTAGTATGCTTCGCCTCTGACACTGCCTCTAGTTTTAACATTTCCAGACTTTCGCTAAGAACAACTTCTTCGCTCTCCCTGATACTAGGAATATCAGCAGTATAGGTCGGCCGAGGAATCATAGGCTGAGGCATCCTCTCTTCTGGATCTTCCCCCAGGACAGTAGTTATCATACCACCTTTAGACCACTTAATACACTGATGTAGGGTGGATGGCACTGCATTGGCATTGTGAATCCACATTCGCCCCAGTAAAAGATTATACGTTGGTGGCACATTGACGACGTGGAAAAGCACTATGTTAACAAAGTAGTTGATAAATATTTTCAGGAAGATTTTGCCCTTTGCTGTCTGTCCGTGATTATCAAATCCATAAATGGTGATTGGATCCGGCATGTATTCTTCTTCTTTTATACCCAGAGCCTTGGCAGTCATTTTGGGGCAAATGTTGAGGTTACTGCCTCCATCTACAAGCACGTGGGGTACAGTCATTCCCCGGGTTCACACTATGATGTATAGAGCATTGTTATAAAATGCGTGAGGCTTGGGCAGATCCTCATCTGAGAAAGTTATGGGGGCATCGGTCATGGCCTGATTAACGATCTGAGCCATATCTTCAGGAGTGGTGCCTGGCTTAACCTTGATTTTTCGCAGTAAGTCATCCAGGATTTGCTGATGTTTGGGAGAGGTGCGTGCCAACTCAAGAATTGGGATGTTGGAGAGGGCAGTGATCGGTCTTTGCACTATATCCATCTTCTCTTCTGAAGTTTTTCCTTTTCCAGAAACAGATTTGATAAAGCTTTTGGGGAACCATGGCATTCTTTTGGCCACATCAGAGGATACTTCGACAGACTGTTTTGAGACTTCAGCTTACTAAGAGCTGAAACGAGGTCCATTTTCTGAGAATTGGATTGGGCCTTATGTAACACTAAAACCCGATATTGAATATCGATGTCACTGCTAGGACATGGTTGGATGTGATCTTGAGGCTGGAAAGGATGGTCAGATATCATTGCGGATGAATGCTGAAAGAAAGGCTGATTTAGTATTCCCATTTTCTCATCTTCGGCCCCTTCCACCAACAGGTTTTTATCAATATAATCCTGAATAATGTTCTTTAGAACGAATCAATTCTCGGTATCGTGTCCCACAGTTCGGTGGAATTTACAGAATCTTTCTTTCATTTTCCCCATGACTACTGGCGGATCGGCTACCTTTGGAAGCTTAATTATGTCATTGACAAGCATATATTCTAGCACTGTTTCGAGGGACTGATCCAGGGGAGTAAATTTGCGATTATAACTCCACCCTTCACGCTTTGGATTTTCTTGAAGTCTCGGTCTCTGTTCAAGAGTTTGTTGAGGTTGTCTATCATACTGAGGGATTGACTTACCCTTCTGATAATTTTTGTTCGGATTTGACCCTCCTGACCCATAACTGTGCTCCTTCGCATTTCCTTTATTTTGATTATTGCTGTTATTAGCAGAGTAAGTAAAATGGGTTTTCTTCTTTGATTCCTGCTGATCGTTGTTCTCGGTAAACATGAAGCCCTCATAAGAGCCATTTTCCATACTCAACTCAAGCCATTCGGCTCGTTCTGTCAGTTCTATGAAGGTCTTTGATGGAGATGTGGAAATCAGTTCCCTTAGGGGTTGCGAGAAATTGCTCAGGATCAGAGATAGTGCATGTCCCTCTGATATTGGATCATGCATCTTGTTACAAGCAGATCTCCATCTATGAATGAAATCCCTGGCTTTTTCATTTTCTTTCTGCTTCAGACTGCAGAGGTGACTGAGAGTCGGGAGGGCCTCAGCATTGAATAAAAAATGCTCAATAAACAAATTGACCACTTTGTCAAACTCTTTCAGCTCTATAGGGTTAATATGCTCCGAATACCATTTCGCTGCAATACCCTTCAGACTGCGAGGGAAACAAAGAAATAAGGCTCGATTATTCTTCCTGAACCTGGAACATTCTGCGAAGAATAGGGCGAGGTGTGCCTTTGGGTCACCCGAACCATCAAACTTGATAAATTTCTTGGGAAGATTGTCAAGATCATCATCCCCATCTAGTCCATCATAGAAATCTTCACTTGTAAAGACTCTTTTGCCCTTGTCACGGGCCTGCGGATCCTTGACCATCTTCATTACGTCTTGGAGTTGTGGCTTAGTAGGGTCATTAACGGACTGATCTCTGGATTTATAGGCCAACCTCTGCCTTTGAGTTGACCTTCTAATTGCCTGTTGGGTTTCATATTCCTCGTCTGTAGCTCCTGCTGATTCTGCCTCATCAGATGCTTCTTCATGACAACTCTGCCTTTTGGTGATCTTCACATTCTTTTTCACTGTTCGGCCTTTGACCTTTTTCTTATTGTGGGCCTTTCCTGAGCTAGCTCCTGTTTCTTCAGTCAATAACTTACTCAGCATTCTCTGAAACAATGAATACATCTGTGGGTCGATATCATCATTAGCTTGCTGACTTCCATTTCCGACAGATTGTGAGGAGGCCATTTCTTATACTGAAGCTGACGAGGAACTGATAAGCTGAACTGGCGTGGTTTTCCTTCCGGACCTCTGTGAACACCCCAAATTTTTCAAAAGTTTGTAAATATTCCCTTTTTGCCCTTTATCTTTATTTTCTGGGTAATTGAGTCTCTTTTAAATATAAATCTTATATTATTTCTCAAGTTTTCTGAAATTAAATTCATTTTGTGTATCTGACTCAATTTCGGATCTGGATCCAGATAAAAGATCCAAATCTGAGCTTCGTTGTCCAATGTTTAAAATCAAATTCTCAAAATTTCCAAACTAACCTTTTGAAAAGCTCAGACAGTTCGTCCGGTATCCGTTTGGATCCATCGAATTGTATTTCTCGACTCGAGTTTCAAAACTCGAACATTTTCTCAAAACCTGGATCCAAACCCATTCTTTTGAAGAAATTTCCCCAAAATCACCCTGACTTTTTATAAAAACCCTTCTTTTGTAAATATCTTAAAGTTTTGTAAAATCAGTTTAAATTCCTTAGTTTTTAGAGTTTTGTTTTCAAAAAAATACAAAAAAATGTAGAAAATTCAAGAAAAGAACAAAAAATAAGAAAATTGAAAAAGAAAAGCAAAAGAAAAAAATCCAAAAATTAAAAAAAATATGCAATTAAAACTCTTTTGAAAATTGTTTTGCTAAAACCCTCTCTTGGAAGCCTTTTTTGGAAAAATCTTAAAGGGAGCCCCCCTGGGGAATTTTAGGAAAATGGCAACGACCATCCTCCCGTGCGCCCTCCATCGCCTCCTCTCCCGCTGGATCCCCCTTCATCCTGAACGAACTCCCCTCTCTCGTTGCCTATATAAGCAGGCATCCCCTGCAATGATGGGGACCGCTTCTTCACCTCCCCACTTCTCTATTACGATCCGTCTTCTACCCCTCCATGCGCATACTTCCCTCTCCTGAAGCTTTTTCTCCTCTGCAGTAAAAAGGTAAGCCCCCCTCTCCCTTTAATATGCATTTTCCCTTGGATTTCTCGTTTTGTCCCAAATAACGCGTACCCTGTAGATCCGACTTGCTTGTGACAATGTCGGTTCACATAACGCAACATCAACGGAATCATGATATTCCAACAAATTTTCTTCATTATTCTCTTTGTTTTGCTTCATTTCCCCTTTCGTTCTTTCCCTTTGGTTTATAATTTGTCTTTTTTTTTTAGTTTAGTTTACATATATATGTTCATGCTGTTTAAATCCGATGATATCTTATTACCCATCCGGATCCTGGTTGGTCGTTGTTCATACTTTCTGTTGTGAAATTTGGTTTCGTCCCTATTCTATTCAACATCACTGGCTCGATTTCAGCCGCATCAGATCCTATTCCTGTAACATATCAGAGATTGTTGTGTTAAAGACTTAAGTATTACAGAGAAGTCTCTGAAGCTCTGTATCAAATATTTTTTTTTTATATTGTCGATGAACCTCGATATTTGATAAGGTTTGTATACTTTGTTGTTAAAAGCAAGGAGTTCTATCAGCATCGAGCTACCTTTCTCATTTTTTTATGGCATCCATCTTCTTTGTCTATAATTCATCTTATTTTTGTTAATACTATTTCATTGCTATTACTATCATTTTTTTTCTCCTTTTATTCTCTTTCTTTTCTTTTTGTTTCATCTATCTTTGCATCATATTAGCGTCAAATATTCATTTGTTCCATTATATTGCTGATCGACTGTGGTTATTTCATAATGCTCATCCTTATCATCATCGATTTTGTTGAGATTCTGGTGGTATCACATAGCTGTATATGTTTATCATTCTCCATTTTTGCATAAGTCAATATAAGTGTGCTCGACAGAATCACTCTGAAGCTGCATTTTGTTAGGTAATCCATCCAGCCAACGTCTGCTCACCAACCCATTAGTAACCCAGTAGTGTGTTCATCCTCCTTCCTTTGCTAGCTTTGTTTTGATTTATTTCACCCCCTTTTTGGGGTTCATTTATTTCCTTGCGGATATAACACGTTGAAGGCCAATCCGGAGCATAAGGAGAAGGGGATATACCCAAATATTTAGAATGAATCCATTCGGACAGATATTCTGTCCCCTACAGAATTTGTTTTGTTGCTATCTAGGGTCATCAAGCTCCATGTTACCAGCAACATTGATGCTCCAGAAGATGCAGAAATTATGTGCTCCACAGAAGGTCTTCACAAGGTCGGCTGCCTATTTCCATGGTGCGTGATCCATGAAGAATGGCATGGCGCCAGAATTTGCCTCTGTCCAATTGAGCTAAATCAGTCTAAGACCCAAAATTCACCAGAAGATGATGATCGTCAATAAGGATCTTCATTCACCTGAAGTGCCAAGGTTGGTTCAAGTATTGAAATCTTCATATAGGCTTCACACTATGGTACGTATTCTCCAGATTTGACTTTACACTTGTTGAAGTTATTCATGTCATATGGTTTTACAAGAATTTCTAACAAAAAAATGGAATCAGTTATGGATTTATTTTGTTTGGATCAGGGGTCATCATGTTTTTCTATTTAATGATCCTAAGTGTGAAATAGAGTGTGCCCTGAGCCAGCTGCTGCCACAGCTGTTACACTTTTTTTACTCTAAACAATTTTTTTTTTGTGTCTGTGTATTCACTTATAGCTCTCACCATCAATGCGTATTTACCTGATATTTAATTACGCGATCTACGTTTAATTTTTCATATTAGCATTCATCACTTGTAAATGCCATCACATGTTAATAATGGTTTATTACCAGTTTCCATATGTATTTCTGCACATTTTACCTTTTTTTTTTTTTTTTACATATCCCCAGTACATATACACACAGTAGGCATAACGTCTGCAAAATACACGTGCAGCTCCCATTTATTCCATCAATAGCATTACCTACTGAGCATCGTCATCACCCTACTATCTCTTTCATCCTTTCCCATCACCTGTACATAACTTCTCCATTCCCAGCACCTCCTTGCACTTTCTACTAAATTCTAGCAATCATATTGTTGTTGCCTCCTTCGGTTCATCCAAGTATGGCTTACAACAATATCTGTCGTACTTCCCTTTCCTATGACCATCTTTCACTCAGCTACAGTGATTTCAGCTTCCGCCTTCCCATGCTGCACTATGTATTCCTTTGTGTCACCTACTGGAGGCTGTTGAGTCATATCAGAAAGCTCTGAAAGCCGATCCTTCATACAAACCAGTTGCAGAGCTTCTAGCCATTGTCTTGACTGACTTTGGTACTAGCTTGAAACATCATTCCTGTTTTGTTATGGGACCTATTAAGGGGAAGCTGGATATATCATCAATTCAAGATTAGGTTCCCAAACTCCTGTAAGATATTTAGCTTGCATAATTAAAGTAGGTTGTCCTCAGCACCAGGCCTCAATTTCCTGTAAAACCTATGCTTTGTTGATCCAAAAGCCGAATTTCAGTTTAAGACATATCCTGTTTTCATGTCTTCTCCTGTATACATTCTTCCCTGTTAAAAACATATGCATCACCTTAGGTAAAATCCATCTGCTTTCTGCCCTTGCATTTAGCAGCACAGGTACATTCTACATCTTTTGTGTTTATGCCATGTAACCTTCACTACCAACACCATGTTGCACTTCACGCCACAACCATATCATGTGCACAGCTGATGCACACCATTTCTTATCATACTGCTACCATTGCAGTAACATCCCTGCAACCTCTCTCCACACACGACTCACCTGCCATTTCCTTGTTGGCTGCTCATTGGCACCTCAACTTATCATTTAATCACTGTTATAGGTGTTAATTTGCAGGAAGCTGTCCCACCACCTGCAATTTGTAGGAATCGTTGTTTCATAAATAAAGGTTGGATTGACATCTTGTTGCCACCAATCTATCGGTTCATGGATATACTAACCTGATTTTTTTTTATATATTCAGTGTGTTATATGTATTTTCTCATATAAGAGTTCATTAGTTTAAACATCCATTTATTCGTAGTCTTATTTAGTTTGACATATTCAGTTCAAGATGGTTGCCCATAGGCATTTTTTAGAATTGGCATAACCATTTGCGTTCGCATTTCCAACCTAATTTACTCCATTTTTCTTTTATCTTTGCTTTGTGATAACTTTGTTTTGCAGGGAATATGTGGAAAATCTCATTACTTGAAATTGTACATTCAACTTTATATGATTGTAATAGTTAGATTTTAATGAGAACTTACATTTCTTGTTTTAGATTAGAATGAATAAGCATTGTAAACATCAGGAATTGCTTGTCTTCATGCATTCTTTGCCTTTATTTCTTAAATTCTCACAATGGTGAAACACGAATGGCACGTGCACCATTTCGTAAGAGGTAATTAATCCTAAGTTGATGATTTACATCAATGGCCATAGTCAGGATGTAAACAAGACTTAGGATTTTTATCTTTTACGAAATAACACTGGATCCACACTGGATCCATTTTCAAAATTCATCATATTTTCCTTAAATATTTTCTTCTTTTATCAGAATTTAACTTAAAATTAACTCAATATATATACCAATGGCCATAGTCAGGTTATATTGAGAGTTCATTTAATTTTAAATTCTATAAAAGCACCAAATGTATTTCATTCTTCTCTTGAATCTAAATATAGATTATTATATAATACATTCAATGACCATAGTCAAGGATGTATTATATCTTCAATCTTATTTTAATTCATCTAAAGAATGGAATAGCTTTTCAAAAATCCAATTTCAAATTCTTCAAATCCATTAATCATTTAGGATAAAACTACATTATGTTTTCAAAAATCCTTTTTCAAAACTCCAAGTGATGTAAATATCTTCTTCAATCAATCTTCAATTCTTGTAAAATTCAATTCATCTTTTCATTTTCACTTCTATTTTCATTTCCAAATCTCAAAGTTCAATTTAACTTTGAGATTTCAAATTCATTTTATATTCAAAAACTCCGACCAAATTCAAAATTTGATTTAACTTTGAGATTCTGATTCATCTTCTGATCCCAAATTCTAACTTCAAAAATTCAAAAGTCCAAATTTGACTTTGAAATACGTTTGTATATCCAAATTTCAAATTCTAACCTCAAATTCAAAATCCAATTTGACTTTGAAATCCATTTGTATATCCAAAATTCAAAAATCTAAATAAAATTTCAAAGTTTAAATTAACTTTGAAACTTCTGATTTATCTTCAAACTCAAAACCAAGTTTATCTTCAAATTCAAAATCCAAAGTTTGAGATTGATTCTGAATCTCAAAAGCTTGGCCTCTTCTAAATTTTAAATTCAATCTGGGTTTTGAAAACCCAGATCCATCTTCAGAAGTCCCATTTGGACTTTCAAAACCCAAAATCCATTCTAGGATCCAGAATCCAAATTTCACTTTGGATCTCAGACTTCAGATCCAAATCCATTTTAGGGTCCAGAATTCAATCACACTTTGGATCTCAGACTTCAGATCCAATTCTACATTGGATCTCAAACTTCAAGATCCGAATCCATTCCTGGATCCAGAATCCAATTTCATTCCCAAGTCCAACTTTTTCAAATTGAATTCTATTTCATCTCCAGATTTCAAATCTAAATCCATCTACAGATCACATCTGAATTCCTTAAATTCATCTCTATTTTTAAATACCATTTGGATTTCTCAGATCCATTCTAAATTTCAAACTTCAAAATCTAAGTTCAATTCCATCTCAAGTATTCATTTCCTTTCATAAATTCAAGTTCAAATTCAAAGTCCATTTCCGACTTTGAAACTTCATTTTCAAAGCTTCAAATCATTTTCTCAAAATCAAGATCTATTCTTCCAACTTTGATTTACTTCAAAAACTTAGAATTCCTCTGATCTATCTCAAGTTCTAAGTTAGATTCAAACATTTCTTCATTCTATTATCAAGTTCATCTCAGAATACTTGGAAATCTTCAAAACATCTTTCAAAAAGAGCATACATCCTTGCATTGCACAAGCATGATTCTTTGTGTATTTAGATCTTTAGGATAAATTCTTAGATGATATTTAGTCAAAGCAAAAGGCATATATTCGATCCTTGGTTCAATTACCTCTGGTAAAGGCGCCAGGAACTGTTGAACCTCGTACCGACGAGCGAATCCCGTCTCTCCATTTTCCCGCAACATTTTCAAAACGGAGGCGAGTTAAATTTCTAAATATTTTCAAATTAAGGTCAAGTGAGACCGCGCAAAATAGTTCCTCTTCTCTCTATCTTTCTTTCTTTTCTCTTCTCTCTTTCTTTTCTATCTTTTATTTTTCTCCCTTCAAAAAGGAGGAGAATAGAGGTTAGAAAAGGAAAAGAGAAGGAAGAGAGAGAAACCACAATAGAGGAAAAATTTTGCGATATTCACAACCTCGTTTGAACCATGTAAGGATGCAAGTGCTCTCTGTAGGGCAAAACTGAGGGTTAGCTGCTGAAAATGGTTTTTGAATAGGAAACATTTGCTGGATATCTGGTAGACAATCTTAAGGATGTCCTATTACTAGGAACTGAGTCGTCGTTGGAGTCACGACAATTGCGCTGCTATTCTTTGCAAAATAAACAACTGAAAATATGCCTTGTTACCTAGGCGAGGTCGTCAAACCAAGATGAAAATTAAAGGAATTGTATTGAAGGAAAAACATGATTTTATTAATAATAAACTTGACAAAGGGGAGGGAGACAGACAATTTTCCATCACTCCTGATAATCAGAGGACACTCAAGGACCGAGAAAAATAGTGAGAGTAACAAAAGAATCTCAGCCATGTCTGGCAGAATGGTATGCTTCGGACCACTGATCTGATGTGAGATCGAACTCTGGCAAGATCCCTGATAGTAGACGAATTTCTATGCGCTTCTGTCTCTGAGAGAATTGCCTGACACAACGCTCTAGATGGTAATATGCGCAGAAGAATGGGCCAAGTAGCTTGAACCGCTTGTTGTATGCATAAGAATATATGTGAGGTGATTCATGACGATCAAAGTAGTCCCACACGATTTCTTTCTCCTGGAGGTTATCGATCAAGAACCGGTATCGCACAACTGGCAGAAGCTTTTCACCATTGTATCTGAATGAACTGACTCGGGTTGGCACATGCCGAAGGAACCAAGATTGCAATGCATAGGTGCACCCTTCGACTAGAATTGATTCTCCGAGTGTGAAATGAGTCAACCCTCGGTATAGAAAAGCGAGTGCGGCCATGGCTATAAAGAAGCGGCTAGTCTGTCGAGTTCCCTACCTTCGCAGAAGTTGAACTATCCTGATATCCATATAATTCCGTCCATCTGGGAGAAGAGCCAGTCCCACAGTGCATAAGACCATCGCATGCTGGATTCTTTCTCGAGCTATTCGAGATAAAGAACTGACTTCCACAAATGCCCCATACTGTCTGTAGATTTTGAGCATGTTCACATACTCATTTTCATTCTCCTCGATCAATGGTCAAGACTTGCATCCTGTCATGTGGGCTAAAGCGTCTCGGGGATCCAGACCCTTGACATTGATCAAAAATTGTTTCTCCAATGGATCTTCAGGCTGACCAGCTGGTTCATGTAATCCCATAATTTCTGAGAATTTGTCCATCAACAAAGTCATATCCCCCCATGGGAACCAAAAGGTACTAGTACTCGGGTTCCACCGCTCTATCAGTGTGTGGATCAAATTGTTGTTGACTGTCTGTTTTCCTATTACGGACGCCAGTTCCAATCCACAATCGCTCAAATGGTCCGGAAACATACGAGAGAAGTTCTTGAGCCATGAATAATACCACTGGGGAATGAAGGATCCGGTGCTGAAGACTCGATGTTCAGGAAGACCTTGTCGCACCTCGTAGGAGATGTGACCCTCAGGAAAGACTGAATCAAGTTGACTGAATGCCATCAGGACTTGAAAACATGAAAAATTGGAATAAGACTTGGGAAAATACAAGGATTTTGAAAAAGATGCTGGCAGGATAAAAATGAAGCAAAAAATTCAAGATCCAGAAGGAAGGAAGGATGAAAAATCACCTGGAATTTTAAGGAAAACAGAGGAGAATTTGAAAAATCGTCTAGGGTTTGAATAAAACAGGAATTTTAGACAGTATATGGAAACAGATGGAAAAATTGGTGATTTTTGAAAATCATCCAGTATTTTAGAAAACTTGTGGAAAATGTAATAAAAGAAACTAACATTCAATCACATATTGTACAAAGAAGTATGCACATACAACATTCTCTAAAAGTTGACTCTAGATGCACAAGTTTTAAAATAGCTTTAGGACCTTAATCCTAACTCTAAGGCTCACATCATCTGTGTCCAATCATGCTATGCCTATATACTCGAGCCGAGGCTCGATGTACGTGGAATAAAATCAATTTCTTTGATTCTAGGTTCAAGTTTTCCAACATCCTTTAGCGCCTGCCGATATACGTTAGACTATGACCCTTGGTACGTGGCAGGGGGGCGTTAACGCAAATAGGTGACCCAGTTGTGAGTCTTTGTCCCGAACTATGGTTCTGGAAGAAAGCCTAGCAACGTGAAGACCAGGTAAAGATAGGTGGGGTGGTTTTTGAAAACATGAGCACATGCAAGCAAACAGAGGGCTCTAAGACCTAGAGAGATAGAGTTTTGAAAATTTGAAGAAGCAAACATTGTTTTCATACAAATCCTAGATTGAGGAGTGTTGTATTAGACCTAAGTCTATGTGAGCATGAATAATTCTCCTCAATATAGTTCTACCAAACCATGCCTAGTCTATATGCAATCCATGTCAGCTGGGTTTGAGTCTAGGCTCCTAGGTTCACATGATATCATGAAATAAAAGCTGACATTCCATGGAACACGATTTTGACAATTTGAACTAAGTCAAGCACACAATTGATCATGTGAAGACAGGTCCCATCATGGTTGCCAAACTTGTTATCATCGCAAAATTTTACTATTGCAATTCAAACTGACCTTTGAAAAAGTTTTTGAAAATAACTCGCCTCCATTTTAAAATACGGGATAATTTTGAAGAATGGGACTCGCCTGTCGGTACGAGGTTCAACCGTTCCTGGCGCCTTTACCAGAGGTAATCGAACCAAGGATCAAAAGTGTGCTTAGCTTTGCTCAGCTTGTCTAAATCATGTTCTATTTCTTAAATGCACAAAGAATCAGGCATGTGCTATGAATTTCTGAAAATGCATATTTGAAAACATGATGTTTGCTTAGAATAACTGAAATACTTGGAAAATTCTTGGAAAAGATGTCACTTGGAAAATCGTGAATCATGGTGAAAGAATATTTCTGAGGAAAATGAAAATCGATTTTTGAAGAATCCAAGTGCTTTGTGAAAATGGATTTCTGAGGAATTTCAAGTAACTTTGGAAAACTTGATTTTTCTAAATTTAAACTTTGAAATTGAATATATAACTTGTAAAATCGAATTTTGAACTTTGAAAAATACTTGAAATACCATTTGAAAGATCAAAATTTTGAGAAAATCAATTTCTGAGTAAGACTTAGAAATTTTGAGAAAATCGATTTCTCTGAATTGAAATTGGAATTTGAATTAAGAAAATGATGCAAATTGAATGAATGGATATGGATTTAAAAGATATTTCTTTGAGAAATTGAGAAAATTCTTTTGAGTTTTGAAAAATGCAGTGCATTTTGAAGTTAGCCTAAGAGTGTAAGCTGAATGTGGCTAATATGAATATCACAAATCTGGGTCTCATTCGTATTCTGACTATGGCTATAAATACGAATTCCACTGAGTTTGTCAACTCCCTAAGAGTTAGTACACGTGCCATTCGTGTAGATCATGGTGAATTTGTAAGAAAATATGCATGAATGATGCATTCATCAGATATTAAAATTTGCAGAATTAAACTATATGCAATGCAAATCCTAATCTAAGCAGAAATTGAAATTCTTATTCCAAAGTTTACATTTAATTTACATCACTAATTGAATTTAAATACAGAAAATAAAGTCTTCAATATCCCTGCAAAATTAGCAAACTTGTTAGTGAAGAAATGTCGACTTTTCTAGATTTATCCAGTAATATCTGGAAATTACTGGATTTTGCTAGATATAAGCCTTTTTCCATAATTCTCTAAGATAAACATAATAAAATATGAAATAAAATAGAAGAAATATGAAAATGATATTTGAAAATTCGAAATTGGGGTCAAAATGACCAAAATACCCCTGATAACAAGACTATGGCCTTGAAATTAGGGTTTTCAAAAAGATATTTTATAAAATGAGGTTTTAAAATTCAAATAAAAATAAATCAAACATAAGATGATGTGGTATGATTGGAAATAAGAAAATCCAAGTTAGGAATTTCGAAAATGAGGTCAAATGACCAAAATGCCCCTGATAGCAAGACTATGGCCTTGAAATCAAGGTTTTTAGAAAGTATTTTGGTAAAAACTTTGGGTTTAGGGTTTAAATGAAGTCAAATAAATAAAAAATTGATCATGAAGCATACTAATATGATTATAAACATGAAAAAACCCTAAAAACATGAACTTATGCACGAAAATCAAGAAATATCATGAAAATCATGATTTTGGCAGTATTTCGGGATTCTGCGAGTACCCTGTTTCGCAATTTAATTGATTCAAGCATCAAACAATATCCAAAATTCATAAAAATTGGCACCTGCACTTGTTATCACCCTAAAATTAGATTGGAATCATAAAAATATATTTTTGACATTATTCCAATTCGAAAATTGTATTAAAACCCTAAAATATGCTATTTTTACCCATGGTCACGTACCAGTTTTAGTGTCAGACCCAAATCAGGGATTAATTCACTATAGAAATTCCTGAAATTTTACATAGACAAACTAGACATAAAAACACAGAACCTATTTTTTACAGATTGTAAAAATCATCTCTGGTTAGGGAGATATCATTCCAGCAATCCGGACTTAAATTTAATGAATATAAAATTGATTAAAATAGGCCCTTCCGGTTACAAATGCAGAAATAAATAGCATACTTAATCAAAAGTTTCTAAAATTTCAGCAGTAAATATTAGACAAAAAAATAATGAACTTTCCTTTTTATAGATCATAAATCGGATATACCATTGAAGATCTATGATTAGTACAAGTCAGATTAAGGTTTTAATAAATCATAACGAGTTTCAAAATATGGATCTGACTTTCTGACAGAGGAAAAATACCAAACAAAAGCAAAAAATTATGAAAATTTTATAGTAAATAGCCAGCATCAACACAAAGCCACTGCACTTTATGGATATCGAATTGAGTATTGAATGAAAGAAATAACACATCAGCAAGTTATGCTTAAAATTAAGCAATGATTTTAATCAACAGAAATCCTGATTTGACTTTGTATTTTATTAACAGTGTTCCCGAATTCCAAAACGTCTGATTCTTTTACAGAAGCTTATTAACACATCTGTAAATAACATTTAAAAAATCAGTATTTTCTAACAAGGATTTCAATACGAACTAACATGCTTTCTAATGAACTGAAATTAAAATATACAGAAATCTAAGGAATACCAATAAAACATTATTTATTTAATGAAACCAATAAAAAAAATGTCTAAACGGTAAAACGAAATTAATTTCAATGCTGGAATACATGTAATAACCATCAATATGCTAAAAAATAAATAAAACACAGGGAATCCATGGCTGAAATTTATTTTCACCTTTGAAATCATGGATTTAATCCATTTAACGGATAAATCTCATGTTTTCTTGGTTAAAAACATGAAAAACAATATAATAAACAATTCTAACGGATTAGAATCCCTGGAAAAATAGTAAAATAAGGTTAGATCATCTTTTTGGACCGATCTTGAGGTTCTTGATGGTGATTCCATGGTTTATTCCATAAAAGGGAAGGCGTCAATGGTGAAATTGGTGTTAAAACATGAAATAAAACTAAATAAAACATAAAAATTAAAAAAACCCATACCTTGAAGTTGCAACAATGGAGGAAGGAGCTGGGAGGAGAGAGAGACTCCAAGAAACTCAAGAGGAGAGAGATAGGGGGGTCGACCATCCTATGGGCCTTTTATAAAAAAAATTAGGTTAAAATCAAGACTTTTTTAAAAAAATTAGACTCTAGAGGGGGGGGGGGGGGGGCGATTTTTCTTAATTAAGTTTGACCCTTTGACTTTCCTAATTAGGCTCCTAACTAACCTAAGACTTCTAATTAACCCCAAAAAGGTCCAAGTGTGGCTCCACCTAGTGTGGGCCCACATTGGTTTTTTAAAGTTTTAATTAAAACCTTTAAAAACAATAGTTTAAAACCCAAAGTTAAAATGAATTTTCAAAATAGATTTTGACTCTCCTAAACTTCTAAACTAACCAAGACACTGACTTACCCTAGTCTAACACCGACTTTCTCAAATGTGGCGCACCCTGAGTGGACTCCACTTGAGTTTTCAAAAACGATTTTAAAACTTGAAATTGAGAGTTTTTTCAAAAGAGATTCAATAGTAAACTTAGAATTGAAAGTTTTGAAATGGTACAGAGTCTTGACTGGGTCAGAACTCCTCCAGATATGGCACCAACTGAGTAGGCCCCACATCGAAGTTTTTAGAAAACTTGAAATAAAGACTGAAAATGGTTTTGAAAAGGGGTTAAAATTGACAGATGAAATTTAATGGTTAGAAAATAAAGTTCTAAGCGAACTGGGACTCCGGACTAGAGTCCTGAATTTTTAGGACTCTGAGGTTTCAGACTTTTAAAAGCCAAATGAAGGAGTTTTGAAAGATTTAATCAAAAATGGTAAAAATAAGTCAGAAAACACAGTCAAGGTTAGAGTCCTAACTCAACCGAAACTCTGAAATAGAGTCCTGAATTAATTGGACTCTGCAAAATGACCTAATTTTTGAAAAACAAATGAAAAGAAATGAAAATGAAAGTAAAAACTGACTTCAGAACAGACTCCTAACTGGATTAGGACTCTGGGACAGAGTCTTGATCGTACTGAAACTCTAGATTGTTTTTGGTATTTTCTGAAAAACAAATGAAAGAACTTGTAAAAATAGTGAAAACAATAACAAATATTGAAATAAAACAGAGTTTTGATTCAACTGAGACTCTAGGGACAGAGTCCTAATTGAACCAGGACTCAAATTTTTGGATTTTCTAAGAAAACCAATGAGAGAATTTTGGAAAACAGTTAAAAACAGGATAAAATTAAAGTTTTGGTTCAGAGTCCTGATCGGATTAGGACTCTGAGAAAGAGTCCTGATTTGATCAAAACTCTAAGAATTTTTGGTTTTTTGATAAGCAAATGATGAAATTTAAACAAAAATTTTGAAAATCAGTGAAAATAGAGTGAGAAAACAAACTTTGGATCAGGACTCTGGGGCAGAGTCCTGATTCTATCAGGACTCTGGGATAAAGTCCCAGAAATTTGAAATTCCATGATAAAGGTATAACAATTTTGATTTCTGAAGAGATAAATAGAAGGATTTTTGAAAGATTCTCTCAAAACTGAAATCAGGGTCAGATAACTAATCCAATTGGGACTCTTCAAACAGAGTCCTGGTTCAACTAAAACTTTGAATTTTTGACTCATTTTGAAAGATTTGGTTGAAAATAGGTAAAAATACTGGCAATAGATGGAGTCCTAATCCGACTGAAACTCTGAAGAAGAGTCCTAATCCGATTGGAATTCTTAAATTAGAGTCCTAATCCGATTGGGATTCTTAAATTAGAGTCCTAATCTAACTAGGACTTTGGGATTTTGGCCAAAACGAAAGATTTTGAAAGATTTGATTAAAAACAGGTAAGAATAATGATGAAAGATAGAGTCCTAATTCGATTAGGACTCTGAGAAAGCGTCCTAATTCGACTGAGACTCTAGAATTTTGGCCAAAAACAAAGGATTTTGATAGGTTTTCTCAAAAACAGGTGAAAAGGGTAGTAAAAATAGAGTTTTGATCCAACTAGGATTCTGAAAAAGAGTCCCGATCCAACTAGGATTCTGGAAAAAGATTCCTAATTGGACTGGGATTCTGAAATTTTGGACAAAAATGACGAGAATAGGCAAGGATACAACCACAACTGGTTTAAAATCAGAATGAAGTTTTTAAAAAGATTCAAAAAGATGAAAATACAGAGTCCTGATCCGACTATGATTCTGAATTTTTTGAGATTTTTGATAAATAAAGGGATCCAGAAGCGACACCACTTACATGGGTCTCATTTGAGAATTGAAATCAATTGAAATTGAGTTTAAAATGAATCCAGATTATTTTATGAGGAAAACGTTTTGAAATATAAGATCTTGGGGGTTGGCAAATGGTAGAATGTTGATTCAAAACCCAGGTTTTGAAATTGTTTTCGAAAGAAAAGTTTTAAAACTCGAATCTGGATTAATATTTTGAAAACAAGAGTTCTAGATCTCGATAATGAGATGCAATGACATGCAATGTTATGCAATGCAATGGAATGATATGTCGAATGCATGCAACGATATGCAGTGACATATAAAATGTAAGCACTGGATGAGGGTGAAAATTTGGGGTGTTTACATTTATCCTTGTCTTTATCATTCTCAATCTTTATTATATTTTGGTACCTTTCATAACGCTCATATAGATGGGACTGGCGGATAACTTCTCTAATAGTCATCCCATAGAATGGCGGGGGATTTCTTGTCTGACGAGCTTTAGACATTGCTAACCTGCACAATACATAAATTTAACTGCATCATTATATGTTACAACCGCTTCCCCAAGTATATAATAATACAAATTATCCCATTCATTAAACAATCACCAACATTACAAATCGTCACAATATTTGGCTACATAAGTAAACATCATTGTAAGATTTAACAAACATAAGTAAACATCATTCAAAACTTTTGATCCTCATCCGGTGATTTCAACTCTATTTTAAAACTATTTCCAGTCTTTATTTCAACTTTTTTAAAACCCTGGTGTGGGGCCCACATAGTTGGTGCCATATCTGAAAGAGTTTCAATGCATTTAGGACTCTAGTTAATTTAGAACTTCGGTTTTATTTTCAAACTATCTTTTAAAAAACTTTCTTTTTTAAAAACCCTTTATTTCAAAAACTGGATTTTCAAATCAGTTTTCAACCTTCTTCAAGCGAGGCCCACCCTGCAGGGGTGCAAAACCCTAATTTCCAATTTTATTTTATTTTACATCCTTCTTATTTTAAAAATACAAAAAAATATATTAGTTAGTTTAGATGTCCTTTTGAAGTTTCTAAAGAAAAATTATTTTTAACCCCTTTATCTTTAAAATTTTAAAATCATTTTCTGATAAATAAGTGTGGCCCACAGTGGGTGGCACCACATTTGAATTTTTTTTGGTTAGTTTAGGATTAGTCAGTGTCCTAATTAGGTTAGGAGTTTCAAAAATCAAAATTGATTTCAAAATATAACCTTTATTTTCGCTTTTTAAAACCTTGTTTTTAAAACTTGTAATTAGAGTTTTTAAAACCAAATGTGGGCCCACAGGGGATGGCGCCATATTTGAGGCTTATTTTACATAATTAGGACTCAATTAGGATAGCAATTAAGATTTTAATTAGGTTGGGAGACTTTAGAAAAATCGCCCCCATATGGCTTATCCAAAACCATTAAGAAGAGTCCAGAAAAATTAAAACTCTTCTTAAACCAAATCCAAAAAAATCTATAAAAAGGGGCATAGGAAAGGGTCGACCCATGCATGCTCTCTCTCTCATTGATTTCTTGCTCTCTCTCTCTCTCTTCTAGCAGCTTTCCTTCCTCCATTGTTGCAGCAGCACCAAGGTAAGTTTTATTTATTTTATTTCATGCTTTTTTTATTAATTTTATTATTTGTTTTAGAGTATTTTAGCCCTTGCCGCCCCTTTGGTATTGGATTTGAGCCTTGTTTTTGTTCAAACCTATGATTCAATAATAAAACATACAGTTCTATTTACGTGTGTGCATATCGTAGAGACGAGCTTACTTTTCTGTTGTAATTCTATAATTATTTTTTTGTAATGTGACATTCTTTAATTATTTAATTCTTTTTTTAATAAGTGTAAAACACAAGTGCCACTGAACAGATCATTGTAATTTTTGACCTTCATAAATAAAAGTGATCTTATTTGTTATTTATAAGAGATTGTGATTGCCTTGCAACCAATTATATATAAGAGATCATAATTTATTTTTTATAGAAGGTGTTCTATCACGATCTGTACAGCCATCCCACCTAAACCCATTAAATATTTGAACCAAATCTGTTTGAATATCCTATTGTGATTTTCCTTCACAAGCTTTGTCCTAGGGAACGATCTGTTCCATCGCGATTTACACAATGAGATTTTCATTGCAGGATTTTGTATTCCTTAGTATAAATTGTTATCGCTTTAGCATTTAACTTTCAGTACTATAAATTATTGTAATCATTTGCATTCATAATTAATGATCGTTGCAGGATTTTGTATTCCTTAGTACAAATCATTATCGCTTTAGCATTTAACTTTCAGTACTGTAAATTGTTGTAATCGTTTGCATTCTTAAGTAATGATCGTTGCAAGATTTTGTATTCCTTAGTAAAAATCATTATCGCTTTAGTATTTAACTTTCATTAGTGTAAATCGTTTTAATTGTTTGCATTCTTAAGTAATGATCATTGCAGGATTTTGTATTCCTTAGTACAAATCATTATCCTTGAGCATTTAACTTTCGTTAGTGTAAGTCATTGTAATCGTTAGCATTCTTAGTAACAGTCGTTGTAAGATATTTAACACACGTTATTATAAATAATTTTAATATTTAGCATTCATTATCATGAATAATTGTCTATACCTAAACCATAATCTCCAATGTACAGGTTGTGTGGAGACCGTATGGAGATGGGGAGGATGAGGACCAAGTGGTTGTTGTTGAGGCTGTGAGACATCCCACCTAAACTCATCAAGTAATCGAACCATATCTGTTAGAATATCCTATTGCGATTTTCCTTTATGAGCTTCATCCTAGCAAACAATATGTTTCATCGCGATTTACACAATGACATTTAAAAATGGCAGAAAAGAAAAATAAACAAATCAACACGATGTTTAGACTTAGTAAAGAACAAATCAAGTTAACTTCAACGATACATGCATCATTGTGTAAATCGCTCTAGGATAAATAAAAATCGAGTTAACTTCAACGATACATTACAATCACATTCATTTATATGAGTATTTAGTTACAATACATCACCACCAATGGTTTGGCTTAGATACAATACATGACCAACATCATCAAATAAAACAGACATCATCATCAGCATCAACCCACGTCCAAATAGTGATGTGCTTCAAAACAGACATCATCAACATCATCAACACCTTCAGTTTATTGAGTGACCTTCGCTAGTCACTAGGAACGATAGAAGGCAGCCGATAAAGGTATCTACCAATGGAGGTCCTTATCTGTTTACAAGTTTTTTTTCATGAAGTATATTGGCAGCAGATAAATGTACGGATCTCAATAGACATAGAAGATGCAGCCCGCACGACTAGCATATTTGTCATGAAGTATATCGAAGATTAGGCAGATATTTTTTCAACTGCAAAGTATGGTTTGTGAATGATTGAGGGTCTGGCAGTAGGAATAGATCAAATAGATGGTCATCAACACCCACCTGTCTATCATGCAGAATATCTGTTCTTGCTTTGGTATGACGACAAAGACTGAGGATGATTATGGTTGTTATATTTTGTGTAAGCTTCGATATACTTCACGACAAATACGCTACAATCGTATGTGTCATGAATATATCAATGTATCTACAGAAGATAACCGCTATAATCATCATCAAAGGTTATACAGATCTTTTCTCACAACATGAAATAACTACGATATCAGCATCAAACCCCACTCATCAAGCACAGGTAGAAGGAACACAAAAGAACAAAGAAGAAAGAAAAATACAAGGAAGAAAAAGAAGGAAAAAAGAAGAAGTTGAAGGCGGCGAAGAAAAAAGAAGAAGAAGAAGTTGCTCTGCCGCAGAAAAGAAAGACGAAGAGAGGTTAAATAGATTAGGGTTTTAGACCTCGACAACTATTCAGGTCGGGTCACTCCCCCACCTAAACCCATCACACAAATCGATATGCTTGATAGACTAGACAAAGCAAAAATAGAGGTAACTTCATAAATACAAATCAATTTACAATTTGCCTCGATGTTTATTGGTAAACTACAAATCTAGGTAGCTTAATAAATACAAATCAACTTACAACCAAAATACTTTAAGTTTTATAATTTAACAATATTTGTCCTATTGCGATTTGTTGTTACAAGCTTTAGTTGAAATTTGATTTCATTGTAACAATAAGTGCTATCGTGATTTGCTTGATACGTCCTATCGCGTTGACTAGTTTTATAAAAGGCATATGAAACAACATTTTTTCATTTAATTAATATGCAATGCAATTAATTTGCCTACAATTTTTGAAAACAGGTGGTAGGTGAAAGGACCTTTCCTTTATATATGAATTACACATCACACAAGTTCAGGACAATGTCACTTCGCTTTGCTTCGTGAACAAGGAACAGACAAACCGACAGTTTCTTTATAAACAACATGTTCGTGATTTGAACATATAACCTATTTCATCGTAAAGGGGGTATCGATATCGAGGAAGGAGACGACCATACCTACATGACCAATGATGGCGAATCAGGCGTATACTGTCTAAATCTTGTGTCGATTTTCTTTAAAATTTGTCTCTTTTATGGCGTATATTCGATTTGTGTTGTGTAGTGTAAAACAAAATTTCAATATCATTTCTTGAATATTTTGCTAATGTTAGTGGAACATCCACAAAAGGCAGTGCCCAAAAACTCAACAAAGAGCTCCAAGATAACATCAAACAGAAGCAGAACGAATTTGTAGAAGGGAACACTATGAGTAATTTTGTACGTATGAAACCACTATCAATTATATATTTACGTATGCCATGGGTATGTATGGTAACAAGTTCATATTTGTTGCAAACAGACTATATCTGATTTTGTCAAGTATATTAAAAGCAACGCAACAACCAATACTAGACGCATCGTCAGCCCTTATTTTATGGTATATCGGTTCTCTTATAGGTGTTTTTTGATTTACTCTTGTTGCTTCGTGTTTTAACATTACTATTATCACTGTTTTGTTCAACAGAGTATCGTCCGTCGATTGTCATACTCCATTGAATTCCAAGATACACTACCATGTTGGGGTAATGAGGATCACTGCAGAGACTTTTGGTCAAGTGAAAAGGTAAGTGAAGAAACGTCTTGTCTAAGGTTTAGGCATAATAGTCCTAACATGATTTGTATTATCAATTTGTAAGATATTGTATCGATTTGCAGATATTGATTCCTACACTCTGGCAAACTACTGAGCATTGGGTCTTATACGTGATGGATTTATGGGAAAAACAACTATGGTGCTATAACTCATTGGACTTTCACACTGGTGTACAACATGATATTATGCATTTGGTAAGTTTCTATATATAAGTGTATCTTATCTTTTATGGTGGCCCAGATTTTACTTGATTCTGCATTGCCCACAGAAAAGATTCCTCAAAGACGTTTTGGGTGTTGACATTGGTGAGTGGAGCTTGTGCTATGCAGACCATGCTCATTTACAAAATAATGGCATCAATTGTGACATATTTATAATCAAGTATATTGAAGCAATATACAATGGATGAGAACCTGATTTCGATGTTGTATGCTCTATACTTAAACATGTTTTATTATCCTCTATTATTGGGGACTCAATTTATATATTGGTGTGACATTACCTTTTTGTTGCAGGATGATATACCTGGATTTCGCAAAGCACTATGCCAAAAATTTACTGAGTTTCTAATTGTGGAAGAGAAATAGTCGACAAGAATACTTACAAGGCAACGAACGATGCGACCCCAGGAGTAATATGATGCACAAAGATTTCTAACAGATTTTGTAGACTGTGTATACTAAATTTTGTATACAAATTTTATTACACTGTATACAAATTATGTAAATCTCTCTAGGTTGAAATAAAATTTTAATTTTACTAAACACGCAAATAAGTTGGACTCTTATTTGTAGCAAAGGCAAATTGTTGTCTCCTACATAGACGCAAAAGAGATTAGCGTTGTGTACTGTTAACAAATCGTTGTAATGTTCACCCTTCGTAAATGAAAATCGCAAAAGCAATTACCGTTGTGTATAGTGAACAAAGCATTATAATGTTCGCCCTTTGTAAATAAAAATCCTAAAAGCGATTAGCGTTGTGTCCAGTAAACAAATCGTTGCAATGTTTGTGATTGCTTTTCTAGTCTTCCTGTCGAGATTTGCACAAACATTATGTTGTACCTTTTTTCTTATATTACGCACATGTACATCATCTTCTTTTTCTTATGTTGTTGTGTTTTCTTATCCTAATTCTTTATTCTTTTTACGTGCGAAACGATTTGTAGCATCGTGATTTACACAATGACTGATAAAAGGCTAAAACGATTTGCACAAACTTTGACAAAAGGCTGAAACACTTTAGTCCTACTGCGATTTGCTTTTACAGAATTTGTCTATGTCAATGATAAGTTATATTGTGATTTACACAATGACTGATAATAGACAAAAAAGAGGAAGGAAAAATGAATCTCCACGATGTTTATTGGTAAACTACAAATCAATTTACAACTTGATACCGGTTTAATAACGGTTGCAAATCGATTTCACTGTAACGATTTGTGCAACCACGGACATAAAGCAAAAAAGATTTGTATCACGATTTACACAATGATTGATAAAAGATGTAAAAGATGAAGGAAAAACGAATGACCATGATGTTTATTGGTAAACTACAAATCGATTTATAACTTGATACCGGTTTAATAACGGTTGCAAATCAATTTCACTGTTATTAGGCCACAACGTTAGAGTTTATGGTTTAGGGTTTAGGTAGTAGTGTTTAGGGTTTAGGGTTTAGGCAGTAGGGATTAGGGTTTAGGGTTAGGTTTTAGGATTTAGGTTTAGCATTTTAGGGTTTAGGGTTTAGGTTGTAGGGTTTAGGGTTTAGGGTTTAGGGTTAGGTTTTAGGATTTAGGTTTAGTGTTTTAGGGTTTAGGGTTTATGTTGTAGGGTTTAGGGTTAGGATTTAGGTTTAGGTTTAGCATTTTATGGTTTAGGGTTTAGGGTGTAGGGTTTAGGATTAGGTTTTAGGATTTAGGTTTAGCGTTTTAGGCTTTAGGTTTAGGGTTAGGCTTTAAGTTTAGCATTTTAGGGTTTAGGGTGTAGTGTTTAGGGTTTAGGGTTTAGGGTTTAGGGTTTAGGGTTTAGGGTTTAGGGTTTAGGGTTTAGGGTTTAGGTTGTAGGGTTTAGGGATTAGGTTTTAGGATTTAGGGTTTAGGGTTTAGGTAGTAGTGTTTAGGGTTTAGGGTATAGGCTTTAGGGTTTAGGGTTTAGGGTTTAGGGTTTAGGGTTTAGGGTTTAGGGTTTAGGTAGTAGGGGTTAGGGTTTAGGTTGTAGGGTTTAGGGTTTAGGGATTAAGTTTTATGATTTAGGGTTTAGGGTTTAGGGTTTAGGTAGTAGGGGTTAGGGTTTAGGTTGTAGGGTTTAGGGTTTAGGGATTAAGTTTTATGATTTAGGGTTTAGGGTTTAGGTTGTAGGGTTTAGGGTTTTGGGGATTAGGGTTTAAGTTTTAGGATTTAGGGTTTAGGGTTTAGGGTTTAGAGTTTTAGGATTTAAGAAGCTACCGCGGCAATGATATATCTTTGTTTGTCTTTGTGAACGATATCGATATATAATATCATGATTGAGGAGATTTGTGTTTTAGGTTTATGGGTTTTTGGTTTAGGGATTTGGGTTTAGGGTTTAGGGTGACAAGGTTTGTCTATGTGAACGATATATCCTATCGCAATTTACACAATGACTGATTAATAAAAGGCAGAAAACAAAAACAATAAAAAAATCAAGACGATGTTTAGAATAGATAAAGTAAAAATCGAGGTTACTTCTTAAATACAAATTGATTTACAACTTGATACCGAATTAAGTCACAGTTGTAAATTGATTTCACTGCAACGATTTGTCCTATCGCAATTTTCTTTGACGAGCTTTGTCTAAGTTAACAATTTTCCTATCGTGATTTACACAATGATAGATAAAATATGAAAAAGAGGATGAAAAATAAATCGAGATTAGACGTGCTATCACAATTTGATTGATACGTCCTATTGCGTTGACTAGTTCAGGACAATCTATGAAAGGATGTTTTCTTTATATATGAATGACATGTCACACAAGTTCAGGATGGTATTGCTTTGCTTTGCTTCGTGAACAAGGAACAGATAAACTGATGGTACCTTTATAAATGACGTGTTCGTGAATCAAACATATAACCTGCTTCGTCGCAAAGGAAGTATCGATATCAAGGAAGGCGACGACCACAGCTACACGACCAACGATGGCAAATCAGGCATATATTGTCTAAACCACGTGTTGATTTTCTTTAAAATTTGTCTCTTTTATGGCGTATATTCAATTTATGTTGTGTACTATAGAACAAAATTTCAATATCGTTTCTTGAATATTCTGCGAATGTCAGTGGATAATCCACAAAAGGCGGTGCTTGCAAACTCAACAAAGAGCTCCAAGATAACATCAAATGGATGAAAATGAATTTGCAGAAGGGAACACTATCAATAATTTTGTACGTATGAAACCACTATCAGTTATATATTTACGTATGCCATGGGTATATATGTTAACAATTTCATATTTGTTGCAAACAGACTATATCCGATTTTTCAAGTATATTCAAAGCAATACAACAACCAATACTAGACACATCGTGAGCCCTTATTTCATGGTATATAGGTTCTCTTATATGTTTATTTTGTTTTTTAAATTACTCTTATTGCTTCATGTTTTAACATTACTATTATCACTATTTTGTTCAATAGAGTATCGTCCGTCGATTGCCATACTCCATTTGATTTCAAAATGGACTACCATACTGGGGTAACAATAATCATTGCAGAGACTTTTGGTCAAGTGAAAAGGTAAGTGAACAAACCTCTTGTCCAAGGTTTGTACTATCGATTTGCAGATATTGATTCTTACACTCTGGCAAACTGATAAGCATTGGGTCTTATACGTGATGAATTTATATGAATAACTAATATAGTGCTACAATTTATTAGACTTACACAGTGGTGTACATTATGACATTTTGCATTTCGTAAGTTTCCATCTATAAGGGTATCATATCATGTATGGTGGCCAGGAATTCACTTTCTTCTGCATTAACCACAGGTGGGATTCGTCAAAGACGTTTTGGGTGTTGACATTGGCGAGTGGATGTTTTGCTCAGCACACGATGCTCCTTTACAAAATAATGGCGTTAATTGTGGCATATTTATAATAAAGTAGATTAAAGCAATATACAATGGACGAGAACCTGATTTCAACGTTGTATGCTCTTTATTATCCTCTATTATTGGGGACTCAATGTATATATTCGTGTCACATTACATTTTTATTACAGGATGATATGCCTAGATTTCGCACAGAACTATGCAGAAAATTGATAGAGTTTCTTATTGCAGAAGAGAAAAAAACTCAGTCGACGAGAATACCTAGAAGGCAATGAACAACGCGACCCCCCCCCCCCCCAGAAGTAATATGATGTACATTGACTTCTAACATATTTTATAGACTGTGTAACCAAATTTTGTATAATCTCTTTTGGTTGAAACAAATTATGTAAATCTCTCTTGGTTGAAACAAATAAAAAATCAATTTTACTAAACACGCCAATACGTTGAACTGTTATGTGTAGTAAAGGCAAATCGTTGTTATGTTTTCCCTTCGTAAATGAAAATCATAAAAGTGATTACCGTTGTGTACAAGTGAAACAAGCTGTTTTCTTTAACGTGACATTCTATAAGGGTATAAGTTTCTATTTTAATCAGTATAGCACACAAATGACACAACAAATTTTTGTAATGATCAACCTTCATAAATTAAAATCGAACAACGTTTATATAAGGATGAAATGATTTGCACAAACATTCAGAAACGGTAATCACGATTTGCACAAACATTCTTAAACGGTGATCACGATTTGCACAAACATTGACCATGCACTTTTACAACGATTTGTACTCATGCATAGTGCAATTTTTATTCAGTTGGGGTCGACATAGACGTCATTGTGTAAATCGTTATACCATCAATTTCATCCATGGTATAAGGATTTTGGGTTTTTTTTCAATTATACAAAATGAGTAAAATTATTAAATACAAATCGATTTCGTTTACAAATACAAACAAAAATATATCGTTCTTGTCGTAACTCCATAACTACAAATGCACATGATTTACATGATTTACAACCACATTAATATACAAAAAATACTAGTAATGTTAACCCACTGCACCATTTTCCTCTGACTGAGGCTGATTCTTAGAGACTCTAGCATTGGTGCACTCTTGACAATAAGCTTCACAACTTAAGCTCAGGCACCATCCCCTTGAAGGAGCAGAGGGGCTACATGATAAATCGTGTTTACATATTTGTCATGAAGTATATCGAAGATTAGGCAGATATTTTCCCAATTGTGAAGTATGATTTGCGAACAATAGAGGGTCTGGCAGTAGGAATAGATCAAATAGATGGCCATCAGCATCACCTTTTTGTCTATCATGTAGATAACCACCATAATCATCATCGAAGATTATACAAATCTTTCATCACAGCGTGAAACAACTACGTTATCAACATCAAACCCCATCTATCAAGCACAGGTAGAAGGAACACAGAAGAACAAGGAAGAAATAAAAATACAAAGAAGAAGAAGACAAAGGCGGACGAAAAAATATTTTAGACCTGGACAACGGGTCGTGTTGGGTCGGGTAGGGTTTTATATAGAGATCTATATTAGGGTTTTACATTTTTCAGGGTTTTACGCATGTGTACAAAAATCGACCCAATGATTAGACTTAGTAATGTACAAATCGATTTAAGTAACAATTGCAAAATGTTATGAGTAAATCGCTATATTACATATCGATATCGTTCATATAGACAAACAGAGACATATCGTTGTCGTAGTTACTTCATAAATACAATTAGACGTCTTGTTTATTACCTACTGGTGATGATATATGTTTTTTTTATGATGATGGTCATGTATTTTATCTAATCCAAACCATTATGATCAGGTAAAAAAGCCTAGGTTTTTTCATAAATGATTACGTCTGTAAATCACATCGATTTGTAGTTTTAAAGTTAACGCGACAATGATATGTCTTTGTGAACGAAATTGATTTATATTTATAAAGTTACCTCAATTTGTATCATTGAGTTATTCTTGATTTGTTCTTTAGTAAGTCTATACATCATGTAGCTTTGTTTATTGCTTTTCTTTACAGCCATTTATTAATCAGTCATTTTGGCCATTGGTCATGATGTATTGTAAATAGATATTAATATGTAAAAAGCTACCACGACAACGATATATCTTTGTTTGTCATTGTGAACAATATCAATATATAATATCATGATTTACTCATCTATTTGCAACTGTTACTACAATATTATTTTTGTATAAAACATAAATCGGTACCATGTTGTAAATCACTTTAAATTTACCTTAAATTTTTTGTTGAATGGCACGTCAATTTGTAGATGAGACAACGATTTGTCTATGCACTTTTACCATGATTTATACTCATGCACATTGTGATTTCCATCCAGTTGTACAAATCATTATACACATGGCAAAACATATTACAAAAATTGATACAGAAATGCAACATAATAACTTAAAAAATGATATTAGCAAACAAAACAATATCTCACAAATCAGTATTATGTTACTACAACAACGATTTGCGATTTGTGATACATTGCATATACTGAGTGAATGGACAATACTGGATGGTGTAGAGGCCCTCTCATACAATATGAGCAGTATAGTATATGTATAACAATTTGTATATGTGAAGGCTAGATGAGACAATGATTTTCACTAATTGTATAAGCACTGAGCAATGACAATTTACCTGTGCTATCAAAATTATAGCTTTGTAGGCTAGATGTGACAACGATTTATATATGTGAATGATACATATTACAACGATCTATACATGTGAAAGATACATTATTAAATAGAGTTCACACATGATTCCTTTGTTCCATAGCTTTTTGGATGAAACCATTTTCATGAACGGTGATCCACAAAATTATTAATAATTCAATTTTTGTGGCACACTGGTCTTCATGAAAATGGCTTCATCCAAAAACTCTTTCTTAATAAGATCAACGAACTTTATGGTAAGACTTAAACATAATTCACACGCGATTCTTGTATTCCATAGCTCGCTTTCGAATTGATCTGAGTCTGTCATGAAACAGAACAATGTAAGACACTACATTAAGTTTCACAAAAGATGCAAACATCCTCCCAACATTGATTACATACCAAAAGACTTGTAAAACTGAAGCTATCATTTCGAAAAAACTGATCGGGAGGATTGAAGGTTATAACGTTAGAAATTACGTTTGTAGGGTATTGCTGCATGTTGAAAATTACAAAAGTTACATATTGATAAGCTGCACGTAATATAATTTACATGGGAAGCAATATAATGCATTACATACTTGTTCATGCAAAGGGCTTGGTTGATTTTGCTTAGAGGTTGGTTGTTTCTTAAACCTTTTCTTGCCAATCAATTCTAGTACACCCTTTGTCCTCCAATGATTGCGATCAGAGGCAGGTTTTCTTTTGATACCCTTCGCTAGGTGATTTTTTTTATCATAATCTACACCGTTCACTTCTAACTTGTTGAAGATGATGTTTACGTTTCGGCGTAAATTCTCATGAGTGTCAAGAAAAGCATGATTTTTACCTCCGTTGTTCATTGCCATTTTCTTGGATTGGTCTTCATGAGCTACAATGAACTGATGGTGAATTAACTGCATATTTTCAAGTAACTCCCTTGACGCTTTTCTCATGCATACATAGGCTTCTTCACTTTTCGATGCCAAAACTGCAACATGCATAAATGACCTACACAGTTGTTGGTAACGGGAGGCTATGTGGCACTTGTCATCAACACTAAATTGACTAACTTTATCTGTATCTAGTAGTTCAATCTTTGCTTGTCTCCTTCATCTTCACATTAAATATGACTCATGTATTTCTTGTATCTTCTTTTGATTAAGTGCCTTTAATGCATGATGACATAAAGTACATTTGAATTCATACTTTTTGCATGTACATTCAACTGTTCCGTTGTCAACATTGTACGTGACATGTGCTTTTTGCCTTTTCTAATGCTCTTCACCCTCTCATACAATATGGTATTTGTGCATATTCTCGGTTTGCATGCATCCGTCTATGTTGAAATTCATGACCTGCATAACCTCCTTCTTAATCCATTAAAATATAGTTAGTGTATAAAGATCTATAGGTCACATTAATATTTTCATGCCCAAAGTTACAAGGCATGTATTGAAGCATTTCACATCTTGTTCAAGCTCATTTTGTCTAAGACCGTCTACAAATAATTCATATTATTTCATGAAGTGAAACATTGTTAAACATGAATACAGGGTTTTCTTGAGTGTGGCATGCATAGATTCCGCTCTTTGTATGCTTATCATACCTGCACAAAAGTATTGTCTTCCATATGTCAATGCCCACTTCTCTTTTTTTGCATATAAATTTTATAACCACAAACAATCTTTAAGGTCATACATCTGAATCATTTCCTTCCAATCAGACATAAAGGTGACTTCGTCTACGCTCTCAAGTATACAACTTGTAAACTTTTTGTCAAACCCTGTCTTCTGATTAAATGTGTCCTATATTTTTTTTGCATTTTGAAAGATATGCCACAAATATAGGCGATGATGTGCATCTGACCACACATGAGACATTGCAGCCGTAATTGCATGATCACCATCTGTAAGTACAACTTCAGGATGCTTCCCATTTATTGCCTGTGTAAATACTCTGAACAACCACTCAACGCTTTTCTTGGTCTGGTCGTACAAAAAAGTGTCGCCTAATATACAACTTTGTGAGTGATGGTTCACTCTGTCAAACTGCGCAAATGACCACTATTCAGTATTAATCTTCACTGTCGTATAAAAAATAAGCACATCATTGAAGCATTCATAATCTACTCTTGACTTTGAATCTGCCCAAAACATATTCACAGCATATGCATCTTCATCTAGTTGCATTGCACTAAAGAAACCAGGGGCAATATTTGATTTCTTATGTAAGTAATCAACCAAAGAACATATTTCTCTATTCTTCATGTTATCTGTCCTCTTTCTTCTTAAGTGGTTTCTTAGATCCATAGGTATGAATGGCACATTCTCGCGACCACCATCTATGCGCGCGCATAAATTGTATGTCTTTCTTGGTGTAATGCCAGCGCTATCAGTTATTTCAGTAATTGCAGCATGCACTTCAGTTACTTTATGATGTGACCTTAATATAGAAGTCATAAATGAAGCAGATAAATCATGGTTATGATCACTGATTAAAGTACGAACTACATATTTCTCATTCGAAAGTCTTCTTAACACCATTCTCGCTGGACATCCACATCTTGAATCTGGCTTGCTCCTTGTTGGATTTCTACTTGACTTCTTTCAACCTTCCTTAGAACAAACATATGTCTTTCTCACCACAACACCTTGTGCATTTTTTGACTAAGAATACCTTCTAACACTGAAGCTAAATTTTAAGGCATATTCATTGTAAAATTTATATGCAGCATCCTCATTATTAAATTACATTCCTTCTACGGGAACAGAGTCAGGTGTACCATCATGTGCATTCCCAGTGCCTGCACATTTATCAAGTGTACTATCACAAGTGTACATTTATCAACTCCTCATTATCCAATTGCATTTCTTCTGATGAAACATTCAAGTCAAGAGTGAATCCAATGCCTACACCCTTCTTATCATGTGCATCATTAGTGCACATGTTCACTTCTTCAGAAGCGTCATTAGTACAGATGTTCACTTCTCTATAACTATCCAATGATTGAGATAGATCATCTTCATTACAATCAGATGATAAGCTCAACACTGTTATAAGCAAGATATCAATTTACGATAGCCAGCGCATACATTTACTACAATTTATTCAAGATGCATATAACAACGGATACCAATAAAGGTTAAGCAAGTCAAAGAAATGATTGAATGAATCATAATATAAAAGCAACAACGATTTGTTATTTGCTTATACTATGCATCGAGTTGTTATTTACCATGCCAATAAATGAAATGATTTGTCATATATGTGTGTTGATGATAGCGATTCACGTGACAGGGATTTAATTATATCTACGACACTGTGAAGCGATTTCAATAGAAATCGCTAAATGAACAGCGACTTGAATGCGAAAATCGCCACTGCAAGCGCACAACAATGTATTTCCACACACACATGTTTTAAAATTCTTTCTACAAATATCTTACAAATCGATACTAGAAAACACATAATAGCTTACAAATCAACACTACAAAATACATAATATCTTACAAATCAATATACATATCACAAAATATATTACAAATTGATACAAAAATTCAGCATAATAGCTTACAAATTGATATTAACAAACAAAACAATATCTCGCAAATCGGTAGTATGTTACTACGATCGTGATTTGCGATATATTGCATGTACTGAGTGAATGGACGATACTGGATGGGGTAGAGGCCCTTCCTCGCATCTGTAAACAAGCATTCTTGTCAACAGGTCCCAGTGTCTTACAAATATCATTAAGTTTCCAACAGTCGAAAGGACAAGATCCACCTGTAATAACAAAACAACGCTTTAATGGCACTCACGATGACATACGTTCTTCAACAATAGCATGATGATATGGAAAGGTACTCACGATGCCTTAATGGCACTTGTTGGAATGTTTGTGCATCATTGCTTTCTTCCATACTTCCTAACGATAACAAAAAAGAAGAAAAGACTGTAAAAAGAGATTGCCGAAAAATGCCCCTATGACACCCACCAATGATCAAACTAGTCGATCGCGAACCCAGAAATGTTTTATAACACAAGGTAAGAACGAGAAGGCGGCAATGTGTTGTAACACAAGCTAAAAACCAAGGCGGGAACTTGGACTCGAGACGACAGCAAAGGCTACTCCGGTGACAGCAGATGACGACAAAGGGTGCATCATCAAAGGGAGCTTCTGTTACAGCAGATGTTGCAAAACAGAACGTTTGGACTTTAAAGAATTAACATCATCCTCGAGTTTCTGGATGCAGGACATTTTTGTCATTTTCTCAAATCATTGTTTCCCTTTTTTTGAATGGAGGACATTTTTGTCCTTTTCTCGAACCATTGTTTCATGGCGAGAATAGCAGGAAAGGGTACTTAAGTCTTTGCGACCGTACCATACTCTGATGCTAAGTGATGCTCACACACATGGGAATACGAGCCCCATGTGCTTATATACGTGGTGCTCATTCGGATCCCCGAACATACACTATAGCAAACTGTACGTCTTCGGGGGAGAACACACAACACCCTCTCATTTTTTAACCTTTGGCTGGCTGGGAATGCCTCTAAATTTGAAAAAAAAATAAAAACTTATAATTTCAACGATTTTCGGCCAGAACAACCTACCAGAACTAGCTAGATTGTGGTGTCCATTGTTGAGGTTTGAAATTGGGAAATTTTGAGGGGTCTCAACAACCACACATCCCATCCCCCCACCACACACACACACACACACATAATAAACTAGGATTCACAAACCGGGGTAAGTAAAAAAATAGGCAACCCGAGTTCTTACACACTTGGCTCCATGCACCCAACTTGTGCATAAAACCAGATTTAGGCTATAAACCTAGTTGGACACGTAAAACCATGTTAATAACTTGGTTTTAGGTATCATCCATACAACCGCTAAAATTTTGTTAGTTTTTCTAAAAAACATCTCAAGAAATTGTTGGCCAATATAAAAATATAAAAAATTACATACAATACACAAAAAACATAAAAGAAATATATAATGTATGTATAGGGTGGTGGTTCTTTTAGGTTTTGAATTTTAAACCATGGATTTGAGAGTACCCTCTTCATTAACGAGAGCATGTTTGTAATGCCACGTGATTCTTGTCCAAATCACAATTACAACACATTCTCAAGGTTAATAAAACATGAGAAAAGTATAATTGTGATTGTGATTGCTACCTATAATTGTTTTTGCCTTGAATCTTATAAAAGTTGGTCACAAGATTGACCTTGTGACCAACAATCACACTCTACTTTTTCAGTTGTGATTGTTCATCCCACTTGTGACCAAAGCAAACATGCCTTGGGTGTGTGTTACATGAATAGAAAAAAGCATGGAGAATTTATCCATTGATAAATAAACGATTTTGATGTTCACACGAGAATAAAAATCGATAACCACAAGGGTGATGAGAATAGAATATTGACAGCCAAAATAGGTGATGTTTACATGAATATAAAATCAATAACCTTACCAGGCGATGAGAGCAGAATATCGATAATCACTCAGAGCGATAAGAACGGAAAATCGGTAGCCACACAAGACCATTTACGTGGTTTGGTTCTTAAGACCTACGCCCACAAATGAACTCTCTCTCTCTCTCTCTCTCTTAACTTGTGAGGGAGGAACTCATTATTATTTATAGATCAGCCTGAAACCAGAGTATAATAAGGAAACTCTTGCTTTGAGAAGGTTTCTATAGATTTACAAGGACCCTTTAAACACATAAATTTAGACTTTTTATCTTCATAAGTTTCTTAGCCTTTAAGAGGTCTTCTATGGCCTTAGAGTTCTTAGACAACAATGTAGTTGGAGTCTTCTTAGAGTAGAAAGTAGCTTGAGCTTTTAAAACCTTCTTCCTTTTATGTTCATCTCCCTTTTATGTTCATCTCCCTTGGACATCACTTTTTGATTATCCAGCCCATTCTCTAGATCCAGATCTCCATTGACACTGTTTCTACTAGGCGATTCAATAAAAATATCCATAGAGAAAAAGTAGTAGTTTCCTCTGTGACTTTTGAGGATATTCAATTCTTAAAATGTAAAAAGGCTGCCCAACTTATTCACCACGTTCAATAAGCACGTGGGGCTCCTGCTGTTTTGAGGGTAAAGAAGAGAGCCTGAACCCTTAATTGTTATTGAAAATATCGTGAAACATGCAGCATACACACTACAAAAGATAATCTAACAGTGGGAGACATTAATACTGAAATTGTTTAACACAAGGTAAAAACTTAAAATTAAAACGTACAGGCTATAGGACCATTATATAGAGATAAAAAGCAGACTCATAACTGCTCCTTCTCATTAAGAGCCACTACCCCACTAACGCAAGACTCTTGTAACTCATAGAAAACTGACTCCTTAAGTTTAGGAACCACATCACACGTGGTTTACAAACTACTCTCACACCCACCCACTAACCCACTACTTACAATTACACATTCATGTAACCCCCTTTTTGCATCAGACTCTATCACTCCCCCTTGATGCAAAACTCGATACACCTAAAGTGGATCTGAATTTCACAAAGTTTGAATAGCTGAGTGCTTTTGTAAATCCATCTATAATTTTATCATTTGTAGAGCAATATTTCATTGCTACAGCTCCATCGGCGATAGCCTGTCTGATAAAATGATGACACAACTCAATATGCTTAGTTCGCCCATGGAACACAAGGCTAATTGTCATGGCAATGGTTGCTTGGTTGTCACAATAGAGTTCCGTTATATTTGCCTATTCTTGATGCAAGTCCGCCAACATTCTTCTTATCCAAATAGCTTGACATACGGATGCATTCGCAGCAACATACTCTGCTTCTGAGGATGAAAGTGCCACTATTGCTTGCTTCTTTGACATCCATGACACAACTCCTGATCCAAGATTAAAGATGGATCCACTCATGCTTTTCCTGTCATCTACAAAACCAACCCAATCACTATCAGAAAAGCCAATTAATTTGAAATCATGAATTAATTGGTACCAAATCCCATAATTAGTTGTTGCTCGAACATAACGAAGGATCCGCTTTGCCGCTCCAAGATGATGTGTCATGGGACACTGCATAAACCTTGAGATTAGGCCGACAAGAAAAATGATATCTGGACGTGTCTGGGTAAGAAACATTAGCCTTCCAACTAAGCTTCTATGCAATCGTTCAACAACCTTCATAGTACCATCGTGTACCGATAATTTCTCATTAGTATTCATGGGAGTGGAACATGGCATGCACGACACCATATTAAATTTCTCAAGTAAGTCTAAAGCATACTTTTCTTGAGAAATAAAAATACCATCAATACTTTGTTGAACTTGAAGTCCAAGAAAATAATGTAACAACCCTAGATCTGACATTTCAAATTCTTGCATCATGTTTACTTTAAATTCTTCAGAAAGTGTACTCGACAAGCCTGTATAAATTATGTCATCTACATAAACACAAACTATAAGAAATTTAGTATATGTTCCTTTTACATACAAAGTGTGCTCACTCTCACTTCTGTGAAATCCTCTTTGCATTAAGTATGAGTCCAATCTCCCATACCAGGCTCACGGTGCCTGTTTAAGGCGATAAAGCACCTTTTTCAACCTGTACACCTTCTCTTCCTTACCTTTAACAACAAATCTCTATGGCTGGCAAACATAGACCTTTTCTTCCAAGAACCCATTAAAAAATGCAAACTTTATATCAAATTGAAAAACTGACGATTTCATATGAGCTGCTAATGCCAAAATAATTCTAACAATTTCAAAATATGCAATAGGAGAAAAGGTTTCTGAAAAATCTACTCCAAATTCTTGAGCATACCCCTTAACGACTAACCTTACCTTGTATTTTTGCACACTCCTATCATCATTATATTTAACCTTGTAAACCCATTTCACACCAATAGCATTTTGACCTATGGGTAAATCTATAAGTTCCCAAGTATCATTTTTTCACTGGCTACCATTTCTTCTTCCATGGATCTTACCCATTCTTGTTTCCTACTAGCATCCTTGCAGCACATAGGTTCTTCAACCAACAGGGAAAATGTACAAGATTCATAAATTTCTTTTACGAATCTTACCTTTCTAGGTGGTGTATCTGTGTCCTCAGTACCACCATTGTCTTGAGAGATGCTTGTTGAAGCTTCTGATATTATCACCTCTTTCACCAACTTGGTCTTTACAATTGCATTTCTTGAAGCTTCCAACGTCTTATCAGACATAAGGGAAATGCCTCCTATATTTGACCTATCTGCATCTTGATTCCAATTCTAAGAGCTTAATTCATAAAAAATTACATCACGATGAATAATTACACTCTTAGTTGTTGGATTATATAATTGATACCCCTTTGTTATGTCACTATAACCAACAAAAATGAATTTCTCACTTTTCTTATCCATCTTGTTACAATCACTAATCGATCAAGGAATAAGAAACACAACCAAAAATTCTTAAATTACTCACATTTGGCTTTCATTGCCACGATGCCTCATATGGAGTCATGTTATGCACAACTTTTGTTGGAGATATATTGAGTAAGCATACTGTTGTGTTAACTGCTTCAGCCTAAAATTCATTCGAGAGTTGTTTTTTACTCAACATGCTCCTGGCCAATTCTACGATTGTACGGTTTTTCTGCTCAACTATACCGGTTTGCTCTGATGTTTTCCTTACTGTTAGCTACCTACGAATTCCATTCTTTTTGCAAAATTCTTCAAAATCATTAGATAGAAATTCTCTCCCTCTATCTGTATGTAGAAGTTAAAAATCTTGGTATTTATTATTGAATTATTTAAATAATATTAGAATAATGTAGGATATGTCATGATGTGTCACATGGCATCTACGTTTGTCATGTTTGTGTCAGTAGACACTGGAGGCATATAACTTGTTCCTGTGACATAGTTTACACTTTGTCATGTCAAACAAAGCTTAGTATAAAATGTAATAGTTTAGAAATTGTTGAAAGCATATGTTAGAGATATGATAGGGTTTAGCAAGTTTGGGTTAATTTTATGGTTTAACAGTTAGGGTGTGTTTCATAGCAGGGATAAAATGTCCCGGGGATTTTTTGTTCCATTTTGATGTGTCCTATGGGGGCTATCAAACATGTCAAAAAATGTCTCCACCTAGGGGTAGGCAACGGGTTGGCCTGGCCTGCCAATGGACCGGGCAACCAGGTCAGCCTGGTCAAAGCCTGTCCCATCAATTGATGAGCTGAGTCTAAGTCCCAATTGGGGCCGGCCCATTCAGAAATCCTAATCCCATGGAATCAGGACGGGTTGGGCTAGATATATATGCATATAATATATATGTATAATCCGAATATATATTATATATTATATATTTATTGTTAGATTTGTTAAATTTATCTTATTTGCTATGTTTTCTATATACGACATGGTAAATGTAAAAAATATAATTTTTCATTTTTAACTTAAGTTTCATTTTCAGATTACATATTTTAAGGAGACAGAAGAAGGATTATCACAAATCCCTTGAGTTAAGGATATGATAGAGGTCAATGACTTGTTATTATTATCTCTTATTTTGGACTACATATATTTGTAATTTATTAAAGATCAATAAAAAACAAAAGAATACTTCTTCTCTACTGTGTTTTTCTTCAATATCATTTCATTATAAGAAAAATGTTAATTAGCGACAGACATTTGCGACAAAAATAATCCATCACAATTTTGCGACGGATTAGTGATAGAAAATTAGTCATCCCAAAAATTAGAATTAGTTACAAAATTTGTGACAAAAAAATTCTGTCTCAAAAACCGTCGCTAATTAGCGACAGAATGTAATCCAGCTCAAACTCCATCGCAACTTCGCAACGAATGAGCGACATAATTTTTATGTTGCTACTTCATTCTAATTGGCAACAGATTTTGAGATGAAAATTTTCCATCACTAAGCTATCGCTAATTTCCTCCGTAAAACCCTATTGCGAGTCCATTTTTGTTTCATCCCTCACACGTTGCCCGCCGCTTGTCGCCCGTCACCTTCTTCTTCTTCCCTCACTTCTTCTCTCTCATCACCGTGTGCCACCGCTATGTGCCATCGGCGCCAGTCGCCCATCACCTCCTCCTTCTTCCCTTACTCCTCTCTCATCGCCGTGTGCCACCACCAACCACCGCAGTGTGCCATCGTTGCCCGTCGCCTGATTTCTCTCAATCACCTCCTCCTTCTTCCCTCACTCCATCTCTCTCACCGTTGACCACCACCGTGTGTCGACCTCTCTTCTTCCTCCCCCTCCCTGAGTCCTCTCTTCACCTCTTTCCTTCCCCATCTGCAGGCCGCCGAAGCGGCGCCATCGCCTACCTCCTCTTCTTCCTCCCCCTTCCCGAGTCTCGCTCAATCTGTCACAGACCGACCATCGCCAACCTCCCATCCCCTCTTTTCTTCCCCTATTTTCTTTTTTCCACCTTGCACTATCGCTCTCGTCGAGACACACTTCGTCTCTCTGACGAGTGTCGACCCAGATTCCCTATTGGCCCTTCTTTGTATTTTTTTTCTTCTTCTTTTTCTTTTCTGCCCTTGTTCGTGCGGGAATAGCAGTGAGCGATCGTGTACTAGTCGAGTTCCATCCATCTTGTCGGGCCTCTGACATGTATCCGCCAATCGTGAAGGTCTGTTCGGGTGATGATAAGTTGGTCGTTGTGTGTATGAGCAGTTGTAGCGTTCTCTCCTTGTGAGAGGGGCGAGTAGATCATTTAGTATTGTATTGTTTTGTATATTTGTGCTTTGGAGGTACTAACCATGCATTTATTTTAGCATTTAATTCATATTAATTCATGCATGATCCAATAAGAAACCACATTAAAATCCAAAATTTATCATTAGTTTCGAAAAAATGCGTGAAAAAGATAAAATTCGAAAAAAGCATAAATTGCAAGTTATTTTTGTGAATTAGGTTGGTTAGAAATTAGTATTCATATTTTTCTTTAGAATTTAGATTTTTAATTAAATTAGATTAAAAAAAATAAATCGACGCTATAGTTTTTAAGAAGTTGAAATAGTTTAGGCAAAATGTAGGTTTTTAGAGTTTTTTTAGAAAACATTTTGTGTTTGTAGAAAAACTCTTTTTGGAATTTATAGAAATTAATAGGAGTTAGTAGCAAACTCTTCCTCTTTAAATACCCTACACAGGGGTTTGAGAGAGGGGCCCTTCTTTGCTCACACGCACCCCTCTTCTTCTCCAACCCCTCTCTTCTTCCATCTGGTTCTTCTTCCTCCTCTTTTCTTCTCCTTCCTTCTTCCTCCTTTCTTCTTCTGACTCTTTCCCACCGGAGGTCCTGAATCTTCTCACTGGGTGCCATCGATGCAAGGGAGAGGCCCCTTCTCTCTTTTCAACCCCTCCAGCAATTTGGTAAGTCCTTCCTCTTCTTCTCCTCCTTCCCTCTCTTTTCACCTCATCTCTTCTTCTCTTTCCCTTCTCCTTCATCTCCGGTGGAGAAACACGATCCTGCGGCAGTGTAAGGGCTGGAGATCGCCTTCTCTTCCCAATCCCTCCAGCCAATCCGGTAAGGTTTTTCTTCCTTTCATTTCTTGTTAGATTAGTTGAAAATAAAAACAAAAAAATTAGATTAAGTTTTCATTCTGCGTTTTAGATTTTTCTGATCTTCATTGTTATGGTTTAGCTTTTAACGTTTCTGAGTTTACATCTTACATTTTTGGTTTCCTACATCATTGTCACCTCTGCATTTGTTATCATCAGCATTGAACTCATTCGGCATTTGCATTCCAATCGGTAGCGCATTCCATTTGCATCATGTTGCATCATTTAAAATTTTTGATTTCAGCAACTTTCTGTAGCATTTTCCTATTTTGTGATTTTTCTTATTTGCTGCGATTTCCGTGATTTGATTCATTAGTTTTTTTTCCTCTGCATTTGCTGTTGCAATCTGTGTTTTTGAGTTTTATTTTCTTTATTTCATTTCCGTCATTTCGTTGACTTCCTGCATTTCAAATTTCATTCCTGCAACAGATTTTCACTCTGTGCGCATTTGTTTATTATTATCCATTATGCTCTTTTCAATTACATTCTACTGTATTTTCTTACTTGTGTGGTTTTCCTTTCTTGTATTGCATTGTATTTCCGTCCCTTTTGTTTCTAAAATTTCCCGCTACACAATTGCATAAGCATTTTCATCTTGCATTTTAGTTTCGTGTTTTCTTTCTATATCGTGCAATTTGCCTTTCTTATTTTCCCTTCGTGAATTTGCATTTCGCATTTTGTTTTGACATTTATGCATTCATTTCATTTTTGCATTTTCATTTTGTTAGTGTAGTGCTATTGTTGTTGTTGTTGTTGTTGTTGTTGTTGTGTATTTCGTGTTTTACAAGAAAAGCGTGGAGCAAGAGGCAAGCAAGCGAGACACATGGTGGTGTGCATTCGATATGCAACACGATGATACAAGCGGAAGACAATTGCTTTTCTTTTAGAATCAAGAATTTGATCTTCATTTAATTTTGGGTTGTAATAAAACCATTTTAAATCCTCTGCGTAGGATAAAATTTGATGTAATAGTTAAGTAGTTATTTTCTCATACTTTTATAATTTTGGCAATAAAGCGTAGTTAGTTGAGTGTTGAATACACAGTATTACCCATTCTTTGAGTTTGACACGGACTCCATATGAGCACCCCAAATTTTTCAAAGGTTTTTCAAAATGACCCTTTTTGCCCCTAATTCCATCTTCTGAGAAAACCAAAGCGATTTCAAAGCTAAATTTCAGTCTTTTTTCAGATTTTTGGATTGAATTCTACATTGATATATTCAAATTCCATTTCGGGTCCGAACCCAGTGTTTTAAATCCAAATCTGAGTCCCATTGACCGATTTCCAAATTAAAATTATAAAAATACCAAAAATGGTTCTAAATGGCTCGGGCAATTCATCTGGCACTCTGTTGAATCCTCAATCTTATATTTCTCAGTTCGAGGCTGTAAAACCTTGAATATTTCCTAAAGATCCAGACATAAGTCCACATTTCTGAAGAAATTTTCTCAAAATAGCTTTTAAATTCTCAGAAAAACTCCCTTTGTGTAAATATTTTACAAAAACACAAAAAAAATAGTTTTGACCTTTGGTTTCTTGTAAAACTCTAGGATTTTTTTTTATTATTCTAAAAATACAAAAAAATGGAGAAATAACACAAAATTCAAAAAAAGAAAAAATTGGAAAATTATGAGAAAAACAAATTGAATTTTGCTAAAGACCTCGGAAGCCCCTTTTTGTAAAAATTTGAAAACCGAAGAGGGGGGGTCTTTTGCAAAACCTTTTTAGGGTTTTCTTCGTAAGGAAAAAAAAAAGAGAAAAGGGAGTCGCCCCTCATTCTCTCTTCACTCTCGCCTCTCTCCCCTTTTCGGCTTCCATTCACAGATCTCCCAAACCCCCCATCTCCGAACCCTCTTCAGCCTCCACCTTTGATCTCCAACGGACCTTCACGAACCTTCCTCTCCTTCCTTAAAAAGAGGCACACAGAGCTCCTTCATCCCATCCATTTTTCACCCCTCCATCTGCTTTTACCTCTATATCTTCTTCCTTTCTTCTGAATCGATCGCTCCTCACCCCCGCACCCCTTCTTTACGCTTCAAATCTTCTTCTTCCCCATTTGTTTTCTGCCATTTCCTCGGTTCCTCTTTTACATCGACTGAGGGAAATCGATCCAGCCCTGTGATTTCCAAGCAATCCGATCGACCACCCGTGCGATTACAGTGAGTAACCGTCCCCTTCTCTCGTTTCTATTTTATATGTCTCTTTTCCTTCATTTTCGACATTTCTCCATTTCGATCTTTCTTTCTTTTCTTTTGCATTTCAAGGCACAAGAGATGAGAATTGACCTGCCTATAGCAGGGTCGATCCGTCGGGTGCTACAGTAATAGGAATATCGATTCCAATATCTTTCTCTTCCCCTTTATCATTCATGAATTTCCTGGATTTTTGCAGATTTTAGCATACGTTTATAATGTGATTCTTCCTGTTTTGCATTCATCATCTGTTTATCCTAATTTCTCATGCTTACTTTGATTTTAGATCTTATGTTGGATCCCCTTTTCTCTTTTGTTTCGAATTTTGATTTCTTGCATGCTCGATTTCTGGTTTTAAAGATGTTTTGATAATTAATCTCTTTCTTCAGTTATAGATTCTTCGTTGTGTTTGCATTATTTACATCTGTTGTCGGTACATAGTTTGGTTTCTAGCAATTGTCCTTTGATTCATGCTCTGGTTTTCTGACCTATAATTTCTTTCTCCCTTTTTCTGAACTCATTTGATATAACTCAGCATCTGGTATGCCTTGTTATTAGCTCTTTAGATGATAGGGTACTCGACCATAGTATATCCAGTAAATGATGATCATACCAGTCCGTGAGTTGCCGAGTTTAGGAAAATGAAATGGGGAATGTCGAGGGCTTGTGCATTCGTTTTATTGGGAAACATGGTGTCCTGCTTACTCAGGTATCCATCCCCTGTACACCTACAAAGTTTGATTTTGTAGCACATGTTTTGCTTTTGATATTGAGCATTTTTTTTTTATATATGTACCCATAGCGACAGACCGTATCCTCTTCTGCATCTGGGGTATTGGACTCAGTGAATTTGTTGCTGGAGATGCATCACATTCCCTTTGTTAATGATTAGCATCTTCAATATATTCTTTTATCTATTCTGTTTTCTTTTAGTGTTTTCTAATTTCCTTTGTATCCAATGCCGACCTCATGATCGTGTTCCAACGATTCATAAAATGAAATGACAAGCTACCTAATGGCGGTATCAATGAAGGACTATTTTTTTTTTCTTTTCTCCTTCTCTGATTATCATCTTATTTATCTTCCTATTCCTTTGCTACTAACATTACCTATGGAATTTTGAGGACCAGATCATAATTGCACAACAGCTCGGTACTCTCCTAAATCTGAGTACCATATTTGTAAATCTTTGGGTATCGATCAGTTGAAGGATTCCATGGTAGCTACAGACTTGAAATACAAGGTTTCATTGGCATAAAATTGCGTCCATCCTGTCTCCAAGTCCAGCGACTGGAAGTAACAATTCAATTGATTGGATGTCTTGAACTAAGCTCAATATCGGATTGTGAGAAATAGCATCTCTTGTTTCATCCATCACTGTATATCTATATAGCCTCATTTTTTTTAATTCTCAAAAATAGAGATTGTTCATATCTTCATATATGCACACACCATCTTAGCATTACTGCATTTTCACTTACACTCAGCATATTCACGTAAGGCACTTCATTAGCACCTCATTATATACCCCACACCTACTGTAACCCCTTTGTAGCAACACCATTCTTATATATTTCAAGTGTTCATAAAATGAATTATCAGATGATAATTCTGAAGAAGGTGGCTTGCCATTCCTCAAAACCAGGGTTTAGCTGGTTGGATGTGTTGCACGCTAAGCAATGATGGACTCACTCTGCATCCGATCGGTTAATCAACTTGTTGCTTTCTTGAAGGACTGATGTTAGAACTCAAGGTTTAAAATTCATTTCCTAATGGGTGTGCTATCTAAACTCCAAATCTGATATCTGAATTTAATATTCGTAAATCCCTCTTTTAGTTGTCATGAATGCTTACCTTTTACAATCTGAATTTATCATAATCTGTTATGAAGCTTGTTCTATTTACTGTAGGATTGTGTTCTGAGGTTTGTATTTTTAGTCCTGTGTCATATTGGGTATGGCCTCAACAAAAGGTATACCAGATGCCTTTTTTCAACGATTGGGTTGGCGTCTCGTGAAAAAGGAAATATTTGCATGTGCTGAGACAATAAAATACGATAATCAGAAAGAGTCTCCTTCTAAAAGCCAAAGCAATTCCAATGGATTAAGTTGTATGTTGATCCCAAAGATGATTCGACTCCCATTTGGCTCTTCAAGATAAAAGTATATCCCATGGAGGAGGGAATCATCACTGTCAAGGGTCCCAAAGGTGAGCAATTATTTATAGCAATCATTCTACTGGCTTTCTCACCTACGACTTGCACAACAGAAGCTACTAAGGTTGACGCGAGTGGATTGAAGGGCTTCTCGGCTTCTGTCAGATTCAAATCTTTGAAGGGACAGGATTCCCCTGGTTGCTATGGAATAATAAAGGCTTCTCAGTATACTCTGTTTGTTTATTCCATCCATCTTTTCTACTGATTTTGTTGACATTAACGCAGCACATTGATATTCTACTTGCTGGTATGCTTGTAAGAAATCAACAATACACCTTGCATCAATGTACATACCTTCATTATTCACTTTGATCCCTTGTACATTACACCTTTGCACATATCTGCACATGTCCACTACCCCTTGCTTCATCACGTTTTCATGGCATATGATGTCTTCTACTGTTTGGTTTATCATCTCACTTTCTGGACGACTTTAGATGTCCTGCTGAGTAGTTATGGAAAGATCAGATGGGGAATAAAGGTAACGTGGGTCTTATAATCAATATTTTAGTTCAAATTCAGAGCCAGAGTATCACATAGTGAAAAGGGGGTTACTTGACAAGCCAATATTGTGTAAAACTTGTGGAATAAAGCAAAGAACAGAAGGTTTCAAAGTGACCTACGTATCCTCACAGATGCAGGAATCGGTATTAGTCAATGTTGGAGATAGCCTCGATGCTGGAAAGGGTAGGCCAAGATAACACTGCCATGCCTTTAATTACTAATTGATTCTCTCTGTGATTCTGTTGAATGTAAACTTATTAGTTTCAGACATTAGTTACCTGATTCCATCAAAATTGTCCATCTGGTTCCCCATTTATAAAAAAAAAAATGAGTCTTACTATTATACTGGTACCTGCTAAAGGCATCTTCCCCTGTGATCACAATAGTGTCCTATGTGCATAAAGTAACTCCAGAGTGTTGTCATGATGAAACAGCTGCAAATGGGTGGCTGGCAAAATCCATAGGAATGTTTATAAAGACCACCCTTCACCATTACTTTCTTTTTGTAGATAACTCCCCTGATTTTTGCCAATCCATTATTGATGTTGGACAAATAAGGCGTTATTTGCAAGACATATACATATGTGGCCTCATGTTTATTTTTAGCATTACTGTCATTCACCTTATATGTTGTAGTTATATTGTACATTATGGCATATCCCTCAGGCTGTTATTTATAACATTGGGACCATTGCTCCACTGATGAGGGAGTGGGGATCCTCAGTAGGATCGGCTCAGAATGATGCGTGTTAAAGGAACAATTGATGCTGGAAATGGGCTAGCTGTGCACAATTTATCACTGTAGGATTGGCTCATATGAGTTGTTGGCTACTCACTCTACTAACCTTTGTGAATTTTGAACAGGCGTTAATCAGTGTTGACTGTATAGTGTTTTAAGGCCCTGTGAACAGATCTGACTCTTGTTTCATGTGTTTTATTTTGGGTCATTTTGGGTTTAGCATTCGTATAGCATGGATGAATTGCTGACTCGATTCATTCCAATTGCTTGAGGCTCCTGGTTGTTTCGCTTCAACTAACACATTAAAGAGATCTGCTGGTTTGGAGGCCCTGGAGATGTATGACATGGTCATGACACAACCATTTTGTGTTGGAATCCTGTGTAACATGGAACTTTTTTTTTTCTTTTCTTTCTTTCTTTTCCCCTTTACTTCTGCTGGAAATTATTGAAATATGGTGCGAAGCCAACTCATAACACGATGTTTGGTCGTTTACAGAGGGTCTGTTTGCTAATTAGTCCTGCGATGCTGGATGCCATTTGTTCTCAAGTAGATTCATGGTGTTAATATCATATCTGTAGTCATAGCTATATCCACCCAGCCCAGCCTGGGCAATGGAGGTTCATAACCTACATCATACATCGCCACTGCCCGGTGCCTACAGCATCTCTGTAGCATTTATATTTTGTCATGCTTGTTGGGAATTGCATATCTGTATATCCCATGCTTCTTTTGTAGTCTCATTTGCATAATACTTCCCTCTCTGCTGAAGTTATGTCTTCATATTTAAAATAAAGATGCAACAAAATCATTTGTTGGCTTCATGATGTATTGACGGATATCGACATGTATTTTAAGGAAGGGCTCCTGATTCAGAAGTTGATATTGAAAACATGGAAGGCTAAAGAAAATTTGGTCAAGTGGTTTGAAAAAGGCTAAAATAGTTCGTCTCTGAGAAATCCAAACAGAGGTAAGACTATGATTAAATGATCATTTGGGGCAAACATAACGTGTATATTCTCATATGTGTTTGGATACATACCTTTTCACATGTATATTGGATTTTGATATAGCATCCTCCATTTCCCCATGTATCTTCTTTTGCATTTTGCCTTGTACTAACTCTGTTTTGCAGGAAAGACATGAATTGTTGAATTTCCCTTTTCAGCAATTTGAACTTCAATGCAATTTCAAGTTTGATATTAATGAGAAATTTCTTCTTTCAGCCTTAGAATATAATGAATGAGCAATGTAAATATCATGAATTGCTTGTTTTCATGCATTTTTTTTCTTAAATTCTCACAATGGTGAAACACGAGTGGCACGTCCACCATTTCGTAAGAGGTAAATTAATCCTAAGTTGATGATTTACATTAACGGCCATAGTCGGGATGTAAACAAGACTTAGTATTTTTATCTTTTATGAAATAACACTGGATCCACATTGGATCCCACTTTTCAAAAATCATCATATTTTCTTTAAATATTTTTCTCTTTTATTAGAATTTAATCTAAAATTAATTCAATATATATACCAATGGCCATAGTCAGGGTATATTGAGAATTAATTTCATTTTAAATTCTATAAAAGCACCAAAAAAGGTATTTTATTCTTCATTTGAATTTAGATATGACTATTATATGATACATTCAATGACCATAGTCAGGAGTGTATTATATCATTAATCTTATTTAAATTCATTTGAAGAATGAAATATGATTTTCAAATCCAATTTCAAACTTATTCAAATTCATTCATCATTTAGGGTAGAATTGCATCATATTTTCAAAATTCTCTTTCAAAAACCCAAGTGATTGTGAATATCCCTTCTTCAAAATTCTATTCCAAATCTATCTCAATTTCAAAGTCCAATTTGACTTTGGAATTTCAAAATCATTTTCTATTCAAACTCCAAAATCTCAATCAAAATCCAATTTCAAAGTTCAATTTAAACTTTGAAGTTTCTGATTCATCTTTTGATTCAAAATCAAGTTTTCTTCAAAAATTTCAAAATCAAAGTTGAGATTGATTATGAATCTCAAAACTTGACCCTTCTTAAATCCTAAAATTCAATCTGGGTTTTCAAAACCCAGATCCATCTTCAGAAGTCCCATTTGGACTTTCAGAATACAAATCCAAAGCTAGATCCCAATTACAACTTGGATACAATTCTACCTTTGGATCTTAGACTTCAGGTCCAATTCCGTTTTAGGATCTAGAACCCACTTTTACTTTGAATCTCAGACTCCAGATCCAAAATCTATTTTAGGATCCAGAACTCAATTCTATTTTGGATCTCAGACTTCAGATCCAAAATCTATTTTAGGATCCAGAATCCAACTTCATCTTGGATCTCAGATTACAGATCCAAAATCCATTTAGGATCCAAAACCTAGTTCTACTTTGGATCTCAGATTTCAAGATCCAAAATCCATTTTAGGAATCCAGATTCTAATTCTACTTTGGATCTCATATTTCAAGATCCAAAATCCATTTTAGGATCCAGATTCCAATTCTACTTTGGATCTCAGATTTCAAGATCCAAAATCTATTTTAGGATCCAGAACCCAATTCTATTTCGGATCTCAGACTTCAGATCCGAATCCATGTTAGGATCCAGAACCAATTCTACTTTGGATCTCAGACTTCAGATCCAATTCCATTTAAAATTCAGAATCCAATTTCATCTTGGATCCTAGAGTTCAAATCCAATTCCCATTTTCAGATTCTAAATCCAGAATTCAAATTCAAAATCTCAACTCTATTTAGAATCCATACTTTGGATTCAAATTCCATTTTAAAAGTTTCAGATGTCAAATCAACTTCTATTCTCAATTCCAAATCTTAAATCCAATTCCATTTTTTTATCTCAGATTTCAAATCCGATTCCTATTTTCGGGTTTTAAAGTCCAAAATTCAACTTTGAACTCTGTTTAAAACCTAGACTTCGGATTCAAATTCCATCTTGAATTCCAACTTTCAAATCAATTCTATTTCTCAACTCTATTTTAGATTTCCCATATTTTATTCTAAAAGTTAGAATTCAATTCCTATTCATCTCTAATCTGATTCAAAGTCCATTTATGACTTTGAAATTTTCTTTCTTCTCCGTTTTATTTCAACTTCAGAATCATTCCTTTTAAAATCCAGATTTATTTTCCCAAGCTCTGATTATTTCAACAACTTAGAACTTTAATATTAAGTTCTAAGTTAAAAACCATTTCTTCACTCTATTATCAAATTCATCTCAGAAACACTTGGAAAATTTCAAAAAAACATCTTTTCAAAAGAGAGCATACATCTTTGCATTGCACAAGCATGATTCTTTGTGTATTTTTTAGACTTAGAATAAATTCTTAGATAAATTTCTTAGCAAAGCAAAAGACATAAATTCGACCCTTGGTTCGATTACCCCTAGTAAAGGCGCCAGGAACGGTCAAACCTTGTACCGACGAGCGGATCCCGTCTCCCAGTTTTCTCGCAAATATTTTCAAAACGGAGGCGAGTTATTTTCTCAAATATTTTCAAAATTAAGGTCAAGTGAGACCCCGCAAAAGAGTTCCTCTCTCTCTTTTTTTCTCTTCTCTTCTCTTCTCTTCTCTCTTTCTTTCTGTCTTTTATTCTTCTCCCTTCAAAAAAGAGGAAATAGAGGTTGGAAAGGAAAAGAGAAGGAAGAGAGAGAATATTACGAGAGGAAAAAATTTGCGATAATCACAGTTTTGTCGACCGTGATGGGACTCGTCTTCGTCCGGTCGAATTTAATGCCTTTTGCTTTGCTTCGATATTATCTAAGTCTTTATTCTATAAATGTCAGCTTTATTTCCATGCAAACCTTAGGAACCTAGACTCTGTCCTAAAGCTGACATCATTGCATATAGGATTTAAGTATGGTTTGGTAGGACCATATTAAGGAGATTATTCCATGCTCACATTAGAATTAGGTCTTAAATACAACTCTCCTCAATTCTAGGGATTGAATGCAAACAATGTATGCAAGTATATGCTTCTTTTCATTTTAATCTATCTCTTTAGGACTTGCATTAGAGCCTTCTGATTTCTTGCATGTTGAGCATATTTTGAAAACCTCCTTACCTATATTGTCTCGGTCTTCACGTTGCTGGGCTGTCTCATTGAACCATAGTTCGGGAGAGAGCCTCACAACTGGACCACTTATTTGGGTTCGCGCCCCCCTACCACGTACCTAAGGGCCATAGTCCGAGCTATATCGGTAGGTGCTCAAGGATGTTGGGAAGCCATTACCTTAAAACCGGAGGAATATTTCTATGCCACGTACTTTGAGCCATTACCTTGATTGGAATCAGATGATTTGAACCCTAGAGTTAGGATTAAGGTCCTACAAGCCATTTCAAAATATTGCATTTAGGGTCAGCCTCTAGGGAGTACTGTTTGTGCATCCTTGTTTGTATATCTATGATTGTATGATATTTTATATTCCCTATATTTTTTAAAACCCTGGGTATATATTATTCAAAATTTTCTCTTTGTTTTAAAAACCCAGGTGTATTTTCCTTTCTTCTCTTAATTTCTTCTAATTCTTTTTTATCCTGCCTGCAATTCTTCAAAAATTTTCTTTTCTATATTCTATTCCTTACCCTCATTTACAATAAAACATCTTTTGTCAGGATATGTCCTTTTCAAAATTTATCTTTATTCACATTTTACTTGTCTATCCTTTTTCAGAAAAACAATGCGGTTGTCGCAAATTTTGGTGACAACCCGATCCCTCGTAATGGGATATTTTCATTTTCGGATTATGATTTCTTCCTTTATTAAAATTTCTTCCTAGATCTTTTCTAAAACCCCCATTTTTGCCCTACAGAGAGAGCATCGGCATTATCAGTTGATTTGGGGCAAAGCTCAGAGATTACACTGCTCTAACATCCCAGTTATAAGCAGAGAGAGTAAGGAATGAATCCTCAAAAATCTGCCAGAAAGGGAGTTCAGGACAACAGAAGTGAGATCGATCCCGCGATATACCAATTATTCAAAAAGATGATGGTTGAGATATTGTCTGAACAAGCTGAAGCCAATTGCGGAAAAGCTCCCACAGAGGGTAAGACACCTGTCACCTTCCCCATGACTGAACACGGCAATATCAGTATAGGAAATTCCAAAGCCAGCAAGAACAACAATCAAGGCAACCAGGGCAGCAACTTGAGAGAGCATAAAAGCCAGATTGGAAAATATTGTGAAAACCATGATAGACCTCTTCAATACAGTCCTCAGCAAAGAGGCAAGAAGCAAGAAGAACCAAAGCGTAAGGATTGGAGCAAGGATCGAGATTTCACTCCTTTAGATGAACCGCTTGACAAAGTCCTCGAATACATGTTGTCTAATGGATCACTCAGGCTCCCAAAAGCCGCCAGCCCTTCCACAGTCATGGGAAAATATATAGACCAGTTCTGCAGATACCATCAAGTAACAGGGCATGACACTGAGCATTGCTTCATCTTCAAGAATATCGTTCAGGATTGCCTTGATAAGAATCTCTTCGTCAAAAACGAAGAAGAAAGGCATCCAGATCTCCTAAATATGCAAGCTCAGTCCAGCTATCAGGCAGGGGTCAGCACTCGACAGAAGTCAAGCGAGCTGAAGAAAGCAAAGCATGAAGGTTGGGGTTATGATCGTCGGCTTACTCCTCTAGGTCAGCCGATCAAAGAAGTTCTCCAATACCTGCTCGAGAAAGAAATGATCAAACTCCCAAAGCAGGATGATCCCTCTGTCACCAAGGGGAAATGGAAGAATCGATTTTGCAAGTTTCATCGAGCGAGGGGGCATGACACGGAGAGCTGCTTCATCCTTAAAAACATTGTGCAGGACTACATTGATAAAGAGCTTCTGGTACCAGAGGAAGGAGAAGAGCAGCCTGCAGTTTCAGCCGGACCTTTTTCAGAGCAATCAGAGAATCGAGAATGCTAAGAGTTTTCGCTTTCATCCCTTTCTGTCAGTCGCTTTGTAGGGGCAAGTCAGCCCAGTTTTTGTGACTTCTTTTAGTTAAAATACTTGTAAATATTCAGTTCTGTTATCAAACTTTCCCTTATCAATGAAGTGTCGATTTTTCTTTATATCTTTGATATTCAATACTTTATTCTTTTTGCTATATTGGGGCATTAAGTTTCTTTTTTAAAATACGGGACAATCCTGACATCATTCATGAGAGAAATGATATTACCTATGAGGGTCTTTCAAAAATCATGAAAATTTTAGTTCAAATATTTTATTACAACCTTTTTCAAAGATCAACCCTTGTGTTGATCATATTTTTCTACAAATTGATTGCGAATCATTGCATTTTAAAGATCAACCCTTGCGTTGATCATATTTTCTGAAAATTGATTTCGAATTATTGCATTTCAAAGATCAACCCTTGTGTTGATCATATTTTCCAAAAAATTAACTTCGAATCATTACATTCAAAGATCAACCTTTGTGTTGATCATATTTTCTAAAAACTAGTTTTGAACCATTACATTCAAAGATCAATCTTTGTGTTGATCTCATTTTCCAAAATTTGATTTCATTATATTCAAAGATCAACCCTCGTGTTGATCATATTTTTCTACAAATTGATTTCGAATCATTGCATTTCAAAGATCAACCCTTGTGTTGATCTCATTTTCCAAAAATTGATTTCATTACATTCAAACATCAACCCTTGTGTTGATCATATTTTCTAAAAAAAATTGGTTCGAATAAATGCATTCAAAGATCAACCTGCGTGTTGATTATATTTTCTAAAAAAAATTGATTTCGAACCATGGCATTTAAAGATCAACCCTTGTGTTGATCATATTTTCTAAAAAAATTGATTTCAAATCATTACATTCAAATATCAACCCTCGTGTTGATCATATTTTCTAAAATTTGGCTTTCAAGTCATTGCTTCAAAAAATTAACCCTCATGATGATCTCTCATGAATGATCCCCTTTCAAAGATTAGCTCTCGCAGTTAATCTTTCTTTCCAAAAATGATTTTCCTTGTCTTCTTCTCTCATTTTAAAGATCCCACATGCAGGCAGGATCAAACTCTTTTTTCAATTTTTTTTTCAAATCTTCTTTCAATCTTTATCAGTTTTATTTACCTTTATCAAATTTTATTAAAATTTTTCATCCATTTTTATTTCTTCTTGTCAAATCTTATTTCAAAATCTTTCCCTTTCAGGTTAAGGGATAAACTTGATGCCTCTTTCCCATGAGGCATTTCTTTTTCCTTCTTTTTTCTTTCTTTCTCCCCCCCTTCAGGTTAAGGGATAAACTTGAAACCTCATCCTACGAGGTCCTTCTTTCTTCAGGATAAGTGATAGTCCTGAATGTATTTTTCTTTTAAAAGCTTCATTAATCTCTGCTAAATCTTTTTCTTCATCCAATTTTTATCAATTTTATTTCTTAATTAAATTTTAATTCTTCTAATTCATTATCAAAGCTTTTTCATCAACTTTTGCCTAAAACTTTATTCCTTTCCCATTCAGGATAAGGGATAATCCTGAAAATCCCTCATAGGAGCAACAATGCTACCTGTGAGAATTCTTTTACAAAAATAAAATTCCATAAAATTTTCTTGATTCTTCTCTTTTCAAATTTCCCATGAATTTCTATCTCTTCTCGTCAATTCTTTTTAAACTTTATTTTCTCCCCATTCGAGATAAGGGGGCAATCATATCATATACAAATAAATTCAGTCCTCTAAATGGTCATTCTCAATCTCAGGTCAGGTCCTCGCACTGGCAAATTTTCAAAACTCAATCTTTCGATTAAAAACTTTCTGTCAAAAACCCGAGTTTTCCACTTGGGCTTCTTTCCTCTATTATTTTTTCGTTCGAAGTTCTGAGTTCCGACCAGGACTTCCTTTTGAATCCAATCCTCGCATTGGAAATCCATTATTTCTTTAGAAATTCGAGTTCCCGCTCGGGTTTTTCTTCTATTATTCTTTCATTCGAAGTTCTGAGTTCCGACCAGGACTTCCTTCTGAATCCAATCCTCGCATTGGAAATTCATCATTTCTTTAGAAATTCGAGTTTCAGCTCGGGTTTTTCTTCTATTATTTTTTTGTTCGAAGTTCTGAGTTCCGACCAGGACTTCCTTCTGAATCCAATCCTCGCATTGGAAATCCATCATTTCTTTAGAAATCCGAGTTCCAGCTCGGGTTTTTCTCCCATTATTTTTCATTCGAAGTTCTGAGTTCCGACCAGGACTTCCTTCTGAATCCAATCCTCGCATTGGAAATCCATTATTTCTTTAGAAATCCGAGTTCCAGCTCGGGTTTTTCTTTCTATTATTTTTTCGTTTGAAGTTCTGAGTTCCGACCAGGACTTCCTTCTGAATCCAATCCTCGCATTGGAAGTCCTCTTTCAGGTTAAGGGATAAACCTGATGCCTCCTTTTGATGAGGTATTTCTTTTTGTTATTTTTCCCCCGTTCAGGACAAGGGGACAAAATCCTGAAAGTCGACCACATGCAATTAAACTATAATGGTCCACTAATTTTTACCAAAGAATCTTTATTTTCTAAAAATTTCACTTTGTTAACTCATCTTTTACAACCCAGTCCTCGCACTAGGGTATTTCTCAAAATCTTCAATCATATATTAAAGCCCATTTGGGATTCTACATTCAGTACTTAGATCAAAATCTTTCCTTTTACAAAATCCAAGTTCTGACTTAAGTCTCTCAAAAATTTGATATATATCCAAAAGATCCGACACTCGTTGGACATGTATTTCAAACGTTCCAGCTTCCTGCTGGTCAGGTATTTCAAACGTTCCAGCTTCTCGCTGGTCAGGTATTTCAAATGTTCAAGCTTTTTGCTGGTCAGGTATTCCAAAAAGATCCAACACTCGTTGGTCATATATTTTAAACATTCCAGCTTCTTGCTGATCAGGTATTTCAAACGTTCCGGCTTTTTGCTGGTCAGGTATTTCCAAGAAGATTCAGCTTTCCGTTGGTCATTTATTTAAAACGTTCAAGCTTCTTGCTGGTCAGGTATTTCAAACGTTCCAGCTGTTGCTGATCAAGTATTTCAAACGTCCCAGCTTTTCGCTGGTCATGCATTTCAAACGGTCCAGATTTTGTCGGTAATATATTTCCAAGAGACCCAACTCTCGCTGGTCATATATCTCAAAAAGTCCCAGCTCACAGCTATCGAGCTCCCAAAACAACCTATTCCACAAATCAAGCCTTCAGAGTGCAATTTCCCCATTCTCTCATTTCTAAGCCTTCGGGTTTCAACCTCTCAATTCTATCAAATTCCCCAACTTCCGGGTATAATGTTTATAACCAGTTGTGTATTTCTTAAAAGACCCAACACTCATTGGTCGTGTATTTCCAAAACGTTCCAGTTTTGCTGGTCAGGTATTTCAAAGGTCCCAGCTTTTGCTGGTGAGGTATTTCAAACGTTCCAGCTTTCCCTGGTCAGGTATTTCAAAAGATCTCAACATCTATTTGTCAAGTATTCCAAAAGGTTCCAACTTTCGTTGGTCATGTATTTCAAAGGTTCCAGCTTTTGCTGGTCATGTATTTCAAAGGTCCCAGCTTTTGCTGGTCATGTATTTCCGAAATCGAAGATTGCAACTCAAGTTCTCATCAAAATCTATATTGAGTGATTATTTCAACAAAGAATTCGTGAAAACTTTGCCAATTTGCTAAAAACACTCGTTGATTCTAAAAATCTGATTACACAAAAGGATTTCCTCAGATTACCTCCAGTATTTCCTTCCAAAAAGGTGAAACTTTTTGGCGAAAAGAGGTAAAATTCAAATCTTTTTCTGATTGATCAACCAAAAAGATGTAAGAAATGTCCTCGATATGATCAATGAAAGAAATCTTCAATGATGTTGAAAAGCCAGAAGTGAATTGATATTGTTTTAAAATGACTTTCTGGCAATCAGGCAGTGGAAATATCTCGAGCTATATAAAGAATCCACTCGACCCATATCTTCTCATTCGTTTAAAGTTGCAATCAAATATCCGCAAAAGGGATCTCTCAATTGTCGTCAAGATGAAGACGAATATGCGAGCTGACCCCCGGGGCCAAAGAAGATTTGGATCATTTCCGAGATGAAGGAGTTTGTGAAGGATCCTTCCAGGAAAAGTTTAGATCACCGTCAAGATAAAGGCGAGTGTGATGAACCTACCGACAAACCCTAAAAGATATTTGATTTCTGCTATCATCTAAAGACCCTTTTGAGCCAATGTCATAAATAGAATCCTTGAGATAAAAGAAGGATCAAAACATCTCCAAGATAAAGGAGTTTGTGACGTACCCTTCCCCGAAAAAGAGAGAAATGTCAGGACATATCCAAATGAAGGATGATGTGAAAAACCGAGAAAGTGCAACGACTCAAAAAAGAGTGCAAAAGGATCATCATGGGAAAACACCCAGATATCAAGCTGCCAAAGTTGCCAGAAGTCATCTTTTCTCATACAAAATTCCTTTATCAATATCTTTTCACTACTTATTTTTATGAAATTAAGAATATTTTTTTTCTCTTCTCATATCAGGGAAATGGATAGCTTCCTTGAAGAAAATCATCAGCGCTAAAATTTTGAATTTGACTCTTAGAACCAGGGAGTTAACCTCATTTGGAGGAAATACTCTAGGTAAAAGAGAGAATATCTTTTGCACATACGTGCACATTTTCAAGCATTTGAATCAACTACAAATTTATCTTGGCAAAATTTTCTAGCTATTCCAAGAATGAAATAAACATTCAATATCCATTTTGATGCAACCTAGCGTTGTTTATATTTCCCAGAAGAGTTGCCTCCTTCAGAAGAAGTATCTCTTCCTGTCCCATCACGGTTTTCTCATTAAAAGAGTTCCGTATGGATGACCCACTCAGAATAAGGGTCAAACCTGAACCTTTTGCGAAAGATCATTAGATTTCAAAAGCTATTTCAGTCTCAGCAATGAGACGCCCAATTTCTTCCCCTTTTCAAAGCTTTAGGGAACTCTATATTTCTCCTTTCGCAAAACCCCTTTCGGATTTGTTCGTCCAAATTTCGAAGGTCCCATTATGATTTCTCCATTTGAGAAATCCGTATGGTAGATTCCCCCACTCTGGATAAGGGTCAAACCTGAACCTTCTGCAAAAGATCATTAGATTTCAAAAGCTATTTCAATCTCAACAATGAGACGCCCAATTTCTTCCCCTTTTCAAAGCTTTAGGGAACCCTATATTTCTCCTTTCGCAAAACCCCTTTCGGATTTGTTCGTCCAAATTCGGAAGGTCCCATTATAGTTTCTCCATTTGAGAAATCCGTATGGTAGATTCCCCCACTCAGGATAAGGGTCAAACCTGAACCATCTGCGAGAGGTCATTTACTTCAAAAGCTATTTCAGTCTCAAGCAATGAGATGCCCAATTTCTTCCCCTTTTTAAAGCTTTAGGGAACCCTATATTTCTCCTTTCGCAAAAACCCCTTTCGGATTTGTTCGTCCAAGTTCCGAAGGTCCCATTATGGTTTCTCCATTTGAGAAATTTGTATGGTAGATTTCCTATTCAGGCTAAGAGTTAACCCGGAACCCCGCTTCGCGAGGTATCTTCCTTTCAGGTTTGGGTTAAACCTGAGACTCGTTCCAATGAGATTCCTCGTTCTAACGAGATGTTTCCTTCCAATCCCATCATAGTTCTTCCCATCGAGGAATTCATGCTTCATATATCCATCCAGGATAGGATCCTATTTGAGCTTCATTTCACGAGACATTTTTCAAAAATGTCCCATCAAGGTCTTCACATAATCCTTTCCTCATTCAGTTCATTTTGATATATCTTTGTCCCATCCAGGTTAAGGGCTAAACCTGAATCATTCCCAAAAAGAGTATCTAGTCTCACCCATGAGACTTGATCAAAATTTTTATTTCCACCATTTCAGGATTTTCACCCAAAGTCCCATCACGATTTCCTCATTTTCTACTCAATCATATCATTTTCGAGGATTTCGTCTCCCCGAAACCATTCAGGATAAGGTTTTAAGCCTGAAGAGCCATATTTTTCAAAAAAATTCTTCCACACCCAGTTCAGATCTGCTGACTGGGGCATTTTCAAAATTTGGAGTGTTATCTTTGCCACTAAGCTCGGCTTTCAACTGGCTTAGTAGCAAAGAGGGACATCTGTGAACACCCCAAATTTTTCAAAGGTTTTTCAAAATGACTCTTTTTGCCCCTAATTCCATCTTCTGAGAAAACCAAAGCGATTTCAAAGCTAAATTTCAGTCTTTCTTCAGATTTTTGGATTGAATTCCACATTGATATATTCAAATTCAACTTCGGGTCTGAACCCAGTGTTTTAAATCCAAATTTGAGTCCCGTTGACCGATTTCCAAATTAAAATTATAAAAATACCAAAAATGGTTCTAAATGGCTGGGGCAATTCATCTGGCACTCTGTTGAATCCTCAATCTTATATTTCTCAGTTCGAGGCTGTAAAACCTTGAATATTTCCTAAAGATCCAGACATAAGTCCACATTTCTGAAGAAATTTTCTCAAAATAGCTTTTAAATTCTCAGAAAAACTCCCTTTTTGTAAATATTTTACAAAAACACAAAAAAAATAGTTTTGATCTTTGGTTTCTCGTAAAACTCTAGTATTTTTTTTTTATTATTCTAAAAATACAAAAAAATGGAGAAATAACACACAATTCAAAAAAAAAAATTGGAAAATTATGAGAAAAACAAATCGATTTTTGCTAAAGACCTCGGAAGCCCCTTTTTGTAAAAATTTGAAAACCGAAGGGGGTGTCTTTTGCAAAACCTTTTTAGGGTTTTCTTCGTAAGGAAAAAAAAAAGAGAAAAGGGAGCCGCCCCTCATTCTCTCTTCACTCTCGCCTCTCTCCCCTTTTTGGCTTCCATTCACAGATCTCCCAAACGCCCCATCTCCGAACCCTCTTTAGCCTCCACCTTCGATCTCCAACGGACCTTCACGAACCTTCCTCTCCTTCCTTAAAAGGAGGCACGCAGAGCTCCTTCATCCCATCCATTTTTCACCTCTCCATCTGCTTTTACCTCTATATCTTCTTCCTTTCTTCTAAATCGATCGCTCCTCACCCCCGCACCCCTTCTTTACGCTTCGGATCTTCTTCTTCCCCATTTGTTTTCTGTCATTTCCTCGATTCCCCTTTTACATCGACTGAAGGAAATTGATCCAGCATCGTGATTTCCAGGCAATCCGATCGACCACTCGTGCGATTACAGTGAGTAACCGTCCCCTTCTCTCTTTTCTATTTTATATGTCTCTTTTCCTTCATTTTCGACATTTCTCCATTTCGATTTTTCTTTCTTTTCTTTTGCATTTCAAGGCACAAGAGATGAGAATCGACCTGCCTATAGCAGGGTCGATCCGTCGGGTGTTACAGTAATAGGAATATCGATTCCAATATCTTTCTCTTCCCCTTTATCATTCATGAATTTCCTGGATTTTTGCAGATTTTAGCATACGTTTATAATGTGATTCTTCCTGTTTTGCATTCATCATCTGTTTATCCTAATTTCTTATGCTTACTTTGATTTTAGATCTTATGTTGGATCCCCTTTTCTCTTTTGTTTCGAATTTTGATTTCTTGCATGCTCGATTTCTGGTTTTAAAGATGTTTTGATAATTAATCTCTTTCTTCAATTATAGATTCTTCGTTGTGTCTGCATTATTTACATCTGTTGTCGGTACATAGCTTGGTTTCTAGCAATTGTCCTTTGATTCATGCTCTGGTTTTCTGACCTATAATTTCTTTCTCCCTTTTTCTGAACTCATTTGATATAACTCAACATCTGGTATGCCTTGTTATTAGCTCTTTAGATGATAGGATACTCGGCCATAGTATATTCAGTAAATGATGATCATACCAGTCCATGAGTTGCCGAGTTTGGGAAAATGAAATGGGGAATGTTGAGGGCTTGTGCATTCGTTTTATTGGGAAACAGGGTGTCCTGCTTACTCAGGTATCCATCCCCTGTACACCTACAGAGTTTGATTTTGTAGCACATGTTTTGCTTCTCATATTGAGCATTTTTTTTTATATATGTACCCATAGCGATAGATCGTATCCTCTTCTGCATTTGGGGTATTGGACTCAGTGAATTTGTTGCTGGAGATGCATCACATTCCCTTAGTTAATGATTAGCATCTTCAATATATTCTTTTATCTATTATGTTTTCTTTTAGTGTTTTCTAATTTCCTTTGTATCCAATGCCGACCTCATGATCGTGTTCCAACGATGCATAAAATGAAATGACAAGCTACCTAATGGCGGTATCAATGAAGGACTAATTTTTTTTTTCTTTTCTCCTTCTCTGATTATCATCTTATTTATCTTTCTATTCTTCTGCTACTAACATTACCTATGGAATTTTGAGGACCAGATCATAATTGCACAACAGCTCGGTACTCTCCTAAATCTGAGTACCATATTTGTAAATCTTTGGGTATCGATCAGTTGAAGGATTCCATGGTAGCTACAGACTTGAAATACAAGGTTTCATTGGCATAAAATTGCGTCCATCCTGTCTCCAAGTCCAGCGACTGGAAGTAACAATTCTATTGATTGGATGTCTTGAACTAAGCTCAATATCGGATTGTGAGAAATAGCATCTCTTGTTTCATCCATCACTGTATATCTATATAGCCTCATTTTTTTTAATTCTCGAAAATAGATATTGTTCATATCTTCATATATGCACACACCATCTTAGCATTACTGCATTTTCACTTACACTCAGCATATTCACGTAAGGCACTTCATTAGCACCTCATTATATACCCCACACCTGCTGTAACCCCTTTGCAGCAGCACCATTCTTATATATTTCAGGTGTTAATAAAATGAATGATCAGATGATAATTCTGAAGAAGGTGGCTTGCCATTCCTCAAAACCAGGGTTTAGCTGGTTGGATGTGTTGCACGCTAAGCAATGATGGACTCACTCTGCATCCGATCGGTTAATCAACTCGTTGCTTTCTTGAAGGACTGATGTTAGAACTCAAGGTTTAAAATTCATTTCCTAATGGGTGTGCTATCTAAACTCCAAATCTGATATCTGAAGCTAATATTCGTAAATCCCTCTTTTAGTTGTCATGAATGCTTACCTTTTACAATCTGAATTTATCATAATCTATTATGAAGCTTGTTCTATTTACTGTAGGATTGTGTTCTGAGGTTTGTATTTTTAGTCCTGTGTCATATTGGGTATGGCCTCAACAAAAGGTATACCAGATGCCTTTGCTCAACGATTGGGTTGGCGTCTCGTGAAAAAGGAAATATTTGCATGTGCTGAGACAATAAAATACGATAATCAGAAAGAGTCTCCTTCTGAAAGCCAAAGCAATTCCAATGGATTAAGTTGTATGTTGATCCCAAAGATGATTCGACTCCCATTTGGCTCTTCAAGATAAAAGTATATCCCATGGAGGAGGGAATCATCACTGTCAAGGGTCCCAAACGTGAGCAATTATTTATAGCAATCATTCTACTGGCTTTCTCACCTACGACTTGCACAGCAGAAGCTACTAAAGGTTGACGCGAGTGGATTGAAGGGCTTCTCGGCTTCTGTCAGATTCAAATCTTTGAAGGGACAGGATTCCCCTGGTTGCTATGGAATAATAAAGGCTTCTCAGTATACTCTGTTTGCTTATTCCATCCATCTTTTCTACTGATTTTGTTGACATTAACGCAGCACATTGATATTCTACTTGATGGTATGCTTGTAAGAAATCAGCAATACACCTTGCATCAATGTACATACCTTCATTATTCACTTTGATCCCTTGTATATTACACCTTTGCACATATCTGCACATGTCAACTACCCCTTGCTTCATCATGTTTTCATGGCATATGATGTCTTCTACTGTTTGGTTTATCATCTCACTTTCTGGACAACTTCAGATGTCCTGCTGAGTAGTTATGGAAAGATCAGATGGGGAATAAAGGTAACATGGGTCTTATAATCAATATTTTAGTTCAAATTCAGAGCCAGAGTATCACATAGTGAAAAGGGGGTTACTTGACAAGCTAATATTGTGTAAAACTTGTGGAATAAAGCAAAGAACAAAAGGTTTCAGGGTGACCTATCCTCACAGATGCAGGAATCGGTATTAGTCAATGTTGGAGATAGCCTCGATGCTGAAAAGGGTAGGCCAAGATAACACTTCCATGCCTTTAATTACTAATTGATTCTCTCTGTGATTCTGTTGAATGTAAACTTATTAGTTTCAGACATTAGTTACCTGATTCCATCAAAATTGTCCATCTGGTTCCCCATTTATATATAAAAAAAAATGAGTCTTACTATTATACTGGTACCTGCTAAAGGCATCTTCCCCTGTGATCACAATAGTGTCCTATGTGCATAAAGTAACTCCAGAGTGTTGTCATGATGAAACAGCTGCAAATGGGTGGCTGGCAAAATCCATAGGAATGTTTATAAAGACCACCCTTCACCATTACTTTCTTTTTGTAGATAACTCCCCTGATTTTTGCCAATCCATTATTGATGTTGGACAAATAAGGCGTTATTTGCAAGACATATACATATATGGCCTCATGTTTATTTTTAGCATTACTGTCATTCACCTTATATGCTCTAGTTATATTGTACATTATGGCATATCCCTCAGGCTGTTATTTATAACATTGGGACCATTGCCCCACTGATGAGGGAGTGGGGATCCTCAGTAGGATCGGCTCAGAATGATGCGTGTTAAAGGAACAATTGATGCTGAAAATGGGCTAGCTGTGCACAATTTATCACTGTAGGATTGGCTCATATGAGTTGTTGGCTACTCACTCTACTAACCTTTGTGAATTTTGAACAGGCGTTAATCAGTGTTGACTGTACAATGTTTTAAGGCCCTGTGAACAGATCTGACTCTTGTTTCATGTGATTTATTTTGGGTCATTTTGGGTTTAGCGTTCGTATAGCATGGATGAATTGCTGACTCAATTCATTCCAATTGCTTGGGGCTCCTGGTTGTTTCGCTTCAACTAACACATTAAAGAGATCTGCTGGTTTTGAGGCCCTGGAGATGTATGACATGGTCATGACACAATCATTTTGTGTTGGAATCCTGTGTAACATGGAACTTTTTTTTTTTCTTTTCTTTCTTTCTTTTCCCCTTTACTTCTGCTGGAAATTATTGAAATATGGTGCGAAGCCAACTCATAACACGATGTTTGGTCGTTTACAGAGGGTCTGTTTGCTAATTAGTCCTGCGATGCTGGATGCCATTTGTTCTCAAGTAGATTCATGGTGTTAATATCATATCTGTAGTCATAGCTATATCCACCCAGCCCAGCCTGGGCAATGGAGGTTCATAACCTACATCATACATCGCCACTGCCCAGTGCCTACAGCATCTCTGTAGCATTTATATTTTGTCATGCTTGTTGGGAATTGCATATCTGTATATCCCATGCTTCTTTTGTAGTCTCATTTGCATAATACTTCCCTCTCTGCTGAAGTTATGTCTTTATATTTAAAATAAAGATGCAACAAAATCATTTGTTGGCTTCATGATGTATTGACGGATATCGGCATGTATTTTAAGGAAGGGCTTCTGATTCAGAAGTTGATATTGAAAACATGGAAGGCTAAAGAAAATTTGGTCAAGTGGTTTGAAAAAGGCTAAAATAGTTCGTCTCTGAGAAATCCAAACAGAGGTAAGACTATGATTAAATTATCATTTGGGGCAAACATACGTGTATATTCTCATATGTGTTTGGATACATACATTTTCACATGTATATTGGATTTTGATATAGCATCCTCCGTTTCCCCAAGTATCTTCTTTTGCATTTTGCCCTGTACTAACTCTGTTTTGCAGGAAAGACATGAATTGTTGAATTTTCCTTTTCAGCAATTTGAACTTCAATGCAATTTCAAGTTTGATATTAATGAGAAATTTCTTCTTTCAGCCTTAGAATATAATGAATGAGCATTGTAAATATCATGAATTGCTTGTTTTCATGCATTTTTTTTCTCAAATTCTCACAATGGTGAAACACGAGTGGCACGTGCACCATTTCGTAAGAGGTAAATTAATCCTAAGTTGATGATTTACATCAACGGCCATAGTCGGGATGTAAACAAGACTTTGTATTTTTATATTTTATGAAATAACACTGGATCCACACTGGATCCCTCTTTTCAAAAATCATCATATTTTCTTTAAATATTTTTCTCTTTTATTAGAATTTAATCTAAAATTAATTCGATATATATACCAATGGCCATAGTCAGGGTATATTGAGAATTAATTTCATTTTAAATTCTATAAAAGCACCAAAAAAGGTATTTTATTCTTCATTTGAATTTAGATATGACTATTATATGATACATTCAATGACCATAGTCAGGAGTGTATTATATCATTAATCTTATTTAAATTCATTTGAAGAATGAAATATGATTTTCAAATCCAATTTCAAACTTATTCAAATTCATTCATCATTTAGGGTAGAATTGCATCATATTTTCAAAATTCTCTTTCAAAAACCCAAGTGATTGTGAATATCCCTTCTTCAAAATTCTATTCCAAATCTATCTCAATTTCAAAGTCCAATTTGACTTTGGAATTTCAAAATCATTTTCTATTCAAACTCCAAAATCTCAATCAAAATCCAATTTCAAAGTTCAATTTAAACTTTGAAGTTTCTGATTCATCTTTTGATTCAAAATCAAGTTTTCTTCAAAAATTTCAAAATCAAAGTTGAGATTGATTATGAATCTCAAAACTTGACCCTTCTTAAATCCTAAAATTCAATCTGGGTTTTCAAAACCCAGATCCATCTTCAGAAGTCCCATTTGGACTTTCAGAATACAAATCCAAAGCTAGATCCCAATTACAACTTGGATACAATTCTACCTTTGGATCTTAGACTTCAGGTCCAATTCCGTTTTAGGATCTAGAACCCACTTTTACTTTGAATCTCAGACTCCAGATCCAAAATCTATTTTAGGATCCAGAACTCAATTCTATTTTGGATCTCAGACTTCAGATCCAAAATCTATTTTAGGATCCAGAATCCAACTTCATCTTGGATCTCAGATTACAGATCCAAAATCCATTTAGGATCCAAAACCTAGTTCTACTTTGGATCTCAGATTTCAAGATCCAAAATCCATTTTAGGAATCCAGATTCTAATTCTACTTTGGATCTCATATTTCAAGATCCAAAATCCATTTTAGGATCCAGATTCCAATTCTACTTTGGATCTCAGATTTCAAGATCCAAAATCTATTTTAGGATCCAGAACCCAATTCTATTTCGGATCTCAGACTTCAGATCCGAATCCATGTTAGGATCCAGAACCAATTCTACTTTGGATCTCAGACTTCAGATCCAATTCCATTTAAAATTCAGAATCCAATTTCATCTTGGATCCTAGAGTTCAAATCCAATTCCCATTTTCAGATTCTAAATCCAGAATTCAAATTCAAAATCTCAACTCTATTTAGAATCCATACTTTGGATTCAAATTCCATTTTAAAAGTTTCAGATGTCAAATCAACTTCTATTCTCAATTCCAAATCTTAAATCCAATTCCATTTTTTTATCTCAGATTTCAAATCCGATTCCTATTTTCGGGTTTTAAAGTCCAAAATTCAACTTTGAACTCTGTTTAAAACCTAGACTTCGGATTCAAATTCCATCTTGAATTCCAACTTTCAAATCAATTCTATTTCTCAACTCTATTTTAGATTTCCCATATTTTATTCTAAAAGTTAGAATTCAATTCCTATTCATCTCTAATCTGATTCAAAGTCCATTTATGACTTTGAAATTTTCTTTCTTCTCCGTTTTATTTCAACTTCAGAATCATTCCTTTTAAAATCCAGATTTATTTTCCCAAGCTCTGATTATTTCAACAACTTAGAACTTTAATATTAAGTTCTAAGTTAAAAACCATTTCTTCACTCTATTATCAAATTCATCTCAGAAACACTTGGAAAATTTCAAAAAAACATCTTTTCAAAAGAGAGCATACATCTTTGCATTGCACAAGCATGATTCTTTGTGTATTTTTTAGACTTAGAATAAATTCTTAGATAAATTTCTTAGCAAAGCAAAAGGCATAAATTCGACCCTTGGTTCGATTACCCCTAGTAAAGGCGCCAGGAACGGTCAAACCTTGTACCGACGAGCGGATCCCGTCTCCCAGTTTTCTCGCAAATATTTTCAAAACGGAGGCGAGTTATTTTCTCAAATATTTTCAAAATTAAGGTCAAGTGAGACCCCGCAAAAGAGTTCCTCTCTCTCTTCTTTTCTCTTCTCTCTTTCTTTCTGTCTTTTAATCTTCTCCCTTCAAAAAAGAGGAAATAGAGGTTGGAAAGGAAAAGAGAAGGAAGAGAGAGAATATTATGAGAGGAAAAATTTTGCGATGATCACACTCCACCACTCATGAGAGCCGGTTTTTATTTTTGGTGTCTCGCTTTCACTGTATTTCAATTGAAAATTATTGTTTTAAAAAGGGATTTCCAAAACTTACACCAATATTTGGCACCGTTGTCGGGGAATGGTGAAGTACGAGTATGCACTTTATTGTCTTGTGTTTGTTCTCGTATTTTAGGTTGTTAGTTTACTTTTAGTTCATTAATTAGGATTGCTTAGTTTGTTTTCTTGTTGATTAATTAGGATTGCTTAGTTTGATTTTCGTACTTAAGATTAGAACCACGTGTTTGCATAACGTAGAGACCAGTTTACTTTTCCTGCACATCCCACCTATTAGGATACCCTTAGAAGTGACTGTGCATGATTTGTATTGTGCTTATAGTTTGTTTTTTGCAAATTCCCTACTGAGTGCAAGTGTGTGGTGTTTTGTTTGTTTTGAGCTTTTCATTATCGCTTTTTGTTTTACTTGCTTTGTGGTTTGCATGGTTTGGCCGCTTAGTGCATTAGTTAGGTAGAAAAACCAAATTTAGGACATTTGTTGCACTGGCCTACTCTGTTGGATGCAAGGGCGACGATCGCTCAACCCCGAGCTTATTGAGCCTATTGAGGATCTCGAGTCTCTCGTTAGGAGAGCCCATTATCCCATCACCATGGCGGACGATCAACCTTTGATTCGTTCTCTTAGGGAGTATTTTATGCCAAATCAGTATACTCCCGCCTCCTACATCACGAGACCTAATATAGGAGCAAACCAGTTTGAGATCAAGGCCAGTGTAATCCAAATATTACAATCTTTCTATGGCCTTATCAACGAAGACCCCCACTGTCATCTCGATGAGTTTATTGAGATCTGCTCTATAGTGCGGATCAATAATTTTAGGGATGACGCATTGAGGTTAACGTTGTTTTTGTTCTCCCTCAAAGATAAAGTCAAGCACTGGCTAAAGGCCCTAGATATGATTTAGATTACCACTTGGGAAGGAATGCAATGCGAGTTTCTTAAAAAGTACTTCCCAATTGGTAAGACAAATCAGTTTCATAAAGCCATAACCAGTTTTTCTTAGATTAAGAGAGAACAATTCCACGAGACTTGGGAGAGCATGAAAGATCTTCTCCGCAAGTGCCCCCACCACCAGGTGCCCCGTTGGTAACTGGTGTAGTATTTTTATGATGGTCTGACTGAGACAGACATGCAAATGGTTGATTTGTCGTGTGGGGCCATATTTATGCTCAAGAGTGAGGATGAGGCATGGACTTTATTTGAGACTTTGAGTGAAAATATCATGCATCATGCCTTGTCTTCACGGCTCGATAGGACCACATAAGTGCCTAGTGGTCCTAGGAAAGTTGGGATTTCTGAAGTAGGGTCCGAGCGGAAATTGCAAACCAAAGTTGACTTGTTGACTAGGAAGTTAGATCAATTCTTAGCCAATTCATCTTCGAGAAGTCCAGTAGAAAAAGTGTGTGAGCTATGCGCTAGCCCTACACACTTTATTTCTGAGTGTCCGACATCACCGCTATATCCTGAATTCATTCAGGAGCAGGACAATGCTGCCTAAGATTTCACTAGACCCGTGCACGATCCTTTTGCACCTACATATAATTCAGGATGGCAAAACCACTCCAATTTTGACCCACCCCATCAGTCCTTCCAGACATAGCATAGACAAAGTAACTTTTCACAAGGTTACTCATGTCCCATATTTCCATAGGTCTACCCCCAGTTTAGTCTGCCTTCTCCTCACAAGATCACTTTGAGCACATCGTTTCAAGAGAAGATGTTAGAGACCTTTTCCGATATTATGGCCACTCTTTATTCTCACACACAGTCAATAGCGAAGCTAGAAACTCAAATGAGACAGTTGGCTGAGGCCTTGAGCAGGCGTAACGAGGGGAGCCTACCTAGTCAGACTATTGTCAACCCAAAGGAAAAGGATCCCATGTCATTTGGTCTGCATACCCTAGATTCTCACCATGAGCAGATCAAATTTGTTATATCGCTTTGGAGTGGGAAGGCATATCATCCAATTTAGGAATCGACTAATGAGCCTATTGTCATACCTACTGACGAGTCGATCTCGTCTACCAGGTCCCAAGAGAATGGGCAAGGCCCGCAGCTTGAGTTTTCATCATATACTTCTCGAGCCCCAGTTCCCCAGGCCTTAGGGCAATCGATTGCTTTTAGCAAGCAAGAGGTATGCATTCACTAGATGCTTGACCTAGTCAAGCAAGATCACATCTCCCCCTTGCTTGATGTTGCATGTCGTGATAGTCGATCGGTTCTTGACTCTCCTTTTGAGAGTACTCTCCAAGAGGAGACTAACCTCCTGTCATCTAGCATCGAGAGTCATGATATCACTTATAAGGATAGAGTGGGCAGAAATACAGTGGTAATGTCACAGATGACACTCTTTTTTTCAGAGAGCCTGATTGAGCATGACTTCATGTCCATTGATCTCATGGACGATGAAGGTTTCCCAAAGATCCGCCTGGTTGGGAATGTGAAAGTTAGTGCTTTATGGGAGGCAACCCATATATTGTATATTATTAGATTTGCCTTTAGGATTTCTAGATTTTCTTAGGTTGTGTTTTTATTTTCGTTAATGAGTTTCATGTCTTTTATCATTGCAAAATTTTACTTTTACAAGTCAAACTGACATTTGAAAAAGATTTTGAAAATAACTAGCCTTTGTTTTAAAATGCATGATAATTTCGAAGAATGGGACTCGCTTGTCGGTATGAGGTTCAATCGTTCCTGACACCATAACCAGGGGTAATCGGACCAAGGATCAAACTAGTGATTTGCTTTGCTCAACTTGTTTAAATCAGTGTTTTATTCCTAAATGTACAAAGAATCAGGCATATGCAGATTGAAAACATGATGTATGCTTCAAATATTGGAATAGGGACACTTTGAAAATCATGAATCACATTGGGAAAATATTTTGAAGAAAAGGAAAATTGATTTATGAAGAAATCTTGATGTTTTGAGAAAATCAAATTCTAATTAAACTTTGGAGATTTTTGAGAAAATTAGTTTTTTCTGAGTTTTAAAATCTTGAATTGATCAAGAGAATAGGCATGTAACCCTGTGAAAAACTCTTTTCATGATGCAATCTAACCCAGATGATGCATTAATGCAATATGAGAAAATATTTTCTGAAGAATTTATGAAAAATCATTGGTAAAAAGGATTTTTGTACCTTATAGAATTCAGATAGAATAAACTCTCTACATATCCCTGACTATGGCCATGAATACGTATGAAATATAGCTCATTTAATTCTAAAGGGGGAAAATATTTATAAAAACTTTGAAATATGTAATGATTTCTGAAAATGCCTAAGAGTGTAGGTCATTTGTGGCTTAGAAAAAGATGATAAATCTGAGTTTCGTTCGTATTCTAACTATGACCATAAATATGAAAGCCACCAAGTTTATCAACTCTTTAGAAGCTAGTGCACATGCCATTCGTGTAGACCATGGTGGATTTGAATATGTATGATTCATCATCCATCACACATTAACATTATTGAAAGAAATAAACTATATGCAATGCAGCCCTATTCTAAGAAAAATATTAAATTCTTATTCTAATTTTTTATAATTTATATCAATAACAAATTGAAATAAACAAAATACAGTCTTGAATGTCCCTGCAAAATTAACTAACTTGTTAGTGAAGATATGTCGGCTTTTTCAGCATTTATCCAACAATATCTGGAAATTACTGGATTTATCCAAATATAAGCCTTTTCCCATGTTTTTTCTTGGATAAACATAATAAAGTATGATGTAAAATTGAACAAATAATGAAAAAACAATTTTTAAATTCAGAATTTTGGGAAAAATAACCAAAATACTCCTAAAAACAAGACTATGGTATTGAAATAAGGGTTTTCAGAAAAGATTTTTGTAAAACTTTAGATTTAAGGATCAAATGGATTCAAATCAACATCAAATCGGGTGTGGAGCACTATAGCATGATTATAAACATGATAAAACCCTAACAATATGATGTTTTTCATGAAAAATATGAAATGTCATAAAAATAACAGTTTTTGCTCGTGTTTCTGTTGAATCGGGACTCCATGAGTACCCTGTTTTTGTGATTTAACTAAATAAACTACCAAATAAATTTAAAAATTAACAAAAATCAGCATGAACACTTCTAATAACTCTAAAATTAAAATAGAATTGAAAAATAGAAATTTTGGTATTATTTTGATATGAAAATAAAATAAAAACCTAAAAATATGCAATTTTGCCCATGGGCATATACCTATCACAGTGTCAGACCGGAATCAGGTATCAAACAACCATAAAAAATTATAAAAATTTATAAAAATTTACAGAGAGATATTAGACAGATAAACGAAAAATTCTTTTTTTACAGATCGGAAAAATCATCTCCGGTTAGGGAGATATCCTTTTGGCAATATACGATTGATTTCGACAAATACGTAACAAGTTGAAATAAATACATCCGATTTTGGGTACAGGAAAATATATCAAACTGTATTAAAAAATTATGAAATTTTAGCAGATGACAGTAAACACATAGATGAAGATACTCTTTTTTTACGAATCATCGATTATATCTTCGGTGAGAGAGATACGATCGACACAAGTCGATCTAGAGTTTAGACAATGTATAACATGCTCTGTAAAATAGGTTCTGCTTTCTGATAGAGAAAAAATGAAACTCAATCGTGGAAAAATATGAAAATTTTACAGAAAATACTAGACTTCATGATGAACGCACTGTAACTTACGAGTTGTCGATCAAACCTTCGATGAGGGAGATATTGCCTTGGAAAGTCTTTCCCAATTTCCTGTAGCATTTTCTCGGTTCAAGAAGTATAGTTTGGTTTTCTATTTTTTTTGATAGGGTTACAGAACCAAAATAATCTGATTTTTTATGAGAAATCACTAACATATGCACAGTTCTTACCTAAAAAAATCTTTTTTTTTGAAAGAAAATCAAACATGCAATAATGTTTCTCCCGCATGCTCAAGATTGAGATGCACAGATTATCAATAATTCATGAATAACCTATTCTAAACATGAAAAATAATAAAGAAAAAGTGATAAATAATATAACGAATTTAGATTTGATGCTTGGATGAATAAAAAAAATATCACTATGATGAAATAAGAAAAAAAATCAGGGAAAAGCATGGTTGGAATTCGATTTAGCCTATAGAAGAGGGATTCGACCATCGAACGGTCGAATCTCAATCTTTTTTGGACGTTTAACATAACGTACCCATCAACAATGATTTCAATGGAGGAAAAATGTGTAGATCACCCTCACACAGCATTAGATTGCTTTCTTGAATCATCCTCATAGGTTTTAAACAAAAACGAGGCTCAAATCCAATACCAAAAGGGTGACAAGAGCTAAAATACTCTAAAACAAATAAGAAAATTAATAAAAAAAGCATGAAATAAAATAAATAAAACTTACCTTGGTGCTGCAGCAACAATGGAGGAAGGAAGGCTACTAGAGGAGAGAGAGAGCAAAAAAGCAATGAGAGAGAGAGCATGCATGGGTCGACCCTTCCCTATGCCCTTTTTTATAGATTTTTTTGGATTTGGTTTAAGAAGAGTTTTAATTTTTCTGGACTCTTCTTAATGCTTTTGGATAAGCCATATGGGAGGCAATTTTTCTAAAGTCTCCCAACCTAATTAGAACCCTAATTGCTTTCCTAATTGAGTCCTAATTGTGTAAAATAAGCCTCAAATGCGGTGCCATCCTCTATGGGCTCACATTTGGTTTTAAAAACTCTAATTACAAGTAGGTTTTAAAAAGCAAAAATAAAGGTTATATTTTGAAATCAATTTTGATTTTTCAAACCCCTAACCTAATTAGGACACTGACTAATCCTAAACTAACCAAAAAAAATTCAAATATGGAGCCACTCACTATGGGCCCCACTTATTTTTCAGAAAACGATTTTAAAATTTTAAAGATAAAGGTGTTAAAAATGATTTTTCTTCAGAAACTTCAAAAGGACATCTAAACTAGCTAATATATTTTTTTTTGTATTTTTGAAATACGAAGGATGTAAAATAAAATAAAATTGAAATTTAGGGTTTTGCACCCCTACAGGGTGGGCCCCACTTGAAGAATGTTGAAAACTGATTTGAAAATCCAGTTTTTGAAATAAAGGGTTTTTAAAAAAAAATTGAAAGAAAGTTTGAAAATAAAACCGAAGTTCTAAATTAACTGGAGTCCTAAATGAATTGAATCTCTTCCAGATATGACACCAACTGTGTGGGCCCCACACCAGGGTTTTGAAAAAGTTGAAATAAAGACTGAAAATGGTTTTGAAACAGAGTTGAAATCACCGAATGTGGATCAAAAGTTTCGAATGATGTTTACTTATGTTTGTTAAATCTTACAATGATGTTTACTTATGAAGTCAAATATTGTGACGATTTGTAATGTTGGTGATTGTTTAATGAATGGGATAATTTGTATTATTATATACTTGGGGAAGCGGTTGTAACATATAATGATGCAGTTAAATTTATGTGTTGTGCAAGTTAGCAATGTCTAAAGCTCGTCAGATAAGAAATCCCCCGTCGTTCTATGAGATGACTATTAGAGAAGTTATCCGCTAGTCGCATCTATATGAGTGTTATGAAAGGTACTAAAATATAATGAAGATTGAGAATGATAAAGACAGGGATAAAGCGTTGGAATTGTATTACGCGGAGGATTATCCATCAGATATTAAGGCTGAAGAGCAAAGGAAGAATGAGGAAAAACTAAAGATGAATAAGAAGAAGGTAGACGAAGAGAAGGAAAAGCAAAGAAAGAAGAAGGAGGAGAATGAAAAGCAAAGACAAAGGAAGAAGGCAGAGGAGAGGGAAAGGCAAAAGAAGAAAGAGGAGAATGAAAAGCAAAGAAAGGAGGAGAGAGAAAGGCAAAAAAAGAATAAGGAGGAGGAGAAGGAAAAGGAGAGGAAAAGGCAATTGAAGAAGAAGGAGTAGGAAGAGAAGGAAAGTCAAATGCTGAAGCAGGAATATTTTGAAAAGCAAAGAAGGATAAGGCAAATGAAGAAGGAGGCAAAGGAGAGGGAAAGACAAAAAAAAATAAGGAGTAGGAGGAGGAGGAGGAGAGGGAGAGGGAGAGGGAAAATCTATTGAAGAAGAAGAAGGAGGAGAAAGAGAATGAAAGGCAAATGATGAAGATAGAAGAGGAAAGGCAAAGGAAGAAGAATTTGGATGAGGAAGAGAAGGAAAGGCAAATGAAGGAGAAGGAGGAAGAGGAAGAGAAGGAAAGGCAAAGGAAGGAGAAGGAGGATAAGGAAGATAAGTAAAGAGAAAGGAAAAAGCTAGAGGAGGAAGAGAAGGAAAGGGAAAGGAAAAAGAAGGAGGAAGAAAAAAAAAGGGAAAGGAAAAAGCAGGAGGAGGAAGAGAAGGAAAGAGAAAGGAAGAAGCAGGATGATGAAGAAGAGGAAAGGGAAAGAAATGAAGAAATTAACAAGCAGAAGAGGGAGGCGAAGGAAGGAAGGAGTAGAAAAGTAGAGGGAGGAGGCAGAGAAACAAAAAAGGCAGAGGATGAAGGGAGGGGATGAAGAGGAGAAAAGTGTGACCAAGGTACGTAAATCGATCATGTTTGTCACAATTTACTATGATTGGTACTATTGTGATAACGATTACTATGTATAGCGATTAATGTGATAGTGATTATTGTGATAGCGATTACTATGTATGATTTACTGTGAACGATATTACTATATATAGTGATTATTGTTATAGCGATTACTATGTATAGCAATTACTGTGTACAATAACGTGTATAAGTATAAATGAGACTAATTTACAATTGATACGAATAATATGCTATTTTGTGTTACACGGAGGTCAGAAGAGAAGTAGAGCACCAGGTGAAAAGCTCGGAGGGTGGTGTCAGTGGCCTATAGTTCTGTCGTGGTATGGTCAGTTGAGTGCATATCAGAAGGATCAATTACAAAATATGCACTTCGGTGGCCTTCTAGACCAGCATTATTTTGATACGTGCTAGAACACCATGACCCACCTGGTAAATAAGTGGAATCATCAGACGAACACATTTCAATTTGATTCTTTTGACATCACTATGACCTTAGAAGATGTGACACAAATTACTGGTCTTAAGTGCCATAGATGTGTTGTCCTATTATAGGATTCAAACTATAACGCAAAGGAAAAGTGCACGACCCTTCTAGGAATGTCGATAGACGACTGGAGTCAATGTATTTCTGGTGGAAGAAAATCCACATTGATGAACGTTTCTTCTTTTTCTAATAAATAGAAAGGTCGGTCCGCGATATGTGCATCTGAAAGAGCTGACCAAGAGTTGTGTGACTTCCTTCTTCTTTTTTTTAACTTTATTTTCTGATTGTTCTGGTCCGAGAATAAGTTACTTGTGGTTGTAGTTCCTGGAAGACTTAGATGAAGTCAACAACTGGGCATGGGGTGGTGCTATGCTCGCACACTTGTACATTCAACTTTACCGTGCGAGTAAGGGTACGAAAACCGTCAGAGGTTTTTGGCCATTTGTTCAGGTATTTGTTTATTACATATTTAGTACTTGTAGACTAAGCTTGCTGAAGTTTATAGTGTTACTAATATATTGTTTTTATAGGTCTGGGCATGGGAGCATATTGTCGCGTTGCGTCCTCAGTGTGGCCCTGCGATTTGTGGTTTTCCAAAGATCGGTCGGTGGGCTAGAATGAATGTCTAGGATGATAATGCTAAGTTCATTTTAGATGGTCTGCAATTAAATGAGGTAAATAGTTTAAAATCGTTTACAATCAGTTCAACATTTATCATTCATTAGTATAAATTGTTGAAATGTTTAGCATTCTTAAGTAATCATTGCTATAGGATTTTGTCTTAATTAGTATAAATCGTTATCGCTTTAGCATTTGACTTTCAGTACTGTAAATTGTTGTAATCGTTTGCATTCTTAAGTAATGATCTTTGTAGGATTTTGTATTCCTTAGTATAAATCATTATCGCTTAAGCATTTAAAATTCAATACTGTAAATCGTTGTAATTGTTTGCATTCGTAAGTAATGATCATTGCAGGATTTTATATTTCTTAGTACAAATCGTTATCCCTTGAGCATTTAACTTTCTTTAGTGTAAGTCATTGTAATCATTAGTATTCTTAGTAACAATCATTGTAATATATTTAGCACTCGTTATTATAAATAATTTTAATATTTAGCATTCATTAACATGAATAATTGTCTATACCTAAACCATAATCTCCAATGTACAAGTTGTGTGGAGACCGTATGGAGATGAGGAGGACGAGGACCAAGAGCTTGTTACTGAGGGTGCGAGACTATCTGACCACGATATTTGGTTGTTTAGCAATTATGAAGCCGAGTTGCAGCATGGTAGTCGAGTTCTCCTACAATCTGGCTTAGGATAGTCTATCCCAAAGAAGTCTGTGGAAGTGAGAAGGAAGATGAATAGTGATGGGGCAAGGAACATGAATTGGCACGAACGCTACAGGAAACAATTAGATAGCTAGAACAAAGGAGGTGTTCGTGCCATAGCGTATGATTATAAAGAATGACAATATGATCCCAACTATTTTAAAAAATATTGGGAACCCATGCATCGAAATCTGAAGATTGAGAATACTGGGAACTCATGCCTCCCTCATGTCCCCCATCATGTCACATTCTAGAATAGAAAACATTTTCATCGTCTCCCTCCGGCTACAACAACGATTACCTCAGTAACAATATACGATGAGGAGTGAACATAACTCACAAAAAAGAAGGTAGTCTCTAGAATAAGGTTCGAGATGTTGAAGAGGGAGAATAAGGACTTACAGAATGAGGTGATCAATTTGGGGAGACAAATGTGGTCGCTGGTAGAGATGATGATCAGTGTTTATTATAAGATCGAGGGAACCAAGAGGCCACCGGGATAAAGAGTCCACCAAGAAAAAGAAAGAGACGATTTGTATGTCATCATTGTCCATCTGAGTCATCAAGTGCCACTGAATAAACGATAACGATTCTTTTTATTCCGATAATTATTTATTATAATTCTATAATTCTTTGTTGTAATTCTATAATTATTTTTTGTTATGTGACATTCTTTAATTATTTAATTCTTTTTTTAATAAGTGTAACACACAAGTGCCACTGAACAGATCATTGTAATTTTCGACCTTCATAAATAAAAGTGATCTTATTTGTTATTTATAAGAGATTGTGATTGCCTTGCAACCAATTATATATAAGAGATCATAATTTATTTTTTATAGAAGGTTTTTTATCACGATCTGTACAATCATCCCACCTAAACCCATCAAACAATTGAACCAAATATGTTTGAATATCCTATTGCAAATTTCCTTCACAAGCTTTGTCCTAGGGAACGATAGTTCCATCGCGATTTACACAATGAGATTTTCATTGCAAGATTTTTTATTCCTTAGTATAAATTGTTATCGCTTTAGCATTTAACTTTTAGTACTATAAATCGTTGTAATCATTTGCATTCATAAGTAATAATCGTTGCAGGATTTTGTATTCCTTAGTACAAATCATTATCGCTTTAACATTTAACTTTATGTATTGTAAATCATTGTAATCGTTTGCATTCTTAAGTAATGATTGTTGCAAGATTTTGTATTCCTTAGTACAAATAATTATTGCTTTAGTATTTAACTTTCATTAGTGTAAATCATTTTAATTGTTTGCATTCTTAAGTAATGATCATTGTAGGACTTTGTATTCCTTAGTACAAATCGTTATCCTTGAGCATTTAACTTTCGTTAGTGTAAGTCGTTGTAATCGTTAGCATTCTTAGTAACAGTCGTTGTAAGATATTGAACACTCGTTATTATAAATAATTTTAATATTTAGCATACATTAGCATGAATAATTGTCTATACCTAAACTATAATCTCCACTGTACAGGTTGTGTGGAGACCGTATGGAGATGGGGAGAATGAGCACCAAGAGGTTGTTGTTGAGGCTGTGAGACATCTCACCTAAACTCATCAAATAATCGAACCATATCTGTTAGAATATCCTATTGCGATTTTCCTTCACAAGCTTTGTCCTAGGGAACAATACTTTCCATCGCGATTTACACAATGAGATTTTCATTGCAGGATTTTGTATTCCTTAGTATAAATTGTTATCGCTTTAGCGTTTAACTTTCAGTACTATAAATCGTTGTAATCATTTGCATTCATAAGTAATAATCGTTGCAGGATTTTGTATTTCTTAGTACAAATCATTATCGCTTTAACATTTAACTTTATGTACTGTAAATCATTATAATCATATGCATTCTTAAGTAATGATTGTTGCAAGATTTTGTATTCCTTAGTACAAATAATTATTGCTTTAGTATTTAACTTTCATTAGTGTAAGCATTCTTAAGTAATGATCATTATAAGACTTTGTATTCCTTGGTACAAATTGTTATCCTTGAGCATTTAACTTTCGTTAGTGTAAGTTGTTGTAATCGTTAGCATTCTTAGTAACAGTCGTTGTAAGATATTTAACACTTGTTATTATAAATAATTTTAATATTTAGCATTCATTAGCATGAAATTCCTTTCCCAACATTATAGCGAGTATATATAGAGAGAGTAATGGGTACATGCTAAATGAAATATGCTAAATGAAACATGTTAAATGAGTTTTTCAGGGGTTTTTTGCATTTTATTTTTAAATTCTTACAGTACAGATGTGATCTATGTACTTGATTTTATAGGGATCAAATCTTGAAGTGTTCGATTCCAACACATGGGTGGGTTTTTATAACGTTCGAAAAATCAATGGTCCAAAATCTTTATAAATTTTTTAGGCTCCAAATATCATTTTTTTCATCAAAAAGACATGATTCAGGTGTGGATTCCTCGTAAATCGACCATGCCAAACACATTTATGGGGTCGGAACTGCGCAAAAAACACCGAAAGAGCAGAAAAACCCATTTAGCATGTACCCATTACTCTCTCTCTCTCTCTCTCTCGCTCTCTCTCTCTCTCTCTCTCTCTCTATATATATATATATATATATATATATATATATATATATATATATATATATATATATATATATATATATATATATATATATATAGAGAGAGAGAGAGAGAGAGAGAGAGAGATGTAACAGTTGTGTCTAGGAATATAGTTTTCCTCCATCCTCATGTCATTAAATATCATCATATTGATAGCAAGTTTAATCACATTGAACCAAAAACTGCATTAGAAAACAGCCTTCACAGACTTACATTTTCTCCATTCTCTAAAAAAGCACGGATACAACCGACTGAGTTTACAATATTCTCAAACAACAAAGGTGGTCCACTTTCTATAACAATTCTAATATCCTTCTTAGAAAAAGACCTACAAGAAAAACAAAAAAGTTAGAAAAGAATTCAAGTTTACAAAAAAGAATGCCATCAAATTTCATAAATCATGCAGCTGAAGGTGAGAAGGCAAGAACTAGAAGGCGACAATGTGTTGTAACACAAGCTAAAAACCAAGGCGGAAACCTAGACTCGAGATGACGGCAAAGGCTGCTCCGGTGGCAGCAGACAACGACAAAGGGTGCGTCGTCAAAGGGAGCTCCTGTTATAGCAGATGGTGCAAAACAGAACATTTGGACTTTAAAGAATTAACATCATCCTCGACTTTCTGGATGCAGGACATTTTTGTCATTTTCTCAAACTATCCTTTCCCTTTTTTTGAATGGAGGACATTTTTGTTTTTTTCTCGAACCGTCGTTTCATGGCTAGAATAGCAAGAAAGGGTACTTAAGTCTTTGCAACAGTACCATACTCTGATGCTAAGTGATGCTGACACACATGGGAATACGAGCCCCATGTGCTTATATATGTGGTGCTCATTCGGACCCCCGAACACACACTATAGCAGACTGTACATCTTTGGGGGAGAACACACAACACCCTCTCATTTTTTAACCTGTGGCTGGCTAGGAATGCCTCTAAGTTTGAAAAAAATAAAAACTTATAATTTCAACGATTTTCGGCCAGAACAACCTACCATAACTAGCTAGATTGTGGTGGCCATTATTGAGGTTTGGAATTGGGAAATTTTGAGGGGTCTCAACAACCACACATCACATCCCCCCACCCCCACCGCACACACACACACACACATGATAAACTAGGATTCATAAACCGGGGTAAGTAGAAAAATAGGCAACCCGAGTTTTTACACACTTGGCTCCGTGCACCCAACTTGTGCATAAAACCAGGTTTAGGCTATAAACCTAGTTGGACACGTAAAACCATGTTAATAACCTGGTTTTAGGCATCATCCATACAATCACTAAAATTTTATTAGTTTTTCTAAAAAACATCTCAAGAAATTGTTGGCCAATATAAAAATATTAAAAATTACATATAATACACAAAAAACATAAAAGAAATATATAATGCATGTATAGGGTGGTGGTTCTTTCAGGTTTTAAATTTTAAACCATGGGTTTGAGAGTGCCCTCTTCATTAACGAGAGCATGTTTGTAATGCCACATGATTCTTGTCCAAATCACAATTACAACACATTCTCAAGGTTAATAAAACATGAGAAAAGTACAATTGTGATTGTGATTGCTACCTATAATTGTTTTTGCCTTGAATCTTATAAAAGTTGGTCACAGGATTGACCTTGTGACCAACAATCACACTCTACTTTTTCAGTTGTGATTGTTCATCCCACTTGTGACCAAAGCAAACATGCCTTGGGTGTGTGTTACGTGAATAAAAAAAGCATGGAGAATTTATCCATTGATAAATAAACGATTTTGATGTTCACACGAGAATAAAAATCGATAACCACACAGGGCGATGAGAATAGAATATTAACAACCAAAATAGGTGATGTTTACATGAATATAAAATCAATAACCTTACGAGGCGATGAGAGCAGAATATCGATAATCACTCAGAGCGATAAGAACAGAAAATCGGTAGCCACACAAGACCATTTATGTGGTTTGGTTCTTAAGACCTATGCCCATAAATGAACTCTCTCTCTCTCTCTCTCTTAACTTGTGAGGGAGGAACTCATTATTATTTATAGATCAGCCTGAAACCAAAGTATAATAAGGAAACTCTTGCTTTGAGAAGGTTTCTATAGATTTACAAGGACCCTTTAAACACATAAATTTAGACTTTTTATCTTCATAAGTTTCTTAGCCTTTAAGAGGTCTTCTATGGCCTTAGAGTTCTTAGGCAACAATGTAGTTGGAGTCTTCTTAGAGTAGAAAGTAGCTTGAACTTTTAAAACCTTCTTCCTTTTATGTTCATCTCCCTTGGACATTACTTTTTTATTATTCAGCCCATTCTCTAGATCCAGACCTCCATTGACACTAATTCTACTAGGCGATTCAATAAAAATATCCATAGAGAAAAAGTAGTAGTTTCCTCTATGATTTTTGAGGATATTCAATTCTTAAAATGTAAAAAGACTACCCAACTTATTCACCACGTTCAATAAGCACGTGGGGCTCATGCTGTTTTGAGGGTAAAGAAGAGAGCCTGAACCCTTAATTGTTATTGAAAATATCGTGAAACATGCAGCATACACACTATAAAAGATAATCTAACAATGGGAGACGTTAATACTGAAACTGTTTAACACAAGGTAAAAACTTAAAATTAAAACGTACAGGCTATAGGACCATTATATAGAGATAAAAAGCAGACTCATAACTGCTCCTTCTCATTAGGAGCCACTACCCCACTAATGCATGACTCTTGTAACTCACAGAAAATCGACTCCTTAAGTTTAGGAACCACATTACACGTGGTTTATAAACTACTCTCACACACACCCACTAACCCACTACTTACGATTATACATTCATGTAACCCCCTTTTTGCATCAAACTCTATCACTCCCCCTTGATGCAAAACTCGATACACCTAAAGTGGATCTGAATTTCACAAACTTTGAATAGTTGAGTGCTTTTGTAAATCCATCTATAATTTTATCATTTGTAGAGCAATATTTCATTGCTACAGCTCCATCGACGATAGCCTGTCTGATAAAATGATGACACAACTCAATATGCTTAGTTCGCCCATGGAACACAAGGTTATTTGTCATGGCAATGGTTGCTTGGTTGTCACAATAGAGTTCTGTTGTATTTGCCTATTCATGATGCAAGTCCACCAAAATTCTTCTTATTCAAATAGCTTGACATATGGATGCATTCACAACAACATACTCTGCTTCTGAGGATGAAAGTGCCACTGTTGCTTGCTTCTTTGACATCCATGACACAATTCCTGATCCAAGATTAAAGATGGATCCACTCATGCTTTTCCTATCATCTACAAAACCAACCCAATCACTATCAGAAAAGCCAATTAATTTGAAATCATGAATTAATTGGTACCAAATCCCATAATTAGTTGTTGCTCGAACATAATAAAGGATCCGCTTTGCCGCTCCAAGATGATGTATCGTGGGACACTGTATAAACCTTGAGATTAGGCTGACAAGAAAAATGATATCTTGACGTGTCTGGGTAAGATACATTAGCCTTCCAACAAAGCTTCTATGCAACTGTTCATCAGCCTTCATAGTACCATCGTGTACCGATAATTTCTCATTAGTATTCATGGGAGTGGAACATGGCATGCATGACACCATATTAAATTTCTCAAGTAAGTCTAAAGCATACTTTTCTTGAGAAATAAAAATACCATCAACACTTTGTTGAACTTGAAGTCCAAGAAAATAATGTAACAACCCTAGATCTAACATTTCAAATTCTTGCATCATGTTTACTTTAAATTCTTCAGAAAGTGTACTCAACGAGCCTGTATAAATTATGTGATCTACATAAACACAAACTATAAGAAATTTAGTACCTGTTCCTTTTACATACAAAGTGTGCTCACTCTCACTTCTGTGAAATCCTCTTTGCATTAGGTATGAGTCCAATCTCCCATACCAGGCTCACGGTGCTTGTTTAAGGCCATAAAGCACCTTTTTCAACATGTACACCTTTTTTTCCTTACCTTTAACAACAAATCCCTATGGCTGGCAAACATAGATCTCTTCTTCCAAGAACCCATTCAAAAATGCAAACTTTATATCAAATTGAAAAACTGACCATTTTATATGAGCTGCTAATGCCAAAATAATTCTAACAATTTCAAAATGTGCAACAGGATAAAAAGTTTCTGAAAAATCTACTCCAAATTCTTGCGCATACCCCTTAACAACTAACCTTACATTGTATTTTTGCACACTCCTATCAGCATTACATTTAACCTTGTAAACCCATTTCACACCAATAGCATTTTGACCTATGGGTAAATCTACAAGTTCCCAAGTATCATTTTTTCACTGGCTACCATTTCTTCTTCCATGGATCTTACCCATTCTTGTTTCCCACTAGCATCCTTGTAGCACATAGGTTCTTCAATTAACAGAGAAAATGTACAAGATTCATAAATTTCTTTTATGAATCTTACCTTTCTAGGTGGTGTATATGTGTCCTCGGTACCACCATTGTCTTGAGAGATGCTTATTGAAGCTTCTGATATTATCGCCTCTTTCACCAACTTGGTCTTTACAATTGAATTTCTTGAAGCTTCCAATGTCTTATCAGACACAAGGGAAATGCCTCCCATATTTGACCTATCTGCATCTTGATTCCAATTCTAAGAGCTTAATTCATAAAAAATAACATCATCATGAATAATTACACTCTTAGTTGTTAGATTATACAATCGATATCCCTTGGTTGTGTCACTATAACCAACAAAAATACATTTCTCACTTTTCTTATCCATCTTGTTACAATCACTAATCGATCAAGGAATAAGAAACACAACCAAAAATTCTTAAATTACTCACATTTGGCTTTCATTGCCACCATGCCTCATATGGAGTCATGTTATGCACAACTTTTGTTGGAGATATATTGAGTAAGTATACTGTTGTGTTGACTACTTCAGCCTAAAATTCGTTCGAGAGTTGTTTTTTTACTGAACATGCTCCTGGCCATTTCTATGATTGTACGGTTTTTCTGCTCAGCTACACCATTTTGCTCTGGTGTTTTTCTTACTGTTAGCTACCTACGAATTCCATTCTTCTTACAAAAATGTTCAAAATCATTAGATAGAAATTCTCTCCCTCTATCTGTATGTAGATACTTTATGACATGCTCACTATCCTTTTCTGCAAAAACTTTAAACTCCCAAATTTTTTGAAGTGCGTCTAATTTTTTAGAAAGAAAAAATACTCAACTCATGCGAGTAAAATCCTCAGTAAGCAATAAAAATATCTACTATTGTTTAAGGATGGAGTGTTCATGAGCCCACAAAGGTCTGCATGAACTAACTCAAGAGGCTTTTTGGCTCTCCACGCCTTTCCGATGGGAAACGACAAACGATGTTGCTTCTCATATACACACCCTTCACAAACACCATCATTGAATATTACACTAGGCAACTCCAAAACCATGTTTTGGGTTCTTAGTATTTTCAGCCCATTATAGTGTAAATGTCCATACCATAAGCGTCAAAGATGTGAAAGTCCATCATCTTTGCCAATCAAGACAAATATTGGAAATAGGTCCCAACAACCCACTACCGTTGCCCGCGTGACCTGCTCCTAACTCATCCAAGGGGCGTGGGGGCTGGCCGGGGAGACTTCAAATGGAGGTTCTGGGTGCTGGTCACATGGAGATAAATCTGTCTGTCTCAAGCATACAGAAGGTCCGCAGCATGATATGCAGAGAAACAAAAGAAGCCAATAAACTGGATCAGGGAAAAAATGCAGCAATGGTTAAGTTGCTGTGCTGCTGTTAATATGATTTACATTGTTGACCGGTGTATGGGAACTGTGAATGTAGTATACAATGATGTAGTAATGCTATTTATATGAATAAAATTTTCCTTCTAAAAGAAAAAGTGTTTGAATTATTTAAATATATATATATATATATATTTGAAAATGAACAAGGATGCTAAAAGAAGCAGAGAAACTGATGTGTAGACCAGTTGCTGGTTATGCAAAAATGAGCTTGGAGCTTAATCGAGTTAAGGAGTCAAAAAACTGAATATTTCGATTTTTAGTCTTGGGAAATGCATTGTTTAAATTGTATAATATGATTATAGAGATATATACTTGAAGCATGCACGTTGTATATAGGTCTAGCGAGTCATTCATGGGGAGTTTATGTGAAGGCCTTAGATCTCAACCTTGAAATTCTGTTAGTGGTTCTATTGAAGACATTCAATAATAATGCTGAATCAAGGATTTGGAAAACTAGACACTGATTATAGACAGCCAATCTGCAGGCAAGAAATCCCTATACAATGATGACCAAGAAGTTTGTCAGCCCCGCAGGGGTCGTCCACATTATTAGGTAGGGCATTATGCCAAGCTACCTCAGGCTTGACCCATTTAGGATCAGCTTGAACTCATCCGAAAAAATAAATGAGCTGAGCTTAAACAAGGGCTTAGGCTCGGTATGCATAAACAAGTGAGCTTGAACAAACAATCCAGCTTGGATAAGCCTGACAAACCCGATTAAGCTCGGCTCATATATGTATTATCGACATGTGCACAAAGAGAGGTCTTGCCTAAATGGGTAAGTGGTTGGTCACCCATGAAAGTGGTGTGGGTTTTAATCAAAACATTCATCAATTGTTTATAAAAGGTATTTTTACTGGCTAGGATTTCAAAAGTTCCAAAAAGTTTTTAAACTAAAGGTGTTCAGCTTGAGCCGAACTTGAACAACCAGTTTTTCTAAACCAACTGAGCTGGGCCAGCCCAAGTTCGGCTCGAACCCAGGTGGTATGCAACTCTATGATGAGAGGGCGGGTGCCAGAGGTGCAGCAGGCCTTCTAGAGATTAAAACCCATAACTTAGTGTAGCATACTTGGATGATGACATGACACCATGCATCCAATCCATAGTAAAGTATGGGACACGTGGCAATACAGTAGCCAAGAAAAGACCCACAATCCATAACTTAGTGTGGCAGGAAGATGGAAACTTTTGGGGTGTTTCTTTCCCATTGGAAATATTAATATTTTTGAAGAGAAAATGACAAGCTCATATGATTTTTTTTTCTTGATAACATAGCTCCTTATTGATTTGACTTGTAATATCTATAATTTGATCATGTGAACAATATTCATTTTCCACGAATCCTGCACTGCTTCTTAACTACCTCTTCAATTTAATTACCAAACGTGGCTTGAGGATAGTGACCATCCGGAGATTGCAGAGGCATTGGAGATTTAGACTTTGCGTTTGTGATGTGAAGTCATAGAAAAATGTGGACCGTGTTCTCTCTCTCTCTCTCTCTCTCTCTGTAGGGAGAGTCGGTACAATATGAGAACAGAAGAATAAGAAACTAAAATATGAGAACTAAAAATATAGGCATTTTCATTACTTTTCTTTTGTGAACCCAATCACGTGGATGTGCTTGGCATGGTGAATCTGTTAAGAATCAATCATTGAATCGTGTATTCTTGATGAAAAATGTGAATTTTGAATGCTTGAATATTATGAGTCATTGATTTTAAAGGCTTAAAAAATCTCATTTATGCTTCAATTTGGATGATTCAAGAGCAGGTTCTTATAAAACCAAGCATTTAGATTGTACGATCAGATTAAAGAAAAAAGAAAAAAATCTATGAAAATCATGGTTCACATAGTTCTCATGTTTCCAATTCTACTACTATATATAGTAAGGCGTAAGAGTAGATGACTTATGTCTTCCACTGTCATTGGACGTGCACCTGCTGCTGATAACATGTGATTTTACACAAAACAACCTTTAACAGCAGTTCTTGACGGATCTAAAGATCCAAAAATGCAAAAAAATAATGAATAAGTGGTGTTCAACGTTAAGCCGTCCAGGATTTTGCTCATTATATATATATATATATATATATATATATAGGGTGTAACATTGGATGACATAAGTCGTCCATTGTTAGCGGATGCACGCCATCCGCTGATTGTGCATACTCAGTGGAGGGCGCACATTTAACAAAAAAAAAACACTTTTAGCGTCCGTTCACGACCACCACTAAAGCCTGAAATCAGCCCCACTAGGCGTTATAGTTTTAGGTGTTTTATGTTTGATCCAAAATCGTTAAATGTGTTTATCTTTGTTTACTGCAACACGTATCTGATTGAGCATTTTTATGTTCAATTAAATATTTTAAAGAAATAAAAAAAAGTTGACATTGTACTAAATTTCATGATAAAATATTTTAATTTTTAAGTCACTTCAATTTGAAAGAAATTATGTTTTTTTAAAAAAGAAGTAATGATAAACACTTCTGGCTATTCAGAAAACTATAATTTTTAGAAGGTACCAAAGGCGACCTAATAAAAAAGGGAGCAAAATAATTCCCTTTCTGTATATGTAATATGTATAATGCCCCTTTATGTCCTCATCTTAAATCGTCCAATCACATGATTGGATAGTTAAAAGATTCTGATAGATACGATCTACATGGATTAAAATTTTAAATCATGTGATTAAGATAAGTTAAAAGTATTTTTAAGAGCTGTAAAAATCAATGGTTAATAAAGTGTTAGAACTTTATAATTAATTTTTTACCATACAAATAAATTCATAATACCATTTATTTTGCTCTGGTGTACACTATCACGAGCCTATTTCTTCAATAAGCCAGTGTGGCACGATGGTCTTTTCTTACCGTTGCAAGCCTTTTTGGTCGCTCGTTTGCCATTGCGGAAGCTTTGAGTATAAAGAGTGCAAGAGAGCGAAAGAGAAGAGAGAAAAAAAATTACAATCACTTGAAGGTAATCACATTGTGAGTGAACAAAGAAAGCTCAATGCATTTGCATTCATTCCGTATTTTGCCCGTAGGCACATTACAATTCAGATCTATGGGTTAACACATCAGAGTATTGATCAACCTGAACCAAAATACAAGGGTGGCCCAAAGAAACTTATAAGTGACTCAACACTTACATCATGACTCAACCAAAGCAAAATAGACATTGGACACAACTGTAGAAAGTAGGTTACAAGGAAACATGCTCTCTCTTCAAATCATGTGCCGCCTTCGATGCCATCTGTTTCATGGTAAGCCCTGACTTCATCTGGATAGCGGCTCTTCATTCGAAATGCTGGCTCTCACATCGGTTCCGTTGTCTTCTCCCACTGCAAAAAATACTTATTAAATTTGCCCAAGTAGTTGACCTTATGAGGAAGGATCTTGTTGAGACGATTCTCGGCCCATTGTGTTGTCGGGGCCCTCTGCAAGATAGGAGTGCGTTGTGGCATGCTACGTTATGGATCTTTCTCGTCCGCATAGAACTATTTTAGGTTGCACACATGGAACACCGGGTGCACCTTGAAGTCTGGGGGCAGGTTCAGCTTGTATGCCAGCTTGCACACTCTCTTGGTGATGGTGAATGGTCCCTCATACTTTCTGATCAATCTGCGGTGCCATCCATGAAAGATGCTTGTGCGATCAGGATAAAGCTTCACCAACACTTGGTCCCCAACACAGAACTCGACAAGTCGATGATGCTTGTTCGTCCACTTCTTCATCCTCTTAGTTGCATTATGTAGAAATGTCTTTGCCAACTCAGTCTTCTTATGTCTGTCTCGAACAAACTATTAGGCAAAGGATGGCCTTTCCTTCTTCTATGTGGCTAGAGTATGCAGATTTAGTGGTTGCTGCCCTGTGGCTATCTCGAACGGGTTGTAGCATGAAGACTCACTCTTCTGAAAATTATAGCAGAGTTGGGCTATGTCGAAGAGCTTCACCCAATCTTTCTAGTTGGCACTAACAAAGTGCCTCAGGTACTGCTCCAACAGTCCATTGATGCGCTCTGTCTGCCCATCCGTCTGTGGGTGAAAACTTGTTGAAAATAGCAGATCATAGCCGAGTAACGAAAACACTTTACGCCCAAATTTGCTCATGAAGCGAGCAACACGATCGCTCACAATGCTTCTTGATACATCCCAGTGATTCACAATATGCTTGACGAACAACTTTGCAGTCTTCTCTGCAGGGTACTCTTTCAAAGCTGGGATGAAGGTGGCGTACTTAGAGAAATGATCCACCACCACAATGATGGAGCTGAAGTCATTTACCTTTGGCAGACTAACAATGAAGTCTATAGAAATGCTCTCCCAAGAACTTTCTAGAATAGGTAGAGGCTCAAGGAGGCCAGTAATCTTCTGGTTGGTCCTCTTGTCTTGCTGACAGACGAGAAAAGTTCACATATACCTCTCCATATCATCTCTCATTTGCGGCCAATAGTAACCGCGCTCAAGGAGTGCTAAGGTCTGCTTCTGTCCTGAATGACTGGCCTATAGTATATCTTGACACTCCTTAAGTAGTTCACGACACAGGCTTCTCCACCACGGTATGAAGACGCGTCTCCCTTTTGTCATGAGGAGGTCGTCCCGTAGCCAAAATCGTTGAGTCTTTCCCGCTTGTGCTAGAGAGACAAGGTGTTGCACCATTGTGTCCTGATGCATACTTTCGTAGATACAGTCCAGCAATGCACCCTCTAAGTGAACTTTCAAAGGCTCTGCCCATGTAGCCGTCAGTTCAGCCTTACGACTCAGAGCATCAGTAACCACATTGGTCTTCCTCACCTTATACTCTAAAGCAAAGTTAAACTCAGTCAGGAACATTTATCATCGAGCTTGTTTAGGCATCAACTTCTTCTATATCTAAAAATAGCTCATGACAACATTGTCCATCTTGACGACAAACTGGGCACCCAGAAGGTAGTGCTGCTATGTCCTGAGATAGTGCACGATGGACGTCATCTCACGTTCGTGCATAGTATAGCGCCTCTCTACATCCTTTAATTTCTGACTCTTGTAAGCAAACAAATGTCCCTTCTGCATGATAACTCCACCAATGGCGAAGTCTAAAGTATTTGTATGGACTTCAAAGGGTCTTGTGTGGTCCGACAACCACAACACAGGTTCTCTCACCAAGGCTTTTTTCAAGCCATCGAAGGCATCTTGGCAGGCTTCTATCCAGATCCATACCCGATTCTTCTTCAACAAATCCATGAGGAGCTCAACAATGAGAGAGTAGCCTTGATGAACCTTCGATAGTAGTTTGCCAAACCAAAGAATGATCGCAACTCTGACACTTTGGTTGCGGACTCTATTCCTGAATGTCTCTTATCTTCTGCTCGTCTATGCGCAACAAATCACGCCCCACAATGTGGAAAAAGAAGTTGCTCTCTTTCTGTCCGAAGCGATACTTCTCTCTCTTGACATAGAAGTCATTCTTCTTTAGCACCTGAAACACTGTTTGCAAGTGCATGACATGTTTCTCTATGTTGTTGTTGTAGATCATGATGTCATCAAGATAGACTACCATAAACTTGTCTAAATAAGGGTAGAAAATCTTGTTCATCAATGTCATGAATGTGGCTGGAGCATTAGTCAACCCAAATGGTATCACCAAAAATTCATAGGCACCATAGCGAGTGACACACGTTGTCTTTAGCTCATCACAATCTACAATCTTCACCTATCATAACCTGATCGCAAATCTAGCTTCAAAAAGATACGAGCACTACTTAACTGATCGAACAAGTCCGCTATCAATAGCAAAAAATACTTGTTCTTCACCATGACCTTGTTTAGTGCAAGATAATCCATACATAACCTTTTAGAACCACCATGTTTCACCTGAAAGAGCAGAAAAGTGCCAAAGGGTGCTTTTGAAGGATGAACGATGCCTACTTCTAACATCTTGTCCAATTGTCTGCATAGCTCCTTCAATTCAACATGTCCCATGCGATAGGGGACCATGGCAGGGGAATTTGCTTCCGGGTCAACTCAATCCTTTGGTCAACCTCACGTCTCGGGGCAGACGCTTCGACAGTTTTGGGGGCATCACTTCTTGAATCTCTGCCAACAATGTGGCAAGGGTCGGTGACACTGTTGCTTCAACCTTCCCTTGTTCAGTGTGCACAACAACTAAGAATGTCTGCTCTCCCCGCTTGACACCCTTTCTTCAATTCCATAGCAGACAACATTGAAGTCTTGCCTCCAAGAGTAAGGCATTGCACAGTATATGAAAAATTCAACCTCATGATTGTCAATGAGTTTACCTTATACAACATCATTACATTCTGGCTGCCAAGAAACTCTATGCCTAAAACCATCCAAAAATCGTCCAAGGTCACCACTGAAAAGTTGGCTCTGCTGATGAATCGTTGATAGTAGTTTGCCAAACCAAGAAATGACCACAACTCTAGCACTTTGGTTAGTGGACTCCATTCTTGAATGACTTTTATCTTATGTCCATCCATGTGCACCAAACTACGCCCCAAAACGTAACCAAGGAAGTTGATCTCCTTCTGTCTGAAGAGACACTTTTCTCGCTTGACATAGAGGTCATTTTCCTTCAGTAACTGAAACACTGTTCGCAAGTGTCCCACATGTATCTTCATGCTGCTGCTGTAGATCATAATGTCATCAAGATAGACTACCACAAACTTGTCTAACTAAGGAAAGAAAATCTTATTCATCAATGTCATGAATGTGGCCAGAGCATTAGTCAACCTGAATGGCATCATAAAAAAATCATAGTCACTATAGCAAGTGACACAAGTTATCTTTAGCTCGTCACCATCTGCAATCCTCACATGCCAAAAATCTAATCACAAATCTTGCTTCGAAAAGACATGGACATTGCCTAACTGATAGAACAAATCCGCTATCAATGGCAACAGATACTTGTTCTTCACTGTGACCTTGTTCAGTGCACGGTAATCTACACATAACCTTTTGGAACCATTATGTTTTACCTGAAAGAGCATAAGGGCACTAAAGGGTGCTTTTGAAGGATGAACGATGTCTACTTTTAACATCTTATCCAGCTACCTGCACAACTCTTTCAATTTAGCCAGTCACATGCGATAGGAGACCATGGCAAGGGGCTTTGCTCCCACGGTCAATTCAATCTTGTGGTCGACCGCGCGTCTCGACGATAGATGATTTGATAGTTTTAGGGGCATTACTTCTTGAATCTCTGCCAACAGTGGAGCAAGGGTCGGTGGCACTGTTGCTTCAACCTTCCCTTCTTCAGTGTGGATAGTAATTAAGAATGTCTGCTCTCCCCGCTTGACACCTTTCTTCAATTGCATAGCAGACAACATTGAAGTCTTCCCTCCAAGTGTAAGGCACTGTACAATGCACGAAAAATTTGACCCCATGATTGTCAATGAGTTCACCTTCGGCAACATCATTACATTCTGACTGCAAAAAAACTCCATGCCCAAAATCATGCAAAAAATTATGCAATGACACCACTGAGAAGTTGGCTTTGTCGGCCCAACTACCAATTTAGATAACCACATCCCTTGCTTCACCAACGATGGGCTTGGCCTCAAAGTTCACCGTCTTGATGGTCCTCTGCTTTGGCCCGAGCTTCAAGGCCAACCGCTTCGCCCCTTCCCACGAGATGAAGTTATGTGTGGCCCCGAAGTTTACCATTGTCGTAGTAGACTTTTTATTTGCAATGACTTCCAAATATATGAGTTCTTTGCTGACTGGTATGCTTTTCACTACACAGCTTCTGACCGCATTCATGGTCTGCATGGCCCCTATCCGAGGCTTTATGACCTCGGTATTACTACTCTCTGCTTGTACCACATTGACTTGTTTGTCGTTCTTCACGATAAACTTTGAACATTTCCTTGCGATATGTCTATCGCCACATAACCAACAAATCATGACCCGCCCTTTGTTGTCATTGTTGTACTTCTTGTAATTATGCTTCTTGTTGAAGTGGTGTTGGGTCGATGTCTCACCTTTGTTGTCGTGCCGAGCCTCTTTCTTGGCTTCATGGTCCAATTTTTTTCCAACCTTGGTTGATGAAGTGAAGGTCTTGTGTCGAGTATCTACTAAGAGCTCGGCCATCACATATGCATTGACTCGTCAATTTTTGAAGCTCTAAAAAAACTACTCACTGGACGATCCAAGATCTAGTTACTAAAATCAATGTTGTCAGTATCAGTATCGGCCCTAAGTCATTTGCCCATCGATTCAGCTGTATTGGCCGATATCATTCTATATCGGCATAAAAATAATAAAACAAGTTATTATGTGTCAATCATAACATGACATGTGTTGAAACCATTAAAATAATCTTAAAATAATATTTTTACTATTTTTATATTTAGTAAAAAATAGCCAATTCGGGCTTGTAGTGTATTGATGCACAGACACTAATAACATAGCCTGCAATGCCAAGTACATAGATATATCCCATGAGTTCCTTACCCATGGGAGAGTATTGGTCACCCTCATGGGTAAGAAACCTTGAGAGGTTATTTTGATCAAATCTAACCCCACAAATGTATTCAACATGGTCAAAATAGTAGTAATAGACTCGTGAATCATATTTTTGACATAAAAATAAAATTTTATGAGATTTAAAAAGTCAATACGTTATAAGCCATTGATTTTTTAACCCCAGCAAAATCTTACATATACATTGGAATAGCATGATCCAAGGATTAATTTCCACTAACCCAAACATGTAGATCACATTTAGAGGGTCAGATATGCAAAAACATTAAAATAAAAAATATTATATTTTTTATTAGAGGATTTCTTACTTACGAGGGTAGCAACCATAGTGACAAAAGTTAAAAAAGGCAAAATCTCCGGAGTCAAAAACTTTGGGAGATTTTAAAATTTTTCATAAAATCTTGCATTTTTTTGGCAAAATCTTGACAATAAGAAATAAATTAAAAAATATAAAAAAATAAATTTTATAAGAAAATATAGATAAAACACATTTAAAAATAAAAATCTCGCGATAAATATCTGCTAAAACTGTAAATATCATAATATTTGTCACAATTTGAAAATCTTGCGAGAAATTGCCGTTTTAAACTTTCAGGCAATTTCTCCCGATATTATCACGAGTTTTTTATAAATCTCACGATATTTGTTACAGAGGTAGCATAATATATATATATATATATATATATATATATATACGGTTTTCTCTCCTGTGTTTTATCTTCTTGGTACTTTAATTCAGATGTGCAAGAAATTTATCTACAATAAGCAATTCTTTGTTTTACCCTGAAAATCTTTCAATGACAGAGCAAAAGTTTGAAAAATGAGATGAAAGCATGAGGGGAGAGCGGTTGTATATGCAAGAGGGATTTCCCACTTTAATTTCAACCACATGAAACCCTCTTAATTGTTTTATCATTTAAAAAGCTAAGCAATGTCATGCTATCAATTTTGACTGATGTGCATAACATACAAGAAACATATCGTGATTTTTCCCATCGTCAGTGTTGTGCCGACTTTAAATTTCAACATCAAAACGTGCTGTTTTCGATTGTGGCAGTTGGCTGTTGCACAAAGCACTATCTGTAAAGACCCACATTCCACAAGTGCCTACTGTTCCTTTGAAAAAGATTCAATCTGCATACTTTCTATTGCTACTAGTTGTTACCTTTAGCGTCAACTTTAATCATCGTCGCAAGATCTCTTTAATCAATAGTGATAGCTTAGACTGTCCCTAAAGGTGTTTCATTAAGAAAAAAGTAAAGAAGATCATTAATGACAGCTTAAGCAATCACTAATAGACATATGCTAATAAAATATATAAAATATTAGCTTATATATATAATGTGTCTCTGTTAAGCATTTCTCATCACGCGGGAATTGAAATATGCAGCTTCATTTCCTCCAATCTCTGCTTTAATCACCAAAGATTATTCATGTGTCTCGTACTTCAAGCCCTCAATGTAACTCAGAAGCAAATCCAAAACCTAACTTAATCAAAGGTCAATATCTTTAGTGATTAATGATGACACGCATGTCATTGGTGAAAAAAAAAGAGAAATCTTCAAATACCCCCCAAATACTTTGGCCTAATTCATTTGCACAACAAACATTTCAGACTTTCCAAATGCTCACTAAAGTTTTTACTTGGTTTTATCAAATGAACTCAATCATAAACTATCATTGGGTTGTTATTGGATTAAGGTAACTCATGTTGTGAAATTACCATTTTACCGCTGTAATTAGATAAATAAAATTATTAGTTCACCCTTACTCTAGAAGGATGAGCAAAATAAGTTTGTCAACTGAATGTATTAAGCAAAAAATTCATTACCTACAATGATATATGAACCATTGCCCTCGCTAAAAAAAACCACAACTCTAACCACTACACCATAAAGCTTACTGTTGGCTATTTTTTAAAAAAAAATTATATATTTAGATTGTGATAAGTCAATCAACCCAACAATTGCTCAACCCACTATAACACAATTGGGTCCGTTTGGTTCCTCAACAGTTGATCCGGTAAATATATGAAGAGAAACTAAATGCATTTTCATTTAACCCAAAAGCTGATGTGGTTATATATAATTGACAAAAGTTTTACTAATTCAAGAATCAAGATCAATTAGCTATTGCTATGATAGTAACTATGTGAGTTTTAAGGTTTTCATTTAGATATGACAAATTAATCCACTTGATTTTAAGCCTATATAAATTTGGGAAAAGTAGTAGCTACCTATCACTTTTTGAGCCTATCACAAGCTTATCTCCAGTAAATAAGGGTTTCATGTTATTTATTTTCAAATCAGACCTTATAGATTTCTTCAGCATGGTTGATTTGCTAAAAATCACACTTGGATCATATTTTTTGATTAAAAACATGAATTTTTAAGCATTGACTATTTTTAAAAATTATAGACCGTTGATTTTTAAATCTTATAAAAACCTAACTACGTGGCATAATCGGAAGAGTCAAGAGTCTATTCCTATATAATTAAGCATGTAGATCACATCTATATGATCAGATTTTAGTGGGTCGAGTAAATGTTGGGTTGATTGGCTTATCACAATCTAAATATATAGATTTTGTTTTGAAAAATAACCAACAACAAGCTTTATGGTGTAGTGGTTAGAGTTGTGGTTTTTGTCAGGAAGATCAACCTATCATTGTAGGCAATAATTTTTTGCTAAATACATTTGATTAACAGCCCAACACAGTCAAACTTACTTTGCTTATCCTTTTAGAGTAAGATGAACCAATAATTTTATTTTTCTAGTTACATAGGTAAAATAGTAACTTCACAACATGAGTTAGGTTAACCCAAGAACAACCCAATGTTAGTTTATGATTGAGGTCATTTGATTAACACAAGTAAAAACTTTGGTGGGCATTTGCAAAGTCCGAAAATGTTTGGTGTGCAAATGAATTAGGCCGAAATGCTTGGGGTTAGTTGAAAATTTTCCAAAAAAAAAGGTTGCTCTTATAACTAATCTATGCAGATTTTCTTTTGAAACATTAAAGACATTACCTTATTGGTAGAAAAAAAATTCTTTAGGTACTATCCATGATTACCTATCTGTAGAAACTCTTAATAAGAAGCGATATTTCAGTAATCATGCTTAGGGCTATATAGTTAAAGATGGAAGCTCATGGTATTAATGATTGAGCTTGGAGGGTCTTCTCTTTCCCACCTTAAATCTAAGGGCACATTGACAATGAAAGACTATAACAGCAAAATCTGGTGCCTCATGCATAAATTCTAGCCACAAATTATATGTTCAATTGCAGCTATGCCTAAATGCAACTTTTGAGAAGCTGTGACAACTGCTTCCTCTTAAGGAATCAGAGAAAGAGAAAAGATAGTCGAAACATTCATGTGGCTTCAGTCTTACCTCCTAAAGGCAAGCTTTGCAAACGCAAAGTTCACTGTTTCATGAAAACTCGTGGCATCTAATGTTCGTGCACGTAACCGCCTCCATGTACATGTGTGTGTGTGCTCGAGCGTCTATGTGGTTCATATTTACACACACACAAGAGCAGGTGCTTGTGCGCTTGTACTTGAAGTCAACAGGTTCTCCAAAGTTTTTGCTTCTCCAAAGTTTTTGGCTCTAGACTTCTGGAGAATGCCATGGTACTCTAATCATAGTGACAATGACAAATATCGGTGATATTCTGAACAAAAATTTTAAAAAATATAATATTTTACTTAAATGGCCAAAATATCATGATACTATCATTGCTGATAAAACCATAAGACAAATCAAATTTTCAATTTATTCCATGAATTTTGCTACACAAACTCATGTTGATGTTGATAGAAATTTTACCTTAGTGGGTCAGGCAACTCAAATTGAACCAGTGAGCTCGATGCACGTGTAAATACGTTATCTTTCAAGCGATAGTTGCCCCACTTAGGATCAAGTCCTCGGTGCAATGGGTATTCATGCAACTACGCTCCCAGGATATAACCGAGCTTTTACCTTCTTGCAAATGATCGGACCATGTCTTGCACTGAGTGAACCCAACAACCTCAACACGAACTACTTTAAACAACCTCTTGATTAGGATTGAATCAGATATGGATCCTAAGTTTGGATATAGACCTTAACAGTAACTAGGTCAGATCTAAACTACAATCGGATATGAGTCTGATCAGCAACCAGATCTGGATGTTGGATAGAAATCTAAACTATAATGAATCTGGATTCTGGATAGATATCCAAACTATAACGAATCTAGATTCTGGATAGAGATCCAAACTATATTCAGATCTAGATTCTGGATAGAGATCCAAACTATATTTGAATCTTGATTAAATCTGAAAGTGAATCTGGACCCGAATTGAGGTTGGATCTGGGCTACACTAAATCTGAATCTCTCTGAAAGAATCAGATCTCTACTTGAATTTGGATCTAACCCATGAGAGAGAAACACCAAAATTAGAGAGAGAGAGAGAGAAACTTCATCTAGCAAGAGAGGAGAGCAAAGCTCAAGATAAAGAGAAAAGAGTAGAGAGGGATGAGAAATGAGGAGGGGGAGCTCGGTTTATACAGGGCCCAGCCCACCAGCCATCATATTGGCCATTAAGGGAGCCTAAATGGCTAAGTCAATGGTCAACATAGTTGGGTAGCTATGGATCATTTGGACTCTTAATTCTCATACAAAAACGTTGAGCAAAGTGCAAAAAGATCCAAGAATGTTTTAAAGCAAAGTCAAAGTCCATTTAATGGTTGGTTAAAGGTCAAAAATATACTTGAGGATTAAAACCATCCTAGGTATTCAAAAGAAAGTCAAAGACCAAACCGAATCAAACTGAACCAAACCAGTTCTTGTCTGAATTCGAATCTGAAACCACAAACCATAAACTCAAACCCAAACCCAAATTCAAATCTAAATATAAATATAATATATTGTTTGTAATCCAAGATCTAATGCCCTTGAGAGCCATGCCCTCTAAGGCACCACCTTTCTATATAAGGACAAAGAAAGTTTTTACAACTTTCAATATGGGACTAAACTTTTGTAGGAAACTCTATACCTATATACTTTAGAAAAAATAAAAAGGTAGAGGTTATATTTAGGTAGTTTTGAGCAAAAAATCCAACAATCTCCCACGTGGGTCAAAACTATAAGAAGAGAACTCAAGAGGTTGTTCACGAAGATTCAGTGCATAGGTGAAGGTATTGTTTGGGTTTGAACCCCCACGTTAGTGTTACTTAGTCTTAGTCAGTCTGGGACCTCAATAGTATTAGCTTTAAATTGAGAATCTTAATTGACCTTTCAAATACCGTAACACACACTTTCACTTTAGTGGTCATAGTGTGTCTACCAATATATAAAAGTTACATATTAAGGGTCATGTATTGTATCTCAGTTTCATGAGAACATTAGATACAAAGTCTAAGTCTCATAGAAGACAACCCTCACATTCACACTCACACTCACATAGTTAAGTCCATCAAGGATGTAAACCTGTTTGAAACACCCCAATCATAAGGCCTATAGATCTTATTAAGAGTTTAATTCAAACTCAACTTTTGTACACATGTTTCGAGCACTTGACATCAAGAATGAAAAAATTATTAAGTGCTCAATTCAATCACTCAGAGACTTGTTCTTCCCATTGAATCACTCGACATGGTTTGACCCTTATCATGTGGTTGGGTTTCTGTCAGCAGTGATTGCTTTTATAGACTTTAACATTATTCTCCTCAATGTTTTAGATACGATATCTTGAAAAAGTCTCTTTGTCAACGGATCCGCTAAGTTTTGATAAGATTTCATGTATTCAATTGAGATTAGTCCTTGTTTGAGTAAATTATTCATAAAATTATGCTTTAGACTGATATGTCTAGATTTTTCACTATAAATAGTACTTTGTGCTTTGTATATAGTTACTTGACTATCACAACACATAGTTATCAGGGATACTAGCTTATCGCCTAATGGTATCACCATTAAAAAATTCTTTAGTCATTCAACTTTCATACTAGTTGATGCTAGTGCTATCAACTCTTCTTCCATTATAGAATGGGTTAGCACAGTATGCTTCTTGGATCTTCAAGCAATTGCTCTAGATTCAAGGGTAAATATATATCCACTTGTGGATAATGATTCATTGAAATGAGAAGTTCAGTTTGCATCATTGTACCTTTCAAGTACATCGGGTTCTCTTTCATAGAATATCTCAAACTCTAAAGTTGCTCTCAAATACTTCAAGACTCAATATATTGCATCTCAATGTTCTTATCCTGGATTATTTGTATATCGGCTTAACTTGCTCATGTTGAATGCTCTGTCTGGTCTAGTTTCATTCATAGCATATATGAGACTGTCAATAATACCTATATACTCTAATTGAGATATACTTCTTCCAGTGTTAATTGATAGCTTAACACTAGGATCAATCAGAGTAGCAATGGGCTTACAATTATAATGATTTTATTTTCTTAATGTTGTGGAATTGAGTTAATGCATAACCACTTTTATGTTTAATAAGTTTAATACCAACTATAACATCAACTAATCTCATGTCTTTCATGTCAAATTTAGATGAAAGAAAACTTTTGGTATTATTTATGCATTCTATATTATTACTCATGATTAGCATATCATCTACATAGAGACAAACAATTATAACATGATTATCTTCTACTTTGTTATATATGCATTTATCAAAGACCTGAATTCTAAAACCACATAAAATGATTACTTCATTAATTTTTTATGCCATTGTTTAGGTGATTATTTTAAATTATATAATGACCTTAACAGTTTACAAACTTTCTTTTGTTGACCTGGTGTGATATGACACTCAAATTTTTACATATAAAATTCTTCTTCTAAGACACCATTCAAAAAGACAATTTTGGCATCCATTTGATGAATTTCAAAATTATAATTGATGTCGAAGTAACCATAGTTCTAATATATGCAATCCTACGTACATAAGCATAGGTATTAAAATAATCAAGTCTGGGTTTTTGTTTGAAACCTTTAGCTAATAGTCTAGCTTTAAAATTTTCAATAGAGCCATCGGTTCGAAACTCCCTTTTTGAAAATTCATTTGCATCCCAAAGGTTTAAAACCAGATAAATCAACAAAAATTTAAGTTTTATTTTTCATGAAAGAATCTAATCCACTCTATATAGCTTTCTTCCAAGAAGGAGCATCAGGAGAGGTCATCGCTTCTAAAAAAGAAACATAATCTCTATTATATAGAGATAAAAATCAGAGCCAAAATCTTTTGGTTTTCTCAATCTTTTACTTTTTCAAATTTTAATATTTTCAGTCTCATAATTTTTTTTTCTTGAATTATTTTCAAAACTTTTAGAGTTTTAAGTGATTTTAAATTTAAATCTTCTCTAAATTCGGCTTAGATATTTTTTAAAATCACTTTGGTTTCAATATCCACAAATCTATATATCTTATTATTTTGAGAATATTTAATGAAGACAAATGTTCTAATTTTTTTTTACCTAGTTTGGTTAATTTTGATTCAGTAGGCTTTACATAAGCAATACAATCCCAAACTTTTAAATAACGTAAATTTAGTTTTCTCCCTTTCCAAAATTCATAAGGTGTAGTGTTTGACTTAGAATATGGAACTCTATTTAAGATATGACATAAACTAAGTGATGCATCAACCCACAGGTTATAATCTATACCAGAACTAATAAGCATTGAATTAACCATGTCAAATAGAGTCCTACTTTTACTTTCAGCTACACAATTATGACGAGGAGTATATGGACCAGTATTTTATTTATATATTATACAAATTTTACAAAACTCAATGAACTCATTTGAAAGATATTCACCACCTCTATCAGATCTAAAAGACTTTATTTTGCTATTATGAAAGTTTTCAACCGCTGCTTTAGAAATCTTTAATTTCTCAAATGATTCATCTTTTGTTTTCATAAGATAGACATAAGCATATTTTGTTAAATCATCAATAAAGGTTATAAAATAATTGGTACCCCCACGCGTTGGAGTATTTTTTTTAATCGCATACATCACAGTGTACTAACTCTAGTAATTTAGAAGTTCTTTCAACACTCTGAAATAGTTTTTTCGCAAACTTTGTTTTAATGCAAACATCACATTTTCTAAGATGTTCACATTTGCATTTAGGAATAAGTCTTAAGTTACCCATGTTTCTCAAAGATTTATAATTTACATGTCTTAATCTAGCATGTCATAAATCATATGAGTCAAGCATATAAACAGAAGAAGAAACAACTTTATTACTCAAATTGAGTTTGAACAATCCATTGGTGGTGTATCCTTTGCCTATAAACTTGTGGTTCTTCGACAATATAATATTGTCAGATTTCAATACAACTTTGAGAACATGAGTTGTAAGCAGATAGGCAGATACAAGATTTTTCATGACGGTAGGTACGTGATACATATTTTCTAGGGTTAGACATTTCTTAGAGGTGAAGTAAAGTTTCACACGCACTTTTTCATGAACTTTATCTTCATATTTTTCTCCCATATATATAATATGGTCTTTCCCTACGGTTTTGTATGTTTTGATCATGCTTCTATTATTGCATGAATGGATTATTGATCCAGAATCCATGTATTATCTTTTATTTAAATTAATAATAAATATCTCACTAACTACATCCATTAAGTCATTATCGGGTTTACTAGCATAGTGATCTGGTTTTTCACAAGTATAGCAGGAAACAATCATTATCTTTTTAGCATCGAATTTGGATTTATTGTTCTTCTTAAGTTCGGATTTGAACCTTGGTTTAGGTTCAACCATATTTATCTTAGCTCGAACTTCTTTTATATCATCTTTCTTATCTCGAGATCGAGCTTCCTCCTCGATTCTAGGATGTTAAAGAAGTTGTTCTAATATAAACTCTGCATTCTTATGTTTTAATTCATTTCGATAATCTTTCCAAGATGGGGGCACTCTCTCAATGATTGCAACCACTTGTAATAATTCATCAAGGTTCATACTCGTAGACTTGATCTAATTAGCCAAGATCTGTATCTCATGGATTTGAGGTAGCAATGGATTATCATCGAAGAAATTGAAATCCATAAACTTATTAACCAAAAACTTATGATTTCTTACATCCTTTATTTTGTATTTACTTTCAAGAGCTTCCCACAGCTTCTTTGTAGTGCTAACTTCTGAGTAGAGGTCGAACACAGTGTCGAAGAGTGCATTCAATATGTATTGGCAACACACAAAGTCGTCATGTTTCTACTTTAGTCTCCTGCAACTTTTAGTAATAGTTTTGTCCTCTCATTCTTCTGGATAGTCCTCCGTGAGCACATATGCCACTTTTGCAATCGTGAAGAAGAAGAGCACCTTCTATTGCCATCATTTAAAATTGGTGTCATCGAACTAGGACAACTTGGGTAGTTCTTGGTTTCTAATCTTTACAGTCATTATTTGTAGAATTATCGCTTAAAAATTATTGAAAATTATACCTTAGTTAGTGGGTCAGGCAATTGAGAGTGAACCAGTGAGCTGAGAGGCATGTGTAAATGTGTTATCTTTTAAGCAATAGTTGCTCCACTTAGGATCAAGTCCTCAATGCAATGGATATTCATGCAACTACGCTTTCAGAATATAATCAAGCTTTCACAAATGATAGAACCATGCCCTACACTGAGTGATCCCAACAACCTTGACACAGACCACCTTGAACAACCTCTTGACTAAGGTTGAATTAGATTTGGATCCTGGGTTTGGATCTAGATCCTAACAGTAATTGGGTCAAATCCAAACTATAACTGGATATAGGTTTGATCAGCAACTAGATTTGGATTTTGGATAGGGATCCAAACTATAATAGATCTAGATCCTAGATAGGGATCTAAACTATAATTGAATCTGGATTGGATCAAGAAATAGATCTGGATTCAAACCAATGCTGGATATGGGATAAACTAGATCTAGATCTCTCTAAAAGAATCGGATCTCTACCTGAATTTGGGTCTAACCCAAGAGAGAGAGAGAGAGAGAGAGAGAGAGAGAGAGAAGCACCAAAATTAGAGAGAGCAAAAACTTTAGCTAGAGAGAGAGGAGAGCATAGCTCGAGATAGAAAGAAAAGATTAGAGGGATAAAAAATGAGGAGGGGGAGCTGGGTTTATATAGGCCTCAGCCCACCAACCATCATAGTGGCCATTAAGAGAGCTCAAATGGTTAGCCATAATGAGCCTGGGCTGTCCAAATGGTCGACCATAAAGGCCTAAATGGCTAGCTAGAGAGGGGCATCCAAAATAGACCAAAGTGATATGAATAGGATCTGAAATGACTCTGCCAGTTACAAGATCATCCAAGATAGGATTATAAGTCAACGGTAACATGGTTGGGTGGCTATGGATCGTTTGGACTCTTAATGCTTATGCAAAAATGTTGAGCAAAGTTCAAAACGGATCTGAATAAGATCTAAAAAGATCCAAAAGCAAAGTCAAATTCCATTTAATGGTTGGTCAAAGGTCAAAAATATACTTGAGGGCAAACCCAAATCTAAATATAAATTGTTTGTAATCCAAGATCCAAGGTTTGTTCAAGCCCAAAATCTAATGCCCTCTAAGGCATCACCCTCCTATATAAGGACAAAGAAAGTTTCTACAACTTTCAATATAGGACTAAACTTTACTAGGGAACCTATACCCACATACTTAGGAAAAAATGGAAAGATAGAGGTTATACTTAGGTAGTTTTGAGCCAAAAATCTAACATATGTGATTATAACAATATTGAAAATGATGATCACCTCGTATGAAATTTCTATGTTTTTTAAATATGCCTCCTTTCAATGAGTAAAAGGAAATGCACTCACCATCGAGGTGGTATCTCATATGGTAAGCAGGGTCCCGTGCCAAGCTGAAGGCCCAGGTTTGAATCCCTCTGCCACATGGGGTTTAAGAGACATCTGGTAGGGGTCTGCCTAAGCCCAGCCAGTCTTTCAAAAAATACAAAAAAAATGCACTCTATGTCACCATGAGACGTTGAAACGAGAACTTGTGATGTGGGTTTGACTGGCAAGATTGCATTTTTTTGGAAAATAGGACACAAGGACATTTTAAAATAAAAAATTGATTTTTATTATAAATTAGGAAATCTATGTTCTCATGTCATATTTTTTTAAACTTCTTCAACTACTATTAATTATGATATTTTAATATCATTTGATGCAAAATTATAATAAATTATTAAGGTAATTTGATTTATGCATTTTTGCACTTATCTCTCACCTTTTCGTATCAATGACTCAAATTGAAGCTAGAATTTTATGGTTCCTCTAAAAAACAAGGAATATATATAGAATCAAAACAATTTTTTTTTGTTTTTGTTGAAGCATGCCAAAAATGTATGTTTTTAATGCATATGGAGGCTTCTTCTTCATCTTGATCTTTTTTTTTAAGAGTAACAAGTCTAAAAATGTCTATTGAAAATTGACAAGGGAAAATAACAAATGCAAAAGTGAAGTAGCATTTCCATGAAAAACATAGTTTGAATTCACTTACCATGAGAGTCAAAGTCTAGTGACACTTGAAAAGTTGCTTTTCTTTATATGTTTCTAAACTAAAATTCCTAAAAGAGATTGGATAACATGGCACTTAAAATAAAGCAACCTAAGCAAAAAATGGTAAAAGCAAGAGATTTATTTTTAAAGTATATAATGATATTTTATGATAACTAGCTTTTGCCTATGAATTTTGTAACAGCTAAGTTTTATTCTATATCACTCTATATGGAGTTTTTTGTGTGATAAATAGCCGATATTGTTACAATGTATTCAGTGTGACTAGATCTTTTGTCCCACTGCCACCAACACTTATTTACACCATATCACATGGACATGGACATGTACATAGACTAGAAATGAATGTGAGACATGAATATGCATTTTTTTTGAAACGTTGGACAAGATGACATAGATTTTTAATTTTTATTGATAAAAAAGTATATTTTTGATATTTTAGTAGTTAAAAATCTTGGTATTTATTATTGAATTATTTAAATAATATTAGAATAATGTAGGATATGTCATGATGTGTCACATGGCATCTACGTTTGTCATGTTTGTGTCAGTAGACACTGGAGGCATATAACTTGTTCCTGTGACATAGTTTACACTTTGTCATGTCAAACAAAGCTTAGTATAAAATGTAATAGTTTAGAAATTGTTGAAAGCATATGTTAGAGATATGATAGGGTTTATCAAGTTTGGGTTAATTTTATGGTTTAACAGTTAGGGTGTGTTTGATAGCAGGGATAAAATGCTCCGGGGATTTTTTGTTCCATTTTGATGTGTCCCATGTTGAGAAATTCGGTTTTGATGTCACATAATATGATACACTGTCTCATTTGATTTTATATGATATGATAATATGTTCTCTTGAAATAATGTTATATTATGACTGAATATGTTTTTCCATAAATCTAACGAGTATTTGATGCAAGGATATCTCACCCAATAAGGATGGAGACTTCCTATTCAAGTACAACTATGGTGCAATCATACTCCTTGAAGAAAAAGCTTGATGAGCCATGCTTTCCTAAAGTTCAAATGAAGAGATCGGCTACCTCAAGATGAAGACTTTTTTTCTTCTTTAGAGTCATATGTAACAGAACCTTCAGGAACTTGCATATTTCATATTACATGCTCATTCATAAACACTATATCATAAAAGTATACGATAGTTTCAAAAAGCTCCTTTTTGAAAACTAATAATTGTACCTTCTTACAACCTTTCATGAAAAAGATATTTTGTCATATAATAATTGTACCTTATACTATATACAAGACAACATGAAAAAAGGAATGTAGGAAAAAGACAAAAACATAACATCGACTACATGGAGAAAACAAATATAATATGTTTTTGAAAAGACTTTAGTTTCCCTCTTTAAAGAAATATTTTTTATAAGAAGAAGACAAAAACATAAAATCGACTACATAAGAAAAACAAATAAAATATGTTTTTTGAAAAGACTTTAGTTACCTTCTTTAATGAAATGTTTTTTAATACAAGAAGAAGACAAAAACATAAATCGGCTACACATAAGAAAAACAAATAAAATATGTTTTTGAAAGGACTCTAGTTACCTTTTTTCATAACCATAGAATGTCGACTTACTTGAAGTCATCATTCTCTCTACAAAGCATTAAATGCCTTCTGTAACAAATCCTTGTTAATATCCTTCTCAAAGAATGTCGACCTTCTTTTGGTCCTTATTCTCTCTGGAGACTTTGAAAAACACAACATAAAGAAAACACTTGACATGACTATGTACAAATAAATATCTCAAAACACTCATAGTACTTACACTCATTTAAAGCAAAGAAGTACTAATGTACCTCAAATCATTAATTAGAATAAAGACAAAATTACAACCCAACGTTCAATGTACTATTGTAAGAAATAGACTTTTTACATAAAATATGTATTACCTAAAATAATACAACGACTAGTGTACCCTCTATTTTACTCTTATGGAAAAAGGCATTCTCGAACTTCTCTAAAAGATATTTTTGAAATGACATAACATTTCACATTTCAAAAAGTTACAATTCCAAAATGTAACGACTACTTTTTAAAAGGCTATATAAACACACTCAAATAAACTATTCAGACAATGGAATGGAATAGACGTGTGAGCTTACAAAGACAAAAATTTCTATTCGTGATTTGAAAAGAGAGCCTTGAAAAAGAAAGAGAAAAAGAAAAAGAAAGACAAGAGAAAAAGTCAAGTCCAGCTCTTTGACAAAGAGTATCCTCTGAGTGACAAACAGATCATTTCTGAGAATCCTTCATTCGTGCATTCATATCATTCTGAAGGTTCTATAGGAAGTATTGTAACTCTGTTATTCACTGTATTCCTTCTTTGTTTAAAGAAGTAGACCTCTGTGAAAGAGGGTGTTGCCCTTCTCTGTTGAGAGAAGAAGACCTCTTGGGAAGATGGTGTGCCCCTTCTCTGTTGAGAGAAGAAGACCTCTTGGGAAGAGGGTGTTGTACTATTTATCCGGTGACTCGGATGTTATAGTGGAAATCTCAAGTGGTTTGCTTGGAGACTGGATGTAGGTCTGGATACTGACCGAACCAGTATAACTTCTGTGTTTTATGTGTTGTGCCTTATTGCATAATCATTTTTATCTTATCGATCATTATCATATTTCACTATTCACCCCCCCTCTAGTGGAATTTCATTTGGTATCAGAGCAGGTTTGCTGGTTTCGACGTAACAAGTCTTCCAGCACAAATGGCATCTACCTCTTATGCTCGTGATATTGAAGGTCAACACGCATCTCGTCCTCCTTTCTTCAATGGCTCCAACTATGGATATTGGAAGTGCAGAATGACTATCTTTCTCAAATCCATAGACTTTGCTGTATGGAAAATTGTTGAGCATCCATACACATCTCCATCTGCAGACTATAACTTATGGTCTGATGAAGAAAAGAAAATGGCAAACCTAAATGCAAAGGCTATGAATGCCTTATATTGTGCCATTGATCAGAATGAATTCAACAGAATATCTATATGTAAATCTGCATATGACATTTGGTATTCTTTGGAGGTTATTCATGAAGAAACCAACAAAGTAAAAGAAGCCAAAATCTCATCTCTAGTTAGAAAATATGAGTTGTTCAAAATGAACAAAGATGAACCCATCACAGAGATGTTTACCAGATTCACCAATATCACCAATGATCTGAAATCTCTGGGTGTAACATATTCCCAGACTGAAAAGGTGAAGAAAATCTTGAGATCTCTCACAACTGATTGGGAGAAAAAGACTATTGCTATTGAAGAAGCTCAAGATTTATCTAAGCTTACATTGGATAACTTAATAGGCAATCTTATGGCCTATGAAGTCCACATGAAAGAAAGAAGGGAAGAAGAGCAACTAGTAAAGAAAACTCTAGCTTTCCCAGCCCTATCTGAGGATGAAGACTCAGATAAAGAATCAGAAATTGCGCTACTTACCAGAAAATTCCAGCGCTTCATGAGAAGGAACCGGCTTCCAAACAGGCACAAGGAAAGAAAAGATCTTAAAGAAGATCCCATGTGCTTTCAGTGTAATAAGCCAGGCCACTTAAAACGTGACTGTTCCCTTCTCAAAAGAAAGTCCAAAACTGAGGAACCAAAAAAGAGGTTCTTCAAGAAAAAGGCTCTGCATGCTCAATGGGATGATTCAGAACCATCCACTAGTGAAGAGTCAAGTGATGATGAAGCCGAAACTACAAATATGTGCTTCATGGCAAACAAAAGTTCGGTAAGTGAAATCTCTGATTTTTCCTTTGGAGAACTTCTAGATGCTTTTCAAGAACTATTTGAAGAATCTAGAAAGTTGAGTTTCAAAAATAAAGTTTTAAAATCTGAAAATTTAAAGCTTTCCCAAGAGAATGAAAAACTCAACAGTGAAAATTCTGAGTTAAAAAAGAAGAATCTTATGCTTACATCTGAAATTTCTTCTACTAGCTCCAAAACTAAAAATATGCAAGTACAAATTTCAGAGCTAAAAAGTAAAACTGAGAACCTCATAAAAACGGTTTTCAAGTTTACTAAAGGTAAAGAGAACTTGGATAAACTCTTATCCTCTCAGAAGGTCTCTTTTTACAAGAATGGTATTGGCTATTCTCATTTCAAAAAACCTTCTTGTATGAATCAAAAGACCACGTTTGTGAAAAGTTCATCTGAACCAAATAAGGAGTATTATAATGATAATCTTTCTAACTCCCCTAAAGATATAGACAAACCCAAATCCAAATGGATATGGGTTCCAAAGTCTAACAAAAAAGGACCCGATTGGGTACCAAAAAGGAGATTTACTTAATGTTTTGCAGGCTCCAAAAAAGAAGAACAGATGGATACTAGATAGTGGATGTTCAAAGCACATGACAGGACATCCAGACCTTTTTGCTGTTCTTCATCATAAAGAAGGAGGAACCGTCACCTTTGGAGATAACAACAAAGGTTTGATAATTGGTATTGGAAATATTGGTAACTTAGATAAACCTCTTATCAAAGACGTTCTCCTTGTTGAAGGCTTAAAACATAACCTACTTAGTATCAGTCAAATGTGTGACACAGGTTATAATGTCAGCTTTAATCATGATGCATGCCTCATAGCTGACACCAATAAAAACATCATCTTAAAAGGTATAAGAAAGAATAATATATATGAACTATACCTAGAAAACATCACAGAACATTGCCTCATAGCTAATAATGACACTCAACATCTATGGCACATGAGAATGGGTCATGTCAATTCTAAATACATGTCTAAACTAGCTAAAGATAAGTTAGTACGTGGGTTACCCAACATATCTTTTAAAAAGGATTATTTTTGTGATGCATGTCAATTAGGAAAATTGTCAAAATCTTCTTTTAAATCAAAAAATGTCATTTCAAGTAAAAGACCTTTAGAGCTTCTCCATCTGGACCTTTTTGGTCCTTCTAGGGTAGCTAGCCTTAATCATAATAGATATGCTTTTGTCATTGTAGATGATTACTCAAGGTTTACTTGGGTAATATTTTTGAAAAACAAAAGTGACACGTTTTGTCAGTTTTCTTGTGTACAAAATTACAAAACGAAAAATCTTGTTCTATTGTTAAAATCCGTAGTGACCATGGAGGAGAATTTGAAAATGAACTCTTTGAAAATTTTTGTAACTTGCATGGTATTTCTCATAACTTTGCCTTTCCTAGAGCTGCACCTCAAAATGGTGTAGTAGAAAGAAAGAATAGAACCCTTCAAGAATCTGCCAGGACTATGCTCCAACACAATAATCTTGCAAAATCTTTTTGGGCAGAAGCTGTTAATACTGCGTGCTACATAACAAATAGAGTTCTCATTAGACCCTTATTAAATAAAACTCCCTATGAACTATTCTATGACAGAACTCCAAGAATAGACTATTTCAAAGTCTTTGGATGTAAATGCTTTATCCTAAACACAAAAGATAGCCTGGATAAGTTTGATGCTAAATCTGTTGAAGGCATATTCTTAGGATATTCAAGTCATAGTAAAACATACAGAGTTTTCAATAAGAGTCATAATACTATTGAAGAATCTATGCATGTTAGTTTTTGTGAATCTATTGATCAATCTGTTCATATACAAACTAATGATGATGATGTTGAAAGTACAGATTTATTTTTAGATAACACAGCTAAGTCTAATGAAGATGATCATCAAAGAACCTTTGTCGATATCAAAGATCATCCTCAAAAGCAGATTTTGGGAGAACTAACAAAGGGGGTTCAAACTAGAGCTCAGCTAGAACGGATTGCAAACATGGCATTCATTTCTCAACTTGAACCAAAAAAGATTGATGAAGCCATCATTGATGAGTTCTGGATGCTAGCCATGACTGAAGAACTGAATCAATTTCAAAGAAATGACGTTTGGGATCTTGTACCTAGACCAAAGGATCATCCAATCATTGGGACAAGATGGATCTTCAGAAACAAGCTAGACGAAACAGGTAATGTTATAAGAAACAAGGTCAGACTAGTAGCTCAAGGATACAACCAGGAGGAAGGTATTGATTTTGATGAAACATTTGCTCCTGTTGCTAGACTTGAATCTATTAGAATGCTTTTAGCATATGTAAGCTATATGGATTTCAAATTATATCAAATGGATGTTAAAAGTGCTTTCTTAAATGGTTTTATAAATGAAGAAGTTTATGTAAAACAACCTCCAGGATTTGAAAATGAATAATACCCAGATCATGTTTTTAAACTCAAACGTGCTTTATATGGTTTAAAACAAGCACCTCGTGCTTGGTACGAAAGACTTAAAACCTTTTTATTAAAAACTGGTTTTTCTGTTGGCAAAGCAGATTCTACACTGTTTGTCAAAGTAGTGAATAATCATACCCTAATTGTTCAAATTTATGTCGACGACATCATCTTTGGATCTTCTAACAACACTCTCTGTGAAGATTTTTCTAAGTCCATGCAGAAGGAATTCGAAATGAGTATGATGGGAGAACTCACATACTTTCTTGGACTGCATATTATGCAAACCAAGGATGGAGTTTTCATCAATCAATCTAAGTATGCTCGTGAACTTCTGAAGAGGTTCAACATGAACTCAACTGCTTCAAAATCTACTCCTATGAGCACTACTACTGTGTTGGACAAAGATGAAGATGGTAACTCTGTTGATACAAAGGTATACTGAGGTATGATAGGATCACTTCTTTATTTAACTGCTAGCCATCCAGATATAATGTTTAGTGTTTGCTTGTGTGCTAGATTTCAGTCAAATCCAAAATAATCACATCTTAAAGCTGTAAAAAGAATAATGAGATATTTAAAAGACACAGTTGATTTTGGATTATTCTATTCAAAATCCTCTACATTTGATCTAATCTCATACAGCGATGCTGACTTTGCTGGAAGTAAATCTGACAGAAAAAGCACAAGTGGAACATGTCACATGCTAGGGCACTCACTAGTATCATGGTTCAGTAAGAAACAAAACTGTGTATCCTTATCAACTACTGAAGCCGAATACATTGCTGCTAGCCTAGCCTGTACACAAGTCATCTGGATGAAACAAACTTTAAAAGATTTTGGTTTAAATTTTGAAAACACAACTATTTTCTGTGATAATACGAGTGCTATAAACCTATCTAAGAATCCTATTTTACACTCACGAACTAAGCACATTCAAATAAGACACCACTTCTTAAGAGAACAAGTCTTAAACAACATAATTAAACTAGAATTCATACCCACTAATCAACAGTTAGCAGACATATTCACTAAACCATTAAAACATGAAGACTTCACACGAATTAGAAGAGAACTAGGAATATGCAAACTAAGTGACTTATAAATTAATCACACTTATTATAATACCTCTTATAAGTTTTGTTTAAAATCTTAAAGAGCTTCCCCTCTTATCGATTTTTGTTAGTCAAACTAAGTTTCCATATTCACGTGTTCTTCATATTCTTATAAGACACATTCTTTATGTCTTTCAACTTGTCATCTTTCAAGTACACATCCATTATGACTCCTTGTCCTATCTCCTTTCTCTCATATCCATAAAAAAACTAATTATATTAAAAGCTATTATAACAATGTTCACATCACTCAACTCCTTTATTATTTTTGTCCTTTTATGAAAACTTTTCTTACGATAAATTGTTTCACCTCTCTACTTAGTTTATGAGAACTCATACTTTTCATTAGTTAGAATCGAATGACTCTTTTTGGTCCTTTTACCTTTTTCTAAAAGATTTAGTTGCTATATTCTCACGTAAATTGTTTTTACTATATCATTTGTTATATCATAGCCCGACAAACTATCTATTATCATCTCTCTCATATACAAATTGAGCCTCCATTCTTGTCAATTCTTGTTTAAAACTTAACCTTATTCTCTAATAACTATGAACTTCCTCAAATCGAGCCTCTTTAAGAATATAAACAATAATTCATATCAATCATAACATTATGTCTTTCATCAATCATGTTTTTTATTACTTCTTTATCCTACACAAAAATCCATATATGTCATCTCATTTCTCTCTATGACAACTAACAATTATTACTCTTCACTCATAAATATTTCTTTGTCTCCTCATTTCATCTCTCGAATACATTATATTTTTTTTGAATCCGACTCCTCCATGTCTATTCCTATCAATTCTTATATACTTTTGACTCCTCCTTTTTGTCTCATCATCTCTCTTACCACTAGTCAAAGTCAAAATGTGTCCTTCTCATATCTACGTATACTCATAAAAATTACAAATATGAAAACACATTAATCATGAAACATTTTTTAAGGCACTCTTTTCTTTAAAATGTCATATCTTTCAAAGTACACATCACATGATCACCCTATGACCTATTTCCATAAAAAATATTTCTATATTAAATAAGCAATCATGACTTTTCTTTCCATCCGTAACCTTGCCTCTCTCTTATTGTATATCTCACTAAAATCGAGAATCATTAAAGTCTTGTCTCCAAGCAAACCTTTATTTATTCTAACTCTACTTTATGTCATATCTAAATCAAGTAAATGTTGTCCTTTATCACCTTTCTCTCTTCTCTACATATCCATATCATCTTTTTATGTCCTTAACTCTCCATTCACGAATTTAGAATCCCTCCACATAGAGTAAAAAGTTGCTTGTTTTATTAGGCCATTATTTTCAAGATCAATCACTTTTTTTTGGTTCAACATGACACCCCATACTCTATTAATGGCTTCTCTCACTAGTCGATAAACTCACCCATAGTAAAATCTATATATTTCAATACTATGTCCTTCTCAATCTAATATAATACACTATCCTCAAACATTGATTTGATTTGTCATTCACAAGTCTCTTAACTTACTACTCACGGATTTCCTTATTTGACTAAAATCTAAAAATTACTCACTTCCAATGTCATTCATTTCATATCAACAATTATTTTCTTCCTTCTATTTAATCAATTGGTTCATCTCTTACCATTCCATTCGAACTTTTCTATCCTTATACAAACTTTCTCTCGGTTCAAGCTCCTTTCTCTCCTAGTGCTTTATTTTCAAGACATTCGATAATGGCTTCCTCCTCCACCAATGTGATCACCTCCGCAGATCTAAGGTACCCAGACCTTATTCACCACTTTCAGTACATTAGCACCTTGCCAATTCAAACTGGCAAACTAGTAAACTTCGACGCCTTCACATCCCTTGACCTCCATACCTCTCTTCAAGATTTTGTTCCCATCTTAGGAACGACTAACTCCATGACCTACTATCCTCATCTCATCAAAATTTTCTATACCAACCTTTCTGTAGACCGTGACCACACCACCATTACATCCATGGTACATGGAAAACTCATCTCCTTCAATATCTCTCAACTAGGCTGCATTCTAAACCTTTCTTCCTATGGCATTGAGCTTCCTAACATAGTTCCGATAGATCGAACTGTGTTTAAGAAAATCCTTCTCTCCACTCGCTGCACCCATTTCCCATGGCATACGAGCAATCTCAAACCTCATTCTCTAATACTCTCACACATCCTCTCATCCAACGTCTTTCCAAAGCTTCCTTCCAAGGGTTTCGTGGCAAACGAAATCTCCCTTCTCCTATATGCAATCTTCTGCAACTTTCCCATCAACTGGTCCAGTATCATTTTCAATAACATGATCAATTTTCGGACCTTCCACTCTCTTCCTTTCGGGTACTTTATCACCCATATCCTTCAGCACTTCCAGGTGCCTCTCCACCAAGACATCATTCACCGGTCTGATCATGCATTCGATGACTCATACCTCCCTGAGGAAGGGTCCCCTCGAGATCACTCTGACGATGAAAGCACCAGTGAAGCTGATCCCCCAGCAAGCTCTGACCCCGACATCTTCTCTACCCTCGTCGACATCCAAAATACACAGGCTCTACTTCTCAGGAATCAAGCCTCTCTTCAACAGGCCTTTGACTCCTTGACAATGGGCCAAGATTCACGTCGCCGCCGCCGCAAGCTCAATACCACTGACTCTGACTAAAACTCCTTATCTGTGATAAACTCATTTTTTGTCTGTAATAAGTTTTAAATTACTTTTATATTTGGTCTGTAATAATTTTTTTACTCTGATCCCTCCTTTTTGTCCATGACAAAGGGGGAGAAAACCTGTCTCCATTATTGGAGAAATATTCTCTTTAAACATTATTTCAAACTTTTTTATCATATTATTATTTCTATACATAATGTCTTTTTGACAGGGGGAGCATATTTTGTCATCATAAAAAAGGGGGAGAATGTTGAGAAATTCGGTTTTGATGTCACATAATATGATACACTGTCTCATTTGATTTTATATGATATGATAATATGTTCTCTTGAAATAATGTTATATTATGACTGAATATGTTTTGCCATAAATCTAACGAGTATTTGATGCAAGGATATCTCACCCAATAAGGATGGAGACTTCCTGTTCAAGTACAACTATGGTGCAATCATACTCCTTGAAGAAAAAGCTTAATGAGCCATGCTTTCCTAAAGTTCAAATGAAGAGATCGGCTACCTCAAGATGAAGACTTTTTTTCTTCTTTAGAGTCATATGTAACAGAACCTTCAGGAACTTGCATATTGCATATTACATACTCATTCATAAACACTATATCATAAAAGTATACGATAGTTTCAAAAAGCTCCTTTTTTAAAACTAATAATTGTACCTTCTTACAACCTTTCATGAAAAAGATATTTTGTCATATAATAATTGTACCTTATACTATATACAAGACAACATGAAAAAAGGAATGTAGGAAAAAGACAAAAACATAACATCGACTACATGGAGAAAACAAATATAATATGTTTTTGAAAAGACTTTAGTTTCCCTCTTTAAAGAAATATTTTTTATAAGAAGAAGACAAAAACATAAAATCGACTACATAAGAAAAACAAATAAAATATGTTTTTTGAAAAGACTTTAGTTACCTTCTTTAATGAAATGTTTCTTAATACAAGAAGAAGACAAAAACATAAATCGGCTACACATAAGAAAAACAAATAAAATATGTTTTTGAAAGGACTCTAGTTACCTTTTTTCATAACCATAGAATGTCGACTTACTTGAAGTCATCATTCTCTCTACAAAGCATTAAATGCCTTCTGTAACAAATCCTTGTTAATATCCTTCTCAAAGAATGTCGACCTTCTTTTGGTCCTTATTCTCTCTGGAGACTTTGAAAAACACAACATAAAGAAAACACTTGACATGACTATGTACAAATAAATATCTCAAAACACTCATAGTACTTACACTCATTTAAAGCAAAGAAGTACTAATGTACCTCAAATCATTAATTAGAATAAAGACAAAACTACAACCCAACGTTCAATGTACTATTGTAAGAAATAGACTTTTTACATAAAATATGTATTACCTAAAATAATACAACGACTAGTGTACCCTCTATTTTACTCTTATGGAAAAAGGCATTCTCGAACTTCTCTAAAAGATATTTTTGAAATGACATAACATTTCACATTTCAAAAAGTTACAATTCCAAAATGTAACGACTACTTTTTAAAAGGCTATATAAACACACTCAAATAAACTATTCAGACAATGGAATGGAATAGACGTGTGAGCTTACAAAGACAAAAATTTCTATTCGTGATTTGAAAAGAGAGCCTTGAAAAAGAAAGAGAAAAAGAAAAAGAAAGAAAAGAGAAAAAGTCAAGTCCAGCTCTTTGACAAAGAGTATCCTCTGAGTGACAAACAGATCATTTCTGAGAATCCTTCATTCGTGCATTCATATCATTCTGAAGGTTCTATAGGAAGTATTGTAACTCTGTTATTCACTGTATTCCTTCTTTGTTTAAAGAAGTAGACCTCTGTGAAAGAGGGTGTTGCCCTTCTCTGTTGAGAGAAGAAGACCTCTTGGGAAGAGGGTGTGCCCCTTCTCTGTTGAAAGAAGAAGACCTCTTGGGAAGAGGGTGTTGTACTATTTATCCGGTGACTCGGATGTTATAGTGGAAATCTCAAGTGGTTTGCTTGGGGACTGGATGTAGGTCTGGATACTGACCGAACCAGTATAACTTCTGTGTTTTATGTGTTGTGTCTTATTGCATAATCATTTTTATCTTATCGATCATTATCATATTTCACTATTCACCCCCCCTCTAGTGGAATTTCATCCCATGGGGGCTATCAAACATGTCAAAAAATGTCTCCACCTAGGGGTGGGCAACGGGTTGGCCCGGCTAGCTAATGGACCGGCCAACCGGGTCAGCCTTGTCAAAGCCTGGCCCGTCAATTGATGAGCTGAGTCTAAGTCCCAGTTGGGGCAGGCCCATTGAGAAATCCTAATCCCATGGAATCCAGATGGGTTGGGCTAGATATATATGCATATAATACATATGTATAATCAGAATATATATTATATATTATTTATTTATTATTAGATTTGTTAAATTTATTTTATTTGCTATGTTTTCTATATATGACATGATAAATGTAAAAAATATAATTTTTCATTTTTAACTTAAGTTTCATTTTCGGATTACATATTTTAAGGAGACAGAAGAAGGATTATCACGAATCCCTTGAGTTAAGGATATGATAGAGGTCAGTGACTTGTTATTATTATCTCTTATTTTGGACTACATATATTTGTAATTTGTAAAAGATCAATAAAAAACAAAGGAATACTTCTTCTCTACTGTGTTTTTCTTTAATATCATTTCATTACAAGAAAAATGTTAATTAGCGATGGACATTTACGACTGAAATAATCGATCCCAATATTGCGATGGATTAGCGAGATAAAATTAGTCATCCCTAAAATTAGAATTAGTTGCAAAATTTGTGACAGAAAAAATCTGTCTCAAAATCCGTCGCTAATTAGCGACGGAATTTAATCCGGCTCAAACTCCATCGCAACGGATGAGTGACCTAATTTTTCTGCTGATGCTTCATTCTAATTGGCGACGGATTTTGAGATGAAAATTTTCCATTGCTAAGTTGTCACTAATTTCTTCTGTAAAACCCTAATGTGATCCCCTTTCTTTCCCTTACTGTTTCATCCCTCGCACGTTGCCCGCCGCCTGTCACCTCCTCCTTCTTCCCTCACTCCTCTCTCATCACCATGTGCCACTGCCATGTGCCATCGGTGCTCGTCGCCTGTCGCCTATCACCTCCTCCTTCTTCCTTTACTCCTCTCTCGTCGTCGTGTGCCACCGCCGACCACCGCAATGTGCCATTGTCGCCCACCGCCTGTCGCTTGATTTCTCTCCATCACCTCCTCCTTCTTCCCTCACTCCATCTCTCTCACCGCCATGTGCCACTGCCGTGTGCCGACCTCCTCTTCTTCCTCCCCCTTCTCGAGTCCTCTCTTCACCTATTTCCTTCCCCATTTGCAGGCCGCCGGAGCGGCGCCATCGTCGACCTCCTCTTCTTCCTCCCCCTCCCCAAGTCTCTCCCAATCCGTCGCAGGCCGACCATCGCCGACCTCCCATCCCCTCTTTTCTTCCCCTATTTTCTTTTGTCCACCCTGCACCATCGCTGTCGTCGAGACGCACTTCGTCTCTCTGACGAGTGCCGACCCGGAGGCCCTCCACTATCGTGGTTCTCATCGGCCAGTACCAGATTCCTTATTGGCCCTTCTTTGTGTTTTTTTTCTTCTTCTTTTTCTTTTCTGCCCTTCTTCGTGAGGGAGTAGTGATGAGCAATCGTGTACTAGTCAAGTTCCATCCATCTCGTCGGGCCTCTGACATGTATCCTCCAATCATAAAGGTCTGTTTGGGTGACGATAAGTTGGTCGTTGTGTGTGTGTGTGTGTGTGTGTGTGTGTGTGTGTGTGTGTGTGCAGCTGTAGCATTCTCTCCTTGTGAGAGGGGCAAGTAGATCATTTGGTATTGTATTATTTTGTGTTGGGCTGCCAAGAGACATCATATTCAAAAAATGAGTGTAGCTGAGATGCGTATGCTGAGATGGATGTGTGGAAATACAATAAAAGATAAGATTCGGAACGAGGAGATACGTAAGAAGGTAGGCGTTGCACCCACTGAAAATAAGATGAGAGAGAATCGTTTACAATGGTTTGGACATATTCGGCGAAGGCCTAATGATGCTCCAGTTAGAAGGATGGAGAAATGGAAAAATATATTAGTTAAAAGAGGTAGGGGTCGGCCTAGGAAGACATGGATGGAGGTGATAGGAAAGGATATGAATGCTTTGAACCTCGCCGAGGACATGGCATTGGATAGAAATGATTGAAGGAGAAGGATTCATGTGGAAGACCCATAATGATTTTCTTTTTTGGTTCATATCGCTGACCCCAATTGTTTTGGGATGAAGGCGTAGTTGTTGTTTGTTGTTGTTTGTTGTTTTTGTGCTTTGGAGGTACTGATCATGCATTTATTTTAGCATTTAATTCATGCATGATCCAATACAAATCCAAAATTTATTGTTAGTTTCAAGAAAATGCGTGAAAAAGATAAAATTCAAAAAAAACATAAATTGCAAGTTAATTTTGTGAATTAGGTTGTTTAGAAATTAGTTTTCATATTTTTCTTTAGGATTTAGATTTTTAATTAAATTAGATTCGAAAAAATAACTCGACGCTATAGTTTTTAAGAAGTTGAAATAGTTTAGGCAAAATATAGGTTTTTAGAGTTTTTTAGAAAATATTTTGTTTTTGTAAAAAAACTCTTTTTGGAATTTATAGAAATTAATAGGAGTTAGTAGCAAACTCCTCCTCTTTAAATACCCTATGTAGGGATTTGAGAGAGGGGCCCTTCTTTGCTCACACGCACCCCTCTTCTTCTCAACCCCTATCTTCTTCCTCCTCTTTTCTTCTCCTTCCTTCTTCCTCCTTTCTTCTTCTAACTCTTTCCCACCGGAGGTCCTGAATCTTCTCACTGGGTGCCATTGATGCAAGGGAGAGGCCCCTTCACTCCTTTCAACCCCTCCAGCAATTTGGTAAGTCCTTCTTCCTCTTCTTCTCCTCATTCCCTCTCTTTTCACCTCCTCTCTTCTTCTCTTTCCCTTCTCCTTCATCTTCGATGAAGAAACACGATCCGACGGCGGTGGAAGGGATAGAGATCGCCTTCTCTTCCCAACCCCTTCAGCCAATTCGGTAAGGTTTTTCTTCCTTTCATTTCTTGTTAGATTAGTTGATTTGATTAATTGAAAATAAAAACGAAAAAATTAGATTAAGTTTTCATTCTGCGTTTTAGATTTTTCTGATCTTCATTGTTACGGTTTAGCTTTTAGCGTTTCTGAGTTTACATCTTACATTTTTGGTTTCCCACATCATCGTCACCTCTGTATTTGTTATCATCAGCATCAAACTCATTCTGCATCTTCATTCCAATCAGTAGCGCATTTCATTTGCATCGTGTTGCATCATTTGAAAATTTTGATTTCAACAACTTTCTGCAGCATTTTCCTATTTTGTGATTTTTCTTATTTGCTGCGATTTCCGCGATTTGATTTATTAGTTTTTTTTCCTCTACATTTGCTGTTGCAATCTGTGTTTTTGAGTTTTATTTTCTTTATTTCATTTCCAGCATTTCATTGGCTTCCTGTATTTCAAATTTCATTCCTGCAACAGATTTTCACTCTGTGCGCATTTGTTTATTATTATCCATTATGCTCTTTTCAATTACGTTCTACTGTATTTTCTTACTTGTGCGGCTTTTCTTTCTTGCATTACATTGTATTTCTGTCCCTTTTGTTTCTAAAATTTCCTGCTACGCAATTGCATAAGCATTTTAGTTTTGTGTTTTCTTTCTATATCGTGCAATTTGCTTTTCTTATTCTCCCTTCGTGAATTCACATTTCGCATTTCATTTCGCATTTTGTTTTGACATTTATGCATTCTTTTCATTTTTGCATTTTCATTTTGTTAGTGTAGTGCTATTGTCGTTGTTGTTGTGTGTTTCGTGTTTTACAGGAAAAGCATGGAGCAGGAGGCAAGCAAGCGAGACACATGGTGGCGTGCATTTGATATGCGACATGAGGATACAAGCGGAAGACAATTGCTTTTCTTTTAAAATCAGGAATTTGATCTTCATTTAATTTTTGGGTTATAATAAAACCATTTTAAACCCTCTGACTATCTAGGGTAAAATTTGATGTAATAGTTAAGTAGTTATTTTCTTATACTTTTGGCAATAAAGCGTAGTTAGTTGAGTGTTGAATACACAGTATTACCCATTCTTTGAGTTCGACACAGACTCCATCACTCATGAGAGCCAGGTTTTATTTTTGGTGTCTCGCTTTCACTGTATTTCAATTGAAAATTATCGTTTTAAAACGGGTTTTCCAAAACTTACACCAAATTTTGGCATCGTTGTCGAGGAACGGTGAAATACGAGTATTCACTTTATTGTCTTGTGTTTGTTCTCATATTTTAGGTTGTTAGTTTACTTTCAGTTCATTAATTAGGATTGCTTAGTTTGTTTTCTTGTTGATTAATTAGGATTGCTTAGTTTGCTTTTCATACTTAAGATTAGAACCACGTGTTTGCATAATGTAGAGACCGGTTTACTTTTCCTACATAGCCCACCTATTAGGATACCCTTAGAGGTGACTATGCACGATTGGTACTGTGCTTATAGTTTATTTTTTGCAAATTCCCTACTGAGTGCAAGTGTGTGGTGTTTTGTTTGTTTTGAGCTTTTCATTATTGCTTTTTATTTTACTTGCTTTGTGGTTTGCGTGGTTTAGCCACTTAGTGCATTAGTTAAATAGAAAAATCAAATTTAGGACGTTTGCCGCACCGGTCTACTCTATTGGTGCATGCAAGGGCGAGGATCGCTCGACCCCGAGCTTGTTGAGCCTATTGATGATCTCGAGTCTCTCGTTAGGAGAGCTCATCATCCCATCACTGTGGTCGATGATCAGCCTTTGATTCATCCTCTTAGAGAGTATTTCATGCCAAATCAGTATACTCTCACCTCCTGCATCACAAGACTTGATGTAGGAGCGAACCAGTTTGAGATCAAGGCCAGTGTAATCCAAATGTTATCATCTTTCTATGGCCTTAGCAACGAAGACCCCTACCATCATCTCGATGAGTTTATCGAGATCTGCTCTATAGTGCGGATCAACAATTTTGGAGATGATGCATTGAGGTTAACGTTGTTTTTGTTCTCCCTCAAAGATAAAGTCAAGCACTGACTAAAGGCCCTCGATACGATTTAGATTACCGCTTGGGAAAGAATACAAAGCGAGTTCCTCAAAAAGTATTTCCCAATTGGTAAGACAAATTGGTTTCGTAAAGCAATAACCAATTTTTCTCAGTTTGAGAGAGAACAATTCCATGAGACTTGGGAGAGGATGAAAGATATTCTCCGCAAGTGCCCCCACCCCTAGGTGCCCCATTGGCAACTGGTGCAGTATTTTTATGATGGCCTGACTAAGAAGGACAGGCAAATTGTTGATTCGTCGTGTGGGGGAACATTCATGCTCAAGAGTGAGGATGAGGCATGGACTTTATTTGAGACTTTGAGTGAAAATATCATGCATCATGCCTTGTCTTCACGGCTCGATAGGACCACATCTATGCCTAGTGGTCCTAGGAAAGTTGGGATTTCTGAAGTAGGGTTCGAGCACAAATTGCAAACCAAAGTTGACATGTTGACTAGGAAGTTAGATCAATTCTTAGCCAATTCATCTTTGAGAAGTCTAGTAGAAAAAATGTGTGAGCTATGTGCTAACCCTATACACTTTGTTTTTGAGTGTCTGACATCACCGCTATATCCTGAATTCATTCAGGAGCAGGAGAATGTTGCCCGAGGTTTTGCTACACCCGTGCACGATCCTTTTACATCTACATATAACCCAGAATGGCAAAACCACCCCAAGTTTGACCCACCCCATCAGTCCTCCCAGACACAGCATAGACAAAGTAACTTTTCACAAGGTTACACGTGTCCCATATTTCCATAGGTCCACCCCCAGTTTAGACTGCCTTCTCTTCACAAGCCCACTTCGAGCACATCATTTTAGGAGAAGATGTTAGAGGCCTTTTCCGATATTAAGGCCACTCTTTATTCCCACACGCAATCAATAGCGAAGCTAGAGACTCAAATGAGACAGTTGGTTGAGGCCTTTAGCAAGCGTAACGAGGAGAGCCTACCTAGTTAGACTGTTGTCAACCCAAAGGGAAAGGATCCCATGTCATTTGGCCTGCATACCCTAGATTCTCACCATGAGCAGGTCAAATCTGTTATAACCCTTTGGAGTGGGAAGGCATATCACCCCATTCAGGAATCAACTAATGAGCCTATTGTCATACCTACTGACCAGTCGATCTCCTCCACCAAGCCCCAGGAGAATGGGCAAGGCCCGCAGCTTGAGTTTTCATCATATACTTCTCGAGCCCCTGTTTCCCAGGCCTTAGGGCAACTGATTGCTTTTAGCAAGCAAGAGGCATACATTCACGAGATGCTTGACCTAGTCAATCAAGATCACATCTCTCCCTTGCTTGATATTGCATATTGTGATAGTTGATCGGTTCTTGACTCTCCTTTTGAGAGTACTCTCCAAGAGGAGACTAACCTCCTGTCATCCAGCGTCGAGAGTCATGACATCACTTATAAGGGTAGAGTGGGCAGAAACACAGTGCATAATGTCACAGATGACACTCTTTTTCTCAGAGAGCCTGATTGAGCATGACTTCATGTCCATTGATCTCATGGATGATGAAGGTTTCCCAGAGATCCGTCTAGCTGGGGATGTGAAACTTAGTGCATTATGAGAGGCAACCCATATGTTGTATATTATTAGATTTGCCTTTAGGATTTGTAGATTTATTTAGGTTGTGTTTTTATTTTTGTTAATGAGTTTCATGTCTGTTATCATTGCAAAATTTTACTTTTACAAGTCAAACTGACCTTTGAAAAAGATTTTGCAAATAACTGGCCTCCGTTTTAAAATGCATGATAATTCTGAAGAATGAGACTCGCTTGTCGGTACGAGTTTCAACCGTTCCTAGCACCATAACCAGGGGTAATCAGACCAAGAATCAATCTAGTGCTTTGCTTTGCTCAACTTGTTTAAATCAGTGTTTTATTCCTAAATGTAAAAACAATCAGGCATGTGCAGATTGAAAACATGATGTATGCTTCGAATATTGGAAAATTATTGGAAAAGGGACACTTTAAAAATCATGAATCACATTGGAAAAATATTTTGAAGAAAAGGAAAATCGATTTCTGAAGAAATCCTGATGTTTTGAGAAAATCAATTTCTGAATAAATTTTAAAGATTTTTGAGAAAATCGGTTTTCTGAGTTTTAAAATCTTGAATTGATCAAGAGGATGGGCGTGTAACCCTGTGAAAAACTCTTTTTATGATGAAATATAACCTAGATGATGCATGAATGCAATATGAGAAAATATTTTATGAAGAATTTATGGAAAATCATTGATAAAAAGAATTTTTGTGCCTTATAGAAATCAGATGGAATAAACTCGCTACATATCCCTGACTATGGCCATGAATACGTATGGAATATAGTTCATTTGATTCTAAAGGGAGAAAATATTTAGAAAAACTTTAAAATATGTAATGATTTTTTAAATTGCCTAAGAGTGTAGGCCATTTGTGGCTTAGAAAAAGATGATAAATCTCAGTTTCGTTCGTATTCTGATTATGACCATAAATACGAAACCTACCAAGTTTATCAACTCTTTAGAAGCTAGTGCACGTGCCATTCATGTAGACCATGGTGGATTTGAATATGCATGAATCATCATCTATCACACATTAACATTATTGAAAGAAATAAACTATATGCAATGCAGCCCTATTCTAAGCAGGAAATTAAATTCTTATTCCAAATTTTTATAATTTATATAAATAACAAATTAAAATAAAGAAAAGAAAAATAAAGAAAATACAGTTTTGAATGTCCCTGTAAAACTAGCAAACTTGTTAGTGAAGATATGTTGGCTTTTCAGGATTTATCCAACAATATCTGGAAATTGCTGGATTTATCTGGATATAAGTTTTTTCCCATGTTTTCCTTGGATAAACATAATAAAATATGATGTAAAATTGAATAAATAATAAAAAAAAACAACTTTTAAATTCAGAATTTTGGAAAAAATGACCAAAATGTTCCTAAAAATAAGACTATGGCCTTGAAATCAGGCTTTCAGAAAAAAATTTGAAAAACTTTTGATTTAAGAATCAAACAGATTCAAATCAACATCAAATCGAGTGTGGAGCACTATAGCATGATTATAAATATGATAAAACCCTAATAATAAGATGTTTTTCATGAAAAACATGAAACATCATAAAAATATCAGTTTTTGCCTCTGTTTCAGTTGAATCAGGACTCTGTGGGCACCCTGTTTTTGTGATTTAACTAAATAAACTATCAAATAAATTCAAAATTTAACAAAAATTGGCATCAACACTTGTAATAACTTTTAAATTAAAGTAGAATTGAAAAATAGAAATTTTACATTATTTTGATATGAAAATAAAATAAAACCCTAAAAATATGCAATTTTGCCCATGGGCATATACCTATCACAGTGTCAGACCCGAATCAGGTACCAAACAACAATAAAAATTTACAGAGAGATATTAGACAGATAAGCAAAAATTCTCTTTTTTACAGATCGGAAAAATCATCTTCGGTTAGGGAGATACTATTCTGGTAATATACCATTAATTTCGACGAATATGTAACGAGTTGAAATAAATACATCCGGTTTTAGGTACAGAAAAATATATCAAACTGTATTAAAAAATTATGAAATTTTAGCAGATGATAGTAAACACATAGATGAAGATACTCGTTTTTTATGAATCATCAATCGTATCTCCGGTGAGGGAGATACGATCGACACAAGTCGATCTGAGGTTTAGACAATACATAACACACTCTGTAAAATAGGTTACACTTTCTGATAGAAGAAAAATAGAACTCAACCATGGAAAAATATGAAAATTTTACAGGAAATATTAGACTTCATGATGAACACACTGTAACTTACGAGTTATCGATCAGACCTTTGATGAGGGAGATATCACCTTGGCAAGTCGTTCCCAATTTCCTGTAGCATTTTCTCGGTTCAAGAAGTATAGTTCGATTTTCTATTTTTTTGACAGAGTTACAGAGCCCAAAATAATCTAATTTTTTTATGGAAAATCACTGACATATGCACGGTTCTTACCTAAAAAGTCATATTTTTTTGACAGAAAATAGAACATGAAATAATGTTGTTCCCGCATGATCAGGATCGAGATGCACAAATTATCGATAATGCATGAATAACCTATTCTAAACATAAAAAATAATAAAGAAAAAGTGATAAATAATATAACTAATTTAGATTTGATGCTTGGATGAATAAAACAAATATCAGTATGATGAAATAATAAAAAAAATCAGGGGAAAGCATGGTTGGAATTCGATTTAGCTTATAGAAGAGGGACTCGACCATCGAACGATCGAATCTCAATCTTTTTCGAGCGTTTAGCATAACGTACCCATCAACAACAATTTCAATGAAGCAAAAATGTGTAGATCACCCTCACGTAGCATTAAATTGCTTTCTTGAATCATCCTCATAGGTTTTGAACAAAAAACGAGGCTCAAATCTAATACCAAAAGGGTGGCAAGGGCTAAAATACTCTAAAACAAATAATAAAATTAATAAAAAAAGCATGAAATAAAATAAATAAAACTTAACTTGGTGATGCTGCAACAATGAAGGAATGAAGGCTGCTAGAGGAGAGAGAGAGAGAGAGCAAGAAAGCAATGAGAGAGAGAGCATGCATGGGTCGACCCTCCCCTATGCCCCTTTTTATAGATTTTTTTGGATTTAGTTTAAGAAGAGTTTTAATTTTTCTGGACTCTTCTTAATGGTTTTGGATAAGCCATATGGGGGGCGATTTTTTTAAAGTCTCCCAACCTAATTAAAACCCTAATTTCTATCATAATTGAGTCCTAATTGTGTAAAATAAGCCTCAAATGTGGCGCCATCCCCTGTGGGCCCATATTTGGTTTTAAAAACTCTAATTTCAAGTTTTAAAAACAAGGTTTTAAAAAGCAAAAATAAAGGTTATATTTTGAAATCAATTTTGATTTTTCAAACTCCTAACCTAATTAGGACACTGACTAATCCTAAACTAACCAAAAAAATTTCAAATGTGGTGCCACCCACTATGGGCCCCACTTATTTTTCAGAAAACGATTTTAAAAATTTAAAGATAAAGGGGTTAAAAATGATTTTTCTTCAGAAACTTCAAAAGGACATCTAAACTAATTAATATATTTTTTTGTGCTTTTGAAATACGAAGGATGTAAAATAAAATAAAATTCAAAATTAGGGTTTTGCACCCCTGCAGGGTGGGCCCCGCTTGAAGAAGGTTGAAAACTGATTTGAAAATCCAGTTTTTGAAATAAAGGGTTTTTAAAAAAGAAAGTTTTTGAAAGAAAGTTTGAAAATAAAACCGAAGTTCTAAATTAACTAGAGTCCTAAATGGATTGAAACTCTTTCAGATATGGCACCAACTATGTGGGCCCCACACCAGGGTTTTAAAATAGTTGAAATAAAGACTGAAAATGGTTTTGAAAGAGAGTTGAAGTCACCGGATGAGGATCAAAAGTTCTAATTGATGTTTACTTATGTTTGTTAAATCTTACAATGATGTTTACTTATGAAGCCAAATATTGTGACGATTTGTAATGTTGGTGATTGTTTAATGAATGGGATAATTCATATTATTATATACTTGGGGAAGCGGTTGTAACATATAATGATGCAGTTAAATTTATGTGTTGTGCATGTTAGCAATGTCTAAAGCTCGTCAGACAAGAAATCCCCCGCCATTCTATGGGATGACTATTAGAGAAGTTATCCGCCAGTCCCATCTATATGAGCATTATGAAAGGTACCAAAATATAATGAAGATTGAGAATGATAAAGACAGGGATAAAGCATTGGAATTGTATTATGCGAAGGATTATCCATTAGTTATTGAGGCTGAAGAGCAAAGGAAGAATGAGAAAGAACTAAAGATGAATAAGAAGAAGGATGACGAAGAGAAGGAAAAGCAAAGGAAGAAGGAGGAGAATGAAAAGCAAAGACAAAGAAAGAAGGCAGAGGAGAGGGAAAGGCAAAGGAAGAAGGAGGAGAATGAAAAGCAAAGACAAAGAAAGAAGGCAGAGGAGAGGGAAAGGCAAAGGAAGAAGGAGGAGAATGAAAAGCAAAGAAAGGAGGAGAGGCAAAGACAAAAAAAGAATAAAGAGGAGAAGGAGAGGGAAAGGCAATTGAAGAAGAAGGAGGAGGAAGAGAAGGAGAGGCAAATGCTGAAGCAGGAATATTTTGAAAAGCAAAGGAGGATAAGTCAAATGAAGAAAGAGGCAGAGGAGAGGGAAAGGCAAAAAAAGAATAAGGAGGAGGAGAGGGAAAAGCTATTAAAGAAGAAAAAGGAGAAGAAAGAGAATGAAAGGCAAATGATAAAGAGGGAAGAGGAAAGGCAAAGGAAGAAGCATTAGGATGAGGAAGAGAAGGAAAGGCAAAGGAAGGAGAAGAAGGATGAGGAAGAGAAGGAAAAGCAAAGGAAGGAGAAAGAGGATGAGGAAGATAAGGAAAGAGAAAGGAAGAAGCTGGAGGAGGAAGAGAAGGAAAGGGAAAGAAAAAAGCTGGAGGAGGAAGAGAAGGAAAGGGAAAGGAAGGAGAAGAAGGATGAGGAAGAGAAGGAAAAGCAAAGGAAGGAGAAAGAGGATGAGGAAGATAAGGAAAGAGAAAGGAAGAAGCTGGAGGAGGAAGAGAAGGAAAGGGAAAGAAAAAAGCTGGAGGAGGAAGAGAAGGAAAGGGAAAGGAAAAAGCAGAAGGAGGAAGAAAAAGAAAGGGAAAGGAAAAAGCAAAAGGAGGAAGAGAACGAAAGGGAAAGGAAGAAACAGGAGGAGGAAGAGAAGGAAAGAGAAAGGAAGAAAGAAATTAACAAGCAGAAGAGGGAGGCGAAGGAGCGAAGGAAGGAAGAAATAGAAAAGCAGAGGGAGGAGACAGAGCAACAAGAAAGGCAAAGGATGGAGGGAGGGGATAAAGAGGAGAAAAGTGTGACCAAGGTACGTAAATCGATCCTGTTTGTCATGATTTACTATGATAGGTACTATTGTGATAACGATTACTATGTATAGCAATTAATGTGATAGTGATTACTATGATAGCGATTACTGTGATAGGTATTACTATGTATAGTGATTACTGTGATAGCGATTACTATGTATAGCGATTACTGTATACAATGACGTGTATAAGTATAAATGAGACTAATTTATAATTGATACGAATAATATGCTATTTTGTGTTACACAGAGGTCAGAAGAGAAGTAGAGCACCAGGTGAAAAGCTCAGAGGGTGGTGTCAGTGGCCTGTAGTTCTGTCATGATATGGTCAGTTGAGTGCATATCAGAAGGATCAATTACAAAATATGCACTTCGGTGTTCTTCTAGACCAGCATTATTTTGAAATGTGTTGGAACACCATGACCCACCTGGTAAATAAGTGGAATCATCAGACAAACACATTTCAATTTGATTCTTTTGAGATCACTATGACCCTAGAAGATGTGGTGCAGATTACTAGTCTTAAGTGCCATAGAAGTGTTGTCCTATTACAGGATTTAAACTATAACGCAAAGGAAAAGTGCACGACCCTTCTAGGAATGTTGATAGATGACTAGAGTCAATGTATTTCTGGTGGAAGCAAATCCACATCGATGAAAGTTTCTTCTTTTTGTAATAAATTGAAATGTCAGTCCGCGATATGTGCATCTGAAAGAGATGACCAAGAGTTGTGCGACTTCCTTTTTTTTTTTTTGGACTTACTTTATTTTATGATTGTTCTGGTTCGAGAATAAGTTACTTGTGGTTGTAGTTCCTGGAAGACTTAGATGAAGTCAACAACTGGGCATGGGGTGCTACTATGATCGCACACTTGTATAATCAACTTTACCGTGCGAGTAAGGGTATGAAAATCGTCAAGGGTTTTTGGCTATTTGTTTAGGTATTTGTTTATTACATATTTAGTACTTGTAGACTATGCTCGTTGAAGGTTGTAGTGTTACTAATATATTATTTTTATAGGCCTGGGCGTGGGAGCATATTGTCGCGTTGCATCCTCAGTGTGGCCCTGTGATTTATGATTTTCCAAAGATCGGTCGGTGGGCTAGAATAAATGTCTAGGAGGATAATGCTAAGTTCATTTTAGATGGTCTGCAATTAAATGAGGTAAATAGTTTAAAATCGTTTACAATCAGTTCAACATTTATCATTCATTAGTATAAATCGTTGAAATGTTTAGCATTCTTAAGTAATCATCGCTGTAGGATTTTGTCTTGATTAGTATAAATCGTTATCGCTTTAGCATTTAACTTTCAGTACTGTAAATTGTTGTAGTCATTTGCATTCTTAAGTAATGATCATTGCAGGATTTTGTATTCCTTAGTATAAATCGTTATCGCTTAAGCATTTAACATTCAATACTGTAAATCATTGTAATTGCTTGCATTCTTAAGTAATGATCATTGCAGGATTTTGTATTCCTTAGTACAAATCGTTATCCCTTAAGCATTTAACTTTTTTTAGTGTAAGTCGTTGTAATCATTAGCATTCTTAGTAACAGTCGTTGTAATGTATTTAGCACTCGTTATTATAAATAATTTTAATATTTAGCATTCATTAGCATGAATAATTGTCTATACCTAAACCATAATCTCCAATGTACAAGTTGTGTGGAGACCGTATGGAGATGGGGAGGACGAGGACCAAGAGCTCGTTGCTAAGGGTGCGAGACTATCTGACCGCGATATTTGGTTGTTTAGCAATTATGAAGCCGAGTTGCAACATGGTAGTTGAGTTCTTCTACAATCTGGCTTGAGATAGTCTATCCCAAAGAAGTCTATGGAAGTGAGAAGGAAGATGAATAGTGGTTAGGCTAGGAACATGAATTGGCATGAATGCTACAGGAAACAATTAGATAGCTAGAACAAAGAAGGTGTTCGTGCCATAGATTATGATTATAAAGAATGACAATATGATCCCAACTATTTTCAAAAATACTGGGAACCCATACATCGAAATCTGAAGATTGAGAATACTGGGAACCCATGCCTCCCTCGTGTCCCCCATCATGTCGCATTCTAGCATAGAAAACACGTACATCGTCTCCCTCTGACTACAACAACGATTACCTCAGTAACAATACACGATGAGGAGTGAACACAACTCACAAAAGAGAAGGTAGTCTATGGCACAAGGTTCGAGATGTTGAAGAGGGAGAATAAGGACTTACGAAAGGAGGTGATCAATTTGGGGAGACAAATGCGTTCACTGATAAAGATGATGACCAATGTTTATTATAAGATCGAGGGAAGCAAGAGGCCACCAGAGATAGAGAGTCCACCAAGAAAAAGAAAGAGACGATTTGTATGTCATCATTGTCCATCTGAGTCATCAAGTGCCACTGAATAAACGATAGCGATTCTTTTTATTTCGATAATTATTTATTATAATTCTATAATTCTTTATTGTAATTCTATAATTATTTTTTGTATTGTGACATTCTTTAATTCTTTAATTCTTTTTTTAATAAGTGTAACACACAAGTGCCACTGAACAAATCATTGTAATTTTTGACCTTCATAAATAAAAGTGATCTTATTTCTTATTTATAAGAGATTGTGATTGCCTTGCAACCAATTATATATAAGAGATCGTAATTTATTTTTTATAGAAGGTGTTCTATCACGATCTGTACAGCCATCCCACCTAAACCCATAAAATAATTGAACAAAATATGTTTGAATATCCTATTGCGATTTTCCTTCACAAGCTTTGTCCTAGGGAACAATACGTTCCATCGCGATTTACATAATGAGATTTTTATTGCAGGATTTTGTATTCCTTAGTATAAATTGTTATCGCTTTAGCATTTAACTTTGTGTACTGTAAATCGTTGTAATTGTTTGCATTCTTAAGTAATGATCGTTGCAAGACTTTGTATTCCTTAGTACAAATCATTATCGCTTTAGTATTTAACTTTCATTAGTGTAAATCGTTTTAATTATTTGCATTCTTAAGTAATGATCATTGCAAGATTTTGTATTCCTTAGTACAAATCGTTATCCTTGAGCATTTAACTTTTGTTAGTGTAAGTTGTTGTAATCGTTAGCATTCTTAGTAACAGTCAATGTAAGAAATTTAACACTCATTATTATAAATAATTTTAATATTTAGCATTCATTAGCATGAATAATTGTCTATACCTAAACCATAATCTCCAATGTACAGGTTGTGTGGAGACCGTATGGAGATGAGGGGGATGAGGACCAAGAGGATGTTGTTGAGGCTGTGAGACATCCCACCTAAACTCATCAAATAATTGAACCATATCTATTAGAATATCCTATTGCAATTTTTCTTTATGAGCTTTATCCTAGCGAACAATATGTTCCATCGCGATTTACACAATGACATTCAAAAATGGCGAAAAAGAAAAATAAACAAATTAACACGATGTTTAGACTTAGTAAAGAACAAATCAAGTTAACTTCAACGATACAGATATCATTGTGTAAATTGCTCTGGGATAAATAAAAATTGAGTTAACTTCAATGATACATTACAATCACATTCATTTACATGAGTATTTAGTTACAATACATCACGACCAATGGTTTGGCATAGATACAATATATGACCAACATCATCAAATAAAATAGACATCATCATCAGCATCAACCCACGTCCAAATAGTGATGTGCTTCAAAACAGACATCATCAGCACCTTCAGTTTATTGAGTGACCTTCGCTAGTCACTAGGAACGATAGAAGGCAAATCTATCTACCAATGGAGGTCCTTATCTGTTTGCAAGTTTTTTTTCATGAAGTATATTGGCAGCAGATAAAGGTATGGATCCCAATAGACATAGAAGATGCAGCCAACACGGCAAGCATATGTGTCCTAAAGTATATCAAAGATTAAGCAAATATTTTTTCAACTGCAAAGTATGGTTTGCGAACGATTGAGGCTCTGGCAGTAGGAATAGATCAAATAGATGGTCATCAACACTCACCTATCTATCATGCAGAATATATGTGCTTGCTCCGGTATGACGACAAAGACTGAGGATGATTATGGTCGTTATATTCTGCATAAGCTTCAATATACTTCACGACAAATACGCTACAATCGTATGTGTCATGAATATATCGATGTATCCACCGAAGATAACCACTATAATCATCATCAAAGATTATACAGATCTTTTCTCACGACATGAAACAACTACGGTATCAACATCAAACCCCACTCATCAAGCACATGTAGAAGAAACACAAAAGAAAAAAGAAGAAAAAAAATACAAGAAAGAAGAAGAAGACAAAGGCGGTGAAGAAAAAAGAAGAAGAAGAAGTTGCTCTGTCGCAGAAAAGAAAGACGAAGAGAGGTTAAATAGATTAGGGTTTTAGACCTCGACAACTGTTCAGGTCGGGTCACTCCCCCACCTAAACCCATTACACAAATTGATATGCTTGATAGACTAGATAAAGTAAAAATCGAGGTAACTTCATAAATACAAATCAATTTACAATTTGCCTCGATGTTTATTGGTAAACTACAAATCTAGGTAACTTAATAAATACAAATAGACTTATAACCAAAATACTTTAAGTTTCATAATTTAACAATATTTGTCCTATTGCAATTTGTTGTTATGATCTTTAGTTGCAATTTGATTTCATTGTAACAATAAGTGCTATCATGATTTGCTTGATATGTCCTATCGCGTTGACTAGTTTTATAAAAGGCAGATGAAACAACATTTTTTATTTAATTAATGTGCAATGCAACTAATTTGCATGCAATTTTTGAAAATAGGTGGTAGGTGAAAGGACCTTTCCTTTATATATGAATGACACATCACACAAGTTCAGGACAGTGTCACTTCGCTTTGCTTCATGAATAAGGAACAAACAAATCGGCAGTTTCTTTATAAACAACGTGTTCGTGATTCAAACATATAACCTATTTCATCATAAAGGGGGTATCGATATCGAGGAAGAAGATGACCATAGCTACACGACCAACGATGATGAATCAGGCATATATTGTCTAAACCTTGTATCAATTTTCTTTAAAATTTGTCTCTTTTATGGCGTATATTCGATTTGTGTTGTGTACTGTAGAACAAAATTTCAATATCATTTCTTGAATATTCTGCTAATGACAGTGGAACATCCACAAAAGGCGGTGCCCAAAAACTCAACAAAGAGCTCCAAGATAACATCAAACGGAAGCAAAACGAATTTGTAGAAGAGAACACTATCAGTAATTTTGTACGTATGAAACCACTATCAGTTATATATTTACGTATGCCATGGGTATGTATGATAACAAGTTCATATTTGTTGCAAATAGAATATATCTGATTTTGTCAAGTATATTAAAAGCAATGCAACAACCAATACTAGACGCATCGTCAACCCTTATTTTATGGTATATCAGTTCTCTTATAGGTTTATTTTGTTTTTTGATTTACTCTTGTTGCTTCATGTTTTAACATTACTATTATCACTGTTTCGTTCAACAGAGTATCGTCTGTCGATTGTCATACTCCATTGGATTCCAAGATGCACTACCATGCTAGGGTAATGATGATCACTGCGGAGACTTTTAGTCAAGTGAAAAGGTAAGTGAAGAAACGTCTTGTCTAAGGTTTAGGCATAATAGTCCTAACACGATTTGTAAGATATTGTATCAATTTGTAGATATTGATTTCTACACTCTGGCAATCTGCTGAGCATTGGGTCTTATACGTGATGGATTTATGGGAAAAACAACTATGGTGCTATAACTCATTGAACTTTCACACTGATGTACAACATAATATTATGCATTTGGTAAGTTTCTATCTATAAGTGTATCTTATCTTTTACGGTGGCCCAGATTTTACTTGATTCTGCATTACCCACAGAAAAGATTCCTCAAAGACGTTTTGGGTATTGACATTGGCGAGTGGAGCTTGCGCTATGCAGACCATGCTCCTTTACAAAATAATAGCATCAATTGTGATGTATTTATAATCAAGTATATTAAAGCAATATACAATGGACGAGAACCTAATTTCGACATTGTATGCTCTATACTTAAACATGTTTTATTATCCTCTATTATTGGGAACTCAATTTATATATTGGTGTGACATTACCTTTTTGTTGCAGGATGATATACCTGGATTCCACAAAGCACTATGCCAAAAATTTATTGAGTTTCTAATTACAAAAGAGAAAAAAACTCAGTCGGCAAGAATACTTACAAGGCAACGAACGACGCGACCTCAGGAGTAATATGATGTACAGAGATTTCTAACAGATTTTGTAGAGTGTGTATACCAAATTTTGTATACAAATTTTATTACACTATATACAAATTATGTAAATCTCTCTGGGTTGAAATAAAATTTTAATTTTACTAAACACGCGAATAAGTTAGACTCTTATTTATAGCAAAGGCAAATCGTTGTTTCCTACATAGACGTAAAAGCGATTAGCGTTGTGTACTATTTACAAATCCTTGTAATGTTCACCCTTCATAAATGAAAATCGTAAAAGCGATTACCGTTGTGTATAGTGAACAAAGCGTTATAATGTTCACCCTTCATAAATAAAAATCCTAAAAGCGATTAGTACTATGTACAATGAACAAATCTTTGTAATGTTTACCTTCGCAAATGAAAATCCTAAAAGCAATTAGCGTTGTGTCCAGTGAACAAATCGTTGCAATGTTTGTGATTGCTTTTCTAGTTTTCCTGTCGAGATTTGCACAAACATTATGTTGTACCTTTTTTCTTATATTACGCACGTGTACATCATCTTTTTCTTTTTCTTATGTTGTGTTTTCTTATCTTAATTCTTTATTCTTCTTATGTGCGAAATGGTTTGTAGCATCGCGATTTACACAATGACTGATAAAAGGCTAAAACAATTTGCACAAACTTTGACAAAAGGCTGAAACACTTTAGTCCTATCGCGATTTGCTTTTATAAGATTTGTCTATGTCAACGATAAGTTATATTGTGATTTACACAATGACTGATAATAGATGAAAAAGCGGAAGGAAAAATGAATCGCCACGATGTTTATTGGTAAGCTACAAATCAATTTACAACTTGATACTGGTTTAATAATAGTTGCAAATCGATTTCACTGTAATGATTTATGCAACCACGGACATAAAGCGAAAAAGATTTGTATCGCAATTTACACAATGATTGATAAAAGATGTAAAAGATGAAGGAAAAATGAATCACCATGATGTTTATTGGTAAACTACAAATCGATTTACAACTTGATACCGGTTTAATAACGGTTGCAAATTGATTTCACTGTTATTAGGCCACAACGTTAGAGTTAGGGTTTAGGTAGTAGTGTTTAGGGTTTAGGCAGTAAGGATTAGGGTTTAGGGTTAGGTTTTAGGATTTAGGTTTAGCGTTTTAGGGTTTAGGGTTTAGGTTGTAGGGTTTAGGGTTTAGAGTTTTAGGGTTGTAGGGTTTAGGGTTAGGATTTAGGTTTAGCGTTTTAGGGTTTAGGGTTTAGGGTTAGCGTTTTAGGCTTTAGGGTTTAGGTTGTAGGGTTTAGGTTATAGGGTTATAGGGTTTAGGGTTAGGCTTTAGGTTTAGCATTTTAGAGTTTAGGGTGTAGGGTTTAGGGTTTAGGGTTTAGGGTTTAGGGATTAAGTTTTATGATTTAGGGTTTAGGGTTTGGGGTTTAGGGTTTAGGTTGTAGGGTTTAGGGTTTTGGGGATTAGGGTTTAAGTTTTAGGAATTAGGGTTTAGGGTTTTAGGATTTAAGAAGCTACCACGGCAACGATATATCTTTGTTTGTCTTTGTGAACGATATCGATATATAATATCGTGATTGAGGAGATTTGTGTTTTAGGTTTATGGGTTTTTGGTTTAGGGTTTAGGGTGACGAGGTTTGTCTATGTGAATGATATATCCTATGGCAATTTACACAATGACTGATTAATAAAAGGCACAAAACAAAAACAATAAAAAAATCGAGACGATGTTCAGAATAGATAAAGTAAAAATTGAGGTTACTTCTTAAATGCAAATTGGTTTACAACTTGATGCCGAATTAAGTCACAATTGTAAATTAATTTCGCTGCAATGATTTATCCTATCGCGATTTTCTTTGACGAGCTTTGTCTAAGTTAACAATTTTCCTATCGTGATTTACACAATGACAGATAAAAGATGAAAAAGAGGATGAAAAACAAATCGACACTAGACGTGCTATCGCGATTTGATTGATATGTCCTATTGTGTTGACTAGTTCAGAACAATCTATGAAAGGATGTTTCCTTTATATATGAATGACATGTCACACAAGTTCAGGACGGTGTTGCTTCGCTTTGCTTCGTGAACAAGGAACAGATAAACTGATGGTTCCTTTATAAATGACGTGTTTGTGAATCGAACATATAACATGCTTCATCACAAAGGAAGTATCAATATCAAGGAAGGCGATGACCACAGCTACACGACCAACGATGGCAAATCAGGCATATATTGTCTAAACCTCGTGTTGATTTTATTCAAAATTTGTATCTTTTATGGCGTATATTCAATTTATGTTGTGTACTGTAGAACAAAATTTCAATATTGTTTCTTCAATATTCTGCGAATGTCAGTGGAATATTAAAAAAAGACGGTGCTTGAAAACTCAACAAAGAGCTCCAAGATAACATCAAATGGATGCAAAATGAATTTGCAGAAGGAAACACTATCAGTAATTTTGTACATATGAAACCACTATCAATTATATATTTACGTATGCCTTGGGTATATATGTTAACAAGTTCATATTTGTTGCAAACAGACTATATCCGATTTTGTCAAGTATATTCAAAGCAATACAACAACCAATACTAGACACATCGTTGTGAACACCCCAAAATTTTCAAAATGTTGTAAATATCCCCTTTTTGCCCTTTTCCCCCATTTTCTGGGTAATTGAGTCAGTTTCTAATCTAAATTCCATTTTATTTCTCAAATTTTTTTGAAATTAAATTCATTTTACATATCTGACTCAATTTCGGATCCGGATCTAGATCAAAATTCAAATCTGAGCTTCATTATCCAATTTTTTTAATCAATTTCTAAAAATTACCAAAATAACTCTTGAAAAGCTCAGACACTTCGTTCGGTATCTGTTTGGATCCATCGAATTGTATTTCTCAATTCGAGGTTTTAAAACTCGAACATTTTCTCAAAACTTGGGTCCAAACCCATTCTTCTGAAGAAATTTCCCCCAAAATGGTCTGAAATTCTCAGAAAAATACTCTTGTAAATATTTCTCAGAAAAATACAAAAAATTAGTGGTAATCTTTGTTTTCGTGTAAAAAACTTAGACTCTGTTCCAAAAATACAAAAAATTGGAAAAATCATGCAAAAAACCAAAGAAATTAGGAAAAACTACGTGTTTTTTTAAGATTTTTGCCGAAAAACTCACCTTTAACCATTTTTTTAGAAAAACCTGAAAAGGAGGCCTTTTTTGGAAAAACTAAGTTTCGAGGTTTAAGGGTCGAGTTAGGGTTTTGAAAACCCTAACTCGCCTTCCTCCCTCAGCCACCGCTCTCTCTCCCTCCATGGCCTCCATTGACCCCTCTTCGCAGAACCGCCTTCCTGATCCTCCGCCCTTGATCACCATGGCCACTCGTCCGAACCTTCCATCACCAACGGCCCATGCCATGTGCGAAAACTCCTTCTCGCATGCCTCCACCATCACCTTCTCGAAGCCTCCATGGCCTCCATCCACCATGTGCCCCAATCACATGCACTCCATCATCCGATCCTCTGCTTCTTCCAGGGTCGGACAATCATCTGCCCTCCATCGCCAATGGAATTCCCCTTTGCATTCTCCACCCTCGGATCGATGGTTCCAGACCAACAGCCACCAATCTCCAACCATATCTCTTCTTCCAGAAGCCCCTATCCCTCTATAAAGAGGACACACAGAAAGAAAAGAAGGGAGGGCAGAAAAAAAATACGATCGATTATTCCTGCTTCAGAGTTCCTGCGAAACGGAGTTTTCATTTCCCTTCTCTTCCTCGATCAAGTGAAGAAAACTCTGCTATAAGGAGAAGCGAGTCGGCCTTCTTCTTCTTTCTTCGGTTCAAAGGGAGTTTTGTAGCAGAATCCCCGTGATCCTCAAAATCCCTGCAAGGAGATCAGAATTTCTGCAAAAACCAGGAAGCCAGCCCCTGCAATAAGATCGCTGGGCCAAGACATCCTTCTCTAATCGAAGCTCAGTCAGGTTAGGTGCCTTTTTTTTTCTCTCTTTCTCTTTTCTCGGCATTTCTTTGTCTTCCTTTTAGATCTTCTTATTTTAGCTCCATCAACGCATATCCTGTAAAACCCGACTTGCATATAGCAATGTCGGTTTACTTTGTGCAATACCAACGGAATGGCTCCATTCCAACACATTTTTTTGTTATTTTTGCTTGTTTGCTTTATTTTCTCTTCTCTTCGGTCATTGGGATGATCGCCCCTGCTTTATTTTTGCTTATTTTTTTGTTGTTTTCCCATCTATAATCGGCCTTGATCTTATTTTGTTGCCTCCTCTTTTCAGATAGGAATTTTGATTCCTTTATGATAATCTACCGACATATTTTGTTTTTTTTTTTTAAGTTTGTTCTCATGTAAATAATGATTATCTGTATATGTCTTCCCCGCTTTTACAATGCTCAATCCATTATTGTAACCTTTGCTGCGTTCTTACTAAAAAAAAAAATCATTTTCGCATTATGTGGTTATTTCCTTTTCATCAGTGGCATCTTGGTGTCTTTACTGAAACCTTACGCATATTCTTTTTTTTTTTTGTTACGGCCCATTGATTTAATAGTATCCTTTATTACATTTCCTCTGTATATCTTGCTGTGGGACATGGGTTTTAAGTGTTTCCTTAGTCGTATCAATGACTGTATGATGACTTGGATGTTAGCGGTAATATCATATAGCCGTCCGATTGTCTGTGTATCTCTCTCAATAACCTGGTTAATCGTCATCCCTCTGATGGTTTCGTGAGTTAAAAAGAATGCACACCCCATTGTTTTTTTTTAGCCAACCATAGAGCATCAGTGGTGGTAATTGCTGAATTAATTCTGCTGAGCTCCCTCTTGTTACTGTGTGTTGGATGAAAATTTTATGGGAAAAGCATCATTTCCTGAAAGTACTCCGAGGGAGGTGCGGCCATTCTGTGATGATATCTCCAAGGCTTGGTAACGTTATAAGGGAAGGATATCGCCCGGGTATGCTTGTAACCCATCAATTGATAGATTTTCAGCATATCGATCGATGTATTCCTAGCATGATGTGTTTGCAATATATTACTTTGGCTGTAAGGGCATAAGATTCACAGGTAAGATCTAATCCTGATGGTAATAGCTTGTGCCATTATTCTCTGTACCTAAGCACCCACCCGCCGACGAGTCACACGATGCGCAACAGCAGTTCAGAGAATTCATTAGATCTCTTCCATGTTATGATTATTCACCTTTTCATTTTCCTTGTGGTAATGTATCTTATCTAATAGATCCTTTTGGATTAAGCTTGCAAAATTTCATTTAGTCCAGTGATATACCTGTATGTTTTCCCCTTCTCTCTCGTAAATTCATCATCGGCATCTGGGTGAGACTGAGATGGATATCAAGTACCTGTTGGCCAATGAATCGTGTGGTACAGAATAGTGTTCCAGAGAATGTGTTAGATTCCCTTTTATCTTCTCTGTAATTTCTGCATTTAGTCTAATGAATCAATCTCCTGTTCATCTTGTTTTCCTGTTACTCATTTTCTTTTCTTTTTTTTTTTGTTATGACTAACTTCATTCTGCTGTCTTTGGTAGGCTAATATTAAGCATTCCTATCTCCCTCTCTCTCTATCTTCAATACCATCTCAACGTACGTGTATATACACACCCTGAAGGTAACACAATCCTATCAACCCTCGTCCCTGTTTTTATGTTCATTACTTCTGCAATTGGGAATGATTGGTTTATAACGTTATCACCTCCATGTCCACATATTTCATTTGACAATTAGTCGAGAAATTAGTTGGTTAGATAAGTTCAGCATGCGTTACTAAGGATTCACTAGATGTTAGAGTCTGCCTCTGTCTATCGTATCCTAAGCATTCTGTGAATGGATGCCTCAGCAAAAAAAAAAAATGGCAATAATATGGTTATCTGGGAGGTAAGGGCTCTTGTGGAAGCTTCAATGAAATTTTGTCCTTACTCTAAAATTAGTGATTGCAGTTAAAATTTTGCATATAGATGATATATGTCCTGGTGCTATGTTGTGGAAACAAAGAAAGGTAGATTTGGAAATCACCCAGCATCATGGATGCTTTTGTGAATCACCCTCAGCCATCAGGTCGGTGCTGCTGCTACAATGTGATACAGCACTGATTCGTAAAGGTGAACAACTACACGTTGGGGAGACAAAAATAGTTTCCCCATCCCCGGGGTGGGCCCTTTATCGGCCCTTAGGATCGAATGGAAGGAAAAGGGGCAGTAAATCACCCTAGATGATGACCACGTGCATCATATACATCCACTACATAATGCCTCTGGACTCATCCATTATGTACATCCCCTGTAGATATGTCTTGAACTCATTCATTATATTTTTCTCAGTATGTTATAATATCCCATCTGCATATTCTGACTTGGGTATGCTCTGTCTAAAATCAATCTAGACATTTTCCTCCCTGCTCGTTACCTTTATGTTTTGTTCAATCATTGTATTTTCGCCTATGGCTCATTCTTTTTTTTTTTTCATTCATTATGAAATTTTTGTTTTTTTGGTTTGATTCCTGTTTTCTTGTTGACAGTCGACTTGCACTTGTCATTTTTTTTTATGCCTTGTATATATATTATGATGTAAATTTTTTTTTTTTACTATTAATGTTGTTATTATTATTTCTTATTGATCAGGATTATTAGTTCTGTTTGGTTTTTTTTTTTGGGGGGGACTGGTTCTGATGACAAGAATGAAGATTCAGGATCATGACCAGAATTGCTTACATTTCTAATGGAGAAAACCTATATATATATATATCACTGTTTACCACAAAATTGATTATGGGTCTTGGGATCAAGACATCACGACCATCAACAGGATGGTGGAACATAGTGTTTGTCATTCCAAATTGGGCTTGTCCCCTGCTACTAAGGCTATTTCCAAGGCATAGGGTCAAAATTCTGAGCCCTCAATACCTCTTGCTGTAGGTATCTCAACAACATCTTGCTGTTGCCGATTCACTAACACTACATTTTCTAGCCTTCACCTCTGGAAAACACCACAGAGCTGAAATACTTTTCCATTGATTCGCAGAGAAACACTGTGGCTTCTCTTCCTCATGGCAATTCATCAAAAAGAACTGTCATAAATCGTGATTTCCCATAGTAGTTCATCACAAACTGTTTGGTTATCGCATTTCATAAATGGTTCATCTTGGACCATCTCGGTCCTTGCTTTCATTCAGTCTCATTACCTACAGTCCACTAGCTCATTTTGTCATATATATTTATATATATATATACATATATGTCTATATATATATATGTATAACATATGCATGTATATACACATATGTATAAGCCTCATCCTTCCATCATTCATGTCTTGGTATATGAACATTTTTCGATATCCATGTGATATATGCAATTTCTTTCCATTTTTCATTATTAATCAAGTGTTTTGCAGGGAATGTGAGGAGAGCATCATCATTTGAGATTTATATTTTCAAATATAAAAAAAAAATTGTAATAATTTAGATCTTAATGAGAATCTACATTTCTTGCTTTAGATTAGAATGAATGAGCATTGTAAAATACCATGAATTACTTGTTTTCATGCTTTTTTCTGCCTTTATTTCTCAAGATCTCACATTGGTGAAACACGAATGGCACGTGCACCATTTCGTAAGAGGTAAATTAATCCTAAGTTGATAATCCACATCAATGGCCATAGTCAGGGTGTGGACAAAACTTAGTATTTTTATCTTTTAAGAAATAAACACTAGATCCACACTGGATCCGTTTTCAAAATTCATCATATTTCCTTAAATATTTTCTCCTTCTATTAGAATTTAACTTAAAATTGATTCAAAATGCATACCAATGGCCATAGTCAGGGTATATTGAGAGTTAATTTCATTTTAAATTTTATAAAAGCACCAAATGTGTTTCATTCTCCACCTGAATTTAAATATAGATTATTATATAATACATTCAATGACCATAGTCAAGGATGTATTATATCTTCAATCTTATTTTAATTCATTTAAAGAATGGAATAGCTTTTCAAAATCTAAATTCAAAAATTTAAATTCATTCATCATTTAGGATAGAATTACATCATATTTTCAAAAATTCATTTTTAAAAAACTCCAAGTAAATATCTTTCTTCAAATCTATCTTCAATCCTTATCAAATCCGATTCATTCTTTCAATTTTCAAGATTCTATTTCATTGTTAAATCTCAAAATTCAATCTAACTCTGAGATTTCAAATTCATTTTGTATTCAAATCAGATTTCAAAGTTCAATTTAACTTTGAAATTCCAAATTCATTTATATTCAAATACTCCAAATCAAATCCAAAGTTCAATTTAACTTTGAGATTCTCTTCCTCTTCTACATTTCAAAATTCAAACTTCAAACTCAAGGTCTAAATTGACTTTGAAATTCATTTATTCAAGATTCAATTCCTGAATTTCATTTTCCAAATTCAATTCAAAATTGGAAATATGGATTCATCTTCTAAATTCCAAATTCAAGCTTCGAAGCCCAATTTGACTTTAGAATTCATTTGCATATTCAAAATTCAAATTCTTAAATCAATTTTGGAAATTCCAAATCCGAAATGGGATCAACTTGGATCCAGTTTTCTAAAAACAATTCTACATTGGATCTCAGACTTCAGGTCCAATTCTCCTTTAGGATCCAGACTCCAATTTCACTTTGGATCTCAGAATACAGATCCAAATCCATGTTAGGATCCAGAGTCCAACTCTACATTGGATCTCAGACTTCAGATCCAAATCCATCTTAGGATCCAGAACCCAATTCTACATTTGGATCTCAGACTTCAAGATCCAAATCCCTCTTAGGATCCGGAACCCAATTTTATATCGGACCTCAGATTTCAGATTTTAAATCCATCTTCAGATCCAAATCCATCTTAGGATCCAGAGCCCAATTCTACATTCGGATCTCAGACTTCAGATCCAATTCTATTTTAGGATCTAGAATCCAACTCTACATTGGATCTCAGAATCTAGATCCAATTCTATTTCAGGATCTAGAATCCAATGCCACTTTGGATCTCAGATTCCAGATCCAAAATCCATTTTAGGATCCAGAACCCAGTTCTACCTTGGATCTCAGACTTCAGATCCAAAATTCTCTTTAGGATCCAGAATTCAATTCCATCCTGGATCTCAAATTTTACATCCAAATTCTATTTCAAATCCCAGATCCAGTTCCATCTCAGATATCAGATCAAGATTCCATTTCAAATCTAAATTCATCTTCTATTTTCAAAAGCCAATATTATTTCTCAAAATTCAAATTCCTACATTGAATTCAAAATCGACCCTTGAAAATCGATTCTAAATTCAAAAGGTCCATTATGACTTTGAAAGTCTCAATTCTAAATTTCTCTTTCCACAGATTTATCCCTCCTAAATCCAAGTCCAAAATTCAAAGTCCATTTCAGACTTTAAAATTTCCTTTCTCTTTCCTCTTATCTCATCTTCAAATCATCCTTTTTCCAAAAATCGAAAATTTACTTTTCCAACTCTGATTTACTTCAAAAAAACTTAGAACTTCTCTGATCTATCTCGAGTTCTAAGTTAGATTCAAACATTTCTTCACTCCCTTACCAAATTCATCTCAGACATACTTGGAAATTTCTAAATCAATTTTCAAAAGAGCATACATCTTTGCATTGCACAAGCATGATTCTTTGTGCATTTAGATCTTTTAGGATAAATTCTTAGATTATATTTAGGCAAAGCAAAAGGCATAGATTCGATCCTTGGTTCGATTACCCCTGGTAAAGGCGCCAGGAACGGTCGAACCTCGTACCGACGAGCGAATCCCGTCTCCCCTTTTTTCACAAATATTTTCAAAACGAAGGCGAGTTAAATTTCTAAATTCTTTTCAAATCAAGGTCAAGTGAAAACCGCGCAAAATAGTTCCTCTTCTCTCTTTCTTTCTTTCTTTTCTCTTCTCTCTTTTCTGTTTTTTATTCTTCTCCCTTCAAAAAGGAGGAAAATAGAGGTTGGAAAGGGAAAAAAGAAGGAAGAGAGAGAAACAAACGAGAGAATAGGAAAATTTTTGCGATGATCACAATCGTGAGCCCTTATTTCATGGTATATAGGTTCTCTTATATGTTTATTTTGTTTTTTAATTTATTCGTGTTGCTTCATGTTTTAACATTACTATTATCACTATTTCATTCAACAGAGTATCGTCCGTCGATTGCCATACTCCATTGGATTTCAAAATGGACTATCATACTGGGGTAACGCTGATCATTATAGAGACTTTTGGTCAAGTGAAAAGGTAAGTGAACAAACCTTTTGTCCAAGGTTTGTACTTTCACGATTTGTACTAGCGATTTGCAGATATTGATTCCTACACTCTGGTAAACTGATAAGCATTGGGTCTTATACATGATGGATTTACATAAAAAACTAATATGGTGTTACAATTCATTAGACTTACACAGTGGTGTACATTGTGACATTTTGCATTTCGTAAGTTTCCATCTATAAGGGTATCATATCATGTACGGTGGCCAGGAATTTACTTTCTTCTGCATTAACCACAGGTGGGATTCGTCAAAGACGTTTTGGGTGTCGACATTGGTGAGTGGATGTTTCGCTCAGCACACGATGCTCCTTTACAAAATAATGGCATCGATTGTGACATATTTATAATGAAGTATATTGAAGCAATATACAATGGACGAGAACCTGATTTCGACGTTGTATGCTCTTTATTATCCTCTATTATTGGGGACTCAATGTATATATTGGTGTCACATTACATTTTTATTGCAGGATGATATGCCTGGATTTTGCACAGAACTATGCAGAAAATTGACAGAGTTTCTTATTACGGAAGAGAAAAAAACTCAGTCAGCGAAAATACCTAGAAGGCAACGAACAACACGACCCCCTCTAGAAGTAATATGATGTACATTGACTTCTAACATATTTTATAGACTGTACAACCAAATTTTGTATAATCTCTCTTGGTTGAAACAAATTATGTAAATCTCTCTTGGTTGAAACAAATAAAAAATCAATTTTACTAAACACGCCAATACGTTGAACTGTTATGTGTAGTAAAGGCAAATCGTTGTTATGTTTTCCCTTCGTAAATGAAAATCATAAAAGCGATTACCGTTGTGTACAGGTGAAACAGACTGTTTCTTTAACGTGACATTCTATAAGGGTATAAGTTTCTATTTTAATCAGTGTAGCACACAAATGACACTGAACAAATTGTTGTAATGATCAACCTTCGCAAATTAAAATTGAGCATCATTTATATAAGGCTAAAATGATTTGCACAAACATTCAGAAACGATGATCACGATTTTGTGATCATCGCAAAATTTTTCCTCTCTTGTATTTCTCTCTCTTTTCCTCCTCTTTTCCCTTTCTAACCTCTATTTCCCTTTTTGAAGGGGAAAATAAAAGATAGAAAAAAAAGAAGAGAGAAGAGAAGAGAAAAGAAGAGAGAGAGGAACTCTTTTGCGAAGGTCTCACTTGACCTTAATTTTGAAAATTACTCGCCTCCATTTTGAAATATTTGTGGGAAAAAGAGAGAGACGGGATTCGCTCGTCGGTACGAGGTTCGACCGTTCCTGGCGCCTTTACCAAGGGTAATCAAACCAAGGATCGAATTTATGTCTTTTTGCTTTGCTAAAATATAATCTAAGAATTTATTCTAAGTCTAAATGCACAAAGAATCATGCTTGTGCAATGTAAATGCAAAGATGTATGTTTTTGAGAAAATATTTTAAAATTTTTGGGATTTTTCAAGTGATTCTGAAATAAATTTGATAATGGAATGAAGAAATGATTCAAAGGTTTGAAATTGGTTTGAAAAAGTTAGATTTTTTTTAATCTAACTTGGAATTTGAAATAAATCTGAAAGAAGACTTTAAGTTCTAAGTCTTGGGATAATCAGAGATTTGAAAATAAATCTTGAATTTGAAGAAATAAGGAGATTTCAAAACTGAGATAGAATTTTTGAAGTGAAAATGAATTTTCTAAGTCAGAATGAACTTTGAATTTTGATTTTGAATCTAGGATTTCAAATTTGAGATGGAACTTTGAAAGGGAATTGAATTCCGGATTTAAAGTCTGAAATTAGAATTGATCTTGGATTTTAAGAAATCTAGATGGGATTTGGAATTGGGTTTTTGAAATATGGATTTGAACTTGGATTTGGATTTGAACTTGGATTTGGATTTCAAATCTGGATTTGAAATTTGATTGGAAATCCATATGGAATTTAGAAATGGAATTGGACTTGAGAAATCCAAAAGGATTTTGAGAATGGAATTGAATTTGAAATCTGGATTTCAAGATGGAATTGGATTTAGAGTTGGATTTGAGAAATCCAAATGGAAATCGAAAATGGGATTAGATTTGAAGAATCCAGATGGGATTTGGAAATAGAATTGGATCTAAAATCTGATTTCGAGATGGGATTGGAAGATAGAATTGGATTTCCAGATGAAAAAAGAAATTGAATTTGGAATTTGTTTTGAGAAATCCTGAATTGATCCTGAAATCTGCCTTAAATTTTAGAGAAAAACCAATTTTTTGAGATTCAGAATCAATCTCAAAACCTGTATTTTGGATAAATGAATTGGATTGAGAATCAAGATTCAATCTTTAGATAGAACTTGGAGATTGTGGAAAAACTTGATTTTAAACTTGAATTTTGAAATCAGGAGATGAATCTGGGTTTTTAAAGTTGAATTGAACTTTGAAATTGAATTTAAATTGAACCCTGAAAATGGAAATGAATTTGAATTTTCAAAGTTGAATTGAACTTTGATTTTGGATTTGAATTTTGAAATTGAAGTGAATTCGAAATTTCAAAGTCAAATTAGACCTTTGAAATTGAATTTTGAATCTTGAAATGAGATAGAATTGAGAAGATGAGTTTGAATTTATAAATGAGAATTGATTTGAGAAATGAAGAAGGTATTTTGAAGAATTATCTAAAAAATCACTTGGATTTTGAAAAAGAATTTGAAATAATTCAAAAATATGATGTGATTCTATCCTAAATGATGAATGAATTAAAGAATTTTTGAAAATCGGATATTGAAAAGCATATTTCATTCTTTAAATGAATTGAAATAAGATTGAAGATATAATACATTTCTGACTATGGTCACAAAATGTATTATATAATAATCATATTTAAATTCAAGTGAAGAATAAAATATATTTTTGGTGCCTTTATAGAGTTTAAAATGAAATCAATCCTCAATATATCCTGACTATGGCCATTGATATATATTTTGAGTTAATTTTAAGTTAAACTCTGATAAAGGGAGAAAATATTTAAAAATATGATGATTTTTTAAAAGGGACCCAGTGTGGATCCAATGTTATTCCATAAAAGATGAAAATCCTAAGTTTTGTTCACACCTTGACTATGGTCATTGATGTGAATCATCAACTTAGGACTTAATCACCTTTTATTAGAATGGTGCACGTGCCATTCGTGTTCCCATTCATGAATTTTTGAGAAATAACATGAAACAAGTAATTTTCATGAAAAATGCTCATACATTCTAGTCTAATATAAGAAATATAAAGAGTCCTCATTATATCTAGCTATTACATCTTTGAATTTGAATTAAAATTTAAAAATTCCTAAATTAAGAAGGAAAACAAACATTTCCACATAATTCCTGCAAAATTTGAGTTAGCACAAGGTAAGAGATACATATGAACAAGAAATATCACATTGAACCTAGGATGTGACTAATGAAATACTAAGCATATACTAATGAAAATGCAATGCAAATGACAAAACCTATATTGGAATGATGTATCAAGCTAATGAGGAACGAATACCAAAATATACCTAAAATATTCTAAACTAATGGTGAAAACTAAATGCTGAAATATATGAATGATATCTTAAGCTAATTAAGATGCATATGTGGTATTTTCATCTAATGAAAGTACAATGCTTGTATTTGATGAAGACATGGACATAACTAATGCTTAATGAAAAGAAAAAGGTGACATGAGATCTGTCAAAGGGGTCTAATTTGAAAATGAAGCCTCTTCTTCAATCCGATGCTTAACCTCCCATCAGCTGATTATGTAATATGTTCTAATGAACAAGTTAAAGGGATGTATAGGCAAGGTGGGATAGCAGGTTGCAGGTGGCTGGAGCTGGACGGGTGCTACCGTGCATGAATGAAGGATGACAGTGCAAAGCGGGGCTAGATGGTGAAGGATTAGTGTAATCGTGTGAGGGTATTGCAGGAAAATGATGGATATTACACACAAAATGTGATGGTACTACATTAATGTGTGGTATAGGTGCAGCCTACATGTAGGATTATGGTTAATGAATATGAATGGCTAAATGATGTAGTTAGTATAATTTAAATGTAGTGGTAAAGGTGGGAAAACTAAAAGGAAGGATATGAGAAATATCAAAGTCTCAACTATGAACAAGATCCCTTGATGAATAATGTAGAACTCATTAAACCTGATAAAAAAAATGTACCATAATGGAGGTCATCAAGGTATACCACTGGCTCAAACAAAAGGACCATGAAACAACCAGATGATTCACTGTGAATACATTAGAACTTCAGCTTATAATCTCTTTATTCACATTTTCCTGTTTCCGTGCCAACTCTTGGGAGAATGCTAAGAGAATGATCATCTTAAAAACTGAATGCATGAACTACACAGGTGAAAACATTCTTTCCAACATACTTGAACACAGTCGATATACAGAGTAATTTATTTTCTAGCACTCAATACAGTACTTCAAAATTGTCTGATGTAAGCTAAGACATTTCTGGAGGGGAAGATGATGCTTAAGAAAAAGATATGAAGGCATATAAATAAAAGAAGATGCATGGGATCAGTGATATATGCACAGGAGTAAGACACATAATGAGTGTATAATTACAAAAATATAAAGATACAAGTTACTGAATCTTGTCGATGGTATAACTCCAACTAGTTGGGTCTTCATGGAACCATTAGCAACCTTTCATGCCCATATCACAAGGATCCTGATTCACATTTCAGCTGATCATGATGGATGGTTAGCTCGATATGAAACAGTGTCAAACCAAAGATGCAGCACGGAAGACCATCCTAATTCTGAAATGACTTCACAGTAATCACAAATCTTATTGCACTTGGGCTATGCTGATATATAACATGAAATAAGATTAGAACAAGAGACAAGATGCAAGTTGTAACAATAAGAACATAGGAAAAACTATCGCTAGAATCTAAAGATGTTAATGCACAGGTGGTGAACGTGGTGTATATAGTTCTAACAGGTGTTATCATCGCAAAAATTTTTTCCCTCCCTTGCGAGAAAGAAACAAATTTCGCGAGTCAAACTCGACCAAAGTTTTGAAAATTGTTTTGAAAATTTACTCGCCTCCGTTTTGAAAATTTGCGGGAAAATTCCATGGAATGGGATCCGCCTGTCGGTACGAGGTTCAACCGTTCCTGGCGCCTTTACCAGGGGTAATTGAACCAAGGACCAATTATGTGCTTTAACTTGACTCAAATATCTAAATTATGCTCTATTTTTCCTAGAATGCACAAAGAATCAGGCTTGTGCTATGGAATTTTGAAAAATGCAAGTTTGAGAAAATATGATGTTTGCTTTGGAAAATTGAAATATGCTGGAAAAATGATTGGAAAAGTACTTGAAATTGGGATTCCTGGGAAAATCATTGAAGTTCATTGAAAATCAGAAATTTGCATTGGAAAGTGATTTCTCAGGAAAGCTTAAAAATCTGAGAAAATTGGTTTTGAGATTGGAAACTTGGAATTGATTTTATGAGAAAATAGATTTGAGAAATGCTGGGAAAATCAGGAAATTCATTGGAAAAGGATTTCTGAAAAGGAGAATGAATTCTCAAGAAAACTGGGTTCTCAGGAAAATAGGAAATCTGAGAAAATCGATTTTTGAAAACTTGGGATTTTGAAATTTGAGAATTTTAAAACATTGGAAAATCTTGGTGTGAACTTGGGAAATGCTTTGAAATCTCTTTTGAAAACTCAGGATTTTGAGAAAATCAGATCCTCAGAAAGACTTGAGAATTCTTGAGAAAGCTGAATTTTCTGAAATTGAAATTGGAAAATGAATTTGAGAATAATGCAATTTGAATGATATGAATGAATGAATATGAATTTGAAAAGGGAATTTCATTGAGGAATTGGGAAATCCTTTTAAAACTTTAAAAAATGCAGTGCATTTTGAAGTTAGCCTAAGTGTGTAGGCTGAATGTGGCTAATATGAAGATCATAAATCTTGGTTTTCTTCGTATTCTGACTATGGCCATAAATACGAATCCCACCGAGTTTATAAACTCCATAAGAGCTTGTGCACGTGCCATTCGTGGAAACCATAGTCAATTTGAAATAATGTGCATGAATCATACATCACATATTAAAATTTTGCAGAAATTAAACTATATGCAATGCAACCCTATTCTAAGCAGAAAAATAACTCTTATTCCAAATTATTACATTTGAGGTTACATTGAATTGAAATAAAAAAATAAAAGCTAAGTCTTCTTCTTGAATGTTCTTGCAAAACTAGAAAACAAGGTTAGCACAAAAATGTAGGTTTTTCTGAATTTATCAGAAAATATGGAAAATTATCGAATATTATTCAGATATAAACCCAGAATCATACCCCCTTTGATATAAACATGAGAAATAATGAATAAATTTTGAAAATAAACTTGAAAATTCGAAATTGGGGTCAAAATGACCAAAATACCCCTGATGACCTTGAAATCAGGGTTTTACGAAAGAATTTTTGTAAATTTTGGAATTTTGAAAATCAAATGAAATAAATCAAACATAATATGATAAGATATGATGATATGAATGAAATTTTGGAGAATTAGAAATGAAAATTTCGAAATTTAGGTCAAAATGACCAAAATACCCCCGATAACAAGACTATGGCCTTGAAACCAGGGTTTTCTGAAATAAATTTTGCAAAATAGAAAAATATGAAATGCAAATGAGATTAAAATTAACCCTAATATGATTCTACATGCTTATGTACATGATAAAAACCCTAACATGGCGAAAATATCATAAAATATCGAATTTAACTTGATTTTCGCTTCTGAATTTAAAGATAAACTAACACATGGAGCAAATGAACTTGGAATTAAACCAAATTTGGCATGGACAACTAAAATAACCCTAGAAACATAATTGATCTCTAAAATATAATTTTTTGTATTTTTAAATATGGAAATTCAAATAAAAACCCTAAATTTTGTGATTTTTGCCTAAAATATTGATTCTAAAGGGGATTTAGGATATCAAACTTCCATAAAAATTTTCCAAATTTTATGGGATGACAGAGGACAGTAAGGAAAGGATTTTTTCCTTTTACACTTTCTGTCTTTGACCTATGGTCGGAGCTGTACCACTCCGGCAAATCGGATCGGAATCCGGTGACTCTAGTAAATGAAGGAAACAGACAGGTTTCGGTAGAAAATATGGTAAAAATAGCAGACAGATGGGAAAATGGCTGAAATTGTGGGAAAATGTCTCTGACAAACATAGGAAGATTTTATCTTTTGACACCCTTGGGATTCAGATTACGGTTTGTAAAAGGACACACTGTTATCAGAGACCTAAATCTCTGGAATTTCTGGACATTGGAATCTGTTAGACAGAAAGAGAAAATCCGGGAAAAATAATGAAACAGATCAAAAAATTCCCAAATTTTGGGAAATGATAGGAAATTATGTTAGGAACAACTTTCATGTTGAAAGTTTTTGAAAACTAGCTACAGATTGGGCGGACATGATGCATTAGGGTCTGTCTATACCCTGACAAAGGAAAATCGAGATTTTCCCAGGGGTCTGGAAAATCCGATTTTTTTACAGAAATCAAAACTGCTTGGAAAAATCTTAAAATTTCCAGATCATTAGTAGATTCAATCATGAATCCACTGTAATTTTTGTAAGATGATTTGAATCTCCTAAATAGGTGATTCTAAAGATTCTTGTCTGCTAAAGCAGAAATTGAAAGTTCCAGAAATGAAAAATCTCGGTTTGGGATTTGATTTATTTAATGGGGTTGCAAAACCCAAATTAAATCAAAATTTCATAAGAAATCAAAGACAAATAATCACAACTATCATGAGATTTTTAGGATTTAAAAATGAAGATACATCCATGAAATAACAACTGGACTCTACGCCTAGATTGAAAACTACAAACTAATAAGCAAACATGGATGAAACTAAGTAAAATACCTATTAAGCAATAACATAAATTAAATATAATGCTTCTACTCAATGAAATCTACATGTAACCAAGAATAAAATCAAAATGATCAAGGAGGTATGATCTTTTGTTTAATGTTGCTCTCGAAATGAGAGATCCAATCTATTGAACGGATGGATCTCTTCATTCACATAGCCCACGCATATGGGACGTAGGTTTTCTTATTCCCTACTATTCAAAACCACAAAGATAACCCATGCATCATCATAGATCTAACTGCACATCATTCTTATGAAAATAAGACTTGCATGTTCCCTTTTAATCATATGATCTTAGTCAAATTTAATGAAAAACTTAGTAAAATAGAATGAACTCACCTTGGCACTTTGCTGGAATAAGTTGCAGCCATGGAGATGGTTGAAGCAAAGTAGAGGATGGTGCTGGAGCACCTTGATGTTATTGTGGCTGGTGGCTGCAAGGAATTGGAGGCAAGACTGCTGCTATGGAGAAGCTTCAACAAGAGGATGGCTGACGGATTTGCTGTGGTGATTGTCACCAAGTAAGGCTAGTGGTGGCTGTCAAGGCTGGAGGAGGTAGCTGGAAGTGCAGCAATGGAGGTGGCTGAGCTGCTGTACTCTTGATGAAGAGGGAGATGGCTGCCTTGATAAGGAGAAGATGGAGGTGCTCCTTGGTGGCTTCAATGGCTGGAAGAGATGAACCGGCTGGTGCTCCCCTTGTGGTGGCTGCAAGCTGGTAGGTGGAGCTTCAATGGCTGGAAGAGGTGGTTGGCTGCTATGGTGTGCAGTTGGTGGTGCTGAAGGAAGAAGGTGGGAGTTGTTGTAGGTATAGCAGCAAAGGAGAGAGGGAGAGAGAGAGAGAAGGGGTTAGAGAAGAGAGAGACGTTGAATGGGAATCCCCCCAGCCGTTCTTTTTCTTTTTTTCTTTTTATCATAACTTAGGTTTTGATTAACTCAAAACCTAAGTTACTAATAATATTTCATGAAGGAATATACGTGAATGGCTGCAGCCATTGCTTTTGGGGAAAATCCAAAGGGGAATAAGGAAGAAAGGGGAAAGAAGGAAGGGAAGAAAAAGGAAAGAAGAGGGGAAGAAGGAAAAGGAAAGAAAGGGGAAGAAAGGAGAGGGAAAGAAGAAGGAGGGGCTGGAAAGACTATACGTGAATGGAGGGAGAGGAAAGAAAGGAGGAAAGAAAGAAAGAAAGAAAAAGAAAGAAAAAGGAAGAAAAAAGAAAGAAAAGAAATAAAGAAGAAAAGAAAATAAAATAAAAAAAAATATAAAAAAAGAAAATGGAGGAAGAAAGAAAGGAAATGGGCTGGAGGTTTGGGTGACCCCCTTGTGGGTCCCACCTTAGGAAGAATAAAAATAATTAAAAAAAAAATTAAAATAAATAAAATAAAACAAACCAAAAGAAAAAGATAATTTTTTTTTCTTATAAATTAAAACAAGAAAATGCAAATGGATGGGCCATCTCAGAGCGGGTCCGAATTCCACTTTTGAAATTCCTTTTAATTATTAGATGGGTAAAATAGTCTTTTTAGAAAATTTTCAGACGAAACGAGCTATTTTTGGCAGTTTTTGAAACGAGCTCGGATTTTGAAGTTCAATACCCCGTTGCGAAGCAAATCCAGTGTAGAATTTGAAAATGTAATTTTGAAAGAAATCCAGATTGTTTTTCTCGAGAAAATGCTTTCAACAAAATGAGCTATTTTCTAAAAAGACTATTTTTCTCATCTAATCATCAAAAGGTGCTCCTTGGTGGCTTCAATGGCTGGAAGAGATGAACCGGCTGGTGCTCCCCTTGTGGTGGCTGCAAGCTGGTAGGTGGAGCTTCAATGGCTGGAAGAGGTGGTTGGCTGCTATGGTGTGCAGTTGGTGGTGCTGAAGGAAGAAGGTGGGAGTTGCTGTAGGTATAGCAGCAAAGGAGAGAGGGAGAGAGAGAGAGAGAGAGAGAGAGAGAGAGAAGGGGTTAGAGAAGAGAGACGTTGAATGGGAATCCCCCCAGCCGTTCTTTTTCTTTTTTTCTTTTTATCATAACTTAGGTTTTGATTAACTCAAAACCTAAGTTATTAATAATATTTCATGAAGGAATATACGTGAATGGCTGCAGCCATTGCTTTTGGGGAAAATCCAAAGGGGAATAAGGAAGAAAGGGGAAAGAAGGAAGGGAAGAAAAAGGAAAGAAGAGGGGAAGAAGGAAAAGGAAAGAAAGGGGAAGAAAGGAGAGGGAAAGAAGAAGGAGGGGCTGGAAAGACTATACGTGAATGGAGGGAGAGGAAAGAAAGAAAGAAAGAAAAAGAAAGAAAAAGGAAGAAAAAAGAAAGAAAAGAAATAAAGAAGAAAAGAAAATAAAATAAAAAAAAAATATAAAAAAAAGAAAATGGAGGAAGAAAGAAAGGAAATGGGCTGGAGGTTTGGGTGACCCCCTTGTGGGTCCCACCTTAGGAAGAATAAAAATAATTAAAAAAAAAATTAAAATAAATAAAATAAAACAAACCAAAAGAAAAAGATAATTTTTTTTTTTCTTATAAATTAAAACAAGAAAATGCAAATGGATGGGCCATCTCAGAGCGGGTCCAAATTCCACTTTTGAAATTCCTTTTGATGATTAGATGGGTAAAATAGTCTTTTTAGAAAATTTTCAGACGAAACGAGCTATTTTTGGCAGTTTTTGAAACGAGCTCGGATTTTGAAGTTCAATACCCCGTTGCGAAGCAAATCCAGTGTAGAATTTGAAAATGTAATTTTGAAAGAAATCCAGATTGTTTTTCTCGAGAAAATGCTTTCAACAAAATGAGTTATTTTTGGCAGTTTTTGAAACGAGCTTGGATTTTGAAGTTCAATACCCCGTTGCGAAGCAAATTCAGTGTAGAATTCAAAAAAAATTGAGTTTGAAATAAATCCAGATTATTTTTCTTGAGAAAATATTTCCAAATTTAGACTCCTGGGGATAAAAATGTCAATTTTGGAAACCCAGGGTTTGAAATTGATTTCTGAAAGTTTTTAAAACTCGATCTGGATTGAAATTTATAAAACTGGAGTTCTGGACTTCGAAAATGGAATGAAATGTGATGAAATGTTATGAAATGCTGAGAAATGATATGAAATGATGAGAAATGACATGAAATGCTATGCGAAATGCTAACTCTGAATGAAGAATTTTGGATGTCAGACCCCGATTGACACTTGTATCATTTCAAAAAGTGTTAAAATTGACAAAATTTGCAAAAATGGTTGAAGAAATGATTTTCGAGCTCTGCCAAGCTAGAGTGACACTAGAAATTAGGGTTTGAGCTGGATTAAACTGAAATGAACTGAATTGAGTTGGGTTTTAGAGTTTTAGAACTCAAATGAACAGACCAGGCACTGACTCAACTGACCTTTCCGACTGAATTTTCAAGAAACGCTGCCATTTTTATAAAATGGTACAGAATGATCACTAGAGTGAAGTGAATTACGAACCTGAACTGGGTTTGAGCTAGAACAAAGGTCAGTAATACTGATATGAACTAAAATCAAAGCTTGAACACTAGCTCAATTGACTGAACTCAGCTCAATTTCAGCTGAAAGAGCTAAAATGGACTAAAATGGGCTCCTAGACACTTGGAAATGGTTTTGAACTGAAACTGGAGCACTTGAACTCCTGGTGAGCTCAAGTTAGACTCTGGGGAACATGACTGACTTGGAATGACTGACTTGGAGACAATTGGCTTGGATTCGAGTGAGAAATGAGCTCATTTTTGAAGAAATGATCCCATTTTGGCAGGAATGGTCAGAAATGAAAATGGTTTGTTCATTGTGAGCTCAGATGAGTTTGAGATGACTGATATTTTAACTGTCCTGAACTGACCAATGAGCTTGGTTGACTGATATTTTAACTGTCCTGAACTGACCAATGAGCTTGGTTGACTCCGACTGACTGGAGTCTGGGATGACCTAGGGGTAAAATGGTAATTTTCCTAATGAAAATGGGTAAAATGGTGATTTTCTGAAACTGACTCGGGGTTTGACTCCTACATTGACCTAACAGGGTTGGCACTGCCTGAGGAGGATTGTTTGAGAATGGATGTGGAAAATTTGGGGTGTTTACAGATGCCCCTCTTTGCTACTAAGCCGGCTTGAAGACGAGCTTAGTGGCAAAGAAAAACACACCAAATTTGGCCATAAAAATGCCTCAGTTTGATGGATCTGACTTGGTATGAAGAGATTAGCCTTGATGAAAATGGTAGATATGAAATGAAGAATGAAGAAGAGAAATTTACTTCAAAGAAGTGAGATTCAGGTTTTTTCCCTTAACCTGGATGGGACATGAAATACCTCGTGTAGAAACGAAGCTCAGGTTTAACCCTTAACCTGACCGGAAAATGAAATACCTCATCAAAATGAGGCTCAGGTTTGTACCCTTATCCTGATTGGGCGGAAAATGAAATACCTCATCCGAGGAGGCTCAGGTTTGTACCCTTATCCTGATTGGGCAGAAAATGAAATACCTCATCAAAGGAGGCTCAGGTTTATACCCTTATCCTGATTGGGCGGGGAAATGAAATACCTCATCAAAGGAGGCTCAGGTTTATACCCTTATCCTGATTGGGCAGAAAATGAAATACCTCATCAAAGGAGGCCCAGGTTTGTACCCTTATCCTGATTGGGAAATGAAAATGGTAAGTTGGATGGTGAATAAGACAATTTTCTTGAAGAGGAATAAGGTGACTCTTTCAACAACACGAAAGATGAATTCTTTTGACAACGCGAAAGATAACAAGGCGACCCAAAGGAACAAGGCGATTCTTTCAACAATGCGAAAGATGACAAGGCGATCCAAAGGAGTAAGGTGATTCTTTTGACAACGCAAAAGATGAATTCTTTCGACAACGCGAAAGATGGAAAAAGGCGATCCAAAGGAACAAGGCGATTCTTTCAACAACGCGAAAGACGACAAGGCGATCCAAAGGAGTAAGGCGATTCTTTTGACAACGCAAAAGATGAATTCTTTCGACAACGCGAAAGATGATAAAGGTTACTCTCTCAAGGAGGTAAAAGGTGATATCAGGATGTGTCAAGATAGACATCGAGCTCTTCACTTCATGTCAAGATAGTAAGAAAATATTGCCAAAATGTTAAAAATTGTTTGTTGATTCAAAATGCTTGAAATTGATGTATATTGGTATGAAAATCTTTCCTCTTTTCTACCTGAAGTATTACCTCCGACTGGGCTTAACTCCGTAGAATCAAGATTCGAATTCAAATTGCTTGCAATTGGCTTTCTTTCAAGGAAGCTATCAATTTCCTTGACATGAGCGGAAAAGAGAGTATTCTTGATATTGTGAGAGCAATTGGTGAAAGAATATTGATAATAGAATTTCACAAAATTAAAGAAGATTCTTTGGCAAATTTGGCAGTCTGATATCCTGGGATTCTTTTCTCATGATGATCTTTCTGCCCACTTTTTTTCTTTATTGGCAGAATTAGAGCTCTCTTGGGCTTTTGGGGATTTTATTACATCATCCTTCATTTTGGAGATGTCCTGACTTTTCTCTCTTCTTTTTTTTTTGGAAGGGTACGTCACAAACTCCTTCATCTTGGAGATGTTCCGATCCTTCTTTTTCTCTGAGGGATTATATCGACGGTTATTGGCTCATTGGTTGGAAATCTCGTGATGATAGCGGAAATTAAATATCCTTTAGGGTTTGTCGGGAGGCTCATCGCAGTCGCCTTCATCTTGACGGTGCTCTGAACTTTCCCTGGAAGGATCCGTCACAAACTCCTTCATCTTGGAGATGATCCAAATCTTCTTTGGCCCCGGGGGTCTACTCGCCTAATTCGCCTTCATCTTGACGACAGTTGAGAGATCCCTTTTGCAGATATTTAATTGCAGCTTTAGGTGATTGAGGAGATATAGAGATTGAATGGATTTTTCTGTATCACCCAAGATATTTCGACTGCTTTATTTTCCAAGAATGATCTTTAAAAATGTGTCATTGACTGCGATCAATACCGATCACTTATGGCTTTGCAACAACATTGAATTTCCTTTTGCTGGCCATATCGAGGATTTATTCTTCATCCTTTTGGTCGGCCAATAGAAAGATTCTGAATTTTAAATCCTTTTTCGCGAAAGCTTTGTCCTTTCGGAAGTAATACTGAAGGTATTCTGAGGTAATGTTTTTGTGCAATAAAGATTTTGAAATCAGCAAATATTTAATGACAAATCGGCAAAATTTTCTTGAAATCCTTGGTGAGAGCGAGCATCTGAAGCACAACGCAACGCATCCATGACAGAAATTTTCTTCTCCTTTCCCCAAAGGAGAAGATTCAGAATTTGGGAATAGAAATTACTCCTCTCTTCCCTAAAGAGGAGGTGTTTGCAAAACGAACTTTCGAAGAGAAATTAAGCTTTCGTCAAAACTTCCTAACATTAGGCTTCTCTTATAGAAAGGGGGCCGGTAATGGTGAGGTCGGTGAATTGGTCATGAAGGAACGAGTCCATCACATTCTCCCCAAAAAGAGGGTCCTTCATGATGAAATGGCCTAGTATGAAATTATGGTCACAAGGAAAGCGAACTTCCGTCGAAGCTCTCCCTGAACTAAGGGTTCCTTGTATGAAATTGGAATTTTGTTTTGCAAACGGTTCACAAAGACACGAGTCCCTTCAAACTCTCCCTGAAAAAGGGCTAAGTGAACGAATTGGATAGCATGCGAAAAGAACGAACTCCCTCGAACTCTCCCTATAAAAAGGGTCTCTCGCAAGAGAAATTTATTGGAATTGGTATTGGATGACCAAAAGGGTCAAATTTTGGAAATTGGAATTTTGAAATTTGATATTTGAAATTGGAAATTGGAAATTGGAAATTGGAAATTGGAAATTGGAAATTGGAAATTGGAAATTGGAAATTGGAAATTGGAAATTGGAAATTGGAAATTGGAAATTGGAAATTGGAAATTGGAAATTGGAAATTGATAATTGGAAATTGGAAATTAGAAATTGGAAATTGGAAATTGGAAATTGGAATTTGGAAATTGATTGGCTAAAAAGGTCAAAATTGTGAATTGGTTTACTGAGAATGACATGGGTTCTGTAGGGATTCCTCCTAAGAACGACATTGGTTCTATTGAGAACGGCATTGGTTTCGCAGGGGTTCGACCTGGGTTCAATAGGGATTCAGCCTAAGAACGACATTGGTTCAATTGAGAACGACATTGGTTCACTAGGAACGACATGGGTTCGATAGGGATTCAGCCTAAGAACGACATTGGTTTAATTGAGAACGACATTGGTTCACTAGGAACAACATGGGTTCGATAGGTATTCAGCCTACGAACAACATTGGTTCAATTGAGAACGACATTGGTTCACTAGGAACGACATGGGTTCGATAGGTATTCAGCCTACGAACAACATTGGTTCAATTAAGAATGACATTGGTTCACTAGGAACGACATGGGTTCGATAGGTATTCAGCCTACGAACGACATTGGTTCAATTAAGAACGACATTGGTTCACTAGGAACGACATGGGTTCGATAGGTATTCAGCCTACGAACAACATTGGTTCAATTAAGAACGACATTGGTTCACTAGGAACACTATCAGTTCAATGAAGAACGAGGACTATTATATAGACTTGGATTGCTTCTATGAACGGTTTCAGGATTATCCCCTTATCCTGAACGGGGATAGAAATTGGATGACTTGGCGGTCGAAATTGAGAATTTTGGTAATTTGAAAATTGGAAATTGGATGACCCGGAGGTCGAAATTAAAGAATTATGGAAAATGATTCAGGTTTATCCCTTAACCTGAAGGGGAAGTTCAGGTTTATCCCTTAACCTGAAAGGGAAACTCAGGTTTATCCCTTAACCTGAAGGGGAAGTGAATTTGATGCAAATGAATGTAAATGGATGCAAATGAATGCATGTAAATGTAAATGAATGCAAATGTATGCAAAATGATGTAAATGAATGCACATGTATGCAAAATGAGAGATTTGTTTGATCCTGCCTGCATACAGAATGTTTTGAAGACAAATTTTCAAAATAATGCCCCAGTGTAACTCGGAAAGAAGAATTTGACCAATATTGAAGAAAATATATTGAGGAATTACAAATGATGGAATAGAGGATTTAAGTATAGAAAATTTTCAAATGTTGAGCATTGATGGGGTCTGATAATTCCACACCATCGGCATTAATGAGCAGATATGAATTGTGAGGTAATGCTTCCTCGACAATATAGGGCCCTTCCCAATTCGATGACCATTTGCCACCCGGGCGGTGCTTGAGATAGGTCGTTGATCTGATCACTAGATTATTGACTCAGAATTTCCTTTGAATGACAAATTTTGCATATTGCCTGGCTATCCTCTGACGATATGATTGAGCATGCTCTACTGCTCTGAGTCTTCTTTCATTGAGCAAATCAAGTTGTACCAGCCGCTGTTGTTGATATTGATCAAGCGATAACTCCAGCAGTGATGCGAACTTCAAGGCAAGTTTCTGAACATGTAGAGGCAGTACTACTTCAGTTCCGTAGACAAGTTCTGACGGAGTAGCATTAGTTGGAGTACAAATGGTGGTTCTGTATGCCCATAATGCATCATGGATCTTCTCATGCCAATTATGGCCTGTTTCCAAGGTTCGCTCCAGGATTCGAATCAGAATCTTATTGGTGGCCTATGCCTGACCATTCCTTTGAGGATAATAAGAAGCGGAGAAACGATGCTGAATTCTGAACTTTAAATCAAATGTCCTCATTCTCTTATTCTTGAAATGACTCTCATTGTTTGACACGATATCGTGCGGTATGCCGAAACAACAATATTCTTGTGGATGAATAAGACCATGTGTCGACCTTCTATTATACGCAAAGTGATAGCTTCGACCCATTTAGTGAAATATTCTGTTGCGGCAAGAAAATATTTGTAGCTGTTTGAAGCAAGAGGAGTAATGGGGCCTACAACATCAAAAGCCCACATAGAAAATGGCCATGGAGAGATGGCGATTCACAAATATGTTGCTGGCGCATGAATAGAAGGTGCATGTATCTGGCATAGAGCACACTTCTTCACAAAATGGTAGCAATCTTGCTACATAGTCTTCCAATAATATCATGCCCGGATGATTTGCTTGATAAGAGTTTGGTAGTCGACGCGATCACCGCAAATGCCTTCGTGTACCTCCCGCATGACTTCTTTGGCTTCATCTTCATCTAGGCATCTGGCATATTTAGAACTGAATCCACGATGATAGAGGACATCAGCGAGAATAAAATATTGGGCAGGCGCGTGCCGAATCACTTGTTGCTCTTGTCGAGTGGTATTCTAAGAGAAAGAGACAAATGTCTTCTCCTTGATGGGAGCCTTTCTGAGACTGTCTTCAGCCTGCTCAGACATCATCCTAATCATCATTTTCTTGAACATCTGATATGTAGCAGGATCAATGTCATCTCTATCATTCAGACTCTGTCTTCTGGCAGATCTTGGAGAATCCATTTCTTCTTGTCTGCTTCTAAAATCACTGATGCCCTGATACAGTGGTGTCTTCTTGCTTGATTTGATCTGAACCACTTGGGAATACTGATGCTCTCTACAGAATGGATGATTAAATTTCGATGATGAAGATTCAAGATAGAAATGAATATAGAAAAAATATTTGATGAGAATTTGGTAGACAATTGGAAGAACATCCCATTACTAGGGATTGGGTCGCCGCTGGAGTCACGACAATTATGTTGTCATTCTTTGCAAGAAGAACAAACAACTGCAAATATGCCTTGCCACCTAGGCGAGGTCGTCAAACCAAGAATGAAGAATTTGAAAGATTTTTATTCATTGAAGGGAAAACATGCTTGTATTAATAATAAACTTGAGAAAGAGGGAGCATATAGACAGTCTGCCACCACTCTTAATGATCAGCAGAGACACGAGGACCCGAGAAAAGAGTGAGAATGATGAAATAATCCCAGTCATATCTGGCAGAATGGTATGTTCCAGACCACTGCGCTGATACAAGGTTGAACTCTAGCATAACCCCTGATAGTAGCCGAGCTTCTACGCGCTTTTGTCTCTGAGAAAATTGCCTAACACATCACTCTGGATAGTAGTAGGTACAGAAAAATGGGCCAAGTAGCTTGAACTGCTTGCCATACACATATGTATATTTGGGAAGAAGGCGAGCCCTTCAGTGCACAGAACCATCGCATGCTGATTTCTTTCTCGAGTTGTTCTAGATAATGAGCTGACTTCTGCAAATGCCTCGTACTGTTGATAGATCTCGATCAGGCTCACGTACTCATTCTCATTTTCTTCAATCAGTGGCCAAGACTTGCGCCCTGTCATGCGAGCTACGGCATCTTTGGGGTTCAGACCCTTGACATTGATCAGAAACTAGTGCTCTAACGGATCTCCAGGCTGACCGGCTGGTTCAGGCAGTCCCATAATCTCTGAAAATTCATCCATCAGTAGTGTCATCTCGCCCCACGGGAACCAGAACGTGCAAGTGCGCGGATTCCACCGCTCTGCCAGTGCATGAATCAGATTGCTGTTGACTGTCAACTTTTCCACTGCAGATGCCAGTTCTAACCCGCAATCGCTCAAGTGGTCCGGAAACATACGAGAGAAGTTTTTGAACCAGACATAGTACCACCGGGGGAAGAAGGGTCCGGTGCTAAGAGATCGATGCTCAGGAAGACTTTGTCGCACCTCGTAGGAGATGTGACCCTCAGGAAAAATAGAATCGAGCTGACTAGATGCCATTGGACTTAGGGACAAGAAGACTGGAATTAGACTTTGGAAAAATACAAGAATTTTGAAAATTGCAGGCAGGATAAAATGAAAGCTGGAAATTCGAAGTCCAGAGGAACGAAAGAATGGAAAATCTCTTGGAGTTTTGAAGAAAAGGTGGATAATTTAGAAAAATCGTCCAGGGTTTTTGAGAAAAAGGAGATATTTCACAAAAGATGGAAAATGAGGTATTTTGGAAAATTGTTCGGTATTTTGGAAAAATTGAAAAAAAATATGAGAAAATAAGGCAAAAGTGACTATCATACATTCAATTACAAACAATTATGCACATACAGCATTTCCTAAGAAGCTGACTCTAAATGCATCGATTTTGAAAGAGCTTTAGAACCCTAATCCTGACTCTAGGCTCAGATCAACTGTGTCCAATCATGCTATGCCGATATACTCGAGCCGAGGCTCGATGTACGTGGCATAAAACTCATCTCCGGGTCTAGGCTTGTGTTTTCCCAACATCCTTGAGCGCCTACCGATATACGTTGGACTATGGCCCTTGGTACGTGGCAGGGGGGCGTTAGCCCAAATAAGTGGCCCAGTTGTGAGGCTCTGTCCCGAACTATGGTTCTGGAAGAGAGCCCAGCAACGTGAAGACCGGGTAGACATAGGTGGGGTGGTTTCTGAAATATGATCACATGCAGACAAACAGAGGGCTCTAAATCCTAAAGAGATAGAATTTTGAAATTTTTTGAAGAAGCAAACATTGTTTTCATATCATTCCTAGATTGAGGAGTGTTGTATTTCAGACCTAAGTCTAAGTGAGCATGCATAATTCTCCTCAATATGGTCCTACAAAACCATGCCTAGTCTACATGCAATCCATGTCAGCTGGGTTCAAGTCTAGGCTCCTAGGTTCACATGATATCAGAAATTAAAAGCTGACATTCCATAGAGCCTAATTTTGATAATTGAGCTAAGTTAAAGCACATACTTGATCAGGCGAAGACAGGTCCCATCACGGTCGCCAAACCTGTTATCATCGCAAAAATTTTTTCCCTCCCTTGCGAGAAAGAAACAAATTTCGCGAGTCAAACTCGACCAAAGTTTTGAAAATTGTTTTGAAAATTTACTCGCCTCCGTTTTGAAAATTTGCGGGAAAATTCCATGGAATGGGATCCGCCTGTCGGTACGAGGTTCAACCGTTCCTGGCGCCTTTACCAGGGGTAATTGAACCAAGGACCAATTATGTGCTTTAACTTGACTCAAATATCTAAATTATGCTCTATTTTTCCTAGAATGCACAAAGAATTAGGCTTGTGCTATGGAATTTTGAAAAATGCAAGTTTGAGAAAATATGATGTTTGCTTTGGAAAATTGAAATATGCTGGAAAAATGATTGGAAAAGTACTTGAAATTGGGATTCCTGGGAAAATCATTGAAGTTCATTGAAAATCAGAAATTTGCATTGGAAAGTGATTTCTCAGGAAAGCTTAAAAATCTGAGAAAATTGGTTTTGAGATTGGAAACTTGGAATTGATTTTATGAGAAAATGGATTTGAGAAATGCTGGGAAAATCAAGAAATTCATTGGAAAAGGATTTCTGAAAAGGAGAATGAATTCTCAAGAAAACTGGGTTCTCAGGAAAATAGGAAATCTGAGAAAATCGATTTTTGAAAACTTGGGATTTTGAAATTTGAGAATTTTAAAACATTGGAAAATCTTGGTGTGAACTTGGGAAATGCTTTGAAATCTCTTTTGAAAACTCAGGATTTTGAGAAAATCAGATCCTGAGAAAGACTTGAGAATTCTTGAGAAAGCTGAATTTTCTGAAATTAAAATTGGAAAATGAATTTGAGAATAATGCAATTTGAATGATATGAATGAATGAATATGAATTTGAAAAGGGAATTTCATTGAGGAATTGGGAAATCCTTCTAAAACTTTAAAAAATGCAGTGCATTTTGAAGTTAGCCTAAGTGTGTAGGCTGAATGTGGCTAATATGAAGATCATAAATCTTGGTTTTCTTCGTATTCTGACTATGGCCATAAATACGAATCCCACCGAGTTTATAAACTCCATAAGAGCTTGTGCACGTGTCATTCGTGGAAACCATAGTGAATTTGAAATAATGTGCATGAATCATACATCACATATTAAAATTTTGCAGAAATTAAACTATATGCAATGTAACCCTATTCTAAGCAGAAAAATAACTCTTATTCCAATTTATTACATTTGAGGTTACATTGAATTGAAATAAAAAAATAAAAGCTAAGTCTTCTTCTTGAATGTTCCTGCAAAACTAGAAAACAAGGTTAGCACAAAAATGTAGGTTTTTCTGAATTTATCCGAAAATATGGAAAATTATCGGATATTATTCAGATATAAACCCAGAATCATACCCCCTTTGATATAAACATGAGAAATAATGAATAAATTTTGAAAATAAACTTGAAAATTCGAAATTGGGGTCAAAATGACCAAAATACCCCTGATGACCTTGAAATCAGGGTTTTACGAAAGAATTTTTGTAAATTTTGGAATTTTGAAAATCAAATGAAATAAATCAAACATAATATGATAAGATATGATGATATGAATGAAATTTTGGAGAATTAGAAATGGAAATTTCGAAATTTAGGTCAAAATGACCAAAATACCCCCGATAACAAGACTATGGCCTTGAAACCAGGGTTTTCTGAAATAAATTTTGCAAAATAGAAAAATATGAAATGCAAATGAGATTAAAATTAACCCTAATATGATTCTACATGCTTATGTACATGATAAAAACCCTAACATGGCGAAAATATCATAAAATATCGAATTTAACTTGATTTTCGCTTCTGAATTTAAAGATAAACTAACACATGGAGCAAATGAACTTGGAATTAAACCAAATTTGGCATGGACAACTAAAATAACCTTAGAAACATAATTGATCTCTAAAATATAATTTTTTGTATTTTTAAATATGGAAATTCAAATAAAAACCCTAAATTTTGTGATTTTTGCCTAAAATATTGATTCTAAAGGGGATTTAGGATATCAAACTTCTATAAAAATTTCCCAAATTTTATGGGATGACAGAGGACAGTAAGGCAAGGATTTTTTCCTTTTACACTTTCTGTCTTTGACCTATGGTCGGAGCTGTACCACTCCGGCAAATTGGATCGGAATCCGGTGACTCTAGTAAATGAAGGAAACAGACAGGTTTCGGTAGAAAATGTGGTAAAATTGGCAGACAGATGGGAAAATGGCTGAAATTGTGGAAAAATGTCTCTGACAAACATAGGAAGATTTTATATTTTGACACCTATGGGATTCAGATTACGGTTTGTAAAAGGACACACTGTTATCAGAGACCTAAATCTCTAGAATTTCTGGACATTGGAATCTGTTAGACAGAAAGAGAAAATCCGGGAAAAATAATGAAACAGATCCAAAAATTCCCACATTTTGGGAAATGATAGGAAATTATGTTAGGAACAACTTTCATGTTGAAAGTTTTTGCAAACTAGCTACAGATTGGGCGGACATGATGCATTAAGGTCTATCTATACCCTGACAAAGGAAAATCGAGATTTTCCCAGGGGTCTGGAAAATCCGATTTTTTTACAGAGATCAAAACTGCTTGGAAAAATCTTAAAATTTCCAGATCATTAGTAGATTCAATCATGAATCCACTGTAATTTTTGTAAGATGATTTGAATCTCCTAAATAGGTGATTCTAAAGATTCTTGTCTGCTAAAGCAGAAATTGAAAGTTCCAGAAATGAAAAATCTCGGTTTGGGATTTGATTTATTTAATGGGGTTGCAAAACCCAAATTAAATCAAAATTTCATAAGAAATCAAAGACAAATAATCACAACTATCATGAGATTTTTAGGATTTAAAAATGAAGATACATCCATGAAATAACAACTGGACTCTACGCCTAGATTGAAAACTACAAACTAATAAGCAAACATGGATGAAACTAAGTAAAATACCTATTAAGCAATAACATAAATTAAATATAATGCTTCTACTCAATGAAATCTACATGTAACCAAGAATAAAATCAAAATGATCAAGGAGGTATGATCTTTTGTTTAATGTTGCTCTCGAAATGAGAGATCCAATCTATTGAACGGATGGATCTCTTCATTCACATAGCCCACGCATATGGGACGTAGGTTTTCTTATTCCCTACTATTCAAAACCACAAAGATAACCCATGCATCATCATAGATCTAACTGCACATCATTCTTATGAAAATAAGACTTGCATGTTCCCTTTTAATCATATGATCTTAGTCAAATTTAATGAAAAACTTAGTAAAATAGAATGAACTCACCTTGGCACTTTGCTGGAATAAGTTGCAGCCATGGAGATGGTTGAAGCAAAGTAGAGGATGGTGCTGGAGCACCTTGATGTTATTGTGGCTGGTGGCTGCAAGGAATTGGAGGCAAGACTGCTGCTATGGAGAAGCTTCAACAAGAGGATGGCTGACGGATTTGCTGTGGTGATTGTCACCAAGTAAGGCTAGTGGTGGCTGTCAAGGCTGGAGGAGGTAGCTGGAAGTGCAGCAATGGAGGTGGCTGAGCTGCTGTACTCTTGATGAAGAGGGAGATGGCTGCCTTGATGAGGAGAAGATGGAGGTGCTCCTTGGTGGCTTCAATGGCTGGAAGAGATGAACCGGCTGGTGCTCCCCTTGTGGTGGCTGCAAGCTGGTAGGTGGAGCTTCAATGGCTGGAAGAGGTGGTTGGCTGCTATGGTGTGCAGTTGGTGGTGCTGAAGGAAGAAGGTGGGAGTTGCTGTAGGTATAGCAGCAAAGGAGAGAGGGAGAGAGAGAGAGAAGGGGTTAGAGAAGAGAGAGACGTTGAATGGGAATCCCCCCAGCCGTTCTTTTTCTTTTTTTCTTTTTATCATAACTTAGGTTTTGATTAACTCAAAACCTAAGTTACTAATAATATTTCATGAAGGAATATACGTGAATGGCTGCAGCCATTGCTTTTGGGGAAAATCCAAAGGGGAATAAGGAAGAAAGGGGAAAGAAGGAAGGGAAGAAAAAGGAAAGAAGAGGGGAAGAAGGAAAAGGAAAGAAAGGGGAAGAAAGGAGAGGGAAAGAAGAAGGAGGGGCTGGAAAGACTATACGTGAATGGAGGGAGAGGAAAGAAAGGAGGAAAGAAAGAAAGAAAGAAAAAGAAAGAAAAAGGAAGAAAAAAGAAAGAAAAGAAATAAAGAAGAAAAGAAAATAAAATAAAAAAAATATATAAAAAAAAGAAAATGGAGGAAGAAAGAAAGAAAATGGGCTGGAGGTTTGGGTGACCCCCTTGTGGGTCCCACCTTAGGAAGAATAAAAATAATTAAAAAAAAAATTTTAAAATAAATAAAATAAAACAAACCAAAAGAAAAAGATAATTTTTTTTCTTATAAATTAAAACAAGAAAATGCAAATGGATGGGCCATCTCAGAGCGGGTCCAAATTCCACTTTTGAAATTCCTTTTGATGATTAGATGGGTAAAATAGTCTTTTTAGAAAATTTTCAGACGAAACGAGCTATTTTTGGCAGTTTTTGAAACGAGCTCGGATTTTGAAGTTCAATACCCCGTTGCGAAGCAAATCCAGTGTAGAATTTGAAAATGTAATTTTGAAAGAAATCCAGATTGTTTTTCTCGAGAAAATGCTTTCAACAAAATGAGCTATTTTTGGCAGTTTTTGAAATGAGCTTGGATTTTGAAGTTCAATACCCCGTTGCGAAGCAAATTCAGTGTAGAATTCAAAAAATTTGTGTTTGAAATAAATCCAGATTATTTTTCTTGAGAAAATATTTCCAAATTTAGACTCCTGGGGATAAAAATGTCAATTTTGGAAACCCAGGGTTTGAAATTGATTTCTGAAAGTTTTTAAAACTCGATCTGGATTGAAATTTATAAAACTGGAGTTCTGGACTTTGAAAATGGAATGAAATGTGATGAAATGTTATGAAATGCTGAGAAATGATATGAAATGATGAGAAATGACATGAAATGCTATACGAAATGCTAACTCTGAATGAAGAATTTTGGATGTCAGACCCCGATTGACACTTGTATCATTTCAAAAAGTGTTAAAATTGACAAAATTTGCAAAAATGGTTGAAGAAATGATTTTCGAGCTCTGCCAAGCTAGAGTGACACTAGAAATTAGGGTTTGAGCTGGATTAAACTGAAATGAACTGAATTGAGTTGGGTTTTAGAGTTTTAGAACTCAAATGAACAGACCAGGCACTGACTCAACTGACCTTTCCGACTGAATTTTCAAGAAAAGCTGCCATTTTTATAAAATGGTACGGAATGATCACTAGAGTGAAGTGAATTACGAACCTGAACTGGGTTTGAGCTAGAACAAAGGTCAGTAATACTGATATGAACTAAAATCAAAGCTTGAACACTAGCTCAATTGACTGAACTCAGCTCAATTTCAGCTGAAAGAGCTAAAATGGACTAAAATGGGCTCCTAGACACTTGGAAATGGTTTTGAATTGAAACTGGAGCACTTGAACTCCTGGTGAGATCAAGTTAGACTCTGGGGAACATGACTGACTGGGAATGACTGACTTGGAGACAATTGGCTTGGATTCGAGTGAGAAATGAGCTCATTTTTGAAGAAATGATCCCATTTTGGCAGGAATGGTCAGAAATGAAAATGGTATGTTCATTGTGAGCTCAGATGAGCTTGAGATGACTGATATTTTAACTGTCCTGAACTGACCAATGAGCTTGGTTGACTCCGACTGACTGGGGTCTGGGATGACCTAGGGGTAAAATGGTAATTTTCCTAATGAAAATGGGTAAAATGGTGATTTTCTGAAACTGACTCGGGGTTTGACTCCTACATTGACCTAACAGGGTTGGCACTGCCTGAGGAGGATTGTTTGAGAATGGATGTGGAAAATTTGGGGTGTTTACAACAGGTAACTATGAAAATGTGGGGTGGGTATGGTGGAAACGGAAGACCTGTGCTGTGAAGAAAACTAAAAAAAAGAAAGAAGAGTATTCTGATTTGCTCAGATCTCATAATCCATATTCAAGTAATGAAAATGCATTACACCTTCAACCACTACTACACCTGATGGATCAACTATCCATCTTACAGGGTTTTGAAGGTTAAAAACCTATGTATAACGTACTACAAAAGGGTAGAAAATAAAATCAAAAGGGAATCTCGAAAGGAAACCAATCTACTCTTAACGAAATCTCAAAAGGAAAACAATCAAAATGAAATAAAGATCTCCCAGTAAGGCACATGCAGTGTCTGAATATTAAGAGAATCTACCTATAGGAGAGTGTTAAGAAACTAAATACTTGCAAGCTGTGACTGAAATAGTGGCATTCAGTATGGGATTTTCATAAAAGTAGATTGAAATCCAAGGTTGAACGAGTTTTTGTTTCTTTCTGCCACCATATTTCCTTAAATCAAGGGTGAACTCTTCTCCAAGTCCAATGTTATAGTAAGCAAGGGGGAGACTAACCTTGAGGGAACCAGCCTTCCTACTGAATTTCTATTTATTTGCAAGCAGTTGAATCTCTCCTGCAACCTTCTCTTTCAGATTTCCAACCATTTCAGACAGAGATGGTATGGTGATCTCCAGAAGTTGCCCCTTGAAATCCCCTTCACCAACACATGGCACAAATACAGAGATACGGAACAAACCTGGATATTACCCCAGGAACTGCCTCTTCGGCTCTGGCTCATCCGACAGTGGTGGTGGTGGAGGCGTTCCTTAAGGAAGAAGAGGGGCTACTAGGAATAGGGACAATTAAGGAGGGGAAACAATGCATATGGAGCAGAAATCGCCTCTACTCCATTTATAAAAGCTATCAAGTTTTTTGAAGGGAATATAGTCAACACCAAATCAGACTTATATGTTCTACCATCTTCAAATCTAAAGATCCCATTGCCTCCATATTCAACCAAAAAAAAAATTTATCAACAGGAATAAAACAAAACAAAAGATGGGAGACACAGAATCCAAACCAACAAACGCAGAATCAAACCTGAAGTAGCCATTCATGCACATCACAATACAGTAAGAACCAGACTACCCATCTCACTGCACATAAAAATCCCTGCCATTCTCATACCACCAGGTAAACAAGGGTCATAAAGATGGAGCTTGAACACCCAAGATACTAAAACCGAGACTGAAAACCTTGGTTATCCTTCTTATAGATATATGAAACACAATATGAATATAAGAAAAACTAAATCCGAATTCTCTTTTGTTTTCAGAACACACACTTTTTAGTACCAAAGTCGATACCAGATGAAAAGAAGGAAGTAGAATGACCCGAAGAAGCCAAGCAAGAGTAATTCGAATTACCCATTTCTCCAAAAAAAATAAAAATAAAACACCAACTAAGTACTCACACCAATCCATGCACAGAACCAAGAAAAATTTCACAAATATGAGAATATACAAGAATGAATGTAAGAGGAAAACCTGTTATTCAAAGTTGGTCACTATCACCATTCTACAGACGAGTGCAGAACGAGGAAGAAGGCAGAATTGCGTTGAATTAAAAGGGACCAAAGGAGATACAAAACAGTAGGAATCACAGGCAAACACAAGTGGATATGCAGGGGATATGACGACCCAATGATATATGCGATGCAATAGATTATCAAGATGAAACAGAAAATCTAAATCCACGAATGATCAAAACAAAGCAGAAATCCAAGAATTAATAGGCGAGCAAAGCATAAGTCAATTATCAGAAAGAAACTAAAAACCAGATATGAAAGAAAAACATAAATAAGAAGGGAAATCAAAATAAAACAAGACGGATTAGAATCATAACCTACAGTAAGATAACGGGAGGATCGACATGTATAAAACCGTTGAAATTCCATAATCAAAAGAAGGGAAAATGATAAAAAAAATGTTGGAATAGATGTATTCTGTTGATTTTGCACGCAGGTGGGTCGGTCCTGCTATATGCAGACCGATCTTACCCTTTTGCTTTGTAAAAGAAAATGAAGAAGAAGGGAATTTTAAAACAAAGAGATGCTACGAAAGAAAGGCAAAATTTTTATGAAGAATCATAAAGAAAAAGGGGCGATCACTTACCTGTAACGACAGGAGTTCTGAAGGGGGAAGTTGCGGCTCCTTCAATAGTTTAGAGGGGAGGCTTTCAAGGAGAGAAGGAGGAAGAGGGGAGAGAAGAAGAAGACGATCGTGGAGGGGTGAAAAGGCGGTGCTAGAGAAGAAGAAGACTATATGCTTATATAGACAGAGGAGGAGAAGGGTCGAGAAGGAGGAAGATTGGAGGGTGGTTGGAGATGGACGGGAGAGAGAGAGAGAGAGAGAGAGAGAGAGAGAGAGAGAGAGAGAGAGAGAGAGAGAGAGAGAGAGAGAGAGAACGACTTTCGTAACAGAAAGCCATTGCCGGGCATTTTACAAAAAACGGGTTTTATTTTTAAAGTTTTTTCAAAAAGGTGGTTATATTTACGAGGTTTTTTTAGAGAAGGGGATGGAGCTATTTTATAACATTTTTCTTTTGCATTTTTGGAAGAGAAACTTAAATCTAAGAGGAATCTAAGAAGGATTCAAAAGATGGGATCCAGACGAGGTTTTTGAAAGATTTTTATAAAATATTCGCTTTGAATTTGTAAGTTTTTCTGAAATAGGGTTTTTCATAAAATACATGATTTATTTCAGAAAATGATTCTCCGAAATGGATTTAGATCCAAGATTTTGAGAAATACGGATTTTTGGATATCGATTTGAGATTGGATTTAGATAAAGTATTTGAGAAGATTCAAAGAATTGATTTTTTTTTTTAGTTTTTGAACAATAAGGGATCCGAGATCAGAATTGGATCCGGATATCCGATTTGGATCAAAAGTAGGGTCAGAGATGAAAATTGAGTCTGGATTCCAGTGAATCCGAGAAATGAATGGAAATTTGATCAGAAATTGACCTGATTATTCAGAAGATGTGAGTCAGGGGCAAAAGGGGATTTTTTGGAAAATTTGGGGTGTTCACAGATTTGCACAAACATTGACCATGCACTTTTACAACGATTTGTACTCATGCACAATGCAATTTTCATTCAGTTGGGGTCGATATAGACGTCATTGTGTAAATCGTTATACCATCGATTTCATCCACGGTCTAAGGATTTTGGGTTTTTCTCTAATTATACAAAATGAGTAAAATTATTAAATACAAATCGATTTCGTTCACAAATACAAACAAAGACATATCGTTCTCGTCGTAACTTCATAACTACAAATGCACATGATTTACAACCACATTCATATACAAAAAGTACTAGTAATGTTAGCCCACTGCACCATTTTCCTCTGACTGAGGCTGATTCATAGAGACTCTAGCATTGGTGCGCTCTTGACAATAAGCTTCACAACTTAAGCTCAGGCACCATCCCCATGAAGGAGCAGAGGGGCTACATGATAAATCGTGTTTATATATTTGTCATGAAGTATATCGAAGATTAGGCAGATATTTTTCCAACTGTGAAGTATGATTTGCGAACAATAGAGGGTCTGGCAGTAGGAATAGATCAAATAGATGGCCATCAGCATCACTTTTTTGTCTATCATGTAGAATACCACCATAATCATCATCAAAGATTATACAAATCTTTCATCACGGCGTGAAACAACTACGTTATCAACATCAAACCCTATCTATCAAGCATAGGTAGAAGGAACACAGAAGAACAAGGAAGAAAGAAAAATACAAAGAAGAAGAAGAAGAAGACGAAGGTGGAGGAAAAAGTATTTTAGACCTAGACAACGGGTCGGGTAGGGTTTTATATAGAGATCTATATTAGGGTTTTACATTTTTCAAGGTTTTACGCATGTGTACAAAAACTGACCCAATGATTAGACTTAGTAACATACAAATTGATTTAAGTAACAATTATAAAATGTTATGAGTAAATCACTATATTACATATCGATATCGTTCATATAGACAAACAAAGACATATCATTGTCGTAGTTACTTCATAAATACAATTAGACGTCCTGTTTATTACCTACTGGTGATGATATATGTTTTTTTGATGATGATGGTCATGTATTTTATCTAATCCAAACCATTATGATCAGGTAAAAAAGCCTAGGTTTTTTCGTAAATGATTGTGGTTGTAAATCACATCGATTTGTAGTTTTAAAGTTAAAGCGACAACGATATGTCTTTGTTAGTCTTTGTGAACAAAATCGATTTATATTTATAAAGTTACCTCAATTTGTATCGTTGAGTTATTCTCGATTTGTTCTTTACTAAGTCTATACATCGTGTGGCTTTCTTTATTGCTTTTCTTTACGACCATTTATTAATCAGTTGTTTCGGCCATTGGTCATGATGTATTGTAAATAGATACTAATATGTAAAAAGCTACCACGACAACGATATATCTTTGTTTGTCATTGTGAACAATATCGATATATAATATTGTGATTTACTCATTTATTTGCAACTGTTACTACAATATTGTTTTTGTATAAAACATAAATCGGTACCATGCTGTAAATCACTTTAAATTTACCTCAATTTTTTTGTTGAATTGCACGTCGATTTGTAGATGAGACAACAATTTGTCTGTGCACTTTTATCATGATTTATACTCATGCACATTGTGATTTTCATCCAGTTGTACAAATCATTATACACATGGCAGAATATATTACAAAAATTGATACGAAAATGCAGCATAATAACTTAAAAAATGATATTGACAAACAAAACAATATCTCACAAATCAGTATTATGTTACTACAACAACGATTTGTGATTTATGATACATTGCATATACTGAGTGAATGGACAATACTGGATGGTGTAGAGGCTCTCTCATACAATATAAACGATATAGTATATGTATAACAATTTGTATATGTGAAGGCTAGATGAGACAACGATTTTCACTAATTGTATAAGCACTGAGCAATGGCAATTTACCTGTGGTATCAAAATCGTAGCTTTGTAAGCTAGATATGACAACGATTTATATATGTGAATGATACATATTACAATTATCTATACATGTGAAAGATATATTATTAAACAGAGTTCACACGCAATTCCTTTGTTCCATAGCTTTTTGGATGAAACCATTTTCATGAACGGTGATCCACAAAATTATTAATAATTCAATTTTTATGGCTCATTGGTCTTCATGAAAATGGCTTCATCCAAAAACTCTTTCTTAATAAGATCAACTAACTTTATGGTAAGACTTAAACAAAATTCACACATGATTCCTGTGTTCCATAGCTCGCTTTCGAATTGATCTGAGCCTGTCATGAAACAAAACAATATAAGCCACTATATTAAGTTTCACAAGAGATGCAAACATCCTCCCAACATTGATTACATACCAAAAGACTTGTAAAACTGAAGCTATCATTTCAGAAAAAGTGATCAGGAGGATTGAAGGTTAGAACGTTAGAAATTACGTCTATAAGATATTGTTGCATGTTGAAAATTACACAAGATACATATTGATAAGCTGCACGTAATGCTATTTACATGGGAAGCAATATAATGTATTACATACTTGTTCATGCAAATGAGTTGGTTGATTTTGCTTAGAGGTTGGTTGTTTCTTAGACTTTTTCTTGCCAACCAATTCTAGTGCACCCTTTGTCCTCCAATGATTGTGATTAGAGGCAAGTTTTCTTTTGATACCCTTCGCTAGGTGATTTTTTATCATAATCTACAACATTCACTCCTGACTTGTTGAAGATGATGTTTACGTTTCGGCGCAACTTCTCATGAGTGTCAAGGAAAGCATAATTTTTACCTCCGCTGTTCATTGCCATTTTCTTGTATTGGTCTTCATGAGCTACAACGAACTGATGGTGAATTAACTGCATATTTTCAAGTAGCTCCCTTGACGCTTTTCTCATGCATACATAGGCTTCTTCACTTTTCGGTGCCAAAACTGCAACATGCATAAATGACCTATACAGTTGTTAGTAACGAGAGACTATGTGGCACTTCTCATCAACACTAGATTGACTGACATTATTTGTATCCAACAGTTCAATATTTGCTTGTCTCCTCCATCTTCACATTAAATGACTCATGTATTTCTTGTATCTTCTCTTGATTAAGTGCCTTTAATGCATAACGACATAAAATACCTTTGAATTCATACTTTTTGCATGTACATTCAACTATTCTGTTGTCAACATTGTATGTGACATGTGCTTCTTGCCTTTTCTAATGCTCTTCACCCTCCCATATAATATGGTATTTGTGCATATTCTAGGTTTGCATGCATCCTTTTATGTTGCAATTCATGACCTGTATAACCTCCTTCTTAATCCATTAAAATACAGTTAGTGTACACCGACCTACAGGTCGCATCAATATTTTCATACCCAAAGTTACAAGGCATGTATTGAAGCATTTCACATCTTGTTCAAGCTCATTTTCTCTAAGACCGTCTACAAATAATTCATATTGTTCCATGAAGCGAAACATTGTTAAACATGAATACATGGTTTTCTTGAGTGTGGCATGCATAGATTCCGTTCTTTGTATGCTTATCATACCTGCACAAAAGTATTGTCTTCCATATGTCAATGCCCACTTCTCATTTTTTGCATATAAATTTTGTAACCACAGACAGTCTTCAAGGTCATACATCCGAATCATTTCCTCCCAATTAGACATAAAGGTGACCTCGTCTACACTCTGAAGTACACAACTTATAAATTTTTTGTCAAATCTTGTCTTCTGATTAAATATGTGTCCTATGTTTTTTGCTGCATTTTGAAAGATATGCAACAAACATAGGCGATGATGTGCATCTGGCCACACATGAGACACTGCAGCCGCAATTGCGTGATCACCATCTGTAAGTATAACTTTAGGATGCTTCCCATTCATTGCATATGTAAATACTCTGAACAACCACTCAAAGCTTTCCTTGATCTGGTTGTACAAAAAAGCACCGCCTAATATACAACTTTGTGAGTGATGGTTCACTCTAACAAACTGCACAAATGACCACTATTCAGTATTAATCTTCACTATCGTATAAAAAAAAACACATCATTGAAGCATTCATAATGTACTCTTGACTTTGAATCTGCCCAAAACATATTCACAACATATCCATCTTCATTCAGTCGCATTGCACTTAAGAAACCAGGGGTAATGCTTGATTTCTTATGTAAGTAATCAACCAAAGAACATATTTCTCTATTCTTCATGTTATATGTCCTCTTTCTTCTCAAGTGGTTTCTTAGATCCATAGGTGTGAATGGCACATTCTTGCGACCACCATTTATCTGCGTGCACAAATTGTATATCTTCCTTGGTGTAATGCCAACGCTATCAGCTATTTCAGCAATTACATCATGCGCTTCAGTTACTTTATGATGTGACCTTAATATAGGAGTCATAAATGAAGCAGATAAATCATGGTTATGATCACTAATTAAAGTATGAACTACATATTTCTCATTCGAAAGTCTTCTTAACATAATTCTCACTGGACAACCACATCTTGAATCTGGCTTGCTCCTTGTTGGATTTCCACTTGACTTCTTTCAACCTTCTGAAATTCCACTAGAGGGGGGGTGAATAGTGAAATACGATGCAAATTGATAAAATAAAAGATAAGGCAAAAAGGCACAACACAATAAACACATGATTTATACTGGTTCGGTCAAAACCCTAACCTACATCCAGTCCCCAAGCAAACCACTTGAGCTTTCCACTATAACATCCAAGTCACCGGATAAATAGTACAACACCCTCTTCCTCAGAGGTCTTCTTCTCTCAACAGAGAAGGGGCACACCCTCTTCCACAGAGGTCTTCTTCTCTCAACAGAGAAGGACAACACCCTCTTACACATAGGTCTTCTTCTCTCAACAGAGAAGGGCAACACCCTCTTTCTCAGAGGTCTGCTTCTTTCAATAAAGAAGGAATACAGTGAATAACAGAAAGTTACAATACTTTCTATAGAACCTTCAGGATGATATGAATGCACGAATGAAGGATTCTCAGAATGTTCTGTTTGTCACTCAGAAGATACTCTTTGTCAAATAGTTATTTTTGACTTTTTCTCTTTCTTTTCTCTTTCTTTTTCTAGGCTCTCTTTCAAATATCGAATAAGTGTTTTTCTCGTTGTAAGCTCACTTGTCTATTACATTCCCTTCTGTGTTGAATAGTTCATTTGAGTGTGTTTTTATAGCTTAAAAAAATAGTCGTTGGCTTTTTGAAATCGTAGCCTTTTTGAGATGTGAAATGTCATGTCATTTCAAAAAACATCTTTAGAGAAATTCGAGAAAGTCTTCTTTCCATAAAAGTAAAATATAGGGTACACTAGTCGTTGTAATATTTTAGGTAATACATATTTTATGTAAAAAGTCTATTTCTTACAATAGTACATTGAACGTTGGATTGTAGGTTGTCATGTGGTTTTGTCTTTATCCTAATTAATGATTTGTGGTACATAGGTACTTCTTTACTTTAAATGAGTGTAAGTACAATAAATGCTTTTAGATATTTATTTGTACATAGTCATGTCAAGAGTTTTCTTTATGTTGTGTTTTTCAATGTCTACAGAGAGAATGAAGACTATAAGTAAGTCGACATTCTTGAGAAGGATATTTAACAAGGATTCTTTACATAAAGTATTTAATGCTATACAAAGAGAATGATGACTTCAAGTAAGTCGACATTCTATGAGTTTGTAAAAAGGTAACTAGAGTCTTTTCAAAACCAATATTATATTTGTTTTCTTTGTGTAGCCGATTTCATGTTTTGTCTTTTTCCTATCTTTGAAATCCTTTCTTTAAAGAAGGTAACTAGAGTCTTTTCAAAACCAATATTATATTTGTTTTCTTTGTGTAGCCGATTTCATGTTTTGTCTTTTTCCTATCTTTGAAATCCTTTCTTTAAAGAAGGTAACTAGAGTCTTTTCAAAACCAATATTATATTTGTTTTCTTTGTGTAGCCGATTTCATGTTTTGTCTTTTTCCTATATTTGAAATCATTTCTTTTCATGTTGTCTTGTATATGATATAAGGTACAATTATTACATTTTGAAATCATGTCAAAATACCTTTTTCATAAAGGGTTGTAAGAAAGTACAATTATTTGTTTTCAAAAAGGAGCTTTTTGAAACTATCGTATACTTTTATCATATAGCTTTTATGAGTGAGTATGTAATATGCAATATGCATCCTTCTGAAGGTTCTGTTACAAATGACTCTAAAGAAAAAAATCTTCAACTTGTGGAAGCCGATCTCTTTAGATGGTCTTTAGGAGTGCATGGCTCAACAAGCTTTTTCTTCAAGGAGTATGATTGCATCATAGTTGTACTTGAACAAAAGGTCTCCATCCTTTTTGAGTGAGATATCCTTGCATCAAATACTCGTTAGATATATGGCAAAACATATCCAGTCATTATATAACATTTTTCAAGAAGACATATTATCATATCATATGAAATCAAATAAGACAGTGTATCATATTATGTAACATCAAAACAGAGTTTCTCAACATTCTCCCCCTTTTTTATGATGACAAAATATGCTCCCACTGTCAAAAAGCATTATGCATAGAAATAATAATATCATAAAACTATTGAAAAAATGTTAAAGAGAGTATTTTTCTCCAATAATGGAGAACAGGTTTTTCTCCCCCTTTGTCATGGACAAAAAAAAAGGGATCAGAGTAAGCAGAGTTGTTACAGACAAACAAAAAAAATAAAGTTATTACAGACCAGAATTAATTAAAGGTTATTATAGACCGAAAAAAAATACAGCTAGTACAGTCTGAAAGATAAGTTGTTGGATGTTGGAGCATCTTCATCAGAGCCGGGCAGGTGCAGGGACCTGAGATTGAAGGAAGTAGCATCGAGGACCTGAGAGGGATGGAGGATAACTTCGTTTTGAAGGGGTACTTTGAAGTATTTTAAAATAGGAGTTATAAAACACCCGAAAAGAAGAGGCTGGAATTTTTTATAACGAATAAAAAGGTCCAAAAGAATGTTGGACCAGTTTATCAGAGTAGAAGAAAAAATTGCGTAGAGAAGGAGAGAGATTTTTCTTGGTACTAATCTCTTGCGTGGAGGCTTGGGATAGATATTGTGGAGAAGAATCTGGGCAAGCAGTTGAGCATGAGGTTGGAGATTCCTCATGTGCCAGGGAAGTTGTGAGCAGTTGGTGCATAGAAGAATTTTTCGAAGTACCGACCGTTCGAGTGGTACTATGTTGTCTAGGTTTAGTCCGGTGGAAGGAAGATTAAGAATTTTGCCTAATGAGAAAGCATGAAAGAACATCAGGCGTCCGCGTACTTTGGTGGTGATGGTAGTTTGTTCATGATCAGAAGAAAAATTTGTGTAGAAGAGTCGGACGAGTTCGGGATAGTAAGCAACTTGGAATGAAGATTCTAGTAAGTGTTTGAGTTCGGGGAGAGATCTTTCTAGGTCAAATAATATGAAGTCATCGTAGTTAACCAATTTACCTTCATGAATTGGTCGAGAACAAAGGGAGTTGTAGAAGTGAAATAGATCGGGATACCTTAGGTCGGCGGCAGTGATAGCAGTGTTGGAGGAGGAAGCCATGGCAAGAGCTTAGAAAGAATAAGCAAGAGAGAATATCTTGGAAGGAGTAAGGGTTTGTAAGAGAATAGAGAAAATCGTGGGAAAGAGATATGAATCAATCTAATAAATAAAAGAAGAAAAATAATGGTGATAAGAAATGAATGACATTGGAAGTGAAGGATTTTTAGATTTTAGTGGAAAGAGGAAATGCGTGAGTTGTAAAATAAGAGACTTGTGAATGACAAATCAAATCAATTTTGGAAGAAAGTGTATTATATTAGTATAGATATTAAGAAGGACATAGTTTCGAAATAATTTTTCTATATATGTAACAAATTTACTATGGACAATCTTGTTGGATAGTGAGAAGAGTCATGAGTTGAGTATGGAGTGTCATATTAAACGTAAGAGAAAGAATGATTCAAGAGTTTTTAAAGATTTTCGTGAAGATCATGAAGAATAGAGAGTGAATAATGGCCTAATAAGAATAAACAATTTTTTCACGAATTTACTTTATGTGAAAGCGTTCCAAAATCGTGAAGAGGGAGTTTGGAATAGGACAAACATGAGAATATGAGGAAATGCAATAATTTCTTATTTAAGAAGTGTATATTTTGATATACGTGAAAAGAGTGTGAATAGATATAAAGGAGGGTGATATGGATATGTAAAGAAATGAGAGTGGTCATAAAGGACACCAATCACTTGAAGTTGGATAGGATATGTATGACATAAAGTGGAGTGAAGGACAAGGTTTTAATGAATCTCGATTGGACAGAGATATAAAAAATATGAGAGAGTCATGGTCACGGATGAAAAGGAACTTCGTATAATGTAGAGAGAGAGAGAGAGAGAGAGAGATAAAAAGGTGATACAAATCATACTTATGTGTGGAGTACAAGTTTTTGAAAAGAGAATTTTACAACACTTTTTCGTAAAAGATGTAAAACATGAAGAGATGATAATAGATTGTTCTTAGGTTATGATATAATAGATGATATAGTAAAAATTTTACGTGAAATATAACAACTTAAAAAGTGGTACGAGAGGATAATCAATTGAATTTTTCATGAAAGGCATTAATATTTTAGTGAAGTGTCTCTATAGGAAGAAAAGGAAGACATGATAGAGATAGAGTGTACGTAATATATGATATAACAAATGATATAGTAAAATTTTTACGTAAAAACATAGCAACTAGATCTTTAGAAGAAGGTAAAAGAACCAAAAAATAATCATTCGATTTTGACTAAAATTTGAAAAGCAAGATTTCTCATAAACTAATATGTTATCATGTTGAAGGTGAATCAACTTATCGTAAGAGAAGTTTTCACAAAAGGACAAAAAATAATAAAGGAGTTATGAGATGAGTGATGTGAACAATGTCATGATAGCTTTTAATATAATTAGTTCTTATGGATATGAGTGAAAGGAGATAGGACAAGGAGTCATTATGGATGTGTACTTGAAAGATGACAAGTTGAAAGACATAAAGAATGTGACTTATAAGAGTTTAGAGTATACGTGAATATGGAAACCTAGTTTGACTAACAAAAATCGATAAGAAGAAAAAAAACTTTTAAAATAAGATTTTAACAAAACTTATAAGAAGTATTATAATAAGTGTGATTAATTTATAAGTCACTTAGTTTGCATATTCCTAGTTCTCTTCTAATTCGTGTAAAGTCTTCATGTTTCAATGGTTTAGTGAATATGTCTGCTAACTGTTGATTAGTGGGTATGAATTCGAGTTTAATTATGTTGTTTAAGACTTGTTCTCTTAAGAAGTGGTGTCTTATTTGAATGTGCTTAGTTCGTGAGTGTAAAATAGGATTCTTAGATAAGTTTATAGCACTAGTATTATCACATAAAATAGTTGTATTTTCAAAATTTAAACCAAAATCTTTTAAGGTTTGTTTCATCCAGATAACTTGTGTACAGGCAAGGCTAGCAGCAATGTATTCGGCTTCAGTAGTTGATAAGGATACACAGTTTTGTTTCTTACTGAACCATGATACAAGAGAGTGCCCTAGCATAGGACATGTTCCACTTGTGCTTTTTCTGTCAGATTTACTTCCAGCAAAGTCAGCATCGCTGTATGAGATTAAATCAAATGTAGAGGATTTTGAATAGAATAATCCAAAATCAACTATGTCTTTTAAATATCTCATTATTCTTTTTACAGCTTTAAGATGTGATTCTTTTGGATTTGACTGAAATCTAGCACACAAGTAAACACTGAACATAATATCTGGACGGCTAGCAGTTAAATATAGTAGTGATCCTATCATACCTCGGTATACCTTTGTATCCACAGACTTACCATCTTCATCTTTGTCCAAAACAGTAGTAGTGCTCATAGGAGTGGTTTTTGAAGCAATTGAGTTCATGTTGAACCTCTTCAGAAGTTCACGAGCATACTTAGATTAATTGATGAAAACTCCATCCTTGGTTTGCTTAATATGCAGTCCAAGAAAGTAGTTGAGTTCTCCCATCAAACTCATTTCAAATTCCTTCTGCATGGACTTAGAAAATTCTTCACAGAGAGTGCTGTTAGTAGATCCAAAGATGATATCATCTACATATATTTGAACAATTAGGGTATGATTATTCACTATTTTCACAAATAATGTCGAGTCTGCTTTGCCTACAGAAAAACCAGTTTTTAATAGAAAAGTTTTGAGTCTGTCATACCAAGCACGAGGTGCTTGTTTTAGGCCATATAAAGCACGTTTTAGTTTGAAAACATGATCTGGATATTGTTCATTTTTAAATCCTGGAGGTTGTTTTACATAAACTTCTTTATTTATAAAACCATTTAAAAAAGCACTTTTAACATCCATTTGATATAATTTGAAATCCATATAGCTTGCATATGCTAAAAACATTCTAATAGATTCAAGTCTAGCAACAGGAGCAAATGTTTCATCAAAATCAATACCTTCCTCCTGGTTGAAACCTTGAGCTACTAGTCTGACCTTGTTTCTTATAACATTACCTGTTTCATCTAGCTTATTTCTGAATATCCATCTTGTCCCAATGATCGGATGATCCTTTGGTCTTGGTACAAGATCCCAAACTTCATTCCGTTGGAATTGATTCAGTTCTTCAGTCATGGCTAGCATCCAGAACTCATCGATGATGGCTTCATCAATCTTCTTTGGTTCAAGTTGAGAAATGAATGCCATATTTGCAATCCGTTCTAACTGAGCTCTAGTCTGAACCCCCTTCGTCAGTTCTCCCAAAATCTGCTTTTGAGGATGATCTTTGATATCGACAAATGTTCTTTGATGATCATCTTCATTAGACTTAGCTGTGTTATCTAAAAATAAATCTGTACTTTCAACATCATCATCGTTAGTTTGCTTATGAACAGATTGATCAATAGATTCACAGAAACTAACATGCATAGATTCTTCAATAGACTTAGAACTCTTATTGAAAACCCTGTATGCTTTACTATGACTTGAATATCCTAAAAATATGCCTTCAATAGATTTAGCATCAAATTTATCTAGGCCATCTTTTGTGTTTAGGATAAAGCATTTACAACCAAAGACTTTGAAATAGTCTATTCTTAGAGTTCTGTCATAGAATAGTTCATAGGGAGTTTTATTTAATAAGGGTCTAATGAGAACTCTATTTATTATGTAGCATGCAGTATTAACAGCTTCTGCCCAAAAAGATTTAGCAAGATTATTGTGTTGGAGAATAGTTCTAGCAGATTCCTGAAGGGTTCTATTCTTTCTTTCTACTACACCATTTTGAGGTGCAGCTCTAGGAAAGGCAAAGTTATGAGAAATACCATGCAAGTTACAAAAATTTTCAAAAAGTTCATTTTCAAATTCTCCTCCATGGTCACTACGGATTTTAACAATAGAACAAGATTTTTCATTTTGTAATTTTTTACATAAAATTTCAAATTGACAAAACGTATCACTTTTGTTTTTCAAAAATATTACCCAAGTAAATCTTGAGTAGTCATCTACAATGACAAAAACGTATTTATTGTGATTATGACTAGCTACTCTAGAAGGACCAAAGAGATCCAGGTGGAGAAGCTCTAGAGGTCTTTTGCTTGAAATGATAATTTTTTATTTAAAAGATGATTTAGATAGTTTTCCTAATTGACATGCATCACAAAAATAATCCTTTTTAAAAAATATTTTGGGTAACCCACGTACTAACTTATCTTTAGCTAATTTAGACATGTACTTAGAATTGACATGACCCATTCTCATGTGCCATAAATGTTGAGAGTCATTATTAGCTATGAGGCAATGTTCTGTGATGTTTTCTAGGTATAGTTCATATATATTATTTTTTCTTATACCTTTTAAGATAATATTTTCGTTGGTGTCTGCTATAAGACAAGCATTATGATTAAAGCTAACATTATAACCTGTATCACACATTTGACTAATACTTAGAAGGTTATGTTTTAAGCCTTTAACCAGAAGAACGTCTTTGATAAGAGGTTTATCTATATTTCCAATATTACCAATACCTATTATCAAACCTTTGTTGTTATCTCCAAAGGTGACGGTTCCTCCTTCTTTTTTATGAAGAACAACAAAGAGGTCTGAATGTCCAGTCATGTGTTTTGAACATCCACTGTCTAGTATCCATCTGTTCTTCTTGTTTGAAGCCTGCAAAACATTAAGTAAAATTTCTTTTTGGTACCCAGTTGGGTCCCTTTTTGTTAGACTTTGGAACCCATATCCATTTAGATTTGGGTTTGTCTACAGCCTTGGAGGAGTTCAAGAAGTTAAAATTATAATGCTCCTTTTTAGGTTCAGAAGAACTTTTCACAAATGTGGTCTTTTGATTCATACAAGAAGGCTTGTTGAAATGAGAGTAGCCAATACCATTCTTGTAAAAAGACACTTTTTGAGAGGATAGGAGTTTATCCAAGTTCTCTTTTCCTTTTGTAAACTTGAAAACCGTTTTTATAAGGTTCTCAGTTTTACTTTTTAATTCTGAAATTTCTACTTGCAGATTTTTAGTCTTGGAGCTAGTAGAAGAGATTTCAGAAGTAATAAGAAGATTTTTCTTTTGTAACTCAGAGTTTTCAATACTGAGTTTTTCATTTTTCAAAATGAGCTCTAGATTCTCAGATTTTAAATGTTTATTTTTTAGAATCGTTTTCCTTGATTCTTCAAAAAGTTCCTGAAAGGCATTTTGAAGTTCTTCAAAGGAGAAATCAAGTGATTCACTTACAGAGCTTTCTGCCATGAAGCACATGTTGGCGATTTCTGCTTCATCATCATTTGACTCTTCACTGGTGGATGATTCTGAATCATCCCATTGAGCATGCAGAGCCTTTTTCTTGAAGAACGTTTTCTTTGGTTCCTCAGTCTTGGATTTTCTTTTGAGAAGAGGACAGTCACGTCTCAGGTGACCTGGCTTATTACACTGGTAGCACATAGAATCTTCTTTTGGGTCTTTTCTTTCTTTGTGCTTATTTGGAAGCCGGTTCCTTCTCATAAAGCGCTGGAATTTTCTGGTGAGTAGCACAATTTCAGTTTCTTTTTCTGAGTCCTCATCCTCAGAAAGTGCTGGGAAGGCTAGAGTTTTCTTCAAAGGTTGTTCATCTTCCCTTCTTTCCTTCATATGGACTTCATAGGCCATAAGATTGCCTATTAAATCGTCCAGGAAAAGTTTGGACAAATCTTGAGCTTCTTTAATAGCAGTAGTCTTTTTCTCCCAATCAGTTGTGAGAGATCTCAAGATTTTCTTCACCTTTTCTGTCTAAGAGTGGGTTACACCCAGAGATTTCAGATCGTTGGTGATGTTGGTGAATCTGGTGAACATCTCTGTGATAGGTTCATCTTTGTTCATTTTGAACAACTCATATTTTCTGACAAGAGATGAGATTTTGGCTTCTTTCACTTTGTTGGTTCCTTCATGAATAACCTCCAAAGAATGCCAAATATCATATGCAGATTCACATATAGATATTCTATTGAATTCATTCTGATCGATGGCACAATATAAGGCATTCATAGCCTTTGCATTTAGGTTTGCCATTTTCTTTTCTTCATCAGACCATAAGTTATAGTCTGCGGAAAGAGATGTGTATGGATGCTTTGCAATTTTCCATACAGCAAAATCTATGGATTTGAGAAATATAGTCATTCTGCACTTCCAGTATCCATAGTTGGAGCCGTTGAAGAAAGGAGGACGAGATGCGTGTTGACCTTCAATATTACGAGCATAAGAGGTAGATGCCATATGTGCTGGAAGACTTGTTACGTCGAAACCAGCAAACCTGCTCTGATACCAAATGAAATTCCACTAAAGGGGGGGGTGAATAGTGAAATATGATGCAAATTGATAAAATAAAAGATAAGCCAAAAAGGCACAACACAATAAACACAGGATTTATACTGGTTTGGTCAAAACCCTGACCTACATCTAGTCCCCAAGCAAACCACTTGAGCTTTCCACTATAACATCCGAGTCACCGGATAAATAGTACAACACCCTCTTCCTCAGAGGTCTTCTTCTCTCAACAGAGAAGGGGCACACCCTCTTCCACAGAGGTCTTCTTCTCTCAACAGAGAAGGACAACACCCTCTTACACAGAGGTCTTCTTCTCTCAACAGAGAAGGGCAACACCCTCTTTCTCAGAGGTCTACTTCTTTCAATAAAGAAGGAATACAGTGAATAACAGGAAGTTACAATACTTCCTATAGAACCTTCAGGATGATATGAATGCACGAATGAAGGATTCTCAGAATGTTCTGTTTGTCATTCAAAAGATACTCTTTGTCAAAGAGTTATTTTTGACTTTTTCTCTTTCTTTTCTCTTTCTTTTTCTAGGCTCTCTTTCAAATATCGAATAGGTATTTTTCTCGTTGTAAGCTCACTTGTCTATTCCATTCCCTTCTGTGTTGAATAGTTCATTTGAGTGTGTTTTTATAGCTTAAAAAAATAGTCGTTAGCTTTTTGAAATCGTAGCCTTTTTGAGATGTGAAATGTCATGTCATTTCAAAAAACATCTTTAGAGAAATTCGAGAAAGTCTTCTTTCCATAAAAGTAAAATATAGGGTACACTAGTCGTTGTAATATTTTAGGTAATATATATTTTATGTAAAAAGTCTATTTCTTACAGTAGTACATTGAACGTTGGATTGTAGGTTGTCATGTGGTTTTGTCTTTATCCTAATTAATGATTTGTGGTACATAGCTACTTCTTTACTTTAAATGAGTGTAAGTACAATAAATGCTTTGAGATATTTATTTGTACATAGTCATGTCAAGAGTTTTCTTTATGTTGTGTTTTTCAAAGTCTACAGAGAGAATGAAGACTATAAGTAAGTCGACATTCTTGAGAAGGATATTTAACAAGGATTCTTTACAGAAGGTATTTAATGCTATACAAAGAGAATGATGACTTCAAGTAAGTCGACATTCTATGAGTTTGTAAAAAGGTAACTAGAGTCTTTTCAAAACCAATATTATATTTGTTTTCTTTGTGTAGCCAATTTCATGTTTTGTCTTTTTCCTATCTTTGAAATCCTTTCTTTAAAGAAGGTAACTAGAGTCTTTTCAAAACCAATATTCTATTTGTTTTCTTTGGGTAACCGATTTCATGTTTTGTCTTTTTCCTATCTTTGAAATTCTTTCTTTAAAGAAGGTAACTAGAGTCTTTTCAAAACCAATATTATATTTGTTTTCTTTGTGTAGCCGATTTCATGTTTTGTCTTTTTCCTATATTTGAAATCATTTCTTTTCATGTTGTCTTGTATATGATATACGGTACAATTATTACATTTTGAAATCATGTCAAAATACCTTTTTCATAAAGGGTTGTAAGAAGGTACAATTATTTGTTTTTCAAAAAGGAGCTTTTTGAAACTATCGTATACTTTTATGAAATAGCTTTTATGAGTGAGTATGTAATATGCAATATGCATCCTTCTGAAGGTTCTGTTACAAATGACTCTAAAGAAAAAAATCTTCAACTTGTGGAAGCCGATCTCTTTAGATGGTCTTTAGGAGTGCATGGCTCAACAAGCTTTTTCTTCAAGGAGTATGATTGCATCATAGTTGTACTTAAACAAGAGGTCTCCATCCTTTTTGAGTGAGATATCCTTGCATCAAATACTCATTAGATATATGGCAAAACATATCCAGTCATTATATAACATTTTTCAAGAAGACATATTATCATATCATATGAAATAAAATAAGACAGTGTATCATATTATGTAACATCAAAACAGAGTTTCTCAACACCTTCCTTAGAACAAACATGTCTTTCTCACCATGACACCCTATGCATTTTTTGACCAAGAATACCTTCTAACACTGAAGCTAAATTTTAAGGCATATTCATTGTAAAATTTATATGCAGCATCCTTATTATTAAACTACATTCCTTCTACGGGAACATAATTAGTTGTACCATCATGTACATTCCCAGTGCCTGCACATTTATCAAGTGTACTGTCAGGATCGTCTACCTCATTATCCAATTGCATTTCTTCTGATGAAACATTCAAGTCAAGAGTGAATCCAATGCCTATACCCTTCTTATCATGTGCATCATTAGTGCACATGTTCACTTCTTCAGGTGCGTCATTAGTATAGATGTTCACTTCTCCATAACTATCCAATGATTGAGATAGATCATCTTCATTATAATCAGATGATAAGCTCAACACTGTTATAAGCAAGATATCAATTTGCGATAGCCAGTGCATACGTTTATTACAATTTATTCAAGATGCATATAACAATAGATACCGATAAAGGTTAAGCAAGTCAAAGAAACAATTAAATGAATCACAATATAAAAGCAACAATGATTTGTTATTTGCTTATACTATGCATCAAGTTGTTATTTACCATGCCAATAAATGAAACAATTTGTCATATATGTGTGTTGACGATAGCGATTCACGTGACAGAGATTTAATTATATCTACGACACTATGAAGTGATTTCAATAGAAATCGCTAAATGAACAACGATTTGAATACAAAAATCGCCACTGCAAGCACACAACAATGTATTTCCACATGCACACGTTTTAAAATTCTTTCTACAAATATCTTACAAATCAATACTAGAAAACACATAATATCTTACAAATCAATATACACATCGCATAATATATTATAAATCGATACGGCAATTCAGCATAATAGCTTACAAATCAATACTACAAAACACATAATATCTTACAAATCAATATACATATCGCAAAATATATTACAAATCGATATAAAAATTCAGCATAATAGCTTACAAATCGATATTAACAAACAAAACAATATCTCACAAATCGGTACTATGTTACTACGATCGCGATTTGCGATACATTGCATGTACTGAGTGAATAGACGATACTAGATGGGGTAGAGGCCATTCCTCGCATCTGTAAACAAGCATTCTTGTCAACAGATCCCAGCGTCTTACAAATATCATTAAGTTTCAAACAGTCGAAAGGACAAGATCCACCTGTAATAACAAAACAACGCTTTAATGGCACTCACGATGACATACGTTCTTCAACAATAGCATGATGATATGGAAAGGTACTCACGATACCTTAATGGCACTTGTTGGAATGTTTGTACATCATTTCTTTCTTCCATACTTCCTAACGACAACAAAAAGAAGAGAAGTCTGTAAAAAGAGATTGTCGAAAAATGCCTTTATGACGCCCACCAATGATCAAACCAGTCGATCATGAACCTAGAAATGTTTTGTAACACACAAGGCAAGAACGAGAAGGTGGCAATGTGTTGTAACACAAGCTAAAAACCAAGGCGGGAACCTGGACTCGAGACGATGGCAAAGGTTGCTCTGGTGGCAGCAGACGACGACAAAGGGTGCGTCATCAAAGGGAGCTTTTGTTACAGCAGATGGTGCAAAACAGAATGTTTGGACTTTAAAAAATTAACATCATCCTCGACTTTCTGGATGCAGAACATTTTTGTCATTTTATCAAATCAGCGTTTCCCTTTTTTTGAATGGAGGACATTTTTGTCCTTTTCTCGAACCATCGTTTCATGGCGAGAATAGTAGAAAAGGGTACTTAAGTCTTTGCAACCATATCATACTCTGATGCTAAGTGATTCTAACACACACGGGAATACGAGCCCCATGTGCTTATATACGTGGTGCTCATTCGGACCCCCAAACACACACTATAGCAAACTGTACGTCTTCGGGGGAGAACACACAACACCCTCTCATTTTTTAACCCGTGGCTGGCTGGGAATGCCTCTAAATTTGAAAAAAATAAAAACTTATAATTTTAACGATTTTTGGCCAGAACAACCTACCTAAACTAGCTAGATTGTGGTGGCCATTGTTGAGGTTTGGAATTGGGAAATTTTGAGGGGTCTCAACAACCACACATCCCATCCCCCCCCCCCCCAACCCCCCACCCCACCACCACACACACACACACATGATAAACTAGGATTCATAAACCGGGGGTAAGTAAAAAAATAGGCAACCCGAGTTTTTACACACTTGGCTCCTTGCACCCAACTTGTGCATAAAACCAGGTTTAGGCTATAAACCTAGTTGGACACATAAAACCATGTTAATAACCTGGTTTAGGTATCATCCATACAACCGCTAAAATTTTGTTAGTTTTTCTAAAAAACATCTCAAGAAATTGTTGGCCAATATAAAAATATTAAAAATTACATACAATACACAAAAAACATAAAAGAAATATATAATGTATGTATAGGGTGGTGGTTCTTTTAGGTTTTGAATTTTAAACCATGGGTTTGAGAGTGCCCTCTTCATTAACGAGAGCATGTTTGTAATGCCACGTGATTCTTGTCCAAATCACAATTACAACACATTCTCAAGGTTAATAAAACATGAGAAAAGTACAATTGTGATTGTGATTGCTACCAATAATTGTTTTTGCCTTGAATCTTATAAAAGTTGGTCACAGGATTGACCTTGTGACCAACAATCACACTCTACTTTTTCAGTTGTGATTGTTCATCCCACTTGTGACCAAAGCAAACATGCCTTGGGTGTGTGTTACGTGAATAAAAAAAACATGGAGAATTTATCCATTGATAAATAAATGATTTTGATGTTCACACGAGAATAAAAATTGATAACCACACAGGGCGATGAGAATAGAATATTGACAACCAAAATAGGTGATGTTTACATGAATATAAAATCAATAACCTTACCAGGCGATAAGAGCAGAATATCGATAATCACTCAGAGCGATAAGAACAGAAAATTGGTCGCCACACAAGACCATTTACGTGGTTTGGTTCTTAAGACCTATGTCCACAAATGAACTCTCTCTCTCTCTCTCTCTCTCTCTTATAACTTGTGAGGGAGGAACTCATTATTATTTATAGATCAGCCTGAAACCAGAGTATAATAAGGAAACTCTTGCTTCAAGAAGGTTTCTATATATTTACAAGGACCCTTTAAACACATAAATTTAGACTTTTTATGTTCATAAGTTTCTTAGCCTTTAAGAGGTCTTTTATGGCCTAAGAGTTCTTAGGCAACAATGTAGTTGGAGTCTTCTTAGAGTAGAAAGTAGATTGAGCTTTTAAAACCTTCTTCCTTTTATGTTCATCTCCCTTGGACATCACTTTTTGATTATCCAGCCCATTCTCTAGATCCAGACCTCCATTGACATTGTTTCTACTAGGCGATTCAATAAAAATATCCATAGAGAAAAAGTAGTAGTTTCCTCTGTGATTTTTGAGGATATTCAATTCTTAAAATGTAAAAAGGTTGCCAAACTTATTCACCATTTTCAATAAGCACATGGGGCTCATGCTGTTTTAAGGGTAAAGAAGAGAGCCTGAACCCTTAATTGTTATTGAAAATATCATGAAACATGCAACATACACACTACAAAAGATAATCTATCAGTGGGAGACGTTAATACTGAAACTGTTTAACACAAGGTAAAAACTTAAAATTAAAATGTACGGGCTATAGGACCATTATATAGAGATAAAAAGCAGACTCATAACTTCTCCTTCTCATTAGGAGCCACTACCCCACTAACGCACGACTCTTGTAACTCACAAAAAACTGACTCCTTAAGTTTAGGAACCACATCACACGTGGTTTACAAACTACTCTCACACACACCCACTACTTACGATTACACATTCATGTAACCCCCTTTTTGCATAAGACTCTATCACTCCCCCTTGATGCAAAACTCGATACACCTAAAGTGGATCTAAATTTCACAAACTTTGAATAGCTGAGTGCTTTTGTAAATCCATCTATAATTTTATCATTTGTAGAGCAATATTTCAATGCTACAGCTCCATTGGCGATAGTCTGTCTGATAAAATGATGACACAACTCAATATGCTTAGTTCGCCCATGGAACACAAGGTTATTTGTCATGGCAATGGTTGCTTGGTTGTTACAATAGAGTTCTGTTGTATTTGCCTATTCTTGATGCAAGTCCGCAAAAATTCTTTTTATCCAAATAGCTTGACATACGGATGCATTCGCAGCAACATACTCTGCTTCTGAGGATGAAAGTGCCACTGTTTCTTGCTTCTTTGACATTCATGACACAACTGATCCAGGATTGAAGAGGGATCCACTCATGCTTTTCCTATCATCTACAAAACCAATCCAATCACTATTAGAAAAGCCAATTAATTTGAAATCATGAATTAATTGGTGCCAAATCCGATAATTAGTTGTTGCTCGAACATAACGAAGGATCCGCTTTGCCGCTCCAAGATGATGTATCGTGGGACACTGCATAAACTTTGAGATTAGGCCAATAAGAAAAATGATATTTGGACGTGTCTGGGCAAGATACATTAGCCTTCCAACTAAGCTTCTATGCAACCGTTCATCAGCCTTCATAGTACCATCGTGTACCGATAATTTCTCATTAGTATTCATGGGAGTAGAACATGGCATGCACGACACCATATTAAATTTCTCAAGTAATTCTAAAGCATACTTTTCTTGAGAAATAAAAATACCATTAACACTTTGTTGAACTTGATGTCCAAGAAAATAATGTAACAACCCTAGATCTGACATTTCAAATTCTTGCATCAAGTTTACTTTAAATTCTTTAGAAAGTGTACTCGACAAGCCTGTATAAATTATGTCATCTACATAAACACAAACTATAAGAAATTCAGTACCTGTTCCTTTTACATACAAAGTGTGCTCACTCTCACTTCTGTGAAATCCTCATTGCATTCGGTATGAGTCCAATCTCCCATACCAGGCTCATGGTGCCTGTTTAAGGCCATAAAGCACCTTTTTCAACCTGTACACATTCTCTTCCTTACCTTTAACAACAAATCTCTATGGCGGCAAACATAGACCTCTTCTTCCAAGAACCCATTAAAAAATGCAAACTTTATATCAAATTGAAAAACTAACCATTTCATATGAGCTGCTAATGCCAAAATAATTCTAACAATTTCAAAATGTGCAACAGGATAAAAAGTTTCTGAAAAATCTACTCCAAATTCTTGAGCATACCCCTTAATGACTAACCTTACCTTGTATTTTTGCACAATCCTGTCAGCATTATATTTAACCTTCTAAACCCATTTCACACCAATAGCATTTTGACCTATGGGTAAATCTACAAGTTCTCAAGTATCATTTTTTCACTGGCTTCCATTTCTTCTTCCATGGATCTTACCTATTCTTGTTTCCCACTAGCATCCTTGTAGCACATAGGTTCTTCAACCAATAGAGAAAATGTACAAGATTCATAAATTTCTTTTATGAATCTTACCTTTCTAGGTGGTGTATCTATGTCCTCAGTACCACCATTGTCTTGAGAGATGCTTGTTGAAGCTTCTGATATTATCGCCTCTTTCACCAACTTGGTCTTTACAATTGCATTTCTTGAAGCTTCTAATGTCTTATCAGACACAAGGGGAATGCCTCCCATATTTGACCTATCTGCATCTTGATTCCAATTCTAAGAGCTTAATTCATAAAAAATAACATCACAATGAATAATTACACTCTTAGTTGTTGGATTATATAATCGATACCCCTTTGTTGTGTCACTATAACCAACAAAAATGCATTTCTCATTTTTCTTATCTATCTTGTTACAATCACTAATCGATCAAGAAATAAGAAACACAACAAAAAATTCTTAAATTACTCACATTTGGCTTTCATTGCCACCATGCCTCATATGGAGTCATGTTATGCACAACTTTTGTTGGAGATATATTGAGTAAGCATACTGTTGTGTTAACTACTTCAGCCTAAAATTCGTTTGAGAGTTATTTTTTACTCAACATGCTCCTTGCCATTTCTACGATTGTACAGTTTTTCTGTTCAGCTACACCATTTTGCTCTTATATTTTCCTTACTGTTAGCTACCTACGAATTCAATTCGTCTTACAAAAATCTTCAAAATCATTAGATAGAAATTCTCCCCCTCTATCTGTACGTAGATACTTTATGACATGCTCACTATCTTTTTCTGCAAAAACTTTAAACTCCCAATTTTTTTTAAATGCTTTTAATTTTTTAGAAAGAAAAAATACCCAACTCATGCAAGTAAAATCATCAGTAAGCAATAAAAATATCTACTATTGTTCAAGGATGAAGTGTTCATGAGCCCACAAAGGTCTGCATGAACTAACTCAAGAGGCTTTTTGGCTCTCCATGCCTTTCCGATGGAAAATGACAAACGATGTTGCTTCTCATGTACACACCCTTCACCGACTCCATCATTGCATATTACACTAGGCAACTCCAAAACCATGTTTTGGGTTCTTAGTATTTTCAGCCCATTATAGTGTAAATGTTCATTACCGTAAGTGTCAAAGATGCGAAGACCCATCATCTTTGCCAATCAAGGCAACATCATTCACGTGTGTAAATTCAAGAGGGAACATTCTATTAGGTGCCATCTTGACTTTGATGAGAGGTTCACTGTCTATTTTTCTTTTTCTAATTTCACATACTCCATCATAAAAATTAAGTGCATAACCATTCTCAATCAATTGTCCAACACTCAATAAATTTTATGATAAATGAGGTATGCAATAAACATCATGAATCATTCTTTTATTAACTGATTTAACGTCAACTTCAATAGTTCCCTTGCCTTCACTTTGCACTTGTTTGTTGTTTCCAAACCGAACATTCATTCTCATGGATTCATCAATATTGTGAAAAAGTTTTTTTTTTCACCTGTCATATGGTTACTACAGCCACTATTTAGAAACCATATATTATTAGCCTTGGTTTTCAATTGAGCAAGGAAAAAATTACATTGTTCTTGTTCTTCAACGACATTGACTTGCTTCTTTGTTTTCTCCCAACACCTTGCTTTCACGTACCCATACTTTTTGCAATAATAGCATTGTTTGTCTTTATAAGTCAACTTTTGATTATTTCCATTGTGCCGACCCATTTTAGATCTTTCACGACATGACCTCGACCACGATATCCACCTCTACTTCTTCCTCTTCCTGCATATTTGTTCTCCAAGGATCCTTCGCCACTCGCTTGCTTGTTAAAATTTTTTACCTTGGCCTGAAATGCATTTTCAATACTTTTCTCGGTTGACCTGTTCAACCTAGCCTCATGTGCCAAAAGAGACCCCATTAATTTGTTAATAGAATAATCACTCATATCCTTAGATTTCTCTATAGCTGTGACGATATGATCAAACTTTGGTGGTATACTTCGTAAGATTTTTTCTACTACCTTTTTATCATTAATTATTTCTCTAAATATTCTCATTTGATTTATAGTAGTAGACATTCTAGAAAAAAAGTCTTGCACAGACTCATTTTTTTCATTAACAGGGTCTCAAAATCTCTACGAAGTGTTTGGAGTTTCACAGTAGTTACCTTACTATCTCTATGATAGGCTTCCTTCAAAACAGTCCACGCTTCATTTGGCTTGGTGGTTGTCGCAATTCAAGAAAAAATACTTTTTGTTACGATTTACTGCAAAATGAGAAGGGATTTAGCATCCCTTTTGCGCAACTCCTTTACTTCAGTTGCTGCCTTTTTTGTTGCCTTTGAGCTTTGTCTCTACAAAACCATTTTCAACTAGATTCCAAAGATCATGAGAGATGAAAAATGCCTTCATCTTAGTATTTCAAAATTCATAATTCTCTTCATTAAAAATAGGTACCAATGCATGTGAAAGATTTATAGAGTTTAGATTCGTACCGTTAGACATCATGAATTACACCACGTAATTACAAACCAACTTGAAGATCCAACTTTGGCAACGATCTTCGCAATGATCAAACACGCCCAGCTCAATCGAACCTGGTGCTCTGATACCAAAACTATTGAAAATATCGTGTAACACGCAGTATACACACTACAAAAGATAATCTAACTGTGGGAGACGTTAATACTGAAACTGTTTAACACAAGGTAAAAACTTAAAATTAAAACGTACAGGCTACAGGACCATTATATAGAGATAAAAAGCATACTCATAACCACTCCTTCTCATTAGGAGCCACTACCCCACTAACCCATTGTAACTCACAGGAAACTGACTCCTTAAGTTTAGGAACCACATCACACGTGGTTTACATACTCTCACACCCACACCCACTAACCCACTACTTACGGTTACACATTCACGTAACCCCCTTTTTGCATCAGACTCTATCAATTGCAAAGATATAAGAATTGAGAAATTGTCTGATGAAATGTCCCCAAGAAAGCTGTTCTAGCAACCAAATGATATCTCATCGTTTGGTTTGTCATTTGCTGCTTCAATGATATCATTCTTTCAAAAAAAAAAAAAAGACAAAGTCAGAACGGAATGCAACATGAAACTAATGGAATTCCATCTGGCCAGCAGGTGCGGTCTGTGCGAACTTGAAGTAGAAAATTTTGTGCACTTGTTTGCACTGTGCAAATGTCACAGAGAATTGCATATCAAATATTGGAAATAGGTCCCAACAACCCACTACCGTTGCCCGCGTGACCTGCTCCTAACTCATCCAAGGGGCGCGGGGGCTGGCCGAGGAGACTTCAAATGGAGGTTCTGGGTGCTGGTCACATGGCGATAAATCTGGCTGTCTCAAGCATACAGAAGGTCCACAGCATGATATGCAGAGAAACAAAAGAATCCAATAAACTGGATCAGGGAAAAAATGCAGCAATGGTTAAGTTGCTGTGCTGCTGTTAATATGGTTTACATTGTTGACCGGTGTATGGGAACTGTGAATGTAGTATACAATGATGTAGTAATGCTATTTATATGAATAAAATTTTCCTTCTAAAAAAAAAGTGTTTGAATTATTTAAATACATGTTAGTGAAAGGACTGGCACCAGATGATGCAACTTTAATAGCAGCACTAATGCTTGTAGCCATTCTTGATTTATGGAGATATTTTCAGATTGATGAGTATTTATGGGATTACTCCTCATCGATGTCATTAATCGCACGTTATATATATTTGAAAATGAACAAGGATGCTAAATGAAGCAGATAAACTGATGTGTAGACCAGTTGCTGGTGATGCAAAAATGAGCTTGGAGCTAATCGAGTTAAGGAGTCAAAAAACTGAATATTCTGATTTTTAGTCTTGGGAAATGCATTGTTTAAATTGTATAATATGATTATAGAGATATATACTCGTTGTATATAGGTCTAGCGAGTCATTCATGGGAAGTTTATGTGAAGGCCTTAGATCTTAACCTTGAAATTCTGTTAGTGGTTCTATTGAAGACATTCAATAATAATGCTGAATCAAGGATTTGGAAAACTAGACACTGATTATAGACAGCCAATCTGCAGGCAAGAAATCCCTATAAAATGATGACCAAGAAGTTTGTCAGCCCCGCAGGAGTCGTCCACATTATTAGGTAGGGCATTATGCCAAGCTAGCTCAGGCTTGACCCATTTAGGATCAGGTTGAACTCATCCGAAAAAATAAACGAGCTGAGCTTAAACAAGGGCTTAGGCTCGGTATGCATAAACAAGTGAGCTTGAACAAACAATCCAGCTTGGATAAGCCTGACAAACCCGATTATGCTCGGCTCATATATATATATATATATATATATATATATATATATATATATATATATATATATATATATATATATATATATATATATATATATATATATATATATATATATATATATATATATTATCGACATGTGCACAAAGAGAGGTCTTGCCTTAATGGGTAAGTGGTTGGTCACCCATGAAAGTGGTGTGGGTTTTAATCACAACATTCATCAATTGTTTATAAAGGTATTTTTACTGGCTAGGATTTCAAAACTTCCAAAAAGTTTTTAAACTAAAGGTGTTCAGCTTGAGCCCAACTTGAACAGCCAGTTTTTCTAAACCAACTGAGCTGGGCCAGCCCAAGCTCGGCTGGAACCCAGGTGGTATGCAACTCTATGATGAGAGGGCGGGTGCCAGAGGTGCAGCCGGCTCTCTAGTGATGAGGGGGGCGACCATGGGGTTTTACGCTTCTGTGTGTGGCCACCTTAGCTTGGCAGAACACTCCAAATCTCCGGGGTCAATGTTGATTTTCACATATTATTAAAAAAAAATAATCAAAATGTTGCATAGTACCATCGTTGAGCAATAAAAGCTAAGCATGAATAAGGATACGGGTACATCAAAACCAAAGGCCCATAAAAAAAAAACATCCAATCCATAGTAAAGTATGGGACACGTGGCAATACAGTAGCCAAGAAAAGACCCACAATCCATAACTTAGTGTAGCAGGAATCTGGAAACTTTTGGGGTGTTTCTTTCCCATTGGAAATATTAATATTTTTGAAGAGAAAATGACAAGCTCATATGATTTTTTTTTTCGAGATAACATAGCTCCTTATTGATTTGACTTGTAATATCTATAATTTGATCATGTGAACAATATTCATTTTCCACGAATCCTGCACTGCTTCTTAACTACCTCTTCAATTTAATTACCAAACGTGGCTTGAGGATAGTGACCATCCGGAGATTGCAGAGGCATTGGAGATTTAGACTTTGCGTTTGTGATGTGAAGTCATAGAAAAATGTGGACCGTGTTCTCTCTTTCTCTCTCTGTAGGGAGAGTCGGTACAATATGAGAACAGAAGAATAAGAACTAGAATATGAGAACTAAAAATATAGGCATTTTCATTACTTTTCTTTTGTGAACCCAATCATGTGGATGTGCTTGTCACGGTGAATTTGTTAAGAATCAATCATTGGATTGTGTATTTTTGATGAAAAATGTGAATTTTGAATGCTTGAATATTTATGAATATTATGAGTCATTGATTTTAAAGGCTTAAAAAATCTCGTTTATGCTTCAATTTGGATGATTCAAGAGCAGGTTCTTATAAAACCAAGCATGTAGATCGTACGATCAGATTAAAGAAAAAAGAAAAAAATCTATGAAAATCATGGTTCACATAGTTCTCATATTTCCCATTCTACTATATATATAGTAAGGCGTAAGAGTGGATGACTTATGTCGTCCACTGTCATTGGGCGTGCACCTGCTGCTGATAACATGTGATTTTACACAAAACAACCTTTAACGGCAGTTCATGACGGATCTAAAGACCCAAAAATGCAAAAAAAATGATGAATAAGTGGTGTTCAACGTTAAGCCGTCCAAGATTTTGCTCATTATATATCTATATATATATATATATATATATATATATATATATATATATATATATATATATATATACACATATAGGGTGTAACACTGGATGACATAAGTCGTCCATTGTTAGCGGATGCACGCCATCTGCTGATTGTGCGCCCTCAGTGGAGGGCGCACATTTAACAAAAAAAACACTTTTAGCGTCCGTTCACGACAGCCCTAAAAATGTAATTTTGGCCCATGACCACAACTAAAGCCTGAAATCAGCCCCACTTGGCGTTATAGTTTTAGGTGTTTTATGTTTGATCCAAAACCGTTAGATGTGTTTATCTTTGTTTACTGGAACAGGTATCTGATTGAGCATTTTTATGTTCAATTAAATATTTTAAAGAAATAAAAAAAAGGTTGACATTGTACTAAATTTCATGATAAAATATTTTAATTTTTAAGTCACATCAATTTGAAAGAAATTAAGTTTTTTTAAAAAAGAAGTAATGATAAACACTTCTGGCTATTCAAAAAACTATAATTTTTCATATGGTACAAAAGGTGACCTAATAAAAAAGGGAGCAGAATAATTCCCTTTCTGTATATGTAATATGTATAATGCCCTTTTATGTCATCCAATCACATGATTGGATAGTTAAAAGATTCTGATAGATACGATCTGGATTAAAATTTTAAATCATGTGATTAAGATAAGTTAAAAGTATTTTTAAGAGCCTTAAAAATCAATGGTTAATAAAGTGTTAGAACTTTATAATTAATTTTTTACCATACAAATAAATTCATAATACCATTTATTTTGCTCTGGTGTACACTATCATGAGCCTATTTCTTCAATAGGCCAGTGTGGCGCGACGGTCTTTCCTTACCGTTGCAAGCCTTTTTGGTCGCTCGCTTGCCGTTGTGGAAGCTTTGAGTATAAAGAGTGCAAGAGAGCGAAAGAGAAGAGAAGAAGAAAAATTGCAATCACTTGAAGGTAATCACAACATGGGTGAACAAAGAAAGCTTAATGCATTTGCATTCATTCAGTATTTTGCCCATAGGCTTATTACAGTTCAGATCTATGGGTTAACACATCAGAGTATTGATCAACCTGAACCAAAGTACAAGGGTGGCCCAGAGAAACTTATAAGTGACTCAACACTTACATCATGACTCAACCAAAGCAAAATAGACATTAGACACAACTGTAGAAAGTAGGTCTCAAGGGAACATGATCCCTCTTCAAATCATGTGTCGCCCTCAACACCATCTGTTTCATGGTAAGCCCTGACTTCATCTGGATAGCGGCTCTTCATTCAAAATGCTGGCTCTCACGTCGGTTCCGCTGTCTTCTCCCACTATACAAAATATTTATTGAATTTGCCTAATAGTTGACCTTGTGACGAAGGATCTTACTGAGATGCTTCTCTGCCCATTGTGTTGTCGGGGCCCTCTGCAGGATAGGAGTGCGTTGTGGCATGCTAGGTTTCGAATCTCCTTCGTCCGCATAGAATTGTTTTAGGTTGCACACGTGGAACATCGGGTGCACCTTGAAGTCCGGGGGCAGGTTCAGCTTGTACGCCAGCTTGCGCACTCTCTTGGTGATGGTAAATAGTCTCACATACTTCCTAATCAATCCGCGGTGTCATCCATGAAAGATGTTTGTGCGATCAGGATAAAGCTTGTGCGATCAGGATAAAGCTTCACCAACACTTGGTCCCCAACACGAAACTCGATAAGTCGATGATGTTTGTCCATCCACTTCTTCATCCTCTTAGTCGCATTGTGTAGAAACACATTCACCAACTCAGTCTTCTTGTGTCCGTCTTGAACAAACTGATAGGCGAAGGATGGCCTTTCCTTCTCCTATGCGGCTAGAGTATGTAGATTCAGTGGTTGCTGCCCTGTGGCTATCTCAAACGGGTTGTGGCATGAAGACTCACTCTTCTGAAGATTGTAGCAGAGTTGGGCTATGTCCAAGAGCTTCACCCAATCTTTTTGGTTGGCACTAACAAAGTGCCTAAGGTACTGCTTCAACAGTCTGTTGATGTGCTCTGTCTGCCCATCCGTCTGTGGGTAAAAACTTGTTGAAAATAGCAGATTAGAGCTGAGTAACCAAAACACTTCACGCTCGAATTTGCTCATGAAGCGAGCATCATGATCGCTCACAATGCTTCTTGATACACCTCAGTGATTCACAACATGCTTGATGAACAACTCTGCAGTCTTCTGCGGGATACTCCTTCAAAGTTGGGATAAAGGTGACGTACTTAGAGAAATGATCTACCACCACAAGGATGGAGTTGAAGTCATTTACCTTTGACAGACTAATAATGAAGTCTATAGAAATGCTCTCCCAAGAACTTTCTAGAATAGGTAGAGGCTCAAGGAGGCCAGCAGTCTTCTGGTTGGTCCCCTTGTCTTGCTCGCAGACGAGACACGTTCACACATACCTCTCCATATCATCTCTCATCTGTGGCCAATAGTAACCGCACTCAAGGAGTGCTAAGGTCTGTTCCTATCCTGGATGACTGACCTATAGTATATCATGACACTCCTTAAGTAGTTCACAGCATAGGCTTCTCCACCATGGCATGAAGACGCGTCTCCCTTTTGTCATGAGGAGGTCGTCCCGTAGCCAAAATCATTGAGTCTTTCTCGCTTGTGCTAGAGAGACAAGGTGTTGCACTATTGTGTTCTGATGCATACTTTCGTGGATACGGTCCAGCAATGCACCCTCTAAGTGAACTTTTGAAGGCTTCGCCCGTGTAGTCGTCAGTTCAGTCTTACGACTCAAAGCATCAGTAACCGCATTGGTCTTCCTCACCTTATACTCTAAAGCAAAGTTAAACTCAGTCAGGAACATTTATCATCGAGTTTGCTTGGGCATCAACTTCTTCTACGTCTAAAAATAGCTCATGTCGACATTGTCCATCTTGACAACGAATTGGGCACCCAGAAGGTAGTGCCGCTATGTCCTGAGATAGTACACGATGGACGTCATCTCACGTTCATGCATAGTATAGCGCCTCTCTGCATCCTTTAATTTCTGACTCTCGTAAGCAAACAGATGTCCCTCCTGCATGATAACTCCACCGATGGCAAAGTTTAAAGAATTTGTATGGACTTCAAAGGGTCTTGTGTGGTCCAGCAACCACAACACAGGTTTCCTCACCAAGGCTTTCTTCAAGCCATCGAAGGCATCTTGGCAGGCTCCTATCCAGATCCATACCCGATTCTTCTTCAGCAAATCCATGAGGGGCTCAACAATGAGAGAGTAGCCTTGATGAACCACCGATAGTAGTTTGCCAAACCAAAGAATGATCACAACTCTGACACTTTAGTTGCGGACTCTATTCTTAAATGTCTCTTATCTTCTGCCCGTCTATGCGCAGCAAACCATGCCCTACAACGTGGACAAAGAAGTTGATCTCTTTCTGTTCGAAGAGATACTTCTCTCGCTTGACATAGAAGTCATTCTTCTTTAGCACCTGAAACACTATTTGCAAGTGCCTGACATGTTTCTCTATGTTGTTATTGTAGATCATGATGTCATCAAGATAGACTACCATAAACTTGTTTAAATAAGAGTAGAAAATCTTATTCATTAATGTCGTGAATGTGGTTGGAGCATTATTCAACCCAAATGTCATCACCAAAAATTCATAGGCACCATAGCGAGTGACACACGTTGTTTTTAGCTCATCACCATCTACAATCCTTACCTATCATAACCTGATCGCAAATCTAGCTTCGAAAAGACACGAGCACTACCTAACTGATTGAACAAGTCCGCTATCAGTGGCAACGAATACTCATTCTTCATCATGACCTTGTTTAGTGCAAGATAATCCATACATAACCTTTTGGAACCACCATGTTTCACCTGAAAGAGCATAGAAGCGCCAAAGGGTGCTTTTGAAGGATGAACGATGCCTACTTCTAACATCTTGTCCAATTGTCTGCGTAGCTCCTTCAATTCAGCATGTCCCATGCGATAGGGGAAAATAGCAGGAGAATTTGCTCCTGAGTCAACTCAATCCTTTGGTCAACCTCACGTCTCGGGGCAGACGCTTCGACAGTTTTGGAGGCATCACTTCTTGAATCTCCGCCAACAGTGTGGCAAGGGTCGGCGGCACTGTTGCTTCAACCTTCTCTTCTTCTGTGTGAATAACAACTAAGAATGTCTGCTCTCCCCGCTTGGTACCCTTCTTCAATTGCATAACAGACAACATTGAAGTCTTGCCTCCAAGAGTAAGGCATTTCACAGTGTGTGAAGAATTCAATCTCATGATTGTCAATGAGTTTACCTTCGACAACATCATTACATTCTGGCTGCCAAGAAACTCTATGCCCAAAATCATCCAAAAATTATCCAGGGTCACCACTGAGAAGTTGGTTTTGCTGATGAATTATTGATAGTAGTTTGTCAAACCAAGAAATGACCACAACTCTAGCACTTTGGTTGGTGGACTCCATTCTTGAATGACTCTTATCTTCTGTCCATCCATGTGCACCAAACTACGCCCCACAACGTGGCCAAGGAAGTTGATCCCCTCCTGTCTGAAGAGACACTTCTCTCGCTTGACATAGAGGTCATTCTCCTTCAGCAACTGAAACACTGTTCGCAAGTGTCCCACATGTATCTCCATGTTGCTACTATAGATCATAATGTTATCAAGATAGACTACCACAAACTTGTCTAATGAAAGGAAATCTTATTCATAAATGTGGCCAGAGCATTAGTCAACCCGAATGGCATTACCAAAAATTCAGTCACCATAGCGAGTGACACAAGTTATCATTGGCTCGTCACCATCTGTAATCCTCACCTGCCAAAAATCTGATCGCAAATCTTGCATCGAAAAGACATGGACATTGCCTAACTGATAGAACAAATCCGCTATTAGTGGCAACAGATACTTGTTCTTCACTGTGACCTTGTTCAGTGCACGATAATCCACACATAACCTTTTGAAACCATTATGTTTTACCTGAAAGAGCATAGGGGCACTAAAGGGTGCTTTTGAAGAATGAATGATGTTTACTTTTAACATCTTATCCAGCTACCTGCACAACTCCTTCAATTTAGCCAGTTCCATGCGATAGGAAACCATGGCAGGGGGCTTTGCTCCCACGGTCAACTCAATCCTATGGTCGACCGCGCGTCTCGACGACAGATGATTTGGCAGTTTTCGGGGGATTACTTCTTGAATCTCCACCAACTGTGGGGCAAGGGTCGGTGTCGTTGTTGCTTTAACCTTCCCTTCTTCGGTGTGCATAGTAACTAAGAATGTCTACTCTCTCTGTTTGACACCTTTCTTCAATTGCATAGCAGACAACATTGAAGTCTTGCCTTCAAGTGTAAGGCACTGCACAATGTACGAAGAATTTGACCCCATGATTGTCAATGAGTTCACCTTCGGCAGCATCATTATATTCTGGCTGCAAAAAAACTTCATGCCTAAAATCATGCAAAAAATCATCCAATGACACCACTGAGAAGTTGGCTTTGTCGACCCAACTTCCAATTTGGATAGCCACATCCCTTGCTTCACCAAGGATGGGCTTGGCCTCAAAGTTCACCATCTTGATGGTCCTCTGCTTTGGCCCGGGCTTCAAGCCCAACCGTTTCTCCCCTTCCCGCGAGACGAAGTTATGTGTAGCCTCGGAGTCTACCATTGTCGTAGTAGACTTTTCATTCGCAATGACTTCCAAATATATGAGTTCTTTGCTGACCGGTATGCTTTTCACTAAGCTTCTGACCGCATTTATGGTCTGCATGGCCCCTTTCCTAGGCTTCATGGCCTCGGTATTACTACTCTCTACTTGTACCGCATTGACTTGTTTGTCATCCTTCACGAGGCGCTTTAAACATTGCCTTGCGATATGTCTATCTCCACATAACCAACAAGTCACGACCCACCCTTTGTTGTCATTATTGTACTTCTTGTAATTCTGCTTCTTGTTGATGTGGTGTTGAGTTGATGCATCACCCTTGTTGTGTGTCAAGCCTCTTTCTTGCCTTCATGGTCCAGTTTTTTCCCAACCTTGGTTGATGAAGTGACGGTCTTGTGACGAGTATCCACTAGGCGCTCGACCATCACAAATACATCTTTCAAAGTCTTGGGATTGCTCATTTTCACTTTGAATTGTGCCCACGACTGTAGTACCACAATAAACCATATAAGTTTGTCTTCATCTATAATATTGGGCATATTTAATATGAGCTTCTGGACCATCCTGATGTAATCTATCAAGGCTCCAGTGTGCTTTAATTCTGACACCATCTGATATGCTTGGCATTGTACATTCTATGACATAAAGTAGTTTCATAACTCAGTTTTGAAGTCCTTAAAAGTATCTATTATGCAATGCCCTATTTTCATGTCGCAACATTTTTGTCTCCACCAGACTATAGCATCTCCGTCAAGAAGAGTCGTTGCATCCTTCACTCTGAGGTCCTTGGCCAGTAAATTCTGAATATCCACATAATCTTCCATCTAGAACAAAAAATTCTCTATGGCCTTGCTGTCTCTCAAACCATTGAACTTTTCTAGCCTCAACACATCTATGTTTGATGGCCTATCACTATTTTTACCATTTAGGGTCACTGTTCGCTGCAATGTGCAGTTCTTTAACTGAAGCTCCCCTATTTTAGTCTGCAGGGTGGTCACTATCGTAGTTAGTGAAGTAACTTGTCCCATCAACAAGTTTACTTACTCTTGCAGGCTATTCACCTCATCATCTAGTTCTTCAAATGACTTCAATGCACATGAAATCGCTTCTTCATGCGAAGTCACATCAGCCACCGGTCTATTAACAGTCTCAGCCATTTACACTTAGCCTCGAGGTGAACCCATCTCCTTGGTCTCGGCGACTTCCTTACCTTTGGGGTTATGCAAGTTGTATAGGAGTCTCATGATGTCTCACTCATAAATCGCGGTTTGTCGGTGCGTGTCTCAACATCGACTCCAGAGTCCCTTTCCCAGCTTGAGAGCGGGCTCTGGTACCACTTGTCATAGGCCTATTTTTTTAATAGGCCAATGCAGTACAACAATCATTCCTTACCACCGCAAGCTTTTTTGATCGCTCGCTTGTCGCTACGGAAGCTTTGAGTATAAAGAGTGCAAGAGAGCAAAAGAAAAGAGAGAGAGAGATAAATTAAAATCACTTGAAGGTACTCACAACAAGGGTGAACAAGAAAGCTCAACGCATTTGCATTCATTCACTATTTTGCCCGTAAGCTCATTACAGTTTAGATCTATGGGCTAACCCTTCGAGGTATTGATCAACCTGAACCAAAGTACAAGAGTGGTCCAAAGAAAGTTACAAGTGACTCAACACTTACATCATAACTCAACCAAATCAAAATAGACTCTAGACATACCTGTGCAAATTAGGTCACAAGGGAACATACACAATCATATTACTCTCTTTTTTTCTATCAAACAAATAAAAAATAAATAAATAAGAAAAACTTCCACATTAATAAGAAAAAAATTTGACGAGAGTGAATCAGAATTTTTCTTCTATGATCGACATGTGATCCCCAACAAAAAAACTATGTTGAACACATCTATCGTATTTAGATAGAGTGAAAAAAATGTTGTTGACGTACTGTACAACTACATAGAGAGAGAGAGGTGCTCTAGGTTTTGATGTGCACCCACCTTTGATTGTTCAATCAAATGACATATGGTAAAAGAAGCTGTACATATGTAGTTTACATGGTTTTCTAAAGATACAGTTGTATCGACCGATATCCATATCATTCTATATCGACATAAAAATAATAAAACAAGTTATTATGTGTCAATCATAACATGACATGTGTTAAAACCATTAAAATCATCTTAAAATAATATTTTTACTATTTTTATATTTATTAAAAAATAGCCAATTCGGGCTTTGTAGTGTATTGATGCACAGATACTAATAACATAGCCTGCAATGCCAAGTACATAGATATATCCCATGAGTTCCTTACCCATGGGAGAGTATTGGTCACCCTCATGGGTAAGAAACCTTGAGAGGTTATTTTGATCAAATCTAACCCCACAAATGTATTCAACATGGTCAAAATAGTAGTAATAGACTCGTGAATCATATTTTTGACATAAAAATAAAATTTTATGAGATTTAAAAAGTCAATACATTATAAGCCATTGATTTTTTAACCGCAGCAAAATCTTACATATACATTGGAATAGCATGATCCAAGGACTAATTGCCACTAACCCAAACATGTAGATCACATTTGGAGGGTCAGATGTGCAAAAAACATTAAAATAAAAAATATTATATTTTTTATTAGAGGATTTCTTACTTACGAGGGTAGCAACCATAGTGACAAAAGTTAAAAAAAGGCAAAATCTCCGGAGTCAAAAACTTGGGAGATTTTAAAATTTTTCATAAATCTTGCATTTTTTTTGGAAAAATGTCGGCAATAAGAAATAAATTAAAAAATAAAAAAAAAACTAATTTTTATAAGAAAATATAAATAAAACACATTTAAAAATAAAAATCTCGCGATAAATATCTGCTAAAACTGTAAATATCGCAATATTTGTCACAGTTTGAAAATCTTGTGAGAAATTGCCGTTTTAAACTTTCAGGCAATTTCTCCCGATATTATCACGAGATTTTTATAAATCTCACGATATTTGTTATAGAGGTAGCAACGATATATATATATATATATATATATATATATATATATATATATATATATATATATATATATATATATATATATATACGGTTTTCTCTCTTGTGTTTTATCTTCTTGGTACTTTAATTTAGATGTGCAAGAAATTTATCTACAATAAGCAATTCTTTGTTTCTTTCAATGATAGAGCAAAAGTTTGAAAAATGAGATGAAAGCATGAGGGGAAAGCGGTTGTATATGCAAGAGGGATTTCCCACTTTAATTTCAACCACATGAAACCCTCTTAATTGGTTTATCATTTAAAAAGCTAAGCAATGTCATGCTATCAATTTTGACTGATGTGCATAACATACAAGAAACAGCTTGTCCTACTTTCTGTTAATTGACAATCACTGTCCAAATTCATACCACATATCGTGATTTTTCCCATCGTCAGTGTTGTGCCGACTTTAAATTTCAACATCAAAACGTGCAGTTTTCGATTGTGGCAGTTGGCTGTTGCACAAAGCATTATCTGTAAAGACCCACATTCCCCAAGTGCCTACTGTGCCTTTGAAAAAGATTCAAGCTGCATACTTTCTATTGCTACTAGTTGTTACCTTTAGCGTCAACTTTAAGCATGGTCGCAAGATCTCTTTAATCAATAGTGACAGCTTAGACTGTCACTAAAGGTGTTTCATTAAGAAAAAAGTAAAGAAAATCATTAATGACAGCTTAAGCCATCACTAATAGACATATGCTAATAAATATATAAAATATTAACTTATATATATAATGTGTCTCTGTTAAGCATTTCTCATCACGCAGGAATTGAAATATGCAGCTTCATTTCCTCCAGTCTCTGCTTTAATCACCAAAGATTATTCATGTGTCTCGTACTTAAAGCCCTCAATGTAACTCAGAAGCAAATCCAAAACCTAACTTAATCAAAGGTCAATATCTTTAGTGATTAATGACGATACGCATGTCATCGGTAAAAAAAAAAAGAGAAATCTTCAAATACCCCCCAAATATTTTGGCCTAATTCATTTGCACAACAAACATTTCAGACTTTGCAAATGCCCACTAAAGTTTTTACTTGGTTTTATCAAATGACCTCAATCATAAACTATCATTGGGTTGTTATCGGATTAAGGTAACTCATGTTGTGAAATTACCATTTTACCGCTGTAATTAGATAAATAAAATTATTAGTTCACCCTTACTCTAGAAGGATGAGCAAAATAAGTTTGTCAACTGAATGTATTTAGCAAAAAATTTATTACCTACAATGATATATGAACCATTGCCCTCCCTAAAAAAAACCACAACTCTAACCACTACACCATAAAGCTTATTGTTGGCTATTTTCTAAAAAAAGAAATTATATATTTAGATTGTGATAAGTCAATCAACCCAACAATTGCTCAACCCACTATAACACAATTGGGTCCGTTTGGTTCCTCAACAGTTGATCCGATAAATATCTGAAGACAAAGTAAATGCATTTTCATTTAACCCAAAAGCTGGCTGATGTGGTTATATATATAATTGACAAAAGTTTTACTAATTCAAGAATCAGATCAATTAGTTATTGATATGATAGTAACTATGCAAGTTTTAAGGTTTTCATTTAGATATGACAAATTAATCCACTTGATTTTAAGCCTATATAAATTTGGGAAAAGTAGTAGCTACCTATCACTTTTTGAGCCTATCACAAGCTTATCACCAGTAAATAAGGGTTTCATGTTATTTATTTTCAAAAGGACCTTATAGATGCCTTCAGCATGGTTGATTTGCTAAAAATGACACTTGGATCATATTTTTTGATTAAAAACATGAATTTTTAAGCATTGACTATTTTTGAAAATTATAGACCGTTGATTTTTAAATCTTATAAAAACCTAACTACGTGGCATAATCGGAAGATTCAAGAGTCTATTCCTATATAATTAAGCACGTAGATCACATCTATATGATCAGATTTTAGTGGGTCTAGTAAATGTTGGGTTGATTGGCTTATCACAATCTAAATATATAGATTTTGTTTTGAAAAATAACCAACAACAAGCTTTATGGTGTAGTGGTTAGAGTTGTGGTTTTTGTTAGGGAGATCAACCTATCATTGTAGGCAATAATTTTTTGCTAAATACATTTAATTGACAGCCCTACGCAGTCAAACTTACTTTGCTCATCCTTGTAGAGTAAGGATAAACCAATAATTTTATTTTTCTAGTTACATAGGTAAAATAGTAACTTCACAACATGAGTTAGGTTAACCCAAGAACAACCCAATGTTAGTTTATGATTGAGGTCATTTGATTAACCCAAGTAAAAACTTTGGTGGGCATTTGCAAAGTCCGAAAATGTTTGGTGTGCGAATGAATTACGCCGAAATGTTTGGGGGTATTTGAAAATTTTCCAAAAAAAAAGGTTGCTCTTATAACTAATCTATGCAGATTTTCTTTTGAAACATTAAAGACATTACCTTATTGGTAATAAAAAATTTCTTTAGGTACTATCCATGTTTACCTATCTGTAGAAACTCTTAATAAGAAGCGATATTTCAGTAATCATGCTTAGGGCTATATAGTTAAAGATGGAAGCTCATGGTATTAATGATTGAGCTTGGAGGGTCGTCTCTTTCCCACCTTAAATCTAATGGGCACATTGACAATGAAAGACTACGACAGCAAAAACTGGTGCCTCATGCATAAATTCTAGCCACAAACTATATGTTCAATTGCAGCTATGCCTAAATGCAACTTTTGAGAAGCTGTGACAACTGCTTCCTCTTAAGGAATCAGAGAAAGAGAAAAGATAGTCGAAACATTCATGTGGCTTCAGTCTTACCTCCTAAAGGCAAGCTTTGCATACGCAAAGTTCACTGTTTCATGAAAACTCGTGGCATCTAATGTTCGTGCACGTAAGCGCCTCCATGTACATGTGTGTGTGTGTGTGCTCGAGCGTCTATGTGGTTCATATTTACACAGACACAGGAGCAGGTGCATGTGCGCTTGTACTTGAAGTCAACAGGTTCTCCAAAGTTTTTGCTTCTCCAAAGTTTTTGCCTCTAGACTTCTGGAGAATGCCATGGTACTCTAATCATAGTGACAATGACAAATATCGGTGATATTCTGAACAAAAATTTTAAAAAATATAATATTTTACTTAAATGGCCAAAATATCATGATACTATCATTGCTGATAAAACCATAAGACAAATCAAATTTTCAATTTATTCCATGAATTTTGCTACACTGACTTTTACATATTCTAAACTCATGTTGATGTTGATAGAAATTTTACCTTAGTGGGTCTGGCAACTCAAATTGAACCAGTGAGCTCGATGCACGTGTAAATACGTTATCTTTCAAGCGATAGTTGCCCCACTTAGGATCAAGTCCTCAGTGCAATGGGTATTCATGCAACTACGCTCCCAGGATATAACCGAGCTTTTACCTTCTTGCAAATGATCAGACCATGTCTTGCACTGGGTGAGCCCAACAACCTCAACACGAACTACCTTAAACAACCTCTTGATTAGGGTTGAATCAGATATGGATCCTAAGTTTGGATATAGACCTTAATAGTAACTAGGTCAGATCTAAACTACAATCGGATATGAGTCTGATCAGCAACCAGATCTGGATGTTGGATAGAAATCTAAACTATAATGAATCTGGATTCTGGATAGATATCCAAACTATGACGAATCTAGATTCTAGATAGAGATCCAAACTATATTCAGATCTAGATTCTGGATAGAGATCCAAACTATATTCGAATCTTGATTAAATCTGAAAGTGAATCTGGACCCGAATTGAGGCTGGATCTGGGCTACACTAAATCTGAATCTCTCTGAAAGAATCAGATCTCTACTTGAATTTGGGTCTAACCCATGAGAGAAAAACACCAAAATTAGAGAGAGAGAAACTTCATCTAGCAAGAGAGGAGAGCAAAGCTTGAGATAAAGAGAAAAGAGTAGAGAGGGATGAGAAATGAGGAGGGGGAGCTCGGTTTATACAGGCCCCAGCCCACCAGCCATCATAATGGCCATTAAGGAAGCCTAAATGGCTAAGTCAATGGTCAACATAGTTGGGTAGCTATGGATCATTTGGACTCTTAATTCTCATACAAAAACGTTGAGCAAAGTCCAAAAAGATCCAAGAATGTTTTAAAGCAAAGTCAAAGTCCATTTAATGGTTGGTTAAAGGTCAAAAATATACTTGAGGATTAAAACCATCCTAGGTATTCAAAAGAAAGTCAAAGACCAAACCGAATCAAACTGAACCAAACCAGTTCTTGTCTGAATCCGAATCTGAAACCACAAACCATAAACTCAAACCCAAATTCAAATCTAAATATAAATATAATATATTGTTTGTAATCAAAGATCTAATGCCCTTGAGGGCCATGCCCTCTAAGGCACCACCTTTTTATATAAGGACAAAGAAAGTTTTTACAACTTTCAATATGGGACTAAACTTTTGTAGGAAACCCTATACCTATATACTTAAGAAAAAATAAAAAGATAGAGGTTATATTTAGGTAGTTTTGAGCAAAAAATCCAATAATCTCCCACGTGGGTCAAAACTATAAGAAGAGAACTCAAGAGGTTGTTCACGAAGATTCAGTGCATAGGTGAAGGTATTGTTTGGGTTTGAACCCCCACGTTAGTGTTACTTAGTCTTAGTCAGTCTGGGACCTCAATAGTATTAGCTTTAAATTGAGAATCTTAATTGACCTTTCAAATATTGTAACACACACTTTCACTTTAGTGGTCATAGTGTGTCTACCAATATATAAAAGTTACATATTAAGGGTCATGTATTGTATCTCAGTTTCATGAGAACGTTAGATACAAAGTCTAAGTCTCATAGAAGACAACCCCCACATTCACACTCACATAGTTAAGTCCATCAAGGATGTAAACCTGTTTGAAACACCCCAATCATAAGGCCTATAGATCTTATTAAGAGTTTAATTCAAACTCAACTTTTGTACACATGTTTCGAGCACTTGACATCAAGAATGAAAAAATTATTAAGTGCTCAATTCAATCACTCAGAGACTTGTTCTTCCCATTGAATCACTCGACATGGTTTGACCCTTATCATGTGGTTGGGTTTCTGTCAGCAGTGATTGCTTTTATAGACTTTAACATTATTCTCCTCAATGTTTTAGATACGATATTTTGAAAAAGTCTCTTTGTCAACAGATCCGCTAAGTTTTGATAAGATTTCATGTATTCAATTGAGATTACTCCTTGTTTGAGTAAATTATTCATAAAATTATGCTTTAGACTGATATGTCTAGATTTTTCACTATAAATAGTACTTTGTGCTTTGTATATAGTTGCTTGACTATCACAACACATAGTGATCAGGGATACTAGCTTATCGCCTAATGGTATCACCATTAACAAATTCTTTAGTCATTCAACTTTCATACTAGTTGATGCTAGTGCTATCAACTCTTCTTCCATTATAGAATGGGTTAGCACAGTATGCTTCTTGGATCTTCAAGCAATTGCTCTAGATTCAAGGGTAAATATATATCCACTTGTGGATAATGATTCATTGAAATGAGAAGTTCAGTTTGCATTATTGTACCCTTCAAGTACATCAGGTTCTCTTTCATAGAATATCTCAAACTCTAAAGTTGCTCTCAAATACTTCAAGACTCAATATATTGCATCTTAATGTTCTTATCCTGGATTATTTGTATATCGGCTTAACTTGCTCATGTTGAACACTCTGTCTGGTCTAGTTTCATTCATAGCATATATGATACTGTCAATAATACCTATATACTCTAATTGAGATATACTTCTTCCAGTGTTAATTGATAGCTTAACACTAGGATCAATTAGAGTAGCAATGGGCTTACAATTATAATGATTTTATTTTCTTAATGTTGTGGGATTGAGTTAATGCATAACCACTTTTATGTTTAATAAGTTTAATACCAACTATAACATCAACTAATCTCATGTCTTTCATGTCAAATTTAGATAAAAGAAAACTTTTGGTATTATTTATGCATTCTATATTATTACTCATGATTAGCATATCATCTACATAGAGACAAACAATTATAACATGATTATCTTCTACTTTGTTATATATGCATTTATCAAAGACATGAATTCTAAAACCACATAAAATGATTACTTCATCAATTTTTTATGCGATTGTTTAGGTGATTATTTTAAATTATATAATGACCTTAACAGTTTACAAACTTTCTTTTGTTGACCTGGTGTGATATAACACTCAAATTTTTACATATAAATTTCTTCTTCTAAGACACCATTCAAAAAGGCAATTTTGGCATCCATTTGATGAATTTCAAAATTATAATTGATGTCGAAGTAACCATAGTTCTAATATATGCAATCCTACGTACATAAGCATAGGTATTAAAACAATCAAGTCTGGGTTTTTGTTTGAAACCTTTAGATAATAGTCTAGCTTTAAAATTTTCAGTAGAGCCATCGGTTCAAAGCTCCTTTTTGAAAATTCATTTGCATCCCAAAGGTTTAAAACCAGATAAATCAACAAAAATTTAAGTTTTATTTTTCATGATAGAATCTAATCCACTCTATATAGCTTTCTTCCAAGAAGGAGCATCAGGAGAGGTCATCGCTTCTAAAAAAGAAACATAATCTCTATTATATAGAGATAAAAATCAGAGCCAAAATCTTTTGGTTTTCTCAATCTTTTACTTTTTCAAATTTCAATATTTTCAGTCTCATAATTTTTTTTTCTTGAATTATTTTCAAAACTTTTAGAGTTTCAAGTGATTTTAAATTTAAATCTTCTCTAAATTTGGCTTAGATATTTTTTAAAATCACTTTGGTTTCAATATCCTTAAATCTATATATCTTACTATTTTAAGAATATTCAATGAAGACAAATGTTCTAATTTTTTTTTACCTAGTTTGGTTAATTTTGATTCAGTAAGCTTTACATAAGCAATACAATCCCAAACTTTTAAATAACGTAAATTTAGTTTTCTCCCTTTCCAAAATTCATAAGGTGTAGTGTTTGACTTAGAATATGGAACTCTATTTAAGATATGCCATAAACTAAGTGATGCATCAACCCACATGTTATAATCTATACCAGAACTAATAAGCATTGGATTAACCATGTCAAATAGAGTCCTACTTTTACTTTCAGCTACACAATTATGACGAGGAGTATATGGACCAGTATTTTGTTTATATATTATACAAATTTTACAAAACTCAATGAACTCATTTGAAAGATATTCACCACCTCTATCAGATCTAAAAGACTTTATTTTGCTATTATGAAAGTTTTCAACCGCTGCATTAGAAATCTTTAATTTTTCAAATGATTCATCTTTTGTTTTCATAAGATAGACATGAGCATATTTTGTTAAATCATCAATAAAGGTTATAAAATAATTGGTACCCCCACGCGTTGGAGTATTTTTTTTAATTGCATACATCACAGTGTACGAACTCTAGTAATTTAGAAGTTCTTTCAACACTCTGAAATAGTTTTTTCGCAAACTTTGTTTTAATGCAAACATCACATTTTCTAAGATGTTCACATTTGCATTTAGGAATAAGTCTTAAGTTGCCCATGTTTCTCAAAGATTTATAATTTACATGTCTTAATCTAGCATGTCATAAATCATATGAGTCAAGCATATAAACAAAAGAAGAAACAACTTTATTACTCAAATTGAGTTTGAACAATCCATTGGTGGTGTATCCTTTGCCTACAAACTTGTGGTTCTTTGACAATATAATATTGTCAGATTTCAATACAACTTTGAGAACATGAGTTGTAAGCAGATAGGCAGATACAAGATTTTTCATGATGGTAGGTACATGATACATATTTTCTAGGGTTAGACATTTCTTAGAGGTGAAGTAAAGTTTCACACGCACTTTTTCATGAACTTTATCTTCATGTTTTTCTCCCATATATATAATATGGTCTTTCCCTATGGTTTTGTATGTTTTGATCATACTTCTATTATTGCATGAATGGATTATTGATCCAGAATCCATGTATTATCTTTTATTTAAATTAATAATAAATATCTCACTAACTACATCTATTAAGTCATTATCGGGTTTACTAGCATAGTGACCTGTTTTTTCACAAGTATAGCAGGAAACAATCGTTATCTTTTTAGCATCGAATTTGGATTTATTGTTCTTCTTAAGTTCGGATTTGAACCTTGGTTTAGGTTCAACCATATTTATCTTAGCTCGAACTTCTTTTATATCATCTTTCTTATCTCGAGATCCAGCTTCCTTCTCGATTCTAGGATGTTAAAGAAGTTGTTCTAATATAAACTCTGCATTCTTATGTTTTAATTCATTTCGATAATCTTTCCAAGATGGGGGCACTCTCTCAATGATTGCAACCACTTATAATAATTCATCAAGGTTCATACTCGTAGACTTGATCTAATTAGCCAAGATCTGTATCTCATGGATTTGAGGTAGCAATGGATTATCATCGAAGAAATTGAAATCCATAAACTTATTAACCAAAAACTTATGATTTCTTACATCCTTTATTTTGTATTTACTTTCAAGAGCTTTCCACAGCTTCTTTGTAGTGCTAACTTCTGAGTAGAGGTCGAACAGGGTGTCGAAGAGTGCATTCAATATGTATCGGCGACACACAAAGTCATCATGTTTCTACTTTAATCTCCTGCAACTTTTAGCAATAGTTTTGTCCTCTCGTTCTTCTGGATAGTCCTCCGTGAGCACATATGCCACTTTTGCAATTGTGAAGAAGATGAGCACCTTCTGTTGCCATAATTTAAAATTGGTGACATTGAACTAGGACAACTTGGGTAGTTCTTGGTTTCTAATCTTTACAGTCATTATTTGTAGAATTATCGCTTAAAAATTATTGAAAATTATACCTTAGTTAGTGGGTTAGGCAACTGAGAGTGAACCAATGAGCTGAGAGGCATGTGTAAATGTGTTATCTTTCAAGCGATAGTTGCTCCACTTAGGATCAAGTCTTCAGTGCAATGGATATTCATGCAACTACGCTTTCAGAATATAATCAAGCTTTCGCAAATGATAGAACCATGCCCTACACTGAGTGAGCCCAACAACCTCGACACAGACCACCTTGAACAACCTCTTGACTAAGGTTGAATTAGATTTGGATCCTGGGTTTGGATCTAGATCCTAACAGTAATTGGGTCAAATCCAAACTATAACTGGATATAGGTTTGATCAGCAACCAGATTTGGATTTTGGATAGGGATCCAAACTATAATAGATCTAGATCCTAGATAGGGATCTAAACTATAATTGAATCTGGATTGGATCAAGAAATAGATCTGGATTCAAACCAATGCTGGATCTGGGCTAAACTAGATCTAGATCTCTCTAAAAGAATCGGATCTCTACCTGAATTTGGGTCTAACCCAAGAGAGAGAGAGAGAGAGAAGCACCAAAATTAGAGAGAGCAAAAACTTTAGCTAGAGAGAGAGGAGAGCATAGCTCGAGATAGAAAGCAAAGATTAGAGGGATAAAAAATGAGGAGGGGGAGCTGGGTTTATATAGGCCTCAGCCCACCAACCATCATAGTGGCCATTAAGAGAGCTCAAATGGTTAGCCATAATGAGCCTGGGCTGGCCAAATGGTCGACCATAAAGGCCTAAATGGCTAGCCAGAGAGGGGCGTCCAAAATAGACCAAAGTGATATGAATAGGATCTGAAATGACTCTGCCAGTTACAAGATCATCCAAGATAGGATTATAAGTCAACGGTAACATGGTTGGGTGGCTATGGATCGTTTGGACTCTTAATGCTTATGCAAAAATGTTGAGCAAATTTCAAAACGGATCTGGATAAGATCTAAAAAGATCCAAAAGCAAAGTCAAATTTCATTTAATGGTTGGTCAAAGGTCAAAAATATACTTGAGGGCAAACCCAACTCTAAATATAAATTGTTTGTAATCCAAGATCCAAGGTTTGTTCAAGCCCAAAATCTAATGCCCTCTAAGGCATCACCCTCCTATATAAGGACTAAGAAAGTTTCTACAACTTTCAATATAGGACTAAACTTTACTAGGGAACCTATACCCACATACTTAGGAAAAAATGGAAAGATAGAGGTTATACTTAGGTAGTTTTGAGCCAAAAATCTAACATATGTGATTATAACAATATTGAAAATGATGATCATCTCGTAAGAAATTTCTATGTTTTTTAAATATGCCTCCTTTCAATGAGTAAAAGGAAATGCACTCACCATCGAGGTGGTATCCCATATGGTAAGCAGGGTCCCGTGCCAAGCTGAAGGCCCAGGTTTGAATCCCTCTGCCACATGAGATTTAAGAGACATCTGGTAGGGGTCTGCCTAAGCCCAGCCAGTCTTTCAAAAAATACAAAAAAAATGCACTCTATGTCACCATGAGACGTTGAAACGAGAACTTGTGATGTGGGTTTGACTGGCAAGATTGCATTTTTTTTGGAAAATAGGACACAAGGACATTTTAAAATAAAAAATTGATTTTTATTATAAATTAAAAAATCTATGTCCTCATGTCATATTTTTTTAAACTTCTTCAACTACTATTAATTATGATATTTTAATATCATTTGATGCAAAATTATAATAAATTATTAAGGTAATTTGATTTATGCATTTTTGCACTTATCTCTCACTTTTTCGTATCAATGACTCAAATTGAAGCTAGAATTTTATGGTTCCTCTAAAAAACAAGGAATATATATAGAATCAAAACAATATTTTTTTGTTTTTGTTGAAGCATGCCAAAAATGTATGTTTTTAATGCATATGGAGGCTTCTTCTTCATCTTGATCTTTTTTTTAAGAGTAACAAGTCTAAAAATGTTTATTGAAAATTGACAAGGGAAAATAACAAATGCAAAAGTGAAGTAGCATTTCCATGAAAAACATAGTTTGAATTCACTTACCATGAGAGTCAAAGTCTAGTGACACTTGAAAAGTTGCTTTTTTTTATATGTTTCTAAACTAAAATTCCTAAAAGAGATTGGATAACTGATCATGCATATAATTCAGGGTTAATTAACATTTAAATATGCATGAATTTATGAAATAATGTTTCAAAAACCCAATTTTATGTTAGTTTTTGAGTAAATGTGTTAAAATGATTTAAAAATAGAAAATGCATGAAAAATAGTTTTATTTTACATTTGTATGTATATTTTAGTTTTTGTTATATTCATAGTATTTTAGTTTTAGTTTTCAATAAAAATAAAAATAAAAAATAAAAAAATGGAGAAAAATAGTTTTATATTCATTTCAAGTGTTTGATTTTTTTAGAAAAGAAGAAAAAAATTAGTAGAATAGTTTTATTTTCTTTATAAATAAAAAATGTTTTGTTTGTAACTTTTTGAATTTTTTTTTTCTAATAAACCGTTTTACACGGTTTTTGAATTTTAAAAACTAAAAAAAATTAATAAGCAAACCGGCTGGAACCGGTTTGCATTGTTTTAAAACTGAAAAAAATTCTGTTTGAAACCGGTTCCAGCCAGTTTGGGGCTTTTAAAACCCAATAACTGAAAAAAAATTGGGCGCCTCCTCCATTCACGCCTGATCTTTCCCTTTTTCCCCTCTTTCCCTCTCTTCTCTCTCTTCTCACCTTCCTCCACCATTACCGATGGTTGTTTCTTTTCCTAACTTCCCTTTCTCCCTCTTTCTCTGTCAATATCCGGCAGCCGGTGGTGGTGGAGCTCCAGTCCGGTGACGGCTGGTGGTGGAGGTCGCCACTTCAATCCCCAATCCCCTTCAGTTACGGTAAGAAATTCTACTTCTTATTCTTCTTTCATCTTCTTCTTCTTCTTCTTTTTCTTCTTCCTCTTCTTCCTCCGATTTCTTCTTCTTCCTCTTCAGATCTTCCTTCTCTTCTTCTTCTGATCTGGTTCTTCTTTTTCCTCTTCTTCTTCTTCTTCTACGTCTTCTTGTTCTTCTTCTTCTTATATGGTTTTTCTTCTTCTACTACTTCTTCTTCTTCTTCAGCTTCGTTAATTTTTCTTATTGAGTCTTTGGCTGTGTTGATTTAAAAAAAAAAAAATAGAATAAAAAAAATTAAAACAGAATAAAAAAAAATCGATAGTTTTGTTTCCGAATTTTTTTGTTCATTGTATGATTTGTATTTTGTTAAGTCGTTACTTAGATCTGTATTTTAGTTTCATAAAGTAGTTCATTATTGGTTATTGAATTCTGTTTTTTATCACATAGAGTAGATTTCTGTTTGATAGTTCTTTATTTTCCTGTTTTTAAATTTCTGTTTGCAGCATGTTCTTATTTTCCTGAATGTTGTAATTTCCTGTTTTTCTTGCTTTTACATTCATTATATGCTTTCGTTAAATTCATTTTCCAAGTTTTCCATTTCATATTTTTCCTGAATTGTTAGTAATTTTACAGTATTTTTCATTGCATTAACATTCGGTTTTATTGTTCACTTGTTAAATTTCTGTTTCTTTTACTTTCTTTTCTGAAATTCATGTCCTGATTTTCCTGTTTTTTTTATCATCTTCCTGCTTTGTTTTTTTTTTAGTTAATTTCTGTTTCTTTACCGTTCAAATTTACTGTTTTTAACTTTTTCATGTTTCTGTTTTTTTTTATTTTGTATTCAATTTCTGTATTGTTCAGTTTTATATCTCTTGCTTTTGCCTGTTTAATTGATTTTTTTTTTAGTTTTTAGTCATTTCCTATTTGTTTTTCTTTACATATTGAAATTCTTGATTTTCATTACATTCTTGATATTTTCAATTCTTTTAATTCTTGAAATTTTAATCTCATGTTTTGTTTTCATAATTAGCTTACTCTATTGATAGATCCTAATTCATTGAGTTTTAAGTAGTTGTTAGTTGAGTAAATGATAGGTAATTAGTATTGTTAATTGCTTAATAATCAGTTAGTTAATCGTAGAATTACTTAGTTATTAGTCATTTAGATGTCTTTTATCATTTCTTTTATGTTCTAGCTTTGGTACTGCTCGTGTTCTTTCTACTTGTGCAGGATAGCACAGGACTGGAGCGGAAGCGATTACATGACACGAAGTACAATAAAGCTTCTTTTTACTTTTTAGTTTAGAATTAGGAATTTAATTGGGTTTGTAAATATTGCACTTTACGCCCTCTGCGAAGGGTATTCATTTGTTGTAATAGTTAGTTGTTTTACTTCTCTTAAACATTCTACATTTTAAATAATTCGGCAATAAAGATTAGTTTAGATTTGTGTACTTGAATACGATATATTCCTGTTCCCTGAGTTCGACCCGGTCTCATCCACTAGTGAGAACCGGTTTTTATTATTTGATGTCTGGTTTTCACATGTTTTACATTTAAAAATCTTTTCAAAATTACAGCGATTTAAAAGAAGACATCAAATTTTTGGCGCCGTTGTCGAGGAACGACGTAATATTAGTATTCACTTTATTGCCTAGTGTTTGTATTGCATTTAGGTTTAGAACCACGTATGTGCATATCTTAGAGACGAGTTTACTTTTCTGCACAGCCTACCTACTAGGATCCCCTTAGAGGTGACTGTGTACGATTGGTACCGTACACATAGATTTTATATTTCTTTGCATAATCTCTGTTATGTGCAACTGCGTGGTGTTTGTTTAGTTTTTCGTTGTCTTAGTTTACTCGCTTTGTGGTTTGCGTGGTTTGGTCGCTTAGTGCGTTAGTTAGGTAGAAAACCCAAAATTAGAATGGGTGCTACATCGGTCTACTTCAAGGTGTATGCACAGGCAACGATCACTCGACCCGAGCTAATTGAGTCCCGAGTTTCTTGTTAGGAGAACTCCTCATCTTATCACCATGGCCGAAAATCGGTCGTTGTTCCGTACCCTTAAGGAGTACTTCATGCCCACCATATACACTCCCACCTCCTGCATCACGAGACCTGATGTAGGAGCCAATCAATTTGAAATAAAGGCCAGTATCATTCAAATGCTACCATCCTTTCATGGCCTTAGCAACGAAGACCCATATAGTCATATTGATGATTTTTTGGAGATCTGCTCGACAGTACGGATCAATAATTTTGGAGATGACACATTGAGGTTGACGTTGTTTCCGTTCTCTCTCAAAGATAAAGCTAAGCATTGGCTAAAGGCTCTCGATACGGTTCAAATTACCACTTGGGAAGGAATGCAACGCGAGTTCCTTAAAAAGTACTTCCCAATTAGTAAGACAAAGCAGTTTCGTAAAGCCATAATCAGTTTCTCGCAGATTGAGGGAGAACAATTTCACGAGTCATGGGAGAGATTGAAAGATCTTCTCCGCAAGTGTCCCCATCATGAGGTGCCTCGTTGGCAGTTGGTGTAATATTTTTATGACGGGCTTACTGAGAAGCATCGTCAAATGGTTGATTCGTCTTGTGGGGGCACTTTTATGCTCAAGAGTGAGGACAAGGCGTGGTCTTTATTTGAGACCTTGAGTGAAAACACGATGCATCATACCTTGTCTTCACGGCTCGATAGGACTACATCTCTGTCTAGTGGTCCTAAGAAACTAGGGATTTCTGAAGTTGGGTCCGAATTAGAATTGCGTACCAAGGTTGACCAGTTGACTAGGAAGTTAGATCAATTCCTAGCCAATTCTTCGAGAAGTCCAGTAGAAAGAGTGTGCGAGCTATGTGCTAGCCCTGCACATTGTGTTTCGGATTGTCCGGTAGCACCATTATATCCTGAATTCGTTCAGGAGCAGGTGAATGCTGCCCAAGGTTTCGCTAAACCCATGCCTGATTCATTTACACCATCATATAACCTAGGTTGGCGAAACCAATCCATTTCCCCATCCTATCAGCCCTCCCAGACACAGTATAGACACAATAACCATTCACAAGGTTACTCGCATCCCATTTTTCCACAGGTTCACCCCCCAACCCAACCTGTTTATACTCAACCCCATTCTCATGAGCCTTCACCTAGTCAATCCTTCCAAGATAGGATATTACAAGTTTTGAGCTCCCATACACAGTCAATAGCCAAGCTAGAGACTCAAATGGGACAGTTGGTTGAGACCTTCAGTAGGCAAAGTCAGGGGAACCTTCATAGTCAGTCTGTTGTCACATCAAAGGGAGAGGATTCCATATCATTTGACTTGCATCCCACTGCTTCACATCATGAGCAAGTCAAATCTGATATATCCCTTCAGAGCGGGAAGGCGTATCATCCTATTCAGGAATCGACTCATGAGCCCCATATCACTTCTACTGACGAGTCGATTTTCATGATACCTCAGCAGAAGGGGAAAGACCCTCAGTTGTTACAGTCTTCACATAAAGCCCCATTTTCTCAGCCTTTAGGATCACCGATTGTTTTTAGTAAGCAAGAGGTGCAGATGCAGAAGGTGCTTGACCAAGTCAAGCCTGATTATATTCACCACTTGTCTGAAGTTGCATTCATTGATAGTCGGTCGGTCCTAGACTCTCATTTCTTGACCAGTCTCTCAGATGAGACTAATCTCTGTTCTTCACGTCGAGAAAGTTATGATACTACATTTGGAGGTAGAAGGGATGGAAACACAGTGCGTAGTGTCACAGATGACACTCTTTTCTACATAGAGCCCGGTTGAGCCTGACTTCATGTCCATTGATCTCATGGACGATGAAGGATTTTTCTAGGGATCCGTCTAGCTGGGGACGTGAAACTTAGCGCTTTATGGGAGACAACCCATATTCTGTATAGTATTACATTTGTTGTTTGGATTTGTAGATTTCATTTGGTTTTATTTTTCATTTTCTATCTTTTTCTATGAGTTTCATGTTTTGTCATGTATACATTGCATTTATTACATTCATAGAACGTGCATTTTTAATTCATGTCAGGTTATTCTACTCTTTTCCCTCATTTATTTCTCTCATGTGCATTCACGTAGTTTCATATAAGCATGGGGGAGTGCCACTAGGACAGTGTCATTCAAGCATGGGGGAGGGTGTAGTTTGCACACCTTGATATTTTTGTTTACGTTCTTGTACATGTTTACACATCTCTCATGAAAAGTAGATTTTTAAAGAAAGAGTTTGAACTTATATGAATGTTATTTCAAATCTGATGTTTTTAGAGGATTTTTAAGCCCCACGAAAAATTTTTCTGACATGGATCTAAAAATTATGGTTGTTTATGCGGATTTCAAAGAAATGATGATAGATACATGTTAGAATTTATTTTGAATCATAAATATGAATATGCACAGTTCTATCTTTGAAAAACTAAGCAAATGAACAAAAGCGTAAAAAATGAGCTCAAAAGAAAAAAATAGCATGTGTTAGGTTGTTTGGATAATTCCATAATCCTTAGTAGATGGAACTTAGATGTAAGTTAAAACTTTTAATTCCATTTTCGAAAAGGAGAGTGGAAAACTTCGTGATCCTAAGTAACTGAGAACAGATACAAGTTGAAATGTTTGACTCTCATGTTATAAGGGTGAATGAAGGAAGTCACTTTTATGTCTTAGTTGATATCTTTTGGTATGCATTAAAAAAGTATAAAAGATATTGACATTGCACAAGGCATAAAAGCAGACCACACGCAAGCTATAAGAGAAGAATAAGTGCGCAAAAAGAAAAAGCGTGAAAAAATGAAAAAATCGAGAAAAGAGCTGAAAAAGAGAGAAAAGTTCAAATGCTTAGAAGTATGATTGAGAAAACCTGTGTAGAAAACATATGAGTGAGGATAAGTAAATAATAATATGTTTTTATTGGATTTTCTAAGAATAAAACATAAATAATTGTGATATTTAGAAAAGTGAAAGAAATTCTTTTTCTGTGGTGGTATATAAAAGACTCTAATTATGTCTTGATTTTTTTTGTAACATGAAATATTTGTGAAAACAAAGTCTTTAATTACCTACTGCTTATGAGGATGTGTAATATTTTGCATACATGACAGAGATGTTTGTGGGTAGCATCACTGCAAACCCTCACGAGACCTTACTCGTCCACTGGGGTAACCCAGGGGTTGAAAGGGCTTGTTGCATGAGCTAAATGCAACCGTGATTCCTACGAAAGTGAGTTAGGTGATAGTTTGATTTCTTGCATTTTTCTAGTTTGCTCGAGGACTAGCAAAACATAAGCATGGAGGTATTTGATCATGCATATAATTCAGGGTTAATTAACATTTAAATATGCATGATTTTATGAAATAATGTTTCAAAAACCCAATTTTATGTTAGTTTTCGAGTAAATATGTTAAAATGATTTAAAAATAGAAAATGCATGAAAAATAGTTTTATTTTACATTTGTATGTATATTTTAGTTTTTGTTATATTCATAGTATTTTAGTTTTAGTTTTCAATAAAAATAAAAAAAAAATAAAAAAATGGAGAAAAATAGTTTTATATTCATTTCAAGTGTTTGGTTTTTTTAGAAAAGAAGAAAAAAATTAGTAGAATAGTTTTATTTTCTTTATAAATAAAAAAAGTTTTGTTTGTAACTTTTTGAATTTTTTTTTTCTAATAAACCGTTTTACACAGTTTTTGAATTTTAAAAACTAAAAAAAATTAATAAGCAAACCGGCTGGAACCGGTTTGCATTGTTTTAAAACTGAAAAAATTTCTGTTTGAAACCGGTTCCAGCCAGTTTGGGGCTTTTAAAACCCAATAACTGAAAAAAAATCGGGCGCCTCCTCCATTCACGCCTGATCTTTCCCTTTTTCCCCTCTTTCCCTCTCTTCCCTCTCTTCTCACCTTCCTCCACCATTACCGATGGCTATTTCTTTTCCTAACTTCCCTTTCTCCCTCTTTCTCTGCCAATATCCGGCAGCCGGTGGTGGTGGAGCTCCAGTCCGGTGACGGCTGGTGGTGGAGGTCGCCACTTCAATCCCCAATCCCCTTCAGTTACGGTAAGAAATTCTACTTCTTATTCTTCTTTCATCTTCTTCTTCTTCTTCTTTTTCTTCTTCCTCTTCTTCCTCCGATTTCTTCTTCTTCCTCTTCAGATCTTCCTTCTCTTCTTCTTCCGATCTGGTTCTTCTTTTTCCTCTTCTTCTTCTTCTTCTACGTCTTCTTCTTCTTCTTCTTCTTCAGCTTCGTTAATTTTTCTTATTGAGTCTTCGGCTGTGTTGATTTTAAAAAAAAAAACAGAATAAAAAAAATTTAAACAGAATAAAAAAAAATCGATAGTTTTGTTTCAGAATTTTTTTGTTCATTGTATGATTTGTATTTTGTTAAGTCGTTACTTAGATCTGTATTTTAGTTTCATAAAGTAGTTCATTATTGGTTATTGAATTCTATTTTTTATCACATAGAGTAGATTTCTGTTTGATAGTTCTTTATTTTCCTGTTTTTAAATTTCTGTTTGCAGCATGTTCTTATTTTCCTGAATGTTGTAATTTCCTGTTTTTCTTGCTTTTACATTCATTATATGCTTTCGTTAAATTCATTTTCCAAGTTTTCCATTTCATATTTTTCCTGAATTGTTAGTAATTTTACAGTATTTTTCATTGCATTAACATTCGGTTTTATTGTTCACTTGTTAAATTTCTGTTTCTTTTACTTTCTTTTCTGAAATTCATGTCCTGATTTTCCTGTTTCTTTTATCATCTTCCTGCTTTGTTTTTTTTTTAGTTAATTTCTGTTTCTTTACCGTTCAAATTTACTGTTTTTAACTTTTTCATGTTTCTGTTTTTTTTATTTTGTATTCAATTTCTGTATTGTTCAGTTTTATATCTCTTGCTTTTGCCTGTTTAATTGATTTTTTTTTTAGTTTTTAGTCATTTCCTATTTGTTTTTCTTTACATATTGAAATTCTTGATTTTCATTACATTCTTGATATTTTCAATTCTTTTAATTCTTGAAATTTTAATCTCATGTTCTGTTTTCATAATTAGCTTACTCTATTGATAGATCCTAATTCATTGAGTTTTAAGTAGTTGTTAGTTGAGTAAATGATAGGTAATTAGTATTATTAATTGCTTAATAATCAGTTAGTTAATCGTAGAATTACTTAGTTATTAGTCATTTAGATGTCTTTTATCATTTCTTTTATGTTCTAGCTCTGGTACTGCTCGTGTTCTTTCTACTTGTGCAGGATAGCACAGGACTGGAGCAGAAGCGATTACATGACACGAAGTACAATAAAGCTTCTTTTTACTTTTTAGTTTAGAATTAGGAATTTAATTGGGTTTGTAAATATTGCACTTTACGCCCTCTGCGAAGGGTATTCATTTGTTGTAATAGTTAGTTGTTTTACTTCTCTTAAACATTCTACATTTCAAATAATTCGGCAATAAAGATTAGTTTAGATTTGTGTACTTGAATACGATATATTCCCGTTCCCTGAGTTCGACCCGGTCTCATCCACTAGTGAGAACCGGTTTTTATTATTTGATGTCTGGTTTTCACATGTTTTACATTTAAAAATCTTTTCAAAATTACAACGATTTAAAAGAAGACATCAATAACATGGCACTTAAAATAAAGCAACCTAAGCAAAAAATGCTAAAAGCAAGAGATTTAATTTTAAAGTATATAATGATATTTTATGATAACTAGCTTTTGCCTATGAATTTTGTAACAGCTAAGTTTTATTCTATATCACTCTATATGGAGTTTTTTGTGTGATAAATAGCCGATATTGTTACTATGTATTCAGTGTGACTAGATCTTTTGTCCCACTGCCACCAACACTTATTTACACCATATCACATGGACATGGACATGTACATAGACTAGAAATGAATGTGAGACATGAATATGCATTTTTTTTGAAAAGTTGGACAAGATGACATAGATTTTTAATTTTTATTGATAAAAAAGTATATTTTTGATATTTTAGTAGTTAAAAATCTTGGTATTTATTATTGAATTATTTAAATAATATTAGAGTAATGTAGGATATGTCATGATGTGTCACATGGCATCTACGTTTGTCATGTTTGTGTCAGTAGACACTGGAGGCATATAACTTGTTGCTGTGACATAGTTTACACTTTGTCATGTCAAACAAAGCTTAGTATAAAATGTAATAGTTTAGAAAATGTTGAAAGCATATGTTAGAGATATGATAGGGTTTATCAAGTTTGGGTTAATTTTATGGTTTAACAGTTAGGGTGTGTTTGATAGCAGGGATAAAATGCTCCGGGGATTTTTTGTTCCATTTTGATGTGTCCCATGGGGGCTATCAAACATGTCAAAAAATGTCTCCACCTAGGTGTGGGCAACGGGTTGGCCCGACCAGCTAATGGACCGGCCAACCGGGTCAGCCTGGTCAAAGCCTGGCCCGTCAATTGATGAGCCGAGTCTAAGTCCCAGTTGGGGCCGGCCCATTGAGAAATCCTAATCTCATGGAATCCAGACGAGTTGGGATAGATATATATGCATATAATATATATGTATAATCAGAATATATATTATATATTATTTATTTATTATTAGATTTGTTAAATTTATTTTATTTGCTATGTTTTCTATATATGACATGATAAATGTAAAAAATATAATTTTTCATTTTTAACTTAAGTTTCATTTTCAGATTACATATTTTAAGGAGACAGAAGAAGGATTATCATGAATCCCTTGAGTTAAGGATATGATAGAGGTCAGTGACTTGTTATTATTATCTCTTATTTTGGACTACATATATTTGTAATTTGTAAAAGATCAATAAAAAACAAAGGAATACTTCTTCTCTACTGTGTTTTTCTTTAATATCATTTCATTACAAGAAAAATGTTAATTAGCGATGGACATTTACGCTTGAAATAATCCATCCCAATATTGCGTCGGATTAGCGAGATAAAATTAGTCATCCCTAAAATTAGAATTAGTTGCATAATTTGTGACAAAAAAATTCTGTCTCAAAATCCGTCGCTAATTAGCGACGGAATGTAATCCGGCTCGAACTCCATCGCAACTTCGCAACGGATGAGCGACCTAATTTTTCTGTTGATACTTCATTCTAATTGGCGACGAATTTTGAGATGAAAATTTTCCATCGCTAAGTTGTCACTAATTTCTTCTGTAAAACCCTAATGTGATCCCCTTTCTTTCCCTTACTGTTTCATCCCTCGCACGTTGCCCGCCGCCTGTCACCTCCTCCTTCTTCCCTCACTCCTCTCTCATCACCATGTGCCACTGTCGTGTGCCATCGGCGCCCGTCGCCTGTCGCCTATCACCTCCTCCTTCTTCCCTCAGTCCTCTCTCGTCGCCGTGTGCCACCGCCGACCACTGCAGTGTGCCACCGCCGACCACCGCAGTGTGCCATTGTCGCCCGCCGCCTGTCGTCTGATTTCTCTCCATCACCTCCTCCTTCTTCCCTCACTCCATCTCTCTCACCGCCGTGTGCCACTGCCGTGTGTCGACCTCCTCTTCTTCCTCCCCCTCCCCGAGTCCTCTCTTCACCTCTTTCCTTCCCCATTTGCAGGCCGCCGGAGCGGCGCCATCGTCGACCTCCTCTTCTTCCTCCCCCTCCCCAAGTCTCGCCCAATCCGTCGTAGGCCGACCATCGCCGACCTCCCATCCCCTCTTTTCTTCCCCTATTTTCTTTTGTCCACCCTGCACCATCGTTGTCGTCGAGACGCACTTCGTCTCTCCGATGAGTGCCGACCCAGAGGCCCTCCACTATCGTGGTTCTCATCGGCCAGTACCAGATTCTCTGACGAGTGCCGACCTAGAGGCCCTCCACTATCGCGGGAGTAGCGGTGAGCAATCGTGTACTAGTCAAGTTCCATCCATCTCATCGGGCCTCTGACATGTATCCTCCAATCGTAAAGGTCTGTTTGGGTGACGATAAGTTGGTCGTTGTGTGTGTGTGTGTGTGTGTGTGTGTGTGTGTGTGTGTGTGCAGCTGTAGCATTCTCTCCTTGTGAGAGGGGCAAGTAGATCATTTGGTATTGTATTATTTTGTGTTGGGCTGCCAAGAGACATCATATTCAAAAAATGAGTGTAGCTGAGATGCGTATGCTGAGATGGATGTGTGAAAATACAATAAAAGATGAGATTCAGAACGAGGAGATACGTAAGAAGGTAGGCATTGCACCCATTGAAAATAAGATGAGAGAGAATCGTTTACAGTGGTTTGGACATATTCGACGAAGGCCTAATGATGCTCCAGTTAGAAGGATGGAGAAATGGAAAAATATATTAGTTAAAAGAGGTAGGGGTCGTTCTAGGAAGACATGGATGGAGGTGATAGGAAAGGATATGAATGCTTTGAACCTCGCCGAGGACATGGCATTGGATAAAAATGATTGGAGGAGAAGGATTCATGTGGAAGACCCATAATGATTTTCTTTTTTGGTTCATATCGCCGACCCCAATTGTTTTGGGATGAAGGCGTAGTTGTTGTTGTTGTGCTTTGGAGGTACTGATCATGCATTTATTTTAGCAATTAATTCATATTAATTCATGCATGATCCAATACAAATCCAAAATTTATCGTTAGTTTCAAGAAAATGCGTGAAAAAGATAAAATTCAAAAAAAGCATAAATTGTAAGTTAATTTTGTGAATTAGGTTGTTTAGAAATTAGTATTCATATTTTTCTTTAGGATTTAGATTTTTAATTAAATTAGATTCGAAAAAATAACTCAACGCTATAGTTTTTAAGAAGTTGAAATAGTTTAGGCAAAATGTAGGTTTTTAGAGTTTTTTAGAAAACATTTTGTTTTTGTAGAAAACTCTTTTTGGAATTTATAGAAATTAATAAGAGTTAGTAGCAAACTCCTCCTCTTTAAATACCCTATGTAGGGATTTGAGAGAGGAGCCCTTCTTTTCTCACACGCACCCCTCTTCTTCTCAACCCCTATCTTCTTCCTCCTCTTTTCTTCTCCTTCCTTCTTCCTCCTTTCTTCTTCTAACTCTTTTCCACCGGAGGTCCTGAATCTTCTCAATGGGTGCCATCAATGCAAGGGATAGGCCCCTTCACTCCTTTCAACCCCTCCAGCAATTTGGTAAGTCCTTCTTCCTCTTCTTCTCCTCCTTCCCTCTCTTTTCACCTCCTCTCTTCTTCTCTTTCCCTTCTCCTTCATCTCCGATGGAGAAACACGATCCGACGGCGGTGGAAGGGCTAGAGATCGCCTTCTCTTCCCAACCCCTCCAGCCAATTCGGTAAAGTTTTTCTTCCTTTCATTTCTTGTTAGATTAGTTGATTTGATTAATTGAAAATAAAAACGAAAAAATTAGATTAAGTTTTCATTCTGCGTTTTAGATTTTTCTGATCTTCATTGTTACGGTTTAGCTTTTAGCGTTTCTGAGTTTACATCTTACATTTTTGGTTTCCCACATCATCGTCACCTCTGTATTTGTTATCATCAGCATCAAACTCATTCTGCATCTTCATTCCAATCAGTAGCGCATTTCATTTGCATCGTGTTGCATCATTTGAAATTTTTGATTTCAACAACTTTCTGCAGCATTTTCCTATTTTGTGATTTTTCTTATTTGCTGCGATTTTCGCGATTTGATTTATTAGTTTTTTTCCCTCTATATTTGCTGTTGCGATCTGTGTTTTTGAGTTTCATTTTCTTTATTTCATTTCCAGCATTTCATTGACTTCCTGCATTTCAAATTTCATTCCTGCAATAGATTTTCACTCTGTGCGCATTTGTTTATTATTATCCATTATGCTCTTTTCAATTACGTTCTACTGTAATTTCTTACTTATGCGGTTTTCCTTTCTTGCTTTACATTGTATTTTCGTCCCTTTTGTTTCTAAAATTTCCCGCTACGCAATTGCATAAGCATTTTAGTTTTGTGTTTTCTTTCTATATCGTGCAATTTGCTTTTCTTATTTTCCCTTCGTGAATTCACATTTCGCATTTAATTTCGCATTTTGTTTTGACATTTATGCATTCATTTCATTTTTGCATTTTCATTTTGTTAGTGCAGTGCTATTGTCGTTGTTGTTGTGTGTTTCGTGTTTTACAGGAAAAGCATGGAGCAGGAGGCAAGCAAGCTAGACACATGGTGGCGTGCATTCGATATGCGACATGAGGATACAAGCGAAAGACAATTGCTTTTCTTTTAGAATCAGGAATTTGATCTTCATTTAATTTTTGGGTTATAATAAAACCATTTTAAACCCTCTGCCTATCTAGGGTAAAATTTGATGTAATAGTTAAGTAGTTATTTTCTTATACTTTTATAATTTTGGCAATAAAGCGTAGTTAGTTGAGTGTTGAATACACAATATTACCCATTCTTTGAGTTCGACACGGACTCTATCACTCATGAGAGCCGGTTTTTATTTTTGGTGTCTCGCTTTCACTGTATTTCAATTGAAAATTATCGTTTTAAAACAGGTTTTCTAAAACTTACACCAAATTTTGGCATCGTTGTCGAGGAACGGTGAAATACGAGTATTCACTTTATTGTCTTGTGTTTGTTCTCATATTTTAGGTTGTTAGTTTACTTTCAGTTCATTAATTAGGATTGCTTAGTTTGTTTTCTTGTTGATTAATTAGGATTTCTTAGTTTGCTTTTCGTACTTAAGATTAGAACCACATGTTTGCATAATGTAGAGACCAGTTTACTTTTCCTACATAGCCCACCTATTAGGATACCCTTAGAGGTGACTATGCACGATTGGTACTATGCTTACAGTTTATTTTTTGCAAATTCCCTACTGAGTGCAAGTGTGTGGTGTTTTATTTGTTTTGAGCTTTTCATTATTGCTTTTTATTTTACTTGCTTTGTGGTTTGCGTGGTTTAGCCACTTAGTGCATTAGTTAGGTAGAAAAACCAAATTTAGGACGCTTGCTGCACCAGTCTACTCTATTGGTGCATGCAAGGGCGAGGATCGCTCGACCCCGAGCTTGTTGAGCCTATTGAGGATCTCGAGTCTCTCGTTAGGAGAGCCCATCATCCCATCACTGTGGACAATGATCAGCCTTTGATTCATCCTCTTAGAGAGTATTTCATGCCAAATCAGTATACTCTCGCCTCCTGCATCACAAGACCTGATGTAGGAGCGAACCAGATTGAGATCAAGGTCAGTGTAATCCAAATGTTATCATCTTTCTATGGCCTTAGCAACGAACACCTCTACCATCATCTCGATGAGTTTATCGAGATCTGCTCTATAGTGCGGATCAACAATTTTGGAGATGATGCATTGAGGTTAACGTTGTTTTTGTTCTCCCTCAAAGATAAAGTCAAGCACTGACTAAAGGCCCTCGATATGATTTAGATTACCACTTGGGAAGGAATGCAATGCGAGTTCCTCAAAAAGTATTTCCCAATTGGTAAGACAAATTGGTTTCGTAAAGCAATAACCAGTTTTTCTCAGATTGAGAGAGAACAATTCCATGAGACTTGGGAGAGGATGAAAGATATTCTCCGCAAGTGCCCCCACCCCCAGGTGCCCTATTGGCAACTGGTGCAGTATTTTTATGATGGCCTGACTGAGAAGGATAGGCAAATTATTGATTTGTCGTATGGGGGAACATTCATGCTCAAGAGTGAAGATGAGGCATGGACTTTATTTGAGACTTTGAGTGAAAATATCATGCATCATGCCTTGTCTTCACGGTTCGATAGGACCACATCTGTGTCTAGTGGTCCTAGGAAAGTTGGGATTTCTGAAGTAAAGTCCGAGCGCAAATTGCAAACCAAAGTTGACATGTTCTAGGAAGTTAGATCAATTCTTAGCCAATTCATCTTTGAGAAGTCTAGTAGAAAAAATGTGTGAGCTATGCACTAACCCTATACACTTTGTTTTTGAGTGTCCGACATCACCGCTATATCCTGAATTCATTCAGGAGCAGGAGAATGCTGCCCAAGGTTTTGCTAGACCCGTGCACGATCCTTTTACACCTACATATAACCCAGGATGGCAAAACCACCCCAATTTTGACCCACCCCATCAGTCCTCCCAGACACAGCATAGACAAAGTATCTTTTCACAAGGTTACACGTGTCCCATATTTCCATAGGTCCACCCCCAGTTTAGTCTGCCTTCTCTTCACAAGCCCACTTCGAGCACATCATTTTAGGAGAAGATGTTAGAGGCCTTTTCTGATATTAAGGCCACTCTTTATTCCCACACGCAATCAATAGCGAAGCTAGAGACTCAAATGAGACAGTTGGTTGAGGCCTTGAGCAAGCGTAACAAGGAGAGCCTACCTAGTCAGACTGTTGTCAACCCAAAGGGAAAGGATCCCATGTCATTTGGCCTGCATACCCTAGATTCTCACCATGAGCAGGTCAAATCTGTTATATCCCTTTGGAGTGGGAAGGCATATCACCCCATTCAGGAATCGACTGATGAGCCTATTGTCATACCTACTAACCAGTCGATCTCCTCCACCAAGCCCCAGGAGAATGGGCAAGGCCCGCAACTTGAGTTTTCATCATAATATACTTTCCGAGCCCCTGTTTCCCAGACCTTAGGGCAACTGATTGCTTTTAGCAAGCAAGAGGCATACATTCACGAGATGCTTGACCTAGTCAAGCAAGATCACATCTCGCCCTTGCTTGATATTGCATATTGTGATAGTTGATCAGTTCTTGACTCTCCTTTTGAGAGTACTCTCCAAGAGGAGACTAACCTCCTGTCATCCAGCGTCGAGAGTCATGATATCACTTATAAGGGTAGAGTGGGCAGAAACACAGTGCGTAATGTCACAGATGACACTCTTTTTCTCAGAGAGCCTGATTGAGCATGACTTCATGTCCATTGATCTCATGGACGATGAAGGTTTCCCAGAGATCCGTCTAGCTGGGGATGTGAAACTTAGTGCTTTATGAGAGGCAACCGATATGTTGTATATTATTAGATTTGTCTTTAGGATTTGTAAATTTATTTAAGTTGTGTTTTTATTTTTGTTAATGAGTTTCATGTCTGTTATCATTGCAAAATTTTACTTTTACAAGTCAAACTGACCTTTGAAAAAGATTTTGCAAATAACTGGCCTCCGTTTTAAAATGCATGATAATTCTGAAGAATGAGACTCGCTTGTCGGTACGAGTTTCAACCGTTCCTGGCATCATAACCAGGGGTAATCAGACCAATGATCAATCTAGTGCTTTGCTTTGCTCAACTTGTTTAAATCAGTGTTCTATTCCTAAATGTACAAACAATCAGGCATGTGCAGATTAAAAACATGATGTACGCTTCGAATATTGGAAAATTATTGGAAAAGGGACACTTTAAAAATCATGAATCACATTGGAAAAATATTTTGAAGAAAAGGAAAATCGATTTCTGAAGAAATCCTGATGTTTTGAGAAAATCAATTTGTGAATAAATTTTAAAGATTTTTGAGAAAATCGGTTTTTCTGAGTTTTAAAATCTTGAATTGATCAAGAGGATGGGCGTGTAACCCTGTGAAAAACTCTTTTTATGATGCAATATAACCTAGATGATGCATGAATGCAATATGAGAAAATATTTTCTGAAGAATTTATGGAAAATCATTGATAAAAAGAATTTTTGTGCCTTATAGAAATCAGATGGAATAAACTCTCTACTTATCCCTGACTATGGACATGAATATGTATGGAATATAGTTCATTTGATTCTAAAGGGAGAAAATATTTAAAAAAACTTTAAAATATGTAATGATTTTTTAAAATGCCTGAGTGTAGGCCATTTGTGGCTTAGAAAAAGATGATAAATCTCAGTTTCGTTCGTATTCTGACTATGACCATAAATACGAAACCCACCAAGTTTATCAACTCTTTAGAAGCTAGTGCACGTGCCATTCATGTAGACCATGGTGGATTTGAATATGCATGAATCATCATCCATCACACATTAACATTATTGAAAGAAATAAACTATATGCAATGCAACCCTATTCTAAGCAGGAAATTAAATTCTTATTCCAAGTTTTTATAATTTATATAAATAACAAATTAAAATAAAGAAAAGAAAAATAAAGAAAATACAGTCTTTAATGTCCCTGCAAAACTAGCAAACTTGTTAGTAAAGATATGTTGGCTTTTCAGGATTTATCCAACAATATCTGGAAATTGCTAGATTTATCTGGATGTAAGCCTTTTTCCATGTTTTCCTTGGATAAACATAATAAAATATGATGTAAAATTGAATAAATAATAAAAAAAACAACTTTTAAATTCATAATTTTGGAAAAAATGACCAAAATATTCCTAAAAATAAGACTATGGCCTTGAAATCAGGCTTTCAGAGAAAAAAAATTGTAAAACTTTTGATTTAAGAATCAAACGGATTCAAATCAACATCAAATCGGGTGTGGAGCACTATAGCATGATTATAAACATGATAAAACCCTAATAATATGATGTTTTTCATGAAAAACATGAAACATCATAAAAATATCATTTTTTGCCTCTGTTTCAATTGAATCGGGACTCTGTGGGCACCCTGTTTTTGTGATTTAATTAAATAAACTATCAAATAAATTCAAAAATTAACAAAAATTTGCATCAACACTTCTAATAACTTTTAAATTAAAGTAAAATTAAAAAATAGAAATTTCGACATTATTTTGATGTGAAAATAAAATAAAACCCTAAAAATATGCAATTTTGCCCATGGGCATATACCTATCACAGTGTCAGACCCGAATCAGGTATCAAACAACCATAAAAATTTACAGAGAGATATTAGACATATAAACAAAAATTCCCTTTTTTACAGATCGGAAAAATCATCTTTGGTTAGGGAGATACTATTCTGGTAATATACCATTAATTCCGACGAATACGTAACGAGTTGAAATAAATACATCTGGTTTTAGGTACAGAAAAATATATCAAACTGTTTTAAAAAATTATGAAATTTTAGCAAATGATAGTAAACAGATAGATGAAGATACTCTTTTTTTATGAATCATCGATTGTATCTTCGGTGAGAGAGATACGATCGACACAAGTCGATCTGAGGTTTAGACAATACATAACACGCTCTGTAAAATAGGTTCCACTTTCTGATAGAAGAAAAATAGAACTCAACCGTGAAAAAATATGAAAATTTTACAGAAAATACTAGACTTCATGATGAACGCACTGTAACTTACGAGTTGTCGATCGGACCTTCAATGAGGGAGATATCACCTTGGCAAGTCGTTCCCAATTTCCTGTAGCATTTTCTCGGTTCAAGAAGTATAGTTCGATTTTCTATTTTTTTGACAAAGTTACAGAGTCCAAAATAATCCAATTTTTTTATGGAAAATCACTGACATATGCACGATTCTTACCTAAAAAATCAAATTTTTTTGACAGAAAATTGAACATAAAATAATGTTGTTCCCGCATGATCAGGATCGAGATGCACAAATTATCAATAATGCATGAATAACCTATTCTAAACATAAAAAATAATAAAGAAAAAGTGATAAATAATATAACTAATTTAGATTTGATGCTTGAATGAATAAAACAAATATCAGTATGATGAAATAATAAAAAAAATCAGGGGAAAGCATGGTTGGAATTCGATTTAGCCTATAGAAGAGGGATTCGACCATCGAACGGTCGAATCTCGATCTTTTTCGAGCGTTTAGCATAATGTACCCATCAACAATAATTTCAATGGAACAAAAATGTGTATATCACCCTCACGTAGCATTAAATTGCTTTCTTGAATCATCCTCATAGGTTTTGAACAAAAAACGTGGCTCAAATCTAATACCAAAAGGGTGGAAAGGGCTAAAATACTCTAAAACAAATAATAAAATTAATAAAAAAAGCATGAAATAAAATAAATAAAACTTACCTTGGTGATGCTGCAACAATGAAGGAATGAAGGCTGCTAGAGGAGAGAGAGAGAGAGCAAGAAAGCAATGAGAGAGAGAGCATGCATGGGTCGACCCTCCCCTATGCCCCTTTTTATAGATTTTTTTGGATTTAGTTTAAGAAGAGTTTTAATTTTTCTGGACTCTTCTTAATGGTTTTGGATAAGCCATATGGGGGGCGATTTTTCTAAAGTCTCCCAACCTAATTAAAACCCTAATTTCTATCCTAATTGAATCCTAATTGTGTAAAATAAGCCTCAAATGTGGCGCCATCCCCTGTGGGCCCATATTTGGTTTTAAAAACTCTAATTTCAAGTTTTAAAAACAAGGTTTTAAAAAGCGAAAATAAAGGTTATATTTTGAAATCAATTTTGATTTTTCAAACTCCTAACCTAATTAGGACACTGACTAATCCTAAACTAACCAAAAAAATTTCAAATGTGGTGCCACCCACTATGGGCCCCACTTATTTTTCAGAAAACGATTTTAAAAATTTAAAGATAAAGGGGTTAAAAATGATTTTTCTTCAGAAACTTCAAAAGGACATCTAAACTAACTAATATATTTTTTTGTGCTTTTGAAATACGAAGGATGTAAAATAAAATAAAATTGAAAATTAGGGTTTTGCACCCCTGCAGGGTGGGCCTCGCTTGAAGAAGGTTGAAAACTGATTTGAAAATCCAGTTTTTGAAATAAAGGGTTTTTAAAAAAGAAAGTTTTTGAAAGAAAGTTTAAAAATAAAACTAAAGTTCTAAATTAACTAGAGTCCTAAATGGATTGAAACTCTTTCAGATATGGCACCAACTATGTGGGCCCCACACCAAAGTTTTAAAATAGTTGAAATAAAGACTGAAAATGGTTTTGAAAGAGAGTTGAAGTCACCAGATGAGGATCAAAAGTGCCAATTGATGTTTACTTATGTTTGTTAAATCTTACAATGATGTTTACTTATGAAGCCAAATATTGTGACGATTTGTAATGTTGGTGATTGTTTAATGAATGGGATAATTCATATTATTATATACTTGGGGAAGCGGTTGTAACATATAATGATGCAGTTAAATTTATGTGTTGTGCAGGTTAGCAATGTCTAAAGCTCGTCAGATAAGAAATCCCCCGCCATTCTATGGGATGACTATTAGAGAAGTTATCCGCCAGTCCCATCTATATGAGCATTATGAAAGGTAGCAAAATATAATGAAAATTGAGAATGATAAAGACAGGGATAAAGCGTTGGAATTGTATTATGCGAAGGATTATCCATTAGTTATTGAGGCTGAAGAGCAAAGGAAGAATGAGAAAGAACTAAAGATGAATAAGAAGAAGGATGACGAAGAGAAGGAAAAACAAAGGAAGAAGGAGGAGAATGAAAAGCAAAGACAAAGAAAGAAGGCAGAGGAGAGGGAAAGGCAAAGGAAGAAGGAGGAGAATGAAAAGCAAAGAAAGGAGGAGAGGCAAAGGCAAAAAAAGAATAAGGAGAAGGAGAGGGAAAGGCAATTGAAGAAGAAGGAGAAGGAAGAGAAGGAAAGGCAAATGCTGAAGCAGAAATATTTTGAAAAGCAAAGGAGGATAAGTCAAATGAAGAAGGAGGCAGAGGAGAGGGAAAGGCATAAAAAGAATAAGGAGGAGGAGAGGGAAAAGCTATTGAAGAAGAAAAAGGAGGAGAAAGAGAATGAAAGGCAAATGATAAAGATGGAAGAGGAAAGGCAAAGGAAGAAGTATTAGGATGAGGAAGAGAAGGAAAGGCAAAGGAAGGAGAAGAAGGATGAGGAGAAGAAGGAAAGGCAAAGGAAGGAGAAGAAGGATGAGGAAGAGAAGGAAAGGCAAAGGAAGGAGAAAGAGGATGAGGAAGATAAGGAAAGAGAAAGGAAGAAGCTGGAGGAGGAAGAGAAGGAAAGGGAAAGAAAAAAGCTAGAGGAGGAAGAGAAGGAAAGGGAAAGGAAAAAGCATAAGGAGGAAGAAAAAGAAATGGAAAGGAAAAAGCAAAAGGAGGAAGAGAAGGAAAGGAAAAGGAAGAAACAGGAGGAGGAAGAGAAGGAAAGGGAAAGGAAGAAAGAAATTAACAAGCAAAAGAGGGAGGCGAAGGAGCGAAGGAAGAAATAAAAAAGCAGCGGGAGGAGACAGAGCAACAAGAAAGGCAGAGGATGGAGAGAGGGGATAAAGAGGAGAAAAGTATGACCAAGGTACGTAAATTGATCCTGTCTGTCACGATTTACTATGATAGGTACTACTGTGATAATGATTACTATGTATAGCGATTAATGTGATAGCGATTACTATGATAGCGATTACTGTGAATGATTTACTGTGATAGGTATTACTATGTATAGTGATTACTGTGATAGCGATTACTATGTATAGCGATTACTGTATACAATGACGTGTATAAGTATAAATGAGACTAATTTATAATTGATACGAATAATATGCTATTTTGTGTTACACAGAGGTCAGAAGAGAAGTAGAGCACCAGGTGAAAAGCTCAGAGGGTGGTGTCAGTGGCCTGTAGTTCTGTCGTGATATGGTCAGCTGAGTGCATATCAGAAGGATCAATTACAAAATATGCACTTCGGTGTTCTTCTAGACCAGCATTATTTTGAAACGTGTTGGAACACCATGACCCACCTGGTAAATAAGTGGAATCATCAGACAAACACATTTCAATTTGATTCTTTTGAGATCACTATGACCCTAGAAGATGTGGTGCAGATTACTAGTCTTAAGTGTCATAGAAGTGTTTTCCTATTACAGGATTCAAACTATAACACAAAGGAAAAGTGCACGGCCCTTCTAGGAATGTCGATAGATGACTAGAGTCAATGTATTTCTGGTGGAAGCAAATCCACATCGATGAAAGTTTCTTCTTTTTGTAATAAATGGAAAGGTCAGTCTGCGATATGTGCATCTGAAAGAGATGACCAAGAGTTGTGCGACTTCCTTTTTTTATTTTTGGACTTACTTTATTTTATGATTGTTCTGGTTCGAGAATAAGTTACTTGTGGTTGTAGTTCCTGGAAGACTTAGATGAAGTCAACAACTGGGCATGGGGTGCTACTATGCTCGCACACTTGTACAATCAACTTTACCGTGCGAGTAAGGGTATGAAAATCGTCAAGGGTTTTTGGCTATTTGTTTAGGTATTTGTTTATTACATATTTAGTACTTGTAGACTATGCTCGTTGAAGGTTGTAGTGTTACTAATATATTATTTTTATAGGCCTGGGCGTGGGAGCATATTGTCGCGTTGCGTCCTCAATGTGGCCCTGTGATTTATGATTTTCCAAAGATCGGTCGGTGGGCTAGAATAAATGTCTAGGAGGATAATGCTAAGTTCATTTTAGATGGTCTGCAATTAAATGAGGTAAATAGTTTAAAATCGTTTACAATCAGTTCAACATTTATCATTCATTAGTATAAATCATTGAAATGTTTAGCATTCTTAAGTAATCATCGTTGTAGGATTTTGTCTTGATTAGTATAAATCGTTATCGCTTTAGCATTTAAGTTTCAGTACTGTAAATTGTTGTAATCATTTGCATTCTTAAGTAATGATCATTGCAGGATTTTGTATTCCTTAGTATAAATCGTTATCGCTTAAGCATTTAACATTCAATACTGTAAATCATTGTAATTGCTTGCATTCTTAAGTAATGATCATTGCAGGATTTTGTATTCCTTAGTACAAATCGTTATCCCTTGAGCATTTAACTTTTTTTAGTGTAAGTCATTGTAATCATTAGCATTCTTAGTATTTAGCACTCGTTATTATAAATAATTTTAATATTTAGCATTCATTAGCATGAATAATTTTATATACCTAAACCATAATCTCCAATGTACAAGTTGTGTAGAGACCGTATGGAGATGGGGAGGACGAGGACCAAGAGCTCGTTGCTAAGGATGCAAGACTATCTGACCGCGATATTTGGTTCTTTAGCAATTATGAAGCCGAGTTGCAACATGGTAGTCGAGTTCTTCTACAATCTAGCTTGGGATAGTCTATCCCAAAGAAGTCTATGGAAGTGAGAAGGAAGATGAATAGTGGTTGGGCTAGGAACATGAATTGGCACAAATGCTACAGGAAACAATTAGATAGCTAGAACAAAGAAGGTGTTTGTGCCATAGATTATGGTTATAAAGAATGACAATATGATCCCAACTATTTTCAAAAATATTGGGAACCCATACATCGAAATCTGAAGATTGAGAATACTGGGAACCCATGTCTCCCTTGTGTCCCCCATCATGTCGCATTCTAGTATAGAAAACACGTACATCGTCTCCCTCTGACTACAACAATGATTACCTCAGTAACAATACACGATGAGGAGTGAACACAACTCACAAAAGAGAAGGTAGTCTATGGCACAAGGTTCGAGATGTTGAAGAGGGAGAATAAGGACTTACGAAAGGAGGTGATCAATTTGAGGAGACAAATGCGGTCACTCGTAGAGATGATGACCAATGTTTATTATAAGATTGAGGGAAGCAAGAGGCCACCAGAGATAGAGAGTCCACCAAGAAAAAGAAAGAGACGATTTGTATGTCATCATTGTCCATTTGAGTCATCAAGTGCCAGTGAATAAACGATAGCAATTCTTTTTATTTCGATAATTATTTATTATAATTCTATAATTCTTTGTTGTAATTCTATAATTATTTTTTGTATTGTGACATTCTTTAATTCTTTAATTTCTTTTTTAATAAGTGTAACACACAAGTGCCACTGAACAAATCATTGTAATTTTTGACCTTCATAAATAAAAGTGATCTTATTTCTTATTTATAAGAGATTGTGATTGCCTTGCAACCAATTATATATAAGAGATCGTAATTTATTTTTTATAGAAGGTGTTCTATCACGATCTGTACAGCCATCCCACCTAAACCCATCAAATAATTGAACCAAATCTGTTTGAATATCCTATTGTGATTTTCCTTCACAAGCTTTGTCCTAGGGAACGATACGTTCCATCGCGATTTACATAATGAGATTTTTATTGCAGGATTTTGTATTCCTTAGTATAAATTGTTATCGCTTTAGCATTTAACTTTCAGTACTATAAATTGTTGTAATCGTTTGCATTCATAAGTAATGATCGTTGCAGGATTTTGTATTCCTTAGTACAAATCATTATCGCTTTAGCATTTAACTTTCAGTACTGTAAATCGTTGTAATTGTTTGCATTCTTAAGTAATGATCGTTGTAAGACTTTGTATTCCTTAGTATAAATCATTATCGCTTTAGTATTTAACTTTCATTAGTGTAAATTGTTTTAATTGTTTGCATTCTTAAGTAATGATCATTGCAAGATTTTGTATTCCTTAGTACAAATCGTTATCCTTGAGCATTTAACTTTTGTTAGTGTAAGTCGTTGTAATCGTTAGCATTCTTAGTAACAGTCATTGTAAGAAATTTAACACTCATTATTATAAATAATTTTAATATTTAGCATTCATTAGCATGAATAATTGTCTATACCTAAACCATAATCTCCAATGTACAGGTTGTGTGGAGACCGTATGGAGATGAGGAGGATGAGGACCAAGAGGTTGTTGCTGAGGCTGTGAGACATCCCACCTAAACTCATCAAATAATCGAACCATATCTATTAGAATATCCTATTGCAATTTTTCTTTATGAGCTTTATCCTAGCGAACAATATGTTCCATCGCGATTTACACAATGACATTCAAAAATGGCGAAAAAGAAAAATAAACAAATTAACACGATGTTTAGACTTAGTAAATAACAAATCAAGTTAACTTCAACGATACAGACATCATTGTGTAAATTGCTCTGGGATAAATAAAAATTGAGTTAACTTCAATGATACATTACAATCACATTCATTTACATGAGTATTTAGTTACAATACATCACGACCAATGGTTTGGCTTAGATACAATATATGACCAACATCATCAAATAAAATAGACATCATCATCAGCATCAACCCACGTCCAAATAGTGATGTGCTTCAAAATAGACATCACCAACATCATCAGCACCTTCAGTTTATTGAGTGACCTTCGCTAGTCACTAGGAACGATAGAAGGCAAATCTATCTACCAATGGAGGTCTTTATCTGTTTGCAAGTTTTTTTTCATGAAGTATATTGGCAGCAGATAAAGGTATGGATCCCAATAGACATAGAAGATGCAGCCCGCACGACTTGCATATGTGTCCTGAAGTATATCAAAGATTAAGCAGATATTTTTTCAACTGCAAAGTATGGTTTGTGAACGATTGAGGCTATGGCAGTAGGAATAGATCAAATAGATGGTCATCAACACCCACCTGTCTATCATGCAGAATATTTGTGCTTGCTCTGGTATGACGACAAAGACTGACGATGATTATGGTCGTTATATTTTGCATAAGCTTCAATATACTTCACGACAAATACGCGACAATCGTATGTGTCATGAATATATCGATGTATCCACCAAAGATAACCGCTATAATCATCATCAAAGATTATACAGATCTTTTCTCACGACATGAAACAACTACGGTATCAGCATCAAACCCCACTCATCAAGCACAGGTAGAAGAAACACAAAAGAAAAAAGAAGAAAGAAAAATACAAGGAAGAAGAAGAAGAAGAAGACAAAGGCGATGAAGAAAAAAGAAGAAGAAGAAGTTGCTTTGTCGCAGAAAAGAAAGACAAAGAGAGGTTAAATAGATTAGGGTTTTAGACCTCGACAACTGCTCAGGTCGGGTCACTCCCCCACCTAAACCCATCACACAAATTGATATGCTTGATAGACTAGATAAAGTAAAAATCGAGGTAACTTCATAAATACAAATCAATTTACAATTTGCCTCGATGTTTATTGGTAAACTACAAATCTAGGTAACTTAATAAATACAAATCGACTTATAACCAAAATACTTTAAGTTTCATAATTTAATAATATTTGTCCTATTGCAATTTGTTGTTACGATCTTTAGTTGCAATTTGATTTCATTGTAACAATAAGTGCTATCATGATTTGCTTGATATGTCCTATCACATTGACTAGTTTTATAAAAGCCAGATGAAACAACATTTTTTATTTAATTAATGTGCAATGCAACTAATTTGCATGCAATTTTTTAAAATAGGTGGTAGGTGAAAGGACCTTTCCTTTATATATGAATGACACATCACACAAGTTCAGGACAGTGTCACTTCGCTTTGCTTCATGAATAAGGAACAAACAAATTGACAGTTTCTTTATAAACAACGTGTTCGTGATTCGAACATATAACCTATTTCATCATAAAGGGTGTATCGATATCGAGGAAGAAGATGACCATAGCTACACGATCAACGATGATGAATCAGGCGTATACTGTCTAAACCTTGTATCGATTTTCTTTAAAATTTGTCTCTTTTATGGCGTATATTCGATTTGTGTTGTGTACTTTAGAACAAAATTTCAATATCATTTCTTGAATATTCTGCTAATGACAGTGGAACATCCACAAAAGGCGGTGCCCGAAAACTCAACAAAGAGCTCCAAGATAACATCAAACGGAAGCAGAACGAATTTGTAGAAGGGAACACTATCAGTAATTTTGTACGTATGAAACCACTATCAGTTATATATTTACGTATGCCATGGGTATGTATGGTAACAAGTTCATATTTGTTGCAAACTAAATATATCTGATTTTGTCAAGTATATTAAAAGCAATGCAACAACCAATACTAGACGCATCGTCAACCCTTATTTTATGGTATATCAGTTCTCTTATAGGTTTATTTTGTTTTTTGATTTACTCTTGTTGCTTCATGTTTTAACATTACTATTATCACTGTTTTGTTCAACAGAGTATCGTCCGTCGATTGTCATACTCCATTGGATTCCAAGATGCAGTACCATGCTAGGGTAATGATGATCACTGCGGAGACTTTTGGTCAAGTGAAAAGGTAAGTGAAGAAACGTCTTGTCTAAGGTTTAGGCATAATAGTCCTAACACGATTTGTAAGATATTGTATCAATTTGCAGATATTGATTTCTACACTCTGGCAATCTGCTGAGCATTGGGTCTTATACGTGATGGATTTATGGGAAAAACAACTATGGTGCTATAACTCATTGAACTTTCACACTGATGTACAACATAATATTATGCATTTGGTAAGTTTATATCTATAAGTGTATCTTATCTTTTACGGTGGCCCAGATTTTACTTGATTCTACATTACCCACAGAAAAGATTCCTCAAAGACGTTTTGGGTATTGACATTGGCGAGTGGAGCTTGCGCTATGCAGACCATGCTCCTTTACAAAATAATGGCATCAATTGTGATGTATTTATAATCAAGTATATTGAAGCAATATACAATGGACGAGAATCTGATTTCGACGTTGTATGCTCTATACTTAAACATTTTTTATTATCCTCTATTATTGGGAACTCAATTTATATATTGGTGTGACATTACCTTTTTGTTGCAGGATGATATACCTGGATTTCGCAAAGCACTATGCCAAAAATTTATTGAGTTTCTAATTACAAAAGAGAAAAAAACTCAGTCGGCAAGAATACTTACAAGGCAACGAACGGCGCGACCCCAGGAGTAATATGATGTACAGAGATTTCTAACAGATTTTGTAGAGTGTGTATACCAAATTTTGTATACAAATTTTATTACACTATATACAAATTATGTAAATCTCTCTAGGTTGAAATAAAATTTAAATTTTACTAAACACGCGAATAAGTTAGACTCTTATTTATAGCAAAGGCAAATCGTTGTCTCCTACATAGACGTAAAAGCGATTAGTGTTGTGTACTATTTACAAATCCTTGTAATGTTCACCCTTCATAAATGAAAATCGTAAAAGCGATTACCGTTGTGTATAGTGAACAAAGCGTTATAATGTTCACCCTTCATAAATAAAAATCCTAAAAGCGATTAGTACTATGTACAGTGAACAAATCTTTGTAATGTTCGCCTTTGCAAATGAAAATCCTAAAAGCAATTAGCGTTGTGTCCAGTGAACAAATCGTTGCAATGTTTGTGATTGCTTTTCTAGTTTTCCTGTCGAGATTTGCACAAACATTATGTCATACCTTTTTTCTTATATTACACACGTGTACATTATCTTTTTCTTTTTCTTTTTCTTATGTTGTGTTTTCTTATCCTAATTCTTTATTCTTCTTATGTGCGAAACGGTTTGTAGCATTGCGATTTACACAATGACTGATAAAAGGCTAAAACAATTTGCACAAACTTTGACAAAAGGCTGAAACACTTTAGTCCTATCGCGATTTGCTTTTATAAGATTTGTCTATGTCAACGATAAGTTATAGTGTGATTTACACAATGACTGATAATAGACGAAAAAGCGGAAGGAAAAATGAATCGCCACAATGTTTATTGGTAAGCTACAAATCAATTTACAACTTGATACTGGTTTAATAATAGTTGCAAATCGATTTCACTGTAGTGATTTATGCAACCACGGACATAAAGCGAAAAAGATTTGTATCGCGATTTACACAATGATTGATAAAAGATGTAAAAGATGAAGGAAAAATGAATCACCATGATGTTTATTGGTAAACTACAAATTGATTTACAACTTGATACCGGTTTAATAACGGTTGCAAATTGATTTCACTGTTATTAGGCCACAACGTTAGAGTTTAGGGTTTAGGTAGTAGTGTTTAGGGTTTAGGCAGTAAGGATTAGGGTTTAGGGTTAGGTTTTAGGATTTAGGTTTAACGTTTTAGGGTTTAGGTTTAACGTTTTAGGGTTTAGGGTTTAGGTTTTAGGGTTTAGGGTTTAGGGTTTTAGGGTTGTAGGGTTTAGGGTTAGAATTTAGGTTTAGCGTTTTAGGGTTTAGGGTTAGGCTTTAGGTTTAGCATTTTAGAGTTTAGGGTTTAGGGTTTAGGTAGTAGTGTTTAGGGTTTACGGTTTACGATTTAGGGTATAGGGTTTAGGGTATAGGGTTTAGGGTTTAGGTAGTAGGGGTTCGGGTTTAGGGTTTAAGTTGTAGGGTTTAGGGTTTAGGGATTAAGTTTTATGATTTAGGGTTTAGGGTTTAGGTTGTAGGGTTTAGGGTTTTGGGGATTAGGGTTTAAGTTTTAGGATTTAGGGTTTTAGGATTTAAGAAGCTACCACGGCAACAATATATCTTTGTTTGTCTTTGTGAACGATATCGATATATAATATCGTGATTGAGGAGATTTGTGTTTTAGGTTTATGGTTTTTTGGTTTAGGGTTTAGGGTGACGAGGTTTGTCTATGTGAACGATATATCCTATCGCAATTTACACAATGACTGATTAATAAAAGGCACAAAACAAAAACAATAAAAAAATCGAGACGATGTTCAGAATAGATAAAGTAAAAATCGAGGTTACTTCTTAAATACAAATTGATTTACAACTTGATGCCGAATTAAGTCACAATTGTAAATTAATTTTGCTGCAATGATTTGTCCTATCGCGATTTTCTTTGACGAGCTTTGTCTAAGTTAACAATTTTTCTATCGCGATTTACACAATGACAGATAAAAGATGAAAAAGAGGATGAAAAACAAATCGACACTAGACGTGCTATCGCGATTTGATTGATATGTCCTATTGTGTTGACTAGTTCAGGACAGTCTATGAAAGGATGTTTCCTTTATATATGAATGACATGTCACACAAGTTCAGGACGGTGTTGCTTCGCTTTGCTTCGTGAACAAGGAACAGATAAACTAATGGTTCCTTTATAAATGACGTGTTCATGAATCGAACATATAACATGGTTCATCGCAAAGGAAGTATCAATATCGAGGAAGGCGACAACCACAACTACACGACCAACGATGGCAAATCAGGCATATATTGTCTAAACCTCATGTTGATTTTATTCAAAATTGAAATTCCACTAGAGGGGGGGTGAATAGTGAAATACGATAAAGATCGATAAAATAAAATAAAATAATCAGGCAATAAAGCACAACACACAAAACACAGAATTTATACTGGTTCGGTCAATACCCAGACCTACATCCAGTCCCCAAGCAAACCACTTGAGCTTTCCACTATAACATCCGAGTCACCGGATAAATAGTACAATACCCTCTTTCTCAGAGGTCTTCTTCTCTCAACAGAGAAGGGGCACACCCTCTTCCACAGAGGTCTTCTTCTCTCAACAGAGAAGGACAACACCCTCTTTCTCAGAGGTCTACTTCTTTCAACAAAGAAGGAATACAGTGAATAACAGAGTTACAATACTTCCTATAGAACCTTCAGAATGATATGAATGCACGAATGAAGGATTCTCAGAATGTTCTGTTTGTCACTCAGAAGATACTCTTTGTCAAAGAGCTATACTTGACTTTTTCTCTTTTCTTTTTTTTTTCTTTCTTTTTCAAGGCTCTCTTTTCAAATAATGAATAGAATTTTTCTCGTTGTAAGCTCACACATCTATTCCATTCCCCTTTCTTGAATGGTTTATTTGAGTGTGTTTATATAGCTTTAAAAAGTAGTCGTTACATTTTGAAATCGTAGCCTTTTTGAAATGTGAAATGTTATGTCATTTCAAAAACATCTTTTAGAGAAATTCGAGAATGCCTTTTTCCATAAAAGTAAAATATAGGGTACACTTAGTCGTTGTAATATTTTAGGTAATACATATTTTATGTAAAAAGTCTGTTTCTTACAATAGTACATTGAACGTTGGATTTGTAGTTTTGTCTTTATTCTAATTAATGATTTGAGGTACATAAGTACTTCTTTACCTTAAATGAGTGTAAGTACAATGAGTGCTTTGAGATATTTATTTGTACATAGTCATGTCAAGTGTTTTCTTTATGTTGTGTTTTTCAAAGTCTTCAGAGAGAATGAGGACTACAAGAAAGTCGACATTCTTGAGAAGGATATTAACAAAGATTTCTTACAGGAGGTATTTAATGCTTGTACAAAGAGAATGATGACTTCAAGTAAGTCGACATTCTATGGTTTTGTAAAAAGGTAACTAGAGTCTTTTATCAAAAATATTTTATATTTGTTTTCTTTGTGTAGCCGATTTCATGTTTTGTCTTTTTCCCATATTTAAAAACAATTCTTTAAAGAAGGTAACTAGAGTCTTTTCAAAACATATTATATTTGTTTTTTTTATGTAGCCGATTTCATGTTTTGTCTTTTTCCCATATTTAAAAACAATTCTTTAAAGAAGGTAACTAGAGTCTTTTCAAAACATATTATATTTGTTTTCTTTATGTAGCCGATTTCATGTTTTGTCTTTTTCCTACATTTCTTTTCATGTTGTCTTGTATATGATGTAAGGTACAATTATTATATTTTGAAATCATGTCAAACATACCTTTTTCATAAATGGTTGTAAGGAGGTACAATTATTAGTTTTCAAAAAGGAGCTTTTTGAAACTATCGTATACTTTTATGATATAGTTTTTATGAATGAGTATGTAATATGCAATATGCATGTTCCTGAAGGTTCTGTTACATATGACTCTAAAGAAGAAAAAAGTCTTCATCTTGAGGTAGCCGATCTCTTCAGTTGAACTTTAGGAATGCATGGCTCATCAAGCTTTTTCTTCAAGGAGTATGATTGCACTAGTTGTACTTGAACAGGAAGTCTCCATCCTTTTTGGGTGAGATATCCTTGCATCAAATACTCGTTAGATTTATGGCAAAACATATTCAGTCATAATATAACATTTTTCAAGAGGACATATTATCATATCATATAAAATCAAATTCGACAGTGTATCATATTATGTGACATCAAAACAGAGTTTCTCAACAAAAATTTGTATCTTTTATGGCGTATATTCAATTTATGTTGTGTATTGTAGAACAAAATTTCAATATTGTTTCTTCAATATTTTGCGAATGTTAGTGGAATATCCAAAAAAGACGGTGCTTGAAAACTCAACAAAGAGCTCCAAGATAACATCAAATGGATGCAAAATGAATTTGCAGAAGGAAACACTATCAATAATTTTATACGTATGAAACCACTATCAATTATATATTTACGTATGCCATGGGTATATATGTTAACAAGTTCATATTTGTTGCAAACAGACTATATCCGATTTTGTCAAGTATATTCAAAGCAATACAACAACCAATACTAGACACATCGTGAGCCCTTATTTCATGGTATATAGGTTCTCTTATATGTTTATTTTGTTTTTTAATTTACTCTTGTTGCTTTATGTTTTAACATTACTATTATCACTATTTCATTCAACAGAGTATCATTCGTCGATTGCCATACTCTATTGGATTTCAAAATGGACTATCATACTGGGGTAACGCTGATCATTGTAGAGACTTTTGGTCAAGTGAAAAGGTAAGTGAACAAACCTCTTGTCCAAGGTTTGTACTTTCACAATTTGTACTATCGATTTGCAGATATTGATTCCTACACTCTGGCAAACTGATAAGCATTGGGTCTTATACATGATGGATTTACATAAAAAACTAATATGGTGTTACAATTCATTAGACTTACACAGTGGTGTATATTGTGACATTTTGCATTTCGTAAGTTTCCATCTATAAGGGTATCATATCATGTACGGTGGCCAGGAATTTACTTTCTTCTGCATTAACCACAGGTGGGATTCGTCAAAGACGTTTTGGGTGTCGACATTGGTGAGTGGATGTTTCGCTCAGCACACGATGCTCCTTTACAAAATAATGGCATCGATTGTGACATATTTATAATGAAGTATATTGAAGCAATATACAATAGACGAGAACCTGATTTCGACGTTGTATGCTCTTTATTATCCTCTATTATTGGGGACTCAATGTATATATTGGTGTCACATTACATTTTTATTGCAGGATGATATGCCTGGATTTTGCACAGAACTTTGCAGAAAATTGATAGAGTTTCTTATTACGGAAGAGAAAAAAACTCAGTCAGCGAAAATACCTAGAAGGCAACGAACAACACGACCCCCCCCCAGAAGTAATATGATGTACATTGACTTCTAACATATTTTATAGACTGTACAACCAAATTTTGTATAATCTCTCTTGGTTGAAACAAATTATGTAAATCTCTCTTGGTAAAAATAAATAAAAAATCAATTTTACTAAACACGCCAATACGTTGAACTGTTATGTGTAGTAAAGGAAAATCGTTGTTACGTTTTCCCTTCGTAAATGAAAATCATAAAAGCGATTACCGTTATGTACAGGTGAAACAGGCTGTTTCTTTAACGTGACATTCTATAAGGGTATAAGTTTCTATTTTAATCAGTGTAGCACACAAATGACACTGAACAAATTGTTGTAATGATCAACCTTCGCAAATTAAAATTGAGCATCATTTATATAAGGCTAAAATGATTTGCACAAACATTCAGAAACGATGATCACGATTTGCACAAACATTCTTAAACGGTGATCACGATTTTGTGATCATTGCAAAATTTTTCCTCTCTTGTATTTCTCTCTCTTTTCCTCCTCTTTTCTCTTTCTAGCCTCTATTTCCCTTTTTAAAGGGGAAAATAAAAGAGAGAAGAGAAGAGAAAAGAAGAGAGAGAGGAACTCTTTTGCGAAGGTCTCACTTGACCTTAATTTTGAAAATTACTCGCCTCCATTTTGAAATATTTGCGAGAAAAAGAAAGAGACGGGATTCGCTCGTCGGTACGAGGTTCGACCGTTCCTGGCGCCTTTACCAAGGGTAATCAAACCAAGGATCGAATTTATGCCTTTTTGCTTTGCTAAAATATAATCTAAGAATTTATTCTAAGTCTAAATGCACAAAGAATCATGATTGTGCAATGTAAATGCAAAGATGTATGCTTTTGAGAAAATATTTTAAAAATTTTGGGATTTTCTAAGTGATTCTGAAATAAATTTGATAATGGAATGAAGAAATGATTCAAAGGTTTGAAATTGGTTTGAAAAAGTTAGATTTTTTTTAATCTAACTTGGAATTTGAAATATATCTAAAAGAAGACTTGAAGTTCTAAGTCTTGGGATAATCAGAGATTTGAAAATAAATCTTGAATTTAAAGAAATAAGGAGAAAAGGAGATTTCAAAACTGAGATAGAATTTTTGAAGTGAAAATGAATTTTCTAAGTCAGAATGAACTTTGAATTTTGATTTTGAATCTAGGATTTCAAATTTGAGATGAAACCTTGAAAGGGAATTGAATTCCGGATTTAAAGTCTGAAATTAGAATGGATCTTGGATTTTAAGAAATCTAGATGGGATTTGGAATTGGGTTTTTGAAATATGGATTTGAACTTGGATTTGGATTTCAAATCTGGATTTGAAATTTGATTGGAAATCCATATGGAATTTAGAAATGGAATTGGACTTGAGAAATCCAAAAAGATTTTGAGAATGGAATTGAATTTGAAATCTGGATTTCAAGATGGAATTGGATTTGGAGTTAAATTTGAGAAATCCAAATGGAAATCGAAAATGGGATTAGATTTGAGGAATCCAGATGGGATTTGGAAATAGAATTGGATCTAAAATCTGATTTCGAGATGGGATTTGAAGATAGAATTGGATTTCCAGATGAAAAAAAGAAATCAAATTTGGAATTTGTTTTGAGAAATCCTAAATTGATCCTTAAACCTGCCTTAAATTTTAGAGAAAAACCAAATTTTTGAGATTCAGAATCAATCTCAAAACCTGTATTTTGGATAAATGAATTGGATTGAGAATCAAGATTCAATCTTTAGATAAAACTTGGAGATTGTGGAAAACTTGATTTTAAACTTGAATTTTGAAATCAGGAGATGAATCTGGGTTTTTAAAGTTGAATTGAACTTTGAAATTGAATTTAAATTGAACCCTTAAAATGGAAATGAATTTGAATTTTCAAAGTTGAATTGAACTTTGATTTTGGATTTGAATTTTGAAATTGAAGTGAATTCGAAATTTCAAAGTCAAATTAGACCTTTGAAATTGAATTTTGAATCTTGAAATGAGATAGAATTGAAAAAATGAGTTTGAATTTATAAATGAGAATTGATTTGAGAAATGAAGAAGGTATTTTGAAGAATTATCTCAAAAATCACTTGGATTTTGAAAATGAATTTGAAATAATTCAAAAATATGATGTGATTCTATCCTAACTGATGAATGAATTAAAGAATTTTTGAAAATCGGATATTGAAAAGCATATTTCATTCTTTAAATGAATTGAAATAAGATTGAAGATATAATACATTTCTGACTATGGTCACAAAATGTATTATATAATAATCATATTTAAATTCAAGTGAAGAATAAAATACATTTTTGGTGCCTTTATGGAGTTTAAAATGAAATCAATCCTCAATATATCCTGACTATGGCCATTGATATATATTTTGAGTTAATTTTAAGTTAAACTTTGATAAAGGGAGAAAATATTTAAAAATATGATGATTTTTGAAAAGAAACCCAGTGTGGATCCAATGTTATTCCATAAAAGATGAAAATCCTAAGTTTTGTTCACACCTTGACTATGGTCATTGATGCAAATCATCAACTTAGGACTTAATCACCTTTTATTAGAATGGTGCACGTGCCATTCGTGTTCCCATTCGTGAATTTTTGAGAAATAAAAGAAAAATAACATGAAACAAGTAATTTTCATGAAAAATGCTCATACATTCTAGTCTAATACAAGAAATATAAAGAGTCCTCATTATATCTAGCTATTACATCTTTGAATTTGAATTGAAATTTAAAAATTCCTAAATTAAGAAAGAAAACAAACATTTCCACATAATTCCTGCAAAATTCGAGTTAGCACAAGGTAAGAGATACATATGAACAAGAAATATCACATTGGACCTAGCATGTGACTAATGAAATACTAGGCATATACTAATGAAAATGCAATGCAAATGACAAAACCTATATTGGAATGATGTATCAAGCTAATGAGGAACGAATACCAAAATATACCTGAAATATTCTAAACTAATGGTGAAAACTAAATGTTGAAATATATGAATGATATCTTAAGCTAATTAAGATGCATATGTGGTATTTTCATCTAATTAAAGTACAATGCTTGTATTTGATGAAGACATGGACATAACTAATGCTTAATGAAAAGAAAAAGGTGACATGAGATCTGTCAAAGGGGTCTAATTTGAAAATGAAGCCTCTTCTTCAATCTGATGCTTAACCTCCCATCAGCTGATTATGTAATATGTTCTAATGAACAAGTTAAAGGGATGTATAGGCAAGGTGAGATAGCAGGTTGCAGGTGGCTGCAGCTGGATGGGTGCTACCGTGCATGAATGAAGGATGACAGTGCAAAGCGGAGCTAGATGGTGAAGGATTAGTGTAATCGTGTGAGGGTATTGCAGGAAAATGATGGATATTACACACAAAATGTGATGGTACTACATTAATGTGTGGTATAGGTGCAGCCTACATGTAGGATTGTGGTTAATGAATATGAATGGCTAAATTATGTAGTTAGTATAATTGAAATGTAGTGGTAAAGGTGGGAAAACTAAAAGGAAGGATATGAGAAATATCAAAGTCTCAACTATGAACAGGATCCCTTGATGAATAATGTAGAACTCATTAAACCTGATAAAAAAAATGTACCATAATGGAGGTCATCAAGGTATACCACTGGCTCAAACAAAAGGACCATGAAAAAACCAGATGATTCACTGTGAATACATTAGAACTTTAGCTTATAATCTCTTTATTCACATTTTCCTGTTTCCGTGCCAACTCTTGGGAGAATGCTAAGAGAATGATCATCTTAAAAACTGAATGCATGAACTACACAGGTGAAAACATTCTTTCCAACATACTTGAACACAGTCGATATACAAAGTAATTTAATTTCTAGCACTCAATACAGTACTTCAAAATTGTCTGATGTAAGCTAAGACATTTCTGGAGGGGAAGATGATGCTTAAGGAAAAGATATGAAGGCATATAAATAAAAGAGGATGCATGGGATCAGTGATATATGCACAGCAGTAAGACACATAATGAGTGTATAATTAGAGAAATATAAATATACAACTTACTGAATCCTTTCGATGGTATAACTCCAACTAGTTGGGTCTTCATGGAACCATTAGCAACCTTTCATGCCCATATCACAAGGATCCTGATTCACATTTCAGCTGATCATGATGGATGGTTAGCTCGATATGAAACAGTGTCAAACCAAAGATGCGGAAGACCATCCTAATTCTGAAGTGACTTCACAGTAATCACAAATCTTATTGCACTTGGGCTATGATGATATATAACATGAAATAAGATTAGAACGAGAGACAAGATGCAAGCTGTAACAATAAGAACACAGGAAAAACTACCGCTAGAATCTAAAGATGTTAATGCACAGGTGGTGAACGTGGTGTATATAGTTCTAACAGGTAACTATGAAAATGTGGGGTGGGTATGGTGGAAACGAAAGACCTGTGCTGTGAAGAAAACTAAAAAAAGAAGAAGAAGAGTATTCTGATTTGCTCAGATCTCATAATCCATATTCAAGTAATGAAAATGCATTACACCTTCAGCCACTACTACACCTGATGGATCAACTATCCATCTTACAGGGTTTTGAAGGTTAAAAACCTATGTATAACGTACTACAAAAGGGTAGAAAATAAAATCAAAAGGGAATCTCGAAAGGAAACCAATCTACTCTTAACGAAATCTCAAAAGGAAAACAATCCAAATGAAATAAAGATCTCCCAGTAAGGCACTTGCAGTGTCTGAATATTAAGAGAATCTACCTATAGGAGAGTGTTAAAAAACTAAATACTTGCAAGCTGTGACTGAAATAGTGGCATTCGGTATGGGATTTTCACAAAAGTAGATTGAAATCCAAGGTTGAACGAGTTTTTATTTATTTCTGCCACCATATTCCCTTAAAGCAAGGGTGAACTCTTTTCCAAGTCCAATGTTATAGTAAGCAAGAGGGAGACTAACCTTGAGGGAACCAGCCTTCCTACTGAATTTCTATTTATTTGCAAGCAGTTGAATCTCTCCTGCAACCTTCTCTTTCAGATTTCCAACCATTTCAGACAGAGATGGTATGGTGAACTCCAGAAGTTGCCCCTTGAAATCCCCTTCATCAACACATGGCACAAATACAGAGATACGGAACAAACCTGGATATTACCCCAGAAACTGCCTCTTCGGCTCTGGCTCATCCGACAGTGGTGGTGGTGGAGGCGTTCCTTAAGGAAGAAGAGGGGCTACTAGGAATAGGGACAACTAAGGAGGGGAAACAATGCATATGGAGCAGAAATCGCCTCTACTCCATTTATAAAAGCTATCAAGTTTTCTAAAGGGAATATAGTCAACACCAAATCAGACTTATATGTTCTACCATCTTCAAATCTAAAGATCCCATTGCCTCCATAATCAACCAAAAAAAATTTTTATCAACAGGAATAAAACAAAACAAAAGATGGGAGACACAAAATCCAAACCAACAAACGCAGAATCAAACCTGAAGTAGCATTCATGCACATCACAATACAGTAAGAACCAGACTACCCATCTCACTGCACATAAAAATCCCTGCCGTTCTCATACCACCAGGTAAACAAGGGTCATAAAGATGGAGCTTGAACACCCAAGATACTAAAACCGAGACTGAAAACCTTGGTTATCCTTCTTGTAGATATATGAAACACAATATGAATATAAGAAAAACTAAATCCAAATTCTCTTTTGTTTTCAGAACACACACTTTTTAGTACCAAAGTCGATACCAGATGAAAAGAAGGAAGTAGAATGACCCGAAGAAGCCAAGCAAGAGTAATCCGAATTACCCATTTCTCCAAAAAAAATAAAAATAAAACACCAACTAAGTACTCACACCAATCCATGCACAGAACCAAGAAAAATTTCACAAATATGAGAATATATGAGAATGAATGTAAGAGGAAAACCTATTATTCAAAGTTGGTCACTATCACCATTCTACAGACGAGAGCAAAACGAGGAAGAAGGCAGAATTGTGTTGAATTAAAAGGGACCAAAGGAGATACAAAACAGTAGGAATCACAGGCAAACACAAGTGGATATGCAAGGGATATGATGACCCAATGATATATGTGATGCAATAGATTATCAAGATGAAACAGAAAATCTAAATCCATGAATGATCAAAACAAAGCAGAAATCCAAGAATTAATAGGCGAGCAAAGCATAAGTCGATTATCAGAAAGAAACTAAAAACCAGATATGAAAGAAAAACATAAATAAGAAGGGAAATCAAAATAAAACAAGACGGATTAGAATCATAACCTATAGTAAGATAATGGGAGGATCGACATGTATAAAACCGTTGAAATTCCATAATCAAATGAAGGGAAAATGATAAAAAAAATGTTGGAATAGATTTATTCTGTTGATTTTGCACGCAGGTGGGTCGGTCCTGCTATATGCAGACCAATCCCACCCTTTTGCTTTGTAAAAAACAATGAAGAAGAAGGGAATTTTAAAACAAAAAGATGCTATGAAAGAAAGGCAAATTTTTTATGAAGAATCTTAAAGAAAAAGGGGCGATCACTTACCTGTAACGGCAGGAGTTTTGAAGGGGGAAGTTGCGGCTCCTTCAATAGTTTAGAGGGGAGGCTCTCAGGGAGAGAAGGAGGAAGAGGAGAGAAAAGAAGAAGACGATCGTGGAGGGGTGAAAAGGCGGTGCTAGAGAAGAAGAAGACTATATGCTTATATAGACAGGGGAGGAGAAGGGTCGAGAAGGAGGAAGATTGGAGGGTGGTTGGAGATGGACGGGAGAGCAAGAGAGAGAGAGAGAGAGAGAGAGAACGACTTTCATAACAGAAAGCCATTGCCGGGCATTTTACAAAAAATGGGTTTTATTTTTAAAGTTTTTTCAAAAAGGTGGTTATATTTACGAGGTTTTTTTAAAGAAGGGGATGAAGCTATTTTATAACATTTTTCTTTTGCATTTTTGGAAGAGCAACTTAAATCTAAGAGGAATCTAAGAAGGATTCCAAAGATGGGATCCAGACGAGGTTTTTGTAAGATTTTTATAAAATATTCGCTTTGAATTTGTAAGTTTTTCTGAAATAGGGTTTTTCATAAAATACATGATTTATTTCAGAAAATGACTCTCCGAAATGGATTTAGATCCAAGATTTTGAGAAAATACGGATTTTTGGATATCGATTTGAGATTGGATTTAGATAAAGTATCCGAGAAGATTCAAAGAATTGATTTTTTTTTTTAGTTTTTGAACAATAAGGGATCCGAGATCAGAATTGGATCTGGATATCCGATTTGGATCAAAAGTTGGGTCAGAGATGAAAATTGAGTCTGAATTCCAGTGAATCCGAGAAATGAATGGAAATTTGATCAGAAATTGACCTGATTATTCAGAAGATGTGAGTCAGGGGCAAAAGGGGATTTTTTGGAAAATTTGGGGTGTTCACAGATTTGCACAAACATTGACCATGCACTTTTACAACGATTTGTACTCATGCACAATGCAATTTTCATTCAGTTGGGGTCGACATAGACGTCATTGTGTAAATCGTTTTACCATCGATTTCATCCACGGTCTAAGGATTTTGGGTTTTTCTTCAATTATACAAAATGAGTAAAATTATTAAATACAAATCGATTTCGTTCACAAATACAAACAAAGACATATCGTTCTCGTCGTAACTTCATAACTACAAATGCACATTATTTACAACCACATTCATATACAAAAAGTACTAGTAATGTTAGCCCACTGCACCATTTTCCTCTGACTGAGGCTGATTCATAGAGACTCTAGCATTGGTGCGCTCTTGACAATAAGCTTCACAACTTAGGCTCAGGCACCGTCCCCATGAAGGAGCAGAGGGGCTACATGATAAATCGTGTTTATATATTTGTCATGAAGTATATCGAAGATTAGGCAGATATTTTCCCAACTGTGAAGTATGATTTGCGAACAATAGAGGGTTTGGCGGTAGGAATAGATCAAATAGATGGCCATCAGCATCACCCTTTTGTCTATCATGTAGAATACCACCATAATCATCATCGAAGATTATACAAATCTTTCATCACGGCGTGAAACAACTACGTTATCAACATCAAACCCTATCTATCAAGCACAGGTAGAAGGAACACAGAAGAACAAGGAAGAAAGAAAAATACAAAGAAGAAGAAGAAGAAGACGAAGGTGGAGGAAAAAGTATTTTAGACCTAGACAACGGGTCGGGTCGGGTAGGGTTTTATATAGAGATCTATATTAGGGTTTTACATTTTTCAGGGTTTTACGCATGTGTACAAAAACCGACCCAATGATTAGACTTAGTAACATACAAATCGATTTAAGTAACTATTATAAAATGTTATGAGTAAACCACTATATTACATATCGATATCGTTCATATAGACAAACAAAGACATATCATTGTCGTAGTTACTTCATAAATACAATTAGACGTCCTGTTTATTACCTACTGGTGATGATATATGTTTTTTTGATGATGATGGTCATGTATTTTATCTAATCCAAACCATTATGATCAGGTAAAAAAGCCTAGGTTTTTTCGTAAATGATTGTGGTTGTAAATCACATCGATTTGTAGTTTTAAAGTTAATGCAACAACGATATGTCTTTGTTAGTTTTTGTGAACAAAATCGATTTATATTTATAAAGTTACCTTAATTTGTATCATTGAGTTATTCTCGATTTGTTCTTTACTAAGTCTATACATCGTGTGGCTTTGTTTATTGCTTTTCTTTACGAACATTTATTAATCAGTTGTTTCGGCCATTGGTCATGATGTATTGTAAATAGATACTAATATGTAAAAAGCTACCACGACAACGATATGTCTTTGTTTGTCATTGTGAACAATATCGATATATAATATTGTGATTTACTCATTTATTTGCAACTGTTACTACAATATTGTTTTTGTATAAAACATAAATCGGTACCATGCTGTAAATCACTTTAAATTTACCTCAATTTTTTTGTTGAATTGCACGTCGATTTGTAGATGAAACAACAATTTGTCTGTGCACTTTTATCATGATTTATACTCATGCACATTGTGATTTTCATCCAGTTGTACAAATCATTATACACATGGCAGAATATATTACAAAAATTGATACGAAAATGCAGCATAAAAACCTTAAAAAATGATATTGACAAACAAAACAATATCTCACAAATCAGTATTATGTTACTACAACAACGATTTGCGATTTATGATACATTGCATATACTGAGTGAATGGACAATACTGGATGGTGTAAGAGGCTCTCTCATACAATATAAACGATATAGTATATGTATAACAATTTGTATATGTGAAGGCTAGATGAGACAACGATTTTCACTAATTGTATAAGCACTGAGCAATGGCAATTTACCAGTGGTATCAAAATTGTAGCTTTGTAAGCTAGATATGACAACAATATATATATGTGAATGATACATATTACAATTATCTATACATGTGAAAAATATATTATTAAACAAAGTTCACACGCAATTCCTTTGTTTCATAGCTTTTTGGATGAAACCATTTTCATGAACGGTGATCCACAAAATTATTAATAATTCAATTTTTATGGCTCACTGGTCTTCATGAAAATGACTTCATCCAAAAACTCTTTCTTAATAAGATCAACTAACTTTATGGTAAGACTTAAACAAAATTCACACGTGATTCCTGTGTTTCATAGCTCGCTTTCGAATTGATCTGAGCCTGTCATGAAACAAAACAATATAAGACACTATATTAAGTTTCACAAGAGATGCAAACATCCTTCCAACATTGATTACATACCAAAAGACTTGTAAAACTGAAGCTATCATTTCAGAAAAAGTGATCAGGAGGATTAAAGGTTACAACGTTAGAAATTACGTCTATAAGGTATTGCTGCATGTTGGAAATTACACAAGTTACATATTGATAAGTTGCACGTAATGCAATTTACATGGGAAGCAATATAATGTATTACATACTTGTTCATGCAAAGGGGTTGGTTGATTTTGCTTAGAGGTTGGTTGTTTCTTAGACCTTTTCTTGCCAACCAATTCTAGTGCACCCTTTGTGTAACGCCCCGGGGTTTTAAAACCTATAAAAATGCAGATTTTTTTTTTTTAAACAGCGGAAATAATTTTTGATTTTCGGTTTCCTAAACCTCAGGCACGTCACATTCCAATTAACAACAAAAACAATAATAATTTATATCAACATTATATACATAGTCTTTTCACAAGGTTCAAAAATGAAAACATTTAGGATTAAATTTAAAATAAATCCTAAATTAATCTCAGGATCTTGGGAATCTGGATTCTTCGATGCCACACTTGTCCAACATCCATTGTAAGATTTCCTATTCCATATTTGAACCTGAAATCCCCATAAAACGGGGTTAGACTTATGATAGCCAAGTAAGTCATTAATCAAAACCATACAATTCAAATATTAAGCATGATTTCAATAATTTACAAATAAAAATGCATTTATTCAAGAACAATTATGCAAAATAAGGCAATTAAAAACAATTTAAAATAATGCATAATCTCAGATCAAATTCTGTGAAAGAAAGAGGTCATTGTTTCGATATTAACGCCCTCCTGGTACGGTGGAGAGTACTCCGATCTCAAACTAAGTATTCCGGGGGTATATTATTCTATTGTGGATTACCCGGATACCTGAGTGAAACGGGCTCCCATGCGAGCGGTCAACGACCGGGAAGATTCTCAGCAATGGCGAGCAAACAAGGAGAGTTGGATGCATCCACTGGCATGCGGCAGCCTTGAGACCCGTTGTCTCGACCTCCTCAACCCGAGTGACAGGAGGTCCAGGGAATCTATCGCTCCCAACAATTATCATCTTCACAATGTCACTCCTGGTTGTACCACTACCCCTTCCAGGGTAGGCTAAACCTAGATGGGCTTGAAGGATTCTTTTATAGGACTTTTCATCTTTTCAAAAACTAGGCTCAATAGCCAAATCATTCCTTTCAAATAAACACGGTTCATATGTATCCAGCCCATCCAGAATTTTGCTCTATCACAACGAGCATTCGCCTGTGAAGGCGAGAATTAAGTTTGTGTAGACATGACTCATGCAGCAATAAAATCTTTCAAAAATCAACATGCTATACAAAATTCTTCTATTTATCAATATCATCAATGTCTTAACCATAGTATTCGATTTAAAATCATAAGATTTGAAATTGAAATATGCAGATATTGAAATATGCATTTGATCATAAATCAAATTTAGATAATCATGCATGAATCAAAAACATGAATCAAAAGCATGTCTAATATAAAATTATAAGATTTTGATAGAATAACTTACTTGGATTTTGATAGAACTTAAGAAGAACAGGATAAAGCGCTCGTGCTTTGATTTAATCTGATAGAATTCATTATATTAGTTAATATTTTTATATCGAATTTCAAGTAGTATTTGCCCTATATTTTAAAGAAGTATCTTTTGAAGAAATTATTAAAAGTCTAAAAATTTATTGGTAATTGACTTTAAAACTTTTATAAGAATTTTCACAGAGTTTCCTCTGTAATAACTCAAATGTTCGAAAAAGGGTTTGAACTTGAATTCGAGTTGTAAGAATTCGAACATGACTTTGCGTCACAAATATTTTTATAAAGGTTTTTCAAAAAAATTGATTTAAATATTTAAAAGGATTTTTGAAAATTTTAACAAAATTTCTTTTATAAAAATCGATTTTTTTCTGAAATAATTATAAAAATTTTGATATATCTTCTACTAAAAATTTCTAAACTATCTGAAAAGCTTTTGCCAAAATTCTGATTAAAATAATTAATCTTTAGAAATTATTTAAAAATTTGGTCAGAATTACTGCTATACTAATTCTACTTTTTTCAAAAATCTTTAAATCATTTTGACAGAACTCCTGCTATAAAAACTCAATTTTTTTAAAAGTCTTTTAGAAAATTTTGCCAGAACTACTGCTAAAGTAGTTCGGAATACTTAAAAATATTTAGAAAAATTTGAACAGAACTTCCCTTGCGTAGAGGCTGGGTTGGATTAAATTTTGACAAAATTGTCAAAATTTAAATCCACACAAAGTAGAATTGGGGTTTAGAAGGAAAATTTGAATTCAGAAGATGGTTCTTGAATACTAACCTTGTTTAGTTGATTTGAGCAGCGCTTCCGCTATCCAAATCTGACTTTTCTGCTAAGTTTAGCAGAACTCCTGCAGGTAGTGCTTCTGAGGCTGTTTCTGATCTGACGGAGCTTCTTGCAGAAGAACGGACTTCGCTAAAAGAAAGAGGAAAAGGGCTAGAAGAGGTTTCTCAGAAAAAATCTGAGATTCTACGGAGGTTTTGGTTTAAAAGTTAGAGAGAGAAAATCAAAGGTAGAGAGAGAAAGTAGGAGAGAGAGAGCTTAGAGAGAGAAGGGAGAGTTTTGAACTTGGGTAGAGAGAGAGAGGGGGTGAGGGGGTATTTATAGGAGAGAGAAGGGAGGTCGCCCCCCCCTGTGGGGCCCACTTTGGTGACATTTGTCACCAAAGTAATTAAAAAATTAATTTTTGAATGACACTTGTCATTCTTCTGACAAGTGTCAAAGAGAGAGAGAGGCTTAGTGTCACCTCCTCACTGAGGAGTGACACTTGTCCTCCCATGGTTTTGGAAAACCATGGCCTGTCCATGGTTTTGGGCCAGTGGTTTTTCTAAAACCATGGTCTGAGATTAAAATATTATAAATTAATATATTTTATTCAATTTGTTACTTTTTAATACCCAAGTTAACCTTGGCTCAATTCCATCTTTCAGAAATGCCATAGGAGATTTAGAATTACTTGAGTGTCCTTCTGTAGTTTAATAAATTACATAGCTTGCCATTGAAAATGGTAAATTACCATTTTTGTCCCTAACAATTTTATTAATTCCCTGAAAATATCCTAAAAGAAAAATTACTATTTTGACCTTATATAGTTGGGTATTTTACCGAAAAATGCCACTAAATTGGCAAATTACTAAGCTACCCTTTGACAATTTGATTAATGACTAGAATGTCCCTGAACTTTGATTTTTGAACAAGCCTCAACAAAATTTTATCAGGATTTTAAATATATATTCAGATCTTTACTTTGAACAATACTAACCATAAAAATAAGGGTTTTAACACTATAATTCACATTCAGAATAAATAAAAATTAAAACTTGAATTTTCTTCAGAATTTATAAATCATTAAAAATTTTGGGTATTACATTCTACCCCCCTAAAAGAAAAAATTTCGTCCTCGAAATTTATGTACAATTTAAACAAACAATTTTGGATACTTCTCTCTGATGCTGTTTTCAGGTTCCCAAGTACATTCTTCAATTCTGTGATGCTGCCATCTGACTTTAACCAGAGGAATAGTCTTTGTTCTCAAAATTTGATCTCTTCTATCCATAATTTCTATAGGCTTTTCCTCAACAGTCATGTCTTCTCGAATTGCTATATCTTGATGCTGGATAATATGAGATGGATCATAAACATATTTTCGCAGCATTGAAACATGAAATACATTATGAATCTGTGCATACTGAGGAGGCAATTCGATTCTATAAGCAGTTTCACCGATTCGATCTAGAATCTTAAAAGGTCCTACAAATCTAGGACTTAACTTTCCCTTCTTTCCAAATCTGAACACACTTTTGGTTGGAGATACTTTGACGAAGACCATATTATCAACTTCAAAAGCGAGTTCTTTCCGTCTTTGATCAGCATATCCTTTTTGTCGGCTCTGGGCAGCGCGTAGTCTGTCTCGGATCAAATTTACTTGCTGAGTATAATGTTGTAGTATCATTGGTGACTCTAACTTTCGTTCACCAATTTCATTCCAATAGAGTGGCGATCGACAAGGTCTTCCATATAAAGCTTCGTATGGCGCCATTCCAATACTGGTATGATAACTATTATTATAAGCGAATTCAGCTAGCATAATATGAATATCCCAATCTCCTTTCCATTCTAGCATACAGGCGCGTAACATATCTTCCAGAATTTGAATAGTACGCTCTGATTGTCCATCAGTTTGGGGATGAAATGCAGAACTGAACTTTAATTTTGTTCCCAAAGCCTGGTGAAGTTGGTTCCAGAATCGAGAAGTAAACCTGGGATCACGATCAGAGATAATTGAAAATGGTATTCCATGTAGTCTTACAATCTCTTGAATGTATAAATCTGCCAGACTTTCCAAAGATTGACTTATACGAATAGGTAGAAAGTGAGCTGATTTAGTTAATCGGTCAATAATAACCCAAATGCATCATGCTGTTTTCGAGTTTTTGGTAAACCCACTATGAAATCCATAGTAATTTCTTCCCATTTCCATTGTGGAATTTCAATTTGTTGCATCATTCCACCTGGCTTCTGATGTTCTGCCTTAACTTGTTGGCAAATCAAACACTTTGAAACATAATTTGCCACATCTCTCTTCATACCAGTCCACCAGTACTTTCTTTGCAAATCTTTGAACATCTTTGTACTTCCTGGGTGGATAGTATACTTGCTTTTATGGGCTTCTTCAAGGATTTCATTTCTCAAATCAGGGTTATTTGGTACCCATATTCGATCATTCATCAAAATACTCCCATCTTCTTTAAGTCAAAAAGAAACATCTCCTTCCTGTTGGGCTCGAGCTAAAAATTCTTCATGTTGAGAATCCTTACTTTGTTTAGAAATAATTCGGATGAGGATTTCTGGTCAAACAATTAAGTTTGATAATAAAATCCTTCCTGTATCAGTTGCAAAGAGTTTCCAATTAATGAAATCTTCAATAAGTTTCCATTCTTTGTCTATGAGACTTGCCAAAGTGTCTCTAGTTTTGCGACTAAGAGCATCAGCTACAATATTCGCCTTTCCAGGATGATAAGAAAGTGTGAACTCATAGTCTTTAATAAATTATATCCAACGTCGCTGTCTCATATTCAATTCTTTCTGCGAGAACAAATATTTGAGGCTCTTGTGATCACTGAATACTTCAAATTGTTCTCCATATAAATAATGTCTCCAGATCTTTAGTGCAAAAACAACTGCCGCAAGTTCTAAGTCATGGGTTGGATAATTCTTCTCATGATTTTTCAACTGTCTTGATGCATAAGCAATAACTTTTCCGTGTTGCATCAATACACAACCTAGACCAGTACCAGAAGCATCTGCATATACCTCAAATCCACCATGTCCCGAGGGTAAAGTAAGCACTGGAGATGTAGTGAGCTTTTCTTTCAAAATTTGGAAACTTTCTTCACATTTAATGTCCCAATCAAATTTAACACCCTTCTTCAGAAGTCTAGTCATTGGTGATGCTATACGGGAAAAATCTTGAATGAATCTTCAGTAGTATCCAGCAAGTCCAAGAAAACTTCGAATATCTGTAATATTCTTAGGTTGTTTCCATTCTAATACTGCTTCCACTTTAGCAGGATCCACTGAGATTCCATCTTTCGAAATTACATGACCCAAAAACATAACTTTTTTCAGCCAAAATTCGCACTTAGAAAAATTGGCATATAACTGATTTTTCCTCAAAGTATCCAAAATAATCCTTAAATGTTCCTGGTGTTGTTCCTTATTTTCAGAATAAATTAAAATATCATCAATAAAAATAATCACAAATGTATCTACAAACGGTTTGAACACACGGTTCATAAGATCCATAAAGGCTGCTGGTGCATTTGTAAGTCCAAAAGGCATGACAGTGAATTCATAGTGTCCATACCTTGTCCGAAAGGCTGTCTTAGAAATGTCTTCTTCCTTGATTCTAAGTTGATGATATCCAGACCTAAGATCAATCTTTGAAAATACCTTAGCCTTTTGTAATTGATCAAATAAATCTTCAATTCGTGGCAACGGATATTTATTCTTTATGGTAACTTGATTAAGAAGTCTGTAATCTATACATAATCTTAATGACCCATCTTTCTTCTTTACAAATAATACTGGTGCACCCCAGGGAGACATACTTGGTCTATTAAATCCCAGCTCCATTAATTCCAATAATTGCTTTTTTAATTCTGTGAGTTCTGCTAGAGCCATCCTATAAGGAGCTTTAGAAATTGGTGCAGTTCCTGGCATTAACTCAATACTGAATTCTATCTCTCTATGTGGAGGAGGTCCTGGTAATTCATCAGGAAAAACATCTGAAAATTCACGAACAATATCCAGACTTTCAAGAGAAATTTCTGCTGGCCTGGCAAGAGTAATGCTGACTAGAAAGGCCGTACATCCATTCCTCAAATATTTCTGGGCCTTTAAAGAAGAAATAACTCGATTTTTAGGAGTAGAATTGGATAATCTAAATTCTACCTTAGGAATACCTGGTTGAGAAAAAGTAACTTTTCCTTCCTGACAAAATATTCTTGCATGATGTTGATGTAGCCAATCCATACCCAATATAATATCAAAATCTGACATGTCTAATAGAATTGGGTCAGCAGGTAAATTCTGTCCTTCAATATATACTTCTAGATTCGGCAAGTATAACCCACAAAAAGATTTACATCCTACTGGGTTGACCACTTCCAGAGCACAGTTCAAAGACTTGATAGGCATATTAAGTAAAGTAGTAAACTTCTTGGAAATAAAAGAATGAGTTGAACCGCAATCAAATAGAGTAAAAGCAGCATGTCCAGCTATAGATAAAGTACCTTGAATCAGGTCACCCTTAGGTAGTTGATCAACATTGGCGGTATAAATGCGACCTGGTACTTTTTTATTCTACGGTCGTTGTTGTTGTTGTGGTTGTTGTTGTTGCTGTTGTTGTTGTTGTTGCTGGTACGGATACTAGGGTTGTTGCTGAGGGCGAGGTCTAATAAGGCCTCGAGCATGTTCATCTATTTCCTTTTTATAGCAGTCTTTAATAAAATGGCCTGACTTACCACAATATAAACAACCACCAGTTGTTCGGGGGCAGGGTTGTCCTGGATGGGATCGATAGCAATTCTGACATGATCTAGCTGGTAGTTGTGTAGCTGGTAGTTGTGGTTGATTGACTTGAAACTGCTGTCGTGGCCTCTTTGCTGGAGGGATGAACCTTCTTCCTTCAAAATTTCTTTTGGCCTCTGAATTGAGAAACCGTTTTGCCAGATTGATTCTTCTGTATTTCTTCCCAATCTTCTTGTATCAATGTAGCTATTTTCACCGCCTTGTCTAAAGTTTCTGGCCTACTAGTGAGGACTTTTGTTCGTAGAACTGGTTTCAATCCTCTAGTAAATTTCATTGCCCTCTCGTCTTCCGTATTATAGACATTTGGGCAATACTTCTCTAAATTTCTGAATTTAGTAATGTATTCAGATAAAGAGAGTCCTCCTTGTAGTAATTCAAGGAATTCCCTCATCTTACGACTTCTTTCATGCTTGGGGAAATATGCAGCATAGAAAACTTCAACAAATTGCTCCCAAGTAACGGATCCATTGCTAAATTTAATTTCTAAGGTGGATGCCCACCACCTTTCTGCATCTCCCTTTAATCTGTATGCTGCATAGTTGACCTTACGATCTTCAGGTACGGTCAGAACACGAAAAATCTTTTCTATTTCTCGGATCCAAACCTCTGCAGCTTCTGGATCCATCTTTCCTGAGAATGTAGGTGGATCTAATTTGAGAAACTTCTCATAAGAAACTTCATTATGGTTTTGATAGGATTTTGAAGATGTAGCTGAGTCTTGCCTATTCTGATTCTGATCTCTTATAACAGCTGCCAAATTATTTAATGTTTCCATAATGAATTCTTGTTGGCCATTATGCTCCTTGGATTGCTTCTTTGATGCTTGACGAGGCATCCTTGATAAATAATGATCAGACTTAGATTAAATTAGAAAGAACATTTATTCATATGAACATATATATACATCAAAACCCATATTTACAAGAATTTACATATTTAACAAAACTTAACAAAAGATATCCTATGGAAGCTTGAGGAATTTTCCCAAATAATTCCTCTTGTTCCTAATCTGCCCTGGTGGATGAGAAGGTCCTGCAACATTTGGATCTATATTATAAATTTGTTTATCTGGATTTCCTAAATATAAGCTAAGATCATCCGTAGGTTCTCTTGGGGTATATATAGGATCAGGAGGTTGGACTGAAAATACAAAGTCCAAAGGAGTTAAAGTGGGTGCAGGAGCAGGTATTATGGGTGAGTCGGATGAAATGACAATAGGTTCCATTGGAGGAGGAGGAGCAAGAATATCCACACGGGATTGTTGATCTGGTAGGTTTTCAGCGGCTTGCTGTCTTTTAATGCAACCCGTCTTCACTTGGCATTCTTTTTCTATATGCCCAACTTCTCCACAAAATAAACATTCTTCCAATTCCAGTGGGCAAGGTTGTGATAAATGGGTCTGTAAACACCTATGACATTTTTTTAAGTTTTCTTTTTCTTTTGTGAGACTTAGAACTTGATTTTCTAAATTATCCACCACCCGTTTTTGTACTGTCTGTGATTCTTCTAGCTTTTGAACATCCTTGACAAGTTCTTTAATGATATTGACCAGATCTTGAGGAGTCATCTATAAGAAGAATAATGATTTAACAATAATAATAAAATAAAAATCTAAAGTACATACTTACAGTGTAATGTATGAACAAGGTGGATCTCGAACTAGATTTCCCAAAACTCTGCTCTGATACCAACTGTAACGCCCCGGGGTTTTAAAACCTTTAAAAATGCAGATTTTTTTTTTTTTTAAACAGCGGAAATAATTTTTGATTTTCGGTTTCCTAAACCTCAGGCACGTCACATTCCAATTAACAACAAAAACAACAATAATTTATATCAACATTATATACATAGTCTTTTCACAAGGTTCAAAAATGAAAACATTTAGGATTAAATTTAAAATAAATCCTAAATTAATCTCAGGATCTTGGGAATCTGGATTCTTCGATGCCACACTTGTCCAACATCCATTGTAAGATTTCCTATTCCATATTTGAACCTGAAATCCCCATAAAACGGGGTTAGACTTATGATAGCCAAGTAAGTCATTAATCAAAACCATACAATTCAAATATTAAGCATGATTTCAATAATTTACAAATCAAAATGCATTTATTCAAGAACAATTATGCAAAATAAGGCAATTAAAAACAATTTAAAATAATGCATAATCTCAGATCAAATTCTGTGAAAGAAAGAGGTCATTGTTTTGATATTAACGCCCTCCTGGTACGGTGGAGAGTACTCCGATCTCAAACTAAGTATTCCGGGGGTATATTATTCTATTGTGGATTACCTGGATACCTGAGTGAAACGGGCTCCCATGCGAGCGGTCAACGACCGGGAAGATTCTCAGCAATGGCGAGCAAACAAGGAGAGTTGGATGCATCCACTGGCATGCGGGAGCCTTGAGACCCGTTGTCTCGACCTCCTCAACCCGAGTGACAGGAGGTCCAGGGAATCTATCGCTCCCAACAATTATCATCTTCACAATGTCACTCCTGGTTGTACCACTACCCCTTCCAGGGTAGGCTAAACCTAGATGGGCTTGAAGGATTCTTTTATAGGACTTTTCATCTTTTCAAAAACTAGGCTCAATAGCCAAATCATTCCTTTCAAATAAACACGGTTTATATGTATCCAGCCCATCCAGAATTTTGCTCTATCACAACGAGCATTCGCCTGTGAAGGCGAGAATTAAGTTTGTGTAGACATGACTCATGCAGCAATAAAATCTTTCAAAAATCAACATGCTATACAAAATTCTTCTATTTATCAATATCATCAATGTCTTAACCATAGTATTCGATTTAAAATCATAAGATTTGAAATTGAAATATGCAGATATTGAAATATGCATTTGATCATAAATCAAATTTAGATAATCATGCATGAATCAAAAACATGAATCAAAAGCATGTCTAATATAAAATTATAAGATTTTGATAGAATAACTTACTTGGATTTTGATAGAACTTAAGAAGAACAGGATAAAGCGCTCGTGCTTTGATTTAATCTGATAGAATTCATTATATTAGTTAATATTTTTATATCGAATTTCAAGTAGTATTTGCCCTATATTTTAAAGAAGTATCTTTTGAAGAAATTATTAAAAGTCTAAAAATTTATTTGTAATTGACTTTAAAACTTTTATAAGAATTTTCACAGAGTTTCCTCTGTAATAACTCAAATGTTCGAAAAAGGGTTTGAACTTGAATTCGAGTTGTAAGAATTCGAACATGACTTTGCGTCACAAATATTTTTATAAAGGTTTTTCAAAAAAATTGAATTAAATATTTAAAAGGATTTTTGAAAATTTTAACAAAATTTCTTTTATAAAAATCGATTTTTTTCTGAAATAATTATAAAAATTTTGATATATCTTCTACTAAAAATTTCTAAACTATCTGAAAAGCTTTTGCCAAAATTCTGATTAAAATAATTAATCTTTAGAAATTATTTAAAAATTTGGTCAGAATTACTGCTATACTAATTCTACTTTTTTCAAAAATCTTTAAATCATTTTGACAGAACTCCTGCTATAAAAACTCAATTTTTTTAAAAGTCTTTTAGAAAATTTTGCCAGAACTACTGCTAAAGTAGTTCGGAATACTTAAAAATATTTAGAAAAATTTGAACAGAACTTCCCTTGCGTAGAGGCTGGGTTGGATTAAATTTTGACAAAATTGTCAAAATTTAAATCCACACAAAGTAGAATTGGGGTTTAGAAGGAGAATTTGAATTCAGAAGATGGTTCTTGAATACTAACCTTGTTTAGTTGATTTGAGCAGCGCTTCCGCTATCCAAATCTGACTTTTCTGCTAAGTTTAGCAGAACTCCTGCAGGTAGTGCTTCCGAGGCTGTTTCTGATCTGACGGAGCTTCTTGCAGAAGAACGGACTTCGCTAAAAGAAAGAGGAAAAGGGCTAGAAGAGGTTTCTCAGAAAAAATCTGAGATTCTACGGAGGTTTTGGTTTAAAAGTTAGAGAGAGAAAATCAAAGGTAGAGAGAGAAAGTAGGAGAGAGAGAGCTTAGAGAGAGAAGGGAGGGTTTTGAACTTGGGTAGAGAGAGAGGGGGTGAGGGGGTATTTATAGGAGAGAGAAGGGAGGTCGCCCCCCCTGTGGGGCCCACTTTGGTGACATTTGTCACCAAAGTAATTAAAAAATTAATTTTTGAATGACACTTGTCATTCTTCTGACAAGTGTCAAAGAGAGAGAGAGGCTTAGGGTCACCTCCTCACTGAGGAGTGACACTTGTCCTCCCATGGTTTTGGAAAACCATGGCCTGTCCATGGTTTTGGGCCAGTGGTTTTTCTAAAACCATGGTCTGAGATTAAAATATTATAAATTAATATATTTTATTCAATTTATTACTTTTTAATACCCAAGTTAACCTTGGCTCAATTCCATCTTTCAGAAATGCCATAGGAGATTTAGAATTACTTGAGTGTCCTTCTGTAGTTTAATAAATTACATAGCTTGCCATTGAAAATGGTAAATTACCATTTTTGTCCCTAACAATTTTATTAATTCCCTGAAAATATCCTAAAAGAAAAATTACTATTTTGACCTTATATAGTTGGGTATTTTACCGAAAAATGCCACTGAATTGGCAAATTACTAAGCTACCCTTTGACAATTTGATTAATGACTAGAATGTCCCTGAACTTTGATTTTTGAACAAGCCTCAACAAAATTTTATCAGGATTTTAAATATATATTCAAATCTTTACTTTGAACAATACTAACCATAAAAATAAGGGTTTTAACACTATAATTCACATTCAGAATAAATAAAAATTAAAACTTGAATTTTCTTCAGAATTTATAAATCATTAAAAATTTTGGGTATTACACTTTGTCCTCCAATGATTGCGATTAGAGGCAGGTTTTCTTTTGATACCCTTCGCTAGGTGATTTTTTTTATCATAATCTACAACATTCACTCCTGACTTGTCGAAGATGATGTTTACGTTTCAGCGCAACTTCTCATGAGTGTCAAGGAAATCATAATTTTTACCTGCACTGTTCATTGCCATTTTCTTGGATTGGTCTATATGAGCTACAACAAACTGATGGTGAATTAACTGCATATTTTCAAGTTGCTCCCTTGACGCTTTTCTCATGCATACATATGCTTCTTCACTTTTCGGTGTCAAAACTGCAACATGCATAAATGACCTATACAGTTGTTAGTAATGGGAGACTATGTGGCACTTCTCATCAACACTAGATTGACTGACATTATCTGTATCCAGCAGTTCAATATTTGCTTGTCTCCTCTATCTTCACATTAAATGACTCATGTATTTCTTGTATCTTTTCTTGATTAAGTGCCTTTAATGCATAATGACATAAAATACCTTTGAAATCATACTTTTTGCATGTATATTCAGCTGTTCTGTTGTCAACATTGTGTGTGACATGTGCTTCTTGCCTTTTCTAATGCTCTTCACCCTCCCATATAATATGGTATTTGTGCATATTCTCGGTTTGCATGCATCCTTTTATGTTGCAATTCATGACCTGTATAACCTCCCTCTTAATCCATTAAAATACAGTTAGTGTACACAGACCTACAGGTCGCATCAATATTTTCATGCCCAAAGTTATAAGGCATGTATTGAAGTATTTCACATCTTGTTCAAGCTCATTTTGTCTAAGACCGTCTACAAATAATTCATATTGTTCCATGAAGCGAAACATTGTTAAACATGAATACATGCTTTTCTTGAGTGTGGCATGCATAGATTTCGCTCTTTGTATGTTTATCATACCTGTACAAAAGTATTGTCTTCCATATGTCAATGCCCACTTCTCATTTTCTGCATATAAATTTTGTAACCACAGACAGTCTTCAAGGTCATACATCCGAATCATTTCCTCCCAATTAGACATAAAGGTGACCTCGTCTATGCTCTGAAGTACACAACTTATAAATTTTTTGTCAAATCCTATCTTCTGATTAAATATGTATCCTATGTTTTTTGCTGCATTTTGAAAGATATGCCACAAACATAGGCGATGATGTGCATCTGGCCACACATGAGACACTGCAGCCGCAATTGCGTGATCACCATATGTAAGTATAACTTTAGGATGCTTCCCATTCATTGCATGTGTAAATACTCTGAACAACCACTCAAAGCTTTCCTTGGTCTGGTCGTACAAAAAAGCACCGCCTAATATACAACTTTGTGACTTTGTGAGTGATGGTTCACTCTAACAAACTGCGCAAATGACCACTATTCAGTATTAATCTTCACTGTCGTATAAAAAAAAACACATCATTGAAGCATTCATAATGTACTCTTGACTTTGAATCTGCCCAAAACATATTCACAACATATCCATTTTCATTCAATCTCATTGCACTTAAGAAACCAGGGGCAAGGCTTGATTTCTTATGTAAGTAATCAACCAAAGAACATATTTCTCTATTCTTCATGTTATATGTCCTCTTTCTTCTCAAGTGGTTTCTTAGATCCATAGGTGTGAATGGCACATTCTTGCGACCACCATTTATCTGCGCGCACAAATTGTATGTCTTCCTTGGTGTAATGCCAGCGCTATCAGCTATTTCAGCAATTGCAGCATGCACTTCAGTTACTTTATGATGTGACCTTAATATAGGAGTCATAAATGAAGCAGATAAATCATGGTTATGATCACTAATTAAAGTATGAAGTACATATTTCTCATTTGAAAGTCTTCTTAACATAATTCTCGCTGGACAACCACATCTTGAATCTGGCTTGCTCCTTGTTGGATTCCCACTTGACTTCTTTCAACCTTCCTTAGAACAAACATGTCTTTCTCACCACGACACCCTATGCATTTTTTGACCAAGAATACCTTATAACACTGAAGCTAAATTTTAAGGCATATTCATTGTAAAATTTATATGCAGCATCCTTATTATTAAACTGCATTCCTTCTACGGGAACAGAGTCAGGTGTACCATCATGTACATTCCCAGTGCCTGCACATTTATCAAGTGTACTGTCACGATCGTCTACCTCATTATCCAATTGCATTTCTTCTAATGAAACATTCAAGTCAAGAGTGAATCCAATGCCTATACCCTTCTTATCATGTGCATCATTAGTGCACATGTTCACTTCTTCAGGTGTGTCATTAGTATAGATGTTCACTTCTTCATAACTATCCAATGATTGAGATAGATCATCTTCATTATAATCAGATGATAAGCTCAACACTGTTATAAGCAAGATATCAATTTGCGATAGTCAGCGCATACGTTTATTACAATTTATTCAAGATGCATATAACAGTGGATATCGATAAAGATTAAGCAAGTCAAAGAAACAATTAAATGAATCACAATATAAAAGCAACAGTGATTTGTTATTTGCTTATACTATGCATCGAGTTGTTATTTACCATGCCAATAAATGAAACAATTTGTCATATATGTGTGTTGACGATAGCGATTCACGTGACAGAGATTTAATTATATCTACGACACTATGAAGTGATTTCAATAGAAATCGCTAAATGAACAACGACTTGAATATGAAAATCACCACTGCAAGCGCACAACAATGTATTTCCACATGCACACGTTTTAAAATTCTTTCTACAAATATCTTACAAATCAATACTAGAAAACACATAATATCTTACAAATCAATATACATATCACATAATATATTATAAATCGATACGGCAATTCAGCATAATAGCTTACAAATCAATACTACAAAACACATAATATCTTACAAATCAATATACATATCACAAAATATATTACAAATCGATATAAAAATTCAGCATAATAGCTTACAAATCGATATTAACAAACAAAACAATATCTCACAAATCGGTACTATGTTACTACGATCGCGATTTGCGATACATTGCATGTACTGAGTGAATAGACGATACTAGATGGGGTAGAGGCAATTCCTCGCATCTGTAAACAAGCATTCTTGTCAACATATCCCAGCGTCTTACAAATATCATTAAGTTTTAAACAGTCGAAAGGACAAGATCCACCTGTAATAACAAAACAACGCTTTAATGGCACTCACGATGACATACGTTCTTCAACAATAGCATGATGATATGGAAAGGTACTCACGATACCTTAATGGCACTTGTTGGAATGTTTCTACATCATTTCTTTCTTCCATACTTCCTAACGACAACAAAAAAGAAGAGAAGTTTGTAAAAAGAGATTGTCGAAAAATGCCTTTATGACGCCCACCAATGACAAACCAGTCGATCACGAACCTGGGAATGTTTTGTAACACAAGGCAAGAACGAGAAGGTGGCAATGTGTTGTAACATAAGCTAAAAACCAAGGCGGGAACCTGGATTCGAGACGACGGTAAAGGTTGCTCCGGTGGCAGCAGAGGACGACAAAGGGTGCGTCATCAAAGGGAGCTCTTGTTACAGCAGATGGTGCAAAACAGAACGTTTGGACTTTAAAGAATTAACATCATCCTCGACTTTCTGGATGCAGAACATTTTTGTCATTTTATCAAATCATCGTTTCCTTTTTTTTGAATGGAGGACATTTTTGTCCTTTTCTCGAATCGTCGTTTCATGGTGAGAACAGTAGAAAAGGGTACTTAAGTCTTTGCAACCGTATCATACTCTCATGCTAAGTGATGCTAACACACACGGGAATACGAGCCCCATGTGCTTATATACGTGGTGCTCATTCGGACCCCCGAACACACACTATAGCAAACTGTACGTCTTCGGGGGAGAACACACAACACCCTCTCATTTTTTAACCCGTGGCTGGCTGGGAATGCCTCTAAATTTGAAAAAAATAAAAACTTATAATTTTAACGATTTTCGGCCAGAACAACCTACCAGAACTAGCTAGATTGTGGTGGCCATTGTTGAGGTTTGGAATTGGGAAATTTTGAGGGGTCTCAACAACCACACATCCCATCTCTCCCCCCCCCCCCCCCCCCACCACCACACACACACACACACACACATGATAAACTAGGATTCATAAACCGGGGGTAAGTAAAAAAATAGGCAACCCGAGTTTTTACACACTTGGCTCCTTGCACCCAACTTGTGCATAAAACCAGGTTTAGGCTATAAACCTAGTTGGACACGTAAAACCATGTTAATAACCTGGTTTTAGGTATCATCCATACAACCGCTAAAATTTTGTTAGTTTTTCTAAAAAACATCTCAAAAAATTGTTGGCCAATATAAAAATATTAAAAATTACATACAATACACAAAAAACATAAAAGAAATATATAATGTATGTATAGGGTGGTGGTTCTTTTAGGTTTTGAATTTTAAACCATGGGTTTGAGAGTGCCCTCTTCATTAACGAGAGCATGTTTGTAATGCCACGTGATTCTTGTCCAAATCACAATTACAACACATTCTCAAGGTTAATAAAACATGAGAAAAGTACAATTGTGATTGTGATTGCTACCAATAATTGTTTTTGCCTTGAATCTTATAAAAGTTGGTCACAGGATTGACCTTGTGACCAACAATCACACTCTACTTTTTCAGTTGTGATTGTTCATCCCACTTGTGACCAAAGCAAACATGCCTTGGGTGTGTGTTACGTGAATAAAAAAAGCATGGAGAATTTATCCATTGATAAATAAATGATTTTGATGTTCACACGAGAATAAAAATTGATAACCACACAGGGCAATGAGAATAGAATATTGACAACCAAAATAGGTGATGTTTACATGAATATAAAATCAATAACCTTACCAGGCGATGAGAGCAGAATATCGATAATCACTCAGAGCGATAAGAACAGAAAATTGGTAGCCACACAAGACCATTTACGTGGTTTGGTTCTTAAGACCTACGCCCACAAATGAACTCTCTCTCTCTCTCTCTTAACTTGTGAGGGAGGAACTCATTATTATTTATAGATCAGCCTGAAACCAGAGTATAATAAGGAAACTCTTGCTTCGAGAAGGTTTCTATATATTTACAAGGACCCTTTAAACACATAAATTTAGACTTTTTATGTTCATAAGTTTCTTAGCCTTTAAGAGGTCTTCTATGGCCTTAGAGTTCTTAGGCAACAATGTAGTTGGAGTCTTCTTAGAGTAGAAAGTAGCTTGAGCTTTTAAAACCTTCTTCCTTTTATGTTCATCTCCCTTGGACATCACTTTTTGATTATCCAGCCCATTCTCTAGATCCAGACCTCCATTGACATTGTTTCTACTAGGCGATTCAATAAAAATATCCATAGAGAAAAAGTAGTAGTTTCCTCTGTGATTTTTGAGGATATTCAATTCTTAAAATGTAAAAAGGTTGCCCAACTTATTCACCATTTTCAATAAGCACGTGGGGCTTATGCTGTTTTAAGGGTAAAGAAGAGAGCCTGAACCCTTAATTGTTATTGAAAATATCATGAAACATGCAACATACACACTACAAAAGATAATCTATCAGTGGGAGACGTTAATACTGAAACTGTTTAACACAAGGTAAAAACTTAAAATTAAAATGTACGGGCTATAAGACCATTATATAGAGATAAAAAGCAGACTCATAACTTCTCCTTCTCATTAGGAGCCACTACCCCACTAACGCATGACTCTTGTAACTCACAGAAAACTGACTCCTTAAGTTTAGGAACCACATCACACGTGGTTTACAAACTACTCTCACACACACCCACTAACCCACTACTTACGATTACACATTCATGTAACCCCCTTTTTGCATCAGACTCTATCACTCCCCCTTGATGCAAAACTCGATACACCTAAAGTGGATCTGAATTTCACAAACTTTGAATAGTTGAGTGCTTTTGTAAATCCATCTATAATTTTATCATTTGTAGAGCAATATTTCAATGCTACAGCTCCATCGGTGATAGCCTGTCTGATAAAATGATGACACAACTCAATATGCTTAGTTCGCCCATGGAACACAAGGTTATTTGTCATGGCAATGGTTGCTTGGTTGTTACAATAGAGTTCTGTTGTATTTGCCTATTCTTGATGCAAGTCCGCCAAAATTCTTTTTATCCAAATAGCTTGACATACGGATGCATTTGCAGCAACATACTCTGCTTCTGAGGATGAAAGTGCCACTGTTTCTTGCTTCTTTGACATTCATGACACAACTAATCCAGGATTGAAGATGGATCCACTCATGCTTTTCCTATCATCTACAAAACCAACCCAATCACTATCAGAAAAGCCAATTAATTTGAAATCATGAATTAATTGGTACCAAATTCGATAATTAGTTGTTGCTCGAACATAACGAAGGATCCGCTTTGCCGCTCCAAGATGATGTATCGTGGAACACTGCATAAACTTTGAGATTAGGCCGATAAGAAAAATGATATCAAGACATGTCTGGGTAAGATACATTAGCCTTCCAACTAAGCTTCTATGCAACAGTTCATCATCCTTCATAGTACCATCGTGTACCGATAATTTCTCATTAGTATTCATGGGAGTGGAACATGGCATGCACGACACCATATTAAATTTCTCAAGTAAGTCTAAAGCATACTTTTCTTGAGAAATAAAAATACCATTAACACTTTGTTGAACTTGATGTCCAAGAAAATAATGTAACATCCCTAGATCTGACATTTCAAATTCTTGCATCAAGTTTACTTTAAATTCTTCAGAAAGTGTACTCGACAAGCCTTTATAAATTATGTCATCTACATAAACACAAACTATAAGAAATTCAGTACCTGTTCCTTTTACATACAAAGTGTGCTCACTCTCACTTCTGTGAAATCCTCATTGCATTCTGTATGAGTCCAATCTCCTATACCAGGCTCATGGTGCCTGTTTAAGGCCATAAAGCACCCTTTTCAACCTGTACACATTCTCTTCCTTACCTTTAACAACAAATCTCTATGGCGGCAAACATAGACCTCTTCTTCCAAGAATCCATTAAAAAATGCAAACTTTATATCAAATTGAAAAACTGACCATTTCATATGAGCTGCTAATGCCAAAATAATTCTAACAATTTCAAAATGTGCAACAGGATAAAAAGTTTCTGAAAAATCTACTCCAAATTCTTGAGCATACCCCTTAATGACTAACCTTACCTTGTATTTTTGCACACTTCTGTCAGCATTATATTTAACCTTCTAAACTCATTTCACACCAATAGCATTTTGACCTATGGGTAAATCCACAAGTTCTCAAGTATCATTTTTTCACTAGCTTCCATTTCTTCTTCCATGGATCTTACCCATTCTTGTTTCCCACTAGCATCCTTGTAGCACATAGGTTCTTCAACCAATAGAGAAAATGTACAAGATTCATAAATTTCTTTTATGAATCTTACCTTTCTAGGTGGTGTATCTATGTCCTCAGTACCACCATTGTCTTGAGAGATGCTTGTTGAAGCTTCTGATATTATCGCTTCTTTCACCAACTTGATCTTTACAATTGCATTTCTTGAAGCTTCTAACGTCTTATCAGACACAAGGGGAATGCCTCCCATATTTGACCTATCTGCATCTTGATTCCAATTCTAAGAGCTTAATTCATAAAAAATAACATCACGATGAATAATTACACTCTTAGTTGTTGGATTATATAATCGATACCCCTTTGTTGTGTCACTATAACAAAAAAAAATGCATTTCTCATTTTTCTTATCCATCTTGTTACAATCACTAATCGATCAAGAAATAAGAAACACAACAAAAAATTCTTAAATTACTCATATTTGGCTTTCATTGCCACCATGCCTCATATGGAGTCATGTTATGCACAACTTTTGTTGGAGATATATTGAGTAAGCATACTGTTGTGTTAACTACTTCAGCCTAAAATTCGTTTGAGAGTTACTTTTTACTCAACATGATCCTTGCCATTTCTACGATTGTACAGTTTTTCTGCTCAGCTACACCGTTTTGCTCTTATATTTTCCTTATTGTTAGCTACCTACGAATTCAATTCTTCTTGCAAAAATCTTCAAAATCATTAGATAGAAATTCTCCCCCTCTATCTGTACGTAGATACTTTATGACATGCTCACTATCTTTTTCTGCAAAAACTTTAAACTCCCAAATTTTTTTAAATGCTTTTAATTTTTTAGAAAGAAAAAATACCCAACTCATGCAAATAAAATCATCAGTAAGCAATAAAAATATCTACTATTGTTCAAGGATAGAGTGTTCAAGAGGCTTAAGAAATAAAAATATCTACTATCCACAAAGGTCTGCATGAACTAACTCAAGAGGCTTTTTGGCTCTCCATGCCTTTCCGATGGAAAATGACAAACGATGTTGCTTCTCATGTACACACCCTTCACCGACTCCATCATTGCATATTACACTAGGCAACTCCAAAACCATGTTTTGGGTTCTTAGTATTTTCAGCCCATTATAGTGTAAATGTTCATTACCGTAAGTGTCAAAGATGCGAAGACCCATCATCTTTGTCAATCAAGGCAACATCATTCACGTGTGTAAATTCAAGAGGGAGCATTCTATTAGGTGCCATCTTGACTCTGATGAGAGGTTCACTGTCTATTTTTCTTTTTCTAATTTCACATACTCGATCATAAAAATTAAGTGCATAACCATTCTCAATCAATTGTCCAACACTTAATAAATTTTATGATAAATGAGGTATGCAATAAACATCATGAATCATTCTTTTATTAACTGATTTAACGTCAACTTCAATAGTTCCCTTGCCTTCACTTTGCACTTGTTTGTTGTTTCCAAACCGAACATTCATTTTCATGGATTCATCAATATTGTGAAAAAGTTTTTTTTTCACCTGTCATATGGTTACTACAACCACTATTTAGAAACCATATATTATTAGCCTTGGTTTTCAATTGAGCAAGGAAAAGATTACATTGTTCTTGTTCTTTAACGACATTGACCTGCTTCTTTGTTTTCTCCCAACACCTTGCTTTCACGTACCCATACTTCTTGCAATAATAGCATTTTTTGTCTTTATAAGTCGACTTTTGATTATTTCCATTGTGCCGACCCATTTTAGATCTTTAACGACACGACCTCGACCTCGATATCCACCTCTACTTCTTCCTCTTCCTGCATATTTGTTCTCCAAGGATCCTTCGCCACTCGCTTGCTTGTTAGAAATTTTTACCTTGGCCTGAAATGCATTTTCAATACTTTTCTCGGTTGACCTGTTCAACCTAGCCTCATGTGCCAAAAGAGACCCCATTAATTTGTTAATAGAATAATCACTCATATCCTTAGATTTCTTTATAGCTGTGACGATATGATCAAACTTTGGTGGTATACTTCGTAAGATTTTTTCTACTGCCTTTTTATCATTAATTATTTCTCTGAATATTCTCATTTGATTTATAGTAGTAGACATTCTAGAAAAAAAGTATTGCACAGACTCATTTTTTTCATTAACAGGGTCTCAAAATCTCTACGAAGTGTTTGGAGTTTTACAGTAGTTACCTTACTATCTCTATGATAGGCTTCCTTCAAAACAGTCCACGCTTCATTTGGCTTGGTGGTTGTCGCAATTCAAGAAAAAATACTTTTTGTTACGGTTTACTGCAAAATGAGAAGGGATTTAACATCCCTTTTGCGCAACTCCTTTACTTCAGTTGCTGCCTTTTTTGTTGCCTTTGAGCTTTGTCTCTACAAAACCATTTTCAACTAGATTCCAAAGATCTTGAGAGATGAAAAATGCCTTCATTCTAGTATTTCAAAATTCATAATTCTCTTCATTAGAAATAGGTACCAATGCATGTGAAAGATTTATAGAGTTTAGATTCGTACCGTTAGACATCATGAATTACACCACGTAATTACAAACCAACTTGAAGATCCAACTTTGGCAACGATCTTCGCAATGATCAAACACGCCCAGCTCAATCGAACCTGGTGCTCTGATACCAAAACTATTGAAAATATCGTGTAACACGCAGTATACACACTACAAAAGATAATCTAACTGTGGGAGACGTTAATACTGAAACTGTTTAACACAAGGTAAAAACTTAAAATTAAAACGTACAGGCTACAGGACCATTATATAGAGATAAAAAGCATACTCATAACCACTCCTCATTAGGAGCCACTACCCCACTAACCCATTGTAACTCACAGGAAACTGACTCCTTAAGTTTAGGAACCACATCACACGTGGTTTACATACTCTCACACCCACACCCACTAACCCACTACTTACGGTTACACATTCACGTAACCCCCTTTTTGCATCAGACTCTATCAATTGTAAAGATATAAGAATTGAGAAATTGTCTGATGAAATGTCCCCAAGAAAGCTGTTCTGGCAACCAAATGATATCTCATCGTTTGGTTTGTCATTTGCTGCTTCAATGATATTATTCTTTCAAAAAAAAAAAAAAGACAAAGTCAGAACGGAATGCAACATGAAACTAATGGAATTCCATCTGGCCAGCAGGTGCGGTCTGTGCGAACTTGAAGTAGAAAATTTTGTGCACTTGTTTGCACTGTGCAAATGTCACAGAGAATTGCATATCAAATATTGGAAATAGGTCCCAACAACCCACTACCCTTGCCCGCGTGACCTGCTCCTAAATCATCCAAGGGGCGTGGGGGCTGGCCGAGGAGACTTCAAATGGAGGTTCTGGGTGCTGGTCACATGGCGATAAATCTGGCTGTCTCAAGCATACAGAAGGTCCACAGCATGATATGCAGAGAAACAAAAGAAGCCAATAAACTGGATCAGGGAAAAAATGCAGCAATGGTTAAGTTGCTTGTGCTGCTGTTAATATGGTTTACATTGTTGACCGGTGTATGGGAACTGTGAATGTAGTATACAATGATGTAGTAATGCTATTTATATGAATAAAATTTTCCTACTAAAAAAAAAGTGTTTGAATTATTTAAATGCATGTTAGTGAAAGGACTGGCACCAGATGATGCAACTTTAATAGCAGCACTAATGCTTGTAGCCATTCTTGATTTATGGAGATATTTTCAGATTGATGAGTATTTATGGGATTACTCCTCATCGATGTCATTAATCGCACGTTATATATATTTGAAAATGAACAAGGATGCTAAATGAAGCAGATAAACTGATGTGTAGACCAGTTGCTGGTGATGCAAAAATGAGCTTGGAGCTAATCGAGTTAAGGTGTCAAAAAACTGAATATTCTGATTTTTAGTCTTGGGAAATGCATTGTTTAAATTGTATAATATGATTATAGAGATATATACTTGAAGCATGCTCGTTGTATATAGGTCTAGCCAGTCATTCATGGGAAGTTTATGTGAAGGCCTTAGATCTTAACCTTGAAATTCTGTTAGTGGTTCTATTGAAGACATTCAATAATAATGCTGAATCAAGGATTTGGAAAACTAGACACTGATTATAGACAGCCAATCTGCAGGCAAGAAATCCCTATACAATGATCGATGACCAAGAAGTTTGTCAGCCCCGCAGGGGTCGTCCACATTATTAGGTAGGGCATTATGCCAAGGTAGCTCAGGCTTGACCCATTTAGGATCAGCTTGAACTCATCCGAAAAAATAAACGAGCTGAGCTTAAACAAGGGCTTAGGCTCGGTATGCGTCAACAAGTGAGCTTGAACAAACAATCCAGCTTGGATAAGCCTGACAAACCCGATTATGCTCGGCTCATATATATATATATATATATATATATATATATATATATATATATATATATATATATATATATATATATATATATATATATATATATATATATATATATATTTATTATCGACATGTGCACAAAGAGAGGTCTTGCCTTAATGGGTAAGTGGTTGGTCACCCATGAAAGTGGTGTGGGTTTTAATCACAACATTCATCAATTGTTTATAAAGGTATTTTTACTGGCTAGGATTTCAAAACTTCCAAAAAAATTTTAAACTAAAGGTGTTCAGCTTGAGCCCAACTTGAACAGCCAGTTTTTCTAAACCAACTGAGCTGGGCCAGCCCAAGCTCGGCTGGAACCCAGGTGGTATGCAACTCTATGATGAAAGGGCGGGTGCCAGAGGTGCAGCAGGCTCTCTAGGGCGACCATGGGGTTTTACGCTTCTGTGTGTGGCTACCTTAGCTTGGCAGAACACTCCCGGGGTCAATGTTGATTTTCACATATTAAAAAAAATAATCAAGAAGTTGCATAGTACCATCGTTGAGCAATAAAAGCTAAGCATGAATAAGGACACGGGTACATCAAAACCAAAGGCCCATAAAAAAAAACATCCAATACATAACTTAGTGTAGCAAACGTGGATGATGAAATGACACCATGCATCCAATCCATAGTAAAGTATGGGACACGTGGCAATACAGTAGCCAAGAAAAGACCCACAATCCATAACTTAGTGTAGCAGGAAGATGGAAACTTTTAGGGTGTTTCTTTCCCATTGGAAATATTAATATTTTTGAAGAGAAAATGACAAGCTCATATGATTTTTTTTTTCTTGATAACATAGCTCCTTATTGCTTTGACTTGTAATATCTATAATTTGATCATATGAACAGTATTCATTTTCCACGAATCCTGCACTGCTTCTTAACTACCTCTTCAATTTAATTACCAAACGTGGCTTGAGGATAGTGACCATCCGGAGATTGCAGAGGCATTGGAGATTTAGACTTTGCGTTTGTGATGTGAAGTCATAGAAAAATGTGGACCGTGTTCTCTCTCTCTCTCTCTCTGTAGGGAGAGTCGGTACAATATGAGAACAGAAGAATAAGTACTAGAATATGAGAACTAAAAATATAGGCATTTTCACTTTTCTTTTGTGAACCCAATCATGTGGATGTGCTTGGCATGGTGAATTTGTTAAGAACCAATCATTGGATCGTGTATTTTTGATGAAAAATGTGAATTTTGAATGCTTGAATATTTATGAATATTATGAGTCATTGATTTTAAAGGCTTAAAAAATCTCATTTATGCTTCAATTTGGATGATTCAAGCGCAGGTTCTTATAAAACCAAGCATGTAGATCGTACGACCAGATTAAAGAAAAGAGAAAAAAATCTATGAAAATCATGGTTCACATAGTTCTCATGTTTCCAATTCTACTATATATAGTAAGGCGTAAGAGTGGATGACTTATGTCGTCCACTGTCATTGGACATGCACCTGCTGCTGATAACATGTGATTTTACACAAAACAACCTTTAACGGCAGTTCTTGACGGATCTAAAGACCCAAAAATGCAAAAAAAATGATGAATAAGTGGTGTTCAACGTTAAGCCGTCCAGGATTTTGCTCATTATATATATAGGGTGTAACATTGGATGACATAAGCCGTCCATTGTTAGAGGATGCACGCCATCTGCTGATTGTGCGTGCTCAGTGGAGGGCGCACATTTAACAAAAAAAAACACTTTTAGCGTCCGTTCATGACAGCCCCTAAAAGTGTAATTTTGGCCCATGACCACAACTAAAGCCTAAAATCAGCCCCACTGGGCGTTATAGTTTTAGGTGTTTTATGTTTGATCCAAAACCGTTAGATGTTGTTATCTTTGTTTACTGGAACAGGTATCTGATTGAGCATTTTTATGTTCAATTAAATATTTTAAAGAAATAAAAAAAAAGTTGACATTGTACTAAATTTCATGATAAAATATTTTAATTTTTAAGTCACATCAATTTGAAAGAAATTATGTTTTTTTAAAAAAGAAGTAATGATAAACACTTCTGGCTATTCAAAAAACTATAATTTTTTAGATGTCACAAAAGGTGACCTAATAAAAAAGGGAGCAAAATAATTCCCTTTATGCATATGTAATACGTATAATGCCCCTTTATGTCCTCATCTTAAATCGTCCAATCACATGATTGGATAGTTAAAAGATTCCGATAGATACGATCTACGTGGATTAAAATTTTACATCATGTGATTAAGATAAGTTAAAAGTATTTTTAAGAGCCGTAAAAATCAATGGTTAATAAACCGTTAGAACTTTATAATTAATTTTTTACCATACAAATAAATTCGTAATACCATTTATTTTGCTCTGGTGTACACTATCACGAGCCTATTTCTTCAATAGGCCAGTGTGGCGCGATGGTCTTTCCTTACTGTTGCAAGCCTTTTTTGGTCACTTGCTTGCAAGTTGCGGAAGCTTTGAGTATAAAGAGTGCAAGAGAGCGAAAGAGAAGAGAGGAAGAAAAATTACAATCACTTGAAGGTAATCACAACATGGGTGAACAAAGAAAGCTCAATGCATTTGCATTCATTCAGTATTTTGCTCGTAGGCTCATTACAGTTCAGATCTACGAGTTAACACATCAGAGTATTAATCAACTTGAACCAAAGTATAAGGGTGGTCCAGATAAACTTATAAGTGACTCAACACTTACGTCATGACTCACCCAAAGCAAAATAGACATTAGACACAACTGTAGAAAATAAGTCACAAGGGATGGTGAATAGTCCGTGGGTAGGTTCAACTTGTATGCCAGCTTGCGCACTCTCTTGGTGATGGTGAATAGTCCCTCATACTTTCTGATCAATCCGCAGTGCCATCTATGGAAGATGCTTGTGCGATCAAGATAAAGCTTCACCAACACTTGGTCCCAAACACGAAACTCGATAAGCTGATGATGCTTGTCCGTCCACTTCTTCATCCTCTTAGTCGCATTGTGTAGAAACGCATTCGCCAACTCAGCCTTCTTGTGTCCGTCTCGAACAAACTGATAGGCAAAGGATGGCCTTTCCTTCTCCTATGCGACTAGAGTATGTAGATTCAGTGGTTGCTGCCATGTGGCTATCTCGAACGAGTTGTGGCATGAAGACTCACTCTTCTGAAGATTGTAGCAGAGTTGGGCTATGTCCAAGAGCTTCACCCAGTCTTTCTAGTTGGCACTAACAAAGTGCCTGAGGTACTGCTTCAATAGTCCGTTGATGCGCTCTGTCTGCCCATTCGTGTGTGGGTGAAAACTTGTTGAAAATAGCAGATCAGAGCCGAGTAACCAAAACACTTTATGCCCGAATTTGCTCATGAAGCGAACATCATGATCGCTCATAATGATTCTTGATACACCTCAGTGATTCACAGCATGCTTGACGAACAGCTATGCAGTCTTCTCTGCAGGGTACTCCTTCAAAGCTGGGATGAAGGTGGCGTACTTAGAGAAATGATCCACCACCACAAGGATGGAGCTGAAGCCATTTACCTTTGACAGACTAACAATAAATTATATAGAAATGCTCTTCCAAGAACTTTCTAGAATAGGTAGAGGCTTAAGGAGGCCAACAGTCTTCTAGTTGGTCCCCTTGTCTTGCTGGCAGAACAGACTCGTTCACACATACCTCTCCATATCATCTCTCATCTGCGGTCAATAGTAACCACGCTCAAGGAGTGCTAAGGTCTGTTCCTGTCTTGGACGACTGACCTATAGTATATCATGACACTCCTTAAGTCGTTCACGACATAGGCTTCCCCACCACGGCATGAAGACGCGTCTTCCTTTTGTCATGAGGAGGTCGTCCCGTAGCCAAAATCGTTGAGTCTTTTTCGCTTGTGCTAGAGAGACAAGGTGTTTCACCATTGTGTCCTAATGCATACTTTCATGGATACGGTCCAGCAATGCACCCTCTAAGTGAACTTTCGAAGGCTTCGCCCGTGTATCCGTCAGTTCAACCTTACGACTCAGAGCATCAGTAACCACATTGGTCTTCCTCACCTTATACTCTAAAGCAAAGTTAAACTCAGTCAGGAACATTTATCATCGAGCTTGCTTGGGCATCAGGTTCTTCTACGTCTAAAAATAGCTCATGGCGACATTGTCCGTCTTGACAATGAACTGGGCACCCAGAAGGTAGTGCCGCTATGTCTCGAGATAGTGCACAATGGACATCATCTCATGTTCGTGCATAGTATAGCGCCTCTCTGCATCCTTTAATTTCTGACTCTCGTAAGCAAACAGATGTCCTTCCTGCATGATAACTCCACCGATGGCAAAGTTTAAAGTATTTGTATGGACTTCAAAGGGTCTTATGTGGTCCAGCAACCACAACATAGGTTCCATCACCAAGGCTTTCTTCAAGCCATCGAAGGCATCTTGGAAGGCTCCTATCCAGATCCATACTTAATTTTTCTTCAGCAAATTCGTGAGGGGCTCAACAATGAGAGAGTAGCCTTGATGAACCGTCGATAGTTTTTTGCCAAACCAAAGAATGATCGCAACTCTGACACTTTGGTTGCGAACTCTATTCCTGAATGTCTCTTATCTTCTGCCCGTCTATGTGCAACAAACCACGCCCCACAACGTGGACAAGGAAGTTGATCTCTTTTTGTCCGAAGAGATACTTCTCTCGCTTGACACAGAAGTCATTCTTCTTTAGCACCTGAAACACTGTTTGCAAGTGCCTGACATGTTTCTCTATGTTGTTGTTGTAGATCATAATGTCATCAAGATAGACTACCATAAACTTGTCTAAATAAGGGTAGAAAATCTTGTTCATCAATGTCGTGAATGTGGCCGGAGCATTAGTCAACCCAAATGTCATCACCAAAAATTTATAGGCACCATTGCAAGTGACACACGTCTTTAGCTCATCACCATCTACAATCCTCACTTGTCATAATCTGATCGCAAATCTAGCGTCGAAAAGACACAAGCACTACCTAACTGATCGAACAAGTCCGCTATCAGTGGCAACGAATACTCGTTCTTCACCATGACTATATTTAGTGCAAGATAATCCATACATAACCTTTTAGAACCACCATGTTTCACCTGAAAGAGCACAAAAGCGCCAAAGGGAGCTTTTGAAGGATGAACGATGCTTACTTCTAACATCTTGTCCAGTTGTCTGCGTAGCTCCTTCAATTCAGCATGTCCCATGCGATAGGGGACAATGGCAGGAGAATTTGCTCTCGGGTCAACTCAATCCTTTGGTCAACCTTTTGACTCGGGGCAGACGCTTCGACAGTTTTGGGGGCATCACTTCTTGAATCTTCGCCAACAGTGTGGCAAGGGTCGGCGGCACTGTTGCTTTAACCTTCCCTTCTTCAGTGTGCATAACAACTAAGAATATCTGCTCTCCCTGCTTGGCATTTTTCTTTAATTGCATAACAAACAACATTGAAGTCTTGCCTCCAAGAGTAAGGCATTACACAGTGTGTGAAAAATTCAACCTCATGATTGTCAATGAGTTTACCTTCGACAACATCATTACATTTTGGCTGCCAAGAAACTCTATTCTTAAAATCATTCAAAAATCATCCAAGGTCACCACTGAGAAGTTGGCTTTGCTGATGAATCATTGATAGTAGTTTGCCAAACCAAGAAATGACCACAACTCTAGCACTTTGGTTGGTGGACTCCATTCTTGAATGACTCTTATCTTATGTTCATCTATGTGCACCAAACTACGCCCCACAACGTGGCCAAGGAAGCTGATCTCCTCTTGTTTGAAGAGACACTTCTCTCGCTTGACATAGAGGTCATTCTCCTTCAGCAACTGAAACACTGTTCGCAAGTGTCCCACATGTATCTCCATGTTGCTGTTGTAGATCATAATGTCATCAAGATAGACTACCACAAACTTGCCTAAGTAAGAAAAAAAAATCTTATTCATCAATGTCATGAATGTAGTCAGAGTATTAGTCAACCCGAATGGCATCACCAAAAATTCATAGTCACCATAGCGAGTGACACAAGTTATCTTTGGCTTGTCACCATCTGCAATCCTCACTTGCCAAAAATTCGATTGCAAATCCCAAAAATTCCATTCTTTAAATGAATTAAAATAAGATTAAAGATATAATACATCCTTGACTATGGTCATTGAATGTATTATATAATAATCTATATTTAAATTCGGGTGAAAAATGAAACATATTTTTTTGTGCTTTTATAGAGTTTAAAATAAAATTAACTCTCAATGTACTCTGACTATGGCCATTGGTATATATATTGAATTAATTCTAAGTTAAACTCTGATAAAAGATGAAATATTTGAAAATATGATGATTTTTGAAAAAGGATCCAGTGTGGATCCAGTGTTATTTCATAAAAGATAAAAATACTAAGTTTTGTTTACATCCTGACTATGGTCGTTGATGTAAATCATCAACTTAGGATTAATTACCTCTTACGAAATGGTGCACGTGCCATTCGTGTTGCCATTTGTGAGAATTTGAAAAATAAAGGAAAGGAATGCATGAAAATGAGCAATTCCTGATGTTTACAATGCTCATTCATTCTACCTAAAACAGGGAATGTAACTTCTCATTTAGATCTAGCTATTACAACATGTAAGATCAGTTTTACAACCCCAAGTAATGATATCTTCCACATATTTCCTGCAAAACAAGGATTTAGCACAAGGTAACGAAGATATAAGATATGAGCAAAAGTTGAAGATATCATATCAAACTCCTAATACACGATTGTGCCTAAGGATGATACTTGTGAACAATAGGAGAGGTATATTCATAAAACTTGAGTGGCATGTTTAGGCTAATCTAGAAATATACATATGCATAACCGGAGTGATAAACTTAGACTGATTGGAAAACATATATGTAAAACCTAAACTGCAATGGGAAGATACCTGAAAGGATGATACTTAAGCTAAGGGAAGCCTAGTGGTATGTCTGGATATGTAGGCAATATGTAGTGAAATGATAAGGTGTCAATAAATGTGGGCAAAAGATGTAATGATCTATCATGGACTCATGTGACAATATGCAAGACATAACAAGACGAGAAATGGTAGAAAGAAAACAGTATATAATACAACAGCAGGGGGGGGGTCATGAATGTTATGCAGATACAGATGATATTACAAGACAAAATATGAGCTAACAATTAAAGCTGCAACTATAAGTATGAATGCATTGTGAAGGCAATAAGTAGGATTTGGTATTCAGATGGTGCTGCAGATGTTACAGCAGGAGATGCTGAGTGAGAGGAGGATTTTTACAGAAGCGCATCAGCTCATAGAACTGTCCGAGACAATGCAATACATGTGCGTTATAAAGGTGACAATGAGCAAAGATGGAAGATGGTGACTGTATAATGGAAAATGATGAGTATTGCTGTGAGTGAAAGATGAATAGTAAACTTTACAGAGAATGCAAATGGTGAGTGTTGAACATATACTATGCATGAGGGGTCAAATGAAATGTATAGATGAGGGATATTTCAGCAGAAGATAGTCTTCTGCAAGATGCTGACGGCGACAGATGATGAGGATAGTGGGATAGGTGGTAGCCATGCCAAGGTATGCATAATAATAAAACAATATACCTGCTGCTGCAAATGAGATTATAGCAACAGGGGTATGATGAAGACAGGGAGTTGAAAAAAAAATGTGTTCCTTTCACAAGTGGATATACAGAGGTGTATGGCATGCAAGTATTGAAGCTTGTGCTATTTGTAGGTGAGTAGTGCCTATGAGATGCCAAGCTAACAGGACCAAAAAAAAAATTTATTAATATATATGATGCCAATTTGATCTCTTCATCCCTGTAATGTTGATTGCATCTAAATGTCATTGAGATTGCTGACAGCGCATCACAGGCACATAGGCTTCCTCTGCTACTTGATCGATCTCAAAAATTATCTCTAACCTCTAGCCCAGCTTTTAAAAGCTCACCATCAATCCTTTCTACTTATGAGCATTTTAAAAGAAACTGATTTGAATGGATTGGACAGGCCTAGACCTCTCACTTGAACTGAATCGAATAATCAGATACTGTCAAAACACCTCCCTTTTCCCCTGAACATGCTAAAAAAAAAATTGTCAGCTTCGTGATGCATATTTATACCAGCGGGTAGGTCAACCATGTAGCGGAAGGTCTGTAAGGGGATTCGACTTCTCTCTTTTTTTTTTATGTGTTCAAGAAGGATTTCACCCTGCTGCAAAGGGGGCCGAGCTGAAGGCAAATTAGACAGCCACTCCAGAGCATGACTACACCAGCATATTGGCGGCTTACTTCCAAAGGGGAAATACAAAGCTTCTCAACTTTGAAATATACATCAAGAGAATACTGATGATAAAAGATCACCAATGAATGGATGAAACGAGAGATATCCAGATAAAAGCAAACATGATAATTAGTTAAAATGGAAATGACAGTTTACGCAAGATTTAAAGAAAATAATGAGAAAATCCTAGCGATAACATTCAGATGAGTTCAGTAAGGAAGATTAACATATACAGATAATGCTCAGAACTAAATCGAAAGAGATAAATTGAACAAAACATCAAATACATATTGTCGAAAGGATATACAAATGATGTCGAGCCAGGTGGATGTACGCCATGGGGAGCAGCCTAATCGAACATATCATGACTAAAGGGATGTAGAGCAGAGGATTATGGGTAAAACTACAGCTTAATACTACATAGGCATTGGATAAATTACAATCCATACTAACATAGAGGCACAATACAAGAGAAAATATGTAAAAGTTATAAGGTGATGGCAAGACCAGAATAATCAAACAAAATAGAAACCAAAAAAAAAAATTAAAGTAATAGTGCGATAGCACCTTCAAAACCCAAAATCCTGTTGAACATTCAGCGATAGTCACCATAATTTTGATGGGTACACAACACCATCGAGAGAGAAAAAAAGAATGATAGCCAGATATTAAGAAAAAGGATCAAGGGTAAATAATAAAAAAAAATAATGATAGGGGTTAACCTGCCGATATTTTGAGGGTATAGGTGAGCAACCAGATATGGTGGGGTTTACCGAATACTAGTTCAACACTAGTGAGAGGAGGGCCTCTAGTATTTAATTACTGGAAGTTCGCTTGATCAGACATTGCATGGCTATTCGATCGAATGCAGGGAATTCCTATGCCTCCAATAAAAATGAAAATCACAATATGACGGAATGAGGATAGGAGTCAAGATCAATGGATCCGCCATCCTTTCATAGGGAATTACGCGTGAACAAAAGTTCACTTATGCATGAGCAAAGCAGTTCTATGCTGAATTGCAGAGCCACAGTGAAGAAGATATGGGAATATGAAAATTCCACAGATGTTACCCCTATAAGTCGAGGTTGCCATAAACAGTTTGGCGTTACAGAGGGTGTTAAAATGAGACAAATAAACCCAGCATAACTCGAAATAAATCCAAAAAAAAAAAAAGGGAATCAAAATAGGAATAAAGCAATAGAAATCGAGATAAGTGAAAAATGGAATGCAGGTAAGAACTAGAAATAAAACTCAGGAAACAGATGCCAGTTGAAGATTAAGACATAAACTAAAATCTGAGTGAAAATAAAAAAAAGAAATCGAATGTTGGGACACCATGATCCCTGTTAGTTTTGCATACGAGAGATCGGCATTACTACAAGTAAGCCGGCACGTTCGATGATGCATCAATGGGGCATAATCAAGACAAGACAAAATGCAGAAGCCAGGAAATGGGAGAAGGAAAGCAAAGTGTAGCAATGCAGAAAGTTGGAGGTGAGCAAGGGACTCTTATCAGCCTTTTACAGTGGAGAGATATCAAGGGATGCTGGAGGAAGGGAACGAATGCTTGATATGAAGCCCAATGAGCTGCAGAGATTTGGCAGAAGGATGTTGATGCTCTTTCAGTGGAACCCGAAGGGCAGTTCTATTGATTTCTCATGCTTGCTGGAGCTTTTTTTTTTAGAGAGAGAGAGAGGTTTCCCCTCTTTCTGCTGTAGGGATTTCCTCACCGAGAGAAGAGTCCATGCCCAGAGGGAGCAGGATTGCTGGAATTCTGAGGGAGAGATTCAATCCGATTCTTTGTTTGCAGGAGTTTCTGAAGGAAGGAGGAGGTCAATTCTTCTTCAGGGGGAACCAGAGAGAAGTCTGGTGGCTTCACTTTGCTCGCAGGGACTCCGGAAGAGGGAAGCAAAAGGGGAAGTGATGGATGAAAATCGATGTGAGAGAGTAAATCCTTTAGAAGAGGAGTAGACAATGGATGCCTTTTCAGAAGCTCGAGGGCCTCTTCTTAAGGGGAAAATAGAGGGTTCGAGAGGAAGATCAGTTGAAGATGGATGGAGGAGAATCCAGGTTTTTGTTGCAGATGTGCGATGGAGAGAGAAGGAGATAGGCGCGGGAGAGAATCCGTTATCTTTTTTCCCTATTTAAAAAAGGTGGTCCTCTTTTAAAAAGATTTTTGAAAAGTGGTTTAAGATGAGGTTTTTGGTAAAAAATGGCTTCAAAAGCTTGAAAATCATTCGTTTTCCTTGTAGCTTTTCTCAATTTTTTGGTTTTTTATGTTATTTCTCTAATTTTTTTAATTTTTGGAATAAAATCCTAAATTTTGTGAAAAAAACAAAGATTAACACTAATAATAATTTTTTTTTATGTTTTTGCAAAAATATTTACAAAAGGAGTTTTTCTGAGAATTCAAGGCGATTTTTGAGAAAATTTCTTCAGAAAATGAGTTTAGGATCCGGGTTTTGAGAGAATACGGATTTAAAACACTGGATTCGGATCCGGAATTGAATTTGAATACATCAATATGGAATTTAATTCAGAAAATCTGAAGAATGACTGAAATTTATCTTTGAAATCGCTTTGATTTTCTCAGAAGATGGAGTCAGGGGCAAAAGGGTCATATTTACAAAAGCTTTGAAAAATTTGGGGTGTTCACAGATGCCCCTCTTTGCTACTAAGCCGGTTGAAAGCCAAGCTTAGTGGCAAAGACAACACTCCAAATTTTGAAAAATGCCCCAGTCAGCAGATCTGAACTAGGTGTGGAAGAATTATTTTGAAAATATGGCTTCTCAGGCTTTGAAACCTTATCCTGAATGGTTTTGGGGAGATGAAATCCTCGAAGATGGTGTAATCAAATAATAGAAATGAGGAAATCGTGATGGGACTTTGGGTTGAACATCCCAAAATGGTGGATTGAAAATTTTGATCAAGCCTCATGGGAGAGACAAGATACGCTTTTGGAATGATTAAGGTTTAGCCCTTATCCTGGATGGGACGAAGATATATCAAAAATGTATTGAATGAGGAAAGGAATACATGAGAACCTTGATGGGACATTTTTGGAGAATGCCTCGTGAAATGAAGCTCAAGTAGGATCCTATCCTGGACGGATATACAAAACATGGGTTCCTTGATGGGAAGAACCATGATGGGATTGGAAGGAAACGTCTCGTTAGAACGAGGAATCTTGTTGGAACGAGTCTCAGGTTTAACCCAAACTTGAAAGGAAGATACTTCGCAAAGCGAGGTTCCGGGTTAACTCTTAACTTGAATAGGAGATCTACCATACGAGTTTCTCAAATGGAGAGACCATAATGGGACCTTTGGAACTTGGACAAACAAATCCGAAAGGGGTTTTTACGAAAGGAGGAAAATATAGGGTTCCCTAAAGCTTTGAAAATGGGAAGAAATTGGGTGTCTCATTGCTGAGACTGAAATAGCTTTTGAAATCAAATGGTCTCTAGCAGATGGTTCAGGTTTGACCCTTATCCTGAGTGGGGAAAATCTACCATACAGGTTTCTCAAAAATGGAGAAAGCATGATGGGACCTTCGAAATTTGGACGAACAAATCTGAAAGGGGTTTTTGCGAAAGGAGGAAATATAGGGTTCCCTAAAGCTTTGAAAATGGGAAGAAATTGGGCGTCTCATGGCTTAGACTGAAATAGCTTTTGAAATCAAATGGTCTCTCGCAGATGGTTCAGGTTTGACCCTTATCCTGAGTGGGGAAAATCTACCATACAGGTTTCTCAAAAATGGAGAAAGCATGATGGGACCTTCGGAATTTGGACAAACAAATCTGAACGGGATTTTGCGAGAGGAAGAAGATTGGGTTCTTGAAGCTTGAAAAAAGGAATGATTTTGGGTGTCTCATTTGTTGAGACTGAAATAGCTTTTTGAAATCAAATGACCTCTCACAGAAAATTCAGGTTTTGACCCTTAATCTGAGTGGGGACACCATACGGAATCCTTGATTAAAGAAACCGCGATGGAACAGAAAGAGATACTTCAACTAAATGAGGCAACTCTTCTGGAAGATATAGACAACGCTAGGTTGCATCAAAAACGGATATTGAATGTTTATTTCATTCTTGGAATAGCTAGAAAATTTTGCCAATAAGATAAAATTATGGCTGATTCAAATGCTTGGAAATGTGCACGTATGTGCAAAGATATTCCCTCTTTTACCTAGAGTATTTCCTCCAATGAGGTTAACTCCTCAGTTCTAAGAGTCAGATTCAAAATTTTAGCGCTGATGATTTTCTTCAAGGAAGCTATCCATTTCCCTGATATGAGAAGAGAAGAAATATTCTTAATTTCATAAAAACAAGTAGTGAAAAGATATTGATAAAGGAATTTTGCATGAGAAAAGATGACTTCTGGCCACTTTGGCAGCTTGATATCTGGGTGTTTTCCCATGATGATCCTTTTGCACTCTTTTTGAGTCATTGGGCTTTCTCGGTTTTTCACATCATCCTTCATTTGGATGTCTTGACTTTTCTCTCTTTTTCAGGAAAGGGTACGTCACAAACTCCTTCATCTTGGAGATGCTCTGATCCTTCTTTTTCTCAGGGATTATATATGATGACATTGGCTCAAAAGATCTTTAGATGATAGTAGAAATCAAATATCTTTTAGGGTTTGTCGGTAGGCTCATCACACTCGCCTTCATCTTTGACGGTGATATGAACTTTTCCTGGAAGGATCCTTCACAAACTCCTTCATCTCGGAGATGATCCAAATCTTCTTTGGCCCCGGGGGTTTGCTCGCATATTTGTCTTCATCTTGACGACAATTGAGAGATCTCTTTTGCGGATATTTGATTGCAACTTTTAAACGAAATGAAAAGATATGGGTTGAGTGGATTCTTTTTATAGCTCAAGATATTTTCACTACCTGATTGTCAGAAAGTCGTTTTTAAAACATGCGTCATAGCTAAGATCAATTATCAATTCACTTATGGCTTTTCAACATCATTGAATATTTCTTTCATTGATCATATCGAGGACATTTCTTACATCCTTTTGGTCGATCAACAGGAAAAGATTTGAATTTTACCTCTTTTTTGCAAAAAAGTTTCACCTTTTGGGAAAGAAATATTAGAGGTAATCTGAGGAAATTCTCTTTGTGTAATCATACTTTTAGAATCAACTAATGCTTTTAGCAAATTGGCAAAGTTTTCACGAATTTCTTTTGAAATAATCATTCAATATAGATTTTGATGAGACTCTTAGCTGTAATTTAAAGAAATGGTGTAAGAATCAGACCTTAGAAAACTGGACTGATGAAATACATTAGGTTTTTAAAATCCCAACCAGTTTACGAGAAACTGGATTTGAAAATCCCGACCAGTTATAAAAACTAGATTTGAAAATCCCGATCAGTTATAGAAACTGGATTTGAAAATCCTGACCAGTTATAGAAACTGGATTTGAAAATCCTGACCAGTTATAGAAACTGGATTTGAAAATCCCGACAAGTTATAGAAACTGGATTTGAAAATCCCGACCAGTTATAGAAAATAGATTTGAAAATCCCGACCAATTATAGAAATTGGATTTGAAAATCCTCACCAGTTATAGAAACTGGATTTGAAAATCCTGACCAGTTATAAAAACTGGATTTGAAAATCCCGACGAATTATAAAAACTGAATTTGAAAATCCCGAGCAGTTACAGAAACTGGATTTGAAAATCCCGACCAGTTACAGAAACTAGATTTGAAAATCCCGACCAGTTATAGAAACTGGATTTGAAAATCCAGACCAGTTATAGAAACTAGATTTGAAAATCCCGACCAGTTATAGAAACTAGATTTGAAAATCCCGACCAGTTATAGAAACTGGATTTGAAAATCCCGACCAGTTAGAGAAACTAGATTTGAAAATCCCGACCAGTTTTAGATACTGGATTTGAAAATCCCGACCAGTCATAGAAACTGGATTTGAAAATCCCGACCAGTTATAAAAACTGGATTTGAAAATCCCGACCAGTTATAGAAACTGGATTTGAAAATCCCGACCAGTTATAAAAACTGGATTTGAAAATCCCGACCAGTTATAGAAACTGGATTTGAAAATCCCGACCAGTTATAGAAACTGGATTTGAAAATCCTAACCAGTTATAAAAACTGGATTTGAAAATCCTGACCAGTTATAGAAACTGGATTTAAAAATTTCGACCAGTTATAGAAACTGGATTTTAAAATGAAGGATTTAATCTGATGGTTTGAAAGTGATTGAATTTGGGAGGTTATAACCCGAGGGTTGAGAAAATGATGAGATTTTGAAGATATTGCAACCAAAGGTTGGGACACTGATAGAATTTGTGAGATTGAAGATCTTAGAAATGATAGAATTGAGGAGTCGCACCCTAAGGGTTTGATCTTTTGGAATACATGACCAGCGGAAGCTGGATCTTTTGGAATACCGGACCGACGAGATGCTGGATCCCTTGGAAATACATGACCAGCGAGATGCTGGATCTTTTGGAAATACATGACCAGCGAGATACTAGATCCTTTGGAAATACATGACCAACGAGTGTTGGATCCTTTTGGAAATACATGACCAGTGACATGCTGGATCCTTTGGAAATACATGACCAGCGAGATGCTGGATCTTTTGGAAATACATGACCAGCGAGAGCTGGATCTTTTGGAATACAGGACCGACGAGATGTTGGATTCCTTGGAAATACATGACCAGCGAGATGCTGGATCTTTTTGAAATACATGACCAGCGAGATACTGGATCCTTTGGAAATGCATGACCAACGAGTGTTGGATCCTTTTGGAAATAGATGACCAGCGAGATGCTGGATCCTTTGGAAATACATGACCAGCGATATGCTGGATCTTTTGGAAATACATGACCAGCGAGATGATGGATCCTTTGGAAATACATGACGAGCGAGGTGCTGGATTCTTTGAAAATACATGACCAACGAGTGTTGTATCCTTTGGAAATACATGACCAGCGAGATGCTGGATCCTTTGAAAAATACATGAAGTTTTGGGAGATTTAAGTCAGAACTTGAATTTAGAAGGAGAAAAGTCTTTGGTCAGAAGTCTGATTTTAGAAGGTTACCGGTGTGAGAACCGGATTTTCCAAATGAGCTCAATATATGATTGAAAAGTTTGAGAAATAACCAGTGCGAGAACTGGGTTTTAAAGATGAGCTAGATTTTTAAAACGAGTTTTTAGAAGATAATTCAGGATTTATGCCCTTATCCTGAACGGAGGAAATAATAAAAAGAATACCTCATTGAAAGGAGGCATCAGGTTTATCCCTTATCCTGAAAGGGTATTTTTTTAAAGATAAAAGTAAGTGAGATTTAAATAAGATTTGAAAAATTTGTTAAAACTTGACACAAATGAGCATTTAGCTTGATGTAAATTTAATCAAACCAAGAATGAATCAAATGAAATGAAAAATAAAGACCACAAGATTAATTAAGAATTAACAAAATTTGAAGAAAAGAGCTTTCGTCTAATCCTGCCTGCATATGACGGAAGAAGACGATTATAGATCAAAATAAAATGTCCCAGTATCATGGAGAAGAATGTAAGAATTGATAGAAGATCATTGTTTTATTGAAATGACTCTTTGAATAGTACAAAAAGGCTTTAGAATAAAAATTCTAAGTATAAAATTTCTTCAAATGCAGAGCATTAATGGGATCTGGCATTTCAACCCCGTCTGCATTGATTAGACAATAAGAATTGCAAGGTAATGCTTCCTTAACCACATAAGAGCCTGCCCAATTGGGTGACCACTTGCCCCATGGTCGATGCTTGAGATGAGTTGTCGATCTGAGTACCAAATTGTTAACTCGAAATTTTCTCTCAATGACAGACTTGGTATAATGTCGAGCTATCCTCTGTCGATAAGCTTGAGCGTGCTCTACTGCTTTGAGCCTTTTTTCATCCAGTAAATCTAACTACACCAATCTCTGCTGTTGATACTGATCAAGTGACAATTCTATAAGTGAAGCAAATTTGAGAGCGGGCTTCTGGATATGGAGAGGTAATACCACTTCAGTTCCGTAAACAAGTTTTGAAGGAGTGGCATTAGTCGGAGTCCGAATGGTGGTCTGGTATGCCCAAAGTGCGTCATGAATTTTCTCGTGCCAATCTCGACCTGTCTTCACAGTCTTTTCCAAAATACGGATTAGGATTTTATTGGTGGCCTCTGCTTGGCCGTTCCCTTGAGGATAATAGGGAGCTGAGAAATGATGGCAAATTCTGAATTTAGAACAGAAGGTTTTCATCCTCTCGTTTTTAAAATGAGTTTCATTGTCTGAAACAATGTCATGTGGTATGCCGAAGCGGCAAAGAATGTTCTTATGAATGAAAGAAACCACATGGCGGCCTTCTACCATGCGTAGAGTAACAGCTTCAACCCATTTTGTGAAATACTCTGTCGCGGCCAGAAAGTATTTGTGGCCGTTGGAAGCAGAAGGAGTAATTGGGCCCACGACGTCAAAAGCCCACATAGAAAATGGCCAAGGAGAAACAACTGATTGCAGATATGTGGCCGGAGCATGAATGTAAGGCGCGTGCAATTGGCACTTGACGCACTTCTTCACAAATCTATGACAGTCCTGCTGCATGGTATTCCAGTAATACCCTGTTCGAACGATCTGCTTGACGAGAGTCTGATAGCCAACATGGCCACCACAAATCCCTTCATGTGCCTCTTGGATAACTTCTATAGCTTCTTCTTTGTCTAAGCATCTTGCATACTCGGAACTGAAACCACGGCGGTAGAGAACATTGGCAAGAATAAAATAACGGGTAGACATATGTTGAATCGCACGTTGCTCTCTTTTTGGCATCTCTGGTGGAAATTCACCAGTCTCAATGAAATTTTTGATATTTTGATACCAAGGCTTCTCCTTCAGATCGACCTGGTTTACTTGCATAACTGAAGCGAAAGCAGGTTGCTCAAGTCTGCCGACTTCAAAAGAACGACATGATTCACTACCTTTGAAAGATAAAGTGGAGCCCAAACTGGCCAAACCGTCAGCAATCTGATTATGCTCTCTTCTTATGTGACTAAGCTAAAATTCTTCGAAACTGTCCACAAGAGTTAGGACGACCTTCTGATACAGAATCAATTTGGAATCTTTTACTTGCCATTCAGTGTTAACTTGACTCACAACAAGTAGGGAATCGCCAAAAGCATGCACTCTCTTGACATTGAAACTTTGCAGAATTTTGAGGCCTTGTATTAAAGCTTCATACTCGGCCATGTTATGAGTGCATTGGAAACCAAGCTTGATGGAATAAGGGATCATTTCTTTTTCTGGAGTGATTAACAAGACTCCAATTCTTATGCCAGACATATTTTTAGAGCCATCGAAGAAAAGGTTCCAAACTGGGGGCTGTTGGATATTACAGATGTGCTCATCAGGAAAATCATCCTCTGCTTTAATCTCTTTCGTCAAAGGAAAATCTGTCAACTGATCTGTGATCGCTTGGCCTTTAATCGACTTTAGAGAAACATACTATAAGTCATATTGCATCAGAAGGACCTGCCACTTTGCAATCCGTCCAGTGAGGAAGGGTTGTTCCAAAATATATTTGAGAGGATTAAGTTTCGATAGAAACTTGATTTCAGAAGCCAATAGGTAATGTCTCAATTTCTGGCACATCCAAACCAAAGCCAGACAAGTTTTCTCCATCTGAGAATACTTTTTTTCATAATCAATGAAAGTTTTGCTAACATAGTAGATGGCGTGCTCTATCAGGCTGCCTTTTTCATACTGGGCGAGGAATCCACCACAAACATTCTGATTGACTGAAATATATAGTAAGAGAGATTTTCTCAACTTAGGCGGCTTCAAGACTGGTGGATTAAGGAGATACTGCTTGATGCGCTCAAACGAGAACTGACATTCTGATCCTCATTCAAATTTAACTCCTTTTCTAAGCAAATGATTGAAGGGTTCACATCTCATAGCCAAATTGGAGATGAACCTGCGAATAGACTGAATATGCCCTTTAAGGCTTCGCAGTTCTCTAAGATTAGTTGGAAGCGGCATATCAATAATGGCTTTTGCCTTGGTCGGATCCACCTCGATTCCTTTCTTGCTGATTATGAAGCCGAGCAGTTTGCCGGATTCCACTCCAAAAACACACTTTTGAGGGTTAAGTCTCAATTTATAGAGAATAAGTCTTTCAAAAACTTGATTAAGAGCATCAAGGTGATCCTCTTCTTCTTTTGACTTAACTAAAATGTCATCCACATATGCATCCATATTCTTGTGCATTTGATCATGGAAAATGACGACCATTGCCCTTTGATAAGTTGCTCTGGCATTTTTGAGTCTGAATGACATGACTGTATAGCAAAAGGTACCCCATGGTGTAGTGAATGAAGTCTTTGACTGATCATGAACGGCCAACTTGATCTGATTATAACCTGAGTATCCGTCCATGAAAGAAAACATGGCATGACCTGTTGTGCTATCGATCAATAGGTCAATATTGGGAAGCGGATAATCATCTTTCAGGGTGGCCTTATTGAGATCCCTGAAATCAATGCAGATCCGAACTTTTTCGTTCTTTTTAGGGACTGCCACGATATTTGCCAACCAATCTGGATAATCAATGGCCCGAATGAAGCCTACTTTTAATAAATCTTCAAGTCCTTCCTTGACTTGCTGCTCAATTCGAGGGTCTAATTTCCTCAATTTCTTCTTGATTGGTCTGGCTTCTGGTTTCAACTTGAGGCGATGCTCAACCAGCTTGGTATCTAATCCTGGCATATCTTTGTAAGTCCAGGCAAATACTTCCTGATGTTGTTTAAGGAATTGAATGAGTCTTGCTTTTTCAACTTCGCTTAAACCCGACCCGATTTTGAGAATTTTCGGATCATCTTCCGACCCAATGTTGATATCCTCAGTTGGATCTTGAACCAAAGATGATGGTTCATCCTGCTTCTGAATGTGAGCAAATTCTGGTAATTCTTGAATAGTGGAATCAAATTCAGCTGGCTCTTCGGCCTGCTCCGCTGTCTGACTGACCTCTGCTCTGTCTTTCATCTCAGGAAACCTTGCCAATTTTAGATATTTGGGATTAATAACGAATTTTGTCATTGATTCAGGAGTTAATGGTCCTGAAAATATAAGAAAGGTTTTTAGAGAAAGTACAAGTCAAAAACAAGTTTTTTACAAAGTAAAGAAAATGACATAGACAAGATATAAGAAAGAAATGATGGATACTTAAAGAGAAAATTTGATCTTTCATTGATTGAAAATGAAGTATTTACAAGACATTGACAAAAGATGGGACTTTGTTATCCCTATAAGATTTAAACAAAGAAATGAGAACAGAAAAGCAGGAAAACTGAGGCATCATCTTTTTATTGGCTTCCTCTGACAAAAATGGTCTTCTTGCTGGAATCCTGGCCGGTGAACCCCAACCCTGAATTGTCTGCATGCTGAACTGGAATGATGGGCTCTATCATGCCGTCTTCATCTTTCCCCATGCCTCGGAATGGCTGATATCAATGTTTGATCAACAGATCGAATCCCTTTTTTGCTTTAGAAAACTGAGGAAATAAAGGATGATCTTTGAAGGAGGTGTAATTGATCCGTCCTCCTAGTTTGAAGAAACAGGGTCCCTGCCATTGGACCGTGGCTGCAACGTTCTCTTCTTCCATGACATCTTTCAGTTTTAACATCTCTAGATTGAAACTGAGATTGATTTCATCCGCTTCTCGGATGCTTGGAATATCAGCTGTAAATGTTGGACGAGGAATCATAGGCTGTGGCAACCTTTCTTCAGGGTCTTCGCCCAAAACGGTAGTAATCATTCCTCCCTTGGACCAATTGATGCACTGATGGAGGGTTGATGGAACTGCGTTGGCGTTATGGATCCAGGTTCGCCCCAACAAAAGATTGTAAGTTGGTGGCACATTGACAACATGGAATAGAACCGTGTGCACTGAATAGTTGATGGAGATTTCCAAGAAGATCTTGCCTTTGGCAGTCTGCCCGTGATTATCAAAGCCATAGATGGTGATGGGATTAGGCACGTATTCCTCTTCTTTTAATCCCAGGGCCTTTGCTGTCATTTCTGGGCAAATGTTTAAACTGCTGCCCTCATCGATAAGAACATGTGGAACAGTCATGCCCCTGGTCCTGACCACGATATACAGTGCATTGTTGTGAAAAGAATGAGGCTTTGGCAAGTCCTCATCAGAGAAGGTAATAGGCGCATTTGTCATCGCCTGGTTCACAATCTGCGCCATGTCTTCGGGCGTGGTGCCCGGCTTCACTTTGATCTTTCTTAGTAGATCATCTAATTTCTCCCGATGCTGAGGAGAATCGTGAGTCAACTAAAAAATGGAGATGTTAGAGAGCGCAGTAATTGGCTTCTGAAGGCTTTTGGCCCGCTCCTCTGCTGCTTCTGAGGTTTCTGCTTCCTTTGTGCAGGCTTTCTTTTTCAGTAATCTCTTTGGAAAAACTTGGGTTTTTCCGCTTTCAACTGACGTATTCCTTATGTTCAGAAACGAGAGAATATCCCCTCTCCGAGAGGCAGGTTGATCCTGATGTAAAACCATCACCTGATGCTGCAAACTCATTTCTTCGCTGGAACATGGACATATGTGACTCTGTGGAAGAAAAGAATTTTCTGAAATGGTTGATGTTGAATGCTTTGGGAATGGGGCGGACAGGATGTCCATTTTGCCCTCTTCTTCATCCTCGATAAGGATTCTTTTATCAATGCAGTCCTGGATCAGATGCTTCAGAACGAAGCAGTATTCAGTGTCATGGCCCATTGCCCTGTGGAATTTGCAATACTGTTCCTTGAATCTTCCCATGATCACTAGCGGATCTGCAACTTTGGGAAGTTTCACTATTCCGTGAGACAACAAGTATTCCAGAATCTTTTCCAAAGGCTGGTCAAGGGGAGTGAATTTTTTATCCCTGCTCCAGTTTATGTGCTTGGGTTTTTCTTGAAGGTCCCCTTTTTGTTGAGGACCGGTCGGGAGAGGCTTGTCAATGTTCTTGAAGAACTTTCCCTTTCTTCCTCTGTTCTGCTCGGGCTTCGTGTCACTGCCGCTGCCATGCTTGCTGCTACTGCCCTGATTATCTTCGGGAACATCAGCGGAGTAAGTGAAGTGTGCCTTCTTCTTTGGATCTTGTATATTCTTGGCCAGAGCGACACCTTCGTACATTCCATTCTCTACCCCCATTTCGAGTCATTTTGCTCGCTCTGTTAGTTCGATAAAGGATTTGGAGGGATATGGGAAGAGGAGACTTTTTAGGGGCTGGGAGAAGTTGTTGAGAATGACTTGGAGGGCATGTTCCTCAGAAATAGGGTTCCTCATTTTGTTGCAAAGACTCCTCCACTTGTGGATGAAATCTCTGACCTTTTCATTGGGCTCTTGCTTCAGGTTGCATAAATGGTTCATAGTAGGTAGGGCTTCCGTGTTAAATAGGAAGCGTTCAACGAACATATTAACGACCTTGTCAAAATCCCTCAATTCGATGAGATTGACATGTTCAGCATACCACTTGGCAGCTATCCCCTCCAGACTGCGGGGGAAACTGAGAAATAGAGCACGGTTGTCTTCACTGAATCAGGCGCATTCGGCAAAGAACATGGCAAGATGGGCCTTAGGATCGCCGGATCCATCAAATTTAATGAATTTTCTGGGGAGGTTTTCCAGATTGATGTCTCTTTCTAAGCCGAGGTAGAAATCCTGCCTGGTGTATGATCTTTTTCGTTTATCCTGAACTTGCAAGTATTTGACTATTTTTGTTAGTGCCTGGATTGAATCCTCTGCAGGGGCCCCATACTTGGGCTTGTTCACTAACACTGGTTCTTCCACTGGCCTCTTGAATTGCCGCAGATGCTTCAGAATGTAAATCAGCTGCTCTTCTTCAGAGTTCTCTTCCGCTGATTCTGAATCTTCAGAAGTACTGTCACGCTATACTTTCTGCTTGCTGATTTTAATGGGTTTCTTCATGGGCTTCTTTTTAGTTTTGCTATTAGAAGCTGCCTTCTTGGGGCCAGCTTTAGCCTGTTCGGCCATCATCTTGGTCATCATTTTTTGGAAGACTCGGTACATGGCCGGGTCGACGTCGCTCTCATCCCCTGAGTCATGCTTTTTGGATATTCTAGGAGAATTCATCTCCTCTGGTTCGCTGTCACTGTGCCGTTTAGCCGCCTTCTTATCAGCCCTTGTCTGAACCATTTTTCAGATGCCAAAGTTTTTTTGCGGAAATATGGGAATGGTTAGAGTATGGAGAAGCTTTATTGAAAATTATAACTTTTTGAGGAAAAAGAATGAAGGATTTCGGCAGACAATTTCAAGAGATTATCCCATTACCCGGGATTGGGTCATCACAAGATTTGTGACAATTGCGTTACCATTTGATGATAACAGAGAAATGTGCCTTGTTACCTAGGCGAGGTCGTCAACCATGATAAAATATAGTGAAGAAAAATGTGGGAGGAATGTCCCTTTTACCCGGGACGAGGTCATCACTAAAATTGTGACCATTTGCACTATAAAACAAAATACAAGAAGTAAAATTTTGGCCAAAAGTATTTTTTATTGATATTTTAACATTCAAAGACAAAGAGAGGATGGGCAGACAGTTTGTCACCACTCTCGATATTCAGATGATACATTTGGCCCAGGAAATATAGACAGAGAAATAAAGGAGTCCCAAGTATATTTTGTGATGTGGTATGCCCCAGACCACTGATCCGACTGTAGGTTGAATTTTGGCATGTTGCCTGTCGGGAAGCGGGTGTTGGCATGAACTTGGCGCTGCGAAAACTGCCTCGGACATTGCTCTGGTTGATAATCAACACAAAAGAAAGGGCCCATCAACCTGTAGCGCTTGTCGCGAGCGCAGGTGTATCGAGGAACGGTCTCTCTCCTTTCGAAGAAATCCCAAGTAATCTCTTCCTGATGCAGTTTCTCGATCAAAGCTCGACACTGAATGGCTGACTTCAGCTGCTTACTGTTGAATCTGAAAGAACTGGCCTTCGAGGGAACGTGTCGCAGGAACCATGACTGCAAGGCGTAAGTGCATCCCTCTACCAGAATGGTCTCCCCAAGAGCAAATCAAGCCAAGCCTCTGTAAAGGAAAGCTAAGGCTGCCATAGAAACTGATAGCTGACGGGTTTGCTTGCTTCCCCATCTTCGAAAGAGTTGGGCGACTCTAATATCTATGAAATTCTGACCATCTTGGAAGAAAGCTAATCCAACTGTGCACAGAATCATGGCATGCTGAATCCTGTCTTTCGCTGCTCGAGACAAATTGTCCACTTCCTCGTAGGTCCCATACTTGCGATAGAGTCCGAACAGGTCGATGAATTGATTCCCGCCAATCTCAGTAAGGGGCTAGGACCTGCTCCTTGTTGCTCTGGCCAAGGCTTCTCGAACATATACACCTTTGATGTTGATCAAAAACTGCTGCTCGACAGGGTCATCTGGCTGACCAGCTGGTTCGGGCAATCCCATAATATCATTGAACTCATCCATCAGTAGAGTCATCTCTCCCCAAGGAAACCAGAATGTGCAGGTACGTGGATTCCACAGTTCTACCATGGCCTCAATCAGAGCTCTATTGATGGTTCACTTGCCCACTGCTGATGCCATCTCCAACCCACAATCATCCAGGTGGTCTGGGAACATACGTGAGAAGGTGGTGAACCAAGAATAATACCACCGAGGGAAGAAAGGACGAGACTGGATAACCCGCTGATCCAAGGATCCATCATGAATCTGATAGAAGACATGATCTCGGGGAAAAACAACATCGAGGGAATTTGACGCCATCGAAATGATACTGGGGCAAAAGAAGAGTGAGGGAAATTAGATAGAATTCAGGACTTACGGATAGACTCTTGAAGACACAAACCTGGAAATTTTGAAAAATCGGGGAAATTTTTAAGGAGTTTTCCAGAGTTTTGAAGAAAATTTGATCTAGAAAGAGAAAAGAAATGTAAATAGAGAAAAATATACACCTGGGGTTTTTGAAAGTAAGGGTAAGTTTTGAATAATACACCTAAGGTTTTTGAAAAGGGTTTGATACATATATATGAAAGAATAAGAGAATTATCATACAACTAAAGCTGCATAAACAAGGATGCGCACACAGCACTCCCTAAAGGCTGACTCTAAATGCAAATAGTTGAAATGGCTTGTAGGACCTTAATCCTAACTCTAGGGTTCAGATCATCTGATTCCAATCAATATATGCCAATATACCCAAGCCAAAGCTCGAAGTACGTGGCATAGAAATATTTTTCCGGTTCTAAGGTAATGGCTTCCCAACATCCTTGAGCACCTACCGATATACCTCGGACTATGGCCCTTAGGTACGTGGCAGGGGGGCGCGAACCCAAATAAGTGGTCCAGTTGTGAGGCTCTCTCTCGAACTATGGTTCAGTGAGACAGCCCAGCAACGTGAAGACCAGGACAATATAGGTAAGGAGGTTTTCAAAATATGTTCAACATGCAAGAAATCAGATGGCTCTAATGCAAATCCTAAAGAGATAGATTAAAATGAAGAGAAGCATACACTTGCATACATTGTTTTGCATTCAATCCTTAGAATTGAGGAGAGTTGTATTTCAAACCTAGATCTAATGTGAGCATGGAATAATCTCCTCAATCTGGTCCTACCAAACCATACTTAAATCCTAGATGCAATGATGTCAGCTTAGGACAGAGTCTAGGCTCCTAAGGTTTGCATGGAAATGAAGCTAACATTTAAAGAATAAAGACTTAGATAATATCAAAGCAAAAGAAAAAGGCATAATTTGACCGGACGGAGACGTGTCCCATCACGGTCGCCAAAACTGTGATCATCGCAAATTTTTTCCTCTCATAATATTGTGATCATCGCAAAAAATTTTCCTCTTCCGTTGGTTTCTCTCTCTTCCTTCTCTTTTCCTTTTCTAACCTCTATTCTCCTCTATTTTGAAGGGAGTGGAATAAAAGAAAGAGAGAAGAGAAAAGAAAGAAAGAAAGAGAGAAGTGGAACTATTTTGCGCGGTTTTCACTTGACCTTGATTTGAAAAGAATTTATAAATTTAACTCGCCTCCGTTTTGAAAATATTTGCGGGAAAAGGGGAGACGGGATTCGCTCGTCGGTACGAGGTTCGACCGTTCCTGGCGCCTTTACCAGGGGTAATCGAACCAAGGATCGAATCTATGCCTTTTTGCTTTGCCTAAATATAATCTAAGAATTTATCCTAAAAGATCTAAATGCATAAAGAATCAAGCTTGTGCAATGCAAGAATGTATGCTCCTTTTGAAAGATGTTTTGGAAATTTCCAAGTATTCTGAGATGAACTTTGATAAGGGAGTGAAGAAAATGATTGAATCTAACTTTAAAACTTGAGATAGATCAGAGAAGTTCTAGGTCTTTGAAATAAATCAGAGTTGGAAAATAAAATCTTGATTTTGAGAAAGAATGATTTGAAGCTTTGAAATGAAAGGAAATGAAGTTTCAAAGTCAGAAATGGATTTTGAATTTTGAATTTGAATTTAAGAAAGGAAATGAATACTTGAGCTGGAATTGAATTTAGATTTTGAAGTTTGAAATTGGAATGGATTGAGAAACTCAAATGGTATTTAAGAATAGAAATGGATTTAGGAGTTCAGATGAGATCTGAAAATGGAATTGGATTTGAAATTTAGAATTGGGAATGGAATTGGATAATGGATTTAAAATCTGGGATCTGAGGTCCGATGTAAAATTGGGTTCTGGATCCTAGGATGGATTTGGATCTAAAGTCTGAGATCTAGAGTAGAATTGGATTCTAGATCCTAAAGTGGATTTGGATCTGAAGTCTGAGATCCAAAAGTGAAGTTGGACTCTGGACCCTAAAGGAAATTTTGGATCTGAAGTCTGAGATCCAAAGTGAAATTGGACCCTGAATCCTAAAGGAAATTTTGGATCTGAAGTCTGAGATCCAAGGTGAAATTGGATTCTGGATCCTATAAGGAAATTAGACCTGAAATCTGAGATTCAAAGTAGAATTGAATTCTGGATCCTAAGGTGAATCAGATCTGAAGTCTGAGATCCAATATGAATGTTGAATCCCGGATCCTAAAAATGTATTTGGAGTTAAATTCAGAAGATGAATCAAGAATTTCCAAGTTTGAATTGAACTTTGGAAAATGAGATTTTGATTTTGATTCTCGAATATACAAATGAATTTCGAAGTCAAATTGGACTTTGAATTTGAAGTTTTGAATTTTGAAATTTAGAAGATGAAGAGAATCTCAAAAGTTAAATTGAACTTTGATTTTGATTGGAGTTTTGAATATAAAATGAATTTGGAACTTCAAAGTCAATTTGAACTTTGAAATCTGATTTGAATTTGAGTTGGAACTTTGAAGTTTGAATATAAAAAATGATTTTTGGAATTTCAAAGTCAAATTGGACTTTGAAATTGGAATTTTGAATCTTGAAATGAGATAGAATTGGATTTGAATAAGACTTGACCTGAGAAATGAAGGAGAAGAATCACTTGGAATTTTAAAAAGGAAATTTTGAAAATATGATGCAATTCTATCCTATGTGATGAATGAATTTAAAGAATCTTTGAAATTGGATTTTGAAAAGCTATTTCATTCTTTAAATGAATTAAAATAAGATTAAAGATATAATACATCCCCGACTATGGTCATTGAATGCATTATATAATAATCTATATTTAAATTCAAGTGAAGAATAAAATACATTTGGTGCTTTTATAGAATTTAAAATGAAATCAACTCTCAATATACCCTGACTATGGCCATTGGTATATATTTTGAATTAATTTTAAGTTAAATTCTAATAAAAGGAGAAAATATTTAAGGAAATATGATGAATTTTGAAAATAGATCCAGTGTGGATCCGGTGTTATTTCGTAAAAGACAAAAATCCTAAGTTTTGTCCACACCCTGACTATGGCCATTGATGTGGATCATCAACTTAGGATTGATTTACCTCTTACGAAACGGTGCACGTGCCATTCGTGTTTCACCATTGTGAGAATTTTGAAAAATAAAGGTAAAGATTCATGAAAAATGAGTAATTCATGATATCTACAATGCTCATTCATTCTAGCTAAAACTAGAAATATAAATTTTCATTAAGCTCTAACTATTACAACACACCAAAATTGAATTTATAACTCCTAATGATGATATGTTCCACATATTTCCTGCAAAAAGGGCAGAGTTAGCCAAATACAACAAACAACTATAAAAAGATATTGCAAACACCAAATGATAAAATATTCATGCATATGCCTTATGTTAAAGAAATATAATATATCATGCTGATGAGAGATCATATATCTGAGTACCTAAGGGATACTTTAAACTAAGAAGGAAAATGGATGCTAAAATGCATGCCTAATATCCTAATTTAATGAGAAAATAGATATGAGAAGATCTATACATGAACGTATATACACGCTAAAACTAAAGAAACCTAATTTGAGAAGGCATAGACAATGATATCATGTGAAATATTGGACCAAGATTACACCTTTTGAAGCAAATCAAATACTGATTTTGAATTAGCATACCAACTGCTTCCTGTTTTATCCAGAAACTAACATACAAACCGATGAATCCCAGTTTTATAGCAAAACTCCACTAACCTCATAGCTAGATGTGGATGAAGTGGTAATTCAGGTAAAAATGTAGAGGTGAACTGAGAGGCTATGCAGTTTGATATAGGAAGTCATAGCAGAAGTCGGGCTTTGTTACCACAACAATGCTTATCACCGTTATAAGCACTATGAATATGCAGTGCACTGTAAGGTGTTTAGGTGATGAAGTGAGTGGGGTGCAATATGCAGAGAAGCGACCAAGGTAAATGCATGGATGTAAGGTGATAAAAAATGAAGCACAATGTATAGTGTCATGGTGACTGGTGTTGGTGATGTACTGTGGAAGATGAAGGTGCTGGAATGGTATGTATCTTATTGCTGTGCAGCATGACAGTAATATAAAGAAAGAGAGAATCGTATGAGCATCAGATGATAGTAGGAAATGTCATAGATGACAGCAGGGGTACTACGGTGAGTCCATAAAAATAACTAATGGAAGACATATTGACTGTTTGGGCACATTTACTAGATGACTGATGTTAAGGTTATGATGAACCATGGTGAGTATCTGGCAGTATGCAACCAGAAAGGGTATGAATAATAACTAAAAGTGTAAGGTTTTAAACTGTAAGAAGAAAAGGACACATGCAGAGCACACATGAATCTTACTGCTGGGACTTAAGGGAGAAAATGTACAGGTGGTAAAAAAAAAAAATGGTATATATAGTTCTAACAAGTAACTATGTCAATGTTGGGTGGATAAGGTGGAAGTGTAGCTGGGATCATCATGGAGATGGCTGTAGTGTAATGAAGGATGGGGTTATAACAGCAACAAGTGAAGATAGGGTTTTAGCATGAACTGCACATCAGTAAGGAAGGTTTATGAAAGATAAGAAGGTTGTGGCAACAGGTAAGTAGGGACACTGATGAAAAGGATACATGGAGTGATGATGTCAATCGTGTATCCAAGGAATAAACATAAAGATTTAAATGGTATTGAGTCAACAGATAACACTATCTAAATAATTTAACAATATGATGAACCCAAAAAATGAGATGGAAGATTGAGACAGAAAATGAACCGATTCCTGTCATGACCATGATGTAGACATTTACAAGGTGGCTGAAAACAGTGGATTTTAGGGGAATGGCTGGGACTGATGTTATGAAGTGGATTGAAGGGGAAGCTAGCCGCGAAGGGTGACCATAGTGGGCAGCACTTGGGTGGTTGAAAAGGTAAATTACAGCAGCTGTAAGCTTACTGTAAAACTCATAATTGAGAGAGGGCTGAAGTGGTGGTGCTGTAGTGCAGTGATAAGACGTGAGTGTGCAATGAAGGAGAATACATGCAATGGGAGGATATATGGAAGAGGTTGTAATAATTTGTAATGTAAGGATGGAGCATAAGGTGTTGTGCTATTAAGGGCTGGGAGATGATTGGTCACAAAGTGGTCTTAATATGCTGATAGTGATGACAAGCAGTGAGGAGTGGGAATAAGACATAGTGGGCTGCCAACTGTGGTCTGCTTGAGGATTCATGAGATCAAGTTCCTCACCCTGTTTTGTTAGCTCACAGGCTGGAAATATCAAAGCTTACCATGATTGCTTCAATTAGCTGCAGTTTGACATAGCCTGTCCAGTTTTATTTTATTTTATTTTTTATCAAACTTAACTCCATGTCTCGTGAGGTGGCCCAGCCAAATCCATATACTTACAGAAATCCGACCTTTGCCTTGTTGGGGAGGTCATGAGGATAGATAGACGGAACACCTTGTGGTCAGCCAAGCTCAGCACATATGTTCATGCAAGGGTTGTCAGGAGCATTTACGCATCCCTTAAGGCTGCAGAACTGTAATTTGATGCCCTTCTCATCTGCAATGTCTTAAACACGTTCTTTGAAAACTCTCTGAGCTTCGAGTTGAAACCTCTTAGATGGGAGACAGTGGTTTGCTCATTACAGAGCTTTTCCTCTTCTTCAATGTAGCCTTTAATGATCCAGCACCACCAGATTGTAAGGCTTCAATTGAAGAGGGGAAAAAGCAAAGCTTCCTGTGTATAATGGATATACTGGAGAGTGGTTGTGCCATGGTGGAAGCTTAGTGTAGGTTGTGGTGGGTAAATGATATAGGCATCATGGTTGTGAGTAAATGAAAGTGCAGAACATGGATGAAGTGAATGCGATGGAGTTTGAGCTAGGGATGAAGACAATAAACTGGGTATATATCGGAGATAAATGCCATGACAAGTCCTAATAGCAAGTTTTTACATAAATATGAAAACGAAATACACAGTTTAGACTGGAAAGAGAAAAAAAAAAAAACGTACCTGTAGATGGAGGTGCAGAAACCAAATGTCCTATGAGGGACGGATTGCTGTGAATTAGAATTTACTAGCAGACAGTTTCTTTCCAGGAATTGACAATACCTCTGCAGAACATAAGCTTGCCTTTTCTTCCTTTATTTCTTTTACCTCATCCCTTTTGATAACAGGTTCGAAGTTCTGGAATGTCACTCCTGCACCAATATCTTCCAAGACTCCCTCATAGATCATCACCAAGGTAAACCCTGTGCTGAACTTAGTTCACCAGAACCACTATTCGGAAATGGATTCACTAAATGTTATTTTCAGGCAAGAGGTTTTGGAAGATATTGTATACCCAAATTGGATGCTAAGATGTCTTTTATACAAACTTGATGGCCTTGGATCCATTGGGACGCCCAATTACACTTGGGTGTGAGGTATGAACGGAGAGGAATGTAGCCCAATATGAAGGACAAAGGGTTGATGTCGTGAATCAAACTGTGGTACCGATGTGCAATACAAAGAAGGAGAAAAGTAAAGAAAAAATGCATACAGAGGATCGAAATGAGAACTGATGGTATTGTAGTTGCAGGATAAACAACGATCTAACAAACTGAAATAGAAACTTGAAATGCTATGAATTGAAAAAAATTAGGAAATCAACGAGAGATTACCAGTAGGAATCAAGACTAATAGGAATAAAAATCAGAAGGCAAACAGAAGTCAAAACAGAAGTAAGAAAAATAACTAAGAAGCAAAATATGATTTGAAACAGGAAGCAAAAGCATAGATCAAAATAAGAATGGAACAAAAGCCTAAATGAATTTAAAATAGAGCATCAAGCAGAGATTGAAAATAAACTACAACAGGAAAGAAACAACTCAAAGAAAAGGAAATGAATGTAAATAGGAAATTAAGACGTGAATTAAAATCAGAATGGGCAGAAAATTGGAAAGTAAAATTGGCTACAGACTAAATCGTAAATGAAACAAAAAATGTAAAAAAAAGATATCGAAAAATATGTTGGAATCGAATGATTCCATCGATGTTGCATGGAGGTGGGTGGATATTGCAGGAGCAATTCAACACCACCACTAATGCGTGAAGGAGACTGAAAATAGATAAAAATAAAAATAAAATAAAATAAATAAAAATAAAATAAAAACAGAAGAAAGAAAGAGAAATTACAGAAGGAAGAAAGAGCACTTACTTGTAGTTTGCAGGGGTTCTAGGGAAGAAGCACTGTGAGGGAGGAGTTGAAGGCAACTACCGAGGAATAAGTAGAAATTTGATGGTGTTGTAGAAGACGGACTGATGTTGGCTGAGCCAGGAGGGATGAAGACGGATGACAATGGCAGGAGACGAGTCCGTGAAGGAAAAGAAAGTGGAGGGATAGAAGACGACCCTTTTCTTCCCCTGCGTGAACTCCTCTTAAAGATGAATAAGAGCCTTCGAGAGGGGATTTGTTGGAGATGGAGGGAGGAAAATCCAAGAGATGGTTGGAGATCGATGGTGGAAAATAGAGGGAGGAGTGCGTGGGAGATGATCCGTTGTGGATTTTCCCTTTTTCTAAAAAGAGGTTTCCTTTTTAGGAAATTTTTAAAAAAATGGTTAAGAAATGAGGTTTTTGGCAAAAAGGTTTCAAAAAAGCTTAAAATCCTTTATTTTTCTTTGTAGTCTTTCCGAATTTTTTGGTTTTTTTGTGTTTTATTTTTATTTTTTTTGTATTTTTGGAGTAGAAATCTAAGATTTTACGAGAAAACTAAGACTAAACATTAATTTTTTTGTATTTTTGTGGGAAATATTTACAAAAGTATTTTTCTGAGAATTTCCGACCATTTCGAGGAAATTTCTTCAGAAGAGTGGGTTTGGACCCAGGTTTTGAGAAAATGTTCGAGTTTTGACACTCAAATCGAGGAATACAATGCAACGGATCAAAACAGATGTCGGAGGAACTGTCCAAGCTTATTTAAAAACTATTTTTGGTATTTTCTGTAATTTTAATTTAAAATTTGGACAACGAGGCTCATATTTGGATCTAGACAATGGATCCAGATCCAAAATCAATTTAAACATATGAAATGAATTTAATTTCAATAAAACTAGAGAAATGGACTGGAATTTAGATTTGAAATGACCCATTTGCTCAGAAAATGATATTAGGGGCAAAAAGGGAATATTTAAAAGATTTTGAAAATTTTGGGGTGTTCACAGATGCCCCTCTGTAAACACCCCAAATTTTCACCCTCATCCAGTGTTTGTCCATTTCATAAGTCACTACAGATCATTGCATGTATTCTGCATAGCATTGCATGTCATTGCATAGCATTGCATGTCATTGCATCTCATTTTCGAGATCCAACACTCCTGTTTTCAAAACATTCAATCCAGATTTGAATTTTAAAGCTTTATTTCAAAATCAATTTCAAAATCTGGGTTTTTATTCAATACTCTGTCATTTTCCAACCCCAGGACTTTATATTTCGAAATATTTTCTCAAGGAAACAATCTGGATTCATTTCAAATTAAAATTTTAATCGATTTCAATTCACAGATGAGACCCATTGTGGTGGTGTCGCTTCTGAATTCCTCTATTCATTAAATTTCTCAAATTTTTGAAAGTTTCAGTCCGATTAGGACTCTGTCTCAGAGTCCTAATCTAGTCAGGAGTCTGTTTTGAAGTCTGTTTTACTTCTATTTTTAATCTTTTTTGTTTGTTTTCGAAATTTAGGTCATTTTACAGAGTCCAGTTAGTTCAGGATTCTATTTTAGAGTTCGGTCGAGTTAGGAGTCTAACCCTGACTGTATTTTCTGACTTATTTCATCATTTCTTGATAAAATCTTTTGAAAATTCTTTCATTTGGCTTTTAAAATCTAAAATCTCAGAGTCCTAAGGGTTCAGGACTCTAACTCGGAGTTCCAGTTCGCTTGAGACCCTATTTTCAAAGATCTTGAATTTCAAATGTCAATTTTAACCCCTTTTCAAAGCCATTTTCAGTGTTTATTTCAAAAATGTTCAAAATTCGATGTGGGCCCACTCAGTTGGCACCATATCTAGAGGAATTCTAACTCAGTTAGGACCTTATGCCATTTCAAAAATCCTAATTTTAAGTTTACTTTTGAAAATCTTTTGAAAACTCCTTCAATTTCAAGTTTTAAAATCACTTTTTGAAAAACTCAAGTAGGGCCCACTCGGGGTGGCGCCATATTCGAGTAAGTCAGGGCTAGACTAGGGTTAGTTGATGTCTTGGTTAGTCTTAGAGGTTTAGAAGAGTCAAAACCATTTTGAAAACTCATTTTGAAAATTAGTTTTTAAAACTAGTGTTTTTAAATGTTTTTAAAGGTGTTTTAAAAACCCAAATGAGAAAGATGCCAAGTGGCATCACATTTGGGGGTTTTCTAGGTTTAGTTAGGGGCTAATTAGGGATTAATTAGAGTCCCACCTAGGTTAGAAAACCACAAAAATCGTTGCCTTTAGTGGATTTATTAGAAAGAGTCCTAAAAAATGAAAAACCTCTTAATTAACCCTAATTAAGTGACTTTTAAAAAACTATAAAAAGGGACCTAAGGGGGGACAAAAGGAGGGCTCTTTTCTCTCAAATTTTCGTGGCCTCTCTCTCCTCTCCAGCACCTCCACCTTCCTCCATTGCAGCTGCAAGCACCAAGGTAATATTTTTAATATTTTTTAGTTTTATTTAATACTTTTTCATGTTTTAAATCAATTTTAGCCATTGGTGTCATCCCCTTCATGGATTAAACCATGGATTCAACCTCAAGAACCATCAAGAATCAGCAAGAACACTCCAAGAAGGTGATCTAACCCTGTTTTGGATGATTTACAGAGATTTTAATCCATTAGAATTGATTTTAACATGATTCTTTGCATTATTAACCAATAAAATATATGATTTACCCTTTTTAATGGGTTAAATCTATGTTTTAAAGGTGATATCAAATTCCAGCCATTGATTCCCTGTTTTTAATTTATTTTCATGGTTTATTCATGTTTGTTTTACATTCTACAGCATAAAAATAATTTTTATTTACTGTTTTATGGTTTATTTTATTTATTTACATTAGTTAATGCATGGTTTGTCAAGTTTCTTAAATTTCTGTGTGTTTTAGGTTTAGAACAGTAAAGATAATGTTATTTCGGATTGAAGTTCTCATTGTTTAGTTTTGATTTTTTTATATATGGTGCATACATGATTATTGAGTTACTGTAGAAAAATCAGAGGTTTTGGATCTCGGGAACCCTGTCAAAAAAATCAGACATCAAATCGGGTTTTTAAAGCTTTAAAATCGTGGTTAAAATCAAGAAGGTAACTTGCTGTGATGATATTTCTCTCATCTTATATCCGATTTTAGATCTGTAAAGTGCTATGGATTAACATTGAATAGATATGTCTGCTGTGAAATTTTCGGATTTTTTGATCACTGTTTACTATTTTTCTCCTTTTAGAGAATCTGTTTTTAAATTTAAATCTCGTTAGGGTTTACCAAAACCCTAATCAGACTTGTGTTAGTCATAAATCCCAAACCACAGATCCGATTCATGATCTGTAAAAAATGAGTATTGTTATTTTTCTGTCTACTGTTCACCACTAAAATTTCAGAGATTTTTGTTTAGAATTGATATTTATGTCTGTATTTTCAATCTGGAATAGCTGTTTTAATCCCTGTTAAGAGTGAAATATGTTAGCTCAGATTGCCGGAAGGGTTTCTCCCTAACCGGAGATGATTTTTCCGATCTGTAAATTGGGAAATCTCTGTTTTCCGTCTTAGTTAGTCTCTGTAAAATTTCATAAATTTCCATGGAGATTTGACCCCTGGTTCAGGTTTTGGACTGAGACTGGTTGGTGAATTAGGTCAAAAATAGCATATTTTAGGGTTTAATGCAATTTTCGGATTAATTTAATGTCAAAAAATTATTTTTATAATTCCAATTCGATATTAGGGTTATAACAAGTGCAGGTACCAATTTTTATGGATTTTGGAATCCATTTGATGGCTGAATTAAGCAAATTGCAAAACCGGGTTTCTGAAAGATCCAAAACACTGCTAAAATCACAGTTTTTGTGATATTGTTGGATTTTCGTGCATAAGCATATATTTTTAGGGTTTAATCATGTTTATAATCATATTAGGATGCTTTAGGTTTAATTTGATGCTCATTTGATTTCATTTAGTGCATAAAACCTAAGTTTTTACCAAAAATCTATTTCTAAAAACCGTGATTTCAAGGCCATAGTCTTGCTATCGGGGGCAATTTGGTCATTTGACCTAAATTTCGAAATCCCTAGCCCTAATTTCATATTTTTAATCATGTCATAGCATATTTGGTTTGAGTTTATTCCATTAAAATTTCAAAATTTGCATTTTATCAAAATATCTTTCTAAAAACCCTAATTTCAAGGCCATAGTCTTGTTATTAGGGGTATTTTGGTCATTTTGACCCCAATTTCGAAATTCCATATCTTCTCTTTCATATTTATTCCATTTTATTTCATACTTTATCATTTTTATTTAAGGGAATCAAGGAAGAGGCTTATATGTAGCAAAATCCAATAATTTTCTGATATTGTTGGATAAATCTAGAAAAGCCAACATATATTCATTAACCAAGTTTTCTAGTTTTGCAGGTACATTGAAGACTTTATTTTTCATGTATTTAAATTTCAATAGTGATGTAATTTGTAATTAAACTTTGGAATAAGAATTTACCTTTCCTGCTTAGCTTAGGTTGCATTGCATATAGTTTATTTTTTTTAATAATGTTAATGTGTGATGGATGATGATTCATGCATATTCAAACTCACCATGGTTTACACGAATGACACATGCACTAGCTTATATGAAGTTTATAAACTTGGTGGAATTTGTATTTATGGCCATAGTCAGAATACGAATGATACTCAGATTTATAATCTTCACATTAGCCACATTCAGCCTACACTCTTAGGCTAACTTCAAAAATGCACTGCATTTCTCAAAAATACAAAAAATTATTTCTCAATTCCTCAAAATCATATTCATTAATTTCATGCATTTGCCAATTCCAATTCAAAATTTCAATTCAAAGAAGTTCATTTTCTCAAAATCTCCTAAGTCTTATAGCAAAATCGATTTTCCCAAAGGCATTGAATTTCAAAGGATATTTCAAGTATTTCCCAAGTTCCAAATTCAAATTTTCTAAGTTAGAATTTCAATTTCCAAGTTTGAATTCAGAGAAACCAAGTCTCTCAGAATCGATTTTCACTAAATGTCAAGGATTTCTCAAAATCGATTTTTATTTCTCTCAGAAGTATATTTCAAATCCCAATTCACGATTTCTCATGTGATATCATTTCCAAGATTTACATTTTCTGAATATTTCAATCATTCAAAGCAAACATCATGTTTTCAAATGTGCATTTTCTGAAAATTCATAGCACATGCCTGATTCTATGTGCATTTAGAAATTAGAATATGATTTAGACAAGTTGAATAGAGTAGAACATAAGATTGATCCTTGGTTCAATTACCCCTGTTAAAGGTGGCAGGAACGGTTGAACCTCGTACCGACAGGCGAGTCCCATTCTTCGGAATTTTCCCGCATTTTAAAAAACGGAGGCGAGTTATTTTCAAAAACTTTTTCAAAGGTCAGTTTGATTTGCAAAAGTTAAAATTTTGCGATGATAACAGGTTTGGCGACCGTGATGGGACCTGTCTTTGCCTGATCAATCTAATGCTCTACTTAGTTCAAATTGTCAAAATCGATTTCCATGGAATGTCAGCTTTGCTTTATGATATCATGTGAACCTAGGAGCCTAGACTTAAACCCAGCTGACATGGAATGCATATAGACTAGGTATGGTTTGGTAGGACCATATTGAGGAGAATTATTCATGCTCATATAGACTTAAGTCTAATACAACACTCCTCAATTTAGGAATTGTATGAAAACAATGTTTGCTTCTTCAAATATTTCAAAAATCTATCTCTTTAGGACTTAGAGCCTTCTGTTTGATTGCATGTGCTCATGTTTTTCAAAAATCACCCCACCTATATTGTCCCGGTCTTCACGTTGCTGGGCTCTCTTTCAGAACCATAGTTCGGGACAGAGCCTCACAACTGGGCCACTTATTTGGGTGAAAACCCCCCTGCCACGTACCAAGGGCCATAGTCCAACGTATATCGGCAGGTGCTCAAGGATGTTGGAAAACTTGAACCTAGAACCGGAGAAATTGATTTTATGCCACGTACATCGAGCCTTGGCTTGAGTATATAGGCATAACTGGATTGGATACAGATGATCTGAACCTTAGAGTTTGGATTAAGGTCCCACAGCCATTTCAAAATTTGTGCATCTAAAGTCAGCTTTTAGAGAATGATGTTTGTGCATACTTGTTTGTGCAGAATATGATTGAATATGTTATAGTCATCTCCTTTTATTTTCCATATTTTCCCCAATTTTCTAAAATACTGGACGATTTTCTCAAAATTCCCCAATCTATGTCCATGTACTGTCCATGTTTTAAAACCTTGGACAATTTTTCAAATACTTCATTTTCCATTTTTCATCAAACCCTGGACGATTCTCCAAATTTCCCTTAATTTCCTTCAAAACTCCAGGTGATTTCCCATCTTTCCTGTCTTCTGGATCTCGAATTTCCTGCTTTATTTTTATCCTGCCTACATTTTTCTCAAATTTCCTGTATTTTCCCAAGTCTTATTCCAATTTTCCATGTTTTCCAGTCTGATGGCATCCAGTCAGCTTGATTCAGTCTTCCTTAAGGGTCACATCTCCTACGAGGTGCGATAAAGTCTTCCCGAACATCGAGTCCTCAGCACCGGATCCTTCTTTCCCCGGTGGTATTATTCATGGTTCAAGAACTTCTCTCGTATGTTTCCGGACCATCTGAACGAGTGTGGATTGGAACTGGCGTCCGCAGTGGGAAAGCAGACAGTCAATGGCAACTTGATTCATGCACTAGCAGAGTGGTGGAATCCGAGCACTTCTACCTTCTGGTTCCCGTGGGGCGAGATGACAGTACTGATGGATAAATTTTCAGAGATTATGGGATTGCCCGAGCCAGCCGATCAGCCTGGAGATCCATTGGAGAAACAGTTTCTGATTAATGTTAAGGGTCTGGACCCTAAGGATGCCTTAGCTCGCATGACAGGACGCAAGTCTTGGCCATTGATAGAGGAGGATGGAAACGAATATGTGGACCTGCTCGAAATCTACAGACAGCATGGGACATTTGTGGAAGTCAGCTCGTTGTCCAGGACAGCTCGAGAGAGAATTCAGCACTCGATGGTTCTGTGCACGGTGGGATTAGCTTTCTTTCCCGATGGACGGAATTACATGGATATCAGAATTGTTCAGCTTATGAGGAGATGGGGAAGTCGACAGACCAGCCACCTCTCAATAGCCATGGCCGCACTCGCCTTTCTATACCGAGGGTTGACTCGTTTCGCACTCGGAGAATCGATTCTAGTCGAAGGGCGCACCTATGCCTTGCAGTCTTGGTTCCTCCGACATGTACCAACCCGAGCTAGTTCATTCAGATACAATGGTGAAAAGCTTCTTCCAGTTGCGCGATACCGGTTCTTGATCGACAACCTTCAGGAGGAAGAGGTCGTATGGGACTACTTTGATCGCCAGGAATCACCTCCCAGATATACTTATACTTATGGCAAGCGATTCAGACTACTTGGCCCGTTTTTCTGCGCATACTATCATCCCGAGCGGTGTGTCAGGCAGTTCTCTCAGAGGCAGAAGCGCGTAGAGATTCGTCCACTAGCGGGGGTTCTGCCAGAATTCGATCTCGCATCAGATCAGTGGTCCGGAGCATACCATTCTGCCAGACATGGCTGGGATTCCTTTGTCAGTCTTACTATTTTTCCTGGTCCTCGTGTGTCTTCTGATTTTGTAGAGTGGTGGAAAATTGTTCGTCCCCCTCCCCTCTGTCAAGTGTATTATTGATAAAATCATGTTTTTCCCCTCAATAAAATTCTTTTACATTTCACTTTGGTTTGACGACCTCGCCTAGGTAACAAGGCATATTTTCAGTTGTTTATCTTGCAAAGAATAGCAACGCAATTGTCGTAATCCCAGCGACGACTCAATCCCTAGTAATGGGATATTATTTCAATTGTCTACCAAAATTCTCAACAAATATTTTCCTCCAAACCAAATTTCCTTCAGAAACCTAACCATCAGTTCTGCCCTGCAGAGAGCATCAGTAATATTCAAGAGAACATTTGCGATACCCGATGGTTGATACAAGATCCAGAAAGAAAGCCGCATCAGTTGAAGGCGTCGCGTACTCAGTAGCTTCAGAAGAAGAGATGGACTCACCTCGATCAATCCAGAGTCAGGGTCAGCAGGCGGATGATGGCATCGATCCCCAAATATACGTCATGTTCAAAAAGATTATGACCAAGATGCTAGCAGAACAAGCTGAAGCCAGTGCTGAACAGACTCAGACTAAACAGAAAGATAAGGGTCATGCCATCAAGAATGTGAAGATCAGTAAAAGGCAGAATCGTCATGAGGAGATGTCTGATGAGTCAGAATCAGCAGATGATACTGACAAAGAGTATGAAAACAAACAAGAATTCAAAAGGTTGACTCAGGGGCAGGGGTCGGCCTACAAATCCAAGAATCAGTCTGTTGACGACCCTACGCAGTCACAACTCAAAGATGTGATGAAAATAGTTAAGGATCTTCAAACTCGTGACAAGGGCAAAAGGGTCTTTACAAGTGAAGACTTCTATGATGGACTGGATGGGGATGATGATCTTGATAATCTCCCCAAGAAATTTATCAAGTTTGATGGTTCAGGTGACCCAAAAGCACATCTCGCCCTATTCTTCGCAGAATGTTCCAGGTTCAAGAGGAACAATCGTGCCTTATTTCTCTGCTTCCCTCGCAGCTTGGAGGGTATTGCGGCAAAGTGGTATTCAGAGCATATCAACCCGATAGAGCTGAAAGAGTTCGATAAAGTGGTCAATTTATTTATTGAGCGCTTTCTATTCAATGCTGAAGCACTCCCGACTCTCAGTCATCTTTGCGGCCTCAAGCAGAAAGAAAGCGAGAAGGCCCGAGATTTTATCCACCGATGGAGGTCAGCTTGCAATAAGATGAGAGACCCGATATCAGAAGGGCATGCATTGTCACTAATCTTGAATAATTTTTCACAACCCTTGAAAGGTCTCATTTCCACGGTACCGTCAAAAACCTTCATCGAACTGACAGAACGAGCCAAGTGGCTCGAGCTAAGCATGGAAAATGGAGTTTATGAAGGCTTCATCTTTACACAAGGTAACAATCAGAGTGAGCAGAAGAAGAAGGCTCACTTCACTCTTTCTGCCAATGATAGCAAAAGCAACAAGAAAAATCATGATCACTATTCAGAGGGATCCAAGGGCCAAAAAGAAAAGTTCTCCAACAATGATAGGCCTCTTCAATCTAGTCCTCAGCATAAAGAGAAAGATCAAGAAAAGCCAAAGGGCAAGGATTGGAGTACGGATCGAAAGTTCACCCCTCTGGACCAAACACTAGAGAGTGTTCTGGAATACATGCTTGCAAAAGATATGATCCGTTTACCTAAAGCAGCTGATCCCGCAACAATCATGGGTAGATTCAAAGAAAGATTTTGCAAATTTCATCGGGCAGTAGGGCATGACACTGAGAATTGTTTCGTCCTGAAAAATATCATTCAAGATTGCATCGACAAGAATACCCTTATTGAAGATGAGGAAAATACCAGTCGACCATCCTGAGCAAGTTTTCTAAAAATTGACAATGTCGAGACTATGTCACTTTCATCATTTTGTCATTTTGAAGCAACAATGTAGTCTCAGTTCTTCTATCAATTTGTTATTTCCTTCTTCAATGCATTAATAAATTTGTCAATCTTCCTTATGGCCTGGCGTCATCTTTTATATTCTACATTTGCAAATGTTTAAATGTCTTCTTATAAGGGGTAACCTTTTTCAAAGTGCCTCTCCGATCAACCAAGAAGCTCATTGTCAGTTTTATCTCGTTATCCTCAGAGAATTCTCATCAAATATCAATTACTTATCCTTTCTTATTCCCCCATTACACTGAGGCATTACTTTGGAAATTGTCTTCAAAACATCCTGTATGCAGGCAGGATCAAACAAATCTCTCATTTTGCACACATGTGCACCCATTTATATCATTTTACATACATTTGCATTCATTTGCATTTGCAGGCATTCATTCGCATTCATCTGCATTTGCATCAAGCTTCCTCGCTCAGGAGAAGGGGTTAATCCTGAAAACAGGCTTTGAAAAGCTAACTATGATGGTCCATTCAAATCATGAACCAAGAATTTTTATTTTTTTTCCAAATTCAAAACCCATAAGTTGAACCCTTCTTTCTTAAATTGTGATCCTTAGGTTAAATCCCTATGGAATTGATAGTTCGTAGGTCGAACCCCTGCAGAGTCAATGTGATTTGTAGGTTGAACGCCTGTCAAACCAATACGGCTCATAGGTTGAACCCCTTTCGAACCAATCTCGTTCTCAAAAATTTCGATCTGTAGGTTGAAGTCCTCCTGATCCAATATTCTTTACAGTCCTTAGGTCGAACTCCTTTTGGATTGGTTTTTTTTAGATATATGATTTGTAGGTTGAAGTCCTCCTGATCCACGTTCTTAGGCTGAATCCCTATTGAACCCATGTTGTTCCCAGTGAACCAATGTCGTTCTCAATTGAACCAATGTCGTTCTTAGGCTAAATCCCTACAGAACCCATGTCGTTCCTAGTGAACCAATGCCGTTCTCAATTGAACCAATGTCGTTCTTAGGCTGAATCCCTATTGAACCCATGTCGTTCCCAGTGAACCAATGTCGTTCTTAGGCTGAATTCCTACAGAACCCATGTCGTTCCCAGTGAACCAATGTCGTTCTCAATTGAACCAATGTCGTTCTTAGGCTGAATTCCTACAGAACCCATGTCGTTCCCAGTGAACCAATGTCGTTCTTAGGCTGAATTCCTACAAAACCCATGTCGTTCCCAGTGAACCAATGTCGTTCCCAGTGAACCAATGTCGTTCTTAGGCTGAATTCCTACAGAACCCATGTTGTTCCCAGTGAACCAATGTCGTTCTCAATTGAACCAATGTCGTTCTTAGGCTGAATCCCTACAGAACCCATGTCGTTCCCAGTGAACCAATGTCGTTCTCAATTGAACCAATGTCGTTCTTAGGCTGAATACCTATCGAACTCATGTTGTTCCCAGTGAACCAATATCATTCTCAATTGAACCAATGTCATTCTTAGGATGAATCCCTACAGAACCCATGTCGCTTCCAGTAGACCAAATCACAATTTTGATCTCCAGGTCATCCAATATCCTATTTCCAATTTCTGAGTCTCTCCTTTGGGGAAAGGAGAGGAGAATCTAGCCACGGATGTGTCATTTAGATCTCAAGTGATTTCTTTCACCAAGGATTTCAGGAATATTTTGCCAATTTGTCATGAAAAATAGTTGTTGATCTCAAAATCTTTACTGCATAAAATTGTACCTCAGAATACCTTTAGTATTACTTCCGAAAGGACAAAGCTTTTGTGAAAAAAAGATTCAAAATTCAAAATCTTTCTATTGGCCAACCAAAAGGATGAAGAATAAATCCGCGATATGGCCAGCAAAGAAAATTCAATGTTGTTGCAAAGCCATGAGTGATTGATATTGATCGCAGTCAATGGCACACTTTTTAAGATCATTCTTGGAAAATAAAAGCAGTCGAAATATCCTGAGTGATACAGAAAAATCCACTCAATCTCCATGTCTCCTCAATCACCTAAGCTGCAATTAAATATCTGCAAAAGGGATCTCTCAACTGTCGTCAAGATGAAGGCGAATTAGACGAGTCGACCCCCGGGGCCAAAGAAGATTTGGATCATCTCCAAGATGACGAAGTTTGTGACGGATCCTTCCAGGGAAAGTTCAGATCACTGTCGAGATGAAGGCGAGTGTGATGAGCCTACCGACAAACCCTAAAAGATATTTAATTTCTGCTATCATCAAGAGATTCCCAACCAATGAGCTAATAACCGTCAATATAATCCCTGAGAGAGAAGAAGGATCGGAACATCTCTGAGATGAAGGAGTTTGTGACGTACCCTTCCAAAAAAAATAAAGAGAGAAAAGCCAGGACATCTCCAAAATGAAGGATGATGTAATTCCCAAAAAATCCAAGAGAGCTCCAATTCTGTCAAAAAATAGTGCAGAAAGATCATCATGAGAAAAGAATCCCAGGATATCAGACTGCCGAATCTATCAAGAATCTTCTTTAATTTTGTGAAATTCTTTTATCAATATCCTTTCGCTAATAGCTCTCGCAATATCAAGAATACATTCTTTTCCGTCCATATCAATGAAATTGATAGCCTCCTTGAAGGAAAGTCAATTGCAAGTAATTTGAATTCGAATCTTGATTCTACGGAGTTAAGCCCAGTCGGAGGTAATACTTCAGGTAGAAAAGAGGGAATATTTTTCATATATATATGTGCTTATCATTCTTGAATTAACTACAATTTTTTTTATCTTATTGGCAATCTTTTTAAGTTATCCTGACATGAAGTGAGAACTTGATGTTTATTTTGATGTATCCAGGCGTTGTTGTTATCCCTTTTAGGATCGGATGATGGGAGTTATCCAAGATCCTTCCCTTCTTGTTTTGATCTGAGTGCCTGGGCTCTCAGATTCGCACACTTCCCTGTGCTCCCCACTGTCCCACCATAGACAGTTCCCGTTCAGGTTAAGGGTTAAATCTGAATTTTCCGCAAAAGGTCATCTGTCTTAAAAGCCATTCAGTCTTAGCAATGAGACGTCCAAGATCAATCCCTTTTCAAGCTTTAGGGAACCCCCTTTCTTCCTTTTGCAAACCCCTCTCGGATTTATTGTGCAGAATTCGAAGGTCCCATCATGGTTTCTTCATTCGAGGACTCCGTATATCGTCCCCTTTCAGGTTAAGGGTTAAGCCTGAGCCTCATTTTTCCATGAGGTATCGTCCCCTTTCAGGTTAAGGGTTAAGCCTGAGCCTCGTTTTTCCACGAGGTATCGTCCCCTTTCAGGTTAAGGGTTAAGCCTGAGCCTCGTTTTTCCACGAGGTATCGTCCCCTTTCAGGTTGAGGGTTAAGCCTAAGCATCGTTTTTCCACGAGGTATTGTCCTCTTTCAGGTTAAGGGTTAAGCCTGAGCTTCGTTCCATACGAGGTATTTCTTGTCCCATCCAGGTTAAGGGCAAAACCTGAATCTCACTTCTTTTTGAAATAAAATTTTCTCCATATTCTTCATTTCATATCTATCATCATCATTTGAACTAATTCTTTCATACCCAGTCAGATTCATCTAACTGGGGCATTTTTATAGTCCAAATTTGGTGTGTTTTCTTTGCCACTAAGCTCGGCTTTCAACCGGCTTAGCAGCAAAGAGGGGCATCTGTAAACACCCCAAATTTTCACCCTCATCCAGTGTTTGTCCATTTTATAAGTCACTACAGATCATTGCATGTATTCTGCATAGCATTGCATGTCATTGCATAGCATTGCATGTCATTGCATCTCATTTTCGAGATCCAACACTCCTGTTTTCAAAACATTCAATCCAGATTTGAATTTTAAAGCTTTATTTCAAAATCAATTTCAAAATCTGGGTTTTTATTTAATACTCTGTCATTTTCCAACCCGAGGACTTTATATTTCGAAATATTTTCTCAAGGAAACAATCTGGATTCATTTCAAATTCAAATTTTAATCGATTTCAATTCACATATGATACCCATTGTGGTGGTGTCGCTTCTGAATTCCTCTATTCATTAAATTTCTCAAATTTTTGAAAGTTTCAGTCCGATTAGGACTCTGTCTTAGAGTCCTAATCCAGTCAGGAGTCTGTTTTGAAGTCTGTTTTACTTCCATTTTTAATCTTTTTCGTTTGTTTTCGAAATTTAGGTCATTTTACAGAGTCTAGTTAGTTCAGGATTCTATTTTAGAGTTCGGTCGAGTTAGGAGTCTAACCCTGACTGTATTTTCTGACTTATTTCATCATTTCTTGATAAAATCTTTTGAAAATTCTTTCATTTGGCTTTTAAAATCTAAAATCTCAGAGTCCTAAGGGTTCAGGACTCTAACTCAGAGTTCCAGTTCGCTTGAGACCCTATTTTCAAAGATCTTGAATTTCAAATGTCAATTTTAACCCCTTTTCAAAGCCATTTTCAGTGTTTATTTCAAAATTGTTCAAAATTCGATGTGGGCCCACTCAGTTGGCACCATATCCAGAGGAATTCTAACTCAGTTAGGACCTTATGCCATTTCAAAAATCCTAATTTTAAGTTTACTTTTGAAAATCTTTTGAAAACTCCTTCAATTTCAAGTTTTAAAATCACTTTTTGAAAAACTCAAGTAGGGCCCACTCGGGGTGGCGCCATATTCGAGTAAGTCAGGGCTAGACTAGGGTTAGTTGATGTCTTGGTTAGTGTTAGAGGTTTAGAAGAGTCAAAACCATTTTGAAAACTCATTTTGAAAATTAGTTTTTAAAACTAGTGTTTTTAAATGTTTTTAAAGGTGTTTTAAAAACCCAAATGTGAAAGATGCCAAGTGGCATCACATTTGGGGGTTTTCTAGGTTTAGTTAGGGGCTAATTAGGGATTAATTAGAGTTCCACCTAGGTTAGAAAACCACAAAAACCGTTGCCTTTAGTGGATTTATTAGAAAGAGTCCTAAAAAATGAAAAACCTCTTAATTAACCCTAATTAAGTGACTTTTGAAAAACTATAAAAAGGGACCTAAAGAGGGCCAAAAGGAGGGCTCTTTTCTCTCAAATTTTCGTGGCCTCTCTCTCCTCTCCAGCACCTCCACCTTCCTCCATTGCAGCTGCAAGCACCAAGGTAATATTTTTAATATTTTTTAGTTTTATTTAATACTTTTTCATGTTTTAAATCAATTTTAGCCATTGGTGTCATCCCCTTCATGGATTAAACCATGGATTCAACCTCAAGAACCATCAAGAATCAGCAAGAACACTCCAAGAAGGTGATCTAACCCTGTTTTGGATGATTTACAGAGATTTTAATCCATTAGAATTGATTTTAACATGATTCTTTGCATTATTAACCAATAAAATATATGATTTACCCTTTTTAATGGGTTAAATCTATGTTTTAAAGGTGATATCAAATTCCAGCCATTGATTCCCTGTTTTTAATTTATTTTCATGGTTTATTCATGTTTGTTTTACGTTCTACAGCATAAAAATAATTTTTATTTACTGTTTTATGGTTTATTTTATTTATTTACATTAGTTAATGCATGGTTTGTCAAGTTTCTTAAATTTCTGTGTGTTTTAGGTTTAGAACAGTAAAGATAATGTTATTTCGGATTGATGTTCTCATTGTTTAGTTTTGATTTTTTTATATGTGGTGCATACATGATTATTGAGTTACTGTAGAAAAATCAGAGGTTTTGGATCTCGGGAACCCTGTCAAAAAAATCAGACATCAAATCGGGTTTTTAAAGCTTTAAAATCGTGGTTAAAATCAAGAAGGTAACTTGCTGTGATGATATTTCTCTCATCTTATATCCGATTTTAGATCTGTAAAGTGCTATGGATTAACATTGAATAGATCTGTCTGCTGTGAAATTTTTGGATTTTTTGATCACTGTTTAGTATTATTCTCCTTTTAGAGAATCTGTTTTTAAATTTAAATCTCGTTAGGGTTTCTCCCTAACCGGAGATGATTTTTCCGATCTGTAAATTGGGAAATCTCTGTTTTCCGTCTTAGTTAGTCTCTGTAAAATTTCATAAATTTCCATGGAGATTTGACCCCTGGTTCAGGTTTTGGACTGAGACTGGTTGGTGAATTAGGTCAAAAATAGCATATTTTAGGGTTTAATGCAATTTTCGGATTAATTTAATGTCAAAAAATTATTTTTATAATTCCAATTCGATATTAGGGTTATAACAAGTGCAGGTACCAATTTTTATGGATTTTGGAATCCATTTGATGGCTGAATTAAGCAAATTGCAAAACCGGGTTTCTGAAAGATCCAAAACACTGCTAAAATCACAGTTTTTGTGATATTGTTGGATTTTCGTGCATAAGCATATATTTTTAGGGTTTAATCATGTTTATAATCATATTAGGATGCTTTAGGTTTAATTTGATGCTCATTTGATTTCATTTAGTGCATAAAACCTAAGTTTTTACCAAAAATCTATTTCTAAAAACCGTGATTTCAAGGCCATAGTCTTGCTATCGGGGGCAATTTGGTCATTTGACCTAAATTTCGAAATCCCTAGCCCTAATTTCATATTTTTAATCATGTCATAGCATATTTGGTTTGAGTTTATTCCATTAAAATTTCAAAATTTGCATTTTATCAAAATATCTTTCTAAAAACCCTAATTTCAAGGCCATAGTCTTGTTATTAAGGGTATTTTGGTCATTTTGACCCCAATTTCGAAATTCCGTATCTTCTCTTTCATATTTATTCCATTTTATTTCATACTTTATCATTTTTATTTAAGGGAATCAAGGAAGAGGCTTATATCTAGCAAAATCCAACAATTTCCTGATATTGTTGGATAAATCTAGAAAAGCCAACATATATTCATTAACCAAGTTTTCTAGTTTTGCAGGTACATTGAAGACTTTATTTTTCATGTATTTAAATTTCAATAGTGATGTAATTTGTAATTAAACTTTGGAATAAGAATTTACCTTTCCTGCTTAGCTTAGGTTGCATTGCATATAGTTTATTTTTTTTAATAATGTTAATGTGTGATGGATGATGATTCATGCATATTCAAACTCACCATGGTTTACACGAATGACACATGCACTAGCTTATATGAAGTTTATAAACTTGGTGGAATTTGTATTTATGGCCATAGTCAGAATACGAATGATACTCAGATTTATAATCTTCACATTAGCCACATTCAGCCTACACTCTTAGGCTAACTTCAAAAATGCACTGCATTTCTCAAAAATACAAAAAATTATTTCTCAATTCCTCAAAATCATATTCATTAATTTCATGCATTTGCCAATTCCAATTCAAAATTTCAATTCAAAGAAGTTCATTTTCTCAAAATTTCCTAAGTCTTATAGCAAAATCGATTTTCCCAAAGGCATTGAATTTCAAAGGATATTTCAAGTATTTCCCAAGTTCCAAATTCAAATTTTCTAAGTTAGAATTTCAATTTCCAAGTTTGAATTCAGAGAAACCAAGTCTCTCAGAATCGATTTTCACTAAATGTCAAGGATTTCTCAAAATCGATTTTTATTTCTCTCAGAAGTATATTTCAAATCCCAATTCACGATTTCTCATGTGATATCATTTCCAAGATTTACATTTTCTGAATATTTCAATCATTCAAAGCAAACATCATGTTTTCAAATGTGCATTTTCTGAAAATTCATAGCACATGCCTGATTCTATGTGCATTTAGAAATTAGAATATGATTTAGACAAGTTGAATAGAGTAGAGCATAAGATTGATCCTTGGTTCAATTACCCCTGTTAAAGGTGGCAGGAACGGTTGAACCTCGTACCGACAGGCGAGTCCCATTCTTCGGAATTTTCCCGCATTTTAAAAAACGGAGGCGAGTTATTTTCAAAAACTTTTTCAAAGGTCAATTTGATTTGCAAAAGTTAAAATTTTGCGATGATAACACCCTCTTTGCTACTAAGCCGATTGAAAGCCGAGCTTAGTGGCAAAGAAACACTCCAAATTTTGAAAAATGCCCCAGTCAGCAGATCTGAACTGGGTGTGGAAGAATTTATTTAAAAGACATGGTTTTTCAGGTTTAAAACTTTATCCTTGAATGGCTTTGGGAGGACGAAATCCTCGAAAATGATATGATTGAATGATAGAGATGAGGAAATCATGGTGGGACTTTGGGTGAAGATCCCGAAATGATGAAAGGTAAGAATTTAGATCAAGTCTCGTGGGCGAGACAAGATCAATCTTTTGAAATGACTCAGGTTTTGCCCTTAACCTGGATGGGACGAAGATATATCAAAATAACCTGAATGGGGAAAGGAATATATGAGGACTTTGATGGGACATTTATGAGAGAAGGCCTTGTGAGATGAAGCTCGAGTAGGGTCCTATCCTGGATGAATATACAAAGAGCATGGATTCCTTTGTGGGGGGGAAAACCATGATGGGACTGGAAGAAAACACCTCGTCGAAACAAGACTCAGGTTTAACCCAAACCTGAAAAAGGAAAATACCTCGATGCACGGGCGAGGTTCAGGCTTAACCCTTAACCTGAAGGGGACGACCATATAGAATCCTCGAGTGAAGAGACCATGATGGGACCTTCGGAGTTTGGACGAACAAATCCGAAAGGGGTTTGCGAAAGGAGGACGGAAATGGGGTTCCCTAAAGCTTTGAAAAAGGGATGAACTTGGGCGTCTCATTGCTGAGACTAAATCAGCTTTTGAATTTAATGACCTCTCGCAGGAAGTACAGGTTTTGACCCTTAACCTGAGTGGGAACAACCATACGGATTTCTCGAAACCGTGATGGGACAGGAGAGATACTTCAACTGAATGAGGTAACTCTTCCGGAAAATGTTTGAAATGGAAAGTAAGGAGATGTGAGAAAAAATGAAGGATGAATAAGGTAACAGGAGGTGAATCTTTCGACGGGGTGAAAGATGAATAAGGCGAACTTTTTATCAAGAAGATGAATGTATTGACAAAGCAAAAAGATAGAAGAGGACAAATCCTTTGGACAGGAGAAGGTGAGAGCGAGAATATGAAGATGGCAATGAAGATGGCAATCCTTTTAGCAAGGAGAAGGTAAAATATGAAGATATGAAGATGGCAATAGTAAGAAAAAGGCGAAATGTGAAATAAGAAGAAGGCAATCATTTTAACAAGGAGAGGGCAAGATATGAAATATGAAGGAGGCAATCCTTTTGACAAGGAGAATGTAAGATGTGAAATATGAAGAAGGCAATCCTTTTAACAAGGAGAATGTAAGATGTGAAATATGAAGAAGGTAATTCTTTTAACAAGGAGAATGTAAGATGTGAAATATGAAGAAGGTAATCCTTTTAACAAGGAGAATGTAAGATGTGAAATATGAAGAAGGCAATCCTTTTAACAAGGAGAATGTAAGATGTGAAATATGAAGAAGGCAATCCTTTTAACAAGGAGAATGTAAGATGTGAAATATGAAGAAGGTAATCCTTTTAACAAGGAGAATGTAAAATGTAAGATATGAAGAAGGCAATCCTTTTGGTAAGGAGAAGGCAAAATGTAAGATATGAAGAAGGCAATCCTTTTAACAAGGAGAATGTAAGATGTGAAATATGAAGAAGGCAATCCTTTTAACAAGGAGAATGTAAAATGTAAGATATGAAGAAGGCAATCCTTTTGGTAAGGAGAAGGCAAAATGTAAGATATGAAGAAGGCAATCCTTTTAACAAGGAGAAGGCAAGTCTCTTGACAGAGCGAAAAACGAAGAAGGCAATCATTTAATCAAGGAGAAAGGCAAATCTTTTGACAACGCAAAAAGACAGGGAAGGCGATCCTTTTATCAAGGAGAAGGCAAATCTCTCGATGGAGAGAAAGACGGAGAAGGCAATCCTTTTATCAAGGAGAAGGCAAGTCTCTCTACAAAGCGAAAGACGAAGAAGGCAATCTTTTTAATCAAGGAGAAAGGCAAATCTTTTGACAAAGCGAAAGACGGGGAAGGCAATCCTTTTATCAAGGAGAAGGCAAGTCTCTTGACAAAGCGAAAGACGGGGAAGGCAATCCTTTTATCAAGGAGAAGGCAAGTCTCTCGACAAAGCGAAAGACGGAGAATGTAAACAACTCTAGGTTGTATCCAAATGGATGTTGAATATTTATTTCATAGAATGTCTAGAAAATTTTGCCAATAAGATAAATTTATAGTTGACTTCAACGCTTGAAAAATGTGCACATGTGTGCAAAGATATTCCCCCTTTTTTTACCTTGAGTATTTCCCCCAACGAGGTTAACTCCTCGGTTTTAAGAGTCAAATTCAAAATTTTAGCGCTGATGACTTTCTTCAAAGAAGCTATCTATTTCCCTGATATGAGAAGAGAAGAAATATTCTCAATTTCATAAAAGCAAGTAGTGAAAAGATATTGATAAAAGAATTTCGCATAAGAAAAGATGACTTCTGGCCATTTCGGCAGTTTGATATCTAGGTGTTTTTCCCATGATGATCTTTTTGCACTCTTTTTGAGTCATTGAACTTTTTCGGGCTTTTTACATCATCCTTCATTTGGATGTGTCCTGACTTTTCTCTCTTTTTTCAGGGACGGGTACGTCACAAACTCCTTCATCTTGGAGATGTTCTGATCCTTCATTTTCTCAGGGATTATGTATGATGGTGTTGGCTCAGAAGGTCTTTAGGTGATAGCAAAAATCGAATATCATTTAGGGTTTGTCGATATGTCCATCACACTCGCCTTCATCTCGACGGTGATCTGAACTTTCCCTGGAAGGATCCTTCAGAAACTCCTTCATCTTGGTAGATGATCCAAATCTTCTTTGGCCCCGGGGGTCTACTCGCTTAATTCGCCTTCATCTTGACGACAATCGAGAGATCCCTTTTGCGGATATTTGATTACAACTTTAAAATGGATAAGGAGATATGAATTGAGTGGATTCTTTTTTATCGCTCAGGATATTTCCACTGCCTAATTGCCAGAAAATCATTTTAAAACATGCGTCATAACTATGATCAATATCAATTCGCTTCCGGCTTTTCAACATCATTGAATATTTATTTCACTAATCATACCAAGGATATTTCTTTCATCCTTTTGGTTGATCAACAGGAAAAAGATTTGAATTTTACCTCTTTTTACAAAAAGTTTCACCTTTTGGAAAAAAATACTAGAGGTAATCTGAGGTGATTCTTTTTGTGCCTTTAAGAATATTGGAATCAACAAATATTTTTATCAAATTGGTACAGTTTTCCATGAATTCTTTATGAAATAATCACTCAATATAGATTTTGATACGACCTTTAGTTGCAATTTATGATTTGGAACATTTCATTTAACGACCAGCGAAGTAGCTGGGACATTTCATTTAATCACCAGTGAAAATTGGGACATTTCATTTAACGACCAGCAAAGTAGCTGGGACATTTCATTTAGCGACCAGCGAAGTAGCTAGAACATTTCATTTAGCGACCAGCGAAGTAGCTGGAACATTTTATTTAGCGGCCAGCGAAGTAGCTGAAACATTTCATTTAACGACCAGCGAAGTAGCTGGGACATTTCATTTAGCGACCAGCGAAGTAGCTGGGACATTTCATTTAACAACCAACGAAGTAGCTGGGACATTTCATTTTGCGACCAACGAAGTAGCTGGGACATTTCATTTAGCGACCAGCGAAGTAGCTGGGACATTTCATTTAGTGACCAGCGAAGTAGCTGGGACATTTCATTTAGCGACCAGTGAAGTAGCTGGAACATTTCATTTAGTGACCAGCGAAGTAGCTGGGACATTTCATTTAGCGACCAGCGAAGTAGCTGGGACATTTCATTTAGCGACCAGCGAAGTAGCTGGGACATTTCATTTAGCGACCAGCGAAGTAGCTGGGACATTTCATTTAGCGACCAGCGAAGTAGCTGGAACATTTCATTTAACGACCAGCGAAGTAGCTGGGACATTTCATTTAACGACCAGCGAAGTAGCTGGGACATTTCATTTAGTGACCAGCGAAGTAGCTGGGACATTTCATTTAGCGACCAGCGAAGTAGCTGGGACATTTCATTTAACGACCCTTGATTTAATGATTTGATCTAAGATTGAGACTTTCTGAGGGACAAACAGCACGAGGACTGAACTTGATCTTTTAGATTTGAAAATTTAGCAAAATAACCAATGCGAACACTAGGTTTTTCCACTGAGAGTCGGGAAGGAGATCAGCCTATTTAAGATATTTAGAGATCGAGGCAAGAAAAATGGTCAGGGTTTTAGGATTATCCCTTATCCTGAAGGGAAAATAGAATAGGCATTTTGAAGAGAATTTAGAAAAAGAATGATTCAGGTTTATCCCTTAACCTGAAGGAGAAATGGAAGATTTTGTGACAAGATAACTTGAAACTTGAATTTAGAATGGATATGACAAGATTTAGAATTTATGATCTATGATTTAGATGGACCAGGTATGTGAGGGGGAATATAAAAAGAATAAACTTTGAGAAAACAAAAGGATATAGAACTTTGAAAAAATGTAGAACATTTGAGGGAATTGATTTATTTTTGTAAAAAGAATTCTCACAGGTGGCATGATTGCCCCTATGAGTGATCTCAGGATTATCCCTTATCCTGAAATGGGAAAAAGAATAGAATTTAAAGATATTTAATGAAGGGAGATTGATATAAATCTAAAAAATCAACAAAGATTGACAAAACTTGTATTTACAAAAGAATCCTCATAGGTAGCGTTGTGGTTCCTACGAGGGGTTTCAGGATTATCCCTTATCCTGAATGGGAAAAAGAATAGAATTTAAGAAGGTGAAGAAAAATTGATATTCAGAAAATCAATAAAGGTTGACAAAACTTGTATTTACAAAAAGAATTCTCGTAGGTAGCATTATTGCTCCTACGAGGGGTTTCAGGATTTTCCCTTATCCTGAATGGGAAAAGAATAGAATTTAAGAAAATTTAGCGAAGGCAAATTGATAAAAATCTAGAAAATCAATAAAGATTAACAAAACTTGTATTTACAAAAGAATCCTCATAGGTAGCGCTGTTGCTCCTACAAGGGGTCTCAGGATTTTCCCTTATCCTGAATGGGAGAAGAATAGAATTTAAGAAAATTTAATGATGGGAAATTGATATAAATCTAGAAAATTAACAAAGATTGAAAAAAACTTGTATTTACAAAAGAATCCTCATAGGTAGCGTTATTGCTCCTACGAGGGGTTTCAGGATTTTCCCTTAAACTGAAATGGGAGCACCTCGGACAACGAGGGTCAGGTTTATCCCTTAACCTGAGCGGAAACACCTCGGACAACGAGGGTCAAGTTTATCCCTTAACCTGAAAGGGCAAAAGAATCGATAAAATTTTTAATAGAATTGAGGAAATATTGATAAACTTGATAAAACTTGAAAAAATTGATGTAAACTTGATAAAAATATGAATAAAATGAATGAAACTGATAAAGGTATCAAAATTACAAGATTTGAGAAAAGGAGTTTTTCTGATCCTGCCTGCATATGGAATCTTGAAAAAAAAAATGTTTATTTAAAAGATAAGTGAGAAGTCATTTTTGGGAAGAAAATTCATTTGTAAGAAGAACGATCAGTGCGAGATCTGATCCTTTTAAAAAGGAGAATCATCATGAGAGATCATCATGAGGTTTGATTTCGAAGATAGTGGTTTAAAAAACCAATTTTGAAAGAGAAGACAAACATGAGGTGATGAAAATGGTTCTTCTTAATTAGGTGATGAAACCTAATTTGAAAAAGAAAAAATCAACATGTTAGTTTATTTAAAAGGGATTTAGATCAAAATATTTGAACTTTTGAAGACTTTTGCAGAAACTTTTGAGATTTTATGATTTTGAAAATCCTCATAGGCAATATCATTTCTCTCATGATGGAGGAAAACAAATTTTGAAAATAGATGACAAGGATTTAAAAATTTTGAAAAATAGCAAACAGGATCAAAAGATTTTGAAGAAATCAGAAAGAAAAGGCAATACACCTGGGTTTTTAAAAGAGGAAGTTTTGAATAATATATACCCAGAGTTTTGGAAAATATAAGGAAGATATATATATAAAATATCATATAATCACAGATATACAAACAACACTCCCTAAAGCTGACTCTATATGCAATATTTGAAATAGCTGATAGGACCTTAATCCTAACTCTAAGATTTATATCATCTGATTCCAATCGAGGTACGCCGATATACTCAAGCCGAAGCTCGAAGTACGTGGCATATAAGATATCTCTTTGGTTCTAAGGTAATGGTTTTCCAACATCCTTGAGCACCTACCGATATACCTCGGACTATGGCCCTTAGGTACGTGGTAGGGGGGCGCGAGCCCAAATAAGTGGTCCAGTTGTGAGGCTCTCTCCCGAACTATGGTTCAGTGAGACAGCCCAGCAACGTGAAGACCGGGACAATATAGGTAGGGATGTTTTCAAAATATGATCAACATGCAATAAAATCAGAAGGCTCTAATGCAAGTCCTAAAGAGATAGATTTAAATGAAAAGAAGCATACACTTGCATACATTGTTTACATTCAATCCCTAAAATTGAGGAGAGTTGTATTTAAGCAATAAGTCTAATGTGAACATGGAATATTCTCCTCAATATGGTCCTACCAAACCATACTTAGATCCTATATGCAATGATGTCAGCTTTAGGACAGAGTTTAAGCTCCTAAGGTTTGCATGAAAATGTAGCTGACATATGTTAGAATAAAGACTTAGATTATATAAAAGCAAAGCAAAGGCACAAATTTGATCGGACGAAGACGAAGTCCCATCACGGTCGCCAAAACTGTGATCATCGCAAAAAATTTTCCTCTCCCGTTGGTTTCTCTCTCTTCCTTCTCTTTTCCTTTTCTAACCTCTATTCTCCTCCTTTTTGAAGGGAGTGGAATAAAAGAAAGAAAAGAAAGAGAGAAGAGAAAAGAAAGAAAGAAAGAGAGAAGTGGAACTATTTTGCGCGGTTTTCACTTGACCTTGATTTGAAAAGAATTTAGAAATTTAACTCGCCTCTGTTTTGAAAATATTTGCGGGAAAAGGGGAGACGGGATTCGCTCGTCGGTACGAGGTTCGACCGTTCCTGGCGCCTTTACCAGGGGTAATCGAACCAAGGATCGAATCTATGCCTTTTTGCTTTGCCTAAATATAATCTAAGAATTTACCCTAAAAGATCTAAATGCATAAAGAATCATGCTTGTGCAATGCAAGAATGTATGCTCCTTTTGAAAGATGTTTTGGAAATTTTCAAGTATTCTGAGATGAACTTTGATAAGGAAGTGAAGAAAATGATTGAATCTAACTTTAAAACTTGAGATAGATCAGAGAAGTTCTAGGTCTTTGAAATAAATCAGAGTTGGAAAATAAAATCTTGATTTTGAGAAAGAATGATTTGAAGCTTTGAAATAAAAGGAAATGAAGTTTCAAAGTCAGAAATGGATTTTGAATTTTGAATTTGAATTTAAGAAAGAAAATGAATACTTGAGCTGGAATTGAATTTAGATTTTGAAGTTTGAAATTGGAATGGATTGAGAAACTCAAATGGTATTTAAGAATAGAAATGGATTTAGGGAGTTCAGATGAGATCTGAAAATGGAATTGGATTTGAAATTTAGAATTGGGAATGGAATTGGATAATGGATTTAAAATCTGGGATCTGAGGTCCGATGTAAAATTGGGTTCTGGATCCTAGGATGGATTTGGATCTAAAGTCTGAGATCCAGAGTAGAATTGGATTCTAGATCCTAAAGTGGATTTGGATCTGAAGTCTTAGATCCAAAAGTGGAGTTGGACTCTGGAGCCTAAAGGAAATTTTGGATTTGAAGTCTGAGATCCAAAGTGAAATTGGACCCTATATCCTAAAGGAAATTTTGGATCTGAAGTCTGAGATCCAAGGTGAAATTGGATTCTGGATCCTATAAGGAAATTAGACCTGAAATCTGAGATCCAAAGTAGAATTGAATTCTGGATCCTAAGGTGAATCAGATCTGAAGTCTGAGATCCAATATGAATGTTGAATCCCGGATCCTAAAAATGTATTTGGAGTTAAATTCAGAAGATGAATCAAGAATTTACAAGTTTGAATTGAACTTTGGAAAATGAGATTTTGATTTTGATTCTCGAATATACAAATGAATTTCGAAGTCAAATTGGACTTTGAATTTGAAGTTTTGAATTTTGAAATTTAGAAGATGAAGAGAATCTCAAAGTTAAATTGAACTTTGATTTTGATTGGAGATTTGAATATAAAATGAATTTGGAACTTCAAAGTCAATTTGAACTTTGAAATCTGATTTGAATTTGAGTTGGAACTTTGAAGTTCGAATATAAAAAATGATTTTTGGAATTTCAAAGTCAAATTGGACTTTGAAATTGGAATTTTGAATCTTGAAATGAGATAAAATTGGATTTGAATAAGACTTGACCTGAGAAATGAAGGAGAAGAATCACTTGGAATTTTAAAAAGGAAATTTTGAAAATATGATGCAATTGTATCCTATGTGATGAATGAATTTAAAGAATCTTTGAAATTGGATTTTGAAAAGCTATTCCATTCTTTAAATGAATTAAAATAAGATTAAAGATATAATACATCCCCGACTATGGTCATTGAATGTATTATATAATAATCTATATTTAAATTCAAGTGAAGAATAAAATACATTTGGTGCTTTTATAGAATTTAAAATGAAATTAACTCTCAATATACCCTGACTATGGCCATTGGTATATATTTTGAATTAATTTTAAGTTAAATTCTAATAAAAGGAGAAAATATTTAAGGAAATATGATGAATTTTGAAAATAGATCCAGTGTGGATCCGGTGTTATTTCGTAAAAGATAAAAATCCTAAGTTTTGTCCACACCCTGACTATGGCCATTGATGTGGATCATCAACTTAGGATTGATTTACCTCTTACGAAACGGTGCACGTGCCATTCGTGTTTCACCATTGTGAGAATTTTGAAAAATAAAGGTAAAGATTCATGAAAAATGAGTAATTCATGATATCTACAATGCTCATTCATTCTAACTAAAACTAGAAATATAAATTTTCATTAAGCTCTAACTATTACAACACACCAAAATTGAATTTATAACTCCTAATGATGATATGTTCCACATATTTCCTGCAAAAAGGGCAGAGTTAGCCAAATACAACAAACAACTATAAAAAGATATTGCAAACACCAAATGATAAAATATTCATGCATATGCCTTATGTTAAAAAAATATAATATATCATGCTGATGAGAGATCATATATCTAAGTACCTAAGGGATACTTTAAACTAAGAAGGAAAATGGATGCTAAAATGCATGCCTAATATCCTAATTTAATGAGAAATTAGATATGAGAAGATCTATACATGAACGTATATACACGCTAAAACTAAAGAAACCTAATTTGAGAAGGCATAGACAATGATATCATGTGAAATATTGGACCAAGATTACACCTTTTGCAGCAAATCAAATACTGATTTTGAATTAGCATACCAACTGCTTCCTGTTTTATCCAGAAACTAACATACAAACCGATGAATCTCAGTTTTATAGCAAAACTCCACTAACCTCATAGCTAGATGTGGATGAAGTGGTAATTCAGGTAAAAATGTAGAGGTGAACTAAGAGGCTATGCAGTTTGATATAGGAAGTCATAGCAGAAGTCGGGCTCTGTTACCACAACAATGCTTATCACCGTTATAAGCACTATGAAGATGTAGTGCACTGTAAGGTGTTTTGGTGATGAAGTGAGTGGGGTGCAATATGCAGAGAAGCGACCAAGGTAAATGCATGGATGTAAGGTGATAAAAAATGAAGCACAATGTATAGTGTCATGGTGACTGGTGTTGGTGATGTACTGTCGAAGATGAAGGTGCTGGAATGGTATGTATCTTATTGCTGTGCAGCATGACAGTAATATAAATGGAAGACATATTGACTGTTTGGGCACATTTACTAGATGACTGATGTTAAGGTTATGATGAACCATGGTGAGTATCTGGCAATAACTAAAAGTGTAAGGTTTTAAACTGTAAGAAGAAAAAGACACATGCAGAGCACACATGAATCTTACTGCTGGGACTTAAGGGAGCAAATGTACAGGTGGTAAAAAAAAAATGGTATATATACTTCAAACAAGTAACTATGTCAATGTTGGGTGGATAAGGTGGAAGTGTAGCTGGGATCATCATGGAGATGGCTGTAGTGTAATGAAGGATGGGGTTATAACAGCAACAAGTGAAGATAGGGTTTTAGCATGAACTGCACATCAGTAAGGAAGGTTTATGAAAGATAAGAAGGTTGTGGCAACAGGTAAGTAGGGACGCTGATGAAAAGGATACATGGAGTGATGATGTCAATCGTGTATCCAAGGAATAAACATAAAGATTTAAATGGTATTGAGTCAACAGATAACACTATCTAAATAATTTAACAATATGATGAACCCAAAAAATGAGATGGAAGATTTAGACAGAAAATGAACCGATTCCTGTCATGACCATGATGTAGACATTTACAAGGTGGCTGAAAACAGTGGATTTTAGGGGAATGGCTGGGACTGATGTTATGAAGTGGATTGAAGGGGAAGCTAGCCGCGAAGGGTGACCATAGTGGGCAGCACTTGGGTGGTTGAAAAGGTAAATTACAGCAGCTGTAAGCTTACTGTAAAACTCATAATTGAGAGAGGGCTGAAGTGGTGGTGCTGTAGTGCAGTGATAAGACGTGAGTGTGCAATGAAGGAGAATACATGCAATGGGAGGATATATGGAAGAGGTTGTAATAATATGTAATGTAAGGATGGAGCATAAGGTGTTGTGCTATTAAGGGTTGGGAGATGATTGGTCACAAAGTGGTCTTAATATGCTGATAGTGATGACAAGCAGTGAGGAGTGGGAATAAGACATAGTGGGCTGCCAACTGTGGTCTGCTTGAGGATTCATGAGATCAAGTTCCTCACCCTGTTTTATCAGCTCACAGGCTGGAAATATCAAAGCTTACCATGATTGCTTCAATTAGCTGCAGTTTGACATAGCCTGTCCAGTTTTATTTTTTTATTTTTTTATCAAACTTAACTCCATGTCTCGTGAGGTGGCCCAGACAAATCCATATACTTACAGAAATTCGACCTTTGCCTTGTTGGGGAGGTCATGAGGATAGATAGACGGAACACCTTGTGGTCAGCCAAGCTCAGCACATATGTTCATGCAAGGGTTGTCAGGAGCATTTACGCATCCCTTAAGGCTGCAGAACTGTAATTTGATGCCCTTCTCATCTGCAATGTCTTAAACACGTTCTTTGAAAACTCTCTGAGCTTCGAGTTGAAACCTCTTAGATGGGAGACAGTGGTTTTCTCATTACAGAGCTTTTCCTCTTCTTTAATGTAGCCTTTAATGATCCAGCACCACCAGATTGTAAGGCTTCAATTGAAGAGGGGAAAAAGCAAAGCTTCCTGTGTATAATGGATATATTGGAGAGTGGTTGTGCCATGGTGGAAGCTTAGTGTAGGCTGTGGTAGGTAAATGATATAGGCATCATGGTTGTGAGTAAATGAAAGTGCAGAACATGGATGAAGTGAATGCGATGGAGTTTGAGCTAGGGATGAAGACAATAAACTGGGTATATACCGGGGATAAATGCCATGACAAGTCCTAATAGCAAGTTTTTACATAAATATGAAAACGAAATACACAGTTTAGACTGGAAAGAGAAAAAAAAAAAACGTACCTGTAGATGGAGGTGCAGAAACCAAATGTCCTAAGGTGTCATGTGTGACACTATGAGGGACGGATTGCTGTGAATTAGAATTTACTAGCAGACAGTTTCTTTCCAGGAATTGACAATACCTCTGCAGTACATAAGCTTGCCTTTTCTTCCTTTATTTCTTTTACCTCATCCCTTTTGATAACAGGTTTGAAGTTCTGGAATGTCACTCCTGCACCAATATCTTCCAAGACTCCCTCATAGATCATCACCAAGGTAAACCCTGTGCTGAACTTAGTTCACCAGAACCACTATTCGGAAATGGATTCACTAAATGTTATTTTTAGGCAAGAGGTTTTGGAAGATATTGTATACCCAAATTGGATGCTAAGATGTCTTTTATACAAACTTGATGGCCTTGGATCCATTGGGACGCCCAATTACACTTGGGTGTGAGGTATGAACAGAGAGGAATGTAGCCCAATATGAAGGACAAAGGGTTGATGTCGTGAATCAAACTGTGGTACCGATGTGCAATACAAAGAAGGAGAAAAGTAAAGAAAAAATGCATACAGAGGATCGAAATGAGAACTGATGGTATTGTAGTTGCAGGATAAACAACGATCTAACAAACTGAAATAGAAACTTGAAATGCTATGAATTGAAAAAAATTAGGAAATCAACGAGAGATTACCAGTAGGAATCAAGACTAATAGGAATAAAAATCAGAAGGCAAACAGAAGTCAAAACAGAAGTAAGAAAAATAACTAAGAAGCAAAATATGATTTGAAACAGGAAGCAAAAGCATAGATCAAAATAAGAATGGAACAAAAGCCTAAATGAATTTAAAATAGAGCATCAAGCAGAGATTGAAAATAAACTACAACAGGAAAGAAACAACTCAAAGAAAAGGAAATGAATGTAAATAGGAAATTAAGACGTGAATTAAAATCAGAATGGGCAGAAAATTGGAAAGTAAAATTGGCTACAAACTAAATCGTAAATGAAACAAAAATGTAAAAGAAAGATATCGAAAAATATGTTGGAATCGAATGATTCCATCGATGTTGCATGGAGGTGAGTGGATATTGCAGGAGCAATTCAACACCACCACTAATGCGTGAAGGAGACTGAAAACAGATAAAAATAAAAATAAAATAAAATAAATAAAAAAAAAAAATAGAAGAAAGAAAGAGAAATTACAGAAGGAAGAAAGAGCACTTACTTGTAGTTTGCAGGGGTTCTAGGGAAGAAGCGCTGTGAGGGAGGAGTTGAAGGCAACTACCGAGGAATAAGTAGAAATTTGATGGTGTTGTAGAAGACGGACTGATGTTGGCTGAGCCAGGAGGGATGAAGACAGATGACAATGGCAGGAGACGAGTCCGTGAAGGAAAAGAAAGTGGAGGGATAGAAGACGACCCTTTTCTTCCCCTGCGTGAACTCCTCTTAAAGATGAAGAAGCGCCTTCGAGAGGGGATTTGTTGGAGATGGAGGGAGGAAAATCCAGGAGATGGTTGGAGATCGATGGTGGAAAATAGAGGGAGGAGTGCGCGGGAGATGATCCGTTGTGGATTTTCCCTTTTTCCAAAAAGAGGTTTCCTTTTTAGGAAATTTTTAAAAAAATGGTTAAGAAATGAGGTTTTTGGCAAAAAGGTTTCAAAAAAGCTTAAAATCCTTCATTTTTCTTTGTAGTCTTTCCGAATTTTTTTATTTTTTTGTGTTTTATTTTTATTTTTTTTGTATTTTTGGAGTAGAAATCTAAGATTTTACGAGAAAACTAAGACTAAACATTAATTTTTTTGTATTTTTGTGGGAAATATTTACAAAAGTATTTTTCTGAGAATTTCCGACCATTTCGGGGAAATTTCTTCAAAAGAGTGGGTTTGGACCCAGGTTTTGAGAAAATGTTCGAGTTTTGACACTCAAATCGAGGAATACAATGCAATGGATCAAAACAGATGTCGGAGGAACTGTCCAAGCTTATTTAAAAACTATTTTTGGTATTTTCTGTAATTTTAATTTAAAATTTGGACAACGAGGCTCATATTTGGATCTAGACAATGGATCCAGATCCAAAATCAATTTAAACATATGAAATGAATTTAATTTCAATAAAACTAGAGAAATGGACTGGAATTTAGATTTGAAATGACCCATTTGCTCAGAAAATGATATTATGGGCAAAAAGGGAATATTTAAAAGATTTTGAAAATTTTGGGGTGTTCACAGATGCCCCTCTTTGCTACTAAGCCGGTTGAAAGCCGAGCTTAGTGGCAAAGAAACACTCCAAAATTTGAAAAATGCCCCAGTCAGTAGATCTGAACTGGGTGTGGAAGAATTTATTTAAAAGACATGGTTTTTCAGGTTTAAAACTTTATCCTTGAATGGCTTTGGGAGGACGAAATCCTCGAAAATGATATGATTGAATGATAGAGATGAGGAAATCGTGGTGGGACTTTGGGTGAAGATCCCGAAATGATGAAAGGTAAGAATTTAGATCAAGTCTCGTGGGCGAGACAAGATCAATCTTTTGAAATGACTCAGGTTTTGCCCTTAACCTGGATGGGACGAAGATATATCAAAATAACCTGAATGGGGAAAGGAATATATGAGGACTTTGATGGGACATTTATGAGAGAAGGCCTTGTGAGATGAAGCTCGAGTAGGGTCCTATCCTGGATGAATATACAAAGAGCATGGATTCCTTTGTGGGGGGGGAAACCATGATGGGACTGGAAGAAAACACCTCGTCGAAACAAGACTCAGGTTTAACCCAAACCTGGAAAAGGAAAATACCTCGATGCACGGGCGAGGTTCAGGCTTAACCCTTAACCTGAAGGGGACGACCATATAGAATCCTCGAGTGAAGAGACCATGATGGGACCTTCGGAGTTTGGACGAACAAATCCGAAAGGGGTTTGCGAAAGGAGGACGGAAATGGGGTTCCCTAAAGCTTTGAAAAAGGGATGAACTTGGGCGTCTCATTGCTGAGACTAAATCAGCATTTGAATTTAATGACCTCTCGCAGGGAGTACAGGTTTTGACCCTTAACCTGAGTGGGAACAACCATACGGATTTCTCGAAACCGTGATGGGACAGGAGAGATACTTCAACTGAATGGGGTAACTCTTCCGGAAAATGTGAGAAATGGAAAGTAAGGAGATGTGAGAAAAAATGAAGGATGAATAAGGTAACAGGAGGTGAATCTTTCGACGGGGTGAAAGATGAATAAGGCGAACTTTTTATCAAGAAGATGAATCTATTGACAAAGCAAAAAGATAGAAGAGGACAAATCCTTTGGACAGGAGAAGGTGAGAGCGAGAATATGAAGATGGCGATGAAGATGGCAATCCTTTTAGCAAGGAGAAGGTAAAATATGAAGATATGAAGATGGCAATAGTAAGAAAAAGGCGAAATGTGAAATAAGAAGAAGGCAATCATTTTAACAAGGAGAGGGCAAGATATGAAATATGAAGGAGGCAATCCTTTTGACAAGGAGAATGTAAGATGTGAAATATGAAGAAGGCAATCCTTTTAACAAGGAGAATGTAAGATGTGAAATATGAAGAAGGCAATCGTTTTAACAAGGAGAATGTAAGATGTGAAATATGAAGAAGGTAATCCTTTTAACAAGGAGAATGTAAGATGTGAAATATGAAGAAGGCAATCCTTTTAACAAGGAGAATGTAAGATGTGAAATATGAAGAAGGCAATCCTTTTAACAAGGAGAATGTAAGATGTGAAATATGAAGAAGGTAATCCTTTTAACAAGGAGAATGTAAAATGTAAGATATGAAGAAGGCAATCCTTTTGGTAAGGAGAGGGCAAAATGTAAGATATGAAGAAGGCAATCCTTTTAACAAGGAGAATGTAAGATGTGAAATATGAAGAAGGCAATCCTTTTAACAAGGAGAATGTAAAATGTAAGATACGAAGAAGGCAATCCTTTTGGTAAGGAGAAGGCAAAATGTAAGATATGAAGAAGGCAATCCTTTTAACAAGGAGAAGGCAAGTCTCTTGACAGAGCGAAAAACGAAGAAGGCAATCATTTAATCAAGGAGAAAGGCAAATCTTTTGACAACGCAAAAAGACAAGGAAGGCGATCCTTTTATCAAGGAGAAGGCAAATCTCTCGACGGAGAGAAAGACGGAGAAGGCAATCCTTTTATTAAGGATAAGGCAAGTCTCTCGACAAAGCGAAAGACGAAGAAGGCAATCCTTTTAATCAAGGAGAAAGGCAAATCTTTTGACAAAGCGAAAGACGGGGAAGGCAATCCTTTTATCAAGGAGAAAGCAAGTCTTTTGACAAAGCGAAAGACGGGGAAGGCAATCCTTTTATCAAGGAGAAGGCAAGTCTCTCGACAAAACGAAAGACGGAGAATGTAAACAACTCTAGGTTGTATCCAAATGGATGTTGAATATTTATTTCATAGAATGTCTAGAAAATTTTGCCAATAAGATAAATTTATAGTTGACTTCAACGCTTGAAAAATGTGCACATGTGTGCAAAGATATTCCCCCTTTTTTTACCTAGAGTATTTCCCCCAACGAGGTTAACTCCTCGGTTTTAAGAGTCAAATTCAAAATTTTAGCGATGATGACTTTCTTCAAGGAAGCTATCTATTTCCCTGATATGAGAAGAGAAGAAATATTCTCAATTTCATAAAAGCAAGTAGTGAAAAGATATTGATAAAAGAATTTCGCATAAGAAAAGACGACTTCTGACCATTTCGGCAGTTTGATATCTAGGTGTTTTTCCCATGATGATCTTTTTGCACTCTTTTTGAGTCATTGAACTTTTTCGGGCTTTTTACATCATCCTTCATTTGGATGTGTCCTGACTTTTCTCTCTTTTTTCGGGGATGGGTACGTCACAAACTCCTTCATCTTGGAGATGTTCCGATCCTTCATTTTCTCAGGAATTATGTATGATGGTGTTGGCTCAGAAGGTCTTTAGGTGATAGCAGAAATCAAATATCATTTAGGGTTTGTCGGTAGGTCCATCACACTCGCCATCATCTCGACGGTGATCTGAACTTTCCCTGGAAGGATCCTTCACAAACTCCTTCATCTTGGTAGATGATCCAAATCTTCTTTGGCCCCGAGGGTCTACTCGCTTAATTCGCCTTCATCTTGACGACAATCGAGAGATCCCTTTTGTGGATATTTGATTACAGCTTTAAAATGGATAAGGAGATATGAATTGAGTGAATTCTTTTTTATCGCTCAGGATATTTCCACTGCCTAATTGCCAGAAAGTCATTTTAAAACATGCGTCATAACTATGATCAATATCAATTCGCTTCCGGCTTTTCAACATCATTGAATATTTATTTCACTAATCATACCAAGGATATTTCTTTCATCCTTTTGGTTGATCAACAGGAAAAAGATTTGAATTTTACCTCTTTTTACAAAAAGTTTCACCTTTTGGAAAAAAATACTAGAGGTAATCTGAGGTGATTCTTTTTGTGCCTTTAAGAATATTGGAATCAACAAATATTTTTATCAAATTGGTAAAGTTTTCCATGAATTCTTTGTGAAATAATCACTCAATATAGATTTTGATACGACCTTTAGTTGCAATTTATGATTTGGAACATTTCATTTAACGACCAGCGAAGTAGCTGGGACATTTCATTTAATGACCAGTGAAAACTGGGACATTTCATTTAACGACCAGCAAAGTAGCTGGGACATTTCATTTAGCGACCAGCGAAGTAGCTGGAACATTTCATTTAGCGACCAGCGAAGTAGCTGGAACATTTCATTTAGCGACCAGCGAAGTAGCTGGAACATTTCATTTAACGACCAACGAAGTAGCTGGGACATTTCATTTAGCGACCAGCGAAGTAGCTGGGACATTTCATTTAACGACCAGCGAAGTAGCTGGGACATTTCATTTAGCGACCAGCGAAGTAGCTGGGACATTTCATTTAGCGACCAGCGAAGTAGCTGGGACATTTCATTTAGCGACCAGCGAAGTAGCTGGAACATTTCATTTAGCGACCAGCGAAGTAGCTGGGACATTTCATTTAGCGACCAGCGAAGTAGCTGGGACATTTCATTTAGCGACCAGCGAAGTAGCTGGAACATTTCATTTAGCGACCAGCGAAGTAGCTGGGACATTTCATTTAGCGACCAGCGAAGTAGCTGGGACATTTGATTTAGCGACCAGCGAAGTAGCTGGGACATTTCATTTAGCGACCAGCGAAGTAGCTGGAACATTTCATTTAACGACCAACGAAGTAGCTGGGACATTTCATTTAACGACCAGCGAAGTAGCTGGGACATTTCATTTAGCGACCAGCGAAGTAGCTGGGACATTTCATTTAATCATTTAACGACCAGCGAAGTAGCTGGGACATTTCATTTAACGACCCTTGATTTAATGATTTGATCTAAGATTGAGACTTTCTGAGGGACAAACAGCACGAGGACTGAACTTGATCTTTTAGATTTGAAAATTTAGCAAAATAACCAATGCGAACACTAGGTTTTCCCACTGAGAGTCGGGAAGGAGATTGGCCTATTTAAGATATTTAGAGATCGAGGCAAGAAGAATGGCCGGGGTTTCAGGATTATCCCTTATCCTGAAAGGGAAAATAGAATAGGCATTTTAAAGAGAATTTAGAAAAAGAATGATTCAGGTTTATCCCTTAACCTAAAGGATAAATGGAAGATTTTGTGACGAGATAACTTGAAACTTGAATTTAGAAGGGATATGACAAGATTTAGAATTTATGATCTATGATTTAGATGGACCAGGTATATGACATGGAATATAAAAAGAATAAACTTTGAGAAAACAAAAGGATATAGAACTTTGAAAAAAATGTAGAACATTTGAGGGAATTGATTTATTTTTGTAAAAAAAATTCTCACAGGTGGCATGATTGCCCCTATGAGTGATCTCAGGATTATCCCTTATCCTGAAATGGGAAAAAGAATAGAATTTAAAGATATTTAATGAAGGAAGATTGATATAAATCTAGAAAATCAACAAAGATTGACAAAACTTGTATTTACAAAAGAATCCTCATAGGTAGCGTTGTGGTAACTACGAGGGGTTTCAGGATTATCCCTTATCCTGAATGGGAAAAAGAATAGAATTTAAGAAGGTGAAGAAAAATTGATATTCAGAAAATCAATAAAGGTTGACAAAACTTGTATTTACAAAAAGAATTCTCGTAGGTAGCATTATTGCTCCTACGAGGGGTTTCAGGATTTTCCCTTATCCTGAATGGGAAAAGAATAGAATTTAAGAAAATTTAGCGAAGGCAAATTGATAAAAATCTAGAAAATCAATAAAGATTAACAAAACTTGTATTTACAAAAGAATCCTCATAGGTAGCGTTGTTGCTCCTACAAGGGGTCTCAGGATTTTCCCTTATACTGAATGGGAGAAGAATAGAATTTAAGAAAATTTAATGATGGGAAATTGATATAAATCTAGAAAATTAACAAAGATTGAAAAAAACTTGTATTTACAAAAGAATCCTCATAGGTAGCGTTATTGCTCCTACGAGGGGTTTCAGGATTTTCCCTTAAACTGAAATGGGAGCACCTCGGACAATGAGGGTCAGGTTTATCCCTTAACCTGAGCGGGAACACCTCGAACAACGAGGGTCAAGTTTATCCCTTAACCTGAAAGGGCAAAAGAATCGATAAAATTTTTAATAGAATTGAGGAAATATTGATAAACTTGATAAAACTTGAAAAAATTGATGTAAACTTGATAAAAATATGAATAAAATGAATGAAACTGATAAAGGTATCAAAATTACAAGATTTGAGAAAAGGAGTTTTTCTGATCCTGCCTGCATATGGAATCTTGAAAAAAAAAATGTTTATTTAAAAGATAAGTGAGAAGTCATTTTTGGGAAGAAAATTCATTTGTAAGAAGAACGATCAGTGCGAGATCTGATCCTTTTAAAAAGGAGAATCATCATGAGAGATCATCATGAGGTTTGATTTCGAAGATAGTGGTTTAAAAAACCAATTTTGAAAGAGAAGACAAACATGAGGTGATGAAAATGGTTCTTCTTAATTAGGTGATGAAACCTAATTTGAAAAAGGAAAAATCAACATGTTAGTTTATTTAAAAGGGATTTAGATCAAAATATTTGAACTTTTGAAGACTTTTGCAGAAACTTTTGAGATTTTATGATTTTGAAAATCCTCATAGGCAATATCATTTCTCTCATGATGGAGGAAAACAAATTTTGAAAATAGATGACAAGGATTTAAAATGTTTGAAAAATAGCAAGCAGGATCAAAAGATTTTGAAGAAATCAGAAAGAAAAGGCAATACACCTGGGTTTTTAAAAGAGGAAATTTTGAATAATATATACCTAGGGTTTTGGAAAATATAAGGAAGATATATATATAAAATATCATATAATCACAGATATACAAACAACACTCCCTAAAGCTGACTCTATATGCAATATTTGAAATAGCTGATAGGACCTTAATCCTAACTCTAAGATTTATATCATTTGATTCCAATCGAGGTACGCCGATATACTCAAGCTGAAGCTCGAAGTACGTGGCATATAAGATATCTCTTCGGTTCTAAGGTAATGGCTTTCCAACATCCTTGAGCACCTACCGATATACCTCGGACTATGTCCCTTAGGTACGTGGTAGGAGGGCGCGAGCCCAAATAAGTGGTCCAGTTGTGAGACTCTCTCCCGAACTATGGTTCAGTGAGACAGCCCAGCAACGTGAAGACCGGGACAATATAGGTAGGGATGTTTTCAAAATATGATCAACATGCAATAAAATCAGAAGGCTCTAATGCAAGTCCTAAAGAGATAGATTTAAATGAAAAGAAGCATACACTTGCATACATTGTTTACATTCAATCCCTAAAATTGAGGAGAGTTGTATTTAAGACCTAAGTCTAATGTGAACATGGAATATTCTCCTCAATATGGTCCTACCAAACCATACTTAGATCCTATATGCAATGATGTCAGCTTTAGGACAGAGTTTAAGCTCCTAAGGTTTGCATGAAAATGTAGCTGACATATGTTAGAATAAAGACTTAGATTATATAAAAGCAAAGCAAAGGCACAAATTCGACCGGACGAAGACGAAGTCCCATCACGGTCACCAAAACTGTGATCATCGCAAAAATTTTTCCTCTCCCGTTGGTTTCCCTTTCTTCCTTCTCTTTTCCTTTTCTAACCTCTATTCTCCTCCTTTTTGAAGGGAGTGAAATAAAAGAAAGAAAAGAAAGAGAGAAGAGAAAAGAAAGAAAAAAAGAGAGAAGTGGAACTATTTTGCGCGGTTTTCACTTGACCTTGATTTGAAAAGAATTTAGAAATTTAACTCGCCTCTGTTTTGAAAATATTTGCGGAAAAAGGGGAGACGGGATTCGCTCGTCGGTACGAGGTTCGACCGTTCCTGGCGCCTTTACCAGGGGTAATCGAACCAAGGATCGAATCTATGCCTTTTTGCTTTGCCTAAATATAATCTAAGAATTTATCCTAAAAGATCTAAATGCATATAGAATCATGCTTGTGCAATGCAAGAATGTATGCTCCTTTTGAAAGATGTTTTGGAAATTTCCAAGTATTCTGAGATGAACTTTGATAAGGGAGTGAAGAAAATGATTGAATCTAACTTTAAAACTTGAGATAGATCAGAGAAATTCTAGGTCTTTGAAATAAATCAGAGTTGGAAAATAAAATCTTGATTTTGAGAAAGAATGATTTGAAGCTTTGAAATGAAAGGAAATGAAGTTTCAAAGTCAGAAATGGATTTTGAATTTTGAATTTGAATTTAAGAAAGAAAATGAATACTTGAGCTGGAATTGAATTTAGATTTTGAAGTTTGAAATTGGAATGGATTGAGAAACTCAAATGGTATTTAAGAATAGAAATGGATTTAGGGAGTTCATATGAGATCTGAAAATGGAATTGGATTTGAAATTTAGAATTGGGAATGGAATTGGATAATGGATTTAAAATCTGGGATCTGAGGTCCGATGTAAAATTGGGTTCTGGATCCTAGGATGGATTTGGATCTAAAGTTTGAGATCCAGAGTAGAATTGGATTCTAGATCCTAAAGTGGATTTGGATCTGAAGTCTTAGATCCAAAAGTGGAGTTGGACTCTGGACCCTAAAGGAAATTTTGGATTTGAAGTCTGAGATCCAAAGTGAAATTGGACCCTATATCCTAAAGGAAATTTTGGATCTGAAGTCTGAGATCCAAGGTGAAATTGGATTCTGGATCCTATAAGGAAATTAGATCTGAAATCTGAGATCCAAAGTAGAATTGAATTCTGGATCCTAAGGTGAATCAGATCTGAAGTCTGAGATCCAATATGAATGTTGAATCCCGGATCCTAAAAATGTATTTGGAGTTAAATTCAGAAGATGAATCAAGAATTTCCAAGTTTGAATTGAACTTTGGAAAATGAGATTTTGATTTTGATTCTCGAATATACAAATGAATTTCGAAGTCAAATTGGACTTTGAATTTGATGTTTTGAATTTTGAAATTTAGAAGATAAAGAGAATCTCAAAGTTAAATTGAACTTTGATTTTGATTGGAGTTTTGAATATAAAATGAATTTGGAACTTCAAAGTCAATTTGAACTTTGAAATCTGATTTGAATTTGAGTTGGAACTTTGAAGTTTGAATATAAAAAATGATTTTTGGAATTTCAAAGTCAAATTGGACTTTGAAATTGGAATTTTGAATCTTGAAATGAGATAGAATTGGATTTGAATAAGACTTGACCTGAGAAATGAAGGAGAAGAATCACTTGGAATTTTAAAAAGGAAATTTTGAAAATATGATGCAATTCTATCCTATGTGATGAATGAATTTAAAGAATCTTTGAAATTGGATTTTGAAAAGCTATTCCATTCTTTAAATGAATTAAAATAAGATTAAAGATATAATACATCCCCGACTATGGTCATTGAATGTATTATATAATAATCTATATTTAAATTCAAGTGAAGAATAAAATACATTTGGTGCTTTTATAGAATTTAAAATGAAATTAACTCTCAATATACCCTGACTATGGCCATTGGTATATATTTTGAATTAATTTTAAGTTAAATTCTAATAAAAGGAGAAAATATTTAAGGAAATATGATGAATTTTGAAAATAGATCCAGTGTGGATCCGGTGTTATTTCGTAAAAGATAAAAATCCTAAGTTTTGTCCACACCCTGACTATGGCCATTGATGTGGATCATCAACTTAGGATTGATTTACCTCTTACGAAACGGTGCACGTGCCATTCGTGTTTCACCATTGTGAGAATTTTGAAAAATAAAGGTAAAGATTCATGAAAAACGAGTAATTCATGATATCTTCAATGCTCATTCATTCTAGCTAAAACTGGAAATATAAATTTTCATTAAGCTCTAACTATTACAACACACCAAAATTGAATTTATAACTCCTAATGATGATATGTTCCACATATTTCCTGCAAAAAGGGCAGAGTTAGCCAAATACAACAAACAACTATAAAAAGATATTGCAAACACCAAATGATAAAATATTCATGCATATGCCTTATGTTAAAGAAATATAATATATCATGCTGATGAGAGATCATATATCTGAGTACCTAAGGGATACTTTAAACTAAGAAGGAAAATGGATGCTAAAATGCATGCCTAATATCCTAATTTAATGAGAAAATAGATATGAGAAGATCTATACATGAACGTATATACACTCTAAAACTAAAGAAACCTAATTTGAGAAGGCATAGACAATGATATCATGTGAAATATTGGACCAAGATTACACCTTTTGCAGCAAATCAAATACTGATTTTGAATTAGCATACCAACTGCTTCTTGTTTTATCCAGAAACTAACATACAAACCGATGAATCCCAGTTTTATAGCAAAACTCCACTAACCTCATAGCTAGATGTGGATGAAGTGGTAATTCAGGTAAAAATGTAGAGGTGAACTGAGAGGCTATGCAGTTTGATATAGGAAGTCATAGCAGAAGTCGGGCTTTGTTACCACAACAATGCTTATCACCGTTATAAGCACTATGAAAATGCAGTGCACTGTAAGGTGTTTAGGTGATGAAGTGAGTGGGGTGCAATATGCAGAGAAGCGACCAAGGTAAATGCATGGATGTAAGGTGATAAAAAATGAAGCACAATGTATAGTGTCATGGTGACTGGTGTTGGTGATGTACTGTGGAAGATGAAGGTGCTGGAATGGTATGTATCTTATTGCTGTGCAGCATGACAGTAATATAAAGAAAGAGAGAATCGTATGAGCATCAGATGATAGTAGGAAATGTCATAGATGACAGCAGGGGTACTACGGTGAGTCCACAAAAATAACTAATGGAAGACATATTGACTGTTTGGGCACATTTACTAGATGACTGATGTTAAGGTTATGATGAACCATGGTGAGTATCTGGCAGTATGCAACCAGAAAGGGTATGAATAATAACTAAAAGTGTAAGGTTTTAAACTGTAAGAAGAAAAGGACACATGCAGAGCACACATGAATCTTACTGCTGGGACTTAAGGGAGCAAATGTACAGGTGGTAAAAAAAAAAAATGGTATATATAGTTCTAACAAGTAACTATGTCAATGTTGGGTGGATAAGGTGGAAGTGTAGCTGGGATCATCATGGAGATGGCTGTAGTGTAATGAAGGATGGGGTTATAACAACAACAAGTGAAGATAGGGTTTTAGCATGAACTGCACATCAGTAAGGAAGGTTTATGAAAGATAAGAAGGTTGTGGCAACAGGTAAGTAAGGACGCTGATGAAAAGGATACATGGAGTGATGATGTCAATCGTGTATCCAAGGAATAAACATAAAGATTTAAATGGTATTGAGTCAACAGATAACACTATCTAAATAATTTAACAATATGATGAACCCAAAAAATGAGATGGAAGATTGAGACAGAAAATGAACCGATTCCTGTCATGACCATGATGTAGACATTTACAAGGTGGCTGAAAACAGTGGATTTTAAGGGAATGGCTGGGACTGATGTTATGAAGTGGATTGAAGGGGAAGCTAGCCGCGAAGGGTGACCATAGTGGGCAGCACTTGGGTGGTTGAAAAGGTAAATTACAGCAGCTGTAAGCTTACTGTAAAACTCATAATTGAGAGAGGGCTGAAGTGGTGGTGCTGTAGTGCAGTGATAAGACGTGAGTGTGGAATGAAGAAGAATACATGCAATGGGAGGATATATGGAAGAGGTTGTAATAATATGTAATGTAAGGATGGAGCATAAGGTGTTGTGCTATTAAGGGCTGGGAGATGATTGGTCACAAAGTGGTCTTAATATGCTGATAGTGATGACAAGCAGTGAGGAGTGGGAATAAGACATAGTGGGCTGCCAACTGTGGTCTGCTTGAGGATTCATGAGATCAAGTTCCTCACCCTGTTTTGTCAGCTCACAGGCTGGAAATATCAAAGCTTACCATGATTGCTTCAATTAGCTGCAGTTTGACATAGCCTGTCCAGTTTTATTTTTTATTTTTTTTATCAAACTTAACTCCATGTCTCGTGAGGTGGCCCAGCCAAATCCATATACTTACAGAAATTCAACCTTTGCCTTGTTGGGGAGGTCATGAGGATAGATAGACGGAACACCTTGTGGTCAGCCAAGCTCAGCACATATGTTCATGCAAGGGTTGTCAGGAGCATTTACGCATCCCTTAAGGCTGCAGAACTATAATTTGATGCCCTTCTCATCTGCAATGTCTTAAACACGTTCTTTGAAAACTCTGTGAGCTTCGAGTTGAAACCTCTTAGATGGGAGACAGTGGTTTGCTCATTACAGAGCTTTTCCTCTTCTTCAATGTAGCCTTTAATGATCCAGCACCACCAGATTGTAAGGCTTCAATTGAAGAGGGGAAAAAGCAAAGCTTCCTGTGTATAATGGATATACTGGAGAGTGGTTGTGCCATGGTGGAAGCTTAGTGTAGGCTGTGGTGGGTAAATGATATAGGCATCATGGTTGTGAGTAAATGAAAGTGCAGAACATGGATGAAGTGAATGCGATGGAGTTTGAGCTAGGGATGAAGACAATAAACTGGGTATATACCGGGGATAAATGCCATGACAAGTCCTAATAGCAAGTTTTTACATAAATATGAAAACGAAATACACAGTTTAGACTGGAAAGAGAAAAAAAAAAAAAAAACGTACCTATAGATGGAGGTGCAGAAACCAAGTGTCCTAAGGTGTCATGTGTGACACTATGAGGGACGGATTGCTGTGAATTAGAATTTACTAGCAGACAGTTTCTTTCCAGGAATTGACAATACCTCTGCAGAACATAAGCTTGCCTTTTCTTCCTTTATTTCTTTTACCTCATCACTTTTGATAACAGGTTCGAAGTTCTGGAATGTCACTTCTGCACCAATATCTTCCAAGACTCCCTCATAGATCATCACCAAGGTAAACCCTGTGCTGAACTTAGTTCACCAGAACCACTATTCGGAAATGGATTCACTAAATGTTATTTTCAGGCAAGAGGTTTTGGAAGATATTGTATACCCAAATTGGATGCTAAGATGTCTTTTATACAAACTTGATGGCCTTGGATCCATTGGGATGCCCAATTACACTTGGGTGTGAGGTATGAACGGAGAGGAATGTAGCCCAATATGAAGGACAAAGGGTTGATGTCGTGAATTAAACTGTGGTACCGATGTGCAATACAAAGAAGGAGAAAAGTAAAGAAAAAATGCATACAGAGGATCGAAATGAGAACTGATGGTATTGTAGTTGCAGGATAAACAACGATCTAACAAACTGAAATAGAAACTTGAAATGCTATGAATTGAAAAAAATTAGGAAATCAACGAGAGATTACCAGTAGGAATCAAGACTAATAGGAATAAAAATCAGAAGGCAAACAGAAGTCAAAACAGAAGTAAGAAAAATAACTAAGAAGCAAAATATGATTTGAAACAAGAAGCAAAAGCATAGATCAAAATAAGAATGGAACAAAAGCCTAAATGAATTTAAAATAGAGCATCAAGCAGAGATTGAAAATAAACTACAACATGAAAGAAACAACTCAAAGAAAAGGAAATGAATGTAAATAGGAAATTAAGACGTGAATTAAAATCAGAATGGGCAGAAAATTGGAAAGTAAAATTGGCTACAGACTAAATCGTAAATGAAACAAAAAATGTAAAAGAAAGATATCGAAAAATATGTTGGAATCGAATGATTCCATCGATGTTGCATGGAGGTGGGTGGATATTGCAGGAGCAATTCAACACCACCACTAATGCGTGAAGGAGACTGAAAACAGATAAAAATAAAAAAAAATAAAATAAATAAAAATAAAAAAAAAACAGAAGAAAGAAAGAGAAATTACAGAAGGAAGAAAGAGCACTTACTTGTAGTTTGCAGGGGTTCTAGGGAAGAAGCGTTGTGAGGGAGGAGTTGAAGGCAACTACCGAGGAATAAGTAGAAATTTGATGGTGTTGTAGAAGACGAACTGATGTTGGCTGAGCCAGGAGGGATGAAGATGGATGACAATGGCAGGAGACGAGTCCGTGAAGGAAAAGAAAGTGGAGGGATAGAAGACGACCCTTTTCTTCCCCTGCGTGAACTCCTCTTAAAGATGAAGAAGAGCCTTCGAGAGGGGATTTGTTGGAGATGGAGGGAGGAAAATCCAGGAGATGGTTGGAGATCGATGGTGGAAAATAGAGGGAGGAGTGCGCGGGAGATGATCCGTTGTGGATTTTCCCTTTTTCCAAAAAGAGGTTTCCTTTTTAGGAAATTTTTAAAAAAATGGTTAAGAAATGAGGTTTTTGGCAAAAAGGTTTCAAAAAAGCTTAAAATCCTTCATTTTTCTTTGTAGTCTTTCCGAATTTTTTGGTTTTTTTTTGTGTTTTATTTTTATTTTTTTTGTATTTTTGGAGTAGAAATCTAAGATTTTACGAGAAAACTAAGACTAAACATTAATTTTTTTGTATTTTTGTGGGAAATATTTACAAAAGTATTTTTCTGAGAATTTCCGACCATTTCGGGGAAATTTCTTCAGAAGAGTGGGTTTGGACCCAGTTTTTGAGAAAATGTTCGAGTTTTGACACTCGAATCGAGGAATATAATGCAACGGATCAAAACAGATGTCGGAGGAACTGTCCAAGCTTATTTAAAAACTATTTTTGGTATTTTCTGTAATTTTAATTTAAAATTTGGACAACGAGGCTCAGATTTGGATCTGGACAATGGATCCAGATCCAAAATCAATTTAAACATATGAAATGAATTTAATTTCAATAAAACTAGAGAAATGGACTGGAATTTAGATTTGAAATGACCCATTTGCTCAGAAAATGATATTAGGGGCAAAAAGGGAATATTTAAAAGTTTTTGAAAATTTTGGGGTGTTCATAAATATTCTCTCACTTCTTTCTCTTTTCCTTTCTAACCTCTATTTCCTCCTTTTTGAAGGGAGAAAATAAAAAGGGCAGAAAGAAAGAGAAAAGGAAAGAAGAGGAATTCTCTTTCGGGGTCTCACTTGACCTTAATTTTGAAAAAAAAATGTTTAAGAAAATAACTCCCCTCCGTTTTTGAAATGTTTGCGGGAATACTGGGAGACGGGATCCGCTCGTCGATACGAAGTTCGACCGTTCCTGGCGCCTTTACCAGGGGTAATCGAACCAAGGGTTGAATTTATGCCTTTTGTTTTTGCTAAGAAATTATCTAAGAATTTATCCTAAGTCTAAATGCACAAAGAATCATGCTTGTGCAAATGCAAAGATGTATGCTTTTTTTGAAAGTGTTTTGAAGAATTTCCAAGTGTTTCTGAGATGAATCTGATAAAGTGAAGAAATGATTTTTAACTTAGAACCTAAGATTTAAAATTCTAATTTTTTAGAATAATCAAGAACTCCGGGAAAATAAATCTGGATTTAGAAAGAGATGATTTTGGAAGTTTGAGAAGAAAGGAGAAAGGGATTTTCAAGGTCATAAATAGACTTTGAATTTAGAATTTTGGGTGAATATTTGAAAATTGAATTGAATTCTAGCTTTTGAAGCTTTGAAATTAGAATAAAACGTGAGAAATCAAAGTAGATTTGAGAAGTAAGATTGATTTGAAAATTGTGAATTCAAGGTAGAATTTGAATCCAAAGTTTGATTTTAAATCGAGATCAAAATTTTGAATTCTGGATTTGAAAATGGGGCAACTTGAATTTTGGGGTGAAATGGATTTGGATTTTAGAATCGGGATCCAAGATGGAATTTGGATCTGAAATTTTGAATGGAATTGGATTCAAGATTTGGAATCTAAGATGGAATTTGGATCTGAAATCTGAGATCCAAGGTAGAATTGGACCCCGGACCCTAAGATGAAATTGTATCTAAAGTCTGAGATCCAAAGTAAAATGGAAATCTGGATCCTAAATGGAATTTGGATCTGTAAGTTGAGATCCCAAGTAGAATGGGGATCTGGATCCTAAATGGATTTGGATCTGAAGCCTGAGATCCAAAGTAGAATTGGGTTCTGGATCCTAGAATGGATTTGGATCTGAAGCCTGAGATCCAAAGTAGAATTGGGTTCTAGATCCTAAGGTGGAATCGGATCTAAAATTTGAGATCCAAGGTGAAATTGGGTTCTGGATCCTAGAATGGATTTGGATCTGAGATTTGGAATCCAAGATGAAATATGGATCCGAGGTCTTAGATCCAAAGGGGAAATTGGATTTATACTTGGAAATCTGGATCCAAGTTGAGATTTAACTTCGAATTTGGGCTTTGAAAGTCCAAATGGGACTTTTGAATATGGATCTGGGTTTTGAAAACCCAGATTGAATTTAAAATTTAGGAAAGGTCATGTTTTTGAGATTCAGAATCAATCTCAAACTGTGGTTTTTGAATTTTGAAGATAAGAAGATGAACTTGATTTTGAGAATGAATCAAGAATTTCAAAGTTTAAATGGAACTTTGAAATTGAATTTTTGATTTGAATTGGAATTTTGGAGTTTGAATAAAATGGTTTTGAAATTCCAAAGTCAAATTGGACTTTGAATTTGAGATATAATTGGAATAGAAATAGAAGCTTGAGGAAAGATGTTTCAAAATCACTTGGGTTTTTGAAATGATGTTTTGGAAATATTGATGCAATTCTATCCTAAATGATGAATGAATTTAAATAACTTGAAATTGGATTTTGAAAAGCTATTCCATTCTTTAAATGAATTAAAATAAGATTAAAGATATAATACATCCTTGACTATGGTCATTGAATGTATTATATAATAATCTATATTTAAATTCGGGTGAAGAATGAAACATATTTTTTTGTGCTTTTATAGAGTTTAAAATGAAATTAACTCTCAATGTACCCTGACTATGGCCATTGGTATATATATTGAATTAATTCTAAGTTAAACTCTGATAAAAGATTAAATATTTGAAAATATGATGATTTTTGGAAAAGGATCCAGTGTGGATCCAGTGTTATTTCATAAAAGATAAAAATACTAAGTTTTGTTTACATCCTGACTATGGTCGTTGATGTAAATCATCAACTTAGGATTAATTACCTCTTACGAAATGGTGCACGTGCCATTCGTGTTGCCATTTGTGAGAATTTGAGAAATAAAGGAAAGGAATGCATGAAAATGAGCAATTCCTGATGTTTACAATACTCATTCATTCTACCTAAAACAGAGAATGTAACTTCTCAATTTAGATCTAGCTATTACAACATGTAAGATCAGTTTTACAACCCCAAGTAATGATATCTTCCACATATTTCCTGCAAAACAAGGATTTAGCACAAGGTAACGAAGATATAAGATATGAGCAAAAGTTGAAGATATCATATCAAACTCCTAATACACGATTGTGCCTAAGGATGATACTTGTGAACAATAGGAGAGGTATATTCATAAAACTTGAGTGGCATGTTTAGGCTAATCTAGAAATATACATATGCATAACCGGAGTGATAAACTTAGACTGATTGGAAAACATATATGTAAAACCTAAACTGCAATGGGAAGATACCTGAAAGGATGATACTTAATCTAAGGGAAGCCTAGTGGTATGTCTGGATATGTAGTGAAATGATAAGGTGTCAATAAATGTGGGCAAAAGATGTAATGATCTATCATGGACTCATGTGACAATATGCAAGACATAACAAGACGAGAAATGGTAGAAAGAAAACAGTATATAATACAACAGCAGGGGGGGTCATGAATGTTATGCAGATACAAATGATATTACAAGACAAAATATGAGCTAACAATTAAAGTTGCAACTATAAGTATGAATGCATTGTGAAGGCAATAAGTAGGATTTGGTATTCAGATGGTGCTGCAGATGTTACAGCCGGAGATGCTGAGTGACAGGAGAATTTTTACAGAAGCGCATCAGCTCATAGAACTGTTCGAGACAATGCAACACATGTGCGTTATAAAGGTGACAATGAGCAAAGATGGAAGATGGTGACTGTATAATGGAAAATGATGAGTATTGTTGTGAGTGAAAGATGAATAGTAAACTTTACAGAGAATGCAAATGGTGAGTGTTGAACATATACTGTGCATGAGGGGTCAAATGATATGTATAGATGAGGGATATTTCAGCAGAAGATAGTCTTTTGCAAGATGCTGACGGCGGCAGATGATGAGGATAGTGGGATAGGTGGTAGCCATGCCAAGGTATGCATAATAATAAAACAATATACCTGCTGCTGCAAATGAGATTATAGCAACAGGGGTATGATGAAGACAGGGAGTTGAAAAAAAAATGTGTTCTTTTCACAAGTGGATATACAGAGGTGTATGGCGTGCAAGTATTGAAGCTTGTGCTATTTGTAGGTGAGTAGTGCCTATGAGATGCCAAGCTAACAGGACCAAAAAAAAAAATTTATTAATATATATGATGCCAATTTGATCTCTTCATCCCTGTAATGTTGATTGCATCTAAATGTCATTGAGATTGCTGACAGCGCATCACAGGCACATAGGCTTCCTCTGCTACTTGATCGATCTCAAAAATTATCTCTAACCTCTAGCCCAGCTTTTAAAAGCTCACCATCAATCCTTTCTACTTATGAGCATTTTAAAAGAAACTGATTTGAATGGATTGGACAGGCCTAGACCTCTCACTTGAACTGGATCGAATAATCAGATACTGTCAAAACACCTCCCTTTTCCCCTGAACATGCTAAAAAAAAATTTGTCAGCTTCGTGATGCATATTTATACCAGCGGGTAGGTCAACCATGTAGCGGAAGGTCTGTAAGGGGATTCGACTTCTCTCTTTTTTTTTTATGTGTTCAAGAAGGATTTCACCCTGCTGCAAAGGGGCCCGAGCTGAAGGCAAATTAGACAGCCACTCCAGAGCATGACTACACCAGCATATTGGCGGCTTACTTCCAAAGGGGAAATACAAAGCTTCTCAACTTTGAAATATACATCAAGAGAATACTGATGATAAAAGATCACCAATGAATGGATGAAACGAGAGATATCCAGATAAAAGCAAACATGATAATTAGTTAAAATGGAAATGACAGTTTACGCAAGATTTAAAGAAAATAATGAGAAAATCCTAGCGATAACATTCAGATGAGTTCAGTAAGGAAGATTAACATATACAGATAAAGCTCAGAACTAAATCGAAAGAGATAAATTGAACAAAACATCAAATACATATTGCCGAAAGGATATACAAATGATGTCGAGCCAGGTGGATGTACGCCATGGGGAAAAGCCTAATCGAACATATCATGACTAAAGGGATATAGAGCAGAGGATTATGGGTAAAACTACAGCTTAATACTACATAGGCATTGGATAAATTACAATCCATACTAACATAGAGGCACAATACAAGAGAAAATATGTAAAAGTTATAAGGTGATGGCAAGACTAGAACAATCAAACAAAATAGAAACCAAAAAACAAAAATTAAAAGAAAAGTAATAGTGCGATAGCACCTTCAGAACCCAAAATCCTGTTGAACATTCAGCGATAGTCACCATAATTTTGATGGGTACATAGCACCATCGAGAGAGAAAAAAAGAATGATAGCCAGATATTAAGAAAAAGGATCAAGGGTAAATACTAAAAAAAAAATAATGATAGGGGTTAACCTACCGATATTTTGAGGGTATAGGTGAGCAACCAGATATGGTGGGGTTTACCGAATACTAGTTCAACACTAGTGAGAGGAGGGCCTCTAGTATTTAATTACTGGAAGTTCGCTTGATTAGACATTGCATGGCTATTCGATCGAATGCAGGGAATTCCTATGCCTCCAATAAAAATGAAAATCACAATATGACGGAATGAGGATAGGAGTCAAGATCAATGGATCCGTCATCCTTTCAGAGGGAATTACGCGTGAACAAAAGTTCACTTATGCATGAGCAAAGCAGTTCTATGCTGAATTGCAGAGCCACAGTGAAGAAGATATGGGAATATGAAAATTCCACAGATGTTACCCCTATAAGTCGAGGCTGCCATAAACAGTTCGGCGTTACAGAGGGTGTTAAAATGAGACAAATAAACTCAGCATAACTCGAAATAAATCCAAAAAAAAAAATAGAATCAAAATAGGAATAAAGCAATAGAAATCGAGATAAGTTAAAAATAGAATGCAAGTAAGAACTGGAAATAAAACTCAGGAAACAGATGCCAGTCGAAGATTAAGACATAAACTAAAATCTGAGTGAAAATAAAAAAAAGAAATCGAATGTTGGGACACCATGATCCCTGTTAATTTTGCATACGAGAGGTCGGCATTACTACAAGCAAGCCGTCACGTTCGATGATGCATCAATGGGGCATAATCAAGACAAGACAAAATGCAGAAGCCAGGAAATGGGAGAAGGAAAGCAAAGTGTAGCAATGCAGAAAGTTGGAGGTGAGCAAGGGACTCTTACCAGCCTTTTACAGTGGAGAGATATCGAGGGATGCTGGAGGAAGGGAACGAATGCTTGATATGAAGCCCAATGAGCTGCAAAGATTTTGCAGAAGGATGTTGATGCTCTTTCAGTGGAACCCGAAGGGCAGTTCTGTTGATTTCTCGTGCTTGCTGGAGCTTTTTTTTTGTAGAGAGAGAGAGGTTTCCCCTCTTTCTGCTGTAGGGATTTCCTCACTGAGAGAAGAGTCCATGCCCAGAGGGAGCAGGATTGCTGGAATTCTGAGGGAGAGAGTGAATCCGATTCTTTGTTTGCAGGAGTTTCTGAAGGAAGGAGGAGGTCGATTCTTCTTCAGGGGGAACCAGAGAGAAGTCTAGTGGCTTCACTTTGCTCGCAGGGACTCCGGAAGAGGGAAGCAAAAGGGGAAGTGATGGATGAAAATCGATGCGAGAGAGTGAATCCTTTAGAAGAGGAGTAGACAATGGATGCCTTTTCAGAAGCTCGGGGGCCTCTTCTTAAGGGGAAAATAGAGGGTTCGAGAGGAAAATCAGTTGAAGATGGATGGAGGGGAATCCAGGTTTTTGTTATAGATGTGCGATGGAGAGAGAATGAGATAGGCACGGGAGAGAATCCGTTAGCATTTTTCCCTATTTAAAAAAGGTGGTCCTCTTTTAGAAAGATTTTTGAAAAGTGGTTTAAGATGAGGTTTTTGGTAAAAAATGGCTTCAAAAGCTTGAAAATCATTCGTTTTCCTTGTAGCTTTTCTCATTTTTTTGGTTTTTTATGTTATTTCTCTATTTTTTTGTATTTTTGGAATAAAATCCTAAATTTTGTGAAAAAAACAAAGATTAACACTAATAATAAATTTTTTTTTATGTTTTTGCAAAAATATTTACAAAAGGAGTTTTTCTGACAATTCAAGGCGATTTTTGAGAAAATTTCTTCAGAAAATGAGTTTAGGATCCGGGTTTTGAGAGAATACGGATTTAAAACACTGGATTCGGATCCGGAATTGAATTTGAATACATCAATATGGAATTTAATTCAGAAAATCTGAAGAATAACTTAAATTTATCTTTGAAATCGCTTTGATTTTCTCAGAAGATGGAGTCAGGGGCAAAAGGGTCATATTTACAAAAGCTTTGAAAATTTTGAGGTGTTCACACCAGTGCAGTACAATAATCATTTTTTACCGCCACAAGCTTTTTCGATCGCTCGCTTGTCGCTGCAGAAGCTTTGAGTATATAGAGTGCAAGAGAGCAAAAGAAAAGAGAGAGAGAAATTAAAATCACTTGAAGGTAATCACAACGAGGGTAAACAAAGAAAGCTCAACGCATTTGCATTCATTCACTATTTTGCCCGCAGGCTCATTACAATTTAGATCTACGAGCTAACCCTTTGAGGTATTAATCAACCTGAACCAAAGTACAAGAGTGGCCCGAAGAAAGTTACAAGTGACTCAACACTTACATCATGACTCAACCAAATCAAAATAGACTCTAGACACACCTGTACAAATTAGGTCACAAGGGAACATACACAATCATATTACTCTCTTTTTTTCTATCAAACAAATAAAAAATAAATAAATAAGATAAACTTCTACATTAATAAGAAAAAAATTTGACTAGAGTGAATCAGAATTTTTCTTCTATGATCGACATGTGATCCCCAACAAAAAAACTATGCTGAACACATCTATCGTATTTAGATAGAGTGAAAAAAATGCTGTTGACGTACTGTACAACTACATAGAGAGAGAGGTGCTCTAGGTTTTGATGTGCACCCACCTTTGATTGTTCAATCAAATGAAATATGGTAAAAGAAGCTGTACATATGTAGTTTACATGGTTTTCTAAAGATACAGCTGGACCGTTATCCATATCATTCTATATCGGCATAAAAATAATAAAACAAGTTATTATGTGTCAATCATAACATGGCATGTGTTAAAACCATTTATTTAATCTTAAAATAATATTTTTAGTATTTTCATATTTATTAAAAAATAGCCAATTCGGGCTTGTAGTGTATTGATGCACAGATACTAATGACATAGCCTGCAATGCCAAGTACATAGATATATCCCATGAGTTCCTTACCCATGGGAGAGTATTGGTCACCCTCATGGGTAAGAAACCTTGAGAGGTTATTTTGATCAAATCTAACCCCACAAACGTATTCAACATGGTCAAAATAGTAGTAATAGACTCGTGAATCATATTTTTGACATAAAAATAAAATTTTATGAGATTTAAAAAGTCAATACATTATAAGCCATTGATTTTTTAACCCCAGCAAAATCTTACATATACATTGGAATAGCATGATCCAAGGACTAATTGCTACTAACCCAAACATGTAGATCACATTTGGAGGGTCAGATATGCAAAAAACATTAAAATAAAAAACATTATATTTTTTATTAGAGGATTTCTTACGAGGGTAGCAACCATAGTGACAAAAGTTAAAAAAGGCAAAATCTCCGGAGTCAAAAACTTGGGAGATTTTAAAATTTTTCATAAATCTTGCATTTTTTTGGGCAAAATCTCGGCAATAAGAAATAAATTAAAAAAAAAAATTATAAGAAAATATAAATAAAACACATTTAAAAATAAAAAAACTCGCGATAAATATCTGCTAAAACTGTAAATATCGCAATATTTGACACAGTTTGAAAATCTTGCGAGAAATTGTGTTTTAAACTTTCAGGCAATTTCTCCCGATATTATCACAAGATTTTTATAAATCTCATGATATTTGTTACAGAGGTAGCAACGATATATATATATATATATATATATATATATATATATATATATATATATATATATATATATATATATATATATATATATATATATATATATATATATATATATATATATACACGGTTTTCTCTCTTTTGTTTTATCTTCTTGGTACTTTAATTCAGATGTGCAAGAAATTTATCTACAATATGCAATTCTTTGTTTTACCCTGAAAATCTTTCAATGATAGAGCAAAAGTTTGAAAAATGAGATGAAAGCATGAGGGGAGAGCGGTTGTATATGCAAGAGGGATTTCCCACTTTAATTTCAACCACATGAAACCCTCTTAATTGGTTTATCATTTAAAAAGCTAAGCAATGTCATGCTATCAATTTTGACTGATGTGCATAACATACAAGAAACAGTTTGGCCTACTTTCTGTTAATCGACAATCACTGTCCAAATTCATACCACATATCGTGATTTTTCCCATCGTCAGTGTTGTGCCGACTTTAAATTTCAACATCAAAACGTGCAGTTTTCGATTGTGGCAGTTGGCTGTTGCACAAAGCATTATCTGTAAAGACCCACATTCCCCAAGTGCCTACTGTTCCTTTGAAAAAGATTCAATCTGCATACTTTCTATTGCTACTAGTTGTTACCTTTAGCGTCAACTTTAATCATCGTCGCAAGATCTCTTTAATCAATAGTGACAGCTTAGACTGTGGCTAAAGGTGTTTCATTAAGAAAAAAGTAAAGAAGATCATTAATGACAGCTTAAGCCATCACTAATAGACATATGCTAATAAAATATATAAAATATTAGCTTATATATATAATGTGTCACTGTTAAGCATTTCTCATCACGCGGGAATTGAAATATGCAGCTTCATTTCCTCCAATCTCTGCTTTAATCACCAAAGATTATTCATGTGTCTCGTACTTCAAGCCCTCAATGTAACTCAGAAGCAAATCCAAAACCTAACTTAATCAAAGGTCAATATCTTTAGTGATTAATGACGATACGCATGTCATCGGTAAAAAAAAAAGAAGAGAGAAATCTTCAAATACCCCCCAAATATTTTGGCCTAATTCATTTGCACAACAAACATTTCAGACTTTGCAAATGCCCACTAAAGTTTTTACTTGGTTTTATCAAATGACCTCAATCATAAACTATCATTGGGTTGTTATCGGATTAAGGTAACTCATGTTGTGAAATTACCATTTTACCGCTGTAATTAGATAAATAAAATTATTAGTTCACCCTTACTCTAGAAGGATGAGCAAAATAAGTTTGTCAACTGAATGTATTTAGCAAAAAAATTATTACCTACAATGATATATGAACCATTGCCCTCCTTAAAAAAAACCACAACTCTAACCACTACACAATAAAGCTTATTGTTGGCTATTTTCTAAAAAAAGAAATTATATATTTAGATTGTGATAAGTCAATCAACCCAACAATTGCTCAACCCACTATAACACAATTGGGTCCGTTTGGTTCCTCAACAGTTGATCCGATAAATATCTGAAGATAAAGTAAATGCACTTTCATTTAACCCAAAAGCTGATGTGGTTATATATATAATTGACAAAAGTTTTACTAATTCAAGAATCAAGATCAATTAGCTATTGCTATGATAGTAACTATGCAAGTTTTAAGGTTTTCATTTAGATATGACAAATTAATCCACTTTATTTTAAGCCTATATAAATTTGGGAAAAGTAGTAGCTACCTATCACTTTTTGAGCCTATCACAAGCTTATCACCAGTAAATAAGGGTTTCATGTTATTTATTTTCAAATAAGACCTTATAGATGCCTTCAGCATGGTTGATTTGCTAAAAATGACACTTGGATCATATTTTTTGATTAAAAACATGAATTTTTAAGCATTGACTATTTTTGAAAATTATAGACCGTTGATTTTTAAATCTTATAAAAACCTAACTACGTTCGGAAGATTCAAGAGTCTATTCCTATATAATTAAGCATGTAGATCACATCTATATGATCAGATTTTAGTGGGTCGAGTAAATGTTGGGTTGATTGGCTTATCACAATCTAAATATATAGATTTTGTTTTAAAAAATAACCAACAACAAGCTTTATGGTGTTGTGGTTAGAGTTGTGGTTTTTGTTAGGGAGATCAACCTATCATTGTAGGCAATAATTTTTTGCTAAATACATTTAATTGACAGCCCTACACAGTCAAACTTACTTTGCTCATCCTTTTAGAGTAAGGATAAACCAATAATTTTATTTTTCTAGTTACATAGGTAAAATAGTAACTTCACAACATGAGTTAGGTTAACCCAAGAACAACCCAATGTTAGTTTATGATTGAGGTCATTTGATTAACCCAAGTAAAAACTTTGGTGGGTATTTGCAAAGTCCGAAAATGTTTGGTGTGCGAATGAATTAGGCTGAAATGTTGGGGGGTATTTGAAAATTTTCCAAAAAAAAAGGTTGCTCTTATAACTAATCTATGCAGATTTTCTTTTGAAACATTAAAGACATTACCTTATTGGCAATAAAAAATTTCTTTAGGTACTATCCATGATTACCTATCTGTAGAAACTCTTAATAATAAACGATATTTCAGTAGGGCTATATAGTTAAAGATGGAAGCTCATGGTATTAATGATTGAGCTTGGAGGGTCTTCTCTTTCCCACCTTAAATCTAAGGGCACATTGACAATGAAAGACTATGACAGCAAAATCTGGTGCCTCATGCATAAATTCTAGCCACAAACTATATGTTCAATTGCAGCTATGCCTAAATGCAACTTTTGAGAAGCTGTGACAACTGCTTCCTCTTAAGGAATCAGAGAAAGAGAAAAGATTGTCGAAACATTAATGTGACTTCAGTCTTACCTCCTAAAGGCAAGCTTTGCAAACGCAAAGTTCACTGTTTCATGAAAACTCGTGGCATCTAATGTTCGTGCACGTAAGCGCCTCCATGTACATGTGTGTGTGTGCTCGAGCGTCTATGTGGTTCATATTTACACACACAAGAGCAGGTGCATGTGCTCTTGTACTTGAAGTCAACAGGTTCTCCAAAGTTTTTGCTTCTCCAAAGTTTTTGCCTCTAGACTTCTGGAGAATGCCATGGTACTCTAATCATAGTGACAATGACAAATATCGGTGATATTCTGAACAAAAATTTTAAAAAATATAATATTTTACTTAAATGGCCAAAATATCATGATACTATCATTGCTGATAAAACCATAAGACAAATCAAATTTTCAATTTATTCCATGAATTTTGCTACACTGACTTTTACATATTCTAAACTCATGTTGATGTTGATAGAAATTTTACTTTAGTGGGTCAGGCAACTCAAATTGAACCAGTGAGCTCGATGCACGTGTAAATACGTTATCTTTCAAGCGATAGTTGCCCCACTTAGGATCAAGTCCTCGGTGCAATGGGTATTCATGCAACTACGCTCCCAGGATATAACTGAGCTTTTACCTTCTTGCAAATGATCGGACCATGTCTTGCACTGGGTGAGCCCAACAACCTCAACACGAACTACCTTAAACAACCTCTTGATTAGGGTTGAATCAGATATGGATCCTAAGTTTGGATATAGACCTTAACAGTAACTAGGTCAGATCTAAACTACAATCGGATATGAGTCTGATCAGCAACCAGATCTGGATGTTGGATAGAAATCTAAACTATAATGAATCTGGATTCTGGATAGATATCCAAACTATAACGAATCTAGATTCTGGATAGAGATCCAAACTATATTCAGATCTAGATTCTGGATAGAGATCCAAACTATATTCGAATCTTGATTAAATCTGAAAGTGAATCTGGAGCCGAATTGAGGCTGGATCTGGGCTACACTAAATCTGAATCTCTATGAAAGAATCAGATCTCTACTTGAATTTGGGTCTAACCCATGAGAGAGAAACACCAAAATTAGAGAGAGAGAGAAACTTCAGCTAGCAAGAGAGGAGAGCAAAGCTCGAGATAAAGAGAAGAGAGTAGAGAGGGATGAGAAATGAGGAGGGGGAGCTCGGTTTATACAGGCCCCAGCCCCACCAGCCATCATAATGGCCATTAAGGGAGCCTAAATGGCTAAGTCAATGGTCAACATAGTTGGGTAGCTATGGATCATTTGGACTCTTAATTCTCATACAAAAACGTTGAGCAAAGTTCAAAAAGATCCAAGAATGTTTTAAAGCAAAGTCAAAGTCCATTGAATGGTTGGTTAAAGGTCAAAAATATACTTGAGGATTAAAACCATCCTAGGTATTCAAAAGAAAGTCAAAGACCAAACCGAATCAAACTGAACCAAACCAGTTTTTGTCTGAATCCGAATCTGAAACCACAAACCATAAACTCAAACCCAAACCCAAATTCAAATCTAAATATAAATATAATATATTGTTTGTAATCTAAGATCTAATGCCCTTGAGGGCCATGCCCTCTAAGGCACCACCTTTCTATATAAGGACAAAGAAAGTTTTACAACTTTCAATATGGGACTAAACTTTTGTAGGAAACCCTATACCTATATACTTAAGAAAAAATAAAAAGATAGAGGTTATATTTAGGTAGTTTTGAGCAAAAAATCCAACAATCTCCCATGTGGGTCAAAACTATAAGAAGAGAACTCAAGTGGTTGTTCACGAAGATTCAGTGCATAGGTGAAGGTATTGTTTGGGTTTGAACCCCCACGTTAGTGTTACTTAGTCTTAGTCAGTCTGAGACCTCAATAGTATTAGCTTTAAATTGAGAATCTTAATTGACCTTTCAAATACCGTAACACACACTTTCACTTTAGTGGTCATAGTGTGTCTACCAATATATAAAAGTTACATATTAAGGGTCATGTATTGTATCTCAGTTTCATGAGAACGTTAGATACAAAGTCTAAGTCTCATAGAAGACAACCCCCACATTCGCACTCACATAGTTAAGTCCATCAAGGATGTAAACCTGTTTGAAACACCCCAATCATAAGGCCTATAGATCTTATTAAGAGTTTAATTCAAACTCAACTTTTGTACACATGTTTCAAGCACTTGACATCAAGAATGAAAAAATTATTAAGTGCTCAATTCAATCACTCAGAGACTTGTTCTTCCCATTGAATCACTCGACATGGTTTGACCCTTATCATGTGGTTGGGTTTCTGTCAGCAGTGATTACTTTTATAGACTTTAACATTATTCTCCTCAATCTTGAAAAAGTATCTTTATCAACGGATACGCTAAGTTTTGATAAGATTTCATGTATTCAATTGAGATTACTCCTTGTTTGAGTAAATTATTCATAAAATTATGCTTTAGACTGATATGTCTAGATTTTTCACTATAAATAGTACTTTGTGCTTTGTATATAGTTGCTTGACTATCACAACACATAGTTATCAGGGATACTAGCTTATCGCCTAATGGTATCACCATTAAGAAATTCTTTAGTCATTCAACTTTCATACTAGTTGATGCTAGTGCTATCAACTCTTCTTTCATTATAGAATGGGTTAGCACAGTATGCTTCTTGGATCTTCAAGCAATTGCTCTAGATCCAAGGGTAAATATATATCCACTTGTGGATAATGATTCATTGAAATGAGAAGTTCAGTTTGCATCATTGTACCCTTCAAGTACATTGGGTTCTCTTTCATAGAATATCTCAAACTCTAAAGTTGCTCTCAAATACTTCAAGACTCAATATATTGCATCTCAATGTTCTTATCCTGGATTATTTGTATATCGGCTTAACTTGCTCATGTTGAACGCTCTATCTGGTCTAGTTTCATTCATAGCATATATGAGACTGTCAATAATACCTATATAGTCTAATTGAGATATATTTCTTCCAGTGTTAATTGATAGCTTAACACTAGGATCAATTAGAGTAGCAATGGGCTTACAATTATAATGATTTTATTTTCTTAATGTTGTGGGATTGAATTAATGCATAACCATTTTTATGTTTAATAAGTTTAATACCAACTATAACATCAACTAATCTCATGTCTTTCATGTCAAATTTAGATGAAAGAAAACTTTTGGTATTATTTATGCATTCTATATTATTACTCATGATTAGCATATCATCTACATAGAGACAAACAATTATAACATGATTATCTTCTACTTTGTTATATATGCATTTATCAAAGACGTGAATTCTAAAACCACATAAAATGATTACTTCATCAATTTTTTATGCCATTGTTTAGGTGATTATTTTAAATTATATAATGACCTTAACAGTTTACAAACTTTCTTTTGTTGACCTGGTGTGATATAACACTCAGATTTTTACATATAAATTTCTTCTTCTAAGACACCATTCAAAAAGGCAATTTTGGCATCCATTTGATGAATTTCAAAATTATAAATGATGTCGAAGTAACCATAGTTCTAATATATGCACTCCTACGTACATAAGCATAGGTATTAAAACAATCAAGTTTGGGTTTTTGTTTGAAACCTTTAGCTAATAGTCTAGCTTTAAAATTTTCAATAGAGCCATCGGTTCAAAGCTCCCTTTTTGAAAATTCATTTGCATCCCAAAGGTTTAAAACCAGATAAATTAACAAAAAATTAAGTTTTATTTTTTATGATAGAATCTAATCCACTCTATATAGCTTTCTTCCAAGAAGGAGCATCAGAAGAGGTCATCGCTTCTAAAAAAGAAACATAATCTGTATTATATAGAGATAAAAATCAGGGCCAAAATCTTTAGGTTTTCTCAATCTTTTACTTCTTCAAATTTCAATATTTTCAGTCTCATAAATTTTTTTTCTTGAATTATTTTCAAAACTTTTAGAGTTTCAAGTGATTTTAAATTTAAATCTTCTCTAAATTTGGCTTAGATATTTTCTAAAATCACTTTGGTTTCAATATCCACAAATCTATATATCTTACTATTTTGAGAATATTCAATGATAACAAATGTTCTAATTTTTTTTTACCTAGTTTGGTTAATTTTGATTCAGTAAGCTTTACAAAAGCAATACAATCCCAAACTTTTAAATAACGTAAATTTAGTTTTCTCCCTTTTCAAAATTCATAAGGTGTAGTGTTTGACTTAGAATATGGAACTCTATTTAAGATATGACATAAACTAAGTGATGTATCAACCCACAGGTTATAATCTATACTAGAACTAATAAGCATTGGATTAACCATGTCAAATAGAGTCCTACTTTTACTTTCAGCTACACAATTATGACAAGGAGTATATGGACCAGTATTTTGTTTATATATTATACAAATTTTACAAAACTCAATGAACTCATTTGAAAGATATTCACCACCTCTATCAGATCTAAAAGACTTTATTTTGCTATTATGAAAGTTTTCAACCGCTGCTTTAGAAATCTTTAATTTTTCAAATGATTCATTTTTTGTTTTCATAAGATAGACATAAACATATTTTGTTAAATCATCAATAAAGGTTATAAAATAATTGGTACCCCCACGCGTTGGAGTATTTTTTTTAATCGCATACATCACAGTGTACTAACTCTAGTAATTTAAAAGTTCTTTCAACACTCTGAAATAGTTTTTTCGCAAACTTTGTTTTAATGCAAACATCACATTTTCTAAGATGTTCATATTTGCATTTAGGAATAAGTCTTAAGTTACCCATGTTTCTCAAAGATTTATAATTTACATGTCTTAATCTAGCATGTCATAAATCATGAGTCAAGCATATAAACAGAAGAAGAAACAACTTTATTACTCAAATTGAGTTTGAACAATCTATTGGTGGTGTATCCTTTGCCTACAAACTTGTGGTTCTTCGACAATATAATATTGTCAGATTTCAATACAACTTTGAGAACATGAGTTGTAAGCAGATAGGCAGATACAAGATTTTTCATGACGGTAGGTACGTGATACATATTTTCTAGGGTTAGACATTTCTTAGAGGTGAAGTAAAGTTTCACACGCACTTTTTCATGAACTTTATCTTCATGTTTTTCTCCCATATATATAATATGGTCTTTCCCTACGGTTTTGTATGTTTTGATCATACTTCTATTATTGCATGAATGGATTATTGATCCAGAATTTATGTATTATTTTTTATTTAAATTAATAATAAATATCTGACTAACTACATCCATTAAGTCATTATCGGGTTTACTAGCATAGTGACCTGGTTTTTCACAAGTATAGCAGGAAACAATCGTTATCTTTTTAGCATCGAATTTGGATTTATTGTTCTTTTTAAGTTCGGATTTGAACCTTGGTTTAGGTTCAACCATATTTATCTTAGCTCGAACTTCTTTTATATCATCTTTCTTATCTCGAGATCGAGCTTCCTCCTCGATTCTAGGATGTTAAAGAAGTTGTTCTAATATAAACTCTGCATTCTTATGTTTTAATTCATTTCGATAACCTTTCCAAGATGGGGCACTCTCTCAATGATTGCAACCACTTGTAATAATTCATCAAGGTTCATACTCGTAGACTTGATCTAATTAGCCAAGATCTGTATCTCATGGATTTGAGGTAGCAATGGATTATCATCAAAGAAATTGAAATCCATAAACTTATTAACCAAAAACTTATGATTTATTACATCCTTTATTTTGTATTTACTTTCAAGAGCTTCCCACAACTTCTTTGTAGTGATAACTTCTAAGTAGAGGTCGAACAGGGTGTTGAAGAGTGCATTCAATATGTATCGGCGACACACAAAGTCATCATGTTTCTACTTTAGTCTCCTGCAAGTTTTAGCAATAGTTTTGTCCTCTCGTTCTTCTGGATAGTCCTCCGTGAGCACATATGCCACTTTTGCAATCGTGAAGAAGATGAACACCTTTTGTTGCCATCATTTAAAATTGGTGTCATCGAACTAGGACAACTTGGGTAGTTCTTGGTTTCTAATCTTTACAGTCATTATTTGCAGAATTATCGCTTAAAAATTATTGAAAATTATACCTTAGTTAGTGAGTCAGGCAACTGAGAGTGAACCAGTGAGCTGAGAGGCATGTGTAAATGTGTTATCTTTCAAGCGATAGTTGCTCCACTTAGGATCAAGTCCTCAGTGCAATGGATATTCATGCAACTACGCTTTCAGAATATAATCAAGCTTTCGCGAATGATAGAACCATGCCCTACACTGAGTGAGCCTAACAACCTCGACACAGACCACCTTGAACAACCTCTTGACTAAGGTTGAATTAGATTTGGATCTTGGGTTTGGATCTAGATCCTAACAGTAATTGGGTCAAATCCAAACTATAACTTGATATAGGTTTGATCAGCAACCAGATTTGGATTTTGGATAGGGATCCAAACTATAATAGATCTAGATCCTAGATAGGGATCTAAACTATAATTGAATCTGGATTGGATCAAGAAATAGATATGGATTCAAACCAATGCTGGATCTGGGCTAAACTAGATCTAGATCTCTCTAAAAGAATCGGATCTCTACCTGAATTTGGGTCTAACCCAAGAGAGAGAGAGAGAAGCACCAAAATTAGAGAGAGCAAAACTTTAGCTAGAGAGAGAGGAGAGCATAGCTCGAGATAGAAAGCAAAGATTAGAGGGATAAAAAATGAGGAGGGGGAGCTGGGTTTATATAGGCCTCAGCCCACCAACCATCATAGTGGCCATTAAGAGAGCTCAAATGGTTAGCCATAATGAGCCTGGGCTGGCCAAATGGTCGACCATAAAGGCCTAAATGGCTAGCCAGAGAGGGGCGTCCAAAATAGACCAAAGTGATATGAATAGGATCTGAAAGGACTCTGCCAGTTACAAGATCATCCAAGATAGGATTATAAGTCAACGGTAACATGGTTGGGTGGCTATGGATCGTTTGGACTCTTAATGCTTATGCAAAAATGTTGAGCAAAGTTCAAAATGGATCTGGATAAGATCTAAAAAGATCCAAAAGCAAAGTCAAATTCCATTTAATGGTTGGTCAAAGGTCAAAAATATACTTGAGGGCAAACCCAAATCTAAATATAAATTGTTTGTAATCCAAGATCCAAGGTTTGTTCAAGCCCAAAATCTAATGCCCTCTAACACATCACCCTCCTATATAAGGACAAAGAAAGTTTCTACAACTTTCAATATAGGACTAAACTTTACTAGGGAACCTATACCCACATACTTAGGAAAAAATGGAAAGATAGAGGTTATACTTAGGTAGTTTTGAGCCAAAAATCTAACATATGTGATTATAACAATATTAAAAATTATGATCACCTCGTATGAAATTTCTATGTTTTTTAAATATGCCTCCTTTCAATGAGTAAAAGGAAATGCACTCACCATCGAGGTGGTATCCCATATGGTAAGCAGGGTCCCGTGCCAAGCTGAAGGCCCAGGTTTAAATTCCTCTGCCACATGGGGTTTAAGAGACATCTGGTAGGGGTCTGCCTAAGCCCAGCCAGTCTTTCAAAAAATACAAAAAAATGCACTCTATGTCACCATGAGACGTTGAAACGAGAACTTGTGATGTGGGTTTGACTGGCAAGATTGCATTTTTTTTGGAAAATAGGACATAAGGACATTTTAAAATAAAAAATTGATTTTTATTATAAATTAGGAAATCTATGTCCTTATGTCATATTTTTTTAAACTTCTTCAACTACTATTAATTATGATATTTTAATATCATTTGATGCAAAATTATAATAAATTATTAAGGTAATTTGATTTATGCATTTTTGCACTTATCTCTCACTTTTTCGTATCAATGACTCAAATTGAAGCTAGAAATTTATGGTTCCTCTAAAAAACAAGGAATATATATAGAATCAAAACAATTTTTTTTTGTTTTTGTTGAAGCATGCCAAAAATGTATGTTTTTAATGCATATGGAGGCTTCTTCTTCATCTTGATCTTTTTTTTAAGAGTAACAAGTCTAAAAATGTCTATTGAAAATTGACAAGGGAAAATAACAAATGCAAAAGTGAAGTAGCATTTCCATGAAAAACATAGTTTGAATTCACTTACCATGAGAGTCAAAGTCTAGTGACACTTGAAAAGTTGCTTTTCTTTATATGTTTCTAAACTAAAATTCCTATAAGAGATTGGATAACATGGCACTTAAAATAAAGCAACCTAAGCAAAAAATGGTAAAAGCAAGAGATTTATTTTTAAAGTATATAATGATATTTTATGATAACTAGCTTTTGCCTATGAATTTTGTAACAGCTAAGTTTTATTCTATATCACTCTATATGGAGTTTTTTGTGTGATAAATAGCCGATATTGTTACAATGTATTCAGTGTGACTAGATCTTTTGTCCCACTGCCACCAACACTTATTTACACCATATCACATGGACATGGACATGTACATAGACTAGAAATGAATGTGAGACATGAATATGCAATTTTTTTGAAAAGTTGGACAAGATGACATAGATTTTTAATTTTTATTGATAAAAAAGTATATTTTTGATATTTTAGTAGTTAAAAATCTTGGTATTTATTATTGAATTATTTAAATAATATTAGAATAATGTAGGATATGTCATGATGTGTCACATGGCATCTACGTTTGTCATGTTTGTGTTAGTAGACACTGGAGGCATATAACTTGTTCCTGTGGCATAGTTTACACTTTGTCATGTCAAACAAAGCTTAGTATAAAATGTAATAGTTTAGAAATTGTTGAAAGCATTTGTTAGAGATATGATAGGGTTTATCAAGTTTGGGTTAATTTTATGGTTTAACAGTTAGGGTGTGTTTGATAGCAGGGATAAAATGCTCCGGGGATTTTTTGTTCCATTTTGATGTGTCCCATGGGGGCTATCAAACATGTCAAAAAATGTCTCCACCTAGGGGTGGGCAACGGGTTGGCCCGGCCAGCTAATGGACCGGCCAACCGGGTCAGCCTGGTCAAAGCCTGGCCCGTCAATTGATGAGCTAAGTCTAAGTCCTAGTTGGGGCCGGCCCATTGAGAAATCCTAATCTCATGGAATCCGGACGGGTTGGGCTAGATATATATGCATATAATATATATGTATAATCAGAATATATATTATATATTATTTATTTATTATTAGATTTGTTAAATTTATTTTATTTGCTATGTTTTCTATATATGACATGATAAATGTAAAAAATATAATTTTTCATTTTTAACTTAAGTTTCATTTTCGGATTACATATTTTAAGGAGACAGAAGAAGGATTATCACAAATCCCTTGAGTTAAGGATATGATAGAGGTCAGTGACTTGTTATTATTATCTCTTATTTTGGACTACATATATTTGTAATTTGTAAAAGATCAATAAAAAACAAAGGAATACTTCTTCTCTATTGTGTTTTTCTTTAATATCATTTCATTACAAGAAAAATGTTAATTAGCGATGGACATTTACGACTGAAATAATCCATCCCAATATTGCGACGGATTAGCGAGATAAAATTAGTCATCCCGAAAATTAGAATTAGTTGCAAAATTTGTGACAGGAAAATTCTGTCTCAAAATCCGTCGCTAATTAGCGACGAAATGTAATCCGGCTCAAACTCCATCGCAACTTCGCAACGGATGAGCGACCTAATTTTTTTGTTGATACTTCATTCTAATTGGCGACGGATTTTGAGATGAAAATTTTCCATCGCTAAGTTGTCACTAATTTCTTCTGTAAAACCCTAATGTGATCCCCTTTCTTTCCCTTACTGTTTCATCCCTCACACATTGCCCGCCGCCTGTCACCTCCTCCTTCTTCCCTCACTCCTCTCTCATCACCATGTGCCATTGCCGTGTGCCATCGGCGCCCGTCGCCTGTCGCCTATCACCTCCTCCTTCTTCCCTCACTCCTCTCTCGTCGCCGTGTGCCACCGCCAACCACCGTAGTGTGCCATTGTCGCCCGCCGCCTGATTTCTCTCCATCACCTCCTCCTTCTTCCCTCACTCCATCTCTCTCACCGCCGTGTGCCACTGCCGTGTGCCAACCTCCTCTTCTTCCTCCCCCTCCCCGAGTCCTCTCTTTACCTCTTTCCTTCCCCATTTGCAGGCCGCCGGAGCGGTGCCATCGTCGACCTCCTCTTCTTCCTCCCCCTCCCCAAGTCTCGCCCAATCCGTCGCAGGCCGACCATCGCCGACCTCCCATCCCCTCTTTTCTTCCCCTATTTTCTTTTATCCACCCTGCACCATCGCTGTCGTCGAGACGCACTTCGTCTCTCTGACGAGTGCCGACCCAGAGGCCCTCCACTATCGCGGTTCTCATCGGCCAGTACCGGATTCCTTATTGGCCCTTCTTTGTGTTTTTTTTCTTCCTCTTTTTCTTTTCTGCCCTTCTTCGTGCGGGAGTAGCGGTGAGCAATCGTATACTAGTCAAGTTCCATCCATCTCGTCGGGCCTCTGACATGTATCCTCCAATCGTAAAGGTCTGTTTGGGTGACAATAAGTTGGTCGTTGTGTGTGTGTGTGTGCAGCTGTAGCGTTCTCTCCTTGTGAGAGGGGCAAGTAGATAATTTGGTATTGTATTATTTTGTGTTGGACTGCCAAGAGACATCATATTCAAAAAATAAGTGTAGCTGAGATGCGTATGCTGAGATGGATGTGTGGAAATACAATAAAAGATAAGATTCTGAACGAGGAGATACGTAAGAAGGTAGGCGTTGCACCCATTGAAAATAAGATGAGAGAGAATCGTTTACGGTGGTTTGGACATATTCGGCGAAGGCCTAATGATGCTCCAGTTAGAAGGATGGAGAAATGGAAAAATATATTAGTTAAAAGAAGTAGGGGTCGGCCTAGGAAGACATGGATGGAGGTGATAGGAAAGGATATGAATGCTTTGAACCTCACCGAGGACATGGCATTGGATAGAAATGATTGGAGGAGAAGGATTCATGTGGAAGACCCATAATGATTTTCTTTTTTGGTTCATATCGCCGACCCCAATTGTTTTGGGATGAAGGCGTAGTTGTAGTTGTTGTTGTTTGTTGTTGTTGTGCTTTGGAGGTATTGATCATGCATTTATTTTAGCATTTAATTCATATTAATTCATGCATGATCCAATACAAATCCAAAATTTATCGTTAGTTTCAAGAAAATGCGTGAAAAAGATAAAATTCAAAAAAAGCATAAATTGCAAGTTAATTTTGTGAATTAGGTTGTTTAGAAATTAGTATTCATATTTTTCTTTAGGATTTAGATTTTTAATTAAATTAGATTCCAAAAAATAACTCGACGCTATAGTTTTTAAGAAGTTGAAATAGTTTAGGCAAAATGTAGTTTTTTAGAAAACATTTTGTTTTTGTAGAAAAACTCTTTTTGGAATTTATAGAAATTAATAGGAGTTAGTAGAAAACTCCTCCTCTTTAAATACCCTACGTAGGGATTTGAGAGAGGGGCCCTTCTTTGCTCACACGCACCCCTCTTCTTCTCAACCCCTATCTTCTTCCTCCTCTTTTCTTCTCCTTCCTTCTTCCTCCTTTCTTCTTCTAACTCTTTCCCACCGGAGGTCCTGAATCTTCTCACTGGGTGCCATCGATGCAAGGGAGAGGCCCCTTCACTCCTTTCAACCCCTCCAGCAATTTGGTAAGTCCTTCTTCCTCTTCTTCTCCTTCTTCCCTCTCTTTTCACCTCCTCTCTTCTTCTCTTTCCCTTCTCCTTCATCTCTGATAGAGAAACACGATCCGATGGCGGTGGAAGGGCTAGAGATCGCCTTCTCTTCCCAACCCCTCCAGCCAATCCAGTAAGGTTTTTCTTCCTTTCATTTCTTGTTAGATTAGTTGATTTGACTAATTGAAAATAAAAACGAAAAAATTAGATTAAGTTTTCATTCTGCGTTTTAGATTTTTCTGATCTTCATTGTTACGGTTTAGTTTTTAGCGTTTCTGAGTTTACATCTTAAATTTTTGGTTTCCCACATCATCGTCACCTCTGTATTTGTTATCATCAGCATCAAACTCATTCTGCATCTTCATTCCAATCAGTAGCTCATTTCATTTGCATCGTGTTGCATCATTTGAAAATTTTGATTTCAACAACTTTCTGCAGCATTTTCCAATTTTGTGATTTTTCTTATTTGCTGCAATTTTCGCGATTTGATTTATTAGTTTTTTTTCCTCTACATTTGTTGTTGCAATCTGTGTTTTTGAGTTTCATATTCTTTATTTCATTTCCAGCATTTCATTGACTTCCTGCATTTCAAATTTCATTCCTGCAACAGATTTTGACTCTGTGCGCATTTGTTTATTATTATCCATTATGCTCTTTTCAATTACGTTCTACTGTATTTTCTTACTTGTGCGGTTTTCCTTTCTTGCATTACATTGTATTTCCGTCCCTTTTGTTTCTAAATTTTTCCGCTACGCAATTGCATAAGCATTTTAGTTTTGTGTTTTCTTTCTATATCGTGCAATTTGCTTTTCTTATTTTCCCTTCGTGAATTCGCATTTCGCATTTCATTTCACATTTTGTTTTGACATTTATGCATTCATTTCATTTTTGCATTTTCATTTTGTTAGTGTAGTGCTATTGTCGTTGTTGTTGTGTGTTTCGTGTTTTACAGGAAAAGCATGGAGCAGGAGGCAAGCAAGCGAGACACATGGTGGCGTGCATTCGATATGCGACATGAGGATACAAGCGGAAGACAATTGCTTTTCTTTTAGAATCAGTAATTTGATCTTTATTTAATTTTTGGGTTATAATAAAACCATTTTAAACCCTCTGCCTATATAGGGTAAAATTTGATATAATAGTTAAGTAGTTATTTTCTTATACTTTTATAATTTTGGCAATAAAGCGTAGTTAGTTGAGTGTTGAATACATAGTATTACCCATTCTTTGAGTTCAACACGGACTCCATCACTCATGAGAGCCGGTTTTTATTTTTGGTGTCTCGCTTTCACTGTATTTCAATTGAAAATTATCGTTTTAAAACGGGTTTTCCAAAACTTACACCAAATTTTGGCATCGTTGTCGAGGAACGGTGAAATACGAGTATTCACTTTATTGTCTTGTGTTTGTTCTCATATTTTAGGTTGTTAGTTTACTTTCAGTTCATTAATTAGGATTGCTTAGTTTGTTTTCTTGTTGATTAATTATGATTGCTTAGTTTGCTTTTCGTACTTAAGATTAGAACCACGTGTTTGCATAATGTAGAGACCAGTTTACTTTTCCTACATATCCCACCTATTAGGATACCCTTAGAGGTGACTATGCACGATTGGTACTATGCTTATAGTTTATTTTTTGCAAATTCCCTACTGAGTGCAACTGTGTGGTGTTTTGTTTGTTTTGAGCTTTTAATTATTGCTTTTTATTTTACTTGCTTTGTGGTTGCGTGGTTTACCCACTTAGTGCATTAGTTAGGTAGAAAAACCAAATTTAGGATGTTTGCCGCACCGGTCTACTCTATTGGTGCATGCAAGAGCGAGGATCGCTCGACCCCGAGCTTGTTGAGCCTATTGAGGATCTCGAGTCTCTCGTTAGGAGAGCCCATCATCCCATCACTGTGGCCGATGATCAGCATTTGATTCATCCTCTTAGAGAGTATTTCATGCCAAATCAGTATACTCTCGCCTCCTGCATCACAAGACCTGATGTAGGAGCGAACCAGTTTGAGATCAAGGACAGTGTAATCCAAATGTTATCATCTTTCTATAGCCTTAGCAACGAAGACCCCTACCATCATCTCGATGAGTTTATCGAGATCTGCTCTATAGTGCGGATCAATAATTTTGGAGATGATGCATTGAGGTTAACATTGTTTTTGTTCTCCCTCAAAGATAAAGTCAAGCACTGACTAAAGGCCCTCGATACGATTTAGATTACCACTTGGGAAGGAATGCAATGCGAGTTCCTCAAAAAGTATTTCCCAATTGGTAAGACAAATTGGTTTCTTAAAGCAATAACCAGTTTTTCTCAGATTGATAGAGAACAATTCCATGAAACTTGGGAGAGGATGAAAGATATTCTCCGCAAGTGCCCCCACCCCCAGGTGCCCCATTGGCAATTGGTGCAGTATTTTTATGATGGCCTGACTGAGAAGGACATGCAAATTGTTGATTCGTCGTGTGGGGGAACATTCATGCTCAAGAGTGAGGATGAGACATGGACTTTATTTGAGACTTTGAGTGAAAATATCATGCATCATGCCTTGTCTTCACGACTCGATAGGACCACATCTGTGCCTAGTGGTCCTAGGAAAGTTGGGATTTCTAAAGTAGGCTCCGAGCGCAAATTGCAAACCAAAGTTGACATGTTGACTAGGAAGTTAGATCAATTCTTAGTCAATTCATCTTTGAGAAGTCCAGTAGAAAAAATGTGTGAGCTATGCGCTAACCCTATACACTTTGTTTTTGAGTGCCCGACATCACCGCTATATCCTGAATTCATTCAGGAGCAGGAGAATGCTGCCCAAGGTTTTGCTAGACCCGTGCACGATCCTTTTACACCTACATATAACCCAGGATGGCAAAACCACCCCATCAGTCCTCCCAGACATAGCATAGACAAAGTAACTTTTCACAAGGTTACACGTGTCCCATATTTCCATAGGTCCACCCCCAGTTTAGTTTGCCTTCTCTTCACAAGCCCACTTCGAGCACATCATTTTAGGAGAAGATGTTAGAGGCCTTTTCTGATATTAAGGCCACTCTTTATTCCCACACGCAATCAATAGCGAAGCTAGAGACTCAAATGAGACAATTGGTTGAGGCCTTGAGCAAGCGTAACAAGGAGAGCCTACCTAGTCAGACTGTTGTCAACCCAAAGGGAAAGGATCCCATGTCATTTGGCCTGCATACCCTAGATTCTCACCATGAGCAGGTCAAATCTGTTATATCCCTTTGGAGTGGGAAGGCATATCACCCCATTTAGGAATCGACTGATGATCCTATTGTCATACCTACTGACCAGTCGATCTTCTCCACCAAGCCCCAGGAGAATGGGCAAGGCCCGTAGCTTGAGTTTTCATCATATACTTCCCGAGCCCCTGTTTCCCAAACCTTAGGGCAACTGATTGTTTTTAGCAAGCAAGAGGCATACATTCACGAGATGCTTGACCTAGTCAAGCAAGATCACATCTCTCCCTTGCTTGATATTGTGATAGTTGATCGGTTCTTGACTCTCCTTTTGAGAGTACTCTCCAAGAGGAGACTAACCTCCTGTCATCCAGCGTCGAGAGTCATGATATCACTTATAAGGGTAGAGTGGGCAGAAACACAGTGCGTAATGTCACAGATGACACTCTTTTTCTCAGAGAGCCTGATTGAGCATGACTTCATGTCCATTGATCTCATGAATGATGAAGGTTTCCCAAAGATCCGTCTGGCTGAGGATGTGAAACTTAGTGCTTTATGAGAGGCAACCCATATGTTGTATATTATTAGATTTGTCTTTAGGATTTGTAGATTTATTTAGGTTGTGTTTTTATTTTTGTTAATGAGTTTCATGTCTGTTATCATTGCAAAATTTTACTTTTACAAGTCAAACTGACCTTTGAAAAAGATTTTGCAAATAACTGGCCTCCGTTTTAAAATGCACGATAATTCTGAAGAATGAGACTCGCTTGTCAGTACGAGTTTCAACCGTTTCTGGCACCATAACCAGGGGTAATCAAACCAATGATCAATCTAGTGCTTTGCTTTGCTCAACTTGTTTAAATCGGTGTTATATTCCTAAATGTACAAACAATCAGGCATGTGCAGATTGAAAACATGATGTATGCTTCGAATATTGGAAAATTATTGGAAGAGAGACACTTTAAAAATCATGAATCACATTGGAAAAATATTTTGAAGAAAAGGAAAATCGATTTCTGAAGAAATCCTGATGTTTTGAGAAAATCAATTTTTGAATAAACTTTGAAGATTTTTGAGAAAATCATTTTTTCTGAGTTTTAAAATCTTGAATTGATCATGAGAATGGGCGTGTAACCCTGTGAAAAACTCTTTTTATGATGCAATATAACCTAGATGATGCATGAATGCAATATGAGAAAATATTTTCTGAAGAATTTATGGAAAATCATTGATAAAAAGAATTTTTGTGCCTTATAGAAATCAGATGGAATAAACTCTCTACATATCCCTGACTATGGCCATGAATACATATGGAATATAATTCATTTGATTCTAAAGGGAGAAAATATTTAGAAAAACTTTAAAATATGTAATGATTTTTTAAAATGCCTAAGAGTGTAGGCCATTTGTGGCTTAGAAAAAGATGATAAATCTCAGTTTCGTTCGTATTCTGACTATGACCATAAATACGAAACCCACCAAGTTTATCAACTCTTTAGAAGCTAGTGCACGTGCCATTCATGTAGACCATGGTGGATTTGAATATGCATGAATCATCATCCATCACACATTAACATTATTGAAAGAAATAAACTATATGCAATGCAGCCCTATTCTAAGCAGGAAATTAAATTCTTATTCCAAATTTTTATAATTTATATCAATAACAAATTAAAATAAAGAAAAGGAAAATAAAGAAAATACAGTCTTGAATGTCCCTGCAAAACTAGCAAACTTGTTAGTGAAGATATGTTGGCTTTTCAGGATTTATCCAATAATATCTGGAAATTGTTGGATTTATCTGGATATAAGCCTTTTCCCATGTTTTCCTTGGATAAACATAATAAAATATGATGTAAAATTGAATAAATAATAAAAAAACAACTTTTAAATTCAAAATTTTGGAAAAAATGACCAAAATGTTCCAAAAAATAAGACTATGACCTTGAAATCAGGCTTTCAGAAAAAAAATTTGTAAAACTTTTGATTTAAGAATCAAACGGATTCAAATCAACATCAAATCGAGTGTGGAGCACTATAGCATGATTATAAACATGATAAAACCCTAACAATATGATGTTTTTCATGAAAAACATGAAACATCATAAAAATATCAGTTTTTGCCTCTATTTCAGTTGAATTGGGACTCTGTGGGCACCCTGTTTTTGTGATTTAACTAAATAAACTATCAAATAAATTCAAAAATTGGCATCAACACTTATAATAACTTTTAAATTAAAGTAGAATTGAAAAATAGAAATTTTGACATTATTTTGATATGAAAATAAAATAAAACCCTAAAAATATGCAATTTTGCCCATGGGCATATACCTATCACAGTGTCAGACTCGAATCAGGTATCAAATAACCATAAAAATTTATAGAGAGATATTAGACAGATAAACAAAAATTCTCTTTTTTACAGATTGGACAAATCATCTTCGGTTAGGGAGATACTATTCTGGTAATATACCATTAATTCTGACGAATACGTAACGAGTTGAAATAAATACATCCGGTTTTAGGTACAGAAAAATATATCAAATTGTATTAAAAAATTATGGAATTTTAGCAGATGACAGTAAACACATAGATGAAGATACTCTTTTTTTATGAATCATCGATCGTATCTCCGGTGAGGGAGATATGATCGACACAAGTCGATCTGAGGTTTAGACAATACATAACACGCTCTGTAAAATAGGTTCTACTTTCTGATAAAAGAAAAATAGAACTCAACAGTGGAAAAATATGAAAAATTTACAGGAAATACTAGACTTCATGATGAACGCACTGTAACTTACGAGTTGTCGATCGGACCTTCGATGAGGGAGATATCAACTTGGCAAGTCGTTCCCAATTTGCTGTAGCATTTTCTCGGTTCAAGAAGTATAGTTCGGTTTTCTATTTTTTTGACAGAGTTACTGACCCCAAAATAATCCAATTTTTTTATGGAAAATCACTGACATATGCACGGTTCTTACCTAAAAAATCATATTTTTTTGACAGAAAATTGAACATGAAATAATGTTGTTCCCGCATGATCAGGATCGAGATGCACAGATTATCGATAATGCATGAATAACCTATTCTAAACATAAAAATTAATAAAGAAAAAGTGATAAATAATATAACTAATTTAGATTTGATGCTTGGATGAATAAAACAAATATCAGTATGATGAAATAATAAAAAAAATCAGGGGAAAGCATGGTTGGAATTCGATTTAGCCTATAGAAGAGGGATTCGACCATCGAACGGTCGAATCTCGATCTTTTTCGAGCGTTTAGCATAACGTACCCATCAACAACAATTTCAATGGAGCAAAAATGTGTAAATCACCCTCACGTAGCATTAGATTGCTTTCTTGAATCATCCTCATAGGTTTTGAACAAAAAATGAGGCTCAAATCTAATACCAAAAGGGTGGCAAGGGCTAAAATACTCTAAAACAAATAATAAAATTAATAAAAAAAAGCATGAAATAAAATAAATAAAACTTACCTTGGTGATGCTGCAACAATGAAGGAATGAAGGCTGCTAGAGGAGAGAGAGAGAGAGAAAGCAAGAAAGCAATGAGAGAGAGAGCATGCATGGGTCGACCCTCCCCTATGCCCCTTTTTATAGATTTTTTTGGATTTAGTTTAAGAAGAGTTTTAATTTTTCTGGACTCTTCTTAATGGTTTTGGATAAGCCATATGGGGGGCGATTTTTCTAAAGTCTCCCAACCTAATTAAAACCCTAATTTCTATCCTAATTGAGTCTTAATTGTGTAAAATAAGCCTCAAATGTGGCGCCATCCCCTGTGGGCCCATATTTGGTTTTAAAAACTCTAATTTCAAGTTTTAAAAACAAGGTTTTAAAAAGCGAAAATAAAGGTTATATTTTGAAATTAATTTTGATTTTTCAAACTCCTAACCTAATTAGGACACTGACTAATCCTAAACTAACCAAAAAAATTTCAAATGTGGTGCCACCCACTATGGGCCCCACTTATTTTTCAGAAAACGATTTTAAAAATTTAAAGATAAAGGGGTAAAAAATGATTTTTCTTTAGAAACTTCAAAAGGACATCTAAACTAACTAATATATTTTTTTGTGCTTTTGAAATATGAAGGATGTAAAATAAAATAAAATTGAAAATTAGGGTTTTGCACCCCTGCAGAGTGGGCCCCGCTTGAAGAAGGTTGAAAACTAATTTGAAAATCCAGTTTTTGAAATAAAGGGTTTTTAAAAAAGAAAGTTTTTGAAAGAAAGTTTGAAAATAAAACCAAAGTTCTAAATTAACTAGAGTCCTAAATGGATTTAAACTCTTTCAAATATGGCACCAACTATGTGGGCCCCACACTAGGCTTTTAAAATAGTTGAAATAAAGTCTGAAAATGGTTTTGAAAGAGAGTTGAAGTCACCGAATGAGGATCAAAAGTTCCAATTGATGTTTACTTATGTTTGTTAAATCTTACAATGATGTTTACTTATGAAGCCAAATATTGTAACGATTTGTAATGTTGGTGATTGTTTAATAAATGAGATAATTCATATTATTATATACTTGGGGAAGCAGTTGTAACATATAATGATGCAGTTAAATTTATGTGTTGTGCAGGTTAGCAATGTCTAAATCTCGTCAGACAAGAAATCCCCCGCCATTCTATGGGATGACTATTAGAGAAGTTATCTGCCAGTCTCATCTATATGAGCATTATGAAAGGTACCAAAATATAATGAAGATTGAGAATGATAAAGACAGAGATAAAGCGTTGGAATTGTATTATGCGGAGGATTATCCATTAGTTATTGAGGCTGAAGAGCAAAGGAAGAATGAGAAAGAACTAAAGATGAATAAGAAGAAGGATGACGAAGAGAAGGAAAAGCAAAGGAAGAAGGAGGATAATGAAAAAACAAGACAAAGAAAGAAGGCGTAGGAGAGGGAAAGGCAAAGGAAGAAGGAGGAGAATGAAAAGCAAAGAAAGGAGGAGAGGCAAAGGCAAAAAAAGAATAAGGAGGAGGAAGAGAAGGAAAGGCAAATGCTGAAGCAGGAATATTTTGAAAAGCAAAGGAGGATAAGTCAAATGAAGGAGGCAGAGGAGAGGGAAAGGCAAAAAAAGAATAAGGAGGAGGAGAGGGAAAAGCTATTGAAGAAGAAAAAGGAGGAGAAAGAGAATGAAAAGCAAATGATAAAGATGGAAGATGAAAGGCAAAGGAAGAAGAATTAGGATGAGGAAGAGAAGGAAAGGCAAAGGAAGGAGAAGAAGGATGAGGAAGAGAAAGAAAAGCAAAGGAAGGAGAAAGAAGATGAGGAAGATAAGGAAAGAGAAAGGAAGAAGCTGGAGGAGGAAGAGAAGGAAAGGGAAAGAAAAAAGCTGGAGGAGGAAGAGAAGGAAAGGGAAAAGAAAAAGCAGAAGGAGGAAGAAAAAGAAAGGGAAAGGAAAAAGCAGGAGGAGGAAGAGAAGGAAAGGGAAAGGAAGAAACAAGAGGAGGAAGAGAAGGAAAGTGAAAGGAAGAAAGAAATTAACAAGCAAAAGAGGGAGGCGAAGGAGCGAAGGAAGGAAGAAATAGAAAAGCAGAGGGAGGAGACAGAGCAACAAGAAAGGCAGAGGATAGAGGGAGGGGATAAAGAGGAGAAAAGTGTGACCAAGGTACGTAAATTGATCCTGTCTGTCACGATTTACTATGATAGGTACTACTGTGATAACGATTACTATGTATAGTGATTAATGTGATAGCGATTACTATGATAGCGATTACTGTGAATGATTTACTGTGATAGGTATTACTATGTATAGTGATTATTGTGATAACGATTACTATGTATAGCGATTACTGTATACAATGACGTGTATAAGTATAAATGAGACTAATTTATAATTGATACAAATAATATGCTATTTTGTGTTACACAGAGGTCAAAAGAGAAGTAGAGCACCAGGTGAAAAGCTCAGAGGGTGGTGTCATTGGCCTGTAGTTCTGTCGTGATATGGTCAGCTGAGTGCATATCAGAAGGATCAATTACAAAATATGCACTTCGGTGTTCTTCTAGACCAGCATTATTTTGAAACATGTTGGAACACCATGACCCATCTGGTAAATAAGTGGAATCATCAGACAAACACATTTCAATTTGATTCTTTTGAGATCACTATGACCCTAGAAGATGTGGTGCAGATTACTAGTCTTAAGTGCCATAGAAGTGTTGTCATATTACAGGATTCAAACTATAACACAAAAAAAAAGTGCACGGCTCTTCTAGGAATGTCTATAGATGACTAGAGTCAATGTGTTTCTGGTGGAAGCAATTTCACATCGATGAAAGTTTCTTCTTTCTGTAATAAATGGAAAGGTCAGTTCGCGATATGTGCATCTGAAAGAGATGACCAAGAGTTGTGCGACTTCCTTTTTTTTTTGGACTTTATTTTTTGATTGTTCTGGTTCGAGAATAAGTTACTTGTGGTTGTAGTTTCTGGAAGACTTAGATGAAGTCAACAACTGGGCATGCGGTGCTACTATGCTCACACACTTGTACAATCAACTTTACCGTGCGAGTAAGGGTATGAAAATCGTCAAGGGTTTTTGGCTATTTGTTTAGGTATTTGTTTATTACATATTTAGTACTTGTAGACTATGCTCGTTGAAGGTTATAGTGTTACTAATATATTATTTTTATAGGCCTGGGCGTGGGAGCATATTGTCGCGTTGCGTCCTCAGTGTGGCCCTGTGATTTGTGATTTTCCAAAGATCGGTCGGTGGGCTAGAATAAATGTCTAGGAGGATAATGCTAAGTTCATTTTAGATGGTTTGCAATTAAATGAGGTAAATAGTTTAAAATCGTTTACAATCAGTTCAACATTTATCATTCATTAGTATAAATCGTTGAAATGTTTAGCATTCTTAAGTAATCATCGCTGTAGGATTTTGTCTTGATTAGTATAAATCGTTATCGCTTTAGCATTTAACTTTCAGTACTGTAAATCGTTGTAATCATTTGCATTCTTAAGTAATGATCATTGCAGGATTTTGTATTCCTTAGTATAAATCGTTATCGCTTAAGCATTTAACATTCAATACTGTAAATCATTGTAATTGCTTGCATTCGTAAGTAATGATCATTGCAGGATTTTGTATTCCTTAGTACAAATCGTTATCCCTTGAGCATTTAACTTTTTTTAGTGTAAGTCCTTGTAATCATTAGCATTCTTAGTAACAGTCATTATAATGTATTTAGCACTCGTTATTATAAATAATTTTAATATTTAGCATTCATTAGCATGAATAATTGTCTATACCTAAACCATAATCTCCAATGTACAAGTTGTGTGGAGACTGTATGGAGATGGGGAGGACGAGGACCAAGAGCTCGTTGCTAAGGGTGCGAGACTATCTGACCGCGATATTTGGTTGTTTAGCAATTATGAAGCCGAGTTGCAACATGGTAGTCGAGTTCTTCTACAATCTGGCTTGGGATAGTCTATCCCAAAGAAGTCTATGGAAGTGAGAAGGAAAATGAATAGTGGTTGGGCTAGAAACATGAATTGGCACGAATGCTACAGGAAACAATTAGATAGCTAGAACAAAGAAGGTGTTCGTGTGTTATCATCGCAAAATTTTTTCCCCTCCCTTGCGAGAGAGAAACGAATTTGCGAGTCAAACTCGACCAAAGTTTTGAAAATGATTTTGAAAATTTACTCGCCTCCGTTTTTTAAAATTTGCGGGAAAATTCCGTGGAATGGGATCCGCCTGTCGGTACGAGGTTCAACCGTTCCTGGCGCCTTTACCAGGGGTAATTGAACCAAGGACCAATTATGTGCTCTAACTTGATTCAAGTATCTAAATTATGCTCTATTTTTCCTAGAATGCACAAAGAATCAGGCTTGTGCTATGGAATTTTGAAAATAATGCAAGTTTAAAAAAAATATGATGTTTGCTTTGGAAAATTGAAATATGCTGGAAAAGTGATTGGAAAAGTGCTTGAAATTAGAATTCCTAGGAAAATTCTTGAACTTTATGGGAAATCAGAAATTTACATTGGAAAATAAATTCTCAGGAAAATTTGAACTTTAGAAAAACGATTTTTGAAATTTGGAATTGCTTTTCTGAGAAAATGGATTTGAGAATTCTGAGAAAATCTAAGAAATTCATTGGAAAATGACTTTTGAAATGGAAAATGAATTCTCAGGAAAACTAGAAAATATGAGAAAATCGATTTCTGAAAACTTAGGATTTTGAAATTTGAGAATTTGAAAACATAGGAAAATCTTGATTTGAACTTGGGAAATGCTTTGAAATGTCATTTGAAAACTTAGGATTTTGAGAAAATCAAATCCTGAGAAAGACTTGGTAAATCCTTGAGAAAATTGATTTTTCTGGAATTTAAATTGGAAAATGAATTTGAGAATAATGCAATTTGAATGATATGAATGAATGAATATGAATTTGAAAAGAGAATTTCAATTGAGAAATTGGGAAATCCTTTTAAGACTTTGAAAAATGCGGTGCATTTTGAAGTTAGCCTAAGTGTGTAGGCTGAATGTGGCTAATATGAAGATCATAAATCTTGGTTTTCTTCGTATTCTGACTATGGCCATAAATACAAATCCCACCGAGTTTATAAACTCCATAAGAGCTTGTGCACGTGCCATTTGTGTAAACCATAGTGAATTTGAAATAATGTGCATGAATCATACATCACATATTAAAATTTTGCAGAAATTAAACTATATGCAATGCAACCCTATTCTAAGCAGAAATGTAACTCTTATTCCAAATTATTACATTTGATGTTACATTGAATTGAAATAAAATAAGAAAATAAAATCTTCTTCTTGAATATTCCTGCAAAACTAGAAAACAAGGTTAGCACAAAAATGTAGGTTTTTCTGAATTTATCCAAAAATATGGGAAATTATCGAATATTATTCAGATATAAACCCAAAATCATACCCCCTTTGATATAAACATGAGAAATAATGAATAAATTTTGAAAATAAACTTGAAAATTCGAAATTGGGGTCAAAATGACCAAAATACCCTTGATGACCTTGAAATCAGGGTTTTCTGAAAGAATTTTTGTAAATTTTGGAAATTTGAAAATCAAATGAAATAAATCAAACATAATATGATGAAATATGATGATATGCATGAAATTTCGGGAGAATTAGAAATTGAAATTTCGAAATTTAGGTCAAAATGATCAAAATACCCCCAATAACAAGACTATGGCCTTGAAACCAGGGTTTTCTGAAATAAATTTTGCAAAAATGGAAAATGTGAAATGCATATGACATTGAAATCAACACTAATATGATTCTACATGCTTATTTATATGATAAAAACCATAAAACGGCAAAAATATCATAAAATATCAAATTTAACTTGATTTTCGCTTCTGAATTTAAAGATAAACTAACACATGGAGCAAATGAACTTGGAATTAAACCAAATTTGGCATGGACACCTAAAATAACCCTAAAACAGAATGAAGCTCGAAAATCTAATTTTTTTGTACTTTTAAATATGAAAATTCAAATAAAAACCCTAAATTTTATGATTTTTTGCCTAAAATATTGATTCTAAAGGAGATTTAGGATATCAAATTTCCATAAAAATTTCCCAAATTTTATGGAGTGACAGAGGACAGTAAGGCAAGAATTTTTTACTTTTACACTTTCTGGTTTTGACCTATGGTCGGAGCTGTGCCACTCCGGCAAGTCGGATCGGAATCCGGCGACTCTAGTAAATGAAGGAAACAGACAGGTTTTGGTAGAAAATGTGGGAAAATTAGTAAACAGATGGGAAAATTTCTGAAATTGTGGTAAAACGTCCCTGACACACAGGTAAAGAATTGATATTTTGACACCATTGGGATTCGGGTTACGGTTTGGAAAAGGCCACACTGTTATCAGAGACCTAAATCTCTGGAATTTCTGGACATTGGAATCTGTTAGATAGAAAGATAAAGTCCAGGAAAAATAATGAAACAGATCCAAAAATTCCCAAATTTTGGGAAATTGCATAACATTATGTTAGGAAAAACTTTTATGTTGAAAGTTTTTGCAGACAGGCTATAGATTGAACAGACTCGATGTATTAGGGTATGTCTATACCCTGACACAGGAAAATCAAAATTTACCCAGGGGTCTGGGAAATCCGATTTTTGACAGAGGTCAAAACTTATTGGAAAAAGCTCAAAATTTCCAGATCATTAGTAGATTCAATCATGAATCCACTGTGATTTTTGTAGAGCAATCCGAATCTCCCACAAGGGTGGTGTTGGAGGTTCTTTTCTGCTAAAGCAGAAATTGGAAATTCGGGAGGGTTCAAAAACCCGATCCAGTGTTTTATTTTTTTTATGGGGTTATAAAACCCGAATTGACTCAGAATTTTGGCAAAAGATTGGTAACTAGCATCTCTATTTAACATAAAAATTTCGGAATTTAAAGGTTAAAAATCATGCATGAAATAACAATTGTGAAGGATGCTTAGAACTAAACTTGCAAAATAACTATTGACAAATTGATAAAGCCAACTTAGATAAATGAAGTGAATGTAAGATATATAAAAATAAAAAAAAAACTCTAACAAAATAAAAATAATCAGGGGATATCAACTATGCTATATTTTGGCTACTAACATGAGAGATTCGATCCATCTTCCGGATGGATCATCTCACGTACCTAGCATTGATATATAATATACATGCTTATAAAGGAAATTCAATGGGATTTTTAGAGAAAAATTAATAAAGTAGGAGGGATGCAGACTTACCTTGGATTAGCTGCAGTGTTTGGAGATGGCTAGGGGAGTTGAAGTAGGTGATTCGGAGGTGGCTGCTACTGTCACCAAAGGGAAAGCTTCACCAAAGCTTCTGGCTGGACCAAGAAGTGGCTGCAACGATGGGGCTGGAGCTTGAAGGGATGGAGGCTTCAAAGGGCCGCCGGCTGGAGCTTGAAAGAATGGAGGCTTCAAAGGGGAAGCTGCCTTGGAGAGCACAAAGGTTGAAGGTTGATGGTGGCTGTCAAAGCTGGTGGCTGTGTTGCTGCAATGAGAGAGAGAGAGAGAGAGAGAGAGAGAGAGAGAGAGAGAGAGAGAGAGAGAGAGAGAGAGAGAGAGATGGGTTAGGAGGCAGCCGTATGGCTTTTTTTTCTTCTTTTTTTTTTTGGTCTCTTTTAACTTAGGTCTTTATTCAGCCTCAACTTAGGGTTTTTAGGGGTTAATGAAAAGAGAGGGAAAGAGTGTACGTGAATGGGCTGGAGAAGGGAAAGGAAGGAAGGGAAGGGAAGAAGAAAAGAAAGGGAAGAAGAAGAAAAAGAAAGAAAAGGGAAAAAGAAAGGAAAGAAAGAAAAGGAGGGAAAAAGGAAAAGGGAAAGAAAAAAAATGAGAAAATGGAAAGTGGGGCTGGAGGCTTGGGTGACCACCTTGTGGGTCCCACCTCCTCTCTAAAAAAAATAAAAATAAAAATAAAAAAATAAAAATCAATAAAAACAAAAATAAACAAATAAAAAGAAGCATTTTTTTTTATATAAAATAGAAAAGTAAATGAATGGGCCATCTCAGAGCGGGTCCAAATTCCACATTTGAAATTCATTTTGACGATTAGAGGGGTAAAATAGTCTTTTTAGAAAGTTTCTAGACGAAACGAGCTATTTTTGGCAGTTTTTTAAACGAGCTCGGATTTTGAAGTTCAATACCCCGTTGCGAAGCAAATCCAAAGTAGAATTTAAAAATGTAATTTTGAAAGAAATCCATATTGTTTTTCTCGAGAAAATGCTTCTAACCGAAACGAGCTATTTTTGGCAGTTTTTGAAACAAGCTCGGATTTTGAAGTTCAATACCCCATTGCGAAGCAAATCCAATGTAGAATTTGAAAATTTGATTTTGAAAGAAATCCAGATTGTTTTTCTTGAGAAAATATTTCCAAACGAAACGAGCTATTTTTGGCAGTTTTTGAAACGATCGCGAATTTTGAAGTTTAATAGCTCGTTGCGAAGCAAATTCAGTGTAGAACTTGAAAATTTGATTTTGAAAGAAATCCAGATTATTTTTCTTGAGAAAATATTTCCAAATTTAGACTCCCGGGGTGAAAATGTCAATTTTGGAAACCTGAGGTTTGAAATTGATTTCTGAAAACTTTTAAAACTCAATCTGGATTGAAATTTATAAAGCTGGAGTTCTGGACTTCGAAAATGAAATGAAATGTGATGAAATGTTATGAAATGCTGAGAAATGATATGAAATGATGAGAAATGACATGAAATGTTATGCGAAATGCTAACCTTGAATAAAGAATTTTGGATGTCACACCCCGATTGACACTTGTACCAGTTTAAAAAGCATTAAAATTGATAAAATTTGCAAAATAGCTCAAGAAATGGTTTTCGGGACTCTACTGGGTCAGAGTGACACTAAAAATTGGGGTTCGAGCTGGATTGAACTGAGATGAGCTAGATTGAGCTGGGTTTTAGAGTTTCAGAACTCAAATGAACTGACCAGGCACTGACTCAACTGACCTTTCCGACTGAATTTTCAAGAAAAGTTGCTATTTTTAGAGAAATGGTACGGAATGATCACTAGAGTGAAGTGAATTACGAACCTAAACTGGGTTTGAGCTAGAACAAAGGTCAGTAATACTGATATGAACTAAAATCAAAGCTTGAACACTAGCTCAATTGACTGAACTCAGCTCAATTTCAGCTGAAAGAGCTAAAATGGACTAAAATGGGCTCCTAGACACTTGGAAATGGTTTTGAACTGAAACTGGAGCACTTGAACTCCTGATGAGCTCAAGTTAGACTCTGGGGAACATGACTGACTATGAATGACTGACTCAGAGACAATTGGCCTGGATTTGAGTGAGAAATAAGCTCATTTCTGAAGAAATGATCCCATTTTGGCAGGAATGGTCAGAAATGAAAATGGTTTATTCATTATGAGCTCAGATGAGTTTGAAATGATTGATATTCTAGATGTTCTGAACTAACCAATGAGCTTGGTTGACTCCGACTGACTGGGGTCCGGGATGACCTAGGGGTAAATTGGTAATTTTTCCTAAAAAAATGGGTAAAATGGTGATTTTCTAAAACTGACTCAGGGTTTGACTCCTACACTGACCTAACAGGGTTGGCACTGCACGAGGAGGGTTATTTAAGAATGGATGAGGAAAATTTGGGGTGTTTACATATGCCCCTCTTTGCTACTAAGCCGGCTTGAAGACGAGCTTAGTGGCAAAGAAAAACACACCAAATTTGGGCTATAAAAATGCCCCAGTTAGAAGGATCTGACTAGGTATAAAGAAATTAGCCTTAATGAAAATGGTAGATATGAAATGGAGAATAAAGAAGAAAAAAAAAATTTGCCTCAAAAGAAGTGAGATTCAGGTTTTTACCCTTAACCTGGATGAGACAGGAAATACCTCGTGTAGAAACAAAGCTCAGGTTTAACCCTCAACCTGATCGGGGAATGAAATACCTCATCAAAGGAGGCTCAGGTTTGTACCCTTATCCTGATTGGGAGGAAAAATGAAATACCTCATCAAAGGAGGCTCAGGTTTGTACCCTTATCCTGATTGGGCAGAAATGAATAGAATCCTCGAAGGAAGAAACCATGATGGAACCTTCGGATTTCCGCACAATGAATCCGATAGGGGTTTTGCAAAAGGATGAAATTGGGGTCCCTAAAGCTTGAAAAGGGGTTTGATTTTGGGCGCCTCATTGCTGAGACTAAATAACTTTTGAAATTGGTGACCTTTTGCTGGAATTGGTGGCTTAACCTCAAGCCGAAATTGGACTGTCTATGGTGGGACAGTGGGGACACAGGGAAGCGTGCGAATCTGAGAGCCCATGCGCTCAGATTATACCAACAGAAGGGAAGGAATCTTGAAAACTCCCATTATCAAGTCCTTAAAAGGGATAACAACTGATGTCGGGATGCGCCAAAGATGAACCTCAAGCTCTCGCTTCACGCCAGGATAGCTAGAAAATATTGTCAAAATGTTGAAAATTATTGTTGATTCGAAATAATTGAAAGTGATGCACATTGCTTTGAAAATATTCCCTCTTTTCTACCTGAAGTATTATCTCCGATTGGGCTTAACTTCGTAAAATCAAGATTCGAATTCAAATTGCTTGCAATTAGCTTTCTTTCAAGGAAGCTATCAATTTCCCTGATATGAGCAGAAAAGAGAGTATTCTTGATATTGTGAAAGCAATTTGTGAAAGAATATTGATAATAGAATTTCACAAAATTTAAAGAGGATTCTTTGGCAGATTTGGCAGTCTGATATCCTGGAATTCTTTCTCATGACGATCTTTCTGCCTACTATTTTTTTTTTTTGGCAGAATTAGAGCTCTCTTGGGTTTTTGGAGATTACATCATCCTTCATTTTGGAGATGTCTTGACTTTTCTCTCTCTTTTTTTTTTTAGAAGGGTACGTCACAAACTCCTTCATCTCAGAGATGCTCCGATCCTTCTTTTTTCTCTCAGGGATTATATCGACGGTTATTGGCTCATTGGTTGGAAATCTCTTGATGATAGCAGAAATTAAATATCCTTTAGGGTTTCTCGGGAGGCTCATCGCAGTCGCCTTCATCTTGACGGTGCTCTGAACTTTCCCTGGAAGGATCCGTCACAAACTCCTTCATCTTGGAGATGATCCAAATCTTCTTTGGCCCCGGGGGTCTACTCGCCTAATTTGCCTTCATCTTGACGACAGTTGAGAGATCCCTTTTGCAGATATTTAATTGCAGCTTTAGGTGACTGAGGAGATATAGAGATTGAATGGATTTTTCTGTATCACCCAAGATATTTCGACTGCTTTATTTTCCAAGAATGATCTTTAAAAATGTGCCATTGACTGCGATCAATACCGATCACTTATGGCTTTGCAACAATATTGAATTTCCTTTGCTGGCCATATCGGGGATTTATTCTTCATCCTTTTGGTTGGCCAATAGAAAGAATTTGAATTTTGAATCCTTCTTCGCGAAAGCTTTGTCCTTTCGAAAGTAATACTGAAGGTATTCTGAAGTAATGTTTTTATACAATAAAAATTTTGAAATCAACAAATATTTAATGACAAATTGGCAAAATGTTCTTGAAATCCTTGGTGAGAGCGAGCATCTAAAGCACAACGCAACGCACCCATGACAAAAATTTTCTTCTCCTTTCCCCAAAGGAGAAGATTCAGAAATTGGAAATAGGAATTACTCCTCTCTTCCCTGAAGAGGAGGTGTTTGCAAAACGAACTTTCAAAGAGAAATTAAGCTTTCGTCAAAACTTCCTAACATTAGGCTTCTCTTATGGAAAGGGGGCCGGTAATGATGAGGTCGGTGAATTAGTCATGAAGGAACGAGTCCATCACACTCTCCCTGAAAAGGGGGTTCTTCATGATGAAATGGCCTAGTTTGAAATTGCGGTCACAAGGAAAGCGAGCTTCCGTCGAAGCTCTCCCTGAATTAAGGGTTCCTTGTATGAAATTGGAAATTTGTTTTGCAAACGGTTCACATAGACACGAGTCCCTTCAAACTCTCCCTGAAAAGGGGCTAGGTGAACAAAGGATAGCATGCGAAAAGAACGAGCTCCCTTGAACTCTCCCTATACAAAGGGTCTCTCGCAAGAGGAAATGATTGGAATTGGTATAAAATTGGAATTTGGAAAATTTGAAATTTTGAAATTTGAAATTTGAAATTTGAAATTGGAAATTTGAAATTTTGGAAATTTGGAAATTGATATTTGGAAACTGGAAATTGATTGACTCGAAGGTCAAAATTGGTTGACCCAAAAGTCGAAATTGGAAATTTGGAATTTAAAAATTGGAAATTGGAAATTGGGAAATTGATTGACCCGAAGGTCGAAATTGGAAATTTTGGAAATTGATTGGCCCGAAGGTCAAAATTGGAAATTGAGTGACCCGAAGATCGAATTTGAAAATTGGTTGACCCGGAGGTCGAAATTGGAAATTTGGAAATTGGGTGGCTTGAGGGCCGAATTGGTAATTGGAATTTGAACTTTGATGAATGATCAGCACAAAGACTGAACCCGAGAGGTTGACTTTTGAAAATATGTCAACATAGACATTGGATTTTAAAAATATATCAGTTCGAGCACTGGATTTTGGAAGTGTACCAGTTTGAGCACTGGCTTTCAAAATTGTACCAGTTCAAGCACTGAGTTTTGAAAATATACCTTGTTTTTAATTTGAAATTTGAATTTTTAAAAGAGACCTATGCTCTTAAAGTATTTGGGAATTGTAACGAGAATGATTGTCGGGGTCTCAGGATTATCCCTTATCCTGAATGGGTAGTTCAGGTTTATCCCTTAACCTGAAGGGGAAGTTCAGGTTTATCCCTTAACCTGAAAGGGAAACTCAGGTTTATCCCTTAACCTGAAGGGGAAGTTCAGGTTTATCCCTTAACCTGAAAGGGAAACTCAGGTTTATCCCTTAACCTGAAGGGGAAGTTAATTTGATGCAAATGAATGTAAATGGATGCAAATGAATGCATGTAAATGTAAATGAATGCAAATGTATGCAAAATGATGTAAATGAATGCACATGTATGCAAAATGAGAGATTTGTTTGATCCTGCCTGCATACAGAATGTTTTGAAGACAAATTTTCAAAATAATGCCCCAGTGTAACTGGGAAAGAAGGATTTGACCATTATTGAGGAAAATATATTGAGGAATTACAAAGGATGGAATAGAGGATTTAAGTATAGAAAATTTTCACATGTTGAGCATTGATGGGGTCTGATAATTCCACACCATCGGCATTGATGAGCAGATATGAATTGTGAGGTAATGCTTCCTCGACAATATAGGGCCCTTCCCAATTCGATGACCATTTGCCACCCGGGCGGTGCTTGAGATAGGTCGTTGATCTGATCACTAGATCATTGACTCAGAATTTCCTTTGAATGACAAATTTTGCATATTGCCTGGCTATCCTCTGACGATATGATTGAGCATGCTCTACTGCTCTGAGTCTTCTTTCATTGAGCAAATCAAGTTGTACCAGTCGCTGCTGCTAATACCGATCAAGCGGTAACTCCAGCAGTGATGCGAAATTCAAGGTAGGTTTCTGAACATGTAGAGGCAGCACTACTTCAGTTCCGTAGACAAGTTCTGACGAAGTAGCATTAGTTGGATTTCGAATGATGATTATGTATGCTCACAATGCATCATGGATCTTCTCATGCCAGTCACGAACTGTTTTTAAAGTTCGCTCTAAGATTCTAATAAGAATCTTACTGGTGGCCTCTGCTTGACCATTCCCTTGAGGATAATAAAGAGCGAATAAATTATGATGGATTCTGATTTTTGAGCAGAATGTCCTCATTCTCTCATTCTTGAAATAACTGTCATTGTCTGACACGATATTGTGCGGTATGCCGAAACGACATAGGATATTCCTATGGATGAATGAGACCACATGTCGACCTTCTACTGTGCGTAGAGTGACTGCTTCTACCCATTTAGTAAAATATTATGTTGCAGCAAGAAAATATTTATGGCCATTTGAAGCAGAAGGAGTAATGGGGCCAACAACATCAAAAGCCCACATAGAAAATGGCCATGGTGAGACGACAGATTGCAAATATGTCGCTGGCGCATGAATGGAAGGTGCATGCATCTGGCATTGAACGCACTTCTTCACAAAACGATAACAATCTTGTTGCATAGTTCTCCAGTAATATCCTGCTCGGATGATTTGTTTGACAAGAGTTTGGTAGCCGACGTGACCATCGCAAATGCCTTCGTGTACCTCCCGCATGACTTCTTTGGCTTCATCTTCATCTAGGCATCTGGCATATTTAGAACTGAATCCACGATGATAGAGGACATCGGCAATAATAAAATATCGGGCAGACACATGCCAAATCGCTCGTTACTCTTACCAGTGATATTCTAAGAGAAGGAGACAGATGTCTTCTTTTTTATGGGAGCCTTTCTGAAACAGTCCTTAGCTTGCTCAGACATCATCCTAATCATCATTTTCTTGAACATCTGATATGTAGTAGGATCAATGCCATCCCTATCATTCAAACTCTGTCTTCTGGCAAATCTTGGAGAATCCATTTCTTCTTGCCTGCTTCTAAAATCATTGATGCCCTGATACAGTGGTGTCTTCTTGCTTGATCTGATCTGAACCACTTGGGAATACTGATGCTCTTTGTAGAATGGATGATTAAATTTCGATGATGAAGATTCAAGATAGAAATGAATATAATAAAAATATTTGATGAGAATTTGATAGATAATTGAAAGAACATCCCATTACTAGGGATTGGGTTGCCGCTGGAGTCACGACAATTATGTTGTCATTCTTTACAAGGAGAACGAACAACTACAAATATGCCTTGTCACCTAGGCGAGGTTATCAAACCATGATAGAATGAAAATTGAAGGATTTTTTTTTTCTTTATTGAAGGAAAAATATAATTGCATCAATAGTGGACTTGAGAAAGAGGGAGTATATAGACAGTCTGTCACCACTCTTAACGATCAACAGAGACACGAGGACCAAGGAAAAGAGTGAGAATGATGAAAGAATCCCAGCCATATATGGCAGAATGGTATGCTCCGGACCACTGTGCTGATGTAAGGTCGAACTCTGGCACGACTCCAGATAGCAGCCGCATCTCTATGTGCTTCTGTCTCTGAGAAAACTGTCAAACACACCGCTCCGGATGATAGTAAGCACAGAAGAATGGACCAAGCAACTTGAATCTCTTGCCATATGCATAGGTGTATCTGGGAGGCGATAATTCTCGATCAAAATAGTCCCACACCACTTCTTCTTCCTGCAGATAGTCGATCAGGAATCGGTACCGCGCAACTGGAAGGAGCTCCTTACCGTTGTATCTGAATGAACTAGCTCTGGTTGGTACATGCTGAAGGAACCAAGATTGAAGAGCATAAGTACATCCCTCGACTAAGATGGACTCTCCAAGTGTGAAGCGGGTCAGTCCTCTGTATAGAAAAGCAAGCGCAGCCATGGCTATCGAGAGACGGCTGGTCTGTCGACTTCCTCATCTTCTCAAAAGCTGAACTATTCTGACATCCACTTAATTCTGTCCATCTGGAAAGAAAGCAAGTCCCACAGTACATAAAACCATCGCATGTTGAATTCTCTCTTGAGCTGTTCTGGACAGCGAGTTGACTTCTGCAAATTTTCCATGCTGTCGGTAGATCTCGATCAGGCTCACGTACTCATTCTCGTTTTCTTCAATCAGTGGCAAAGACTTGCCCCCTGTCATGCGAGCTACGACATCTTTGGGGTCCAGACCCTTGACATTGATCAGAAATTGCTGCTCTAATGGATCTCCAGGCTGATCGACTGGCTCGGGCAGTCCCATAATCTCTGAAAATTCATCCATCAGTATTGTCATCTCGCCCCACAGGAACCAGAACGTGCAAGTGCGCGGATTCCACCGCTCCGCCAGTGCATGAATCAGATTGCCGTTGACTGTCAACTTTCCCACTGCAGATGCCAATTCCAACCCACAATCGCTCAAGTGGTCCGGAAACATACGAGAGAAATTTTTTGAACCAGACATAATACCACCGGGGGAAGAAGGGTCCGGTGCTAAGAGATTGATGCTCAGGAAGACTTTGTCGCACCTCATAGGAGATGTGACCCTCAGGAAAAACAGAATCGAGCTGACTGGATGCCATTGGACTGAAAGACAAGAAGACTGAAATTAGACTTTGGAAAAATATAAGAAATTTGAAAATTGCAGGCAGGATAAAATGAAAGCTGGAAATTCGAAGTCCAGAGGAACGAAAGAATGGAAAATTTCCCGGAGTTTTGAAGGAAAAGGTGGATAATTTAGAAAAATCGTCCAGGGTTTTTGAGAAAAAGGAGATATTTCATAAAAGATGAAAAATGAGGTATTTTGGAAAATTGTTTGGTATTTTGGAAAACTTGGGAAAAATATGAGAAAATAAGGCGAAAATGAATATCATATATACAATTACAAACAATTATGCACATACAGCAATCCCTAGGAAGCCAACTCTAAATGCATTGATTTTGAAAGAGCTTTATGACCCTAATCCTGACTCTAGGCTTAGATCAACTGTGTCCAATCATGCTATGCCGATATACTCGAGCCGAGGCTCGATGTACGTGGCATAAAACTCATCTCCGGGTCTAGGCTTGTGTTTTCCCAACATCCTTGAGCGCCTGCCGATATACGTTGGACTATGGCCCTTGGTACGTGGCAGGGGGGCGTTAGCCCAAATAAGTGGCCCAGTTGTGAGGCTCTGTCCCGAACTATGGTTCTGGAAGAGAGCCCAGCAACGTGAAGACCGGGTAGACATAGGTGGGGTGGTTTTTGAAATATGATCACATGCAGGCAAACAGAGGGCTCTAAGTCCTAAAGAGATAGAATTTTGAAAACTTTTGAAGAAGCAAACATTGTTTTCATACAAGTCCTAGATTGAGGAGTGTTGTATTTCAGACCTAAGTCTATGTGAGCATGCATAATTCTCCTCAATATGGTCCTACCAAACCATGCCTAGTCTATATGCAATCCATGTCAGCTGGGTTCAAGTCTAGGCTCCTAGGTTCACATGATATCAGAAATTAAAGCTGACATTTCATAGAACATAATTTTGACAATTGGGCTAAGTTAAAGCACATAATTGATCAGGCGAGGACAGGTCCCATCACGGTCGCCAAACCTGTTATCATCGCAAAATTTTTTCCCCTCCCTTGCGAGAGAGAAACGAATTTGCGAGTCAAACTCGACCAAAGTTTTGAAAATGATTTTGAAAATTTACTCGCCTCCGTTTTTAAAATTTGCGGGAAAATTCCGTGGAATGGGATCCGCCTGTCGGTACGAGGTTCAACCGTTCCTGGCGCCTTTACCAGGGGTAATTGAACCAAGGACCAATTATGTGCTCTAACTTGATTCAAGTATCTAAATTATGCTCTATTTTTCCTAGAATGCACAAAGAATCAGGCTTGTGCTATGGAATTTTGAAAATAATGCAAGTTTAAAAAAAATATGATGTTTGCTTTGGAAAATTGAAATATGCTGGAAAAGTGATTGGAAAAGTGCTTGAAATTAGAATTCCTAGGAAAATTCTTGAACTTTATGGGAAATCAGAAATTTACATTGGAAAATAAATTCTCAGGAAAATTTGAACTTTAGAAAAACGATTTTTGAAATTTGGAATTGCTTTTCTGAGAAAATGGATTTGAGAATTCTGAGAAAATCTAAGAAATTCATTGGAAAATGACTTTTGAAATGGAAAATGAATTCTCAGGAAAACTAGAAAATATGAGAAAATCGATTTCTGAAAACTTAGGATTTTGAAATTTGAGAATTTGAAAACATAGGAAAATCTTGATTTGAACTTGGGAAATGCTTTGAAATGTCATTTGAAAACTTAGGATTTTGAGAAAATCAAATCCTGAGAAAGACTTGGTAAATCCTTGAGAAAATTGATTTTTCTGTAATTTAAATTGGAAAATGAATTTGAGAATAATGCAATTTGAATGATATGAATGAATGAATATGAATTTGAAAAGGGAATTTCAATTGAGAAATTGGGAAATCCTTTTAAGACTTTGAAAAATGCGGTGCATTTTGAAGTTAGCCTAAGTGTGTAGGCTGAATGTGGCTAATATGAAGATCATAAATCTTGGTTTTCTTCGTATTCTGACTATGGCCATAAATACAAATCCCACCGAGTTTATAAACTCCATAAGAGCTTGTGCACGTGCCATTTGTGTAAACCATAGTGAATTTGAAATAATGTGCATGAATCATACATCACATATTAAAATTTTGCAGAAATTAAACTATATGCAATGCAACCCTATTCTAAGCAGAAATGTAACTCTTATTCCAAATTATTACATTTGATGTTACATTGAATTGAAATAAAATAAGAAAATAAAATCTTCTTCTTGAATATTCCTGCAAAACTAGAAAACAAGGTTAGCACAAAAATGTAGGTTTTTCTGAATTTATCCGAAAATATGGGAAATTATCGAATATTATTCAGATATAAACCCAAAATCATACCCCCTTTGATATAAACATGAGAAATAATGAATAAATTTTGAAAATAAACTCGAAAATTCGAAATTGGGGTCAAAATGACCAAAATACCCCTGATGACCTTGAAATCAGGGTTTTCTGAAAGAATTTTTGTAAATTTTGGAAATTTGAAAATCAAATGAAATAAATCAAACATAATATGATGAAATATGATGATATGCATGAAATTTCGGGAGAATTAGAAATTGAAATTTCGAAATTTAGGTCAAAATGATCAAAATACCCCCAATAACAAGACTATGGCCTTGAAACCAGGGTTTTCTGAAATAAATTTTGCAAAAATGGAAAATGTGAAATGCATATGACATTGAAATCAACCCTAATATGATTCTACATGCTTATTTATATGATAAAAACCATAAAACGGCAAAAATATCATAAAATATCAAATTTAACTTGATTTTCGCTTCTGAATTTAAAGATAAACTAACACATGGAGCAAATGAACTTGGAATTAAACCAAATTTGGCATGGACACCTAAAATAACCCTAAAACAGAATGAAGCTCGAAAATCTAATTTTTTTGTACTTTTAAATATGAAAATTCAAATAAAAACCCTAAATTTTATGATTTTTTGCCTAAAATATTGATTCTAAAGGAGATTTAGGATATCAAATTTCCATAAAAATTTCCCAAATTTTATGGAGTGACAGAGGACAGTAAGGAAAGAATTTTTTACTTTTACACTTTCTGGTTTTGACCTATGGTCGGAGCTGTGCCATTCCGGCAAGTCGGATCGGAATCCGGCGACTCTAGTAAATGAAGGAAACAGACAGGTTTTGGTAGAAAATGTGGGAAAATTAGTAAACAGATGGGAAAATTTCTGAAATTGTGGTAAAACGTCCCTGACACACAGGTAAAGAATTGATATTTTGACACCATTGGGATTCGGGTTACGGTTTGGAAAAGGCCACACTGTTATCAGAGACCTAAATCTCTGGAATTTCTGGACATTGGAATCTGTTAGATAGAAAGATAAAGTCCGGGAAAAATAATGAAACAGATCCAAAAATTCCCAAATTTTGGGAAATTGCATAACATTATGTTAGGAAAAACTTTTATGTTGAAAGTTTTTGCAGACAGGCTATAGATTGAACAGACTCGATGTATTAGGGTATGTCTGTACCCTGACACAGGAAAATCAAAATTTTCCCAGGGGTCTAGGAAATCCGATTTTTGACAGAGGTCAAAACTTATTGGAAAAAGCTCAAAATTTCCAGATCATTAGTAGATTCAATCATGAATTCACTGTGATTTTTGTAGAGCAATCCGAATCTCCCACAAGGGTGGTGTCGGAGGTTCTTTTCTGCTAAAGCAGAAATTGGAAATTCGGGAGGGTTCAAAAACCCGATCCAGTGTTTTATTTTTTTTATGGGGTTATAAAACCCGAATTGACTCAGAATTTTGGCAAAAGATTGGTAACTAGCATCTCTATTTAACATAAAAATTTCGGAATTTAAAGGTTAAAAATCATGCATGAAATAACAATTGTGAAGGATGCTTAGAACTAAACTTGCAAAATAACTATTGACAAATTGATAAAGCCAACTTAGATAAATGAAGTGAATGTAAGATATATAAAAAAAAAAAAAAAAAAACTCTAACAAAATAAAAATAATCAGGGGATATCAACTATGCTATATTTTGGCTACTAACATGAGAGATCCGATCCATCTTCCGGATGGATCATCTCACGTACCTAGCATTGATATATAATATACATGCTTATAAAGGAAATTCAATGGGATTTTTAGAGAAAAATTAATAAAGTAGGAGGGATGCAGACTTACCTTGGATTAGCTGCAGTGTTTGGAGATGGCTAGGGGAGTTGAAGTAGGTGATTCGGAGGTGGCTGCTACTGTCACCAAAGGGAAAGCTTCACCAAAGCTGCTGGCTGGACCAAGAAGTGGCTGCAACGATGGGGCTGGAGCTTGAAGGGATGGAGGCTTCAAAGGGCCGCCGGCTGGAGCTTGAAAGAATGGAGGCTTCAAAGGGGAAGCTGCCTTGGAGAGCACAAAGGTTGAAGGTTGATGGTGGCTGTCAAAGCTGGTGGCTGTGTTGCTGCAATGAGAGAGAGAGAGAGAGAGAGAGAGAGAGAGAGAGAGAGAGAGAGAGAGATGGGTTAGGAGGCAGCCGTATGGCTTTTTTTTCTTCTTTTTTTTTTTTGGTCTCTTTTAACTTAGGTCTTTATTCAGCCTCAACTTAGGGTTTTTAGGGGTTAATGAAAAGAGAGGGAAAGAGTGTACGTGAATGGGCTGGAGAAGGGAAAGGAAGGAAGGGAAGGGAAGAAGAAAAGAAAGGGAAGAAGAAGAAAAAGAAAGAAAAGGGAAAAAGAAAGGAAAGAAAGAAAAGGAGGGAAAAAGGAAAAGGGAAAGAAAAAAAATGAGAAAATGGAAAGTGGGGCTGGAGGCTTGGGTGACCACCTTGTGGGTCCCACCTCCTCTCTAAAAAAAATAAAAATAAAAATAAAAAAATAAAAATCAATAAAAACAAAAATAAACAAATAAAAAGAAGCATTTTTTTTATATAAAATAGAAAAGTAAATGAATGGGCCATCTCAGAGCGGGTCCAAATTCCACATTTGAAATTCATTTTGACGATTAGAGGGGTAAAATAGTCTTTTTAGAAAGTTTCTAGACGAAACGAGCTATTTTTGGCAGTTTTTTAAACGAGCTCGGATTTTGAAGTTCAATACCCCGTTGCGAAGCAAATCCAAAGTAGAATTTAAAAATGTAATTTTGAAAGAAATCCATATTGTTTTTCTCGAGAAAATGCTTCTAACCAAAACGAGCTATTTTTGGCAGTTTTTGAAACAAGCTCGGATTTTGAAGTTCAATACCCCATTGCGAAGCAAATCCAATGTAGAATTTGAAAATTTGATTTTGAAAGAAATCCAGATTATTTTTCTTGAGAAAATATTTCCAAACGAAACGAGCTATTTTTGGCAGTTTTTGAAACGATCGCGAATTTTGAAGTTTAATAGCTCGTTGCGAAGCAAATTCAGTGTAGAACTTGAAAATTTGATTTTGAAAGAAATCCAGATTATTTTTCTTGAGAAAATATTTCCAAATTTAGACTCCCGGGGTGAAAATGTCAATTTTGGAAACCTGAGGTTTGAAATTGATTTCTGAAAACTTTTAAAACTCAATCTGGATTGAAATTTATAAAGCTGGAGTTCTGGACTTCGAAAATGAAATGAAATGTGATGAAATGTTATGAAATGCTGAGAAATGATATGAAATGATGAGAAATGACATGAAATGTTATGCGAAATGCTAACCTTGAATAAAGAATTTTAGATGTCACACCCCGATTGACACTTGTACCAGTTTAAAAAGCATTAAAATTGATAAAATTTGCAAAATAGCTCAAGAAATGGTTTTCGGGACTCTACTGGGTCAGAGTGACACTAAAAATTGGGGTTCGAGCTGGATTGAACTGAGATGAGCTAGATTGAGCTGGGTTTTAGAGTTTCAGAACTCAAATGAACTGACCAGGCACTGACTCAACTGACCTTTCCGACTGAATTTTCAAGAAAAGTTGCCATTTTTAGAGAAATGGTACGGAATGATCACTAGAGTGAAGTGAATTACGAACCTGAACTGGGTTTGAGCTAGAACAAAGGTCAGTAATACTGATATGAACTAAAATCAAAGCTTGAACACTAGCTCAATTGACTGAACTCAGCTCAATTTCAGCTGAAAGAGCTAAAATGGACTAAAATGGGCTCCTAGACACTTAGAAATGGTTTTGAACTGAAACTGGAGCACTTGAACTCCTGGTGAGCTCAAGTTAGACTCTGGGGAACATGACTGACTATGAATGACTGACTCAGAGACAATTGGCCTGGATTTGAGTGAGAAATAAGCTCATTTCTGAAGAAATGATCCCATTTTGGCAGGAATGGTCAGAAATGAAAATGGTTTATTCATTATGAGCTCAGATGAGTTTGAAATGATTGATATTCTAGATGTTCTGAACTAACCAATGAGCTTGGTTGACTCCGACTGACTGGGGTCCGGGATGACCTAGGGGTAAATTGGTAATTTTTCCTAAAAAAATGGGTAAAATGTTGATTTTCTAAAACTGACTCAGGGTTTGACTCCTACACTGACCTAACAGGGTTGGCACTGCACGAGGAGGGTTATTTAAGAATGGATGAGGAAAATTTGGGGTGTTTACATCGTGCCATAGATTATGATTATAAAGAATGACAATATGATCCCAACTATTTTCAAAAATATTGGGAACCCATACATCGAAATCTGAAGATTGAGAATACTGGGAACCCATGCCTCCCTCATGTCCCCCATCATGTCGCATTCTAGCATAGAAAACACGTACATCGTCTCCCTCTGACTACAACAACGATTACCTCAGTAACAATACACGATGAGGAGTGAACATAACTCACAAAAGAGAAGGTAGTCTATGGCACAAGGTTCGAGATGTTGAAGAGGGAGAATAAGGACTTACGAAAGGAGGTGATCAATTTGGGGAGACAAATGCGGTCACTGGTAGAGATGATGACCAATGTTTATTATAAGATCGAGGGAAGCAAGAGGCCACCAGAGATAGAGAGTCCACCAAGAAAAAGAAAGAGACGATTTGTATGTCATCATTGTCCATCTGAGTCATCAAGTGCCACTGAATAAACGATAGCGATTCTTTTTATTTCGATAATTATTTTTATAATTCTATAATTCTTTGTTGTAATTCTATAATTATTTTTTATATTGTGACATTCTTTAATTATTTAATTTTTTTTTTAATAAGTGTAACACACAAGTGCCACTGAACAAATCATTGTAATTTTTGACCTTCATAAATAAAAGGGATCTTATTTCTTATTTATAAGAGATTGTGATTGCCTTGCAACCAATTATATATAAGAGATCGTAATTTATTTTTTATAGAAGGTGTTCTATCACGATCTGTACAACCATCCCACCTAAACCCATCAAATAATTGAACCAAATCTGTTTGAATATCCTATTGCGATTTTCCTTCACAAGCTTTGTCCTAGGGAACAATACGTTCCATCGCGATTTACATAATGAGAATTTTATTGCAGGGTTTTGTATTCCTTAGTATAAATTGTTATCACTTTAGCATTTAACTTTCAGTACTATAAATCGTTGTAATCGTTTGCATTCATAAGTAATGATCGTTACAGGATTTTGTATTCCTTAGTACAAATCATTATCGCTTTAGCATTTAACTTTCAGTACTGTAAATCGTTGTAATCGTTTGCATTCTTAAGTAATGATCGTTGCAAGACTTTGTATTCCTTAGTATAAATCATTATCACTTTAGTATTTAACTTTCATTAGTGTAAATCGTTTTAATTGTTTGCATTCTTAAGTAATGATCATTGCAAGATTTTGTATTCGTTAGTACAAATCGTTATCCTTGAGCATTTAACTTTTGTTAGTGTAAGTCGTTGTAATCGTTAGCATTCTTAGTAACAGTCATTGTAAGAAATTTAACAATCATTATTATAAATAATTTTAATATTTAGCATTCATTAGCATGAATAATTGTCTATACCTAAACCATAATCTCTAATGTACAAGTAGTGTGGAGACCGTATGGAGATGGGGACGATGAGGACCAAGAGGTTGTTGATGAGGCTGTGAGACATCCCACCTAAACTCATCAAATAATCGAACCATATCTATTAGAATATCCTATTGCAATTTTTCTTTATGAGCTTTATCCTAGCGAACAATATGTTCCATCGCGATTTACACAATGACATTCAAAAATGGCGAAAAAGAAAAATAAACAAATTAACACGATGTTTAGACTTAGTAAAGAACAAATCAAGTTAACTTCAACGATACAGACATCATTGTGTAAATTGCTCTGGGATAAATAAAAATTGAGTTAACTTCAATGATACATTACAATCACATTCATTTACATGAGTATTTAGTTACAATACATCACGACCAATGGTTTGGCTTAGATACAATATATGACCAACATCTTCAAATAAAATAGACACCATCATCAGCATCAACCCACGTCCAAATAGTGATGTGCTTCAAAACAGACATCACCAACATCATCAGCACCTTCAGTTTATTGAGTGACCTTCGCTAGTCACTAGGAACAATAAAAGGCAAATCTATCTACCAATGGAGGTCCTTATCTGTTTGCAAGTTTTTTTCATGAAGTATATTGACAGCAAATAAAGGTATGGATCCCAATAGACATAGAAGATGCAGCCCGCACGACTAGCATATGTGTCCTGAAGTATATCAAAGATTAAGCAGATATTTTTTCAACTGCCAAGTATGGTTTGTGAACGATTGAGGCTCTGGCAGTAGGAATAGATCAAATAGATGGTCATCAACACCCACCTGTCTATCATGCAGAATATCTGTGCTTGCTCTGGTATGACGACAAAGACTGAGGATGATTATGGTCGTTATATTCTGCATAAGCTTCGATATACTTCACGACAAACATGCTACAATCGTATGTGTCATGAATATATCGATGTATCCACCGAAGATAACCACTATAATCATCATCAAAGATTATACAGATCTTTTCTCACGACATGAAACAACTACGGTATCAGCATCAAACCCCACTCATCAAGCACAGGTAGAAGAAACACAAAAGAAAAAAGAAGAAAGAAAAATACAAGGAAGAAGAAGAAGAAGAAGTTGCTCTGTCACAGAAAAGAAAGACGAAGAGAGGTTAAATAGATTAAGGTTTTAGACCTCGACAACTGTTCAGGTCGGGTCACTCCCCCACCTAAACCCATCACACAAATTGATATGCTTGATAGACTAGATAAAGTAAAAATCGAGGTAACTTCATAAATACAAATCAATTTACAATTTGCCTCGATGTTTATTGGTAAACTACAAATCTAGGTAACTTAATAAATACAAATCGACTTATAACCAAAATACTTTAAGTTTCATAATTTAACAATATTTGTCCTATTGCAATTTGTTGTTACGATCTTTAGTTGCAATTTGATTTCATTGTAACAATAAGTGCTATCATGATTTGCTTGATATGTCCTATCACGTTGACTAGTTTTATAAAAGGCAGATGAAAAAATATTTTTTATTTAATTAATGTGCAATGCAACTAATTTGTGTGCAATTTTTGAAAATAGGTTGTAGGTGAAAGGACCTTTCCTTTATATATGGATGACACATCACACAAGTTCAGGACAGTGTCACTTCACTTTGCTTCATGAATAAGGAACAAACAAATCGACAGTTTCTTTATAAACAACATGTTCGTGATTCGAACATATAACCTATTTCATCATAAAGTGGGTATCGATATCGAGGAAGAAGATGACCATAGCTACATGACCAACGATGATGAATCAGGTGTATACTGTCTAAACCTTGTATCGATTTTCTTTAAAATTTGTCTCTTTTATGGCGTATATTCGATTTGTGTTGTGTACTATAGAACAAAATTTCAATATCATTTCTTGAATATTCTGCTAATGACAGTGGAACATCCACAAAAGGTGGTGCCCGAAAACTCAACAAAGAGCTCCAAGATAACATCAAACGGAAGCAAAACGAATTTGTAGAAGGGAACACTATCAGTAATTTTGTACGTATGAAACCACTATCAGTTATATATTTACGTATGTCATGGGTATGTATGGTAACAAGTTCATATTTGTTGCAAACAGAATATATCTGATTTTGTCAAGTATATTAAAAGCAATGCAACAACCAATACTAGATGCATTGTCAGCCCTTATTTTATGGTATATCAGTTCTCTTATAGGTTTATTTTGTTTTTTGATTTACTCTTGTTGCTTCATGTTTTAACATTACTATTATCACTGTTTCGTTCAACAGAGTATCGTCCGTCGATTGTCATACTCCATTGGATTCCAAGATGCACTACCATGCTGGGGTAATGATGATCACTGCAGAGACTTTTGGTCAAGTGAAAAGGTAAGTGAAGAAACGTCTTGTCTAAGGTTTAGGCATAATAGTCCTAACATGATTTGTAAGATATTGCATCAATTTGTAGATATTGATTTCTACACTCTGGCAATCTGCTGAGCATTGGGTCTTATACGTGATGGATTTATGGGAAAAACAACTATGGTGCTATAACTCATTGGACTTTCACACTGATATACAACATAATATTATGAATTTGGTAAGTTTCTATCTATAAGTGTATCTTATCTTTTACAGTGGCAGAGATTTTACTTGATTTTGCATTACCCATAGAAAAGATTCCTTAAAGACGTTTTGGGTATTGACATTGGCGAGTGGAGCTTGCGCTATGCAGACCATGCTTCTTTACAAAATAATGGCATCAATTGTGATGTATTTATAATCAAGTATATTGAAGCAATATACAATGGACGAGAACCTGATTTCGATGTTGTATGCTCTATACTTAAACATGTTTTATTATCCTCTATTATTGGGAACTCAATTTATACATTGGTGTGACATTACCTTTTTGTTGCAGGATGATATACCTGGATTCCGCAAAGCACTATGCCAAAAATTTATTGAGTTTCTAATTACAAAAGAGAAAAAAACTCAGTCGGCAAGAATACTTACAAGGCAACGAACGACGCGACCCCACGAGTAATATGATGTACAGAGATTTCTAACAGATTTTGTAGAGTGTGTATACCAAATTTTGTATACAAATTTTATTACACTATATACAAATTATGTAAATCTCTCTGGGTTGAAATAAAATTTTAATTTTACTAAACACGCGAATAAGTTAGACTCTTATTTATAGCAAAGGCAAATCGTTGTCTCCTACATAGACGTAAAAGCGATTAGCGTTGTGTACTATTTACAAATCCTTGTAATGTTCACCCTTCATAAATGAAAATCGTAAAAGCGATTACCGTTGTGTATAGTGAACAAAGCGTTATAATGTTCACCCTTCATAAATAAAAATCCTAAAAGCAATTAGTACTATGTACAGTCAACAAATCTTTGTAATGTTTGCCTTCGCAAATGAAAATCCTAAAAGCAATTAGCTTTGTGTCCAGTGAACAAATTGTTGCAATGTTTGTGATTGCTTTTCTAGTTTTCCTGTCGAGATTTGAACAAACATTATGTCGTACCTTTTTTCTTATATTACGCACGTGTACATCATCTTTTTCTTTTTCTTATGTTGTGTTTTCTTATCCTAATTATTTATTCTTCTTATGTGCAAAACGGTTTGTAGCATCGTGATTTACACAATGACTGATAAAAGGCTAAAATGATTTGCACAAATTTTGACAAAAGGCTGAAACACTTTAGTCCTATCGTGATTTGCTTTTATAAGATTTTTCTATGTCAACGATAAGTTATATTGTGATTTACACAATGACTGATAATAGACGAAAAAGTGGAAGGAAGAATGAATCGCCACGATGTTTATTGGTAAGCTACAAATCAATTTACAACTTGATACTGGTTTAATAATAGTTGCAAATCGATTTCACTGTAATGATTTATGCAACCACGAACATAAAGCGAAAAAGATTTGTATCGTGATTTACACAATGATTGATAAAAAATGTAAAAGATGAAGGAAAAATGAATCACCATGATGTTTATTGGTAAACTACAAATCGATTTACAACTTGATACCGATTTAATAACGGTTGCAAATCGATTTCACTGTTATTAGGCCACAACGTTAGAGTTTAGGGTTTAGGTAGTAGTGTTTAGGGTTTAGGCAGTAAGGATTAGGGTTTAGGGTTAGGTTTTAGGATTTAGGTTTAGCATTTTAGGGTTTAGGGTTTAGGGTTTAGGTTGTAGGGTTTAGGTTTTAGGGTTTAGGGTTTAGGGTTTAGGGTTTAGGGTTTAGGGTTTTAGGGTTGTAGGGTTTAGGGTTAGGATTTAGGTTTAGCGTTTTAGGCTTTAGGGTTTAGGGTTTAGGGTTAGCGTTTTAGGCTTTAGGGTTTAGGTTGTAGGGTTTAGGTTATAGGGTTTAGGGTTTAGGGTTAGGCTTTAGATTTAGCATTTTAGAGTTTAGGGTGTAGGATTTAGGGTTTAGGGTTTAGGTAGTAGTGTTTAGGGTTTAGGGTTTAGGGTATAGGGTTTAGGGTTTAGGTAGTAGGGGTTCGGGTTTAGGGTTTAGGATTTAGGGTTTAGGGTTTAAGTTGTAGGGTTTAGGGTTTAGGGATTAAGTTTTATGATTTAGGGTTTAGGGTTTGGGGTTTAGGTTGTAGGGTTTAGGGTTTTGGGGATTAGGGTTTAAGTTTTAAGATTTAGGGTTTAGGGTTTTAGGATTTAAGAAGCTACCACGGCAACGATATATCTTTGTTTGTCTTTGTGAACGATATCGATATATAATATCGTGATTGAGGAGATTTGTGTTTTAGGTTTATGGGTTTTTGGTTTAGGGATTTGGGTTTAGGGTTTAGGGTGACGAGGTTTGTCTATGTGAATGATATATCCTATTGCAATTTACACAATGACTGATTAATAAAAGGCACAAAACAAAAATAATAAAAAAATCGAGACGATATTCAGAATAGATAAACTAAAAATCGAGGTTACTTCTTAAATACAAATTGATTTACAACTTGATGCCGAATTAAGTCACAGTTGTAAATTAATTTTGCTGCAATGATTTGTCCTATCGCTATTTTCTTTGACGAGCTTTGTCTAAGTTAACAATTTTCCTATTGCGGTTTACACAATGACAGATAAAAGACGAAAAAGAGGATGAAAAACAAATCGACCCTAGACGTGCTATCGCGATTTGATTGATATGTCCTATTGTGTTGACTAGTTCAGGACAGTCTATGAAAGGATGTTTCCTTTATATATGAATGGCATGTCACACAAGTTCAGGACGGTGTTGCTTCGCTTTGCATCATGAACAAGGAACAGATAAACTAATGGTTCCTTTATAAATGACGTGTTCGTGAATCGAACATATAACATGCTTCATCGCAAAGGAAGTATCAATATCGAGGAAGGCGACGACCACAGCTACACGACCAATGATGGCAAATCAAACATATATTGTCTAAACCTCGTGTTGATTTTATTCAAAATTTGTATCTTTTATGGCGTATATTCAATTTATGTTGTGTACTGTAGAACAAAATTTCAATATTGTTTCTTCAATATTCTGCGAATGTCAGTGGAATATCCAAAAAAGGCGGTGCTTGAAAACTCAACAAAGAGCTCCAAGATAACATCAAATGGATGCAAAATGAATTTGCAGAAGGAAACACTATCAGTAATTTTGTACGTATGAAACCACTATCAATTATATATTTATGTATGCCATGGGTATATATGTTAATAAGTTCATATTTGTTGCAAACAGACTATATCCGATTTTGTCATGTATATTCAAAGCAATACAACAACCAATACTAGACACATCGTGAGCCCTTATTTCATGGTATATAGGTTGTCTTATATGTTTATTTTGTTTTTTAATTTACTCTTGTTGCTTCATGTTTTAATATTACTATTATCACTATTTCATTCAACAGAGTATCGTTCGTTGATTGCCATACTCCATTGGATTTCAAAATGGACTATCATACTGGGGTAACACTGATCATTGTAGAGACTTTTGGTCAAGTGAAAAGGTAAGTGAACAAACCTCTTGTCCAAGGTTTGTACTTTCACGATTTGTACTATCGATTTGCAGATATTGATTCCTACACTCTGGCAAACTGATAAGCATTGGGTCTTATACATGATGGATTTACATAAAAAACTAATATGGTGTTACAATTCATTAGACTTACACAGTGGTGTACATTGTGACATTTTGCATTTCGTAAGTTTTCATCTATAAGGGTATCATATCATGTACGGTGGCCAGGAATTTACTTTCTTCTACATTAACCACAGGTGGGATTCGTCAAAGACGTTTTGGGTGTCGACATTGGTGAGTGGATGTTTCGCTCAGCACACGATGCTCCTTTACAAAATAATGACATCGATTATGACATATTTATAATGAAGTATATTGAAGCAATATACAATGGACGAGAACCTGATTTCGACGTTGTATGCTCTTTATTATCCTCTATTATTGGGGACTCAATGTATATATTGGTGTCACATTACATTTTTATTGCAGGATGATATGCCTGGATTTTGCACAGAAATATGCACAAAATTGACAGAGTTTCTTATTACGGAAGAGAAAAAAACTCAGTCAGCGAAAATACCTAGAAGGCAACGAACAACACGACCCCCCCCCAGAAGTAATATGATGTACATTGACTTCTAACATATTTTATAGACTGTACAACCAAATTTTGTATAATCTCTCTTGGTTGAAACAAATTATGTAAATCTCTCTTGGTTGAAACAAATAAAAAATCAATTTTACTAAACACGCCAATACGTTGAACTGTTATGTGTAGTAAAGGCAAATCGTTGTTATGTTTTCCCTTCGTAAATGAAAATCATAAAAGCGATTACCGTTGTGTACAGGTGAAACAGGCTGTTTCTTTAACGTGACATTCTATAAGGGTATAAGTTTCTATTTTAATCAGTGTAGCACACAAATGACACTGAACAAATTGTTGTAATGATCAACCTTCGCAAATTAAAATTGAACATCGTTTATATAAGGCTAAAATGATTTGCACAAACATTCAGAAAAGATGATCATGATTTGCACAAACATTCTTAAACGGTGATCACGATTTTGTGATCATCGCAAAAATTTTTCTCTTTTGTATTTCTCTCTCTTTTTCCTTTCTAGCCTCTATTTCCCTTTTTGAACGGGAAAATAAAAGATAGAAAAAAAAGAAGAGAGAAGAGAAGAAAAAAGAAGAGAGAGAAACTCTTTTGCAAAGGTCTCACTTGACCTTAATTTTGAAAATTACTCGCCTCCATTTTAAAATATTTGCGGGAAAAAGAGAGAGACGGGATTCGCTCGTCGGTATGAGGTTCGACCGTTCCTGGCTCCTTTACCAAGGGTAATCAAACCAAGGATTGAATTTATGCCTTTTTGCTTTGCTAAAATATAATCTAAGAATTTATTCTAAGTCTAAATACACAAAGAATCATGCTTGTGCAATGTAAATGCAAAGATGTATGCTTTTGAGAAAATATTTTAAAATTTTTGGGATTTTCCAAGTGATTCTGAAATAAATTTGATAATGGAATGAAGAAATGATAAAAAGGTTTGAAATTGGTTTGAAAAAGTTAGATTTTTTTTAATCTAACTTGGAATTTAAAATATATCTGAAAGAAGACTTGAAGTTCTAAGTCTTGGGATAATCAGAGATTTGAAAATAAATCTTGAATTTGAAGAAATAAGGAGAAAAAGAGATTTCAAAACTGAGATAGAATTTTTGAAGTGAAAATGAATTTTCTAAGTCAGAATTAACTTTGAATTTTGATTTTGAATCTAGGATTTTAAATTTGAGATGGAACCTTGAAAGGGAATTGAATTCCGGATTTAAAGTTTGAAATTAGAATGGATCTTGGATTTTAAGAAATCTAGATGGGATTTGGAATTGGGTTTTTGAAATATGGATTTGAACTTGGATTTGGATTTCAAATCTGGATTTGAAATTTGATTGGAAATCCATATGGAATTTAGAAATGGAATTGAACTTGAGAAATCCCAAAGGATTTTGAGAATGGAATTGAATTTGAAATCTGGATTTCAAGATGGAATTGGATTTAGAGTTGGATTTGAGAAATCCAAATGGAAATCGAAAATGGGATTAGATTTGAGGAATCCAGATGGGATTTGAAAATACAATTGGATATAAAATCTGATTTCAAGATGGGATTGGAAGATAGAATTGGATTTCCAGATGAAAAAAAAAATCAAATTTGGAATTTGTTTTGCGAAATCCTGAATTGATCCTGAAACCTGCCTTAAATTTTGGAGAAAAACCAAATTTTTGAGATTCAAAATCAATCTCAAAACCTGTATTTTGGATAAATGAATTGGACTGAGAATCAAGATTCAATCTTTAGATAGAACTTGGAGATTGTGGAAAAACTTGATTTTAAACTTGAATTTTGAAATCAGGAGATGAATCTGGGTTTTTAAAGTTGAATTGAACTTTGAAATTGAATTTAAATTGAACCCTAAAAATGGAAATGAATTTGAATTTGAATTTTCAAAGTTGAATTGAACTTTGATTTTGGATTTGAATTTTGAAATTGAAGTGAATTCGAAATTTCAAAGTCAAATTAGACCTTTGAAATTGAATTTTGAATCTTGAAATGAGATAGAATTGAGAAGATGAATTTGAATTTATAAATGAGATATGATTTGAGAAATGAAGAATGTATTTTGAAGAATTATCTAAAAAATCACTTGGATTTTGAAAAAGAATTTGAAATAATTCAAAATTATGATGTGATTCTATCCTAAATGATGAATGAATTAAAGAATTTTTGAAAATCGGATATTGAAAAGCATATTTCATTCTTTAAATGAATTGAAATAAGATTGAAGATATAATACATTTCTGACTATGGTCACAAAATGTATTATATAATAATCATATTTAAATTCAAGTGAAGAATAAAATACATTTTTTGTGCCTTTATAGAGTTTAAAATGAAATCAATCCTCAATATATCCTGACTATGGCCATTGATATATATTTTGAGTTAATTTTAAGTTAAACTCTGATAAAAGGAGAAAATATTTAAAAATATGATGATTTTTGAAAAGGGACCCAATGTGGATCCAATGTTATTCCATAAAAGATGAAAATCCTAAGTTTTGTTCACACCTTGACTATGGTCATTGATGCAAATCATCAACTTAGGACTTAATCACCTTTTATTAGAATGGTGCACATGCCATTTGTGTTCCCATTCATGATTTTTTGAGAAATAAAAGAGAAATAACATGAAACAAGTAATTTTCATGAAAAATGCTCATACATTCTAGTCTAATACAAGAAATATAAAGAGTCCTCATTATATCTAGCTATTACATCTTTGAATTTGAATTGAAATTTAAAAATTCCTAAATTAAGAAGGAAAACAAACATTTCCACATAATTCCTGCAAAATTTGAGTTAGCACAAGGTAAGAGATACATAAGAACAAGAAATATCACATTGGACCTAGGATGTGACTAATGAAATACTAGGCATATACTAATGAAAATGCAATGCAAATGACAAAACCTATATTGGAATGATGTATCAAGCTAATGAGGAACGAATACCAAAATATACCTGAAATATTCTAAACTAATGGTGAAAACTAAATGCTGAAATATATGAATGATATCTTAAGCTAATTAAGATGCATATGTGGTATTTTCATCTAATGAAAGTACAATGCTTGTATTTGATGAAGACATGGACATAACTAATGCTTAATGAAAAGAAAAAGGTGACATGAGATCTGTCAAAGGGGTCTAATTTGAAAATGAAGCCTCTTCTTCAATCCGATGCTTAACCTCCCATCAGCTGATTATGTAATATGTTCTAATGAACAAGTTAAAGGGATGCATAGGCAAGGTGGGATAGCAGGTTGCAGGTGGCTAGAGCTGGACGGGTGCTACCGTGCATGAATGAAGGATGACAGTGCAAAGCGGGGCTAGATGGTGAAGGATTAGTGTAATCGTGTGAGGGTATTGCAGGAAAATGATGGATATTACACACAAAATGTGATGGTACTACATTAATGTGTGGTATAGGTGCAGCCTACATGTAGGATTGTGGTTAATGAATATGAATGGCTAAATTATGTAGTTAGTATAATTGAAATGTAGTGGTAAAGGTGGGAAAACTAAAAGGAAGGATATGAGAAATATCAAAGTCTCAACTATGAACAGGATCCCTTGATGAATAATGTAGAACTCATTAAACCTGATAAAAAAAATGTACCATAATGGAGGTCATCAAGGTATACCACTGGCTCAAACAAAAGGACCATGAAACAACCAGATGATTCACTGTGAATACATTAGAACTTTAGCTTATAATCTCTTTATTCACATTTTCCTGTTTCCGTGCCAACTCTTGGGAGAATGCTAAGAGAATGATCATCTTAAAAACTGAATGCATGAACTACACAGGTGAAAACATTCTTTCCAACATACTTGAACACAGTCGATATACAGAGTAATTTAATTTCTAGCACTCAATACAGTACTTCAAAATTGTCTGATGTAAGCTAAGACATTTCTGGAGGGGAAGATGATGCTTAAGGAAAAGATATGAAGGCATATAAATAAAAGAGGATGCATGGGATCAATGATATATGCACAGCAGTAAGACACATAATGAGTGTATAATTACAGAAATATAAAGATACAACTGACTGAATCCTGTCGATGGTATAACTCCAACTAGTTGGGTCTTCATGGAACCATTAACAACCTTTCATGCCCATATCACAAGGATCCTGATTCACATTTCAGCTGATCATGATGGATGGTTAGCTCGATATGAAACAGTGTCAAACCAAAGATGTAGCACGGAAGACCATCCTAATTCTGAAGTGACTTCACAGTAATCACAAATCTTATTGCACTTGGGCTATGCTGATATATAACATGAAATAAGATTAGAACGAGAGACAAGATGCAAGCTGTAACAATAAGAACACATGAAAAACTATCGCTAGAATCTAAAGATGTTAATGCACAGGTGGTGAACGTGGTGTATATAGTTCTAACAGGTAACTATGAAAATGTGGGGTGGGTATGGTGGAAACGAAAGACCTGTGCTGTGAAGAAAACTAAAAAAAAAAAGAAGAGTATTCTGATTTGCTCAAATCTCATAATCCATATTCAAGTAATGAAAATGCATTACACCTTCAGCCACTACTACACCTGATGGATCAACTATCCATCTTACACGGTTTTGAAGGTTAAAAACCTATGTATAACGTACTACAAAAGGGTAGAAAATAAAATCAAAAGGGAATCTCGAAAGGAAACCAATCTACTCTTAACGGGATCTCAAAAAAAAAATAATCAAAATGAAATAAAGATCTCCCAGTAAGGCACTTGCAGTGTCTGAATATTAAGAGAATCTACCTATAGGAGAGTGTTAAGAAACTAAATACTTGCAAGCTGTGACTGAAATAATGGCATTCGGTATGGAATTTTCACAAAAGTAGATTGAAATCCAAGGTTGAACGAGTTTTTGTTTCTTTCTGCCACCATATTCCCTTAAAGCAAGGGTGAACTCTTCTCCAAGTCCAATGTTATAGTAAGCAAGGGGGAGACTAACCTTGAGGGAACCAGCCTTCCTACTGAATTTCTATTTATTTGCAAGCAGTTGAATCTCTCCTGCAACCTTCTCTTTCAGATTTCCAACCATTTCAGACAGAGATGTTATGGTGATCTCCAGAAGTTGCCCCTTGAAATCCCCTTCATCAACACATGGCACAAATACAGAGATATGGAACAAACCTGGATATTACCCCAGGAACTGCCTCTTCGGCTCTGGCTCATCCGACAGTGGTGGTGGTGGAGGCGTTCCTTAAGGAAGAAGAGGGGCTACTAGGAATAGGGACAACTAAGGAGGGGAAACAATGCATATGGAGCAGAAATCGCCTCTACTTCATTTATAAAAGCTATCAAGTTTTCTGAAGGGAATATAGTCAACACCAAATCAGACTTATATGTTCTACCATCTTCAAATTTAAAGATCCCATTGCCTCCATAATCAACCAAAAAAAAAATTTATCAACAGAAATAAAACAAAACAAAAGATGGGAGACACAGAATCCAAACCAACAAACGCAGAATCAAACCTGAAGTAGCCATTCATGCACATCACAATACAGTAAGAACCAGACTACCCATCTCACTGCACATAAAAATCCCTGCCGTTCTCATACCACCAGGTAAACAAGGGTCATAAAGATCGAGCTTGAACACCCAAGATACTAAAACCGAGACTGAAAACCTTGGTTATCCTTCTTGTAGATATATGAAACACAATATGAATATAAGAAAAACTAAATCCAAATTCTCTTTTGTTTTCAGAACACACACTTTTTAGTACCAAAGTCGATACCAGATGAAAAGAAGGAAGTAGAATGACCCGAAGAAGCCAAGCAAGAGTAATCTGAATTACCCATTTCTCCAAAAAAAATAAAAATAAAACACCAACTAAGTACTCACACCAATCCATGCACAGAACCAAGAAAAATTTCACAAATATGAGAATATACGAGAATGAATGTAAGAGGAAAACCTGTTATTCAAAGTTGGTCACTATCATCATTCTACAGACGAGAGCAAAACGAGGAAGAAGGCAGAATTACGTTGAATTAAAAGGGACCAAAGGAGATACAGAACAGTAGGAATCACAGGCAAACACAAGTGGATATGCAGGGGATATGACGACCCAATGATATATGCGATGCAATAGATTATCAAGATGAAACAGAAAATCTAAATCCATGAATGATCAAAACAAAGCAGAAATCCAAGAATTAATAGGCGAGCAAAGCATAAGTCGATTATCAGAAAGAAACTAAAAACTAGATATGAAAGAAAAACATAAATAAGAATGGAAATCAAAATAAAACAAGACGGATTAGAATCATAACCTACAGTAAGATAACGGGAGGATCGACATGTATAAAACCGTTGAAATTCCATAATCAAAAGAAGGGAAAATGATAAAAAAAAATGTTGGAATAGATGTATTCTGTTGATTTTGCATGCAGGTGGGTCGGTCCTGCTATATGCAGACCGATCCCACCGTTTTGCTTTGTAAAAAAAATGAAGAAGAAGGGAATTTTAAAACAAAGAGATGCTATGAAAGAAAGGCAAAATTTTTATGAAGAATCATAAAGAAAAAGGGGCGATCACTTACCTGTAACAGCAGAAGCTCTGAAGGGGGAAGTTGCGGCTCCTTCAATAGTTTAGAGAGGAGGCTCTCAGGGACAGAGAAGGAAGAGGGGAGAGAAGAAGAAGACGGTCGTGGAGGGGTGAAAAGGCGGTGCTAGAGAAGAAGAAGACTATATGCTTATATAGACAGAGGAGGAGAAGGGTCGAGAAGGAGGAAGATTGGAGGGTGGTTGGAGATGGACGGGAGAGCTCGAGAGAGAGAGAGAGAGAGAGAGAGAGAGAGAGAGAGAGAGAGAGAGAGAGAGAGAGCGACTTTCGTAACAGAAAGCCATTGCCAAGCATTTTACAAAAAACGGGTTTTATTTTTAAAGTTTTTTCAAAAAGGTGGGTATATTTACGAGGTTTTTTCAGAGAAGGGGATAAAGCTATTTTATAACATTTTTTTTTTGCATTTTTGGAAGAGAAACTTAAATCTAAGAGGAATCTAAGAAGGATTCAAAAGATGGGATCCAGACGAGGTTTTTGAAAGATTTTTATAAAATATTCGCTTTGAATTTATAAGTTTTTCTGAAATAGGGTTTTTCATAAAATACATGATTTATTTCAGAAAATGACTCTCTAAAATGGATTTAGATCCAAGATTTTGAGAAAATACAGATTTTTGGATATCAATTTGAGATTGGATTTAGATAAAGTATTCGAGAAGATTCAAAGAATTAATTTTTTTTTGAGTTTTTGAACAATAAGGGATCCGAGATCAGAATTGGATCCGGATATCCGATTTGGATCAAAAGTTGGGTCAGAGATGAAAATTGAGTCTGGATTCGAGTGAATCCGAGAAATGAATGGAAATTTGATCAGAAATTGACCTGATTATTCAGAAGATGTGAGTCAAGGGCAAAAGGGGATTTTTTGGAAAATTTGGGGTGTTCACAAATTTGCACAAACATTGACCATGCACTTTTACAACGATTTGTACTCATGCACAATGCAATTTTCATTTAGTTGGGGTCGATATAGACATCATTGTGTAAATCGTTATACCATCGATTTCATCCACGGTCTAATGATTTTGGGTTTTTCTTCAATTATACAAAATGAGTAAAATTATTAAATACAAATCGATTTCGTTCGCAAATACAAACAAAGACATATCGTTCTCGTCGTAACTTCATAACTACAAATGCACATGATTTACAACCACATTCATATACAAAAAGTACTAGTAATGTTAGCCCACTGCACCATTTTCCTCTGTCTGAGGATGATTCATAGAGACTCTAGCATTGGTGCGCTCTTGACAATAAGCTTTACAACTTAAGCTCAGGCACCGTCCCCATGAAGGAGCAGAGGGGCTACATGATAAATCGTGTTTATATATTTGTCATGAAGTATATCGAAGATTAGGCAGATATTTTCCCAACTGTGAAGTATGATTTGCGAACAATAGAGGGTCTGGCAGTAGGAATAGATCAAATAGATGGCCATCAACATCACCCTTTTGTCTATCATGTAGAATACCACCATAATCATCATCGAAGATTATACAAATCTTTCATCACGGCGTGAAACAACTATGTTATCAACATCAAACCCTATCTATCAAGCACAGGTAGAAGGAACACAGAAGAACAAGGAAGAAAGAAAAATACAAAGAAGAAGAAGAAGAAGAAGAAGAAGAAGGTGGAGGAAAAAGTATTTTAGACCTGGACAACGGGTCAGGTCGGGTAGGGTTTTATATAGAGATCTATATTAGGGTTTTACATTTTTCAAGGGTTTTACGCATGTGTACAAAAACCGACCCAATGATTAGACTTAGTAACATACAAATCGATTTAAGTAACAATTATAAAATGTTATGAGTAAATCACTATATTACATATCGATATCGTTCATATAGACAAACAAAGATATATCATTGTCGTAGTTACTTCATAAATACAATTAGACGTCCTATTTATTACCTACTGGTGATGATATATGTTTTTTAATGATGATGGTCATGTATTTTATCTAATCCAAACCATTATGATCAGGTAAAAAAGCCTAGGTTTTTTCGTAAATGATTATGGTTGTAAATCACATCGATTTGTAGTTTTAAAGTTAATGCGACAATGATATGCCTTTGTTAGTCTTTGTGAACAAAATCGATTTATATTTATAAAGTTACCTTAATTTATATCGTTGAGTTATTCTCGATTTGTTCTTTACCAAGTCTATACATCGTGTGGCTTTGTTTATTGCTTTTCTTTACGACCATTTATTAATCAGTTGTTTCAGCCATTGGTCATGATGTATTGTAAATAGATACTAATATGTAAAAAGCTACCACGACAATGATATATCTTTGTTTGTCATTGTGAACAATATCAATATATAATATTGTGATTTACTCATTTATTTGCAACTGTTACTACAATATTGTTTTTGTATAAAACATAAATCGGTACCATGCTGTAAATCACTTTAAATTTACCTCAATTTTTTTGTTGAATTGCACGTCGATTTGTAGATGAGACAACAGTTTGTTTGTGCACTTTTATCATGATTTATACTCACGCACATTCTGATTTTCATCCAGTTGTACAAATCATTATACACATGGTAGAATATATTACAAAAATTGATACGAAAATGCAGCATAATAACTTAAAAAATGATATTGACAAACAAAACAATATCTCACAAATCAGTATTATGTTACTACAACAACGATTTGCGATTTATGATACATTGCATATACTGAGTGAATGGACAATAGTGGATGGTGTAGAGGCCCTCTCATACAATATAAACGATATAGTATATGTATAACAATTTGTATATGTGAAGGCTAGATGAGACAACGATTTTCACTAATTGTATAAGCACTGAGCAATGGCAATTTACCTGTGGTATCAAAATTGTAGCTTTGTAAGCTAGATATGACAACGATTTATATATGTGAATGATAAATATTACAATTATCTATACATGTGAAAGATATATTATTAAACAGATTTCACACGCAATTCCTTTGTTCCATAGCTTTTTGGATGAAACCATTTTCATGAACGGTGATCCACAAAATTATTAATAATTCAATTTTTATGGCTCACTGGTCTTCATGAAAATGGCTTCATCCAAAAACTCTTTCTTAATAAGATCAACTAACTTTATGGTAAGACTTAAACAAAATTCACACGTGATTCCTGTGTTCCATAGCTCACTTTCGAATTGATTTGAGCCTGTCATGAAACAAAACAATATAAGACATTATATTAAGTTTCACAAGAGATGCAAACATCCTCCCAACATTGATTACATACCAAAAGACTTGTAAAACTGAAGCTATCATTTCAGAAAAAGTGATCAGGAGGATTGAAGGTTACAACGTTAGAAATTACATCTATAAGGTATTGTTGCATGTTGGAAATTACACAAGTTACATATTGATAAGTTGTACGTAATGCAATTTACATGGGAAGCAATATAATGTATTACATACTTGTTCATGCAAAGGGGTTGGTTGATTTTGCTTAGAGGTTGGTTGTTTCTTAGACCTTTTCTTGCCAACCAATTCTAGTGCACCCTTTGTCCTCCAATGATTGAGATTAGAGGCAGGTTTTCTTTTGATACCCTTCGCTAGGTGATTTTTTTATCATAATCTACAACATTCACTCCTGACTTGTTGAAGATGATGTTTACGTTTCGGTGCAACTTCTCATGAGTGTCAAGGAAAGCATAATTTTTACCTCCGCTGTTCATTGTCATTTTCTTGGATTGGCCTTCATGAGCTACAACGAACTGATGGTGAATTAACTGCATATTTTCAAGTAGCTCCCTTGACGCTTTTCTCATGCATACATAGGCTTCTTCACTTTTCGGTGCCAAAACTGCAACATGCATAAATGACCTATATAGTTGTTAGTAACGAGAGACTATGTGGCACTTCTCATCAACACTAGATTGACTGACATTATTTGTATCCAGCAGTTCAATATTTGCTTGTCTCCTCCATCTTCACATTAAATGACTCATGTATTTCTTGTATCTTCTCTTGATTAAGTGCCTTTAATACATAACGACATAAAATACCTTTGAATTCATACTTTTTGTACGTACATTCAACTGTTCTGTTGTCAACATTGTATGTGACATGTGCTTCTTGCCTTTTCTAATGCTCTTCACCCTCCCATATAATATGGTATTTGTGCATATTCTCGGTTTGCATGCATCCTTTTATATTGCAATTCATGACCTGTATAACCTTCTTCTTAATCCATTAAAATATAGTTAGTGTACACAAACCTATAGGTCGCATCAATATTTTCATGCCCAAAGTTATAAGGCATGTATTGAAGCATTTCACATCTTGTTCAAGCTCATTTTGTCTAAGACCGTCTACAAACAATTCATATTGTTCCATGAAGCGAAACATTGTTAAACATGAATACATGGTTTTCTTGAGTGTGGCATGCATAGATTCCGCTCTTTGTATGCTTATCATACCTGCACAAAAGTATTGCCTTCTATATGTCAATGTCCACTTCTCATTTTCTGCATATAAATTTTGTAACCACGTACAGTCTTCAAGGTCATACATCTGAATCATTTCCTCCCAATTAGACATAAAGGTGACCTCATCTACGCTCTGAAGTACACAACTTCTAAATTTTTTGTCAAATCCTGTCTTCTGATTAAATATGTGTCCTATGATTTTTGCTGCATTTTGAAAGATATACCACAAACATAGGCGATGATGTGCATCTGGCCACACATGAGACATTGCAGCCGCAATTGCGTGATCACCATCTATAAGTATAACTTTAGGATGCTTCCCATTCATTGCATATGTAAATACTCTGAACAACCACTCAAAGCTTTCCTTGGTTGGTCGTACAAAAAAGCACCGCCTAATATACAACTTTGTGAGTGATGGTTCACTCTAACAAACTGTGCAAATGACCACTATTCAGTATTAATCTTCACTGTCGTATAAAAAAACACATCATTGAAGCATTCATAATGTACTCGACTTTGAATCTGCCCAAAACATATTCACAACATATCCATCTTCATCCAGTCGCATTGCACTTAAGAAACCAGGGGCAATGCTTGATTTCTTATGTAAGTAATCAACCAAAGAACATATTTCTCTATTCTTCATGTTATATGTCCTCTCTCTTCTCAAGTGGTTTCTTAGATCCATAGGTGTGAATGGCACATTCTTGCGACCACCATTTATCTGCGCGCATAAATTGTATGTCTTCCTTGGTGTAATGCCAATGCTATCAGCTATTTCAACAATTGCAGCATGCGCTTCAGTTACTTTATGATGTGACCTTAATATAGGAGTCATAAATAAAGCAGATAAATCATGGTTATGATCACTAATTAAAGTATGAACTACATATTTCTCATTCGGAAGTCTTCTTAACATAATTCTCGCTGGACAACCACATCTTGAATCTGGCTTGCTCCTTGTTGGATTTCCACTTGACTTCTTTCAACCTTCCTTAGAACAAACATGTTTTTCTCACCACGACACCCTATGCATTTTTTGACCAAGAATACCTTCTAACACCGAAGCTAAATTTTAAGGCATATTCATTATAAAATTTACATGCAGCATCCTTATTATTAAACTGCATTCCTTCTAAGGGAACAGAGTCAGGTGTACCATCATGTACATTCCCAGTGCCTGCACATTTATCAAGTGTACTATCACGATCGTCTACCTCATTATCCAATTGCATTTCTTTTGATGAAACATTCAAGTCAAGAGTGAATCCAATGCCTATACCCTTCTTATCATGTGCATCATTAGTGCACATGTTCACTTCTTCAGGTGCGTCATTAGAATAGATGTTCACTTCTCCATAACTATCCAATGATTGAGATAGATCATCTTCATTATAATCAGATGATAAGCTCAACATTGTTATAAGGAAGATATCAATTTGCGATGGCCAGCGCATACGTTTATTACAATTTATTCAAGATGCATATAACAATGGATACCGATAAAGGTTAAGCAATTCAAAGAAACAATTGAATGAATCATAATATAAAAGAAACAATGATTTGTTATTTGCTTATACTATGCATCGAGTTGTTATTTACCATGCCAATAAATGAAACAATTTGTCATATATGTGTGTTGACAATAGTGATTCACGTGACAGAGATTTAATTATATCTACGACACTATGAAGTGATTTCAATAGAAATCGCTAAATGAACAACGATTTGAATACGAAAATCGCCACTGCAAGCGCACAACAATGTATTTCCACATGCACACGTTTTAAAATTCTTTCTACAAATATCTTACAAATCAATACTAGAAAACACATAATATCTTACAAATCAATATACATATCGCATAATATATTATAAATCGATACGGCAATTCAGCATAATAGCTTACAAATCAATACTACAAAACACATAATATCTTACAAATCAATATACATATCGCAAAATATATTACAAATCGATATAAAAATTCAGCATAATAGCTTACAAATTGATATTAACAAACAAAACAATATCTCACAAATCGGTACTATGTTACTACGATCGCGATTTGCGATACATTGCATGTACTGAGTGAATAGACGATACTAGATGGGGTAGAGGCCATTCCTCGCATCTGTAAACAAGCATTCTTGTCAACAGATCCCAACGTCTTACAAATATCATTAAGTTTCAAACAATCGAAAGGACAAGATCCACCTGTAATAACAAAACAACGCTTTAATGGCACTCACGATGACATATGTTCTTCAACAATAGCATGATGATATGGAAAGGTACTCACAATACCTTAATGGCAGTTGTTGGAATGTTTGTACATCATTTCTTTCTTCCATACTTCCTAACGACAACAAAAAAGAAGAGAAGTCTATAAAAAGAGATTGCCGAAAAATGCCTTTATGACATCCACCAATGATCAAACCAGTCGATCACGAACCTGGGAATGTTTTGTAACACAAGGCAAGAACGAGAAGGTGGCAATGTGTTGTAACACAAGCTAAAAACCAAGGCGGGAACCTGGACTCGAGACGACGACAAAGGTTGCTCCGGTGGCAGCAGACGACGACAAAGGGTGCGTTGTCAAAGGGAGCTCTTGTTACAGCAGATGGTGCAAAATAGAACGTTTGGAATTTAAAGAATTAACATCATCCTCGACTTTCTGGATGCAGAACATTTTTGTCATTTTATTAAATCATCGTTTCCCTTTTTTTGAATGGAGGACATTTTTGTCCTTTTCTCGAACCATCGTTTCATGGCGAGAATAGTAGAAAAGGGTACTTAAGTCTTTGCAACCGTATCATACTCTGATGCTAAGTGATGCTAACACACACGGGAATACGAGCTCCATGTGCTTATATACGTGGTGCTCATTCGGACCCCCGAACACACACTATAGCAAACTGTACGTCTTCGGGGGAGAACACACAACACCCTCTCATTTTTTAACCCGTGGCTGGCTGGGAATGCCTCTAAATTTGAAAAAAATAAAAACTTATAATTTTAACGATTTTTGGCCAGAACAACCTACCAAAACTAGCTAGATTGTGGTGGCCATTTTTGAGGTTTGGAATTGGGAAATTTTGAGGGGTCTCAACAACCACACATCCCATCCCCCCCCCCCCACCACCACCCCCCCACCACCACCATCACACACACACAAACATGATTAACTAGGATTCATAAACCGGGGGTAAGTAAAAAAATAGGCAACCCGAGTTTTTACACACTTGGCTCCGTGCACCCAACTTGTGCATAAAACCAGGTTTAGGCTATAAACCTAGTTGGACACGTAAAACCATGTTAATAACCTGATTTTAGGTATCATCCATACAACCGCTAAAATTTTGTTAGTTTTTCTAAAAAACATCTCAAGAAATTGTTGGCCAATATAAAAATATTAAAAATTACATACAATACACAAAAAACATAAAAGAAATATATAATGCATGTATAGGGTGCTGGTTCTTTTAGGTTTTGAATTTTAAACATGGGTTTGAGAGTGCCCTCTTCATTAACGAGAGCATGTTTGTAATGCCACGTGATTCTTGTCCAAATCACAATTACAACACATTCTCAAGGTTAATAAAACATGAGAAAAGTACAATTGTGATTGTGATTGCTACCAATAATTGTTTTTGCCTTGAATCTTATAAAAGTTGGTCACATAATTGACCTTGTGACCAACAATCACACTCTACTTTTTCAGTTGTGATTGTTCATCCCACTTGTGACCAAAGCAAACATGCCTTGGGTGTGTGTTACGTGAATAAAAAAAGCATGGAGAATTTATCCATTGATAAATAAATGATTTTGATGTTCACACGAGAATAAAAATTGATAACCACACAGGGCGATGAGAATAGAATATTGACAACCAAAATAGGTGATGTTTACATGAATATAAAATCAATAACCTTACCAGGCAATGAGAGCAGAATATCGATAATCACTCAGAGCGATAAGAACAGAAAATTGGTAGCCACACAAGACCATTTACGTGGTTTGATTCTTAAGACCTACGCCCACAAATGAACTCTCTCTCTCTCTCTTAACTTGTGAGGGAGGAACTCATTATTATTTATAGATCAGCCTGAAACCAGAGTATAATAAGGAAACTCTTGCTTCGAGAAGGTTTCTATATATTTACAAGGACCCTTTAAACACATAAATTTAGACTTTTTATGTTCATAAGTTTCTTAGCCTTTAAGAGGTCTTATATGGCCTTAGAGTTCTTAGGCAACAATGTAGTTGGAGTCTTCTTAGAGTAGAAAGTAGTTTGAGCTTTTAAAACCTTCTTCCTTTTATGTTCATCTCCCTTGGACATCACTTTTTGATTATCTAGCCCATTCTCTAGATCCAGACCTCCATTGACACAGTTTCTACTAGGCGATTCAATAAAAATATCCATAGAGAAAAAGTAGTAGTTTCCTCTATGATTTTTTAGGATATTCAATTCTTAAAATGTAAAAAGGTTGCCCAACTTATTAACCATTTTCAATAAGCACGTGGGGCTCATGCTGTTTTAAGGGTAAAGAAGAGAGCCTGAACCCTTAATTGTTATTGAAAATATCATGAAACATGCAACATACACACTACAAAAGATAATCTATCAGTGGGAGACGTTAATACTGAAACTGCTTAACACAAGGTAAAAACTTAAAATTAAAATGTAAGGGCTATAGGACCATTATATAGAGATAAAAAGCAGACTCATAACTTCTCCTTCTCATTAGGAGCCACTACCTCACTAACGCACGACTCTTGTAAGTCACAGAAAAATAACTCCTTAAGTTTACGAACCACATCACACGTGGTTTACAAACTACTCTCACACACACCCACTAACCCACTACTTATGATTACACATTCATGTAACCCCCTTTTTGCATCAGACTCTATCACTCCCCCTTGATGCAAAACTCGATACACATATAGTGGATCTGAATTTCACAAACTTTGAATAGCTGAGTGCTTTTGTAAATCCATCTATAATTTTATCATTTGTAGAGCAATATTTCAATGCTACAGCTCCATCGGCTATAGTCTGTCTGATAAAATGATGACACAACTCAATATGCTTAGTTCGCCCATGGAACACAAGGTTATTTGTCATGGCAATGGTTGCTTGGTTGTTACAATAGAGTTATGTTGTATTTGCCTATTCTTGATGCAAGTCCGCCAAAATTCTTTTTATCCAAATAGCTTGACATACGAATGCATTTGCAGCAACATACTCTGCTTCTGAGGATGAAAGTGCCATTGTTTCTTGCTTCTTTGACATTCATGACACAACTGATCCAGGATTGAAGATGGATCCACTCATGCTTTTCCTATCATCTACAAAACCAACCCAATCACTATCAAGAAAACCCAATTAATTTGAAATCATGAATTAATTGGTACCAAATCCGATAATTAGTTGTTGCTCGAACATAACGAAGGATCCGCTTTGCCGCTCCAAGATGATGTATCGTGGGACACTGCATAAACTTTGAGATTAGGCCGATAAGAAAAATGATAGCTGGACGTGTCTGGGTAAGATACATTAGCCTTCCAACTAAGCTTCTATGCAACCGTTCATCAGCCTTCATAGTACCATCGTGTACCGATAATTTCTCATTAGTATTCATGGGAGTGGAACATGGCATGCACGACACCATATTAAATTTCTCAAGTAAGTCTAAAGCATGTTTTTCTTGAGAAATAAAAATACCATTAACACTTTGTTGAACTTGATGTCCAAGAAAATAATGTGACAACCCTAGATTTGACATTTCAAATTCTTGCATCAAGTTTACTTTAAATTCTTCAGAAAGTGTACTCGACAAGCCTGTATAAATTATGTCATCTACATAAACACAAACTATAAGAAATCCAGTACCTGTTCCTTTTACATACAAAGTGTGCTCACTCTCACTTCTGTGAAATCCTCATTGCATTTGGTATGAGTCCAATCTCCCATACCAGGCTCATGGTGCCTGTTTAAGGCCATAAAGCACCTTTTTCAACCTGTACACATTCTCTTCCTTACCTTTAACAACAAATCTCTATGGCGGCAAACATAGACCTCTTCTTCCAAGAACCCATTAAAAAATGCAAACTTTATATCAAATTGAAAAACTGACCATTTCATATGAGCTGCTAATGCCAAAATAATTCTAACAATTTCAAAATGTGCAACAGGATAAAAAGTTTCTGAAAAATCTACTCCAAATTCTTGAGCATACCCCTTAATGATTAACCTTACCTTGTATTTTTGCACACTCCTGTCAGCATTATATTTAACCTTCTAAACCCATTTCACACCAATAGCATTTTGACCTATGGGTAAATCTACAAGTTCTCAAGTATCATTTTTTCACTGGCTTCCATTTCTTCTTCCATGGATCTTACCCATTCTTGTTTCCCACTAGCATCCTTGTAGCACATAGGTTCTTCAACCAATAGAGAAAATGTACAAGATTCATAAATTTCTTTTATGAATCTTACCTTTCTAGGTGGTGTATCTATGTCCTCAATACCACCATTGTCTTGAGAGATGCTTGTTGAAGCTTCTGATATTATCGCCTCTTTCACCAACTTGGTCTTTACAATTGCATTTCTTGAAGCTTCTAACGTCTTATCAGACACAAGGGGAATGCCTCCCATATTTGACCTATCTGCATCTTGATTCCAATTTTAAGAGCTTAATTCATAAAAAATAACATCACGATGAATAATTACACGCTTAGTTGTTGGATTATATAATTGATACCCCTTTGTTGTGTCACTATAACCAACAAAAATGCATTTCTCATTTTTCTTATTCATCTTGTTACAATCACTAATCGATCAAGAAATAAGAAACACAACAAAAAATTCTTAAATTACTCACATTTGGCTTTCATTGCCACCATGCCTCATATGGAGTCATGTTATGCACAACTTTTGTTGGAGATATATTGAGTAAGCATACTGTTGTGTTAACTACTTCAGCCTAAAATTCGTTTGAGAGTTATTTTTTACTCAACATGCTTCTTGCCATTTCTACGATTGTACAGTTTTTCTACTCAGCTACACCGTTTTGCTCTTATATTTCCCTTACTGTTAGCTACCTACGAATTCAATTCTTCTTGCAAAAATCTTCAAAATCATTAGATAGAAATTCTCCCCCTCTATCTGTACATAGATACTTTATGACATGCTCACTATCTTTTTCTGCAAAAACTTTAAACTCCCAAATTTTTTTAAATGCTTTTAATTTTTTAGAAAGAAAAAAATACCCAACTGATGCAAGTAAAATCATCAGTAAGCAATAAAAATATCTACTATTGTTCAAGGATGGAGTGTTCATGAGCCCACAAAGGTCTGCATGAACTAACTCAAGAGGCTTTTTGGCTCTCCATGCTTTTTCGATGGAAAATGACAAACGATGTTGCTTCTCATATACACACCTTTCACCGACTCCATCATTGCATATTACACTAGGCAACTCCAAAACCATGTTTTGGGTTCTTAGTATTTTCAGCCCATTATAGTGTAAATGTTCATTACCATAAGTGTCAAAGATGCGAAGACCCATCATCTTTGCTAATCAAGGCAACATCATTCACGTGTGTAAATTCAAGAGGGAACATTCTATTAGGTGCCATCTTGACTCTGATGAGAGGTTCACTGTCTATTTTTCTTTTTCTAATTTCACATACTCCATCATAAAAATTAAGTGCATAACCATTCTTAATCAATTGTCCAACACTCAATAAATTTTATGATAAATGAGGTATGCAATAAACATCATGAATCATTCTTTTATTAACTGATTTAACGTCAACTTCAATAGTTCCCTTGCCTTCACTTTGCACTTGTTTGTTGTTTCCAAGCCGAACATTCATTCTCATGGATTCATCAATATTGTGAAAAAGTTTTTTTTTTCACCTGTCATATGGTTACTACAGTCACTATTTAGAAACCATATATTATTAGCCTTGGTTTTCAATTGAGCAAGGAAAAGATTACATTGTTCTTGTTCTTCAACGACATTGACCTGCTTCTTTGTTTTCTCCCAACACCTTGCTTCCAAGTACCCATACTTCTTGCAATAATAGCATTGTTTGTCTTTATAAGTCAACTTTTGATTATTTCCATTGTGCCGACCCATTTTAGATCTTTCATGACACAACCTCGGCCTCGATATCCACCTTTACTTCTTCCTCTTCCTGCATATTTGTTCTTCAAGGATCCTTCGCCACTCGCTTGCTTGTTAGAAATTTTTACCTTGGCCTGAATTGCATTTTCAATACTTTTCTAGGTTGACTTGTTCAACCTAGCCTCATGTGCCAAAAGAGACCCCATTAATTTGTTAATAGAATAATCACTCATATCCTTAGATTTCTCTATAGCTGTGACGATATGATCAAACTTTAGTGGTATACTTCGTAAGATTTTTTCTACTACCTTTTTATCATTAATTATTTCTCTGAATATTCTCATTTGATTTATAGTAATAGACATTCTAGAAAAAAAGTCTTGCACAGACTCATTTTTTTCATTAACAGGGTCTCAAAATCTCTACGAAGTGTTTGGAATTTTACAGTAGTTACCTTACTATCTCTATGATAGGCTTCCTTCAAAACAGTCCACGCTTCATTTGGCTTGGTGGTTGTCGCAATTCAAGAAAAAATACTTTTTGTTACGGTTTACTGCAAAATGAGAAGGGATTTAACATCCCTTTTGCGCAACTCCTTTACTTCAGTTGCTGCCTTTTTTGTTGCCTTTGAGCTTTGTCTCTACAAAACCATTTTCAACTAGATTCCAAAGATCTTGAGAGATGAAAAATGCCTTCATTCTAGTATTTCAAAATTCATAATTCTCTTAATTAGAAATAGGTACCAATGCATGTGAAAGATTTATAGAGTTTAGATTCGTACCGTTAGACATCATGAATTACACCACGTAATTACAAACCAACTTGAAGATCCAACTTTAGCAACGATCTTCGCAATGATCAAACACGCCCAGCTCAATCGAACCTGGTGCGCTGATACCAACACTATTGAAAATATCATGAAATACGCAGTATACACACTACAAAAGATAATCTAACTGTGGGAGACGTTAATACTGAAACTTATTTAACACAAGGTAAAAACTTAAAATTAAAACGTACAGGCTACAGGACCATTATATAGAGATAAAAAGCATACTCATAACCGCTCCTTCTCATTAGGAGCCACTACCCCACTAACGCATTGTAACTCACAGGAAACTGACTCCTTAAGTTTAGGAACCACATCACACGTGGTTTACATACTCTCACACCCACACCCACTAACCCACTACTTACGGTTACACATTCACGTAACCCCCTTTTTGCATCAGACTCTATCAATTGCAAAGATATAAGAATTGAGAAATTGTCTGATGAAATGTCCCCAAGAAAGCTGTTCTGGCAACCAAATGATATCTCATCGTTTGGTTTGTCATTTGCTGCTTCAATGATATTATTCTTTCAAAAAAAAAAAAAAAGACAAAGTCAGAACGGAATGCAACATAAAAAAAAGACAAAGTCAGAACGGAATGCAACATGAAACTAATGGAATTCCATCTGGCCAGCAGGTGCGGTCTGTGCGAACTTGAAGTAGAAAATTTTGTGCACTTGTTTGCACTGTGCAAATGTCACAGAGAATTGCATATCAAATATTGGAAATAGGTCCCAACAACCCACTACCCTTGCCCGCGTGACCTGCTCCTAAATCATCCAAGGGGCGTGGGGGCTGGCCGAGGAGACTTCAAATGGAGGTTCTGGGTGCTGGTCACATGGCGATAAATCTGGCTGTCTCAAGCATACAGAAGGTCCACAGCATGATATGCAGAGAAACAAAAGAAGCCAATAAACTGGATCAGGGAAAAAATGCAGCAATGGTTAAGTTGCTTGTGCTGCTGTTAATATGGTTTACATTGTTGACCGGTGTATGGGAACTGTGAATGTAGTATACAATGATGTAGTAATGCTATTTATATGAATAAAATTTTCCTACTAAAAAAAAAGTGTTTGAATTATTTAAATGCATGTTAGTGAAAGGACTGGCACCAGATGATGCAACTTTAATAGCAGCACTAATGCTTGTAGCCATTCTTGATTTATGGAGATATTTTCAGATTGATGAGTATTTATGGGATTACTCCTCATCGATGTCATTAATCGCACGTTATATATATTTGAAAATGAACAAGGATGCTAAATGAAGCAGATAAACTGATGTGTAGACCAGTTGCTGGTGATGCAAAAATGAGCTTGGAGCTAATCGAGTTAAGGTGTCAAAAAACTGAATATTCTGATTTTTAGTCTTGGGAAATGCATTGTTTAAATTGTATAATATGATTATAGAGATATATACTTGAAGCATGCTCGTTGTATATAGGTCTAGCCAGTCATTCATGGGAAGTTTATGTGAAGGCCTTAGATCTTAACCTTGAAATTCTGTTAGTGGTTCTATTGAAGACATTCAATAATAATGCTGAATCAAGGATTTGGAAAACTAGACACTGATTATAGACAGCCAATCTGCAGGCAAGAAATCCCTATACAATGATCGATGACCAAGAAGTTTGTCAGCCCCGCAGGGGTCGTCCACATTATTAGGTAGGGCATTATGCCAAGGTAGCTCAGGCTTGACCCATTTAGGATCAGCTTGAACTCATCCGAAAAAATAAACGAGCTGAACTTAAACAAGGGCTTAGGCTCGGTATGCGTCAACAAGTGAGCTTGAACAAACAATCCAGCTTGGATAAGCCTGACAAACCCGATTATGCTCGGCTCATATATATATATATATATATATATATATTATCGACATGTGCACAAAGAGAGGTCTTGCCTTAATGGATTAGTGGTTGGTCACCCATGAAAGTGGTGTGGGTTTTAATCACAACATTCATCAATTGTTTATAAAGGTATTTTTACTGGCTAGGATTTCAAAACTTCCAAAAAGTTTTTAAACTAAAGGTGTTCAGCTTGAGCCCAACTTGAACAGCCAGTTTTTCTAAACCAACTGAGCTGGGCCAGCCCAAGCTCGGCTGGAACCCAGGTGGTATGCAACTCTATGATGAAAGGGCGGGTGCCAGAGGTGCAGCAGGCTCTCTAGGGCGACCATGGGGTTTTACGCTTCTGTGTGTGGCTACCTTAGCTTGGCAGAACACTCCCGGGGTCAATGTTGATTTTCACATATTAAAAAAAATAATCAAGAAGTTGCATAGTACCATCGTTGAGCAATAAAAGCTAAGCATGAATAAGGACACGGGTACATCAAAACCAAAGGCCCATAAAAAAAAACATCCAATACATAACTTAGTGTAGCAAACGTGGATGATGAAATGACACCATGCATCCAATCCATAGTAAAGTATGGGACACGTGGCAATACAGTAGCCAAGAAAAGACCCACAATCCATAACTTAGTGTAGCAGGAAGATGGAAACTTTTAGGGTGTTTCTTTCCCATTGGAAATATTAATATTTTTGAAGAGAAAATGACAAGCTCATATGATTTTTTTTTTCTTGATAACATAGCTCCTTATTGCTTTGACTTGTAATATCTATAATTTGATCATATGAACAGTATTCATTTTCCACGAATCCTGCACTGCTTCTTAACTACCTCTTCAATTTAATTACCAAACGTGGCTTGAGGATAGTGACCATCCGGAGATTGCAGAGGCATTGGAGATTTAGACTTTGCGTTTGTGATGTGAAGTCATAGAAAAATGTGGACCGTGTTCTCTCTCTCTCTCTCTCTGTAGGGAGAGTCGGTACAATATGAGAACAGAAGAATAAGTACTAGAATATGAGAACTAAAAATATAGGCATTTTCACTTTTCTTTTGTGAACCCAATCATGTGGATGTGCTTGGCATGGTGAATTTGTTAAGAACCAATCATTGGATCGTGTATTTTTGATGAAAAATGTGAATTTTGAATGCTTGAATATTTATGAATATTATGAGTCATTGATTTTAAAGGCTTAAAAAATCTCATTTATGCTTCAATTTAGATGATTCAAGCGCAGGTTCTTATAAAACCAAGCATGTAGATCGTACGACCAGATTAAAGAAAAGAGAAAAAAATCTATGAAAATCATGGTTCACATAGTTCTCATGTTTCCAATTCTACTATATATAGTAAGGCGTAAGAGTGGATGACTTATGTCGTCCACTGTCATTGGACATGCACCTGCTGCTGATAACATGTGATTTTACACAAAACAACCTTTAACGGCAGTTCTTGACGGATCTAAAGACCCAAAAATGCAAAAAAAATGATGAATAAGTGGTGTTCAACGTTAAGCCGTCCAGGATTTTGCTCATTATATATATATAGGGTGTAACATTGGATGACATAAGCCGTCCATTGTTAGAGGATGCACGCCATCTGCTGATTGTGCGTGCTCAGTGGAGGGCGCACATTTAACAAAAAAAAAACACTTTTAGCGTCCGTTCATGACAGCCCCTAAAAGTGTAATTTTGGCCCATGACCACAACTAAAGCCTAAAATCAGCCCCACTGGGCGTTATAGTTTTAGGTGTTTTATGTTTGATCCAAAACCGTTAGATGTTGTTATCTTTGTTTACTGGAACAGGTATCTGATTGAGCATTTTTATGTTCAATTAAATATTTTAAAGAAAAAAAAAAAAAAGTTGACATTGTACTAAATTTCATGATAAAATATTTTAATTTTTAAGTCACATCAATTTGAAAGAAATTATGTTTTTTTAAAAAAGAAGTAATGATAAACACTTCTGGCTATTCAAAAAACTATAATTTTTTAGATGGTACAAAAGGTGACCTAATAAAAAAGGGAGCAAAATAATTCCCTTTATGTATATGTAATACGATATAATGCCCCTTTATGTCCTCATCTTAAATCGTCCAATCACATGATTGGATAGTTAAAAGATTCCGATAGATACGATCTACGTGGATTAAAATTTTACATCATGTGATTAAGATAAGTTAAAAGTATTTTTAAGAGCCGTAAAAATCAATGGTTAATAAACCGTTAGAACTTTATAATTAATTTTTTACCATACAAATAAATTCGTAATACCATTTATTTTGCTCTGGTGTACACTATCACGAGCCTATTTCTTCAATAGGCCAGTGTGGCGCGATGGTCTTTCCTTACTGTTGCAAGCCTTTTTTGGTCACTTGCTTGCAAGTTGCGGAAGCTTTGAGTATAAAGAGTGCAAGAGAGCGAAAGAGAAGAGAGGAAGAAAAATTACAATCACTTGAAGGTAATCACAACATGGGTGAACAAAGAAAGCTCAATGCATTTGCATTCATTCAGTATTTTGCTCGTAGGCTCATTACAGTTCAGATCTACGGGTTAACACATCAGAGTATTAATCAACTTGAACCAAAGTATAAGGGTGGTCCAGATAAACTTATAAGTGACTCAACACTTACGTCATGACTCACCCAAAGCAAAATAGACATTAGACACAACTGTAGAAAATAAGTCACAAGGGATGGTGAATAGTCCGTGGGTAGGTTCAACTTGTATGCCAGCTTGCGCACTCTCTTGGTGATGGTGAATAGTCCCTCATACTTTCTGATCAATCCGCAGTGCCATCTATGGAAGATGCTTGTGCGATCAGGATAAAGCTTCACCAACACTTGGTCCCCAACACGAAACTCGATAAGCTGATGATGCTTGTCCGTCCACTTCTTCATCCTCTTAGTCGCATTATGTAGAAACGCATTCGCCAACTCAGCCTTCTTGTGTCCGTCTCGAACAAACTGATAGGCAAAGGATGGCCTTTCCTTCTCCTATGCGACTAGAGTATGTAGATTCAGTGGTTGCTGCCATGTGGCTATCTTGAACGAGTTGTGGCATGAAGACTCACTCTTCTGAAGATTGTAGCAGAGTTGGGCTATGTCCAAGAGCTTCACCCAGTCTTTCTAGTTGGCACTAACAAAGTGCCTGAGGTACTGCTTCAATAGTCCGTTGATGCGCTCTGTCTGCCCATTCGTGTGTGGGTGAAAACTTGTTGAAAATAGCAGATCAGAGCCGAGTAACCAAAACACTTTATGCCCGAATTTGCTCATGAAGCGAACATCATGATCGCTCATAATGATTCTTGATACACCTTAGTGATTCACAACATGCTTGACGAACAACTCTGCAGGGTACTCCTTCAAAGCTGGGATGAAGGTGGCGTACTTAGAGAAATGATCCACCACCACAAGGATGGAGCTGAAGCCATTTACCTTTGACAGACTAACAATAAATTATATAGAAATGCTCTTCCAAGAACTTTCTAGAATAGGTAGAGGCTTAAGGAGGCCAACAGTCTTCTAGTTGGTCCCCTTGTCTTGCTGGCAGAACAGACTCGTTCACACATACCTCTCCATATCATCTCTCATCTGCGGTCAATAGTAACCACGCTCAAGGAGTGCTAAGGTCTGTTCCTGTCTTGGACGACTGACCTATAGTATATCATGACACTCCTTAAGTCGTTCACGACATAGGCTTCCCCACCACGGCATGAAGACGCGTCTTCCTTTTGTCATGAGGAGGTCGTCCCGTAGCCAAAATCGTTGAGTCTTTTTCGCTTGTGCTAGAGAGACAAGGTGTTTCACCGTTGTGTCCTAATGCATACTTTCATGGATACGGTCCAGCAATGCACCCTCTAAGTGAACTTTCGAAGGCTCCGCCCGTGTATCCGTCAGTTCAACCTTACGACTCAGAGCATCAGTAACCACATTGGTCTTCCTCACCTTATACTCTAAAGCAAAGTTAAACTCAGTCAGGAACATTTATCATCGAGCTTGCTTGGGCATCAGGTTCTTCTATGTCTAAAAATAGCTCATGGCGACATTGTCCGTCTTGACAATGAACTGGGCACCCAGAAGGTAGTGCCGCTATGTCTCGAGATAGTGCACAATGGACATCATCTCATGTTCGTGCATAGTATAGCACCTCTCTGCATCCTTTAATTTCTGACTCTCGTAAGCAAACAGATGTCCTTCTTGCATGATAACTCCACCGATGGCAAAGTTTAAAGTATCTGTATGGACTTCAAAGGGTCTTATGTGGTCCAGCAACCACAACATAGGTTCCATCACCAAGGCTTTCTTCAAGCCATCGAAGGCATCTTGGAAGGCTCCTATCCAGATCCATACTTAATTTTTCTTCAGCAAATTCGTGAGGGGCTCAACAATGAGAGAGTAGCCTTGATGAACCGTCGATAGTTTTTTGCCAAACCAAAGAATGATCGCAACTCTGACACTTTGGTTGCGAACTCTATTCCTGAATGTCTCTTATCTTCTGCCCGTCTATGTGCAACAAACCACGCCCCACAACGTGGACAAGGAAGTTGATCTCTTTTTGTCCTAAGAGATACTTCTCTCGCTTGACACAGAAGTCATTCTTCTTTAGCACCTGAAACACTGTTTGCAAGTGCCTGACATGTTTCTCTATGTTGTTGTTGTAGATCATAATGTCATCAAGATAGACTACCATAAACTTGTCTAAATAAGGGTAGAAAATCTTGTTCATCAATGTCGTGAATGTGGCCGGAGCATTAGTCAACCCAAATGTCATCACCAAAAATTCATAGGCACCATTGCAAGTGACACACATCTTTAGCTCATCACCATCTACAATCCTCACTTGTCATAATCTGATCGCAAATCTAGCGTCGAAAAGACACAAGCACTACCTAACTGATCGAACAAGTCCGCTATCAGTGGCAACGAATACTCGTTCTTCACCATGACTATATTTAGTGCAAGATAATCCATACATAACCTTTTAGAACCACCATGTTTCACCTGAAAGAGCACAAAAGCGCCAAAGGGAGCTTTTGAAGGATGAACGATGCTTACTTCTAACATCTTGTCCAGTTGTCTGCGTAGCTCCTTCAATTCAGCATGTCCCATGCGATAGGGGACCATGGCAGGAGAATTTGCTCTCGGGTCAACTCAATCCTTTGGTCAACCTTTTGACTCGGGGCAGACGCTTCGACAGTTTTGGGGGCATCACTTCTTGAATCTTCGCCAACAGTGTGGCAAGGGTCGGCGGCACTGTTGCTTTAACCTTCCCTTCTTCAGTGTGCATAACAACTAAGAATATCTGCTCTCCCCGCTTGGCATTTTTCTTTAATTGCATAACAAACAACATTGAAGTCTTGCCTCCAAGAGTAAGGCATTACACAGTGTGTGAAAAATTCAACCTCATGATTGTCAATGAGTTTACCTTCGACAACATCATTACATTCTGGCTGCCAAGAAACTCTATTCTTAAAATCATTCAAAAATCATCCAAGGTCACCACTGAGAAGTTGGCTTTGCTGATGAATCATTGATAGTAGTTTGCCAAACCAAGAAATGACCACAACTCTAGCACTTTGGTTGGTGGACTCCATTCTTGAATGACTCTTATCTTATGTTCATCTATGTGCACCAAACTACGCCCCACAACGTGGCCAAGGAAGCTGATCTCCTCTTGTTTGAAGAGACACTTCTCTCGCTTGACATAGAGGTCATTCTCCTTCAGCAACTGAAACACTATTCGCAAGTGTCCCACATGTATCTCCATGTTGCTGTTGTAGATCATAATGTCATCAAGATAGACTACCACAAACTTGCCTAAGTAAGAAAAAAAAATCTTATTCATCAATGTCATGAATGTAGTCAGAGTATTAGTCAACCCGAATGGCATCACCAAAAATTCATAGTCACCATAGCGAGTGACACAAGTTATCTTTGGCTTGTCACCATCTGCAATCCTCACTTGCCAAAAATTCGATTGCAAATCCCAAAAATTCCATTCTTTAAATGAATTAAAATAAGATTAAAGATATAATACATCCTTGACTATGGTCATTGAATGTATTATATAATAATCTATATTTAAATTTGGGTGAAAAATGAAACATATTTTTTTGTGCTTTTATAGAGTTTAAAATGAAATTAACTCTCAATGTACTCTGACTATGGCCATTGGTATATATATTGAATTAATTCTAAGTTAAACTCTGATAAAAGATGAAATATTTGAAAATATGATGATTTTTGGAAAAGGATCCAGTGTGGATCCAGTGTTATTTCATAAAAGATAAAAATACTAAGTTTTGTTTACATCCTGACTATGGTCGTTGATGTAAATCATCAACTTAGGATTAATTACCTCTTACGAAATGGTGCACGTGCCATTCGTGTTGCCATTTGTGAGAATTTGAGAAATAAAGGAAAGGAATGCATGAAAATGAGCAATTCCTGATGTTTACAATGCTCATTCATTCTACCTAAAACAGGGAATGTAACTTCTCATTTAGATCTAGCTATTACAACATGTAAGATCAGTTTTACAACCCCAAGTAATGATATCTTCCACATATTTCCTGCAAAACAAGGATTTAGCACAAGGTAACGAAGATATAAGATATGAGCAAAAGTTGAAGATATCATATCAAACTCCTAATACACGATTGTGCCTAAGGATGATACTTGTGAACAATAGGAGAGGTATATTCATAAAACTTGAGTGGCATGTTTAGGCTAATCTAGAAATATACATATGCATAACCGGAGTGATAAACTTAGACTGATTGGAAAACATATATGTAAAACCTAAACTGCAATGGGAAGATACCTGTAAGGATGATACTTAAGCTAAGGGAAGCCTAGTGGTATGTCTGGATATGTAGGCAATATGTAGTGAAATGATAAGGTGTCAATAAATGTGGGCAAAAGATGTAATGATCTATCATGGACTCATGTGACAATATGCAAGACATAACAAGACGAGAAATGGTAGAAAGAAAACAGTATATAATACAACAGCAGGGGGGGGTCATGAATGTTATGCAGATACAGATGATATTACAAGACAAAATATGAGCTAACAATTAAAGCTGCAACTATAAGTATGAATGCATTGTGAAGGCAATAAGTAGGATTTGGTATTCAGATGGTGCTGCAGATGTTACAGCAGAAGATGCTGAGTGAGAGGAGGATTTTTACAGAAGCGCATCAGCTCATAGAACTGTCCGAGACAATGCAATACATGTGCGTTATAAAGGTGACAATGAGCAAAGATGGAAGATGGTGACTGTATAATGGAAAATGATGAGTATTGCTGTGAGTGAAAGATGAATAGTAAACTTTACAGAGAATGCAAATGGTGAGTGTTGAACATATACTATGCATGAGGGGTCAAATGAAATGTATAGATGAGGGATATTTCAGCAGAAGATATTCTTCTGCAAGATGCTGACGGCGGCAGATGATGAGGATAGTGGGATAGGTGGTAGCCATGCCAAGGTATGCATAATAATAAAACAATATACCTGCTGCTGCAAATGAGATTATAGCAACAGGGGTATGATGAAGACAGGGAGTTGAAAAAAAAATGTGTTCTTTTCACAAGTGGATATACAGAGGTGTATGGCATGCAAGTATTGAAGCTTGTGCTATTTGTAGGTGAGTAGTGCCTATGAGATGCCAAGCTAACAGGACCAAAAAAAAATTTTATTAATATATATGATGCCAATTTGATCTCTTCATCCCTGTAATGTTGATTGCATCTAAATGTCATTGAGATTGCTGACAGCGCATCACAGGCACATAGGCTTCCTCTGCTACTTGATCGATCTCAAAAATTATCTCTAACCTCTAGCCCAGCTTTTAAAAGCTCACCATCAATCCTTTCTACTTATGAGCATTTTAAAAGAAACTGATTTGAATGGATTGGACAGGCCTAGACCTCTCACTTGAACTGGATCGAATAATCAGATACTGTCAAAACACCTCCCTTTTCCCCTGAACATGCTAAAAAAAAGATTGTCAGCTTCGTGATGCATATTTATACCAGCGGGTAGGTCAACCATGTAGCGGAAGGTCTGTAAGGGGATTCGACCCTGCTGCAAAGGATTTCACCCTGCTGCAAAGGGGGCCGAGCTGAAGGCAAATTAGACAGCCACTCCAGAGCATGACTACACCAGCATATTGGCGGCTTACTTCCAAAGGGGAAATACAAAGCTTCTCAACTTTGAAATATACATCAAGAGAATACTTATGATAAAAGATCACCAATGAATGGATGAAACGAGAGATATCCAGATAAAAGCAAACATGATAATTAGTTAAAATGGAAATGACAGTTTATGCAAGATTTAAAGAAAATAATGAGAAAATCCTAGCGATAACATTCAGATGAGTTCAGTAAGGAAGATTAACATATACAGATAATGCTCAGAACTAAATCGAAAGAGATAAATTGAACAAAACATCAAATACATATTGTCGAAAGGATATACAAATGATGTCGAGCCAGGTGGATGTACGCCATGGGGAGCAGCCTAATCGAACATATCATGACTAAAGGGATGTAGAGCAGAGGATTATGGGTAAAACTACAGCTTAATACTACATAGGCATTGGATAAATTACAATCCATACTAACATAGAGGCACAATACAAGAGAAAATATGTAAAAGTTATAAGGTGATGGCAAGACCAGAATAATCAAACAAAATAGAAACCAAAAAAAAAAATTAAAGTAATAGTGCGATAGCACCTTCAAAACCCAAAATCCTGTTGAACATTCAGCGATAGTCACCATAATTTTGATGGGTACACAGCACCATCGAAAGAGAAAAAAAGAATGATAGCCAGATATTAAGAAAAAGGATCAAGGGTAAATAATAAAAAAAAATAATGATAGGGGTTAACCTACCGATATTTTGAGGGTATAGGTGAGCAACCAGATATGGTGGGGTTTACCGAATACTAGTTCAACACTAGTGAGAGGAGGGCCTCTAGTATTTAATTACTGGAAGTTCGCTTGATCAGACATTGCATGGCTATTCGATCGAATGCAGGGAATTCCTATGCCTCCAATAAAAATGAAAATCACAATATGACGGAATGAGGATAGGAGTCAAGATCAATGGATCCGCCATCCTTTCATAGGGAATTACGCGTGAACAAAAGTTCACTTATGCATGATCAAAGCAGTTCTATGCTGAATTGCAGAGCCACAGTGAAGAAGATATGGGAATATGAAAATTCCACAGATGTTACCCCTATAAGTCGAGGTTGCCATAAACAGTTCGGCGTTACAGAGGGTGTTAAAATGAGACAAATAAACCCAGCATAACTCGAAATAAATCCAAAAAAAAAAAAGGGAATCAAAATAGGAATAAAGCAATAGAAATCGAGATAAGTGAAAAATGGAATGCAGGTAAGAACTGGAAATAAAACTCAGGAAACAGATGCCAGTTGAAGATTAAGACATAAACTAAAATCTGAGTGAAAATAAAAAAAAGAAATCGAATGTTGGGACACCATGATCCCTGTTAGTTTTGCATACGAGAGATCGACATTACTACAAGTAAGCCGGCACGTTCGATGATGCATCAATGGGGCATAATCAAGACAAGACAAAATGCAGAAGCCAGGAAATGGGAGAAGGAAAGCAAAGTGTAGCAATGCAGAAAGTTGGAGGTGAGCAAGGGACTCTTACCAGCCTTTTACAGTGGAGAGATATCAAGGGATGCTGGAGGAAGGGAACGAATGCTTGATATGAAGCCCAATGAGCTGCAGAGATTTGGCAGAAGGATGTTGATGCTCTTTCAGTGGAACCCGAAGGGCAGTTCTATTGATTTCTCGTGCTTGCTGGAGCTTTTTTTTTTAGAGAGAGAGAGAGGTTTCCCCTCTTTCTGCTGTAGGGATTTCCTCACCGAGAGAAGAGTCCATGCCCAGAGGGAGCAGGATTGCTGGAATTCTGAGGGAGAGATTCAATCCGATTCTTTGTTTGCAGGAGTTTCTGAAGGAAGGAGGAGGTCGATTCTTCTTCAGGGGGAACCAGAGAGAAGTCTGGTGGCTTCACTTTGCTCGCAGGGACTCCGGAAGAGGGAAGCAAAAGGGGAAGTGATGGATGAAAATCGATGTGAGAGAGTAAATCCTTTAGAAGAGGAGTAGACAATGGATGCCTTTTCAGAAGCTCGAAGGCCTCTTCTTAAGGGGAAAATAGAGGGTTCGAGAGGAAGATCAGTTGAAGATGGATGGAGGAGAATCCAGGTTTTTGTTGCAGATGTGCGATGGAGAGAGAAGGAGATAGGCGCGGGAGAGAATCCGTTATCTTTTTTCCTTATTTAAAAAAGGTGGTCCTCTTTTAGAAAGATTTTTGAAAAGTGGTTTAAGATGAGGTTTTTGGTAAAAAATGGCTTCAAAAGCTTGAAAATCATTCGTTTTCCTTGTAGCTTTTCTCAATTTTTTGGTTTTTTATGTTATTTCTCTAATTTTTTTAATTTTTGGAATAAAATCCTAAATTTTGTGAAAAAAACAAAGATTAACACTAATAATAATTTTTTTTTATGTTTTTGCAAAAATATTTACAAAAGGAGTTTTTCTGAGAATTCAAGGCGATTTTTGAGAAAATTTCTTCAGAAAATGAGTTTAGGATCCTGGTTTTGAGAGAATACGGATTTAAAACACTGGATTCGGATCCGGAATTGAATTTGAATACATCAATATGGAATTTAATTCAGAAAATCTGAAGAATGACTTAAATTTATCTTTGAAATCGCTTTGATTTTCTCAAAAGATGGAGTCAGGGGCAAAAGGGTCATATTTACAAAAGCTTTGAAAAATTTGGCGTGTTCACAGATGCCCCTCTTTGCTACTAAGCCGGTTGAAAGCCAAGCTTAGTGGCAAAGACAACACTCCAAATTTTGAAAAATGCCCCAGTCAGCAGATCTGAACTAGGTGTGGAAGAATTATTTTGAAAATATGGCTTCTCAGGCTTTGAAACCTTATCCTGAATGGTTTTGGGGAGATGATATCCTCGAAGATGGTGTAATCAAACAATAGAAATGAGGAAATCATGATGGGACTTTGGGTTGAACATTCCAAAATGGTGGATTGAAAATTTTGATCAAGCCTCATGGGAGAGACAAGATACGCTTTTGGAATGATTAAGGTTTAGCCCTTATCCTGGATGGGACGAAGATATATCAAAAATGTATTGAATGAGGAAAGGAATACATGAGAACCTTGATGGGACATTTTTGGAGAATGCCTCGTGAAATGAAGCTCAAGTAGGATCCTATCCTGGACGGATATACAAAACATGGGTTCCTTGATGGGAAGAACCATGATGGGATTGGAAGGAAACGTCTCGTTAGAACGAGGAATCTTGTTGGAACGAGTCTCAGGTTTAACCCAAACCTGAAAGGAAGATACTTCGCGAAGCGAGGTTCCGGGTTAACTCTTAACTTGAATAGGAGATCTACCATACGAGTTTCTCAAATGGAGAGACTATAATGGGACCTTTGGAACTTGGACAAACAAATCCGAAAGGGGTTTTTACGAAAGGAGGAAAATATAGGGTTCCCTAAAGCTTTGAAAAGGGGAAGAAATTGGGTGTCTCATTGCTGAGACTGAAATAGCTTTTGAAATCAAATGGTCTCTAGCAGATGGTTCATGTTTGACCCTTATCCTGAGTGGGGAAAATCTACCATACAGGTTTCTCAAAAATGGAGAAAGCATGATGGGACCTTCGAAATTTGGATGAACAAATCCGAAAGGGGTTTTTGCGAAAGGAGAAAATATAGGGTTCCCTAAAGCTTTGAAAATGGGAAGAAATTGGGCGTCTCATGGCTGAGACTGAAATAGCTTTTGAAATCAAATGGTCTCTCGCAGATGGTTCAGGTTTGACCCTTATCCTGAGTGGGGAAAATCTACCATACAGGTTTCTCAAAAATGGAGAAAGCATGATGGGACCTTCGGAATTTGGACAAACAAATCTGAACGGGATTTTGCGAGAGGAAGAAGATAGGGTTCTTGAAGCTTGGAAAAAGGAATGATTTTGGGTGTCTCATTTGTTGAGACTGAAATAGCTTTTTGAAATCAAATGACCTCTCACAGAAAATTCAGGTTTTGACCCTTAATCTGAGTGGGGACACCATACGGAATCCTTGATTGAAGAAACCGCGATGGAACAGAAAGAGATACTTCAACTAAATGAGGCAACTCTTCTGGAAGATATAGACAACGCTAGGTTGCATCAAAAACGGATATTGAATGTTTATTTCATTCTTGGAATAGCTAGAAAATTTTGCCAATAAGATAAAATTATGGCTGATTCAAATGCTTGGAAATGTGCACGTATGTGCAAAGATATTCCCTCTTTTACCTAGAGTATTTCCTCCAATGAGGTTAACTCCTCAGTTCTAAGAGTCAGATTCAAAATTTTAGCGCTGATGATTTTCTTCAAGGAAGCTATCCATTTCCCTGATATGAGAAGAGAAGAAATATTCTTAATTTCATAAAAACAAGTAGTGAAAAGATATTGATAAAGGAATTTTGCATGAGAAAAGATGACTTCTGGCCACTTTGGCAGCTTGATATCTGGGTGTTTTCCCATGATGATCCTTTTGCACTCTTTTTGAGTCATTGGGCTTTCTCGGTTTTTCACATCATCCTTCATTTGGATGTCTTGACTTTTCTCTCTTTTTCAGGAAAGGGTACGTCACAAACTCCTTCATCTTGGAGATGCTCTGATCCTTCTTTTTCTCAGGGATTATATATGATGACATTGGCTCAAAAGATCTTTAGATGATAGTAGAAATCAAATATCTTTTAGGGTTTGTCGGTAGGCTCATCACACTCGCCTTCATCTTTGACGGTGATATGAACTTTTCCTGGAAGGATCCTTCACAAACTCCTTCATCTCGGAGATGATCCAAATCTTCTTTGGCCCCGGGGGTTTGCTCGCATATTTGTCTTCATCTTGACGACAATTGAGAGATCCCTTTTGCAGATATTTGATTGCAACTTTTAAACGAAATGAAAAGATATGGGTTGAGTGGATTCTTTTTATAGCTCAAGATATTTTCACTACCTGATTGTCAGAAAGTCGTTTTTAAAACATGCGTCATAGCTAAGATCAATTATCAATTCACTTCTGGCTTTTCAACATCATTGAATATTTCTTTCATTGATCATATCGAGGACATTTCTTACATCCTTTTGGTCGATCAACAGGAAAAGATTTGAATTTTACCTCTTTTTTGCAAAAAAGTTTCACCTTTTGGGAAAGAAATATTAGAGGTAATCTGAGGAAATTCTCTTTGTGTAATCATACTTTTAGAATCAACTAATGCTTTTAGCAAATTGGCAAAGTTTTCACGAATTTCTTTTGAAATAATCATTCAATATACATTTTGATGAGACTCTTAGCTGTAATTTAAAGAAATGGTGTAAGAATCAGACCTTAGAAAACTGGACTGATGAAATACATTAGGTTTTTAAAATCCCAACCAGTTTACGAGAAACTGGATTTGAAAATCCCGACCAGTTATAAAAACTGGATTTGAAAATCCCGATCAGTTATAGAAACTGGATTTGAAAATCCTGACCAGTTATAGAAACTGGATTTGAAAATCCTGACCAGTTATAGAAACTGGATTTGAAAATCCCGACAAGTTATAGAAACTGGATTTGAAAATCCCGACCAGTTATAGAAAATAGATTTGAAAATCCCGACCAGTTATAGAAATTGGATTTGAAAATCCTCACCAGTTATAGAAACTGGATTTGAAAATCCTGACCAGTTATAAAAACTGGATTTGAAAATCCCGACCAATTATAAAAACTGAATTTGAAAATCCCGAGCAGTTACAGAAACTGGATTTGAAAATCCCGACCAGTTACAGAAACTAGATTTGAAAATCCCGACCAGTTATAGAAACTGGATTTGAAAATCCAGACCAGTTATAGAAACTAGATTTGAAAATCCCGACCAGTTATAGAAACTGGATTTGAAAATCCTGACCAGTTATAGAAACTGAATTTGAAAATCCCGACCAGTTAGAGAAACTAGATTTGAAAATCCCGACCAGTTTTAGATACTGGATTTGAAAATCCCGACCAGTTATAGAAACTGGATTTGAAAATCCCAACCAGTTGTAGAAACTGGATTTAAAAATCCCGACCAGTTATAGAAACTGGATTTGAAAATCCCGACCAGTTATAAAAACTGGATTTGAAAATCCCGACCAGTTATAGAAACTGGATTTGAAAATCCCGACCAGTTATAGAAACTGGATTTGAAAATCCTAACCAGTTATAAAAACTGGATTTGAAAATCCTGACCAGTTATAGAAACTGGATTTGAAAATTTCGACCAGTTATAGAAACTGGATTTTAAAATGAAGGATTTAATCTGATGGTTTGAAAGTGATTGAATTTGGGAGGTTATAACCCGAGGGTTGAGAAAATGATGAGATTTTGAAGATATTGCAACCAAAGGTTGGGACACTGATAGAATTTGTGAGATTGAAGATCTTGGAAATGATAGAATTGAGGAGTCGCACCCTAAGGGTTTGATCTTTTGGAATACATGACCAGCGGAAGCTGGATCTTTTGGAATATCGGACCGACGAGATGCTGGATCCCTTGGAAATACATGACCAGCGAGATGCTGGATCTTTTGGAAATACATGACCAGCGAGATACTAGATCCTTTGGAAATACATGACCAACGAGTGTTGGATCCTTTTGGAAATACATGACCAGTGACATGCTGGATCCTTTGGAAATACATGACCAGCGAGATGCTGGATCTTTTGGAAATACATGACCAGCGAGAGCTGGATCTTTTGGAATACAGGACCGACGAGATGTTGGATCCCTTGGAAATACATGACCAGCGAGATGCTGGATCTTTTTGAAATACATGACCAGCGAGATACTGGATCCTTTGGAAATGCATGACCAACGAGTGTTGGATCCTTTTGGAAATAGATGACCAGCGAGATGTTGGATCCTTTGGAAATACATGACCAGCGATATGCTGGATCTTTTGGAAATACATGACCAGCGAGATGATGGATCCTTTGGAAATACATGACCAGCGAGGTGCTGGATTCTTTGAAAATACATGACCAACGAGTGTTGGATCCTTTGGAAATACATGACCAGCGAGATGCTGGATCCTTTGAAAAATACATGAAGTTTTGGGAGATTTAAGTCAGAACTTGAATTTAGAAGGAGAAAAGTCTTTGGTCAGAAGACTGATTTTAGAAGGTTACCGGTGTGAGAACCGGATTTTCCAAATGAGCTCAATATATGATTGAAAAGTTTGAGAAATAACCAGTGCGAGAACTGGGTTTTAAAGATGAGCTAGATTTTTAAAACGAGTTTTTAGAAGATAATTCAGGATTTATGCCCTTATCCTGAACGGAGGAAATAATAAAAAGAATACCTCATTGAAAGGAGGCATCAGGTTTATCCCTTATCCTGAAAGGGTATTTTTTTAAAGATAAAAGTAAGTGAGATTTAAATAAGATTTGAAAAATTTGTTAAAACTTGACACAAATGAGCATTTAGCTTGATGTAAATTTGATCAAACCAAGAATGAATCAAATGAAATGAAAAATAAAGACCACAAGATTAATTAAGAATTAACAAAATTTGAAGAAAAGAGCTTTCGTCTAATCCTGCCTGCATATGACGGAAGAAGACGATTATAGATCAAAATAAAATGTCCCAGTATCATGGAGAAGAATGTAAGAATTGATAGAAGATCATTGTTTTATTGAAATGACTCTTTGAATAGTACAAAAAGGCTTTAAAATAAAAATTCTAAGTATAAAATTTCTTCAAATGCAGAGCATTAATGGGATCTGGCATTTCAACCCCGTCTGCATTGATTAGACAATAAGAATTGCAAGGTAATGCTTCCTTAACCACATAAGAGCCTGCCCAATTGGGTGACCAATTGCCCCGTGGTCGATGCTTGAGATGAGTTGTCGATCTGAGTACCAAATCGTTCACTCGAAATTTTCTCTCAATGACAGACTTGGTATAATGTCGAGCTATCCTCTGTCGATAAGCTTGAGCGTGCTCTACTGCTTTGAGCCTTTTTTCATCCAGTAAATCTAACTACACCAATCTCTGCTGCTGATACTGATCAAGTGGCAATTCTATAAGTGAAGCAAATTTGAGAGCGGGCTTCTGGATATGGAGAGGTAATACCACTTCAGTTCCGTAAACAAGTTTTGAAGGAGTGGCATTAGTCGGAGTCCGAATGGTGGTCCGGTATGCCCAAAGTGCGTCATGAATTTTCTCATGCCAATCTCGACCTGTCTTCACAGTCTTTTCTAAAATACGGATTAGGATTTTATTGGTGGCCTCTGCTTGGCCGTTCCCTTGAGGATAATAGGGAGCTGAGAAATGATGGCAAATTCTGAATTTAGAACAGAAAGTTTTCATCCTCTCGTTTTTAAAATGAGTTTCATTGTCTGAAACAATGTCATGTGGTATGCCGAAGCGGCAAAGAATGTTCTTATGAATGAAAGAAACCACATGGCGGCCTTCTACCATGCGTAGAGTAACAGCTTCAACCCATTTTGTGAAATACTCTGTCGCGGCCAGAAAGTATTTGTGGCCGTTGGAAGCAGAAGGAGTAATTGGGCCCACGACGTCAAAAGCCCACATAGAAAATGGCTAAGGAGAAACAACTGATTGCAGATATGTGGCCGGAGCATGAATGTAAGGCACGTGCAATTGGCACTTGACGCACTTCTTCACAAATCTATGACAGTCCTGCTGCATGGTATTCCAGTAATACCCTGTTCGAACGATCTGCTTGACGAGAGTCTGATAGCCAACATGGCCACCACAAATCCCTTCATGTGCCTCTTGGATAACTTCTATAGCTTCTTCTTTGTCTAAGCATCTTGCATACTCGGAACTGAAACCACGGCGGTAGAGAACATTGGCAAGAATAAAATAACGGGTAGACAAATGTTGAATCGCACGTTGCTCTCTTTTTGGCATCTCTGGTGGAAATTCACCAGTCTCAATGAAATTTTTGATATTTTGATACCAAGGCTTCTCCTTCAGATCGACCTGGTTTACTTGTATAACTGAAGCGAAAGCAGGTTGCTCAAGTCTGCCGACTTCAAAAGAACGACATGATTCACTGCCTTTGAAAGATAAAGTGGAGCCCAAACTGGCCAAACCGTCAGCAATCTGATTATGCTCTCTTCTTATGTGACTGAGCTAAAATTCTTCGAAACTGTCCACAAGAGTTAGGACGACCTTCTGATACAGAATCAATTTGGAATCTTTTACTTGCCATTCAGTGTTAACTTGACTCACAACAAGTAGGGAATCGCCAAAGGCATGCACTCTCTTGACATTGAAACTTTGCAGAATTTTGAGGCCTTGTATTAAAGCTTCATACTCGGCCATGTTATGAGTGCATTGGAAACCAAGCTTGATGGAATAAGGGATCATTTCTTTTTCTGGAGTGATTAACAAGACTCCAATTCTTATGCCAGACATATTTTTAGAGCCATCGAAGAAAAGGTTCCAAACTGGGGGCTGTTGGATATTACAGATGTGCTCATCAGGAAAATCATCCTCTGCTTTAATCTCTTCCGTCAAAGGAAAATCCGTCAACTGATCTGTGATCGCTTGGCCTTTAATCGACTTTAGAGAAACATACTATAAGTCATATTGCATCAGAAGGACCTGCCACTTTGCAATCCGTCCAGTGAGGAAGGGTTGTTCCAAAATATATTTGAGAGGATTAAGTTTCGATAGAAACTTGATTTCAGAAGCCAATAGGTAATGTCTCAATTTCTGGCACATCCAAACCAAAGCCAGACAAGTTTTCTCCATCTGAGAATACTTCTTTTCATAATCAATGAAAGTTTTGCTAACATAGTAGATGGCGTGCTCTATCAGGCTGCCTTCTTCATACTGGGCGAGGAATCCACCACAAACATTCTGATTGACTGAAATATATAGTAAGAGAGATTTTCTCAACTTAGGCGGCTTCAAGACTGGTGGATTAAGGAGATACTGCTTGATGCGCTCAAACGAGAACTGACATTCTGATCCTCATTCAAATTTAACTCCTTTTCTAAGCAAATGATTGAAGGGTTCACATCTCATAGCCAAATTGGAGATGAACCTGCGAATAGACTGAATATGCCCTTTAAGGCTTCGCAGTTCTCTGAGATTAGTTGGAAGCGGCATATCAATAATGGCTTTTGCCTTGGTCGGATCCACGTCAATTCCTTTCTTGCTGATTATGAAGCCGAACAGTTTGCCGGATTCCACTCCAAAAACACACTTTTGAGGGTTAAGTCTCAATTTATAGAGAATAAGTCTTTCAAAAACTTGATTAAGAGCATCAAGGTGATCCTCTTCTTCTTTTGACTTAACTAAAATGTCATCCACATATGCATCCATATTCTTGTGCATTTGATCATGGAAAATGACGACCATTGCCCTTTGATAAGTTGCTCTGGCATTTTTGAGTCTGAATGACATGACTGTATAGCAAAAGGTACCCCATGGTGTAGTGAATGAAGTCTTTGACTGATCACGAACGACCAACTTGATCTGATTAAAACCTGAGTATCCGTCCATGAAAGAAAACATGGCATGACCTGCTGTGCTATCGATCAACAGGTCAATATTGGGAAGCGGATAATCATCTTTCGGGGTGGCCTTATTGAGATCCCTGAAATCAATGCAGATCCGAACTTTTTCGTTCTTTTTAGGGACTGCCACGATATTTGCCAACCAATCTGGATAATCAATGGCCCAGATGAAGCCTGCTTTTAATAAATCTTCAAGTCCTTCCTTGACTTGCTGCTCAATTCGAGGGTCTAATTTCCTCAATTTCTTCTTGATTGGTCTGGCTTCTGGTTTCAACTTGAGGCGATGCTCAACCAGCTTGGTATCTAATCCTGGCATATCTTTGTAAGTCCAGGCAAATACTTCCTGATGTTGTTTAAGGAATTGAATGAGTCTTGCTTTATCAACTTCGCTTAAACCCGACCCGATTTTGAGAATTTTCGGATCATCTTCCGACCCAATGTTGATATCCTCAGTTGGATCTTGAACCAAAGATGATGGTTCATCCTGCTTCTGAATGTGAGCAAATTCTGGTAATTCTTGAATAGTGGAATCAAATTCAGCTGGCTCTTCGGCCTGCTCCGCTGTCTAACTGACCTCTGCTCTGTCTTTCATCTCAGGAAACCTTGCCAATTTTAGATATTTGGGATTAATAACGAATTTTGTCATTGATTCAGGAGTTAATGGTCCTGAAAATATAAGAAAGGTTTTTAGAGAAAGTACAAGTCAAAAACAAGTTTTTTACAAAGTAAAGAAAATGACATAGACAAGATATAAGAAAGAAATGATGGATACTTAAAGAGAAAATTTGATCTTTCATTGATTGAAAATGAAGTATTTACAAGACATTGACAAAAGATGGGACTTTGTTATCCCTATAAGATTTAAACAAAGAAATGAGAACAGAAAAGCAGGAAAACTGAGGCATCATCTTTTTATTGGCTTCCTCTGACAAAAATGGTCTTCTTGCTAGAATCTTGGCCGGTGAACCCCAACCCTGAATTGTCTGCATGCTAAACTGGAATGATGGGCTCTATCATGCCGTCTTCATCTTTCCCCATGCCTCGGAATGGCTGATATCAATGTTTGATCAACAGATTGAATCCCTTTTTTGCTTTAGAAAACTGAGGAAATAAAGGATGATCTTTGAAGGAGGTGTAATTGATCCGTCCTCCTAGTTTGAAGAAACAGGGTCCCTGCCATTGGACCGTGGCTGCAACGTTCTCTTCTTCCATGACATCTTTCAGTTTTAACATCTCTAGATTAAAACTGAGATTGATTTCATCCGCTTCTCGGATGCTTGGAATATCAGCTGTAAATGTTGGACGAGGAATCATAGGCTGTGGCAACCTTTCTTCAGGGTCTTCGCCCAAAACGGTAGTAATCATTCCTCCCTTGGACCAATTGATGCACTGGTGGAGGGTTGATGGAACTGCGTTGGCGTTATGGATCCAGGTTCGCCCCAACAAAAGATTGTAAGTTGGTGGCACATTGACAACATGGAATAGAACCGTGTGCACTGAATAGTTGATGGAGATTTCCAAGAAGATCTTGCCATTGGCAGTCTGCCCGTGATTATCAAAGCCATAGATGGTGATGGGATCAGGCACGTATTCCTCTTCTTTTAATCCCAGGGCCTTTGCTGTCATTTCTGGGCAAATGTTTAAACTGCTGCCCTCATCGATAAGAACATGTGGAACAGTCATGCCCCTGGTCCTGACCACGATATACAGTGCATTGTTGTGAAAAGAATGAGGCTTTGGCAAGTCCTCATCAGAGAAGGTAATAGGCGCATTTGTCATCGCCTGGTTCACAATCTGCGCCATGTCTTCGGGCGTGGTGCCCGGCTTCACTTTGATCTTTCTCAGTAGATCATCTAATTTCTCCCGATGCTGGGGAGAATCGTGAGTCAACTAAAAAATGGAGATGTTAGAGAGCGCAGTAATTGGCTTCTGAAGGCTTTTGGCCCGCTCCTCTGCTGCTTCTGAGGTTTCTGCTTCCTCTGTGCATGCTTTCTTTTTCAGAAATCTCTTTGGAAAAACTTGGGTTTTTCCGCTTTCAACTGACGTATTCCTTATGTTCAGAAACGAGAGAATATCCCCTCTCCGAGAAGCAGGTTGATCCTGATGTAAAACCATCACCTGATGCTGCAAACTCATTTCTTCGCTGGAACATGGACGTATGTGACTCTGTGGAAGAAAAGAATTTTCTGAAATGGTTGATGTTGAATGCTTTGGGAATGGGGCGGACAGGATGTCCATTTTGCCCTCTTCTTCATCCTCGATAAGGATGCTTTTATCAATGCAGTCCTGGATCAGATGCTTCAGGACGAAGCAGTATTCAGTGTCATGGCCCATTGCTTTGTGGAATTTGCAATACTGTTCCTTGAATCTTCCCATGATCACTAGCGGATCTGCAACTTTGGGAAGTTTCACTATTCTGTGAGACAACAAGTATTCCAGAATCTTTTCCAAAGGCTGGTCAAGGGGAGTGAATTTTCGATCCCTGCTCCAGTTTATGTGCTTGGGTTTTTCTTGAAGGTCCCCTTTTTGTTGAGGACCGGTCGGGAGAGGCTTGTCACTGTTCTTGAAGAACTTTCCCTTTCTTCCTCTGTTCTGCTCGGGCTTCGTGTCACTGCCGCTGCCATGCTTGCTGCTACTGCCCTGATTATCTTCGGGAACATCAGCGGAGTAAGTGAAGTGTGCCTTCTTCTTTGGATCTTGTATATTCTTGGCCAGAGCGACACCTTCGTACATTCCATTCTCTACCCCCATTTCGAGTCATTTTGCTCGCTCTGTTAGTTCGATAAAGGATTTGGAGGGATATGGGAAGAGGAGGCTTTTTAGGGGCTGGGAGAAGTTGTTGAGAATGACTTGGAGGGCATGTTCCTCAGATATAGGGTTCCTCATTTTGTTGCAAAGACTCCTCCACTTGTGGATGAAATCTCTGACCTTTTCATTGGGCTCTTGCTTCAGGTTGCATAAATGGTTCATAGTAGGTAGGGCTTCCGTGTTAAATAGGAAGCGTTCAACGAACATATTAACGACCTTGTCAAAATCCCTCAATTCGATGAGATTGACATGTTCAGCGTACCACTTGGCAGCTATCCCCTCCAGACTGCGGGGGAAACAGAGAAATAGAGCACGGTTGTCTTCACTGAATCAGGCGCATTCGGCAAAGAACATTGCAAGATGGGCCTTAGGATCGCCGGATCCATCAAATTTAATGAATTTTCTGGGGAGGTTTTCCAGATTGATGTCTCTTTCCAAGCCGAGGTAGAAATCCTACCTGGTGTATGATCTTTTTCGTTTATCCCGAACTTGCAAGTATTTGACTATTTTTGTTAGTGCCTGGATTGAATCCTCTGCAGGGGCCCCATACTTGGGCTTGTTCACTGACACTGGTTCTTCCACTGGCCTCTTGAATTGCCGCAGATGCTTCAGAATGTAAATCAGCTGCTCTTCTTCAGAGTTCTCTTCCGCTGATTCTAAATCTTCAGAAGTACTGTCACGCTGTACTTTCTGCTTGCTGATTTTAATGGGTTTCTTCATGGGCTTCTTTTTAGTTTTGCTCTTAGAAGCTGCCTTCTTGGGGCCAGCTTTAGCCTATTCGGCCATCATCTTGGTCATCATTTTTTGGAAGACTCGGTACATGGCCGGGTCGACGTCGCTCTCATCCCCTGAGTCATGCTTTTTGGATATTCTAGGAGAATTCATCTCCTCTGGTTCGCTGTCACTGTGCCGTTTAGCCGCCTTCTTATCAGCCCTTGTCTGAACCATTTTTCAGATGCCAAAGTTTTTCTGCAGAAATATGGGAATGGTTAGAGTATGGAGAAGCTTTATTGAAAATTATAACTTTTTGAGGAAAAAGAATGAAGGATTTCGGCAGACAATTTCAAGAGATTCTCCCATTACTCGGGATTGGGTCATCACAAGATTTGTGACAATTGCGTTACCATTTGATGATAACAGAGAAATGTGCCTTGTTACCTAGGCGAGGTCGTCAACCATGATAAAATATAGTGAAGAAAAATGTGGGAGGAATGTCCCTTTTACCCGGAACGAGGTCATCACTAAAATTGTAACCATTTGCACTATAAAACAAAATACAAGAAGTAAAATTTTGGCCAAAAGTATTTTTTATTGATATTTTAACATTCAAAGACAAAGAGAGGATGGGCAGACATTTTGTCACCACTCTCGATATTCAGATGATACATTTGGCCCAGGAAATATAGACAGAGAAATAAAGGAGTCCCAGGTATATTTTGTGATGTGGTATGCCCCAGACCACTGATCCGACTGTAGGTTGAATTTTGGCATGTTGCCTGTCGGGAAGCGGGTGTTGGCACGAACTTGCCGCTGCGAAAACTGCCTCGGACATTGCTCTGGTTGATAATCAACACAAAAGAAAGGGCCCATCAACCTGTAGCGCTTGTCGCAAGCGCAGGTGTATCGAGGAACGGTCTCTCTCCTTTCGAAGAAATCCCAAGTAATCTCTTCCTGATGCAGTTTCTCGATCAAAGCTCGACACTGAATGGCTGACTTCGGCTGCTTACTGTTGAATCTGAAAGAACTGGCCTTCGAGGGAACGTGTCGCAGGAACCATGACTGCAGGGCGTAAGTGCATCCCTCTACCAGAATGGTCTCCCCAAGAGCAAATCAAGCCAAGCCTCTGTAAAGGAAAGCTAAGGCTGCCATAGAAACTGATAGCTGACGGGTTTGCTTGCTTCCCCATCTTCGAAAGAGTTGGGCGACTCTAATATCTATGAAATTCTGACCATCTTGGAAGAAAGCTAATCCAACTGTGCACAGAATCATGGCATGCTGAATCCTGTCTTTCGCTGCTCGAGACAAAGTGTCCACTTCCTCGTAGGTCCCATACTTGCGATAGAGTCCGAGCAGGTCGATGAATTGATTCCCGCCAATCTCAGTAAGGGGCCAGGACCTGCTCCTTGTTGCTCTGGCCAAGGCTTCTCGAACATATACACCTTTGATGTTGATCAAAAACTGCTGCTCGACAGGGTCATCTAGCTGACCAGCTGGTTTGGGCAATCCCATAATATCATTGAACTCATCCATCAGTAGAGTCATCTCTCCCCAAGGAAACCAGAATGTGCAGGTACGTGGATTCCACCGTTCTACCATGGCCTGAATCAGAGCTCTATTGATGGTTCGCTTGCCCACTGCTGATGCCATCTCCAACCCACAATCATCCAGGTGGTCTGGGAACATACGTGAGAAGGTGGTGAACCAAGAATAATACCACCGAGGGAAGAAAGGATGAGACTGGATAACCCGCTGATCCAAGGATCCATCATGAATTTGATAGAAGACATGATCTCGGGGAAAAACAACATCGAGGGAATTTGACGCCATCGAAATGATACTGGGGCAAAAGAAGAGTGAGGGAAATTAGATAGAATTCAGGACTTACGGATAGACTCTTGAAGACACAAACCTGGAAATTTTGAAAAATCGGGGCAATTTTTAAGGAGTTTTCCAGAGTTTTGAAGAAAATTTGATCTAGAAAGAGAAAAGAAATGTAAATAGAGAAAAATATACACCTGGGGTTTTTGAAAGTAAGGGTAAGTTTTGAATAATACACCTAGGGTTTTTGAAAAGGGTTTGATACATATATATGAAAGAATAAGAGAATTATCATACAACTAAAGCTGCACAAACAAGGATGCGCACACAGCACTCCCTAAAGGCTGACTCTAAATGCAAATAGTTGAAATGGCTTGTAGGACCTTAATCCTAACTCTAGGGTTCAGATCATCTTATTCCAATCAATATATGCCAATATACCCAAGCCAAAGCTCGAAGTACGTGGCATAAAAATATTTTTCCGGTTGTAAGGTAATGGCTTCCCAACATCCTTGAGCACCTACCGATATACCTCGGACTATGGCCCTTAGGTAAGTGGCAGGGGGGCGCGAACCCAAATAAGTAGTCCAGTTGTGAGGCTCTCTCTCGAACTATGGTTCAGTGAGACAGCCCAGCAACGTGAAGACCAGGACAATATAGGTAAGGAGGTTTTCAAAATATGTTCAACATGCAAGAAATCAGATGGCTCTAATGCAAATCCTAAAGAGATAGATTAAAATGAAGAGAAGCATACACTTGCATACATTGTTTTGCATTCAATCCTTAGAATTGAGGAGAGTTGTATTTCAAACCTAGATCTAATGTGAGCATGGAATAATCTCCTCAATCTGGTCCTACCAAACCATACTTAAATCCTAGATGCAATGATGTCAGCTTAGGACAGAGTCTAGGCTCCTAAGGTTTGCATGGAAATGAAGCTGACATTTAAAGAATAAAGACTTAGATAATATCAAAGCAAAAGAAAAAGGCATAATTTGACCGGACGGAGACGTGTCCCATCACGGTCGCCAAAACTGTGATCATCGCAAATTTTTTCTTCTCATAATATTGTGATCATCGCAAAAATTTTTCCTCTCCCGTTGGTTTCTCTCTCTTCCTTCTCTTTTCCTTTTCTAACCTCTATTCTCCTCCTTTTTGAAGGGAGTGGAATAAAAGAAAGAAAAGAAAGAGAGAAGAGAAAAGAAAGAAAGAAAGAGAGAAGATAAACTATTTTGTGCGGTTTTCACTTGACCTTGATTTGAAAAGAATTTATAAATTTAACTCGCCTCCGTTTTGAAAATATTTGCGGGAAAAGGGGAGACGGGATTCGCTCGTCGGTACGATGTTCGACCGTTCCTGGCGCCTTTACCAGGGGTAATCGAACCAAGGATCGAATCTATGCCTTTTTGCTTTGCCTAAATATAATCTAAGAATTTATCCTAAAAGATCTAAATGCATAAAGAATCAAGCTTGTGCAATGCAAGAATGTATGCTCCTTTTGAAAGATGTTTTGGAAATTTCCAAGTATTCTGAGATGAACTTTGATAAGGGAGTGAAGAAAATGATTGAATCTAACTTTAAAACTTGAGATAGATCAGAGAAGTTCTAGGTCTTTGAAATAAATCAGAGTTGGAAAATAAAATCTTGATTTTGAGAAAGAATGATTTGAAGCTTTGAAATGAAAGGAAATGAAGTTTCAAAGTCAGAAATGGATTTTGAATTTTGAATTTGAATTTAAGAAAGGAAATGAATACTTGAGCTGGAATTGAATTTAGATTTTGAAGTTTGAAATTGGAATGGATTGAGAAACTCAAATGGTATTTAAGAATAGAAATGGATTTAGGGAGTTCAGATGAGATCTGAAAATGGAATTGGATTTGAAATTTAGAATTGGGAATGGAATTGGATAATGGATTTAAAATCTGGGATCTGAGGTCCGATGTAAAATTGGGTTCTGGATCCTAGGATGGATTTGGATCTAAAGTCTGAGATCTAGAGTAGAATTGGATTCTAGATCCTAAAGTGGATTTGGATCTGAAGTCTGAGATCCAAAAGTGAAGTTGGACTCTGGACCCTAAAGGAAATTTTGGATCTGAAGTCTGAGATCCAAAGTGAAATTGGACCCTGGATCCTAAAGGAAATTTTGGATCTGAAGTCTGAGATCCAAGGTGAAATTGGATTATGGATTCTATAAGGAAATTAGACCTGAAATCTGAGATCCAAAGTAGAATTGAATTCTGGATCCTAAGGTGAATCAGATCTGAAGTCTGAGATCCAATATGAATGTTGAATCCCGGATCCTAAAAATGTATTTGGAGTTAAATTCAGAAGATGAATCAAGAATTTCCAAGTTTGAATTGAACTTTGGAAAATGAGATTTTGATTTTGATTCTCGAATATACAAATGAATTTCGAAGTCAAATTGGACTTTGAATTTGAAGTTTTGAATTTTGAAATTTAGAAGATGAAGAGAATCTCAAAAGTTAAATTAAACTTTGATTTTGATTGGAGTTTTGAATATAAAATGAATTTGGAACTTCAAAGTCAATTTGAACTTTGAAATCTGATTTGAATTTGAGTTGGAACTTTGAAATTTGAATATAAAAAATGATTTTTGGAATTTCAAAGTCAAATTGGACTTTGAAATTGGAATTTTGAATCTTGAAATGAGATAGAATTGGATTTGAATAAGACTTGACCTGAGAAATGAAGGAGAAGAATCACTTGGAATTTTAAAAAGGAAATTTTGAAAATATGATGCAATTCTATCCTATGTGATGAATGAATTTAAAGAATCTTTGAAATTGGATTTTGAAAAGCTATTCCATTCTTTAAATGAATTAAAATAAGATTAAAGATATAATACATCCCCGACTATGGTCATTGAATGTATTATATAATAATATATATTTAAATTCAAGTGAAGAATAAAATACATTTGGTGCTTTTATAGAATTTAAAATGAAATCAACTCTCAATATACCCTGACTATGGCCATTGGTATATATTTTGAATTAATTTTAAGTTAAATTCTAATAAAAGGAGAAAATATTTAAGGAAATATGATGAATTTTGAAAATAGATCCAGTGTGGATCCGGTGTTATTTCGTAAAAGATAAAAATCCTAAGTTTTGTCCACACCCTGACTATGGCCATTGATGTGGATCATCAACTTAGGATTGATTTACCTCTTACGAAACGGTGCACGTGCCATTCGTGTTTCACCATTGTGAGAATTTTGAAAAATAAAGGTAAAGATTCATGAAAAATGAGTAATTCATGATATCTACAATGCTCATTCATTCTAGCTAAAACTGGAAATATAAATTTTCATTAAGCTCTAACTATTAAAACACACCAAAATTGAATTTATAACTCCTAATGATGATATGTTCCACATATTTCCTGCAAAAAGGGCAGAGTTAGCCAAATACAACAAACAACTATAAAAAGATATTGCAAACACCAAATGATAAAATATTCATGCATATGCCTTATGTTAAAGAAATATAATATATCATGCTGATGAGAGATCATATATCTGAGTACCTAAGGGATACTTTAAACTAAGAAGGAAAATGGATGCTAAAATGCATGCCTAATATCCTAATTTAATGAGAAAATAGATATGAGAAGATCTATACATGAACGTATATACACGCTAAAACTAAAGAAACCTAATTTGAGAAGGCATAGACAATGATATCATGTGAAATATTTGACCAAGATTACACCTTTTGAAGCAAATCAAATACTGATTTTGAATTAGCATACCAACTGCTTCTTGTTTTATCCAGAAACTAACATACAAACCGATGAATCCCAGTTTTATAGCAAAACTCCACTAACCTCATAGCTAGATGTGGATGAAGTGGTAATTCAGGTAAAAATGTAGAGGTGAACTGAGAGGCTATGCAGTTTGATATAGGAAGTCATAGCAGAAGTCGGGCTTTGTTACCACAACAATGCTTATCACCGTTATAAGCACTATGAAGATGCAGTGCACTGTAAGGTGTTTAGGTGATGAAGTGAGTGGGGTGCAATATGCAGAGAAGCGACCAAGGTAAATGCATGGATGTAAGGTGATAAAAAATGAAGCACAATGTATAGTGTTATGGTGACTGGTGTTGGTGATGTACTGTGGAAGATGAAGGTGCTGGAATGGTATGTATCTTATTGCTGTGCAGCATGACAGTAATATAAAGAAAGAGAGAATCGTATGAGCATCAGATGATAGTAGGAAATGTCATAGATGACAGCAGGGGTACTACGGTGAGTCCACAAAAATAACTAATGGAAGACATATTGACAGTTTGGGCACATTTACTAGATGACTGATGTTAAGGTTATGATGAACCATGGTGAGTATCTGGCAGTATGCAACCAGAAAGGGTATGAATAATAACTAAAAGTGTAAGGTTTTAAACTATAAGAAGAAAAGGACACATGCAGAGCACACATGAATCTTACTGCTGGGACTTAAGGGAGAAAATGTACAGGTGGTAAAAAAAAAATGGTATATATAGTTCTAACAAGTAACTATGTCAATGTTGGGTGGATAAGGTGGAAGTGTAGCTGGGATCATCATGGAGATGGCTGTAGTGTAATGAAGGATGGGGTTATAACAGCAACAAGTGAAGATAGGGTTTTAGCATGAACTGCACATCAGTAAGGAAGGTTTATGAAAGATAAGAAGGTTGTGGCAACAGGTAAGTAGGGACACTGATGAAAAGGATACATGGAGTGATGATGTCAATCGTGTATCCAAGGAATAAACATAAAGATTTAAATGGTATTGAGTCAACAGATAACACTATCTAAATAATTTAACAATATGATGAACCCAAAAAATGAGATGGAAGATTGAGACAGAAAATGAACTGATTCCTGTCATGACCATGATGTAGACATTTACAAGGTGGCTGAAAACAGTGGATTTTAGGGGAATGGCTGGGACTGATGTTATGAAGTGGATTGAAGGGGAAGCTAGCCGCGAAGGGTGACCATAGTGGGCAACACTTGGGTGGTTGAAAAGGTAAATTACAGCAGCTGTAAGCTTACTGTAAAACTCATAATTGAGAGAGGGCTGAAGTGGTGGTGCTGTAGTGCAGTGATAAGACGTGAGTGTGCAATGAAGGAGAATACATGCAATGGGAGGATATATGGAAGAGGTTGTAATAATATGTAATGTAAGGATGGAGCATAAGGTGTTGTGCTATTAAGGGTTGGGAGATGATTGGTCACAAAGTGGTCTTAATATGCTGATAGTGATGACAAGCAGTGAGGAGTGGGAATAAGACATAGTGGGCTGCCAACTGTGGTCTGCTTGAGGATTCATGAGATCAAGTTCCTCACCCTGTTTTGTTAGCTCACAGGCTGGAAATATCAAAGCTTACCATGATTGCTTCAATTAGCTGCAGTTTGACATAGCCTGTCCAGTTTTATTTTATTTTATTTTTTATCAAACTTAACTCCATGTCTCGTGAGGTGGCCCAGCCAAATCCATATACTTACAGAAATCCGACCTTTGCCTTGTTGGGGAGGTCATGAGGATAGATAGACGGAACACCTTGTGGTCAGCCAAGCTCAGCACATATGTTCATGCAAGGGTTGTCAGGAGCATTTACGCATCCCTTAAGGCTGCAGAACTGTAATTTGATGCCCTTCTCATCTGCAATGTCTTAAACACGTTCTTTGAAAACTCTCTGAGCTTCGAGTTGAAACCTCTTAGATGGGAGACAGTGGTTTGCTCATTACAGAGCTTTTCCTCTTCTTCAATGTAGCCTTTAATGATTCAGCACCACCAGATTGTAAGGCTTCAATTGAAGAGGGGAAAAAGCAAAGCTTCCTGTGTATAATGGATATACTGGAGAGTGGTTGTGCCATGGTGGAAGCTTAGTGTAGGTTGTGGTGGGTAAATGATATAGGCATCATGGTTGTGAGTAAATGAAAGTGCAGAACATGGATGAAGTGAATGCGATGGAGTTTGAGCTAGGGATGAAGACAATAAACTGGGTATATACCGGGGATAAATGCCATGACAAGTCCTAATAGCAAGTTTTTACATAAATATGAAAACGAAATACACAGTTTAGACTGGAAAGAGAAAAAAAAAAAAATGTACCTGTAGATGGAGGTGCAGAAACCAAACGTCCAATGAGGGACGGATTGCTGTGAATTAGAATTTACTAGCAGACAGTTTCTTTCCAGGAATTGACAATACCTCTGCAGAACATAAGCTTGCCTTTTCTTCCTTTATTTCTTTTACCTCATCCCTTTTGATAACAGGTTCGAAGTTCTGGAATGTCACTCGTGCACCAATATCTTCCAAGACTCCCTCATAGATCATCACCAAGGTAAACCCTGTGCTGAACTTAGTTCACCAGAACCACTATTCGGAAATGGATTCACTAAATGTTATTTTCAGGCAAGAGGTTTTGGAAGATATTGTATACCCAAATTGGATGCTAAGATGTCTTTTATACAAACTTGATGGCCTTGGATCCATTGGGACGCCCAATTACACTTGGGTGTGAGGTATGAACGGAGAGGAATGTAGCCCAATATGAAGGACAAAGGGTTGATGTCGTGAATCAAACTGTGGTACCGATGTGCAATACAAAGAAGGAGAAAAGTAAAGAAAAAATGCATACAGAGGATCGAAATGAGAACTGATGGTATTGTAGTTGCAGGATAAACAACGATCTAACAAACTGAAATAGAAACTTGAAATGCTATGAATTGAAAAAAATTAGGAAATCAACGAGAGATTACCAGTAGGAATCAAGACTAATAGGAATAAAAATCAGAAGGCAAACAGAAGTCAAAACAGAAGTAAGAAAAATAACTAAGAAGCAAAATATGATTTGAAACAGGAAGCAAAAGCATAGATCAAAATAAGAATGGAACAAAAGCCTAAATGAATTTAAAATAGAGCATCAAGCAGAGATTGAAAATAAACTACAACAGGAAAGAAACAACTCAAAGAAAAGGAAATGAATGTAAATAGGAAATTAAGACGTGAATTAAAATCAGAATGGGCAGAAAATTGGAAAGTAAAATTGGCTACAGACTAAATCGTAAATGAAACAAAAAATGTAAAAGAAAGATATCGAAAAATATGTTGGAATCGAATGATTCCATCGATGTTGCATGGAGGTGGGTGGATATTGCAGGAGCAATTCAACACCACCACTAATGCGTGAAGGAGACTGAAAACAGATAAAAATAAAAATAAAATAAAATAAATAAAAATAAAATAAAAACAGAAGAAAGAAAGAGAAATTACAGAAGGAAGAAAGAGCACTTACTTGTAGTTTGCAGGGGTTCTAGGGAAGAAGCGCTGTGAGGGAGGAGATGAAGGCAACTACCGAGGAATAAGTAGAAATTTGATGGTGTTGTAGAAGACGGACTGATGTTGGCTGAGCCAGGAGGGATGAAGATGGATGACAATGGCAAGAGACGAGTTCGTGAAGGAAAAGAAAGTGGAGGGATAGAAGACGACCCTTTTCTTCCCCTGCGTGAACTCCTCTTAAAGATGAAGAAGAGCCTTCGAGAGGGGATTTGTTGGAGATGGAGGGAGGAAAATCCAAGAGATGGTTGGAGATCGATGGTGGAAAATAGAGGGAGGAGTGCGCGGGAGATGATCCGTTGTGGATTTTCCCTTTTTCTAAAAAGAGGTTTCCTTTTTAGGAAATTTTTAAAAAAATGGTTAAGAAATGAGGTTTTTGGCAAAAAGGTTTCAAAAAAGCTTAAAATCCTTTATTTTTCTTTGTAGTCTTTCCGAATTTTTTGGTTTTTTTGTGTTTTATTTTTATTTTTTTGTATTTTTGGAGTAGAAATCTAAGATTTTACGAGAAAACTAAGACTAAACATTAATTTTTTTGTATTTTTGTGGGAAATATTTACAAAAGTATTTTTCTGAGAATTTCCGACCATTTCGGGGAAATTTCTTCAGAAGAGTGGGTTTGGACCCAGGTTTTGAGAAAATGTTCGAGTTTTGACACTCAAATCGAGGAATACAATGCAATGGATCAAAACAGATGTCGGAGGAACTGTCCAAGCTTATTTAAAAACTATTTTTGGTATTTTCTGTAATTTTAATTTAAAATTTGGACAACGAGGCTCATATTTGGATCTAGACAATGGATCCAGATCCAAAATCAATTTAAACATATGAAATGAATTTAATTTCAATAAAACTAGAGAAATGGACTGGAATTTAGATTTGAAATGACCCATTTGCTCAGAAAATGATATTAGGGGCAAAAAGGGAATATTTAAAAGATTTTGAAAATTTTGGGGTGTTCACAGATGCCCCTCTGTAAACACACCAAATTTTCACCCTCATCCAGTGTTTGTCCATTTCATAAGTCACTACAGATCATTGCATGTCATTGCATGTATTCTGCATAGCATTGCATGTCATTGCATCTCATTTTCGAGATCCAACACTCCTGTTTTCAAAACATTCAATCCAGATTTGAATTTTAAAGCTTTATTTCAAAATCAATTTCAAAATCTGGGTTTTTATTCAATACTCTGTCATTTTCCAACCCCAGGACTTTATATTTCGAAATATTTTCTCAAGGAAACAATCTGGATTCATTTCAAATTCAAATTTTAATCGATTTCAATTCACAGATGAGACCCATTGTGGTGGTGTCGCTTCTGAATTCCTCTATTCATTAAATTTCTCAAATTTTTGAAAGTTTCAGTCCGATTAGGACTCTGTCTCAGAGTCCTAATCCAATCAGGAGTCTGTTTTGAAGTCTGTTTTACTTCCATTTTTAATCTTTTTCGTTTGTTTTCAAAATTTAGGTCATTTTACAGAGTCCAGTTAGTTCAGGATTCTATTTTAGAGTTCGGTCGAGTTAGGAGTCTAACCCTGACTGTATTTTCTGACTTATTTCATCATTTCTTGATAAAATCTTTTGAAAATTCTTTCATTTGGCTTTTAAAATCTAAAATCTCAGAGTCCTAAGGGTTCAGGACTCTAACCCGGAGTTCCAGTTCGCTTGAGACCCTATTTTAAAAGATCTTGAATTTCAAATGTCAATTTTAACCCCTTTTCAAAGCCATTTTCAGTGTTTATTTCAAAATTGTTCAAAATTCGATGTGGGCCCACTCAGTTGGCACCATATCCAGAGGAATTCTAACTCAGTTAGGACCTTATGCCATTTCAAAAATCCTAATTTTAAGTTTACTTTTGAAAATCTTTTGAAAACTCCTTCAATTTCAAGTTTTAAAATCACTTTTTGAAAAACTCAAGTAGGGCCCACTCGGGGTGGCGCCATATTCGAGTAAGTCAGGGCTAGACTAGGGTTAGTTGATGTCTTGGTTAGTGTTAGAGGTTTAGAAGAGTCAAAACCATTTTGAAAACTCATTTTGAAAATTACTTTTTAAAACTAGTGTTTTTAAATGTTTTTAAAGGTGTTTTAAAAACCCAAATGTGAAAGATGCCAAGTGGCATCACATTTGGGGGTTTTCTAGGTTTAGTTAGGGGCTAATTAGGGATTAATTAGAGTCCCACCTAGGTTAGAAAACCACAAAAACCGTTGCCTTTAGTGGATTTATTAGAAAGAGTCCTAAAAAATGAAAAACCTCTTAATTAACCCTAATTAAGTGACTTTTGAAAAACTATAAAAAGGGACCTAAGGGGGGCCAAAAGGAGGGCTCTTTTCTCTCAAATTTTCGTGGCCTCTCTCTCCTCTCCAGCACCTCCACCTTCCTCCATTGCAGCTGCAAGCACCAAGGTAATATTTTTAATATTTTTTAGTTTTATTTAATACTTTTTCATGTTTTAAATCAATTTTAGCCATTGGTGTCATCCCCTTCATGGATTAAACCATGGATTCAACCCCAAGAACCATCAAGAATCAGCAAGAACACTCCAAGAAGGTGATCTAACCCTGTTTTGGATGATTTACAGAGATTTTAATCCATTAGAATTGATTTTAACACGATTCTTTGCATTATTAACCAATAAAATATATGATTTACCCTTTTTAATGGGTTAAATCTATGTTTTAAAGGTGATATCAAATTCCAGCCATTGATTCCCTGTTTTTAATTTATTTTCATGGTTTATTCATGTTTGTTTTACGTTCTACACCATAAAAATAATTTTTATTTACTGTTTTATGGTTTATTTTATTTATTTACATTAGTTAATGCATGGTTTGTCAAGTTTCTTAAATTTCTGTGTGTTTTAGGTTTAGAACAGTAAAGATAATGTTATTTCGGATTGAAGTTCTCATTGTTTAGTTTTGATTTTTTTATATGTGGTGCATACATGATTATTGAGTTACTGTAGAAAAATCAGAGGTTTTGGATCTCGGGAACCCTGTCAAAAAAATCAGACATCAAATCGGGTTTTTAAAGCTTTAAAATCGTGGTTAAAATCAAGAAGGTAACTTGCTGTGATGATATTTCTCTCATCTTATATCCGATTTTAGATCTGTAAAGTGCTATGGATTAACATTCAATAGATCTGTCTGCTGTGAAATTCTCGGATTTTTTTATCACAGTTTAGTATTTTTCCCCTTTTAGAGAATCTGTTTTTAAATTTAAATCTCGTTAGGGTTTACCAAAACCCTAATCAGACTTGTGTTAGTCATAAATCCCAAACCACAGATCCGATTCATGATCTGTAAAAAATGAGTATTGTTATTTTTCTGTCTACTGTTCACCACTAAAATTTCAGAGATTTTTGTTTAGGATTGATATTTATGTCTGTATTTTCAATCTGGAATAGCTGTTTTAATCCCTGTTAAGAGTGAAATATGTTAGCTCAGATTGCCGGAAGGGTTTCTCCCTAACCGAAGATGATTTTTCCGATCTGTAAATTGGGAAATCTCTGTTTTCCGTCTTAGTTAGTCTCTGTAAAATTTCATAAATTTCCATGGAGATTTGACCCCTGGTTCAGGTTTTGGACTGAGACTGGTTGGTGAATTAGGTCAAAAATAGCATATTTTAGGGTTTAATGCAATTTTCGGATTAATTTAATGTCAAAAAATTATTTTTATAATTTCAATTCGATATTAGGGTTATAACAAGTGCAGGTACCAATTTTTATGGATTTTGGAATCCATTTGATGGCTGAATTAAGCAAATTGCAAAACCGGGTTCCTGAAAGATCCAAAACACTGCTAAAATCACAGTTTTTGTGATATTGTTGGATTTTCGTGCATAAGCATATATTTTTAGGGTTTAATCATGTTCATAATCATATTAGGATGCTTTAGGTTTAATTTTATGCTCATTTGATTTCATTTAGTGCATAAAACCTAAGTTTTTACCAAAAATCTATTTCTAAAAACCCTGATTTCAAGGCCATAGTCTTGCTATCGGGGGCAATTTGGTCATTTGACCTAAATTTCGAAATCCCTAGCCCTAATTTCATATTTTTAATCATGTCATAGCATATTTGGTTTGAGTTTATTCCATTAAAATTTCAAAATTTGCATTTTATCAAAATATCTTTCTAAAAACCCTAATTTCAAGGCCATAGTCTTGTTATTAGGGGTATTTTGGTCATTTTGACCCCAATTTCGAAATTCCATATCTTCTCTTTCATATTTATTCCATTTTATTTCATACTTTATCATTTTTATTTAAGGGAATCAAGGAAGAGGCTTATATCTAGCAAAATCCAACAATTTCCTGATATTGTTGGATAAATCTAGAAAAGCCAACATATATTCATTAACCAAGTTTTCTAGTTTTGCAGGTACATTGAAGACTTTATTTTTCATGTATTTAAATTTCAATAGTGATGTAATTTGTAATTAAACTTTGGAATAAGAATTTACCTTTCCTGCTTAGCTTAGGTTGCATTGCATATAGTTTATTTTTTTTAATAATGTTAATGTGTGATGGATGATGATTCATGCATATTCAAACTCACCATGGTTTACACGAATGACACATGCACTAGCTTCTATGAAGTTTATAAACTTGGTGGAATTTGTATTTATGACCATAGTCAGAATACGAATGATACTCAGATTTATAATCTTCACATTAGCCACATTCAGCCTACACTCTTAGGCTAACTTCAAAAATGCACTGCATTTCTCAAAAATACAAAAAAGTATTTCTCAATTCCTCAAAATCATATTCATTCATTTCATGCATTTGCCAATTCCAATTCAAAATTTCAATTCAAAGAAGTTCATTTTCTTAAAATCTCCTAAGTCTTATAGCAAAATCGATTTTCCCAAAGGCATTGAATTTCAAAGGATATTTCAAGTATTTCCCAAGTTCCAAATTCAAATTTTCTAAGTTAGAATTTCAATTTCCAAGTTTGAATTCAGAGAAACCAAGTCTCTCAGAATCGATTTTCACTAAATGTCAAGGATTTCTCAAAATCGATTTTTATTTCTCTCAGAAGTATATTTCAAATCCCAATTCACGATTTCTCATGTGATATCATTTCCAAGATTTATATTTTCTGAATATTTCAATCATTCAAAGCAAACATCATGTTTTCAAATGTGCATTTTTTGAAAATTCATAGCACATGCCTGATTCTATGTGCATTTAGAAATTAGAATATGATTTAGACAAGTTGAATAGAGTAGAGCATAAGATTGATCCTTGGTTCAATTACCCCTGTTAAAGGTGGCAGGAACGGTTGAACCTTGTACCGACAGGCGAGTCCCATTCTTCGGAATTTTCCCGCATTTTAAAAAACGGAGGCGAGTTATTTTCAAAAACTTTTTCAAAGGTCAGTTTGATTTGCAAAAGTTAAAATTTTGCGATGATAACAGGTTTGGCGACCGTGATGGGACCTGTCTTTGCCTGATCAATCTAATGCTCTACTTAGTTCAAATTGTCAAAATCGATTTCCATGGAATGTCAGCTTTGCTTTATGATATCATGTGAACCTAGGAGCCTAGACTTAAACCCAGCTGACATGGAATGCATATAGACTAGGTATGGTTTGGTAGGACCATATTGAGGAGAATTATTCATGCTCATATAGACTTAGGTCTAATACAACACTCCTCAATTTAGGAATTGTATGAAAACAATGTTTGCTTCTTCAAATATTTCAAAAATCTATCTCTTTAGGACTTAGAGCCTTCTGTTTGATTGCATGTGCTCATGTTTTTCAAAAATCACCCCACCTATATTGTCCCGGTCTTCACGTTGCTGGGCTCTCTTTCAGAACCATAGTTCGGGACAGAGCCTCACAACTGGGCCACTTATTTGGGTGAAAACGCCCCTGCCACGTACCAAGGGCCATAGTCCAACGTATATCGGCAGGTGCTCAAGGATGTTGGAAAACTTGAACCTAGAACCGGAGAAATTGATTTTATGCCACGTACATCGAGCCTTGGCTTGAGTATATAGGCATAACTGGATTGGATACAGATGATCTGAACCTTAGAGTTTGGATTAAGGTCCCACAGCCATTTCAAAATTTGTGCATCTAAAGTCAGCTTTTAGAGAATGATGTTTGTGCATACTTGTTTGTGCAGAATGTGATTGAATATGTTATAGTCATCTCCTTTTATTTTCCATATTTTCCCCAATTTTCTAAAATACTGGACGATTTTCTCAAAATTCCCCAATCTATGTCCATGTACTGTCCATGTTTTAAAACCTTGGACAATTTTTCAAATACTTCATTTTCCATTTTTCATCAAACCCTGGACGATTCTCCAAATTTCCCTTAATTTCCTTCAAAACTCCAGGTGATTTCCCATCTTTCCTGTCTTCTGGATCTCGAATTTCCTGCTTTATTTTTATCCTGCCTGCATTTTTCTCAAATTTCCTGTATTTTCCCAAGTCTTATTCCAATTTTCCATGTTTTCCAGTCTGATGGCATCCAGTCAGCTTGATTCAGTCTTCCTTGAGGGTCACATCTCCTACGAGGTGCGATAAAGTCTTCCCGAACATCGAGTCCTCAGCACCGGATCCTTTTTTTCCCGGTGGTATTATTCATGGTTCAAGAACTTCTCTCGTATGTTTCCGGACCATCTGGACGAGTGTGGATTGGAACTGGCGTCCGCAGTGGGAAAGCAGACAGTCAATGGCAACTTGATTCATGCACTAGCAGAGTGGTGGAATCCGAGCACTTCTACCTTCTGGTTCCCGTGGGGCGAGATGTCAGTACTGATGGATAAATTTTCAGAGATTATGGGATTGCCCGAGCCAGCCGATCAGCCTGGAGATCCATTGAAGAAACAGTTTCTGATTAATGTTAAGGGTCTGGACCCTAAGGATGCCTTAGCTCGCATGACAGGACGCAAGTCTTGGCCATTGATAGAGGAGGATGGAAACGAATATGTGGACCTGCTCGAAATCTACAGACAGCATGGGACATTTGTGGAAGTCAGCTCGTTGTCCAGGACAGCTCGAGAGAGAATTCAGCACGCGATGGTTCTGTGCACGGTGGGATTAGCTTTCTTTCCCGATGGACGGAATTACATGGATATCAGAATTGTTCAGCTTATGAGGAGATGGGGAAGTCGACAGACCAGCCACCTCTCAATAGCCATGGCCGCACTCGCCTTTCTATACCGAGGGTTGACTCGTTTCGCGCTCGGAGAATCGATTCTAGTCGAAGGGTGCACCTATGCCTTGCAGTCTTGGTTCCTTCGACATGTACCAACCCGAGCCAGTTCATTCAGATACAATGGTGAAAAGCTTCTTCCAGTTGCGCGATACCGGTTCTTGATCGACAACCTTCAGGAGGAAGAGGTCGTATGGGACTACTTTGATCGCCAGGAATCACCTCCTAGATATACTTATACTTATGGCAAGCGATTCAGACTACTTGGCCCGTTCTTCTGCGCATACTATCATCCCGAGCGGTGTGTCAGGCAGTTCTCTCAGAGGCAGAAGCGCGTAGAGATTCGTCCACTAGCGGGGGTTCTGCCAGAATTCGATCTCGCATCAGATCAGTGGTCCGGAGCATACCATTCTGCCAGACATGGCTGGGATTCCTTTGTCAGTCTTACTATTTTTCCTGGTCCTCGTGTGTCTTCTGATTTTGTAGAGTGGTGGAAAATTGTTCGTCCCCCTCCCCTCTGTCAAGTGTATTATTGATAAAATCATGTTTTTCCCCTCAATAAAATTCTTTTACATTTCACTTTGGTTTGACGACCTCGCCTAGGTAACAAGGCATATTTTCAGTTGTTTATCTTGCAAAGAATAGCAACGCAATTGTCGTAATCCCAGCGACGACTCAATCCCTAGTAATGGGATATTATTTCAATTGTCTACCAAAATTCTCAACAAATATTTTCCTCCAAACCAAATTTCCTTCAGAAACCTAACCATCAGTTCTGCCCTGCAGAGAGCATCAGTAATATTCAAGAGAACATTTGCGATACCCGATGGTTGATACAAGATCCAGAAAGAAAGCCGCATCAGTTGAAGGCGTCGCGTACTCAGTAGCTTCAGAAGAAGAGATGGACTCACCTCGATCAATCCAGAGTCAGGGTCAGCAGGCGAATGATGGCATCGATCCCCAAATGTACGTCATGTTCAAAAAGATGATGACCAAGATGCTGGCAGAACAAGCTGAAGCCAGTGCTGAACAGACTCAGACTAAACAGAAAGATAAGGGTCATGCCGTCAAGAATGTGAAGATCAGTAAAAGGCAGAATCGTCATGAGGAGATGTCTGATGAGTCAGAATCAGCAGATGATACTGACAAAGAGTATGAAAACAAACAAGAATTCAAAAGGTCGACTCAGGGGCAGGGGTCGGCCTACAAATCCAAGAATCAGTCTGTTGACGACCCTACGCAGTCACAACTCAAAGATGTGATGAAAATAGTTAAGGATCTTCAAACTCGTGACAAGGGCAAAAGGGTCTTTACAAGTGAAGACTTCTATGATGGACTGGATGGGGATGATGATCTTGATAATCTCCCCAAGAAATTTATCAAGTTTGATGGTTCGGGTGACCCAAAAGCACATCTCGCCCTATTCTTCGCAGAATGTTCCAGGTTCAAGAGGAACAATCGTGCCTTATTTCTCTGCTTCCCTCGCAGCTTGGAGGGTATTGCGGCAAAGTGGTATTCAGAGCATATCAACCAGATAGAGCTGAAAGAGTTCGATAAAGTGGTCAATTTATTTATTGAGCGCTTTCTATTCAATGTTGAAGCACTCCCGACTCTCAGTCATCTTTGCGGCCTCAAGCAGAAAGAAAGCGAGAAGGCCCGAGATTTTATCCACCGATGGAGGTCAGCTTGCAATAAGATGAGAGACCCGATATCAGAAGGGCATGCATTGTCACTAATCTTGAATAATTTTTCACAACCCTTGAAAGGTCTCATTTCCACGGTACCGTCAAAAACCTTCATCGAACTGACAGAACGAGCCGAGTGGCTCGAGCTAAGCATGGAAAATGGAGTTTATGAAGGCTTCATCTTTACACAAGGTAACAATCAGAGTGAGCAGAAGAAGAAGGCTCACTTCACTCTTTCTGCCAATGATAGCAAAAGCAACAAGAAAAATCATGATCACTATTCAGAGGGATCCAAGGGCCAAAAAGGAAAGTTCTCCAACAATGATAGGCCTCTTCAATCTAGTCCTCAGCATAAAGAGAAAGATCAAGAAAAGCCAAAGCGCAAGGATTGGAGTACGGATCGAAAGTTCACCCCTCTGGACCAAACACTAGAGAGTGTTCTGGAATACATGCTTGCAAAAGATATGATCTGTTTACCTAAAGCAGCTGATCCCGCAACAATCATGGGTAGATTCAAAGAAAGATTTTGCAAATTTCATCGGGCAGTAGGGCATGACACTGAGAATTGTTTCGTCCTGAAAAATATCATTCAAGATTGCATCGACAAGAATATCCTTATTGAAGATGAGGAAAATACCAGTCGACCATCCTGAGCAAGTTTTCTAAAAATTGACAATGTCGAGACTATGTCACTTTCATCATTTTGTCATTTTGAAGCAACAATGTAGTCTCAGTTCTTCTATCAATTTGTTATTTCCTTCTTCAATGCATTAATAAATTTGTCAATCTTCCTTATGGCCTGGCGTCATCTTTTATATTCTACATTTGCAAATGTTTAAATGTCTTCTTATAAGGGGTAACCTTTTTCAAAGTGCCTCTCCGATCAACCAAGAAGCTCATTGTCAGTTTTATCTCGTTATCCTCAGAGAATTCTCATCAAATATCAATTACTTATCATTTCTTATTCCCCCATTACACTGAGGCATTACTTTGGAAATTGTCTTCAAAACATCCTGTATGCAGGCAGGATCAAACAAATCTCTCATTTTGCACGCATGTGCACCCATTTATATCATTTTACATACATTTGCATTCATTTGCATTTGCATTCATTCATTCGCATTCATCTGCATTTGCATCAAGCTTCCTCGCTCAGGAGAAGGGGTTAATCCTGAAAACAGGCTTTGAAAAGCTAACTATGATGGTTCATTCAAATCATGAACCAAGAATTTTTATTTTTTTTCCAAATTCAAAACCCATAAGTTGAACCCTTCTTTCTTAAATTGTGATCCTTAGGTTAAATCCCTATGGAATTGATAGTTCGTAGGTCGAACCCCTGCAGAGTCAATGTGATTTGTAGGTTGAACGCCTGTCAAAGCAATACGGCTCATAGGTTGAACCCCTTTCGAACCAATCTCGTTCTCAAAAATTTCGATCTGTAGGTTGAAGTCCTCCTGATCCAATATTCTTTATAGTCCTTAGGTCGAACTCCTTTTGGATTGGTATTTTTTAGATATATGATTTGTAGGTTGAAGTCCTCCTGATCCACGTTCTTAGGCTGAATCCCTATTGAACCCATGTTGTTCCCAGTGAACCAATGTCGTTCTCAATTGAACCAATGTCGTTCTTAGGCTAAATCCCTACAGAACCCATGTCGTTCCTAGTGAACCAATGTTGTTCTCAATTGAACCAATGTCGTTCTTAGGCTGAATCCCTATTGAACCCATGTTGTTCCCAGTGAACCAATGTCGTTCTTAGGCTGAATTCCTACAGAACCCATGTCGTTCCCAGTGAACCAATGTCGTTCTCAATTGAACCAATGTCGTTCTTAGGCTGAATTCCTACAGAACCCATGTCGTTCCCAGTGAACCAATGTCGTTCTTAGGCTGAATTCCTACAAAACCCATGTCGTTCCCAGTGAACCAATGTCGTTCCCAGTGAACCAATGTCGTTCTTAGGCTGAATTCCTACAGAACCCATGTCGTTCCCAGTGAACCAATGTCGTTCTCAATTGAACCAATGTCGTTCTTAGGCTGAATCCCTACAGAACCCATGTCGTTCCCAGTGAACCAATGTCGTTCTCAATTGAACCAATGTCGTTCTTAGGCTGAATACCTATCGAACTCATGTTGTTCCCAGTGAACCAATGTCATTCTCAATTGAACCAATGTCATTCTTAGGATGAATCCCTACAGAACCCATGTCGCTTCCAGTAGACCAAATCACAATTTTGATCTCCAGGTCATCCAATATCCTATTTCCAATTTCTGAGTCTCTCCTTTGGGGAAAGGAGAGGAGAATCTAGCCATGGATGTGTCATTTAGATCTCAAGTGATTTCTTTCACCAAGGATTTCAGGAATATTTTGCCAATTTGTCATGAAAAATAGTTGTTGATCTCAAAATCTTTACTGCATAAAATTGTACCTCAGAATACCTTTAGTATTACTTCCGAAAGGACAAAGCTTTTGTGAAAAAAAGATTCAAAATTCAAAATCTTTCTATTGGCCAACCAAAAGGATGAAGAATAAATCCGCGATATGGCCAGCAAAGAAAATTCAATGTTGTTGCAAAGCCATGAGTGATTGATATTGATCGCAGTCAATGGCACACTTTTTAAGATCATTCTTGGAAAATAAAAGCAGTCGAAATATCCTGAGTGATACAGAAAAATCCATTCAATCTCCATGTCTCCTCAATCACCTAAGCTGCAATTAAATATCTGCAAAAGGGATCTCTCAACTGTCGTCAAGATGAAGGCGAATTAGACGAGTCGACCCCCGGGGCCAAAGAAGATTTGGATCATCTCCAAGATGACGGAGTTTGTGACGGATCCTTCCAGGGAAAGTTCAGATCACCGTCGAGATGAAGGCGAGTGTGATGAGCCTACCGACAAACCCTAAAAGATATTTAATTTCTGCTATCATCAAGAGATTCCCAACCAATGAGCTAATAACCGTCAATATAATCCCTGAGAGAGAAGAAGGATCGGAACATCTCTGAGATGAAGGAGTTTGTGACGTACCCTTCAAAAAAAAATAAAGAGAGAAAAGCCAGGACATCTCCAAAATGAAGGATGATGTAATTCCCAAAAAATCCAAGAGAGCTCCAATTCTGTCAAAAAATAGTGCAGAAAGATCATCATGAGAAAAGAATCCCAGGATATCAGACTGCCGAATCTATCAAGAATCTTCTTTAATTTTGTGAAATTCTTTTATCAATATCCTTTCGCTAATAGCTCTCGCAATATCAAGAATACATTCTTTTCCGTCCATATCAATGAAATTGATAGCCTCTTTGAAGGAAAGTCAATTGCAAGTAATTTGAATTCGAATCTTGATTCTACGGAGTTAAGCCCAGTCGGAGGTAATACTTCCGGTAGAAAAGAGGGAATATTTTTCATATATATATGTGCTTATCATTCTTGAATTAACTACAATTTCTTTTATCTTATTGGCAATCTTTTTAAGTTATCCTGACATGAAGTGAGAACTTGATGTTTATTTTGATGTATCCAGGCGTTGTTGTTATCCCTTTTAGGATCGGATGATGGGAGTTGTCCAAGATCCTTCCCTTCTTGTTTTGATCTGAGTGCCTGGGCTCTCAGATTCGCACACTTCCCTGTGCTCCCCACTGTCCCACCATAGACAGTTCCCGTTCAGGTTAAGGGTTAAACCTGAATTTTCCGCAAAAGGTCATCTGTCTTAAAAGCCATTCAGTCTTAGCAATGAGACGTCCAAGATCAATCCCTTTTCAAGCTTTAGGGAACCCCCTTTCTTCCTTTTGCAAACCCCTCTCGGATTTATTATGCAGAATTCGAAGGTCCCATCATGGTTTCTTCATTCGAGGACTCCGTATATCGTCCCCTTTCAGGTTAAGGGTTAAGTCTGAGCCTCATTTTTCCACGAGGTATCGTCCCCTTTCAGGTTAAGGGTTAAGCCTGAGCCTCGTTTTTCCACGAGGTATCGTCCCCTTTCAGGTTAAGGGTTAAGCCTGAGTCTCGTTTTTCCACGAGGTATCGTCCCCTTTCAGGTTGAGGGTTAAGCCTGAGCATCGTTTTTCCACGAGGTATCGTCCCCTTTCAGGTTAAGGGTTAAGCCTGAGCTTCGTTCCATACGAGGTATTTCCTATCCCATCCAGGTTAAGGGCAAAACCTGAATCTCACTTCTTTTTGAAATAAAATTTTCTCCTTATTCTTCATTTCATATCTATCATCATCATTTGAACTAATTCTTTCATACCCAGTCAGATTCATCTAACTGGGGCATTTTTATAGTCCAAATTTGGTGTGTTTTCTTTGCCACTAAGCTCGGCTTTCAACCGGCTTAGCAGCAAAGAGGGGCATCTGTAAACACCCCAAATTTTCACCCTCATCCAGTGTTTGTCCATTTCATAAGTCACTACAGATCATTGCATGTATTCTGCATAGCATTGCATGTCATTGCATAGCATTGCATGTCATTGCATCTCATTTTCGAGATCCAACACTCCTGTTTTCAAAACATTCAATCCAGATTTGAATTTTAAAGCTTTATTTCAAAATCTGGGTTTTTATTCAATACTCTGTCATTTTCCAACCCGAGGACTTTATATTTCGAAATATTTTCTCAAGGAAACAATCTGGATTCATTTCAAATTCAAATTTTAATCGATTTCAATTCACAGATGAGACCCATTGTGGTGGTGTCGCTTCTGAATTCCTCTATTCATTAAATTTCTCAAATTTTTGAAAGTTTCAGTCCGATTAGGACTCTGTCTTAGAGTCCTAATCCAGTCAGGAGTCTGTTTTGAAGTCTGTTTTACTTCCATTTTTAATCTTTTTCGTTTGTTTTCAAAATTTAGGTCATTTTACAGAGTCTAGTTAGTTCAGGATTCTATTTTAGAGTTCGGTCGAGTTAGGAGTCTAACCCTGACTGTATTTTCTGACTTATTTCATCATTTCTTGATAAAATCTTTTGAAAATTCTTTCATTTGGCTTTTAAAATCTAAAATCTCAGAGTCCTAAGGGTTCAGGACTCTAACCCGGAGTTCCAGTTCGCTTGAGACCCTATTTTCAAAGATCTTGAATTTCAAATGTCAATTTTAACCCCTTTTCAAAGCCATTTTCAGTGTTTATTTCAAAATTGTTCAAAATTCGATGTGGGCCCACTCAGTTGGCACCATATCCAGAGGAATTCTAACTCAGTTAGGACCTTATGCCATTTCAAAAATCCTAATTTTAAGTTTACTTTTGAAAATCTTTTGAAAACTCCTTCAATTTCAAGTTTTAAAATCACTTTTTGAAAAACTCAAGTAGGGCCCACTCGGGGTGGCGCCATATTCGAGTAAGTCAGGGCTAGACTAGGGTTAGTTGATGTCTTGGTTAGTGTTAGAGGTTTAGAAGAGTCAAAACCATTTGAAAACTCATTTTGAAAATTACTTTTTAAAACTAGTGTTTTTAAATGTTTTTAAAGGTGTTTTAAAAACCCAAATGTGAAAGATGCCAAGTGGCATCACATTTGGGGGTTTTCTAGGTTTAGTTAGGGGCTAATTAGGGATTAATTAGAGTCCCACCTAGGTTAGAAAACCACAAAAACCGTTGCCTTTAGTGGATTTATTAGAAAGAGTCCTAAAAAATGAAAAACCTCTTAATTAACCCTAATTAAGTGACTTTTGAAAAACTATAAAAAGGGACCTAAGGGGGGCCAAAAGGAGGGCTCTTTTCTCTCAAATTTTCGTGGCCTCTCTCTCCTCTCCAGCACCTCCACCTTCCTCCATTGCAGCTGCAAGCACCAAGGTAATATTTTTAATATTTTTTAGTTTTATTTAATACTTTTTCATGTTTTAAATCAATTTTAGCCATTGGTGTCATCCCCTTCATGGATTAAACCATGGATTCAACCCCAAGAACCATCAAGAATCAGCAAGAACACTCCAAGAAGGTGATCTAACCCTGTTTTGGATGATTTACAGAGATTTTAATCCATTAGAATTGATTTTAACACGATTCTTTGCATTATTAACCAATAAAATATATGATTTACCCTTTTTAATGGGTTAAATCTATGTTTTAAAGGTGATATCAAATTCCAGCCATTGATTCCCTGTTTTTAATTTATTTTCATGGTTTATTCATGTTTGTTTTACGTTCTACAGCATAAAAATAATTTTTATTTACTGTTTTATGGTTTATTTTATTTATTTACATTAGTTAATGCATGGTTTGTCAAGTTTCTTAAATTTCTGTGTGTTTTAGGTTTAGAACAGTAAAGATAATGTTATTTCGGATTGAAGTTCTCATTGTTTAGTTTTGATTTTTTTATATGTGGTGCATACATGATTATTGAGTTACTGTAGAAAAATCAGAGGTTTTGGATCTCGGGAACCCTGTCAAAAAAATCAGACATCAAATCGGGTTTTTAAAGCTTTAAAATCATGGTTAAAATCAAGAAGGTAACTTGCTGTGATGATATTTCTCTCATCTTATATCCGATTTTAGATCTGTAAAGTGCTATGGATTAACATTCAATAGATCTGTCTGCTGTGAAATTCTCGGATTTTTTTATCACAGTTTAGTATTTTTCCCCTTTTAGAGAATCTGTTTTTAAATTTAAATCTCATTAGGGTTTACCAAAACCCTAATCAGACTTGTGTTAGTCATAAATCCCAAACCACAGATCCGATTCATGATCTGTAAAAAATGAGTATTGTTATTTTTCTGTCTACTGTTCACCACTAAAATTTCAGAGATTTTTGTTTAGGATTGATATTTATGTCTGTATTTTCAATCTGGAATAGCTGTTTTAATCCCTGTTAAGAGTGAAATATGTTAGCTCAGATTGCCGGAAGGGTTTCTCCCTAACCGAAGATGATTTTTCCGATCTGTAAATTGGGAAATCTCTGTTTTCTGTCTTAGTTAGTCTCTGTAAAATTTCATAAATTTCCATGGAGATTTGACCCCTGGTTCAGGTTTTGGACTGAGACTGGTTGGTGAATTAGGTCAAAAATAGCATATTTTAGGGTTTAATGCAATTTTTGGATTAATTTAATGTCAAAAAATTATTTTTATAATTTCAATTCGATATTAGGGTTATAACAAGTGCAGGTACCAATTTTTATGGATTTTGGAATCCATTTGATGGCTGAATTAAGCAAATTGCAAAACCGGGTTCCTGAAAGATCCAAAACACTGCTAAAATCACAGTTTTTGTGATATTGTTGGATTTTCGTGCATAAGCATATATTTTTAGGGTTTAATCATGTTCATAATCATATTAGGATGCTTTAGGTTTAATTTAATGCTCATTTGATTTCATTTAGTGCATAAAACCTAAGTTTTTACCAAAAATCTATTTCTAAAAACCATGATTTCAAGGCCATAGTCTTGCTATCGGGGGCAATTTGGTCATTTGACCTAAATTTCGAAATCCCTAGCCCTAATTTCATATTTTTAATCATGTCATAGCATATTTGGTTTGAGTTTATTCCATTAAAATTTCAAAATTTGCATTTTATCAAAATATCTTTCTAAAAACCCTAATTTCAAGGCCATAGTCTTGTTATTAGGGGTATTTTGGTCATTTTGACCCCAATTTCGAAATTCCGTATCTTCTGTTTCATATTTATTCCATTTTATTTCATACTTTATCATTTTTATTTAAGGGAATCAAGGAAGAGGCTTATATCTAGCAAAATCCAACAATTTCCTGATATTGTTGGATAAATCTAGAAAAGCCAACATATATTCATTAACCAAGTTTTCTAGTTTTGCAGGTACATTGAAGACTTTATTTTTCATGTATTTAAATTTCAATAGTGATGTAATTTGTAATTAAACTTTGGAATAAGAATTTACCTTTCCTGCTTAGCTTAGGTTGCATTGCATATAGTTTATTTTTTTTAATAATGTTAATGTGTGATGGATGAAGATTCATGCATATTCAAACTCACCATGGTTTACACGAATGACACATGCACTAGCTTCTATGAAGTTTATAAACTTGGTGGAATTTGTATTTATGGCCATAGTCAGAATACGAATGATACTCAGATTTATAATCTTCACATTAGCCACATTCAGCCTACACTCTTAGGCTAACTTCAAAAATGCACTGCATTTCTCAAAAATACAAAAAGTATTTCTCAATTCCTCAAAATTATATTCATTCATTTCATGCATTTGCCAATTTCAATTCAAAGAAGTTCATTTTCTCAAAATCTCCTAAGTCTTATAGCAAAATCGATTTTCCCAAAGGCATTGAATTTCAAAGGATATTTCAAGTATTTCTCAAGTTCCAAATTCAAATTTTCTAAGTTAGAATTTCAATTTCCAAGTTTGAATTCAGAGAAACCAAGTCTCTTAGAATCGATTTTCACTAAATGTCAAGGATTTCTCAAAATCGATTTTTATTTCTCTCAGAAGTATATTTCAAATCCCAATTCACGATTTCTCATGTGATATCATTTCCAAGATTTACATTTTCTGAATATTTCAATCATTCAAAGCAAACATCATGTTTTCAAATGTGCATTTTCTGAAAATTCATAGCACATGCCTGATTCTATGTGCATTTAGAAATTAGAATATGATTTAGACAAGTTAAATAGAGTAGAGCATAAGATTGATCCTTGGTTCAATTACCCCTGTTAAAGGTGGCAGGAACGGTTGAACCTCGTACCGACAGGCGAGTCCCATTCTTCGGAATTTTCCCGCATTTTAAAAAACGGAGGCGAGTTATTTTCAAAAACTTTTTCAAAGGTCAGTTTGATTTGCAAAAGTTAAAATTTTGCGATGATAACACCCTCTTTGCTACTAAGCCGGTTGAAAGCCGAGCTTAGTGGCAAAGAAACACTCCAAAATTTGAAAAATGCCCCAGTCAGTAGATCTGAACTGGGTGTGGAAGAATTTATTTAAAAGACATGGTTTTTCAGGTTTAAAACTTTATCCTTGAATGGCTTTGGGAGGACGAAATCCTCGAAAATGATATGATTGAATGATAGAGATGAGGAAATCGTGGTGGGACTTTGGGTGAAGATCCCGAAATGATGAAAGGTAAGAATTTAGATCAAGTCTCGTGGGCGAGACAAGATCAATCTTTTGAAATGACTCAGGTTTTGCCCTTAACCTGGATGGGACGAAGATATATCAAAATAACCTGAATGGGGAAAGGAATATATGTGGACTTTGATGGGACATTTATGAGAGAAGGCCTTGTGAGATGAAGCTCGAGTAGGGTCCTATCCTGGATGAATATACAAAGAGCATGGATTCCTTTGTGGGGGGGGGAAACCATGATGGGACTGGAAGAAAACACCTCGTCGAAACAAGACTCAGGTTTAACCCAAACCTGGAAAAGGAAAATACCTCGATGCACGGGCGAGGTTCAGGCTTAACCCTTAACCTGAAGGGGACGACCATATAGAATCCTCGAGTGAAGAGACCATGATGGGACCTTCGGAGTTTGGACGAACAAATCCGAAAGGGGTTTGCGAAAGGAGGACAGAAATGGGGTTCCCTAAAGCTTTGAAAAAGGGATGAACTTGGGCGTCTCATTGCTGAGACTAAATCAGCTTTTGAATTTAATGACCTCTCGCAGGGAGTACAGGTTTTGACCCTTAACCTGAGTGGGAACAACCATACGGATTTCTCGAAACCGTGATGGGACAGGAGAGATACTTCAACTGAATGGGGTAACTCTTCCGGAAAATGTGAGAAATGGAAAGTAAGGAGATGTGAGAAAAAATGAAGGATGAATAAGGTAACAGGACGTGAATCTTTCGACGGGGTGAAAGATGAATAAGGCGAACTTTTTATCAAGAAGATGAATCTATTGACAAAGCAAAAAGATAGAAGAGGACAAATCCTTTGGACAGGAGAAGGTGAGAGCGAGAATATGAAGATGGCGATGAAGATGGCAATCCTTTTAGCAAGGAGAAGGTAAAATATGAAGATATGAAGATGGCAATAGTAAGAAAAAGGCGAAATGTGAAATAAGAAGAAGGCAATCATTTTAACAAGGAGAGGGCAAGATATGAAATATGAAGGAGGCAATCCTTTTGACAAGGAGAATGTAAGATGTGAAATATGAAGAAGGCAATCCTTTTAACAAGGAGAATGTAAGATGTGAAATATGAAGAAGGCAATCGTTTTAACAAGGAGAATGTAAAATGTGAAATATGAAGAAGGTAATCCTTTTAACAAGGAGAATGTAAGATGTGAAATATGAAGAAGGCAATCCTTTTAACAAGGAGAATGTAAGATGTGAAATATGAAGAAGGCAATCCTTTTAACAAGGAGAATGTAAGATGTGAAATATGAAGAAGGTAATCCTTTTAACAAGGAGAATGTAAAATGTAAGATATGAAGAAGGCAATCCTTTTGGTAAGGAGAAGGCAAAATGTATATATTTTGAAATTAACTTCATTTAACGACCAGCGAAGTAGCTGGGACATTTCATTTAGCGACCAGCGAAGTAGCTGGGACATTGCATTTTCATAGTGCTTATAACGGTGATAAGCATTGTTGTGGTAACAGAGCCCGACTTCTGCTATGACTTCCTATATCAAACTGCATAGTCTCTCAGTTCACCTCTACATTTTTACCTGAATTACCACTTCATCCACATCTAGCTATGAGGTTAGTGGAGTTTTGCTATAAAACTGGGATTCATCGGTTTGTATGTTAGTTTCTGGATAAAACAGGAAGCAGTTGGTATGCTAATTCAAAATCAGTATTTGATTTGCTGCAAAAGGTGTAATCTTGGTCCAATATTTCACATGATATCATTGTCTATGCCTTCTCAAATTAGGTTTCTTTAGTTTTAGCGTGTATATACGTTCATGTATAGATCTTCTCATATCTAATTTCTCATTAAATTAGGATATTAGGCATGCATTTTAGCATCCATTTTCCTTCTTAGTTTAAAGTATCCCTTAGGTACTCAGATATATGATCTCTCATCAGCATGATATATTATATTTCTTTAACATAAGGCATATGCATGAATATTTTATCATTTGGTGTTTGCAATATCTTTTTATAGTTGTTTGTTGTATTTGGCTAACTCTGCCCTTTTTGCAGGAAATATGTGGAACATATCATCATTAGGAGTTATAAATTCAATTTTGGTGTGTTGTAATAGTTAGAGCTTAATGAAAATTTATATTTCCAGTTTTAGCTAGAATGAATGAGCATTGTAGATATCATGAATTACTCTTTTTTCATGAATCTTTACCTTTATTTTTCAAAATTCTCACAATGGTGAAACACGAATGGCACGTGCACCGTTTCGTAAGAGGTAAATCAATCCTAAGTTGATGATCCACATCAATGGCCATAGTCAGGGTGTGGACAAAACTTAGGATTTTTATCTTTTACGAAATAACACCGGATCCACACTGGATCTATTTTCAAAATTCATCATATTTCCTTAAATATTTTCTCCTTTTATTAGAATTTAACTTAAAATTAATTCAAAATATATACCAATGGCCATAGTCAGGGTATATTGAGAGTTAATTTCATTTAACGACCAGCGAAGTAGCTGGGACATTTCATTTAGCGACCAGCGAAGTAGCTGGAACATTTCATTTAGCGACCAGCGAAGTAGCTGGAACATTTCATTTAGCGACCAGCGAAGTAGCTGGAACATTTCATTTAACGACCAGCGAAGTAGCTGGGACATTTCATTTAGCGACCAGCGAAGTAGCTGGGACATTTCATTTAACGACCAGCGAAGTAGCTGGGACATTTCATTTAGCGACCAGCGAAGTAGCTGGGACATTTCATTTAGCGACCAGCGAAGTAGCTGGGACATTTCATTTAGCGACCAGCGAAGTAGCTGGAACATTTCATTTAGCGACCAGCGAAGTAGCTGGGACATTTCATTTAGCGACCAGCGAAGTAGCTGGAACATTTCATTTAACGACCAGCGAAGTAGCTGGGACATTTCATTTAACGACCAGCGAAGTAGCTGGGACATTTCATTTAGCGACCAGCGAAGTAGCTGGGACATTTCATTTAGCGACCAGCGAAGTAGCTGGGACATTTCATTTAACGACCCTTGATTTAATGATTTGATCTAAGATTGAGACTTTCTGAGGGACAAACAGCACGAGGACTGAACTTGATCTTTTAGATTTGAAAATTTAGCAAAATAACCAATGCGAACACTAGGTTTTCTTACTGAGAGTCGGGAAGGAGATCAGCCTATTTAAGATATTTAGAGATCGAGGCAAGAAGAATGGTCGGGGTTTCAGGATTATCCCTTATCCTGAAGGGAAAATAGAATAGGCATTTTGAAGAGAATTTAGAAAAAGAATGATTCAGGTTTATCCCTTAACCTGAAGGAGAAATGGAAGATTTTGTGACAAGATAACTTGAAACTTGAATTTAGAAGGGATATGACAAGATTTAGAATTTATGATCTATGATTTAGATGGACCAGGTATGTGACGGGGAATATAAAAAGAATAAACTTTGAGAAAACAAAAGGATATAGAACTTTGAAAAAATGTAGAACATTTGAGGGAATTGATTTATTTTTGTAAAAAGAATTCTCACAGGTGGCATGATTGCCCCTATGAGTGATCTCAGTATTATCCCTTATCCTGAAATGGGAAAAAGAATAGAATTTAAAGATATTTAATGAAGGGAGATTGATATAAATCTAGAAAATCAACAAAGATTGACAAAACTTGTATTTACAAAAGAATCCTCATAGGTAGCGTTGTGGTTCCTACGAGGGGTTTCAGGATTATTCCTTATCCTGAATGGGAAAAAGAATAGAATTTAAGAAGGTGAAGAAAAATTGATATTCAGAAAATCAATAAAGGTTGACAAAACTTGTATTTACAAAAAGAATTCTCATAGGTAGCATTATTGCTCCTACGAGGGGTTTCAGGATTTTCCCTTATCCTGAATGGGAAAAGAATAGAATTTAAGAAAATTTAGCGAAGGCAAATTGATAAAAATCTAGAAAATCAATAAAGATTAACAAAACTTGTATTTACAAAAGAATCCTCATAGGTAGCGTTGTTGCTCCTACAAGGGGTCTCAGGATTTTCCCTTATCCTGAATGGGAGAAGAATAGAATTTAAGAAAATTTAATGATGGGAAATTGATATAAATCTAGAAAATTAACAAAGATTGAAAAAAACTTGTATTTACAAAAGAATCCTCATAGGTAGCGTTATTGCTCCTACGAGGGGTTTCAGGATTTTCCCTTAAACTGAAATGGGAGCACCTCGGACAACGAGGGTCAGGTTTATCCCTTAACCTGAGCGGAAACACCTCGGACAACGAGGGTCAAGTTTATCCCTTAACCTGAAAGGGCAAAAGAATCGATAAAATTTTTAATAGAATTGAGGAAATATTGATAAACTTGAAAAAACTTGAAAAAATTGATGTAAACTTGATAAAAATATGAATAAAATGAATGAAACTGATAAAGGTATCAAAATTACAAGATTTAAGAAAAGGAGTTTTTCTGATCCTGCCTGCATATGGGATCTTGAAAAAAAAATGTTTATTTAAAAGATAAGTGAGAAGTCATTTTTGGGAAGAAAATTCATTTGTAAGAAGAACGATCAGTGCGAGATCTGATCCTTTTAAAAAGGAGAATCATCATGAGAGATCATCATGAGGTTTGATTTCGAAGATAGTGGTTTAAAAAACCAATTTTGAAAGAGAAGACAAACATGAGGTGATGAAAATGGTTCTTCTTAATTAGGTGATGAAACCTAATTTGAAAAAGGAAAAATCAACATGTTAGTTTATTTAAAAGGGATTTAGATCAAAATATTTGAACTTTTGAAGACTTTTGCAGAAACTTTTGAGATTTTATGATTTTGAAAATCCTCATAGGCAATATCATTTCTCTCAAGATGGAGGAAAACAAATTTTGAAAATAGATGACAAGGATTTAAAAATTTTGAAAAATAGCAAACAGGATCAAAAGATTTTGAAGAAATCAGAAAGAAAAGGCAATACACCTGGGTTTTTAAAAGAGGAAGTTTTGAATAATATATACCCAGGGTTTTGGAAAATATAAGGAAGATATATATATAAAATATCATATAATCACAGATATACAAACAACACTCCCTAAAGCTGACTCTATATGCAATATTTGAAATAGCTGATAGGACCTTAATCCTAACTCTAAGATTTATATCATTTGATTCCAATCGAGGTACGCCGATATACTCAAGCCGAAGCTCGAAGTACGTGGCATATAAGATATCTCTTCGGTTCTAAGGTAATGGCTTTCCAACATCCTTGAGCACCTACCGATATACCTCGGACTATGTCCCTTAGGTACGTGGTAGGAGGGCGCGAGCCCAAATAAGTGGTCCAGTTGTGAGGCTCTCTCCCGAACTATGGTTCAGTGAGACAGCCCAGCAATGTGAAGACCGGGACAATATAGGTAGGGATGTTTTCAAAATATGATCAACATGCAATAAAATCAGAAGGCTCTAATGCAAGTCCTAAAGAGATAGATTTAAATGAAAAGAAGCATACACTTGCATACATTGTTTACATTCAATCCCTAAAATTGAGGAGAGTTGTATTTAAGACCTAAGTCTAATGTGAACATGGAATATTCTCCTCAATATGGTCCTACCAAACCATACTTAGATCCTATATGCAATGATGTCAGCTTTAGGACAGAGTTTAAGCTCCTAAGGTTTGCATGAAAATGTAGCTGACATATGTTAGAATAAAGACTTAGATTATATAAAAGCAAAGCAAAGGCACAAATTCGACCGGACGAAGACGAAGTCCCATCACGGTCGCCAAAACTGTGATCATCGCAAAAAATTTTCCTCTCCCGTTGGTTTCTCTCTCTTCCTTCTCTTTTCCTTTTCTAACCTCTATTCTCCTCCTTTTTGAAGGGAGTGGAATAAAAGAAAGAAAAGAAAGAGAGAAGAGAAAAGAAAGAAAGAAAGAGAGAAGTGGAACTATTTTGCGCGGTTTTCACTTGACCTTGATTTGAAAAGAATTTAGAAATTTAACTCGCCTTCGTTTTGAAAATATTTGCGGGAAAAGGGGAGACGGGATTCGCTCGTCGGTACGAGGTTCGACCGTTCCTGGCGCCTTTACCAGGGGTAATCGAACCAAGGATCGAATCTATGCCTTTTTGCTTTGCCTAAATATAATCGAAGAATTTATCCTAAAAGATCTAAATGCATAAAGAATCATGCTTGTGCAATGCAAGAATGTATGCTCCTTTTGAAAGATGTTTTGGAAATTTCCAAGTATTCTGAGATGAACTTTGATAAGGGAGTGAAGAAAATGATTGAATCTAACTTTAAAACTTGAGATAGATCAGAGAAGTTCTAGGTCTTTGAAATAAATCAGAGTTGGAAAATAAAATCTTGATTTTGAGAAAGAATGATTTGAAGCTTTGAAATGAAAGGAAATGAAGTTTCAAAGTCAGAAATGGATTTTGAATTTTGAATTTGAATTTAAGAAAGAAAATGAATACTTGAGCTGGAATTGAATTTAGATTTTGAAGTTTGAAATTGGAATGGATTGAGAAACTCAAATGGTATTTAAGAATAGAAATGGATTTAGGGAGTTCAGATGAGATCTGAAAATGGAATTTGATTTGAAATTTAGAATTGGGAATGGAATTGGATAATGGATTTAAAATCTGGGATCTGAGGTCCGATGTAAAATTGGGTTCTGGATCCTAGGATGGATTTGGATCTAAAGTCTGAGATCCAGAGTAGAATTGGATTCTAGATCTTAAAGTGGATTTGGATCTGAAGTCTTAGATCCAAAAGTGAAGTTGGACTCTGGACCCTAAAGGAAATTTTGGATCTGAAGTCTGAGATCCAAAGTGAAATTGGACCCTATATCCTAAAGGAAATTTTGGATCTGAAGTCTGAGATCCAAGGTGAAATTGGATTCTGGATCCTATAAGGAAATTAGACCTGAAATCTGAGATCCAAAGTAGAATTGAATTCTGGATCCTAAGGTGAATCAGATCTGAAGTCTGAGATCCAATATGAATGTTGAATCCCGGATCCTAAGAATGTATTTGGAGTTAAATTCAGAAGATGAATCAAGAATTTCCAAGTTTGAATTGAACTTTGGAAAATGAGATTTTGATTTTGATTCTCGAATATACAAATGAATTTCGAAGTCAAATTGGACTTTGAATTTGAAGTTTTGAATTTTGAAATTTAGAAGATGAAGAGAATCTCAAAGTTAAATTGAACTTTGATTTTGATTGGAGTTTTGAATATAAAATGAATTTGGAACTTCAAAGTCAATTTGAACTTTGAAATCTGATTTGAATTTGAGTTGGAACTTTGAAGTTTGAATATAAAAAATGATTTTTGGAATTTCAAAGTCAAATTGGACTTTGAAATTGGAATTTTGAATCTTGAAATGAGATAGAATTGGATTTGAATAAGACTTGACCTGAGAAATGAAGGAGAAGAATCACTTGGAATTTTAAAAAGGAAATTTTGAAAATATGATGCAATTCTATCCTATGTGATGAATGAATTTAAAGAATCTTTGAAATTGGATTTTGAAAAGCTATTCCATTCTTTAAATGAATTAAAATAAGATTAAAGATATAATACATCCCTGACTATGGTCATTGAATGTATTATATAATAATCTATATTTAAATTCAAGTGAAGAATAAAATACATTGGTATATATTTTGAATTAATTTTAAGTTAAATTCTAATAAAAGGAGAAAATATTTAAGGAAATATGATGAATTTTGTCAATAGATCCAGTGTGGATCCGGTGTTATTTCGTAAAAGATAAAAATCCTAAGTTTTGTCCACACCCTGACTATGGCCATTGATGTGGATCATCAACTTAGGATTGATTTACCTCTTACGAAACGGTGCACGTGCCATTCGTGTTTCACCATTGTGAGAATTTTGAAAAATAAAGGTAAAGATTCATGAAAAAGGAGTAATTCATGATATCTACAATGCTCATTCATTCTAGCTAAAACTAGAAATATAAATTTTCATTAAGCTCTAACTATTACAACACACCAAAATTGAATTTATAACTCCTAATGATGATATGTTCCACATATTTCCTGCAAAAAGGGCAGAGTTAGCCAAATACAACAAACAACTATAAAAAGATATTGCAAACACCAAATGATAAAATATTCATGCATATGCCTTATGTTAAAGAAATATAATATATCATGCTGATGAGAGATCATATATCTGAGTACCTAAGGGATACTTTAAACTAAGAAGGAAAATGGATGCTAAAATGCATGCCTAATATCCTAATTTAATGAGAAATTAGATATGAGAAGATCTATACATGAACGTATATACACGCTAAAACTAAAGAAACCTAATTTGAGAAGGCATAGACAATGATATCATGTGAAATATTGGACCAAGATTACACCTTTTGAAGCAAATCAAATACTGATTTTGAATTAGCATACCAACTGCTTCTTGTTTTATCCAGAAACTAACATAGAAACCGATGAATCCCAGTTTTATAGCAAAACTCCACTAACCTCATAGCTAGATGTGGATGAAGTGGTAATTCAGGTAAAAATGTAGAGGTGAACTGAGAGGCTATGCAGTTTGATATAGGAAGTCATAGCAGAAGTCGGGCTTTGTTACCACAACAATGCTTATCACCGTTATAAGCACTATGAAGATGCAGTGCACTGTAAGGTGTTTAGGTGATGAAATGAGTGGGGTGCAATATGCAGAGAAGCGACCAAGGTAAATGCATGGATGTAAGGTGATAAAAAATGAAGCACAATGTATAGTGTCATGGTGACTGGTGTTGGTGATGTACTGTGGAAGATGAAGGTGCTGGAATGGTATGTATCTTATTGCTGTGCAGCATGACAGTAATATAAAGAAAGAGAGAATCGTATGAGCATCAGATGATAGTAGGAAATGTCATAGATGACAGCAGGGGTACTACGGTGAGTCCACAAAAATAACTAATGGAAGACATATTGACTGTTTGGGCACATTTACTAGATGATTGATGTTAAGGTTATGATGAACCATGGTGAGTATCTGGCAGTATGCAACCAGAAAGGGTATGAATAATAACTAAAAGTGTAAGGTTTTAAACTGTAAGAAGAAAAGGACACATGCAGAGCACACATGAATCTTACTGCTGGGACTTAAGGGAGCAAATGTACAGGTGGTAAAAAAAAAATGGTATATATAGTTCTAACAAGTAACTATGTCAATGTTGGGTGGATAAGGTGGAAGTGTAGCTGGGATCATCATGGAGATGGCTGTAGTGTAATGAAGGATGGGGTTATAACAGCAACAAGTGAAGATAGGGTTTTAGCATGAACTGCACATCAGTAAGGAAGGTTTATGAAAGATAAGAAGGTTGTGGCAACAGGTAAGTAGGGACGCTGATGAAAAGGATACATGGAGTGATGATGTCAATCGTGTATCCAAGGAATAAACATAAAGATTTAAATGGTATTGAGTCAACAGATAACACTATCTAAAAAATTTAACAATATGATGAACCCAAAAAATGAGATGGAAGATTTAGACAGAAAATGAACGGATTCCTGTCATGACCATGATGTAGACATTTACAAAGTGGCTGAAAACAGTGGATTTTAGGGGAATGGCTGGGACTGATGTTATGAAGTGGATTGAAGGGGAAGCTAGCCGCGAAGGGTGACCATAGTGGGCAGCACTTGGGTGGTTGAAAAGGTAAATTACAGCAGTTGTAAGCTTACTGTAAAACTCATAATTGAGAGAGGGCTGAAGTGGTGGTGCTGTAGTGCAGTGATAAGACGTGAGTGTGCAATGAAGGAGAATACATGCAATGGGAGGATATATGGAAGAGGTTGTAATAATATGTAATGTAAGGATGGAGCATAAGGTGTTGTGATATTAAGGGTTGGGAGATGATTGGTCACAAAGTGGTCTTAATATGCTGATAGTGATGACAAGCAGTGAGGAGTGGGAATAAGACATAGTGGGCTGCCAACTGTGGTCTGCTTGAGGATTCATGAGATCAAGTTCCTCACCCTGTTTTGTCAGCTCACAGGCTGGAAATATCAAAGCTTACCATGATTGCTTCAATTAGCTGCAGTTTGACATAGCCTGTCCAGTTTTATTTTATTTTTTTTTTATCAAACTTAACTCCATGTCTCGTGAGGTGGCCCAGCCAAATCCATATACTTACAGAAATTCGACCTTTGCCTTGTTGGGGAGGTCATGAGGATAGATAGACGGAACACCTTGTGGTCAGCCAAGCTCAGCACATATGTTCATGCAAGGGTTGTCAGGAGCATTTACGCATCCCTTAAGGCTGCAGAACTGTAATTTGATGCCCTTCTCATCTGCAATGTCTTAAACACGTTCTTTGAAAACTCTCTGAGCTTCGAGTTGAAACCTCTTAGATGGGAGACAGTGGTTTTCTCATTACAGAGCTTTTCCTCTTCTTTAATGTAGCCTTTAATGATCCAGCACCACCAGATTGTAAGGCTTCAATTGAAGAGGGGAAAAAGCAAAGCTTCCTGTGTATAATGGATATACTGGAGAGTGGTTGTGCCATGGTGGAAGCTTAGTGTAGGCTGTGGTGGGTAAATGATATAGGCATCATGGTTGTGAGTAAATGTAAGTGCAGAACATGGATGAAGTGAATGCGATGGAGTTTGAGCTAGGGATGAAGACAATAAACTGGGTATATACCGGGGATAAATGCCATGACAAGTCCTAATAGCAAGTATTTACATAAATATGAAAACTAAATACACAGTTTAGACTGGAAAGAGAAAAAAAAAAATGTACCTGTAGATGGAGGTGCAGAAACCAAATGTTCTAAGGTGTCATGTGTGACACTATGAGGGACGGATTGCTGTGAATTAGAATTTACTAGCAGACAGTTTCTTTCCAGGAATTGACAATACCTCTGCAGTACATAAGCTTGCCTTTTCTTCCTTTATTTCTTTTACCTCATCCCTTTTGATAACAGGTTCGAAGTTCTGGAATGTCACTCCTGCACCAATATCTTCCAAGACTCCCTCATAGATCATCACCAAGGTAAACCCTGTGCTGAACTTAGTTCACCAGAACCACTATTCGGAAATGGATTCACTAAATGTTATTTTCAGGCAAGAGGTTTTGGAAGATATTGTATACCCAAATTGGATGCTAAGATGTCTTTTATACAAACTTGATGGCCTTGGATCCATTGGGACGCCCAATTACACTTGGGTGTGAGGTATGAACGGAGAGGAATGTAGCCCAATATGAAGGACAAAGGGTTGATGTCGTGAATCAAACTGTGGTACCGATGTGCAATACAAAGAAGGAGAAAAGTAAAGAAAAACTGCATACAGAGGATCGAAATGAGAACTGATGGTATTGTAGTTGCAGGATAAACAACGATCTAACAAACTGAAATAGAAACTTGAAATGCTATGAATTGAAAAAAATTAGGAAATCAACGAGAGATTACCAGTAGGAATCAAGACTAATAGGAATAAAAATCAGAAGGCAAACAGAAGTCAAAACAGAAGTAAGAAAAATAACTAAGAAGCAAAATATGATTTGAAACAGGAAGCAAAAGCATAGATCAAAATAAGAATGGAACAAAAGCCTAAATGAATTTAAAATAGAGCATCAAGCAGAGATTGAAAATAAACTACAACAGGAAAGAAACAACTCAAAGAAAAGGAAATGAATGTAAATAGGAAATTAAGACGTGAATTAAAATCAGAATGGGCAGAAAATTGGAAAGTAAAATTGGCTACAAACTAAATCGTAAATGAAACAAAAAATGTAAAAGAAAGATATCGAAAAATATGTTGGAATCAAATGATTCCATCGATGTTGCATGGAGGTGAGTGGATATTGCAGGAGCAATTCAACACCACCACTAATGCGTGAAGGAGACTGAAAACAGATAAAAATAAAAATAAAATAAAATAAATAAATAAAAAAAAACAGAAGAAAGAAAGAGAAATTACAGAAGGAAGAAAGAGCACTTACTTGTAGTTTGCAGGGGTTCTAGGGAAGAAGCGCTGTGAGGGAGGAGTTGAAGGCAACTACCGAGGAATAAGTAGAAATTTGATGGTGTTGTAGAAGACGGACTGATGTTGGCTGAGCCAGGAGGGATGAAGACGAATGACAATGGCAGGAGACGAGTCCGTGAAGGAAAAGAAAGTGGAGGGATAGAAGACGACCCTTTTCTTCCCCTGCGTGAACTCCTCTTAAAGATGAAGAAGCGCCTTCGAGAGGGGATTTGTTGGAGATGGAGGGAGGAAAATCCAGGAGATGGTTGGAGATCGATGGTGGAAAATAGAGGGAGGAGTGCGCGGGAGATGATCCGTTGTGGATTTTCCCTTTTTCCAAAAAGAGGTTTCCTTTTTAGGAAATTTTTAAAAAAATGGTTAAGAAATGAGGTTTTTGGCAAAAAGGTTTCAAAAAAGCTTAAAATCCTTCATTTTTCTTTGTAGTCTTTCCGAATTTTTTTATTTTTTTGTGTTTTTTTTTTATTTTTTTTGTGTTTTTGGAGTAGAAATCTAAGATTTTACGAGAAAACTAAGACTAAACATTAATTTTTTTGTATTTTTGTGGGAAATATTTACAAAAGTATTTTTCTGAGAATTTCCGACCATTTCGGGGAAATTTCTTCAAAAGAGTGGGTTTTGACCCAGGTTTTGAGAAAATGTTCGAGTTTTGACACTCAAATCGAGGAATACAATGCAACGGATCAAAACAGATGTCGGAGGAACTGTCCAAGCTTATTTAAAAACTATTTTTGGTATTTTCTGTAATTTTAATTTAAAATTTGGACAACGAGGCTCATATTTGGATCTAGACAATGGATCCAGATCCAAAATCAATTTAAACATATGAAATGAATTTAATTTCAATAAAACTAGAGAAATGGACTGGAATTTAGATTTGAAATGACCCATTTGCTCAGAAAATGATATTAGGGGCAAAAAGGGAATATTTAAAAGATTTTGAAAATTTTGGGGTGTTCACAGATGCCCCTCTTTGCTACTAAGCCGGTTGAAAGCCGAGCTTAGTGGCAAAGAAACACTCCAAAATTTGAAAAATGCCCCAGTCAGTAGATCTGAACTGGGTGTGGAAGAATTTATTTAAAAGACATGGTTTTTCAGGTTTAAAACTTTATCCTTGAATGGCTTTGGGAGGACGAAATCCTCGAAAATGATATGATTGAATGATAGAGATGAGGAAATCGTGGTGGGACTTTGGGTGAAGATCCCGAAATGATGAAAGGTAAGAATTTAGATCAAGTCTCGTGGGCGAGACAAGATCAATCTTTTGAAATGACTCAGGTTTTGCCCTTAACCTGGATGGGACGAAGATATATCAAAATAACCTGAATGGGGAAAGGAATATATGTGGACTTTGATGGGACATTTATGAGAGAAGGCCTTGTGAGATGAAGCTCGAGTAGGGTCCTATCCTGGATGAATATACAAAGAGCATGGATTCCTTTGTGGGGGGGGGAAACCATGATGGGACTGGAAGAAAACACCTCGTCGAAACAAGACTCAGGTTTAACCCAAACCTGGAAAAGGAAAATACCTCGATGCACGGGCGAGGTTCAGGCTTAACCCTTAACCTGAAGGGGACGACCATATAGAATCCTCGAGTGAAGAGACCATGATGGCACCTTCGGAGTTTGGACGAACAAATCCGAAAGGGGTTTGCGAAAGGAGGACAGAAATGGGGTTCCCTAAAGCTTTGAAAAAGGGATGAACTTGGGCGTCTCATTGCTGAGACTAAATCAGCTTTTGAATTTAATGACCTCTCGCAGGGAGTACAGGTTTTGACCCTTAACCTGAGTGGGAACAACCATACGGATTTCTCGAAACCGTGATGGGACAGGAGAGATACTTCAACTGAATGGGGTAACTCTTCCGGAAAATATGAGAAATGGAAAGTAAGGAGATGTGAGAAAAAATGAAGGATGAATAAGGTAACAGGAGGTGAATCTTTCGACGGGGTGAAAGATGAATAAGGCGAACTTTTTATCAAGAAGATGAATCTATTGACAAAGCAAAAAGATAGAAGAGGACAAATCCTTTGGACAGGAGAAGGTGAGAGCGAGAATATGAAGATGGCGATGAAGATGGCAATCCTTTTAGCAAGGAGAAGGTAAAATATGAAGATATGAAGATGGCAATAGTAAGAAAAAGGCGAAATGTGAAATAAGAAGAAGGCAATCATTTTAACAAGGAGAGGGCAAGATATGAAATATGAAGGAGGCAATCCTTTTGACAAGGAGAATGTAAGATGTGAAATATGAAGAAGGCAATCCTTTTAACAAGGAGAATGTAAGATGTGAAATATGAAGAAAGCAATCGTTTTAACAAGGAGAATGTAAGATGTGAAATATGAAGAAGGTAATCCTTTTAACAAGGAGAATGTAAGATGTGAAATATGAAGAAGGCAATCCTTTTAACAAGGAGAATGTAAGGTGTAAAATATGAAGAAGGTAATCCTTTTAACAAGAAGAATGTAAAATGTAAGATATGAAGAAGGCAATCCTTTTGGTAAGGAGAAGGCAAAATGTAAGATATGAAGAAGGCAATCCTTTTAACAAGGAAAATGTAAGATGTGAAATATGAAGAAGGCAATCCTTTTAACAAGGAGAATGTAAAATGTAAGATACGAAGAAGGCAATCCTTTTGGTAAGGAGAAGGCAAAATGTAAGATATGAAGAAGGCAATCCTTTTAACAAGGAGAAGGCAAGTCTCTTGACAGAGCGAAAAACGAAGAAGGTAATCATTTAATCAAGGAGAAAGGCAAATCTTTTGACAACGCAAAAAGACAGGGAAGGCGATCCTTTTATCAAGGAGAAGGCAAATCTCTCGATGGAGAGAAAGACGGAGAAGGCAATCCTTTTATCAAGGATAAGGCAAGTCTCTCGACAAAGCGAAAGACGAAGAAGGCAATCCTTTTAATCAAGGAGAAAGGCAAATCTTTTGACAAAGCGAAAGACGGGGAAGGCAATCCTTTTATCAAGGAGAAAGCAAGTCTTTTGACAAAGCGAAAGACGGGGAAGGCAATCCTTTTATCAAGGAGAAGGCAAGTCTCTCGACAAAACGAAAGACGGAGAATGTAAACAACTCTAGGTTGTATCCAAATGGATGTTGAATATTTATTTCATAGAATGTCTAGAAAATTTTGCCAATAAGATAAATTTATAGTTGACTTCAACGCTTGAAAAATGTGCACATGTGTGCAAAGATATTCCCCCTTTTTTTACCTAGAGTATTTCCCCCAACGAGGTTAACTCCTCGGTTTTAAGAGTCAAATTCAAAATTTTAGCGATGATGACTTTCTTCACGGAAGCTATCTATTTCCCTGATATGAGAAGAGAAGAAATATTCTCAATTTCATAAAAGCAAGTAGTGAAAAGATATTGATAAAAGAATTTCGCATAAGAAAAGACGACTTCTGGCCATTTCGGCAGTTTGATATCTAGGTGTTTTTCCCATGATGATCTTTTTGCACTCTTTTTGAGTCATTGAACTTTTTCGGGCTTTTTACATCATCCTTCATTTGGATGTGTCCTGACTTTTCTCTCTTTTTTCGGGGATGGGTACGTCACAAACTCCTTCATCTTGGAGATGTTCCGATACTTCATTTTCTCAGGGATTATGTATGATGGTGTTGGCTCAGAAGGTCTTTAGGTGATAGCAGAAATCAAATATCATTTAGGGTTTGTCGGTAGGTCCATCACACTCGCCTTCATCTCGACGGTGATCTGAACTTTCCCTGGAAGGATCCTTCACAAACTCCTTCATCTTGGTAGATGATCCAAATCTTCTTTGGCCCCGAGGGTCTACTCGCTTAATTCGCCTTCATCTTGACGACAATCGAGAGATCCCTTTTGCAGATATTTGATTACAACTTTAAAATGGATAAGGAGATATGAATTGAGTGGATTCTTTTTTATCGCTCAGGATATTTCCACTGCCTAATTGCCAGAAAGTCATTTTAAAACATGCGTCATAACTATGATCAATATCAATTCGCTTCCGGCTTTTCAACATCATTGAATATTTATTTCACTAATCATACCAAGGATATTTCTTTCATCCTTTTGGTTGATCAACAGGAAAAAGATTTGAATTTTACCTCTTTTTACAAAAAGTTTCACCTTTTGGAAAAAAATACTAGAGGTAATCTGAGGTGATTCTTTTTGTGCCTTTAAGAATATTGGAATCAACAAATATTTTTATCAAATTGGTAAAGTTTTCCATGAATTCTTTGTGAAATAATCACTCAATATAGATTTTGATACGACCTTTAGTTGCAATTTATGATTTGGAACATTTCATTTAACGACCAGCGAAGTAGCTGGGACATTTCATTTAATGACCAGTGAAAACTGGGACATTTCATTTAACGACCAGCAAAGTAGCTGGGACATTTCATTTAGCGACCAGCGAAGTAGCTGGAACATTTCATTTAGCGACCAGCGAAGTAGCTGGAACATTTCATTTAGCGACCAGCGAAGTAGCTGGAACATTTCATTTAACGACCAGCGAAGTAGCTGGGACATTTCATTTAGCGACCAGCGAAGTAGCTGGGACATTTCATTTAACGACCAGCGAAGTAGCTGGGACATTTCATTTAGCGACCAGCGAAGTAGCTGGGACATTTCATTTAGCGACCAGCGAAGTAGCTGGGACATTTCATTTAGCGACCAGCGAAGTAGCTGGGACATTTCATTTAGCGACCAGCGAAGTAGCTGGAACATTTCATTTAGCGACCAGCGAAGTAGCTGGGACATTTCATTTAGTGACCAGCGAAGTAGCTGGGACATTTCATTTAGCGACCAGCGAAGTAGCTGGGACATTTGATTTAGCGACCAGCGAAGTAGCTGGGACATTTCATTTAGCGACCAGCGAAGTAGCTGGAACATTTCATTTAACGACCAGCGAAGTAGCTGGGACATTTCATTTAACGACCAGCGAAGTAGCTGGGACATTTCATTTAGCGACCAGCGAAGTAGCTGGGACATTTCATTTAACGACCAGCGAAGTAGCTGGGACATTTCATTTAACGACCCTTGATTTAATGATTTGATCTAAGATTGAGACTTTCTGAGGGACAAACAGCACGAGGACTGAACTTGATCTTTTAGATTTGAAAATTTAGCAAAATAACCAATGTGAACACTAGGTTTTCCCACTGAGAGTCGGGAAGGAGATCGGCCTATTTAAGATATTTAGAGATCGAGGCAAGAAGAATGGCCGGGGTTTCAGGATTATCCCTTATCCTGAAGGGAAAATAGAATAGGCATTTTGAAGAGAATTTAGAAAAAGAATGATTCAGGTTTATCCCTTAACCTGAAGGAGAAATGGAAGATTTTGTGACGAGATAACTTGAAACTTGAATTTAGAAGGGATATGACAAGATTTAGAATTTATGATCTATGATTTAGATGGACCAGGTATATGACAGGGAATATAAAAAGAATAAACTTTGAGAAAACAAAAAGATATAGAACTTTGAAAAAAATGTAGAACATTTGAGGGAATTGATTTATTTTTGTAAAAAAAATTCTCACAGGTGGCATGATTGCCCCTATGAGTGATCTCAGGATTATCCCTTATCCTGAAATGGGAAAAAGAATAGAATTTAAAGATATTTAATGAAAGGAGATTGATATAAATCTAGAAAATCAACAAAGATTGACAAAACTTGTATTTACAAAAGAATCCTCATAGGTAGCGTTGTGGTTCCTACGAGGGGTTTCAGGATTATCCCTTATCCTGAATGGGAAAAAGAATAGAATTTAAGAAGGTGAAGAAAAATTGATATTCAGAAAATCAATAAAGGTTGACAAAACTTGTATTTACAAAAAGAATTCTCGTAGGTAGCATTATTGCTCCTACGAGGGGTTTCAGGATTTTCCCTTATCCTGAATGGGAAAAGAATAGAATTTAAGAAAATTTAGCGAAGGCAAATTGATAAAAATCTAGAAAATCAATAAAGATTAACAAAACTTGTATTTACAAAAGAATCCTCATAGGTAGCGCTGTTGCTCCTAAGGGGTCTCAGGATTTTCCCTTATCCTGAATGGGAGAAGAATAGAATTTAAGAAAATTTAATGATGGGAAATTGATATAAATCTAGAAAATTAACAAAGATTGAAAAAAACTTGTATTTACAAAAGAATCCTCATAGGTAGCGTTATTGCTCCTACGAGGGGTTTCAGGATTTTCCCTTAAACTGAAATGGGAGCACCTCGGACAACGAGGGTCAGGTTTATCCCTTAACCTGAGCGGGAACACCTCGGACAACGAGGGTCAAGTTTATCCCTTAACCTGAAAGGGCAAAAGAATCGATAAAATTTTTAATAGAATTGAGGAAATATTGATAAACTTGATAAAACTTGAAAAAATTGATGTAAACTTGATAAAAATATGAATAAAATGAATGAAACTGATAAAGGTATCAAAATTACAAGATTTGAGAAAAGGAGTTTTTCTGATCCTGCCTGCATATGGGATCTTGAAAAAAAAATGTTTATTTAAAAGATAAGTGAGAAGTCATTTTTGGGAAGAAAATTCATTTGTAAGAAGAACGATCAGTGCGAGATCTGATCCTTTTAAAAAGGAGAATCATCATGAGAGATCATCATGAGGTTTGATTTCGAAGATAGTGGTTTAAAAAACCAATTTTGAAAGAGAAGACAAACATGAGGTGATGAAAATGGTTCTTCTTAATTAGGTGATGAAACCTAATTTGAAAAAGGAAAAATCAACATGTTAGTTTATTTAAAAGGGATTTAGATCAAAATATTTGAACTTTTGAAGACTTTTGCAGAAACTTTTGAGATTTTATGATTTTGAAAATCCTCATAGGCAATATCATTTCTCTCATGATGGAGGAAAACAAATTTTGAAAATAGATGACAAGGATTTAAAATTTTTGAAAAATAGCAAGCAGGATCAAAAGATTTTGAAGAAATCAGAAAGAAAAGGCAATACACCTGGGTTTTTAAAAGAGGAAATTTTGAATAATATATACCCAGGGTTTTGGAAAATATAAGGAAGATATATATATAAAATATCATATAATCACAGATATACAAACAACACTCCCTAAAGCTGACTCTATATGCAATATTTGAAATAGCTGATAGGACCTTAATCCTAACTCTAAGATTTATATCATTTGATTCCAATCGAGGTACGCCGATATACTCAAGCCGAAGCTCGAAGTACGTGGCATATAAGATATCTCTTCGGTTCTAAGGTAATGGCTTTCCAACATCCTTGAGCACCTACCGATATACCTCGGACTATGTCCCTTAGGTACGTGGTAGGAGGGCGCGAGCCCAAATAAGTGGTCCAGTTGTGAGGCTCTCTCCCGAACTATGATTCAGTGAGACAGCCCAGCAACGTGAAGACCGGGACAATATAGGTAGGGATGTTTTCAAAATATGATCAACATGCAATAAAATCAGAAGGCTCTAATGCAAGTCCTAAAGAGATAGATTTAAATGAAAAGAAGCATACACTTGCATACATTGTTTACATTCAATCCCTAAAATTGAGGAGAGTTGTATTTAAGACCTAAGTCTAATGTGAACATGGAATATTCTCCTCAATATGATCCTACCAAACCATACTTAGATCCTATATGCAATGATGTCAGCTTTAGGACAAAGTTTAAGCTCCTAAGGTTTGCATGAAAATGTAGCTGACATATGTTAGAATAAAGACTTATATTATATAAAAGCAAAGCAAAGGCACAAATTCGACCGGACGAAGACGAAGTCCCATCACGGTCGCCAAAACTGTGATCATCGCAAAAAATTTTCCTCTCCCGTTGGTTTCTCTCTCTTCCTTCTCTTTTCCTTTTCTAACCTCTATTCTCCTCCTTTTTGAAGGGAGTGAAATAAAAGAAAGAAAAGAAAGAGAGAAGAGAAAAGAAAGAAAGAAAGAGAGAAGTGGAACTATTTTGCGCGGTTTTCACTTGACCTTGATTTGAAAAGAATTTAGAAATTTAACTCGCCTCTGTTTTGAAAATATTTGCGGGAAAAGGGGAGACGGGATTCGCTCGTCGGTACGAGGTTCGACCGTTCCTGGCGCCTTTACCAGGGGTAATCGAACCAAGGATCGAATCTATGCCTTTTTGCTTTGCCTAAATATAATCTAAGAATTTATCCTAAAAGATCTAAATGCATAAAGAATCATGCTTGTGCAATGCAAGAATGTATGCTCCTTTTGAAAGATGTTTTAGAAATTTCCAAGTATTCTGAGATGAACTTTGATAAGGGAGTGAAGAAAATGATTGAATCTAACTTTAAAACTTGAGATAGATCAGAGAAGTTCTACGTCTTTGAAATAAATCAGAGTTGGAAAATAAAATCTTGATTTTGAGAAAGAATGATTTGAAGCTTTGAAATGAAAGGAAATAAAGTTTCAAAGTCAAAAATGGATTTTGAATTTTGAATTTGAATTTAAGAAAGAAAATGAATACTTGAGCTGGAATTGAATTTAGATTTTGAAGTTTGAAATTGGAATGGATTGAGAAACTCAAATGGTATTTAAGAATAGAAATGGATTTAGGGAGTTCAGATGAGATCTGAAAATGGAATTGGATTTGAAATTTAGAATTGGGAATGGAATTGGATAATGGATTTAAAATCTGGGATCTGAGGTCCGATGTAAAATTGGGTTCTGGATCCTAGGATGGATTTGGATCTAAAGTCTGAGATCCAGAGTAGAATTGGATTCTAGATCCTAAAGTGGATTTGGATCTGAAGTCTTAGATCCAAAAGTGGAGTTGGACTCTGGACCCTAAAGGAAATTCTGGATTTGAAGTCTGAGATCCAAAGTGAAATTGGACCCTATATTCTAAAGGAAATTTTGGATCTGAAGTCTGAGATCCAAGGTGAAATTGGATTCTGGATCCTATAAGGAAATTAGACCTGAAATCTGAGATCCAAAGTAGAATTGAATTCTGGATCCTAAGGTGAATCAGATCTGAAGTCTGAGATCCAATATGAATATTGAATCCTGGATCCTAAAAATGTATTTGGAGTTAAATTCAGAAGATGAATCAAGAATTTCCAAGTTTGAATTGAACTTTGGAAAATGAGATTTTGATTTTGATTCTCGAATATACAAATGAATTTCGAAGTCAAATTGGACTTTGAATTTGAAGTTTTGAATTTTGAAATTTAGAAGATGAAGAGAATCTCAAAGTTAAATTGAACTTTGATTTTGATTGGAGTTTTGAATATAAAATGAATTTGGAACTTCAAAGTCAATTTGAACTTTGAAATCTGATTTGAATTTGAGTTGGAACTTTGAAGTTTGAATATAAAAAATGATTTTTGGAATTTCAAAGTCAAATTGGACTTTGAAATTGGAATTTTGAATCTTGAAATGAGATAGAATTGGATTTGAATAAGACTTGACCTGAGAAATGAAGGAGAAGAATCACTTGGAATTTTAAAAAGGAAATTTTGAAAATATGATGCAATTCTATCCTATGTGATGAATGAATTTAAAGAATCTTTGAAATTGGATTTTGAAAAGCTATTCCATTCTTTAAATGAATTAAAATAAGATTAAAGATATAATACATCCCCGACTATGGTCATTGAATGTATTATATAATAATCTATATTTAAATTCAAGTGAAGAATAAAATACATTTGGTGCTTTTATAGAATTTAAAATGAAATTAACTCTCAATATACCCTGACTATGGCCATTGGTATATATTTTGAATTAATTTTAAGTTAAATTCTAATAAAAGGAGAAAATATTTAAGGAAACATGATGAATTTTGAAAATAGATCCAGTGTTATTTCGTAAAAGATAAAAATCCTAAGTTTTGTCCACACCCTGACTATGACCATTAATGTGGATCATCAACTTAGGATTGATTTACCTCTTACGAAATGGTGCACGTGCCATTCGTGTTTCACTATTGTGAGAATTTTGAAAAATAAAGGTAAAGATTCATGAAAAACGAGTAATTCATGATATCTACAATGCTCATTCATTCTAGCTAAAACTGGAAATATAAATTTTCATTAAGCTCTAACTATTACAACACACCAAAATTGAATTTATAACTCCTAATGATGATATGTTCCACATATTTCCTGCAAAAAGGGCAGAGTTAGCCAAATACAACAAACAACTATAAAAAGATATTGCAAACACCAAATGATAAAATATTCATGCATATGCCTTATGTTAAAGAAATATAATATATCATGCTGATGAGAGATCATATATCTGAGTACCTAAGGGATACTTTAAACTAAGAAGGAAAATGGATGCTAAAATGCATCCCTAATATCCTAATTTAATGAGAAAATAGATATGAGAAGATCTATACATGAACGTATATACACGCTAAAACTAAAGAAACCTAATTTGAGAAGGCATAGACAATGATATCATGTGAAATATTGGACCAAGATTACACCTTTTGCAGCAAATCAAATACTGATTTTGAATTAGCATACCAACTGCTTCCTGTTTTATCCAGAAACTAACATACAAACCGATGAATCCCAGTTTTATAGCAAAACTCCACTAACCTCATAGCTAGATGTGGATGAAGTGGTAATTCAGGTAAAAATGTAGAGGTGAACTGAGAGGCTATGCAGTTTGATATAGGAAGTCATAGCAGAAGTCGGGCTTTGTTACCACAACAATGCTTATCACCGTTATAAGCACTATGAAAATGCAGTGCACTGTAAGGTGTTTAGGTGATGAAGTGAGTGGGGTGCAATATGCAGAGAAGCGACCAAGGTAAATGCATGGATGTAAGGTGATAAAAAATGAAACACAATGTATAGTGTCATGGTGACTGGTGTTGGTGATGTACTGTGGAAGATGAAGGTGCTGGAATGGTATGTATCTTATTGCTGTGCAGCATGACAGTAATATAAAGAAAGAGAGAATCGTATGAGCATCAGATGATGGTAGGAAATGTCATAGATGACAGCAAGGGTACTATGGTGAGTCCACAAAAATAACTAATGGAAGACATATTGACTGTTTGGGCACATTTACTAGATGACTGATGTTAAGGTTATGATGAACCATGGTGAGTATCTGGCAGTATGCAACCAGAAAGGGTATGAATAATAACTAAAAGTGTAAGGTTTTAAACTGTAAGAAGAAAAGGACACATGCAGAGCACACATGAATCTTACTGCTGGGACTTAAGGGAGCAAATGTACAGGTGGTAAAAAAAAAATGGTATATATAGTTCTAACAAGTAACTATGTCAATGTTGGGTGGATAAGGTGGAAGTGTAGCTGGGATCATCATGGAGATGGCTGTAGTGTAATGAAGGATGGGGTTATAACAACAACAAGTGAAGATAGGGTTTTAGCATGAACTGCACATCAGTAAGGAAGGTTTATGAAAGATAAGAAGGTTGTGGCAACAGGTAAGTAGGGACGCTGATGAAAAGGATACATGGAGTGATGATGTCAATCGTGTATCCAAGGAATAAACATAAAGATTTAAATGGTATTGAGTCAACAGATAACACTATCTAAATAATTTAACAATATGATGAACCCAAAAAATGAGATGGAAGATTGAGACAGAAAATGAAGAGATTCCTGTCATGACCATGATGTAGACATTTACAAGGTGGCTGAAAACAGTGGATTTTAGGGGAATGGCTGGGACTGATGTTATGAAGTGGATTGAAGGGGAAGCTAGCTGCGAAGGGTGACCATAGTGGGCAGCACTTGGGTGGTTGAAAAGGTAAATTACAGCAGCTGTAAGCTTACTGTAAAACTCATAATTGAGAGAGGGCTGAAGTGGTGGTGCTGTAGTGCAGTGATAAGACGTGAGTGTGGAATGAAGGAGAATACATGCAATGGGAGGATATATGGAAGAGGTTGTAATAATATGTAATGTAAGGATGGAGCATAAGGTGTTGTGCTATTAAGGGCTGGGAGATGATTGGTCACAAAGTGGTCTTAATATGCTGATAGTGATGACAAGCAGTGAGGAGTGGGAATAAGACATAGTGGGCTGCCAACTGTGGTCTGCTTGAGGATTCATGAGATCAAGTTCCTCACCCTGTTTTGTCAGCTCACAGGCTGGAAATATCAAAGCTTACCATGATTGCTTCAATTAGCTGCAGTTTGACATAGCCTGTCCAGTTTTATTTTATTTTATTTTTATCAAACTTAACTCCATGTCTCGTGAGGTGGCCCAGCCAAATCCATATACTTACAGAAATCCGACCTTTGCCTTGTTGGGGAGGTCATGAGGATAGATAGACGGAACACCTTGTGGTCAGCCAAGCTCAACACATATGTTCATGCATTGGTTGTCAGGAGCATTTACGCATCCCTTAAGGCTGCAGAACTGTAATTTGATGCCCTTCTCATCTGCAATGTCTTAAACACGTTCTTTGAAAACTCTCTGAGCTTCGAGTTGAAACCTCTTAGATGGGAGACAGTGGTTTGCTCATTACAGAGCTTTTCCTCTTCTTCAATGTAGCCTTTAATGATCCAGCACCACCAGATTGTAAGGCTTCAATTGAAGAGGGGAAAAAGCAAAGCTTCCTGTGTATAATGGATATACTGGAGAGTGGTTGTGCCATGGTGGAAGCTTAGTGTAGGCTGTGGTGGGTAAATGATATAGGCATCATGGTTGTGAGTAAATGAAAGTGCAGAACATGGATGAAGTGAATGCGATGGAGTTTGAGCTAGGGATGAAGACAATAAACTGGGTATATACCGAGGATAAATGCCATGACAAGTCCTAATAGCAAGTTTTTACATAAATATGAAAACGAAATACACAGTTTAGACTGGAAAGAGAAAAAAAAAATGTACCTGTAGATGGAGGTGCAGAAACCAAGTGTCCTAAGGTGTCATGTGTGACACTATGAGAGACGGATTGTTGTGAATTAGAATTTACTAGCAGACAGTTTCTTTCTAGGAATTGACAATACCTCTGCAGAACATAAGCTTGCCTTTTCTTCCTTTATTTCTTTTACCTCATCCCTTTTGATAACAGGTTCGAAGTTCTGGAATGTCACTCCTGCACCAATATCTTCCAAGACTCCCTCATAGATCATCACCAAGGTAAACCCTGTGCTGAACTTAGTTCACCAGAACCACTATTCGGAAATGGATTCACTAAATGTTATTTTCAGGCAAGAGGTTTTGGAAGATATTGTATACCCAAATTGGATGCTAAGATGTCTTTTACCAGTAGGAATCAAGACTAATAGGAATAAAAATCAGAAGGCAAACAGAAGTCAAAACAGAAGTAAGAAAAATAACTAAGAAGCAAAATATGATTTGAAACAAGAAGCAAAAACATAGATCAAAATAAGAATGGAACAAAAGCCTAAATGAATTTAAAATAGAGCATCAAGCAGAGATTGAAAATAAACTACAACATGAAAGAAACAACTCAAAGAAAAGGAAATGAATGTAAATAGGAAATTAAGACGTGAATTAAAATCAGAATGGGCAGAAAATTGGAAAGTAAAATTGGCTACAGACTAAATCGTAAATGAAACAAAAAATGTAAAAGAAAGATATCGAAAAATATGTTGGAATCGAATGATTCCATCGATGTTGCATGGAGGTGGGTGGATATTGCAGGAGCAATTCAACACCACCACTAATGCGTGAAGGAGACTGAAAACAAATAAAAAAAATAAAAAATAAAAAAAATAAAATAAAAAAACAGAAGAAAGAAAGAGAAATTACAGAAGGAAGAAAGAGCACTTACTTGTAGTTTGCAGGGGTTCTAGGGAAGAAGCGTTGTGAGGGAGGAGTTGAAGGCAACTACCGAGGAATAAGTAGAAATTTGATGGTGTTGTAGAAGACGGACTGATGTTGGCTGAGCCAGGAGGGATGAAGATGGATGACAATGGCAGGAGACGAGTCCGTGAAGGAAAAGAAAGTGGAGGGATAGAAGACGACCCTTTTCTTCCCCTGCGTGAACTCCTCTTAAAGATGAAGAAGAGCCTTCGAGAGGGGATTTGTTGGAGATGGAGGGAGGAAAATCCAGGAGATGGTTGGAGATCGATGGTGGAAAATAGAGGGAGGAGTGCGCGGGAGATGATCCGTTGTGGATTTTCCCTTTTTCCAAAAAGAGGTTTCCTTTTTAGAAAATTTTTAAAAAAATGGTTAAGAAATGAGGTTTTTGGCAAAAAGGTTTCAAAAAAGCTTAAAATCCTTCATTTTTCTTTGTAGTCTTTCCGAATTTTTTTATTTTTTTGTGTTTTATTTTTATTTTTTTTGTATTTTTGGAGTAGAAATCTAAGATTTTACGAGAAAACTAAGACTAAACATTAATTTTTTTGTATTTTTGTGGGAAATATTTACAAAAGTATTTTTCTAAGAATTTCCGACCATTTCGGGGAAATTTCTTCAAAAGAGTGGGTTTGGACCCAGGTTTTGAGAAAATGTTCGAGTTTTGACACTCGAATCGAGGAATATAATGCAACGGATCAAAACAGATGTCGGAGGAACTGTCCAAGCTTATTTAAAAACTATTTTTGGTATTTTCTGTAATTTTAATTTAAAATTTGGACAACGAGGCTCAGATTTGGATCTGGACAATGGATCCAGATCCAAAATCAATTTAAACATATGAAATGAATTTAATTTCAATAAAACTAGAGAAATGGACTGGAATTTAGATTTGAAATGACCCATTTGCTCAGAAAATGATATTAGGGGCAAAAAGGGAATATTTAAAAGATTTTGAAAATTTTGGGGTGTTCACAAATATTCTCTCTCTTCTTTCTCTTTTCCTTTCTAACCTCTATTTCCTTCTTTTTGAAGGGAGAAAATAAAAAGGGCAGAAAGAAAGAGAAAAGGAAAGAAGAGGAATTCTCTTTCGGGGTCTCACTTGACCTTAATTTTGAAAAAAAAATGTTTAAGAAAATAACTCCCCTCCGTTTTTGAAATGTTTGCGGGAATACTGGGAGACGGGATCCGCTCGTCGGTACGAGGTTCGACCGTTCCTGGCGCCTTTACCAGGGGTAATCGAACCAAGGGTTGAATTTATGCCTTTTGTTTTTGCTAAGAAATTATCTAAGAATTTATCCTAAGTCTAAATGCACAAAGAATCATGCTTGTGCAAATGCAAAGATGTATGCTTTTTTTGAAAGTGTTTTGAAGAATTTCCAAGTGTTTCTGAGATGAATCTGATAAAGTGAAGAAATGATTTTTAACTTAGAACCTAAGATTTAAAATTCTAATTTTTTAGAATAATCAAGAACTCCGGGAAAATAAATCTGGATTTAGAAAGAGATGATTTTGGAAGTTTGAGAAGAAAGGAGAAAGGGATTTTCAAGGTCATAAATGGACTTTGAATTTAGAATTTTGGGTGAATATTTGAAAATTGAATTGAATTCTAGCTTTTGAAGCTTTGAAATCAGAATAAAACGTGAGAAATCAAAGTAGATTTGAGAAGTAAGATTGATTTGAAAATTGTGAATTCAAGGTAGAATTTGAATCCAAAGTTTGATTTTAAATCGAGATCAAAATTTTGAATTCTGGATTTGAAAATGGGGATTGGACTTGAATTTTGGGGTGAAATGGATTTGGATTTTAGAATCGGGATCCAAGATGGAATTTGGATCTGAAATTTTGAATGGAATTGGATTCAAGATTTGGAATCTAAGATGGAATTTGGATCTGAAATCTGAGATCCAAGGTAGAATTGGACCCCGGACCCTAAGATGAAATTGTATCTAAAGTCTGAGATCCAAAGTAAAATGGAAATCTGGATCCTAAATGGAATTTGGATCTGTAAGTTAAGATCCCAAGTAGAATGGGGATCTGGATCCTAAATGGATTTGGATCTGAAGCCTGAGATCCAAAGTAGATTTGGGTTCTGGATCCTAGAATGGATTTGGATCTGAAGCCTGAGATCCAAAGTAGAATTGGGTTCTAGATCCTAAGGTGGAATCGGATCTAAAATCTGAGATCCAAGGTGAAATTGGGTTCTGGATCCTAGAATGGATTTGGATCTGAGATTTGGAATCCAAGATGAAATATGGATCTGAGGTCTTAGATCCAAAGGGGAAATTGGATTTATACTTGGAAATCTGGATCCAAGTTGAGATTTAACTTCGAATTTGGGCTTTGAAAGTCCAAATGGGACTTTTGAATATGGATCTGGGTTTTGAAAACCCAGATTGAATTTAAAATTTAGGAAAGGTCATGTTTTTGAGATTCAGAATCAATCTCAAACTGTGGTTTTTGAATTTTGAAGATAAGAAGATGAACTTGATTTTGAGAATGAATCAAGAATTTCAAAGTTTAAATGGAACTTTGAAATTGAATTTTTGATTTGAATTGGAATTTTGGAGTTTGAATAAAATGGTTTTGAAATTCCAAAGTCAAATTGGACTTTGAATTTGAGATAGAATTGGAATAGAAATAGAAGCTTGAGGAAAGATGTTTCAAAATCACTTGGGTTTTTGAAATGATGTTTTGGAAATATTGATGCAATTCTATCCTAAATGATGAATGAATTTAAATAACTTGAAATTGGATTTTGAAAAGCTATTCCATTCTTTAAATGAATTAAAATAAGATTAAAGATATAATACATCCTTGACTATGGTCATTGAATGTATTATATAATAATCTATATTTAAATTCGGGTGAAGAATGAAACATATTTTTTGTGCTTTTATAGAGTTTAAAATGAAATTAACTCTCAATGTACCCTGACTATGGCCATTGGTATATATATTGAATTAATTCTAAGTTAAACTCTGATAAAAGATGAAATATTTGAAAATATGATGATTTTTGGAAAAGGATCCAGTGTGGATCCAGTGTTATTTCATAAAAGATAAAAATACTAAGTTTTGTTTACATCCTGACTATGGTCGTTGATGTAAATCATCAACTTAGGATTAATTACCTCTTACGAAATGGTGCACGTGCCATTCGTGTTGCCATTTGTGAGAATTTGAGAAACAAAGGAAAGGAATGCATGAAAATGAGCAATTCCTGATGTTTACAATGCTCATTCATTCTACCTAAAACAGGGAATGTAACTTCTCAATTTAGATCTAGCTATTACAACATGTAAGATCAGTTTTACAACCCCAAGTAATGATATCTTCCACATATTTCCTGCAAAACAAGGATTTAGCACAAGGTAACGAAGATATAAGATATGAGCAAAAGTTGAAGATATCATATCAAACTCCTAATACACGTTTGTGCCTAAGGATGATACTTGTGAACAATAGGAGAGGTATATTCATAAAACTTGAGTGGCATGTTTAGGCTAATCTAGAAATATACATATGCATAACCGGAGTGATAAACTTAGACTAATTGGAAAACATATATGTAAAACCTAAACTGCAATGGGAAGATACCTGAAAGGATGATACTTAATCTAAGGGAAGCCTAGTGGTATGTCTGGATATGTAGGCAATATGTAGTGAAATGATAAGGTGTCAATAAATGTGGGCAAAAGATGTAATGATCTATCATGGACTCATGTGACAATATGCAAGACATAACAAGACGAGAAATGGTAGAAAGAAAACAGTATATAATACAACAGCAGGGGGGGTCATGAATGTTATGCAGATACAAATGATATTACAAGACAAAATATGAGCTAACAATTAAAGTTGCAACTATAAGTATGAATGCATTGTGAAGGCAATAAGTAGGATTTGGTATTCAGATGGTGCTGCAGATGTTACAGCCGGAGATGCTGAGTGACAGGAGGATTTTTACAGAAGCGCATCAGCTCATAGAACTGTTCGAGACAATGCAACACATGTGCGTTATAAAGGTGACAATGAGCAAAGATGGAAGATGGTGACTGTATAATGGAAAATGATGAGTATTGTTGTGAGTGAAAGATGAATAGTAAACTTTACAGAGAATGCAAATGGTGAGTGTTGAACATATACTGTGCATGAGGGGTCAAATGATATGTATAGATGAGGGATATTTCAGCAGAAGATAGTCTTCTGCAAGATGCTGACGGCGGCAGATGATGAGGATAGTGGGATAGGTGGTAGCCATGCCAAGGTATGCATAATAATAAAACAATATACCTGCTGCTGCAAATGAGATTATAGCAACAGGGGTATGATGAAGACAGGGAGTTGAAAAAAAAAATGTGTTCTTTTCACAAGTGGATATACAGAGGTGTATGGCGTGCAAGTATTGAAGCTTGTGCTATTTGTAGGTGAGTAGTGCCTATGAGATGCCAAGCTAACAGGACCAAAAAAAAAAATTATTAATATATATGATTCCAATTTGATCTCTTCATCCCTGTAATGTTGATTGCATCTAAATGTCATTGAGATTGCTGACAGCGCATCACAGGCACATAGGCTTCCTCTGCTACTTGATCGATCTCAAAAATTATCTCTAACCTCTAGCCCAGCTTTTAAAAGCTCACCATCAATCCTTTCTACTTATGAGCATTTTAAAAGAAACTGATTTGAATGGATTGGACAGGCCTAGACCTCTCACTTGAACTGGATCGAATAATCAGATACTGTGAAAACACCTCCCTTTTCCCCTGAACATGCTAAAAAAAAAATTGTCAGCTTCGTGATGCATATTTATACCACCGGGTAGGTCAACCATGTAGCGGAAGGTCTGTAAGGGGATTCGACTTCTCTCTTTTTTTTTTATGTGTTCAAGAAGGATTTCACCCTGCTGCAAAGGGGCCCGAGCTGAAGGCAAATTAGACAGCCACTCCAGAGCATGACTACACCAGCATATTGGCGGCTTACTTCCAAAGGGGAAATACAAAGCTTCTCAACTTTGAAATATACATCAAGAGAATACTAATGATAAAAGATCACCAATGAATGGATGAAACGAGAGATATCCAGATAAAAGCAAACATGATAATTAGTTAAAATGGAAATGACAGTTTACGCAAGATTTAAAGAAAATAATGAGAAAATCCTAGCGATAACATTCAGATGAGTTCAGTAAGGAAGATTAACATATACAGATAAAGCTCAGAACTAAATCGAAAGAGATAAATTGAACAAAACATCAAATACATATTGCCGAAAGGATATACAAATGATGTCGAGCCAGGTGGATGTACGCCATGGGGAAAAGCCTAATCGAACATATCATGACTAAAGGGATGTAGAGCAGAGGATTATGGGTAAAACTACAGCTTAATACTACATAGGCATTGGATAAATTACAATCCATACTAACATAGAGGCACAATACAAGAGAAAATATGTAAAAGTTATAAGGTGATGGCAAGACTAGAACAATCAAACAAAATAGAAACCAAAAAACAAAAATTAAAAGAAAAGTAATAGTGCGATAGCACCTTCAGAACCCAAAATCCTGTTGAACATTCAGCGATAGTCACCATAATTTTGATGGGTACATAGCACCATCGAGAGAGAAAAAAAGAATGATAGCCAGATATTAAGAAAAAGGATCAAGGGTAAATAATAAAAAAAAAATAATGATAGGGGTTAACCTACCGATATTTTGAGGGTATAGGTGAGCAACCAGATATGGTGGGGTTTACCGAATACTAGTTCAACACTAGTGAGAGGAGGGCCTCTAGTATTTAATTACTGGAAGTTCGCTTGATCAGACATTGCATGGCTATTCGATCGAATGCAGGGAATTCCTATGCCTCCAATAAAAATGAAAATCACAATATGATGGAATGAGGATAGGAGTCAAGATCAATGGATCCGTCATCCTTTCAGAGGGAATTACGCGTGAACAAAAGTTCACTTATGCATGAGCAAAGCAGTTCTATGCTGAATTGCAGAGCCACAGTGAAGAAGATATGGGAATATGAAAATTCCACAGATGTTACCCCTATAAGTCGAGGCTGCCATAAACAGTTCGGCGTTACAGAGGGTGTTAAAATGAGACAAATAAACTCAGCATAACTCGAAATAAATCCAAAAAAAAAAATAGAATCAAAATAGGAATAAAGCAATAGAAATCGAGATAAGTTAAAAATAGAATGCAAGTAAGAACTGGAAATAAAACTCAGGAAACAGATGCCAGTCGAAGATTAAGACATAAACTAAAATCTGAGTGAAAATAAAAAAAAGAAATCGAATGTTGGGACACCATGATCCCTGTTAATTTTGCATACGAGAGGTCGGCATTACTACAAGCAAGCCGTCACGTTCGATGATGCATCAATGGGGCATAATCAAGACAAGACAAAATGCAGAAGCCAGGAAATGGGAGAAGGAAAGCAAAGTGTAGCAATGCAGAAAGTTGGAGGTGAGCAAGGGACTCTTACCAGCCTTTTACAGTGGAGAGATATCGAGGGATGCTGGAGGAAGGGAACGAATGCTTGATATGAAGCCCAATGAGCTGCAAAGATTTTGCAGAAGGATGTTGATGCTCTTTCAGTGGAACCCGAAGGGCAGTTCTGTTGATTTCTCGTGCTTGCTGGAGCTTTTTTTTTGTAGAGAGAGAGAGGTTTCCCCTCTTTCTGCTGTAGGGATTTCCTCACTGAGAGAAGTGTCCATGCCCAGAGGGAGCAGGATTGCTGGAATTCTGAGGGAGAGAGTGAATCCGATTCTTTGTTTGCAGGAGTTTCTGAAGGAAGGAGGAGGTCGATTCTTCTTCAGGGGGAACCAGAGAGAAGTCTAGTGGCTTCACTTTGCTCGCAGGGACTCCGGAAGAGGGAAGCAAAAGGGGAAGTGATGGATGAAAATCGATGCGAGAGAGTGAATCCTTTAGAAGAGGAGTAGACAATGGATGCCTTTTCAGAAGCTCGGGGGCCTCTTCTTAAGGGGAAAATAGAGGGTTCGAGAGGAAAATCAGTTGAAGATGGATGGAGGGGAATCCAGGTTTTTGTTGTAGATGTGCGATGGAGAGAGAATGAGATAGGCGCGGGAGAGAATCCGTTAGCATTTTTCCCTATTTAAAAAAGGTGGTCCTCTTTTAGAAAGATTTTTGAAAAGTGGTTTAAGATGAGGTTTTTGGTAAAAAATGGCTTCAAAAGCTTGAAAATCATTCGTTTTCCTTGTAGCTTTTCTCATTTTTTTGGTTTTTTATGTTATTTCTCTATTTTTTTGTATTTTTGGAATAAAATCCTAAATTTTGTGAAAAAAACAAAGATTAACACTAATAATAAATTTTTTTTTTATGTTTTTGCAAAAATATTTACAAAAGGAGTTTTTCTGACAATTCAAGGCGATTTTTGAGAAAATTTCTTCAGAAAATGAGTTTAGGATCCGGGTTTTGAGAGAATACGGATTTAAAACACTGAATTCGGATCCGGAATTGAATTTGAATACATCAATATGGAATTTAATTCAGAAAATCTGAAGAATGACTTAAATTTATCTTTGAAATCGCTTTGATTTTCTCAGAAGATGGAGTCAGGGGCAAAAGGGTCATATTTACAAAAGCTTTGAAAATTTTGAGGTGTTCACACCAGTGCAGTACAATAATCATTTTTTACCGCCACAAGCTTTTTCGATCGCTCGCTTGTCGCTGCAGAAGCTTTGAGTATATAGAGTGCAAGAGAGCAAAAGAAAAGAGAGAGAGAAATTAAAATCACTTGAAGGTAATCACAACGAGGGTAAACAAAGAAAGCTCAACGCATTTGCATTCATTCACTATTTTGCCCGCAGGCTCATTACAATTTAGATCTACGAGCTAACCCTTTGAGGTATTAATCAACCTGAACCAAAGTACAAGAGTGGCCCGAAGAAAGTTACAAGTGACTCAACACTTACATCATGACTCAACCAAATCAAAATAGACTCTAGACACACCTGTACAAATTAGGTCACAAGGGAACATACACAATCATATTACTCTCTTTTTTTCTATCAAACAAATAAAAAATAAATAAATAAGATAAACTTCTACATTAATAAGAAAAAAATTTGACTAGAGTGAATCAGAATTTTTCTTCTATGATCGACATGTGATCCCCAACAAAAAAACTATGCTGAACACATCTATCGTATTTAGATAGAGTGAAAAAAATGCTGTTGACGTACTGTACAACTACATAGAGAGAGAGGTGCTCTAGGTTTTGATGTGCACCCACCTTTGATTGTTCAATCAAATGAAATATGGTAAAAGAAAATGTACATATGTAGTTTACATGGTTTTCTAAAGATACAGCTGGACCGTTATCCATATCATTCTATATCGGCATAAAAATAATAAAACAAGTTATTATGTGTCAATCATAACATGGCATGTGTTAAAACCATTTATTTAATCTTAAAATAATATTTTTAGTATTTTTATATTTATTAAAAAATAGCCAATTCGGGCTTGTAGTGTATTGATGCACAGATACTAATGACATAGCCTGCAATGCCAAGTACATAGATATATCCCATGAGTTCCTTACCCATGGGAGAGTATTGGTCACCCTCATGGGTAAGAAACCTTGAGAGGTTATTTTGATCAAATCTAACCCCACAAACGTATTCAACATGGTCAAAATAGTAGTAATAGACTCGTGAATCATATTTTTGACATAAAAATAAAATTTTATGAGATTTAAAAAGTCAATACATTATAAGCCATTGATTTTTTAACCCCAGCAAAATCTTACATATACATTGGAATAGCATGATCCAAGGACTAATTGCTACTAACCCAAACATGTAGATCACATTTGGAGGGTCAGATATGCAAAAAACATTAAAATAAAAAACATTATATTTTTTATTAGAGGATTTCTTACGAGGGTAGCAACCATAGTGACAAAAGTTAAAAAAGGCAAAATCTCCGGAGTCAAAAACTTGGGAGATTTTAAAATTTTTCATAAATCTTGCATTTTTTTGGGCAAAATCTCGGCAATAAGAAATAAATTAAAAAAAAAAATTATAAGAAAATATAAATAAAACACATTTAAAAATAAAAAAACTCGCGATAAATATCTGCTAAAACTGTAAATATCGCAATATTTGACACAGTTTGAAAATCTTGCGAGAAATTGTGTTTTAAACTTTCAGGCAATTTCTCCCGATATTATCACAAGATTTTTATAAATCTCATGATATTTGTTACAGAGGTAGCAACGATATATATATATATATATATATATATATATATATATATATATATATATATATATATATATATATATATATATATATATATATATATATATATATATATATATACATACACGGTTTTCTCTCTTTTGTTTTATCTTCTTGGTACTTTAATTCAGATGTGCAAGAAATTTATCTACAATATGCAATTCTTTGTTTTACCCTGAAAATCTTTCAATGATAGAGCAAAAGTTTGAAAAATGAGATGAAAGCATGAGGGGAGAGCGGTTGTATATGCAAGAGGGATTTCCCACTTTAATTTCAACCACATGAAACCCTCTTAATTGGTTTATCATTTAAAAAGCTAAGCAATGTCATGCTATCAATTTTGACTGATGTGCATAACATACAAGAAACAGTTTGGCCTACTTTCTGTTAATCGACAATCACTGTCCAAATTCATACCACATATCGTGATTTTTCCCATCGTCAGTGTTGTGCCGACTTTAAATTTCAACATCAAAACGTGCAGTTTTCGATTGTGGCAGTTGGCTGTTGCACAAAGCATTATCTGTAAAGACCCACATTCCCCAAGTGCCTACTGTTCCTTTGAAAAAGATTCAATCTGCATACTTTCTATTGCTACTAGTTGTTACCTTTAGCGTCAACTTTAATCATCGTCGCAAGATCTCTTTAATCAATAGTGACAGCTTAGACTGTCGCTAAAGGTGTTTCATTAAGAAAAAAGTAAAGAAGATCATTAATGACAGCTTAAGCCATCACTAATAGACATATGCTAATAAAATATATAAAATATTAGCTTATATATATAATGTGTCACTGTTAAGCATTTCTCATCACGCGGGAATTGAAATATGCAGCTTCATTTCCTCCAATCTCTGCTTTAATCACCAAAGATTATTCATGTGTCTCGTACTTCAAGCCCTCAATGTAACTCAGAAGCAAATCCAAAACCTAACTTAATCAAAGGTCAATATCTTTAGTGATTAATGACGATACGCATGTCATCGGTAAAAAAAAAAGAAGAGAGAAATCTTCAAATACCCCCCAAATATTTTGGCCTAATTCATTTGCACAACAAACATTTCAGACTTTGCAAATGCCCACTAAAGTTTTTACTTGGTTTTATCAAATGACCTCAATCATAAACTATCATTGGGTTGTTATCGGATTAAGGTAACTCATGTTGTGAAATTACCATTTTACCGCTGTAATTAGATAAATAAAATTATTAGTTCACCCTTACTCTAGAAGGATGAGCAAAATAAGTTTGTCAACTGAATGTATTTAGCAAAAAAATTATTACCTACAATGATATATGAACCATTGCCCTCCTTAAAAAAAACCACAACTCTAACCACTACACAATAAAGCTTATTGTTGGCTATTTTCTAAAAAAAGAAATTATATATTTAGATTGTGATAAGTCAATCAACCCAACAATTGCTCAACCCACTATAACACAATTGGGTCCGTTTGGTTCCTCAACAGTTGATCCGATAAATATCTGAAGATAAAGTAAATGCACTTTCATTTAACCCAAAAGCTGATGTGGTTATATATATAATTGACAAAAGTTTTACTAATTCAAGAATCAAGATCAATTAGCTATTGCTATGATAGTAACTATGCAAGTTTTAAGGTTTTCATTTAGATATGACAAATTAATCCACTTTATTTTAAGCCTATATAAATTTGGGAAAAGTAGTAGCTACCTATCACTTTTTGAGCCTATCACAAGCTTATCACCAGTAAATAAGGGTTTCATGTTATTTATTTTCAAATAAGACCTTATAGATGCCTTCAGCATGGTTGATTTGCTAAAAATGACACTTGGATCATATTTTTTGATTAAAAACATGAATTTTTAAGCATTGACTATTTTTGAAAATTATAGACCGTTGATTTTTAAATCTTATAAAAACCTAACTACGTTCGGAAGATTCAAGAGTCTATTCCTATATAATTAAGCATGTAGATCACATCTATATGATCAGATTTTAGTGGGTCGAGTAAATGTTGGGTTGATTGGCTTATCACAATCTAAATATATAGATTTTGTTTTGAAAAATAACCAACAACAAGCTTTATGGTGTTGTGGTTAGAGTTGTGGTTTTTGTTAGGGAGATCAACCTATCATTGTAGGCAATAATTTTTTGCTAAATACATTTAATTGACAGCCCTACACAGTCAAACTTACTTTGCTCATCCTTTTAGAGTAAGGATAAACCAATAATTTTATTTTTCTAGTTACATAGGTAAAATAGTAACTTCACAACATGAGTTAGGTTAACCCAAGAACAACCCAATGTTAGTTTATGATTGAGGTCATTTGATTAACCCAAGTAAAAACTTTGGTGGGTATTTGCAAAGTCCGAAAATGTTTGGTGTGCGAATGAATTAGGCTGAAATGTTTGGGGGTATTTGAAAATTTTCCAAAAAAAAGGTTGCTCTTATAACTAATCTATGCAGATTTTCTTTTGAAACATTAAAGACATTACCTTATTGGCAATAAAAAATTTCTTTAGGTACTATCCATGATTACCTATCTGTAGAAACTCTTAATAATAAACGATATTTCAGTAGGGCTATATAGTTAAAGATGGAAGCTCATGGTATTAATGATTGAGCTTGGAGGGTCTTCTCTTTCCCACCTTAAATCTAAGGGCACATTGACAATGAAAGACTATGACAGCAAAATCTGGTGCCTCATGCATAAATTCTAGCCACAAACTATATGTTCAATTGCAGCTATGCCTAAATGCAACTTTTGAGAAGCTGTGACAACTGCTTCCTCTTAAGGAATCAGAGAAAGAGAAAAGATAGTCGAAACATTAATGTGACTTCAGTCTTACCTCCTAAAGGCAAGCTTTGCAAACGCAAAGTTCACTGTTTCATGAAAACTCGTGGCATCTAATGTTCGTGCACGTAAGCGCCTCCATGTACATGTGTGTGTGTGCTCGAGCGTCTATGTGGTTCATATTTACACACACAAGAGCAGGTGCATGTGCTCTTGTACTTGAAGTCAACAGGTTCTCCAAAGTTTTTGCTTCTCCAAAGTTTTTGCCTCTAGACTTCTGGAGAATGCCATGGTACTCTAATCATAGTGACAATGACAAATATCGGTGATATTCTGAACAAAAATTTTAAAAAATATAATATTTTACTTAAATGGCCAAAATATCATGATACTATCATTGCTGATAAAACCATAAGACAAATCAAATTTTCAATTTATTCCATGAATTTTGCTACACTGACTTTTACATATTCTAAACTCATGTTGATGTTGATAGAAATTTTACTTTAGTGGGTCAGGCAACTCAAATTGAACCAGTGAGCTCGATGCACGTGTAAATACGTTATCTTTCAAGCGATAGTTGCCCCACTTAGGATCAAGTCCTCGGTGCAATGGGTATTCATGCAACTACGCTCCCAGGATATAACTGAGCTTTTACCTTCTTGCAAATGATCGGACCATGTCTTGCACTGGGTGAGCCCAACAACCTCAACACGAACTACCTTAAACAACCTCTTGATTAGGGTTGAATCAGATATGGATCCTAAGTTTGGATATAGACCTTAACAGTAACTAGGTCAGATCTAAACTACAATCGGATATGAGTCTGATCAGCAACCAGATCTGGATGTTGGATAGAAATCTAAACTATAATGAATCTGGATTCTGGATAGATATCCAAACTATAACGAATCTAGATTCTGGATAGAGATCCAAACTATATTCAGATCTAGATTCTGGATAGAGATCCAAACTATATTCGAATCTTGATTAAATCTGAAAGTGAATCTGGAGCCGAATTGAGGCTGGATCTGGGCTACACTAAATCTGAATCTCTATGAAAGAATCAGATCTCTACTTGAATTTGGGTCTAACCCATGAGAGAGAAACACCAAAATTAGAGAGAGAGAGAAACTTCAGCTAGCAAGAGAGGAGAGCAAAGCTCGAGATAAAGAGAAGAGAGTAGAGAGGGATGAGAAATGAGGAGGGGGAGCTCGGTTTATACAGGCCCCAGCCCACCAGCCATCATAATGGCCATTAAGGGAGCCTAAATGGCTAAGTCAATGGTCAACATAGTTGGGTAGCTATGGATCATTTGGACTCTTAATTCTCATACAAAAACGTTGAGCAAAGTTCAAAAAGATCCAAAAATGTTTTAAAGCAAAGTCAAAGTCCATTGAATGGTTGGTTAAAGGTCAAAAATATACTTGAGGATTAAAACCATCCTAGGTATTCAAAAGAAAGTCAAAGACCAAACCGAATCAAACTGAACCAAACCAGTTTTTGTCTGAATCCGAATCTGAAACCACAAACCATAAACTCAAACCCAAACCCAAATTCAAATCTAAATATAAATATAATATATTGTTTGTAATCCAAGATCTAATGCCCTTGAGGGCCATGCCCTCTAAGGCACCACCTTTCTATATAAGGACAAAGAAAGTTTTACAACTTTCAATATGGGACTAAACTTTTGTAGGAAACCCTATACCTATATACTTAAGAAAAAATAAAAAGATAGAGGTTATATTTAGGTAGTTTTGAGCAAAAAATCCAACAATCTCCCACGTGGGTCAAAACTATAAGAAGAGAACTCAAGTGGTTGTTCACGAAGATTCAGTGCATAGGTGAAGGTATTGTTTGGGTTTGAACCCCCACGTTAGTGTTACTTAGTCTTAGTCAGTCTGAGACCTCAATAGTATTAGCTTTAAATTGAGAATCTTAATTGACCTTTCAAATACCGTAACACACACTTTCACTTTAGTGGTCATAGTGTGTCTACCAATATATAAAAGTTACATATTAAGGGTCATGTATTGTATCTCAGTTTCATGAGAACGTTAGATACAAAGTCTAAGTCTCATAGAAGACAACCCCCACATTCGCACTCACATAGTTAAGTCCATCAAGGATGTAAACCTGTTTGAAACACCCCAATCATAAGGCCTATAGATCTTATTAAGAGTTTAATTCAAACTCAACTTTTGTACACATGTTTCAAGCACTTGACATCAAGAATGAAAAAATTATTAAGTGCTCAATTCAATCACTCAGAGACTTGTTCTTCCCATTGAATCACTCGACATGGTTTGACCCTTATCATGTGGTTGGGTTTCTGTCAGCAGTGATTACTTTTATAGACTTTAACATTATTCTCCTCAATGTTTTAGATACGATATTTTGAAAAAGTATCTTTATCAACGGATACGCTAAGTTTTGATAAGATTTCATGTATTCAATTGAGATTACTCCTTGTTTGAGTAAATTATTCATAAAATTATGCTTTAGACTGATATGTCTAGATTTTTCACTATAAATAGTACTTTGTGCTTTGTATATAGTTGCTTGACTATCACAACACATAGTTATCAGGGATACTAGCTTATCGCCTAATGGTATCACCATTAAGAAATTCTTTAGTCATTCAACTTTCATACTAGTTGATGCTAGTGCTATCAACTCTTCTTTCATTATAGAATGGGTTAGCACAGTATGCTTCTTGGATCTTCAAGCAATTGCTCTAGATCCAAGGGTAAATATATATCCACTTGTGGATAATGATTCATTGAAATGAGAAGTTCAGTTTGCATCATTGTACCCTTCAAGTACATTGGGTTCTCTTTCATAGAATATCTCAAACTCTAAAGTTGCTCTCAAATACTTCAAGACTCAATATATTGCATCTCAATGTTCTTATCCTGGATTATTTGTATATCGGCTTAACTTGCTCATGTTGAACGCTCTATCTGGTCTAGTTTCATTCATAGCATATATGAGACTGTCAATAATACCTATATAGTCTAATTGAGATATACTTCTTCCAGTGTTAATTGATAGCTTAACACTAGGATCAATTAGAGTAGCAATGGGCTTACAATTATAATGATTTTATTTTCTTAATGTTGTGGGATTGAGTTAATGCATAACCATTTTTATGTTTAATAAGTTTAATACCAACTATAACATCAACTAATCTCATGTCTTTCATGTCAAATTTAGATGAAAGAAAACTTTTGGTATTATTTATGCATTCTATATTATTACTCATGATTAGCATATCATCTACATAGAGACAAACAATTATAACATGATTATCTTCTACTTTGTTATATATGCATTTATCAAAGACGTGAATTCTAAAACCACATAAAATGATTACTTCATCAATTTTTTATGCCATTGTTTAGGTGATTATTTTAAATTATATAATGACCTTAACAGTTTACAAACTTTCTTTTGTTGACCTGGTGTGATATAACACTCAGATTTTTACATATAAATTTCTTCTTCTAAGACACCATTCAAAAAGGCAATTTTGGCATCCATTTGATGAATTTCAAAATTATAAATGATGTCGAAGTAACCATAGTTCTAATATATGCACTCCTACGTACATAAGCATAGGTATTAAAACAATCAAGTTTGGGTTTTTGTTTGAAACCTTTAGCTAATAGTCTAGCTTTAAAATTTTCAATAGAGCCATCGGTTCAAAGCTCCCTTTTTGAAAATTCATTTGCATCCCAAAGGTTTAAAACCAGATAAATTAACAAAAAATTAAGTTTTATTTTTTATGATAGAATCTAATCCACTCTATATAGCTTTCTTCCAAGAAGGAGCATCAGAAGAGGTCATCGCTTCTAAAAAAGAAACATAATCTGTATTATATAGAGATAAAAATCAGGGCCAAAATCTTTAGGTTTTCTCAATCTTTTACTTCTTCAAATTTCAATATTTTCAGTCTCATAAATTTTTTTTCTTGAATTATTTTCAAAACTTTTAGAGTTTCAAGTGATTTTAAATTTAAATCTTCTCTAAATTTGGCTTAGATATTTTCTAAAATCACTTTGGTTTCAATATCCACAAATCTATATATCTTACTATTTTGAGAATATTCAATGATAACAAATGTTCTAATTTTTTTTTACCTAGTTTGGTTAATTTTGATTCAGTAAGCTTTACAAAAGCAATACAATCCCAAACTTTTAAATAACGTAAATTTAGTTTTCTCCCTTTTCAAAATTCATAAGGTGTAGTGTTTGACTTAGAATATGGAACTCTATTTAAGATATGACATAAACTAAGTGATGTATCAACCCACAGGTTATAATCTATACTAGAACTAATAAGCATTGGATTAACCATGTCAAATAGAGTCCTACTTTTACTTTCAGCTACACAATTATGACAAGGAGTATATGGACCAGTATTTTGTTTATATATTATACAAATTTTACAAAACTCAATGAACTCATTTGAAAGATATTCACCACCTCTATCAGATCTAAAAGACTTTATTTTGCTATTATGAAAGTTTTCAACCGCTGCTTTAGAAATCTTTAATTTTTCAAATGATTCATCTTTTGTTTTCATAAGATAGACATAAGCATATTTTGTTAAATCATCAATAAAGGTTATAAAATAATTGGTACCCCCACGCGTTGGAGTATTTTTTTTAATCGCATACATCACAGTGTACTAACTCTAGTAATTTAGAAGTTCTTTCAACACTCTGAAATAGTTTTTTTCACAAACTTTGTTTTAATGCACACATCACATTTTCTAAGATGCTCACATTTGCATTTAGGAATAAGTCTTAAGTTACCCATGTTTCTCAAAGATTTATAATTTACATGTCTTAATCTAGCATGTCATAAATCATATGAGTCAAGCATATAAACAGAAGAAGAAACAACTTTATTACTCAAATTGAGTTTGAACTATCCAATGGTGGTGTATCCTTTGCCTACAAACTTGTGGTTCTTCGACAATATAATATTGTCAGATTTCAATACAACTTTGAGAACATGAGTTGTAAGCAAATAGGCAGATACAAGATTTTTCATGACGATAGGTACGTGATACATATTTTCTAGGGTTAGACATTTCTTAGAGGTGAAGTAAAGTTTCACACGCACTTTTTCATGAACTTTATCTTCATGTTTTTCTCCCATATATATAATATGGTCTTTCCCTACGGTTTTGTATGTTTTGATCATACTTCTATTATTGCATGAATGGATTATTGATCCAGAATCCATGTATTATCTTTTATTTAAATTAATAATAAATATCTCACTAACTACATCCATTAAGTCATTATCGGGTTTACTAGCATAGTGACCTGGTTTTTCACAAGTATAGCAGGAAACAATCGTTATCTTTTTAGCATCGAATTTGGATTTATTGTTCTTTTTAAGTTCGGATTTGAACCTTGGTTTAGGTTCAACCATATTTATCTTAGCTCGAACTTCTTTTATATCATCTTTCTTATCTCGAGATCGAGCTTCCTCCTCGATTCTAGGATGTTAAAGAAGTTGTTCTAATATAAACTCTGCATTCTTATGTTTTAATTCATTTCGATAACCTTTCCAAGATGGGGCACTCTCTCAATGATTGCAACCACTTGTAATAATTCATCAAGGTTCATACTCGTAGACTTGATCTAATTAGCCAAGATCTGTATCTCATGGATTTGAGGTAGCAATGGATTATCATCAAAGAAATTGAAATCCATAAACTTATTAACCAAAAACTTATGATTTATTACATCCTTTATTTTGTATTTACTTTCAAGAGCTTCCCACAACTTCTTTGTAGTGATAACTTCTAAGTAGAGGTCGAACAGGGTGTTGAAGAGTGCATTCAATATGTATCGGCGACACACAAAGTCATCATGTTTCTACTTTAGTCTCCTGCAAGTTTTAGCAATAGTTTTGTCCTCTCGTTCTTCTGGATAGTCCTCCGTGAGCACATATGTCACTTTTGCAATCGTGAAGAAGATGAACACCTTTTGTTGCCATCATTTAAAATTGGTGTCATCGAACTAGGACAACTTGGGTAGTTCTTGGTTTCTAATCTTTACAGTCATTATTTGCAGAATTATCGCTTAAAAATTATTGAAAATTATACCTTAGTTAGTGAGTCAGGCAACTGAGAGTGAACCAGTGAGCTGAGAGGCATGTGTAAATGTGTTATCTTTCAAGCGATAGTTGCTCCACTTAGGATCAAGTCCTCAGTGCAATGGATATTCATGCAACTACGCTTTCAGAATATAATCAAGCTTTCGCGAATGATAGAACCATGCCCTACACTGAGTGAGCCTAACAACCTCGACACAGACCACCTTGAACAACCTCTTGACTAAGGTTGAATTAGATTTGGATCTTGGGTTTGGATCTAGATCCTAACAGTAATTGGGTCAAATCCAAACTATAACTTGATATAGGTTTGATCAGCAACCAGATTTGGATTTTGGATAGGGATCCAAACTATAATAGATCTAGATCCTAGATAGGGATCTAAACTATAATTGAATCTGGATTGGATCAAGAAATAGATATGGATTCAAACCAATGCTGGATCTGGGCTAAACTAGATCTAGATCTCTCTAAAAGAATCGGATCTCTACCTGAATTTGGGTCTAACCCAAGAGAGAGAGAGAGAAGCACCAAAATTAGAGAGAGCAAAACTTTAGCTAGAGAGAGAGGAGAGCATAGCTCGAGATAGAAAGCAAAGATTAGAGGGATAAAAAATGAGGAGGGGGAGCTGGGTTTATATAGGCCTCAGCCCACCAACCATCATAGTGGCCATTAAGAGAGCTCAAATGGTTAGCCATAATGAGCCTGGGCTGGCCAAATGGTCGACCATAAAGGCCTAAATGGCTAGCCAGAGAGGGGCGTCCAAAATAGACCAAAGTGATATGAATAGGATCTGAAAGGACTCTGCCAGTTACAAGATCATCCAAGATAGGATTATAAGTCAACGATAACATGGTTGGGTGGCTATGGATCGTTTGGACTCTTAATGCTTATGCAAAAATGTTGAGCAAAGTTCAAAATGGATCTGGATAAGATCTAAAAAGATCCAAAAGCAAAGTCAAATTCCATTTAATGGTTGGTCAAAGGTCAAAAATATACTTGAGGGCAAACCCAAATCTAAATATAAATTGTTTGTAATCCAAGATCCAAGGTTTGTTCAAGCCCAAAATCTAATGCCCTCTAACGCATCACCCTCCTATATAAGGACAAAGAAAGTTTCTACAACTTTCAATATAGGACTAAACTTTACTAGGGAACCTATACCCACATACTTAGGAAAAAATGGAAAGATAGAGGTTATACTTAGGTAGTTTTGAGCCAAAAATCTAACATATGTGATTATGACAATATTAAAAATTATGATCACCTCGTATGAAATTTCTATGTTTTTTAAATATGCCTCCTTTCAATGAGTAAAAGGAAATGCACTCACCATCGAGGTGGTATCCCATATGGTAAGCAGGGTCCCGTGCCAAGCTGAAGGCCCAGGTTTGAATCCCTCTGCCACATGGGGTTTAAGAGACATCTGGTAGGGGTCTGCCTAAGCCCAGCCAGTCTTTCAAAAAATACAAAAAAATGCACTCTATGTCACCATGAGACGTTGAAACGAGAACTTGTGATGTGGGTTTGACTGGCAAGATTGCATTTTTTTTGGAAAATAGGACATAAGGACATTTTAAAATAAAAAATTGATTTTTATTATAAATTAGGAAATCTATGTCCTTATGTCATATTTTTTTAAACTTCTTCAACTACTATTAATTATGATATTTTAATATCATTTGATGCAAAATTATAATAAATTATTAAGGTAATTTGATTTATGCATTTTTGCACTTATCTCTCACTTTTTCGTATCAATGACTCAAATTGAAGCTAGAAATTTATGGTTCCTCTAAAAAACAAGGAATATATATAGAATCAAAACAAATTTTTTTTGTTTTTGTTGAAGCATGCCAAAAATGTATGTTTTTAATGCATATGGAGGCTTCTTCTTCATCTTGATCTTTTTTTTAAGAGTAACAAGTCTAAAAATGTCTATTGAAAATTGACAAGGGAAAATAACAAATGCAAAAGTGAAGTAGCATTTCCATGAAAAACATAGTTTGAATTCACTTACCATGAGAGTCAAAGTCTAGATACACTTGAAAAGTTGCGTTTCTTTATATGTTTCTAAACTAAAATTCCTAAAAGAGATTGGATAACATGGCACTTAAAATAAAGCAACCTAAGCAAAAAATGGTAAAAGCAAGAGATTTATTTTTAAAGTATATAATGATATTTTATGATAACTAACTTTTGCCTATGAATTTTGTAACAGCTAAGTTTTATTCTATATCACTCTATATGGAGTTTTTTGTGTGATAAATAGCCGATATTGTTACAATGTATTCAGTGTGACTAGATCTTTTGTCCCACTGCCACCAACACTTATTTACACCATATCACATGGACATGGACATGTACATAGACTAGAAATGAATGTGAGACATGAATATGCAATTTTTTTGAAAAGTTGGACAAGATGACAGATTTTTAATTTTTATTGATAAAAAAGTATATTTTTGATATTTTAGTAGTTAAAAATCTTGGTATTTATTATTGAATTATTTAAATAATATTAGAATAATGTAGGATATGTCATGATGTGTCACATGGCATCTACGTTTGTCATGTTTGTGTTAGTAGACACTGGAGGCATATAACTTGTTCCTGTGGCATAGTTTACACTTTGTCATGTCAAACAAAGCTTAGTATAAAATGTAATAGTTTAGAAATTGTTGAAAGCATTTGTTAGAGATATGATAGGGTTTATCAAGTTTGGGTTAATTTTATGGTTTAACAGTTAGGGTGTGTTTGATAGCAGGGATAAAATGCTCCGGGGATTTTTTGTTCCATTTTGATGTGTCCCATGGGGGCTATCAAACATGTCAAAAAATGTCTCCACCTAGGGGTGGGCAACGGGTTGGCCCGGCCAGCTAATGGACCGGCCAACCGGGTCAGCCTGGTCAAAGCCTGGCCCGTCAATTGATGAGCTAAGTCTAAGTCCTAGTTGGGGCCGGCCCATTGAGAAATCCTAATCTCATGGAATCCGGACGGGTTGGGCTAGATATATATGCATATAATATATATGTATAATCAGAATATATATTATATATTATTTATTTATTATTAGATTTGTTAAATTTATTTTATTTGCTATGTTTTCTATATATGACATGATAAATGTAAAAAATATAATTTTTCATTTTTAACTTAAGTTTCATTTTCGGATTACATATTTTAAGGAGACAGAAGAAGGATTATCACAAATCCCTTGAGTTAAGGATATGATAGAGGTCAGTGACTTGTTATTATTATCTCTTATTTTGGACTACATATATTTGTAATTTGTAAAAGATCAATAAAAAACAAAGGAATACTTCTTCTCTATTGTGTTTTTCTTTAATATCATTTCATTACAAGAAAAATGTTAATTAGCGATGGACATTTACGACTGAAATAATCCATCCCAATATTGCGACGGATTAGCGAGATAAAATTAGTCATCCCGAAAATTAGAATTAGTTGCAAAATTTGTGACAGGAAAATTCTGTCTCAAAATCCGTCGCTAATTAGCGACGAAATGTAATCCGGCTCAAACTCCATCGCAACTTCGCAACGGATGAGCGACCTAATTTTTTTGTTGATACTTCATTCTAATTGGCGACGGATTTTGAGATGAAAATTTTCCATCGCTAAGTTGTCACTAATTTCTTCTGTAAAACCCTAATGTGATCCCCTTTCTTTCCCTTACTGTTTCATCCCTCACACATTGCCCGCCGCCTGTCACCTCCTCCTTCTTCCCTCACTCCTCTCTCATCACCATGTGCCATTGCCGTGTGCCATCGGCGCCCGTCGCCTGTCGCCTATCACCTCCTCCTTCTTCCCTCACTCCTCTCTCGTCGCCGTGTGCCACCGCCAACCACCGTAGTGTGCCATTGTCGCCCGCCGCCTGATTTCTCTCCATCACCTCCTCCTTCTTCCCTCACTCCATCTCTCTCACCGCCGTGTGCCACTGCCGTGTGCCAACCTCCTCTTCTTCCTCCCCCTCCCCGAGTCCTCTCTTTACCTCTTTCCTTCCCCATTTGCAGGCCGCCGGAGCGGTGCCATCGTCGACCTCCTCTTCTTCCTCCCCCTCCCCAAGTCTCGCCCAATCCGTCGCAGGCCGACCATCGCCGACCTCCCATCCCCTCTTTTCTTCCCCTATTTTCTTTTGTCCACCCTGCACCATCGCTGTCGTCGAGACACACTTCGTCTCTCTGACGAGTGCCGACCCAGAGGCCCTCCACTATCGCGGTTCTCATCGGCCAGTACCGGATTCCTTATTGGCCCTTCTTTGTGTTTTTTTTCTTCCTCTTTTTCTTTTCTGCCCTTCTTCGTGCGAGAGTAGCGGTGAGCAATCGTATACTAGTCAAGTTCCATCCATCTCGTCGGGCCTCTGACATGTATCCTCCAATCGTAAAGGTCTGTTTGGGTGACGATAAGTTGGTCGTTGTGTGTGTGTGTGTGCAGCTGTAGCGTTCTCTCCTTGTGAGAGGGGCAAGTAGATAATTTGGTATTGTATTATTTTGTGTTGGGCTGCCAAGAGACATCATATTCAAAAAATAAGTGTAGCTGAGATGCGTATGCTGAGATGGATGTGTGGAAATACAATAAAAGATAAGATTCTGAACGAGGAGATACGTAAGAAGGTAGGCGTTGCACCCATTGAAAATAAGATGAGAGAGAATCGTTTACGGTGGTTTGGACATATTCGGCGAAGGCCTAATGATGCTCCAGTTAGAAGGATGGAGAAATGGAAAAATATATTAGTTAAAAGAGGTAGGGGTCGGCCTAGGAAGACATGGATGGAGGTGATAGGAAAGGATATGAATGCTTTGAACCTCACCGAGGACATGGCATTGGATAGAAATGATTGGAGGAGAAGGATTCATGTGGAAGACCCATAATGATTTTCTTTTTTGGTTCATATCGCCGACCCCAATTGTTTTGGGATGAAGGCGTAGTTGTAGTTGTTGTTGTTTGTTGTTGTTATGCTTTGGAGGTATTGATCATGCATTTATTTTAGCATTTAATTCATATTAATTCATGCATGATCCAATACAAATCCAAAATTTATCGTTAGTTTCAAGAAAATGCGTGAAAAAGATAAAATTCAAAAAAAGCATAAATTGCAAGTTTTGTGAATTAGGTTGTTTAGAAATTAGTATTCATATTTTTCTTTAGGATTTAGATTTTTAATTAAATTAGATTCAAAAAAATAACTCGACGCTATAGTTTTTAAGAAGTTGAAATAGTTTAGGCAAAATGTAGTTTTTTAGAAAACATTTTGTTTTTGTAGAAAAACTCTTTTTGGAATTTATAGAAATTAATAGGAGTTAGTAGAAAACTCCTCCTCTTTAAATACCCTACTTAGGGATTTGAGAGAGGGGCCCTTCTTTGCTCACACGCACCCCTCTTCTTCTCAACCCCTATCTTCTTCCTCCTCTTTTCTTCTCCTTCCTTCTTCCTCCTTTCTTCTTCTAACTCTTTCCCACCGAAGGTCCTGAATCTTCTCACTGGGTGCCATCGATGCAAGGGAGAGGCCCCTTCACTCCTTTCAACCCCTCCAGCAATTTGGTAAGTCCTTCTTCCTCTTCTTCTCCTTCTTCCCTCTCTTTTCACCTCCTCTCTTCTTCTCTTTCCCTTCTCCTTCATCTCTGATAGAGAAACACGATCCGATGGCGGTGGAAGGGCTAGAGATCGCCTTCTCTTTCCAACCCCTCCAGCCAATCCAGTAAGGTTTTTCTTCCTTTCATTTCTTGTTAGATTAGTTGATTTGACTAATTGAAAATAAAAACGAAAAAATTAGATTAAGTTTTCATTCTGCGTTTTAGATTTTTCTGATCTTCATTGTTACGGTTTAGTTTTTAGCGTTTCTGAGTTTACATCTTAAATTTTTGGTTTCCCACATCATCGTCACCTCTGTATTTGTTATCATCAGCATCAAACTCATTCTGCATCTTCATTCCAATCAGTAGCTCATTTCATTTGCATCGTGTTGCATCATTTGAAAATTTTGATTTCAACAACTTTCTGCAGCATTTTCCAATTTTGTGATTTTTCTTATTTGCTGCAATTTTCGCGATTTGATTTATTAGTTTTTTTTCCTCTACATTTGTTGTTGCAATCTGTGTTTTTGAGTTTCATATTCTTTATTTCATTTCCAGCATTTCATTGACTTCCTGCATTTCAAATTTCATTCCTGCAATAGATTTTGACTCTGTGCGCATTTGTTTATTATTATCCATTATGCTCTTTTCAATTACGTTCTACTGTATTTTCTTACTTGTGCGGTTTTCCTTTCTTGCATTACATTGTATTTCCGTCCCTTTTGTTTCTAAATTTTTCCGCTACGCAATTGCATAAGCATTTTAGTTTTGTGTTTTCTTTCTATATCGTGCAATTTGCTTTTCTTATTTTCCCTTCGTGAATTCGCATTTCGCATTTCATTTCACATTTTGTTTTGACATTTATGCATTCATTTCATTTTTGCATTTTCATTTTGTTAGTGTAGTGCTATTGTCGTTGTTGTTGTGTGTTTCGTGTTTTACAGGAAAAGCATGGAGCAGGAGGCAAGCAAGCGAGACACATGGTGGCGTGCATTAGATATGCGACATGAGGATACAAGCGGAAGACAGTTGCTTTTCTTTTAGAATCAGTAATTTGATCTTTATTTAATTTTTGGGTTATAATAAAACCATTTTAAACCCTCTGCCTATCTAGGGTAAAATTTGATATAATAGTTAAGTAGTTATTTTCTTATACTTTTATAATTTTGGCAATAAAGCGTAGTTAGTTGAGTGTTGAATACATAGTATTACCCATTCTTTGAGTTCAACACGGACTCCATCACTCATGAGAGCCAGTTTTTATTTTTGGTGTCTCGCTTTCACTGTATTTCAATTGAAAATTATCGTTTTAAAACGGGTTTTCCAAAACTTACACCAAATTTTGGCATCGTTGTCGAGGAACGGTGAAATACGAGTATTCACTTTATTGTCTTGTGTTTGTTCTCATATTTTAGGTTGTTAGTTTACTTTCAGTTCATTAATTAGGATTGCTTAGTTTGTTTTCTTGTTGATTAATTATGATTGCTTAGTTTGCTTTTCGTACTTAAGATTAGAACCACGTGTTTGCATAATGTAGAGACCAATTTACTTTTCCTACATATCCCACCTATTAGGATACCCTTAGAGGTGACTATGCACGATTGGTACTATGCTTATAGTTTATTTTTTGCAAATTCCCTACTGAGTGCAACTGTGTGGTGTTTTGTTTGTTTTGAGCTTTTAATTATTGCTTTTTATTTTACTTGCTTTGTGGTTGCGTGGTTTACCCACTTAGTGCATTAGTTAGGTAGAAAAACCAAATTTAGGATGTTTGCCGCACCGGTCTACTCTATTGGTGCATGCAAGGGCGAGGATCGCTCGACCCCGAGCTTGTTGAGCCTATTGAGGATCTCGAGTCTCTCGTTAGGAGAGCCCATCATCCCATCACTGTGGCCGATGATCAGCATTTGATTCATCCTCTTAGAGAGTATTTCATGCCAAATCAGTATACTCTCGCCTCCTGCATCACAAGACCTGATGTAGGAGCGAACCAGTTTGAGATCAAGGACAGTGTAATCCAAATGTTATCATCTTTCTATGGCCTTAGCAACGAAGACCCCTACCATCATCTCAATGAGTTTATCGAGATCTGCTCTATAGTGCGGATCAATAATTTTGGAGATGATGCATTGAGGTTAACATTGTTTTTGTTCTCCCTCAAAGATAAAGTCAAGCACTGACTAAAGGCCCTCGATACGATTTAGATTACCACTTGGGAAGGAATGCAATGCGAGTTCCTCAAAAAGTATTTCCCAATTGGTAAGACAAATTGGTTTCTTAAAGCAATAACCAGTTTTTCTCAGATTGATAGAGAACAATTCCATGAAACTTGGGAGAGGATGAAAGATATTCTCCGCAAGTGCCCCCACCCCCAGGTGCCCCATTGGCAATTGGTGCAGTATTTTTATGATGGCCTGACTGAGAAGGACATGCAAATTGTTGATTCGTCGTGTGGGGGAACATTCATGCTCAAGAGTGAGGATGAGACATGGACTTTATTTGAGACTTTGAGTGAAAATATCATGCATCATGCCTTGTCTTCACGACTCGATAGGACCACATCTGTGCCTAGTGGTCCTAGGAAAGTTGGGATTTCTAAAGTAGGCTCCGAGCGCAAATTGCAAACCAAAGTTGACATGTTGACTAGGAAGTTAGATCAATTCTTAGTCAATTCATCTTTGAGAAGTCCAGTAGAAAAAATGTGTGAGCTATGCGCTAACCCTATACACTTTGTTTTTGAGTGCCCGACATCACCGCTATATCCTGAATTCATTCAGGAGCAGGAGAATGCTGCCCAAGGTTTTGCTAGACCCGTGCACGATCCTTTTACACCTACATATAACCCAGGATGGCAAAACCACCCCATCAGTCCTCCCAGACATAGCATAGACAAAGTAACTTTTCACAAGGTTACACGTGTCCCATATTTCCATAGGTCCACCCCTAGTTTAGTTTGCCTTCTCTTCACAAGCCCACTTCGAGCACATCATTTTAGGAGAAGATGTTAGAGGCCTTTTCTGATATTAAGGCCACTCTTTATTCCCACACGCAATCAATAGCGAAGCTAGAGACTCAAATGAGACAATTGGTTGAGGCCTTGAGCAAGCGTAACAAGGAGAGCCTACCTAGTCAGACTGTTGTCAACCCAAAGGGAAAGGATCCCATGTCATTTGGCCTGCATACCCTAGATTCTCACCATGAGCAGGTCAAATCTGTTATATCCCTTTGGAGTGGGAAGGCATATCACCCCATTTAGGAATCGACTGATGATCCTATTGTCATACCTACTGACCAGTCGATCTTCTCCACCAAGCCCCAGGAGAATGGGCAAGGCCCGTAGCTTGAGTTTTCATCATATACTTCCCGAGCCTCTGTTTCCCAAACCTTAGGGCAACTGATTGCTTTTAGCAAGCAAGAGGCATACATTCACGAGATGCTTGACCTAGTCAAGCAAGATCACATCTCTCCTTTGCTTGATATTGTGATAGTTGATCGGTTCTTGACTCTCCTTTTGAGAGTACTCTCCAAGAGGAGACTAACCTCCTGTCATCCAGCGTCGAGAGTCATGATATCACTTATAAGGGTAGAGTGGGCAGAAACACAGTGCGTAATGTCACAGATGACACTCTTTTTCTCAGAGAGCCTGATTGAGCTTGACTTCATGTCCATTGATCTCATGAACGATGAAGGTTTCCCAAAGATCCGTTTGGCTGAGGATGTGAAACTTAGTGCTTTATGAGAGGCAACCCATATGTTGTATATTATTAGATTTGTCTTTAGGATTTGTAGATTTATTTAGGTTGTGTTTTTATTTTTGTTAATGAGTTTCATGTCTGTTATCATTGCAAAATTTTACTTTTACAAGTCAAACTGACCTTTGAAAAAGATTTTGCAAATAACTGGCCTCCGTTTTAAAATGCACGATAATTCTGAAGAATGAGACTCGCTTGTCGGTACGAGTTTCAACCGTTCCTGGCACCATAACCAGGGGTAATCAAACCAAGGATCAATCTAGTGCTTTGCTTTGCTCAACTTGTTTAAATCGGTGTTATATTCCTAAATGTACAAACAATCAGGCATGTGCAGATTGAAAACATGATGTATGCTTCGAATATTGGAAAATTATTGGAAAAGAGACACTTTAAAAATCATGAATCACATTGGAAAAATATTTTGAAGAAAAGGAAAATCGATTTCTGAAGAAATCCTGATGTTTTGAGAAAATCAATTTTTGAATAAACTTTGAAGATTTTTGAGAAAATCGTTTTTTCTGAGTTTTAAAATCTTGAATTGATCATGAGAATGGGCGTGTAACCCTGTGAAAAACTCTTTTTATGATGCAATATAACCTAGATGATGCATGAATGCAATATGAGAAAATATTTTCTGAAGAATTTATGGAAAATCATTGATAAAAAGAATTTTTGTGCCTTATAGAAATCAGATGGAATAAACTCTCTACATATCCCTGACTATGGCCATGAATACATATGGAATATAATTCATTTGATTCTAAAGGGAGAAAATATTTAGAAAAACTTTAAAATATGTAATGATTTTTTAAAATGCCTAAGAGTGTAGGCCATTTGTGGCTTAGAAAAAGATGATAAATCTCAGTTTCGTTCGTATTCTGACTATGACCATAAATACGAAACCCACCAAGTTTATCAACTCTTTAGAAGCTAGTGCACGTGCCATTCATGTAGACCATGGTGGATTTGAATATGCATGAATCATCATCCATCACACATTAACATTATTGAAAGAAATAAACTATATGCAATGCAGCCCTATTCTAAGCAGGAAATTAAATTCTTATTCCAAATTTTTATAATTTATATCAATAACAAATTAAAATAAAGAAAAGGAAAATAAAGAAAATACAGTCTTGAATGTCCCTGCAAAACTAGCAAACTTGTTAGTGAAGATATGTTGGCTTTTCAGGATTTATCCAATAATATCTGGAAATTGTTGGATTTATCTGGATATAAGCCTTTTCCCATGTTTTCCTTGGATAAACATAATAAAATATGATGTAAAATTGAATAAATAATAAAAAAACAACTTTTAAATTCAAAATTTTGGAAAAAATGACCAAAATGTTCCAAAAAATAAGACTATGACCTTGAAATCAGGCTTTCAGAAAAAAAAATTGTAAAACTTTTGATTTAAGAATCAAACGGATTCAAATCAACATCAAATCGAGTGTGGAGCACTATAGCATGATTATAAACATGATAAAACCCTAACAATATGATGTTTTTCATGAAAAACATGAAACATCATAAAAATATCAGTTTTTGCCTCTATTTCAGTTGAATTGGGACTCTGTGGGCACCCTGTTTTTGTGATTTAACTAAATAAACTATCAAATAAATTCAAAAATTGGCATCAACACTTATAATAACTTTTAAATTAAAGTAGAATTGAAAAATAGAAATTTTGACATTATTTTGATATGAAAATAAAATAAAACCCTAAAAATATGCAATTTTGCCCATGGGCATATACCTATCACAGTGTCAGACTCGAATCAGGTATCAAATAACCATAAAAATTTATAGAGAGATATTAGACAGATAAACAAAAATTCTCTTTTTTACAGATTGGACAAATCATCTTTGGTTAGGGAGATACTATTCTGGTAATATACCATTAATTCTGACGAATACGTAACGAGTTGAAATAAATACATCCGGTTTTAGGTACAGAAAAATATATCAAATTGTATTAAAAAATTATGGAATTTTAGCAGATGACAGTAAACACATAGATGAAGATACTCTTTTTTTATGAATCATCGATCGTATCTCCGGTGAGGGAGATACGATCGACACAAGTCGATCTGAGGTTTAGACAATACATAACACGCTCTGTAAAATAGGTTCTACTTTCTGATAAAAGAAAAATAGAACTCAACAGTGGAAAAATATGAAAAATTTACAGGAAATACTAGACTTCATGATGAACGCACTGTAACTTACGAGTTGTCGATCGGACCTTCGATGAGGGAGATATCAACTTGGCAAGTCGTTCCCAATTTGCTGTAGCATTTTCTCGGTTCAAGAAGTATAGTTCGGTTTTCTATTTTTTTGACAGAGTTACTGACCCCAAAATAATCCAATTTTTTTATGGAAAATCACTGACATATGCACGGTTCTTACCTAAAAAATCATATTTTTTTGACAGAAAATTGAACATGAAATAATGTTGTTCCCGCATGATCAGGATCGAGATGCACAGATTATCGATAATGCATGAATAACCTATTCTAAACATAAAAATTAATAAAGAAAAAGTGATAAATAATATAACTAATTTAGATTTGATGCTTGGATGAATAAAACAAATATCAGTATGATGAAATAATAAAAAAAATCAGGGGAAAGCATGGTTGGAATTCGATTTAGCCTATAGAAGAGGGATTCGACAATCGAACGGTCGAATCTCGATCTTTTTCGAGCGTTTAGCATAACGTACCCATCAACAACAATTTCAATGGAGCAAAAATGTGTAAATCACCCTCACGTAGCATTAGATTGCTTTCTTGAATCATCCTCATAGGTTTTGAACAAAAAATGAGGCTCAAATCTAATACCAAAAGGGTGGCAAGGGCTAAAATACACTAAAACAAATAATATAATTAATAAAAAAAAGCATGAAATAAAATAAATAAAACTTACCTTGGTGATGCTGCAACAATGAAGGAATGAAGGCTGCTAGAGGAGAGAGAGAGAGAGAAAGCAAGAAAGCAATGAGAGAGAGAGCATGCATGGGTCGACCCTCCCCTATGCCCCTTTTTATAGATTTTTTTGGATTTAGTTTAAGAAGAGTTTTAATTTTTCTGGACTCTTCTTAATGGTTTTGGATAAGCCATATGGGGGGCGATTTTTCTAAAGTCTCCCAACCTAATTAAAACCCTAATTTCTATCCTAATTGAGTCTTAATTGTGTAAAATAAGCCTCAAATGTGGCGCCATCCCCTGTGGGCCCATATTTGGTTTTAAAAACTCTAATTTCAAGTTTTAAAAACAAGGTTTTAAAAAGCGAAAATAAAGGTTATATTTTGAAATTAATTTTGATTTTTCAAACTCCTAACCTAATTAGGACACTGACTAATCCTAAACTAACCAAAAAAATTTCAAATGTGGTGCCACCCACTATGGGCCCCACTTATTTTTCAGAAAACGATTTCAAAAATTTAAAGATAAAGGGGTAAAAAATGATTTTTCTTCAGAAACTTCAAAAGGACATCTAAACTAACTAATATATTTTTTTGTGCTTTTGAAATATGAAGGATGTAAAATAAAATAAAATTGAAAATTAGGGTTTTGCACCCCTGCAGAGTGGGCCCCGCTTGAAGAAGGTTGAAAACTAATTTGAAAATCCAGTTTTTGAAATAAAGGGTTTTTAAAAAAGAAAGTTTTTGAAAGAAAGTTTGAAAATAAAACCAAAGTTCTAAATTAACTAGAGTCCTAAATGGATTTAAACTCTTTCAAATATGGCACCAACTATGTGGGCCCCACACTAGGCTTTTAAAATAGTTGAAATAAAGTCTGAAAATGGTTTTGAAAGAGAGTTGAAGTCACCGGATGAGGATCAAAAGTTCCAATTGATGTTTACTTATGTTTGTTAAATCTTACAATGATGTTTACTTATGAAGCCAAATATTGTAACGATTTGTAATGTTGGTGATTGTTTAATAAATGAGATAATTCATATTATTATATACTTGGGGAAGCAGTTGTAACATATAATGATGCAGTTAAATTTATGTGTTGTGCAGGTTAGCAATGTCTAAATCTCGTCAGACAAGAAATCCCCCACCATTCTATGGGATGACTATTAGAGAAGTTATCTGCCAGTCCCATCTATATGAGCATTATGAAAGGTACCAAAATATAATGAAGATTGAGAATGATAAAGACAGAGATAAAGCGTTGGAATTGTATTATGCGGAGGATTATCCATTAGTTATTGAGGCTGAAGAGCAAAGGAAGAATGAGAAAGAACTAAAGATGAATAAGAAGAAGGATGACAAAGAGAAGGAAAAGCAAAGGAAGAAGGAGGATAATGAAAAAACAAGACAAAGAAAGAAGGCGTAGGAGAGGGAAAGGCAAAGGAAGAAGGAGGAGAATGAAAAGCAAAGAAAGGAGGAGAGGCAAAGGCAAAAAAAGAATAAGGAGGAGGAGAAGAAGAGGGAAAGGCAATTGAAGAAGAAGGAGGAGGAAGAGAAGGAAAGGCAAATGCTGAAGCAGGAATATTTTGAAAAGCAAAGGAGGATAAGTCAAATGAAGGAGGCAGAGGAGAGGGAAAGGCAAAAAAAGAATAAGGAGGAGGAGAGGGAAAAGCTATTGAAGAAGAAAAAGGAGGAGAAAGAGAATGAAAAGCAAATGATAAAGATGGAAGATGAAAGGCAAAGGAAGAAGAATTAGGATGAGGAAGAGAAGGAAAGGCAAAGGAAGGAGAAGAAGGATGAGGAAGAGAAAGAAAAGCAAAGGAAGGAGAAAGAAGATGAGGAAGATAAGGAAAGAGAAAGGAAGAAGCTGGAGGAGGAAGAGAAGGAAAGGGAAAGAAAAAAGCTGGAGGAGGAAGAGAAGGAAAGGGAAAAGAAAAAGCAGAAGGAGGAAGAAAAAGAAAGGGAAAGGAAAAAGCAGGAGGAGGAAGAGAAGGAAAGGGAAAGGAAGAAACAAGAGGAGGAAGAGAAGGAAAGTGAAAGGAAAAAAGAAATTAACAAGCAAAAGAGGGAGGCGAAGGAGCGAAGGAAGGAAGAAATAGAAAAGCAGAGGAAGGAGACAAAGCAACAAGAAAGGCAGAGGATAGAGGGAGGGGATAAAGAGGAGAAAAGTGTGACCAAGGTACGTAAATTGATCCTGTCTGTCACGATTTACTATGATAGGTACTACTGTGATAACGATTACTATGTATAGTGATTAATGTGATAGCGATTACTATGATAGCGATTACTGTGAATGATTTACTGTGATAGGTATTACTATGTATAGTGATTATTGTGATAACGATTACTATGTATAGCGATTACTGTATACAATGACGTGTATAAGTATAAATGAGACTAATTTATAATTGATACAAATAATATGCTATTTTGTGTTACACAGAGGTCAGAAGAGAAGTAGAGCACCAGGTGAAAAGCTCAGAGGGTGGTGTCATTGGCCTGTAGTTCTGTCGTGATATGGTCAGCTGAGTGCATATCAGAAGGATCAATTACAAAATATGCACTTCGGTGTTCTTCTAGACCAGCATTATTTTGAAACGTGTTGGAACACCATGACCCATCTGGTAAATAAGTGGAATCATCAGACAAACACATTTCAATTTGATTCTTTTGAGATCACTATGACCCTAGAAGATGTGGTGCAGATTACTAGTCTTAAGTGCCATAGAAGTGTTGTCATATTACAGGATTCAAACTATAACACAAAAAAAAAGTGCACGGCTCTTCTAGGAATGTCTATAGATGACTAGAGTCAATGTGTTTCTGGTGGAAGCAATTTCACATCGATGAAAGTTTCTTCTTTCTGTAATAAATGGAAAGGTCAGTTCGCGATATGTGCATCTGAAAGAGATGACCAAGAGTTGTGCGACTTCCTTTTTTTTTTGGACTTTATTTTCTGATTGTTCTGGTTCGAGAATAAGTTACTTGTGGTTGTAGTTTCTGGAAGACTTAGATGAAGTCAACAACTGGGCATGCGGTGCTACTATGCTCACACACTTGTACAATCAACTTTACCGTGCGAGTAAGGGTATGAAAATCGTCAAGGGTTTTTGGCTATTTGTTTAGGTATTTGTTTATTACATATTTAGTACTTGTAGACTATGCTCGTTGAAGGTTATAGTGTTACTAATATATTATTTTTATAGGCCTGGGCGTGGGAGCATATTGTCGCGTTGCGTCCTCAGTGTGGCCCTGTGATTTGTGATTTTCCAAAGATCGGTCGGTGGGCTAGAATAAATGTCTAGGAGGATAATGCTAAGTTCATTTTAGATGGTCTGCAATTAAATGAGGTAAATAGTTTAAAATCGTTTACAATCAGTTCAACATTTATCATTCATTAGTATAAATCGTTGAAATGTTTAGCATTCTTAAGTAATCATCGTTGTAGGATTTTGTCTTGATTAGTATAAATCGTTATCGCTTTAGCATTTAACTTTCAGTACTGTAAATCGTTGTAATCATTTGCATTCTTAAGTAATGATCATTGCAGGATTTTGTATTCCTTAGTATAAATCGTTATCGCTTAAGCATTTAACATTCAATACTGTAAATCATTGTAATTGCTTACATTCTTAAGTAATGATCATTGCAGGATTTTGTATTCCTTAGTACAAATCGTTATCCCTTGAGCATTTAACTTTTTTTAGTGTAAGTCCTTGTAATCATTAGCATTCTTAGTAACAATCATTATAATGTATTTAGCACTCGTTATTATAAATAATTTTAATATTTAGCATTCATTAGCATGAATAATTGTCTATACCTAAACCATAATCTCCAATGTACAAGTTGTGTGGAGACTGTATGGAGATGGGGAGGACGAGGACCAAGAGCTCGTTGCTAAGGGTGCGAGACTATCTGACCGCGATATTTGGTTGTTTAGCAATTATGAAGCCGAGTTGCAACATGGTAGTCGAGTTCTTCTACAATCTGGCTTGGGATAGTCTATCCCAAAGAAGTCTATGGAAGTGAGAAGGAAAATGAATAGTGGTTGGGCTAGAAACATGAATTGGCACGAATGCTACAGGAAACAATTAGATAGCTAGAACAAAGAAGGTGTTCGTGCCATAGATTATGATTATAAAGAATGACAATATGATCCCAACTATTTTCAAAAATATTGGGAACCCATACATCGAAATCTGAAGATTGAGAATACTGGGAACCCATGCCTCCCTCATGTCCCCCATCATGTCGCATTCTAGCATAGAAAACACGTACATCGTCTCCCTCTGACTACAACAACGATTACCTCAGTAACAATACACGATGAGGAGTGAACATAACTCACAAAAGAGAAGGTAGTCTATGGCACAAGGTTCGAGATGTTGAAGAGGGAGAATAAGGACTTACAAAAGGAGGTGATCAATTTGGAGAGACAAATGCGGTCACTGGTAGAGATGATGACCAATGTTTATTATAAGATCGAGGGAAGCAAGAGGCCACCAGAGATAGAGAGTCCACCAAGAAAAAGAAAGAGACGATTTGTATGTCATCATTGTCCATCTGAGTCATCAAGTGCCACTGAATAAACGATAGCGATTCTTTTTATTTCGATAATTATTTTTATAATTCTCTAATTCTTTGTTGTAATTCTATAATTATTTTTTGTATTGTGACATTCTTTAATTATTTAATTTTTTTTTTAATAAGTGTAACACACAAGTGCCACTGAACAAATCATTGTAATTTTTGACCTTCATAAATAAAAGTGATCTTATTTCTTATTTATAAGAGATTGTGATTGCCTTGCAACCAATTATATATAAGAGATCGTAATTTATTTTTTATAGAAGGTGTTCTATCACGATCTGTACAACCATCCCACCTAAACCTATCAAATAATTGAACCAAATCTGTTTGAATATCCTATTGCGATTTTCCTTCACAAGCTTTGTCCTAGGGAACAATACGTTCCATCGCGATTTACATAATGAGAATTTTATTGCAGGGTTTTGTATTCCTTAGTATAAATTGTTATCACTTTAGCATTTAACTTTCAGTACTATAAATCGTTGTAATCGTTTGCATTCATAAGTAATGATCGTTACAGGATTTTGTATTCCTTAGTACAAATCATTATCGGTTTAGCATTTAACTTTCAGTACTGTAAATCGTTGTAATCGTTTGCATTCTTAAGTAATGATCGTTGCAAGACTTTGTATTCCTTAGTATAAATCATTATCACTTTAGTATTTAACTTTCATTAGTGTAAATCGTTTTAATTGTTTGCATTCTTAAGTAATGATCATTGCAAGATTTTGTATTCGTTAGTACAAATCGTTATCCTTGAGCATTTAACTTTTGTTAGTGTAAGTCGTTGTAATCGTTAGCATTCTTAGTAACAGTCATTATAAGAAATTTAACAATCATTATTATAAATAATTTTAATATTTAGCATTCATTAGCATGAATAATTGTCTATACCTAAACCATAATCTCCAATGTACAAGTTGTGTGGAGACTGTATGGAGATGGGGAGGACGAGGACCAAGAGCTCGTTGCTAAGGGTGCGAGACTATCTGACCGCGATATTTGGTTGTTTAGCAATTATGAAGCCGAGTTGCAACATGGTAGTCGAGTTCTTCTACAATCTGGCTTGGGATAGTCTATCCCAAAGAAGTCTATGGAAGTGAGAAGGAAAATGAATAGTGGTTGGGCTAGAAACATGAATTGGCACGAATGCTACAGGAAACAATTAGATAGCTAGAACAAAGAAGGTGTTCGTGCCATAGATTATGATTATAAAGAATGACAATATGATCCCAACTATTTTCAAAAATATTGGGAACCCATACATCGAAATCTGAAGATTGAGAATACTGGGAACCCATGCCTCCCTCATGTCCCCCATCATGTCGCATTCTAGCATAGAAAACACATACATCGTCTCCCTCTGACTACAACAATGATTACCTCAGTAACAATACACGATGAGGAGTGAACATAACTCACAAAAGAGAAGGTAGTCTATGGCACAAGGTTCGAGATGTTGAAGAGGGAGAATAAGGACTTACGAAAGGAGGTGATCAATTTGGGGAGACAAATGCGGTCACTGCTAGAGATGATGACCAATGTTTATTATAAGATCGAGGGAAGCAAGAGGCCACCAGAGATAGAGAGTCCACCAAGAAAAAGAAAGAGACGATTTGTATGTCATCATTGTCCATCTGAGTCATCAAGTGCCACTGAATAAACGATAGCGATTCTTTTTATTTCGATAATTATTTTTATAATTCTCTAATTCTTTGTTGTAATTCTATAATTATTTTTTGTATTGTGACATTCTTTAATTATTTAATTTTTTTTTTAATAAGTGTAACACACAAGTGCCACTGAACAAATCATTGTAATTTTTGACCTTCATAAATAAAAGTGATCTTATTTCTTATTTATAAGAGATTGTGATTGCCTTGCAACCAATTATATATAAGAGATCGTAATTTATTTTTTATAGAAGGTGTTCTATCACGATCTGTACAACCATCCCACCTAAACCCATCAAATAATTGAACCAAATCTGTTTGAATATCCTATTGCGATTTTCCTTCACAAGCTTTGTCCTAGGGAACAATACGTTCCATCGCGATTTACATAATGAGAATTTTATTGCAGGGTTTTGTATTCCTTAGTATAAATTGTTATCACTTTAGCATTTAACTTTCAGTACTATAAATCGTTGTAATCGTTTGCATTCATAAGTAATGATCGTTACAGGATTTTGTATTCCTTAGTACAAATCATTATCGCTTTAGCATTTAACTTTCAGTACTGTAAATCGTTGTAATCGTTTGCATTCTTAAGTAATGATCGTTGCAAGACTTTGTATTCCTTAGTATAAATCATTATCACTTTAGTATTTAACTTTCATTAGTGTAAATCGTTTTAATTGTTTGCATTCTTAAGTAATGATCATTGCAAGATTTTGTATTCGTTAGTACAAATCGTTATCCTTGAGCATTTAACTTTTGTTAGTGTAAGTCGTTGTAATCGTTAGCATTCTTAGTAACAGTCATTGTAAGAAATTTAACAATCATTATTATAAATAATTTTAATATTTAGCATTCATTAGCATGAATAATTGTCTATACCTAAACCATAATCTCTAATGTACAAGTAGTGTGGAGACCTTATGGAGATGGGGACGATGAGGACCAAGAGGTTGTTGATGAGGCTGTGAGACATCCCACCTAAACTCATCAAATAATCGAACCATATATATTAGAATATCCTATTGCATTTTTTCTTTATGAGCTTTATCCTAGAGAACAATATGTTCCATCGCGATTTACACAATGACATTCAAAAATGGCGAAAAAGAAAAATAAACAAATTAACACGATGTTTAGACTTAGTAAAGAACAAATCAAGTTAACTTCAACGATACAGACATCATTGTGTAAATTGCTCTGGGATAAATAAAAATTGAGTTAACTTCAATGATACATTACAATCACATTCATTTACATGAGTATTTAGTTACAATACATCACGACCAATGGTTTGGCTTAGATACAATATATGACCAACATCATCAAATAAAATAGACACCATCATCAGCATCAACCCACGTCCAAATAGTGATGTGCTTCAAAACAGACATCACCAACATCATCAGCACCTTCAGTTTATTGAGTGACCTTCGCTAGTCACTAGGAACGATAAAAGGCAAATCTATCTACCAATGGAGGTCCTTATCTGTTTGCAAGTTTTTTTCATGAAGTATATTGACAGCAAATAAAGGTATGGATCCCAATAGACATAGAAGATGCAGCCCGCACGACTAGCATATGTGTCCTGAAATATATCAAAGATTAAGCAGATATTTTTTCAACTGCCAAGTATGGTTTGTGAACGATTGAGGCTCTGGCAGTAGGAATAGATCAAATAGATGGTCATCAACACCCACCTGTCTATCATGCAGAATATCTGTGCTTGCTCTGGTATGACGACAAAGACTGAGGATGATTATGGTCGTTATATTCTGCATAAGCTTCGATATACTTCACGACAAACATGCTACAATCGTATGTGTCATGAATATATCGATGTATCCACCGAAGATAACCACTATAATCATCATCAAAGATTATACAGATCTTTTCTCACGACATGAAACAACTATGGTATCAGCATCAAACCCCACTCATCAAGCACAGGTAGAAGAAACACAAAAGAAAAAAGAAGAAAGAAAAATACAAGGAAGAAGAAGAAGAAGAAGTTGCTCTGTCACAGAAAAGAAAGACGAAGAGAGGTTAAATAGATTAAGGTTTTAGACCTCGACAACTGTTCAGGTCGGGTCACTCCCCCACCTAAACCCATCACACAAATTGATATGCTTGATAGACTAGATAAAGTAAAAATCGAGGTAACTTCATAAATACAAATCAATTTACAATTTGCCTCGATGTTTATTGGTAAACTACAAATCTAGGTAACTTAATAAATACAAATCGACTTATAACCAAAATACTTTAAGTTTCATAATTTAACAATATTTGTCCTATTGCAATTTGTTGTTACGATCTTTAGTTGCAATTTGATTTCATTGTAACAATAAGTGCTATCATGATTTGCTTGATATGTCCTATCGCGTTGACTAGTTTTATAAAAGGCAGATGAAACAATATTTTTTATTTAATTAATGTGCAATGCAACTAATTTGCGTGCAATTTTTGAAAATAGGTTGTAGGTGAAAGGACCTTTCCTTTATATATGGATGACACATCACACAAGTTCAGGACAGTGTCACTTCACTTTGCTTCATGAATAAGGAACAAACAAATCGACAGTTTCTTTATAAACAACGTGTTCGTGATTCGAACATATAACCTATTTCATCATAAAGGGGGTATCGATATCGAGAAAGAAGATGACCATAGCTACATGACCAACGATGATGAATCAGGCGTATACTGTCTAAACCTTGTATCGATTTTCTTTAAAATTTGTCTCTTTTATGGCGTATATTCGATTTGTGTTGTGTACTATAGAACAAAATTTCAATATCATTTCTTGAATATTCTGCTAATGACAGTGGAACATCCACAAAAGGTGGTGCCCGAAAACTCAACAAAGAGCTCCAAGATAACATCAAACGGAAGCAAAACGAATTTGTAGAAGGGAACACTATCAGTAATTTTGTACGTATGAAACCACTATCGGTTATATATTTACGTATGTCATGGGTATGTATGGTAACAAGTTCATATTTGTTGCAAACAGAATATATCTGATTTTGTCAAGTATATTAAAAGCAATGCAACAACCAATACTAGATGCATTGTCAGCCCTTATTTTATGGTATATCAGTTCTCTTATAGGTTTATTTTGTTTTTTGATTTACTCTTGTTGCTTCATGTTTTAACATTACTATTATCACTGTTTCGTTCAACAGAGTATCGTCCGTCGATTGTCATACTCCATTGGATTCCAAGATGCACTACCATGTTGGGGTAATGATGATCACTGCGGAGACTTTTGGTCAAGTGAAAAGGTAAGTGAAGAAACGTCTTGTCTAAGGTTTAGGCATAATAGTCCTAACATGATTTGTAAGATATTGCATCAATTTGTAGATATTGATTTCTACACTCTGGCAATCTGCTGAGCATTGGGTCTTATACGTGATGGATTTATGGGAAAAACAACTATGGTGCTATAACTCATTGGACTTTCACACTGATGTACAACATAATATTATGAATTTGGTAAGTTTCTATCTATAAGTGTATCTTATCTTTTACAGTGGCACAGATTTTACTTGATTTTGCATTACCCATAGAAAAGATTCCTTAAAGACGTTTTGGGTATTGACATTGGCGAGTGGAGCTTGCGCTATTCAGACCATGCTCCTTTACAAAATAATGGCATCAATTGTGATGTATTTATAATCAAGTATATTGAAGCAATATACAATGGACGAAATCCTGATTTCGATGTTGTATGCTCTATACTTAAACATGTTTTATTATCCTCTATTATTGGGAACTCAATTTATACATTGGTGTGACATTACCTTTTTGTTGCAGGATGATATACCTGGATTCCGCAAAGCACTATGCCAAAAATTTATTGAGTTTCTAATTACAAAAGAGAAAAAAACTCAGTCGGCAAGAATACTTACAAGGCAACGAACGACGCGACCCCATGAGTAATATGATGTACAGAGATTTCTAACAGATTTTGTAGAGTGTGTATACCAAATTTTGTATACAAATTTTATTACACTATATACAAATTATGTAAATCTCTCTGGGTTGAAATAAAATTTTAATTTTACTAAACACGCGAATAAGTTAGACTCTTATTTATAGCAAAGGCAAATCGTTGTCTCCTACATAGACGTAAAAGCGATTAGCGTTGTGTACTATTTACAAATCCTTGTAATGTTCACCCTTCATAAATGAAAATCGTAAAAGCGATTACCGTTGTGTATAGTGAACAAAGTATTATAATGTTCACCCTTCATAAATAAAAATCCTAAAAGCAATTAGTACTATGTACAGTCAACAAATCTTTGTAATGTTTGCCTTCGCAAATGAAAATCCTAAAAGCAATTAGCTTTGTGTCCAGTGAACAAATTGTTGCAATGTTTGTGATTGCTTTTCTAGTTTTCCTGTCGAGATTTGAACAAACATTATGTCGTACCTTTTTTCTTATATTACGCACGTGTACATCATCTTTTTCTTTTTCTTATGTTGTGTTTTCTTATCCTAATTATTTATTCTTCTTATGTGCGAAACAGTTTGTAGCATCGTGATTTACACAATGACTGATAAAAGGATAAAATGATTTGCACAAATTTTGACAAAAGGCTGAAACACTTTAGTCCTATCGCGATTTGCTTTTATAAGATTTTTCTATGTCAACGATAAGTTATATTGTGATTTACACAATGACTGATAATAGACGAAAAAGTGGAAGGAAGAATGAATCGCCACGATGTTTATTGGTAAGATACAAATCAATTTACAACTTGATACTGGCTTAATAATAGTTGCAAATCGATTTCACTGTAATGATTTATGCAACCACGAACATAAAGCGAAAAAGATTTGTATCGTGATTTACACAATGATTGATAAAAAATGTAAAAGATGAAGGAAAAATGAATCACCATGATGTTTATTGGTAAACTACAAATCGATTTACAACTTGATACCGGTTTAATAACGGTTGCAAATCGATTTCACTGTTATTAGGCCACAACGTTAGAGTTTAGGGTTTAGGTAGTAGTGTTTAGGGTTTAGGCAGTAAGGATTAGGGTTTAGGGTTAGGTTTTAGGATTTAGGTTTAGCATTTTAGGGTTTAGGGTTTAGGTTGTAGGGTTTAGGGTTTAGGGTTTAGGGTTTAGGGTTTAGGGTTTAGGGTTTTAGGGTTGTAGGGTTTAGGGTTAGGATTTAGGTTTAGCGTTTTAGGCTTTAGGGTTTAGGGTTTAGGGTTAGCGTTTTAGGCTTTAGGGTTTAGGTTGTAGGGTTTAGGTTATAGGGTTTAGGGTTTAGGGTTTAGGGTTAGGCTTTAGATTTAGCATTTTAGAGTTTAGGGTGTAGGATTTAGGGTTTAGGGTTTAGGTAGTAGTGTTTAGGGTTTAGGGTTTAGGGTATAGGGTTTAGGGTTTAGGTAGTAGGGGTTCGGGTTTAGGGTTTAGGATTTAGGGTTTAAGTTGTAGGGTTTAGGGTTTAGGGTTTAGGGATTAAGTTTTATGATTTAGGGTTTAGGGTTTGGGGTTTAGGTTGTAGGGTTTAGGGTTTTGGGGATTAGGGTTTAAGTTTTAAGATTTAGGGTTTAGGGTTTTAGGATTTAAGAAGCTACCACGGCAACGATATATCTTTGTTTGTCTTTGTGAACGATATCGATATATAATATCGTGATTGAGGAGATTTGTGTTTTAGGTTTATGGGTTTTTGGTTTAGGGATTTGGGTTTAGGGTTTAGGGTGACGAGGTTTGTCTATGTGAATGATATATCCTATTGCAATTTACACAATGACTGATTAATAAAAGGCACAAAACAAAAATAATAAAAAAATCGAGACGATATTCAGAATAGATAAACTAAAAATCGAGGTTACTTCTTAAATACAAATTGATTTACAACTTGATGCCGAATTAAGTCACAGTTGTAAATTAATTTTGCTGCAATGATTTGTCCTATCGCTATTTTCTTTGACGAGCTTTGTCTAAGTTAACAATTTTCCTATTGCGGTTTACACAATGACAGATAAAAGACGAAAAAGAGGATGAAAAACAAATCGACCCTAGACATGCTATCGCGATTTCATTGATATGTCCTATTGTGTTGACTAGTTCAGGACAGTCTATGAAAGGATGTTTCCTTTATATATGAATGGCATGTCACACAAGTTCAGGACGGTGTTGCTTCGCTTTGCATCATGAACAAGGAACAGATAAACTAATGGTTCCTTTATAAATGACGTGTTCGTGAATCGAACATATAACATGCTTCATCGCAAAGGAAGTATCAATATCGAGGAAGGCGACGACCACAGCTACACGACCAACGATGGCAAATCAAACATATATTGTCTAAACCTCATGTTGATTTTATTCAAAATTTGTATCTTTTATGGCGTATATTCAATTTATGTTGTGTACTGTAGAACAAAATTTCAATATTGTTTCTTCAATATTCTGCGAATGTCAGTGGAATATCCAAAAAAGGCGGTGCTTGAAAACTCAACAAAGAGCTCCAAGATAACATCAAATGGATGCAAAATGAATTTGCAGAAGGAAACACTATCAGTAATTTTGTACGTATGAAACCACTATCAATTATATATTTATGTATGCCATGGGTATATATGTTAATAAGTTCATATTTGTTGCAAACAGACTATATCCGATTTTGTCATGTATATTCAAAGCAATACAACAACCAATACTAGACACATCGTGAGCCCTTATTTCATGGTATATAGGTTCTCTTATATGTTTATTTTGTTTTTTAATTTACTCTTGTTGCTTCATGTTTTAATATTACTATTATCACTATTTCATTCAATAGAGTATCGTTCGTTGATTGCCATACTCCATTGGATTTCAAAATGGACTATCATACTGGGGTAACACTGATCATTGTAGAGACTTTTGGTCAAGTGAAAAGGTAAGTGAACAAACCTCTTGTCCAAGGTTTGTACTTTCACGATTTGTACTATCGATTTGCAGATATTGATTCCTACACTCTGGCAAACTGATAAGCATTGGGTCTTATACATGATGGATTTACATAAAAAACTAATATGGTGTTACAATTCATTAGACTTACACAGTGGTGTACATTGTGACATTTTGCATTTCGTAAGTTTCCATCTATAAGGGTATCATATCATGTACGGTGGCCAGGAATTTACTTTCTTCTGCATTAACCACAGGTGGGATTCGTCAAAGACGTTTTGGGTGTCGACATTGGTGAGTGGATGTTTCGCTCAGCACACGATGCTCCTTTACAAAATAATCACATCGATTATGACATATTTATAATGAAGTATATTGAAGCAATATACAATGGACGAGAACCTGATTTCGATGTTGTATGCTCTTTATTATCCTCTATTATTGGGGACTCAATGTATATATTGGTGTCACATTACATTTTTATTGCAGGATGATATGCCTGGATTTTGCACAGAACTATGCACAAAATTGACAGAGTTTCTTATTACGGAAGAGAAAAAAACTCAGTCAGCGAAAATACCTAGAAGGCAACGAACAACACGACCCCCCCCCCCCAGAAGTAATATAATGTACATTGACTTCTAACATATTTTATAGACTGTACAACCAAATTTTGTATAATCTCTCTTGGTTGAAACAAATTATGTAAATCTCTCTTGGTTGAAACAAATAAAAAATCAATTTTACTAAACACGCCAATACGTTGAACTGTTATGTGTAGTAAAGGCAAATCGTTGTTATGTTTTCCCTTCGTAAATGAAAATCATAAAAGCGATTACCGTTGTGTACAGGTGAAACAGGCTGTTTCTTTAACGTGACATTCTATAAGGGTATAAGTTTCTATTTTAATCAGTGTAGCACACAAATGACACTGAACAAATTGTTGTAATGATCAACCTTCGCAAATTAAAATTGAACATCGTTTATATAAGGCTAAAATGATTTGCACAAACATTCAGAAACGATGATCACGATTTGCACAAACATTCTTAAACGGTGATCACGATTTTGTGATCATCGCAAAAAATTTTCTCTTTTGTATTTCTCTCTCTTTTTCCTTTCTAGCCTCTATTTCCCTTTTTGAACGGGAAAATAAAAGATAGAAAAAAAAGAAGAGAGAAGAGAAGAGAAAAGAAGAGAGAGGAACTCTTTTGCAAAGGTCTCACTTGACCTTAATTTTGAAAATTACTCGCCTCCATTTTAAAATATTTGCGGGAAAAAGAGAGAGACGGGATTCGCTCGTCGGTATGAGGTTCGACCGTTCCTGGCTCCTTTACCAAGGGTAATCAAACCAAGGATTGAATTTATGCCTTTTTGCTTTGCTAAAATATAATCTAAGAATTTATTCTAAGTCTAAATGCACAAAGAATCATGCTTGTGCAATGTAAATGCAAAGATGTATGCTTTTGAGAAAATATTTTAAAATTTTTGGGATTTTCCAAGTGATTCTGAAATAAATTTGATAATGGAATGAAGAAATGATAAAAAGGTTTGAAATTGGTTTGAAATTGGTTTGAAAAAGTTAGATTTTTTTTAATCTAACTTGGAATTTAAAATATATTTGAAAGAAGACTTGAAGTTCTAAGTCTTGGGATAATCAGAGATTTGAAAATAAATCTTGAATTTGAAGAAATAAGGAGAAAAAGAGATTTCAAAACTGAGATAGAATTTTTGAAGTGAAAATGAATTTTCTAAGTCAGAATTAACTTTGAATTTTGATTTTGAATCTAGGATTTTAAATTTGAGATGGAACCTTGAAAGGGAATTGAATTCCAGATTTAAAGTTTGAAATTAGAATGGATCTTGGATTTTAAGAAATCTAGATGGGATTTGGAATTGGGTTTTTGAAATATGGATTTGAACTTGGATTTGGATTTCAAAACTGGATTTGAAATTTGATTGGAAATCCATATGGAATTTAGAAATGGAATTGAACTTGAGAAATCCCAAAGGATTTTGAGAATGGAATTGAATTTGAAATCTGGATTTCAAGATGGAATTGGATTTGGAGTTGGATTTGAGAAATCCAAATGGAAATCGAAAATGGGATTAGATTTGAGGAATCCAGATGGGATTTGGAAATACAATTGGATATAAAATCTGATTTCAAGATGGGATTGGAAGATAGAATTGGATTTCCAGATGAAAAAAAAAATCAAATTTGGAATTTGTTTTGCGAAATCCTGAATTGATCCTGAAACCTGCCTTAAATTTTGGAGAAAAACCAAATTTTTGAGATTCAAAATCAATCTCAAAACCTGTATTTTGGATAAATGAATTGGATTGAGAATCAAGATTCAATCTTTAGATAGAACTTGGAGATTGTGGAAAAACTTGATTTTAAACTTGAATTTTGAAATCAGGAGATGAATCTGGGTTTTTAAAGTTGAATTGAACTTTGAAATTGAATTTAAATTGAACCCTAAAAATGGAAATGAATTTGAATTTTCAAAGTTGAATTAAACTTTGATTTTGGATTTGAATTTTGAAATTGAAGTGAATTCAAAATTTCAAAGTCAAATTAGACCTTTGAAATTGAATTTTGAATCTTGAAATGAGATAGAATTGAGAAGATGAATTTGAATTTATAAATGAGATATGATTTGAGAAATGAAGAATGTATTTTGAAGAATTATCTAAAAAATCACTTGGATTTTGAAAAAGAATTTGAAATAATTCAAAATTATGATGTGATTCTATCCTAAATGATGAATGAATTAAAGAATTTTTGAAAATCGGATATTGAAAAGCATATTTCATTCTTTAAATGAATTGAAATAAGATTGAAGATATAATACATTTCTGACTATGGTCACAAAATGTATTATATAATAATCATATTTAAATTCAAGTGAATAATAAAATACATTTTTTGTGCCTTTATAGAGTTTAAAATGAAATCAATCCTCAATATATCCTGACTATGACCATTGATATATATTTTGAGTTAATTTTAAGTTAAACTCTGATAAAAGGAGAAAATATTTAAAAATATGATGATTTTTGAAAAGGGACCCAATGTGGATCCAATGTTATTCCATAAAAGATGAAAATCCTAAGTTTTGTTCACACCTTGACTATGGTCATTGATGCAAATCATCAACTTAGGACTTAATCACCTTTTATTAGAATGGTGCACGTGCCATTTGTGTTCCCATTCATGATTTTTTGAGAAATAAAAGAGAAATAACATGAAACAAGTAATTTTCATGAAAAATGCTCATACATTCTAGTCTAATACAAGAAATATAAAGAGTCCTCATTATATCTAGCTATTACATCTTTGAATTTGAATTGAAATTTAAAAATTCCTAAATTAAGAAGGAAAACAAACATTTCCACATAATTCCTGCAAAATTTGAGTTAGCACAAGGTAAGAGATACATAAGAACAAGAAATATCACATTGGACCTAGGATGTGACTAATGAAATACTAGGCATATACTAATGAAAATGCAATGCAAATGACAAAACCTATATTGGAATGATGTATCAAGCTAATGAGGAACGAATACCAAAATATACCTGAAATATTCTAAACTAATGGTGAAAACTAAATGCTGAAATATATGAATGATATCTTAAGCTAATTAAGATGCATATGTGGTATTTTCATCTAATGAAAGTACAATGCTTGTATTTGATGAAGACATGGACATAACTAATGCTTAATGAAAAGAAAAAGGTGACATGAGATCTGTCAAAGGGGTCTAATTTGAAAATGAAGCCTCTTCTTCAATCCGATGCTTAACCTCCCATCAGCTGATTATGTAATATGTTCTAATGAACAAGTTAAAGGGATGCATAGGCAAGGTGGGATAGCAGGTTGCAGGTGGCTGGAGCTGGACGGGTGCTACCATGCATGAATGAAGGATGACAGTGCAAAGCGGGGCTAGATGGTGAAGGATTAGTGTAATCGTGTGAGGGTATTGCAGGAAAATGATGGATATTACACACAAAATGTGATGGTACTACATTAATGTGTGGTATAGGTGCAGCCTACATGTAGGATTGTGGTTAATGAATATGAATGGCTAAATTATGTAGTTAGTATAATTGAAATGTAGTGGTAAAGGTGGGAAAACTAAAAGGAAGGATATGAGAAATATCAAAGTCTCAACTATGAACAGGATCCCTTGATGAATAATGTAGAACTCATTAAACCTGATAAAAAAAATGTACCATAATGGAGGTCATCAAGGTATACCACTGGCTCAAACAAAAGGACCATGAAACAACCAGATGATTCACTGTGAATACATTAGAACTTTAGCTTATAATCTCTTTATTCACATTTTCCTGTTTCCGTGCCAACTCTTGGGAGAATGCTAAGAGAATGATCATCTTAAAAACTGAATGCATGAACTACACAGGTGAAAACATTCTTTCCAACATACTTGAACACAGTCGATATACAAAGTAATTTAATTTCTAGCACTCAATACAGTACTTCAAAATTGTCTGATGTAAGCTAAGACATTTCTGGAGGGGAAGATGATGCTTAAGGAAAAGATATGAAGGCATATAAATAAAAGAGGATGCATGGGATCAGTGATATATGCACAGCAGTAAGACACATAATGAGTGTATAATTACAGAAATATAAAGATACAACTGACTGAATCCTGTCGATGGTATAACTCCAACTAGTTGGGTCTTCATGGAACCATTAACAACCTTTCATGCCCATATCACAAGGATCCTGATTCACATTTCAGCTGATCATGATGGATGGTTAGCTCGATATGAAACAGTGTCAAACCAAAGATGTAGCACGGAAGACCATCCTAATTCTGAAGTGACTTCACAGTAATCACAAATCTTATTGAACTTGGGCTATGCTGATATATAACATGAAATAAGATTAGAACGAGAGACAAGATGCAAGCTGTAACAATAAGAACACATGAAAAACTATCGCTAGAATCTAAAGATGTTAATGCACAGGTGGTGAACGTGGTGTATATAGTTCTAACAGGTAACTATGAAAATGTGGGGTGGGTATGGTGGAAACGAAAGACCTGTGCTGTGAAGAAAACTAAAAAAAAAAAGAAGAGTATTCTGATTTGCTCAAATCTCATAATCCATATTCAAGTAATGAAAATGCATTACACCTTCAGCCACTACTACACCTGATGGATCAACTATCCATCTTACAGGGTTTTGAAGGTTAAAAACCTATGTATAACGTACTACAAAAGGGTAGAAAATAAAATCAAAAGGGAATCTCGAAAGGAAACCAATCTACTCTTAACGGGATCTCAAAAAAAAAATAATCAAAATGAAATAAAGATCTCCCAGTAAGGCACTTGCAGTGTCTGAATATTAAGAGAATCTACCTATAGGAGAGTGTTAAGAAACTAAATACTTGCAAGCTGTGACTGAAATAATGGCATTCGGTATGGAATTTTCACAAAAGTAGATTGAAATCCAAGGTTGAACGAGTTTTTGTTTCTTTCTGCCACCATATTCCCTTAAAGCAAGGGTGAAATCTTCTCCAAGTCCAATGTTATAGTAAGCAAGGGGGAGACTAACCTTGAGGGAACCAGCCTTCCTACTGAATTTCTATTTATTTGCAAGCAGTTGAATCTCTCCTGCAACCTTCTCTTTCAGATTTCCAACCATTTCAGACAGAGATGTTATGGTGATCTCCAGAAGTTGCCCCTTGAAATCCCCTTGATCAACACATGGCACAAATACAGAGATATGGAACAAACCTGGATATTACCCCAGGAACTGCCTCTTCGGCTCTGGCTCATCCGACAGTGGTGGTGGTGGAGGCGTTCCTTAAGGAAGAAGAGGGGCTACTAGGAATAGGGACAACTAAGGAGGGGAAACAATGCATATGGAGCAGAAATCGCCTCTACTTCATTTATAAAAGCTATCAAGTTTTCTGAAGGGAATATAGTCAACACCAAATCAGACTTATATGTTCTACCATCTTCAAATTTAAAGATCCCATTGCCTCCATAATCAACCAAAAAAAAAAATTATCAACAGAAATAAAACAAAACAAAAGATGGGAGACACAAAATCCAAACCAACAAACGCAGAATCAAACCTGAAGTAGCCATTCATGCACATCACAATACAGTAAGAACCAGACTACCCATCTCACTGCACATAAAAATCCCTGCCGTTCTCATACCACCAGGTAAACAAGGGTCATAAAGATCGAGCTTGAACACCCAAGATACTAAAACCGAGACTGAAAACCTTGGTTATCCTTCTTGTAGATATATGAAACACAATATGAATATAAGAAAAACTAAATCCAAATTCTCTTTTGTTTTCAGAACACACACTTTTTAGTACCAAAGTCGATACCAGATGAAAAGAAGGAAGTAGAATGACCCGAAGAAGCCAAGCAAGAGTAATCTGAATTACCCATTTCTCCAAAAAAAATAAAAATAAAACACCAACTAAGTACTCACACCAATCCATGCACAGAACCAAGAAAAATTTCACAAATATGAGAATATACGAGAATGAATGTAAGAGGAAAACCTGTTATTCAAAGTTGGTCACTATCATCATTCTACAGACGAGAGCAAAACGAGGAAGAAGGCAGAATTACGTTGAATTAAAAGGGACCAAAGGAGATACAGAACAGTAGGAATCACAGGCAAACACAAGTGGATATGCAGGGGATATGACGACCCAATGATATATGCGATGCAATAGATTATCAAGATGAAACAGAAAATCTAAATCCATGAATGATCAAAACAAAGCAGAAATCCAAGAATTAATAGGCGAGCAAAGCATAAGTCGATTATCAGAAAGAAACTAAAAACCAGATATGAAAGAAAAACATAAATAAGAATGGAAATCAAAATAAAACAAGACGGATTAGAATCATAACCTACAGTAAGATAACGGGAGGATCGACATGTATAAAACCGTTGAAATTCCATAATCAAAAGAAGGGAAAATGATAAAAAAAAATGTTGGAATAGATGTATTCTGTTGATTTTGCATGCAGGTGGGTCGATCCTGCTATATGCAGACCGATCCCACCGTTTTGCTTTGTAAAAAAAATGAAGAAGAAGGGAATTTTAAAACAAAGAGATGCTATGAAAGAAAGGCAAAATTTTTATGAAGAATCATAAAGAAAAAGGGGCGATCACTTACCTGTAACAGCAGAAGCTCTGAAGGGAGAAGTTGCGGCTCCTTCAATAGTTTAGAGAGGAGGCTCTCAGGGACAGAGAAGGAAGAGGGGAGAGAAGAAGAAGACGATCGTGGAGGGGTGAAAAGGCGGTGCTAGAGAAGAAGAAGACTATATGCTTATATAGACAGGGGAGGAGAAGGGTCGAGAAGGAGGAAGATTGGAGGGTGGTTGGAGATGGACAGGAGAGCTTGAGAGAGAGAGAGAGAGAGAGAGAGAGAGCGACTTTCGTAACAGAAAGCCATTGCCAAGCATTTTACAAAAAACGGGTTTTATTTTTAAAGTTTTTTCAAAAAGGTGGGTATATTTACGAGGTTTTTTCAGAGAAGGGGATAAAGCTATTTTATAACATTTGTTTTTTGCATTTTTGGAAGAGAAACTTAAATCTAAGAGGAATCTAAGAAGGATTCAAAAGATGGGATCCAGACGAGGTTTTTGAAAGATTTTTATAAAATATTCGCTTTGAATTTATAAGTTTTTCTGAAATAGGGTTTTTCATAAAATACATGATTTATTTCAGAAAATGACTCTCTGAAATGGATTTAGATCCAAGATTTTGAGAAAATACAGATTTTTGGATATCAATTTGAGATTGGATTTAGATAAAGTATTCGAGAAGATTCAAAGAATTAATTTTTTTTTGAGTTTTTGAACAATAAGGGATCCGAGATCAGAATTGGATCCGGATATCCGATTTGGATCAAAAGTTGGGTCAGAGATGAAAATTGAGTCTGGATTCGAGTGAATCCGAGAAATGAATGGAAATTTGATCAGAAATTGACCTGATTATTCAGAAGATGTGAGTCAAGGGCAAAAGGGGATTTTTTGGAAAATTTGGGGTGTTCACAAATTTGCACAAACATTGACCATGCACTTTTACAACGATTTGTACTCATGCACAATGCAATTTTCATTTTGTTGGGGTCGATATAGACGTCATTGTGTAAATCGTTATACCATCGATTTCATCCACGGTCTAATGATTTTGGGTTTTTCTTCAATTATACAAAATGAGTAAAATTATTAAATACAAATCGATTTCGTTCGCAAATACAAACAAAGACATATCGTTCTCGTCGTAACTTCATAACTACAAATGCACATGATTTACAACCACATTCATATACAAAAAGTACTAGTAATGTTAGCCCACTGCACCATTTTCCTCTGTCTGAGGATGATTCATAGAGACTCTAGCATTGGTGCGCTCTTGACAATAAGCTTTACAACTTAAGCTCAGGCACCGTCCCCATGAAGGAGCAGAGGGGCTACATGATAAATTGTGTTTATATATTTGTCATGAAGTATATCGAAGATTAGGCAGATATTTTCCCAACTGTGAAGTATGATTTGCGAACAATAGAGGGTCTGGCAGTAGGAATAGATCAAATAGATGGCCATCAACATCACCCTTTTGTCTATCATGTAGAATACCACCATAATCATCATCGAAGATTATACAAATCTTTCATCACGGCGTGAAACAACTACGTTATCAACATCAAACCCTATCTATCAAGCACAGGTAGAAGGAACACAGAAGAACAAGGAAGAAAGAAAAATACAAAGAAGAAGAAGAAGAAGAAGAAGAAGGTGGAGGAAAAAGTATTTTAGACCTGGACAACAGGTCAGGTCGGGTAGGGTTTTATATAGAGATCTATATTAGGGTTTTACATTTTTCAAGGGTTTTACGCATGTGTACAAAAACCGACCCAATGATTAGACTTAGTAACATACGAATAGATTTAAGTAACAATTATAAAATATTATGAGTAAATCACTATATTACATATCGATATCGTTCATATAGACAAACAAAGACATATCATTGTCGTAGTTACTTCATAAATACAATTAGACGTCCTGTTTATTACCTACTGGTGATGATATATGTTTTTTTATGATGATGGTCATGTATTTTATCTAATCCAAACCATTATGATCAGGTAAAAAAGCCTAGGTTTTTTCGTAAATGATTATGGTTGTAAATCACATCGATTTGTAGTTTTAAAGTTAATGCGACAACGATATGCCTTTGTTAGTCTTTGTGAACAAAATCGATTTATATTTATAAAGTTACCTCAATTTATATCGTTGAGTTATTCTCGATTTGTTCTTTACCAAGTCTATACATCGTGTGGCTTTGTTTATTGCTTTTCTTTACGACCATTTATTAATCAGTTGTTTCAGCCATTGGTCATGATGTATTGTAAATAGATACTAATATGTAAAAAGCTACCACGACAATGATATATCTTTGTTTGTCATTGTGAACAATATCAATATATAATATTGTGATTTACTCATTTATTTGCAACTGTTACTACAATATTGTTTTTGTATAAAACATAAATCGGTACCATGCTGTAAATCACTTTAAATTTACCTCAATTTTTTTGTTGAATTGCACGTCGATTTGTAGATGAGACAACAATTTGTCTGTGCACTTTTATCATGATTTATACTCACGCACATTCTGATTTTCATCCAGTTGTACAAATCATTATACACATGGTAGAATATATTACAAAAATTGATACGAAAATGCAGCATAATAACTTAAAAAATGATATTGACAAACAAAACAATATCTCACAAATCAGTATTATGTTACTACAACAACGATTTGCGATTTATGATACATTGCATATACTGAGTGAATGGACAATACTGGATGGTGTAGAGGCCCTCTCATACAATATAAACGATATAGTATATGTATAACAATTTGTATATGTGAAGGCTAGATGAGACAACGATTTTCACTAATTGTATAAGCACTGAGCAATGGCAATTTACCTGTGGTATCAAAATTGTAGCTTTGTAAGCTAGATATGACAACGATTTATATATGTGAATGATAAATATTACAATTATCTATACATGTGAAAGATATATTATTAAACAGATTTCACACGCAATTCCTTTGTTCCATAGCTTTTTGGATGAAACCATTTTCATGAACGGTGATCCACAAAATTATTAATAATTCAATTTTTATGGCTCACTGGTCTTCATGAAAATGGCTTCATCCAAAAACTCTTTCTTAATAAGATCAACTAACTTTATGGTAAGACTTAAACAAAATTCACACGTGATTCCTGTGTTCCATAGCTCACTTTCGAATTGATTTGAGCCTGTCATGAAACAAAACAATATAAGACATTATATTAAGTTTCACAAGAGATGCAAACATCCTCCCAACATTGATTACATACCAAAAGACTTGTAAAACTGAAGCTATCATTTCAGAAAAAGTGATCAAAAGGATTGAAGGTTACAACGTTAGAAATTACATCTATAAGGTATTGTTGCATGTTGGAAATTACACAAGTTACATATTGATAAGTTGTACGTAATGCAATTTACATGGGAAGCAATATAATGTATTACATACTTGTTCATGCAAAGGGGTTGGTTGATTTTGCTTAGAGGTTGGTTGTTTCTTAGACCTTTTCTTGCCAACCAATTCTAGTGCACCCTTTGTCCTCCAATGATTGAGATTAGAGGCAGGTTTTCTTTTGATACCCTTCGCTAGGTGATTTTTTTATCATAATCTACAACATTCACTCCTGACTTGTTGAAGATGATGTTTACGTTTCAGTGCAACTTCTCATGAGTGTCAAGGAAAGCATAATTTTTACCTCCGCTGTTCATTGTCATTTTCTTGGATTGGCCTTCATGAGCTACAACGAACTGATGGTGAATTAACTGCATATTTTCAAGTAGCTCCCTTGATGCTTTTCTCATGCATACATTGGCTTCTTCACTTTTCGGTGCCAAAACTGCAACATGCATAAATGACCTATATAGTTGTTAGTAACGAGAGACTATGTGGCACTTCTCATCAACACTAGATTGACTGACATTATTTGTATCCAGCAGTTCAATATTTGCTTGTCTCCTCCATCTTCACATTAAATGACTCATGTATTTCTTGTATCTTCTCTTGATTAAGTGCCTTTAATACATAACAACATAAAATACCTTTGAATTCATACTTTTTGTACGTACATTCAACTGTTCTGTTGTCAACATTGTATGTGACATGTGCTTCTTGCCTTTTCTAATGCTCTTCACCCTCCCATATAATATGGTATTTGTGCATATTCTCGGTTTGCATGCATCCTTTTATATTGCAATTCATGACCTGTATAACCTTCTTCTTAATCCATTAAAATATAGTTAGTGTACACAAACCTATAGGTCGCATCAATATTTTCATGCCCAAAGTTATAAGGCATGTATTGAAGCATTTCACATCTTGTTCAAGCTCATTTTGTCTAAGACCGTCTACAAACAATTCATATTGTTCCATGAAGCGAAACATTGTTAAACATGAATACATGGTTTTCTTGAGTGTGGCATGCATAGATTCCGCTCTTTGTATGCTTATCATACCTGCACAAAAGTATTGCCTTCTATATGTCAATGTCCACTTCTCATTTTCTGCATATAAATTTTGTAACCACGTACAGTCTTCAAGGTCATACATCTGAATCATTTCCTCCCAATTAGACATAAAGGTGACCTCGTCTACGCTCTGAAGTACACAACTTCTAAATTTTTTGTCAAATCCTGTCTTCTGATTAAATATGTGTCCTATGATTTTTGCTGCATTTTGAAAGATATACCACAAACATAGGCGATGATGTGCATCTGGCCACACATGAGACATTGCAGCCGCAATTGCGTGATCACCATCTATAAGTATAACTTTAGAATGCTTCTCATTCATTGCATATGTAAATACTCTGAACAACCACTCAAAGCTTTCCTTGGTCTGGTCGTACAAAAAAGCACCGCCTAATATACAACTTTGTGAGTGATGGTTCACTCTAACAAACTGTGCAAATGACCACTATTCAGTATTAATCTTCACTGTCGTATAAAAAAACACATCATTGAAGCATTCATAATGTACTCTTGACTTTGAATCTGCCCAAAACATATTCACAACATATCCATCTTCATCCAGTCGCATTGCACTTAAGAAACCAGGGGCAATGCTTGATTTCTTATGTAAGTAATCAACCAAAGAACATATTTCTCTATTCTTCATGTTATATGTCCTCTCTCTTCTCAAGTGGTTTCTTAGATCCATAGGTGTGAATGGCACATTCTTGCGACCACCATTTATCTGCGTGCATAAATTGTATGTCTTCCTTGGTGTAATGCCAACGCTATCAGCTATTTCAACAATTGCAGCATGCGCTTCAGTTACTTTATGATGTGACCTTAATATAGGAGTCATAAATGAAGCAGATAAATCATGGTTATGATCACTAATTAAAGTATGAACTACATATTTCTCATTCGGAAGTCTTCTTAACATAATTCTCGCTGGACAACCACATCTTGAATCTGGCTTGCTCCTTGTTGGATTTCCACTTGACTTCTTTCAACCTTCCTTAGAACAAACATGTTTTTCTCACCACGACACCCTATGCATTTTTTGACCAAGAATACCTTCTAACACTGAAGCTAAATTTTAAGGCATATTCATTATAAAATTTACATGCAGCATCCTTATTATTAAACTGCATTCCTTCTAAGGGAACAGAGTCAGGTGTACCATCATGTACATTCCCAGTGCCTGCACATTTATCAAGTGTACTGTCACGATCGTCTACCTCATTATCCAATTGCATTTCTTTTGATGAAACATTCAAGTCAAGAGTGAATCCAATGCCTATACCCTTCTTATCATGTGCATCATTAGTGCACATGTTCACTTCTTCAGGTGCGTCATTAGAATAGATGTTCACTTCTCCATAACTATCCAATGATTGAGATAGATCATCTTCATTATAATCAGATGATAAGCTCAACATTGTTATAAGCAAGATATCAATTTGCGATGGCCAGCGCATACGTTTATTACAATTTATTCAAGATGCATATAACAATGGATACCGATAAAGGTTAAGCAATTCTAAGAAACAATTGAATGAATCATAATATAAAAGAAACAATGATTTGTTATTTGCTTATACTATGCATCGAGTTGTTATTTACCATGCCAATAAATGAAACAATTTGTCATATATGTGTGTTGACAATAGTGATTCACGTGACAGAGATTTAATTATATCTACGACACTATGAAGTGATTTCAATAGAAATCGCTAAATGAACAACGATTTGAATACGAAAATCGCCACTGCAAGCGCACAACAATGTATTTCCACATACACACGTTTTAAAATTCTTTCTACAAATATCTTACAAATCAATACTAGAAAACACATAATATCTTACAAATCAATATACATATCGCATAATATATTATAAATCGATACGGCAATTCAGCATAATAGCTTACAAATCAATACTACAAAACACATAATATCTTACAAATCAATATACATATCGCAAAATATATTACAAATCGATATAAAAATTCAGCATAATAGCTTACAAATTGATATTAACAAACAAAACAATATCTCACAAATCGGTACTATGTTACTACGATCGCGATTTGCGATACATTGCATGTACTGAGTGAATAGACGATACTAGATGGGGTAGAGGCCATTCCTCGCATCTGTAAACAAGCATTCTTGTCAACAGATCCCAATGTCTTACAAATATCATTAAGTTTCAAACAATCGAAAGGACAAGATCCACCTGTAATAACAAAACAACGCTTTAATGGCACTCACGATGACATACGTTCTTCAACAATAGCATGATGATATGGAAAGGTACTCACAATACCTTAATGGCAGTTGTTGGAATGTTTGTACATCATTTCTTTCTTCCATACTTCCTAACGACAACAAAAAAGAAGAGAAGTCTATAAAAAGAGATTGCCGAAAAATGCCTTTATGACATCCACCAATGATCAAACCAGTCGATCACGAACCTGGGAATGTTTTGTAACACAAGGCAAGAACGAGAAGGTGGCAATGTGTTGTAACACAAGCTAAAAACCAAGGCGGGAACCTGGACTCGAGACGACGACAAAGGTTGCTCCGGTGGCAGCAGACGACGACAAAGGGTGCGTCGTCAAAGGGAGCTCTTGTTACAGCAGATGGTGCAAAATAGAACGTTTGGAATTTAAAGAATTAACATCATCCTCGACTTTCTGGATGCAGAACATTTTTGTCATTTTATTAAATCATCGTTTCCCTTTTTTTGAATGGAGGACATTTTTGTCCTTTTCTCGAACCGTCGTTTCATGGCGAGAATAGTAGAAAAGGGTACTTAAGTCTTTGTAACCGTATCATACTCTGATGCTAAGTGATGCTAACACACACGGGAATACGAGCTCCATGTGCTTATATACGTGGTGCTCATTCGGACCCCCGAACACACACTATAGCAAACTGTACGTCTTCGGGGGAGAACACACAACACCCTCTCATTTTTTAACCCGTGGCTGGCTGGGAATGCCTCTAAATTTGAAAAAAATAAAAACTTATAATTTTAACGATTTTTGGCCAGAACAACCTACCAAAACTAGCTAGATTGTGGTGGCCATTTTTGAGGTTTGGAATTGGGAAATTTTGAGGGGTCTCAACAACCACACATCCCATCCCCCCCCCCCACCCCCCCACCACCACCACCATCACACACACACAAACATGATTAACTAGGATTCATAAACCGGGGGTAAGTAAAAAAATAGGCAACCCGAGTTTTTACACACTTGGCTCCGTGCACCCAACTTGTGCATAAAACCAGGTTTAGGCTATAAACCTAGTTGGACACGTAAAACCATGTTAATAACCTGATTTTAGGTATCATCCATACAACCGCTAAAATTTTGTTAGTTTTTCTAAAAAACATCTCAAGAAATTGTTGGCCAATATAAAAATATTAAAAATTACATACAATACACAAAAAACATAAAAGAAATATATAATGCATGTATAGGGTGCTGGTTCTTTTAGGTTTTGAATTTTAAACAAGGGTTTGAGAGTGCCCTCTTCATTAACGAGAGCATGTTTGTAATGCCACGTGATTCTTGTCCAAATCACAATTACAACACATTCTCAAGGTTAATAAAACATGAGAAAAGTACAATTGTGATTGTGATTGCTACCAAAAATTGTTTTTGCCTTGAATCTTATAAAAGTTGGTCACATAATTGACCTTGTGACCAACAATCACACTCTACTTTTTCAGTTGTGATTGTTCATCCCACTTGTGACCAAAGCAAACATGCCTTGGGTGTGTGTTACGTGAATAAAAAAAGCATGGAGAATTTATCCATTGATAAATAAATGATTTTGATGTTCACACGAGAATAAAAATTGATAACCACACAGGGCGATGAGAATAGAATATTGACAACCAAAATAGGTGATGTTTACATGAATATAAAATCAATAACCTTACCAGGCAATGAGAGCAGAATATCGATAATCACTCAGAGCGATAAGAACAGAAAATTGGTAGCCACACAAGACCATTTACGTGGTTTGATTCTTAAGACCTACGCCCACAAATGAACTCTCTCTCTCTCTCTTAACTTGTGAGGGAGGAACTCATTATTATTTATAGATCAGCCTGAAACCAGAGTATAATAAGGAAACTCTTGCTTCGAGAAGGTTTCTATATATTTACAAGGACCCTTTAAACACATAAATTTAGACTTTTTATGTTCATAAGTTTCTTAGCCTTTAAGAGGTCTTATATGGCCTTAGAGTTCTTAGGCAACAATGTAGTTGGAGTCTTCTTAGAGTAGAAAGTAGTTTGAGCTTTTAAAACCTTCTTCCTTTTATGTTCATCTCCCTTGGACATCACTTTTTGATTATCTAGCCCATTCTCTAGATCCAGACCTCCATTGACACAGTTTCTACTAGGCGATTCAATAAAAATATCCATAGAGAAAAAGTAGTAGTTTCCTCTATGATTTTTTAGGATATTCAATTCTTAAAATGTAAAAAGGTTGCCCAACTTATTAACCATTTTCAATAAGCACGTGGGGCTCATGCTGTTTTAAGGGTAAAGAAGAGAGCCTGAACCCTTAATTGTTATTGAAAATATCATGAAACATGCAACATACACACTACAAAAGATAATCTATCAGTGGGAGACGTTAATACTGAAACTGCTTAACACAAGGTAAAAACTTAAAATTAAAATGTAAGGGCTATAGGACCATTATATAGAGATAAAAAGCAGACTCATAACTTCTCCTTCTCATTAGGAGCCACTACCTCACTAACGCACGACTCTTGTAAGTCACAGAAAAATAACTCCTTAAGTTTACGAACCACATCACACGTGGTTTACAAACTACTCTCACACACACCCACTAACCCACTACTTATGATTACACATTCATGTAACCCCCTTTTTGCATCAGACTCTATCACTCCCCCTTGATGCAAAACTCGATACACATATAGTGGATCTGAATTTCACAAACTTTGAATAGCTGAGTGCTTTTGTAAATCCATCTATAATTTTATCATTTGTAGAGCAATATTTCAATGCTACAGCTCCATCGGCTATAGCCTGTCTGATAAAATGATGACACAACTCAATATGCTTAGTTCGCCCATGGAACACAAGGTTATTTGTCATGGCAATGCTTGGTTGTTACAATAGAGTTCTGTTGTATTTGCCTATTCTTGATGCAAGTCCGCCAAAATTCTTTTTATCCAAATAGCTTGACATACGAATGCATTTGCAGCAACATACTCTGCTTCTGAGGATGAAAGTGCCATTGTTTCTTGCTTCTTTGACATTCATGACACAACTGATCCAGGATTGAAGATGGATCCACTCATGCTTTTCCTATCATCTACAAAACCAACCCAATCACTATCAAGAAAACCCAATTAATTTGAAATCATGAATTAATTGGTACCAAATCCGATAATTAGTTGTTGCTCGAACATAACGAAGCATCCGCTTTGCCGCTCCAAGATGATGTATCGTGGGACACTGCATAAACTTTGAGATTAGGTCGATAAGAAAAATGATAGCTGGACGTGTCTGGGTAAGATACATTAGCCTTCCAACTAAGCTTCTATGCAACCGTTCATCAGCCTTCATAGTACCATCGTGTACCGATAATTTCTCATTAGTATTCATGGGAGTGGAACATGGCATGCACGACACCATATTAAATTTCTCAAGTAAGTCTAAAGCATGCTTTTCTTGAGAAATAAAAATACCATTAACACTTTGTTGAACTTGATGTCCAAGAAAATAATGTAACAACCCTAGATTTGACATTTCAAATTCTTGCATCAAGTTTACTTTAAATTCTTCAGAAAGTGTACTCGACAAGCTTGTATAAATTATGTCATCTACATAAACACAAACTATAAGAAATCCAGTACCTGTTCCTTTTACATACAAAGTGTGCTCACTCTCACTTCTGTGAAATCCTCATTGCATTTGGTATGAGTCCAATCTCCCATACCAGGCTCATGGTGCCTGTTTAAGGCCATAAAGCACCTTTTTCAACCTGTACACATTCTCTTCCTTACCTTTAACAACAAATCTCTATGGCGGCAAACATAGACCTCTTCTTCCAAGAACCCATTAAAAAATGCAAACTTTATATCAAATTGAAAAACTGACCATTTCATATGAGCTGCTAATGCCAAAATAATTCTAACAATTTCAAAATGTGCAACAGGATAAAAAGTTTCTGAAAAATCTACTCCAAATTCTTGAGCATACCCCTTAATGATTAACCTTACCTTGTATTTTTGCACACTCCTGTCAGCATTATATTTAACCTTCTAAACCCATTTCACACCAATAGCATTTTGACCTATGGGTAAATCCACAAGTTCTCAAGTATCATTTTTTCACTGGCTTCCATTTCTTCTTCCATGGATCTTACCCATTCTTGTTTCCCACTAGCATCCTTGTAGCACATAGGTTCTTCAACCAATAGAGAAAATGTACAAGATTCATAAATTTCTTTTATGAATCTTACCTTTCTAGGTGGTGTATCTATGTCCTCAATACCACCATTGTCTTGAGAGATGCTTGTTGAAGCTTCTGATATTATCGCCTCTTTCACCAACTTGGTCTTTACAATTGCATTTCTTGAAGCTTCTAACGTCTTATCAGACACAAGGGGAATGCCTCCCATATTTGACCTATCTGCATCTTGATTCCAATTCTAAGAGCTTAATTCATAAAAAATAACATCACGATGAATAATTACACGCTTAGTTGTTGGATTATATAATCGATACCCCTTTGTTGTGTCACTATAACCAACAAAAATGCATTTCTCATTTTTCTTATTCATCTTGTTACAATCACTAATCGATCAAGAAATAAGAAACACAACAAAAAATTCTTAAATTACTCACATTTGGCTTTCATTGCCACCATGCCTCATATGGAGTCATGTTATGCACAACTTTTGTTGGAGATATATTGAGTAAGCATACTGTTGTGTTAACTACTTCAGCCTAAAATTCGTTTGAGAGTTATTTTTTACTCAACATGCTTCTTGCCATTTCTACGATTGTACAGTTTTTCTACTCAGCTACACCGTTTTGCTCTTATATTTCCCTTACTGTTAGCTACCTACGAATTCAATTCTTCTTGCAAAAATCTTCAAAATCATTAGATAGAAATTCTCCCCCTCTATCTGTACATAGATACTTTATGACATGCTCACTATCTTTTTCTGCAAAAACTTTAAACTCCCAAATTTTTTTAAATGCTTTTAATTTTTTAGAAAGAAAAAAATACCCAACTGATGCAAGTAAAATCATTAGTAAGCAATAAAAATATCTACTATTGTTCAAGGATAGAGTGTTCAAGAGGCTTAAGAAATAAAAATATCTACTATCCACAAAGGTCTGCATGAACTAACTCAAGAGGCTTTTTGGCTCTCCATGCCTTTCCGATGGAAAATGACAAACGATGTTGCTTCTCATGTACACACCCTTCACCGACTCCATCATTGCATATTACACTAGGCAACTCCAAAACCATGTTTTGGGTTCTTAGTATTTTCAGCCCATTATAGTGTAAATGTTCATTACCGTAAGTGTCAAAGATGCGAAGACCCATCATCTTTGTCAATCAAGGCAACATCATTCACGTGTGTAAATTCAAGAGGGAGCATTCTATTAGGTGCCATCTTGACTCTGATGAGAGGTTCACTGTCTATTTTTCTTTTTCTAATTTCACATACTCGATCATAAAAATTAAGTGCATAACCATTCTCAATCAATTGTCCAACACTTAATAAATTTTATGATAAATGAGGTATGCAATAAACATCATGAATCATTCTTTTATTAACTGATTTAACGTCAACTTCAATAGTTCCCTTGCCTTCACTTTGCACTTGTTTGTTGTTTCCAAACCGAACATTCATTTTCATGGATTCATCAATATTGTGAAAAAGTTTTTTTTTTCACCTGTCATATGGTTACTACAACCACTATTTAGAAACCATATATTATTAGCCTTGGTTTTCAATTGAGCAAGGAAAAGATTACATTGTTCTTGTTCTTTAATGACATTGACCTGCTTCTTTGTTTTCTCCCAACACCTTGCTTTCACGTACCCATACTTCTTGCAATAATAGCATTTTTTGTCTTTATAAGTCGACTTTTGATTATTTCCATTGTGCCGACCCATTTTAGATCTTTAACGACACGACCTCGACCTCGATATCCACCTCTACTTCTTCCTCTTCCTGCATATTTGTTCTCCAAGGATCCTTCGCCACTCGCTTGCTTGTTAGAAATTTTTACCTTGGCCTGAAATGCATTTTCAATACTTTTCTCGGTTGACCTGTTCAACCTAGCCTCATGTGCCAAAAGAGACCCCATTAATTTGTTAATAGAATAATCACTCATATCCTTAGATTTCTTTATAGCTGTGACGATATGATCAAACTTTGGTGGTATACTTCGTAAGATTTTTTCTACTGCCTTTTTATCATTAATTATTTCTCTGAATATTCTCATTTGATTTATAGTAGTAGACATTCTAGAAAAAAAGTATTGCACAGACTCATTTTTTTCATTAACAGGGTCTCAAAATCTCTACGAAGTGTTTGGAGTTTTACAGTAGTTACCTTACTATCTCTATGATAGGCTTCCTTCAAAACAGTCCACGCTTCATTTGGCTTGGTGGTTGTCGCAATTCAAGAAAAAATACTTTTTGTTACGGTTTACTGCAAAATGAGAAGGGATTTAACATCCCTTTTGCGCAACTCCTTTACTTCAGTTGCTGCCTTTTTTGTTGCCTTTGAGCTTTGTCTCTACAAAACCATTTTCAACTAGATTCCAAAGATCTTGAGAGATGAAAAATGCCTTCATTCTAGTATTTCAAAATTCATAATTCTCTTCATTAGAAATAGGTACCAATGCATGTGAAAGATTTATAGAGTTTAGATTCGTACCGTTAGACATCATGAATTACACCACGTAATTACAAACCAACTTGAAGATCCAACTTTGGCAACGATCTTCGCAATGATCAAACACGCCCAGCTCAATCGAACCTGGTGCTCTGATACCAAAACTATTGAAAATATCGTGTAACACGCAGTATACACACTACAAAAGATAATCTAACTGTGGGAGACGTTAATACTGAAACTGTTTAACACAAGGTAAAAACTTAAAATTAAAACGTACAGGCTACAGGACCATTATATAGAGATAAAAAGCATACTCATAACCACTCCTCATTAGGAGCCACTACCCCACTAACCCATTGTAACTCACAGGAAACTGACTCCTTAAGTTTAGGAACCACATCACACGTGGTTTACATACTCTCACACCCACACCCACTAACCCACTACTTACGGTTACACATTCACGTAACCCCCTTTTTGCATCAGACTCTATCAATTGTAAAGATATAAGAATTGAGAAATTGTCTGATGAAATGTCCCCAAGAAAGCTGTTCTGGCAACCAAATGATATCTCATCGTTTGGTTTGTCATTTGCTGCTTCAATGATATTATTCTTTCAAAAAAAAAAAAAAAGACAAAGTCAGAACGGAATGCAACATGAAACTAATGGAATTCCATCTGGCCAGCAGGTGCGGTCTGTGCGAACTTGAAGTAGAAAATTTTGTGCACTTGTTTGCACTGTGCAAATGTCACAGAGAATTGCATATCAAATATTGGAAATAGGTCCCAACAACCCACTACCCTTGCCCGCGTGACCTGCTCCTAAATCATCCAAGGGGCGTGGGGGCTGGCCGAGGAGACTTCAAATGGAGGTTCTGGGTGCTGGTCACATGGCGATAAATCTGGCTGTCTCAAGCATACAGAAGGTCCACAGCATGATATGCAGAGAAACAAAAGAAGCCAATAAACTGGATCAGGGAAAAAATGCAGCAATGGTTAAGTTGCTTGTGCTGCTGTTAATATGGTTTACATTGTTGACCGGTGTATGGGAACTGTGAATGTAGTATACAATGATGTAGTAATGCTATTTATATGAATAAAATTTTCCTACTAAAAAAAAAGTGTTTGAATTATTTAAATGCATGTTAGTGAAAGGACTGGCACCAGATAATGCAACTTTAATAGCAGCACTAATGCTTGTAGCCATTCTTGATTTATGGAGATATTTTCAGATTGATGAGTATTTATGGGATTACTCCTCATCGATGTCATTAATCGCACGTTATATATATTTGAAAATGAACAAGGATGCTAAATGAAGCAGATAAACTGATGTGTAGACCAGTTGCTGGTGATGCAAAAATGAGCTTGGAGCTAATCGAGTTAAGGTGTCAAAAAACTGAATATTCTGATTTTTAGTCTTGGGAAATGCATTGTTTAAATTGTATAATATGATTATAGAGATATATACTTGAAGCATGCTCGTTGTATATAGGTCTAGCCAGTCATTCATGGGAAGTTTATGTGAAGGCCTTAGATCTTAACCTTGAAATTCTGTTAGTGGTTCTATTGAAGACATTCAATAATAATGCTGAATCAAGGATTTGGAAAACTAGACACTGATTATAGACAGCCAATCTGCAGGCAAGAAATCCCTATACAATGATCGATGACCAAGAAGTTTGTCAGCCCCGCAGGGGTCGTCCACATTATTAGGTAGGGCATTATGCCAAGGTAGCTCAGGCTTGACCCATTTAGGATCAGCTTGAACTCATCCGAAAAAATAAACGAGCTGAGCTTAAACAAGGGCTTAGGCTCGGTATGCGTCAACAAGTGAGCTTGAACAAACAATCCAGCTTGGATAAGCCTGACAAACCCGATTATGCTCGGCTCATATATATATATATATATATATATATATATATATATATATATATATATATATATATTTATTATCGACATGTGCACAAAGAGAGGTCTTGCCTTAATGGGTAAGTGGTTGGTCACCCATGAAAGTGGTGTGGGTTTTAATCACAACATTCATCAATTGTTTATAAAGGTATTTTTACTGGCTAGGATTTCAAAACTTCCAAAAAAATTTTAAACTAAAGGTGTTCAGCTTGAGCCCAACTTGAACAGCCAGTTTTTCTAAACCAACTGAGCTGGGCCAGCCCAAGCTCGGCTGGAACCCAGGTGGTATGCAACTCTATGATGAAAGGGCGGGTGCCAGAGGTGCAGCAGGCTCTCTAGGGCGACCATGGGGTTTTACGCTTCTGTGTGTGGCTACCTTAGCTTGGCAGAACACTCCCGGGGTCAATGTTGATTTTCACATATTAAAAAAAATAATCAAGAAGTTGCATAGTACCATCGTTGAGCAATAAAAGCTAAGCATGAATAAGGACACGGGTACATCAAAACCAAAGGCCCATAAAAAAAAACATCCAATACATAACTTAGTGTAGCAAACGTGGATGATGAAATGACACCATGCATCCAATCCATAGTAAAGTATGGGACACGTGGCAATACAGTAGCCAAGAAAAGACCCACAATCCATAACTTAGTGTAGCAGGAAGATGGAAACTTTTAGGGTGTTTCTTTCCCATTGGAAATATTAATATTTTTGAAGAGAAAATGACAAGCTCATATGATTTTTTTTTTTCTTGATAACATAGCTCCTTATTGCTTTGACTTGTAATATCTATAATTTGATCATATGAACAGTATTCATTTTCCACGAATCCTGCACTGCTTCTTAACTACCTCTTCAATTTAATTACCAAACGTGGCTTGAGGATAGTGACCATCCGGAGATTGCAGAGGCATTGGAGATTTAGACTTTGCGTTTGTGATGTGAAGTCATAGAAAAATGTGGACCGTGTTCTCTCTCTCTCTCTCTCTGTAGGGAGAGTCGGTACAATATGAGAACAGAAGAATAAGTACTAGAATATGAGAACTAAAAATATAGGCATTTTCACTTTTCTTTTGTGAACCCAATCATGTGGATGTGCTTGGCATGGTGAATTTGTTAAGAACCAATCATTGGATCGTGTATTTTTGATGAAAAATGTGAATTTTGAATGCTTGAATATTTATGAATATTATGAGTCATTGATTTTAAAGGCTTAAAAAATCTCATTTATGCTTCAATTTGGATGATTCAAGCGCAGGTTCTTATAAAACCAAGCATGTAGATCGTACGACCAGATTAAAGAAAAGAGAAAAAAATCTATGAAAATCATGGTTCACATAGTTCTCATGTTTCCAATTCTACTATATATAGTAAGGCGTAAGAGTGGATGACTTATGTCGTCCACTGTCATTGGACATGCACCTGCTGCTGATAACATGTGATTTTACACAAAACAACCTTTAACGGCAGTTCTTGACGGATCTAAAGACCCAAAAATGCAAAAAAAATGATGAATAAGTGGTGTTCAACGTTAAGCCGTCCAGGATTTTGCTCATTATATATATATAGGGTGTAACATTGGATGACATAAGCCGTCCATTGTTAGAGGATGCACGCCATCTGCTGATTGTGCGTGCTCAGTGGAGGGCGCACATTTAACAAAAAAAAACACTTTTAGCGTCCGTTCATGACAGCCCCTAAAAGTGTAATTTTGGCCCATGACCACAACTAAAGCCTAAAATCAGCCCCACTGGGCGTTATAGTTTTAGGTGTTTTATGTTTGATCCAAAACCGTTAGATGTTGTTATCTTTGTTTACTGGAACAGGTATCTGATTGAGCATTTTTATGTTCAATTAAATATTTTAAAGAAAAAAAAAAAGTTGACATTGTACTAAATTTCATGATAAAATATTTTAATTTTTAAGTCACATCAATTTGAAAGAAATTATGTTTTTTTAAAAAAGAAGTAATGATAAACACTTCTGGCTATTCAAAAAACTATAATTTTTTAGATGGTACAAAAGGTGACCTAATAAAAAAGGGAGCAAAATAATTCCCTTTATGTATATGTAATACGTATAATGCCCCTTTAGGTCCTCATCTTAAATCGTCCAATCACATGATTGGATAGTTAAAAGATTCCGATAGATACGATCTACGTGGATTAAAATTTTACATCATGTGATTAAGATAAGTTAAAAGTATTTTTAAGAGCCGTAAAAATCAATGGTTAATAAACCGTTAGAACTTTATAATTAATTTTTTACCATACAAATAAATTCGTAATACCATTTATTTTGCTCTGGTGTACACTATCACGAGCCTATTTCTTCAATAGGCCAGTGTGGCGCGATGGTCTTTCCTTACTATTGCAAGCCTTTTTTGGTCACTTGCTTGCAAGTTGCGGAAGCTTTGAGTATAAAGAGTGCAAGAGAGCGAAAGAGAAGAGAGGAAGAAAAATTACAATCACTTGAAGGTAATCACAACATGGGTGAACAAAGAAAGCTCAATGCATTTGCATTCATTCAGTATTTTGCTTGTAGGCTCATTACAGTTCAGATCTACGGGTTAACACATCAGAGTATTAATCAACTTGAACCAAAGTATAAGGGTGGTCCAGATAAACTTATAAGTGACTCAACACTTACGTCATGACTCACCCAAAGCAAAATAGACATTAGACACAACTGTAGAAAATAAGTCACAAGGGATGGTGAATAGTCCGTGGGTAGGTTCAACTTGTATGCCAGCTTGCGCACTCTCTTGGTGATGGTGAATAGTCCCTCATACTTTCTGATCAATCCGCAGTGCCATCTATGGAAGATGCTTGTGCGATCAGGATAAAGCTTCACCAACACTTGGTCCCCAACACGAAACTCGATAAGCTGATGATGCTTGTCCGTCCACTTCTTCATCCTCTTAGTCGCATTGTGTAGAAACGCATTCGCCAACTCAGCCTTCTTGTGTTCGTCTCGAACAAACTGATAGGCAAAGGATGGCCTTTCCTTCTCCTATGCGACTAGAGTATGTAGATTCAGTGGTTGCTGCCATGTGGCTATCTCGAACGAGTTGTGGCATGAAGACTCACTCTTCTGATGATTGTAGCAGAGTTGGGCTATGTCCAAGAGCTTCACCCAGTCTTTCTAGTTGGCACTAACAAAGTGCCTGAGGTACTGCTTCAATAGTCCGTTGATGCGCTCTGTCTGCCCATTCGTGTGTGGGTGAAAACTTGTTGAAAATAGCAGATCAGAGCCGAGTAACCAAAACACTTTATGCCCGAATTTGCTCATGAAGCGAACATCATGATCGCTCATAATGATTCTTGATACACCTCAGTGATTCACAACATGCTTGACGAACAACTCTGCAGGGTACTCCTTCAAAGCTGGGATGAAGGTGGCGTACTTAGAGAAATGATCCACCACCACAAGGATGGAGCTGAAGCCATTTACCTTTGACAGACTAACAATAAATTATATAGAAATGCTCTTCCAAGAACTTTCTAGAATAGGTAGAGGCTTAAGGAGGCCAACAGTCTTCTAGTTGGTCCCCTTGTCTTGCTGGCAGAACAGACTCGTTCACACATACCTCTCCATATCATCTCTCATCTGCGGTCAATAGTAACCACGCTCAAGGAGTGCTAAGGTCTGTTCCTGTCTTGGACGACTGACCTATAGTATATCATGACACTCCTTAAGTCGTTCACGACATAGGCTTCCCCACCACAGCATGAAGACGCGTCTTCCTTTTGTCATGAGGAGGTCGTCTCGTAGCCAAAATCGTTGAGTCTTTTTCGCTTGTGCTAGAGAGACAAGGTGTTTCACTGTTGTGTCCTAATGCATACTTTCATGGATACAGTCCAGCAATGCACCCTCTAAGTGAACTTTCGAAGGCTCCGCCCGTGTATCCGTCAGTTCAACCTTACGACTCAGAGCATCAGTAACCACATTGGTCTTCCTCACCTTATACTCTAAAGCAAAGTTAAACTCAGTCAGGAACATTTATCATCGAGCTTGCTTGGGCATCAGGTTCTTCTACGTCTAAAAATAGCTCATGGCGACATTGTCCGTCTTGACAATGAACTGGGCACCCAGAAGGTAGTGCCGCTATGTCTCGAGATAGTGCACAATGGACATCATCTCATGTTCGTGCATAGTATAGCGCCTCTCTGCATCCTTTAATTTCTGACTCTCGTAAGCAAACAGATGTCCTTCCTGCATGATAACTCCACCGATGGCAAAGTTTAAAGTATCTGTATGGACTTCAAAGGGTCTTATGTGGTCCAGCAACCACAACATAGGTTCCATCACCAAGGCTTTCTTCAAGCCATCGAAGGCATCTTTGAAGGCTCCTATCCAGATCCATACTTAATTTTTCTTCAGCAAATTCGTGAGGGGCTCAACAATGAGAGAGTAGCCTTGATGAACCGTCGATAGTTTTTTGCCAAACCAAAGAATGATCGCAACTCTGACACTTTGGTTGCGAACTCTATTCCTGAATGTCTCTTATCTTCTGCCCGTCTATGTGCAACAAACCACGCCCCACAACGTGGACAAGGAAGTTGATCTCTTTTTGTCTGAAGAGATACTTCTCTCGCTTGACACAGAAGTCATTCTTCTTTAGCACCTGAAACACTGTTTGCAAGTGCCTGACATGTTTCTCTATGTTGTTGTTGTAGATCATAATGTCATCAAGATAGACTACCATAAACTTGTCTAAATAAGGGTAGAAAATCTTGTTCATCAATGTCGTGAATGTGGCCGGAGCATTAGTCAACCCAAATGTCATCACCAAAAATTCATAGGCACCATTGCAAGTGACACACGTCTTTAGCTCATCACCATCTATAATCCTCACTTGTCATAATCTGATCGCAAATCTAGCGTCGAAAAGACACAAGCACTACCTAACTGATCGAACAAGTCCGCTATCAGTGGCAACGAATACTCGTTCTTCACCATGACTATATTTAGTGCAAGATAATCCATACATAACCTTTTAGAACCACCATGTTTCACCTGAAAGAGCACAAAAGCACCAAAGGGAGCTTTTGAAGGATGAACGATGCTTACTTCTAACATCTTGTCCAGTTGTCTGCGTAGCTCCTTCAATTCAGCATGTCCCATGCGATAGGGGACCATGGCAGGAGAATTTGCTCTCGGGTCAACTCAATCCTTTGGTCAACCTTTTGACTCGGGGCAGACGCTTCGACAGTTTTGGGGGCATCACTTCTTGAATCTTCGCCAACAGTGTGGCAAGGGTCGGCGGCACTGTTGCTTTAACCTTCCCTTCTTCAGTGTGCATAACAACTAAGAATATCTGCTCTCCCCGCTTGGCATTTTTCTTTAATTGCATAACAAACAACATTGAAGTCTTGCCTCCAAGAGTAAGGCATTACACAGTGTGTGAAAAATTCAACCTCATGATTGTCAATGAGTTTACCTTCGACAACATCATTACATTCTGGCTGCCAAGAAACTCTATTCTTAAAATCATTCAAAAATCATCCAAGGTCACCACTGAGAAGTTGGCTTTGCTGATGAATCATTGATAGTAGTTTGCCAAACCAAGAAATGACCACAACTCTAGCACTTTGGTTGGTGGACTCCATTCTTGAATGACTCTTATCTTATGTTCATCTATGTGCATCAAACTACGCCCCACAATGTGGCCAAGGAAGCTGATCTCCTCTTGTTTGAAGAGACACTTCTCTCGCTTGACATAGAGGTCATTCTCCTTCAGCAACTGAAACACTGTTCGCAAGTGTCCCACATGTATCTCCATGTTGCTGTTGTAGATCATAATGTCATCAAGATAGACTACCACAAACTTGCCTAAGTAAGAAAAAAAATCTTATTCATCAATGTCATGAATGTAGTCAGAGTATTAGTCAACCCGAATGGCATCACCAAAAATTCATAGTCACCATAGCGAGTGACACAAGTTATCTTTGGCTTGTCACCATCTACAATCCTCACTTGCCAAAAATTCGATTGCAAATCCCAAAAATTTCATTCTTTAAATGAATTAAAATAAGATTAAAGATATAATACATCCTTGACTATGGTCATTGAATGTATTATATAATAATCTATATTTAAATTCGGGTGAAAAATGAAACATATTTTTTTGTGCTTTTATAGAGTTTAAAATGAAATTAACTCTCAATGTACTCTGACTATGGCCATTGGTATATATATTGAATTAATTCTAAGTTAAACTCTGATAAAAGATGAAATATTTGAAAATATGATGATTTTTGGAAAAGGATCCAGTGTGGATCCAGTGTTATTTCATAAAAGATAAAAATACTAAGTTTTGTTTACATCCTGACTATGGTCGTTGATGTAAATCATCAACTTAGGATTAATTACCTCTTACGAAATGGTGCACGTGCCATTCGTGTTGCCATTTGTGAGAATTTGAGAAATAAAGGAAAGGAATGCATGAAAATGAGCAATTCCTGATGTTTACAATGCTCATTCATTCTACCTAAAACAGGGAATGTAACTTCTCATTTAGATCTAGCTATTACAACATGTAAGATTAGTTTTACAACCCCAAGTAATGATATCTTCCACATATTTCCTGCAAAACAAGGATTTAGCACAAGGTAACGAAGATATAAGATATGAGCAAAAGTTGAAGATATCATATCAAACTCCTAATACACGATTGTGCCTAAGGATGATACTTGTGAACAATAGGAGAGGTATATTCATAAAACTTGAGTGGCATGTTTAGGCTAATCTAGAAATATACATATGCATAACCGGAGTGATAAACTTAGACTGATTGGAAAACATATATGTAAAACCTAAACTGCAATGGGAAGATACCTGAAAGGATGATACTTAAGCTAAGGGAAGCCTAGTGGTATGTCTGGATATGTAGGCAATATGTAGTGAAATGATAAGGTGTCAATAAATGTGGGCAAAAGATGTAATGATCTATCATGGACTCATGTGACAATATGCAAGACATAACAAGACGAGAAATGGTAGAAAGAAAATAGTATATAATACAACAGCAGAGGGGGGGTCATGAATGTTATGCAGATACAGATGATATTACAAGACAAAATATGAGCTAACAATTAAAGCTGCAACTATAAGTATGAATGCATTGTGAAGGCAATAAGTAGGATTTGGTATTCAGATGGTGCTGCAGATGTTACAGCAGGAGATGCTGAGTGAGAGGAGGATTTTTACAGAAGCGCATCAGCTCATAGAACTGTCTGAGACAATGCAATACATGTGCGTTATAAAGGTGACAATGAGCAAAGATGGAAGATGGTGACTGTATAATGGAAAATGATGAGTATTGCTGTGAGTGAAAGATGAATAGTAAACTTTACAGAGAATGCAAATGGTGAGTGTTGAACATATACTATGCATGAGGGGTCAAATGAAATGTATAGATGAGGGATATTTCAGCAGAAGATAGTCTTCTGCAAGATGCTGACGGCGGCAGATGATGAGGATAGTGGGATAGGTGGTAGCCATGCCAAGGTATGCATAATAATAAAACAATATACCTGCTGCTGCAAATGAGATTATAGCAACAGGGGTATGATGAAGACAGGGAGTTGAAAAAAAAATGTGTTCTTTTCACAAGTGGATATACAGAGGTGTATGGCATGCAAGTATTGAAGCTTGTGCTATTTGTAGGTGAGTAGTGCCTATGAGATGCCAAGCTAACAGGACCAAAAAAAAAAATTTATTAATATATATGATGCCAATTTGATCTCTTCATCCCTGTAATGTTGATTGCATCTAAATGTCATTGAGATTGCTGACAGCGCATCACAGGCACATAGGCTTCCTCTGCTACTTGATCGATCTCAAAAATTATCTCTAACCTCTAGCCCAGCTTTTAAAAGCTCACCATCAATCCTTTCTACTTATGAGCATTTTAAAAGAAACTGATTTGAATGGATTGGACAGGCCTAGACCTCTCACTTGAACTGGATCGAATAATCAGATACTGTCAAAACACCTCCCTTTTCCCCTGAACATGCTAAAAAAAAAATTGTCAGCTTCGTGATGCATATTTATACCAGCGGGTAGGTCAACCATGTAGCGGAAGGTCTGTAAGGGGATTCGACTTCTCCCTTTTTTTTTATGTGTTCAAGAAGGATTTCACCCTGCTGCAAAGGGGGCCGAGCTGAAGGCAAATTAGACAGCCACTCCAGAGCATGACTACACCAGCATATTGGCGGCTTACTTCCAAAGGGGAAATACAAAGCTTCTCAACTTTGAAATATACATCAAGAGAATACTGATGATAAAAGATCACCAATGAATGGATGAAACGAGAGATATCCAGATAAAAGCAAACATGATAATTAGTTAAAATGGAAATGACAGTTTACGCAAGATTTAAAGAAAATAATGAGAAAATCCTAGCGATAACATTCAGATGAGTTCAGTAAGGAAGATTAACATATACAGATAATGCTCAGAACTAAATCGAAAGAGATAAATTGAACAAAACATCAAAAACATATTGTCGAAAGGATATACAAATGATGTCGAGCCAGGTGGATGTACGCCATGGGGAGCAGCCTAATCGAACATATCATGACTAAAGGGATGTAGAGCAGAGGATTATGGGTAAAACTACAGCTTAATACTACATAGGCATTGGATAAATTACAATCCATACTAACATAGAGGCACAATACAAGAGAAAATATGTAAAAGTTATAAGGTGATGGCAAGACCAGAATAATCAAACAAAATAGAAACCAAAAAAAAAAATTAAAGTAATAGTGCGATAGCACCTTCAAAACCCAAAATCCTGTTGAACAATCAGCGATAGTCACCATAATTTTGATGGGTACACAGCACCATCGAGAGAGAAAAAAAGAATGATAGCCAGATATTAAGAAAAAGGATCAAGGGTAAATAATAAAAAAAAATAATGATAGGGGTTAACCTACCGATATTTTGAGGGTATAGGTGAGCAACCAGATATGGTGGGGTTTACCGAATACTAGTTCAACACTAGTGAGAGGAGGGCCTCTAGTATTTAATTACTGGAAGTTCGCTTGATCAGACATTGCATGGCTATTCGATCGAATGCAGGGAATTCCTATGCCTCCAATAAAAATGAAAATCACAATATGACGGAATGAGGATAGGAGTCAAGATCAATGGATCCGCCATCCTTTCATAGGGAATTACGCGTGAACAAAAGTTCACTTATGCATGATCAAAGCAGTTCTATGCTGAATTGCAGAGCCACAGTGAAGAAGATATGGGAATATGAAAATTCCACAGATGTTACCCCTATAAGTCGAGGTTGCCATAAACAGTTCGGCGTTACAGAGGGTGTTAAAATGAGACAAATAAACCCAGCATAACTCGAAATAAATCCAAAAAAAAAAAAGGGAATCAAAATAGGAATAAGCAATAGAAATCGAGATAAGTGAAAAATGGAATGCAGGTAAGAACTGGAAATAAAACTCAGGAAACAGATGCCAGTTGAAGATTAAGACATAAACTAAAATCTGAGTGAAAATAAAAAAAAGAAATCGAATGTTGGGACACCATGATCCCTGTTAGTTTTGCATACGAGAGATCGACATTACTACAAGTAAGCCGGCACGTTCGATGATGCATCAATGGGGCATAATCAAGACAAGACAAAATGCAGAAGCCAGGAAATGGGAGAAGGAAAGCAAAGTGTAGCAATGCAGAAAGTTGGAGGTGAGCAAGGGACTCTTACCAGCCTTTTACAGTGGAGAGATATCAAGGGATGCTGGAGGAAGGGAACAAATGCTTGATATGAAGCCCAATGAGCTGCAGAGATTTGGCAGAAGGATGTTGATGCTCTTTCAGTGGAACCCGAAGGGCAGTTCTATTGATTTCTCGTGCTTGCTGGAGCTTTTTTTTTTAGAGAGAGAGAGAGGTTTCCCCTCTTTCTGCTGTAGGGATTTCCTCACCGAGAGAAGAGTCCATGCCCAGAGGGAGCAGGATTGCTGGAATTCTGAGGGAGAGATTCAATCCGATTCTTTGTTTGCAGGAGTTTCTGAAGGAAGGAGGAGGTCGATTCTTCTTCAGGGGGAACCAGAGAGAAGTCTGGTGGCTTCACTTTGCTCGCAGGGACTCCAGAAGAGGGAAGCAAAAGGGGAAGTGATGGATGAAAATCGATGTGAGAGAGTAAATCCTTTAGAAGAGGAGTAGACAATGGATGCCTTTTCAGAAGCTCGGGGGCCTCTTCTTAAGGGGAAAATAGAGGGTTCGAGAGGAAGATCAGTTGAAGATGGATGGAGGAGAATCCAGGTTTTTGTTGCAGATGTGCGATGGAGAGAGAAGGAGATAGGCGCGGGAGAGAATCCGTTATCTTTTTTCCCTATTTAAAAAAGGTGGTCCTCTTTTAGAAAGATTTTTGAAAAGTGGTTTAAGATGAGGTTTTTGGTAAAAAATGGCTTCAAAAGCTTGAAAATCATTTGTTTTCCTTGTAGCTTTTCTCAATTTTTTGGTTTTTTATGTTATTTCTCTAATTTTTTTAATTTTTGGAATAAAATCCTAAATTTTGTGAAAAAAACAAAGATTAACACTAATAATAATTTTTTTTTATGTTTTTGCAAAAATATTTACAAAAGGAGTTTTTCTGAGAATTCAAGGCGATTTTTGAGAAAATTTCTTCAGAAAATGAGTTTAGGATCCGGGTTTTGAGAGAATACGGATTTAAAACACTGGATTCGGATCCGGAATTGAATTTGAATACATCAATATGGAATTTAATTCAGAAAATCTGAAGAATGACTTAAATTTATCTTTGAAATCGCTTTGATTTTCTCAGAAGATGGAGTCAGGGGCGAAAGGGTCATATTTACAAAAGCTTTGAAAAATTTGGGGTGTTCACAGATGCCCCTCTTTGCTACTAAGCCGGTTGAAAGCCAAGCTTAGTGGCAAAGACAACACTCCAAATTTTGAAAAATGCCCCAGTCAGCAGATCTGAACTAGGTGTGGAAGAATTATTTTGAAAATATGGCTTCTCAGGCTTTGAAACCTTATCCTGAATGGTTTTGGGGAGATGAAATCCTCGAAGATGGTGTAATCAAATAATAGAAATGAGGAAATCGTGATGGGACTTTGGGTTGAACATCCCAAAATGGTGGATTGAAAATTTTGATCAAGCCTCATGGGAGAGACAAGATACGCTTTTGGAATGATTAAGGTTTAGCCCTTATCCTGGATGGGACGAAGATATATCAAAAATGTATTGAATGAGGAAAGGAATACATGAGAACCTTGATGGGACATTTTTGGAGAATGCCTCGTGAAATGAAGCTCAAGTAGGATCCTATCCTGGACGGATATACAAAACATGGGTTCCTTGATGGGAAGAACCATGATGGGATTGGAAGGAAACGTCTCGTTAGAACGAGGAATCTCGTTGGAACGAGTCTCAGGTTTAACCCAAACCTGAAAGGAAGATACTTCGCGAAGCAAGGTTCCGGGTTAACTCTTAACTTGAATAGGAGATCTACCATACGAGTTTCTCAAATGGAGAGACCATAATGGGACCTTTGGAACTTGGACAAACAAATCCGAAAGGGGTTTTTACGAAAGGAGGAAAATATAGGGTTCCCTAAAGCTTTGAAAAGGGGAAGAAATTGGGTGTCTCATTGCTGAGACTGAAATAGCTTTTGAAATCAAATGGTCTCTAGCAAATGGTTCAGGTTTGACCCTTATCCTGAGTGGGGAAAATCTACCATACAGGTTTCTCAAAAATGGAGAAAGCATGATGGGACCTTCGAAATTTGGACGAACAAATCCGAAAGGGGTTTTTGCGAAAGGAGGAAATATAGGGTTCCCTAAAGCTTTGAAAATGGGAAGAAATTGGGCGTCTCATGGCTGAGACTGAAATAGCTTTTGAAATCAAATGGTCTCTCGCAGATGGTTCAGGTTTGACCCTTATCCTGAGTGGGGAAAATCTACCATACAGGTTTCTCAAAAATGGAGAAAGCATGATGGGACCTTCGGAATTTGGACAAACAAATCTGAACGGGATTTTGCGAGAGGAAGAAGATAGGGTTCTTGAAGCTTGGAAAAAGGAATGATTTTGGGTGTCTCATTTGTTGAGACTGAAATAGCTTTTTGAAATCAAATGACCTCTCACAGAAAATTCAGGTTTTGACCCTTAATCTGAGTGGGGACACCATACGGAATCCTTGATTGAAGAAACCACGATGGAACAGAAAGAGATACTTCAACGAAATGAGGCAACTCTTCTGGAAGATATAGACAACGCTAGGTTGCATCAAAAACGGATATTGAATGTTTATTTCATTCTTGGAATAGCTAGAAAATTTTGCCAATAAGATAAAATTATGGCTGATTCAAATGCTTGGAAATGTGCACGTATGTGCAAAGATATTCCCTCTTTTACCTAGAGTATTTCCTCCAATGAGGTTAACTCCTCAGTTCTAAGAGTCAGATTCAAAATTTTAGCGCTGATGATTTTGTTCAAGGAAGCTATCCATTTCCCTGATATGAGAAGAGAAGAAATATTCTTAATTTCATAAAAACAAGTAGTGAAAAGATATTGATAAAGGAATTTTGCATGAGAAAAGATGACTTCTGGCCACTTTGGCAGCTTGATATCTGGGTGTTTTCCCATGATGATCCTTTTGCACTCTTTTTGAGTCATTGGGCTTTCTTGGTTTTTCACATCATCCTTCATTTGGATGTCTTGACTTTTCTCTCTTTTTCAGGAAAGGGTACGTCACAAACTCCTTCATCTTGGAGATGCTCTGATCCTTCTTTTTCTCAGGGATTATATATGATGACATTGGCTCAAAAGATCTTTAGATGATAGTAGAAATCAAATATCTTTTAAGGTTTGTCGGTAGGCTCATCACACTCGCCTTAATCTTTGACGGTGATATGAACTTTTCCTGGAAGGATCCTTCACAAACTCCTTCATCTCGGAGATGATCCAAATCTTCTTTGGCCCCGGGGGTTTGCTCGCATATTTGTCTTTATCTTGACGACAATTGAGAGATCCCTTTTGCAGATATTTGATTGCAACTTTTAAACGAAATGAAAAGATATGGGTTGAGTGGATTCTTTTTATAGCTCAAGATATTTTCACTACCTGATTGTCAGAAAGTCGTTTTTAAAACATGCGTCATAGCTAAGATCAATTATCAATTCACTTCTGGCTTTTCAACATCATTGAATATTTCTTTCATTGATCATATCGAGGACATTTCTTACATCCTTTTAGTCAATCAACAGGAAAAGATTTGAATTTTACCTCTTTTTTGCAAAAAAGTTTCACCTTTTGGGAAAGAAATATTAGAGGTAATCTGAGGAAATTCTCTTTGTGTAATCATACTTTTAGAATCAACTAATGCTTTTAGCAAATTGGCAAAGTTTTCACGAATTTCTTTTGAAATAATCATTCAATATACATTTTGATGAGACTCTTAGCTGTAATTTAAAGAAATGGTGTAAGAATCAGACCTTAGAAAACTGGACTGATGAAATACATTAGGTTTTTAAAATCCCAACCAGTTTACGAGAAACTGGATTTGAAAATCCCGACCAGTTATAAAAACTGGATTTGAAAATCCCGATCAGTTATAGAAACTGGATTTGAAAATCCTGACCAGTTATAGAAACTGGATTTGAAAATCCTGACCAGTTATAGAAACTGGATTTGAAAATCCTGACAAGTTATAGAAACTGGATTTGAAAATCCCGACCAGTTATAGAAAATAGATTTGAAAATCCCGACCAGTTATAGAAATTGGATTTGAAAATCCTCACCAGTTATAGAAACTGGATTTGAAAATCCTGACCAGTTATAAAAACTGGATTTGAAAATCCCGACCAATTATAAAAACTGAATTTAAAAATCCCGAGCAGTTACAGAAACTGGATTTGAAAATCCCGACCAGTTACAGAAATTAGATTTGAAAATCCCGACCAGTTATAGAAACTGGATTTGAAAATCCAGACCAGTTATAGAAACTAGATTTGAAAATCCCGACCAGTTATAGAAACTGGATTTGAAAATCCCGACCAGTTATAGAAACTGGATTTGAAAATCCCGACCAGTTAGAGAAACTAGATTTGAAAATCCCGACCAGTTTTAGATACTGGATTTGAAAATCCCGACCAGTTAGAGAAACTGGATTTGAAAATCTCGACCAGTTATAGAAACTGGATTTGAAAATCCCGACCAGTTATAGAAACTGGATTTGAAAATCCCGACCAGTTATAAAAACTGGATTTGAAAATCCCGACCAGTTATAGAAACTGGATTTGAAAATCCCGACCAGTTATAGAAACTGGATTTGAAAATCCTAACCAGTTATAAAAACTGAATTTGAAAATCCTGACCAGTTATAGAAACTGGATTTGAAAATTTCGACCAGTTATAGAAACTGGATTTTAAAATGAAGGATTTAATCTAATGGTTTGAAAGTGATTGAACTTGGGAGGTTATAACCCGAGGGTTGAGAAAATGATGAGATTTTGAAGATATTGCAACCAAAGGTTGGGACACTGATAGAATTTGTGAGATTGAAGATCTTGGAAATGATAGAATTGAGGAGTCGCACCCTAAGGGTTTGATCTTTTGGAATACATGACCAGCGGAAGCTGGATCTTTTGGAATACCGGACCGACGAGATGCTGGATCCCTTGGAAATACATGACCAGCGAGATGCTGGATCTTTTGGAAATACATGACCAGCGAGAGCTGGATCTTTTGGAATACAGGACCGACGAGATGTTGGATCCCTTGGAAATACATGACCAGCGAGATGCTGGATCTTTTTGAAATACATGACCAGCGAGATACTGGATCCTTTGGAAATGCATGACCAACGAGTATTGGATCCTTTTGGAAATAGATGACCAGCGAGATGCTGGATCCTTTGGAAATACATGACCAGCGATATGCTGGATCTTTTGGAAATACATGACCAGCGAGATGATGGATCCTTTGGAAATACATGACCAGCGAGGTGCTGGATTCTTTGAAAATACATGACCAACGAGTGTTGGATCCTTTGGAAATACATGACCAGCGAGATGCTGGATCCTTTGAAAAATACATGAAGTTTTGGGAGATTTAAGTCAGAACTTGAATTTAGAAGGAGAAAAGTCTTTGGTCAGAAGTCTGATTTTAGAAGGTTACCGGTGTGAGAACCGGATTTTCCAAATGAGCTCAATATATGATTGAAAAGTTTGAGAAATAACCAGTGCGAGAACTGGGTTTTAAAGATGAGCTAGATTTTTAAAACGAGTTTTTAGAAGATAATTCAGGATTTATGCCCTTATCCTGAACGGAGGAAATAATAAAAAGAATACCTCATTGAAAGGAGGCATCAGGTTTATCCCTTATCCTGAAAGGGTATTTTTTTAAAGATAAAAGTAAGTGAGATTTAAATAAGATTTGAAAAATTTGTTAAAACTTGACACAAATGAGCATTTAGCTTGATGTAAATTTGATCAAACCAAGAATGAATCAAATGAAATGAAAAATAAAGACCACAAGATTAATTAAGAATTAACAAAATTTGAAGAAAAGAGCTTTCGTCTAATCCTGCCTGCATATGACGGAAGAAGACGATTATAGATCAAAATAAAATGTCCCAGTATCATGGAGAAGAATGTAAGAATTGATAGAAGATCATTGTTTTATTGAAATGACTCTTTGAATAGTACAAAAAGGCTTTAGAATAAAAATTCTAAGTATAAAATTTCTTCAAATGCAGAGCATTAATGGGATCTGGCATTTCAACCCCGTCTGCATTGATTAGACAATAAGAATTGCAAGGTAATGCTTCCTTAACCACATAAGAGCCTGCCCAATTGGGTGACCACTTGCCCCGTGGTCGATGCTTGAGATGAGTTGTCGATCTGAGTACCAAATCGTTCACTCGAAATTTTCTCTCAATGACAGACTTGGTATAATGTCGAGCTATCCTCTGTCGATAAGCTTGAGCGTGCTCTACTGCTTTGAGCCTTTTTTCATCCAGTAAATCTAACTACACCAATCTCTGCTGCTGATACTGATCAAGTGGCAATTCTATAAGTGAAGCAAATTTGAGAGCGGGCTTCTGGATATGGAGAGGTAATACCACTTCAGTTCCGTAAACAAGTTTTGAAGGAGTGGCATTAGTCGGAGTCCGAATGGTGGTCCGGTATGCCCAAAGTGCGTCATGAATTTTCTCGTGCCAATCTCGACCTGTCTTCACAGTCTTTTCCAAAATACGGATTAGGATTTTATTGGTGGCCTCTGCTTGGCTGTTCCCTTGAGGATAATAGGGAGCTGAGAAATGATGGCAAATTCTGAATTTAGAACAGAAGGTTTTCATCCTCTTGTTTTTAAAATGAGTTTCATTGTCTGAAACAATGTCATGTGGTATGCCGAAGCGGCAAAGAATGTTCTTATGAATGAAAGAAACCACATGGCGGCCTTCTACCATGCGTAGAGTAACAGCTTCAACCCATTTTGTGAAATACTCTGTCGCGGCCAGAAAGTATTTGTGGCCGTTGGAAGCAGAAGGAGTAATTGGGCCCACGACGTCAAAAGCCCACATAGAAAATGGCCAAGGAGAAACAACTGATTGCAGATATGTGGCCGGAGCATGAATGTAAGGCGCGTGCAATTGGCACTTGACGCACTTCTTCACAAATCTATGACAGTCCTGCTGCATGGTATTCCAGTAATACCCTGTTCGAACGATCTGCTTGACGAGAGTCTGATAGCCAACATGGCCACCACAAATCCCTTCATGTGCCTCTTGGATAACTTCTATAGCTTCTTCTTTGTCTAAGCATCTTGCATACTCGGAACTGAAACCACGGCGGTAGAGAACATTGGCAAGAATAAAATAACGGGTAGACATACGTTGAATCGCACGTTGCTCTCTTTTTGGCATCTCTGGTGGAAATTCACCAGTCTCAATGAAATTTTTGATATTTTGATACCAAGGCTTCTCCTTCAGATCGACCTGGTTTACTTGTATAACTGAAGCGAAAGCAGGTTGCTCAAGTCTGCCGACTTCAAAAGAACGACATGATTCACTGCCTTTGAAAGATAAAGTGGAGCCCAAACTGGCCAAACCGTCAGCAATCTGATTATGCTCTCTTCTTATGTGACTGAGCTAAAATTCTTCGAAACTGTCCACAAGAGTTAGGACGACCTTCTGATACAGAATCAATTTGGAATCTTTTACTTGCCATTCAGTGTTAACTTGACTAACAACAAGTAGGGAATCGCCAAAGGCATGCACTCTCTTGACATTGAAACTTTGCAGAATTTTGAGGCCTTGTATTAAAGCTTCATACTCGGCCATGTTATGAGTGCATTGGAAACCAAGCTTGATGGAATAAGGGATCATTTCTTTTTCTGGAGTGATTAACAAGACTCCAATTCTTATGCCAGACATATTTTTAGAGCCATCGAAGAAAAGGTTCCAAACTGGGGGCTGTTGGATATTACAGATGTGCTCATCAGGAAAATCATCCTCTGCTTTAATCTCTTCCGTCAAAGGAAAATCCGTCAACTGATCTGTGATCGCTTGGCCTTTAATCGACTTTAGAGAAACATACTATAAGTCATATTGCATCAGAAGGACCTGCCACTTTGCAATCCGTCCAGTGAGGAAGGGTTGTTCCAAAATATATTTGAGAGGATTAAGTTTCGATAGAAACTTGATTTCAGAAGCCAATAGGTAATGTCTCAATTTCTGGTACATCCAAACCAAAGCCAGACAAGTTTTCTCCATCTGAGAATACTTCTTTTCATAATCAATGAAAGTTTTGCTAACATAGTAGATGGCGTGCTCTATCAGGCTGCCTTCTTCATACTGGGCGAGGAATCCACCACAAACATTCTGATTGACTGAAATATATAGTAAGAGAGATTTTCTCAACTTAGGCGGCTTCAAGACTGGTGGATTAAGGAGATACTGCTTGATGCGCTCAAACGAGAACTGACATTCTGATCCTCATTCAAATTTAACTCCTTTTCTAAGCAAATGATTGAAGGGTTCACATCTCATAGCCAAATTGGAGATGAACCTGCGAATAGACTGAATATGCCCTTTAAGGCTTCGCAGTTCTCTGAGATTAGTTGGAAGCGGCATATCAATAATGGCTTTTGCCTTGGTTGGATCCACCTCAATTCCTTTCTTGCTGATTATGAAGCCGAACAGTTTGCCGGATTCCACTCCAAAAACACACTTTTGAGGGTTAAGTCTCAATTTATAGAGAATAAGTCTTTCAAAAACTTGATTAAGAGCATCAAGGTGATCCTCTTCTTCTTTTGACTTAACTAAAATGTCATCCACATATGCATCCATATTCTTGTGCATTTGATCATGGAAAATGACGACCATTGCCCTTTGATAAGTTGCTCTGGCATTTTTTAGTCTGAATGACATGACTGTATAGCAAAAGGTACCCCATGGTGTAGTGAATGAAGTCTTTGACTGATCACGAACGACCAACTTGATCTGATTATAACCTGAGTATCCGTCCATGAAAGAAAACATGGCATGACCTGCTGTGCTATCGATCAACAGGTCAATATTGGGAAGCGGATAATCATCTTTCGGGGTGGCCTTATTGAGATCCCTGAAATCAATGCAGATCCGAACTTTTTCGTTCTTTTTAGGGACTGCCACGATATTTGCCAACCAATCTGGATAATCAATGGCCCGGATGAAGCCTGCTTTTAATAAATCTTCAAGTCCTTCCTTGACTTGCTGCTCAATTCGAGGGTCTAATTTCCTCAATTTCTTCTTGATTGGTCTGGCTTCTGGTTTCAACTTGAGGCGATGCTCAACCAGCTTGGTATCTAATCCTGGCATATCTTTGTAAGTCCAGGCAAATACTTCCTGATGTTGTTTAAGGAATTGAATGAGTCTTGCTTTTTCAACTTCGCTTAAACCCGACCCGATTTTGAGAATTTTCGGATCATCTTCCGACCCAATGTTGATATCCTCAGTTGGATCTTGAACCAAAGATGATGGTTCATCCTGCTTCTGAATGTGAGCAAATTCTGGTAATTCTTGAATAGTGGAATCAAATTCAGCTGGCTCTTCGGCCTGCTCCGCTGTCTAACTGACCTCTGCTCTGTCTTTCATCTCAGGAAACCTTGCCAATTTTAGATATTTGGGATTAATAACGAATTTTGTCATTGATTCAGGAGTTAATGGTCCTGAAAATATAAGAAAGGTTTTTAGAGAAAGTACAAGTCAAAAACAAGTTTTTTACAAAGTAAAGAAAATGACATAGACAAGATATAAGAAAGAAATGGTGGATACTTAAAGAGAAAATTTGATCTTTCATTGATTGAAAATGAAGTATTTACAAGACATTGACAAAAGATGGGACTTTGTTATCCCTATAAGATTTAAACAAAGAAATGACAACAGAAAAGCAGGAAAACTGAGGCATCATCTTTTTATTGGCTTCCTCTGACAAAAATGGTCTTCTTGCTGGAATCTTGGCCGGTGAACCCCAACCCTGAATTGTCTGCATGCTAAACTGGAATGATGGGCTCTATCATGCCATCTTCATCTTTCCCCATGCCTCGGAATGGCTGATATCAATGTTTGATCAACAGATTGAATCCCTTTTTTGCTTTAGAAAACTGAGGAAATAAAGGATGATCTTTGAAGGAGGTGTAATTGATCTGTCCTCCTAGTTTGAAGAAACAGGGTTCCTGCCATTGGACCGTGGCTGCAACGTTCTCTTCTTCCATGACATCTTTCAGTTTTAACATCTCTAGATTGAAACTGAGATTGATTTCATCCGCTTCTCGGATGCTTGGAATATCAGCTGTAAATGTTGGACGAGGAATCATAGGTTGTGGCAACCTTTCTTCAGGGTCTTCGCCCAAAACGGTAGTAATCATTCCTCCCTTGGACCAATTGATGCACTGGTGGAGGGTTGATGGAACTGCGTTGGCGTTATGGATCCAGGTTCGCCCCAACAAAAGATTGTAAGTTGGTGGCACATTGACAACATGGAATAGAACCGTGTGCACTGAATAGTTGATGGAGATTTCCAAGAAGATCTTGCCTTTGGCAATCTGCCCGTGATTATCAAAGTCATAGATGGTGATGGGATCAGGCACGTATTCCTCTTCTTTTAATCCCAGGGCCTTTGCTGTCATTTCTGGGCAAATGTTTAAACTGCTGCCCTCATCGATAAGAACATGTGGAACAGTCATGCCCCTGGTCCTGACCACGATATACAGTGCATTGTTGTGAAAAGAATGAGGCTTTGGCAAGTCCTCATCAGAGAAGGTAATAGGCGCATTTGTCATCGCCTGGTTCACAATCTGCGCCATGTCTTCGGGCGTGGTGCCCGGCTTCACTTTGATCTTTCTCAGTAGATCATCTAATTTCTCCCGATGCTGGGGAGAATCGTGAGTCAACTAAAAAATGGAGATGTTAGAGAGCGCAGTAATTGGCTTCTGAAGGCTTTTGGCCCGCTCCTCTGCTGCTTCTGAGGTTTCTGCTTCCTCTGTGCATGCTTTCTTTTTCAGAAATCTCTTTGGAAAAACTTGGGTTTTTCCGCTTTCAACTAACGTATTCCTTATGTTCAGAAACGAGAGAATATCCCCTCTCCGAGAGGCAGGTTGATCCTGATGTAAAACCATCACCTGATGCTGCAAACTCATTTCTTCGCTGGAACATGGACGTATGTGACTCTGTGGAAGAAAAGAATTTTCTGAAATGGTTGATGTTGAATGCTTTGGGAATGGGGCGGACAGGATGTCCATTTTGCCCTCTTCTTCATCCTCGATAAGGATGCTTTTATCAATGCAGTCCTGGATCAGATGCTTCAGGACGAAGCAGTATTCAGTGTCATGGCCCATTGCTTTGTGGAATTTGCAATACTGTTCCTTGAATCTTCCCATGATCACTAGCGGATCTGCAACTTTGGGAAGTTTCACTATTCCGTGAGACAACAAGTATTCCAGAATCTTTTCCAAAGGCTGGTCAAGGGGAGTGAATTTTCGATCCCTGCTCCAGTTTATGTGCTTGGGTTTTTCTTGAAGGTCCCCTTTTTGTTGAGGACCGGTCGGGAGAGGCTTGTCACTGTTCTTGAAGAACTTTCCCTTTCTTCCTCTGTTCTGCTCGGGCTTCGTGTCACTGCCGCTGCCATGCTTGCTGCTACTGCCCTGATTATCTTCGGGAACATCAGCAGAGTAAGTGAAGTGTGCCTTCTTCTTTGGATCTTGTATATTCTTGGCCAGAGCGACACCTTCGTACATTCCATTCTCTACCCCCATTTCGAGTCATTTTGCTCGCTCTGTTAGTTCGATAAAGGATTTGGAGGGATATGGGAAGAGGAGGCTTTTTAGGGGCTGGGAGAAGTTGTTGAGAATGACTTGGAGGGCATGTTCCTCAGATATAGGGTTCCTCATTTTGTTGCAAAGACTCCTCCACTTGTGGATGAAATCTCTGACCTTTTCATTGGGCTCTTGCTTCAGGTTGCATAAATGGTTCATAGTAGGTAGGGCTTCCGTGTTAAATAGGAAGCGTTCAACGAACATATTAACGACCTTGTCAAAATCCCTCAATTCGATGAGATTGACATGTTCAGCGTACCACTTGGCAGCTATCCCCTCCAGACTGCGGGGGAAACAGAGAAATAGAGCACAGTTGTCTTCACTGAATCAGGCGCATTCGGCAAAGAACATTGCAAGATGGGCCTTAGGATCGCCGGATCCATCAAATTTACTGAATTTTCTGGGGAGGTTTTCCAGATTGATGTCTCTTTCCAAGCCGAGGTAGAAATCCTACCTGGTGTATGATCTTTTTCGTTTATCCCGAACTTGCAAGTATTTGACTATTTTTGTTAGTGCCTGGATTGAATCCTCTGCAGGGGCCCCATACTTGGGCTTGTTCACTGACACTGGTTCTTCCACTGGCCTCTTGAATTGCCGCAGATGCTTCAGAATGTAAATCAGCTGCTCTTCTTCAGAGTTCTCTTCCGCTGATTCTAAATCTTCAGAAGTACTGTCACGCTGTACTTTCTGCTTGCTGATTTTAATGGGTTTCTTCATGGGCTTCTTTTTAGTTTTGCTCTTAGAAGCTGCCTTCTTGGGGCCAGCTTTAGCCTGTTCGGCCATCATCTTGGTCATCATTTTTTGGAAGACTCGGTACATGGCCGGGTCGACGTCGCTCTCATCCCCTGAGTCATGCTTTTTGGATATTCTAGGAGAATTCATCTCCTCTGGTTCGCTGTCACTGTGCCGTTTAGCCGCCTTCTTATCAGCCCTTGTCTGAACCATTTTTCAGATGCCAAAGTTTTTCTGCAGAAATATGGGAATGGTTAGAGTATGGAGAAGCTTTATTGAAAATTATAACTTTTTGAGGAAAAAGAATGAAGGATTTCGGCAGACAATTTCAAGAGATTCTCCCATTACTCGGGATTGGGTCATCACAAGATTTGTGACAATTGCGTTACCATTTGATGATAACAGAGAAATGTGCCTTGTTACCTAGGCGAGGTCGTCAACCATGATAAAATATAGTGAAGAAAAATGTGGGAGGAATGTCCCTTTTACCCGGAACGAGGTCATCACTAAAATTGTGACCATTTGCACTATAAAACAAAATACAAGAAGTAAAATTTTGGCCAAAAGTATTTTTTATTGATATTTTAACATTCAAAGACAAAGAGAGGATGGGCAGACAGTTTGTCACCACTCTCGATATTCAGATGATACATTTGGCCCAGGAAATATAGACAGAGAAATAAAGGAGTCCCAGGTATATTTTGTGATGTGGTATGCCCCAGACCACTGATCCGACTGTAGGTTGAATTTTGGCATGTTGCCTGTCGGGAAGCGGGTGTTGGCACGAACTTGCCGCTGCGAAAACTGCCTCGGACATTGCTCTGGTTGATAATCAACACAAAAGAAAGGGCCCATCAACCTGTAGCGCTTGTCGCGAGCGCAGGTGTATCGAGGAACGGTCTCTCTCCTTTCGAAGAAATCCCAAGTAATCTCTTCCTGATGCAGTTTCTCGATCAAAGCTCGACACTGAATGGCTGACTTCGGCTGCTTACTGTTGAATCTGAAAGAACTGGCCTTCGAGGGAACGTGTCGCAGGAACCATGACTGCAGGGCGTAAGTGCATCCCTCTACCAGAATGGTCTCCCCAAGAGCAAATCAAGCCAAGCCTCTGTAAAGGAAAGCTAAGGCTGCCATAGAAACTGATAGCTGACGGGTTTGCTTGCTTCCCCATCTTCGAAAGAGTTGGGCGACTCTAATATCTATGAAATTCTGACCATCTTGGAAGAAAGCTAATCCAATTGTGCACAGAATCATGGCATGCTAAATCCTGTCTTTCGCTGCTCGAGACAAAGTGTCCACTTCCTCGTAGGTCCCATACTTGCGATAGAGTCCGAACAGGTCGATGAATTGATTCCCGCCAATCTCAGTAAGGGGCCAGGACCTGCTCCTTGTTGCTCTGGCCAAGGCTTCTCGAACATATACACCTTTGATGTTGATCAAAAACTGCTGCTCGACAGGGTCATCTGGCTGACCAGCTGGTTTGGGCAATCCCATAATATCATTGAACTCATCCATCAGTAGAGTCATCTCTCCCCAAGGAAACCAGAATGTGCAGGTACGTGGATTCCACCGTTCTACCATGGCCTGAATCAGAGCTCTATTGATGGTTCGCTTGCCCACTGCTGATGCCATCTCCAACCCACAATCATCCAGGTGGTCTAGGAACATACGTGAGAAGGTGGTGAACCAAGAATAATACCACCGAGGGAAGAAAGGATGAGACTGGATAACCCGCTGATCCAAGGATCCATCATGAATTTGATAGAAGACATGATCTCGGGGAAAAACAACATCGAGGGAATTTGACGCCATCGAAATGATACTGGGGCAAAAGAAGAGTGAGGGAAATTAGATAGAATTCAGGACTTACGGATAGACTCTTGAAGACACAAACCTGGAAATTTTGAAAAATCGAGGCAATTTTTAAGGAGTTTTCCAGAGTTTTGAAGAAAATTTGATCTAGAAAGAGAAAAGAAATGTAAATAGAGAAAAATATACACCTGGGGTTTTTGAAAGTAAGGGTAAGTTTTGAATAATACACCTAGGGTTTTTGAAAAGGGTTTGATACATATATATGAAAGAATAAGAGAATTATCATACAACTAAAGCTGCACAAACAAGGATGCGCACACAGCACTCCCTAAAGGCTGACTCTAAATGCAAATAGTTGAAATGGCTTGTAGGACCTTAATCCTAACTCTAGGGTTCAGATCATCTGATTCCAATCAATATATGCCAATATACCCAAGCCAAAGCTCGAAGTACGTGGCATAGAAATATTTTTCCGGTTCTAAGGTAATGGCTTCCCAACATCCTTGAGCACCTACCGATATACCTCGGACTATGGCCCTTAGGTAAGTGGCAGGGGGGCGCGAACTCAAATAAGTGGTCCAGTTGTCAGGCTCTCTCTCGAACTATGGTTCAGTGAGACAGCCCAGCAACGTGAAGACCAGGACAATATAGGTAAGGAGGTTTTCAAAATATGTTCAACATGCAAGAAATCAGATGGCTCTAATGCAAATCCTAAAGAGATAGATTAAAATGAAGAGAAGCATACACTTGCATACATTGTTTTGCATTCAATCCTTAGAATTGAGGAGAGTTGTATTTCAAACCTAGATCTAATGTGAGCATGGAATAATCTCCTCAATCTGGTCCTACCAAACCATACTTAAATCCTAGATGCAATGATGTCAGCTTAGGACAGAGTCTAGGCTCCTAAGGTTTGCATGGAAATGAAGCTGACATTTAAAGAATAAAGACTTAGATAATATCAAAGCAAAAGAAAAAGGCATAATTTGACCGGACGGAGACATGTCCCATCACGGTCGCCAAAACTGTGATCATCGCAAATTTTTTCCTCTCATAATATTGTGATCATCGCAAAAAATTTTTCCTCTCCCGTTGGTTTCTCTCTCTTCCTTCTCTTTTCCTTTTCTAACCTCTATTCTCCTCCTTTTTGAAGGGAGTGGAATAAAAGAAAGAAAAGAAAGAGAGAAGAGAAAAGAAAGAAAGAAAGAGAGAAGATAAACTATTTTGCGCGGTTTTCACTTGACCTTGATTTGAAAAGAATTTATAAATTTAACTCGCCTCCGTTTTGAAAATATTTGCGGGAAAAGGGGAGACGGGATTCGCTCGTCGGTACGATGTTCGACCGTTCCTGACGCCTTTACCAGGGGTAATCGAACCAAGGATCGAATCTATGCCTTTTTGCTTTGCCTAAATATAATCTAAGAATTTATCCTAAAAGATCTAAATGCATAAAGAATCAAGCTTGTGCAATGCAAGAATGTATGCTCCTTTTGAAAGATGTTTTGGAAATTTCCAAGTATTCTGAGATGAACTTTGATAAGGGAGTGAAGAAAATGATTGAATCTAACTTTAAAACTTGAGATAGATCAGAGAAGTTCTAGGTCTTTGAAATAAATCAGAGTTGGAAAATAAAATCTTGATTTTGAGAAAGAATGATTTGAAGCTTTGAAATGAAAGGAAATGAAGTTTCAAAGTCAGAAATCGATTTTGAATTTTGAATTTGAATTTAAGAAAGGAAATGAATACTTGAGCTGGAATTGAATTTAGATTTTGAAGTTTGAAATTGGAATGGATTGAGAAACTCAAATGGTATTTAAGAATAGAAATGGATTTAGGGAGTTCAGATGAGATCTGAAAATGGAATTGGATTTGAAATTTAGAATTGGGAATGGAATTGGATAATGGATTTAAAATCTGGGATCTGAGGTCCGATGTAAAATTGGGTTCTGGATCCTAGGATGGATTTGGATCTAAAGTCTGAGATCTAGAGTAGAATTGGATTCTAGATCCTAAAGTGGATTTGGATCTGAAGTCTGAGATCCAAAAGTGAAGTTGGACTCTGGACCCTAAAGGAAATTTTGGATCTGAAGTCTGAGATCCAAAGTGAAATTGGACCCTGGATCCTAAAGGAAATTTTGGATCTGAAGTCTGAGATCCAAGGTGAAATTGGATTCTGGATTCTATAAGGAAATTAGACCTGAAATCTGAGATCCAAAGTAGAATTGAATTCTGGATCCTAAGGTGAATCAGATCTGAAGTCTGAGATCCAATATGAATGTTGAATCCCGGATCCTAAAAATGTATTTGGAGTTAAATTCAGAAGATGAATCAAGAATTTCCAAGTTTGAATTGAACTTTGGAAAATGAGATTTTGATTTTGATTCTCGAATATACAAATGAATTTCGAAGTCAAATTGGACTTTGAATTTGAAGTTTTGAATTTTGAAATTTAGAAGATGAAGAGAATCTCAAAAGTTAAATTGAACTTTGATTTTGATTGGAGTTTTGAATATAAAATGAATTTGGAACTTCAAAGTCAATTTGAACTTTGAAATCTGATTTGAATTTGAGTTGGAACTTTGAAATTTGAATATAAAAAATGATTTTTGGAATTTCAAAGTCAAATTGGACTTTGAAATTGGAATTTTGAATCTTGAAATGAGATAGAATTGGATTTGAATAAGACTTGACCTAAGAAATGAAGGAGAAGAATCACTTGGAATTTTAAAAAGGAAATTTTGAAAATATGATGCAATTCTATCCTATGTGATCAATGAATTTAAAGAATCTTTGAAATTGGATTTTGAAAAGCTATTCCATTCTTTAAATGAATTAAAATAAGATTAAAGATATAATACATCCCCGACTATGGTCATTGAATGTATTATATAATAATATATATTTAAATTCAAGTGAAGAATAAAATACATTTGGTGCTTTTATAGAATTTAAAATGAAATCAACTCTCAATATACCCTGACTATGGCCATTGGTATATATTTTGAATTAATTTTAAGTTAAATTCTAATAAAAGGAGAAAATATTTAAGGAAATATGATGAATTTTGAAAATAGATCCAGTGTGGATCCGGTGTTATTTCGTAAAAGATAAAAATCCTAAGTTTTGTCCACACCCTGACTATGGCCATTGATGTGGATCATCAACTTAGGATTGATTTACCTCTTACGAAACGGTGCACGTGCCATTCGTGTTTCACCATTGTGAGAATTTTGAAAAATAAAGGTAAAGATTCATGAAAAATGAGTAATTCATGATATCTACAATGCTCATTCATTCTAGCTAAAACTGGAAATATAAATTTTCATTAAGCTCTAACTATTACAACACACCAAAATTGAATTTATAACTCCTAATGATGATATGTTCCACATATTTCCTGCAAAAAGGGCAGAGTTAGCCAAATACAACAAACAACTATAAAAAGATATTGCAAACACCAAATGATAAAATATTCATGCATATGCCTTATGTTAAAGAAATATAATATATCATGCTGATGAGAGATCATATATCTGAGTACCTAAGGGATACTTTAAACTAAGAAGGAAAATGGATGCTAAAATGCATGCCTAATATCCTAATTTAATGAGAAAATAGATATGAGAAGATCTATACATGAACGTATATACACGCTAAAACTAAAGAAACCTAATTTGAGAAGGCATAGACAATGATATCATGTGAAATATTGGACCAAGATTACACCTTTTGAAGCAAATCAAATACTGATTTTGAATTAGCATACCAACTGCTTCTTGTTTTATCCAGAAACTAACATACAAACCGATGAATCCCAGTTTTATAGCAAAACTCCACTAACCTCATAGCTAGATGTGGATGAAGTGGTAATTCAGGTAAAAATGTAGAGGTGAACTGAGAGGCTATGCAGTTTGATATAGGAAGTCATAGCAGAAGTCGGGCTTTGTTACCACAACAATGCTTATCACCGTTATAAGCACTATGAAGATGCAGTGCACTGTAAGGTGTTTAGGTGATGAAGTGAGTGGGGTGCAATATGCAGAGAAGCGACCAAGGTAAATGCATGGATGTAAGGTGATAAAAAATGAAGCACAATGTATAGTGTTATGGTGACTGGTGTTGGTGATGTACTGTGGAAGATGAAGGTGCTGGAATGGTATGTATCTTATTGCTGTGCAGCATGACAGTAATATAAAGAAAGAGAGAATCGTATGAGCATCAGATGATAGTAGGAAATGTCATAGATGACAGCAGGGGTACTACGGTGAGTCCACAAAAATAACTAATGGAAGACATATTGACTGTTTGGGCACATTTACTAGATGACTGATGTTAAGGTTATGATGAACCATGGTGAGTATCTGGCAGTATGCAACCAGAAAGGGTATGAATAATAACTAAAAGTGTAAGGTTTTAAACTGTAAGAAGAAAAGGACACATGCAGAGCACACATGAATCTTACTGCTGGGACTTAAGGGAGAAAATGTACAGGTGGTAAAAAAAAAAATGGTATATATAGTTCTAACAAGTAACTATGTCAATGTTGGGTGGATAAGGTGGAAGTGTAGCTGGGATCATCATGGAGATGGCTGTAGTGTAATGAAGGATGGGGTTATAACAGCAACAAGTGAAGATAGGGTTTTAGCATGAACTGCACATCAGTAAGGAAGGTTTATGAAAGATAAGAAGGTTGTGGCAACAGGTAAGTAGGGACACTGATGAAAAGGATACATGGAGTGATGATGTCAATCGTGTATCCAAGGAATAAACGTAAAGATTTAAATGGTATTGAGTCAACAGATAACACTATCTAAATAATTTAACAATATGATGAACCCAAAAAATGAGATGGAAGATTGAGACAGAAAATGAACCGATTCCTGTCATGACCATGATGTAGACATTTACAAGGTGGCTGAAAACAGTGGATTTTAGGGGAATGGCTGGGACTGATGTTATGAAGTGGATTGAAGGGGAAGCTAGCCGCGAAGGGTGACCATAGTGGGCAGCACTTGGGTGGTTGAAAAGGTAAATTACAGCAGCTGTAAGCTTACTGTAAAACTCATAATTGAGAGAGGGCTGAAGTGGTGGTGCTGTAGTGCAGTGATAAGACGTGAGTGTGCAATGAAGGAGAATACATGCAATGGGAGGATATATGGAAGAGGTTGTAATAATATGTAATGTAAGGATGGAGCATAAGGTGTTGTGCTATTAAGGGCTGGGAGATGATTGGTCACAAAGTGGTCTTAATATGCTGATAGTGATGACAAGCAGTGAGGAGTGGGAATAAGACATAGTGGGCTGCCAACTGTGGTCTGCTTGAGGATTCATGAGATCAAGTTCCTCACCCTGTTTTGTTAGCTCACAGGCTGGAAATATCAAAGCTTACCATGATTGCTTCAATTAGCTGCAGTTTGACATAGCCTGTCCAGTTTTATTTTATTTTATTTTTTATCAAACTTAACTCCATGTCTCGTGAGGTGGCCCAGCCAAATCCATATACTTACAGAAATCCGACCTTTGCCTTGTTGGGGAGGTCATGAGGATAGATAGACGAAACACCTTGTGGTCAGCCAAGCTCAGCACATATGTTCATGCAAGGGTTGTCAGGAGCATTTACGCATCCCTTAAGGCTGCAGAACTGTAATTTGATGCCCTTCTCATCTGCAATGTCTTAAACACGTTCTTTGAAAACTCTCTGAGCTTCGAGTTGAAACCTCTTAGATGGGAGACAGTGGTTTGCTCATTACAGAGCTTTTTCTCTTCTTCAATGTAGCCTTTAATGATTCAGCACCACCAGATTGTAAGGCTTCAATTGAAGAGGGGAAAAAGCAAAGCTTCCTGTGTATAATGGATATACTGGAGAGTGGTTGTGCCATGGTGGAAGCTTAGTGTAGGTTGTGGTGGGTAAATGATATAGGCATCATGGTTGTGAGTAAATGAAAGTGCAGAACATGGATGAAGTGAATGCGATGGAGTTTGAGCTAGGGATGAAGACAATAAACTGGGTATATACCGGGGATAAATGCCATGACAAGTCCTAATAGCAAGTTTTTACATAAATATGAAAACGAAATACACAGTTTAGACTGGAAAGAGAAAAAAAAAAAAACGTACCTGTAGATGGAGGTGCAGAAACCAAACGTCCTATGAGGGACGGATTGCTGTGAATTAGAATTTACTAGCAGACAGTTTCTTTCCAGGAATTGACAATACCTCTGCAGAACATAAGCTTGCCTTTTCTTCCTTTATTTCTTTTACCTCATCCCTTTTGATAACAGGTTCGAAGTTCTGGAATGTCACTCGTGCACCAATATCTTCCAAGACTCCCTCATAGATCATCACCAAGGTAAACCCTGTGCTGAACTTAGTTCACCAGAACCACTATTCGGAAATGGATTCACTAAATGTTATTTTCAGGCAAGAGGTTTTGGAAGATATTGTATACCCAAATTGGATGCTAAGATGTCTTTTATACAAACTTGATGGCCTTGGATCCATTGGGACGCCCAATTACACTTGGGTGTGAGGTATGAACGGAGAGGAATGTAGCCCAATATGAAGGACAAAGGGTTGATGTCGTGAATCAAACTGTGGTACCGATGTGCAATACAAAGAAGGAGAAAAGTAAAGAAAAAATGCATACAGAGGATCGAAATGAGAACTGATGGTATTGTAGTTGCAGGATAAACAACGATCTAACAAACTGAAATAGAAACTTGAAATGCTATGAATTGAAAAAAATTAGGAAATCAACGAGAGATTACCAGTAGGAATCAAGACTAATAGGAATAAAAATCAGAAGGCAAACAGAAGTCAAAACAGAAGTAAGAAAAATAACTAAGAAGCAAAATATGATTTGAAACAGGAAGCAAAAGCATAGATCAAAATAAGAATGGAACAAAAGCCTAAATGAATTTAAAATAGAGCATCAAGCAGAGATTGAAAATAAACTACAACAGGAAAGAAACAACTCAAAGAAAAGGAAATGAATGTAAATAGGAAATTAAGACGTGAATTAAAATCAGAATGGGCAGAAAATTGGAAAGTAAAATTGGCTACAGACTAAATCGTAAATGAAACAAAAAATGTAAAAGAAAGATATCGAAAAATATGTTGGAATCGAATGATTCCATCAATGTTGCATGGAGGTGGGTGGATATTGCAGGAGCAATTCAACACCACCACTAATGCGTGAAGGAGACTGAAAACAGATAAAAATAAAAATAAAATAAAATAAATAAAAATAAAATAAAAACAGAAGAAAGAAAGAGAAATTACAGAAGGAAGAAAGAGCACTTACTTGTAGTTTGCAGGGGTTCTAGGGAAGAAGCGCTGTGAGGGAGGAGTTGAAGGCAACTACCGAGGAATAAGTAGAAATTTGATGGTGTTGTAGAAGACGGACTGATGTTGGCTGAGCCAGGAGGGATGAAGACGGATGACAATGGCAGGAGACGAGTCCGTGAAGGAAAAGAAAGTGGAGGGATAGAAGACGACCCTTTTCTTCCCCTGCGTGAACTCCTCTTAAAGATGAAGAAGAGCCTTCGAGAGGGGATTTGTTGGAGATGGAGGGAGGAAAATCCAAGAGATGGTTGGAGATCGATGGTGGAAAATAGAGGGAGGTGTGCGCGGGAGATGATCCGTTGTGGATTTTCCCTTTTTCTAAAAAGAGGTTTCCTTTTTAGGAAATTTTTAAAAAAATGGTTAAGAAATGAGGTTTTTGGCAAAAAGGTTTCAAAAAAGCTTAAAATCCTTTATTTTTCTTTGTAGTCTTTTCGAATTTTTTGGTTTTTTTGTGTTTTATTTTTATTTTTTTTGTATTTTTGGAGTAAAAATCTAAGATTTTACGAGAAAACTAAGACTAAACATTAAATTTTTTGTATTTTTGTGGGAAATATTTACAAAAGTATTTTTCTGAGAATTTCCGACCATTTCGGGGAAATTTCTTCACAAGAGTGGGTTTGGACCCAGGTTTTGAGAAAATGTTTGAGTTTTGACACTCAAATCGAGGAATACAATGCAACGGATCAAAACAGATGTCGGAGGAACTGCCAAGCTTATTTAAAAACTATTTTTGGTATTTTCTGTAATTTTAATTTAAAATTTGGACAACGAGGCTCATATTTGGATCTAGACAATGGATCCAGATCCAAAATCAATTTAAACATATGAAATGAATTTAATTTCAATAAAACTAGAGAAATGGACTGGAATTTAGATTTGAAATGACCCATTTGCTCAGAAAATGATATTAGGGGCAAAAAGGGAATATTTAAAAGATTTTGAAAATTTTGGGGTGTTCACAGATGCCCCTCTGTAAACACACCAAATTTTCACCCTCATCCAGTGTTTGTCCATTTCATAAGTCACTACAGATCATTGCATGTCATTGCATGTATTCTGCATAGCATTGCATGTCATTGCATCTCATTTTCGAGATCCAACACTCCTGTTTTCAAAACATTAAATCCAGATTTGAATTTTAAAGCTTTATTTCAAAATCAATTTCAAAATCTGGGTTTTTATTCTGTCATTTTCCAACCCCAGGACTTTATATTTCGAAATATTTTCTCAAGGAAACAATCTGGATTCATTTCAAATTCAAATTTTAATCGATTTCAATTCACAGATGAGACCCATTGTGGTGGTGTCGCTTCTGAATTCCTCTATTCATTAAATTTCTCAAATTTTTGAAAGTTTCAGTCCGATTAGGACTCTGTCTCAGAGTCCTAATCCAGTCAGGAGTCTGTTTTGAAGTCTGTTTTACTTCTATTTTTAATCTTTTTCGTTTGTTTTCGAAATTTAGGTAATTTTACAGAGTCCAGTTAGTTCAGGATTCTATTTTAGAGTTCGGTCGAGTTAGGAGTCTAACCCTGACTGTATTTTCTGACTTATTTCATCATTTCTTGATAAAATCTTTTAAAAATTCTTTCATTTGGCTTTTAAAATCTAAAATCTCAGAGTCCTAAGGGTTCAGGACTCTAACCCGGAATTCCAGTTCGCTTGAGACCCTATTTTCAAAGATCTTGAATTTCAAATGTCAATTTTAACCCCTTTTCAAAGCCATTTTCAGTGTTTATTTCAAAAATGTTCAAAATTCGATGTAGGCCCACTCAGTTGGCACCATATCTAGAGGAATTCTAACTCAGTTAGGACCTTATGCCATTTCAAAAATCCTAATTTTAAGTTTACTTTTGAAAATCTTTTGAAAACTCCTTCAATTTCAAGTTTTAAAATCACTTTTTGAAAAACTCAAGTAGGGCCCACTCGGGGTGGCGCCATATTCGAGTAAGTCAGGGCTAGACTAGGGTTAGTTGATGTCTTGGTTAGTGTTAGAGGTTTAGAAGAGTCAAAACCATTTCGAAAACTCATTTTGAAAATTAGTTTTTAAAACTAGTGTTTTTAAATGTTTTTAAAGGTGTTTTAAAAACCCAAATGTGAAAGATGCCAAGTGGCATCACATTTGGGGGTTTTCTAGGTTTAGTTAGGGGCTAATTAGGGATTAATTAGAGTCTCACTTAGGTTAGAAAACCACAAAAATCGTTGCCTTTAGTGGATTTATTAGAAAGAGTCCTAAAAAATGAAAAACCTCTTAATTAACCCTAATTAAGTGACTTTTGAAAAACTATAAAAAGGGACCTAAGGGGGGCCAAAAGGAGGGCTCTTTTCTCTCAAATTTTCGTGGCCTATCTCTCCTCTCCAGCACCTCCACCTTCCTCCATTGCAGCTGCAAGCACCAAGGTAATATTTTTAATATTTTTTAGTTTTATTTAATACTTTTTCATGTTTTAAATCAATTTTAGCCATTGGTGTCATCCCCTTCATGGATTAAACCATGGATTCAACCTCAAGAACCATCAAGAATCAGCAAGAACACTCCAAGAAGGTGATCTAACCCTATTTTGGATGATTTACAGAGATTTTAATCCATTAGAATTGATTTTAACATGATTCTTTGCATTATTAACCAATAAAATATATGATTTACCCTTTTTTAATGGGTTAAATCTATGTTTTAAAGGTGATATCAAATTCCAGCCATTGATTCCCTGTTTTTAATTTATTTTCATGGTTTATTCATGTTTGTTTTACGTTCTACAGCATAAAAATAATTTTTATTTACTGTTTTATGGTTTATTTTATTTATTTACATTAGTTAATGCATGGTTTGTCAAGTTTCTTAAATTTCTGTGTGTTTTAGGTTTAGAACAGTAAAGATAATGTTATTTCGGATTGAAGTTCTCATTGTTTAGTTTTGATTTTTTTATATGTGGTGCATACATGATTATTGAGTTACTGTAGAAAAATCAGAGGTTTTGGATCTCGGGAACCCTGTCAAAAAAATCAGACATCAAATCGGGTTTTTAAAGCTTTAAAATCGTGGTTAAAATCAAGAAGGTAACTTGCTGTGATGATATTTCTCTCATCTTATATCCGATTTTAGATCTGTAAAGTGCTATGGATTAACATTCAATATATCTGTCTGCTGTGAAATTCTCGGATTTTTTGATCACTGTTTAATATTTTTCTTCTTTTAGAGAATCTGTTTTTAAATTTAAATCTCGTTAGGGTTTACCAAAACCCTAATCAGACTTGTGTTAGTCATAAATCCCAAACCACAGATCCGATTCATGATCTGTAAAAAATGAGTATTATTATTTTTCTGTCTACTATTCACCACAACAATTTCAGAGATTTTTGTTTAGAATTGATATTTATGTCTGTATTTTCAATCTGGAATAGCTGTTTTAATCCCTGTTAAGAGTGAAATATGTTAGCTCAGATTGCCGGAAGGGTTTCTCCCTAACCGAAGATGATTTTTCCGATCTGTAAATTGGGAAATCTCTCTTTTCCGTCTTAGTTAGTCTCTGTAAAATTTCATAAATTTCCATGGAGATTTGACCCCTGGTTCAGGTTTTGGATTGAGACTGGTTGGTGAATTAGGTTAAAAATAGCATATTTTAGGGTTTAATGCAATTTTCGGATTAATTTAATGTCAAAAAATTATTTTTATAATTTCAATTCGATATTAGGGTTATAAAAAGTGCAGGTACCAATTTTTATGGATTTTGGAATCCATTTGATGGCTGAATTAAGCAAATTGCAAAACCGGGTTCCTGAAAGATCCAAAACACTGCTAAAATCACAGTTTTTGTGATGTTGTTGGATTTTCGTGCATAAGCATATATTTTTAGGGTTTAATCATGTTCATAATCATATTAGGATGCTTTAGGTTTAATTTTATGCTCATTTGATTTCATTTAGTGCATAAAACCTAAGTTTTTACCAAAAATCTATTTCTAAAAACCCTGATTTCAAGGCCATAGTCTTGCTATCGGGGGCAATTTGGTCATTTGACCTAAATTTCGAAATCCCTATCCCTAATTTCATATTTTTAATCATGTCATAGCATATTTGGTTTGAGTTTATTCCATTAAAATTTCAAAATTTGCATTTTATCAAAATATCTTTCTAAAAACCCTAATTTCAAGGCCATAGTCTTGTTATTAGGGGTATTTTGGTCATTTTGACCCCAATTTCGAAATTCCATATCTTCTCTTTCATATTTATTCCATTTTATTTCATACTTTATCATTTTTATTTAAGGGAATCAAGGAAGAGGCTTATATCTAGCAAAATCCAACAATTTCATGATATTGTTGGATAAATCTAGAAAAGCCAACATATATTCATTAACCAAGTTTTCTAGTTTTGCAGGTACATTGAAGACTTTATTTTTCATGTATTTAAATTTCAATAGTGATGTAATTTGTAATTAAACTTTGGAATAAGAATTTACCTTTCCTGCTTAGCTTAGGTTGCATTGCATATAGTTTATTTTTTTTAATAATGTTAATGTGTGATGGATGATGATTCATGCATATTCAAACTCACCATGGTTTACACGAATGATACATGCACTAGCTTCTATGAAGTTTATAAACTTGGTGGAATTTGTATTTATGACCATAGTCAGAATACGAATGATACTCAGATTTATAATCTTCACAGCCTACACTCTTAGGCTAACTTCAAAAATGCACTGCATTTCTCAAAAATACAAAAAAGTATTTCTCAATTCCTCAAAATCATATTCATTCATTTCATGCATTTGCCAATTCCAATTCAAAATTTCAATTCAAAGAAGTTCATTTTCTCAAAATCTCCTAAGTCTTATAGCAAAATCGATTTTCCCAAAGGCATTGAATTTCAAAGGATATTTCAAGTATTTCCCAAGTTCCAAATTCAAATTTTCTAAGTTAGAATTTCAATTTCCAAGTTTGAATTCAGAGAAACCAACTCTCTCAGAATCGATTTTCACTAAATGTCAAGGATTTCTCAAAATCGATTTTTATTTCTCTGAGAAGTATATTTCAAATCCCAATTCACGATTTCTCATGTGATATCATTTCCAAGATTTACATTTTCTGAATATTTCAATCATTCAAAGCAAACATCATGTTTTCAAATGTGCATTTTCTGAAAATTCATAGCACATGCCTGATTCTATGTGCATTTAGAAATTAGAATATGATTTAGACAAGTTGAATAGAGTAGAGCATAAGATTGATCCTTGGTTCAATTACCCCTGTTAAAGGTGGCAGGAACGGTTGAACCTCGTACCGACAAGCGAGTCCCATTCTTCGAAATTTTCCCGCATTTTAAAAAACGGAGGCGAGTTATTTTCAAAAACTTTTTCAAAGGTCAGTTTGATTTGCAAAAGTTAAAATTTTGCGATGATAACAGGTTTGGCGACCGTGATGGGACCTGTCTTTGCCTGATCAATCTAATGCTCTACTTAGTTCAAATTGTCAAAATCGATTTCCATGGAATGTCAGCTTTGCTTTATGATATCATGTGAACCTAGGAGCCTAGACTTAAACCCAGCTGACATGGAATGCATATAGACTAGGTATGGTTTGGTAGGACCATATTGAGGAGAATTATTCATGCTCATATAGACTTAGGTCTAATACAACACTCCTCAATTTAGGAATTGTATGAAAACAATGTTTGCTTCTTCAAATATTTCAAAAATCTATCTCTTTAGGACTTAGAGCCTTCTGTTTGATTGCATGTGCTCATGTTTTTCAAAAATCACCTCACCTATATTGTCCCGGTCTTCACGTTGCTGGGCTCTCTTTCAGAACCATAGTTCGGGACAGAGCCTCACAACTGGGCCACTTATTTGGGTGAAAACCCCCCTGCCACGTACCAAGGGCCATAGTCCAACGTATATCGGCAGGTGCTCAAGGATGTTGGAAAACTTGAACCTAGAACCGGAGAAATTGATTTTATGCCACGTACATCGAGCCTTGGCTTGAGTATATAGGCATAACTGGATTGGATACAGATGATCTGAACCTTAGAGTTTGGATTAAGGTCCCACAGCCATTTCAAAATTTGTGCATCTAAAGTCAGCTTTTAGAGAATGATGTTTGTGCATACTTGTTTGTGCAGAATGTGATTGAATATGTTATAGTCATCTCCTTTTATTTTCCATATTTTCCCCAATTTTCTAAAATACTGGACGATTTTCTCAAAATTCCCCAATCTATGTCCATGTACTGTCCATGTTTTAAAACCTTGGACAATTTTTCAAATACTTCATTTTCCATTTTTCATCAAACCCTGGACGATTCTCCAAATTTCCCTTAATTTCCTTCAAAACTCCAGGTGATTTCCCATCTTTCCTGTCTTCTGGATCTCGAATTTCCTGCTTTATTTTTATCCTGCCTGCATTTTTCTCAAATTTCCTGTATTTTCCCAAGTCTTATTCCAATTTTCCATGTTTTCCAGTCTGATGGCATCCAGTCAGCTTGATTCAGTCTTCCTTGAGGGTCACATCTCCTACGAGGTGCGATAAAGTCTTCCCGAACATCGAGTCCTCAGCACCGGATCCTTCTTTCTCCGGTGGTATTATTCATGGTTCAAAAACTTCTCTCGTATGTTTCCGGACCATCTGGACAAGTGTGGATTGGAACTGGCGTCCGCATTGGGAAAGCAGACAGTCAATGGCAACTTGATTCATGCACTAGCAGAGTTGGTGGAATCCGAGCACTTCTACCTTCTGGTTCCCGTGGGGCGAGATGACAGTACTGATGGATAAATTTTCAGAGATTATGGGATTGCCCGAGCCAGCCGATCAGCCTGGAGATCCATTGGAGAAACAGTTTCTGATTAATGTTAAGGGTCTGGACCCTAAGGATGCCTTAGCTCGCATGACAGGACGCAAGTCTTGGCCATTGATAGAGGAGGATGGAAACGAATATGTGGACCTGCTCGAAATCTACAGACAGCATGGGACATTTGTGGAAGTCAGCTCGTTGTCCAGGACAGCTCGAGAGAGAATTCAGCACGCGATGGTTCTGTGCACGGTGGGATTAGCTTTCTTTCCCGATGGACGGAATTACATGGATATCAGAATTGTTCAGCTTATGAGGAGATGGGGAAGTCGACAGACCAGCCACCTCTCAATAGCCATGGCCGCACTCGCCTTTCTATACCGAAGGTTGACTCGTTTCGCACTCGGAGAATCGATTCTAGTCGAAGGGTGCACCTATGCCTTGCAGTCTTGGTTCCTCCGACATGTACCAACCCGAGCCAGTTCATTCAGATACAATGGTGAAAAGCTTCTTCCAGTTGCGCGATACCGGTTCTTGATCGACAACCTTCAGGAGGAAGAGGTCGTATGGGACTACTTTGATCGCCAGGAATCACCTCCTAGATATACTTATACTTATGGCAAGCAATTCAGACTACTTGGCCCGTTCTTCTGCACATACTATCATCCCGAGCGGTGTGTCAGGCAGTTCTCTCAGAGGCAGAAGCGCGTAGAGATTCGTCCACTAGCGGGGGTTCTGCCAGAATTCGATCTCGCATCAGATCAGTGGTCTGGAGCATACCATTCTGCCAGACATGGCTGGGATTCCTTTGTCAGTCTTACCATTTTTCCTGGTCCTCGTGTGTCTTCTGATTTTGTAGAGTGGTGGAAAATTGTTCGTCCCCCTCCCCTCTGTCAAGTGTATTATTGATAAAATCATGTTTTTTCCCTCAATAAAATTCTTTTACATTTCACTTTAGTTTGACGACCTCGCCTAGGTAACAAGGCATATTTTCAGTTGTTTATCTTGCAAAGAATAGCAACACAATTGTCGTAATCCCAGCGACGACTCAATCCCTAGTAATGGGATATTATTTCAATTGTCTACCAAAATTCTCAACAAATATTTTCCTCCAAACCAAATTTCCTTCAGAAACCTAACCATCAGTTCTGCCCTGCAGAGAGCATCAGTAATATTCAAGAGAACATTTGCGATACCCGATGGTTGATACAAGATCCAGAAAGAAAGCCGCATCAGTTGAAGGCGTCGCGTACTCAGTAGCTTCAGAAGAAGAGATGGACTCACCTCGATCAATCCAGAGTCAGGGTCAGCAGGCGGATGATGGCATCGATCCCCAAATGTACGTCATGTTCAAAAAGATGATGACCAAGATGCTGGCAGAACAAGCTGAAGCCAGTGCTGAACAGACTCAGACTAAACAGAAAGATAAGGGTCATGCCGTCAAGAATGTGAAGATCAGTAAAAGGCAGAATCGTCATGAGGAGATGTCTGATGAGTCAGAATCAGCAGATGATACTGACAAAGAGTATGAAAACAAACAAGAATTCAAAAGGTCGACTCAGGGGCAGGGGTCGGCCTACAAATCCAAGAATCAGTCTGTTGACGACCCTACGCAGTCACAACTCAAAGATGTGATGAAAATAGTTAAGGATCTTCAAACTCGTGACAAGGGCAAAAGGGTCTTTACAAGTGAAGACTTCTATGATGGACTGGATGGGGATGATGATCTTGATAATCTCCCCAAGAAATTTATCAAGTTTGATGGTTTGGGTGACCCAAAAGCACATCTCGCCCTATTCTTCGTAGAATGTTCCAGGTTCAAGAGGAACAATCGTGCCTTATTTCTTTGCTTCCCTCGCAGCTTGGAGGGTATTGCGGCAAAGTGGTATTCAGAGCATATCAACCAGATAGAGCTGAAAGAGTTCGATAAAGTGGTCAATTTATTTATTGAGCGCTTTCTATTCAATGCTGAAGCACTCCCGACTCTCAGTCATCTTTGCGGCCTCAAGCAGAAAGAAAGCGAGAAGGCCCGAGATTTTATCCACTGATGGAGGTCAGCTTGCAATAAGATGAGAGACCCGATATCAAAAGGGCATGCATTGTCACTAATCTTGAATAATTTTTCACAACCCTTGAAAGGTCTCATTTCCACGGTACCGTCAAAAACCTTCATCGAACTGACAGAACGAGCCGAGCGGCTCGAGCTAAGCATGGAAAATGGAGTTTATGAAGGCTTCATCTTTACACAAGGTAACAATCAGAGTGAGCAGAAGAAGAAGGCTCACTTCACTCTTTCTGCCAATGATAGCAAAAGCAACAAAAAAAATCATGATCACTATTCAGAGGGATCCAAGGGCCAAAAAGGAAAGTTCTCCAACAATGATAGTCCTCTTCAATCTAGTCCTCAGCATAAAGAGAAAGATCAAGAAAAGCCAAAGCGCAAGGATTGGAGTACGGATCGAAAGTTCACCCCTCTGGACCAAACACTAGAGAGTGTTCTGGAATACATGCTTGCAAAAGATATGATCTGTTTACCTAAAGCAGCTGATCCCGCAACAATCATGGGTAGATTCAAAGAAAGATTTTGCAAATTTCATCGGGCAGTAGGGCATGACACTGAGAATTGTTTCGTCCTGAAAAATATCATTCAAGATTGCATCGACAAGAATATCCTTATTGAAGATGAGGAAAATACCAGTCGACCATCCTGAGCAAGTTTTCTAAAAATTGACAATGTCGAGACTATGTCACTTTCATCATTTTGTCATTTTGAAGCAACAATGTAGTCTCAGTTCTTCTATCAATTTGTTATTTCCTTCTTCAATGCATTAATAAATTTGTCAATCTTCCTTATGGCCTGGCGTCATCTTTTATATTCTACATTTGCAAATGTTTAAATGTCTTCTTATAAGGGGTAACCTTTTTCAAAGTGCCTCTCCGATCAACCAAGAAGCTCATTGTCAGTTTTATCTCGTTATCCTCAGAGAATTCTCATCAAATATCAATTACTTATCCTTTCTTATTCCCCCATTACACTGAGGCATTACTTTGGAAATTGTCTTCAAAACATCCTGTATGCAGGCAGGATCAAACAAATCTCTCATTTTGCACGCATGTGCACCCATTTATATCATTTTACATACATTTGCATTCATTTGCATTTGCAGGCATTCATTCGCATTCATCTGTATTTGCATCAAGCTTCCTCGCTCAGGAGAAGGGGTTAATCCTGAAAACAGGCTTTGAAAAGCTAACTATGATGGTCCATTCAAATCATGAACCAAGAATTTTTATTTTTTTTCCAAATTCAAAACCCATAAGTTGAACCCTTCTTTCTTAAATTGTGATCCTTAGGTTAAATCCCTATGGAATTGATAGTTCGTAGGTCGAACCCCTGCAGAGTCAATGTGATTTGTAGGTTGAACGCCTGTCAAACCAATACGGCTCATAGGTTGAACCCCTTTCGAACCAATCTCGTTCTCAAAAATTTCGATCTGTAGGTTGAAGTCCTCCTGATCCAATATTCTTTATAGTCCTTAGGTCGAACTCCTTTTGGATTGGTATTTTTTAGATATATGATTTGTAGGTTGAAGTCCTCCTGATCCACGTTCTTAGGCTGAATCCCTATTGAACCCATGTTGTTCCCAGTGAACCAATGTCGTTCTCAATTGAACCAATGTCGTTCTTAGGCTAAATCCCTACAGAACCCATGTCGTTCCTAGTGAACCAATGTCGTTCTCAATTGAACCAATGTCGTTCTTAGGCTGAATCCCTATTGAACCCATGTCGTTCCCAGTGAACCAATGTCGTTCTTAGGCTGAATTCCTACAGAACCCATGTCGTTCCCAGTGAACCAATGTCGTTCTCAATTGAACCAATGTCGTTCTTAGGCTGAATTCCTACAGAACCCATGTCGTTCCCAGTGAACCAATGTCGTTCTTAGGCTGAATTCCTACAAAACCCATGTCGTTCCCAGTGAACCAATGTCGTTCCCAGTGAACCAATGTCGTTCTTAGGCTGAATTCCTACAGAACCCATGTTGTTCCCAGTGAACCAATGTCGTTCTCAATTGAACCAATGTCGTTCTTAGGCTGAATCCCTACAGAACCCATGTCGTTCCCAGTGAACCAATGTCGTTCTCAATTGAACCAATGTCGTTCTTAGGCTGAATACCTATCGAACTCATGTTGTTCCCAGTGAACCAATGTCATTCTCAATTGAACCAATGTCATTCTTAGGATGAATCCCTACAGAACCCATGTCGCTTCCAATAGACCAAATCACAATTTTGATCTCCAGGTCATCCAATATCCTATTTCCAATTTCTGAGTCTCTCCTTTGGGGAAAGGAGAGGAGAATCTAGCCACGGATGTGTCATTTAGATCTCAAGTGATTTCTTTCACCAAGGATTTCAGGAATATTTTGCCAATTTGTCATGAAAAATAGTTGTTGATCTCAAAATCTTTACTGCATAAAATTGTACCTTAGAATACCTTTAGTATTACTTCCGAAAGGACAAAGCTTTTGTGAAAAAAAGATTCAAAATTCAAAATCTTTCTATTGGCCAACCAAAAGGATGAAGAATAAATCCGCGATATGGCCAGCAAAGAAAATTCAATGTTGTTGCAAAGCCATGAGTGATTGATATTGATCGCAGTCAATGGCACACTTTTTAAGATCATTCTTGGAAAATAAAAGCAATCGAAATATCCTGAGTGATACAGAAAAATCCACTCAATCTCCATGTCTCCTCAATCACCTAAGCTGCAATTAAATATCTGCAAAAGGGATCTCTCAACTGTCGTCAAGATGAAGGTGAATTAGACGAGTCGACCCCCGGGGCCAAAGAAGATTTGGATCATCTCCAAGATGACGGAGTTTGTGACGGATCCTTCCAGGGAAAGTTCAGATCACCGTCGAGATGAAGGCGAGTGTGATGAGCCTACCGACAAACCCTAAAAGATATTTAATTTCTGCTATCATCAAGAGATTCCCAACCAATGAGCTAATAACCGTCAATATAATCCCTGAGAGAGAAGAAGGATCGGAACATCTCTGAGATGAAGGAGTTTGTGACGTACCCTTCCAAAAAAAATAAAGAGAGAAAAGCCAGGACATCTCCAAAATGAAGGATGATGTAATTCCCAAAAAATCCAAGAGAGCTCCAATTCTGTCAAAAAATAGTGCAGAAAGATCATCATGAGAAAAGAATCCCAGGATATCAGACAGCCGAATCTATCAAGAATCTTCTTTAATTTTGTGAAATTCTTTTATCAATATCCTTTCGCTAATAGCTCTCGCAATATCAAGAATACATTCTTTTCCGTCCATATCAATGAAATTGATAGCCTCCTTGAAGGAAAGTCAATTGCAAGTAATTTGAATTCGAATCTTGATTCTACGGAGTTAAGCCCAGTCGGAGGTAATACTTCAGGTAGAAAAGAGGGAATATTTTTCATATATATATGTGCTTATCATTCTTGAATTAACTACAATTTTTTTTATCTTATTGGCAATCTTTTTAAGTTATCCTGACATGAAGTGAGAACTTGATGTTTATTTTGATGTATCCAGGCGTTGTTGTTATCCCTTTTAGGATCGGATGATGGGAGTTGTCCAAGATCCTTCCCTTCTTGTTTTGATCTGAGTGCCTGGGCTCTCAGATTCGCACACTTCCCTGTGCTCCCCACTGTCCCACCATAGACAGTTCCCGTTCAGGTTAAGGGTTAAACCTGAATTTTCCGCAAAAGGTCATATGTCTTAAAAGCCATTCAGTCTTAGCAATGAGACGTCCAAGATCAATCCCTTTTCAAGCTTTAGGGAACCCCCTTTCTTCCTTTTGCAAACCCCTCTCGGATTTATTGTGCAGAATTCGAAGGTCCCATCATGGTTTCTTCATTCGAGGACTCCGTATATCGTTCCCTTTCAGGTTAAGGGTTAAGTCTAAGCCTCATTTTTCCACGAGGTATCGTCCCCTTTCAGGTTAAGGGTTAAGCCTGAGCCTCGTTTTTCCACGAGGTATCGTCCCCTTTCAGGTTAAGGGTTAAGCCTGAGCCTCGTTTTTCCATGAGGTATCGTCCCCTTTCAGGTTGAGGGTTAAGCCTGAGCATCGTTTTTCCATGAGGTATCGTCCCCTTTCAGGTTAAGGGTTAAGCCTGAGCTTCGTTCCATACGAGGTATTTCCTGTCCCATCCAGGTTAAGGGCAAAACCTGAATCTCACTTCTTTTTGAAATAAAATTTTCTCCTTATTCTGCATTTCATATCTATCATCATCATTTGAACTAATTCTTTCATACCCAGTTAGATTCATCTAACTGGGGCATTTTTATAGTCCAAATTTGGTGTGTTTTCTTTGCCACTAAGCTCGGCTTTCAACCGGCTTAGCAGCAAAGAGGGGCATCTGTAAACACCCCAAATTTTCACCCTCATCCAGTGTTTGTCCATTTCATAAGTCACTACAGATCATTGCATGTATTCTGCATAGCATTGCATGTCATTGCATAGCATTGCATGTCATTGCATCTCATTTTCGAGATCCAACACTCCTGTTTTCAAAACATTCAATCCAGATTTGAATTTTAAAGCTTTATTTCAAAATCAATTTCAAAATCTGGGTTTTTATTCAATACTCTGTCATTTTCCAACTCGAGGACTTTATATTTCGAAATATTTTCTCAAGGAAACAATCTGGATTCATTTCAAATTCAAATTTTAATCGATTTCAATTCACAGATGAGACCCATTGTGGTGGTGTCGCTTCTGAATTCCTCTATTCATTAAATTTCTCAAATTTTTGAAAGTTTCAGTCCGATTAGGACTCTGTCTTAGAGTCCTAATCCAGTCAGGAGTCTGTTTTGAAGTCTGTTTTACTTCCATTTTTAATCTTTTTCGTTTGTTTTCGAAATTTAGGTCATTTTACAGAATCTAGTTAGTTCAGGATTCTATTTTAGAGTTCGGTCGAGTTAGGAGTCTAACCCTGACTGTATTTTCTGACTTATTTCATCATTTCTTGATAAAATCTTTTGAAAATTCTTTCATTTGGCTTTTAAAATCTAAAATCTTAGAGTCCTAAGGGTTCAGGACTCTAACCCGGAGTTCCAGTTCGCTTGAGACCCTATTTTCAAAGATCTTGAATTTCAAATGTCAATTTTAACCCCTTTTCAAAGCCATTTTCAGTGTTTATTTCAAAATTGTTCAAAATTCGATGTGGGCCCACTCAGTTGGCACCATATCCAGAGGAATTCTAACTCAGTTAGGACCTTATGCCATTTCAAAAATCCTAATTTTAAGTTTACTTTTGAAAATCTTTTGAAAACTCCTTCAATTTCAAGTTTTAAAATCACTTTTTGAAAAACTCAAGTAGGGCCCACTCGGGGTGGCGCCATATTCGAGTAAGTCAGGGCTAGACTAGGGTTAGTTGATGTCTTGGTTAGTGTTAGAGGTTTAGAAGAGTCAAAACCATTTCGAAAACTCATTTTGAAAATTAGTTTTTAAAACTAGTGTTTTTAAATGTTTTTAAAGGTGTTTTAAAAACCCAAATGTGAAAGATGCCAAGTGGCATCACATTTGGGGGTTTTCTAGGTTTAGTTAGGGGCTAATTAGGGATTAATTAGAGTCCCACCTAGGTTAGAAAACCACAAAAACCATTGCCTTTAGTGGATTTATTAGAAAGAGTCCTAAAAAATGAAAAACCTCTTAATTAACCCTAATTAAGTGACTTTTGAAAAACTATAAAAAGGGACCTAAGGGGGGCCAAAAGGAGGGCTCTTTTCTCTCAAATTTTCGTGGCCTCTCTCTCCTCTCCAGCACCTCCACCTTCCTCCATTGCAGCTGCAAGCACCAAGGTAATATTTTTAATATTTTTTAGTTTTATTTAATACTTTTTCATATTTTAAATCAATTTTAGCCATTGGTGTCATCCCCTTCATGGATTAAACCATGGATTCAACCTCAAGAACCATCAAGAATCAGCAAGAACACTCCAAGAAGGTGATCTAACCCTGTTTTGGATGATTTACAGAGATTTTAATCCATTAGAATTGATTTTAACATGATTCTTTGCATTATTAACCAATAAAATATATGATTTACCCTTTTTAATGGGTTAAATCTATGTTTTAAAGGTGATATCAAATTCCAGCCATTGATTCCCTGTTTTTAATTTATTTTCATGGTTTATTCATGTTTGTTTTACGTTCTACAGCATAAAAATAATTTTTATTTACTGTTTTATGGTTTATTTTATTTATTTACATTAGTTAATGCATGGTTTGTCAAGTTTCTTAAATTTCTGTGTGTTTTAGGTTTAGAACAGTAAAGATAATGTTATTTTGGATTGAAGTTCTCATTGTTTAGTTTTGATTTTTTTATATGTGGTGCATACATGATTATTGAGTTACTGTAGAAAAATCAGAGGTTTTGGATCTCGGGAACCCTGTCAAAAAAATCAGACATCAAATCGGGTTTTTAAAGCTTTAAAATCGTGGTTAAAATCAAGAAGGTAACTTGCTGTGATGATATTTCTCTCATCTTATATCCGATTTTAGATCTGTAAAGTGCTATGGATTAACATTCAATAGATCTGTCTTCTGTGAAATTCTCGGATTTTTTGATCACTGTTTAGTATTTTTCCCCTTTTAGAGAATCTGTTTTTAAATTTAAATCTCGTTAGGGTTTACCAAAACCCTAATCAGACTTGTGTTAGTCATAAATCCCAAACCACAGATCCGATTCATGATCTGTAAAAAATGAGTATTGTTATTTTTCTGTCTACTGTTCACCACTAAAATTTCAGAGATTTTTGTTTAGGATTGATATTTATGTCTGTATTTTCAATCTGGAATAGCTGTTTTAATCCCTGTTAAGAGTGAAATATGTTAGCTCAGATTGCCGGAAGGGTTTCTCCCTAACCGAAGATGAGTTTTCTGATCTGTAAATTGGGAAATCTCCTTTTTCTATCTTAGTTAGTCTCTGTAAAATTTCATAAATTTCCATGGAGATTTGACCCCTGGTTCAGGTTTTGGACTGAGACTGGTTGGTGAATTAGGTCAAAAATAGCATATTTTAGGGTTTAATGCAATTTTCGGATTAATTTAATGTCAAAAAATTATTTTTATAATTTCAATTCGATATTAGGGTTATAACAAGTGTAGGTACCAATTTTTATGGATTTTGGAATCCATTTGATGGCTGAATTAAGCAAATTGCAAAACCGGGTTCCTAAAAGATCCAAAACACTGCTAAAATCACAGTTTTTGTGATATTGTTGGATTTTCGTGCATAAGCATATATTTTTAGGGTTTAATCATGTTCATAATCATATTAGGATGCTTTAGGTTTAATTTTATGCTCATTTGATTTCATTTAGTGCATAAAACCTAAGTTTTTACCAAAAATCTATTTCTAAAAACCCTGATTTCAAGGCCATAGTCTTGCCATCGGGGGCAATTTGGTCATTTGACCTAAATTTCGAAATCCCTAGCCCTAATTTCATATTTTTAATCATGTCATAGCATATTTGGTTTGAGTTTATTCCATTAAAATTTCAAAATTTGCATTTTATCAAAATATCTTTCTAAAAACCCTAATTTCAAGGCCATAGTCTTGTTATTAGGGGTATTTTGGTCATTTTGACCCCAATTTCGAAATTCCGTATCTTCTCTTTCATATTTATTCCATTTTATTTCATACTTTATCATTTTTATTTAAGGGAATCAAGGAAGAGGCTTATATCTAGCAAAATCCAACAATTTCCTGATATTGTTGGATAAATCTAGAAAAGCCAACATATATTCATTAACCAAGTTTTCTAGTTTTGCAGGTACATTGAAGACTTTATTTTTCATGTATTTAAATTTCAATAGTGATGTAATTTGTAATTAAACTTTGGAATAAGAATTTACCTTTCCTGCTTAGCTTAGGTTGCATTGCATATAGTTTATTTTTTTTAATAATGTTAATGTGTGATGGATGAAGATTCATGCATATTCAAACTCACCATGGTTTACACGAATGACACATGCACTAGCTTCTATGAAGTTTATAAACTTGGTGGAATTTGTATTTATGGCCATAGTCAGAATACGAATGATACTCAGATTTATAATCTTCACATTAGCCACATTCAGCCTACACTCTTAGGCTAACTTCAAAAATGCACTGCATTTCTCAAAAATACAAAAAGTATTTCTCAATTCCTCAAAATCATATTCATTCATTTCATGCATTTGCCAATTCCAATTCAAAATTTCAATTCAAAGAAGTTCATTTTCTCAAAATCTCCTAAGTCTTATAGCAAAATCGATTTTCCCAAAGGCATTGAATTTCAAAGGATATTTCAAGTATTTCCCAAGTTCCAAATTCAAATTTTCTAAGTTAGAATTTCAATTTCCAAGTTTGAATTCAGAGAAACCAACTCTCTCAGAATCGATTTTCACTAAATGTCAAGGATTTCTCAAAATCGATTTTTATTTCTCTCAGAAGTATATTTCAAATCCCAATTCACGATTTCTCATGTGATATCATTTCCAAGATTTACATTTTCTGAATATTTCAATCATTCAAAGCAAACATCATGTTTTCAAATGTGCATTTTCTGAAAATTCATAGCACATGCCTGATTCTATGTGCATTTAGAAATTAGAATATGATTTAGACAAGTTGAATAGAGTAGAGCATAAGATTGATCCTTGGTTCAATTACCCCTGTTAAAGGTGGCAGGAACGGTTGAACCTCGTACCGACAGGCGAGTCCCATTCTTTGGAATTTTCCCGCATTTTAAAAAACGGAGGCGAGTTATTTTCAAAAACTTTTTCAAAGGTCAGTTTGATTTGCAAAAGTTAAAATTTTGCGATGATAACACCCTCTTTGCTACTAAGCCGGTTGAAAGCCGAGCTTAGTGGCAAAGAAACACTCCAAAATTTGAAAAATGCCCCAGTCTGTAGATCTGAACTGGGTGTGGAAGAATTTATTTAAAAGACATGGTTTTTCAGGTTTAAAACTTTATCCTTGAATGGCTTTGGGAGGACGAAATCCTCGAAAATGATATGATTGAATGATAGAGATGAGGAAATCGTGGTGGGACTTTGGGTGAAGATCCCGAAATGATGAAAGGTAAGAATTTAGATCAAGTCTCGTGGGCGAGACAAGATCAATCTTTTGAAATGACTCAGGTTTTGCCCTTAACCTGGATGGGACGAAGATATATCAAAATAACCTGAATGGGGAAAGGAATATATGAGGACTTTGATGGGACATTTATGAGAGAAGGCCTTGTGAGATGAAGCTCGAGTAGGGTCCTATCCTGGATGAATATACAAAGAGCATGGATTCCTTTGTGGGGGGGGAAACCATGATGGGACTGGAAGAAAACACCTCGTCGAAACAAGACTCAGGTTTAACCCAAACCTGGAAAAGGAAAATACCTCGATGCACGGGCGAGGTTCAGGCTTAACCCTTAACCTGAAGGGGACGACCATATAGAATCCTCGAGTGAAGAGACCATGATGGGACCTTCGGAGTTTGGACAAACAAATCCGAAAGGGGTTTGCGAAAGGAGGACAGAAATGGGGTTCCCTAAAGCTTTGAAAAAGGGATGAACTTGGGCGTCTCATTGCTGAGACTAAATCAGCTTTTGAATTTAATGACCTCTCGCAGGGAGTACAGGTTTTGACCCTTAACCTGAGTGGGAACAACCATACGGATTTCTCGAAACCGTGATGGGACATGAGAGATACTTCAACTGAATGGGGTAACTCTTCCGGAAAATGTGAGAAATGGAAAGTAAGGAGATGTGAGAAAAAATGAAGGATGAATAAGGTAACAGGAGGTGAATCTTTCGACGGGGTGAAAGATGAATAAGGCGAACTTTTTATCAAGAAGATGAATCTATTGACAAAGCAAAAAGATAGAAGAGGACAAATCCTTTGGACAGGAGAAGGTGAGAGCGAGAATATGAAGATGGCGATGAAGATGGCAATCCTTTTAGCAAGGAGAAGGTAAAATATGAAGATATGAAGATGGCAATAGTAAGAAAAAGGCGAAATGTGAAATAAGAAGAAGGCAATCATTTTAACAAGGAGAGGGCAAGATATGAAATATGAAGGAAACAATCCTTTTGACAAGGAGAATGTAAGATGTGAAATATGAAGAAGGCAATCCTTTTAACAAGGAGAATGTAAGATGTGAAATATGAAGAAGGCAATCGTTTTAACAAGGAGAATGTAAAATGTGAAATATGAAGAAGGTAATCCTTTTAACAAGGAGAATGTAAGATGTGAAATATGAAGAAGGCAATCCTTTTAACAAGGAAAATGTAAGATGTGAAATATGAAGAAGGCAATCCTTTTAACAAGGAGAATGTAAGATGTGAAATATGAAGAAGGTAATCCTTTTAACAAGGAGAATGTAAAATGTAAGATATGAAGAAGGCAATCCTTTTGGTAAGAAGAAGGCAAAATGTATATATTTTGAAATTAACTTCATTTAACGACCAGCGAAGTAGCTGGGACATTTCATTTAGCGACCAGCGAAGTAGCTGGGACATTGCATTTTCATAGTGCTTATAACGGTGATAAGCATTGTTGTGGTAACAGAGCCCGACTTCTGCTATGACTTCCTATATCAAACTGCATAGCCTCTCAGTTCACCTCTACATTTTTACCTGAATTACCACTTCATCCACATCTAGCTATGAGGTTAGTGGAGTTTTGCTATAAAACTGGGATTCATCGGTTTGTATGTTAGTTTCTGGATAAAACAGGAAGCAGTTGGTATGCTAATTCAAAATCAGTATTTGATTTGCTGCAAAAGGTGTAATCTTGGTCCAATATTTCACATGATATCATTGTCTATGCCTTCTCAAATTAGGTTTCTTTAGTTTTAGCGTGTATATACGTTCATGTATAGATCTTCTCATATCTAATTTCTCATTAAATTAGGATATTAGGCATGCATTTTAGCATCCATTTTCCTTCTTAGTTTAAAGTATCCCTTAGGTACTCAGATATATGATCTCTCATCAGCATGATATATTATATTTCTTTAACATAAGGCATATGCATGAATATTTTATCATTTGGTGTTTGCAATATCTTTTTATAGTTGTTTGTTGTATTTGGCTAACTCTGCCCTTTTTGCAGGAAATATGTGGAACATATCATCATTAGGAGTTATAAATTCAATTTTGGTGTGTTGTAATAGTTAGAGCTTAATGAAAATTTATATTTCCAGTTTTAGCTAGAATGAATGAGCATTGTAGATATCATGAATTACTCCTTTTTCATGAATCTTTACCTTTATTTTTCAAAATTCTCACAATGGTGAAACACGAATGGCACGTGCACCGTTTCGTAAGAGGTAAATCAATCCTAAGTTGATGATCCACATCAATGGCCATAGTCAGGGTGTGGACAAAACTTAGGATTTTTATCTTTTACGAAATAACACCGGATCCACACTGGATCTATTTTCAAAATTCATCATATTTCCTTAAATATTTTCTCCTTTTATTAGAATTTAACTTAAAATTAATTCAAAATATATACCAATGGCCATAGTCAGGGTATATTGAGAGTTAATTTCATTTAACGACCAGCGAAGTAGCTGGGACATTTCATTTAGCGACCAGCGAAGTAGCTGGAACATTTCATTTAGCGACCAGCAAAGTAGCTGGAACATTTCATTTAGCGACCAGCGAAGTAGCTGGAACATTTCATTTAACGACCAGCGAAGTAGCTGGGACATTTCATTTAGCGACCAGCGAAGTAGCTGGGACATTTCATTTAACGACCAGCGAAGTAGCTGGGACATTTCATTTAGCGACCAGCGAAGTAGCTGGGACATTTCATTTAGCGACCAGCGAAGTAGCTGGGACATTTCATTTAGCGACCAGCGAAGTAGCTGGAACATTTCATTTAGCGACCAGCGAAGTAGCTGGGACATTTCATTTAGCGACCAGCGAAGTAGCTGGAACATTTCATTTAACGACCAGCGAAGTAGCTGGGACATTTCATTTAACGACCAGCGAAGTAGCTGGGACATTTCATTTAGCGACCAGCGAAGTAGCTGGGACATTTCATTTAGCGACCAGCGAAGTAGCTGGGACATTTCATTTAACGACCCTTGATTTAATGATTTGATCTAAGATTGAGACTTTCTGAGGGACAAACAGCACGAGGACTGAACTTGATCTTTTAGATTTGAAAATTTAGCAAAATAACCAATGCGAACACTAGGTTTTCCCACTGAGAGTCGGGAAGGAGATCAGCCTATTTAAGATATTTAGAGATCGAGGCAAGAAGAATGGTCGGGGTTTCAGGATTATCCCTTATCCTGAAGGGAAAATAGAATAGGCATTTTGAAGAGAATTTAGAAAAAGAATGATTCAGGTTTATCCCTTAACCTGAAGGAGAAATGGAAGATTTTGTGACAAGATAACTTGAAACTTGAATTTAGAAGGGATATGACAAGATTTAGAATTTATGATCTATGATTTAGATGGACCAGGTATGTGACGGGGAATATAAAAAGAATAAACTTTGAGAAAACAAAAGGATATAGAACTTTGAAAAAATGTAGAACATTTGAGGGAATTGATTTATTTTTGTAAAAAGAATTCTCACAGGTGGCATGATTGCCCCTATGAGTGATCTCAGTATTATCCCTTATCCTGAAATGGGAAAAAGAATAGAATTTAAAGATATTTAATGAAGGGAGATTGATATAAATCTAGAAAATCAACAAAGATTGACAAAACTTGTATTTACAAAAGAATCCTCATAGGTAGCGTTGTGGTTCCTACGAGGGGTTTCAGGATTATTCCTTATCCTGAATGGGAAAAAGAATAGAATTTAAGAAGGTGAAGAAAAATTGATATTCAGAAAATCAATAAAGGTTGACAAAACTTGTATTTACAAAAAGAATTCTCATAGGTAGCATTATTGCTCCTACGAGGGGTTTCAGGATTTTCCCTTATCCTGAATGGGAAAAGAATAGAATTTAAGAAAATTTAGCGAAGGCAAATTGATAAAAATCTAGAAAATCAATAAAGATTAACAAAACTTGTATTTACAAAAGAATCCTCATAGGTAGCGTTGTTGCTCCTACAAGGGGTCTCAGGATTTTCCCTTATCCTGAATGGGAGAAGAATAGAATTTAAGAAAATTTAATGATGGGAAATTGATATAAATCTAGAAAATTAACAAAGATTGAAAAAAACTTGTATTTACAAAAGAATCCTCATAGGTAGCGTTATTGCTCCTACGAGGGGTTTCAGGATTTTCCCTTAAACTGAAATGGGAGCACCTCGGACAACGAGGGTCAGGTTTATCCCTTAACCTGAGCGGAAACACCTCGGACAACGAGGGTCAAGTTTATCCCTTAACCTGAAAGGGCAAAAGAATCGATAAAATTTTTAATAGAATTGAGGAAATATTGATAAACTTGATAAAACTTGAAAAAATTGATGTAAACTTGATAAAAATATGAATAAAATGAATGAAACTGATAAAGGTATCAAAATTACAAGATTTAAGAAAAGGAGTTTTTCTGATCCTGCCTGCATATGGGATCTTGAAAAAAAAATGTTTATTTAAAAGATAAGTGAGAAGTCATTTTTGGGAAGAAAATTCATTTGTAAGAAGAACGATCAGTGCGAGATCTGATCCTTTTAAAAAGGAGAATCATCATGAGAGATCATCATGAGGTTTGATTTCGAAGATAGTGGTTTAAAAAACCAATTTTGAAAGAGAAGACAAACATGAGGTGATGAAAATGGTTCTTCTTAATTAGGTGATGAAACCTAATTTGAAAAAGGAAAAATCAACATGTTAGTTTATTTAAAAGGGATTTAGATCAAAATATTTGAACTTTTGAAGACTTTTGCAGAAACTTTTGAGATTTTATGATTTTGAAAATCCTCATAGGCAATATCATTTCTCTCATGATGGAGGAAAACAAATTTTGAAAATAGATGACAAGGATTTAAAATTTTTGAAAAATAGCAAACAGGATCAAAAGATTTTGAAGAAATCAGAAAGAAAAGGCAATACACCTGGGTTTTTAAAAGAGGAAGTTTTGAATAATATATACCCAGGGTTTTGGAAAATATAAGGAAGATATATATATAAAATATCATATAATCACAGATATACAAACAACACTCCCTAAAGCTGACTCTATATGCAATATTTGAAATAGCTGATAGGACCTTAATCCTAACTCTAAGATTTATATCATTTGATTCCAATCGAGGTACGCCGATATACTCAAGCCGAAGCTCGAAGTACGTGGCATATAAGATATCTCTTTGGTTCTAAGGTAATGGCTTTCCAACATCCTTGAGCACCTACCGATATACCTCGGACTATGTCCCTTAGGTACGTGGTAGGAGGGCGCGAGCCAAAATAAGTGGTCCAGTTGTGAGGCTCTCTCCCGAACTATGGTTCAGTGAGACAGCCCAGCAACGTGAAGACCGGGACAATATAGGTAGGGATGTTTTCAAAATATGATCAACATGCAATAAAATCAGAAGGCTCTAATGCAAGTCCTAAAGAGATAGATTTAAATGAAAAGAAGCATACACTTGCATACATTGTTTACATTCAATCCCTAAAATTGAGGAGAGTTGTATTTAAGACCTAAGTCTAATGTGAACATGGAATATTCTCCTCAATATGGTCCTACCAAACCATACTTAGATCCTATATGCAATGATGTCAGCTTTAGGACAGAGTTTAAGCTCCTAAGGTTTGCATGAAAATGTAGCTGACATATGTTAGAATAAAGACTTAGATTATATAAAAGCAAAGCAAAGGCACAAATTCGACCGGACGAAGACGAAGTCCCATCACGGTCGCCAAAACTGTGATCATCGCAAAAAATTTTCCTCTCCCGTTGGTTTCTCTCTCTTCCTTCTCTTTTCCTTTTCTAACCTCTATTCTCCTCCTTTTTGAAGGGAGTGGAATAAAAGAAAGAAAAGAAAGAGAGAAGAGAAAAGAAAGAAAGAAAGAGAGAAGTGGAACTATTTTGCGCGGTTTTCACTTGACCTTGATTTGAAAAGAATTTAGAAATTTAACTCGCCTTCGTTTTGAAAATATTTGCGGGAAAAGGGGAGACGGGATTCGCTCGTCGGTACGAGGTTCGACCGTTCCTGGCGCCTTTACCAGGGGTAATCGAACCAAGGATCGAATCTATGCCTTTTTGCTTTGCAGAACTGTAATTTGATGCCCTTCTCATCTGCAATGTCTTAAACACGTTCTTTGAAAACTCTCTGAGCTTCGAGTTGAAACCTCTTAGATGGGAGACAGTGGTTTTCTCATTACAGAGCTTTTCCTCTTCTTCAATGTAGCCTTTAATGATCCAGCACCACCAGATTGTAAGGCTTCAATTGAAGAGGGGAAAAAGCAAAGCTTCCTGTGTATAATGGATATACTGGAGAGTGGTTGTGCCATGGTGGAAGCTTAGTGTAGGCTGTGGTGGGTAAATGATATAGGCATCATGGTTGTGAGTAAATGAAAGTGCAGAACATGGATGAAGTGAATGCGATGGAGTTTGAGCTAGGGATGAAGACAATAAACTGGGTATATACCGGGGATAAATGCCATGACAAGTCCTAATAGCAAGTTTTTACATAAATATGAAAACTAAATACACAGTTTAGACTGGAAAGAGAAAAAAAAAACGTACCTGTAGATGGAGGTGCAGAAACCAAATGTCCTAAGGTGTCATGTGTGACACTATGAGGGACGGATTGCTGTGAATTAGAATTTACTAGCAGACAGTTTCTTTCCAGGAATTGACAATACCTCTGCAGTACATAAGCTTGCCTTTTCTTCCTTTATTTCTTTTACCTCATCCCTTTTGATAACAGGTTCGAAGTTCTGGAATGTCACTCCTGCACCAATATCTTCCAAGACTCCCTCATAGATCATCACCAAGGTAAACCCTGTGCTGAACTTAGTTCATCAGAACCACTATTCGGAAATGGATTCACTAAATGTTATTTTCAGGCAAGAGGTTTTGGAAGATATTGTATACCCAAATTGGATGCTAAGATGTCTTTTATACAAACTTGATGGCCTTGGATCCATTGGGACGCCCAATTACACTTGGGTGTGAGGTATGAACGGAGAGGAATGTAGCCCAATATGAAGGACAAAGGGTTGATGTCGTGAATCAAACTGTGGTACCGATGTGCAATACAAAGAAGGAGAAAAGTAAAGAAAAAATGCATACAGAGGATCGAAATGAGAACTGATGGTATTGTAGTTGCAGGATAAACAACGATCTAACAAACTGAAATAGAAACTTGAAATGCTATGAATTGAAAAAAATTAGGAAATCAATGAGAGATTACCAGTAGGAATCAAGACTAATAGGAATAAAAATCAGAAGGCAAACAGAAGTCAAAACCGAAGTAAGAAAAATAACTAAGAAGCAAAATATGATTTGAAACAGGAAGCAAAAGCATAGATCAAAATAAGAATGGAACAAAAGCCTAAATGAATTTAAAATAGAGCATCAAGCAGAGATTGAAAATAAACTACAACAGGAAAGAAACAACTCAAAGAAAAGGAAATGAATGTAAATAGGAAATTAAGACGTGAATTAAAATCAGAATGGGCAGAAAATTGGAAAGTAAAATTGGCTACAAACTAAATCGTAAATGAAACAAAAAATGTAAAAGAAAGATATCGAAAAATATGTTGGAATCAAATGATTCCATCGATGTTGCATGGAGGTGAGTGGATATTGCAGGAGCAATTCAACACCACCACTAATGCGTGAAGGAGACTGAAAACAGATAAAAATAAAAATAAAATAAAATAAAATAAAAAAAACAGAAGAAAGAAAGAGAAATTACAGAAGGAAGAAAGAGCACTTACTTGTAGTTTGCAGGGGTTCTAGGGAAGAAGCGCTGTGAGGGAGGAGTTGAAGGCAACTACCGAGGAATAAGTAGAAATTTGATGGTGTTGTAGAAGACGGACTGATGTTGGCTGAGCCAGGAGGGATGAAGACGAATGACAATGGCAGGAGACGAGTCCGTGAAGGAAAAGAAAGTGGAGGGATAGAAGACGACCCTTTTCTTCCCCTGCGTGAACTCCTCTTAAAGATGAAGAAGCGCCTTCGAGAGGGGATTTGTTGGAGATGGAGGGAGGAAAATCCAGGAGATGGTTGGAGATCGATGGTGGAAAATAGAGGGAGGAGTGCGCGGGAGATGATCCGTTGTGGATTTTCCCTTTTTCCAAAAAGAGGTTTCCTTTTTAGGAAATTTTTAAAAAAATGGTTAAGAAATGAGGTTTTTGGCAAAAAGGTTTCAAAAAAGCTTAAAATCCTTCATTTTTCTTTGTAGTCTTTCCGAATTTTTTTATTTTTTTGTGTTTTTTTTTTATTTTTTTTGTATTTTTGGAGTAGAAATCTAAGATTTTACGAGAAAACTAAGACTAAACATTAATTTTTTTGTATTTTTGTGGGAAATATTTACAAAAGTATTTTTCTGAGAATTTCTGACCATTTCGGGGAAATTTCTTCAAAAGAGTGGGTTTGGACCCAGGTTTTGAGAAAATGTTCGAGTTTTGACACTCAAATCGAGGAATACAATGCAACGGATCAAAACAGATGTCGGAGGAACTGTCCAAGCTTATTTAAAAACTATTTTTGGTATTTTCTGTAATTTTAATTTAAAATTTGGACAACGAGGCTCATATTTGGATCTAGACAATGGATCCAGATCCAAAATCAATTTAAACATATGAAATGAATTTAATTTCAATAAAACTAGAGAAATGGACTGGAATTTTGATTTGAAATGACCCATTTGCTCAGAAAATGATATTAGGGGCAAAAAGGGAATATTTAAAAGATTTTGAAAATTTTGGGGTGTTCACAGATGCCCCTCTTTGCTACTAAGTCGGTTGAAAGCCGAGCTTAGTGGCAAAGAAACACTCCAAAATTTGAAAAATGCCCCAGTCAGTAGATCTGAACTGGGTGTGGAAGAATTTATTTAAAAGACATGGTTTTTCAGGTTTAAAACTTTATCCTTGAATGACTTTGGGAGGACGAAATCCTCGAAAATGATATGATTGAATGATAGAGATAAGGAAATCGTGGTGGGACTTTGGGTGAAGATCCCAAAATGATGAAAGGTAAGAATTTAGATCAAGTCTCGTGGGCGAGACAAGATCAATCTTTTGAAATGACTCAGGTTTTGCCCTTAACCTGGATGGGACGAAGATATATCAAAATAACCTGAATGGGGAAAGGAATATATGAGGACTTTGATGGGACATTTATGAGAGAAGGCCTTGTGAGATGAAGCTCGAGTAGGGTCCTATCCTGGATGAATATACAAAGAGCATGGATTCCTTTGTGGGGGGGGAAAACCATGATGGGACTGGAAGAAAACACTTCGTCGAAACAAGACTCAGGTTTAACCCAAACCTGGAAAAGGAAAATACCTCGATGCACGGGCGAGGTTCAGGCTTAACCCTTAACCTGAAGGAGACGACCATATAGAATCCTCGAGTGAAGAGACCATGATGGGACCTTCGGAGTTTGGACGAACAAATCCGAAAGGGGTTTGCGAAAGAAGGACAGAAATGGGGTTCCCTAAAGCTTTGAAAAAGGGATGAACTTGGGCGTCTCATTGCTGAGACTAAATCAGCTTTTGAATTTAATGACCTCTCGCAGGGAGTACAGGTTTTGACCCTTAACCTGAGTGGGAACAACCATACGGATTTCTCGAAACCGTGATGGGACAGGAGAGATACTTCAACTGAATGGGGTAACTCTTCCGGAAAATGTGAGAAATGGAAAGTAAGGAGATGTGAGAAAAAATGAAGGATGAATAAGGTAACAGGAGGTGAATCTTTCGACGGGGTGAAAGATGAATAAGGCGAACTTTTTATCAAGAAGATGAATCTATTGACAAAGCAAAAAGATAGAAGAGGACAAATCCTTTGGACAGGAGAAGGTGAGAGCGAGAATATGAAGATGGCGATGAAGATGGCAATCCTTTTAGCAAGGAGAAGGTAAAATATGAAGATATGAAGATGGCAATAGTAAGAAAAAGGCGAAATGTGAAATAAGAAGAAGACAATCATTTTAACAAGGAGAGGGCAAGATATAAAATATGAAGGAGGCAATCCTTTTGACAAGGAGAATGTAAGATGTGAAATATGAAGAAGGCAATCCTTTTAAAAAGGAGAATGTAAGATGTGAAATATGAAGAAGGCAATCGTTTTAACAAGGAGAATGTAAGATGTGAAATATGAAAAAGGTAATCCTTTTAACAAGGAGAATGTAAGATGTGAAATATGAAGAAGGCAATCCTTTTAACAAGGAGAATGTAAGATGTAAAATATGAAGAAGGTAATCCTTTTAACAAGAAGAATGTAAAATGTAAGATATGAAGAAGGCAATCCTTTTGGTAAGGAGAAGGCAAAATGTAAGATATGAAGAAGGCAATCCTTTTAACAAGGAGAATGTAAGATGTGAAATATGAAGAAGGCAATCCTTTTAACAAGGAGAATGTAAAATGTAAGATACGAAGAAGGCAATCCTTTTGGTAAGGAGAAGGCAAAATGTAAGATATGAAGAAGGCAATCCTTTTAACAAGGAGAAGGCAAGTCTCTTGACAGAGCAAAAAACGAAGAAGGCAATCATTTAATCAAGGAGAAAGGCAAATCTTTTGACAACGCAAAAAGACAGGGAAGGCGATCCTTTTATCAAGGAGAAGGCAAATCTCTCGATGGAGAGAAAGACGGAGAAGGCAATCCTTTTATCAAGGATAAGGCAAGTCTCTCGACAAAGCGAAAGACGAAGAAGGCAATCCTTTTAATCAAGGAGAAAGGCAAATCTTTTGACAAAGCGAAAGACGGGGAAGGCAATCCTTTTATCAAGGAGAAAGCAAGTCTTTTGACAAAGCGAAAGACGGGGAAGGCAATCCTTTTATCAAGGAGAAGGCAAGTCTCTCGACAAAGCGAAAGACGGAGAATGTAAACAACTCTAGGTTGTATCCAAATGGATGTTGAATATTTATTTCATAGAATGTCTAGAAAATTTTGCCAATAAGATAAATTTATAGTTGACTTCAATGCTTGAAAAATGTGCACATGTGTGCAAAGATATTCCCCCTTTTTTTACCTAGAGTATTTCCCCCAACGAGGTTAACTCCTCGGTTTTAAGAGTCAAATTCAAAATTTTAGCGATGATGACTTTCTTCAAGGAAGCTATCTATTTCCCTGATATGAGAAGAGAAGAAATATTCTCAATTTCATAAAAGCAAGTAGTGAAAAGATATTGATAAAAGAATTTCGCATAAGAAAAGACGACTTCTGGCCATTTCGGCAGTTTGATATCTAGGTGTTTTTCCCATGATGATCTTTTTGCACTCTTTTTGAGTCATTGAACTTTTTCGGGCTTTTTACATCATCCTTCATTTGGATGTGTCCTGACTTTTCTCTCTTTTTTCGGGGATGGGTACGTCACAAACTCCTTCATCTTGGAGATGTTCCGATCCTTCATTTTCTCAGGGATTATGTATGATGGTGTTGGCTCAGAAGGTCTTTAGGTGATAGCAGAAATCAAATATCATTTAGGGTTTGTCGGTAGGTCCATCACACTCGCCTTCATCTCGACGGTGATCTGAACTTTCCCTGGAAGGATCCTTCACAAACTCCTTCATCTTGGTAGATGATCCAAATCTTCTTTGGCCCCGAGGGTCTACTCGCTTAATTCGCCTTCATCTTGACGACAATCGAGAGATCCCTTTTGCGGATATTTGATTACAGCTTTAAAATGGATAAGGAGATATGAATTGAGTGGATTCTTTTTTATCGCTCAGGATATTTCCACTGCCTAATTGCCAGAAAGTCATTTTAAAACATGCGTCATAACTATGATCAATATCAATTCGCTTCCGGCTTTTCAACATCATTGAATATTTATTTCACTAATCATACCAAGGATATTTCTTTCATCCTTTTGGTTGATCAACAGGAAAAAGATTTGAATTTTACCTCTTTTTACAAAAAGTTTCACCTTTTGGAAAAAAATACTAGAGGTAATCTGAGGTGATTCTTTTTGTGCCTTTAAGAATATTGGAATCAACAAATATTTTTATCAAATTGGTAAAGTTTTCCATGAATTCTTTGTGAAATAATCACTCAATATAGATTTTGATACGACCTTTAGTTGCAATTTATGATTTGGAACATTTCATTTAACGACCAGCGAAGTAGCTGAGACATTTCATTTAATGACCAGTGAAAACTGGGACATTTCATTTAACGACCAGCAAAGTAGCTGGGACATTTCATTTAGCGACCAGCGAAGTAGCTGGAACATTTCATTTAGCGACCAGCGAAGTAGCTGGAACATTTCATTTAGCGACCAGCGAAGTAGCTGGAACATTTCATTTAACGACCAGCGAAGTAGCTGGGACATTTCATTTAGCGACCAGCGAAGTAGCTGGGACATTTCATTTAACGACCAGCGAAGTAGCTGGGACATTTCATTTAGCGACCAGCGAAGTAGCTGGGACATTTCATTTAGCGACCAGCGAAGTAGCTGGGACATTTCATTTAGCGACCAGCGAAGTAGCTGGAACATTTCATTTAGCGACCAGCGAAGTAGCTGGGACATTTCATTTAGTGACCAGCGAAGTAGCTGGGACATTTCATTTAGCGACCAGCGAAGTAGCTGGGACATTTGATTTAGCGACCAGCGAAGTAGCTGGGACATTTCATTTAGCGACCAGCGAAGTAGCTGGAACATTTCATTTAACGACCAGCGAAGTAGCTGGGACATTTCATTTAACGACCAGCGAAGTAGCTGGGACATTTGATTTAGCGACCAGCGAAGTAGCTGGGACATTTCATTTAATCATTTAACGACCAGCGAAGTAGCTGGGACATTTCATTTAACGACCCTTGATTTAATGATTTGATCTAAGATTGAGACTTTCTGAGGGACAAACAGCACGAGGACTGAACTTGATCTTTTAGATTTGAAAATTTAGCAAAATAACCAATGCGAACACTAGGTTTTCCCACTGAGAGTCGGGAAGGAGATCGGCCTATTTAAGATATTTAGAGATCGAGGCAAGAAGAATGGCCGGGGTTTCAGGATTATCCCTTATCCTGAAGGGAAAATAGAATAGGCATTTTGAAGAGAATTTAGAAAAAGAATGATTCAGGTTTATCCCTTAACCTGAAGGAGAAATGGAAGATTTTGTGACGAGATAACTTGAAACTTGAATTTAGAAGGGATATGACAAGATTTAGAATTTATGATCTATGATTTAGATGGACCAGGTATATGACAAGGAATATAAAAAGAATAAACTTTGAGAAAACAAAAGGATATAGAACTTTGAAAAAAATGTAGAACATTTGAGGGAATTGATTTATTTTTGTAAAAAAAATTCTCACAGGTGGCATGATTGCCCCTATGAGTGATCTCAGGATTATCCTTTATCCTGAAATGGGAAAAAGAATAGAATTTAAAGATATTTAATGAAGGGAGATTGATATAAATCTAGAAAATCAACAAAGATTGACAAAACTTGTATTTATAAAAGAATCCTCATAGGTAGCGTTGTGGTTCCTACGAGGGGTTTCAGGATTATCCCTTATCCTGAATGGGAAAAAGAATAGAATTTAAGAAGGTGAAGAAAAATTGATATTCAGAAAATCAATAAAGGTTGACAAAACTTGTATTTACAAAAAGAATTCTCGTAGGTAGCATTATTGCTCCTACGAGGGGTTTCAGGATTTTCCCTTATCCTGAATGGGAAAAGAATAGAATTTAAGAAAATTTAGCGAAGGCAAATTGATAAAAATCTAGAAAATCAATAAAGATTAACAAAACTTGTATTTACAAAAGAATCCTCATAGGTAGCGCTGTTGCTCCTACAAGGGGTCTCAGGATTTTCCCTTATCCTGAATGGGAGAAGAATAGAATTTAAGAAAATTTAATGATGGGAAATTGATATAAATCTAGAAAATTAACAAAGATTGAAAAAAACTTGTATTTATAAAAGAATCCTCATAGGTAGCGTTATTGCTCCTACGAGGGGTTTCAGGATTTTCTCTTAAACTGAAATGGGAGCACCTCGGACAACGAGGGTCAGGTTTATCCCTTAACCTGAGCGGGAACACCTCGGACAACGAGGGTCAAGTTTATCCCTTAACCTGAAAGGGCAAAAGAATCGATAAAATTTTTAATAGAATTGAGGAAATATTGATAAACTTGATAAAACTTGAAAAAATTGATGTAAACTTGATAAAAATATGAATAAAATGAATGAAACTGATAAAGGTATCAAAATTACAAGATTTGAGAAAAGCAGTTTTTCTGATCTTGCCTGCATATGGGATCTTGAAAAAAAAATGTTTATTTAAAAGATAAGTGAGAAGTCATTTTTGGGAAGAAAATTCATTTGTAAGAAGAACGATCAGTGCGAGATCTGATCCTTTTAAAAAGGAGAATCATCATGAGAGATCATCATGAGGTTTGATTTCGAAGATAGTGGTTTAAAAAACCAATTTTGAAAGAGAAGACAAACATGAGGTGATGAAAATGGTTCTTCTTAATTAGGTGATGAAACCTAATTTGAAAAAGGAAAAATCAACATGTTAGTTTATTTAAAAGGGATTTAGATCAAAATATTTGAACTTTTGAAGACTTTTGCAGAAACTTTTGAGATTTTATGATTTTGAAAATCCTCATAGGCAATATCATTTCTCTCATGATGGAGGAAAACAAATTTTGAAAATAGATGACAAGGATTTAAAATTTTTGAAAAATAGCTAGCAGGATCAAAAGATTTTGAAGAAATCAGAAAGAAAAGGCAATACACCTGGGTTTTTAAAAGAGGAAATTTTGAATAATATATACCCAGGGTTTTGGAAAATATAAGGAAGATATATATATATATAAAATATCATATAATCACAGATATACAAACAACACTCCCTAAAGCTGACTCTATATGCAATATTTGAAATAGCTGATAGGACCTTAATCCTAACTCTAAGATTTATATCATTTGATTCCAATCGAGGTACGCCGATATACTCAAGCCGAAGCTCGAAGTACGTGGCATATAAGATATCTCTTTGGTTCTAAGGTAATGGCTTTCCAACATCCTTGAGCACCTACCGATATACCTCGGACTATGTCCCTTAGGTACGTGGTAGGAGGGCGCGAGCCAAAATAAGTGGTCCAGTTGTGAGGCTCTCTCCCGAACTATGGTTCAGTGAGACAGCCCAGCAACGTGAAGACCAGGACAATATAGGTAGGGATGTTTTCAAAATATGATCAACATGCAATAAAATCAGAAGGCTCTAATGCAAGTCCTAAAGAGATAGATTTAAATGAAAAGAAGCATACACTTGCATACATTGTTTACATTCAATCCCTAAAATTGAGGAGAGTTGTATTTAAGACCTAAGTCTAATGTGAACGTGGAATATTCTCCTTAATATGGTCCTACCAAACCATACTTAGATCCTATATGCAATGATGTCAGCTTTAGGACAGAGTTTAAGCTCCTAAGGTTTGCATGAAAATGTAGCTGACATATGTTAGAATAAAGACTTAGATTATATAAAAGCAAAGCAAAGGCACAAATTCGACCGGACGAAGACGAAGTCCCATCACGGTCGCCAAAACTGTGATCATCGCAAAAAATTTTCCTCTCCCGTTGGTTTCTCTCTCTTCCTTCTCTTTTCCTTTTCTAACCTCTATTCTCCTCCTTTTTGAAGGGAGTGGAATAAAAGAAAGAAAAGAAAGAGAGAAGAGAAAAGAAAGAAAGAAAGAGAGAAGTGGAACTATTTTGCACGGTTTTCACTTGACCTTGATTTGAAAAGAATTTAGAAATTTAACTCGCCTTCGTTTTGAAAATATTTGCGGGAAAAGGGGAGACGGGATTCGCTCGTCGGTACGAGGTTCGACCGTTCCTGGCGCCTTTACCAGGGGTAATCGAACCAAGGATCGAATCTATGCCTTTTTGCTTTGCCTAAATATAATCTAAGAATTTATCCTAAAAGATCTAAATGCATAAAGAATCATGCTTGTGCAATGCAAGAATGTATGCTCCTTTTGAAAGATGTTTTGGAAATTTCCAAGTATTCTGAGATGAACTTTGATAAGAGAGTGAAGAAAATGATTGAATCTAACTTTAAAACTTGAGATAGATTAGAGAAGTTCTAGGTCTTTGAAATAAATCAGAGTTGGAAAATAAAATCTTGATTTTGAGAAAGAATGATTTGAAGCTTTGAAATGAAAGGAAATGAAGTTTCAAAGTCAGAAATGGATTTTGAATTTTGAATTTTGAATTTGAATTTAAGAAAGAAAATGAATACTTGAGCTGGAATTGAATTTAGATTTTGAAGTTTGAAATTGGAATGGATTGAGAAACTCAAATGGTATTTAAGAATAGAAATGGATTTAGGGAGTTCAGATGAGATCTGAAAATGGAATTGGATTTGAAATTTAGAATTGGGAATGGAATTGGATAATGGATTTAAAATCTGGGATCTGAGGTCCGATGTAAAATTGGGTTCTGGATCCTAGGATGGATTTGGATCTAAAGTCTGAGATCCAGAGTAGAATTGGATTCTAGATCCTAAAGTGGATTTGGATCTGAAGTCTTAGATCCAAAAGTGGAGTTGGACTCTGGACGCTAAAGGAAATTTTGGATTTGAAGTCTGAGATCCAAAGTGAAATTGGACCCTATATCCTAAAGGAAATTTTGGATCTGAAGTCTGAGATCCAAGGTGAAATTGGATTCTGGATCCTATAAGGAAATTAGACCTGAAATCTGAGATCCAAAGTAGAATTGAATTCTGGATCCTAAGGTGAATCAGATCTGAAGTCTGAGATCCAATATGAATATTGAATCCTGGATCCTAAAAATGTATTTGAAGTTAAATTCAGAAGATGAATCAAGAATTTCCAAGTTTGAATTGAACTTTGGAAAATGAGATTTTGATTTTGATTCTCGAATATACAAATGAATTTCGAAGTCAAATTGGACTTTGAATTTGAAGTTTTGAATTTTGAAATTTAGAAGATGAAGAGAATCTCAAAGTTAAATTGAACTTTGATTTTGATTGGAGTTTTGAATATAAAATGAATTTGGAACCTCAAAGTCAATTTGAACTTTGAAATCTGATTTGAATTTGAGTTGGAACTTTGAAGTTTGAATATAAAAAATGATTTTTGGAATTTCAAAGTCAAATTGGACTTTGAAATTGGAATTTTGAATCTTGAAATGAGATAGAATTGGATTTGAATAAGACTTGACCTGAGAAATGAAGGAGAAGAATCACTTGGAATTTTAAAAAGGAAATTTTGAAAATATGATGCAATTCTATCCTATGTGATGAATGAATTTAAAGAATCTTTGAAATTGGATTTTGAAAAGCTATTCCATTCTTTAAATGAATTAAAATAAGATTAAAGATATAATACATCCCCGACTATGGTCATTGAATGTATTATATAATAATCTATATTTAAATTCAAGTGAAGAATAAAATACATTTGGTGCTTTTATAGAATTTAAAATGAAATTAACTCTCAATATACCCTGACTATGGCCATTGGTATATATTTTGAATTAATTTTAAGTTAAATTCTAATAAAAAGAGAAAATATTTAAGGAAATATGATGAATTTTGAAAATAGATCCAGTATGGATCCGGTGTTATTTCGTAAAAGATAAAAATCCTAAGTTTTGTCCACACCCTGACTATGGCCATTGATGTGGATCATCAACTTAGGATTGATTTACCTCTTACGAAATGGTGCACGTGCCATTCGTGTTTCACCATTGTGAGAATTTTGAAAAATAAAGGTAAAGAATCATGAAAAACGAGTAATTCATGATATCTACAATGCTCATTCATTCTAGCTAAAACTGGAAATATAAATTTTCATTAAGCTCTAACTATTACAACACACCAAAATTGAATTTATAACTCCTAATGATGATATGTTCCACATATTTCCTGCAAAAAGGGCAGAGTTAGCCAAATACAACAAACAACTATAAAAAGATATTGCAAACACCAAATGATAAAATATTCATGCATATGCCTTATGTTAAAGAAATATAATATATCATGCTGATGAGAGATCATATATCTGAGTACCTAAGGGATACTTTAAACTAAGAAGGAAAATGGATGCTAAAATGCATCCCTAATATCCTAATTTAATGAGAAAATAGATATGAGAAGATCTATACATGAACGTATATACACGCTAAAACTAAAGAAACCTAATTTGAGAAGGCATAGACAATGATATCATGTGAAATATTGGACCAAGATTACACCTTTTGCAGCAAATCAAATACTGATTTTGAATTAGCATACCAACTGCTTCCTGTTTTATCCAGAAACTAACATACAAACCGATGAATCCCAGTTTTATAGCAAAACTCCACTAACCTCATAGCTAGATGTGGATGAAGTGGTAATTCAGGTAAAAATGTAGAGGTGAACTGAGAGGCTATGCAGTTTGATATAGGAAGTCATAGCAGAAGTCGGGCTTTGTTACCACAACAATGCTTATCACCGTTATAAGCACTATGAAAATGCAGTGCACTGTAAGGTGTTTAGGTGATGAAGTGAGTGGGGTGCAATATGCAGAGAAGCGACCAAGGTAAATGCATGGATGTAAGGTGATAAAAAATGAAGCACAATGTATAGTGTCATGGTGACTGGTGTTGGTGATGTACTGTGGAAGATGAAGGTGCTGGAATGGTATGTATCTTATTGCTGTGCAGCATGACAGTAATATAAAGAAAGAGAGAATCGTATGAGCATCAGATGATAGTAGGAAATGTCATAGATGACAGCAGGGGTACTACGGTGAGTCCACAAAAATAACTAATGGAAGACATATTGACTGTTTGGGCACATTTACTAGATGGCTGATGTTAAGGTTATGATGAACCATGGTGAGTATCTGGCAGTATGCAACCAGAAAGGGTATGAATAATAACTAAAAGTGTAAGGTTTTAAACTGTAAGAAGAAAAGGACACATGCAGAGCACACATGAATCTTACTGCTGGGACTTAAGGGAGCAAATGTACAGGTGGTAAAAAAAAAAATGGTATATATAGTTCTAACAAGTAACTATGTCAATGTTGGGTGGATAAGGTGGAAGTGTAGCTGGGATCATCATGGAGATGGCTGTAGTGTAATGAAGGATGGGGTTATAACAGCAACAAGTGAAGATAGGGTTTTAGCATGAACTGCACATCAGTAAGGAAGGTTTATGAAAGATAAGAAGGTTGTGGCAACAGGTAAGTAGGGACGCTGATGAAAAGGATACATGGAGTGATGATGTCAATCGTGTATCCAAGGAATAAACATAAAGATTTAAATGGTATTGAGTCAACAGATAACACTATCTAAATAATTTAACAATATGATGAACCCAAAAAATGAGATGGAAGATTTAGACAGAAAATGAACCGATTCCTGTCATGACCATGATGTAGACATTTACAAGGTGGCTGAAAACAGTGGATTTTAGGGGAATGGCTGGGACTGATGTTATGAAGTGGATTGAAGGGGAAGCTAGCCGCGAAGGGTGACCATAGTGGGCAGCACTTGGGTGGTTGAAAAGGTAAATTACAGCAGCTGTAAGCTTACTCTAAAACTCATAATTGAGAGAGGGCTGAAGTGGTGGTGCTGTAGTGCAGTGATAAGACGTGAGTGTGGAATGAAGGAGAATACATGCAATGGGAGGATATATGGAAGAGGTTGTAATAATATGTAATGTAAGGATGGAGCATAAGGTGTTGTGCTATTAAGGGCTGGGAGATGATTGGTCACAAAGTGGTCTTAATATGCTGATAGTGATGACAAGCAGTGAGGAGTGGGAATAAGACATAGTGGGCTGCCAACTGTGGTCTGCTTGAGGATTCATGAGATCAAGTTCCTCACCCTGTTTTGTCAGCTCACAGGCTGGAAATATCAAAGCTTACCATGATTGCTTCAATTAGCTGCAGTTTGACATAGCCTGTCCAGTTTTATTTTATTTTATTTTTATCAAACTTAACTCCATGTCTCGTGAGGTGGCCCAGCCAAATCCATATACTTACAGAAATCCGACCTTTGCCTTATTGGGGAGGTCATGAGGATAGATAGACGGAACACCTTGTGGTAAGCCAAGCTCAGCACATATGTTCATGCAAGGGTTGTCAGGAGCATTTACGCATCCCTTAAGGCTGCAGAACTGTAATTTGATGCCCTTCTCATCTGCAATGTCTTAAACACGTTCTTTGAAAACTCTCTGAGCTTCGAGTTGAAACCTCTTAGATGGGAGACAGTGGTTTGCTCATTACAGAGCTTTTCCTCTTCTTCAATGTAGCCTTTAATGATCCAGCACCACCAGATTGTAAGGCTTCAATTGAAGAGGGGAAAAAGCAAAGCTTCCTGTGTATAATGGATATACTGGAGAGTGGTTGTGCCATGGTAGAAGCTTAGTGTAGGCTGTGGTGGGTAAATGATATAGGCATCATGGTTGTGAGTAAATGAAAGTGCAGAACATGGATGAAGTGAATGCGATGGAGTTTGAGCTAGGGATGAAGACAATAAACTGGGTATATACCGGGGATAAATGCCATGACAAGTCCTAATAGCAAGTTTTTACATAAATATGAAAACTAAATACACAGTTTAGACTGGAAAGAGAAAAAAAAAAAATGTACCTGTAGATGGAGGTGCAGAAACCAAGTGTCCTAAGGTGTCATGTGTGACACTATGAGGGACGGATTGCTGTGAATTAGAATTTACTAGCAGACAGTTTCTTTCCAGGAATTGACAATACCTCTGTAGAACATAAGCTTGCCTTTTCTTCCTTTATTTCTTTTACCTCATCCCTTTTGATAACAGGTTCGAAGTTCTGGAATGTCACTCCTTCACCAATATCTTCCAAGACTCCCTCATAGATCATCACCAAGGTAAACCCTATGCTGAACTTAGTTCACCAGAACCACTATTCGGAAATGGATTCACTAAATGTTATTTTCAGGCAAGAGGTTTTGGAAGATATTGTATACCCAAATTGGATGCTAAGATGTCTTTTATACAAACTTGATGGCCTTGGATCCATTGGGACGCCCAATTACACTTGGGTGTGAGGTATGAACGGAGAGGAATGTAGCCCAATATGAAGGACAAAGGGTTGATGTCGTGAATTAAACTGTGGTACCGATGTGCAATACAAAGAAGGAGAAAAGTAAAGAAAAAATGCATACAGAGGATCGAAATGAGAACTGATGGTATTGTAGTTGCAGGATAAACAACGATCTAACAAACTGAAATAGAAACTTGAAATGCTATGAATTGAAAACAATTAGGAAATCAACGAGAGATTACCAGTAGGAATCAAGACTAATAGGAATAAAAATCAGAAGGCAAACAGAAGTCAAAACAGAAGTAAGAAAAATAACTAAGAAGCAAAATATGATTTGAAACAAGAAGCAAAAGCATAGATCAAAATAAGAATGGAACAAAAGCCTAAATGAATTTAAAATAGAGCATCAAGCAGAGATTGAAAATAAACTACAACATGAAAGAAACAACTCAAAGAAAAGGAAATGAATGTAAATAGGAAATTAAGACGTGAATTAAAATCAGAATGGGCAGAAAATTGGAAAGTAAAATTGGCTACAGACTAAATCGTAAATGAAACAAAAAATGTAAAAGAAAGATATCGAAAAATATGTTGGAATCGAATGATTCCATCGATGTTGCATGGAGGTGGGTGGATATTGCAGGAGCAATTCAACACCACCACTAATGCGTGAAGGAGACTGAAAACAGATAAAAAAAAAAAAAAAAAAAACAGAAGAAAGAAAGAGCACTTACTTGTAGTTTGCAGGGGTTCTAGGGAAGAAGCGTTGTGAGGGAGGAGTTGAAGGCAACTACCGAGGAATAAGTAGAAATTTGATGGTGTTGTAGAAGACGGACTGATGTTGGCTGAGCCAGGAGGGATGAAGATGGATGACAATGGCAGGAGACGAGTCCGTGAAGGAAAAGAAAGTGGAGGGATAGAAGACGACCCTTTTCTTCCCCTGCGTGAACTCCTCTTAAAGATGAAGAAGAGCCTTCGAGAGGGGATTTGTTGGAGATGGAGGGAGGAAAATCCAGGAGATGGTTGGAGATCGATGGTGGAAAATAGAGGGAGGAGTGCGCGGGAGATGATCCGTTGTGGATTTTCCCTTTTTCCAAAAAGAGGTTTCCTTTTTAGAAAATTGTTAAAAAAATGGTTAAGAAATGAGGTTTTTGGCAAAAAGGTTTCAAAAAAGCTTAAAATCCTTCATTTTTCTTTGTAGTCTTTCCGAATTTTTTTATTTTTTTGTGTTTTATTTTTATTTTTTTTGTATTTTTGGAGTAGAAATCTAAGATTTTACGAGAAAACTAAGACTAAACATTAATTTTTTTGTATTTTTGTGGGAAATATTTACAAAAGTATTTTTCTGAGAATTTCCGACCATTTCGGGGAAATTTCTTCAAAAGAGTGGGTTTGGACCCAGGTTTTGAGAAAATGTTCGAGTTTTGACACTCGAATCGAGGAATATAATGCAACGGATCAAAACAGATGTCGGAGGAACTGTCCAAGCTTATTTAAAAACTATTTTTGGTATTTTCTGTAATTTTAATTTAAAATTTGGACAACGAGGCTCAGATTTGGATCTGGACAATGGATCCAGATCCAAAATCAATTTAAACATATAAAATGAATTTAATTTCAATAAAACTAGAGAAATGGTCTGGAATTTAGATTTGAAATGACCCATTTGCTCAGAAAATGATATTAGGGGCAAAAAGGGAATATTTAAAAGATTTTGAAAATTTTGGGGTGTTCACAAATATTCTCTCTCTTCTTTCTCTTTTCCTTTCTAACCTCTATTTCCTCCTTTTTGAAGGGAGAAAATAAAAAGGGCAGAAAGAAAGAGAAAAGGAAAGAAGAGGAATTCTCTTTCGGGGTCTCACTTGACCTTAATTTTGAAAAAAAAATGTTTAAGAAAATAACTCCCCTCCGTTTTTGAAATGTTTGCGGGAATACTGGGAGACGGGATCCGCTCGTCGGTACGAGGTTCGACCGTTCCTGGCGCCTTTACCAGGGGTAATCGAACCAAGGGTTGAATTTATGCCTTTTGTTTTTGCTAAGAAATTATCTAAGAATTTATCCTAAGTCTAAATGCACAAAGAATCATGCTTGTGCAAATGCAAAGATGTATACTTTTTTTGAAAGTGTTTTGAAGAATTTCCAAGTGTTTCTGAGATGAATCTGATAAAGTGAAGAAATGATTTTTAACTTAGAACCTAAGATTTAAAATCCTAATTTTTTAGAATAATCAAGAACTCCGGGAAAATAAATCTGGATTTAGAAAGAGATGATTTTGGAAGTTTGAGAAGAAAGGAGAAAGGGATTTTCAAGGTCATAAATGGACTTTGAATTTAGAATTTTGGGTGAATATTTGAAAATTGAATTGAATTCTAGCTTTTGAAGCTTTGAAATCAGAATAAAACGTGAGAAATCAAAGTAGATTTGAGAAGTAAGATTGATTTGAAAATTGTGAATTCAAGGTAGAATTTGAATCCAAAGTTTGATTTTAAATCGAGATCAAAATTTTGAATTTTGGATTTGAAAATGGGGATTGGACTTGAATTTTGGGGTGAAATGGATTTGGATTTTAGAATCGGGATCCAAGATGGAATTTGGATCTGAAATTTTGAATGGAATTGGATTCAAGATTTGGAATCTAAGATGGAATTTGGATCTGAAATCTGAGATCCAAGGTAGAATTGGACCCCGGACCCTAAGATGAAATTGTATCTAAAGTCTGAGATCCAAAGTAAAATGGAAATCTGGATCCTAAATGGAATTTGGATCTGTAAGTTGAGATCCCAAGTAGAATGGGGATCTGGATCCTAAATGGATTTGGATCTGAAGCTTCAGATCCAAAGTAGAATTGGGTTCTGGATCCTAGAATGGATTTGGATCTGAAGCCTGAGATCCAAAGTAGAATTGGGTTCTAGATCCTAAGGTGGAATCGGATCTAAAATCTGAGATCCAAGGTGAAATTGGGTTCTGGATCCTAGAATGGATTTGGATCTGAGATTTGGAATCCAAGATGAAATATGGATCTGAGGTCTTAGATCCAAAGGGGAAATTGGATTTATACTTGGAAATCTGGATCCAAGTTGAGATTTAACTTCGAATTTGGGCTTTGAAAGTCCAAATGGGACTTTTGAATATGGATCTGGGTTTTGAAAACCCAGATTGAATTTAAAATTTAGGAAAGATCATGTTTTTGAGATTCAGAATCAATCTCAAACTGTGGTTTTTGAATTTTGAAGATAAGAAGATGAACTTGATTTTGAGAATGAATCAAGAATTTCAAAGTTTAAATGGAACTTTGAAATTGAATTTTTGATTTGAATTGGAATTTTGGAGTTTGAATAAAATGGTTTTGAAATTCCAAAGTCAAATTGGACTTTGAATTTGAGATAGAATTGGAATAGAAATAGAAGCTTGAGGAAAGATGTTTCAAAATCACTTGGGTTTTTGAAATGATGTTTTGGAAATATTGATGCAATTCTATCCTAAATGATGAATGAATTTAAATAACTTGAAATTGGATTTTGAAAAACTATTCCATTCTTTAAATGAATTAAAATAAGATTAAAGATATAATACATCCTTGACTATGGTCATTGAATGTATTATATAATAATCTATATTTAAATTCGGGTGAAGAATGAAACATATTTTTTGTGCTTTTATAGAGTTTAAAATGAAATTAACTCTCAATGTACCCTGACTATGGCCATTGGTATATATATTGAATTAATTCTAAGTTAAACTCTGATAAAAGATGAAATATTTGAAAATATGATGATTTTTGGAAAAGGATCCAGTGTGGATCCAGTGTTATTTCATAAAAGATAAAAATACTAAGTTTTGTTTACATCCTGACTATGGTCGTTGATGTAAATCATCAACTTAGGATTAATTACCTCTTACGAAATGGTGCACGTGCCATTCGTGTTGCCATTTGTGAGAATTTGAGAAATAAAGGAAAGGAATGCATGAAAATGAGCAATTCCTGATGTTTACAATGCTCATTCATTCTACCTAAAACAGGGAATGTAACTTCTCAATTTAGATCTAGCTATTACAACATGTAAGATCAGTTTTACAACCCCAAGTAATGATATCTTCCACATATTTCCTGCAAAACAAGGATTTAGCACAAGGTAACGAAGATATAAGATATGAGCAAAAGTTGAAGATATCATATCAAACTCCTAATACACGATTGTGCCTAAGGATGATACTTGTGAACAATAGGAGAGGTATATTCATAAAACTTGAGTGGCATGTTTAGGCTAATCTAGAAATATACATATGCATAACCGGAGTGATAAACTTAGACTGATTGGAAAACATATATGTAAAACCTAAACTGCAATGGGAAGATACCTGAAAGGATGATACTTAATCTAAGGGAAGCCTAGTGGTATGTCTGGATATGTAGGCAATATGTAGTGAAATGATAAGGTGTCAATAAATGTGGGCAAAAGATGTAATGATCTATCATGGACTCATGTGACAATATGCAAGACATAACAAGACGAGAAATGGTAGAAAGAAAACAGTATATAATACAACAGCAGGGGGGGTCATGAATGTTATGCAGATACAAATGATATTACAAGACAAAATATGAGCTAACAATTAAAGTTGCAACTATAAGTATGAATGCATTGTGAAGGCAATAAGTAGGATTTGGTATTCAGATGGTGCTGCAGATGTTACAGCCGGAGATGCTGAGTGACAGGAGGATTTTTACAGAAGCGCATCAGCTCATAGAACTGTTCGAGACAATGCAACACATGTGCGTTATAAAGGTGACAATGAGAAAAGATGGAAGATGGTGACTGTATAATGGAAAATGATGAGTATTGTTGTGAGTGAAAGATGAATAGTAAACTTTACAGAGAATGCAAATGGTGAGTGTTGAACATATACTGTGCATGAGGGGTCAAATGATATGTATAGATGAGGGATATTTCAGCAGAAGATAGTCTTCTGCAAGATGCTGACGGCGGCAGATGATGAGGATAGTGGGATAGGTGGTAGCCATGCCAAGGTATGCATAATAATAAAACAATATACCTGCTGCTGCAAATGAGATTATAGCAACAGGGGTATGATGAAGACAGGGAGTTGAAAAAAAAAATGTGTTCTTTTCACAAGTGGATATACAGAGGTGTATGGTGTGCAAGTATTGAAGCTTGTGCTATTTGTAGGTGAGTAGTGCCTATGAGATGCCAAGCTAACAGGACCAAAAAAAAAAATTATTAATATATATGATGCCAATTTGATCTCTTCATCCCTGTAATGTTGATTGCATCTAAATGTCATTGAGATTGCTGACAGCGCATCACAGGCACATAGGCTTCCTCTGCTACTTGATCGATCTGAAAAATTATCTCTAACCTCTAGCCCAGCTTTTAAAAGCTCACCATCAATCCTTTCTACTTATGAGCATTTTAAAAGAAACTGATTTGAATGGATTGGACAGGCCTAGACCTCTCACTTGAACTGGATCGAATAATCAGATACTGTCAAAACACCTCCCTTTTCCCCTGAACATGCTAAAAAAAAAATTGTCAGCTTCGTGATGCATATTTATACCAGCGGGTAGGTCAACCATGTAGCGGAAGGTCTGTAAGGGGATTCGACTTCTCTCTTTTTTTTTTATGTGTTCAAGAAGGATTTCACCCTGCTGCAAAGGGGCCCGAGCTGAAGGCAAATTAGACAGCCACTCCAGAGCATGACTACACCAGCATATTGGCGGCTTACTTCCAAAGGGGAAATACAAAGCTTCTCAACTTTGAAATATACATCAAGAGAATACTGATGATAAAAGATCACCAATGAATGGATGAAACGAGAGATATCCAGATAAAAGCAAACATGATAATTAGTTAAAATGGAAATGACAGTTTACGCAAGATTTAAAGAAAATAATGAGAAAATCCTAGCGATAACATTCAGATGAGTTCAGTAAGGAAGATTAACATATACAGATAAAGCTCAGAACTAAATCGAAAGAGATAAATTGAACAAAACATCAAATACATATTGCCGAAAGGATATACAAATGATGTCGAGCCAGGTGGATGTACGCCATGGGGAAAAGCCTAATCGAACATATCATGACTAAAGGGATGTAGAGCAGAGGATTATGGGTAAAACTACAACTTAATACTACATAGGCATTGGATAAATTACAATCCATACTAACATAGAGGCACAATACAAGAGAAAATATGTAAAAGTTATAAGGTGATGGCAAGACTAGAACAATCAAACAAAATAGAAACCAAAAAACAAAAATTAAAAGAAAAGTAATAGTGCGATAGCACCTTCAGAACCCAAAATCCTGTTGAACATTCAGCGATAGTCACCATAATTTTGATGGGTACATAGCACCATCGAGAGAGAAAAAAAGAATGATAGCCAGATATTAAGAAAAAGGATCAAGGGTAAATAATAAAAAAAAAAATGATAGGGGTTAACCTACCGATATTTTGAGGGTATAGGTGAGCAACCAGATATGGTGGGGTTTACCGAATACTAGTTCAACACTAGTGAGAGGAGGGCCTCTAGTATTTAATTACTGGAAGTTCGCTTGATCAGACATTGCATGGCTATTCGATCGAATGCAGGGAATTCCTATGCCTCCAATAAAAATGAAAATCACAATATGATGGAATGAGGATAGGAGTCAAGATCAATGGATCCGTCATCCTTTCAGAGGGAATTACGCGTGAACAAAAGTTCACTTATGCATGAGCAAAGCAGTTCTATGCTGAATTGCAGAGCCACAGTGAAGAAGATATGGGAATATGAAAATTCCACAGATGTTACCCCTATAAGTCGAGGCTGCCATAAACAGTTCGGCGTTACAGAGGGTGTTAAAATGAGACAAATAAACTCAGCATAACTCGAAATAAATCCAAAAAAAAAATAGAATCAAAATAGGAATAAAGCAATAGAAATCGAGATAAGTTAAAAATAGAATGCAAGTAAGAACTGGAAATAAAACTCAGGAAATAGATGCCAGTCGAAGATTAAGACATAAACTAAAATCTGAGTGAAAATAAAAAAAAGAAATCGAATGTTGGGACACCATGATCCCTGTTAATTTTGCATACGAGAGGTCGGCATTACTACAAGCAAGCCGTCACGTTCGATGATGCATCAATGGGGCATAATCAAGACATGACAAAATGCAGAAGCCAGGAAATGGGAGAAGGAAAGCAAAGTGTAGCAATGCAGAAAGTTGGAGGTGAGCAAGGGACTCTTACCAGCCTTTTACAGTGGAGAGATATCGAGGGATGCTGGAGGAAGGGAACGAATGCTTGATATGAAGCCCAATGAGCTGCAAAGATTTTGCAGAAGGATGTTGATGCTCTTTCAGTGGAACCCGAAGGGCAGTTCTGTTGATTTCTCGTGCTTGCTGGAGCTTTTTTTTTGTAGAGAGAGAGAGGTTTCCCCTCTTTCTGCTGTAGGGATTTCCTCACTGAGAGAAGAGTCCATGCCCAGAGGGAGCAGGATTGCTGGAATTCTGAGGGAGAGAGTGAATCCGATTCTTTGTTTGCAGGAGTTTCTGAAGGAAGGAGGAGGTCGATTCTTCTTCAGGGGGAACCAGAGAGAAGTCTAGTGGCTTCACTTTGCTCGCAGGGACTCCGGAAGAGGGAAGCAAAAGGGGAAGTGATGGATGAAAATCGATGCGAGAGAGTGAATCCTTTAGAAGAGGAGTAGACAATGGATGCCTTTTCAGAAGCTCGGGGGCCTCTTCTTAAGGGGAAAATAGAGGGTTCGAGAGGAAAATCAGTTGAAGATGGATGGAGGGGAATCCAGGTTTTTGTTGTAGATGTGCGATGGAGAGAGAATGAGATAGGCGCGGGAGAGAATCCGTTACCATTTTTCCCTATTTAAAAAAGGTGGTCCTCTTTTAGAAAGATTTTTGAAAAGTGGTTTAAGATGAGGTTTTTGGTAAAAAATGGCTTCAAAAGCTTGAAAATCATTCGTTTTCCTTGTAGCTTTTCTCATTTTTTTGGTTTTTTATGTTATTTCTCTATTTTTTTCTATTTTTGGAATAAAATCCTAAATTTTGTGAAAAAACAAATATTAACACTAATAATAAATTTTTTTTTTATGTTTTTGCAAAAATATTTACAAAAGGAGTTTTTCTGACAATTCAAGGCGATTTTTGATAAAATTTCTTCAGAAAATGAGTTTAGGATCCGGGTTTTGAGAGAATACGGATTTAAAACACTGGATTCGGATCCAGAATTGAATTTGAATACATCAATATGGAATTTAATTCAGAAAATCTGAAGAATGACTTAAATTTATCTTTGAAATCGCTTTGATTTTCTCAGAAGATGGAGTCAGGGGCAAAAGGGTCATATTTACAAAAGCTTTGAAAATTTTGAGGTGTTCAAACCAGTGCAGTACAATAATCATTTTTTACCGCCACAAGCTTTTTCGATCGCTCGCTTGTCGCTGCAGAAGCTTTGAGTATATAGAGTGCAAGAGAGCAAAAGAAAAGAGAGAGAGAAATTAAAATCACTTGAAGGTAATCACAACGAGGGTAAACAAAGAAAGCTCAACGCATTTGCATTCATTCACTATTTTGCCCGCAGGCTCATTACAATTTAGATCTACGAGCTAACCCTTTGAGGTATTAATCAACCTGAACCAAAGTACAAGAGTGGCCCGAAGAAAGTTACAAGTGACTCAACACTTACATCATGACTCAACCAAATCAAAAGACTCTAGACACACCTGTACAAATTAGGTCACAAGGGAACATACACAATCATATTACTCTCTTTTTTTCTATCAAACAAATAAAAAATAAATAAATAAGATAAACTTCTACATTAATAAGAAAAAAATTTGACTAGAGTGAATCAGAATTTTTCTTCTATGATCGACATGTGATCCCCAACAAAAAAACTATGCTGAACACATCTATCGTATTTAGATAGAGTGAAAAAAATGCTGTTGACGTACTGTACAACTACATAGAGAGAGAGGTGCTCTAGGTTTTGATGTGCACCCACCTTTGATTGTTCAATCAAATGAAATATGGTAAAAGAAGCTGTACATATGTAGTTTACATGGTTTTCTAAAGATACAGCTGGACCGTTATCCATATCATTCTATATCGGCATAAAAATAATAAAACAAGTTATTATGTGTCAATCATAACATGGCATGTGTTAAAACCATTTATTTAATCTTAAAATAATATTTTTAGTATTTTTATATTTATTAAAAAATAGCCAATTCGGGCTTGTAGTGTATTGATGCACAGATACTAATGACATAGCCTGCAATGCCAAGTACATAGATATATCCCATGAGTTCCTTACCCATGGGAGAGTATTGGTCACCCTCATGGGTAAGAAACCTTGAGAGGTTATTTTGATCAAATCTAACCCCACAAACGTATTCAACATGGTCAAAATAGTAGTAATAGACTCGTGAATCATATTTTTGACATAAAAATAAAATTTTATGAGATTTAAAAAGTCAATACATTATAAGCCATTGATTTTTTAACCCCAGCAAAATCTTACATATACATTGGAATAGCATGATCCAAGGACTAATTGCTACTAACCCAAACATGTAGATCACATTTGGAGGGTCAGATATGCAAAAAACATTAAAATAAAAAACATTATATTTTTTATTAGAGGATTTCTTACGAGGGTAGCAACCATAGTGACAAAAGTTAAAAAAGGCAAAATCTCCGGAGTCAAAAACTTGGGAGATTTTAAAATTTTTCATAAATCTTGCATTTTTTTGGGCAAAATCTCGGCAATAAGAAATAAATTAAAAAAAAAATTATAAGAAAATATAAATAAAACACATTTAAAAATAAAAAAACTCGCGATAAATATCTGCTAAAACTGTAAATATCGCAATATTTGACACAGTTTGAAAATCTTGCGAGAAATTGTGTTTTAAACTTTCAGGCAATTTCTCCCGATATTATCACAAGATTTTTATAAATCTCATGATATTTGTTACAGAGGTAGCAACGATATATATATATATATATACACACGGTTTTCTCTCTTTTGTTTTATCTTCTTGGTACTTTAATTCAGATGTGCAAGAAATTTATCTACAATATGCAATTCTTTGTTTTACCCTGAAAATCTTTCAATGATAGAGCAAAAGTTTGAAAAATGAGATGAAAGCATGAGGGGAGAGCGGTTGTATATGCAAGAGGGATTTCCCACTTTAATTTCAACCACATGAAACCCTCTTAATTGGTTTATCATTTAAAAAGCTAAGCAATGTCATGCTATCAATTTTGACTGATGTGCATAACATACAAGAAACAGTTTGGCCTACTTTCTGTTAATCGACAATCACTGTCCAAATTCATACCACATATCGTGATTTTTCCCATCGTCAGTGTTGTGCCGACTTTAAATTTCAACATCAAAACGTGCAGTTTTCGATTGTGGCAGTTGGCTGTTGCACAAAGCATTATCTGTAAAGACCCACATTCCCCAAGTGCCTACTGTTCCTTTGAAAAAGATTCAATCTGCATACTTTCTATTGCTACTAGTTGTTACCTTTAGCGTCAACTTTAATCATCGTCGCAAGATCTCTTTAATCAATAGTGACAGCTTAGACTGTGGCTAAAGGTGTTTCATTAAGAAAAAAGTAAAGAAGATCATTAATGACAGCTTAAGCCATCACTAATAGACATATGCTAATAAAATATATAAAATATTAGCTTATATATATAATGTGTCACTGTTAAGCATTTCTCATCACGCGGGAATTGAAATATGCAGCTTCATTTCCTCCAATCTCTGCTTTAATCACCAAAGATTATTCATGTGTCTCGTACTTCAAGCCCTCAATGTAACTCAGAAGCAAATCCAAAACCTAACTTAATCAAAGGTCAATATCTTTAGTGATTAATGACGATACGCATGTCATCGGTAAAAAAAAAAGAAGAGAGAAATCTTCAAATACCCCCCAAATATTTTGGCCTAATTCATTTGCACAACAAACATTTCAGACTTTGCAAATGCCCACTAAAGTTTTTACTTGGTTTTATCAAATGACCTCAATCATAAACTATCATTGGGTTGTTATCGGATTAAGGTAACTCATGTTGTGAAATTACCATTTTACCGCTGTAATTAGATAAATAAAATTATTAGTTCACCCTTACTCTAGAAGGATGAGCAAAATAAGTTTGTCAACTGAATGTATTTAGCAAAAAAATTATTACCTACAATGATATATGAACCATTGCCCTCCTTAAAAAAAACCACAACTCTAACCACTACACAATAAAGCTTATTGTTGGCTATTTTCTAAAAAAAGAAATTATATATTTAGATTGTGATAAGTCAATCAACCCAACAATTGCTCAACCCACTATAACACAATTGGGTCCGTTTGGTTCCTCAACAGTTGATCCGATAAATATCTGAAGATAAAGTAAATGCACTTTCATTTAACCCAAAAGCTGATGTGGTTATATATATAATTGACAAAAGTTTTACTAATTCAAGAATCAAGATCAATTAGCTATTGCTATGATAGTAACTATGCAAGTTTTAAGGTTTTCATTTAGATATGACAAATTAATCCACTTTATTTTAAGCCTATATAAATTTGGGAAAAGTAGTAGCTACCTATCACTTTTTGAGCCTATCACAAGCTTATCACCAGTAAATAAGGGTTTCATGTTATTTATTTTCAAATAAGACCTTATAGATGCCTTCAGCATGGTTGATTTGCTAAAAATGACACTTGGATCATATTTTTTGATTAAAAACATGAATTTTTAAGCATTGACTATTTTTGAAAATTATAGACCGTTGATTTTTAAATCTTATAAAAACCTAACTACGTTCGGAAGATTCAAGAGTCTATTCCTATATAATTAAGCATGTAGATCACATCTATATGATCAGATTTTAGTGGGTCGAGTAAATGTTGGGTTGATTGGCTTATCACAATCTAAATATATAGATTTTGTTTTAAAAAATAACCAACAACAAGCTTTATGGTGTTGTGGTTAGAGTTGTGGTTTTTGTTAGGGAGATCAACCTATCATTGTAGGCAATAATTTTTTGCTAAATACATTTAATTGACAGCCCTACACAGTCAAACTTACTTTGCTCATCCTTTTAGAGTAAGGATAAACCAATAATTTTATTTTTCTAGTTACATAGGTAAAATAGTAACTTCACAACATGAGTTAGGTTAACCCAAGAACAACCCAATGTTAGTTTATGATTGAGGTCATTTGATTAACCCAAGTAAAAACTTTGGTGGGTATTTGCAAAGTCCGAAAATGTTTGGTGTGCGAATGAATTAGGCTGAAATGTTGGGGGGTATTTGAAAATTTTCCAAAAAAAAAGGTTGCTCTTATAACTAATCTATGCAGATTTTCTTTTGAAACATTAAAGACATTACCTTATTGGCAAAAAAAAATTTCTTTAGGTACTATCCATGATTACCTATCTGTAGAAACTCTTAATAATAAACGATATTTCAGTAGGGCTATATAGTTAAAGATGGAAGCTCATGGTATTAATGATTGAGCTTGGAGGGTCTTCTCTTTCCCACCTTAAATCTAAGGGCACATTGACAATGAAAGACTATGACAGCAAAATCTGGTGCCTCATGCATAAATTCTAGCCACAAACTATATGTTCAATTGCAGCTATGCCTAAATGCAACTTTTGAGAAGCTGTGACAACTGCTTCCTCTTAAGGAATCAGAGAAAGAGAAAAGATAGTCGAAACATTAATGTGACTTCAGTCTTACCTCCTAAAGGCAAGCTTTGCAAACGCAAAGTTCACTGTTTCATGAAAACTCGTGGCATCTAATGTTCGTGCACGTAAGCGCCTCCATGTACATGTGTGTGTGTGCTCGAGCGTCTATGTGGTTCATATTTACACACACAAGAGCAGGTGCATGTGCTCTTGTACTTGAAGTCAACAGGTTCTCCAAAGTTTTTGCTTCTCCAAAGTTTTTGCCTCTAGACTTTTGGAGAATGCCATGGTACTCTAATCATAGTGACAATGACAAATATCGGTGATATTCTGAACAAAAATTTTAAAAAATATAATATTTTACTTAAATGGCCAAAATATCATGATACTATCATTGCTGATAAAACCATAAGACAAATCAAATTTTCAATTTATTCCATGAATTTTGCTACACTGACTTTTACATATTCTAAACTCATGTTGATGTTGATAGAAATTTTACTTTAGTGGGTCAGGCAACTCAAATTGAACCAGTGAGCTCGATGCACGTGTAAATACGTTATCTTTCAAGCGATAGTTGCCCCACTTAGGATCAAGTCCTCGGTGCAATGGGTATTCATGCAACTACGCTCCCAGGATATAACTGAGCTTTTACCTTCTTGCAAATGATCGGACCATGTCTTGCACTGGGTGAGCCCAACAACCTCAACACGAACTACCTTAAACAACCTCTTGATTAGGGTTGAATCAGATATGGATCCTAAGTTTGGATATAGACCTTAACAGTAACTAGGTCAGATCTAAACTACAATCGGATATGAGTCTGATCAGCAACCAGATCTGGATGTTGGATAGAAATCTAAACTATAATGAATCTGGATTCTGGATAGATATCCAAACTATAACGAATCTAGATTCTGGATAGAGATCCAAACTATATTCAGATCTAGATTCTGGATAGAGATCCAAACTATATTCGAATCTTGATTAAATCTGAAAGTGAATCTGGAGCCGAATTGAGGCTGGATCTGGGCTACACTAAATCTGAATCTCTATGAAAGAATCAGATCTCTACTTGAATTTGGGTCTAACCCATGAGAGAGAAACACCAAAATTAGAGAGAGAGAGAAACTTCAGCTAGCAAGAGAGGAGAGCAAAGCTCGAGATAAAGAGAAGAGAGTAGAGAGGGATGAGAAATGAGGAGGGGGAGCTCGGTTTATACAGGCCCCAGCCCCACCAGCCATCATAATGGCCATTAAGGGAGCCTAAATGGCTAAGTCAATGGTCAACATAGTTGGGTAGCTATGGATCATTTGGACTCTTAATTCTCATACAAAAACGTTGAGCAAAGTTCAAAAAGATCCAAGAATGTTTTAAAGCAAAGTCAAAGTCCATTGAATGGTTGGTTAAAGGTCAAAAATATACTTGAGGATTAAAACCATCCTAGGTATTCAAAAGAAAGTCAAAGACCAAACCGAATCAAACTGAACCAAACCAGTTTTTGTCTGAATCCGAATCTGAAACCACAAACCATAAACTCAAACCCAAACCCAAATTCAAATCTAAATATAAATATAATATATTGTTTGTAATCCAAGATCTAATGCCCTTGAGGGCCATGCCCTCTAAGGCACCACCTTTCTATATAAGGACAAAGAAAGTTTTACAACTTTCAATATGGGACTAAACTTTTGTAGGAAACCCTATACCTATATACTTAAGAAAAAATAAAAAGATAGAGGTTATATTTAGGTAGTTTTGAGCAAAAAATCCAACAATCTCCCACGTGGGTCAAAACTATAAGAAGAGAACTCAAGTGGTTGTTCACGAAGATTCAGTGCATAGGTGAAGGTATTGTTTGGGTTTGAACCCCCACGTTAGTGTTACTTAGTCTTAGTCAGTCTGAGACCTCAATAGTATTAGCTTTAAATTGAGAATCTTAATTGACCTTTCAAATACCGTAACACACACTTTCACTTTAGTGGTCATAGTGTGTCTACCAATATATAAAAGTTACATATTAAGGGTCATGTATTGTATCTCAGTTTCATGAGAACGTTAGATACAAAGTCTAAGTCTCATAGAAGACAACCCCCACATTCGCACTCACATAGTTAAGTCCATCAAGGATGTAAACCTGTTTGAAACACCCCAATCATAAGGCCTATAGATCTTATTAAGAGTTTAATTCAAACTCAACTTTTGTACACATGTTTCAAGCACTTGACATCAAGAATGAAAAAATTATTAAGTGCTCAATTCAATCACTCAGAGACTTGTTCTTCCCATTGAATCACTCGACATGGTTTGACCCTTATCATGTGGTTGGGTTTCTGTCAGCAGTGATTACTTTTATAGACTTTAACATTATTCTCCTCAATGTTTTAGATACGATATCTTGAAAAAGTATCTTTATCAACAGATACGCTAAGTTTTGATAAGATTTCATGTATTCAATTGAGATTACTCCTTGTTTGAGTAAATTATTCATAAAATTATGCTTTAGACTGATATGTCTAGATTTTTCACTATAAATAGTACTTTGTGCTTTGTATATAGTTGCTTGACTATCACAACACATAGTTATCAGGGATACTAGCTTATCGCCTAATGGTATCACCATTAAGAAATTCTTTAGTCATTCAACTTTCATACTAGTTGATGCTAGTGCTATCAACTCTTCTTTCATTATAGAATGGGTTAGCACAGTATGCTTCTTGGATCTTCAAGCAATTGCTCTAGATCCAAGGGTAAATATATATCCACTTGTGGATAATGATTCATTGAAATGAGAAGTTCAGTTTGCATCATTGTACCCTTCAAGTACATTGGGTTCTCTTTCATAGAATATCTCAAACTCTAAAGTTGCTCTCAAATACTTCAAGACTCAATATATTGCATCTCAATGTTCTTATCCTGGATTATTTGTATATCAGCTTAACTTGCTCATGTTGAACGCTCTATCTGGTCTAGTTTCATTCATAGCATATATGAGACTGTCAATAATACCTATATAGTCTAATTGAGATATACTTCTTCCAGTGTTAATTGATAGCTTAACACTAGGATCAATTAGAGTAGCAATGGGCTTACAATTATAATGATTTTATTTTCTTAATGTTGTGGGATTGAGTTAATGCATAACCATTTTTATGTTTAATAAGTTTAATACCAACTATAACATCAACTAATCTCATGTCTTTCATGTCAAATTTAGATGAAAGAAAACTTTTGGTATTATTTATGCATTCTATATTATTACTCATGATTAGCATATCATCTACATAGAGACAAACAATTATAACATGATTATCTTCTACTTTGTTATATATGCATTTATCAAAGACGTGAATTCTAAAACCACATAAAATGATTACTTCATCAATTTTTTATGCCATTGTTTAGGTGATTATTTTAAATTATATAATGACCTTAACAGTTTACAAACTTTCTTTTGTTGACCTGGTGTGATATAACACTCAGATTTTTACATATAAATTTCTTCTTCTAAGACACCATTCAAAAAGGCAATTTTGGCATCCATTTGATGAATTTCAAAATTATAAATGATGTCGAAGTAACCATAGTTCTAATATATGCACTCCTACGTACATAAGCATAGGTATTAAAACAATCAAGTTTGGGTTTTTGTTTGAAACCTTTAGCTAATAGTCTAGCTTTAAAATTTTCAATAGAGCCATCGGTTCAAAGCTCCCTTTTTGAAAATTCATTTGCATCCCAAAGGTTTAAAACCAGATAAATTAACAAAAAATTAAGTTTTATTTTTTATGATAGAATCTAATCCACTCTATATAGCTTTCTTCCAAGAAGGAGCATCAGAAGAGGTCATCGCTTCTAAAAAAGAAACATAATCTGTATTATATAGAAATAAAAATCAGGGCCAAAATCTTTAGGTTTTCTCAATCTTTTACTTCTTCAAATTTCAATATTTTCAGTCTCATAAATTTTTTTTCTTGAATTATTTTCAAAACTTTTAGAGTTTCAAGTGATTTTAAATTTAAATCTTCTCTAAATTTGGATTAGATATTTTCTAAAATCACTTTGGTTTCAATATCCACAAATCTATATATCTTACTATTTTGAGAATATTCAATGATAACAAATGTACTAATTTTTTTTTACCTAGTTTGGTTAATTTTGATTCAGTAAGCTTTACAAAAGCAATACAATCCCAAACTTTTAAATAACGTAAATTTAGTTTTCTCCCTTTTCAAAATTCATAAGGTGTAGTGTTTGACTTAGAATATGGAACTCTATTTAAGATATGACATAAACTAAGTGATGTATCAACCCACAGGTTATAATCTATACTAGAACTAATAAGCATTGGATTAACCATGTCAAATAGAGTCCTACTTTTACTTTCAGCTACACAATTATGACAAGGAGTATATGGACCAGTATTTTGTTTATATATTATACAAATTTTACAAAACTCAATGAACTCATTTGAAAGATATTCACCACCTCTATCAGATCTAAAAGACTTTATTTTGCTATTATGAAAGTTTTCAACCGCTGCTTTAGAAATCTTTAATTTTTCAAATGATTCATTTTTTGTTTTCATAAGATAGACATAAACATATTTTGTTAAATCATCAATAAAGGTTATAAAATAATTGGTACCCCCACGCGTTGGAGTATTTTTTTTAATCGCATACATCACAGTGTACTAACTCTAGTAATTTAGAAGTTCTTTCAACACTCTGAAATAGTTTTTTCGCAAACTTTGTTTTAATGCAAACATCACATTTTCTAAGATGTTCATATTTGCATTTAGGAATAAGTCTTAAGTTACCCATGTTTCTCAAAGATTTATAATTTACATGTCTTAATCTAGCATGTCATAAATCATATGAATCAAGCATATAAACAGAAGAAGAAACAACTTTATTACTCAAATTGAGTTTGAACAATCTATTGGTGGTGTATCCTTTGCCTACAAACTTGTGGTTCTTCGACAATATAATATTGTCAGATTTCAATACAACTTTGAGAACATGAGTTGTAAGCAGATAGGCATATACAAGATTTTTCATGACGGTAGGTACGTGATACATATTTTCTAGGGTTAGACATTTCTTAGAGGTGAAGTAAAGTTTCACACGCACTTTTTCATGAACTTTATCTTCATGTTTTTCTCCCATATATATAATATGGTCTTTCCCTACGGTTTTGTATGTTTTGATCATACTTCTATTATTGCATGAATGGATTATTGATCCAGAATTTATGTATTATTTTTTATTTAAATTAATAATAAATATCTGACTAACTACATCCATTAAGTCATTATCGGGTTTACTAGCATAGTGACCTGGTTTTTCACAAGTATAGCAGGAAACAATCGTTATCTTTTTAGCATCGAATTTGGATTTATTGTTCTTTTTAAGTTCGGATTTGAACCTTGGTTTAGGTTCAACCATATTTATCTTAGCTCGAACTTCTTTTATATCATCTTTCTTATCTCGAGATCGAGCTTCCTCCTCGATTCTAGGATGTTAAAGAAGTTGTTCTAATATAAACTCTGCATTCTTATGTTTTAATTCATTTCGATAACCTTTCCAAGATGGGGCACTCTCTCAATGATTGCAACCACTTGTAATAATTCATCAAGGTTCATACTCGTAGACTTGATCTAATTAGCCAAGATCTGTATCTCATGGATTTGAGGTAGCAATGGATTATCATCAAAGAAATTGAAATCCATAAACTTATTAACCAAAAACTTATGATTTATTACATCCTTTATTTTGTATTTACTTTCAAGAGCTTCCCACAACTTCTTTGTAGTGATAACTTCTAAGTAGAGGTCGAACAGGGTGTTGAAGAGTGCATTCAATATGTATCGGCGACACACAAAGTCATCATGTTTCTACTTTAGTCTCCTGCAAGTTTTAGCAATAGTTTTGTCCTCTCGTTCTTCTGGATAGTCCTCCGTGAGCACATATGCCACTTTTGCAATCGTGAAGAAGATGAACACCTTTTGTTGCCATCATTTAAAATTGGTGTCATCGAACTAGGACAACTTGGGTAGTTCTTGGTTTCTAATCTTTACAGTCATTATTTGCAGAATTATCGCTTAAAAATTCTTGAAAATTATACCTTAGTTAGTGAGTCAGGCAACTGAGAGTGAACCAGTGAGCTGAGAGGCATGTGTAAATGTGTTATCTTTCAAGCGATAGTTGCTCCACTTAGGATCAAGTCCTCAGTGCAATGGATATTCATGCAACTACGCTTTCAGAATATAATCAAGCTTTCGCGAATGATAGAATCATGCCCTACACTGAGTGAGCCTAACAACCTCGACACAGACCACCTTGAACAACCTCTTGACTAAGGTTGAATTAGATTTGGATCTTGGGTTTGGATCTAGATCCTAACAGTAATTGGGTCAAATCCAAACTATAACTTGATATAGGTTTGATCAGCAACCAGATTTGGATTTTGGATAGGGATCCAAACTATAATAGATCTAGATCCTAGATAGGGATCTAAACTATAATTGAATCTGGATTGGATCAAGAAATAGATATGGATTCAAACCAATGCTGGATCTGGGCTAAACTAGATCTAGATCTCTCTAAAAGAATCGGATCTCTACCTGAATTTGGGTCTAACCCAAGAGAGAGAGAGAGAAGCACCAAAATTAGAGAGAGCAAAACTTTAGCTAGAGAGAGAGGAGAGCATAGCTCGAGATAGAAAGCAAAGATTAGAGGGATAAAAAATGAGGAGGGGGAGCTGGGTTTATATAGGCCTCAGCCCACCAACCATCATAGTGGCCATTAAGAGAGCTCAAATGGTTAGCCATAATGAGCCTGGGCTGGCCAAATGGTCGACCATAAAGGCCTAAATGGCTAGCCAGAGAGGGGCGTCCAAAATAGACCAAAGTGATATGAATAGGATCTGAAAGGACTCTGCCAGTTACAAGATCATCCAAGATAGGATTATAAGTCAACGGTAACATGGTTGGGTGGCTATGGATCGTTTGGACTCTTAATGCTTATGCAAAAATGTTGAGCAAAGTTCAAAATGGATCTGGATAAGATCTAAAAAGATCCAAAAGCAAAGTCAAATTCCATTTAATGGTTGGTCAAAGGTCAAAAATATACTTGAGGGCAAACCCAAATCTAAATATAAATTGTTTGTAATCCAAGATCCAAGGTTTGTTCAAGCCCAAAATCTAATGCCCTCTAACGCATCACCCTCCTATATAAGGACAAAGAAAGTTTCTACAACTTTCAATATAGGACTAAACTTTACTAGGGAACCTATACCCACATACTTAGGAAAAAATGGAAAGATAGAGGTTATACTTAGGTAGTTTTGAGCCAAAAATCTAACATATGTGATTATAACAATATTAAAAATTATGATCACCTCGTATGAAATTTCTATGTTTTTTAAATATGCCTCCTTTCAATGAGTAAAAGGAAATGCACTCACCATCGAGGTGGTATCCCATATGGTAAGCAGGGTCCCGTGCCAAGCTGAAGGCCCAGGTTTAAATCCCTCTGCCACATGGGGTTTAAGAGACATCTGGTAGGGGTCTGCCTAAGCCCAGCCAGTCTTTCAAAGAATACAAAAAAATGCACTCTATGTCACCATGAGACGTTGAAACGAGAACTTGTGATGTGGGTTTGACTGGCAAGATTGCATTTTTTTTGGAAAATAGGACATAAGGACATTTTAAAATAAAAATTTGATTTTTATTATAAATTAGGAAATCTATTTCCTTATGTCATATTTTTTTAAACTTCTTCAACTACTATTAATTATGATATTTTAATATCATTTGATGCAAAATTATAATAAATTATTAAGGTAATTTGATTTATGCATTTTTGCACTTATCTCTCACTTTTTCGTATCAATGACTCAAATTGAAGCTAGAAATTTATGGTTCCTCTAAAAAACAAGGAATATATATAGAATCAAAACAATTTTTTTTTGTTTTTGTTGAAGCATGCCAAAAATGTATGTTTTTAATGCATATGGAGGCTTCTTCTTCATCTTGATCTTTTTTTTAAGAGTAACAAGTCTAAAAATGTCTATTGAAAATTGACAAGGGAAAATAACAAATGCAAAAGTGAAGTAGCATTTCCATGAAAAACATAGTTTGAATTCACTTACCATGAGAGTCAAAGTCTAGTGACACTTGAAAAGTTGCTTTTCTTTATATGTTTCTAAACTAAAATTCCTAAAAGAGATTGGATAACATGGCACTTAAAATAAAGCAACCTAAGCAAAAAATGGTAAAAGCAAGAGATTTATTTTTAAAGTATATAATGATATTTTATGATAACTAGCTTTTGCCTATGAATTTTGTAACAGCTAAGTTTTATTCTATATCACTCTATATGGAGTTTTTTGTGTGATAAATAGCCGATATTGTTACAATGTATTCAGTGTGACTAGATCTTTTGTCCCACTGCCACCAACACTTATTTACACCATATCACATGGACATGGACATGTACATAGACTAGAAATGAATGTGAGACATGAATATGCAATTTTTTTGAAAAGTTGGACAAGATGACATAGATTTTTAATTTTTATTGATAAAAAAGTATATTTTTGATATTTTAGTAGTTAAAAATCTTGGTATTTATTATTGAATTATTTAAATAATATTAGAATAATGTAGGATATGTCATGATGTGTCACATGGCATCTACGTTTGTCATGTTTGTGTTAGTAGACACTGGAGGCATATAACTTGTTCCTGTGGCATAGTTTACACTTTGTCATGTCAAACAAAGCTTAGTATAAAATGTAATAGTTTAGAAATTGTTGAAAGCATTTGTTAGAGATATGATAGGGTTTATCAAGTTTGGGTTAATTTTATGGTTTAACAGTTAGGGTGTGTTTGATAGCAGGGATAAAATGCTCCGGGGATTTTTTGTTCCATTTTGATGTGTCCCATGGGGGCTATCAAACATGTCAAAAAATGTCTCCACCTAGGGGTGGGCAACGGGTTGGCCCGGCCAGCTAATGGACCGGCCAACCGGGTCAGCCTGGTCAAAGCCTGGCCCGTCAATTGATGAGCTAAGTCTAAGTCCTAGTTGGGGCCGACCCATTGAGAAATCCTAATCTCATGGAATCCGGACGGGTTGGGCTAGATATATATGCATATAATATATATGTATAATCAGAATATATATTATATATTATTTATTTATTATTAGATTTGTTAAATTTATTTTATTTGCTATGTTTTCTATATATGACATGATAAATGTAAAAAATATAATTTTTCATTTTTAACTTAAGTTTCATTTTCGGATTACATATTTTAAGGAGACAGAAGAAGGATTATCACAAATCCCTTGAGTTAAGGATATGATAGAGGTCAGTGACTTGTTATTATTATCTCTTATTTTGGACTACATATATTTGTAATTTGTAAAAGATCAATAAAAAACAAAGGAATACTTCTTCTCTACTGTGTTTTTCTTTAATATCATTTCATTACAAGAAAAATGTTAATTAGCGATGGACATTTACGACTGAAATAATCCATCCCAATATTGCGACGGATTAGCGAGATAAAATTAGTCATCCCGAAAATTAGAATTAGTTGCAAAATTTGTGACAGGAAAATTCTGTCTCAAAATCCGTCGCTAATTAGCGACGAAATGTAATCCGGCTCAAACTCCATCGCAACTTCGCAACGGATGAGCGACCTAATTTTTTTGTTGATACTTCATTCTAATTGGCGACGGATTTTGAGATGAAAATTTTCCATCGCTAAGTTGTCACTAATTTCTTCTGTAAAACCCTAATGTGATCCCCTTTCTTTCCCTTACTGTTTCATCCCTCACACATTGCCCGCCGCCTGTCACCTCCTCCTTCTTCCCTCACTCCTCTCTCATCACCATGTGCCATTGCCGTGTGCCATCGGCGCCCGTCGCCTGTCGCCTATCACCTCCTCCTTCTTCCCTCACTCCTCTCTCGTCGCCGTGTGCCACCGCCAACCACCGTAGTGTGCCATTGTCGCCCGCCGCCTGATTTCTCTCCATCACCTCCTCCTTCTTCCCTCACTCCATCTCTCTCACCGCCGTGTGCCACTGCCGTGTGCCAACCTCCTCTTCTTCCTCCCCCTCCCCGAGTCCTCTCTTTACCTCTTTCCTTCCCCATTTGCAGGCCGCCGGAGCGGTGCCATCGTCGACCTCCTCTTCTTCCTCCCCCTCCCCAAGTCTCGCCCAATCCGTCGCAGGCCGACCATCGCCGACCTCCCATCCCCTCTTTTCTTCCCCTATTTTCTTTTGTCCACCCTGCACCATCGCTGTCGTCGAGACGCACTTCGTCTCTCTGACGAGTGCCGACCCAGAGGCCCTCCACTATCGCGGTTCTCATCGGCCAGTACCGGATTCCTTATTGGCCCTTCTTTGTGTTTTTTTTCTTCCTCTTTTTCTTTTCTGCCCTTCTTCGTGCGAGAGTAGCGGTGAGCAATCATATACTAGTCAAGTTCCATCCATCTCGTCGGGCCTCTGACATGTATCCTCCAATTGTAAAGGTCTGTTTGGGTGACGATAAGTTGGTCGTTGTGTGTGTGTGTGTGCAGCTGTAGCGTTCTCTCCTTGTGAGAGGGGCAAGTAGATAATTTGGTATTGTATTATTTTGTGTTGGGCTGCCAAGAGACATCATATTCAAAAAATAAGTGTAGCTGAGATGCGTATGCTGAGATGGATGTGTGGAAATACAATAAAAGATAAGATTCTGAACGAGGAGATACGTAAGAAGGTAGGCGTTGCACCCATTGAAAATAAGATGAGAGAGAATCGTTTACGGTGGTTTGGACATATTCGGCGAAGGCCTAATGATGCTCCAGTTAGAAGGATGGAGAAATGGAAAAATATATTAGTTAAAAGAGGTAGGGGTCGGCCTAGGAAGACATGGATGGAGGTGATAGGAAAGGATATGAATGCTTTGAACCTCACCGAGGACATGGCATTGGATAGAAATGATTGGAGGAGAAGGATTCATGTGGAAGACCCATAATGATTTTCTTTTTTGGTTCATATCGCCGACCCCAATTGTTTTGGGATGAAGGCGTAGTTGTAGTTGTTGTTGTTTGTTGTTGTTGTGCTTTGGAGGTATTGATCATGCATTTATTTTAGCATTTAATTCATATTAATTCATGCATGATCCAATACAAATCCAAAATTTATCGTTAGTTTCAAGAAAATGCGTGAAAAAGATAAAATTCAAAAAAAGCATAAATTGTAAGTTAATTTTGTGAATTAGGTTGTTTAGAAATTAGTATTCATATTTTTCTTTAGGATTTAGATTTTTAATTAAATTAGATTCAAAAAAATAACTCGACGCTATAGTTTTTAAGAAGTTGAAATAGTTTAGGCAAAATGTAGTTTTTTAGAAAACATTTTGTTTTTGTAGAAAAACTCTTTTTGGAATTTATAGAAATTAATAGGAGTTCGTAGAAAACTCCTCCTCTTTAAATACCCTACGTAGGGATTTGAGAGAGGGGCCCTTCTTTGCTCACACGCACCCCTCTTCTTCTCAACCCCTATCTTCTTCCTCCTCTTTTCTTCTCCTTCCTTCTTCCTCCTTTCTTCTTCTAACTCTTTCCCACCGGAGGTCCTGAATCTTCTCACTGGGTGCCATCGATGCAAGGGAGAGGCCCCTTCACTCCTTTCAACCCCTCCAGCAATTTGGTAAGTCCTTCTTCCTCTTCTTCTCCTTCTTCCCTCTCTTTTCACCTCCTCTCTTCTTCTCTTTCCCTTCTCCTTCATCTCTGATAGAGAAAAACGATCCGATGGCGGTGGAAGGGCTAGAGATCGCCTTCTCTTCCCAACCCCTCCAGCCAATCCAGTAAGGTTTTTCTTCCTTTCATTTCTTGTTAGATTAGTTGATTTGACTAATTGAAAATAAAAACGAAAAAATTAGATTAAGTTTTCATTCTGCGTTTTAGATTTTTCTGATCTTCATTGTTACGGTTTAGTTTTTAGCGTTTCTGAGTTTACATCTTAAATTTTTGGTTTCCCACATCATCGTCACCTCTGTATTTGTTATCATCAGCATCAAACTCATTCTGCATCTTCATTCCAATCAGTAGCTCATTTCATTTGCATCGTGTTGCATCATTTGAAATTTTTGATTTCAACAACTTTCTGCAGCATTTTCCAATTTTGTGATTTTTCTTATTTGCTGCAATTTTCGCGATTTGATTTATTAGTTTTTTTTCCTCTACATTTGTTGTTGCAATCTGTGTTTTTGAGTTTCATATTCTTTATTTCATTTCCAGCATTTCATTGACTTCCTGCATTTCAAATTTCATTCCTGCAACAGATTTTGACTCTGTGCGCATTTGTTTATTATTATCCATTATGCTCTTTTCAATTACGTTCTACTGTATTTTCTTACTTGTGCGGTTTTCCTTTCTTGCATTACATTGTATTTCCGTCCCTTTTGTTTCTAAATTTTTCCGCTACGCAATTGCATAAGCATTTTAGTTTTGTGTTTTCTTTCTATATCGTGCAATTTGCTTTTCTTATTTTCCCTTCGTGAATTCGCATTTCGCATTTCATTTCACATTTTGTTTTGACATTTATGCATTCATTTCATTTTTGCATTTTCATTTTGTTAGTGTAGTGCTATTGTCGTTGTTGTTGTGTGTTTCGTGTTTTACAGGAAAAGCATGGAGCAGGAGGCAAGCAAGCGAGACACATGGTGGCGTGCATTCGATATGCGACATGAGGATACAAGCGGAAGACAATTGCTTTTCTTTTAGAATCAGTAATTTGATCTTTATTTAATTTTTGGGTTATAATAAAACCATTTTAAACCCTCTGCCTATCTAGGGTAAAATTTGATATAATAGTTAAGTAGTTATTTTCTTATACTTTTATAATTTTGGCAATAAAGCGTAGTTAGTTGAGTGTTGAATACATAGTATTACCCATTCTTTGAGTTCAACACGGACTCCATCACTCATGAGAGCCGGTTTTTATTTTTGGTGTCTCGCTTTCACTGTATTTCAATTGAAAATTATCGTTTTAAAATGGGTTTTCCAAAACTTACACCAAATTTTGGCATCGTTGTCGAGGAACGGTGAAATACGAGTATTCACTTTATTGTCTTGTGTTTGTTCTCATATTTTAGGTTGTTAGTTTACTTTCAGTTCATTAATTAGGATTGCTTAGTTTGTTTTCTTGTTGATTAATTATGATTGCTTAGTTTGCTTTTCGTACTTAAGATTAGAACCACATGTTTGCATAATGTAGAGACCAATTTACTTTTCCTACATATCCCATCTATTAGGATACCCTTAGAGGTGACTATGCACGATTGGTACTATGCTTATAGTTTATTTTTTGCAAATTCCCTACTGAGTGCAACTGTGTGGTGTTTTGTTTGTTTTGAGCTTTTAATTATTGCTTTTTATTTTACTTGCTTTGTGGTTGCGTGGTTTACCCACTTAGTGCATTAGTTAGGTAGAAAAACCAAATTTAGGATGTTTGCCGCACCGGTCTACTCTATTGGTGCATGCAAGGGCGAGGATCGCTCGACCCCGAGCTTGTTGAGCCTATTGAGGATCTCGAGTCTCTCATTAGGAGAGCCCATCATCCCATCACTGTGGCCGATGATCAGCATTTGATTCATCCTCTTAGAGAGTATTTCATGCCAAATCAGTATACTCTCGCCTCCTGCATCACAAGACCTGATGTAGGAGCGAACCAGTTTGAGATCAAGGACAGTGTAATCCAAATGTTATCATCTTTCTATGGCCTTAGCAACGAAGACCCCTACCATCATCTTGATGAGTTTATCGAGATCTGCTCTATAGTGCGGATCAATAATTTTGGAGATGATGCATTGAGGTTAACATTGTTTTTGTTCTCCCTCAAAGATAAAGTCAAGCACTGACTAAAGGCCCTCGATACGATTTAGATTACCACTTGGGAAGGAATGCAATGCGAGTTCCTCAAAAAGTATTTCCCAATTGGTAAGACAAATTGGTTTCTTAAAGCAATAACCAGTTTTTCTCAGATTGATAGAGAACAATTCCATGAAACTTGGGAGAGGATGAAAGATATTCTCCGCAAGTGCCCCCACCCCCAGGTGCCCCATTGGCAATTGGTGCAGTATTTTTATGATGGCCTGACTGAGAAGGACATGCAAATTGTTGATTCGTCGTGTGGGGGAACATTCATGCTCAAGAGTGAGGATGAGACATGGACTTTATTTGAGACTTTGAGTGAAAATATCATGCATCATGCCTTGTCTTCACGACTCGATAGGACCACATCTGTGCCTAGTGGTCCTAGGAAAGTTGGGATTTCTAAAGTAGGCTCCGAGCGCAAATTGCAAACCAAAGTTGACATGTTGACTAGGAAGTTAGATCAATTCTTAGTCAATTCATCTTTGAGAAGTCCAGTAGAAAAAATGTGTGAGCTATGCGCTAACCCTATACACTTTGTTTTTGAGTGCCCGACATCACCGCTATATCCTGAATTCATTCAGGAGCAGGAGAATGCTGCCCAAGGTTTTGCTAGACCCGTGCACGATCCTTTTACACCTACATATAACCCAGGATGGCAAAACCACCCCATCAGTCCTCCCAGACATAGCATAGACAAAGTAACTTTTCACAAGGTTACACGTGTCCCATATTTCCATAGGTCCACCCCTAGTTTAGTTTGCCTTCTCTTCACAAGCCCACTTCGAGCACATCATTTTAGGAGAAGATGTTAGAGGCCTTTTCTGATATTAAGGCCACTCTTTATTCCCACACCCAATCAATAGCGAAGCTAGAGACTCAAATGAGACAATTGGTTGAGGCCTTGAGCAAGCGTAACAAGGAGAGCCTACCTAGTCAGACTGTTGTCAACCCAAAGGGAAAGGATCCCATGTCATTTGGCCTGCATACCCTAGATTCTCACCATGAGCAGGTCAAATCTGTTATATCCCTTTGGAGTGGGAAGGCATATCACCCCATTTAGGAATCGACTGATGATCCTATTGTCATACCTACTGACCAGTCGATCTTCTCCACCAAGCCCCAGGAGAATGGGCAAGGCCCGTAGCTTGAGTTTTCATCATATACTTCCCGAGCCTCTGTTTCCCAAACCTTAGGGCAACTGATTGCTTTTAGCAAGCAAGAGGCATACATTCACGAGATGCTTGACCTAGTCAAGCAAGATCACATCTCTCCTTTGCTTGATATTGTGATAGTTGATCGGTTCTTGACTCTCCTTTTGAGAGTACTCTCCAAGAGGAGACTAACCTCCTGTCATCCAGCGTCGAGAGTCATGATATCACTTATAAGGGTAGAGTGGGCAGAAACACAGTGCGTAATGTCACAGATGACACTTTTTTTCTCAGAGAGCCTGATTGAGCTTGACTTCATGTCCATTGATCTCATGAACGATGAAGGTTTCCCAAAGATCCGTTTGGCTGAGGATGTGAAACTTAGTGCTTTATGAGAGGCAACCCATATGTTGTATATTATTAGATTTGTCTTTAGGATTTGTAGATTTATTTAGGTTGTGTTTTTATTTTTGTTAATGAGTTTCATGTCTGTTATCATTGCAAAATTTTACTTTTACAAGTCAAACTGACCTTTGAAAAAGATTTTGCAAATAACTGGCCTCCGTTTTAAAATGCACGATAATTCTGAAGAATGAGACTCGCTTGTCGGTACGAGTTTCAACCGTTCCTGGCACCATAACCAGGGGTAATCAAACCAAGGATCAATCTAGTGCTTTGCTTTGCTCAACTTGTTTAAATCGGTGTTATATTCCTAAATGTACAAACAATCAGGCATGTGCAGATTGAAAACATGATGTATGCTTCGAATATTGGAAAATTATTGGAAAAGAGACACTTTAAAAATCATGAATCACATTGGAAAAATATTTTGAAGAAAAGGAAAATCGATTTCTGAAGAAATCCTGATGTTTTGAGAAAATCAATTTTTGAATAAACTTTGAAGATTTTTGAGAAAATCGTTTTTTCTGAGTTTTAAAATCTTGAATTGATCATGAGAATGGGCGTGTAACCCTGTGAAAAACTCTTTTTATGATGCAATATAACCTAGATGATGCATGAATGCAATATGAGAAAATATTTTCTAAAGAATTTATGGAAAATCATTGATAAAAAGAATTTTTGTGCCTTATAGAAATCAGATGGAATAAACTCTCTACATATCCCTGACTATGGCCATGAATACATATGGAATATAATTCATTTGATTCTAAAGGGAGAAAATATTTAGAAAAACTTTAAAATATGTAATGATTTTTTAAAATGCCTAAGAGTGTAGGCCATTTGTGGCTTAGAAAAAGATGATAAATCTCAGTTTCGTTCGTATTCTGACTATGACCATAAATACGAAACCCACCAAGTTTATCAACTCTTTAGAAGCTAGTGCACGTGCCATTCATGTAGACCATGGTGGATTTGAATATGCATGAATCATCATCCATCACACATTAACATTATTGAAAGAAATAAACTATATGCAATGCAGCCCTATTCTAAGCAGGAAATTAAATTCTTATTCCAAATTTTTATAATTTATATCAATAACAAATTAAAATAAAGAAAAGGAAAATAAAGAAAATACAGTCTTGAATGTCCCTGCAAAACTAGCAAACTTGTTAGTGAAGATATGTTGGCTTTTCAGGATTTATCCAATAATATCTGGAAATTGTTGGATTTATCTGGATATAAGCCTTTTCCCATGTTTTCCTTGGATAAACATAATAAAATATGAAGTAAAATTGAATAAATAATAAAAAAACAACTTTTAAATTCAAAATTTTGGAAAAAATGACCAAAATGTTCCAAAAAATAAGACTATGACCTTGAAATCAGGCTTTCAGAAAAAAAATTTGTAAAACTTTTGATTTAAGAATCAAACGGATTCAAATCAACATCAAATCGAGTGTGGAGCACTATAGCATGATTATAAACATGATAAAACCCTAACAATATGATGTTTTTCATGAAAAACATGAAACATCATAAAAATATCAGTTTTTGCCTCTATTTCAGTTGAATTGGGACTCTGTGGGCACCCTGTTTTTGTGATTTAACTAAATAAACTATCAAATAAATTCAAAAATTGGCATCAACACTTATAATAACTTTTAAATTAAAGTAGAATTGAAAAATAGAAATTTTGACATTATTTTGATATGAAAATAAAATAAAACCCTAAAAATATGCAATTTTGCCCATGGGCATATACCTATCACAGTGTCAGACTCGAATCAGGTATCAAATAACCATAAAAATTTACAGAGAGATATTAGACAGATAAACAAAAATTCCCTTTTTTACAGATTGGACAAATCATCTTCGGTTAGGGAGATACTATTCTGGTAATATACCATTAATTCTGACGAATACGTAACGAGTTGAAATAAATACATCTAGTTTTAGGTACAGAAAAATATATCAAATTGTATTAAAAAATTATGGAATTTTAGCAAATGACAGTAAACACATAGATGAAGATACTCTTTTTTTATGAATCATCGATCGTATCTCCGGTGAGGGAGATACGATCGACACAAGTCGATCTGAGGTTTAGACAATACATAACACGCTCTGTAAAATAGGTTCTACTTTCTGATAAAAGAAAAATAGAACTCAACAGTGGAAAAATATGAAAATTTTACAGGAAATACTAGACTTCATGATGAACGCACTGTAACTTACGAGTTGTCGATCGGACCTTCGATGAGGGAGATATCAACTTGGCAAGTCGTTCCCAATTTGCTGTAGCATTTTCTCGGTTCAAGAAGTATAGTTCGGTTTTCTATTTTTTTGACAGAGTTACTGACCCCAAAATAATCCAATTTTTTTATGGAAAATCACTGACATATGCACGGTTCTTACCTAAAAAATCATATTTTTTTGACAGAAAATTGAACATGAAATAATGTTGTTCCCGCATGATCAGGATCGAGATGCACAGATTATCGATAATGCATGAATAACCTATTCTAAACATAAAAATTAATAAAGAAAAAGTGATAAATAATATAACTAATTTAGATTTGATGCTTGGATGAATAAAACAAATATCAGTATGATGAAATAATAAAAAAAATCAGGGGAAAGCATGGTTGGAATTCGATTTAGCCTATAGAAGAGGGATTCGACCATCGAACGGTCGAATCTCGATCTTTTTCGAGCGTTTAGCATAACGTACCCATCAACAACAATTTCAATGGAGCAAAAATGTGTAAATCACCCTCACGTAGCATTAGATTGCTTTCTTGAATCATCCTCATAGGTTTTGAACAAAAAATGAGGCTCAAATCTAATACCAAAAGGGTGGCAAGGGCTAAAATACTCTAAAACAAATAATAAAATTAATAAAAAAAAGCATGAAATAAAATAAATAAAACTTACCTTGGTGATGCTGCAACAATGAAAGAATGAAGGCTGCTAGAGGAGAGAGAGAGAGAGAAAGCAAGAAAGCAATGAGAGAGAGAGCATGCATGGGTCGACCCTCCCCTATGCCCCTTTTTATAGATTTTTTTGGATTTAGTTTAAGAAGAGTTTTAATTTTTCTGGACTCTTCTTAATGGTTTTGGATAAGCCATATGGGGGGCGATTTTTCTAAAGTCTCCCAACCTAATTAAAACCCTAATTTCTATCCTAATTGAGTCTTAATTGTGTAAAATAAGCCTCAAATGTGGCGCCATCCCCTGTGGGCCCATATTTGGTTTAAAAACTCTAATTTCAAGTTTTAAAAACAAGGTTTTAAAAAGCGAAAATAAAGGTTATATTTTGAAATTAATTTTGATTTTTCAAACTCCTAACCTAATTAGGACACTGACTAATCCTAAACTAACCAAAAAAATTTCAAATGTGGTGCCACCCACTATGGGCCCCACTTATTTTTCAGAAAACGATTTCAAAAATTTAAAGATAAAGGGGTAAAAAATGATTTTTCTTCAGAAACTTCAAAAGGACATCTAAACTAACTAATATATTTTTTTGTGCTTTTGAAATATGAAGGATGTAAAATAAAATAAAATTGAAAATTAGGGTTTTGCACCCCTGCAGAGTGGGCCCCGCTTGAAGAAGGTTGAAAACTAATTTGAAAATCCAGTTTTTGAAATAAAGGGTTTTTAAAAAAGAAAGTTTTTGAAAGAAAGTTTGAAAATAAAACCAAAGTTCTAAATTAACTAGAGTCCTAAATGGATTTAAACTCTTTCAAATATGGCACCAACTATGTGGGCCCCACACTAGGCTTTTAAAATAGTTGAAATAAAGTCTGAAAATGGTTTTGAAAGAGAGTTGAAGTCACCGGATGAGGATCAAAAGTTCCAATTGATGTTTACTTATGTTTGTTAAATCTTACAATGATGTTTACTTATGAAGCCAAATATTGTAACGATTTGTAATGTTGGTGATTGTTTAATAAATGAGATAATTCATATTATTATATACTTGGGGAAGCAGTTGTAACATATAATGATGCAGTTAAATTTATGTGTTGTGCAGGTTAGCAATGTCTAAATCTCGTCAGACAAGAAATCCCCCACCATTCTATGGGATGACTATTAGAGAAGTTATCTGCCAGTCCCATCTATATGAGCATTATGAAAGGTACCAAAATATAATGAAGATTGAGAATGATAAAGACAGAGATAAAGCGTTGGAATTGTATTATGCGGAGGATTATCCATTAGTTATTGAGGCTGAAGAGCAAAGGAAGAATGAGAAAGAACTAAAGATGAATAAGAAGAAGGATGACGAAGAGAAGGAAAAGCAAAGGAAGAAGGAGGATAATGAAAAAACAAGACAAAGAAAGAAGGCGTAGGAGAGGGAAAGGCAAAGGAAGAAGGAGGAGAATGAAAAGCAAAGAAAGGAGGAGAGGCAAAGGCAAAAAAAGAATAAGGAGGAGGAGAAGAAGAGGGAAAGGCAATTGAAGAAGAAGGAGGAGGAAGAGAAGGAAAGGCAAATGCTGAAGCAGGAATATTTTGAAAAGCAAAGGAGGATAAGTCAAATGAAGGAGGCAGAGGAGAGGGAAAGGCAAAAAAAGAATAAGGAGGAGGAGAGGGAAAAGCTATTGAAGAAGAAAAAGGAGGAGAAAGAGAATGAAAAGCAAATGATAAAGATGGAAGATGAAAGGCAAAGGAAGAAGAATTAGGATGAGGAAGAGAAGGAAAGGCAAAGGAAGGAGAAGAAGGATGAGGAAGAGAAAGAAAAGCAAAGGAAGGAGAAAGAAGATGAGGAAGATAAGGAAAGAGAAAGGAAGAAGCTGGAGGAGGAAGAGAAGGAAAGGGAAAGAAAAAAGCTGGAGGAGGAAGAGAAGGAAAGGGAAAAGAAAAAGCAGAAGGAGGAAGAAAAAGAAAGGGAAAGGAAAAAGCAGGAGGAGGAAGAGAAGGAAAGGGAAAGGAAGAAACAAGAGAAGGAAGAGAAGGAAAGTGAAAGGAAGAAAGAAATTAACAAGCAAAAGAGGGAGGCGAAGGAGCGAAGGAAGGAAGAAATAGAAAAGCAGAGGGAGGAGACAGAGCAACAAGAAAGGCAGAGGATAGAGGGAGGGGATAAAGAGGAGAAAAGTGTGACCAAGGTACGTAAATTGATCCTGTCTGTCACGATTTACTATGATAGGTACTACTGTGATAACGATTACTATGTATAGTGATTAATGTGATAGCGATTACTATGATAGCGATTACTGTGAATGATTTACTGTGATAGGTATTACTATGTATAGTGATTATTGTGATAACGATTACTATGTATAGCGATTACTGTATACAATGACGTGTATAAGTATAAATGAGACTAATTTATAATTGATACAAATAATATGCTATTTTGTGTTACACAGAGGTCAGAAGAGAAGTAGAGCACCAGGTGAAAAGCTCAGAGGGTGGTGTCATTGGCCTGTAGTTCTGTCGTGATATGGTCAGCTGAGTGCATATCAGAAGGATCAATTACAAAATATGCACTTCGGTGTTCTTCTAGACCAGCATTATTTTGAAACGTGTTGGAACACCATGACCCATCTGGTAAATAAGTGGAATCATCAGACAAACACATTTCAATTTGATTCTTTTGAGATCACTATGACCCTAGAAGATGTGGTGCAGATTACTAGTCTTAAGTGCCATAGAAGTGTTGTCATATTACAGGATTCAAACTATAACACAAAAAAAAAGTGCACGGCTCTTCTAGGAATGTCTATAGATGACTAGAGTCAATGTGTTTCTGGTGGAAGCAATTTCACATCGATGAAAGTTTCTTCTTTCTGTAATAAATGGAAAGGTCAGTTCACGATATGTGCATCTGAAAGAGATGACCAAGAGTTGTGCGACTTCCTTTTTTTTTTGGACTTTATTTTCTGATTGTTCTGGTTCGAGAATAAGTTACTTGTGGTTGTAGTTTCTGGAAGACTTAGATGAAGTCAACAACTGGGCATGCGGTGCTACTATGCTCACACACTTGTATAATCAACTTTACCGTGCGAGTAAGGGTATGAAAATCGTCAAGGGTTTTTGGCTATTTGTTTAGGTATTTGTTTATTACATATTTAGTACTTGTAGACTATGCTCGTTGAAGGTTATAGTGTTACTAATATATTATTTTTATAGGCCTGGGCGTGGGAGCATATTGTCGCGTTGCGTCCTCAGTGTGGCCCTGTGATTTGTGATTTTCCAAAGATCGGTCGGTGGGCTAGAATAAATGTCTAGGAGGATAATGCTAAGTTCATTTTAGATGGTCTGCAATTAAATGAGGTAAATAGTTTAAAATAGTTTAAAATCGTTTACAATCAGTTCAACATTTATCATTCATTAGTATAAATCGTTGAAATGTTTAGCATTCTTAAGTAATCATCGTTGTAGGATTTTGTCTTGATTAGTATAAATCGTTATCGCTTTAGCATTTAACTTTCAGTACTGTAAATCGTTGTAATCATTTGCATTCTTAAGTAATGATCATTGCAGGATTTTGTATTCCTTAGTATAAATCGTTATCGCTTAAGCATTTAACATTCAATACTGTAAATCATTGTAATTGCTTGCATTCTTAAGTAATGATCATTGCAGGATTTTGTATTCCTTAGTACAAATCGTTATCCCTTGAGCATTTAACTTTTTTTAGTGTAAGTCCTTGTAATCATTAGCATTCTTAGTAACAGTCATTATAATGTATTTAACACTCGTTATTATAAATAATTTTAATATTTAGCATTCATTAGCATGAATAATTGTCTATACTTAAACCATAATCTCCAATGTACAAGTTGTGTGGAGACTGTATGGAGATGGGGAGGACGAGGACCAAGAGCTCGTTGCTAAGGGTGCGAGACTATCTGACCGCGATATTTGGTTGTTTAGCAATTATGAAGCCGAGTTGCAACATGGTAGTCGAGTTCTTCTACAATCTGGCTTGGGATAGTCTATCCCAAAGAAGTCTATGGAAGTGAGAAGGAAAATGAATAGTGGTTGGGCTAGAAACATGAATTGGCACGAATGCTACAGGAAACAATTAGATAGCTAGAACAAAGAAGGTGTTCGTGCCATAGATTATGATTATAAAGAATGACAATATGATCCCAACTATTTTCAAAAATATTGGGAACCCATACATCGAAATCTGAAGATTGAGAATACTGGGAACCCATGCCTCCCTCATGTCCCCCATCATGTCGCATTCTAGCATAGAAAACACGTACATCGTCTCCCTCTGACTACAACAACGATTACCTCAGTAACAATACACGATGAGGAGTGAACATAACTCACAAAAGAGAAGGTAGTCTATGGCACAAGGTTCGAGATGTTGAAGAGGGAGAATAAGGACTTACGAAAGGAGGTGATCAATTTGGGGAGACAAATGCGGTCACTGGTAGAGATGATGACCAATGTTTATTATAAGATCGAGGGAAGCAAGAGGCCACCAGAGATAGAGAGTCCACCAAGAAAAAGAAAGAGACGATTTGTATGTCATCATTGTCCATCTGAGTCATCAAGTGCCACTGAATAAACGATAGCGATTCTTTTTATTTCTATAATTATTTTTATAATTCTCTAATTCTTTGTTGTAATTCTATAATTATTTTTTGTATTGTGACATTCTTTAATTATTTAATTTTTTTTTTAATAAGTGTAACACACAAGTGCCACTGAACAAATCATTGTAATTTTTGACCTTCATAAATAAAAGTGATCTTATTTCTTATTTATAAGAGATTGTGATTGCCTTGCAACCAATTATATATAAGAGATCGTAATTTATTTTTTATAGAAGGTGTTCTATCACGATCTGTACAACCATCCCACCTAAACCCATCAAATAATTGAACCAAAACTGTTTGAATATCCTATTGCGATTTTCCTTCACAAGCTTTGTCCTAGGGAACAATACGTTCCATCGCGATTTACATAATGAGAATTTTATTGCAGGGTTTTGTATTCCTTAGTATAAATTGTTATCACTTTAGCATTTAACTTTCAGTACTATAAATCGTTGTAATCGTTTGCATTCATAAGTAATGATCGTTACAGGATTTTGTATTCCTTAGTACAAATCATTATCGCTTTAGCATTTAACTTTCAGTACTGTAAATCGTTGTAATCGTTTGCATTCTTAAGTAATGATCGTTGCAAGACTTTGTATTCCTTAGTATAAATCATTATCACTTTAGTATTTAACTTTCATTAGTGTAAATCGTTTTAATTGTTTGCATTCTTAAGTAATGATCATTGCAAGATTTTGTATTCGTTAGTACAAATCGTTATCCTTGAGCATTTAACTTTTGTTAGTGTAAGTCGTTGTAATCGTTAGCATTCTTAGTAACAGTCATTGTAAGAAATTTAACAATCATTATTATAAATAATTTTAATATTTAGCATTCATTAGCATGAATAATTGTCTATACCTAAACCATAATCTCTAATGTACAAGTAGTGTGGAGACCGTATGGAGATGGGGACGATGAGGACCAAGAGGTTGTTGATGAGGCTGTGAGACATCCCACCTAAACTCATCAAATAATCGAACCATATCTATTAGAATATCCTATTGCATTTTTTCTTTATGAGCTTTATCCTAGCGAACAATATGTTCCATCGCGATTTACACAATGACATTCAAAAATGGCGAAAAAGAAAAATAAACAAATTAACACGATGTTTAGACTTAGTAAAGAACAAATCAAGTTAACTTCAACGATACAGACATCATTGTGTAAATTGCTCTGGGATAAATAAAAATTGAGTTAACTTCAATGATACATTACAATCACATTCATTTACATGAGTATTTAGTTACAATACATCACGACCAATGGTTTGGCTTAGATACAATATATGACCAACATCATCAAATAAAATAGACACCATCATCAGCATCAACCCACGTCCAAATAGTGATGTGCTTCAAAACAGACATCACCAACATCATCAGCACCTTCAGTTTATTGAGTGACCTTCGCTAGTCACTAGGAACGATAAAAGGCAAATCTATCTACCAATGGAGGTCCTTATCTGTTTGCAAGTTTTTTTCATGAAGTATATTGACAGCAAATAAAGGTATGGATCCCAATAGACATAGAAGATGCAGCCCGCACGACTAGCATATGTGTCCTGAAATATATCAAAGATTAAGCAGATATTTTTTCAACTGCCAAGTATGGTTTGTGAACGATTGAGGCTCTGGCAGTAGGAATAGATCAAATAGATGGTCATCAACACCCACCTGTCTATCATGCAGAATATCTGTGCTTGCTTTGGTATGACGACAAAGACTGAGGATGATTATGGTCGTTATATTCTGCATAAGCTTCGATATACTTCACGACAAACATGCTACAATCGTATGTGTCATGAATATATCGATGTATCCACCGAAGATAACCACTATAATCATCATCAAAGATTATACAGATCTTTTCTCACGACATGAAACAACTACGGTATCAGCATCAAACCCCACTCATCAAGCACAGGTAGAAGAAACACAAAAGAAAAAAGAAGAAAGAAAAATACAAGGAAGAAGAAGAAGAAGAAGTTGCTCTGTCACAGAAAAGAAAGACAAAGAGAGGTTAAATAGATTAAGGTTTTAGACCTCGACAACTGTTCAGGTCGGGTCACTCCCCCACCTAAACCCATCACACAAATTGATATGCTTGATAGACTAGATAAAGTAAAAATCGAGGTAACTTCATAAATACAAATCAATTTACAATTTGCCTCGATGTTTATTGGTAAACTACAAATCTAGGTAACTTAATAAATACAAATCGACTTATAACCAAAATACTTTAAGTTTCATAATTTAACAATATTTGTCCTATTGCAATTTGTTGTTACGATCTTTAGTTGCAATTTGATTTCATTGTAACAATAAGTGCTATCATGATTTGCTTGATATGTCCTATCGCGTTGACTAGTTTTATAAAAGGCAGATGAAACAATATTTTTTATTTAATTAATGTGCAATGCAACTAATTTGCGTGCAATTTTTGAAAATAGGTTGTAGGTGAAAGGACCTTTCCTTTATATATGGATGACACATCACACAAGTTCAGGACAGTGTCACTTCACTTTGCTTCATGAATAAGGAACAAACAAATCGACAGTTTCTTTATAAACAACGTGTTCGTGATTCGAACATATAACCTATTTCATCATAAAGGGGGTATCGATATCGAGGAAGAAGATGACCATAGCTACATGACCAACGATGATGAATCAGGCATATACTGTCTAAACCTTGTATCGATTTTCTTTAAAATTTGTCTCTTTTATGGCGTATATTCGATTTGTGTTGTGTACTATAGAACAAAATTTCAATATCATTTCTTGAATATTCTGCTAATGACAGTGGAACATCCACAAAAGGTGGTGCCCGAAAACTCAACAAAGAGTTCCAAGATAACATCAAACGGAAGCAAAACGAATTTGTAGAAGGGAACACTATCAGTAATTTTGTACGTATGAAACCACTATCAGTTATATATTTACGTATGTCATGGGTATGTATGGTAACAAGTTCATATTTGTTGCAAACAGAATATATCTGATTTTGTCAAGTATATTAAAAGCAATGCAACAACCAATACTAGATGCATTGTCAGCCCTTATTTTATGGTATATCAGTTCTCTTATAGGTTTATTTTGTTTTTTGATTTACTCTTGTTGCTTCATGTTTTAACATTACTATTATCACTGTTTCGTTCAACAGAGTATCGTCCGTCGATTGTCATACTCCATTGGATTCCAAGATGCACTACCATGCTGGGGTAATGATGATCACTGCGGAGACTTTTGGTCAAGTGAAAAGGTAAGTAAAGAAACGTCTTGTCTAAGGTTTAGGCATAATAGTCCTAACATGATTTGTAAGATATTGCATCAATTTGTAGATATTGATTTCTACACTCTGGCAATCTGCTGAGCATTGGGTCTTATACGTGATGGATTTATGGGAAAAACAACTATGGTGCTATAACTCATTGGACTTTCACACTGATGTACAACATAATATTATGAATTTGGTAAGTTTCTATCTATAAGTGTATCTTATCTTTTACAGTGGCACAGATTTTACTTGATTTTGCATTACCCATAGAAAAGATTCCTTAAAGACGTTTTGGGTATTGACATTGGCGAGTGGAGCTTGCGCTATGCAGACCATGCTCCTTTACAAAATAATGGCATCAATTGTGATGTATTTATAATCAAGTATATTGAAGCAATATACAATGGACGAGAACCTGATTTCGATGTTGTATGCTCTATACTTAAACATGTTTTATTATCCTCTATTATTGGGAACTCAATTTATACATTGGTGTGACATTACCTTTTTGTTGCAGGATGATATACCTGGATTCCGCAAAGCACTATGCCAAAAATTTATTGAGTTTCTAATTACAAAAGAGAAAAAAACTCAGTCGGCAAGAATACTTACAAGGCAACGAACGACGCGACCCCATGAGTAATATGATGTACAGAGATTTCTAACAGATTTTGTAGAGTGTGTATACCAAATTTTGTATACAAATTTTATTACACTATATACAAATTATGTAAATCTCTCTAGGTTGAAATAAAATTTTAATTTTACTAAACACGCGAATAAGTTAGACTCTTATTTATAGCAAAGGCAAATCGTTGTCTCCTACATAGACGTAAAAGCGATTAGCGTTGTGTACTATTTACAAATCCTTGTAATGTTCACCCTTCATAAATGAAAATCGTAAAAGCGATTACCGTTGTGTATAGTGAACAAAGCGTTATAATGTTCACCCTTCATAAATAAAAATCCTAAAAGCAATTAGTACTATGTACAGTCAACAAATCTTTGTAATGTTTGCCTTCGCAAATGAAAATCCTAAAAGCAATTAGCTTTGTGTCCAGTGAACAAATTGTTGCAATGTTTGTGATTGCTTTTCTAGTTTTCCTGTCGAGATTTGAACAAACATTATGTCGTACCTTTTTTCTTATATTACGCACGTGTACATCATCTTTTTCTTTTTCTTATGTTGTGTTTTCTTATCCTAATTATTTATTCTTCTTATGTGCGAAACAGTTTGTAGCATCGTGATTTACACAATGACTGATAAAAGGATAAAATGATTTGCACAAATTTTGACAAAAGGCTGAAACACTTTAGTCCTATCGCGATTTGCTTTTATAAGATTTTTCTATGTCAACGATAAGTTATATTGTGATTTACACAATGACTGATAATAGACGAAAAAGTGGAAGGAAGAATGAATCGCCACGATGTTTATTGGTAAGATACAAATCAATTTACAACTTGATACTGGTTTAATAATAGTTGCAAATCGATTTCACTGTAATGATTTATGCAACCACGAACATAAAGCGAAAAAGATTTGTATCGTGATTTACACAATGATTGATAAAAAATGTAAAAGATGAAGGAAAAATGAATCACCATGATGTTTATTGGTAAACTACAAATCGATTTACAACTTGATACCGGTTTAATAACGGTTGCAAATCGATTTCACTGTTATTAGGCCACAACGTTAGAGTTTAGGGTTTAGGTAGTAGTGTTTAGGGTTTAGGCAGTAAGGATTAGGGTTTAGGGTTAGGTTTTAGGATTTAGGTTTAGCATTTTAGGGTTTAGGGTTTAGGGTTTAGGTTGTAGGGTTTAGGGTTTAGGGTTTAGGGTTTAGGGTTTAGGGTTTAGGGTTTAGGGTTTAGGGTTTAGGGTTTTAGGGTTGTAGGGTTTAGGGTTAGGATTTAGGTTTAGCGTTTTAGGCTTTAGGGTTTAGGGTTTAGGGTTTAGGGTTAGCGTTTTAGGCTTTAGGGTTTAGGTTGTAGGGTTTAGGTTATAGGGTTTAGGGTTTAGGGTTAGGCTTTAGATTTAGCATTTTAGAGTTTAGGGTGTAGGGTTTAGGGTTTAGGGTTTAGGTAGTAGTGTTTAGGGTTTAGGGTATAGGGTTTAGGGTTTAGGTAGTAGGGGTTCGGGTTTAGGGTTTAGGATTTAGGGTTTAGGGTTTAAGTTGTAGGGTTTAGGGTTTAGGGTTTAGGGATTAAGTTTTATGATTTAGGGTTTAGGGTTTGGGGTTTAGGTTGTAGGGTTTAGGGTTTTGGGGATTAGGGTTTAAGTTTTAAGATTTAGGGTTTAGGGTTTTAGGATTTAAGAAGCTACCACGGCAACGATATATCTTTGTTTGTCTTTGTGAACGATATCGATATATAATATCGTGATTGAGGAGATTTGTGTTTTAGGTTTATGGGTTTTTGGTTTAGGGATTTGGGTTTAGGGTTTAGGGTGACGAGGTTTGTCTATGTGAATGATATATCCTATTGCAATTTACACAATGACTGATTAATAAAAGGCACAAAACAAAAATAATAAAAAAATCGAGACGATATTCAGAATAGATAAACTAAAAATCGAGGTTACTTCTTAAATACAAATTGATTTACAACTTGATGCCGAATTAAGTCACAGTTGTAAATTAATTTTGCTGCAATGATTTGTCCTATCGCTATTTTCTTTGACGAGCTTTGTCTAAGTTAACAATTTTCCTATTGCGGTTTACACAATGACAGATAAAAGACGAAAAAGAGGATGAAAAACAAATCGACCCTAGACGTGCTATCGCGATTTGATTGATATGTCCTATTGTGTTGACTAGTTCAGGACAGTCTATGAAAGGATGTTTCCTTTATATATGAATGGCATGTCACACAAGTTCAGGACGGTGTTGCTTCGCTTTGCATCATGAACAAGGAACAGATAAACTAATGGTTCCTTTATAAATGACGTGTTCGTGAATCGAACATATAACATGCTTCATCGCAAAGGAAGTATCAATATCGAGGAAGGCGACGACCACAGCTACACGACCAACGATGGCAAATCAAACATATATTGTCTAAACCTCGTGTTGATTTTATTCAAAATTTGTATCTTTTATGGCGTATATTCAATTTATGTTGTGTACTGTAGAACAAAATTTCAATATTGTTTCTTCAATATTCTGCGAATGACAGTGGAATATCCAAAAAAGGCGGTGCTTGAAAACTCAACAAAGAGCTCCAAGATAACATCAAATGGATGCAAAATGAATTTGCAGAAGGAAACACTATCAGTAATTTTGTACGTATGAAACCACTATCAATTATATATTTATGTATGCCATGGGTATATATGTTAATAAGTTCATATTTGTTGCAAACAGACTATATCCGATTTTGTCATGTATATTCAAAGCAATACAACAACCAATACTAGACACATCGTGAGCCCTTATTTCATGGTATATAGGTTCTCTTATATGTTTATTTTGTTTTTTAATTTACTCTTGTTGCTTCATGTTTTAATATTACTATTATCACTATTTCATTCAACAGAGTATCGTTCGTTGATTGCCATACTCCATTGGATTTCAAAATGGACTATCATACTGGGGTAACACTGATCATTGTAGAGACTTTTGGTCAAGTGAAAAGGTAAGTGAACAAACCTATTGTCCAAGGTTTGTACTTTCACGATTTGTACTATCGATTTGCAGATATTGATTCCTACACTCTGGCAAACTGATAAGCATTGGGTCTTATACATGATGGATTTACATAAAAAACTAATATGGTGTTACAATTCATTAGACTTACACAGTGGTGTACATTGTGACATTTTGCATTTCGTAAGTTTCCATCTATAAGGGTATCATATCATGTACGGTGGCCAGGAATTTACTTTCTTCTGCATTAACCACAGGTGGGATTCGTCAAAGACGTTTTGGGTGTCGACATTGGTGAGTGGATGTTTCGCTCAGCACACGATGCTCCTTTACAAAATAATGACATCGATTATGACATATTTATAATGAAGTATATTGAAGCAATATACAATGGACGAGAACCTGATTTCGACGTTGTATGCTCTTTATTATCCTCTATTATTGGGGACTCAATGTATATATTGGTGTCACATTACATTTTTATTGCAGGATGATATGCCTGGATTTTGCACAGAACTATGCACAAAATTGACAAAGTTTCTTATTACGGAAGAGAAAAAAACTCAGTCAGCGAAAATACCTAGAAGGCAACGAACAACACGACCCCCCCCCCCCCAGAAGTAATATGATGTACATTGACTTCTAACATATTTTATAGACTGTACAACCAAATTTTGTATAATCTCACTTGGTTGAAACAAATTATGTAAATCTCTCTTGGTTGAAACAAATAAAAAATCAATTTTACTAAACACGCCAATACGTTGAACTGTTATGTGTAGTAAAGGCAAATTGTTGTTATGTTTTCCCTTCGTAAATGAAAATCATAAAAGCGATTACCGTTGTGTACAGGTGAAACAGGCTGTTTCTTTAACGTGACATTCTATAAGGGTATAAGTTTCTATTTTAATCAGTGTAGCACACAAATGACACTGAACAAATTGTTGTAATGATCAACCTTCGCAAATTAAAATTGAACATCGTTTATATAAGGCTAAAATGATTTGCACAAACATTCAGAAACGATGATCACGATTTGCACAAACATTCTTAAACGGTGATCACGATTTTGTGATCATCGCAAAATTTTTTCTCTTTTGTATTTCTCTCTCTTTTTCCTTTCTAGCCTCTATTTCCCTTTTTGAACGGGAAAATAAAAGATAGAAAAAAAAGAAGAGAGAAGAGAAGAGAAAAGAAGAGAGAGGAACTCTTTTGCAAAGGTCTCACTTGACCTTAATTTTGAAAATTACTCGCCTCCATTTTAAAATATTTGCGGGAAAAAGAGAGAGACAGGATTCGCTCGTCGGTATGAGGTTCGACCGTTCCTGGCTCCTTTACCAAGGGTAATCAAACCAAGGATTGAATTTATGCCTTTTTGCTTTGCTAAAATATAATCTAAGAATTTATTCTAAGTCTAAATGCACAAAGAATCATGCTTGTGCAATGTAAATGCAAAGATGTATGCTTTTGAGAAAATATTTTAAAATTTTTGGGATTTTCCAAGTGATTCTGAAATAAATTTGATAATGGAATGAAGAAATGATAAAAAGGTTTGAAATTGGTTTGAAATTGGTTTGAAAAAGTTAGATTTTTTTTAATCTAACTTGGAATTTAAAATATATCTGAAAGAAGACTTGAAGTTCTAAGTCTTGGGATAATCAGAGATTTGAAAATAAATCTTGAATTTGAAGAAATAAGGAGAAAAAGAGATTTCAAAACTGAGATAGAATTTTTGAAGTGAAAATGAATTTTCTAAGTCAGAATTAACTTTGAATTTTGATTTTGAATCTAGGATTTTAAATTTGAGATGGAACCTTGAAAGGGAATTGAATTCCGGATTTAAAGTTTGAAATTAGAATGGATCTTGGATTTTAAGAAATCTAGATGGGATTTGGAATTGGGTTTTTGAAATATGGATTTGAACTTGGATTTGGATTTCAAATCTGGATTTGAAATTTGATTGGAAATCCATATGGAATTTAGAAATGGAATTGAACTTGAGAAATCCCAAAGGATTTTGAGAATGGAATTGAATTTGAAATCTGGATTTCAAGATGGAATTGGATTTGGAGTTGGATTTGAGAAATCCAAATGGAAATCGAAAATGGGATTAGATTTGAGGAATCCAGATGGGATTTGGAAATACAATTGGATATAAAATCTGATTTCAAGATGGGATTGGAAGATAGAATTGGATTTCCAGATGAAAAAAAAAATCAAATTTGGAATTTGTTTTGCGAAATCCTGAATTGATCCTGAAACCTGCCTTAAATTTTGGAGAAAAACCAAATTTTTGAGATTCAAAATCAATCTCAAAACCTGTATTTTGGATAAATGAATTGGATTGAGAATCAAGATTCAATCTTTAGATAGAACTTGGAGATTGTGGAAAAACTTGATTTTAAACTTGAATTTTGAAATCAGGAGATGAATCTGGGTTTTTAAAGTTGAATTGAACTTTGAAATTGAATTTAAATTGAACCCTAAAAATGGAAATGAATTTGAATTTTCAAAGTTGAATTGAACTTTGATTTTGGATTTGAATTTTGAAATTGAAGTGAATTCAAAATTTCAAAGTCAAATTAGACCTTTGAAATTGAATTTTGAATCTTGAAATGAGATAGAATTGAGAAGATGAATTTGAATTTATAAATGAGATATGATTTGAGAAATGAAGAATGTATTTTGAAGAATTATCTAAAAAATCACTTGGATTTTGAAAAAGAATTTGAAATAATTCAAAATTATGATGTGATTCTATCCTAAATGATGAATGAATTAAAGAATTTTTGAAAATCGGATATTGAAAAGCATATTTCATTCTTTAAATGAATTGAAATAAGATTGAAGATATAATACATTTCTGACTATGGTCACAAAATGTATTATATAATAATCATATTTAAATTCAAGTGAAGAATAAAATACATTTTTTGTGCCTTTATAGAGTTTAAAATGAAATCAATCCTCAATATATCCTGACTATGACCATTGATATATATTTTGAGTTAATTTTAAGTTAAACTCTGATAAAAGGAGAAAATATTTAAAAATATGATGATTTTTGAAAAGGGACCCAATATGGATCCAATGTTATTCCATAAAAGATGAAAATCCTAAGTTTTGTTCACACCTTGACTATGGTCATTGATGCAAATCATCAACTTAGGACTTAATCACCTTTTATTAGAATGGTGCACGTGCCATTTGTGTTCCCATTCATGATTTTTTGAGAAATAAAAGAGAAATAACATGAAACAAGTAATTTTCATGAAAAATGCTCATACATTCTAGTCTAATACAAGAAATATAAAGAGTCCTCATTATATCTAGCTATTACATCTTTGAATTTGAATTGAAATTTAAAAATTCCTAAATTAAGAAGGAAAACAAACATTTCCACATAATTCCTGCAAAATTTGAGTTAGCACAAGGTAAGAGATACATAAGAACAAGAAATATCACATTGGACCTAGGATGTGACTAATGAAATACTAGGCATATACTAATGAAAATGCAATGCAAATGACAAAACCTATATTGGAATGATGTATCAAGCTAATGAGGAACGAATACCAAAATATACCTGAAATATTCTAAACTAATGGTGAAAACTAAATGCTGAAATATATGAATGATATCTTAAGCTAATTAAGATGCATATGTGGTATTTTCATCTAATGAAAGTACAATGCTTGTATTTGATGAAGACATGGACATAACTAATGCTTAATGAAAAGAAAAAGGTGACATGAGATCTGTCAAAGGGGTCTAATTTGAAAATGAAGCCTCTTCTTCAATCCGATGCTTAACCTCCCATCAGCTGATTATGTAATATGTTCTAATGAACAAGTTAAAGGGATGCATAGGCAAGGTGGGATAGCAGGTTGCAGGTGGCTGGAGCTGGACGGGTGCTACCATGCATGAATGAAGGATGACAGTGCAAAGCGGGGCTAGATGGTGAAGGATTAGTGTAATCGTGTGAGGGTATTGCAGGAAAATGATGGATATTACACACAAAATGTGATGGTACTACATTAATGTGTGGTATAGGTGCAGCCTACATGTAGGATTGTGGTTAATGAATATGAATGGCTAAATTATGTAGTTAGTATAATTGAAATGTAGTGGTAAAGGTGGGAAAACTAAAAGGAAGGATATGAGAAATATCAAAGTCTCAACTATGAACAGGATCCCTTGATGAATAATGTAGAACTCATTAAACCTGATAAAAAAAATGTACCATAATGGAGGTCATCAAGGTATACCACTGGCTCAAACAAAAGGACCATGAAACAACCAGATGATTCACTGTGAATACATTAGAACTTTAGCTTATAATCTCTTTATTCACATTTTCCTGTTTCCGTGCCAACTCTTGGGAGAATGCTAAGAGAATGATCATCTTAAAAACTGAATGCATGAACTACACAGGTGAAAACATTCTTTCCAACATACTTGAACACAGTCGATATACAAAGTAATTTAATTTCTAGCACTCAATACAGTACTTCAAAATTGTCTGATGTAAGCTAAGACATTTCTGGAGGGGAAGATGATGCTTAAGGAAAAGATATGAAGGCATATAAATAAAAGAGGATGCATGGGATCAGTGATATATGCACAGCAGTAAGACACATAATGAGTGTATAATTACAGAAATATAAAGATACAACTGACTGAATCCTGTCGATGGTATAACTCCAACTAGTTGGGTCTTCATGGAACCATTAACAACCTTTCATGCCCATATCACAAGGATCCTGATTCACATTTCAGCTGATCATGATGGATGGTTAGCTCGATATGAAACAGTGTCAAACCAAAGATGTAGCACGGAAGACCATCCTAATTCTGAAGTGACTTCACAGTAATCACAAATCTTATTGAACTTGGGCTATGCTGATATATAACATGAAATAAGATTAGAACGAGAGACAAGATGCAAGCTGTAACAATAAGAACACATGAAAAACTATCGCTAGAATCTAAAGATGTTAATGCACAGGTGGTGAACGTGGTGTATATAGTTCTAACAGGTAACTATGAAAATGTGGGGTGGGTATGGTGGAAACGAAAGACCTGTGCTGTGAAGAAAACTAAAAAAAAAAAGAAGAGTATTCTGATTTGCTCAAATCTCATAATCCATATTCAAGTAATGAAAATGCATTACACCTTCAGCCACTACTACACCTGATGGATCAACTATCCATCTTACAGGGTTTTGAAGGTTAAAAACCTATGTATAACGTACTACAAAAGGGTAGAAAATAAAATCAAAAGGGAATCTCGAAAGGAAACCAATCTACTCTTAACGGGATCTCAAAAAAAAAATAATCAAAATGAAATAAAGATCTCCCAGTAAGGCACTTGCAGTGTCTGAATATTAAGAGAATCTACCTATAGGAGAGTGTTAAGAAACTAAATACTTGCAAGCTGTGACTGAAATAATGGCATTCGGTATGGAATTTTCACAAAAGTAGATTGAAATCCAAGGTTGAACGAGTTTTTGTTTCTTTCTGCCACCATATTCCCTTAAAGCAAGGGTGAAATCTTCTCCAAGTCCAATGTTATAGTAAGCAAGGGGGAGACTAACCTTGAGGGAACCAGCCTTCCTACTGAATTTCTATTTATTTGCAAGCAGTTGAATCTCTCCTGCAACCTTCTCTTTCAGATTTCCAACCATTTCAGACAGAGATGTTATGGTGATCTCCAGAAGTTGCCCCTTGAAATCCCCTTGATCAACACATGGCACAAATACAGAGATATGGAACAAACCTGGATATTACCCCAGGAACTGCCTCTTCGGCTCTGGCTCATCCGACAGTGGTGGTGGTGGAGGCGTTCCTTAAGGAAGAAGAGGGGCTACTAGGAATAGGGACAACTAAGGAGGGGAAACAATGCATATGGAGCAGAAATCGCCTCTACTTCATTTATAAAAGCTATCAAGTTTTCTGAAGGGAATATAGTCAACACCAAATCAGACTTATATGTTCTACCATCTTCAAATTTAAAGATCCCATTGCCTCCATAATCAACCAAAAAAAAAAATTATCAACAGAAATAAAACAAAACAAAAGATGGGAGACACAAAATCCAAACCAACAAACGCAGAATCAAACCTGAAGTAGCCATTCATGCACATCACAATACAGTAAGAACCAGACTACCCATCTCACTGCACATAAAAATCCCTGCCGTTCTCATACCACCAGGTAAACAAGGGTCATAAAGATCGAGCTTGAACACCCAAGATACTAAAACCGAGACTGAAAACCTTGGTTATCCTTCTTGTAGATATATGAAACACAATATGAATATAAGAAAAACTAAATCCAAATTCTCTTTTGTTTTCAGAACACACACTTTTTAGTACCAAAGTCGATACCAGATGAAAAGAAGGAAGTAGAATGACCCGAAGAAGCCAAGCAAGAGTAATCTGAATTACCCATTTCTCCAAAAAAAATAAAAATAAAACACCAACTAAGTACTCACACCAATCCATGCACAGAACCAAGAAAAATTTCACAAATATGAGAATATACGAGAATGAATGTAAGAGGAAAACCTGTTATTCAAAGTTGGTCACTATCATCATTCTACAGACGAGAGCAAAACGAGGAAGAAGGCAGAATTACGTTGAATTAAAAGGGACCAAAGGAGATACAGAACAGTAGGAATCACAGGCAAACACAAGTGGATATGCAGGGGATATGACGACCCAATGATATATGCGATGCAATAGATTATCAAGATGAAACAGAAAATCTAAATCCATGAATGATCAAAACAAAGCAGAAATCCAAGAATTAATAGGCGAGCAAAGCATAAGTCGATTATCAGAAAGAAACTAAAAACCAGATATGAAAGAAAAACATAAATAAGAATGGAAATCAAAATAAAACAAGACGGATTAGAATCATAACCTACAGTAAGATAACGGGAGGATCGACATGTATAAAACCGTTGAAATTCCATAATCAAAAGAAGGGAAAATGATAAAAAAAAATGTTGGAATAGATGTATTCTGTTGATTTTGCATGCAGGTGGGTCGATCCTGCTATATGCAGACCGATCCCACCGTTTTGCTTTGTAAAAAAAATGAAGAAGAAGGGAATTTTAAAACAAAGAGATGCTATGAAAGAAAGGCAAAATTTTTATGAAGAATCATAAAGAAAAAGGGGCGATCACTTACCTGTAACAGCAGAAGCTCTGAAGGGAGAAGTTGCGGCTCCTTCAATAGTTTAGAGAGGAGGCTCTCAGGGACAGAGAAGGAAGAGGGGAGAGAAGAAGAAGACGATCGTGGAGGGGTGAAAAGGCGGTGCTAGAGAAGAAGAAGACTATATGCTTATATAGACAGGGGAGGAGAAGGGTCGAGAAGGAGGAAGATTGGAGGGTGGTTGGAGATGGACGGGAGAGCTCGAGAGAGAGAGAGAGAGAGAGAGAGAGAGAGAGAGAGAGAGAGAGAGAGAGAGAGAGAGAGCGACTTTCGTAACAGAAAGCCATTGCCAAGCATTTTACAAAAAACGGGTTTTATTTTTAAAGTTTTTTCAAAAAGGTGGTTATATTTACGAGGTTTTTTCAGAGAAGGGGATAAAGCTATTTTATAACATTTTTTTTTTTGCATTTTTGGAAGAGAAACTTAAATCTAAGAGGAATCTAAGAAGGATTCAAAAGATGGGATCCAGACGAGGTTTTTGAAAGATTTTTATAAAATATTCGCTTTGAATTTATAAGTTTTTCTGAAATAGGGTTTTTCATAAAATACATGATTTATTTCAAAAAATGACTCTCTGAAATGGATTTAGATCCAAGATTTTGAGAAAATACAGATTTTTGGATATCAATTTGAGATTGGATTTAGATAAAGTATTCGAGAAGATTCAAAGAATTAATTTTTTTTTTGAGTTTTTGAACAATAAGGGATCCGAGATCAGAATTGGATCCGGATATCCGATTTGGATCAAAAGTTGGGTCAGAGATGAAAATTGAGTCTGGATTCGAGTGAATCCGAGAAATGAATGGAAATTTGATCAGAAATTGACCTGATTATTCAGAAGATGTGAGTCAAGGGCAAAAGGGGATTTTTTGGAAAATTTGGGGTGTTCACAAATTTGCACAAACATTGACCATGCACTTTTACAACGATCTGTACTCATGCACAATGCAATTTTCATTTAGTTGGGGTCGATATAGACGTCATTGTGTAAATCGTTATACCATCGATTTCATCCACGGTCTAATGATTTTGGGTTTTTCTTCAATTATACAAAATGAGTAAAATTATTAAATACAAATCGATTTCGTTCGCAAATACAAACAAAGACATATCGTTCTCGTCGTAACTTCATAACTACAAATGCACATGATTTACAACCACATTCATATACAAAAAGTACTAGTAATGTTAGCCCACTGCACCATTTTCCTCTGTCTGAGGATGATTCATAGAGACTCTAGCATTGGTGCGCTCTTGACAATAAGCTTTACAACTTAAGCTCAGGCACCGTCCCCATGAAGGAGCAGAGGGGCTACATGATAAATCGTGTTTATATATTTGTCATGAAGTATATCGAAGATTAGGCAGATATTTTCCCAACTGTGAAGTATGATTTGCGAACAATAGAGGGTCTGGCAGTAGGAATAGATCAAATAGATGGCCATCAACATCACCCTTTTGTCTATCATGTAGAATACCACCATAATCATCATCGAAGATTATACAAATCTTTCATCACGGCGTGAAACAACTACGTTATCAACATCAAACCCTATCTATCAAGCACAGGTAGAAGGAACACAGAAGAACAAGGAAGAAAGAAAAATACAAAGAAGAAGAAGAAGAAGAAGAAGAAGAAGAAGGTGGAGGAAAAAGTATTTTAGACCTGGACAACAGGTCAGGTCGGGTAGGGTTTTATATAGAGATCTATATTAGGGTTTTACATTTTTCAAGGGTTTTACGCATGTGTACAAAAACCGACCCAATGATTAGACTTAGTAACATACGAATCGATTTAAGTAACAATTATAAAATATTATGAGTAAATCACTATATTACATATCGATATCGTTCATATAGACAAACAAAGACATATCATTGTCGTAGTTACTTCATAAATACAATTAGACGTCCTGTTTATTACCTACTGGTGATGATATATGTTTTTTTATGATGATGGTCATGCATTTTATCTAATCCAAACCATTATGATCAGGTAAAAAAGCCTAGGTTTTTTCGTAAATGATTATGGTTGTAAATCACATCGATTTGTAGTTTTAAAGTTAATGCGACAACGATATGCCTTTGTTATTCTTTGTGAACAAAATCGATTTATATTTATAAAGTTACCTCAATTTATATCGTTGAGTTATTCTCGATTTGTTCTTTACCAAGTCTATACATCGTGTGGCTTTGTTTATTGCTTTTCTTTACGACCATTTATTAATCAGTTGTTTCAGCCATTGGTCATGATGTATTGTAAATAGATACTAATATGTAAAAAGCTACCACGACAATGATATATCTTTGTTTGTCATTGTGAACAATATCAATATATAATATTGTGATTTACTCATTTATTTGCAACTGTTACTACAATATTGTTTTTGTATAAAACATAAATCGGTACCATGCTGTAAATCACTTTAAATTTACCTCAATTTTTTTGTTGAATTGCACGTCGATTTGTAGATGAGACAACAATTTGTCTGTGCACTTTTATCATGATTTATACTCACGCACATTCTGATTTTCATCCAGTTGTACAAATCATTATACACATGGTAGAATATATTACAAAAATTGATACGAAAATGCAGCATAATAACTTAAAAAATGATATTGACAAACAAAACAATATCTCACAAATCAGTATTATGTTACTACAACAACGATTTGCGATTTATGATACATTGCATATACTGAGTGAATGGACAATACTGGATGGTGTAGAGGCCCTCTCATACAATATAAACGATATAGTATATGTATAACAATTTGTATATGTGAAGGCTAGATGAGACAACGATTTTCACTAATTGTATAAGCACTGAGCAATGGCAATTTACCTGTGGTATCAAAATTGTAGCTTTGTAAGCTAGATATGACAAGGATTTATATATGTGAATGATAAATATTACAATTATCTATACATGTGAAAGATATATTATTAAACAGATTTCACACGCAATTCCTTTGTTCCATAGCTTTTTGGATGAAACCATTTTCATGAACGGTGATCCACAAAATTATTAATAATTCAATTTTTATGGCTCACTGGTCTTCATGAAAATGGCTTCATCCAAAAACTCTTTCTTAATAAGATCAACTAACTTTATGGTAAGACTTAAACAAAATTCACACGTGATTCCTGTGTTCCATAGCTCACTTTCGAATTGATTTGAGCCTGTCATGAAACAAAACAATATAAGACATTATATTAAGTTTCACAAGAGATGCAAACATCCTCCCAACATTGATTACATACCAAAAGACTTGTAAAACTGAAGCTATCATTTCAGAAAAAGTGATCAGGAGGATTGAAGGTTACAACGTTAGAAATTACATCTATAAGGTATTGTTGCATGTTGGAAATTACACAAGTTACATATTGATAAGTTGTACGTAATGCAATTTACATGGGAAGCAATATAATGTATTACATACTTGTTCATGCAAAGGGGTTGGTTGATTTTGCTTAGAGGTTGGTTGTTTCTTAGACCTTTTCTTGCCAACCAATTCTAGTGCACCCTTTGTCCTCCAATGATTGAGATTAGAGGCAGGTTTTCTTTTGATACCCTTCGCTAGGTGATTTTTTTATCATAATCTACAACATTCACTCCTGACTTGTTGAAGATGATGTTTACGTTTCGGTGCAACTTCTCATGAGTGTCAAGGAAAGCATAATTTTTACCTCCGCTGTTCATTGTCATTTTCTTGGATTGGCCTTCATGAGCTACAACGAACTGATGGTGAATTAACTGCATATTTTCAAGTAGCTCCCTTGACGCTTTTCTCATGCATACATAGGCTTCTTCACTTTTCGGTGCCAAAACTGCAACATGCATAAATGACCTATATAGTTGTTAGTAACGAGAGACTATGTGGCACTTCTCATCAACACTAGATTGACTGACATTATTTGTATCCAGCAGTTCAATATTTGCTTGTCTCCTCCATCTTCACATTAAATGACTCATGTATTTCTTGTATCTTCTCTTGATTAAGTGCCTTTAATACATAACGACATAAAATACCTTTGAATTCATACTTTTTGTACGTACATTCAACTGTTCTGTTGTCAACATTGTATGTGACATGTGCTTCTTGCCTTTTCTAATGCTCTTCACCCTCCCATATAATATGGTATTTGTGCATATTCTCGGTTTGCATGCATCCTTTTATATTGCAATTCATGACCTGTATAACCTTCTTCTTAATCCATTAAAATATAGTTAGTGTACACAAACCTATAGGTCGCATCAATATTTTCATGCCCAAAGTTATAAGGCATGTATTGAAGCATTTCACATCTTGTTCAAGCTCATTTTGTCTAAGACCGTCTACAAACAATTCATATTGTTCCATGAAGCGAAACATTGTTAAACATGAATACATGGTTTTCTTGAGTGTGGCATGCATAGATTCCGCTCTTTGTATGCTTATCATACCTGCACAAAAGTATTGCCTTCTATATGTCAATGTCCACTTCTCATTTTCTGCATATAAATTTTGTAACCACGTACAGTCTTCAAGGTCATACATCTGAATCATTTCCTCCCAATTAGACATAAAGGTGACCTCATCTACGCTCTGAAGTACACAACTTCTAAATTTTTTGTCAAATCCTGTCTTCTGATTAAATATGTGTCCTATGATTTTTGCTGCATTTTGAAAGATATACCACAAACATAGGCGATGATGTGCATCTGGCCACACATGAGACATTGCAGCCGCAATTGCGTGATCACCATCTATAAGTATAACTTTAGGATGCTTCCCATTCATTGCATATGTAAATACTCTGAACAACCACTCAAAGCTTTCCTTGGTTGGTCGTACAAAAAAGCACCGCCTAATATACAACTTTGTGAGTGATGGTTCACTCTAACAAACTGTGCAAATGACCACTATTCAGTATTAATCTTCACTGTCGTATAAAAAAACACATCATTGAAGCATTCATAATGTACTCGACTTTGAATCTGCCCAAAACATATTCACAACATATCCATCTTCATCCAGTCGCATTGCACTTAAGAAACCAGGGGCAATGCTTGATTTCTTATGTAAGTAATCAACCAAAGAACATATTTCTCTATTCTTCATGTTATATGTCCTCTCTCTTCTCAAGTGGTTTCTTAGATCCATAGGTGTGAATGGCACATTCTTGCGACCACCATTTATCTGCGCGCATAAATTGTATGTCTTCCTTGGTGTAATGCCAATGCTATCAGCTATTTCAACAATTGCAGCATGCGCTTCAGTTACTTTATGATGTGACCTTAATATAGGAGTCATAAATAAAGCAGATAAATCATGGTTATGATCACTAATTAAAGTATGAACTACATATTTCTCATTCGGAAGTCTTCTTAACATAATTCTCGCTGGACAACCACATCTTGAATCTGGCTTGCTCCTTGTTGGATTTCCACTTGACTTCTTTCAACCTTCCTTAGAACAAACATGTTTTTCTCACCACGACACCCTATGCATTTTTTGACCAAGAATACCTTCTAACACCGAAGCTAAATTTTAAGGCATATTCATTATAAAATTTACATGCAGCATCCTTATTATTAAACTGCATTCCTTCTAAGGGAACAGAGTCAGGTGTACCATCATGTACATTCCCAGTGCCTGCACATTTATCAAGTGTACTATCACGATCGTCTACCTCATTATCCAATTGCATTTCTTTTGATGAAACATTCAAGTCAAGAGTGAATCCAATGCCTATACCCTTCTTATCATGTGCATCATTAGTGCACATGTTCACTTCTTCAGGTGCGTCATTAGAATAGATGTTCACTTCTCCATAACTATCCAATGATTGAGATAGATCATCTTCATTATAATCAGATGATAAGCTCAACATTGTTATAAGGAAGATATCAATTTGCGATGGCCAGCGCATACGTTTATTACAATTTATTCAAGATGCATATAACAATGGATACCGATAAAGGTTAAGCAATTCAAAGAAACAATTGAATGAATCATAATATAAAAGAAACAATGATTTGTTATTTGCTTATACTATGCATCGAGTTGTTATTTACCATGCCAATAAATGAAACAATTTGTCATATATGTGTGTTGACAATAGTGATTCACGTGACAGAGATTTAATTATATCTACGACACTATGAAGTGATTTCAATAGAAATCGCTAAATGAACAACGATTTGAATACGAAAATCGCCACTGCAAGCGCACAACAATGTATTTCCACATGCACACGTTTTAAAATTCTTTCTACAAATATCTTACAAATCAATACTAGAAAACACATAATATCTTACAAATCAATATACATATCGCATAATATATTATAAATCGATACGGCAATTCAGCATAATAGCTTACAAATCAATACTACAAAACACATAATATCTTACAAATCAATATACATATCGCAAAATATATTACAAATCGATATAAAAATTCAGCATAATAGCTTACAAATTGATATTAACAAACAAAACAATATCTCACAAATCGGTACTATGTTACTACGATCGCGATTTGCGATACATTGCATGTACTGAGTGAATAGACGATACTAGATGGGGTAGAGGCCATTCCTCGCATCTGTAAACAAGCATTCTTGTCAACAGATCCCAACGTCTTACAAATATCATTAAGTTTCAAACAATCGAAAGGACAAGATCCACCTGTAATAACAAAACAACGCTTTAATGGCACTCACGATGACATATGTTCTTCAACAATAGCATGATGATATGGAAAGGTACTCACAATACCTTAATGGCAGTTGTTGGAATGTTTGTACATCATTTCTTTCTTCCATACTTCCTAACGACAACAAAAAAGAAGAGAAGTCTATAAAAAGAGATTGCCGAAAAATGCCTTTATGACGTCCACCAATGATCAAACCAGTCGATCACGAACCTGGGAATGTTTTGTAACACAAGGCAAGAACGAGAAGGTGGCAATGTGTTGTAACACAAGCTAAAAACCAAGGCGGGAACCTGGACTCGAGACGACGACAAAGGTTGCTCCGGTGGCAGCAGACGACGACAAAGGGTGCGTCGTCAAAGGGAGCTCTTGTTACAGCAGATGGTGCAAAATAGAACGTTTGGAATTTAAAGAATTAACATCATCCTCGACTTTCTGGATGCAGAACATTTTTGTCATTTTATTAAATCATCGTTTCCCTTTTTTTGAATGGAGGACATTTTTGTCCTTTTCTCGAACCCTCGTTTCATGGCGAGAATAGTAGAAAAGGGTACTTAAGTCTTTGCAACCGTATCATACTCTGATGCTAAGTGATGCTAACACACACGGGAATACGAGCTCCATGTGCTTATATACGTGGTGCTCATTCGGACCCCCGAACACACACTATAGCAAACTGTACGTCTTCGGGGGAGAACACACAACACCCTCTCATTTTTTAACCCGTGGCTGGCTGGGAATGCCTCTAAATTTGAAAAAAATAAAAACTTATAATTTTAACGATTTTTGGCCAGAACAACCTACCAAAACTAGCTAGATTGTGGTGGCCATTTTTGAGGTTTGGAATTGGGAAATTTTGAGGGGTCTCAACAACCACACATCCCATCCCCCCCCCCCACCCCCCCACCACCACCATCACACACACACAAACATGATTAACTAGGGTTCATAAACCGGGGGTAAGTAAAAAAATAGGCAACCCGAGTTTTTACACACTTGGCTCCGTGCACCCAACTTGTGCATAAAACCAGGTTTAGGCTATAAACCTAGTTGGACACGTAAAACCATGTTAATAACCTGATTTTAGGTATCATCCATACAACCGCTAAAATTTTGTTAGTTTTTCTAAAAAACATCTCAAGAAATTGTTGGCCAATATAAAAATATTAAAAATTACATACAATACACAAAAAACATAAAAGAAATATATAATGCATGTATAGGGTGCTGGTTCTTTTAGGTTTTGAATTTTAAACATGGGTTTGAGAGTGCCCTCTTCATTAACGAGAGCATGTTTGTAATGCCACGTGATTCTTGTCCAAATCACAATTACAACACATTCTCAAGGTTAATAAAACATGAGAAAAGTACAATTGTGATTGTGATTGCTACCAATAATTGTTTTTGCCTTGAATCTTATAAAAGTTGGTCACATAATTGACCTTGTGACCAACAATCACACTCTACTTTTTCAGTTGTGATTGTTCATCCCACTTGTGACCAAAGCAAACATGCCTTGGGTGTGTGTTACGTGAATAAAAAAAGCATGGAGAATTTATCCATTGATAAATAAATGATTTTGATGTTCACACGAGAATAAAAATTGATAACCACACAGGGCGATGAGAATAGAATATTGACAACCAAAATAGGTGATGTTTACATGAATATAAAATCAATAACCTTACCAGGCAATGAGAGCAGAATATCGATAATCACTCAGAGCGATAAGAACAGAAAATTGGTAGCCACACAAGACCATTTACGTGGTTTGATTCTTAAGACCTACGCCCACAAATGAACTCTCTCTCTCTCTCTTAACTTGTGAGGGAGGAACTCATTATTATTTATAGATCAGCCTGAAACCAGAGTATAATAAGGAAACTCTTGCTTCGAGAAGGTTTCTATATATTTACAAGGACCCTTTAAACACATAAATTTAGACTTTTTATGTTCATAAGTTTCTTAGCCTTTAAGAGGTCTTATATGGCCTTAGAGTTCTTAGGCAACAATGTAGTTGGAGTCTTCTTAGAGTAGAAAGTAGTTTGAGCTTTTAAAACCTTCTTCCTTTTATGTTCATCTCCCTTGGACATCACTTTTTGATTATCTAGCCCATTCTCTAGATCCAGACCTCCATTGACACAGTTTCTACTAGGCGATTCAATAAAAATATCCATAGAGAAAAAGTAGTAGTTTCCTCTATGATTTTTTAGGATATTCAATTCTTAAAATGTAAAAAGGTTGCCCAACTTATTAACCATTTTCAATAAGCACGTGGGGCTCATGCTGTTTTAAGGGTAAAGAAGAGAGCCTGAACCCTTAATTGTTATTGAAAATATCATGAAACATGCAACATACACACTACAAAAGATAATCTATCAGTGGGAGACGTTAATACTGAAACTGCTTAACACAAGGTAAAAACTTAAAATTAAAATGTAAGGGCTATAGGACCATTATATAGAGATAAAAAGCAGACTCATAACTTCTCCTTCTCATTAGGAGCCACTACCTCACTAACGCACGACTCTTGTAAGTCACAGAAAAATAACTCCTTAAGTTTACGAACCACATCACACGTGGTTTACAAACTACTCTCACACACACCCACTAACCCACTACTTATGATTACACATTCATGTAACCCCCTTTTTGCATCAGACTCTATCACTCCCCCTTGATGCAAAACTCGATACACATATAGTGGATCTGAATTTCACAAACTTTGAATAGCTGAGTGCTTTTGTAAATCCATCTATAATTTTATCATTTGTAGAGCAATATTTCAATGCTACAGCTCCATCGGCTATAGCCTGTCTGATAAAATGATGACACAACTCAATATGCTTAGTTCGCCCATGGAACACAAGGTTATTTGTCATGGCAATGGTTGCTTGGTTGTTACAATAGAGTTCTGTTGTATTTGCCTATTCTTGATGCAAGTCCGCCAAAATTCTTTTTATCCAAATAGCTTGACATACGAATGCATTTGCAGCAACATACTCTGCTTCTGAGGATGAAAGTGCCATTGTTTCTTGCTTCTTTGACATTCATGACACAACTGATCCAGGATTGAAGATGGATCCACTCATGCTTTTCCTATCATCTACAAAACCAACCCAATCACTATCAAGAAAACCCAATTAATTTGAAATCATGAATTAATTGGTACCAAATCCGATAATTAGTTGTTGCTCGAACATAACGAAGGATCCGCTTTGCCGCTCCAAGATGATGTATCGTGGGACACTGCATAAACTTTGAGATTAGGCCGATAAGAAAAATGATAGCTGGACGTGTCTGGGTAAGATACATTAGCCTTCCAACTAAGCTTCTATGCAACCGTTCATCAGCCTTCATAGTACCATCGTGTACCGATAATTTCTCATTAGTATTCATGGGAGTGGAACATGGCATGCACGACACCATATTAAATTTCTCAAGTAAGTCTAAAGCATGCTTTTCTTGAGAAATAAAAATACCATTAACACTTTGTTGAACTTGATGTCCAAGAAAATAATGTAACAACCCTAGATTTGACATTTCAAATTCTTGCATCAAGTTTACTTTAAATTCTTCAGAAAGTGTACTCGACAAGCCTGTATAAATTATGTCATCTACATAAACACAAACTATAAGAAATCCAGTACCTGTTCCTTTTACATACAAAGTGTGCTCACTCTCACTTCTGTGAAATCCTCATTGCATTTGGTATGAGTCCAATCTCCCATACCAGGCTCATGGTGCCTGTTTAAGGCCATAAAGCACCTTTTTCAACCTGTACACATTCTCTTCCTTACCTTTAACAACAAATCTCTATGGCGGCAAACATAGACCTCTTCTTCCAAGAACCCATTAAAAAATGCAAACTTTATATCAAATTGAAAAACTGACCATTTCATATGAGCTGCTAATGCCAAAATAATTCTAACAATTTCAAAATGTGCAACAGGATAAAAAGTTTCTGAAAAATCTACTCCAAATTCTTGAGCATACCCCTTAATGATTAACCTTACCTTGTATTTTTGCACACTCCTGTCAGCATTATATTTAACCTTCTAAACCCATTTCACACCAATAGCATTTTGACCTATGGGTAAATCTACAAGTTCTCAAGTATCATTTTTTCACTGGCTTCCATTTCTTCTTCCATGGATCTTACCCATTCTTGTTTCCCACTAGCATCCTTGTAGCACATAGGTTCTTCAACCAATAGAGAAAATGTACAAGATTCATAAATTTCTTTTATGAATCTTACCTTTCTAGGTGGTGTATCTATGTCCTCAATACCACCATTGTCTTGAGAGATGCTTGTTGAAGCTTCTGATATTATCGCCTCTTTCACCAACTTGGTCTTTACAATTGCATTTCTTGAAGCTTCTAACGTCTTATCAGACACAAGGGGAATGCCTCCCATATTTGACCTATCTGCATCTTGATTCCAATTTTAAGAGCTTAATTCATAAAAAATAACATCACAATGAATAATTACACGCTTAGTTGTTGGATTATATAATCGATACCCCTTTGTTGTGTCACTATAACCAACAAAAATGCATTTCTCATTTTTCTTATTCATCTTGTTACAATCACTAATCGATCAAGAAATAAGAAACACAACAAAAAATTCTTAAATTACTCACATTTGGCTTTCATTGCCACCATGCCTCATATGGAGTCATGTTATGCACAACTTTTGTTGGAGATATATTGAGTAAGCATACTGTTGTGTTAACTACTTCAGCCTAAAATTCGTTTGAGAGTTATTTTTTACTCAACATGCTTCTTGCCATTTCTACGATTGTACAGTTTTTCTACTCAGCTACACCGTTTTGCTCTTATATTTCCCTTACTGTTAGCTACCTACGAATTCAATTCTTCTTGCAAAAATCTTCAAAATCATTAGATAGAAATTCTCCCCCTCTATCTGTACATAGATACTTTATGACATGCTCACTATCTTTTTCTGCAAAAACTTTAAACTCCCAAATTTTTTTAAATGCTTTTAATTTTTTAGAAAGAAAAAAATACCCAACTGATGCAAGTAAAATCATCAGTAAGCAATAAAAATATCTACTATTGTTCAAGGATGGAGTGTTCATGAGCCCACAAAGGTCTGCATGAACTAACTCAAGAGGCTTTTTGGCTCTCCATGCTTTTTCGATGGAAAATGACAAACGATGTTGCTTCTCATATACACACCCTTCACCGACTCCATCATTGCATATTACACTAGGCAACTCCAAAACCATGTTTTGGGTTCTTAGTATTTTCAGCCCATTATAGTGTAAATGTTCATTACCGTAAGTGTCAAAGATGCGAAGACCCATCATCTTTGCTAATCAAGGCAACATCATTCACGTGTGTAAATTCAAGAGGGAACATTCTATTAGGTGCCATCTTGACTCTGATGAGAGGTTCACTGTCTATTTTTCTTTTTCTAATTTCACATACTCCATCATAAAAATTAAGTGCATAACCATTCTTAATCAATTGTCCAACACTCAATAAATTTTATGATAAATGAGGTATGCAATAAACATCATGAATCATTCTTTTATTAACTGATTTAACGTCAACTTCAATAGTTCCCTTGCCTTCACTTTGCACTTGTTTGTTGTTTCCAAGCCGAACATTCATTCTCATGGATTCATCAATATTGTGAAAAAGTTTTTTTTTTCACCTGTCATATGGTTACTACAGTCACTATTTAGAAACCATATATTATTAGCCTTGGTTTTCAATTGAGCAAGGAAAAGATTACATTGTTCTTGTTCTTTAACGACATTGACCTGCTTCTTTGTTTTCTCCCAACACCTTGCTTCCAAGTACCCATACTTCTTGCAATAATAGCATTGTTTGTCTTTATAAGTCGACTTTTGATTATTTCCATTGTGCCGACCCATTTTAGATCTTTCATGACACAACCTCGGCCTCGATATCCACCTTTACTTCTTCCTCTTCCTGCATATTTGTTCTTCAAGGATCCTTCGCCACTCGCTTGCTTGTTAGAAATTTTTACCTTGGCCTGAATTGCATTTTCAATACTTTTCTAGGTTGACTTGTTCAACCTAGCCTCATGTGCCAAAAGAGACCCCATTAATTTGTTAATAGAATAATCACTCATATCCTTAGATTTCTCTATAGCTGTGACGATATGATCAAACTTTAGTGGTATACTTCGTAAGATTTTTTCTACTACCTTTTTATCATTAATTATTTCTCTGAATATTCTCATTTGATTTATAGTAATAGACATTCTAGAAAAAAAGTCTTGCACAGACTCATTTTTTTCATTAACAGGGTCTCAAAATCTCTACGAAGTGTTTGGAGTTTTACAGTAGTTACCTTACTATCTCTATGATAGGCTTCCTTCAAAACAGTCCACGCTTCATTTGGCTTGGTGGTTGTCGCAATTCAAGAAAAAATACTTTTTGTTACGGTTTACTGCAAAATGAGAAGGGATTTAACATCCCTTTTGCGCAACTCCTTTACTTCAGTTGCTGCCTTTTTTGTTGCCTTTGAGCTTTGTCTCTACAAAACCATTTTCAACTAGATTCCAAAGATCTTGAGAGATGAAAAATGCCTTCATTCTAGTATTTCAAAATTCATAATTCTCTTAATTAGAAATAGGTACCAATGCATGTGAAAGATTTATAGAGTTTAGATTCGTACCGTTAGACATCATGAATTACACCACGTAATTACAAACCAACTTGAAGATCCAACTTTGGCAACGATCTTCGCAATGATCAAACACGCCCAGCTCAATCGAACCTGGTGCGCTGATACCAACACTATTGAAAATATCGTGAAATACGCAGTATACACACTACAAAAGATAATCTAACTGTGGGAGACGTTAATACTGAAACTGTTTAACACAAGGTAAAAACTTAAAATTAAAACGTACATGCTACAAGACCATTATATAGAGATAAAAAGCATACTCATAACCACTCCTTCTCATTAGGAGCCACTACCCCACTAACCCATTGTAACTCACAGGAAACTGACTCCTTAAGTTTAGGAACCACATCACACGTGGTTTACATACTCTCACACCCACACCCGCACCCACTAACCCACTACTTACGGTTACACATTCACGTAACCCCCTTTTTGCATCAGACTCTATCAATTGCAAAGATATAAGAATTGAGAAATTGTCTGATGAAATGTCCCCAAGAAAGCTGTTCTAGCAACCAAATGATATCTCATCGTTTGGTTTGTCATTTGCTGCTTCAATGATATCATTCTTTCAAAAAAAAAAAAAGACAAAGTCAGAACGGAATGCAACATGAAACTAATGGAATTCCATCTGGCCAGCAGGTGCGGTCTGTGCGAACTTGAAGTAGAAAATTTTGTGCACTTGTTTGCACTGTGCAAATGTCACAGAGAATTGCATATCAAATATTGGAAATAGGTCCCAACAACCCACTACCGTTGCCCGCGTGACCTGCTCCTAACTCATCCAAGGGGCGTGGGGGCTGGCCGAGGAGACTTCAAATGGAGGTTCTGGGTGCTGGTCACATGGCGATAAATCTGGCTGTCTCAAGCATACAGAAGGTCCACAGCATGATATGCAGAGAAACAAAAGAAGCCAATAAACTGGATCAGGGAAAAAATGCAGCAATGGTCAAGTTGCTGTGCTGCTGTTAATATGGTTTACATTGTTGACCGGTGTATGGGAACTGTGAATGTAGTATACAATGATGTAGTAATGCTATTTATATGAATAAAATTTTCCTTCTAAAAAAAAAGTGTTTGAATTATTTAAATACATGTTAGTGAAAGGACTGGCACCAGATGATGCAACTTTAATAGCAGCACTAATGCTTGTAGCCATTCTTGATTTATGGAGATATTTTCAGATTGATGAGTATTTATGGGATTACTCCTCATCGATGTCATTAATCGCACGTTATATATATTTGAAAATGAACAAGGATGCTAAATGAAGCAGATAAACTGATGTGTAGACCAGTTGCTGGTGATGCAAAAATGAGCTTGGAGCTAATCGAGTTAAGGAGTCAAAAAACTAAATATTCTGATTTTTAGTCTTGGGAAATGCATTGTTTAAATTGTATAATATGATTATAGAGATATATACTTGAAGCATGCTCGTTGTATATAGGTCTAGCGAGTCATTCATGGGAAGTTTATGTGAAGGCCTTAGATCTTAACCTTGAAATTCTGTTAGTGGTTCTATTGAAGAGATTCAATAATAATGCTGAATCAAGGATTTGGAAAACTAGACACTGATTATAGACAGCCAATCTGCAGGCAAGAAATCCCTATACAATGATGACCAAGAAGTTTGTCAGCCCCGCAGGAGTCGTCCACATTATTAGGTAGGGCATTATGCCAAGCTAGCTCAGGCTTGACCCATTTAGGATCAGCTTGAACTCATCCGAAAAAATAAACGAGCTGAGCTTAAACAAGGGCTTAGGCTCGGTATGCATAAACAAGTGAGCTTGAACAAACAATCCAGCTTGGATAAGCCTGACAAACCCGATTATGCTCGGCTCATATATATATATATATATATATATATATATATATATATATATATATTATCGACATGTGCACAAAGAGAGGTCTTGCCTTAATGGATTAGTGGTTGGTCACCCATGAAAGTGGTGTGGGTTTTAATCACAACATTCATCAATTGTTTATAAAGGTATTTTTACTGGCTAGGATTTCAAAACTTCCAAAAAGTTTTTAAACTAAAGGTGTTCAGCTTGAGCCCAACTTGAACAGCCAGTTTTTCTAAACCAACTGAGCTGGGCCAGCCCAAGCTCGGCTGGAACCCAGGTGGTATGCAACTCTATGATGAAAGGGCGGGTGCCAGAGGTGCAGCAGGCTCTCTAGGGCGACCATGGGGTTTTACGCTTCTGTGTGTGGCTACCTTAGCTTGGCAGAACACTCCCGGGGTCAATGTTGATTTTCACATATTAAAAAAAATAATCAAGAAGTTGCATAGTACCATCGTTGAGCAATAAAAGCTAAGCATGAATAAGGACACGGGTACATCAAAACCAAAGGCCCATAAAAAAAAACATCCAATACATAACTTAGTGTAGCAAACGTGGATGATGAAATGACACCATGCATCCAATCCATAGTAAAGTATGGGACACGTGGCAATACAGTAGCCAAGAAAAGACCCACAATCCATAACTTAGTGTAGCAGGAAGATGGAAACTTTTAGGGTGTTTCTTTCCCATTGGAAATATTAATATTTTTGAAGAGAAAATGACAAGCTCATATGATTTTTTTTTTCTTGATAACATAGCTCCTTATTGCTTTGACTTGTAATATCTATAATTTGATCATATGAACAGTATTCATTTTCCACGAATCCTGCACTGCTTCTTAACTACCTCTTCAATTTAATTACCAAACGTGGCTTGAGGATAGTGACCATCCGGAGATTGCAGAGGCATTGGAGATTTAGACTTTGCGTTTGTGATGTGAAGTCATAGAAAAATGTGGACCGTGTTCTCTCTCTCTCTCTCTCTCTGTAGGGAGAGTCGGTACAATATGAGAACAGAAGAATAAGTACTAGAATATGAGAACTAAAAATATAGGCATTTTCACTTTTCTTTTGTGAACCCAATCATGTGGATGTGCTTGGCATGGTGAATTTGTTAAGAACCAATCATTGGATCGTGTATTTTTGATGAAAAATGTGAATTTTGAATGCTTGAATATTTATGAATATTATGAGTCATTGATTTTAAAGGCTTAAAAAATCTCATTTATGCTTCAATTTGGATGATTCAAGCGCAGGTTCTTATAAAACCAAGCATGTAGATCGTACGACCAGATTAAAGAAAAGAGAAAAAAATCTATGAAAATCATGGTTCACATAGTTCTCATGTTTCCAATTCTACTATATATAGTAAGGCGTAAGAGTGGATGACTTATGTCGTCCACTGTCATTGGACATGCACCTGCTGCTGATAACATGTGATTTTACACAAAACAACCTTTAACGGCAGTTCTTGACGGATCTAAAGACCCAAAAATGCAAAAAAAATGATGAATAAGTGGTGTTCAACGTTAAGCCGTCCAGGATTTTGCTCATTATATATATATAGGGTGTAACATTGGATGACATAAGCCGTCCATTGTTAGAGGATGCACGCCATCTGCTGATTGTGCGTGCTCAGTGGAGGGCGCACATTTAACAAAAAAAAACACTTTTAGCGTCCGTTCATGACAGCCCCTAAAAGTGTAATTTTGGCCCATGACCACAACTAAAGCCTAAAATCAGCCCCACTGGGCGTTATAGTTTTAGGTGTTTTATGTTTGATCCAAAACCGTTAGATGTTGTTATCTTTGTTTACTGGAACAGGTATCTGATTGAGCATTTTTATGTTCAATTAAATATTTTAAAGAAATAAAAAAAAAGTTGACATTGTACTAAATTTCATGATAAAATATTTTAATTTTTAAGTCACATCAATTTGAAAGAAATTATGTTTTTTTAAAAAAGAAGTAATGATAAACACTTCTTTTATTAAATCGTCCAATCACATGATTGGATAGTTAAAAGATTCCGATAGATACGATCTACGTGGATTAAAATTTTACATCATGTGATTAAGATAAGTTAAAAGTATTTTTAAGAGCCGTAAAAATCAATGGTTAATAAAGTGTTAGAACTTTATAATTAATTTTTTACCATACAAATAAATTCATAATACCATTTATTTTGCTCTGGTGTACACTATCATGAGCCTATTTCTTCAATAGGTCAGTGTGGCGCGACGGTCTTTCCTTACTGTTGCAAGCCTTTTTTGGTCACTTGCTTGCAAGTTGTGGAAGCTTTGAGTATAAAGAGTGCAAGAGAGCGAAAGAGAAGAGAGGAAGAAAAATTACAATCACTTGAAGGTAATCACAACATGGGTGAACAAAGAAAGCTCAATGCATTTGCATTCATTCAGTATTTTGCCCGTAGACTCATTACAGTTCAGATCTACAGGTTAGCACATCAGAGTATTGATTAACCTGAACCAAAGTATAAGGGTGGTCCAGATAAACTTATAAGTGACTCAACACTTACGTCATGACTCAACCAAAGCAAAATAGACATTAGACACAACTGTAGAAAATAGGTCACAAGGGTTGGTGAATAGTCCGGGGGTAGGGTCAGCTTGTAGGCCAGCTTGCGCACTCTCTTGGTGATGGTGAATAGTCCCTCATACTTTCTGATCAATCCGCGGTGCCATCTATGGAAGATGCTTGTGCGATTAGGATAAAGCTTCACCAACACTTGGTCCCCAACATGGAACTCAATAAGCCGATGATGCTTGTTCGTCCACTTCTTCATCCTCTTAGTCGCATTGTGTAGAAACGCATTCGCCAACTCAGCCTTCTTGTGTCCGTCTCGAACAAACTGATAGGCAAAGAATGGCCTTTCCTTCTCCTACGCGGCTAGAGTATGTAGATTCAGTGGTTGCTGCCATGTGGCTATCTCGAACGGGTTGTGGCATGAAGACTCACTCTTCTGAAGATTGTAGCAGAGTTGGGCTATGTCCAAGAGCTTCACCCAGTCTTTCTAGTTGGCACTAACAAAGTGCCTGAGGTACTGCTTCAATAGTTCGTTGATGAGCTCTGTCTGCCCATCCGTCTGTGGGTGAAAACTTGTTGAAAATAGCAGATCAGAGCCGAGTAACCAAAATACTTCATGCCCGAATTTGCTCATGAAGCGAACATCACGATCGCTCATAATGCTTCTTGATACACCTCAGTGATTCACAACATGCTTGACGAACAGCTCTGCAGTCTTCTCTGCGGGGTACTCCTTCGAAGCTGGGATGAAGGTGGCATACTTAGATAAATGATCCACCACCACAAGGATGGAGCTGCATCCATTTACCTTTGGCAGACTAACAATGAAGTCTATAGAAATGCTCTCCCAAGAACTTTCTAGAATAGATAGAGGCTTAAGGAGGCCAACAGTCTTCTAGTTGGTCCCCTTGTCTTGCTGGCAGAAGAGACTCGTTCACACATACCTCTCCATATCATCTCTCATCTGCGGTCAATAGTAACCACACTCAAGGAGTGCTAAGGTTTGTTCCTATCCTGGATGACTAACCTATAGTATATCATGACACTCCTTAAGTCATTCATGACATAGGCTTCCCCACCACGGCATGAAGACGCGTCTTCCTTTTGTCATGAGGAGGTCGTCTCGTAGCCAAAATCGTTGAGTCTTTCGCGCTTGTGCTAGAGAGACAAGGTGTTGCACCGTTGTGTCCTGATGCATACTTTCATGGATACGGTCCAGCAATGCACCCTCTAAGTGAACTTTCGAAGGCTCCGCTTGTGAAGCCGTTAGTTCAGCCTTACGACTCAAAGCATCAGTAACCACATTGGTCTTCCTCACCTTATACTCTAAAGCAAAGTTAAACTCAGTCAGGAACATTTATCATCGAGCTTGCTTGGGCATCAGCTTCTTCTACGTCTAAAAATAGCTCATGGCGACATTGTCCATCTTGACAACGAACTGGGCACCCAGAAGGTAGTGCCGCTATGTCTCGAGATAGTGCACAATGGACATCATCTCATGTTCGTGCATAGTATAGCGCCTCTCTACATACTTTAATTTCTGACTCTCGTAAGCAAACAAATGTCCTTCCTGCATGATAACTCCACCGATGGCGAAGTTTAAAGTATCTGTATGGACTTCAAAGGGTCTTATGTGGTCCAGCAACCACAACATAGGTTCCCTCACCAAGGCTTTCTTCAAGCCATCGAAGGCATCTTGGCAGGCTCCTATCCAGATCCATACTCAATTTTTCTTCAGCAAATCCGTGAGGGGCTCAATAATGAGAGAGTAGCCTTGATGAACCGTCAATAGTAGTTTGCCAAACCAAAGAATGATCGCAACTCTGACACTTTGGTTGCGGACTCTATTCCTGAATGTCTCTTATCTTCTGCCCGTCTATGTGCAACAAACCACGCCCCACAACGTGGACAAGGAAGTTGATTTCTTCCTGTCCGAAGAGATACTTCTCTCGCTTGACACAGAACTCATTCTTCTTTAGCACCTGAAACACTGTTTGCAAGTGCCTGGCATGTTTCTCTATGTTGTTGTTGTAGATCATGATGTCATCAAGATAGACTACCATAAACTTGTCTAAATAAGGATAGAAAATCTTGTTCATCAATGTTGTGAATGTGGCCAGAGCATTAGTCAACCCAAATGTCATCACCAAAAATTCATAGGCACCATAGCGAGTGACACACGTCTTTAGCTCATCACCATCTACAATCCTCACTTGTCATAACCTGATCGCAAATCTAGCATCGAAAAGACACGAGCACTACCTAACTGATCGAACAAGTCCGCTATCAGTGGCAACAAATACTCGTTCTTCACCGTGACCATATTTAGTGCAAGATAATCCATACATAACCTTTTGGAACCACCATGTTTCACCTGAAAGAGCACAAAAGCGCCAAAGGGTGCTTTTGAAGGATGAACAATGCCTACTTCTAACATCTTGTCCAGCTGTCTATGTAGCTCCTTCAATTCAGCATGTCCCATGCGATAGGGGACCATGGCAGGAGAATTTGCTCCCGGGTCAACTCAATCCTTTGGTCAACCTTTTGACTCGGGGCAGATGCTTCGACAGTTTTGGGGGCATCACTTCTTGAATCTCCGCCAACAGTGTGGCAAGGGTCGGCGACACTGTTGCTTTAAACTTCCCTTCTTCAGTGTGCATAACAACTAAGAATATCTGCTCACCCCGCTTAGCACTTTTCTTTAATTGCATAACAAACAACATTGAAGTCTTGCCTCCAAGAGTAAGGCATTGCACAGTGTGTGAAAAATTCAACCTCATGATTGTCAATGAGTTTACCTTCGACAACATCATTACATTCTGGCTGCCAAGAAACTCTATTCTTAAAATCATCCAAAACTCATCCAAGGTCACCACTGAGAAGTTGGCTTTGCTGATGAATCATTGATAGTAGTTTGCCAAACCAAGAAATGACCACAACTCTAGCACTTTGGTTGGTGGACTCCATTCTTGAATGACTCGTATCTTCTGTTCATCCATGTGCACCAAACTACGCCCCACAATGTGGCCAAGGAAGCTGATCTCCTCTTGTTTAAAGAGACACTTCTCTCGCTTGACATAGAGGTCATTCTCCTTCAGCAACTGAAACACTGTTCACAAGTGTCCCACATGTATCTCCATGTTGCTGCTGTAGATCATAATGTCATCAAGATAGACTACCACAAACTTGTCTAAGTAAGAAAAAAAAATCTTATTCATCAATGTCATGAATGTGGTCGGAGTATTAGTCAACCCGAATGGCATCACCAAAAATTCATAGTCACTATAGCGAGTGACACAAGTTATCTTTGGCTTGTCACCATCTGCAATCCTCACCTGCCAAAAATTCGATCGCAAATCTTGCTTCGAAAAGACATGGACATTGCCTAACTGATAGAACAAATTCGCTATCAGTAGCAACAAATACTTGTTCTTCACTGTGACCTTGTTCAGTGCACGGTAATCTACACATAACCTTTTGGAACCATTATGTTTTACCTGAAAGAGCATAGGGGCACTAAGGGGTACTTTTGAAGGATGAACAATGTCTACTTTTAACATCTTATCCAGCTACCTGCGCAACTCCTTCAATTTAGTCAGTCCTATGCGATAGGAAACCATGGCAGAGGGCTTTGCTCCCACGGTCAACTCAATCCTGTGGTCGATCGCGCGTCTCGACGATAGATGATTTGGCAGTTTTTGGGGCATTACTTCTTGAATCTCCGCCAACTGTGGGGCAAGGGTTGGTGGCACTGTTGCTTTAACTTTCTCTCCTTCGGTGTGCATAGTAACTAAGAATGTATGCTCTCCCCGCTTGACACTTTTCTTCAATTGCATAGCAGACAACATTGAAGTCTTGCCTCCAAGTGTAAGGCACTGCACAGTGTACGAAGAATTTGACCCCATGATTGTCAATGAGTTCACCTTCGGTAGCATCACTTCTTGAATCTCTGCCAACAGTATGGCAAGGGTTGGCGGCACTATTGCTTCAACCTTCCCTTCTTCAGTGTGCACAACAACTAAGAATGTCTGCTCTCCCCGCTTGACACCCTTCTTCAATTCCATAGCAGACAACATTGAAGTCTTGCCTCCAAGAGTAAGGCATTGCACAGTATGTGAAGAATTCAACCTCATGATTGTCAATGAGTTTACCTTATACAACATCATTACATTCTGGCTGCCAAGAAACTCTATGCCCAAAATCATCCAAAAATCGTCCAAGGTCACCACTGAAAAGTTGGCTTTGCTGATGAATCATTGATAGTAGTTTTTCAAACCAAGAAATGACCATAACTCTAGCACTTTGGTTGGTGGACTCCATTCTTGAATGACTTTTATCTTCTGTCCATCCATGTGCACCAAACTATGCCCCAAAATGTGACGAAGGAAGCTGATCTCCTTCTGTCTGAAGGGACACTTTTCTCGCTTGACATAGAGGTCATTATCCTTCAGTAACTGAAACACTGTTTGCAAGTGTCCCACATGTATCTCCATGTTGCTGCTGTAGATCATAATGTCATCAAGATAGACTACCATAAACTTGTTTAACTAAGGAAAGAAAATCTTATTCATCAATGTCATGAATGTGGCCAGAGCATTAGTCAACCCGAATGGCATCACCAAAAATTCATAGTCACCATAGCAAGTAACACAAGTTATCTTTAGCTCGTCATCATCTGCAATCCTCACCTGCCAAAAATCCGATCGCAAATCTTGCTTCGAAAAGACATGGGCATTGCCTTACTGATAGAACAAATCCGCTATCAGTGGTAACAGATACTTGTTCTTCATTGCGACCTTGTTTAATGCATGGCAATATACACATAACCTTTTAGAACCATTATGTTTTACCTGAAAGAGCATAGGGGCACTAAAGGGTGCTTTTGAAGGATGAACGATGTCTACTTTTAACATCTTATCCAGCTACCTGCACAACTCCTTCAATTTAGCCAGTCCCATGAGATAGGAGACCATGGCAAGGGGCTTTGCTCCCACGGTCAATTCGATCTTGTGGTCGACCGCGTGTCTCGACGACAAATGATTTGACAGTTTTAGGGACATTACTTCTTGAATCTCCGCCAACAGTGGGGCAAGGGTCGGTGGCACTGTTGCTTTAACCTTTCCTTCTTCGGTGTGCATAGTAACTAAGAATGTCTGCTCTCCCCGCTTGACACCTTTCTTCAATTGCATAGCAGACAACATTGAAGTCTTGCCTCCAAGTGTAAGGCACTGTACAATGCATGAAGAAATTGACCCCATGATTGTCAATGAGTTCACCTTCGGCAGCATCATTACATTCTGGCTGCAAAAAAACTCTATGCCTAAAATTATGCAAAAAATCATCCGATGACACCACTAAGAAGTTGGCTTTGTCGACCCAACTTCCAATTTGTATAGCCACATCCCTTGCTTCACCAAGGATGGGCTTGGCCTCAGAGTTCACCGTCTTGATGGTCCTCTGCTTTGGCCCGGGCTTCAAGCCCAACCGCTTTTCTCTTTCCCGCTAGACGAAGTTATGTGTGGCTCCGGAGTCTACCATTGTCGTAGTAGACTTTTTATTTGCAATGACTTCCAAATATATGAGTTCTTTGCTGACTGGTATGCTTTTCATTACACAACTTCTGACCGCATTCATGGTCTGCATGGCCCCTATCCGAGGCTTTATGACCTCGGTATTACTACTCTCTGCTTGTACCACATTGACTTGTTTGTCGTCCTTCACGAGAAACTTTGAGCATTGCCTTGCGATATGTCTATCGCCACATAACCAACAAATCATGACCCGCTCTTTGTTGTCATTGTTGTACGTCTTGTAATTATGCTTCTTGTTGAAGTGGTGTTGGGTCGATGTCTCACCCTTGTTGTCGTGCCGAGCCTCTTTCTTGCCTTCATGGTCCAGTTTTTTCCCAACCTTGGTTGATGAAGTGAAGGTCTTGTGTCGAGTATCTACTAAGAGCTCGGCCATCACATATGCATCTTTCAAAGTCTCGGGATTGCTCATTTTCACTTCAAATTGTGCTATGCATCTTCCAAAGTCAATTCAGCATGTCACATATGCACATCTTAATTGACTCGTCAATTTTTGAAGCTCTAAAAAAACTACTCACTGGACGATCCAAGATCTAGTTCCTAAAATCAATGTTGTCAGTATCAGTATCGGCCCTAAGTCATTTTCCCATCGATTCAGCTGTATTGGACGATATCGATATCATTCTATATCGGCATAAAAATAATAAAACAAGTTATTATGTGTCAATCATAACATGACATGTGTTAAAACCATTTATTTAATCTTAAAATAATATTTTTAGTATTTTTATATTTATTAAAAATTAGCCAATTTGGGCTTGTAGTGTATTGATGCACAGATACTAATAACATAGCCTCCAATGCCAAGTACAAAGATATATCCCATGAGTTCCTTACCCATGGGAGAGTATTGGTCACCCTCATGGGTAAGAAACTTGAGAGGTTATTTTGATCAAATCTAACCCCACAAATGTATTCAACATGGTCAAAATAGTAGTAATAGACTCGTGAATCATATTTTAGACATAAAAATAAAATTTTATGAATTTTAAAAAGTCGCTAGATTATAAGCCATTGATTTTTTAACCCCAGCAAAATCTTACATATACATTGGAATAGCATGATCCAAGGACTAATTTCCACTAACCCAAACATGTAAATCACATTTGGAGGGTCAGATATGCAAAAAACATTAAAATAAAAAACATTATATTTTTTATTAGAGGATTTCTTACTTACGAGGGTAGCAACCATAGTGACAAAAGTTAAAAAAGGCAAAATCTCCGGAGTCAAAAACTTGGGAGATTTTAAAATTTTTCATAAAATCTTGCATTTTTTTTGGCAAAATCTGGGCAATAAGAAATAAATTAAAAAATAAAAAAATTTAATTTTTATAAGAAAATATAAATAAAACACATTTAAAAATAAAAATCTCGTGATAAATATCTGCCAAAACTGTAAATATCATAATATTTGTCACAGTTTGAAAATCTTGCAAGAAATTGTCGTTTTAAACTTTCAGGCAATTTCTCCCGATATTATCACGAGATTTTTATAAATCTCAGGATATTTGTTACAGAGGTAGCAACGATATATATATATATATATATATATATATATATATATATATATATATATATATATATATATATATATATATATATATATATATATATATATGTACGGTACTTTTTCTCCTGTGTTTTATCTTCTTGGTACTTTAATTCAGATGTGCAAGAAATTTATCTACAATAAGCAATTCTTTGTTTTACCCTGAAAATCTTTGAATGACAGAGCAAAAGTTTGAAAAATGAGATGAAAGCACGAGGGGAGAGCGGTTGTATATGCAAGAGGGATTTCCCACTTTAATTTCAACCACATGAAACCCTCTTAATTGGTTTATCATTTAAAAAGCTAAGCAATGCATTGCTATCAATTTTGACTGATGTGCATAACATACAAGAAACAGTTTGGCCTACTTTCTGTTAATTGACAATCACTGTCCAAATTCATACCACATATCGTGATTTTTTCCATCGTCAGTGTTGTGCCGACTTTAAATTTCAACATCAAAACGTGCAGTTTTCGATTGTGGCAGTTGGCTGTTGCACAAAGCATTATCTGTAAAGACCCACATTCCCCAAGTGCCTACTGTTCCTTTGAAAAAGATTCAATCTGAATATTTTCTATTGCTACTAGTTGTTACCTCTAGCGTCAACTTTAATCATCGTCGCAAGATCTCTTTAATCAATAGTGACAGCTTAGACTGTCACTAAAGGTGTTTCATTAAGAAAAAAGTAAAGATCATTAATGACAGCTTAAGCCATCACTAATAGACATATGCTAATAAATATATAAAATATTAAATTATATATATAATGTGTCTCTGTTAAGCATTTCTCATCACGCGGGAATTGAAATATGCAGCTTCATTTCCTCCAATCTCTGCTTTAATCACTAAAGATTATTCATGTGTCTCGTACTTCAAGCCCTCAATGTAACTCAGAAGCAAATCCAAAACCTAACTTAATCAAAGGTCAATATCTTTAGTGATTAATGACGACACGCATGTCATCGGTAAAAAAAAAAGAGAAATCTTCAAATACCCCCCAAATATTTTGGCCCCAAATATTTTGGCCTAATTCATTTGCACAACAAACATTTCAGATTTTGCAAATGCCCACTAAGTTTTTACTTGGTTTTATCAAATGACCTCAGTCATAAACTATCATTGGGTTGTTATTGGATTAAGGTAACTCATGTTGTGAAATTACCCTTTTACCGCTGTAATTAGATAAATAAAATTATTAGTTCAGCCTTACTCTATAAGGATGAGCAAAATAAGTTTGTCAACTGAATGTATTTAGCAAAAAATTTATTACCTACACTGATATATGAACCATTGCCCTCCCTAAAAAACCCCACAACTCTAACCACTACACCATAAAGCTTATTGGTGGCTATTTTCTATATATATGTATATATATGTATATATTTTAGATTGTGATAAGTCAATCAACCCAACAATTGCTCAACCCAACCCACTGTAACACAATTGGGTCAGTTTGGTTCCTCAACAGTTGATCCGGTAAATATATAAAGAGAAACTAAATGCATTTTCATTTAACCCAAAAGCTGATGTGGTTATATATAATTGACAAAAGTTTTACTAATTCAAGAATCAAGATCAATTAGCTATTGCTATGATAGTAACTATGTGAGTTTTAAGCTTTTTATTTAGATATGACAAATTAATCCACTTGATTTTAAGCCTATATAAATTTGGGAAAAGTAGTAGCTACCTATCACTTTTTGAGCCTATCACAAGCTTATCTCCAGTAAATAAGGGTTTCATGTTATTTATTTTCAAATCAGACCTTATAGATGTCTTAGGCATGGTTGATTTGCTAAAAATCACACTTGGATCATATTTTTTGATTAAAAACATGAATTTTTAAGCATTGACTATTTTTGAAAATTATAGACCGTTGATTTTTAAATCTTCTAAAAACCTAACTACGTGGCATAATCGGAAGATTCAAGAGTCTATTCCTATATAATTAAGCATGTAGATCACATCTATATGATGAGATTTTAGTGGGTCAAGTAAATGTTGGGTTGATTGGCTTATCACAATCTAAATATAAAGATTTTGTTTTGAAAAATAACCAACAACAAGCTTTATGGTGTAGTGGTTAGAGTTGTGGTTTTTGTTAGGGAGATCAACCTATCATAGGCAATAATTTTTTGTTAAATACATTTAATTGATAGCCCTACACAGTCAAACTTGCTTTACTCATCCTTTTAGAGTAAGGATGAACAAATAATTTTGTTTTTCTAGTTACATAGGTAAAATAGTAACTTCACAATATGAGTTAAGTTAACCCAAGAACAACCCAATGTTAGTTTATGATTGAGGTCATTTGATTAACCCAAGTAAAAACTTTGGTGGGCATTTGCAAAGTCCGAAAATGTTTGGTGTGCCAATGAATTAGGCTGAAATGTTTGGGGGTATTTGAAAATTTTCCAAAAAAAAAGGTTGCTCTTATAACTAATCTATGCAGATTTTCTTTTGAAACATTAAAGACATTACCTTATTGGTAGAAAAAAAAATCTTTAGGTACTATCCATGATTACCTATCTGTAGAAACTCTTAATAAGAAGTGATATTTCAGTAATCATGCTTAGGGCTATATAGTTAAAGATGGAAGCTCATGGTATTAATGATTGAGCTTGGAGGGTCTTCTCTTTCCCACCTTAAATCTAAGGGCACATTGACAATGAAAGACTATGACAGCAAAATCTGGTGCCTCATGCATAAATTCTAGCCACAAACTATATGTTCAATTGCAGCTATGCCTAAATGCAACTTTTGAGAAGCTGTGACAACTGTTTCCTCTTAAGGAATCAGAGAAAGAGAAAAGATAGTCGAAACATTAATGTGGCTTCAGTCTTACTTCCAAAAGGCAAGCTTTGCAAACGCAAAGTTCACTGTTTCATGAAAACTCGTGGCATCTAATGTTCGTGCACGTAAGCGCCTCCATGTACATGTGTGTGTGTGCTCGAGCGTCTATGTGGTTCATATTTACACACACACAAGAGCAGGTGCCTGTGCACTTGTACTTGATGTCAACAGGTTCTCCAAAGTTTTTGCTTATCCAAAGTTTTTGCCTCTAGACTTCTGGAGAATGCCATGGTACTACAATCATAGTGACAATGACAAATATAGGTGATATTTTGAACAAAAAATTTAAAAAATATAATATTTTACTTAAATGGCCAAAATATCATGACACTATCATTGCTGATAAAACCATAAGACAAATCAAATTTTCAATTTATTCCATGAATTTTGCTACAATGACTTTTACATATTCTAAACTCATGTTGATGTTGATAGAAATTTTACCGTAGTGGGTCAGGCAACCCAGATTGAACCAGTGAGCTTGAAGCACGTGTAAATGCATTGTCTTTCAAGCGATAGTTGCCTCACTTAGGATCAAGTCCTCGGTACAATGGGTATTCATGCAAATTCGCTCCCAAGATATAACTGAGTTTTTACCTTCTTGCAAATGATCAAACCATGCCTTGCACCAGGTGAGTCCAACAACCTCAACACGAACTACCTTAAACAACCTCTTGATTAGAGTTGAATCAGATATGGATCCTAAGTTTGGATATAGACCTTAACAGTAACTAGGTCAGATCTAAACTACAACCAGATATGAGTCTGATCAACAACCAGATCTGGATGTTGGATAGAAATCTAAACTATAATGGATTTGGATTTTGGATAGATATCCAAACTATAACAAATCTAGATTTTGGATAGAGATCCAAACTATATTTAGATCTAGATTCTGGATAGAGATCCAAACTATATTCGAATCTTGATTAAATTTGAAAGTGAATTTGGACCCGAATTGAGGCTGTATCGGGGATAAACTATATCTGAATCTCTCTAAAAGAATCAAATCTCTATTTGAATTTGGGTATAACCCATGAGAGAGAAACACCAAAATTAGAGAGAGAGAAACTTCAGCTAGCAAGAGAGGAGATAAAAGCTCGAGATAGAGAGGAGAGAAGAGAGAGGGATGAGAAATGAGGAGGGGGAGCTCGATTTATATAGGCCCCAACCCACCAGCCATCATAATGGCCATTAAGAGAGCCTAAATGACTAAGTCAATGGTTAACATGGTTGGGTGGCTATGAATCATTTGGACTCTTAATTCTCATACAAAAATGTTGAGCAAAGTCCAAAAAGATACAAGAAAGTTTTAAAGCAAAGTTAAAGTCCATTTAATGGTTGGTTAAAGGTCAAAAATATACTTGAGGATTAAAACCGTCCTAGGTATTCAAAAGAAAGTCAAAGACCAGACCAAATCAAACTGAACCAAACCAATCCTTGTTTGAAACCGAATCTGAAATCACAAACCCAAACCCAAATTCAAATCTAAATCTAAATCTAAATATAAATATATATTGTTTGTAATCTAAGATCCAACGTTTGTTAAAGCCCAAAATCTAATGCCCTTGAGGGCCATGCCCTTTAAGGCACCACCTTTTTATATAAAGACAAAGAAAGTTTTTACAACTTTCAATATGGGACAAAACTTTTGTAGTAAACCCTATACCTATATACTTAAGGAAAAATAAAAAGATAAAGGTTATATTTAGGTACTTTTGAGCCAAAAATCCAATAATCTTCCACGTGTATCAAAACTATAAGAAGAGAACTCAAGAGGTTGTTCATGAAGATTCAGTGCATAGGTGAAGGTACCGTTTGGGTTTGAACCCCACGTTAGTGTTACTTATTCTTAGTCAGTCTAGGACCTCAATAGTATTAGCTTTAAATTGAGAATCTTAATTGACTATTCAAATACCGTAACACACACTTTCACTTTAGTGGTCTGTGTCTACCAATATATAAAAGTTATACATTAAGGGTCATGTATTGTATCTCAGTTTCATGAGAACGTTAGATGCAAAGTCCAAGTCTCATAGAAGATGACCCCCACATTCACACTCACATAGTTAAGTCCATCAAGGATGTAAACTTGTTTGAAACACCCCAATCATAAGGCATATAGATCTTATTAAGAGTTTAATTCAAACTCAACTTTTGTACACAGGTTTCGAGCACTTGACATCAAGAATGAAAAAATTATTAAGTGCTTAATTCAATCACTCAGAGACTTGTTCTTCCCATTGAACCACTCAACATGGTTTGACCCTTATCATGTGGTTGAGTTTCTGTCAGCGGTGATTGCTTTTATAGACTTTAACCTTATTCTCGTCAAGATATCTTGAGAAAGTCCATTTGTCAATGGATCCATTAAGTTTTGATAAGATTTCATGTATTCAATTGAGATTACTCCTTGTTTGAGTAAATTATTCATAAAATTATGCTTTAAACTGATATGTCCTGATTTTTCACTATAAATATTACTTTGTGCTTTGTATATAGTTACTTGACTATTGCAACACATAGTTATCAGGGGTACTAGCTTATCTCCTAATTGTATCACCATTAAGAGATTCTTTAGTCATTCAACTTTTATACTAGTTGATGTTAGTGCTATCAACTCTTCTATCATTATAGAATGGGTTATCACGGTATGCTTCTTGGATCTTCAAGCAATTGCTCTAGATGCAAGGGTAAATATCTATCCACTTGTGGATAATGATTCATTAAAATGAAAATTTCAGTTTGCATCATTGTACCCTTCAAGTACATCAGGTTCTCTTTCATAGAATATTTTAGACTCTAGAGTTTCTCTCAAATACTTCAAGACTCAATATATTGCATCTCAATGTTCTTGTCCTGGATTATTTATATATTGACTTAACTTGCTCATGTTGAACGCTCTGTCTGGTCTAGTTTCATTCATAGCATACATGAGACTGCCAATAATACTTATATACTGCAATTGAGATATACTTCTTCCAGTGTTAATTGATAGCTTAACTCTAGGATCAATGAGAGTAGCAACAGGCTTACAATTATAATGATTATATTTTCTCAATGCTGTGGGATTGAGTTAATGCGTAACCACTTTTATGTTTAATAAGTTTAATACCAACTATAACATCAACTAATCTCATGTCTTTCATGACAAATTTAGATGAAAGAAAACTTTTGATATTATTTATGCAATCTATATTATTACTCATGATTAGCATATCATCTACATAGAGACAAACAATTATAACATGATTATCTTCTACTTTGTTATATATGCATTTATCAATGACATGAATTCTAAAACCATATAAAATGATTACTTCATCAAATTTTATGTCATTATTTAGGTGATTATTTTAAATTATATAATGACCTTAATAGTTTACAATATAACATTCAGGTTTTACATATAAATTGCTTCTTCTAAGACACCATTCAAAAAGACAATTTTGGCATCCATTTGATGAATTTCAAAATTATAATTGATGTCAAAGTAACCATAGTTCTAATATATGCAATCCTACGTACAGAAGCATAGATATTAAAATAATCAAGTCTGGGTTTTTGTTTCAAACCTTTAGCTAATAGTCTAGCTTTAAAATTTTCAATAGAGACATCAGTTTGAAGCTCCTTTTTTGAAAATTCATTTGCATCGCAAAGGTTTAAAACCAGATAAATCAACCAAAATTTAAGTTTTACTTTTTATGATAGAATCTAATCCACTCTATATAGCTTTCTTTCAAGAAGAAGCATCAGGAGAGGTCATCACTTCTAAAAAATAAACATAATCTCTATTATATAGAGATAAAAATCAGGGCCAAAATCTTTTGGTTTTCTCAATCTTTTACTTTTTCAAATTTCAATATTTTCAGTCTCATAATTTTTTTTCTTGAATTATTTTCAAAACTTTTAGAGCTTCAAGTAATTTTAAAATTAAATCTTCTCTATATTCGGCTTGAATATATTCTAAAATCACTTTGGTTTCAATACCCACAAATCTATATATCTTACTATTTTGAGAATATTCAAAGAAGATAAATGTTCTAATTATGTTTTGATGTAGTTTGGTTAATATTGATTCAGTAAGCTTTACATAAGCAATACAATCCAAAACTTTTAAATAACGTAAATTTAGTTTTCTCCCTTTCCAAAATTCATAAGGTGTAGTGTTTGACTTAGAATATGGAATTCTATTTAAGATATGACATGAACTAAGTGATGCATCAACCCACAAGTTATAATCTATACTAGAACTAATAAGCATTGGATTAACCATGTCAAATAGAGTCCTATTTTTACTTTCAGCTACACAATTATGATGAGGAGTATATAGACTAGTATTTTGTTTATGTATTATACAAATTTTACAAAACTCAATAAACTCATTTGAAAGATATTCACCACCTCTATCAGATCTAAAATACTTTATTTTACTATTATGAAAGTTTTCAACCGCAGCTTTGAAAATCTTTAATTTTTCAAATGATTCATCTTTTGTTTTCATGAGATAGACATAAGCATATTTTGTTAAATCATCAATAAAAGTTATAAAATAATTGTTACCCCCACGCGTTGGAGTATTTTTTTTAATCGCATACATCACAGTGTACTAAATCTAGTAATTTAGAAGTTCTTTCAACACTCTGAAATAGTTTTTTGGCAAACTTTGCTTTAATGCAAACATCACATTTTCTAAGATGTTCACATTTGCATTTAGGAATAAGTCTTAAGTTACCCATGCTTCTCAAAGATTTATCATACATGTCCTAATCTAGCATGCCATAAATCATATGAGTCAAACATATAAACAGAAGAAGAAACAACTTTATTACTGAAATTGAGTTTGAACAATCCATTGGTGGTGTATTATTTGCCTACAAACTTATCACAATTTAAATCTTATAAAAACCTAACTACGTTCGGAAGATTCAAGAGTCTATTCCTATATAATTAAGCATGTAGATCACATCTATACGATCAGATTTTAGTGGGTCGAGTAAATGTTGGGTTGATTGGCTTATCACAATCTAAATATATAGATTTTGTTTTGAAAAATAACCAACAACAAGCTTTATGGTGTTGTGGTTAGAGTTGTGGTTTTTGTTAGGGAGATCAACCTATCATTGTAGGCAATAATTTTTTGCTAAATACATTTAATTGACAGCCCTACACAGTCAAACTTACTTTGCTCATCCTTTTAGAGTAAGGATAAACCAATAATTTTATTTTTCTAGTTACATAGGTAAAATAGTAACTTCACAACATGAGTTAGGTTAACCCAAGAACAACCCAATGTTAGTTTATGATTGAGGTCATTTGATTAACCCAAGTAAAAACTTTGATGGGTATTTGCAAAGTCCAAAAATGTTTGGTGTGCGAATGAATTAGGCCGAAATGTTTGGGGGTATTTGAAAATTTTCCAAAAAAAAAGGTTGCTCTTATAACTAATCTATGCAGATTTTCTTTTGAAACATTAAAGACATTACCTTATTGGTAATAAAAAATTTCTTTAGGTACTATCCATGATTACCTATCTGTAGAAACTCTTAATAAGAAACAATATTTCAGTAATCATGCTTAGGGCTATATAGTTAAAGATGGAAGCTCATGGTATTAATGATTGAGCTTGGAGGGTCTTCTCTTTCCCACCTTAAATCTAAGGGCACATTGACAATGAAAGACTATGACAGTAAAATCTGTTGCCTCATGCATAAATTCTAGCCACAAACTATATGTTCAATTGCAGCTATGCCTAAATGCAACTTTTGAGAAGCTGTGACAACTGCTTCCTCTTAAGGAATCAGAGAAAGAGAAAAGATAGTTGAAACATTAATGTGACTTCAGTCTTACCTCCTAAAGGCAAGCTTTGCAAACACAAAGTTCACTGTTTCATGAAAACTCGTGGCATCTAATGTTCGTGCACGTAAGCGCCTCCATGTACATGTGTGTGTGTGTGTGTGCTCGAGCGTCTATGTGGTTCATATTTACACACACACAAGAGCAGGTGCATGTGCGCTTGTACTTGAAGTCAACAGGTTCTCCAAAGTTTTTGCTTCTCCAAAGTTTTTGCCTCTAGACTTCTCGAGAATGCCATGGTACTCTAATCATAGTGACAATGACAAATATCGGTGATATTCTGAACAAAAATTTTAAAAAATATAATATTTTACTTAAATGGCCAAAATATCATGATACTAACGTTGCTGATAAAACCATAAGACAAATCAAATTTTCAATTTATTCCATGAATTTTGCTACAATGACTTTTACATATTCTAAACTCATGTTGATGTTGATAGAAATTTTACCTTAGTGGGTCAGGCAACTCAAATTGAACCAGTGAGCTCGATGCACGTGTAAATACGTTATCTTTCAAGCGATAGTTGCCCCACTTAGGATCAAGTCCTCGGTGCAATGGGTACTCATGCAACTACGCTCTCAGGATATAACCGAGCTTTTACCTTCTTGCAAATGATCGGACCATGTCTTGCACTGGGTGAACCCAACAACCTCAACACGAACTACCTTAAACAACCTCTTGGTTAGGGTTGAATCAGATATGGATCCTTAGTTTGGATATAGACCTTAACAGTAACTAGGTCAGATCTAAACTACAATCGGATATGAGTCTGATCAGCAACCAGATCTGGATGTTGGATAGAAATCTAAACTATAATGAATCTAGATTCTGGATAGATATCCAAACTATAACAAATCTAGATTCTGGATAGAGATCCAAACTATATTCAGATCTAGATTCTGGATAGAGATCCAAACTATATTCGAATCTTGATTAAATTTGAAAGTGAATCTGGACCCGAATTGAGGCTGGATCTGGGCTACACTAAATCTGAATCTCTCTGAAAGAATCAGATCTCTACTTGAATTTGGGTCTAACCCATGAGAGAGAAACACCAAAATTAGAGAGAGAGAGAGAGAGAAACTTCATCTAGCAAGAGAGGAGAGCAAGGCTCGAGATAAAGAGAAAAGAGTAGAGAGGGAGGAGAAATGAGGAGGGGGAGCTCGGTTTATACAGGCCCCAGCCCACCAGCCATCATAATGGCCATTAAGGGAGCCTAAATGGCTAAGTCAATGGTCAACATAGTTGGGTAGCTATGGATCATTTGGACTCTTAATTCTTATACAAAAACGTTGAGCAAAGTCCAAAAAGATCCAAGAATGTTTTAAAGCAAAGTCAAAGTCCATTTATTGGTTGGTTAAAGGTCAAAAATATACTTGAGGATTAAAACCATCCTAGGTATTCAAAAGAAAGTCAAAGACCAAACCGAATCAAACTGAACCAAACCAGTTCTTGTCTGAATCCAAATCTGAAACCACAAACCATAAACTCAAACCCAAACCCAAATTCAAATCTAAATATAAATATAATATATTGTTCATAATCCAAGATCTAAGGCCCTTGAGGGCCATGCCCTCTAAGGCACCACCTTTCTATATAAGGACAAAGAAAGTTTTTACAACTTTCAATATGGGACTAAACTTTTGTAGGAAACTCTATATCTATATACTTAAAAAAAAATAAAAAGATAAAGGTTATATTTAGGTAGTTTTGAGCAAAAAACCCAACAATCTCCCACGTGGGTCAAAACTATAAGAAGAGAACTCAAGAGGTTGTTCATGAAGATTCAGTGCATAGGTGAAGGTATTGTTTGGGTTTGAACCCCGACTTAGTGTTACTTAGTCTTAGTCAGTCTGGGACCTCAATAGTATTAGCTTTAAATTGAGAATCTTAATTGACCTTTCAAATACCGTAACACACACTTTCACTTTAGTGGTCATAGTGTGTCTACCAATATATAAAAGTTACATATTAAGGGTCATGTATTGTATCTCAGTTTCATGAGAACGTTAGATACAAAGTCTAAGTCTCATAGAAGACAACCCTCACATTCACACTCACATAGTTAAGTCCATCAAGGATGTAAACCTGTTTGAAACACCCCAATCATAAGGCCTATAGATCTTATTAAGAGTTTAATTCAAACTCAACTTTTGTACACATGTTTCAAGCACTTGACATCAAGAATGAAAAAATTATTAAGTGCTCAATTCAATCACTCAGAGACTTGTTCTTCCCATTGAATCACTCGACATGGTTTGACCCTTATCATGTGGTTGGGTTTCTGTCAGCAGTGATTGCTTTTATAGACTTTAACATTATTCTCCTCAATGCTTTAGATACGATATCTTGAAAAAGTCTCTTTGTCAACGGATCCGCTAAGTTTTGATAAGATTTGATGTATTCAATTGAGATTACTCCTTGTTTGAGTAAATTATTCATAAAATTATGCTTTAGACTGATATGTCTAGATTTTTCACTATAAATAGTACTTTGTGCTTTGTATATAGTTGCTTGACTATCACAACACATAGTTATTAGGGATACTAGCTTATCGCCTAATGGTATCACCATTAAGAAATTCTTTAGTCATTCAACTTTCGTACTAGTTGATGCTAGTGCTATCAACTCTTCTTTCATTATAGAATGGGTTAGCACAGTATGCTTCTTGGATCTTCAAGCAATTGCTCTAGATTCAAGGGTAAATATATATCCACTTGTGGATAATGATTCATTGAAATGAGAAGTCCAGTTTGCATCATTGTACCCTTCAAGTACATCGAGTTCTCTTTCATAGAATATCTCAAACTCTAAAGTTGCTCTCAAATACTTCAAGACTCAATATATTGCATCTCAATGTTCTTATCCTGGATTATTTGTATATCAGCTTAACTTGCTCATGTTGAACGCTCTGTCTAGTCTAGTTTCATTCATAGCATATATGAGACTGTCAATAATACCTATATACTCTAATTGAGATATACTTCTTCCAGTGTTAATTGATAGCTTAACACTAGGATCAATCAGAGTAGCAATGGGCTTACAATTATAATGATTTTATTTTCTTAATGTTGTGGGATTGAGTTAATGCATAACCACTTTTATGTTTAATAAGTTTAATACCAACTATAACATCAACTAATCTCATGTCTTTCATGTCAAATTTAGATGAAAGAAAACTTTTGGTATTATTTATGCATTCTATATTATTACTCATGATTAGCATATCATCTACATAGAGACAAACAATTATAACATGATTATCTTCTACTTTGTTATATATGCATTTATCAAAGACGTGGATTCTAAAACCACATAAAATGATTACTTCATTAATTTTTTATGCCATTGTTTAGGTGATTATTTTAAATTATATAATGACCTTAACAGTTTACAAACTTTCTTTTGTTGACCCGGTGTGATATGACACTCAGATTTTTACATATAAATTTCTTCTTCTAAGACACCATTCAAAAAGGTAATTTTGGCATCCATTTGATGAATTTCAAAATTATAATTGATGTCGAAGTAACCATAGTTCTAATATATGCAATTCTACGTACATAAGCATAGGTATTAAAACAATCAAGTCTGGGTTTTTGTTTGAAACCTTTAGCTAATAGTCTAGCTTTAAAATTTTCAATAGAGCCATCGGTTCGAAGCTCCCTTTTTGAAAATTCATTTGCATCCCAAAGGTTTAAAACGAGATAAATCAACAAAAATTTAAGTTTTATTTTTCATGATAGAATCTAATCCACTCTATATAGATTTCTTCCAAGAAGGAGCATCAGGAGAGGTCATTGCTTCTAAAAAAGAAACATAATCTCTATTATATAGAGATAAAAATCAGGGCCAAAATATTTTGGTTTTCTCAATCTTTTACTTTTTCAAATTTCAATATTTTCAGTCTCATAATTTTTTTTTCTTGAATTATTTTCAAAACTTTTAGAGTTTCAAGTGATTTTAAATTTAAATCTTCTCTAAATTCGGCTTAGATATTTTTTAAAATCACTTTGGTTTCAATATCCACAAATCTATATATCTTACTATTTTGAGAATATTCAATGAAGACAAATGTTCTAATTTTTTTTTACCTAGTTTGGTTAATTTTGATTCAGTAAGCTTTACATAAGCAATACAATCCCAAACTTTTAAATAACGTAAATTTAGTTTTCTCCCTTTCCAAAATTCATAAGGTGTAGTGTTTGACTTAGAATATGGAACTCTATTTAAGATATGACATAAACTAAGTGATGCATCAACCCACAAGTTATAATCTATACCAGAACTAATAAGCATTGGATTAACCATGTCAAATAGAGTCCTACTTTTACTTTCAGCTACACAATTATGACGAGGAGTATATGGACCAGTATTTTGTTTATATATTATACAAATTTTACAAAACTCAATGAACTCATTTGAAAGATATTCACCACCTCTATCAGATCTAAAAGACTTTATTTTGCTATTATGAAAGTTTTCAACCGCTGCTTTAGAAATCTTTAATTTTTCAAATGATTCATCTTTTGTTTTCATAAGATAGACATAAGCATATTTTGTTAAATCATCAATAAAGGTTATAAAATAATTGGTACCCCCACGCGTTGGAGTATTTTTTTTAATCGCATACATCACAGTGTACTAACTCTAGTAATTTAGAAGTTCTTTCAACACTCTGAAATAGTTTTTTCACAAACTTTGTTTTAATGCACACATCACATTTTCTAAGATGTTCACATTTGCATTTAGGAATAAGTCTTAAGTTACCCATGTTTCTCAAAGATTTATAATTTACATGTCTTAATCTAGCATGTCATAAATCATATGAGTCAAGCATATAAACAGAAGAAGAAACAACTTTATTACTCAAATTGAGTTTGAACTATCCAATGGTGGTGTATCCTTTGCCTACAAACTTGTGGTTCTTCGACAATATAATATTGTCAGATTTCAATACAACTTTGAGAACATGAGTTGTAAGCAAATAGGCAGATACAAGATTTTTCATGACGGTAGGTACGTGATACATATTTTCTAGGGTTAGACATTTCTTAGAGGTGAAGTAAAGTTTCACACGCACTTTTTCATGAACTTTATCTTCATGTTTTTCTCCCATATATATAATATGGTCTTTCCCTACGGTTTTGTATGTTTTGATCATACTTCTATTATTGCATGAATGGATTATTGATCCAGAATCCATGTATTATCTTTTATTTAAATTAATAATAAATATCTCACTAACTACATCCATTAAGTCATTATCGGGTTTACTAGCATAGTGACCTGGTTTTTCACAAGTATAGCAGGAAACAATCGTTATCTTTTTAGCATCGAATTTTGATTTATTGCAATTACTTCTTGCTATCTTTATCTTTTTCTCCCCCTTTGTCAGAATCAAAAAGAGTAAGGGCAAAAATAGCATAAGCAGAAATAGAGATAAGTTTAAAATATTACAACCCATAAAGTATGTTTTTCAAAGATCAAAGATCAGAAAAGAGAGTTTAGCAAATCCTTAATGGCAGTTACATCCTTCTGAATTGAAGCAAGTTGTTGAGTCACATCTTCACGAAAGGTGTGTTGATGCTGCTCCAAAGCTTCCAGTCTCTGCATAACTTCATCATGGTCTTGATTTGTCAAAAATTTCTTTCTTTTTGCATGAGATGAAGGTGTCGCAGAAGGTGAAGGTTCAGAAATAGATGGTTCATTAGGATCAGATGGTTCAGTTTGATCAACATTTAAGGGAGGCTGATATTTAATTTTCATTCTTTTAAAAATTGTTTGATCGAAGAACTCTTTTTGCTCAATGTACTTTTCATTTGTTAAAGGAACTTTAAAATGTCTAAAAATACGGGTTAAAAGACAACCATAAGGAAGAAATGGTTTTTGTTTCCACAAGTTTGTAAAATACACATTGGCTCAGTTGACAGAAATATTTCCAAATAAAACATAAAGAGCCGTAGATAGATCTGTGGAATAATAATCAAAAGAACCAGTTTTGGGTAGAACATTGTGGGCAAGGATTCGTCCAGCAATGCGTGCACGAGTTTGAAGATTAGTATTTTTGAAAGGAGGGCAATGAGGTGCTTCTGAAAGAAGAATTTGTTCAAAAACTCTTTCATCATTCAATTTAATAGTGTTGAAAAGAGTGTCTGAAGGTGGAATTTCAAGAATTTCTCCAAGCAATTTCGAATCAAACTCGATTTCAACATCACGAACAAGAGAAGACAAAACTCCAGTTTCATGATTCATTTATAAATTTGTGTAAAACAAGTGAATAAGAAAAGGATAGTGAAGGGTATCTGCACAAGCATCAAAAAGATGTGAAATACCAGGAAATAATTCTCTTATTTTGTAATGAGAAAACAAGTGAAATAGAACATTTCGGTCTGGTAAAATACGTAGTGCAGAAATTGATCCAAAAGTGTCATAGAGAAGAGGATTGCGAAGTAATCTTAGTGAAAAACCATGTCTTGAAGTAGGTGTAGGAGGAGGAGAACCTAAACCTTTTGCAGATGCAGACTTCGTGAGAGGCATGGTTACCAAAATGTCGGCTTCCAAATGAAGTCCGGCAAGGGGAAAAAGCTTTCCGGCGTTCAAAAACAAAGGACGATGCGGTGGCTAACGGTGAGGAGAGGTCGGCCAAAAGGGGATTCCGGCAATGCACTGTCACGGCAAGAGAGTTCCGGCGTGTTTTTGAAGATGCGCCAGTCACTATAAGAGGATTCCGGCGTTTGAAGATTACGGCCACAAGTTTCCGGCGTCTCCCTGTTACGGTAAGAAAATCCCGACGACGATGGAGTCGAACGGTACTCCGAGGGTTTTTCGGAAGAGAGAGAGAGAGGCAAAAGAGAAAGAGGGGTTTTTGGTTTAAAGGGTTTCGTTTTTAAGAAAAACGAAAAGGTACGAAGTGAAACGATGCCTCTTTTAAAAAAAAACGGGTTTTAAAAAACAAATCCAAGGGGTGTCGAGTCCCTTCACTTAATTTTTTTTTTTTAAAAAAATTTAGTCGACTAAAACTTTATCGGTCGACTTAAAAAAAAGTGTGACTTATTTTTAAAAAATATCATCAGTCGACTAGAACTATATCAGTCGACTAATATGATGTGATACATTCCAAAATATAAAAACACCAGTCGACTAGAATTTTATCGGTCGACTAATATAGTGCGATTTTGAGATTTTGTTCAAAAATCAGCATTTTTATAAATCCAAAAATGAGCAAATACCTAGTTCTCTCCTAATTCTCATAAAATCTTCATTTTTAAGAGGTTTAGTGAAGATATCGGCATGTTGTTCTTTAGTGGAAATAAAATTTAACGAAATATCTCCTTTTAACACATGATCTCTTAAAAAATGATGTCTAACTTCAATATGCTTAGTTCTTGAGTGCTGAATAGGATTTTTCGAAAGATTTATAGCACTAGTGTTATCACAATAAATAGTTGTTGTGGAGTAGTTCAAACCAAAATCTTTTAAGGTCTGTTTCATCCAAAGTACTTGTGAACATGCTAAACTAGCCGCTATATATTCAGCTTCAGTTGTTGAGAGTGATACTGAATTTTGCTTTTTACTAAACCAAGAGACTAAGGAATTTCCCAAGAAATGACAAGTTCCACTAGTACTATTACGATCAGATTTACTTCCTGCAAAATCTGCATCACTATATGAAACTAAATCAAAGGAAGATGATTTTGGGTAAAACAAACCGAAATCTGAAGTATCCTTCAAATAACGAAGAATTTGTTTTACTGCAGTTAAATGAGATTCCTTTGGATTAGCTTGAAATCTTGCACACACACAAACACTAAACATAATATCAGGTCGACTAGCAGTTAAGTATAATAGAGATCCGATCATACCTCTGTAGAGCTTAGTATCTACACTTTTACCATTTTCATCTTTATCAAGAGAAGTAGTTGTACTCATAGGATTCCTTCTTGATTTCGATGAGTCCATCCCAAATCTCTTGAGAAGTTCTTTTGTATACTTAGCCTGATTGATGAAGATTTCTTCTTCAGTTTGCTTTATTTGAAGTCCAAGGAAGTAGTTTAATTCGCCCATCAAGCACATTTCAAACTCTTCCTGCATAGCCTTAGCAAATTCTTTACAAAGAGAATCATTAGTAGAACCAAATATTATGTCATCAACATAAATTTGCACAATAAGAATATCTGAATTAAAATGTTTAATAAATAAAGTGGAGTCTACCCGACCAATGGAAAAACCAGATTGTTCTAGAAAATTTTGTAGTCTTTCATACCACGCTCTTGGTGCTTGTTTGATTCCATACAGAGCTCTTTTCAATTTGTAGACCTTTTCTGGATATTTCTCATTTTCAAAGCCTGGAGGTTGCTCTACATAAACTTCTTCATTGATGTGTCCATTTAAAAATGCACTCTTAACATCAATTTGATATAACTTGAAGTTCATGTAACTAGCAAAAGCAAGCATCATACGAATTGACTCTAATCGAGCCACTGGTGCATAGGTTTCATCAAAATCTATGCCTTCTTCTTGATTATAGCCTTGTGCCACTAGCCTTGCTTTGTTACGAATGACTTCACCATTTTCATCCAGCTTATTTCGGAAGACCCATCTTGTTCCAATTACTGGATGATCCTTTGGTCTATCAACTAGATCCCAAACATCATTCCTAGTAAATTGGTTAAGTTCTTCAGACATGGCCAAAAGCCAAAATTCATCAACACAAGCCTCATTGATATTCTTTGGTTCTAATTTAGATATGAAAGCAACATTTGCAATATATTTTTCTAACTGCCTTCTAGTTTGGACACCACTCTTTATTTCACCAATAACTTGTTCATGTGGATGATTAGGAACTTCTTTCCAAACCGGTTGAAGAGGAATATTTTCTTGAGAAGTACTCTCTATCAAGGGTTCTTCTTGAAGTATTGCTTCTTCTTCTTCGCTTAGAGGAATAACCTGCTCACAATTCTCATCAAATGCAACATGTAGAGATTCTTCAATACAAGATGTTCTTTGATTGAAAATACGATATGCTTTACTTCTAGAAGAATATCCAAGAAATATTGATTCATCTGATTTTGAATCAAACTTATCAAGATTATCTTTGGTATTTAACAAGAAACATTTACTACCAAAAATTTTGAAATATGAGATCTTTGGTATACGATCATAATACAATTCAAAACATGTTTTATGTAAAATTGGTCGAATAAGAACACGATTTAAGACATAACATGATGTATTAATTGCTTCAGCCCAAAAATATTTTGGTAAATTTTTATCTTGAAGCATGGTTCTAGCACATTCTTGCAAAGTTCTATTCTTTCTTTCAACAACTCCATTTTGTAGAGCCGCTCTAGGAAAAGCAAAGTTGTGAGAGATACCATGTAAATCACAAAACTTTAGAAAAGATTCATTTTCAAATTCACCACCATGATCACTATGAATTTTAATAATAGATGTAGATTTTTCATTTGTAATTCTTCTACAAAGTTTAGAAAATTCTGAAAAAGCATCATTTTTGCTTTTTAGAAAAATCACCCATGTAAACCGAGAATAATCATCTACTATAACAAAAGCATACTTGCTACCATTCAAACTTTGAATTCTAGATGGTCCAAATAGATCTAAATGTAAAAGTTCAAGAGGACGTTTTGTTGAAACTATATCTTTAGCTTTAAAAGAACTCTTAATTTGTTTACCCTTTTGACAAGCATCACATAAGTGATCCTTTTTATATGGTATTCTAGGTAGGCCTCTTACAAGATCATTCTTGGATAATTTTGAAATAATTTTAAAGTTAACATATCCAAGTCTCTTATGCCATAACCATTGAATTTCATTTGAAACAATAAGACATTTTTCATTAAAAGAGTGTAATTCATCTAGATATAGTTCATACACATTGTTTCTTCTTTTACCTTTAAAAATGATCTTTTTAGATTGAAAATCAGAAATTAAGCATAAATCATTTTCAAAAGAAACATGAAAACCTTTATCACATAATTGACTAATAGATATTAAATTATGCATTAAACCATCTACTAAAAGAACATTTTCTATCAAAGGAAATTTTGGATTACCAATATTACCAATACCTATCACTTTTCCCTTGTTATTGTCACCAAAGGTGACGGTTCCTCCATCCTTATTTTGGAGGGTGGAAAATAACTCCAGTCTTCCAGTCATATGTTTGGAACAGCCGCTGTCCAATATCCATTTGCTCCTTATGTTGTGTACCTACAACAAAATCAGACAACAGAGCATTTGACCCCTTTCTATTTTCGGGTCCATGAGAGTTAGTCTTAGGAACCCATATCCATTTGGATTTTGGTTTCCTTTGATAATAATTATTCTTTCTATAAAAGGATTTAGAATAAACATTTCTAGAATAATCATTTCTAGATGCATTTCTATTAGAACTAGAAAATTTAGTTTTATGAACAAAAGGTTGAGAATAATGTCTTTGATTTTTCACCACATAGTTTGGTCTATTTTGAGTATCAAAGAAGCTATATCCCAATCCGGTTTTATTAACCGAGCGTCTTTGAGAACCAAGAAGTTTTTCTAGATTCTCTTAACCATTTGTAAATTTGGTCACTATAGAAAGAAGATCATTTAACTTTTCTTTAAGACTAGATATTTCTTTTTGTAAGAGATTGGTTCTAACTCCAATTTCTTTTATCTCAAGTGCTTGGCAAGAATTTTCCTTCTTGAGATCTTCTATTTCTTGAAGTAACACTTTATTTTGAGAGTCAAGAGTTAAATTTTCAGTTTTTAACTCTTTATTTTTAGAACTAAGACTCTTAAATTTAGCATATAAATCATTAAATGCTTCAAATAACTCATCATAGTCAAATTGACTTACCGAATCTTCTTGTGCTACAAAACACATGTTGGCGACTTCTTCATTTGATTCTTCATCGGAAGAGGAGTCACTATCATCCCAACAGGCTTGAAATGCCTTTTTCTTCTTGAATTGGTCCTTGGGCTTGAATTTGAGAAGAGGACAATCTTTCTTGATATGTCTTGCCTTTTTGCAGTTAAAGCACTTTACTTCATTGGGAATGGAAGAATCTACTTTCTTTGCCTTTCTTTGAAATCTTCCCTTTTTGATGAATCTTCTGAATTGCCTTGTGATGAGGGCAATATCTTCATCTTCTTCAGAATCTTCTGAGTCAGAAGTAGCCTTAAAAGCAAGAGACTTCTTTTTAGGCTCTTCTTCTTGTCTGTCTTGAAGTTAGACCTCATATGCCATTAGGTTACCAACTAAGTCTTCAAGACTGAGAGTATTGAGATCATTTGCCTCTTCAATAGCAGTGGTTTTTCTCTCTCATTCAGGAGTTAAACACCTTAGAATTTTTATGACTAAATCCACTTGTGAATATTCTTTTCCAAGGGATTTCAAAGTGTTAGTTATATCGGTCATTCTAGTTACCATGTCCGATATAGATTCATTTTGCTTCATTTTGAACAATTAAAATTTATGAACTAAAGAAGCAATTTTAGATTCCTTTACCTTTGACGTACCTTCGTGTGTTACGAGAAGAGTATGCCAGATTTCATTAGTTGTAGAGCATTGAGAAATGCGATTGAACTCTACCTTGTCAACGCCACAATATAAGGCATTCATTGCCTTGGCATTAAGTGAAGCAGTCTTCTTTTCATCATCGGTCCATCGGCTGAAATCAGTTGATGGAGTTTGGTACTTTTCTAAAACAACTCTCCAGATATCGAGATCCATGGATTGCAGGAATATTGTCATTCTTACTTTCCAGTATCCATAGTTTGTTCCATCGAAGAGAGGAGGACGAATAGAGGAGCTTCCTTCTTTGTGCTGAGATGTTGTAGTTGCCATGCTAGATGATGGTCAAATCAAAGTAATAGCAAACCTGGCTCTGATACCAAATGAAAGTGCACTAGGATCGAGGCAACGAGCACTAGAGGCGGGGTGAATAGTGCTTTTAAAACTTTCTGCGGAATATTGAAGGATTTTGCAAATCTCAAAGCAAACACACAAAGAACACAAGATTTTATCCTGGTTCGGTCAAACCCGACCTACATCCAGTCCCCAAGCAAAACCCGCTTGAGATTTTCCACTATCAACCTTGTAAACTATAAGATCACACAGACCATAACCGGTCCCACTTTCAGTAACAATCCCACTGAAAGCAAACAACTCCTTTACACCAAGGAGTCCTTTTTACAGAAAAGAAATAAGAACTTACAATACAACCTATGAGCCTTCCTTTTGAATGCAAATGAGATGCAATTGGCTTTTGAGGTTGTTGAAACACTCTACTCACGAATTCACTATCTCTCAAAGTGATTTGAGTGAAAAACTGAAGTGAAAATATCACGTGAGTGAGAAAATCAATACTTGACTGAATAAGAGTGAAAAGCAAGATTCAAATTGATTGATTTTTTTTTTTTGAGTGTAAAATGCACTCATATTTATAGTTAAAAGATTCCATACGTTGAGAGTATGAAAGGGTGTCAAAACGGTCCATTTCGAACGATCAAAACGTTTGAAAAATGAAAAGACATGCCTTTTTGAAGTTTTAGGAAAACGACAAAATTAGTCGACTGAAACATCAGTTAGTCGACTAATAGTTAGTTATTAGTAGACTGACAGTTATCGTCAGTCGACTGATCTGTTAATCGAGTCGTTTGAAAATCTGAACTTTTGAAACTTAGTCGACTTAAGAAAAGTTAGTCGACTGATAATATCATCAGTAGACTGAAAAACCTTTTAGTCGACTGCTGCTAAAATCTTCTGAAAAACAAACATTCTGTTCGGTCGACTGATAAAAAGCATTAGTCGACTACTGCTAAATTTTCAGAAAACATATGTTCTGTTCAGTCGACTGATAAAACCATTAGTCGACTGCTGCTAATTTTCCAGAAAACAGACATTCTGTCTAGTCGACTGATAAAATCTTCGGTCGACTAATTTGACAAGAATGACTTTTTTTTTAGAAAATATGGCGTGAAAGGATTAGTCGACTGATAAGTTGATTGGTCGACTAATAAACATGAAAATTTAAGAAAAGAGTTTTCTAAAAAGATTTTCAAAAGAGTTTCTTTTAGAAAAGTTTTTCTAAAGACTTTTAAGGTGAAATGCAACCTAAATATGCACTCTAAGTAAGGCTCTTACAAGAATCTAAGACTTTTAATGAATTAAACATTTGCACACTAGTCTTCAAGGATTCTTCACTGAATTCTTCAATTTCTTCATAGCCTTAGCTGAAATGCAGTTGATTCTACTTGCTCATCATCAAAACCTTGTACTTGAAGTATCATGTATGGCTTCATTGTCGTAACATCTACTTTAGTCTCCTGCAACTTTTAGCAATAGTTTTGTCCTCTCGTTCTTCTGGATAGTCCTCCGTGAGCACATATGCCACTTTTGCAATCGTGAAGAAGATGAGCACCTTCTGTTGCCATCATTTAAAATTGGTGTCATCAAACTAGGACAACTTGGGTAGTTCTTGGTTTCTAATCTTTACAGTCATTATTTGCAGAATTATAGCTTAAAAATTATTGAAAATTATACCGTAGTTAGTGGGTCAGGCAACTGAGAGTGAACCAGTGAGCTGAGAGGCATGTGTAAATGTGTTATCTTTCAAGCGATAGTTGCTCCACTTAGGATCAAGTCCTCAGTGCAATGGATATTCATGCAACTATGCTTTCAAAATATAATCAAGCTTTCGCAAATGATAGAACCATGCCCTACACCGAGTGAGCCCAACAACCTCGACACAGACCACCTTGAACAACCTCTTGACTAAGGTTGAATTAGATTTGGATCTTGGGTTTGGATCTAGATCCTAACAGTAATTGGGTCAAATCCAAACTATAACTGGATATAGGTTTGATCAGCAACCAGATTTGGATTTTGGATAGGGATCCAAACTATAATAGATCTAGATCCTAGATAGGGATCTAAACTATAATTGAATCTGGATTGGATCAAGAAATAGATCTGGATTCAAACCAATGCTGGATCTGGGCTAAACTAGATCTAGATCTCTCTAAAAGAATCAGATCTCTACCTGAATTTGGGTCTAACCCAAGAGAGAGAGAGAGAGAGAGAGAGAGAGAGAGAAGCACCAAAATTAGAGAGAGCAAAAACTTTAGCTAGAGAGAGAGGAGAGCATAGCTCGAGATAGAAAGCAAAGATTAGAGGGATAAAAAATGAGGAGGGGGAGCTGGGTTTATATAGGCCTCAGCCCACCAACCATCATAGTGGCCATTAAGAGAGCTCAAATGGTTAGCCATAATGAGCCTGGGCTGGCCAAATGGTCGACCATAAAGGCCTAAATGGCTAGCCAGAGAGGGGCGTCCAAAATAGACCAAAGTGATATGAATAGGATCTGAAATGACTCTGCCAGTTACAAGATCATCCAAGATAGGATTATAAGTCAACGGTAACATGGTTGGGTGGCTATGGATCGTTTGGACTCTTAATGCTTATGCAAAAATGTTGAGCAAAGTTCAAAACGGATCTGGATAAGATCTAAAAAGATCCAAAAGCAAAGTCAAATTCCATTTAATGGTTGGTCAAAGGTCAAAAATATACTTGAGGGCAAACCCAAATCTAAATATAAATTGTTTGTAGTCCAAGATCCAAGGTTTGTTCAAGCCCAAAATCTAATGCCCTCTAAGGCTTCACCCTCCTATATAAGGACAAAGAAAGTTTCTACAACTTTCAATATAGGACTAAACTTTACTAGGGAACCTATACCCACATACTTAGGAAAAAATGGAAAGATAGAGGTTATACTTAGGTAGTTTTGAGCCAAAAATCTAACATATGTGATTATAACAATATTGAAAATGATGATCACCTCGTATGAAATTTCTATGTTTTTTAAATATGCCTCCTTTCAATGAGTAAAAGGAAATGCACTCACCATCGAGGTGGTATCCCATATGGTAAGCAGGGTCCCGTGCCAAGCTGAAGGCCCAGGTTTGAATCCCTCTGCCACATGGGGTTTAAGAGACATCTGGTAGGGGTCTGCCTAAGCCCAGCTAGTCTTTCAAAAAATACAAAAAAAATGCACTCTATGTCACCATGAGACTTTGAAACGAGAACTTGTGATGTGGGTTTGACTGGCAAGATTGCATTTTTTTTGGAAAATAGGACACAAGGACATTTTAAAATAAAAAATTGATTTTTATTATAAATTAGGAAATCTATGTCCTCATGTCATATTTTTTTAAACTTCTTCAACTACTATTAATTATGATATTTTAATATCATTTGATGCAAAATTATAATAAATTATTAAGGTAATTTGATTTATGCATTTCTGCACTTATCTCTCACTTCTTCGTATCAATGACTCAAATTGAAGCTAGAATTTTATGGTTCTTCTAAAAAACAAGGAATATATATAGAATAAAAACAATTTTTTTTTTGTTTTTGTTGAAGCATGCCAAAAATGTATGTTTTTAATGCATATGGAGGCTTCTTCTTCATCTTGATCTTTTTTTTTAAGAGTAACAAGTCTAAAAATGTCTATTGAAAATTGACAAGGGAAAATAACAAATGCAAAAGTGAAGTAGCATTTCCATGAAAAACATAGTGTGAATTCACTTACCATGAGAGTCAAAGTCTAGTGACACTTGAAAAGTTGTTTTTCTTTATATGTTTCTAAACTAAAATTCCTAAAAGAGATTGGATAACATGGCACTTAAAATAAAGCAACCTAAGCAAAAAATGGTAAAAGCAAGAGATTTATTTTTAAAGTATATAATGATATTTTATGATAACTAGCTTTTGCCTATGAATTTTGTAACAGCTAAGTTTTATTCTATATCACTCTATATGGAGTTTTTTATGTGATAAATAGCCGATATTGTTACAATGTATTCAGTGTGACTAGATCTTTTGTCCCACTGCCACCAACACTTATTTACACCATATCACATGGACATGGACATGTACATAGACTAGAAATGAATGTGAGACATGAATATACAATTTTTTTGAAAAGTTGGACAAGATGACATAGATTTTTAATTTTTATTGATAAAAAAGTATATTTTTTATATTTTAGTAGTTAAAAATCTTGGTATTTATTATTGAATTATTTAAATAATATTAGAATAATGTAGGATATGTCATGATGTGTCACATGGCATCTACGTTTGTCATGTTTGTGTCAGTAGACACTGGAGGCATATAACTTGTTCCTGTGACATAGTTTACACTTTGTCATGTCAAACAAAGCTTAGTATAAAATGTAATAGTTTAGAAATTGTTGAAAGCATATGTTAGAGATATGATAGGGTTTATCAAGTTTGGGTTAATTTTATGGTTTAACAATTAGGGTGTGTTTGATAGCAGGGATAAAATGCTCCGCGGATTTTTTGTTCCATTTTGCTGTGTCCCATGGGGGCTATCAAACATGTCAAAAAATGTCTCCACCTAGGGGTGGGCAACGGGTTGGCCCGGCCAGCTAATGGACCGGCCAACTGGGTCAGCCTGGTCAAAGCCTGGCCCGTCAATTGATGAGCTGAGTCTAAGTCCCAGTTGGGGCCGGCCCATTGAGAAATCCTAATCCCATGGAATCCAGACGGGTTGGGCTAGATATATATGCATATAATATATATGTATAATCAGAATATATATTATATATTATATATTATATATTATTTATTTATTATTAGATTTGTTAAATTTATTTTATTTGCTATGTTTTCTATATATGACATGATAAATGTAAAAAATATAATTTTTCATTTTTAACTTAAGTTTCATTTTTGGATTACATATTTTAAGGAGACAGAAGAAGGATTATCACAAATCCCTTGAGTTAAGGATATGATAGAGGTCAGTGACTTGTTATTATTATCTCTTATTTTGGACTACATATATTTGTAATTTGTAGAAGATCAATAAAAAACAAAGGAATACTTCTTCTTTACTGTGTTTTTCTTTAATATCATTTCATTACAAGAAAAATGTTAATTAGCGATGGACATTTACGACTGAAATAATCTATCCCAATATTGCGACGGATTAGCGAGATAAAATTAGTCATCCCTAAAATTAGAATTAGTTGCAGAATTTGTGACATAAAAATTCTGTCTCAAAATCCGTCGCTAATTAGCGACGGAATGTAATCCGGCTCAAACTCCATCGCAACTTCGCAACGGATGAGCGATCTAATTTTTCTGTTGATACTTCATTCTAATTGGCGATAGATTTTGAGATAAAAATTTTCCATCGCTAAGTTGTCACTAATTTCTTCTGTAAAACCCTAATGTGATCCCCTTTCTTTCCCTTACTGTTTCATCCCTCGCACCTTGCTCGCCGCCTGTCACCTCCTCCTTCTTCCCTCACTCCTTTCTCATCACCATGTGCCACTGCCGTGTGCCATCGGCACCTGTCGCCTATCACCTCCTCCTTCTTCCCTCACTCCTCTCTCGTCGTCGTGTGCCACCGCAGTGTGCCATTGTTGCCCGCCGCTTGTCGCCTGATTTCTCTCCATCACCTCCTTCTTCCCTCACTCCATCTCTCTCACCGCCGTGTGCCGACCTCCTCTTCTTCCTCCCCCTCCCCGAGTCCTCTCTTCACCTCTTTCCTTCCCCATTTGCAGGCCGTCGGAGCGGCGCCATCGTCGACCTCCTCTTCTTCCTCCCCCTCCCCAAGTCTCGCCCAATCCGTCGCAGGCCGACCATCGCTGACCTCCCATCCCCTCTTTTCTTCCCCTATTTTCTTTTGTCCACCCTGCACCATTGCTGTCGTCGAGACACACTTCGTCTCTCTGACGAGTGCCGACCCCGAGGCCCTCCACTATCGCGGTTCTCATCGGCCAGTACCAGATTCCTTATTGGCCCTTCTTTGTGTTTTTTTTCTTCTTCTTTTTCTCTTCTGCCCTTCTTCGTGTGGGAGTAGCGGTGAGCAATCGTGTACTAGTCAAGTTCCATCCATCTCGTCGGGCCTCCGACATGTATCCTCCAATCATAAAGGTCTATTTGGGTGACGATAAGTTGGTCGTTGTGTGTGTGTGTGTGTGCAGCTGTAGCGTTCTCTCCTTGTGAGAAAGGCAAGTGGATCATTTGGTATTGTATTATTTTGTGTTGGGCTGCCAAGAGACATCATATTCAAAAAATGAGTGTAGCTGAGATGCGTATGCTGAGATGGTTGTGTGGAAATACAATAAAAGATAAGATTTGGAATGAGGAGATACGTAAGAAGGTAGGCATTGCACCCATTGAAAATAAGATGAGAGAGAATCGTTTACAGTGGTTTGGACATATTCGGCGAAGGCCTAATGATGCTTCAGTTAGAAGGATGGAGAAATGGAAAAATATATTAGTTAAAAGAGGTAGGGGTTGGCCTAGGAAGACATGGATGGAGGTGATAGGAAAGGATATGAATGCTTTGAACCTCGCCGAGGACATGGCATTGGATAGAAATGATTGGAGAAGGATTCATGTAGAAGACCCATAATGATTTTCTTTTTTGGTTCATATCGCCGACCCCAATTGTTTTGGGATGAAGGCGTAGTTGTTGTTTGTTGTTGTTGTGATTTGGAGGTACTGATCATGCATTTATTTTAGCATTTAATTCATATTAATTCATGCATGATCCAATACAAATCCAAAATTTATCGTTAGTTTCAAGAAAATGCGTGAAAAAGATAAAATTCAAAAAAAGCATAAATTGCAAGTTAATTTTGTGAATTAGGTTGTTTAGAAATTAGTATTCATATTTTTCTTTAGGATTTAGATTTTTAATTAAATTAGATTCGAAAAAATAACTCGACGCTATAGTTTTTAAGTTGAAATAGTTTAGGCAAAATGTAGGTTTTTAGAGTTTTTTAGAAAACATTTTGTTTTTGTAGAAAAACTCTTTTTGGAATTTATAGAAATTAATAGGAGTTAGTAGCAAACTCCTCCTCTTTAAATACCCTATGTAGGGATTTGACAGAGGGGGCCTTCTTTGCTCACACGCACCCCTCTTCTTCTCAACCCCTATCTTCTTCCTCCTCTTTTCTTCTCCTTCCTTCTTCCTCCTTTCTTCTTCTAACTCTTTCCCACCGGAGGTCCTGAATCTTCTCACTGGGTGCCATTGATGCAAGGGAGAGGCCCCTTCACTCCTTTCAACCCCTCCAGCAATTTGGTAAGTCCTTCTTCCTCTTCTTCTCCTCCTTCCCTCTCTTTTCACCTCCTCTCTTCTTCTCTTTTCCTTCTCCTTCATCTCCGATGGAGAAACATGATCCGACGGCGGTGGAAGGGCTAGAGATCGCCTTCTCTTCCCAACCCCTCCAGCCAATTCGGTAAGGTTTTTCTTCCTTTCATTTCTTGTTAGATTAGTTGATTTGATTAATTGAAAATAAAAACAAAAAAATTAGATTAAGTTTTCATTCTGTGTTTTAGATTTTTCTGATCTTCATTGTTACGGTTTAGCTTTTAGCGTTTCTGAGTTTACATCTTACATTTTTGGTTTCCCACATCATCGTCACCTCTGTATTTGTTATCATCAGCATCAAACTCATTCTGCATCTTCATTCCAATCAGTAGCGCATTTCATTTGCATCGTGTTGCATCATTTGAAAATTTTGATTTCAACAACTTTCTGCAGCATTTTCCTATTTTGTGATTTTTCTTATTTGCTGCGATTTTCGCGATTTGATTTATTAGTTTTTTGCCTCTACATTTGTTGTTGTAATATGTGTTTTTGAGTTTCATTTTCTTTATTTCATTTCCAGCATTTCATTGACTTCCTGCATTTTAAATTTCATTCCTGCAACAGATTTTCACTCTGTGCGCATTTGTTTATTATTATCCATTATGCTCTTTTCAATTACGTTCTACTGTATTTTCTTACTTGTGCGGTTTTCCTTTCTTGCATTACATTGTATTTCCGTCCCTTTTGTTTCTAAAATTTCCCGCTACGCAATTGCATAAGCATTTTAGTTTTGTGTTTTCTTTCTATATCGTGCAATTTGCTTTTCTTATTTTCCCTTCGTGAATTCGCATTTCGCATTTCATTTCGCATTTTGTTTTGAAATTTATGCATTCATTTCATTTTTGCATTTTCATTTTGTTAGTGTAGTGTTATTGTCGTTGTTGTTGTGTGTTTCGTGTTTTGCAGGAAAAGCATGGAGCAAGAGGCAAGCAAGCGAGACACATGGTGGCGTGCATTTGATATGCGACATGAGGATACAAGCAAAAGACAATTGCTTTTCTTTTAGAATCAAGAATTTGATCTTCATTTAATTTTTGGGTTATAATAAAACCATTTTAAACCCTCTGCCTATCTAGGGTAAAATTTGATGTAATAGTTAAGTAGTTATTTTCTTATACTTTTATAATTTTGGCAATAAAGCGTAGTTAGTTGAGTGTTGAATACACAGTATTACCCATTCTTTGAGTTCGACATGGACTCCATCACTCATGAGAGCCGGTTTTTATTTTTGGTGTCTCGCTTTCACTGTATTTTAATTGAAAATTATCGTTTTAAAGCAGGTTTTCCAAAACTTACACCAAATTTTGGCATCGTTGTCGAGGAACGGTGAAATACGAGTATTCACTTTATTGTCTTGTGTTTGTTCTCATATTTTAGGTTGTTAGTTTACTTTCAGTTCATTAATTAGGATTGCTTAGTTTGTTTTCTTGTTGATTAATTAGGATTGCTTAGTTTGCTTTTCGTACTTAAGATTAGAACCACGTGTTTGCATAATGTAGAGACCAGTTTACTTTTCCTACATAGCCCACCTATTAGGATACCCTTAGAGGTGACTATGCACGATTGGGACTGTGCTTATAGTTTATTTTTTGCAAATTCCCTACTGAGTGCAAGTGTGTGGTGTTTTGTTTGTTTTGAGCTTTTCATTATTGCTTTTTATTTTACTTGCTTTATGGTTTGCGTGGTTTAGCCACTTAGTGCATTAGTTGGGTAGAAAAACCAAATTTAGGACATTTGCCACACCGGTCTACTCTATTGGTGCATGCAAGGGCAAGGATCGCTCGACCCCGAGCTTGTTGAGCCTATTGAGGATCTCAAGTCTCTCGTTAGGAGAGCCCATCATCCCATCACTGTGGCCGATGATCAGCCTTTGATTCATCCTCTTAGAGAGTATTTCATGCCAAATCAATATACTCTCACCTCCTGCATCACAAGACCTAATGTAGGAGCGAAGCAAATTTGAGATCAAGGCCAGTGTAATCCAAATGTTATCATCTTTCTATGGCCTTAGCAACGAAGACCCCTACCATCATCTCGATGAGTTTATCGAGATCTGCTCTATAGTGCGGATCAACAATTTTGGAGATGATGCATTGAGGTTAACGTTGTTTTTGTTCTCGCTCAAAGATAAAGTCAAGCACTGACTAAAGGCCCTAGATACGATTTAGATTACCACTTGGGAATGAATGCAATGCGAGTTCCTCAAAAAGTATTTCCCAATTGGTAAGACAAATTGGTTTCGTAAAGCAATAACCAGTTTTTCTCAGATTGAGATAGAACAATTCCATGAGACTTGGGAGATGATGAAAGATATTCTCCGCAAGTGCCCCCACCCCGAGGTGCCCCATAGGCAACTGGTGCAGTATTTTTATGATGGCCTGACTGAGAAGGACAAGCAAATTGTTGATTCGTCGTGTGGGGGAACATTCATGCTCAAGAGTGAGGATGAGGCATGGACTTTATTTGAGACTTTGAGTGAAAATATCATGCATCATGCCTTGTCTTCACGGCTCGATAGGACCACATCTGTGCCTAGTGGTCCTAGGAAAGTTGGGATTTCTGAAGTAGGGTCCGAGCACAAATTGCAAACCAAAGTTGACATGTTGACTAGGAAGTTAGATCAATTCTTAGCCAATTCATCTTTGAGAAGTCTAGTAGAAAAAATGTGTGAGCTATGCGCTAACCCTATACACTTTGTTTTTGAGTGTCCGACATCACCGCTATATCCTGAATTCATTCAGGAGCAGGAGAATGCTGCCCAAGGTTTTGCTAGAACCATGCACGATCCTTTTACACCTACATATAACCCAGGATGGCAAAACCACCCCAATTTTGACCCACCCCATCAGTCCTCCCAGACACAGCATAGACAAAGTAACTTTTTACAAGGTTACACGTGTCCCACATTTCCATAGGTCCATCCCCCAGTTTAGTCTGCCTTCTCTTCACAAGCCCACTTCGAGCACATAATTTTAGGAGAAGATGTTAGAGGCCTTTTCTGATATTAAGGCCACTCTATATTCCCACACGCAATCAATAGCGAAGCTAGAGACTCAAATGAGACAGTTGGTTGAGGCCTTGAGCAAGCGTAACGAGGAGAGCCTACCTAGTCAGACTGTTGTCAACCCAAAGGGAAAGGATCCCATGTCATTTGGCCTGCATACCCTAGATTCTCACCATGAGCAGGTCAAATCTGTTATATCCCTTTGGAGTGGGAAGGCATATCACCCGATTCAGGAATCGACTGATGAGCCTATTGTCATACCTACTGACCAGTCGATCTCCTCCACCAAGCCCCAGGAGAATGGGCAAGGCCCGCAGCTTGAGTTTTCATCATATACTTTCCGAGCCCCTGTTTCCCAGGCCTTAGGGCAACTGATTGCTTTTAGCAAGCAAGAGGCATACGTTCACGAGATGCTTGACCTAGTCAATCAAGATCACATCTCTCCCTTGCTTGATATTGCATATTGTGATAGTTGATTGGTTCTTGACTCTCCTTTTGAGAGTACTCTCCAAGAGGAGACTAACCTCCTGTCATCCAGCGTCGAGAGTCATGATATCACTTATAAGGGTAGAGTGGGCAGAAACACAGTGCGTAATGTCACAGATGACACTCTTTTTCTCAGAGAGCCTGATTGAGCATGACTTCATGTCCATTGATCACATGGACGATGAAGGTTTCTCAGAGATCCGTCTAGCTGGGGATGTGAAACTTAGTGCTTTATGAGAGGCAAACCATATGTTGTATATTATTAGATTTGCCTTTAGGATTTGTAGATTTATTTAGGTTGTGTTTTTATTTTTGTTAATGAGTTTCATGTCTGTTATCATTGCAAAATTTTACTTTTACAAGTCAAACTGATCTTTGAAAAAGATTTTGCAAATAACTGGCCTCCATTTTAAAATGCATGATAATTCTAAAGAATGAGACTCGCTTGTCGGTACGAGTTTCAACCGTTCCTGGCACCATAACCAGGGGTAATCAGACCAAGGATCAATCTAGTGCTTTGCTTTGCTCAACTTGTTTAAATCGGTGTTCTATTCCTAAATGTACAAACAATCAGGCATGTGCAGATTGAAAACATGATGTATGCTTCGAATATTGGAAAATTATTGGAAAAGGGACACTTTAAAAATCATGAATCACATTGGAAAAATATTTTGAAGAAAAGGAAGATCGATTTCTAAAGAAATCCTGATGTTTTGAGAAAATCAATTTCTGAATAAATTTTGAAGATTTTTGAGAAAATCGTTTTTTCTGAGTTTTAAAATCTTGAATTGATCAAGAGGATGGGCGTGTAACCCTTTAAAAAACTCTTTTTATGATGAAATATAACCTAGATGATGCATGAATGCAATATGAGAAAATATTTTCTGAAGAATTTATGGAAAATCATTGATAAAAAGAATTTTTGTGCCTTATAGAAATCAGTTGGAATAAACTCTCTACATATCCCTAACTATGGCCATTAATACGTATGGAATATAGTTCATTTGATTCTAAAGGGAGAAAATATTTAGAAAAACTTTAAAATATGTAATGATTTTTTAAAATGCCTAAGAGTGTAGGCCATTTGTGGCTTAGAAAAGGATGATAAATCTCAGTTTCGTTCGTATTCTAACTATGACCATAAATACAAAACCCACCAAGTTTATCAACTCTTTAGAAGCTAGTGCATGTGTCATTCATGTAGACCATGGTGGATTTGAATATGCATGAATCATCATCCATCACACATTAACATTATTGAAAGAAATAAACTATATGCAATGCAACCCTATTCTAAGCAGGAAATTAAATTCTTATTCCAAATTTTTATAATTTATATAAATAACAAATTAAAATAAAGAAAAGAAAAATAAAGAAAATACAGTCTTGAATGTCCCTGCAAAACTAGCAAACTTGTTAGTGAAGATATGTTGGCTTTTCAGGATTTATCCAACAATATCTGGAAATTGCTGGATTTATCTGGATATAAGCCTTTTCCCATGTTTTCCTTGGATAAACATAATAAAATATGATGTAAAATTGAATAAATAATAAAAAAAACAACTTTTAAATTCAGAATTTTGGAAAAAATGACCAAAATGTTCCTAAAAATAAGACTATGGCCTTGAAATCAGGCTTTCAGAAAAAAATTTGTAAAACTTTTGATTTAAGAATCAAACAGATTCAAATCAACATCAAATTGAGTGTGGAGCACTATAGCATGATTATAAACATGATAAAACCCTAATAATATGATATTTTCCATGAAAAACATGAAACATCATAAAAATATCAGTTTTTTGCCTCTGTTTTAGTTGAATCGGGACTCTATGGGCACCCTGTTTTTGTGATTTAACTAAATAAACTATCAAATAAATTCAAAATTTAACAAAAATTGACATCAACACTTTTAATAACTTTTAAATTAAAGTAGATTTGAAAAATAGAAATTTTGACATTATTTTGATATGAAAATAAAATAAAACCCTAAAAATATGCAATTTTGCCCATGGGCATATACCTATCACAGTGTCAGACCCGAATCAGGTATCAAACAACCATAAAAATTTACAGAGAGATATTAGACAGATAAACAAAAATTCCCTTTTTTACAGATTGGAAAAATCATCTTCGGTTAGGGAGATACTATTCTGGTAATATACCATTAATTTCGACGAATACGTAATGAGTTGAAATAAATACATCCGGTTTTAGGTACAAAAAAATATATCAAACTGTATTAAAAAATTATGAAATTTTAGCAGATGATAGTAAACACATAGATGAAGATACTCTTTTTTTATGAATCATCGATCGTATGTCCGGTGAGGGAGATACGATCGACACAAGTCGATCTGAGGTTTAGACAATACATAACACACTCTGTAAAATAGCTTCCACTTTCTGATAAAAGAAAAATAGAACTCAACCGTGGAAAAATATGAAAACTTTATAGGAAATACTAGACTTCATGATGAATGCACTGTAACTTATGAGTTGTCGATCGGACCTTCGATGAGGGAGATATCACCTTGGCAAGTCGTTCCCAATTTCCTGTAGCATTTTCTCTGTTCAAGAAGTATAGTTCGGTTTTCTATTTTTTTGACAGAGTTACAGAGCCCAAAATAATCCAATTTTTTTATGGAAAATCACTGACATATGCATGGTTCTTACCTAAAAAATCATATTTTTTTGACAGAAAATAGAACATGAAATAATGTTGTTCCCGCATGATCAGGATCGAGATGCACAAATTATCGATAATGCATGAATAACCTATTCTAAACATAAAAAATAATAAAGAAAAAGTGATAAATAATATAACTAATTTAGATTTGATGCTTGGATGAATAAAACAAATATCAGTATGATGAAATAATAAAAAAAATCAAGGGAAAGCATGGTTGGAATTCGATTTAGCCTATAGAAGAGGGATTCGACCATCGAACGGTCGAATCTCGATCTTTTTTCGAGCGTTTAGCATAACGTACCCATTAACAACAATTTCAATGGAGCAAAAATGTGTAGATCACCCTCACGTAGCATTAAATTGCTTTCTTGAATCATCCTCATAGGTTTTGAACAAAAAACGAGGCTCAAATCTAATACCAAAAGGGTGGCAAGGGCTAAAATACTCTAAAACAAATAATAAAATTAATAAAAAAGCATGAAATAAAATAAATAAAACTTACCTTGGTGATGCTGCAACAATGAAGGAATGAAGGCTGCTAGAGGAGAGAGAGAGAGAGCAAGAAAGCAATGAGAGAGAGAGCATGCATGGGTCGACCCTCCTCTATGCCCCTTTTTATAGATTTTTTTGGATTTAGTTTAAGAAGAGTTTTAATTTTTCTGGACTCTTCTTAATGGTTTTGGATAAGCCATATGGGGGGCGATTTTTCTAAAGTCTCCCAACCTAATTAAAACCCTAATTTCTATCCTAATTGAGTCCTAATTGTGTAAAATAAGCCTCAAATGTGGCGCCATCCCTTGTGGGCCCATATTTGGTTTTAAAAACTCTAATTTCAAGTTTTAAAAACAAGGTTTTAAAAAGCGAAAATAAAAGTTATATTTTGAAATCAATTTTGATTTTTCAAACTCTTAACCTAATTAGGACACTGACTAATCGTAAACTAACCAAAAAAATTTCAAATGTGGTGCCACCCACTATGGGCTTCACTTATTTTTCAGAAAACCATTTCAAAAAATTAAAGATAAAGGGGTTAAAAATGATTTTTCTTCAGAAACTTCAAAAGGACATCTAAACTAACTAATATATTTTTTTGTGCTTTTGAAATACGAAGGATGTAAAATAAAATAAAATTGAAAATTAGGGTTTTGCACCCCTGCAGGGTGGGCCCCGCTTGAAGAAGGTTGAAAACTGATTTGAAAATCCAGTTTTTGAAATAAAGGGTTTTTAAAAAAGAAAGTTTGAAAATAAAACTGAAGTTCTAAATTAACTAGAGTCCTAAATGGATTGAAACTCTTTCAGATATGGCACCAACTATGTGGGCCCCACACCAGGGTTCTAAAATAGTTGAAATAAAGACTGGAAATGGTTTTGAAAGAGAGTTGAAGTCACCGGATGAGGATCAAAAGTTCCAATTGATGTTTACTTATGTTTGTTAAATCTTACAATGGTGTTTACTTATGAAGCCAAATATTGTGACAATTTGTAATGTTGGTGATTGTTTAATGAATGGGATAATTCATATTATTATATACTTGGGGAAGCGATTGTAACATATAATGATGCAGTTAAATTTATGTGTTGTGCAGGTTAGCAATGTCTAAAGCTCGTCAGACAAGAAATCCCCTGCCATTCTATGGGATGACTATTAGAGAAGTTATCCGCCAGTCCCATCTATATGAGCATTATGAAAGGTACCAAAATATAATGAAGATTGAGAATGATAAAGACAGGGATAAAGCGTTGGAATTGTATTATGCGAAGGATTATCCATTAGTTATTGAGGTTGAAGAGCAAAGGAAGAATGAGAAAGAACTAAAGATGAATAAGAAGAAGGATGACGAAGAGAAGGAAAAGCAAAGGAAGAAGAAGGAGAATGAAAAGCAAAGACAAAGAAAGAAGGCAGAGGAGAGGGAAAGGCAAAGGAAGAAGGAGGAGAATGAAAAGCAAAGAAAGGAGGAGAGGCAAAGGCAAAAAAAGAATAAGGAGGAGGAGAAGGAGAAGGAGAGGGAAAGGCAATTGAAGAAGAAGGAGGAGGAAGAGAAGGAAAGGCAAATGCTGAAGTAGGAATATTTTGAAAAGCAAAGGAGGATAAGTCAAATGAAGAAAGAGGCATAGGAAAGGGAAAGGCAAAAAAAGAATAAGGAGGAGGAGAGAGAAAAGCTTTTGAAGAAGAAAAAGGAGGAGAAAGAGAATGAAAGGCAAATGATAAAGATGGAAGAGGAAAGGCAAAGAAAGAAGCATTAGGATGAGGAAAAGAAGGAAAGGCAAAGGAAGGAGAAGAAGGATGAGTAAGAGAAGGAAAAACAAAGGAAGGAGAAAGAGGATGAGGAAGATAAGGAAAGAGAAAGGAAGAAGCTGGAGGAGGAAGAGAATGAAAGGGAAAGAAAAAAGCTGGAGGAGGAAGAGAAGGAAAGGGAAAGGAAAAAGCAAAAGGAGGAAGAAAAAGAAAGGGAAAGGAAAAAGCAAAAGGAGGAAGAGAAGGAAAGGGAAAGGAAGAAACAAAAGGAGGAAGAGAAGGAAAGGGAAAGGAAGAAAGAAATTAACAAGCAGAAGAGGGAGGTGAAGGAGCGAAGGAAGGAAGAAATAGAAAAGCAGAGGGAGGAGACAGAGCAACAAGAAAGGCAGAGGATGGAGGGAGGGGATAAAGAGGAGAAAAGTGTGACCAAGGTACGTAAATCGATCCTGTCTGTCACGATTTACTATGATAGATACTACTGTGATAATGATTACTATGTATAGCGATTAATGTGATAGCGATTACTATGATAGCGATTACTATGAATGATTTACTGTGATAGGTATTACTATGTATAGTGATTACTGTGATAGCGATTACTATGTATAGCGATTACTGTATACAATGACGTGTATAAGTATAAATGAGACTAATTTATAATTGATACGGATAATATGCTATTTTGTGTTACACAGAGGTCATAAGAGAAGTAGAGCACCAGGTGAAAAGCTCAGAGGGTGGTGTCAATGACCTGTAGTTCTGTCGTGATATGGTCAGCTGAGTGCATATCAGAAGGATCAGTTACAAAATATGCACTTCGGTGTTCTTCTAGACCAACATTATTTTGAAACGTGTTGGAACACCATGACCCACCTGGTAAATAAGTGGAATCATCAGACAAACACATTTCAATTTGATTCTTTTGAGATCACTATGACCCTAGAAGATGTGGTGCAGATTACTAGTCTTAAGTGCCATAGAAGTGTTGTCCTATTACAGAATTCAAACTATAACGCAAAGGAAAAGTGCACGGCCCTTCTAGGAATGTCGATAGATGACTAGAGTCAATGTATTTCTGGTGGAAGCAAATCCACATTGATGAAAGTTTCTTCTTTTTGTAATAAATGGAAAGGTCAGTCCGCAATATGTGCATCTGAAAGAGATGACCAAGAGTTGTGCGACTTCCTTTTTTTTTTTTTTGGACTTACTTTATTTTATGATTGTTCTGGTTCGAGAATAAGTTACTTGTGGTTGTAGTTCCTGGAAGACTTAGAAGAAGTCAACAACTGGGCATGGGGTGCTACTATGCTCGCACACTTGTACAATCAACTTTACCGTGCGAGTAAGGGTATGAAAATCGTCAAGGGTTTTTGGCTATTTGTTTAGGTATTTGTTTATTACATATTTAGTACTTGTAGACTATGCTCGTTGAAGGTTGTAGTGTTACTAATATATTATTTTTATAGGCCTGAGCGTGAGAGCATATTGTCGCGTTGCATCCTCAGTGTGGTCCTGTGATTTGTGATTTTCCAAAGATCGGTCGGTGGGCTAGAATAAATGTCTAGGAGGATAATGCGAAGTTCATTTTAGATGGTCTGTAATTAAATGAGGTAAATAGTTTAAAATCGTTTACAATCAGTTCAACATTTATCATTCATTAGTATAAATCGTTGAAATGTTTAGCATTCTTAAGTAATCATCGTTGTAGGATTTTTTCTTGATTAGTATAAATCGTTATCGCTTTAGCATTTAACTTTCAGTATTGTAAATCGTTGTAATAATTTGCATTCTTAAGTAATGATCATTGAAGGATTTTGTATTCCTTAGTTATCGCTTAAGCATTTAACATTCAATACTATAAATCATTGTAATTGCTTGCATTCTTAAGTAACGATCATTGCAGAATTTTGTATTCCTTAATACAAATCGTTATCCCTTGAGCATTTAACTTTTTTTAGTGTAAGTCATTGTAATCATTGTCAGTCCCAAGCCCGGATAAAGGAGGAGGGTTGCGGTAGGCCTGTGACAGCCAGCATAAAAACTTAGTCATACCCTATGAAAATGAACCAATATGAGAATTTCGTTGGGGCGTTCCCTACTGAGCGACGCGCTGTACTCTCTAGGCCCGGAGGCAGTGATAAATGGGCAAGGGTTGCTAGGTCGTCGCCCAGAAGCGACGCGTCACACCGGCGCCCGGGTGTGGTGTCAAATAGGCAAGGGTTCCCTCACTTTGTTGGACGGGTGGGGGTAAAGAAGTTAGTCCAAGACCATAAAATTAGGTTAGCCACTTGGAACATAGGGTCTTTAACTGGTAAGTTGGTAGAGTTAGTAGATGTTATGTGTAGGAGAAAGATTGATATTTTATGTCTACAAGAGACCAAATGGGTAGGTGAGACAGCAAAAGTGATAGAACCTTGGGGATATAAGATTTGGTATACAGGAATAAATAGGAATAGGAATGGAGTAGGGATTGTTATGAGTCGTCAGTTTATAGATAATGTAGTTGAGGTCCGTAGGAAGGGTGATAAAATTTTACTTATTAAATTAGTATTAGGTACGGATATTATTAATATTATTAGTGTTTATGCACCTCAAGTAGGTTTAGATGATTCCATTAAGCATCAATTTTGGGAAGATTTAGATGGAGTAGTACAAGGGATATCTTATGGAGAAAAGCTTTTCATCGGCGGTGACCTTAATGGACATGTAGGCATTAGTAGGGATGGATTTGAGAGTATCCATGGAGGCTATGGTATAGGAGAAAGAAATGAAAGTGGAGAAAGGATTTTAGATTTTGGTTTGTCCTATGATATGATCTTAGCAAACACTTGGTTTAGGAAGAGGGAGTCTCACCTAGTAACGTTTAAAAGTGGGGTTAATACGAGTGAGATAGATTTTTTCCTACTTAGAAAGAGAGATAGGGGTTGTTGCATCGATTGTAAGGTTATACCGGGAGAAAGTGTAGCTACACAACATAGAGTCTTAATTTTAGATCTTAGAATTAGATAATGCCGCAAAAGGGATAGATATAGGATAGATCCTAGAATTAAGTGGTGGGCACTGAAAGGAGCTAAACAAGGAATGTTTGTAGAGCAGGTAGTTAAGGAAGCTGATTGGTGTCTCGAGGAGGATTCAGAATCTATGTGGAATAAGATAGCGGGTGGCATGAGAAAGTGGCTAAGGAGGTATTGGGTGAGTCTAAAGGCAGTGCATCACTAGGTAAGGATACATCATGGTGGAATGAGAATGTCAAATTAGCTATTAAGGTTAAAAGAGAGTGTTATAGAAATCTAAGTAAGAGTTGTGATAATGAGAATTTGGAGAAGTATATGATAGCAAAGAAGGAAGCTAAAAAAGTAGTTTGAAATGCGAGGGCTATGACAAGTTGGATACCAAAGAAGGCGAGAAGGATATTTATAGGCTTGCAAAGATGAGAGATAGGAAATCGAGGGATTTGGGTATGGTTAGATGTATCAAAGATGAAACGCAAAGGGTTTTAGTCAAAGATGAGGAGATTAAGGAGAGATGGAAAGATTATTTTGATAAGTTATTTAATGATAGTCATGCTCAAGATCTTGGAGACTTCTCCATTCCTTTTCATGAGATAAATCGTGACTTCATGCGCAAGATTCAAAAGAAAGAAATTGCAGAGGCTTTGAAGAAAATGAAATCAAGAAGGGCAGTTGGCCCAGATGGTATACCTATCGAGACTTGGAAATGCTTGGGAGAGAAAGGTTTAGACTGGTTGACAAATCTTTTTAACTTGATTTGGCGAACAAATAAGATGCCTAATGAGTGGAGGAAGAGTACTTTGGTGCCTTTATATAAGAATAAGGGTGATATACAAGATTGCACAAACTATCGTGGTATAAAACTCATGAGTCATACTATGAAACTTTGGGAGAGGGTGATTGAGTCTAGGTTGAGGAAGGTTGTCATGATATCAGAGAATCAGTTTGGTTTTATGCCTAGAAGATCAACTATGGAAGCTATACATCTCCTTAGACAACTTATTGAAAGATATAGAGAGAGGAACAAAGATTTGCATATGGTTTTTATTGATTTAGAGAAGGGATACGATAGAGTACCTAGGGACGTTCTCTGGTGGACAATGATGAAGAAAGGTGTTTCTCTCAAGTACATTAGTATAATTAAAGATATGTATGGAGTAGTAACCAATGTTCGCACTTGTGGAGGGGTGACAACCAATTTTTCGATAACGGTTGGGTTACATCAAGGATCTGCTTTAAGCCCTTTCCTTTTTGCGATAGTGATGGATGAGCTTACGAGATCAATTCAAGAAAATGTTCCGTGGTGTATGTTGTTTGTTGATGATATTGTTTTGATTGATGAGTCTAGAGGTGGGGTTAATGCTAAGTTAGAATTATGGAGACAGACATTGGAAGCTAGAGGTTTTAAGTTGAGTAAGAGTAAGACTGAATATATGAAATGTCGGTTTAGTAAGCAACGAAGTAGTGATGGGAGTGTAGTGAAGCTTGGTGAGCAAGAAATACCGGTGAATAATTATTTCAAATATTTGGGATCCATCATACAAAAGTATGGAGAAATTGATGGAGATGTAAATCATAGGATAAAGGTTGGGTGGATGAAATGGAAAAGTGCAACTGGAGTGCTGTGCGATCGTAGAATGCCATTGCGGTTGAAGGGAAAGTTTTATAGGATGACTATTAGACCCGCTTTACTAAATGGTACGGAATGTTGGGCTGCCAAGAGACATCATATTCAAAAAATGAGTGTAGCTGAGATGCGGATGCTTAGATGGATGTGTGGAAATACAATAAAAGATAAGATTCGGAATGAGGAGATATGTAAGAAGGTAGGTGTTGCACCCATTGAAAATAAGATGCAAGAGAATCGTTTACGGTGGTTTGGACATATTCGGCGAAAGCCTAGTGATGCTCCAGTTAGAAGGTTGGAGAAATGAGAAAATATATTAGTTAAAAGAGGTCGGGGTAGGCCTAGGAAGACTTGGATGGAGATGATAGGAAAGGATATGAATGCTTTGAACCTCACCGAGGACATGGCATTGGATAGAAATGATTGGAGGAAAAAGATTCATGTGGAAGACCCAAAATGAATTTCTTTTTTGGTTCATATCGCTGACCCCAATTGTTTTGGGATGAAGGTGTAGTTGTTGTTGTTGTTTTGCATTGTAATCATTAGCATTCTTAGTAATAGTCGTTGTAATGTATTTAGCACTCATTATTATAAATAATTTTAATATATAGCATTCATTAGCATGAATAATTGTCTATACCTAAACCATAATCTCCAATATACAAGTTGTGTGGAGACCGTATGGAGATGGGGAGGACGAGGACCAAGAGCTCGTTGCTAAGGGTGCGAGACTATCTGACCGCGATATTTGGTTGTTTAGCAATTATTAAGCCGAGTTGCAACATGGTAGTCGAGTTCTTCTACAATCTGGCTTGGGATAGTCTATCCCAAAGAAGTCTATGGAATTGAGAAGGAAGATGAATAGTGGTTGGGCTAGGAACATGAATTGACATGAATGCTACAAGAAACAATTAGATAGCTAGAACAAAGAAGGTGTCTGTGATTATGATTATAAAGAATGACAATATAATCCCAACTATTTTCAAAAATATTGGGAACCCATACATCGAAATCTGAAGATTGAGAATATTGGGAACCCATGCCTCCCTCGTGTCCCCCATCATGTCACATTCTAGCATAGAAAACACGTACATCGTCTCCCTCTGACTACAACAACGATTACCTCAGTAACAATACACGATGAGGAGTGAACACAACTCACAAAAGAGAAGGTAGTCTATGGCACAAGGTTCGAGATGTTGAAGAGGGAGAATAAGGACTTACGAAAGGAGGTGATCAATTTGGGGAGACAAATGCGGTCACTGGTAGAGATGATGACCAATGTTTATTATAAGATCGAGGGAAGAAAGAGGCCACCAGAGATAGAGAGTCCACCAAAAAAAAGAAAGAGATGATTTGTATGTCATCATTGTTCATCTGAGTCATCAAGTGCCACTGAATAAAGGATAGTGATTCTTTTTATTTCGATAATTATTTATTATAATTCTTTGTTGTAATTTTATAATTATTTTTTGTATTGTGACATTCTTTAATTATTTAATTCTTTTTTTAATAAGTGTAACACACAAGTGCCACTGAACAAATCATTGTAATTTTTGACCTTCATAAATAAAAGTGATCTTATTTCTTATTTATAAGAGATTGTGATTGCCTTGCAACCAATTATATATAAGAGATCGTAATTTATTTTTTATAGAAGGTGTTCTATCACAATCTGTACAGCCATCCCACCTAAACTCATCAAATAATTGAACCAAATCTGTTTGAATATCCTATTACGATTTTCCTTCACAAGCTTTGTCCTAGGGAACGATACGTTCCATCGCGATTTACATAATGAGATTTTTATTGTAGGATTTTGTATTCCTTAGTATAAATTGTTATCACTTTAGCATTTAACTTTCAGTACTATAAATTGTTGTAATCGTTTGCATTCATAAGTAATGATCGTTGCAGGATTTTGTATTCCTTAGTACAAATCATTATCGCTTTAGCATTTAACTTTCAGTACTGTAAATCGTTGTAATTGTTTGCATTCTTAAATAATGATCGTTGCAAGACTTTGTATTCCTTAGTACAAATCATTATCGCTTTAGTATTTAACTTTCATTAGTGTAAATCATTTTAATTGTTTGCATTCTTAAGTAATGATCATTGCAAGATTTTGTATTCGTTAGTACAAATCGTTATCCTTGAGCATTTAACTTTTATTAGTGTAAGTCGTTGTAATCGTTAGCATTCTTACTAACCGTAATTGTAAGAAATTTAACACTCATTATTATAAATAATTTTAATATTTAGCATTCATTAGCATGAATAATTGTCTATACCTAAACCATAATCTCCAATGTACAGGTTGTGTGGAGACCGTATGGAGATGAGGAGGATGAGGACCAAGAGGTTGTTGTTGAGGCTGTGAGACATCCCACCTAAACTCATCAAATAATCGAACCATATCTATTAGAATATCCTATTGCAATTTTTCTTTATGAGCTTTATCCTAGCGAACAATATGTTCCATCGCGATTTACACAATGACATTAAAAAATGGCGAAAAAGAAAAATAAACAAATTAACATGATGTTTAGACTTAGTAAAGAACAAATCAAGTTAACTTCAACGATACAGACAACATTGTGTAAATTGCTCTGGGATAAATAAAAATTGAGTTAACTTCAATGATACATTACAATCACATTCATTTACATGAGTATTTAGTTACAATACATCACGACCAATGGTTTGGCTTAGATACAATATATGACCAACATCATCAAATAAAATAGACATCATCATCAGCATCAACCCACGTCCAAATAGTGATGTGCTTTAAAATAGACATCACCAACATCATCAACACCTTCAGTTTATTGAGTGACCTTCGCTAGTCACTAGGAACGATAGAAGGCAAATCTATCTACCAATGGAGGTCCTTATCTGTTTGCAAGTTTTTTTTCATGAAGTATATTGTCTGCATATAAAGGTATGGATCCCAATAGACATAGAAGATGCAGCCCACACGACTAGCATATGTGTCCTGAAGTATATCAAAGATTAAGCAGATATTTTTTCAACTGCAAAGTATGGTTTGCGAACGATTGAGGCTCTGGCAGTAGGAATAGATCAAATAGATGGTAATCAACACCCACCTGTCTATCATGTAGAATATATGTGCTTGATTCAGTATGACGACAAAGACTGAGGATGATTATGGTCGTTATATTCTGCATAAGCTTCAATATACTTCACGACAAATACTCTACAATCGTATGTGTCATGAATATATTGATGTATCCACCAAAGATAACCGCTATAATCATCATCAAAGATTATACAGATCTTTTTTCACGACATGAAACAACTACGGTATCAGCATCAAACCCCACTCATCAAGCACAGGTAGAAGAAACACAAAAGAAAAAAGAAGAAAGAAAAATACAAGGAAGAAGAAGAAGACAAAGGCGGTGAAGAAAAAAGAAGAAGAAGAAGTTGCTAAACCCATCACACAAATTGATATGCTTGATAGACTAGATAAAGTAAAAATCGAGGTAACTTCATAAATACAAATCAATTTACAATTTGCCTCGATGTTTATTGGTAAACTACAAATCTAGGTAACTTAATAAATACAAATCGACTTATAACCAAAATACTTTAAGTTTCATAATTTAACAATATTTGTCCTATTACAATTTGTTGTTACGATCTTTAGTTGCAATTTGATTTCATTGTAACAATAAGTGCTATCATGATTTGCTTGATATGTCCTATCGCATTGACTAGTTTTATAAAAGGCAGATGAAACAACATTTTTTATTTAATTAATGTGCAATGCAACTAATTTGCGTGCAATTTTTGAAAATAGGTGGTAGGTGAAAGGACCTTTCCTTTATATATGAATGACACATCACACAAGTTCAGAACAGTGTCACTTCACTTTGCTTCATGAATAAGGAACAAACAAATCGACAGTTTCTTTATAAACAACGTGTTCGTGATTCAAACATATAACCTATTTCATCATAAAGGGGGTATCGATATCGAGGAAGAAGATGACCATAGCTACACGACCAATGATGATGAATCAGGCGTATACTGTCTAAACCTTGTATCGATTTTCTTTAAAATTTGTCTCTTTTATGGCGTATATTCGATTTGTGTTGTGTACTGTAGAACAAAATTTCAATATCATTTCTTGAATATTCTGCTAATGACAGTGGAACATCCACAAAAGGCGGTGCCCGAAAACTCAACAAAGAGCTCCAAGATAACATCAAACAGAAGCAGAACGAATTTGTAGAAGGGAACACTATCAGTAATTTTGTACGTATGAAACCACTATCAGTTATATATTTACGTATGCCATGGGTATGTATGGTAACAAGTTCATATTTGTTGCAAATAGAATATATCTGATTTTGTCAAGTATATTAAAAGCAATGCAACAACCAATACTAGACGCATCGTCAACCCTTATTTTATGGTATATCAGTTCTCGTATAGGTTTATTTTGTTTTTTGATTTACTCTTGTTGCTTCATGTTTTAACATTACTATTATCATTGTTTTGTTCAACAGAGTATCGTCCGTCGATTGTCATACTCCATTGGATTCCAAGATGCTCTACCATGCTGGGGTAATGATGATCACTGCGGAGACTTTTGGTCAAGTGAAAAGGTAAGTAAAGAAACGTCTTGTCTAAGGTTTAGGTATAATAGTCCTAACACGATTTGTAAGATATTGTATCAATTTGCAGATATTGATTTCTACACTCTGGCAATCTGCTGAGCATTGGGTCTTATACGTGATGGATTTATGGGAAAAACAACTATGGTGCTATAACTCATTGAACTTTCACACTGATGTACAACATAATATTATGCATTTGGTAAGTTTCTATCTATAAGTGTATCTTATCTTTTACGGTGGCCCAGATTTTACTTGATTCTGCATTACCCACAGAAAAGATTCCTCAAAGACATTTTGGGTATTGACATTGGCAAGTGGAGCTTGCGCTATGCAGACCATGCTCCTTTACAAAATAATGGCATCAATTGTGATGTATTTATAATCAAGTATATTGAAGCAATATACAATGGACGAGAACCTGATTTCGACGTTGTATGCTCTATACTTAAACATGTTTTATTATCCTCTATTATTGGGAACTCAATTTATATATTGGTGTGACATTACCTTTTTGTTGCAGGATGATATACCTGAATTCCGCAAAGCACTATGCCAAAAATTTATTGAGTTTCTAATTACAAAAGAGAAAAAAACTCAGTCGGCAAGAATACTTACAAGGCAACGAACGACGCGACCCCAGGAGTAATATGATGTACAGAGATTTCTAACAGATTTTGTAGAGTGTGTATACCAAATTTTGTATACATATTTTATTACACTATATACAAATTATGTAAATCTCTCTGGGTTGAAATAAAATTTTAATTTTACTAAACACGCAAATAAGTTAGACTCTTATTTATAGCAAAGGCAAATCGTTGTCTCCTACATAGACGTAAAAGCGATTAGCGTTGTGTACTATTTACAAATCCTTGTAATGTTCACCCTTCATAAATGAAAATCGTTAAAGCGATTACCGTTGTGTATAGTGAACAAAGCGTTATAATGTTCACCCTTCATAAATAAAAATCCTAAAAGCGATTAGTACTATGTACAGTGAACAAATCTTTGTAATGTTCGCCTTCGCAAATGAAAATCTTAAAAGCAATTAGCGTTGTGTCCAGTGAACAAATCGTTGCAATGTTTGTGATTGCTTTTCTAGTTTTCCTCTCGAGATTTGCACAAACATTATGTCGTACCTTTTTTCTTATATTATGCACGTGTACATCATCTTTTTCTTTTTCTTATGTTGTGTTTTCTTATCCTAATTCTTTATTCTTCTTATGTGTGAAACGGTTTGTAGCATCGTGATTTACACAATGACTGATAAAAGGCTAAAACGATTTGCACAAACTTTGACAAAAGGCTGAAACACTTTAGTCCTATCGCGATTTGCTTTTATAAGATTTGTCTATGTCAACAATAAGTTATATTGTGATTTACACAATGACTGATAATAGACGAAAAAGCGGAAGGAAAAATGAATCGCCATGATGTTTATTGGTAAGCTACAAATCAATTTACAACTTGACACTGGTTTAATAATAGTTGCAAATCGATTTCACTGTAATGATTTATGCAACCACAGACATAAAGCGAAAAAGATTTGTATCACGATTTACACAATGATTGATAAAAGATGTAAAAGATGAAGGAAAAATGAATCACCATGATGTTTATTGGTAAATTACAAATCGATTTACAACTTGATACCGGTTTAATAACGGTTGCAAATTGATTTCACTATTATTAGGCCACAACGTTAGAGTTTAGGGTTTAGGTAGTAGTGTTTAGGGTTTAGGCAGTAAGGATTAGGGTTTAGGGTTAGGTTTTAGGATTTAGGTTTAGCGTTTTAGGGTTTAGGGTTTAGGTTGTAGGGTTTAGGGTTTAGGGTTTAGCATTTTAGGGTTTAGGGTTTAGGGTTTAGGGTTTAGGGTTTAGGGTTTAGGGTTTAGGGTTTAGGGTTTAGGGTTAGCGTTTTAGGCTTTAGGGTTTAGGTTATAGGGTTTAGGGTTAGGCTTTAGGTTTAGCATTTTAGAGTTTAGGGTGTAGGGTTTAGGGTTTAGGGTTTAGGGTTTAGGGTTTAGGGTTTAGGTAGTAGTGTTTAGGGTTTAGGGTTTAGGGTTTAGGGTTTAGGGTTTAGGGTTTAGGGTTTAGGGTTTAGGTAGTAGGGTAGGGGTTCGGGTTTAGGGTTTAGGATTTAGGGTTTAGGGTTTAAGTTGTAGGGTTTAGGGTTTAGGGATTAAGTTTTATGATTTAGGGTTTAGGGTTTGGGGTTTAGGGTTTAGGTTGTAGGGTTTAGGGTTTGGGGGATTAGGGTTTAAGTTTTAGGATTTAGGGTTTAGGGTTTTAGGATTTAAGAAGCTACCACGGCAACGATATATCTTTGTTTGTCTTTGTGAACGATATCGATATATAATATCGTGATTGAGGAGATTTGTGTTTTAGGTTTATGGGTTTTTGGTTTAGGGTTTAGGGTGACGAGGTTTGTCTATGTGAACGATATATCCTATTGCAATTTACACAATGACTGATTAATAAAAGGCACAAAACAAAAACAATAAAAAAATCGAGACGATGTTCAGAATAGATAAAGTAAAAATCGAGGTTACTTCTTAAATACAAATTGATTTATAACTTGATGCCGAATTAAGTCACAGTTGTAAATTAATTTCGCTGCAATGATTTGTCCTATCGCGATTTTCTTTGACAAGCTTTGTCTAAGTTAACAATTTTCCTATCGCGATTTACACAATGACAGATAAAAGATGAAAAAAAGGATGAAAAACAAATCGACACTAGACGTGCTATCGCGATTTGATTGATATGTCCTATTGTGTTGACTAGTTCAGGACAGTCTATAAAAGGATGTTTCCTTTATATATGAATGACATGTCACACAAGTTTAGGACGGTGTTGCTTCGTTTTGCTTCATAAACAAGGAACAGATAAACTAATGGTTCCTTTATAAATGACGTGTTCGTGAATCAAACATATAACATGCTTCATCGCAAATGAAGTATCAATATCAAAGAAGGCGACGACCACAGCTACACGACCAACGATGGCAAATCAAGCATATATTGTCTAAACCTCGTGTTGATTTTATTCAAAATTTGTATCTTTTATGGCGTATATTCAATTTATGTTGTGTACTGGTTGCACTTTTGGAAGTGGTATTTTTAAAACATATTTTTGCACTAAAAACATGGGAAAATCGTCAACCAAAGATATAAAACCGACTTTCCACCAAAGTGGCGAGTACGGGTCGAATCCACAGGGAACGGGATAATTCTGAAATACTTCTAAAATAACACTTTATTAATCAAACAAAGTTTACAATCTATGTCAATGTTTACAAGTTAAATTAAATAACAATCTAACTATGAAAATAAACTACAATAAGCGGCTAAGTCGTCAGCAGGTCTCTAGGGGCATTTATGTCTTTTCACATCAAGTACAGTCACACATCACAATTGAATTGCATCTGTTAACCTGTTCTAACTTAACAACCTACATAATAAAAACACAAAGTCAGTAACTAAATCAATAATTAATCTAAATTACATATACAACTATTTCTTAATTAAACTACAGTTAATTTAAATATATAAAACTAAAATTATACTATCTAAGTGAACTAACTAAGCTAAGCAACTCTAATTACTCTAAATACTGTTAATATACTAACTAAAATGTTAGAAAACAGTAAAACTACACGAAATCAGACAAATAGTTAAAAGACTGTTTTGTCCCTAAAGAAGGCAAAAATGGATTCTGACAGCTTTTCGCAAAACAAATGTTTGAGGGGTCAAACGAATTCCAAATTTAGTAAAATCACTTCTATTCTGTAAAAAACAAATCTAAGAAGCTGACGCATTTTACAGAAGTGAAAAATACGTTCTGGATCTCCAGAACGAAGCGTTTCAAAATCAGGAGAATTTGGGAAATCGCTGGACCCGAAATTTCAAAATCCGAAAAAGCTGTTTTCATAATACGCTTAAAAACCAGACCAAATCAACTCGGATCTAGCTGAAATTTGGTATGCAGATAGTTAACACACTAATGTGGAGAATAGAAAAAGAATATACAGAAAACGCACGAAAAATCCACATGAAATAACTAGTGCACGATCGGGTAAAAATTAGGGTTTTGGTTCAATGTACTATTCATCCCTTTGAATCCACAATTGACATTTGGACATTGAACCACGTACAAAAACAGTCCTAACTGAACCTAACCTACTGTTAAACTATAGCAAACAATAACAATTAAACTAAGTTATAAAATCTAAGAAATAACCTAACCTAAACTTACTAGTACTCTAAATAAGATATCTAAGTGAATATAAACTCTAATTAAACATAATGCATAATATCTATTATCACTAACTAACTTAACTATCTATTCTAATATTAATTCTACCCAACTAAAACAACTACTAACCTACGGTTAGGCTAACTAACTAAGATTACTCATTAACTAAATTAAACTCTAATGATATTAACTAACTATCTAGGGTTAATTAATTAACTACGGTTAGACACTAACTATTGTTAACCTAATAACTAGGGTTAGTCAACTAACTATAGTTAGTTAGGGCTAACTAAGGTTAGGGGTTTAACTAAGGCTAGGGGCGACTAAGTTAGTTTCTAACTAAGGGAAATTAGGGTTACATAGGGTTTAGTTAAACTAATTACGGTTAGTACCTAAGGTTAGCTAAGGTCGCCTAAGGGTAAACAATTAATTATGGTTAGATACCTAAAGTTAGTCTAACTAGACTAATGACTAACTATAGTTAGTTGACTAAGGTTTCTAGGTTAATCGACTAATTAACTAGAGTTAGGTAAGGTTGGTTACTTGAGTTAAACTAGGGCTAACTATTGATAGGGTTTAACTACTAGGGTTGCTAACATTAACTAGGGTTAGGGTTTCACTAGGTGACGGTTTAGGATAGAGATTTGAATACACGCCAACCTAGAGTCACTAACTAATCTAACTAAGGTAGGGTCGACTAGGGTTAATTAGGTTAACTAAATACCTAGGGTTAATCTAACTAACGAGGGTTAGTTGACTAAGGGTAGGCTAACTAATTTTGGTCTACTAAAGTTGACTATGGTTAGATAAGGGTGGTTAGGGTTAGTAGCATTAACTAAGGTAATTAACTACTTAGGGTTAGGCTAATTAATTAGAGTTAAGGGAGGAGCTAGGTGGCGGTTTTGGATATGCTTGAATAGGGTCCACGCCACCTTAGGGTTACTCCCTAACTAACTAAGGTAGGGATAACTAACTATGGGTAGGTACCTAGGGTCAAGCACTAACTAGAGTTAACTAATTAGAACTAACTACTAACTAAGGTTAGTTGAGGGTAAACTATAGTTAGACTAGGGGGTCGGTTAAGACTAACTAGGGGTTTGACTAAGCTAGTTAATGGGTCGGTTAGGATAACTAAGGTTGGTTAGGGTTAAGAGGGTGTAACTAGGGTTCGGTTGTGGTTAGCATCCTAACTAAGGTTGATTAAGGTTTTAACTAGGGTCGACTAGGGTATTTAGGTTCTAACTAAGGGAGTTATGTTCTAATTGAAGTTTGACTAGGATTAGACTAAGAGTAAATGCTATAATAATTAATGGTTAGTTCCTAAAAACACTAAATTCAATCTAAATTAATTACTACATTAAATATACACTACAATTAGAATCTACCTAATTAGACCTACACGAATTTACAAACCTAATTTAATTCAATAGCTTACCCTAATAAAATACACACGATTTTCTAAATTCTAATTCTAATGCTACATTACTAATTTAATTAACACCTAATTAAGACTAAGTCAATCTAAACAATACTAAATAAGGCTTTAAAAATAGCAATCCACGAATTTGGTATGAAACCAACTCCTCATCTTCTAGCCTTCATTGCACATTGAGAAAGGTTTGATTTCAAAAACCGTCCAACCCATTGGATTCACACGTTTTTCCAAATAGGCATTAAAAGCTATTGAATCCTTTTTGAAAACCTTCCAAAATCACACTACACGATTTTAACTAGTCTTAAAAGAAGAAGTAGCATTTAAATTCTTGCCAAAATCGAGTAAATCATTTGGGAAACCTCCAAGCATTAAATCATCCTTTTGAAAACATTCCCCAAAGCATTAAAAGCTAAAGATCCTTTTTGAAAACCTTCTTCAAAGCCCTCTACACATTTTTGGGTTAGCTTTAAATGCACATTTAGAATTTCAAATCTTTCCCCAAAAACGTGTAGACATAATTGGAAGGACCTTTGGAATTCCAAAGGATTTCCAAAAATTCGTGTAACCCTCTTTAAAAGGCTCTTTGGAATTCCAAAGGGTTGCCTTGTTGGAAAAATAAATCATTTATAACTGGGCTAGGAAATAGAGATTTCCTTAAATGCAATTCACGATTTTAGAGGGATTGGTCTTCTACCAAAAACGTCTCTTAATACATTGACCACATTGCCCTTGACTATCAAAAGGTTATCCTAATTAAATACCTATGCTAGAATAAAATTAATCTAACTACCTTAATATCTCTACAAATCAATCAAAGGACATAATGGGAAAGCTACCAAAAATCAAACCTATCTCTATTAACTACTACACGAAAATTAAAAAACACTAAGTTAATGCTAAATTAACTACCATGAAAATCACGAATTGTACTTACTCTATGACTAAAGCTAATATCACATATGAAATACCTACATCACGAATTAAAGAAATAAACTAATGTACCTAGTACACAAAAATCGACAATCCTAAATTAACATGAAAATAACTAAAATAATTATAAAAAATCTAAACACTACATTATTACTAACATTAACCTATGATTAATCCTAATATCAAATACGTCTAACATGAACCTAACCTACAGAATTTTAATCAAACACAATTAAATAAAGTACTACATGGAATCTATACAAAAATAACTACTAAATGAATTTGAACTAACATCATAAGACGAATAAAAAAAATCTAATTACACTACCTAATACACGATTAAACTGGACTATTTTTACAACCTTGCTGGACCTCTAATGGCTGACCTACCTATGGAGAAGATGACTACACTTTCACGCCAAAAATGAAATACAAAGTTTAAACTAATAACACGACAACAATTACAAATCTAATTTAAACTAAACTAACATACGATTATGACTAACTAATTAACTACAAATACATAGACTAAACTCACTAATCATGCTGGAAATGAAACCAAAACAGAAAACATGCTAAGGGTAACTACACTACACACGGCTAAGGTCAAAATGCAAAACAGGAATTTCACGATTACATAAACTAACTATCATGCTAACATAACTGAAATATACTTAATAATTTAACTAATACACATCTATCTACAACAAACTACACAGAAAACACGCTACAATTAGTTCTAATCAACTAATCTAAACTACATAAATCGCTAATCATAAAAACCCATAAAATACTCAAGCAACCAAAAACGATATTAAATATGAAAACATCTATAGAATCTAATACTAAACAAAACATCTTCAAACCTAACTATTGCTGGAAAACATGATGAAAACGCAGACATATAGCAGAAATTTTAGATAACAAACACACACCCAAAACATCATCGATGGAATGAAAATTTATTTTAAACAAAGCAACCCACCTAAACACACTACGTGCTGGCTTTTGCACGACAAAAACGCTATTCTAAGGCTGACAAAATACATAAAAACACCCAACACATTACACACGCACATGATAGGTTTTAGCTAGAAGAGAAGGGAGAAGAAGACCTACCTCTTGGGTGATCCGACGATCAGGGGGATGAAGAAGAGAAGACTTTGCTTGAATCCATGCCACGAGGAACCTCGGTGATGCTGTCTAATCCTTTTGTTGTCTTCTTTGCAGGGATTTGCAAGTGGCAATGCTCCGGGGTTCAGGGTCGGCCGACCATGGAGGAGTGGGACCTCCACCATGATGGATACACTCCAGCTGCAGCTGCAAATAAACAAAACAAAAGTTAGTTCCAGCAGGGTGAGAAGAAAGACAAGATATGAAAGAAGAGAATGAAGGAAAAAAATGGCATCTCCAATGGTGTTGGCATGGCTTCCATGGCCAACCATGGATGAGGAAGAAGGTGGATGAGAGGGGCGGCTTGGGAGAAGGTGGAGTTGAGCTAGAATCGTACCCCTAGGGCACGAAAATCAAGACAAAGACAGGGCTAGAATGGGCGCCCCCCTCCTTTTGACATTTTGGCTTCTTTTGGCTATTTTACAAAAACAGTGTTAAAATAAAAATAATTCCTGGGCGCCTCATTTTACAGGGGGTTTTTAGAAAATGTTTTTACAAAACTTAAGTGGGCTGGATCTGGGCTAAATCTATGTAATTTGGTCCAGATCCAAAGTCCAAATGGGCGTCTGGATCCAAATCTCTCAAATCGGATCCGATATTTGACCCATTACACTGTAAATGCCATAATTCCTTCAAATTAACTTCGATTTTGATGAAATTTGAACCATAGCTCCCTAACATCATTATGCACCTAAGTGTATGCTTTAAACCTATACATGATGCATTTATGCAGTGAAATTGTATTAATAAAACGTGATATTTATGCATCATCATGTACTGTAGAACAAAATTTCAATATTGTTTCTTCAATATTCTGCGAATGTCAGTGGAATATCCAAAAAAGACGGTGCTTGAAAACTCAACAAAAAGCTCCAAGATAACATCAAATGGATGCAAAATGAATTTGCAGAAGGAAACACTATCAGTAATTTTGTACGTATGAAACCACTATCAATTATATATTTACGTATGCCATGGGTATATATGTTAACAAGTTCATATTTGTTGCAAACAGACTATATCCGATTTTGTCAAGTATATTCAAAGCAATACAACAACCAATACTAGACACATCGTGAGCCCTTATTTCATGGTATATAGGTTCTCTTATATGTTTATTTTGTTTTTTAATTTACTCTTGTTGCTTCATGTTTTAACATTACTATTATCACTATTTCATTCAACAGAGTATCGTCCGTCGATTGCCATACTCCATTGGATTTCAAAATGGACTATCATATTGGGGTAACGCTGATCATTGTAGAGACTTTTGGTCAAGTGAAAAGGTAAGTGAACAAACCTCTTGTCCAAGGTTTGTACTTTCATGATTTGTACTATCGATTTGCAGATATTGATTCCTACACTCTGGCAAACTGATAAGAATTGGGTCTTATACATGATGGATTTACATAAAAAACTAATATGGTGTTACAATTCATTAGACTTACACAGTGGTGTACATTGTGACATTTTGCATTTCGTAAGTTTCCATCTATAAGGGTATCATATCATGTACAGTGGCCAGAAATTTACTTTCTTTTGCATTAACCACATGTGGGATTTGTCAAAGATGTTTTGGGTGTCGACATTGGTGAGTGGATGTTTCGCTCATCACACAATGCTCCTTTACAAAATAATGGCATCGATTGTGACATATTTATATTAAAGTATATTGAAGCAATATACAATGGACGAGAACCTGATTTCGACGTTATATGCTCTTTATTATCCTCTATTATTGGGGACTCAATGTATATATTGGTGTCACATTACATTTTTATTGCAGGATGATATGCCTGGATTTTGCACAGAACTATGCAGAAAATTGACAGAGTTTCTTATTATGAAAGAAAAAAAAACTCAGTCAGCGAAAATACCTAGAAGGCAATGAACAACACGACCCCCCCCCCCCAAAAGTAATATGATGTACATTGACTTCTAACATATTTTATAGACTGTACAACCAAATTTTGTATAATCTCTCTTGGTTGAAACAAATTATGTAAATCTCTCGTGGTTGAAACAAATAAAAAATCAATTTTACTAAACACGCCAATACGTTGAACTGTTATGTGTAGTAAAGGCAAATCGTTGTTATGTTTTCCCTTTGTAAATGAAAATCATAAAAGCGATTACCGTTGTGTACAGGTGAAACAAGCTGTTTCTTTAACATGACATTCTATAAGGGTATAAGTTTCTATTTTAATCAGTGTAGCACACAAATGACACTGAACAAATTATTGTAATGATCAACCTTCGCAAATTAAAATTGAGCATCGTTTATATAAGGCTAAAATGATTTGCACAAACATTCAGAAACGATGATCACAATTTGCACAAACATTCTTAAACGGTGATCACGATTTTGTGATCATCGCAAAATTTTTCCTCTCTTGTATTTCTCTCTCTTTTCCTCCTCTTTTCCCTTTCTAGCCTCTATTTCCCTTTTTGAAGGGGAAAATAAAAGATAGAAAAAAAAGAAGAGAGAAGACAAGAGAAAAGAAGAGAGAGAGGAACTCTTTTGCGAAGGTCTCACTTGACCTTATTTTTGAAATATTTGCGGGAAAAAGAGAGAGACGGGATTCGCTCATCGGTACGAGGTTCCACCGTTCCTGGTGCCTTTACCAAGGGAAATCAAACCAAGGATCAAATTTATGCCTTTTTGCTTTGCTAAAATATAATCTAAGAATTTATTCTAAGTCTAAATGCACAAAGAATCATGCTTGTGCAATGTAAATGCAAAGATGTATGCTTTTGAGAAAATATTTTAAAAATTTTGGGATTTTCCAAGTGATTCTGAAATAAATTTGATAATGGAATGAAGAAATTATTCAAAGGTTTGAAATTGGTTTGAAAAAGTTATATTTTTTTTAATCTAACTTGGAATTTGAAATATATCTGAAAGAAGACTTGAAGTTCTAAGTCTTGGGATAATCAGAGATTTGAAAATAAATCTTGAATTTGAAGAAATAAGGAGAAAAGGAGATTTCAAACTGAGATAGAATTTTTGAATTGAAAATGAATTTTCTAAGTCAGAATGAACTTTGAATTTTGATTTTGAATCTAGGATTTCAAATTTGAGATGGAACCTTGAAAGGGAATTGAATTCCGGATTTAAAGTCTGAAATTAGAATGGATCTTAGATTTTAAGAAATCTAGATGGGATTTGGAATTGGGTTTTTGAAATATGGATTTGAACTTGGATTTGGATTTCAAATCTGGATTTGAAATTTGATTAGAAATCCATATGGAATTTAGAAATGGAATTGGACTTGAGAAATACAAAAGGATTTTGAAAATGGAATTGAATTTGAAATTTGGATTTCAAGATGGAATTGGATTTGGAGTTGGATTTGAAAAATCCAAATGGAAATCGAAAATGGGATTAGATTTGAGGAATCCAGATGGGATTTGGAAATAGAATTGGATCTAAAATCTGATTTCGAGATGGGATTGGAAGATAGAATTGGATTTCCAGATGAAAAAAGAAATCGAATTTGGAATTTGTTTTGAGAAATCCTGAATTGATCTTGAAACCTGCCTTAAATTTTAGAGAAAAACCAAATTTTTGAGATTCAGAATCAATCTCAAAACCTGTATTTTGGATAAATGAATTGGATTGAGAATCAAGATTCAATCTTTAGATAGAACTTGGAGATTGTGGAAAAACTTGATTTTAAACTTGAATTTTGAAATCAGGAGATGAATCTGGGTTTTTAAAGTTGAATTGAACTTTGAAATTGAATTTAAATTGAACCCTGAAAATGAAAATGAATTTGAATTTTCAAAGTTGAATTGAACTTTGATTTTGGATTTGAATTTTGAAATTGAAGTGAATTCGAAATTTCAAAGTCAAATTAGACCTTTGAAATTGAATTTTAAATCTTGAAATAAGATAGAATTGAGAAGATGAGTTTGAATTTATAAATGAGAATTGATTTGAGAAATGAAGAAGGTATTTTGAAGAATTATCTCAAAAATCACTTGGATTTTGAAAAAGAATTTGAAATAATTCAAAAATTTGATGTGATTCTATCCTAAATGATGAATGAATTAAAGAATTTTTGAAAATCGGATATTGAAAAACATATTTCATTCTTTAAATGAATTGAAATAAGATTGAAGATATAATACATTTCTTACTATGGTCACAAAATGTATTATATAATAATCATATTTAAATTCAAGTGAAGAATAAAATACATTTTTGGTGCCTTTATAGAGTTTAAAATGAAATCAATCCTCAATATATCCTGACTATGGCCATTGATATATATTTTGAGTTAATTTTAAGTTGAACTCTGATAAAGGGAGAAAATATTTAAAAATATGATGATTTTTTAAAAGGGACCCAGTGTGGATCCAATGTTATTCCATAAAAGATGAAAATCCTAAGTTTTGTTCACACCTTGACTATATGGTCATTGATGTGAATCATCAACTTAGGACTTAATCACCTTTTATTAGAATGGTGCACGTGCCATTCGTGTTCCCATTCATGAATTTTTGAGAAATAAAAGAGAAATAACATGAAACAAGTAATTTTCATGAAAAATGCTCATACATTCTAGTCTAATACAAGAAATATAAAGAGTCCTCATTATATCTAATTATTACATCTTTGAATTTGAATTGAAATTTAAAAATTCCTAAATTAAGAAGGAAAACAAACATTTCCACATAATTCCTGCAAAATTCGAGTTAGCACAAGGTAAGAGATACATATGAACATGAAATATCACATTGGACCTAGGATGTGACTAATGAAATACTAGGCATATACTAATGAAAATGCAATGCAAATGACAAAACCTATATTGGAATGATGTATCAAGCTAATGAGGAACGAATACCAAAATATACCTGAAATATTCTAAACTAATGGTGAAAACTAAATGCTGAAATATATGAATGTTATCTTAAGCTAATTAAGATGCATATGTGGTATTTTCATCTAATGAAAGTACAATGCTTGTATTTGATGAAGACATGGACATAACTAATGCTTAATGAAAAGAAAAAGGTGACATGAGATCTGTCAAAGGGGTCTAATTTGAAAATGAAGCCTCTTCTTCAATCCGATGCTTAACCTCCCATCAGCTGATTATGTAATATGTTCTAATAAACAAGTTAAAGGGATGTATAGGCAAGGTGGGATAGCAGGTTGCAGGTGGCTGGAGCTGGACGGGTGCTACCGTGCATGAATGAAGGATGACAGTGCAAAGCGGGGCTAGATGGTAAAGAATTAGTGTAATTGTGTGAGGGTATTGCAGGAAAATGATGGATATTACACACAAAAATGTGATGGTACTACATTAATGTGTGGTATAGGTGCAGCCTACATGTAGGATTGTGGTTAATGAATATGAATGGCTAAATGATGTAGTTAGTATAATTGAAATGTAGTGGTAAAGGTGGGAAAACTAAAAGGAAGGATATGAGAAATATCAAAGTCTCAACTATGAACAGGATCCCTTGATGAATAATGTAGAACTCATTAAACCTAATAAAAAAAATGTACCATAATGGAGGTCATCAAGGTATACCACTGGCTCAAACAAAAGGACCATGAAACAACCAGATGATTCACTGTGAATACATTAGAACTTCAGCTTATAATCTCTTTATTCACATTTTCCTGTTTCCGTGCCAACTCTTGGGAGAATGCTAAGAGAATGATCATCTTAAAAACTGAATGCATGAACTACACAGGTGAAAACATTCTTTCCAACATACTTGAACACAGTCGATATACAGAGTTGTACTTCAAAATTGTTTGATGTAAGCTAAGACATTTCTGGAGGGGAAGATGATGCTTAAGGAAAAGATATGAAGGCATATAAATAAAAGAGGATGCATGGGATCAGTGATATATGCACAGCAGTAAGACACATAATGAGTGTATAATTACAGAAATATAAAGATACAACTTACTGAATCCTGTCGATGGTATAACTCCAACTAGTTGGGTCTTCATGGAACCATTAGCAACCTTTCATGCCCATATCACAAGGATCCTGATTCACATTTCAGCTGATCATGATGGATGGTTAGCTCGATATGAAACAATGTCAAACCATGCAGCACGGAAGACCATCCTAATTCTGAAGTGACTTCACAGTAATCACAAATCTTATTGCACTTGGGCTATGCTGATATATAATATGAAATAAGATTAGAACGAGAGACAAGATGCAAGCTGTAACAATAAGAACACAGGAAAAACTATCGCTAGAATCTAAAGATGTTAATGCACAGGTGGTGAACGTGGTGTATATAGTTCTAACAGGTAACTATGAAAATGTGGGGTGGGTATGGTGGAAACGGAAGACCTGTGCTGTGAAGAAAACTAAAAAAAAAAGAAAAAGAGTATTCTGATTTGCTCAGATCTCATAATCCATATTCAAGTAATGAAAATGCATTACACCTTCAGCCACTACTACACCTGATGGATCAACTATCCATCTTACAGGGTTTTGAAGGTTAAAAACCTATGTATAACGTACTACAAAAGGGTAGAAAATAAAATCAAAAGGGAATCTCGAAAGGAAACCAATCTACTCTTAACGGAATCTCAAAAGGAAAACAATCAAAATGAAATAAAGATTTCCCAGTAAGGCACTTGCAGTGTCTGAATATTAAGAGAATCTACCTATAGGAGAGTGTTAAGAAACTAAATACTTGCAAGCTGTGACTGAAATAGTGGCATTCGGTATGGGATTTTCACAAAAGTAGATTGAAATCCAAGGTTGAGCGAGTTTTTGTTTCTTTCTGCCACCATATTCCCTTAAAGCAAGGGTGAAATCTTCTCCAAGTCCAATGTTATAGTAAAAAAGGGGGAGACTAACCATGAGGGAACCAGCCTTCCTACTGAATTTCTATTTATTTGCAAGCAGTTGAATCTCTCTTGCAACCTTCTCTTTCAGTTTTCCAACCATTTCAGACAGAGATGGTATGGTGATCTCCAGAAGTTGCCCCTTGAAATCCCCTTCATCAACACATGGCACAAATACAGAGATACAGAACAAACCTGGATATTACCCCAGGAACTACCTCTTCGGCTTTGGCTCATTCGACAGTGGTGGTGGTGGAGGCGTTCCTTAAGGAAGAAGAGGGGCTACTAGGAATAGGGACAACTAAGGAGGGGAAACAATGCATATGGAGCAAAAATCGCCTCTACTCCATTTATAAAAGCTATCAAGTTTTCTTAAGGGAATATAGTCAACACCAAATCAGACTTATATGTTCTACCATCTTCAAATCTAAAGATCCCATTGCCTCCATATTCAACCAAAAAAAAATTATCAACAAAAATAAAACAAAACAAAAGATGGGAGACACAGAATCCAAACCAACAAACGCAGAATCAAACCTGAAGTAGCCATTCATGCACATCACAATACAGTAAGAACCAGACTACCCATCTCACTGCACATAAAAATCCCTGCCATTCTCATACCACCAGGTAAACAAGGGTCATAAAGATGGAGCTTGAACACCCAAGATACTAAAACCGAGACTGAAAACCTTGGTTATCCTTCTTGTAGATATATGAAACACAATATAAATATAAGAAAAACTAAATCCAAATTCTCTTTTGTTTTCAAAACACACACTTTTTAGTACCAAAGTCGATACCAGATGAAAAGAAGGAAGTAGAATGACCAGAAGAAGCCAAGCAAGAGTAATTTGAATTACCCATTTCTCCAAAAAAAATAAAAATAAAACACCAACTAAGTACTCACACCAATCCATGCACAGAACCAAGAAAATTTTCACAAATATGAGAATATACGAGAATGAATGTAAGAGGAAAACCTGTTATTCAAAGTTGGTCACTATCTGTTATCATCGCAAAATTTTTCCTCTCCCTTGCGAGAGAGAAACGAATTTCGCGAGTCAAACTCGACCAAAGTTTTGAAAATGATTTTGAAAATTTACTCGCCTCCGTTTTGAAAATTTGCGGAAAAAATCCATGGAATGGGATCCGCCTGTCGGTACGAGGTTCAACCGTTCCTGGCGCCTTTACCAGGGGTAATTGAACCAAGGACCAATTATGTGCTTTAACTTGACTCAAATATCTAAATTATGCTCTATTTTTCCTAGAATGCACAAAGAATCAGGCTTGTGCTATGGAATTTTGAAAAATGCAAGTTTGAGAAAATATGATGTTTGCTTTGGAAAATTGAAATGCATTTAGAAAAGGACTGGAAAATGCTTGAAAATGGAATTCCTGGGAAAATCATTGAATTTTATTGGAAATCAGAAATTTGCATTGGAAAGTGATTTCTTAGGAAAATTTGAACTTTGGAAAATCGATTTTGAAATTTGGAATTGCTTTTCTGAGAAAATGGATTTGAGAATTCTAAGAAAATCTAAGAAATTCATTGGAAAAGGATTTTGAAATGGAAAATGGATCCTCAGGAAACTGGATTCTCAAGAAAATAGGAAATTTGAGAAAATGGATTCCTGAAAACTTGGGATTTTAAAATTTGAGAATGTTAAAACATAGAAAAATCTTGATTTGAACTTGGTAAATGCTTTTAAATGTCATTCAAAAACTTAGAATTTTGAGAAAACCAGATCCTGAGAAAGACTTGGAAATTCTTGAGAAAATTGAATTTTCTGAAATTGAAATTGGAAAATGAGTTTGAAAATAATGCAATTGAATGATATGAATGAATGAATGAATGAATATGAATTTGAAAAGATAATTTCATTGAGGAATTGGGAAATCTTTTTGAAACTTTGAGAAATGCAGTGCATTTTTGAAATTAGCCTAAGAGTGTAGGCTGAATGTGGCTAATATGAAGATCATAAATCTTGGTTTTCTTCGTATTCTGACTATGGCCATAAATATGAATCTCACCGAGTTTATAAACTCCATAAGAGCTTGTGCACGTGCCATTCGTGTAAACCATAGTGAATTTGAAATAATGTGCATGAATCATACATCACATATTGAAATTTGCATAAATTAAACTATATGCAATGCAGCCCTATTCTAAGCAGAAATGTAACTCTTATTCCAAATTATTACATTTGATGTTACATTGAATTGAAATAAAATAAGAAAATAAAATCTTCTTCTTGAATATTCCTGCAAAACTAGAAAACAATGTTAGCACAAAAATGTAGGTTTTTCTGAATTTATCCGAAAATATGGGAAATTATCGGATATTATTCAGATATAAACTCATAATCATACCCCCTTTGATATAAACATGAGAAATAATGAATAAATTTTGAAAATAAACTTGGAAATTCGAAATTGGGGTCAAAATGACCAAAATACCCCTGATGATCTTGAAATCAGGGTTTTCTGAAAGAATTTTTTGTAAATTTTAGAATTTTGAAAATCAAATGAAATAAATCAAACATAATATGATAAGATATGATGATATGCATGAAATTTTGGAGAATTATAAATTGAAATTTCGAAATTTAGGTCAAAATGACCAAAATACCCCCAATAACAAGACTATGGCCTTGAAACCAGGGTTTTCTGAAATAAATTTTGTAAAATTGAAAAATATAAAATGAAAATGACATTGAAATTAACCCTAATATGATTATACATGCTTATGTACATGATAAAAACCCTAAAATGGCGAAAATATCATAAAACATCGAATTTAACCTGATTTTCGCCTGATTTTCGCTTCTAAATTTAAAGATAAACTAACACATGGAGCAAATGAACTTGGAATTAAACCAAATTTGTCATGGACACCTAAAATAATTCTGAAAACAGAATGGATCTCGAAAATCTAATTTTTTTGTATTTTTAAATATGAAAATTCAAATAAAAACCCTAAATTTTATGATTTTTGCCTAAAATATTGATTCTAAAGGGGATTTAGGATATCAATTTTCCATAAAAATTTCCCAAATTTTATGGGAGGACATAGAATAGTAGGACAAGGATTTCTTCCTTTTACACTTTCTAGTTTTGACCTATGGTCGGAGCTGTACCACTCCGGCAAGTCGGATCGGAATCCGGCGACTCTAGTAAATGAAGGAAACAGACAGGTTTCGATAGAAAATGTGGGAAAAATGGCAGACAGATGGGAAAATGGCTGAAATTATGGGACAATGTCCCTGAAAAACAGAGGAAGATTTAATTTTTTGACACCATTGGGATTCGGGTTATGGTTTGGAAAAGGCCACACTGTTATCATAGACCTAAATCTCTGGAATTTCTGGACATTGGAATCTGTTAGACAGAAAGAGAAAATCCGGGAAAAATAATGCAACAGATCTAAAAATTCCCAAATTTTGGGAAATGACATAAAATTATGTTAGAAAAAACTTAAATGTTGAAAGTTTTTGCAGACAGATTACAGATTGTATGGACTCGGTGCATTAGGGTCTGTCTATACCCTGACAAAAGAAAATCAATATTTTCCCAGAGGTCTAAGCAATCCGATTTTTTACAGATGTCAAAATTAACTGAAAAAACCTCAAAATTTCCAGATCACTAGTAGATTCAATTATAAATCTACTGTGATTTTTGGAGGATGATCCGAATCTCCCACAAGGGTGGTGTCGGAGGTTTTTGTCTGCTAAAGCGCAAACTGGAAGTTCCAGAAATGCAGAATCCCGGTTTAGGATTTGATTTGTTTAGAAGGATTCCAAAACTCAAATAGATTCAAGTTTTTGTAAGTAAAACAAATACATGCAACTAGAGATATCAAAATTTTATTTTGGATTTTTTAACGAAAATCACTCATGAAATAATAACTAAATTCTGCATATAACTGGAAAATCTATGACTCTAAGTTAATAAAAGCAAGATAGTAAAACAAATAGAATAAATATTAAAAACTAATCTAGATGCTATCTTTAAAATACGAAATCACATGAAATATGATGATAAAAGGAAAATAAAACAGCAGGGGAAATCCGATCCTCTTTAATATTGGCTAATCGAAATGGGGGATCCGATCAATCAATCGGATGGATCCCTCTATTCGGTACAGCCTTAATCAATGCTATAACCTCAGAAAATTACTTTTGTAACTGGGTGAATCCGGTTTTTGAACCGGATTCATGCTGGAATCACAGAGGAAATTGTAGTAGTAAAAGGGGCAAAGACTTACCTTATGGCCTTGCTACGGCGAATGAAGAAGATGGCGCTGGATCGACTGGAGCAAAGGGAAAGAAGGTGGACTGCTGGGCGTTGGAATGGCTGCAAAGGAGGTGCCGGCTGTAATGACTGTAGCTGCGACTTGAAGAGGATGGTCACCAGCTGGGGAAGATGCATGGTTCCTTGCTGGAGCTAGAGCCATTGATGGATCGGCTGGACGTGGCTGCAACAAAAAGATGTGGCAGCAATGGAGGTGTGGTCGCCGGCTTGGATGTGGAGCAGCTGCTGGGCATGGAGGAGGAGCCGGCTGAAGCTGCCAAGGAGGTGGATATGGTCACCCTGGAGGAGGGCTCCTGCTGTTGGTGGCTGCAAAGCTTGAAGATGGCTGGGTGTCAAAGACACCAAGAGAGAGAGAATATGAGAGAGAATGGGAGAGAGGCGTGAGATGGGAGAAAGCAGCCGTAGCTTCCTCCTTTTTTTTCTTTTTTTCTTTTTTGGTTTTCTTAACTTAGGGAAGATCCTATCTTTCCCTAAGTTTTTAGTTTTAATTAGGGAAGGAAAGGGAAACAGCCTTTACGTGAATGGCTGGGCAAGAGGGAAAAGAAGGGAGGAAGGAAGGGAAGAAGGAAAGAAGAGGAAGAAGAAAGAGAAAGAAAAGGGAAAAAGAAAGGAAAGAAAGAAAAAGGAGGGAAAAAGGAAAAGGGAAAGAAAAAATGAGAAAAAAAAATGGAAAGTGGGGCTGGAGGCTTGGGTGACCACCTTGTGGGTCCCACCTCTCTAAAATGCAAAATAAATAAATAAAAAAAATGAACAAATAAAAGAAAACTGAAAGGAATAAAAGAATATTTATTTTTAATAAAACAGAAATGTAAATGAGTGGTCCAGCTCAGAGCGGGTCCAAATTCTACTTTGAAATTTATTTTGACGATTAGAGGGGTAAAATAGTCTTTTCAGAAAATTTTCAGGCAAAACGAGCTATTTTTGGCAGTTTTTAAAATGAGCTCGGATTTTGAAGTTCAATACTCCGTTGCAAAGCAAATCCAGTGTAAAATTTAAAAATGTAATTTTGAAAGAAATTCAGATTGTTTTTCTCAAAAAAATATTTCCAAACGAAACGAGCTATTTTTGGCAATTTTTGAAACGAGCTCGGATTTTAAAGTTCAATACCCCATCGCGAAGCAAATCCAGTGTAGAATTTAAAATTTTGATTTTGAAAGAAATCCATATTGTTTTTCTTGAGAAAATATTTTCAAAACGAAACGAGCTATTTTTGGCAGTTTTTGAAATGAGCTCCGATTTTGAAGTTTAATAGCTCGTTGCGAAGCAAATCCAGTATAGAATTTGAAAATTTGATTTTGGGAGAAATCCATATTGTTTTTCTCGAGAAAATACTTCCAAATTTAGACTCCCGGTGGTAAAAATGTTAATTTTGGGAACCCGAGGTTCTGAAGTTAATTTATGAAAGCTTTTAAAACTCGATCTGGATTGAAATTTATAAAACTGGAGTTCTGGACTTCAAAAATGAAATGAAATGTGATGAAATGTTATGAAATGCTGAGAAATGATATGAAATGATGAGAAATGACATGAAATGACATGCGAAATGCAGAGCCTTAATAAAGAATTTTGGATGTCAGACCCCGATTGACACTTGTACCAGTTTAAAAAGCATTAAAATTGACAAAATTTGCAAAATAGCTCAAGAAATGGTTTTCGAGACTCTATTGGGTCAGAGTGACACTGAAAATTGGGGTTCGAGCTGGATTGAACTGAAATGAGCCAGATTGAGCTGGGTTTTAGAGTTTCAGAACTCCAATGAGCTGACAAGGCACTGACTCAACTGACCTTTCCGACTGAATTTTCAAGAAAAGCTGCCATTTTTAGAGAAATGGTACAGAATGGTCGCTGGAGTGAAGTGAATTACGAACTTGAACTGACTTTGAGCTAAGAAAAAGGTCAATAATACTGACGTGAACTAAAATCGAAGCTCGAACACTAGCTCAATTGGCTGAACTCAGCTCAATTTCAGCTGAAAGAGCTGAAATGGACTAAAATGGGCTCCTGAACACTTGGAAATGGTTTTAAACTGAAACTGGAGCGCTTGAACTACTGGTGAGCTCAAGTTATACTCTGAGGAATATGACTGACTATGAATGACTGACTCAGAGACAATTGGCTTAGATTTGAGTGAGAAAAGAGCTCATTTATGAAGAAATGATCCCATTTTGGCAGGAATGGTCAGAAATGAAAATGGTCTGTTCATTGTGAGCTCAGATGAGCTTGAGATGACTGATATTCTAACTATTCTGAACTGACCAATGAGCTTAGTTGACTCCGACTGACTGGGGTCCGGGATGACCTAGGGGTAAAATGGTAATTTTACTAATAAAAGTTGGTAAAATGGTGATTTTCTGAAACTGACTTCGGGGTTTGACTCCTACACTGACCTAACGGGGTTGGCACTGCATGAGGAGGGTTGTTTGAGAATGAGTGAGGAAAATTTGGGGTGTTTACAGATGCCCCTCTTTGCTACTAAGCCGGCTTGAAGACGAGCTTAGTGGCAAAGAAAAACACACCAAATTTTGGCTATAAAAATGCCCCAGTTATAAGGATCTGACTGGGTATGAAGAAATTAGCCCTGATGAAAATGGTAGATATGAAATGAAGAATAAAGAAGAAAAATTTTACCTCAAAAGAAGTGAGATTCAGGTTTTGCCCTTAACCTGGATGGGACAAGAAATACCTCGTGTAGAAACGAAACTCAGGTTTAACCCTTAACCTGACCGGGAAACGAAATACCTCATCAAAATGAGGCTCAGGTTTAACCCTTAACCTGATTGGGAAATGAAATACCTCCTCAGAGGAGGCTCAGGTTTGTACCCTTATCCTGATTGGGTGGAAAATGAAATACCTCATCAAAGGAGGCTCAGGTTTGTACCCTTATCCTGATTGGGCGGAAAATGAAATACTTCATCAAAGGAGGCTCAGGTTTGTACCCTTATCCTGATTGTGCGGAAAATGAAATACCTCATCAAAGGAGGCTCAGGTTTGTACCCTTATCCTGATTGGGCGGAAAATGAAATACCTCATCAAAGGAGGCTCAGGTTTATACCCTTATCATGATTGGGCAGAAAATGAAATACCTCATCAAAGAAGGCTCAGGTTTGTACCCTTATCCTGATTGGGCAGAAAATGAAATACCTCATCAAAGGAGACTCAGGTTTGTACCCTTAACCTGATTGGGAAACAAAATACCTCATCAAAATGAGGCTCAGGTTTAACCCTTAACCTGACTGGGAAACAAAATACCTCATCAAAATGAGGCTCAGGTTTAACACTTAACCTGACCAGGAAATGAAAATGGTAAGTTGAATGGTGAATAAGACAATTTTCTTGAAGAGGAATAAGGTGACTCTTTCAACAACACGAAAGATGAATTCTTTTGACAACGCGAAAGATAACAAGGCGATCCAAAGGAACAAGGCGATTCTTTCAACAACGCGAAAGATGACAAGGCGATCCAAAGGAGCAAGGCGATTCTTTTGACAACGCAAAAGATGAATTCTTTCGACAACGCGAAAGATGGGAAAGGCGATCCAAAGGAAAAAGGCGATTCTTTCAACAACGCGAAAGACGACAAGGCGATCCAAAGGAGCAAGGCGATTCTTTTGATAACGCAAAAGATGAATTCTTTCAACAACGCGAAAGATAACAAAGGCGATCCAAAGGAACAAGGCGATTCTTTCAACAACGCAAAAGACGACAAGGCGATCCAAAGGAGCAAGGCGATTCTTTTGACAACGCAAAAGACGAATTCTTTCGACAACGCGAAAGATGAATTCTTTCGACAACGCGAAAAATGGTAAAGGTTACTCTCTCAAGGTGGTAAAAGGTGATATCAGGATGTGTCAAGATGGACATCGAGCTCTTCACTTCATGTCAAGATAGTAAGAAAATATTGCCAAAATGTTAAAAATTGTTTGTTGATTCAAAATGCTTGAAATTGATGTATATTGGTATGAAAATCTTTCCTCTTTTCTACCTGAAGTATTACCTCCGACTGGGCTTAACTCTGTAGAATCAAGATTCGAATTCAAATTGCTTGCAATTGGCTTTCTTTCAAGGAAGCTATCAATTTCCTTGATATGAGCAGAAAAGAGAGTATTCTTGATATTGTGAGAGCAATTGGTGAAAGAATATTGATAATAGAATTTCACACAATTTAAAGAGGATTCTTTGGCAAATTTGGCGGTCTGATATCCTGAGATTCTTTCCTCATGATGATCTTTCTGCCCACTTTTTCTTTTCTTTTCTTGGCAGAATTGGGGCTCTCTTGGGTTTTTGGGGATTACATCATCCTTCATTTTGGAGATGTTCTGACTTTTCTCTCTCTCTTTTTTTTTTTTTGGAAGGGTACGTCACAAACTCCTTCATCTCAGAGATGCTCCGATCCTTCTTTTCTCTCAGGGATTATATTGACGATTATTGGCTCTTTGGTTGGAAATCTCTTGATGATAGCAGAAATTAAATATCCTTTAGGGTTTGTCGGGAGGCTCATCGCAGTCGCCTTCATCTTGACGGTGCTCTGAAATTTCCCTGGAAGGATCCGTCACAAACTCCTTCATCTTGGAGATGATCCAAATCTTCTTTGGCCCTGGGGGTCTACTCGCCTAATTCGCCTTCATCTTGACGACAGTTGAGAGATCCCTTTTGCAGATATTTAATTGCAGCTTTAGGTGATTGAGGAGATATAGGGATTGGATGGATTTTTCTGTATCACCCAGGATATTTCGACTGCTTTATTTTCCAAGAATGATCTTTAAAAATGTACCATTGACTACGATCAATACCAATCACTTATGGCTTTGCAACAATATTGAATTTCCTTTGCTGGCCATATCGAGGATTTATTCTTCATCCTTTTGGTTGGCCAATAGAAAGAATTTGAATTTTGAATCCTTCTTCGTGAAAGCTTTGTCCTTTCGGAAGTAATACTGAAGGTATTCTGAAGTAATGTTTTTGTGCAATTAAAATTTTGAAATCAACAAATATTTAGTGACAAATTGGCAAAATTTTCTTGAAATCCTTGGTGAGAGCGAGCATCTGAAGCACTACGCAACACATCCATGACTAAACTGAATCCTGAAAATACTTTAGTAAGAGATCAACTTGAAAGTTAGGTTTTGTTTTGATTTACCAGCTCGAAAGCAGGATTTGTTTTATTTTACCAGCTCAAAAGCAGGATTTGGTTTGACCGACCAGCTCGAAAGCAGGATTTGTTTTGTTTTACCAGCTCGAAAGCAGAATTTGGTTTGACCGACCAGCTCGAAAGCAGAATTTGATGACCGACCAGCTCGAAAGCAGGATTTGTTGACCGACCAGCTCGAAAGCAGGATTTGTTGACCGACCAGCTCGAAAGCAGGATTTGTTGACCGACCAGCTAGAAAGCAGGATTTGTTGACCGACCAGCTCGAAAGCAGGAGTTGTTGACCGACCAGCTCGAAAGCAGGATTTGTTGACCGACCAGCTAGAAAGCAAGATTTGTTGACCGACCAGCTAGAAAGCAGGATTTGTTGACCGACCAGCTCGAAAGTAGGATTTGTTGACCGACCAGCTCAAAAGCAGGATTTTGTTGATCGACCAGCTCGAAAGCAGGATTTGTTGACCGACCAGCTAGAAAGCAGGATTTGTTGACCGACCAGCTCGAAAGCAGGATTTGTTGATTTAAAAATGATTGACATTAATGAAATTGTAACTTGAAGGCTTGGAAAGTGATAGATATTGACAAAGTTGTAAACCGAAGGCAGGAGAATGATTGATGTTGGTAAAATCGTAACCCGAAGGCTTGAATTGAGAATCTGATAGAGTGGACGGCCCAGAGGCCTGATTGATCCAATTGGATTACCCGAAGGTCAAAATTTGAGAATTACATGACCCGAAGGTCGAAATTGGGAGTCGAATGACACAAGGGGTTGAAATGGGAAATCAAAGGTTGAGATTGAAGGATTGAATAACCCGAAGGTCGAAATTGAGGATTTGAATGACCCGAAGGTCAAAATTAGAAATTGAGTGACCCGAAGGTTGAAATAGAGAATTGGGTGACCCAGATGTCAACATTGGAAATTGGAAATTGGAAATTGGAAATTGGAAATTGGAAATTGGAAATTGGAAATTGGAAATTGGAAATTGGAAATTGGAAATTGGAAATTGGAAATTGATTGACCCGAAAGTCGAAATTGAAGTTGATTGACCCGAAGGTTGAAATTGGAAATTTGGAATTTGAAACTTGGAAATTGGGAAATTGATTGACCCGAAGGTCAAAATTAGAAATTTGGAAATTGATTGACCTGAAGGTCAAAGTTGGAAATTTGGAAATTGATTGACCCGAAGGTCAAAATTGGAAATTTGGAAATTGGGTGGCCCGAGGGCCGAAATTAGAATTTGGAACTTTGAAATTTGATATTTGAAATTGGATTTGGAAGAAGATTCGAGTCAGAACTCTAATCTTCTAGACCAATTCTAGGACATTTGAATTGGATTTGGAAGAAGATTCGAGTCGGAACTCTAATCTTCTAGACCAATTCAGAAGGGAAAGAAATTCTAGTTGAAACTCGAATCCCAGAGGAAAGAAAATTCGAGTCAGAACTCGAATCCCGCAAGAAGACTAGATCAGCATGGATTAGGTTTGAAAACATTAACCAGTAAAACTAGATTTAGAAAGTTTGACCAATAAAAATTGGATTTTGAAAGATGTACCAGTGTGAATACTGGATTTTGGAAATAAACCAGTATAAGTACTGGATTTTGAAAATAGATCAGTACGAATACTGTTTTTGGAAGAATTACCAGCACGAACACTGGATTTTGAAGATTTACCAGCACAAACACTGGATTTAGAAAATTTTACCAGCACGAACACTGGTTTTTGAAAATCTTACCAGCACGAACACTGGATTTTGAAAATTTACCAGCATAAAACTAGATTTAGAAAATTTTACCAACACGAACACTGACTTTTGAAAATATACCCAACTGATTCTGATGAGAGTTTTTCAGTCTTCATCCTTACGATGACTTAGACAACTTTCGGGGTCTCAAGATTTATCCCTTATCCTGAATGGGTAGTTCAGGTTTATCCCTTAACCTGAAGGGGAAGTGAATCTGATGCAAATGAATGTAAATGAATGCAAATGTATGCAAATGTATGCATGCAAATGCAAATGAATGCAAATGTATGCAAATGAATGCAAAATGATGTAAATGGATGCACATGTGTGCAAACTGAGAGATTTGTTTGATCCTGCCTGCATACAGAACATTTTGAAGACAATTTTCAAAATAATGCCCCAGTGTAACTGGGAAAGAAGGATTTGACCATTATTGAGGAAAATATATTGAGGAATTACAAAGGATGGAATAGAGGATTTAAGTATAGAAAATTTTCAAATGTTGATCATTGATGGGGTCTAATAATTTCACACCATCGGCATTGATGAGCAGATATGAATTGCAGAGTAATGCTTCCTCAACAACATAGGGCCCTTCCCAATTCGACGGCCATTTTCCACCTGGGCGATGCTGGAGATAAGCCACGGATCTGAGTACTAGATCATTGACTCAGAATTTCCTTTCAATGACAATTTTTGCATATTGTCTGGCTACCCTCTGCCGATATGATTGAGCATGCTCTGCTGCTCGGAGCCTTCTTTCATTGAGCAAATCAAGTTGTACCAGTCGCTGCTGCTAATACTGATCAAGTGGTAACTCCAGCAGTGATACGAACTTCAAGGCAGGTTTCTGAACATGTAGAGGCAGCACTACTTCAGTTCCGTAGACAAGTTCTGACGGAGTAGCATTAATTGGAGTTCGAATGGTGGTTCTGTATGCTCACAATGCATCATGGATCTTCTCATGCCAATCGTAGCCTGTTTCCAAAGTTCGCTCCAAGATTCTAATCAGAATTTTATTGGTGGCCTCTGCCTGACCATTCCTTTGAGGATAATAGGGGGCGGAGAAACAATGCTGAATTTTGAACTTTAAGTCAAATGTCCTCATTCTCTCATTCTTGAAATGACTCTCATTGTGTGACACGATATTGTGCGGTATGCCGAAACGACAAAGGATATTCTTGTGGATGAACGAGACCACGTGTCGACCTTCTACTGTACGCAAAATGATAGCTTTGAGCCATTTAGTAAAATATTCTGTTGCGGCAAGAAAATATTTGTAGTCGTTTGAAGCAGGGAGTGATGGGGCCCACAACATCAAAGATCCACATAGAAAATGGCCATGGAGAGATAACAAATTGCAAATATGTTGCTGACGCATGAACGAAAGGTGCATGTATCTGGAATAGAGCACACTTCTTCACAAAATGGTAGCAATCTTGTAGCATAGTCTTCCAATAATATCCCGCCCAGATGATTTGCTTGATAAGAGTTTGGTAGCCGACGTGACCACCGCAAATGCCTTCGTATACCTCCTGCATAACTTCTTTGGCTTCATCTTCGTCTAGGCATTTGGAATATTCAGAACTGAATCCACGATGATAAAGGACATCGGCGAGAATAAAATATCGAGCAGACATGCACTGAATCGCTCGTTGCTCTTACCAATGATACTCTGAGAGAAGGAGACTGATGTCTTCTCCTTGATGGGAGCCTTTCTGAGACTGTCTTCAGCTTGCTTAGACATCATCCTAATCATCATTTTCTTGAACATCTGATATATAGCAGGATCAATGTCATCCCTATCATTCAGACTCTGTCTTCTGGCAGATCTTGGAGAATCCATTTCTTCTTGTCTGCTTCTAAAATCACTGATGTCCTGATACAGTGGTGTCTTCTTGCTTGATTTGATCTGAACCACTTGGGAATATTGATGCTCTCTACAGAATGGATGATTAAATTTCGATGATGAAGATTCAGGATAGAAATGAATATAGAAAAAATATTTGATAAGAATTTGGTAGACAATTGGAAGAACATCCCATTACTAGGGATTGGGTCGCCGCTGGAGTCACGACAATTATGTTGTCATTCTTTGCAAGAAGAACGAACAACTGCAAATATGCCTTGTCACCTAGGCGAGGTCATCAAACCATGATAGAATGAAAATTGAAGGATTTTTTTTTATTGAAGTAAAAATATGATTGCATCAATAGTGGACTTGGGAAAGAGGGGGCGGACAGACAATTTGCCACCACTCCTTATAATTGGCAGAGACACGAGGACCGAGAAAAAGTGGAAGAGTAACAAAAGAGTCCCAGCCATATCTGGCAGAATGGTATGCTCCAGACCACTGTGCTGATGTAAGGTCAAACTCTGGCACGACTCCTGATAGCAGCCGAGCTTCTACGCGCTTCTGTCTCTGAGAAAATTGTCTGACGCATCACTCTGAATAGTAGTAGGTACCGGAAAATGGGCCAAGTAGCTTGAACTGCTTGCCATACACATATGTATATTTGGGAAGAGGGCGAGCCCTTCAGTGCACAGAACCATCGCATGCTGATTTCTTTCTCGAGCTGTTCTAGATAATGAACTGACTTCTGCAAATGCCTCATACTGTTTATAGATCTCGATCAGGCTCACGTACTCATTCTCATTTTCTTCAATCAGTGGCCAAGACTTACGCGCCCTGTCATGCGAGCCACGACATCCTTAGGGTCCAGACCCTTGACATTAATCAGAAACTGTTGCTCTAACGGATCTCCAGGCTGACCGGCTGGCTCAGGTAGTCCCATAATCTCTGAAAACCCATTCATCATTAGTGTCATATCACCCCACGGGAACCAGAATGTGCAAGTGTGCGGATTCCACCGCTCTGCCAGTGCATGGATCAGATTGCCATTAACTGTCAACTTCCCCACTGCAGATGTCAATTCCAACCCGCAATCGCTCAGGTGGTCCGGAAACATACGAGAGAAGTTTTTGAACCAGACATAGTACCACCGGGGGAAGAAGGGTCCGGTGCTAAGAGATCGATGCTCAGGAAGACTTTGTCTCACCTCGTAGGAGATGTGACCCTCAGGAAAGACAGAGTCGAACTGACTGAATGCCATTAGACTGAAAGATTGGAAGATTGGAATTAGACTTTGAAAAAAAAAAATACAAGAATTTTGAAAATTGCAGGCAGGATAAAAAGCTAGAAATTCGAAGTCCAGAGGAACGAAAGAATGAAAAATCTCCTGGAGTTTTGAAGAAAAGGTGGATAATTTGAAAAAAATCGTCTAGGGTTTTTGAGAAAAAGGGGATATTTCATAAAAGATGAAAAATGAGGTATTTTAGAAAATTGTTCGGTATTTTGGAAAAATTGGGAAAAATATGAGAAAATAAGGCGAAAATGAATATCATATATTAAATCACAAACAATTATGCACATACAACAATCCCTAAGAAGCCAACTCTAAATGTATTGATTTTGAAAGAGCTTTAGGACCCTAATCCTGACTCTAGGCTCAGATCAACTGTGTTCAATCATGCTATGCCGATATACTCGAGCCGAGGCTCGATGTACGTGGCATAAAACTCATCTCCGGGTCTAGGCTTGTGTTTTCCCAACATCCTTGAGCGCCTGCCGATATACGTTGGACTATGGCCCTTGGTACGTGGCAGGGGGGCATTAGCCCAAATAAGTGGCCCAGTTGTGAGGCTCTGTCCCGAACTATGGTTCTGGAAGAGAGCCCAGCAACGTGAAGACCGGGTAGACATAGGTGGGGTGGTTTTTGAAATATGATCACATGCAGGCAAACAAAGGGCTCTAAATCCTAAAGAGATAGAATTTTGAAAACTTTTGAAGAAGCAAACATTGTTTTCATACCAGTCCTAGATTGAGGAGTATTGTATTTCAGACCTAAGTCTATGTGAGCATGAATAATTCTCCTCAATATAGTCCTACCAAACCATGCCTAGTCTACATGCAATCCATGTCAGCTGGGTTCAAGCCTAGGCTCCTAGGTTCACATGATATCAGAAATTAAAGCTGACATTCCATAGAACATAATTTTGATAATTGAGCTAAGTTAAAGCACATAATTGATCAGGCGAAGACAGGTCCCATCACGGTCGCGAAACCTGTTATCATCGCAAAATTTTTCCTCTCCCTTGCGAGAGAGAAACAAATTTTGCGAGTCAAACTCGACCAAAGTTTTGAAAATGATTTTGAAAATTTACTCACCTCCGTTTTGAAAATTTGCGGGAAAATTCCATGGAATGGAATCCGCCTGTCGGTACGAGGTTCAACCGTTCCTGGCGCCTTTACCAGGGGTAATTGAACCAAGAACCAATTATGTGCTTTAACTTGACTCAAATATCTAAATTATGCTCTATTTTTCCTAGAATGCACAAAGAATCAGGCTTGTGCTATGGAATTTTGAAAAATGCAAGTTTGAGAAAATATGGTGTTTGCTTTGGAAAATTGAAATGCATTTAGAAAAGGACTGGAAAATGCTTGAAAATGGAATTCCTGGGAAAATCATTGAATTTTATTGCAAAATCAGAAATTTGCATTGGAAAGTGATTTCTCAGGAAAATTTGAACTTTGGAAAATCGATTTTGAAATTTGGAATTGCTTTTCTGAGAAAATGGATTTGAGAATTCTAAGAAAATCTAAGAAATTCATTGGAAAAGGATTTTGAAATGGAAAATGGATCCTCAGGAAACTGGATTCTCAAGAAAATAGGAAATTTGAGAAAATGGATTCCTGAAAACTTGGGATTTTGAAATTTGAGAATGTTAAAACATAGAAAAATCTTGATTTGAACTTGGTAAATGCTTTTAAATGTCATTCAAAAACTTAGAATTTTGAGAAAACCAGATCCTGAGAAAGACTTGGAAATTCTTGAGAAAATTGAATTTTCTGAAATTGAAATTGGAAAATGAGTTTGAAAATAATGCAATTGAATGATATGAATGAATGAATATGAATTTGAAAAGATAATTTCATTGAGGAATTGGGAAATCTTTTTGAAACTTTGAGAAATGCAGTGCATTTTTGAAGTTAGCCTAAGAGTGTAGGCTGAATGTGGCTAATATGAAGATCATAAATCTTGGTTTTCTTCGTATTCTGACTATGGCCATAAATACGAATCCCACCGAGTTTATAAACTCCATAAGAGCTTGTGCACGTGCCATTCGTGTAAACCATAGTGAATTTGAAATAATGTGCATGAATCATACATCACATATTGAAATTTGCATAAATTAAACTATATGCAATGCAGCCCTATTCTAAGCAGAAATGTAACTCTTATTCCAAATTATTACATTTGATGTTACATTGAATTGAAATAAAATAATAAAATAAAATCTTCTTCTCGAATATTCCTGCAAAACTAGAAAACAATGTTAGCACAAAAATGTAGGTTTTTCTGAATTTATCCGAAAATATGGGAAATTATCAGATATTATTCAGATATAAACTCATAATCATACCCCCTTTGATATAAACATGAGAAATAATGAATAAATTTTGAAAATAAACTTGGAAATTCGAAATTGGGGTCAAAATGACCAAAATACCCCTGATGATCTTGAAATCAGGGTTTTCTGAAAGAATGTTTTATAAATTTTAGAATTTTGAAAATCAAATGAAATAAATCAAACATAATATGATAAGATATGATGATATGCATGAAATTTTGGAGAATTAGAAATTGAAATTTCGAAATTTAGGTCAAAATGACCAAAATACCCCCAATAACAAGACTATGGCCTTGAAACCAGGGTTTTCTGAAATAAATTTTGTAAAATTGAAAAATATGAAATGAAAATAACATTGAAATTAATCCTAATATGATTCTACATGCTTATGTACATGATAAAAACCCTAAAATGGCGAAAATATCATAAAACATCGAATTTAACCTGATTTTCGCTTCTAAATTTAAAGATAAACTAACACATGAAGCAAATGAACTTGGAATTAAACCAAATTTGTCATGGACACCTAAAATAATCCTGAAAACAGAATGTATCTCTAAAATCTAATTTATTTGTATTTTTAAATATGAAAATTCAAATAAAAACCCTAAATTTTATGATTTTTGCCTAAAATATTGATTCTAAAGAGGATTTAGGATATCAATTTTCCATAAAAATTTCCCAAATTTTATGGGGGGACATAGAATAGTAGGACAAAGATTTCTTGCTTTTACACTTTCTAGTTTTGACCTATGGTCGGAGCTGTACCACTCCGGCAAGTCGGATCGGAATCCGGCGACTCTAGTAAATTAAGGAAACAGACAGGTTTCGGTAGAAAATGTAGGAAAAATGGCAGACAGATGGGAAAATGGCTGAAATTGTGGGACAATGTTCCTGACAAACAGATAAAGATTTAATTTTTTGACATCATTGGGGTTCGGGTTATGGTTTGGAAAAGGCCACACTGTTATCAGGGACCTAAATCTCTGGAATTTCTGGACATTGGAATCTGTTAGACAGAAAGAGAAAATCCGGGAAAAATAATGAAACAGATCCAAAAATTCCCAAATTTTGGGAAATGACATAACATTATGTTAGAAAAAACTTTCATGTTTAAAGTTTTTGCAGACGAATTACATATTGTATGGACTCGGTGCATTAGGGTCTGTCTATACCCTGACAAAAGAAAATCGATATTTTCCCAGAGGTCTAAGAAATTCGATTTTTTACAGAGGTCAAAATTAATTGAAAAAACCTCAAAATTTCCAGATCACTATTAGATTCAATTATAAATCTACTGTGATTTTTGGAGGATGATCGGAATCTCCCACAAGGGTGGTGTCGGAGGTTTTTGTCTGCTAAAGCGCAAACTGGAAGTTCCAGAAATGCAGAATCCCGGTTTAGGATTTGATTTGTTTAGAAGGATTCCAAAACTCAAATAGATTCAAGTTTTTGTAAGTAAAACAAAGACATGCAACTAGAGATATCAAAATTTTATTTTGGATTTTTTAACGAAAATACACTCATGAAATAATAACTAAATTCTGCATATAACTGGAAAATCTATGATTCTAAGTTAATAAAAGCAAGATAGTAAAACAAATAGAATAAATATTAAAAACTAATCTAGATGCTATCTTTAAAATACGAAATCACATGAAATATGATGATAAAAGGAAAATAAAACAGCAGGGGAAATCCGATCCTCTTTAATATTGGCTAATCGAAATGGGGGATCCGATCAATCAATCGGATGGATCCCTCTATTCGGTACAGCCTTAATCAATGCTATAACCTCAGAAAATTACTTTTGTAACTGGGTGAATCCGGTTTTTGAACCGGATTCATGCTGGAATCACAGAGGAAATTGTAGTAGTAAAAGGGGCAAAGACTTACCTTATGGCCTTGCTACGGCGAATGAAGAAGATGGCGCTGGATCGACTGGAGCAAAGGGAAAGAAGGTGGACTGCTGGGCGTTGGAATGGCTGCAAAGGAGGTGCCGGCTGTAATGACTGTAGCTGCGACTTGAAGAGGATGGTCACCAGCTGGGGAAGATGCATGGTTCCTTGCTGGAGCTAGAGCCATTGATGGATCGGCTGGACGTGGCTGCAACAAAAAGATGTGGCAGCAATGGAGGTGTGGTCGCCGGCTTGGATGTGGAGCAGCTGCTGGGCATGGAGGAGGAGCCGGCTGAAGCTGCCAAGGAGGTGGATATGGTCACCCTGGAGGAGGGCTCCTGCTGTTGGTGGCTGCAAAGCTTGAAGATGGCTGGGTGTCAAAGACACCAAGAGAGAGAGAATATGAGAGAGAATGGGAGAGAGGCGTGAGATGGGAGAAAGCAGCCGTAGCTTCCTCCTTTTTTTTCTTTTTTTCTTTTTTGGTTTTCTTAACTTAGGGAAGATCCTATCTTTCCCTAAGTTTTTAGTTTTAATTAGGGAAGGAAAGGGAAACAGCCTTTACTTGAATGGCTGGACAAGAGGGAAAAGAAGGGAGGAAGGAAGGGAAGAAGAGGAAGAAGAAAGAGAAAGAAAAGGGAAAAAGAAAGGAAAGAAAGAAAAAGGAGGGGAAAAGGAAAAGGGAAAGAAAAAATGAGAAAAAAAAAATGGAAGGTGGGGCTGGAGGCTTGGGTGACCACCTTGTGGGTCCCACCTCTCTAAAATGCAAAATAAATAAATAAAAAAAATGAACAAATAAAAGAAAATTGAAAGGAATAAATGAATTTTTTTTTAATAAAACAGAAATGTAAATGAGTGGGCCATCTCAGAGCGGGTCCAAATTCTACTTTTGAAATTTATTTTGACGATTAGAGGGGTAAAATAGTCTTTTCAGAAAATTTCCACGCAAAACGAGCTATTTTTGGCAGTTTTTAAAACGAGCTCGGATTTTGAAGTTCAATACCCCGTTGCAAAGCAAATCCAGTGTAGAATTTAAAAATGTAATTTTGAAAGAAATTCAGATTGTTTTTCTCAAGAAAATATTTCCAAACGAAACGAGCTTTTTTTGGCAATTTTTGAAACGAGCTCGGATTTTAAAGTTCAATACCCCATCGCGAAGCAAATCCAGTGTAGAATTTCAAATTTTGATTTTGAAAGAAATCCAGATTGTTTTTCTTGAGAAAATATTTTCAAAACGAAACGAGCTATTTTTGGCAGTTTTTGAAATGAGCTCCGATTTGATTTTGAAGTTTAATAGCTCGTTGCGAAGCAAATCCAGTATAGAATTTGAAATTTTGATTTTGGGAGAAATCCATATTGTTTTTCTCGAGAAAATACTTCCAAATTTAGACTCCTGGTGGTAAAAATGTTAATTTTGGAAACCCGAGGTTCTGAAGTTAATTTATGAAAGCTTTTAAAACTCGATCTGGAATGAAATTTATAAAAGTGGAGTTCTGGACTTCAAAAATGAAATGAAATGTTATGAAATGCTGAAAAATGATATGAAATGATGAGAAATGACATGAAATGACATGCGAAATGCAGACCCTTAATAAAGAATTTTGGATGTCAGACCCCGATTGACACTTGTACCAGTTTAAAAAGCATTAAAATTGACAAAATTTGCAAAATAGCTCAAGAAATGGTTTTCGAGACTCTATTGGGTCAGAGTGACACTGAAAATTGGGGTTCGAGCTGGATTGAACTGAAATGAGCCAGATTGAGCTGGGTTTTAGAGTTTCAGAACTCCAATGAGCTGACAAGGCACTGACTCAACTGACCTTTCCGACTGATATTTCAAGAAAAGCTGCCATTTTTAGAGAAATGGTACAGAATGGTCGCTAGAGTGAAGTGAATTACGAACTTGAACTGACTTTGAGCTAAGAAAAAGGTCAATAATACTGACGTGAACTAAACTTGAAGCTCTAACACTAGCTCAATTGTCTGAACTCAGCTCAATTTTAGCTGAAAGAGCTGAAATGGACTAAAATGGGCTCCTGAACACTTGGAAATGGTTTTGAACTGAAACTGGAGCGCTTGAACTGCTGGTGAGCTCAAGTTATACTCTGAGGAATATGACTGACTATGAATGACTGACTCAGAGACAATTTTCTTAGATTTGAGTGAGAAAAAAGCGCATTTATGAAGAAATGATCCCATTTTGGCAGGAATGGTCAGAAATGAAAATGGTTTGTTCATTGTGAGCTCAGATGAGCTTGAGATGACTGATATTCTAACTATTCTGAACTGACCAATGAGCTTAGTTGACTCCGACTGACTGGGGTCCGGGATGACCTAGGGGTAAAATGGTAATTTTCCTAATAAAAGTTGGTAAAATGGTGATTTTCTGAAACTGACTCGGGGTTTGACTCCTACACTGACCTAACGGGGTTGGCACTGCACGAGGAGAGTTGTTTGAGAATGAGTGAGGAAAATTTGGGGTGTTTACACTATCACCATTCTACAGACAAGAGCAGAACGATGAAGAAGGCAGAATTGCGTTGAATTAAAAGGGACCAAAGGAGATACAGAACAGTAGGAATCACAGACAAACACAAGTGGATATGCAGGGGATATGACGACCCAATGATATATGCGATGCAATAGATTATCAAGATGAAACAGAAAATCTAAATCCATGAATGATCAAAACAAAGCAGAAATCCAAGAATTAATAAGCGAGCAAAGCATAAGTCGATTATCAGAAAGAAACTAAAAACCAGATATGAAAGAAAAACATAAATAAGAAGGGAAATCAAAATAAAACAAGACGGATTAGAATCATAACCTACAGTAAGATAACGGGAGGATCGACATGTATAAAACCGTTGAAATTCCATAATCAAAAGAAGGGAAAATGATAAAAAAAATGTTGGAATAGATGTATTCTGTTGATTTTGCAAGCAGGTGGGTCGGTCCTGCTATATGCAGACCGATCCCACCCTTTTGCTTTGTAAAAAAAATGAAGAAGAAGGGAATTTTAAAACAAACAGATGCTACGAAAGAAAGGCAAATTTTTTATGAAGAATCATAAAGAAAAAGGGGCGATCACTTACCTGTAGCGGCAGGAGTTCTGAAGGGGGAAGTTGCGGCTCCTTCAATAGTTTAGAGGGGAGGCTCTCAGGGAGAGAAGGAGGAAGAAGGGAGAGAAGAAGAAGATGATCATGGAGGGGTGAAAAGGCGGTGCTAGAGAAGAAGAAGACTATATGCTTATATAGACAGGGGAGGAGAAGGGTCGAGAAGGAGGAAGATTGGAGGATGGTTGGAGATGGACAGGAGAGAGAGAGAGAGAGAGAGAGAGAGAGAGAGAGCGACTTTCGTAACAGAAAGCCATTGCCGGGCATTTTACAAAAAACGGGTTTTATTTTTAAAGTTTTTTCAAAAAGGTGGTTATATTTACGAGGTTTTTTCAGAGAAGAGGATGAAGCTATTTTATAACATTTTTCTTTTGCTTTTTTGGAAGAGAAACTTAAATCTAAGAGGAATCTAAGAAGGATTCAAAAGATGGGATCCAGACGAGGTTTTTGAAATATTTTTATAAAATATTCGCTTTGAATTTGTAAGTTTTTCTGAAATAGGGTTTTTCATAAAATACATGATTTATTTCAAAAAATGATTCTCCGAAATGGATTTAGATCCAAGATTTTGAGAGAATACGGATTTTTGGATATCGATTTGAGATTGGATTTAGATAAAGTATCCGAGAAGATTCAAAGAATTGATTTTTTTTTTAGTTTTTGAACAATAAGGGATCCGAGATCAGAATTGGATCCAGATATCCGATTTGGATCAAAAGTTGGGTCAGAGATGAAAATTGAGTCTGGATTTTAGTGAATCCAAGAAATGAATGGAAATTTGATCAGAAATTGACCTGATTATTCAGAAGATGTGAGTCAGGGGCAAAAGGGGATTTTTTGGAAAATTTGGGGTGTTCGCAGATTTGCACAAACATTGGTCATGCACTTTTACAACGATTTGTACTCATGCACAATGCAATTTTCATTCAGTTGGGGTCGACATAGACGTCATTGTGTAAATCGTTATACCATCGATTTCATCCACGGTCTAAGGATTTTGGGTTTTTCTTCAATTATACAAAATGAGTAAAATTATTAAATACAAATCGATTTCGTTCACAAATACAAACAAAGACATCGTTCTCATCGTAACTTCATAACTACAAATGCACATGATTTACAACCACATTCATATACAAAAAATACTAGTAATGTTAGCCCACTGCACCATTTTCCTCTGACTGAGGCTGATTCATAGAGACTCTAGCATTGGTGCGGTCTTGACAATAAGCTTCACAACTTAAGCTCAGGCATCGTCCCCATGAAGGAGCAGAGGGGCTACATGATAAATCGTGTTTATATATTTGTCATGAAGTATATCAAAGATTAGGCAGATATTTTCCCAACTGTGAAGTATGATTTGCGAACAATAGAGGGTCTGGCAGTAGGAATAGATCAAATAGATGGCCATCAACATCACCCTTTTGTCTATCATGTAGAATACCACCATAATCATCATCGAAGATTATACAAATCTTTCATCACGGCGTGAAACAACTATGTTATCAACATCAAACCCTATCTATCAAGCACAGGTAGAAGGAACACAGAAGAACAAGGAAGAAAGAAAAATACAAAGAAGAAGAAGAAGAAGAAGAAGAAGGTGGAGGAAAAAGTATTTTAGACCTGGACAACGGGTCGGGTAGGGTTTTATATAGAGATCTATATTAGGGTTTTACATTTTTCAGGGTTTTACGCATGTGTACAAAAACCAACCCAATGATTAGACTTAGTAACATACAAATCGATTTAAGTAACAATTATAAAATGTTATGAGTAAATCACTATATTACATATCGATATCGTCCATATAGACAAACAGAGACATATCATTGTCGTAGTTACTTCATAAATACAATTAGACATCCTGTTTATTATCTACTGGTGATGATATATGTTTTTTTGATGATGATGGTCATGTATTTTATCTAATCCAAACCATTATGATCAGGTAAAAAAGCCTAGGTTTTTTCGTAAATGATTGTGGTTGTAAATCACATCGATTTGTAGTTTTAAAGTTAATGCGAAAACGATATGTCTTTGTTAGTCTTTGTGAACAAAATCGATTTATATTTATAATGTTACCTCAATCTGTATTGTTGAGTTATTCTCGATTTATTCTTTACTAAGTCTATACATCGTGTGGCTTTGTTTATTGCTTTTCTTTACGACCATTTATTAATCAGTTGTTTCGGCCATTGGTCATGATGTATTGTAAAAAGATACTAATATGTAAAAAGCTACCACGACAACGATATATCTTTGTTTGTCATTGTGAACAATATCGATATATAATATTGTGATTTACTCATTTATTTGCAACTGTTACTACAATATTGTTTTTGTATAAAACATAAATCGGTACCATGCTGTAAATCACTTTAAATTTACCTCAATTTTTTTGTTGAATTGCACGTCGATTTGTAGATGAGACAACAATTTGTCTGTGCACTTTTATCATGATTTATACTCATGCACATTGTGATTTTCATCCAGTTGTACAAATCATTATACACATGGCAGAATATATTACAAAAATTGATACGAAAATGCAGCATAATAACTTAAAAAATGATATTGACAAACAAAACAATATCTCACAAATCAGTATTATGTTACTACAACAACGATTTGCGATTTATGATACATTGCATATACTGAGTGAATGGACAATATTAGATGGTGTAGAGGCCCTCTCATACAATATAAACGATATAGTATATGTATAACAATTTGTATATGTGAAGGCTAGATGAGACAACGATTTTCACTAATTGTATAAGCACTGAGCAATGGCAATTTACCTGTGGTATCAAAATTGTAGCTTTGTAAGCTAGATATGACAACGATTTATATGTGTGAATGATACATATTACAATTATCTATACATGTGAAAGATATATTATTAAACAGAGTTCACACACAATTCCTTTGTTCCATAGCTTTTTGGATGAAACCATTTTCATGAATGGTGATTGTGAACACCCCAAATTTTTCAAAGTTTTTGTAAATATGACCCTTTTCGCCCCTGACTCCATCTTCTGAGAAAATCAAAGCGATTTCAAAGATAAATTTCAGTCATTCTTCAGATTTTCTGAATTAAATTCCATATTGATGTATTCGAAATCAATTCCGGATCCGAATCCAGTGTTTTAAACCCGTATTCTCTCAAAACCTGGATCAAAACCCATTTCTGAAGAATTTTTCTCAAAATAGTTTTAAAACTCTCAGAAAAATTCTCTTTTGTAAATATTTTACAAAAACACAAAAAAAATAGTTTTAATCTTTGATTTCTCGTAAGGTTTTAGAATTTTATTCTAAAAGTACAAAAAAATATATATATAGGAAAATAACATAAAAAAAACCAAAAAATTGGAAAAATTACAAGAAAAGCAAAGGATTCTCAAGGTTTTAAGAAGCTTCTTGCTGAAAACCTCAATTCTGAACTATCTTACAAAAATTCCTTTTAAGGGGAGCCTCTTTTAGGAAATATCACAAAAATTCCAACAACCCGCTCCCGCGCATGCTCTCTTTTAATACACCACCGTTGATCTTCCAACGGCCTCCTCCTCACTCAGCCTTCTATCCTGAACAAACCCACTCTCGAACTCTCCATTCTCTCTTTAAAAGGAGGCATCGACTCCATCCGGAGGATCATCGATCATCTCCTGATCTTCTGGGGCATACATTTCTTTCTGGCAAACACCGATCAATCACCGAGCTTTCTCTACAAAACTCATTTACAATCCATTCTTCTTCTTCATATTGTCAGTCATCAAGAACAAAAACCCATCATCATCGCGTTCTCTACGAATTGACCTCCAGATCTTCTCCTTTCAATCCGCCATCGATCGCCATTTCCGCCCATTGCCTTCTTTCCTTCCTCTCAATCCCCTTTCCCCTCTTGGTTCCTTGATTTCCTTCCTGCAATTTCCCCGTTGAGTAGCAGCAAGACCTTCGAATCTAGCGACACCAGCAAATCGGAGGATCGGGTTGATTTCCTTTGTCGGAAGCTTTCTGCAAAGCCAAACATCCACCAATTCCCATAATCGGACTGGACTTTTGGAGGATCGATCATCTCAGCCATCATTGATCCAGCGCCCATTATCGAGCACTGCCTGAATCCCTCTTTTGCTCTCTCCAGGAAAAACCGCAACTCTCTCTCTGACCTTTGAGCCCCGGCCAATAAGGAAGGGATCAATTTCATATCGCGGCTACATACCAGTGGCATTACTCTCTCCTTAATCGCAGCTCCCACGAACCAGGTAATAATCACCTCCTTCTCCCTTTTTGAAATTGGTTTCTTCTCTGTTTTAGTTCCTGTTAACGCATCCTGGATGGTCTTAAATTGCCTCTAGCAATTTTAATACCTCCTTGTGCAACAATAATGGAATGAACAATTTCAACAATAGTCTCCAGTTTATCGCTTGCAATTTGTTATAATACTTCTCGTATTTTCTTCATTGTTGTGCTCTGGGCTGTGACACACCATCGTTTTCTTCCCTTCATCCATGCAACTGTACCCACCTACTTAAATCTCATTTTACATCTCAGAATCTCCAGCAACGACACCCGATCTGATCCAGTATCAGATTGAGTCCGTTCTGCAGAAGATTTTAATCGACTCATGCTTTTTACATCAGTTTCTCTGGCTTTAGAAAAATCCTTTTATATCATTTTCTCTAGTTACATTTGATCATTACCCATTTATGCATCTTTCTATCATGTATGGCTACCTATGGCCTAATATCCCCCCCCCCCTTTTTCTTTTTTCTTTTTTTTTGTTATTGCCACCTCGTATTGTATATTCATCCTCTATTTCTCATGTTTTAGTGGTTATAATTCTGTATATCTGTAGTTTATGTCAAAGGTTATTGCCTATTATGATTTCGCTCTCATCTATGTTTCATACTTGTATCCCATTTTGCTATACGATGGTGTATTCTGCAATTCATTCACATATATCCTGTAGAATAACTTGATTTTCTGTTTATGCCTATATCTGTCTCATCTCCCTTAAATCGGTATCGGATGTTTCTTGGTCGAGTACCTACTGAATGATAGTGTCCTGTCCCGAGCATCCTACTGGATTAATCTCAGCATGGCAACTACAGCTTTTTTTTTTATTTTTTTTATTTTTTTTTCTCTTGTCCATATAATAGATTTAATTCATACTTAATGCAATCTTATGATATGTCGTGCATTTCTATTTCACTCGGTTCATCTTTGGTGATTCAATTATTTCAATAATGTTGTAGAAATGATAGCAGTATTGACATCCTCAATGTCGGGGCCATTGTCGCTCCATTGCTGTTAGTTGACACGATTACCATCTTGGTGATCCTACATTTATAAAGATGTCTTGCTAATTGTGGTGATTTACCTTTAGTACTATGAAAACCTTCACAATCTGCAGCTGGAATAGACATGGCGGCCTCCTATTCCTTCGTAAGGCCTTGTGTGCGTATGTTAATTGGTGATGTCTATGCATCCATAAAAGGAGCAGGAACATCCAAAAGCAGATCCCAGGTTCGATAATGGAAAGTTTGATTGTACTTTCATGGACTCGGGAAGTCCTATTTTCATAAGTTCGATTATGGCATACCCTACGAATTTTGCAGCATCTCTTGGATTCTCAGATGATAGAATTCAAAGAACTCCTAAGGAGAATCCAGGAAGGTTCAAGTCGTCAGTCTTCAATTAGTGACTTGGTCATTATTACAAAAGCTAAATTTCTATATTGTAAATTTTTTTTTTTTTTGAAAAAAATCTAGCTTAGTATTGGCATTGGCCCCAGTGTAAGTCACCAGTGCACTCTATGCTTACAATAGCTTATAGGCCTTTTTGCTCCCGCCTTCAACCATTGTTTACACCTTCTTCCCCCTCCACCTTCAGCACCAACAGTTATCTGAGAAACCCAAGTCCCTTAGGGCTCTGACGAAGTTGACATCCAAATCCAATGTTTCTGTTCCTATTGGCTCACCTGAAGAAATTTCATTGGCATAAATTCTATCTTGGCCCCATTGTCTAGACGTCATTATGTTCCCCATTCCACTGTGGCATATCACCACTGTTGCATATGCAAAATCCCTCTGAATCCTCTCAACATCTCATTTCTCTCTCACTATTTCATCCTCTTAATACTTTATCATTTCACTTCACTTAAAGTTTCATGGTATCTCCTTCTTCTTCACCTTCAGCAAAATTTTTTTTTACATACACCTGTGCTTCCTGTAATTTGGGCCATGCATCAATAGCTACCTATCAACATAACATTGTCCATCTATATATGTTATCACCCCTCCCAGCTATCACCTTAGCATAGTCCTTTGATTACTTCATCTATACACATGTCGGCCCAAGTGTAGGTACTGTCTACTACCAGTGTCATCCCTACCATCCATCTACAACAACTCCCTGAGTTGTTATAGCCTCACATCTACTACAGCAGTTCCACCGATGGCTGTGAGTCATCATCAACCCCACAGCAAGCACAATTGGCTGTACACTGCCATTTCAATACCCACAACCCCTACTGCTGTGAACCACCTACAACAGAGCCTCTGTACTCTGTCCAGTTTAGGCTCATCTAGCATCCATCTCCACCGCTGCACATTTTCCTCTATACTTCCACTTACCCACTTCATTCACCATTTGCCCAACACATACAACAGCTCATCTTCCACATGCACCTGCTTCAACTTCAACTCTTGAACACTATGTCATTCTGCATGTATATACCATTGCATTTAGTCTCCATCCAACAGCCCCATGCATTTCCTGACATATCATAGCCACTTGTATTTTTCTTACAAAACCACCTGTTGTATATGCATAGATATCACCTTTCTCCTACACATCAGTTCAATGGGTGTGACGGTATAACGTGTATATGTAGGTGTATCATGCTGTCTTAAATTCCCCTTATGATATCTCTTGTGATATATTATCTCTTGTTTAGGCTAATTCTTGTTTTGCAGGATTTTCTCCTTTGAAGCCTTGACATTTCTTAGATTCAATTCAAATGATGTAATAGTTAGGCTTTAAATGAGAATTTACATTCCTTGCTTTAGGTAGAATGAATAAGCATTGTAAACATCATTGAATTACTTGTTTTTCATACATTTTGCCTTTATTTCTCAAATTCTCACAATGGTGAAACACGAATGGCACGTGCACCTTTTCATAAGAGGTAAGTTAATTCTAAGTTGATGATTTACACCAACGGCCATAGTCGGGGTGTAAACAAAACTTAGTATTTTTATCTTTTATGAAATAACACTGGATCCGCATTAGATCCATTTTCAAAATTCATCATATTTTCTTAAATATTTTCTTCTTTTATCAGAATTTAACTTAAAATTAACTCAAAATATATACCAATGGCCATAGTCAGGGTATATTGAGGGTTAATTTCATTTTAAATTCTATAAAAGCACCAAAAATGTATTTTATTCTTCACTTGAATTTAAATGTGATTATTATATAATATATCCAATGACCATAGTCAGGGATATATTATATCTTCAATGTCATTCTTAATTCATTTAAAGAATGGAATAGATTTTAAAAATCCAATTTTAAACTCTTCAAATTCATTCATCATATAGGATAGAATTGCATCATATTTTCAAAACTTCTTTTTCAAAATCCCAAGTGTTTCTTCTTCTTCATCAGATCTTATTCAAATCCAATTCTATTTCATTTCAATATTCAAAAATTCAATTTTAAAGTCCAATTCGACTTTGAAATTCCAAAATCATTTTTTCAACTCAAATCAAAATTCAAATTCAAAGTTCAATTTAACTTTGAAGTTATCTTCTAATTTCAAAAGCAAGTTCATCCCCTTATCTTCAATCAAGGTTTGGATTTGAATCTCAAGTTTAAATTTGGGTTTCTAAAACCCAGATTCATCTTTAAAGGTCCTATTTGGACTTCTCAAAACCCAAATCCAAAGTCAAATCCTAGTCTCAACTTAGATCCAGATTTCTAAGTATAAACTCCATTCCACTTTAGATCTCCAATTGCAAATCCAAATTCCATTTAGGATCCAGATCCTCATTCTACTTTGGATCTCATATTCAGTTCCAAATTCCAATTCTTAGGATCCAGAATCCAACTCTACTTTGGATCTCAGATTCAGATCCAAATTCCAATCCTTAGGATCTAGAATCCAACTCTACTTTGGATCTCATATTCAGATCCAAATTCCAATTCTTAGGATCCAGAATCCAACTCTACTTTGGATCTCAGATTCAGATCCAAATTCCAATTCTTAGGATCCAGAACCCAATTCTACATTGGATCTCAGACTTCAGATCCAAAAATCCATTCTTTAAGATTCAGAACCCAATTCTACATTGTATCTCAGACTTCAGATCCAAAAATCCATTCTTTAAAATTCAGAACCCAATTCACCTTGGATCTCGGACTTTAGATCCAAATCCATCATAGGATCCAGAGTCCAACCCTATCTTGGATTTCAGATTTCAGATCCAAATATCATCTTGGATTCCAAATCTTGAATCCAATCAAAGAAGAGTTAAAAACTGAAAATTTAACTCTTGACTCTCAAAATAAAGTGTTACTTCAAGAAATAGAAGATCTCAAGAAGGAAAATTCTTGCCAGGCAATTGAGATAAAAGAAATTGGAGTTAGAACCAATCTCTTACAAAAAGAAATATTTAGTCTTAAAGAAAAGTCAAATGATCTTCTTTCTATAGTGACCAAATTTACAAATGGTCAAGAGAATCTAGAAAAACTTCTTGGTTCTCAAAGATGCTCGGTAAATAAAACCGGATTGGGATATAGCTTCTTTGATACTCAAAATAGACCAAACCTTGTGGTGAAAAATCAAAGACATTATTCTCAATCTTTTGTTCATAGAACTAAACTTTCTAGTTCTAATAGAAATGCATCTAGATATGATTGTTCTAGACATGTTTATTCTAAATCCTTTTATAGAAAGAATACTTATTATCAAAGGAAACCAAAATCCAAATGGATATGGGTTCCTAAGACTAACTCTCATGGACCCAAAAATAGAAAGGGGTCAAATGCTCTGTTTTCTGATTTTGTTATAGGTACACAACATAAGGAGCAAATGGATATTGGACAGCGGCTGTTCCAAACATATGACTGGAAGGCCGGAGTTATTTTCCACCCTCCAAAATAAGGATGGAGGAACCGTCACCTTTGGTGACAATAACAAGGGAAAAGTGATAGGTATTGGTAATATTGGTAATCCAAAATTTCCCTTGATAGAAAATGTTCTTTTAGTGGATGGTTTAAAGCATAATTTAATATCTATTAGTCAATTATGTGATAAAGGTTTTCATGTTTCTTTTGAAAATGATTTATGCTTAATTTCTGATTTTCAATCTAAAAAGATCATTTTTAAAGGTAAAAGAAGAAACAATGTGTATTTTACAAACTTGTGGAAACAAAAACCATTTCTTCCTTATGGTTGTCTTTTAACCCGCATTTTTAGACATTTTAAAGTTCCTTTAACAAATGAAAAGTACATTGAGCAAAAAGAGTTCTTTGATCAAACAATTTTTAAAAGAATGAAAATTAAATATCTGCCTCCCTTAAATGTTGATCAAACTGAACCATCTGATCCTAACGAACCATCTATTTCTGAACCTTCACCTTCTGCGACACCTTCATCTCATGCAAAAAGAAAGAAATTTTCGACAAATCAAGACCATGATGAAGTTATGCAGAGACTGCAAGCTTTAGAGCTACATCAACACACCTTTCGTGAAGATGTGACTCAACAACTTGCTTCAATTTAGAAGGATGTAACTGCCATTAAGGATTTGCTAAACTCTCTTTTCTGATCTTTGATCTTTGAAAAACATACTTTATGGGTTGTAATATTTTAAACTTATCTCTATTTCTGCTTATGTTATTTTTGCCCTTACTCTTTTTTATTCTGACAAAGGGGGAGAAAAAGATAAAGATAGCATTACATTGAAATTACATGAGATCTTGAGAAAAAGATGATAGCAATTACATTACAAGAGATCTTGCATGAGAAATGCAAAATTAAGAGAAAAAGAAAGCTTTGAATGAATGTATTTCTAAATGCATGAAGAAATGATGAATGAAAATGCAAACCAATCAATATGTGATATATGTGCTTTAAATGTGCTAACTTTTAATGTTTTGCAGCATATTGATAGGGGGAGTAAAATCTCCATCTATGCATCTAAATGCTTCATCTTTGATTAAGTTTGTCATCATCAAAAGGGGGAGATTGTTACGACAATGAAGCCATACATGATACTTCAAGTACAAGGTTTTGATGATGAGCAAGTGGAATCAACTGCATTTTAGCTAAGGCTATGAAGAAATTGAAGAATTCAGTGAAGAATCCTTGAAGACTAGTGTGCAAATGTTTAATTCATTAAAAGTCTTAGATTCTTGTAAGAGCCTTACTTAGAGTGCATATTTAGGTTGCATTTCACCTTAAAAGTCTTTAGAAAAACTTTTCTAAAAGAAACTCTTTTGAAAATCTTTTTAGAAAACTCTTTTCTTAAATTTTCATGTTTATTAGTCGACCAATCAACTTATCAGTCGACTAATCCTTTCACGCCATATTTTCTAAAAAAAAAGTCATTCTTGTCAAATTAGTCGACCGAAGATTTTATCAGTCGACTAGACAGAATGTCTGTTTTCTGGAAAATTAGCAGCAGTCGACTAATGGTTTTATCAGTCGACTGAACAGAACATATGTTTTCTGAAAATTTAGCAGTAGTCGACTAATGCTTTTTATCAGTCGACCGAACAGAATGTTTGTTTTTCAGAAGATTTTAGCAGCAGTCGACTAAAAGGTTTTTCAGTCTACTGATGATATTATCAGTCGACTAACTTTTCTTAAGTCGACTAAGTTTCAAAAGTTCAGATTTTCAAACGGCTTGATTAACAGATCAGTCGACCGACGATAACTGTCAGTCTACTAATAACTAACTATTAGTCGACTAACTGATGTTTCATTCGACTAATTTTGTCGTTTTCCTGAAACTTCAAAAAAGGCGTGTCTTTTCATTTTTCAAACGTTTTCATCGTTCGAAGTGGACCGTTTTGACACCCTTTCATACTCTCAACGTATGGAATCTTTTAACTATAAATATGAGTGCATTTTACACTCAAAAACAAGAATTCAATCGATTTGAATCATTTACTTCTTGCTTTTCACTCCTATTCATTCAAGTATTTGTTTTCTCACTCACGTGATATTTTCACTTCAGTTTTTCACTCAAATCACTTTGAGAGATAGTGAATTCGTGAGTAGAGTGTTTCAACAACCTCAAAAGCCAATTGCATCTCATTTGCATTCAAAAGGAAGGCTCATAGGTTGTATTGTAAGTTCTTATTTCTTTTCTGTAAAAAGAAGGACTTCTTGGTGTAAAGGAGTTGTTTGCTTTTAGTTGGGTTGTTACTGAAAGTGGGACCGGTTATGGTCTGTGTGATCTTGTAGTTTACAAGGTTGATAGTGGAAAATCTCAAGCGGGTTTTGCTTGGAGACTGGATGTAGGTCGGGTTTGACCAAACCAGGATAAAATCTTGTGTTCTTTGTGTGTTTGCTTTGAGATTTGCAAAATCATTCAATATTCCGCAGAAAAGTTTTAAAAGCACTATTCACCCCCCCTCTAGTGCTCGTTGCCTCGATCCTAGTGCACTTTCAGATTTTGCTTAGAGGTTGGTTGTTTCTTAGACCTTTTCTTGCCAACCAATTCTAGTGCACCCTTTGTCCTCCAATGATTGCGATTAGAGGTAGGTTTTCTTTTGATACCCTTCGCTAGGTGATTTTTTTATCATAATCTACAACATTCACTCCTGACTTGTTGATGATGATGTTTACGTTTTGGCGCAACTTCTCATGAGTGTCAAGGAAAGCATAATTTTTACCTTCGTTGTTCATTGCCATTTTCTTGGATTGGTCTTCATGAGCTACAACGAACTGATGGTGAATTAACTGCATATTTTCAAGTAGCTCCCTTGACGCTTTTCTCATGCATACATAGGCTTCTTCACTTTTCGGTGTCAAAACTGCAACATGCATAAATGACCTATACAGTTGTTAGTAACGGGAGACTATGTGGCACTTCTCATCAACACTAGATTGACTGACATTATCTGTATCCAGCAGTTCAATATTTGCTTGTCTCCTCCATCTTCACATTAAATGACTCATGTATTTCTTGTATCTTCTCTTGATTAAGTGTCTTTAATGCATAACGACATAAAATACCTTTGAATTCATACTTTTTGCACGTACATTCAACTGTTTTGTTGTCAACAATGTATGTGACATGTGCTTCTTGCCTTTTCTAATGCTCTTCACCCTCCCATATAATATGGTATTTGTGCAAATTCTCGGTTTGCATGCATCCTTTTATGTTGCAATTCATGACCTGTATAACCTCCTTATTAATCCATTAAAATACAGTTAGTGTACACAGACCTACAGGTCGCATCAATATTTTCATGCCCAAAGTTACAAGGCATGTATTGAAGCATTTCACATCTTGTTCAAGCTTATTTTGTCTAAGACCGTCTACAAATAATTCATATTGTTCCATGAAGCGAAACATTGTTAAACATGAATACATGGTTTTCTTGAGTGTGGCATGTATAGATTCCGTTCTTTGTATGCTTATCATACCTGCACAAAAGTATTGTCTTCCTTATGTCAATGCCCACTTCTCATTTTCTGCATATAAATTTTGTAACCACAGACAATCTTCAAGGTCATACATCTGAATCATTTTCTCCCAATTAGACATAAAGGTGACCTCGTCTACGCTCTGAAGTACACAACTTATAAATTTTTTGTCAAATTTTGTCTTCTGATTAAATATGTGTCCTATGTTTTTTGTTGCATTTTGAAAGATATGCCACAAACATAGGCGATGATGTGCATCTGGCCACACATGAGACACTGCAGCCGCAATTGCGTGATCACCATCTGTAAGTATAATTTTAGGATGCTTCCCATTCATTGCATGTGTAAATACTCTGAACAACCACTCAAAGCTTTCCTCGGTCTGGTCGTACAAAAAAGCACCGCCTAATATACAACTTTGTGAGTGATGGTTCACTCTAACAAACTGCGCAAATGACCACTATTCAGTATTAATCTTCACTGTCGTATAAAAAAAATACATCATTGAAGCATTCATAATGTACTCTTGACTTTGAATCTGCCCAAAACATATTCACAACATATCCATCTTCATTCAGTCGCATTGCACTTAAGAAACCAGAGGCAATGCTTGATTTCTTATGTAAGTAATCAACCAAAGAACATATTTCTCTATTCTTCATGTTATATGTCCTCTTTCTTCTCAAGTGGTTTCTTAGATCCATAGGTGTGAATGGCGCATTCTTGCGACCACCATTTATCTGCGCGCACAAATTATATGTCTTCCTTGGTGTAATGCCAACGCTATCAGCTATTTCAGCAATTGCAGCATGCGCTTCAGTTACTTTATGATGTGACCTTAATATAGGAGTCATAAATTAAGCAGATAAATCATGGTTATGATCACTAATTTAAGTATGAACTACATATTTCTCATTCGAAAGTCTTCTTAACATAATTCTCGCTGGACAACCACATCTTGAATCTGGCTTGCTCCTTGTTGGATTTTCACTTGACCTCTTTCAACCTTCCTTAGAACAAACATGTCTTTCTCACCATGACACCCTATGCATTTTTTGACCAAGAATACCTTCTAACACTGAAGCTAAATTTTAAGGCATATTCATTGTAAAATTTATATGCAGCATCCTTATTATTAAACTGCATTCCTTCTACGAGAACAGAGTCAGGTGTACCATCATGTACATTCCCAGTGCCTTCACATTTATCAAGTGTACTGTCACGATCGTCTACCTCATTATCCAATTGCATTTCTTCTGATGAAACATTCAAGTCAAGAGTGAATCCAATGCCTATACCCTTCTTATCATGTGCATCATTAGTGCACATGTTCACTTCTTCAGGTGCGTCATTAGTATAGATGTTCACTTCTCCATAACTATCCAATGATTGAGATAGATCATCTTCATTAAAATCAGATGATAAGCTCAACACTGTTATAAGCAAGATATCAATTTGCGATAGCCATCACATACGTTTATTACAATTTATTCAAGATGCATATAACAATGGATACCGATAAAGGTTAAGCAAGTCAAAGAAACAATTGAATGAATCACAATATAAAAGCAACAATGATTTGTTATTTGCTTATACTATGCATCGAGTTGTTATTTACCATGCCAATAAATGAAACAATTTGTCATATATGTGTGTTGACGATAGCGATTCACGTGACAGAGATTTAATTATATCTACGACACTATGAAGTGATTTCAATAGAAATCGCTAAATGAACAATGATTTGAATACGAAAATCGCCACTGCAAGCGCACAACAATGTATTTCCACATGCACACGTTTTAAAAATCTTTCTACAAATATCTTACAAATCAATACTAGAAAACACATAATATCTTACAAATCAATATACATATCGCAAAATATATTACAAATCGATATAAAAATTTAGCATAATAGCTTACAAATCGATATTAACAAACAAAACAATATCTCACAAATCGGTACTATGTTACTACGATCGCAATTTGCGATACATTGCATGTACTGAGTGAATAGACGATACTAGATGGGGTAGAGGCCATTCCTCACATCTGTAAACAAGCATTCTTGTCAACAGATCCCAGCGTCTTACAAATATCATTAAGTTTCAAACAGTCGAAAGGACAAGATCCACCTGTAATAACAAAACAACGCTTTAATGGCACTCACGATGACATACGTTCTTCAACAATAGCATGATGATATCGAAAGGTACTCACGATACCTTAATGGCACTTGTTGGAATGTTTGTACATCATTTCTTTCTTCCATACTTCCTAACGACAACAAAAAAGAAGAGAAGCCTGTAAAAAGAGATTGCCGAAAAATGCCTTTATGACGCCCACCAATGATCAAACCAGTCGATCACGAACCTGAGAATGTTTTGTAACACAAGGCAAGAACGAGAAGGTGGCAATGTGTTGTAACACAAGCTAAAAACCAAGGCGGGAACCTGGACTCGAGACGACGGCAAAGGTTGCTCCGGTGGCAGCAGACGACGACAAAGGGTGCGTCGTCAAAGGGAGCTCTTGTTACAGCAGATGGTGCAAAACAAAACTTTTGGACTTTAAAGAATTAACATCATCCTCGATTTTCTGGATGCAGAACATTTTGACATTTTATCAAATCATTGTTTCCCTTTTTTTGAATGGAGGAAATTTTTGTCCTTTTCTCGAACCGTCGTTTCATGGCGAGAATAGTAGAAAAGGGTACTTAAGTCTTTGCAACCGTATCATACTCTGATGCTAAGTGATTTTAACACACACGGGAATACGAGCCTCATGTGCTTATATACGTGGTGCTCATTCGGACCCCCCGAACACACACTATAGCAAATTGTACGTCTTCGGGGGAGAACACACAATACCCTCTCATTTTTTAACCCGTGGCTGGCTGGGAATGCCTCTAAATTTGAAAAAAATAAAAACTTATAATTTTAACGATTTTCGGCCAGAACAACCTACCAGAACTAGCTAGATTGTGGTGGTCATTGTTGAGGTTTGGAATTGGGAAATTTTGAGGGGTCTCAACAACCACACATCCCATCTCTCCCCTCCCCCCCCCCCCCCCACCACCACACACACACACACACACATGATAAACTAGGATTCATAAACTGGGGGTAAGTAAAAAAATAGGCAACCCGAGTTTTTACACACTTGGCTCCTTGCACCCAACTTGTGCATAAAACCAGGTTTAGGCTATAAACCTAGTTGGACACGTAAAACCATGTTAATAACCTGGTTTTAGGTATCATCCATACAACCACTAAAATTTTGTTAGTTTTTCTAAAAAACATCTCAAGAAATTGTTGGCCAATATAAAAATATTAAAAATTACATACAATACACAAAAAACATAAAAGAAATATATAATGTATGTATAGGGTGGTGGTTCTTTTAGGTTTTGAATTTTAAACCATGGGTTTGAGAGTGCCCTCTTCATTAACGAGAGCATGTTTGTAATGCCACGTGATTCTTGTCCAAATCACAATTACAACACATTCTCAAGGTTAATAAAACATGAGAAAAGTACAATTGTGATTGTGATTGCTACCAATAATTGTTTTTGCCTTGAATCTTATAAAAGTTGGTCACAGGATTGACCTTGTGACCAACAATCACACTCTACTTTTTCAGTTGTGATTGTTCATCCCACTTCTGACCAAAGCAAGCATGCCTTGGGTGTGTGTTACGTGAATAAAAAAAACATGGAGAATTTATCCATTGATAAATAAATGATTTTGATGTTCACACGAGAATAAAAATTGATAACCACACAGGGCGATGAGAATAGAATATTGACAACCAAAATAGGTGATGTTTACATGAATATAAAATCAATAACCTTACCAGGCGATGAGAGCAGAATATCGATAATCACTCAGAGCGATAAGAACAAAAAATTGGTAGCCACACAAGACCATTTACGTGGTTTGGTTCTTAAGACCTACGCCCACAAATGAACTCTCTCTCTCTCTCTCTCTTAACTTGTGAGGGAGGAACTCATTATTATTTATAGATCAGCCTGAAACCAGAGTATAATAAGGAAACTCTTGCTTCGAGAAGGTTTCTATATATTTACAAGGACCCTTTAAACACATAAATTTAGACTTTTTATGTTCATAAGTTTCTTAGCCTTTAAGAGGTCTTCTATGGCCTTAGAGTTCTTAGGCAACAATGTAGTTGGAGTCTTCTTAGAGTAGAAAGTAGCTTGAGCTTTTAAAACCTTCTTCCTTTTATGTTCATCTCCCTTGGACATCACTTTTTGATTATCCAGCCCATTCTCTAGATCCAGACCTCCATTGACATTGTTTCTACTAGGGGATTCAATGAAAATATCCATAGAGAAAAAGTAGTAGTTTCCCTTGTGATTTTTGAGGATATTCAATTCTTAAAATGTAAAAAGGTTGCCCAACTTATTCACCATTTTCAATAAGCACGTGGGGCTCATGCTGTTTTAAGGGTAAAGAAGAGAGTCTGAACCCTTAATTGTTATTGAAAATATCATGAAACATGCAACATACACACTACAAAAGATAATCTATCAGTGGGAGACGTTAATACTGAAACTGTTTAACACAAGGTAAAAACTTAAAATTAAAATGTACGGGCTATAGGACCATTATATAGAGATAAAAAGCAGACTCATAACTTCTCCTTCTCATTAGGAGCCACTACCCCACTAACGCAGGACTCTTGTAACTCACAGAAAACTGACTTTGTTAAGTTTAGAAACCACATCACACGTGGTTTACAAACTACTCTCACACACACCCACTAACCCACTACTTATGATTACACATTCATGTAACCCCCTTTTTGCATCAGACTCTATCACTCCCCCTTGATGTAAAACTCGATACACCTAAAGTGGATCTAAATTCCACAAACATTGAATAGCTGAGTGCTTTTGTAAATCCATCTATAATTTTATCATTTGTAGAGCAATATTTCAATGCTACAGCTCCATCGGCGATAGCCTGTCTGATAAAATGATGACACAACTCAATATGCTTAGTTCACCCATGGAACACAAGGTTATTTGTCATGGCAATGGTTGCTTGGTTGTTACAATAGAGTTTTGTTGTATTTGCCTATTCTTGATGCAAGTCCGCCAAAATTCTTTTTATCCAAATAGCTTGACATACGGATGCATTCGCAGCAACATACTCTGCTTTTGAGGATGAAAGTGCCACTGTTTCTTGCTTCTTTGACATTCATGACACAACTGATCCAGGATTGAAGATGGATCCACTCATGCTTTTCCTATCATCTGCAAAACCAACCCAATCACTATCAGAAAAGCCAATTAATTTGAAATCATGAATTAATTGGTACCAAATCCGATAATTAGTTGTTGCTCGAACATAACGAAGGATCTGCTTTGCCGCTCCAAGATGATGTATCGTGGGACACTGCATAAACTTTGAGATTAGGTCGATAAGAAAAATGATATCTGGACGTGTCTGGGTAAGATACATTAGCCTTCCAACTAAGCTTCTATGCAACCGTTCATCAGCCTTCATAGTACCATCGTGTACCAATAATTTCTCATTAGTATTCATGGGAGTGGAACATGGCATGCACGACACCATATTAAATTTCTCAAGTAAGTCTAAAGCATACTTTTCTTGAGAAATAAAAATACCATTAACACTTTGTTGAACTTGATGTCCAAGAAACTAATGTAACAACCCTAGATCTGACATTTCAAATTCTTGCATCAAGTTTACTTTAAATTCTTTAGAAAGTGTACTCGACAAGCCTGTATAAATTATGTCATCTACATAACCACAAACTATAAGAAATTCAGTACCTGTTCCTTTTACATACAAAGTGTGCTCACTCTCACTTCTGTGAAATCCTCATTGCATTCGGTATGAGTCCAATCTTCCATACCAGGCTCATGGTGCCTGTTTAAGGCCATAAAGCACTTTTTTCAACCTGTACACATTCTCTTCCTTACCTTTAACAACAAATCTCTATGGCGGCAAACATAGACCTCTTCTTCCAAGAACCCATTAAAAAATGCAAACTTTATATCAAATTGAAAAACTGATCATTTCATATGAGCTGCTAATGCCAAAATAATTCTAACAATTTCAAAATGTGCAACAGGATAAAAAGTTTCTGAAAAATCTACTCCAAATTCTTGAGCATACCCCTTAATGACTAACCTTACCTTGTATTTTTGCACACTTCTGTCAGCATTATATTTAACCTTCTAAACCCATTTCACACCAATAGCATTTTGACCTATGGGTAAATCTACGAGTTCTCAAGTATCATTTTTTCACTGGCTTCCATTTCTTCTTTCATGGATCTTACCCATTCGTGTTTCCCACTAGCATCCTTGTAGCACATAGGTTCTTCAACCAATAGAGAAAATGTACAAGATTCATAAATTTCTTTTATGAATCTTACCTTTCTAGGTGGTGTATCTATGTCCTCAGTACCACCATTGTCTTGAGAGATGCTTGTTGAAGCTTCTGATATTATTGCCTCTTTCACCAACTTGGTCTTTACAATTGCATTTCTTGAAGCTTCTAACGTCTTATCAGACACAAGGGGAATGCCTCCCATATTTGACCTATCTGCATCTTGATTCTAATTCTAAGAGCTTAATTCATAAAAAATAACATCACGATGAATAATTACACTCTTAGTTGTTGGATTATATAATCGATACCCCTTTGTTGTGTCACTATAACCAACAAAAATGCATTTCTCATTTTTCTTATCTATCTTGTTACAATCACTAATCGATCAAGAAATAAGAAACACAACAAAAAATTCTTAAATTACTCACATTTGACTTTCATTGCCACCATGCCTCATATGGAGTCATGTTATGCACAACTTTTGTTGGAGATATATTGAGTAAGCATACTGTTGTGTTAACTACTTCAGCCTAAAATTCATTTGAGAGTTATTTTTTACTCAACATGCTCCTTGACATTTCTGATTGTACAGTTTTTCTGCTCAGCTACACCGTTTTGCTCTTATATTTCCCTTACTGTTAGCTACCTACGAATTCAATTCTTCTTGCAAAAATCTTCAAAATCATTAGATAGAAATTCTCCCCCTCTATCTGTACGTAGATACTTTATGACATGCTCACTATCTTTTTCTGCAAAAACTTTAAACTCTTAAATTTTTTTAAATGCTTTTAATTTTTTAGAAAGAAAAAATACCCAACTCATGCAAGTAAAATCATCAGTAAGCAATAAAAATATCTACTATTGTTCAAGGATAGAGTGTTCATGAGCCCACAAAGGCCTGCATGAACTAACTCAAGAGGCTTTTTGGCTCTCCATGCCTTTCCGATGGAAAATGACAAACGATGTTGCTTCTCATGTACACACCCTTCACCCACTCCATCATTGCATATTACACTAGGCAACTCCAAAACCATGTTTTGGGTTCTTAGTATTTTCAGCCCATTATAGTGTAAATGTTCATTACCGTAAGTGTCAAAGATGCGAAGACCTATCATCTTTGCCAATCAAGGCAACATCATTCACGTGTGTAAATTCAAGAGGGAACATTCTATTAGGTGCCATCTTGACTCTGATGAGAGGTTCACTGTCTATTTTTCTTTTTCTAATTTCACATACTCCATCATAAAAATTAAGTGCATAACCATTCTCAATCAATTGTCCAACACTCAATAAATTTTATGATAAATGAGGTATGCAATAAACATCATGAATCATTCTTTTATTAACTTATTTAACGTCAACTTCAATAGTTCCCTTGCCTTCACTTTGCACTTGTTTGTTGTTTCCAAACCGAACATTCATTCTCATGGATTCATCAATATTGTGAAAAAGTTTTTTTTTTCACCTGTCATATGGTTACTACAACCACTATTTAGAAACCATATATTATTAGCCTTGGTTTTCAATTGAGCAAGGAAAAGATTACATTGTTCTTGTTCTTCAACGACATTGACCTGCTTCTTTGTTTTCTCCCAACACCTTGCTTTCACGTACCCATACTTCTTGCAATAATAGCATTGTTTGTCTTTATAAGTCGACTTTTGATTATTTCCATTGTGCCGACCCATTTTAGATCTTTCACGACACGACCTCGGCCTCGATATCCACCTCTACTTCTTCCTCTTCCTGCATATTTGTTCTCCAAGGATCCTTCGCCACTTGCTTGCTTGTTAGAAATTTTTACCTTGGCCTGAAATGCATTTTCAATACTTTTCTCGGTTGACCTGTTCAACCTAGCCTCATGTGCCAAAAGAGACCCCATTAATTTGTTAATAGAATAATCACTCATATCCTTAGATTTCTCTATAGCTGTGACGATATGATCAAACTTTGGTGGTATACTTCGTAAGATTTTTTCTACTACCTTTTTATCATTAATTATTTCTCTAAATATTCTCATTTGATTTATGGTAGTAGACATTCTAGAAAAAAAGTCTTGCACAGACTCATTTTTTTCATTAACAGGGTCTCAAAATCTCTACGAAGTGTTTGGAGTTTCACAGTAGTTACCTTACTATCTCTATGATAGGCTTCCTTCAAAACAGTCCACATTTCATTTGGCTTGGTGGTTGTCGCAATTCAAGAAAAAATACTTTTTGTTACGGTTTACTGCAAAATGAGAAGGGATTTAGCATCCCTTTTGCGCAACTCCCTTACTTCAGTTGCTGCCTTTTTTGTTGCCTTTGAGCTTTGTCTCTACAAAACCATTTTCAACTAGATTCCAAAGATCTTGAGAGATGAAAAATGCCTTCATCTTAGTATTTCAAAATTCATAATTCTCTTCATTAAAAATAGGTACCAATGCATGTGAAAGATTTATAGAGTTTAGATTCGTACCGTTAGACATCATGAATTACACCACGTAATTACAAACCAACTTGAATATCCAACTTTGACAACGATCTTTGCAATGATCAAACACGCCCAGCTCAATCGAACCTGGTGCTCTGATACCAAAACTATTGAAAATATCGTGAAACACGCAGTATACACACTACAAAAGATAATCTAACTGTGGGAGACGTTAATACTAAAACTGTTTAACACAAGGTAAAAACTTAAAATTAAAACGTACAGGCTACAGGACCATTATATAGAGATAAAAAGCATACTCATAACCGCTCCTTCTCATTAGGAGCCACTACCCCACTAACGCATTGTAATTCATAGGAAACTGACTCCTTAAGTTTAGGAACCACATCACACGTGGTTTACATACTCTCACACCCACACCCACTAACCCACTACTTACGGTTACACATTCACGTAACCCTCTTTTTGCATCAGACTCTATCAATTGCAAAGATATAAGAATTGAGAAATTGTCTGATGAAATGTCCCCAAGAAAGCTGTTCTGGCAACCAAATGATATCTCATCGTTTGGTTTGTCATTTGCTGCTTCAATGATATTATTCTTCCAAAAAAAAAAAAGACAAAGTCAGAACGGAATGCAACATGAAACTAATGGAATTCCATCTGGCCAGCAGGTGCGGTCTGTGCGAACTTGTAGTAGAAAATTTTGTGCACTTGTTTGTACTGTGCAAATGTCACAGAGAATTGCATATCAAATATTGGAAATAGGTCCCAACAACCCACTACCGTTGCCCGCGTGACCTGCTCCTAACTCATCCAAGGGGCGTGGGGGCTGGCCGAGGAGACTTCAAATGGAGGTTCTGGGTGCTGGTCACATGGCGATAAATCTGGCTGTCTCAAGCATACAGAAGGTCCACAGCATGATATGCAGAGAAACAAAAGAAGCCAATAAACTGGATCAGGGAAAAAATGCAGCAATTGTCAAGTTGCTGTGCTGCTGTTAATATGGTTTACATTGTTGACCGGTGTATGGGAACTGTGAATGTAGTATACAATGATGTAGTAATGCTATTTATATGAATAAAATTTTCCTTCTAAAAGAAAAAGTGTTTGAATTATTTAAATACATGTTAGTGAAAGGACTGGCACCAGATGATGCAACTTTAATAGCAGCACTAATGCTTGTAGCCATTCTTGATATATTTTCAGATTGATGAGTATGTATGGGATTACTCCTCATCGATGTCATTAATCGCACGTTATATATATATATATATATATATATATATATATATATATATATATATATATATATATATATATATATTTTTTTTTTTTTTTTTTGAAAATGAACAAGGATGCTAAAAGAAGCAGAGAAACTGATGTGTAGACCAGTTGCTGGTTATGCAAAAATGAGCTTGGAGCTTAATCGAGTTAAGGAGTCAAAAAACTGAATGTTTCGATTTTTAGTCTTGGGAAATGCATTGTTTAAATTGTATAATATGATTATAGAGATATATACTTGAAGCATGCACGTTGTATATAGGTCTAGCGAGTCATTCATGGGGAGTTTATGTGAAGGCCTTAGATCTCAACCTTGAAATTCTGTAAGTGGTTCTATTGAAGACATTCAATAATAATGCTGAATCAAGGATTTGGAAAACTAGACACTGATTATAGACAGCCAATCTGCAGGCAAGAAATCCCTATACAATGATGACCAAGAAGTTTGTCAGCCCCGCAGGGGTCGTCCACATTATTAGGTAGGGCATTATGCCAAGCTACCTCAGGCTTGACCCATTTAGGATCAGCTTGAACTCATCCGAAAAAATAAATGAGCTGAGCTTAAACAAGGGCTTAGGCTCGGTATGCATAAACAAGTGAGCTTGAACAAACAATCCAGCTTGGATAAGCCTGACAAACCCGATTAAGCTCGGCTCATATATGTATTATCGACATGTGCACAAAGAGAGGTCTTGCCTTAATGGGTAAGTGGTTGGTCACCCATGAAAGTGGTGTGGGTTTTAATCACAACATTCATCAATTGTTTATAAAAGGTATTTTTACTGGCTAGGATTTCAAAACTTCCAAAAAGTTTTTAAACTAAAGGTGTTCAGCTTGAGCCGAACTTGAACAACCAGTTTTTCTAAACCAACTGAGCTGGGCCAGCCCAAGCTCGGCTCGAACCCAGGTGGTATGCAACTCTATGATGAGAGGGCGGGTGCCAGAGGTGCAGCAGGCTCTCTAGAGATTAAAACCCATAACTTAGTGTAGCAAACGTGGATGATGACATAACACCATGCATCCAATCCATAGTAAAGTACGGGACACGTGGCAATACAGTAGCCAGGAAAAGACCCACAATCCATGACTTAGTGTAGCAGGAAGATGGAAACTTTTGGGGTGTTTCTTTCCCATTGTAAATATTAATATTTTTGAAGAGAAAATGACAAGCTCATATGATTCTTTTTTCGAGATAACATAGCTCCTTATTGATTTGACTTGTAATATCTATAATTTGATCATGTGAACAATATTCATTTTCCACGAATCCTGCACTGCTTCTTAACTACCTCTTCAATTTAATTACCAAACGTGGCTTGAGGGATAGTGACCATCCGGAGATTGCAGAGGCATTGGAGATTTAGACTTTGCGTTTGTGATGTGAAGTCATAGAAAAATGTGGACCGTGTTCTCTCTTTCTCTCTGTAGGGAGAGTCGGTACAATATGAGAACAGAAGAATAAACTAAAATATGAGAACTAAAAATATAGGCATTTTCATTACTTTTCTTTTGTGAACCCAATCATGTGGATGTGCTTGGCATGGTGAATTTGTTAAGAATCAATCATTGGATCGTATATTTTTGATGAAAAATGTGAATTTTGAATGCTTGAATATTTATGAATATTATGAGTCATTGATTTTAAAGGCTTAAAAAATCTCATTTATGCTTCAATTTGGATGATTCAAGAGCAGGTTCTTATAAAACCAAGCATGTAGATCGTACGATCAGATTAAAGAAAAAAGGAAAAAATCAATGAAAATCATGGTTCACATAGTTCTCATATTTCCAATTCTACTATATATATATATAGTAAGGCGTAAGAGTGGATGACTTATGTCGTCCACTGTCATTGGACGTGCACCTGCTGCTGATAACATGTGATTTTACACAAAACAACCTTTAACACGGCAGTTCTTGACGGATCTAAAGACCCAAAAATGCAAAAAAATGATGAAAAAGTGGTGTTCAACGTTAAGCCGTCCAGGATTTTGCTCATTATATATATATATATATATATATATATATATATATATATATATATATATATAGAGAGAGAGAGAGAGAGAGAGAGAGAGAGAGAGAGAGAGAGAGTAACATTGGATGACATAAGTCGTCCATTGTTAGCGGATGCACGCCATCCGCTGATTGTGCGTACTCAGTGGAGGGCGCACATTTAACAAAAAAAAAATCACTTTTAGCGTCCGTTCACGACAGCCCTAAAAGTGTGATTTTGGCCCATGACCACCACTAAAGCCTGAAATCAGCCCCACTGGGCGTTATAGTTTTAGGTGTTTTATGTTTGATCCAAAACCGTTAAATGTGTTTATCTTTGTTTACTGCAACACGTATCTGATTGAGCATTTTTATGTTCAATTAAATATTTTAAAGAAATAAAAAAAAGTTGACATTGTACTAAATTTCATGATAAAATATTTTAATTTTTAAGTCACATCAATTTGAAAGAAATTATGTTTTCTTAAAAAAGAAGTAATGATAAACACTTCTGGCTATTCAGAAAACTATAATTTTTAGAAGGTACTAAAGGTGACCTAATAAAAAAGGGAGCAAAATAATTCCCTTTCTGTATATGTAATATGTATAATGCCCCTTTATGTCCTCATCTTAAATCGTCCAATCACATGATTGGATAGTTAAAAGATTCCGATAGATACGATCTACCTGGATTAAAATTTTAAATCATGTGATTAAGATAAGTTAAAAGTATTTTTAAGAGCTGTAAAAATCAATGGTTAATAAAGTGTTAGAACTTTATAATTAATTTTTTACCATACAAATAAATTCATAATACCATTTATTTTGCTCTGGTGTACACTATCATGAGCCTATTTCTTCAATAAGCCAGTGTGGCACGACAGTCTTTCCTTACCGTTGCAAGCCTTTTTGGTCGCTCATTTGCCATTGCGGAAGCTTTGAGTATAAAGAGTGCAAGAGAGTGAAAGAGAAGAGAGGAAGAAAAATTACAATCACTTGAAGGTAATCACATTGTGAGTAAACGAAGAAAGCTCAATGCATTTGCATTCATTCAGTATTTTGCCCGTAGGCTCATTACAATTCAGATCTATGGGTTAACACATCAGTGTATTGATCAACCTGAACCAAAGTACAAGGGTTGGCCCAGAGAAACTTATAAGTGACTCAACACTTACATCATGACTCAACCAAAGCAAAATAGACATTGGACACAACTGTAGAAAGTAGGTTACAAGGAAACATGATCCATCTTCAAATCATGTGCCGCCCTCGGTGCCATCTGTTTCATTGTAAGCCCTGACTTCATCTGGATAGCGGCTCTTCATTCGAAATGCTGACTCTCACATCAGTTTCGCTGTCTTCTCCCACTACAAAAAATACTTATTGAATTTGCCCAAGTAGTTGACCTTATGAGGAAGGATCATGTTGAGACAATTCTCAGCACATTGTGTTGTCGGGGCCCTCTGCAGGATAGGAGTGCGTTGTGGCATGATACGTTCTGGATCTTCCTCGTCCGCATAGAACTGTTTTAGGTTGTACACGTAGAACACCGGGTGCACCTTGAAGTCTGGGGGCAGGTTCAGCTTGTACGCCAGTTTGCGCACTCTCTTGGTGATGGTGAATGGTCTCTCATACTTTCTGATCAATCTGCGGTGCCATCCATGGAAGATGCTTGTGCTATCCGGATAAAGCTTCACCAACACTTGGTCCCCAACACGGAACTCGACAAGCCGATGATGCTTGTCCGTCCACTTCTTTATCCTCCTAGTCGCATTGTGTAGAAATGCCTTCGCCAACTCAGTCTTCTCATGTCTGTCTCGAACAAACTATTAGGCAAAGGATGACCTTTCCTTCTCTTATGTGGCTAGAGTATGCGAATTCAGTGGTTGCTGCCTTGTGGCTATCTCGAACGGGTTGTAGCATGAAGACTCACTCTTCTAAAGATTGTAGCAGAGTTGGGCTATGTCCAAGAGCTTCACCCAGTCTTTCTAGTTGGCACTAACAAAGTGCCTGAGGTACTGCTCCAATAGTCTGTTGATGTGCTCTGTCTGCCCATCCGTCTGTGGGTGAAAACTTGTTAAAAATAGCAGATCAGAGCCGAGTAACCAAAACACTTCATGCCTGAATTTGCTCATGAAGCGAGCATCACGATCGCTCATAATGCTTCTTGATACACCCTAGTGATTCATAATATGCTTGACAAGGAACTTTACAGTCTTCTCTGCAAGGTACTCTTTCGAAGCTAGGATGAAGGTGGCGTACTTAGAGAAATGATCTACCACCACAAGGATGGAGCTGAAGCCATTTACCTTTGGTAGACTAACAATGAAGTCTATAGAAATGCTCTCCCAAAAACTTTTTAGAATAGGTAGAGGCCAGCAATCTTCTGGTTGGTCTTCTTGTCTTGCTGGCAGATAAGACACGTTCACACATACCTCTCCATATCATCTCTTATCTGCGGCCAATAGTAACCGCGCTCAAGGAGTGCTAAGGTCTACTCCTGTCCTGGATGACTGGCCTATAGTATATCTTGACACTCCTTAAGTAGTTCATGGCATAGGCTTCCCCACCACGGCATAAAGACATGTCTCCCTTTTGTTATGAGGAGGTCGTCCCGTAGCCAAAATCGTTGAGTCTTTCCCGCTTGTGCTAGAGAGACAAGGTGTTGCACCGTTGTGTTCTGATGCATACTTTCATGGATACAGTCCAACAATGCACCCTCTAAGTGAACTTTCGAAGGCTCTGCCCGTGTAGCCATCAGTTCAGCCTTACAACTCAGAGCATCAGTAACCACATTGGTCTTCCTCACCTTATACTCTAAAGCGAAGTTAAACTCAGTTAGGAACATTTATCATCGAGCTTGCTTGGGCGTCAGCTTCTTCTATGTCTAAAAATAGCTCATGACGACATTGTCCGTCTTGACGACGAACTGGGCACCCAGAAGGTAGTGCTGCTATGTCTTGAGATAATGCACGATGGATGTCATCTCACGTTCGTGCATAGTATAGCGCCTCTCTGCATCCTTTAATTTCTGACTCTCGTAAGCAAATGAATGCCCCTCCTGCATGATAACTCCACTGATGGCGAAGTCTAAAGTATTTGTATGGACTTCAAAGGGTCTTGTGTGGTCCGACAACCACAACACAGGTTCCCTCACCAAGGCTTTCTTCAAGCCATCGAAGGCATATTGGCAGGCTCCTATCTAGATCCATACCCGATTCTTCTTTAACAAATCCGTGAGGGGCTCAATAATGAGAGAGTAGCCTTGATGAACCTTTGATAGTAGTTTGCCAAACCAAAGAATGATCGCAACTCTGACACTTTGGTTGCAGACTCTATGCCTGAATGTCTCTTATCTTCTGCCCGTCTATGCGCAGCAAACCATGCCCCACAACGTGGAAAAAGAAGTTGCTCTCTTTCTGTCCGAAGAGATACTTCTCTCGCTTGACATAGAAGTCATTCTTCTTTAGCACCTGAAACACTGTTTGCAAGTGCCTAACATGTTTCTCTATATTGTTGTTGTAGATCATGATGTCATCAAGATAGACTACCATAAACTTGTCTAAATAAGGGTAGAAAATCTTGTTCATCAATGTTGTGAATGTGGCCGGAGCATTAGTTAACCCAAATGGCATTACCAAAAATTCATAGGAACCATAACTAGTGACACACGTTATCTTTAGCTTATCACCATCTACAATCCTTACTTGGCATAACCTGATCGCAAATCTAGCTTCGAAAAGATACGAGCACTACTTAACTGATCGAACAAGTTCGCTATGAGTGGCAACAAATACTCGTTCTTCACCGTGACCTTGTTTAGTGCAAGATAATCCATACATAACCTTTTAGAACCACCATGTTTCACCTGAAAGAGCAAAGAAGCGCCAAAGGGTGCTTTTGAAGGATGAACGATGCCTACTTCTAACATCTTATTTAGTTGTCTGCGTAGGTCCTTCAATTCAGCATGTCCCATGCGATAGGGGACCATGGCAGATGAATTTGCTCCTGGGTCAACTCAATCCTTTGGTCAACCTCACGTCTCGGGGCAGACGCTTCGACAGTTTTGGGGGCATCACTTCTTGAATCTCTACCAACAGTATGGCAAGGGTTGGCGGCACTATTGCTTCAACCTTCCCTTCTTCAGTGTGCACAACAACTAAGAATGTCTGCTCTCCCCGCTTGACACCCTTCTTCAATTCCATAGCAGACAACATTGAAGTCTTGCCTCCAAGAGTAAGGCATTGCACAGTATGTGACGAATTCAACCTCATGATTGTCAATGAGTTTACCTTATACAACATCATTACATTCTGGCTGCCAAGAAACTCTATGCCCAAAATCATCCAAAAATCGTCCAAGGTCACCACTGAAAAGTTGGCTTTGCTGATGAATCATTGATAGTAGTTTTTCAAACCAAGAAATGACCATAACTCTAGCACTTTGGTTGGTGGACTCCATTCTTGAATGACTTTTATCTTCTGTCCATCCATGTGCACCAAACTATGCCCCAAAACGTGACGAAGGAAGCTGATCTCCTTCTGTCTGAAGGGACACTTTTCTCGCTTGACATAGAGGTCATTATCCTTCAGTAACTGAAACACTGTTTGCAAGTGTCCCACATGTATCTCCATGCTGCTGCTGTAGATCATAATGTCATCAAGATAGACTACCATAAACTTGTTTAACTAAGGAAAGAAAATCGTATTCATCAATGTCATGAATGTGGCCAGAGCATTACTCAACCCGAATGGCATCACCAAAAATTCATAGTCACCATAGCAAGTGACACAAGTTATCTTTAGCTCGTCATCATCTGCAATCCTCACCTGCCAAAAATCTGATCGAAAATCTTGCTTCGAAAAGACATGGGCATTGCCTTACTGATAGAACAAATCCGCTATCAGTGGTAACAGATACTTGTTCTTCATTGCGACCTTGTTCAATGCATGGTAATATACACATAACCTTTTAGAACCATTATGTTTTACCTGAAAGAGCATAGGGGCACTAAAGGGTGCTTTTGAAGGATGAACAATGTCTACTTTTAACATCTTATCCAGCTACCTGCACAACTCCTTCAATTTAGCTAGTCCCATGAGATAGGAGACCATGGCAAGGGGCTTTGCTCCCACGGTCAATTCAATCTTGTGGTCGACCGCGTGTCTCGACGACAAATGATTTGACAGTTTTAGAGACATTACTTCTTGAATCTCCGCCAACAGTGGGGCAAGGGTCAGTGGCACTGTTGCTTTAACCTTCCCTTCTTCGGTGTGCATAGTAACTAAGAATGTCTGCTCTCCCCGCTTGACACCTTTCTTCAATTGCATAGCAGACAACATTGAAGTCTTGCCTCCAAGTGTAAGGCACTGTACAATGCATGAAGAAATTGACCCCATGATTGTCAATGAGTTCACCTTCGGCAGCATCATTACATTCTGGCTGCAAAAAAACTCTATGCCTAAAATTATGCAAACAATCATCCGATGACACCACTGAGAAGTTGGCTTTGTCGACCCAACTTCCAATTTGGATAGCCACATCCCTTGCTTCACCAAGGATGGGCTTGGCCTCAGAGTTCACCGTCTTGATGGTCCTCTGCTTTGGCCCGGGCTTCAAGCCCAACCGCTTTTCTCCTTCCCGCTAGACGAAGTTATGTGTGGCTCCGGAGTCTACCATTGTCGTAGTAGACTTTTTATTTGTAATGACTTCCAAATATATGAGTTCTTTGCTGACTGGTATGCTTTTTATTACACAACTTCTGACCGCATTCATGGTCTGCATGGCCCCTATCCGAGGCTTTATGACCTCGGTATTACTACTCTCTGCTTGTACCACATTGACTTGTTTGTCGTCCTTCACGAGAAACTTTGAGCATTGCCTTGCGATATGTCTATCGCCACATAACCAACAAATCATGACCCGCCCTTTGTTGTCATTGTTGTACGTCTTGTAATTATGCTTCTTGTTGAAGTGGTGTTGGGTCGATGTCTCACCCTTGTTGTCGTGCCGAGCCTCTTTCTTGCCTTCATGGTCCAGTTTTTTCCCAACCTTGGTTGATGAAGTGAAGGTCTTGTGTCGAGTATCTACTAAGAGCTCGGCCATCACATATGCATCTTTCAAAGTCTCGGGATTGCCCATTTTCACTTCAAATTGTGCTATGCATCTTCCAAAGTCAATTCAGCATGTCACATATGCACATCTTAATTGACTCGTCAATTTTTGAAGCTCTAAAAAAACTACTCACTGGACGATCCAAGATCTAGTTCCTAAAATCAATGTTGTCAGTATCAGTATCGGCCCTAAGTCATTTTCCCATCGATTCAGCTGTATTGGCCGATATCGATATCATTCTATATCGGCATAAAAATAATAAAACAAGTTATTATGTGTCAATCATAACATGACATGTGTTAAAACCATTTATTTAATCTTAAAATAATATTTTTAGTATTTTTATATTTATTAAAAATTAGCCAATTTGGGCTTGTAGTGTATTGATGCACAGATACTAATAACATAGCCTGCAATGCCAAGTACATAGATATATCCCATGAGTTCCTTACCCATGGGAGAGTATTGGTCACCCTCATGGGTAAGAAACTTGAGAGGTTATTTTGAGCAAATCTAACTCCACAAATGTATTCAACATGGTCAAAATAGTAGTAATAGACTCTTGAATCATATTTTAGACATAAAAATAAAATTTTATGAGTTTTAAAAAGTCGATACATTATAAGCCATTGATTTTTTAACCCCAGCAAAATCTTACATATACATTGGAATAGCATGATCCAAGGACTAATTTCCACTAACCCAAACATGTAAATCACATTTGGAGGGTCAGATATGCAAAAAACATTAAAATAAAAAATATTATATTTTTTATTAGAGGATTTCTTACTTACGAGGGTAGCAACCATAGTGACAAAAGTTAAAAAAGGCAAAATCTCCGGAGTCAAAAACTTGGGAGATTTTAAAATTTTTCATAAAATCTTGCATTTTTTTTGGCAAAATCTGGGCAATAAGAAATAAATTAAAAAATATAAAAAAATTTAATTTTTATAAGAAAATATAAATAAAACACATTTAAAAATAAAAATCTCGTGATAAATATCTGCTAAAACTGTAAATATCATAATATTTGTCACAGTTTGAAAATCTTGCAAGAAATTGTCGTTTTAAACTTTCAGGCAATTTCTCCCGATATTATCACGAGATTTTTATAAATCTCAGGATATTTGTTACAGAGGTAGCAACGATATATATATATATATCTACGGTACTTTCTCTCCTGTGTTTTATCTTCTTGGTACTTTAATTCAGATGTGCAAGAAATTTATCTACAATAAGCAATTCTTTGTTTTACCCTGAAAATCTTTCAATGACAGAGCAAAAGTTTGAAAAATGAGATGAAAGCATGAGGGGAGAGCGGTTGTATATGCAAGAGGGATTTCCCACTTTAATTTCAACCACATGAAACCCTCTTAATTGGTTTATCATTTAAAAAGCTAAGCAATGCATTGCTATCAATTTTGACTGATGTGCATAACATACAAGAAACAGTTTGGCCTACTTTCTGTTAATTGACAATCACTGTCCAAATTCATACCACATATCGTGATTTTTTCCATCGTCAGTGTTGTGCCGACTTTAAATTTCAACATCAAAACGTGCAGTTTTCGATTGTGGCAGTTGGCTGTTGCACAAAGCATTATCTGTAAAGACCCACATTCCCCAAGTGCCTACTGTTCCTTTGAAAAAGATTCAATCTGAATATTTTCTATTGCTACTAGTTGTTACCTCTAGCGTCAACTTTAATCATCGTCGCAAGATCTCTTTAATCAATAGTGACAGCTTAGACTGTCACTAAAGGTGTTTCATTAAGAAAAAAGTAAAGATCATTAATGACAGCTTAAGCCATCACTAATAGACATATGCTAATAAATATATAAAATATTAAATTATATATATAATGTGTCTCTGTTAAGCATTTCTCATCACGCGAGAATTGAAATATGCAGCTTCATTTCCTCCAATCTCTGCTTTAATCACTAAAGATTATTCATGTGTCTCGTACTTCAAGCCCTCAATGTAACTCAGAAGCAAATCCAAAACCTAACTTAATCAAAGGTCAATATCTTTAGTGATTAATGAGGACCCGCATGTCATCGGTAAAAAAAAAAAGAGAAATCTTCAAATACCCCCCAAATATTTTGGCCCCAAATATTTTGGCCTAATTCATTTGCACAACAAACATTTCAGATTTTGCAAATGCCCACTAAGTTTTTACTTGGTTTTATCAAATGACCTCAGTCATAAACTATCATTGGGTTGTTATTGGATTAAGGTAACTCATGTTGTGAAATTACCATTTAAACGCTGTAATTAGATAAATAAAATTATTAGTTCAGCCTTACTCTATAAGGATGAGCAAAATAAGTTTGTCAACTGAATGTATTTAGCAAAAAATTTATTACCTACACTGATATATGAACCATTGCCCTCCCTAAAAAACCCCACAACTCTAACCACTACACCATAAAGCTTATTGTTGGCTATTTTCTATATATATATATATATATATATATATATATATATATATATATATATATATATATATACACTACACCATAAAGCTTATTGTTGGCTATTTTCTATATATATATATATATATATATATATATATATATATATATATATATGTGTGTGTGTGTGTGTGTGTGTGTATATATTTTAGATTGTGATAAGTCAATCAACCCAACAATTGCTCAACCCACTATAACACAATTGGGTCAGTTTGGTTCCTCAACAGTTGATCCGGTAAATATATAAAGAGAAACTAAATGCATTTTCATTTAACCCAAAAGCTGATGTGGTTATATATAATTGACAAAAGTTTTACTAATTCAAGAATCAAGATCAATTAGCTATTGCTATGATCGTAACTATGTGAGTTTTAAGCTTTTCATTTAGATATGACAAATTAATCCACTTGATTTTAAGCCTATATAAATTTGGGAAAAGTAGTAGCTACCTATCACTTTTTGAGCCTATCACAAGCTTATCTCCAGTAAATAAGGGTTTCATGTTATTTATTTTCAAATCAGACCTTATAGATGTCTTAAGCATGGTTGATTTGCTAAAAATCACACTTGGATCATATTTTTTGATTAAAAACATGAATTTTTAAGCATTGACTATTTTTGAAAATTATAGACCATTGATTTTTAAATCTTATAAAAACCTAACTACGTGGCATAATCGGAAGATTCAAGAGTCTATTCCTATATAATTAAGCATTTAGATCACATCTATATGATGAGATTTTAGTGGGTCAAGTAAATGTTGGGTTGATTGGCTTATCACAATCTAAATATAAAGATTTTGTTTTGAAAAATAACCAACAACAAGCTTTATGGTGTAGTGGTTAGAGTTGTGGTTTTTGTTAGGGAGATCAACCTATCATAGGCAATAATTTTTTGTTAAATACATTTAATTGATAGCCCTACACAGTCAAACTTGCTTTACTCATCCTTTTAGAGTAAGGATGAACAAATAATTTTGTTTTTCTAGTTACATAGGTAAAATAGTAACTTCACAATATGAGTTAAGTTAACCCAAGAACAACCCAATGTTAGTTTATGATTGAGGTCATTTGATTAACCCAAGTAAAAACTTTGGTGGGCATTTGCAAAGTCCGAAAATGTTTGGTGTGCCAATGAATTAGGATGAAATGTTTGGGGGTATTTGAAAATTTTCCAAAAAAAAAGGTTGCTCTTATAACTAATCTATGCAGATTTTCTTTTGAAACATTAAAGACATTACCTTATTGGTAGAAAAAAAATTCTTTAGGTACTATCCATGATTACCTATCTGTAGAAACTCTTAATAAGAAGTGATATTTCAGTAATCATGCTTAGGGCTATATAGTTAAAGATGGAAGCTCATGGTATTAATGATTGAGCTTGGAGGGTCTTCTCTTTCCCACCTTAAATCTAAGGGCACATTGACAATGAAAGACTATGACAGCAAAATCTGGTGCCTCATGCATAAATTCTAGCCACAAACTATATGTTCAATTGCAGCTATGCCTAAATGCAACTTTTGAGAAGCTGTGACAACTGTTTCCTCTTAAGGAATCAGAGAAAGAGAAAAGATAGTCGAAACATTAATGTGGCTTCAGTCTTACCTCCAAAAGGCAAGCTTTGCAAACGCAAAGTTCACTGTTTCATGAAAACTCGTGGCATCTAATGTTCGTGCACGTAAGCGCCTCCATGTACATGTGTGTGTGTGTGCTCGAGCGTCTATGTGGTTCATATTTACACACACACAAGAGCAGGTGCCTGTGCACTTGTACTTGATGTCAACAGGTTCTCCAAAGTTTTTGCTTATCCAAAGTTTTTGCCTCTAGACTTCTCGAGAATGCCATGGTACTCTAATCATAGTGACAATGACAAATATCGGTGATATTCTGAACAAAAATTTTAAAAAATATAATATTTTACTTAAATGGCCAAAATATCATGATACTATCGTTGCTGATAAACCATAAGACAAATCAAATTTTCAATTTATTCCATGAATTTTGCTACACTGACTTTTACATATTCTAAACTCATGTTGATGTTGATAGAAATTTTACCTTAGTGGGTCAGACAACTCAAATTGAACCAGTGAGCTCGATGCACGTGTAAATACGTTATCTTTCAAGCGATAGTTGCCCCACTTAGGATCAAGTCCTCGGTGCAATGGGTACTCATGCAACTACGCTCTTAGGATATAACCGAGCTTTTACCTTCTTGCAAATGATCGGACCATGTCTTGCACTGGGTGAGCCCAACAACCTCAACACGAATTACCTTAAGCAACCTCTTGATTAGGGTTGAATCAGATATGGATCCTAAGTTTGGATATAGACCTTAACATTAACTAGGTCAGATCTAAACTACAATCGGATATGAGTCTGATCAGCAACCAGATCTGGATGTTGGATAGAAATCTAAACTATAATGAATCTGGATTCTGGATAGATATCCAAACTATAACGAATCTAGATTTTGGATAGAGATCCAAACTATATTCAGATCTAGATTCTGGATAGAGATCCAAACTATATTCGAATCTTGATTAAATTTGAAAGTGAATCTGGACCCGAATTGAGGCTAGATCTGGGCTACACTAAATCTGAATCTCTCTGAAAGAATCAGATCTCTACTTGAATTTGGGTCTAACCCATGAGAGAGAAACACCAAAATTAGAGAAAGAGAGAGAGAGAGAGAGAGAGAGAGAGAGAGAGAGAGAGAGAGAGAGAGAGAAACTTCATCTAGCAAGAGAGGAGAGCAAAGCTCGAGATAAAGAGAAAAGAGTAGAGAGGGATGAGTAATGAGGAGGGGGAGCTCGGTTTATACAGGCCCCAGCCCACCAGCCATCATAATGGCCATTAAGGGAGCCTAAATGGCTAAGTCAATGGTCAACATAGTTGGGTAGCTATGGATCATTTGGACTCTTAATTCTTATACAAAAACGTTGAGCAAAGTCCAAAAAGATCTAAGAATGTTTTAAAGCAAAGTCAAAGTCCATTTATTGGTTGGTTAAAGGTCAAAAATATACTTGAGGATTAAAACCATCCTAGGTATTCAAAAGAAAGTCAAAGACCAAACCGAATCAAACTGAACCAAACCAGTTCTTGTCTGAATCCGAATATGAAACCACAAACCATAAACTCAAACCCAAACCCAAATTCAAATCTAAATATAAATATAATATATTGTTCGTAATCCAAGATCTAATGCCCTTGAGGGCCATGCCCTCTAAGGCACCACCTTTCTATATAAGGACAAAGAAAGTTTTTACAACTTTCAATATGGGACTAAACTTTTGTAGGAAACTCTATATCTATATACTTAAGAAAAAATAAAAAGATAGAGGTTATATTTAGGTAGTTTTGAGCAAAAAACCCAACAATCTCCCACGTGGGTCAAAACTATAAGAAGAGAACTCAAGAGGTTGTTCACGAAGATTCAGTGCATAGGTGAAGGTATTGTTTGGGTTTGAACCCCCACTTAGTGTTACTTAGTCTTAGTTAGTCTGGGACCTCAATAGTATTAGCTTTAAATTGAGAATCTTAATTGACCTTTCAAATACCGTAACACACACTTTCACTTTAGTGGTCATAGTGTGTCTACCAATATATAAAAGTTACATATTAAGGGTCATGTATTGTATCTCAGTTTCATGAGAACGTTAGATACAAAGTCTAAGTCTCATAGAAGACAACCCTCACATTCACACTCACATAGTTAAGTCCATCAAGGATGTAAACCTGTTTGAAACACCCCAATCATAAGGCCTATAGATCTTATTAAGAGTTTAATTCAAACTCAACTTTTGTACACATGTTTCAAGCACTTGACATCAAGAATGAAAAAATTATTAAGTGCTCAATTCAATCACTCAGAGACTTGTTCTTCCCATTGAATCACTCCACATGGTTTGACCCTTATCATGTGGTTGGGTTTCTGTCAGCAGTGATTGCTTTTATAGACTTTAACATTATTCTCCTCAATGTTTTAGATACGATATCTTGAAAAAGTCTCTTTGTCAACGGATCCGCTAAGTTTTGATAAGATTTCATGTACTCAATTGAGATTACTCCTTGTTTAAGTAAATTATTCATAAAATTATGCTTTAGACTGATATGTCTAGATTTTTCACTATAAATAGTACTGTGTGTTTTGTATATAGTTGCTTGACTATCACAACACATAGTTATTAGGGATACTAGCTTATCGCCTAATGGTATCACCATTAAGAAATTCTTTAGTCATTCAACTTTCATACTAGTTGATGCTAGTGCTATCAACTCTTCTTTCATTATAGAATGGGTTAGCACAGTATGCTTCTTGGATCTTCAAGCAATTGCTCTAGATTCAAGGGTAAATATATATCCACTTGTGGATAATGATTCATTGAAATGAGAAGTTCAGTTTGCATCATTGTACCCTTCAAGTACATCGAGTTCTCTTTCATAGAATATCTCAAACTCTAAAGTTGCTCTCAAATACTTCAAGACTCAATATATTGCATCTCAATGTTCTTATCCTGGATTATTTGTATATCAGCTTAACTTGCTCATGTTGAACGCTCTGTCTAGTCTAGTTTCATTCATAGCATATATGAGACTGTCAATAATACCTATATACTCTAATTGAGATATACTTCTTCTAGTGTTAATTGATAGCTTAACACTAGGATCAATCAGAGTAGCAATGGGCTTACAATTATAATGATTTTATTTTCTTAATGTTGTGGGATTGAGTTAATGCATAACCACTTTTATGTTTAATAAGTTTAATACCAACTATAACATCAACTAATCTCATGTCTTTCATGTCAAATTTAGATGAAAGAAAACTTTTGGTATTATTTATGCATTCTATATTATTACTCATGATTAACATATCATCTACATAGAGACAAACAATTATAACATGATTATCTTCTACTTTGTTATATATGCATTTATCAAAGACGTGGATTCTAAAACCACATAAAATGATTACTTCATTAATTTTTTATGCCATTGTTTAGGTGATTAGTTTAAATTATATAATGACCTTAACAGTTTACAAACTTTCTTTTGTTGACCCGGTGTGATATGACACTCAGATTTTTACATATAAATTTCTTCTTCTAAGACACCATTCAAAAAGGTAATTTTGGCATCCATTTGATGAATTTCAAAATTATAATTGATGTCGAAGTAACCATAGTTCTAATATATGCAATTCTACGTACATAAGCATAGGTATTAAAACAATCAAGTCTGGGTTTTTGTTTGAAACCTTTAGCTAATAGTCTAGCTTTAAAATTTTCAATAGAGCCATCGGTTCGAAGCTCCCTTTTTGAAAATTCATTTGCATCCCAAAGGTTTAAAACAAGATAAATCAACAAAAATTTAAGTTTTATTTTTCATGATAGAATCTAATCCACTCTATATAGATTTCTTCCAAGAAGGAGCATCAGGAGAGGTCATCGCTTCTAAAAAAGAAACATAATCTCTATTATATAGAGATAAAAATCAGAGCCAAAATATTTTGGTTTTCTCAATCTTTTACTTTTTCAAATTTCAATATTTTCAGTCTCATAATTTTTTTTTCTTGAATTATTTTCAAAACTTTTAGAGTTTCAAGTGATTTTAAATTTAAATCTTCTCTAAATTCGGCTTCGATATTTTTTAAAATCACTTTGGTTTCAATATCCACAAATCTATATATCTTACTATTTTGAGAATATTCAATGAAGACAAATGTTCTAATTTTTTTTTTACCTAGTTTGGTTAATTTTGATTCAGTAAGCTTTACATAAGCAATACAATCCCAAACTTTTAAATAACGTAAATTTAGTTTTCTCCCTTTCCAAAATTCATAAGGTGTAGTGTTTGACTTAGAATATGGAACTCTATTTAAGATATGACATAAACTAAGTGATGCATCAACCCACAAGTTATAATCTATACCAGAACTAATAAGCATTGGATTAACCATGTCAAATAGAGTCCTACTTTTACTTTCAGCTACACAATTATGACGAGGAGTATATGGACCAGTATTTTGTTTATATATTATACAAATTTTACAAAACTCAATGAACTCATTTGAAAGATATTCACCACCTCTATCAGATCTAAAAGACTTTATTTTGCTATTATGAAAGTTTTCAACCGCTGCTTTAGAAATCTTTAATTTTTCAAATGATTCATCTTTTGTTTTCATAAGATAGACATAAGCATATTTTGTTAAATCATCAATAAAGGTTATAAAATAATTGGTACCCCCACGCGTTGGAGTATTTTTTTTAATCGCATACATCACAGTGTACTAACTCTAGTAATTTAGAAGTTCTTTCAACACTCTGAAATAGTTTTTTTCACAAACTTTGTTTTAATGCACACATCACATTTTCTAAGATGCTCACATTTGCATTTAGGAATAAGTCTTAAGTTACCCATGTTTCTCAAAGATTTATAATTTACATGTCTTAATCTAGCATGTCATAAATCATATGAGTCAAGCATATAAACAGAAGAAGAAACAACTTTATTACTCAAATTGAGTTTGAACTATCCAATGGTGGTGTATCCTTTGCCTACAAACTTGTGGTTCTTCGACAATATAATATTGTCAGATTTCAATACAACTTTGAGAACATGAGTTGTAAGCAAATAGGCAGATACAAGATTTTTCATGACGGTAGGTACGTGATACATATTTTCTAGGGTTAGACATTTCTTAGAGGTGAAGTAAAGTTTCACACGCACTTTTTCATGAACTTTATCTTCATGTTTTTCTCCCATATATATAATATGGTCTTTCCCTACGGTTTTGTATGTTTTGATCATACTTCTATTATTGCATGAATGGATTATTGATCCAGAATCCATGTATTATCTTTTATTTAAATTAATAATAAATATCTCACTAACTACATCCATTAAGTCATTATCGGGTTTACTAGCATAGTGACCTGATTTTTCACAAGTATAGCAGGAAACAATCGTTATCTTTTTAGCATCGAATTTTGATTTATTGTTCTTCTTAAGTTCGGATTTGAACCTTGGTTTAGGTTCAACCATATTTATCTTAGCTCGAACTTCTTTTATATCATCTTTCTTATCTCGAGATCGAGCTTCCTCCTCGATTCTAGGATGTTAAAGAAGTTGTTCTAATATAAACTCTGCATTCTTATGTTTTAATTCATTTCAATAATCTTTCCAAGATGGGGGCACTCTCTCAATGATTGCAACCACTTGTAATAATTCATCAAGGTTCATACTCGTAGACTTGATCTAATTAGCCAAGATCTGTATTTCATGGATTTGAGGTAGCAATGGATTATCATCGAAGAAATTGAAATCCATAAGCTTATTAACCAAAAACTTATGATTTCATACATCCTTTATTTTGTATTTACTTTCAAGAGCTTCCCACAACTTCTTTGTAGTGCTAACTTCTGAGTAGAGGTCGAACAGGGTGTCGAAGAGTGCATTCAATATGTATCAGCGACACACAAAGTCATCATGTTTCTACTTTAGTCTCCTGCAACTTTTAGCAATAGTTTTGTCCTCTCGTTCTTCTGGATAGTCCTCTGTGAGCACATATGCCACTTTTGCAATCGTGAAGAAGATGAGCACCTTCTGTTGCCATCATTTAAAATTGGTGTCATCAAACTAGGACAACTTGGGTAGTTCTTGGTTTCTAATCTTTACAGTCATTATTTGCAGAATTATAGCTTAAAAATTATTGAAAATTCTACCGTAGTTAGTGGGTCAGGCAACTGAGAGTGAACCAGTGAGCTGAGAGGCATGTGTAAATGTGTTATCTTTCAAGCGATAGTTGCTCCACTTAGGATCAAGTCCTCAGTGCAATGGATATTCATGCAACTATGCTTTCAAAATATAATCAAGCTTTCGCAAATGATAGAACCATGCCCTACACTGAGTGAGCCCAACAACCTCGACACAGACCACCTTGAACAACCTCTTGACTAAGGTTGAATTAGATTTGGATCTTGGGTTTGGATCTAGATCCTAACAGTAATTGGGTCAAATTCAAACTATAACTGGATGTAGGTTTGATCAGCAACTAGATTTGGATTTTGGATAGGGATTCAAACTATAATAGATCTAGATCCTAGATAGGGATCTAAACTATAATTGAATCTGGATTGGCTCAAGAAATAGATCTGGATTCAAACCAATGCTGGATCTGGGCTAAACTAGATCTAGATCTCTCTAAAAGAATCGGATCTCTACCTGAATTTGGGTCTAACCCAAGAGAGAGAGAGAGAGAGAGAGAGAGAAGCACCAAAATTAGAGAGAGCAAAAACTTTAGCTAGAGAGAGAGGAGAGCATAGCTCGAGATAGAAAGCAAAGATTAGAGGGATAAAAAATGAGGAGGGGGAGCTGGGTTTATATAGGCCTCAGCCCACCAACCATCATAGTGGCCATTAAGAGAGCTCAAATGGTTAGCCATAATGAGCCTGGGCTGGCCAAATGGTCGACCATAAAGGCCTAAATGGCTAGCCAGAGAGGGGCGTTCAAAATAGACCAAAGTTATATGAATAGGATCTGAAATGACTCTGCCAGTTACAAGATCATCCAAGATAGGATTATAAGTCAACGGTAACATGGTTGGGTGGCTATGGATCGTTTGGACTCTTAATGCTTATGCAAAAATGTTGAGCAAAGTTCAAAACGGATCTGGATAAGATCTAAAAAGATCCAAAAGCAAAGTCAAATTCCATTTAATGGTTGGTCAAAGGTCAAAAATATACTTGAGGGCAAACCCAAATCTAAATATAAATTGTTTGTAATCCAAGATCCAAGGTTTGTTCAAGCCCAAAATCTAATGCCCTCTAAGGCTTCACCCTCCTATATAAGGACAAAGAAAGTTTCTACAACTTTCAATATAGGACTAAACTTTACTAGGGAACCTATACCCACATACTTAGGAAAAAATGGAAAGATAGAGGTTATACTTAGGTAGTTTTGAGCCAAAAATCTAACATATGTGATTATAACAATATTGAAAATGATGATCACCTCGTATGAAATTTCTATGTTTTTTAAATATGCCTCCTTTCAATGAGTAAAAGGAAATGCACTCACCATCGAGGTGGTATCCCATATGGTAAGCAGGGTCCCGTGCCAAGCTGAAGGCCCAGGTTTGAATCCCTCTGCCACATGGGGTTTAATAGACATCTGGTAGGGGTCTGCATAAGCCCAGCCAGTCTTTCAAAAAATACAAAAAAAAATGCACTCTATGTCACCATGAGACGTTGAAACGAGAACTTGTGATGTGGGTTTGACTGGCAAGATTGCATTTTTTTTGGAAAATAGGACACAAGGACATTTTAAAATAAAAAATTGATTTTTATTATAAATTAGGAAATCTATGTCCTCATGTCATATTTTTTTAAACTTCTTCAACTACTATTAATTATGATATTTTAATATCATTTGATGCAAAATTATAATAAATTATTAAGGTAATTTGATTTATGCATTTTTGCACTTATCTCTCACTTTTTCGTATCAATGACTCAAATTGAAGCTAGAATTTTATGGTTCCTCTAAAAAACAAGGAATATATATAGAATAAAAACAAATTTTTTTTGTTTTTGTTGAAGCATGCCAAAAATGTATGTTTTTAATGCATATGGAGGCTTCTTCTTCATCTTGATCTTTTTTTTAAGAGTAACAAGTCTAAAAATGTCTATTGAAAATTGACAAGGGAAAATAACAAATGCAAAAGTGAAGTAGCATTTCCATGAAAAACATAATGTGAATTCACTTACCATGAGAGTCAAAGTCTAGTGACACTTGAAAAGTTGCTTTTCTTTATATGTTTCTAAACTAAAATTCCTAAAAGAGATTGGATAACATGGCACTTAAAATAAAGCAACCTAAGCAAAAAATGGTAAAAGCAAGAGATTTATTTTTAAAGTATATAATGATATTTTATGATAACTAGCTTTTGCCTATGAATTTTGTAACAGCTAAGTTTTATTCTATATCACTCTATATGGAGTTTTTTGTGTGATAAATAGCCGATATTGTTACAATGTATTAAGTGTGACTAGATCTTTTGTCCCACTGCCACCAACACTTATTTACACCATATCACATGGACATGGACATGTACATAGACTAGAAATGAATGTGAGACATGAATATACAATTTTTTTGAAAAGTTGGACAAGATGACATAGATTTTTAATTTTTATTGATAAAAAAGTATATTTTTTATATTTTAGTAGTTAAAAATCTTGGTATTTATTATTGAATTATTTAAATAATATTAGAATAATGTAGGATATGTCATGATGTGTCACATGGCATCTACGTTTGTCATGTTTTTGTCAGTAGACACTGGAGGCATATAACTTGTTCCTGTGACATAGTTTACACTTTGTCATGTCAAACAAAGCTTAGTATAAAATGTAATAGTTTAGAAATTGTTGAAAGCATATGTTAGAGATATGATAGGGTTTATCAAGTTTGGGTTAATTTTATGGTTTAACAATTAGGGTGTGTTTGATAGCAGGGATAAAATGCTCCGGGGATTTTTTGTTCCATTTTGATGTGTCCCATGGGGGCTATCAAACATGTCAAAAAATGTCTCCACCTAGGGGTGGGCAACGGGTTGGCCTGGCCAGCTAATGGACCGGCCAACTGGGTCAGCCTGGTCAAAGCCTGGCCCGTCAATTGATGAGCTGAGTCTAAGTCCCAGTTGGGGCCGGCCCATTGAGAAATCCTAATCCCATGGAATCCAGACGGGTTTGGCTAGATATATATGCATATAATATATATGTATAATCAGAATATATATTATATATTATTTATTTATTATTAGATTTGTTAAATTTATTTTATTTGCTATGTTTTCTATATATGACATGATAAATGTAAAAAATATAATTTTTCATTTTTAACTTAAGTTTCATTTTCGGATTACATATTTTAAGGAGACAGAAGAAGGATTATCATGAATCCCTTGAGTTAAGGATATGATAGAGGTCAATGACTTGTTATTATTATCTTTTATTTTGGACTACATATATTTGTAATTTGTAGAAGATCAATAAAAAACAAAGGAATACTTCTTCTCTACAGTGTTTTTCTTTAATATCATTTCATTATAAGAAAAATGTTAATTAGCGATGGACATTTACGACTGAAATAATCCATCCCAATATTGCGACGGATTAGCGAGATAAAATTAGTCATCCCTAAAATTAGAATTAGTTGCAGAATTTGTGACATAAAAATTCTGTCTCAAAATCCGTCGCTAATTAGCGACAGAATGTAATCCGGCTCAAACTCCATCGCAACTTCGCAACAGATGAGCGATCTAATTTTTCTGTTGATACTTCATTCTAATTGGCGATAGATTTTCAGATAAAAATTTTCCATCGCTAAGTTGTCACTAATTTCTTCTGTAAAACCCTAATGTGATCCCCTTTCTTTCCCTTACTGTTTCATCTCTCGCACATTGCTCGCCGCCTGTCACCTCCTCCTTCTTCCCTCACTCCTCTCTCATCACCATGTGCCACTGTCGTGTGCCATCGGCGCCCATCGCCTATCACCTCCTCCTTCTTCCCTCACTCCTCTCTCGTCGTCGTGTGCCACCGCAGTGTGCCATTGTCGCCCGCCGCCTGTCTCCTGATTTCTCTCCATCACCTCCTTCTTCCCTCACTCCATCTCTCTCACCGCCGTGTGCCACTGTCGTGTGCCGACCTCCTCTTCTTCCTCCCCCTCCCCGAGTCCTCTCTTCACCTCTTTCCTTCCCCATTTGCAGGCCGTCGGAGCGGCGCCATCGTCGACCTCCTCTTCTTCCTCCCCCTCCCCAAGTCTCGCCCAATCCGTCGCAGGTCGACCATCGCTGACCTCCCATCCCCTCTTTTCTTCCCCTATTTTCTTTTGTCCACCCTGCACCATTGCTGTCGTCGAGACACACTTCGTCTCTCTGACGAGTGCCGACCCGGAGGCCCTTCACTATCGCGGTTCTCATCGGCCAGTACCAGATTCCTTATTGGCCCTTCTTTGTGTTTTTTTTCTTCTTCTTTTTCTCTTCTGCCCTTCTTCGTGCGGGAGTAGCGGTGAGCAATCGTGTACTAGTCAAGTTCCATCCATCTCGTCGGGCCTCTGACATGTATCATCCAATCATAAAGGTCTATTTGGGTGACGATAAGTTGGTTGTTGTGTGTGTGTGTGTGCAGCTGTAGCGTTCTCTCCTTGTGAGAAAGGCAAGTAGATCATTTGGTATTGTATTATTTTGTGTTGGGCTGCCAAGAGACATCATATTCAAAAAATGAGTGTAACTGAGATGCGTATGCTCAGATGGTTGTGTGGAAATACAATAAAAGATAAGATTCGGAATGAGGAGATACGTAAGAAGGTAGGCGTTGCACCCATTGAAAATAAGATGAGAGAGAATCGTTTACAGTGGTTTGGACATATTCGGCGAAGGCCTAATGATGCTCCAGTTAGAAGGATGGAGAAATGGAAAAATATATTAGTTAAAAGAGGTAGGGGTCGGCCTAGGAAGACATGGATGGAGGTGATAGGAAAGGATATGAATGATTTGAACCTCGCCGAGAACATGGCATTGGATAGAAATGATTGGAGAAGGATTCATGTGGAAGACCCATAATGATTTTATTTTTTGGTTCATATCGCCGACCCCAATTGTTTTGGGATGAAGGCGTAGTTGTTGTTTGTTGTTGTTGTGATTTGGAGGTACTGATCATGCATTTATTTTAGCATTTAATTCATATTAATTCATGCATGATCCAATACAAATCCAAAATTTATGGTTAGTTTCAAGAAAATGCGTGAAAAAGATAAAATTCAAAAAAAGCATAAATTGCAAGTTAATTTTGTGAATTAGGTTGTTTAGAAATTAGTATTCATATTTTTCTTTAGGATTTAGATTTTTAATTAAATTAGATTCGAAAAAATAACTCGACGCTATAGTTTTTAAGTTGAAATAGTTTAGGAAAAATGTAGGTTTTTAGAGTTTTTTAGAAAACATTTTGTTTTTGTAGAAAAACTCTTTTTGGAATTTATAGAAATTAATAGGAGTTAGTAGCAAACTCCTCCTCTTTAAATACCCTATGTAGGGATTTGACAGAGGGGCCCATTCTTTGCTCACACGCACCCCTCTTCTTCTCAACCCCTATCTTCTTCCTCCTCTTTTCTTCTCCTTCCTTCTTCCTCCTTTCTTCTTCTAACTCTTTCCCACCGGAGGTCCTGAATCTTCTCACTGGGTGCCATTGATGCAAGGGAGAGGCCCCTTCACTCCTTTCAACCCCTCCAGCAATTTGGTAAGTCCTTCTTCCTCTTCTTCTCCTCCTTCCCTCTCTTTTCACCTCCTCTCTTCTTCTCTTTTCCTTCTCCTTCATCTCCGATGGAGAAACATGATCCGACGGCGGTGGAAGGGCTAGAGATCGCCTTCTCTTCCCAACCCCTCCAGCCAATTCGGTAAGGTTTTTCTTCCTTTCATTTCTTGTTAGATTAGTTGATTTGATTAATTGAAAATAAAAACGAAAAAATTAGATTAAGTTTTCATTCTGTATTTTAGATTTTTCTGATCTTCATTGTTACGGTTTAGCTTTTAGCGTTTCTGAGTTTACATCTTACATTTTTGGTTTCCCACATCATCGTCACCTCTGTATTTGTTATCATCAGCATCAAACTCATTCTGCATCTTCATTCCAATCAGTAGCGCATTTCATTTGCATCGTGTTGCATCATTTGAAAATTTTGATTTCAACAACTTTCTGCAGCATTTTCCTATTTTGTGATTTTTCTTATTTGCTGCGATTTTCGCGATTTGATTTATTAGTTTTTTTCCTCTACATTTGTTGTTGCTATATGTGTTTTTGAGTTTCATTTTCTTTATTTTATTTCCAGCATTTCATTGACTTCCTGCATTTCAAATTTCATTCCTGCAACAGATTTTCACTCTGTGCGCATTTGTTTATTATTATCCATTATGCTCTTTTCAATTACGTTCTACTGTATTTTCTTACTTGTGCGGTTTTCCTTTCTTGCATTACATTGTATTTCCGTCCCTTTTGTTTCTAAAATTTCCCGCTACGCAATTGCATAAGCATTTTAGTTTTGTGTTTTCTTTCTATATCGTGCAATTTGCTTTTCTTATTTTCCCTTCGTGAATTCGCATTTCGCATTTCATTTCGCATTTTGTTTTGACATTTATGCATTCATTTCATTTTTGCATTTTCATTTTGTTAGTGTAGTGCTATTGTCGTTGTTGTTGTGTGCTTCGTGTTTTGCAGGAAAAGCATGGAGCAGGAGGCAAGCAAGCGAGACACATGGTGGCGTGCATTTGATATGCGACATGAGGATACAAGCAAAAGACAATTGCTTTTCTTTTAGAATCAGGAATTTGATCTTCATTTAATTTTTGGGCTATAATAAAACCATTTTAAACCCTCTGCCTATCTAGGGTAAAATTTGATGTAATAGTTAAGTAGTTATTTTCTTATACTTTTATAATTTTGGCAATAAAGCATAGTTAGTTGAGTGTTGAATACACAGTATTACCCATTCTTTGAGTTCGACACGGACTCCATCACTCATGAGAGCCGGTTTTTATTTTTGGTGTCTCGCTTTCACTGTATTTCAATTGAAAATTATCGTTTTAAAGCGGGTTTTCCAAAACTTACACCAAATTTTGGCATCGTTGTCGAGAAACGGTGAAATACGAGTATTCACTTTATTGTCTTGTGTTTGTTCTCATATTTTAGGTTGTTAGTTTACTTTCAGTTCATTAATTAGGATTGCTTAGTTTGTTTTCTTGTTGATTAATTAGGATTGCTTAGTTTGCTTTTTGTACTTAAGATTAGAACCACGTGTTTGCATAATGTAGAGACCAGTTTACTTTTCCTACATAGCCCACCTATTAGGATACCCTTAGAGGTGACTATGCACGATTGGTACTGTGCTTATAGTTTATTTTTTGCAAATTCCCTACTGAGTGCAAGTGTGTGGTGTTTTGTTTGTTTTGAGCTTTTCATTATTGCCTTTTATTTTACTTGCTTTATGGTTTGCGTGGTTTAGCCACTTAGTGCATTAGTTAGGTAGAAAAACCAAATTTAGGACATTTGCCGCACCGGTCTACTCTATTGGTGCATGTAAGGGCAAGGATCGCTCGACCCCGAGCTTGTTGAGCCTATTGAGGATCTCAAGTCTCTCGTTAGGAGAGCCCATCATCCCATCACTGTGGCCGATGATCAGCCTTTGATTCATCCTCTTAGAGAGTATTTCATGCCAAATCAGTATACTCTCACCTCCTGCATCACAAGACCTAATGTAGGAGCGAACCAATTTGAGATCAAGGCCAGTGTAATCCAAATGTTATCATCTTTCTATGGCCTTAGCAACGAAGACCCCTACCATCATCTCGATGAGTTTATCGAGATCTGCTCTATAGTGCGGATCAACAATTTTGGAGATGATGCATTGAGGTTAACGTTGTTTTTGTTCTCCCTCAAAGATAAAGTCAAGCACTGACTAAAGGCCCTTGATACAATTTAAATTACCACTTGGAAATGAATGCAATGTGAGTTCCTCAAAAAGTATTTCCCAATTGGTAAGACAAATTGGTTTCGTAAAGCAATAACCAGTTTTTCTCAGATTGAGAGAGAACAATTCCATGAGACTTGGGAGATGATGAAAGATATTCTCTGCAAGTGCCCCCACCCCGAGGTGCTCCATTGGCAACTGGTGCAGTATTTTTATGATGGCCTGACTGAGAAGGACAGGCAAATTGTTGATTCGTCGTGTAAGGGAACATTCATGCTCAAGAGTGAGGATGAGGCATGGACTTTATTTGAGACTTTGAGTGAAAATATCATGCATCATGCCTTGTCTTCACGGCTCGATAGGACCACATCTGTGCCTAGTGGTCCTAGGAAAGTTGGGATTTCTGAAGTAGGGTCCGAGCGCAAATTGCAAACCAAAGTTGACATGTTGACTAGGAAGTTAGATCAATTCTTAGCCAATTCATCTTTGAGAAGTCTAGTAGAAAAAATGTGTGAGCTATGCGCTAACCCTATACACTTTGTTTTTGAGTGTCCGGCATCACCGCTATATCCTGAATTCATTCAGGAGCAGGAGAATGCTGCCCAAGGTTTTGCTAGACCCGTGCACGATCCTTTTACACCTACATATAACCCAGGATGGCAAAACCACTCCAATTTTGACCCACCCCATCAGTCCTCTCAGACACAGCATAGACAAAGTAACTTTTCACAAGGTTACACGTGTCCCACATTTCCATAGGTCCACCCCCACTTTAGTCTGCCTTCTCTTCACAAGCCCACTTCGAGCACATAATTTTAGGAGAAGATGTTAGAGGCCTTTTCTAATATTAAGGCCACTCTATATTCCCACACGCAATCAATAGCGAAGCTAGAGACTCAAATGAGACAGTTGGTTGAGGCCTTGAGCAAGCGTAACGAGGAGAGCCTACCTTGTCAGACTGTTGTCAACCCAAAGGGAAAGGATCCCATGTCATTTGGTCTGCATACCCTAGATTCTCACCATGAGCAGGTCAAATCTGTTATATCCCTTTGGAGTGGGAAGGCATATCACCCGATTCAGGAATCGACTGATGAGCCTATTGTCATACCTACTGACCAGTCGATCTCCTCCACCAAGCCACAGGAGAATGGGCAAGGCCCGCAGCTTGAGTTTTCATCATATACTTCCCGAGCCCCTGTTTCCCAGACCTTAGGGCAACTGATTGCTTTTAGCAAGCAAGAGGCATACATTCACGAGATGCTTGACCTAGTCAATCAAGATCACATCTCTCCCTTGCTTGATATTGCATATTGTGATAGTTGATTGGTTCTTGACTCTCCTTTTGAGAGTACTCTCCAAGAGGAGACTAACCTCCTGTCATCCAGCGTCGAGAGTCATGATATCACTTATAAGGGTAGAGTGGGCAGAAACACAGTGCGTAATGTCACAGATGACACTCTTTTTCTCAGAGAGCCTGATTGAGCATGACTTCATGTCCATTGATCTCATGGATGATGAAGGTTTCCCAGAGATCCGTCTAGCTGGGGATGTGAAACTTAGTGCTTTATGAGAGGCAACCCATATGTTGTATATTATTAGATTTGCCTTTAGGATTTGTAGATTTATTTAGGTTGTGTTTCTATTTTTGTTAATGAGTTTCATGTCTGTTATCATTGCAAAATTTTACTTTTACAAGTCAAACTGATCTTTGAAAAAGATTTTGCAAATAACTGGCCTCCATTTTAAAATGCATGATAATTCTGAAGAATGAGACTCGCTTGTCGGTACGAGTTTCAACCGTTCCTGGCACCATAACCAGGGGTAATCAGACCAAGGATCAATCTAGTGCTTTGCTTTGCTCAACTTGTTTAAATCGGTGTTCTATTCCTAAATGTACAAACAATCAGGCATGTGCAGATTGAAAACATGATGTATGCTTCGAATATTGGAAAATTATTAGAAAAGGGACACTTTAAAAATCATGAATCACATTGGAAAAATATTTTGAAGAAAAGGAAGATCGATTTCTGAAGAAATCCTGATGTTTTGAGAAAATCAATTTCTGAATAAATTTTGAAGATTTTTGAGAAAATCATTTTTTCTGAGTTTTAAAATCTTGAATTGATCAAGAGGATGGGCGTGTAACCCTTTGAAAAACTCTTTTTATGATGAAATATAACCTAGATGATGCATGAATGCAATATGAGAAAATATTTTCTGAAGAATTTATGAAAAATCATTGATAAAAAGAATTTTTGTGCCTTATAGAAATCAGTTGGAATAAACTCTCTACATATCCCTAACTATGGCCATTAATACGTATGGAATATAGTTCATTTGATTCTAAAGGGAGAAAATATTTAGAAAAACTTTAAAATATGTAATGATTTTTTAAAATGCCTAAGAGTGTAGGCCATTTGTGGCTTAGAAAAAGATGATAAATCTCAGTTTCGTTCGTATTCTGACTATGACCATAAATATGAAACCCACCAAGTTTATCAACTCTTTAGAAGCTAGTGCATGTGTCATTCATGTAGACCATGGTGGATTTGAATATGCATGAATCATCATCCATCACACATTAACATTATTGAAAGAAATAAACTATATGCAATGCAACCCTATTCTAAGCAGGAAATTAAATTCTTATTCCAAATTTTTATAATTTATATAAATAAAAAATTAAAATAAAGAAAAGAAAAATAAAGAAAATACAGTCTTGAATGTCCCTGCAAAACTAGCAAACTTGTTAGTGAAGATATGTTGGCTTTTCAGGATTTATCCAACAATATCTGGAAATTGCTGGATTTATCTAGATATAAGCCTTTTCCCATGTTTTCCTTGGATAAACATAATAAAACATGATGTAAAATTGAATAAATAATAAAAAAAAACAACTTTTAAATTCAGAATTTTGGAAAAAATGACCAAAATGTTCCTAAAAATAAGACTATGGCCTTAAAATCAGGCTTTCAGAAAAAAATTTGTAAAACTTTTGATTTAAGAATCAAACAGATTCAAATCAACATCAAATCGAGTGTGGAGCACTATAGCATGATTATAAACATGATAAAACCCTAATAATATGATGTTTTTCATGAAAAACATGAAACATCATAAAAATATCAGTTTTTTGCCTCTGTTTCAGTTGAATCGGGACTTTGTGGGCACCCTATTTTTGTGATTTAACTAAATAAACTATCAAATAAATTCAAAATTTAACAAAAATTGACATCAACACTTTTAATAACTTTTAAATTAAAGTAGAATTGAAAAATAGAAATTTTGACATTATTTTGATATGAAAATAAAATAAAACCCTAAAAATATGCAATTTTGCCCATGGGCATATACCTATCACAGTGTCAGACCCGAATCAGGTATGAAACAACCATAAAAATTTACAGAGAGATATTAGACAGATAAACAAAAATTCCCTTTTTTACAGATTGGAAAAATCATCTTTGGTTAGGGAGATACTATTCTGGTAATATACCATTAATTTCGACGAATACGTAACGAGTTGAAATAAATACATCTGGTTTTAGGTACAAAAAAATATATCAAACTATATTAAAAAATTATGAAATTTTAGCAGATGATAGTAAACACATAGATGAAGATACTCTTTTTTTATGAATCATCGATCGTATGTTCGGTGAGGGAGATACGATCGACACAAGTCGATCTGAGGTTTAGACAATACATAACACGCTCTGTAAAATAGGTTCCACTTTCTGATAAAAGAAAAATAGAACTCAAGCGTGGAAAAATATGAAAACTTTACAGAAAATACTAGACTTCATGATGAACGCACTGTAACTTATGAGTTGTCGATCGGACCTTTGATGAGGGAGATATCACCTTGGCAAGTCGTTCCCAGTTTCCTGTAGCATTTTCTCTGTTCAAGAAGTATAGTTCGGTTTTCTATTTTTTTGACAGAGTTACAGAGCCCAAAATAATCCAATTTTTTTATGGAAAATCACTGACATATGCACGGTTCTTACCTAAAAAATCATATTTTTTTTACAGAAAATAGAACATGAAATAATGTTGTTCCCGCATGATCAGGATCGAGATGCACAAATTATCGATAATGCATGAATAACCTATTCTAAACATAAAAAATAATAAAGAAAAAGTGATAAATAATATAACTAATTTAGATTTGATGCTTGGATGAATAAAACAAATATCAGTATGATGAAATAATAAAAAAAATCAAGGGAAAGCATGGTTGGAATTCGATTTAGCCTATAGAAGAGGGATTCGACCATCGAACGGTCGAATCTCGATCTTTTTTCGAGCGTTTAGCATAACGTACCCATCAACAACAATTTCAATGGAGCAAAAATGTGTAGATCACCCTCACGTAGCATTAAATTGCTTTCTTGAATCATCCTCATAGGTTTCGAACAAAAAACGAGGCTCAAATCTAATACCAAAAGGGTGGCAAGGGCTAAAATACTCTAAAACAAATAATAAAATTAATAAAAAAAGCATGAAATAAAATAAATAAAACTTACCTTGGTGATGCTGCAACAATGAAGGAATGAAGGCTGCTAGAGGAGAGAGAGAGAGCAAGAAAGCAATGAGAGAGAGAGCATGCATGGGTCGACCCTCCTCTATGCCCCTTTTTATAGATTTTTTTGGATTTAGTTTAAGAAGAGTTTTAATTTTTCTGGACTCTTCTTAATGGTTTTGGATAAGCCATATGGGGGGCGATTTTTCTAAAGTCTCCCAACCTAATTAAAACCCTAATTTCTATCCTAATTGAGTCCTAATTGTGTAAAATAAGCCTCAAATGTGGCGCCATCCCTTGTGGGCCCATATTTGGTTTTAAAAACTCTAATTTCAAGTTTTAAAAACAAGGTTTTAAAAAGCGAAAATAAAAGTTATATTTTGAAATCAATTTTGATTTTTCAAACTCCTAACCTAATTAGGACACTGACTAATCCTAAACTAACCAAAAAAATTTCAAATGTGGTGCCACCCACTATGGGCTTCACTTATTTTTCAGAAAACAATTTTAAAAAATTAAAGATAAAGGGGTTAAAAATGATTTTTCTTCAGAAACTTCAAAAGGACATCTAAACTAACTAATATATTTTTTTGTGCTTTTGAAATACGAAGGATGTAAAATAAAATAAAATTGAAAATTAGGGTTTTGCACCCCTGCAGGGTGGGCCCCGCTTGAAGAAGTTTGAAAACTGATTTGAAAATCCAGTTTTTGAAATAAAGGGTTTTTAAAAAAGAAAGTTTTTGAAAGAAAGTTTGAAAATAAAACTGAAGTTCTAAATTAACTAGAGTCCTAAATGGATTGAAACTCTTTCAGATATGGCACCAACTATGTGGGCCCCACACCAGGGTTCTAAAATAGTTGAAATAAAGACTAGAAATGGTTTTGAAAGAGAGTTGAAGTCACCAGATGAGGATCAAAAGTTCCAATTGATGTTTACTTATGTTTGTTAAATCTTACAATGGTGTTTACTTATGAAGCCAAATATTGTGACAATTTGTAATGTTGGTGATTGTTTAATGAATGGGATAATTCATATTATTATATACTTGGGGAAGCGATTGTAACATATAATGATGCAGTTAAATTTATGTGTTGTGCAGGTTAGCAATGTCTAAAGCTCGTCAGACAAGAAATCCCCCGCCATTCTATGGGATGACTATTAGAGAAGTTATCCGCCAGTCCCATCTATATGAGCATTATGAAAGGTACCATAATATAATGAAGATTGAGAATGATAAAGACAGGGATAAAGCGTTGGAATTGTATTATGCGAAGGATTATCCATTAGTTATTGAGGCTGAAGAGCAAAGGAAGAATGAGAAAGAACTAAAGATGAATAAGAAGAAGGATGACGAAGAGAAGGAAAAGCAAAGGAAGAAGGAGGAGAATGAAAAGCAAAGACAAAGAAAGAAGGCAGAGGAGAGGGAAAGGCAAAGGAAGAAGGAGGAGAATGAAAAGCAAAGAAAGGAGGAGAGGCAAAGGCAAAAAAAGAATAAGGAGGAAGAGAAGGAGAGGGAAAGGCAATTAAAGAAGAAGGAGGAGGAAGAGAAGGAAAGGCAAATGCTGAAGTAGGAATATTTTGAAAAGCAAAGGAGGATAAGTCAAATGAAGAAGGAGGCAGAGGAGAGGGAAAGGCAAAAAAAGAATAAGGAGGAGGAGAGAGAAAAGCTATTGAAGAAGAAAAATGAGGAGAAAGACAATGAAAGGCAAATGATAAAGATGGAAGAGGAAAGGAAAAGAAAGAAGCATTAGGATGAGGAAAAGAAGGAAAGGCAAAGGAAGGAGAAGAAGGATGAGGAAGAAAAGGAAAAGCAAAGGAAGGAGAAAGAGGATGAGGAAGATAAGGAAAGAGAAAGGAAGAAGCTGGAGAAGGAAGAGAATGAAAGGGAAAGAAAAAAGCTGGAGGAGGAAGAGAAGGAAAGGGAAAGGAAAAAGCAAAAGGAGGAAGAAAAAAAAAGGGAAAGGAAAAAGCAAAAGGAGGAAGAGAAGGAAAGGGAAAGGAAGAAAGAAATTAACAAGCAGAAGAGGGAGGTGAATGAGCGAAGAAAGGAAGAAATAGAAAAGCAGAGGGAGGAGACAGAGCAACAAGAAAGGCAGAGGATGGAGGGAGGGGATAAAGAGGAGAAAAGTGTGACCAAGGTACGTAAATCGATCCTGTCTGTCACGATTTACTATGATAGATACTACTGTGATAATGATTACTATGTATAGCGATTAATGTGATAGCGATTACTATGAATGATTTACTGTGATAGGTATTACTATGTATAGTGATTACTATGATAGCGATTACTATGTATAGCGATTACTGTATACAATGACGTGTATAAGTATAAATGAGACTAATTTATAATTGATACGGATAATATGCTATTTTGTGTTACACAGAGGTCATAAGAGAAGTAGAGCACCAGGTGAAAAGCTCAGAGGGTGGTGTCAGTGACCTGTAGTTCTGTCGTGATATGGTCAGCTGAGTGCATATCAGAAGGATCAGTTACAAAATATGCACTTCGGTGTTCTTCTAGACCAACATTATTTTGAAACGTGTTGGAACACCATGACCCACCTGGTAAATAAGTGGAATCATCAGACAAACACATTTCAATTTGATTCTTTTGAGATCACTATGACCCTAGAAGATGTGGTGCAGATTACTAGTCTTAAGTGCCATAGAAGTGTTGTCCTATTACAGAATTCAAACTATAACGCAAAGGAAAAGTGCACGGCCCTTCTAGGAATGTCGATAGATGACTAGAGTCAATGTATTTCTGGTGGAAGCAAATCCACATTGATGAAAGTTTCTTCTTTTTGTAATAAATGGAAAGGTCAGTCCGCAATATGTGCATCTGAAAGAGATGACCAAGAGTTGTGCGACTTCCTTTTTTTTTTTTTTGGACTTACTTTATTTTATGATTGTTCTGGTTCGAGAATAAGTTACTTGTGGTTGTAGTTCCTGGAAGACTTAGATGAAGTCAACAACTGGGCATGGGGTGCTACTATGCTCGCACACTTGTACAATCAACTTTACCGTGCGAGTAAGGGTATGAAAATCGTCAAGGGTTTTTGGCTATTTGTTTAGGTATTTGTTTATTACATATTTAGTACTTGTAGACTATGCTCGTTGAAGGTTGTAGTGTTACTAATATATTATTTTTATAGGCCTGAGCGTGAGAGCATATTGTCGCGTTGCATCCTCAGTGTGGTCCTGTGATTTGTGATTTTCCAAAGATCGGTCGGTGGGCTAGAATAAATGTCTAGGAGGATAATGCTAAGTTCATTTTAGATGGTCTGCAATTAAATGAGGTAAATAGTTTAAAATCGTTTACAATCAGTTCAACATTTATCATTCATTAGTATAAATCGTTGAAATGTTTAGCATTCTTAAGTAATCATCGCTGTAGAATTTTTTCTTGATTAGTATAAATCGTTATCGCTTTAGCATTTAACTTTCAGTATTGTAAATCGTTGTAATAATTTGCATTCTTAAGTAATGATCATTGAAGGATTTTGTATTCCTTAGTTATCGCTTAAGCATTTAACATTCAATACTATAAATCATTGTAATTGCTTGCATTCTTAAGTAATGATCATTGCAGAATTTTGTATTCCTTAGTACAAATCGTTATCCCTTGAGCATTTAACTTTTTTTAGTGTAAGTCATTGTAATCATTGTCGGTCCCAAGCCCGGATAAAGGAGGAGGGTTGCGGTAGGCCTGTGACAGCCAGCATAAAAACTTAGTCATACCCTATGAAAACGAACCAATATGAGAATTTCGTTGGGGCGTTCCCTACTGAGCGACGCGCTGTACTCTCTAGGCCCGGAGGCAGTGATAAATGGGCAAGGGTTGCTAGGTCGTCGCCCAGAAGCGACGCGTCACACTGGCGCCCGGGTGTGGTGTCAAATAGGCAAGGGTTCCCTCACTTTGTTGGACGGGTGGGGGTAAAGAAGTTAGTCCAAGACCATAAAATTAGGTTAGCCACTTGGAACATAGGGTCTTTAACTGGTAAGTTGGTAGAGTTAGTAGATGTTATGTGTAGGAGAAAGATTGATATTTTATGTCTACAAGAGACCAAATGGGTAGGTGAGACAGCAAAAGCGATAGAACCTTGGGGATATAAGATTTGGTATACAGGAATAAATAGGAATAGGAATGGAGTAGGGATTGTTATGAGTCGTCAGTTTATAGATAATGTAGTTGAGGTCCGTAGGAAGGGTGATAAAATTTTACTTATTAAATTAGTATTAGGTACGGATATTATTAATATTATTAGTGTTTATGCACCTCAAGTAGGTTTAGATGATTCCATTAAGCATCAATTTTGGGAAGATTTAGATGGAGTAGTACAAGGGATATCTTATGGAGAAAAGCTTTTCATCGGCGGTGACCTTAATGGACATGTAGGCATTAGTAGGGATGGATTTGAGAGTATCCATGGAGGCTATGGTATAGGAGAAAGAAATGAAAGTGGAGAAAGGATTTTAGATTTTGGTTTGTCCTATGATATGATCTTAGCAAACACTTGGTTTAGGAAGAGGGAGTCTCACCTAGTAACGTTTAAAAGTGGGGTTAATACGAGTGAGATAGATTTTTTCCTACTTAGAAAGAGAGATAGGGGTTGTTGCATCGATTGTAAGGTTATACCGGGAGAAAGTGTAGCTACACAACATAGAGTCTTAATTTTAGATCTTAGAATTAGACAATGCCGCAAAAGGGATAGATATAGGATAGATCCTAGAATTAAGTGGTGGGCACTGAAAGGAGCTAAACAAGGAATGTTTGTAGAGAAGGTAGTTAAGGAAGCTGATTGGTGTCTCGAGGAGGATTCAGAATCTATGTGGAATAAGATAGCGGGTGGCATGAGAAAAGTGGCTAAGGAGGTATTGGGTGAGTCTAAAGGCAATGCATCACTAGGTAAGGATACATCATGGTGGAATGAGGATGTCAAATTAGCTATTAAGGTTAAAAGAGAGTGTTATAGAAATCTAAGTAAGAGTCGTGATAATGAGAATTTGGAGAAGTATATGATAGCAAAGAAGGAAGCTAAAAAAGTAGTTTGAAACGCGAGGGCTAAGGTATATAAGGAGGTTTATGACAAGTTGGATACCAAAGAAGGCGAGAAGGATATTTATAGGCTTGCAAAGATGAGAGATAGGAAATCGAGGGATTTGGGTATGGTTAGATGTATCAAAGATGAAACGCAAAGGGTTTTAGTCAAAGATAAGGAGATTAAGGAGAGATGGAAAGATTATTTTGATAAGTTATTTAATGATAGTCATGCTCAAGATCTTGGAGACTTCTCCATTCCTTTTCATGAGATAAATCGTGACTTCATGCGCAAGATTCAAAAGAAAGAAATCGCAGAGGCTTTGAAGAAAATGAAATCAAGAAGGGCAGTTGGCCCAGATGGTATACCTATCGAGACTTGAAAATGCTTGGGAGAGAAAGGTTTAGACTGGTTGACAAATCTTTTTAACTTGATTTGGCGAACAAATAAGATGCCTAATGAGTGGAGGAAGAGTACTTTGGTGCCTTTATATAAGAATAAGGGTGATATACAAGATTGCACAAACTATCGTGGTATAAAACTCATGAGTCATACTATGAAACTTTGGGAGAGGGTGATTGAGTCTAGGTTGAGGAAGGTTGTCATGATATCAGAGAATCAATTTGGTTTTATGCCTAGAAGATCAACTATGGAAGCTGTGAACACCCCAAAATTTTCAAAATCTTTTAAATATTCCCTTATTGCCCCTAAATTCAGTTTTTAGCAAATGGGTCATTTCAAATCTAAATTTCAGTTCATTTCTCAAGTATTATTGAAATTAAATTCATTTCATATGTTTAAATTGATTTTGGATCTGGATCCATTGTCCAGATCCAAATCTGAATCTCCTTGTTCAAATTTTAAATTAAAAATTATAGAAAATACCAAAAATAGCCTTTAAATAGCTCTCTTCATCTCCGGAATTCCTCCAAAACCAAGGGCTCGATCTATCCAGCATTCAAAGGTTTCTTAATTCCAAGGCTCCATTTCGACTTTTCCCCTTCCTTCAAAATATCCAGCTTCAATCAATAAATTCGGTAAGTATTCTTTACCTGTATTTTTTTTTCTTTCCCTTTTCATTTCCTCTTAGTTTTCTTTTTTTTGGTTTTGGCCCCCGTTTATGCATCATTGATGGTGTTAGATTGCTTGTGCAATCTCGATCCATCTCCATGCAACAGCAACAGGATCTCTGATCCCAACAATTTTTCTCTATGTATATCTTTTATCTAATTCGATGTTAGTTTTCTTTACTTGATTCTGTTTTGATCGATTCCTGTTCTTACTTTTTATTAGCTTGATTCCTGTTTTATTCTCATGTCTGATCTGTTCATTTTTTTTTTCTTTTCTTTTCTTGTTTTCTATTATATCCAATTGCTGGTTTGATGCGGATCTTCAATGTATGGTGGCACTTTGTTCATATCATTCAGCAGACATACCCTGCTTACTGTATTCTTAGTATTTGATGCGTCACGTTACCTTCCTTCACACACAAGAGGTACCTCCATGTAGTATGGATTTCACCCCTGTTCATCATCACATTTTTTTCTTTGTTTGGTAATATTTCATTCTTTACTTGATCCTCTATGCATCGATCTAACCCAGGTTTGTGTTTCCCATTATTTTATTTTTTATTTTTTATTTTTTTTGGCTTACATAGCTTTTGTAACATGATCATCCAACGTATGTTTTAGCTTTCGGAATCAACATCATGGTTTATGTCAATCACTCCACAGTAGATTCAAATATAAGTTCTGTATCGTAAGCATATCACTTAATATCATTACATCTCTCATATTCCAGACTTCCTGTCCGATCATGTAGATAGAAACCTCTGAAAGAGAAACGACATATCTGGTTTGTCTATCTCATGAGAGGCAATGGACTCCATCTAACATGAAATTGTCTGATAAATTGATCCAACATAGGCTTTGAGCAATGGAAAATCATGTACATATCTTAAGCATAGGTATACACTTTCTCTTTCACACGAATTCATCTTGCTGTTAATCTCAAACTTGTGTTACATCCTCTTCACCATACAACCGTAGCCAGCTAGCAGTGATTCTGCAATCCTGGAATTGAACATTCCTGTCAAAGATACTGATATCGATGGGTTGGATATAAAAGGCTTATGATGGTCAATTTTTTTAGAAAGGAGTTTGGCTTGCTGTATTAGTTTGATTCAGGTACATATGTGCCTGGTCCTGTGAGAGTGTTGCAATCTCCACTCATGCAATGGTGATGGTGTATACTGAACTACAAAACCATCTGTTCTCTTCATTGCACGTCACTTGCACACAGCAATTTTCTGCACAACACATCCCCTTTTCTTCCTGTTGATTCACCGTATCCTCTAAAAACCTTCAATGCCTAGATATTCCACAATCAGTCTACAGTTCCTTCAATACCTTCGCATTCATTTCCAGATCATGTCTGCCCATGGATTATGTATAACCATGTGTGGCTTCAAGCAGAGGTCAAATTATTAGTCAAATATGGGGAGTCTGGGTCAATTTATCATATGCAAAGGTGTAGAGTACCTTATTTGCAGCTGATCTATGATGGTAGCATCTTTAGTTTGGTAAATTCTCCTAATTAGGCAGGACTGATTCTCACAATTTCGCAAAAACTTTGATTTTAAAACCCAACACCAGTCATTTCTAGGTGAGAGTTCTCCGATCAGTTTTGATAGTTAATCTACCCTTGACATATGAAGGCCCTAAATTCCCTACATCTACACCTCCACGTGCCCTCAGAATGCACTGTTCCATCACCTGCAGCTTCCTATATCCACTTACTCATGTTTTTTCCCAACTATCACATCACTCCTATACCTACATTATCTGTTACACAATCATTCCTTGCATCTCAAGTCACTGCTATGCATACATCTATCACAGCCATTCCAGTCGTTTTCCTCCACGCAGTGCAGGGCATTATTGTCATCCTCTCATGTCTTGCTCATACCATCCTTTCGCCATACATTGTACATCACTTTCTTCCCTTGTTCACTGTTACCACAGGAGCAGCACGTTTGGCTTGATTTTCCTGTCTAATAACCATAACTTACAGCAGTGCTTGGCACTGCTGTAGCCTTTTATGTGTTCACGGCAATGCCATGGCATTGCTATGTAGTCCTGCCCCTTCAGACTCCTACAGCAATGCCAAGCATTGCTCACTCACCCCCTTTTTAGTCATTCCTATCTCTCTACCTACAACAACAGCCTTTCCAACTATCCTCTGTATCACGTCCTAGTCACCACTGCTGTCAAACATTCCCTTACAGCACCATCTCATCGCCTATTACTCGCCAATACCCCTGCATCCCATCACAGCCAATGCCTTTGTTTGTGCAGCTGTATATCACCTTCATCCTGTATAGTGTTATAATAACTCACAGTGATATCTGCACTAATCACCTGACCACCCATGTTGACCTCGTGTATTCTCTGCACCTCCATTACAGTGTCAAGCCTTGTTTATTCTCATTTCATGCTGCAATTTCCTACATGCCTACAACAATGACAAGCACTGTTGTGGCCTTCCTCTTAGTAGGTACAACAGTACCAAGCATGATTGTAGCTTGCTACACCCTCACTAAACAGCACATCATTCACCTTTTTAGAATATTGTTGTGCAAATGTACAAACTACCACTCACCTTTTCAGTGACTTGCAAAGATCATCATTCATTGTACAAAATTTTCATTAATCAAGGGCATTGTGTATGCCTCCTCACATACAGGCTTCATTGGCCTAAAGCACTACCTATATATATATACATATATATATATATATATATATATATATATATATATATATATATATATATATATATATATACCTATATATGTCCTTGATAGCATAAGATATATACATATGCATTTTCCATTTAGGTTAAATATTGCATTTGGTACGTTCTTTTCTTCATTAGAATAGGTATTTTTCTTGAGCATGTCTTTAGTTCTAATATAACATTTTTTCTGTTATATATTTTGCCTTTTGTTGTCCTGTGCTGATCCAATTTTGCAAAAAAAAAAAAAACATGTAGAGAGGTGCTACTCGTTGTTCTTAGGGTAGGACTTTGATTTCCATTGAAAGATGTAATAATTGAATTTTTAATGAGAAATTACATTTCCTGTTTTAGATAGAATGAATGAGCATTGTAAATATCATAACTTGCTTGTTTTCATGCATCTTTTGTTTTATTTTTTTAAATTCTCACAAATGGCAACACGAATGGCTCGTGCACCATTTCGTAAGAGGTAAATTAATCCTAAGTTGATGATTTACACCAACGGCCATAGTCGGGATGTAAACAAGACTTAGGATTTTTATCTTTTACGAAATAACACTGGATCCACACTGGATCCGTCTTCAAAATTCATCATATTTTCCTTAAATATTTTCTTCTTTTATCAGAATTTAACTCAAAATTAATTCAAAATATATACCAATGGCCATAGTCAGGGTATATTGAGAATTAATTTCATTTTAAATTCTATAAAAGCACCAAATGTGTTTCATTCTTCACCTGAATTTAAATACAGATTATTATATAATACATTCACTGACCATAGTCAAGGATGTATTATATCTTCAATCCTATTTTAATTCATTTAAAGAATGGAATAGCTTTTCAAAATCCAATTTCAAAAATCTAAATTCATTCATCATATAGAATAGAATTGCATCATATTTTTTTTTTCTCAAAATTCCTTTTTCAAAACTCCAAGTAATGTAAATATCTTCCTCAATCTATCTTCAATCCTTCTCAAAACCAATTCATCCTTTCATTTTTCGAAATTCTATTTTTAAACTCAAAGTTCAAATCAACTTTGAGATTTCAAATTCATTTTTATATATTCAAATTCAAATCAGATTCCAAAGTTCAATTTGACTTTGAAAATTCAAATTCATTTTCAAAAGCTCCAATCAAACTCAAAGTTCAATTTAACTTTGAGATTCTTGATTCATTTTCCTAAATTTCAAATTCAAATTTCAAATCCAAGGTCTAAAATGACTTTGGGATTCATCTGTATATTCAAAATTCAATTTCTAAAATTCATTTTCCCAAAATTCAAATCAAACTTGGAAGTTCTTGATTCATCTTCTGAATTTAACTCCAAATCCATTTTAGGATCCAGAATTCAACACTCTTATTGGATCTCAGACTTCAGATCCAATTTTACCTTGGATCTCAGACTTCATATCCAAAACCATCTTAGGATCCAGAGCCCAACTCTACATTTGGATCTCAGACTTCAGATCCAAATCCATCTTAGGATCGAGAATCCAACTCTACATTTGGATCTCAAACTTCAGATCCAAATCCATTTTAGGATCCAGAGTCCAACTCTACATTGGATCTCAGACTTCTGATCCAAATCCATCTTAGGATCCAAAACCCAATTTTATCTCGGATCTCAGATCTTAAATCCATCTTTAGATCCAACTCCATTCCCAATTCTAGATTTCAAATCCAATTTCATTTTCAGATCTCATTTGAACTCCCTAAATCCATTTCTATTCTTAAATACCATTTGATTATCTCAGACCCATTCCAAACTTAAAATCCAAATTCAATTCCATCTCAAGTATTCATTTCCTTTTCTAAATTCAAATCCAAATTCAAAGTCAATTTTGACTTTGAAACTTCATTTTCTTTCATTTCAAAGCTTCAAGTCATTCTTTCTCATTTATTCTTTCAAATCCTGATTTACTTCAAAAACTTAGAACTTCTTTGATCTATCTCAAGCTCTAAGTGAAATTCAATCATTTCTTCATTCCTTTACCAAGTTCATCTCAGAATACTTGGAAATTTCCAAAAACATTCTTTTCTAAAGAGCATACATCCTTGCATTGCACAAGTATGATTCTTTGTGCATTTAGGGTTAGAATAGATTCTTAGATTATATTTAGGCAAAGCAAAAGGCATAGATTCGATCCTTGGTTCGATTACCCCTGGTAAAGGCACCAGGAACGGTCGAACCTCGTACCGACGAGCGAATCCCGTCTCTCCATTTTTCCCCCAATATTTTTAAAAATGGAGGCGAGTTAAATTTCTAAATATTTTCAAATTAAGGTCAAGTGAAACCACGCAAAATAGTTCCTCTTCTCTCTCTCTTTCTTTCTTTTCTCTTCTCTCTTTCTTTTCTTTCTTTTATTCTTTGCCCTTCAAAAAGGAGGAAAATAGAGGTTAGAAAAGGAAAAGAGAAGGAAGAGAGAGAAACCATAAGAGAGGAAAAATTTTGCGATGATCACAGTTTTGGCGACCGTGATGGGACCTCGTCTTCGTCTGGTCGAATTGATGCCTTTGCCTTGCTTTTATATAATCTAAGTCTTTATTCTAACATCTGTCAGCTTCATTTCCATGCAAACCTTAGGAGCCTAGATTCTGTCCTAAGCTGACATTATTTTCATATAGGATCTAAGTATGGTTTGGTAGGACCATATTGAGGAGATTATATCCATGCTCACATTAGACTTAGGTCTTAAATACAACTCTCCTCAATTCTAGGGATTGAATGCAAACAATGTATGCAAGTGTATGCTTCTTCTCATTTAAATCTATCGCTTTAGGACTTGCATTAGAGCCTTCTGATTTTATTGCATGTTGGTCATATTTTTGAAAACATCCCTACCTATATTGTCACGGTCTTCACGTTGCTGGGCTATCTCACTGAACCATAGTTCGGGAGAGAGCCTCACAACTGGACCACTTATTTGGGTTCGCGCCCCCCTACCACGTACCTAAGGGCCATAGTCCGAGGTATATCGGTAGGTGCTCAAGGATGTTGGGAAGCCTTTACCTTAGAACCGAAGAGATATCTTATATGCCACGTACTTCGAGCTTCGGCTTGAGTATATCGGCGTACCTTGATGGAAATCAGATGATCTAAATCTTAGAGTTAGGATTAAGATCCTATTTGCCATTTCAAATATTGCATGTAGAGTAAGCTTTAGGGAGTGTTGTTTGTGTATCCTTGCTTGTATATCTATGATTGTGTGATATTTTATATCTTCCTTATATTTTTCAAAACCCTGGGTATATGTTTCAAAATGTCCTCTTTATTTTTAAAACCCAGGTGTATTTTTCTTTATCCTTTTCTTCTTACTATCCTTCTAAAATTTCTTCAAGAATTCTTCTGATCCTGCCTGCAAGTTCTTAAAATTTTAAATCCTTACCATTTATTCTCAAATTCCATTTTTTTCTTTTATTTTCATCTGTTTTTATGTTCTTGTTTATATTCTCATAAAAATCTCTTTCCGTCAAAGAGATATCCTTTTCGAAATGGTATTTTCTTTCATATTTTAGTTGGTTACTCTCCCTCGTAGAGTAAACAGCGCAATTGTCACAATACTCAATCCCAAGTAATGGGATACAATTTTTTCCAACATAAATCCTCTCTCTTGTCAAAACTTCTCCAAAAAAGTTTCTTTGATCTAAAAAACCTCCACTTTTCTCTACAGAGAGAGTTGATATCTGAAAATGGTCACGACAAGAGCAGGAAAAGAAACAGATCCTCAACTCAGCGACAGTGAGGCGGAAGAGATGAGCTCTCCCAAATCGGCCTGGGGACAGGGTCAGAACAAGAAAGATGACATCGGCCCCGCTATGTATGATATGTTCCAAAAGATGATGGCGAGGATGATGTCAAAACAAGCTGAGGCCAAGCTGAAAGAGGCAGTTTCTAAAAGCAAGCTGAAGAAGAAGCCTGTGAAAAAGCAAGTCAGAATCATCAGGAAGAAGGTACAACCAGACACTACTTCTGAGGAATCAGAGTCAGTCGAGGAAGAATCAGAAGAGGAAGAGCAGATTGTCTACAAACGGAATCCTCCGAGACAGACTGTAAAGATAGCTGCAGAAGAGCCTGAATCCGTCAACAAGCCCAAGTTTGGGGCTCCAGCAGAGGACCTGATGAGCAAGCAGATGAAGGAGATGAATCGAGCTATTAAGGATATTCAAGCCAAGGGCAAAGGCAAGCAGACCTATACCGGCGAAGATTTTTATGATGGTCTAGATGGGGATGATAACCTGGAGAATCTTCCCCGCAAGTTTCTCAAATTTGACGGGACTGGCAACCCTAAAGCCCACTTGGCCACATTTTATGCAGAGTGCAGCCGTTTCAGGAAAGATAACAGGGCTCTGTTCATCTGTTTTCCCCGCAGTCTGGAGGGTGTAGCAGCCAGATGGTATGCTGATCATGTGAATCCTATCGAACTACGAGAGTTCGATAAGGTAGTAAATCTGTTCATCGAGCGCTTCTTATTCAACACTGAAGCCTCACCTACATTAAATCATCTTTACAACCTGAAGCAAGGAGAGAATGAAAGAGCAGGTGATTTCATTCACAGGTGGAGAAGCACCTGTAATAAGATGAAGGTACCCATTCCTGAGGAACATGCATTGCAGGTGATCCTCAATAATTTCTCTCAGCCCATAAGAAGCCTCATCGCCACTTCCCCGGCGAAATCCTTCATCAAGTTGATTGAGCGAGCCGAATGGCTCGAAGCAGGAATAGAAAGCGGACTTTACGAGGGCACGCCTCTAGTCAAGAATATCCAAGACCAGAAAAAGAAGGCGCAGTTCGCTCATTCAGTTGAGGCCTCCTGCAATAATCTTGGCAGTAGCAGCAAAGGAAACAAGAACAACAACGACAGTGGTCCGAGAGTAGATCAGAACAAGGGGAAGAAGGAGAGAGCGTATAAGAACAATGACAAGCCGCTTCCAATTGGCATCCAACAGAAAGGGGATCTTCAAGAGAAGCCAAAGTACATCAAGTGGGAGAAAGATCGAGTTTTCACTCCTTTAGATCAAACTATGGAAGTAATTCTGGATTACCTGTTAAAGCACAGGATGATCAAACTCCGTAAGATAGCGAATCCTCCCGTAATCTTGGGAAAATTCAAAGATCAATTCTGCAAGTTCCATAGAGCAACGGGGCATGACACAGAGCACTGCTTCGTCCTCAAGCACATGATACAAGACTGCATTGATAGAAGTATTCTGATAGAGGACGAGGAAGAAAAGTAGCAAGCAGTCCTGACAGAACCATTCCCAGACCACTCAAAGAATTGATAAAGCCAAAGTTTTTGTTTGCTTTCGTCTCTTTTTGTCAGTTGTCCTGTAGGGGCTAGTCAGCCCAGTCTTCTATGAGTCTTTTTCCTTTTCAAGTTCTTGTAAATATTCAGTTGTTATCAAGCCTTTGCTTATCAAATGAAATGTCGATTTCCTTTATATCTTTTATATCCAATGCTTCTGTTCCCTTTGCCATACTGGGGCATTTAAATTCTTGTTCTTTTCAGAATGCGGGACAATTCTGACGTCATTCATGAGAGAAATGATATTACCTATGAGGGCTTTTTCAAAAATCATGAAATTTTAAAAATCTTCATTATGACCAAGGAGTTCAAATATTCTTTGGTCTAACCTTTGACAAAAAATCAACCCTCGTGTTGATCATGTCTTCAAAAATAAGTTTTTCAAACCATTATATTGAAAGATCAACCCTGGTGTTGGTCTTATCTTCCAAAATGAATTTTAAACTTTTATATTCAAAAATCAATCCTTGTGTTGATCTTATCTTTCAAAATGGATTTTAAATCTTTATATTCAAAGATCAACCTTTGTGTTGGTCTTATCTTTCAAAATGGATTTCAAATCTTTATAGATCAACCCTTATCTTTCAAAGCGGATTTCAAAACCTTTATATTCAAAGATCAATCCTTGTATTGATCTTATCTTCCAAAAGGGATTTCAAATCTTTTTATTCAAAAGATCAACCCTTGCGTTGGTCTTATCCTCCAAAATTGATCTAAAAAACTATTCAAAGATCAACCCTTGTGTTGGTCTAATCTTTCAAAATGGGTTTTTGAAACATTCAAAAATCAATCCTTATATCGATTTTAAATCATTATACTCAAAGATCAACCCCTGTGTTGGTCTTTAAACATTATCTTCAAAGATCAACCCTTGTATTGATCTTATTATCAATTTTGAACTGTTATTTTTAAAAGTCAGATCTATTGTTGATCTTCTTCTTCAAAATTAGATTTCAAAACCATTGTCTTCGAAAATTAACCCTCATGATGATCTCTCGTGTTTGATTTAAAGGATCAGATCTCGAGCTGATTATTCTTCTTGTGGTGGATTTTCTTCCCCCAAAATGATTTCTCATTTATCTTTTAAATAAACATTTTCCTTTCAAAATCCCATATGCAGGCAGGATCAGAAAAACTCCTTTTTCTCAAATCTTGTAAATCTTCAGTTAATTTTGATATCTTTATCAGTTTCATTCATTTTATTCATATTTTTCTCAAGTTTACATCAATTTTATCAAGTTTATCAATATTTCCTCAATTCTATTAAAATTTTATCAATTCATTACCCTTTCAGGTTAAGGGATAAACCTGACCCTCGTTGTCCGAGGTGTACCCTTTCAGGTTAAGGGATAAACCTGACCCTCGTTGTCCGAGGTGCACCCCTTTAAGGTTAAGGGATAAACCTGACCCTCGTTGTCCGAGGTGTTCCCGCTCAGGTTAAGGGATAAACCTGACCCTCGTTGTCAGAGGTATCCCCATTCAGGATAAGGGAAAATTCTGAGACCCCTTGTAGGAGCAACAATGCTACCTATGAGGATTCTTTTGTAAATACAAGTTTTGTTAATCTTTATTGATTTTCTAGATTTATATCAATTTGCCTTCGCTAAATTTTCTTAAATTCTATTCTGTTCCCATTCAGGATAAGGGAAAATCCTGAAACCCCTCATAGGAGCAATAATGCTACCTACGAGTATTCTTTTGTAAATACAAGTTTTGTTAACCTTAATTGATTTTCTAAATTTATATCAATTTCTCTTCTTAAATTCTATTCTTTTTCCCATTCAGGATAAGGGATAATCTTGAAACCCCTCGTAGGAGCAATAATGCTACCTACGAGAATTCTTTTTGTAAATACAAGTTTTGTCAAACTTTATTCATTTTCTAAATTTATAACAATTTCTCTTCACCTTCTTAAATTCTATTCTTTTTCCCATTCAGGATAAGGGATAATCCTGAAACCCTTCGTAGGAGCAACAATGCTACCTATGAGGATTCTTTTGTAAATACAAGTTTTGTCTACCTTTATTGATTTTTTTTAGATTTGCCTTCATTAAATTTTTCTTAAATTCTATTCTTGTTCTCGTTCAGGATAAGGGAAAATCCTGAAATCCCTCGTAGGAGCAATAACGCTACCTATGAGGATTCTTTTGTAAATACAAGTTTTCGTCAAACCTTCATTGATTTTCTAAATTTCTATCAATTTCCTTTTTCCTTAAATTCTTTGTCCCATTCAGGATAAGGGATAATCCTGAAACCCCTTGTAGGAGTAACAATGCTACCTATGAGGATTCCTTTGTAAATACAAGTTTTGTTAATCTTTATTGATTTTCTAGATTTTAATCAATTTGCCTTCGCTAAGTTTTCTTAAATTCTATTTCTTGTTCCCATTCAGGATAAGGGAAAATCCTGAAACCCCTCGTAGGAGCAATAACGCTACCTATGAGGATTCTTTTGTAAATACAAGTTTTGTTAATCTTTGTTGATTTTCTAGATTTATATCAATTTCCCTTCATTAAATCTCTTTAAATTCTATTCTTTTTCCCATTCAGGATAAGGGAAAATCCTGAAACCCCTTGTAGGAGTAACAACGCTACCTATGAGGATTCCTTTGTAAATACAAGTTTTGTTAATCTTTATTGATTTTCTAGATTTTAATCAATTTGCCTTCGCTAAGTTTTCTTAAATTCTATTTCTTGTTCCCATTCAGGATAAGGGAAAATCCTGAAACCCCTTGTAGGAGCAATAACGCTACCTATGAGGATTCTTTTGTAAATACAAGTTTTGTTAATCTTTGTTGATTTTCTAGATTTATATCAATTTCCCTTCATTAAATCTCTTTAAATTCTATTCTTTTTCCCATTCAGGATAAAGGAAAATCCTGAAACCCCTCGTAGGAGCCACAACGCTACCTATGAGGATTCTTTTGTAAATACAAGTTTTGTTAATCTTTGTTGATTTTCTAGATTTATATCAATTTCCCTTCATTAAATCTCTTTAAATTCTATTCTTTTTCCCATTCAGGATAAGGGAAAATCCTGAAACCCCTTGTAGGAGTAACAACGCTACCTATGAGGATTCCTTTGTAAATACAAGTTTTGTTAATCTTTATTGATTTTCTAGATTTTAATCAATTTGCCTTCGCTAAGTTTTCTTAAATTCTATTTCTTGTTCCCATTCAGGATAAGGGAAAATCCTGAAACCCCTTGTAGGAGCAATAACGCTACCTATGAGGATTCTTTTGTAAATACAAGTTTTGTTAATCTTTGTTGATTTTCTAGATTTATATCAATTTCCCTTCATTAAATCTCTTTAAATTCTATTCTTTTTCCCATTCAGGATAAAGGAAAATCCTGAAACCCCTCGTAGGAGCCACAACGCTACCTATGAGGATTCTTTTATAAATACAAGTTTTTTTCAATCTTTGTTGATTTTCTAGATTTACATCAATTTCCCTTCATTAAATTTTCTCAGATTCTATTCTTTCCCATTCAGGATAAGGGATAATCCTGAGATCACTCATAGGGGCAACCATGCTACCTGTGAGAATTCTTTTTACAAAAATAAATCAATTTCCTCAAATGTTCTACATTTTTTTCAAAGTTCTATATCCTTCCGTCCTCTCAAAGTTTATTCTTTCTATATTCTCCGTTCAGAATAAAGGGTTTAAATCCTGAAAATTGGACCGCATATCTGGTCCATCTAAATCATAGATCATAAATTCTAAATCTTGTCATATCCCTTCTAAATTCAAGTCTCAGGTTATCTCTTCATAAAATCTTATATTTCCCCTTCAGGTTAAGGGATAAACCTGAATCATTCTTTTCCTAAATTCTCATCAAATGTCTATTTCATTTCCCCTTCAGGTTAAGGGATAAACCTGAATCACTCTTTTTCTAAATTCTCTTCAAAAATATCTATTCTATTTCCCCTTTAGGATAAGGGATAATCCTGAAACCCCGGCCATTCTTCTTGCTTCGATCTCTAAATATTTTAAATAGGCCGATCTCCTTCCCGACTCTCAGTTGGAAAACCTAGTGCTCGCACTGGTTATTTTGCTAAAGATTTTAAATCTAAAGATCAAGTTCAGTCCTCGTACTGGTTGTCTTTCAAAAGTCTCAATCTTAAATCAGGTCGTTAAATGATTAAATGAAATGTCCCAGCTACTTCGTTGGTCGTTAAATGATTAAATGAAATGTCCCAGCTACTTCGCTGGTCGTTAAATGATTAAATGAAATGTCCCAGCTACTTCGCTGGTCGTTAAATGATTAAATGAAATGTCCCAGCTACTTCGCTGGTCGTTAAATGATTAAATGAAATGTCCCAGCTACTTCGTTGGTCACTAAATGAAATGTCCCAGCTACTTCACTGGTCGCTAAATGAAATGTCCCAGCTACTTCGCTGGTCGCTAAATGAAATGTCCCAGCTACTTCGCTGGTCGCTAAATGAAATGTCCCAGCTACTTCGCTGGTCGCTAAATGAAATGTTCCAGCTCCTTCGCTGGTCGTTAAATGAAAGGTCCTAGATTTTTCTGGTCATTAAATGAAATGTCCTAGCCACTTCGCTGGTCGTTAAATAAAATGTCCCAGCTACTTTGCTGGTCATTAAATGAAAGGTTCCAGCTACTTCGCTGGTCGTTAAATGAAAGGTCCCAATTTTTACTGGTCATTAAATGAAAGGTCTCAGTTTTACTGGTCATTAAATAAAAGGTTCCAGCTCCTTCGCTGGTCGCTAAATGAGAGATCCCAGTTTACTGGTCAGAAAGTCCAAAATCATAAATTATAACTAAAGGTCGCATCAAAATCTATATTGAGTAAATATTTCACATAGAAGTCATGAAAACTTTGCCAATTTGCTAAAAATATTTGTTGATTCCAAATAAATCTTACTGCACAAAAGAATTACCTCAGATTACCTCTAGTATTTTCTTCATAAAAGGTGAAACTCTTTGTTAAAGAGAGGTAAAATTCAAATCTTTTTCCTGTTGATCAACCAAAAGGATGAAAGAAATATCCTCGGTATGATTAGTGAAATAAATATTCGATGACATTGAAAAGCCGGAAGCGAATTGATATTGATCATAGCTATGATGCATGTTTAAAGATGATTTCCTGGCGATTAGACAGTGGAAATATCTTGAGCCATAAAAGAATCCACTTAATCCATATCACCTTATCCAGTTTAAAGCTGCAATCAAATATCGGCAAAAGGGATCTCTCAATTGTCGTCAAGATGAAGGCGAGTTAAGCGAGTAGACCCCCGGGGCCAAAGAAGATTTAAAACATCTCCAAGATGACGGAGTTTGTGACGGATCCTTCCAGGGAAAGTTCGTATCACCGCCGAGATGAAGGCGGATGTGATGGACCTACCGACAAACCCTAAATGATATTTGATTTCAGCTATCATCTAAAGACCTTTTGAGCCAATATCATATATAATGCCTGAGAAAGAAAAGAAGGATCAGAGCATCTCCAAGATGAAGGAGTTTGTGACGTACCCTTCCCTGAAGAAGAGAGAAAAGTCAGGACATCTCCAAAATGAAGGATGATGTAAAGAACCCGAAAAAAACCCAATGACTCAAAAAGAGTGCAAAAGATCAACACTCAGATATCAAACTGCCTAAATTGCCAGAAGTCATCCTTTCTTATGCAAAATATCTGTTATCAATATCTTTTCTTTACTTGCTTTTATGAAATTGAGAATATTTCTTCTCTTCTCATGTCAAGGAAATGGATAGCTTCCTTGAAGAAAATCATCAGCGCTAAAATTTTGAATTTAACTCTTAAAACCGAGGAGTTAACCTCGTTGGAGGAAATACTCTGGGTAAAAGAGGGAATATATTTGCACACATATGCACATTTTCAAAGCGTTGAAGTCAACTATAAATTCATCTTATTGGCAAAATTTTCTAGATATTCTAAAAATGAAATAAATATTCAATATCCATTTTGGTGCAACCCAGCGTTGTTTATATCTTCCAGAAGAGTTACCCCATTCTGTTGATGTATCTCTCATGTCCCATCACGGTTTCGAGAAATCCGTATGGTTTTTCCCACTTAGGTTAAGGGTCAAAACCTGTACTCCCTGCGAGAGGTCATTAAATTCAAAAGTTGATTTAGTCTCAGCAATGAGACGTCCAAGTTCATCCCTTTTTTTTCAAAGCATTAGGAAACCCCATTTCCTTCCTCCTTTCGCAAACCCCTTTCGGATTTGTTCGTCCAAACTCCGAAGGTCCCATCATGGTCTCTTCACTCGAGATTCCATATGGTCGTCCCCTTTAGGTTGTGGTTAAACCTGAATCTCGTTCCAACGAGTTTTCCTCGTTTCGATGAGGTGTTTTCCTCCAGTCCCATCATGGTTCTTCCCATCGAGGAATCCATGCTTTGTATATCCATCCAGAATAAAATCCTACTTGAGCTTCATTTCATGAGGCATTTTCTCAAAAATATCCCATCAAGGTCATCACATATTCCTTTCCCCATTCAGGTTATCTTGATATATCTTCGACCCATCCAGGTTAAGGGCTAAACCTGAGTCATTCCGCAAAGATTGATCTCGCCTCACCCATGAGACTTGATCAAAATTCTTACCTTTTATCTTTTCGGGATCTTCACCCAAAGTCCCATCACGATTTCCTCCTCTCTATTATTCAGTCATATCATTTTCGAGGATTTCGTCTTCCAAAAGCCATTCAAGGATAAAGATTTAAATCTGAAAAACCATGTCTTTTAAATCAAATTCTTCCACACCCAATTCAGATCTGCTGACTGGGGCATTTTTCAAAATTTGGAGTGTTTTCTTTGCCACTAAGCTCGGCTTTCAACCGGCTTAGTAGCAAAGAGGGGCATCTGTGAACACCCCAAATTTTTCAAAATCTTTTAAATATTCCCTTATTGCCCCTAAATTCAATTTTTTAGCAAATGGGTCATTTCAAATCTAAATTTCAGTTCATTTCTCAAGTATTATTGAAATTAAATTCATTTCATATGTTTAAATTGATTTTGGATCTGGATCCATTGTCCAGATCCAAATCTAAATCTCCTTGTTCAAATTTTAAATTAAAAATTATAGAAAATACCAAAAATAGCCTTTAAATAGCTCGGATAGTCCATTCGACATCCGTTTGGATCCATCACATTGAATTTCTCGATTCGAGTGTTAAAACTCGAACGTTTTCTCAAAACTTGGGTCCAGACCCACTTTCTGAAGAAATTTCTCCAAAATGGTCTGAAATTCTCGGAAAAACACTCTTTGTAAATATTTCTCAGAAAAATACAAAAAAACTAGTGTTTAATCTTTGTTTTCATGTAAAAACTTATATTTTGTTACAAAACTACAAAAAATGGAAAATGATGCAAAAATCGAAAAAATTGGGGAAAGCAAAAGGTTTTAAAACTTGAAAAATTGAATTTTTGCCAAAAACCTCTCTTAAAACCTCTTTTTGAAAATCATAAACCTTTTTTTTAGAAAAATCTTAAAAGGGACCCCCTCTTTGGAAATTGAAGAAACTCACAACGGCCGCAGGCTCGTCTTCCCCAAGCTTCCACCCTTCGATCGATGAGCACCTTTATCTCCGCCATCGATGCTCAACCGATCGCCTCCATCCTCCTCCTTCGTTCATCACCTTCCTCCCCGTTGGGTGGCCCTCCATCTTCAACCAATTCCCTCTCTCGTTGCCTATATAAGCAGGCCCCCACTGCAGTGAAAAAGGGGGGGAAAAGAACATCGATCGACGCCATCCGCCTTCAGCCTCTCCGCTTTCCTTCTCTCTTCGTTGGAAAAGAGTTGCAGAAGAAAGCAAAGAAGAAGCTCTCTTCATCTCCGAAATTCCTCCAAAACCAAGGGCTCGATCTATCCAGCATTCAAAGGTTTCTTCCTTCCAAGGCTCCATTTCGACTTTTCCCCTTCCTTCAAAATATCCAGCTTCGATCAATAAATTCGGTAAGCATTCTTTACCTGTATTTTTTTTTTCTTTCCCTTTTCATTTCCTCTTAGTTTTCTTTTTTTTGGTTTTGGCTCCCGTTTATGCATCATTGATGGTGTTAGATTGCTTGTGCAATCTCGATCCATCTCCATGCAACAGCAACGGGATCTCTGATCACAACAATTTTTCTCTATGTATATCTTTTATCTAATTCGATGTTAGTTTTCTTTACTTGATTCTGTTTTGATCGATTCCTGTTCTTACTTTTTATTAGCTTGATTCCTGTTTTATTCTCATGTCTGATCTGTTCATTTTTTTTTCTTTTCTTTTCTTATTTTCTATTATATCCAATTGCTGGTTTGATGTGGATCTTCAATGTATGGTGGCACTTTGTTCATATCATTCAGCAGACATACCCTGCTTACTGTATTCTTAGTATTTGATGAGTCACGTTACCTTCCTTCACACACAGGAGGTACCTCCATGTAGTATGGATTTCACCCCTGTTCATCATCGCATTTTTTTCTTTGTTTGGTAATATTTCATTCTTTACTTGATCCTCTATGCATCGATCTAACCCAGGTTTGTGTTTCCCTTTATTTTATTTTTTATTTTTTATTTGTTTTGGCTTACATAGCTTTTGTAACATGATCATCCCACGTATGTTTTAGCTTTCGGAATCAACATCATGGTTTATGTCAATCACTCCACAGTAGATTTAAATATAAGTTCTGTATCGTAAGCATATCACTTAATATCATTACATCTCTCATATTCCAGACTTCCTGTCTGATCATGTAGATAGAAACCTCTGAAAGAGAAACGACATATCTGGTTTGTCTATCTCATGAGAGGCAATGGACTCCATCTAACATGAAATTGTCTGATAAATTGATCCAACATAGGATTTGAGCAATGGAAAATCATGTACATATCTTAAGCATAGGTATACACTTTCTCTCTCACACGAATTCATCTTGCTGTTAATCTCAAACTTGTGTTACATCTTCTTCACCATACAACCGCAGCCAGCTAGCAGTAATTCTGCAATCCTGGAATTGAACATTCCTGTCAAAGATACTGATATCGATGGGTTGGATATAAAACACTTATGATGGTCATTTTTTTTAGAAAGGAGTTTGGCTTGCTGTATTCGTTTGATTCAGGTACATATGTGCCAGGTCCTGTGAGAGTGTTGCAATCTCCACTCATGCAATGGTGATGGTGTATACTGAACTACAAAACCATCTGTTCTCTTCATTGCACGTCACTTGCACATAGCAATTTTCTGCACAACACATCCCCTTTTCTTCCTATTGATTCACCGTATCCTCTAAAAACCTTCAATGCCTAGATATTCCACAGTCAGTCTACAGTTCCTTCAATACCTTCGCATTCATTTCCAGATCATGTCTGCCCATGGATTATGTATAACCATGTGTGGCTTCAAGCAGAGGTCAAATTATTAGTCAAATATGGGGAGTCTGGGTCAATTTATCATATGCAAAGGTGTAGAGTACCTTATTTGCAACTCATCTATGATGGTAGCATCTTTAGTTTGGTAAATTCTCCTAATTAGGCAGGACTGATTCTCACAATTTCGCAAAAACCTTGATTTTAAAATCCAACACCAGTCATTTCTAGGTGAGAGTTCTCCGATCAGTTTTGATAGTTAATCTACCCTTGACATATGAAGGCCATAAATTCCCTACATCTACACCTCCACGTGTCCTCAGAATGCACTGTTCCATCACCTGCAGCTTCCTATATCCACTTACTCATGTTCTTTCCCAACTATCACATCACTCCTATACCTACATTGTCTGTTACACAATCATTCCCTGCATATCAAGTCACTGCTATGCATACATCTATCACAGCCATTCCAGTCGTTTTCCTCCACGCAGTGCAGGGCATTATTGTCATCCTCTCATGTCTTGCTCATACCATCCTTTCGCCATACATTGTACATCGCTTTCTTCCCTTGTTCACTGTTACCACAGGAGCAACACGTTTGGCTTGATTTTCCCGTCTAATAACCATAACTTACAGCAGTGCTTGGCACTGTTGTAGCCTTTTATGTGTTCACGGCAATGCCAAGGCATTGCTATGTAGTCCTGCCCCTTCAGACTCCTACAGCAATGCCAAGCATTGCTCACTCACCCCCTTTTTAGTCATTCCTATCTCTCTACCAACAACAACAGCCTTTCCAACTATCCTCTGTATCACGTCCCAGTCACCACTGCTGTCAAACATTCCCTTACAGCACCATCTCATCGCCTATTACTCGCCAATACCCCTACATCCCATCACAGCCAATGCCTTTGTTTGTGCAGTTGTATATCACCTTCATCCTGTATAGTGTTATAATAACTCACAGTGATATCTGCACTAATCACCTGACCACCCATGTTGACCTCGTGTATTCTCTGCACCTCCATTACAGTGTCAAGCCTTGTTTATTCTCATTTCATGCTGCAATTTCCTACATGCCTACAACAGTGACAAGCACTGTTGTGGCCTTCCTCTTAGTAGGTACAGCAGTACCAAGCATGATTGTAGCTTGCTACACCCTCACTAAACAGCACATCATTCACCTTTTTAGAATATTGTTGTGCAAATGTACAAACTACCACTCACCTTTTCAGTGACTTGCAAAGATCATCATTCATTGTACAAAATTTTCATTAATCAAGGGCATTGTGTATGCCTCCTCACATACAGGCTTCATTGGCCTAAAGCACTACCTATATATATATATATATATGCACCTATATATGTCCTTGATAGCATAAGATATATACATATGCATTTTCCATTTAGGTTAAATATTGCATTTGGTACGTTCTTTTCTTCATTAGAATAGGTATTTTTCTTGAGCATGTCTTTAGTTCTAATATAACATTTTTTCTGTTATATATTTTGCCTTTTGTTGTCCTGTGCTGATCCAATTTTGCAAAAAAAAAAAAAACATGTAGAGAGGTGCTACTCGTTGTTCTTAGGGTAGGACTTTGATTTCCATTGAAAGATGTAATAATTGAATTTTTAATGAGAAATTACATTTCCTGTTTTAGATAGAATGAATGAGCATTGTAAATATCATAACTTGCTTATTTTCATGCATCTTTTGTTTTATTTTTTTAAATTCTCACAAATGGCAACACGAATGGCTCGTGCACCATTTCGTAAGAGGTAAATTAATCCTAAGTTGATGATTTACACCAACGGCCATAGTCGGGATGTAAACAAGACTTAGGATTTTTATCTTTTACGAAATAACACTGGATCCACACTGGATCCGTCTTCAAAATTCATCATATTTTCCTTAAATATTTTCTTCTTTTATCAGAATTTAACTCAAAATTAATTCAAAATATATACCAATGGCCATAGTCAGGGTATATTGAGAATTAATTTCATTTTAAATTCTATAAAAGCACCAAATGTGTTTCATTCTTCACCTGAATTTAAATACAGATTATTATATAATACATTCACTGACCATAGTCAAGGATGTATTATATCTTCAATCCTATTTTAATTCATTTAAAGAATGGAATAGCTTTTCAAAATCCAATTTCAAAAATCTAAATTCATTCATCATATAGAATAGAATTGCATCATATTTTTTTTTTCTCAAAATTCCTTTTTCAAAACTCCAAGTAATGTAAATATCTTCCTCAATCTATCTTCAATCCTTCTCAAAACCAATTCATCCTTTCATTTTTCGAAATTCTATTTTTAAACTCAAAGTTCAAATCAACTTTGAGATTTCAAATTCATTTTTATATATTCAAATTCAAATCAGATTCCAAAGTTCAATTTGACTTTGAAAATTCAAATTCATTTTCAAAAGCTCCAATCAAACTCAAAGTTCAATTTAACTTTGAGATTCTTGATTCATTTTCCTAAATTTCAAATTCAAATTTCAAATCCAAGGTCTAAAATGACTTTGGGATTCATCTGTATATTCAAAATTCAATTTCTAAAATTCATTTTCCCAAAATTCAAATCAAACTTGGAAGTTCTTGATTCATCTTCTGAATTTAACTCCAAATCCATTTTAGGATCCAGGATTCAACACTCTTATTGGATCTCAGACTTCAGATCCAATTTCCTTATAGGATCCAGAATCCAATTTTACCTTGGATCTCAGACTTCATATCCAAAACCATCTTAGGATCCAGAGCCCAACTCTACATTTGGATCTCAGACTTCAGATCCAAATCCATCTTAGGATCGAGAATCCAACTCTACATTTGGATCTCAAACTTCAGATCCAAATCCATCTTAGGATCCAGAACCCAATTTTATCTCGAATCTCAGATCTCAGATCTTAAATCCATCTTTAGATCCAACTCCATTCCCAATTCTAGATTTCAAATCCAATTCCATTTTCAAATCTCATCTGAACTCCCTAAATCCATTTCTATTCTTAAATACCATTTGATTATCTCAGACCCATTTCAAACTTAAAATCCAAATTCAATTCCATCTCAAGTATTCATTTGCTTTTCTAAATTCAAATCCAAATTCAAAGACAATTTTGACTTTGAAACTTCATTTCCTTTCATTTCAAAGCTTCAAGTCATTCTTTCTCATTTATTCTTTTAAATCCTGATTTACTTCAAAAACTTAGAACTTCTCTGATCTATCTCAAGCTCTAAGTTAAATTCAATCATTTCTTCATTCCTTTACCAAGTTCATCTCAGAATACTTGGAAATTTCCAAAAACATTCTTTTCTAAAGAGCATACATCCTTGCATTGCACAAGTATGATTCTTTGTGCATTTAGGGTTAGAATAGATTCTTAGATTATATTTAGGCAAAGCAAAAGGCATAGATTCGATCCTTGGTTCGATTACCCCTGGTAAAGGCGCCAAGAATGGTCGAACCTTGTACCGACGAGCGAATCCCGTCTCTCCATTTTTCCCGCAATATTTTAAAAAACGGAGGCGAGTTAAATTTCTAAATATTTTCAAATTAAGGTCAAGTGAAACCACGCAAAATAGTTCCTCTTCTCTCTCTCTTTCTTTCTTTTCTCTTCTCTCTTTCTTTTCTTTCTTTTATTCTTTGCCCTTCAAAAAGGAGGAAAATAGAGGTTAGAAAAGGAAAAGAGAAGGAAGAGAGAGAAACCACAAGAGAGGAAAAATTTTGCGATGATCACAGAAGCTATGCATCTCCTTAGACAACTTATTGAAAGATATAGAGAGAGGAACAAAGATTTGCATATGGTTTTTATTGATTTAGAGAAGGCATACGATAGAGTACCTAGGGACGTTCTCTGGTGGACAATGATGAAGAAAGGTGTTTCTCTCAAGTACATTAGTATAATTAAAATATGTATGAAGGAGTAGTAACCAATGTCCGCACTTGTGGAGGGGTGACAACCAATTTTCCGATAACTGTTGGGTTACATCAAGGATCTGCTTTAAGCCCTTTCCTTTTTGCGATAGTGATGGATGAGCTTACGAGATCAATTCAAGAAAATGTACCGTGGTGTATGTTGTTTGCTGATGATATTGTTTTGATTGATGAGTCTAGAGCTGGGGTTAATGCTAAGTTAGAATTATGGAGACAGACATTGGAAGCTAGAGGTTTTAAGTTGAGTAAGAGTAAGATTGAATATATGGAATGTCGGTTTAGTAAGCAACGAAGTAGTGATGGGAGTGTAGTGAAGCTTGGTGAGCAAGAAATACCGGTGAATGATTATTTCAAATATTTGGGATCCATCATTCAAAAGTATGGAGAAATTGATGGAGATGTAAATCATAGGATAAAGGTTGGGTGGATGAAATGGAAAAGTGCAACTGGAGTGTTGTGCAATCGTAGAATGCCATTGCGGTTGAAGAGAAAGTTTTATAGGATGACTATTAGACCCGCTTTACTAAATGGTACGGAATGTTGGGCTGCCAAGAGACATCATATTAAAAAAATGAGTGTAGCTGAGATGCGGATGCTTAGATGGATGTGTGGAAATACAATAAAAGATAAGATTCGGAATGAGGAGATATGTAAGAAGGTAGGTGTTGCACCCATTGAAAATAAGATGCAAGAGAATTGTTTACGGTGGTTTGGACATATTCGGCGAAAGCCTAGTGATGCTCCAGTTAGAAGGTTGGAGAAATGAGAAAATATATTAGTTAAAAGAGGTCGGGGTAGGCCTAGGAAGACTTGGATGGAGATGATAGGAAAGGATATGAATGCTTTGAACCTCACCGAGGACATGGCATTGGATAGAAATGATTGGAGGAAAAGGATTCATGTGGAAGACCCAAAATGAATTTCTTTTTTGGTTCATATCGCTGACCCCAATTGTTTTGGGATGAAGGTGTAGTTGTTGTTGTTGTTTTGTATTGTAATCATTAGCATTCTTAGTAATAGTCGTTGTAATGTATTTAGCACTCATTATTATAAATAATTTTAATATTTAGCATTCATTAGCATAAATAATTGTCTATACCTAAACCATAATCTCCAATATACAAGTTGTGTGGAGACCGTATGGAGATGGGGAGGACGAGGACCAAGAGCTCGTTGCTAAGGGTGCGAGACTATCTGACCGCGATATTTGGTTGTTTAGTAATTATTAAGCCGAGTTGCAACATGGTAGTCGAGTTCTTCTACAATCTGGCTTGGGATAGTCTATCCCAAAGAAGTCTATGGAATTGAGAAGGAAGATGAATAGTGGTTGGGCTAGGAACATGAATTGGCATGAATGCTACATGAAACAATTAGATAGCTAGAACAAAGAAGGTGTCTGTGCCATAGATTATGATTATAAAGAATGACAATATGATCCCAACTATTTTCAAAAATATTGGGAACCCATACATCGAAATCTGAAGATTGAGAATATTGGGAACCCATGCCTCCCTCGTGTCCCCCATCATGTCACATTCTAGCATAGAAAACACGTACATCGTCTCCCTCTGACTACAACAACGATTACCTCAGTAACAATACACGATGAGGAGTGAACACAACTCACAAAAGAGAAGGTAGTCTATGGCACAAGGTTCGAGATGTTGAAGAGGGAGAATAAGGAATTACGAAAGGAGGTGATCAATTTGGGGAGACAAATGCGGTCACTGGTAGAGATGATGACCAATGTTTATTATAAGATCGAGGGAAGAAAGAGGCCACCAGAGATAGAGAGTCCACCAAAAAAAAGAAAGAGATGATTTGTATGTCATCATTGTTCATCTGAGTCATCAAGTGCCACTGAATAAACGATAGCGATTCTTTTTATTTCGATAATTATTTATTATAATTCTTTGTTGTAATTTTATAATTATTTTTTGTATTGTGACATTCTTTAATTATTTAATTCTTTTTTTAATAAGTGTAACACACAAGTGCCACTGAACAAATCATTGTAATTTTTGACCTTCATAAATAAAAGTGATCTTATTTCTTATTTATAAGAGATTGTGATTGCCTTGCAACCAATTATATATAAGAGATCGTAATTTATTTTTTATAGAAGGTGTTCTATCACAATCTGTACAGCCATCCCACCTAAACCCATCAAATAATTGAACCAAATATGTTTGAATATCCTATTGTGATTTTCCTTCACAAGCTTTGTCCTAGGGAATGATACGTTCCATCACGATTTACATAATGAGATTTTTATTGTAGGATTTTGTATTCCTTAGTATAAATTGTTATCACTTTAGCATTTAACTTTCAGTATTATAAATTGTTGTAATCGTTTGCATTCATAAGTAATGATCGTTGCAGGATTTTGTATTCCTTAGTACAAATCATTATCGCTTTAGCATTTAACTTTCAGTACTGTAAATCGTTGTAATTGTTTGCATTCTTAAGTAATGAACGTTGCAAGACTTTGTATTCCTTAGTACAAATCATTATCACTTTAGTATTTAACTTTCATTAGTGTAAATCATTTTAATTGTTTGCATTCTTAAGTAATGATCATTGCAAGATTTTGTATTCGTTAGTACAAATCGTTATCCTTGCGCATTTAACTTTTGTTAGTGTAAGTCGTTGTAATCGTTAGCATTCTTAGTAACAGTCATTGTAAGAAATTTAACACTCATTATTATAAATAATTTTAATATTTAGCATTCATTAGCATGAATAATTGTCTATACCTAAACCATAATCTCCAATGTAGAGGTTGTGTGGAGACCGTATGGAGATGAGGAGGATGAGGACCAAGAGGTTGTTGCTGAGGCTGTGAGACATCCCACCTAAACTCATCAAATAATCGAACCATATCTATTAGAATATCCTATTGCAATTTTTCTTTATGAACTTTATCCTAGCGAACAATATGTTCCATCGCGATTTACACAATGACATTCAAAAATGGCGAAAAAGAAAAATAAACAAATTAACACGATGTTTAGACTTAGTAAAGAACAAATCAAGTTAACTTCAACGATACAGACAACATTGTGTAAATTTCTCTGGGATAAATAAAAATTGAGTTAACTTCAATGATACATTACAATCACATTCATTTACATGAGTATTTAGTTACAATACATCACGACCAATGGTTTGGCTTAGATACAATATATGACCAACATCATCAAATAAAATAGACATCATCATCATTATCAACCCACGTCCAAATAGTGATGTGCTTCAAAACAGACATCACCAACATCATCAGCACCTTCAGTTTATTGAGTGACCTTCGCTAGTCACTAGGAACGATAGAAGGCAAATCTATCTACCAATGGAGGTCCTTATCTGTTTGCAAGTTTTTTTTCATGAAGTATATTGGCAGCATATAAAGGTATGGATCCCAATAGACATAGAAGATGCAGCCCACACGACTAGCATATGTGTGTAGAAGTATATCAAAGATTAAGCAGATATTTTTTCAACTGCAAAGTATGGTTTGCGAACGATTGAGGCTCTGGCACTAGGAATAGATCAAATAGATGGTAATCAACACCCACCTGTCTATCTTGTAGAATATATGTGCTTGCTTCAGTATGACGACAAAGACTGAGGATGATTATGGTCGTTATATTCTGCATAAGCTTCAATATACTTCACGACAAATACTCTACAATCGTATGTGTCATGAATATATTGATGTATCCACCAAAGATAACCGCTATAATCATCATCAAAGATTATACAGATCTTTTCTCACGACATGAAACAACTACGGTATCAGCATCAAACCCCACTCATCAAGCACAGGTAGAAGAAACACAAAAAAAAAAAGAAGAAAGAAAAATACAAGGAAGAAGAAGAAGAAGAAGACAAAGGCGGTGAAGAAAAAAGAAGAAGAAGAAGTTGCTCTGTCGTAGAAAAGAAAGACGAAGAGAGGTTAAATAGATTAGGGTTTTAGACCTCGAGAACTGTTCAGGTCAGGTCACTCCCCCACCTAAACCCATCACACAAATTGATATGCTTGATAGACTAGATAAAGTAAAAATCGAGGTAACTTCATAAATGCAAATCAATTTACAATTTGCCTCAATGTTTATTGGTAAACTACAAATCTAGGTAACTTAATAAATACAAATCGACTTATAACCAAAATACTTTAAGTTTCATAATTTAACAATATTTGTCCTATTACAATTTGTTGTTACGATCTTTAGTTGCAATTTGATTTCATTGTAACAATAAGTGCTATCATGATTTGCTTGATATGTCCTATCGCGTTGACTAGTTTTATAAAAGGCAGATGAAACAACATTTTTTATTTAATTAATGTGCAATGCAACTAATTTGCGTGCAATTTTTGAAAATAGGTGGTAGGTGAAAGGACCTTTCCTTTATATATGAATGACACATCACACAAGTTCAGAACAGTGTCACTTCACTTTGCTTCATGAATAAGGAACAAACAAATCAACAGTTTCTTTATAAACAACGTGTTCGTGATTCAAACATATAACCTATTTCATCATAAAGGGGGTATCGATATCGAGGAAGAAGATGACCATAGCTACACGACCAATGATGATGAATCAGGCGTATACTGTCTAAACCTTGTATCGATTTTCTTTAAAATTTGTCTCTTTTATGGCGTATATTCGATTTGTGTTGTGTACTGTAGAACAAAATTTCAATATCATTTCTTGAATATTCTGCTAATGACAGTGGAACATCCACAAAAGGCGGTGCCCGAAAACTCAACAAAGAGCTCCAAGATAACATCAAACGGAAGCAGAACGAATTTGTAGAAGGGAACACTATCAGTAATTTTGTACGTATGAAACCACTATCAGTTATATATTTACGTATGCCATGGGTATGTATGGTAACAAGTTCATATTTATTACAAATAGAATATATCTGATTTTGTCAAGTATATTAAAAGCAATGCAACAACCAATACTAGACGCATCGTCAACCCTTATTTTATGGTATATCAGTTCTCTTATAGGTTTATTTTGTTTTTTGATTTACTCTTGTTGCTTCATGTTTTAACATTACTATTATCATTGTTTTGTTCAACAGAGTATCGTCCGTCGATTGTCATACTCCATTGGATTCCAAGATGCTCTACCATGTTGGGGTAATGATGATCACTGTGGAGACTTTTGGTCAAGTGAAAAGGTAAGTAAAGAAACGTCTTGTCTAAGGTTTAGGTATAATAGTCCTAACACGATTTGTAAGATATTATATCAATTTGCAGATATTGATTTCTACACTCTGGCAATCTGCTGAGCATTGGGTCTTATACATGATGGATTTATGGGAAAAACAACTATGGTGCTATAACTCATTGAACTTTCACACTGATGTACAACATAATATTATGCATTTGGTAAGTTTCTATCTATAAGTGTATCTTATCTTTTACGGTGGCCCAGATTTTACTTGATTCTGCATTACCCACAGAAAAGATTCCTCAAAGACATTTTGGGTATTGACATTGGCAAGTGGAGCTTGCGCTATGCAGACCATGCTCCTTTACAAAATAATGGCATCAATTGTGATGTATTTATAATCAAGTATATTGAAGCAATATACAATGGACGAGAACCTGATTTCGACGTTGTATGCTCTATACTTAAACATGTTTTATTATCCTCTATTATTGGGAACTCAATTTATATATTGGTGTGACATTACCTTTTTGTTGCAGGATGATATACCTGAATTCCGCAAAGCACTATGCCAAAAATTTATTGAGTTTCTAATTACAAAAGAGAAAAAAACTCAGTCGGCAAGAATACTTACAAGGCAACGAACGACGCGACCCCAGGAGTAATATGATGTACAAAGATTTCTAACAGATTTTGTAGAGTGTGTATACCAAATTTTGTATACATATTTTATTACACTATATACAAATTATGTAAATCTCTCTGGGTTGAAATAAAATTTTAATTTTACTAAACACGCAAATAAGTTAGACTCTTATTTATAGCAAAGGCAAATCGTTGTCTCCTACATAGACGTAAAAGCGATTAGCGTTGTGTACTATTTACAAATCCTTGTAATGTTCACCCTTCATAAATGAAAATCGTTAAAGCGATTACCGTTGTGTATAGTGAACAAAGCGTTATAATGTTCACCCTTCATAAATAAAAATCCTAAAAGCGATTAGTACTATGTACAGTGAACAAATCTTTGTAATGTTCGCCTTCGCAAATGAAAATCCTAAAAGCAATTAGCGTTGTGTCCAGTGAACAAATCGTTGCAATGTTTGTGATTGCTTTTCTAGTTTTCCTCTCGAGATTTACACAAACATTATGTCGTACCTTTTTTCTTATATTATGCACGTGTACATCATCTTTTTCTTTTTCTTATGTTGTGTTTTCTTATCCTAATTCTTTATTCTTCTTATGTGTGAAACGGTTTGTAGCATCGCGATTTACACAATGACTGATAAAAGGCTAAAACGATTTGCACAAACTTTGACAAAAGGCTGAAACACTTTAGTCCTATCGCGATTTGCTTTTATAAGATTTGTCTATGTCAACGATAAGTTATATTGTGATTTACACAATGACTGATAATAGACAAAAAAGCGAAAGGAAAAATGAATCGCCATGATGTTTATTGGTAAGCTACAAATCAATTTACAACTTGACACTGGTTTAATAATAGTTGCAAATCGATTTCACTGTAATGATTTATGCAACCACGGACATAAAGCGAAAAAGATTTGTATCACGATTTACACAATGATTGATAAAAGATGTAAAAGATGAAGGAAAAATGAATCACCATGATGTTTATTGGTAAACTACAAATCGATTTACAACTTGATACCGGTTTAATAACGGTTGCAAATTGATTTCACTATTATTAGGCCACAACGTTAGAGTTTAGGGTTTAGGTAGTAGTGTTTAGGGTTTAGGCAGTAAGGATTAGGGTTTAGGGTTAGGTTTTAGGATTTAGGTTTAGCGTTTTAGTGTTTAGGGTTTAGGTTGTAGGGTTTAGGGTTTAGGGTTTAGGGTTTAGGGTTTAGGGTTTAGCGTTTTAGGGTTTAGGGTTTAAGGTTTAGGGTTTAGGGTTAGCGTTTTAGGCTTTAGGGTTTAGGTTATAGGGTTTAGGGTTAGGCTTTAGGTTTAGCATGGGTGTAGGGTTTAGGGTTTAGGGTTTAGGTAGTAGTGTTTAGGGTTTAGGGTTTAGGGTTTAGGGTTTAGGTAGTAGGGGTTCGGGTTTAGGGTTTAGGATTTAGGGTTTAGGGTTTAAGTTGTAGGGTTTAGGGTTTAGGGATTAAGTTTTATGATTTAGGGTTTAGGGTTTAGGGTTTGGGGTTTAGGGTTTAGGTTGTAGGGTTTAGGGTTTTGGGGATTAGGGTTTAAGTTTTAGGATTTAGGGTTTAGGGTTTTAGGATTTAAGAAGCTACCACGACAACAATATATCTTTGTTTGTCTTTGTGAACGATATCAATATATAATATCGTGATTGAGGAGATTTGTGTTTTAGGTTTATGGGTTTTTGGTTTAGGGTTTAGGGTGACGAGGTTTGTCTATGTGAACGATATATCCTATTGCAATTTACACAATGACTGATTAATAAAAGGCACAAAACAAAAACAATAAAAAAATTGAGACGATGTTCAGAATAGATAAAGTAAAAATCGAGGTTGCTTCTTAAATACAAATTGATTTATAACTTGATGCCGAATTAAGTCACAGTTGTAAATTAATTTCGCTGCAATGATTTATCCTATCGCGATTTTCTTTGACAAGCTTTGTCTAAGTTAACAATTTTCCTATCGCGATTTACACAATGACAGATAAAAGATGAAAAAAAGGATGAAAAACAAATCGACACTAGACGTGCTATCGCGATTTGATTGATATGTCCTATTGTGTTGACTAGTTCAGGACAGTCTATAAAAGGATGTTTCCTTTATATATGAATGGCATGTCACACAAGTTTAGGACGGTGTTGCTTCGTTTTGCTTCGTAAACAAGGAACAGATAAACTAATGGTTCCTTTATAAATTACGTGAATCAAACATATAACATGCTTCATCGCAAATGAAGTATCAATATCGAGGAAGGCGATGACCACAGCTACACGACCAACGATGGCAAATCAGGCATATATTGTCTAAACCTCGTGTTGATTTTATTCAAAATTTGTATCTTTTATGGCGTATATTCAATTTATGTTGTGTATTGGTTGCACTTTTGGAAGTGGTATTTTTAAAACATATTTTTGCACTAAAAACATGGGAAAATCGTTAACCAAAGATATAATTCACAGGGAACGGGATAATTCTGAAATACTTCTAAAATAACACTTTATTAATCAAACAAAGTTTACAATCTATGTCAATGTTTACAAGTTAAATTAAATAACAATCTAACTATGAAAATAAACTACAATAAGCGGCTAAGTCGCCAGCAGGTCTCTAGGGGCATTTCTGTCTTTTCACATCAAATACAGTCGCACATCGCAATTGAATTGCATCTGTTAACCTGTTCTAACTTAACAACCTACATAATAAAAACACAAAGTCAGTAACTAAATCAATAATTAATCTAAATTATATATACAACTATTTCTTAATTAAACTACAGTTAATTTAAATATATAAAACTAAAATTATACTATCTAAGTGAACTAACTAAGCTAATTACTCTAAATACTGTTAATATACTAACTAAAATGTTAGAAAACAGTAAAACTACACGAAATCAGACAAATAGTTAAAAGACTGTTTTGTCCCTAAAGAAGGCAAAAAATGGATTCTGACAGCTTTTCGCAAAACAAATGTTTGAGGGGTCAAAAGAATTCCAAATTTAGTCAAATCACTTCTATTCTGTAAAAGACAAATCTAAGAAGCTGACACATTTTACAGAAGTGAAAAATACGTTCTGGATCTCCAGAACGAAGCATTTCAAAATCAGGAGAATTTGGGAAATCGCTGGACCCGAAATTTCAAAATCCGAAAAAGCTGTTTTCATAATACGCTTAAAAACCAGACCAAATCAACTCGAATCAAGCTGAAATTTGGTCTGCAGATAGTTAACACACCAATGTGGAGAATAGAAAAAGAATATCCAGAAAACGCACGAAAAATCTACATAAAATAACTAGTGCACGATCGGGTAAAAATTAGGGTTTTGTTTCAATGCACTATTCATCCCTTTGAATCCACAATTGACATTTGGACATTGAACCACGTACAAAAACAGTCCTAACTGAACCTAACCTACTGTTAAACTACAGCAAACAATAACAATTAAACTAAGTTATAAAATCTAAGAAATAACCTAACCTAAACTTACTAGTACTCTAAATAAGATATCTAAATGAATATAAACTCTAATTAAACCTAATGCATAATATCTAATATCACTAACTAACTTAACTATCTATTCTAATATTAATTCTACCCAACTAAAACAACTACTAACCAACGGTTAGGCTAACTAACTAAGATTACTCATTAACTAAATTAAACTCTAACGATATTAACTAACTATCTAGGGTTAATTAATTAACTACGGTTAGACACTAACTATTGTTAACCTAATAACTAGGGTTAGTCAACTAACTATAGTTAGTTAGGGCTAACTAAGGTTAGGGGTTTAACTAAGGCTAGGGGCGACTAAGTTAGTTTCTAAATAAGGGAAATTAGGGTTACATAGGGTTTAGTTAAACTAATTACGGTTAGTACCTAAGGTTAGCTAAGGTCGCCTAAGGGTAAACAATTAATTATGGTTAGATACCTAAAGTTAGTCTAACTAGACTAATGACTAACTATAGTTAGTTGACTAAGGTTTCTAGGTTAATTGACTAATTAACTAGAGTTAGGTAAGGTTGGTTACTTGAGTTAAACTAGGGCTAACTATTGATAGGGTTTAACTACTAGGGTTGCTAACATTAACTAGGGTTAGGGTTTCACTAGGTGACGGTTTAGGATAGAGATTTGAATACACGCCAACCTAGAGTCACTAACTAATCTAACTAAGGTAGGGTCGACTAGGGTTAATTAGGTTAACTAAATACCTAGGGTTAATCTAACTAACGAGGGTTAGTTGACTAAGGGTAGGCTAACTAATTTTGGTCTACTAAAGTTGACTATGGTTAGATAAGGGTGGTTAGGGTTAGTAGCATTAACTAAGGTAATTAACTACTTAGGGTTAGGCTAATTAATTAGAGTTAAGGGAGGAGCTAGGTGGCAGTTTTGGATATGCTTGAATAGGGTCCACGCCACCTTAGGGTTACTCCCTAACTAACTAAGGTAGGGATAACTAACTATGGGTAGGTACCTAGGGTCAAGCACTAACTAGAGTTAACTAGGGTCGATTAGGGTTTGCTATGGTTGACTAACTACTTAAAGCTAGTAACTAGCTAGGGTTAGGTATTTAACTAGAGTTAACGACTTAACTATGATTAGCTAGGGTTAACTAATTAGAACTAACTACTAACTAAGGTTAGTTGAGGGTAAACTATAGTTAGACTAGGGGGTCGGTTAAGACTAACTAGGGGTTTGACTAAGCTAGTTAATGGGTCGGTTAGGATAACTAAGGTTGGTTAGGGTTAAGAGGGTGTAACTAGGGTTCGGTTGTGGTTAGCATCCTAACTAAGGTTGATTAAGGTTTTAACTAGGGTCAACTAGGGTATTTAGGTTCTAACTAAGGGAGTTAGGTTCTAATTGAAGTTTGACTAGGATTAGACTAAGAGTAAATGCTATAATAATTAATGGTTAGTTCCTAAAAACACTAAATTCAATCTAAATTAATTACTACATTAAATATACACTATAATTAGAATCTACCTAATTAGACCTACACGAATTTACAAACCTAATTTAATTCAATAGCTTACCCTAATAAAATACACACGATTTTCTAAAATCTAATTCTAATGCTACATTACTAATTTAATTAACACCTAATTAAGACTAAGTCAATCTAAACAATACTAAATAAGGCTTTAAAAATAGCAATCCACGAATTTGGTATGAAACCAACTCCTCATCTTCTAGCCTTCATTGCACATTGAGAAAGGTTTGATTTCAAAAACCGTCCAACCCATTGGATTCACACGTTTTTCCAAATAGGCATTAAAAGCTATTGAATCCTTTTTGAAAACCTTCCAAAATCACACTACACGATTTTAACTAGTCTTAAAAGAAGAAGTAGCATTTAAATTCTTGCCAAAATCGAGTAAACCATTTGGGAAACCTCCAAGCATTAAATCATTTTTTTGAAAACATTCCCCAAAGCATTAAAAGCTAAAGATCCTTTTTGAAAACCTTCTTCAAAGCCCTCTACACATTTTTGGGTTAGCTTTAAATGCACATTTAGAATTTCAAATCTTTCCCCAAAAACGTGTAGACATAATTGGAAGGACCTTTGGAATTCTAAAGGATTTCCAAAAATTCGTGTAACCCTCTTTAAAAGGCTCTTTGGAATTCCAAAGGGTTGCCTTGTTGGAAAAATAAATCATTTATAACTGGGCTAGGAAATAGAGATTTCCTTAAATGCAATTCACGATTTTAGAGGGATTGGTCTTCTACCAAAAATGTCTCTTAATACATTGACCACATTGCCCTTGACTATCAAAAGGTTATCCTAATTAAATACCTATGCTAGAATAAAATTAATCTAACTACCTTAATATCTCTACAAATCAATCAAAGGACATAATGGGAAAGCTACCAAAAATCAAACCTATCTCTATTAACTACTACACGAAAATTAAAAAACACTAAGTTAATGCTAAATTAACTACCATGAAAATCACGAATTGTACTTACTCTATGACTAAAGCTAATATCACATATGAAATACCTACATCACGAATTAAAGAAATAAACTAATGTACCTAGTACACAAAAATCGACAATCCTAAATTAACATGAAAATAACTAAAATAATTATAAAAAATCTAAACACTACATTATTACTAACATTAACCTATGATTAATCCTAATATCAAATACGTCTAACATGAACCTAACCTACAGAATTTTAATCAAACACAATTAAATAAAGTACTACATGGAATCTATACAAAAATAACTACTAAATGAATTTGAACTAACATCATAAGACGAATAAAAAAAATCTAATTACACTACCTAATACACGATTAAACTGGACTATTTTTACAACCTTGCTGGACCTCTAATGGCTGACCTACCTATGGAGAAGATGACTACACTTTCACGCCAAAAATGAAATACAAAGTTTAAACTAATAACACGACAACAATTACAAATCTAATTTAAACTAAACTAACATACGATTATGACTAACTAATTAACTACAAATACATAGACTAAACTCACTAATCATGCTGGAAATGAAACCAAAACAGAAAACATGCTAAGGGTAACTACACTACACACGGCTAAGGTCAAAATGCAAAACAGGAATTTCACGATTACATAAACTAACTATCATGCTAACATAACTGAAATATACTTAATAATTTAACTAATACACATCTTCTATCTACAACAAACTACACAGAAAACACGCTACAACTAGTTCTAATCAACTAATCTAAACTACATAAATCGCTAATCATAAAAACCCATAAAATACTCAAGCAACCAAAAACGATATTAAATATGAAAACATCTATAGAATCTAATACTAAACAAAACATCTTCAAACCTAACTATTGCTGGAAAACATGATGGAAACGCAGACATATAGCAGAAATTTTAGATAACACACACACACCCAAAACATCATCGATGGAATGAAAATTTATTTTAAACAAAGCAACTCACCTAAACACACTGCGTGCTGGCTTTTGCACGACAAAAACGCTATTCTAAGGCTGACAAAATACAGAAAAACACCCAACACATTACACACGCACATGATAGGTTTTAGCTAGAAGAGAAGGGAGAAGAAGACTTACCTCTTGGGTGATCCGACGACCAGGGGGATGAAGAAGAGCAGACTTTGCTTGAATCCATGCCACGAGGAACCTCGGTGATGCTGTCTAATCCTTTTGTTGTCTTCTTTGCAGGGATTTGCAAGTGGCAATGCTTCGGGGTTCAGGGCCGGCCGACCATGGAGGAGCGGGACCTCCACCATGATGGATACACTCCAGCTGCAGCTGCAAATAAACAAAACAAAAGTTAGTTCCAGCAGGGCGAGAAGAAAGACAAGATATGAAAGAAGAGAATGAAGGAAGAAAATGGCATCTCCAATGGTGTTGGCATGGCTTCTATGGCCAACCATGGATGAGGAAGAAGGTGGATGAGAGGGGCGGCTTGGGAGAAGGTGGAGTTGAGCTAGAATCGTGCCCCTAGGGCACGAAAATCAAGACAAAGACAGGGCTAGAATGGGCGCCCCCCTCCTTTTGACATTTTGGCTTCTTTTGGCTATTTTACAAAAACAGTGTTAAAATAAAAATAATTCCTGGGCACCTCATTTTACAGGGGGTTTTTAGAAAATGTTTTTACAAAACTTAAGTGGGCTGGAGCTGGGTTAAATCTATGTAATTTGGTCCAGATCCAAAGTCCAAATGGGCGTCTGGATCCAAATCTCTCAAATCGGATCCGATATTTGACCCGTTACATTGTAAATGCCATAATTCCTTCAAATTAACTTCGATTTTGATGAAATTCGAACCATAGCTCCCTAACATCATTATGCACCTAAGTGTATGCTTTAAACCTATAGATGATGCATTTATGCAGTGAAATTGTATTAATAAAACATGATATTTATGCATCATCATGTATTGTAGAACAAAATTTCAATATTGTTTCTTTAATATTCTGCGAATGTCAGTGGAATATCCAAAAAAGATGGTGCTTGAAAACTCAACAAAAAGCTCCAAGATAACATCAAATGGATGCAAAATGAATTTGCAGAAGGAAACACTATCAGTAATTTTGTACGTATGAAACTACTATCAATTATATATTTACGTATGCCATGGGTATATATGTTAACAAGTTCATATTTGTTGCAAACAGACTATATCCGATTTTGTCAAGTATATTCAAAGCAATACAACAACCAATACTAGACATATCGTGAGCCCTTATTTCATGGTATATAGGTTCTCTTATATGTTTATTTTGTTTTTTAATTTACTCTTGTTGCTTCATGTTTTAACATTACTATTATCACTATTTCATTCAACAGAGTATCGTCCGTCGATTGCCATACTCCATTGGATTTCAAAATGGACTATCATATTGGGGTAACGCTGATCATTGTAGAGACTTTTGGTCAAGTGAAAAGGTAAGTGAACAAACCTCTTGTCCAAGGTTTGTACTTTCACAATTTGTACTATCGATTTGCAGATATTGATTCCTACACTCTGGCAAACTGATAAAAATTGGGTCTTATACATGATGGATTTACATAAAAAACTAATATGGTGTTACAATTCATTAGACTTACACAGTGGTGTACATTGTGACATTTTGCATTTCGTAAGTTTCCATCTATAAGGGTATCATATCATGTACAGTGGCCAGAAATTTACTTTCTTTTGCATTAACCACATGTGGGATTTGTCAAAGACGTTTTGGGTGTCGACATTGGTGAGTGGATGTTTCGCTCATCACACGATGCTCCTTTACAAAATAATGGCATCGATTGTGACATATTTATATTAAAGTATATTGAAGCAATATACAATGGACGAGAACCTGATTTCGACGTTGTATGCTCTTTATTATCCTCTATTATTGGGGACTCAATGTATATATTGGTGTCACATTACATTTTTATTGCAGGATGATATGCCTGGATTTTGCACAGAACTATGCAGAAAATTGACAGAGTTTCTTATTATGAAAGAAAAAAAAACTCCGTCAGCGAAAATACCTAGAAGGCAACGAACAACACGACCCCCCCCCCCCCCAAAAGTAATATGATGTACATTGACTTCTAACATATTTTATAGACTATACAACCAAATCTTGTATAATCTCTCTTGGTTGAAACAAATTATGTAAATCTCTCGTGGTTGAAACAAATAAAAAATCAATTTTACTAAACACGCCAATACGTTGAACTGTTATGTGTAGTAAAGGAAAATCGTTGTTATGTTTTCCCTTTGTAAATAAAAATCATAAAAGCGATTACCGTTGTGTACAGGTGAAACAAGCTGTTTCTTTAACATGACATTCTATAAGGGTATAAGTTTCTATTTTAATCAGTGTAGCACACAAATGACACTGAACAAATTGTTGTAATGATCAACCTTCGCAAATTAAAATTGAGCATCGTTTATATAAGGCTAAAATGATTTGCACAAACATTCAGAAACGATGATCACAATTTGCACAAACATTCTTAAACGGTGATCACGATTTTGTGATCATCGCAAAATTTTTCCTCTCTTGTATTTCTCTCTCTTTTCCTCTTCTTTTCCCATTCTAGCCTCTATTTCCCTTTTTGAAGGGGAAAATAAAAGATAGAAAAAAAAAAGAGAGAAGACAAGAGAAAAGAAAAGAGAGAGGAACTCTTTTGCGAAGGTCTCACTTGACCTTATTTTTGAAATATTTGCGGGAAAAAGAGAGAGACGGGATTCGCTCATCGGTACGAGGTTCGACCGTTTCTGGCGCCTTTACCAAGGGTAATCAAACCAAGGATCGAATTTATGCCTTTTTGCTTTGCTAAAATATAATCTAAGAATTTATTCTAAGTCTAAATGCACAAAGAATCATGCTTGTGCAATGTAAATGCAAAGATGTATGCTTTTGAGAAAATATTTTAAAATTTTGGGGATTTTCCAAGTGATTCTGAAATAAATTTGATAATGGAATGAAGAAATGATTCAAAGGTTTGAAATTGGTTTGAAAAAGTTATATTTTTTTTAATCTAACTTGGAATTTGAAATATATTTGAAAGAAGACTTGAAGTTCTAAGTCTTGGGATAATCAGAGATTTGAAAATAAATCTTGAATTTGAAGAAATAAGGAGAAAAGGAGATTTCAAAACTGAGATAGAATTTTTGAATTGAAAATGAATTTTCTAAGTCAGAATGAACTTTGAATTTTGATTTTGAATCGAGGATTTCAAATTTGAGATGAAACCTTGAAAGGGAATTGAATTCCGGATTTAAAGTCTGAAATTAGAATGGATCTTAGATTTTAAGAAATCTAGATGGGATTTGGAATTGGGTTTTTGAAATATGGATTTGAACTTGGATTTGGATTTCAAATTTGATTGGAAATCCATATGGAATTTAGAAATGGAATTGGACTTGAGAAATCCAAAAGGATTTTGAAAATGGAATTGAATTTGAAATTTGGATTTTAAGATGGAATTGGATTTAGAGTTGGATTTGGAGTTGGATTTGAAAAATCCAAATGGAAATCGAAAATGGGATTAGATTTGAGGAATCCAGATGGGATTTGGAAATAGAATTGGATCTAAAATCTGATTTCGAGATGGGATTGGAAGATAGAATTGGATTTCCAGATGAAAAAAGAAATCGAATTTGGAATTTGTTTTGAGAAATCCTGAATTGATCTTGAAACCTGCCTTAAATTTTAGAGAAAAACCAAATTTTTGAGATTCAGAATCAATCTTAAAACCTGTATTTTGGATAAATGAATTGGATTGAGAATCAAGATTCAATCTTTAGATAGAACTTGGAGATTGTGGAAAAACTTGATTTTAAACTTGAATTTTGAAATCAGGAGATGAATCTGGGTTTTTAAAGTTGAATTGAACTTTGAAATTGAATTTAAATTGAACCCTGAAAATGGAAATGAATTTGAATTTTCAAAGTTGAATTGAACTTTGATTTTGGATTTGAATTTTGAAATTGAAGTGAATTCGAAATTTCAAAGTCAAATTAGACCTTTGAAATTGAATTTTGAATCTTGAAATAAGATAGAATTGAGAAGATGAGTTTGAATTTATAAATGAGAATTGATTTGAGAAATGAAGAAGGTATTTTGAAGAATTATCTCAAAAATCACTTGGATTTTGAAAAAGAATTAGAAATAATTCAAAAATTTGATGTGATTCTATCCTAAATGATGAATGAATTAAAGAATTTTTGAAAATCGGATATTGAAAAACATATTTCATTCTTTAAATGAATTGAAATAAGATTGAAGATATAATACATTTCTGACTATGGTCACAAAATGTATTATATAATAATCATATTTAAATTCAAGTGAAGAATAAAATACATTTTTGGTGCCTTTATAGAGTTTAAAATGAAATCAATCCTCAATATATCCTGACTATGGACATTGATATATATTTTGAGTTAATTTTAAGTTGAACTCTGATAAAGGGAGAAAATATTTAAAAATATGATGATTTTTGAAAAGGGACCCAGTGTGGATCCAATGTTATTCCATAAAAGATGAAAATCCTAAGTTTTGTTCACACCTTGACTATGGTCATTGATGTGAATCATCAACTTAGGACTTAATCACCTTTTATTAGAATGGTGCACGTGCCATTCGTGTTTCCATTCATGAATTTTTGAGAAATAAAAGAGAAATAACATGAAACAAGTAATTTTCATGAAAAATGCTCATACATTCTAGTCTAATACAAGAAATATAAAGATTCCTCATTATATCTAACTATTACATCTTTGAATTTGAATTGAAATTTAAAAATTCCTAAATTAAGAAGGAAAACAAACATTTCCACATAATTCCTACAAAATTCGAGTTAGCACAAGGTAAGAGATACATATGAACATGAAATATCACATTGGACCTAGGATGTGACTAATGAAATACTAGGCATATACTAATGAAAATGCAATGCAAATGACAAAACCTATATTGGAATGATGTATCAAGCTAATGAGGAACGAATACCAAAATATACCTGAAATATTCTAAACTAATGGTGAAAACTAAATGCTGAAATATATGAATGTTATCTTAAGCTAATTAAGATGCATATGTGGTATTTTCATCTAATGAAAGTACAATGCTTGTATTTGATGAAGACATGGACATAACTAATGCTTAATGAAAAGAAAAAGGTGACATGAGATCTGTCAAAGGGGTCTAATTTGAAAATGAAGCCTCTTCTTCAATCCGATGCTTAACCTCCCATCAGCTGATTATGTAATATGTTCTAATAAACAAGTTAAAGGGATGTATAGGCAAGGTGGGATAGCAGGTTGCAGGTGGCTGGAGCTGGACGGGTGCTACCGTGCATGAATGAAGGATGACAGTGCAAAGCGGGGCTAGATGGTAAAGGATTAGTGTAATCGTGTGAGGGTATTGCAGGAAAATGATGGATATTACACACAAAATGTGATGGTACTACATTAATGTGTGGTATAGGTGCAGCCTACATGTAGGATTGTGGTTAATGAATATGAATGGCTAAATGATGTAGTTAGTATAATTGAAATATAGTGGTAAAGGTGGGAAAACTAAAAGGAAGGATATGAGAAATATCAAAGTCTCAACTATGAACAGGATCCCTTGATGAATAATGTAGAACTCATTAAACCTGATAAAAAAAAATGTAACATAATGGAGGTCATCAAGGTATACCACTGGCTCAAACAAAAGGACCATGAAACAACCAGATTCACTGTGAATACATTAGAACTTCAGCTTATAATCTCTTTATTCACATTTTCCTGTTTCCGTGCCAACTCTTGGGAGAATGCTAAGAGAATGATCATCTTAAAAACTGAATGCATGAACTACACAGGTGAAAACATTCTTTCCAACATACTTGAACACAGTCGATATACAAAGTTGTACTTCAAAATTGTCTGATGTAAGCTAAGACATTTCTAGAGGGGAAGATGATGCTTAAGGAAAAGATATGAAGGCATATAAATAAAAGAGGATGCATGGGATCAGTGATATATGCACAGCAGTAAGACACATAATGAGTGTATAATTACAGAAATATAAAGATACAACTTACTGAATCTTGTCGATGGTATAACTCCAACTAGTTGGGTCTTCATGGAACCATTAGCAACCTTTCATGCCCATATCACAAGGATCCTGATTCACATTTCAGCTGATCATGATGGATGGTTAGCTCGATATGAAACAGTGTCAAACCATGCAGCACGAAAGACCATCCTAATTCTGAAGTGACTTCACAGTAATCACAAATCTTATTGCACTTGGGCTATGCTGATATATAACATGAAATAAGATTAGAACGAGAGACAAGATGCAAGCTGTAACAATAAGAACACAAGAAAAACTATCGCTAGAATCTAAAGATGTTAATGCACAGGTGGTGAACGTGGTGTATATAGTTCTAACAGGTAACTATGAAAATGTGGGGTGGGTATGGTGGAAACGGAAGACCTGTGCTGTGAAGAAAACTAAAAAAAAAAGAAAAAGAGTATTCTGATTTGCTCAGATCTCATAATCCATATTCAAGTAATGAAAATGCATTACACCTTCAGCCACTACTACACCTGATGGATCAACTATCCATCTTACAGGGTTTTGAAGGTTAAAAACCTATGTATAACGTACTACGAAAGGGTAGAAAATAAAATCAAAAGGGAATCTCGAAAGGAAACCAATCTACTCTTAACGGAATCTCAAAAGGAAAACAATCAAAATGAAATAAAGATCTCCCAGTAAGGCACTTGCAGTGTCTGAATATTAAGAGAATCTACCTATAGGAGAGTGTTAAGAAACTAAATACTTGCAAGCTGTGACTGAAATAGTGGCATTCGGTATGGGATTTTCACAAAAGTAGATTGAAATCCAAGGTTGAACGACTTTTTGTTTCTTTCTGCCACCATATTCCCTTAAAGCAAGGGTGAAATCTTCTCCAAGTCCAATGTTATAGTAAGCAAGGGGGAGACTAACCATGAGGGAACCAGCCTTCCTACTGAATTTTTATTTATTTGCAAGCAGTTGAATCTCTCTTGCAACCTTCTCTTTCAGATTTCCAACCATTTCAGACAGAGATGGTATGGTGATCTCCAGAAGTTGCCCCTTGAAATCCCCTTCATCAACACATGGCACAAATACAGAGATACAGAACAAACCTGGATATTACCCCAGGAACTACCTCTTCGGCTCTGGCTCATCCAACAGTGGTGGTGGTGGAGGCGTTCCTTAAGGAAGAAGAGGGGCTACTAGGAATAGGGACAACTAAGGAGGGGAAACAATGCATATGGAGCAAAAATCGCTTCTACTCCATTTATAAAAGCTATCAAGTTTTCTTAAGGGAATATAGTCAACACCAAATCAGACTTATATGTTCTACCATCTTCAAATCTAAAGATCCCATTGCCTCCATATTCAACCAAAAAAAAATTATCAACAAAAATAAAACAAAACAAAAGATGGGAGACACAGAATCCAAACCAACAAACGCAGAATCAAACCTGAAGTAGCCATTCATGCACATCACAATACAGTAAGAACCAGACTACCCATCTCACTGCACATAAAAATCCCTGCCATTCTCATACCACCAGGTAAACAAGGGTCATAAAGATGGAGCTTGAACACCCAAGATACTAAAACCGAGACTGAAAACCTTGGTTATCCTTCTTGTAGATATATGAAACACAATATAAATATAAGAAAAACTAAATCCAAATTCTCTTTTGTTTTCAAAACACACACTTTTTAGTACCAAAGTCGATACCAGATGAAAAGAAGGAAGTAGAATGACCAGAAGAAGCCAAGCAAGAGTAATCTGAATTACCCATTTCTCCAAAAAAAATAAAAATAAAACACCAAGTACTCACACCAATCCATGCACAGAACCAAGAAAAATTTCACAAATATGAGAATATACGAGAATGAATGTAAGAGGAAAACCTGTTATTCAAAGTTGGTCACTATCTGTTATCATCGCAAAATTTTTCCTCTCCCTTGCGAGAGAGAAACGAATTTCGCGAGTCAAACTCGACCAAAGTTTTGAAAATGATTTTGAAAATTTACTCGCCTCCGTTTTGAAAATTTGCGGGAAAATTCTATGGAATGGGATCCGCCTGTCGGTACGAGGTTCAACCGTTCCTGGCGCCTTTACCAGGGGTAATTGAACCAAGGACCAATTATGTGCTTTAACTTGACTCAAATATCTAAATTATGCTCTATTTTCCCTAGAATGCACAAAGAATCAGGCTTGTGCTATGGAATTTTGAAAAATGCAAGTTTGAGAAAATATGATGTTTGCTTTGGAAAATTGAAATGCATTTAGAAAAGGACTGGAAAATGCTTGAAAATGGAATTCCTGGGAAAATCATTGAATTTTATTGGAAATCAGAAATTTGCATTAGAAAGTGATTTCTCAGGAAAATTTGAACTTTGGAAAATCGATTTTGAAATTTGGAATTGCTTTTCTGAGAAAATGGATTTGAGAATTCTAAGAAAATCTAAGAAATTCATTGGAAAAGGATTTTGAAATGGAAAATGGATCCTCAGGAAACTGGATTCTCAAGAAAATAGGAAATTTGAGAAAATGGATTCCTGAAAACTTGGGATTTTGAAATTTGAGAATGTTAAAACATAGAAAAATCTTGATTTGAACTTGGTAAATGCTTTTAAATGTCATTCAAAAACTTAGAATTTTGAGAAAACCAGATCCTGAGAAAGACTTGGAAATTCTTGAGAAAACTGAATTTTCTGAAATTGAAATTGGAAAATGAGTTTGAAAATAATGCAATTGAATGATATGAATGAATATGAATTTGAAAAGATAATTTCATTGAGGAATTGGGAAATCTTTTTGAAACTTTGAGAAATGCAGTGCATTTTTGAAGTTAGCCTAAGAGTGTAGGCTGAATGTGGCTAATATGAAGATCATAAATCTTGGTTTTCTTCGTATTCTGACTATAGCCATAAATACGAATCCCACCGAGTTTATAAACTCCATAAGAGCTTCTGCACGTGCCATTCGTGTAAACAATAGTGAATTTGAAATAATGTGCATGAATCATACATCACATATTGAAATTTGCATAAATTAAACTATATGCAATGCAACCCTATTCTAAGCAGAAATGTAACTCTTATTCCAAATTATTACATTTGATGTTACATTGAATTGAAATAAAATAAGAAAATAAAATCTTCTTCTTGAATATTCCTGCAAAACTAGAAAACAATGTTAGCACAAAAATGTAGGTTTTTCTGAATTTATCCGAAAATATGGGAAATTATCGGATATTATTCAGATATAAACCCATAATCATACCCCCTTTGATATAAACATGATAAATAATGAATAAATTTTGAAAATAAACTTGGAAATTCGTAATTGGGGAATGACCAAAATACGCCTGATGATCTTGAAATCAGGGTTTTCTGAAAGAATTTTTTGTAAATTATAGAATTTTGAAAATCAAATGAAATAAATCAAACATAATATGATAAGATATGATGATATGCATGAAATTTTGAAGAATTAGAAATTGAAATTTCGAAATTTAGGTAAAAATGACCAAAATACCCCCAATAACAAGACTATGGCCTTGAAACCAGGGTTTTCTGAAATAAATTTTGTAAAATTAAAAAATATGAAATGAAAATGACATTGAAATTAACCCTAATATGATTTTACATGCTTATGTACATGATAAAAATCCTAAAATGGCGAAAATATCATAAAACATCGAATTTAACCTGATTTTCGCCTGATTTTCACTTCTAAATTTAAAGATAAACTAACACATGGAGCAAATGAACTTGGAATTAAACCAAATTTGGCATGGACACCTAAAATAATCCTAAAAACAGAATGGAGCTCGAAAATCTATTTTTTTTGTATTTTTAAATATGAAAATTCAAATAAAAACCCTAAATTTTATGATTTTTGCCTAAAATATTGATTCTAAAGGGCATTTAGGATATCAAATTTCCATAAAAATTTCCCAAATTTTATGGGAAGACATAGAACAGTAGGACAAGGATTTTTTACTTTTACACGTTTTGGTTTTGACCTATGGTCGGAGCTGTACCACTCTGGCAAGTCGGATCGGAATCCGGCGACTCTAGTAAATGAAGGAAACAGACAGGTTTCGGTAGAAAATGTGGGAAAAATGGCATATAGATGGGAAAATGGCTGAAATTGTGGGAAAATGTCCCTGACAAACAGAGGAAGATTTGATTTTTTGACACCATTGGGATTCGAGTTATGGTTTGGAAAATGCGACACTGTTATCAGAGACCTAAATCTCTGGAATTTCTGGACATTGGAATCTGTTAAACAGAAAGAGAAAATCCGAGAAAAATAATGAAACAGATCCAAAAATTCCCCAATTTTTGGAAATGACAGAAAATTATGTTAGTAAAAACTTTCATGTTGAAAGTTTTTGCAGACGAATTACAGATTGTATGGACTTAGTGCATTAAAGTCTGTCTATACCCTGACAAAAGAAAATCGATATTTTCCCAGAGGTCTAATAAATCAGATTTTTTACAGAGGTCAAAATTAATTGAAAAAACCTAAAAATTTCCATATCACTAGTATATTAAATTATAAACCTACTGTGATTTTTGGAGGATGATCCGAATCTCCCACAAGGGTGGTGTCGGAGGTTTTTGTCTGCTAAAGCGCAAACTGGAAGTTCCAGAAATGCAGAATCCCAGTTTAGAATTTGATTTGTTTATTAAGATTCCAAAACTCAAATAGATTCAAGTTTTTGTAAGTAAAACAAAGACATGCAACTAGAGATATCAAAATTTTATTTTGGATTTTTTAACGAAAATACACTCATGAAATAATAACTAAATTCTGCATATAACTGGAAAATCTATGATTCTAAGTTAATAAAAGCAAGATAGTAAAACAAATAGAATAAATATTAAAAACTAATCTAGATGCTATCTTTAAAATACGAAATCACATGAAATATGATGATAAAAGGAAAATAAAACAGCAGGGGAAATCCGATCCTCTTTAATATTGGCTAATCGAAATGGGGGATCCGATCCATCAATCGGATGGATCCCTCTATTCGGTACAACCTTAATCAATGCTATAACCTCAGAAAATTACTTTTGTAACTGGGTGAATCCGGTGTTTGAACCGGATTCATGCTGGAATCACAGAGGAAATTGTAGTAGTAAAAGGGGCAAAGGCTTACCATATGGCCTTGCTACGGCGAATAAAGAAGATGGCGCTGGATCGACTGGAGCAAAGGGAAAGAAGGTGGACTGCTGGGCGTTGGAATGGCTGCAAAGGAGGTGCCGGCTGTAATGACTGTAGCTGCGACTTGAAGAGGATGGTCACCAGCTGGGGAAGATGTATGGTTCCTTGCTGGAGCTAGAGCCATTGATAGATCGGCTGGACGTGGCTGCAACAAAAAGATGTGGCAGCAATGGAGGTGTGGTCGCCGGCTTGGATGTGGAGCAGCTGCTGGGCATGGAGGAGGAGCCGGCTGAAGCTGCCAAGGAGGTGGATATGGTCACCCTGGAGGAGGGCTCCTGCTGTTGGTGGCTGCAAAGCTTGAAGATGGCTGGGTGTCAAAGACACCAAGAGAGAGAGAATATGAGAGAGAATGGGAGAGAGGCATGAGATGGGAGAAAGCTGCCGTAGCTTCCTCCTTTCTTTTTTTTTTTGGTTTTCTTAACTTAGGGAAGATCCTATCTTTCCCTAAGTTTTTAGTTTTAATTAGGGAAGGAAAGGGAATCAGCCTTTACGTGAATGGCTGGGCAAGAGGGAAAAGAAGGGAGGAAGGATGGGAAGAAGGAAAGAAGAGGAAGAAGAAAGAGAAAGAAAAAGGAAAAAGAAAGGAAAGAAAGAAAAGGAGGGAAAAAGGAAAAGGGAAAGAAAATATGAGAAAAAAAAAATGGAAAGTGGGGCTGGAGGCTTGGGTGACCACCTTGTGGGTCCCACCTCTCTAAAATGCAAAATAAATAAATAAAAAAAATGAACAAATAAAAGAAAATTGAAAGGAATAAAAGAATATTTTTTTTTAATAAAACAGAAATGTAAATGAGTGGGTCATCTCAGAGCGGGTCCAAATTCTACTTTTGAAATTTATTTTGACGATTAGAGGGGTAAAATAGTCTTTTCAGAAAATTTCCACGCAAAATGAGCTATTTTTGGCAGTTTTTAAAACGAGCTCGGATTTTGAAGTTCAATACCCCGTTGCGAAGCAAATCCAGTGTAGAATTTAAAAATGTAATTTTGAAAGAAATTCAGATTGTTTTTCTCAAGAAAATATTTCTAAACGAAATGAGCTATTTTTGGCAATTTTTGAAACGAGCTCGGATTTTAAAGTTCAATACCCCATCGCGAAGCAAATCCAGTGTAGAATTTAAAATTTTGATTTTGAAAGAAATCCAGATTGTTTTTCTTGAGAAAATATTTTCAAAACGAAATGAGCTATTTTTGGCATTTTTTGAAATGAGCTCTGATTTTGAAGTTTAATAGCTCGTTGCGAAGCAAATCGAGTATAGAATTTGAAAATTTGATTTTGGGAGAAATCCATATTATTTTTCTCGAGAAAATACTTCCAAATTTAGACTCCCGGTGGTAAAAATGTTAATTTTGGAAACCCGAGGTTCTGAAGTTAATTTATGAAAGCTTTTAAAACTCGATCTGGATTGAAATTTATAAAACTGGAGTTCTGGACTTCAAAAATGAAATGAAATGTGATGAAATGTTATGAAATGCTGAGAAATGATATGAAATGATGAGAAATGACATGAAATGACATGCGAAATGCAGACCCTTAATAAAGAATTTTGGATGTCAGACCCCGATTGACACTTGTACCAGTTTAAAAAGCATTAAAATTGATAAAATTTGCAAAATAGCTCAAGAAATGGTTTTCGAGACTCTATTGGGTCAGAGTGACACTGAAAATTGGTGTTCGAGCTGGATTGAACTGAAATGAGCCAGATTGAGCTGGGTTTTAGAGTTTCAGAACTCCAATGAGCTAACAAGGCACTGACTCAACTGACCTTTCCGACTGAATTTTCAAGAAAAGCTGCCATTTTTAGAGAAATGGTACAGAATGGTCGCTGGAGTGAAGTGAATTACGAACTTGAACTGACTTCGAGCTAAGAAAAAGGTCAATAATACTGACGTGAACTAAAATCGAAGCTCGAACACTAGCTCAATTGGCTGAACTCAGCTCAATTTCAGCTGAAAGAGCTGAAATGGACTAAAATGGGCTCCTGAACACTTGGAAATGGTTTTGAACTGAAACTGGAGCGCTTGAACTCCTGGTGAGCTCAAGTTATACTCTGAGGAATATGACTGACTATGAATGACTGACTCAGAGACAATTGGCTTAGATTTGAGTGAGAAAAGAGCTCATTTATGAAGAAATGATCCCATTTTGGTAGGAATGGTCAGAAATGAAAATGGTTTATTCATTGTGAGCTCAGATGAGCTTGAGATGACTGATATTCTAACTATTCTGAACTGACCAATGAGCTTAGTTGACTCCGACTGACTGGGGTCCGGGATGACCTAGGGGTAAAATTGTAATTTTCCTAATAAAAGTTGGTAAAATGGTGATTTTCTGAAACTGACTCGGGGTTTGACTCCTACACTGACCTAACGGGGTTGGCACTGCACGAGGAGGGTTGTTTGAGAATGAGTGAGGAAAATTTGGGGTGTTTACAGATGCCCCTCTTTGCTACTAAGCCGGCTTGAAGACGAGCTTAGTGGCAAAGAAAAACACACCAAATTTTGGCTATAAAAATGCCCCAGTTATAAGGATCTGACTGGGTATGAAGAAATTAGCCCTGATGAAAATTGTAGATATGAAATGAAGAATAAAGAAGAAAAATTTTACCTCAAAAGAAGTGAGATTCAGGTTTTGCCCTTAACCTGGATGGGACAAGCAATACCTTGTGTAGAAACGAAACTCAGGTTTAACCCTTAACCTGACCGGGAAATGAAATACCTCATCAAAATGAGGCTTAGGTTTAACCCTTAACCTGATTGGGAAATGAAATACCTCCTCAGAGGAGGCTCAGGTTTGTACCCTTATCCTGATTGGGCGGAAAATGAAATACCTCATCAAAGGAGGCTCAGGTTTGTACCCTTATCCTGATTGGGCGGAAAATAAAATACTTCATCAAAGGAGGCTCAGGTTTGTACCCTTATCCTGATTGGGCGGAAAATGAAATACCTCATCAAAGGAGGCTCAGGTTTGTACCCTTATCCTGATTGGGCGGAAAATGAAATACCTCATCAAAGGAGGCTCAGGTTTATACCATCATCCTGATTGGGCAGAAAATGAAATACCTCATCAAAGGAGGCTCAGGTTTGTACCCTTATCCTGATTGGGCAGAAAATGAAATACCTCATCAAAGGAGGCTCAGGTTTGTACCCTTAACCTGATTGGGAAACGAAATACCTCATCAAAATGAGGCTCAGGTTTAACCCTTAACCTGACCGGGAAACAAAATACCTCATCAAAATGAGGCTCAGGTTTAACCCTTAACCTGACCAGGAAATGAAAATGGAATAAGGTGACTCTTTCAACAACACGAAAGATGAATTCTTTTGACAACATGAAAAATAACAAGGCGATCCAAAGGAACAAGGCGATTCTTTCAACAACGCGAAAGATGACAAGGCGATCCAAAGGAGCAAGGCGATTCTTTTGACAACGCAAAAGATGAATTCTTTCGACAACGCGAAAGATGGGAAAGGCGATCCAAAGGAACAAGGCGATTCTTTCAACAACGCGAAAGACGACAAGGCGATCCAAAGGAGCAAGGCGATTCTTTTGACAATGCAAAAGATGAATTCTTCCAACAACGCGAAAGATAACAAAGGCGATCCAAAGGAACAAGGCGATTCTTTCAACAACGCGAAAGACGACAAGGCGATCCAAAGGAGCAAGGCGATTCTTTTGACAACGCAAAAGATGAATTCTTTCGACAACGCGAAAGATGGTAAAGGTTACTCTCTCAATGAGGTAAAAGGTGATATCAAGATGTGTCAAGATGGACATCGAGCTCTTCACTTCATGTAAAGATAGTAAGAAAATATTGCCAAAATGTTAAAAATTGTTTGTTGATTCAAAATGCTTGAAATTGATGTATATTGGTATGAAAATCTTTCCTCTTTTCTACCTGAAGTATTACCTCCGACTGGGCTTAACTCCGTAGAATCAAGATTCGAATTCAAATTGCTTGCAATTGGCTTTCTTTCAAGGAAGCTATCAATTTCCTTGATATGAGCAGAAAAGAGAGTATTCTTGATATTGTGAGAGCAATTGGTGAAAGAATATTGATAATAGAATTTCACACAATTTAAAGAGGATTCTTTGGCAAATTTGGCGGTCTGATATCCTGAGATTCTTTCCTCATGATGATCTTTCTGCCCACTTTTTCTTTTCTTTTCTTGGCAGAATTGGGGCTCTCTTGGGTTTTTGGGGATTACATCATCCTTCATTTTGGAGATGTTCTGACTTTTCTCTCTCTCTTTTTTTTTTTTTGGAAGGGTACGTCACAAACTCCTTCATCTCAGAGATGCTCCGATCCTTCTTTTCTCTCAGGGATTATATTGACGGTTATTGGCTCTTTGGTTGGAAATCTCTTGATGATAGCAGAAATTAAATATTCTTTAGGGTTTGTCGGGAGGCTCATCGCAGTTGCCTTCATCTTGACGGTGCTCTGAACTTTCCCTGCAAGGATCCGTCACAAACTCCTTCATCTTGGAGATGATCCAAATCTTCTTTGGCCCCGGGGGTCTACTCGCCTAATTCGCCTTCATCTTGACGACAGTTGAGAGATCCCTTTTGCAGATATTTAATTGCAACTTTAGGTGATTGAGGAGATATAGGGATTGGATGAATTTTTCTGTATCACTCAGGATATTTCGACTGCTTTATTTTCCAAGAATGATCTTTAAAAATGTACCATTGACTACGATCAATACCAATCACTTATGGCTTTGCAACAATATTGAATTTCCTTTGCTGGCCATATCGGGGATTTATTCTTCATCCTTTTGGTTGGCCAATAGAAAGAATTTGAATTTTGAATCCTTCTTCGTGAAAGCTTTATCCTTTCGAAAGTAATACTGAAGGTATTCTGAAGTAATGTTTTTGTGCAATTAAAATTTTGAAATCAACAAATATTTAGTGACAAATTGGCAAAATTTTCTTGAAATCCTTGGTGAGAGCGAGCATCTGAAGCACTACGCAACACATCCATGACTAAACTGAATCCTGAAAATACTTTAGTAAGAGATCAACTTGAAAGTTAGGTTTTGTTTTGATTTACCAGCTCGAAAGCAGGATTTGTTTTGTTTTACCAGCTCAAAAGCAGGATTTGGTTTGACCGACCAGCTCGAAAGCAGGATTTGATGACCGACCAGCTCGAAAGCAGGATTTGTTTTGTTTTACCAGCTCGAAAGCAGGATTTGGTTTGACCGACCAGCTCGAAAGCAGGATTTGATGACCGACCAGCTCGAAAGCAGGATTTGTTGACCGACCAGCTCGAAAGCAGGATTTGTTGACCGGCCAGCTTGAAAGCAGGATTTGTTGACCGACCAGCTAGAAAGCAGGATTTGTTGACCGACCAGCTCGAAAGCAGGAGTTGTTGACCGACCAGCTCGAAAGCTGGATTTGTTGACCGACCAGCTAGAAAGCAGGATTTGTTGACCGACCAGCTAGAAAGTAGGATTTGTTGACCGACCAGCTCGAAAGCAGGATTTGTTGACCGACCAGCTCAAAAGCAGGATTTTATTAATCGACCAGCTCGAAAGCAGGATTTGTTGACCGACCAGCTAGAAAGCAGGATTTGTTGACCGACCAGCTCGAAAGCAGGATTTGTTGATTTAAAAATGATTGACATTAATGAAATTGTAACCCGAAGGCTTGGAAAGTGATAGATATTGACAAAGTTGTAAACCGAAGGCAGGAGAATGATTGATGTTGGTAAGATCGTAACCCGAAGGCTTGAATTGAGAATCTGATAGAGTGGACGGCCCAGAGGCCTGATTGATCCAATTGGATGACCCGAAGGTCAAGATTTGAGAATTACATGACCCGAAGGTCGAAATTGGGAGTCGAATGACACAAGGGGTCGAAATGGGAAATCAAAGGTTGAGATTGAAGGATTGAATAACCCGAAGGTCGAAATTGAGGATTTGAATGACCCGAAGGTCAAAATTAGAAATTGAGTGATCCGAAGGTTGAAATAGAGAATTGGGTGACCCAGATGTCAACATTGGAAATTGGAAATTGGAAATTGATTGACCCGAAAGTCGAAATTGAAGTTGATTGACCCGAAGGTTGAAATTGGAAATTTGGAATTTGAAACTTGGAAATTGGGAAATTGATTGACCCGAAGGTCAAAATTAGAAATTTGGAAATTGATTGACCTGAAGGTCGAAATTGGAAATTTGGAAATTGATTGACCCGAAGGTCAAAATTGGAAATTTGGAAATTGGGTGGCCCGAGGGCCGAAATTAGAATTTGGAACTTTGAAATTTGAAATTTGATATTTGAAATTGGATTTGAAAGAAGATTCGAGTCAGAACTCTAATCTTCTAGACCAATTCTAGGACATTTGAATTGGATTTAGAAGAAGATTTGAGTCGGAACTCTAATCTTCTAGACCAATTCAAAAGGGAAAGAAATTCGAGTTGAAACTCGAATCCCAGAGGAAAGAAAATTCGAGTCAGAACTCGAATCCCGCAAGAAGACTAGATCAGCATGGATTAGGTTTGAAAACATTAACCAGTAAAACTAGATTTAGAAAGTTTGACCAATAAAAATTGGATTTTGAAAGATGTACCAGTGTGAATACTGGATTTTGGAAATGAACCAGTATAAGTACTGGATTTTGAAAATAGATCAGTACGAATACTGTTTTTGGAAGAATTACCAGCACGAACACTGGATTTTGAAGATTTACCAGCACAAACACTGGATTTAGAAAATTTTACCAGCACGAACACTGGTTTTTGAAAATCTTACCAGCACGAACACTGGATTTTGAAAATTTACCAGCATAAACACTAGATTTAGAAAATTTTACCAACACGAACACTGACTTTTGAAAATATACCCAACTGATTCTGATGAGAGATTTTCAGTCTTCATCCTTACGATGACTTAGACAACTGTCGGGGTCTCAAGATTTATCCCTTATCCTGAATGGGTAGTTCAGGTTTATCCCTTAACCTGAAGGGGAAGTGGATTTGATACAAATGAATGTAAATGAATGCAAATGTATGCAAATGAATGTCAAATGATGTAAATGGATGCACATGTGTGCAAAATGAGAGATTTGTTTGATCCTGCCTACATACAGAATATTTTGAAGACAATTTTCAAAATAATGCCCCAGTGTAACTGGAAAAGAAGGATTTGACCATTATTGAGGAAAATATATTGAGGAATTACAAAGGATGGAATAGAGGATTTAAGTATAGAAAATTTTCAAATGTTGATCATTGATGGGGTCTAATAATTCCACACCATCGGCATTGATGAGCAGATATGAATTGCAGAGTAATGCTTCCTCAACAACATAGGGCCCTTCCCAATTCGACGGCCATTTGCCACCTGGGCGATGCTGGAGATAAGCCACGGATCTGAGGACTAGATCATTGACTCAGAATTTCCTTTCAATGACAATTTTTGCATATTGTCTGGCTACCCTCTGCCGATATGATTGAGCATGCTCTGCTGCTCGGAGCCTTCTTTCATTGAGCAAATCAAGTTGTACTAGTCGCTGCTGCTAATACTGATCAAGCGGTAACTCCAGCAGTGATGCGAACTTCAAGGCAAGTTTCTGAACATGTAGAGGCAGCACTACTTCAGTTCCGTAGACAAGTTCTGACGGAGTAGCATTAATTAGAGTTCGAATGGTGGTTCTGTATGCTCACAATGCATCATGGATCTTTTCATGCCAATTGTAGCCTGTTTCCAAAGTTCGCTCCAAGATTCTAATCAGAATTTTATTGGTGGCCTCTGCCTGACCATTCCTTTGAGGATAATAGGGGGCGGAGAAACAATGCTGAATTTTGAACTTTAAGTCAAATGTCCTCATTCTCTCATTCTTGAAATGACTCTCATTGTCTGACACGATATCGTGCGGTATGCCGAAATGACAAAGGATATTCTTGTAGATGAACGAGACCACGTGTTGACCTTCTACTGTACGCAAAATGATAGCTTTGACCCATTTAGTAAAATATTCTGTTACGGCAAGAAAATATTTGTAGTCGTTTGAAGCAGGGAGTGATGGGGCCCACAACATCAAAGATCCACATAGAAAATGGCCATGGAGAGATAACAAATTGCAAATATGTTGCTGACGCATGAACGAAAGGTGCATGTATCTGGAATAGAGCACACTTCACAAAATGGTAGCAATCTTGTAGCATAGTCTTCCAATAATATCCCGCCCAGATGATTTGCTTGATAAGAGTTTGGTAGCCGACGTGACCACCGCAAATGCCTTCGTGTACCTCCTGCACAACTTCTTTGGCTTCATCTTCGTCTAGGCATTTGGAATATTCAGAACTGAATCCACGATGATAGAGGACATCGGCGAGAATAAAATATCGAGCAGACATGCACTGAATCGCTCGTTGCTCTTACCAATGATACTCTGAGAGAAGGAGATTGATGTCTTCTCCTTGATGGGAGCCTTTCTGAGACTGTCTTCAGCTTGCTTAGACATAATCCTAATCATCATTTTCTTGAACATCTGATATATAGCAGGATCAATGTCATCCCTATCATTCTGACTCTGTCTTTTGGCAGATCTTGGAGAATCCATTTCTTCTTGTCTGCTTCTAAAATCACTGATGCCCTGATACAGTGGTGTCTTCTTGCTTGATTTGATCTAAACCACTTGGGAATATTGATGCTCTCTACAGAATGGATGATTAAATTTCGATGATGAAGATTCAGGATAGAAATGAATATAGAAAAAATATTTGATGAGAATTTGGTAGACAATTGGAAGAACATCCCATTACTAGGGATTGGGTCGCCGCTGGAGTCACGACAATTATGTTGTCATTCTTTGCAAGAAGAACAAACAACTGCAAATATGCCTTGTCACCTAGGCGAGGTCGTCAAACCATGATAGAATGAAAATTGAAGGATTTTTTTTTTATTGAAGTAAAAATATGATTGCATCAATAGTGGACTTGGGAAAGAGGGGGTGGACAGACAATTTGCCACCACTCCTTATAACTGGCAGAGACACGAGGATCGAGAAAAAGTGGAAGAGTAACAAAAGAGTCCCAGCCATATCTGGCAGAATGGTATGCTCCAGACCACTGTGCTGATGTAAGGTCGAACTTTAGCACGACTCCTGATAGCAGTCGAGCTTCTACGCGCTTCTGTCTCTAAGAAAATTGCCTGACGCATCACTTTAGATAGTAGTAGGTACCGGAAAATGGGCCAAGTAGCTTGAACTGTTTGCCATACACATATGTATATTTGGGAAGAGGGCGAGCCCTTCAGTGCACAGAACCATCGCATGCTGATTTCTTTCTCGAGCTGTTCTAGATAATGAACTGACTTCTGCAAATGCCTCATACTGTTGATAGATCTCGATCAGGCTCACGTACTCATTCTCATTTTCTTCAATCAGTGGCCAAGACTTACGCCCTGTCATGCGAGCCACGACATCCTTAGGGTCCATACCCTTGACATTAATTAGAAACTGTTGCTCTAACGGATCTCCAGGCTGACCGGCTGGCTCAGGTAGTCCCATAATCTCTGAAAACCCATTCATCAGTAGTGTCATATCACCCCACGGGAACCAGAATGTGCAAGTGTGCGGATTCCACCGCTCTGCCAGTGCATGGATTAGATTGCCATTAACTGTCAACTTCCCCACTGCAGATGCCAATTCCAACCCGCAATCGCTCAAGTGGTCCGGAAACATACGAGAGAAGTTTTTGAACCAGACATAGTACCACCGGGGGAAGAAGGGTCCGGTGCTAAGAGATCGATGCTCAGGAAGACTTTGTCGCACCTCGTAGGAGATGTGACCCTCAAGAAAGACAGAGTCGAACTGACTGAATGCCATTAGACTGAAAGATAGGAAGATTGGAATTAGATTTTGAAAAAAAAAAATACAAGAATTTTGAAAATTGCAGGCAGGATAAAAAGCTAGAAATTTGAAGTCTAGAGGAACGAAAGAATGAAAAATCTCCTGGAGTTTTGAAGAAAAGGTGGATAATTTGAAAAAAATCGTCCAGGGTTTTTGAGAAAAAGGAGATATTTCATAAAAGATGAAAAATGAGGTATTTTGGAAAATTGTTCGGTATTTTGGAAAAATTGGGAAAAATATGAGAAAATAAGGCGAAAATGAATATCATATATTCAATCACAAACAATTATGCACATACAACAATCCCTAAGAAGCCAACTCTAAATGTATTGATTTTGAAAGAGCTTTAGGACCCTAATCCTGACTCTAGGCTCAGATCAACTGTGTTCAATCATGCTATGCCGATATACTCGAGCCGAGGCTCGATGTACGTGGCATAAAACTCATCTCCGGGTCTAGGCTTGTGTTTTCCCAACATCCTTGAGCGCCTGCCGCTATACGTTGGACTATGGCCCTTGGTACGTGGCAGGGGGGTGTTAGCCCAAATAAGTGGACCAGTTGTGAGGCTCTGTCCCGAACTATGGTTCTGGAAGAGAGCCCAGCAACGTGAAGACCGGGTAGACATAGGTGGGGTGGTTTTTGAAATATGATCACATGCAGGCAAAGAGAGGGCTCTAAATCCTAAAGAGATAGAATTTTGAAAACTTTTGAAGAAGCAAACATTGTTTTCATACCAGTCCTAGATTGAGGAGTATTGTATTTCAGACCTAAGTCTATGTGAGCATGAATAATTCTCCTCAATATGGTCCTACCAAACCATGCCTAATCTACATGCAATCCATGTCAGTTGGGTTCAAGCCTAGGCTTCTAAGTTCACATGATATCAGAAATTAAAGCTAACATTCCATAGAACATAATTTTGATAATTGAGCTAAGTTAAAGCACATAATTGATCAGGCGAAGACAGGTCCCATCACGGTCGCCAAACCTGTTATCATCGCAAAATTTTTCCTCTCCCTTGCGAGAGAGAAACGAATTTCGCGAGTCAAACTCGATCAAAGTTTTGAAAATGATTTTGAAAATTTACTCGCCTCCGTTTTGAAAATTTGCGGGAAAATTCCATGGAATGGGATCCGCCTGTCGGTACGAGGTTCAACCGTTCCTGGCGCCTTTACCAGGGGTAATTGAACCAAGGACCAATTATGTGCTTTAACTTGACTCAAATATCTAAATTATGCTCTATTTTTCCTAGAATGCACAAAGAATCAGGCTTGTGCTATGCAATTTTGAAAAATGCAAGTTTGAGAAAATATGATGTTTGCTTTGGAAAATTGAAATGCATTTAGAAAAGGACTGGAAAATGCTTGAAAATGGAATTCCTGGGAAAATCATTGAATTTTATTGGAAATCAGAAATTTGCATTAGAAAGTGATTTCTCAGGAAAATTTGAACTTTGGAAAATCGATTTTGAAATTTGGAATTGCTTTTCTGAGAAAATGGATTTGAGAATTCTAAGAAATTCATTGGAAAAGGATTTTGAAATGGAAAATGGATCCTCAGGAAACTAGATTCTCAAGAAAATAGGAAATTTGAGAAAATGGATTCCTGAAAACTTGGGATTTTGAAATTTGAGAATGTTAAAACATAGAAAAATCTTGATTTGAACTTGGTAAATGCTTTTAAATGTCATTCAAAAACTTAGAATTTTGAGAAAACCAGATCCTGAGAAAGACTTGGAAATTCTTGAGAAAACTGAATTTTCTGAAATTGAAATTGGAAAATGAGTTTGAAAATAATGCAATTGAATGATATGAATGAATATGAATTTGAAAAGATAATTTCATTGAGGAATTGGGAAATCTTTTTGAAACTTTGAGAAATGCAGTGCATTTTTGAAGTTAGCCTAAGAGTGTAGGCTGAATGTGGCTAATATGAAGATCATAAATCTTGGTTTTCTTCGTATTCTGACTATAGCCATAAATACGAATCCCACCGAGTTTATAAACTCCATAAGAGCTTCTGCACGTGCCATTCGTGTAAACAATAGTGAATTTGAAATAATGTGCATGAATCATACATCACATATTGAAATTTGCATAAATTAAACTATATGCAATGCAACCCTATTCTAAGCAGAAATGTAACTCTTATTCCAAATTATTACATTTGATGTTACATTGAATTGAAATAAAATAAGAAAATAAAATCTTTTTCTTGAATATTCCTGCAAAACTAGAAAACAATGTTAGCACAAAAATGTAGGTTTTTTTGAATTTATCCAAAAATATGGGAAATTATCGGATATTATTCAGATATAAACCCATAATCATACCCCATTTGATATAAACATGAGAAATAATGAATAAATTTTGAAAATAAACTTGGAAATTCGAAATTGGGGTCAAAATGACCAAAATACCCCTGATGATCTTGAAATCAGGGTTTTCTGAAAGAATTTTTTGTAAATTTTAGAATTTTGAAAATCAAATGAAATAAATCAAACATAATATGATAAGATATGATGATATGCATGAAATTTTGGAGAATTAGAAATTGAAATTTCGAAATTTAGGTCAAAATGACCAAAATACCCCCAATAACAAGACTGTAGCCTTGAAACTAGGGTTTTCTGAAATAAATTTTGTAAAATTGAAAAATATGAAATGAAAATGACATTGAAATTAACCCTAATATGATTCTACATGCTTATGTACATGATAAAAACCCTAAAATGGCGAAAATATCATAAAACATCGAATTTAACCTGATTTTCGCTTCTAAATTTAAAGATAAACTAACACATGGAGCAAATGAACTTGGAATTAAACCAAATTTGTCATGAACACCTAAAATAATCCTAAAAACAGAATGGAGCTTGAAAATCTAATTTTTTTTGTATTTTTAAATATGAAAATTCAAATAAAAACCCTAAATTTTATGATTTTTGCCTAAAATATTGATTCTAAAGGGATTTAGGATATCAAATTTCCATAAAAATTTCCCAAATTTTATGGGGGGACATAGGACAGTAAGGCAAGGATTTTTTTCTTTTACACTTTCTAGTTTTGACCTATGGTCGGAGCTGTACCACTCCGGCAAGTCGGATCGTAATCCGGCGACTCTAGTAAATGAAGGAAACATACAGGTTTCGGTAGAAAATGTAGGAAAAATGGCAGACAGATGGGAAAATGGCTGAAATTATGGGAAAATGTCTCTGACAAACAGATAAAGATTTTATTTTTTGACAACATTGGAATTCAGGTTATGGTTTGGAAAATGCCACACTGTTATCAGAGACCTAAATCTCTGGAATTTCTGGACATTGGAATCTATTAGACAGAAAGAGAAAATCCGGAAAAAATAATGAAACAGATCCAAAAATTCCCAAATTTTGGAAAATGACAGAAAATTATGTTAGTAAAAACTTTTATGTTGAAAGTTTTTGCAGACGAATTACAGATTGTATGGACTTGGTGCATTAAGGTCTGTCTATACCCTGACAAAAGAAAATCGATATTTTCCCAGAGGTCTAAGAAATCCAATTTTTTACAGAGGTCAAAATTAATTGAAAAAACCTCAAAATTTCCATATCACTAGTAGATTCAATTATAAATCTACTGTGATTTTTGGAGGATGATCTGAATCTCCCACAAGGGTGGTGTCGGAGGTTTTTGTCTGCTAAAGCGCAAACTGGAAGTTCCAGAAATGCAGAATCCCGGTTAAGGATTTGATTTGTTTAGAAGGATTCCAAAACTCAAATAGATGCAAGTTTTTATAAGTAAAACAAAAACATGAAACTAGAGATATCAAAATTTTATTTTGGATTTTTTAACGAAAATACACTCATGAAATAATAACTAAATTCTGCATATAACTGGAAAATCTATGATTCTAAGTTAATAAAAGCAAGATAGTAAAACAAATAGAATAAATATTAAAAACTAATCTAGATGCTATCTTTAAAATACGAAATCACATGAAATATGATGATAAAAGGAAAATAAAACAGCAGGGGAAATCCGATCCTCTTTAATATTGGCTAATCGAAATGGGGGATCCGATCCATCAATCGGATGGATCCCTCTATTCGGTACAACCTTAATCAATGCTATAACCTCAAAAAATTACTTTTGTAACTGGGTGAATCCGGTTTTTGAACCGGATTCATGCTGGAATCACAGAGGAAATTGTAGTAGTAAAAGGGGCAAAGGCTTACCTTATGGCCTTGCTACGGCGAATGAAGAAGATGGCGCTGGATCGAGTGGAGCAAAGGGAAAGAAGGTGAACTGCTGGGCGTTGGAATGGCTGCAAAGGAGGTGCCGGCTGTAATGACTGTAGCTGCGACTTGAAGAGGATGGTCACCAGCTGGGGAAGATGTATGGTTCCTTGCTGGAGCTAGAGCCATTGATGGATCGGCTGGACGTGGCTGCAACAAAAAGATGTGGCAGCAATGGAGGTGTGGTCGCCGGCTTGGATGTGGAGCAGCTGCTGGGCATGGAGGAGGAGCCGGCTGAAGCTGCCAAGGAGGTGGATATGGTCACCCTGGAGGAGGGCTCCTGCTGTTGGTGGCTGCAAAGCTTGAAGATGGCTGGGTGTCAAAGACACCAAGAGAGAGAGAATATGAGAGAGAATGGGAGAGAGGCGTGAGATGGGAGAAAGCTGCCGTAGCTTCCTCCTTTTTTTTTTTTTTTGGTTTTCTTAACTTAGGGAAGATCCTATCTTTCCCTAAGTTTTTAGTTTTAATTAGGGAAGGAAAGGGAATCAGCCTTTACGTGAATGGCTGGGCAAGAGGGAAAAGAAGGGAGGAAGGATGGGAAGAAGGAAAGAAGAGGAAGAAGAAAGAGAAAGAAAAAAGAAAAAGAAAGGAAAGAAAGAAAAGGAGGGAAAAAGGAAAAGGGAAAGAAAATATGAGAAATAAAAAAAAAATGGAAAGTGGGGCTGGAGGCTTGGGTGACCACCTTGTGGGTCCCACCTCTCTAAAATGCAAAATAAATAAATAAAAAAAATGAACAAATAAAAGAAAATTGAAAGGAATAAAAGAATATTTTTTTTTTAATAAAACAGAAATGTAAATGAGTGGGTCATCTCAGAGCGGGTCCAAATTCTACTTTTGAAATTTATTTTGACGATTAGAGGGGTAAAATAGTCTTTTCAGAAAATTTCCACGCAAAACGAGCTATTTTTGGCAGTTTTTAAAACGAGCTCGGATTTTGAAGTTCAATACCCCGTTGCGAAGAAAATCCAGTGTAGAATTTAAAAATGTAATTTTGAAAGAAATTCAGATTGTTTTTCTCAAGAAAATATTTCCAAACGAAACGAGCTATTTTTGGCAATTTTTGAAACAAGCTCGGATTTTAAAGTTTAATACCCCATCGCGAAGCAAATCCAGTGTAGAATTTTAAATTTTGATTTTGAAAGAAATCCAGATTGTTTTTCTTGAGAAAATATTTTCAAAACGAAACGAGCTATTTTTGGCAGTTTTTGAAATGAGCTCCGATTTTGAAGTTTAATAGCTCGTTGCGAAGCAAATCGAGTATAGAATTTGAAAATTTGATTTTGGGAGAAATCCATATTGTTTTTCTCGAGAAAATACTTCCAAATTTAGACTCCCGATGGTAAAAATGTTAATTTTGGAAACCCGAGGTTCTGAAGTTAATTTATGAAAGCTTTTAAAACTCGATCTGGATTGAAATTTATAAAACTGGAGTTCTGGACTTCAAAAATGAAATGAAATGTGATGAAATGTTATGAAATGCTGAGAAATGATATGAAATGATGAGAAATGATATGAAATGACATGTGAAATGCAGACCCTTAATAAAGAATTTTGGATGTCAGACCTCGATTGACACTTGTACCAGTTTAAAAAGCATTAAAATTGATAAAATTTGTAAAATAGCTCAAGAAATGGTTTTCGAGACTCTATTGGGTCAGAGTGACACTGAAAATTGGGGTTTGAGTTGGATTGAACTGAAATGAGCCAGATTGAGCTGGGTTTTAGAGTTTCAAAAGTCCAATGAGGCTGACAAGGCACTGACTCAACTGACCTTTCCGACTGAATTTTCAAGAAAAGCTGCCATTTTTAGAGAAATGGTACAGAATAGTCACTGGAGTGAAGTGAATTACGAACTTGAACTGACTTCGAGCTAAGAAAAAGGTCAATAATACTGACGTGAACTAAAATCGAAGCTCGAACACTAGCTCAATTGGCTGAACTCAGCTCAATTTCAGCTGAAAGAGCTGAAATGGACTAAAATGGGCTCCTGAACACTTGGAAATGGTTTTGAACTGAAACTGGAGCGCTTGAACTCCTGGTGAGCTCAAGTTATACTCTGAGGAATATGACTGACTATGAATGACTGACTCAGAGACAATTGGCTTAGATTTGAGTGAGAAAAGAGCTCATTTATGAAGAAATGATCCCATTTTGGTAGGAATGGTCAGAAATGAAAATGGTTTGTTCATTGTGAGCTCAGATGAGCTTGAGATGACTGATATTCTAACTATTCTGAACTGACCAATGAGCTTAGTTGACTCCGACTGACTGGGGTCCGGGATGACCTAGGGGTAAAATTGTAATTTTCCTAATAAAAGTTGGTAAAATGGTGATTTTCTGAAACTGACTCGGGGTTTGACTCCTACACTGACCTAACGGGGTTGGCACTGCACGAGGAGGGTTGTTTGAGAATGAGTGAGGAAAATTTGGGGTGTTTACACTATCACCATTCTACTAACAAGAGCAGAACGAGTAAGAAGGCAGAATTGCGTTGAATTAAAAGGGACCAAAGGAGATACAGAACAGTAGGAATCACAGACAAACACAAGTGGATATGCAGGGGATATGACGACCCAATGATATATGTGATGCAATAGATTATCAAGATGAAACAGAAAATCTAAATCCATGAATGATCAAAACAAAGCAGAAATCCAAGAATTAATAAGCGAGCAAAGCATAAGTCGATTATCAGAAAGAAACTAAAAACCAGATATGAAAGAAAAACATAAATAAGAAGGGAAATCAAAATAAAACAAGACAGATTAGAACCATAACCTACAGTAAGATAACGGGAGGATCAACATGTATAAAACCGTTGAAATTCCATAATCAAAAGAAGGGAAAATGATAAAAAAAATGTTGGAATAGATGTATTCTGTTGATTTTGCAAGCAGGTGGGTCGGTCCTGCTATATGCAGACCGATCCCACCCTTTTGCTTTGTAAAAAAAAATGAAGAAGAAGGGAATTTTAAAACAAACAGATGCTACGAAAGAAAGGCAAAATTTTTATGAAGAATCATAAAGAAAAAGGGGCGATCACTTACCTGTAACGGCAGGAGTTCTGAAGGGGGAAGTTGCGGCTCCTTCAATAGTTTAGAGGGGAGGCTCTCAGGGAGAGAAGAAGAAGACGGTCGTGGAGGGGTGAAAAGGCGGTGCTAGAGAAGAAGAAGACTATATGCTTATATAGACAGGGGAGGAGAAGGGTCGAGAAGGAGGAAGATTGGAGGATGGTTGGAGATGGACAGGAGAGAGAGAGAGAGAGAGAGAGAGAGAGAGAGAGAGAGAGACTTTCGTAATAGAAAGCCATTGCCGGGCATTTTACAAAAAACGGGTTTTATTTTTAAAGTTTTTTCAAAAAGGTGGTTATATTTACGAGGTTTTTTCAGAGAAGGGGATGATGCTATTTTATAACATTTTTCTTTTGCATTTTTGGAAGAGAAACTTAAATCTAAGAGGAATCTAAGAAGGATTCAAAAGATGGGATCCAGACGAGGTTTTTGAAATATTTTTATAAAATATTCGCTTTGAATTTGTAAGTTTTTCTGAAATAGGGTTTTTCATAAAATACATGATTTATTTCAAAAAATGATTCTCCGAAATGGATTTAGATCCAAGATTTTGAGAGAATATGGATTTTTGGATATCGATTTGAGATTGGATTTAGATAAAGTATCCGAGAAGATTCAAAGAATTGATTTTTTTTTGAGTTGTTGAACAATAAGGGATCCGAGATCAGAATTGGATCCAGATATCCGATTTGGATCAAAAGTTGGGTCAGAGATGAAAATTGAGTTTGGATTCCAGTGAATCCGAGAAATGAATGGAAATTTGATCAGAAATTGACCTGATTATTCAGAAGATGTGAGTCAGGGGCAAAAGGGGATTTTTTGGAAAATTTGGGGTGTTCACAGATTTGCACAAACATTGATCATGCACTTTTACAACGATTTGTACTCATGCACAATGCAATTTTCATTCAGTTGGGGTCGACATAGACGTCATTGTGTAAATCGTTATACCATCGATTTCATCCACGGTCTAAGGATTTTGGGTTTTTCTTCAATTATACAAAATGAGTAAAATTATTAAATACAAATCGATTTCGTTCACAAATACAAACAAAGACATCGTTCTCATCGTAACTTCATAACTACAAATGCACATGATTTACAACCACATTCATATACAAAAAGTACTAGTAATGTTAGCTCACTGCACCATTTTCCTCTGACTGAGGCTGATTCATAGAGACTCTAGCATTGGTGCGGTCTTGACAATAAGCTTCACAACTTAAGCTCAGGCATCGTCCCCATGAAGGAGCAGAGGGGCTACATGATAAATCGTGTTTATATATTTGTCATGAAGTATATCAAAGATTAGGCAGATATTTTCCCAACTGTGAAGTATGATTTGCGAACAATAGAGGGTCTGGCAGTAGGAATAGATCAAATAGATGGCCATCAGCATCACCCTTTTGTCTATCATGTAGAATACCACCATAATCATCATCGAAGATTATACAAATCTTTCATCACGGCGTGAAACAACTATGTTATCAACATCAAACCCTATCTATCAAGCACAGGTAGAAGGAACACAGAAGAACAAGGAAGAAAGAAAAATACAAAGAAAAAGAAGAAGAAGACGAAGGTGGAGGAAAAAGTATTTTAGACCTGGACAACGGGTCGGGTCGCGTAGGGTTTTATATAGAGATCTATATTAGGGTTTTACATTTTTCAGGGTTTTACGCATGTGTACAAAAACCGACCCAATGATTAGACTTAGTAACATACAAATCGATTTAAGTAACAATTATAAAATGTTATGAGTAAATCACTATATTACATATCGATATCGTCCATATAGACAAACAAAGACATATCATTGTCGTAGTTACTTCATAAATACAATTAGACGTCCTGTTTATTATCTACTGGTGATGATATATGTTTTTTTGATGATTATGGTCATGTATTTTATCTAATCCAAACCATTATGATCAGGTAAAAAAGCCTAGGTTTTTTCGTAAATGATTATGGTTGTAAATCACATCGATTTGTAGTTTTAAAGTTAATGCGAAAACGATATGTCTTTGTTAGTCTTTGTGAACAAAATCGATTTATATTTATAAAGTTACCTCAATTTGTATCGTTGAGTTATTCTCGATTTATTCTTTACTAAGTCTATACATCGTGTGGCTTTGTTTATTGCTTTTCTTTACGACCATTTATTAATCAGTTGTTTCGGCCATTGGTCATGATGTATTGTAAAAAGATACTAATATGTAAAAAGCTACCACGACAACGATATATCTTTGTTTGTCATTGTGAACAATATCGATATATAATATTGTGATTTACTCATTTATTTGCAACTGTTACTACAATATTGTTTTTGTATAAAACATAAATCGGTACCATGCTGTAAATCACTTTAAATTTACCTCAATATTTTTGTTGAATTGCACGTCGATTTGTAGATGAGACAACAATTTGTCTGTGCACTTTTATCATGATTTATACTCATGCACATTGTGATTTTCATCCAGTTGTACAAATCATTATACACATGGCAGAATATATTACAAAAATTGATACAAAAATGCAGCATAATAACTTAAAAAATGATATTGACAAACAAAACAATATCTCACAAATCAGTATTATGTTACTACAACAACGATTTGCGATTTATGATACATTGCATATACTGAGTGAATGGACAATATTAGATGGTGTAGAGGCCCTCTCATACAATATAAATGATATAGTATATGTATAACAATTTGTATATGTGAAGGCTAGATGAGACAACGATTTTCACTAATTGTATAAGCACTGAGCAATGGCAATTTACCTGTGGTATCAAAATTGTAGCTTTGTAAGCTAGATATGACAACGATTTATATGTGTGAATGATACATATTACAATTATCTATACATGTGAAAGATATATTATTAAACAGAGTTCACACACAATTCCTTTGTTCCATAGCTTTTTGGATGAAACCATTTTCATGAATGGTGATTATGAACACCCCAAATTTTTCAAAGCTTTTGTAAATATGACCCTTTTCGCCCCTGATTCCATCTTTTGAGAAAATCAAAGCGATTTCAAAGATAAATTTCAGTCATTCTTCAGATTTTCTGAATTAAATTCCATATTGATGTATTCGAAATCAATTCCGGATCCGAATCCAGTGTTTTAAACCCGTATTCTCTCAAAACCCGAATCAAAACCCATTTCTGAAGAATTTTTCTCAAAATAGTTTTAAAACTCTCAGAAAAATTCTCTTTTGTAAATATTTTACAAAAACACAAAAAAATTAGTTTTAATCTTTGATTTCTCGTAAGGTTTTAGAATTTTATTCTATAAGTACAAAAAATATATATATATATATAGGAAAATAACATAAAAAAAAACAAAAAATTGGAAAAATTACAAGAAAAGCAAATGATTCTCAAGGTTTTAAGAAGCTTCTTGCTGAAAACCTCAATTCTGAACTATCTAACAAAAATTTCTTTTAAGGGCAGCCTCTTTTAGGAAATATCACAAAAATTCCAACAACCCGCTCCCGTGCATGCTCTCTTTTAATACACCACCGTTGATCTTCCAACGGCCTCCTCCTCTCTCAGCCTTCTATCCTGAACAAACCCACTCTCGAACTCTCCATTCTCTCTTTAAAAGGAGGCATTGACTCCATCCGGAGGATCATCGATCATCTCCTGATCTTCTGAGGCATACATTTCTTTCTGGCAAACACCGATCAATCACCGAGCTTTCTCTACAAAACTCATTTACAATCCATTCTTCTTCTTCATATTGTCAGTCATCAAGAACAAAAACCCATCATCATCGCGTTCTCTGCGAATTGACCTCCAGATCTTCTCCTTTCAATCCGCCATCGATCGCCATTTCCGCCCATTGCCTTCTTTCCTTCCTCTCAATCCCCTTTCCCCTCTTGGTTCCTTGATTTCCTTCCTGCAATTTCCCCGTTGAGTAGAAGCAAGACCTTCGAATCTAGCGACACCAGCAAATCGGAGGATCGGGTTGATTTCCTCTGTCGGAAGCTTTCTGCGGAGCCAAACATCCACCAATTCCCATAATCGGACTGGACTTTTGGAGGATCGATCATCTCAGCCATCATTGATCCAGCGCCCATTATCGAGCACTGCCTGAATCCCTCTTTTGCTCTCTCCAGGAAAAACCGCAACTCTCTCTTTGACCTTTGAGCCCCGGCCAATAAGGAAGGGATCGATTTCATATCGCGGCTACATACCGGTGGCATTACTCTCTCCTTAATCGCAGCTCCCACGAACCAGGTAATAATCACCTCCTTCTCCCTTTTTGAAATTGGTTTCTTCTCTGTTTTAGTTCCTGTTAACGCATCCTGGATGGTCTTAAATTGCCTCTAGCAATTTTAATACCTCCTTGTGCAACAATAATGGAATGAACAATTCCAACAATAGTCTCCAGTTTATCGCTTGCAATTTGTTATAATACTTCTCGTATTTTCTTCATTGTTGTGCTCTGGGCTGTGACACACCATCGTTTCCTTCCCTTCATCCATGCAACTCTACCCACCTACTTAAATCTCATTTTACATCTCAGAATCTCCAGCAACGACACCCGATCTGATCCAGTATCAGATCGAGTCCGTTCTGCAGAAGATTTTCATCGATCTCATGCTTTTTACATCAGTTTCTCTGGCTTTAGAAAAATCCTTTTATATCAGTTTCTCTAGTTACATTTGATCATTACCCATTTATGCATCTTTCTATCATGTATGGCTACCTATGGCCTAATATCCCCCCCCCCCCCCCCCCTTTTTCTTTTTTATTTTTTTGTTATTGCCACCTCGTATTGTATATTCATCCTCTATTTCTCATGTTTTAGTGGTTATAATTCTGTATATCTGTAGTTTATGTCAAAGGTTATTGCCTATTATGATTTCGCTCTCATCTATGTTTCATACTTGTATCCCATTTTGCTATACGATGGTGTATTCTGCAATTCATTCACATATATTCTGTAGAATAACTTGATTTTCTGTTTATGCCTATATCTGTCTCATCTCCCTTAAATCGGTACCGGATGTTTCTTGGTCGAGTACCTACTGAATGATAATGTCCTGTCCCGAGCATCCTACTGGATTAATCTCAGCATGGCAACTACAACTTTTTTTTTTATTTTTTATATTTTTTTCTCTTGTCCATATAATAGATTTAATTCATACTTAATGCAATCTTATGATATGTCGTGCATTTCTATTTATTCAATTATTTCAATAATGTTGTAGAAATGATAGCAGTATTGACATCCTCAATGTCGGGGCCATTGTCGCTCCATTGCTGTTAGTTGACACGATTACCATCTTGGTGATCCTACATTTATAAAGACGTCTTGCTAATTGTGGTGATTTACCTTTAGTACTATGAAAACCTTCACAATCTGCAGCTGGAATAGACATGGCGGCCTCCTATTCCTTCGTAAGGCCTTGTGTGCGTATGTTAATTGGTGATGTCTATGCATCCATAAAAGGAGCAGGAACATCCAAAAGCAGATCCCAGGTTCGATAATGGAAAGTTTGATTGTACTTTCATGGACTCGGGAAGTCCTATTTTCATAAGTTCGATTATGGCATACCCTATGAATTTTGCAGCATCTCTTGGATTCTCAGATGATAGAATTCAAACAACTCCTAAGGAGAATCCAGGAAGGTTCAAGTCGTCAGTCTTCAATTAGTGACTTGGTCATTATTACAAAAGCTAAATTTTTATATTGTAAATTTTTTTTTTTTGAAAAAAATCTAGCTTAGTATTGGCATTGGCCCCAGTGTAAGTCACCAGTGCACTCTATGCTTACAATAGCTTATAGGCCTTTTTGCTCCCGCCTTCAACCACTGTTTACACCTTCTTCCCCCTCCACCTTCAGCACCAACAGTTATCTGAGAAACCCAAGTCCCTTAGGGCTCTGACGAAGTTGACATCCAAATCCAATGTTTTTGTTCCTATTGGCTCACCTGAAGAAATTTCATTGGCATAAATTCTATCTTGGCCCCATTGTCTAGACGTCATTATGTTCCCCATTCCACTGTGTCATATCACCACTGTTGCATATGCAAAATCCCTCTGAATCCTCTCAACATCTCATTTCTCTCTCACTATTTCATCCTCTTAATACTTTATCATTTCACTTCACTTAAAGTTTCATGGTATCTCCTTCTTCTTCACCTTCAGCAAAATTTTTTTTTACATACACCTGTGCTTCCTGTAATTTGGGCCATGCATCAATAGCTACCTATCAACATAACATTGTCCATCTATATATGTTATCACCCCTCCCAGCTATCACCTTAGCATAGTCCTTTGATTACTTCATCTGTACACATGTCTGCCCAAGTGTAGGTACTGTCTACTACCAGTGTCATCCCTACCATCCATCTACAACAACTCCCTGAGTTGTTATAGCCTCACATCTACTACAGCAGTTCCACCGATGGCTGTGAGTCATCATCAACCCCATAGCAAGCACAATTGGCTGTACACTGCCATTTCAATACCCACAACCCCTACTGTTGTGAACCACCTACAACAGAGCCTCTGTACCCTGTCCAGTTTAGGCTCATCTAGCATCCATCTCCACCGCTGCACATTTTCCTCCATACTTCTACTTACCCACTTCATTCACCATTTGCCCAACACATACAACAGCTCATCTTCCACATGCACCTGCTTCAACTTCAACTCTTGAACACTATGTCATTCTGCATGTATATACCATTGCATTTAGTCTCCATCCAACAGCTCCATGCATTTCCTGACATATCATAGCCACTTGTATTTTTCTTACAAAACCACCTGCTGTATATGCATAGATATCACCTTTCTCCTACACATCAGTTCAATGGGTGTGACGGTATAACGTGTATATGTAGGTGTATCATGCTGTCTTAAATTCCCCTTATGATATCTCTTGTGATATATTATCTCTTGTTTAGGCTAATTCTTGTTTTGCAGGATTTTCTCCTTTGAAGCCTTGACATTTCTTAGATTCAATTCAAATGATGTAATAGTTAGGCTTTAAATGAGAATTTACATTCCTTGCTTTAGGTAGAATAAATGAGCATTGTAAACATCATTGAATTACTTGTTTTTCATACATTTTGCCTTTATTTCTCAAATTCTCACAATGGTGAACCACGAATGACACGTGCACCTTTTCATAAGAGGTAAGTTAATTCTAAGTTGATGATTTACACCAACGGCCATAGTCGGGGTGTAAACAAAACTTAGTATTTTTATCTTTTATGAAATAACACTGGATCCGCATTGGATCCATTTTCAAAATTCATCACATTTTCTTAAATATTTTCTTCTTTTATCAGAATTTAACTTAAAATTAACTCAAAATATATACCAATGGCCATAGTCAGGGTATATTGAGGGTTAATTTCATTTTAAATTCTATAAAAGCACCAAAAATGTATTTTATTCTTCACTTGAATTTAAATGTGATTATTATATAATATATCCAATGACCATAGTCAGGGATATATTATATCTTCAATCTCATTCTTAATTCATTTAAAGAATGAAATAGCTTTTAAAAATCCAATTTCAAACTCTTCAAATTCATTCATCATATAGGATAGAATTGTATCATATTTTCAAAACTTCTTTTTCAAAATCCCAAGTGTTTCTTCTTCTTTATCAGATCTTATTCAAATCCAATTCTATTTCATTTCAATATTCAAAAATTCAATTTTAAAGTCCAATTCAACTTTGAAATTCCAAAATCATTTTTTCAACTCAAATCAAAAATTCAAATTCAAAGTTCAATTTAACTTTGAAGTTATCTTCTGATTTCAGAAGCAAGTTCATCCCCTTATCTTCAATCAAGGTTTGGATTTGAATCTCAAGTTTAAATTTGGGTTTCTAAAACCCAGATTCATCTTTAAAGGTCCTATTTGGACTTCTCAAAACCCAAATCCAAAGTCAAATCCTAGTCTCAACTTAGATCCAAATTTCTAAGTATAAACTCCATTCCACTTTAGATCTCCAATTGCAAATCCAAATTCCATTTAGGATCCAGATCCTCATTCTACTTTGGATCTCATATTCAGATCCAAATTCCAATTCTTAGGATCCAGAATCCAACTCTACTTTGGATCTCAGATTCAGATCCAAATTCCAATCCTTAGGATCTAGAATCCAACTCTACTTTGGATCTCATATTCAGATCCAAATTCCAATTCTTAGGATCCAGAATCCAACTCTACTTTGGATCTCAGATTCAGATCCAAATTCCAATTCTTAGGATCCAGAACCCAATTCTACATTGGATCTCAGACTTCAGATCCAAAAATCCATTCTTTAAGATTCAGAACCCAATTCTACATTGGATCTCAGACTTCAGATCCAAAAATCCATTCTTTAAAATTCAGAACCCAATTCACCTTGGATCTCGGACTTTAGATCCAAATCCATCATAGGATCCAGAGTCCAACCCTATCTTGGATCTCAGATTTCAGATCCAAATATCATCTTGGATTCCAAATCTTGAATCCAATCCCATTCAAAACTCTAAATCCAAAATTCCACTTTAATTCCAAATCTCAAAGCCAATTCCATTTCATTCAAACCAAGTTCCTATTTCAGATCCTAAATCCAAAAATCAACTCAAAACTCTATTCAGAATCTAGAACTTGGATTCGGATTTCATCTTGAAATTCCAACTTTTGCAAATCTCATTTCTCAATTCCTTTAGATTTCCCACATTTCCTTCTAAATTCAAAACTTCAAAATTAGAATTCAATTCCATTCCAAATATTCATCCAAATTCAAACTTCTAAATTCAAAGTCCATTTGTGACTTTGAAAATTTCCTTCTCTTTTTATCTCAAAACTTCAAAATTAATTTCCAAATTCCAGATTTATTTTCCCAAGCTCTTGATTATTCTAAAAAACTTAGAACTTTAAATCTTAAATTCTAAGTTAGGAATCATTTCTTCACTTTATCAGATTCACTTGGAAATTCTTCAAAATATTTTCAAAATGAGCATACATCTTTGCATTTGCACAAGCATGATTCATTGTGCATTTAGACTTAGGATAAATACTTAGATAAATTCTTCGCAAAGCAAAAGGCATAAAATTCGACCCTTGGTTCGATTACCCCTGGTAAAGGCGCCAGGAACGGTCGAACCTCGTACCGACGAGCGGATCCCGTCTCCAAGTTTTCCCGCAAATATTTCAAAAACGGAGGCGAGTTATTTCAAAATTCTTCAAAATTAAGGTCAAGTGAGACCCGCAAAAGAGTTCATCTTTTCTTCTCTTCTTTCTTTTCTCTTCTCTCTTTCTTTCCGTCTTTTATCTTTCTCCCTTCAAAAAGGAGAAAAATAAGAGGTTGGAAAGGAAAAGAGAAGAAAGGGAGAGAATATTACGAGAGGAAAAATTTTGCGATGATCACAGTGATCCACAAAATTATTAATAATTCAATTTTTATGGCTCACTGGTCTTCACGAAAATGGCTTTATCCAAAAACTCTTTCTTAATAAGATCAACTAACTTTATGGTAAGACTTAAACAAAATTCACACGTGATTCCTGTTTTCCATAGCTCACTTTCGAATTGATCTGAGCCTGTCATGAAACAAAACAATATAAGCCACTATATTAAGTTTCACAAGAGATGCAAACATCCTCCCAACATTGATTACATACCAAAAGACTTGTAAAACTGAAGCTATCATTTCAGAAAAAGTGATAAGGAGGATTGAAGGTTACAACGTTAGAAATTATGTCTATAAGGTTTTGCTGCATGTTGGAAATTACACAAGTTACATATTGATAAGCTGCACGTAATGCAATTTACATGGAAAGCAATATAATGCATTACATACTTGTTCATGTAAAGGGGTTGGTTGATTTTGCTTAGAGGTTGGTTGTTTCTTAGACCTTTTCTTGCCAACCAATTCTAGTGCACCCTTTGTCCTCCAATGATTGCGATTAGAGGTAGGTTTTCTTTTGATACCCTTCGCTAGGTGATTTTTTTATCATAATCTACAACATTCACTCCTGACTTGTTGAAGATGATGTTTACGTTTTGGCGCAACTTCTCATGAGTGTCAAGGAAAGCATAATTTTTACCTCCATTGTTCATTGCCATTTTCTTAGATTGGTCTTCATGAGCTACAACGAACTGATGGTGAATTAACTGCATATTTTCAAGTAGCTCCCTTGACGCTTTTCTCATGCATACATAGGCTTCTTCACTTTTCGGTGCCAAAACTGCAACATGCATAAATGACCTATACAGTTGTTAGTAACGGGAGACTATGTGGCACTTCTCATCAACACTAGATTGACTGACATTATCTGTATCCAGCAGTTCAATATTTGCTTGTCTCCTCCATCTTCACATTAAATGACTCATGTATTTCTTGTATCTTCTCTTGATTAAGTGCCTTTAATGCATAACAACATAAAATACCTTTGAATTCATACTTTTTGCACGTATATTCAACTGTTTTGTTGTCAACATTATATGTGACATGTGCTTCTTGCCTTTTCTAATGCTCTTCACCCTCCCATATAATATGGTATTTGTGCAAATTCTCGGTTTGCATGCATCCTTTTATGTTGCAATTCATGACCTGTATAACCTCCTTCTTAATCCATTAAAATACAGTTAGTGTACACAGACCTACAGGTCGCATCAATATTTTCATGCCCAAAGTTACAAGGCACGTATTGAAGCATTTCATATCTTGTTCAAGCTTATTTTGTCTAAGACCGTCTACAAATAATTCATATTGTTCCATGAAGCGAAACATTGTTAAACATGAATACATGGTTTTCTTGAGTGTGGCATGCATAGATTCCGTTCTTTGTATGCTTATCATACCTGCACAAAAGTATTGTCTTCCTTATGTCAATGCCCACTTCTCATTTTCTGCATATAAATTTTGTAACCACAGACAGTCTTCAAGATCATACATCTGAATCATTTCCTCCCAATTAGACATAAAGGTGACCTCGTCTACGCTCTGAAGTACACAACTTATAAATTTTTTGTCAAATTCTGTCTTCTGATTAAATATGTGTCCTATGTTTTTTGTTGCATTTTGAAAGATATGCCACAAACATAGGCGATGATGTGCATCTGGCCACACATGAGACACTGCAGCCGCAATTGCATGATCACCATCTGTAAGTATAATTTTAGGATGCTTCCCATTCATTGCATGTGTAAATACTCTGAACAACCACTCAAAGCTTTCCTTGGTCTGGTCGTACAAAAAAGCACCGCCTAATATACAACTTTGTGAGTGATGGTTCACCCTAACAAACTGCGCAAATGACCACTATTCAGTATTAATCTTCACTGTCGTATAAAAAAAACACATCATTGAAGCATTCATAATGTACTCTTGACTTTGAATCTGCCCAAAACATATTCACAACATATCCATCTTCATTCAGTCGCATTGCACTTAAGAAACCAGGGGCAATGCTTGATTTCTTATGTAAGTAATCAACCAAAGAACATATTTCTCTATTCTTCATGTTATATGTCCTCTTTCTTCTCAAGTGGTTTCTTAGATCCATAGGTGTGAATGGCGCATTCTTGCGACCACCATTTATCTGCGCGCACAAATTATATGTCTTCCTTGGTGTAATGCCAACGCTATCAACTATTTCAGCAATTGCAGCATGCGCTTCAGTTACTTTATGATGTGACCTTAATATAGGAGTCATAAATTAAGCAGATAAATCATGGTTATGATCACTAATTTAAGTATGAACTACATATTTCTCATTCGAAAGTCTTCTTAACATAATTCTCGCTGGACAACCACATCTTGAATCTGGCTTGCTCCTTGTTGGATTTTCACTTGACTTCTTTCAACCTTCTTTAGAACAAACATGTCTTTCTCACCATGACACCCTATGCATTTTTTGACCAAGAATACCTTCTAACACTGAAGCTAAATTTTAAGGCATATTCATTGTAAAATTTATATGCAGCATCCTTATTATTAAACTGCATTCCTTCTACGGGAACAGAGTCAGGTGTACCATCATGTACATTCCCAGTGCCTTCACATTTATCAAGTGTACTGTCACGATCGTCTACCTCATTATCCAATTGCATTTCTTCTGATGAAACATTCAAGTCAAGAGTGAATCCAATGCCTATACCCTTCTTATCATGTGCATCATTAGTGCACATGTTCACTTCTTCAGGTGCGTCATTAGTATAGATGTTCACTTCTCCATAACTATCCAATGATTGAGATAGATCATCTTCATTAAAATCAGATGATAAGCTCAACACTGTTATAAGCAAGATATCAATTTGCGATAGCCATCACATACGTTTATTACAATTTATTCAAGATGCATATAACAATGGATACCGATAAAGGTTAAGCAAGTCAAAGAAACAATTGAATGAATCACAATATAAAAGCAACAATGATTTGTTATTTGCTTATACTATGCATCGAGTTGTTATTTACCATGCCAATAAATGAAACAATTTGTCATATATGTGTGTTGATGATAGCGATTCACGTGACAAAGATTTAATTATATCTACGACACTATGAAGTGATTTCAATAGAAATCGCTAAATGAACAATGATTTGAATACGAAAATCGCCACTGCAAGCGCACAACAATGTATTTCCACATGCACACGTTTTAAAATTCTTTCTACAAATATCTTACAAATCAATACTAGAAAACACATAATATCTTACAAATCAATATACATATCGCAAAATATATTACAAATCGATATAAAAATTCAGCATAATAGCTTACAAATCGCTATTAACAAACAAAACAATATCTCACAAATCGGTACTATGTTACTACGATCGCGATTTGCGATACATTGCATGTACTGAGTGAATAAACGATACTAGATGGGGTAGAGGCCATTCCTCGCATCTGTAAACAAGCATTCTTGTCAACAAATCCCAGCGTCTTACAAATATCATTAAGTTTCAAACAGTCAAAAGGACAAGATCCACCTGTAATAACAAAACAACGCTTTAATGGCACTCACGATGACATACGTTCTTCAACAATAGCATGATGATATCGAAAGGTACTCACGATACCTTAATGGCACTTGTTCGAATGTTTGTACATCATTTCTTTCTTCCATACTTCCTAACGACAACAAAAAAGAAGAGAAGCCTATAAAAAGAGATTGCCGAAAAATGCCTTTATGACGCCCACCAATGATCAAACCAGTCGATCACAAACCTGAGAATGTTTTGTAACACAAGGCAAGAACGAGAAGGTGGCAATGTGTTGTAACACAAGCTAAAAACCAAGGCGGGAACCTGGACTCGAGACGACGGCAAAGGTTGCTCCGGTGGCAGCAGACGACGACAAAGGGTGCGTCGTCAAAGGGAGCTCTTGTTACAACAGATGGTGCAAAACAGAACTTTTGGACTTTAAAGAATTAACATCATCCTCGATTTTCTGGATGCAGAACATTTTGGCATTTTATCAAATCATTGTTTCCCTTTTTTTGAATGGAGGAAATTTTTGTCCTTTTCTCGAACCGTCGTTTCATGGCGAGAATAGTAGAAAAGGGTACTTAAGTCTTTGCAACCGTATCATACTCTGATGCTAAGTGATTTTAACACACACGGGAATACGAGCCTCATGTGCTTATATACGTGGTGCTCATTCGGACCCCCCGAACACACACTATAGCAAATTGTACGTCTTCGGGGGAGAACACACAATACCCTCTCATTTTTTAACCCGTGGCTGGCTGGGAATGCCTCTAAATTTGAAAAAAATAAAAACTTATAATTTTAACGATTTTCGGCCAGAACAACCTACCAGAACTAGCTAGATTGTGGTGGTCATTGTTGAGGTTTGGAATTGGGAAATTTTGAGGGGTCTCAACAACCACACATCCCATCTCTCCCCTCCCCCCCCCCCCCCCCCCACCACCACACACACACACACACACATGATAAACTAGGATTCATAAACTGGGGGTAAGTAAAAAAATAGGCAACCCGAGTTTTTACACACTTGGCTCCTTGCACCCAACTTGTGCATAAAACCAGGTTTAGGCTATAAACCTAGTTGGACACGTAAAACCATGTTAATAACCTGGTTTTAGGTATCATCCATACAACCACTAAAATTTTGTTAGTTTTTCTAAAAAACATCTCAAGAAATTGTTGGCCAATATAAAAATATTAAAAATTACATACAATACACAAAAAACATAAAAGAAATATATAATGTATGTATAGGGTGGTGGTTCTTTTAGGTTTTGAATTTTAAACCATGGGTTTGAGAGTGCCCTCTTCATTAACGAGAGCATGTTTGTAATGCCACGTGATTCTTGTCCAAATCACAATTACAACACATTCTCAAGGTTAATAAAACATGAGAAAAGTACAATTGTGATTGTGATTGCTACCAATAATTGTTTTTGCCTTGAATCTTATAAAAGTTGGTCACAGGATTGACCTTGTGACCAACAATCACACTCTACTTTTTCAGTTGTGATTGTTCATCCCACTTCTGACCAAAGCAAGCATGCCTTGGGTGTGTGTTACGTGAATAAAAAAAACATGGAGAATTTATCCATTGATAAATAAATGATTTTGATGTTCACACGAGAATAAAAATTGATAACCACACAGGGCGATGAGAATAGAATATTGACAACCAAAATAGGTGATGTTTACATGAATATAAAATCAATAACCTTACGAGGCGATGAGAGCAGAATATCGATAATCACTCAGAGCGATAAGAACAAAAAATTGGTAGCCACACAAGACCATTTACGTGGTTTGGTTCTTAAGACCTACGCCCACAAATGAACTCTCTCTCTCTCTCTCTCTTAACTTGTGAGGGAGGAACTCATTATTATTTATAGATCAGCCTGAAACCAGAGTATAATAAGGAAACTCTTGCTTCGAGAAGGTTTCTATATATTTACAAGGACCCTTTAAACACATAAATTTAGACTTTTTATGTTCATAAGTTTCTTAGCCTTTAAGAGGTCTTCTATGGCCTTAGAGTTCTTAGGCAACAATGTAGTTGGAGTCTTCTTAGAGTAGAAAGTAGCTTGAGCTTTTAAAACCTTCTTCCTTTTATGTTCATCTCCCTTGGACATCACTTTTTGATTATCCAGCCCATTCTCTAGATCCAGACCTCCATTGACATTGTTTCTACTAGGGGATTCAATGAAAATATCCATAGAGAAAAAGTAGTAGTTTCCCTTGTGATTTTTGAGGATATTCAATTCTTAAAATGTAAAAAGGTTGCCCAACTTATTCACCATTTTCAATAAGCACGTGGGGCTCATGCTGTTTTAAGGGTAAAGAAGAGAGTCTGAACCCTTAATTGTTATTGAAAATATCATGAAACATGCAACATACACACTACAAAAGATAATCTATCAGTGGGAGACGTTAATACTGAAACTGTTTAACACAAGGTAAAAACTTAAAATTAAAATGTACGGGCTATAGGACCATTATATAGAGATAAAAAGCAGACTCATAACTTCTCCTTCTCATTAGGAGCCACTACCCCACTAACGCAGGACTCTTGTAACTCACAGAAAACTGACTTTGTTAAGTTTAGAAACCACATCACACGTGGTTTACAAACTACTCTCACACACACCCACTAACCCACTACTTATGATTACACATTCATGTAACCCCCTTTTTGCATCAGACTCTATCACTCCCCCTTGATGTAAAACTCGATACACCTAAAGTGGATCTAAATTCCACAAACATTGAATAGCTGAGTGCTTTTGTAAATCCATCTATAATTTTATCATTTGTAGAGCAATATTTCAATGCTACAGCTCCATCGGCGATAGCCTGTCTGATAAAATGATGACACAACTCAATATGCTTAGTTCACCCATGGAACACAAGGTTATTTGTCATGGCAATGGTTGCTTGGTTGTTACAATAGAGTTTTGTTGTATTTGCCTATTCTTGATGCAAGTCCGCCAAAATTCTTTTTATCCAAATAGCTTGACATACGGATGCATTCGCAGCAACATACTCTGCTTTTGAGGATGAAAGTGCCACTGTTTCTTGCTTCTTTGACATTCATGACACAACTGATCCAGGATTGAAGATGGATCCACTCATGCTTTTCCTATCATCTGCAAAACCAACCCAATCACTATCAGAAAAGCCAATTAATTTGAAATCATGAATTAATTGGTACCAAATCTGATAATTAGTTGTTGCTCGAACATAACGAAGGATCCGCTTTGCCGCTCCAAGATGATGTATCGTGGGACACTGCATAAACTTTGAGATTAGGTCGATAAGAAAAATGATATCTGGACGTGTCTGGGTAAGATACATTAGCCTTCCAACTAAGCTTCTATGCAACCGTTCATCAGCCTTCATAGTACCATCGTGTACCAATAATTTCTCATTAGTATTCATGGGAGTGGAACATGGCATGCACGACACCATATTAAATTTCTCAAGTAAGTCTAAAGCATACTTTTCTTGAGAAATAAAAATACCATTAACACTTTGTTGAACTTGATGTCCAAGAAACTAATGTAACAACCCTAGATCTGACATTTCAAATTCTTGCATCAAGTTTACTTTAAATTCTTTAGAAAGTGTACTCGACAAGCCTGTATAAATTATGTCATCTACATAACCACAAACTATAAGAAATTCAGTACCTGTTCCTTTTACATACAAAGTGTGCTCACTCTCACTTCTGTGAAATCCTCATTGCATTCGGTATGAGTCCAATCTTCCATACCAGGCTCATGGTGCCTGTTTAAGGCCATAAAGCACTTTTTTCAACCTGTACACATTCTCTTCCTTACCTTTAACAACAAATCTCTATGGCGGCAAACATAGACCTCTTCTTCCAAGAACCCATTAAAAAATGCAAACTTTATATCAAATTGAAAAACTGATCATTTCATATGAGCTGCTAATGCCAAAATAATTCTAACAATTTCAAAATGTGCAACAGGATAAAAAGTTTCTGAAAAATCTACTCCAAATTCTTGAGCATACCCCTTAATGACTAACCTTACCTTGTATTTTTGCACACTTCTGTCAGCATTATATTTAACCTTCTAAACCCATTTCACACCAATAGCATTTTGACCTATGGGTAAATCTACGAGTTCTCAAGTATCATTTTTTCACTGGCTTCCATTTCTTCTTTCATGGATCTTACCCATTCGTGTTTCCCACTAGCATCCTTGTAGCACATAGGTTCTTCAACCAATAGAGAAAATGTACAAGATTCATAAATTTCTTTTATGAATCTTACCTTTCTAGGTGGTGTATCTATGTCCTCAGTACCACCATTGTCTTGAGAGATGCTTGTTGAAGCTTCTGATATTATTGCCTCTTTCACCAACTTGGTCTTTACAATTGCATTTCTTGAAGCTTCTAACGTCTTATCAGACACAAGGGGAATGCCTCCCATATTTGACCTATCTGCATCTTGATTCTAATTCTAAGAGCTTAATTCATAAAAAATAACATCACGATGAATAATTACACTCTTAGTTGTTGGATTATATAATCGATACCCCTTTGTTGTGTCACTATAACCAACAAAAATGCATTTCTCATTTTTCTTATCTATCTTGTTACAATCACTAATCGATCAAGAAATAAGAAACACAACAAAAAATTCTTAAATTACTCACATTTGGCTTTCATTGCCACCATGCCTCATATGGAGTCATGTTATGCACAACTTTTGTTGGAGATATATTGAGTAAGCATACTGTTGTGTTAACTACTTCAGCCTAAAATTCATTTGAGAGTTATTTTTTACTCAACATGCTCCTTGACATTTCTGATTGTACAGTTTTTCTGCTCAGCTACACCGTTTTGCTCTTATATTTCCCTTACTGTTAGCTACCTACGAATTCAATTCTTCTTGCAAAAATCTTCAAAATCATTAGATAGAAATTCTCCCCCTCTATCTGTACGTAGATACTTTATGACATGCTCACTATCTTTTTCTGCAAAAACTTTAAACTCTTAAATTTTTTTAAATGCTTTTAATTTTTTAGAAAGAAAAAATACCCAACTCATGCAAGTAAAATCATCAGTAAGCAATAAAAATATCTACTATTGTTCAAGGATAGAGTGTTCATGAGCCCACAAAGGCCTGCATGAACTAACTCAAGAGGCTTTTTGGCTCTCCATGCCTTTCCGATGGAAAATGACAAACGATGTTGCTTCTCATGTACACACCCTTCACCCACTCCATCATTGCATATTACACTAGGCAACTCCAAAACCATGTTTTGGGTTCTTAGTATTTTCAGCCCATTATAGTGTAAATGTTCATTACCGTAAGTGTCAAAGATGCGAAGACCTATCATCTTTGCCAATCAAGGCAACATCATTCACGTGTGTAAATTCAAGAGGGAACATTCTATTAGGTGCCATCTTGACTCTGATGAGAGGTTCACTGTCTATTTTTCTTTTTCTAATTTCACATACTCCATCATAAAAATTAAGTGCATAACCATTCTCAATCAATTGTCCAACACTCAATAAATTTTATGATAAATGAGGTATGCAATAAACATCATGAATCATTCTTTTATTAACTTATTTAACGTCAACTTCAATAGTTCCCTTGCCTTCACTTTGCACTTGTTTGTTGTTTCCAAACCGAACATTCATTCTCATGGATTCATCAATATTGTGAAAAAGTTTTTTTTTTCACCTGTCATATGGTTACTACAACCACTATTTAGAAACCATATATTATTAGCCTTGGTTTTCAATTGAGCAAGGAAAAGATTACATTGTTCTTGTTCTTCAACGACATTGACCTGCTTCTTTGTTTTCTCCCAACACCTTGCTTTCACGTACCCATACTTCTTGCAATAATAGCATTGTTTGTCTTTATAAGTCGACTTTTGATTATTTCCATTGTGCCGACCCATTTTAGATCTTTCACGACACGACCTCGGCCTCGATATCCACCTCTACTTCTTCCTCTTCCTGCATATTTGTTCTCCAAGGATCCTTCGCCACTTGCTTGCTTGTTAGAAATTTTTACCTTGGCCTGAAATGCATTTTCAATACTTTTCTCGGTTGACCTGTTCAACCTAGCCTCATGTGCCAAAAGAGACCCCATTAATTTGTTAATAGAATAATCACTCATATCCTTAGATTTCTCTATAGCTGTGACGATATGATCAAACTTTGGTGGTATACTTCGTAAGATTTTTTCTACTACCTTTTTATCATTAATTATTTCTCTAAATATTCTCATTTGATTTATAGTAGTAGACATTCTAGAAAAAAAGTCTTGCACAGACTCATTTTTTTCATTAACAGGGTCTCAAAATCTCTACGAAGTGTTTGGAGTTTCACAGTAGTTACCTTACTATCTCTATGATAGGCTTCCTTCAAAACAGTCCACATTTCATTTGGCTTGGTGGTTGTCGCAATTCAAGAAAAAATACTTTTTGTTACGGTTTACTGCAAAATGAGAAGGGATTTAGCATCCCTTTTGCGCAACTCCCTTACTTCAGTTGCTGCCTTTTTTGTTGCCTTTGAGCTTTGTCTCTACAAAACCATTTTCAACTAGATTCCAAAGATCTTGAGAGATGAAAAATGCCTTCATCTTAGTATTTCAAAATTCATAATTCTCTTCATTAAAAATAGGTACCAATGCATGTGAAAGATTTATAGAGTTTAGATTCGTACCGTTAGACATCATGAATTACACCACGTAATTACAAACCAACTTGAATATCCAACTTTGACAACGATCTTTGCAATGATCAAACACGCCCAGCTCAATCGAACCTGGTGCTCTGATACCAAAACTATTGAAAATATCGTGAAACACGCAGTATACACACTACAAAAGATAATCTAACTGTGGGAGATGTTAATACTAAAACTGTTTAACACAAGGTAAAAACTTAAAATTAAAACGTACAGGCTACAGGACCATTATATAGAGATAAAAAGCATACTCATAACCGCTCCTTCTCATTAGGAGCCACTACCCCACTAACGCATTGTAATTCATAGGAAACTGACTCCTTAAGTTTAGGAACCACATCACACGTGGTTTACATACTCTCACACCCACACCCACTAACCCACTACTTACGGTTACACATTCACGTAACCCTCTTTTTGCATCAGACTCTATCAATTGCAAAGATATAAGAATTGAGAAATTGTCTGATGAAATGTCCCCAAGAAAGCTGTTCTGGCAACCAAATGATATCTCATCGTTTGGTTTGTCATTTGCTGCTTCAATGATATTATTCTTCCAAAAAAAAAAAAAGACAAAGTCAGAACGGAATGCAACATGAAACTAATGGAATTCCATCTGGCCAGCAGGTGCGGTCTGTGCGAACTTGTAGTAGAAAATTTTGTGCACTTGTTTGTACTGTGCAAATGTCACAGAGAATTGCATATCAAATATTGGAAATAGGTCTCAACAACCCACTACCGTTGCCCGCGTGACCTGCTCCTAACTCATCCAAGGGGCGTGGGGGCTGGCCGAGGAGACTTCAAATGGAGGTTCTGGGTGCTGGTCACATGGCGATAAATCTGGCTGTCTCAAGCATACAGAAGGTCCACAGCATGATATGCAGAGAAACAAAAGAAGCCAATAAACTGGATCAGGGAAAAAATGCAGCAATGGTAAAGTTGCTGTGCTGCTGTTAATATGGTTTACATTGTTGACCGGTGTATGGGAACTGTGAATGTAGTATACAATGATGTAGTAATGCTATTTATATGAATAAAATTTTCCTTCTAAAAGAAAAAGTGTTTGAATTATTTAAATACATGTTAGTGAAAGGACTGGCACCAGATGATGCAACTTTAATAGCAGCACTAATGCTTGTAGCCATTCTTGATATATTTTCAGATTGATGAGTATGTATGGGATTACTCCTCGTCGATGTCATTAATCGCACGTTATATATATATATATATATATATATATATATATATTTGAAAATGAACAAGGATGCTAAAAGAAGCAGAGAAACTGATGTGTAGACCAGTTGCTGGTTATGCAAAAATGAGCTTGGAGCTTAATCGAGTTAAGGAGTCAAAAAACTGAATGTTTCGATTTTTAGTCTTGGGAAATGCATTGTTTAAATTGTATAATATGATTATAGAGATATATACTTGAAGCATGCACGTTGTATATAGGTCTAGCGAGTCATTCATGGGGAGTTTATGTGAAGGCCTTAGATCTCAACCTTGAAATTCTGTTAGTGGTTCTATTGAAGACATTCAATAATAATGCTGAATCAAGGATTTGGAAAACTAGACACTGATTATAGACAGCCAATCTGCAGGCAAGAAATCCCTATACAATGATGACCAAGAAGTTTGTCAGCCCCGCAGGGGTCGTCCACATTATTAGGTAGGGCATTATGCCAAGCTACCTCAGGCTTGACCCATTTAGGATCAGCTTGAACTCATCCGAAAAAATAAATGAGCTGAGCTTAAACAAGGGCTTAGGCTCGGTATGCATAAACAAGTGAGCTTGAACAAACAATCCAGCTTGGATAAGCCTGACAAACCCGATTAAGCTCGGCTCATATATGTATTATCGACATGTGCACAAAGAGAGGTCTTGCCTTAATGGGTAAGTGGTTGGTCACCCATGAAAGTGGTGTGGGTTTTAATCACAACATTCATCAATTGTTTATAAAAGGTATTTTTACTGGCTAGGATTTCAAAACTTCCAAAAAGTTTTTAAACTAAAGGTGTTCAGCTTGAGCCGAACTTGAACAACCAGTTTTTCTAAACCAACTGAGCTGGGCCAGCCCAAGCTCGGCTCGAACCCAGGTGGTATGCAACTCTATGATGAGAGGGCGGGTGCCAGAGGTGCAGCAGGCTCTCTAGAGATTAAAACCCATAACTTAGTGTAGCAAACGTGGATGATGACATAACACCATGCATCCAATCCATAGTAAAGTACGGGACACGTGGCAATACAGTAGCCAGGAAAAGACCCACAATCCATGACTTAGTGTAGCAGGAAGATGGAAACTTTTGGGGTGTTTCTTTCCCATTGTAAATATTAATATTTTTGAAGAGAAAATGACAAGCTCATATGATTCTTTTTTCGAGATAACATAGCTCCTTATTGATTTGACTTGTAATATCTATAATTTGATCATGTGAACAATATTCATTTTCCACGAATCCTGCACTGCTTCTTAACTACCTCTTCAATTTAATTACCAAACGTGGCTTGAGGGATAGTGACCAATCCGGAGATTGCAGAGGCATTGGAGATTTAGACTTTGCGTTTGTGATGTGAAGTCATAGAAAAATGTGGACCGTGTTCTCTCTTTCTCTCTGTAGGGAGAGTCGGTACAATATGAGAACAGAAGAATAAACTAAAATATGAGAACTAAAAATATAGGCATTTTCATTACTTTTCTTTTGTGAACCCAATCATGTGGATGTGCTTGGCATGGTGAATTTGTTAAGAATCAATCATTGGATCGTATATTTTTGATGAAAAATGTGAATTTTGAATGCTTGAATATTTATGAATATTATGAGTCATTGATTTTAAAGGCTTAAAAAATCTCATTTATGCTTCAATTTGGATGATTCAAGAGCAGGTTCTTATAAAACCAAGCATGTAGATCGTACGATCAGATTAAAGAAAAAAGGAAAAAATCAATGAAAATCATGGTTCACATAGTTCTCATATTTCCAATTCTACTATATATATATATATAGTAAGGCGTAAGAGTGGATGACTTATGTCGTCCACTGTCATTGGACGTGCACCTGCTGCTGATAACATGTGATTTTACACAAAACAACCTTTAACACGGCAGTTCTTGACGGATCTAAAGACCCAAAAATGCAAAAAAATGATGAAAAAGTGGTGTTCAACGTTAAGCCGTCCAGGATTTTGCTCATTATATATATATATATATATATATATATATATATATATATATATATAGAGAGAGAGAGAGAGAGAGAGAGAGAGAGTAACATTGGATGACATAAGTCGTCCATTGTTAGCGGATGCACGCCATCCGCTGATTGTGCGTACTCAGTGGAGGGCGCACATTTAACAAAAAAAAAATCACTTTTAGCGTCCGTTCACGACAGCCCCTAAAAGTGTGATTTTGGCCCATGACCACCACTAAAGCCTGAAATCAGCCCCACTGGGCGTTATAGTTTTAGGTGTTTTATGTTTGATCCAAAACCGTTAAATGTGTTTATCTTTGTTTACTGCAACACGTATCTGATTGAGCATTTTTATGTTCAATTAAATATTTTAAAGAAATAAAAAAAAGTTGACATTGTACTAAATTTCATGATAAAATATTTTAATTTTTAAGTCACATCAATTTGAAAGAAATTATGTTTTCTTAAAAAAGAAGTAATGATAAACACTTCTGGCTATTCAGAAAACTATAATTTTTAGAAGGTACTAAAGGTGACCTAATAAAAAAGGGAGCAAAATAATTCCCTTTCTGTATATGTAATATGTATAATGCCCCTTTATGTCCTCATCTTAAATCGTCCAATCACATGATTGGATAGTTAAAAGATTCCGATAGATACGATTTACCTGGATTAAAATTTTAAATCATGTGATTAAGATAAGTTAAAAGTATTTTTAAGAGCTGTAAAAATCAATGGTTAATAAAGTGTTAGAACTTTATAATTAATTTTTTACCATACAAATAAATTCATAATACCATTTATTTTGCTCTGGTGTACACTATCATGAGCCTATTTCTTCAATAAGCCAGTGTGGCACGACAGTCTTTCCTTACCGTTGCAAGCCTTTTTGGTCGCTCGTTTGCCATTGCGGAAGCTTTGAGTATAAAGAGTGCAAGAGAGTGAAAGAGAAGAGAGGAAGAAAAATTACAATCACTTGAAGGTAATCACATTGTGAGTAAACGAAGAAAGCTCAATGCATTTGCATTCATTCAGTATTTTGCCCGTAGGCTCATTACAATTCAGATCTATGGGTTAACACATCAGAGTATTGATCAACCTGAACCAAAGTACAAGGGTTGGCCCAGAGAAACTTATAAGTGACTCAACACTTACATCATGACTCAACCAAAGCAAAATAGACATTGGACGCAACTGTAGAAAGTAGGTTACAAGGAAACATAATCCCTCTTCAAATCATGTGCCGCCCTCGGTGCCATCTGTTTCATTGTAAGCCCTGACTTCATCTGGATAGCGGCTCTTCATTCGAAATGCTGACTCTCACATCGGTTCCGCTGTCTTCTCCCACTACAAAAAATACTTATTGAATTTGCCCAAGTAGTTGACCTTATGAGGAAGGATCATGTTGAGACAATTCTCAGCACATTGTGTTGTCGGGGCCCTCTGCAGGATAGGAGTGCGTTGTGGCATGATACGTTCTGGATCTTCCTCGTCCGCATAGAACTGTTTTAGGTTGTACACGTAGAACACCGGGTGCACCTTGAAGTCTGGGGGCAGGTTCAGCTTGTACGCCAGCTTGCGCACTCTCTTGGTGATGGTGAATGGTCTCTCATACTTTCTGATCAATCTGCGGTGCCATCCATGGAAGATGCTTGTGCTATCAGGATAAAGCTTCACCAACACTTGGTCCCCAACATGGAACTCGACAAGCCGATGATGCTTGTCCGTCCACTTCTTTATCCTCCTAGTCGCATTGTGTAGAAATGCCTTCGCCAACTCAGTCTTCTCATGTCTGTCTCGAACAAACTATTAGGCAAAGGATGACCTTTCCTTCTCTTATGTGGCTAGAGTATGCGAATTCAGTGGTTGCTGCCCTGTGGCTATCTCAAACGGGTTGTAGCATGAAGACTCACTCTTCTAAAGATTGTAGCAGAGTTGGGCTATGTCCAAGAGCTTCACCCAGTCTTTCTAGTTGGCACTAACAAAGTGCCTGAGGTACTGCTCCAATAGTCTGTTGATGTGCTCTGTCTGCCCATCCGTCTGTGGGTGAAAACTTGTTGAAAATAGCAGATCAGAGCCGAGTAACCAAAACACTTCATGCCCGAATTTGCTCATGAAGCGAGCATCACGATCGCTCACAATGCTTCTTGATACACCCTAGTGATTCATAATATGGTTGACAAGGAACTTTACAGTCTTCTCTGCAGGGTACCCTTTCGAAGCTGGGATGAAGGTGGCGTACTTAGAGAAATGATCTACCACCACAAGGATGGAGCTGAAGCCATTTACCTTTGGTAGACTAACAATGATTTCTATAGAAATGCTCTCCCAAAAACTTTTTAGAATAGGTAGAGGCCAGCAGTCTTCTGGTTGGTCTTCTTGTCTTGCTGGCAGATGAGACACGTTCACACATACCTCTCCATATCATCTCTCATCTACGGCCAATAGTAACCGCGCTCAAGGAGTGCTAAGGTCTACTCCTGTCCTGGATGACTGGCCTATAGTATATCTTGACACTCCTTAAGTAGTTCATGGCATAGGCTTCCCCACCACGGCATAAAGACATGTATCCCTTTTGTTATGAGGAGGTCGTCCCGTAGCAGAAATCGTTGAGTCTTTCCCGCTTGTGCTAGAGAGACAAGGTGTTGCACCGTTGTGTTCTGATGCATACTTTCATGGATACAGTCCAACAATGCACCTTCTAAGTGAACTTTCGAAGGCTCTGCCCGTGTAGCCATCAGTTCAGCCTTACAACTCAGAGCATCAGTAACCACATTGGTCTTCCTCACCTTATACTCTAAAGCGAAGTTAAACTCAGTTAGGAACATTTATCATCGAGCTTGCTTGGGCGTCAGCTTCTTCTATTTCTAAAAATAGCTCATGACGACATTGTTCGTCTTGACGACGAACTGGGCACCCAGAAAGTAGTGCTGCTATGTCTTGAGATAATGCACGATGGACGTCATCTCACGTTCGTGCATAGTATAGCGCCTCTCTGCATCCTTTAATTTCTGACTCTCGTAAGCAAATGAATGTCCCTCCTGCATGATAACTCCACTGATGGCGAAGTCTAAAGTATTTGTATGGACTTCAAAGGGTCTTGTGTGGTCCGGCAACCACAACACAGGTTCCCTCACCAAGGCTTTCTTCAAGCCATCGAAGGCATATTGGCAGGCTCCTATCTAGATCCATACCCGATTCTTCTTCAACAAATTCGTGAGGGGCTCAATAATGAGAGAGTAGCCTTGATGAACCTTCGATAGTAGTTTGCCAAACCAAAGAATGATCGCAACTCTGACACTTTGGTTGCAGACTCTATGCCTGAATGTCTCTTATCTTCTGCCCGTCTATGCGCAGCAAACCACGCCCCACAACGTGGAAAAAGAAGTTGCTCTCTTTCTGTCCGAAGAGATACTTCTCTCGCTTGACATAGAAGTCATTCTTCTTTAGCACCTGAAACACTGTTTGCAAGTGCCTAACATGTTTCTCTATATTGTTGTTGTAGATCATGATGTCATCAAGATAGACTACCATAAACTTGTCTAAATAAGGGTAGAAAATCTTGTTCATCAATGTCGTGAATGTGGCCAGAGTATTAGTTAACCCAAATGAAATTACCAAAAATTCATAGGAACCATAACTAGTGACACACGTTATTTTTAGCTCATCACCATCTACAATCCTTACTTGTCATAACCTGATCGCAAATCTAGCTTCGAAAAGATACGAGCACTACTTAACTGATCGAACAAGTTCGCTATCAGTGGCAACAAATACTCGTTCTTCACCGTGACCTTGTTTAGTGCAAGATAATCCATACATAACCTTTTAGAACCACCATGTTTCACCTGAAAGAGCAAAGAAGCGCCAAAGGGTGCTTTTGAAGGATGGACGATGCCTACTTCTAACATCTTATTTAGTTGTCTGCGTAGGTCCTTCAATTCAGCATGTCCCATGCGATAGGGGACCATGGCAGAAGAATTTGCTCCTGGGTCAACTCAATCCTTTGGTCAACCTCACGTCTCGGGGCAGACGCTTCGACAGTTTTGGGGGCATCACTTCTTGAATCTCTGCCAACAGTATGGCAAGGGTTGGCGGCACTATTGCTTCAACCTTCCCTTCTTCAGTGTGCACAACAACTAAGAATGTCTGCTCTCCCCGCTTGACACCCTTCTTCAATTCCATAGCAGACAACATTGAAGTCTTGCCTCCAAGAGTAAGGCATTGCACAGTATGTGAAGAATTCAACCTCATGATTGTCAATGAGTTTACCTTATACAACATCATTACATTCTGGCTGCCAAGAAACTCTATGCCTAAAATCATCCAAAAATCGTCCAAGGTCACCACTGAAAAGTTGGCTTTGCTGATGAATCATTGATAGTAGTTTTTCAAACAAAGAAATGACCATAACTCTAGCACTTTGGTTGGTGGACTCCATTCTTGAATGACTTTTATCTTCTGTCCATCCATGTGCACCAAACTATGCCCCAAAATGTGACGAAGGAAGCTGATCTCCTTCTGTCTGAAGGGACACTTTTCTCGCTTGACATAGAGGTCATTATCCTTCAGTAACTGAAACACTGTTTGCAAGTGTCCCACATGTATCTCCATGTTGCTGCTGTAGATCATAATGTCATCAAGATAGACTACCATAAACTTGTTTAACTAAGGAAAGAAAATCTTATTCATCAATGTCATGAATGTGGCCAGAGCATTAGTCAACCCGAATGGCATCACCAAAAATTCATAGTCACCATAGCAAGTGACACAAGTTATCTTTAGCTCGTCATCATCTGCAATCCTCACCTGCCAAAAATCCGATCGCAAATCTTGCTTCGAAAAGACATGGGCATTGCCTTACTGATAGAACAAATCCGCTATCAGTGGTAACAGATACTTGTTCTTCATTGCGACCTTGTTCAATGCATGGCAATATACACATAACCTTTTAGAACCATTATGTTTTACCTGAAAGAGCATAGGGGCACTAAAGGGTGCTTTTGAAGGATGAACGATGTCTACTTTTAACATCTTATCCAGCTACCTGCACAACTCCTTCAATTTAGCCAGTCCCATGAGATAGGAGACCATGGCAAGGGGCTTTGCTCCCACGGTCAATTCAATCTTGTGGTCGACCGCGTGTCTCGACGACAAATGATTTGACAGTTTTAGGGACATTACTTCTTGAATCTCCGCCAACAGTGGGGCAAGGGTCGGTGGCACTGTTGCTTTAACCTTTCCTTCTTCGGTGTGCATAGTAACTAAGAATGTCTGCTCTCCCCGCTTGACACCTTTCTTCAATTGCATAGCAGACAACATTGAAGTCTTGCCTCCAAGTGTAAGGCACTGTACAATGCATGAAGAAATTGACCCCATGATTGTCAATGAGTTCACCTTCGGCAGCATCATTACATTCTGGCTGCAAAAAAACTCTATGCCTAAAATTATGCAAAAAATCATCCGATGACACCACTGAGAAGTTGGCTTTGTCGACCCAACTTTCAATTTGGATAGCCACATCCCTTGCTTCACCAAGGATGGGCTTGGCCTCAGAGTTCACCGTCTTGATGGTCCTCTGCTTTGGCCCGGGCTTCAAGCCCAACCGCTTTTCTCTTTCCCGCTAGACGAAGTTATGTGTGGCTCCGGAGTCTACCATTGTCGTAGTAGACTTTTTATTTGCAATGACTTCCAAATATATGAGTTCTTTGCTGACTGGTATGCTTTTCATTACACAACTTTTGACCGCATTCATGGTCTGCATGGCCCCTATCCGAGGCTTTATGACCTCGGTATTACTACTCTCTGCTTGTACCACATTGACTTGTTTGTCGTCCTTCACGAGAAACTTTGAGCATTGCCTTGCGATATGTCTATCGCCACATAACCAACAAATCATGACCCGCCCTTTGTTGTCATTGTTGTACGTCTTGTAATTATGCTTCTTGTTGAAGTGGTGTTGGGTCGATGTCTCACCCTTGTTGTCGTGCCGAGCCTCTTTCTTGCCTTCATGGTCCAGTTTTTTCCCAACCTTGGTTGATGAAGTGAAGGTCTTGTGTCGAGTATCTACTAAGAGCTCGGCCATCACATATGCATCTTTCAAAGTCTCGGGATTGCTCATTTTCACTTCAAATTGTGCTATGCATCTTCCAAAGTCAATTCAGCATGTCACATATGCACATCTTAATTGACTCGTCAATTTTTGAAGCTCTAAAAAAACTACTCACTGGACGATCCAAGATCTAGTTCCTAAAATCAATGTTGTCAGTATCAGTATCGGCCCTAAGTCATTTTCCCATCGATTCAGCTGTATTGGACGATATAGATATCATTCTATATCGGCATAAAAATAATAAAACAAGTTATTATGTGTCAATCATAACATGACATGTGTTAAAACCATTTATTTAATCTTAAAATAATATTTTTAGTATTTTTATATTTATTAAAAATTAGCCAATTTGGGCTTGTAGTGTATTGATGCACAGATACTAATAACATAGCCTCCAATGCCAAGTACATAGATATATCCCATGAGTTCCTTACCCATGGGAGAGTATTGGTCACCCTCATGGGTAAGAAACTTGAGAGGTTATTTTGATCAAATCTAACCCCACAAATGTATTCAACATGGTCAAAATAGTAGTAATAGACTCGTGAATCATATTTTAGACATAAAAATAAAATTTTATGAGTTTTAAAAAGTCGCTAGATTATAAGCCATTGATTTTTTAACCCCAGCAAAATCTTACATATACATTGGAATAGCATGATCCAAGGACTAATTTCCACTAACCCAAACATGTAAATCACATTTGGAGGGTCAGATATGCAAAAAACATTAAAATAAAAAACATTATATTTTTTATTAGAGGATTTCTTACTTACGAGGGTAGCAACCATAGTGACAAAAGTTAAAAAAGGCAAAATCTCCGGAGTCAAAAACTTGGGAGATTTTAAAATTTTTCATAAAATCTTGCATTTTTTTTTGGCAAAATCTGGGCAATAAGAAATAAATTAAAAAATAAAAAAATTTAATTTTTATAAGAAAATATAAATAAAACACATTTAAAAATAAAAATCTGGTGATAAATATCTGCCAAAACTGTAAATATCATAATATTTGTCACAGTTTGAAAATCTTGCAAGAAATTGTCGTTTTAAACTTTCAGGCAATTTCTCCCGATATTATCTCGAGATTTTTATAAATCTCAGGATATTTGTTACAGAGGTAGCAACGATATATATATATATATATATATATATATATATATATATATATATATATATATATATATACGGTACTTTCTCTCCTGTGTTTTATCTTCTTGGTACTTTAATTCAGATGTGCAAGAAATTTATCTACAATAAGCAATTCTTTGTTTTACCCTGAAAATCTTTCAATGACAGAGCAAAAGTTTGAAAAATGAGATGAAAGCATGAGGGGAGAGCGGTTGTATATGCAAGAGGGATTTCCCACTTTAATTTCAACCACATGAAACCCTCTTAATTGGTTTATCATTTAAAAAGCTAAGCAATGCATTGCTATCAATTTTGACTGATGTGCATAACATACAAGAAACAGTTTGGCCTACTTTCTGTTAATTGACAATCACTGTCCAAATTCATACCACATATCGTGATTTTTTCCATCGTCAGTGTTGTGCCGACTTTAAATTTCAACATCAAAACGTGCAGTTTTCGATTGTGGCAGTTGGCTGTTGCACAAAGCATTATCTGTAAAGACCCACATTCCCCAAGTGCCTACTGTTCCTTTGAAAAAGATTCAATCTGAATATTTTCTATTGCTACTAGTTGTTACCTCTAGCGTCAACTTTAATCATCGTCGCAAGATCTCTTTAATCAATAGTGACAGCTTAGACTGTCACTAAAGGTGTTTCATTAAGAAAAAAGTAAAGATCATTAATGACAGCTTAAGCCATCACTAATAGACATATGCTAATAAATATATAAAATATTAAATTATATATATAATGTGTCTCTGTTAAGCATTTCTCATCACGCGGGAATTGAAATATGCAGCTTCATTTCCTCCAATCTCTGCTTTAATCACTAAAGATTATTCATGTGTCTCGTACTTCAAGCCCTCAATGTAACTCAGAAGCAAATCCAAAACCTAACTTAATCAAAGGTCAATATCTTTAGTGATTAATGACGACACGCATGTCATCGGTAAAAAAAAAAGAGAAATCTTCAAATACCCCCCAAATATTTTGGCCCCAAATATTTTGGCCTAATTCATTTGCACAACAAACATTTCAGATTTTGCAAATGCCCACTAAGTTTTTACTTGGTTTTATCAAATGACCTCAGTCATAAACTATCATTGGGTTGTTATTGGATTAAGGTAACTCATGTTGTGAAATTACCCTTTTACCGCTGTAATTAGATAAATAAAATTATTAGTTCAGCCTTACTCTATAAGGATGAGCAAAATAAGTTTGTCAACTGAATGTATTTAGCAAAAAATTTATTACCTACACTGATATATGAACCATTGCCCTCCCTAAAAAACCCCACAACTCTAACCACTACACCATAAAGCTTATTGTTGGCTATTTTCTATATATATGTATATATATGTATATATTTTAGATTGTGATAAGTCAATCAACCCAACAATTGCTCAACCCAACCCACTGTAACACAATTGGGTCAGTTTGGTTCCTCAACAGTTGATCCGGTAAATATATAAAGAGAAACTAAATGCATTTTCATTTAACCCAAAAGCTGATGTGGTTATATATAATTGACAAAAGTTTTACTAATTCAAGAATCAAGATCAATTAGCTATTGCTATGATAGTAACTATGTGAGTTTTAAGCTTTTCATTTAGATATGACAAATTAATCCACTTGATTTTAAGCCTATATAAATTTGGGAAAAGTAGTAGCTACCTATCACTTTTTGAGCCTATCACAAGCTTATCTCCAGTAAATAAGGGTTTCATGTTATTTATTTTCAAATCAGACCTTATAGATGTCTTAGGCATGGTTGATTTGCTAAAAATCACACTTGGATCATATTTTTTGATTAAAAACATGAATTTTTAAGCATTGACTATTTTTGAAAATTATAGACCGTTGATTTTTAAATCTTCTAAAAACCTAACTACGTGGCATAATCGGAAGATTCAAGAGTCTATTCCTATATAATTAAGCATGTAGATCACATCTATATAATGAGATTTTAGTGGGTCAAGTAAATGTTGGGTTGATTGGCTTATCACAATCTAAATATAAAGATTTTGTTTTGAAAAATAACCATGGTGTAGTGGTTAGAGTTGTGGTTTTTGTTAGGGAGATCAACCTATCATAGGCAATAATTTTTTGTTAAATACATTTAATTGATAGCCCTACACAGTCAAACTTGCTTTACTCATCCTTTTAGAGTAAGGATGAACAAATAATTTTGTTTTTCTAGTTACATAGGTAAAATAGTAACTTCACAATATGAGTTAAGTTAACCCAAGAACAACCCAATGTTAGTTTATGATTGAGGTCATTTGATTAACCCAAGTAAAAACTTTGGTGGGCATTTGCAAAGTCCGAAAATGTTTGGTGTGCCAATGAATTAGGCTGAAATGTTTGGGGGTATTTGAAAATTTTCCAAAAAAAAAGGTTGCTCTTATAACTAATCTATGCAGATTTTCTTTTGAAACATTAAAGACATTACCTTATTGGCAATAAAAAATTTCTTTAGGTACTATCCATGATTACCTATCTGTAGAAACTCTTAATAAGAAGTGATATTTCAGTAATCATGCTTAGGGCTATATAGTTAAAGATGGAAGCTCATGGTATTAATGATTGAGCTTGGAGGGTCTTCTCTTTCCCACCTTAAATCTAAGGGCACATTGACAATGAAAGACTATGACAGCAAAATCTGGTGCCTCATGCATAAATTCTAGCCACAAACTATATGTTCAATTGCAGCTATGCCTAAATGCAACTTTTGAGAAGCTGTGACAACTGTTTCCTCTTAAGGAATCAGAGAAAGAGAAAAGATAGTCGAAACATTAATGTGGCTTCAGTCTTACCTCCAAAAGGCAAGCTTTGCAAACGCAAAGTTCACTGTTTCATGAAAACTCGTGGCATCTAATGTTCGTGCACGTAAGCGCCTCCATGTACATGTGTGTGTGTGTGCTCGAGCGTCTATGTGGTTCATATTTACACACACACAAGAGCAGGTGCCTGTGCACTTGTACTTGATGTCAACAGGTTCTCCAAAGTTTTTGCTTATCCAAAGTTTTTGCCTCTAGACTTCTGGAGAATGCCATGGTACTACAATCATAGTGACAATGACAAATATAGGTGATATTTTGAACAAAAAATTTAAAAAATATAATATTTTACTTAAATGGCCAAAATATCATGACACTATCATTGCTGATAAAACCATAAGACAAATCAAATTTTCAATTTATTCCATGAATTTTGCTACAATGACTTTTACATATTCTAAACTCATGTTGATGTTGATAAAAATTTTACCGTAGTGGGTCAGGCAACCCAGATTGAACCAGTGAGCTTGAAGCACGTGTAAATGCATTGTCTTTCAAGCGATAGTTGCCCCACTTAGGATCAAGTCCTCGGTACAATGGGTATTCATGCAAATTCGCTCCCAAGATATAACTGAGTTTTTACCTTCTTGCAAATGATCAAACCATGCCTTGCACCAGGTGAGTCCAACAACCTCAACACGAACTACCTTAAACAACCTCTTGATTAGAGTTGAATCAGATATGGATCCTAAGTTTGGATATAGACCTTAACAGTAACTAGGTCAGATCTAAACTACAACCAGATATGAGTCTGATCAACAACCAGATCTGGATGTTGGATAGAAATCTAAACTATAATGGATTTGGATTTTGGATAGATATCCAAACTATAACAAATCTAGATTTTGGATAGAGATCCAAACTATATTTAGATCTAGATTCTGGATAGAGATCCAAACTATATTCGAATCTTGATTAAATTTGAAAGTGAATTTGGACCGAATTGAGGCTGTATCGGGGATAAACTATATCTGAATCTCTCTAAAAGAATCAAATCTCTATTTGAATTTGGGTATAACCCATGAGAGAGAAACACCAAAATTAGAGAGAGAGAAACTTCAGCTAGCAAGAGAGGAGATAAAAGCTCGAGATAGAGAGGAGAGAAGAGAGAGGGATGAGAAATGAGGAGGGGGAGCTCGATTTATATAGGCCCCAACCCACCAGCCATCATAATGGCCATTAAGAGAGCCTAAATGACTAAGTCAATGGTTAACATGGTTGGGTGGCTATGAATCATTTGGACTCTTAATTCTCATACAAAAATGTTGAGCAAAGTCCAAAAAGATACAAGAAAGTTTTAAAGCAAAGTTAAAGTCCATTTAATGGTTGGTTAAAGGTCAAAAATATACTTGAGGATTAAAACCGTCCTAGGTATTCAAAAGAAAGTCAAAGACCAGACCAAATCAAACTGAACCAAACCAATCCTTGTTTGAAACCGAATCTGAAATCACAAACCCAAACCCAAATTCAAATCTAAATCTAAATCTAAATATAAATATATATTGTTTGTAATCTAAGATCCAACGTTTGTTAAAGCCCAAAATCTAATGCCCTTGAGGGCCATGCCCTTTAAGGCACCACCTTTTTATATAAAGACAAAGAAAGTTTTTACAACTTTCAATATGGGACTAAACTTTTGTAGTAAACCCTATACCTATATACTTAAGGAAAAATAAAAAGATAAAGGTTATATTTAGGTACTTTTGAGCCAAAAATCCAATAATCTTCCACGTGTATCAAAACTATAAGAAGAGAACTCAAGAGGTTGTTCATGAAGATTCAGTGCATAGGTGAAGGTACCGTTTGGGTTTGAACCCCACGTTAGTGTTACTTATTCTTAGTCAGTCTAGGACCTCAATAGTATTAGCTTTAAATTGAGAATCTTAATTGACTATTCAAATACCGTAACACACACTTTCACTTTAGTGGTCTGTGTCTACCACTATATAAAAGTTATACATTAAGGGTCATGTATTGTATCTCAGTTTCATGAGAACGTTAGATGCAAAGTCCAAGTCTCATAGAAGACGACCCCCACATTCACACTCACATAGTTAAGTCCATCAAGGATGTAAACTTGTTTGAAACACCCCAATCATAAGGCATATAGATCTTATTAAGAGTTTAATTCAAACTCAACTTTTGTACACAGGTTTCGAGCACTTGACATCAAGAATGAAAAAATTATTAAGTGCTTAATTCAATCACTCAGAGACTTGTTCTTCCCATTGAACCACTCAACATGGTTTGACCCTTATCATGTGGTTGAGTTTAACCTTATTCTCGTCAGCGGTGATTGCTTTTATAGACTTTAACCTTATTCTCGTCAAGATATCTTGAGAAAGTCCCTTTGTCAATGGATCCATTAAGTTTTGATAAGATTTCATGTATTCAATTGAGATTACTTCTTGTTTGAGTAAATTATTCATAAAATTATGCTTTAAACTGATATGTCCTGATTTTTCACTATAAATATTACTTTGTGCTTTGTATATAGTTACTTGACTATTGCAACACATAGTTATCAGGGGTACTAGCTTATCTCCTAATTGTATCACCATTAAGAGATTCTTTAGTCATTCAACTTTTATACTAGTTGATGTTAGTGCTATCAACTCTTCTATCATTATAGAATGGGTTATCACGGTATGCTTCTTGGATCTTCAAGCAATTGCTCTAGATGCAAGGGTAAATATCTATCCACTTGTGGATAATGATTCATTAAAATGAAAATTTCAGTTTGCATCATTGTACCCTTCAAGTACATCAGGTTCTCTTTCATAGAATATTTTAGACTCTAGAGTTTCTCTCAAATACTTCAAGACTCAATATATTGCATCTCAATGTTCTTGTCCTGGATTATTTATATATCGACTTAACTTGCTCATGTTGAACGCTCTGTCTGGTCTAGTTTCATTCATAGCATACATGAGACTGCCAATAATACTTATATACTGCAATTGAGATATACTTCTTCCAGTGTTAATTGATAGCTTAACTCTAGGATCAATGAGAGTAGCAACAGGCTTACAATTATAATGATTATATTTTCTCAATGTTGTGGGATTGAGTTAATGCGTAACCACTTTTATGTTTAATAAGTTTAATACCAACTATAACATCAACTAATCTCATGTCTTTCATGACAAATTTAGATGAAAGAAAACTTTTGATATTATTTATGCAATCTATATTATTACTCATGATTAGCATATCATCTACATAGAGACAAACAATTATAACATGATTATCTTCTACTTTGTTATATATGCATTTATCAATGACATGAATTCTAAAACCATATAAAATGATTACTTCATCAAATTTTATGTCATTATTTAGGTGATTATTTTAAATTATATAATGACCTTAATAGTTTACAATATAACATTCAGGTTTTACATATAAATTGCTTCTTCTAAGACACCATTCAAAAAGACAATTTTGGCATCCATTTGATGAATTTCAAAATTATAATTGATGTCAAAGTAACCATAGTTCTAATATATGCAATCCTACGTACAGAAGCATAGATATTAAAATAATCAAGTCTGGGTTTTTGTTTCAAACCTTTAGCTAATAGTCTAGCTTTAAAATTTTCAATAGAGACATCAGTTTGAAGCTCCTTTTTTGAAAATTCATTTGCATCGCAAAGGTTTAAAACCAGATAAATCAACCAAAATTTAAGTTTTACTTTTTATGATAGAATCTAATCCACTCTATATAGCTTTCTTTCAAGAAGAAGCATCAGGAGAGGTCATCACTTCTAAAAAATAAACATAATCTCTATTATATAGAGATAAAAATCAGGGCCAAAATCTTTTGGTTTTCTCAATCTTTTACTTTTTCAAATTTCAATATTTTCAGTCTCATAATTTTTTTTTCTTGAATTATTTTCAAAACTTTTAGAGCTTCAAGTAATTTTAAAATTAAATCTTCTCTATATTCGGCTTGAATATATTCTAAAATCACTTTGGTTTCAATACCCACAAATCTATATATCTTACTATTTTGAGAATATTCAAAGAAGATAAATGTTCTAATTATGTTTTGATGTAGTTTGGTTAATATTGATTCAGTAAGCTTTACATAAGCAATACAATCCAAAACTTTTAAATAACGTAAATTTAGTTTTCTCCCTTTCCAAAATTCATAAGGTGTAGTGTTTGACTTAGAATATGGAATTCTATTTAAGATATGACATGAACTAAGTGATGCATCAACCCACAAGTTATAATCTATACTAGAACTAATAAGCATTGGATTAACCATGTCAAATAGAGTCCTATTTTTACTTTCAGCTACACAATTATGATGAGGAGTATATAGACTAGTATTTTGTTTATGTATTATACAAATTTTACAAAACTCAATAAACTCATTTGAAAGATATTCACCACCTCTATCAGATCTAAAATACTTTATTTTACTATTATGAAAGTTTTCAACCGCAGCTTTGAAAATCTTTAATTTTTCAAATGATTCATCTTTTGTTTTCATGAGATAGACATAAGCATATTTTGTTAAATCATCAATAAAAGTTATAAAATAATTGTTACCCCCACGCGTTGGAGTATTTTTTTTAATCGCATACATCACAGTGTACTAAATCTAGTAATTTAGAAGTTCTTTCAACACTCTGAAATAGTTTTTTGGCAAACTTTGCTTTAATGCAAACATCACATTTTCTAAGATGTTCACATTTGCATTTAGGAATAAGTCTTAAGTTACCCATGCTTCTCAAAGATTTATCATACATGTCCTAATCTAGCATGCCATAAATCATATGAGTCAAACATATAAACAGAAGAAGAAACAACTTTATTACTGAAATTGAGTTTGAACAATCCATTGGTGGTGTATCATTTGCCTACAAACTTATCACAATTTAAATCTTATAAAAACCTAACTACGTTCGGAAGATTCAAGAGTCTATTCCTATATAATTAAGCATGTAGATCACATCTATACGATCAGATTTTAGTGGGTCGAGTAAATGTTGGGTTGATTGGCTTATCACAATCTAAATATATAGATTTTGTTTTGAAAAATAACCAACAACAAGCTTTATGGTGTTGTGGTTAGAGTTGTGGTTTTTGTTAGGGAGATCAACCTATCATTGTAGGCAATAATTTTTTGCTAAATACATTTAATTGACAGCCCTACACAGTCAAACTTACTTTGCTCATCCTTTTAGAGTAAGGATAAACCAATAATTTTATTTTTCTAGTTACATAGGTAAAATAGTAACTTCACAACATGAGTTAGGTTAACCCAAGAACAACCCAATGTTAGTTTATGATTGAGGTCATTTGATTAACCCAAGTAAAAACTTTGATGGGTATTTGCAAAGTCCGAAAATGTTGGGTGTGCGAATGAATTAGGCCGAAATGTTTGGGGGTATTTGAAAATTTTCCAAAAAAAAAGGTTGCTCTTATAACTAATCTATGCAGATTTTCTTTTGAAACATTAAAGACATTACCTTATTGGTAATAAAAAATTTCTTTAGGTACTATCCATGATTACCTATCTGTAGAAACTCTTAATAAGAAACAATATTTCAGTAATCATGCTTAGGGCTATATAGTTAAAGATGGAAGCTCATGGTATTAATGATTGAGCTTGGAGGGTCTTCTCTTTCCCACCTTAAATCTAAGGGCACATTGACAATGAAAGACTATGACAGTAAAATCTGTTGCCTCATGCATAAATTCTAGCCACAAACTATATGTTCAATTGCAGCTATGCCTAAATGCAACTTTTGAGAAGCTGTGACAACTGCTTCCTCTTAAGGAATCAGAGAAAGAGAAAAGATAGTCGAAACATTAATGTGACTTCAGTCTTACCTCCTAAAGGCAAGCTTTGCAAACGCAAAGTTCACTGTTTCATGAAAACTCGTGGCATCTAATGTTCGTGCACGTAAGCGCCTCCATGTACATGTGTGTGTGTGTGTGCTCGAGCGTCTATGTGGTTCATATTTACACACACACAAGAGCAGGTGCATGTGCGCTTGTACTTGAAGTCAACAGGTTCTCCAAAGTTTTTGCTTCTCCAAAGTTTTTGCCTCTAGACTTCTCGAGAATGCCATGGTACTCTAATCATAGTGACAATGACAAATATCGGTGATATTCTGAACAAAAATTTTAAAAAATATAATATTTTACTTAAATGGCCAAAATATCATGATACTATCGTTGCTGATAAAACCATAAGACAAATCAAATTTTCAATTTATTCCATGAATTTTGCTACAATGACTTTTACATATTCTAAACTCATGTTGATGTTGATAGAAATTTTACCTTAGTGGGTCAGGCAACTCAAATTGAACCAGTGAGCTCGATGCACGTGTAAATACGTTATCTTTCAAGCGATAGTTGCCCCACTTAGGATCAAGTCCTCGGTGCAATGGGTACTCATGCAACTACGCTCTCAGGATATAACCGAGCTTTTACCTTCTTGCAAATGATCGGACCATGTCTTGCACTGGGTGAACCCAACAACCTCAACACGAACTACCTTAAACAACCTCTTGGTTAGGGTTGAATCAGATATGGATCCTAAGTTTGGATATAGACCTTAACAGTAACTAGGTCAGATCTAAACTACAATCGGATATGAGTCTGATCAGCAACCAGATCTGGATGTTGGATAGAAATCTAAACTATAATGAATCTGGATTCTGGATAGATATCCAAACTATAACGAATCTAGATTCTGGATAGAGATCCAAACTATATTCAGATCTAGATTCTGGATAGAGATCCAAACTATATTCGAATCTTGATTAAATTTGAAAGTGAATCTGGACCCGAATTGAGGCTGGATCTGGGCTACACTAAATCTGAATCTCTCTGAAAGAATCAGATCTCTACTTGAATTTGGGTCTAACCCATGAGAGAGAAACACCAAAATTAGAGAGAGAGAGAGAGAGAAACTTCATCTAGCAAGAGAGGAGAGCAAGGCTCGAGATAAAGAGAAAAGAGTAGAGAGGGAGGAGAAATGAGGAGGGGGAGCTCGGTTTATACAGGCCCCAGCCCACCAGCCATCATAATGGCCATTAAGGGAGCCTAAATGGCTAAGTCAATGGTCAACATAGTTGGGTAGCTATGGATCATTTGGACTCTTAATTCTTATACAAAAACGTTGAGCAAAGTCCAAAAAGATCCAAGAATGTTTTAAAGCAAAGTCAAAGTCCATTTATTGGTTGGTTAAAGGTCAAAAATATACTTGAGGATTAAAACCATCCTAGGTATTCAAAAGAAAGTCAAAGACCAAACCGAATCAAACTGAACCAAACCAGTTCTTGTCTGAATCCGAATCTGAAACCACAAACCATAAACTCAAACCCAAACCCAAATTCAAATCTAAATATAAATATAATATATTGTTCATAATCCAAGATCTAAGGCCCTTGAGGGCCATGCCCTCTAAGGCACCACCTTTCTATATAAGGACAAAGAAAGTTTTTACAACTTTCAATATGGGACTAAACTTTTTGTAGGAAACTCTATATCTATATACTTAAGAAAAAATAAAAAGATAAAGGTTATATTTAGGTAGTTTTGAGCAAAAAACCCAACAATCTCCCACGTGGGTCAAAACTATAAGAAGAGAACTCAAGAGGTTGTTCACGAAGATTCAGTGCATAGGTGAAGGTATTGTTTGGGTTTGAACCCCGACTTAGTGTTACTTAGTCTTAGTCAGTCTGGGACCTCAATAGTATTAGCTTTAAATTGAGAATCTTAATTGACCTTTCAAATACCGTAACACACACTTTCACTTTAGTGGTCATAGTGTGTCTACCAATATATAAAAGTTACATATTAAGGGTCATGTATTGTATCTCAGTTTCATGAGAACGTTAGATACAAAGTCTAAGTCTCATAGAAGACAACCCTCACATTCACACTCACATAGTTAAGTCCATCAAGGATGTAAACCTGTTTGAAACACCCCAATCATAAGGCCTATAGATCTTATTAAGAGTTTAATTCAAACTCAACTTTTGTACACATGTTTCAAGCACTTGACATCAAGAATGAAAAAATTATTAAGTGCTCAATTCAATCACTCAGAGACTTGTTCTTCCCATTGAATCACTTGACATGGTTTGACCCTTATCATGTGGTTGGGTTTCTGTCAGCAGTGATTGCTTTTATAGACTTTAACATTATTCTCCTCAATGTTTTAGATACGATATCTTGAAAAAGTCTCTTTGTCAACGGATCCGCTAAGTTTTGATAAGATTTGATGTATTCAATTGAGATTACTCCTTGTTTGAGTAAATTATTCATAAAATTATGCTTTAGACTGATATGTCTAGATTTTTCACTATAAATAGTACTTTGTGCTTTGTATATAGTTGCTTGACTATCACAACACATAGTTATTAGGGATACTAGCTTATCGCCTAATGGTATCACCATTAAGATATTCTTTAGTCATTCAACTTTCGTACTAGTTGATGCTAGTGCTATCAACTCTTCTTTCATTATAGAATGGGTTAGCACAGTATGCTTCTTGGATCTTCAAGCAATTGCTCTAGATTCAAGGGTAAATATATATCCACTTGTGGATAATGATTCATTGAAATGAGAAGTCCAGTTTGCATCATTGTACCCTTCAAGTACATCGAGTTCTCTTTCATAGAATATCTCAAACTCTAAAGTTGCTCTCAAATACTTCAAGACTCAATATATTGCATCTCAATGTTCTTATCCTGGATTATTTGTATATCAGCTTAACTTGCTCATGTTGAACGCTCTGTCTAGTCTAGTTTCATTCATAGCATATATGAGACTGTCAATAATACCTATATACTCTAATTGAGATATACTTCTTCCAGTGTTAATTGATAGCTTAACACTAGGATCAATCAGAGTAGCAATGGGCTTACAATTATAATGATTTTATTTTCTTAATGTTGTGGGATTGAGTTAATGCATAACCACTTTTATGTTTAATAAGTTTAATACCAACTATAACATCAACTAATCTCATGTCTTTCATGTCAAATTTAGATGAAAGAAAACTTTTGGTATTATTTATGCATTCTATATTATTACTCATGATTAGCATATCATCTACATAGAGACAAACAATTATAACATGATTATCTTCTACTTTGTTATATATGCATTTATCAAAGACGTGGATTCTAAAACCACATAAAATGATTACTTCATTAATTTTTTATGCCATTGTTTAGGTGATTATTTTAAATTATATAATGACCTTAACAGTTTACAAACTTTCTTTTGTTGACCCGGTGTGATATGACACTCAGATTTTTACATATAAATTTCTTCTTCTAAGACACCATTCAAAAAGGTAATTTTGGCATCCATTTGATGAATTTCAAAATTATAATTGATGTCGAAGTAACCATAGTTCTAATATATGCAATTCTACGTACATAAGCATAGGTATTAAAACAATCAAGTCTGGGTTTTTGTTTGAAACCTTTAGCTAATAGTCTAGCTTTAAAATTTTCAATAGAGCCATCGGTTCGAAGCTCCCTTTTTGAAAATTCATTTGCATCCCAAAGGTTTAAAACGAGATAAATCAACAAAAATTTAAGTTTTATTTTTCATGATAGAATCTAATCCACTCTATATAGATTTCTTCCAAGAAGGAGCATCAGGAGAGGTCATCGCTTCTAAAAAAGAAACATAATCTCTATTATATAGAGATAAAAATCAGGGCCAAAATATTTTGGTTTTCTCAATCTTTTACTTTTTCAAATTTCAATATTTTCAGTCTCATAATTTTTTTTTCTTGAATTATTTTCAAAACTTTTAGAGTTTCAAGTGTTTTTAAATTTAAATCTTCTCTAAATTCGGCTTAGATATTTTTTAAAATCACTTTGGTTTCAATATCCACAAATCTATATATCTTACTATTTTGAGAATATTCAATGAAGACAAATGTTCTAATTTTTTTTTACCTAGTTTGGTTAATTTTGATTCAGTAAGCTTTACATAAGCAATACAATCCCAAACTTTTAAATAACGTAAATTTAGTTTTCTCCCTTTCCAAAATTCATAAGGTGTAGTGTTTGACTTAGAATATGGAACTCTATTTAAGATATGACATAAACTAAGTGATGCATCAACCCACAAGTTATAATCTATACCAGAACTAATAAGCATTGGATTAACCATGTCAAATAGAGTCCTACTTTTACTTTCAGCTACACAATTATGACGAGGAGTATATGGACCAGTATTTTGTTTATATATTATACAAATTTTACAAAACTCAATGAACTCATTTGAAAGATATTCACCACCTCTATCAGATCTAAAAGACTTTATTTTGCTATTATGAAAGTTTTCAACCGCTGCTTTAGAAATCTTTAATTTTTCAAATGATTCATCTTTTGTTTTCATAAGATAGACATAAGCATATTTTGTTAAATCATCAATAAAGGTTATAAAATAATTGGTACCCCCACGCGTTGGAGTATTTTTTTTAATCGCATACATCACAGTGTACTAACTCTAGTAATTTAGAAGTTCTTTCAACACTCTGAAATAGTTTTTTCACAAACTTTGTTTTAATGCACACATCACATTTTCTAAGATGTTCACATTTGCATTTAGGAATAAATCTTAAGTTACCCATGTTTCTCAAAGATTTATAATTTACATGTCTTAATCTAGCATGTCATAAATCATATGAGTCAAGCATATAAATAGAAGAAGAAACAACTTTATTACTCAAATTGAGTTTGAACTATCCAATGGTGGTGTATCCTTTGCCTACAAACTTGTGGTTCTTCGACAATATAATATTGTCAGATTTCAATACAACTTTGAGAACATGAGTTGTAAGCAAATAGGCAGATACAAGATTTTTCATGACGGTAGGTACGTGATACATATTTTCTAGGGTTAGACATTTCTTAGAGGTGAAGTAAAGTTTCACACGCACTTTTTCATGAACTTTATCTTCATGTTTTTCTCCCATATATATAATATGGTCTTTCCCTACGGTTTTGTATGTTTTGATCATACTTCTATTATTGCATGAATGGATTATTGATCTAGAATCCATGTATTATCTTTTATTTAAATTAATAATAAATATCTCACTAACTACATCCATTAAGTCATTATCGGGTTTACTAGCATAGTGACCTGGTTTTTCACAAGTATAGCAGGAAACAATCGTTATCTTTTTAGCATCGAATTTTGATTTATTGTAATTACTTCTTGCTATCTTTATCTTTTTCTCCCCCTTTGTCAGAATAAAAAAGAGTAAGGGCAAAAATAGCATAAGCAGAAATAGAGATAAGTTTAAAATATTACAACCCATAAAGTATGTTTTTCAAAGATCAAAGATCAGAAAAGAGAGTTTAGCAAATCCTTAATGGCAGTTACATCCTTCTGAATTGAAGCAAGTTGTTGAGTCACATCTTCACGAAAGGTGTGTTGATGCTGCTCCAAAGCTTCCAGTCTCTGCATAACTTCATCATGGTCTTGATTTGTCGAAAATTTCTTTCTTTTTGCATGAGATGAAGGTGTCGCAGAAGGTGAAGGTTCAGAAATAGATGGTTCATTAGGATCAGATGGTTCAGTTTGATCAACATTTAAGGGAGGCTGATATTTAATTTTCATTCTTTTAAAAATTGTTTGATCGAAGAACTCTTTTTGCTCAATGTACTTTTCATTTGTTAAAGGAACTTTAAAATGTCTAAAAATACGGGTTAAAAGACAACCATAAGGAAGAAATGGTTTTTGTTTCCACAAGTTTGTAAAATACACATTGGCTCAGTTGACAGAAATATTTCCAAATAAAACATAAAGAGCCGTAGATAGATCTGTGGAATAATAATCAAAAGAACCAGTTTTGGGTAGAACATTGTGGGCAAGGATTCGTCCAGCAATGCGTGCACGAGTTTGAAGATTAGTATTTTTGAAAAGAGGGCAATGAGGTGCTTCTGAAAGAAGAATTTGTTCAAAAACTCTTTCATCATTCAATTTAATAGTGTTGAAAAGAGTGTCTGAAGGTGGAATTTCAAGAATTTCTCCAAGCAATTTCGAATCAAACTCGATTTCAACATCACGAACAAGAGAAGACAAAACTCCAGTTTCATGATTCATTTATAAATTTGTGTAAAACAAGTGAATAAGAAAAGGATAGTGAAGGGTATCTGCACAAGCATCAAAAAGATGTGAAATACCAGGAAATAATTCTCTTATTTTGTAATGAGAAAACAAGTGAAATAGAACATTTCGGTCTGGTAAAATAGGTAGTGCAGAAATTGATCCAAAAGTGTCATAGAGAAGAGGATTGCGAAGTAATCTTAGTGAAAAACCATGTCTTGAAGTAGGTGTAGGAGGAGGAGAACCTAAACCTTTTGCAGATGCAGACTTCGTGAGAGGCATGGTTACCAAAATGTCGGCTTCCAAATGACGTCCGGCAAGGGGAAAAAGCTTTCCGGCGTTCAAAAACAAAGGACGATGCGGTGGCTAACGGTGAGGAGAGGTCGGCCAAAAGGGGATTCCGGCAATGCACTGTCACGGCAAGAGAGTTCCGGCGTGTTTTTGAAGATGCGCCAGTCACTATAAGAGGATTCCGGCGTTTGAAGATTACGGCCACAAGTTTCCGGCGTCTCCCTGTTACGGTAAGAAAATCCCGACGACGATGGAGTCGAACGGTACTCCGAGGGTTTTTCGGAAGAGAGAGAGAGAGGCAAAAGAGAAAGAGGGGTTTTTGGTTTAAAGGGTTTCATTTTTAAGAAAAACGAAAAGGTACGAAGTGAAACGATGCCTCTTTTAAAAAAAAACGGGTTTTAAAAAACAAATCCAAGGGGTGTCGAGTCCCTTCACTTAATTTTTTTTTTTTAAAAAAATTTAGTCGACTAAAACTTTATCGGTCGACTTAAAAAAAAGTGTGACTTATTTTTAAAAAATATCATCAGTCGACTAGAACTATATCAGTCGACTAATATGATGCGATACATTCCAAAATATAAAAACACCAGTCGACTAGAATTTTATCGGTCGACTAATATAGTGCGATTTTGAGATTTTGTTCAAAAATCAGCATTTTTATAAATCCAAAAATGAGCAAATACCTAGTTCTCTCCTAATTCTCATAAAATCTTCATTTTTAAGAGGTTTAGTGAAGATATCGGCATGTTGTTCTTTAGTGGAAATAAAATTTAACGAAATATCTCCTTTTAACACATGATCTCTTAAAAAATGATGTCTAACTTCAATATGCTTAGTTCTTGAGTGCTGAATAGGATTTTTCGAAAGATTTATAGCACTAGTGTTATCACAATAAATAGTTGTTGTGGAGTAGTTCAAACCAAAATCTTTTAAGGTCTGTTTCATCCAAAGTACTTGTGAACATGCTAAACTAGCCGCTATATATTCAGCTTCAGTTGTTGAGAGTGATACTGAATTTTGCTTTTTACTAAACCAAGAGACTAAGGAATTTCCCAAGAAATGACAAGTTCCACTAGTACTATTACGATCAGATTTACTTCCTGCAAAATCTGCATCACTATATGAAACTAAATCAAAGGAAGATGATTTTGGGTAAAACAAACCGAAATCTGAAGTATCCTTCAAATAACGAAGAATTTGTTTTACTGCAGTTAAATGAGATTCCTTTGGATTAGCTTGAAATCTTGCACACACACAAACACTAAACATAATATCAGGTCGACTAGCAGTTAAGTATAATAGAGATCCGATCATACCTCTGTAGAGCTTAGTATCTACACTTTTACCATTTTCATCTTTATCAAGAGAAGTAGTTGTACTCATAGGATTCCTTCTTGATTTCGATGAGTCCATCCCAAATCTCTTGAGAAGTTCTTTTGTATACTTAGCCTGATTGATGAAGATTTCTTCTTCAGTTTGCTTTATTTGAAGTCCAAGGAAGTAGTTTAATTCGCCCATCAAGCACATTTCAAACTCTTCCTGCATAGCCTTAGCAAATTCTTTACAAAGAGAATCATTAGTAGAACCAAATATTATGTCATCAACATAAATTTGCACAATAAGAATATCTGAATTAAAATGTTTAATAAATAAAGTGGAGTCTACCCGACCAATGGAAAAACCAGATTGTTCTAGAAAATTTCGTAGTCTTTCATACCACGCTCTTGGTGCTTGTTTGATTCCATACAGAGCTCTTTTCAATTTGTAGACCTTTTCTGGATATTTCTCATTTTCAAAGCCTGGAGGTTGCTCTACATAAACTTCTTCATTGATGTGTCCATTTAAAAATGCACTCTTAACATCAATTTGATATAACTTGAAGTTCATGTAACTAGCAAAAGCAAGCATCATACGAATTGACTCTAATCGAGCCACTGGTGCATAGGTTTCATCAAAATCTATGCCTTCTTCTTGATTATAGCCTTGTGCCACTAGCCTTGCTTTGTTACGAATGACTTCACCATTTTCATCCAGCTTATTTCGGAAGACCCATCTTGTTCCAATTACTGGATGATCCTTTGGTCTATCAACTAGATCCCAAACATCATTCCTAGTAAATTGGTTAAGTTCTTCAGACATGGCCAAAAGCCAAAATTCATCAACACAAGCCTCATTGATATTCTTTGGTTCTAATTTAGATATGAAAGCAACATTTGCAATATATTTTTCTAACTGCCTTCTAGTTTGGACACCACTCTTTATTTCACCAATAACTTGTTCATGTGGATGATTAGGAACTTCTTTCCAAACCGGTTGAAGAGGAATATTTTCTTGAGAAGTACTCTCTATTAAGGGTTCTTCTTGAAGTATTGCTTCTTCTTCTTCGCTTAGAGGAATAACCTGCTCACAATTCTCATCAAATGCAACATGTAGAGATTCTTCAATACAAGATGTTCTTTGATTGAAAATACGATATGCTTTACTTCTAGAAGAATATCCAAGAAATATTGATTCATCTGATTTTGAATCAAAATTATCAAGATTATCTTTGGTATTTAACAAGAAACATTTACTACCAAAAATTTTGAAATATGAGATCTTTGGTATACGATCATAATACAATTCAAAACATGTTTTATGTAAAATTGGTCAAATAAGAACACGATTTAAGACATAACATGCTGTATTAATTGCTTCAGCCCAAAAATATTTTGGTAAATTTTTATCTTGAAGCATGGTTCTAGCACATTCTTGCAAAGTTCTATTCTTTCTTTCAACAACTCCATTTTGTAGAGCCGCTCTAGGAAAAGCAAAGTTGTGAGAGATACCATGTAAATCACAAAACTTTAGAAAAGATTCATTTTCAAATTCACCACCATGATCACTATGAATTTTAATAATAGATGTAGATTTTTCATTTGTAATTCTTCTACAAAGTTTAGAAAATTCTGAAAAAGCATCATTTTTGCTTTTTAGAAAAATCACCCATGTAAACCGAGAATAATCATCTACTATAACAAAAGCATACTTGCTACCATTCAAACTTTGAATTCTAGATGGTCCAAATAGATCTAAATGTAAAAGTTCAAGAGGACGTTTTGTTGAAACTATATCTTTAGCTTTAAAAGAACTCTTAATTTGTTTACCCTTTTGACAAGCATCACATAAGTGATCCTTTTTATATGGTATTCTAGGTAGGCCTCTTACAAGATCATTCTTGGATAATTTTGAAATAATTTTAAAGTTAACATATCCAAGTCTCTTATGCCATAACCATTGAATTTCATTTGAAACAATAAGACATTTTTCATTAAAAGAGTGTAATTCATCTAGATATAGTTCATACACATTGTTTCTTCTTTTACCTTTAAAAATGATCTTTTTAGATTGAAAATCAGAAATTAAGCATAAATCATTTTCAAAAGAAACATGAAAACCTTTATCACATAATTGACTAATAGATATTAAATTATGCATTAAACCATCTACTAAAAGAACATTTTCTATCAAGGAAAATTTTGGATTACCAATATTACCAATACCTATCACTTTTCCCTTGTTATTGTCACCAAAGGTGACGGTTCCTCCATCCTTATTTTGGAGGGTGGAAAATAACTCCAGCCTTCCAGTCATATGTTTGGAACAGCCGCTGTCCAATATCCATTTGCTCCTTATGTTGTGTACCTACAACAAAATCAGACAACAGAGCATTTGACCCCTTTCTATTTTCGGGTCCATGAGAGTTAGTCTTAGGAACCCATATCCATTTGGATTTTGGTTTCCTTTGATAATAATTATTCTTTCTATAAAAGGATTTAGAATAAACATTTCTAGAATAATCATTTCTAGATGCATTTCTATTAGAACTAGAAAATTTAGTTTTATGAACAAAAGGTTGAGAATAATGTCTTTGATTTTTCACCACATAGTTTGGTCTATTTTGAGTATCAAAGAAGCTATATCCCAATCCGGTTTTATTAACCGAGCATCTTTGAGAACCAAGAAGTTTTTCTAGATTCTCTTAACCATTTGTAAATTTGGTCACTATAGAAAGAAGATCATTTGACTTTTCTTTAAGACTAGATATTTCTTTTTGTAAGAGATTGGTTCTAACTCCAATTTCTTTTATCTCAAGTGCTTGGCAAGAATTTTCCTTCTTGAGATCTTCTATTTCTTGAAGTAACACTTTATTTTGAGAGTCAAGAGTTAAATTTTCAGTTTTTAACTCTTTATTTTTAGAACTAAGACTCTTAAATTTAGCATATAAATCATTAAATGCTTCAAATAACTCATCATAGTCAAATTGACTTACCGAATCTTCTTGTGCTACAAAACACATGTTGGCGACTTCTTCATTTGATTCTTCATCGGAAGAGGAGTCACTATCATCCCAACAGGCTTGAAATGCCTTTTTCTTCTTGAATTGGTCCTTGGGCTTGAATTTGAGAAGAGGACAATCTTTCTTGATATGTCCTGCCTTTTTGCAGTTAAAGCACTTTACTTCATTGGGAATGGAAGAATCTACTTTCTTTGCCTTTCTTTGAAATCTTCCCTTTTTGATGAATCTTCTGAATTGCCTTGTGATGAGGGCAATATCTTCATCTTCATCTTCATCTTCATCTTCTTCAGAATCTTCTGAGTCAGAAGTAGCCTTAAAAGCAAGAGACTTCTTTTTAGGCTCTTCTTCTTGTCTGTCTTGAAGTTAGACCTCATATGCCATTAGGTTACCAACTAAGTCTTCAAGAGTGAGAGTATTGAGATCATTTGCCTCTTCAATAACAGTGGTTTTTCTCTCCCATTCAGGAGTTAAACACCTTAGAATTTTTATGACTAAATCCACTTGTGAATATTCTTTTCCAAGGGATTTCAAAGTGTTAGTTATATCGGTCATTCTAGTTACCATGTCCGATATAGATTCATTTTGCTTCATTTTGAACAATTAAAATTTATGAACTAAAGAAGCAATTTTAGATTCCTTTACCTTTGACGTACCTTCGTGTGTTACGAGAAGAGTATGCCAGATTTCATTAGTTGTAGAGCATTGAGAAATGCGATTGAACTCTACCTTGTCAACGCCACAATATAAGGCATTCATTGCCTTGGCATTAAGTGAAGCAGTCTTCTTTTCATCATCGATCCATCGGCTGAAATCAGTTGATGGAGTTTGGTACTTTTCTGAAACAACTCTCCAGATATCGAGATCCATGGATTGCAGGAATATTATCATTCTTACTTTCCAGTATCCATAGTTTGTTCCATCGAAGAGAGGAGGACGAATAGAGGAGCTTCCTTCTTTGTGCTGAGATGTTGTAGTTGCCATGCTAGATGATGGTCAAATCAAAGTAATAGCAAACCTGGCTCTGATACCAAATGAAAGTGCACTAGGATCGAGGCAACGAGCACTAGAGGCGGGGTGAATAGTGCTTTTAAAACTTTCTGCCGAATATTGAAGGATTTTGCAAATCTCAAAGCAAACACACAAAGAACACAAGATTTTATCCTGGTTCGGTCAAACCCGACCTACATCCAGTCCCCAAGCAAAACCCGCTTGAGATTTTCCACTATCAACCTTGTAAACTATAAGATCACACAGACCATAACCGGTCCCACTTTCAGTAACAATCCCACTGAAAGCAAACAACTCCTTTACACCAAGGAGTCCTTTTTACAGAAAAGAAATAAGAACTTACAATACAACCTATGAGCCTTCCTTTTGAATGCAAATGAGATGCAATTGGCTTTTGAGGTTGTTGAAACACTCTACTCACGAATTCACTATCTCTCAAAGTGATTTGAGTGAAAAACTGAAGTGAAAATATCACGTGAGTGAGAAAATCAATACTTGACTGAATAAGAGTGAAAAGCAAGATTCAAATTGATTGATTTTTTTTTTTGAGTGTAAAATGCACTCATATTTATAGTTAAAAGATTCCATACGTTGAGAGTATGAAAGGGTGTCAAAACGGTCCATTTCGAACGATCAAAACGTTTGAAAAATGAAAAGACATGCCTTTTTGAAGTTTTAGGAAAACGACAAAATTAGTCGACTGAAACATCAATTAGTCGACTAATAGTTAGTTATTAGTAGACTGACAGTTATCGTCGGTCGACTGATCTGTTAATCGAGCCGTTTGAAAATCTGAACTTTTGAAACTTAGTCGACTTAAGAAAAGTTAGTCGACTGATAATATCATCAGTAGACTGAAAAACCTTTTAGTCGACTGCTGCTAAAATCTTCTGAAAAACAAACATTCTGTTCGGTCGACTGATAAAAAGCATTAGTCGACTACTGCTAAATTTTCAGAAAACATATGTTCTGTTCAGTCGACTGATAAAACCATTAGTCGACTGCTGGTAATTTTCCAGAAAACAGACATTCTGTCTAGTCGACTGATAAAATCTTCGGTCGACTAATTTGACAAGAATGACTTTTTTTTTAGAAAATATGGCGCGAAAGGATTAGTCGACTGATAAGTTGATTGGTCGACTAATAAACATGAAAATTTAAGAAAAGAGTTTTCTAAAAAGATTTTCAAAAGAGTTTCTTTTAGAAAAGTTTTTCTAAAGACTTTTAAGGTGAAATGCAACCTAAATATGCACTCTAAGTAAGGCTCTTACAAGAATCTAAGACTTTTAATGAATTAAACATTTGCACACTAGTCTTCAAGGATTCTTCACTGAATTCTTCAATTTCTTCATAGCCTTAGCTGAAATGCAGTTGATTCTACTTGCTCATCATCAAAACCTTGTACTTGAAGTATCATGTATGGCTTCATTGTCGTAACATCTACTTTAGTCTCCTGCAACTTTTAGCAATAGTTTTGTCCTCTCGTTCTTCTGGATAGTCCTCCGTGAGCACATATGCCACTTTTGCAATCGTGAAGAAGATGAGCACCTTCTGTTGCCATCATTTAAAATTGGTGTCATCAAACTAGGACAACTTGGGTAGTTCTTGGTTTCTAATCTTTACAGTCATTATTTGCAGAATTATAGCTTAAAAATTATTGAAAATTATACCGTAGTTAGTGGGTCAGGCAACTGAGAGTGAACCAGTGAGCTGAGAGGCATGTGTAAATGTGTTATCTTTCAAGCGATAGTTGCTCCACTTAGGATCAAGTCCTCAGTGCAATGGATATTCATGCAACTATGCTTTCAAAATATAATCAAGCTTTCGCAAATGATAGAACCATGCCCTACACCGAGTGAGCCCAACAACCTCGACACAGACCACCTTGAACAACCTCTTGACTAAGGTTGAATTAGATTTGGATCTTGGGTTTGGATCTAGATCCTAACAGTAATTGGGTCAAATCCAAACTATAACTGGATATAGGTTTGATCAGCAACCAGATTTGGATTTTGGATAGGGATCCAAACTATAATAGATCTAGATCCTAGATAGGGATCTAAACTATAATTGAATCTGGATTGGATCAAGAAATAGATCTGGATTCAAACCAATGCTGGATCTGGGCTAAACTAGATCTAGATCTCTCTAAAAGAATCGGATCTCTACCTGAATTTGGGTCTAACCCAAGAGAGAGAGAGAGAGAGAAGCACCAAAATTAGAGAGAGCAAAAACTTTAGCTAGAGAGAGAGGAGAGCATAGCTCGAGATAGAAAGCAAAGATTAGAGGGATAAAAAATGAGGAGGGGGAGCTGGGTTTATATAGGCCTAAGCCCACCAACCATCATAGTGGCCATTAAGAGAGCTCAAATGGTTAGCCATAATGAGCCTGGGCTGGCCAAATGGTCGACCATGAAGGCCTAAATGGCTAGCCAGAGAGGGGCGTCCAAAATAGACCAAAGTGATATGAATAGGATCTGAAATGACTCTGCCAGTTACAAGATCATCCAAGATAGGATTATAAGTCAACGGTAACATGGTTGGGTGGCTATGGATCGTTTGGACTCTTAATGCTTATGCAAAAATGTTGAGCAAAGTTCAAAACGGATCTGGATAAGATCTAAAAAGATCCAAAAGCAAAGTCAAATTCCATTTAATGGTTGGTCAAAGGTCAAAAATATACTTGAGGGCAAACCCAAATCTAAATATAAATTGTTTGTAGTCCAAGATCCAAGGTTTGTTCAAGCCCAAAATCTAATGCCCTCTAAGGCTTCACCCTCCTATATAAGGACAAAGAAAGTTTCTACAACTTTCAATATAGGACTAAACTTTACTAGGGAACCTATACCCACATACTTAGGAAAAAATGGAAAGATAGAGGTTATACTTAGGTAGTTTTGAGCCAAAAATCTAACATATGTGATTATAACAATATTGAAAATGATGATCACCTCGTATGAAATTTCTATGTTTTTTAAATATGCCTCCTTTCAATGAGTAAAAGGAAATGCACTCACCATCGAGGTGGTATCCCATATGGTAAGCAGGGTCCCGTGCCAAGCTGAAGGCCCAGGTTTGAATCCCTCTGCCACATGGGGTTTAAGAGACATCTGGTAGGGGTCTGCCTAAGCCCAGCTAGTCTTTCAAAAAATACAAAAAAAATGCACTCTATGTCACCATGAGACGTTGAAACGAGAACTTGTGATGTGGGTTTGACTGGCAAGATTGCATTTTTTTTGGAAAATAGGACACAAGGACATTTTAAAATAAAAAATTGATTTTTATTATAAATTAGGAAATCTATGTCCTCATGTCATATTTTTTTAAACTTCTTCAACTACTATTAATTATGATATTTTAATATCATTTGATGCAAAATTATAATAAATTATTAAGGTAATTTGATTTATGCATTTTTGCACTTATCTCTCACTTCTTCGTATCAATGACTCAAATTGAAGCTAGAATTTTATGGTTCTTCTAAAAAACAAGGAATATATATAGAATAAAAACAATTTTTTTTTTTTTTTGTTGAAGCATGCCAAAAATGTATGTTTTTAATGCATATGGAGGCTTCTTCTTCATCTTGATCTTTTTTTTTAAGAGTAACAAGTCTAAAAATGTCTATTGAAAATTGACAAGGGAAAATAACAAATGCAAAAGTGAAGTAGCATTTCCATGAAAAACATAGTGTGAATTCACTTACCATGAGAGTCAAAGTCTAGTGACACTTGAAAAGTTGTTTTTCTTTATATGTTTCTAAACTAAAATTCCTAAAAGAGATTGGATAACATGGCACTTAAAATAAAGCAACCTAAGCAAAAAATGGTAAAAGCAAGAGATTTATTTTTAAAGTATATAATGATATTTTATGATAACTAGCTTTTGCCTATGAATTTTGTAACAGCTAAGTTTTATTCTATATCACTCTATATGGAGTTTTTTATGTGATAAATAGCCGATATTGTTACAATGTATTCAGTGTGACTAGATCTTTTGTCCCACTGCCACCAACACTTATTTACACCATATCACATGGACATGGACATGTACATAGACTAGAAATGAATGTGAGACATGAATATACAATTTTTTTTTTAAAGTTGGACAAGATGACATAGATTTTTAATTTTTATTGATAAAAAAGTATATTTTTTATATTTTAGTAGTTAAAAATCTTGGTATTTATTATTGAATTATTTAAATAATATTAGAATAATGTAGGATATGTCATGATGTGTCACATGGCATCTACGTTTGTCATGTTTGTGTCAGTAGACACTGGAGGCATATAACTTGTTCCTGTGACATAGTTTACACTTTGTCATGTCAAACAAAGCTTAGTATAAAATGTAATAGTTTAGAAATTGTTGAAAGCATATGTTAGAGATATGATAGGGTTTATCAAGTTTGGGTTAATTTTATGGTTTAACAATTAGGGTGTGTTTGATAGCAGGGATAAAATGCTCCGCGGATTTTTTGTTCCATTTTGCTGTGTCCCATGGGGGCTATCAAACATGTCAAAAAATGTCTCCACCTAGGGGTGGGCAACGGGTTGGCCCGGCCAGCTAATGGACCGGCCAACTGGGTCAGCCTGGTCAAAGCCTGGCCCGTCAATTGATGAGCTGAGTCTAAGTCCCAGTTGGGGCCGGCCCATTGAGAAATCCTAATCCCATGGAATCCAGACGGGTTGGGCTAGATATATATGCATATAATATATATGTATAATCAGAATATATATTATATATTATATATTATTTATTTATTATTAGATTTGTTAAATTTATTTTATTTGCTATGTTTTCTATATATGACATGATAAATGTAAAAAATATAATTTTTCATTTTTAACTTAAGTTTCATTTTCGGATTACATATTTTAAGGAGACAGAAGAAGGATTATCACGAATCCCTTGAGTTAAGGATATGATAGAGGTCAGTGACTTGTTATTATTATCTCTTATTTTGGACTACATATATTTGTAATTTGTAGAAGATCAATAAAAAACAAAGGAATACTTCTTCTCTACTGTGTTTTTCTTTAATATCATTTCATTACAAGAAAAATGTTAATTAGCGATGGACATTTACGACTGAAATAATCTATCCCAATATTGCGACGGATTAGCGAGATAAAATTAGTCATCCCTAAAATTAGAATTAGTTGCAGAATTTGTGACATAAAAATTCTGTCTCAAAATCCGTCGCTAATTAGCGACGGAATGTAATCCGGCTCAAACTCCATCGCAACTTCGCAACGGATGAGCGATCTAATTTTTCTGTTGATACTTCATTCTAATTGGCGATAGATTTTGAGATAAAAATTTTCCATCGCTAAGTTGTCACTAATTTCTTCTGTAAAACCCTAATGTGATCCCCTTTCTTTCCCTTACTGTTTCATCCCTCGCACATTGCTCGCCGCCTGTCACCTCCTCCTTCTTCCCTCACTCCTTTCTCATCACCATGTGCCACTGCCGTGTGGCATCGGCGCCTGTCGCCTATCACCTCCTCCTTCTTCCCTCACTCCTCTCTCGTCGTCGTGTGCCACCGCAGTGTGCCATTGTCGCCCGCCGCCTGTCGCCTGATTTCTCTCCATCACCTCCTTCTTCCCTCACTCCATCTCTCTCACCGCCGTGTGCCGACCTCCTCTTCTTCCTCCCCCTCCCCGAGTCCTCTCTTCACCTCTTTCCTTCCCCATTTGCAGGCCGTCGGAGCGGCACCATCGTCGACCTCCTCTTCTTCCTCCCCCTCCCCAAGTCTCGCTTAATCCGTCGCAGGCCGACCATCGCTGACCTCCCATCCCCTCTTTTCTTCCCCTATTTTCTTTTGTCCACCCTGCACCATTGCTGTCGTCGAGACACACTTCGTCTCTCTGACGAGTGCCGACCCGGAGGCCCTCCACTATCGCGGTTCTCATCGGCCAGTACCAGATTCCTTATTGGCCCTTCTTTGTGTTTTTTTTCTTCTTCTTTTTCTCTTCTGCCCTTCTTCGTGCGGGAGTAGCAGTGAGCAATCGTGTACTAGTCAAGTTCCATCCATCTCGTCGGGCCTCCGACATGTATCCTCCAATCATAAAGGTCTATTTGGGTGACGATAAGTTGGTCGTTGTGTGTGTGTGTGTGTGCAGCTGTAGCGTTCTCTCCTTGTGAGAAAGGCAAGTAGATCATTTGGTATTGTATTATTTTGTGTTGGGCTGCCAAGAGACATCATATTCAAAAAATGAGTGTAGCTGAGATGCGTATGCTGAGATGGTTGTGTGGAAATACAATAAAAGATAAGATTTGGAATGAGGAGATACGTAAGAAGGTAGGCATTGCACCCATTGAAAATAAGATGAGAGAGAATCGTTTACAGTGGTTTGGACATATTCGGCGAAGGCCTAATGATGCTTCAGTTAGAAGGATGGAGAAATGGAAAAATATATTAGTTAAAAGAGGTAGGGGTTGGCCTAGGAAGACATGGATGGAGGTGATAGGAAAGGATATGAATGCTTTGAACCTCGCCGAGGACATGGCATTGGATAGAAATGATTGGAGAAGGATTCATGTAGAAGACCCATAATGATTTTCTTTTTTGGTTCATATCGCCGACCCCAATTGTTTTGGGATGAAGGCGTAGTTGTTGTTGTGATTTGGAGGTACTGATCATGCATTTATTTTAGCATTTAATTCATATTAATTCATGCATGATCCAATACAAATCCAAAATTTATCGTTAGTTTCAAGAAAATGCGTGAAAAAGATAAAATTCAAAAAAAGCATAAATTGCAAGTTAATTTTGTGAATTAGGTTGTTTAGAAATTAGTATTCATATTTTTCTTTAGGATTTAGATTTTTAATTAAATTAGATTCGAAAAAATAACTCGACGCTATAGTTTTTAAGTTGAAATAGTTTAGGCAAAATGTAGGTTTTTAGAGTTTTTTAGAAAACATTTTGTTTTTGTAGAAAAACTCTTTTTGGAATTTATAGAAATTAATAGGAGTTAGTAGCAAACTCCTCCTCTTTAAATACCCTATGTAGGGATTTGACAGAGGGGGCCTTCTTTGCTCACACGCACCCCTCTTCTTCTCAACCCCTATCTTCTTCCTCCTCTTTTCTTCTCCTTCCTTCTTCCTCCTTTCTTCTTCTAACTCTTTCCCACCGGAGGTCCTGAATCTTCTCACTGGGTGCCATTGATGCAAGGGAGAGGCCCCTTCACTCCTTTCAACCCCTCCAGCAATTTGGTAAGTCCTTCTTCCTCTTCTTCTCCTCCTTCCCTCTCTTTTCACCTCCTCTCTTCTTCTCTTTTCCTTCTCCTTCATCTCCGATGGAGAAACATGATCCGACGGCGGTGGAAGGGCTAGAGATCGCCTTCTCTTCCCAACCCCTCCAGCCAATTCGGTAAGGTTTTTCTTCCTTTCATTTCTTGTTAGATTAGTTGATTTGATTAATTGAAAATAAAAACGAAAAAATTAGATTAAGTTTTCATTCTGTGTTTTAGATTTTTCTGATCTTCATTGTTACGGTTTAGCTTTTAGCGTTTCTGAGTTTACATCTTACATTTTTGGTTTCCCACATCATCGTCACCTCTGTATTTGTTATCATCAGCATCAAACTCATTCTGCATCTTCATTCCAATCAGTAGCGCATTTCATTTGCATCGTGTTGCATCATTTGAAAATTTTGATTTCAACAACTTTCTGCAGCATTTTCCTATTTTGTGATTTTTCTTATTTGCTGCGATTTTCGCGATTTGATTTATTAGTTTTTTTCCTCTACATTTGTTGTTGTAATATGTGTTTTTGAGTTTCATTTTCTTTATTTCATTTCCAGCATTTCATTGACTTCCTGCATTTCAAATTTCATTCCTGCAACAGATTTTCACTCTGTGCGCATTTGTTTATTATTATCCATTATGCTCTTTTCAATTACGTTCTACTGTATTTTCTTACTTGTGCGGTTTTCCTTTCTTGCATTACATTGTATTTCCGTCCCTTTTGTTTCTAAAATTTCCCGCTACGCAATTGCATAAGCATTTTAGTTTTGTGTTTTCTTTCTATATCGTGCAATTTGCTTTTCTTATTTTCCCTTCGTGAATTCGCATTTCGCATTTCATTTCGCATTTTGTTTTGAAATTTATGCATTCATTTCATTTTTGCATTTTCATTTTGTTAGTGTAGTGTTATTGTCGTTGTTGTTGTGTGTTTCGTGTTTTGCAGGAAAAGCATGGAGCAAGAGGCAAGCAAGCGAGACACATGGTGGCGTGCATTTGATATGCGACATGAGGATACAAGCAAAAGACAATTGCTTTTCTTTTAGAATCAAGAATTTGATCTTCATTTAATTTTTGGGTTATAATAAAACCATTTTAAACCCTCTGCCTATCTAGGGTAAAATTTGCTGTAATAGTTAAGTAGTTATTTTCTTATACTTTTATAATTTTGGCAATAAAGCGTAGTTAGTTGAGTGTTGAATACACAGTATTACCCATTCTTTGAGTTCGACATGGACTCCATCACTCATGAGAGCCGGTTTTTATTTTTGGTGTCTCGCTTTCACTGTATTTTAATTGAAAATTATCGTTTTAAAGCAGGTTTTCCAAAACTTACACCAAATTTTGGCATCGTTGTCGAGGAACGGTGAAATACGAGTATTCACTTTATTGTCTTGTGTTTGTTCTCATATTTTAGGTTGTTAGTTTACTTTCAGTTCATTAATTAGGATTGCTTAGTTTGTTTTCTTGTTGATTAATTAGGATTGCTTAGTTTGCTTTTCGTACTTAAGATTAGAACCACGTGTTTGCATAATGTAGAGACCAGTTTACTTTTCCTACATAGCCCACCTATTAGGATACCCTTAGAGGTGACTATGCACGATTGGGACTGTGCTTATAGTTTATTTTTTGCAAATTCCCTACTGAGTGCAAGTGTGTGGTGTTTTGTTTGTTTTGAGCTTTTCATTATTGCTTTTTATTTTACTTGCTTTATGGTTTGCGTGGTTTAGCCACTTAGTGCATTAGTTGGGTAGAAAAACCAAATTTAGGACATTTGCCGCACCGGTCTACTCTATTGGTGCATGCAAGGGCAAGGATCGCTCGACCCCGAGCTTGTTGAGCCTATTGAGGATCTCAAGTCTCTCGTTAGGAGAGCCCATCATCCCATCACTGTGGCCGATGATCAGCCTTTGATTCATCCTCTTAGAGAGTATTTCATGCCAAATCAGTATACTCTCACCTCCTGCATCACAAGACCTAATGTAGGAGCGAAGCAAATTTGAGATCAAGGCCAGTGTAATCCAAATGTTATCATCTTTCTATGGCCTTAGCAACGAAGACCCCTACCATCATCTCGATGAGTTTATCGAGATCTGATCTATAGTGCGGATCAACAATTTTGGAGATGATGCATTGAGGTTAACGTTGTTTTTGTTCTCGCTCAAAGATAAAGTCAAGCACTGACTAAAGGCCCTCGATACGATTTAGATTACCACTTGGGAATGAATGCAATGCGAGTTCCTCAAAAAGTATTTCCCAATTGGTAAGACAAATTGGTTTCGTAAAGCAATAACCAGTTTTTCTCAGATTGAGATAGAACAATTCCATGAGACTTGGGAGATGATGAAAGATATTCTCCGCAAGTGCCCCCACCCCGAGGTGCCCCATAGGCAACTGGTGCAGTATTTTTATGATGGCCTGACTGAGAAGGACAAGCAAATTGTTGATTCGTCGTGTGGGGGAACATTCATGCTCAAGAGTGAGGATGAGGCATGGACTTTATTTGAGACTTTGAGTGAAAATATCATGCATCATGCCTTGTCTTCACGGCTCGATAGGACCACATCTGTGCCTAGTGGTCCTAGGAAAGTTGGGATTTCTGAAGTAGGGTCCGAGCACAAATTGCAAACCAAAGTTGACATGTTGACTAGGAAGTTAGATCAATTCTTAGCCAATTCATCTTTGGGAAGTCTAGTAGAAAAAATGTGTGAGCTATGCGCTAACCCTATACACTTTGTTTTTGAGTGTCCGACATCACCGCTATATCCTGAATTCATTCAGGAGCAAGAGAATGCTGCCCAAGGTTTTGCTAGAACCATGCACGATCCTTTTACACCTACATATAACCCAGGATGGCAAAACCACCCCAATTTTGACCCACCCCATCAGTCCTCCCAGACACAGCATAGACAAAGTAACTTTTTACAAGGTTACACGTGTCCCACATTTCCATAGGTCCATCCCCCAGTTTAGTCTGCCTTCTCTTCACAAGCCCACTTCGAGCACATAATTTTAGGAGAAGATGTTAGAGGCCTTTTCTGATATTAAGGCCACTCTATATTCCCACACGCAATCAATAGCGAAGCTAGAGACTCAAATGAGACAGTTGGTTGAGGCCTTGAGCAAGCGTAACGAGGAGAGCCTACCTAGTCAGACTGTTGTCAACCCAAAGGGAAAGGATCCCATGTCATTTGGCCTGCATACCCTAGATTCTCACCATGAGCAGGTCAAATCTGTTATATCCCTTTGGAGTGGGAAGGCATATCACCCGATTCAGGAATCGACTGATGAGCCTATTGTCATACCTACTGACCAGTCGATCTCCTCCACCAAGCCCCAGGAGAATGGGCAAGGCCCGCAGCTTGAGTTTTCATCATATACTTCCTGAGCCCCTGTTTCCCAGGCCTTAGGGCAACTGATTGCTTTTAGCAAGCAAGAGTCATACATTCACGAGATGCTTGACCTAGTCAATCAAGATCACATCTCTCCCTTGCTTGATATTGCATATTGTGATAGTTGATTGGTTCTTGACTCTCCTTTTGAGAGTACTCTCCAAGAGGAGACTAACCTCCTGTCATCCAGCGTCGAGAGTCATGATATCACTTATAAGGGTAGAGTGGGCAGAAACACAGTGCGTAATGTCACAGATGACACTCTTTTTCTCAGAGAGCCTGATTGAGCATGACTTCATGTCCATTGATCACATGGACGATGAAGGTTTCTCAGAGATCCGTCTAGCTGGGGATGTGAAACTTAGTGCTTTATGAGAGGCAAACCATATGTTGTATATTATTAGATTTGCCTTTAGGATTTGTAGATTTATTTAGGTTGTGTTTTTATTTTTGTTAATGAGTTTCATGTCTGTTATCATTGCAAAATTTTACTTTTACAAGTCAAACTGATCTTTGAAAAAGATTTTGCAAATAACTGGCCTCCATTTTAAAATGCATGATAATTCTAAAGAATGAGACTCGCTTGTCGGTACGAGTTTCAACCGTTCCTGGCACCATAACCAGGGGTAATCAGACCAAGGATCAATCTAGTGCTTTGCTTTGCTCAACTTGTTTAAATCGGTGTTCTATTCCTAAATGTACAAACAATCAGGCATGTGCAGATTGAAAACATGATGTATGCTTCGAATATTGGAAAATTATTGGAAAAGGGACACTTTAAAAATCATGAATCACATTGGAAAAATATTTTGAAGAAAAGGAAGATCGATTTCTAAAGAAATCCTGATGTTTTGAGAAAATCAATTTCTGAATAAATTTTGAAGATTTTTGAGAAAATCATTTTTTCTGAGTTTTAAAATCTTGAATTGATCAAGAGGATGGGCGTGTAACCCTTTAAAAAACTCTTTTTATGATGAAATATAACCTAGATGATGCATGAATGCAATATGAGAAAATATTTTCTGAAGAATTTATGGAAAATCATTGATAAAAAGAATTTTTGTGCCTTATAGAAATCAGTTGGAATAAACTCTCTACATATCCCTAACTATGGCCATTAATACGTATGGAATATAGTTCATTTGATTCTAAAGGGAGAAAATATTTAGAAAAACTTTAAAATATGTAATGATTTTTTAAAATGCCTAAGAGTGTAGGCCATTTGTGGCTTAGAAAAGGATGATAAATCTTAGTTTCGTTCGTATTCTAACTATGACCATAAATACGAAACCCACCAAGTTTATCAACTCTTTAGAAGCTAGTGCATGTGTCATTCATGTAGACCATGGTGGATTTGAATATGCATGAATCATCATCCATCACACATTAACATTATTGAAAGAAATAAACTATATGCAATGCAACCCTATTCTAAGCAGGAAATTAAATTCTTATTCCAAATTTTTATAATTTATATAAATAACAAATTAAAATAAAGAAAAGAAAAATAAAGAAAATACAGTCTTGAATGTCCATGCAAAACTAGCAAACTTGTTAGTGAAGATATGTTGGCTTTTCAGGATTTATCCAACAATATCTGGAAATTGCTGGATTTATCTGGATATAAGCCTTTTCCCATGTTTTCCTTGGATAAACATAATAAAATATGATGTAAAATTGAATAAATAATAAAAAAAACAACTTTTAAATTCAGAATTTTGGAAAAAATGACCAAAATGTTCCTAAAAATAAGACTATGGCCTTGAAATCAGGCTTTCAGAAAAAAATTTGTAAAACTTTTGATTTAAGAATCAAACAGATTCAAATCAACATCAAATTGAGTGTGGAGCACTATAGCATGATTATAAACATGATAAAACCCTAATAATATGATGTTTTCCATGAAAAACATGAAACATCATAAAAATATCAGTTTTTTGCCTCTGTTTTAGTTGAATCGGGACTCTGTGGGCACCCTGTTTTTGTGATTTAACTAAATAAACTATCAAATAAATTCAAAATTTAACAAAAATTGACATCAACACTTTTAATAACTTTTAAATTAAAGTAGATTTGAAAAATAGAAATTTTGACATTATTTTGATATGAAAATAAAATAAAACCCTAAAAATATGCAATTTTGCCCATGGGCATATACCTATCACAGTGTCAGACCCGAATCAGGTATCAAACAACCATAAAAATTTACAGAGAGATATTAGACAGATAAACAAAAATTCCCTTTTTTACAGATTGGAAAAATCATCTTCGGTTAGGGAGATACTATTCTGGTAATATACCATTAATTTCGACGAATACGTAATGAGTTGAAATAAATACATCCGGTTTTAGGTACAAAAAAATATATCAAACTGTATTAAAAAATTATGAAATTTTAGCAGATGATAGTAAACACATAGATGAAGATACTCTTTTTTTATGAATCATCGATCGTATGTCCGGTGAGGGAGATACGATCGACACAAGTCGATCTGAGGTTTAGACAATACATAACACGCTCTGTAAAATAGGTTCCACTTTCTGATAAAAGAAAAATAGAACTCAACCGTGGAAAAATATGAAAACTTTATAGGAAATACTAGACTTCATGATGAACGCACTGTAACTTATGAGTTGTCGATCGGACCTTCGATGAGGGAGATATCACCTTGGCAAGTCGTTCCCAATTTCCTGTAGCATTTTCTCTGTTCAAGAAGTATAGTTCGGTTTTCTATTTTTTTGACAGAGTTACAGAGCCCAAAATAATCCAATTTTTTTATGGAAAATCACTGACATATGCACGGTTCTTACCTAAAAAATCATATTTTTTTGACAGAAAATAGAACATGAAATAATGTTGTTCCCGCATGATCAGGATCGAGATGCACAAATTATCGATAATGCATGAATAACCTATTCTAAACATAAAAAATAATAAAGAAAAAGTGATAAATAATATAACTAATTTAGATTTGATGCTTGGATGAATAAAACAAATATCAGTATGATGAAATAATAAAAAAAATCAAGGGAAAGCATGGTTGGAATTCGATTTAGCCTATAGAAGAGGGATTCGACCATCGAACGGTCGAATCTTGATCTTTTTTCGAGCGTTTAGCATAACGTACCCATCAACAACAATTTTAATGGAGCAAAAATGTGTAGATCACCCTCACGTAGCATTAAATTGCTTTCTTGAATCATCCTCATAGGTTTTGAACAAAAAACGAGGCTCAAATCTAATACCAAAAGGGTGGCAAGGGCTAAAATACTCTAAAACAAATAATAAAATTAATAAAAAAAGCATGAAATAAAATAAATAAAACTTACCTTGGTGATGCTGCAACAATGAAGGAATGAAGGCTGCTAGAGGAGAGAGAGAGAGAGCAAGAAAGCAATGAGAGAGAGAGCATGCATGGGTCGACCCTCCTCTATGCCCCTTTTTATAGATTTTTTTGGATTTAGTTTAAGAAGAGTTTTAATTTTTCTGGACTCTTCTTAATGGTTTTGGATAAGCCATATGGGGGGCGATTTTTCTAAAGTCTCCCAACCTAATTAAAACCCTAATTTCTATCCTAATTGAGTCCTAATTGTGTAAAATAAGCCTCAAATGTGGCGCCATCCCTTGTGGGCCCATATTTGGTTTTAAAAACTCTAAATTCAAGTTTTAAAAACAAGGTTTTAAAAAGCGAAAATAAAAGTTATATTTTGAAATCAATTTTGATTTTTCAAACTCTTAACCTAATTAGGACACTGACTAATCCTAAACTAACCAAAAAAATTTCAAATGTGGTGCCACCCACTATGGGCTTCACTTATTTTTCAGAAAACCATTTTAAAAAATTAAAGATAAAGGGGTTAAAAATGATTTTTCTTCAGAAACTTCAAAAGGACATCTAAACTAACTAATATATTTTTTTGTGCTTTTGAAATACGAAGGATGTAAAATAAAATAAAATTGAAAATTAGGGTTTTGCACCCCTGCAGGGTGGGCCCCGCTTGAAGAAGGTTGAAAACTGATTTGAAAATCCAGTTTTTGAAATAAAGGGTTTTTAAAAAAGAAAGTTTGAAAATAAAACTGAAGTTCTAAATTAACTAGAGTCCTAAATGGATTGAAACTCTTTCAGATATGGCACCAACTATGTGGGCCCCACACCAGGGTTCTAAAATAGTTGAAATAAAGACTGGAATTGGTTTTGAAAGAGAGTTGAAGTCACCGGATGAGGATCAAAAGTTCCAATTGATGTTTACTTATGTTTGTTAAATCTTACAATGGTGTTTACTTATGAAGCCAAATATTGTGACAATTTGTAATGTTGGTGATTGTTTAATGAATGGGATAATTCATATTATTATATACTTGGGGAAGCGATTGTAACATATAATGATGCAGTTAAATTTATGTGTTGTGCAGGTTAGCAATGTCTAAAGCTCGTCAGACAAGAAATCCCCCGCCATTCTATGGGATGACTATTAGAGAAGTTATCCGCCAGTCCCATCTATATGAGCATTATGAAAGGTACCAAAATATAATGAAGATTGAGAATGATAAAGACAGGGATAAAGCGTTGGAATTGTATTATGCGAAGGATTATCCATTAGTTATTGAGGTTGAAGAGCAAAGGAAGAATGAGAAAGAACTAAAGATGAATAAGAAGAAGGATGACGAAGAGAAGGAAAAGCAAAGGAAGAAGAAGGAGAATGAAAAGCAAAGACAAAGAAAGAAGGCAGAGGAGAGGGAAAGGCAAAGGAAGAAGGAGGAGAATGAAAAGCAAAGAAAGGAGGAGAGGCAAAGGCAAAAAAAGAATAAGGAGGAGGAGAAGGAGAGGGAAAGGCAATTGAAGAAGAAGGAGGAGGAAGAGAAGGAAAGGCAAATGCTGAAGTAGGAATATTTTGAAAAGCAAAGGAGGATAAGTCAAATGAAGAAGGAGGCATAGGAAAGGGAAAGGCAAAAAAAGAATAAGGAGGAGGAGAGAGAAAAGCTTTTGAAGAAGAAAAAGGAGGAGAAAGAGAATGAAAGGCAAATGATAAAGATGGAAGAGGAAAGGCAAAGAAAGAAGCATTAGGATGAGGAAAAGAAGGAAAGGCAAAGGAAGGAGAAGAAGGATGAGTAAGAGAAGGAAAAACAAAGGAAGGAGAAAGAGGATGAGGAAGATAAGGAAAGAGAAAGGAAGAAGCTGGAGGAGGAAGAGAATGAAAGGGAAAGAAAAAAGCTGGAGGAGGAAGAGAAGGAAAGGGAAAGGAAAAAGCAAAAGGAGGAAGAAAAAGAAAGGGAAAGGAAAAAGCAAAAGGAGGAAGAGAAGGAAAGGGAAAGGAAGAAACAAAAGGAGGAAGAGAAGGAAAGGGAAAGGAAGAAAGAAATTAACAAGCAGAAGAGGGAGGTGAAGGAGCGAAGGAAGGAAGAAATAGAAAAGCAGAGGGAGGAGACATAGCAACAAGAAAGGCAGAGGATGGAGGGAGGGGATAAAGAGGAGAAAAGTGTGACCAAGGTACGTAAATCGATCCTGTCTGTCACGATTTACTATGATAGATACTACTGTGATAATGATTACTATGTATAGCGATTAATGTGATAGCGATTACTATGGTAGCGATTACTATGAATGATTTACTGTGATAGGTATTACTATGTATAGTGATTACTGTGATAGCGATTACTATGTATAGCGATTACTGTATACAATGACGTGTATAAGTATAAATGAGACTAATTTATAATTGATACGGATAATATGCTATTTTGTGTTACACAGAGGTCATAAGAGAAGTAGAGCACCAGGTGAAAAGCTCAGAGGGTGGTGTCAGTGACCTGTAGTTCTGTCGTGATATGGTCAGCTGAGTGCATATCAGAAGGATCAGTTACAAAATATGCACTTCGGTGTTCTTCTAGACCAACATTATTTTGAAACGTGTTGGAACACCATGACCCACCTGGTAAATAAGTGGAATCATCAGACAAACACATTTCAATTTGATTCTTTTGAGATCACTATGACCCTAGAAGATGTGGTGCAGATTACTAGTCTTAAGTGCCATAGAAGTGTTGTCCTATTACAGAATTCAAACTATAACGCAAAGGAAAAGTGCACGGCCCTTCTAGGAATGTCGATAGATGACTAGAGTCAATGTATTTCTGGTGGAAGCAAATCCACATTGATGAAAGTTTCTTCTTTTTGTAATAAATGGAAAGGTCAGTCCGCAATATGTGCATCTGAAAGAGATGACCAAGAGTTGTGCGACTTCCTTTTTTTTTTTTTTGGTCTTACTTTATTTTATGATTGTTCTGGTTCGAGAATAAGTTACTTGTGGTTGTAGTTCCTGGAAGACTTAGAAGAAGTCAACAACTGGGCATGGGGTGCTACTATGCTCGCACACTTGTACAATCAACTTTACCGTGCGAGTAAGGGTATGAAAATCGTCAAGGGTTTTTGGCTATTTGTTTAGGTATTTGTTTATTACATATTTAGTACTTGTAGACTATGCTCGTTGAAGGTTGTAGTGTTACTAATATATTATTTTTATAGGCCTGAGCGTGAGAGCATATTGTCGCGTTGCATCCTCAGTGTGGTCCTGTGATTTGTGATTTTCCAAAGATCGGTCGGTGGGCTAGAATAAATGTCTAGGAGGATAATGCGAAGTTCATTTTAGATGGTCTGTAATTAAATGAGGTAAATAGTTTAAAATCGTTTACAATCAGTTCAACATTTATCATTCATTAGTATAAATCGTTGAAATGTTTAGCATTCTTAAGTAATCATCGGTGTAGGATTTTTTCTTGATTAGTATAAATCGTTATCGCTTTAGCATTTAACTTTCAGTATTGTAAATCGTTGTAATAATTTGCATTCTTAAGTAATGATCATTGAAGGATTTTGTATTCCTTAGTTATCGCTTAAGCATTTAACATTCAATACTATAAATCATTGTAATTGCTTGCATTCTTAAGTAATGATCATTGCAGAATTTTGTATTCCTTAGTACAAATCGTTATCCCTTGAGCATTTAACTTTTTTTAGTGTAAGTCATTGTAATCATTGTCAGTCCCAAGCCCGGATAAAGGAGGAGGGTTGCGGTAGGCCTGTGACAGCCAGCATAAAAACTTAGTCATACCCTATGAAAATGAACCAATATGAGAATTTCGTTGGGGCGTTCCCTACTGAGCGACGCGCTGTACTCTCTAGGCCCGGAGGCAGTGATAAATGGGCAAGGGTTGCTAGGTCGTCGCCCAGAAGCGACGCGTCACACCGGCGCCCGGGTGTGGTGTCAAATAGGCAAGGGTTCCCTCACTTTGTTGGACGGGTGGGGGTAAAGAAGTTAGTCCAAGACCATAAAATTAGGTTAGCCACTTGGAACATAGGGTCTTTAACTGGTAAGTTGGTAGAGTTAGTAGATGTTATGTGTAGGAGAAAGATTGATATTTTATGTCTACAAGAGACCAAATGGGTAGGTGAGACAGCAAAAGTGATAGAACCTTGGGGATATAAGATTTGGTATACAGGAATAAATAGGAATAGGAATGGAGTAGGGATTGTTATGAGTCGTCAGTTTATAGATAATGTAGTTGAGGTCCGTAGGAAGGGTGATAAAATTTTACTTATTAAATTAGTATTAGGTACGGATATTATTAATATTATTAGTGTTTATGCACCTTAAGTAGGTTTAGATGATTCCATTAAGCATCAATTTTGGGAAGATTTAGATGGAGTAGTACAAGGGATATCTTATGGAGAAAAGCTTTTCATCGGCGGTGACCTTAATGGACATGTAGGCATTAGTAGGGATGGATTTGAGAGTATCCATGGAGGCTATGGTATAGGAGAAAGAAATGAAAGTGGAGAAAGGATTTTAGATTTTGGTTTGTCCTATGATATGATCTTAGCAAACACTTGGTTTAGGAAGAGGGAGTCTCACCTAGTAACGTTTAAAAGTGGGGTTAATACGAGTGAGATAGATTTTTTCCTACTTAGAAAGAGAGATAGGGGTTGTTGCATCGATTGTAAGGTTATACCGGGAGAAAGTGTAGCTACACAACATAGAGTCTTAATTTTAGATCTTAGAATTAGACAATGCCGCAAAAGGGATAGATATAGGATAGATCCTAGAATTAAGTGGTGGGCACTGAAAGGAGCTAAACAAGGAATGTTTGTAGAGCAGGTAGTTAAGGAAGCTGATTGGTGTCTCGAGGAGGATTCAGAATCTATGTGGAATAAGATAGCGGGTGGCATGAGAAAGTGGCTAAGGAGGTATTGGGTGAGTCTAAAGGCAGTGCATCACTAGGTAAGGATACATCATGGTGGAATGAGAATGTCAAATTAGCTATTAAGGTTAAAAGAGAGTGTTATAGAAATCTAAGTAAGAGTCGTGATAATGAGAATTTGGAGAAGTATATGATAGCAAAGAAGGAAGCTAAAAAAGTAGTTTGAAATGCGAGGGCTATGACAAGTTGGATACCAAAGAAGGCGAGAAGGATATTTATAGGCTTGCAAAGATGAGAGATAGGAAATCGAGGGATTTGGGTATGGTTAGATGTATCAAAGATGAAACGCAAAGGGTTTTAATCAAAGATGAGGAGATTAAGGAGAGATGGAAAGATTATTTTGATAAGTTATTTAATGATAGTCATGCTCAAGATCTTGGAGACTTCTCCATTCCTTTTCATGAGATAAATCGTGACTTCATGCGCAAGATTCAAAAGAAAGAAATTGCAGAGGCTTTGAAGAAAATGAAATCAAGAAGGGCAGTTGGCCCAGATGGTATACCTATCGAGACTTGGAAATGCTTGGGAGAGAAAGGTTTAAACTGGTTGACAAATCTTTTTAACTTGATTTGGCGAACAAATAAGATGCCTAATGAGTGGAGGAAGAGTACTTTGGTGCCTTTATATAAGAATAAGGGTGATATACAAGATTGCACAAACTATCGTGGTATAAAACTCATGAGTCATACTATGAAACTTTGGGAGAGGGTGATTGAGTCTAGGTTGAGGAAGGTTGTCATGATATCAGAGAATCAATTTGGTTTTATGCCTAGAAGATCAACTATGGAAGCTATACATCTCCTTAGACAACTTATTGAAAGATATAGAGAGAGGAACAAAGATTTGCATATGGTTTTTATTGATTTAGAGAAGGGATACGATAGAGTACCTAGGGACGTTCTCTGGTGGACAATGATGAAGAAAGGTGTTTCTCTCAAGTACATTAGTATAATTAAAGATATGTATGAAGGAGTAGTAACCAATGTCCGCACTTGTGGAGGGGTGACAACCAATTTTCCGATAACTGTTGGGTTACATCAAGGATCTGCTTTAAGCCCTTTCCTATTTGCGATAGTGATGGATGAGCTTACGAGATCAATTCAAGAAAATGTACCGTGGTGTATGTTGTTTGCTGATGATATTGTTTTGATTGATGAGTCTAGAGCTGGGGTTAATGCTAAGTTAGAATTATGGAGACAGACATTGGAAGCTAGAGGTTTTAAGTTGAGTAAGAGTAAGACTGAATATATGGAATGTCGGTTTAGTAAGCAACGAAGTAGTGATGGGAGTGTAGTGAAGCTTGGTGAGCAAGAAATACCGGTGAATGATTATTTCAAATATTTGGGATCCATCATTCAAAAGTATGGAGAAATTGATGGAGATGTAAATCATAGGATAAAGGTTGGGTGGATGAAATGGAAAAGTGCAACTGGAGTGCTGTGCGATCGTAGAATGCCATTGCGGTTGAAGGGAAAGTTTTATAGGATGACTATTAGACCCGCTTTACTAAATGGTACGGAATGTTGGGCTGCCAAGAGACATCATATTCAAAAAATGAGTGTAGCTGAGATGCGGATGCTTAGATGGATGTGTGGAAATACAATAAAAGATAAGATTCGGAATGAGGAGATATGTAAGAAGGTAGGTGTTGCACCCATTGAAAATAAGATGCAAGAGAATCGTTTACGGTGGTTTGGACATATTCGGCGAAAGCCTAGTGATGCTCCAGTTAGAAGGTTGGAGAAATGAGAAAATATATTAGTTAAAAGAGGTCGGGGTAGGCCTAGGAAGACTTGGATGGAGATGATAGGAAAGGATATGAATGCTTTGAACCTCACCGAGGACATGGCATTGGATAGAAATGATTGGAGGAAAAAGATTCATGTGGAAGACCCAAAATGAATTTCTTTTTTGGTTCATATCGCTGACCCCAATTGTTTTGGGATGAAGGTGTAGTTGTTGTTGTTGTTTTGCATTGTAATCATTAGCATTCTTAGTAATAGTCGTTGTAATGTATTTAGCACTCATTATTATAATTAATTTTAATATATAGCATTCATTAGCATGAATAATTGTCTATACCTAAACCATAATCTCCAATATACAAGTTGTGTGGAGACCGTATGGAGATGGGGAGGACGAGGACCAAGAGCTCGTTGCTAAGGGTGCGAGACTATCTGACCGCGATATTTGGTTGTTTAGCAATTATTAAGCCGAGTTGCAACATGGTAGTCGAGTTCTTCTACAATCTGGCTTGGGATAGTCTATCCCAAAGAAGTCTATGGAATTGAGAAGGAAGATGAATAGTGGTTGGGCTAGGAACATGAATTGACATGAATGCTACAAGAAACAATTAGATAGCTAGAACAAAGAAGGTGTCTGTGATTATGATTATAAAGAATGACAATATAATCCCAACTATTTTCAAAAATATTGGGAACCCATACATCGAAATCTGAAGATTGAGAATATTGGGAACCCATGCCTCCCTCGTGTCCCCCATCATGTCACATTCTAGCATAGAAAACACGTACATCGTCTCCCTCTGACTACAACAACGATTACCTCAGTAACAATACACGATGAGGAGTGAACACAACTCACAAAAGAGAAGGTAGTCTATGGCACAAGGTTCGAGATGTTGAAGAGGGAGAATAAGGACTTACGAAAGGAGGTGATCAATTTGGGGAGACAAATGCGATCACTGGTAGAGATGATGACCAATGTTTATTATAAGATCGAGGGAAGAAAGAGGCCACCAGAGATAGAGAGTCCACCAAAAAAAAGAAAGAGATGATTTGTATGTCATCATTGTTCATCTGAGTCATCAAGTGCCACTGAATAAAGGATAGTGATTCTTTTTATTTCGATAATTATTTATTATAATTCTTTGTTGTAATTTTATAATTATTTTTTGTATTGTGACATTCTTTAATTATTTAATTCTTTTTTTAATAAGTGTAACACACAAGTGCCACTGAACAAATCATTGTAATTTTTGACCTTCATAAATAAAAGTGATCTTATTTCTTATTTATAAGAGATTGTGATTGCCTTGCAACCAATTATATATAAGAGATCGTAATTTATTTTTTATAGAAGGTGTTCTATCACAATCTGTACAGCCATCCCACCTAAACCCATCAAATAATTGAACCAAATCTGTTTGAATATCCTATTACGATTTTCCTTCACAAGCTTTGTCCTAGGGAACGATACGTTCCATCGCGATTTACATAATGAGATTTTTATTGTAGGATTTTGTATTCCTTAGTATAAATTGTTATCACTTTAGCATTTAACTTTCAGTACTATAAATTGTTGTAATCGTTTGCATTCATAAGTAATGATCGTTGCAGAATTTTGTATTCCTTAGTACAAATCATTATCGCTTTAGCATTTAACTTTCAGTACTGTAAATCATTGTAATTGTTTGCATTCTTAAGTAATAATCGTTGCAAGACTTTGTATTCCTTAGTACAAATCATTATCGCTTTAGTATTTAACTTTCATTAGTGTAAATCATTTTAATTGTTTGCATTCTTAAGTAATGATCATTGCAAGATTTTGTATTCGTTAGTACAAATCGTTATCCTTGATCATTTAACTTTTGTTAGTGTAAGTCGTTGTAATCGTTAGCATTCTTAGTAACCGTAATTGTAAGAAATTTAACACTCATTATTATAAATAATTTTAATATTTAGCATTCATTAGCATGAATAATTGTCTATACCTAAACCATAATCTCCAATGTACAGGTTGTGTGGAGACCGTATGGAGATGAGGAGGATGAGGACCAAGAGGTTGTTGTTGAGGCTGTGAGACATCCCACCTAAACTCATCAAATAATCGAACCATATCTATTAGAATATCCTATTGCAATTTTTCTTTATGAGCTTTATCCTAGCGAACAATATGTTCCATCGCGATTTACACAATGACATTAAAAAATGGCGAAAAAGAAAAATAAACAAATTAACATGATGTTTAGACTTAGTAAAGAACAAATCAAGTTAACTTCAACGATACAGACAACATTGTGTAAATTGCTCTGGGATAAATAAAAATTGAGTTAACTTCAATGATACATTACAATCACATTCATTTACATGAGTATTTAGTTACAATACATCACGACCAATGGTTTGGCTTAGATACAATATATGACCAACATCATCAAATAAAATAGACATCATCATCAGCATCAACCCACGTCCAAATAGTGATGTGCTTTAAAACAGACATCACCAACATCATCAACACCTTCAGTTTATTGAGTGACCTTCGCTAGTCACTAGGAACGATAGAAGGCAAATCTATCTACCAATGGAGGTCCTTATCTGTTTGCAAGTTTTTTTTCATGAAGTATATTGGCAGCATATAAAGGTATGGATCCCAATAGACATAGAAGATGCAGCCCACACGACTAGCATATGTGTCCTGAAGTATATCAAAGATTAAGCAGATATTTTTTCAACTGCAAAGTATGGTTTGCGAACGATTGAGGCTCTGGCAGTAGGAATAGATCAAATAGATGGTAATCAACACCCACCTGTCTATCATGTAGAATATATGTGCTTGATTCAGTATGACGACAAAGACTGAGGATGATTATGGTCGTTATATTCTGCATAAGCTTCAATATACTTCACGACAAATACTCTACAATCGTATGTGTCATGAATATATTGATGTATCCACCAAAGATAACCGCTATAATCATCATCAAAGATTATATAGATCTTTTCTCACGACATGAAACAACTACGGTATCAGCATCAAATCCCACTCATCAAGCACAGGTAGAAGAAACACAAAAGAAAAAAGAAGAAAGAAAAATACAAGGAAGAAGAAGAAGACAAAGGCGGTGAAGAAAAAAGAAGAAGAAGAAGTTGCTCTGTCGCAGAAAAGAAAGACGAAGAGAGGTTAAATAGATTAGGGTTTTAGACCTCGAGAACTGTTCAGGTCAGGTCACTCCCCCACCTAAACCCATCACACAAATTGATATGCTTGATAGACTAGATAAAGTAAAAATCGAGGTAACTTCATAAATACAAATCAATTTACAATTTGCCTCGATGTTTATTGGTAAACTACAAATCTAGGTAACTTAATAAATACAAATCAACTTATAACCAAAATACTTTAAGTTTCATAATTTAACAATATTTGTCCTATTACAATTTGTTGTTACGATCTTTAGTTGCAATTTGATTTCATTGTAACAATAAGTGCTATCATGATTTGCTTGATATGTCCTATCGCGTTGACTAGTTTTATAAAAGGCAGATGAAACAACATTTTTTATTTAATTAATGTGCAATGCAACTAATTTGCGTGCAGTTTTTGAAAATAGGTGGTAGGTGAAAGGACCTTTCCTTTATATATGAATGACACATCACACAAGTTCAGAACAATGTCACTTCACTTTGCTTCATGAATAAGGAACAAACAAATCGACAGTTTCTTTATAAACAACGTGTTCGTGATTCAAACATATAACCTATTTCATCATAAAGGGGGTATCGATATCGAGGAAGAAGATGACCATAGCTACACGACCAATGATGATGAATCAGGCGTATACTGTCTAAACCTTGTATCGATTTTCTTTAAAATTTGTCTCTTTTATGGCGTATATTCGATTTGTGTTGTGTACTGTAGAACAAAATTTCAATATCATTTCTTGAATATTCTGCTAATGACAGTGGAACATCCACAAAAGGCGGTGCCCGAAAACTCAACAAAGAGCTCCAAGATAACATCAAACGGAAGCAGAATGAATTTGTAGAAGGGAACACTATCAGTAATTTTGTACGTATGAAACCACTATCAGTTATATATTTACGTATGCCATGGGTATGTATGGTAACAAGTTCATATTTGTTGCAAATAGAATATATCTGATTTTGTCAAGTATATTAAAAGCAATGCAACAATCAATACTAGACGCATCGTCAACCCTTATTTTATGGTATATCAGTTCTCGTATAGGTTTATTTTGTTTTTTGATTTACTCTTGTTGCTTCATGTTCTAACATTACTATTATCATTGTTTTGTTCAACAGAGTATCGTCCGTCGATTGTCATACTCCATTGGATTCCAAGATGCTCTACCATGCTGGGGTAATGATGATCACTGCGGAGACTTTTGGTCAAGTGAAAAGGTAAGTAAAGAAACGTCTTGTCTAAGGTTTAGGTATAATAGTCCTAACACGATTTGTAAGATATTGTATCAATTTGCAGATATTGATTTCTACACTCTGGCAATCTGCTGAGCATTGGGTCTTATACGTGATGGATTTATGGGAAAAACAACTATGGTGCTATAACTCATTGAACTTTCACACTGATGTACAACATAATATTATGCATTTGGTAAGTTTCTATCTATAAGTGTATCTTATCTTTTACGGTGGCCCAGATTTTACTTGATTCTGCATTACCCACAGAAAAGATTCCTCAAAGACATTTTGGGTATTGACATTGGCAAGTGGAGCTTGCGCTATGCGGACCATGCTCCTTTACAAAATAATGGCATCAATTGTGATGTATTTATAATCAAGTATATTGAAGCAATATACAATGGACGAGAACCTGATTTCGACATTGTATGCTCTATACTTAAACATGTTTTATTATCCTCTATTATTGGGAACTCAATTTATATATTGGTGTGACATTACCTTTTTGTTGCAGGATGATATACCTGAATTCCGCAAAGCACTATGCCAAAAATTTATTGAGTTTCTAATTACAAAAGAGAAAAAAACTCAGTCGGCAAGAATACTTACAAGGCAACGAACGACGCGACCCCAGGAGTAATATGATGTACAGAGATTTCTAACAGATTTTGTAGAGTGTGTATACCAAATTTTGTATACATATTTTATTACACTATATACAAATTATGTAAATCTCTCTGGGTTGAAATAAAATTTTAATTTTACTAAACACGCAAATAAGTTAGACTCTTATTTATAGCAAAGGCAAATCGTTGTCTCCTACATAGACGTAAAAGCGATTAGCGTTGTGTACTATTTACAAATCCTTGTAATGTTCACCCTTCATAAAGGAAAATCGTTAAAGCGATTACCGTTGTGTATAGTGAACAAAGCGTTATAATGTTCACCCTTCATAAATAAAAATCCTAAAAGCGATTAGTACTATGTACAGTGAACAAATCTTTGTAATGTTCGCCTTCGCAAATGAAAATCCTAAAAGCAATTAGCGTTGTGTCCAGTGAACAAATCGTTGCAATGTTTGTGATTGCTTTTCTAGTTTTCCTCTCGAGATTTGCACAAACATTATGTCGTACCTTTTTTCTTATATTATGCACGTGTACATCATCTTTTTCTTTTTCTTATGTTGTGTTTTCTTATCCTAATTCTTTATTCTTCTTATGTGTGAAACGGTTTGTAGCATCGCGATTTACACAATGACTGATAAAAGGCTAAAACGATTTGCACAAACTTTGACAAAAGGCTGAAACACTTTAGTCCTATCGCGATTTGCTTTTATAAGATTTGTCTATGTCAACAATAAGTTATATTGTGATTTACACAATGACTGATAATAGACGAAAAAGCGGAAGGAAAAATGAATCGCCATGATGTTTATTGGTAAGCTACAAATCAATTTACAACTTGACACTGGTTTAATAATAGTTGCAAATCGATTTCACTGTAATGATTTATGCAACCATAGACATAAAGCGAAAAAGATTTGTATCACGATTTACACAATGATTGATAAAAGATGTAAAAGATGAAGGAAAAATGAATCACCATGATGTTTATTGGTAAACTACAAATCGATTTACAACTTGATACCGGTTTAATAACGGTTGCAAATTGATTTCACTATTATTAGGCCACAACGTTAGAGTTTAGGGTTTAGGTAGTAGTGTTTAGGGTTTAGGCAGTAAGGATTAGGGTTTAGGGTTAGGTTTTAGGATTTAGGTTTAGCGTTTTAGGGTTTAGGGTTTAGGTTGTAGGGTTTAGGGTTTAGGGTTTAGGGTTTAGCATTTTAGGGTTTAGGGTTTAGGGTTTAGGGTTTAGGGTTTAGGGTTTAGGGTTAGCGTTTTAGGCTTTAGGGTTTAGGTTATAGGGTTTAGGGTTAGGCTTTAGGTTTAGCATTTTAGAGTTTAGGGTGTAGGGTTTAGGGTTTAGGGTTTAGGGTTTAGGTAGTAGTGTTTAGGGTTTAGGGTTTAGGGTTTAGGGTTTAGGGTTTAGGTAGTAGGGTAGGGGTTCGGGTTTAGGGTTTAGGATTTAGGGTTTAGGGTTTAAGTTGTAGGGTTTAGGGTTTAGGGATTAAGTTTTATGATTTAGGGTTTAGGGTTTGGGGTTTAGGGTTTAGGTTGTAGGGTTTAGGGTTTGGGGGATTAGGGTTTAAGTTTTAGGATTTAGGGTTTAGGGTTTTAGGATTTAAGAAGCTACCACGGCAACGATATATCTTTGTTTGTCTTTGTGAACGATATCGATATATAATATCGTGATTGAGGAGATTTGTGTTTTAGGTTTATGGGTTTTTGGTTTAGGGTTTAGGGTGACGAGGTTTGTCTATGTGAACGATATATCCTATTGCAATTTACACAATGACTGATTAATAAAAGGCACAAAACAAAAACAATAAAAAAATCGAGACGATGTTCAGAATAGATAAAGTAAAAATCGAGGTTACTTCTTAAATACAAATTGATTTATAACTTGATGCCGAATTAAGTCACAGTTGTAAATTAATTTCGCTGCAATGATTTGTCCTATCGCGATTTTCTTTGACAAGCTTTGTCTAAGTTAACAATTTTCCTATCGCGATTTACACAATGACAGATAAAAGATGAAAAAAAGGATGAAAAACAAATCGACACTAGACGTGCTATCGCGATTTGATTGATATGTCCTATTGTGTTGACTAGTTCAGGACAGTCTATAAAAGGATGTTTCCTTTATATATGAATGACATGTCACACAAGTTTAGGACGGTGTTGCTTCGTTTTGCTTCATAAACAAGGAACAGATAAACTAATGGTTCCTTTATAAATGATGTGTTCGTGAATCAAACATATAACATGCTTCATCGCAAATGAAGTATCAATATCAAAGAAGGCGACGACCACATCTACACGACCAACGATGGCAAATCAGGCATATATTGTCTAAACCTCGTGTTGATTTTATTCAAAATTTGTATCTTTTATGGCGTATATTCAATTTATGTTATGTACTGGTTGCACTTTTGGAAGTGGTATTTTTAAAACATATTTTTGCACTAAAAACATGGGAAAATCGTCAACCAAAGATATAAAACCGACTTTCCACCAAAGTGGCGAGTACGGGTCGAATCCACAGGGAACGGGATAATTCTGAAATACTTCTAAAATAACACTTTATTAATCAAACAAAGTTTACAATCTATGTCAATGTTTACAAGTTAAATTAAATAACAATCTAACTATGAAAATAAACTACAATAAGCGGCTAAGTCGTCAGCAGGTCTCTAGGGGCATTTATGTCTTTTCACATCAAGTACAGTCACACATCACAATTGAATTGCATCTGTTAACCTGTTCTAACTTAACAACCTACATAATAAAAACACAAAGTCAGTAACTAAATCAATAATTAATCTAAATTACATATACAACTATTTCTTAATTAAACTACAGTTAATTTAAATATATAAAACTAAAATTATACTATCTAAGTGAACTAACTAAGCTAAGCAACTCTAATTACTCTAAATACTGTTAATATACTAACTAAAATGTTAGAAAACAGTAAAACTACACGAAATCAGACAAATAGTTAAAAGACTGTTTTGTCCCTAAAGAAGGCAAAAATGGATTCTGACAGCTTTTCGCAAAACAAATGTTTGAGGGGTCAAACGAATTCCAAATTTAGTAAAATCACTTCTATTCTGTAAAAAACAAATCTAAGAAGCTGACGCATTTTACAGAAGTGAAAAATACATTCTGGATCTCCAGAACGAAGCGTTTCAAAATCAGGAGAATTTGGGAAATCGCTGGACCCGAAATTTCAAAATCCGAAAAAGCTGTTTTCATAATACGCTTAAAAACCAGACCAAATCAACTCGGATCTAGCTGAAATTTGGTATGCAGATAGTTAACACACTAATGTGGAGAATAGAAAAAGAATATACAGAAAACGCACGAAAAATCCACATGAAATAACTAGTGCACGATCGGGTAAAAATTAGGGTTTTGGTTCAATGTACTACTATTCATCCCTTTGAATCCACAATTGACATTTGGACATTGAACCACGTACAAAAACAGTCCTAACTGAACCTAACCTACTGTTAAACTACAGCAAACAATAACAATTAAACTAAGTTATAAAATCTAAGAAATAACCTAACCTAAACTTACTAGTACTCTAAATAAGATATCTAAGTGAATATAAACTCTAATTAAACCTAATGCATAATATCTATTATCACTAACTAACTTAACTATCTATTCTAATATTAATTCTACCCAACTAAAACAACTACTAACCTACGGTTAGGCTAACTAACTAAGATTACTCATTAACTAAATTAAACTCTAATGATATTAACTAACTATCTAGGGTTAATTAATTAACTACGGTTAGACACTAACTATTGTTAACCTAATAACTAGGGTTAGTCAACTAACTATAGTTAGTTAGGGCTAACTAAGGTTAGGGGTTTAACTAAGGCTAGGGGCGACTAAGTTAGTTTCTAACTAAGGGAAATTAGGGTTACATAGGGTTTAGTTAAACTAATTACGGTTAGTACCTAAGGTTAGCTAAGGTCGCCTAAGGGTAAACAATTAATTATGGTTAGATACCTAAAGTTAGTCTAACTAGACTAATGACTAACTATAGTTAGTTGACTAAGGTTTCTAGGTTAATCGACTAATTAACTAGAGTTAGGTAAGGTTGGTTACTTGAGTTAAACTAGGGCTAACTATTGATAGGGTTTAACTACTAGGGTTGCTAACATTAACTAGGGTTAGGGTTTCACTAGGTGACGGTTTAGGATAGAGATTTGAATACACGCCAACCTAGAGTCACTAACTAATCTAACTAAGGTAGGGTCGACTAGGGTTAATTAGGTTAACTAAATACCTAGGGTTAATCTAACTAACGAGGGTTAGTTGACTAAGGGTAGGCTAACTAATTTTGGTCTACTAAAGTTGACTATGGTTAGATAAGGGTGGTTAGGGTTAGTAGCATTAACTAAGGTAATTAACTACTTAGGGTTAGGCTAATTAATTAGAGTTAAGGGAGGAGCTAGGTGGCGGTTTTGGATATGCTTGAATAGGGTCCACGCCACCTTAGGGTTACTCCCTAACTAACTAAGGTAGGGATAACTAACTATGGGTAGGTACCTAGGGTCAAGCACTAACTAGAGTTAGCTAGGGTCGATTAGGGTTTGCTATGGTTGACTAACTACTTAAGGCTAGTAACTAGCTAGGGTTAGGTATTTAACTAGAGTTAACGACTTAACTATGATTAGCTAGGGTTAACTAATTAGAACTAACTACTAACTAAGGTTAGTTGAGGGTAAACTATAGTTAGACTAGGGGGTCGGTTAAGACTAACTAGGGGTTTGACTAAGCTAGTTAATGGGTCGGTTAGGATAACTAAGGTTGGTTAGGGTTAAGAGGGTGTAACTAGGGTTCGATTGTGGTTAGCATCCTAACTAAGGTTGATTAAGGTTTTAACTAGGGTCGACTAGGGTATTTAGGTTCTAACTAAGGGAGTTATGTTCTAATTGAAGTTTGACTAGGATTAGACTAAGAGTAAATGCTATAATAATTAATGGTTAGTTCCTAAAAACACTAAATTCAATCTAAATTAATTACTACATTAAATATACACTACAATTAAAATCTACCTAATTAGACCTACACGAATTTACAAACCTAATTTAATTCAATAGCTTACCCTAATAAAATACACACGATTTTCTAAATTCTAATTCTAATGCTACATTACTAATTTAATTAACACCTAATTAAGACTAAGTCAATCTAAACAATACTAAATAAGGCTTTAAAAATAGCAATCCACGAATTTGGTATGAAACCAACTCCTCATCTTCTAGCCTTCATTGCACATTGAGAAAGGTTTGATTTCAAAAACCGTCCAACCCATTGGATTCACACGTTTTTCCAAATAGGCATTAAAAGCTATTGAATCCTTTTTGAAAACCTTCCAAAATCACACTACACGATTTTAACTAGTCTTAAAAGAAGAAGTAGCATTTAAATTCTTGCCAAAATCGAGTAAACCATTTGGGAAACCTCCAAGCATTAAATCATCTTTTTGAAAACATTCCCCAAAGCATTAAAAGCTAAAGATCCTTTTTGAAAACCTTCTTCAAAGCCCTCTACACATTTTTGGGTTAGCTTTAAATGCACATTTAGAATTTCAAATCTTTCCCCAAAAACGTGTAGACATAATTGGAAGGACCTTTGGAATTCCAAAGGATTTCCAAAAATTCGTGTAACCCTCTTTAAAAGGCTCTTTGGAATTCCAAAGGGTTGCCTTGTTGGAAAAATAAATCATTTATAACTGGGCTAGGAAATAGAGATTTCCTTAAATGCAATTCACGATTTTAGAGGGATTGGTCTTCTACCAAAAACGTCTCTTAATACATTGACCACATTGCCCTTGACTATCAAAAGGTTATCCTAATTAAATACCTATGCTAGAATAAAATTAATCTAACTACCTTAATATCTCTACAAATCAATCAAAGGACATAATGGGAAAGCTACCAAAAATCAAACCTATCTCTATTAACTACTACACGAAAATTAAAAAACACTAAGTTAATGCTAAATTAACTACCATGAAAATCACGAATTGTACTTACTCTATGACTAAGCTAATATCACATATGAAATACCTACATCACGAATTAAAGAAATAAACTAATGTACCTAGTACACAAAAATCGACAATCCTAAATTAACATGAAAATAACTAAAATAATTATAAAAAATCTAAACACTACATTATTACTAACATTAACCTATGATTAATCCTAATATCAAATACGTCTAACATGAACCTAACCTACAGAATTTTAATCAAACACAATTAAATAAAGTACTACATGGAATCTATACAAAAATAACTACTAAATGAATTTGAACTAACATCATAAGACGAACAAAAAAAATCTAATTACACTACCTAATACACGATTAAACTGGACTATTTTTACAACCTTGCTGGACCTCTAATGGCTGACCTACCTATGGAGAAGATGACTACACTTTCACGCCAAAAATGAAATACAAAGTTTAAACTAATAACACGACAACAATTACAAATCTAATTTAAACTAAACTAACATACGATTATGACTAACTAATTAACTACAAATACATAGACTAAACTCACTAATCATGCTGGAAATGAAACCAAAACAGAAAACATGCTAAGGGTAACTACACTACACACGGCTAAGGTCAAAATGCAAAACAGGAATTTCACGATTACATAAACTAACTATCATGCTAACATAACTGAAATATACTTAATAATTTAACTAATACACATCTATCTACAACAAACTACACAGAAAACACGCTACAACTAGTTCTAATCAACTAATCTAAACTACATAAATCGCTAATCATAAAAACCCATAAAATACTCAAGCAACCAAAAACGATATTAAATATGAAAACATCTATAGAATCTAATACTAAACAAAACATCTTCAAACCTAACTATTGCTAGAAAACATGATGGAAACGCAGACATATAGCAGAAATTTTAGATAACAAACACACACCCAAAACATCATCGATGGAATGAAAATTTATTTTAAACAAAGCAACCCACCTAAACACACTACGTGCTGGCTTTTGCACGACAAAAACGCTATTCTAAGGCTGACAAAATACATAAAAACACCCAACACATTACACACGCACATGATAGGTTTTAGCTAGAAGAGAAGGGAGAAGAAGACCTACCTCTTGGGTGATCCGACGATCAGGGGGATGAAGAAGAGAAGACTTTGCTTGAATCCATGCCACGAGGAACCTCGGTGATGCTGTCTAATCCTTTTGTTGTCTTCTTTGCAGGGATTTGCAAGTGGCAATGCTCCGGGGTTCAGGGTCGGCCGACCATGGAGGAGCGGGACCTCCACCATGATGGATACACTCCAGCTGCAGCTGCAAATAAACAAAACAAAAGTTAGTTCCAGCAGGGTGAGAAGAAAGACAAGATATGAAAGAAGAGAATGAAGGAAAAAAATGGCATCTCCAATGGTGTTGGCATGGCTTCCATGGCCAACCATGGATGAGGAAGAAGGTGGATGAGAGGGGCGGCTTGGGAGAAGGTGGAGTTGAGCTAGAATCGTACCCCTAGGGCACGAAAATCAAGACAAAGATAGGGCTAGAATGGGCGCCCCCCTCCTTTTGACATTTTGGCTTCTTTTGGCTATTTTACAAAAACAGTGTTAAAATAAAAATAATTCCTGGGCGCCTCATTTTACAGGGGGTTTTTAGAAAATGTTTTTACAAAACTTAAGTGGGCTGGATCTGGGCTAAATCTATGTAATTTGGTCCAGATCCAAAGTCCAAATGGGCGTCTGGATCCAAATCTCTCAAATCGGATCCGATATTTGACCCGTTACACTGTAAATGCCATAATTCCTTCAAATTAACTTCGATTTTGATGAAATTTGAACCATAGCTCCCTAACATCATTATGCACCTAAGTGTATGCTTTAAACCTATACATGATGCATTTATGCAGTGAAATTGTATTAATAAAACATGATATTTATGCATCATCATGTACTGTAGAACAAAATTTCAATATTGTTTCTTCAATATTCTGCGAATGTCAGTGGAATATCCAAAAAAGACGGTGCTTGAAAACTCAACAAAAAGCTCCAAGATAACATCAAATGGATGCAAAATGAATTTGCAGAAGGAAACACTATCAGTAATTTTGTACGTATGAAACCACTATCAATTATATATTTACGTATGCCATGGGTATATATGTTAACAAGTTCATATTTGTTGCAAACAGACTATATCCGATTTTGTCAAGTATATTCAAAGCAATACAACAACCAATACTAGACACATCGTGAGCCCTTATTTCATGGTATATAGGTTCTCTTATATGTTTATTTTGTTTTTTAATTTACTCTTGTTGCTTCATGTTTTAACATTACTATTATCACTATTTCATTCAACAGAGTATCGTCCGTCGATTGCCATACTCCATTGGATTTCAAAATGGACTATCATATTGGGGTAACGCTGATCATTGTAGAGACTTTTGGTCAAGTGAAAAGGTAAGTGAACAAACCTCTTGTCCAAGGTTTGTACTTTCATGATTTGTACTATCGATTTGCAGATATTGATTCCTACACTCTGGCAAACTGATAAGAATTGGGTCTTATACATGATGGATTTACATAAAAAACTAATATGGTGTTACAATTCATTAGACTTACACAGTGGTGTACATTGTGACATTTTGCATTTCGTAAGTTTCCATCTATAAGGGTATCATATCATGTACAGTGGCCAGAAATTTACTTTCTTTTGCATTAACCACATGTGGGATTTGTCAAAGATGTTTTGGGTGTCGACATTGGTGAGTGGATGTTTCGCTCATCACACAATGCTCCTTTAAAAAATAATGGCATCGATTGTGACATATTTATATTAAAGTATATTGAAGCAATATACAATGGACGAGAACCTGATTTCGACGTTATATGCTCTTTATTATCCTCTATTATTGGGGACTCAATGTATATATTGGTGTCACATTACATTTTTATTGCAGGATGATATGCCTGGATTTTGCACAGAACTATGCAGAAAATTGACAGAGTTTCTTATTATGAAAGAAAAAAAAACTCAGTCAGCGAAAATACCTAGAAGGCAATGAACAACATGACCCCCCCCCCCAAAAGTAATATGATGTACATTGACTTCTAACATATTTTATAGACTGTACAACCAAATTTTGTATAATCTCTCTTGGTTGAAACAAATTATGTAAATCTCTCGTGGTTGAAACAAATAAAAAATCAATTTTACTAAACACGCCAATACGTTGAACTGTTATGTGTAGTAAAGGCAAATCGTTGTTATGTTTTCCCTTTGTAAATGAAAATCATAAAAGCGATTACCGTTGTGTACAGGTGAAACAAGCTGTTTCTTTAACATGACATTCTATAAGGGTATAAGTTTCTATTTTAATCAGTGTAGCACACAAATGACACTGAACAAATTGTTGTAATGATCAACCTTCGCAAATTAAAATTGAGCATCGTTTATATAAGGCTAAAATGATTTGCACAAACATTCAGAAACGATGATCACAATTTGCACAAATATTCTTAAACGGTGATCACGATTTTGTGATCATCGCAAAATTTTTCCTCTCTTGTATTTCTCTCTCTTTTCCTCCTCTTTTCCCTTTCTAGCCTCTATTTCCCTTTTTGAAGGGGAAAATAAAAGATAGAAAAAAAAGAAGAGAGAAGACAAGAGAAAAGAAGAGAGAGAGGAACTCTTTTGCGAAGGTCTCACTTGACCTTATTTTTGAAATATTTGCGGGAAAAAGAGAGAGACGGGATTCGCTCATCGGTACGAGGTTCGACCGTTCCTGGCGCCTTTACCAAGGGAAATCAAACCAAGGATCAAATTTATGCCTTTTTGCTTTGCTAAAATATAATCTAAGAATTTATTCTAAGTCTAAATGCACAAAGAATCATGCTTGTGCAATGTAAATGCAAAGATGTATGCTTTTGAGAAAATATTTTAAAAATTTTGGGATTTTCCAAGTGATTCTGAAATAAATTTGATAATGGAATGAAGAAATTATTCAAAGGTTTGAAATTGGTTTAAAAAAGTTATATTTTTTTTAATCTAACTTGGAATTTGAAATATATCTGAAAGAAGACTTGAAGTTCTAAGTCTTGGGATAATCAGAGATTTGAAAATAAATCTTGAATTTGAAGAAATAAGGAGAAAAGGAGATTTCAAACTGAGATAGAATTTTTGAATTGAAAATGAATTTTCTAAGTCAGAATGAACTTTGAATTTTGATTTTGAATCTAGGATTTCAAATTTGAGATGAAACCTTGAAAGGGAATTGAATTCCGGATTTAAAGTCTGAAATTAGAATGGATCTTAGATTTTAAGAAATCTAGATGGGATTTGGAATTGGGTTTTTGAAATATGGATTTGAACTTGGATTTGGATTTCAAATCTGGATTTGAAATTTGATTAGAAATCCATATGGAATTTAGAAATGGAATTGGACTTGAGAAATACAAAAGGATTTTGAAAATGGAATTGAATTTGAAATTTGGATTTCAAGATGGAATTGGATTTGGAGTTGGATTTGAAAAATCCAAATGGAAATCGAAAATGGGATTAGATTTGAGGAATCCAGATGGGATTTGGAAATAGAATTGGATCTAAAATCTGATTTCGAGATGGGATTGGAAGATAGAATTGGATTTCCAGATGAAAAAAGAAATCGAATTTGGAATTTGTTTTGAGAAATCCTGAATTGATCTTGAAACCTGTCTTAAATTTTAGAGAAAAACCAAATTTTTGAGATTCAGAATCAATCTCAAAACCTGTATTTTGGATAAATGAATTGGATTGAGAATCAAGATTCAATCTTTAGATAGAACTTGGAGATTGTGGAAAAACTTGATTTTAAACTTGAATTTTGAAATCAGGAGATGAATCTGGGTTTTTAAAGTTGAATTGAACTTTGAAATTGAATTTAAATTGAACCCTGAAAATGAAAATGAATTTGAATTTTCAAAGTTGAATTGAACTTTGATTTTGGATTTGAATTTTGAAATTGAAGTGAATTCGAAATTTCAAAGTCAAATTAGACCTTTGAAATTGAATTTTGAATCTTGAAATAAGATAGAATTGAGAAGATGAGTTTGAATTTATAAATGAGAATTGATTTGAGAAATGAATAAGGTATTTTGAAGAATTATCTCAAAAATCACTTGGATTTTGAAAAAGAATTTGAAATAATTCAAAAATTTGATGTGATTCTATCCTAAATGATGAATGAATTAAAGAATTTTTGAAAATCGGATATTGAAAAACATATTTCATTCTTTAAATGAATTGAAATAAGATTGAAGATATAATACATTTCTTACTATGGTCACAAAATGTATTATATAATAATCATATTTAAATTCAAGTGAAGAATAAAATACATTTTTGGTGCCTTTATAGAGTTTAAAATGAAATCAATCCTCAATATATCTTGACTATGGCCATTGATATATATTTTGAGTTAATTTTAAGTTGAACTCTGATAAAGGGAGAAAATATTTAAAAATATGATGATTTTTTAAAAGGGACCCAGTGTGGATCCAATGTTATTCCATAAAAGATGAAAATCCTAAGTTTTGTTCACACCTTGACTATATGGTCATTGATGTGAATCATCAACTTAGGACTTAATCACCTTTTATTAGAATGGTGCACGTGCCATTCGTGTTCCCATTCATGAATTTTTGAGAAATAAAAGAGAAATAACATGAAACAAGTAATTTTCATGAAAAATGCTCATACATTCTAGTCTAATACAAGAAATATAAAGAGTCCTCATTATATCTAATTATTACATCTTTGAATTTGAATTGAAATTTAAAAATTCCTAAATTAAGAAGGAAAACAAACATTTCCACATAATTCCTGCAAAATTCGAGTTAGCACAAGGTAAGAGATACATATGAACATGAAATATCACATTGGACCTAGGATGTGACTAATGAAATACTAGGCATATGCTAATGAAAATGCAATGCAAATGACAAAACCTATATTGGAATGATGTATCAAGCTAATGAGGAACGAATACCAAAATATACCTGAAATATTCTAAACTAATGGTGAAAACTAAATGCTGAAATATATGAATGTTATCTTAAGCTAATTAAGATGCATATGTGGTATTTTCATCTAATGAAAGTACAATGCTTGTATTTGATGAAGACATGGACATAACTAATGCTTAATGAAAAGAAAAAGGTGACATGAGATCTGTCAAAGGGGTCTAATTTGAAAATGAAGCCTCTTCTTCAATCCGATGCTTAACCTCCCATCAGCTGATTATGTAATATGTTCTAATAAACAAGTTAAAGGGATGTATAGGCAAGGTGGGATAGCAGGTTGCAGGTGGCTGGAGCTGGACGGGTGCTACCGTGCATGAATGAAGGATGACAGTGCAAAGCGGGGCTAGATGGTAAAGAATTAGTGTAATCGTGTGAGGGTATTGCAGGAAAATGATGGATATTACACACAAAATGTGATGGTACTACATTAATGTGTGGTATAGGTGCAGCCTACATGTAGGATTGTGGTTAATGAATATGAATGGCTAAATGATGTAGTTAGTATAATTGAAATGTAGTGGTAAAGGTGGGAAAACTAAAAGGAAGGATATGAGAAATATCAAAGTCTCAACTATGAACAGGATCCCTTGATGAATAATGTAGAACTCATTAAACCTAATAAAAAAAATGTACCATAATGGAGGTCATCAAGGTATACCACTGGCTCAAACAAAAGGACCATGAAACAACCAGATGATTCACTGTGAATACATTAGAACTTCAGCTTATAATCTCTTTATTCACATTTTTCTGTTTCCGTGCCAACTCTTGGGAGAATGCTAAGAGAATGATCATCTTAAAAACTGAATGCATGAACTACACAGGTGAAAACATTCTTTCCAACATACTTGAACACAGTCGATATACAGAGTTGTACTTCAAAATTGTTTGATGTAAGCTAAGACATTTCTGGAGGGGAAGATGATGCTTAAGGAAAAGATATGAAGGCATATAAATAAAAGAGGATGCATGGGATCAGTGATATATGCACAGCAGTAAGACACATAATGAGTGTATAATTACAGAAATATAAAGATACAACTTACTGAATCCTGTCGATGGTATAACTCCAACTAGTTGGGTCTTCATGGAACCATTAGCAACCTTTCATGCCCATATCACAAGGATCCTGATTCACATTTCAGCTGATCATGATGGATGGTTAGCTCGATATGAAACAGTGTCAAACCATGCAGCACGGAAGACCATCCTAATTCTGAAGTGACTTCACAGTAATCACACATCTTATTGCACTTGGGCTATGCTGATATATAATATGAAATAAGATTAGAACGAGAGACAAGATGCAAGCTGTAACAATAAGAACACAGGAAAAACTATCGCTAGAATCTAAAGATGTTAATGCACAGGTGGTGAACGTGGTGTATATAGTTCTAACAGGTAACTATGAAAATGTGGGGTGGGTATGGTGGAAACGGAAGACCTGTGCTGTGAAGAAAACTAAAAAAAAAAGAAAAAGAGTATTCTGATTTGCTTAGATCTCATAATCCATATTCAAGTAATGAAAATGCATTACACCTTCAGCCACTACTACACCTGATGGATCAACTATCCATCTTACAGGGTTTTGAAGGTTAAAAACCTATGTATAACGTACTACAAAAGGGTAGAAAATAAAATCAAAAGGGAATCTCGAAAGGAAACCAATCTACTCTTAACGGAATCTCAAAAGGAAAACAATCAAAATGAAATAAAGATCTCCCAGTAAGGCACTTGCAGTGTCTGAATATTAAGAGAATCTACCTATAGGAGAGTGTTAAGAAACTAAATACTTGCAAGCTGTGACTGAAATAGTGGCATTCGGTATGGGATTTTCACAAAAGTAGATTGAAATCCAAGGTTGAGCGAGTTTTTGTTTCTTTCTGCCACCATATTCCCTTAAAGCAAGGGTGAAATCTTCTCCAAGTCCAATGTTATAGTAAAAAAGGGGGAGACTAACCATGAGGGAACCAGCCTTCCTACTGAATTTCTATTTATTTGCAAGCAGTTGAATCTCTCTTGCAACCTTCTCTTTCAGTTTTCCAACCATTTCAGACAGAGATGGTATGGTGATCTCCAGAAGTTGCCCCTTGAAATCCCCTTCATCAACACATGGCACAAATACAGAGATACAGAACAAACCTGGATATTACCCCAGGAACTACCTCTTCGGCTCTGGCTCATCCGACAGTGGTGGTGGTGGAGGCGTTCCTTAAGGAAGAAGAGGGGCTACTAGGAATAGGGACAACTAAGGAGGGGAAACAATGCATATGGAGCAAAAATCGCCTCTACTCCATTTATAAAAGCTATCAAGTTTTCTTAAGGGAATATAGTCAACACCAAATCAGACTTATATGTTCTACCATCTTCAAATCTAAAGATCCCATTGCCTCCATATTCAACCAAAAAAAAATTATCAACAGAAATAAAACAAAACAAAAGATGGGAGACACAGAATCCAAACCAACAAACGCAGAATCAAACCTGAAGTAGCCATTCATGCACATCACAATACAGTAAGAACCAGACTACCCATCTCACTGCACATAAAAATCCCTGCCATTCTCATACCACCAGGTAAACAAGGGTCATAAAGATGGAGCTTGAACACCCAAGATACTAAAACCGAGACTGAAAACCTTGGTTATCCTTCTTGTAGATATATGAAACACAATATAAATATAAGAAAAACTAAATCCAAATTCTCTTTTGTTTTCAAAACACACACTTTTTAGTACCAAAGTCGATACCAGATGAAAAGAAGGAAGTAGAATGACCAGAAGAAGCCAAGCAAGAGTAATCTGAATTACCCATTTCTCCAAAAAAAATAAAAATAAAACACCAACTAAGTACTCACACCAATCCATGCACAGAACCAAGAAAATTTTCACAAATATGAGAATATACGAGAATGAATGTAAGAGGAAAACCTGTTATTCAAAGTTGGTCACTATCTGTTATCATCGCAAAATTTTTCCTCTCCCTTGCGAGAGAGAAACGAATTTCGCGAGTCAAACTCGACCAAAGTTTTGAAAATGATTTTGAAAATTTACTCGCCTCCTTTTTGAAAATTTGCGGAAAAATTCCATGGAATGGGATCCGCCTGTCGGTATGAGGTTCAACCGTTCCTGGCGCCTTTACCAGGGGTAATTGAACCAAGGACCAATTATGTGCTTTAACTTGACTCAAATATCTAAATTATGCTCTATTTTTCCTAGAATGCACAAAGAATCAGGCTTGTGCTATGGAATTTTGAAAAATGCAAGTTTGAGAAAATATGATGTTTGCTTTGGAAAATTGAAATGCATTTAGAAAAGGACTGGAAAATGCTTGAAAATGGAATTCCTGGGAAAATCATTGAATTTTATTGGAAATCAGAAATTTGCATTGGAAAGTGATTCTTAGGAAAATTTGAACTTTGGAAAATCGATTTTGAAATTTGGAATTGCTTTTTTGAGAAAATGGATTTGAGAATTCTAAGAAAATCTAAGAAATTCATTGGAAAAGGATTTTGAAATGGAAAATGGATCCTCAGGAAACTGGATTCTCAAGAAAATAGGAAATTTGAGAAAATGGATTCCTGAAAACTTGGGATTTTGAAATTTGAGAATGTTAAAACATAGAAAAATCTTGATTTGAACTTGGTAAATGCTTTTAAATGTCATTCAAAAACTTAGAATTTTGAGAAAACCAGATCCTGAGAAAGACTTGGAAATTCTTGAGAAAATTGAATTTTCTGAAATTGAAATTGGAAAATGAGTTTGAAAATAATGCAATTGAATGATATGAATGAATGAATGAATGAATATGAATTTGAAAAGATAATTTCATTGAGGAATTGGGAAATCTTTTTGAAACTTTGAGAAATGCAGTGCATTTTTGAAATTAGCCTAAGAGTGTAGGCTGAATGTGGCTAATATGAAGATCATAAATCTTGGTTTTCTTCGTATTCTGACTATGGCCATAAATACGAATCCCACCGAGTTTATAAACTCCATAAGAGCTTGTGCACGTGCCATTCGTGTAAACCATAGTGAATTTGAAATAATGTGCATGAATCATACATCACATATTGAAATTTGCATAAATTAAACTATATGCAATGCAGCCCTATTCTAAGCAGAAATGTAACTCTTATTCCAAATTATTACATTTGATGTTACATTGAATTGAAATAAAATAATAAAATAAAATCTTCTTCTCGAATATTTCTGCAAAACTAGAAAACAATGTTAGCACAAAAATGTAGGTTTTTCTGAATTTATCCGAAAATATGGGAAATTATCAGATATTATTCAGATATAAACTCATAATCATACCCCCTTTGATATAAACATGAGAAATAATGAATAAATTTTGAAAATAAACTTGGAAATTCGAAATTGGGGTCAAAATGAACAAAATACCCCTGATGATCTTGAAATCAGGGTTTTCTGAAAGAATTTTTTGTAAATTTTAGAATTTTGAAAATCAAATGAAATAAATCAAACATAATATGATAAGATATGATGATATGCATGAAATTTTGGAGAATTAGAAATTGAAATTTCGAAATTTAGGTCAAAATGACCAAAATACCCCCAATAACAAGACTATGGCCTTGAAACCAGGGTTTTCTGAAATAAATTTTGTAAAATTGAAAAATATGAAATGAAAATGACATTGAAATTAACCCTAATATGATTATACATGCTTATGTACATGATAAAAACCGTAAAATGGCGAAAATATCATAAAACATCGAATTTAACCTGATTTTCGCCTAATTTTCGCTTCTAAATTTAAAGATAAACTAACACATGGAGCAAATGAACTTGGAATTAAACCAAATTTGTCATGGACACCTAAAATAATCCTGAAAACAGAATGGATCTCGAAAATCTAATTTTTTTGTATTTTTAAATATGAAAATTCAAATAAAAACCCTAAATTTTATGATTTTTGCCTAAAATATTGATTCTAAAGGGGATTTAGGATATCAATTTTCCATAAAAATTTCCCAAATTTTATGGGGGGACATAGAATAGTAGGACAAGGATTTCTTCCTTTTACATTTTCTAGTTTTGACCTATGGTCGGAGCTGTACCACTCCGGCAAGTCGGATCGGAATCCGGCGACTCTAGTAAATGAAGGAAACAGACAGGTTTCGATAGAAAATGTGGGAAAAATGGCAGACAGATGGGAAAATGACTGAAATTGTGGGACAATGTCCCTGAAAAATAGAGGAAGATTTAATTTTTTGACACCATTGGGATTCGGGTTATGGTTTGGAAAAGGCCACACTGTTATCATAGACCTAAATCTCTGGAATTTCTGGACATTGGAATCTGTTAGACAAAAAGAGAAAATCCGGGAAAAATAATGCAACAGATCTAAAAATTCCCAAATTTTGGGAAATGACATAAAATTATGTTAGAAAAAACTTAAATGTTGAAAGTTTTTGCAGACAGATTACAGATTGTATGGACTCGGTGCATTAGGGTCTGTCTATACCCTGACAAAAGAAAATCGATATTTTCTCAGAGGTCTAAGCAATCCGATTTTTTACAGAGGTCAAAATTAACTGAAAAAAGCCTCAAAATTTCCAGATCACTAGTAGATTCAATTATAAATCTACTGTGATTTTTGGAGGATGATCCGAATCTCCCACAAGGGTGGTGTCGGAGGTTTTTGTCTGCTAAAGCGCAAACTGGAAGTTCCAGAAATGCAGAATCCCGGTTTAGGATTTGATTTGTTTAGAAGGATTCCAAAACTCAAATAGATTCAAGTTTTTGTAAGTAAAACAAATACATGCAACTAGAGATATCAAAATTTTATTTTGGATTTTTTAACGAAAATCACTCATGAAATAATAACTAAATTCTGCATATAACTGGAAAATCTATGACTCTAAGTTAATAAAAGCAAGATAGTAAAACAAATAGAATAAATATTAAAAACTAATCTAGATGCTATCTTTAAAATACGAAATCACATGAAATATGATGATAAAAGGAAAATAAAACAGCAGGGGAAATCCGATCCTCTTTAATATTGGCTAATCGAAATGGGGGATCCGATCCATCAATCGGATGGATCCCTCTATTCGGTACAGCCTTAATCAATGCTATAACCTCAGAAAATTACTTTTGTAACTGGGTGAATCCGGTTTTTGAACCGGATTCATGCTGGAATCACAGAGGAAATTGTAGTAGTAAAAGGGGCAAAGACTTACCTTATGGCCTTGCTACGGCGAATGAAGAAGATGGCGCTGGATCGACTGGAGCAAAGGGAAAGAAGGTGGACTGCTGGGCGTTGGAATGGCTGCAAAGGAGGTGCCGGCTGTAATGACTGTAGCTGCGACTTGAAGAGGATGGTCACCAGCTGGGGAAGATGCATGGTTCCTTGCTGGAGCTAGAGCCATTGATGGATCGGCTGGACGTGGCTGCAACAAAAAGATGTGGCAGCAATGGAGGTGTGGTCGCCGGCTTGGATGTGGAGCAGCTGCTGGGCATGGAGGAGGAGCCGGCTGAAGCTGCCAAGGAGATGGATATGGTCACCCTGGAGGAGGGCTCCTGCTGTTGGTGGCTGCAAAGCTTGAAGATGGCTGGGTGTCAAAGACACCAAGAGAGAGAGAATATGAGAGAGAATGGGAGAGAGGCGTGAGATGGGAGAAAGCAGCCGTAGCTTCCTCCTTTTTTTTCTTTTTTTCTTTTTTGGTTTTCTTAACTTAGGGAAGATCCTATCTTTCCCTAAGTTTTTAGTTTTAATTAGGGAAGGAAAGGGAAACAGCCTTTACGTGAATGGCTGGGCAAGAGGGAAAAGAAGGGAGGAAGGAAGGGAAGAAGGAAAGAAGAGGAAGAAGAAAGAGAAAGAAAAGGGAAAAAGAAAGGAAAGAAAGAAAAAGGAGGGAAAAAGTTAAAGGGAAAGAAAAAATGAGAAAAAAAAATGGAAAGTGGGGCTGGAGGCTTGGGTGACCACCTTGTGGGTCCCACCTCTCTAAAATGCAAAATAAATAAATAAAAAAAATGAACAAATAAAAGAAAACTGAAAGGAATAAAAGAATATTTATTTTTAATAAAACAGAAATGTAAATGAGTGGTCCAGCTCAGAGCGGGTCCAAATTCTACTTTTGAAATTTATTTTGACGATTAGAGGGGTAAAATAGTCTTTTCAGAAAATTTTCACGCAAAACGAGCTATTTTTGGCAGTTTTTAAAATGAGCTCGGATTTTGAAGTTCAATACTCCGTTGCAAAGCAAATCCAGTGTAGAATTTAAAAATGTAATTTTGAAAGAAATTCAGATTGTTTTTCTCAAGAAAATATTTCCAAATGAAACGAGCTATTTTTGGCAATTTTTGAAACGAGCTCGGATTTTAAAGTTCAATACCCCATCGCGAAGCAAATCCAGTGTAGAATTTAAAATTTTGATTTTGAAAGAAATCCATATTGTTTTTCTTGAGAAAATATTTTCAAAACGAAACGAGCTATTTTTGGCAGTTTTTGAAATGAGCTCCGATTTTGAAGTTTAATAGCTCGTTGCGAAGCAAATCCAGTATAGAATTTGAAAATTTGATTTTGGGAGAAATCCATATTGTTTTTCTCGAGAAAATACTTCCAAATTTAGACTCCCGGTGGTAAAAATGTTAATTTTGGGAACCCGAGGTTCTGAAGTTAATTTATGAAAGCTTTTAAAACTCGATCTGGATTGAAATTTATAAAACTGGAGTTCTGGATTTCAAAAATGAAATGAAATGTGATGAAATGTTATGAAATGCTGAGAAATTATATGAAATGATGAGAAATGACATAAAATGACACGCGAAATGCAGAGCCTTAATAAAGAATTTTGGATGTCAGACCCCGATTGACACTTGTACCAGTTTAAAAAGCATTAAAATTGACAAAATTTGCAAAATAGCTCAAGAAATGGTTTTCGAGACTCTATTGGGTCAGAGTGACACTGAAAATTGGGGTTCGAGCTGGATTGAACTGAAATGAGCCAGATTGAGCTGGGTTTTAGAGTTTCAGAACTCCAATGAGCTGACAAGGCACTGACTCAACTGACCTTTCCGACTGAATTTTCAAGAAAAGCTGCCATTTTTAGAGAAATGGTACAGAATGGTCGCTGGAGTGAAGTGAATTACGAACTTGAACTGACTTTGAGCTAAGAAAAAGGTCAATAATACTGACGTGAACTAAAATCGAAGCTCGAACACTAGCTCAATTGGCTGAACTCAGCTCAATTTCAGCTGAAAGAGCTGAAATGGACTAAAATGGGCTCCTGAACACTTGGAAATGGTTTTAAACTGAAACTGGAGCGCTTGAACTGCTGGTGAGCTCAAGTTATACTCTGAGGAATATGACTGACTATGAATGACTGACTCAGAGACAATTGGCTTAGATTTGAGTGAGAAAAGAGCTCATTTATGAAGAAATGATCCCATTTTGGCAGGAATGGTCAGAAATGAAAATGGTCTGTTCATTGTGAGCTCAGATGAGCTTGAGATGACTGATATTCTAACTATTCTGAACTGACCAATGAGCTTAGTTGACTCCGACTGACTGGGGTCCGGGATGACCTAGGGGTAAAATGGTAATTTTACTAATAAAAGTTGGTAAAATGGTGATTTTCTGAAACTGACTTCGGGGTTTGACTCCTACACTGACCTAACGGGGTTGGCACTGCATGAGGAGGGTTGTTTGAGAATGAGTGAGGAAAATTTGGGGTGTTTACAGATGCCCCTCTTTGCTACTAAGCCGGCTTGAAGACGAGCTTAGTGGCAAAGAAAAACACACCAAATTTTGGCTATAAAAATGCCCCAATTATAAGGATCTGACTGGGTATGAAGAAATTAGCCCTGATGAAAATGGTAGATATGAAATGAAGAATAAAGAAGAAAAATTTTACCTCAAAAGAAGTGAGATTCAGGTTTTGCCCTTAACCTGGATGGGACAAGAAATACCTCGTGTAGAAACGAAACTCAGGTTTAACCCTTAACCTGACCGGGAAACGAAATACCTCATCAAAATGAGGCTCAGGTTTAACCCTTAACCTGATTGGGAAATGAAATACCTCCTCAGAGGAGGCTCAGGTTTGTACCCTTATCCTGATTGGGCGGAAAATGAAATACCTCATCAAAGGAGGCTCAGGTTTGTACCCTTATCCTGATTGGGCGGAAAATGAAATACTTCATCAAAGGAGGCTCAGGTTTGTACCCTTATCCTGATTGTGCGGAAAATGAAATACCTCATCAAAGAAGGCTCACCTCATCAAAGAAGGCTCAGGTTTGTACCCTTATCCTGATTGGGCAGAAAATGAAATACCTCATCAAAGGAGACTCAGGTTTGTACCCTTAACCTGATTGGGAAACAAAATACCTCATCAAAATGAGGCTCAGGTTTAACCCTTAACCTGACTGAGAAACAAAATACCTCATCAAAATGAGGCTCAGGTTTAACACTTAACCTGACCAGGAAATGAAAATGGTAAGTTGAATGGTGAATAAGACAATTTTCTTGAAGAGGAATAAGGTGACTCTTTCAACAACACGAAAGATGAATTCTTTTGACAACGCGAAAGATAACAAGGCGATCCAAAGGAACAAGGCGATTCTTTCAACAACGCGAAAGATGACAAGGCGATCCAAAGGAGCAAGGCGATTCTTTTGACAACGCAAAAGATGAATTCTTTCGACAACGCGAAAGATGGGAAAGGCGATCCAAAGGAACAAGGCGATTCTTTCAACAACGCGAAAGACGACAAGGCGATCCAAAGGAGCAAGGCGATTCTTTTGATAACGCAAAAGATGAATTCTTTCAACAACGCGAAAGATAACAAAGGCGATCCAAAGGAACAAGGCGATTCTTTCAACAACGCAAAAGACGACAAGGCGATCCAAAGGAGCAAGGCGATTCTTTTGACAACACAAAAGACGAATTCTTTCGACAACGCGAAAGATGAATTCTTTCGACAACGCGAAAAATGGTAAAGGTTACTCTCTCAAGGTGGTAAAAGGTGATATCAGGATGTGTCAAGATGGACATCGAGCTCTTCACTTCATGTCAAGATATTAAGAAAATATTGCCAAAATGTTAAAAATTGTTTGTTGATTCAAAATGCTTGAAATTGATGTATATTGGTATGAAAATCTTTCCTCTTTTCTACCTGAAGTATTACCTCCGACTGGGCTTAACTCTGTAGAATCAAGATTCAAATTCAAATTGCTTGCAATTGGCTTTCTTTCAAGGAAGCTATCAATTTCCTTGATATGAGCAGAAAAGAGAGTATTCTTGATATTGTGAGAGCAATTGGTGAAAGAATATTGATAATAGAATTTCACACAATTTAAAGAGGATTCTTTGGCAAATTTGGCGGTCTGATATCCTGAGATTCTTTCCTCATGATGATCTTTCTGCCCACTTTTTCTTTTCTTTTCTTGGCAGAATTGGGGCTCTCTTGGGTTTTTGGGGATTACATCATCCTTCATTTTGGAGATGTTCTGACTTTTCTCTCTCTCTTTTTTTTTTTTTGGAAGGGTACGTCACAAACTCCTTCATCTCAGAGATGCTCCGATCCTTCTTTTCTCTCAGGGATTATATTGACGGTTATTGGCTCTTTGGTTGGAAATCTCTTGATGATAGCAGAAATTAAATATCCTTTAGGGTTTGTCGGGAGGCTCATCGCAGTCGCCTTCATCTTGACGGTGCTCTGAAATTTCCCTGGAAGGATCCGTCACAAACTCCTTCATCTTGGAGATGATCCAAATCTTCTTTGGCCCTGGGGGTCTACTCACCTAATTCGCCTTCATCTTGACGACAGTTGAGAGATCCCTTTTGCAGATATTTAATTGCAGCTTTAGGTGATTGAGGAGATATAGGGATTGGATGGATTTTTCTGTATCACCCAGGATATTTCGACTGCTTTATTTTCCAAGAATGATCTTTAAAAATGTACCATTGACTACGATCAATACCAATCACTTATGGCTTTGCAACAATATTGAATTTCCTTTGCTGGCCATATCGAGGATTTATTCTTCATCCTTTTGGTTGGCCAATAGAAAGAATTTGAATTTTGAATCCTTCTTCGTGAAAGCTTTGTCCTTTCGGAAGTAATACTGAAGGTATTCTGAAGTAATGTTTTTGTGCAATTAAAATTTTGAAATCAACAAATATTTAGTGACAAATTGGCAAAATTTTCTTGAAATCCTTGGTGAGAGCGAGCATCTGAAGCACTACGCAACACATCCATGACTAAACTGAATCCTGAAAATACTTTAGTAAGAGATCAACTTGAAAGTTAGGTTTTGTTTTGATTTACCAGCTCGAAAGCAGGATTTGTTTTATTTTACCAGCTCAAAAGCAGGATTTGGTTTGACCGACCAGCTCGAAAGCAGGATTTGATGACCGACCAGCTCGAAAGCAGGATTTGTTTTGTTTTACCAGCTCGAAAGCAGAATTTGGTTTGACCGACCAGCTCGAAAGCAAGATTTGATGACCGACCAGCTCGAAAGCAGGATTTGTTGACCGACCAGCTCGAAAGCAGGATTTGTTGACCGACCAGCTCGAAAGCAGGATTTGTTGACCGACCAGCTAGAAAGCAGGATTTGTTGACCGACCAGCTCGAAAGCAGGAGTTGTTGACCGACCAGCTCGAAAGCAGGATTTGTTGACCGACCAGCTAGAAAGCAAGATTTGTTGACCGACCAGCTAGAAAGCAGGATTTGTTGACCGACCAGCTCGAAAGCAGGATTTGTTGACCGACCAGCTCAAAAGCAGGATTTTGTTGATCGACCAGCTCGAAAGCAGGATTTGTTGACCGACCAGCTAGAAAGCAGGATTTGTTGACCGACCAGCTCGAAAGCAGGATTTGTTGATTTAAAAATGATTGACATTAATGAAATTGTAACTTGAAGGCTTGGAAAGTGATAGATATTGACAAAGTTGTAAACCGAAGGCAGGAGAATGATTGATGTTGGTAAGATCGTAACCCGAAGGCTTGAATTGAGAATCTGATAGAGTGGACGGCCCAGAGGCCTGATTGATCCAATTGGATTACCCGAAGGTCAAAATTTGAGAATTACATGACCCGAAGGTCGAAATTGGGAGTCGAATGACACAAGGGGTCGAAATGGGAAATCAAAGGTTGAGATTGAAGGATTGAATAACCCGAAGGTCGAAATTGAGGATTTGAATGACCCGAAGGTCAAAATTAGAAATTGAGTGACCCGAAGGTTGAAATAGAGAATTGGGTGACCCAGATGTCAACATTGGAAATTGGAAATTGGAAATTGGAAATTGATTGACCCGAAAGTCGAAATTGAAGTTGATTGACCCGAAGGTTGAAATTGGAAATTTGGAATTTGAAACTTGGAAATTGGGAAATTGATTGACCCGAAGGTCAAAATTAGAAATTTGGAAATTGATTGACCTGAAGGTCAAAGTTGGAAATTTGGAAATTGATTGACCCGAAGGTCAAAATTAGAAATTTGGAAATTGGGTGGCCCGAGGGACGAAATTAGAATTTGGAACTTTGAAATTTGATATTTGAAATTGGATTTGGAAGAAGATTCGAGTCAGAACTCTAATCTTCTAGACCAATTCTAGGACATTTGAATTGGATTTGGAAGAAGATTCGAGTCGGAACTCTAATCTTCTAGACCAATTCAGAAGGGAAAGAAATTCGAGTTGAAACTCGAATCCCAGAGGAAAGAAAATTCGAGTCAGAACTCGAATCCCGCAAGAAGACTAGATCAGCATGGATTAGGTTTGAAAACATTAACCAGTAAAACTAGATTTAGAAAGTTTGACCAATAAAAATTGGATTTTGAAAGATGTACCAGTGTGAATACTGGATTTTGGAAATGAACCAGTATAAGTACTGGATTTTGAAAATAGATCAGTACGAATACTGTTTTTGGAAGAATTACCAGCACGAACACTGGATTTTGAAGATTTACCAGCACAAACACTGGATTTAGAAAATTTTACTAGCACGAACACTGGTTTTTGAAAATCTTACCAGCACGAACACTGGATTTTGAAAATTTACCAGCATAAAACTAGATTTAGAAAATTTTACCAACACGAACACTGACTTTTGAAAATATACCCAACTGATTCTGATGAGAGTTTTTCAGTCTTCATCCTTACGATGACTTAGACAACTTTCGGGGTCTCAAGATTTATCCCTTATCCTGAATGGGTAGTTCAGGTTTATCCCTTAACCTGAAGGGGAAGTGAATCTGATGCAAATGAATGTAAATGAATGCAAATGTATGCATGCAAATGCAAATGAATGCAAATGTATGCAAATGAATGCAAAATGATGTAAATGGATGCACATGTGTGCAAAATGAGAGATTTGTTTGATCCTGCCTGCATACAGAACATTTTGAAGACAATTTTCAAAATAATGCCCCAGTGTAACTGGGAAAGAAGGATTTGACCATTATTGAGGAAAATATATTGAGGAATTACAAAGGATGGAATAGAGGATTTAAGTATAGAAAATTTTCAAATGTTGATCATTGATGGGGTCTAATAATTTCACACCATCGGCATTGATGAGCAGATATGAATTGCAGAGTAATGCTTCCTCAACAACATAGGGCCCTTCCCAATTCGACGGCCATTTTCCACCTCGGCGATGCTGGAGATAAGCCACGGATCTGAGTACTAGATCATTGACTCAGAATTTCCTTTCAATGACAATTTTTGCATATTGTCTGGCTACCCTCTGCCGATATGATTGAGCATGCTCTGCTGCTCGGAGCCTTCTTTCATTGAGCAAATCAAGTTGTACCAGTCGCTGCTGCTAATACTGATCAAGTGGTAACTCCAGCAGTGATGCGAACTTCAAGGCAGGTTTCTGAACATGTAGAGGCAGCACTACTTCAGTTCCGTAGACAAGTTCTGACGGAGTAGCATTAATTGGAGTTCGAATGGTGGTTCTGTATGCTCACAATGCATCATGGATCTTCTCATGCCAATCGTAGCCTGTTTCCAAAGTTCGCTCCAAGATTCTAATCAAAATTTTATTGGTGGCCTCTGCCTGACCATTCCTTTGAGGATAATAGGGGGAGGAGAAACAATGCTGAATTTTGAACTTTAAGTCAAATGTCCTCATTCTCTCATTCTTGAAATGACTCTCATTGTGTGACACGATATTGTGCGGTATGCCGAAACGACAAAGGATATTCTTGTGGATGAACGAGACCACGTGTCGACCTTCTACTGTACGCAAAATGATAGCTTTGAGCCATTTAGTAAAATATTCTGTTGCGGCAAGAAAATATTTGTAGTCGTTTGAAGCAGGGAGTGATGGGGCCCACAACATCAAAGATCCACATAGAAAATGGCCATGGAGAGATAACAAATTGCAAATATGTTGCTGACGCATGAACGAAAGGTGCATGTATCTGGAATAGAGCACACTTCTTCACAAAATGGTAGCAATCTTGTAGCATAGTCTTCCAATAATATCTCGCCCAGATGATTTGCTTGATAAGAGTTTGGTAGCCGACGTGACCACCGCAAATGCCTTCGTGTACCTCCTGCATAACTTCTTTGGCTTCATCTTCGTCTAGGCATTTGGAATATTCAGAACTGAATCCACGATGATAAAGGACATCGGCGAGAATAAAATATCGAGCAGACATGCACTGAATCGCTCGTTGCTCTTACCAATGATACTCTGAGAGAAGGAGACTGATGTCTTCTCCTTGATGGGAGCCTTTCTGAGACTGTCTTCAGCTTGCTTAGACATCATCCTAATCATCATTTTCTTGAACATCTGATATATAGCAGGATCAATGTCATCCCTATCATTCAGACTCTGTCTTCTGGCAGATCTTGGAGAATCCATTTCTTCTTGTCTGCTTCTAAAATCACTGATGCTCTGATACAGTGGTGTCTTCTTGCTTGATTTGATCTGAACCACTTGGGAATATTGATGCTCTCTACAGAATGAATGATTAAATTTCGATGATGAAGATTCAGGATAGAAATGAATATAGAAAAAATATTTGATAAGAATTTGGTAGACAATTGGAAGAACATCCCATTACTAGGGATTGGGTCGCCGCTGGAGTCACGACAATTATGTTGTCATTCTTTGCAAGAAGAACGAACAACTGCAAATATGCCTTGTCACCTAGGCGAGGTCATCAAACCATGATAGAATGAAAATTGAAGGATTTTTTTTTATTGAAGTAAAAATATGATTGCATCAATAGTGGACTTGGGAAAGAGGGGGCGGACAGACAATTTGCCACCACTCCTTATAATTGGCAGAGACACGAGGACCGAGAAAAAGTGGAAGAGTAACAAAAGAGTCCCAGCCATATCTGGCAGAATGGTATGCTCCAGACCACTGTGCTGATGTAAGGTCGAACTCTGGCACGACTCCTGATAGCAGCCGAGCTTCTACGCGCTTCTGTCTCTGAGAAAATTGTCTGACGCATCACTCTGGATAGTAGTAGGTACCGGAAAATGGGCCAAGTAGCTTGAACTGCTTGCCATACACATATGTATATTTGGGAAGAGGGCGAGCCCTTCAGTGCACAGAACCATCGCATGCTGATTTCTTTCTCGAGTTGTTCTAGATAATGAACTGACTTCTGCAAATGCCTCATACTGTTTATAGATCTCGATCAGGCTCACGTACTCATTCTCATTTTCTTCAATCAGTGGCCAAGACTTACGCGCCCTGTCATGCGAGCCACGACATCCTTAGGGTCCAGACCCTTGACATTAATTAGAAACTGTTGCTCTAACGGATCTCCAGGCTGACCGGCTGGCTCAGGTAGTCCCATAATCTCTGAAAACCCATTCATCATTAGTGTCATATCACCCCACGGGAACCAGAATGTGCAAGTGTGCGGATTCCACCGCTCTGCCAGTGCATGGATCAGATTGCCATTAACTGTCAACTTCCCCACTGCAGATGTCAATTCCAACCCGCAATCGCTCAGGTGGTCCGGAAACATACGAGAGAAGTTTTTGAACCAGACATAGTACCACCGGGGGAAGAAGGGTCCGGTGCTAAGAGATCGATGCTCAGGAAGACTTTGTCTCACCTCGTAGGAGATGTGACCCTCAGGAAAGACAGAGTCGAACTGACTGAATGCCATTAGACTGAAAGATAGGAAGATTGGAATTAGACTTTGAAAAAAAAAATACAAGAATTTTGAAAATTGCAGGCAGGATAAAAAGCTAGCAATTCGAAGTCCAGAGGAACGAAAGAATGAAAAATCTCCTGGAGTTTTGAAGAAAAGGTGGATAATTTGAAAAAAATCGTCTAGGGTTTTTGAGAAAAAGGGGATATTTCATAAAAGATGAAAAATGAGGTATTTTGGAAAATTGTTCGGTATTTTGGAAAAATTGGGAAAAATATGAGAAAATAAGGCGAAAATGAATATCATATATTAAATCACAAATAATTATGCACATACAACAATCCCTAAGAAGCCAACTCTAAATGTATTGATTTTGAAAGAGCTTTAGGACCCTAATCCTGACTCTAGGCTCAGATCAACTGTGTTCAATCATGCTATGCCGATATACTCGAGCCGAGGCTCGATGTACGTGGCATAAAACTCATCTCCGGGTCTAGGCTTGTGTTTTCCCAACATCCTTGAGCGCCTGCCGATATACGTTGGACTATGGCCCTTGGTACGTGGCAGGGGGGCATTAGCCCAAATAAGTGACCCAGTTGTGAGGCTCTGTCCCGAACTATGGTTCTGGAAGAGAGCCCAGCAACGTGAAGACCGGGTAGACATAGGTGGGGTGGTTTTTGAAATATGATCACATGCAGGCAAACAAAGGGCTCTAAATCCTAAAGAGATAGAATTTTGAAAACTTTTGAAGAAGCAAACATTGTTTTCATACCAGTCCTAGATTGAGGAGTATTGTATTTCAGACCTAAGTCTATGTGAGCATGAATAATTCTCCTCAATATAGTCCTACCAAACCATGCCTAGTCTACATGCAATCCATGTCAGCTGGGTTCAAGCCTAGGCTCCTAGGTTCACATGATATCAGAAATTAAAGCTGACATTCCATAGAACATAATTTTGATAATTGAGCTAAGTTAAAGCACATAATTGATCAGGCGAAGACAGGTCCCATCACGGTCGCGAAACCTGTTATCATCGCAAAATTTTTCCTCTCCCTTGCGAGAGAGAAACAAATTTCGCGAGTCAAACTCGACCAAAGTTTTGAAAATGATTTTGAAAATTTACTCACCTCCGTTTTGAAAATTTGCGGGAAAATTCCATGGAATGGGATCCGCCTGTCGGTACGAGGTTCAACCGTTCCTGGCGCCTTTACCAGGGGTAATTGAACCAAGAACCAATTATGTGCTTTAACTTGACTCAAATATCTAAATTATGCTCTATTTTTCCTAGAATGCACAAAGAATCAGGCTTGTGCTATGGAATTTTGAAAAATGCAAGTTTGAGAAAATATGGTGTTTGCTTTGGAAAATTGAAATGCATTTAGAAAAGGACTGGAAAATGCTTGAAAATGGAATTCCTGGGAAAATCATTGAATTTTATTGGAAATCAGAAATTTGCATTGGAAAGTGATTTCTCAGGAAAATTTGAACTTTGGAAAATCGATTTTGAAATTTGGAATTGCTTTTCTGAGAAAATGGATTTGAGAATTCTAAGAAAATCTAAGAAATTCATTGGAAAAGGATTTTGAAATGGAAAATGGATCCTCAGGAAACTGGATTCTCAAGAAAATAGGAAATTTGAGAAAATGGATTCCTGAAAACTTGGGATTTTGAAATTTGAGAATGTTAAAACATAGAAAAATCTTGATTTGAACTTGGTAAATGCTTTTAAATGTCATTCAAAAACTTAGAATTTTGAGAAAACCAGATCCTGAGAAAGACTTGGAAATTCTTGAGAAAATTGAATTTTCTGAAATTGAAATTGGAAAATGAGTTTGAAAATAATGCAATTGAATGATATGAATGAATGAATGAATGAATATGAATTTGAAAAGATAATTTCATTGAGGAATTGGGAAATCTTTTTGAAACTTTGAGAAATGCAGTGCATTTTTGAAATTAGCCTAAGAGTGTAGGCTGAATGTGGCTAATATGAAGATCATAAATCTTGGTTTTCTTCGTATTCTGACTATGGCCATAAATACGAATCCCACCGAGTTTATAAACTCCATAAGAGCTTGTGCACGTGCCATTCGTGTAAACCATAGTGAATTTGAAATAATGTGCATGAATCATACATCACATATTGAAATTTGCATAAATTAAACTATATGCAATGCAGCCCTATTCTAAGCAGAAATGTAACTCTTATTCCAAATTATTACATTTGATGTTACATTGAATTGAAATAAAATAATAAAATAAAATCTTCTTCTCGAATATTTCTGCAAAACTAGAAAACAATGTTAGCACAAAAATGTAGGTTTTTCTGAATTTATCCGAAAATATGGGAAATTATCAGATATTATTCAGATATAAACTCATAATCATACCCCCTTTGATATAAACATGAGAAATAATGAATAAATTTTGAAAATAAACTTGGAAATTCGAAATTGGGGTCAAAATGACCAAAATACCCCTGATGATCTTGAAATCAGGGTTTTCTAAAAAGAATGTTTTGTAAATTTTAGAATTTTGAAAATCAAATGAAATAAATCAAACATAATATGATAAGATATGATGATATGCATGAAATTTTGGAGAATTAGAAATTGAAATTTCGAAATTTAGGTCAAAATGACCAAAATACCCCCAATAACAAGACTATGGCCTTGAAACCAGGGTTTTCTGAAATAAATTTTGTAAAATTGAAAAATATGAAATGAAAATGACATTGAAATTAACCCTAATATGATTCTACATGCTTATGTACATGATAAAAACCCTAAAATGGCGAAAATATCATAAAACATCGAATTTAACCTGATTTTCGCTTCTAAATTTAAAGATAAACTAACACATGGAGCAAATGAACTTGGAATTAAACCAAATTTGTCATGGACACCTAAAATAATCTTGAAAACAGAATGTATCTCTAAAATCTAATTTATTTATATTTTTAAATATGAAAATTCAAATAAAAACCCTAAATTTTATTATTTTTGCCTAAAATATTGATTCTAAAGGGGATTTAGGATATCAATTTTCCATAAAAATTTCCCAAATTTTATGGGGGGACATAGAATAGTAGGACAAGGATTTCTTCCTTTTACACTTTCTAGTTTTGACCTATGGTCGGAGCTGTACCACTCCGGCAAGTCGGATCGGAATCCGGCGACTCTAGTAAATGAAGGAAACATACAGGTTTCGGTAGAAAATGTAGGAAAAATGGCAGACAGATGGGAAAATGGCTGAAATTGTGGGACAATGTTCCTGACAAACAGATGAAGATTTAATTTTTTGACATCATTGGGATTCGGGTTATGGTTTGGAAAAGGCCACACTGTTATCAGAGACCTAAATCTCTGGAATTTCTGGACATTGGAATCTGTTAGACAGAAAGAGAAAATCCAAGAAAAATAATGAAACAGATCCAAAAATTCCCAAATTTTGGGAAATGACATAACATTATGTTAGAAAAAACTTTCATGTTTAAAGTTTTTGCATAAGAATTACATATTGTATGGACTCGGTGCATTAGAGTCTGTCTATACCTTGACAAAAGAAAATCGATATTTTCCCAGAGGTCTAAGAAATCCGATTTTTTACAGAGGTCAAAATTAATTGAAAAAACCTCAAAATTTCCAGATCACTATTAGATTCAATTATAAATCTACTGTGATTTTTGGAGGATGATCCGAATCTCCCACAAGGGTGGTGTCGGAGGTTTTTGTCTGCTAAAGCGCAAACTGGAAGTTCCAGAAATGCAGAATCCCGGTTTAGGATTTGATTTGTTTAGAAGGATTCCAAAACTCAAATAGATTCAAGTTTTTGTAAGTAAAACAAAGACATGCAACTAGAGATATCAAAATTTTATTTTGGATTTTTTAACGAAAATACACTCATGAAATAATAACTAAATTCTGCATATAACTGGAAAATCTATGATTCTAAGTTAATAAAAGCAAGATAGTAAAACAAATAGAATAAATATTAAAAACTAATCTAGATGCTATCTTTAAAATACGAAATCACATGAAATATGATGATAAAAAGAAAATAAAACAGCAGGGGAAATCCGATCCTCTTTAATATTGGCTAATCGAAATGGGGGATCCGATCCATCAATCGGATGGATCCCTCTATTCGGTACAGCCTTAATCAATGCTATAACCTCAGAAAATTACTTTTGTAACTGGGTGAATCCGGTTTTTGCACCGGATTCATGCTGGAATCACAGAGGAAATTGTAGTAGTAAAAGGGGCAAAGGCTTACCTTATGGCCTTGCTACAGCTAATGAAGAAGATGGCGCTGGATCGACTGGAGCAAAGGGAAAGAAGGTGGACTGCTGGGCGTTGGAATGGCTGCAAAGGAGGTGCCGGCTGTAATGACTGTAGCTGTGACTTGAAGAGGATGGTCACCAGCTGGGGAAGATGTATGGTTCCTTGCTGGAGCTAGAGCCATTGATGGATCGGCTGGACGTGGCTGCAACAAAAAGATGTGGCAGCAATGGAGGTGTGGTCGCCGGCTTGGATGTGGGGCAGCTGCTGGGCATGGAGGAGGAGCCGGCTGAAGCTGCCAAGGAGGTGGATATGGTCACCCTGGAGGAGGGCTCCTGCTGTTGGTGGCTGCAAAGCTTGAAGATGGCTGGGTGTCAAAGACACCAAGAGAGAGAGAATATGAGAGAGAATGGGAGAGAGGCGTGAGATGGGAGAAAGCAGCCGTAGCTTCCTCCTTTTTTTTCTTTTTTTCTTTTTTGGTTTTCTTAACTTAGGGAAGATCCTATCTTTCCCTAAGTTTTTAGTTTTAATTAGGGAAGGAAAGGGAAACAGCCTTTACTTGAATGGCTGGACAAGAGGGAAAAGAAGGGAGGAAGGAAGGGAAGAAGAGGAAGAAGAAAGAGAAAGAAAAGGGAAAAAGAAAGGAAAGAAAGAAAAAGGAGGGAAAAAGGAAAAGGGAAAGAAAAAATGAGAAAAAAAAAATGGAAAGTGGGGCTGGAGGCTTGGGTGACCACCTTGTGGGTCCCACCTCTCTAAAATGCAAAATAAATAAATAAAAAAATGAACAAATAAAAGAAAATTGAAAGGAATAAAAGAATTTTTTTTTAATAAAACAGAAATGTAAATGAGTGGGCCATCTCAGAGCGGGTCCAAATTCTACTTTTGAAATTTATTTTGACGATTAGAGGGATAAAATAGTCTTTTCAGAAAATTTCCACGCAAAACGAGCTATTTTTGGCAGTTTTTAAAACGAGCTCGGATTTTGAAGTTCAATACCCCGTTGCAAAGCAAATCCAGTGTAGAATTTAAAAATGTAATTTTGAAAGAAATTCAGATTGTTTTTCTTAAGAAAATATTTCCAAACGAAACGAGCTTTTTTTGGCAATTTTTGAAACGAGCTCGGATTTTAAAGTTCAATACCCCATCGCGAAGCAAATCCAGTGTAGAATTTCAAATTTTGATTTTGAAAGAAATTCAGATTGTTTTTCTTGAGAAAATATTTTCAAAACGAAACGAGCTATTTTTGGCAATTTTTGAAATGAGCTCCGATTTTGAAGTTTAATAGCTCGTTGCGAAGCAAATCCAGTATAGAATTTGAAATTTTGATTTTGGGAGAAATCCATATTGTTTTTCTCGAGAAAATACTTCCAAATTTAGACTCCCGGTGGTAAAAATGTTAATTTTGGAAACCCGAGGTTCTGAAGTTAATTTATGAAAGCTTTTAAAACTCGATCTGGATTGAAATTTATAAAAGTGGAGTTCTGGACTTCAAAAATGAAATGAAATGTTATGAAATGCTGAAAAATGATATGAAATGATGAGAAATGACATGAAATGACATGCGAAATGCAGACCCTTAATAAAGAATTTTGGATGTCAGACCCCGATTGACACTTGTACTAGTTTAAAAAGCATTAAAATTGACAAAATTTGCAAAATAGCTCAAGAAATGGTTTTCGAGACTCTATTGGGTCAGAGTGACACTGAAAATTGGGGTTCGAGCTGGATTGAACTGAAATGAGCCAGATTGAGCTGTGTTTTAGAGTTTCAGAACTCCAATGAGCTGACAAGGCACTGACTCAACTGACCTTTCCGACTGAATTTTCAAGAAAAGCTGCCATTTTTAGAGAAATGGTACAGAATGGTCGCTAGAGTGAAGTGAATTACGAACTTGAACTGACTTTGAGCTAAGAAAAAGGTCAATAATACTGACGTGAACTAAAATCGAAGCTCGAACACTAGCTCAATTGTCTGAACTCAGCTCAATTTTAGCTGAAAGAGCTGAAATGGACTAAAATGGGCTCCTGAACACTTGGAAATGGTTTTGAACTGAAACTGGAGCGCTTGAACTGCTGGTGAGCTCAAGTTATACTCTGAGGAATATGACTGACTATGAATGACTGACTCAGAGACAATTTTCTTAGATTTGAGTGAGAAAAAAGCGCATTTATGAAGAAATGATCCCATTTTGGCAGGAATGGTCAGAAATGAAAATGGTCTGTTCATTGTGAGCTCAGATGAGCTTGAGATGACTGATATTCTAACTATTCTGAACTGACCAATGAGCTTAGTTGACTCCGACTGACTGGGGTCCGGGATGACCTAGGGGTAAAATGGTAATTTTCCTAATAAAAGTTGGTAAAATGGTGATTTTCTGAAACTGACTCGGGGTTTGACTCCTACACTGACCTAACGGGGTTGGCACTGCACGAGGAGAGTTGTTTGAGAATGAGTGAGGAAAATTTGGGGTGTTTACACTATCACCATTCTACAGACAAGAGCAGAACGAGGAAGAAGGCAGAATTGCGTTGAATTAAAAGGGACCAAAGGAGATACAGAACAGTAGGAATCACAGACAAACACAAGTGGATATGCAGGGGATATGACGACCCAATGATATATGCGATGCAATAGATTATCAAGATGAAACAGAAAATCTAAATCCATGAATGATCAAAACAAAGCAGAAATCCAAGAATTAATAAGCGAGCAAAGCATAAGTCGATTATCAGAAAGAAACTAGAAACCAGATATGAAAGAAAAACATAAATAAGAAGGGAAATCAAAATAAAACAAGACGGATTAGAATCATAACCTACAGTAAGATAACGGGAGGATCGACATGTATAAAACCGTTGAAATTCCATAATCAAAAGAAGGGAAAATGATAAAAAAAATGTTGGAATAGATGTATTCTGTTGATTTTGCAAGCAGGTGGGTCGGTCCTGCTATATGCAGACCGATCCCACCCTTTTGCTTTGTAAAAAAAAATAAAGAAGAAGGGAATTTTAAAACAAACAGATGCTACGAAAGAAAGGCAAATTTTTTATGAAGAATCATAAAGAAAAAGGGGCGATCACTTACCTGTAACGGCAGGAGTTCTGAAGGGGGAAGTTGTGGCTCCTTCAATAGTTTAGAGGGGAGGCTCTCAGGGAGAGAAGGAGGAAGAAGGGAGAGAAGAAGAAGATGATCATGGAGGGGTGAAAAGGCGGTGCTAGAGAAGAAGAAGACTATATGCTTATATAGACAGGGGAGGAGAAGGGTCGAGAAGGAGGAAGATTGGAGGATGGTTGGAGATGGACAGGAGAGCTCGAGAGAGAGAGAGAGAGAGAGAGAGAGAGAGAGAGAGAGAGAGAGAGAGAGCGACTTTCGTAACAGAAAGCCATTGCCGGGCATTTTACAAAAAATGGGTTTTATTTTTAAAGTTTTTTCAAAAAGGTGGTTATATTTACGAGGTTTTTTCAGAGAAGGGGATGAAGCTATTTTATAACATTTTTCTTTTGCTTTTTTGGAAGAGAAACTTAAATCTAAGAGGAATCTAAGAAGGATTCAAAAGATGGGATCCAGACGAGGTTTTTGAAATATTTTTATAAAATATTCGCTTTGAATTTGTAAGTTTTTCTGAAATAGGGTTTTTCATAAAATACATGATTTATTTCAAAAAATGATTCTCCGAAATGGATTTAGATCCAAGATTTTGAGAGAATACGGATTTTTGGATATCGATTTGAGATTGGATTTAGATAAAGTATCCGAGAAGATTCAAAGAATTGATTTTTTTTTTAGTTTTTGAACAATAAGGGATCCGAGATCAGAATTGGATCCAGATATCCGATTTGGATCAAAAGTTGGGTCAGAGATGAAAATTGAGTCTGGATTCTAGTGAATCCGAGAAATGAATGGAAATTTGATCAGAAATTGACCTGATTATTCAGAAGATGTGAGTCAGGGGCAAAAGGGGATTTTTTGGAAAATTTGGGGTGTTCACAGATTTGCACAAACATTGGTCATGCACTTTTACAACGATTTGTACTCATGCACAATGCAATTTTCATTCAGTTGGGGTCGACATAGACGTCATTGTGTAAATCGTTATACCATCGATTTCATCCACGGTCTAAGGATTTTGGGTTTTTCTTCAATTATACAAAATGAGTAAAATTATTAAATACAAATCGATTTCGTTCACAAATACAAACAAAGACATCGTTCTCATCGTAACTTCATAACTACAAATGCACATGATTTACAACCACATTCATATACAAAAAGTACTAGTAATGTTAGCCCACTGCACCATTTTCCTCTGACTGAGGCTGATTCATAGAGACTCTAGCATTGGTGCGGTCTTGACAATAAGCTTCACAACTTAAGCTCAGGCATCGTCCCCATGAAGGAGCAGAGGGGCTACATGATAAATCGTGTTTATATATTTGTCATGAAGTATATCAAAGATTAGGCAGATATTTTCCCAACTGTGAAGTATGATTTGCGAACAATAGAGGGTCTGGCAGTAGGAATAGATCAAATAGATGGCCATCAGCATCACCCTTTTGTCTATCATGTAGAATACCACCATAATCATCATCGAAGATTATACAAATCTTTCATCACGGCGTGAAACAACTATGTTATCAACATCAAACCCTATCTATCAAGCACAGGTAGAAGGAACACAGAAGAACAAGGAAGAAAGAAAAATACAAAGAAGAAGAAGAAGAAGACGAAGGTGGAGGAAAAAGTATTTTAGACCTGGACAACGGGTCGGGTCGGGTAGGGTTTTATATAGAGATCTATATTAGGGTTTTACATTTTTCAGGGTTTTACGCATGTGTACAAAAACCGACCCAATGATTAGACTTAGTAACATACAAATCGATTTAAGTAACAATTATAAAATGTTATGAGTAAATCACTATATTACATATCGATATCGTCCATATAGACAAACAGAGACATATCATTGTCGTAGTTACTTCATAAATACAATTAGACATCTTGTTTATTATCTACTGGTGATGATATATGTTTTTTTGATGATGATGGTCATGTATTTTATCTAATCCAAACCATTATGATCAGGTAAAAAAGCCTAGGTTTTTTCGTAAATGATTGTGGTTGTAAATCACATCGATTTGTAGTTTTAAAGTTAATGCGAAAACGATATGTCTTTGTTAGTCTTTGTGAACAAAATCGATTTATATTTATAATGTTACCTCAATCTGTATTGTTGAGTTATTCTCGATTTATTCTTTACTAAGTCTATACATCGTGTGGCTTTGTTTATTGCTTTTCTTTACGACCATTTATTAATCAGTTGTTTCGGCCATTGGTCATGATGTATTGTAAAAAGATACTAATATGTAAAAAGCTACCACGACAACGATATATCTTTGTTTGTCATTGTGAACAATATCGATATATAATATTGTGATTTACTCATTTATTTGCAACTGTTACTACAATATTGTTTTGTATAAAACATAAATCGGTACCATGCTGTAAATCACTTTAAATTTACCTCAATTTTTTTGTTGAATTGCACGTCGATTTGTAGATGAGACAACAATTTGTCTGTGCACTTTTATCATGATTTATACTCATGCACATTGTGATTTTCATCCAGTTGTACAAATCATTATACACATGGCAGAATATATTACAAAAATTGATACGAAAATGCAGCATAATAACTTAAAAAATGATATTGACAAACAAAACAATATCTCACAAATCAGTATTATGTTACTACAACAACGATTTGCGATTTATGATACATTGCATATACTGAGTGAATGGACAATATTAGATGGTGTAGAGGCCCTCTCATACAATATAAACGATATAGTATATGTATAACAATTTGTATATGTGAAGGCTAGATGAGACAACGATTTTCACTAATTGTATAAGCACTGAGCAATGGCAATTTACCTGTGGTATCAAAATTGTAGCTTTGTAAGCTAGATATGACAACGATTTATATGTGTGAATGATACATATTACAATTATCTATACATGTGAAAGATATATTATTAAACAGAGTTCACACACAATTCCTTTGTTCCATAGCTTTTTGGATGAAACCATTTTCATGAATGGTGATTGTGAACACCCCAAATTTTTCAAAGCTTTTGTAAATATGACCCTTTTCGCCCCTGACTCCATCTTCTGAGAAAATCAAAGCGATTTCAAAGATGAATTTCAGTCATTCTTCAGATTTTCTGAATTAAATTCCATATTGATGTATTCGAAATCAATTCCGGATCCGAATCCAGTGTTTTAAACCCGTATTCTCTTAAAACCTGGATCAAAACCCATTTCTGAAGAATTTTTCTCAAAATAGTTTTAAAACTCTCAGAAAAATTCTCTTTTGTAAATATTTTACAAAAACACAAAAAAATTAGTTTTAATCTTTGATTTCTCGTAAGGTTTTAGAATTTTATTCTAAAAGTACAAAAAAATATATATATAGGAAAATAACATAAAAAAAACCAAAAAATTGGAAAAATTACAAGAAAAGCAAATGATTCTCAAGGTTTTAAGAAGCTTCTTGCTGAAAACTTCAATTCTGAACTATCTTACAAAAATTCCTTTTAAGGGGAGCCTCTTTTAGGAAATATCACAAAAATTCCAACAACCCGCTCCCGCGCATGCTCTCTTTTAATACACCACCGTTGATCTTCCAACGGCCTCCTCCTCACTCAGCCTTCTATCCTGAACAAACCCACTCTCGAACTCTCCATTCTCTCTTTAAAAGGAGGCATCGACTCCATCCGGAGGATCATCGATCATCTCCTGATCTTCTGGGGCATACATTTCTTTCTGGCAAACACCGATCAATCACCGAGCTTTCTCTACAAAACTCATTTACAATCCATTCTTCTTCTTCATATTGTCAGTCATCAAGAACAAAAACCCATCATCATCGCGTTCTCTACGAATTGACCTCCAGATCTTCTCCTTTCAATTCGCCATCGATCGCCATTTCCGCCCATTGCCTTCTTTCCTTCCTCTCAATCCCCTTTCCCCTCTTGGTTCCTTGATTTCCTTCCTGCAATTTCCCCGTTGAGTAGCAGCAAGACCTTCGAATCTAGCGACACCAGCAAATCGGAGGATCGGGTTGATTTCCTCTGTCGGAAGCTTTCTGCAAAGCCAAACATCCACCAATTCCCATAATCGGACTGGACTTTTGGAGGATCGATCATCTCAGCCATCATTGATCCAGCGCCCATTATCGAGCACTGCCTGAATCCCTCTTTTGCTCTCTCCAGGAAAAACCGCAACTCTCTCTCTGACCTTTGAGCCCCGGCCAATAAGGAAGGGATCAATTTCATATCGCGGCTACATACCAGTGGCATTACTCTCTCCTTAATCGCAGCTCCCACGAACCAGGTAATAATCACCTCCTTCTCCCTTTTTGAAATTGGTTTCTTCTCTGTTTTAGTTCCTGTTAACGCATCCTGGATGGTCTTAAATTGCCTCTAGCAATTTTAATACCTCCTTGTGCAACAATAATGGAATGAACAATTCCAACAATAGTCTCCAGTTTATCGCTTGCAATTTGTTATAATACTTCTCGTATTTTCTTCATTGTTGTGCTCTGGGCTGTGACACACCATCGTTTTCTTCCCTTCATCCATGCAACTGTACCCACCTACTTAAATCTCATTTTACATCTCAGAATCTCCAGCAACGACACCCGATCTGATCCAGTATCAGATTGAGTCCGTTCTGCAGAAGATTTTAATCGACTCATGCTTTTTACATCAGTTTCTCTGGCTTTAGAAAAATCCTTTTATATCATTTTCTCTAGTTACATTTGATCATTACCCATTTATGCATCTTTCTATCATGTATGGCTACCTATGGCCTAATATCCCCCCCCCCCCTTTTTCTTTTTTCTTTTTTTTTGTTATTGCCACCTCGTATTGTATATTCATCCTCTATTTCTCATGTTTTAGTGGTTATAATTCTGTATATCTGTAGTTTATGTCAAAGGTTATTGCGTATTATGATTTCGCTCTCATCTATGTTTCATACTTGTATCCCATTTTGCTATACGATGGTGTATTCTGCAATTCATTCACATATATCCTGTAGAATAACTTGATTTTCTGTTTATGCCTATATCTGTCTCATCTCCCTTAAATCGGTATCGGATGTTTCTTGGTCGAGTACCTACTGAATGATAATGTCCTGTCCCGAGCATCCTACTGGATTAATCTCAGCATGGCAACTACAGCTTTTTTTTTTTATTTTTTTAATTTTTTTTTCTCTTGTCCATATAATAGATTTAATTCATACTTAATGCAATCTTATGATATGTCGTGCATTTCTATTTCACTCGGTTCATCTTTGGTGATTCAATTATTTCAATAATGTTGTAGAAATGATAGCAGTATTGACATCCTCAATGTCGGGGCCATTGTCGCTCCATTGCTGTTAGTTGACACGATTACCATCTTGGTGATCCTACATTTATAAAGATGTCTTGCTAATTGTGGTGATTTACCTTTAGTACTATGAAAACCTTCACAATCTGCAGCTGGAATAGACATGGCGGCCTCCTATTCCTTCGTAAGGCCTTGTGTGCGTATGTTAATTGGTGATGTCTATGCATCCATAAAAGGAGCAGGAACATCCAAAAGCAGATCCCAGGTTCGATAATGGAAAGTTTGATTGTACTTTCATGGACTCGGGAAGTCCTATTTTCATAAGTTCGATTATGGCATACCCTACGAATTTTGCAGCATCTCTTGGATTCTCAGATGATAGAATTCAAAGAACTCCTAAGGAGAATCCAGGAAGGTTCAAGTCGTCAGTCTTCAATTAGTGACTTGGTCATTATTATAAAAGCTAAATTTCTATATTGTAAATTTTTTTTTTTTTTGAAAAAAATCTAGCTTAGTATTGGCATTGGCCCCAGTGTAAGTCACCAGTGCACTCTATGCTTACAATAGCTTATAGGCCTTTTTGCTCCCGCCTTCAACCATTGTTTACACCTTCTTCCCCCTCCACCTTCAGCACCAACAGTTATCTGAGAAACCCAAGTCCCTTAGGGCTCTGACGAAGTTGACATCCAAATCCAATGTTTCTGTTCCTATTGGCTCACCTGAAGAAATTTCATTGGCATAAATTCTATCTTGGCCCCATTGTCTAGACGTCATTATGTTCCCCATTCCACTGTGGCATATCACCACTGTTGCATATGCAAAATCCCTCTGAATCCTCTCAACATCTCATTTCTCTCTCACTATTTCATCCTCTTAATACTTTATCATTTCACTTCACTTAAAGTTTCATGGTATCTCCTTCTTCTTCACCTTCAGCAAAATTTTTTTTTACATACACCTGTGCTTCCTGTAATTTGGGCCATGCATCAATAGCTACCTATCAACATAACATTGTCCATCTATATATGTTATCACCCCTCCCAGCTATCACCTTAGCATAGTCCTTTGATTACTTCATCTGTACACATGTCGGCCCAAGTGTAGGTACTGTCTACTACCAGTGTCATCCCTACCATCCATCTACAACAACTCCCTGAGTTGTTATAGCCTCACATCTACTACAGCAGTTCCACCGATGGCTGTGAGTCATCATCAACCCCACAGCAAGCACAATTGGCTGTACACTGCCATTTCAATACCCACAACCCCTACTGCTGTGAACCACCTACAACAGAGCCTCTGTACCCTGTCCAGTTTAGGCTCATCTAGCATCCATCTCCACCGCTGCACATTTTCCTCTATACTTCCACTTACCCACTTCATTCACCATTTGCCCAACACATACAACAGCTCATCTTCCACATGCACCTGCTTCAACTTCAACTCTTGAACACTATGTCATTCTGCATGTATATACCATTGCATTTAGTTTCCATCCAACAGCCCCATGCATTTCCTGACATATCATAGCCACTTGTATTTTTCTTACAAAACCACCTGCTGTATATGCATAGATATCACCTTTCTCCTACACATCAGTTCAATGGGTGTGACGGTATAACGTGTATATGTAGGTGTATCATGCTGTCTTAAATTCCCCTTATGATATCTCTTGTGATATATTATCTCTTGTTTAGGCTAATTCTTGTTTTGCAGGATTTTCTCCTTTGAAGCCTTGACATTTCTTAGATTCAATTCAAATGATGTAATAGTTAGGCTTTAAATGAGAATTTACATTCCTTGCTTTAGGTAGAATGAATAAGCATTGTAAACATCATTAAATTACTTGTTTTTCATACATTTTGCCTTTATTTCTCAAATTCTCACAATGGTGAAACACGAATGGCACGTGCACCTTTTCATAAGAGGTAAGTTAATTCTAAGTTGATGATTTACACCAACGGCCATAGTCGGGGTGTAAACAAAACTTAGTATTTTTATCTTTTATGAAATAACACTGGATCCGCATTGGATCCATTTTCAAAATTCATCATATTTTCTTAAATATTTTCTTCTTTTATCAGAATTTAACTTAAAATTAACTCAAAATATATACCAATGGCCATAGTCAGGGTATATTGAGGGTTAATTTCATTTTAAATTCTATAAAAGCACCAAAAATGTATTTTATTCTTCACTTGAATTTAAATGTGATTATTATATAATATATCCAATGACCATAGTCAGGGATATATTATATCTTCAATGTCATTCTTAATTCATTTAAAGAATGGAATAGATTTTAAAAATCCAATTTTAAACTCTTCAAATTCATTCATCATATAGGATAGAATTGCATCATATTTTCAAAACTTCTTTTTCAAAATCCCAAGTGTTTCTTCTTCTTCATCAGATCTTATTCAAATCCAATTCTATTTCATTTCAATATTCAAAAATTCAATTTTAAAGTCCAATTCGACTTTGAAATTCCAAAATCATTTTTTCAACTCAAATCAAAATTCAAATTCAAAGTTCAATTTAACTTTGAAGTTATCTTCTGATTTCAAAAGCAAGTTCATCCCCTTATCTTCAATCAAGGTTTGGATTTGAATCTCAAGTTTAAATTTGGGTTTCTAAAACCCAGATTCATCTTTAAAGGTCCTATTTGGACTTCTCAAAACCCAAATCCAAAGTCAAATCCTAGTCTCAACTTAGATCCAGATTTCTAAGTATAAACTCCATTCCACTTTAGATCTCCAATTGCAAATCCAAATTCCATTTAGGATCCAGATCCTCATTCTACTTTGGATCTCATATTCAGATCCAAATTCCAATTCTTAGGATCCAGAATCCAACTCTACTTTGGATCTCAGATTCAGATCCAAATTCCAATCCTTAGGATCTAGAATCCAACTCTACTTTGGATCTCATATTCAGATCCAAATTCCAATTCTTAGGATCCAGAATCCAACTCTACTTTGGATCTCAGATTCAGATCCAAATTCCAATTCTTAGGATCCAAAACCCAATTCTACATTGGATCTCAGACTTCAGATCCAAAAATCCATTCTTTAAGATTCAGAACCCAATTCTACATTGTATCTCAGACTTCAGATCCAAAAATCCATTCTTTAAAATTCAGAACCCAATTCACCTTGGATCTCGGACTTTAGATCCAAATCCATCATAGGATCCAGAGTCCAACCCTATCTTGGATTTCAGATTTCAGATCCAAATATCATCTTGGATTCCAAATCTTGAATCCAATCAAAGAAGAGTTAAAAACTGAAAATTTAACTCTTGACTCTCAAAATAAAGTGTTACTTCAAGAAATAGAAGATCTCAAGAAGGAAAATTCTTGCCAGGCAATTGAGATAAAAGAAATTGGAGTTAGAACCAATCTCTTACAAAAAGAAATATTTAGTCTTAAAGAAAAGTCAAATGATCTTCTTTCTATAGTGACCAAATTTACAAATGGTCAAGAGAATCTAGAAAAACTTCTTGGTTCTCAAAGATGCTCGGTAAATAAAACCGGATTGGGATATAGCTTCTTTGATACTCAAAATAGACCAAACCTTGTGGTGAAAAATCAAAGACATTATTCTCAATCTTTTGTTCATAGAACTAAACTTTCTAGTTCTAATAGAAATGCATCTAGATATGATTGTTCTAGACATGTTTATTCTAAATCCTTTTATAGAAAGAATACTTATTATCAAAGGAAACCAAAATCCAAATGGATATGGGTTCCTAAGACTAACTCTCATGGACCCAAAAATAGAAAGGGGTCAAATGCTCTGTTTTCTGATTTTGTTATAGGTACACAACATAAGGAGCAAATGGATATTGGACAGCGGCTGTTCCAAACATATGACTGGAAGGCCGGAGTTATTTTCCACCCTCCAAAATAAGGATGGAGGAACCGTCACCTTTGGTGACAATAACAAGGGAAAAGTGATAGGTATTGGTAATATTGGTAATCCAAAATTTCCCTTGATAGAAAATGTTCTTTTAGTGGATGGTTTAAAGCATAATTTAATATCTATTAGTCAATTATGTGATAAAGGTTTTCATGTTTCTTTTGAAAATGATTTATGCTTAATTTCTTATTTTCAATCTAAAAAGATCATTTTTAAAGGTAAAAGAAGAAACAATGTGTATTTTACAAACTTGTGGAAACAAAAACCATTTCTTCCTTATGGTTGTCTTTTAACCCGCATTTTTAGACATTTTAAAGTTCCTTTAACAAATGAAAAGTACATTGAGCAAAAAGAGTTCTTTGATCAAACAATTTTTAAAAGAATGAAAATTAAATATCTGCCTCCCTTAAATGTTGATCAAACTGAACCATCTGATCCTAATGAACCATCTATTTCTGAACCTTCACCTTCTGCGACACCTTCATCTCATGCAAAAAGAAAGAAATTTTCGACAAATCAAGACCATGATGAAGTTATGCAGAAACTGCAAGCTTTAGAGCTATATCAACACACCTTTCGTGAAGATGTGACTCAACAACTTGCTTCAATTTAGAAGGATGTAACTGCCATTAAGGATTTGCTAAACTCTCTTTTCTGATCTTTGATCTTTGAAAAACATACTTTATGGGTTGTAATATTTTAAACTTATCTCTATTTCTGCTTATGTTATTTTTGCCCTTACTCTTTTTTATTCTGACAAAGGGGGAGAAAAAGATAAAGATAGCATTACATTGAAATTACATGAGATCTTGAGAAAAAGATGATAGCAATTACATTACAAGAGATCTTGCATGAGAAATTCAAAATTAAGAGAAAAAGAAAGCTTTGAATGAATGTATTTCTAAATGCATGAAGAAATGATGAATGGAAATGCAAACCAATCAATATGTGATATATGTGCTTTAAATGTGCTAACTTTTAATGTTTTGCAGCATATTGATAGGGGGAGTAAAATCTCCATCTATGCATCTAAATGCTTCATCTTTGATTAAGTTTGTCATCATCAAAAAGGGGGAGATTGTTACGACAATGAAGCCATACATGATACTTCAAGTACAAGGTTTTGATGATGAGCAAGTGGAATCAACTGCATTTCAGCTAAGGCTATGAAGAAATTGAAGAATTCAGTGAAGAATCCTTGAAGACTAGTGTGCAAATGTTTAATTCATTAAAAGTCTTAGATTCTTGTAAGAGCCTTACTTAGAGTGCATATTTAGGTTGCATTTCACCTTAAAAGTCTTTAGAAAAACTTTTCTAAAAGAAACTCTTTTGAAAATCTTTTTAGAAAACTCTTTTCTTAAATTTTCATGTTTATTAGTCGACCAATAGACTTATCAGTCGACTAATCCTTTCGCGCCATATTTTCTAAAAAGTCATTCTTGTCAAATTAGTCGACTGAAGTTTTTATTAGTCGACTGGACAGAATGTCTGTTTTCTGGAAAATTAGCAGCAGTCGACTAATGGTTTTATCAGTCGACTGAACAGAACATGGGTTTTCTGAAAATTTAGCAGCAGTCAACTAATGCTTTTTATCAGTCGACCGAACAGAATGTTTATTTTTCAGAAGATTTTAGCAGCAGTCGACTAAAAGGTTTTTCAGTCTACTGATGATATTATCAGTCGACTAACTTTTCTCAAGTCGACTAAGTTTCAAAAGTTCAGATTTTCAAACGGCTTGATTAACAGATCAGTCGACCGACGATAACTGTCAGTCTACTAATAACTAACTATTAGTCGACTAACTGATGTTTCATTCGACTAATTTTGCCGTTTTCCTGAAACTTCAAAAAAGGCGTGTCTTTTTATTTTTCAAACGTTTTCATCGTTCGAAATGGACCGTTTTGACACCCTTTCATACTCTCAACGTATGGAATCTTTTAACTATAAATATGAGTGCATTTTACACTAAAAAACAAGAATTCAATCGATTTGAATCATTTACTTCTTGCTTTTCACTCCTATTCATTCAAGTATTTGTTTTCTCACTCACGTGATATTTTCACTTCAGTTTTTCACTCAAATCACTTTGAGAGATAGTGAATTCGTGAGTAGAGTGTTTCAACAACCTCAAAAGCCAATTGCATCTCATTTGCATTCAAAAGGAAGGCTCATAGGTTGTATTGTAAGTTCTTATTTCTTTTCTGTAAAAAGAAGGACTCCTTGGTATAAAGGAGTTGTTTGCTTTCAGTTGGGTTGTTACTGAAAGTGGGACCGGTTATGGTCTGTGTGATCTTGTAGTTTACAAGGTTGATAGTGGAAAATCTCAAGCGGGTTTTGCTTGGGGACTGGATGTAGGTCGGGTTTGACCAAACCAGGATAAAATCTTGTGTTCTTTGTGTGTTTGCTTTGAGATTTGCAAAATCATTCAATATTCCGCAGAAAAGTTTTAAAAGCACTATTCACCCCCCCTCTAGTGCTCGTTGCCTCGATCCTAGTGCACTTTCAGATTTTCCTTAGAGGTTGGTTGTTTCTTAGACCTTTTCTTGCCAACCAATTCTAGTGCACCCTTTGTCCTCCAATGATTGCGATTAGAGGTAGGTTTTCTTTTGATACCCTTTGCTAGGTGATTTTTTTATCATAATCTACAACATTCACTCCTGACTTGTTGAAGATGATGTTTACGTTTTGGCGCAACTTCTCATGAGTGTCAAGGAAAGCATAATTTTTACCTTCGTTGTTCATTGCCATTTTCTTGGATTGGTCTTCATGAGCTACAACGAACTGATGGTGAATTAACTGCATATTTTCAAGTAGCTCCCTTGACGCTTTTCTCATGCATACATAGGCTTCTTCACTTTTCGGTGTCAAAACTGCAACATGCATAAATGACCTATACAGTTGTTAGTAACGGGAGACTATGTGGCACTTCTCATCAACACTAGATTGACTGACATTATCTGTATCCAGCAGTTCAATATTTGCTTGTCTCCTCCATCTTCACATTAAATGACTCATGTATTTCTTGTATCTTCTCTTGATTAAGTGTCTTTAATGCATAACGACATAAAATACCTTTGAATTCATACTTTTTGCACGTACATTCAACTGTTTTGTTGTCAACAATGTATGTGACATGTGCTTCTTGCCTTTTCTAATGCTCTTCACCCTCCCATATAATATGGTATTTGTGCAAATTCTCGGTTTGCATGCATCCTTTTATGTTGCAATTCTTGACCTGTATAACCTCCTTCTTAATCCATTAAAATACAGTTAGTATACACAGACCTACAGGTCGCATCAATATTTTCATGCCCAAAGTTACAAGGCATGTATTGAAGCATTTCACATCTTGTTCAAGCTTATTTTGTCTAAGACCGTCTACAAATAATTCATATTGTTCCATGAAGCGAAACATTGTTAAACATGAATACATGGTTTTCTTGAGTGTGGCATGTATAGATTCCGTTCTTTGTATGCTTATCATACCTGCACAAAAGTATTGTCTTCCTTATGTCAATGCCCACTTCTCATTTTCTGTATATAAATTTTGTAACCACAGACAATCTTCAAGGTCATACATCTGAATCATTTTCTCCCAATTAGACATAAAGGTGACCTCGTCTACGCTCTGAAGTACACAACTTATAAATTTTTTGTCAAATTTTGTCTTCTGATTAAATATGTGTCCTATGTTTTTTGTTGCATTTTGAAAGATATGCCACAAACATAGGCGATGATGTGCATCTGGCCACACATGAGACACTGCAGCTGCAATTGCGTGATCACCATCTGTAAGTATAATTTTAGGATGCTTCCCATTCATTGCATGTGTAAATACTCTGAACAACCACTCAAAGCTTTCCTCGGTCTGGTCGTACAAAAAAGCACCGCCTAATATACAACTTTGTGAGTGATGGTTCACTCTAACAAACTGCGCAAATGACCACTATTCAGTATTAATCTTCACTGTCGTATAAAAAAAATACATCATTGAAGCATTCATAATGTACTCTTGACTTTGAATCTGCCCAAAACATATTCACAACATATCCATCTTCATTCAGTCGCATTGCACTTAAGAAACCAGAGGCAATGCTTGATTTCTTATGTAAGTAATCAACCAAAGAACATATTTCTCTATTCTTCATGTTATATGTCCTCTTTCTTCTCAAGTGGTTTCTTAGATCCATAGGTGTGAATGGCGCATTCTTGCGACCACCATTTATCTGCGCGTACAAATTATATGTCTTCCTTGGTGTAATGCCAACGCTATCAGCTATTTCAGCAATTGCAGCATGCGCTTCAGTTACTTTATGATGTGACCTTAATATAGGAGTCATAAATTAAGCAGATAAATCATGGTTATGATCACTAATTTAAGTATGAACTACATATTTCTCATTCGAAAGTCTTCTTAACATAATTCTCGCTGGACAACCACATCTTGAATCTGGCTTGCTCCTTGTTGGATTTTCACTTGACCTCTTTCAACCTTCCTTAGAACAAACATGTCTTTCTCACCATGACACCCTATGCATTTTTTGACCAAGAATACCTTCTAACACTGAAGCTAAATTTTAAGGCATATTCATTGTAAAATTTATATGCAGCATCCTTATTATTAAACTGCATTCCTTCTACGGGAACAGAGTCAGGTGTACCATCATGTACATTCCCAGTGCCTTCACATTTATCAAGTGTACTGTCACGATCGTCTACCTCATTATCCAAATGCATTTCTTCTGATGAAACATTCAAGTCAAGAGTGAATCCAATGCCTATACCCTTCTTATCATGTGCATCATTAGTGCACATGTTCACTTCTTCAGGTGCGTCATTAGTATAGATGTTCACTTCTCCATAACTATCCAATGATTGAGATAGATCATCTTCATTAAAATCAGATGATAAGCTCAACACTGTTATAAGCAAGATATCAATTTGCGATAGCCATCACATACGTTTATTACAATTTATTCAAGATGCATATAACAATGGATACCGATAAAGGTTAAGCAAGTCAAAGAAACAATTGAATGAATCACAATATAAAAGCAACAATGATTTGTTATTTGCTTATACTATACATCGAGTTGTTATTTACCATGCCAATAAATGAAACAATTTGTCATATATGTGTGTTGACGATAGCGATTCACGTGACAGAGATTTAATTATATCTACGACACTATGAAGTGATTTCAATAGAAATCGCTAAATGAACAATGATTTGAATACGAAAATCGCCACTGCAAGCGCACAACAATGTATTTCCACATGCACACGTTTTAAAAATCTTTCTACAAATATCTTACAAATCAATACTAGAAAACACATAATATCTTACAAATCAATATACATATCGCAAAATATATTACAAATCGATATAAAAATTTAGCATAATAGCTTACAAATCGATATTAACAAACAAAACAATATCTCACAAATCGGTACTATGTTACTACGATCGCAATTTGCGATACATTGCATGTACTGAGTGAATAGACGATACTAGATGGGGTAGAGGCCATTCCTCACATCTGTAAACAAGCATTCTTGTCAACAGATCCCAGCGTCTTACAAATATCATTAAGTTTCAAACAGTCGAAAGGACAAGATCCACCTGTAATAACAAAACAACGCTTTAATGGCACTCACGATGACATACGTTCTTCAACAATAGCATGATGATATCGAAAGGTACTCACGATACCTTAATGGCACTTGTTGGAATGTTTGTACATCATTTCTTTCTTCCATACTTCCTAACGACAACAAAAAAGAAGAGAAGCCTGTAAAAAGAGATTGCCGAAAAATGCCTTTATGACGCCCACCAATGATCAAACCAGTCGATCACGAACCTGAGAATGTTTTGTAACACAAGGCAAGAACGAGAAGGTGGCAATGTGTTGTAACACAAGCTAAAAACCAAGGCGAGAACCTGGACTCGAGACGACGGCAAAGGTTGCTCCGGTGGCAGCAGACGACGACAAAGGGTGCGTCGTCAAAGGGAGCTCTTGTTACAGCAGATGGTGCAAAACAAAACTTTTGGACTTTAAAGAATTAACATCATCCTCGATTTTCTGGATGCAGAACATTTTGGCATTTTATCAAATCATTGTTTCCCTTTTTTTGAATGGAGGAAATTTTTGTCCTTTTCTCGAACCGTCGTTTCATGGCGAGAATAGTAGAAAAGGGTACTTAAGTCTTTGCAACCGTATCATACTCTGATGCTAAGTGATTTTAACACACACGGGAATACGAGCCTCATGTGCTTATATACGTGGTGCTCATTCGGACCCCCCGAACACACACTATAGCAAATTGTACGTCTTCGGGGGAGAACACACAATACCCTCTCATTTTTTAACCCGTGGCTGGCTGGGAATGCCTCTAAATTTGAAAAAAATAAAAACTTATAATTTTAACGATTTTCGGCCAGAACAACCTACCAGAACTAGCTAGATTGTGGTGGTCATTGTTGAGGTTTGGAATTGGGAAATTTTGAGGGGTCTCAACAACCACACATCCCATCTCTCCCCTCCCCCCCCCCCACCACCACACACACACACACACACATGATAAACTAGGATTCATAAACTGGGGGTAAGTAAAAAAATAGGCAACCCGAGTTTTTACACACTTGGCTCCTTGCACCCAACTTGTGCATAAAACCAGGTTTAGGCTATAAACCTAGTTGGACACGTAAAACCATGTTAATAACCTGGTTTTAGGTATCATCCATACAACCACTAAAATTTTGTTAGTTTTTCTAAAAAACATCTCAAGAAATTGTTGGCCAATATAAAAATATTAAAAATTACATACAATACACAAAAAACATAAAAGAAATATATAATGTATGTATAGGGTGGTGGTTCTTTTAGGTTTTGAATTTTAAACCATGGGTTTGAGAGTGCCCTCTTCATTAACGAGAGCATGTTTGTAATGCCACGTGATTCTTGTCCAAATCACAATTACAACACATTCTCAAGGTTAATAAAACATGAGAAAAGTACAATTGTGATTGTGATTGCTACCAATAATTGTTTTTGCCTTGAATCTTATAAAAGTTGGTCACAGGATTGACCTTGTGACCAACAATCACACTCTACTTTTTCAGTTGTGATTGTTCATCCCACTTCTGACCAAAGCAAGCATGCCTTGGGTGTGTGTTACGTGAATAAAAAAAACATGGAGAATTTATCCATTGATAAATAAATGATTTTGATGTTCACACGAGAATAAAAATTGATAACCACACAGGGCGATGAGAATAGAATATTGACAACCAAAATAGGTGATGTTTACATGAATATAAAATCAATAACCTTACCAGGCGATGAGAGCAGAATATCGATAATCACTCAGAGCGATAAGAACAAAAAATTGGTAGCCACACAAGACCATTTACGTGGTTTGGTTCTTAAGACCTACGCCCACAAATGAACTCTCTCTCTCTCTCTCTCTCTCTTAACTTGTGAGGGAGGAACTCATTATTATTTATAGATCAGCCTGAAACCAGAGTATAATAAGGAAACTCTTGCTTCGAGAAGGTTTCTATATATTTACAAGGACCCTTTAAACACATAAATTTAGACTTTTTATGTTCATAAGTTTCTTAGCCTTTAAGAGGTCTTCTATGGCCTTAGAGTTCTTAGGCAACAATGTAGTTGGAGTCTTCTTAGAGTAGAAAGTAGCTTGAGCTTTTAAAACCTTCTTCCTTTTATGTTCATCTCCCTTGGACATCACTTTTTGATTATCCAGCCCATTCTCTAGATCCAGACCTCCATTGACATTGTTTCTACTAGGGGATTCAATGAAAATATCCATAGAGAAAAAGTAGTAGTTTCCCTTGTGATTTTTGAGGATATTCAATTCTTAAAATGTAAAAAGGTTGCCCAACTTATTCACCATTTTCAATAAGCACGTGGGGCTCATGCTGTTTTAAGGGTAAAGAAGAGAGTCTGAACCCTTAATTGTTATTGAAAATATCATGAAACATGCAACATACACACTACAAAAGATAATCTATCAGTGGGAGACGTTAATACTGAAACTGTTTAACACAAGGTAAAAACTTAAAATTAAAATGTACGGGCTATAGGACCATTATATAGAGATAAAAAGCAGACTCATAACTTCTCCTTCTCATTAGGAGCCACTACCCCACTAATGCAGGACTCTTGTAACTCACAGAAAACTGACTTTGTTAAGTTTAGAAAACACATCACACGTGGTTTACAAACTACTCTCACACACACCCACTAACCCACTACTTATGATTACACATTCATGTAACCCCCTTTTTGCATCAGACTCTATCACTCCCCCTTGATGTAAAACTCGATACACCTAAAGTGGATCTAAATTCCACAAACATTGAATAGCTGAGTGCTTTTGTAAATCCATCTATAATTTTATCATTTGTAGAGCAATATTTCAATGCTACAGCTCCATCGGCGATAGCCTGTCTGATAAAATGATGACACAACTCAATATGCTTAGTTCACCCATGGAACACAAGGTTATTTGTCATGGCAATGGTTGCTTGGTTGTTACAATAGAGTTCTGTTGTATTTGCCTATTCTTGATGCAAGTCCGCCAAAATTCTTTTTATCCAAATAGCTTGACATACGGATGCATTCGCAGCAACATACTCTGCTTTTGAGGATGAAAGTGCCACTGTTTCTTGCTTCTTTGACATTCATGACACAACTGATCCAGGATTGAAGATGGATCCACTCATGCTTTTCCTATCATATGCAAAACCAACCCAATCACTATCAGAAAAGCCAATTAATTTGAAATCATGAATTAATTGGTACCAAATCCGATAATTAGTTGTTGCTCGAACATAACGAAGGATCCGCTTTGCCGCTCCAAGATGATGTATCGTGGGACACTGCATAAACTTTGAGATTAGGTCGATAAGAAAAATGATATCTGGACGTGTCTGGGTAAGATACATTAGCCTTCCAACTAAGCTTCTATGCAACCGTTCATCAGCCTTCATAGTACCATCGTGTACCGATAATTTCTCATTAGTATTCATGGGAGTGGAACATGGCATGCACGACACCATATTAAATTTCTCAAGTAAGTCTAAAGCATACTTTTCTTGAGAAATAAAAATACCATTAACACTTTGTTGAACTTGATGTCCAAGAAACTAATGTAACAACCCTAGATCTGACATTTCAAATACTTGCATCAAGTTTACTTTAAATTCTTCAGAAAGTGTACTCGACAAGCCTGTATAAATTATGTCATCTACATAACCACAAACTATAAGAAATTCAGTACCTGTTCCTTTTACATACAAAGTGTGCTCACTCTCACTTCTGTGAAATCCTCATTGCATTCGGTATGAGTCCAATCTTCCATACCAGGCTCATGGTGCCTGTTTAAGGCCATAAAGCACTTTTTTCAACCTGTACACATTCTCTTCCTTACCTTTAACAACAAATCTGTATGGCGGCAAACATAGACCTCTTCTTCCAAGAACCCATTAAAAAATGCAAACTTTATATCAAATTGAAAAACTGATCATTTCATATGAGTTGCTAATGCCAAAATAATTCTAACAATTTCAAAATGTGCAACAGGATAAAAAGTTTCTGAAAAATCTACTCCAAATTCTTGAGCATACCCCTTAATGACTAACCTTACCTTGTATTTTTGCACACTCCTGTCAGCATTATATTTAACCTTCTAAACCCATTTCACACCAATAGCATTTTGACCTATGGGTAAATCTACGAGTTCTCAAGTATCATTTTTTCACTGGCTTCCATTTCTTCTTTCATGGATCTTACCCATTCGTGTTTCCCACTAGCATCCTTGTAGCACATAGGTTCTTCAACCAATAGAGAAAATGTACAAGATTCATAAATTTCTTTTATGAATCTTACCTTTCTAGGTGGTGTATCTATGTCCTCAGTACCACCATTGTCTTGAGAGATGCTTGTTGAAGCTTCTGATATTATTGCCTCTTTCACCAACTTGGTCTTTACAATTGCATTTCTTGAAGCTTCTAACATCTTATCAGACACAAGGGGAATGCCTCCCATATTTGACCTATCTGCATCTTGATTCTAATTCTAAGAGCTTAATTCATAAAAAATAACATCACGATGAATAATTACACTCTTAGTTGTTGGATTATATAATTGATACCCCTTTGTTGTGTCACTATAACCAACAAAAATGCATTTCTCATTTTTCTTATCTATCTTGTTACAATCACTAATCGATCAAGAAATAAGAAACACAACAAAAAATTCTTAAATTACTCACATTTGGCTTTCATTGCCACCATGCCTCATATGGAGTCATGTTATGCACAACTTTTGTTGGAGATATATTGAGTAAGCATACTGTTGTGTTAACTACTTCAGCCTAAAATTCATTTGAGAGTTATTTTTTACTCAACATGCTCCTTGACATTTCTGATTGTACAGTTTTTCTGCTCAGCTACACCGTTTTGCTCTTATATTTCCCTTACTGTTAGCTACCTACGAATTCAATTCTTCTTGCAAAAATCTTCAAAATCATTAGATAGAAATTCTCCCCCTCTATCTGTACGTAGATACTTTATGACATGCTCACTATCTTTTTCTGCAAAAACTTTAAACTCTTAAATTTTTTTAAATGCTTTTAATTTTTTAGAAAGAAAAAATACCCAACTCATGCAAGTAAAATCATCAGTAAGCAATAAAAATATCTACTATTGTTCAAGGATAGAGTGTTCATGAGCCCACAAAGGCCTGCATGAACTAACTCAAGAGGCTTTTTGGCTCTCCATGCCTTTCCGATGGAAAATGACAAACGATGTTGCTTCTCATGTACACACCCTTCACCCACTCCATCATTGCATATTACACTAGGCAACTCCAAAACCATGTTTTGGGTTCTTAGTATTTTCAGCCCATTATAGTGTAAATGTTCATTACCGTAAGTGTCAAAGATGCGAAGACCTATCATCTTTGCCAATCAAGGCAACATCATTCACGTGTGTAAATTCAAGAGGGAACATTCTATTAGGTGCCATCTTGACTCTGATGAGAGGTTCACTGTCTATTTTTCTTTTTCTAATTTCACATACTCCATCATAAAAATTAAGTGCATAACCATTCTCAATCAATTGTCCAACACTCAATAAATTTTATGATAAATGAGGTATGCAATAAACATCATGAATCATTCTTTTATTAACTTATTTAACGTCAACTTCAATAGTTCCCTTGCCTTCACTTTGCACTTGTTTGTTGTTTCCAAACCGAACATTCATTCTCATGGATTCATCAATATTGTGAAAAAGTTTTTTTTTTCACCTGTCATATGGTTACTACAACCACTATTTAGAAACCATATATTATTAGCCTTGGTTTTCAATTGAGCAAGGAAAAGATTACATTGTTCTTGTTCTTCAACGACATTGACCTGCTTCTTTGTTTTCTCCCAACACCTTGCTTTCACGTACCCATACTTCTTGCAATAATAGCATTGTTTGTCTTTATAAGTCGACTTTTGATTATTTCCATTGTGCCGACCCATTTTAGATCTTTCACGACACGACCTCGGCCTCGATATCCACCTCTACTTCTTCCTCTTCCTGCATATTTGTTCTCCAAGGATCCTTCGCCACTTGCTTGCTTGTTAGAAATTTTTACCTTGGCCTGAAATGCATTTTCAATACTTTTCTCGGTTGACCTGTTCAACCTAGCCTCATGTGCCAAAAGAGACCCCATTAATTTGTTAATAGAATAATCACTCATATCCTTAGATTTCTCTATAGTTGTGACGATATGATCAAACTTTGGTGGTATACTTCGTAAGATTTTTTCTACTACCTTTTTATCATTAATTATTTCTCTAAATATTCTCATTTGATTTATAGTAGTAGACATTCTAGAAAAAAAGTCTTGCACAGACTCATTTTTTTCATTAACAGGGTCTCAAAATCTCTACGAAGTGTTTGGAGTTTCACAGTAGTTACCTTACTATCTCTATGATAGGCTTCCTTCAAAACAGTCCACATTTCATTTGGCTTGGTGGTTGTCGCAATTCAAGAAAAAATACTTTTTGTTACGGTTTACTGCAAAATGAGAAGGGATTTAGCATCCCTTTTGCGCAACTCCTTTACTTCAGTTGCTGCCTTTTTTGTTGCCTTTGAGCTTTGTCTCTACAAAACCATTTTCAACTAGATTCCAAAGATCTTGAGAGATGAAAAATGCCTTCATCTTAGTATTTCAAAATTCATAATTCTCTTCATTAAAAATAGGTACCAATGCATGTGAAAGATTTATAGAGTTTAGATTCGTACCGTTAGACATCATGAATTACACCACGTAATTACAAACCAACTTGAATATCCAACTTTGACAACGATCTTTGCAATGATCAAACACGCCCAGCTCAATCCAACCTGGTGCTCTGATACCAAAACTATTGAAAATATCGTGAAACACGCAGTATACACACTACAAAAGATAATCTAACTGTGGGAGACGTTAATACTAAAATTGTTTAACACAAGGTAAAAACTTAAAATTAAAACGTACAGGCTACAGGACCATTATATAGAGATAAAAAGCATACTCATAACCGCTCCTTCTCATTAGGAGCCACTACCCCACTAACGCATTGTAATTCATAGGAAACTGACTCCTTAAGTTTAGGAACCACATCACACGTGGTTTACATACTCTCACACCCACACCCACTAACCCACTACTTACGGTTACACATTCACGTAACCCTCTTTTTGCATCAGACTCTATCAATTGCAAAGATATAAGAATTGAGAAATTGTCTGATGAAATGTCCCCAAGAAAGCTGTTCTGGCAACCAAATGATATCTCATCGTTTGGTTTGTCATTTGCTGCTTCAATGATATTATTCTTCCAAAAAAAAAAAAAGACAAAGTCAGAACGGAATGCAACATGAAACTAATGGAATTCCATCTGGCCAGCAGGTGCGGTCTGTGCGAACTTGAAGTAGAAAATTTTGTGCACTTGTTTGTACTGTGCAAATGTCACAGAGAATTGCATATCAAATATTGGAAATAGGTCCCAACAACCCACTACCGTTGCCCGCGTGACCTGCTCCTAACTCATCCAAGGGGCGTGGGGGCTGGCCGAGGAGACTTCAAATGGAGGTTCTGGGTGCTGGTCACATGGCGATAAATCTGGCTGTCTCAAGCATACAGAAGGTCCACAGCATGATATGCAGAGAAACAAAAGAAGCCAATAAACTGGATCAGGGAAAAAATGCAGCAATGGTCAAGTTGCTGTGCTGCTGTTAATATGGTTTACATTGTTGACCGGTGTATGGGAACTGTGAATGTAGTATACAATGATGTAGTAATGCTATTTATATGAATAAAATTTTCCTTCTAAAAGAAAAAGTGTTTGAATTATTTAAATACATGTTAGTGAAAGGACTGGCACCAGATGATGCAACTTTAATAGCAGCACTAATGCTTGTAGCCATTCTTGATATATTTTCAGATTGATGAGTATGTATGGGATTACTCCTCATCGATGTCATTAATCGCACGTTATATATATATATATATATATATATTTGAAAATGAACAAGGATGCTAAAAGAAGCAGAGAAACTGATGTGTAGACCAGTTGCTGGTTATGCAAAAATGAGCTTGGAGCTTAATCGAGTTAAGGAGTCAAAAAACTGAATGTTTCGATTTTTAGTCTTGGGAAATGCATTGTTTAAATTGTATAATATGATTATAGAGATATATACTTGAAGCATGCACGTTGTATATAGGTCTAGCGAGTCATTCATGGGGAGTTTATGTGAAGGCCTTAGATCTCAACCTTGAAATTCTGTTAGTGGTTCTATTGAAGACATTCAATAATAATGCTGAATCAAGGATTTGGAAAACTAGACACTGATTATAGACAGCCAATCTGCAGGCAAGAAATCCCTATACAATGATGACCAAGAAGTTTGTCAGCCCCGCAGGGGTCGTCCACATTATTAGGTAGGGCATTATGCCAAGCTACCTCAGGCTTGACCCATTTAGGATCAGCTTGAACTCATCCGAAAAAATAAATGAGCTGAGCTTAAACAAGGGCTTAGGCTCGGTATGCATAAACAAGTGAGCTTGAACAAACAATCCAGCTTGGATAAGCCTGACAAACCCGATTAAGCTCGGCTCATATATGTATTATCGACATGTGCACAAAGAGAGGTCTTGCCTTAATGGGTAAGTGGTTGGTCACCCATGAAAGTGGTGTGGGTTTTAATCACAACATTCATCAATTGTTTATAAAAGGTATTTTTACTGGCTAGGATTTCAAAACTTCCAAAAAGTTTTTAAACTAAAGGTGTTCAGCTTGAGCCGAACTTGAACAACCAGTTTTTCTAAACCAACTGAGCTGGGCCAGCCCAAGCTCGGCTCGAACCCAGGTGGTATGCAACTCTATGATGAGAGGGCGGGTGCCAGAGGTGCAGCAGGCTCTCTAGAGATTAAAACCCATAACTTAGTGTAGCAAACGTGGATGATGACATAACACCATGCATCCAATCCATAGTAAAGTACGGGACACGTGGCAATACAGTAGTCAGGAAAAGACCCACAATCCATGACTTAGTGTAGCAGGAAGATGGAAACTTTTGGGGTGTTTCTTTCCCATTGTAAATATTAATATTTTTGAAGAGAAAATGACAAGCTCATATGATTCTTTTTTCGAGATAACATAGCTCCTTATTGATTTGACTTGTAATATCTATAATTTGATCATGTGAACAATATTCATTTTCCACGAATCCTGCACTGCTTCTTAACTACCTCTTCAATTTAATTACCAAACGTGGCTTGAGGGATAGTGACCATCCGGAGATTGCAGAGGCATTGGAGATTTAGACTTTGCGTTTGTGATGTGAAGTCATAGAAAAATGTGGACCGTGTTCTCTCTTTCTCTCTGTAGGGAGAGTCGGTACAATATGAGAACAGAAGAATAAACTAAAATATGAGAACTAAAAATATAGGCATTTTCATTACTTTTCTTTTGTGAACCCAATCATGTGGATGTGCTTGGCATGGTGAATTTGTTAAGAATCAATCATTGGATCGTATATTTTTGATGAAAAATGTGAATTTTGAATGCTTGAATATTTATGAATATTATGAGTCATTGATTTTAAAGGCTTAAAAAATCTCATTTATGCTTCAATTTGGATGATTCAAGAGCAGGTTCTTATAAAACCAAGCATGTAGATCGTACGATCAGATTAAAGAAAAAAGGAAAAAATCAATGAAAATCATGGTTCACATAGTTCTCATATTTCCAATTCTACTATATATATATATAGTAAGGCGTAAGAGTGGATGACTTATGTCGTCCACTGTCATTGGACGTGCACCTGCTGCTGCTAACATGTGATTTTACACAAAACAACCTTTAACACGGCAGTTCTTGACGGATCTAAAGACCCAAAAATGCAAAAAAATGATGAAAAAGTGGTGTTCAACGTTAAGCCGTCCAGGATTTTGCTCATTATATATATATATATATATATATATATATATATATATATATATATATATATATATATATATAGCGAGAGAGAGAGAGAGAGTAACATTGGATGACATAAGTCTTCCATTGTTAGCGGATGCACGCCATCCGCTGATTGTGCGTACTCAGTGGAGGGCGCACATTTAACAAAAAAAAAATCACTTTTAGCGTCCGTTCACGACAGCCCCTAAAAGTGTGATTTTGGCCCATGACCACCACTAAAGCCTGAAATCAGCCCCACTGGGCGTTATAGTTTTAGGTGTTTTATGTTTGATCCAAAACCGTTAAATGTGTTTATCTTTGTTTACTGCAACACGTATCTGATTGAGCATTTTTATGTTCAATTAAATATTTTAAAGAAATAAAAAAAAGTTGACATTGTACTAAATTTCATGATAAAATATTTTAATTTTTAAGTCACATCAATTTGAAAGAAATTATGTTTTCTTAAAAAAGAAGTAATGATAAACACTTCTGGCTATTCAGAAAACTATAATTTTTAGAAGGTACTAAAGGTGACCTAATAAAAAAGGGAGCAAAATAATTCCCTTTCTGTATATGTAATATGTATAATGCCCCTTTATGTCCTCATCTTAAATCGTCCAATCACATGATTGGATAGTTAAAAGATTCCGATAGATACGATCTACCTGGATTAAAATTTTAAATCATGTGATTAAGATAAGTTAAAAGTATTTTTAAGAGCTGTAAAAATCAATGGTTAATAAAGTGTTAGAACTTTATAATTAATTTTTTACCATACAAATAAATTCATAATACCATTTATTTTGCTCTGGTGTACACTATCATGAGCCTATTTCTTCAATAAGCCAGTGTGGCACGACAGTCTTTCCTTACCGTTGCAAGCCTTTTTGGTCGCTCGTTTGCCATTGCGGAAGCTTTGAGTATAAAGAGTGCAAGAGAGTGAAAGAGAAGAGAGGAAGAAAAATTACAATCACTTGAAGGTAATCACATTGTGAGTAAACGAAGAAAGCTCAATGCATTTGCATTCATTCAGTATTTTGCCCGTAGGCTCATTACAATTCAGATCTATGGGTTAACACATCAGTGTATTGATCAACCTGAACCAAAGTACAAAGGTTGGCCCAGAGAAACTTATAAGTGACTCAACACTTACATCATGACTCAACCAAAGCAAAATAGACATTGGACATAACTGTAGAAAGTAGGTTACAAGGAAACATGATCCATCTTCAAATCATGTGCCGCCCTCGGTGCCATCTGTTTCATTGTAAGCCCTGACTTCATCTGGATAGCGGCTCTTCATTCGAAATGCTGACTCTCACATCAGTTTCGCTGTCTTCTCCCACTACAAAAAATACTTATTGAATTTGCCCAAGTAGTTGACCTTATGAGGAAGGATCATGTTGAGACAATTCTCAGCACATTGTGTTGTCGGGGCCCTCTGCAGGATAGGAGTGCGTTGTGGCATGATACGTTCTGGATCTTCCTCGTCCGCATAGAACTGTTTTAGGTTGTACACGTAGAACACCGGGTGCACCTTGAAGTCTAGGGGCAGGTTCAGCTTGTACGCCAGTTTGCGCACTCTCTTGGTGATGGTGAATGGTCTCTCATACTTTCTGATCAATCTGCGGTGCCATCCATGGAAGATGCTTGTGCTATCAGGATAAAGCTTCACCAACACTTGGTCCCCAACACGGAACTCGACAAGCCGATGATGCTTGTCCGTCCACTTCTTTATCCTCCTAGTCGCATTGTGTAGAAATGCCTTCGCCAACTCAGTCTTCTCATGTCTGTCTCGAACAAACTATTAGGCAAAGGATGACCTTTCCTTCTCTTATGTGGCTAGAGTATGCGAATTCAGTGGTTGCTGCCCTGTGGCTATCTCGAACGGGTTGTAGCATGAAGACTCACTCTTCTAAAGATTGTAGCAGAGTTGGGCTATGTCCAAGAGCTTCACCCAGTCTTTCTAGTTGGCACTAACAAAGTGCCTGAGGTACTGCTCCAATAGTCTGTTGATGTGCTCTGTCTGCCCATCCGTCTGTGGGTGAAAACTTGTTGAAAATAGCAGATCAGAGCCGAGTAACCAAAACACTTCATGCCTGAATTTGCTCATGAAGCGAGCATCACGATCGCTCACAATGCTTCTTGATACACCCTAGTGATTCATAATATGCTTGACAAGGAACTTTACAGTCTTCTCTGCAGGGTACTCTTTCGAAGCTGGGATGAAGGTGGCGTACTTAGAGAAATGATCTACCACCACAAGGATGGAGCTGAAACCATTTACCTTTGGTAGACTAACAATGAAGTCTATAGAAATGCTCTCCCAAAAACTTTTTAGAATAGGTAGAGGCCAGCAGTCTTCTGGTTGGTCTTCTTGTCTTGCTGGCAGATAAGACACGTTCACACATACCTCTCCATATCATCTCTTATCTGCGGCCAATAGTAACCGCGCTCAAGGAGTGCTAAGGTCTACTCCTGTCCTGGATGACTGGCCTATAGTATATCTTGACACTCCTTAAGTAGTTCATGGCATAGGCTTCCCCACCACGGCATAAAGACATGTCTCCCTTTTGTTATGAGGAGGTCGTCCCGTAGCCAAAATCGTTGAGTCTTTCCCGCTTGTGCTAGAGAGACAAGGTGTTGCACCGTTGTGTTCTGATGCATACTTTCATGGATACAGTCCAACAATGCACCCTCTAAGTGAACTTTCGAAGGCTCTGCCCGTGTAGCCATCAGTTCAGCCTTACAACTCAGAGCATCAGTAACCACATTGGTCTTCCTCACCTTATACTCTAAAGCGAAGTTAAACTCAGTTAGGAACATTTATCATCGAGCTTGCTTGGGCGTCAGCTTCTTCTATGTCTAAAAATAGCTCATGACGACATTGTCCGTCTTGACGACGAACTGGGCACCCAGAAGGTAGTGCTGCTATGTCTTGAGATAATGCACGATGGATGTCATCTCACGTTCGTGCATAGTATAGCGCCTCTCTGCATCCTTTAATTTCTGACTCTCGTAAGCAAATGAATGCCCCTCCTGCATGATAACTCCACTGATGGCGAAGTCTAAAGTATTTGTATGGACTTCAAAGGGTCTTGTGTGGTCCGACAACCACAACACAGGTTCCCTCACCAAGGCTTTCTTCAAGCCATCGAAGGCATATTGGCAGGCTCCTATCTAGATCCATACCCGATTCTTCTTTAACAAATCCGTGAGGGGCTCAATAATGAGAGAGTAGCCTTGATGAACCTTCGATAGTAGTTTGCCAAACCAAAGAATGATCGCAACTCTGACACTTTGGTTGCAGACTCTATGCCTGAATGTCTCTTATCTTCTGCCCGTCTATGCGCAGCAAACCATGCCCCACAACGTGGAAAAAGAAGTTGCTCTCTTTCTGTCCGAAGAGATACTTCTCTCGCTTGACATAGAAGTCATTCTTCTTTAGCACCTGAAACACTGTTTGCAAGTGCCTAACATGTTTCTCTATATTGTTGTTGTAGATCATGATGTCATCAAGATAGACTACCATAAACTTGTCTAAATAAGGGTAGAAAATCTTGTTCATCAATGTCGTGAATGTGGCCGAAGCATTAGTTAACCCAAATGGCATTACCAAAAATTCATAGGAACCATAACTAGTGACACACGTTATCTTTAGCTTATCACCATCTACAATCCTTACTTGGCATAACCTGATCGCAAATCTAGCTTCGAAAAGATACGAGCACTACTTAACTGATCGAACAAGTTCGCTATGAGTGGCAACAAATACTCGTTCTTCACCGTGACCTTGTTTAGTGCAAGATAATCCATACATAACCTTTTAGAACCACCATGTTTCACCTGAAAGAGCAAAGAAGCGCCAAAGGGTGCTTTTGAAGGATGAACGATGCCTACTTCTAACATCTTATTTAGTTGTCTGCGTAGGTCCTTCAATTCAGCATGTCCCATGCGATAGGGGACCATGGCAGAAGAATTTGCTCCCGGGTCAACTCAATCCTTTGGTCAACCTCACGTCTCGGGGCAGACGCTTCGACAGTTTTGGGGGCATCACTTCTTGAATCTCTGCCAACAGTATGGCAAGGGTTGGCGGCACTATTGCTTCAACCTTCCCTTCTTCAGTGTGCACAACAACTAAGAATGTCTGCTCTCCCCGCTTGACACCCTTCTTCAATTCCATAGCAGACAACATTGAAGTCTTGCCTCCAAGAGTAAGGCATTGCACAGTATGTGAAGAATTCAACCTCATGATTGTCAATGAGTTTACCTTATACAACATCATTACATTCTGGCTGCCAAGAAACTCTATGCCCAAAATCATCCAAAAATCGTCCAAGGTCACCACTGAAAAGTTGGCTTTGCTGATGAATCATTGATAGTAGTTTTTCAAACCAAGAAATGACCATAACTCTAGCACTTTGGTTGGTGGACTCCATTCTTGAATGACTTTTATCTTCTGTCCATCCATGTGCACCAAACTATGCCCCAAAACGTGACGAAGGAAGCTGATCTCCTTCTGTCTGAAGGGACATTTTTCTCGCTTGACATAGAGGTCATTATCCTTCAGTAACTGAAACACTGTTTGCAAGTGTCCCACATGTATCTCCATGCTGCTGCTGTAGATCATAATGTCATCAAGATAGACTACCATAAACTTGTTTAACTAAGGAAAGAAAATCGTATTCATCAATGTCATGAATGTGGCCAGAGCATTACTCAACCCGAATGGCATCACCAAAAATTCATAGTCACCATAGCAAGTGACACAAGTTATCTTTAGCTCGTCATCATCTGCAATCCTCACCTGCCAAAAATCTGATCGCAAATCTTGCTTCGAAAAGACATGGGCATTGCCTTACTGATAGAACAAATCCGCTATCAGTGGTAACAGATACTTGTTCTTCATTGCGACCTTGTTCAATGCATGGTAATATACACATAACCTTTTAGAACCATTATGTTTTACCTGAAAGAGCATAGGGGCACTAAAGGGTGCTTTTGAAGGATGAACAATGTCTACTTTTAACATCTTATCCAGCTACCTGCACAACTCCTTCAATTTAGCCAGTCCCATGAGATAGGAGACCATGGCAAGGGGCTTTGCTCCCACGGTCAATTCAATCTTGTGGTCGACCGCGTGTCTCGACGACAAATGATTTGACAGTTTTAGAGACATTACTTCTTGAATCTCCGCCAACAGTGGGGCAAGGGTCAGTGGCACTGTTGCTTTAACCTTCCCTTCTTCGGTGTGCATAGTAACTAAGAATGTCTGCTCTCCCCGCTTGACACCTTTCTTCAATTGCATAGCAGACAACATTGAAGTCTTGCCTCTAAGTGTAAGGCGCTGTACAATGCATGAAGAAATTGACCCCATGATTGTCAATGAGTTCACCTTCGGCAGCATCATTACATTCTGGCTGCAAAAAAACTCTATGCCTAAAATTATGCAAACAATCATCCGATGACACCACTGAGAAGTTGGCTTTGTCGACCCAACTTCCAATTTGGATAGCAACATCCCTTGCTTCACCAAGGATGGGCTTGGCCTCAGAGTTCACCGTCTTGATGGTCCTCTGCTTTGGCCCGGGCTTCAAGCCCAACCGCTTTTCTCCTTCCCGCTAGACGAAGTTATGTGTGGCTCCGGAGTCTACCATTGTCGTAGTAGACTTTTTATTTGTAATGACTTCCAAATATATGAGTTCTTTGCTGACTGGTATGCTTTTTATTACACAACTTCTGACCACATTCATGGTCTGCATGGCCCCTATCCGAGGCTTTATGACCTCGGTATTACTACTCTCTGCTTGTACCACATTGACTTGTCTGTCGTCCTTCACGAGAAACTTTGAGCATTGCCTTGCGATATGTCTATCGCCACATAACCAACAAATCATGACCCGCCCTTTGTTGTCATTGTTGTACGTCTTGTAATTATGCTTCTTGTTGAAGTGGTGTTGGGTCGATGTCTCACCCTTGTTGTCGTGCCGAGCCTCTTTCTTGCCTTCATGGTCCAGTTTTTTCCCAACCTTGGTTGATGAAGTGAAGGTCTTGTGTCGAGTATCTACTAAGAGCTCGGCCATCACATATGCATCTTTCAAAGTCTCGGGATTGCCCATTTTCACTTCAAATTGTGCTATGCATCTTCCAAAGTCAATTCAGCATGTCACATATGCACATCTTAATTGACTCGTCAATTTTTGAAGCTCTAAAAAAACTACTCACTGGATGATCCAAGATCTAGTTCCTAAAATCAATGTTGTCAGTATCAGTATCGGCCCTAAGTCATTTTCCCATCGATTCAGCTGTATTGGCCGATATCGATATCATTCTATATCGGCATAAAAATAATAAAACAAGTTATTATGTGTCAATCATAACATGACATGTGTTAAAACCATTTATTTAATCTTAAAATAATATTTTTAGTATTTTTATATTTATTAAAAATTAGCCAATTTGGGCTTGTAGTGTATTGATGCACAGATACTAATAACATAGCCTGCAATGCCAAGTACATAGATATATCCCATGAGTTCCTTACCCATGGGAGAGTATTGGTCACCCTCATGGGTAAGAAACTTGAGAGGTTATTTTGATCAAATCTAACTCCACAAATGTATTCAACATGGTCAAAATAGTAGTAATAGACTCGTGAATCATATTTTAGACATAAAAATAAAATTTTATGAGTTTTAAAAAGTCGATACATTATAAGCCATTGATTTTTTAACCCCAGCAAAATCTTACATATACATTGGAATAGCATGATCCAAGGACTAATTTCCACTAACCCAAACATGTAAATCACATTTGGAGGGTCAGATATGCAAAAAACATTAAAATAAAAAATATTATATTTTTTATTAGAGGATTTCTTACTTAAGAGGGTAGCAACCATAGTGACAAAAGTTAAAAAAGGCAAAATCTCCGGAGTCAAAAACTTGGGAGATTTTAAAATTTTTCATAAAATCTTGCATTTTTTTTGGCAAAATCTGGGCAATAAGAAATAAATTAAAAAATATAAAAAAATTTAATTTTTATAAGAAAATATAAATAAAACACATTTAAAAATAAAAATCTCGTGATAAATATCTGCTAAAACTGTAAATATCATAATATTTGTCACAGTTTGAAAATCTTGCAAGAAATTGTCGTTTTAAACTTTCAGGCAATTTCTCCCGATATTATCACGAGATTTTTATAAATCTCAGGATATTTGTTACAGAGGTAGCAACGATATATATATATATATATATATATATATATATATATATACGGTACTTTCTCTCCTGTGTTTTATCTTCTTGGTACTTTAATTCAGATGTGCAAGAAATTTATCTACAATAAGCAATTCTTTGTTTTACCCTGAAAATCTTTCAATGACAGAGCAAAAGTTTGAAAAATGAGATGAAAGCATGAGGGGAGAGCGGTTGTATATGCAAGAGGGATTTCCCACTTTAATTTCAACCACATGAAACCCTCTTAATTGGTTTATCATTTAAAAAGCTAAGCAATGCATTGCTATCAATTTTGACTGATGTGCATAACATACAAGAAACAGTTTGGCCTACTTTCTGTTAATTGACAATCACTGTCCAAATTCATACCACATATCGTGATTTTTTCCATCGTCAGTGTTGTGCCGACTTTAAATTTCAACATCAAAACGTGCAGTTTTCGATTGTGGCAGTTGGCTGTTGCACAAAGCATTATCTGTAAAGACCCACATTCCCCAAGTGCCTACTGTTCCTTTGAAAAAGATTCAATCTGAATATTTTCTATTGCTACTAGTTGTTACCTCTAGCGTCAACTTTAATCATCGTCGCAAGATCTCTTTAATCAATAGTGACAGCTTAGACTGTCACTAAAGGTGTTTCATTAAGAAAAAAGTAAAGATCATTAATGACAGCTTAAGCCATCACTAATAGACATATGCTAATAAATATATAAAATATTAAATTATATATATAATGTGTCTCTGTTAAGCATTTCTCATCACGCGAGAATTGAAATATGCAGCTTCATTTCCTCCAATCTCTGCTTTAATCACTAAAGATTATTCATGTGTCTCGTACTTCAAGCCCTCAATGTAACTCAGAAGCAAATCCAAAACCTAACTTAATCAAAGGTCAATATCTTTAGTGATTAATGAGGACCCGCATGTCATCGGTAAAAAAAAAAAGAGAAATCTTCAAATACCCCCCAAATATTTTGGCCCCAAATATTTTGGCCTAATTCATTTGCACAACAAACATTTCAGATTTTGCAAATGCCCACTAAGTTTTTACTTGGTTTTATCAAATGACCTCAGTCATAAACTATCATTGGGTTGTTATTGGATTAAGGTAACTCATGTTGTGAAATTACCATTTAAACGCTGTAATTAGATAAATAAAATTATTAGTTCAGCCTTACTCTATAAGGATGAGCAAAATAAGTTTGTCAACTGAATGTATTTAGCAAAAAAATTATTACCTACACTGATATATGAACCATTGCCCTCCCTAAAAAACCCCACAACTCTAACCACTACACCATAAAGCTTATTGTTGGCTATTTTCTCTCTCTCTCTCTCTCTCTCTCTCTCTCTCTATATATATATATATATATATATATATATATATATATATATATATGTGTGTGTGTGTGTGTGTATATATTTTAGATTGTGATAAGTCAATCAACCCAACAATTGCTCAACCCACTATAACACAATTGGGTCAGTTTGGTTCCTCAACAGTTGATCCGGTAAATATATAAAGAGAAACTAAATGCATTTTCATTTAACCCAAAAGCTGATGTGGTTATATATAATTGACAAAAGTTTTACTAATTCAAGAATCAAGATCAATTAGCTATTGCTATGATCGTAACAATGTGAGTTTTAAGCTTTTCATTTAGATATGACAAATTAATCCACTTGATTTTAAGCCTATATAAATTTGGGAAAAGTAGTAGCTACCTATCACTTTTTGAGCCTATCACAAGCTTATCTCCAGTAAATAAGGGTTTCATGTTATTTATTTTCAAATCAGACCTTATAGATGTCTTAAGCATGGTTGATTTGCTAAAAATCACACTTGGATCATATTTTTTGATTAAAAACATGAATTTTTAAGCATTGACTATTTTTGAAAATTATAGACCATTGATTTTTAAATCTTATAAAAACCTAACTACGTGGCATAATCGGAAGATTCAAGAGTCTATTCCTATATAATTAAGCATTTAGATCACATCTATATGATGAGATTTTAGTGGGTCAAGTAAATGTTGGGTTGATTGGCTTATCACAATCTAAATATAAAGATTTTGTTTTGAAAAATAACCAACAACAAGCTTTATGGTGTAGTGGTTAGAGTTGTGGTTTTTGTTAGGGAGATCAACCTATCATAGGCAAAAAAAATTTGTTAAATACATTTAATTGATAGCCCTACAAAAACTTGCTTTACTCATCCTTTTAGAGTAAGGATGAACAAATAATTTTGTTTTTCTAGTTACATAGGTAAAATAGTAACTTCACAATATGAGTTAAGTTAACCCAAGAACAACCCAATGTTAGTTTATGATTGAGGTCATTTGATTAACCCAAGTAAAAACTTTGGTGGGCATTTGCAAATTCCGAAAATGTTTGGTGTGCGAATGAATTAGGCTGAAATGTTTGGGGGTATTTGAAAATTTTCCAAAAAAAAAGGTTGCTCTTATAACTAATCTATGCAGATTTTCTTTTGAAACATTAAAGACATTACCTTATTAGTAGAAAAAAAAATCTTTAGGTACTATCCATGATTACCTATCTGTAGAAACTCTTAATAAGAAGTGATATTTCAGTAATCATGCTTAGGGCTATATAGTTAAAGATGGAAGCTCATGGTATTAATGATTGAGCTTGGAGGGTCTTCTCTTTCCCACCTTAAATCTAAGGGCACATTGACAATGAAAGACTATGACAGCAAAATCTGGTGCCTCATGCATAAATTCTAGCCACAAACTATATGTTCAATTGCAGCTATGCCTAAATGCAACTTTTGAGAAGCTGTGACAACTGTTTCCTCTTAAGGAATCAGAGAAAGAGAAAAGATAGTCGAAACATTAATGTGGCTTCAGTCTTACCTCCTAAAGGCAAGCTTTGCAAACGCAAAGTTCACTGTTTCATGAAAACTCGTGGCATCTAATGTTCGTGCACGTAAGCGCCTCCATGTACATGTGTGTGTGTGCTCGAGCGTCTATGTGGTTCATATTTACACACACACAAGAGCAGGTGCATGTGCGCTTGTACTTGAAGTCAACAGGTTCTCCAAAGTTTTTGCTTCTCCAAAGTTTTTGCCTCTAGACTTCTCGAGAATGCCATGGTACTCTAATCATAGTGACAATGACAAATATCGGTGATATTCTGAACAAAAATTTTAAAAAATATAATATTTTACTTAAATGGCCAAAATATCATGATACTATCGTTGCTGATAAAACCATAAGACAAATCAAATTTTCAATTTATTCCATGAATTTTGCTACACTGACTTTTACATATTCTAAACTCATGTTGATGTTGATAGAAATTTTACCTTAGTGGGTCAGACAACTCAAATTGAACCAGTGAGCTCGATGCACGTGTAAATACGTTATCTTTCAAGCGATAGTTGCCCCACTTAGGATCAAGTCCTCGGTGCAATGGGTACTCATGCAACTACGCTCTCAGGATATAACCGAGCTTTTACCTTCTTGCAAATGATCGGACCATGTCTTGCACTGGGTGAGCCCAACAACCTCAACACGAATTACCTTAAACAACCTCTTGATTAGGGTTGAATCAGATATGGATCCTAAGTTTGGATATAGACCTTAACATTAACTAGGTCAGATCTAAACTACAATCGGATATGAGTCTGATCAGCAACCAGATCTGGATGTTGGATAGAAATCTAAACTATAATGAATCTGGATTCTGGATAGATATCCAAACTATAACGAATCTAGATTTTGGATAGAGATCCAAACTATATTCAGATCTAGATTCTGGATAGAGATCCAAACTATATTCGAATCTTGATTAAATTTGAAAGTGAATCTGGACCCGAATTGAGGCTAGATCTGGGCTACACTAAATCTGAATCTCTCTGAAAGAATCAGATCTCTACTTGAATTTGGGTCTAACCCATGAGAGAGAAACACCAAAATTAGAGAAAGAGAGAGAGAGAGAGAGAGAGAGAGAGAGAAACTTCATCTAGCAAGAGAGGAGAGCAAAGCTCGAGATAAAGAGAAAAGAGTAGAGAGGGATGAGAAATGAGGAGGGGGAGCTCGGTTTATACAGGCCCCAGCCCACCAGCCATCATAATGGCCATTAAGGGAGCCTAAATGGCTAAGTCAATGGTCAACATAGTTGGGTAGCTATGGATCATTTGGACTCTTAATTCTTATACAAAAACGTTGAGCAAAGTCCAAAAAGATCTAAGAATGTTTTAAAGCAAAGTCAAAGTCCATTTATTGGTTGGTTAAAGGTCAAAAATATACTTGAGGATTAAAACCATCCTAGGTATTCAAAAGAAAGTCAAAGACCAAACCGAATCAAACTGAACCAAACCAGTTCTTGTCTGAATCCGAATCTGAAACCACAAACCATAAACTCAAACCCAAACCCAAATTCAAATCTAAATATAAATATAATATATTGTTCGTAATCCAAGATCTAATGCCCTTGAGGGCCATGCCCTCTAAGGCACCACCTTTCTATATAAGGACAAAGAAAGTTTTTACAACTTTCAATATGGGACTAAACTTTTGTAGGAAACTCTATATCTATATACTTAAGAAAAAATAAAAAGATAGAGGTTATATTTAGGTAGTTTTGAGCAAAAAACCCAACAATCTCCCACGTGGGTCAAAACTATAAGAAGAGAACTCAAGAGGTTGTTCACGAAGATTCAGTGCATAGGTGAAGGTATTGTTTGGGTTTGAACCCCCACTTAGTGTTACTTAGTCTTAGTCAGTCTGGGACCTCAATAGTATTAGCTTTAAATTGAGAATCTTAATTGACCTTTCAAATACCGTAACACACACTTTCACTTTAGTGGTCATAGTGTGTCTACCAATATATAAAAGTTACATATTAAGGGTCATGTATTGTATCTCAGTTTCATGAGAACGTTAGATACAAAGTCTAAGTCTCATAGAAGACAACCCTCACATTCACACTCACATAGTTAAGTCCATCAAGGATGTAAACCTGTTTGAAACACCCCAATCATAAGGCCTATAGATCTTATTAAGAGTTTAATTCAAACTCAACTTTTGTACACATGTTTCAAGCACTTGACATCAAGAATGAAAAAATTATTAAGTGCTCAATTCAATCACTCAGAGACTTGTTCTTCCCATTGAATCACTCGACATGGTTTGACCCTTATCATGTGGTTGGGTTTCTGTCAGCAGTGATTGCTTTTATAGACTTTAACATTATTCTCCTCAATGTTTTAGATACGATATCTTGAAAAAGTCTCTTTGTCAACGGATCCGCTAAGTTTTGATAAGATTTCATGTACTCAATTGAGATTACTCCTTGTTTAAGTAAATTATTCATAAAATTATGCTTTAGACTGATATGTCTAGATTTTTCACTATAAATAGTACTTTGTGCTTTGTATATAGTTGCTTGACTATCACAACACATAGTTATTAGGGATACTAGCTTATCGCCTAATGGTATCACCATTAAGAAATTCTTTAGTCATTCAACTTTCATACTAGTTGATGCTAGTGCTATCAACTCTTCTTTCATTATAGAATGGGTTAGCACAGTATGCTTCTTGGATCTTCAAGCAATTGCTCTAGATTCAAGGGTAAATATATATCCACTTGTGGATAATGATTCATTGAAATGAGAAGTTCAGTTTGCATCATTGTACCCTTCAAGTACATCGAGTTCTCTTTCATAGAATATCTCAAACTCTAAAGTTGCTCTCAAATACTTCAAGACTCAATATATTGCATCTCAATGTTCTTATCCTGGATTATTTGTATATCAGCTTAACTTGCTCATGTTGAACGCTCTGTCTAGTCTAGTTTCATTCATAGCATATATGAGACTGTCAATAATACCTATATACTCTAATTGAGATATACTTCTTCCAGTGTTAATTGATAGCTTAACACTAGGATCAATCAGAGTAGCAATGGGCTTACAATTATAATGATTTTATTTTCTTAATGTTGTGGGATTGAGTTAATGCATAACCACTTTTATGTTTAATAAGTTTAATACCAACTATAACATCAACTAATCTCATGTCTTTCATGTCAAATTTAGATGAAAGAAAACTTTTGGTATTATTTATGCATTCTATATTATTACTCATGATTAGCATATCATCTACATAGAGACAAACAATTATAACATGATTATCTTCTACTTTGTTATATATGCATTTATCAAAGACGTGGATTCTAAAACCACATAAAATGATTACTTCATTAATTTTTTATGCCATTGTTTAGGTGATTAGTTTAAATTATATAATGACCTTAACAGTTTACAAACTTTCTTTTGTTGACCCGGTGTGATATGACACTCAGATTTTTACATATAAATTTCTTCTTCTAAGACACCATTCAAAAAGGTAATTTTGGCATCCATTTGATGAATTTCAAAATTATAATTGATGTCGAAGTAACCATAGTTCTAATATATGCAATTCTACGTACATAAGCATAGGTATTAAAACAATCAAGTCTGGGTTTTTGTTTGAAACCTTTAGCTAATAGTCTAGCTTTAAAATTTTCAATAGAGCCATCGGTTCGAAGCTCCCTTTTTGAAAATTCATTTGCATCCCAAAGGTTTAAAACAAGATAAATCAACAAAAATTTAAGTTTTATTTTTCATGATAGAATCTAATCCACTCTATATAGATTTCTTCCAAGAAGGAGCATCAGGAGAGGTCATCGCTTCTAAAAAAGAAACATAATCTCTATTATATAGAGATAAAAATCAGAGCCAAAATATTTTGGTTTTCTCAATCTTTTACTTTTTCAAATTTCAATATTTTCAGTCTCATAATTTTTTTTTCTTGAATTATTTTCAAAACTTTTAGAGTTTCAAGTGATTTTAAATTTAAATCTTCTCTAAATTCGGCTTCGATATTTTTTAAAATCACTTTGGTTTCAATATCCACAAATCTATATATCTTACTATTTTGAGAATATTCAATGAAGACAAATGTTCTAATTTTTTTTTTACCTAGTTTGGTTAATTTTGATTCAGTAAGCTTTACATAAGCAATACAATCCCAAACTTTTAAATAACGTAAATTTAGTTTTCTCCCTTTCCAAAATTCATAAGGTGTAGTGTTTGACTTAGAATATGGAACTCTATTTAAGATATGACATAAACTAAGTGATGCATCAACCCACAAGTTATAATCTATACCAGAACTAATAAGCATTGGATTAACCATGTCAAATAGAGTCCTACTTTTACTTTCAGCTACACAATTATGACGAGGAGTATATGGACCAGTATTTTGTTTATATATTATACAAATTTTACAAAACTCAATGAACTCATTTGAAAGATATTCACCACCTCTATCAGATCTAAAAGACTTTATTTTGCTATTATGAAAGTTTTCAACCGCTGCTTTAGAAATCTTTAATTTTTCAAATGATTCATCTTTTGTTTTCATAAGATAGACATAAGCATATTTTGTTAAATCATCAATAAAGGTTATAAAATAATTGGTACCCCCACGCGTTGGAGTATTTTTTTTAATCGCATACATCACAGTGTACTAACTCTAGTAATTTAGAAGTTCTTTCAACACTCTGAAATAGTTTTTTTCACAAACTTTGTTTTAATGCACACATCACATTTTCTAAGATGCTCACATTTGCATTTAGGAATAAGTCTTAAGTTACCCATGTTTCTCAAAGATTTATAATTTACATGTCTTAATCTAGCATGTCATAAATCATATGAGTCAAGCATATAAACAGAAGAAGAAACAACTTTATTACTCAAATTGAGTTTGAACTATCCAATGGTGGTGTATCCTTTGCCTACAAACTTGTGGTTCTTCGACAATATAATATTGTCAGATTTCAATACAACTTTGAGAACATGAGTTGTAAGCAAATAGGCAGATACAAGATTTTTCATGACGGTAGGTACGTGATACATATTTTCTAGGGTTAGACATTTCTTAGAGGTGAAGTAAAGTTTCACACGCACTTTTTCATGAACTTTATCTTCATGTTTTTCTCCCATATATATAATATGGTCTTTCCCTACGGTTTTGTATGTTTTGATCATACTTCTATTATTGCATGAATGGATTATTGATCCAGAATCCATGTATTATCTTTTATTTAAATTAATAATAAATATCTCACTAACTACATCCATTAAGTCATTATCGGGTTTACTAGCATAGTGACCTGATTTTTCACAAGTATAGCAGGAAACAATCGTTATCTTTTTAGCATCGAATTTTGATTTATTGTTCTTCTTAAGTTCGGATTTGAACCTTGGTTTAGGTTCAACCATATTTATCTTAGCTCGAACTTCTTTTATATCATCTTTCTTATCTCGAGATCGAGCTTCCTCCTCGATTCTAGGATGTTAAAGAAGTTGTTCTAATATAAACTCTGCATTCTTATGTTTTAATTCATTTCAATAATCTTTCCAAGATGGGGGCACTCTCTCAATGATTGCAACCACTTGTAATAATTCATCAAGGTTCATACTCGTAGACTTGATCTAATTAGCCAAGATCTGTATTTCATGGATTTGAGGTAGCAATGGATTATCATCGAAGAAATTGAAATCCATAAGCTTATTAACCAAAAACTTATGATTTCATACATCCTTTATTTTGTATTTACTTTCAAGAGCTTCCCACAACTTCTTTGTAGTGCTAACTTCTGAGTAGAGGTCAAACAGGGTGTCGAAGAGTGCATTCAATATGTATCAGCGACACACAAAGTCATCATGTTTCTACTTTAGTCTCCTGCAACTTTTAGCAATAGTTTTGTCCTCTCGTTCTTCTGGATAGTCCTCTGTGAGCACATATGCCACTTTTGCAATCGTGAAGAAGATGAGCACCTTCTGTTGCCATCATTTAAAATTGGTGTCATCAAACTAGGACAACTTGGGTAGTTCTTGGTTTCTAATCTTTACAGTCATTATTTGCAGAATTATAGCTTAAAAATTATTGAAAATTCTACCGTAGTTAGTGGGTCAGGCAACTGAGAGTGAACCAGTGAGCTGAGAGGCATGTGTAAATGTGTTATCTTTCAAGCGATAGTTGCTCCACTTAGGATCAAGTCCTCAGTGCAATGGATATCCATGCAACTATGCTTTCAAAATATAATCAAGCTTTCGCAAATGATAGAACCATGCCCTACACTGAGTGAGCCCAACAACCTCGACACAGACCACCTTGAACAACCTCTTGACTAAGGTTGAATTAGATTTGGATCTTGGGTTTGGATCTAGATCCTAACAGTAATTGGGTCAAATCCAAACTATAACTGGATGTAGGTTTGATCAGCAACTAGATTTGAATTTTGGATAGGGATTCAAACTATAATAGATCTAGATCCTAGATAGGGATCTAAACTATAATTGAATCTGGATTGGCTCAAGAAATAGATCTGGATTCAAACCAATGCTGGATCTGGGCTAAACTAGATCTAGATCTCTCTAAAAGAATCGGATCTCTACCTGAATTTGGGTCTAACCCAAGAGAGAGAGAGAGAGAGAGAGAGAGAAGCACCAAAATTAGAGAGAGCAAAAACTTTAGCTAGAGAGAGAGGAGAGCATAGCTCGAGATAGAAAGCAAAGATTAGAGGGATAAAAAATGAGGAGGGGGAGCTGGGTTTATATAGGCCTCAGCCCACCAACCATCATAGTGGCCATTAAGAGAGCTCAAATGGTTAGCCATAATGAGCCTGGGCTGGCCAAATGGTCGACCATAAAGGCCTAAATGGCTAGCCAGAGAGGGGCGTTCAAAATAGACCAAAGTTATATGAATAGGATCTGAAATGACTCTGCCAGTTACAAGATCATCCAAGATAGGATTATAAGTCAACGGTAACATGGTTGGGTGGCTATGGATCGTTTGGACTCTTAATGCTTATGAAAAAATGTTGAGCAAAGTTCAAAACGGATCTGGATAAGATCTAAAAAGATCCAAAAGCAAAGTCAAATTCCATTTAATGGTTGGTCAAAGGTCAAAAATATACTTGAGGGCAAACCCAAATCTAAATATAAATTGTTTGTAATCCAAGATCCAAGGTTTGTTCAAGCCCAAAATCTAATGCCCTCTAAGGCTTCACCCTCCTATATAAGGACAAAGAAAGTTTCTACAACTTTCAATATAGGACTAAACTTTACTAGGGAACCTATACCCACATACTTAGGAAAAAATGGAAAGATAGAGGTTATACTTAGGTAGTTTTGAGCCAAAAATCTAACATATGTGATTATAACAATATTGAAAATGATGATCACCTCGTATGAAATTTCTATGTTTTTTAAATATGCCTCCTTTCAATGAGTAAAAGGAAATGCACTCACCATCGAGGTGGTATCCCATATGGTAAGCAGGGTCCCGTGCCAAGCTGAAGGCCCAGGTTTGAATCCCTCTGCCACATGGGGTTTAATAGACATCTGGTAGGGGTCTGCATAAGCCCAGCCAGTCTTTCAAAAAATACAAAAAAAAATGCACTCTATGTCACCATGAGACGTTGAAACGAGAACTTGTGATGTGGGTTTGACTGGCAAGATTGCATTTTTTTTGGAAAATAGGACACAAGGACATTTTAAAATAAAAAATTGATTTTTATTATAAATTAGGAAATCTATGTCCTCATGTCATATTTTTTTAAACTTCTTCAACTACTATTAATTATGATATTTTAATATCATTTGATGCAAAATTATAATAAATTATTAAGGTAATTTGATTTATGCATTTTTGCACTTATCTCTCACTTTTTCGTATCAATGACTCAAATTGAAGCTAGAATTTTATGGTTCCTCTAAAAAACAAGGAATATATATAGAATAAAAACAATTTTTTTTTGTTTTTGTTGAAGCATGCCAAAAATGTATGTTTTTAATGCATATGGAGGCTTCTTCTTCATCTTGATCTTTTTTTTAAGAGTAACAAGTCTAAAAATGTCTATTGAAAATTGACAAGGGAAAATAACAAATGCAAAAGTGAAGTAGCATTTCCATGAAAAACATAGTGTGAATTCACTTACCATGAGAGTCAAAGTCTAGTGACACTTGAAAAGTTGCTTTTCTTTATATGTTTCTAAACTAAAATTCCTAAAAGAGATTGGATAACATGGCACTTAAAATAAAGCAACCTAAGCAAAAAATGGTAAAAGCAAGAGATTTATTTTTAAAGTATATAATGATATTTTATGATAACTAGCTTTTGCCTATGAATTTTGTAACAGCTAAGTTTTATTCTATATCACTCTATATGGAGTTTTTTGTGTGATAAATAGCCGATATTGTTACAATGTATTCAGTGTGACTAGATCTTTTGTCCCACTGCCACCAACACTTATTTACACCATATCACATGGACATGGACATGTACATAGACTAGAAATGAATGTGAGACATGAATATACAATTTTTTTGAAAAGTTGGACAAGATGACATAGATTTTTAATTTTTATTGATAAAAAAGTATATTTTTTATATTTTAGTAGTTAAAAATCTTGGTATTTATTATTGAATTATTTAAATAATATTAGAATAATGTAGGATATGTCATGATGTGTCACATGGCATCTACGTTTGTCATGTTTGTGTCAGTAGACACTGGAGGCATATAACTTGTTCCTGTGACATAGTTTACACTTTGTCATGTCAAACAAAGCTTAGTATAAAATGTAATAGTTTAGAAATTGTTGAAAGCATATGTTAGAGATATGATAGGGTTTATCAAGTTTGGGTTAATTTTATGGTTTAACAATTAGGGTGTGTTTGATAGCAGGGATAAAATGCTCCGGGGATTTTTTGTTCCATTTTGATGTGTCCCATGGGGGCTATCAAACATGTCAAAAAATGTCTCCACCTAGGGGTGGGCAACGGGTTGGCCTGGCCAGCTAATGGACCGGCCAACTGGGTCAGCCTGGTCAAAGCCTGGCCCGTCAATTGATGAGCTGAGTCTAAGTCCCAGTTGGGGCCGGCCCATTGAGAAATCCTAATCCCATGGAATCCAGACGGGTTTGGCTAGATATATATGCATATAATATATATGTATAATCAGAATATATATTATATATTATTTATTTATTATTAGATTTGTTAAATTTATTTTATTTGCTATGTTTTCTATATATGACATGATAAATGTAAAAAATATAATTTTTCATTTTTAACTTAAGTTTCATTTTCGGATTACATATTTTAAGGAGACAGAAGAAGGATTATCATGAATCCCTTGAGTTAAGGATATGATAGAGGTCAATGACTTGTTATTATTATCTCTTATTTTGGACTACATATATTTGTAATTTGTAGAAGATCAATAAAAAACAAAGGAATACTTCTTCTCTACAGTGTTTTTCTTTAATATCATTTCATTACAAGAAAAATGTTAATTAGCGATGGACATTTACGACTGAAATAATCCATCCCAATATTGCGACGGATTAGCGAGATAAAATTAGTCATCCCTAAAATTAGAATTAGTTGCAGAATTTGTGACATAAAAATTCTGTCTCAAAATCCGTCGCTAATTAGCGACAGAATGTAATCCGGCTCAAACTCCATCGCAACTTCGCAACAGATGAGCGATCTAATTTTTCTGTTGATACTTCATTCTAATTGGCGATAGATTTTCAGATAAAAATTTTCCATCGCTAAGTTGTCACTAATTTCTTCTGTAAAACCCTAATGTGATCCCCTTTCTTTCCCTTACTGTTTCATCTCTCGCACATTGCTCGCCGCCTGTCACCTCCTCCTTCTTCCCTCACTCCTCTCTCATCACCATGTGCCACTGTCGTGTGCCATCGGCGCCCATCGCCTATCACCTCCTCCTTCTTCCCTCACTCCTCTCTCGTCGTCGTGTGCCACCGCTGACCACCGCAGTGTGCCATTGTCGCCCGCCGCCTGTCTCCTGATTTCTCTCCATCACCTCCTTCTTCCCTCACTCCATCTCTCTCACCGCCGTGTGCCACTGTCGTGTGCCGACCTCCTCTTCTTCCTCCCCCTCCCCGAGTCCTCTCTTCACCTCTTTCCTTCCCCATTTGCAAGCCGTCGGAGCGGCGCCATCGTCGACCTCCTCTTCTTCCTCCCCCTCCCCAAGTCTCGCCCAATCCGTCGCAGGCCGACCATCGCTGACCTCCCATCCCCTCTTTTCTTCCCCTATTTTCTTTTGTCCACCCTGCACCATTGCTGTCGTCGAGACACACTTCGTCTCTCTGACGAGTGCCGACCCGGAGGCCCTTCACTATCGCGGTTCTCATCGGCCAGTACCAGATTCCTTATTGGCCCTTCTTTGTGTTTTTTTTCTTCTTCTTTTTCTCTTCTGCCCTTCTTCGTGCGGGAGTAGCGGTGAGCAATCGTGTACTAGTCAAGTTCCATCCATCTCGTCGGGCCTCTGACATGTATCATCCAATCATAAAGGTCTATTTGGGTGACGATAAGTTGGTCGTTGTGTGTGTGTGTGTGTGTGCAGCTGTAGCGTTCTCTCCTTGTGAGAAAGGCAAGTAGATCATTTGGTATTGTATTATTTTGTGTTGGGCTGCCAAGAGACATCATATTCAAAAAATGAGTGTAGCTGAGATGCGTATGCTCAGATGGTTGTGTGGAAATACAATAAAAGATAAGATTCGGAATGAGGAGATACGTAAGAAGGTAGGCATTGCACCCATTGAAAATAAGATGAGAGAGAATCGTTTACAGTGGTTTGGACATATTCGGCGAAGGCCTAATGATGCTCCAGTTAGAAGGATGGAGAAATGGAAAAATATATTAGTTAAAAGAGGTAGGGGTCGGCCTAGGAAGACATGGATGGAGGTGATAGGAAAGGATATGAATGATTTGAACCTCGCCGAGAACATGGCATTGGATAGAAATGATTGGAGAAGGATTCATGTGGAAGACCCATAATGATTTTATTTTTTGGTTCATATCGCCGACCCCAATTGTTTTGGGATGAAGGCGTAGTTGTTGTTTGTTGTTGTTGTGATTTGGAGGTACTGATCATGCATTTATTTTAGCATTTAATTCATATTAATTCATGCATGATCCAATACAAATCCAAAATTTATGGTTAGTTTCAAGAAAATGCGTGAAAAAGATAAAATTCAAAAAAAGCATAAATTGCAAGTTAATTTTGTGAATTAGGTTGTTTAGAAATTAGTATTCATATTTTTCTTTAGGATTTAGATTTTTAATTAAATTAGATTCGAAAAAATAACTCGACGCTATAGTTTTTAAGTTGAAATAGTTTAGGAAAAATGTAGGTTTTTAGAGTTTTTTAGAAAACATTTTGTTTTTGTAGAAAAACTCTTTTTGGAATTTATAGAAATTAATAGGAGTTAGTAGCAAACTCCTCCTCTTTAAATACCCTATGTAGGGATTTGACAGAGGGGCCCATTCTTTGCTCACACGCACCCCTCTTCTTCTCAACCCCTATCTTCTTCCTCCTCTTTTCTTCTCCTTCCTTCTTCCTCCTTTCTTCTTCTAACTCTTTCCCACCGGAGGTCCTGAATCTTCTCACTGGGTGCCATTGATGCAAGGGAGAGGCCCCTTCACTCCTTTCAACCCCTCCAGCAATTTGGTAAGTCCTTCTTCCTCTTCTTCTCCTCCTTCCCTCTCTTTTCACCTCCTCTCTTCTTCTCTTTTCCTTCTCCTTCATCTCCGATGGAGAAACATGATCCGACGGCGGTGGAAGGGCTAGAGATCGCCTTCTCTTCCCAACCCCTCCAGCCAATTCGGTAAGGTTTTTCTTCCTTTCATTTCTTGTTAGATTAGTTGATTTGATTAATTGAAAATAAAAACGAAAAAATTAGATTAAGTTTTCATTCTGTGTTTTAGATTTTTCTGATCTTCATTGTTACGGTTTAGCTTTTAGCGTTTCTGAGTTTACATCTTACATTTTTGGTTTCCCACATCATCGTCACCTCTGTATTTGTTATCATCAACATCAAACTCATTCTGCATCTTCATTCCAATCAGTAGCGCATTTCATTTGCATCGTGTTGCATCATTTGAAAATTTTGATTTCAACAACTTTCTGCAGCATTTTCCTATTTTGTGATTTTTCTTATTTGCTGCGATTTTCGCGATTTGATTTATTAGTTTTTTTCCTCTACATTTGTTGTTGCTATATGTGTTTTTGAGTTTCATTTTCTTTATTTCATTTCTAGCATTTCATTGACTTCCTGCATTTCAAATTTCATTCCTGCAACAGATTTTCACTCTGTGCGCATTTGTTTATTATTATCCATTATGCTCTTTTCAATTACGTTCTACTGTATTTTCTTACTTGTGCGGTTTTCCTTTCTTGCATTACATTGTATTTCCGTCCCTTTTGTTTCTAAAATTTCCTGCTACACAATTGCATAAGCATTTTAGTTTTGTGTTTTCTTTCTATATCGTGCAATTTGCTTTTCTTATTTTCCCTTCGTGAATTCGCATTTCGCATTTCATTTCGCATTTTGTTTTGACATTTATGCATTCATTTCATTTTTGCATTTTCATTTTGTTAGTGTAGTGCTATTGTCGTTGTTGTTGTGTGTTTCGTGTTTTGCAGAAAAAGCATGGAGCAGAAGGCAAGCAAGCGAGACACATGGTGGCGTGCATTTGATATGCGACATGAGGATACAAGCAAAAGACAATTGCTTTTCTTTTAGAATCAGGAATTTGATCTTCATTTAATTTTTGGGTTATAATAAAACCATTTTAAACCCTCTGCCTATCTAGGGTAAAATTTGATGTAATAGTTAAGTAGTTATTTTCTTATACTTTTATAATTTTGGCAATAAAGCATAGTTAGTTGAGTGTTGAATACACAGTATTACCCATTCTTTGAGTTCGACACGGACTCCATCACTCATGAGAGCCGGTTTTTATTTTTGGTGTCTCGCTTTCACTGTATTTCAATTGAAAATTATCGTTTTAAAGCGGGTTTTCCAAAACTTACACCAAATTTTGGCATCGTTGTCGAGAAACGGTGAAATACTAGTATTCACTTTATTGTCTTGTGTTTGTTCTCATATTTTAGGTTGTTAGTTTACTTTCAGTTCATTAATTAGGATTGCTTAGTTTGTTTTCTTGTTGATTAATTAGGATTGCTTAGTTTGCTTTTCGTACTTAAGATTAGAACCACGTGTTTGCATAATGTAGAGACCAGTTTACTTTTCCTACATAGCCCACCTATTAGGATACCCTTAGAGGTGACTATGCACGATTGGTACTGTGCTTATAGTTTATTTTTTGCAAATTCCCTACTGAGTGCAAGTGTGTGGTGTTTTGTTTGTTTTGAGCTTTTCATTATTGCCTTTTATTTTACTTGCTTTATGGTTTGCGTGGTTTAGCCACTTAGTGCATTAGTTAGGTAGAAAAACCAAATTTAGGACATTTGCCGCACCGGTCTACTCTATTGGTGCATGCAAGGGCAAGGATCGCTCGACCCCGAGCTTGTTGAGCCTATTGAGGATCTCAAGTCTCTCGTTAGGAGAGCCCATCATCCCATCACTGTGGCCGATGATCAGCCTTTGATTCATCCTCTTAGAGAGTATTTCATGCCAAATCAGTATACTCTCACCTCCTGCATCACAAGACCTAATGTAGGAGCGAACCAATTTGAGATCAAGGCCAGTGTAATCCAAATGTTATCATCTTTCTATGGCCTTAGCAACGAAGACCCCTACCATCATCTCGATGAGTTTATCGAGATCTGCTCTATAGTGCGGATCAACAATTTTGGAGATGATGCATTGAGGTTAACGTTGTTTTTGTTCTCCCTCAAAGATAAAGTCAAGCACTGACTAAAGGCCCTCGATACAATTTAAATTACCACTTGGGAATGAATGCAATGTGAGTTCCTCAAAAAGTATTTCCCAATTGGTAAGACAAATTGGTTTCGTAAAGCAATAACCAGTTTTTCTCAGATTGAGAGAGAACAATTCCATGAGACTTGGGAGATGATGAAAGATATTCTCTGCAAGTGCCCCCACCCCGAGGTGCCCCATTGGCAACTGGTGCAGTATTTTTATGATGGCCTGACTGAGAAGGACAGGCAAATTGTTGATTCGTCGTGTGGGGGAACATTCATGCTCAAGAGTGAGGATGAGGCATGGACTTTATTTGAGACTTTGAGTGAAAATATCATGCATCATGCCTTGTCTTCACGGCTCGATAGGACCACATCTGTGCCTAGTGGTCCTAGGAAAGTTGGGATTTCTGAAGTAGGGTCCGAGCGCAAATTGCAAACCAAAGTTGACATGTTGACTAGGAAGTTAGATCAATTCTTAGCCAATTCATCTTTGAGAAGTCTAGTAGAAAAAATGTGTGAGCTATGCGCTAACCCTATACACTTTGTTTTTGAGTGTCCGGCATCACCGCTATATCCTGAATTCATTCAGGAGCAGGAGAATGCTGCCCAAGGTTTTGCTAGACCCGTGCACGATCCTTTTACACCTACATATAACCCAGGATGGCAAAACCACTCCAATTTTGACCCACCCCATCAGTCCTCCCAGACACAGCATAGACAAAGTAACTTTTCACAAGGTTACACGTGTCCCACATTTCCATAGGTCCACCCCCACTTTAGTCTGCCTTCTCTTCACAAGCCCACTTCGAGCACATAATTTTAGGAGAAGATGTTAGAGGCCTTTTCTAATATTAAGGCCACTCTATATTCCCACACGCAATCAATAGCGAAGCTAGAGACTCAAATGAGACAGTTGGTTGAGGCCTTGAGCAAGCGTAACGAGGAGAGCCTACCTTGTCAGACTGTTGTCAACCCAAAGGGAAAGGATCCCATGTCATTTGGTCTGCATACCCTAGATTCTCACCATGAGCAGGTCAAATCTGTTATATCCCTTTGGAGTGGGAAGGCATATCACCCGATTCAGGAATCGACTGATGAGCCTATTGTCATACCTACTGACCAGTCGATCTCCTCCACCAAGCCCCAGGAGAATGGGCAAGGCCCGCAGCTTGAGTTTTCATCATATACTTCCCGAGCCCCTGTTTCCCAGGCCTTAGGGCAACTGATTGCTTTTAGCAAGCAAGAGGCATACATTCACGAGATGCTTGACCTAGTCAATCAAGATCACATCTCTCCCTTGCTTGATATTGCATATTGTGATAGTTGATTGGTTCTTGACTCTCCTTTTGAGAGTACTCTCCAAGAGGAGACTAACCTCCTGTCATCCAGCGTCGAGAGTCATGATATCACTTATAAGGGTAGAGTGGGCAGAAACACAGTGCGTAATGTCACAGATGACACTCTTTTTCTCAAAGAGCCTGATTGAGCATGACTTCATGTCCATTGATCTCATGGATAATGAAGGTTTCCCAGAGATCCGTCTAGCTGGGGATGTGAAACTTAGTGCTTTATGAGAGGCAACCCATATGTTGTATATTATTAGATTTGCCTTTAGGATTTGTAGATTTATTTAGGTTGTGTTTCTATTTTTGTTAATGAGTTTCATGTCTGTTATCATTGCAAAATTTTACTTTTACAAGTCAAACTGATCTTTGAAAAAGATTTTGCAAATAACTGGCCTCCATTTTAAAATGCATGATAATTCTGAAGAATGAGACTCGCTTGTCGGTACGAGTTTCAACCGTTCCTGGCACCATAACCAGGGGTAATCAGACCAAGGATCAATCTAGTGCTTTGCTTTGCTCAACTTGTTTAAATCGGTGTTCTATTCCTAAATGTACAAACAATCAGGCATGTGCAGATTGAAAACATGATGTATGCTTCGAATATTGGAAAATTATTGGAAAAGGGACACTTTAAAAATCATGAATCACATTGGAAAAATATTTTGAAGAAAAGGAAGATCGATTTCTGAAGAAATCTTGATGTTTTGAGAAAATCAATTTCTGAATAAATTTTGAAGATTTTTGAGAAAATCATTTTTTCTGAGTTTTAAAATCTTGAATTGATCAAGAGGATGGGCGTGTAACCCTTTGAAAAACTCTTTTTATGATGAAATATAACCTAGATGATGCATGAATGCAATATGAGAAAATATTTTCTGAAGAATTTATGGAAAATCATTGATAAAAAGAATTTTTGTGCCTTATAGAAATCAGTTGGAATAAACTCTCTACATATCCCTAACTATGGCCATTAATACGTATGGAATATAGTTCATTTGATTCTAAAGGGAGAAAATATTTAGAAAAACTTTAAAATATGTAATGATTTTTTAAAATGCCTAAGAGTGTAGGCCATTTGTGGCTTAGAAAAAGATGATAAATCTCAGTTTCGTTCGTATTCTGACTATGACCATAAATATGAAACCCACCAAGTTTATCAACTCTTTAGAAGCTAGTGCATGTGTCATTCATGTAGACCATGGTGGATTTGAATATGCATGAATCATCATCCATCACACATTAACATTATTGAAAGAAATAAACTATATGCAATGCAACCCTATTCTAAGCAGGAAATTAAATTCTTATTCCAAATTTTTATAATTTATATAAATAACAAATTAAAATAAAGAAAAGAAAAATAAAGAAAATACAGTCTTGAATGTCCCTGCAAAACTAGCAAACTTGTTAGTGAAGATATGTTGGCTTTTCAGGATTTATCCAACAATATCTGGAAATTGCTGGATTTATCTGGATATAAGCCTTTTCCCATGTTTTCCTTGGATAAACATAATAAAACATGATGTAAAATTGAATAAATAATAAAAAAAACAACTTTTAAATTCAGAATTTTGGAAAAAATGACCAAAATGTTCCTAAAAATAAGACTATGGCCTTGAAATCAGGCTTTCAGAAACAAATTTGTAAAACTTTTGATTTAAGAATCAAACAGATTCAAATCAACATCAAATCGAGTGTGGAGCACTATAGCATGATTATAAACATGATAAAACCCTAATAATATGATGTTTTTCATGAAAAACATGAAACATCATAAAAATATCAGTTTTTTGCCTCTGTTTCAGTTGAATCGGGACTTTGTGGGCACCCTATTTTTGTGATTTAACTAAATAAACTATCAAATAAATTCAAAATTTAACAAAAATTGACATCAACACTTTTAATAACTTTTAAATTAAAGTAGAATTGAAAAATAGAAATTTTGACATTATTTTGATATGAAAATAAAATAAAACCCTAAAAATATGCAATTTTGCCCATGGGCATATACCTATCACAGTGTCAGACCCGAATCAGGTATCAAACAACCATAAAAATTTACAGAGAGATATTAGACAGATAAACAAAAATTCCCTTTTTTACAGATTGGAAAAATCATCTTTGGTTAGGGAGATACTATTCTGGTAATATACCATTAATTTCGACGAATACGTAACGAGTTGAAATAAATACATCTGGTTTTAGGTACAGAAAAATATATCAAACTATATTAAAAAATTATGAAATTTTAGCAGATGATAGTAAACACATAGATGAAGATACTCTTTTTTTATGAATCATCGATCGTATGTCCAGTGAGGGAGATACGATCGACACAAGTCAATCTGAGGTTTAGACAATACATAACACGCTCTGTAAAATAGGTTCCACTTTCTGATAAAAGAAAAATAGAACTCAAGCGTGGAAAAATATGAAAACTTTACAGGAAATACTAGACTTCATGATGAACGCACTGTAACTTATGAGTTGTCGATCGGACCTTTGATGAGGGAGATATCACCTTGGCAAGTCGTTCCCAGTTTCCTATAGCATTTTCTCTGTTCAAGAAGTATAGTTCGGTTTTCTATTTTTTTGACAGAGTTACAGAGCCCAAAATAATCCAATTTTTTTATGGAAAATCACTGACATATGCACGGTTCTTACCTAAAAAATCATATTTTTTTTACAGAAAATAGAACATGAAATAATGTTGTTCCCGCATGATCAGGATCGAGATGCACAAATTATCGATAATGCATGAATAACCTATTCTAAACATAAAAAATAATAAAGAAAAAGTGATAAATAATATAACTAATTTAGATTTGATGCTTGGATGAATAAAACAAATATTAGTATGATGAAATAATAAAAAAAATCAAGGGAAAGCATGGTTGGAATTTGATTTAGCCTATAGAAGAGGGATTCGACCATCGAACGGTCGAATCTCGATCTTTTTTCGAGCGTTTAGCATAACGTACCCATCAACAACAATTTCAATGGAGCAAAAATGTGTAGATCACCCTCACGTAGCATTAAATTGCTTTCTTGAATCATCCTCATAGGTTTTGAACAAAAAACGAGGCTCAAATCTAATACCAAAAGGGTGGCAAGGGCTAAAATACTCTAAAACAAATAATAAAATTAATAAAAAAAGCATGAAATAAAATAAATAAAACTTACCTTGGTGATGCTGCAACAATGAAGGAATGAAGGCTGCTAGAGGAGAGAGAGAGAGAGCAAGAAAGCAATGAGAGAGAGAGCATGCATGGGTCGACCCTCCTCTATGCCCCTTTTTATAGATTTTTTTGGATTTAGTTTAAGAAGAGTTTTAATTTTTCTAGACTCTTCTTAATGGTTTTGGATAAGCCATATGGGGGGCGATTTTTCTAAAGTCTCCCAACCTAATTAAAACCCTAATTTCTATCCTAATTGAGTCCTAATTGTGTAAAATAAGCCTCAAATGTGGCGCCATCCCTTGTGGGCCCATATTTGGTTTTAAAAACTCTAATTTCAAGTTTTAAAAACAAGGTTTTAAAAAGCGAAAATAAAAGTTATATTTTGAAATCAATTTTGATTTTTCAAACTCCTAACCTAATTAGGACACTGACTAATCCTAAACTAACCAAAAAAATTTCAAATGTGGTGCCACCCACTATGGGCTTCACTTATTTTTCAGAAAACGATTTTAAAAAATTAAAGATAAAGGGGTTAAAAATGATTTTTCTTCAGAAACTTCAAAAGGACATCTAAACTAACTAATATATTTTTTTGTGCTTTTGAAATACGAAGGATGTAAAATAAAATAAAATTGAAAATTAGGGTTTTGCACCCCTGCAGGGTGGGCCCCGCTTGAAGAAGGTTGAAAACTGATTTGAAAATCCAGTTTTTGAAATAAAGGGTTTTTAAAAAAGAAAGTTTTTGAAAGAAAGTTTGAAAATAAAACTGAAGTTCTAAATTAACTAGAGTCCTAAATGGATTGAAACTCTTTCAGATATGGCACCAACTATGTGGGCCCCACACCAGGGTTCTAAAATAGTTGAAATAAAGACTGGAAATGGTTTTGAAAGAGAGTTGAAGTCACCGGATGAGGATCAAAAGTTCCAATTGATGTTTACTTATGTTTGTTAAATCTTACAATGGTGTTTACTTATGAAGCCAAATATTGTGACAATTTGTAATGTTGGTGATTGTTTAATGAATGGGATAATTCATATTATTATATACTTGGGGAAGCGATTGTAACATATAATGATGCAGTTAAATTTATGTGTTGTGCAGGTTAGCAATGTCTAAAGCTCGTCAGACAAGAAATCCCCCGCCATTCTATGGGATGACTATTAGAGAAGTTATCCGCCAGTCCCATCTATATGAGCATTATGAAAGGTACCAAAATATAATGAAGATTGAGAATGATAAAGACAGGGATAAAGCGTTGGAATTGTATTATGCGAAGGATTATCCATTAGTTATTGAGGCTGAAGAGCAAAGGAAGAATGAGAAAGAACTAAAGATGAATAAGAAGAAGGATGACGAAGAGAAGGAAAAGCAAAGGAAGAAGGAGGAGAATGAAAAGCAAAGACAAAGAAAGAGGGCAGAGGAGAGGGAAAGGCAAAGGAAGAAGGAGGAGAATGAAAAGCAAAGAAAGGAGGAGAGGCAAAGGCAAAAAAAGAATAAGGAGGAGGAGAAGGAGAGGGAAAGGCAATTGAAGAAGAAGGAGGAGGAAGAGAAGGAAAGGCAAATGCTGAAGTAGGAATATTTTGAAAAGCAAAGGAGGATAAGTCAAATGAAGAAGGAGGCAGAGGAGAGGGAAAGGCAAAAAAAGAATAAGGAGGAGGAGAGAGAAAAGCTATTGAAGAAGAAAAATGAGGAGAAAGACAATGAAAGGCAAATGATAAAGATGGAAGAGGAAAGGAAAAGAAAGAAGCATTAGGATGAGGAAAAGAAGGAAAGGCAAAGGAAGGAGAAGAAGGATGAGGAAGAAAAGGAAAAGCAAAGGAAGGAGAAAGAAGATGAGGAAGATAAGGAAAGAGAAAGGAAGAAGCTGGAGAAGGAAGAGAATGAAAGGGAAAGAAAAAAGCTGGAGGAGGAAGAGAAGGAAAGGGAAAGGAAAAAGCAAAAGGAGGAAGAAAAAAAAAGGGAAAGGAAAAAGCAAAAGGAGGAAGAGAAGGAAAGGGAAAGGAAGAAACAGAAGGAGAAAGAGAAGGAAAGGGAAAGGAAGAAAGAAATTAACAAGCAGAAGAGGGAGGTGAAGGAGCGAAGAAAGGAAGAAATAGAAAAGCAGAGGGAGGAGACAGAGCAACAAGAAAGGCAGAGGATGGAGGGAGGGGATAAAGAGGAGAAAAGTGTGACCAAGGTACGTAAATCGATCCTGTCTGTCACGATTTACTATGATAGATACTACTGTGATAATGATTACTATGTATAGCGATTAATGTGATAGCGATTACTATGTATAGCGATTACTGTATACAATGACGTGTATAAGTATAAATGAGACTAATTTATAATTGATACGGATAATATGCTATTTTGTGTTACACAGAGGTCATAAGAGAAGTAGAGCACCAGGTGAAAAGCTCAGAGGGTGGTGTCAGTGACCTGTAGTTCTGTCGTGATATGGTCAGCTGAGTGCATATCAGAAGGATCAGTTACAAAATATGCACTTCGGTGTTCTTCTAGACCAACATTATTTTGAAACGTGTTGGAACACCATGACCCACCTGGTAAATAAGTGGAATCATCAGACAAACACATTTCAATTTGATTCTTTTGAGATCACTATGACCCTAGAAGATGTGGTGCAGATTACTAGTCTTAAGTGTCATAGAAGTGTTGTCCTATTACAGAATTCAAACTATAACGCAAAGGAAAAGTGCACGGCCCTTCTAGGAATGTCGATAGATGACTAGAGTCAATGTATTTCTGGTGGAAGCAAATCCACATTGATGAAAGTTTCTTCTTTTTGTAATAAATGGAAAGGTCAGTCTGCAATATGTGCATCTGAAAGAGATGACCAAGAGTTGTGCGACTTCCTTTTTTTTTTTTTTGGACTTACTTTATTTTATGATTGTTCTGGTTCGAGAATAAGTTACTTGTGGTTGTAGTTCCTGGAAGACTTAGATGAAGTCAACAACTGGGCATGGGGTGCTACTATGCTCGCACACTTGTACAATCAACTTTACCGTGCGAGTAAGGGTATGAAAATCGTCAAGGGTTTTTGGCTATTTGTTTAGGTATTTGTTTATTACATATTTAGTACTTGTAGACTATGCTCGTTGAAGGTTGTAGTGTTACTAATATATTATTTTTATAGGCCTGAGCGTGAGAGCATATTGTCGCGTTGCATCCTCAGTGTGGTCCTGTGATTTGTGATTTTCCAAAGATCGGTCGGTGGGCTAGAATAAATGTCTAGGAGGATAATGCTAAGTTCATTTTAGATGGTCTGCAATTAAATGAGGTAAATAGTTTAAAATCGTTTACAATCAGTTCAACATTTATCATTCATTAGTATAAATCGTTGAAATGTTTAGCATTCTTAAGTAATCATCGCTGTAGGATTTTTTCTTGATTAGTATAAATCGTTATCGCTTTAGCATTTAACTTTCAGTATTGTAAATCGTTGTAATAATTTGCATTCTTAAGTAATGATCATTGAAGGATTTTGTATTCCTTAGTTATCGCTTAAGCATTTAACATTCAATACTATAAATCATTGTAATTGCTTGCATTCTTAAGTAATGATCATTGCAGAATTTTGTATTCCTTAGTACAAATCGTTATCCCTTGAGCATTTAACTTTTTTTAGTGTAAGTCATTGTAATCATTGTCGGTCCCAAGCCCGGATAAAGGAGGAGGGTTGCGGTAGGCCTGTGACAGCCAGCATAAAAACTTAGTCATACCCTATGAAAACGAACCAATATGAGAATTTCGTTGGGGCGTTCCCTACTGAGCGACGCGCTGTACTCTCTAGGCCCGGAGGCAGTGATAAATGGGCAAGGGTTGCTAGGTCGTCGCCCAGAAGCGACGCGTCACACTGGCGCCCGGGTGTGGTGTCAAATAGGCAAGGGTTCCCTCACTTTGTTGGATGGGTGGGGGTAAAGAAGTTAGTCCAAGACCATAAAATTAGGTTAGCCACTTGGAACATAGGGTCTTTAACTGGTAAGTTGGTAGAGTTAGTAGATGTTATGTGTAGGAGAAAGATTGATATTTTATGTTTACAAGAGACCAAATGGGTAGGTGAGACAGCAAAAGCGATAGAACCTTGGGGATATAAGATTTGGTATACAGGAATAAATAGGAATAGGAATGGAGTAGGGATTGTTATGAGTCGTCAGTTTATAGATAATGTAGTTGAGGTCCGTAGGAAGGGTGATAAAATTTTACTTATTAAATTAGTATTAGGTACGGATATTATTAATATTATTAGTGTTTATGCACCTCAAGTAGGTTTAGATGATTCCATTAAGCATCAATTTTGGGAAGATTTAGATGGAGTAGTACAAGGGATATCTTATGGAGAAAAGCTTTTCATCGGCGGTGACCTTAATGGACATGTAGGCATTAGTAGGGATGGATTTGAGAGTATCCATGGAGGCTATGGTATAGGAGAAAGAAATGAAAGTGGAGAAAGGATTTTAGATTTTGGTTTGTCCTATGATATGATCTTAGCAAACACTTGGTTTAGGAAGAGGGAGTCTCACCTAGTAACGTTTAAAAGTGGGGTTAATACGAGTGAGATAGATTTTTTCCTACTTAGAAAGAGAGATAGGGGTTGTTGCATCGATTGTAAGGTTATACCGGGAGAAAGTGTAGCTACACAACATAGAGTCTTAATTTTAGATCTTAGAATTAGACAATGCCGCAAAAGGGATAGATATAGGATAGATCCTAGAATTAAGTGGTGGGCACTGAAAGGAGCTAAACAAGGAATGTTTGTAGAGAAGGTAGTTAAGGAAGCTGATTGGTGTCTCGAGGAGGATTCAGAATCTATGTGGAATAAGATAGCGGGTGGCATGAGAAAAGTGGCTAAGGAGGTATTGGGTGAGTCTAAAGGCAATGCATCACTAGGTAAGGATACATCATGGTGGAATGAGGATGTCAAATTAGCTATTAAGGTTAAAAGAGAGTGTTATAGAAATCTAAGTAAGAGTCGTGATAATGAGAATTTGGAGAAGTATATGATAGCAAAGAAGGAAGCTAAAAAAGTAGTTTGAAACGCGAGGGCTAAGGTATATAAGGAGGTTTATGACAAGTTGGATACCAAATAAGGCGAGAAGGATATTTATAGGCTTGCAAAGATGAGAGATAGGAAATCGAGGGATTTGGGTATGGTTAGATGTATCAAAGATGAAACGCAAAGGGTTTTAGTCAAAGATGAGGAGATTAAGGAGAGATGGAAAGATTATTTTGATAAGTTATTTAATGATAGTCATGCTCAAGATCTTGGAGACTTCTCCATTCCTTTTCATGAGATAAATCGTGACTTCATGCGCAAGATTCAAAAGAAAGAAATCGCAGAGGCTTTGAAGAAAATGAAATCAAGAAGGGCAGTTGGCCCAGATGGTATACCTATCGAGACTTGAAAATGCTTGGGAGAGAAAGGTTTAGACTGGTTGACAAATCTTTTTAACTTGATTTGGCGAACAAATAAGATGCCTAATGAGTGGAGGAAGAGTACTTTGGTGCCTTTATATAAGAATAAGGGTGATATACAAGATTGCACAAACTATCGTGGTATAAAACTCATGAGTCATACTATGAAACTTTGGGAGAGGGTGATTGAGTCTAGGTTGAGGAAGGTTGTCATGATATCAGAGAATCAATTTGGTTTTATGCCTAGAAGATCAACTATGGAAGCTGTGAACACCCCAAAATTTTCAAAATCTTTTAAATATTCCCTTATTGCCCCTAAATTCAGTTTTTAGCAAATGGGTCATTTCAAATCTAAATTTCAGTTCATTTCTCAAGTATTATTGAAATTAAATTCATTTCATATGTTTAAATTGATTTTGGATCTGGATCCATTGTCCAGATCCAAATCTGAATCTCCTTGTTCAAATTTTAAATTAAAAATTATAGAAAATACCAAAAATAGCCTTTAAATAGCTCTCTTCATCTCCGGAATTCCTCCAAAACCAAGGGCTCGATCTATCCAGCATTCAAAGGTTTCTTAATTCCAAGGCTCCATTTCGACTTTTCCCCTTCCTTCAAAATATCCAGCTTCAATCAATAAATCCGGTAAGTATTCTTTACCTATATTTTTTTTCTTTCCCTTTTCATTTCCTCTTAGTTTTCTTTTTTTTGGTTTTGGCCCCCGTTTATGCATCATTGATGGTGTTAGATTGCTTGTGCAATCTCGATCCATCTCCATGCAACAGCAACAGGATCTCTGATCCCAACAATTTTTCTCTATGTATATCTTTTATCTAATTCGATGTTAGTTTTCTTTACTTGATTCTGTTTTGATCGATTCCTGTTCTTACTTTTTATTAGCTTGATTCCTGTTTTATTCTCATGTCTGATCTGTTCATTTTTTTTTTCTTTTCTTTTCTTGTTTTCTATTATATCCAATTGCTGGTTTGATGCGGATCTTCAATGTATGGTGGCACTTTGTTCATATCATTCAGCAGACATACCCTGCTTACTGTATTCTTAGTATTTGATGCGTCACGTTACCTTCCTTCACACACAAGAGGTACCTCCATGTAGTATGGATTTCACCCCTGTTCATCATCGCATTTTTTTCTTTGTTTGGTAATATTTCATTCTTTACTTGATCCTCTATGCATCGATCTAACCCAGGTTTGTGTTTCCCATTATTTTATTTTTTATTTTTTATTTTTTTTGGCTTACATAGCTTTTGTAACATGATCATCCAACGTATGTTTTAGCTTTCGGAATCAACATCATGGTTTATGTCAATCACTCCACAGTAGATTCAAATATAAGTTCTGTATCGTAAGCATATCAATTAATATCATTACATCTCTCATATTCCAGACTTCCTGTCCGATCATGTAGATAGAAACCTCTGAAAGAGAAACGACATATCTGGTTTGTCTATCTCATGAGAGGCAATGGACTCCATCTAACATGAAATTGTCTGATAAATTGATCCAACATAGGCTTTGAGCAATGGAAAATTATGTACATATCTTAAGCATAGGTATACACTTTCTCTCTCACACGAATTCATCTTGCTGTTAATCTCAAACTTGTGTTACATCCTCTTCACCATACAACCGCAGCCAGCTAACAGTAATTCTGCAATCCTAGAATTGAACATTCCTGTCAAAGATACTGATATCGATGGGTTGGATATAAAAGGCTTATGATGGTCAATTTTTTTATAAAGGAGTTTGGCTTGCTGTATTCGTTTGATTCAGGTACATATGTGCCTGGTCCTGTGAGAGTGTTGCAATCTCCACTCATGCAATGGTGATGGTGTATACTGAACTACAAAACCATCTGTTCTCTTCATTGCACGTCACTTGCACACAACAATTTTCTGCACAACACATCCCCTTTTCTTCCTGTTGATTCACCGTATCCTCTAAAAACCTTCAATGCCTAGATATTCCACAATCAGTCTACAGTTCCTTCAATACCTTCGCATTCATTTCCAGATCATGTCTGCCCATGGATTATGTATAACCATGTGTGGCTTCAAGCAGAGGTCAAATTATTAGTCAAATATGGGGAGTCTGGGTCAATTTATCATATGCAAAGGTGTAGAGTACCTTATTTGCAGCTGATCTATGATGGTAGCATCTTTAGTTTGGTAAATTCTCCTAATTAGGCAGGACTGATTCTCACAATTTCGCAAAAACTTTGATTTTAAAACCCAACACCAGTCATTTCTAGGTGAGAGTTCTCCGATCAGTTTTGATAGTTAATCTACCCTTGACATATGAAGGCCCTAAATTCCCTACATCTACACCTCCACGTGCCCTCAGAATGCACTGTTCCATCACCTGCAGCTTCCTATATCCACTTACTCATGTCTTTTCCCAACTATCACATCACTCCTATACCTACATTATCTGTTACACAATCATTCCTTGCATCTCAAGTCACTGCTATGCATACATCTATCACAGCCATTCCAGTCGTTTTCCTCCACGCAGTGCAGGGCATTATTGTCATCCTCTCATGTCTTGCTCATACCATCCTTTCGCCATACATTGTACATCACTTTCTTCCCTTGTTCACTGTTACCACAGGAGCAGCACGTTTGGCTTGATTTTCCTGTCTAATAACCGTAACTTACAGCAGTGCTTGGCACTGCTGTAGCCTTTTATGTGTTCACGGCAATGCCATGGCATTGCCATGTAGTCCTGCCCCTTCAGACTCCTACAGCAATGCCAAGCATTGCTCACTCACCCCCTTTTTAGTCATTCCTATCTCTCTACCTACAACAACAGCCTTTCCAACTATCCTCTGTATCACGTCCTAGTCACCACTGTTGTCAAACATTCCCTTACAGCACCATCTCATCGCCTATTACTCGCCAATACCCCTGCATCCCATCACAGCCAATGCCTTTGTTTGTGCAGCTGTATATCACCTTCATCCTGTATAGTGTTATAATAACTCACAGTGATATCTGCACTAATCACCTGACCACCCATGTTGACCTCGTGTATTCTCTGCACCTCCATTACAGTGTCAAGCCTTGTTTATTCTCATTTCAAGCTGCAATTTCCTACATGCCTACAACAGTGACAAGCACTGTTGTGGCCTTCCTCTTAGTAGGTACAACAGTACCAAGCATGATTGTAGCTTGCTACACCCTCACTAAACAGCACATCATTTACCTTTTTAGAATATTGTTGTGCAAATGTACAAACTACCACTCACCTTTTCAGTGACTTGCAAAGATCATCATTCATTGTACAAAATTTTCATTAATCAAGGGCATTGTGTATGCCTCCTCACATACAGGCTTCATTGGCCTAAAGCACTACCTATATATATATATACATATATATATATATATACACCTATATATGTCCTTGATAGCATAAGATATATACATATGCATTTTCCATTTAGGTTAAATATTGCATTTGGTACGTTCTTTTCTTCATTAGAATAGGTATTTTTCTTGAGCATGTCTTTAGTTCTAATATAACATTTTTTCTGTTATATATTTTGCCTTCTGTTGTCCTGTGCTGATCCAATTTTGCAAAAAAAAAAAAAACATGTAGAGAGGTGCTACTCGTTGTTCTTAGGGTAGGACTTTGATTTCCATTGAAAGATGTAATAATTGAATTTTTAATGAGAAATTACATTTCCTGTTTTAGATAGAATGAATGAGCATTGTAAATATCATAACTTGCTTATTTTCATGCATCTTTTGTTTTATTTTTTTAAATTCTCACAAATGGCAACACGAATGGCTCGTGCACCATTTCGTAAGAGGTAAATTAATCCTAAGTTGATGATTTACACCAACGGCCATAGTCGGGATGTAAACAAGACTTAGGATTTTTATCTTTTACGAAATAACATTGGATCCACACTAGATCCGTCTTCAAAATTCATCATATTTTCCTTAAATATTTTCTTCTTTTATCAGAATTTAACTTAAAATTAATTCAAAATATATACCAATGGCCATAGTTAGGGTATATTGAGAATTAATTTCATTTTAAATTCTATAAAAGCACCAAATGTGTTTCATTCTTCACCTGAATTTAAATACAGATTATTATATAATACATTCACTGACCATAGTCAAGGATGTATTATATCTTCAATCCTATTTTAATTCATTTAAAAAATGGAATAGCTTTTCAAAATCCAATTTCAAAAATCTAAATTCATTCATCATATAGAATAGAATTGCATCATATTTTTTTTTTCTCAAAATTCCTTTTTCAAAACTCCAAGTAATGTAAATATCTTCCTCAATCTATCTTCAATCCTTCTCAAAACCAATTCATCCTTTCATTTTTCGAAATTCTATTTTTAAACTCAAAGTTCAAATCAACTTTGAGATTTCAAATTCATTTTTATATATTCAAATTCAAATCAGATTCCAAAGTTCAATTTGACTTTGAAAATTCAAATTCATTTTCAAAAGCTCCAATCAAACTCAAAGTTCAATTTAACTTTGAGATTCTTGATTCATTTTCCTAAATTTCAAATTCAAATTTCAAATCCAAGGTCTAAAATGACTTTGGGATTCATCTGTATATTCAAAATTCAATTTCTAAAATTCATTTTCCCAAAATTCAAATCAAACTTGGAAGTTCTTGATTCATCTTCTGAATTTAACTCCAAATCCATTTTAGGATCCATGATTCAACACTCTTATTGGATCTCAGACTTCAGATCCAATTTCCTTATAGGATCCAGAATCCAATTTTACCTTGGATCTCAGACTTCATATCCAAAACCATCTTAGGATCCAGAGCCCAACTCTACATTTGGATCTCAAACTTCAGATCCAAATCCATCTTAGGATCGAGAATCCAACTCTACATTTGGATCTCAAACTTCAGATCCAAATCCATCTTAGGATCCAGAGTCCAACTCTACATTGGATCTCAGACTTCTGATCCAAATCCATCTTAGGATCCAGAACCCAATTTTATCTCGGATCTCAGATCTTAAATCCATCTTTAGATCCAACTCCATTCCCAATTCTAGATTTCAAATCCAATTCCATTTTCAGATCTCATTTGAACTCCCTAAATCCATTTCTATTCTTAAATACCATTTGATTATCTCAGACCCATTCCAAACTTAAAATCCAAATTCAATTCCATCTCAAGTATTCATTTCCTTTTCTAAATTCAAATCCAAATTCAAAGTCAATTTTGACTTTGAAACTTCATTTTCTTTCATTTCAAAGCTTCAAGTCATTCTTTCTCATTTATTCTTTCAAATCCTGATTTACTTCAAAAACTTAGAACTTCTCTGATCTATCTCAAGCTCTAAGTGAAATTCAATCATTTCTTCATTCCTTTACCAAGTTCATCTCAGAATACTTGGAAATTTCCAAAAACATTCTTTTCTAAAGAGCATACATCCTTGCATTGCACAAGTATGATTCTTTGTGCATTTAGGGTTAGAATAGATTCTTAGATTATATTTAGGCAAAGCAAAAGGCATAGATTCGATCCTTGGTTCGATTACCCCTGGTAAAGGCACCAGGAACGGTCGAACCTCGTACCGACGAGCGAATCCCGTCTCTCCATTTTTCCCCCAATATTTTTAAAAATGGAGGCGAGTTAAATTTCTAAATATTTTCAAATTAAGGTCAAGTGAAACCACGCAAAATAGTTCCTCTTCTCTCTCTCTTTCTTTCTTTTCTCTTCTCTCTTTCTTTTCTTTCTTTTATTCTTCTCCCTTCAAAAAGGAGGAAAATAGAGGTTAGAAAAGGAAAAGAGAAGGAAGAGAGAGAAACCATAAGAGAGGAAAAATTTTGCGATGATCACAGTTTTGGCGACCGTGATGGGACCTCGTCTTCGTCTGGTCGAATTGATGCCTTTGCCTTGCTTTTATATAATCTAAGTCTTTATTCTAACATCTGTCAGCTTCATTTCCATGCAAACCTTAGGAGCCTAGATTCTGTCCTAAGCTGACATTATTTTCATATAGGATCTAAGTATGGTTTGGTAGGACCATATTGAGGAGATTATATCCATGCTCACATTAGACTTAGGTCTTAAATACAACTCTCCTCAATTCTAGGGATTGAATGCAAACAATGTATGCAAGTGTATGCTTCTTCTCATTTAAATCTATCGCTTTAGGACTTGCATTAGAGCCTTCTGATTTTATTGCATGTTGGTCATATTTTTGAAAACATCCCTACCTATATTGTCACGGTCTTCACGTTGCTGGGCTATCTCACTGAACCATAGTTCGGGAGAGAGCCTCACAACTGGACCACTTATTTGGGTTCGCGCCCCCCTACCACGTACCTAAGGGCCATAGTCCGAGGTATATCGGTAGGTGCTCAAGGATGTTGGGAAGCCTTTACCTTAGAACCGAAGAGATATCTTATATGCCACGTACTTCGAGCTTCGGCTTGAGTATATCGGCGTACCTTGATGGAAATCAGATGATCTAAATCTTAGAGTTAGGATTAAGATCCTATTTGCCATTTCAAATATTGCATGTAGAGTAAGCTTTAGGGAGTGTTGTTTGTGTATCCTTGCTTGTATATCTATGATTGTGTGATATTTTATATCTTCCTTATATTTTTCAAAACCCTGGGTATATGTTTCAAAATGTCCTCTTTATTTTTAAAACCCAGGTGTATTTTTCTTTATCCTTTTCTTCTTACTATCCTTCTAAAATTTCTTCAAGAATTCTTCTGATCCTGCCTGCAAGTTCTTAAAATTTTAAATCCTTACCATTTATTCTCAAATTCCATTTTTTTCTTTTATTTTCATCTGTTTTTATGTTCTTGTTTATATTCTCATAAAAATCTCTTTCCGTCAAAGAGATATCCTTTTCGAAATGGTATTTTCTTTCATATTTTAGTTGGTTACTCTCCCTCGTAGAGTAAACAGCGCAATTGTCACAATACTCAATCCCAAGTAATGGGATACAATTTTTTCCAACATAAATCCTCTCTCTTGTCAAAACTTCTCCAAAAAAGTTTCTTTGATCTAAAAAACCTCCACTTTTCTCTACAGAGAGAGTTGATATCTGAAAATGGTCACGACAAGAGCAGGAAAAGAAACAGATCCTCAACTCAGCGACAGTGAGGCGGAAGAGATGAGCTCTCCCAAATCGGCCTGGGGACAGGGTCAGAACAAGAAAGATGACATCGGCCCCGCTATGTATGATATGTTCCAAAAGATAATGGCGAGGATGATGTCAAAACAAGCTGAGGCCAAGCTGAAAGAGGCAGTTCCTAAAAGCAAGCTGAAGAAGAAGCCTGTGAAAAAGCAAGTCAGAATCATCAGGAAGAAGGTACAACCAGACACTACTTCTGAGGAATCAGAGTCAGTCGAGGAAGAATCAGAAGAGGAAGAGCAGATTGTCTACAAACGGAATCCTCCGAGACAGACTGTAAAGATAGCTGCAGAAGAGCCTGAATCCGTCAACAAGCCCAAGTTTGGGGCTCCAGCAGAGGACCTGATGAGCAAGCAGATGAAGGAGATGAATCGAGCTATTAAGGATATTCAAGCCAAGGGCAAAGGCAAGCAGACCTATACCGGCGAAGATTTTTATGATGGTCTAGATGGGGATGATAACCTGGAGAATCTTCCCCACAAGTTTCTCAAATTTGACGGGACTGGCAACCCTAAAGCCCACTTGGCCACATTTTATGCAGAGTGCAGCCGTTTCAGGAAAGATAACAGGGCTCTGTTCATCTGTTTTCCCCGCAGTCTGGAGGGTGTAGCAGCCAGATGGTATGCTGATCATGTGAATCCTATCGAACTACGAGAGTTCGATAAGGTAGTAAATCTGTTCATCGAGCGCTTCTTATTCAACACTGAAGCCTCACCTACATTAAATCATCTTTACAACCTGAAGCAAGGAGAGAATGAAAGAGCAGGTGATTTCATTCACAGGTGGAGAAGCACCTGTAATAAGATGAAGGTACCCATTCCTGAGGAACATGCATTGCAGGTGATCCTCAATAATTTCTCTCAGCCCATAAGAAGCCTCATCGCCACTTCCCCGGCGAAATCCTTCATCAAGTTGATTGAGCGAGCCGAATGGCTCGAAGCAGGAATAGAAAGCGGACTTTACGAGGGCACGCCTCTAGTCAAGAATATCCAAGACCAGAAAAAGAAGGCGCAGTTCGCTCATTCAGTTGAGGCCTCCTGCAATAATCTTGGCAGTAGCAGCAAAGGAAACAAGAACAACAACGACAGTGGTCCGAGAGTAGATCAGAACAAGGGGAAGAAGGAGAGAGCGTATAAGAACAATGACAAGCCGCTTCCAATTGGCATCCAACAGAAAGGGGATCTTCAAGAGAAGCCCAAGTACATCAAGTGGGAGAAAGATCGAGTCTTCACTCCTTTAGATCAAACTATGGAAGTAATTCTGGATTACCTGTTAAAGCACAGGATGATCAAACTCCCTAAGATAGCGGATCCTCCCGTAATCTTGGAAAAATTCAAAGATCAATTCTGCAAGTTCCATAGAGCAACGGGGCATGACACAGAGCACTGCTTCGTCCTCAAGCACATGATACAAGACTGCATTGATAGAAGTATTCTGATAGAGGACGAGGAAGAAAAGTAGCAAGCAGTCCTGACAGAACCATTCCCAGACCACTCAAAGAATTGATAAAGCCAAAGTTTTTGTTTGCTTTCGTCTCTTTTTGTCAGTTGTCCTGTAGGGGCTAGTCAGCCCAGTCTTCTATGAGTCTTTTTCCTTTTCAAGTTCTTGTAAATATTCAGTTGTTATCAAGCCTTTGCTTATCAAATGAAATGTCGATTTCCTTTATATCTTTTATATCCAATGCTTCTGTTCCCTTTGCCATACTGGGGCATTTAAATTCTTGTTCTTTTCAGAATGCGGGACAATTCTGACGTCATTCATGAGAGAAATGATATTACCTATGAGGGCTTTTTCAAAAATCATGAAATTTTAAAAATCTTCATTATGACCAAGGAGTTCAAATATTCTTTGGTCTAACCTTTGACAAAAAATCAACCCTCGTGTTGATCATGTCTTCAAAAATAAGTTTTTCAAACCATTATATTGAAAGATCAACCCTGGTGTTGGTCTTATCTTCCAAAATGAATTTTAAACTTTTATATTCAAAAATCAATCCTTGTGTTGATCTTATCTTTCAAAATGGATTTTAAATCTTTATATTCAAAGATCAACCTTTGTGTTGGTCTTATCTTTCAAAATGGATTTCAAATCTTTATAGATCAACCCTTATCTTTCAAAGCGGATTTCAAAACCTTTATATTCAAAGATCAATCCTTGTATTGATCTTATCTTCCAAAAGGGATTTCAAATCTTTTTATTCAAAAGATCAACCCTTGCGTTGGTCTTATCCTCCAAAATTGATCTAAAAAACTATTCAAAGATCAACCCTTGTGTTGGTCTAATCTTTCAAAATGGGTTTTTGAAACATTCAAAAATCAATCCTTATATCGATTTTAAATCATTATACTCAAAGATCAACCCCTGTGTTGGTCTTTAAACATTATCTTCAAAGATCAACCCTTGTATTGATCTTATTATCAATTTTGAACTGTTATTTTTAAAAGTCAGATCTATTGTTGATCTTCTTCTTCAAAATTAGATTTCAAAACCATTGTCTTCGAAAATTAACCCTCATGATGATCTCTCGTGTTTGATTTAAAGGATCAGATCTCGCGCTGATTATTCTTCTTGTGGTGGATTTTCTTCCCCCAAAATGATTTCTCATTTATCTTTTAAATAAACATTTTCCTTTCAAAATCCCATATGCAGGCAGGATCAGAAAAACTCCTTTTTCTCAAATCTTGTAAATCTTCAGTTAATTTTGATATCTTTATCAGTTTCATTCATTTTATTCATATTTTTATCAAGTTTACATCAATTTTATCAAGTTTTATCAAGTTTATCAATATTTCCTCAATTCTATTAAAATTTTATCAATTCATTACCCTTTCAGGTTAAGGGATAAACCTGACCCTCGTTGTCCGAGGTGTACCCTTTCAGGTTAAGGGATAAACCTGACCCTCGTTGTCCGAGGTGCACCCCTTTAAGGTTAAGGGATAAACCTGACCCTCGTTGTCCGAGGTGTTCCCGCTTAGGTTAAGGGATAAACCTGACCCTCGTTGTCAGAGGTATCCCCATTCAGGATAAGGGAAAATCCTGAGACCCCTTGTAGGAGCAACAACACTACCTATGAGGATTCTTTTGTAAATACAAGTTTTGTTAATCTTTATTGATTTTCTAGATTTATATCAATTTGCCTTCGCTAAATTTTCTTAAATTCTATTCTGTTCCCATTCAGAATAAGGGAAAATCCTGAAACCCCTCATAGGAGCAATAATGCTACCTACGAGTATTCTTTTGTAAATACAAGTTTTGTTAACCTTAATTGATTTTCTAAATTTATATCAATTTCTCTTCTTAAATTCTATTCTTTTTCCCATTCAGGATAAGGGATAATCCTGAAACCCCTCGTAGGAGCAATAATGCTACCTACGAGAATTCTTTTTATAAATACAAGTTTTGTCAAACTTTATTCATTTTCTAAATTTATAACAATTTCTCTTCACCTTCTTAAATTCTATTCTTTTTCCCATTCAGGATAAGGGATAATCCTGAAACCCCTCGTAGGAGCAACAATGCTACCTATGAGGATTCTTTTGTAAATACAAGTTTTGTCTACCTTTATTGATTTTTTTTAGATTTGCCTTCATTAAATTTTTCTTAAATTCTATTCTTGTTCTCGTTCAGGATAAGGGAAAATCCTGAAATCCCTCGTAGGAGCAATAACGCTACCTATGAGGATTCTTTTGTAAATACAAGTTTTCGTCAAACCTTCATTGATTTTCTAAATTTCTATCAATTTCCTTTTTCCTTAAATTCTTTGTCCCATTCAGGATAAGGGATAATCCTGAAACCCCTTGTAGGAGTAACAATGCTACCTATGAGGATTCCTTTGTAAATACAAGTTTTGTTAATCTTTATTGATTTTCTAGATTTTAATCAATTTGCCTTCGCTAAGTTTTCTTAAATTCTATTTCTTGTTCCCATTCAGGATAAGGGAAAATCCTGAAACCCCTCGTAGGAGCAATAACGCTACCTATGAGGATTCTTTTGTAAATACAAGTTTTGTTAATCTTTGTTGATTTTCTAGATTTATATCAATTTCCCTTCATTAAATCTCTTTAAATTCTATTCTTTTTCCCATTCAGGATAAGGGAAAATCCTGAAACCCCTTGTAGGAGTAACAACGCTACCTATGAGGATTCCTTTGTAAATACAAGTTTTGTTAATCTTTATTGATTTTCTAGATTTTAATCAATTTGCCTTCGCTAAGTTTTCTTAAATTCTATTTCTTGTTCCCATTCAGGATAAGGGAAAATCCTGAAACCCCTTGTAGGAGCAATAACGCTACCTATGAGGATTCTTTTGTAAATACAAGTTTTGTTAATCTTTGTTGATTTTCTAGATTTATATCAATTTCCCTTCATTAAATCTCTTTAAATTCTATTCTTTTTCCCATTCAGGATAAAGGAAAATCCTGAAACCCCTCGTAGGAGCCACAACGCTACCTATGAGGATTCTTTTGTAAATACAAGTTTTGTTAATCTTTGTTGATTTTCTAGATTTATATCAATTTCCCTTCATTAAATCTCTTTAAATTCTATTCTTTTTCCCATTCAGGATAAGGGAAAATCCTGAAACCCCTTGTAGGAGTAACGACGCTACCTATGAGGATTCCTTTGTAAATACAAGTTTTGTTAATCTTTATTGATTTTCTAGATTTTAATCAATTTGCCTTCGCTAAGTTTTCTTAAATTCTATTTCTTGTTCCCATTCAGGATAAGGGAAAATCCTGAAACCCCTCTTAGGAGCAATAACGCTACCTATGAGGATTCTTTTGTAAATACAAGTTTTGTTAATCTTTGTTGATTTTCTAGATTTATATCAATTTCCCTTCATTAAATCTCTTTAAATTCTATTCTTTTTCCCATTCAGGATAAAGGAAAATCCTGAAACCCCTCGTAGGAGCCACAACGCTACCTATGAGGATTCTTTTGTAAATACAAGTTTTTTTCAATCTTTGTTGATTTTCTAGATTTACATCAATTTCCCTTCATTAAATTTTCTCAGATTCTATTCTTTCCCATTCAGGATAAGGGATAATCCTGAGATCACTCATAGGGGCAACCATGCTACCTATGAGAATTCTTTTTACAAAAATAAATCAATTTCCTCAAATGTTCTACATTTTTTTCAAAGTTCTATATCCTTCCGTCCTCTCAAAGTTTATTCTTTCTATATTCTCCGTTCAGAATAAAGGGTTTAAATCCTGAAAATTGGACCGCATATCTGGTCCATCTAAATCATAGATCATAAATTCTAAATCTTGTCATATCCCTTCTAAATTCAAGTCTCAGGTTATCTCTTCATAAAATCTTATATTTCCCCTTCAGGTTAAGGGATAAACCTGAATCATTCTTTTCCTAAATTCTCATCAAATGTCTATTTCATTTCCCCTTCAGGTTAAGGGATAAACCTGAATCACTCTTTTTCTAAATTCTCTTCAAAAATATCTATTCTATTTCCCCTTTAGGATAAGGGATAATCCTGAAACCCCGGCCATTCTTCTTGCTTCGATCTCTAAATATTTTAAATAGGCCGATCTCCTTCCCGACTCTCAGTTGGAAAACCTAGTGCTCGCACTGGTTATTTTGCTAAAGATTTTAAATCTAAAGATCAAGTTCAGTCCTCGTACTGGTTGTCTTTCAAAAGTCTCAATCTTAAATCAGGTCGTTAAATGATTAAATGAAATGTCCCAGCTACTTCGTTGGTCGTTAAATGATTAAATGAAATGTCCCAGCTACTTCGCTGGTCGTTAAATGATAAAATGAAATGTCCCAGCTACTTCGCTGGTCGTTAAATGATTAAATGAAATGTCCCAGCTACTTCGCTGGTCGTTAAATGATTAAATGAAATGTCCCAGCTACTTCGTTGGTCACTAAATGAAATGTCCCAGCTACTTCACTGGTCGCTAAATGAAATGTCCCAGCTACTTCGCTGGTCGCTAAATGAAATGTCCCAGCTACTTCGCTGGTCGCTAAATGAAATGTCCCAGCTACTTCGCTGGTCGCTAAATGAAATGTTCCAGCTACTTCGCTGGTCGCTAAATGAAATGTTCCAACTCCTTCGTTGGTCGTTAAATGAAAGGTCCCAGATTTTTCTGGTCATTAAATGAAATGTCCTAGCCACTTCGCTGGTCGTTAAATAAAATGTCCCAGCTACTTTGCTGGTCATTAAATGAAAGGTTCCAGCTACTTCGCTGGTCGTTAAATGAAAGGTCCCAGTTTTTACTGGTCATTAAATGAAAGGTCCCAGTTTTACTGGTCATTAAATAAAAGGTTCCAGCTCCTTCGCTGGTCGCTAAATGAGAGATCCTAGTTTACTGGTCAGAAAGTCCAAAATCATAAATTATAACTAAAGGTCGCATCAAAATCTATATTGAGTAAATATTTCACATAGAAGTCATGAAAACTTTGCCAATTTGCTAAAAATATTTGTTGATTCCAAATAAATCTTACTGCACAAAAGAATTACCTCAGATTACCTCTAGTATTTTCTTCATAAAAGGTGAAACTCTTTGTTAAAGAGAGGTAAAATTCAAATCTTTTTCCTGTTGATCAACCAAAAGGATGAAAGAAATATCCTCGGTATGATTAGTGAAATAAATATTCGATGACATTGAAAAGCCGGAAGCGAATTGATATTGATCATAGCTATGATGCATGTTTAAAGACGATTTCCTGGCGATTAGACAGTGGAAATATCCTGAGCCATAAAAGAATCCACTTAATCCATATCACCTTATCCAGTTTAAAGCTGCAATCAAATATCGGCAAAAGGGATCTCTCAATTGTCGTCAAGATGAAGGCGAGTTAAGCGAGTAGACCCCCGGGGCCAAAGAAGATTTAAAACATCTCCAAGATGACGGAGTTTGTGACGGATCCTTCCAGGGAAAGTTTGTATCACCGCCGAGATGAAGGCGGATGTGATGGACCTACCGACAAACCCTAAATGATATTTGATTTCAGCTATCATCTAAAGACCTTTTGAGCCAATATCATATATAATGCCTGAGAAAGAAAAGAAGGATCAGAGCATCTCCAAGATGAAGGAGTTTGTGACGTACCCTTCCCTGAAGAAGAGAGAAAAGTCAGGACATCTCCAAAATGAAGGATGATGTAAAGAACCCGAAAAAAACCCAATGACTCAAAAAGAGTGCAAAAGATCAACACTCAGATATCAAACTGCCTAAATTGCCAGAAGTCATCCTTTCTTATGCAAAATATTTGTTATCAATATCTTTTCTTTACTTGCTTTTATGAAATTGAGAATATTTCTTCTCTTCTCATGTCAAGGAAATGGATAGCTTCCTTGAAGAAAATCATCAGCGCTAAAATTTTGAATTTAACTCTTAAAACCGAGGAGTTAACCTCGTTGGAGGAAATACTCTGGGTAAAAGAGGGAATATATTTGCACACATATGCACATTTTCAAAGCGTTGAAGTCAACTATAAATTCATCTTATTGGCAAAATTTTCTAGATATTCTAAAAATGAAATAAATATTCAATATCCATTTTGGTGCAACCCAGCGTTGTTTATATCTTCCAGAAGAGTTACCCCATTCTGTTGATGTATCTCTCATGTCCCATCACGGTTTCGAGAAATCCGTATGGTTTTTCCCACTTAGGTTAAGGGTCAAAACCTGTACTCCCTGCGAGAGGTCATTAAATTCAAAAGTTGATTTAGTCTCAGCAATGAGACGTCCAAGTTCATCCCTTTTTTTTCAAAGCATTAGGAAACCCCATTTCCTTCCTCCTTTCGCAAACCCCTTTCGGATTTGTTCGTCCAAACTCCGAAGGTCCCATCATGGTCTCTTCACTCGAGATTCCATATGGTTGTCCCCTTTAGGTTGTGGTTAAACCTGAATCTCGTTCCAACGAGTTTTCCTCGTTTCGATGAGGTGTTTTCCTCCAGTCCCATCATGGTTCTTCCCATCGAGGAATCCATGCTTTGTATATCCATCCGGAATAAAATCCTACTTAAGCTTCATTTCATGAGGCATTTTCTCAAAAATATCCCATCAAGGTCATCACATATTCCTTTCCCCATTCAGGTTATCTTGATATATCTTCGACCCATCCAGGTTAAGGGCTAAACCTGAGTCATTCCGCAAAGATTGATCTCGCCTCACCCATGAGACTTGATCAAAATTCTTACCTTTTATCTTTTCGGGATCTTCACCCAAAGTCCCATCACGATTTCCTCCTCTCTATTATTCAGTCATATCATTTTCGAGGATTTCGTCTTCCAAAAGCCATTCAAGGATAAACATTTAAATCTGAAAAACCATGTCTTTTAAATCAAATTCTTCCACACCCAATTCAGATCTGCTGACTGGGGCATTTTTCAAAATTTGGAGTGTTTTCTTTGCCACTAAGCTCGGCTTTCAACCGGCTTAGTAGCAAAGAGGGGCATCTATGAACACCCCAAATTTTTCAAAATCTTTTAAATATTCCCTTATTGCCCCTAAATTCAATTTTTTAGCAAATGGGTCATTTCAAATCTAAATTTCAGTTCATTTCTCAAGTATTATTGAAATTAAATTCATTTCATATGTTTAAATTGATTTTGGATCTGGATCCATTGTCCAGATCCAAATCTAAATCTCCTTGTTCAAATTTTAAATTAAAAAATATAGAAAATACCAAAAATAGCCTTTAAATAGCTCGGATAGTCCATTCGACATCCGTTTGGATCCATCACATTGAATTTCTCGATTCGAGTGTTAAAACTCGAACGCTTTCTCAAAACTTGGGTCCAGACCCACTTTCTGAAGAAATTTCTCCAAAATGGTCTGAAATTCTCGGAAAAACACTCTTTGTAAATATTTCTCAGAAAAATACAAAAAAACTAGTGTTTAATCTTTGTTTTCATGTAAAAACTTATATTTTGTTACAAAACTACAAAAAATGGAAAATGATGCAAAAATCGAAAAAATTGGGGAAAGCAAAAGGTTTTAAAACTTGAAAAATTGAATTTTTGCCAAAAACCTCTCTTAAAACCTCTTTTTGAAAATCATAAACCTTTTTTTTAGAAAAATCTTAAAAGGGACCCCCTCTTTGGAAATTGAAGAAACTCACAACGGCCGCAGGCTCGTCTCCCCCAAGCTTCCACCCTTCGATCGATGAGCACCTTTATCTCCGCCATCGATGCTCAACCGATCGCCTCCATCCTCCTCCTTCGTTCATCACCTTCCTCCCCGTTGGGTGGCCCTCCATCTTCAACCAATTCCCTCTCTCGTTGCCTATATAAGCAGGCCCCCACTACAGTGAAAAAGGGGGGGAAAAGAACATCGATCGACGCCATCCGCCTTCAGCCTCTCCGCTTTCCTTCTCTCTTCGTTGGAAAAGAGTTGCAGAAGAAAGCAAAGAAGAAGCTCTCTTCATCTCCGAAATTCCTCCAAAACCAAGGGCTCGATCTATCCAGCATTCAAAGGTTTCTTCCTTCCAAGGCTCCATTTCGACTTTTCCCCTTCCTTCAAAATATCCAACTTCGATCAATAAATCCGGTAAGCATTCTTTACCTGTATTTTTTTTTTCTTTCCCTTTTCATTTCCTCTTAGTTTTCTTTTTTTTGGTTTTGGCTCCCGTTTATGCATCATTGATGGTGTTAGATTGCTTGTGCAATCTCGATCCATCTCCATGCAACAGCAACGGGATCTCTGATCACAACAATTTTTCTCTATGTATATCTTTTATCTAATTCGATGTTAGTTTTCTTTACTTGATTTTGTTTTGATCGATTCCTGTTCTTACTTTTTATTAGCTTGATTCCTGTTTTATTCTCATGTCTGATCTGTTCATTTTTTTTTTCTTTTCTTTTCTTATTTTCTATTATATCCAATTGCTGGTTTGATGTGGATCTTCAATGTATGGTGGCACTTTGTTCATATCATTCAGCAGACATACCCTGCTTACTGTATTCTTAGTATTTGATGAGTCACGTTACCTTCCTTCACACACAGGAGGTACCTCCATGTAGTATGGATTTCACCCCTGTTCATCATCGCATTTTTTTCTTTGTTTGGTAATATTTCATTCTTTACTTGATCCTCTATGCATCGATCTAACCCAGGTTTGTGTTTCCCTTTATTTTATTTTTTATTTTTTATTTGTTTTGGCTTACATAGCTTTTGTAACATGATCATCCAACGTATGTTTTAGCTTTCGGAATCAACATCATGGTTTATGTCAATCACTCCACAGTAGATTTAAATATAAGTTCTGTATCGTAAGCATATCACTTAATATCATTACATCTCTCATATTCCAGACTTCCTGTCCGATCATGTAGATAGAAACCTCTGAAAGAGAAACGACATATCTGGTTTGTCTATCTCATGAGAGGCAATGGACTCCATCTAACATGAAATTGTCTGATAAATTGATCCAACATAGGATTTGAGCAATGGAAAATCATGTACATATCTTAAGCATAGGTATACACTTTCTCTCTCACACGAATTCATCTTGATGTTAATCTCAAACTTGTGTTACATCTTCTTCACCATACAACCGCAGCCAGCTAGCAGTAATTCTGCAATCCTGGAATTGAACATTCCTGTCAAAGATACTGATATCGATGGGTTGGATATAAAACACTTATGATGGTCAATTTTTTTAGAAAGGAGTTTGGCTTGCTGTATTCGTTTGATTCAGGTACATATGTGCCAGGTCCTGTGAGAGTGTTGCAATCTCCACTCATGCAATGGTGATGGTGTATACTGAACTACAAAACCATCTGTTCTCTTCATTGCACGTCACTTGCACATAGCAATTTTCTGCACAACACATCCCCTTTTCTTCCTATTGATTCACCGTATCCTCTAAAAACCTTCAATGCCTAGATATTCCACAGTCAGTCTACAGTTCCTTCAATACCTTCGCATTCATTTCCAGATCATGTCTGCCCATGGATTACGTATAACCATGTGTGGCTTCAAGCAGAGGTCAAATTATTAGTCAAATATGGGGAGTCTGGGTCAATTTATCATATGCAAAGGTGTAGAGTACCTTATTTGCAACTGATCTATGATGGTAGCATCTTTAGTTTGGTAAATTCTCCTAATTAGGCAGGACTGATTCTCACAATTTCGCAAAAACCTTGATTTTAAAATCCAACACCAGTCATTTCTAGGTGAGAGTTCTCCGATCAGTTTTGATAGTTAATCTACCCTTGACATATGAAGGCCCTAAATTCCCTACATCTACACCTCCACGTGTCCTCAGAATGCACTGTTCCATCACCTGCAGCTTCCTATATCCACTTACTCATGTTCTTTCCCAACTATCACATCACTCCTATACCTACATTGTCTGTTACACAATCATTCCATGCATATCAAGTCACTGCTATGCATACATCTATCACAGCCATTCCAGTCGTTTTCCTCCACGCAGTGCAGGGCATTATTGTCATCCTCTCATGTCTTGCTCATACCATCCTTTCGCCATACATTGTACATCGCTTTCTTCCCTTGTTCACTGTTACCACAGGAGCAACACGTTTGGCTTGATTTTCCCGTCTAATAACCATAACTTACAGCAGTGCTTGGCACTGCTGTAGCCTTTTATGTGTTCACGGCAATGCCAAGGCATTGCTATGTAGTCCTGCCCCTTCAGACTCCTACAGCAATGCCAAGCATTGCTCACTCACCCTCTTTTTAGTCATTCCTATCTCTCTACCAACAACAACAGCCTTTCCAACTATCCTCTGTATCACGTCCCAGTCACCACTGCTGTCAAACATTCCCTTACAGCACCATCTCATCGCCTATTACTCGCCAATACCCCTACATCCCATCACAGCCAATGCCTTTGTTTGTGCAGTTGTATATCACCTTCATCCTGTATAGTGTTATAATAACTCACAGTGATATCTGCACTAATCACCTGACCACCCATGTTGACCTCGTGTATTCTCTGCACCTCCATTACAGTGTCAAGCCTTGTTTATTCTCATTTCATGCTGCAATTTCCTACATGCCTACAACAGTGACAAGCACTGTTGTGGCCTTCCTCTTAGTAGGTACAGCAGTACCAAGCATGATTGTAGCTTGCTACACCCTCACTAAACAGCACATCATTCACCTTTTTAGAATATTGTTGTGCAAATGTACAAACTACCACTCACCTTTTCAGTGACTTGCAAAGATCATCATTCATTGTACAAAATTTTCATTAATCAAGGGCATTGTGTATGCCTCCTCACATACAGGCTTCATTGGCCTAAAGCACTACCTATATATATATATATATATATATATATATATATATATATATATATATATATATATATATATATATATATATATATATATATATATATATATATATGCACCTATATATGTCCTTGATAGCATAAGATATATACATATGCATTTTCCATTTAGGTTAAATATTGCATTTGGTACGTTCTTTTCTTCATTAGAATAGGTATTTTTCTTGAGCATGTCTTTAGTTCTAATATAACATTTTTTCTGTTATATATTTTGCCTTTTGTTGTCCTGTGCTGATCCAATTTTGCAAAAAAAAAAAAAAACATGTAGAGAGGTGCTACTCGTTGTTCTTAGGGTAGGACTTTGATTTCCATTGAAAGATGTAATAATTGAATTTTTAATGAGAAATTACATTTCCTGTTTTAGATAGAATGAATGAGCATTGTAAATATCATAACTTGCTTATTTTCATGCATCTTTTGTTTTATTTTTTTAAATTCTCACAAATGGCAACACGAATGGCTCGTGCACCATTTCGTAAGAGGTAAATTAATCCTAAGTTGATGATTTACACCAACGGCCATAGTCGGGATGTAAACAAGACTTAGGATTTTTATCTTTTACGAAATAACACTGGATCCACACTAGATCCGTCTTCAAAATTCATCATATTTTCCTTAAATATTTTCTTCTTTTATCAGAATTTAACTTAAAATTAATTCAAAATATATACCAATGGCCATAGTCAGGGTATATTGAGAATTAATTTCATTTTAAATTCTATAAAAGCACTAAATGTGTTTCATTCTTCACCTGAATTTAAATACAGATTATTATATAATACATTCACTGACCATAGTCAAGGATGTATTATATCTTCAATCCTATTTTAATTCATTTAAAGAATGGAATAGCTTTTCAAAATCCAATTTCAAAAATCTAAATTCATTCATCATATAGAATAGAATTGCATCATATTTTTTTTTTCTCAAAATTCCTTTTTCAAAACTCCAAGTAATGTAAATATCTTCCTCAATCTATCTTCAATCCTTCTCAAAACCAATTCATCCTTTCATTTTTCGAAATTCTATTTTTAAACTCAAAGTTCAAATCAACTTTGAGATTTCAAATTCATTTTTATATATTCAAATTCAAATCAGATTCCAAAGTTCAATTTGACTTTGAAAATTCAAATTCATTTTCAAAAGCTCCAATCAAACTCAAAGTTTAATTTAACTTTGAGATTCTTGATTCATTTTCCTAAATTTCAAATTCTAATTTCAAATCCAAGGTCTAAATTGACTTTGGGATTCATCTGTATATTCAAAATTCAATTTCTAAAATTCATTTTCCCAAAATTCAAATCAAACTTGGAAGTTCTTGATTCATCTTCTGAATTTAACTCCAAATCCATTTTAGGATCCAGGATTCAACACTCTTATTGGATCTCAGACTTCAGATCCAATTTCCTTATAGGATCCAGAATCCAATTTTACCTTGGATCTCAGACTTCAGATCCAAATCCATCTTAGGATCCAAAATCCAACTCTACATTTGGATCTCAAACTTCAGATCCAAATCCATCTTAGAATCCAGAGTCCAACTCTACATTGGATCTCAGACTTCTGATCCAAATCCATCTTAGGATCCAGAACCCAATTTTATCTCGAATCTCAGATCTCAGATCTTAAATCCATCTTTAGATCCAACTCCATTCTCAATTCTAGATTTTAAATCCAATTCCATTTTCAAATCTCATCTGAACTCCCTAAATCCATTTCTATTCTTAAATACCATTTGATTATCTCAGACCCATTTCAAACTTAAAATCCAAATTCAATTCCATCTCAAGTATTCATTTGCTTTTCTAAATTCAAATCCAAATTCAAAGACAATTTTGACTTTGAAACTTCATTTCCTTTCATTTCAAAGCTTCAAGTCATTCTTTCTCATTTATTCTTTTAAATCCTGATTTACTTCAAAAACTTAGAACTTCTCTGATCTATCTTAAGCTCTAAGTTAAATTCAATCATTTCTTCATTCCTTTACCAAGTTCATCTCAGAATACTTGGAAATTTCCAAAAACATTCTTTTCTAAAGAGCATACATCCTTGCATTGCACAAGTATGATTCTTTGTGCATTTAGGGTTAGAATAGATTCTTAGATTATATTTAGGCAAAGCAAAAGGCATAGATTCGATCCTTGGTTCGATTACCCCTGGTAAAGGCGCCAAGAATGGTCGAACCTTGTACCGACGAGCGAATCCCGTCTCTCCATTTTTCCCGCAATATTTTCAAAAACGGAGGCGAGTTAAATTTCTAAATATTTTCAAATTAAGGTCAAGTGAAACCACGCAAAATAGTTCCTCTTCTCTCTCTCTTTCTTTCTTTTCTCTTCTCTCTTTCTTTTCTTTCTTTTATTCTTCGCCCTTCAAAAAGGAGGAAAATAGAGGTTAGAAAAGGAAAAGAGAAGGAAGAGAGAGAAACCACAAGAGAGGAAAAATTTTGCGATGATCACAGAAGCTATGCATCTCCTTAGACAACTTATTGAAAGATATAGAGAGAGGAACAAAGATTTGCATATGGTTTTTATTGATTTAGAGAAGGCATACGATAGAGTACCTAGGGACGTTCTCTGGTGGACAATGATGAAGAAAGGTGTTTCTCTCAAGTACATTAGTATAATTAAAATATGTATGAAGGAGTAGTAACCATTGTCCGCACTTGTGGAGGGGTGACAACCAATTTTCCGATAACTGTTGGGTTACATCAAGGATCTGCTTTAAGCCCTTTCCTATTTGCGATAGTGATGGATGAGCTTACGAGATCAATTCAAGAAAATGTACCGTGGTGTATGTTGTTTGCTGATGATATTGTTTTGATTGATGAGTCTAGAGCTGGGGTTAATGCTAAGTTAGAATTATGGAGACAGACATTGGAAGCTAGAGGTTTTAAGTTGAGTAAGAGTAAGACTGAATATATGGAATGTCGGTTTAGTAAGCAACGAAGTAGTGATGGGAGTGTAGTGAAGCTTGGTGAGCAAGAAATACCGGTGAATGATTATTTCAAATATTTGGGATCCATCATTCAAAAGTATGGAGAAATTGATGGAGATGTAAATCATAGGATAAAGGTTGGGTGGATGAAATGGAAAAGTGCTACTGGAGTGCTGTGCGATCGTAGAATGCCATTGCGGTTGAAGGGAAAGTTTTATAGGACGACTATTAGACCCGCTTTACTAAATGGTACGGAATGTTGGGCTGCCAAGAGACATCATATTCAAAAAATGAGTGTAGCTGAGATGCGGATGCTTAGATGGATGTGTGGAAATACAATAAAAGATAAGATTCGGAATGAGGAGATATGTAAGAAGGTAGGTGTTGCACCCATTGAAAATAAGATGCAAGAGAATTGTTTACGGTGGTTTGGACATATTCGGCGAAAGCCTAGTGATGCTCCAGTTAGAAGGTTGGAGAAATGAGAAAATATATTAGTTAAAAGAGGTCGGGGTAGGCCTAGGAAGACTTGGATGGAGATGATAGGAAAGGATATGAATGCTTTGAACCTCACCGAGGACATGGCATTGGATAGAAATGATTGGAGGAAAAGGATTCATGTGGAAGACCCAAAATGAATTTCTTTTTTGGTTCATATCGCTGACCCCAATTGTTTTGGGATGAAGGTGTAGTTGTTGTTGTTGTTTTGCATTGTAATCATTAGCATTCTTAGTAATAGTCGTTGTAATGTATTTAGCACTCATTATTATAAATAATTTTAATATTTAGCATTCATTAGCATAAATAATTGTCTATACCTAAACCATAATCTCCAATATACAAGTTGTGTGGAGACCGTATGGAGATGGGGAGGACGAGGACCAAGAGCTCGTTGCTAAGGGTGCGAGACTATCTGACCGCGATATTTGGTTGTTTAGCAATTATTAAGCCGAGTTGCAACATGGTAGTCGAGTTCTTCTACAATCTGGCTTGGGATAGTCTATCCCAAAGAAGTCTATGGAATTGAGAAGGAAGATGAATAGTGGTTGGGCTAGGAACATGAATTGGCATGAATGCTACATGAAACAATTAGATAGCTAGAACAAAGAAGGTGTATGTGCCATAGATTATGATTATAAAGAATGACAATATGATCCCAACTATTTTCAAAAATATTGGGAACCCATACATCGAAATCTGAAGATTGAGAATATTGGGAACCCATGCCTCCCTCGTGTCCCCCATCATGTCACATTCTAGCATAGAAAACACGTACATCGTCTCCCTCTGACTACAACAACGATTACCTCAGTAACAATACACGATGAGGAGTGAACACAACTCACAAAAGAGAAGGTAGTCTATGGCACAAGGTTCGAGATGTTGAAGAGGGAGAATAAGGAATTACGAAAGGAGGTGATCAATTTGGGGAGACAAATGCGGTCACTGGTAGAGATGATGACCAATGTTTATTATAAGATCGAGGGAAGAAAGAGGCCACCAGAGATAGAGAGTCCACCAAAAAAAAGAAAGAGATGATTTGTATGTCATCATTGTTCATCTGAGTCATCAAGTGCCACTGAATAAACGATAGCGATTCTTTTTATTTTGATAATTATTTATTATAATTCTTTGTTGTAATTTTATAATTATTTTTTGTATTGTGACATTCTTTAATTATTTAATTCTTTTTTTAATAAGTGTAACACACAAGTGCCACTGAACAAATCATTGTAATTTTTGACCTTCATAAATAAAAGTGATCTTATTTCTTATTTATAAGAGATTGTGATTGCCTTGCAACCAATTATATATAAGAGATCGTAATTTATTTTTTATAGAAGGTGTTCTATCACAATCTGTACAGCCATCCCACCTAAACCCATCAAATAATTGAACCAAATATGTTTGAAAATCCTATTGTGATTTTCCTTCACAAGCTTTGTCCTAGGGAACAATACGTTCCATCACGATTTACATAATGAGATTTTTATTGTAGGATTTTGTATTCCTTAGTATAAATTGTTATCACTTTAGCATTTAACTTTCAGTATTATAAATTGTTGTAATCGTTTGCATTCATAAGTAATGATCGTTGCAGGATTTTGTATTCCTTAGTACAAATCATTATCGCTTTAGCATTTAACTTTCAGTACTGTAAATCGTTGTAATTGTTTGCATTCTTAAGTAATGATCGTTGCAAGACTTTGTATTCCTTAGTACAAATCATTATCACTTTAGTATTTAACTTTCATTAGTGTAAATCATTTTAATTGTTTGCATTCTTAAGTAATGATCATTGCAAGATTTTGTATTCGTTAGTACAAATCGTTATCCTTGCGCATTTAACTTTTGTTAGTGTAAGTCGTTGTAATCGTTAGCATTCTTAGTAACAGTCATTGTAAGAAATTTAACACTCATTATTATAAATAATTTTAATATTTAGCATTCATTAGCATGAATAATTGTCTATACCTAAACCATAATCTCCAATGTACAGGTTGTGTGGAGACCGTATGGAGATGAGGAGGATGAGGACCAAGAGGTTGTTGCTGAGGCTGTGAGACATCCCACCTAAACTCATCAAATAATCGAACCATATCTATTAGAATATCCTATTGCAATTTTTCTTTATGAACTTTATCCTAGCGAACAATATGTTCCATCGCGATTTACACAATGACATTCAAAAATGGCGAAAAAGAAAAATAAACAAATTAACACGATGTTTAGACTTAGTAAAGAACAAATCAAGTTAACTTCAACGATACAGACAACATTGTGTAAATTTCTCTGGGATAAATAAAAATTGAGTTAACTTCAATGATACATTACAATCACATTCATTTACATGAGTATTTAGTTACAATACATCACGACCAATGGTTTGGCTTAGATACAATATATGACCAACATCATCAAATAAAATAGACATCATCATCATTATCAACCCACGTCCAAATAGTGATGTGCTTCAAAACAGACATCACCAACATCATCAGCACCTTCAGTTTATTGAGTGACCTTCGCTAGTCACTAGGAACGATAGAAGGCAAATCTATCTACCAATGGAGGTCCTTATCTGTTTGCAAGTTTTTTTTCATGAAGTATATTGGCAGCATATAAAGGTATGGATCCCAATAGACATAGAAGATGCAGCCCACACGACTAGCATATGTGTGTAGAAGTATATCAAAGATTAAGCAGATATTTTTTCAACTGCAAAGTATGGTTTGCGAACGATTGAGGCTCTGGCACTAGGAATAGATCAAATAGATGGTAATCAACACCCACCTGTCTATCTTGTAGAATATATGTGCTTGCTTCAGTATGACGACAAAGACTGAGGATGATTATGGTTGTTATATTCTGCATAAGCTTCAATATACTTCACGACAAATACTCTACAATCGTATGTGTCATGAATATATTGATGTATCCACCAAAGATAACCGCTATAATCATCATCAAAGATTATACAGATCTTTTCTCACGACATGAAACAACTACGGTATCAGCATCAAACCCCACTCATCAAGCACGGGTAGAAGAAACACAAAAGAAAAAAGAAGAAAGAAAAATACAAGGAAGAAGAAGAAGAAGAAGACAAAGGCGATGAAGAAAAAAGAAGAAGAAGAAGTTGCTCTGTCGTAGAAAAGAAAGACGAAGAGAGGTTAAATAGATTAGGGTTTTAGACCTCGAGAACTGTTCAGGTCAGGTCACTCCCCCACCTAAACCCATCACACAAATTGATATGCTTGATAGACTAGATAAAGTAAAAATCGAGGTAACTTCATAAATGCAAATCAATTTACAATTTGCCTCAATGTTTATTGGTAAACTACAAATCTAGGTAACTTAATAAATACAAATCGACTTATAACCAAAATACTTTAAGTTTCATAATTTAACAATATTTGTCCTATTACAATTTGTTGTTACGATCTTTAGTTGCAATTTGATTTCATTGTAACAATAAGTGCTATCATGATTTGCTTGATATGTCCTATCGCGTTGACTAGTTTTATAAAAGGCAGATGAAACAACATTTTTTATTTAATTAATGTGCAATGCAACTAATTTGCGTGCAATTTTTGAAAATAGGTGGTAGGTGAAAGGACCTTTCCTTTATATATGAATGACACATCACACAAGTTCAGAACAGTGTCACTTCACTTTGCTTCATGAATAAGGAACAAACAAATCGACAGTTTCTTTATAAACAACGTGTTCGTGATTCAAACATATAACCTATTTCATCATAAAGGGGGTATCGATATCGAGGAAGAAGATGACCATAGCTACATGACCAATGATGATGAATCAGGCGTATACTGTCTAAACCTTGTATCGATTTTCTTTAAAATTTGTCTCTTTTATGGCGTATATTCGATTTGTGTTGTGTACTGTAGAACAAAATTTCAATATCATTTCTTGAATATTCTGCTAATGACAGTGGAACATCCACAAAAGGCGGTGCCCGAAAACTCAACAAAGAGCTCCAAGATAACATCAAACGGAAGCAGAACGAATTTGTAGAAGGGAACACTATCAGTAATTTTGTACGTATGAAACCACTATCAGTTATATATTTACGTATGCCATGGGTATGTATGGTAACAAGTTCATATTTATTACAAATAGAATATATCTGATTTTGTCAAGTATATTAAAAGCAATGCAACAACCAATACTAGACGCATCGTCAACCCTTATTTTATGGTATATCAGTTCTCTTATAGGTTTATTTTGTTTTTTGATTTACTCTTGTTGCTTCATGTTTTAACATTACTATTATCATTGTTTTGTTCAACAGAGTATCGTCCGTCGATTGTCATACTCCATTGGATTCCAAGATGCTCTACCATGTTGGGGTAATGATGATCACTGTGGAGACTTTTGGTCAAGTGAAAAGGTAAGTAAAGAAACGTCTTGTCTAAGGTTTAGGTATAATAGTCCTAACACGATTTGTAAGATATTATATCAATTTGCAGATATTGATTTCTACACTCTGGCAATCTGCTGAGCATTGGGTCTTATACATGATGGATTTATGGGAAAAACAACTATGGTGCTATAACTCATTGAACTTTCACACTGATGTACAACATAATATTATGCATTTGGTAAGTTTCTATCTATAAGTGTATCTTATCTTTTACGGTGGCCCAGATTTTACTTGATTCTGCATTACCCACAGAAAAGATTCCTCAAAGACATTTTGGGTATTGACATTGGCAAGTGGAGCTTGCGCTATGCAGACCATGCTCCTTTACAAAATAATGGCATCAATTGTGATGTATTTATAATCAAGTATATTGAAGCAATATACAATGGACGAGAACCTGATTTCGACGTTGTATGCTCTATACTTAAACATGTTTTATTATCCTCTATTATTGGGAACTCAATTTATATATTGGTGTGACATTACCTTTTTGTTGCAGGATGATATACCTGAATTCCGCAAAGCACTATGCCAAAAATTTATTGAGTTTCTAATTACAAAAGAGAAAAAAACTCAGTCGGCAAGAATACTTACAAGGCAACGAACGACGCGACCCCAGGAGTAATATGATGTACAAAGATTTCTAACAGATTTTGTAGAGTGTGTATACCAAATTTTGTATACATATTTTATTACACTATATACAAATTATGTAAATCTCTCTGGGTTGAAATAAAATTTTAATTTTACTAAACACGCAAATAAGTTAGACTCTTATTTATAGCAAAGGCAAATCGTTGTCTCCTACATAGACGTAAAAGTGATTAGCGTTGTGTACTATTTACAAATCCTTGTAATGTTCACCCTTCATAAATGAAAATCGTTAAAGCGATTACCGTTGTGTATAGTGAACAAAGCGTTATAATGTTCACCCTTCATAAATAAAAATCCTAAAAGCGATTAGTACTATGTACAGTGAACAAATCTTTGTAATGTTCGCCTTCGCAAATGAAAATCCTAAAAGCAATTAGCGTTGTGTCCAGTGAACAAATCGTTGCAATGTTTGTGATTGCTTTTCTAGTTTTCCTCTCGAGATTTACACAAACATTATGTCGTACCTTTTTTCTTATATTATGCACATGTACATCATCTTTTTCTTTTTCTTATGTTGTGTTTTCTTATCCTAATTCTTTATTCTTCTTATGTGTGAAACGGTTTGTAGCATCGCGATTTACACAATGACTGATAAAAGGCTAAAACGATTTGCACAAACTTTGACAAAAGGCTGAAACACTTTAGTCCTATCGCGATTTGCTTTTATAAGATTTGTCTATGTCAACGATAAGTTATATTGTGATTTACACAATGACTGATAATAGACAAAAAAGCGGAAGGAAAAATGAATCGCCATGATGTTTATTGGTAAGCTACAAATCAATTTACAACTTGACACTGGTTTAATAATAGTTGCAAATCGATTTCACTGTAATGATTTATGCAACCACGGACATAAAGCAAAAAAGATTTGTATCACGATTTACACAATGATTGATAAAAGATGTAAAAGATGAAGGAAAAATGAATCACCATGATGTTTATTGGTAAACTACAAATCGATTTACAACTTGATACCGGTTTAATAACGGTTGCAAATTGATTTCACTATTATTAGGCCACAACGTTAGAGTTTAGGGTTTAGGTAGTAGTGTTTAGGGTTTAGGCAGTAAGGATTAGGGTTTAGGGTTAGGTTTTAGGATTTAGGTTTAGCGTTTTAGTGTTTAGGGTTTAGGTTGTAGGGTTTAGGGTTTAGGGTTTAGCGTTTTAGGGTTTAGGGTTTAAGGTTTAGGGTTTAGGGTTTAGGGTTAGCGTTTTAGGCTTTAGGGTTTAGGTTATAGGGTTTAGGGTTAGGCTTTAGGTTTAGCATGGGTGTAGGGTTTAGGGTTTAGGGTTTAGGTAGTAGTGTTTAGGGTTTAGGGTTTAGGGTTTAGGGTTTAGGGTTTAGGGTTTAGGGTTTAGGGTTTAGGGTTTAGGGTTTAGGGTTTAGGGTTTAGGGTTTAGGGTTTAGGGTTTAGGGTTTAGGTAGTAGGGGTTCGGGTTTAGGGTTTAGGATTTAGGGTTTAGGGTTTAAGTTGTAGGGTTTAGGGTTTAGGGATTAAGTTTTATGATTTAGGGTTTAGGGTTTAGGGTTTGGGGTTTAGGGTTTAGGTTGTAGGGTTTAGGGTTTTGGGGATTAGGGTTTAAGTTTTAGGATTTAGGGTTTAGGGTTTTAGGATTTAAGAAGCTACCACGGCAACAATATATCTTTGTTTGTCTTTGTGAACGATATTGATATATAATATCGTGATTGAGGAGATTTGTGTTTTAGGTTTATGGGTTTTTGGTTTAGGGTTTAGGGTGACGAGGTTTGTCTATGTGAACGATATATCCTATTGCAATTTACACAATGACTGATTAATAAAAGGCACAAAACAAAAACAATAAAAAAATTGAGACGATGTTCAGAATAGATAAAGTAAAAATCGAGGTTACTTCTTAAATACAAATTGATTTATAACTTGATGCCGAATTAAGTCACAGTTGTAAATTAATTTCGCTGCAATGATTTATCCTATCGCGATTTTCTTTGACAAGCTTTGTCTAAGTTAACAATTTTCCTATCGCGATTTACACAATGACAGATAAAAGATGAAAAAAAGGATGAAAAACAAATCGACACTAGACGTGCTATCGCGATTTGATTGATATGTCCTATTGTGTTGACTAGTTCAGGACAGTCTATAAAAGGATGTTTCCTTTATATATGAATGACATGTCACACAAGTTTAGGACGGTGTTGCTTCGTTTTGCTTCGTAAACAAGGAACAGATAAACTAATGGTTCCTTTATAAATTACGTGAATCAAACATATAACATGCTTCATCGCAAATGAAGTATCAATATCGAGGAAGGCGATGACCACAGCTACACGACCAACGATGGCAAATCAGGCATATATTGTCTAAACCTCGTGTTGATTTTATTCAAAATTTGTATCTTTTATGGCGTATATTCAATTTATGTTGTGTATTGGTTGCACTTTTGGAAGTGGTATTTTTAAAACATATTTTTGCACTAAAAACATGGGAAAATCGTCAACCAAAGATATAATTCACAGGGAACGGGATAATTCTGAAATACTTCTAAAATAACACTTTATTAATCAAACAAAGTTTACAATCTATGTCAATGTTTACAAGTTAAATTAAATAACAATCTAACTATGAAAATAAACTACAATAAGCGGCTAAGTCGTCAGCAGGTCTCTAGGGGCATTTCTGTCTTTTCACATCAAGTACAGTCGCACATCACAATTGAATTGCATCTGTTAACCTGTTCTAACTTAACAACCTACATAATAAAAACACAAAGTCAGTAACTAAATCAATAATTAATCTAAATTACATATACAACTATTTCTTAATTAAACTACAGTTAATTTCAATATATAAAACTAAAATTATACTATCTAAGTGAACTAACTAAGCTAATTACTCTAAATACTGTTAATATACTAACTAAAATGTTAGAAAACAGTAAAACTACACGAAATCAGACAAATAGTTAAAAGACTGTTTTGTCCCTAAAGAAGGCAAAAAATGGATTCTGACAGCTTTTCGCAAAACAAATGTTTGAGGGGTCAAACGAATTCCAAATTTAGTCAAATCACTTCTATTCTGTAAAAGACAAATCTAAGAAGCTGACACATTTTACAGAAGTGAAAAATACGTTCTGGATCTCCAGAACGAAGCGTTTCAAAATCAGGAGAATTTGGGAAATCGCTGGACCCGAAATTTCAAAATCCGAAAAAACTGTTTTCATAATACGCTTAAAAACCAGACCAAATCAACTCTAATCAAGCTGAAATTTGGTCTGCAGATAGTTAACACACCAATGTGGAGAATAGAAAAAGAATATCCAGAAAACGCACGAAAAATCCACATAAAATAACTAGTGCACGATCGGGTAAAAATTAGGGTTTTGTTTCAATGCACTATTCATCCCTTTGAATCCACAATTGACATTTGGACATTGAACCACGTACAAAAACAGTCCTAACTGAACCTAACCTACTGTTAAACTACAGCAAACAATAACAATTAAACTAAGTTATAAAATCTAAGAAATAACCTAACCTAAACTTACTAGTACTCTAAATAAGATATCTAAATGAATATAAACTCTAATTAAACCTAATGCATAATATCTAATATCACTAACTAACTTAACTATCTATTCTAATATTAATTCTACCCAACTAAAACAACTACTAACCAACGGTTAGGCTAACTAACTAAGATTACTCATTAACTAAATTAAACTCTAACGATATTAACTAACTATCTAGGGTTAATTAATTAACTACGGTTAGACACTAACTATTGTTAACCTAATAACTAGGGTTAGTCAACTAACTATAGTTAGTTAGGGCTAACTAAGGTTAGGGGTTTAACTAAGGCTAGGGGCGACTAAGTTAGTTTCTAAATAAGGGAAATTAGGGTTACATAGGGTTTAGTTAAACTAATTACGGTTAGTACCTAAGGTTAGCTAAGGTCGCCTAAGGGTAAACAATTAATTATGGTTAGATACCTAAAGTTAGTCTAACTAGACTAATGACTAACTATAGTTAGTTGACTAAGGTTTCTAGGTTAATCGACTAATTAACTAGAGTTAGGTAAGGTTGGTTACTTGAGTTAAACTAGGGCTAACTATTGATAGGGTTTAACTACTAGGGTTGCTAACATTAACTAGGGTTAGGGTTTCACTAGGTGACGGTTTAGGATAGAGATTTGAATACACGCCAACCTAGAGTCACTAACTAATCTAACTAAGGTAGGGTCGACTAGGGTTAATTAGGTTAACTAAATACCTAGGGTTAATCTAACTAACGAGGGTTAGTTGACTAAGGGTAGGCTAACTAATTTTGGTCTACTAAAGTTGACTATGGTTAGATAAGGGTGGTTAGGGTTAGTAGCATTAACTAAGGTAATTAACTACTTAGGGTTAGGCTAATTAATTAGAGTTAAGGGAGGAGCTAGGTGGCGGTTTTGGATATGCTTGAATAGGGTCCACGCCACCTTAGGGTTACTCCCTAACTAACTAAGGTAGGGATAACTAACTATGGGTAGGTACCTAGGGTCAAGCACTAACTAGAGTTAACTAGGGTCGATTAGGGTTTGCTATGGTTGACTAACTACTTAAAGCTAGTAACTAGCTAGGGTTAGGTATTTAACTAGAGTTAACGACTTAACTATGATTAGCTAGGGTTAACTAATTAGAACTAACTACTAACTAAGGTTAGTTGAGGGTAAACTATAGTTAGACTAGGGGGTCGGTTAAGACTAACTAGGGGTTTGACTAAGCTAGTTAATGGGTCGGTTAGGATAACTAAGGTTGGTTAGGGTTAAGAGGGTGTAACTAGGGTTCGGTTGTGGTTAGCATCCTAACTAAGGTTGATTAAGGTTTTAACTAGGGTATTTAGGTTCTAACTAAGGGAGTTAGGTTCTAATTGAAGTTTGACTAGGATTAGACTAAGAGTAAATGCTATAATAATTAATGGTTAGTTCCTAAAAACACTAAATTCAATCTAAATTAATTACTACATTAAATATACACTATAATTAGAATCTACCTAATTAGACCTACACGAATTTACAAACCTAATTTAATTCAATAGCTTACCCTAATAAAATACACACGATTTTCTAAAATCTAATTCTAATGCTACATTACTAATTTAATTAACACCTAATTAAGACTAAGTCAATCTAAACAATACTAAATAAGGCTTTAAAAATAGCAATCCACGAATTTGGTATGAAACCAACTCCTCATCTTCTAGCCTTCATTGCACATTGAGAAAGGTTTGATTTCAAAAACCGTCCAACCCATTGGATTCACACGTTTTTCCAAATAGGCATTAAAAGCTATTGAATCCTTTTTGAAAACCTTCCAAAATCACACTACACGATTTTAACTAGTCTTAAAAGAAGAAGTAGCATTTAAATTCTTGCCAAAATCGAGTAAACCATTTGGGAAACCTCCAAGCATTAAATCATCTTTTTGAAAACATTCCCCAAAGCATTAAAAGCTAAAGATCCTTTTTGAAAACCTTCTTCAAAGCCCTCTACACATTTTTGGGTTAGCTTTAAATGCACATTTAGAATTTCAAATCTTTCCCCAAAAACGTGTAGACATAATTGGAAGGACCTTTGGAATTCTAAAGGATTTCCAAAAATTCGTGTAACCCTCTTTAAAAGGCTCTTTGGAATTCCAAAGGGTTGCCTTGTTGGAAAAATAAATCATTTATAACTGGGCTAGGAAATAGAGATTTCCTTAAATGCAATTCACGATTTTAGAGGGATTGGTCTTCTACCAAAAATGTCTCTTAATACATTGACCACATTGCCCTTGACTATCAAAAGGTTATCCTAATTAAATACCTATGCTAGAATAAAATTAATCTAACTACCTTAATATCTCTACAAATCAATCAAAGGACATAATGGGAAAGCTACCAAAAATCAAACCTATCTCTATTAACTACTACACGAAAATTAAAAAACACTAAGTTAATGCTAAATTAACTACCATGAAAATCACGAATTGTACTTACTCTATGACTAAAGCTAATATCACATATGAAATACCTACATCACGAATTAAAGAAATAAACTAATGTACCTAGTACACAAAAATCGACAATCCTAAATTAACATGAAAATAACTAAAATAATTATAAAAAATCTAAACACTACATTATTACTAACATTAACCTATGATTAATCCTAATATCAAATACGTCTAACATGAACCTAACCTACAAAATTTTAATCAAACACAATTAAATAAAGTACTACATGGAATCTATACAAAAATAACTACTAAATGAATTTGAACTAACATCATAAGACGAATAAAAAAAATCTAATTACACTACCTAATACACGATTAAACTGGACTATTTTTACAACCTTGCTGGACCTCTAATGGCTGACCTACCTATGGAGAAGATGACTACACTTTCACGCCAAAAATGAAATACAAAGTTTAAACTAATAACACGACAACAATTACAAATCTAATTTAAACTAAACTAACATACGATTATGACTAACTAATTAACTACAAATACATAGACTAAACTCACTAATCATGCTGGAAATGAAACCAAAACAGAAAACATGCTAAGGGTAACTACACTACACACGGCTAAGGTCAAAATGCAAAACAGGAATTTCACGATTACATAAACTAACTATCATGCTAACATAACTGAAATATACTTAATAATTTAACTAATACACATCTTCTATCTACAACAAACTACACAGGAAACACGCTACAACTAGTTCTAATCAACTAATCTAAACTACATAAATCGCTAATCATAAAAACCCATAAAATACTCAAGCAACCAAAAACGATATTAAATATGAAAACATCTATAGAATCTAATACTAAACAAAACATCTTCAAACCTAACTATTGCTGGAAAACATGATGGAAACGCAGACATATAGCAGAAATTTTAGATAACACACACACACCCAAAACATCATCGATGGAATGAAAATTTATTTTAAACAAAGCAACTCACCTAAACACACTACGTGCTGGCTTTTGCACGACAAAAACGCTATTCTAAGGCTGACAAAATACAGAAAAACACCCAACACATTACACACGCACATGATAGGTTTTAGCTAGAAGAGAAGGGAGAAGAAGACTTACCTCTTGGGTGATCCGACGACCAGGGGGATGAAGAAGAGCAGACTTTGCTTGAATCCATGCCACGAGGAACCTCGGTGATGCTGTCTAATCCTTTTGTTGTCTTCTTTGCAGGGATTTGCAAGTGGCAATGCTTCGGGGTTCAGGGCCGGCCGACCATGGAGGAGCGGGACCTCCACCATGATGGATACACTCCAGCTGCAGCTGCAAATAAACAAAACAAAAGTTAGTTCCAGCAGGGCGAGAAGAAAGACAAGATATGAAAGAAGAGAATGAAGGAAGAAAATGGCATCTCCAATGGTGTTGGCATGGCTTCCATGGCCAACCATGGATGAGGAAGAAGGTGGATGAGAGGGGCGGCTTGGGAGAAGGTGGAGTTGAGCTAGAATCGTGCCCCTAGGGCACGAAAATCAAGACAAAGACAGGGCTAGAATGGGCGCCCCCCTCCTTTTGACATTTTGGCTTCTTTTGGCTATTTTACAAAAACAGTGTTAAAATAAAAATAATTCCTGGGCACCTCATTTTACAGGGGGTTTTTAGAAAATGTTTTTACAAAACTTAAGTGGGCTGGAGCTGGGTTAAATCTATGTAATTTGGTCCAGATCCAAAGTCCAAATGGGCGTCTGGATCCAAATCTCTCAAATCGGATCCGATATTTGACCCGTTACACTGTAAATGCCATAATTCCTTTAAATTAACTTCGATTTTGATGAAATTCGAACCATAGCTCCCTAACATCATTATGCACCTAAGTGTATGCTTTAAACCTATAGATGATGCATTTATGCAGTGAAATTGTATTAATAAAACATGATATTTATGCATCATCATGTATTGTAGAACAAAATTTCAAAATTGTTTCTTTAATATTCTGCGAATGTCAGTGGAATATCCAAAAAAGACGGTGCTTGAAAACTCAACAAAAAGCTCCAAGATAACATCAAATGGATGCAAAATGAATTTGCAGAAGGAAACACTATCAGTAATTTTGTACGTATGAAACTACTATCAATTATATATTTACGTATGCCATGGGTATATATGTTAACAAGTTCATATTTGTTGCAAACAGACTATATCCGATTTTGTCAAGTATATTCAAAGCAATACAACAACCAATACTAGACATATCGTGAGCCCTTATTTCATGGTATATAGGTTCTCTTATATGTTTATTTTGTTTTTTAATTTACTCTTGTTGCTTCATGTTTTAACATTACTATTATCACTATTTCATTCAACAGAGTATCGTCCGTCGATTGCCATACTCCATTGGATTTCAAAATGGACTATCATATTGGGGTAACGCTGATCATTGTAGAGACTTTTGGTCAAGTGAAAAGGTAAGTGAACAAACCTCTTGTCCAAGGTTTGTACTTTCACAATTTGTACTATCGATTTGCAGATATTGATTCCTACACTCTGGCAAACTGATAAAAATTGGGTCTTATACATGATGGATTTACATAAAAAACTAATATGGTGTTACAATTCATTAGACTTACACAGTGATGTACATTGTGACATTTTGCATTTCGTAAGTTTCCATCTATAAGGGTATCATATCATGTACAATGGCCAGAAATTTATTTTCTTTTGCATTAACCACATGTGGGATTTGTCAAAGACGTTTTGGGTGTCGACATTGGTGAGTGGATGTTTCGCTCATCACACGATGCTCCTTTACAAAATAATGGCATCGATTGTGACATATTTATATTAAAGTATATTGAAGCAATATACAATGGACGAGAACCTGATTTCGACGTTGTATGCTCTTTATTATCCTCTATTATTGGGGACTCAATGTATATATTGGTGTCACATTACATTTTTATTGCAGGATGATATGCCTGGATTTTGCACAGAACTATGCAGAAAATTGACAGAGTTTCTTATTATGAAAGAAAAAAAAACTCCGTCAGCGAAAATACCTAGAAGGCAACGAACAACACGACCCCCCCCCCCAAAAGTAATATGATGTACATTGACTTCTAACATATTTTATAGACTATACAACCAAATTTTGTATAATCTCTCTTGGTTGAAACAAATTATGTAAATCTCTCGTGGTTGAAACAAATAAAAAATCAATTTTACTAAACACGCCAATACGTTGAACTGTTATGTGTAGTAAAGGAAAATCGTTGTTATGTTTTCCCTTTGTAAATGAAAATCATAAAAGCGATTACCGTTGTGTGCAGGTGAAACAAGTTGTTTCTTTAACATGACATTCTATAAGGGTATAAGTTTCTATTTTAATCAGTGTAGCACACAAATGACACTGAACAAATTGTTGTAATGATCAACCTTCGCAAATTAAAATTGAGCATCGTTTATATAAGGCTAAAATGATTTGCACAAACATTCAGAAACAATGATCACAATTTGCACAAACATTCTTAAACGGTGATCACGATTTTGTGATCATCGCAAAATTTTTCCTCTCTTGTATTTCTCTCTCTTTTCCTCTTCTTTTCCCTTTCTAGCCTCTATTTCCCTTTTTGAAGGGGAAAATAAAAGATAGAAAAAAAAAAGAGAGAAGACAAGAGAAAAGAAGAGAGAGAGGAACTCTTTTGCGAAGGTCTCACTTGACCATATTTTTGAAATATTTGTGGGAAAAAGAGAGAGACGGGATTCGCTCATCGGTACGAGGTTCGACCGTTTCTGGCGCCTTTACCAAGGGTAATCAAACCAAGGATCGAATTTATGCCTTTTTGCTTTGCTAAAATATAATCTAAGAATTTATTCTAAGTCTAAATGCACAAAGAATCATGCTTGTGCAATGTAAATGCAAAGATGTATGCTTTTGAGAAAATATTTTAAAATTTTTGGGATTTTCCAAGTGATTCTGAAATAAATTTGATAATGGAATGAAGAAATGATTCAAAGGTTTGAAATTGGTTTGAAAAAGTTATATTTTTTTTAATCTAACTTGGAATTTGAAATATATTTGAAAGAAGACTTGAAGTTCTAAGTCTTGGGATAATCAGAGATTTGAAAATAAATCTTGAATTTGAAGAAATAAGGAGAAAAGGAGATTTCAAAACTGAGATAGAATTTTTGAATTGAAAATGAATTTTCTAAGTCAGAATGAACTTTGAATTTTGATTTTGAATCGAGGATTTCAAATTTGAGATGAAACCTTGAAAGGGAATTGAATTCCGGATTTAAAGTCTGAAATTAGAATGGATCTTAGATTTTAAGAAATCTAGATGGGATTTGGAATTGGGTTTTTGAAATATGGATTTGAACTTGGATTTGGATTTCAAATTTGATTGGAAATCCATATGGAATTTAGAAATGGAATTGGACTTGAGAAATCCAAAAGGATTTTGAAAATGGAATTGAATTTGAAATTTGGATTTTAAGATGGAATTGGATTTAGAGTTGGATTTGGAGTTGGATTTGAAAAATCCAAATGGAAATCGAAAATGGGATTAGATTTGAGGAATCCAGATGGGATTTGGAAATAGAATTGGATCTAAAATCTGATTTCGAGATGGGATTGGAAGATAGAATTGGATTTCCAGATGAAAAAAGAAATCGAATTTGGAATTTGTTTTGAGAAATCCTGAATTGATCTTGAAACCTGCCTTAAATTTTAGAGAAAAACCAAATTTTTGAGATTCAGAATCAATCTCAAAACCTGTATTTTGGATAAATGAATTGGATTGAGAATCAAGATTCAATCTTTAGATAGAACTTGGAGATTGTGGAAAAACTTGATTTTAAACTTGAATTTTGAAATCAGGAGATGAATCTGGGTTTTTAAAGTTGAATTGAACTTTGAAATTGAATTTAAATTGAACCCTGAAAATGGAAATGAATTTGAATTTTCAAAGTTGAATTGAACTTTGATTTTGGATTTGAATTTTGAAATTGAAGTGAATTCGAAATTTCAAAGTCAAATTAGACCTTTGAAATTGAATTTTGAATCTTGAAATAAGATAGAATTGAGAAGATGAGTTTGAATTTATAAATGAGAATTGATTTGAGAAATGAAGAAGGTATTTTGAAGAATTATCTCAAAAATCACTTGGATTTTGAAAAAGAATTAGAAATAATTCAAAAATTTGATGTGATTCTATCCTAAATGATGAATGAATTAAAGAATTTTTGAAAATCGGATATTGAAAAACATATTTCATTCTTTAAATGAATTGAAATAAGATTGAAGATATAATACATTTCTGACTATGGTCACAAAATGTATTATATAATAATCATATTTAAATTCAAGTGAAGAATAAAATACATTTTTGGTGCCTTTATAGAGTTTAAAATGAAATCAATCCTCAATATATACTGACTATGGCCATTGATATATATTTTGAGTTAATTTTAAGTTGAACTCTGATAAAGGGAGAAAATATTTAAAAATATGATGATTTTTGAAAAGGGACCCAGTGTGGATCCAATGTTATTCCATAAAAGATGAAAATCCTAAGTTTTGTTCACACCTTGACTATGGTCATTGATGTGAATCATCAACTTAGGACTTAATCACCTTTTATTAGAATGGTGCACGTGCCATTCGTGTTCCCATTCATGAATTTTTGAGAAATAAAAGAGAAATAACATGAAACAAGTAATTTTCATGAAAAATGCTCATACATTCTAGTCTAATACAAGAAATATAAAGATTCCTCATTATATCTAACTATTACATCTTTGAATTTGAATTGAAATTTAAAAATTCCTAAATTAAGAAGGAAAACAAACATTTCCACATAATTCCTGCAAAATTCGAGTTAGCACAAGGTAAGAGATACATATGAACATGAAATATCACATTGGACCTAGGATGTGACTAATGAAATACTAGGCATATACTAATGAAAATGCAATGCAAATGACAAAACCTATATTGGAATGATGTATCAAGCTAATGAGGAACGAATACCAAAATATACCTGAAATATTCTAAACTAATGGTGAAAACTAAATGCTGAAATATATGAATGTTATCTTAAGCTAATTAAGATGCATATGTGGTATTTTCATCTAATGAAAGTACAATGCTTGTATTTGATGAAGACATGGACATAACTAATGCTTAATGAAAAGAAAAAGGTGACATGAGATCTGTCAAAGGGGTCTAATTTGAAAATGAAGCCTCTTCTTCAATCCGATGCTTAACCTCCCATCAGCTGATTATGTAATATGTTCTAATAAACAAGTTAAAGGGATGTATAGGCAAGGTGGGATAGCAGGTTGCAGGTGGCTGGAGCTGGACGGGTGCTACCGTGCATGAATGAAGGATGACAGTGCAAAGCGGGGCTAGATGGTAAAGGATTAGTGTAATCGTGTGAGGGTATTGCAGGAAAATGATGGATATTACACACAAAATGTGATGGTACTACATTAATGTGTGGTATAGGTGCAGCCTACATGTAGGATTGTGGTTAATGAATATGAATGGCTAAATGATGTAGTTAGTATAATTGAAATATAGTGGTAAAGGTGGGAAAACTAAAAGGAAGGATATGAGAAATATCAAAGTCTCAACTATGAACAGGATCCCTTGATGAATAATGTAGAACTCATTAAACCTGATAAAAAAAAATGTAACATAATGGAGGTCATCAAGGTATACCACTGGCTCAAACAAAAGGACCATGAAACAACCAGATGATTCACTGTGAATACATTAGAACTTCAGCTTATAATCTCTTTATTCACATTTTCCTGTTTCCGTGCCAACTCTTGGGAGAATGCTAAGAGAATGATCATCTTAAAAACTGAATGCATGAACTACACAGGTGAAAACATTCTTTCCAACATACTTGAACACAGTCGATATACAAAGTTGTACTTCAAAATTGTCTGATGTAAGCTAAGACATTTCTGGAGGGGAAGATGATGCTTAAGGAAAAGATATGAAGGCATATAAATAAAAGAGGATGCATGGGATCAGTGATATATGCACAGCAGTAAGACACATAATGAGTGTATAATTACAGAAATATAAAGATACAACTTACTGAATCTTGTCGATGGTATAACTCCAACTAGTTGGGTCTTCATGAAACCATTAGCAACCTTTCATGCCCATATCACAAGGATCCTGATTCACATTTCAGCTGATCATGATGGATGGTTAGCTCGATATGAAACAGTGTCAAACCATGCAGCACGGAAGACCATCCTAATTCTGAAGTGACTTCACAATAATCACAAATCTTATTGCACTTGGGCTATGCTGATATATAACATGAAATAAGATTAGAACGAGAGACAAGATGCAAGCTGTAACAATAAGAACACAAGAAAAACTATCGCTAGAATCTAAAGATGTTAATGCACAGGTGGTGAACGTGGTGTATATAGTTCTAACAGGTAACTATGAAAATGTGGGGTGGGTATGGTGGAAACGGAAGACCTGTGCTGTGAAGAAAACTAAAAAAAAAAGAAAAAGAGTATTCTGATTTGCTCAGATCTCATAATCCATATTCAAGTAATGAAAATGCATTACACCTTCAGCCACTACTACACCTGATGGATCAACTATCCATCTTACAGGGTTTTGAAGGTTAAAAACCTATGTATAACGTACTACGAAAGGGTAGAAAATAAAATCAAAAGGGAATCTCAAAAGGAAACCAATCTACTCTTAACGGAATCTCAAAAGGAAAACAATCAAAATGAAATAAAGATCTCCCAGTAAGGCACTTGCAGTGTCTGAATATTAAGAGAATCTACCTATAGGAGAGTGTTAAGAAACTAAATACTTGCAAGCTGTGACTGAAATAGTGGCATTCGGTATGGGATTTTCACAAAAGTAGATTGAAATCCAAGGTTGAACGACTTTTTGTTTCTTTCTGCCACCATATTCCCTTAAAGCAAGGGTGAAATCTTCTCCAAGTCCAATGTTATAGTAAGCAAGGGGGAGACTAACCATGAGGGAACCAGCCTTCCTACTGAATTTCTATTTATTTGCAAGCAGTTGAATCTCTCTTGCAACCTTCTCTTTCAGATTTCCAACCATTTCAGACAGAGATGGTATGGTGATCTCCAGAAGTTGCCCCTTGAAATCCCCTTCATCAACACATGGCACAAATACAGAGATACGGAACAAACCTGGATATTACCCCAGGAACTACCTCTTCGGCTCTGGCTCATCCAACAGTGGTGGTGGTGGAGGCGTTCCTTAAGGAAGAAGAAGGGCTACTAGGAATAGGAACAACTAAGGAGGGGAAACAATGCATATGGAGCAAAAATCGCCTCTACTCCATTTATAAAAGCTATCAAGTTTTCTTAAGGGAATATAGTCAACACCAAATCAGACTTATATGTTCTACCATCTTCAAATCTAAAGATCCCATTGCCTCCATATTCAACCAAAAAAAATTATCAACAAAAATAAAACAAAACAAAAGATGGGAGACACAGAATCCAAACCAACAAACGCAGAATCAAACCTGAAGTAGCCATTCATGCACATCACAATACAGTAAGAACCAGACTACCCATCTCACTGCACATAAAAATCCCTGCCATTCTCATACCACCAGGTAAACAAGGGTCATAAAGATGGAGCTTGAACACCCAAGATACTAAAACCGAGACTGAAAACCTTGGTTATCCTTCTTGTAGATATATGAAACACAATATAAATATAAGAAAAACTAAATCCAAATTCTCTTTTGTTTTCAAAACACACACTTTTTAGTACCAAAGTCGATACCAGATGAAAAGAAGGAAGTAGAATGACCAGAAGAAGCCAAGCAAGAGTAATCTGAATTACCCATTTCTCCAAAAAAAATAAAAATAAAACACCAAGTACTCACACCAATCCATGCACAGAACCAAGAAAAATTTCACAAATATGAGAATATACGAGAATGAATGTAAGAGGAAAACCTGTTATTCAAAGTTGGTCACTATCTGTTATCATCGCAAAATTTTTCCTCTCCCTTGCGAGAGAGAAACGAATTTCGCGAGTCAAACTCGACCAAACTTTTGAAAATGATTTTGAAAATTTACTCGCCTCCGTTTTGAAAATTTGCGGGAAAATTCCATGGAATGGGATCCGCCTGTCGGTACGAGGTTCAACCGTTCCTGGCGCCTTTACCAGGGGTAATTGAACCAAGGACCAATTATGTGCTTTAACTTGACTCAAATATCTAAATTATGCTCTATTTTCCCTAGAATGCACAAAGAATCAGGCTTGTGCTATGGAATTTTGAAAAATGCAAGTTTGAGAAAATATGATGTTTGCTTTGGAAAATTGAAATGCATTTTGAAAAGGACTGGAAAATGCTTGAAAATGGAATTCCTGGGAAAATCATTGAATTTTATTGGAAATCAGAAATTTGCATTAGAAAGTGATTTCTCAGGAAAATTTGAACTTTGGAAAATCGATTTTGAAATTTGGAATTGCTTTTCTGAGAAAATGGATTTGAGAATTCTAAGAAAATCTAAGAAATTCATTGGAAAAGGATTTTGAAATGGAAAATGGATCCTCAGGAAACTGGATTCTCAAGAAAATAGGAAATTTGAGAAAATGGATTCCTGAAAACTTGGGATTTTGAAATTTGAGAATGTTAAAACATAGAAAAATCTTGATTTGAACTTGGTAAATGCTTTTAAATGTCATTCAAAAACTTAGAATTTTGAGAAAACTAGATCCTGAGAAAGACTTGGAAATTCTTAAGAAAACTGAATTTTCTGAAATTGAAATTGGAAAATGAGTTTGAAAATAATGCAATTGAATGATATGAATGAATGAATATGAATTTGAAAAGATAATTTCATTGAGAAATTGAGAAATCTTTTTGAAACTTTGAGAAATGCAGTGCATTTTTGAAGTTAGCCTAAGAGTGTAGGCTGAATGTGGCTAATATGAAGATCATAAATCTTGGTTTTCTTCGTATTCTGACTATGGCCATAAATACGAATCCCACCGAGTTTATAAACTCTATAAGAGCTTGTGCACGTGCCATTCGTGTAAACCATAGTGAATTTGAAATAATGTGCATGAATCATACATCACATATTGAAATTTGCATAAATTAAACTATATGCAATGCAACCCTATTCTAAGCAGAAATGTAACTCTTATTCCAAATTATTACATTTGATGTTACATTGAATTGAAATAAAATAAGAAAATAAAATCTTCTTCTTGAATATTCCTGCAAAACTAGAAAACAATGTTAGCACAAAAATGTAGGTTTTTCTGAATTTATCCGAAAATATGGGAAATTATCGGATATTATTCAGATATAAACCCATAATCATACCCCCTTTGATATAAACATGATAAATAATGAATAAATTTTGAAAATAAACTTGGAAATTCGTAATTGGGGAATGACCAAAATACGCCTGATGATCTTGAAATCAGGGTTTTCTGAAAGAATTTTTTGTAATTTATAGAATTTTGAAAATCAAATGAAATAAATCAAACATAATATGATAAGATATGATGATATGCATGAAATTTTGAAGAATTAGAAATTGAAATTTCGAAATTTAGGTAAAAATGACCAAAATACCCCCAATAACAAGACTATGGCCTTGAAACCAGGGTTTTCTGAAATAAATTTTGTAAAATTAAAAAATATGAAATGAAAATGACATTGAAATTAACCCTAATATGATTTTACATGCTTATGTACATGATAAAAACCCTAAAATGGCGAAAATATCATAAAACATCGAATTTAACCTGATTTTCGCCTGATTTTCACTTCTAAATTTAAAGATAAACTAACACATGGAGCAAATGAACTTGGAATTAAACCAAATTTGGCATGGACACCTAAAATAATCCTAAAAACAGAATGGAGCTCGAAAATCTTTTTTTTTTGTATTTTTAAATATGAAAATTCAAATAAAAACCCTAAATTTTATGATTTTTGCCTAAAATATTGATTCTAAAGGGCATTTAGGATATCAAATTTCCATAAAAATTTCCCAAATTTTATGGGGGGACATAGAACAGTAGGACAAGGATTTTTTCCTTTTACACGTTTTGGTTTTGACCTATGGTCGGAGCTGTACCACTCCGGCAAGTCGGATCGGAATCCGGCGACTCTAGTAAATGAAGGAAACAGACAGGTTTCGGTAGAAAATGTGGGAAAAATGGCATATAGATGGGAAAATGGCTGAAATTGTGGGAAAATGTCCCTGACAAACAGAGTAAGATTTTATTTTTTGACACCATTAGGATTCGAGTTATGGTTTGGAAAATGCGACACTGTTATCAGAGACCTAAATCTCTGGAATTTCTGGACATTGGAATCTGTTAGACAGAAAGAGAAAATCCGAGAAAAATAATGAAACAGATCCAAAAATTCCCCAATTTTGGGAAATGACAGAAAATTATGTTAGTAAAAACTTTCATGTTGAAAGTTTTTGCAGACGGATTACAGATTGTATGGACTTAGTGCATTAAAGTCTGTCTATACCCTGACAAAAGAAAATCAATATTTTCCCAGAGGTCTAATAAATCAGATTTTTTACAGAGGTCAAAATTAATTGAAAAAACCTAAAAATTTCCATATCACTAGTATATTAAATTATAAACCTACTGTGATTTTTGGAGGATGATCCGAATCTCCCACAAGGGTGGTGTCGGAGGTTTTTGTCTGCAAAAGCGCAAACTGGAAGTTCCAGAAATGCAGAATCCCAGTTTAGGATTTGATTTGTTTAGAAAGATTCCAAAACTCAAATAGATTCAAGTTTTTGTAAGTAAAACAAAGACATGCAACTAGAGATATCAAAATTTTATTTTGGATTTTTTAACGAAAATACACTCATGAAATAATAACTAAATTCTGCATATAACTGGAAAATCTATGATTCTAAGTTAATAAAAGCAAGATAGTAAAACAAATAGAATAAATATTAAAAACTAATCTAGATGCTATCTTTAAAATACGAAATCACATGAAATATGATGATAAAAGGAAAATAAAACAGCAGGGGAAATCTGATCCTCTTTAATATTGGCTAATCGAAATGGGGGATCCGATCCATCAATCGGATGGATCCCTCTATTCGGTACAACCTTAATCAATGCTATAACCACAGAAAATTACTTTTGTAACTGGGTGAATCCGGTGTTTGAACCGGATTCATGCTGGAATCACAGAGGAAATTGTAGTAGTAAAAGGGGCAAAGGCTTACCATATGGCCTTGCTACGGCGAATAAAGAAGATGGCGCTGGATCGACTGGAGCAAAGGGAAAGAAGGTGGACTGCTAGGCGTTGGAATGGCTGCAAAGGAGGTGCCGGCTGTAATGACTGTAGCTGCGACTTGAAGAGGATGGTCACCAGCTGGGGAAGATGTATGGTTCCTTGCTGGAGCTAGAGCCATTGATAGATCGGCTGGACGTGGCTGCAACAAAAAGATGTGGCAGCAATGGAGGTGTGGTCGCCGGCTTGGATGTGGAGCAGCTGCTGGGCATGGAGGAGGAGCCGGCTGAAGCTGCCAAGGAGGTGGATATGGTCACCCTGGAGGAGGGCTCCTGCTGTTGGTGGCTGCAAAGCTTGAAGATGGCTGGGTGTCAAAGACACCAAGAGAGAGAGAATATGAGAGAGAATGGGAGAGAGGCGTGAGATGGGAGAAAGCTGCCGTAGCTTCCTCCTTTTTTTTTTTTTTTGGTTTTCTTAACTTAGGGAAGATCCTATCTTTCCCTAAGTTTTTAGTTTTAATTAGGGAAGGAAAGGGAATCAGCCTTTACGTGAATGGCTGGGCAAGAGGGAAAAGAAGGGAGGAAGGATGGGAAGAAGGAAAGAAGAGGAAGAAGAAAGAGAAAGAAAAAGGAAAAAGAAAGGAAAGAAAGAAAAGGAGGGAAAAAGGAAAAGGGAAAGAAAATATGAGAAAGAAAAAAAAAATGGAAAGTGGGGCTGGAGGCTTGGGTGACCACCTTGTGGGTCCCACCTCTCTAAAATGCAAAATAAATAAATAAAAAAAATGAACAAATAAAAGAAAATTGAAAGGAATAAAAGAATATTTTTTTTTAATAAAACAGAAATGTAAATGAGTGGGTCATCTCAGAGCGGGTCCAAATTCTACTTTTGAAATTTATTTTGACGATTAGAGGGGTAAAATAGTCTTTTTAAAAAATTTCCACGCAAAACGAGCTATTTTTGGCAGTTTTTAAAACGAGCTCGGATTTTGAAGTTCAATACCCCGTTGCGAAGCAAATCCAGTGTAGAATTTAAAAATGTAATTTTGAAAGAAATTTAGATTGTTTTTCTCAAGAAAATATTTCTAAACGAAATGAGCTATTTTTGGCAATTTTTGAAACAAGCTCGGATTTTAAAGTTCAATACCCCATCGCGAAGCAAATCCAGTGTAGAATTTAAAATTTTGATTTTGAAAGAAATCCAGATTGTTTTTCTTGAGAAAATATTTTCAAAACGAAATGAGCTATTTTTGGCAGTTTTTGAAATGAGCTCCGATTTTGAAGTTTAATAGCTCGTTGCGAAGCAAATCGAGTATAGAATTTGAAAATTTGATTTTGGGAGAAATCCATATTGTTTTTCTCGAGAAAATACTTCCAAATTTAGACTCCCGGTGGTAAAAATGTTAATTTTGGAAACCCGAGGTTCTGAAGTTAATTTATGAAAGCTTTTAAAACTCGATCTGGATTGAAATTTATAAAACTGGAGTTCTGGACTTCAAAAATGAAATGAAATGTGATGAAATGTTATGAAATGCTGAGAAATGATATGAAATGATGAGAAATGACATGAAATGACATGCGAAATGCAGACCCTTAATAAAGAATTTTGGATGTCAGACCCCGATTGACACTTGTACCAGTTTAAAAAGCATTAAAATTGATAAAATTTGCAAAATAGCTCAAGAAATGGTTTTCGAGACTCTATTGGGTCAGAGTGACACTGAAAATTGGTGTTCGAGCTGGATTGAACTGAAATGAGCCAGATTGAGCTGGGTTTTAGAGTTTCAGAACTCCAATGAGCTAACAAGGCACTGACTCAACTGACCTTTCCGACTGAATTTTCAAGAAAAGCTGCCATTTTTAGAGAAATGGTACAGAATGGTCGCTGGAGTGAAGTGAATTACGAACTTGAACTGACTTCGAGCTAAGAAAAAGGTCAATAATACTGACGTGAACTAAAATTGAAGCTCGAACACTAGCTCAATTGGCTGAACTCAGCTCAATTTCAGCTGAAAGAGCTGAAATGGACTAAAATGGGCTCCTGAACACTTGGAAATGGTTTTGAACTGAAACTGGAGTGCTTGAACTCCTGGTGAGCTCAAGTTATACTCTGAGGAATATGACTGACTATGAATGACTGACTCAGAGACAATTGGCTTAGATTTGAGTGAGAAAAGAGCTCATTTATGAAGAAATGATCCCATTTTGGTAGGAATGGTCAGAAATGAAAATGGTTTGTTCATTGTGAGCTCAGATGAGCTTGAGATGACTGATATTCTAACTATTATGAACTGACCAATGAGCTTAGTTGACTCCGACTGACTGGGGTCCGGGATGACCTAGGGGTAAAATGGTAATTTTCCTAATAAAAGTTGGTAAAATGGTGATTTTCTGAAACTGACTCGGGGTTTGACTCCTACACTGACCTAACGGGGTTGGCACTGCACGAGGAGGGTTGTTTGAGAATGAGTGAGCAAAATTTGGGGTGTTTACAGATGCCCCTCTTTGCTACTAAGCCGGCTTGAAGACGAGCTTAGTGGCAAAGAAAAACACACCAAATTTTGGCTATAAAAATGCCCCAGTTATAAGGATCTGACTGGGTATGAAGAAATTAGCCCTGATGAAAATGGTAGATATGAAATGAAGAATAAAGAAGAAAAATTTTACCTCAAAAGAAGTGAGATTCAGGTTTTGCCCTTAACCTGGATGGGACAAGCAATACCTCGTGTAGAAACGAAACTCAGGTTTAACCCTTAACCTGACCGGGAAATGAAATACCTCATCAAAATGAGGCTCAGGTTTAACCCTTAACCTGATTGGGAAATGAAATACCTCCTCAGAGGAGGCTCAGGTTTGTACCCTTATCCTGATTGGGCGGAAAATGAAATACCTCATCAAAAGGGGCTCAGGTTTGTACCCTTATCCTGATTGGGCGGAAAATAAAATACTTCATCAAAGGAGGCTCAGGTTTGTACCCTTATCCTGATTGGGCGGAAAATGAAATACCTCATCAAAGGAGGCTCAGGTTTGTACCCTTATCCTGATTGGGCGGAAAATGAAATACCTCATCGAAGGAGGCTCAGGTTTATACCCTTATCCTGATTGGGCAGAAAATGAAATACCTCATCAAAGGAGGCTCAGGTTTGTACCCTTATCCTGATTGGGCAGAAAATGAAATACCTCATCAAAGGAGGCTCAGGTTTGTACCCTTAACCTGATTGGGAAACGAAATACCTCATCAAAATGAGGCTCAGGTTTAACCCTTAACCTGACCGGGAAACAAAATACCTCATCAAAATGAGGCTCAGGTTTAACCCTTAACCTGACCAGGAAATGAAAATGGAATAAGGTGACTCTTTCAACAACACGAAAGATGAATTCTTTTGACAACATGAAAAATAACAAGGCGATCCAAAGGAACAAGGCGATTCTTTCAACAACGCGAAAGATGACAAGGCGATCCAAAGGAGCAAGGCGATTCTTTTGACAACGTAAAAGATGAATTCTTTCGACAACGCGAAAGATGGGAAAGGCGATCCAAAGGAACAAGGCGATTCTTTCAACAACGCGAAAGACGACAAGGCGATCCAAAGGAGCAAGGCGATTCTTTTGACAACGCAAAAGATGAATTCTTCCAACAACGCGAAAGATAACAAAGGCGATCCAAAGGAACAAGGCGATTCTTTCAACAACGCGAAAGACGACAAGACGATCCAAAGGAGCAAGGCGATTCTTTTGACAACGCAAAAGATGAAGTCTTTCGACAACGCGAAAGATGGTAAAGGTTACTCTCTCAATGAGGTAAAAGGTGATATCAAGATGTGTCAAGATGGACATCGAGCTCTTCACTTCATGTAAAGATAGTAAGAAAATATTGCCAAAATGTTAAAAATTGTTTGTTGATTCAAAATGCTTGAAATTAATGTATATTGGTATGAAAATCTTTCCTCTTTTCTACCTGAAGTATTACCTCCGACTGGGCTTAACTCCGTAGAATCAAGATTCGAATTCAAATTGCTTGCAATTGGCTTTCTTTCAAGGAAGCTATCAATTTCCTTGATATGAGCAGAAAAGAGAGTATTCTTGATATTGTGAGAGCAATTGGTGAAAGAATATTGATAATAGAATTTCACACAATTTAAAGAGGATTCTTTGGCAAATTTGGCGGTCTGATATCCTGAGATTCTTTCCTCATGATGATCTTTCTGCCCACTTTTTCTTTTCTTTTCTTGGTAGAATTGGGGCTCTCTTGGGTTTTTGGGGATTACATCATCCTTCATTTTGGAGATGTTCTGACTTTTCTCTCTCTCTTTTTTTTTTTTTTGGAAGGGTACGTCACAAACTCCTTCATCTCAGAGATGCTCCGATCCTTCTTTTCTCTCAGGGATTATATTGACGGTTATTGGCTCTTTGGTTGGAAATCTCTTGATGATAGCAGAAATTAAATATCCTTTAGGGTTTGTCGGGAGGCTCATCGCAGTCGCCTTCATCTTGACGGTGCTCTGAACTTTCCCTGGAAGGATCCGTCACAAACTCCTTCATCTTGGAGATGATCCAAATCTTCTTTGGCCCCGGGGGTCTACTCGCCTAATTCGCCTTCATCTTGACGACAGTTGAGAGATCCCTTTTGCAGATATTTAATTGCAGCTTTAGGTGATTGAGGAGATATAGGGATTGGATGAATTTTTCTGTATCACTCAGGATATTTCGACTGCTTTATTTTCCAAGAATGATCTTTAAAAATGTACCATTGACTACGATCAATACCAATCACTTATGGCTTTGCAACAATATTGAATTTCCTTTGCTGGCCATATCGGGGATTTATTCTTCATCCTTTTGGTTGGCCAATAGAAAGAATTTGAATTTTGAATCCTTCTTCGTGAAAGCTTTATCCTTTCGAAAGTAATACTGAAGGTATTCTGAAGTAATGTTTTTGTGCAATTAAAATTTTGAAATCAACAAATATTTAGTGACAAATTGGCAAAATTTTCTTGAAATCCTTGGTGAGAGCGAGCATCTGAAGCACTACGCAACACATCCATGACTAAACTGAATCCTGAAAATACTTTAGTAAGAGATCAACTTGAAAGTTAGGTTTTGTTTTGATTTACCAGCTCGAAAGCAGGATTTGTTTTGTTTTACCAGCTCAAAAGCAGGATTTGGTTTGACCGACCAGCTCGAAAGCAGGATTTGATGACCGACCAGCTCGAAAGCAGGATTTGTTTTGTTTTACCAGCTCGAAAGCAGGATTTGGTTTGATCGACCAGCTCGAAAGCAGGATTTGATGACCGACCAGCTCGAAAGCAGGATTTGTTGACCGACCAGCTCGAAAGCAGGATTTGTTGACCGGCCAGCTTGAAAGCAGGATTTGTTGACTGACCAGCTAGAAAGCAGGATTTGTTGACCGACCAGCTCGAAAGCAGGAGTTGTTGACCGACCAGCTCGAAAGCTAGATTTGTTGACCGACCAGCTAGAAAGCAGGATTTGTTGACCGACCAGCTAGAAAGTAGGATTTGTTGACCGACCAGCTCGAAAGCAGGATTTGTTGACCGACCAGCTCAAAAGCAGGATTTTATTAATCGACCAGCTCGAAAGCAGGATTTGTTGACCGACCAGCTAGAAAGCAGGATTTGTTGACCGACCAGCTCGAAAGCAGGATTTGTTGATTTAAAAATGATTGACATTAATGAAATTGTAACCCGAAGGCTTGGAAAGTGATAGATATTGACAAAATTGTAAACCGAAGGCAGGAGAATGATTGATGTTGGTAAGATCGTAACCCGAAGGCTTGAATTGAGAATCTGATAGAGTGGACGGCCCAGAGGCCTGATTGATCCAATTGGATGACCCGAAGGTCAAGATTTGAGAATTACATGACCCGAAGGTCGAAATTGGGAGTCGAATGACACACGGGGTCGAAATGGAAAATCAAAGGTTGAGATTGAAGGATTGAATAACCCGAAGGTCGAAATTGAGGATTTGAATGACCCGAAGGTCAAAATTAGAAATTGAGTGACCCGAAGGTTGAAATAGAGAATTGGGTGACCCAGATGTCAACATTGGAAATTGGAAATTGGAAATTAGAAATTGGAAATTGATTGACCCGAAAGTCGAAATTGAAGTTGATTGACCCGAAGGTTGAAATTGGAAATTTGGAATTTGAAACTTGGAAATTGGGAAATTGATTGACCCGAAGGTCAAAATTAGAAATTTGGAAATTGATTGACCTGAAGGTCGAAATTGGAAATTTGGAAATTGATTGACCCGAAGGTCAAAATTGGAAATTTGGAAATTGGGTGGCCCGAGGGCCGAAATTAGAATTTGGAACTTTGAAATTTGAAATTTGATATTTGAAATTGGATTTGAAAGAAGATTCGAGTCAGAACTCTAATCTTCTAGACCAATTCTAGGACATTTGAATTGGATTTGGAAGAAGATTTGAGTCGGAACTCTAATCTTCTAGACCAATTTAGAAGGGAAAGAAATTCGAGTTGAAACTCGAATCCCAGAGGAAAGAAAATTCGAGTCAGAACTCGAATCCCGCAAGAAGACTAGATCAGCATGGATTAGGTTTGAAAACATTAACCAGTAAAACTAGATTTAGAAAGTTTGACCAATAAAAATTGGATTTTGAAAGATGTACCAGTGTGAATACTAGATTTTGGAAATGAACCAGTATAAGTACTGGATTTTGAAAATAGATCAGTACGAATACTGTTTTTGGAAGAATTACCAGCACGAACACTGGATTTTGAAGATTTACCAGCACAAACACTGGATTTAGAAAATTTTACCAGCACGAACACTGGTTTTTGAAAATCTTACCAGCACGAACACTGGATTTTGAAAATTTACCAGCATAAACACTAGATTTAGAAAATTTTACCAACACGAACACTGACTTTTGAAAATATACCCAACTGATTCTGATGAGAGATTTTCAGTCTTCATCCTTACGATGACTTAGACAACTGTCGGGGTCTCAAGATTTATCCCTTATCCTGAATGGGTAGTTCAGATTTATCCCTTAACCTGAAGGGGAAGTGGATTTGATGCAAATGAATGTAAATGAATGCAAATGTATGCAAATGAATGTCAAATGATGTAAATGGATGCACATGTGTGCAAAATGAGAGATTTGTTTGATCCTGCCTACATACAGAATATTTTGAAGACAATTTTCAAAATAATGCCCCAGTGTAACTGGAAAACAAGGATTTGACCATTATTGAGGAAAATATATTGAGGAATTACAAAGGATGGAATAGAGGATTTAAGTATAGAAAATTTTCAAATGTTGATCATTGATGGGGTCTAATAATTCCACACCATCGGCATTGATGAGCAGATATGAATTGCAGAGTAATGCTTCCTCAACAACATAGGGCCCTTCCCAATTCGACGGCCATTTGCCACCTGGGCGATGCTGGAGATAAGCCACGGATCTGAGGACTAGATCATTGACTCATAATTTCCTTTCAATGACAATTTTTGCATATTGTCTGGCTACCCTCTGCCGATATGATTGAGCATGCTCTGCTGCTCGGAGCCTTCTTTCATTGAGCAAATCAAGTTGTACTAGTCGCTGCTGCTAATACTGATCAAGCGGTAACTCCAGCAGTGATGCGAACTTCAAGGCAAGTTTCTGAACATGTAGAGGCAGCACTACTTCAGTTCCGTAGACAAGTTCTGACGGAGTAGCATTAATTAGAGTTCGAATGGTGGTTCTGTATGCTCACAATGGATCATGGATCTTCTCATGCCAATCGTAGCCTGTTTCCAAAGTTCGCTCCAAGATTCTAATCAAAATTTTATTGGTGGCCTCTGCCTGACCATTCCTTTGAGGATAATAGGGGGCGGAGAAACAATGCTGAATTTTGAACTTTAAGTCAAATGTCCTCATTCTCTCATTCTTGAAATGACTCTCATTGTCTGACACGATATCGTGCGGTATGCCGAAATGACAAAGGATATTCTTGTAGATGAACGAGACCACGTGTTGACCTTCTACTGTACGCAAAATGATAGCTTTGACCCATTTAGTAAAATATTCTGTTACGGCAAGAAAATATTTGTAGTCATTTGAAGCAGGGAGTGATGGGGCCCACAACATCAAAGATCCACATAGAAAATGGCCATGGAGAGATAACAAATTGCAAATATGTTGCTGACGCATGAACGAAAGGTGCATGTATCTGGAATAGAGCACACTTCTTCACAAAATGGTAGCAATCTTATAGCATAGTCTTCCAATAATATCCCGCCCAGATGATTTGCTTGATAAGAGTTTGGTAGCCGACGTGACCACCGCAAATGCCTTCGTGTACCTCCTGCACAACTTCTTTGGCTTCATCTTCGTCTAGGCATTTGGAATATTCAGAACTGAATCCACGATGATAGAGGACATCGGCGAGAATAAAATATCGAGCAGACATGCACTGAATCGCTCGTTGCTCTTACCAATGATACTCTGAGAGAAGGAGATTGATGTCTTCTCCTTGATGGGAGCCTTTCTGAGACTGTCTTCAGCTTGCTTAGACATCATCCTAATCATCATTTTCTTGAACATCTGATATATAGCAGGATCAATGTCATCCCTATCATTCAGACTCTGTCTTCTGGCAGATCTTGGAGAATCCATTTCTTCTTGTCTGCTTCTAAAATCACTGATGCCCTGATACAGTGGTGTCTTCTTGCTTGATTTGATCTAAACCACTTGGGAATATTGATGCTCTCTACAGAATGGATGATTAAATTTCGATGATGAAGATTCAGGATAGAAATGAATATAGAAAAAATATTTGATGAGAATTTGGTAGACAATTGGAAGAACATCCCATTACTAGGGATTGGGTCGCCGCTGGAGTCACGACAATTATGTTGTCATTCTTTGCAAGAAGAACGAACAACTGCAAATATGCCTTGTCACCTAGGCGAGGTCGTCAATCCATGATAGAATGAAAATTGAAGGATTTTTTTTTTATTGAAGTAAAAATATGATTGCATCAATAGTGGACTTGGGAAAGAGGGGGCGGACAGACAATTTGCCACCACTCCTTATAACTGGCAGAGACACGAGGATCGAGAAAAAGTGGAAGAGTAACAAAAGAGTCCCAACCATATCTGGCAGAATGGTATGCTCCAGACCACTGTGCTGATGTAAGGTCGAACTTTGGCACGACTCCTGATAGCAGTCGAGCTTCTACGCGCTTCTGTCTCTAAGAAAATTGCCTGACGCATCACTTTAGATAGTAGTAGGTACCGGAAAATGGGCCAAGTAGCTTGAACTGTTTGCCATACACATATGTATATTTGGGAAGAGGGCGAGCCCTTCAGTGCACAGAACCATCGCATGCTGATTTCTTTCTCGAGCTGTTCTAGATAATGAACTGACTTCTGCAAATGCCTCATACTGTTGATAGATCTCGATCAGGCTCACGTACTCATTCTCATTCTCTTCAATCAGTGGCCAAGACTTACGCCCTGTCATGCGAGCCACGACATCCTTAGGGTCCATACCCTTGACATTAATTAGAAACTGTTGCTCTAACGGATCTCCAGGCTGACCGGCTGGCTCAGGTAGTCCCATAATCTCTGAAAACCCATTCATCAGTAGTGTCATATCACCCCACGGGAACCAGAATGTGCAAGTGTGCGGATTCCACCGCTCTGCCAGTGCATGGATTAGATTGCCATTAACTGTCAACTTCCCCACTGCAGATGCCAATTCCAACCCGCAATCGCTCAAGTGGTCCGGAAACATACGAGAGAAGTTTTTGAACCAGACATAGTACCACCGGGGGAAGAAGGGTCTGGTGCTAAGAGATCGATGCTCAGGAAGACTTTGTCGCACCTCGTAGGAGATGTGACCCTCAAGAAAGACAGAGTCGAACTGACTGAATGCCATTAGACTGAAAGATAGGAAGATTGGAATTAGATTTTGAAAAAAAAAAATACAAGAATTTTGAAAATTGCAGGCAGGATAAAAAGCTAGAAATTTGAAGTCTAGAGGAACGAAAGAATGAAAAATCTCCTGGAGTTTTGAAGAAAAGGTGGATAATTTGAAAAAAATCGTCCAGGGTTTTTGAGAAAAAGGAGATATTTCATAAAAGATGAAAAATGAGGTATTTTGGAAAATTGTTCGGTATTTTGGAAAAATTGGGAAAAATATGAGAAAATAAGGCGAAAATGAATATCATATATTCAATCACAAACAATTATGCACATACAACAATCCCTAAGAAGCCAACTCTAAATGTATTGATTTTGAAAGAGCTTTAGGACCCTAATCCTGACTCTAGGCTCAGATCAACTGTGTTCAATCATGCTATGCCGATATACTCGAGCCGAGGCTCGATGTACGTGGCATAAAACTCATCTCCGGGTCTAGGCTTGTGTTTTCCCAACATCCTTGAGCGCCTGCCGCTATACGTTGGACTATGGCCCTTGGTACGTGGCAGGGGGGTGTTAGCCCAAATAAGTGGACCAGTTGTGAGGCTCTGTCCCGAACTATGGTTCTGGAAGAGAGTCCAGCAACGTGAAGACCGGGTAGACATAGGTGGGGTGGTTTTTGAAATATGATCACATGCAGGCAAAGAGAGGGCTCTAAATCCTAAAGAGATAGAATTTTGAAAACTTTTGAAGAAGCAAACATTGTTTTCATACCAGTCCTAGATTGAGGAGTATTGTATTTCAGACCTAAGTCTATGTGAGCATGAATAATTCTCCTCAATATGGTCCTACCAAACCATGCCTAATCTACATGCAATCCATGTCAGTTGGGTTCAAGCCTAGGCTTCTAGGTTCACATGATATCAGAAATTAAAGCTGACATTCCATAGAACATAATTTTGATAATTGAGCTAAGTTAAAGCACATAATTGATCAGGCGAAGACAGGTCCCATCACGGTCGCCAAACCTGTTATCATCGCAAAATTTTTCCTCTCCCTTGCGAGAGAGAAACGAATTTCGCGAGTCAAACTCGACCAAAGTTTTGAAAATGATTTTGAAAATTTACTCGCCTTCGTTTTGAAAATTTGCGGGAAAATTCCATGGAATGGGATCCGCCTGTCGGTACGAGGTTCAACCGTTCCTGGCGCCTTTACCAGGGGTAATTGAACCAAGGACCAATTATGTGCTTTAACTTGACTCAAATATCTAAATTATGCTCTATTTTTCCTAGAATGCACAAAGAATCAGGCTTGTGCTATGCAATTTTGAAAAATGCAAGTTTGAGAAAATATGATGTTTGCTTTGGAAAATTGAAATGCATTTAGAAAAGGACTGGAAAATGCTTGAAAATGGAATTCCTGGGAAAATCATTGAATTTTATTGGAAATCAGAAATTTGCATTAGAAAGTGATTTCTCAGGAAAATTTGAACTTTGGAAAATCGATTTTGAAATTTGGAATTGCTTTTCTGAGAAAATGGATTTGAGAATTCTAAGAAATTCATTGGAAAAGGATTTTGAAATGGAAAATGGATCCTCAGGAAACTGGATTCTCAAGAAAATAGGAAATTTGAGAAAATGGATTCCTGAAAACTTGGGATTTTGAAATTTGAGAATGTTAAAACATAGAAAAATCTTGATTTGAACTTGGTAAATGCTTTTAAATGTCATTCAAAAACTTAGAATTTTGAGAAAACCAGATCCTGAGAAAGACTTGGAAATTCTTGAGAAAACTGAATTTTCTGAAATTGAAATTGGAAAATGAGTTTGAAAATAATGCAATTGAATGATATGAATGAATATGAATTTGAAAAGATAATTTCATTGAGGAATTGGGAAATCTTTTTGAAACTTTGAGAAATGCAGTGCATTTTTGAAGTTAGCCTAAGAGTGTAGGCTGAATGTGGCTAATATGAAGATCATAAATCTTGGTTTTCTTCGTATTCTGACTATAGCCATAAATACGAATCCCACCGAGTTTATAAACTCTATAAGAGCTTCTGCACGTGCCATTCGTGTAAACAATAGTGAATTTGAAATAATGTGCATGAATCATACATCACATATTGAAATTTGCATAAATTAAACTATATGCAATGCAACCCTATTCTAAGCAGAAATGTAACTCTTATTCCAAATTATTACATTTGATGTTACATTGAATTGAAATAAAATAAGAAAATAAAATCTTTTTCTTGAATATTCCTGCAAAACTAGAAAACAATGTTAGCACAAAAATGTAGGTTTTTTTGAATTTATCCAAAAATATGGGAAATTATCGGATATTATTCAGATATAAACCCATAATCATACCCCATTTGATATAAACATGAGAAATAATGAATAAATTTTGAAAATAAACTTGGAAATTCGAAATTGGGGTCAAAATGACCAAAATACCCCTGATGATCTTGAAATTAGGGTTTTCTGAAAGAATTTTTTGTAAATTTTAGAATTTTGAAAATCAAATGAAATAAATCAAACATAATATGATAAGATATGATGATATGCATGAAATTTTGTAGAATTAGAAATTGAAATTTCGAAATTTAGGTCAAAATGACCAAAATACCCCCAATAACAAGACTGTAGCCTTGAAACTAGGGTTTTCTGAAATAAATTTCGTAAAATTGAAAAATATGAAATGAAAATGACATTGAAATTAACCCTAATATGATTCTACATGCTTATGTACATGATAAAAACCCTAAAATGGCGAAAATATCATAAAACATCGAATTTAACCTGATTTTCGCTTCTAAATTTAAAGATAAACTAACACATGGAGCAAATGAACTTGGAATTAAACCAAATTTGTCATGGACACCTAAAATAATCCTAAAAACATAATGGAGCTTGAAAATCTAATTTTTTTTGTATTTTTAAATATGAAAATTCAAATAAAAACCCTAAATTTTATGATTTTTGCCTAAAATATTGATTCTAAAGGGATTTAGGATATCAAATTTCCATAAAAATTTCCCAAATTTTATGGAGGGACATAAGACAGTAAGGCAAGGATTTTTTTCTTTTTCACTTTCTGGTTTTGACCTATGGTCGGAGCTGTACCACTCCGGCAAGTCGGATCGTAATCCGGCGACTCTAGTAAATGAAGGAAACATACAGGTTTCGGTAGAAAATGTGGGAAAAATGGCAGACAGATGGGAAAATGGCTGAAATTATGGGAAAATGTCTCTGACAAACAGATAAAGATTTTATTTTTTGACAACATTGGAATTCAGGTTATGGTTTGGAAAATTCCACACTGTTATCAGAGACCTAAATCTCTGGAATTTCTGGACATTGGAATCTGTTAGACAGAAAGAGAAAATCCGGGAAAAATAATGAAACAGATCCAAAAATTCCCAAATTTTGGGAAATGACAGAAAATTATGTTAGTAAAAACTTTCATGTTGAAAGTTTTTTCAGACGAATTACAGATTGTATGGACTTGGTGCATTAAGGTCTGTCTATACCCTGACAAAAGAAAATCGATATTTTCCCAGAGGTCTAAGAAATCCAATTTTTTACAGAGGTCAAAATTAATTGAAAAAACCTCAAAATTTCCATATCACTAGTAGATTCAATTATAAATCTACTGTGATTTTTGGAGGATGATCTGAATCTCCCACAAGGGTGGTGTCGGAGGTTTTTGTCTGCTAAAGCGCAAACTGGAAGTTCCAGAAATGCAGAATCCCGGTTAAGGATTTGATTTGTTTAGAAGGATTCCAAAACTCAAATAGATGCAAGTTTTTGTAAGTAAAACAAAAACATGAAACTAGAGATATCAAAATTTTATTTTGGATTTTTTAACGAAAATACACTCATGAAATAATAACTAAATTCTGCATATAACTGGAAAATCTATGATTCTAAGTTAATAAAAGCAAGATAGTAAAACAAATAGAATAAATATTAAAAACTAATCTAGATGCTATCTTTAAAATACGAAATCACATGAAATATGATGATAAAAGGAAAATAAAACAGCAGGGGAAATCCAATCCTCTTTAATATTGGCTAATCGAAATGGGGGATCCGATCCATCAATCGGATGGATCCCTCTATTCGGTACAGCCTTAATCAATGCTATAACCTCAAAAAATTACTTTTGTAACTGGGTGAATCCGGTTTTTGAACCGGATTCATGCTGGAATCACAGAGGAAATTGTAGTAGTAAAAGGGGCAAAGGCTTACCTTATGGCCTTGCTACGGCGAATGAAGAAGATGGCGCTGGATCGAGTGAAGCAAAGGGAAAGAAGGTGGACTGCTGGGCGTTGGAATGGCTGCAAAGGAGGTGCCGGCTGTAATGACTGTAGCTGCGACTTGAAGAGGATGGTCACCAGCTGGGGAAGATGTATGGTTCCTTGCTGGAGCTAGAGCCATTGATGGATCGGCTGGACGTGGCTGCAACAAAAAGATGTGGCAGCAATGGAGGTGTGGTCGCCGGCTTGGATGTGGAGCAGCTGCTGGGCATGGAGGAGGAGCCGGCTGAAGCTGCCAAGGAGGTGGATATGGTCACCCTGGAGGAGGGCTCCTGCTGTTGGTGGCTGCAAAGCTTGAAGATGGCTGGGTGTCAAAGACACCAAGAGAGAGAGAATATGAGAGAGAATGGGAGAGAGGCGTGAGATGGGAGAAAGCTGCCGTAGCTTCCTCCTTTTTTTTTTTTTTTTGGTTTTCTTAACTTAGGGAAGATCCTATCTTTCCCTAAGTTTTTAGTTTTAATTAGGGAAGGAAAGGGAATCAGCCTTTACGTGAATGGCTGGGCAAGAGGGAAAAGAAGGGAGGAAGGATGGGAAGAAGGAAAGAAGAGGAAGAAGAAAGAGAAAGAAAAAAGAAAAAGAAAGGAAAGAAAGAAAAGGAGGGAAAAAGGAAAAGGGAAAGAAAATATGAGAAAGAAAAAAAAAATGGAAAGTGGGGCTGGAGGCTTGGGTGACCACCTTGTGGGTCCCACCTCTCTAAAATGCAAAATAAATAAATAAAAAAAATGAACAAATAAAAGAAAATTGAAAGGAATAAAAGAATATTTTTTTTTTAATAAAACAGAAATGTAAATGAGTGGGTCATCTCAGAGCGGGTCCAAATTCTACTTTTGAAATTTATTTTGACGATTAGAGGGGTAAAATAGTCTTTTCAGAAAATTTCCACGCAAAACGAGCTATTTTTGGCAGTTTTTAAAATGAGCTCGGATTTTGAAGTTCAATACCCCGTTGCGAAGCAAATCCAGTGTAGAATTTAAAAATGTAATTTTGAAAGAAATTCAGATTGTTTTTCTCAAGAAAATATTTCCAAACGAAACGAGCTATTTTTGGCAATTTTTGAAACAAGCTCGGATTTTAAAGTTTAATACCCCATCGCGAAGCAAATCCAGTGTAGAATTTAAAATTTTGATTTTGAAAGAAATCCAGATTGTTTTTCTTGAGAAAATATTTTCAAAACGAAACGAGCTATTTTTGGCAGTTTTTGAAATGAGCTCCGATTTTGAAGTTTAATAGCTCGTTGCGAAGCAAATCGAGTATAGAATTTGAAAATTTGATTTTGGGAGAAATCCATATTGTTTTTCTCGAGAAAATACTTCCAAATTTAGACTCCCGATGGTAAAAATGTTAATTTTGGAAACCCGAGGTTCTGAAGTTAATTTATGAAAGCTTTTAAAACTCGATCTGGATTGAAATTTATAAAACTGAAGTTCTGGACTTCAAAAATGAAATGAAATGTGATGAAATGTTATGAAATGCTGAGAAATGATATGAAATGATGAGAAATGATATGAAATGACATGTGAAATGCAGACCCTTAATAAAGAATTTTGGATGTCAGACCCCGATTGACACTTGTACCAGTTTAAAAAGCATTAAAATTGATAAAATTTGCAAAATAGCTCAAGAAATGGTTTTCGAGACTCTATTGGGTCAGAGTGACACTGAAAATTGGGGTTTGAGTTGGATTGAACTGAAATAAGCCAGATTGAGCTGGGTTTTAGAGTTTCAAAAGTCCAATGAGGCTGACAAGGCACTGACTCAACTGACCTTTCCGACTGAATTTTCAAGAAAAGCTGCCATTTTTAGAGAAATGGTACAGAATAGTCACTGGAGTGAAGTGAATTACGAACTTGAACTGACTTCGAGCTAAGAAAAAGGTCAATAATACTGACGTGAACTAAAATCGAAGCTCGAACACTAGCTCAATTGGCTGAACTCAGCTCAATTTCAGCTGAAAGAGCTGAAATGGACTAAAATGGGCTCCTGAACACTTGGAAATGGTTTTGAACTGAAACTGGAGCGCTTGAACTCCTGGTGAGCTCAAGTTATACTCTGAGGAATATGACTGACTATGAATGACTGACTCAGAGACAATTGGCTTAGATTTGAGTGAGAAAAGAGCTCATTTATGAAGAAATGATCCCATTTTGGTAGGAATGGTCAGAAATGAAAATGGTTTGTTCATTGTGAGCTCAGATGAGCTTGAGATGACTGATATTCTAACTATTCTGAACTGACCAATGAGCTTAGTTGACTCCGACTGACTGGGGTCCGGGATGACCTAGGGGTAAAATTGTAATTTTCCTAATAAAAGTTGGTAAAATGGTGATTTTCTGAAACTGACTCGGGGTTTGACTCCTACACTGACCTAACGGGGTTGGCACTGCACGAGGAGGGTTGTTTGAGAATGAGTGAGGAAAATTTGGGGTGTTTACACTATCACCATTCTACTGACAAGAGTAGAACGAGTAAGAAGGCAGAATTGCGTTGAATTAAAAGGGACCAAAGGAGATACAGAACAGTAGGAATCACAGACAAACACAAGTGGATATGCAGGGGATATGACGACCCAATGATATATGTGATGCAATAGATTATCAAGATGAAACAGAAAATCTAAATCCACGAATGATCAAAACAAAGCAGAAATCCAAGAATTAATAAGCGAGCAAAGCATAAGTCGATTATCAGAAAGAAACTAAAAACCAGATATGAAAGAAAAACATAAATAAGAAGGGAAATCAAAATAAAACAAGACGGATTAGAATCATAACCTACAGTAAGATAACGGGAGGATCAACATGTATAAAACCGTTGAAATTCCATAATCAAAAGAAGGGAAAATGATAAAAAAAATGTTGGAATAGATGTATTCTGTTGATTTTGCAAGCAGGTGGGTCGGTCCTGCTATATGCAGACCGATCCCACCCTTTTGCTTTGTAAAAAAAAATGAAGAAGAAGGGAATTTTAAAACAAACAGATGCTACGAAAGAAAGGCAAAATTTTTATGAAGAATCATAAAGAAAAAGGGGCGATCACTTACCTGTAACGGCAGGAGTTCTGAAGGGGGAAGTTGCGGCTCCTTCAATAGTTTAGAGGGGAGGCTCTCAGGGAGAGAAGGAGGAAGAAGGGAGAGAAGAAGAAGACGGTCGTGGAGGGGTGAAAAGGCGGTGCTAGAGAAGAAGAAGACTATATGCTTATATAGACAGGGGAGGAGAAGGGTCGAGAAGGAGGAAGATTGGAGGATGGTTGGAGATGGACAGGAGAGAGAGAGAGAGAGAGAGAGAGAGAGAGAGAGAGAGAGAGAGACTTTCGTAATAGAAAGCCATTGCCGGGCATTTTACAAAAAACGGGTTTTATTTTTAAAGTTTTTTCAAAAAGGTGGTTATATTTACGAGGTTTTTTCAGAGAAGGGGATGATGCTATTTTATAACATTTTTCTTTTGCATTTTTGGAAGAGAAACTTAAATCTAAGAGGAATCTAAGAAGGATTCAAAAGATGGGATCCAGACGAGGTTTTTGAAATATTTTTATAAAATATTCGCTTTGAATTTGTAAGTTTTTATGAAATAGGGTTTTTCATAAAATACATGATTTATTTCAAAAAATGATTCTCCGAAATGGATTTAGATCCAAGATTTTGAGAGAATATGGATTTTTGGATATCGATTTGAGATTGGATTTAGATAAAGTATCCGAGAAGATTCAAAGAATTGATTTTTTTTTGAGTTGTTGAACAATAAGGGATCCGAGATCAGAATTGGATCCAGATATCCGATTTGGATCAAAAGTTGGGTCAGAGATGAAAATTGAGTTTGGATTCCAGTGAATCCGAGAAATGAATGGAAATTTGATCAAAAATTGACCTGATTATTCAGAAGATGTGAGTCAGGGGCAAAAGGGGATTTTTTGGAAAATTTGGGGTGTTCACAGATTTGCACAAACATTGATCATGCACTTTTACAACGATTTGTACTCATGCACAATGCAATTTTCATTCAGTTGGGGTCGACATAGACGTCATTGTGTAAATCGTTATACCATCGATTTCATCCACGGTCTAAGGATTTTGGGTTTTTCTTCAATTATACAAAATGAGTAAAATTATTAAATACAAATCGATTTCGTTCACAAATACAAACAAAGACATCGTTCTCATCGTAACTTCATAACTACAAATGCACATGATTTACAACCACATTCATATACAAAAAGTACTAGTAATGTTAGCTCACTGCACCATTTTCCTCTGACTGAGGCTGATTCATAGAGACTCTAGCATTGGTGCGGTCTTGACAATAACCTTCACAACTTAAGCTCAGGCATCGTCCCCATGAAGGAGCAGAGGGGCTACATGATAAATCGTGTTTATATATTTGTCATGAAGTATATCAAAGATTAGGCAGATATTTTCCCAACTGTGAAGTATGATTTGTGAACAATAGAGGGTCTGGCAGTAGGAATAGATCAAATAGATGGCCATCAGCATCACCCTTTTGTCTATCATGTAGAATACCACCATAATCATCATCGAAGATTATACAAATCTTTCATCACGGCGTGAAACAACTATGTTATCAACATCAAACCCTATCTATCAAGCACAGGTAGAAGGAACACAGAAGAACAAGGAAGAAAGAAAAATACAAAGAAAAAGAAGAAGAAGACGAAGGTGGAGGAAAAAGTATTTTAGACCTGGACAACGGGTCGGGTCGGGTAGGGTTTTATATAGAGATCTATATTAGGGTTTTACATTTTTCAGGGTTTTACGCATGTGTACAAAAACCGACCCAATGATTAGACTTAGTAACATACAAATCGATTTAAGTAACAATTATAAAATGTTATGAGTAAATCACTATATTACATATCGATATCGTCCATATAGACAAACAAAGACATATCATTGTCGTAGTTACTTCATAAATACAATTAGACGTCCTGTTTATTATCTACTAGTGATGATATATGTTTTTTTGATGATTATGGTCATGTATTTTATCTAATCCAAACCATTATGATCAGGTAAAAAAGCCTAGGTTTTTTCGTAAATGATTGTGGTTGTAAATCACATCGATTTGTAGTTTTAAAGTTAATGCGAAAACGATATGTCTTTGTTAGTCTTTGTGAACAAAATCGATTTATATTTATAAAGTTACCTCAATTTGTATCGTTGAGTTATTCTCGATTTATTCTTTACTAAGTCTATACATTGTGTGGCTTTGTTTATTGCTTTTCTTTACGACCATTTATTAATCAGTTGTTTCGGCCATTGGTCATGATGTATTGTAAAAAGATACTAATATGTAAAAAGCTACCACGACAACGATATATCTTTGTTTGTCATTGTGAACAATATCGATATATAATATTGTGATTTACTCATTTATTTGCAACTGTTACTACAATATTGTTTTTGTATAAAACATAAATCGGTACCATGCTGTAAATCACTTTAAATTTACCTCAATATTTTTGTTGAATTGCACGTCGATTTGTAGATGAGACAACAATTTGTCTGTGCACTTTTATCATGATTTATACTCATGCACATTGTGATTTTCATCCAGTTGTACAAATCATTATACACATGGCAGAATATATTACAAAAATTGATACGAAAATGCAGCATAATAACTTAAAAAATGATATTGACAAACAAAACAATATCTCACAAATCAGTATTATGTTACTACAACAACGATTTGCGATTTATGATACATTGCATATACTGAGTGAATGGACAATATTAGATGGTGTAGAGGCCCTCTCATACAATATAAATGATATAGTATATGTATAACAATTTGTATATGTGAAGGCTAGATGAGACAACGATTTTCACTAATTGTATAAGCACTGAGCAATGGCAATTTACCTGTGGTATCAAAATTGTAGCTTTGTAAGCTAGATATGACAACGATTTATATGTGTGAATGATACATATTACAATTATCTATACATGTGAAAGATATATTATTAAACAGAGTTCACACACAATTCCTTTGTTCCATAGCTTTTTGGATGAAACCATTTTCATGAATGGTGATTATGAACACCCCAAATTTTTCAAAGCTTTTGTAAATATGACCCTTTTCGCCCCTGATTCCATCTTTTGAGAAAATCAAAGCGATTTCAAAGATAAATTTCAGTCATTCTTCAGATTTTTTGAATTAAATTCCATATTGATGTATTCGAAATCAATTCCGGATCCGAATCCAGTGTTTTAAACCCGTATTCTCTCAAAACCCGGATCAAAACCCATTTCTGAAGAATTTTTCTCAAAATAGTTTTAAAACTCTCAGAAAAATTCTCTTTTGTAAATATTTTACAAAAACACAAAAAAAATAGTTTTAATCTTTGATTTCTCGTAAGGTTTTAGAATTTTATTCTAAAAGTACAAAAAATATATATATATATATATATAGGAAAATAACATAAAAAAAAAACAAAAAATTGGAAAAATTACAAGAAAAGCAAATGATTCTCAAGGTTTTAAGAAGCTTCTTGCTGAAAACCTCAATTCTGAACTATCTAACAAAAATTTCTTTTAAGGGGAGCCTCTTTTAGGAAATATCACAAAAATTCCAACAACCCGCTCCCGTGCATGCTCTCTTTTAATACACCACCGTTGATCTTCCAACGGCCTCCTCCTCTCTCAGCCTTCTATCCTGAACAAACCCACTCTCGAACTCTCCATTCTCTCTTTAAAAGGAGGCATTGACTCCATCCGGAGGATCATCGATCATCTCCTGATCTTCTGAGGCATACATTTCTTTCTGGCAAACACCGATCAATCACCGAGCTTTCTCTACAAAACTCATTTACAATCCATTCTTCTTCTTCATATTGTCAGTCATCAAGAACAAAAACCCATCATCATCGCGTTCTCTGCGAATTGACCTCCAGATCTTCTCCTTTCAATCCGCCATCGATCGCCATTTCCGCCCATTGCCTTCTTTCCTTCCTCTCAATCCCCTTTCCCCTCTTGGTTCCTTGATTTCCTTCCTGCAATTTCCCCGTTGAGTAGAAGCAAGACCTTCGAATCTAGCGACACCAGCAAATCGGAGGATCGGGTTGATTTCCTCTGTCGGAAGCTTTCTGCGGAGCCAAACATCCACCAATTCCCATAATCGGACTGGACTTTTGGAGGATCGATCATCTCAGCCATCATTGATCCAGCGCCCATTATCGAGCACTGCCTGAATCCCTCTTTTGCTCTCTCCAGGAAAAACCGCAACTCTCTCTCTGACCTTTGAGCCCCGGCCAATAAGGAAGGGATCGATTTCATATCGCGGCTACATACCGGTGGCATTACTCTCTCCTTAATCGCAGCTCCCACGAACCAGGTAATAATCACCTCCTTCTCCCTTTTTGAAATTGGTTTCTTCTCTGTTTTAGTTCCTGTTAACGCATCCTGGATGGTCTTAAATTGCCTCTAGCAATTTTAATACCTCCTTGTGCAACAATAATGGAATGAACAATTCCAACAATAGTCTCCAGTTTATCGCTTGCAATTTGTTATAATACTTCTCGTATTTTCTTCATTGTTGTGCTCTGGGCTGTGACACACCATCGTTTCCTTCCCTTCATCCATGCAACTCTACCCACCTACTTAAATCTCATTTTACATCTCAGAATCTCCAGCAACGACACCCGATCTGATCCAGTATCAGATCGAGTCCGTTCTGCAGAAGATTTTAATCGATCTCATGCTTTTTACATCAGTTTCTCTGGCTTTAGAAAAATCCCTTTATATCAGTTTCTCTAGTTACATTTGATCATTACCCATTTATGCATCTTTCTATCATGTATGGCTACCTATGGCCTAATATCCCCCCCCCCCTTTTTCTTTTTTATTTTTTTGTTATTGCCACCTCGTATTGTATATTCATCCTCTATTTCTCATGTTTTAGTGGTTATAATTCTGTATATCTGTAGTTTATGTCAAAGGTTATTGCCTATTATGATTTCGCTCTCATCTATGTTTCATACTTGTATCCCATTTTGCTATACGATGGTGTATTCTGCAATTCATTCACATATATCCTGTAGAATAACTTGATTTTCTGTTTATGCCTATATCTGTCTCATCTCCCTTAAATCGGTATCGGATGTTTCTTGGTCGAGTACCTACTGAATGATAATGTCCTGTCCCGAGCATCCTACTGGATTAATCTCAGCATGGCAACTACAACTTTTTTTTTTTTTTTTATATTTTTTTTTCTCTTGTCCATATAATAGATTTAATTCATACTTAATGCAATCTTATGATATGTCGTGCATTTCTATTTATTCAATTATTTCAATAATGTTGTAGAAATGATAGCAGTATTGACATCCTCAATGTCGGGGCCATTGTCGCTCCATTGCTGTTAGTTGACACGATTACCATCTTGGTGATCCTACATTTATAAAGACGTCTTGCTAATTGTGGTGATTTACCTTTAGTACTATGAAAACCTTCACAATCTGCAGCTGGAATAGACATGGCGGCCTCCTATTCCTTCGTAAGGCCATGTGTGCGTATGTTAGTTGGTGATGTCTATGCATCCATAAAAGGAGCAGGAACATCCAAAAGCAGATCCCAGGTTCGATAATGGAAAGTTTGATTGTACTTTCATGGACTCGGGAAGTCCTATTTTCATAAGTTTGATTATGGCATACCCTACGAATTTTGCAGCATCTCTTGGATTCTCAGATGATAGAATTCAAACAACTCCTAAGGAGAATCCAGGAAGGTTCAAGTCGTCAGTCTTCAATTAGTGACTTGGTCATTATTACAAAAGCTAAATTTTTATATTGTAAATTTTTTTTTTTTGAAAAAAATCTAGCTTAGTATTGGCATTGGCCCCAGTGTAAGTCACCAGTGCACTCTATGCTTACAATAGCTTATAGGCCTTTTTGCTCCCGCCTTCAACCACTGTTTACACCTTCTTCCCCCTCCACCTTCAGCACCAACAGTTATCTGAGAAACCCAAGTCCCTTAGGGCTCTGACGAAGTTGACATCCAAATCCAATGTTTCTGTTCCTATTGGCTCACCTGAAGAAATTTCATTGGCATAAATTCTATCTTGGCCCCATTGTCTAGACGTCATTATGTTCCCCATTCCACTGTGGCATATCACCACTGTTGCATATGCAAAATCCCTCTGAATCCTCTCAACATCTCATTTCTCTCTCACTATTTCATCCTCTTAATACTTTATCATTTCACTTCACTTAAAGTTTCATGGTATCTCCTTCTTCTTCACCTTCAGCAAAATTTTTTTTTACATACACCTGTGCTTCCTGTAATTTGGGCCATGCATCAATAGCTACCTATCAACATAACATTGTCCATCTATATATGTTATCACCCCTCCCAGCTATCACCTTAGCATAGTCCTTTGATTACTTCATCTGTACACATGTCGGCCCAAGTGTAGGTACTGTCTACTACCAGTGTCATCCCTACCATCCATCTACAACAACTCCCTGAGTTGTTATAGCCTCACATCTACTACAGCAGTTCCACCGATGGCTGTGAGTCATCATCAACCCCACAGCAAGCACAATTGGCTGTACACTGCCATTTCAATACCCACAACCCCTACTGTTGTGAACCACCTACAACAGAGCCTCTGTACCCTGTCCAGTTTAGGCTCATCTAGCATCCATCTCCACCGCTGCACATTTTCCTCCATACTTCTACTTACCCACTTCATTCACCATTTGCCCAACACATACAACAGCTCATCTTCCACATGCACCTGCTTCAACTTCAACTCTTGAACACTATGTCATTCTGCATGTATATACCATTGCATTTAGTCTCCATCCAACAGCTCCATGCATTTCCTGACATATCATAGCCACTTGTATTTTTCTTACAAAACCACCTGCTGTATATGCATAGATATCACCTTTCTCCTACACATCAGTTCAATGGGTGTGACGGTATAACGTGTATATGTAGGTGTATCATGCTGTCTTAAATTCCCCTTATGATATCTCTTGTGATATATTATCTCTTGTTTAGGCTAATTCTTGTTTTGCAGGATTTTCTCCTTTGAAGCCTTGACATTTCTTAGATTCAATTCAAATGATGTAATAGTTAGGCTTTAAATGAGAATTTACATTCCTTGCTTTAGGTAGAATAAATGAGCATTGTAAACATCATTGAATTACTTGTTTTTCATACATTTTGCCTTTATTTCTCAAATTCTCACAATGGTGAACCACGAATGACACGTGCACCTTTTCATAAGAGGTAAGTTAATTCTAAGTTGATGATTTACACCAACGGCCATAGTCGGGGTGTAAACAAAACTTAGTATTTTTATCTTTTATGAAATAACACTGGATCCGCATTGGATCCATTTTCAAAATTCATCACATTTTGTTAAATATTTTCTTCTTTTATCAGAATTTAACTTAAAATTAACTCAAAATATATACCAATGGCCATAGTCAGGGTATATTGAGGGTTAATTTCATTTTAAATTCTATAAAAGCACCAAAAATGTATTTTATTCTTCACTTGAATTTAAATGTGATTATTATATAATATATCCAATGACCATAGTCAGGGATATATTATATCTTCAATCTCATTCTTAATTCATTTAAAGAATGAAATAGCTTTTAAAAATCCAATTTCAAACTCTTCAAATTCATTCATCATATAGGATAGAATTGTATCATATTTTCAAAACTTCTTTTTCAAAATCCCAAGTGTTTCTTCTTCTTTATCAGATCTTATTCAAATCCAATTCTATTTCATTTCAATATTCAAAAATTCAATTTTAAAGTCCAATTCGACTTTGAAATTCCAAAATCATTTTTTCAACTCAAATCAAAAATTCAAATTCAAAGTTCAATTTAACTTTGAAGTTATCTTCTGATTTCAGAAGCAAGTTCATCCCCTTATCTTCAATCAAGGTTTGGATTTGAATCTCAAGTTTAAATTTGGGTTTCTAAAACCCAGATTCATCTTTAAAGGTCCTATTTGGACTTCTCAAAACCCAAATCCAAAGTCAAATCCTAGTCTCAACTTAGATCCAAATTTCTAAGTATAAACTCCATTCCACTCTAGATCTCCAATTGCAAATCCAAATTCCATTTAGGATCCAGATCCTCATTCTACTTTGGATCTCATATTCAGATCCAAATTCCAATTCTTAGGATCCAGAATCCAACTCTACTTTGGATCTCAGATTCAGATCCAAATTCCAATCCTTAGGATCTAGAATCCAACTCTACTTTGGATCTCATATTCAGATCCAAATTCCAATTCTTAGGATCCAGAATCCAACTCTACTTTGGATCTCAGATTCAGATCCAAATTCCAATTCTTAGGATCCAGAACCCAATTCTACATTGGATCTCAGACTTCAGATCCAAAAATCCATTCTTTAAGATTCAGAACCCAATTCTACATTGGATCTCAGACTTCAGATCCAAAAATCCATTCTTTAAAATTCAGAACCCAATTCACCTTGGATCTCGGACTTTAGATCCAAATCCATCATAGGATCCAGAGTCCAACCCTATCTTGGATCTCAGATTTCAGATCCAAATATCATCTTGGATTCCAAATCTTGAATCCAATCCCATTCAAAACTCTAAATCCAAAATTCTACTTTAATTCCAAATCTCAAAGCCAATTCCATTTCATTCAAACCAAGTTCCAATTTCAGATCCTAAATCCAAAAATCAACTCAAAACTCTATTCAGAATCTAGAACTTGGATTCGGATTTCATCTTGAAATTCCAACTTTTGCAAATCTCATTTCTCAATTCCTTTAGATTTCCCACATTTCCTTCTAAATTCAAAACTTCAAAATTAGAATTCAATTCCATTCCAAATATTCATCCAAATTCAAACTTCTAAATTCAAAGTCCATTTGTGACTTTGAAAATTTCCTTCTCTTTTTATCTCAAAACTTCAAAATTAATTTCCAAATTCCAGATTTATTTTCCCAAGCTCTTGATTATTCTAAAAAACTTAGAACTTTAAATCTTAAATTCTAAGTTAGGAATCATTTCTTCACTTTATCAGATTCACTTGGAAATTCTTCAAAATATTTTCAAAATGAGCATACATCTTTGCATTTGCACAAGCATGATTCATTGTGCATTTAGACTTAGGATAAATACTTAGATAAATTCTTCGCAAAGCAAAAGGCATAAAATTCGACCCTTGGTTCGATTACCCCTGGTAAAGGCGCCAGGAACGGTCGAACCTCGTACCGACGAGCGGATCCCGTCTCCAAGTTTTCCCGCAAATATTTCAAAAACGGAGGCGAGTTATTTCAAAATTCTTCAAAATTAAGGTCAAGTGAGACCCGCAAAAGAGTTCATCTTTTCTTCTCTTCTTTCTTTTCTCTTCTCTATTTCTTTCCGTCTTTTATCTTTCTCCCTTCAAAAAGGAGAAAAATAAGAGGTTGGAAAGGAAAAGAGAAGAAAGGGAGAGAATATTACGAGAGGAAAAATTTTGCGATGATCACAGTGATCCACAAAATTATTAATAATTCAATTTTTATGGCTCACTGGTCTTCACGAAAATGGCTTTATCCAAAAACTCTTTCTTAATAAGATCAACTAACTTTATGGTAAGACTTAAACAAAATTCACACGTGATTCCTGTTTTCCATAGCTCACTTTCGAATTGATCTGAGCCTGTCATGAAACAAAACAATATAAGCCACTATATTAAGTTTCACAAGAGATGCAAACATCCTCCCAACATTGATTACATACCAAAAGACTTGTAAAACTGAAGCTATCATTTCAGAAAAAGTGATAAGGAGGATTGAAGGTTACAACGTTAGAAATTATGTCTATAAGGTTTTGCTGCATGTTGGAAATTACACAAGTTACATATTGATAAGCTGCACGTAATGCAATTTACATGGAAAGCAATATAATGCATTACATACTTGTTCATGTAAAGGGGTTGGTTGATTTTGCTTAGAGGTTGGTTGTTTCTTAGACCTTTTCTTGCCAACCAATTCTAGTGCACCCTTTGTCCTCCAATGATTGCGATTAGAGGTAGGTTTTCTTTTGATACCCTTCGCTAGGTGATTTTTTTATCATAATCTACAACATTCACTCCTGACTTGTTGAAGATGATGTTTACGTTTTGGCGCAACTTCTCATGAGTGTCAAGGAAAGCATAATTTTTACCTCCATTGTTCATTGCCATTTTCTTAGATTGGTCTTCATGAGCTACAACGAACTGATGGTGAATTAACTGCATATTTTCAAGTAGCTCCCTTGACGCTTTTCTCATGCATACATAGGCTTCTTCACTTTTCGGTGCCAAAACTGCAACATGCATAAATGACCTATACAGTTGTTAGTAACGGGAGACTATGTGGCACTTCTCATCAACACTAGATTGACTGACATTATCTGTATCCAACAGTTCAATATTTGCTTGTCTCCTCCATCTTCACATTAAATGACTCATGTATTTCTTGTATCTTCTCTTGATTAAGTGCCTTTAATGCATAACAACATAAAATACCTTTGAATTCATACTTTTTGCACGTATATTCAACTGTTTTGTTGTCAACATTATATGTGACATGTGCTTCTTGCCTTTTCTAATGCTCTTCACCCTCCCATATAATATGGTATTTGTGCAAATTCTCGGTTTGCATGCATCCTTTTATGTTGCAATTCATGACCTGTATAACCTCCTTCTTAATCCATTAAAATACAGTTAGTGTACACAGACCTACAGGTCGCATCAATATTTTCATGCCCAAAGTTACAAGGCACGTATTGAAGCATTTCATATCTTGTTCAAGCTTATTTTGTCTAAGACCGTCTACAAATAATTCATATTGTTCCATGAAGCGAAACATTGTTAAACATGAATACATGGTTTTCTTGAGTGTGGCATGCATAGATTCCGTTCTTTGTATGCTTATCATACCTGCACAAAAGTATTGTCTTCCTTATGTCAATGCCCACTTCTCATTTTCTGCATATAAATTTTGTAACCACAGACAGTCTTCAAGGTCATACATCTGAATCATTTCCTCCCAATTAGACATAAAGGTGACCTCGTCTACGCTCTGAAGTACACAACTTATAAATTTTTTGTCAAATTCTGTCTTCTGATTAAATATGTGTCCTATGTTTTTTGTTGCATTTTGAAAGATATGCCACAAACATAGGTGATGATGTGCATCTGGCCACACATGAGACACTGCAGCCGCAATTGCATGATCACCATCTGTAAGTATAATTTTAGGATGCTTCTCATTCATTGCATGTGTAAATACTCTGAACAACCACTCAAAGCTTTCCTTGGTCTGGTCGTACAAAAAAGCACCGCCTAATATACAACTTTGTGAGTGATGGTTCACCCTAACAAACTGCGCAAATGACCACTATTCAGTATTAATCTTCACTGTCGTATAAAAAAAACACATCATTGAAGCATTCATAATGTACTCTTGACTTTGAATCTGCCCAAAACATATTCACAACATATCCATCTTCATTCAGTCGCATTGCACTTAAGAAACCAGGGGCAATGCTTGATTTCTTATGTAAGTAATCAACCAAAGAACATATTTCTCTATTCTTCATGTTATATGTCCTCTTTCTTCTCAAGTGGTTTCTTAGATCCATAGGTGTGAATGGCGCATTCTTGCGACCACCATTTATCTGCGCGCACAAATTATATGTCTTCCTTGGTGTAATGCCAACGCTATCAGCTATTTCAGCAATTGCAGCATGCGCTTCAGTTACTTTATGATGTGACCTTAATATAGGAGTCATAAATTAAGCAGATAAATCATGGTTATGATCACTAATTTAAGTATGAACTACATATTTCTCATTCGAAAGTCTTCTTAACATAATTCTCGCTGGACAACCACATCTTGAATCTGGCTTGCTCCTTGTTGGATTTTCACTTGACTTCTTTCAACCTTCCTTAGAACAAACATGTCTTTCTCACCATGACACCCTATGCATTTTTTGACCAAGAATACCTTCTAACACTGAAGCTAAATTTTAAGGCATATTCATTGTAAAATTTATATGCAGCATCCTTATTATTAAACTGCATTCCTTCTACGGGAACAGAGTCAGGTGTACCATCATGTACATTCCCAGTGCCTTCACATTTATCAAGTGTACTGTCACGATCGTCTACCTCATTATCCAATTGCATTTCTTCTGATGAAACATTCAAGTCAAGAGTGAATCCAATGCCTATACCCTTCTTATCATGTGCATCATTAGTGCACATGTTCACTTCTTCAGGTGCGTCATTAGTATAGATGTTCACTTCTCCATAACTATCCAATGATTGAGATAGATCATCTTCATTAAAATCAGATGATAAGCTCAACACTGTTATAAGCAAGATATCAATTTGCGATAGCCATCACATACGTTTATTACAATTTATTCAAGATGCATATAACAATGGATACCGATAAAGGTTAAGCAAGTCAAAGAAACAATTGAATGAATCACAATATAAAAGCAACAATGATTTGTTATTTGCTTATACTATGCATCGAGTTGTTATTTACCATGCCAATAAATGAAACAATTTGTCATATATGTGTGTTGATGATAGCGATTCACGTGACAGAGATTTAATTATATCTACGACACTATGAAGTGATTTCAATAGAAATCGCTAAATGAACAATGATTTGAATACGAAAATCGCCACTGCAAGCGCACAACAATGTATTTCCACATGCACACGTTTTAAAATTCTTTCTACAAATATCTTACAAATCAATACTAGAAAACACATAATATCTTACAAATCAATATACATATCGCAAAATATATTACAAATCGATATAAAAATTCAGCATAATAGCTTACAAATCGCTATTAACAAACAAAACAATATCTCACAAATCGGTACTATGTTACTACGATCGCGATTTGCGATACATTGCATGTACTGAGTGAATAGACGATACTAGATGGGGTAGAGGCCATTCCTCGCATCTGTAAACAAGCATTCTTGTCAACAAATCCCAGCGTCTTACAAATATCATTAAGTTTCAAACAGTTGAAAGGACAAGATCCACCTGTAATAACAAAACAACGCTTTAATGGCACTCACGATGACATACGTTCTTCAACAATAGCATGATGATATTGAAAGGTACTCACGATACCTTAATGGCACTTGTTGGAATGTTTGTACATCATTTCTTTCTTCCATACTTCCTAACGACAACAAAAAATAAGAGAAGCCTATAAAAAGAGATTGCCGAAAAATGCCTTTATGACGCCCACCAATGATCAAACCAGTCGATCACAAACCTGAGAATGTTTTGTAACACAAGGCAAGAACGAGAAGGTGGCAATGTGTTGTAACACAAGCTAAAAACCAAGGCGGGAACCTGGACTCGAGACGACGGCAAAGGTTGCTCCGGTGGCAGCAGACGACGACAAAGGGTGCGTCGTCAAAGGGAGCTCTTGTTACAACAGATGGTGCAAAACAGAACTTTTGGACTTTAAAGAATTAACATCATCCTCGATTTTCTGGATGCAGAACATTTTGGCATTTTATCAAATCATTGTTTCCCTTTTTTTGAATGGAGGAAATTTTTGTCCTTTTCTCGAACCGTCGTTTCATGGCGAGAATAGTAGAAAAGGGTACTTAAGTCTTTGCAACCGTATCATACTCTGATGCTAAGTGATTTTAACACACACGGGAATACGAGCCCCATGTGCTTATATACGTGGTGCTTATTCGGACCCCCCGAACACACACTATAGCAAATTGTACGTCTTCGGGGGAGAACACACAATACCCTCTCATTTTTTAACCCGTGGCTGGCTGGGAATGCCTCTAAATTTGAAAAAAATAAAAACTTATAATTTTAACGATTTTCGGCCAGAACAACCTACCAGAACTAGCTAGATTGTGGTGGTCATTGTTGAGGTTTGGAATTGGGAAATTTTGAAGGGTCTCAACAACCACACATCCCATCTCTCCCCTCCCCCCCCCCCCACCACCACACACACACACACACACACACATGATAAACTAGGATTCATAAACCGGGGGTAAGTAAAAAAATAGGCAACCCGAGTTTTTACACACTTGGCTCCTTGCACCCAACTTGTGCATAAAACCAGGTTTAGGCTATAAACCTAGTTGGACACGTAAAACCATGTTAATAACCTGGTTTTAGGTATCATCCATACAACCACTAAAATTTTGTTAGTTTTTCTAAAAAACATCTCAAGAAATTGTTGGCCAATATAAAAATATTAAAAATTACATACAATACACAAAAAACATAAAAGAAATATATAATGTATGTATAGGGTGGTGGTTCTTTTAGGTTTTGAATTTTAAACCATGGGTTTGAGAGTGCCCTCTTCATTAACGAGAGCATGTTTGTAATGCCACGTGATTCTTGTCCAAATCACAATTACAACACATTCTCAAGGTTAATAAAACATGAGAAAAGTACAATTGTGATTGTGATTGCTACCAATAATTGTTTTTGCCTTGAATCTTATAAAAGTTGGTCACAGGATTGACCTTGTGACCAACAATCACACTCTACTTTTTCAGTTGTGATTGTTCATCCCACTTGTGACCAAAGCAAGCATGCCTTGGGTGTGTGTTACATGAATAAAAAAAACATGGAGAATTTATCCATTGATAAATAAATGATTTTGATGTTCACACGAGAATAAAAATTGATAACCACACAGGGCGATGAGAATAGAATATTGACAACCAAAATAGGTGATGTTTACATGAATATAAAATCAATAACCTTACCAGGCGATGAGAGCAGAATATCGATAATCACTCAGAGCGATAAGAACAGAAAATTGGTAGCCACACAAGACCATTTACGTGGTTTGGTTCTTAAGACCTACGCCCACAAATGAACTCTCTCTCTCTCTCTCTCTCTTAACTTGTGAGGGAGGAACTCATTATTATTTATAGATCAGCCTGAAACCAGAGTATAATAAGGAAACTCTTGCTTCGAGAAGGTTTCTATATATTTACAAGGACCCTTTAAACACATAAATTTAGACTTTTTATGTTCATAAGTTTCTTAGCCTTTAAGAGGTCTTCTATGGCCTTAGAGTTCTTAGGCAACAATGTAGTTGGAGTCTTCTTAGAGTAGAAAGTAGCTTGAGCTTTTAAAACCTTCTTCCTTTTATGGACATCACTTTTTGATTATCCAGCCCATTCTCTAGATCCAGACCTCCGTTGACATTGTTTCTACTAGGCGATTCAAGGAAAATATCCATAGAGAAAAAGTAGTAGTTTCCTCTGTGATTTTTGAGGATATTCAATTCTTAAAATGTAAAAAGGTTGCCCAACTTATTCACCATTTTCAATAAGCACGTGGGGCTCATGCTGTTTTAAGGGTAAAGAAGAGAGTCTGAACCCTTAATTGTTATTGAAAATATCATGAAACATGCAGCATACACACTACAAAAGATAATCTATCAGTGGGAGACGTTAATACTGAAACTGTTTAACACAAGGTAAAAACTTAAAATTAAAATGTACGGGCTATAGGACCATTATATAGAGATAAAAAACAGACTCATAACTTCTCCTTCTCATTAGGAGCCACTACCCCACTAACGCACGACTCTTGTAACTCACAGAAAACTGACTCCTTAAGTTTAGGAACCACATCACACGTGGTTTACAAACTACTCTCTCACACACCCTCTAACCCACTACTTATGATTACACATTCATGTAACCCCCTTTTTGCATCAGACTCTATCACTCCCCCTTGATGCAAAACTCGATACACCTAAAGTGGATCTGAATTTCACAAACTTTGAATAGCTGAGTGCTTTTGTAAATCCATCTATAATTTTATCATTTGTAGAGCAATATTTCAATGCTACAGCTCCATCGGCGATAGCCTGTCTGATAAAATGATGACACAACTCAATATGCTTAGTTCACCCATGGAACACAAGGTTATTTGTCATGGCAATGGTTGCTTGGTTGTTACAATAGAGTTCTGTTGTATTTGCCTATTCTTGATGCAAGTCCGCCAAAATTATTTTTATCCAAATAGCTTGACATACGGATGCATTCGCAGCAACATACTCTGCTTTTGAGGATGAAAGTGCCACTGTTTCTTGCTTCTTTGACATTCATGACACAACTGATCCAGGATTGAAGATGGATCCACTCATGCTTTTTCTATCATCTGCAAAACCAACCCAATCACTATCAGAAAAGCCAATTAATTTGAAATCATGAATTAATTGGTACCAAATCCGATAATTAGTTGTTGCTCGAACATAACGAAGGATCCGTATTGCCGCTCCAAGATGATGTATCGTGGGACACTGCATAAACTTTGAGATTAGGTCGATAAGAAAAATGATATCTGGACGTGTCTGGGTAAGATACATTAGCCTTCCAACTAAGCTTCTATGCAACCGTTCATCAGCCTTCATAGTACCATCGTGTACCGATAATTTCTCATTAGTATTCATGGGAGTGGAACATGGCATGCACGACACCATATTAAATTTCTCAAGTAAGTCTAAAGCATACTTTTCTTGAGAAATAAAAATACCATTAACACTTTGTTGAACTTGATGTCCAAGAAACAAATGTAACAACCCTAGATCTGACATTTCAAATTCTTGCATCAAGTTTACTTTAAATTCTTCAGAAAGTGTACTCGACAAGCCTGTATAAATTATGTCATCTACATAAACACAAACTATAAGAAATTCAGTACATGTTCCTTTTACATACAAAGTGTGCTCACTCTCACTTCTGTGAAATCCTCATTGCATTCGGTATGAGTCCAATCTTCCATACCAGGCTCATGGTGCCTGTTTAAGGCCATAAAGCACTTTTTTCAACCTGTACACATTCTCTTCCTTACCTTTAACAACAAATCTCTATGGCGGCAAACATAGACCTCTTCTTCCAAGAACCCATTAAAAAATGCAAACTTTATATCAAATTGAAAAACTGATCATTTCATATGAGCTGCTAATGCCAAAATAATTCTAACAATTTCAAAATGTGCAACAGGATAAAAAGTTTCTGAAAAATCTACTCCAAATTCTTGAGCATACCCATTAATGACTAACCTTACCTTGTATTTTTGCACACTCCTGTCAGCATTATATTTAACCTTCTAAACCCATTTCACACCAATAGCATTTTGACCTATGGGTAAATCTACGAGTTCTCAAGTATCATTTTTTCACTGGCTTCCATTTCTTCTTTCATGGATCTTACCCATTCGTGTTTCCCACTAGCATCCTTGTAGCACATAGGTTTTTCAACCAATAGAGAAAATGTACATGATTCATAAATTTCTTTTATGAATCTTACCTTTCTAGGTGGTGTATCTATGTTCTCAGTACCACCATTGTCTTGAGAGATGCTTGTTGAAGCTTCTGATATTATTGCCTCTTTCACCAACTTGGTCTTTACAATTGCATTTCTTGAAGCTTCTAACGTCTTATCAGACACAAGGGGAATGCCTCCCATATTTGACCTATCTGCATCTTGATTCTAATTCTAAGAGCTTAATTCATAAAAAATAACATCACGATGAATAATTACACTCTTAGTTGTTGGATTATATAATCGATACCCCTTTGTTGTGTCACTATAACCAACAAAAATGCATTTCTCATTTTTCTTATCCATCTTGTTACAATCACTAATCGATCAAGAAATAAGAAACACAACAAAAAATTCTTAAATTACTCACATTTGGCTTTCATTGCCACCATGCCTCATATGGAGTCATGTTATGCACAACTTTTGTTGGAGATATATTGAGTAAGCATACTGTTGTGTTAACTACTTCAACCTAAAATTCATTTGAGAGTTATTTTTTACTCAACATGCTCCTTGACATTTCTACGATTGTACAATTTTTCTGCTCAGCTACACCGTTTTGCTCTTATATTTTCCTTACTGTTAGCTACCTACGAATTCAATTCTTCTTGCAAAAATCTTCAAAATCATTAGATAGAAATTCTCCCCCTCTATCTGTACGTAGATACTTTATGACATGCTCACTATCTTTTTCTGCAAAAACTTTAAACTCTTAAATTTTTTTAAATGCTTTTAATTTTTTAGAAAGAAAAAATACCCAACTCATGCAAGTAAAATCATCAGTAAGCAATAAAAATATCTACTATTGTTCAAGGATAGAGTGTTCATGAGCCCACAAAGGTCTGCATGAACTAACTCAAGAGGCTTTTTGGCTCTCCATGCCTTTCCGATGGAAAATGACAAACGATGTTGCTTCTCATGTACACACCCTTCACCCACTCCATCATTGCATATTACACTAGGCAACTCCAAAACCATGTTTTGGGTTCTTAGTATTTTCAGCCCATTATAGTGTAAATGTTCATTACCGTAAGTGTCAAAGATGCGAAGACCTATCATCTTTGCCAATCAAGGCAACATCATTCACGTGTGTAAATTCAAGAGGGAACATTCTATTAGGTGCCATCTTGACTCTGATGAGAGGTTCACTGTCTATTTTTCTTTTTCTAATTTCACATACTCCATCATAAAAATTAAGTGCATAACCATTCTTAATCAATTGTCCAACACTCAATAAATTTTATGATAAATGAGGTATGCAATAAACATCATGAATCATTCTTTTATTAACTGATTTAACGTCAACTTCAATAGTTCCCTTGCCTTCACTTTGCACTTGTTTGTTGTTTCCAAGCCGAACATTCATTCTCATGGATTCATCAATATTGTGAAAAAGTTTTTTTTTTCACCTGTCATATGGTTACTACAGTCACTATTTAGAAACCATATATTATTAGCCTTGGTTTTCAATTGAGCAAGGAAAAGATTACATTGTTCTTGTTCTTCAACGACATTGACCTGCTTCTTTGTTTTCTCCCAACACCTTGCTTCCAAGTACCCATACTTCTTGCAATAATAGCATTGTTTGTCTTTATAAGTCGACTTTTGATTATTTCCATTGTGCCGACCCATTTTAGATCTTTCATGACACAACCTCGGCCTCGATATCCACCTTTACTTCTTCCTCTTCCTGCATATTTGTTCTTCAAGGATCCTTCGCCACTCGCTTGCTTGTTAGAAATTTTTACCTTGGCCTGAATTGCATTTTCAATACTTTTCTAGGTTGACTTGTTCAACCTAGCCTCATGTGCCAAAAGAGACCCCATTAATTTGTTAATAGAATAATCACTCATATCCTTAGATTTCTCTATAGCTGTGACGATATGATCAAACTTTAGTGGTATACTTCGTAAGATTTTTTCTACTACCTTTTTATCATTAATTATTTCTCTGAATATTCTCATTTGATTTATAGTAATAGACATTCTAGAAAAAAAGTCTTGCACAGACTCATTTTTTTCATTAACAGGGTCTCAAAATCTCTACGAAGTGTTTGGAGTTTTACAGTAGTTACCTTACTATCTCTATGATAGGCTTCCTTCAAAACAGTCCACGCTTCATTTGGCTTGGTGGTTGTCGCAATTCAAGAAAAAATACTTTTTGTTACGGTTTACTGCAAAATGAGAAGGGATTTAACATCCCTTTTGCGCAACTCCTTTACTTCAGTTGCTGCCTTTTTTGTTGCGTTTGAGCTTTGTCTCTACAAAACCATTTTCAACTAGATTCCAAAGATCTTGAGAGATGAAAAATGCCTTCATTCTAGTATTTCAAAATTCATAATTCTCTTAATTAGAAATAGGTACCAATGCATGTGAAAGATTTATAGAGTTTAGATTCGTACCGTTAGACATCATGAATTACACCACGTAATTACAAACCAACTTGAAGATCCAACTTTGGCAACGATCTTCGCAATGATCAAACACGCCCAGCTCAATCGAACCTGGTGCGCTGATACCAACACTATTGAAAATATTGTGAAATACGCAGTATACACACTACAAAAGATAATCTAACTGTGGGAGACGTTAATACTGAAACTGTTTAACACAAGGTAAAAACTTAAAATTAAAACGTACATGCTACAAGACCATTTTATAGAGATAAAAAGCATACTCATAACCACTCCTTCTCATTAGGAGCCACTACCCCACTAACCCATTGTAACTCACAGGAAACTGACTCCTTAAGTTTAGGAACCACATCACACGTGGTTTACATACTCTCACACCCACACCCACTAACCCACTACTTACGGTTACACATTCACGTAACCCCCTTTTTGCATCAGACTCTATCAATTGCAAAGATATAAGAATTGAGAAATTGTCTGATGAAATGTCCCCAAGAAAGCTGTTCTAGCAACCAAATGATATCTCATCGTTTGGTTTGTCATTTGCTGCTTCAATGATATCATTCTTTCAAAAAAAAAAAAGACAAAGTCAGAACGGAATGCAACATGAAACTAATGGAATTCCATCTGGCCAGCAGGTGCGGTCTGTGCGAACTTGAAGTAGAAAATTTTGTGCACTTGTTTGCACTGTGCAAATGTCACAGAGAATTGCATATCAAATATTGGAAATAGGTCCCAACAACCCACTACCGTTGCCCGCGTGACCTGCTCCTAACTCATCCAAGGGGCGTGGGGGCTGGCCGAGGAGACTTCAAATGGAGGTTCTGGGTGCTGGTCACATGGCGATAAATCTGGCTGTCTCAAGCATACAGAAGGTCCACAGCATGATATGCAGAGAAACAAAAGAAGCCAATAAACTGGATCAGGGAAAAAATGCAGCAATGGTCAAGTTGCTGTGCTGCTGTTAATATGGTTTACATTGTTGACCGGTGTATGGGAACTGTGAATGTAGTATACAATGATGTAGTAATGCTATTTATATGAATAAAATTTTCCTTCTAAAAGAAAAAGTGTTTGAATTATTTAAATACATGTTAGTGAAAGGACTGGCACCAGATGATGCAACTTTAATAGCAGCACTAATGCTTGTAGCCATTCTTGATATATTTTCAGATTGATGAGTATGTATGGGATTACTCCTCATCGATGTCATTAATCGCACGTTATATATATATATATATATATATATATATATATATATATATATATATATATATATATATATATATATATATATATATATATTTGAAAATGAACAAGGATGCTAAAAGAAGCAGAGAAACTGATGTGTAGACCAGTTGCTGGTTATGCAAAAATGAGCTTGGAGCTTAATCGAGTTAAGGAGTCAAAAAACTGAATGTTTCGATTTTTAGTCTTGGGAAATGCATTGTTTAAATTGTATAATATGATTATAGAGATATATACTTGAAGCATGCACGTTGTATATAGGTCTAGCGAGTCATTCATGGGGAGTTTATGTGAAGGCCTTAGATCTCAACCTTGAAATTCTGTTAGTGGTTCTATTGAAGACATTCAATAATAATGCTGAATCAAGGATTTGGAAAACTAGACACTGATTATAGACAGCCAATCTGCAGGCAAGAAATCCCTATACAATGATGACCAAGAAGTTTGTCAGCCCCGCAGGGGTCGTCCACATTATTAGGTAGGGCATTATGCCAAGCTACCTCAGGCTTGACCCATTTAGGATCAGCTTGAACTCATCCGAAAAAATAAATGAGCTGAGCTTAAACAAGGGCTTAGGCTCGGTATGCATAAACAAGTGAGCTTGAACAAACAATCCAGCTTGGATAAGCCTGACAAACCCGATTAAGCTCGGCTCATATATGTATTATCGACATGTGCACAAAGAGAGGTCTTGCCTTAATGGGTAAGTGGTTGGTCACCCATGAAAGTGGTGTGGGTTTTAATCACAACATTCATCAATTGTTTATAAAAGGTATTTTTACTGGCTAGGATTTCAAAACTTCCAAAAAGTTTTTAAACTAAAGGTGTTCAGCTTGAGCCGAACTTGAACAACCAGTTTTTCTAAACCAACTGAGCTGGGCCAGCCCAAGCTCGGCTCCAACCCAGGTGGTATGCAACTCTATGATGAGAGGGCGGGTGCCAGAGGTGCAGCAGGCTCTCTAGAGATTAAAACCCATAACTTAGTGTAGCAAACGTGGATGATGACATAACACCATGCATCCAATCCATAGTAAAGTACGGGACACGTGGCAATACAGTAGTCAGGAAAAGACCCACAATCCATGACTTAGTGTAGCAGGAAGATGGAAACTTTTGGGGTGTTTCTTTCCCATTGTAAATATTAATATTTTTGAAGAGAAAATGACAAGCTCATATGATTCTTTTTTCGAGATAACATAGCTCCTTATTGATTTGACTTGTAATATCTATAATTTGATCATGTGAACAATATTCATTTTCCACGAATCCTGCACTGCTTCTTAACTACCTCTTCAATTTAATTACCAAACGTGGCTTGAGGGATAGTGACCATCCGGAGATTGCAGAGGCATTGGAGATTTAGACTTTGCGTTTGTGATGTGAAGTCATAGAAAAATGTGGACCGTGTTCTCTCTTTCTCTCTGTAGGGAGAGTCGGTACAATATGAGAACAGAAGAATAAACTAAAATATGAGAACTAAAAATATAGGCATTTTCATTACTTTTCTTTTGTGAACCCAATCATGTGGATGTGCTTGGCATGGTGAATTTGTTAAGAATCAATCATTGGATCGTATATTTTTGATGAAAAATGTGAATTTTGAATGCTTGAATATTTATGAATATTATGAGTCATTGATTTTAAAGGCTTAAAAAATCTCATTTATGCTTCAATTTGGATGATTCAAGAGCAGGTTCTTATAAAACCAAGCATGTAGATCGTACGATCAGATTAAAGAAAAAAGGAAAAAATCAATGAAAATCATGGTTCACATAGTTCTCATATTTCCAATTCTACTATATATATATATATATATATAGTAAGGCGTAAGAGTGGATGACTTATGTCGTCCACTGTCATTGGACGTGCACCTGCTGCTGATAACATGTGATTTTACACAAAACAACCTTTAACACGGCAGTTCTTGACGGATCTAAAGACCCAAAAATGCAAAAAAATGATGAAAAAGTGGTGTTCAACGTTAAGCCGTCCAGGATTTTGCTCATTATATATATATATATATATATATATATATATAGCGAGAGAGAGAGAGAGAGAGTAACATTGGATGACATAAGTCGTCCATTGTTAGCGGATGCACGCCATCCGCTGATTGTGCGTACTCAGTGGAGGGCGCACATTTAACAAAAAAAAAATCACTTTTAGCGTCCGTTCATGACAGCCCTAAAAGTGTGATTTTGGCCCATGACCACCACTAAAGCCTGAAATCAGCCCCACTGGGCGTTATAGTTTTAGGTGTTTTATGTTTGATCCAAAACCGTTAAATGTGTTTATCTTTGTTTACTGCAACACGTATCTGATTGAGCATTTTTATGTTCAATTAAATATTTTAAAGAAATAAAAAAAAGTTGACATTGTACTAAATTTCATGATAAAATATTTTAATTTTTAAGTCACATCAATTTGAAAGAAATTATGTTTTCTTAAAAAAGAAGTAATGATAAACACTTCTGGCTATTCAGAAAACTATAATTTTTAGAAGGTACTAAAGGTGACCTAATAAAAAAGGGAGCAAAATAATTCCCTTTCTGTATATGTAATATGTATAATGCCCCTTTATGTCCTCATCTTAAATCGTCCAATCACATGATTGGATAGTTAAAAGATTCCGATAGATACGATCTACCTGGATTAAAATTTTAAATCATGTGATTAAGATAAGTTAAAAGTATTTTTAAGAGCTGTAAAAATCAATGGTTAATAAAGTGTTAGAACTTTATAATTAATTTTTTACCATACAAATAAATTCATAATACCATTTATTTTGCTCTGGTGTACACTATCATGAGCCTATTTCTTCAATAAGCCAGTGTGGCACGACAGTCTTTCCTTACCGTTGCAAGCCTTTTTGGTCGCTCGTTTGCCATTGCGGAAGCTTTGAGTATAAAGAGTGCAAGAGAGTGAAAGAGAAGAGAGGAAGAAAAATTACAATCACTTGAAGGTAATCACATTGTGAGTAAACGAAGAAAGCTCAATGCATTTGCATTCATTCAGTATTTTGCCCGTAGGCTCATTACAATTCAGATCTATGGGTTAACACATCAGTGTATTGATCAACCTGAACCAAAGTACAAGGGTTGGCCCAGAGAAACTTATAAGTGACTCAACACTTACATCATGACTCAACCAAAGCAAAATAGACATTGGACACAACTGTAGAAAGTAGGTTACAAGGAAACATGATCCCTCTTCAAATCATGTGCCGCCCTCGGTGCCATCTGTTTCATTGTAAGCCCTGACTTCATCTGGATAGCGGCTCTTCATTCGAAATGCTGACTCTCACATCAGTTTCGCTGTCTTCTCCCACTACAAAAAATACTTATTGAATTTGCCCAAGTAGTTGACCTTATGAGGAAGGATCATGTTGAGACAATTCTCAGCACATTGTGTTGTCGGGGCCCTCTGCAGGATAGGAGTGCGTTGTGGCATGATACGTTCTGGATCTTCCTCGTCCGCATAGAACTGTTTTAGGTTGTACACGTAGAACACCGGGTGCACCTTGAAGTCTGGGGGCAGGTTCAGCTTGTACGCCAGCTTGCGCACTCTCTTGGTGATGGTGAATGGTCTCTCATACTTTCTGATCAATCTGCGGTGCCATCCATGGAAGATGCTTGTGCTATCAGGATAAAGCTTCACCAACACTTGGTCCCCAACACTTGGTCCCCAACACGGAACTCGACAAGCCGATGATGCTTGTCCGTCCACTTCTTTATCCTCCTAGTCGCATTGTGTAGAAATGCCTTCGCCAACTCAGTCTTCTCATGTCTGTCTCGAACAAACTATTAGGCAAAGGATGACCTTTCCTTCTCTTATGTGGCTAGAGTATGCGAATTCAGTGGTTGCTGCCTTGTGGCTATCTCGAACGGGTTGTAGCATGAAGACTCACTCTTCTAAAGATTGTAGCAGAGTTGGGCTATGTCCAAGAGCTTCACCCAGTCTTTCTAGTTGGCACTAACAAAGTGCCTGAGGTACTGCTCCAATAGTCTGTTGATGTGCTCTGTCTGCCCATCCGTCTGTGGGTGAAAACTTGTTGAAAATAGCAGATCAGAGCCGAGTAACCAAAACACTTCATGCCGGAATTTGCTCATGAAGCGAGCATCACGATCGCTCACAATGCTTCTTGATACACCCTAGTGATTCATAATATGCTTGACAAGGAACTTTACAGTCTTCTCTGCAGGGTACTCTTTCGAAGCTGGGATGAAGGTGGCATACTTAGAGAAATGATCTACCACCACAAGGATGGAGCTGAAGCCATTTACCTTTGGTAGACTAACAATGAAGTCTATAGAAATGCTCTCCCAAAAACTTTTTAGAATAGGTAGAGGCCAGCAGTCTTCTGGTTGGTCTTCTTGTCTTGCTGGCAGATGAGACACGTTCACACATACCTCTCCATATCATCTCTCATCTGCGGCCAATAGTAACCGCGCTCAAGGAGTGCTAAGGTCTACTCCTGTCCTGGATGACTGGCCTATAGTATATCTTGACACTCCTTAAGTAGTTCATGGCATAGGCTTCCCCACCCCGGCATAAAGACATGTCTCCCTTTTGTTATGAGGAGGTCGTCCCATAGCCAAAATCGTTGAGTCTTTCCCGCTTGTGCTAGAGAGACAAGGTGTTGCACCATTGTGTTCTGATGCATACTTTCATGGATACAGTCCAACAATGCACCCTCTAAGTGAACTTTCGAAGGCTCTGCCCGTGTAGCCATCAGTTCAGCCTTACAACTCAGAGCATCAGTAACCACATTGGTCTTCCTCACCTTATACTCTAAAGCGAAGTTAAACTCAGTTAGGAACATTTATCATTAAGTTTGCTTGGGCGTCAACTTCTTCTATGTCTAAAGATAGCTCATGACGACATTGTCCGTCTTGACGACGAACTGGGCACCCAGGAGGTAGTGCTGCTATGTCCTGAGATAATGCACGATGGACGTCATCTCACGTTCGTGCATAGTATAGCGCCTCTCTGCATCCTTTAATTTCTGACTCTCGTAAGCAAATGAATGTCCCTCCTGCATGATAACTCCATTGATGGCGAAGTCTAAAGTATTTGTATGGACTTCAAAGGGTCTTGTGTGGTCCGGCAACCACAACACAGGTTCCCTCACCAAGGCTTTCTTCAAGCCATCGAAGGCATATTGGCAGGCTCCTATCTAGATCCATACCCGATTCTTCTTCAGCAAATCCGTGAGGGGCTCAACAATGAGAGAGTAGCCTTGATGAACCTTCGATAGTAGTTTGCCAAACCAAAGAATGATCGCAACTCTGACACTTTGGTTGCAGACTCTATGCCTGAATGTCTCTTATCTTCTGCCCGTCTATGCGCAGCAAACCACGCCCCACAACGTGGAAAAAGAAGTTGCTCTCTTTCTGTCTGAAGAGATACTTCTCTCGCTTGACATAGAAGTCATTCTTCTTTAGCACCTGAAACACTATTTGCAAGTGCCTAACATGTTTCTCTATATTGTTGTTGTAGATCATGATGTCATCAAGATAGACTACCATAAACTTGTCTAAATAAGGATAGAAAATCTTGTTCATCAAAGTCGTGAATGTGGCCGGAGCATTAGTTAACCCAAATGGCATTACCAAAAATTCATAGGAACCATAACTAGTGACACACGTTATCTTTAGCTCATCACCATCTACAATCCTTACTTGTCATAACCTGATCGCAAATCTAGCTTCGAAAAGATAGGAGCACTACTTAACTGATCGAACAAGTTCGCTATCAGTGGCAACAAATACTCGGTCTTCACCGTGACCTTGTTTAGTGCAAGATAATCCATACATAACCTTTTAGAACCACCATGTTTCACCTGAAAGAGCAAAGAAGCGCCAAAGGGTGCTTTTGAAGGATGAACGATGCCTACTTCTAACATCTTATTTAGTTGTCTGCGTAGGTCCTTCAATTCAGCATGTCCCATGCGATAGGGGACCATGGCAGAAGAATTTGCTCCCGGGTCAACTCAATCCTTTGGTCAACCTCACGTCTCGGGGCAGACGCTTCGACAGTTTTAAGGGCATCACTTCTTGAATCTCTGCCAACAGTATGGCAAGGGTTGGCGGCACTATTGCTTCAACCTTCCCTTCTTCAGTGTGCACAACAACTAAGAATGTTTGCTCTCCTCGCTTGACACCCTTCTTCAATTCCATAGCAGACAACATTGAAGTCTTGCCTCCAAGAGTAAGGCATTGCACAGTATGTGAAGAATTCAACCTCATGATTGTCAATGAGTTTACCTTATACAACATCATTACATTCTGGCTGCCAAGAAACTCTATGCCCAAAATCATCCAAAAATCGTCCAAGGTCACCACTGAAAAGTTGGCTTTGCTGATGAATCATTGATAGTAGTTTTTCAAACCAAGAAATGACCATAACTCTAGCACTTTGGTTGGTGGACTCCATTCTTGAATGACTTTTATCTTCTGTCCATCCATGTGCACCAAACTATGCCCCAAAACGTGACGAAGGAAGCTGATCTCCTTCTGTCTGAAGGAACACTTTTCTCGCTTGACATAGAGGTCATTATCCTTCAGTAACTGAAACACTGTTTGCAAGTGTCCCACATGTATCTCCATGCTGCTGCTGTAGATCATAATGTCATCAAGATAGACTACCATAAACTTGTTTAACTAAGGAAAGAAAATCTTATTCATCAATGTCATGAATGTGGCCAGAGCATTAGTCAACCCGAATGGCATCACCAAAAATTCATAGTCACCATAGCAAGTGACACAAGTTGTCTTTAGCTCGTCATCATCTGCAATCCTCACCTGCCAAAAATCCGATCGCAAATCTTGCTTCGAAAAGACATGGGCATTGCCTTACTGATAGAACAAATCCGCTATCAGTGGTAACAGATACTTGTTCTTCATTGCGACCTTGTTCAATGCATGGTAATATACACATAACCTTTTAGAACCATTATGTTTTACCTGAAAGAGCATAGGGGCACTAAAGGGTGCTTTTGAAGGATGAACAATGTCTACTTTTAACATCTTATCCAGCTACCTGCACAACTCCTTCAATTTAGCCAGTCCCATGAGATAGGAGACCATGGCAAGGGGCTTTGCTCCCACGGTCAATTCAATCTTGTGGTCGACCGCGTGTCTCGACGACAAATGATTTGACAGTTTTAGGGACATTACTTCTTGAATCTCCGCCAACAGTGAGGCAAGGGTCGGTGGCACTGTTGCTTTAACCTTCCCTTCTTCGGTGTGCATAGTAACTAAGAATGTCTGCTCTCCCCGCTTGACACCTTTCTTCAATTGCATAGCAGACAACATTGAAGTCTTGCCTCCAAGTGTAAGGCACTGTACAATGCATGAAGAAATTGACCCCATGATTGTCAATGAGTTCACCTTCGGCAGCATCATTACATTCTGGCTGTAAAAAAACTCTATGCCTAAAATTATGCAAAAAATCATCTGATGACACCACTGAGAAGTTGGCTTTGTCGACCCAACTTCCAATTTGGATAGCCACATCCCTTGCTTCACCAAGGATGGGCTTGGCCTTAGAGTTCACCGTCTTGATGGTCCTCTGCTTTGGCCCGGGCTTCAAGCCCAACCGCTTCTCTCCTTCCCGCTAGACGAAGTTATGTGTGGCTCCGGAGTCTACCATTGTCGTAGTAGACTTTTTATTTGCAATGACTTCCAAATATATGAGTTCTTTGCTGACTGGTATGCTTTTCATTACACAACTTCTGACCGCATTCATGGTCTGCATGGCCCCTATCCGAGGCTTTATGACCTCGGTATTACTACTCTCTGCTTGTACCACATTGACTTGTTTGTCGTCCTTCACGAGAAACTTTGAGCATTGCCTTGCGATATGTCTATCGCCACATAACCAACAAATCATGACCCGCCCTTTGTTGTCATTGTTGTACGTCTTGTAATTATGCTTCTTGTTGAAGTGGTGTTGGGTCGATGTCTCACCCTTGTTGTCGTGCCGAGCCTCTTTCTTGCCTTCATGGTCCAGTTTTTTCCCAACCTTGGTTGATGAAGTGAAGGTCTTGTGTCGAGTATCTACTAAGAGCTCGGCCATCACATATGCATCTTTCAAAGTCTCGGGATTGCTCATTTTCACTTCAAATTGTGCTATGCATCTTCCAAAGTCAATTCAGCATGTCACATATGCACATCTTAATTGACTCGTCAATTTTTGAAGCTCTAAAAAAACTACTCACTGGACGATCCAAGATCTAGTTCCTAAAATCAATGTTGTCAGTATCAGTATCGGCCCTAAGTCATTTTCCCATCGATTCAGCTGTATTGGCCGATATCGATATCATTCTATATCGGCATAAAAATAATAAAACAAGTTATTATGTGTCAATCATAACATGACATGTGTTAAAACCATTTATTTAATCTTAAAATAATATTTTTAGTATTTTTATATTTATTAAAAATTAGCCAATTTGGGCTTGTAGTGTATTGATGCACAAATACTAATAACATAGCCTGCAATGCCAAGTACATAGATATATCCCATGAGTTCCTTACCCATGGGAGAGTATTGGTCACCCTCATGGGTAAGAAACTTGAGAGGTTATTTTGATCAAATCTAACCCCACAAATGTATTCAACATGGTCAAAATAGTAGTAATAGACTCGTGAATCATATTTTAGACATAAAAATAAAATTTTATGAGTTTTAAAAAGTCGATACATTATAAGCCATTGATTTTTTAACCCCAGCAAAATCTTACATATACATTGGAATAGCATGATCCAAGGACTAATTTCCACTAACCCAAACATGTAAATCACATTTGGAGGGTCAGATATGCAAAAAACATTAAAATAAAAAATATTATATTTTTTATTAGAGGATTTCTTACTTACGAGGGTAGCAACCATAGTGACAAAAGTTAAAAAAGGCAAAATCTCCGGAGTCAAAAACTTGGGAGATTTTAAAAATTTTCATAAAATCTTGCATTTTTTTTGGCAAAATCTGGGCAATAAGAAATAAATTAAAAAATATAAAAAAATTTAATTTTTATAAGAAAATATAAATAAAACACATTTAAAAATAAAAATCTCGTGATAAATATCTGCTAAAACTGTAAATATCATAATATTTGTCACAGTTTGAAAATCTTGCAAGAAATTGTCGTTTTAAACTTTCAGGCAATTTCTCCCATATTATCACGAGATTTTTATAAATCTCAGGATATTTGTTACAGAGGTAGCAACGATATATATATATATATACGGTACTTTCTCTCCTGTGTTTTATCTTCTTGGTACTTTAATTCAGATGTGCAAGAAATTTATCTACAATAAGCAATTCTTTGTTTTACCCTGAAAATCTTTCAATGACAGAGCAAAAGTTTGAAAAATGAGATGAAAGCATGAGGGGAGAGCGGTTGTATATGCAAGAGGGATTTCCCACTTTAATTTCAACCACATGAAACCCTCTTAATTGGTTTATCATTTAAAAAGCTAAGCAATGCATTGCTATCAATTTTGACTGATGTGCATAACATACAAGAAACAGTTTGGCCTACTTTCTGTTAATTGACAATCACTGTCCAAATTCATACCACATATCGTGATTTTTTCCATCGTCAGTGTTGTGCCGACTTTAAATTTCAACATCAAAACGTGCAGTTTTCGATTGTGGCAGTTGGCTGTTGCACAAAGCATTATCTGTAAAGACCCACATTCCCCAAGTGCCTACTGTTCCTTTGAAAAAGATTCAATCTGAATATTTTCTATTGCTACTAGTTGTTACCTCTAGCGTCAACTTTAATCATCGTCGCAAGATCTCTTTAATCAATAGTGACAGCTTAGACTGTCACTAAAGGTGTTTCATTAAGAAAAAAGTAAAGATCATTAATGACAGCTTAAGCCATCACTAATAGACATATGCTAATAAATATATAAAATATTAAATTATATATATAATGTGTCTCTGTTAAGCATTTCTCATCACGCGAGAATTGAAATATGCAGCTTCATTTCCTCCAATCTCTGCTTTAATCACTAAAGATTATTCATGTGTCTCGTACTTCAAGCCCTCAATGTAACTCAGAAGCAAATCCAAAACCTAACTTAATCAAAGGTCAATATCTTTAGTGATTAATGAGGACCCGCATGTCATCGGTAAAAAAAAAAAGAGAAATCTTCAAATACCCCCCAAATATTTTGGCCCCAAATATTTTGGCCTAATACATTTGCACAACAAACATTTCAGATTTTGCAAATGCCCACTAAGTTTTTACTTGGTTTTATCAAATGACCTCAGTCATAAACTATCATTGGGTTGTTATTGGATTAAGGTAACTCATGTTGTGAAATTACCCTTTTACCGCTGTAATTAGATAAATAAAATTATTAGTTCAGCCTTACTCTATAAGGATGAGCAAAATAAGTTTGTCAACTGAATGTATTTAGCAAAAAATTTATTACCTACACTGATATATGAACCATTGCCCTCCCTAAAAAACCCCACAACTCTAACCACTACACCATAAAGCTTATTGTTGGCTATTTTCTATATATATGTATATATATGTATATATTTTAGATTGTGATAAGTCAATCAACCCAACAATTGCTCAACCCAACCCACTGTAACACAATTGGGTCAGTTTGGTTCCTCAACAGTTGATCCGGTAAATATATAAAGAGAAACTGATGTGGTTATATATAATTGACAAAAGTTTTACTAATTCAAGAATCAAGATCAATTAGCTATTGCTATGATAGTAACTATGTGAGTTTTAAGCTTTTCATTTAGATATGACAAATTAATCCACTTGATTTTAAGCCTATATAAATTTGGGAAAAGTAGTAGCTACCTATCACTTTTTGAGCCTATCACAAGCTTATCTCCAGTAAATAAGGGTTTCATGTTATTTATTTTCAAATCAGACCTTATAGATGTCTTAGGCATGGTTGATTTGCTAAAAATCACACTTGGATCATATTTTTTGATTAAAAACATGAATTTTTAAGCATTGACTATTTTTGAAAATTATAGACCGTTGATTTTTAAATCTTATAAAAACCTAACTATGTGGCATAATCGGAAGATTCAAGAGTCTATTCCTATATAATTAAGCATGTAGATCACATCTATATGATGAGATTTTAGTGGGTCAAGTAAATGTTGGGTTGATTGGCTTATCACAATCTAAATATAAAGATTTTGTTTTGAAAAATAACCAACAACAAGCTTTATGGTGTAGTGGTTAGAGTTGTGGTTTTTGTTAGGGAGATCAACCTATCATAGGCAATAATTTTTTGTTAAATACATTTAATTGACAGCCCTACACAGTCAAACTTACTTTACTCATCCTTTTAGAGTAAGGATGAACAAATAATTTTGTTTTTCTAGTTACATAGGTAAAATAGTAACTTCACAATATGAGTTAGGTTAACCCAAGAACAACCCAATGTTAGTTTATGATTGAGGTCATTTGATTAACCCAAGTAAAAACTTTGGTGGGCATTTGCAAAGTCCGAAAATGTTTGGTGTGCGAATGAATTAGGCTGAAATGTTTGGGGGTTTTTGAAAATTTTCCAAAAAAAAAGGTTGCTCTTATAACTAATCTATGCAGATTTTCTTTTGAAACATTAAAGACATTACCTTATTGGTAGAAAAAATTTTCTTTAGGTACTATCCATGATTACCTATCTGTAGAAACTCTTAATAAGAAGCGATATTTCAGTAATCATGCTTAGGGCTATATAGTTAAAGATGGAAGCTCATGGTATTAATGATTGAGCTTGGAGGGTCGTCTCTTTCCCACCTTAAATCTAAGGGCACATTGACAATGAAAGACTACGACAGCAAAATCTGGTGCCTCATGCATAAATTCTAGCCACAAACTATATGTTCAATTGCAGCTATGCCTAAATGCAACTTTTGAGAAGCTGTGACAACTGTTTCCTCTTAAGGAATCAGAGAAAGAGAAAAGATAGTCGAAACATTAATGTGGCTTCAGTCTTACCTCCTAAAGGCAAGTTTTGCAAACGCAAAGTTCATTGTTTCATGAAAACTCGTGGCATCTAATGTTCGTGCACGTAAGCGCCTCCATGTACATGTGTGTGTGTGCTCGAGCGTCTATGTGGTTCATATTTACACACACACAAGAGCAGGTGCCTGTGCACTTGTACTTGATGTCAACAGCTTCTCCAAAGTTTTTGCTTATCCAAAGTTTTTGCCTCTAGACTTCTGGAGAATGCCATGGTACTCCAATCATAGTGACAATGACAAATATAGGTGATATTTTGAACAAAAAATTTAAAAAATATAATATTTTACTTAAATGGCCAAAATATCATGACACTATCATTGCTGATAAAACCATAAGACAAATCAAATTTTCAATTTATTCCATGAATTTTGCTACAATGACTTTTACATATTCTAAACTCATGTTGATGTTGATAGAAATTTTACCGTAGTGGGTCAGGCAACCCAGATTGAACCAGTGAGCTTGAAGCACGCGTAAATGCATTGTCTTTCAAGCGATAGTTGCCCCACTTAGGATCAAGTCCTCGGTACAATGGGTATTCGTGCAAATTTGCTCCCAAGATATAACTGAGTTTTTACCTTCTTGCAAATGATCAAACCATGCCTTGCACCGGGTGAGTCCAACAACCTCAACACGAACTACCTTAAACAACCTCTTGATTAGAGTTGAATCAGATATGGATCCTAAGTTTGGATATAGACCTTAACAGTAACTAGGTCATATCTAAACTACAACCAGATATGAGTCTGATCAACAACCAGATCTGGATGTTGGATAGAAATCTAAACTATAATGGATTTGGATTTTGGATAGATATCCAAACTATAACAAATCTAGATTTTGGATAGAGATCCAAACTATATTTAGATCTATATTCTGGATAGAGATCCAAACTATATTCAAATCTTGATTAAATTTGAAAGTGAATTTGGACCCGAATTGAGGCTGTATCTGGGATAAACTATATCTGAATCTCTCTAAAAGAATCAAATCTCTATTTGAATTTGGGTATAACCCATGAGAGAGAAACACCAAAATTAGAGAGAGAGAAACTTCAGCTAGCAAGAGAGGAGATAAAAGCTCGAGATAGAGAGGAGAGAAGAGAGAGGGATGAGAAATGAGGAGGGGGAGCTCGATTTATATAGGCCCCAACCCACAAGCCATCATAATGGCCATTAAGAGAGCCTAAATGACTAAGTCAATGGTTAACATGGTTGGGTGGCTATGAATCATTTGGACTCTTAATTCTCATACAAAAATGTTGAGCAAAGTCCAAAAAGATACAAGAAAGTTTTAAAGCAAAGTTAAAGTCCATTTAATGGTTGGTTAAAGGTCAAAAATATACTTGAGGATTAAAACCATCCTAGGTATTCAAAAGAAAGTCAAAGACCAGACCAAATCAAACTGAACCAAACCAATCCTTGTTTGAAACCGAATCTGAAATCACAAACCCAAACCCAAATTCAAATCTAAATCTAAATATAAATATATATTGTTTGTAATCTAAGATCCAACGTTTGTTAAAGCCCAAAATCTAATGCCCTTGAGGGCCATGCCCTTTAAGGCACCACCTTTTTATATAAAGACAAAGAAAGTTTTTACAACTTTCAATATGGGACTAAACTTTTGTAGTAAACCCTATACCTATATACTTAAGGAAAAATAAAAAGATAAAGGTTATATTTAGGTACTTTTGAGCCAAAAATCCAATAATCTTCCACGTGTATCAAAACTATAAGAAGAGAACTCAAGCGGTTGTTCATGAAGATTCAGTGCATAGGTGAAGGTACCATTTGGGTTTGAACCCCCACGTTAGTGTTACTTATTCTTAGTCAGTCTAGGACCTCAATAGTATTAGCTTTAATTTGAGAATCTTAATTGACCTTTCCAATACCGTAACACACACTTTCACTTTAGTGGTCTGTGTCTACCAATATATAAAAGTTATACATTAAGGGTCATGTATTGTATCTCAGTTTCATGAGAACGTTAGATGCAAAGTCCAAGTCTCATAGAAGACGACCCCCACATTCACACTCACATAGTTAAGTCCATCAAGGATGTAAACCTGTTTGAAACACCCCAATCATAAGGCATATAGATCTTATTAAGAGTTTAATTCAAACTCAACTTTTGTACACAGGTTTCGAGCACTTGACATCAAGAATGAAAAAATTATTAAGTGCTTAATTCAATCACTCAGAGACTTGTTCTTCCCATTGAACCACTCAACATGGTTTGACCCTTATCATGTGGTTGAGTTTCTGTCAGTGGTGATTGCTTTTATAGACTTTAACCTTATTCTCGTCAAGATATCTTGAGAAAGTCCCTTTGTCAATGGATCCATTAAGTTTTGATAAGATTTCATGTATTCAATTGAGATTACTCCTTGTTTGAGTAAATTATTCATAAAATTATGCTTTAAACTGATATGTCCTGATTTTTCACTATAAATATTACTTTGTGCTTTGTATATAGTTACTTGACTATTGCAACACATAGTTATCAGGGGTACTAGCATATCTCCTAATTGTATCACCATTAAGAGATTCTTTAGTCATTCAACTTTTATACTAGTTGATGTTAGTGCTATCAACTCTTCTATCATTATAGAATGGGTTATCACAGTATGCTTCTTGGATCTTCAAGCAATTGCTCTAGATGCAAGGGTAAATATCTATCCACTTGTGGATAATGATTCATTAAAATGAAAATTTCAGTTTGCATCATTGTACCCTTCAAGTACATCAGGTTCTCTTTCATAGAATATTTTAGACTCTAGAGTTTCTCTCAAATACTTCAAGACTCAATATATTGCATCTCAATGTTCTTGTCCTGGATTATTTATATATTGACTTAACTTGCTCATGTTGAACGCTCTGTCTGGTCTAGTTTCATTCATAGCATACATGAGACTGCCAATAATACTTATATACTGCAATTGAGATATACTTCTTATAGTGTTAATTGATAGCTTAACTCTAGGATCAATGAGAGTAGCAACAGGCTTACAATTATAATGATTATATTTTCTCAATGTTGTGGGATTGAGTTAATGCGTAACCACTTTTGTGTTTAATAATTTTAATACCAACTATAACATCAACTAATCTCATGTCTTTCATGACAAATTTAGATGAAAGAAAACTTTTGATATTATTTATGCAATCTATATTATTACTCATGATTAGCATATCATCTACATAGAGACAAACAATTATAACATGATTATCTTCTACTTTGTTATATATGCATTTATCAATGACATGAATTCTAAAACCATATAAAATGATTACTTCATCAAAATTTATGTCATTATTTAGGTGATTATTTTAAATTATATAATGACCTTAATAGTTTATAATATAACATTCAGGTTTTACATATAAATTGCTTCTTCTAAGACACCATTCAAAAAGACAATTTTGGCATCCATTTGATGAATTTCAAAATTATAATTGATGTCAAAGTAACCATAGTTCTAATATATGCAATCCTACGTACAGAAGCATAGATATTAAAATAATCAAGTCTGGGTTTTTGTTTGAAACCTTTAGCTAGTAGTCTAGCTTTAAAATTTTCAATAGAGACATCAGTTTGAAGCTCCTTTTTTGAAAATTCATTTGCATCGCAAAGGTTTAAAACCAGATAAATCAACCAAAATTTAAGTTTTACTTTTTATGATAGAATCTAATCCACTCTATATAGCTTTCTTTCAAGAAGAAACATCAAGAGAGGTCATCACTTCTAAAAAATAAACATAATCTCTATTATATAGAGATAAAAATCAGGGCCAAAATCTTTTGGTTTTCTCAATCTTTTACTTTTTCAAATTTCAATATTTTCAGTCTCATAATTTTTTTTTTCTTGAATTATTTTCAAAACTTTTAGAGCTTCAAGTAATTTTAAAATTAAATCTTCTCTATATTCGGCTTGAATATATTCTAAAATCACTTTGGTTTCAATATCCACAAATCTATATATCTTACTATTTTGAGAATATTAATGAAGATAAATGTTCTAATTTTGTTTTGACGTAGTTTGGTTAATATTGATTCAGTAAGCTTTACATAAGCAATACAATCCAAAACTTTTAAATAACGTAAATTTAGTTTTCTCCCTTTCCAAAATTCATAAGGTGTAGTGTTTGACATAGAATATGGAATTCTATTTACGATATGACATGAACTAAGTGATGCATCAACCCACAAGTTATAATCTATACCAGAACTAATAAGCATTGGATTAACCATGTTAAATAGAGTCCTATTTTTACTTTCAGCTACACAATTATGATGAGGAGTATATAGACTAGTATTTTGTTTATGTATTATACAAATTTTACAAAACTCAATAAACTCATTTGAAAGATATTCACCACCTCTATCAGATCTAAAAGACTTTATTTTACTATTATGAAAGTTTTCAACCGCAGCTTTGAAAATCTTTAATTTTTCAAATGATTCATCTTTTGTTTTCATGAGATAGACATAAGCATATTTTGTTAAATCATCAATAAAAGTTATAAAATAATTGTTACCCCCACGCGTTGGAGTATTTTTTTTAATCGCATACATCACAGTGTACTAAATCTAGTAATTTAGAAGTTCTTTCAACACTCTGAAATAGTTTTTTGGCAAACTTTGCTTTAATGCAAACATCACATTTTCTAAGATGTTCACATTTGCATTTAGGAATAAGTCTTAAGTTACCCATGCTTCTCAAAGATTTATCATACATGTCCTAATCTAGCATGCCATAAATCATATGAGTCAAACATATAAACAAAAGAAGAAACAACTTTATTACTGAAATTGAGTTTGAACAATCCATTGGTGGTGTATCATTTGCCTACAAACTTATGGTTCTTCGATAATATAATATTGTCAGATTTCATTACAACATTAAGACCATGAGTTGTAAGAAGATAGGTAGATACAAGATTTTTCATGACAATAGGTACATGATACACATTTTCAAGGGTTAGACATTTCTCATAGGTGAAGTGAAGTTTCGCACGCACTTTTTCATGAACTTTAGCTTCATGTTTTTCTCCCATATATATAATATGGTCTTCCCCTACAGTTTTGTATGTTTTGATCATACTTCTATTATTGCATGAATGGATTATTGATCCAGAATCCATGTATCATCTTTTATTTAAATTAATAATAAATATCTCACTAACTACATCCATTTAGTCATCATCGGGTTTACTAGCATAGTGACCTAGTTTTTCACAAGTATAGCAGGAAATAATCGTTATCTTTTTAGCATCGAATTTGGATTTCTTGTTCTTCTTCTTAAGTTCGGGTTTAAACCTTGGTTTAGGTTCAACCATATTTACCTTAGCTCGAACTTCTTTTATATCATCTTTCTTATCTCGAGATCGAGCTTCCTCCTCGATTTTAGGATGTTGAAGAAGTTGTTCTAATATAAACTCTGCATTCTTATGTTTTAATTCATTTTGATAATCTTTCCAAGATGGGGACAATCTCTCAATGATTGCAGCCACTTGTAATAATTCATCAAGGTTCATACCCATAGACTTGATCTTATTAGCCAAGATCTGCGTCTCATGGATTTGAGGTATCAATGGATTATCATCGAAGAAATTGAAATCCATAAACTTATTAACCAAAAACTTATGATTTCTTACATCCTCCATTTTGTATTTGCTTTCAAGAGCTTCCCACAGCTTCTTTGTAGTGCTAACTTCTGAGTAGAGGTCGAACAAGGTGTCGAAGAGTGCATTCAATATGTGTCTGCGACACACAAAGTCATCATGTTTCTACTTTAGTCTCCTGCAACTTTTAGCAATAGTTTTGTCCTCTCATTCTTTTTGATAGTCCTCCATGAGCACATATGCCACTTTTGCAATCGTGAGGAAGCTGAGCACATTGTGTTGCCATCATTTAAAATTGGTGTCATCGAACTAGGACAACTTGGGCAGTTCTTGGTTTCTAATCTTTACCGTCATTATTTGTAGAATTATCACTTAAAAATTCTTGAAAATTATACCTTACTTAGTGGGTCAGACAATTGAGAGTGAACCAGTGAGCTGAGAGGCACGTGTAAATGTGTTATCTTTCAAGCAATAGTTGCTCCACTTAGGATCAAGTCCTCAGTGCAATGGATATTCACGCAACTACCTATCACAGTGTTAAACCTGAATCAGGTATCAAACGACCATAGAAATTTATAATAATTTACAGAGAGATATTAGACAGATAAACAAAAATTTACCTTTTTACATATCAGAAAAATCATCTCCGGTTAGGGAGATATTATTCTGGAAATATACGATTAATTCTGGCGAATACGTAACGAGTTGAAATAAACACATCCGGTTTCGAGTATAGGGAAATATATCAAACAATGTTCAAAATTTATGAAATTTTAGCAGATGACAGTAAACACACATATGAAGATACTCTTTTTTTACGGATCATCAATCGAATCTTTGGTGAGAGAGATACAATCAACACAAGTTGATCTAGGGTTTAGACAATGCATAACGCGCTCTATAAAATAGGTTCCGCTTTCTCATAGAGGAAAAATAGAACTCAACCATGGAAAAATATGAAAATTTTACAGGAAATACTAGACTTCATGATGTTCGCATTGCCACTTATGAGTCATTGATCAGACCTATGATGAGAGAGATATCACCTTAGCAATTCGTTCCCAATTTTCTATAGCGCTTTCATGGTTCATGAAGTATAGTTCGGTTTTCTATTTTTTGGACAGGGTTATAGAACCCAAAATAATCTGATTTTTTTATGAGAAATCACTGACATATGCACGATTCTTTCCTAAAATAATCATATTTTGTTGACAGAAAATCAAACATTAAATAACATTGTTCCCCCATGCCCGAGATTGCGATACACAGATTATCGATAATACGTGAATAACCTATTCTAAACATGAAAAATAATAAAGAAAAAGCAATAAATAATATAACAAATTTAGATTTGATGCTTGTATGAATAAAACAAATATCAGTATGATGAATAAAAAAAAAATCAAGGGAAAGCATGGTTGGAATTTGATTTAGCCTCTAGAAGAGGGATTCGACCATCGAACGGTCGAATCTCGATCTTTTTTGGGCGTTTAGCATAACGTACCTATAAACAACGATTTCAATAAAGCAAAATTGTGTAGATCACCCTCACGCAGCATTAGATCACTTTCTTGAATCATCCTCACAGGTTTTGAACAAAAACGAGGCTCAAATCCAATACCAAAGGGGCGGCAAGGGCTAAATTACTCTAAAACAAATAATAAAATTAATAAAAAAAGCATGAAATAAAATAAATAAATCTTACCTTGGTGTTTCTGCAACAATGGAGGAAAGAAGGTTGCTGGAGGAGGGAGAGAGAGCATGCATGGGTCGACCCTCCCCTATGCTCCTTTTTATAGATTTTTTTGGATTTGGTTTAAGAAGAGTTTTAATTTTTTTGGACTCTTCTTAATATTTTGGATAAGCCATATATACGAGGGCAATTTTTCTAAAGTCTCCCAACCTAATTAAAACCCTAATTGTTATCCTAATTGAATCCTAATTGTGTAAAATAAGCCTCAAATGTGGCGCCATCCTCTCTGGGCCCACATTTGGTTTTAAAAACTCTAATTACAAGTTTTAAAAATAAGGTTTTAAAAAGCAAAAATAAAGGTTATATTTTGAAATCAATTTTGATTTTTCAAACTCCTAACTTAATTGGGACACTGACTAATCCTAAACTAACCAAAAAAAATTCAAATATGGCACCACCCATTGTGGGCTCCACTTGTTTTTCAAAAAATGATTTTAAACTTTTAAAGACAAAGGGGTTAAAAATGATTTTTCTTTAGAAACTTCAAAAGGACATATAAACTAAATAATATATTTTTTTGTATTTTTGAAATACGAAGGATGTAAAATGAAATAAAATTGAAAATTAGTGTTTTTCACCCCTGTAGAGTGGGCCCCGCTTGAAGAAGGTTGAAAACTGATTTGAAAATCCATTTTTTGAAATAAAGGGTTTTTAAAAAAGGAACTTTTTGAAAGAAAGTTTGAAAATAAAACCGAAGTTCTAAATTAAGTAGAGTCCTAAATGGATTGAAACTCTTCCAGATATGGTGCCAACTGTGTGGACCCCACACTAGGGTTTTGAGAAAGTTGAAATAAAGATTGAAAAGGGTTTTGAAATAGAGTTGAAATCACCGGATGAGGATCAGAAGTTTTGAAAATAGAGTCCTAGACTGACTGAAACTCTAGACTAGAGTCCTGAAATTTTGAAACTCTTGAGATTTGGATTTTTTGAAAAAAAACAAAGAGGTTTTGAAAGATCTTTTCAAAAATTCAAAAAAATGAACAAAATACGAGACTACGGTCAGAGTCCTAATCAACTGGGACTGTAGAATAGAGTCCCAAAATTTTGAAACTCTATGATAAAAACATAATAATTTTGAAATTTGGTTTCTAAAAAGATAAATAAAGAGATTTTTAAAAGATTCTCTCAAAATTGAAGTCAGGATTAGAGTCCTGATCTAACCAAAAATCTGGAAAAGGGTCCTGATCTGACTAAAACTCTAGAATTTTGACTTCTTTTGAAAGATTTTGTTAGAAACAGGTGAAAATAGCAACGAAAGATAGAGTTTTGATTCGAGTGAAACTCTGAAATAGAGTCATAGTCCAACTAAAACTCTAGAATTTTGACTAAAATGAAAGATTTTGATAGGTTTTGTTGAAAACAAGTAAAAATAGAGATGAAAGACAGAGTACTAGTCTGACTGAAACTCTGTGATAGAGTCCTAGTTCGACTAAAACTCTAAGATTTTTATCTTTTTGAAAGTCAAATGAGAAGGGTTTTTTTAAAACAAGTGGAAAACAAGAATAAAGGATGAAATCGGGATAGAGTCCTAATCCGACTAAAACTCTAGGACAGAGTCCTAGTTTAACTAAAACTCTAAAATTTTGGGCCAAAATGAAATATTTTAAAAGGTTTTCTCGAAAAGAGGTAAAAATAGAAGTGAAAGGTAGAGTCCTGATCCGACCGAAACTCTGAAAAAGAGTCCTAGTCCAACTGGAACTTTAAGATTTTAGCCAAAATGAAAGGAATGGACAAGAGATAAGACTTCTCTTGGTTTAAAATCAAAATGGGATTTTGGAAAAGGCTTAAAAAGGTGAAAAGACAGAGTCCTAATCCGACTAGGACTCTGAAAATTTGAGAAATCCAGATGAAAGAAGTGATTCGGAGGTGACACCACCTAGATGGGTCTCATCCGAGAACTAAGATCAGTTAAAATTGAGTTTAAAATGAATCCAGATCACTTTCTAAGGAAAATATTTTGAAATATATGATCCTGGGGGTTAACAAAAGGCAAATATTGATCTAAAAACATAGGTTTTTTAAATTGATTTTCAAAGAAAAGTTTTAAAAATTCAATTTGGATTAAATATTTTAAAAAATAGGAGTGTTGGATCTCGATAATGAGATATAATGACTTGCAATGCCATGCAATGCAATGAAATGGCATACAATAATGTGAGATGATATGAAATGAGATGCAAAAGGCAAACCCTAGATAAGGGATTTGAAGTCCCGAACCCATGGCAGAGACAAAGAATTGAACATTTCTGTTCGAAGGCAAGAATTGATGATTAAAATTAGGCCAAAATAGAGAATAAATCTTGATTGCAGGATGAAATATTTATATTTGATGCATAATTTGGGCTCTGGATGACCCTGGCTTGAATGTCGACCAATTAATTCCCCGAAGGACTTAGAGAGTGGTTCTCAGTGGCAGGAGAAAAGGGTTTGTGAGCGAAGGTAGAAAATTTGGGGTGTTTATAGATGTCCATCTTTGCTACTAAGCTGGTTGAGAGCCAAGCTTAGTGGCAAAGAAAAACACACCAAATTCGGACTATAAAAATTCCACAGTTAGAAGAATCTGACTGGGTATGAAAGAATTAACTTAATTGATAGTGATAGATATGGGATGAAGAATGAAGAATAAAATTCATCTCATCGGAATGAGGCTCAGGCTTAGCCTTTAACCTGGATGGGACGAAAGATACCTCGCGGAGGAAGTTCAGGTATAACCCTTAACCTGAATGGGGAAAATAAAATGGAGAAGAAAATTCACCTCATCGGAATGAGGCTCAGGCTTAGCCCTTAACCTGGATGGGATAAAAAATACCTTGTGAAAGAACGAGGCTCAGGCTTGACCCTTGACCTAAACGGGAAAATAGAATGAAGAAGAAAATTTACCTTATCGGCATGAGGCTCAGGCTTAGCTCTTAACCTGGATGGGACGAAAAATACCTCATGGAAGAACGAGGCTCAGGCTTGACCCTTGACCTGAACGGGAAAATAGAATAGAGAAGAAAATTCACCTCATCGACATAAGGCTCAAGCTTAGCCCTTAACCTGGATGGGATGAAAAATACCTCATGGAAGAACGAGGTTCAGGTTTGACCCTTAACCTGAAAGGGACAAAAAATGGAATCCTCAAAAGAAAAAACCATGATGGAACCTTCGGGTTTAGCATAATAAATCTGAGAGGGGTTTGCAAAAGGAACAAAATAAGGGTCCCTAAAGCTTGAAAAGGGGTTGATCTTGGGTGTCTCATTGCTGAGACTGAATGTCTTTTAAAACCGATGACCTTTTGCAAAAATAATTCAGGTTTAACCCTTACCCTGAATGAGAACTGTCTATGGTGGGATAGTGAAGAACATAGGGAAGGTGCGAATCTGAGAGCCCAGACACTCAGATTAAAACAAGAAGGGAAGGATCTTGAAAACTCCTATTATCAAGTCCTAAAGAGAGATAAAAACAATGCCAAGATATATCAAAATGGACATCAAGATCTCACTTCATGTTGGGATAACTTAAAAATATTGTCAATAATGATTAAAATGTAAGCACGTTTGTTTGAAAGATATTCCCTCTTCTACCTAGAGTATTACCTCCAATTGGGCTAACTCCGTAGAATCCAGAATCAAAATCAAATTTATTGTTGTTGGGTTTCTTCAAGAAAGCTATCCATTTTCTTAATATGAAAAGAAAAGAAGACATTCTCAGTTTCTTAAAAGCAATTGATGGAAAGATATTAATAAAGAATTTCACATAAATAAAGAGGATTCTTGGCAGTTTGATATATGGGGTTTACCCATGATCATCTTTTACACTCTTTTGAGACATGAAAAGTGAGTTCTCTTAGATTTTGGCGAGAACTTCATCACATCAGCCTTCAACTTGGCAATGTTTTGATTTTTCCTAGAAGGACATGTCGCATGCTCCTTCAACTTGGAGATGATTCAAGTCTTCTTTAGTCCCAAGAATTACATTGATAGAATGGTCTTTTTAATGGAAATGTCTTTATGATAGCAGTGATCAAATATCTTTAAGGGATTGTCGGGAGGTTCATCATATCAGCCTTCAACTTGGTGATAATTTGAACTTTTCCTAGGACACGTCACATGCTCATTGAACTTGGAGACGATCTGAGTCTCCTTTGCCCCCCCCCCCCCCCCGAGGGTCTAACTCATCCATTGGTCTTCATCTTGACGATGATTGAGAGATCGCTTTTGCATATAGTTGATTGTATCTTGATTAATTGGAGAGATATTGAAATTAAGATTGAGTAAATTCTTTTATATCACCCAGGATATTTTCACTGCCTTATTACCATAAGAATGATCTTTAAAAATGTGTCATAGCTATGATCAATATCGGCCCATTTATGGATTTTCAACATCATTGAATTTTTCCTTTGTCGGTCATATCGAGGATTTTTCTTCATCCTTTTGGTTGACTACCAGAAAAAAGCTTGAATTTTCTTCTTTCTTTGCAAAAGTTGGTTCCTTTTGGAAGGAATACTGAAGGTAATATGAGGTAAAATTTTGTGCAATAAAGATTTTAAGATCAACAACAGTTTTTTATGATGAATTGGCAAAATATTCTTGAAAACCTTGATGAAAGAAATCACTTGATATCCAATTGACATATCTGTGACTAAATTCTCCTCTCCTTTGGGGAAAGGAGAGGCTCAGGCTTGATCCTTACCTGAACGGGTAACAAAAAATACTTCTCTCTTTCCTGATGAGGAGGTGTTTGCAAAATGAACTTTTGAAGAGAAATTAAGTTTTCGTCAAAACTCCCTAACTCTAGGCTTCTCTTGTGGAAAGGTGACCGATAATAAAGGTCGAGAAAAATATCATAGAGGAGCGAGTCCATCACACTCTCACTGAAAACAGGGCCCTCAATGACGGGAAGGCTTAACAAAAAATATTGGGGGGTCATAAGGAGAACGAGCTTCCATCAAAACTCTCCCTGAAAAAAAGGTTCCTTGTGTGATAATAAAAAAGTGCCTTGCAAACTATTCGCGAAACATGAGTCTCTTCAAACTCTCCTTAAAAAGGGGTTCATCTAGCAAACAATAATTGCATGCGAAAAGAACGATCTCTCTCAAACTCTCCCTAGAAAAAGGGTCCCTCGCAAGAAAAAAATGATTGATAATTAATTTTGAGCCAATCGGCAGACAAGTTCGACACAAAGGTTGAATCTTGGACGACCATGATTGGTGGATACAACCCAAAGGTTGGAAAACAATGATTTTGATAGAATTGATGACCTAGAATTTTGCTTGATGAAATTGGTGACCCAAAGGTCTGATTGATAAAATGGGTATTAGGCATGAAATTGAATTTGGAAGTTCGACTAGCTCAAAAACTGGATTTGAAAATTGGCTTCAAAGCTAAATTTTGAAAGCTCAATTAGTGTGAAAACTGAATTCTGGGATAGTTTGACCAGTTGTAAACACCCCAAATTTCCCTCAAACATTTTGAAATACACTCCTCATGCAGTGTCAACCCTAGTAGGTTAGTGTAGGAGTTAAACCCCGAGTCTGTGTCAGAAAATTACCATTTTACCCATTTTTATTAAGAAAATTATCATTTTACCCTTAGGTCATCCCGGACCCCAGTCAGTCGGAGACAACCGAGCTCATTGGTCAGTTCAAAACAGTTAGAATGTCAGTCATTTCTAGCTCACCCAAGCTCATAATGAATAAACCATTTTCATTTCTGACCATTCCTTCCAAAATGAGATCATTTCTCAAAAAATGAGCTCGTTTCTCACTCAAATCCAAGTCAATTGTCTCTGAGTCAGTCATTCCTAGTCAGTCATATTCCTCTGAGTCTAGCTTAAGTTCACCAGGAGTTCAAGCACTCCAGTTTCAATTCAAAATCACTTTTAAGTGTCTAAGAGCCCATTTTAGCCTGTTTCAGCTGAAATTGAGCTGAGTCCAGCCAGTTGAGCTAGTGTTCAAGCTTTGATTTTAGTTCATCTCAGTATTACCAATCTTTATCCTAGCTCAAACCCAGCTCTTCTCTGTAATTCACTTCACTCCAATGACCATTTCTCACCATTTCTCTAAAAATGGTAATTTTTCTTGACAATTCAGTCCAGAAGTTCAGTCGAGTCAGTGTCTTGTCAGTCCACTTGAGTTCTGAAACTCTAAAACATAGCTTAATCCAGTTCATTTCAATTTAATTCAGCTCACACCCCAATTTTCAGTGTCACTCTGGTCGGCAGAGCCCGAAAACCATTTCTTGAACTATTTTGCGATTTTATCAAAATTATCACTTTTTGAACTGGTAAAATTGTCAATTAAAGTCCAACATCCAAAATTCTTCATTCAGGGTTTGCATTTCGCATGGCATTTCATATCATTTCTCATCATTTCATATCATTTCTCACCATTTCATAACATTTTATCACATTTCATTTCATTCTCGAGGTCCAGAACTCCAGTTTTATAAATTCCAATCCAGATTGAGTTTTAAAAGTTTTCAGAAATCAATTTCAAACCCTGGGTTTCCAAAATTGACATTTTTACCCCAAATATTCTAAATTTGAAAATATTTTCTCGAGAAAAATAATATGAATTTCTTTCAAACTCAAATTTTCAAATTCTAAACTGGATTTGCTTCGCAACGGGGTATGAAACTTCAAATTCGGAGCTCATTTCAAAAACTGTCAAAAATAGCTCATTTCGTCCAGAAATTTCCTAAAAAGACCATTCTACTCCTATGATTTTCAAAATGAATTTCAAATTTAGAAAGTGAGCCCACTCTGAGATGGCTCCTTCATTCACATCTACCTTTTCATTTCAAAAAAAAAAATCTTTTCCTTATAATCGTTTTTATTTTATTTTATTTTATATTTTTCACTCTAGGGGACCCACCAAAGTGGTTGACACCCCCCCCCCCCACCCCCTTCTCCTTTTCTCCTTCTTTCCTTTTCTTTCTCCCTTTTTCTTCTATTTTTCTTCTTGCTTTTCTTCTTCCCCTTTCTTTCTTTCTTTTCTTTCTTTTCTTTCTTTTCTTCTTCCTTTCTTTCTTTTTCTTTCTTCCCTTTCTTTCCCTCTTTATCATTCATGTATCCACTTTTTCTTCCCTCTTTCTTTCTGCCCTCCTTCTCTTCTTTTCTTTCCTTTTCCCTTTTCTTCTTTCTTTCCTTCTTCTTTTCCCCTTTCTTTCCATCTTCCTTTTCCCTCATTTCTTTCTTTCCCCTTTCTTTCTTCAAGCCCCCTTAAGACCCTTCTTCCCTTTCTAAATCCCAAGACATCTCACGTACCTCTCCCCTCTCTCATTAAGCTCATCTCTCATTAAAACTTAGGGTTTTCATTTTTATTAGACCCTAAGTCATTACACAAGAGGGGACCCTACGGTCGATGCTTGGAGCTTTCTCTCTCCCTCTCTTCTCTCACACGGCTGCCCATTCTTTTCCCTCTTACACCTCTCCCTCTCTCTCTTGCATTCTATTCAGCCACTCCTTGGCTCTAGCCATCTCAAGCTCCACCTTCAGCCACTGCTTGGCTCCAACAACTCCTTCAAGTCTCCTTCCTTCAAGCTTTGCAGCCACCGAATCCTCTTGGCTACAGCCACCTCCAAGGCTCCATCACCAAAACAGCCTCCTCCTTCAACCATCTTGTTGCAGTTTCGTCACAACATCTCCAACAAGTTGCTTCCCTCCAACCGTCTCCATCACAGCCAGTCATCTCCAGCCTTCTTTGGTGCAGCTGCAAGCCTCCTCCAGCATCATCAGGGTGTTGATGCCGCCCTCCAAAACATTTTTCAGTAGCCACCCCAGCACAGCAGCATCAAGGTACACCCTTTAGCCGATCAAGCCTTTCCTTTTCAAGGTAAGAACCTCCATTGCTTATGTCGTCATTATTGTTCTAATAATCTTGCATGATAATTACCTATGTCATATAATGAAATGGTGCTATCGGATGTGGTGCTTCATCCTTTCCATGGATGAAGTCACCCGATTTAATAGCCAACATCAAAACAGTTCATGACTCCCTAATTTTTTTTTTATGTTTTATTACCATCATCATATAGATCTCATGCTTTTATTTTACTTAGGTTTATTTCTTAGTTTTATAGTTATATTATTCATTTATTTTAGTGTTATTAATGTCTAATGTCTAGTTCATAGGTTTTTCATTTATGCGCATAATACCATTGTCATTTCATGTGCGAATTTTAATTCATAAATCTTGAAATTTTTAGGGTAATTAGGTTTGCTTGTTACTAATCCTCTGCAAAAAACCTAGATCCATTTGAGGTATATAACTCCAAAAAACAAATCTAATCTCAAACTAAGGTTTTACCCTTCTAGAGATTCCAGATTCCATTTTAGCAGAGTTGTTGGCCTGAGATCCCCTAGATGGACGATCCAAATCTTCCTAAACAAATACAGTGATTTCATTTTAGAATCTATTATTTTTCAGTATTTTCTCAGATTTTTTCAATGAGGTTTGGTCTCTGTTAAAAATCGAGATTTCCCAAAACCTAAGAAAATCTCAAATTTTCCTTATCAGGGTCTAGATCGACCCTAATCCGCTGTGATGCTTCAATCTGTAGGTTGTATGTCAAAACTCTCAACAGTGAAGTTATTCTTCATTATTCCCTCCATCATTCTCCAAAATTTAAGAATTTTAGGAGCATCCTAGTTATTTTTATCGGAATTAAATTCTCTGTCTATCAAATTCCAATGTCTGAGAAATAAAGAGATCTAGGTCCCTGATAATCCTCTGCTCTTTTTCAAACCATTCATCTAATCCCAAAACTATAAAAATATGATTTTTTCCTCTATTTGTCAGGAAGATTCATCCAAAATTTCAGTCATTTTCTCCATAGTTTACTATTTTCCCCATAATTTTGCACAAAACCTATCAGTCCTTCCTAAATCCTAGAGTCGCCGGATTCTGGTCCGACTTGTTGGAGCTATCAAGCTCCGACCATAGGTCAAAATCAAAATCTATAAAAGGAAAAAATCTTTTCCTAACTGTCCTCTATCACCTCATAAAATTTGGGAAATTTCTATGATAGTCTAGTACCCGAAATTCAGTTTAGAGTTAGCATTTTAGGCAAAATCTTGATTTTTTAGGATTTTTAGTTAATTTCTATATTAAAAAAATATCAATATAAATTTTCGAGCTTCATTCTGTTTTTAGGGTTAGTCTAAGTGTCCACGTTAAATTTGGCTCACTTCCAAGTTTATTTACCTTATGTGTTTATGAAATTTGAAAATCAAGTCAAATTCAGTAATTTATGATATTTTTGCCATTTTAGGGTTTTTATTATGTGAATAAGCATATCATATCATATTAGGATTAATTTCAATATCATTTTCATCTCATATTTTAACTTTTTGCAAAATTTATTTCAGAAAACCCTGGTTTCAAGGCCATATTTTTATTATCAGGGGCATTTTGGTCATTTTGAACTCAATTTTGAAATTCCAATCTTTAATTCTATAATTTTTTATGCATATCATCATATTGAATCATCTTATGTTTAATTTTATTTCATTTGATTTTCAAATTTCCAAATTTTACAAAAAAACTCTCAGAAAACCCCCATTTCTAGGTCATCAGGGGCATTTTTGTCCTTTTGACCCCAATTTCGAATTTCCAAGTTTATTTTTGAATTTTATTACTTATTTTTTATGTTTATATCAAAGGGGGTATGAATTTGGGTTTACATCTGAATAATATCCGATAATTTCTAATATTTTTGGATAAATGTAGATAAACCTACATTTCTATGCTAACATATTTTTGAGTTTTGCAGGAATATCCAGGAAGAAGACTTTATTTTCTTTTATTTTAATTCAATGTAATATCAAATGTAATAATTTGAAATAAGAGTTACTTCTCAACTTAGAATAGGACTGCATTGCATATAGCTTAATTTCTGCAATTTTCAATATCTGATGTATGATGCATATGCACATTTTACAAAATCACCATGGTTGACACGAATGGCACGTGCAAGAGCTCTTAGGGAGTTTATAAACTTGCTGAGATTCATATTTATGGCCATAGTCAGAATACGAAGAAAACCAAGATTTGTGATCTTCGTATTAGCCACACTCAGCCTACACTCTTAGGCTAACTTCAAAAATGCATTGCATTTCTCAAAATTTCAAATGGATTTTCCCAATTCCTCAAAGAATTATCTTTCAAATTCATATTCATTCATTCAATTTGCATTATCTTCAAACTCATTTTCCAATTCTATTTCAGAGAAATCGATTTTCCCAAAAATTTCCAAGTCTTTCTGAGGATTTGATTTTCTCAGAACTCTGAATTTTCAAATGAGATTTCAAAGTATTTCCCAAGTTCAAATGATGATTTCCCAAGATTTCCACATTCTCAATTTCATTTTCAAATCCCAAAATCGATTTTCTCAAAGACCTGTTTTCTTGAGAATCCATTTTTTATTTCAAAAATCATTTTTCAAAGAACTTCTTGATTTTCTCAGAATTCTCAAGTCCGTTTCCTCAAAAAAGTAGTCCAAATATCAAAATCGATTTTCTTAAAGTTTAAGTTTTTCTGAGAATTTATTTTTCATTCAAGATTCATTTTCCAATGCAATTCCTGATTTTTAATGAAATTCAATGATTTTCTCAAGTATTTCTCAAGCATTTTCCACATACATCTCAATTTTCCAAAGCAAACATCATATTTCTCAAACTTACATCTTTTCAAAATTTCATAGCACATGTATGATTCTCTGTGCATTATAGGAAAATAGATAATTTAACTTAGTCAAAGCACACAATTGATCCTTGGTTCGATTACCCCTAGTAAAGGCGCCAGGAACGGTTGAACCTCATACCGACAGGTAGATCCCATTCCACGGAATTTTCCTGCAAATTTTCAAAATGGAGGCGAGTAATTTTCAAAACCAAATTTCAAAACTTTGGTCGAGTTTGACTCGCATAATCGTTTCTCTCTCTCGCAGATGGAGGAGGAAAAAATTTTGTGATGATAATAGGTTTGGCGACCGTGATGGGACCTGTCTTCGTCTGATTGACTGTGTGCTTTAACTTAGCTCAATTATCAAAATCGTGTTCTATGGAATGTCAGCTTTTACTTTCTGATATCATGTGAACCTAGGAGCCTAGGCTTGAACCCAACTGACATGGATTGCATGTAGACTAAGCATGGTTTGGTAGGACCACATTGAGGAGAACTATTCATGCTCACTTAGACTTAGGTCTAAAATACAACACTCCTCAATCTAGGATTTTTATGAAAACAATGTTTGCTTCTTCAAATATTTTAAAATTCTATCTCTTTAAGACTTAGAGCCCTATGTTTGCTTTCATGTGCTCATATTTCAAAAACCACCCCACCTATGTCTACCCGGTCTTCACGTTGCTGGGCTTTCTTCCAGAACCATAGTTCAGGACAAAGCCTCACAACTGAGCCACTTATTTGGGCTAACGCCCCCCTACCATGTACCAAGGGCCATAGTCCAACGTATATCGGCAGGCGCTCAAGGATGTTGGGAAAATACAAGCCTAGAACCAGAGATGAATTTTATGCCACGTACTTCGAGTTTCGACTCAAGTATATCGGCATAGCATGATTAGACATAGCTGATTTGAGCCTAGAGTCAGGATTAGGGTCCTACAACCCTTTCAAAATTGATGCATTTAGAGTCAGCTTCTTAGGGAGTGTTGCATGTGCATAATTGTTTGTGCAGAATGTGATTGAATGCATTCTTCTTTTATTTCTCATTTCTCTTTTATTTGCCTTTTACATCCTTTTTCAAATTTCATCTATTTTTCCAACAATTTTATCAAAACCCTAGACGATTTTCAAAATCTCATATTTTTTCTCAAAAAGTCCAGGTGATTTTCCTTTTCCTACCTTTCCTATGGATCTCAAATTTCCAGCCTTATTTTGATCCTACCTGCAATTTTTCAAATGTTTAAATTTTGTCTTCCAAAATTTCCATCTCTTTCATCATCCTCAATATCTTCTTTATCATTTACTTTTCTCCCAAAAATTTTTCAATCTAAACCATCCCTTTATTATATAGAGAGCATTTGCAATTCTTTATGGTGTTGACGAGGTCAGGCAAGAAAACTGCACCAGTCGAGGGCGTAGTGTACTCAACTACTTCAGAAGAAGGGATGAACTCCCCCCGATCAGCTAAGAGCAAAGATCAGCAAGCCAAGGATGACATTGATCCTCAGATGTACGCCCTATTTCAGAAGATGTTGACTGAACAAACAGGATCCCGTTCGAAAAAAGACAAGAAAATGGCTAAGGGGCGCACAATCAAGAAGCAGGTGAAGATATCCAAAAAGTGTATTCAACACAAGGATACATCTGATGAAGCAAAATTAGGAGGTGACATCGATGAAGAGTGTGAGACTCAGCAATCTTTTCAGAAAATGACTCAGTAGCAGGGGTCAGCCATTGATTCCAAGGATCGGTCTGTTAACGATCCTGACCAGCAACAGCTTAGAGATGTGGTCAGAATAGTCAAGGATCTACAAGCTCGCAATAAAGGCAAGAGGGTCTTCACAAGCAAAGATTTCTATGATGGTTTAGACGGGGATGACAGCCTTGAGAATCTCTCCAGGAAGTTCATCAAGTTCGATGGTTCAGGCAACCCAAAGGTACATCTGGCCATGTTCTTTGCCGAATATGCATAATTCAAAAAGGATAATCGAGCTCTCTTTCTTTGCTTCCCTCACAGTCTAAAAGGAATGGCGGCCAAATGGTATTCAGAGCATATTAATCCCATTGAGTTGAAGGAATTCGACAAGGTGGTTGATCTTTTCATTGAGCGATTCTTATTCAATACAGAGGTGCTATTGTGATCATCGCAAAATTTTTTCTCTCGTTCCTCTTTTCCTTTTTCTTCGCCTTTCTAACCTCTGTTCCCTTTTTTAAGGGGAATAAAAGATAGAAAAGAAGAGAGAATGAGAAAAAGAAGAAGAGAGAGGAATTCTTTTGCAAAGTCTCACTTGACCTTAATTTTGAAAATATTTTAGAAAATTACTCGCCTCCGTTTTGAAATATTTGCGGGAAAATTGGGAGACGGGATTCGCTCGTCGGTACGAGGTTCGACCGTTCCTGGCGCCTTTACCAGGAGTAATCAAACCAAGGATCAAATTTATGCCTTTTTTCTTTGCTAAAATATCATCAAATAATTTATCCTAAATCTAAATGCACAAAGAGTCATGCTTGTGCAATGCAAGGATGTATGCTCTTTTGAAAAGAATGGTTTGGAAATCTGAGATTTTCCAAATGAAAATGTGATGATGGAATGAAGAAATGATTTCTGAATAGTTGACATAAACTTAGAACTTGAGATAGATCAGGAAAGAGATTTAAAGTTCTAAGTCTTTGAAATAATTGGAGTTTGGGAAAATAAATCTTGACTTTGAAGAGAATGATTTGAAGCTGAGATAAAAGGGAAAGGAAGGAAGTTTCAAAGTCAGAAATTGGACTTTGAATCTGGATTTAGGAGAGGAAATGAAATTTAAAATGGAATTGAATTTGGGATTCGAAGTTTTGAAATGAGGAATCCAAATTGAGTTTGAAAAAATAGAATTGGGTTTTAAGAGATCTAGATGGGATATGAGAAATGGAATTGGTTTTTGGAATTTGGAAATCAAGATAGACTTGGATTTGAAATCTGACATCCTAAATGGATTTGGATCCGAAGTCCGAAATTCTAAATGGAATTTGGATCTGAAGTCTGAGATCCAGGATGAAGTTGAATTCTAGATCCTAAATGGAATTGGATCCAAGATCTGGAATCCAAGATCTGGAATCCAAGATAGAATTTGGATCTGAAGTCTGAGATTCAAGATGGAATTGGATCCAAAATCTGGAATCCTAAATGGAATTTGGATATGAAGTCTGAGATCCAAAAAGTGGAGATTGCATTTGGAAATCTGGATCCAAGTTGGGATTGGGTTCTAACTTTGGTTTTTGAAAGTCCAAATGGGACTTTTGAAGATGGGTCTGGATTTTGAAAACCCAGATTGAATTTAAAATTTAGGAAGAGTCAGATTTTGAGATTCAGAATAAATCTCAAAACCTTGATTTTGATTTGAGAAGCATTTTGAAAATAAAGAATAATTTTGAATTTGAAATCAGAAGATGAATCAGAAATTTCAAAGTTTAAATTTGAACTTTGAAATTGATTTTGGGATAGTGATTTGAGTTTGAATTTGAATCTTGAAAATGAATTTGGAATTTTCAAAGTGTATTGGAACTTTAAAATTTTGATTTGAATTGGAAGTTTGAATTTTGAATATACAAATGAATTTCAAAGTCAAATAGGACTTCGAATTTGAAGTTTGAATTTGGAATCAGAAGATGAATCAGAAACTTCAAAGTTAAATTGAACTTTGAAATTGAATTTTGAATTGGATTTTGAGTTGGAAATTGAATTTTAAATGTAGAAATGAATTTGAATTTCCAAAGTCAAATTGGACTTTGAATTTAAAGTTAGAATCTGGAGATGGCATTTGAATTTATAAGAGTTGAAAGTTTGACTTGAGAAGCGAAAAAAATATTTGAAGGAAATCACTTGGATTTTTGAAAAAGAATTTTTGAAAATATGATGTAATTCTATCTTAAATGATGAATGAATTTAAAGAATTTTGAAATTGGATTTGAAAAGCATATTTCATTCTTTAAATGAATTGAAATAAGATTGAAGATATAATACATCCCTGACTATGGTCATTGAATGTATTATATAATAATCATATTTAAATTCAAGTGAAGAATAAAATATATTTTGGTGCTTTTATAGAGTTTAAAATGAAATTAATTCTCAATATATCCTGACTATGGCCATTGATATATGTTTTGAGTTAATTTTAATTTAAACCCTGATAAAAGAGGAAAATATTTAAAGAAAATATGATGATTTTTAAAAGGGATCCAGTGTGGATCCGGTGTTATTTCATAAAAGATAAAAATCCTAAGTTTTGTTTACATCCTGACTATGGCCATTGGTATAAATCACAACTTAGGATTAATCACCTTTTATAAAATGATGCACGTGCCATTTGGGTGCCCATTTATGAATTTATGGAAATATAATAAAAAGAATTATATGAAAACAAGTAATTCCATGAGAATACATGTTCATACATTCTATGCTAGAGCAGGAAATGTAAATATTCTCATTAATTCCTAGCTATTACAATTGAAATTGAAATAACAGAATCCTAAAGAGAGGAAATTAGCATTTTCTATATATTTCCTGTAAAACAAAAAGAGTTAGCATAAAGCAAAATATGAAACATGGAAAAGAAACTAAGAGGTTATATTGAAACAAAAATGTAATATGATGATACCTGAATGAAAATGCATATGCAGTGATTCCACCAATGAGTAAACCTATATGGAGGTATATATTTGATTTATACTAATAGAAACGAGCATATCATGTACTAAGCTGAGAAAAGAGAAATAAAATGTACATGCTTAATGAGAAGCAACCCATGAATTGTCAAAGAATTTCCACAGCTTGTGAGCTGCTATAAGTAATCATGACCAATCATGAATGTATTGTACATTGACAAAATATAAAATGCACATGAAAGTGTTGTGCATAGGCGGAAGTAGTGAAGGAAATGTGTATTGATGTGATGATATAGCAGGGGAAAGGTGACATGTAGATGGTATGGCAAAGGTATGGGTGTCGGCAGCAAAACATACCACAAGGTATCACTTGTGATGATCATAGCATATGACAGATTATGGGTGATGAAGGTAGGAGGTAACAGTGAGTGGAGGGAATGAAAAGGCTGTAAATAATTGGCAGCAAGCATAAGGTTGAGGGGAAAGTATGGCGGGTGCAAAGGGGAAGGTGTGTGCTATGAATAGCAGTGTACTTAACAGGTACAACCAGCTGAGTTTGTTGTGGGGTTGATGGTGATTCACAGCAATTAAATGTGAAGCTACAGCAACTCCCTGAGTTGTTGTAGATGCAGAAAAATCATCACAGCGATGATTGGCTTGGTAGATGTAAGGAAGCTACAGCAGTGCTTAGCACTGCTGTGGCTGAATGGGAAGTGAAGGGATGCTATGGCGGGCCATAAACTAGTGAGCTACTGTGGATGTGAGGGGCTACTGTAGTGGTGGACAATGAGCTAAAATGTGGGGGGTTGTGTTTGTTATGACAATGAAGCCGTACATGATACTTCAAGTATAAGGTTTTGATGATGAGCAAGTGAAATCAACTGCATTTCAGCTAAGGCAATGAAGAAATATGACAAGCATTGAAGAACTCGATGAAGAATCTTTGAAGACTAGTGTGCAAATGTTAAATTCATTAAAAGTCTTAGATTCTTGTAAGAGCCTTACTTAGAGTGCATATTTAGGTTGCATTTTACCTAAAAAGTCTTTAGAAAAACTTTTCTAAAAGAACCCTTCATGAAAATCTTTTTAGAAAACTCTTTTCTTAAATTTTCGTGTTTATTAGTTGACCAATAGACTCACCAGTTGACTAATCCTTTCGCGCCATATTTTCTAAAAAGTCATTTTTGTCAAATTAGTCGACCGAAGGTTTTATCAGTCGACTGGACAAAATGTCTGTTTTCTGGAAAATTTAGCAGCAGTCGACTAATGATTTTATCAGTCGACTGGACAGAACATGTGTTTTCTGGAAATTCAGCAGCAGTCGACTAATGCTTTTATCAGTCGATCGGACAAAATGTATGTTTTTCAGAAGATTTTAGCAGCAGTCGACTGAAAGGTTTTTCAGTCTACTGATGATATTATCAGTCGACTAATTTTATCTCTAGTCAACTAAGTTTCAAAAGTTCAGATTTTCAAACGACTCGATAAACAGATCAGTCGACCGACGATAACTGTCAGTCTACTAATAACTAACTATTAGTCGACTAACTACTGTTCCAGTCGACTAATTTTGCCATTTTTCCTGAAACTTCAAAAAGGCATGTCTTTTCATTTTTCAAACGTTTTGATCATTCAAAATGAACTGTTTTGACATCGTTTCATACCCTCAACGTATGAAAACTTTCAACTATAAATATGAGTGCATTTTACACTCAAAAGCACTTCAATTCAATCAATTTGAATCAATTACTCTTTGCTTTTCACTCATATTCATTTTCTCACTCACGTGATATTTTTCACTTCAGTTTTTCACTCAAATTCCTTTAAAAGATAGTGAATTCGTGAGTAGAGTATTTCAACAACCTCAAAAGTCAATTCCATCTCATTTGCATTCAAAAGAAGGGTTCATAGGTTGTATTATAAGTTGTTACTTATTTTCTGTAAAAGGAAGGACTCCTTGGTTTAAAAGAGTTGTTTGCTTTCAGTAGGTGTGTTACTGAAAGTGGGACCGGATTTGGTCTGTATGATCTTGTAGTTACACAAAGTTGATAGTGGAAATCTCAAGCGGGTTTTGCTTGGGGACTGGATGTAGGTCGGGAAAGACCGAACCAGGATAAATTTTGTGTTCTTTGTGTGTTTGCTTTTCAAATTGCAAAATTCGTCAATATTCTGCAGACAATTTTTAAAAGCACTATTCACCCCCTCTCTAGTGCACGTTGCCTCAATCCTACTGCACTTTCATTTGGTATCAGAGCAGGTTTGCTATTATTTTGATTTGATCATCATCTAGCATGGCAACTACAACATCTCAGCACAAAGAAGGATGCTCCTCTGTTCGTCCTCATCTCTTTGAAGGAACAAACTATGGATACTGAAAAGTGAAAATGACAATATTCTTGCAATTCATGGATCTCGATATTTGGAGAGTTGTTTCAGATAAATACCAAACTCCATCAACTGATTTCAGACGATGAATCGATGAAGAAAAAAAGATTGTTTCACGTAATGCCAAGGCAATGAATGCATTGTAGTGTGTTGTTGACAAGGTAGAGTTCAATCGTATCTCTCAATGCTCTACAGCAAATGAAATATGACATACTCTTCTCGTGACTCATGAAGGTACGTCAAAGGTAAAAGAATCTAAAATTGCTTCTTTAGTTCATAAATTTGAATTGTTTAAAATGAAGCAAAATGAATCTATATCGAACATGGTAACAAGAATGACCGATATAACTAGCACTCTGAAATCCCTTGGAAAAGAATACTCACAAGTGGATTTAGTCAGAAAGATCCTAAGGTGTTTAACTCCTGAATGGGAGAGAAAAAACACAGCTATTGAACAGGCAAATGATCTAAACACTCTCACTCTTGAAGATTTGGTTGGTAACCTAATGGCATATGAAGTCCAACTTCAAGACAGACAAGAAAAAGAACCCAAGAAGAAATCTCTTGCTTTTAAGGTTACTTCTGACTCTGAAAATTCAGAAGAAGATGAGGATGAAGATATAACCCTCATTACAAGGCAATTCAGAAGATTCATCAAAAAGGAAAGATTTCAAAAAAAGGTAAAGAAAGTGGATTCTTCCAATCCCAATGAAGTCAAGTGCTTTAACTGCAAAAAGGCAGGACATATCAAGAAAGATTGTCCTCTTATCAAAATCAAGCCCAAGGACCAATTCAAGAAGAAAAAGGCATTTCAAGTATGTTGGGATGATAGTGACTCCTCTTCCGATGAAGAATCAAATGAAGAAGTCGTCAACATGTGTTTTGTAACACAAGATGATTCGGTAAGTCAATTTGAATATGATGATTTATTAGAAGCATTTAATGACTTATATGCTAAATTTAAGAGTCTAAGTTATAAAAACAAAGAGTTAAAAACTGAAAATTTAACTCTTGACTCTCCAAACAAAGTGTTACTTCAAGAGATAGAAGATCTCAAGAAGGAAAACTCTTGTCAAGCATTTGAGATAAAAGAAATCGAAACAAGAACCAATCTCTTACAAAAAGAAATAACTAGTCTAAAAGAAAAATCAAATGATCTTTTTTCTATAGTGACCAAATTCACAAATGGTCAAGAGAATCTAGAAAGACTTCTTGGTTCTCAAAGATGTTCGGTTAATAAAACCGGATTGGGATATAGCTTCTTTGATACTCAAAATAGACCAAACTATGTGGTGAAGAATCAAAGACAATATTCTCAACCATTTATTCATAAAACTAAATTTTTCAGTTCTAATAGAAATGCATCTAATCATGAAACTTATAATGCTTATAAGCCTAGACATGATTATTCTAGAAATGCTAAATCTTTTTATAGAAAGAATATTTATTATCAAAGGAAACCAAAATCCAAATGGATATGGGTTCCTAAGACTAACTCTCATGGACCCGAAAATAGAAAGGGGTCAAATGCTTTGTCTTCTAATTTTGTTGTAGGCACACAAAATAAGGAGCAAATGGATATTGGACAACGGTTGTTCCAAACATATGACTGGAAGGTCGGAGTTATTTTTCACCCTCCAAAGTAAGGATGGAGGAACCGTCACCTTTGGTGACAATAACAAGGTAAAAGTAATAGGTATTGGTAATCCAAAATTTCTCTTGATAGAAAATGTTCTTTTAGTAGATGGTTTAATGCATAATTTATTATCTATTAGTCAATTATGTGATAAAGGTTTTTATGTTTCTTTTGAAAATGATTTATGCTTAATTTCTGATTTTCAATCTAAAAAGATCATTTTTAAAGGTAAAAGAAGGAACAATGTGTATGAACTATATCTAGATGAGTTACCCTCTTTTAATGAAAAATGTCTTATTGTTTCAAACGAAATTCAATGGTTATGGCACAAGAGACTTGGACATGTTAACTTTAAAATTATTTCAAAGTTATCCAAGAATGATTTTGTAAGAGGCCTACCTAGAATACCATATAAGAAAGATCACTTATGTGATGCTTGCCAAAGGGGTAAACAAATCAAGAGTTCTTTTAAAGCAAAAGATATAGTTTCAACAAAACGTCCTCTTGAACTTTTACATTTAGATCTATTTGGACCATCTAGAATTGAAAGTTTGAATGGTAGCAAGTATGCTTTTGTTATAGTAGATGATTATTCTCGGTTTACATGGGTAATTTTTCTAAAAAACAAAAATGATGCTTTTTCGGAATTTTCTAAACTTTGTAGAAGAATTACAAATGAAAAATCTACATCTATAATTAAAATTCGTAGTGATCATGGTGGTGAATTTAAAAATGAATCTTTTCTAAAGTATTGTGATTTACATGGTATATCTCACAACTTTGTTTTTCCTAGAGCAGCTCCACAAAATAGAGTTGTTGAAAGAAAGAATAGAACTTTGCAAGAATGTGCTAGAACCATGCTTCAAGATAAAAATTTACCAAAATACTTTTGGGCTGAAGCAATAAATACAGCATGTTATGTTTTAAACTGTGTTTTTATTCGACCAATCTTACATAAAACATGTTTTGAATTGTATTATGATCGTATACCAAAGATCTCATATTTCAAAATTTTTGGTAGTAAATGTTTCCTGTTAAATACCAAAGATAATCTTGATAAGTTTGATTCAAAATCAGATGAATCAATATTTCTTGGATACTCCTCTAGAAGTAAAGCTTATCGTATTTTTAATAAAAGAATATCTTGCATTGAAGGATCTTTACATGTTGCATTTGATGAGAATTGTGAGCAGGTTATACCTCTAAGTGAAGGAGAAGAAGTTATACTTCAAGAAGAACCCTTGATAAAGAGTACTTCTCAAGAAAATATTCCTCTTCAACCGGTTTGGAAAGAAGTTCCTAATCATCCACATGAACAAGTTATTAGAGAAATAAAGAGTGGTGTCCAAACTAGAAGGCAATTAGAAAAATATATTGCAAATATTGCTTTCATATCTAAAATAGAACCAAAGAATATCAATGAGGCTTATGATGATGAATTTTGGCTTTTGGCCATGTCTGAAGAACTTAACCAATTTACTAGGATTGATGTTTGGGATCTAGTTGATAGACCAAAGGATCATCCAGTAATTGAAACAAGATGGGTCTTTCGAAATAAGCTCAATGAAAATGGTGAAGTCATTCGAAACAAAGCAAGGCTAGTAGCACAAGGCTATAATCAAGAATAAGGCATAGATTTTGATGAAACCTATGCACCAGTGGCTCGATTAGAGTCAATTCGAATGATGCTTGCTTCTGCTAGTTACATGAACTTTAAGTTATATCAAATTGATGTTAAGAGTGCATTCTTAAATGGACACATCAATGAAGAAGTTTATGTAGAGCAACCTCCAGGCTTTGAAAATGAGAAATATCCAGAAAAAGTCTACAAATTAAAAAGAGCTTTGTATGGACTTAAACAAGCACCAAGAGCGTGGTATGAAAGACTACGAAATTTTCTAGAACAATTTGGTTTTTCCATTGGTCGAGTAGACTCCACTTTATTTATTAAAAATTTTAATTCAGATATTCTTATTGTGCAAATTTATGTTGATGACATAATATTTGGTTCTACTAATGATTCTCTTTGTAAAGAATTTGCTAAAGCTATGTAGGAAGAGTTTGAAATGAGCTTGATGGGCGAATTAAACTACTTCCTTGGACTTCAAATAAATCAAACTGAAGAAGGAATCTTCATCAATCAGGATAAGTATACAAAAGATCTTCTCAAGAGATTTGGGATGGACTCATCGAAATCAAGAAGAAATCTTATGAGTACAACTACTTCTCTTGATAAAGATGAAAATGGTAAAAATGTAGATACTAAGCTCTACAGAGGTATGATTGGATCTCTATTATACTTAACTGCTAGTCGACCTGATATAATGTTTAGTGTTTGTATGTGTGCAAGATTTTAAGCTAATCCAAAGGAATCTCATTTAACTGCAGTAAAACAATTTCTTCGATATTTGAAAGATACTTCAGATTTCGGTTTGTTTTACTCAAAATCATCTTCCTTTGATTTAGTTTCATATAGTGATGCAGATTTTGCAGGAAGTAAATCTGATCGCAAGAGTACTAGTGGAACTTGTCATTTCTTAGGAAATTCCTTAGTCTCTTGGTTTAGTAAAAAGCAAAATTCATTGTCACTCTCAACAACTGAAGCAGAATATATAGCGGCTAGTTTAGCGTGTTCACAAGTACTATGGATGAAACAGACCTTAAAAGATTTTGGTTTGAATTACTCCACAACAGTCATTTATTGTGATAACACTAGTGCTATAAATCTTTCGAAAAATCCTGTTCAGCACTTAAGAACTAAGCATATTGAAGTTAAACATCATTTCTTAAGAGATTATGTGTTAAAAGGAGATATTTCGTTAAATTTTATTTCCACTAAAGAACAACATGCCGATATATTCACTAAACCACTTAAAAATGAAGATTTTATGAGAATTAGGAGAGAACTAGGCATTTGCTCATTTTTGGATTTATAAAAATGCTGATTTTTGAACAAAATCTCAAAATCGCACATTATTAGTCGACCGATAAAATTTTAGTGGACTGATGCTTTTAAAAAATTTTAGAATGAATCGCACCATATTAGTCGACCAATAAATTTCTAGTCGACTGATGCTTTAAAAAATTTTAGAATGAGTCACCCATTTTTAGTCGACCGATAATCTTTTTTCTTAAATTTTAACTGAAGGGACCCGATACCCCTTGGATTTTTTAACACCCATTTTTTTTTTGGCATCATTTCATTTTTGTACCCTTTCATTTTTTTTTAAAGGAACGAAACCCTCTCTCTCTCTCTCTCTCTCTCTCTCTCTTCCGAAAAACCCTCGGAGTGCCGTTCGGACCTATCTTCGTTGGAATTTTCTGGCCGTGACAGGGAAACGTCGGAATCCTCTTGCAGTAACCGGTGCATCTTCAGATCTCTCCGGAATTCTCTTATTGTGATGGTGTATCTTCAGTCATCATCGGAATTCCCTTGTGGCAGCCTTCTCACCCGCCGTCAGCCACCGTATCCTCCTCTATTTCTGTTGCACGACGCACAACAACATCTTCCTTCTGCCGAACGTCTTTTGTAAGCCAACATCATTCTCTGCAACTAATTTTTTAGATGAATCTGCTTTAACCATGCCTCGTTCGAAGACTGCATCTGCAAAAGGTTTAGGTTCTCCTCCTCCACCTTCTTCAAGACATGGATTTTCTCTCAGCTTACTCCGAAATCCTCTTTTATATGATACTTTAGGATCAATTTCTACACTACCTATTTTACCAGGCCGAAATATACTGTTTCATCTGTTTTCTTGTTACAAAATAAGAGAATTATTTTCAAGAATTTTACATATTTTTTATGCTTGTGCAGACACCCTTCATTATCCTTTTCTGATTCACTTATTTTATATGAATTTACATTTTGATCATAAAACTGAAGTTCTTTCCTCTCTTGTTCATGATGTTGAAATTGAGTTTGATTCTAAACTACTTGGAGAAATCCTAGAAATTCCACCTTCAGACACTCTTTTCAATACTGTTGAACTAAATGATGAAAGAATTTTTGAACAAATTCTTCTTCCCGGTGCACCTCATTGTCCTCCTTTCAAAAATACTAATCTTCAAACTCGTGCACTCATTGCTGGACGAATCCTTGCCCACAATGTTCTACCTAAAACTAATTCTTTTGATTACTATTCCACAGATCTTTCTACGGCTCTTTATGTCTTATTTGGAAATATTTCTGTAAATTGGGTCAATGTGTATTTTACAAATTTATGAAAACAAAAACCATTTCTTCCTTATGGATGTCTTCTAACTCGTATTTTCAGACATTTCAAAGTTCCCTTAACTAATGAAAAATATATTGAGCAAAAAGAGTTCTTTGATCAAACTATTTTTAAAAGGATGAAAATTAAATATCTGCCTCGTTTAAATGTTGATCAAACTAAACCATCTGATCCTACTGAACCATCAATTTTTGAACCCTCACCATCTTTTGCGACACCTTCATCTCAAGCAAAATGAAAGAAGTTTTCTACAAGTCAAGACAATGATGAAGTTTTGCAGCGACTGGAAGCTTTGGAGCTGCATCAACGCACTTTTCGTGAAAATGTGACTCAAGAACTTTCTTTGATTCAGAAAGATGTTACTGCAATCAAGGACTTGCTCAACTCACTTTTCTGATATTTATGTTTTGTCTTTACTAAACTTTGATACTTTATGGGTTGTAATATTTTAAACGTGTATTTACATTTTGCTTATGCTATTTCTGCCCTTACTCTTTTTTATTATGACAAAAGGGGAGAAAAAGATAGCATTTTGCATAAGAAATGAGAAAAAGATAGCTTTTGGTAGATACATTCATTGAAATTGCAGGAGATCTTGCATGAGAAATGCGAAATTAAGAAAAAAAGATAGAAATTGCATATTGCATTATGACATGGAAATTACATCATGTGAAAGCACTAAAAATTTCATTTATGAAAAAGATTTAAAAATGCATGAAGTAATGATGGAAATGCAAACCAATCAATATGTGATATATGTGCTTTGAATGGACTAACTTTTAATGTTTTTGCAGCATATTGATAGGGGGAGTAAAATCTCCATCTATGCATCTAAATGCTTCATCTTTGATTAAGTTTGTCATCATCAAAAAGGGGGAGATTGTTACGACAATGAAGTCGTACATGATACTTCAAGTACAAGGTTTTGATGATGAGCAAGTGAAATCAACTGCATTTCAGCTAAGGCAATGAAGAAATATGACAAGCATTGAAGAATTCGATGAAGAATCTTTGAAGACTAGTATGCAAATGTTAAATTCATTAAAAGTCTTAGATTCTTGTAAGAGCCTTACTTAGAGTGCATATTTAGGTTGCATTTTACCTAAAAAGTCTTTAGAAAAACTTTTCTAAAAGAACCCTTCATGAAAATCTTTTTAGAAAACTTTTTTCTTAAATTTTTGTGTTTATTAGTTGACCAATAGACTCACCAGTCGACTAAAACTTTCACGCCATATTTTCTAAAAAGTCATTTTTGTCAAATTAGTCGACCGAAGGTTTTATCAGTCGACTGGACAGAATGTCTGTTTTCTGGAAAATTTAGCAGTAGTCGACTAATAATTTTATCAGTCGACTGGACAGAACATGTGTTTTCTGAAAATTCAACACCAGTCAACTAATGCTTTTATCAGTCGACCGGACAGAATGTATGTTTTTCAGAAGATTTTAGCAGCACTCGACTAAAAGTTTTTTCAGTCTACTGTTGATATTATCAGTCGACTAATTTTATCTCTAGTCGACTAAGTTTCAAAAGTTCAGATTTTCAAACGGATCGATAAACAGATCAGTCGACCGACGATAACTGTCAGTCTACTAATAACTAACTATTAGTCGACTAACTACTGTTCTAGTGTAAACACCCCAAATTTTCACCCTTATCCAATGTTTATATATTTCATGTGTCATTGCATATCACTGCATGCATTCGGCATGCCATTTCATTGCATTGCATAGTATTACATGTCATTGCATCTTATCATCGAGATCCAGTACTCTTGTTTTCAAAATATTTAATCCATATTTGGGTTTTTAAAACTTTCCTTTCAAAATCAATGTTAAAACTTGGGTTTTTAATCAGCATTATGTCATTTGCCAACCCCCAGGACCTTATATTTTGAAGTATTTTCTCAAAAAACAATCTGAATTCATTTCAAACTCAATTTCAATTTATTTCAATTCTCAGATGAGGCCCATTTAGGTGGTGTCTCTTCTGGATTCCTTGTCAAAAATCTCCAAAAATTTCAGAGTCCTAGTTGGATCAGAACTCTTTTTCCAGAGTCCCAGTCAGATTAGAACTCTACTTTTACTACCTTTTCTACTTGTTTTGGAGAAAACCTTTCAAAAACCTTCTGTTTTGGCCAAAATCCTAGAGTCCTAGTTGGATCAGGACTCTTTTTCCAGAGTTCCAGTCGGATCAGGACTCTTCTTCAGAGTTTTAATCAGATTAGGAATCTAATATTTTACAGCTATTTTATATATTTTAATCAAATCTTTTAAAATCTTTCAAAATGAGTCATAAACTTAGAGTTTTAGTCAAAACAGGACTCTGTTCAGAGAGTCTTAGTTGGATCAGGACTCTGATCCTGATTTCAATTTTGAAGAAAATCTTTCAAAATTCTTTCTCTCTATCAAAACTGTTACACTTTTATCAAAGAATTTCAAAATTCTGAGGTTTTATCCCAGAGTCCTAATCAAATCAGGACTCTACCCCAGAGTCCTGATCGAATCAGGACTCTATCCAAAGTTCATTTTCACTGGTTTTCAAAAGCTTTGCTTAAATTTCATCATTTACTTATCAGAAAACCAAAATTCTTAGAGTTCTGATCGAATCAGGACTCTTTCTTAGAGTTCTAATCAGATCAGGACTCTGAACCAAAACTTCAATTTCATCATGTTTTTAACTGTTTTTCAAAATTCTCTCATTTATTTTCTCAGAAAATCTAAAAATCTGAGAGTTCTAGTTTAATCAGGACTCTGTCCCCAGAGTCTCAGTTGAATCAGAACTCTGTTTTATTTCAATATTTGTTACTTTCACAAGTTTTTTTTATATGTTTTTCAGAAAAATACCAAAAAAAATCTAGAGTTTTAGTCCGATCAGGACTCTGTCCCAGAGTCCTAATCCAGTCAGGAGTCTGTTTTAAAGTTCGTTTTTACTTTCATTTTTACTCTTTTCCATTTGTTTTCAAAAATTAGGTCATTTTGTAGAGTCCAGTTAATCCAGGACTCTATTTCAGAGTTCTGATTCAGTGAGGAGTCTAACCCTGACTGTATTTTCTGACTTGTTTCAGCATTTTTGATAAAATCTTTTCAAAGCTCCTTCATTTGGCTTTTAAAATCCAAAATCACAGAGTTCTAAAAATCCAGGACTCTAACCCGGAGTTCCAGTTCGATTAGAACTCTATTTTCAAAAATTCTGAATTTCAATTATTGATTTTAACCCCTTTTCAAAGTTATTTTCAGTGTTTATTTCAAATTTTTCAAAACCTGATGTGGGCCCACTCAGTTGGCGCTATATCCAGAGGAGTTCTGACCCAGTTGGAACTCTATGTCCTTTCAAAACTTTTAATTTTCAGTTTACTTTTGAAAATTCTCTCAGTTTCAAGTTTTAAAATCGTTTTTGAAAATTCAAGTGGGGCCCACTCGGGGTGGCGCCACTTTTGAAGAAGTCAAGGTTAGACTAGGGTTAGTCATTGTCCTAGTTAGGTTAGGGGTTTAGAGGAGTCAAAAGCAATTTTAAAAATCCAATTTATTTAAGTTTTAAACCATTGGTTTTTAAAGGTTTTAAATTCAGGTTTTAAAAACCAAATGTGGGTCCATACTAGGTGGTGCCATATTTAGACTTTCTAGGGTTTAATTAGGTGTTAATTAGGGATTAATTAGAGTCCATTTAGGTTAGAATTCTCCAAAAAAATCGTCCTCCCCATGTGATTTATCAAAAACAATTAAAAAGAGTCCAAAAAATCAAAACTCTTCCTAAACAAATCCAAAAAAAAAATCTATAAATAGGGGACCTAAAGGGGATCAAAGGGAACTCTTTTCTCTCTGAAATTTTCGTGGCTTCTCTCTCCTATCCAGCACCTCCACCTTCCTCTATTGCAGCTGCAGCCCCAAGGTGAGTTATTTAATATTATTTTATTTTTTATTAGTTTTTTATGATTTTTCAATAGATTTCACCATGGAAACTCCCCTTTCATGGATTTAACCATGGATTCAACCTCAAGAACCTCAAGTTCAATTCAAGAAGATGATCAAACCCTGTTCCATGTTGTTTTCCATTATTCTAATCCATTAGAATTGATTATTGCATTATTTTTTATATTTTTAACCAAGAAAACATGAGATTTATCTAATTAAATGGATTAAATCCATGGTTTCAAGGGTAAAAGCAATTTCAGCCATAGATTCCCTGTGTTTTATTTATTTCTTTACTTATTCATGTTTATTACACGTTTCCCAGCATAGAAATCGATTTTATTTTACTGTTTTGGTAATTTCTTTATTGTTTTCATTGATTAATGCATGCTTTATTAGGTTTTATCAAAATTCTGTGTGCTTTAAGCTTGGATCAGCAAAGAACATGTTATTTCGTATTGAAGTACTCACTATAAATTTTTGATTTTTTAATATGTAATACATGGATATGTCAATGAACTACTGTAAAAATTTCTAATGTTTTGGGATTTGGGAATTCTGTCAAAAAAATAAAAGATTAGACCGTGATTTTCCATCGTTTAGAATCAATATTGAAATTCATAGGTAACTTGCTGTTGTGTTATTTTCCTTATCTGATATTTGATTCAAGATCCGTAAAGTTAAGTAGATTCCTATTGATGTGAAATATTTACTGTGAAATTTTGATAATTTTTAGCCTCTGTTTAGTATTTTTCCTCTGTCAGAGAATCAAATTTAAATTTTAAAACTCGTTAGGGTTTACCAAAACCCTAATCTGACTTGTAATGATCATAGATCTCAAACCACAAATCCAATTCATGATCTGTAAAAAGGGAGTTTTATTATTTTTCTGTCTTCTATTCACTGCTGAAATTTCAGAAATTTTTGATTAAGTTTGCTATTTATTTCTGTATTTTGAATCCGAAGTAGCTGTTTTAACCCTTCTTAGATTTGTTATATTTTAGTTCAGATTGCCGGAAGAGTTTCTCCCTTACCAAAGATGCTTTTTTCGATCTTTAAAAGGGGAAATTTTTGTTTTCTGTCTAGTTAGTCTCTGTAAAATTTCGTAAATTTTCATGGTGATTTGATCCCTGATTCGGGTCTAACATTGAAACTGGTCTGTGAACTTGGGTAAAAATAGCTTATTTTATGTTGTTAATGCAATTTTTGAATTAAAATAATGTCAAAAATATGTTTTTGCAATTCCAATCTGATTTTAGGGTTATAATAAGTGTATGTGCCAATTTTTATGAGATTTGGAATTCATTTGATGTTTTAATAGATCAAATTGCAAAAGAGGGTACCTGGAAGATCCAAAAACACTGCCAAAATCATGATATTTGTAATATTTCTTGATTTTTGTGTATAATTTCAAGTTTTTAGGGTTGGTTCATGTCTAGAATTATATTAGGGTGTTTCATGTTTGATTTTATGTTTATTTCAATCATAAATCTCAAGTTTTTATCAAAATCTATTTCAGAAAACCCTGATTTCAAGGCCATAGTCTTGCTATCAGAGGTAATTTGGTCATTTGACTTAAATTTCGAAATTCTAAAACCCTAATTTTCATACTTTTACTCATGTTATATCATACTTAGTTCAATTTATCATTATTTGCATTTCAAAACTTGCATTTTACAAAATATCTTTCTAAAAACCTTGATTTCAAGGCCATTGCTATCAGGGGTATTTTGGTCATTTTGACCCTAATTTCGAAATTTTAAATTTCATTTCCATATTTATTATATCTTATTTCATATTTTATTAAGTTTATATAAGGGAATCATATGGAAAATGGCTTATGTCTAGCAAAATCCAGTAATTTTTAGATATTACTGGACAAATCTAGAAAAGCCAACATATTTTCACTAACCAGTTTTCTAGTTTTGCAGGAACATTGAAGACTTTATTTTCCTTTATTTTCTGTATTTAAATTTGATTAGTGATGTAAATTGTAATTAATTTTGGAATAAGAATTTTAATTTCTGCATAGAATAGGATGCATTGCATATAGTTTTAAACTTTGATATATAACTGCTATGTATGCCAATTCATGCATATTTTTACCAATTCACTATGGTCTACACAAATGGAACGTGCACTAGCTCTTATGGAGTTGACAAACTTGGTGGAATTTGTATTTATGGCCATAGTCAGAATACGAATGATACCCAAATTTGTAATCTTCGTATTAGCCACATTCAACCTACACTCTTAGGCTAACTTCAAAATGCACTGCATTTCTCAAAAATACAAAAAGGATTTTCTCAATTCCTTAAAATCAAGTCTTTCAAATCCATATTCATTCATTTCATTCATTTGCAAATTCCAATTTCAATTCAGAGAAATCAATTTTCTCAAAATTTCTAAGTCTTATTCTAAAATCGATTTTCTCAAAACTCTAAATTTTCAAATGACATTTCAAGTATTTTTCAAAGTTCAAAATTCGATTTTCCAAGTTATAGCTTCAATTTCCAAGTTCTAATTTAAAGAAATCAAGTTTGCCAAAGTTATTTGAAATTCCTCAAAATCGATTTTCACAAAACCTTTGGATTCCTCAGAAATCGATTTCCATTTTCCTCAGAAATATTCTCTCACTAAGCTCATGATTTTCCAAGTGTTATCTTTTCCAAGAATCTCCAAATATTTTCCAATATTCAAAGCAAACATCATGTTTTCAAATATGCATTTTCATAAAATCATAGCACATGCCTGATTCTTTGTGCATTTAGGAAATAGAACATGATTTAGACAAGTTGAGCAAAGCTAAGCACACTTTTGATCCTTGGTTTGATTACCCCTGGTAAAGGTGCTAGGAACGATTGAACCTCGTACCGACAGGCGAGTCTCATTCTTCAGAATTATCCTACATTTTAAAAACAGAGGCAAGTTATTTTCAAAATCTTTTTTTCAAAGGTCAGTTTGACTAGCAAAAGTAAAAATTTTGCGATGATAACATCCAGTCGACTAATTTTGTCGTTTTTCCTGAAACTTCAAAAAGGTGTGTCTTTTCATTTTTCAAACATTTTGATCATTCAAAATGGACTGTTTTGACACCCTTTCATACCCTCAACGTATGAAAACTTTCAACTATAAATATGAGTGCATTTTACACTCAAAAGCACTTCAATTTAATCAATTTGAATCAATTACTCTTTGCTTTTCACTCATATTCATTTTCTCACTCACGTGATATTTTTCACTTCAGTTTTTCACTCAAATTCCTTTAAAAGATAGTGAATTCGTGAGTAGAGTATTTCAACAACCTCAAACGCCAATTGCATCTCATTTGCCTTCAAAAGAAGGGCTCATAGGTTGTATTGTAAGTTGTTACTTATTTTCTGTAAAAGGAAGGACTCCTTGGTTTAAAGAAGTTGTTTGCTTTCAGTAGGTGTGTTACTGAAAGTGAGACCGGATTTGGTCTGTATGATCTTGTAGTTACACAAGGTTGATAGTGGAAATCTCAAGCGGGTTTTGCTTGGGGACTGGATGTAGGTCGGGAAAGACCGAACTAGGATAAATTTTGTGTTCTTTGTGTGTTTGCTTTTCAAATTGCAAAATTCGTCAATATTTCGCAGACAATTTTTAAAAGCACTATTCACCCTCCCCTCTAGTGCTCGTTGCCTCGATCCTACTGCACTTTCAGTGTTGGCACCTAATATAAAATTTAACATTAAGAAATAAAATACACAAGGTATATGCATAATGAAGTGATATAGGAGAACACAGGAACTTTGGTTATCAGTTAACTTCAAATGCCACATTCGATCAGATGGGGAATCCAGTTGATCAACCCCTCAACTTGTTCAATCAATCAGCTAGTAAATTGATCTTCAGTTTCAAGGTGATCGACTAGTGATAAACAACCATCGATATTGAGGTGATCGACCTGTCATTGGAGCAAGACTCCATGGAACATAGCAGTAGTGAGAGGGCAGATAATATGTTGGAAATAATAGCATATTCAACGTGACTTCAGGGTTTTGAAAACATTGCTCTGCTAAAAGAAAAGAAAAAAAAAGATGAACAGAGGGCACTAAAATCAGTAACAGCAAAAGCACAATCATACAATGTTTAGAATCTTAGGTTCTTCAAACCTAAATGGATCATGATTCAGAAATACCAAGTCTCAACAATGCTGGATTTCACAGTGTTAAAAAAAATGTTGGAATTCGCTTATACAACCTCCCAAAAAGCCTTCAGTATCGACTCAGATAATCAATGTAACATGAGTGTCTGACATTCTCCTTCCCGGCGAACTGGGCATCTCATTCAGAATTTATTCCAACCACTTCAACAAAAAAAAATCTAACAGAGGTTCCAGATGATGACTTCTGAATGTATATTGCATAAACATTGGGTAATTTGTTGGGATGTCATCCTTAAACATCCCCTCAGCGAATCAGAAATTCACACAGAGAAGTAACCGGACATGCAAACCACAAATTCAATATACCACGCATATACAGGAATGGTCTGCATAGCTGCTACACCCATCAAATCGAGTGAACTAAAATCTGCATCTGAATGAAGAGCTGTAGAGATATAACAGAGAATATATTTCAAGATCATGATGCTTAAGATACGAGAATCAATCAGGAAGAAAAGATAAATGATGCATCTAAATCTATATTTACAACAACCTAACCAAAAGAAAGAAAAAAAAACATATGATAACATTGGTTAATAAAGGAGGTGAATATGATTTCCAGAAATCCAGATATGGCAGAAACAATTTACACAAATACACCATAAATCAAATAAATGACAATAGAAAATAAGAGAACTTAAGAGAAAATTAACAATTGTAAATACTAGATACTGGGATCTGCAGATTACTTGTGCCATGCGCATGAATCACTGTGGGCTATATGCCCAGTTGAGGTCACGGTATCACTCTAATGAGATTATGACCAAGAGAATTCAAGAGAAAATTAGAAACAACGGAGAAGAAGGAAAGAAGAAAAGAAGAGAAAGAAAAAAAAAGTGAAAGTAAAGAGAAACGATAAACTGAAATGATAATATGAGAGAGATGATAAAAAAAATGTTTAGCATCAAGAAAACTTAAATCAATTAAAATGCCTTAAATCAAATATGAATGATAAATCGTGATAAAAGGAAATCAAAGGTGAAACGAGAATCTATGTGTGTGCTACAGCAAATCAGAGCCCCCAGCCAACAGAGGTACATATTACAATTCTGTACAAGGAAGCAATCAAAAGCACAACCGTGAAGCTTGATGTGATATGCGTCCATGATGAAGATAGAGAGGATAAAATCCAGATCGAAATCGGAAACCTGAATGAGAACACGAAATCTGAAGACAAGAAGATATAAATCAGAAGAAATCCCAAACAGAAAATCGAGGTAAATAATAAAGAGAAGGGAAAAATGAAAGAAAGAAAGAAAAAAAAAGGTAAAAACGAGAAGTCAAACCTTACGATAGAGATCAAGATATAAACAGAATTAAAAGGGGAATTAAGCTACGGACAGATCAAAAGAAAATTGAACTAAAAGGGGGGGAATAAATCCAAATACGAATCACGGTCCAGACGAAATAAAAAAAAAAAAGAAAAATGGAGAAGAAGAAGATGTGGGATCGTGATCGTCCCATTTGCTATTGCACAGAGAAACAGATTGGTTCATTAGAGACCAATCAATGTTTCTATGGTGCTTAAAATGGGGCAAATATAGACAATAAAGACGTCTAAAGGGAATCAAAGGATAAAAGAAAGAGAGAAGAGCTGAGATTCTTACCTTCTTACTGCAGAGGAGAAAGGCCTCAGAAAGAGGAAGGACGAGCGAGATGGGCGATGGTGATCTAAATGGCGATGAGAAAACCCCGATGATCTCACCGCTTCCCCTGCGGTCTCCCTTTATAGTGGGAGGCCGTTGGAGGTTTTATGAGGGAGGTCCCTCTTTGTTTACAAAATTTTCCAAACATGGGGGCTTTAACCGATTTTTCTAAAAAGTGTTTTCATAAACTTGATTTTCAAAAAGGTGTTTTTAAAAGGCCATTTCTTTGTGTTTTCTTTTCGATTTTCTTATTATATATTTATATATTTTTTTTTATTTTTTTCTTGAAATCTTCTACATTTTTTTGTATTTTTGAAAATAAGAACTCTAAAACTATGGGATTTTCTAAAAAAGTTTACAAATATTTACAAAAGAAGGCTTTTCGAAAGTTCGAGGTTTATCTTTTGGAATTTTCTTCAAAAAGCGGGTTTATATCCGGGTTTCAAAAAAATATTCGAGATTTAAAACCTTGAATCGAGAAATACAGAGCTGTGGATCCAACAGGATACCAGATGGACTGTCTGATCCTTTTAAAAATTATTTTTGGCATTTTTATAATTACAATTTGTGAATTGAACAACGAGGCTCAGATTTGGATTTTAAACACTCGGTCCGGATCCAAAATTGAGTTGGATATATCAAAATGGAATTTAATCCAGAGAATCTGAAGAATAACTGAAATTTGGTTTTGAAATTGCTTTGATTTTCTCAGAAGATGGAGCCAGGGGCAAAAAGGGAATATTTATAAGGTTTTGAAAGATTTGGGGTGTTCACAGATGCCCCTCTTTGCTACTAAGCCGGTTGAAAGTCGAGCTTAGTGGCAAAGAAAACACTCCAAATTTTGAAAAATGTCTCAGTCAGCAGATCTAAACTGGGTGTGGAAGAATTAATATGACTTTTCAGGCTTAAAACCTTATTCTGAATGGTTTTGGGGAGACGAAATCCTCGAAGATGATGTGACCAAATATCAGAAATGAGGAAATCGTGATGGGACTTTGGATGAAGATCCCAAAATGGTGGAGAAATCAGAATTTTGATTTAGTCTTTTATAGGTGAGACAAGATCAACTTTTTAGACTGACTAAGGTTTAGCCCTTAACCTGGATGGGACGAAGATATATCAAGATGAATTGAATGAGGAAAGGAATATATGAGGACTTTGATGGGACATTTTTGAGAAAAATGCCTCGCGAGATGAAACTCGAGTATGATCCTTTCTTGGATGGATATATGAAGCATGGGTTCCTTTGATGGGGAAACCATGATGGGACTGGAAGAAAACACCTCGCCAAAACAAGGAATTTCGTCAGAACAAGACTCAGGTTTAACCCAAACCTGAAAAAAGAAGATACCTTGTGACACGAGGTTCAGGCTTAACCCTTAACCTAAAGGGGACGACCAAATGGAATCATTGAACGAAGAAACCATGATGGGACCTTCGGAGTTTGGACAAACAAATCCGAAAAGGAGTTTTGCGAAAGGTGGAAGATAAGGTTCTCTAAAGCTTGGAAAAGGGATGATCTTGGGCGTCTCATCGCTGAGACTGAAATAGCTTTTGAAATGGATGACCTCTCGCAGAAAATTCAGGTTTGACCCTTAACCTGAGTGGGAACGACCATACGGAATTCTCGAATGGAGATACCGTGATGGGACAGGAACAAATACTTCTCCTGGAGGAGGCAACTCTTTTGGAAAATATAAACAATTATAGGTTGCATCAAAATGGATATTGAATATTTATTTCATTCTTGGAATAGCTAGAAAATTTTGCCAATAAGATAACATTGTAGTTGACTGAAATGCTTGAAAATGTGCACGTATATGCAAAAAAGATATTCTCTCTTTCACCTAGAGTATTTCCTCCAATGAGGTTAACTCCTTCGTTTTAAGAGTCAAATTCAAAATTTTAGCGCTGATGATTTTCTTCAAGGAAACTATCCATTTCCTTGGTATGAGAAGAGAAGAAATATTCTTAATTTCATAAAAGCAAGTAATGAAAAGATATTGATAAAAGAATTTTGCATGAGAAAAGATGACTCCTGGCAATTTTGACAGTTTGATATCTGGGTGTTTTCCCATGATGATTATTTGCACTCCTTTTGAGTCATTGAATTTTCTCGGGTTTTTACATCATCCTTCATTTGGGTGTGTCCTGACTTTTCTCTCTTTTTCAAGAAAGGGTACGTCACAAACTTCTTTATCTTGGAGATGTTCTGATCCTTCTTTTATCTCAGGAATTCTATTGGTGATATTGGCTTAAAAGGTTTTTAGATGATAGCAGAAATCAAATATCTTTTAGGGTTTGTTGGTAGGTTCATCACACTTGCCTTCATCTCGACGGTGATCTGAACTTTCCCTGGAAGGATCCTTCACAAACTCCTTCATCTCGGAGATGATCCAGATCTTCTTTGGCCCCAGGGGTCTAGCTCGCATATTCGTTTTCATCTTGACGACAATTGAGAGATCCCTTTTGCAGATATTTGATTGCAGCTTTGAATGGATGAAGAGACATGGATGGTAGTGGATTCTTTTTATAGCTCAAGATATTTTCACTGCCTGATTGCCAGATAGCCGTTTTTAAACATGCGCCATAGCCATGATCAATATCAATTCGCTTTTGGCTTTTCAACATCATTGAATATTTCTTTCGCTAACCATACCAAGGATATTTCTTTCATCCTTTTGGTTGATCAACAGAGAAAATATTTGAATTTTATCCCTTTTTGGAAAGAATACTAGAGGTAATTCTTTTGTGTAGTCAGATTATTGGAATCAACAAATGTTTTTAGCAAATTGGCATAATGTTCCAGAGACTTTCATGAAATAATCACTCAATATAGATTTTGATGAGACCTTTAGCTGCAATTTAGAGGAATTGTGTGAGAAAGTCAGATTTTGGAAAATTCGATTGGTGAAAGACATAAGATTTTGGAAATCCCGACCAGTTATGAGAAACTGGATTTTGGTAATCCCAACCAGTTATAAGAAACTGGATTTGAAATCCCGACCAGTGAAAAATACTGGATTTTGATAATCCCGACCAGTTATGAGAAACTGGATTTTGAGATCCCGACCAGTTATGAGAAACTGGATTTTGAAATCCCGACCAGTTATGATAAACTGAAATTGAAAATCCCGACCAGTGAAAACACTGGATTTTGAAATCCCAACCAGTTATGATAAACTGGATTTTGAAATCCCGACCAGTGAAAACACTGGATTTTGAAATCTTGACCAGTTATAAGAAATTGGATTTTGAAATCCCAACCAGTTATGAGAAACTGGATTTTGAAATCCCGACCAGTAAAAACACTGGATTTTGAAATCCCGACCAGTGAAAACACTGGATTTGAAATCCCGACCAGTGAAAACACTGGATTTGAAATCCCGACCAGTTATAAGAAACTGGATTTGAAATCCCGACCAGTTATGAAAAACTAGATTTTGAAATTTCGACCAGTGAAAACACTGGATTTTTGAAATCCCGACCAGTGAAAACACTGAATTTTAAAATTTCGATCAGTGAAAACACTGGATTTTGAAATCCCGACCAGTTATAAGAAACTGGATTTGAAATCCTGGCCAGTTATGAAAAACTGGATTTTGAAATCCTGACCAGTGAAAACACTGGATTTTGAAATCCCGATTAGTGAAAACACTGAATTTTGAAATCTCGACCAGTTATGAAAAACTGGATTTTGAAATGAAAGATTTAATCTGTTGTTTTGAAAGTGATTGAATTTGGAGAAATTATAACTTGAGGGTTGAGAAAATGATAGATTTGAGAAATTGAAACCCGAAGGTTTGGAGATGATAGGATGGGGAAATTGAAACCCGAAGGTTTGAATGTGAAGTAGGTTGATTTGGGAGCTCAACTAGCATGAGCTGGAACTTTTGAAATACATGACCAACGAGAGTTGGGTCTTTTTTTAATACATGACCAGCGAGAGCTGGATCTTTTCAGAATACATGACCAGCGAGAGCTGGATCTTTTCAGAATACGTGACCAGAAAAAGCTGGATCTTTTGGAATACATGACCAACGAGTGTTGGATCTTTTTAGAATATATGACCAGCAAAAGCTGGATCTTTTGAAATACATGACCAATGAGTGTTGGATCTTTTGGAATACATGACCAGTGGGAGCTAAATCTTTTGAAATATATCGAATCTTGGGAAGTTCAAGTCAGAGCTTGAATTTTGTAGAAGGAAAAACTTTGATCAGAAGGTTGAATTTAGAAAGTTACCGGTGCGAAGACTGGATTTTAAAAATGAGCTAAAAAGTAAATAGTGCGAGGCCTGGATTTTCCAAATGAGCTCAATATATATGATTGAAAGGTTTGAGAAATAACCATTGCAAGGACTGGGTTTTTAAAGATGAGCTCGATTTTCAAAATGAATTTAGGAAGTAAAGATCCTTGGTGAAAATTCTGAATTCAATAGACCATCATAGTTTAACTGTATGTGGTCTGCTTTTAGGATTCTATCCCCTTATCCTGAACGGGGAAAATAATAAAAAGAATACCTCATTGAAAGGAGGCATTAGGTTTATCCCTTAACCTGAAAGGGTATTAGAAATAAAGATTAAAAATTGATGAAAAATTGCTAAAACTTGACAAAAATTGTCAACAGTTTGATGAAAATTTGATTAAGTTGAGAAATGAATGAAATTAATACAGATCATACTATCAATTGAAAATTGGTAGAATTCGAGAAAAAGAATTTTTGTCTAATCCTGCCTGCATATGATGAAGGAAGATAATTATATAAAATGCCCTAGTATCATGGAGAAGAATGTGAGAATTGATAGAAGATCATTGTTTTATTGAAATGACTTTTTGAATAGTACAAAAGGCTGAAATGAACATTTTAAGTGTAAAACTTCTTCAGATGCAGAGCATTGACAGGATCTGGCATTTCCACCCCATCTGCATTGATCAGACGATATGAATTGCGAGGTAATGCTTCCTTAACCACATAAGGGCCTTCTCAATTGGGTGACCACTTGCCTCGTGGTCGATGCTTGAGGTGAGCCATCGATCTGAGCACCAAATCGTTAACTCGAAATTTTCTCTCAATGATGGACTTGGCATAGTGTCGAGCTATCCTCTGACGATATGCTTGAGCATGCTCTGCCGCCTTGAGTCTCTTCTCATCCAGTAGATTCAACTGCACTAATCTCTGCTGCTGATATTGATCAAGTGGTAATTCTATAAGGAGGCAAATTTGAGAGCGGGCTTTTGGACATGGAGAGGTAACACTACTTCAGTTTCGTAAACAAGTTCTAAAGGAGTGGCATTGGTTGGAGTCTGAATGGTGGTTCGGTATGCCCAAAGTGCATCATGAATTTTCTCATGCCAATCTTGACCTGTTCTCACGATCCTTTCCAAAATGCAGATCAGAATCTTATTGGTAGCCTCTGCTTGGCCATTCCCTTGAGGATAATAGGGAGCTGAGAAGTGATGGCAGATTTTGAATTTAGAACAGAAGGTTTTCATCCTCTCATTTTTGAAATGGCTTCCATTGTCTAAGACAATGTCATGTGGTATGCCAAAGCGGCAAAGAATGTTTTTGTGAATGAAAGAAACCACATGGCGGCCTTCTATTGTGCGTAGAGTAACGACTTCAACCCATTTGGTGAAATACTCTGTAGCAGCCAGAAAATATTTGTGGTCGTTGGAAGCAGAAGGAGTAATTGGGCCTACGACGTCGAACTCCCACATAAAAAATGGCCAAGGAGAAACAACTGATTGTAGATATGTGGCCGATGCATGAATGGAAAGTGCATGCATTTGGCACTTGACGCACTTCTTCACAAATTGATGACAGTCCTGTTGCATGGTATTCCAGTAGTACCCTGCTCGGACGATCAGATTGAAGAGAGTTTGATAACCAACATGGCCACCACAAATCCCTTCATGTGCCTCTTGGATAATTTTCATAGCTTCTTTTTTGTCTAAACACCTTGCATATTCAGAACTAAACCCACAGCGGTAGAGGACATTGGCAAGAATGAAATAACAGGTAGACATATGTTGAATTGCACGCTGCTCCCTTTTTGGCATTTCTGGTGGAAATTCACCAGTCTTAATGAAATTTTTGATATATTGATACCAAGGCTTCTCCTTCTGATCAACCTGGTTTACTCGCATGCTGGAAATAAAAGCAGGTTGCTCAAGTCTACCAACTTTGAAAGAACAACATGATTCATTGCCTTTGAAGGATAAAATAGAGCCCATGCTGGCTAAGCCATCAGCTATCTGATCGTGCTCTCTTCTGATGTGATTGAGCTGAAATTCTTTGAAGTTGTCCACAAGAGCTAGGACGATCTTCTGATAGGAGATCAATTTAGAATCTTTCACCTATCATTCAGTGTTAACTTGACTGACAACAAGTAGCGAATCGCCAAAGGCATGCACTCTATTGACATTGAAACTTTGCAGAATTTTGAGGCCTTGTATTAGAGCTTCATACTCGACCATGTTATGAGTGCATTGGAAACCAAGCTTGAGAGAATAAGGGATCATTTCTTTTTCTGGAGTGATTAACAAAACTTCAATCCCTATGCCAGACATATTTTTAGAGCCATCGAAGAAAAGGTTCCAAACTGGAGGCTGTTGGACATTGCAGATGTGCTCATCAGGGAAATCATCCTCTGCTTTTATTTCTTCTGTCAGGGGAAAGTCTGCCAACTGATCTACGATCGCTTGGCCTTTAATCGATTTTTGAGAAACATACTCTAAGTCATATTGCATTAGAAGGATCTGCCATTTTGTGATCCGTCTAGTGAGAAATGGTTGCTCAAGAATATATCTGAGAGGATTAAGCTTTCATAGAAATTTGATTTCAGATGCCAACAAGTAATGTCTTAATTTCTGGCACATCCAAACCAGAGCTAGACAAGTCTTTTCCATCTGAGAATACCTCTTTTCATAATCAATAAAAGTTTTACTCACATAGTATATGGCATGTTCTATCAAACTGCTTTCTGCATACTGTGCGAGGAATCCACCACAGGCATTCTGATTGACGGAAATATACAGTAAGAGAGGCTTCCCCAACTTTGGCGGCTTCAAAACTGATGGATTAAGAAGATACTGCTTGATGCGCTCAAACGAGAGTTGGCATTTCGATCCCCATTCAAATTTAACTCCTTTTCTTAGCAAATGATTAAAAGGTTCACATCTCATGGCCAAATTGGAGATGAATCTGCAAATAGACTGAATACGCCCTTAAAGGCTTCGCAATTCCCTTAGATTAGTTGGAGGTGGCATGTCAATAATTGCTTTTGCTTTAGCCGGATCCACCTCTATTCTCTTTTTGCTGATTATAAAGCCGAGTAATTTGTCGGACTCTACTCTAAAAACACATTTCTGAGGATTAAGTCTCAATTTGTAAAGAATAAGTCTTTCAAAGACTTGACCAAGAGTGTCGAGGTGATCTTCCTCTTCTTTAGATTTGACCAGAATGTCATCCACATATGCATCCATATTTTTGTGCATTTGATCGTGGAAAATAATTGTCATTGCCCTCTGGTAGGTTGCCCCAGCATTTTTGAGCCCAAATGGCATTACTGTGTAGCAGAAGGTTCCCCATGGTGTAGTAAATGAAGTCTTTGACTGATCACGAATAGCCAGCTTGATCTGATTATAGCCTGAATATCCATCCATAAAAGAAAACATGGCATGGCCTGCTGTGCTATCGATCAGAAGATCAATATTGGGAAGTGGGTAATCATCTTTCGGGGTAGCCTTATTGAGATCCCTAAAATCAATGCAAATCTGAACTTTTCCGCTCTTTTTAGGAACTGCCATGATATTTTCCAACCAATCTGGGTAATCTATGGCTCGAATAAAGCCTGCTTTTAATAAATCTTCCAATCCTTCCTTGACTTGCTGCTCAACTCGAGGGTCCAACTTCCTCAGTTTTTGCTTGATTGGTCTGAAATCTGGTTTCAATTTGAGTCGATGCTCAACCATCTTAGGATCTAACCCTGGCATATCTTCATAAGTCCAGGCAAATACTTCTTGATGCTGCTTAAGGAATTGGATGAGTCTTGCTTTCTCATCTGCATTTAGACCAGAGCCGATTTTGAGGATTTTCGGATCATCTTCTGAACCAATGTTGATATCTTCAGTTGGATCTTGAACCAAAGATGATGGTTCATCCTGCTTCTAAATGTGAGCAAATTTTGGCAATTCTTGGATAGTTGAATCAAACTCTGCTGGCTCTTCAGTCTGCTCTGTTGCCTGACTGACCTCTGCTCTGACCTTTATCTTAGGAATCCTTGCCAATTTTGATTTCTTTTGGGAATATTTGGGATTGATAATAAATTTCTTCATCGATTCAGGAGTTAAGTTTTTGATGGTTCTGAAAACATCAAAAAAGTTTTTTCAAGAGAAAGTACAAGCCAAAAACAAGCTTCTTGTACAAAGCAAGAAACAATGGCAGAGACAAAATATAAGAAAGAATGATAGATGCCCAAATATGAAGAAAAGATCAAGTTTTCATTGATTCAGAATAAGATTTTTACAAGACTGACAAAAAGATTGAGATTGTGTTGTCCTTACAAGATTATCTGAGAAATAAGAACAGAAAAGCAGGAAAACTAAGGCATCATCTTCCTCATTTGGTCCCTCTGACAAATACTGCTCCTTTGCTGGAGACTTGGCCAACAAACCCCAATCCTGAACTATCTGAATGTTGAGCAGGAATTATTGGCTCCACTATACCGTCTTCATTTTTTCCCATGCCTCGGAATGGCTGGTACCTGTGTTTTATCAGCAGATCAAATCCCTTTCTGGCTTTGGAAAATTGAGGAAATAAGAGATGATCTTTGAAAGAAATGTAGTTGATGCGTCCTCCCAGCTTGAAGAAACGAGGTCCTTGCCATTAAACTATTGCTGCAATGTTTTCTTCTTCTTGGACATCTTTCAGCTTCAGCATTTCTAAACTCTCGCTGAGGTTGATCTCATCACTTTCTCGTATGCTTGGAATGTCCGCTGTAAATGTAGGACGGGGAATCATAGGCTGTGGCAGCCTTTCTTCGGGATCTTCTCCCAGAATGGTGGTGATCATCCCTCCCTTAGACCATTTTATGCACTGATGGAGGGTTGATGGAACAACATTGGCATTGTGGATCCATGTTCGTCCCAACAGAAGATTATAGGTCGGCGGCACATTGACGACATGGAATAAAACTGTGTGTACTGAATAATTAATGAAAATTTCCAGAAAGATCTTGCCCTTGGCAGTCTGTTTGTGATTGTCGAAGCCGTAGATTGTAATTGGATCAGGCACATATTCTTCTTCTTTTAACCCCAAGGCTTTTGATGTCATTTTCGGGCAAATATTGAGGTTGCTGCCTCCATCGACAAGCACATGTGGGACAGTCATGCCCCTGGTCCTTACCACGATGTACAATGCATTATTATGGAAAGAATAAGGTTTTGGCAAATCCTCATCTGAAAAAGTGATAGGCGCATTGGTCATCACCTGGTTTATAATTTGTGACATATCTTTTGGAGTAGTGTCTGGTTTTACCTTGATCTTTCTCAACAAATTATCTAGCATTTCTTGATGCTTGGGGGAATCATGAGTCAATTCTAGGATCGAAATGTTGGAGAGCTCCGTGATTGGCTTCTGAAGAATATTGGCCCACTCTTCGGCTGCTTTAGAGGTTTCTGCTTCCTCTGCAATGACTTCCTTTTTAATGAACCTTTTCGGGAAAACTTGGCTCCTTTTGCTCTCAACTGACGGGTTCATTTGACTGAGAATTGAGATGATGTTCATTTTCTGGGATGTAGGTTGGTCCTGATGTAGAACCATTACCTGATGCTGGAGATTTACGTCATTCTCGAAGCATGGATGTATGTGGCTTTGTGGAAGAAATGAGTGTTCTGAAATGGTTGATGCAGAATGATTTGGGAATGGAGCTGCTAGAATTTTCATTTTGCCTTCCTCTTCTTCTTCTATGAGGATGTTTTTGTCAAAGCAGTCTTGCATCAAGTGCTTCAGGAAGAAGCAATACTCTGTATCATGTCCCATTGCCCTATGGAATTTGCAGAACTGCTCTTTGAACCTTCCCATGATCACTGGAGGATCTGCAATTTTGGGAAGTTTAATCATTCCATGGGACAGTAAGTATTGCAGGACTTTTTCTAGAGGCTGGTCCAAAGGATTAAATTTTCGATACCTGCTCCAATTGATATGTTTGAGCTTTTCCTGAAGATCCCCTTTTTGTTGAGGACCGCTCGAGAGAGGCTTATCACTGTTCTTAAAGAACTTTCCTTTTCTTCCTCTGTTCTGATCAGACTTCGTGCCACTGTTGTTACCGTTCTTGCTGCTACTGCCCTGATTGTCACCTGAAGCATCGGCCGAATAAATAAAGTGTGTCTTCTTCTTCTGATCCTGGATATTTTTGGCCAGAGTGATGCCTTCATATATTCCATTCTCCACTCCCATTTCGAGTCATTCTGCTCGTTCTGTCAGTTCAATGAATGATTTGGATGGGTATGGAAAAATGAGGCTTTTCAAAGGCTGTGAGAAGTTGTTGAGGATAATTTGGAGGGCATATTCCTCAGAGATGGGATTCCTCATCTTGTTACAGATACTTCTTCATTTGTGGATGAAATCCCTAGCCTTTTCATTGGTTTTCTGTTTGAGGTTGTACAGGTGATTGAGCGTAGGCAAGGCTTATTGAACAGAAAACACTTGATAAACATGTTAACAACCTTGTCGAAATCCCTTAATTCAATGGGATTGACATGCTCGGCGTACCATTTGGCAACTATGCCTTCTAAACTGCGGGGGAAGCATAGGAAGAGAGCGCGGTTATCTTCGGGCCTTGGGATCGCCGGTTTCGCCGAACTTAATAAACTTCTTGGGGAAGTTCTCCAGATTGTTATCCCCTTCCAATCCGAGGTAGAAGTTCTGCCTGGTATATGATTTCTTTCCTTTGTCTCGAATTTGCAGATCATTGACTATCTTGGTTAGCACTTGGATCGGATCTTCTGCGGGGGTCCTGTACTTAGGTCTCACTCATACAGGCTCCTCAACTGCCCTTTTAGACTGTCGCAGGTGCTTTGGGATATATATCAACTGCTCTTCTTCTTCATAGTTCTCTTCTGCCGATTCTAAATCTTCAAAAGTGATGTCACGCTGAACTTTCTGCTTAATGATATTGACATGCGTTTTCATGGGCTTTTTCTTGATTTTGCTTTTCGTTGTGGCTTTCTTTGGACCAGCACTAGCTCGCTCAGCCATCATTTTCGACATCAGCTTCTGGAACACTTTGTACATGGCAGGATCAACATCACTTTCTTCTCCTGAGTCATGTCCCATGGACAATCTTGGAGAATTCATTTCTTCTTTCTCATTGTCACTGTGCTGCTAAACAGTCTGCTTGCCAACTCTTGTCTGAACCATATTGAGATGCCAAAGTTTTCCTGCAGAATACGGGAATGGTTAGAGTGCAGAAGAAACTTTTTTTAAAACCAATTTTTTTTGAAAAAAGAATGAAGGGCTTTGGTAGACAATTTAAAGAGATTATTCCATTACCCGAGATTGGGTCATCACAAGACTTGTGATAATTGTGTTACCATTTTTATGATAACGGAAAAATGTGCCTTGTTACCTAGGCGAGGTCGTCAACCATGATAAAAATATTGAAGAGAAGTAGAAGGAATGTCTCATTTACCAGGGATGGGGTCGTCACCAGAATTGTGACCATTTGTGCTATAAAACAAATAAAAGAATAAAATTTGGCCCAAAAAACTTTTCAGTAGAACAAAAGTAAACTTTATTGATGTAAATTCAAGGACAAAGAGAGGGTGGGCAGACATTTTGCAACCACTCTTGATATTCAGAAGATACATTAGATCCAAGAAATACAAATAGAGAAATGAAGGAATCCCAAGTATATTTGGTTACATGGTATGCCCCAGACCACTGATCCGATTGCAGATTGAATTCTGGCATGTTACCCGTCGAGAAGTGAATGTTGACGCGAACCTGCCGCTACGAAAACTGTCTGAGACACCTTTTTGGTTGATAATCGACACAAAAGAAGGGGCCAAGCAATCTGTAGCGCTTGCTGCGAGCATAAGTGTAACGAGGAACTAATTTTTTTCTATCGAAGAAATCCCAAATGATCTCCTTCTGATGCAGTTTCTCGATCAAGGCTCGACACTGAATGGCTGACTTTGGCTTCATACTGTTGAACCTGAAGGAACTAGCCTTTGATGGAACATGTCGCAGGAACCACGACTGCAAGGCATAAGTGCATCCTTCCACCAGAATAGTCTCCCCAAGAGCGAAATGAGTCAAGCCTCGGTAAAGAAAAGCCAAGGCTGCCATAGAGACTGAAAGCTGACGGGTCTGCTTTCTTCCCCATCTTCGAAAGAGTTAGGCAACTCTGACATCTATAAAATTATGACCATCTTGAAAGAAAGCTAATCCCACTGTGCATAGGATCATGGCATGCTGGATTCTGTCTTTTGTTGCTCGAGACAAGGTGTCAATCTCCTCGTAAGCTCTGTACTTGCGGTAGAGTCTGAACAGGTCGATGAACTGATTTCCATTGATCTCGGTGAGAGGCCAAGATGTGCTCCCTATTGCTCAGGCCAAAACTTCTAGAACATCCACCCCTTTGATGTTGATCAGGAACTTCTGCCCGACAGGATCATCTGGCTGACCAGCTGGTTCGGGCAATCCCATAATATCATTGAATTCATCCATCAGTAGAGTCATCTCCCCCCGTGTAAACCAAAATGTGCAGGTACGTGGATTCCACTGTTCTGTCATAGCTTGAATCAGACTTCAATTGATGGTTCACTTGCCTACTGCTGATGCCATCTCCAACCTACAGTCATCCAAGTGGTCTGGGAACATACGCGAGAAGGTGGCGAACCAAGAATAATACCACTGATGGAAGAAGGGATGAGACTGGGTGACTCGATGATCCGGGGATCCATCCTGTATCTGATAGAAGACATGATCTTTGGGAAAGATAGCATCAAGAGAATTGGACGCCATTGAAATGATACTGGGGCAAAGAAGAATAAGAAAAATTAGATAGAATACAGGACTTATGGATAGACTCTTGAAGAATAGATACTAACCTAGAATTTTTTGAAAGATCGAGGAAATTTTAAAAGGAATTTTCCAAAGGTTTTGAAGAAAATTTGAAAAAAGAGAAAAGAATGTAGGTAAGGGAAAAATATACACCTGTGATTTCTGAAAAATAAAGGAAAAGTTTTGAATAATATACCCAGGGTTTTTTAGAAGGTTTTGATACATATATATGGGAGAAACATCGCATAACCAAAGCTGCACAAACTAGGATGCGCACACAGCACTCCCTAAAGGCTGACTCTAAATGCAATATTTGAAATGGCTTGTAGGACCTTAATCCTAACTCTAAGGTTTTAGATCATCTGATTCCAATCAAGATATGACGATATACCCAAGCCAAAGCTCAAAGTACGTGGCATAGAAATATTTTTTCGGTTCTAAGGTAATGGCTTCCCAACATCCTTGAGCACCTACCGATATACCTCGGACTATGGCCCTTAGGTACGTGGTAGGGGGGCGCGAACCCAAATAGGTGGTCCAGTTGTGAGACTCTCTCCCGAACTATGGTTGAGTGAGACAGCCCAACAACGTGAAGACCGGGACAATATAGGTAGGGATGTTTTCAAAAACATGTTCAGCATGCAGATAAAACCAGAAAGCTCTAATGCAAGTCCTAAAAGAGATAGATTTTAAAATGAAGAGAAGCATACACTTGCATACATTATTTGCATTCAATCCCTAGAATTGAGGAGAGTTGTATTTCAAACATAAGTCTAATGTGAACATGGAATAATCTCCTCAATATGGTCCTACCAAACCATACTTAAATCCTATATGCAATGATGTCAGCTTAGGACAGAGTCTAGGCTTCTAAGGTTTGCATGGAAATGAAGCTGACATTTGTTAGAATAAAGACTTTAGATAATATCAGAACAAAGCAAAAGGCACAAATTGTACTGGACGAAGACGAGTCCCGTCTCGGTCGCCAAAACTGTGATCATCGCAAAATTTTTTGTCTCATTCCTCTTTTCCTTTCTCTTCGCCTTTCTAACCTTTGTTCCCTTTTTGAAGGAGAATAAAAGATAGAAAAGAAGAGAGAAGGGGGAAAGGAAGAAGAGAGAGAAATTCTTTTGCAAAGTTTCACTTGACCTTAATTTTGAAAATATTTTAGGAAATTACTCGCCTCCGTTTTGAAATATTTGCGAGAAAATTAAGAGACGGGATTCTCTCGTCGGTACGAGATTCGACCGTTCCTAGCGCCTTTACCAGGGGTAATCAAACCAAGGATCGAATTTATGCCCTTTTGCTTTGCTAAAATATCATCTAAGAATTTATCCTAAATCTAAATGCACAAAGAGTCATGCTTGTGCAATGCAAGGATGTATGCTCTTTTGAAAAGAATGGTTTGGAAATCTGAGATTTTCCAAGTGAAAATGTGATGATGGAATGAAGAAATGATTTTTGAATAGTTGAATTAAACTTAGAACTTGAGATAGATCAGGAAAGAGATTTGAAGTTCTAAGTCTTTGAAATAATCGGAGTTTGGGAGAATAAATCTTGACTTTGAAGAGAATGATTTGAAGCTGAGATAAAAGGGAAAGGAAGGAAGTTTCAAAGTCAGAAATTGGACTTTGAATCTAGATTTAGGAGAGGAAATGAAATTTGAAATGGAATTGAATTCGGGATTCGAAGTTTTGAAATGAGGAATCCAAATTGAGTTTGAAAAAATAGAATTGAGTTTTAAGAGATCCAGATGGGATATGAGAAATGGAGTTGGTTTTTGGAATTTGGAAATCAAGATAGACTTGGATTTGAAATCTGGCATCCTAAATGGATTTGGATCCGAAGTCTGGAATTCTAAATGGAATCTGGATCTGAAGTCTGAGATCCATGATGAAGTTGAATTCTGGATCCTAAATAGAATTGGATCCAAGATCTGGAATCCAAGATGGAATTTGGATCTGAAGTCTGAGATCCAAGATGGAATTGGATCCGAAATTTGGAATCCTAAATGGAATTTGGATTTGAAGTCTGAGATCCAAAAAGTGGAGATTGCATTTGGAAATCTGGATCCAAGTTGGGATTGGGTTCTAACTTTGGTTTTTGAAAGTCCAAATGGGACTTTTGAAGATGGGTCTGGATTTTGAAAACCCAGATTGAATTTAAAATTTAGGAAGAGTCAGATTTTGAGATTCAGAATAAATCTCAAAACCTTGATTTTGATTTGAGAAGCATTTTGAAGATAAAGAATAATTTTGAATTTGAAATCAGAAGATGAATCAGAAATTTCAAAGTTTAAATTTGAACTTTGAAATTTATTTTGGGATAGTGATTTGAGTTTGAATTTGAATCTTGAAAATGAATTTGGAATTTTCAAAGTGTATTAGAACTTTGAAATTTTGATTTGAATTGAAAGTTTGAATTTTGAATATACAAATGAGTTTTAAATCAAATAGGACTTCGAATTTGAAGTTTGAATTTGGAATCAGAAGATGAATCAGAAACTTCAAAGTTAAATTGAACTTTGAAATTGAATTTTGAATTGAATTTTGAATTTGGTTTTGAGTTGGAAATTGAATTTTAAATGTAGAAATGAATTTGAATTTCCAAAGTCAAACTGGACTTCGAATTTAAAGTTAGAATCTGGAGATGGTATTTGAATTTATAAGAGTTGAAAGTTTGACTTGAGAAGTGAAGAAAATATTTGAAGGAAATCACTTGGATTTTTTAAAAAGAATTTTTGAAAAAGAATTTTTGAAAATATGATGTAATTCTATCCTAAATGATGAATGAATTTAAAGAATTTTGAAATTGGATTTGAAAAAGATATTTCATTCTTTAAATGAATTGAAATAAGATTGAAGATATAATACATCCCTGACTATGGTCATTGAATGTATTATATAATAATCATATTTAAATTCAAGTGAAGAATAAAATATATTTTGGTGCTTTTATAGAGTTTAAAATTAAATTAACTCTCAATATATTCTGACTATGGCCATTGATATATGTTTTGAGTTAATTTTAATTTAAACCCTGATAAAAGAGGAAAATATTTAAAGAAAATATGATGATTTTTAAAAGGGATCCAGTGTGGATCCGGTGTTATTTCATAAAAGATAAAAATCCTAAGTTTTGTTTACATCCTGACTATGGCCATTGGTATAAATCATCAACTTAGGATTAATCACCTTTTATAAAATGATGCACGTGCCATTCGGGTGCCCATTTGTGAATTTTTGGAGAAATAATAAAAAGAATGATATGAAAACAAGTAATTCCATGAGAATACATGTTCATACATTCTATGCTAGAGCAGGAAATGTAAATATTCTCATTAATTCCTAGCTATTACAATTGAAATTGAAATAACAGAATCCTAAAGAGAGGAAATTAGCATTTTCTATATATTTCCTGTAAAACAAAAAGAGTTAGCATAAAGCAAAATATGAAACATGGGAAAGAAACTAAGAGGTTATATTGAAACAAAAATGTAATATGATGATGCCTAAATGAAAATGCATATGCAGTGATTCCACCAATGAGTAAACCTATATGGAGGTATATATTTGATTTATACTAATAGAAATGAGCATATCATGTACTAAGCTGAGAAAAAAGAAAAAAAATGTACATGCTTAATGAGAAGCAACCCATGAATTGTCAAAGAATTGTCGCAGCTTGTGAGCTGCTATAAGTAATCATGACCAATCATGAATGTATTGTACATTGACAAAATATAAGATGCACATGAAAGTGTTGTGCATAGGCGGAAGTAGTGAAGGAAGTGTGTATTGATGTGATGATATAGCAGGGGAAAGGTAACAGGTAGATGGTATGGCTAGGGTATGGGTGTCGGCAGCAAAACATACCACAAGGTATCACCTGTGACGATCATAGCATATGACAGATCATGGGTGATGAAGGTAGGAGGTAACAGTGAGTGGAGGGAATGTAAAGGCTGTAAATAATTGGCAGCAAGCATAAGGTTGAGGGGAAAGTATGGCTGGTGCAAAGGGGAAGGTGTGTGCTATGAATAGCAGTGTACCTAACAGGTACAACCAGCTGAGTTTGTTGTGGGGTTGATGGTGATTCACAACAATTAAATGTGAAGCTACACCAACTCAGGGAGTTGATGTAGATGCAGAAAAATCATCACAACGATGATTGGCTTGGTAGATGTAAGGAAGCTACAGCAGTGCTTAGCACTGTTGTGGCTGAATGGGAAGTGAAGGGATGCTATGGCGGGCCATAAACTAGTGAGCTACTCTAGATGTGAGGGGCTACTGTAGTGGTGGACAATGAGCTGAAATGTGGGGGGTTGTGTTGGCACCTAATATAAAATTTAACATTAAGAAATAAAATACACAGGGTATATGCATAATGAAGTGATGTAGGAGAACAAAGGAACTTTGGTTATCAGTTAACTTCAAATGTCGTATTCGATCAGATGGGGAATCTAGTTGATCAACCCCTCAACCTGTTCAATCAATCAGCTAGTAAACTGATCTTCAGTTTCAAGGTGATCGACTAGTGATAAACAACCATCGATATTGAGGTGATCGACCTGTCATTGGAGCAAGACTCCATGGAACATAACAGTAGTGAGAGGGCAGATAATATGTTGGAAATAATAGCATATTCAACGTGACTTCAGGGTTTTGAAAGCATTGCTTTGCTAAAAGGAAAAAAAAAAGATGAACATAGTCTACTAAAATCAGTAACAGCAAAAGCACAATCATACAATGTTTAGAATCTTAGATTCTTGAAACCTAAATGGATCATGATTCAGGAATACCAAGTCTCAACAACGCTGGATTTCACAGTGTTAAAAAAAATGCTGGAATTCGCTTATACAACCTCCCAAAAAGCCTTCAGTTTCGACTCAGATAATCAATGTAACATGAGTGTCTGACATTCTCCCTCCTGATGAACTAGGCATCTCATTCAGAATTTATTCCAACCACTTCCACCAAAAAAATCTAACAGAGATTCCAGATGATGACTTCTGAATGTATATTGCATAAACATTAGGTGATTTGTTGGGACGACATCCTATAAACATCCCCTCAACGAATCAGAAATTCACACAGAGAAGTAACCGGACATGCAAACCAAAAATTCAATATACCACGCATATACAGGAATGGTCTGCATAGCTGCTACACCCATCAAATCGAGTGAACTAAAATATGCATCTGAATGAAGAGTTGTAGAGATATAACAGAGAATATATTTCAAGATCATGATGCTTAAGATACGAGAATCAATCGGGAAGAAAAGATAAATGATGCATCTAAATCTATATTTACAGCAACCTAACCCAAAGAAAGAAAAAAAATATATGATAACCTTGGTTAATAAAGGAGGTGAATATGATTTCCAGAAATCCAGATGTGGCAGAAACAATTTACACAGATACACCATAAATCAAATAAATGACAATAGAAAATAAGAGAACTTAAGAGAAAATTAACAATTGTAAATACTAGATACTGGGATCTGCAGATTACTTGTGCCATGCGCGTGAATCACTGTTGGCTATATGCCCAATTGATGTCACGGTTTCACTCTAATGGGAATATGACCAAGAGAATTCAAGAGAAAATTAGAAACAGCAGAGAAGAGGGAAAGAAGAAAAGAAGAGAAAGAAAAAAAAAAGTGAAAGAAAGTAAAGAGAAACGATAAACTGAAATGATAATATGAGAGAGATGATAAAAAAAATGTTTAGCATCAAGAAAACTTAAATCGAATTAAAATGCCTTAAATCAAATATGAAAGATAAATCGTGATAAAAGGAAATCAAAGGTGAAACCAGAATCTATGTGTGTGCTACAGCAAATCAGAGCCCCCAGCCAACAGAGGTACATATTACAATTATGTACAGGGAAGCAATCAAAAGCACAACCGTGAAGCTTGATGTGATATGCGTCCATGATGATGATAGAGGGGATAAAATCCAAATCGAAATCGAAAACCTGAATAAGAAAACGAAATCTGAAGACAAGAAGATATAAACCAGAAGAAATCCCAAATAGAAAATTGAGGTAAATAATAAAGAGAACGGAAGAACAAAAAAAAAAAGGTAAAAACGAGAAGTCAAACCTTATGATAGAGATCAAGATATAAACAGAATTAAAAGGGGAATTAAGCTATGGACAGATCAAAAAAAAATTGAACTAAAAGGGGGGGAATAAATCCAAATACGAATCACGGTCCAGACAAAATAATAATAAAAAAAATGGATAAGAAGAAGATGTGGGATCGTGATCGTCCCATTTGCTATTGCACAGAGAAACAAATTGGTTCGTTAGAGACCAATCAATGTTTCTATGGTGCTTAAAATGGGGGAAATATAGACAATAGAGACGTCTAAAGGGAATCAAAGGATAAAAGAAAGAGACAAGAGGTGAGATTCTTACCTTCTTACTGCAGAGGAGAAAGGCCTCAGGAAGAGGAAGGACGAGCGAGATGGGCGATGGTGATCTAAATGGCGATGAGAAAACCCTGATGATCTTACCCCTTCCCCTGCGGTCTCCCTTTATAGCGGGAGGCCGTTGGAGGTTTTACAAGGGAGGTCCCTCTTTGTTTACAAAATTTTCCAAACATGGGGGATTTAACCGATTTTTCTAAAATGTGTTTTTAAAAGGCCATTTCTTTGTGTTTTCTTTTCGATTTTCATATTATATATTTATATATTTTTTTTTGTTCTTTTCTTGAAATCTTCTACATTTTTTGTATTTTTGAAAATAAGAACTCTAAAACTTTGGGATTTTCTAAAAAAGTTTACAAATATTTACAATAGAAGGCTTTTCGAAAGTTCGAGGTTTATCTTTTGGAATTTTCCTCAAAAAGCGGGTTTATATCCGGGTTTCAAGGAAATATTCGAGGTTTAAAACCTTGAATCGAGAAATACAGAGTTGTGGATCCAACAGGATACCAAATGGACTGTCTGAGCCTTTCAGAAATTATTTTTGGCATTTTTATAATTACAATTTGTGAATTGAACAACGAGGCTCAGATTTGGATTTTAAACACTGGGTCCAGATCCAAAATCAAGTTGGATATATGAACATGGAATTTAATCCAGAAAATCTAAAGAATAACTAAAATTTGGTTTTGAAATTGCTTTGATTTTCTCAGAAGATGGAGCCAGGGGAAAAAAGGGAATATTTATAAGGTTTTGAAAATTTTGGGGTGTTCATAGCTACCCACCCTGAATCACCTCTATAATCTGAAGCAGAAGGACACTGAAAAGGCCAGAGACTTTATCCACAGATGAAGATCCACCTGCAATCAAATGAAGGATCTGATATCAGAAGGGCATGTGTTGTTGGTCATCCTGAATAATTTTTCCCAACCTTTGAGAGGTCTGATCTCTACTTCCCCAGCACGATCTTTCATCGAATTGATAGAACGAGCTGAATGGCTCGAGATGGGAATATGGAATGGAGTATATGAGAGCCTCACGCTCTCAAAGAGCAATTCTGATACCAAGAAGAAGTCAAACTTCACATTCTCTGTGAATGCCCCTGGCAACAACAATGGCAATAGCAAAAGGGGTGGCAGAAAGAACCACATTTGCGGATCAGGGAGTCTAAATCCCAGCAGAGATGATCATACAGGACAAGAAGACAGAGTCAGCAGGCAGAATGACAGCACTCCTGCGAGTATCTAACTAGAATTAAAGCCCCAAGGGAGACCAAAGCATGACGATTGGGGATATGACCATAATTTTACTCCCTTAGAAAAACCGCTCGAGCAAGTTCTGGAATACATGATAGCCAAAGGGATGGTTAGACTCTCCAAGATAGCGGATCCTCCTGTGACCATGGGAAGGTTTAAAGATCAGTTCTGCAAGTTTCATCGGAGAATAGGTCACGACACTGAGCATTGTTTCGTCTTCAACAATATTGTTCAAGACTGCATTAATAAGAATCTCCTCGTTGAAGATGAAAAGGAAGACTAGTCATCCTGACTGAGCTTTTTTCTCAATTATTCAAGAAGCTGACAATGTTAGCATTTTCTCATTTCTCATCTTGCTTTCATTATTTTGAAGGGATAATGCAATCTCATTTATCTTTTCTTGATTTGTCATCTTTCCTTCAATGCATTAATAAAATTATCAATTTTCTTCATAAGCTTGTTCTTCTTCTCTGCAAAACGTCTCTTATAAGGAATGACCTCTCTCGGGGTGTCTCTCTAATCAATCAAGAAGCTAGTCGCTTTGTCAATTATCTTCTTTTTATCCAAAATTTGTTTCCCCTATTACACTGGGGCATTTTTTTGGAAAAAATGTTTTTATTTCAAAACATCCTGTATGCAGGTAGGATCAAATAAATCTCTCATTTTGCATCCATTTACATCATTTTGCATTAATTTGCATACATTTGCATCCATTTGCATCAAATTCATAATTTTTCCTTCAGGTTAAGGGATAAACCTGAGTTACCCATTCAGGATAAGGGATAATCTTGAGATCCCAACAATTATTTTGGTCATAATTCCCAAATGTCTCTGGAGCGCCGGTCTCTTTCCAAAAACAAAAATCAAATTTCAAACACTAGGTGATTTTCAAAATTCAGTGCTCATATTGGTTCATTTTCACAATTCATTTTTTATACTAATACATTTCCAAAATCCAGTGCTCGCGCTGGTACATTTTCAAAATCCAATGTTTGTAGTGATACATTTTCAAAACTCGGTGCTCGTACTGGTACTCTTTCAAAATCTAGCACTCGTGTTAGTGTCTTTCCCATTGGTCACGTTAGTCGATCTCTTAGGTGTAGTCTTTGTGTTGACCTTCCATCATAATTCAAGTTCAATATCAATTATGTCAATTTTGACCTTCGGGTCATCCAATTTCCAACTTTCAATTTTCAATTTTGACCTTCGGGTCACCTAATTCTCTATTTCGACCTTCGGGTCGCTCAATTTCCAATTTCGACCTTCAGGTCATTCAAATTCTCAACTTCCTACCTTCGGGTTACAACTTTATCAATATCCATCACTTTCCAAGCCTTCAGGTTACAACTTCATCAATGTCAATCATCAAATCCAATCTTTTAAACAAATCCTGCTTTTGAGTTGGTCGGTCAACAAATCTTGCTTTAGAGCTGGTAAGTCAAAACAAAACCCAACTTTCGAGCTAATCTTTTACTGAGTCTTTTCAGGACTCAATTTAGTCATGGATATGTCAATTAGACCTCAAGCAATTTCTTTCACCAAGGATTTCAAGAACATTTTGCCAATTTGTCGTCAAATGCTTGTTGATTTCAAAACCTTTATTACACAAAACTTTACCTCAGAATACCTTCAGCATTACTTCTGAAAGAGCAAAGCTTTCGTGAAGAAGGATTCAAAATTCAAAATCTTTTTATTGGCCAACCAAAAAGAGGAAGAATAAATTCTCGATATGGCCAGCAAAGAAAATTCAATGTTGTTGCAAAGCCATAAGTGATCGATATTGATCGCAGTCAATGGCACATTTTTAAACATCATTCTTGTGGAAATAAGGCAGTCGAAATATCCTGGGTGATACAGAAAAATCCATTCAATTTCCATATCTCCTCAATCATTTAAGCTGCTATTAAATATCTGCAAAAGGGATCTCTCAATTGTTGTCAAGTTGAAGACGAATTATGCGAGTTAGACTCCCAGTCCAAAGATGATTTGGATCATCTCCAAGATGAAGGAGTTTGTGACGAATCCTTCCAAGGAAAGTTCAGATCACCGTCAAGATGAAGGTGACTGCGATGAGTCTCCCGACAAACTCTAAAAGATATTTAATTTTTGCTATCATCAAGAGATTTTCAACCAAAGAACGAATACCGTCAAGATAATCTCTGAGGTAAAGAAGGATCGAAACATCTCTAAGATGAAGGAGTTTGTGACATACCCTTCCAAAAAAAAGAGAGAGAAAAGTTAGGACATCTCCAAAATGAAGGATGATGTAATCCCAAACAAAAAAACCAAGAAAGCTTAAATTCTGCCAAAAAAAAAAAGAGTGCAGAAAGATCATCATGAGAAAAGAATCCCAGGATATTAGATTGCCAAATCTGTCAAGAATCCTCTTTAAATTTTATGAAATTCTATTATCAATATTATTTCACCAATTGCTTTCACAATATCAAGAATACTCACTTTTTTGTTCATATCACGGAAATTGATAGCTTCCTTGAAAGAAAGTCAATTGCAAGCAATTTGAATTCAAATTTTGATTCTACGAAGTTAAGCCCAATCGAAGGTAATACTTCAGGTAGAAAAGAGGGAATATTTTTGCACCAATGTGCATCATTTTCAATTATTTTGAATCAACAATAATTTTCAACATGTTGACAATATTTTCTAGTTGTCCTAGCGTAAAGCGAGAGCTTGAGGTTCATCTTTGGCGCAACCTGACATCATTTGTTATCCCTTTTAAGACTTGATAACAGGAGTTTTCAAGATTCCTTCCCTTCTGTTAGTATAATTTGAGCGCCTGGGCTCTCGATTCGCACACTTCTCTGTGTCCCCACTGTCCCACCATGGACAGTCCAATTTTGGCTCGAGGTTAAGCCACCAATCACTTTCTCGCAAAAGGTCATCAATTTCAAAAGTTATTTAGTCTCAGCAATAAGGCGCCCAAAATCAAACCCCTTTTCAAGCTTTAGAGACCCCAATTTCATCCTTTTGCAAAACCCCTATCGGATTCATTGTGCGGAAGTCTGAAGGTGCCATCATGGGTTCTTCTTTCGAGAATCCCATCATTTTCATTTTTCAGTCAGGTTAAGGGTAAAACTTGAGCCTCATTCTGATGAGGTATTTCATTTCCCAATCAGGTTAAGGGTTAAACTTGAGTCTCATTTTGATGAGATATTTCATCTCCCAGTCAGGTTAAGGGTCAAACCTGAGCCTCGTTTTTACACGAGGTATTTCTCGTCCCATCCAAGTTAAGAGCAAAACCTAAATCTCACTTCTTTGAAGTAAATCTTTTTTCCTCATTATCCATTTCATACCTGCCATTTTCGTCAGAGCTAATTTTCATATCTAGTCAGATCCTTCTAATTGGGGCATTTTTATAGCCCAAATTTGGTGTGTTTTTCTTTGCCACTAAGCTTGGCCCTAAACAGGCTTAGTAGCAAAGAGGGGCATCTATAAAAACCCCAAATTTTCCTTATTCATTTTTAAATACACCCCTCATGCAATGCCAACCCTGGTAGATCAGTGTAGGAGTTAAACCCCGAGTCTGTGTCAGAAAATTACCATTTTACCCCTAGGTCATCCCGAACCTTAGTCAGTCAGTGTCAACCGAGTTCGTTGATCAATTTTGAATAATTAGAATGTCAGTCATTTCTAGCTCACCCGAGCTCACAATGAACAAACCATTTCCATTTCTGACCATTCCTGCCAAAATGAGATCATTTCTCCATAAATGAGCTCGTTTCTCACTCAAATCCAAGCCAATTGTCTCTGAGTCAGTCATTCTCAGTCAGTCATATTTCTCTGAGTCTAGCTTAAGCTCACTAGGAGTTCTAGTGCTCCAGTTTTAGTTCAAAACCACTTCTAAGTGTCTAGGAGCCCATTTTAGCCTGTTTCAGCCCTTTCAGCTGAAATTGAGCTAAGTCCATCCAGTTGAGCTAGTGTTCGAGCTTCGATTTTAGTTTATCTCAGTATTACTGATCTTTATCCTAGCTCTGGTCTGTAATTCACTTCACTCCAACAACCATTTCTCACTATTTCTGTAACAATGGCAACTTTTCTTGACAATTCAGTGTGGGAGTTCAGTCGAGTCAGTGTCTTGTCAGTCCACTTGAGTTCTGAAACTCTTAAACTCAGCTCAATCCAGTTCATTTCAGTTTAATTCAACTCACACCCCAATTTTTAGTGTCACTCTGGCCCGGTAGAGCCCGAAAACCATTTCTTGAACTATTTTGTAATTTTATCAAAATTATCACTTTTTGAACTAGTACAACTGTCAATTAAAGTCCAACATCCAAAATTCTTCATTCAGGGTCTGCATTTCGCATGGCATTTCATGTCATTTTACATCATTTCATATCATTTCTCAGTATTTCATAACATTTCATCACATTTCATTTCATTCTCGAGGTCCAGAACTCTAGTTTTATAAATTTCAATCCAGATTGAGTTTTAAAAGTTTTCATAAATCAATTTCAAACCCTGGGTTTCCAAATTGAGATTTTTACCCCAAGGATTCTAAATTTGGAAATATTTTCTCTAGAAAAATAATCTGGATTTCTTTTAAACTCAAATTTTCAAATTCTAAACTGGATTTGCTATGCAACTGGGTATGAAACTTCAAATTCTGAGCTCATTTTAAAAACTGCCAAAATAGCTCATTTCGTTCAGAAATTTTTTGAAAAGACCATTCTACCCCTATGATCTTCAAAATAAATTTCAAATTTAGAAAGTAAGCCCACTCTGAGATGGCTCCTTCATTCACATCTACCTTTTCATTTCAAAATAAATAAATAAATAATTCCTTTTCCTTATAATTGTTTTTTTTTATTTATTTTTTTATTTTATTTTTATTTTATCTTTTTCACCCTGTGGGACCCACCAAAGTGGTGGATCCCCACCCCCACCCCTCCCCCTCCCTTCTCCTTTTCTCCTTCTTTCCTTTTCTTTCTCCCTTTTACTTCTCTTTTTCTTCTTTCTTTTCTCCTTCCCCTTTCTTTCTTTTTCCTTTCTTTCTTTTTCTTTCTTCCCTTTCTTTCCCTCTTTCTCATTCACGTATCCTTTTTTTCTTCCCTCTTTCTTCCTGCCCTCCTTCTCTTCTTTTCTTTCCTTTTCCCTTTTGTTCTTTCTTTCCTTCTTCTTTTCCCCTTTCTTTCTTCCAACCCCCTTAAGACCCCTCTTTCCTTTCTAAATCCCAAGGCATCTTGGGTACCTCTCCCCTCTCTCATTAAGCTCATCTCTTATTAAAACTTAGGGTTTTCATTTTTATTAGACCCTAAGTCATTACACAAGAGGGGACCCTACAGTGGATGCTTGGAGCTTTCTCTCTCCCTCTCTTCTCTCACATGGCTGCCCATTCTTTTCCCTCTTACACCTCTCCCTGTCTCTCTTGCATTCTATTCAGCCACTCCTTGGCTCCAGCCACCTCAAGCTCCACCACCTCCTTCAAGTCTCCTTCCTTCAAGTTTTGCAGCCACCGGATCCTCTTGGCTACAACCACCTCCAAGGCTGCATCACCAAAACAGCCTCCTCCTTCAACCATCTTGTTGTGGTTTCATCACAACATCTCCAACAGGTTGCTTCCCTCCAACCGGCTCCATCACATCCAGTCATCTTCAGCCTTCTTTGGTGCAGCTGCAAGCCTCCTCCAGCATCATCAAGGTGTTGATGTTGCCCCTCCAAAACATTCTTCAATAGTCGCCCCAACACAGCAGCATCAAGATACCCCCTTTAGCCGATCAAGCTTTTCCTTTCCAAGGTAAGAACCTCCATTGCTTATGTCGTCACTATCATTCTAATAATATTGCATGATGATTACCTATGTCATATAATGAAATGGTGCTATCGGATGTGGTGCTTCATCCTTTCCATGGATGAAGTCACCCGATTTAATAGCCAACATCAAAATGGTTCATGACTCCCTAATTTTTTTTTTATGTTTTATTACCATCATCATATAGATCTCATGTTTTTCTTTTACTTAGGTTTATTTCTTAGTTTTATAGTTATATTATTCATTTATTTTAGTGTTATTAATGTCTAATGTCTAATGTCTAGTTTATAGGTTTTTCATTTATGCGCATAATACCATTGTCATTTCATGTATGAATTTTAATTCATAAATCTTGAACTTTTTAGGTTAATTAGGTTTGCTTGCTTCTAATCCCCTACAAAAAACCTAGATCCATTTGAGGTCTATAACCTCAGAAAATAAATCTAATCCCAAACTGAGGTTTTACCCTTTTGGAGATTCCAGATTCCATTTTAGCAGAGTTGTTGGCCCAAGATCTCCCAGATGGACGATCCAAATCTTCCTCAAAAAAATACAGTGAATCCTTGTTAGAATCTATTGTTTTTAAGTATTTTCCCAGATTTTTCAAATGAGGTTTCATCTCTGTTAAAAATTAAGCTTTTCCAAAATCTGTGAAAATCTTAATTTTTCCTTGTCAGGGTCTAGATCGACCCTAATCTGCTGTGATGCTTCAATCTGTAGGTTTTATGTCACAACTCTCAACAGTGAAGTTATTCCTCACTATTCCCTCCATCATTCCCCAAAATTTGAGAATTTTAGGAGCATCATAGATATTTTTTCCGGAATTAAATTTCATGTCTATCAAGTTCCAATGTCTAAGAATTATAGAGATCTAGGTCTCTCAAAATCCTTTGCTCTTTTCTAAACCGTTCATCTAATCCCAAAACTATCAAAAAAGGATTTTTTTCTCTGTTTGTCAAGAACATTCTTCCAAAATTCTAGTCATTTTCCTCACTTTTTGCTATTTTTCCCATAATTTTGCCCAAAACTTGTCAGTCTGCCCTAAATCCTAGAGTCACCGGATTCTGATCCGACTTGTCGGAGCTGTCAAGCTCCGACCATAGGTCAAAACCAAAAGCTGTAAAAGTAAAAAATCTTTGCCTAACTGTCCTCTGTCACCTCATAAAATTTAGGAAAATTCTATGGTAGTATAGTACCCAAAATTCAGTTTAGAGTTAGCATTTTAGGCAAAATCTTGATTTTTAGGATTTTTAGTTGATTTCTATATTAAAAAAATACCAAAAATATAGATTTTCGAGCTTTATTCTGTTTTTAGGGTTAGTCTAGGTGTCCATGTCAAATTTGGCTCAATTCCAAGTTCATTTACCTTATATGTTAGTTTACTTTTAAATTCTTGGGCGAAAATCAAGTCAAATTCAGTAATTTGTGATATTTTTGCCATTTTAGGGTTTTTATTATGTGAATAAGCATATCATATCATATTAGGATTAATTTAAATATCATTTGCATTTCATATTTTAACTTTTTGTAAAATTTATTTCAGAAAACCCTGGTTTCAAGGCCATAGTCTTGTTATCAAGGGCATTTTGGTCATTTTGACCTCAATTTTAAAATTCCAATCTTTAATTCTCTAATTTTTCATGCATATCATCATACTGCATCATATTATGTTTAATTTTAATTCATTTGATTTTCAAATTTCCAAATTTTACAAAAATTCTCTCAGAAAATCCTGATTTCTAGGCCATCAAGGGCATTTTGGTCTTTTGACCCCAATTTCGAATTTCCAAGTTTATTTTTTATTTTTATTACTTATTTCTCATGTTTATATCAAAGGGGGTATGAATTTGGGTTTATATCTGAATAATATCTGATAATTTCTAATATTTTTGGATAAATCCAAATAAACCTACATTTCTATGATAACATGTTTTCGAGTTTTGCAGGAATATTCATGGAGAAGACTTTTATTTTATTTTATTTTAATTCAATGTAATATCAGATGTAATAATTTGGAATAAGAGTTACTTCTCAACTTAGAATAGAACTGTATTGCATATAGCTTAATTTCTGCAATTTCCAATATATGATGTATGATGCATATGCACATTTTCCAAAATCACTATGGTTGACACGAATGGCATGTGCATGAGCTCTTAGGGAGTTTATAAACTTGGTGAGATTCATATTTATGGCCATAGTCAGAATACAAAAAAAACCAAGATTTGTGATCTTCGTATTAGCCACACTCAACCTACACTCTTAGGCTAACTTCAAAAATGCACTGCATTTCTCAAAATTTCAAATGGATTTTTCCAATTCCTCAAAGAAATCTCTTTCAAATTCATATTCTTTCATTCAATTTTCATTATCTTCAAAATCATTTTCCAATTCTATTTCACAGAAATTGATTTTCCCAAAAATTTCCAAGTCTTTCTCAGGATTTGATTTTCTCAGAACTGTGAATTTTCAAATGAGATTTCAAGGTATTTCCCAAGTTCAAATGATGATTTCCCAAGATTTCTACATTCTCAATTTCATTTCCAAATCCCAAAATCAATTTTCTCAAAGACCTTATTTTCCTGAGAATCTATTTTTCATTTCAAAAATCATTTTCCAAAGAACTTTCTGATTTTCTCAGAATTCTCAAGTTCGTTTCCTAAAAAAAGTAGTCCAAATCTCAAAATCGATTCATTTTCTCAAAGTTTAAGTTTTTCTGAGAATCCATTTTTCATTCAAGATTCATTTTCCAATGCAATTCCTAATTTTTAATGAAATTCAATGCTTTTCTCAAGTATTTCTCAAGCATTTTCCATGTACATCTCAATTTTCCAAAGCAAACATCATATTTCTCAAACTTACATCTTTTCAAAATTTCATAGCACATGTATGATTCTCTGTGCATTCTAGAAAAATAGAGCATAATTTAGATAATTTAACTTAGTCAAAGCACACAATTGATCCTTGGTTCGATTACCCCTAGTAAAGGCGCCAGGAACGGTTGAACCTCGTACCGACAAGTGAATCCCATTCCACGGATTTTTTCTGCAAATTTTCAAAACAGAGGCGAGTAATTTTCAAAACCAATTTTCAAAACTTTGGTCGAGTTTGACTTGCAGAATCGTTTCTCTCTCTCGCAGATGGAGGAGGGAAAAATTTTGCGATGATAACACCAGTACGAAACTGGATTTTGGAATAGTTTGACCTATAAAAATTGGATTCAGAGAGTTCGATTAGTAGGAATCGGATTTAAGAAGTTCAACCAGTAAGAACTGGATTCGGAGAGTTCAACCAGTAAAAACTGGATTCAGAGAGTTCGACCAGTGAAAACCGGATTTAGGAAGCTCAACCAGTGAAAACCAGATTTAGAAAATTCGACCAGTAAAACCGGATTTAGGAAGTTCGACTGGTAAAAACCGGATTTAGAGAGTTCAACCAGTAAGAACTGGATTCAGAGAGTTTGACCAGTAAAAACTGGATTCAGAGAGTTCGACCAGTAAAACTGGATTTAGGAAGTTCGACCAGTGAAAATCAGATTTAGAAGAAGCACTAGCATGAACACTGGGTTTTGAAAGAGTACCAGCACAAACATTGGATTTTGAAAAAGTACTAGTACGGACACTAAATTTTGAAAAAGTACCAGAACGAACACTTGATTTTGAAAAAGCACCAGCACGAACACTGGATTTTGAAAAAGTATCAGCACGAACACCAAATTTTAAAAAAATACCAGCACAAACCCTGAATTTTGAAAAAGCACCAACACGAACACTGGATTAGAAAAATTACCAGCACGAACACTGAGTTTTGAAAAAGTATCAGCACGAACACTGGATTTTGATAGAGTACCACCACGAACACTGGATTTAAAAAAAAATTACCAACATGAACACTGGATTTTGAAAAAGTACCAGCACGAACACTGGATTTTAAAAGAGTACCAGCACAAACACTAGGTTTTGAAAAAGTACCAGCACGAACACTAGATTTTAAAAGAGTACCAGCGCTTTGAAGATATTTGAAAATTGTGATGGAAATTTTCAATTTTGTCTTCATGATTGATTATCATAAATGACTGGCGGGGTCTCAGGATTTATTCCTTATTCTGAATGGGTATCGACTCGATGCAAAATGATGCAAATCAATGTGAATGGGTATCCATCAATGTGAATGAATGAAGATCAAGGTGGGTTGGTGTCGATCAATGCAAATGAATGCAGATCATGCTAAATAAAAAGACAATGCTTGATTATGCATGAAATGATGTTTGATGAAAGAATTTGCTTGATAATGAAAGAATTAACTTGATCCTACCTGCATACAGAGTATTTTGAAATAAAAGACCAGTTTTTATAACAAAAATGCCCCAGTGTAGTCTGGGAGGAAGATATTCAGATGAAAGAATAATTGATCATTATTGAAGAAAGTTCTTTAAAGAATATAAAATATATAACAAGCGTTCTAAGCATAGAATTTCTTCAGATGCCAGACATTGATAGGATCGGGTAGTTCTACCTCGTCTGCATTAATCAGACGATACGAGTCGCGTGGTAATGCTTCCTTGACCACATAGGGTCCTTTCCAATTCGGTGACCATTTTTCACGTGTGCGGTGCTTGAGATTAGCCATTGATCTAAGGACCAGATCATTAACTCAAAATCTTCTTTTAATGATTGATTTGGCATATTGTCTGGCTAACCTCTGACGATAAGATTGAGCATGCTCTGCCACCTTTAGTCTTCTCTCATCGAGTAGATCAAGTTGTATCAACCTCTGTTGCTGATACTGATCGAGTGGTAGCTCTAGCAGTGACACAAATTTGAGAGCAGGTTTCTGAACATGAATAGGTAGTACAACCTTGGTTCCATAAACAAGCTCTAAAGGAGTGACATTGGTTGGGGTTCAAATGGTGGTTCAATATGCCCAAAGTGCATCATAGATTTTCTAATGCCAATCACAATCCATCTCAATGGTCCTTTCTAAGATGTGAATCAGGATTTTATTGGTAGCTTTCGCCTGGTCGTTCTCTTGAGGATAATAGGGAGCCAAAAAATGATGATTAATCCTGAACTTCGAACAAAAGATCTTCATTTTCTCATTCTTAAAATGAGTACCATTATCTGAAATAATATTATATGGTATGCCAAAATGACAAAGAATATTCTTGTGGATGAAGGAGACCACATGTCGGCCCTCCATTATACGCAAAGTAAGCTTTAACCCATTTGGTGAAATATTTTGTTGCAGCAAGAAAATACTTATGACCATTGAAAGCAGGAGTAATTGGGCCTACAACGTCGAAAGCCTACATAGAGAATGGTCTTGGAGATACAACTGATTATAAATATGTGGCTGGCACATGAATGGAAGGTGCGTGCATTTGACATTGGACACACTTCTTCACAAAACGATAGTAATCTTGTTGCATGATTTTTCAATAATACCTTGCTCGAATGATCTGCTTAACGAGAGTTTGGTAACCAACGTGGCCACCGTAAATGCCTTTGTGCGCTTCTCGAATGATTTCTTTGGCTTCTTCTTCATTCAAGCATCTGGAATACTTAGCACTAAACCCACGACAATAAAGGACATTAGCAAGAATAAAATATCATGCAAACATACGCTGAATCGCTCGTTGTTCCTTTCTTGACAATTCTGGTGGAAGCTCACCAGTTTCGATGAAATTTTTGATATCTTTTTACCAAGGCTTCTTTTTTTGCTCCGCCTGGTTTATTTGCATAACTGGAATGAAAACAGGTTGATCAAGTCTGTCAATTTTGAAAGAATGACATGATTCACCATCCTTGAAGGTCATAATAGAACCTAGGCTAGCCAAGCCGTCAGCTATTTGGTTGAATTCTCTTTTGATATGATAAAGTTGGAATTCATCAAAGTTGTCGATGAGGGCTAGAACAATCTTCTAGTAAGTAAGTAGCTTCTAATATTTCACCTGCCATTCAGCTTTGACCTGGCTAATGATGAGTAATGAATCGCCAAAGGCATGCACTCTCTTGACATTGAAGTCTTGCAGAATTCTCAAGCCTTGTATTAAAGCTTCATACTTGGCCATGTTATTAGTGCATTGAAAATCAAGTTTAAGGAAAAAAGGAATCATCTCCTCAGGCGTGATCAATAAGACCTCAATCCCTATGCCGACCATATTCTTAGAACCATCGAAAAATAAACTTCAAACTAGAGACTGCTAGACATTATGGATGCGTTTGTCAGGAAAATCATCTTCGACTTTCACATCTTCTGTCAAAGGAAAATTGGCTAGCTGGTCGGTGATGGCCTGACCTTTGATTGACTTCTGAGAGACATACTCTAAGTCATACTGCATCAACAGAGTTTGCCACTTGGCAATCCGTCCACTGAGAAATGGTTGTTTGAGAATATACTTGAGAGGGTTAAGCTTTGATAGAATCTTGACTTTCGATGCTAACAAATAATGCCTCAATTTCTAACACATCCAGACTAGAGCTAGGCATGTCTTCTCTATCTGAGAATATTTCTTCTCATAATCAACGAAGTTCTTGCTCACGTAGTAGATGGCATGCTCGATATGACTAGCTTCTTCATGCTGCGCCAAGAATCTGCCACAAGCGATTTGATTAACTGAGACATATAACAAAAAAGACTTTCCCAATTCTGGCGGCTTCAGAACGAGTGGATTGAGGAGATATCTCTTGATGCGCTTGAACGACTACTGACACTTTGATCTCCATTCAAACTTCACTCATTTTCTTAGTAGATGATTGAAAGGTTCACACTTCATGGTCAAATTGGATATGAATCATCGAATTGACTACATACGCCCTTAAAGACTGTGCAACTCTTTAAGATTGGTCGGAGGTGGCATATCAATGATGGCCTTTGCCTTAGTGGGATCTACTTCTATCCCTTTTTTGCTGACCATGAAACCAAGCAGCTTGCCAGACTCTACTCCAAAAACACATTTCTAGAGATTGAGTTTAAACTTGAATAGGATAAGTCGTTTGAAGACTTGATCAAGAGATTCAATATGGTCTTCTTCCTCCTTGAACTTAATCAGGATATCATCGACATATGCATCTATGATTTTATGCATTTGGTCATGGAAAATGACAGTCATTGTACACTGATAGGTTCCTTCTGCATTCTTAAGCCCAAATGGCATGACTATATAACAAAAGGTGCCCCAAGTCATGGTAAAGGATGTCTTGGACTAGTCCCGAGCGACCAGCTTGATCTGATTATATCCAGAAATCCATCCATAAAGAAGAACATGGCATGCCTTGCCATGCTATCGATCAGGAGGTCGATATTGGGAAGTGCATAGTCATCCTTTGGAGTAGCTTTATTGAGATCTCAAAAGTCGATACAAATTTAAACTTTACCATTTTTCTTAGGAACTGCTATGATATTTGCTAGCCAATCTGGATAGTCTATTGCTCGAATGTATTCAGCTTTGAGTAAATCTTTAAGTCCTTCCTTGACTTGTTGCTCAATTCAAGGATCCATTTTTCTCAACTTCTGCTTAACCGGTTTGACACCTGGCTTCAGGATGAGGCGATGCTCCACCAATTTGGGATCTAAACCCGGCATGTCTTCGTAAGTCCATGCGTACACTTCTTGATGTTGCTTGAGAAAATCAATGAGCCTTTCCTTCTCATTTGCGCTCAGACTCGTGTCGATCTTGAGAATCTTTGAATTGTCCTCTGAACAAATATTGATGTCTTCAGTCAGATCTTGAACTAGGGACGATGGCTCATCTTGCTTCTGAATCGATGCAAACTTTGGGAACTCTTGAAGGGATGAGTCAAACTCTGTCGACTCTTCTGGTTGTTTTGTCATCTTACTGTCCTCCGCTCTTGCCTTGACCCAATGGATCCTTACGGGATTCAGAACGATTGGAGGGATACTCGGATTGATGACGAGCTTTTTTATTGATTTGGAAGACATTCTAAAAATCTTAGGAAAAGAATAATATTCAAGGAAAATCGTCCATCATAAGACAGATTACAAATATATAGGAGATAATAACAATGAACTTATAAGGACAAATTGTAAAGAAATAGAAAGAAAGATGGCATCTAGACAAACGAGAAAAATTAATAACTTTATTGAAGATTTGAATAAAATAATAACAATAAAGGAAACAAAATGAAATGGGACATCGTCCCTACAAAGTGTAGAAATCAAAGGAATAAAGTAAAAAGAATGACGACAGATGCTTTCAATGGGTCCCCTTGACAAAGATGGTATTCTTATGAGATCTCATGTCCGTAAATCCTAGTCCTTCCTTGCATGGATGATGGTCAGGGATTACTGGCTCTAACTGACCGTCTTGGTTCCTGCCTAAGCCCTTGAAAGGCTGATAGTCGTACTTCAGTAAAAGATCAAATCTCTTTTTGGCTTTACAAATTGCGAAAACAAAGGATGGTCTCTGAAAGTGCTATAATCAAGACGGCCTCCAATCTTAAAAAAATGTGGTCCTTGTCATCGGACCATCGCTGCGGTATGCTCTGTTGATTGTGCTTCCTCTAGCTTCAACATTTCGAGGTTTTCGCTGAGGATGACCTCATCACTTTCCCTAATGCTAGGGATATCCACTATGTAGGTTGGTTTGGGAATCATTGTCTATGGCAGCCTCTCTTCTGGATCTTTCCCCAAGATCGTGGTGATCATGTTTCCTTTATACCATTTAATGCAATGATGAAGGGTAGACGGTATTGCATTTGCATTATGAATCTATGTTCGTCCCAATAAAAAATTATATGTCGGAGGCACATTGACAACATGGAAGAGGATTGTATGAACAGAATAGTTGATGAAGATCTCGACGAAAATCTTTCCCTTTGTTGTCTATCCATGATTATCAAATCCATAAATAGTGATGGGATGAGAGAGGTATTTTTCTTCCTTCAATCCCAGAGCTCTAGCCATCATTTCAGGATAGATATTGATGTTACTGCTTCCATCAACGAGCATATAGGGTACGGTCATGCCCCTGGTCCGTACTATAATGTACAAGGCATTGTTGTGTGTAAACACCATAAATTTTTTACCTTCATTCATAAGCCTTTCTCTTTGCCACTGGGGCCCACTCTCTATAGCCTTCAGGGAACCAGCTGGTCGACATCTGAGTCAGGGCTATTCAGAGCCCAAAATTTCATCAAATTTCAATACTTTATCTTGCAATCAAGATTTAATATCTATTTTGGCTCGATTTCAATCATCAATTCTTACCTCTGAATAGAAAAGTCCAAATCTTTATCTCTGCCAGGGGTCCGAGACTTCAAATTTCTCATTTAGGATTTGCATTTTGCATATCATCGCATGTCATTTCTTATCATTTCTTATCATTTTATGGCATTTCATTGCATTACATGGCATCGCATGTCATTTTTTACATCCAACACTTTGATTTGCCAAAATTTCCAATCCATATTCGAGTTTTAAAACCTTCTTTTCAAGATCAATTTCACAAACATGGGTTTTGAATCGATATTTTCCATTTGTTAACCCCCAGGATCTTATTTTCTATAGAAAAACAATCTGGATTTGATTTAAAATCAATTTTAACTAATTTTGATCCTCAGATGAGACCCAACTAGGTGGTGTCGCTTTTGGATTCCTTCATTTACCAAATTTCTCAAAATTTCAGAGTCTTAGTTGGATCAAGACTCTGTCTTTTCATCTTTTTAAACCTTTTTAAAAACTCCATTTTGATTTTAAACCAAATGTAGTCATATTCCTTGTCAACTTCTATCATTTTGGCCAAAATCTCAGAGTCTTAGTCGGATTAGGACTCTTTTTCAGAGTTTCAGTTGGATCAGGACTCTACTTTTCACTTCTATTTTTATCGCTTATCGAGAAAAACCTTTGAAATTCTTTCGTTTTGGCCAAAATTTTAAAGTTTCTGCTGGACTAGGACTCTACCTCAGAGTTTCAGTCAGATTAGGACTCTATCCTGATTTCATTCTTTACTCATATTTTTCACTTATTTTCGAAAACCTTCTCATCTGACTTTCAAAAAGACAAAAATTCCTAGAGTTCTAGTCAAATTAGGACTCTTCCCCAAAGTCCTAGTCAAATCAGGACTCTGAACCTGACTCTAATTTTTATCTTATTTTCACCTGTTTTCTAAAAACCCTCGCATTTGTTTTCTAAGAAAACCCTAAATTTTAAAGAGTTCCAGTTGAATTAGGACTCTTCCCCAGAGTCCTAGTTGGATCAGGACTCTAATTCTGATTTCAGTTTTCACCCTGTTTTTATCAGTTTTTGCAAAAAAAATTCTAAAACCTCCTTGTTTGTTCAAAGTTTTAGAAGTTTTAGTCGAATTAGGACCCTATTTCAAAGTCCTAGTTGGATCAGGACTCTAATTGTGATTTCAGTTTTCATCTTGTTTTCACTTGTTTTAACAAAAAACTCTCAAAATCTTCTTATCTGGTTTTAGAAAAATCAAAATTTTAAGAGTTTTAGTCTGATTAGGACTCTGTCTTAGAGTCCTGATTGGATCAGGACTCTATTCTAATCTTTGTTTTAACTTCCATTTTTACCGGTTTTTAAAACCTTTTCGCTTGTTTTCGAAAAAAAAATCCAATTTTGTAGAGTTTTAGTCAACTTAAGACTCTATTTCAAGAGTTTCAGTTGAACTAGGACTCTGACTCTAACTTCATTTTTTAGCTCATTTTATCAAATTCTGAGAAAATCTTTTAAAAATTCTTTTATTTATCTTTTAAAAATGCCAAAAATCTAGAGTTTCAGTCCGATCAGAACTCTGTCCTAGAGTCCTAATCCGGTTAGGAATCCATTCTGATTTCTGTTTCTACTTCCATTTTCATTCTCTTAACTTGTTTTTCAAAAATTATTCCATTTGGAAAAGTCCCAGTTGATTCAGGACTCTATTTCAGAGTTTCGGTTGAGTTAGGACTCTAACCCTCACTTCAATTTTAAGAAAATCTTTCAAAAACTTCTTTATTTATCTTTTCAGAAACCAAATTTTAAAGTTCCAGGATTTTATCCCAAAGTCCTAGTTGATTTAAGACTCTATGTTAGAGTCCCAGTTGGATTAGGACTCTGACTCTGGTCTCCTATTTTGTTCATTTTTTACCAATTTCTGAAAATATCTTTCAAAAACCCAAAAAATAAAGAGTTTCAAATTTTTAGGACTCTCTCCCAGAGTTCTAATCGGGTCAGGACTCTATTTTAAAACCTCTGATTCTCATTTGGTGATCAACTCTGCTTCAAAACTCTTTTCAGTCTTTATTTCTACTTTTTCATAACCCTGATGTGGGGCCCACATAGTTGGCGCCACCTCTGAAAGAGTCCCAATTCATTTAGGACTCTATTTGGTTTAGAACCTCAATTTCATTTTCAAACATTCCTTCAAAAACTTTCTTTTTTAAAATCCTTCATTTCAAAAACCTGATTTCCAAATCAGTTTTCAATCTTCTTCAAGTGAGACCCACCCTGCAAGGATGAAAAATCCTAAATTTCAATCTCATATCATTTCATATCATTCATATCTCAAAATATAAAAAATTTACTTAGCTTAGATGTTCTTTTGAAGTTTCTGAGGAAAAATCATTTTTAACCCTTTATTTTCAAAATCGGTTTTTGAAAAATCAAGTGGGGCCTACACTGGGTGGTGCCACATTTAAAAGTTTTGGTTAGTTTAGGATTAGTCATTATCCTAGCTAGGTTAGAAGAGTCAAAATTGATTTTAAAATTTCATCTTTGCTTTTTAATAGTTTCTAAAGCTTTTAAATTCAAGTTTTTAAAAAACCAAATGTGGGCCCGCCGAGGTGGCGCCACATTTGGAATTTCTTTTTATTAATGTTATCATCGCAAATTTTTTTCCTCTCCCTCTACGAGAGTGAGAGGAAGAAACGATTTTGTGAGTCAAACTCGACCAAAGTTTTAAAAATTGGTTTTGAAAATTACTCGCCTCCGTTTTAAAAATTTGCGAAAAAAATCTGTGGAATGGAATCCGCCTGTCGGTACGAGGTTCAACCGTTCCTGACACCTTTACCAGGGGTAATCGAACCAAGGATCAAATGTGTGCTTTGACTAAGTTAAATTATCTAAATTATGCTCTGTTTTTCTAAAATGCACAAAGAATCAGACATGCGCTATAGAATTTTGAAAATAATGCAAGTTTTTGAGAAATATGATGTTTGCTTTGGAAAATCGAGGTGTACTTGGAAAATGATTGGAAAAGTGCTTTGAAAATGGAATTCCTAGGAAAATCATTGAATTTCATTGGAAATCAAAAATTTGCATTGGAAAATGAATTCTCAGGAAAACTTGAACTTTGGGAAAATCGATTTTGAGACTTGGATTATTTTTTTGAGGAAATGGATTTGAGAATTCTGAGAAAATCAGGAAATTCATTGAAAAATGATTTTTGAAATGGAAAATGGATTCTCAGGAAAATGGGAACTCTGAGAAAATTGATTTTTTGAGATTGGAATTGAGGATTCTGAGAAAATCAATACTTGAAATAATTCAAGGAACTTTGGAAAAAACGATTTTGGGATTTAAAAATGAAATTGAGAATGTGAAAATCTTGGAAAATCATGGTTTTGAACTTGAGAAATACTTTGAAATCTCATTTGAAAATTCAATGTTTTGAGAAAATCAAATCCTTAGAAAGACTTGGAAATTCTTGGGAAAATTGATTTTTTGAAATAGAATTGGAAAAGGAGTTTGAAAATGATGCAAATTGAATGAATGAATATGAATTTGAAAGATATTTTATTTAGGAATTGGGAAATCCTTTTGAGTTTTGAGAAATGCAGTGCATTTTTTAAGTTAACTTAAGAGTGTAGGCTTAATGTGGCTAATACGAAGATTATAAATCTTGGTTTTCTTTGTATTCTGACTATGATCATAAATACAAATCCCACCAAGTTTATCAACTCCATAAGAGCTTGTGCACGTGCCATTCGTGTCAACCATAGTGATTTTGGAAAATGTGCATATGCATCATATATCAGATCTTGAAATTTGCAGAAATTAAACTATATGCAATACAGTCCTATTTTAAGCAGGAAATATAACTCTTATTCTAAATTATTACCTTGCTTTTTACATTGAATTGAATAAATAAAAGGAAAATATTCTTCCTGGATATTCCTGCAAAACTAGAAAACAATGTTAGCACAGAAATGTAGGTTTTTCTGAATTTATCCGAAAATATTGAAAATTATCGGATATTATTCAGATACAAACCCAAAATCATACCCCTTTCGATATAAACATGATAAATAGGGAATAAATTAAAAAATAAACATCAAAATTTGAAATTGGGGTCAAAATAACCAAAATGCCCCTAATGGCCTTGAAATTAGGGTTTTCTAAGAGAATTTTTGTAAACTTTGGAAATTTGAAAATCAAATGAAATAAAATCAAACATAACATGATGAAATATGATGATATGCACGAAAATTTAGAAAATTGAAGTTTAGAATTTCAAAATTTAGGTCAAAATGACCAAAATGCCCCTAATAACAAGACTATGGCCTTGAAACCAGGGTTTTCTTAAATAAATTTTGCAAAAATGGGAAATTGAAATGCAAATGACATTTAAATGAACACTAATATGAAATGCCATGCTTATTTATATAATAAAAACCATAAAATGGTGAAAATATCATAAAATATCAAATTTAACTTGATTTTTGCCTGATTTTTTTACCTCAGAATTTAAAAATAAACTAACATGCAAATAAAATGAACTTGGAATTGATCCAAATTTGGCATGGACACCTAGACTAACCCTAGGAATAGAATATAATCAGAAAATATATTTTTTGGTATTTTTAAATATGGAAATTTGAATAAAAACCCTAAATTTTGTGTTTTTTGCCTAAAATTCTAACTTTGAATTGGATTTTGGATACTAAACTTTCATAAAAATTCTCAAATTTTATGGGATGATAAAGGACAGCTAGAAAAAGATTTTGTCCTTTTACATATTCTGGTTTTGACCTATGGTCTGAGCTAGACAGCTCTGGCAAGTCGCATCGGAATCCGGTGACTCTAGGATTTAGGGCAGATAGATAGGTATCGAAAGAAAATATGGGAAAAATAGTAGACAGATGGAAAATTGTCTGTAATTGTGGGAAAATGTCCCTGACAAATAGAGTAAGATTTCCTATTTTTACAAAATTGGGATTCAGGTTACTGTTTGGAAATGAGCACACTATTATTAGAGACCTCAATCTCTGAAATTCTCAGGCATGAAAAACTGTCAGACAGAAAAGATAATTTTGGGACAAATACTTGGACAATCCCAAAAATTCACAAATTTTGGTAAATGACAGAGGAATGGGTTAGAAACAACTTTTGTGTTGAAATTTTTGGCATTAAGACTACGGGTTGAGCGGACACATCACATTAGGGTCGGTCTATACCCTGACAAGGAAAAATTGAGGTTTTCCCAGAGATCTGAGAAAATCGATTTTTAACAAAGGTCAAATCTGTTTATAAGAATCCCAAAATTTTTAGACAATTAGTAGATTTCACTGTGAATCTACTGTAATTTTTAGGGGGAGATTCGGATCGTCCATTTAGGAGATCTTGGAAGTTTTTGTCTGCTAAAACAGAAATTGGAATTTTGGGCAGGTCCAAAACCCATTGTCAATCTTTTATTTTTTTTATGATACTAATGATTTAAAATTAGATCAAATTTCTATAGGAACTAAAGGTCGTACAGATATAACAATAATAAAATTTACAGAATTTAAAGACGCAAAAATTCACATGAAATAATACATAGACTTTGTACCGAAATGAATTCTATGGATTTTAACTTTGGAAATAATGAAATCCATATGAATGGATGAAATAATCCTAACCTAGATGCATTCTCTAACATAAAATATCATGAAGTATAAAACTAAAATGCAATAAAATGGGGGTACAATGTATTCTTGTTGTTGGCTTGCGAAACAGAAGATCCAATCCAACCGGTGGATGAATCTCGTAGTCCATGTAGCCTTAATGAATAAAATGCATGTTTTACCATATTTTCTTGATTTAAAACCCACAAAAATGACATTCATGCGATTGTATGCCCAGCTCTTGAGTTGATCTTATGACAGCCCTATGAAAACGAAGCTTAAACCCCCTAGTCAATGAATGGCAAGGATAAATATCATAAGGGTTTTAACAACGATTTAATGAAAATCGTGAAATGAGAAAGATAGGGACTCACCTTGGGAGTTTGGTTGCAGTGAAGTACTTGAAGAGGCCAGCAAAGCTGGAGGTATTGCCCTGCTGCAAAGGAGGTGTCAGCTGAGCGTGGAGATGGCTTTGATGTGGAGGTTGAAGGTGGGCTGCAACTGGAACCGTGGTTGTCGATGGTGAAGAGAAGAAGGAGGTGGTTGGAGGTATTGCTTCAAAGGGGGGGCTGGCTGGAACCAATTGAAGGTGGAGATGACGGTGGAGAAGGCTGTAGCAGTGATGCTACCTTGGAGGAGGAGGTTGCTGCTATTGAAGGAGCTGGCAGTGGTTGAAGGAGGAAGATGATGGAGCTGCTGCAATGAGGCCAAGAAAAAGAGGGAGAGAGAGAGAGAGAGAGAGAGAGAGACTCCCAAGGAGGCAGCCGTATAGTATGGAGTTAAGTTCCCCCTTTTTTTTTTAACAAAAGGAAAACTTAGGTCTTTAATGAGAGTGGACTTAGGGTTTTTAGGGGATAATGAAAAAGGGGGGAATGAGTTTACGTGAAATGGGCTGGACAATAGGGAAAGGAAGGAAAGAAAGGGAAGAAGAAGAAAGGAAAGAAAGAAGAAAAGGAAGAAAAAGAAAAAGAAAAGGAAAGAAAGGTAGAAGAAGGAAAGAAAAGGGGAGAAAGAAAAATGAAAGAAAGGAAGGGACAGGGGGCTGGAGGTTTGGGTGACCACCTTGTGGGTCTCACCTCTCTAAAATGCAAAATAAATAAATAAATAAAAAAAAAATAATAAAAAGAAAATTGAAAGGGAATAAAAGAAACATTTTTTTAAAAAAAAGGGAAATGTAAATGAATAAGCCATCTCAGAGTGGGCTTATTTTTCAAATTTGAAATTCGTTTTGAGAATCTTAGGGGTAGAATAGTCTTTTTAGAAAAATTCCTAGACGAAACGAGCTATTTTTTGTAGTTTTTGAAATAAACTCGGATTTTGAAGTGCAATACCCCGTTGCGAAGCAAATCCAGTGTAGAATTTAAAAATTTGAGTTTAAAATAAATCCAGATTGTTTTTCCTAAGAAAATATTTCCAAATTTAGACTCTCAGGGGTAAAAATGTTAATTTTGAAAACCGAGGGTTTGAAATTGATTTCTGAAAACTTTTAAAACTCAATCTATATTGAAATTTATAAAACTGGAGTTTTGGACTTCGAAAATGGAATGAAATGTGATGAAATGTGATGAAATGTGATGAAATGTTATGAAATGCTGAGAAATGATATGAAATGATGATAAATAACATGAAATGCTATGCGAAATGCTAACCTTGAATGAAGAAATTTGGATATTAGACCCCGATTGGCAGTTTTATCAGTTCAAAAAGTGTTATAATTGATAAAATTTGCAAAATGGTTCAAGAAATGGTTTTCAGGCCTTACTGAGCTAGAGTGACACTGAAAAATAGAGTTTGAGCTGAATTGAACTGAAATGAGTTGGATTGAGCTAGGTTTTAGAGTTTCAGAACTCAAATGAACTGGAAATGCACTAACTCAACTGACCTTTTCGACAAAATTTTTAAGAAAAGCTGTCATTTTTAAAAAAATGGTGCAGAATGGTCATTGGAGTGAAGTAAATTACAAATCTGAGTTGGGTTTGACCTAGAACAAAAGTCAGTAATACTGACATGAACTAAAATCAAAGCTCCAACACTAGCTCAACTGACTGAACTAAGCTCAATTTCAGCTGAAAGAGCTAAAATGGGCTCCTAGACACTTGAAAATGGTTTTGAACTGAAACTGGAACGCTTGAACTCTTGGTGAGCTCAAGCTAGACTCTGGAAAACATGACTGACTCGGAGACAATTTGCTTGGATTTGAGTGAGAAATAAGTTCATTTCTGAAGAAATGATCCCATTTTGGCAGGAATGGTTAGAAATGAAATGGCCTTTTCACTGTGAGCTTAGATGAGCTTGAAATGACTGATATTCTAAGTGTTCTGAACTGACCATTGAACTTGGTTGACTCCAACTGACTGGGGTTCAGGATGACGTAGGGGTAAAATGGTAATTTTTCTAATGAAAATGGGTAAAATGGTGATTTTTTGAAACTGACTCGGGGTTTGACTCTTATACTGACCTAACAGGGTTGGCACCGCACGAGAAGGTATGTTTGAGAATGGATGAGGAAAATTTGGAGTATTTCAGATGCCTCTCTTTGCTACTAAGCCGGTTTGAAGACGAGCTTAGTGGCAAAGAAAAACACACCAAATTTGGGCTATAAAAATGCCCTAGTTAGAAGGATCTGACTGGATATGAAAAAATTAGCCCTTATGAAAATGGTAGATATGAAATGGAGAATGAAGAAGAAAGAATTTACTTCAAAGAAGTGAGATTCAGGTTTTGCCCTTAACCTGGATGGGACTGGAAATACCTCGTGTAGAAACAAGACTCAGGTTTGACCCTTAACTTGACCGGGAAATGAAATACCTAATTAGAATGAGGCTCAGGTTTAACCCTTAACCTGACCGGAAAATGAAATACCTCATCAAAATGAGGCTCAGGTTTTAACTCTTAATCTGACCAGGAAGATAGAAAATGGTAAGTTGTATGGCGAATAAGACAACTTTTTTTTTTTAAGAAGGATAAGGCAACTCTTTCAACAACGCGAAAGATGGCAAAGGCGATTCTTTCAACAACGCGAAAGATGACAAGGCGATCCAAAGGAGCAAGGCGATTCTTTTGACAACGCAAAAGATGAATTCTTTCTTCAACGCGAAAGATGGCAAAGGCGATTCAAAGGAACAAGGCGATTCTTTCAACAACACGAAAGATGACAAGGTGATCTAAAGGAGTAAGGTGATTCTTTTGACAACGCAAAAGATGAATTCTTTTGACAACGCAAAAGATGAATTCTTTCATCAACGCAAAAGATGGCAAAGGCGATCCAAAGGAACAAGGCGATTCTTTCAACAACGTGAAAGATGACAAGGCGATCCAAAGGAGCAAGGCGATTCTTTTGACAACGCAAAAGATGAATTCTTTGGACAACGCGAAAGATGAATTCTTTCGTCAACGTGAAAGATGGCAAAGGCGATCCAAGGGAACAAGGCGATTCTTTCAACAACACGAAAGATGACAAGGCAATCCAAAGGAGCAAGGAGATTCTTTTGACAACACAAAAGATGAATTCTTTCGACAACGCAAAAGATGAATTCTTTCATCAACACGAAAGATGAATAAAGTTATCCTTTCAGAGAAAAGGCTAATCTTCCAACAACGCGAAAGACGATAAAGGTTACTCTCTCAAGGAGGTAAAAGGTGATACCAGGATGTGCCAAGATGGACATCGAGCTCTTCACTTCATGTCAAGATAGTAAGAAAATATTGTCAAAATGTTAAAAATTGTTTGATGATTCAAAATGCTTGAAACTGATGTATATTGGTATAAAAATCTTTCCTTTTTTCTACCCAAAGTATTACCTCCAATTGGGCTAACTCCGTAGAATCAAGATTCAAATTCAAATTGCTTGCGATTGGCTTTCTTTGAAGGAAGCTATCAATTTCCTTGATATGAACAAAAAAGAGAGTATTCTTGATATTGTGAAAGCAATTGGTGAAAGAATATTTATAATAGAATTTCACAAAATTTAAAGAAAATTCTTGACAGATTTGGCAGTTTGATATCCTGGGATTCTTTTCTCATGATGATCTCTCTGCACTCTTTTTCTTTTCTCTTCTTTTTTTTTCTTGGCAGAATTTGAGCTCTCTTGGGTTTTTTTTTTTAGGGATTACATCATCCTTCATTTTGGAGATCTTCTGACTTTTATCTCTTTTTTTTTGGAAGGGTATGTCACAAACTCTTTCATCTTGGAGATGCTCTGATCCTTCTTTCTCTCAGGGATTATCTTGATGGTATTGGCTCATTAGTTGGAAATTTCTTGGTGATAGCAGAAATTAAATATCTTTTATGGTTTGTGAGGAGGCTCATCACAGTCGCCTTCATCTTGACGGTACTCTGAACTTTCTCTGAAAGGATCCGTCACAAACTCCTTAATCTTGGAGATGATCCAAATCTTTCTTTGGCCCCGGGGGTCTAACTCGCATAATCCGTCTTCATCTTGATGACAATTGAGAGATTCCTTTTGCAGATATTTAATTGCAACTTAGGTGATGGAGGAGATATGAAAATTGAGTGGATTTTCTTTCTTATCTAGGATATTTTGACTGCTTTATTTTCCAAGAATGATCTTTAAAAATGTGTCATTGACTGCGATCAATATCAATCACTTGTGGCTTTGCGACAATATTGAATTTCCTTTGCTGGCCATATCGAGGATTTATTCTTTATTCTTTTAGTTGGCCAATGGAAAGATTTTGAATTTTTAATCCTTCTTCGTGAAAGCTTTATCCTTTCGAAAATAATACTGAAGGTATTCTGAGGTAAAGATTTTGTGCAATAAGGATTTTGAAATCAACAAATATTTAATGATAGATTGGCAGAATGTTCTTGAAATCCTTGGTGAAAGAAATTGCTTGAGGTCTAATTGACACATCCATGACTAAATTGAGTCCTGAAAAGACTCAGTAAATGATCAACTCGAAAGTTGGGTTTTGTTTTGACTTACCAGCTTGAAAGTAGAATTTTTGTTTTGACTTACTAGCTCTAAAGCATGATTTGGGTTGACTGACCAGCTCGAAAGCAGGATTTGTTGACCGACCAACTCGAAAGCAGGATTTGGGTTGACCGACCAGCTCGAAAGTAGGATTTATTGACCGACCAGCTCGAAAGCAGGATTTGGGTTGACCGACCAGCTCGAAAGCAAGATTTGTTGACCGACCAGCTCGAAAGCAAGATTTGTTGACCGACCAGCTCGAAAGCAGGATTTTGATTGAAAGATTGAATTTGATGATTTGAAATTGATTGACATTGATGAAGTTGTAACCCGAAGGCTTGGAAAGTGATAGACATTGATAAAGTTGTAACCCGAAGGCAAGAAAATGACTGATGTTGGTAAGATTGTAACCCGAAGGCTTGAATTTGAGAATCTGGTAAAGTGGGCGGCTCAGAGGCCTAATTGACAAAAATGGATGACCCGAAGGTCGAAATTGAGAATTAAATGACCCGAAGGTCAAAATTGGAAATCGAATGACACAAAGGGTCAAAATGGGAAATCAAAGATCAAAATTTGAGGAATTGAATGACCCGAAGGTCGAAGTTGAGAATTTGAATGACCCGATGGTCGAAATTGGGAAATTAAGTGGCCCGAAGATCGAAATAGAGGATTGGGTGAGCCGAAGGTCGAAATTGGAAATTGGAAATTGGAAATTGGAAATTGGAAATTGGAAATTGGAAATTGGAAATTGGAAATTGGAAATTGGAAATTGGAAATTGGAAATTAGAAACTGGAAATTGAAAATTGGAAATTGGAAATTGGAAATTGGAAATTGGAAATTGGAAATTGGAAATTGGAAATTGGAAATTGGAAATTGGAAATTGGAAATTGGAAATTGAAAATTGGAAATTGAAAATTGGAAATTGGAAATTGGATGACTCAAAGATCGAAATTGATAGAATTGATATTGAACTTGAATTCTGATGGAAGGTCAGCACGAAGACTGCACCTAAGAGATCGACTAATGCGACCAATGGGCAAGACACTAACACGAGTGCTAGATTTCGAAAGAGTACCAATACGAGCACCGAATTTTTGAAAATATTTCACTATAGACATTGGATTTTAAAAATGTACCAGCGCGGGCACTAGATTTTGGAAATGTATTGATGTAAAAATTGAATTGTGAAAATGAACCAGTATAAGCACTGGATTTCAAAAATCACCTAGTATTTGAAATTTGATTTTTTTTTTTTTTGGAAAGAGACAGGCACTCTCGAGATGGTGATGGGAATGATTGTCGGAGTCTCAGAATTATCCCTTATCCTGAATGGGTAGCTCAGGTTTATCCCTTAACCTGAAGGGGAATATGAATTTGATGCAAATGAATGTAAATGAATGCATGCAAATGCAAATGAATGCAAAATGATGTAAATGGATGCACATGCATGCAAAATGAGAGATTTGTTTGATCCTGCCTGCATACAGGATGTTTCGAAGACAATTTTCAAAATAATGCTCTTGTATAATAGGGGAAGAAAATTTGGATAAAATGAAGATAATTGACAAAGTGACTGGCTTCTTGATTGATTAGAGAGACACCCTGAGAGAGGTCATTCCTTATAAGAGACGTTTTGTAGAGAAGAAGAACGAGCTTATGAGGAAAATTGATAATTTTATTAATGCATTGAAGGAAAGATGGCAAATCAAGGAAAGATAAATGGGATTGCAATATCCCTTCAAAAGTTGCTAGCGTTGTCAGCTTCTTGAATGATTGAGGAAAGATCTTAGTCAAGATGACTAGTCCTTCTTTTCATCTTCAACGAGGAGATTCTTATCAATGCAGTCTTGAACAATATTCTTGAAGATGAAACCATGCTCGATATCATGACCCATTGTCCGATGAAACTTGCAGAATTGATCTTTAAACCTTCTCATGGTCACAGGAGGATCTGCTATCTTGGGGAGTCTAACCATCCCTTTGGCTATCATGTTTTTTAGAACTTGCTCGAGCGACTATTCTAAGGGGGTAAAATTGTGATTGTATCCCCAACCGTCATGCTTTGGTCTCTCTTGGGGTTTTAATTCTAGTTGGATGCTCGCGGGAGGGCTGTCATTCTGCTTGTTGATTCTGTCCTCTTGTTCTGTATGATCATCTGTGCTGGAGTTTAGACTCTCTGATCCGCCGGTGTGGTTCTTTCTGCCGCCCCTTTTGTTTTTGTCATTGCTGTCGTCGAGGGCATTCACAAAGAATGTGAAGTTTGACTTATTCTTGGTATCTGAATTGCTCTTTGAGAGTGTGAGGTTCTCATATACTCCATTCTCTATTCTCATCTCAAGTCATTCAGCTTGTTCTATCAATTCGATGAAAGATTGTGCTGGGGAAGTAGAGATCAGGCCTCTCAAAGGTTGAGAGAAATTATTCAGGATGACCGACAATGCATGCCCTTCTGATATCGGATTCTTCATTTGATTGCAGGTGGATCGCCATCTGTGGATAAAGTCTCTCGCCTTTTCATCCTCTTTCTGCTTCAGATTATAGAGATAATTGATGGTGGGTAGCTCCTCGGTATTGAACAAGAATCGCTCAATAAAAAGATTAACCGCCTTATCGAATTTCTTCAACTCAATAGGATTGATTTTCTCTGAATACCATTTGGCGGCAGTGCCCTCTAGACTGCGAGGAAAACATCTAAACAAAGCACGGTTGTCTCTCTTGAATCTATTGCATTCTGCAAAGAACATATTCAGGTGAGCCTTGGGATTGTCAGTCCCATCAAATTTGACAAATTTGCAGAGGAGATCTTCTAGGCTGTCATCCCCTTTCAGGCCATCATAGAAATCTTTGCTTGTGAAAATCCTTTTGCCCTTGTCACGGGCCTGCATATCTCGAACTATCCTAACCATATCTTTGAACTGTGGTTAGTCAGAATCACTGATAGACTGGTCTTTGAATTTATGGGCTGCCCTCTGCCCCTGAGTAAACTTGCAGAGTATCTGCTGAGTCTCAATTTCTTCGTCCGTGTCTCCCACTGATTCCTCTTCATCAGATGTATCTTCATGCTGGACACGCTTTTTAGATATCTTCACCTGCTTCTTGACTGTGTGACTCTCAGCCTTCTGCTTGACCTGGGTCAGCTCTGTACTGGCTTCAGCTTGCTCTGCCAACATCTTGCTCATCATCTTTTTGAACATGGCATACATTTAAGGATCAATGTCATCCTCAACCTGCTGCCCTTGATTTTTGCCTGGTCGAGGGGAATCCATTTCTTCTTCTGAGGTCGTTGAATACACGATGCCCTCAACTGGTGCAGTTTTCTTTCTTGACCTCGTCTGGACCATTTAATATCACAAACGCTCGCTTGGAGAGCAAAGTTGATGGTTAGGCTTTTGAGAGAGATTTTGACTGGAAGAAAATATTTGCTGAGAAATTTGGTAGACAATTGAAAGAATATCCCATTACTAGGGATTGAGTCATCGCTGGGATTACGACAATTGCATTGTCATTCTTTTGCAAAGAAAATAAACAACTGAAAATTATGCCTTGTTACCTAGGCAAGGTCGTCAAACCAAGAATAAAGAATTTGCAAGATTTTTTATTCATTGAAGGGAAAATATGATTCCATCAATAATAAACTTGAGAAAGAGGGGGCGGACAGACAATTTGCCACCACTCTTTATAATCAGCAGAGACACAAGGACCCGAAAAAAGTGGAAGGGTATGTTCCGGACCACTGTGCTAATATAAGGTCGAACTCTGGCACAACTTCTGATAACAACCGCATCTCTACGTGCTTCTACCTCTGAGAAAACTGTCGGACACACCGTTCTGGATGATAGTAAGCACAGAAGAATGGACCAAGTAGCTTGAATCTCTTGCCGTATGCATAGGTGTACATGGGAGGCGATATCTCTTGATCAAAATAGTCCCACACTACTTCTTGCAGACGATCAATCAGGAATCGGTACCGTGCAACTAGAAGAAGCTCCTTGTCGTTGTATCTGAACGAACTAGCTCTGGTCAGTACATGCTGGAAGAATTAGGACTGAAGTGCATAGGTACATCCCTCGACTAAAATGAACTCTCCAAGCATGAAGCGAGTCAGTCCTCTGTATAGAAAAGCAAGTGCGGCCATGGCTATCGAGAGACGACTGGTCTGTCGACTTCCCCATCTTCTCAGAAGTTGCACTATTCTTACATCCACATAATTCTGTCTATCCGGAAAGAAAGCGAGTCCCACAGTGCACAGAACCATCACATGCTGAATTCTCTCTCGAGTTGTCCTGGATAATGAGCTGACTTCTATGAATGCCCCGTATTGTCAGTAGATCTCGATCAGACTCACATATTCATTTCCATTTTCCTCAATCAGTGGCCAAGACTTACGCCCTGTCTTGCGAGCTAAAGCATCTTTGGGATCCAGACCCTTGACATTGATAAAAAATTGTTGCTCTAATGGATCTCTAGGCTGACCAATTGGCTCGGGCAATCCCATAATCTCTGAAAATTCATCCATCAGCAGGGTCATTTCGCCCTATGGGAACCAGAATGTGCAAGAGCATGGATTCCACCGCTCTGCTAGTGCATGAATCAGATTGTCGTTGACTATCAACTTTCCCACTGCGGATGCCAGTTTCAACCCGCAATCGCTCAAATGGTCCGGAAACATACGGGAGAAGTTCTTGAAACAGGTATAATACCACTGGGGAAAGAAAGGTCCGGTGTTGAGAGCTCGATGCTTGAAAAGACTTTGTCGCACCTCGTAGGAGATGTGACCCTCAGGAAAGATAGAGTCGAGCTGACTGGATGCCATTGAACTGAAAGATAGGAAGATTGAAATTAGACTTAGAAAAAATACAAGAATTTTGAAAATTGCAGGCAGGATAAAATGAAAAAGCTAGAAATTTGAAGTCCAGAGGAACGAAAGAATGAAAAATCACCTAAAGTTTTGAAGAAAAAGTGGATAATTTGGAAAAATTGTCCAGGGTTTTTGAGAAAAGGAGACATTTCACAAAAGATGGAAAATGATGTATTTTGGAAAATTGTCCAGTATTTTGGAAAAAATGGGAAAAATATGAGAAAATAAATTGAATATCATACATTCAATCACAAACAATTGTGCACATACAACATTCCCTAAGAAGCTGACTCTAAATGCATCAGTTTTGAAAGAGCTTTAGGACCCTAATTCTGACTCTGGGCTCAGATCAGTTGTGTCCAATCATGCTACGCCGATATACTCGAATCGAAACCCGAAGTACGTGGCATAAAAATTTATCTCCGGTTCTAGGCTTGTATTTTCCCAACATCCTTGAGCGCCTGCCGATATACATTGGACTATGGCCCTTGGTACGTGGTAGGGGGGCATTAGCCCAAATAAGTAACCCAGTTGTGAGGCTCTATCCTGAACTATGGTTCTCGAAGAGAGCCCAGCAACGTGAAGACCGGGTAAACATAGGTGGGGTGGTTTTTGAAATATGAGCACATGCAAGCAAACAGAGTGCTCTAAGTCCTAAAGAGATAGAATTTTGAAAATTTTGAAGAAGCAAACATTGTTTGCATACAAATCCTAGATTAAGGAGTGTTGTATTTCAGACCTAAGTCTAAGTGAGCATGAATAGTTCTTCTCAATTGGTCCTACCAAACCATACATAGTCTACATGCAATCCATGTCAGTTGGGTTCGAGTCTAGGCTCCAAGGTTCACATGATATCAGAAAGTAAAAGCTGACATTTCATAGAACATGATTTTGACAATTTGAGCTAAGTCAAGCATATGATTGATCAGGCAAAGACAGGTCCCATCTTGGTCGTCAAACCTGTTATCATTGCAAAAAAAATTTCCCCTCCCTCTGCGAGAGTGAGAGGAAGAAACGATTATGCGAGTCAAACTCGACCAAAGTTTTAAAAATTCGTTTTGAAAATTACTCGCCTCCGTTTTAAAAATTTATGGAAAAATTCCGTGGAATGGGATCCGCATGTCGGTACGAGGTTAAATCGTTCCTGGTGCCTTTACCAGGGGTAATCGAACCAAGGATCAAATGTGTGCTTTGACTAAGTTAAATTATCTAAATTATGCTCTATTTTCCGAGAATACACAAAGAATCAGGCATGTGCTATAGAATTTTGAAAATAATGCAAGTTTTTGAGAAATATGATGTTTGCTTTGGAAAATCGAGGTGTACTTGGAAAATGTTTGGAAAAGTGCTTTGAAAATGGAATTCCTGGGAAAATCATTGAATTTCTTTGGAAATCAGAAATTTGCATTGGAAAATGAATTCTTAAAAAAACTTGAACTTTGGGGAAATCGATTTTGAGACTTAAATTGCTTTTCTGAGGAAATCGATTTTGAGACTTAAATTGCTTTTCTGAGGAAATAGATTTGAGAATGCTGAGAAAATCAGGAAATTCTTTGAAAAATTATTTTTGAAATGGAAAATGGATTCTCAGGAAAATAGAAACTCTGAGAAAAATAATTTTTTGAGATTGAAATTAAGGATTCTAAGAAAATCATTTTCTGAAATAATTCAAGGAACTTTGGAAAAATCGATTTTGGGATTTAAAAATGAAATTGAGAATGTGAAAATCTTGGAAAATCATGGTTTTGAACTTGGGAAATACTTTGAAATCTCATTTAAAAATTCAAAGTTCTGAGAAAATCAAATCCTGAGAAAGACTTGAAAAATTTTGGGAAAATTGATTTTTTTTTAAATAGAAATGGAAAAAGAGTTTGAAAATGATGCAAATTGAATGAATAAATATTAATTTGAAAGATATTTTATTGAGGAATTGGGAAATCCTTTTGAGTTTTGAGAAATGCAGTGCATTTTTGAAGTTAGCTTAAGAGTGTAGGTTGAATGTGGCTAATATGAAGATTATAAATCTTGGTTTTCTTTGTATTCTGACTATGGCCATAAATACAAATCTCACCAAGTTTATCAACTCCATAAGAGCTTGTGCATGTGCCATTCGTGTCAACCATAGTGATTTTGGAAAATGTGCATATGCATCATACATCAGATATTGAAATTTGGAGAAATTAAACTATATGCAATGCAGTCCTATTCTAAGCAAGAAATGTAACTCTTATTCCAAATTATTATATTGCTTTTATATTTAAATGAATAAAGAAAAGAAAAATATTCTTCCTGGATATTTCTGCAAAACTAGAAAACAATGTTAACACAGAAATGTAGGTTTTTCTGAATTTATCCGAAAATATTAGGAATTATCGAATATTATTCAGATACAAACCAAGAATCATACCCTTTTTTATATAAACATGAAAAATAGGGAATAAGTTCAAAAATAAACTTGGAAGTTCAAAATTGAGGTCAAAATAACCAAAATGCCCCTGATGGCCTTGAAATCAGGGTTTTCTAAGAGACTTTTTGTAAATTTTGGAAATTTGAAAATCAAATAAAATAAAATCAAACATAACATGAAAAAATATGATGATGTGCATGAAAATTTGGAAAATTGAAGTTTGGAATTTCGAAATTTAGGTCAAAATGACCAAAATGCCCCTGATAACAAGACTATGGCCTTAAAACCAGGGTTTTCTGAAATAAATTTTGCAAAAATGAGAAATTGAAATGCAAATGACATTGAAATGAACTATAATATGACATGCCATGCTTATTTATATAATAAAAAACATAAAATGTGGAAAATATCAAAAAATATCGAATTTAACTTGATTTTCGTCTCATTTTTGCCTCTGAATTTAAAAATAAACTAACATGCAAAACAAATGAACTTTGAATTGAGCCAAATTTAACATGGACACCTAGACTAACCCTAGGAACAGAATATAATCCGAAAATATATTTGTTGGTATTTTTAAATATAGAAATTTGAATAAAAACCCTAAATTTTGTGATTTTTGCCTAAAATTCTAACTCTGAATTGGATTTTGGATACTAAACTTCCATAAAAATTTCTCAAATTTTATGAGATGATAGAGAACAGGAAAAGATTTTTTACTTTTACACATTCTGGTTTTGACCTATGTTCGGAGGTAGACAGCTCTGGCAAGTCGGATCAGAATCCGGCGACTCTAGGATTTAGGGCAGATAGACAGGTTTCGGGAAAAAATATGGAAAAAATAGCAGACTGATGGTAAAATGTCTGTAATTATGGAAAAATGTCCCTGATAAACAGAGAAAGATTTTAGCTTTTTACATAATTGGGTTTCAGGTTATGGTTTGGAAATGAGCACACTATTATCAGAGACCTGGATCTCCGGAATTCTTAGGCATGAAAATCTATCAGACAGAAAAGATAATTTTTGGACAAATATTTGGACAATTCAGAGTATTCTCAAATTTTGATAAATGACAGAGGAATGGGCTAGAAATAACTTTTGTGTTAAAAGTTTTGGCATTCGGGCTACAGGTTGAGCGAATACAACACATTAGGGTCGGTCTATACCCGGACAAGGAAAAATCGAGGTTTTCCCAAGGGTCTGGGAAAATTGATTTTTAACAAAGATCAAATCTGTTTATAAGAATCCCAAAATTTTCAAGCAATTAGTAAATTCCACCGTGAATCTACTGTAATTTTTAGAGGGAGATTCGAATCGTGCATCTTGGAGATCTTGGAAGTTTTTGTCTGCTAAAACAGAAATTGGAATTTCGGGCAGGTCCAAAACCTATTGTCAACCTTTTATTTTTTTTATGATAATAATGATTTAAAATTAGATCAAAATTTATACAGGAACTAAAGGTCATACAGATCTAACAATAATAAAATTTGCATAATTTAAAGACGCAAAAATTCACATGAAAAAATACATAGACTTTGTACCGAAATGAATTTTATGGATTTTTACTTAGGAAATAATGAAATCTATTTGAATGAATGAAATAATCCTAACCTAGATGCATTCTCTAACAGAAAATATCATGAAGTATAAAACTAAAATGCAAATAAATGAGGGTACAATGTATTCTTGTTGTTGGCTTGCGAAACGGAAGATCCAATCCAACCGGTGGATGAATCTCGTAGTTCATGTAGCCTTAATGAATAAAATGCATGTTTTACCATATTTTCTTGATTTAAAACCCACAAAAATGACATTCATGCGATTGTATGCCCAGCTCTTGAGTTGATTTTATGACAGCCCTATGAAAAAAAAGCTTAAAACCCCTAGTCAATGGATGACAAGGATAAATATCATAGGGGTTTTAACGATTTAATGAAAATCGTGAAATGAGAAAGATAGGGGCTCACCTTGGGAGTTCGGCTGCAGTGAAGTACTTGAAGAGGCCAGCAAAGCTGGAGGTATTGCTCTACTGCAAAGGAGGTGCCAACTGAGCGTGGAGATGGCTTTGATGTGGAGGTTGAAGGTGGGCTGAAACTGGAACCGTGGTTGGCGATGGTGAAGAGAAGGAGGTGGCTGGAGGTATTGCTTCAAAGGGGGGGGGGGCTGGCTGGAACCAATTGAAGGTGGAGATGGCGGTGGAGAAGGCTGTAGCAGTGATGCTACCTTGGAGGAGGAGGTTGCTGCTGTTGAAGGAGCTGGCAGTGGTTGAAGAAGGAAGATGATGGAGTTGCTGCAATGAAGCCAAGAAAAAGAGGGAGAGAGAGAAAGAGATGTTACGACAATGAAGCCATACATGATACTTCAAGTACAAGGTTTTGATGATGAGCAAGTGGAATCAACTGCATTTCAGCTAAGGCTATGAAGAAATTGAAGAATTCAGTGAAGAATCCTTGAAGACTAGTGTGCAAATGTTTAATTCATTAAAAGTCTTAGATTCTTGTAAGGGCTTTACTTAGAGTGCATATTTAGGTTGCATTTCATCTTAAAAGTCTTTAGAAAAACTTTTCTAAAAGAAACTCTTTTGAAAATCTTTTTAGAAAACTATTTTCTTAAATTTTCATGTTTATTAGTCGACCAATAGACTTATCAGTCGACTAATCCTTTCGCACCATATTTTCTAAAAAGTCATTCGTGTCAAATTAGTCGACCGAAGGTTTTATCAGTCGACTGGACAGAATGTCTGTTTTCTGGAAAATTAGCAGCAGTCGACTAATGGTTTATCAGTCGACTGAACAGAACATGTGTTTTCTGAAAAATTTAGCAGCAGTCGACTAATGCTTTTTATCAGTCGACCGAACAGAATGTTTGCTTTTCAGAAGATTTTAGCAGCAGTCGACTAAAAGGTTTTTCAGTCTACTGATGATATTATCAGTCGACTAAGTTTCAAAAGTTCAGATTTTCAAACGGCTCGATTAACAGATCAGTCGACCGACGATAACTGTCAGTCTACTAATAACTAACTATTAGTCGACTAACTGATGTTTCAGTCGACTAATTTTGTCGTTTTCCTGAAACTTCAAAAAAGGCGTGTCTTTTCATTTTTCAAACGTTTTGATCATTCGAAATTGACCGTTTTGACACCCTTTCATACTCTCAACGTATGGAATCTTTTAATTATAAATATGAGTGCATTTTACACTCAAAAATAACAATTCAATCGATTTGAATCTTGCTTTTCACTCTTATTCATTCAAGTATTGATTTTCTCACTCACGTGATATTTTCACTTCAGTTTTTCACTCAAATCACTTTGAGAGATAGTGAATTCGTGAGTAGAGTGTTTCAACAACCTCAAAAGCCAATTGTATCTCATTTGCATTCAAAAGGAAGGCTCATAGGTTGTATTGTAAGTTGTTATTTCTTTTCTGTAAAAAGGACTCCTTGGTGTAAAGGAGTTGTTTGCTTTCAGTTGGGTTGTTACTGAAAGTGGGACCGGTTATGGTCTGTGTGATCTTGTAGTTTACAAGGTTGATAGTGGAAAATCTCAAGCGGGTTTTGCTTGGGGACTGGATGTAGGTCGGGTTTGACCGAACCAGGATAAAATCTTGTGTTCTTTGTGTGTTTGCTTTGAGATTTGCAAAATCATTCAATATTCCGCAGAAAAGTTTTAAAAGCACTATTCACCCCCCTCTAGTGCTCGTTGCCTCAATCCTAGTGCACTTTCATTTGGTATCAAAGCACAGGTTTGCTATTACTTTGATTTGACCATCATCTAGCATGGCAACTACAACATCTCAGCACAAAGAAGGAAGCTCCTCTGTTCGTCCTCCTCTCTTCGATGGAACAAACTATGGATACTGGAAAGTAAGAATGACAATATTCCTGCAATCCATGGATCTCGATATCTGGAGAGTTGTTTCAGAAAAGTACCAAACTCCATCAACTGATTTCAGCCGATGGACCGATGAACAAAAGAAGACTGCTTCACTGAATGCCAAAGCCATGAATGCATTATATTGTGGCGTTGATAAGGTAGAGTTCAATCGCATCTCTCAATGCTCTACAGCTAATGAAATCTGGCATACTCTACTCGTAACACACGAAGGTACGTCAAAGGTAAAGGAATCTAAAATTGCCTCTTTAGTTCATAAATTTGAATTGTTCAAAATGAAGCAAAATGAATCTATATCGGACATGGTAACTAGAATGACCGATATAACTAACACTTTGAAATCCCTTGAAAAAGAATATTCACAAGTGGATTTAGTCAGAAAGATTCTAAGGTGTTTAACTCCTGAATGGGAGAGAAAAACCACTGCTATTGAAGAAGCAAATGATCTCAATACTCTCACTCTTGAAGACTTAGTTGGTAACCTAATGGCATATGAGGTCCAACTTTAAGACAAACAAGAAGAAGAGCCTAAAAAGAAATCTCTTGCTTTTAAGGCTACTTCTGACTCAGAAGATTCTGAAGAAGATGAAGATATTGCCCTCATCACAAGGCAATTCAGAAGATTCATCAAAAAGGGAAGATTTCAAAGAAAGCAGATTCTTCCATTCCCAATGAAGTAAAGTGCTTTAACTGCAAAAAGGCAGGACATATCAAGAAAGATTGTCCTCTTCTCAAATTCAAGCCCAAGGACCAATTCAAGAAGAAAAAGGCATTTCAAGCCTGTTGGGATGATAGTGACTCCTCCTCCGATGAAGAATCAAATGAAGAAGTCGCCAACATGTGTTTTGTAGCACAAAAGAATTCGGTAAGTCAATTTGACTATGATGAGTTATTTGAAGCATTTAATGATTTATATGCTAAATTTAAGAGTCTTAGTTCTAAAAATAAAGAGTTAAAAACTAAAAATTTAACTCTTGACTCTCAAAATAAAGAGTTACTTAAAAAAATAGAAGATCTCAAGAAGGAAAATTCTTGCCAAGCACTTGAGATAAAAGAAATTGGACTTAGAACCAATCTCTTACAAAAGGAAATATCTAGTCTTAAAGAAAAGTCAAATGATCTTCTTTCTATAGTGACCAAATTCACAAATGGTCAAGAGAATCTAGAAAAACTTCTTGGTTCTCAAAGATGCTCGGTTAATAAAACCGGATTGGGATATAGCTTCTTTGATACTCAAAATAGACCAAACTATGTGGTGAAAAATCAAAGACAGTATTCTCAACCTTTTGTTCATAAAATTAAATTTTCTAGTTCTAATAGAAATGCATCTAGAAATGATTATTCTAGAAATGATTATTCTAGAAATTATTATAGAAAGAATATTTATTATCAAAGGAAACCAAAATCCAAATGGATATGGGTTCCTAAGACTGACTCTCATGGACCCAAAAATAGAAAGGGGTCAAATGCTCTGTTTTCTGATTTTGTTGTAGGTACACAACATAAGGAGCAAATGGATATTGGACAGCGGTTGTTCCAAACATATGACTGGAAGGCCGGAGTTATTTTCCACCCTCCAAAATAAGGATGGAGGAACCGTCACCTTTGGTGACAATAACAAGGGAAAAGTGATAGGTATTGGTAATATTGGTAATCCAAAATTTTCCTTGATAGAAAATGTTCTTTTAGTAGATGGTTTAATGCATAATTTAATATCTATTAGTCAATTATGTGATAAAGGTTTTCATGTTTCTTTTGAAAATGATTTATGCTTAATTTCTGATTTTCAATCTAAAAATATCATTTTTAAAGGTAAAAGAAGAAACAATGTGTATGAACTATATCTAGATGAATTACCCTCTTTTAATGAAAAATGTCTTATTGTTTCAAATGAAATTCAATGGTTATGGCACAAGAGACTTAGACATGTTAATTTTAAAATTATTTCAAAATTATCCAAGAATGATCTTGTAAGAGGCCTACTTAGAATACCATATAAAAAGGATCACTTATGTGATGCTTGTCAAAGGGGTAAACAAATCAAGAGTTCTTTTAAAGCTAAAGATATAGTTTCAACAAAACGTCCTCTTGAACTTTTACATTTAGATCTATTTGGACCATCTAGAATTCAAAGTTTAAATGGTAGCAAGTATGCTTTTGTTATAGTAGATGATTATTCTCGATTTACATGGGTGATTTTTCTAAAAAGCAAAAATGATGCTTTTTCAGAATTTTCTAAACTTTGTAGAAGAATTACAAATGAAAAATCTACATCTATTATTAAAATTCGTAGTGATCATGGTGGTGAATTTGAAAATGAATCTTTTCTAAAGTTTTGTGATTTACATGGTATATCTCACAACTTTGCTTTTTCTAGAGCAGCTCCACAAAATGGAGTTGTTGAAAGAAAGAATAGAACTTTGCAAGAATGTGCTAGAACCATGCTTCAAGATAAAAATTTATCAAAATATTTTTGGGCTGAAGCAATTAATACAGCATGTTATGTCTTAAATCGTGTTCTTATTCGACCAATTTTACATAAAACATGTTTTGAATTGTATTATGATCATATACCAAAGATCTCATATTTCAAAAATTTTGGTAGTAAATGTTTCTTGTTAACTACCAAAGATAATCTTGATAAGTTTGATTCAAAATCAGATGAAACAATATTTCTTGGATATTCTTCTAGAAGTAAAGCATATCGTATTTTTAATAAAAGAACATCTTGTATTGAAGAATCTTTACATGTTGCATTTGATGAGAATTGTGAGCAGGTTATTCCTCTAAGCGAAGAAGAAGAAGCAACACTTCAAGAAGAACCCTTGATAGAGAGTACTTCTCAAGAAAATATTCCCCTTCAACCGGTTTGGAAAGAAGTTCCTAATCATCCATATGAACAAGTTATTGGTGAAATAAAGAGTGGTGTCCAAACTAGAAGGCAGTTAGAAAAATATATTGCAAATGTTGCTTTCATATCTAAATTAGAACCAAAGAATATCAATGAGGCATGTGATGATGAATTTTGGCTTTTAGCCATGTCTGAAGAACTTAACCAATTTATTAGGAATGATGTTTGGGATCTAGTTGATAGACCAAAGGATCATCCAGTAATTGGAACAAGATGGGTCTTCCGAAATAAGCTGGATGAAAATGGTGAAGTCATTCGTAACAAAGCAAGGCTAGTGGCACAAGGCTATAATCAAGAAGAAGGCATAGATTTTGATGAAACCTATGCACCAGTGGCTCGATTAGAGTCAATTTGTATGATGCTTGCTTTTGCTAGTTACATGAACTTCAAGTTATATCAAATTGATGTTAAGAGTGCATTCTTAAATGGACACATCAATGAAGAAGTTTATGTAGAGCAACCTCCAGGCTTTGAAAATGAGAAATATCCAGAAAAGGTCTACAAATTGAAAAGAGCTCTGTATGGACTCAAACAAGCACCAAGAGCGTGGTATGAAAGACTATGAAATTTTCTAGAACAATCTGGTTTTTCCATTGGTTGGGTAGACTCCACTTTATTTATTAAAAATCTTAATTCAGATATTCTTATTATGCAAATTTATGTTGATGACATAATATTTGGTTCTACTAATGATTCTCTTTGTAAAGAATTTGCTAAAGCTATGCAGGAAGAGTTTGAAATGAGCTTGATGGGCGAATTAAACTACTTCCTTGGACTTCAAATAAAGCAAACTGAAGAAGGAATCTTCATCAATCAGGGTAAGTATACAAAAGAACTTCTCAAGAGATTTGGGATGGACTCATCGAAATCAAGAAGGAATCCTATGAGTACAACTACTTCTCTTGATAAAGATGAAAATGGTAAAAGTGTAGATACTAAGCTCTACAGAGGTATGATCGGATCTCTATTATACTTAACTGCTAGTCGACCTGCTATTATGTTTAGTGTTTGTATGTGTGCAAGATTTCAAGCTAATCCAAAGGAATCTCATTTAACTGCAGTAAAACAAATTCTTTGATATTTGAAAGATACTTCAGATTTCGGTTTGTTTTACCCAAAATCATCTTCCTTTGATTTAGTTTCATATAGTGATGCAGATTTTGCAGGAAGTAAATCTGATCGCAAGAGTACTAGTGGAACTTGTCATTTCTTGGGAAATTCCTTAGTCTCTTGGTTTAGTAAAAAGCAAAATTCAGTATCACTCTCAACAACTGAAGCTGAATATATAGCGGCTAGTTTAGCATGTTCATAAGTACTTTGGATGAAACAGACCTTAAAAGATTTTGGTTTAAACTACTCCACAACAACTATTTATTGTGACAACAGTAGTGCTATAAATCTTTCGAAAAATCCTATTCAGCACTCAAGAACTAAGCATATTGAAGTTAGACATCATTTTTTAAGAGATCATGTGTTAAAAGGAGATATTTCGTTAAATTTTATTTCCACTAAAGAACAACATGCCGATATCTTCACTAAACCTCTTAAAAATGAAGATTTTATGAGAATTAGGAGAGAACCAGGTATTTGCTCGTTTTTGGATTTATAAAAATGCTGATTTTTTGAACAAAATCTCAAAATCGCACTATATTAGTCGACCGATAAAATTCTAGTCGACTGATGTTTTATATTTTGGAATGTATCGCATCATATTAGTCGACCGATATAGTTCTAGTCGACTGATGATATTTTTAGAATAAGTCGCACTTTTTTAGTCGACCGATAAAGTTTTAGTCGACTAAAATTTTTTTTTTTAAACTTAAATAAAGGGACCCGACACCCCTTGGATTTGTTTTTAAAAAAAAAAAACGTTTTTAAAGAAGGCATTGTTTCATTCTCGCACCTTTTCATTTTTAACGAAACCCTTAAACCGAAAACCCCTCTTTCTCCTTTGTCTCTCTCTCTTTCGAAAAACCCTCGGAGTACCGTTCGACTCCATCATCGCCGGGAGTTTCTTACCATAACAGGGAGACGCCGGAATCTTCTGGCCGTGATCTTCAAACGCCGGAATCCTCTTGCAGCGACTGGCGCATCTTCAAAACACTCCGGAACTCTCTTGCATGACAGTGCATTACCGGAATCCCCTTTTGGCCGACCTCTCCTCACCGTCAGCCACCACATTGTCCTTCGTTTTTTATCGCCGAAAAGCTTTTTCCCTTTGCCGGACGTCATTTGGAAGCTGACATTTTGGTAACCATGCCTCGCACGAAGTCTACATCTGCAAAAGGTTTAGGTTCTCCTCCTCCTACACCTACTTCAAGACATGGTTTTTCACTAAGATTACTTCGTAACCCTCTTCTCTATGACACTTTTGAATCAATTTCTGCACTACCTATTTTACCAGGCCGAAATGTTCTATTTCACTTGTTTTCTCGTTACAAAATAAGAGAATTATTTCCTGGTATTTCACATCTTTTTAATGCTTGTGCAGATACACTTCACTATCCTTTTCTCATTCACTTGTTTTACACAAATTTACAAATGAACCATGAAACTGGAATTTTATCTTCTCTTGTTCGTGACGTTGAAATCAAGTTTGATTCGAAATTACTTGGAGAAATTCTTGAAATTCCATCTTCAGACACTCTTTTCAACACTATTGAAATGAATGATGAAAGAGTTTTTGAACAAATTCTTCTTCCATAAGCACCTCACTGCCCTCCTTTCAAAAATACTAATCTTCAAACTCGTGCACGCATTGCTGGACGAATCCTTGCCCACAATGTTCTACCCAAAACTGGTTCTTTTGATTATTATTCCACAGATTTATCTACGGCTCTTTATGTTTTATTTGGAAATATTTCTGTCAACTGGGCCAATGTGTATTTTACAAACTTGTGGAAATAAAAACCATTTCTTCCTTATGGTTGTCTTTTAACCCGTATTTTTAGACATTTTAAAGTTCCTTTAACAAATGAAAAGTACATTGAGCAAAAAGAGTTCTTTGATCAAACAATTTTTAAAAGAATGAAAATTAAATATTTGCCTCCCTTAAATGTTGATCAAACTGAACCATCTGATCCTAATGAACCATCTATTTCTGAACCTTCACCTTCTGCGACACCTTCATCTCATGCAAAAAGAAAGAAATTTTCGACAAATCAAGACCATGATGAAGTTATGCAGAGACTGGAAGCGTTGGAGCTGCATCAACACACCTTTCGTGAAGATGTGACTCAACAACTTGCTTCAATTCAGAAGGATGTAACTGCAATTAAGGATTTGCTAAACTCTCTTTTCTGATGTTTGATCTTTGAAAAACATACTTTATGGGTTGTAATATTTTAAACTTATCTCTATTTTTGCTTATGCTATTTTTGCCCTTACTCTTTTTTATTCTGACAAAGGGGGAGAAAAAGATAAAGATAGCATTACTTTGAAATTGCAGGGAGATCTTGAGAAAAAGATGATAGCAATTACATTACAGGAGATCTTGCATGAGAAATGCAAAATTAAGAGAAAAAGAAAGCTTTGAATGAATGTATTTCTAAATACATGAAGAAATGATGAATGGAAATGCAAACCAATCAATATGTGATATATGTGCTTTAAATGTGCTAACTTTTAATGTTTTGCAGCATATTGATAGGGGGAGTAAAATCTCCATCTATGCATCTAAATGCTTCATCTTTGATTAAGTTTGTCATCATCAAAAAGGGGGAGATTGTTACGACAATGAAGCCATACATGATACTTCAAGTACAAGGTTTTGATGATGAGCAAGTGGAATCAACTGCATTTCAGCTAAGGCTATGAAGAAATTGAAGAATTCAGTGAAGAATCCTTGAAGACTAGTGTGCAAATGTTTAATTCATTAAAAGTCTTAGATTCTTGTAAGAGCCTTACTTAGAGTGCATATTTAGGTTGCATTTCATCTTAAAAGTCTTTAGAAAAACTTTTCTAAAAGAAACTCTTTTGAAAATCTTTTTAGAAAACTCTTTTCTTAAATTTTCATGTTTATTAGTCGACCAATAGACTTATCAGTCGACTAATCCTTTCGCGCCATATTTTCTAAAAAGTCATTCGTGTCAAATTAGTCGACCGAAGGTTTTATCAGTCGACTGGACAGAATGTCTGTTTTCTGGAAAATTAGCAGGAGTCGACTAATGGTTTTTCAGTCGACTGAACAGAACATGTGTTTTCTGAAAAATTTAGCAGCAGTCGACTAATGCTTTTTATCAGTCGACCGAACAGAATGTTTGTTTTTCAGAAGATTTTAGCAGCAGTCGACTAAAAGGTTTTTCAGTCTACTGATGATATTATCAGTCGACTAACTTTTCTCAAGTCGACTAAGTTTCAAAAGTTCAGATTTTCAAACGGCTCGATTAACAGATCAGTCGACCGACGATAACTGTCAGTCTACTAATAACTAACTATTAGTCGACTAACTGATGTTTCAGTCGACTAATTTTGTCGTTTTCCTGAAACTTCAAAAAAGGCGTGTCTTTTCATTTTTCAAACGTTTTGATCGTTCGAAATGGACCGTTTTGACACCCTTTCATACTCTCAACGTATGGAATCTTTTAACTATAAATATGAGTGCATTTTACACTCAAAAATAACAATTCAATCGATTTGAATCTTGCTTTTCACTCTTATTCATTCAAGTATTGATTTTCTCACTCACGTGATATTTTCACTTCAGTTTTTCACTCAAATCACTTTGAGAGATAGTGAATTCGTGAGTAGAGTGTTTCAACAACCTCAAAAGCCAATTGCATCTCATTTGCATTCAAAAGGAAGGCTCATAGGTTGTATTGTAAGTTGTTATTTCTTTTCTGTAAAAAGAAGGACTCCTTGGTGTAAAGGAGTTGTTTGCTTTCAGTTGGGTTGTTACTGAAAGTGGGACCGGTTATGGTCTGTGTGATCTTGTAGTTTACAAGGTTGATAGTGGAAAATCTCAAGCGGGTTTTGCTTGGGGACTGGATGTAGGTCGAGTTTGACCGAACCAGGATAAAATCTTGTGTTCTTTGTGTGTTTGCTTTGAGATTTGCAAAATCATTCAATATTCCGCAGAAAAGTTTTAAAATCACTATTCACCCCCCCTCTAGTGCTCGCTGCCTCGATCCTAGTGCACTTTCAAGAGAGACTCCCAAGGAGTTAAGTTCCCCTTTTTTTTAACAAAAGGAAAACTTAGGTCTTTAATGAAGTGGACTTAGGGTTTTTAGGGGATAATGAAAAAGGGGGGAATGAGTTTACGTGAAATAGGCTGGACAATAGAGAAATGAAGGAAGGAAAGGGAAGAAGGAAAGAAAGGGAAGAAGAAGAAAGGAAAGAAAGAAGAAGACGAAGAAAAGGAAGAAAAAGAAAAAGAAAAGGAAAGAAAGAAAGAAGAAGGAAAGAAAAGGGGAGAAAGAAAAATGAAGGAAAGGAATGCAGAGGGGGTTGGAGGTTTGGGCGACCACCTTGTGGGTCCCACCTCTCTAAAATGCAAAATAAAATAAATAAATAATTAAATAAAACAAAAGCAAACAAATAAAAAGGAAATTGTAAGGGAATAAAAGAAACATTTTTTTTTAATAAAAGGGAAATGTAAATGAATAAGCCATCGCAGAGTGGGCTTATTTTTTAAATTTGAAATTCGTTTTGAGAATCTTAGGGGTAGAATAGTCTTTTTAGAAAAATTCTCAGACGAAACAAGCTATTTTTGGTAGCTATTGAAATGAGCTCGGATTTTGAAGTTCAATAACCCGTTGCGAAGCAAATCCAATGTAGAATTTAAAAATTTGAGTTTGAAAATTTTAGATTGTTTTTCTCGAGAAAATATTTCCAAATTTAGACCCCCGAGGGTAAAAATGTTAATTTTGCAAACCTAGGGTTTGAAATTGATTTCTGAAAACTTTTAAAACTCAATCTAGATTGAAATTTATAAAACTGGAGTTCTGGACTTCGAAAATGGAATGAAATATGATAAAATGTTATGAAATGCTGAGAAATGATATGAAATAATGATAAATGACATGAAATGCTATACGAAATGCTAACCCTGAATGAAGAAATTTGGATATTAGACCCCGATTGGCAGTTTTATCAGTTCAAAAAGTGTTATAATTGATAAAATTTGCAAAATGGTTCAAGAAATGGTTTTCAGGCCCTACCGAGCTAGAGTGACACTGAAAATTAGGGTTTGAGCTTAAGTGAACTGAAATAAGCTGGATTGAGATAGGTTTTAGAGTTTCAGAACTCAAATGAACTGACAATGCACTAACTCAACTGACCATTTTGACTAAATTTTTAATAAAAGTTGTCTTTTTTAGAGAAATGGTGCGGAATGGTCACTAGAGTGAAGTAAATTACAAATCTGAGCTGGGTTTGAGCTAGAACAAAGGTCAGTAATACTGACATGAACTAAAATTAAAGCTCGAACACTAACTCAATTGACTGAACTCAGTTCAATTTCAGCTGAAAGAGCTAAAATGGGCTCCTAGACACTTGGAAATGGTTTTGAACTGAAACTAGAACGCTTGAACTCCTGGTGAGCTCAAGCTAGACTCTGGAAAACATGACTGACTCAAAGAAAATTGGCTTGGATTTGAGTGAGAAATGAGTTCATTTCTGAAGAAATGAGTTCATTTCTAAAGAAATGATCCCATTTTGGTAGGAATGGTTAGAAATGAAAATAGCCTTTTCACTGTGAGCTCAAATGAGCTTGAAATGACTGATATTCTAATTGTTCTGAACTGACCAATGAACTTGGTTTACTTTGACTGACTGGGTCTGGGATGACTTAGGGGTAAAATGGTAATTTTTCTAATGAAAATGGGAAAAATGGTGGTTTTCTGAAACTGACTCGGGGTTTGACTCCTACACTGACCTAACAGGGGTGGCACTACACGAGAAGGTATGTCTGAGAATGGATGAGGAAAATTTGAGGTGTTTACAATTAATTAAGTCAATTAGGGTTAGATAGAGTCCCACTTAGGTTATAATTTTCCAAAAAATTGCCCCCCCCCCTTGCCCAAACCCAATTGGGAAACTTTTTTTTCTTTCTAAAATAGTTTTTTTGAAAATCTATAAAAAAAATTCAAAAGGAGGGTCGACGCCTATGGTCTCTCTCTTTTCTTGCTGCATTTCTCTCCTCCCAGCCAGCTCTCCTTCATTCATTAAAGCTGAAACAACCCAAGGTGAGACTTCTATATTTTATTTCATTATTTTTATTAAACTTTATGCTTTTTGCCATGGATTTCATCATTGACGCATATTGGTTATGAAATTCTAACCATGTTTTCATTCAAGAATCTCACAATCGATTCAAGAAACTGATCTAACACTGTTTTAGGACGTTTTTCATGATCTCAAACTATTAAAATCGTTTATATTAATGTTTTTTATGTTTAAGCCAATAAAAACGATGAGATTCACCTGTTTCATGGGTTGAATCCCTCTTTTGAAGGCTAAATCAAGTTCTAACCATGCTTTCCCTGAGTTTTTTTATTTTATTTCACTGTATTAATGTTTATTTTATTCACTCAAGCATCAAATCCAAATTTGTGATATTATTTGTATATTTTTCTTATTTTTTTTTTCATGTTTAGATTAGGGTTTTTCAAGCTTTTCAATCTGAGGTGTGCGGGAACAACATTATTTCATGTGCGTTTTTCTATCCGAAAAATCTGATTTTTTTAGGGTTGGTTCATGGGTTTGTCAGTGATTTGCTGTAAAAAAAATTGGATTATTTTGGGCTTTGAAACTCTTCCAAAAAAATAGAAAACCAAACCATGATTTTTAAACCATGAAATCGCTATTGGGATTCAAGAACAACTTGTAGAGGCAATATCTCTCTCGTCAGAGATTCGATTGATGATCCGTAAGTTGCAGTTGTTTTTTCTTGATGTTTAATATTTATTGTATTTTTTCATATTTTTTTGTATATGTCTGCTATCTTTACTCTGTTAGAAGGTAGAGTTGGTTTCTCAGAGCTCGTTACACCTTGTTTAAACACTAGATTGACTTGTGTCGATTGTATCTCCCTAACCGGAGATCCGATAGATGATCCATAAAAAGAAAAAGCTTACTATCTGTGTTTGATATTCACTGCTAAAATTTCATAAATTTTTAATGTGATTTGCTATATTTTCCTGTACCCAAAACTGGATGCATGTATTTTAACTTGTTATATATTCGTTATAATTGATCATATATTGCCGAAATGATATCTCCCTAACCGGAGATGATTTTTCCAATCTATAAAAAAAGAAATCTTTTTTTTTGTCTAGTATCTCTCTGTAAATTTTTATAAATTTCCATAGTGATTTGGTGCCTAATTTGGGTCTGACACTGTGATAGGTATGTGCCCGCAGGCAAAAATCACATATTTTGAGGTTTTATTCAATTTTCATATTAAAGTAATGTCAAAATTATATTTTTTTATTCTATTTTAATTTTAGGGTTGTCATAAGTGTCCATGTTGATTTCTAATAATTTTTTAGTTTATTTGATATATTATTTGATTAAATTGGAAAAATAGGATGCCCTTGGAGTCTTAATTCGAGTAAAATACCGTTAAAATTTGCTCTTTTTATGATATTTAGAATTTTTATGCATGTTTTTCATATTTTTAGGATTTGATCATGTTTATAATCATGTTAGGGTACTTCATACACGATTTGGCTTTGATTTGAATCCATTTGAGCCCTAAATCCAAAGTTTTACAAAAATATTTTCTGAAAATCCTGATTTCAAGGCCATAGTCTTGTTTTCAAAGGTATTTTTGTCATTTTTCTCCAAGATTCAAATTTTAAATTTATTTATTTTTATTATTTCTTCAATTTTATATCATTTTTCATTATGTTTATCTCAGAGAAACATGGAAAAAGGCTTATATCTGGATAAATCCAATAACTTTCAGATATTATTGGATAAATCCAGAAAAACTGGCATATCATCACTAAGAAATCTTTTAGTTTTGCAGGGACACTCAAGATTGTATTTTCTTTTATTTTCCTTTATTTAAATTCAATTAGTGATGTAAATTAATTGTAAATCTAGAATAAGAATTTATTTTTCCTGCTTATAATAGGATTGCATTGCATATATTTATTTTTCAATAATGTTAATGAGTGATGAATGATAATTCATGCATATTCAAATTCATTATGGTCTACACGAATGGCATGTGCACTAGCTTTTAAGGAGTTAATAAACTCGATTGAGTTTGTATTTATGACCATAGTCAGAATACGAACAAAATCTAAATTTATCATCTTCTTTAGGCTATTTTCAAAAACCATTGCATATTTCAAAGCTTTCTAAATATTTTCTCCTTTATAACTAAATGGATTAGATTCAATCCATATCTGTGGATATAGTCAGGGATATGAGGAAAAATCATTTTGTTGAAATTCTATAAGGCACATAAACTTCCTTTTCTAAATAATTTTCTCAAAAGTTCTTCAGAAAATATTTTCTTCAAAATTGTATTCATTCATCTAAGTTAGATTGCATCATGAAAGGATTTTCATAGGACCACACGCCCATCCCTTTTGATATATTTTCCAAATTCATCATAGAAAAATCAATTTTCTCAAAGTTATTTGAATTTTCTCAGAAATCAGTTTTCACAACACATGAAGATTTTTTCAGAAATCGATTTTCTTTTCTTCAGAAATGTTCTCTCAACATGGTTCATGATTTTCATAGTGTCTCTTTTCCAAGTATTTTCCAATATTTGAAGCATACATCATGTTTTTTTTTCAAATCTGCATTTTTAGAATTTCATAGCACATGCCTGATTCTTTGTGCATTTAGGAATAAAACTTTGATTTACACAAGTTGAGCAAAGCAAAGCATAAGATTGATCCTTGATTCGATTACCCTTGGTTATGGTGCCAGGAAAGGTTGAACCTCGTACCGACAGGCGAGTCTCATTCTTCATAATTATCCTGCATTTTAAAACGGATGAGTTATTTTCAAAATCTTTTCAAAGGTCAGTTTGACTTGCAAAAGTAAAATTTTGCAATGATAACTGGTTTGGTGACTGAGATGGGACATGTCTTCGTATGATCAATCTTGTGTTTTGCTCTATTCAACTTGTCAAAATCATGTTCTATAAATGTCAGCTTTATATCTTGTGAACCTAGGAGCCTAGAATCAAACCCAACTGACATGGATTACATGTAGACTTAGGCATGGTTTGGTAGGATCGATTGAGGAGTCATTATTCATGCTCACTTAGACTTAGGTCAAATACAATCCTCCTCAATCTAGGAATTGATTGAAAACAATGTTTGCTTCTCATAAAATTTTCAAAATTCTACTTCTTTAAGTCATTAGAGCCTTCTGTTTTCTTGCATATTGATCATATTTCAAAAACAACCCTACTTACTTTTACCTTGCCACCATGTTGTTGGGCTTTCTTCTAGAACCATAGTTCAGGACAAAGCCTCACAAGTAGGCCACCTATTTAGGTTGATCCCCCCTGCCACGTACCGAGGGCCATAGTCTAAAGTATATCGGCAGGTGGTCAAGGATGTTGGAAAACATGAGCCTAGAACCAGAGAAAATTGATTTATGCCACGTACATCGAGCCTTGGCTTAAGTATATCGGCATAGCATGATTGGACACAGATGATCTGAACCTTAGAGTTATGATTAGGGTCCTACAGCTATTTCAAAACTTGTGCATCTAGAGTCAGCCTTTAGGGAATGTTGTATGTGCATACTTATTTGTGCAGGATGTGATTGAATGTACTTTGGTTATTTCTTTTTATTTTTTTTATTTTCTTATATTTTTCATAACTTTTCTAAAAATACTGGATGATTTTCAAAATACTCTATTTTTTATTTATTTTCATATATTCCCTTGTATTTTCTCAAACCCTGGACGATTTTTCCAAAACCTCTATTTTCTTCAAAACTTCGGGTAATTTTCATCCTTCCTTTCCTCTCGATCTCAAAGTTCCAACCTTATTTTCATCTTGCCTGCAATTTCATCAAAAATCGTGTGGTTTTTCCCTCAAGTCTTGTCCTTACTTCTTCTTTATTTTTTCAGTCTATCCTGGTGGCATCCAGTCAGCTTGATTCAGTCTTTCCTGAGAATCATATCTCCTATAAGGTGCGGCAAGGTCTCCCCAATCATCGAACTCTGAACACTGAATCTTTCATTTCCTGGTGGTACTATTCTTGGCTCAAGAACTTCTCTCGTATGTTTCCAGACCATCTGAGTGACTGCAGATTAGAACTGGCATCAGCAGTAGGAGAACAAATCATCAACGAAAGTTTGATTCAAGCATTAGCAGAATGGTGGAATCCGCATACCTGTACCTTTTGGTTCCCGTGGAGAGAGATGACTATACTACTAGACGAATTCTCAGACATCATGGGTCTACCTGAGCCAGCGGATCCGATAGAACAACAATTTTTAATCAACGTCAAGGGACTCGACCCCCGTGATACTCTAGCATGGATGACAGGATACACATTTTAGCCATTGATTGAGGCATATGGAAATCAGTATGTAGACCTGTTCGAGCTCTATCAACAACATGGGACATTTGCAGAAGTCAATTCTTTATTCTAAGCAGCTCGAGAGAGAGTACAACATGCAATGATCTTGTGTACAGTAGGACTAGCCTTCTTCCAAGATGAGCAGAACTGCGTGGATATCAGAATAGTACAACTTTTGTGAAGATGGGAAAATCGATAGACCAACCGTCTCTCTATTTTCATGGCCGCACTTGCTTTCTTATACCATGGATTGACCCATTTCGTGCTTAAAGATTCCATCTTAGTAGAAAAATGCATCTGCGCACTACAATCTTGGTTCCTTTGGCATGTACCAACTCGAGCCAGCTCATTCAGATATAATAGCAAGAAGCCACTACCTATACCCCAATACAGATTTTTGATCGAGAACCTCCATAAAGAAGAAATAGTGTGGGATTACTTCGACCATCACGAGTCATTCTCTCGGTACACCTATGCATATGGCAAGCGATTCAAGTTACTCGAACCTTTTTTTTTGTCTATTACCAGCCAAAGCGATGTGTCAGACAGTTCTCGCAGAGACAGAAGTGCATTGAAGCTCGATTATTGTCAGGCATTGTTCCATAATTCGATCTGAAGTCTGCTTAGTGGTCCAGAACGTACCATTTTGCCAAGCATAACTGGGATTCTTTTGTTACTCTCACTATTTTTCCTGGTCCTCGAGTGTCTTCTGATTATCATGAGTGGTGGCAAATTGTTTGTCTACCCCCTCTTTGTCAAGTCTATTATTAATAAAATCATTCTTCTTTAGCAAATAATCTTTTATTATGGTTTGACGACCTTGCCTAGGTAACAAGGCACATTTTAGTTGTTTATCTCTTTTACAAAGAATAACAATATAATTATCGTGATTTCGGCGACGACCCAATCCCTGGTAATGGGATATCCTTCAAATTTTCAACCTAACTCTCACCAAATATTTTTCCCTTATTTGTCATGTCCTAAAAAACTACTCTTCAAATCTAACTGCCCATTTTTTTCTGCAGAGAGAATTTGCAATTCTACAAGGTTCAGATAAGGTCCGGCAAGAAAACCACACCCGTCCAGCATATCAGCTATTTGTCAGCCTCTGAACAGGAAATGACCTCTTCACGATCTGCCAGGAACCAAAGCTAACAGACCAATGATGACATTAACTCCCAGATGTACTCGCTATTTTAGAGAATGATGAACAAAATGTTGTCTGAGCAAACAGAAGCTAGTTCAGGAAAGACTCATAGCAAGAAGAAGGTTAAGGGTCAAACAGTGAAGAAGCATTTGAAAATCTCAAAGAGGAAGAGTCAACACGAGGAAACCTTTGATGAAGCCGAATCAGTGGGCGATACCGATGAAAAATATGCGACTTAACAAGCCTTTCAGAAGTGAACTCATGAATAAGGGTCTGTTTAAAAATCCAAAAATCAGTCTGTTGATGACCCTACTCAGCCAGTGCTCAAAGATGTGGTCAAAATGGTCAAGGATCTGCAAGCTCGTGATAAGGGCAAGAAGGTCTTCACGAGTGAAGACTTTTATGATGGTTTAGACGGGGATGACAGTCTCAATAATCTTCTTAGGAAGTTCATCAAGTTCGATGGTTCTGGCAACCCTAAAGCACATCTCGCCATATTTTTTGCTGAATGTGCCAAGTTCAAGCGAGACAACCGAGCTTTATTCTTTTGTTTCCCTCACAGTCTGGAGGGAACAACGACTAAGTGGTATTTAAAACATGTCAATCCCATTGAGTTGAAGGAATTCGACAAAGTGGTCAATCTATTTGTTGAGCGGTTTCTATTCAATGCTGAAGCGCTTTCAACCCTCAGTCATCTCTACAGCCTCAAGCAGAAGGAAAATGAGAAGGCCAGAGATTTTATTCACAGATGGAGATCTGCTTGCAATAAAATAAGGGATCCAATATCAGAAGGACATGTATGATCACTGATCCTGAAGAACTTTTCACAACACTTGAGGGGCCTAATTTCGACCTCTCCATCAAGGACCTTTATTGAATTGACAGAGGGAGCCGAATGGCTCGAGTTGAGTATGAAAAATGGAGTGTATGAAGGCATCACCCTTGCCAAGAACAGCAATCAGCAAGAGTCAAAGAAGAAGACTCATTTCACTTACTCCACTGATGCGGGTCATGGCAAGAACCATCGTAAGAATGAGGAAAAATTATTTAGTTATGCAGGCTCGAATCCAAACAAGAATGAGCAGAAGGGTAAGTCATTCCCACAGAATAATAAATCACCTTTGTCAGCCATTGAGTAGGAGCCAAAATCACAATAGAAAGTGAAGCATGAAGGGTGGAGCTATAATCGTAAATTCACCCCACTGGATCAATCACTCAAAAACCTGCTTGAGTATATGCTCATGAGTGAAATGATCAAGCTCCCAAAGATGGTTGATTCCCCAATCGTCATGGAGAAAATGAAAGACAGATACTGCAAGTTCCACCATACAGTGGGGCACGACACTGAGAACTGCTTTGTGCTCAAAAATATCATTCAAGATTACATTGACAAGAATTTCTTAGTAAAAGGTGGCGAAGATGAAAAGATGGTTATCTTTAATCATCCCTTCCTTCAACACTCGACAATAGTGATATCTGACCATCTATTTCAGCCACAGGATCATATTCAGCCATGTCTCAGCGAGGATATTCATGTTCAGCATCAGGTCCTGGTGCTACAGCGGGCCCAATCCAGTACCTAGAAGATGGATCTTGTCTCAGCTTTCGACAAGTTGAATGTCTCAAGGGAGCCTGCTAAGGCATCCCCCGAAGTGACCAGAAGAATTCCAGGGTTTCCTAAATATTTCATCAAGACTATTCAAGATAAGGACAGAACGGTCAAGGAAAATGCCAATTTAGTCCATAAACCGATCACTGCCCTGTCAAATGTGTCAATCCTCGAGTTGGCGCATGCCTCTTTTGAGCACCCACAAAGTTCTGGATGATTTATTACAGAAAATCAAAGTAAAACCAAGCACAACTCTTGAAGACATGGCCCAGATTGTCAACCAGGCCCTGATCAACGCCCCCATCACCTTTTTCTGATGAGGATATGCTTAAGCCTCATGCATTCCATAACAATGTGTTATATATAGTAGTGCGGACCAGGGAAATGACCGTCCCCCACGTGCTTGTCGATGGAGGCAGTAGCCTCAACATTTGTCCTGAAATGACCACCAAAGCTCTGGGGTTAAAGAAAGAAGAATATCTCTCTGATCCCATCACTATTTACGGTTTCGACAACCATGACAAACTGCAAAAGGAAAGATTTTCCTATAGATATTCATCAATTATTCTGTCCATATGGTCCTCTTTCATGTCGTCAATGTGCCACTGACATACAATCTTTTATTGGGATGCACATGGATTCATAATGCAAATGTGGTACCGTCTACTCTTCATTAGTGCATCAAATGGTCCAAAGGCTGCATGATTACTATGATATTGGGGGAAGATCTAGAAGAGAGGCTGCCACAGCCAATGATTCCCAGACCACCCTATACAACAGATATCCCTAGCATCAGGGAAGCGATGAGGTTATTCTTAGTGAAAGCCTCAAAATGTTGAAGCTAGAGGAAGCACAATCCACTAAGCATATCATAGCGATGGTCCAATGACAAGGACCACATTTCTTTAAAATTGAAGGTCGTCTTGATTACAGCACGTTGAGAGATCATCCTTTATTTATGCAGTTCATAAAAGCCAAAAAAGGATTTGATTTTTTGTTGAAGCATGGTTATCAGCCTTTCAAAGGCTTGGTCAAGAACGGAGACGGACGACTAGAGCCAGTAATCCCTGACCATCACCCACACAGAGCGGGATTGGGATTTACGGGCAAGAGATCTCATAAGGATACTGTCTTTATCAAGGGGATCCATTAAAAGCATTTGTCATCATTCTTTTTCTACTTAATTTCTTTGATTTCTACATTTTGTAGGGACGATGTCCCATTTTATTTCATTTCCTTTAATGTCATCATTTCATTCAAGTCTTCAATAAAATTATTGATTTTTTTCAATTAGATGGATACCATCCTTCTCTTCTTTCTCTATAATTTGTCTTTGAAATTTGTTGTTATTACTTTCTCTATTTTGCATAATTTGTTTTATAATGGGCAAATTTTTCTAAATACTATTCCTTTCCCAAAATTTTAGAATGTCTTTCCAATTAATAAGAAGACTAGTCGTCAATCCTTCAATCATGTCAAATCCCGCAAAGATCTATCAGATCAAGATTATGGATGAATCACCAAGTGTGCAGAGGCAACCTATCAGCGTGCAATAGCTATCATTTTTCATGACCAGATGCATAAGATTATGGATGCATATGTCGATGATATCCTGGTCAAATCCAAGGAGGAAGAAAACCACATTGAAGCTCTTGGTCAAGTCTTCAAGCGACTCATTTTATTCAAGTTGAGACTCAATCCTCAGAAATATGTTTTCAGAGTAGATTCAGGCAAGCTACTCAGTTTCATGGTCAGCAAAAGGGGGATAGAAGTAGATCCTGCTAAGGCAAAGGCTATCATTGATATGCCACCTCCGACCAATCTCAAAGAGTTGCGTAGTCTTCAGAGACGTATGCAGTCAATCTGACGATTCATATCCAATTTGTCCATGAGGTGTGAACCTTTCAATCATCTACTCAGAAAAGGAGTGAAGTTTGAATGGAGACCAGAGTGTCATCAGTCGTTCGAGTGTATCAAGAAATATATCTTCAATCCACCTGTTCTGAAGCCGCCAGAATTGGGAAAACTACTTTTGTTATATGTCTTAGTCAATCAAACTGCTTGTAGCGGGTTCTTGGCGCAATATAAAGAAGGCAGTCGAGTAGAGCATGTCATCTACTACATAAGCAAGACCTTCATCAATTATGAGAAGAAGTATTCTCAGATAGAGAAGACATGCCTAGCACTGGTCTGGATGTGTCAGAAATTGAGGCATTATTTATTAGCATCAGAAGTCAAGATTTTATCAAAGCTTAATCCTCACAAGTATATTCTTGAACGACTGTTTCTCAGTGGATGAATCACCAAGTGGCAAGTTTTGTTAATGCAATACGACCTAGAGTATGTGTCTCAGAAGTCAATCAAAGGTCAGGCCATTGCCGACCAGCTAGCCGATTTTCCTTTGTCAGAAGATGTGAAGGCCAATGATGATTTTCCTGATGAGCACATCCATAACATTCAGCACTCACCAGTTTGGAGTTTATTCCTCGATGGTTCTAATAACATGGCCGGCATAGGGATCGGGATCTTAGTGATCACACCTGAAAAGGAGATGATCCCTTTCTCCCTCAAACTTGATTTTTGATGCACTCATAACATGGCCGAGTAGCTTTAATACAAGGTTTGAGAATTTTGCAAGATTTAAATGTCAAGAGAGTGCATGCCTTTGGCAACTCACTGCTCGTCATCAGCCAAGTCAAAGTTGAATGGCAGGTAAAAGATTATAAGTTACTTCCTTATCAAAAGATTGTTCTAGCTCTCATCGATAACTTCGATGAATTCCAGCTTTTAGAATTCAATCAGATAGTCGATGGCTTAGCCAGCCTAGGCTCCATTATGTCTTTTAGAGACGAAGAATCTTGTCTCTCTTTTGAAATTGACAGACTCGATCAATCTGTCTTCATTCCAGCTATGCAAATCAACCAGGCAGAGTAAAAGAAGAAGCCTTGGTATCACGATATCAAAAAATTTATTGAAATTGGCGAGCTTTCACCAGAATTGTCAAAGAGGGAGCATAAAGCAATTCAATGCATATATAACCGATATTTTGTTCTTGCTGATGTTCTCTATTGTCGTGGGTTCAATGTCGAGTATTCTAGGTGCTTGGATGAGGAAGAAGCCAAGGAAGTCATTCGAGAAGCGCATGAAGGTATTTATGGTGGCCATGTCGGTTATCAAACTCTTGTTAAGCAGATCATTTGGGCAGGGTATTATTGGAGAACCATACAACAAGACTGCTCTCATTTCGTGAAGAAGTGTGTTCAATGTCAGATACACGCACCTTCTATTCATGCGCTAGCCACATATTTGCAATCGGTTGTATCTCCATGGCCATTCTCTATATGGGCTTTCGATGTGGTAGGCCCAATTACTCCTTCTGCTTCCAATGGCCATAAGTACTTTCTTGCCGCAACAAAGTACTTCATCAAATAGGTGGAGGTTGTCACTCTGCGTACAGTGGAAGGCCGACATATGGTCTCATTCATCCATAAGAACATTCTTTGTCATTTTGGCATACCACATGACATTGTCTCAGATAATGGTACTTATTTCAAGAATGAGAGAATGAAGGCCTTTTGTTCGAAATTCAGAATTCATCATCATTTTTCAGCTCCCTATTATCCTCAAGGGAACGGTCAGGCGGAAGCTACAAATAAAATTCTGATTTGCATCTTGGAAAGAACCGTTGAGACGGATCATGATTGGCACAAGAAAATCTACGATGCACTATGGGCATATTGAACCACCATTTGGACCCCGATCAATGCAACTTCTTAGAAACTTGTTTATGGAACCGAGGTGGTACTACCTCTTCATGTTTAGAAGACCGCTCTTAAATTTGCATCTCTTCTAGAGCTACCGCTCGATCAGTATCAGCAACAGAGGTTGGTACAGCTTGATCTACTCGATGAGAGAAGACTAAAGGCGGCGGAGCACGCTCAATCATATCGTCAGAGGATAGCTAGGCAGTATTCCAAGTCAATCATCGAAAGGAGATTTCAAGTTAACAATCTGGTCCTTAGATCTACAGCTAATCCCAAGCACTGCCCACATGGCAAATGGTCACCAAACTAGAAAGGTCCCTATGTGGTCAAAGAAGTATTACCACGCAATTCGTATCATCTGATTAATGCAGACGGAGTAGAATTACCCGATCCTATCAATGCCCGACATCTGAAGAAATTCTACACGTAGAAAACTTCTATTCTATCTTTTGTATTTCTCAATGAATCTCCTTCAAATAATGATCAACTATTCTTTTATCTGGATATCTTTCTCCCAGAATACACTAGGGCATCTTTTGTTATGAAACCTGTATTTTATTTGGAATACCCTATATGCAGGCAGGATCAAACAAAATCTTTTATCATTCATTTACATCTATCTGTATTCATTTGCATATCATATATTTGCATTCATTTACATTTTGCATTTATTTGCATTTATTTACATCCATGTGCATTTGCATCGAATTTTTACCCATTCAGGATAAGAGACAAATCCTGAGACCTTGGCAAATTGTCCAAGTCATCGTGAGGGTGAAGATTGAAGATCTCCCATCATAAATCAATAAGCACTATTTAAAACACCAGTCTTTTTCAAATCCGACCTTCGGGTCAAGTCTTTTATCAAAACTATTCTCGCCAATCTTGTCAAAATCAACCTTCGGGTTAAGCCTTTTTCTAAATCCAGTTTTTACTGGTCGAACTCTGTAAACCTGAGTTTTGCTGGTCAATGTTTTCAAACCCAGTCCACACTGGTTTAGTTTTCCTTCGAAGATTCGAGTTCTGACTTGAATTTTCTAGTTCCCTTCGAGATTCGAGTTCTGACTCAAATCTTTTTTCCTTTAAATCTGAATTGGTTTTCCTTTGGGATTTGAGTTCTGACTCAAATCTTCTTTCCTTTAGAACCTAATTGGTTTAATCTTCCTTCGAGATTCGAGTTCTGACTCAAATTTTCTTTCCTTTAAAACCTAATTGGTCTGATTTTCCTTCAGGATTCGAGTTCCAACTCGAATCTTCTTTCCTTTAAAATCTGAATTGGTCTAGTTTTTCCTTTAAAGATTTGAGTTTTGACTCGAATTTTCTTTCCTTCTTTTAAATTCTAGAATTGGTCTAGAAAATCTGAGTTTCGACTCAAACTTTCTTCCAAATGAAATTCGTCTACTTTTCCTTTGAAAATATGAATCTCTACTTGAACCCTCCTTCAAATTTAAGAATTGGTCTAGAAGATCCGAGTTTGAACTGGAATCATCTTTCAAATCCAATTTGTCTAGTTTTCTTATGAAGACTCGAGTCTTGACTCGAACTTTCTTTCTAAACCCAGCTTTGTGTCAGTACTTTTTCAAAATCCAGTGTTCATGATGGTAATTTTTCAAAATTCAGTGCTCGTTCTTGTACTTTTTTAGAATCCAGTACTCGTGCTGGTACTTTTTCAAAACCCAGTGCTCGTGCTGGTACTTTGTTTTCAAAACTCAGTGTTTATGCTAGTACTTTTCTAAAATCCAGTGTTTATGCTGGTACTTTTTTAAAACCCAGTGCTCGTGCTGGTACTTTGTTTTCAAAACCCAATGCTCATGCTGGTACTTTGTTTTCAAAACCCAGTGTTCGTGCTGGTACTTTTCCAAAATTCAATGTTCGTGTCGGTACTTTTTCAAAACCTAGTGCTTGTGCTGGTATTTTGTTTTCAAAACCCAATGTTTGTACTGGTACTTTTTCAAAACCCAGTGCATGTGTTGGTACTTTGTTTTCAAAACTCAGTGTTTGTGCTGGCACCTCTTCAAAATCCAGTTTTCATATTGGTTGTTCTTCCAAAACTCAATCCAAACACTAGTCTCACATTAGGGTTCATGCTCATGGCCGATCTTCATATTTGCGAGCCAAACAATCTTTATCAAACCTTCGGGTCACTCAAGTCTATCAAACCTACCTTTGGGTCACCAATTTCGTTAGTCAGACTTTCAGGTCAATCAATTTTTATCAATTAACTTTTACCAATTGATTTTATCAACCCATTTTTATCAATCAATTGTTATCAATCAGACCTGTGGGTCACCTATTTCATCAATTTTGTCAGTCAGACCTCTGGTCACCAATTTTTATCAAGAAAACCTTCGAGTTATCAATTCTATCAAAATCATTATTTTTCCAACCTTCGGGTTGTATCCGCCAATCATGGTCATCCAAGATTTGACCTTCGTATCGAACTCGTCTGCCAATTGGCCCAAAATCAATTATTAATCATTTCTCTTGCAAAGGACCCTTTTTCCAGGGAGAGTTTGAGGGAGCTCGTTCTTCTCGCATGCAATTTTATTGGTTCTTTGAACCCCTTTTTAGGGAGAGTTTGAAGTGACTCATGTTTCGCGAACAATTTGCAAAGCAATTTTTTTATTATTATTATCGCACAAGGAACCACTTTTTTTAGGGAGAGTTTCGACAGAAGCTCGTTCTCCTTGTAACCCCCCAAATATTTCTTGTTAGGCCATCTTGTTATTGAGGACCCTTTTTCTAGGGAGAGTGTGATGGACTCACTCCTCTGTAACATTTTTCTCAACCTTTGTTATCGGCCACCTTTCCATAAGAGAAGCCTCGAGATAGGGAGTTTTGACAAAAACTTTATTTCTCTTTGAAAGTTTGTTTTGCAAACACCTCCTTTTCAGGGAAGAGAGAAGTATTTTTTTATTACCCATTCAAGTAAGGGTCAAGCCTGAGTCTCTCCTTTGGGGAAAGGAGAGGAAAATTTAGCCTCGGATGTGTCAATCGGATGTCAAGCGATTTCTTTCACCAAGGATTTTAGAATATTTTACCAATTTGTCATAAAAAGTCGTTGTTGATCTCAAAATTTTATTGCACAAAATTTTACCTCATATTACCTTCAGTATTTCTTCCAAAAAGACAAGACTTTTGTGAAGAAAGAAGAAAATTCAAACTCTTTTCTATTGGTCAACTAGAAGGATGAAGAAAAATCCTTGATATGATCGGCAAAGAAAAAATCGATGATGTTGAAAAGTCGTAAGTGAATTGATATTGATCATAGCTATGACACATTTTTAAAGACTATTCTTATGGTAATAAGATAGTGGAAATATCCTGGGCGATATAAAAGAATTCACTCAATCTCAATTTCAATATCTCTCCAATTAATCAAGCTATAATCAACTATCTGTAAAAGGGATCTCTCAATCATTGTCAAGTTGAAGACTGATGGATGAGTTAGACCTCCGGGCCAAAGAAGACTCAAATCATCTCCAAGTTGAAGAAGTATGTGACATGTCCTTCCAGGGAAAGTTTAAATCATTGCCAAGTTGAAGGCTGATGCGATGAACCTACTGTCAATCCCTAAAAGATATTTAATTATTGTTATCATAAGGAGATTTTCAACCAAAGAAACCATTTTATCAATTCGATTCTTGGGAATAAAGGAGATATGAAACATCTTCAAGTTGAAGGAGCTTGTGGCGTGTCCTTCCAGGGAAAATCAAAACATCACCAAGTTGAAGGTTGATGCGATGAAATTCTCGCCCAATCCCAAGAGAGTTTACTTTTCATGTCTCAAAAGATCGCAAAAGATTATCAAGATACTTCAATTAAAAGAGACAATATCCTTAATATAATTCTTGTGACCAAAGAAGATATGGATCATCTTCGAGTTGAAAGAGTATGTGATGTGTCCTTCCAAAGAAAATCAGAACATCACTGAATTGAAGGCTAGTGTGATAAAATTCTCGCCAAATCCCCAGAAAGCTCAATTCTCGCCAAAGATAAAATTCTCGCCAAATCCCTTGAAGAAACTCAACAACAATAAATTTTATTTTGATTCTCGATTCTATGGAGTTAGCCCAGTTGGAGGTAATACTCTAGGTAGAAGAGGGAATGTCTTTAAAACAATTGTGCTTATATTTCAATTATTTTGAATCAAATACAATTTTTATCTTATTGAGAGCTTGATGTCCATTTTGATATATCCTGGTATTTTTTTTATCCCTTTTTAGGACTTGATAACGAGAGTTTTCAAGATCCTTCCCTTCTGCTTTGATCTGAGCGCCTGGGCTCTCAGATTCGCACAATTTCCTGTGTTCCCCACTGTCCCACCATAGACAATTCCCGTTCAGGGTAAGGGTTAAACCTGAATTGTTTCTGCCAAAGGTCATATGTTTTAAAAGCCATTCAGTCTCAGCAATGAGACGCCCAAGATCAATCCTTTTTCAAGCTTTAGGGAACCTCATTTTCTTCCTTTTGCAAACCCCTCTCGGATTTATTTATTGTGCAGAATCTGAAGGTTTCATCATGGTTTCTCTTTTCGAGAATTTTGTCGTTCCTCTTCAGGTTAAGGGTCAAACCTGAACCTCGTTCTTCCACAAGGTATTTTTCTTGCTCAGGTTAAGGGTCAAACCTGAACCTCGTTCTTCCATGAGGTATTTTTTATCCCCTTCAGGATAAGGGCTAAGCCTGAGCCTCATTCTAATAACGTGATTTTTTTGCTCTATTCTATTTTTTCCCATTTAGTTCAAGGGTCAAGTCTGAACCTCGTTCTTCCATGAGGCATTTTTCGTCCCTTTTAGGTTAAGGGTCAAGCCCGAACCTCGTTCTTCCATGAGGTATCTTTCATCCCGTCCAGGCTAAGGGCTAAGACTGAGCCTCATCTCGATAAGGTGAATTTTCTTTTCTATTCTTCATTTCATATCTACCATTATCATCAGAGCAAATTCTTTGATACCTAGTCAGATCTTCTAATTGGGGTATTTTTATAGCATAAATTTGGTGTATTTTTCTTTGCCACTAAACTCGGTTTTCAACCAGCTTAGTAGCAAAGAGGGGCATCTGTAAACACCCTAAATTTTTCACCTTCATTCATAAGCCTTTCTCTTTGCCACTGGGGCCCACTCTCTACAGCCTTGAGGGAACCAGTTGGTCGACATCTGAGCCAGGGCTATTCAGAGCCCAAATTTTTCATCAAATTTTAATACTTCGTCTTGCAATCAAGATTTAATATCTATTTTGGATCAATTTCAATCATCAATTCTTACCTCCAAATAGAAAAGTCCAAATCTTTATCTCTGCCATGGGTCCGGGACTTTAAATCCCTCATTCAGGATTTGCATTTTGCATATAATCACATGTCATTTCTCATCATTTCTCATCATTTTATGGCATTTCACTGCATTTTATTACATTACATGGCATTGCATATCATTTTTGAGATCCAGCACTCTGATTTACCAAAATTTTCAATCCAGATTCGAGTTTTAAAACTTTTTTTTCAAAATCAATTTCACAAACATGGGTTTTGAATTGATATTTTCCATTTGTTAACCCCCAGGTTCTTATTTTCTTTAAAAAAATAATTTGGATTTATTTTAAAATCATATTTTAACTGATTTTGATCCTCATATGAGACCCAGCTCGGTGGTGTCGCTTCTCGATTCCTTCATTTATCAAATTTCTCAAAATTTCAGAGTCCTAGTTGGATCAGGACTCTATCTTTTCATCTTTTTAAACCTTTTTAAAAACTCCATTTTGATTTTAAACCAGATATAGTCATATCCCTTGTCCACTTCTGTCATTTTAGCCAAAATCTCAGAGTCCCAGTCAGATTGGGACTCTTTTTTAGAGTTTCAGTTGGATCAGGACTCTATTTTTCACTTCTATTTTTATCTTTTATCGAGAAAAATCTTTGAAAATCTTTCGTTTTGGCCAAAATTTTAGAGTTTTTGTTACACTAGGACTCTACCTCAGAGTTTCAGTCGGATTAGAACCCTATCTCGATTTCATCCTTTACTCATGTTTTTCACTTATTTTTGAAAACCTTCTCATCTGACTTTCAAAAAGACAAAAATTCTCAGAGTTCTGGTCGAATTAAGACTCTTCCCTAGAGTCCTAGTCGAATCAGGACTCTGAACCTGACTTCAATTTCGATCTTATTTTCACCTGTTTTCTAAAAACCCTCTCATTTGTTTTCTAAGAAAACCCTAAATTTTAAGAGTTCCAATTGAATTAGGACTCTTCCTCAGAGTCCTAGTTGAATCAAGACTCTAATTCTGATTTCACTTTTCATCGAGTTTTTGCAAAAAAGTTTCTAAAACCTCCTTGTTTTCTCAAAGTTTTAGGAGTTTTAATCGAATTAGGACCATGTTCCAGAGTCCCAGTTGGATCAGGATTCTAATTGTGATTTCAGTTTTCATCTTGTTTTCACCTGATTTCGTGAAAAACTCTTAAAATCTTCTTGTATGTTTTTAGAAAAAACAAAATTTTAAGAGTTTCAGAGTGATTAGGACTCTGTCCTAGAGTCCTGATTGAATCAGGACTTTGTTCTAATCTTTGTTTTAACTTCCATTCTTACCTATTTTTAAAACCTTTTCGCTTGTTTTTGAAAAAAAATCCAATTTTATAGAGTTTAAGTCAACTTAAAACTCTATTTCAAGAGTTTAAGTTGAAATAGGACTCTAACTCTAACTTTATTTTTCAGCTCATTTTATCAAATTTTGAGAAATTTTTTTAAAAAATCCTTTATTTATCTTTTAAAAATGCCAAAAATCTAGAGTTTCAGTCCGATTAAAACTTTGTCCCAGAGTCCTAATCCAGTTAGGACTCCATTATGATTTATGTTTCTACTTCCATTTTCATTCTCTTAACTTGTATTTCAAAAATTAGTCCAGTTGGAAGAGTCCTAGTTGATTCAGGACTCTATTTCAGAGTTTCGGTTGAGTTAGGACTCTAACCCTCACTTCAATTTTGAGAAAATCTTTCAAAAACTTCTTTATTTATCTTTTCAGAAACCAAATTTTAAAGTTTCAGGATTTTATCCCAAAGTCCTAGTTGATTAAGGACTCTATGCTAGAGTCCCAGTTGGATTAGGACTCTCACTCTGGTCTCGTATTTTGTTCATTTTTTGTCAATTTCTGAAAGGATCTTTCAAAACCTCTTTGTTTTCTTTCAAAAACCCCAAAAATAAAGAGTTTCAAATTTTTAGCACTCTCTCTCAGAGTTCTAGTTGGGTCAGAACTCTATTTTAAAACCTTTGATTCTCATTTGGTGATCAACTCTGCTTCAAAACTCTTTTCAGTCTTTGTTTCTACTTTTTCAAAACCCTGATGTGGGGCCCACACAGTTGGCGCCACCTCTGAAAGAGTCCCAATCCATTTAGGACTCTATTTGGTTTAGAACCTCGATTTCATTTTCAAACTTTCCTTCAAAAACTTCCCTTTTTAAAATCCTTCATTTCAAAAACTTGATTTCCAAATCAGTTTTCAATCTTCTTCAAGCGAGACCCACCCTGCAAGGATGCAAAATCCTAATTTTCAATCTCATATCATTTCATATCATTCATATCTTAAAAATATATAAAATTTACTTAGCTTAGATTTTCTTTTGAAGTTTCTGAGGAAAAAATCATTTTTAACCCTTTATTTTCAAAATCGTTTTCTTAAAAATCAAGTGGGGCCCACACTAGGTGGCGCCACATTTAAAAGTTTTGGTTAGTTTAGGATTAGTCAGTATCCTAGCTAGGTTAGAAGAGTTAGAAGTGATTTTAAAACTTCATCTTTGCTTTTTAATAGTTTTTAAAGCTTTTAAATTCGAGTTTTTACCGCCTAGGTGGCACCATATTTGGAATTTCTTTTTATTAATTAAGTCAATTAGGGTTAGATAGAGTCCCACTTAGGTTAGAATTTTCCAAAAAATCCCCCCCCCCCCCTTCCCCATGTGCTTATCCAAACCAATTGGGAAACTTTTTTTTCTTTCTAAAATAGTTTTTTTGAAAATCTATAAAAAGAAGGCAAAAAGGGGGTCGGCGCCTATGCTCTCTCTCTTTTCTTGTTGCTTTTCTCTCCTCCTAGCCAGCTCTTCTTCCTCCATTAAAGCTTCAGCAACCCAAGGTGAAACTTCTATATTTTATTTCATTATTTTTTATTAAATTTTTATGCTTTTTGCCATGGATTTCATCATTGCCGCCCATTGGTTATGAAATTCTAGCCATGTTTTCATTCAATAATCTCACAATCGATTCAAGAAAATGATCAAACACTGTTTTAGGAGGTTTTCTATGATCTCAAACCATTAAAATCGTTTACATTAATGTTTTTTATGTTTAAGTTAATAAAAAAGATGAGATTCACCCGTTTAATGAGTTGAATCCCTCTTTTGAAGGCTAAATCAAGTTCTAAGCATGCTTTCCCTAATTTTTTTATTTTATTTTATTGTATTAATGTTTATTTTATTCACTCAAGCATCAAATCTAAATTTGTGACATTATTTGCATTTTTTTCCACGTTTAGATTAGGATTTTTCAAGCTTTATCGCTAATATCTGATTTTCAACCTGGGGTGTGCGGAAAGAGCATTATTTTATGTGTATTTTTCTATCAGAAAAATTTGGTTTTTTCAAGGTTGTTTCATGGGTTTGTCAGTGATTTTTTGTAAAAATCCAGATTATTTTGGGTTCTCGAACTCTGCCAAAAAAATTAGAAAATCGAACCATGATTTTTAAACTGTGAAATCGCTATTTGGATTTGGGAACAACTTGCAGAGGCAATATCTCTCTCATCAAAGATTTGATTGATGATCCGTAAGTTGCAATGGTTTTGTCTTGATGTTTAGTATTTACTGTATTTTTTTATATTTTTTTAAATCTGTATGCTATTTTTACTTTGTCAGAAGGTAGAGTCAGTTTTTCAGAGCTCGTTATACCTTGTATAAACCCTAGATCAACTTGTGTCGATTGTATCTCCCTAACCGGAGATCCAATAGATGATCTGTAAAAAGAAAAATCTTACTCTATGTGTCTGTTGTTCACTACTAAAATTTCATAATTTTTTAATGTGATTTGTTATATTTCTCTATACCTCAAACCGGATGCATGTATTTCAACTCGTTATATATTCGTTATAATTGATCATATATTGTCAGAATGATATCTCCCTAACCGAAGATGATTTTTCCAATCTGTAAAAAAAAAATCTTTATTTTTTTGTCTATTATCTTTATGTAAACTTTTATGAATTTTTTATGGAGATTTGATACCTGATTCAGGTGTGACACTGTGATAGATACATGCCCACGGGCAAAAATCATATATTTTGGAGCTTTATTCAATTTTCATATTAAAGTATTGTCAAAAACATATTTTTTCAATTTTGTTTTAATTTTTTGGTTGTCATAAGTGTCCATATAGATTTTTATTAATTTTTAATTCATTTGATATATTATTTGATTAAATTGGAAAAAATAGCATGCCCATGGAGTCCCGATTTGAGTAAAATACTGTTAAAATTTACTCTTTTTGTGATATTTTGAAATTTTATGCATGTTTTTCATATTTTTAGGGTTTGATCATGTTTATAATCATGTTAGGATACTTCATACTCGATTTGGCTTTGATTTGAATCCATTTGATCCTTAAATCAAAAGTTTTACAAAAATATTTTCTGAAAACCCTGATTTCAAGGCCATAGTCTTGTTTTCAAGGGTATTTTTGTCATTTTTCTCCAAAATCCGAATTTTAAATTTATTTATTTTTATTATTTCTTCAATTTTATGTCATCTTTCATTATGTTTATCTCAGAAAAATATGAAAAAAAAGCTTATATTTGGATAAATCCAGTAACTTCCAGATATTATTGGATAAATCCAGAAAAGCTGACATATCTTCACTAACAAGTTTTCTAGTTTTGCAGGGACACTCAAGACTATATTTTCTTTAATTTTTCTTTATTTAAATTCAATTAGTGATGTAAATTAATTATAAATTTATAATAAGAATTTATTTTTCCTGCTTAGAATAGGATTGCATTGCATATAGTTTTATTTTTCAATAATGTTAATGTGTGATGAATGATGATTCATGCATATTCAAATTCACCATGCTCTACATGAATGGCACGTGCACTAGCTTCTAAAGAGTTAAAAAACTCAATTGAGTTCGTATTTATGGCTATAGTCAGAATACGAACAAAATCCAGATTTATCATCTTCTTTTAAGCCACAATCAGCCTACACTCTTAGGCTATTTTCAAAAACCATTGCATATTTCAAAGTTTTCTAAATATTTTCTCCTTTAAAATTAAATGGATTAGATTCAAACCATATCTGTGGCCATAGTCAGGGATATGAGGAAAGTCTATTTTATTGAAATTCTATAAGGCACATAAACTTCTTTTTTCAAATAATTTTCTCAAAAGTTCTTCAGAAAATGTTTTCTTCAAAATTTTATTCGTTCATCTAAGTTAGATTGCATCATGAAAAGATTTTCATAGGGCCACATGCCCATCCCTTTTGATATATTTTCCATATTCATCACAGAAAAATCAATTTTCTTAAAGTTATTTAAATTTTCTCAGAAATCGATTTTCACAACATATCAAGATTTCTTCAGAAATCAATTTTCTTTTCTTCAGAAATGTTCTCTCAACATGGTTCACAATTTTACAGTGTCTTTTTTTCAAGTATTTTTCAATATTTGAAGCATACATCATGTTTTTTTTCAAATCTGCATTTTCAGAATTTCATAGCACATGTCTGATTTTTTGTGCATTTAGGAAAAGAATATTGATTTATGCAAGTTGACCAAAACAAAGTATAAGATTGATCCTTGGTTCGATTATCCCTGGTTATGGTGTCAGAAATGGTTGAATCTCGTACTGACAGACGAGTACCATTCTTCAGAATTATCCTATATTTTAAAATGGAGGCGAGTTATTTTCAAAATCTTTTCAAAGGTCAGTTTGATTTGCAAAAGTAAAAATTTTCAATGATAACACTGTGGAATACATGAGGCTTTGGCAGGTCCTCGTATGAAAAAGTGATTGGAGCGTTAGTCATGGCCTGGTTGACGATCTGGGTCATGTCTTTCAGAGTTTTACTTAGTTTCACTTTGATCTTTCGTAAAAAATCATCTAAGACTTGCTGATGCTTGGAAGAGGCATGCACCAATTCAAGAATTGATACATTCTAGAGGGTTGTGATCGGTTTCTGGACTAGTTTGGTGCTTTCACCAGCTGCTTTGCTCTTATCTTGAGCAGCCTTTTTGAAACACTTAGGAAACCCTGGAATTCTTCTGGCAACTTTAAGGGATGTTCTGGCGGGCTCTCTTGAGACATTCAGCTTACTGAAAGCTAAGACAAGGTCCATCTTCTGGGCGTTAGACAGTGTCTGATGCAACACCAATACTTGATGCTGGATGCGGATATCCTCACCTAAGCACGACTAAATATGATTCTGGGGCTGGAATGGCTGGTTAGATATCATTGCTGCAGAATGTTGAAAAAATGGTTGATTTAAAATGGCCATTTTTTCATTGTCACCACCTTCTATCAAAAGGTTCTTGTCAATGTAATCTTGAATTATATTTTTTAGAACAAAGCAGTTCTGAGTATCATGTCCCGCTGTCTGATGAAACTTGCAAAATCTGTCTTTCATTTTTTCCATGATGACAGGGCGGTCGGCTACCTTTGGGAGCTTGATCATTTCACTTATAAGCATATACTCAAGCACAGCCTCGAGTGATTGGTCGAAAGGAGTGAATTTGCGATTATAGCTCCACCCTTCATGCTTCACCTTTTGATGTGACTTCAGTGCTTGTTCAATAGCTGGCAGAGGCAGTTTTCTATTATGTGGGAATGACTTACCCTTCTGCTTATTCTTGTTAGGATTCAAGCCTGCATAATAGAATGATTTTCATTCACTCTTACGATGATTCTTGTCGCAGCCCACATTAGTGGAGTAAGTGAAATGAGCCTTCTTCTTTGACTTCTGCTGACTATTATTCTTGGCGAGAGTGATGCCATCATACACTCTATTTTCCATGCCTAGTTTGAGCCATTCGGCTAGCTTTGTCAATTCAATAAAGGTTCTTGATGAAGAGGTAAAAATTAGGCCCCTCAGGGCTTGTGAGAAATTATTCAGGATCACTGACAATGCGTGCCCTTCTGATATTGAATTCCACATTTTGTTGCAGGCGGATCTCCATCTGTGAATGAAATCCCTAGCCTTTTTGTTTTCCTTCTGCTTGAGGCTGCAGAGATGGTTGAGGGTTGGTAGCGCCTCTGTGTTGAATAGGAACCGCTCAATAAACAGATTGACCACCTTGTCGAATTGCTTCAACTCAATGAGATTAATATGTTCTGAATACCACTTAGTTGTTGTTCCCTCCAGACTGCGAGGGAAGTAAAGGAACAGAGCTCGGTTGTCTTGCTTGAACTTGGCACATTTAGTGAAAATATGGCGAGATGTGCTTTAGGGTCTCCAGAACTATCAAACTTAATGAATTTCCTAGGGAGATTATTGAGACTGTCATCCCCGTCTAATCCATCATAAAAGTCTTCACTCATAAAGACCTTCTTGCCCTTGTCATGGGCCTACAGATCCTTGACCATTTTGACCACGTCTTTGAGTTGTGGCTGATCAGGGTCATCAACAGTTTGATTCTTGGATTTGTAGGTTGACCCTTGCCCCTGAGTCAACTTCTGAAGTGCCTATTGAGTCTCATATTCTTCATCGGTATCGCCCACTGATTCAGCTTTATCAGAAGTGTCCTCATGGTGAGTCTGCTTTTTTGAGATTTTCATATGATTTTTCATTGTCCGACCCTTAGCCTTTTTCTTGGCTTTGCCTAAACTAGTCTCTGCTTACTCAGTCAACATCTTTTTCATCATCTTTTGGAACAATGCATACATCTGAGGATCTACATCATCATTGTCCTACTCGCTCTGTTCCCTGAGAGATCAGGGAGATGACATTTCTTTTTCAGATGCGGAGGATGGATCGATATGATAGATGGATGTGGTCTTCTTGTCGGACCTTGTCTGAACCATGTAGGATTGCAAATGCTCTCTGAAGAATAAAATGGGCAATTAGATTTGAAGAATAGTTTTAGGGTAAAACAAATAAGAAGAAAATATTTGATGAGAATTGGGTTGACAATTTGAAGGATATGCCATTACTAGGGATTAGGTCATCGCTGGAGTCACGATAATTGCGTTGATATTCTCATAAAAGAGATAAACAATTAAAATATGCCTTGTTACCTAAGCGAGGTCGTTAAACCATGATAAAAGGATTAATTGTTGAAGAAGAATGATTTTATTAATAATAGACTTGACAGAGAGGGGGTGGACAAACAATCTGCCACTACTCATGGTAATCAGAAGACACCCGAGGACCAGAAAAAATAGTGAGAGTAACAAATGAGTCCCAGCTATGCTTGGCAGAATAGTATGTTCTGAACCACTGAGCCAACTTTAGATCGAACTCCGACATAATGCCTGACAATAATCGAGCCTCAATATGCTTATGTAGCTGTGAGAACTGCCTAACACATCATTCTGATTGATAATAGACAGAGAAGAATGGTCTGAGTAACTTGAATCATTTGCCATACGCGTAAGTGTACCGAGGGGGTGACTCCTGACGGTTGAAGTAATCCCATACAATTTCTTCTTCATGGAGGTTCTCGATCAAGAATCTTTACCAAGAAGTGGGTAGTGGCCTTTTGCTATTATATTTGAATCAGCTGGCTCAAGTTAGCACATGACGGAAGAACCAAGACTGTAATGCATAGATATGCTCTTCTACTAAAATCGAATCTTTGAGCACGAAGCGGGTTAATCAGCGGTATAAGAAGGCAAGTGAGGCCATGGTGATCGAGAGACAGTTGGTCTGCTGACTTCCCCATCTTTGCAAAAGTTGTACTATTCTGATATCAACGTAGTTCTGTTCATCCTGAAAGAAGGTTATCCTTATTATGCACAAGACCATCGCATGTTGTATCCTTTCTCGTGTTGCTTAGGATAAGGAGTCAACTTTTTCAAAAGTCCCATACTGTCGGTATAGCTCAAACAAGTCAACACACTGAGTCTCATAGACCTCTATCAGCGGTCAGGATCTGTGTCCAGTCATACGAGCCAAAGCATCTCGGGGGTCAAGTCCCTTGACATTGATTAAGAATTGCTGCTCTAATGGATCTTCAAGTTGACCAGCTGGCTCAGGTAGACCCTTAATATCTAAAAACCTGTCCAGTAGTAGAGTCATCTCTCCCCACAAGAACCAGAAGGTGCAGGTGGGCAGATTTCACTGCTCTGCCAGTGCTTGAATCAAATTGTCATTGATGATCTGCTCTCCCACTAATGATGTCAGTTCCAATCCATAGTCGCTCAGATGGACTGGAAACATACGAGAGAAGTTTTTGAGCCAAGAATAGTACCATCGAGGAATGAAAGATCTGGTGGTCAGAGACTGATGATCAGGGAGACCTTGTCGCACCTCATAAGAGATATGGCCTTCGAAAAAAACTGAATCAAGCTGACTGGATGTCATCAGGATGGGCTGGAAAATAAAGAATAAGTAAGGACAAGATTTGAAAAGTATACATGATTTTCGAAAAATTGCAGGCAGGATAAAAAACAAGGCTAGAAATTCGAGATCTAGAGCAACGGAAGGATAGAAAATTGCCTAGAGTTTTGAGGAAATGTAGAGGATTTGGGCAAAAATAGTCCAGGGTTTTATGAAATTCTTGTGAAGAGATTCTAAAATACATGGAAAATAAGGGGTTTTGAAAACCGTCCAGTATTTTCAGAAAAAATATGGAAGAATAAAATAAATAAAGGGGAAACAACTAAGATACATTCAATCACATCATGTACAATCAATTATGCACATACAATATTCCCTAAGAAGCTGACTCTAAATGCATAAGTTTTGAAATAGTTGTAAGACCCTAACCCTAACTCTAAAGCTTAGATCATCTGTGTCATATCATGCTATGTCAATATACTTGAGCCGAGGCTCGATGTACGTGGCATAAAAGTATTTCTCCGGTTCTAGGCTCGTGTTTTCCAATATCCTTGAGCGTCTGCCGATAAACTTTGGACTATGGCCCTCGGTACATGGCAGGGTGGGTTGTTATCATTGCAAAATTTTACTTTTGCAAGTCAAACTGACCTTTGAAAAAGATTTTGAAAATAACTCGCATCAATTTTAAAATGAGGGATAATTTCGAAGAATGGGACTCGCTTGTCGGTACGAGGTTCAACCGTTCCTGGCACCTTTATCAAGGGTAATTGAATCAAGGATCAATCTTATGTTTTGCTTTGCTCAACTTATCTAAACCGATGTTTTAATTCCTAAATACACAAAGAATCAGGCATGTGCTATGAATTTTTGAAAATGCAGGTTTGAAAACATGATGTTTGCTTGGGAAATTGAAATGTGCTTGGAAAATGCTTGAGAAATACTTGGGAAAAGTGATGATTCTGGGAAACTAAGACATTGACTAACCCTAGTCTTACCCCTAACCTAACTAGGACACTGACTAACCCTAGTCTAACCCTGACTTCTTCAAATGTGGCACCATCCAGAGTGGGCCCCACTTGAATTTTCAAAAAGAATTTTAAAACTTGAAAATGAGAGATCTTTCAAAAGAGATTCAAAAGTGGACTTGAAGTTGAAAGTTTTGAAATGACACAGAGTCTTGACTGGGACAGAACTCCTCTAGATATGGTGCCAACTGAGAGGGCCCCACATTGAAGTTTTGAAAATTTTGAAATAAAGACTGAAAATGGCTTTGAAAAGGGGTTAAAATTAATAGATGAAATTCAAAGGTTTTAAAATAGAGTCCTAAGCGAACCGGAACTCTGGGCTAGAGTCTTAAAATTTTAGGACTCTGAGATTTTAGGATTTTGAAAACCAAATGAATGAGTTTTTGAAAGATTTTATCAAAACTGGTGAAATAAGTCAGAAAATGCAGTTAGAGTCCTAACTCAACTAAAACTCTGAAATAGAGTCTTGAATCAACCGGAACTCTGCAAAATGACCTAATTCTTTTGAAAACAAGTTAAGAAGATAAAAATAGAGGTAAAACAAGATTCAGAATAGAGTCCTGATCAGATTGGGACTCTGAGAGAGAGTCCTAACCGGACTAAAACTCTAGATCTTTTTTATATTTTCTGAAAAATAGATGAAAGAACTTATGAAAACAATTAAACTAGCAATAAGTATTAAAATCAAAACAGAGTTCTGATCCCACTAGGACTCTGGAGACAGAGTCCTAATTGGACTAGGACTCTTACAATTTTGGATTTTCTGAGAAAACAAATGAAAGGATCTTGGAAAACAGGTGAAAATAAGATAAAATTAAAGTTCAGATCAGAGTCCTAGTCTGATTAGGACTCTAAGGAAGAGTCCTAATTCGACTATAACTCTGAGAATTTTTTGTTTTCAAAAAAGCAAATGAAGAGATTTTAAAAGAACTTTTGAAAACCAAGAAAAATGAAGTGAGAAAATAAACTCAATATAGAGTCTTGATTCGATCAGGACTCTGGGATAAAATTCCAGAATTTTAAAATTCCATAAAGGTGCAACAATTTTAAAATTTAAAAAGATAAATAAAGAGATTTTGAAAAGATTCTCTCAAAATTGAAATCAGGGTCAGAGTCCTAATCCAACTGGAACTCTTCGAATAGAGTCCTAGTTCAACTAAAATTCTAAGTTCCAACTTTTCTTTGAAAGATTTTAAAATATTTGGTTAAAAACAGACAGAATAGAGATGAAAGATAGAGTCCCAATCAGACTGAAACTCTGGAAAAAGAGTCTTGAACTGGTTAGAACTCTAGAATTTTGGCTAAAATAAAAGATTTTGAAAATTAGATGAGAAGGTTTTGAAAACAAGTGAAGAACAGGAGTAAAGGGTGAAATCGGGATAGAGTCCTAATTCGATTAGGAATCTGAGAAAGAGTCCTAATTCAACTGGGACTTTAGAATTTTGACCAAAACGAAGAATTTTGAAAGATTTTCTCAAAAACAGGTAAAATGGTAGTAAAAAGTAGAGTTTTGATCTGACTGGGACTCTAAAAAAAAGAGTCTTGATCCAACTAGGACTCTAGAAAAAGAGTCCTGATTGGACTGAGATTCTGAGATTTTGGCCAAAAATGACAAGAATGGGAAAGGGATATGACTACATTTGGTTTAGAATCAAAATGGAATTTTGAAAAGATTCAAAAAGATGAAAAGACAGAGTCCTGATCCAACTAGGACTCTGAAATTTTTGAGATTTTTTATAAATAAAGGAATCCAGAAGCGACACCACCTAAATGGGTCTCATCTGAGAATTGAATTTGAGTTTAAAATGAATCCAAATTGTTTTCTGAGAAAACATTTAAAATATAAGTGTCCTAGGGGTTGGCAAATGACAAAATGTCGATTCAAAACCCAGGTTTTGAAATTAATTTTGCAAGAAAAGTTTTAAAACTCAAATCTGGATCTAATATTTTGAAAACAAGAGTGTTGGATCTCGATGATGAGATGCAATGCTAAGCAATGCAATGAAATGATATGTCAAATGCATGCAGTGATATGCAATGACATGTAAAATGTAAACCCTGGATGAGAGACTCAGAATCCCGGATCCGTGGCAAAGACAAAGAATTATGAGATTTTCATCTGAGGATGAGAATTGATAATTGAAATTGAGCCAAAATGAGGGTTGAATCTTTATTGTAGTATGAAGTATTAAATTTTTTGTTAAAAATTGGGCTATAAACTGCCCTGGCTAAGATTTTGACCAGTTGGTTCCCTGAAGGCTGCAGAGAGTGGGTCCCAGTGGTAGGAGGCAGGTGTTTGTGAATGAGGGTGATAATTTGGGGTGTTTAAAGATGCCTTTCTTTGCTACTAAGTCAGTATAGGGCCGAGTCTAGTGGCAAAGAAAAATACACCAAATTTGGGCTACATACAAAAAAAATGCCCCAGTTAGAAGGATCTAACTGGTTATGAAGAAATTAGCCCTAACGAAAAATGGTAGATATGAAATAGAGAATGATGAAGAATGACTCATCTTGTAGAAGTGAAATTTAGGTTTTGCCCTCAACCTGGATGGGACGGGAAATACCTCGTATAGAAATGAGGCTCAAGTTTGACCCTTAACCTGATCGGGAGAATGAAATACCTCATCAGAATGAGGCTCATGTTTAAACCCTTAACCTGATCGGGAAAATGAAAATGATGGAATCCTCAATTGAAGAAACCATGATGGGATTTTCAGACTTCTGCACGATAAATCCGATAGGGGTTTCGCAAAATGATGGAAATTGGGATCCCTAAAGCTTGAAAGGGGTTGATTTTGGGTGCATCATTGCTGAGACTAAATAACTTTTGAATTTGATGACCTTTTGCGAGAAAATAATTGGTGGCTTAACCTCAAACCGAAATTGGACTGTCTATGGTAGGAAGACACAGAAAAGTGTGTCAATCTGAGAGCCCAGTCGCTCAAATTATACCAAAAGAAGGGAAGAGACCTTGAAAACTCCCGTTATCAAGTCCTAACAAGGGATGACAAATGATGCTAGGATGTGTCAAAAGTGGACAACAAGCTCTCACTTCAAGTCAGGATAGCTAGAAAATATTGTCAAAATGTTGAAAATTATTGTTGACTAAAAAATGATTGAAAATGGTGCACATTGGTGCGAAAATATTCTCTCTTTTCTACCTGAAGTATTACTTTTGATTGGGCTTAACTCCGTAGAATCAAGATTCAAATTCAAACTTCTTGCCATTGGCTTTCTTCCAAGGAAGCTATCAATTTTCTTGATATGAACAAAAAAATAGAGTATTCTTAATATTGTGAAAGCAATTGGTGAAAGGAATATTGATAATAGAATTTCATAAAATTAAAGAAGATTCTTGGCAGATTTGGGAGTTTGATATCCTGAGATTCTTTTCTCATGACGGTCTTTTTGAACTCTTTTTTTTTTACAGAATTGGAGCTCTCTTGGGGTTTTAGAGAGTTTATTACATCATCCTTTATTTTGGAGATGTCTTAGCTTTTCTCTTTTTTTGAAGGGTACGTCAGAAGCTCCTTCAACTTGGAGATGTTCTGATCCTTCTTTGTCTCAGAGATTATATTGACGGTATTGGCTCATTGGTTGGTGGTCTCTTGATGACAGCAGAAATTAAATATCTTTTAGGGTTTGGCGGGAGGTTCATCACATTCGCCTTCAACTTGGCGATGATCTAAACTTTCCCTTGAAGGATTCGTCACAAACTCCTTCATCTTAGAGATAATCCAAATCTTCTTTGGCCCTAGGGGTCTAACTCATCCACCAGTCTTCAACTTGACGATGATTGAGAGATCCCTTTTGCAGATATTTAATTACAACTTAAATGATTGAGGAGCTATGGTTGAGTGGATTTTTCTTTATCACCCAGGATATTTTGACTGCCTTGTCTTTACAAGAATGATCTTTAAACATGTCTCATAGCTTTGATCAATATCAATCACTTATGGCTTTGTGACAATATTGAATTTTATTTGCTGGCCATATCGAGGATTTATTCTTTATCCCTTTGGTTAGCCAATATAAAGATTTTGAATTTTGAATCCTTCTTCGCAAAAGCTTCGCTTTTTTGAAAGTAATACTGAAAGTATTCTAAGGTAAGGATTTTGTGCAATACAGATTTTGAAATCAACAAGTTTTGATGACAAATTGACAAAATATTCTTGAAATCCTTGGTGAAAGCGAGTATTTGAAGTCCGACTTAACGCATCCATGACAAAAATTCTCCTCTCCTTTCCCCAAAGGAGAAGATTCAAATGGGAAATAGAAATTACTCATCTCTTTCCTGAAGAGGAGGTGTTTGCAAAATGAACTTTCGAAGAGAAATTAAACTTTCGTCAAAACTTCCTAACATTAGGCTTCTCTTATGGAAAGAGGCCGGTAATGGTGAGGTCGGTGAATTGGTCATGAAGGAGTGAGTCCATCATACTCTCCCTGAAAAGAGGGTCCTCCATGATGAAATGGCCTAGTATAGAAATTTGGGGGGCCACAAGAAAAGTGAGCCTCTGTCGAAGCTCTCCCTGAAATAAGGGTTCTTTGTGTGAAATTGGAAATTATTTTGCGAAGGCCAACATTACAAGCCTTTGTTCACCGCATACATCGCTAATCCCTTTTGCGATTTTTATTCATAGAGGGTGAGCATTACAATGATTTCTGAACAGTACAAATCTCTAATCTTTTATAGGATGTTCATTTACGAAGGGCGAACATTACAAGCCTTTGTTCACCGCATACATCGCTAATCCCTTTTGTGATTTTCATTCACGGAGGGTAAAAATTACAATGATTTCTAAACATTACACATCTCTAATCGCTGATAAGATGTTCATTTATGAAGGGTGAACATTACAAGCATTTGTTCACTGCATACATCGCTAATCCCTTTTGCAGTTTTCATTCACGGAGGGTAAGCATTACAACGATTTTTAAACAGTACTCATCTCTAATCTTTTATAGGATGTTCATTTATGAAGGGCGAACATTACAAGCCTTTGTTCATTATACACAATGGTAATTCCTTTTGCGATTTTTATTTTTGGAGGGTGAGCATTACAACGACTTCTAAACAGTACACATCTCTAATCTTTTATAGGATATTCATTTACGAAGTGTGAACATTACAAGTCTTTGTTGACCGCATACATCACTAATCCCTTTTGCGCTTTTCATTTATGGAAGGTGAAAATTATAATGATTTCTAAACAGTACACATCTCTAATCGCTTATAGGATGTTCATTTACGAAGGGTGAACATTACAAGCCTTTGTTCACCGCATACATCGCTAATCCCTTTTGCACATTTTATTCATGGATGGTGAGCATTACAACAATTTCTGAATATTACACATCTCTAATCTTTTATAGGATGTTCATTTACGAAGGGCGAACATTACAAGTCTTTGTTCACCGCATACATCGCTAATCCCTTTCATGATTTTCATTCATGGAGGGTGAAAATTACAATGATTTCTAAACAATACGCATCTCTAATCGCTTATAGGATGTTCATTTACGAAGGATGAACATTACAAGCATTTGTTCATTGCATACATCGTTAATCTCTTTTGCGATTTTCATGCACGAAGGGTGAGCATTACAACGATTTCTGAACAGTATACATCTCTAATCTTTTATAGGATGTTCATTTACAAAGGGCGAACATTACAAACCTTTGTTCACCGCATACATCGCTAATCCCTTTTGCGATTTTTATTCACGGAGGATGAAAATTATGACTTTTGAATAGTACACATCTCTAATCGCTTATAGTATATTCATTTACGAAGGGCAAACATTTACGAGGGAGAACATTATAATGATTTGTTCACATAGACAAACTTCTCAAACATTACAATGATTACAACAAACATTCTCAAATTGTAAGTAGAGATACATGTACAGAGAGTAGTCGTTTATAGAGGTGACAAATAATAGTCCAACTTATTCGCGTGTTTAGTAAAATTGAAATTTTATTTTAACCCAAAGAGATTTACATAATTTGTATACAGTCTTACAAAATTTGTATACAAAATTTGTATACAAAATTTGGTATACACAGTCTATAAAATCTGTTAGTAATCTCTATACATCATATTAATCCTAGGGGGGTCGCATCATTCGTTGCCTTGTAAGTACTCTTGTCGACTGATTCTTTTTCTCTTCCACATTTAGAAACTCAGTCAATTTTTGGCGTAGTTCATTGTAGAATCCTGGTATATCATTCTACAACAAAAATGTAATGTGAAACCAATATATAAATTGAGTCCCTAATAACAGAGAATAATACAGAGCATACAGCGTCTAAACCAGGTTCTTGTCTGTTGTATATTGCTTTAATATACTTCATTACGAATACGCCATAATCAACGCCATTACTTTATAAAGGAGCATGGTCAGCATAAAGCAAGCTCCACTCGTCAATGTCGATACCCAAAACGTCTTTTAGGAATCCCTCTTGTGGTTAATGCAGAATATTGTAAAATCTGGGCCACCATAAAAGATATGATACACTTATAGACAGAAACCTACCAAATGCATAATGTCATGTTGTACATCAGTGTGAAAGTCTAATGAGTTGTAGCACCATAGTTATGTTTCCCGTAAATCCATCATGTATAAGACCCAATGCTCAGCAGTTTGCCAGAGTGTAGGAATCAATATCTGTGAATCGATACAATATATTAGAAATCGATAGACAAATTATGTTAGGAATGTTAGGCCTAAACCTTGGACAAGAGGTTTGTTCACTTACCTTTTCACTTGACCAAAAATCTCTGCAGTGATCATCGTTACCCCAGCACGGTAGTGTATCTTGAAATCCAATGGTGTATGGCTTTTGGTGGACGTACGTCTGTTGAACGAAAGAGTGATAATAGTTGGGCTAAAACACGAAGCAACAACAGTAAATCATAAAATAAAATATACAAATAAGAGTACCGATATACCATAAAATAAGGGATGATGATGCGTCTAGTATTGCTTGTTGCGTTGCTTTTAATATACATGACAAAATCGGATATAGTCTGTTTGCAACAAATATGAACTTGTTAACATACATACCCAAGGCATACGTAAATATATAATTGATAGTGGGTTCATACGTACAAAATTACTGATAGTGTTCTCTTCTGCAAATTCATCTTGCATCTGATTGATGTTCTCTTGGAGCTCTTTGCAGCATTTTCGCACACCTTTTTTTTTGTGGATGTTCCACTGACATGAGCATAATATTCAGTATTTAACATTGAAATTGTTTTCTACAATACACAACACAAATCGAATATACGCCATATAAGAAGCAAATATTGCAGAAACTAGTCACGAGGTTTAGAAAATATATGCTTGAATCACCATTGTTGGTTGTGTAGCTGTGGTCATCTCCTTCATCGCCATCGCTGGTTGTGTAGTTGTCCTTATCTTCTTCATCGACATCGTTGGCCTTGTAGTTTTCATCATCTCCTTTCTCAATATCGATACCCTCTTCACAATGAAGCAAGTTATATGTTCGTTTCACAAACACGTCATTCTAAAGAAATCGCCAGTTCGTCTGTTCCTTAATCACAAAGCAAAGCAAATTGACACCCTCATGAACTTGTGCGATGTGTCATTCATATATAAAGAAAATGTCATTTCACCTACCATCTATTTTCAAAAACCGCACGCAAATTAATTACATTGCTCATTAATTAAATAAAAAAACATCATTTCAGTTGCCTTTTACAAAACTAGTCAACGCGATATGACGTATCAGTCTAAATATCGTGTCGATATATTTATTATTTTCTTTTTTGCCATTTATGAATCAGTCATTGTGTAAATCGCGATAGGACATATCATTCATATTGACAAAGCTCGTAACTGCAAATCGCGATAGAACAAATATTGTTAAATTATAAAACTTAAAGTATTATGGTTGTAAGTCAATTTGTATTTATTAAGTTACCTAGATTTGTATTTATTAAGTTACCTAGATTTGTAGTCTGAACAACATCTCGATTTATGTGATGGATTTAGGTGGGGGAGTGACCGGACCCGACCCGTTTTTCAGGTTTAAAACCCTAATCTATTTAACCTCTCTTCCTCTTTCTTTTCTACGGTAGAGTAACTTCTTCTTCTTCTTCTTCTTCTTCTTCTTCTTCTTCTTCTTCTTCTTCTTCTTCTTCTTCTTTCTCTTACGACTTCATCTTCTTCTTCTACTTTTCTTTCTTCTTTTTGCTTGTATTTTTCTTTCTTCTTTGTTCTTCTGTATTCATTCTACCTTTGCTTGATGGATGGTGTTTGATGCTGATAACCTAGTTGTTTCACACCGTAAGAAAAGATTTGTATAATCTTTGATGATGATTATAGTAATTATCTTTTGTGGATACATTAATATATTCATGATACATACGACTGTGTCGTATTTGTCGTGAAGTATATCGAAGCTTACGCAGTATATAATGACCATAATCGTCCTTAATCTTTGCCGCCATACCGGAGCAAGCACAGATGTTCTGCATGATAGACAAGTGGGTGTTGATGACCATCTATTTGATCTATTCCTACTGTCAGACTCTCAATCGTTCGCAAACATACTTTTTAGTTGAAAAAATATCTGCCTAATCTTTGATATACTTCGTGACAAATATGCTAGTCGTGCGGGCTGCATCTTCTCTACCTATTGGGATCCATACCTTTATCTGTTGCCAATATATATCGTATAAAAAAACTTGCAAACAGATAAAAACCGCCATTGGTAGATAGATTTGCTTTCATTCGTTCCCAGTGACTAGCGAAGGCCACTGAGTAAACTGAAAGTGTTGATGCTGATGCTGATGATGATGTTGATGATGTCTGTTTCGAAGCACATCACTATTTGGACGTGGGTTGATGTTGATGATGATGTACATTTTCTTTGATGATGATGATGGTCATGTATTATATCTAAGCCAAACCATTGGTCATGATGTATTGTAACTAAATACTCATGTAAATGAATGTGGTTGTAATGTATCGTTCAAATTATTTATAATGAGTGTTAAATATCTTACGACTATTACTAAGAATGCAAACGATTACAATGACTTACACTAATGAAAGTTAAATTCCAAAGTGATAACGATATGTACTAAGGAAATCCTGCAACAATCATTACTTATGAATGCAAACGATTATAATGATTTACAGTACTGAAAGTTAAATGCTAAAGGCATAACGATATGTACTAAGGAATACAAAATCTTGCAAAGAACATTACTTATGAATGCAAACGAGTACTATGATTTACAGTACTGAAAGTTAAATGATTAAGCGATAACGATTTGTACTAAGGAATACAAAATCCTGCAACGATCATTACTTATGAATGCAAACGATTACAAGGATTTACAGTACTAAAAGTTAAATGTTAAAGGCATAACGATATGTACTAAGGAATACAAAATCCTGCAAAGATCATTACTTAAGAATGTAAATGAGTACTATGTTTTATAGTACTGAAAGTTATAAGCGTAAGCGATAACAATTAGTACTAAGGAATACAAAATCCTGCAACGATTATTACTTACGAATGAAAACGATTACAATGATTTATAGTACTGAAAGATAAATGCTAAAGCGATAACGATTTGTACGAATAAAGATAAAATCCTGCAGCGATGATTACTTAAGAATGTTAGACATTTCAACGATTTATACTATTGTATAATAAATGTTGAAACGATTGTAAACGATTTTAAACCATTTACGCCATTTAATTGTAGACCATCTAAAATAACTGTAGCATTATCTTGCTTTACATTAATTCTAGACCACCAGTCGATCTTTGAAAAACCACAAATCACAGGGTCAAACTTATGTCGTGAAGCCACAATATGCTCCCACACCCAGGTCTACAAAATCAATATATTAGTAAGACTATAACCTTCAACAATTTTTTCTTTACTATGCTCCCACGCCTAGAGCGATATACACAATGATGTTTGTATCAGTCAAGTTAACTTGATTTGTTCTTTACTAAGTCTAAACATCATGTTGATTTGTTTATTTTTTATTTTCTGCCATTTTCGAATGTCATTGTGTAAATCGCGATGGAAGGTATCGTTTCCTAGGACAAGGCTCGTGAAGGAAAATCGCAATAGGATATTCAAACAGATTTGGCTCGATTATTTGATGGGTTTAAGTGGGATGGTTGTACAGATCGTGATAGAACACCTTCTCTAAAAAACAAATCATGATCTCTTATATATAATTGATTGCAAGCCAATCGTGGTCTCTTATAAAAAATAAATGTGATCACTTTTATTTATGAAGGCCAAACATTACAACGATCTGTTCAGTGGCACTTGTGTGTTACAAATATTAAAAAAAGAATTAAACAATTAAAAAATGTCACGTTATAAAAAATAATTATAGAATTACAACAAATAATTATCTGGATAAAAAGAATCGTTATCGTTTATTCAGTGGCACTTGACGACTCATATCGACTATGACATACAAATCGTATCTTTCTTTTTCTTGGTGGACTCTCTATCCTCGGCGGCCTCTTGGTTTCCTCGATGTTATTATAAACATTGGTCATCATCTCTATCAGTAACTGTATTTGTCTCCCCAAATTGCTCACCTCCTTCCGTAAGTCCTTATTCTTCCTCTCCAACATCTGGAACCTTGTGTCAGAGACTACATTCTCTTTTATGAGCTTTGTTCGCTCCTCATCGTGTACTATTACTGAGGTAATCGTTGTTGTAGCCGAAAGAAGATGATGGACGGGTTTTCTATGCTAGGATGCGACATGATGGGGGACAGAAGGGAGACATGGGTTTCCAATATTCCCAATCTCCAGATTTTGATACATGGGTTCCTAATATTTTTAGAAATGGTCGGGATCATATTGTCGTTCTTTATAATCATATGCTATGGCACGGACACCTCCTTTGTTTCAGCTATCCAATTGTTCCCTGTAGCGTTCGTGCCAAATCATGTTCTTGGCCCCACCACTATTCATCTTCCTGCTCACTTTCATAGGCTTCTTTGGGATAGACTGTCCCAATCCAGATTATAGGAAAACTCGACTACCATGCTGCAACTCGGCTTCATAATTGCTAAACAGCCAAATATCGCGGTCAAACAGTCTCGCACCCTTAGCAACAAGCTCTTGGTTCTCATCCTCCCCATCTCCATAAGGTCTCCACACAACCTTATATTGGAGATTATGGTTTAGGTATAGACAATTATTCGTGTTAATGAATGCTAAATATTAAAATTATTTATAATAATGAATGCTAAATATATTACAATAAGAATACAAAAAATTACTATGATTTACAGTACTAAAAGATAAATGCTAAAGCGATAAAGATTTGTACTAACAAAGACAAAATCCTCCAGCGATGATTACTTAAGAATGCTAAACATTTCAATGATTTATACTACTAAATGATAAATACTGAACCAATTATAAACTATTTTAAACCATTTACCTCATTTAGTTGCAGCCCATCTAAAATGAACTTAGCATTATCCTCCTTGACATTTAGTCTAGCCCATCGACCGATCTTTGAAAAAACACAAATCGCACGGCCACACTCAGGACGCAATGCAACAATATGCTCCCACACTCAGGCCTACAAAAACAATATATTAGTAACACTACAACCTTCAACGAGGTTAGTCTACAAGTACTAAATATGTAATAAACAAATACCTGAACAAATGGCTAAAACCCCTCAACAATTTTTGTACCCTTACTCGCACAGTAAAGTTGACTGTACAATTGTGAGAGCATAGCAGCACCCCATGCATAGTTGTCGACTTCGTCTAAGTCTTTCAGGTACTGCAGCCACAAGTAACTTATTCTCGAACAAGAACAATCAGAAAATAAAGTAAGACCAAAAAAATAAAGAAGGAAGTCACGCAACTCTTGGTCAGCTCTTTCAGATGCACATGTAGCGGACCGACCTTTCCATTTATTACAGAAAGAAGAAACTTTCATCGATGTGAAATTGCTTCCACCAGAAATATATTGACTCTAGTCATCCATCGACATTCCTAGAAGGGTTGTGCACTTTTCCCTTGCATTATAGTTTGAATCTCATAATAGGACAGAACTGCCATGGCACTTAAGACCAATAATCTGCGCTACATCTTATAGGGTCATGGTGATCTCAAAAGAATCAAAGTGGAATATGTTCATCTAATGATTCTACTTATTTACCAAGTGGGTCATGGTGTTCCAGCACGTTTCAAAATAATGCTGGTCTAGAAGGCCACCGAAGTGCATATTTCGTAATCGATCCTTTCGATATGCACTCAGTTGATCATACCACGACAGAACTACAGGCCATTGACATCGCCCTCCGAGCTTTTCACCTGGTGCTTTACTTCTCTTTTGACCTCCTTGTAACACAAAATAGCATATTATTCGTATCAATTGTAAATTGGTCCTATTTGTACTTATACACCTAGCTGTAAACAGTAATCGCTATAAATAATAATCGTTGCACACACACTATCACAGTAATCGCTAATACAGTAATCGTTATACATAGTAATTGCTATACATAGTAATCGATAGAGTAATCGCTATACAAAGTAATACCTATTATAGTAAATCATTCACAGTAATCGCTATCACATTAATCGTTATACATGAATCGCTATCACAATAATCGCTATGCATAGTAATCGCTATCACAGTAATACCTATCACAATAAATCATGACAGACAAGATCAATTTACGTACCTTGGTCATAATTTTCCCTTCTTCATTCCCTCCCTCCATCATCTGCCTTTCTTGTTGCTCTGCCACATCACACTACTTTTCTACTTCTTTCATCCTTCGCTTCATCGCCTCCCTCCTCTGCTTTTCAATTTCTTTCTTCATTTCTCTTTCCTTCTCTTCCTCCTCTTGTTTTTTTCTTTTCCCTTACCTTCTCTTCCTCCTCCTGCTTCTTCCTTTCTCTTTCCTTTTCTTTCTCATCCTCCTTCTCATTCTTTTGCCTTTCCTTCTCTTCCTCATCCTCCTTCTCCTTCTTTACTTCTTCCTTCCTTTTTCTTTCATTCTCTTCCTCCTCTTGCTTTTTCTTTTTCCTTTCCTTCTCTTCGTCTTCCTGCTTTTTTCTTTCCCTTTCCTTCTCTTCCTCCTCTTGTTTCTTCCTTCCTCTTTCCTTCTCTTCCTTGTCCTCTTTCTTCTTCCTTTGCCTTTCATTCTCTTCTTCGTCCTTCTTCTCCTTCCTTTGTCTTTCATTTTCTTCCTCGTCTTCCTTCTCCTTCATTTTCCTTTCTTTCTCTTCCTCATCCTGATGCTTCTTCCTTTTCCTTTCATCTTCCATTTTTATCATTTGCCTTTCCTTCTCTTCTTCCTCCTTCTTCTTCAATTATCTTTCCCTCTTCTCCTCCTCCTTATTCTTTTTTTGCATTTCCCTCTCCTCCGCCTCCTTCTTCATTTGCCTTATCCTCCTTTGCTTTTCAAAATATTTTTGCTTCATCAATTGCCTTTTCTTCTCTTCCTCCTTCTTCTTCAATTGCCTTTCCCTCTCCTCCTCCTCATTCTTTTTTTGCCTTTTCCTCTTCTCCTCCTCCTCCTCCTCTTCATTCTTTTTTTGCCTTTCATTTTCCTCTTCCTTCTTCTTCCTTTACCTTTCCCTCCCCTTCGCCTTCTTCCTTTGCCTTTGCTTTTCGTTCTCCTCCTCCTTCTTTCTTTGCTTTTCCTTCTCTTTGTCATCCTTTTTCTTCATCATCTTTAGTTCTTTATTCTTCCTTTGGTCTTCAGCCTCAATATCTGATGGATAATCCTCCGCATAATACAATTCCAATGCTTTCTCCTTGTCTTTATTATTCTCAATCTTTATTATATTTTGGTACCTTTCATAACGCTCATATAGATAGGACTGGCGGATAACTTCTCTAATATTTATCCCATAGAACGAAGGGTTGTTTCTTGTCTGACGAGTTGTAGATATTTCTAACCTGCACAACACATAAATTTAACCGCATCATTATACTTTACAACCGTCTTTCCAAGTATATAATAATACAAATTATCCCATTCGTTAAACAATCACCAACATTACAAATCATCGCAAAATTTGGCTTTATAAGTAAACATCATTGTAAGATTTAGCAAACTTAAGTACAAATTGAGGTAATTTCATAAATATACATCGCTAGTGCTTTAAATATATAAATAGTTGCTGCTTCAAACTTATAAACCATTATATAAATCCAACCTTTGTGCATATCGTTGTAACATTTGGCTTCATACGTATACATTGTTGTACAATTTATCAAAATTAAGTACAAATCGTGGTAGTTTCATTAAATTGTTACTGCTTCAAACATATAAAGCGTTCATGCTTGAAACGTACAAATCGTTGTAGAAAAATAGCCTTCATAAGTACCTATCGTTAAAATGTTTGGCCTTCATAAGAACAAATCGTGCTAACTATTTTTCGATGCCCAGAAGATGGATAGGTATAAATCGATTTATTTCAATATGAAAATATGTGTTATTTAGCATGAAGACGGTCACCCAGTTGTAAGATTTATAAATCGATTTGTTTGCATAACGAAACCTTACATGAAACTCACTGAAATGATAGGAGTTTTGGTAATCCGACAATGGAGGAGAAACACCTAGAAGGGAGACGCAACCGATGGTGGCAACAATGTTGTCACTGCGTAGACGACGGCAAAGGATGCTCTGGCGGCAGTAGACGACGTCAAAGGGTGCTCCGGCGGCAGCAGACGAAGGCATAGGTTGCTCCGACGGCAGCATACGATGTCAAAGGAGGGGTCAATGGCAGGAGGGGCCGATGGCAGCAGAGGATGGCAAAGAAGGGTTCGGTGGCAACAGACAACACATAAATTTAACCGCATCATTATACTTTACAACCGTCTTTCCAAGTATATAATAATACAAATTATCCCATTCGTTAAACAATCACCAACATTACAAATCATCGCAAAATTTGGCTTTATAAGTAAACATTATTGTAAGATTTAGCAAACTTAAGTACAAATTGAGGTAATTTCATAAATATACATCGCTAGTGCTTTAAATATATAAATAGTTGTTGCTTCAAACTTATAAATCATTATATAAATCCAACCTTTGTACATATCGTTGTAACATTTGGCTTCATACGTATACATTGTTGTACAATTTATCAAAATTAAGTACAAATCGTGGTAGTTTCATTAAATTGTTACTGCTTCAAACATATAAAGAGTTCATGCTTCAAACGTATAAATCGTTGTAGAAAAATAGCCTTCATAAGTACATATCGTTAAAATGTTTGGCCTTCATAAGAACAAATCGTGCTAACTATTTTTCGATGCCCAGAAGATGGATAGGTATAAATCGATTTATTTCAATATGAAAATATGTGTTATTTAGCATGAAGACGGTCACCCAGTTGTAAGATTTATAAATCGATTTGTTTGCATAACGAAACCTTACATGAAACTCACTGAAATGATAGGAGTTTTGGTAATCCGACAATGGAGGAGAAACACCTAGAAGGGAGACGCAACCGATGGTGGCAACAATGTTGTCACTGCGTAGACGACGGCAAAGGATGCTCTGGCGGCAGTAGACGACGTCAAAGGGTGCTCCGGCGGCAGCAGACGAAGGCATAGGTTGCTCCGACGGCAGCATACGATGTCAAAGGAGGGGTCAATGGCAGGAGGGGCCGATGGCAGCAGAGGATGGCAAAGAAGGGTTCGGTGGCAACAGACAGCAGCAAAGAGTGCATCGTCAAAGTGAGCTCCAGTTACAGTAGAAGTTGCAAAAGTTTACTGTTTCGGGCGAAACTGGAACGTTTGGACTATTTTAAGAGTTAAGATCATCCTCCTTTTTCTGGATCGAGGACAATTTGGTCTTTTTCTTGAACCAGCGTTTCGCTTTTTCTAGATGGAGGGCATTTTTGTCCTTTTCTCAAACCAATGCTTCATTTTTCTAGATGAAGGGCATTTTTATCCTTTTCTCGAACCATCATTTCATGGCAAGCATAGCAAGAAATGGTACTTAAGTCTTTGCAACCGCACCAGATTCTGATGCTAAGTGATGCAAACACACACGGGGATACGAGTTCCATGAGCTCTTATATGTGGCGCTCATTGGGGCCCCCGAACACGAGATGTAGCTAACGGTTGTCTTCGGGGGGGGGAGTGGGGGGGAACTGCTTCGATATGAAAGGGTTGGGTGAGAGTACTAACTTTCTTTGTTGAAGCACTCCACATCAAAATTGGTGCCGGCTCAGACACAAGGTTTTGAAAAGATGCTTGGCTAATGGAGGGTTATTTTAACGACGTGTACCCGGCCTTATATTAGGCTGCAAGAGGCAAAAAAAAATCATCGCCTCTATATGGAACCAAGCCTTTGGGTGAGAAATCCAGCTTTGTTGCCACCCATCACAACATGTGTTTGAACAATGGATGAACCTAATGAAGGACCAATCCCAAATCATCCTCCCAGATGCACCCGACGACCCTTACTGGAATCATTCATTGGATGGCACCTTTACCACCAGCTCTTGTTATCATATGCTTGGACCAGCAATAGTGTAATGGCTGCCAACTAAGGCACTTTGGGATCAGGCATAAATTGTTGACGGATGAAGTGCTCAAAAGGCATGGGTTTAACTTGCCTAGTAGATGTGTTTTGTGCCACTGCATGGAGTCAACGCTGCACTTATTTTGGGAGTGTGCCTATGCGAAGGAATGGTTCAGATTCATTTGGCACACTCTTGCTCCCCATTGAAACAGGGTACATGATCTAAGGGCACTTTTAATTGCCTCAAATGTACAGCATTGGGGGCCAAAATGCATCTTTGCTTGGCACTATTCAGTCCTCATCCTCTGGCGCTTTCTATGGCTCCAACTAAATGGGCAAATTCATGAAGACAAATCTCTGCACTCAGTTGTAGTCGCCAAAGCTGCCTGGCGCGAACTCATTATCAGGCTACGCTTTAAATGGCCTGGCTCGTCTACCCCACAACTGTAGCACCTGTTTTTTTTTCCTTCTTATTCACAGTACGAGTGATCCCAAGTCACTCGAACCATGTAATTTGATGTAATTCTTTCAATCTATAATGAAATGAAATGAAGAGAGCGCAACAATATCGATCTCCCACTTCTTTCAAAAAAAAACCAATATCAATCTCCCACAGCGCCAAGTGGAGATGGGCTTGACGATGTTGGCTGATTTTAGCTTGGTGGGAAATATGTAGAGAGCGCAACAACGGGTTATTCAATGACAAGCAGCTGGGTGCCCACAGCGCCACACACGCTGTCCAGTCACACAGGTTTTATGCTGCTCATGCGGTTTGGAGCTCGGAAGACATCTCTCGGTTAGGGCCCTCCCTCTTTGGCCCTTTTGCTAGTGTAGTCTCAATGGCTACCATTCCGATGTAAATTCTCTATATCATCGACGGAATCTCTTCGTCTTCTCTGGTTTCTGTTAATAGTATTCTTTCATTCTTCTATAAAAAAAAAAACTTTTGCTGATATTTAAAATTGCACCCTTTCATATTAAAAGAATTTGATTTTGAAAGTCGCTTCTCAATTGGCGTTTCACACATTGCTTTTGCACCCACTTTTTATTCCCTATCAATTATTCAGCTTACTTTATCTTAATATCTTTTTTCTTTTTATCTTTTTCCTAATATGCCAATGTAAGTGCCAATCTTTTGGCTACCCAAGTAAGCTCCACAGAAGTTTGTATATTGAAGATGAGGGAGGGAAGGTCAGGTCATATTATATATAACCAACACGTTAGTTATATTCAATCCCCACCGCATATCTCACCTGATGTAGATGTGCATGCAAGGACCCATTGTCACAGTTTCACGAGTGAGATGTAGGGTAAGGATTGAATATAAACGATAATCAGTTATATATGATATGACCTGATCCATCCTCATAGTGAGGGAGCTGAATGTGACCCCAAAGCCACACCTAGCAACATTGAATAAAGGTGCGTACGTAGTCCTCTCTCTCTCTCTCTCTCTCTCTCTCTCTCTCTCTCTCTCTCTCTCTCTCTCTCTCTCTCTAAACGCCACACCTCTCTTCTATAAATTCACTCAAACATAACACTTTGTGTTTATCAAGTCCAAATGGATAAACAAGATGAAATGAGGAAAGGGCCATGGACCATGGAAGAAGACATGATCCTTATCAACTATGTTAGCACTCATGGTGAAGGCCTCTGGAATTCCCTAGCAAGATTGGCAGGTATCCTTAATTTCCTTTCCTTTGCCTAGAAAAACAAACTCTATTTCCATTCTATTTTTTTTTCGATAACGAGGAGAAACCAACATTATGGTTCAGATGTCCCGTTATGGGCCGAGGTGTGCCACGTTAATCGCGACCCTGTTTCGGTGATAGGATTAACTCTTCTTCTATGTGACAGGATTGAAGCGCACAGGGAAAAGTTGCAGGCTGAGATGGTTGAACTACTTGAAGCCTGATATTAGACGTGGAAATATCACACCTGAAGAGCAGCTCTTGATAAGGCAACTGCACTCAAAGTGGGGAAACAGGTGTGCTAGAGCATGATTTGTCCAAAAAACTGTTATATTCTTTATTTTGGTTGTTTTACTCAACTAAGACATGTACTCCTCTTTCCTTTTTCCTTGTCAATCAACAGGCCTATACAGATATTTTGCACATGACTTCCTCCCTTTATTGCTTTTCCTCCATAGCTTTCTAGGTTTTTTAACGAGTAATTTACAAAAAGCCATGTAACTTATCAGCTATTTACAAAAGCTGTCCATTGTTTAGGTTATCATGTTCAACCTAGGCTTTATTTGAATGCATTTCAAAACTGCCTCAGTTTTAAATAACATTATTATCTTTTTTCTGGGGAATAATTCATCTTATGCCTCAAATCGAGAACGAGGGCATATTAATCACTTTCGCTATACAAAGGTTAACTGAATGATTTTAGGACCAAGTGCATCTTTGAAACATAAATCATAAAAGCAGGCAGCTAAATGTAATCACTGAAACGTTAGGCAGACTTTTGTTGATAGATGATAGTTTAAGGAACGGGATCTAGTCATCCCTAAACCCTACAGTCATACCTGCCCTGAGATCTCATTGCTCCAACTTGTTTTGATCAAACCCGTGATTTACATGTTTCATTGAGTGAAGATTGGAATTTGAATTGCTAGAATTCGACACTTTTGCATGATTTGTTGGCGATTCAAAAATCCACATCTGTAAAAACACCAAAATTTTATTATTTAAAAGAATCATATGTTTATTAAAAAAAAACACAGACTGATAACTAATTTATTTAACACTATTATGATGACGATCATGTAACTTATTGTGCCAATGATGTCATTACCATCATCAGTTGTCACCTTTCATCACCACCACCGATCATCTTCATGCACCATAAATTGGAGACATGCATATCATGCCTTAAAGAATTTAGGAAGATTGCCCTTAGCTTTCAATTTATGCTATATGGGCAATATTGCCATTGGTAACAACATGACCTACACGTCATATGTTCAGCTAGCTAGCAAGCAGAGCCGGACCTGTCAAGAGACCAATGAGACTTGGGCCTCAGGGCCCTTGGGCCAAAAAAAAATTTAGGGGCCCATTTTTAATAGGGATTCCATTTTCAATAGGGGCCCCAAAAAAATTGAAGGCGCTGCCCTCGAACTCCTACTATTAATAGGGGCTCAAAAAAATTCCGAAGCGCTGCCCCCGAACTCCTACTATTAATAGGGGGCCTATTTTTAGGGAGCTCATTTTTAATAGGGGCTCAAAAAATTTCGAGGCCCTGCCCCCAAAACTCCTACTATTAATAGGGGGGCCATTTTTTTCCTCCGCCTCAGGCCCCATAAAACACAGGTACGGCCCTGCTAGCAAGAATATCTGGTTAACGAAGATGGGATATTATTGGTAACTAACCAAGTCCAATATAATTTCCTCAGGCCATTAGCTGCCAATTCATGACCTTTTGCTTCATATTTCAAAAGGAATCCCACATTTTTGCAGAAAAAGACATTTCAAAACCCAACTTTTTACTGAAATTGTCAAGTAGAGGCCTGAAGTTGATTTCATGGTTTAGATGCATATAAAATATCATTTTTAACCTTTGATATGTAAACGTTTTGTCTGTTTTATTTTTGTAATATGAGTATTTACTAATTTTACAATACAGAACTGAAGGTTAGCCTGAGTTACTACAACTAAGGTTTTTATTTGACAGTTTCTGTGAAAATTTGTTTTCCTGATACAGCTTCTCAGAAAAAATGAGATTGTTTTTGGATTATCAGGCAAAAGGTGGTCTCTTGAGGGTCAATTTAGTAACTTTTATCATACTAACCTAAGGTTAACCTGAATTGGTCCACCTGAGATCTCTGGTAGGTCTCCAAAGGGAAACTTCCCTTGATATTTTGCTTTTTTTTTATGAAGCTTGATATTTTGCGAATGTACAGCTTGTCATGCACATGCAAGTATACGTGCATTCTTAGACCACCAACTCATGCACTCATATGCCATTTATGCACAAGAATATAATTAACACCCACTGCATCATGAATTCTATGTAGGTGGTCGAAGATAGCCAAGCACTTACCTGGAAGAACAGACAATGAGATAAAGAATTATTGGAGAACTCAAATCCAAAAGTACTCAAAGCAAATGCAGAACTGCTTCCAAAACCAACCCATCAATCCTTCGCCGGCTATGGCCGTCTCCGATTGCAATTCCAGCCATGATATACAAGGGATGCAGCCTGAGTTTTGTTCACAGGCTCCCCCTAACATCACTCAAAACTCTATGTATGAAGCCAGCACATCCGCGTGCTTCCCTCAGTTTGATGAACTTTCATCTGTCATCAATTCTGATAATAGTGATAATGCGTGGGGCATGGATGAGTTTTGGCCCTTGCATAATTTCAATGGCTGCTGAGCAGGTCAGGTTCTTGCACCAATATGTATGTAGTGCAGATGATTGTTCTTAGACCTACTTAGTAATATGTGAAATGTGGACTTGGTGCCCCCAAACACTGGATCTGTTTCCGGAGACGATGTTTGCAAATTTCATGCAACATTATATCGCCACTCTTTTCATTCAAAAAAATATATATTGCTACTCTTAAATCTTTTTATTAAATTCATTTTTCATCTTATAAATGTTCTTAATTTATTCCCTTAACTAACATCATTTTCACATTTTTTTTTTGTTTTCAATTAAAAGACTTTTTTTCTTTTCTTTTTTACCCTAATTAATTTTGACCACTCCAAACATAGTTTCTTAGTTTTTTCTTTTTCTCCACCAATTTTTGGGTATAAATTAATCATCAGTTTTTTGGACTTCCTTTTAGAAAAAATGAAGTAGAGAGGGGCGTAACGTCAACCCTCGCATCAAACATGATGGGACGAATCATGCGCGTCCAATCACGCAAAATGACACACACAAAAACTTCAGCGGCGGTCGCAACCGCTACTAAAGATTTTTTTTTACAGTTGCGTGCGCACCGCAGATCACACGCGCGTCTGATGCAACATCTTACTCTTTGCAAGTTCAAGTATTGGTACACCTTATCAGCTTTGCTTATATGTTAAAAAGTTACGTTGATACTTTTCACAATCCAAACATTTAGATTTCATTGCGCCTGAGAGAGCAGTTAAAATTCCTTTTGGACTTCTTAGCAGTATGTGGAATGTAGGCTTTGTGATATGCCAAAAAAGTTACGTACTACTTATTATATCCAAACTTTTAGATTTCATTTGCATGAGAGAGAGAGAGAGAGAGAGTGAGAGAGAGAGAAATCAAATGTTTCACTGTCTCAACATTTGCTTTTGAGAGATAAAGAAGGGGGAGGGGAGGGGGGACAACTGCTTTGAGAGAGAGAGGGAGAGAGATCAAAATCATGACCTAGACAATTAGTTATTTTCTCAAAATTCTAATATCAAAACCTTCCTAAGGTCCGAAAGCCAAAAAATATCCAAGAAACATAATTTGTCAGTCGGCCTAGTCAGTCAGGTTAATTAGGGACTCAATTACGTATGAGTCGCAGCCTTTTTATTTTGGTCATGCAGTCCATGCATGCACACTTTAAACCATAGGAACCAAAATATAATGCCATTGTTTTTTAAAAGAGAAAAAAATTGTTATCACTCTATTGCTGCTTTAACCATTATTATCAAGTGTAAAGTTTTCTCATAAGCACCAAAAATTTGTTAATAATCCATTAAATACTGCTTTAACCATTATTATCGTGTAAAATTTTCCCATACGCACCAAAATATTGTTAATAATCCATTAAACACGTAGAGAATATTGTTTTCAGAATTTTGCTTATTTTCTCCTATTGTTTTTCCCCTCACTGTCATCAAAGTCCTTGCATTTGTTATCACAAAATTGATTTTGTATTTGAGTCATGTTGCTTAAAGATAATGGAAGTGGTTTTCTCTATGTCCATTCTGGATTGGCAATCGATGTTGGGGAAGCTGTTTGTTTCTGTTTTGATAAGTTACTCTAACTCTGTATCTTTGTACCTAGAGGCTCTCTAAACGATATCTCATCGTGTGGTCTGCCTATTGTTTTTTCTCCTTCTATCTATGATATTTTTCTTTCAAAAAAAAATAAGGCCAAACATATTTTGCCATTTGCTGATAATATTTATGAAGATGAACACTTATATGACTGAAATAATCTGGATCCACTTCTACTAGCCCTCAGTTGGCCCAGGTCGAATCGGGACCAAACTCTGCATGATTGGCTCTACTAGACATAGATCCGACCAAAAGAGAGGCTAACTAACTAATTAAACAAGTTACCATGGTTAAAACAAAGGTATGGCAGGCCCGCTTCCAGGTTAGGTGAGAGCAACACTGAGCCCAACCATCATTTTGATGCTAACCAACAATACATGAACAGATAACACAAACACTATTAATGGATCAGGTTTGAATATAGGACCCATTCGTCACTTGTATCATGTAAGAAAGCCTTTCCAGTACCTGAAATAGTAAAAATTTGGCTTCAATCTTCTGAGCAAAACTAACAGTTTCTGCATTAAGGCAGTTCAAATTTACCTGACTGTCTCAACTATTGACCGACTGATCAGTAATAAGAGGTGAATTTCTAGTGTATGGTAGGTTGGTGTCTTTCAAAAAATATCGTATAACATGTTGGTGGCTTTTGATGGTTGGCCAGCTTTATACAAAATGTTAGGTTATTGGAAATTCTAAGCACCTGTATGGCTATTTCTGTGGACTGGCTTGGAAACTTGCAGCTTTAGGACTCTTCATTGACAACTATGATGTGGCCATGAAATAGCCACACAAGCTGGAACCATATCCTTTCATTCATTACCATGTTAGTTTATGGCACATATTGAAAGCTTGGTCAAATTGCCAGACATCCAAGGGGGTCACGCATCAAGTCAAGTGGGATAGTTTGCCGACATTAGTGATGTTTCCTAAATCCTAAATGTTATAAAAGCAGAAGTAAGGGTATCCGGAGACAAAAATTAGATGATTTCATTGCTTTTTCTAAATTGACATTCTTGTCATGTTTTTCTGATAATGTCATTAAAAATTTGTTTGCCATTCTTTATATAGTTTTCCAAATAAAAAGTCTTACATGGCATAAATTTTCAAAAAATATCGAGTTACCATCTCTCTCTCTCTCTCTCTCTCTCTCTCTCTCTCTCTCTCTCTCTCTCTCTCTCTCTCTCTCTCTCTCTCTCTCTCTCTCTCTCTCTTACATTGCCATACAAAATCAATTCACTGCTTACAAAACAACCTCTCTCTCTCTCTGTCCTAAACTATCTTTAGTTATCATATTTTAAAAAATAAACTCTCAAAATATATATATATATATATATTAAAAATAAGTTATAATGTATTTTAACATATACATATGTGTATGTCTTTATTTATTAATGTCAAAAAAATATTAATATGAACATGATTTATCTAGGCCTGACCATATGGATATGGCCGGGCAGTTAAATATCTTTGGTCATATAAAGCCTTTCCAAGATAATGAATAAATGACTAAATTATATAAGATAAACAACCCCTTGTTTAGGGGATTAAATGTTTGTTTCTATCGATGGTATCATATGATTAAGCTAGAAGTTGCATGCGCAAGGGGTATCAACACAAATCTCACCACATCGATGTATTCTGCATGGCTTGTTTACTGGGGACCATACCTTGGAACGTATTTTTTCAACTTAATAAGATTAAGATTTTTGAGATGTAAATTTTTGGTACATTGTGAGCCATTGGTTTTTGAACCACCTTAAAAGACCTACTTGCACATCATAAATACGTGATCCAAAACCTGTACTCTACTAAACAAACCATGTATATCTCTTTGATCTAAAAAAAAAGAATGAAAAAAAGGTGGTCTCTTCTCAATAGTATCTTCTTAGTTTTCTATCAAATATCTGCCTTGTTTTAGGTTAGTGTCATGCTTCTATGGTATGTGTGGAATTCAGGGAAAATATAGGCTACCCTCGTGGGTCCCAAACCCTGATGTGTTCCGCATTGTCATAATATATTGTAGGAATCGACCATTGGAACGTATTTTTTTAGATAAAAATATGATTTTTGAGGATTGAAAATTGGTATATTATAGGATGTTGATTTTTTAACCCTTGGAAAATCATATAAACGTCAGAAAAATATGATCCAAGGGCTGGGTTCTACTAAGCCAAACATGTAGATCACATCTAGAGGGTCAGTTGTGAAAAAAAAAGAAAATCACAAGGGGTTTTCGTACTACGAGTGTAGCAAACATTATCTCTGGAATAATTGGGGTTGTCAACAGGTCAGGTTTACCTGGACCCGACCTGTACCAAACCCTATAGGGTCCGGGTGATAAATAAGAAGACCCAGGTTCGGACCCAAAGATCCGATTAATACATGGATCCAGGTATAGTTTATGAAATTTTATACCAGACCTGGGACTGGCCCAAGTTCCGATTAAGACCCGCAATTTGTCAATGTAAAAATAATAAAAAATATTATTTTACCAGGTATGGCCCAGGTCTGGTTCATGTAGTTCTTATCGGGTCTCGGTATGGTTTCTCTTATGGTGAGTACGATTAAACTCGAATTCGGACCCGTTACCGTACCTGAAAATTGAAGCCAAGTCTGGTTTCATCTGGGTCCGAACCAAACCCGACCCATTGACACCCTTAGAAATAATACGTGGTTATTTATCATGAAATCCAACCTTTCATAAATATCCCAATGCTTCCTAAGATAGTGAGCTCATGATTGAAGTACATAAGATAGAGTACCCTTATTTTAGGTTAATGGCATGTGCTTCTACAGTATGAATGTGAAACACATGGTTGTAAGTAATGAATGTATGTGGAAGAGGAGTTGGCATCCCAAAGCTTGAGGTGACAGGAAATAGAATTGCAAATGCACATGGCTCATGGCTCAGCTACCTTATGTTGATACTATAAACTGTTGCTTTGTGCACTGCTGTGTCATAGCCAAGGAAAGAAAATGATATTGAAAACATGGCGTGAATTGTCAACGACTAGAAATATGAGGTGAGATAGATACATGGGGTTCTTTAGTTTACTACTATTAGGATATTGAAAATCTAGGAAATTTGAAAATTTTCGGCTAGCTATATCAAAAATGTATGTTTGGATGATGACGAAAAGCACTTTAAAAGCTCAATGAGCACTACAGCATTGAATTCCCTGGATCATTACTTTGAGTAGCAGTGATAGGAAAGCATGAATAAAAAGTTAATCAAAGCTTCCTCAAGATTGTGAGGCTTATATATGATGATTATCATGAGGCATGTGTATGAATGAAGAAAGAGTTTCCTCTTTCTTGTCAGAAATTCAAAATTAGGTTGTTTGGATGAAGTTTTTGAAAACCATTGGCATCTTCTTTATCTGGTCTTTGAGAAAGGCAAATCAAAATCATATATTTATATAATGTATGTCACTAAGGGTCTACCTCTTTAGTTCCCATGAAAGGGAAAAGCCTTCCATAAGGCAACTGGTGGTCATGGGAAGGTCTTACGTATGAAAGATTGGGTAAGAAATGCCCAATTTATTCCTTGACAAAAGGTTGGGTATAGCACTGGCGAGGCCATAAATGTCATGCATATATATATAGGCACAATGCTAAATAAAACATGCTATTGGATTTTCAGTGTCTTTTTTAAAGTCTGACCATACAAGTGATCTATATGCATGTTTTTATAGGAAGCACTTCTTGGAGCATTTGATTCTGATGCATGGATAGGTTTTTATAAGGTTTCAAAAATCAACAGCCTACAAATTTTATAGATTGAGGCTTCAAATACCATTTTTCCATCCAAAATGCATCATCCAAGTGTAGATTTCTAGTAAATCAATCATGTTAAACACGTCTACGGGATTGTAATTTTTTAAAAAACATTTAAAATTCAATATCATCTTTCATTTAGCATGGTGCCCATTTTGTAGGTTTTCATTTTCACATATATATATATATATATATATATATATATATATATATATATATATATATATATATATATATATATATGTACGTATGTATATATATAGGGTGCTTATGGAGTACCTACTCCCACCTTATACAAGCTTCAAATTTTCTAAATTTTTGAGCTTATTTTGCCGATCAAACCTTATAGATATGATCTACAATATTTATTTAGTGGAAAACAAGTTTTGGTTCATGAGATTATGGCATACAGGTTGTTTTTTAAGATCTTTAAAAATCAATGGCTCACAATGTACCAAAATTTTATTACTTAAAAAAACTTATTTTTATGTCCAAAAAACATGATTCTTATTAAATAGATTATGTTGAATACATCTATAAGGTTGAGAAGACATGCCTACAACTATGATTTTTATTAGGTGGGAGTAGGTGCTCCCACTACAAGGATGAGGGTCAATAGTGGTGATTTTTCTCGCCGCTATTCCTCAAAATATCGCCACTATAGGCCAATAACGGTAACTTAAAGTCATCACCTAGAAATGGCCTTTATTGGCCAATAGAGGCAATATTTTTGCCTCCATTAAAGGGTGAACCAATAGCGGCGGCCCAAAAGTCGATCATATATCCAATAGCGATGATTTTTTTTTTGCCGTTATAGGCAATAGCAGTGACCTTTGGTCACCGCTATTGGTTCACCCTTTAACAAAGACAATAAAAATTGCCGCTATTGACCAAAAAAGGCCATTTCTTGGCGGCGACTTTAAGTCACCATTATTGGCTTGCTTTACTATATGGTACGGAATATTGGGCTGCCAAGAGACATCATATTCAAAAAATTAGTGTAGCTGAGATGCGTATGCTTAGATGGATGTGTGAAAATACAATAAAAGATAAGATTCAAAACAAGGAGATACGTAAGAAAGTAGGTGTTGCATCCATTGAAAATAAGATGAGAGAGCATCATTTACGGTGGTTTGGACATATTTGGCGAAGGCCTAATGATGCTCCAGTTAGAAGGATGGAGAAATGGGAAAATATATTAGTTAAAAGAGGTCGGGGTAAGCCTAAGAAGACTTGGATGGAGATGATAGGAAAGGATATGAATGCTTTGAACATCACCGAGGACATGGAAATGGATAGAAATGATTGGAGGAGAAGGATTCATGTGGAAGGCCCAGAATGATTTTCTTTTTTGGTTCATATCGCTGACCCCAATTGTTATGGGATGAAGGCGTAGTTGTTGTTGATATATATATATATATATATATATATATATATATATATATATATATATATTAATATTTATATTTATATTTATATTTATATTTATATATATTTTTATTTATTTATCAGCATGTGAAATGTCTAATGGAATAGGTCCTGGTCTGAATCAAACCTCATAAGGGTCTGCCTAACCCCAGCTTGACAATAAAAAATAGTGCAGTGGCACCTCCTCTACAATTCATCAATATCCACAACAATAAATTAGTTCAATAAGTGAAAATTATAAAGAAGCAGGGGAAATAAAAAAAATTAATAATAAAATCCTGCATGCCTAGAATCCAGTTGAGAAACTCTTAACAAACATGGGTACGAATTATGAGGCTGAATTACTTAAAAGGTTTTGAACTCAATATAATATAGCAAATAGAAAGCATAAACAAGCCCTGTCAACAATCTCCTTTCTCAATTAATGTTTGATCAACTTTCATTCTCTTATGTATGCCTATGAAAGCTTAAATAAGAAAGAATGGGGTTGTATGACACTAAGCTACATACAAAAAGTGGTTGTCACATGATATGACAATAATACAAGTGATTAGCACCAAGAAGAATTCTTGTTTTCCATAAGAAGCATTGAAATTGAGATTTATAGAGAGGTGTGCAAATGAACAGGAAGGTTAAAGGGTTTTTGTTTATGAACCGCCCAACAAATATAACAGGAAGACTTTGTAAAAAGAGCTTACATGCTTGATATGAATGCAATAGGAGTTATAGTTTTCACAAAAAATATGAATGCAATCAAAAGATCAACTCATCACAACCATTGTTCAATTCATTGCAATCAGAAAATCAAGAAGAAAATACATTCATGGGAATTATTAAGAGAAGAATATTGCAAATTGGGAAGTCTGTTGCGCTTAAAAATATCTTTGATTCAATATAACATTAGAAGTAAATTTTGATTATAAGCCACTAGAAAAGGTTTCGAAGTAAATGACAAAAAAAAAGGAAACAAACATTTGAGAAGCATGTGTCTGACAGAATAACACTAAGCAAATTTTGCCACACTAAAAAAATATGAGATGCTTCAAACTATACTTTGAATAATAGTCTAGAAAAGTCAAAAAAATAAAAAGAGGATACAAAGCATGGGCAATAATAAATGGTTACATCCATAGAATTAATCATGAGACAACACTTACTCCAAACATATAAGTGAAAGATAAGACCCAAATCCTCAACATATGTTTTATGCCTAACAACAGTACAATGAAGGGTGAATGCTATTGTTGTGGTCTATAAAAATGATGCAACACAAAAGATTTGTCGTATCCCTGTGCATAACAGAAAAATCCTTTCAATGGATCCCTGCAGCATAATAAATAACACAAACATGAGTAAGCCAAATAGCTCTTGTCAGAAACATAGTGTGAAACAAAATCAGAAGAAGTGGGCCTTCCTCTTGGTGCCAATATTTGTGTCCTTCCAGCAGCTATTCTTTGTCCAACAACATTTGCATAAAACAAACCAGAAATAGCAGGCACAACAACATCACTATGAATACAAATGTAGAAGACAAACTTATAAGAAAGGTAAGAAAACGACCCCAAAATCTGTTTTATAGTAGAAAATAATAAAGTCTATCACAAGCTCCAATAAGTAGATCAAGATAATTGGAACAACCATGAAGATTTAATCATATGGTCAAACGAAGAATTGCTAAAAGTTTAATGATGAGGAATTGTAATATCTATTAAGCAAACATATTGCAAAGCTAAATTCAATATTCTAATAGCAAGTAAAAAAATATTGTTCTTGATGAAACAAAAAATACCACATTGATAAAAAATTGATTCTTTATGATTAGAGAGTGTGTATATTGCTCAGTTACCTTGGTGCATTTTCACTAAATGTCACATATTATGTAACAAATCTCTCAGTTCAACACCACATATCTATAATATCTCAAGACAAATACTTAAGAACATTGTCAAATGCATAAATTTGAGTCGAGTTCAGCACCACATATCTAGAATATCTCAAGACAAAAGCTTAAGAACATTGTCAAATGCATAAATTTGAGTCAAGTTCAGCACCACATATCTAGAATATCTCAAGACAAAAGCTTAAGAACATTATCAAATGCATAAATTTGAGTCAGATCAGCTATTCTAGAAAATATAAAAAGAAATTGGATTTTTTTTTCAAAAATCATAATAGTCTAACCACTTTTCAAGAATTACCCCTAATAGGTAACAAGCTAAGCCAAACCAATAAAAAAGGTTAAACAAATAAAACCAACCGAATGAGTAGAATCAGTATCACCAAACAAAGAGCTAAGAACAAATGAACCAACTCAACAATAAACCACTACAAGAAATATATGAAGCAGGGGGAAAGAATAAACAAAATACTTATCACAGATCATCAACATTCCACACTGCTCACAAGATAAATCAAGGCAAACTCATACTTAATCACAAGGAAGACAAAAAAAGAAACCCTAAAAACATAACAAAGGATTCAAAATCATTGCACAAACAAACCAAGAAGCATATAGAGGGTGACCAAGCCAACGAGATAGGAGGCAGTCAAGAGCACTTAGCTTTCACAAAGATATTACATACAGAAACCCCTTCCACCAACCAATAATGAGAAACAAACACCACACACAGACTATATCCATCTCTGTAGCAATATGTCAAGAAAGCTTTAGTTTTTCGACAAGCAAAAGTATCCAGAAGGAAGAATAAGAAACTATATGTATAAGGGATACATTAACTAGATTGAATTTGGGATTTCCAATAGGAAACCTCATACATTAGTTAGATGGAAATGGGAGTGCTCTTAAAATGGGTTGTAAAGGAAAAGGGGATCTATGGTTGAGAAAGTGTGCATATGCAGAGGAACCCACGTGCTCGCAGAAGGCAAAGAGAGGGCCGCTAGAGGTCCTTCAATCACCGAAGGTCTGAGCAGAGAGGAGAGAGATCACAAAGAGAGAGAAGAACAAGGAGATGGGAGGAACGATGGTCTGGTGGTGTCACCTAATTAAGCAGGGAAGAGGTGGTGGTCGGTGGTCCGGTTGTGTCACCTGAGAGAGAGAGAGAGAGAGAGATCTAGTGGTGTCGCCCAAGCAAGGAGGAGGGAGGAGGTTGTCTAGCAACCTTCACAGTGAGAGAGAGAGAGAGAGAGAAATATGAAAAGGGCCCGATAGAGCCTTAATTATAGACTCTATAATGGCAACTTTGCATGTTGTGGTTATGACTGTTATAGGGTAACTATATAACAATGACATACAAAGTCGTTGTTATATAGTAAACCTATTAACGGCGACATGCAAAGTCATTGTTATAGAATAACTATATAACGGCGACATACAAAGTCATCGTTATATAGTAAGCCTATTAACGGCGGCACCAGAATGTTGCCATTATTTATCTATAATGGCGATATTAATGGTTGTTAAATATTGTCATTAAAGAGTTTTAATGGCCATTAGATACCGTTGATCATGCATAATTTTTGTACTTTAGATACATATTTTCATGCATGATCTGTCAAAAAAATGAATTAAGAATTCATTCTTGTCAACGTTTTTTGAGAAATTGCTTTAGAGTCAAAAATAAGAAAAAAATTGTCAATTTCAACCTTCCCAGCCTGTTTTACAGTATTTTAATGAGTTTAGGAGTTTTTTATTCATAATTTAATTAGTTTAGGATTGAGTATTCTTGAAAATTAGTTTTTAGCAGGGTAGTTTTTATAATTTTTAGAAAATTAAATATAGTTTTTAGAAATTTTTGTTTTAACCTAGATTTTTTAGTATAAATAGTACTTTTCAAGAGAGAGGGGGCGTCCTCCCTTGGAAAAACGCAGACGCTTTCTCTCCCTTTCCTCTTTGTTCTTCCCTCTTGAGTTTTGTTCGATTACCGGTTCTCCCTCACTTCCCTCCTTGGATCTTTAATTCATCTTACTTTATATCTCTACTCTTGTCGGTGTTTCTTGCCTTATCATCGGAGTGCACGTTCAACCACGGGAGTGACAGTTCTTTTTCTCAACCCCTCCATCGAAAGCGAACCGTGAGGTATGTTTCTTCTCTCCTATCTCGTTAATTGATTTGTAGCTAGGTAGATTTATTTAATTCATTAAATACAGTTTCTAGGTTTTTTTTTTTAGTAAATCGATTCTTGTTTGATCGCTTTATTTAGTATAGTTAAATATCTAATTTTCAGCAATAGTTAGATCATAAATTTATGTGTTTTTGTCCATTTAGTTGTTTTGTGCATAGTGCGAAGAAGCCACTAGCAATGTTGATCTGCGTGATTTCCTTCATCACGCAGATCAGCGTGGATATTTGTATGTTGCAGCAGCATGTGTGAACTCGTTTGTTCATCAAAGTTCTATTAACCGCAAACAGAAAGCAACCTGCATGACTTTTGTAATCATGCAGTTTGTTTTCTGCGTCTTAGAGTGAACAACAACTAGATCCACACTGAATAGCGTTCTTCTGGAGTCGACACAATCGTTGATTCAGTAAGCCATGAAGTACAATCCAGATCTGTGATAAAAGCCTACTAGAATAGCCCATCTTTACTGTGTAAACACACATTGGAATGTCCAGCTGTTGCGTGCTTCACGCATTACTCATATTGGTTGGCATGCGCATATCCAGAGATCAACATCAATCACATTGATCTGATGTTTGGCCTGATTGATGCTAATAACTCTTTAGACCCACATAGTTTGATGTGTGATCTAGACACTATGTGCTTAGTCAAGTCGTTTATATCATAGCATTCTTGTCTAATTAATTGTTTTAGATTTTTGTTTAATTTCTATGGTTGATTAGTCATAACTCAATTCACATTTTTTTAGTATTAGTAGATAAGTTAATTAGTTCTAGTTTGATTACTTAGATTAGTAAACAAAATGCTTAGTTAGTTTTGAATCCACATTTTTTTAATTTAGTTAGAATTAGTTTAGTTTGATTTGTAATTAGTTAGATTTAATGAGTTTGTTAATTTGTTTAGCTTGATCTTACGCTTTCTTTTATTTAATTCAAGTAGTTAGTTATTTTGTTTCAAGTAGTTAGTTTGTTAAATAGTTTGTTATGTTAGGTTGTTACAAGTTTGTTAGCGTTAATTCTTTCTTCTTGTTTTTCTTATAACTAACATTAGATTTTGGTATAGTTCTTACATGTTTTATGTTGTCTTTTTTTGTGTTTTGCAAGGAAGCGTCTGCAAGTGAAGAAAGGCCCTTCAAAAGAGCCCTCGAAGGTCCCCTAAAGGACCATCTAAGAGCCCTAAAGATAAAATATTATATCTTTTATAAGTCTGCTAATTCAACTGAAGAAGTGCATTGCAAGGGACTAGATCACAAGCAACAAGAAGACCCTCTCTTTTTTTTCTTTTAGTTTTAGGGCCATTTATTTTAAGTGGGTTTGTAATAAGGCATGTTTATTATTTTTAAACCCTATATAAAGGGTAACTCATTATAATTAGTTAGTTATTTTTATTTTTAATGCAATAAAGATTCCATTTCTGCGAAATACAAAGTTGTTCATTCTGTTCCCTGAGTTTAACCCAGATCTCACCCTAGTGTGAGTCAGTTTTAATTATTTTGTGTTTAGCTTTCACAAAATGTTTTATCAAAAATATATCTTTAAAAAAAATTATTTCCTAAAGCTTACACCAATCACCATTATAGACTTAATAATAATGGTGATATTTAAAGTCATTATTATAGACTACATCTATCACAGTGATATTTAAAGTCGCCATTATAGACTGCTTCTATAACGGCGATATTTAAAATTGGTGTTATAGAATGTGTCTATAACGATGACTTTTGTGGTGCCGTTATTGCATGGTTTTTAACAGTGACTTTTTTGTTGCCATTAAAAACATGGTTCCTTGTAGTGTACTGGAGCACCATATATATATATAATGTGTGTGTGTGTGTGTTGGGCTAAGAAAATTAATGTTAATATATTACATAAATATATGACCATAGGGGTGGTAATCGAGCCAGCCCGACCCAGCCCGACCCAGCCCGATCAACGGCCCAGCTCATTTACTAACGGGACAGGTTTTGGCCCGGTTCTTAATGGGCTCGGGTTTGAAGAGAAGCCTATTGGCCCAATGGGCCATTGTGAAGTGGGCCAGGTTCGGGCCGGCCCGACCTGACCCAATCTTAAAATGCATAAATGCTTGACTGAAATTATAGGTTAATGAGAGAATAGTGTGTTTTCATGCAACTAATTAAGTAAATAATCATAGTTATTCAAGTTACTAAGTAATAGTTAATTTTTATATTATTAAAAATTAATAAATAATTCAGGCCGATCGAGCTGGCCTGAGCCTGGCCCACGTATATAATGGCCAGGGTTTCGGTCTGGTACCTAATGGGCCCGGGCCTAAAATTGTGGCCCAAACCCTGCTCATGACGGGCCGGATTGGCTTGGCCCATCGAGCTGCCAGGTCAGTTGCCCACCCTTATATGATCGGCTGATGAAATGAACCTCTTGCAATTTCCGTGAACAAAAGAAAGTGAATCACATGCTTGTGATTTTGATTCACAACCCACTTTTTGCAAGCAAGCGAAAGTAATACCTGAGAAAGGCAAACATGTGATTCATATATTCAAGGGCACAAATTTCTCAAGTGATTCCTTTTCACGGCTTGTACTCATGTCCTATGTTGGAATGAATGGTAAGGTTTCCTTTAGCAACACCATTGGATCAAAAGAATCTATGAAATATCAGTAGTTAGCAGATGAAAAACATCTAAGATCAAATGAAGGCATATAAGCATAAGATCCCAAGTATTATCATTACTTTTAGTAGTAGTGATGAGGAAACATGAAGAAAAGTTAATCAAAGCTTCCTCAATATTATGATGCTTACTGGTCTTTATCTAGCTTTTAACAAAGGCAAACTAAAACGTATGTTAATATGAATATATGCCATAGTCTACTTAGAAGTACTGAACGGGTGCATGTTGAGGGCCAAGTAGACACACACGCGGTTTTGAACCTGGCATTCAAGTATATGTCATATTGTTGAAGAAATGCAGAAAGCTTGAATACTTGATGCCAAAAATTAGGAATGATATGGACTTTTATCTCACCAGCTGACATCTCAAGAGTATAGAAGCTTATGCTCAATGACCACGATTTAGGGCACGAATTCGGATATTGTGTCTTAAAAGTTCTGCTTTGGTTGGCCTCTACGCATGCCTAGCGTACATCATCCGATGCTTATGACGGACAATCAAAATTACCTGAATATTGGGTTCAAAAACTGCCCATTCCTCATTGACACAATAAGTTGTTGGCACCTCTCTCTCTCTCTCTCTCTCTCTCTCTCTCTCTATATATATATATATATATATATATATATATATATATATATATATATATATATATATATATATATATATATATATATATATATATATATATATATATATACAGAGAGAGAGAGAGGATCATCTAGCCCCAAAAAGTTGGTTCCTCTAGGAACCTTCGAAATTCATAGTTTCATGTATTTTTTTCATTGATTTGAACTAGTACAGTTTACTCAGTAAAAATCATGTATTAGATGAAGTATTTTTCATGCTCAGATGTGTTTTTTCTGAATTAGGTGACTTCGTTCTTTAAGTAGCATTTTTGTGTTTTATTGCCTTTATCTCAATGTTTGAATGACTTTCGTCTTCCGTTCTCCCCGGGGAGGATGTTTGCTCTCTTAAGATGTTTTTCTCGAGGGATGAGATTAAAGAGGTTGTTTGGGCTTTACCTACTAGTAAATCCCTTCTTAGACGGCTTCCCTGTTGAGTTTTTCGTAATATCTGGGAGGTGTGTGAGGGGGACTTCGTTCAGTTGTCACAGTTTTATGATAATGCTAAACTTCCTAGTGAGCTTTGCAAAACCATGATGGTCCTTATACCCAATGATGATATTGGTCATCTAAGACCCATATCATTACTTGGATGTGTGTATAAGGTGATATCCCAAGTCTTGGCTGAAAGGTTGAAGGAGGTCATTTATAAGGTTGTATCCCCTATGCAATGTGCTTTTATCCAAGGTGTATTCATGAGTGTGGTGTTTGGCCCATGAAGATTTGTATCATATACACCAATCCAAGGAGACTGCTTTTGTTTCTAAGGTTGATCTAGCTAAGGCTTTTGATTCAGTCAGTTGGGAGTACCTCTTCTATGTCTTCACAAAATAAGCTTTGGTGATAAATGGGTTTTCTGAGTTAAATGTCTTGTTTCTTCTTCTACTACTACAATTTGTTTGAATGAAAGCATAGGTTTCTTTACTCCACAGAGGGGTCTTAAGCAAGGGAACCCCATGTCCCCTATACTTTTTGCATTGCGATGCAAGGGCATTCATCATTGTTGGATGCAGTTTTCACCAATGAGGTGTTCAAATGGGTTTCTCTGTCTAGGAGCTTGCAGTTTAGTCATCTCTTATATGTTGATGACCTTATTTTTAGGAAAGCATCCATGCAGAACATGTGGTCCTTGTGGTTGATATTGCAGTGTTTCTCAGCTATGTCTGGGTTGCAGGTTAATGAGAGCAAGAGCTAAATTATACTCTTTAATGCTGAGGAGAGGGCATGCACTGCTGCTCCCATCATATTTGGTTGTGCAAGAACATATTTACCATTGCACTACTTAGAGATCCTGTTGCACTTGGTTGTCACCAGGAACACACACTGGGCGAAGGTGGAAACCAGGATCACTAAGAGGATTGATAGTTGCTTGGGTTGCCCTCTTGCGCCCCCAGCAAGGCTTGTTTTGGTTTGACATATACTGGCCACAATTCTTTCTCACCTATTGCATATTCTCAAAATGCCTACCATCATTGAGAAGAGAATCACGAGGGTCACTCAACAGTTTATTTGGGGTGGGTCTAATGCTAGAAATGCCCCACACCTTGTCTCCTGGGAAATCATGTCCAAGCCTCTTAATCATGGTGACTTGGGTTCGAGGGACTTAGGGATAATCTGGTATTTCAACTTAACTTGTTATGGTCTTTGAGTACCAAGGGAAAGGAATGGGCCATTGTCACCAGAGCAAAATATGGATTGCAAGAGTGGCCTTGGAGATGGTGTTGCTAACTTGAGAGAATAGTATTTGAGAAGGAAATACGATAAAAATGAGAGGACTTTTATTTTAAAAATAAAGAACTTAATGGGTTTTTGAGGAGAGGAAGAAGGAGGCAACGGTGAAAGAACTTTTTACTTCATTTTTATTTCAATCTCAATGCCTTAAACATTAGCATCTAGCCCTTTATATGGGCTATAAATGGGGTGGCGTTAAATGCTAACTAAATGCTTATAAGGAATATGGAATTCCTTCTTACAAAGCATTTTTACAGTCTTCAAGATTCATGGAGAAGCTCAAGGGACATTTTCATTTCTTCAAGATTCATGGAGAAGCTAAAAAGATATTTCATGCCACCGACCTTATCTCCGGAATTACAAATTATGATTTTAACATCCCCTTTTAATTTGTAATTCCTAATTAAGTTTTGAACTTTTCAAATTTGTTTGATGGTAGTGGCTTGGTAAATATATCTGCTACTTGATCTTTGTTGGGGATGAACTCTTGCAAGATCTCTTCATTTTCAACCAATTCTCTAATATAGTGATGACGAATTTCAATATGCTTTGATCGTCCATGAAATATCAAATTCTTGGTCATGGTGATGGCAGATTTGTTATCACAATAGATAATGGTTAAGCCTTCTTGCTTTTGTTGAAGATCCGAAAGAATTCTTCTTAGCCAAACTGTTTCACATGTTGCAGTAGTAGCTGCAATGTATTTTGTTTCAGCATATGACAATGCAACAGTATTTTGCTTTTTGGAAGACCACGAAATCACCTTTGTTCTCAAGCAAAACACATAACCTGACATGATTTTTCTATCATCCATGGAACATGCCCAATCACTGTCAGTAAAACCAAGTAAATTAAAATGATTTTTTGTAATATATTTAATTTTCAACTTTTTGTGCCTTAAAGATATTTCAAAACCCTTTTTGCTGCTGCAAGATGAAGTTTATTTGGCTCACTCATAAATCTGGAGATGATACTTACTGCATTCATAATATTAAGTCTGGTATTTGTGAGATAAATCAAGGATCACACTAAGCTACGATACGTTGATGCATCAACCTTTTTTACTCCATCACTTTTATAGAGTTTTTCATTTATTGCCATTAGAGTGCTTACTGACCTGCAATTTGACATGTTAAACTTTTTTAGCAAGTCTTCAACATATTCTTCTTGAGAAATAAAAAAATTTCCATCTATCTGTTTGACCTGTATTCCCAAAAAATATTTCATAATTCCGAGATTAGACATTTCATATTCCTTCATCATAGCTTCTTTTAATTTTTCAATCATCGTTGGATTTGTTCCAATATATATCAAGTCATCAACATACAAACAGACAATCAAAAATTTTCTTTCACCTTCTTTCTTCACGTACAAAGATGGCTCACTTGAACTCTTTTAAAAAACATTTTTAATAAAATAGTTATCAATTTTCATGTTCCAAGCTCGGGGAGCTTGCTTTAAACCATATAAGGCCTTTTTTAACTTATACTATTTTCCTTCTTCTCCCTTCTTTTTAAAACCAAGAGGTTGTTCTACATAAACTTCCTCTTTAAGATCTTCATTTAAAAATGCCAATTTGACATCAAGTTGGTAGACAAGAATTTTTAATTATGCTGCAATGGCAAGCACAATTCTTATTGTTTCCATTCTTACCACAGGAGCAAAGATTTCATTAAAGTCTACTCCATATTTTTTAGAATAACCCTTTGCAACTAATCGAGCTTTGTGCTTTTGGATTGAGCCATCTTCGTTGAACTTTGTTTTGTAAATCCATTTTAGACCAATAGCATCTTTATTTGGTGGTCTTTCTACCAACTCCCATGTATAATTTTTCTCTATTGCAGAGATTTCCTCATTCATGGCAGTTTTTCAAATCTCATTTTGTATAGCTTCTTCAAAATTTTGTGGTTCACAAGAAAATAGTGTCAAATTATATTTTTCATAAATTCTAGAGAGCTTTCTTACCTTTTTAGGAGGGTCATTTGTTTCAAAGTCTATGTTCTCCATGTTTGTGATGACATCATTTTGCTTCTCATCATCATGATCTTTTGAAGATGGTTCTGTTGATTCTGAGTCCCAACTCCATTCACTTGTTTCATCAAAAATTATGTCTCTTGAAACCACAAAGTCATGAGATTTTGGATTGAAAAAATGAAAAGCTTTAGAAGTATCACTATACAACAACAACTACGCCTTCATCCCAAAACAATTGGGGTCAGCGATATGAACCAAAAAAGAAATTCATTTTGGGTCTTCCACATGAATCCTTTTCCTCCAATCATTTCTATCCAACGCCATGTCCTCGGTGAGGTTCAAAGCATTCATATCCTTTCCTATCATCTCCATCCAAGTCTTCCTAGGCCTACCCCGACCTCTTTTAACTAATATATTTTCCCATTTCTCCAACCTTCTAACTGGAGCATCATTAGGCCTTCGCCGAATATGTCCAAACCACCGTAAACGATTCTCTCGCATCTTATTTTCAATGGGTGCAACACCTACTTTCTTACGTATCTCTTCGTTCCGAATCTTATCTTTTATTGTATTTCCACACATCCATCTAAGCATCCGCATCTCAGCTACACTCATTTTTTGAATATGATGTCTCTTGGCAGCCCAACATTCTGTACCATATAGTAAAGCGGGTCTAATAGTCGTCCTATAAAACTTTTCCTTCAACCGCAATGGCATTCTACGATCGCACAGCACTCCAGTAGCACTTTTCCATTTCATCCACCCAACCTTTATCCTATGATTTACATCTCCATCAATTTCTCCATACTTTTGAATGATGGATCCCAAATATTTGAAATAATCATTCACCGGTATATCTTGCTCACCAAGCTTCACTACACTCCCATCACTACTTCGTTGCTTACTAAACCGACATTCCATATATTCAGTCTTACTCTTACTCAACTTAAAACCTCTAGCTTCCAATGTCTGTCTCCATAATTCTAACTTAGCATTAACCCCAGCTCTAGACTCATCAATCAAAACAATATCATCAGCAAACAACATACACCACGGTACATTTTCTTGAATTGATCTCGTAAGCTCATCCATCACTATCGCAAATAGGAAAGGGCTTAAAGCAGATCCTTGATGTAACCCAACCGTTATCGGGAAATTGGTTGTCACCCCTCCACAAGTGCGGACATTGGTTACTACTCCTTCATACATATCTTTAATTATACTAATGTACTTGAGAGAAACACCTTTCTTCATCATTGTCCACCAGAGAACGTCCCTAGGTACTCTATCGTATGCCTTCTCTAAATCAATAAAAACCATATGCAAATCTTTGTTCCTCTCTCTATATCTTTCAATAAGTTGTCTAAGAAGATGTATAGCTTCCATAGTTGATCTTCCAGGCATAAAACCAAATTGATTCTCCGATATCATGACAACCTTCCTCAACCTAGACTCAATCACCCTCTCCCAAAGTTTCATAGTATGACTCATGAGTTTTATACCACGATAGTTTGTGCAATCTTGTATATCACCCTTATTCTTATATAAAGGCACCAAAGTACTCTTCCTCCACTCATTAGGCATCTTATTTGTTCGCCAAATCAAGTTAAAAAGATTTGTCAACCATTCTAAACCTTTCTCTCCCAAGCATTTCCAAGCCTCGATAGGTATACCATCTGGGCCAACTGCCCTTCTTGATTTCATTTTCTTCAAAGCCTCTGCAATTTCTTTCTTTTGAATCTTGCGCATGAAGTCACGATTTATCTCATGAAAAGGAATGGAGAAGTCTCCATGATCTTGAGCATGACTATCATTAAATAGCTTATCAAAATAATCTTTCCATCTCTCCTTAATCTCCTCATCTTTGACTAAAACCCTTTGCGTTTCATCTTTGATACATCTAACCATACCCAAATCCTTCGATTTCCTATCTCTCATCTTTGCAAGCCTATAAATATCCTTCTCGCCTTCTTTGGTATCCAACTTGTCATAAACCTCCTTATATACCTTAGCCCTCGCGTTTCGAACAACTTTTTTAGCTTCCTTCTTTGCTATCATATACTTCTCCAAATTCTCATTATCACGACTCTTACTTAGATTTCTATAACACTCTCTTTTAACCTTAATAGCTAATTTGACATCCTCGTTCCACCATGATGTATCCTTACCTAGTGGTGCACCGCCTTTAGACTCACCCAATACCTCCTTAGCTACTTTTCTCATACCACCCGCTATCTTATTCCACATTGATTCTGAATCCTCCTCGAGACACCAATCAACTTCCTTAACTACCTGCTCTACAAACATTCCTTGTTTAGCTCCTTTCAGTGCCCACCACTTAATTCTAGGATCTATCCTATGTCTATCCCTTTTGCGGCATTGTCTAATTCTAAGATCTAAAATTAAGACTCTATGTTGTGTAGCTACACTTTCTCCTGGTATAACCTTACAATCGATGCAACAACCCCTATCTCTCTTTCTAAGTAGGAAAAAATCTATCTGACTCGTATTAACCCCACTTTTAAATGTTACTAGGTGAGACTCCCTCTTCCTAAACCAAGTGTTTGCTAAGATCATATCATAGGACAAACAAAAATCTAAAATCCTTTCTCCACTTTCATTTCTTTCTCCTATACCATAGCCTCCATGGATATTCTCAAATCCATCCCTACTAATGCCTACATGTCCATTAAGGTCACCGCCGATGAAAAGCTTTTCTCCATAAGATGTCTCTTGTACTACTCCATCTAAATCTTCCCAAAATTGATGCTTAATGGAATCATCTAAACCTACTTGAGGTGCATAAACACTAATAATATTAATAATATCCGTACCTAATACTAATTTAATAAGTAAAATTCTATCACCCTTCCTACGGACCTCAACTACATTATCTATAAACTGACGACTCATAACAATCCCTACTCCATTCCTATTCCTATTTATTCCTGTATACCAAATCTTATATCCCCAAGGTTCTATCACTTTAGCTTTCTCACCTACCCATTTGGTCTCTTGAAGACATAAAATATCAATCTTTCTCCTACACATAACATCTACTAACTCTACCAACTTACCAGTTAAAGACCCTATGTTCCAAGTGGCTAACCTAATTTTATGGTCTTGGACTAACTTCTTTACCCCCACCCGTCCAACAAAGTGAGGGAACCCTTGCCTATTTGACACCACACCCGGGCGCCGGTGTGACGCGTCGCTTCTGGGCGACGACCTAGCAACCCTTGCACATTTATCACTGCCTCCGGGCCTAGAGAGTACAGCGCGTCGCTCAGTAGGGAACGCCCCAACGAAATTCTCATATTGGTTCATTTTCATAGGATATGACAAAGTTTTTATGCTGGCTGTCACAGGCCTACCGCAACCCTCCTCCTTTATCCGGGCTTGGGACCGGCAGTGTATAACTACACAGGTGGAGTTTTTAGAAGTATCACTATAACTAATAAAAATATGTTTTCCCTGTTTTCATCAAACTTTTCTGTCTTGATATGTAATTTTTGCATATGCAATACAACCAAAGACTTTGGAATAATTTATTTTTGGTTTGTGTTTGAACCATGCTTCATAAGGGGTCTTGTTGATAAGGAACTTTGTAGGCGACCTGACTAAGATGTGCACGATAGTATTGAGGGCTTCAGCCCAAAAAATGTTTGGAAGGTTTTTTCCTTTTAACATGTTTTTTGCCATTTCGACAATTGTTCTACTACGTCGTTCAACGACTCCATTTTGTTATGGTATTTTTGTCGTTGTCAACTATCTTTTAATGCCATGCTCCTTGCAGTAGTCTCGAAATTCATTTGATGTAAACTTTCCACCTCAGTCTGTTCTCAAGGCTTTCAATTTGAACCCACTTTCATTTTCTGCATATGCTTTGAATTGTTTGAACATAGAGAATGCTTCTGATTTTTGTTGAAGAAAATACACCCACATTATTCTACTATAATCATTCATAAATAATAAAAAATACATTATACTATTATGTGACTCGGTTTGAGTGGGATCACAAATATCGGCACGAACCAACTCAAATGGAAGTTTTGCCCTCCATGAAGAGTAAAAAAATGGTAATCTATGAAATTTTCCATAGATGCTCCCTTCACATATTCTTTTTTCATCTTTTATACAAGGAAGTCCTATCACCGTATTCTTTTATCCATCCGAGCGATTTGTGAATGAAGTGAGATAGAATACATATTATATAACATATGATAGATGGTTTATTGTAATTTGTAATTAAATTTGATAAAATTCCGTATTTACTGCATGGTAGTGGGTTGCCCGGGACTCGAACCCGGAACTAGTCGGATGGAGTAGATAATCCCCTTGTTTTCCAATAGGAGAAAAGGATCCCTCCCCAAACCGTAACTGCAAACTTCTATAATTTAGATGACCAAATCTTAAGTGCCAAAGGTTTGAATGATCTAATTTTTTTGTACTAAGGGCTTGATTTTCACAGGGACTCATTGTCAAAGGAAAAATCTTGTTTGAAGCCATTTTTACTTTGGCTATGGTTTGTTGACTTTTTTTGTCGATTATTTTACATTCATCATTGTTGAAATGAATTGAATATCCTTTTTGTATCAGTTGACCAACACTTAAAAGATTTTGTGCTAAGTCAGGAACATAAAGAACATCGTAAATGAGTTTAGATTCACCTGCTTTTGTCTTCACAGCAATTACTTCTTTGCCTTCAGCTGCTTGAGATTTTCCATCTCTCAACCTTACTTTTGATCTGATGCTTTCATCCAACTTAGTGAAATAATCTTGATTGTCGGTCATATGATTGCTACACCCACTATCTAGACACCAAATATCAGGTGACTCTTGATGAGCATCCAAGCATAAGAAGAATAAATTATTATTTTTTCATCATTTTTTAAAAAGTTTGCTTCATTTCTTTTTTGAAACCAACAATCTTTTTGAGAATTATTTGGAATTTTGCATTTGGTGCATTTGAATCTGCAATTTTTTGATTTGTGCCCAGCCTTTTTGCACAATTAGCAATATGACTCAGATTTATCGTTTTGTTTGTTATATCTTGAATTGAAATTGCTTTTCTCTCATCCTCGACCTCTTGTTGGTCATTGATTCTTGTTGCTTCTTCCATATTGCATCTTTTGAAAGTCTTTTTCTTCTTCAACATTCAGCTTAGATTGGAATGCATGTTCCAAATTCTTTAACTCGGACCTGGAAATACGATTTTCATGTGCTTCCAAAGAACTCTAGTTTATGCAATGATAATACAGATAAATCTTTTGATTCTTCAATTGCAGCAACTACATAATCATATTTAGATGGTAAGCTTCGTAAAACTTTTTCAACAATTTTCTTATCTTCAATCTTGTCTCCATATATTCTAATTTGATTTATAATTTCAGCAACCCGAGAAAAGAATTTGTGCATGTTTCTATTGTCCTTCATCAATAATGTATCAAACTCTCTCCAAAGAGATTGAAGTTTGATTGATACAATTTTGTCGAAACCATGAAATTCTTTTTTTAAGATGTTCCATGCTTCTTTTGATTTGAAAGCATTCATGACACGAGGAGAGATTGATTTACTTACCCCTAGTTGGATGGAGAAAAGTGCTTTAGCATCTTCTTTTTTTTACATTCTTACTCCTTTTGTTTTGTAGGAGTTCATGAAAACAAGGTTGCATCTTCATCTAGATCTTCATATCCTTTAACAACGAACTCCTATAGATCTTGAGATATGAACAAGTCTTCATTTGAAGACTCCAAAATTCATAGCTTTCACCATCAAATATCGGTACCTAATTTTGAGAAAAGTTAAAGTTGGAGGTGTTGGAGTTGTTGGAGCTTGATGCCATAGCACTGTCAAAAATATGTCCTTCTCTAGCAGCGCTCTGATACCAAGTTTTGTTGGAGCAGCGAAAGTGTTAAGGATCTCTAATTTGAGAGAATAGTACTTGAGAAGGAAATATGATAAAACAAGAGGACTTTTATTTTAAAAATAAACTTAATGGGTTTTTGAGGAGATGAAGAAGGAGGCAATGGTGAAAGAACTTTTTACTTCATTTTTCATTTCAATCTCAATGCCTTAAACATTAGCATATAGCCCTTTATATAGGCTATAGATGGGACAGCGTCGTTAAATGCTAACTAAATACTTGGGAATATGGAATTCCTTCTTACAAAGCATTTTTACAGTCTTCAAGATTCATGGAGAAGCTCAAGGGACATTTTTATGTCTTCAAGATTCATGAAGAAGCTAAAAAGACATTTCATGCCACCAACCTTATCTCCAGAATTATAAATTATGATTTTAACAGATGGTACCTGACTTACAGATGAAAGTTGGGGCTATGGCATTCAGAAGGTATGGCGTAAGGGGATCGAGTTACTTGTTGATGGGTCCTTGGTGGAGGTTGGCAATGGGGTGGACACTTTGTTTTGGAAGGACCCTTGGATTCTAGACTTGTCCCTTATGATGATTTATCTTCTCTTTGCCGTGTAGCTAAGCATAAAGGTAGCTTGGTGGCGGACCGTTGGTCTCATGGAGGGGAGGGGGTTGGGACATGGTGCTATGTGCTAACCCTTCTCCACAGGTTACACTTGAATGGATTCAACTCTTGGGACTTCTTTCTCTATTGGTGTTAAATGATAACCCCGGTCAGCTGTGGTGGAGAGCATCTAGAGGACCCGAGCTAACTTATATATGGGATCCTATGGTGAAGTGTCTCTCATCACATGCCTTGTGGGACAAGGTTTTTCGATAAGAGCTTATTTTACATGATGGATAGTGCTCTTAGACAGGATTCTCACGAATGCAAATTTGAAGAGAAGGGACTTTCATTTACCCAGTCGATGTTGTCTTTGTTATGCTAAGGAAGAGGACGTTGCACACCTATTCTGGGGTGTCCTTCGGTCCAATATTTATCACTCCCTTGGTCCTAATACTTCATTAAGGTCTTTGATTATGGCATAGGAAATTTTGTGATTGGAGTCCAAATGGTTGTTTGTGTGGAGATGTTGGGTTCTAATTACGTGGAGCTGTGTGTGGATGGAGAGGAACAACATGATCTTTAGTGGGTTGCAGGTCTCCTGGCAAGTCTTGTTGAAGTCCACTAGATTTGGTTGTTGCGGGAACGTGTTCGGCTAAAGTGGCTTGCCTCTGATGTCCTTTGGGTCAGTGAAAGTTGAATTGACCGGCCAACAGAAAATGCACTTTAACCTTCTCCTTGTTCTAACTATATATATTTTCTTTTTATTTTGGCTGAATGTGCACTCTGTAATTGGATGTTGGTCACTTCTCATCACCAGTCTTCTTTTTTATTACTCTTTTAATGAATTGATTATTCTTCTAAGATATAAAAGTCAATAGCTAATGTTGTAGTACTTGATGATAAAAATATTCATGTTTTTTATTAAATTATTTTAACGAAAGGCACTTTTTTAGTAAACATGCAATGTCTCACACACGCATCGTTGCAAACTGCAATTATGAGAACACGAGTGCTGACTGGTGCAAATGGTTGGATGGAAAAAAGGGCAAACGGCCTAAAAATTTTATAGAATTTGAAACAAATAAATGATATTTTTTATCTAAAAAACACAATCCAATAATCGATTCCTACTAAATGGATAATGTTGAATGCATTCGTGGGGTCTGATTTGCCAAACATGACTTGCAATATTGAAAATCAATTACCATCCATGTTGTTGGGAGGTTTTTAACAGTTCGGATCTAGATCCAAACAACACTAGAGATCTGAATGAGGATAAGGCCAATGGAATTTCAGAAGAGCAATGCACACAAGGATTAGAGATTTTGAGGAAAATAAAAATCAAATGAGTGGTAATGGTAGTTGACTCTAGCCTATAAAGAAGGTTATAGCACATTGTTGAATGTGTATGAGGAAATAAGAGATAATTGTAGCATTCTTACCATGGACATAGGTCATAGCTGACCGAACCACAGAATTTCTCATTCTGTTATCTTTTCTTCCTTTTTTATTTTGGTATCAGAGCTAGAAGCTTGTGTAACCATTGTTCTTGCTATGACATTTTAATCTGGTGTGTCACATTCATCTTCGAGTGTTCCATCCCTTGCACCAAATCCTATTGTGCATCCCATCCTAATTTTGATAAAATTACGTGAAACAATTATTTACTATGGCGATTCCAAATCGAGTCAGTAGTGTTCAACTAAGACCTCATCAAGTATGTTGATGGGTCATTTTCTACACTAGAATAATTTACCAAAGGTGGTGAGAAGACAGTGATGAACACAAACTATTTAGTCTGGAAACGTGCAGACCAACTAGCTCTCAACTGGACCAAAGAAACAATCAGAAATCGATTTTAGGATTAAACATGTCCCCACAACAAAAGATGCTTGGTTATTATTGGAACATTTGTATGCTTCACAATCCAGTCTGAAAATGCTTAAAATGAAAAAGGATTTATAGGATGTTAAGAAGGAAGACAAAATGAGGGTGGAATATTTAAATCATGTAAATTTTATGGCATACTCCATGTGCACAACAAAATGAACCTGTCTCTGATCAAGACCTGGTTCACCACCTGCTGAATGGTTCTTAATCACAAATGAACACAGCAAATGGAGTCCGCAACCAGTGCATTTTCTTCTCAAAGAGGGCAGAGGTTATGGTGATTATCAGAGATAAAGAGGATATGGTAGGAACTTCAACTATTGTCAAAATTAGGAGAAATGGCATCTCATCCAAATGATAATCAAAAGCAAATTTTCTGTCAAAAAACAAGATAATCAGAAGCAAATTGTTTGCCAATTCTGTGGACATAAGAAATCACACTACACAACAATGTTTGATGTCTTGACGGCATTTGTTGTTGCTCTGATAATGAATTCTTCTCAAGACACAAACTGGTCTCCTAACATTGGTGCTACGCACCATATAACATCAGATGACCAATATATAACAAAAAAGATTGGATAACAAGGTGGTGAATCAGTGGTGGCCACAAATGGAGCCACCCTTCTCATTGTTGGGTTTTGAATACCCTAATTGATGCAACGGAATGTGGCTATGGCCACAAAAAATAAGGTTGAGAAGAAGAGAAACTTAAAAGTTTTTTCTCACACCTATACACAAATGCACTAAAAAGGAAATAATATTTTATTGAGCAAATGAGATGAGATTGCATGTCCAACACAAGAAGGATGAGGGCTTTATATAGAGCCCAAAAAGAAATGTATCATATCCCTTCAAAAGGTTGTATCTTTTCAAAATAAACCTAATACCTTTTGGTAAATTTCAAAGAGACATAAAGTTACATCATTTCATCAAGCAAGGTGTCTCTTTGGAAATCTAAGACACCTCTTCCATTCACTTTTGGATTTGGATATTACAAATTACTAATTTTGACATCCCCCTTTAATTTGTAATTCTTAAAGAGGATCTGAGATTTTCGAACTTATCTATGGGCAATGGCTTGGTGAACATATATGTAGCTTGCTTATTTCTTGGCACAAATTCCAACATGATTTCTTCTTTTTCAACTAATTTTTTGATGAAATGATGACGAATCTCAATGTGCTTTGAGCGGTTATGGAAGACTGGATTTTTTGTCATCGCAATGGCAGACTTATTGTCACAATTGATGATGGTCGGTCCTTCAAGCTTTTACTGTAAATCTAAAAGAATTCTTCTAATCCAAATTGCTTCACTTGTTGTTGTGGTAGCTGCGATATATTTTGCCTCTGCAGTCAACAATGCAATTGTGTTCTGCTTCTTTTATGACCAAGATATGATTTTGGATCTTAAGCAAAAGACATATTATGAAGTACTTTTTCGATCATCAACTGACCCTGCCCAATCACTATCCGTATAGCCCACAAGTTGAATGTTGTTTTCAGCAACATATTTGATTCCAAAAATTTTTGTACCTTGCAAATATTTTAAAATTCTTTTGGCTGCTGCAAGATGGAGTTTGCTTGGTTCACTCATAAACCTGGACACAAGACTAACGGCATTTACAATGTCGGGTCTTGTGTTAGTAAGATAAATCAATGATCCGACCAAGCTTCTATACATAGAAGCATCCACCTTTTTAGCACCATCATTTTTTGTCAGCTTCTCATTGGAGTGCTCATCAGCTTACAATTCAACATGTTAAATTTTTTCAGCAACTCTTCAAGATATTTTTCTTGAGAAATAAAAAATTTCCTTTTCTTCCACTTGACCTGTATTCTAAGGAAATATTTCATAATTCCCAAATTTGTCATCTCATACTCCTTCATCATGTCCTCTTTAAACTTGACGACCATTTTTGTATTTGATCCAACATAGATCAAATCATCCACATATAAGCAAACAACTAAAAAATCTTCTCCATCTCTCTTTACATATAAAGATGGTTCGCTTGGGCTTCTTTGAAATTCTTTCTTTTGAAAATATTGACCTATTTTCATATTCCAAGCTCGTGGTGTTTGTTTTATGCCATATAAGGCTTTCTTTAACCTATAAACTTTTTCTTCATGCCCTTTCTTCTTAAAGCCAAGAGGTTGCTCAACATAGACCTCTTCTTTGAGTTTTCCATTAAGAAAGGTAGATTTTACATCCAACTGATATACCGGAACTTTCAACTCAGCGGAGATGGCTAGCACAACTCGAATTGTCTCCATTCTCACAACTAGAGCAAAAGTTTCATTAAAGTCTACTCCAAATTTTTGGAAATAGACTTTTGCTATAAGTAGGGATTTATGCTTTTGAATTGAGCCATCTTTATTGAATTTGGTTTTAAAAATCCATTTTAGACCAACTATATCTTTTCCTTTTGGCCTATCTACCAATTCCCATGTATGATTTTTTTCAATTGCAGAAATCTCTTCATTCATGGCAATTTTCCAAATATCATTTTTGATAGCTTCTTCATAATTTTGAGGCTCAAATGAAAACAATGTCATATGACAAGAAGCATATATATTTGTAAGAGATCTAACCTTTTTATGAGGAGTATCTAATTCGGAATCACTTGAGTCCATATGTTCTTTGCTTGTAGAAGTGTCAAGCATAGTCAAATTTGTTTCTCTTTGAGGTGCTTCTACTGAGCGTGTTCCCCAGTCCCATTCACTTTTTTCATCAAAAATTACATCTCTTGAGATAACCAACTCCTTTGTATTTGGGTTAACGAGACAATAGGCTTTTGAAGTATCACTATAACCAACAAATATGAACTTTTCTTCCTTCTCATCAAATTTTTCTGTTTTTTGAGAAAGAATTTTGCTATAAGCAATACAACCAAAAACTTTAAAATGACTTACTTTTGGTTTGTGCTTGTACTATGCCTCATATGGAGTTTTGTTGTGAATAGACTTGGTGGGAACTCTATTCAAAATATACATTGTTGTGTTCATGGCTTCGGCCCAAAAATTGTTTGAAAGATTCTTTCCTTTTAACATGCTCCTTGCCATTTCAACAATAGTGCAGTTTCGTCGCTTTACGACACCATTTTGTTGTGGCATTTTTGTTGCACTTAGTTTCCTTTTGATGCCTTGAATTTTGCAATAGCTCCAAAATTCATTAGATGTAAATTCTCCTCCGCGATCAGTCCTTTATCTTTTCAATTTGAACCCACTCTCTTTTTCTGCATAGGCTTTAAATTCTTTAAAAATGGAGAATGCTTCTAACTTTTGTTGGAGAAAGTATATCCACATCATTCTGCTGAAGTCGTCAACGAAGAGTAAAAAATACTTTCTTTCATTGTGAGATTTTGTCTGCATCGATCCATAAATGTCTGCATGAACCAATTCAAGAGGACACTTCGTCTTCCAAGATGAATTTGCGAAAGGAAGTCTATGGAATTTGCCATATATACAACCTTCACATATTTTATTTTCTCCATCAATATAAGGAAGCCCAATCACCATATTTTTTGGTTTCAACAATTTCAAACTTTAATAATTTAAATGTCCAAATCTTAAATGCCAAAGATTTGATACATCTAAACTTTCAACCTTTAGTACTTGTCTTTCACATGAACTCATAGTCAAGGGAAAGACCTTATTTCTAGCCATCTTCACTTTGGGTATTGTTTGCTGACTATTTTTGTCAACAATAGCACATTGATCATTATTGAAGTTTACTAAGTACCCCTTTTTCATCCGTTGACCAACACTTAACAAGTTCTGTGCTAAACCAGGTATATAAGAAACATCATGAATGAGTTTGGTCTGATCTGATTTAGTTTTGACTGCTATGACTCCTTTACCTTCAACATTTTGAGGTTTTTCATCTCCTATTCTTACTTTGGAGGTGATAGTTTAATCAAGTTTGATGAAACACTTTTTATTCTCAGTCAAGTGGTTGCTACAACCACTATCTACATACCATATATCACTTGGTTCTTGCTCAACGTTCATGCAAGAGAAGACAATTTGATCTTTCTCGTCTTCATTTTTTGAGAAATTAGTTTCATGCTTTTCTTGAAACCAACAATCCTTTTGAGAGTGATTTGGTATTTGGCATCTTGTACATTTGAATCGACATTCTCTAGACTCATGCCCAGATTTTTTGCAGACATGGCAGTATTTTCTTATTGCTTAAACTACCTTGGTTGACTAGAATATTTTTTTACTTTGTTGCAACCTTTAAAGAACTTTTGATTTCTTCCTTTTAAAAATTGAGGTCTTCTTTTGAAGCCTTCTTTTTCTTCATCTATATTAAGCTTTGTTTGGAGTGCATGATCAATCACTTGAGATTCAGTCCTTGCAATCCACTTCTCATATGCCTCGACCATCAATTCTTGTAATGATAGAGTTGATAGATCTTTTGACTCTTCTATGGCTGCTATGACATAATTGTACTTCTGCGGCAAACTTCTTAAAAGTTTTCAACTATTTTGTTCTCGTTAATTTTATTGCCATAGCTCCTTATTTGATTGATAATCCCAGCAACTCTAGTAAAAAAGTTTTGAATGGATTCATTGTCTTTCATAGACAATGTATCAAAATCTCTCCACAATGCTTGAAGCTTGATGGAGATAATATTCTCTGAGCCTTGGAATTCATTCTTTAAAATATCCTAGGCTTCTTTGGACGAAGTTGTATTCATGATTCGGGAAAATATAGCATGGCTTACCCCGAGTTGGATATATATAAGTGTTTTTGCATCCTTCTTCTTGTTATCCTTAAATTCTTTTTGTTTTGGAGCGGTCCATGATGCAAGAATTACATCATCAATTGGTTCTTCGTAACCGCCATGGGCAATCTCCCAAAGTTCTTGTGAGGCGAATAGAGTCTTCATTTTAAGACTCCAAAAATCATAGCCTTCACCATCAAACACGAGCACTTGGAGTTGGGAGAGATTGGCGACAGAGTTGTTCAAATTTTCTGTCATGATTTTGATGTAAGTGTGGTGTCCTTCAACCTGGCTTTGATACCACTCGTTGGGTTTTGAATACCCTAATTGATGCAACGGAATATGGCTATGGCCACAAAAAATAAGGTTGAGAAGAAGAGGAACTTAAAAGTTTTTCTCACACTTACACACAAATGCACTAAAAAAGAAATAATATTTTATTGAGCAAATGAGATGAGATTGCATGTCCAACACAAGAAGGATGAGGGCTTTATATAAAGCCCAAAAAGAAACATTCCATGTCCCATCAAAAGGTTGCACCATTTCAAAAGAAATCTAATACCTTTTGGTAAATTTCAAAGATACATAAAGTTGCATCCTTTCATCAAGCAAGGTGTCTCTTTGGAAATCTAAGACACCTCTTCCCTTAACTTTTGGATCTAGATATTATAAATTACTAATTTTGACACCCATATCAAACATAGGTAATATCTATTTTAAAAGTTGTTCTTCATATTCCAATAATCAAGAAAAAATTGCTACTAGTTGCCAAGATTACGAGGGATAATGATTACTACTTTGAATTCTACTCTAATGGATTTTATGTGAAGCATTAGTAGAGCAAAACTACATTTCAAAGAGGGCCAACTACTAGTGGGTTGTATTTTTAGATGGTATCATCAGGAGAAAATTAGCAAGTTGAGATAAATCTAGCCAGCAAGCAAGATGCAATAAATTTTGAAACTTGGCATTGTCGTCTAGGACATCTAAGTTGTAGAACTCTTGATTTTTTTAACAATAACAAGTTGGTTATTGATAATAAACTGCCGATTAATTTATGTTCTACACAAACTCCCCTTTGAAAGTTCAGATCCTAACAATAAACCACCATTAAAAGTCATTCACATTGATCTATGGGGACCACCCCTTACTCTATCACATGAGGTATACCATTATTATCTCATTTTGGTTGACAATTTTTGAGGTTTTTATAGCTTTTCCCATTAGTGAGAAAATCTGATACCTTGCAATGTTTAAAAATTTTTAAATACATTGTTGAGAAACAACTTGGGATAAGCATAAGAGTTTTTCACAATGACGAAGGTGGAAAATTTGTTAGGTCTGATTTTTTAACATATTCAGTAATGCAATCAAGGAAGCTTCCAATATACCTACAAAAATGAATAATCAGTTGATGAGAAAGCAGTACTCGATGCAAAATTTTCAAGCAGATTCCATTCTTAGGGAATTGAATTGAAAAAAAAAATCTTAAGAGTGATCCTAGAAAAAAAAAATCTTAAGAGCATGTCTTTCCTTTCCCAAGAGAAGCTGGTCAATAAGATCCTATCCACAACTAGACCTCATTTTTTCTAAGATACTAAAAGATCTTTATTGCAAAAATTTCATCACCTCCACAGTTTATGAACAAGGATGAGTCTGCCAGTAAAGCATCAACAGTCAGCCGTTACTGACATGCACAAGGAATGTCATCATCAATGTAACCATTATTCTAAAGCTTCTAACATTCTTTTAGACTAACCAGCTACCACACTTACATTTTGCCAAACCAGAGCATGGGAAATCCTTTTTGAAGCATGTGGGGACTCTATTTGAGCAAATGCCACATTATGAGCATTTTATCATGATTGGTATAATAAAATAGAATAACAAATGTGGAAATAATGGTGGCAAGTTGCTTAAATTACATTATCCTCTAAATAGTATGCAACAAAGATTGGAAGTAGATAGCTTACGAGTTGTCATCAGTAGAAGAGCAGATGGATACTAGGCTCCTGAAACAGCAAGCAACAAAATAATTGTCAAATGGCATAAGCAAAATGCTGCTTAAAGATGAGCAATCCAATACTGAGAAAAGAATATTCTTACATATTTCTATTTCCACAAGATGATGAATTTGCTCATGTGAAAGTGTTTTCTGATAAATCCCTGCAAAGTATTAAGTTCTTCATAATTGTGCTTCCCAATGAAGCAAACTACCAGCAGAATTATGAGTACCAGTCATAGTATGTTCATGAGATTCTAAGCATTTTTTTTTGTTGAAATAGTTGGCATGTGTCTCCAAATGATACAGGAGAGCAGTCCAAGCAAGACATACAATGAAACTGGAATAGAATTTAAATTGCATGAATTGCTTTTCTTAGTGCAATCGAGAAAATCATTGTTAAATCATACTAAGGTTCTCTCTAGATAATTTTGTATTGGAAACATCCTTGGAGGTTATTATTCTTAAACTCCTTGAAGCTACAGATCTAATGTATTAGGTGTGGAAAAATAAGAAAAACGGGTTAGATATGACTTGGTAATGAAGATGGAGAGAATGATAAAAGGAAGAAGAAGATTGGGTAAAAACAAAAAAGCATTACTAATTTCACATTCAATGTATTTACAAATTATGACATGAGTTTCAAGAAGTAGCTTAAAATCCCAGGACAAAACCAAACATGCATAAACTGGACATCTTTTGAAGAAAAGACTTCAAGAAATATATGAAAGTTAACAACTGAGTCATGCATGTTCTAAGGTGGGCCTCATTAAAATCAGCATATAATAGCAAGGAAAATTAAATTAATAGTAATTGAGGATCGGTACAAGTTCTTATTGCTATGAAGGATCCAGTCAGGAATTGGTCCAGTCAGCTTGTTGTTGTGAAGGAACCTACATCAGAAAGAATATACTATGCCCACAATACAGCAAGAAGAACAACGATAGTGCCAAAATGAAAGTCATGAAACTAGGGGAACATTTGCTTGGCCCCCAATGTGAATTGGAATTGTGAGATTCCAATTCACACAAGGCCATTTTCACACATCACACACCTCCAAGAAAATGTGTGAAAATTTTTGAGTGAGTGAATGAATCAAATACCTAGCTGTCTACATACAAGGCAAGTGATTCTGATTCACGTGGTCAACCCTGTGAATTGGAGTCACATTCACATTGGCATCTTTTACATATTTCAAAAGGGCATACAAGCGTGTCCTAACTTTTTTCATATATAACATGAGTGAATCAACTTACATTTCTTTTGGGGATGTAACACTAGACAAAGATGGAGGGACTTGTCCTGTTAAGTTGTTGAATGAAAGGTTCCTATAAATTGCAGAAGAAATATGGCAACTAATAACTGTAAATTTCAACAATGCAGTAAGGTCATATTTCACATGCACTGGTCACATGGTCAATATGAGTAGAACAATGAGCTAAAACAAGTGGCCCAATTTTGCCATTTTATTTATGATTATAATCTGATGCAATACTTGTTACGATAACATTACTAAGTTCAACTAAGCCATAATAGCTTTCATTTCTTACTGTGGGTAAGTCATTTTCAATTAGTAGGTGATCATATCAAAGAAGTTGACAATGAGATCTTAACCTTTCTAAAACACAGAGGACAAACAACAATTGGATTTATCCTACAAATCACAAGCAACTCACAGAGTTTTTAAGTTTTTCATGCTCCAGATATATGAAGGAATTTCTCTTGAAATTGAGCAATTTCTCAGTGTCCTCCAGCATTCAATCCATTTAGATAATGGTGACAGTTATAAACCAGATTGGTCATGCAATAGGGAGAAATATTCAATTGACTCACAACTCTTTCAAATTTTTCATGCCCTCTAGGTTGGGGAAACTAGAGCCAGTTCCATTTAGGTCAGTAATTGTCCTGCAAATTTCACAAGAATAGATGGATTAAGATGCACTATATTGGCTAAAGGACTCAGTTGGAAAATAGATTGGACTGTGTAAACACCCTTAGGGCCAGTGAGTCTACACAAGAATTAGTGGACTCGACCTCTTCAAGCCTTGGTGAGCCTACACGAATCCAAAGAACTTGGTTTCATGAAATAGCCCGCCAGAATCTTCCAGTTATAATTGAAATAACAGGTTAAAACATTAATTAAGTCATTCAGAACTTACCAGGGAAGTTGCACTTACATGTGGGTCAAATTCTTCAACGCAGATATGCTAGAAGGTAGGGGGCCTTCCATAGCCGTGCCAATTATCATCCTGAATCAAGTTCAACAAGGAAAACCAACTTGCTCCATAAGATGCATTAATGCATTTATAGTCTCCACCAAGAGGGGAGAAGAAAAAAAGAAAAATAAAAAAGTATAAAAATAAAATAGCTCTATGAAGTAGCAAAACTCACAAGGCCAACTTGGCATGCATTCAACATGGTGCAAACCTAAGACCCATCGGATGGGATACACCGATTCATTGTTTGTTGAGTCAAGTCTCAAATTTAATCAATCCACATTGCCTTTGAAAAATGAGTGCTCACATAAACTGAAGTTGAGTCCAATTCTGAAAGATATTAGGTATCTTCCCAGTGAAGTCGTTCCCACTGATCCAGCTACATGTAAAAAGAATAATTAATAGCTTGCAATATGCAGAATGCAGATAACCAGAAAAACAAGCTGCCAAAAATCTCCTGTAAACTTACAAATCCATTATTTTCGTCAATTTAGCTAATGTTGGGGGCAACTTTCATGTGAACTTATTTGAATTTAGGAACCTGCATTGGCAAACCAAATGTGCCTAGCTAAAATCAAGAGTTTGCAACTTCTTGTCTTGAAATCTAGTCAAGGGTAGTTTCAATCTTGCAGCCTAACAAAGGAAGAATATTTCCATTGCTTAATCCATTGCTTCCCTCGGAGATGAATTAGGGGCATAAGGGGATTCCAACTTGACAAGCTCCATGTTGAATACTTGTGGATTTGAGCTCTATGCATGATGCTATGATAAACTAAATAGGAAATTTAGATAGCAAGTAAAACTGAATAACATGACGTACAATCTCTTTATGCTGGTTAAGTTGCTCAGCTCTGGAGGAAGTTCTCCCTCAAGCTGGTTGGCTTCTAAGGTCCTGTATTGAACAAAGACAAACATAAGAAAACAGGGTCATGCATAAAGGTCCAAAGAAAATTGCATTCACTGGAAATCAAAGTCCAATGAATGAAAATAAAGCAAATAATATCCTTGGCTTCATTTAATTGTTGACAAACTTTAGAATCACTACATCATATTTATATAATGTCACTCAATTAGTGGCAATCATTAGAATGACTTTTTTTCTCAATAAAAGCAATTTTGTCATTCTGGTTGCAGCAATATGATCCTCTAAAAGCTCATTAACGTTCCATTAAGTTGCAATGTGAGCAGTAGAAACGATATGAAGGCATGCAATTAGTCAGTATCATCCAAGAGGCATGAAGCTCCATCTTAGCATCAATTATGTGAATTGTCCATGCAATGAGCTCATAGTAGACAACTCCTGCAAATAGTCTTTATGGTTATTTAAGCAACTCAAGGAGTAGGGCCATTCAAAAACATCATATTGCATTCAAGAGCAGTGAGTAGCATCTACATTTTATTGTGGCTAAAAATAGATCTTAGAAAAAAAGGTCTTAAGAGTCCATGTCTTTTCTTTCCAAAGAGAAGCTGATCAAGAAGATCCTATACCACAACTAGACCTCATACAATAATTATCAATAAAAGTATAGGAGAGATACATAGACATCACGTCTCTTTAAAAGGCATCTCTCCTCACCAAGACAAAAATCTTGCAATCCTCAGGATTCAAAATGGAAGACAAAAATCTTGCAATCCTCAGGATTCAAAATGGTGATTTCTACTAGAGTGAAACTTGTTTTATACAATTTTTTAATTCTTGTGCTCAAGTGTGCTTTGAAATTCTTTTAAGTTTATAATGTCGTACATCTCAAAAAAGTGCAGCTTCTGCATGCTCAATATGCAACAACAAAGATCTTAAAAAATACAATTTTTGCAACCCCTAAATTTTTATAGACATTGACCAACAATCGAGACTGCAAATTTCTTAAAATTTTGGATTGGAGCATAGACGTCCACTATGGACTATGCAAGGCAGTTTATTCTTTCTGCTTAAAATTGTTTAAACAATGATATAATCTGCAACAGTGTCAGACACTTCTGGACACCAACTACAACAGTCCTAGGCATGACATGGACATTTCATCTTTAATATAGAAGTATCCAAAACAATGGACACACTGTGTCGCACGTCCAACACTTTTGAGTGCTTTAAACACGAAGTGCAAAGTTTTGAGTGCTTTAAACACTTTTGAGTGCTTTAAACAATGGACACCAACTACAACACTCCTAGGCATGACATGGACATTTCTTCGTTTATCTTGTTTTAACCTTATTTTTTCTCATTTCATACCTAGAGGTATTGAAGAGTCGAACATGGTCATGAAACCTTGCTTCTCACCGAAACCAAGCATGAATAGATTTATTTTTGCTTTCTTTTTCTTCCATTCTTCTGTTGGGTCTCTCACTCCCCTCCTTTCTTGTTGGGCCCCAAACTAAGAAAGTGGTATCAGTAGGTCGCTAACCCCCTTCCAACACAATTTAGGAAAGGGATCGATCAGACAACCCCTCTCTCTCCCTGTTATGATGGGTCCCAACCCGACAAAATGGGGTAAGACCAGCTTGTGAAACCTCCTCACTTTCCATGTTTTCTGAAGCCCAACCCTGTGAAAAAGGGTCAGTAGGCCAGCTACCAACACACATATATATCCAAGGAGGAAAGGGTTGAACAAGTCCCTGCAAGGACTCCTTTTTGCTGTTAGCACAATCCACTCATGCTAAGCCTCATTTAAAAGTCGACCCTCTCCACACCAACCCAACCTTCCTCCCACAATTTTAATTCAGATTAATTGTGTGGTGACCCATACAAAGGAGAACCAAGGTTGTCTTCATCTCTTTTTTTAAAATAGTTGTGTGCGTCTCTGAGTTGAAATGAAAAATATTTTTTGTGTTTTGAGTGAATCTACTTCTACAAATGTGATCCACACGGTCCACATGGTCGGAATCAACTTCTAATTCATTAGATTCAAACTTTTACATAACCAATTCACTTGTTATATACACAATTAAATTTTTAATTCAACAAAATGTCACATGTTATATACGCAATTTAATTTTTAATTCAAACACATTTCAAACTTCATTTCAACAAAGTATCACCTATTATATATATAATTCAATCTTCAATTCATACACAATTCAAATTTTATTTCAACAAAGTGTCACATGTTATATACACAATTCAATCTTCAATTTAAACACATTTCAACACAGTCATTCATTATATACACAATTCAATCTTCAATTCAAACTTTATTTCAATAAAGTGTCACATGTTATATGCATAATTTAATCTTCAATTTAAATACAAATCAAACTTCATTTCAACACAGTGTTACATGTTATATACACGATTCAATTTTTAATTCACGCACATTTCAAACTTCATTTCAACAAAGTACCATACGTTATATACATAATTCAATATTCAATTATATTTCAAACTTAATTTCAATAAAGTGTCATCTGTTATTCACAATTCAATATTCAATTCAAACGCATTTTAAACTTTATTTCAACATAGTCACATATTATATAAATAATTCAGTCTTCAATTCAAACACATTTTAAACTTTATTTTCATAAAGTGACACATGGTATATATACTATTCAATCTTCAATTCTAATACATTTTAAACGTCATTTCAACACAGTTACATGTTATATATACAATTTAATATGTATTTCAAATATATTTTTAACTTTAATTCAACAAAGTTCACCTATTATATATACAATTCAATCTTCATTTCAAATACACAGGCATATACAATTCAAACTAGTTAAATTGTTAAAGAATAACTAAATTATAACTTCATTTACAATAATATACATAAAGTTTAATATTAATTTTATTTTACAAAATAATCCAAAAAATATGCAATCACTGCTCATATTACATAAGACGCGATAATAACTCATTGTTAATCTTATTCATGTTTTTGATAAGGTCAGCTTGACTTTGTAGCATGATCTCCTTTGCTTTGAGCAACTCGCTTAGCCTTCCAACTTCTTTCCTTAAAACAAACACCTTTGCGTCTGCTCCAGTAGCACTTTTTCTTATCAGTTTTCAAGTTTGAATTCAAACAATATCGGGTAATCATTCTTTTGATCATTGAATATGTCAGGGACAATTTTGCTTACTATACTAGGGCAATGAGGTGGTTGCTAAAAAAACCAAATTGTTGGACCATTCTGCTAGCTAGTTGGTTAACTTTATTCACGTTGTGCAACCAAATATATCTCCTCATAAGGTCCTTCACAACCACAACATCATCTTTTTTATCCTCATCCACTACGTCTACAAAGGGGCAACACGTAACATACAATAATATTTCATTCATGGTTGGTCATATATCATACTATAGCAAAAAAATATAAGAAATTATTTCAAGAATACTTACATGTGTCATGATCATGTTGCACAATTTTGCAACGCAAGCTTCCTTGTAGATATGAGATGTAACGCCCCAACTTTTATAGTAAAAATTTTGGATAATTTTTTTTTTTTGAAACAACGAAAATGAGAAAGGCAAAGAGTTGAGCACATTACAGGTGAGAAATAAAGCAAATGTTGAATAATTCTATTCATCCACTTAAAATATTCATTACATCAATTAAAAGTAACTACACTAATCAGAGTCCAACATAACCAAAAACACTAAATAATGGAGATCTCTTGACCCAATCCAGAACGACACCTCGATGCTCTAAATTACTCGTTACCTGGAAAACATTTAAAGCAGAAGGGCCAGACTCTCCTGTCTGCGTAAGAAGTACTATATTTATATGTGGTGTTCAGTGTTCTGTGTATAAATATGTGCAAACATCTAAAGTTATAGCTAGCAGGTAATTTGCATTAATCTAATAAAATAAACATAATTTCTACTTCATGATACAGTACAAGAGATAGCTGGACTAAAGGTATATTTATTCATACTAGCATAAATTGTAGTTCTACAAGTTTTACAAATGTTATATCAACAGTTCACAATTCTTCAAAAATAAGTTTTCAGTCAACTTAAATTATTTAATGTTTATCTTACTCTTACTCTGTGGGTACGCACAGGCATAGACCTCGTAGCGGACCGCAACCATACAAGGGTCTATTATTTAATAACATGTATGATTAACCGTACGAATATCCAAAGGGGACGGTCCGTAACCGAGAAATTGTACCACTACCTTATCCAAGGTAGACCACGGGTCCAGTAACATATACCGTCCTTCAGGTATACCCAGAGCCCGGAGAATTCGGTAACATACACCATCTTTCAGGTGTACCCAGAATCTCGAAGGTTTTATATTTATTTTTTATTTAACCTTTTCTTTATAACCATGTGCGAGCTATCGCACCACCAAGGGTCTGGTAGCATATACCGTCTTTCAGGTATACTCAGAACCACACAAATTTTTAGGATTTTGCATTCATTTCCTTTTTTGTTTGCTTTCTTGTGCAAGCCATCGCACCACGGGGATTTCCAAAATCCTGAACCCGACTTGAGGTTCACACACAAAGTATGCATTTTTTTGACCCAGGGTGTCATAAGTACCAACCAGGTCGCATTGCTCAGAACCTGGCATCAACTTGGAGCAAACATTCACGTTTAAGTTCTGAGCTAGGGTGCATGCATCCGCACCCCACAAACTATGCCAGCCTTGTGGTATGGTTTACTTGTTTTATACCATTAGGTTTTGAACCTGCAACATCCCAACTCAAGGTGACGTGAACTAGCAGTTTTCTACCAAACAAGCGGAGGCTCCATTGGTTATGGTCACAACGACCCATTGCGCCATGACGACCTGCCCGAGCCCTTTTGCACCACGACCTCTTGGCAACCAATGCCAAATCGGCTTATTAAGATAGTACTCTAACCGCTACCAGTTACTTAACAAGGAGCTGACTCGCTCTAGCTTGCCTTGCTAATGCTCTGGCATTAACAATACCAATGATGTGATCTGGTTCACGGTATAAATCTGTGTAAAACAATTATAGTACTCATACATATAGACCTAGTAATTCGATCTGTCAAACATTGGGAAATAAGGAAGAAACACGTTGATTCATAGTATATTAAATATGGTCTCTTAATATATACATATATGTCTAAGATATCTTTTGATTTCCCATTTTGCTATGTCAAGAAAACATAAGTTTGTTATGTGAGATTCATTATTTAGTAGGATTGAATTTCCAACAAATATGATGCTAACTTCTCGAAATACCTGTTGAATAAAATGATGGTTGACAAGTAAAATGGTTTCATAAGCAGGTGATAACAATACCCAATTGAAGTCAGTTGAAACAATATTTTTCCCCGAATCGTTGTTTGAATGATGCATCTAAGAACATGAGAATTGAATCATTCTATGAATGGTGATAATGATCGAAACTGGGGCCATTTGCACAAACGGTGCCACCAGCACCAGCAAGAGCAGCGTCTGCTGCCTTGCAAAAAGGTTCACGGCCCAGGTCAGGCATGACGGCCCACACCGAACTCACCCAGGTCCGGTTATGACAGTCGGCGGTAGGGTCAGTTCAGATCCTGCTGGTGGTTTTTTTGCTTAACAGAAAAATGAGGCTGGTTTCCCTCGAGCCTCCAGCGTTTTTCTTTCTTCCCTACACAACCAGGCCCATTTTTTTTGTTCATCGGTTCATGGAGCAAACCCCCTCACCCTGTAATGTATTATAGCCATTACCATTCCAGCATAACTTGGTATGCTTCTGAATGTTTCACGTCAAATGAATATAGTGATAATCACATGATATGGTTTCTCAGCAAGGATCAAACTTACACATTGTTTTTCTTTCCCATAGTTAAACCTATACATAAACTTTTTTTATTATTTATTAAAAATAAAAGAATCCTTATGATAAACATTTTGCAGCCTTAGTTAAAAGAGAAAGCATTTGGTAAATATTGGAATATATATATATATATATATATATATATATATATATATATATATATATATATATATATATATGTGGATTTGTTTGTCTCTAACGCAACCTTTCATTGCAAAAACGTAAGCACCAGCATTGTCCTAAGAATTTTGGTGAAAATTCGTTGATGGAACAAATCATTTATGCTATTTCACATACGAAAACCTTTGGCCATGATGGAGTCATCACACGCCCCATTCTTTCCACTATTTTATTTGTGTAGACTCCATGGGCGTTGGTTCACCTTCTTATGTTTTTTTTTCTTTGAATTTTTTTTTTCTTTTGCATATCCAGATTCACGTAACCCCAGAATCTGCATATCCGTCTCAGCATAGGGACCAACTTGTACTTGCTTAAAATGCCCTATGGGCTGGTAGAGTCAACTACTCTCACACCCGGGCATTTCAATGAACCTTTTTCTACTATGGTTAAGATGAGGGCTGAACATGCATGTTTTTATTCAAATGAATACAACATACATGTTTGACGGGGCAATGAACACACACATACCATATAGTAGCCCTTACCTCTTTGAAGTTCCGAGACGACGGGAGTTCAGTTCTACTCTGTGATGGTGCAGCACGTCACCACGGGTAGGACGGGCTTCACTGTCCAGCAATAGAGGTTGATCACCCAAGAGAGAGAGAGAGAGAGAGAGAGAGAGAGAGAGAGAGAGAGAGAGAGAGAGAGAGAGAGAGTAGGGAAGTCCAACTGTTTTCCCCTCTCCACCTAATTTAATTTCCTTCCCCACTTAGGGGAGTTTTGATTTTCAAAACCCTAACCTCTAGCCCAGGTTTTTAGTGGGTGTTTAGAATTTTCCAAAATCGCCATTCCCTTCTCTTGGCTACACTCCTTCTAACTTCCAAACTTTGTTGCTTTATTGGTACCCCTCTCCCATGTCACATGGGATTCTCCTCGATCCTTGCTAGAGTGAGATGAAGAAGCCAAACAAAAATGGGCTTAACTTAATCCCACGTTTTTACCCATTTTCACCAAGGTAGAAATCGTCACTTTCTTGAAAAAAAAAATAATAATTCATGCACAAGGGATTTCAAACCGGGGTCTTCCACCGAGGGGGCAACGAACCCTATCACTTGTGCTATCTCTGTTTTTGTTGCAAAGTGTATGAATTAAATTGTATTTAACACCTTTTTGTTTCGTTTCGGATTTCATGAAAAAGCAATGCTTTTTAATTCTACGTGGACGCCCCGTGGGTTTTGAACTTGGGTTGTGGCTCTACATAACCATACGTCCTACCACTACACCACACCATCACTTGGTGTTTACTTTTGCAAGAAAATTTGTGTTATGTCATATTGTGACATTTTTCCTTGTTGATGGATTTCTCTCGTTTTCACATAGATTTTTTTCTCATTTGTTCTAAGCTTGCACTCTCTTACCTTAAATGTGCTTCAGATCTCACGCTATTATCCTGAAATCATCGAGTTTTCCATTGGGCCACGTGAGCTGGGTTGGGTCGGGTCATCGGATCTTGCTAAGATCCGGATCCAAATACCACTTTCGAGGGTTTGTTACCGGTTTCGTTCTAGAAACTTCAAGTCATCAAAATTGTATTGCATAACATAAAATCTCACTAATTCACATAAATGCTTCACTTTTATTCATTTAGAATTCCATAAATTTCATGGGTTTTACATGAGAACCCAGCCGTCTTCGATCATTTCTATCATCAACATTACGTGACTATCTTTATATTGCAATAAGAGAAAATTTAGAAAAAACATCACGTCTCAAGGGCCTTCTAATGGATATATACACACATATTTAGATATACAAGAATCAATACATGGATTATTACAAATTAACACACAATATAATATATTAATAATTTCTATATAATGTTTAAGTATAAATCAAAAGTTAATAAAAAATGAAAGAATGAATACCTCCAACAACATCAATATTCTAACGATATTTTTTATGTCATTCCTATACTTATTCAAACTTGCATATAGATGTGCAAGTGCGACAGCTCCCCATGCATACTCACTAACGTGATTCAATTATTGCAACTTTTCAAGTATGATCCATGAATCATTTTTCCACCAATATCGATGAATAAACATGTGCCAAAAAGGTAGAGCAAAAATGTTCTCACCTCCATGTCTAGATTATAAATACCCTTCCCTCCAAAATTGGACAACTTTATAATCAAACTTTGTGAAACAATTGGGTCATAGAGGATCCTCAACCATCCTAGATTGAGTCTGTTACCTTCGAACACATCCCCCCTAATTCTAGGAGAACTTGACCTAAGTGCTTGAAATCTTCCCACCAACGTCCAGACACTGGATCTCCATGGCACTTAAATCCAGTGATTTGTGCTACATCCTTCAATATAATGATCATCTCAATGCTTCTAGACTGAAACTTGTTTGTTGATGAATTCTAGAACTAGAAAATGAACTTTTGGAGACTATGATTGATGTTCCATGATGTGATCTTCAAAAAATTTCAGAAATGCATCTGAACCTGCCAGTCCTTCGCATTCTTTGTCAGTGTTCAAAACCACAAGTATGATCAAAACCAATAGAATTGGTGCATGCAGGATGTTGAACTCTCTTAATCTTCTCCATGTGGATCTTGCATATAGAAATGTTAGATTTAATCTACTTGTCGATAACCTAAAAGCATGTTGACACACACAAATAGAGAAAAGTACCTCTAAACAAGCATCATACCTTATTGGTTGTTGCGATCTCTTCCTCAAAACATGCACTAACTCTGATCCCTAGGAAGGAGGAACCTCATGTGCACCCTCCAGCCCAACATCACTCTCATCCACTTTCTATAGACCTTCTACAACTGCCTCAACTTTCTGACCCTCATTCTCCTCCACTTCTTGTCCCTTACTCTCCTCCGCTCTCCAACCCATCCTCATATTCTCGCCTTGTTTAGGTAGTTCCACCATCTTTGTATATGATGTTTTTGCTATATTGTCCATCATGCCTCTGCCATTATAGGTGGTTGTGTCTCCAGCTTGATCTAACTGGGGATTGAGGTTAACAACAACCTCAGGGTAAGCATATGACTCAAACCTTTTCACCAATGGGTCCCCCTCCCCGTCCTTCGATATCTTTGAGATAAGAGACCATATTTTTATCGCAATCTCTTCAACCTTTTTTTTTTCCAGCTTCAACTGTATCATTGGGTCATTCTAAAACTGCTAGTTGTTGTTTTGTTGGAAGTGCTAGCAACTATTGGGTTGAGAAATGATTTCTACGGTCCATCTTGGCAAGGGTGTCATTTTTAGGCATTGCATCTGATACCCATATTTTTTGCCACAGAGTAGGCTCCCTCTTCACCCAGAGGGCAAGCTTATTGTATGTCTCAGTATAGAAAATATGACCCATTGTGTAGGATCATCAAGTACTTCAGGTTGTGTATTTGAAGTAGTTTATTTTTCTTTGGCAATCATATTATAGGTTGTGTATTTTTTTTCTTATTTGGTGTCATATTGCAATAGTCAGAAAAAAAATTCTACAATAATAGAAACGTGGAATAACCTGCTGAAAATACATGACAAACAATATTCAAATTTCTGACAATGCAACAAAAAAAAACTCAAAACTGAACAAAACAATAAATGGATGGTGTTTCCAAGTATAACCAAATCGAGGATAGAGTTATACCAATGCTTAAGGAAACAAAGTGACAAATAGACACTCATAAGCAAATGTAAGAAATAAATGAAAACAACAGATTATTATGGATAGTATACATGCAAAGATAACTTGAAACCATGCAAAATAAGTGACTCATGCCAATGTTTCATTATCTTTTTATCTGCTCTTTGTCTCTCTCTCACACACATCCCATACACAAATACAATTCTAGTGATTATGGATGAAACATTAAATGGTACATCAATTCTTTAATAACAAATTGAACAATTAGAAAAAAAATCATCCATTATTTCACCAATGTGTGAAAAATGATCATACCGAAAGTAAAAAAAAACTAATTCACCCATGAAAAATGACCCTACCCAAAAAACTCGAAGGATTGGCTGAACTAGTTATTGACAAAGTACCATTGACATATGTTTTATCATAAATATTCATCAAAAATAGTCATAAATTTTTTTGCCAGGGAAGAAGAGGTTTTGAGGACCACAAGAACCCTAGGTTATGCAAAAATAGCTTTGGGTTGCGCATAAAAGGTTTTAAGAAATGATTTATTAGATTTAATGCTTGTGAAATTCTCATGCTGAATTTTTTTGCATCACCTCATGCAAAACTTTACAATTCTTGCAAACCTTTTAGGAATTTCGCAACCATCAACGCGAAACTCTAGACAAAATTAACACTCTAATCAACTATATATATACAGATAAATTCACACACTAAAATGAAATCTCACATTGCTTAAAGTTGACAACATATGAAAGTCTGCGAATTCCATACACTTTCCATGAATTCTGCATTGAAAGTAGACTTCTGCAACTAACAATGTGAAACTCTTGACGAAATTTGCACTCTATTTGCATGCTAAAATTGAATTTCACATATCTATAAGTCGACAACATGTGAAAGTCCATGAATTTTGTAAACTTTTATGAATTTTGTATCAAAAGGCAAACTTTTGCAACCACCATAGAGTCATAACACCTATATTTTTTGTTGTTGTCAGCATAATCAAGAAAGGCACAATAGATCGCTCTAGGAGAAAAATCGTTATTCTTATTGGTTAAAACAAAACATTTGCAACCAAATACTCTTAATTTGGAATAATTAAGAGTGAGTTTAAATTTTTTTTATCTAGTGAATTATTTTTCAAAGAGGAGGATGACATTCTGTTTATAAGATAGACAACGGTTAAAACTGTTTCTGCCAAAAAAAACCTTAGGCATATAACTAGCAATACGTAAAGTTTTTAAAGTTTCTACAATGTGACTATGTTTTCTTTTAGCTAAGCCTTTTGGTTGTGATGTGTTCAAGCAAGATATAGTTGTAAGTTAGAGTCTTAAGTTGTTTATAATTATTTTTTATTGAGTTTTAGACTCACCCCCTTAATAATTATAACTTTAGGTTCTAAGAGATTTACCGAAGGCAGGTCGACATAGTTGCTTCCATCCAGTGGTGTTTGAAGACGGCTAAAGAGTTGTGTGAAGACCTTTACTTTACTATCTTTATTTATTAAACAAATATGTGCTTTTGAGTTGGATGATGCAGCTGATATGACCTTGGTTATGACATTATGATTGTTTATTTAAAAAAATATATGCCATGTTTCTGTAGGCTACTTTAGTATTTCTCTTTGGGAAGTAATGCCCATGAACCTGGACTAGAGAGGTCCGGGATCGGGGTGTTACACATCCAAGGATCAAGTTTTACTATTTTGGCCTTGGTGAACACATCTATGAGGTTAGATTTGGTCAAAACAACTTCTATGAGTTCTAAATACGAGTTCTTACCCATGAGGGTAGCAAATGCTATCCCTGTTTGGTTGGCCACTCCACTTGACAAAACGATTCACCTGAGAATTTGATTCATAAGATCATGAATCACACTTCGAGCACATTTGCAAGTACCTAAGAAAGCATCAGTTTTTCTCAGGTTTCTGAGAAAAGAAGCTCAATCCTACCACTTACTCAAGTACTTAAAAACTTGGGAAAGTGCAGCCTAAAAAAGTGGTGGATAGTTCAGAGAGTTGAAGCCCACTTGAGAAACTGGGTCATCATGCGTCTAACCTTCTGACTGGCTTTATAAAGAATGGTAATCTCACATTTTCTCAATGTGAATACTTGAGGGTTGCAAATATACCTTTCATAAACATGCAATCACTTATGGTTTATTGGGATCAGATCGATCAAGTCATCTGCCAAATCACTTTTAGAAAAGTGATTTGGCATCCTCACCGTCCACAATGTACGACCTGAAGCAATGGACGGTGATGATGTCAAATCACTTTCTTAAAGTAATTTGACAGATCATCTGATCTGCTCTCTGGTTTATGGGACACTCAAATGTGGATCAGTCTCTCAGGCTGGTCAAGAGAGCGGTTTTCTCAAGTTTAGCAGGTGGGTCATGAGAATCATTCTCACATTTGTGCGTGTATAATTCTCATTGGGTGATTGATTCATACTCAGTGGTAAAAAAATTGAATGAATTTTTGTAGCTCTGTAGTTTTTATTTTTTCTTTACAGAACATTTTCTAAAAGTTGGTGAAACATGAGAAAAGAGAGCTGTGATGGTGATTGTAGGTTGTTGTTCTGCCTTGAATATTGTGAAAGTTGGTCACAAGATTGACCTTGTGATCAAGGTCACAGCTTGTACTTTCTTAGCTATGAATATTATTCGTCCTCATTTGTGACCATAGCAAACATGTCCTAGAATTTTTAAAGTTTTCTAGTCAAGTTCAATCCACTATGTTTTAAGTCCAAAACAATTGTCAATTCAGTGCTTGAATTCAGAGAAGATTTTAAGTAAAATGTTTCATTTTCATATGCATTGTTTCAAAAATGAGAAAATCAATTCTTTTCTTTCGAATGTGCCCTTTTTTTAGATTGACTTTTTTATACATCTGAGGAGAAACCATCGGTTTTCTATTTGCTCGAAGGCATGATAGGCAAACTCCTGCCCTATTTGAAGTTCTTGTCAGTATAAAACTACAAGTCCCCCTTTGCCGATTAAGGGGTACAAGCAACTTTAGCCTCACTGCAAGAGACGTACCTCAGGTTTCAAAGTCATGATGCTCGTTCAACTTGAGATGTCAGAAGCCACCCTCTAGCCAGACGATCAGAGCCCATGTAGCTAGGGTGGCAATCGGGTCACGTCGGCCGGTTGGCTGGTGAGCATACCTCAACACGAACACGACTCATTTATTAAACAGGTTGGACATGGCAAACACGAACACGACCCATTTATTAAACGGGTAACCTCACACAACACGGTTAACCTGTTTAATAAACGGGCGGCCGGAGATTCCACCGTCGAGCTCTGCATGAGCCTCGCAACCAACTTTGACGCCGGTCCCTCCGTTCACCTCTCGTACCTCCTTAATGACCCCTCCAATGCCTTCTGCCTCGTCGTCAAGACCGGCATCGCCCCCTTCGGCTCCCCCACTGCCTCCCTGCTCTCCATGAGCGCCGAGTTCAACCTCCTCCGCGACGACCGCGACCCCCAGTTCTTCGTCCGGTTCAACCCCCGGGCCGATGATTTCTCCATCAAGAAGACGACCAGATTGTCGCCGATTGGATTCTCTGATGATCCTGGTGCCTTCTTTGACCGGAAGACGGGCGAGGGTTTGGAGGTAAACGATCTCTTGGACGAGAACGACGGCGGAGGATCGGCCGATTGTCTCCGGTTAGAGTTCTGCGAGAACGGAGGAGTGGTCGCAGCCGAGCAGCGCGACAGATCGGCGGTGGCATCAGGATTGTTTGCCGGCGTGATCAACGACCTATTCTCTGGTGTTGAGATCCACGTGAGGAGCACATTTCTGGTGAGGAAGCACACCGTTGTCAGCTTCGGGTGGGGGATTAGGGTTCCGACGAGACTGCCATCGGCCATAATCTCACTCAGGAACCTGCCCGTCTTGGTGATGGGACTCCATTACCATAATAGGATTTATATTCATGTATTTGGCGGGACTTAGGTTGCGGGTTGACAGGTTCGTGAAAACGGGTTGACCCGCCCGCCTAACCCGTTTATTAAATGGGTCAAACGGGTTGGCGGGGTTGGCATACCCCTAACACGAACACGACCCATTTAATAAACGGGTTAGGCGAGTTGACCCGTTTACGACATGAACTCGTTTAAGCCAAACCCTAACCCGACTAAGAAGCGGGTTGGCGGGTCAGGTCAGATTTTGCCACCCCTACTTGTAGCATCTTCTTTTGATTTGCATTTAGATATTAAATAAAGAGAACAAGAATGATCATGCCTCCTTTTTCATTAGGTCACAATTAGGACCTTTTAAAAATCATCGTTTTAAGTATTTTATGCTTGATATGAACGTGTTTATCATTGTTCATTTTATAGGAAATAAGTTTTGTTTCAAATTGATTTGATGTAAAATTATAAATACTTTATCATAAAATTTTAATATAATATGATTTTTTTACCTCATTAAAATACACATTAACCTTATTTCATATTTATTTAGAAAAACAATGATAAACAGATCTAATGGTTTAAATTGAGCATAAAATACTCCAAACTAGGATTTTTGGAGGGTCCTAATCGTGACCCATCAAAAAAGGAAGCAGGATAATCCCTATTTTCTCTATGATAAAAACTATTGCAAAATTTAAAAAACTTAAATATGAAAAAATGAAGCCTAATATATTAAAACTGTAAAAATTTAACATAAATCACCAATCAGTAGGCAATGGGTCGGGTTTGGTTGGGACTCAAGTGGAACCAAACTTGGCCCCGATTTTCGGGTATGTTATCAGGTCTAGATCCAGGTCTAATCAGATCCATCATAAAAAAAAAATCATACCTAGATCCGATAAGAACTACATGAACCAGATTCGAGCCATATATGGTAAAATAATATTTTTTATCATTTTTACATTGAAAAAGTATGGGTTTTAAAGGAAACTTGGGTCGGGCCCAAATCTGGTATAAAATTTCACAAACTATACCCGGTTTTATGTATTAATACCTTCAGGTCCGAACCTAGATCTTAATCAAGTTTTCTTGATTACCATCATACTCGGACCTTTAGGGTTTGGTATGGGTCACGTTCTGATAAAACCAACCCGTTGACACCACTACCAATAAGCTGGAGAGCTTTGCCAAAACCTTCTCCTCCTTTATTATATATAAAAAAAACGTTATCCTGCCTATTTTATTCATATTTTGGGCTCTCTCTCTCTCTTTAAATCGTGACTCATCATGTAGAAAATTCATCTTGCAGCAGCCTTTTCTAGTTTTTCTTGAAGACCAACGACGCTCGTGGTGGGAATTGTGACGTGGGGTTGAAGACTTTGGTTCCTTTCTGTCCCAATAAAACTGCAAATTATGGGGGGTTGGCGGTGAGCTGGTGGGTGGGTCTTGATGATGGGCACCAAGAACCGTACAAACCCACCAGCTCACTGGCCCGGCCCAGAAGGAGAGGAGTTGGAGGAAGGGGAGATGGTGGTTAAGGCCGGGGGCGGCTCCATCCATAGGTCCGGGTCCAGACCTCAGCTCGACTTTAGCGGTGCAGCCGTTCAGGAGAATTTCGAGGGGAGGAACCCAACCATACTTTTGCCCAACCAGTCTGATGATATCTCGCATCTTGCCGTCGATATTGGTGGTGGGTTTCTCTTTTTCTTGGCTTCTGGTTCTTGGTTTTGGAAGGTTTTCAGATGCCCACTTGAATTTTTTGCTTCCTTTGTTTTGTGGTGATTGGGTGCTTGTTGTTTGTGTTCAGAGATGTGGGGATTGGATTTGACGTGACTTTGTATGTGTTATTTTCAGATACCCAATTGAGTTTTTTGCTTCTTTTGTTTTGTGGTGATTGAATGCATGTTGTTTGGGTTCAGAGATGTGGTAAATTGATTTTATGTGACTTGGTATGTGTTATTTTTACAAGTTTTGGTGTGCCAACCTCCTACTTTTTTTTCGTTTTTTGAATTTTAATGTTTGTGTGATAGAAAATTAAAATTTCGTTTATTTTGCTGTAGGTTTGCTGCATCTGTTGTGTATTTAAGGTGGTGGTGGTTGTTAAGTTATTATTTTTTAAGTTGAATAATGTGGGAATTGGGTGTACCAGAAGTTTTTATTGGCTTCATTTAATAAAGTCTAAGCAATCATGCAAAGTTTGTATTGGTGTAGGCAAATGTTATCAATTTTCTTACCTTTTTCTCAATCTCTGGTATAGTTGATTCCGTTTATGTAATTGATTAATTTGGATTTTAAAGGGAAAAGAACTTGATTTACTTATTTGATTGGCATAATTGTTTCAGTTGGTGAACTTGGGGTAAGATAACCTTGACTATTATCCGTAATCTATGTGAAAGTGTGCGTGTCATAGTCCAAGTTCATCAACTGAAACTATCATGTCAATCAATACGCAAATCAAATTCTTTTCCCTCTAAAGGCCAACAAATATTAATCAAGTTCATAAACGGAATGAACTATTCAATAGATCGAGAAAAGAGGAGGGAGGAAGAAAGACCCAGTCATTGTTGAGAGTGTTTTTCGCTTAATCTAGAACTATATATGTGTTTATCATTGCTTTTTTACAAGAAATCATGCTTTGATTTAGATTTTCATAATGAAAAACTTGATTGTTTTCTATTTTAAAATTTTGGTGTAATATGGATGTTGACTTTTTGATTTTTTTAGCAGCCTGTCTAAACACACAAACAAAAAAATCCTAGTCTAATACATATTCTCCACTAAATAAACTATCTTAGTTACAGAACATGCAAGAAACTAATAGGTTGTGCGTTTTTGCCAAGATTGTTTCACTGATGGGCGTTCTATCTGGTTTGCAATGTAGTGGCAGTAATAGATTTTATCTTTTTGAGTTGGTGGTATGTTTGGATATTTGCTTCTTCCACATTTTTTTTTCTTTTACTCCCTTTTTTCTTTTTTTGCTCATCATAATTGTGTTTAACATAACTGCTGTCTGGTTTTGTCATATGAAATTCATTTTTAAGATCTTTTTTCTCGACATTGACTTGTCGCTGATGTTGCATTGTGCATCTGAATTTGTATGTTTGTATACTGGTAAAAACTAATTTTGTGCTCTACCTGTGGTTGGATGCTTATTTTGTACATTTCCATATAAAGTCATGGATGTCTTGTGTCTGAGCTACCATATTTGGCTGAATTTTCATCTTACATGATGAGTTGATGAAGTATTTTTTTCATAGGGTCTTTAATAAAGGTAGTGTACTTTTCAAGACACGAGGATCATCCTGCTGATGAAAAGAGGAAGAGAGGTCTTAAACACAGAGTGGAGATTCCCAGTGGACACAAGAGGAGTTATCCCATCCTTGGAGGTCGCCTTCATTTTGTGAAGTTTGAGACAGGGAATCTGAATGATTGCTTAGACTTTATTAAATCAAAGCAGCTTCACCTTGGTGGTATGTATAATTATGTTTTATTAAAATGTATACCAGTCTGTAGTTTCTCTACTAAATGCATAGTGTTCTGTTTTCTTTATTTAGGGTGTGTTGGATTCTAAACTTTTCCTTTCAAAAAAGAAAAATCTAAACTTGTGATTCCTTAATAAATTAGTGCAATTTTTATTTGCTATAATGTCAAGATGTTTGGAAAGGAGGTAGTGCCTTATTTTTGAGGAGAGAAAGGGACAACTTGCTTCTTACTTTAAAGAACAAAGGGGCAAAAAAGGCATGATGGTTAGTTTCCTATTTTTAATGTGAATAGTCATACATTGTCATTATTTAGGATTTACCAAAATGTTTCCACAAAAAATAAGCTACCTTTTTGGCAAATCATAACATATTAAAACGGCAACTGAACATGTCAAAATTGAGAAAAGGAGTTAACATCACAATATCACCCAATATTGTAAAACATTTCAACCTAAAGGGTGTATCCAAATGTGCCCTCAGTCAACAAAGAAGTACAAAGATGGCAGTTTGTGATAGAGAAGAAAACAAGACCTCATAAGTTCGTTTGGCATTTCCTCACTTATACATGATTATATTACCGCCTTTGTGCATGTTCCTTTATCCATGCAATACCAGACATCAATATCCAGGTCCTTTGATATTAGAACAAACTAAACAGATAAGCAGAAAAGTCATAGTCTATTTAACATAAAAACAACTAGTTTGACACTCAGGAACCTCAAGAATAAAATGAACTCGATCAGGAGATAGAAATATGGACAATACCAACAGCAGCCATTTAACTCCTAGGATGCAACAGGGTGAGATGTGTATTCCTTTGAAAAGGATAAACCACATAGCATGCCCCCCTCATGACAAAGCAAGAGCAAAAAAGATAAAATTATATCATAATTGCGAACTGCATTTTTTATATTAAAAAAAAATCTTCATTGAAAAATTGGAAACATGATAAATAGCATAACCTTAAAAGGGGAAAAAATTGTGGAAACAAAAAATTTTATATGTATAAATGCCAAGCAAATAAATACAACAACAATAACAACAACAACAACAACAACAACAACAACAACTACGCCTTCATCCCAAAACAATTGGGGTCGGCGATATGAACCAACAAAGAAAATCATTCTGGGTCTTCCATATGAATCCTTCTCCTCCATTCATTTCTATCCAATGCCATGTCCTCGGTGAGGTTCAAAGCATTCATATCCTTTCCTATCACCTCCATCCATGTCTTCCTAGGCCTACCCGACCTCTTTTAACTAATATATTTTTCCATTTCTCCATCCTTCTAACTGGAGCATCATTAGGCCTTCGTCGAATATGTCCAAACCACCGTAAACGATTCTCTCTCATCTTATTTTCAATGGGTGCAACGCCTACCTTCTTACGTATCTCATCGTTCCGAATCTTATCTTTTATTGTAGCATCTCAACTACACTCATTTTTTGAATATGATGTCTCTTGGCAGCCCAACATTCCGTACTATATAGTAAAGCGGGCCTAATAGTCATCCTATAAAACTTTCCCTTCAACTGCAATGACATTCTGCGATCGCACAACACTCCAGTTGCACTCTCCATTTCATCCACCCAACCTTTATCCTATGATTTACATCTCCATCAATTTCTCCATACTTTTGAATGATAGATCCCAAATATTTGAAAGAATCATCCACCGATATTTCTTGCTCACCAAGCTCCACTACACTCCCATCACTACTTTGTTGCTTACTAAATCGACATTCCATGTATTCTGTCTTACTATTACTCAACTTAAAACCTCTTGCTTCCAATGTCTGTCTCAATAATTCTAACTTAGCATTAACCCCAGCTCTAGACTCATCAATCAAAACAATATCATCAGCAAACAACATACACCACGACACATTTTCTTGAATTGATCTCGTAAGCTCATCCATCACTATAGCAAATAGGAAAGGGCTTAAAGCAGATCCTTGATGTAACCCAACCGTTATAGGAAAATTGGTTGTCACCCCTCCACCAGTAGTGCGGACATTGGTTACTACTCCTTCATACATATCTTTAATTATACTAATGTACTTGAGAGAAACACCTTTCTTCATCATTGTCCACCAGAGAACGTCCCTAGGTACTCTATCGTAAGCCTTCTCCAAATCAATAAAAACCATATGCAAATCTTTGTTCCTCTCTCTATTTCTCTCAAGAAGTTGTCTAAGAAGATGTATAACTTCCATAGTTGATCTTCCAGGCATAAAACCAAATTGATTCTCCGATATCATGACAACCTTTCTCAACCTAGACTCAATCACTCTCTCCTAAAGTTTCATAGTATCACTCATGAGTTTTATACCACGATAGTTTGTGCAATCTTGTCTATCACCCTTATTCTTATATAGAGGCACCAAAGTACTCTTCCTCCACTCATTAGGCATCTTATTTGTCCACCAAATCTTGTTAAAAAGATTTGTCAACCATTCTAAACCTTTCTCTTCCAAGCATTTCCAAGTCTCGATAGGTATACCATCTGGGCCAACTACCCTTCTTGATTTCATTTTCTTTAAAGCCTCTGCGATTTCTTTTTTTTGAATCTTGCGCATGAAGTCACGATTCATCTCATGAAAATGAATGGAAAAGTCTCCAAGATCTTGAGCATGACTTTCATTAAATGGCTTATCAAAATAATCTTTCTATCTCTCCTTAATCTCCTCATCTTTGACTAAAACCCTTTGCGTTTCATCTTTGATACATCTAACCATACCCAGATCCCTCGATTTCCTATCTCTCATCAGTAGCCATATGCAACAACTTACTATAATTAAAAATCCTCATAAGGTTTTGAGTTGGAGATATAAGCAGAATGACACAAAATCTACTCTAGGTTATGGTTAGTCAATCTATTGCTCGAGAATGGAGCAACCGATGCCATGGGAAAGTGGAGGTAGAAAAGAATGGATAGAGAGTGATAGGCTCAATCTACAGGAAATGAGGCAAATAAGACAAAATAGACAAAAATAAGACTGGAGAGGCCTGAGGAAACAGGATAGGAAAATGACAACAAAAGGGTATAATTTTGCTGACAGTTACAAATGAAAGCCATAAATGAAAAAGACAAAAGGAGGATGTAGGTGAGGAGGTCATATCATAACAATGAAGTAATAGAAGTGGAGTGTGATAGAGTGGACAGGGCTTAAAAATTTATAAATTTGAAGGAAATGGAGAGGAATAAGGAAAGCGAAGAAGGAAATGTTGAAGGAAAAAGAATCACAACAGCAGGAAAAAGAAAAAAGTTGGAAGAAGAAAATGAAAAAATGGGATCACTAATCTCTCCAAAACAAACATGTTAAAAAGGACATATACTTTTAGTTTTGGTAGTAGTATGTAATTAGTGAAAAGTAGAGGGACTCTTTTTGTAACCCATTATTTACTAATTCTTTTTTAAGGAGGGATTAGGGTCTAATGAGAGGATAATGACTTTCCCTCTTCTCTCTCCTCTCTCCTCTCTCTTTTCCCTATTTTCCTTTTTCGGGTTTCCTGCTGCCGTGTGTGTGGGTGTCATCTGGTCGCTAGATCTTGATCAAGATCATCGTGCCTGTTTCAACATGATATCAGAGCTACGTTCCCTCCTGGGATACTATTTCTGATCGCGGGTCTTGGGATGCTACTGTGGCTGATTGTGGAAAGCTGCAGCAAGTGTCGTGAAACGTGGAAGCAATCAGATCAGGTGGGAAGCTGATTTGATTCGATTCTCTGGTTGGTGTTGTAGGTGTTAAAATGCATCTAATATATATATATATATTCTGTATATTACATCAATACCTGATAGGGGTATTTTTGTAATTTCACATAGTTGTTTTAGAAAACAACTATTTTTCTTTTTTGAATAAATGTAATTTTATTTTTTATTTTTTAAATTCTTTTTTTATTTTATTTGAGGACCTAAAGGGGCTCCACAACCTTAGATTCGTTGGTGTAACGACCCCAATCCATACCCTTTAAAAATGCAGAATATTTTTTTTTTCTAAGAGTTGCGGAAACCTTCCCAGAGATCTGGGGTCCTCACAGTTTCACTTTCCATTGGATAGCCCAACCACCACAAACGAAGTTGCAATCATCATCCATATCAACCAACTAAAACTCTTTTATTAATGAGTAAGAAAATTTCAAAGACAAGGTTTTCTTCAACTGAAAGTAAAGTAACAATTTCAGAAATTAAAAGAACTAAAGACAAAAGAAAGAGCCACTATGTCCTCTACTGAAGCTGACAAGCCCAAGTATAACTCATCCATCCCCAGATGCATGTCTAACTTCACTGTTCACCATTTCCTGTGAAAAACCAATAAAGTAGGGTGTCAGAACCGAAATTCTGAGCACAACTACTTCTAAAGAAACCAGGTGAGAGAAAGAACATGGATAAGATTTCATGCAGTGATTTGAGTGAGTGCAGATATAAAATTTTGAAACATTCAAATATCTATAACTAGCAACAATTGCATGGGCTTACCAGTCAAGAATAGTAAAACAGTACATATATCAGGAAACTAAATAATTAAACCTTGCAGCATGATTTCAAGCAGTAGATCATATGCTAATACCAAATCATGTCATGATATCAAGAGTGAATTAAACACGCATGATCTAATGCATAACAGAAAAATGCATGATTATGTGCAATGCATGATTTCTTCTGTTATCTTTCATTTAAGAACCATCTTTCCATATGCATGCCCTATTAAATGCACACATCTTTAAGTTCCTCTTTTTAATTACCGTGACCCGCGGATACACTAAACGGGTACAAACCCCGAGGTCAAGTAGGTTCCCAGGGTAGCTTAACACACAATTTGTATTTTATTACTGGGTTCCAACTTAGCCCTCGACCGATATCAGGAAACAACACCATCCATCGGAACATTAGACCTCCACATCTAATGTCGGGGACACAAGGGACACCCCACGCCCACAAGTGCCACTTCCTTGGTACCATAAACTCACAGCTGTGACTAACACACCACTCCCGGGTAAAGTGGCAGACTCTCCCTAAAACCGTGGCCAGGAGAAGAACCTCAATATCGGGTTCAGGGGCAACAACGCACACAGAGTTTTTGTATCCTCACAGTCTCCCCAAGACCGATTATCTAAGATTCTCATACTCCAGATGAGATATCCCAGAATGTATATTACACTATTCTTATTCATTATTTTTATTTAAAGTTCATTCTTTAAGTTTACAACATCATATGCAAAAGTAAAGTGAAAATCCGCATCCTCCCTTGCGGGGACTCATTCGGGACTCCAGCCCGTATACACCACTAGAACAGTGTAGTAAAATGCCAAACCATCTTATGTGGTTTAAGTGATGCAGCTAAAAACATATATAAAAGAAAACCCAACCCACGGCTCTCCAGGCCGATGATGGTCCATTTAGGCCATCGAGGCATCACATCACAAAACAAAAGTAGTGTTTTATTTATAACACTAAGCCAAAGTCCCAAAAGCATGTGCACTTATGAAAATCATAAACCCAAACATACGCATGTCATAATGCATTCATATGCATTTTCAATATGTGTGTGTTACCTACATCACATATTGAAAATGTACATTGTCATTCCTTGATTAATTTTATTATATCATGTGAACACCCATGCATGTAAATTCAAGCAATAAAGCATTAGTTTCATGATTGCTCATGCCCATGAAAACAACTAGACAACGATATCCAATCAAGCATATCAAATCAAGTCTAAGCCTATTAGCATTTTCATTCCCCTGTATGCAAAGAGCCAGGTCTAACATGATTAGCTAGTATTCTGAAAAATTAAAGTGCTAGGCTAAGCTTCCATATGAGCTACCCTATACATGAACAAGGATTCCATCGACCTGTCTTTTGTCCACAAGCATGGACAATTAAGGAAATGACATTTATCATACTTTCCTTTGTAAACATATAGTCCAGCACCATTCGGCTGGGCTGGGCAGGGTACCACCCAAATTTCAATATCATGCAAAAATTTTCATGCATGAGCATTTCTATCAACCTATCATGATGAGTATGATTAACAAAGAACCAACCATTATGAGTGCCAATACATTCCTACCCAAAAGGAAGTGTTAAGTATATAAGTTAAGAGAACCTGTGACAAAAATTTTAAAACAGCATATGTACATATCTTGTACAAATGGAAAGGAAATGTACTTATATATATATATATAGATATATATATATTGCTCCATTACGACACATTTCTCTAATAAGAATATAACTTGTATTTACATGGCACCACCATGGTTCACCTGAACCGCAAGCTCGAATAAGAACTTATTTTACTAAAATCATAAGTAACTTAAACTCAACAAATGTTGTGCTTGAACTTGACACCAATAAGTTTTTGTCATTACAACTAATCAACTAACACAGAACTGAAATCAATTATTTTGCTAGTTCATATACGGGAACAAGTAAGTCTCACATATTAAATCTGAAACAAAGGTAATATAGGAACTTAGTTCAAATTACAGGAATCAAAAGCAACTACCTTCACCAAGACTTAGCTAAACAGTTTCCTTTGATAAATAAACCCAGACTATTTCAAAACAGAATTTTATTTCTGTTATATACTTAACAGGACATCACTGTAACCTGGAATATATGTAACATGATTTGATTTTCATCCAGTATGTTGAAAAAACAGAGATCATAAACTAAATCCTAAACTTATATTGTATAAAAAAAAAACTGTAAACACCAATGATGTAGAGTACAACACATGTGATTGGTCTTCATATGCAAGAGATGACATCACAAAATATATCTAACTATGGATCCATCCTTAATAACATCAGTTCATTCAATTATACTTATCAATTTATTCTACATGAGCCAACCGTCGGGCATCAAACATGTGGGTGATCTAGAGCATGGTTTTAAGACTCATCAAATTCAAATCAATGAAATGGGTACATGAATAAGCACAGGATTAGTTTTGTATATCCAATTTTTCAACACCTATCCAAAACATCGATTCTCATGAAATCAACAATGCCTGTGAATCATCTTAAATCAATCGATGCCTAGCATAAACCAACAACTCATGAAACTACTACCAATTTATTTCCTAAATAAAACTCAAGATTTCTGTAGCAAATAACGTTGAAACTGGGCATCCTGCTGAAACAAAAATTTAATTGAACCAAGATACAATTTTTTTTTTCATATTGTTTAGCACCCAAAATAAACAAATTCCGTTTCCCTCTTTCCCTTAAGTATTTAGGTTATTGGGTCCCAAAACCGAAATCCCCCAAACATGGGGTTATCCATTTCAAAGAATCGGAAACCCCACGACTGGGGCTAATCCGATACCACAGCCTAACCCCCAAATCGTTTGGGCTAGGGATTGTTGGAAAGTAGGGTTAAAAAAAAAATCCCCAAATCGATTTGGGCTGGACTTGGTTTCAGTTTAGGGTTAGGTACAGTAAATCCCCAAATCGTTTGGGTTTTCGAAATGGGGAACAACCTAATCCCCAAATCCTCCCCTCAATCCACCCATGGAATCGAACCCATGTTCGATTCCTCACCCCCGATTCCAAGGAGTACCGTACCTCTTGAAGAGTTTTCCGGCGATCGGAGGCTGCCGTGGCTGCAAGAGAAGGGTCGGCTGGGGTTGCTCCTTGCTGCTGCCGTGACAGGAGTCTCGCCGGAGGTCGGTGATGGCTGCTAGTTGCCGCAGCCCGCCGGTGACCTCTTCTTCCTCCGGTGCGCGCACGCAGACAGGGAGAGAGACGAGGGAGAGAGATGGGGGAAGAGAAGGACTGAGTGGAAAGGGAGAGACGAGTGGAGAGGGCTTCCTCTCCACCTCCTTTTATCGACCCAGACTCCCCCTTCTCTGCCGAGATGGGCGCGGGGTCGTTACGCTCTGCGTAACCCCCCTGCCCCCCTTCCATTTTCTGCAAGGGTTTTATTGGGCAACCCTTATCGGGTTGCCCTTTTCATTTAACAGGGCAGAACATATGGGGTGGGGCTCGGGTCCGAACCCGAGACCCGCAACCCGGCCCCAAGTCAAAATGGATCCACAAGTTGGATTCGAATGTATCCAACTGTGGATCCTCGGATTAAATTAAATTTTTAAAGTTTAAAAATTTTATTTATCTATTATTATCATTAAATCGAGGTTTCAAATAAATAAATCCTAATTACCCCCCTTTATGGGTCCTAGATCCGTAATGTGGATCTAGGCCCAAATTGCATAATTTGGAAAATTTTATAATCAAATTTTTCGGGTTTTACAGTTGGATGTGACTGTTGGGGGCTCCCAACGACTCTATGGGAGCCCCCTTTTGGCTCTCCTTTTGAGGCCTTTTGGCCACCCCTTTGCTCCTTTCCTTTTTGTATAAATAGGGGTGAACCCCTTGTATATTCTTCATTCTTGAGAGCTTTCTCTCTTCTCAATAAGAGGCTTTTTATATTGTTGCCTTCTTAAAGGCTTGTGCTTGTATTGTCCCTTTGTGGACTTGTGATATTGTCTCTTTTATTCATTGTTGTAAGTGCTTGTATGCACTCTTTATATTTCCGCAATATCTCATTACATGGTATCAGAGCCACTCGATTTTTGAAGGAAAGGTGTGGTTCGTGTATCTCATATTTAGTGGATATCTTCTCACTTCTTGGCAACATCATGGAGACAAAGATTGACCTATCTTTCAAGCTCAATGGAAAGAATTATATGATGTGGGCATCGGCAATGGAAAATAATCTCAAAGGAAAGAAGCTTTGGGGTTTTGTCATGGGTACCGTTCCGGAACCTAAGCTTATGCTCACGAAGGAAGAAGGTCAAGAAAAGGCTCTTGAAGGAGAAACTCTCCTCAAGGCCATTGAAAGTCATCAAAAAGAAGTGGAAGATTGGGAAAGCAATCACGCAAAAATCCTTGCGTGGTTTATGAACAATGTTGAGCTTAAGGTATGTGCTAATATAGCTAAATTTCGTAGAGCCAATGAGGCTTGGTCCTTTATGAAGGGTATGTATACCCAAAAGGATCTTGCAAGAGCATACTTCTTGCAAGAAAAGATTAGAACCACTAAGCAAGGTGATTCTAACATTCAAGACTATTATAGTGCCCTAAACCCACTATGGGATGAATTGGCTCTCTTGGAGCCAAAATGGGTTTCTATGGAAGATATTGATTTAAGGCAAAAACAAATGGAACAAGAGCGATTGTTTCAATCTCTTTTTGGGCTACGTCCCGAATTTGAGAAAGTGAGATCTTCACTCCTCCATAGATCTATTTTTCCTCCTATTGAGGATGCTATTGCCGAAATCACTCAAGAGGAGACAAGGCTTGGCATGAGTAAGCATGTTGATGAAGTCCTGGCCGTATCAAAACCAGGTAACAATGTTAGAACCTATAAGCCTCCTCATTTTGGAAAACAAGGAAATTATAATGGAGGAAGAAAAATGATTGTTTGTCATTATTGCAATGAGCCGGGTCACATTAGACCCGCTTATCCAAAGCTTATTGGAACCTTCAAGCCTAAAGTGGCCTCTCTTGAAGAAACCACCACCAAAGAAGATGAAGGCAAGAACAATGACATCAAAGAAACTATTGGACAAATATCTATGGCTCTCCAACAAATGCTAAAAGTTTCTTCCTCCACATCGGGTGCGGCTAAGTGGGTCTACACCATTAAGTACAAGTCGGATGACTCAGTTGAACGGTACAAGGCCAGGTTGGTGGCAAAAGGGTACACACAGACGTATAAAGTAGACTTCTTTGAAAAGTTTTCTCCTGTAGCACGCCTTGGTACTATTCGACTGGTAATATCAGTGGCTGTCCATAATGGATGGAGCTTATGCCAGTTGGATGTGAAGAACACATTTTTGTAGGGTGATTTGTCTGAGACGATGTACATGCAGCAACCTCTAGGGTTCGAGGTTCAGGGGGAGTGTTACAAGGTATGCAAGTTAAAGAAAGCAATATATGGTCTAAAGCAAAGTCCACGTGCATGGTTTCAGAAGTTGTTTGAGAGCATGTCTGCTTTTTGTTTTAACAGGTCAGCATCAGACCACTCATTGTTTGTTAAGAAGACTCCCACGGGTGTTGTGGTTATGGTTGTGTACGTGGATGATATTATACTCACAAGAAGCAATCAAAAGGATATCTCAGAGACCAAAGATCATCTACAGAAGCACTTTATTACCAAAGATCTTGGTCCTCTTAGATATTTCTTGGGTATAGAGGTGACTCAAAACCGTGAAGGGTTAATTCTATCACAGAGGAAGTATGTACTTGATTTGTTACAGGAAACCGGAATGTTAGGAGCCAAACCTGCTAATATTCCAATGGATCCTAAACCACACATGTTTGAAGAAGTAGAACCTGTTGATAGTAGAAGTTTCAGATCTCTAGTTGGCAAACTCTTGTACGTTACAGTGACAAGACCAGATATCTCCCTGACAGTAAGCAAGATTAGCTAGTTCATGGATAAACCAACCCAAGTACATTGGCAGGCAACAATGATGATTCTTAGGTACTTGAAGTCTTCTCCAGGTAAATGACTATTATACAAACCAAGCTCATCTCTTGACATAGTTGCCTATTCTGACGCAGACTATGCAGGAGACATTAGTGATAGAAAGTCCACTACGGGGTTTTGTGTGTTTATAGGTGGAAATTTAATAAGTTGGAGAAGTAAAAAGAAGACAGTAGTGGCCCGATCGAGTGCTAAGTCAGAATATAGAGCCATGACTCAAACTGCAGCCGAAATGATATGGGTTAGATCTGTTCTAAGAGATCTACATGTACATATCTCAATGCCGATGGTAATGAAGTGTGATAACAGAGTGGCCACCTATATTGCAAATAATCCAGTGTTTCACGAGAGGACGAAACACATTGAAGTCGATTGTCACTACATAAGAGATCTAGTATAGGCAGGACAAATCTCTACCTGTCATGTTACTTTAGAGGATCAAGCTGCTGATGTGTTTACTAAACCACTTGCTAGTGTGGGCTTTCTCAGATGTTGTGACAAGCCGAGCATGATAGACATATATGCTCCAGCTTGAGGGGGAGTGTTAAAAAGGAAATATACTTTTAGTTTTGGTAGTATTATGTAATTAGTGAAAAGTAGAGGGACTCTTTTTGTAACCCATTATTTACTAATTCCTTTTTAAGGAGGGATTAGGGTCTAATGAGAGGATGACGAGTTTCCCTCTTCTCTCTCCTCTCTCTTTTCCCTCTTTTCTTTTCTCGGGTTTCTTGCTGCCGTGTGTGTGTGGGTGTCTAGCGACCAGGATCATCAGGCCTGTTTCAACAAAACATATATCAGAAAAATAAGAAAAACTCAACTCCTTTGGTTGAATTAAACAACCCATAAACTTCTATGAATCCATCAGGAGCCCAAATGAGAAAATTTTGATAAAAATGCTTCAGTGTGCAAGCATGAGAACACGGCTCTAAATGAGTTGTCACTATAGAGGTGGAAGACTATGCTGAAGGTGGGATTTTTCTGGTGTAGATAACATTATCACTAGTGATGATTTATGGAAATAGAGGTGCAAATGAAACCTAGGAGTATCAGAGTTGTGGTCCAGGTAAGATTCCCAGAATGGTGGTGTAGAGCAAAAAGCACGTCTTTTAGGCATCCTGATGCTGCATCATCTCTGAAAGATAACATCTTATGCAGGTATTTAAGTGAAAATGGGAAGGTTTAGTGTTATACTTCTCAATGTCTATTATTGTGGCCTCTGGGTTTACCCTCTACTAATGTTGTCTGGCTTGTTTTCACTGCCATACAAGGTGTCCTGGTAAGCGTGAAATCTGGCTGGATCCACTTGGACCTCTAACCCATCACTGACCTATATTTTCAGGTGCAGCCATATTATACAATCTGTTTCAATACTTGGCGTGAGATTGTAGCTAGAATCTCATCTAGGCTTGGACCCAGGTCAATGGGTTTGGGCCAGATGCAGACTGCATCTGAATGAAATCCAAGTTTTAACTTTTTTATGTAAAGATCCAATTCAGTCCTGGACCTGGGCCCAGGCCACTGCACGGAGAGTCAAATCTTGACATAGATTAGCCACAGACCAGTCCAGATCCAACTCATTTTCACCAAGTTGCATCTATTGTATAGCACCAACTCAAATCTATGGATGATTGAAGGAGTGAGACACCAATTTTTTTGAGTAGGATGATAAAAAGTAAATATCATCTTGTTCGAGATTTTACTGGGAATCTTGGATCTGACAAGTGTTTCCAAGCATAGTCAATTCTTAGGTCTTGCACTAAGAAACTTGAGAACTATCTGCTTGGCTTTCTCTATCTCATTCTTTGTATCATGTATCATTTTGATACTTTTGTAGTGTGCTTTCTGAGTTTGTCATTTTTATTTTGCTGATAGGCGGAGATTCACTTGCATGGCAGCAGGAAAATTCATTGTATGAAAATGCAACAATTAAGGTAACACCCTTTCTGAACTTGATTAAGTGGGTGTTCTGATTAGCTATTCTTCTAACACATTGCAGAACTTTGTGTTTCTCAGTTTGATGTATTAAGTTAGTTGATCTCAGTGTTCATGTGTGACTTTAAAACAAGTATGATCCTAATGAAAATTTAAAGCAGTTGACTGTTAAATGCAAAATAACAATTAAGACACTGGCACTGATGGTCCTAATAGGTACTTCGTGGGCTTTTAGTTATTTGTTTCATTTTTCTTGTAGAATCATCAACAAATTTCAATGTAGCAAACTGGGTTGAATTTCAAAATGAAAAAGATGTCATAGTGAGATGAATTTTTTCCCATTAAATAGTGCCAACTCTAGGTCATTATTCCTATAGCTTGTGATTAATCATGAAAGTTTATGTTTTGTCATTAATCTGATCTATTTAATCATAAAGAACTGTCTCTTGAGCTTCTATCATTATCCATTGACTGTTTTGTTGAAATTGTTGACAAGGCTACGGGTGGTGGTGCATACAAATTTGCAGATGTCTTCAAAGAGAAGCTTGGTGTTACACTTGAGAAGGAAGATGAAATGGATTGTCTTGTTGCTGGGGCTAATTTTCTTCTTAAGGTGCAGTAATCTACATCTATTAAAATGTTTTGGGTTGATCAATTTCAAGGATTTATGGAGTCAGGTAAAACATACTATTGAGTTGCCATTATTAAAAGAAAAAGAGGAAATAGAAGGCTGCATTTTATACATGAAACTTCATAAAGTATTTGCTGGTTTACGACATAGTTGGTGGAAGGAATATGGAAGTAATTGTGAAGTGGCTAGAGGTGTATATTTATTATTTTGTAGTCCCAAACTTTTATCCTTCTATCAAAATGGCTTTCTAATTTTGGTGGGAATTTAGGAAATCATTTAGCCTCTTCATTCATTATAACACCTATCAAGGGAGTGTGCTACATACATATGCATCTATCCATCCATTTGTTCACACATATGCATATGTACGTACACAAATTCACACACATGCATAAATGCATACATATGTGTGTGTGTGTGCCAGTGGGCATATGGGCATATTATGTAATTGTTTTCTCAAGCATGATATTTTGTGATGAGAGAGCTGCTTGCCTTCTCATTGATTTTTAATGCACATGCAGTCTGTCCGTCATGAAGCTTTCACTCACATGGAGGGCCAGAAGGAATTTGTACGGATTGATCAGAATGACTTGTTCCCCTATCTTCTTGTTAATATTGGATCTGGTGTTAGCATGATCAAGGTGTATAGATAACACACACATGAGATACCTTCTTAATACTTTCAGACTTTCTTCGACTGTTTTCACACAATAGAGATGGTCATACATCTTGAGTTATCTGCAGGTTGATGGAGATGGGAAATCTCAGCGTGTTAGTGGAACAAGTCTTGGAGGTGGTACTTTTTGGGGTCTGGGGAGGCTTTTAACAAGGTGCAAGAGGTAGCTCCGTAATGTCAAAATCTTTGTCCATTATCTGATTCATGCATCATTTTAACTCAAATGGTTACATCTCTTTCTCTTTCCAGTTTTGATGAAATACTAGAGCTAAGTCAGAAGGGAGATAATAGTGCAGTGGATATGCTTGTTGGAGATATATATGGGGGAATGGATTACTCCAAGGTCTGCTTGTTTACTACAATCACTTATTCAGTGATCATTTGAACAATTAAGCAAATACATTTTCTGTTTCTCAGAAGGTGCTCTTTATAAGTTATGCCTCTAGCTGGAGTTACTTCTCTCTAATGTGTAATATTATCAATTTTGGAGTTCACGTGCATGAGTGGATGTGCTTACTTTGCATTGCCCACAGCATTATGTTTTATAAGCATTCTTTGACAGGATCTTTAGTTGCTTCCCTTCTATGTCACATGGGTGCGGGGGTGCGGCAGGGGCAAAAATGTAATATATATATATATATATATATATATAAGGGGGTCCGGGGGTTCCCCCGACGCGGGTTTTTTCAAATTTCATTTTATATACAGCTGCACGATAGTGCATCCATCTCATCAGGAAGGAGAACAGTGAATACTAATAGCCAGCAAGGCTACCACCATCATTATCATTTATTATGGAGAGAGAAAATCCTTTACGAAAAAGAAGGATCAACAAGGCTACCACCATCATTATCATTTATTATGGAGAGAGAAAATCCTTTACGAAAAAGAAAGATCGGCAAGGCTACCACCATCATTATCATTTATTATGGAGAGAGAAAATCCTTTACCAAAAAGAAGGATCAGGATTGAAAAGGCAGGAGCAGCAGCAACTGTCAGCAGAATTTTTTTTTTAAAAAATTCCGCAGCCCATTTCATAGGGCAATTTTTTTTTTTTAAAAAATCCAAAAAAAAAAATGGACCTAAATGATCCTGGGTGCGGTCAACACACCCAGGTTGACCACACCCGGTGCTGCACCCGCACCCGCATTGAGTCGCGTCGACGCGGGTGCGGCACCCTGCTAGCTGAATCCCTGTGACATAGCTTCCCTTTCATCTGCAACAACTTCCAAAAAGATCATCATTGATTTGATCAAAATGTCGAGTACTGCAGTTTTCAAAGTATTCACAAAATAATAGATTCCAACTAATGACTTCGATTTTTTTCCAATTTCACTAATTGGTTTTAAAATGTGACTATATATATATATATATATTTGAAATGAAGTAGTAACAAAAACAATAGAATGCCACTAAGGGCTACAAGAGAGCACAAATACACAAGGACCACTAATGGGTCAAATACAATCTCACTATGGAGACAATCACCAAATACAATCTCACTTTGGAGACAATCACCAAACACAAATGTCTTTAGAATATCTCAAGTATGCTTTTTAAATCTCACTATGGGATGGCTCTATTTATAGAGCCAAGAGAGGAAAAGGGAGGCAGTCTAGCTAGCAGTTGCACTGCCTCCAACCGTCATAAATATGACTAGGGATACACAACGAGAAGAGCTAGCTCGGGCTTGACCCGTTTAAGCTCGGTTCGAGCTCGTTCAAAAAATAAATGAGCCGAGTTTGAACAAAGGATTAGGCTCGGTACACATAAACGAGCTGAGCTTGAATAGGTAGTCCAACTCGGTTAGGCTCGATAAACCCAATTAAGCTCGGTTCACATAGTTATATAAAGAAATTAGATTTTATATGGGTATTATTTTTCCTTACATGAACACAAAAATACGTGTTACCTTAGTGGGTAAGTCTTTGGACTCTTTTGAAAGTGTCCTGGGTTCAAATCCCACCATTTACGTTTCTTTCAAAGAATGCTTTTGACACGAATTAAAAAAAAAATGATTTTTTTTATAAATTTGTTCACCTCGAGTTGAGCCGAGCAAAGCTAAGCTCGATTCGAGCTGATCCCGAGCATAGGCTGTTCAAGCTCGAGCCGAGCTTAAACAACCATTTTTCTTTTTCGAGTCGAGTCGAGCCAGACCAAGCTCGGCTCTAACCCGGCTCGTGTGCATCCCTAAATATGACTGTTTCTCCAACAGTCATATTGACTATAATAGTTACAAAACAAAAAAATAGAAAAATACAAAATAAAAAGAAACAAAATTGCAAAATAGTGTCTACTAGACTGTCCCACTTACAACAAGAGAAATAACCAAATTTCCTCAGATATATATACAATATATATATATATATATTATAATATTGTATATTTTTTCATGATTTTTAAATTAAAAAATTATGCTTTTTAAATTAAGTATTTAATGAAATTGATACAAAATGATGGAAAATATATTAAAATATAGGTGGCGTCAGCTGGGTCTGGGTGTGTCCCAAAGCCCACTGACAAGACCTAGATGAGCCAATTATAATTTGAGATTTTTTTTGTTTTTAACCTTTAAATTCAAGAAAAAATCAAGCGAAATTCAGGTTAAATTCAGGCGAAATTCAGAGGAGAAAATAAGGTATGTATACTGTTAGATGCGCTTTATAATTCTGAGCATGTTGGTGTCCTGTTTTTCTAAAATCGGGTTACAGTTGTCCTGAAAATCACATTTTTTAAAAATGCCCCGCCTCTAATTGTTCCTTTTTCTGGATTGGATTGGATCCACTCCGTTTGATCCAAGTTAATATGGATCTGGACCCAGTCTAGGACCCATATTAACTAGGATCTAGTCTAGATAGGATTCATATGGTTTTTAGATATGAATTTGGACCTTGGATCCAGATCTGGATCCGAAATTCATACATGGCCAATTTAAAACTTTAAAATCAATTTAAAATTTCAATTGGGTAGGTAGAGTTCTACCTGGGGTAGAACTCTACTTTAGGGAGACTTCCAGAGTCGGGCAACACCCTCTTGAATATTCCTAGAATATTATATTAAATAAATAAATTAATAAAATAATTAATAAAATAATTAAAAAATAATTAATAATAAAAAGATAATATCTAGAAGAGGTAGAGTTCTACCTTTAGTAGAACTCTACTTTTTAAAGAGTTCTCTAGAGGGGACGTCTCCCTCTAGATAAATCTTAGTTAAAATAAAAATAAAAATGAAATAAAATAAGAAGATAAACCAATATAAAAGGGGTTGGACTCCTCTCTCTCTAGAAATTTGTGTTCTAGAGAGCGAGAGGGAGAGAGTGAGATAGAGAATAAAGAAAGGAAACCCCAAACTATTGTGTGGGGAGAGAGAAAAAAAAGAGAAAGATAGAGGGAAAAAGAGAGGGAAGAAAGAAAAGAAAAAAAAAGAGAGAAGAAAAATATGTTTTCTTCATACATCCATCAATTTTTCGGTCTTTTTTACGCTACGATTAAGGTACGAGTTTCTCTCTAAGTTCGTACGGGAAGAAATACGTATAAACAAATTCTATGTATAAGTTTTGATGGGAAAGAGAAATATGATTCAATATATATATATATATATATATATATATATATATATATATATATAGGTTGACATTTTCATGCATATATACATGCATGTAGTTATTTCTTGAGGTATTGATTTCCGTAGAATATTTAGTTCTGAAATTTATATTTTTGATATTCATAGATATCGATTCTACTTGGTTTGATATGAGCATGCCATCAATTTTTCCCTTCCCGAGCATGTGGTTAATTTTTGTTGATTTTTAATATGCATGGATGCATGCTGTGGATTTCTTTTTTTTTTTCTTTTTTATATAGTCACGCATGCTAAATATATATATATATATATATATATATATATTTTGCCATAGTTGATCTTACTATTTGATGACTTTTCTAGAAATCTATTGATCTAACAATTTAGGTATGAGAGCAGGTTGATCAGACCTGCTGATATGCTTTTGAGAGCATCTGATTAGACTGCCGATGTGTTTTCATGAACAATCTAATCAGATTGCTGATAGGTGTATGCTATGCAATCTGATTGGACTGCCGATGTGCGTGAGCATGTCTGATCAAATCTGCCACTATGTGTTGTGTGAGTCTGATCAGACTCGCCTATATGCCATGTGAGTGTAGTCTGATAAGACCTGCAATAGGTTAGTTTTAATGTTGTTATCAGACTTTCCTATATACTAATTTTGATATTGATCAGACTTATATTTTTTATGACTATTATCAGATTTAACTATAAGTTATTTTTGATGACTTTTATCAGATTTAACTATATGTTATTTTTTATGATGTTTTTAGACTTGTCTATATGTTATTTTTTTAATGTTGATCAGACTTAGACTACATATTATTTTTTATGACTATTATCAGACTTGCCAAATATGTTGTTTTGGTGTTGATTAGTCGATTTGCAAGCATGTTATTTTTTATGACTACTTTCAGATATGAGATTTTTGATGTTTTTAGATCTGCTGTTATGTGTATTCTCATGCAATCTGATCAAACTGCCGAGGTATGCATACATGTGCAACCTGATTTTGCCAATATCTTGTGCTTGTGCAATCTGATCAGATTTGACAGTTTGTGTATACATGTATAATCTGATCTGACTGCTGATTGGTGTGCTGTGTGCAACTTGATCAAATTTGCCACTGTTTGTGCATGTGCAATTTGATCAGATTGGCCACGGTTTGAGCATGAGCAATCTGATCAGACTGCCAATGGGCTGATCATGTTCTATCTGATCAGACTGCCGATATGTTGGGTGTTTGCAATCTAATCAGATTGACAGTGTGTTGGGTGTTAAATCTAAACATGTTTACCATATTCAGGCTCACATTCATGTTGGCTGTAGGCTTATGTATTTGTTTATATATTTGATTGGTTATTTATGCTTATGCATTCAAATACCATGTTGCAAGTGTGCATATCATACACAAGAATATGAAGTTTATTTTTGATGTTTGCATGAATGTGATCATATGCATGTTTGAGTGTTTATACATGAAATTGATAATAATAATGTGTGTTGGAAGCATCTGTTTGCATGCGTATGCGTTTGACTTTATGTGCATTCTTTATGTGTTTGAATGTGTATTGTGAATTTGTTTTGAAATAATGTTTGTTGCATGTTCATTAAAATTTTGCAAAATATACATAAATCACTTTTGAGATACTTTGGTGGTCAGATATGAACCACTGCTGGCCGTGTAGGCCAAGATCTGGTGTGACTCTACTTGTTGATTTTGTTTATGCATTGCAAAATTATATCTGAAATTATTGGTTTTTCAAAATTAATTGCACTGTTAAAATATGGCAGGTCAGGGCAAGAAATTGGTTCTGCATGTTGATTTGCAAAATGGTTCTTGTGTAAAGAACTTGAAATTATTTGAAAAGTAAAAGAGACCAAACAGTGTAATTAATTTAGGGGACCGTGATGATACTAAAACTTCGTGTGCGATTGTGCCTCTGAACCCGATATGGTGGTTCACCTCTCGGCTACGGTTTTAGGGAGATTCAACAACTTTGCCTGGAGGTATTGTTGACTCGGCTGTAGTTATTAGTATACCAAGAAAGTGACGTCAATAGATGATGATTTTCATTGATGCCCCGACATTAGGTGAGGATTCTTAATGTTCCCATGAAAGATAAGGATTCTTGATATCGGTCTAGGAATAAGTGTGAAACCTAATAATAAAATACAAATTGTGTGTTAAGCTACAACTGAGAACTTAACTTGGACTTCAAGAATTTGTACCCGTTTTGAGAATCCGTGGGTTTAAGGAAAAGTGAAAACTAAATTTTTGTGCATTTAATAAGAACATGCATGCAAAAGCAACTCTAATAAATAACTTAATAAGTTATTCATGCATGTGCATTGAATCATGCATATTTACTGTTCAACATTAGTTCATATTTTAACACTCCCCTTCAAACTTACGGTGAGATCACCGAAAGTTTGTTAAAGAGAAAAAGAAATCGTGGTAGGGAAAGTGCTTTATTGATAAAGCTCAGGATCTGAAATTTAGACGGTACATATGGCAAATCAGTAGTCCCCTTCAAGTGTCATTCCTGAATGTAGTGACAATCTATCTCGATATGCTTTGTTTATTCATGAAATATATGATTACTTGCAATATATATGACACTTTTGTTATCACAACATAATTTTGAAGATTTTGGGACATCATCTCCCATATCTTTAAGCAAAGACCTCAACCACATGACCTCGATTGTTGTTGTTGTAGTCATCGACTTCTATTTAGCTTCCATGGAGGACAACGATACCTTCTGTTGTTATTTATATCTATAGGATATAAGAGAATCACCTAAGAACACACACAAACTTGAGTGTCGATTATTGGGATCTTCTCCTCAGTCAGAGTCAGTATATACAATAAGATTTAATGATAAGAAATAAGATAAGAAAATCCCTTTAGATATAGTTCTTTTTTAATATGTCAGACTATTCTCAACACAACCCTCATGTTTACTGAAGTTGGCGCTTGTTGAAACCGACTTGCAGTATGCACTGCATTTGCAATATCCGGTCTAATAATAGATAAATATGTTAGTGATCAATAAGTTGTCTATACAATGTTGGATTATCCAACAAGACCCCATCTTCAGTTCTCATTTTGGCATTGATCACTTCTGGAGTGACAACATGCTTTTCATCTGTTATTCTTGAACGTGCAACGATATCAGCTACAAACTTTATCTGAGACAAGATGTATCCTCTTGGTGAATAGCCTACTTCAATACCTAAGAAATATCTCAAGAAACGAATGTTAGTCATATAAATTTTTTTCTTTAGAATAAATTTAATTTCTTCAAGTCCTTTCTTATCACTCTCAGTGATGAGAGTGATGATCATATCATCAACATACAAGAGTAGAATGACTATGGAGCCTCTAGATCTTATAAAAAGAGCAGACTCAGTATAACATGATTTAAGACCACTATCTAACATAGTTCTATTAAACTGAGCATACCAAGCTTTTGAGGTTTGTTTAAGCCCATATAAAACTCTACGACTTTCTCAATATTTAGACCACGGGGAGGATCCATGTAGAATGCATTCTTAACATCTATCTGGTATATTAGCTAATTCCTAATGGATGCTACAACAACTAGGGTCCTAAGAATGATCATACGAGCTACTGTTGCAAAAGTCCAATCATAATATATACTATATTCCTGAGAGTGTCCTTTCGCAACTAACCTAGCTTTTTATCTTTCTAGCAATCCGTCACTCTTTGTTTTAATTTTACAAACCCACCTACATTCTAGTCTTTTTTCCCTTAGGGAGTTGTTCAATTTCTCAAGTACCAGCTTTATGTAAAGCTTTAGTTCTAAGTTCATTGCATCAACCCATTCTTTTATGTCTTTGGCTTCCTTATAGCTTGAAGGCTCATGATATGAATGTATGGCTAAAAGACATGTCCTATAATTAGGAGAGAATGATTCATATGAGACAAACCTATTTGGTGGTCTAACAAACGTTCGAATTTCCTAAGACTAAGTTCCACTATTTCAAGTGATTGGCTATATTTATCAAGTGTAAATGGTTGCTCCCTATCACCATGTCTGTTAAAATGTAAACTGTAATATATATATATTATTTAATATTATTATATTTTCTTTTTCTAATTTTCTTTATTTTCTTTTTTAGCATCTAGTTCAATAGAAACTAGATATTTGATCCAGTCAAGTTCCTGTTGGAACTTGACTGTGCAAATAGCTATTGGACTGTAGTCCAACAACTATAATAAATGTTGTTGGACTGTAGTCCAACAGCTATAATAAGAGACGTTGGACTAGAGTCCAACGTCTCTTTTGGAGAGCTCAAAATGAGCTCTTCTCTCTCTTCCACTTTTTTGTATATATAGGGGTGAACCCCTTCAATGTAAATTACTATGCTTCTTAAGCATTTTGTTCTTGAATAAAGTATTATTTATTTTTCAAGTGTTCTTCCTTTTATACCCTTTCAAGGGTCATGCTTGTAGTGTCTCCAATAGACACTTGTTTGTGAGTTATTCGTGCATTTGTTGAAGACCACCATTTCATTACAATGTCTAGAGTAATGTATAGGTTTAAGAGTAGGTTCTCTACCATCTCTTGGTTTATTACTTGGTTCCTCATTAACGCTACAATTATCATCATCATTCTCACTAGAATCATTAACCACAATATTTTTTTTAGGCAATAAATCAAACAAGAAAGCTTACTCGGATTCCTCCTTGGATCCTTGAGGATTAAATTCTTTTTCTTATTCAAGAAAAGTAACATTCCTAGATGTAAAGTTTTATCATTTTTCAAGTCATAACATCAATTGCCTTTTTTATTATCGCATATCCAAAAAATACACATTCAATAGCTTTGGGAGAGAGTTTATCATGTTTCTCAAGAAGAACAAAGCACTTGCATCCAAACACCTTTAATCTTTTCAAATCCGGACTAACCTTAAAAAGCTTTTTTATTGGAGACTTGTTTTCTAAAATTTGAGAGGGCATGCTATTTATCAAATAAACCGTAGTGAGAGCGGCTTCGACCTAAAATCTTTTTGGGATTCCTTTTGAAATAGGTAATGTCCTAGTAGTCTCAACAATATGGCGATGCTTTCTTTCTACAACTCTATTTTATTGAGGTCTTTTAAGACAAGATTTTTGGTGTATAATCTCGTGGGTTTTTAGGTAAGTTTGAAATACATTTGAGAGAAATTCTCCCCCTAAATTAAAATAGAAGATCTTAACATTTGTCTTAAATTGTTTTTTCACAAGATTATGAAAATCTATAAAACATGCAAACACATTGGATTTGAATCTAAGGAAGTAGATCCAAATATGTCTACTAAAATCATCTATAAATGTAGCATAATACGAGGATCCACCTTTGGACATAACGGGAGTGGGGTCCTATACACCCGAATGCACCAATTCAAAAGGTTTATTAGACAACAAGGTTTTAGATCCAAAAGATAGCATTTTCATTTTTTCAAGTATACAATCATTACATACAAAATCTTTTTCCTTACAATATTTTTTCAAAAAACAGAAAAAAGGATAATTTGGATATATTTGGGTGTCCCAATGTTCTGTGTCAAAGATCTAAGTCAATCTCTTTGGCATAGTTACAAAAAGTTTCTTCAGGAAGATACAAAAAATTCATATAATAGAGGTCTCCTCTTCTATGGCCTTGCCAATCAGCTTCCTTGACTGGAGATTTTGCACCCAACAAGCTTTAAATAAGAAGAAGACCTTATACCCATAATCGAAAATTTGAGAAACTAAAAAAAAGTTTAAGTTAAGTTGTAGAATGACTCTGACATTTAGAACAATTTTTTTTTGAGTCTTTTAAAAGATTTTTCAAATTTCCAACATTTTTCACATTTAGAGAAGTTTCATCGGTAGTTGACACACATGACAAATATGAATTGGTGTAATAGGAAGAGGTAAACACGACGACATCGGATGTAGACGAATAAGTCTAGGTGGTGCTCTTCGCTGTGATGTTCAATCATCAATTGGTCTTCGAACTTGGGGCCGCAAGGTCTTGTTCCTTCAGTGGCGAGGTTTTGCTGTGTCGTGCGCATGAAATCGCAATATGTTCCATGACACACAAGGCTAAGGCAAGTTTGTGCCCCTTTCAAAAGTGATAGTTGGTATGAGACGCCTATGCACTAAGTGACATGAACTAGATGGAATTCGCATTTGAAGATGCGCTTGATCAGCTTCTGCTAGGCAGCTGCGCATGAGGTGGTGCGCCTGACCAATGAAATGATTCAACACATGGAAAAGTGTTGGTGTGCGGCCTTTGGCCCTTAGGCTAGCTAGACTGGACAGTCTGGCGCATCGCGGGTTTGCGAAAAATTCTATGTTTGTGACAAATCGCATAAATTTAATTAACTCATCTTTTATTGATAAAAATAATTATCTTTTCATTATTGTTTCTGGTTAGGGCTAATTCTCCCAGGGATCACCTTAGGTGGTTCCAACCAAGTATGGTGACTCGGGGCTAAGCGAGTGAATGCCTAGGCGCCGACGAATGAGTTTGGGTGGTGCTCTTCGCTATGGTGTTCAATCATCAACTAGTCTTCGAACTCGGGGCCGCAAGGTCTTGTTCCTTCAGTGGCGAGGTTTTGCTGTGTCGTGCACATGAAATCACAACATGCTCCATGGCATGCAAGGCTAAGGCAAGTTTGTGCCCCTTTCGAAAGTGATAGTTGGTATGAGACGGCTATGCACTAAGCAGCATGGACTAGATGGAATTCGCATTTAAAGATGCACTTGATCAGCTTCGGCTAGGTAGCTGCACACGAGGTGGTGCGCAGGGCCAATGAAATGATTCAACACATGAAAAAGTGTTGGTGTGCAGCCTTTGGCCATTAGGCTGGCTGGACTGGGCAATCTGGCGCATCGCGGGTTTGCAAAAAATTCTATGCCCGTGACAAATTGGTATCAGAGCTTAAAGATCTTTTAGAGAAAAAACAAACCAAAAGAAGACTCCAAGTACACAAGAAAAGTATTCTATCCCAAGAGTTGCAAAATTTTAACAACAATATATTTTAAAATAAGAATAGAAGGGTTTAATCAAAATTGTAATAATTTTTCAAATCATTAGATATTAAGAAAGACAAGAGTATCCACAATAAAAACAATGGGCAAAAGCAAAAGAGAGAGAGGGAGGGCTCCCCACAAAGGAGTCATTGGGGAGCCCCAACGGTCATATTTATGACCGTTGGAGAACCAAACAACTCTCTTTGTGGGGTCCCCAATGATCCAAAACAGGGAAAAATAAAAATAATAAAATAAAAATAAAGAAAAGGAAAAACAACTTTTATTACATGTGAAAAGACTAAAATATTCCTATTAGGTATTTTGAATAAAACAGAAAAATACACACATATATATATATATATATATTTAACAATAGATGGGGTGACTTTTAGTAGTTGTGAAACGACCTCCGCTAGTTGAGCAATCGTCAAGTCATTGATGTGTTAAATTGTACCTCTCTCTCTCTCTATCTCTCTCTCTCTCTCTCTCTCTATATATATATATATATATATATATATATATATATATATAGAGAGAGAGAGAGAGAGAGAGAGAGAGAGAGACATATACATATATATTTCATATATATATGTATATGTATCTATCTATTTCTATATATATATATATATACTCGATAAGGGTAAATCTGTCTTTTCCTTCTATTTTACGCATATTTTTCTTTTGAATATGTATGTAATTTATCTTTTCCTTTTTTTATTTTTCTTTTTTATCTTTTTAATTTCTTTCTTTTTTAGCCAAAGGGGGGGAACACACTATACACGTTGGGCCCCTCCAACGGTCAGATTTATGACCGTTGGAGGGGCTCCAACATCTATATGGAGCCCCTCCATGGCTCTTCATGTGTGTATAAATAAGGGTCATCACCTTTGTAATTTGTTAAGCTTTTTAGCAAAAGCTCTTTCCTCTTTAATAAAGATCCTATATTATTTTTCTGCCTTTGTGCATTTGTGATCATTGTATGTGTTGTGCCTTTGTGCACACTTGTTCCAAGTGTTCTTCTTGTACCTTTGTGCACACTTCACACATTGAGAACTTAGTCTTCTTGTGCATATAGTCTCCTTGAAGACTTCTTCACATGAGGTTACCTTTTTTGCTTGTTTCTTCTCGTTTGGGGGCCTCTTCACTCACCACGACCACCTTTCTTTTGAGTTTTGGGCATTCTGGTTTGATGTGCTTCGATTCATTACAAAAATAACAAATGATCTTTCTTCCTTCATTGTATTTTTCTCAAAATCTCCTCCATTAAATTTTTTTCTCAAAGTGAGGAGGTCTATATGCTCTCACATGGTTCTCGGGCCTTGATACGACAAGAACCTCATCACTAGTCTTGTGCATCCAAGCCTAATTTTCTCTTTGATAAACTGGTTCAAAATCGTGAAAGGGAATCGAGAGGGAGGGAGGAGAGAACTCGAGTTCTGCTTTGGAAACAACAACAATTATTTTTTCTTAATGCTGCACTAATCTTTTCATTAACCTTAATAGGGTTACAAACAATTTTCATGTACAAAAATGCCCTTTACAAGAAACACATATTACATATATGTATGAGAAGCTATATCGGATATGGATCTCTATTGGATCCATATCCTAATACCCTCCCTCAAGTTGTGCATGAGAGTAAACCATGTGCAACTTGTTCTTCAGATACCAGAAACGGTTACTTGTGAGACCTTTTGTGAATGCATCAGCGACTTGATCTTCTGACGATACATAAACTGGTTCAATCTCTTTGTCTGCTATCTTTTGTCTGATGAAGTGTTGGTCGATCTCAATATGCTTAGTTCGACTGTGATGAACAGGATTGATCACAATTTGTATGGCACTTCTATTATCACACATAAGAGTTGAACCTGAGACATTCTCTCCCATTTCTGTAAGTAGATGTCTAATCCCGGTCACTTCAGCTATGGCAGCTGCCATAGATCTATACTCTGCCTCAGTGCTAGATCTTGCTATAACTTTCTGTTTTCTGCTGCTCCATGAGACAAGATTTTTTCCAATAAAAACACAGTAACCTGAAATAGATCTCCTTTCATCTGGGTCCCCTGCCCAGTCTACATCTGTATATGCCAATATATCATGTTTTGGTGTCCCCCATGAAGACTGAACATATGTGAGTCCATCACCCACCGTGCCTTTTAGATAGTGAAGAATACGTTTGATGGCATCCGTGACCAGTTTTCGGTTCATGCATGAACTGAGATACTTGGTTTACAGAATAGACAATGTCTGGTCTAGTAAAAGTGAGGTACTGTAACATGCCCACTATACTGCGATATTTTCTTGCATCATGGTACAACTCTCCATTACAAATGCTGAGCTTTTGATTGACAACACTAGGTGTAGGCAGAGGTTTGCAATATGCCATTCCTGCTTTGGCTAAAAGATCAAGAGTGTAATTGTGTTGGGTTAATGACATTTTTTCATCCTGCCTGTCCACCTCTACACCAAGGAAATATCTCAGTTCCCCAAGGTCTTTCATCTTGAACCGCATACTTAGAAGCACCTTAATTCGTTAAATGTGGTCTGGTGCATTGCCAGTGATCATAATATCATCAACATATATAAGTAAGAAAACCATAGTGTCATCATCCTTATATATGAATAGAGAATGATCTAGTTGAGAATGGATGAAACTGTGGTTCTGAATTTCTAAGGAGAAACTTTCAAACCATGATCTGGAGGCTTGCTTTAAGCCATATAATGCTCTGGTTAATTTGCATACATATTCCTTTGGATCTCCCTCTGCATAACCTTGAGGCTGCTCCATTTAGACTTCTTCCTTTAAATCCCCATGCAGGAATGCATTTTTAACATCAAGCTGACTAAGGGTCCACTCATGTTCAATTGCCAAGCCAAGAATGATACGAATAGTTCCCATTTTCACCACTGGGCTAAAAGTCTCCTCATAATCTTGTCTGTATTCTTGAGTAAAACCTTTGGCAACAAGACGAGCTTTGTAACGTTCAATGCTACCATCCGGCTTATACTTATTCTTATAAAACCATTTTGAGCCAACAACATTTTTATCTGGAGGACGTCCAACTATCTCCCATGTTTGGCACTCATGGAGTGCCTCGATTTCCTCATTCATTGCTTCAATCCATTTCTTAGAGTGGATGGCTTGACAAAAAACAAGTGGTTCTTCGTGTTTCTTAATCTTGGATAGAAAAATCTGAAAATCCATTAAAAAATTATCATAACTCACCCATTTTTCAATGGGATGCCTTATCCTGCATGATCTTCTTAATGCCTCTCTGTCATTAGAAAATGCCACGTGTTCTCCAGTAGGCATATCTGTTCGCTCCTTGGGTCTCCTGGTATAGACATTTCCTTTGTATCTCAGACATTCTGTCTTCTTCGATGCCTCATCAGAAACCGTCTCATCATTGGTGCTTTCAAGAGTCAAGGTGGTATAAACCCCAGTCTGTGAAATAAGTTCAGCACTGAGCCATGGATCATACCAATTATCATTGGTGTCAATATGTTCATGATTGCGATCTGCTTTATTTCCCAAAAAACTATTTTCATCAAAAATAACATTTCTGAAAATTCTGATATTTCTACTTGCAGGATCATAGCACCTGTAACCCTTGTGTTCATCTGCATAGCCTACAAACTGGCATATAGAGGCTTTGTCCTGAAATTTAGTTCTCATGGATCTATCAATGTGGACATAACATATGCATCCAAAAACTCGTAACTCATCATAATCAGGATGATCACCAAAGAGAACATAATAGGGAGACTGATTTTCAAGAATAGGCATAGGAAGATGATTTATCACATGAGTGGCAGTATGAAAAGCTTCTGTCCAAAGACTAATAGGCACATTAGAACCATGCATCATGCTCATTGCACTTTCCATAATGTGTCTGTGCTTACGTTCAACACTGCCATTTTGTTGTGGAGTGTACGGGCAAGAAACTCTACGATGTATCCCATTATCTTGGAGAAAGTCTAAAAATTCTTTGGAGGAATACTCACCGCCTCCATCGCATTGGAGAATCTGGATGTTTTGAGCGAATTGGGTTTTAACGTAGGCATGAAAGTGACGAAAGATGAGAAAAACCTCTGATTTGTGTTTCATAAAGAATATCCAGGTAAAGCGAGAAAAACTGTCAGTAAAGGAAACATAATATTTACTTTCAGAAGAAGTATTGGGGGCTGGGCCCCAAACATCAGAGCATATTATCTCAAAAGGCATGGAGGCTCTTTTATTTATTTGATGAAAAGGAAGTACATGACTTTTGCAGACCTGACAACTGAAACACATTTTATTCTTCAACAAAGGAGAAACAGACTTTGGAAGAAATCTATTGGACACTAGTTTTTCAATAAAGACTTGACTACAATGACCAAGACGGGAATGCCAAAGTTCTGGCTTATTATATTGGGATATACTTTGAATACTTCTAGAAGTGTAATCGGATTTGGGAGGCTTCAGAACACTAGAGGCAGGATCTTCATTGAAGATATACATGTTTCCACGTCGCTCTCCTTTAGCGAACATCTTCTTCGTTTGTAGGTCCTTGACAAAAATAAAAGTAGAGTGAATTCAACAGAAGAATTGGTAGAATCAACAAACTTAGAAACATAGACAATATTTTTCTTTATATTTGGTGCATGAACAACATTGGATAGAGGGATGGATGAAGATTCAGACAAAGGGATGAGAATGTTGCCTACGTTTGAAATGGGGTGGTGAGTCCCATCTCTAGGTACAATATTAGACTTACCAAAATAGGGGATCAAAGTAGAGAACTTACCTGCATTGCCAGTGACATGAGTTGCTGCCCCTGAGTCTACATACCATATTCCATCATCATTCTGTTTCAAGTTCAGGTTAGCCATAGCAAACAAGAGAAGGTCCTTAGCATCATCACTGACCCGAAAGGTACCCGCCGATCCTGATGTAGCAACATTTCTATTATTTTGTATTCTATTGCGATTTTGAGCATTTTGAGGATTGAACTAGCAATTGGCCTTGATGTGGCCACGTTTGTTGCACTGGTAGCACGTGGGAACATTCCTTGACTGGCTGGGAATGACATTTGGTGTAGGTAGCAAACCGCGACCACCCTGAACTTGTGCTCCCCTACCTCTGCCACGCCCTCCTCGTGCACGATCAATAGTTATCCCTGTGGCAAAAATATCATGCATAGATGATTGCCCTGCTGGGGCGTCAGAGATGTTTTTCAAGGACATCTCGTACTGAAACAATTTAGCACGTAAATATTCAAAACTAGGTAACGTCGGCAAGTATAATAAAGAAGTCACAAGAACGTGTTACTCTGATCCCAGGGCATTCAGTGTTTGCTGCACTTTTTCTTTATCTGACACTAGATATCCAACAATGGCTAATTGATCTGTGATGCTCTTGACTTGATTTAAAAATTCAATAATGGTCATCGTCCCCTTTTTTAGAAGTTGAAATTCACGCTTAAGATATAACACCTTAGCTTCTGATATCTGAGAGTAGGTCTGAGCTAGACTCTCCCACAATACCTTGGCTGTGCAATCATCAGGAATAGAAATCAATACTTCTTGTGATAACGTGGAAGTGATGTATGTTAAATTATGTATATATATATACATATACTTATATATATACATTCGTATATATATAAGTATATATATGTATATATGTATATATGTATATATACATAATATATTTCTTTTTCTTTTTCTGTACAAACCAAAAACCCGATAAGGGTGTTTTGGTAAATCCACATGTATTTTTTCCTTTTTGCTTTTTTCCTTTTTTCTTTCTTTTCCCCTTTTTCCTTTTTCTTTTATTTTTTTAGTTTTACTTTTGAAGGACCATAAGATGCGAGAGAATCGTTTACGGTGGTTTGGACATATTCGGCGAAGGCCTAATGATGCTCCAGTTAGAAGGTTAGAGAAATGGGAAAATATATTAGTTAAAAGAGGTCGGGGTAGGCCTAGGAAGACTTGGATGGAGATGATAGGAAAGGATATGAATGCTTTGAACCTCACCGAGGACATGGCGTTGGATAGAAATGATTGGAGGAAAAGGATTCATGTGGAAGACCCAAAATGAATTTCTTTTTTGGTTCATATCGCTGACCCCAATTGTTTTGGGATGAAGGCGTAGTTGTTGTTGTTTTGTACTTTTGAAGGACCATAAGGGGCCCCACCTATCTAGTCGTTGGGGCCCCAACAGTCATATTTATGACCGTTGGGGCTCCCAATGACTAGAAGGGAGCCCCCCTTTATGGTCCTCCTTTAGCTCTCCTCCTCTATATATAGAGGAGGCTCCCCCTTGTAAATGTATTGTGTTTTCACCCTTCTCTTCCTTTCTTCAATAATATCCAACTTATGACATTAAGTCATTTTCTACTTTTAAGAGTTTTGTGTGAGCACTTTTAGTGTTTGTGTTCACGCTTAAGATATAACACCTTAGCTTTTGATATCTGAGAGTAGGTCTGAGCTAGACTCTCCCACAATACCTTGGCTGTGCAATCATCAGGAATAGAAATCAGTACTTCTTGTGGTAACGTGGAAGTGATGTATGCAACGAGAGCCTGATCGCGCTTCATCCAACCAACAAATGCAGGATTGCGAGTGATATTTGACAGACCGCTGTCTTCTTTTGTTTCTTGTATGATGAATTCTGCAGGTGGTGGAGTGGAGCCATCCAAATGACCTGAAAGATCTTGACTGCGAATGAAAGGAGTAATTTGTCTTTTCCAAGTCAAATAATTGTTTGTGTTTAGTTTTTCAGAAACTAGCTGCCCCAGGAAATTGGAGGAAAGACCGTGATTGGCTGAAGTATCCATTTGCGAAATTTGAGCAAGCGAAGATGAGGCAGATTCACTAACTGGTAGGACTCGGCTGGTATTAGGTTTGAAGGTTGTTAGGTTTGAAAGTTGTGGATCAAGGGATGCAACTGGTAAAAGGGAGTAGCAGCAGATCTTGACTGAGAAGCTTAGGAAGGAGGAGGCGTGAGCAGATTCACGAACTGGAAGGGCTCGGCTGGTATTAGGCTGGAAAGGTGTGGATCAAGGGACGTGGCTGGTGAAAGAATTAGCAACAGATTATGACTGATAGGCTCGGCTCTTTTGAAGAGAACTCAACTTTTGAGTTCGACACGGCTGAAGAGGAACCAGGATTGGAGAAGTAGGAAATCGGGTACGAAGGAAAAAAAAATAGAAAACTTGAATCGTCTTGAATCGTGAAACAGTAAAGAATTGGGTACGAAGAAAAACAGAAAACTTGAATCATCTTGAATCGAGAAAGGGAAAGAATTGACCTGTTTAGAGGAGGAAACATGTCTCAGCTTTTGGGATTAGTCTGTCACGAGGAAGAAGATGTACTCGGCTGAAGGACGAGGATGCAACCTGTCACGAGGAGGAAACAGGAAAGAATCGACCTGTTTAGAGGAGAACTCGGCTTTTGGGTTTAGCCTGTCACGAGGATGCAGCCTGTCACGAGATCGACTGAAGAACGAGGAGGAAAACTCTGTTATGCCCAGATTGCAACCTGCTCTGATACCATGATAAACTGGTTCAAAATCGTGAAAGGGAATGGAGAGGGAGGGAGGAGAGAACTCGAGTTCTGCTTTGGAAACGGCAACAACTATTTTTTTTTAATGCTGCACTAATCTTTTCATTAACCTTAATAGGGTTACAAACAATTTGCATGTACAAAAAAGCTATTGGATATGGATCTCTATTGGATCCATATCCGATCCATATTCTAATACTCTTGACATCGGCAAGAGCCTCACTTATAGGAGGTGCGGAAGTTCTATGAAGAAGGGATGACCTTGCTCAAATTTCAGTCTAATCCCATATAAGGAGAATTTTTTTCTCTCTCAACTTGTTTTTGCCTCATTTCTATTGCCGGACCTTCCCACTTAGGTTATAGCATAGCTAATTCATCCCATATAGGTGATAAGAGACCATAAAAGTCTTTAACACTTCTATCTCTTTGCTTGGTATTATGTATCTTTTCTTTGAGATGGTATAACTGAGCCATGTCTTTTTTGAATAAAGGTTCTTTTTAAAAATACCTATGCATCACGTGCCTTCTTGAATCTAATGATATTGGTGACAATCTTGAGCTCCATGGTATTCATGAATCATGAGAGTATTTGGGCATTGGTTGTCTCCCAGTTGGAGAGGGCTTTCACTTGATCTCTTTCTTTCTTCATTAGCTTTAATTGAGGTTCGGTAGTGGATCCACTAACAAAACCCTCATAATTTCTTCCCTTTGATGTCATTTTCTATAGCGGTTGACCACATCAAGTAATTGTTCTCATTGAGCTTGAAGGAGATGACGGAAAGTAATCTCCTCTCGGCCATGATAGCGATAACTTGAAAAGAATAATCTCCAAAAAGAGAATTGGATCAAGGTATTTCTTGAATTACAAGAGCTCGTAGTTCTGATACCATGAAATGAAGTAGTAACAAAAGCAATAGAATGCCACTAAGGGCTACAAGAGAGCACAAATACACAAGGACCGCTAATCGGTCAAATACAATCTCACTATGGAGACAATCACCAAATACAATCTCACTTTGGAGACAATCACCAAACACAAATCACATAAAAAATATAATCTTTATAATATATCAAGTATGCTTGTAAAAAGCATTCATTAAAACAAGCGGGATGACTCTATTTATAGAGCCAAGAGAGCAAAATGGAGGCAGCTAGCAGTTGGACTGCTCCTAACAGTCATATTGACTGTAACAATAACAAAAAAAAAAGAAAAAATACAAAATAAAAAGAAACAAAATTACAAAACAGCCTCTACTAGACAGTCCTTATTACAATAGGACAAATGACCAAAATACCCATGATATATATATAAGAATATATATACACATGGTATATATATATATTATCATAGTCACAAATATCACTGATATTTTAAAAATATCATGATATTAATGCGGTACAATGGCAAAACGATATTAAAGGTAAAATATCGTGATATTTTCAAAATATCGGGAATTTATATATATCATGATATTATCGTGATCGCAGCACAGCAATGGTGTTTTTTTTAAAACAGTTGGTGTAAGGGTATTTTAGGATTTTTTAAAAAAAGGGGATACTTATGTCTTTCCTAAAATTCCTAATAGGTTAGTTTGGGTATAAAGTTTATACATTTTTGACTTTTGTGAGGGTTATGTAGTTACCTGTCAACTTTTAAAAATGAAAGAGAAAGAGAAAGAAAAAAGAAAAAGAAAGAAAGAAAGAGGAAGGGAAAGAAGGAAGAAAGGAAAGAAAGAAGAAAGAGGAAGGGAGAAAAGGAAAGAAAGAAGAAGAGAAGGAAGGAAGGAAGGAAAGAAGAAATGAATTGATATCATATTATGGCTCATTTGCTTTACATATATTTTTCTTATTTTTCAATTTTTTTCATTTTTTTAATCTTGAGATTTTCCCGAGATTTATTAGAAAACCGATAATATCCTGATATTATACCTCGCCGAGATATAGCCGATGCATAAAGTGCAGCATATCTTGCATCCTTATTATTATGTTAATTTCTATTTTACTGAACCCATTGAATTATGCTACTGATGTAACACTGTATTGTTTCCCAATGGTGCCTCAGCATCCACATTCATGGTGAAAATGTTTTAAAGTTGCAGTTTCTGGCAACAGCCATCACTAGCTTATCTACATGTGTGTCCATAAAATGGTCATCATTAATATCTTTGAGCTTTAGTATGTGTCAACAGGTTCACCAATTTTTTTGCCCTTAGCAAGTTAAAAAATAGGGAAAATTTTATTTAGGGGCCAACCTTTTGCCTATAATTCCCAAAATGGGCCATACCTTTCTAAAATTCCAGATATGGGCCAACCTTTCCTAAAAACAGTCAAATAGGGACCTCAGGTCAACATCTGTCATCTTGGAAAACATGATTCCTTTTTGGTTTCTTGTTTTGTCCCTTGAAAATTGAAAAGTACTCATTCATCCTCATAAAAAAAGAACAATAGTTTGAACTGTTAATGATGAAGGCCACTATTGAAATTTTACTTGTGATTTAACGTGAGTTAAAGGACAATAATAAATGCAGGCCCTTGTTTGGCAGTTTTCTGGAAACCAGAGGCTCATCTTTGGAAATTCAGAAACGTGAGGCCCATGTTTGGAATTAAGGGCAAAAGTTTGGATCCTAAATGGATTTTTCCCTGAAAAATAACATAGTTCCAAACATTAATTGTTACCACCCAGGGTTATTAAGTAATTTTGTGAAAAGTAAAGACACATTATTAGCTATGTTGCATGGGTGTGGGTGCGACACGGTTTCAGAAAACATGCGTGCAGGGGTGCGACTAGTTTATATATAAATATATATTTGCTACAATCATTTGTAACTACAATCGCGTTGGAATATCATGACGCGAGTTGTTTTGACTCAATCTAACCTAACAAGTGTGTTCAGCATGCTCAATTTAGTAGGAATCGACCCTTGGATCATGTTTTTTTGACGAAAAAACATGTTTTTATGAGTCAAGAAAAATCGAGTCATAGCCGTTGATTTTTAGATCGCTGGAAAAGCCTGTATACTGGTTGGATTTTGGCGAAACAAAAGTGGGTTGCCACTAATAAAAACATGTAGATCACATCTATGGTGTTAGATGTAAAAAAAAACAAAATAAATAAAATAAAAAATCATTGTTTGCTAAGTCGATTGTAAATACAATGGACTGTAGCAAACATTATATTATATATATATATATACACACACACACACACTCAAAATGTGGATGAAACTGGGTTGACCATATGCAGTTTCAGACAGAATTGGACCCATGTGCAGTTGGCTGCACGCGACACCGCTGGAAGCTGTGTCCCTGTGTCACACCCGCACCGACACGGGTGTGATGCCCTTTTAAGAGTGACCGCGTTACATAGATTATTATTTGTACTTTGGTAATGCAAGGCATTTAATGTATATCCCTTATTACTTACCCATCCCCTAGTGGTTACAGTTAATTTAAAAAGACCAGATGGTACCTCAAAATTTTCAAGAGAGAGAGAGAGAGAGAGAGAGAGAGAGAGAGAGAGAGAGAGAGAGAGGTTGTCTCTTCCCTTAGTAAGACGATATTGGTTACTCACTGGATAATTAATGAAAAACCATCAGTAATTCGCATGTTCATGTGTGTGTGTGTGTTCAGTTTTCTTGGTTTAGATTTGCTTCACATCATAAATGCGCATGTATGTGTTGTTGTTTTTATGTATTACTTGGTTCACTATAAACTTCTGCTGAAGATTATCCATGTTCCTGAGTTAGGTTCACATCATTTGTTTGTACTTTTTTTTACCAGTATCATCATAAAATATTTCAAAACCATAAGCCATCTTGCTATAAGGGGAACATAGATGAAAAATACAGATTAGGAATATAAGTAGGATCTATGTCTTCCCCGATGGTTACATTTTTTGTTTTCAATCTGACAAAACTATTAGTTATGTTGTCCCTAGGGAATGCTACAATACATGGATTTGTTTAAATTTATGTTGATCTGGATGAAGATAATTGATATTAATAGTTCTTTCATGTTTTGATATAAAATGTGTCAGATTGGCCTTTCAGCATCAACAATAGCATCTAGCTTTGGAAGGGCAATTTCGGAAAATAAAGAGCTCTCAGACTATAGACCTGAGGACATTTCTCTTTCTCTCCTGCGTATGATTTCATACAACATTGGGCAGGTAATAGTTATCCTCAGCTAATCATACGTTTGAATGAGATTTATGTTGCTATTTTCCCAAAATTGAGATATTGATGCAGCGATTTGTGCTAATGCATATTTCCTTCTGAATAAAATTTTTATTTTTCTTTTCTTCCTTTTTTGAGAAATAGAGAAGTGCTTCGTTAATAATAAAGGTGACCAAATGGCATAAACATGATCCAGCAATGATAGAACAACCAAAAAACCAAGATATAAAACAAATTTCCTATCCTCATGCAATAAGTGGAGTAAAGATCAGTAACTGGCCAATTCATCTTAGCCCAATATGCTACGCTCATTTGAATGAATAGATGCAAGGATGCTTCCCTCATGGATCAGTCTTGGTAATTCTGGAACTCTTGTTCTTTCTCCACAACCCATTCAATCTCAAAGTGTCACCAACGCCAAATTATCTCCCATTTCCCTCCAAACCAATGATAAGAGAGCTTAAACTGCTATCAGTTGGAACTCACTATTAATAATCTGACTCTGTTAGGTTTAGTAGGCGATGAAAGAATGATCAAGCCCCAAACAGATTCTGAACATCTGTTGGCCAGATGAAACCCTTGTCATAAGACTTGGTTTGTTAAAGGTCTGAGATAATAGGGCAATCGAAAACAAATGAATTAGGTGTAACGCCCCAAAATCTCGAACTTGTAAACTTTTAGGAAAAATTTGAAACTGTGCAAACAATCATTTTTCAGAGTTTAAAATGGTAGTTCAACGGAAAACAATGTTTGGAAGTACAAGTCAATAGACCTTGGACACATTACAAGCGAACTTTCCTTTATATAATTGAGTTGCATCTTCATACAATCATTGAAACCACATAGCTTTAAACAAGTTTTTGATAATTAAAGTTTACACAAAAATGAAGTATTACAAAAGAAACCCTTATACAAAATTACAAAACATGCTCAAGAGCGAAACAACACAGAGAGTGGGTTCTTTATGTCATCACGTCATTATGCCATCGCGCCATCGCCTACCACATCAACCTAATCATCACCTGTATCCCATAAAATGGGCCAGACTTATGAAAGCCTAGTAGGTGCATAAATATCAAAAATCAGAACAAGACTAACATATGCGTTATTCCTTTCGTGATGTGCAGTTTTTGAATATGTAAAATGAGCATGGTAATCTTGTTTCGATAATCACTGACTTGTGGGTACACACAGGATAAACATAGAAACAACTGAGACTGTCCGGGGGTTTATTATTTCATGTATTTTAATACCCCGGACAACTAGCTGAGTCCGCTCCCAAGGGGACGGCCTAATGATCAAGAGAGAATTTTCAGAAGCCACTTGTTACTTGGGAATGCATTTGAACTTCTGCAATAGTCATTGGGATCTACCATGTATGATAATATTTGGTAGCCCAGTCCCCTAACTTTGATAATTGGGAATATCGAGTCATTGCTACTTGAGGAGCATAGTGGTTAACAACTTGTCCATCAGAGTTTTTGTACCATTCTATCATCTCTCTTGACAGAACTAAAGAATAAATAGGTACGTCAAGTCTTATTTTATCTGACAATCCATTCAATATGCTCTGGCTTTTTAAACTAAATTTAGCATCTTGCCTGTGAAGGCGATCATCTCCATTTATGTAATTTTCTTTTAATCATGGTGTATTATCGCACTACGAGGTTACCATAAACCTTTAGTCCAATCATCATCGTACTAACATGTCGTGCATGTCTGATAGTACAATTACGATGAGAAAGATATTGGTTTCTCAAAAAGAAACCCATACACAACATTTGAAAATTTCAATATCCCGTCTCTGTGGCTGGGGAATGTTCGAGTCATTCCGGATACAGAAAAGGACCTGACGTACGTATCACTGAAGGCTACGCAGTCAAGGCTTTTTTGTTATGTTGGTTCGAAGAGAAAAAACTAGTTGCGAATATGCAAACGCAAAACACTTGTTTTGCTTTTTGAGACATCGAAGAATGCGAGCTTGAAATCTCGCATGTGAAATGTTTCAAAAATCGAGTTTCGACGAGGATGAGCAAATCTGCTTCTTTAAATACATACTAACGTAATCTAAAGTAGGCAAGAGTATGCAAAAACTGCGTACTTTATAAAATTATATATGTATATAGAATACATATATATATATATTAAAGCATAAGCCTATGGACATTACAACGCGACGACAAGGTAAATGGCATAAAGCAGGAGCCGATGTGTGAAACCACACATCGAGCTAAATAAATTGCGTAAGCGAGGCCTGGTGTATGAAATCGTATATCGGGCTAAGTAAATTGTGTAAAGCAGGAATCTGTGCACGTTATAGCGCGACAGCAAAGTAAATGATATAAAACAAGGCCCGATGTATGCAACCACACATCGAGCTAAATAAATTACAGAAAGCTGAAGCCTGTGCACATTACAACACGACAACAAAGTAAATGACGTAATTTAAAATGGACAAGAATACACGAACCTTCGTCATTAAGTTAAAAGCATATATATATATATATATATATATATATATATATATATATATATATATATATATAACGTAAATATAATACATATAAGTAGAAGTATTCTGACATTGTTCTCGTATGCAATTTTTCCCTACTTCAGAGATAGTTCAAATCTTCGACGATTTCGAGTGTAGGTTCTTAAAGGCTCGTACCTCGGTAAGCGTGTCTTGTCCGTTGTGCAGCGAAGAGAGTCCGGGGAGCTTTGGCGAGAGGGCAAGCTCCGACATGGAGGTTCCGACGAGAGAGAGAGAGAGTGATGTGGGGGAGTTGGGGGCTCTGGCGTGGGAGAGAGAGACGAGAGGAAGTCAGGGGCTCCGGCGAGGGAGAGAGATGGGAGGAAGTCGGGGGGCGTCAGGTTCTATTTTAAAAATAAACCTCCCTTGTGGGGTGGTTTAAATAGACCTAAGGGTGGTGGGGATGTCGAGTCGACATCCCACCCATATCCGGTCGAATCCAATCTGGATCCAAATTCAAATTTTTTTTAAAGAACCCCAAAAAAATTAACGAGTTTTACATTAGGTTCAGGACTAAATTTAGAAGTTTGGTTTGTGACATGGACCATGTTATGTATGCTTCTTTTCACTGGCCTTTTCAGAAATAGAAGATAAAATTCATTCCATGTTAGTTGAAAGTGCAAAATTAACAAAAATCTCAAAAGTCTCTCTTGAAACTCTTCTTATCGCAATTAAGCCTCTTCCTGATTCCAGACGTGTCTATGGAGGTTTTCCTTGGAAAAGATCCACTTCAAGTTTGTATAAGTTTGCCATATGCTTGCAGGAAGGACCTACATTTGGATTCTAATAATACTCAATATGCCAAAAATAAAATCTGCATATAACATGTTTCTACTTTTAAACTTTGGTAACCAAATTTTCATATATTTGAGGAACTTTTCCAGCCGTGGATGGTTTGAGAATAAGTTCTGTTGTGCTTTTTATTCTACATGGTTGTTACTCTATCACATGTAGATAGGCTACTTCCATATCCTAGTCAAGAATAGTTCAATCCAATTTCCAAATATCTATTATAGTATTACAGAGGGTCTGGAATGGCATTATCAACTCAGTCAAGGTGGCAATTGTAAATAAAGAGTTATTACTGACGGCCAGAGTATTATGAAGCTGAACTTAATCACACCAACACTTTGATTGATGTAGTTCCCTTGGCTTAGTGTATTTGATTGTTCATTCGATTGTTAAAAGGTGACACATGTGTCAAGCCAACAAAGCTCAATGGATAGGATCTCCAGAAAAAAAGTGTTGCAAATCTAAAAAATATTCATTTTGGTCATTACTGAAATGCATAGATAGACTATGATATGTAGAATATTTGCTTTGTTTTTTATATAATGTCATAAGAAAACACAGCAAGATTCTTATCTGGGCAAGAAATGCACTTGTAATGGTGAATAGTTCTTGAATCTGAACAATTCTGTTTCTTGGGTTTATCATATCGTCTAAAACTTAATGTGCTTAACGTGTCTGCATTTAGTTGTGAACTGAGTTCTTATTCTACCCGAGGCATTTCCAGTTCTAGTCTGACTATTTCAGATGAGATGTTCTTAATATGCTTATTCTTTATTTTTATGACTACTAGATCTCTCACTTAATTGCACTACGCTATGGGCTCAAGAGGATCTTTTTTGGAGGATTCTTTATACGAGGCCATGCCTACACTATGGACACAATTTCTTTTGCAGTTCACTTCTGGTAATCGTTTAACTCTATGGCAGCCTTTTGGACTTTTAGAACTTGTCCATCTTATTTGTAAATCTAGTGGACTTGATCAAGGTGAATCACAAGAAAATTTGTTTTCTTGTGAGTTACTCATTGGGACATGCCTTTACATCATTTGAAATTTAGTTCCATTATTATCATATTAGGTCGAAAGGTGCAGCACAAGCAATGTTCTTACGCCATGAAGGATTTTTGGGGGCTTTAGGTGCATTTTTGAGCTATAACAAGCATGGTCTTGATGATTTGATGGCACATCAATTTGTGGAAAGATTTCCCTCTGGTACTCCTTATGTGGGAGTAAAGATCCCTGTTCCACCTCTTGGAGATCTTGATGAAAAGGTGATTTGATCAGATAAATCATGGTGACTTGTTACCTTTTAATAGTTATCCATTACTTTTGACCAGCATTTTAGGCCAAACCATTCAGATACTGTATAGCTGATCATTGTTGAGCAAGCTAAATTTATATCATCATTTTACATATTTGCTTCAGGTCTTATCATTTTTTCGGCTATTGATAGCAGTTTTAATGCTATCAGCATTTTCTTTATTCCCTTTTATCAGTTACTATTTATTCTAATTTCTCCTTTTTGCATGTACTTGAATATGGAAATAAAACATTCAGATATCTTGGTTGGAGAAGTTCGTGCAGGAGGGCACTAAAATCACTGCGCCTGTTCCAATGATTCCACCTGGTACCACAGGACTTGGCGGCTTTGAGAGACCATTTTCCAAGGGAGGCACTCTACGTTCTGATGCAAGCGCTGCTCTGAATGTTGGTGTACTACATCTTGTTCCATCACTAGAGGTGTTCCCATTGTTGGCAGATCCAGAGAAGTATGTGTAACTTTCCTTTTAATCAGTTCATTGCAATAATGCTTTTAACAGGTGGATTACAATTTACTTCTTTTTTGACCTTTACAAATGGTTGAGAAAGAAGTTTCTCCCCCTATTTTTGCACAAATGGTACCACCCTGCTATGGTTTGGCAATCTTTGTTTCTAAGACATGCAAATATGTGCTATCAGAACCCGGCCTCAGGGAGGGGTGTTTCTGACTGGCCTAGGCATGGATGAGGGCTGGACGCGAGTCCCAGTAGGGGGGCGTCGGCAGGTAGGAGAGGGAATATCGATCTCTCCTGGTCGGTGTCTTGCATAGGGAAGAAGGCTGGGGCGTATGGAGGGAGGATTTTTATCCCTCGAGGTTGGAAGCAAGCACAAAAAAAAAAAATAGAGAATTCACTCAATAAACTTCATTGATTATTAACCAAGAATAATAACACTTTTTTATAGAATCTACCAAAGAGTCCTAAAAGCAATGAGAGACCAAAGAATTAAGAGTCCAAGGAAATAAAGAGTTCAAGAGAGAGAGAATCTCACAATAAGTAGGAATCCCAAAAGAAGGGGTGTCCTCCAGTCTTGCTAAGGTTGGGACTCTTGGACGGCTTCTCAAGTGGGGACTCTTAGGCAGATTGGATCTGGATCTAGGTCGTGGGAATCGGGTCCTCGACGGACCAAGGTGGTCTGTAACAATCTACCGCTCTGAAATTTGCCTTGTCCTCAAGGCGAGAATGATCTGCAACAACCGATCCTTGTCACCTTTGGGGTCAAACACCATGCATGGGTTTTCCCATGGGCCTTGATTTTTCTTGGAAAGTGGTTGCGTCCTTGAGTGTGATTGATATCCGACAAACTCTTGGCATGTTGTGCTTGGTTCGAGCTAGGGCCGTGCATGAGTTTTCCAAGAGCGAGGCAGCAATTGATTTCACCTGTGCGTTGTGTGCAACAACTAGATTATTGCTTCGAGACACTCCATATTCCCATGGTTTGTCTGCTATTTTGGCTGGCGAACTTGAAAGTAGAGTGCATTGTCCACCCTCGGTAACTGGGCAGTTAGCAGTTGGCTGAAGTCTTGTTTCCACATTCATCCATGATAGGCTTGTTGTCTCTGTATCAACAACTGCTTCAAGCTATATGATCCCCTTTGAGTCAGACATATCCTGCTTGTCCAGTCCTTGGATGGCCTCACACCCATTGTGCTCGGGAGTGGGTCTAGAGGCAGGTTGTCTTGCATTTGCATGACCGGTTGACTCGATTGGATGGTCAACCTCATGGGACATGAATCTCTGACTGGTTATTCCACTGGTATCAGACCAGTACAAGCGTATCCTAGAAAGTTTCTCCTTGGCCATACATGCCAATTCGAAACACTGGATCAAGGCGATGGGTATCGCGGCTTGGACCTTGATCTGCAGGTCCACTTTGAGACTTGCTATGAATGTCTCAATCAACGATTCTTGGGACCACCTAGTCACCAGGTTGGTCAAACACTCGAACTCTGCCTGGTACTTAATGACGTTGCCCTGTTGACAGATCTTGGACAACGTAACGTGGTGGTTGACATAGGCATAAGGGCCGAACCATATCACCAAGGCTCAGGAGAAGGCCTTACAGGGAAGCGTACCTATCTGCGTCTCGAGCCAATGGTACCGACAGATGACTTTATCCTCCAGGTGGATCGAGACCAAGGTAACCTGATCTTCCTCCGATGTTTTGGCAATCTTGAAGTATTGCTCCGTGCGGAATACCCAGTTGGTGGGGTCTTCACCAGAGGAATTCAGGAAGTCTAGCCCAGTTTGACGGACGTGGTAGGGTCCCTGTATGGATCCTATCTCTAAGCCGCTGGCTCCCGACCCACCGCGATGCCCTGAAGCCTAAAGGACTACTCTAGCCTCCACAGTTTTGCATGGAGTCTAGGATAGTAAGCACTTGTTGGAAACACTCATCCAACCTGCCGTTTAACTTGTCTATGTGTTCGTTCACCCTGGTGAGCCTTTCCTCAAGGTGATTGTTGGGAGCTTGCATCTCTGTGCGAAGCTTTCCAATCTAGTCCTGGGCTAGTGTCATTCTTGGAATTTACAAGGCCGATACGAATTCAAGAAACGAGTATCGAAGGCTCACAATCAAACAAGAACACCTCACGCGTGCAACCTACTAGTTGCAGGGCTCGTGCACGCAGGATTGATCACTCAAGCTACAAGGTGTAATCAGCCACACACCTGGGTTTGTCAGACCCTCCTAAAAGCGTTCACTCGTGATCCAAGAACCTAATCCTGGTTAGAATCGTGTAGGGCATGAGCCCTTGTTGACGCACAATAGAAGTTGATTTGTCTGATCTTGGCTCCACGAAAAGACCTACTTTGATTCCAATTGTCAGAACTCGACCTCAGGGAGGGGCGGTTCTGACTGGCCTAGGCATGGATGAGGGTTGAACGTGAGTCCCATTAGGGGGTGTCGGTAGGTAGGAGAGAGAATATCAATCTCTTCTGGCCGGTGTCTTGCGTAAGGAAGAAGGCTGGGGCGTGTGGAGGGAGAATTTTGATCCCTCGAGGTTGAAAACAAGTACAAGAACGAAGAATAAAGAATTCACTTAATAAACTTCATTGATTATTAACCAAGAATAATAACACTTATTTATAGAGTCTATCAAAGAGTCCTAAAAGCAATAAGAGACCAAAGAATTTAGAGTCCAAGGAAATAAAGAATTCAAGAGAGAGAGAATCACAAAAGTAGTAGGAATCCCAAAAGGAGGGGCGTCCTCTGATCCTGCTAAGGCTGAGACTCTTGGACGGCTTCTCCGGTGGGGACTCTTGGGCGGATTGGATCCGGGTCGTGGGAATTAGGTCCTCCTGGACGGACCAGGGTGGTCCATAACATGTGAAAATTTAATAATTTTGATCTGTAAAGCTGTATGCAGAGTAGCATGGTAATTTAACTTATTCAAATTAACAGAACTTGCTAGTAGAATTGGTCATTTTAACCTCTTTAATTTTTCTTGATTCTCTCTGCAAAAAACTCATTTTATTTTGTCAAATGGAGTGATGCACTGATTTGGTTGGACCCTATTAGCAAGTTAGGTGATTGCTCTACCTTTTGCTAATTAACAGAAAATGACACAACAGGCTGGTTCGTAAATTGTGTACTTCACCAAAAATGAATGATTACACTTTGGGCTACCAGCATGCTTTAGGTTCATGAGGCCATAGAAAACACCTTGGCTGATTTATGATTTATTCTAAGTCAATTAAAAATAACATGGACGTTGTGTTGTTTGGATCTGACTTTCCAAATACTTTTTAATTTGCCAAATGATCCTTCTGCATCCTTGTAATTGTTCAACAGGTATATCTGGCACACATTTATGATCAAATTGAGCTAGTTTTATGAGCTACTATAATATCTGTTCTTTTGTTCATGTTGTTGTAATTCCCATTATTGTTGCATTAATTATTTTATCTTGATATCTGAGTCACTATGAAATGTTATTTACATTGCCAGAATTTTTTCCATAGGTATGAGCCAAACACTGTTGACCTCTCTGATCATAATGAACTTGGGTAAGTAGCTCAGTTAATTTCCTAATGTCTAAAAAAATCACTTCTATACTTTTGACAATGATACATACATACATTCATATACACATACATGTATATACATGCATGCATACATACATACATACAGACATCTCTATCTATGTATATATGTGTGTATACACACACATGTATGTAGATATGCTTATTTGATAAAGGCTTTAGCAATACTAGGTTTTTACCCTTAGTGCGTTTTTCTCTTGTAGATATTGGTTGAATGTGTTGTCGGAGCATTTATCTGACCTTGTTGATAAGGTAGAATTACATCACCTTATAAGTTTTACATGAGATACTTGGAAATTGTTGCAGATTTGCTTTATTTCATGCCTCTACTGGTTAAAGACACTGTAAATGGAAAACTATTAAAATTCAGGATATGTCAAATGATAAGTTGTCACTTCCCCTATCTACACATAATAGCCATATCACATTGACACAAACAACAAATATACAAGGATAAGTAACTTGGCCATGTCAACTTTATGGAAAATTGGATTATGGAGAAGCTTTATATATATACTTGCGTGATATACAGTGTAATATATGTTTAGTTCTTGTTATACAGTTTATTTTACAAAGTCAACACTCAAGATCATTTAGAAATAGAAATATAGGTGTGTCAATGACAAACTGTAAAAGAAAAGCTGCAAATAGGACAAACTAAGGGCTCTTGATATTACCTGAATGTTGGGCATGTCTTTCTGACAACGGTTTTGATTATGACCATGAACATGAAGTACCATTGTATGTCTGATGTCCATGTTGTTATTATCATGTCAATGTGAGACGCACAAGCTAAGTGAATTGTTTATGTGGCTGAGCTTAGTAGTTTATTGCTTATGCTTAGGATTTAGGACAGTGGCATTGTAAACTCTATGTGCAGACTTGTCCTGCCACGCATCATTGAACAATATGTTGTCTTGCACTCCCAACATGTCTTCCAAGATTTTCATCATATCCTGGTGTCTTTATATCCATCATATCATCTATGCAGATGTAAAATTTGTTAGATTTAGGGTTTATTAGGTTCTTGCAGAGAGAAAAAGAAAACAACAAGGTCTGGGTTGAAACTCCACAATTCCCAATAATGGAAAACATGTTCTTTACTGTGAATATATATTAATCTTACAACTGATAAAAATACCCTTAACATTATAGAATACAAGAAACAACTAATAAGGGCATTTAGGGAACAAATGTAACACAACATAATAAACATAATAAACAATCGTTAGCATAAAAATCACGCTTGATGTGATCTGAATCTGGATCCAGACCCAGATCCGACCACCTCAACCTCACACTCTAATAGCCTCCCTCAAGTTGTACCTGGTTAACAACAATGGACAACTTGCTTCTTAAATACCAAAACCTGTTCGTTGGGAGGCCTTTAGTGAACAAGTCAGCAACTTGGTCTTCAGTCCGGACATAGTTGGTCTCTATCTCCTGATCCTCCACTTTCTAACGAATAAATTGTCGATAAATTTCAATATGATTTGTCTTTCCATCTTGAATTGGATTTACTGAAATCTTGATAGATCTTTGATTATCACACAACAAGAGTGACTTGGGGATGACTTCTCCCAAATCATACAACATGTGTCTACCATGTCATTTCAGCTGTAACTGTAGCCATGAAACGATACTCTGCCTCTGTACCTGACTTCGAAACAACCTTTTGTTTCTTACTACTCTAAGAGACCAAATTTCTTCAAAGAAAAAACATAATATCCAGATATTGACCTTCTCTCATCAGGATCTCCTGGCCAATCGACATCTAAATAAGCTGTAACCATTAATACATCTTCATGTGTTGCTCTTTTTTTGTAGAGCAAGCCATCTCCAATAGTACCTTTTAAATATCTCAAAATTTTTTTCACCCTCCATATGTGACATCTAGGATGATGCATTAATTGTGATACTTGATTAACAACAAAAATAATATTTGGACGGGTAAAAATAAGATATTACAGCATTCCAACTATGCTTCTGAACTGTGTTGATTGAAACTCCAATTCTCCATCATTTTCTCCCAATTTATGATGAATGAGAACTGAAGTTGCAACCGACTTACAATCTTTCATGCCCGTTTACTTAGGAGATCTATCGTGTATTTGTGCTGAGTTAAAATAAGAGAATCAGCTTGCCGATCTACATCTATCCCAAGGAAATATCATAGCAGACCAAGATCTTTTATCTTAAATTTTTATTTAAGAACCTCTTCACTTCTTCAATATGTTCACCACAACTGCCAGTAACAATTATATCATCAACATGAATTAGTAACACAGTGATAAGATTGTTACCTGTGTAAATAAAGAGTGAATGATCTTATGGCAACCGAGTAAAACCATAGCCTCAAATTGCAACCGAAAAACTCTCAAACCAAGACCTTGAAGCTTGCTTCACTCCATAAATAGACCTTTTTAATCTGCAAACATGATTCTTTGGTTTTCTTTCACTATACCCTGGTGGTTGCTCTATATAAACTTCCTCCTTAAGATGCTCATATAACAATATGTTCTTTACATCCAATTGACTTATTTTCCACCTGTGATCAATTGTGAGAGAAACAATGATCCATATAGTGCCTATTTTGACAACAAGACTGAAAGTCTCATCATAATCATGCCCATACACTTTGGTGAATCTCTTGGCTACTAGGCAAACTTTATATCTCTCGATGGTACCATCGGGTTTATATTTTATTTTATACACCCATTTTAAGCCAACTACATTTTTATCAGGCAGTCTTTTCACTATCTCCCAACTCTGGCACTCATGCAAGGCCTGCATTTCTTCATTCATAGCTCCTATCCGCCTATTTGATTGCACTACATGCTGAAATGTTTTAGGTTCTCGTTGTTGTCCAATGTAAGTTAGGACGCATTGAAAGTCTATATTTAAATTTTCATAACTCACCCATCTTTCAATCAGATGTCTCACCTTGCTTGATGTTCTTATTGACTGAAGTTGGCTCTCTTGATTTGACAATTGTTGTTGATCTTGCAGGACCCTCTGCTGAAGACTTTGATTATGCCTTGTATAAACACATCCCTCTTTGAATCAACCTGGTGTGGTCTCTACATTGCCAAAGTCAATTTCTGTGTCACCATTCAATTCAGTTGAAGGATCTTCCAAGACATCTTGACTTTGATCAGGAATAAGATTCGGCTGTTGCACCTTATCATTCATAGCTGAAAATAGGCTATCATCCAGCCAAGGATGATACACTTCAATATTATTTTTGTCTTGCATAGTATAATGGCAACACTGATCATTAGAAAAATTGCATTCATCAAACACAACGTTTCTAGATATTTTGCCTAACCTTTGTAATCATCAACATATCCAATGAAACAACAAACATGGGCTTTATGCTGAAATTTGTTTCTCAGCTGACTGTCCACATGAACATAACACACATCCGAATGCCTTTAACTCATTATAATTTGAGTACTTAGGAGAATTGTTCTGCAAAAGTTTCATGGGCAATCGATTTATGACATATATAAATGTATGAAATGCCTCAGTCTATAATTTTATAGGAACTTTGCTTTCATGAATCATGAAAATTGCACTCTCTACAATATGACGATACTTTCTTTCAGCAATGCCATTTTGTTGAGTTGTCCGCAAGCATGAAACTCTTCGACCAATTCCATTATTCTATAAAACTTCAATAAATTCCTTTGACAATTATTTACCACCACCATCACATTGGAGATTTAGAATATTTGATGAAAATTGAGTACAAATATAGGCACAAAAGGTTTTAAACACACCAAAAACATCAGATTTATGCTTCAAGAAAAATATCCAAGAATAATGAGAGTAGTAATTAATAAATAAGACATAATATTTGCTACCAGAAGAGGAAGGAAATGGAGATGCTCCCCATACATTAGAATGAATAATGTCAAACGGTCTCGAAGCTCTTTTATTATATGAATTGAATGACAAAACATGACTCTTACAAATTTGACAACTAGGACATAGACTCTCACAAGACTCTTCACCCAAGACAAATTTAGGTAACAATTTATTTAAAACTAGTCTTTCAAAGAATACTCTACCACAATGACTTAATCTACTATGCCAAACATTAGATTGACTAGACTTTGAAATACTGAAAACAGACGCAGAGGACTCAGGCTTCGAGTGACTATCCAATGTAGCACGAGCAGTCAAAGGATCTTCTTTGAAAACGTACATGTTGTCACATCTATCTGCTTCAACGAACGTCTTCCTCGTTTGAAGATCTTTAACATACACAGAAGATAGAGTAAATTCAACATATGAATTGGTATCATCAACAAGCTTAGAAACAAAGTCTATATATATATATATATTATTAGGGGACCACAATACATCAAACAACTAGACAAAATGAGATTTGGATCAGAGTTACCAGAAACACGCATGTACTAGGGGAAGCGCGCTTCCCTAAGACGCGCTTCGGAAGCATGAAACGCGGCACTTCCGAAACGCGTGGGGAAGCACATGAAAAACATAGGAAGTGCATCCCCCTTTAAAGGGAAGCGTGTCCCCCGTTAAAGGGGTACTCCTTTAAAGGGGGATGCGTTTTTTAAAATGTCAAGTTTGCCCCTTTTTTTTTTAAAAAAATTAACACGTGAAAAACAAAAAAATTAAAGAAAATCGTTTTTGAATAAGGGCAAAATGAACATTTTCAAAAAATCGTAAAGATAAAAAAAAGAAACTTAAGGTTTTTGTTTTTTTCATCCAACTCTCTCTCTCTCTCTCTCCCTCTCTTGTTTTCGGCCACCGGCGACCTCCTCCTCCATTGACATCCGACGATCGACGACCTCCTCCTCCATTGACGTTCGACGACCGACGACCTCCTCCATCGACGTTTGACGACTGACGACCTCCGCCACCGACGATGTCTCTGTTCAGGTACGCTCTCTTTTCTCGATTCTCTCTCCTCTGTCATTTCTCGTCCCTCCGTTGTTGCTGTTTGATTTTCTACCGAGTCTCGATCGAGCTCGATGCGTGTTTGGTTGGAAATGAATGGAAAGAAACCGATGGGTTTGATTGGTTTCAGTCGGCACGTTGGCGATGCTGTCACTGTGCGTTAGATACGTGAATTTTTAAGATGTCTTGGTGACATGATCGATTCTTATCAGCGAAGCAGGATTTTTGCGTCGATCGTTCACAGGGAGTCACTTTGCTCGCTGCGACGCTTGGTTAATAGCAAAGTCACAAATCTTGTTATTGGTATTTTCTCGACGGTGAACAAAAATATTGCAATAAATTGAAGAACTTTGTTTTTTTTTTTTGGGGGGGGGATCTATGTACATTTAAAACTTGAAAATGTATGAGAAAACACAATAAAAACATTAAGATATAAAAATGTTGATATTATGTTAATGATATTGCAACAAAAACCATGATATGTTCAAAATATCTTGTTTTTTGTGGGGGGATTGTATTTGTTTCTAGAGATCTTGCGCTAAAATAGCGTGGCTTAAAAAATCCCGAGATATTTTTGTGAGTATGGTTAATAGATATGAAGTGCATTGGGGATTTGGGGGGTTACTAGTTAATTGGGTGACCCCACACTATTGTGTGTACTCAGTTGAGCTAAGATTGGGCTTGCTTAGGTGCAATGTTTTTTCCACTCTTCATTATCTTGTTGGGTCTGCAGTGTCACTTGCAATCTTGTTTTAATCAATTAACCGGGAGAAATGTCTAACTAGGGAATACTGTAGCCTAGGGAATTTGGATCATGTTGGTTGTGTTCATAGTTTTCTTCTATGTGGTCCCACACTTTCCCGCTTCTTAAATTTTTGAAAGTGCCTCGCTTCCCGCTTCTAGCTCCCGCTTCCTGTATCGCTTCCCTCTCCCGCTTCCTCGGCTGGTAACTCTGATTTGGACAAAGAAAGAAAAATATCTTCGGAATGTGTAATAGGGTGGCGTCTACCATCCCCAGTAACAATATTGTTTTTACCAGAATAAGAAATCAATTTGGAGAACTTACCTGGTTCACCTGTGACATGGCTGTCAACTCCTGAATCAACATACCAAACACCCTGATCATTTTGTTTGAAGCTCAGTCCGAAAAATGCAACCAACATAAGCTCTTTGTCAGGGCCAATTTGCCTTTTGTTCTGCCCTTGATCTTTAAGTAAAGATCTACCTTTAGCTTCATGATTGTACCTTAGATCATCTTTAAACCAACACTTTGCTTTGACATGACCTTTCTTCTTGCAAATGTAGCATGTAGGAATGTTATTACTGAATGCACCTCTCCCTCCTGGAGAGATGTTAGTAGTAAGAATTCCTCAACCTCCCTGATTGCAAGCTCTGCCTCAACCACGTCCACGGCCTGAAAAAGATCCCGTAAACAACACATCATGGGAATCTACTTCAGTTTTTTCTGTATTTGACATCCCCTTTAGTGACATCATATAACTAAGGAGTTTGGCTTTGAGGTCATCAAAATTACAAACAATCTCAGCATATTGTATAGTGGACATCACATAAAACTCAGGTCCCAAGCTAACTAAAGCTTGCTGAATTTTGTCTCTAAGATACTTGACATCCAATTAACGCTAGCTGATATGTAATGGACTTAATCTTGTTGAAATATTCTATAATAGACATGGATGCTTCCTTCTTCAACATTTGAAATTCTCTTTTCAAATAAATGATCTTGACTTCTGAAATCTATTAGTAGGTCTGTGATCCCAACTCATACCTGTTAAAAAGTAGAATCTTTTTTAAACATTTGCGAAAACATTCTCAGAGACCCGAGGCCTTTACTGTTATAACCAATCTACAACCACAAGGGATCTTACATTACCATCAACGAAAACAAACCAACTTCATTTATTAAATCATAGAGTTTGAGAACATGTGCAAATGAATATAAATGAATAAAAAAGTAGACCCACTCTGTCCCTAAGTAAAACTGTCAAGTAGTTGTTTAACCATCGTAGCTTCTCGTAGTAGCAGGTTCCCTCATTGGCTCTCAGAGGCTGTGAAAAACATAAAAATAAGAGTGTCAGAATCATAGATCTTACGTACGAGTCTCTCTAATGAATCAAATAAGTAAAATGAACATAAATAAGATTCATGTAACATTTTAGAGGGCTACAATTACAATGAATTTATAATTCAATTAATCATTCATGCAATACAGAACAATTATTAAACAATAGAAAACACTACTAAGCAATAGAAAACATTTATCATGCATTAGAGGGCAGTTATCATGCCACTATCGTATAATACAAGAGAAAAATAAGTAAATATGCATAATCTAATGTATAACAGGAATATGCATAATATCAATGCACATGCATGAGTAAATTATTATCTTTATCAGAGTTTTCTTTTATATGTATATCTATATTAAATGTACACCATTTTTGTTCCTCTTTTTTATTATCATAGCCCGTGGATACTCAAAACAGGTAAACAATTCCTAAGGTCAACTTAGGTTTCCAGTTATAGCTTAATACACAATTTGTATTTTATTACTAAGTTCTACACTTAGCCCCCGACGGATATCAAGAATCAACATCATTCATTGGAATATTAGAAATCAACATCTAATGTCGGGACACCAGGGAAATCAACATCTATTGATGTCACTTTCTTGGTATACCAATAACAGCAGCTGTGTCTATACACCATCCTCAGACAAAGTGACAGAATCTTCTTAAAACCGTGGCTGAGAGGTGAACCACCTATTTGGGTTTAGGAGCACAAACACACACAAAGTTTTAGTATCCTCACAGTTCCCCAAAACCACAAGTCAGGATTTCTACACTAAAGAAGGGACATCCAGGAAAACGTGAATTACACTGTTCTCTTCTTTTTATCCTTTTATTAAAAGATTAATTTATTTCAATTTTTTATTTTGCAATTCAACATGCAAAATACCACAATATACGTTTCACAAATCAACATGTGAAACCCATCACGGGACCACAACCCGTGGCAAGATGAAACAGTGCAATTAATTTAATAAATATTAAGTTGATTTTTGCGATGCATAAGAAAAACTAAACATGGTGCATCACTTGCTCAAGGCCCACACGGCCTACAATGATCCACTTTTGATCACCAACGCATCTTATGCAAAAACCATCATGAGCATGCCACTTGTACATTCATTTAACTTACTTCCAAGTAGACACTCATACTTGTTAAACAAGAATGTACATGATTAACAAATTTCACATGCATGTATTGACACGATTAATCAAAATACATGTTTCTTTTCATTAATCACCTCATGCTCAATATGTAGACATTCATGCGAACATGCATATGCGGAACCGTAAAAAATTTTCATGATTTACACATGCCCACTACATGCACATGCAAGTAACATTGCATTAAACTTATTGACCATGTACAATCAATCATAAACATGAGAAAACCAGATTTTTTACATGAATCCTATCGAAAAATCCGAATGTATAACCAGCATGAATCAACATAAATACTGTGTTCAACTTATGTGAAAAGATCTGGGTTTTTAAATCAGTAAAACCCACATATTTTATTACTTATATATATATATATATAAAAATTTTTTTGACACATATACAGACACAGGGCCCAGCCGAACCCGGGTCGGCTGGCCTAGCCTGGCAGGCCCTGCTCAGCCCAGCCGAACCCAGGTCAGCTGTGCCTAACAGGCCCCTGCAACTGCCCAGTATTATATATAAAAAATTAAATTTAACAATATATATATATATATATATATATATATATATATATATTGTTCCCCGCCTTTTTTTTTCTGGCAACTGGCCCAGCCGAACCCAGTCGGCTGGGTCTGTACACTACCAAAACACACCCAGCCCACTGGGTCGGCTGGCGCCAAACCGAGCCACCTGCCCAAGCATGATATGCATAAAAAAAATAGTTTAACAACATATATACTGTTTTTTTTTATTCAACATGATCAGATCTGAGCCCAGCCGACCCAGTCGGCTAGGACTCAGATTCTGCCCTGACAGAGCCCAGCCGACTGCGTCGGCTGGTGCTTCTGTCCTGCCCAGCCTGACCCAGTCGGCTGGGCCTGGTCTGGAACCACTGCCTGTAAAGAATAAAATTTTATATATGTTTTTTTTGGCAACTATATGAAAAACTTTCTTGTAAAGTAGGGACCCAGTCCCAGTGTGTGGCCGACTGCAGTCGGGTGGGACTGGACAGCTGTCCGACCTGTCCCGGACAACAGTCTCATAAAGTCTAAATTTTTTTCTTTAAATAGACATTATATAAGAGTAAGACTGAATATATGGAATGTCGGTTTAGTAAGCAACGAAGTAGTGATGGGAGTGTAGTGAAGCTTGGTGAGCAAGATATACCGGTGAATGATTATTTCAAATATTTGGGATCCATCATTCAAAAGTATGGAGAAATTGATGGAGATGTAAATCATAGGATAAAGGTTGGGTGGATGAAATGGAAAAGTGCTACTGGAGTGCTGTGTGATCGTAGAATGCCATTGCGGTTGAAGGGAAAGTTTTATAGGACGACTATTAGACCCGCTTTACTATATGGTACGGAATGTTGGGCTGCCAAGAGACATCATATTCAAAAAATGAGTGTAGCTGAGATGCGGATGCTTAGATGGATGTGTGGAAATACAATAAAAGATAAGATTCGGAACGAAGAGATACGTAAGAAGGTAGGTGTTGCACCCATTGAAAATAAGATGCGAGAGAATCGTTTACGGTGGTTTGGACATATTCGGCGAAGGCCTAATGATGCTCCAGTTAGAAGGTTGGAGAAATGGGAAAATATATTAGTTAAAAGAGGTCGGGGTAGGCCTAGGAAGACTTGGATGGAGATGATAGGAAAGGATATGAATGCTTTGAACCTCACCGAGGACATGGCGTTGGATAGAAATGATTGGAGGAAAAGGATTCATGTGGAAGACCCAAAATGAATTTCTTTTTTGGTTCATATCGCTGACCCCAATTGTTTTGGGATGAAGGCGTAGTTGTTGTTGTAGACATTATATATATATATATATATATATATATATATATATATATATATATATATATATATATATATTTGTCATGGTCCAGATTTCGATTCCAAGAATCACGGTCCCTTACTAACTATGTAACAGGGACTTGGCAAAGCAGGTGCTGCACCCGCATCGACGCGACGCGGGTGTGCGTGCCGGTGCGGTCAACGCGCCCAGGGTCATTTTCGTCTACATTTCGAACGTTAAAAAAAATAAAACCGATGAAAAGGAGTGATTAGGGCAATTTTTTTTTTGCCCAAATCACTCCTCTCCTCTCCTCTCCCGCGCAGCTCAGCTCGAGCCCTCTCCTACCGACGCCCCGACGCCACCTCCTAAGCTCCTCCTCTCCCTCATCGCAGGTACGTCCCTCTCTTTCTCTTGTTGGGTCGGCAGGGGAGGGGCCAAGCCCCCCCCGCTCCCTCTGATTTCGGCAGGGGAGGGGCCGAGCCCCCCTTCTCGCTCTCTTGTTGGGTTGGCATGGGAGGGGCCGAGCCCCCCCTGCTCCCTTTGTTTTCGGCAGGGGAGGGGCCAAGCCCCCCCTCTCGCTCTATTGTTGTGTCAGCAGGGGAGAGGCTGAGCACCCCCCCATGCTCCCTCTATTTTCGGCAAGGGAGGGGCCCATTCCCCCCTCTTGTTGGGTCTGCAGGGGAGGGGCTGAGCCCCCCCTGCTCCCTTTGTTTTAAGCAGGGGAGGGGCTGAGCCCCTCCCTATTTTCGGCAGGGAAGGGGCCGAGCTCCCCACCCTGCTCCTTTTGATTTCAGGGAGGGGTCGAGCCCCCCCCCCCTCTCGCTCTCTTGTTGGGTTGGCAGGGGAGGGGCTGAGCCCCCCCTGCTCCCTCTGTTTTCGACAGGGGAGGGGGTCGAGCCCCTGTCCCTGCTCTCTGTTTTTGGCAGGGGAGGGGCAGATCCCCCCTCTTTGGTGATTTTATATCAAGATAATGTTAGTCTGCATAATTGATTTAAAATTTTGAATGCATTTTTTTTGTGTTTTTAGGATAAAAATGACGGATAAAGGGAAAAAACTTGCGTCATCCTCATCACAACATGTGAGTTCTGCTGCTAGTTTTGCTGATAGTTGTGAGATTGATGATGTGGAGCCACTATGGGTACATGTAGATAAACTTGCAAAAACTGGAGAAGGAGGTGGTGGAAACAAGCGATTTCGATGCAAGCTCTGCGAAAGAGATTTTATTCGGTCTTACACAAGAGTGAAGACTCATTTGTTGAAGATACCAAAACATGACATTTCAGCTTGCAGAAAAGTTGATGAGGCAATGCGAAGACAATACAAGAAAAATATGAGAAGATAAAGGCAATGTCCGATTCTTGTACAGTTAGTGTGCCATTTGCAAGCCACCAAGAAGATGATAAAAAAAAAAGTCAATGTAGGAGGTAGAGGAACAATACAAGCATCATTCAATACATATGAAAGAGAAGAATTTGATAGAAAAGTTGGGAGGTATTTTTATTCTGGTTCACTCCCATTTAATGCGGCTAGAAATCCTTATTGGAAGGATTTAGTAACATCCTTGACAAATTGTAATTTGAGTGGTTATGTACCTCCAAGTTCAGAAAAAATACGAACCACATTTCTTGCAGAAAAGAGGGCAAATGTGGAGAGGTTGCTGGAGATTAAAAAATATTCATGGGAGCAAAATGGAGTTTCTATTGTGTCTGATGGATGAACATATATTCAAAGGCATCCATAGATCAATTTCATTGCTTGTTTGCTTAGTGGCCCAATATTCTTGAAAGCAGTTGGTGCATCTGGGGAATATAAAAATGCAGAGTATTTGAAGTGATTGTTTATAGAAGTGATAAAAGAAGTGGGTGATCAGAAAGTGGTACAAATCATTACAGACAACGTTCCAGTTTGTAAAAGTGCAACATTGAGTTTAGAGAGTGAGTACCCTCACATTTTTTGGACTCCCTGTGTAGCACACAGCTTAAATCTAAGCCTAAAGAGCATCTGCAACCCCAAAGAAGAAAAAAATTCACAAGCATATGCTTTATGTTCATGGATTGAAGATTTAAAAAGAAATGTCAAAAGCATTAGAAATTTTGTTGTTAACCACCATCGTGCTAATGTTATATTTAATAGGCATTCTGACTTGAAATTGTTGAAGGTCGCTGAAACACTTTTTGCGTCCATCATTGTGATGGTGAAGATGATTAAAAGAGTGAGAATGCTTTGATTAATATAGTGACTGATGAAAATTGGACATTCTATCGTGCTGATGATGATATCAAGGTTCAAGAAATTAAAAAATTCATTCTTGATGATGAGTTTTGGGACAGAGTGGTATACTTTCTTCAATTTATGCAACCTATTTGAGAAATGTTAAGAGAAGTTGATAAAGATGAGCCCGTGCTTCACAGAGTTTATGAAATGTGGGATAATATGATTGAAAAAATCCAAGGTATAGTTTTCAAGCATGAAGAAAAAAATCCTGCATTGGATGATTCAGATTTTTTTAATCATATTCATTCAATTTTAGTCAGAAGATGGGATAAGAGCAACACTCATTTACATTGCATGGCACATTCTTTTAATCCAAAATATTATTCAAATAAGTGGCGAGCTGGTGGTATTGGTCTTGTCCCTCCAAATTTAGACCCAGAGCTATCAAGACATAAAAATATGTGTATGAGAAGACTTTTTCCAGAAGCATATCTTCTACATCAAGTCACACAAGAGTTTGAAAAATTTTTATCTTCGAGATTATATGGACCGGCATTATTCGCGAGAGAAGAAGATAATATAGATCCTATCACATGGTGGTTAACATTTGGATCAGAAACACCTCTTCTCCAACGTCTTGCATTAAGATTGCTATCGTAGCCTGCTAGTTCATCTTGTTGTGAAAGAAATTGGAGCACATATTCTCAAATCCACAACATGAAGAGAAACAAACTCACCAGCAAGCGTGCAGAAGATTTAGTATATGATCATTCAAATCTTCGATTACTTTTGCGAAGCAATGATGAATACATGTACTAATTTGCTCTCTTAGTTATTTGATTATTTCTTAGTTTTTCATTTAAATATACTTGTATTGTATTTAACATTTTCAAATTGGGTTTGTAACGCAGACAAGGAACATCCAAATTTTGGGATGTAAACCCAGAAGAGTGTGACTTTGAGGGAGAGCATGATTTCAACATAACAAACATGGATTTAGCTGAGCCCAGTATTCCTTCTAATGATGCATTTGATAATGAAGAAGAATTTTTTTAACATCCATTACTTCATCAGGATATACTTTGGTATGTAATTTAGTTCTTTTATTCTTTACTTATTTGATTGATATTTAGATTGATTTATGTAATTGCTTTACTTATTTGATTGATAATTTGATATTTAGGTTGATATACTACATGCATGATGAATGATATTATGACAATGTTAACTGTTAAATGTTAAACTGTTCAAACTTCATATATATATATATATAATTTTTTTTTGCATTTTTGCCCTTACCGCACCCCCGCACCTGGGTTTTTTGGAAGTGCTGCATCCCCGCACCCGCACCCGCACCCATGTGACATAGCTTACTAACCTGTCTAGATCCGTCCGCTAGTCTGGTGGACAAATCTGTCTAGAATGGACAAAACAGAGAAGGGTGCAGATCTGTCCAGATCTGCCCATCATCACGATGGTCAGATTTGTCCAAAATATCCATGGAGATGTATATATATATATATATATATATGTGTGTGTGTGTGTGTGTGGGTGGGGGGGGGGAACGCAAATACATGCAAAAATAACGTAGGAATTCAAATTTCACATATTCTAGACTTACCTACATCGATTTCCATGGATTAAAAAATGAAAAACCAAAATAGAATCCATTGTTTCCTACAAAAATATTGCCTAAAGCTTATTTAGTCTCTTTTTCTCATCCGAAACAAGAGACAACACCCGTACCTTTTTGAGGTTCAAAAGAAAAGATGGGTGAAACGTCAGACGATCGGAAAAGAGGATAGACCGTTCCTCTTTTTCTCCTTCTCTTTTCCTTTTCCTACTTCTCCCCTCTCTTTCTCTCTTTTCCTCTTTTTTTTTTTTGACTTTTTATAGAGAGGATAGGGGGTGACACCCCCGCTCTTTTCCGGCCTTCTAGACTGGGCTGGAGAGAGGACTTCCCTATTTGGGAGCCCTTCTCACCCACTTTCCAATTTTTTTAAAAATTCTTTTTATTTTGACTTTTTTTCAACTCTTTACTTATTCCTAATTTTTTTTTATACTCCTTTTTGTTTACTCTTGTCTTTTGGGCAAGTGTGGACTCTTCTAGAGTCCTATTATTAGCAACTTTTTGAAATTCAGAATTACTTATAATTAATTAATTATTAATAATTAAATATCCAAAAGCTTCCAGAGGGTACCTTACCCCTCTGGGAGTCTTTGTAACTTCAATTTAAACTTATATATTGAATTTAAAGTTATATTTTCGTTGGGTATGAATTTTGGATTTGGATTTGGATTCAAGATCCAAACCCATATCCCAAACCCGGTTGGATCCTAGCGATCCTTGTTGCGGTGACAACCCCTTTGTCATCTTTAACTTCTTTTATAAGAAACTCAGTTAGAGCAACAACTGATCTATCCAGGTGACGAGTGAGATCCTGACTCCTAATAAAAGGAATAATCTGCCTTTTCCAAGTAAGATAGTTGGAGTTATTCAGCTTTTTTGAAATTAATTGACCAAGAAAGTTGGCAGAAATGGATCTTGAGGAAAAACTTGAATCCATGACAGGTGAATGATAAATCAATGCAAAAGGGTAAGTTAGAGTAGCCAATAACTAGAGAAGAAGATGAGATAGTCAACAACCAAGATGCTGGGAATAGATAATGTAGAAAAAGATGGGATGTACAACCACCTGTGTGTAGAGAGAGAGAGAGAGAGAGAAAGAGAGAGAAAGAGAGAGAGAGAGACGACTGCACAATAGAAAACACATTAACTTAATTGATTAGGGCTTCTCTCTATATTAAATAGAGAGAGGCAAAAGAGAAATTACATGTAAGTCCTTATTAGGACAAAATTTCAAAAAATCTCTAATATAAAAGAACTTAAACAAAGAACCACCTATTCTCAACACTCCCCCTCAAGCTGGAGCATAGATATCAATCATGCTCACCTTGTCACAACATTTTGAAAAATTTGACCTAGCAAGAGGCTTTGTAAACATATCTGCAACTTGGTCTTCTGACTTAAGGTATTTGGTAGTGATATGACCAGCTTGAATCATATCTCTTACATAGTGGCAATCAACCTCAATGTGCTTTGTTCTCTCATGAAAGACATGATTGTTTGCTATATATGTTGCCGCTTTGTTATCACACATCATGGTCATTGGAGAGGGAACCTTCACCTGGAGATCATGAACAACAATGCGAACCCACATCAATTCAGCAGCTGTTTGCGGCATAGCCCGATATTCTGTTTCTGCACTCGACCTGGAAACCACATTTTGTTTCTTACTTCTCCATGAAATCAAGTTGTCTCCCAAAAACACACAGAATCCTGTGGTAGATTTTCTATCTACTACAGATCCAGCATAGTCAGCATCAGAATAGGCTACTATCTCCAGAGTTCCACCTTTTCCTGAACAATAACCCTTTTCCAGGGGATGATTTTAGATATTTGAGAATCATTATGGCTGCATTTCAGTGTACCTCAGTTGGTTTGTCCATAAACTGGCTAACTTTGCTTACTGCTAAAGCAATATCCGGCCTGGTCACAATTACATATAATAACTTCCCTACTAGGGAGCGATAGCTTTTGCTATCAACTGGTTTTGACCCTTCTTCAAACAACTGAACTTTATGGTCCATGGGAATATTTGTTGGTTTAGCTCCCAACATGCCCGTTTCCTTTAATAAGTCAAGAACATATTTCCGTTGAGACAAAACCATCCCTTCACGGCTCCTAGCAACTTCTATACCCAGAAAATACCTGAGTGAACCAAGGTCTTTTGTAACAAAGTGTTTTTGAAGATGAGCCTTTATGGCTTCAATAACTTTCACATCATCTCCTGTAAGAATGATGTCATTCACATATACCACCATAACAACTATGCCAGAGCTAGTTTTCTTGATAAATAGTGTATGATCTGCAGATGACCTATTAAAGCCAAAGCGTGACATCACTTCAAACAACTTTTGAAACCATGCACGAGGACTTTGTTTCAAGCCATAAATCGCCTTTCTCAATCTACACACCTTCTGACACTCCCCCTCAACCTTGAATCCTGGAGGTTGTTGCATGTAAACGGTCTCAGATAGATCCCCATATAGAAATGCATTTTTCACATCTAATTGGCACAAGCGCCAACCATGCTGAACAGCTACTGAGAGAACATGACGGATGGTACCCATCCGTGCAACAGGAGAAAAAGTTTCAAAGAAGTCAATTCCATATGTCTGAGTATACCCTTTCGCGACTAATTTGGCCTTGTACCTTTCAATAGAACCATCAGATTTGTATTTTATTGTATATACCCATTTACATCCAACAATGTCAGCATCTGCTGGGGAATCAACTATGTAACGACCCCAACTCCTTCCCCTTTTTAAAATGCAATTTTTTTTTTATATGCAGAAACCTTCCCAAGGACCTGGGGTCCTCACAGTTCCACTTTCCATTGGATATCCCATCACCACAAATGTACTGACAATCATCATCAATGAGTAGTAACACCAACCATTTATTTATGAACCGAAGTAAATTGTTATTGCCATTCTTTATTCAACCAAAGAGTACAAGAACTGAAGATAACAATGGAGCCAAGAACAAAAAAATTAAAACCACTCTGCCACTGCCGAAACTGTCTAACCCAAAATGTGACCCCCGTCCATCCTCAGTGAACAACCCATCTCTCACTGCTCACCATTTCCTGTAAAACCAACGAAGTAGAAGGGTCAGAACAGAATTCTGAGTACTACTATTTCAAGGAAATTAGGTGAGACAGAGAACATGAATAAGATTTCATATGTTGATTTGAGTGAGTGCAGATACAACCAACGTGCAACATCTGACCATGCATATATGTGACAGATTGTGTATACTCACAGCTAAAGAACAGTAAGACGGTAACACATAGCAATAACAAACCATTTCAACATGCTTTTAAGAAATGAATTGCATACATTTACCATATCATGAACTAAAGATCATCTCAAATTATGCAAGACCTAGTGCAAAGAAGAAAATGCATGACTTCCTTATTATCTTACCTTTAAGTTTGATTTTTCTTTCCATATGCATGCCCTTCTTTAATGCATACAACTTTAAGTTTCTCTTTTAAATTTTCATCGCCTGCGGATACACCAAACGGGTAAAATCCCCGAGGTCAAGTAGGTTTTCAGGGTAGATTAGTACACAAATTGGTATTTTATTACTGGGTTCCAACCTATCCCTCGACCAAGTCACCTTCGGAACATTAGACTTCCGCATCTAATGTCGGGGACACAAGGGACACCCCACGCCCACAAGTGCCACTTCCTTGGTACCAAACAAACTCACAGCTGTGACCAACATCACCACTCCCGGGTAAAGTGGCGGACTCTCCCTAAAACCGTGGCCAGGAGAAAGAACCTTCATATCGGGTTTTGGGTACCAAATTCACGCACATGGAGTTTTTGTATCCTCACAGCCTCCCCAGGACTGGAAACTCTAAGATCTCCATTCTCCAGATGGAAGACCTCAGATCAATAGTTACACTGTTCTTTATTATGTTTTTATTTAATTCGGTTCTTAGTTTTGCAATACCCTATGCAAAAGTGAAGTGTAAAGCTCACATACACCCCTGCGAGAACTCGTATGGGACTCCCGCCCACGAATACCATGTGAACAGTGTAGTAGTGTGCCATACCATCTTACGTTGTGTAAGTGATGCAGTCAATGTGGAAACCAAACCCACTTTCTTAACAAAGTGCATGAGTTATCACACCATATGCATGTACCATTCATGTACAAGTGTCTCCATGACACCACCTACCTCTTATGCATTCATCCATCGTTCATAAATTCATGATAACAATCCATGCATGATATCACATTTTAAAACCCACATTGATCCATATATGCACATGAAGGCATTAACCAATACATGCTTCCATGTAACATTCCACATATTTCAACAAACATTCATGATTAACACGAACAACAATATACTAACCAAGCTCACATTTAAGTATCATGAGATGAAATGTTATCATTCATCCATTCACCGGCAATTGTGTAAATCCCAGCACCTACTAGGAGGAGTGATTGGTCTTGCAAATCCTGGGCCTCTCGTTCTACTGTCTAAATAGTCCATACTACTTAGACTGCTGGCTGGACTAGCTAGAAGGGATCATCCAACACATCCACCGAACAGGTTACTGCACACACTTTCATAAAAAGGGAGAAAAGAAACAAACAGTCTATTCCCCTACGGCTAATGGTCTATACCACAAAGAAAACACACCATTAGCAGCCGATTATGGAGGAACAGTAATAGCATTTAGAAATAATGCTGATAGTGGCAACCATCGGTACCCAGTGAATGTATCCAACGGATCAGGCTGTTGTCATGCCTGTTACAATATTTGTGCAACCCCTGCACCTAACCTTTTTCTATAATAGGATACACAGATTTGAAACAACGACCATAATCTTCCAATGGTTTCTCTGATTTCAAGAATACAATATATAAGTTCAGACACAACAAGATTTCATGCATGTAGCAATAACAAGATTTAATCCCACGACTATGGTTTCCTTTTTTTTTTCCAGTGAATAGCAAGAATCACGATCTAAATACACACTCAACTTCATCGAGTTTTCCTGCTTTTAAACTACCATTTCCACGTTATATTCTAAGCAAACAATTTCAGATAAGCCAAAGAAAATATCATATTATGTATACCGTAATCCACTATAAATCAGAGCACACGAATTTTAACAAAACCTCTAGTTCAACACACCCCATACACACCCAACCCGTGTTCATCGATCTCCAGGCTAAAGAACCCCAAAATCCGGGGTATTCCAAGCGAGAACTGGGCTGCCGTAACCGGCTGTCTTCGCCCTTCACCGATCCCATGTCGGCCAAATCGGAAATCTGAGGGTTTAGGGTTGGACCAGCATTATCCCCCAACCCAGATCGCTACCCCTAAACACCCCTTTCCCTTTTAATTTCTTGAAAGAAAACACTAGTAATAATCCGAAATCCTATTCCCATAACCTCTCTCTCCTCAAACCCTCATACAAGATCGAACCCACGTTCGATCCCTCACCCATATCCAAGAATAGCCGTACCTTTCTACGGTGATTTTTCGGTGGCTGGAGGCTTCCGTCGCGAATAGATGCAGGCTAATAGCTTTCCCCCCCCCTACTGCCGTGAAGGAAGACACTCGCAAGACCCTTGACAGGTGCGGATGGTCGAAGCTCTTGTCGTTGAAGGGCTCCTTCCTCCACCGTGCGCACCAATCGTGAGAGGAAGGGAGGTCGAGTGGAAGAAATCAAAAGCCTGACTGAGGGGATTCCCCTCCCTTTTATGCCGAGCTCCCCCTTTCCTCCTCCTTCCGAGAAAAGAGGGGTTGGTTACGTTCTGCGTAACCCCCCCCCTTTCTCCCTCTCGAGTTCTTGAATGCAAGAATCGTGCTTAAGGCACGATTCTTGTTCTTATTTTCATAAGACTCGTACTCGGGTCCGGGTCCAAACCCTGCGACCCGCAATACCCAATCCAGCATACGCATGGATTCGGGTCTTCATGAACTAACGGATCCTCAGTTGGATCTTTGCGGGTCCAACTGGGGGTCCGACCCTAATACTTAAGTATTTACCCAATTAAAATTATTATTATAATCTTAGTTTAACACCCATTTACTGATTCCTTCACGGATCCGGATATCGGGTCCTAGATCCAAATTGATTAAGTATACCTATTTCTTCCGGATATTACAAATTAGATCCCAGGTATGCTGAGATACTAAAGCTATCATTTCTTCTTGCATAGCCAGCTTCCAGCGATTATCAAGTTCTGCCTGTTGATAGTTCAGAGGAATAGTTTCAGCAGATAAGGCTGAAATAAAAGACTTCATCTGATGTCCAATTCTGGCATGGGAGACAAAATGAGATATGGTATATAAGGTACATTGTCTTGTCTCCTTTCGTAGAGCAATAGGCCTGTTATCATCATTCTGAAGATCACTATTGTCAGTAGAACTTACCTCAGGAGAAGAAGAAGATGAAGGCTCTTGCGGAAGTGGAGCTCTACACACATATACCAATGGAGGATTATTAAATCTGGAAGAGGATGAAGTTTGGTTCGGTAATGAGGGCACAAATTCCAAAGGAAAAGGAGGTATAGGTAATGGAAAAGACTCAGCTGGATCAACCTGCAGCGGGGAACCGAAACTAGAGTAATATGGAGAGGATTCCAAGAAAGATACATCTGCACTGACATACTTGGCGAGAAATAGGATCATAACATCGATAGCCCTTTTAATTTTTTGGATAACCGATAAATATGCATTTTGTAGCTTGAGCGGTTAATTTATCACGGTCAGGGCCAAGTTTGTATACAAAACAAACACATCCAAATATTTTTGGTGAGAAAGAAAAAAGTGGGGCATTAGGTTTTAGGATATGTAATGGAATTTGATCACCCACAGAAGACGAAGGCATGCGGTTGATCAGATAGCAAGCAGTGGTAATCGCATCACCCCAGTATAACGCAGGAACATTGGATTGAATCATAATGGTCCTGACAACATCAAGGAGGTGCCGATGTTTTCGCTCAGCCACCCCATTTTGTTGAGATGAATAGGCACAGAAAGTTTGGGGTTGGATGCCATGATCTTGGTAAAATTGTAACAGACCTTTTGATTTAAACTCGAGAGCATTATCAGTGCGAACAATCTTGACAATAGATTCAAACTGAGTTTTTTATTTCAAGAATTAGGGATTTGATAATACTTGGAACTTCAGATCGTTCTTTTATTAAAAATACCCATGATAACTTAGAGAAATCATCAACAATAACAAGATAATAACGACACTGAGTCCTAGTAGGAATCTTACTAGGACCCCATACATCTGCATGAAGAAGTTCAAAAACTTTATTACTAGACTGACTCTGACTCGAAGTGAACGAACTTCGATGATGCTTACCCAACTGACATTCTTCACACTGAAATGATGTGGTGGAAGGAATCTGAGGAAAGACCGACCAAAGCTTTGACAATAAAGGATGACCAAGACGATGATGCCACTGAACATGATTGAATGAATGTTCCACTGTAGCATGAACAATACCTATTGGATGATGTAGGTAGTAAATTCCATTTTCTTCATAGCCTCCACCAATCTTCTTCCCTGTCAGCAAATCCTGAAAATGACAACCCATTGGATCAAATATTACTCTATAGTTTTGTTCTTTTATAAGGCAACTAACAGAGAGTAAACTTTGAGCAAAGTTTGGAGCATGAAGAGCATTTTTCAACTGTAATGAGGAGGATATAGAAATATTTCCCTGACCAACAACCGGGGAGGAGCTCCCATCGGCTAATGAGACTCCAAGCTGAGCCTTAATATCCTTTAGATCTGAAAAAACACGTGAATTTTCACACAAATGTCTGGATGCACTAGAGTCAATAACCCACTTACTATCAGTTGGATGAAGATGATTTCCGGTTGAATAGGCAACACCAGCTACAGGAGGGGTGAAACTCAAAGGTCGAAGAGCTATCAGCTCATCATATTCCGCACGACTAAGGGTGATACTACTTTCATTTGCAACGATATTCTCTTGTACATTTGTTGCCTCGATAGTAGTAACATTTGCTTTTGGAGTATATGACTTTGATGAAGAAGAGGTTGGCCGACCATGCTTATCCCAGCAACGATCTTCTAAATGTCCAGATTTTCCACAAAATGTACATTGAAGCTTTCTTCTGCCTCCCATACCACATCCACGTCCTTGTCCTCTGATATTCTGAATATTTCCACACCCATAACTAGATGGGACAACAAGAGCAGATGACTGAGTCACAGGCTGAGATTGTGGCAGAGAGATCGCAAGTCTACTTAGACGATTATAAGCATCAGCAAGAGTGGGAACATCTGATCCAGTCAACATTTGAACTTTTGCAACAGAAAAATCTGAAGAAAGACCTGTAAGAAAACGAGCAACCATGGTTTGTTCTTGATGATCCTTTTGCTTCGAGCAACAAAGAGGCCTGTGAGCATTAAGTCTTTCAAACACAACTTTGAAAGAGGCATAGTACTGGGCCAAGGTCTGATCTCCCTGTTGTAAATTATATATTTCCTGTTCGACTTGCAGGATACGACTCACATTCGTTTCTTGTGAGTATGTATCACGAAGATTGTCCCACATCAGTTTGGCTGTATTATAGTAGATCAATCCATCTGCAATATGGGGTTCGACACTATTCATGATCCATGACATAACTATGTCATTATCTTCATCCCAAGTAACATATTTTCCCAATTTCTCAGTGGGTTCGCCTTCCAACAAAATATGTTTTCGACGATGTTCAGATACCGACATCATAAAAGTTCTGGACCACTTGTCATAGTTGGTTTCATTCAACCTTACGGAAGAGCCATACGAGAAGGGGTTGGCAAAAGCCTTATACTCCCCAATATGTTCCATTTTGGAATCACATTTCGAAGTTTCAGCCATACTGAATATGTGATCCAAATTAAAAAAAAAGATTACCTCACTTGAACAACAAGTGTTCAAGAGGAATTTTCAACTCAGCAGGAAATCACACCTACTGTTTCCACAAAAAACAGCAGCCCACACACAAAACAAAATTCAACACAGCAAGAAATCACACCTGCTATTTTCCACGATAGAAGGGTAACTTAAGCTACCATGCTTCTTTCCAAAAAAAACTCGACACAACAGGGAATCACGACTGCTGCAAACCACATTCTGAAATAAACCAACCCACAAAAAACAACTAAAGTTCAGGAATCACGAACATTGCTGCGCCCAAACACATCACGACCAATGATAGAATGCAGTCGCAAAACAAATATTCACTACACCTGCTGTTCTCCAACATATAAGGCACGACATCCAGTAAGTCTTCAGGGCATAGTTAGACAGATCAATTATATTTCGATCACAAGCAATCAACACAGAAAATAAATCTGTATTCACGGCAGAATTCTGATCACACGCAATCAGCACAGGAAAGAACTCTGCAAAAAATCTGATCACACGCAATCAACACAGGAGAGAACTTCAACAATCACGACAACACAGGAAATGAGGATTTCTGCTGCTCCCAAACAACACGAACACACCTCGACAACTCACGAACCCAAGAAAAAAAAATCTCACTTCATGGCAGGAACAGGACTCGGCAACACAAGGTCGCGGCAGGAGATCCAGATGAGGAGAACAGATCTAGATCTTCTCCTTAGATCTGACGACAGATCTGGGTAACATCCCAGATCTGTTATCAGATCTTCCCCAGTCAAACACCACCAAACCTGATTTTAAGAAGTCGTAGGGTTATTGCTCCTCGTTGATGAAGATCAGTCCTTGATCACGCTCCCGAGATCGAGGGCTTTGATACCATGTAGAAGAAGATGGGATGTACAGCCACTTGTGTGTAGAGAGAGAGAGAGAGAGAGAGAGAGAGAGAGAGAGACGGCTGCACAATAGAAAACACGTTAACTTAATTGATTAAGGCTTCTCTCTATATTAAATTGAGAGAGGCAAAAGAGAAATTACATCTAAGTCCTTATTAGGACAAAATTTCAAAAAACCTCTAATATAAAAGAACTTAAACAAAGAACCACCTATTCTCAACATATAACAATAATCAACAACAATAATAATCATGTCCTCTTTTTTTGCAGAAAGGAACGTGAATTTAATAATCAAATAAACTGCTGCCAATAAATCTTAGTGAGGTCATGCATCAAGATCAATTTGTAATCTTTTTTTTTGAATGACGCAAATCAAGAATCGTTGGGCTCTAGATGACATCAATCTGATCTGATTTTCAGATTTGATAAATCTGATTTGATCAGAAAGATATGACCCAAATACGAACAAACCAGAATTTATAAAATAGATTTCAAACCCAAGTTTTCAAGAAGAAAAGAATCAAGAAATATTCAGATCTGATTTAAAAGATGAGAAATAACAAGAGGAAGGAGATAAGAAGAGGTTGGGAAATTAAGAAGAAATCAAGAAACACACAAATATGATTTAAAGAAGCAAGAACCAAGAGAAGAGATGTAGATTTGAGAGAAAACAAAAGAAAAGAAGGGAAGAAAAGGAAGAATAGAAGATTCAACTATTACCCTGAGAAAGAAAGACCAAATCTTAAAGGTTACCAAGATTTTATAGCCCCTTCTCCGGATCATGGCTATGATACCATGTTAGATTTAGGGTTTATGAGGTTCCTGCAGAGAGAAAGAAGACAACAACAAGGTCTGGGCTGAAACTCCACGATTCCCAATAATGGAAAACGTGTTCTTTACTATGAATATATATTAATCTTACAATAGACAAAAATACCCTTTAACAGTATACAACACAAGAAACAACTAATAAGGGCATTTAGGAAACAAATGTAACACGACATAATAAACATAATAAACAGACATCAGCATAGAAATCATGCCTGACGTGATCTGGATCTGGATCCAGACCCAGATACGACCACCTCAACCTCAATAGAAATCTGCTTCTTGAAAGATCATATTTTATGATCTATCCCCTAATGTTTTTATTCTCCACATACTTATGCATTGAGGATGTCTTATCACATTTTCTGGAAAATTTTATGAAAGATGTCATATTTTAGTAGATAATTAAACATCAATAAGATTCTGATGGAATCAAACTGTCATGATTTTATTGTAAAACTCAGAGCCTTTGATTTCCATTTTGCACATGATTTGGTTCATGAAAGTGTAGTTTCAACGTTCTTTTGTAGACTTTTGCTTTTGTATAGCCATGAACCAAATGGTTGGTTGACCTTGTAGGCAATAGCCAGTGAAGGTGGAACAGATGATGCGAAAAGAAGAGGTGATGCATTTTCTAGTGCATTTTCTGCACACTTGGCCAGGTAATATCTGATTTACCCTTATTTTGCGTTCTTATGGTACACAAGATCCTAGCTGGAGAATTGTTAATTCCAGCCTTAGGGGCATTGGATTTCATGAACAACTAGTCAGAGTAGAAAATAGAAGATAAGGTGGTAAAGTAGTGAGTAAAAAAGTGGCATCAATTTATAGTCATTGTTCTCTCCCTGTCTCCACAAATTTGGCCCTGTATTCTGTAAATCTCCAAAACTGTCTGCTGCATTATTTTGCTTGACCACAATTCATAATGTACACAGCCTTGATTATTTGGGAAATGAGGGAATTTTGAAGATATGTTTAAAAACTGAACTCTTCATATTATGGGCTTTCCATATCTCGTGTTTGTCATTAGATGAGCCAACTTCAACCATGTATTGGACCTTTTCCTTTTTATTAGCACTCCAACATTGTAAATTCTAATAAAAATGTGAATCATGTGATGCTTACAAGGGTTTTAGGACTGAATCATAGGCGGAGCCACATGTGGGCTAGTGTGGGCAAGTGCTACCCTGACCCTGAAGTCCCCAATAAGGGGGTTTGAGTCAGAATCTCTCTCTGTCTATATATATATATATATATATATATATATATATATATATATATATATATATATATATATATATATATATATAGGCACACAGATGCCCGCATGCACACACATTTGTGCCCACCCTAATTTGGATTTCTGGCTCCGCCTCGACTGAATGCACTGCATCTTCATCATCAGGTCCAACGTTTCCTGACAAACTGTTTCAGAATCAGAATTTGCATATTTTTTCAAATTTTTTTATGGTGGTTTTACACTGTTTCAGCCGTACTGCTATCTTCACCTCTCTAGGCACTGGTTAATGTCTTTTATATATATGGAAGCTTCTTGGTTAATGTCGTATAACCTTCTTTTTTTTTGTTAACTGGAGTTTGTATTTTGAAAGGGAGACTTCATGGAAAATTCTTGCAATTTCTGTTTATTGACTTCTGATTCAAACATTGATGATATCTTGATCCGGTCATCTGGTAGGGGGCGACCTGTGGATGCCACCAGGTTGATGGGATGTCACGAGTTCGAAACCCATGAAGGGTGTCCCTTGCTGCAAGGTTGAATCTGGTGTACTTCCAAGTGAGCGGACCTCAAGGGTTTTACCAACCAAAGGCCTGCCAATGTATGGTGTTGGTTGGGAAATGGAGGGGAAGGGAGGAGGTTCCCTTGGCCTAGCAAAAAAAAAAAATCTTGAGCTACACCAAATTATTTGTATCAAGTTAGGCATTCAAATGGAAAGTCTATTGATCAAAAGTGACCGAGGTGGATGTATTGGGAGTTCTGTCTCCTTTCGTTTGGTACTTGAGATTTTTTAGCAAGGAAAGCAGATTCATGCTTAAGTTATAACGCCCCAAAATTTCAACTTGTGATTTCGAAAACATTGATGAAAAACCTTTCAAGATGAGAGTTTTACTTTTAAAATCGACAGCAGAAGCAATTTAGAAAGGAGCACGAGTTACCAAATTCTGGGTATGTTGGCAGTAAAGTCATCATTACTCATGAAACAACTACTCAAGGGAAGTGAGAAAACAAAACAATAGATGATTAATAAAATCTGCAGTTTATTACAAAATGAGCATTTTCCCACTATCCAATAATCTAAAGAAAAACTCAAAACTCAGAGTCCAGACGCCAGCAGAAAGAAAAAAAATCTTAATGCATGATGCATCGCGCCATCGACCGCCTGTGAAGTCCTATTCATCACCTGCCCATGAAATGGGTCAATTTCATAACAAACTAGTAGTTGTACGAATAAACAATGTAGAATAAAATAAAGCAGGACATTCATGAGATAAGCAATTTATTACATTAAAAGCAACAAATACAATATGTAATCTATTCTAGCTGGTACAATATATGCAACATATGCAAAGATCTATTTGAAACAGATATACCAACAACATTTCAAGTAGTACAAATCTCAATTATCTACAACTATTATGAAAGGAATATTCTTTAAGTTCTGATATTAACTGACATGTGGGTATGCATAGACGTGAAATGTAAAACCAACCGAGACCGATCCAGGGGTTTATTATGTCAGGTGTTTTTCATTAACCCGGATGACTGAATGAGTCCGTTCTTAAGGGGACGATCAGTGACCAAGAGAGTAAATCCCAAAGGCATTCGTGGCCCATGGATGCATCCAACTTCTGCAAAAGTACCTGGGAGTTACCACCTAGGATAATTTATAGTAAATCACAATTCCCCTAACTTCGATGATTTGGGAAGCCAAGTCTTTTGCCCGTGGGGTGGTTGTTAACAACCTGTCCATCATAGTTTTTGTACCATCCATTCTCTCCCTTGATGAACCGTGAAGGTCGAATGAGTACGACGAGGGTTTCTTAACCGCCGCCCCATTCTACATGCTCTGGTCTGTTAGACCCACTCGAGCATCTTGCTTATGAAGGCGAGTTGTCACCATTTATGTGATTTTAGCATTGTGCCATATGCACGCTTTGAGGTTGCCACAACCTCATCATCCAAACATCGTAACACCAACGTGACGTACTTGTCCAAAACTACGATCATACCTACCTAGAGGTACGACTACGATGAGAGGGCAATCATTTAATATCTTGTAATTCCTGTAGTTCATACATGATATGCATTGCTCTTTGAGCATTTGGCCTGTAAGTCCGACATCATTATTTCATTTATTTCAATAAAGTGCTTATTGCACACTTCGAGATACCTAACGACCTCTCATACTTCTTATCGCACTATATATACCGTACATGTCTAAAGGTCCAGTTACGATAGCATCTTGTGGGTTTCTCGAAGGATAACCCATCACAGTATTTCATAAAATCAGTAATATACTTGGCATGCTCAATCACTACGAAACAGGAAATCTCAGACAAGTCTTTGGATAGCTGTGGATCCAATTATTTCCTTCGAGTAACCTACTTGGGGTACTTTTAGTTGCATCTAGCAACACACATATGGAATATTCATTTTTAAAACAGGATTTCATGCTCGAGAAGTCGAGCCTTGCACTAAGAAGATTCTCTTCTCGAGATTTTGATGCATGTACCCAAATTTTGCACCTTTTCGAAAGACACGAAATATGGTACGTGCACCTGCACACCCCCACGAGGCTTGCCTAAGGGCAACAACAAGATCCAACATATAGTAACAACCCAAGCATCTACAGTGAAATCACAACAGTGCGCAAGTACAAAAACGCATAGAAATGAGTTTACCCATATAGCATACATCAAACATATAATTTCAAAGGAGTATGAACGAGGAAACACAAAACAGGCAATCACAAGTTATATTGTTCTACAGGTAAGCATGTATGCAAAATAAATTATTCTATCTCAGAATCCTTATACTTTATTTTATTCATCCAACATCCTCGTGCGACTTTCCCCTACCTCGGGATATTGTGTAGCTGTGTGCGCCTACGAGTGTAGATGATATGGGGCTCGGGTTGCGGAGTCAGAGCGCAATTCGTCGTACGAACTGCAAACACACAAAACGTGATTATCGACACATCGCAAGCGTTGACTGAGTTGGGGTCGATCCCAATCCGACATTCAACACCTTAGAATTTTGGATGTGGTTACGTGCTCTAACAACTTTTACCAAACAGCACAAGCGGAACCCAGTTGGTTCCACAAAAAGGGGAGTCAGGCAGGGAGTGCCGGTTTTGTTTGCTGGAACAGGAGGGCGACAGTGACGAACCCCTGCCAGCCGAAAACAGAGAGGCAGCAGGGGCCTTGCCCCTGCCTGCCGGAAACAAAAAGGGTGGCAGGGGAAAGCCCCTGCCGATCGAAAACATCGAAGAGAGAGGGAGAGGGAGAGGGAGAGGGAGAGGGGAGAGAGCGGCAGAGGCCGCCAGCCCCCTTGTCGGACCCCTGATTTTGGGAAAAGACACAAATTCCTGAGTATGAGTAAATACTCTGATTTTGGGTACGTATATGGTTGTGGTGTGCTTTGGTTGAGTGTATGAGCATCAATGTATACTATGTCATCGATAATCTGTTCACGGTAGGGGTAGTTGGTTATTACCGATGAAATCATGAAGAAAAAGAAAATATACAGACTGGGTATTCGTTGCCTATGGTTTGAGTGTTCGGACAAATTTAATCTGCATTTTTGTTTCTCCTTTGATGTAATACCCGTGATTTTTATCAGATAAGTAAACTTGAATTTTATATTCAGAAGCTGCTACGAGGATACTTTCATTGTTTTATTTTATACCTAATTGGATCTCAGATGTCTTGTTCGTATCTTTGATGTCGGATCCTTAAATTACTATTTGGATCTTCAATGTTGGATCCTTAATATCTTGTTCAAAACTCCGATATTTCATTCAGATCTTAGATATCGGATCACGAACCTTAAATTGAATATTTAATAATAGATTTTGGTCAAATGGATTGAATCCTCGAAGTTTAAATTGAATTTTTAGTGAGAAAATTTCTATATTGGGTCTATAACACTTTAGTGGGATTGGTATAGCCTAGGCGATGTTCGGATCCACAATATTGCATTTGGATCTTCGACATCTCAACTTCAATATTAATCTGGATCCTTGTATTGAAACCGTAAGGATCAATTATATTTAGTTGGATCCATAATAATTTATTTGGTTCCATAGTTTCAAATCATATGATCAAAACTTCAGATTCCTGGATCCAGATTTATTAAAAGGATTTACGAAGCACAATGGATCCTGGATCCATATTAAGTTATGTCAATTTTTGGGTAACGTAAATGGATCCATATTAACATATGAAAGATCCACATGATCGTATCGAAGAATAAACCAAATGTATTAAGAATATAAAACTTTAACGCCTAAGAAAGAGATCCGGATCAACGAACGGATCCAGATAAGTCGAATAAGGATCCATAAAGGAACCATATATATATACGTATAATAGTATGTATATATATAACTATACAAAAATATATATAACTATACAAATATATATATATATACAAATAAACATATCGCGTGGATCCCTAGTTGGATCCGACCTTCAGATCCACTCCGCAAAGCTGTCGTGGATCCACATCGCTTAAGAGACACGGATCCAACACGCGGTTGGATCTCGGGTCTCGGATCCTGACCCAGGCCGCACCTCGTGTATTAAGGTAAGAAGTGAAAAAAAGAACTCTGTTAAGTTAAAAGGGTAGGACCGCTACAAGGCCTGCCCGATAAAAGCTGTAGGGTTTTGAAGGAACCCTAACGCAAACCCAAAGCGATGGGAGGGGGCGGTGTGCAGCTGCCGGAGTAGAAGAGGGGATACCCATCTCCTCGTTCCTTTCCGGGGGCCACCCTCCCTATATTACTCCCCTCTCCTCACCCTCTTCCTCCCGAGCTCTCTCTTCCCCTCTCTGTTTCCCTTGCTGCCTTTCTCCGTCCCTTACATCGCCCGCGCCTCCTCCTTCTCTCCTCTTTCGCTCCCTGCGTGCGGCAACCTCGATGATCGCCCAATGCTTTCGGCGAACTCGCACGACAGCCGACCCTGCCCTCTCTCCAGGTTGCGGTGCGGTTGAGGCCGACAGACCCTTCCACTCACGACAACAACCACCATCCGACAACGACTCTCCTCTCGTTCCCTTCCATTCTCGCACCAGTCGGTGAGCAGGAGTTCGGCTGCACCCAGATTCACGGCAGAAAAAGAGGGGAAATCATCAAAGAAGGTAGGTTTTACTATGATTTCTTTTCAAGCATGCTTTGGATTTGCCGTAACTCCCAATTCGAAAAATTGGTGTTTTGGGTTTGCCGGGAATTCCCAATAATAAAAAATTTGGGGATTTAGGTTGCCGTAAATCCCAAATCCACAAATTTGGAGATTTAGGTTGTCGTGAATGCCAATTTGAAAAATTGGGGATTTCGCGTCTCCGAGGTATAGGGTTGCCATGATTTTATAGTGTAATTGTTTCAAATATATGATATAATGTAAAAAAAAATCCATGACCTTCCGATCGAGATTTGCCTGAAATCAGACTTGGAACATAGGCTTTATGTTATTAACGCATTCTAGATAATTCTGGAAAAAAAAGAAGGGAAAAGACACAAATTCCTGAGTATGAGTAAATACTCTGATTTTGGGTACGTATATGGTTGCAGTGTGCTTTGGTTGAGTGTATGAGTATCGATGTATACTATGTCATCGATAATCTGTTCACGGTAGGGGCAATTGGTTATTACCGATGAAATCACGAAGAAAAGAAAATATACAGACTGGGTATTCGTTGCCTATGGTCTGAGTGTTCAGACAAATTTAATCTGCATTTTTGTTTCTCCTTTTGGTTAAATCTGATTCGCTTTTTTTGCTACAGTGGATCTATGCGTGATATTACATTAGATTCTATATTTCTTTTGCTTCATGGAAAGATATGGGCTACTGTTTGATGGGGGTGCTGATCGAGATATTTGATTTATTGTGTTACTGGGACAATCTTAGATTAAATTTCATTTTATTATTGTTCCTGTTATTTGGAAACTCTGATGTCATTATCTACTTGATGTTGATCTCTCGTGTAATGTTTCGAAATACTTAACCTCATAGTATTAGTTGTTTCTGCTGTTAAAAAAAAATTCCTCAAAACTTGGGTTAAAATTTTTAGGCGTTACAGTTATGGTATCAGAGCCTGAAAACAATAAATCAAAGATCACGGTTGTGCCACACCCTGCAAGCGCTCTATGAGTATAATTTATTTTGTTTTGTTATTGGTCATGATACTTGTTTTTTTTATTGTGATGCTCATATTAGCATATAGGTGAATTCACGCCTACAAATGATTAACTTTTACGTTGTTGACTTATCACGCCTATAAATATTAGTATCGACCTACTAGGTGAATGATGTATCACGCCTATATAGTTTCATTGTAGATGATTGTATTATGATTGTCTGAATGGATCTAGCATAATTGCATTGCATGATTGATATGTGTATCATGGATATCTGACTAAATTTCTTAGTAGATATGTACATGTGTTTCATGTTGAAATAATCAAATGTGATATGATGTAAGAATTATCAATGCTCATGAAATGATGAAATGATCTGAGTGTCTTAGATACATATATGATTTGAATCCTGTGTTCATAACTCGAACTACGTAGAAGTTATGTATCTTGAGGTTTAGTTGATTCTTGGTATATGCAGAATCACATTGTATAGAACTTGTTGAGAAATTGTACGGGGTAGTCTCGTAATTATTTAATAATTTGGGTATATCGTATTTCCTCATTATAGCTAAGGGTATTTTTGTACATGTTTATCTTTTTCCTAATCTCTCTATTTAATGGAGATTAGACCTAATGGAATGTAACGATTCTCTCTCTCTCTCTCTCTTTCCCTTCTCTGATTTGCGTAAAACCCTTGTGGTCCACAACATGGTATCAGAGCGGGATGCGGTTCTGAGCATCTGACTGTATCAACCCACCTGTGGATCGGCTCCTGTGTGCGCAGCATCTGACCTAATCTGTTCGGCTCCAGCGTGCGCTACATCTGACTGTATCAACCCACCTGTGGATCGGCTCCTGCGTGCTCAACATCTGACCTAATCTGTCGTCTTCTTTTTGGGGTCTTGTGTGTTCAACAGAAACACATATTAGATAGTGATCGTTGACAACATCTACAACTTGTGGAAGTCGAGTTAGTTGTGCGTGGAAGGAGCAGGCAAAACGATCGATCCAAACTGCAGTCTGGATCAGGTTCTTTATATGGTGATCCAACTGTGTTGGATGTGATTTCAAAGTGAGTCAATGGGGGTAGAGTGGATGTTGAATAAATCTCCAGTTTCGAGCATGAATCAGAGGCATAGTCGTGGTGGATGTGTAGTCGTGGTATGCAGCCTACCGTAGTCGTGGTATGCATCTCTATCGTGGTATGCATCTCTATCGTAGTCGTGGTATGCATCTCTATCGTGGTGGATGTATAGTCGTGGTATGTAGCCTATTGTAGTCGTGATATACAGCCTGTCGTGGTCGTGGTATGAGCCTATCGTAGTCGTGGTATGCATCTCTATCGTGGTGGATGTATAGTCGTCGTATGCAACCTATTGTAGTCGTGGTATGCCGCATATCACAGTCCTTTGTTGAGTAGGTTGTTGTGTATCTCAGATTTCATCGGTGAAATCAAAACTTGATATAGTTGGTTTCATAGTTGGTTGTTGTTGTGTATCAGATCCGGACTTTCAGCAGGCTGTGTTCAGGTGTGATTGTTCCTGCGTTTTGAATCAAGTCAAATTCAGTATCCCATGGCTGAAACACAGAAGTCAGATATGAAGTCTGACACTGTGGCTGATTATAAAGCCTTTGCAAACCCCTTTTCGTATGGATCATCGGTAAAATTGGATGAGACCAACTATGCTAGATGGTCTCGTACATTCATGATGTCTGTATCAGGTCATCGTAGAAAACATATTTTGTTGGAAAATGAGCCCAAAGATAAAACTGAAAAGTATGCTACATGGGAAGAGGACAATGATATTGTCATGTCATGGATTATGAATAGTGTGCAACCTCACATAGCCGATGGGCTTATTTATTACGCCTCTGCAAAACAAATGTGGGATAATTTGCAAGATACTTACTCTCTAGAAACTAATGTTAGTCGGATTCTTCAGAGATTTATAAATTGCAACAAGGAGAGCAAACTCTAGCTCAGAACTATGCCTCTTTGAAGTCAGCCTTTGAGAGGCTAAACGCACATAAACCACTGTGCTGTGACAAACAAAAACTACATCAGGAGCACACCATGGTTGCACGATTTCTTACAGGATTGTCATCTGAATTCTCAGTTGCTAAAGTTCAGATGTTGACAGGCTCGGATGTTCCCACTCTTACTGAGGCATATAATCGATTAAGTAGGCTTGCCATGTCTCTTTCTTCTTCCTAATCAGAATCACAATCTTCTGCACTGTCTGTTTCCTATGGTCGAGGTTGAGGTTTTATTCCTAATACTCGAGGTTGTGGGCGTGGTCGAGGCATAGGAGGACGAAGCAAGCTCCAATGTACCTACTGCGGAAGATTTGGGCATTTAGAAGATAGATGCTTTGACAAGAATGGAAGACCTCCTGCACCTTTAGCTAAAGTTCCTATGGCTCAAGTTGCTAAACCCGAGTCTTCCGTTGTTCCTCCTAGTGATTCAGTTACTCTTACTCATGCTGAGTATGTTGATTTGATGGCACATCGTTCCTCTATTGCTGATGTTGCATGTTCTGCAGGTGATGGATTAAATTCCCAAGGTAGTCAGTGGATTATTGATTCAGGGGAATATATGCATTTGTGTGGAAATGAATATGATTTTTCATCTTTGAATAGTGTTGCTAACCATAAAAAGGTACTTCTTGCCGATGGAAGTTCTTCTTCCATTGTGGGTCAGGGGAATATCTCCATTTCTCCTACTCTTCAGTTATCAAATGTTCTCCATGCCCCTTCATTCTCTCAAAATTTGTTATCTGTTAGTCGTGTTGCAAAAGAATTGAATTGTAGAGTAATATTTGATCCTATGTGTTGCACTTTTCAGGACTTGTTGACGGGGAAGACGATTGGTGGAGGCCATGAGGAAGGTGGAGTCTATTATCTACAACCTGTTGGCTCAGTTCATTCGGCAGTTGAGTCATTCTCTAGTTCGCTGCTTTGGCATCATCGTCTTGGTCATCTTCCGTTACTCAAATTGCGTAGAGTTATTCCTCATATCTCACCGTCCTCTACTCTGATGTGTGAAGCATGTCAGCTTGGGAAGCATCATAGGAGTTCATTTCCGTCTAGTCAGAGTCCTTCAAGTCAAAATTTATTTGATCTTCTTCATGTGGATGTTTGGGGTCCAAGTAGAATTCTTAGTCGTTCTAAGTGTCGTTATTATTTAGTCATTGTAGATGATTTTTCCAGATTATCTTGGGTATTCTTGTTAAAAGATAGGGCTGAAGCCCCCATTATTCTTAAATCCTTGATTATTCAAATAAAAACTCAGTTTAATTCTTGCGTCAAAGTTGTTCGCACTGACAATGCTCTTGAATTCAAATCCTCTGACTTATTACAATTTTACAAAAATCTTGGGATCCAACCTCAGACTTCTTGTCCTCATACCTCGCAACAGAATGAAGTCAAATCCTCTGACTTATTACAATTTTACAAAAATCTTGGGATCCAACCTCAGACTTCTTGTCCTCATATCTCGCAACAGAATGGAATAGCGGAGCGCAGGCATCGACACATTTTAAATGTTGCCCGTTGCCTCATGATTCAGTCTAATATGCCCGCGTCTTACTGGGGAGATGCAGCTCTAACTGCGGGATACCTAATAAATCGTATGCCTTCAACCTCTGTGGGGGATCGTATTCCCATTCAAATTCTTAGTCCTGAAGCTCCACTGTTCCCTATCTCTCCAAAGGTGTTTGGTTGTGTGTGCTTCGTTCATAAACTTGATCCCAAACAAGATAAATTGTCATTCAAATCTATAAAATGTGTTTTTGATGGGTACCCCAAACATAAAAAAAGATATCGTTGTTATGATCCCATTTCATAGAGAGAGTATGTCAGTGCAGACGTTTCATTTTTTGAGTCTATCCCATATTTTTCTAGTACCTCTCCAAGATTACATGCTAGCCAAGGTGACTCTTTTCCACTTTCCGTCCCTCCAGTTTCGCTGGAATCCGTCGGTCTTGAGCCTCTTGTTCCAAGCCCAGTTCCATCACGTTACAAAAATCCTCCTGTGGTGTACACACATCGAGCTCCACCCAACTTTGTGCCTTTGCCGTCTACTTCTCCAGAGGTAAGTGTTCCTGACTCCCTGCAAGGTTTCGAGCTGCAGGCCCGAGATCGGAGGGTGATTCGAGGGTTAGAGAGGTAGAGGAGAGAGAAAGAGAGAAAGAGAGGTTCGGGGGTTCCCCCCTTTGTAGGAGGGGGGCCTTCCGAAAAGGAAGGAAGCCCGACGGCTGTGGCTTCCCCCCTCCCCCATTCTCAAAATGTTAGGGTTCAAAAGAACCCTAACCTGCGACTTATCGGGGGGGGGAGGGTTTCTCTTCCTTTTATTTTTATCGGGCAACCCATATCGGGTTGCCCCCCCCTTCTTTATCCCTCCCTGTAATAAAATTTTACAGGGAGTGGGTCGGGTCCGGGTCCGACCCGCGATGCTGGATCCAATTTCGATTTGGATCCAGGTCGCGTGAATAGCAGGGGATCCAGGGGTTGGATCCACTTGGGTCCAAAAGTGGGTTTGAAAATTTTTTATTATTAGTTATTTATTTATATAGTATTACTAAAATACTCAAATATGCACATATTTTTCTTTTGGATCCGCTAACGGATCCCAGGCCCAATTCACGTTAATTAACTAAATATATATATTTATATATATATATATAATTTCTTTATGCTGCATAAAATTTGCGGTTAATACACCAATCCCCCTAGACTACGATCTCTACGGGAATGCTGCAATAAAGTTTCGAGGACGAAATTCTTTTTAGGGGAAATGATGTAATACCCGTGATTTTTATCAGATAAGTAAACTTGATTTTCATATTCAGAAGCTGCTACGAGAATACTTTCATTGTTTTATTTTATACCTAATTGGATCTCGGATGTCCTGTTCAGATCTTCGACGTCAGATCCTTAAAATACTATTTGGATTTTCAATGTTGGATCCCTAATATCCTGTTCAGAACTCCGATATTCCATTCGGATCTTAGATATCGGATCACGAACCTTAAATTGAATATTTAATAATAGATTTTGGTCAAATGGATTGGATCCTCGAAGTTTAAATCGAATTTTCAATGAGAAAATTTCTATATTGGGTCTATAACACTTTAGTGAGATTGGTATAGCCTAGGCGATGTTCGGATCCACAATATTGCATTTGGATCTTCGACATCTCAACTTCAATATTTGTATTGAAACCGTAAGGATCAATGTATATTTAGTTGGATCCATAATAATCTATGTCACATGGGTGCGGGTGCGAGTGCGACACGGGTGCAGCGCAATTTCAAAAAATTTGGACACGGGGACTCGGCTATATATATATTAAAAAATATATATTATAAATATATATATTTTAAATATATATAATTATATATAACAATAAATTAACACATAAAGATTGTAAATTTTAAAGCAAAAATAAAAAAGCAATTCTTAACAACACAAACTTACCAAAATATAACACATAAAGAAGCTTGTGAGTGTGATAAAAAACAAAACTTATCATAAATCTGCCTCATCGTCTGAATTAGAGGGAAGAACATGATCGAGGTAGTTCATGTTGAGAGTATGTAAATTATGTTCTCCCTCCAAGTCAAAATCTTCTGGATTTACATCCCAATTCTTAGATAGTCCACAACTGCATCAAAAAATGACTATATTAGTATCTAACTTAAAACTTTGAATGCAAATATTTAAATACAAACTTTGAATACAAAAAAAAAAGTACCTATACTCTTCTTTGGTGCGGCGAAAAATTAATCGTAGATTTGAGTGAACATAAACCAAATCCTCTGCTCTTTTACTAGTGAGTTTGTTTCTTTTAATGTTGTGAATTTGAGCATATGTACTCCAATTTCTTTCACAACAAGATGATGTAGAAGGTTGGGATAACAACTTCATTGCAAGACGTTGCAGATTTGGTGTCTCTGATCCATATGTTGCCCACCAATTAAGGGGATCTTCCTCATCTCTTGACACAAGTGCTGCTAAAGAATCAAATCTCCCAGTAGAAAACTTGCCAAACTCACTATTTATAACTTTAAACATGTGAGGATCATTAAAAAGTCTTTCCAAATATATCATTCTATTTCTTGATATCTCAGGATCTTCATTTGGAAAAACACGACCAACACCTGCTGTCAACCATTTTTTTGCATAGTATTTTGGATTGAGAGAGTGTGCCATGCAATGCAAAGGTGTATTGTTTTTATCCCATCTTCTCACTAAAACTGAATGTACATAATTGTAAAATTCTGAATCATCAAGTGCAATATATTTCTTCTCATGTTTAAAAATGATACTTTGAACTTTTTCAATCATATTGTCCCACATTTCATAAATTCTATGAAGCATGAGTACATCTCTGTCAACTTCTCTAAACATTTCCCAAATAGGCTCTGTAAATTCAACAAAATATGTAATTTTATCCCACCAAAAATCACCACAGATGCATTTTTTGATAACTTGAGCCTTGACATCATCTTCAGTACGATAAAAATCCCAATCTTGATCAGCCACCATCATCATCAATGCATTCTTGAGTTGCTTAATTCTTTTTATCATAACAATGAGAGAAGCAAAACGAGTTTCAGCAACTTTCAGTAACTTGAGATCAGAATGCCTATTAAATATAGAAAGGGCATGATGATGGTTTACAACAAAATTTCTAATATTTCGAACATCATGTTCTATTTTCTCAATCCATAAGCACATTTCATGTGCATGTACTCTTAAGTGGGGAAATCATCATCCTAAATCCCTTCCATTATCGCACCCGTCGGTGAGCAGGAGTTCGACTGCACCCAGATTCACGGCAAAACAAGGGGGGAAATCATCAAACAAGGTAGGTTTTACTGTGATTTCGCATATTTACTAAGTTTTCAAGCATGCTTTGGATTTGCCCTAACTCCCAATTCGAAAAATTGGGGTTTTGGGTTTGCCAGGAATTCCCAAATCAAAAATTTGGGGATTTAGGTTGTCATAAATCCCAAATCGACAAATTTGGAGATTTAGGTTGTCGTGAATCCCAATTCGAAAAATTGGGGATTTGCGTCTCCGAGGTAGGGTTGCCATGATTTTATAGTGTAATTGTTTCAAATATATGATATAATGTAAAAAAATCCATGACCTTCCGATCGTGATATGTGTGAAATCAGACCTGGAACATACGCTTTATGTTCTTAACGCATTCTAGATAATTATGGAAAAAAAAGGGAAAAGACACAAATTCCTGAGTATGAGTAAATACTTTGATTTTGGGTACGTATATGGTTGTGGTGCGCTTTGGTTGAGTGTATGAGCATCGATGTATACTATGTCATCGATAATCTGTTCACGGTAGGGGCAGTTGGTTATTACCGATGAAATCACGAAGAAAAAGAAAATATAGAGACTGGGTATTCGTTGCCTATGGTCTTAGTGTTCAGACAAATTTAATCTGCATTGTTGTTTCTCCTTTTGGTTAAATCTGATTCGCTTTTCTTGCTACAGTTGATCTATGCGTGATATTACATTGGATTCTATATTTCTTTTGCTTCATGGAGTGATTTGGGCTACTGTTTGGTGGGGTGTTGATTAAGATATTTGATTTATTGTGTTCCCAGGACAATCTTAGATTAAATTTCAATTTATTATTGTTTCTGTTATTTGGAAACTCTGATGTCATTATCTACTTGATATGTGAAATAAAACCAATGATGTTGCTTGATCTCTCCTGTAATGTTCTGAAATGCTTAACCTTGTAGTATTAGCTGTTTCTGATGTTAAAAAAAAAATTCTCAAAATGTGGGTCAAAATTTCAACGCGTTGCACAAGTAGTTTTGGCTACATTACTGTTTGTTAGTCCACATTATCTTCAAGTAAGACATATTTGAATTCCAAAAAGGGTATTGGAGTTGGACAATCATCTCAGGCTTTGCACAGGGGTGCCTAGGAAAGATATATGAAGAACAAAATTAATCTTGTTGATAATAAATTACATTAAAACGAGTATTCAAAAACTCGCCGAGTCAACTTGGTGACGCGGTTTACTCAACAAGACAACCATTCACCTGGTAAAAAAATTGAATGACCAGGTTTTCCACAAGACTCAGCCCAGTTACAAATTGATTGGCCAAGTCAGTCGGGTTTTCATTTGACTGAGCTATGATTAGTTGGGTCAACTTATTACTGAGTTGAGTCATATATGTATGTATTTATTTATATATTGTATGAGTGTACAATGTGTATATTTTGCATAACATATATGTATGTATTTATTCATATGCATTTATATATGTAATTACCTATCTTTTTATTCAATACTTTTAAAAGCTAACATGACCCAGCCATGTAACGACCCCAATTCATCCCCGTTGAAAAGTGATTTTTTTTTAAACAATTGGCAAAACCAAAACTCAAGGATCCGGGGCCTCATAGACTTAACAACTTCCAAACCACAAGGGATCTCTACATTGAACCATCCAATCAAAATAACTAACTTTATTAATAAAAAATCAAAGCCTGAGAACATAATTAAATTAAAGTGTAAAATCATAGAGCCACACTGTCCAAAAATAACAGAAGTAAATCACGCAGTCTCGCAAGCTTTCTGTGACAGTCGTTCTCATCCTGTAAAAAACATAGGAAGTACTGGGTAAGAATTAAAGATTCTTTATACGAATTCCTCTAAAAATCCAAATAGGCAAGAAAAAACATAAATCAAATTTATGCAAATATTCATAGGAACATAACGACAACAATTCCATAATTCACTTACCATTCAAGCATTTAAAAGTAATTATCATGCAATAACAATATCTCACAAGAAACAGAACAAGTAAGAATGCATGAAGTAATGTAGAACAGTAAATATGCATGATTCCAATGCACATGCATAAATAAATTATTTAGTTATTACCAGAGTTCTTTTTTGCATGCATGTCCCTATTAAATGCACACAAGTTTAGTTTCACTTTTCATTAAAACTCACAGATACTCAAAATGGGTACAACAAATTTTTAAAGTTCAAGATAGATTCCTAGTTGTAGCTTAACACATAATTTATATTTTATTACTAGGTTTCATACTTGCTCATCGACCGATATTAGGAATCAACACCATCCATCAAAACATTAGAAATCAACATCTAATGGCAAGACACCGGGAAAATCAACATCTACTGATGCCACTTAGTATATCAATAACAACAAATGTGTCACAACACCACTCCCAAGCAAAGTGGCTGAAAACTTCTTAAAATCGTGGCCGAAAGGCAAACTAGCATATCGGGTTCAGGAGCACAATCGCACACAGAGTTTTAGTATCCTCACAGTTTTCTCAAAATTGCCATCCCAGATTCCCACACTGTGTTCTATCTTTTTAGCAAAAGTCAAATTCTTTACCAAAAGAATAGTTTTGCAAATCAACATGCAATTAATTTAGAAAGCCAATAATTTCAAAAGTAAATTTTGCAATGCATAACACTAATATTGGAGCTACACATGCTCTTGATCCATATGGCCTAGAGTGGTTCGCATCCGACCACCGATGCATCTCAACTATTAAAACATGTCCATAATGCACATTCATTAACACACCATCAATAATGTACATATAAAAAAAATTGCATATGCATATGAACACTTGCTTGCAACATGCATTTTGCTTTCATGATTCATCTCATGCATAACATCCAAAGATGCACATGCTCATGTTAATTCAACATCAAAATAACTTCGGAATTTTGTGTTCATGATATGCACGTCTATGCCAACATAATATTCATTTGCATGAGTATACATAACCAATAAACACTCCTGTCAATTCGGGCATCCTCGAGATACAAAACATGACTACCGAGTCATAGCTATGCGGCCACCATGCACAGGACAGCATCAGCATGTTGTTGGCAACATGTTTCTCATGTAGAAACATGCAACCAATGACAGTGGATAGCGGACAATGCTGCACGTAAATGTGCAGCATTGGTCTGTCCTACAACAGCCCACCAAAAACCGAATCGATCAGATGTTTAATGCATCTACATATACAGAAAAGTAACATGCTAGAAATGCTCTGCTGATGCATATTTCTACCGGGGAATAACATGTACGCATACAACTATACATAGTTTCTAAAATCATCATCGTGTGAGCAGTCCGATCAGCATATATTTGGGTCTGGTCTGCACCCAATACAACATGTATTCGGGTCTGACCAACTACTCGAAATCAACACTTCTTCGAGTGTGGTCAGCACCCGATACAACTCGTATTTGTGTCTGACAAGCCACCCGAAATCAGCATTTTATTGGGTCTGGTCAGCACCCGATACAGTCCGTATTTGGGTCTGACCAGCCACCCGAAATTGACATTTTATCGGGTCTGGTTAGCACCCGATATAATCCGTATTTGGGTCTGACCAACCACTCGAAATTGACATTTTATTCTAATTCAAGGAAAACTTGGATGTTATTTAAATATAACCAAATATCTGATTCTTAAACATGAGCTGCGATAAATCAATACAGTGCACCCAGCTGAAAGCAATCTATCAAATGGGCAGAATGGAATAAATTTTTTATCAATACATGAACCATAACTGAGCTGGAACATATAATGAATACCAACACAGTCTGTACACTGTTAAATAATAATCAATACGGGCGAGAACAAAAGTAATGTATGCGAGCAAAGAAAAAACATTGATATATGATGATGGTTCAGAAAAACATATGCAAGCAGAATTCAAAAGTACATGCTGCCATATCTGCATGCATACTCACACACACACACACACACACACACACACATATGCTGCAGAACAAGTAACTACAAAGCAGAACAAAACACAGCCTGTTGGACCTATTAGTGGCAGGTCTGATAAGATTTTCGTGCATATAAAAAAATCCGCAGATCTGAAAACCTATGAAAGTCTGCAGATCCGTCTACATTCACAGTGGGACAGATGTGTCCATATGTACAATGACAGATCAAATTTTGTTTTTTGAGTTTTTAAAATATGCAGAACTAAGAAATATGAAGAAAATTAACACACGGGACAAATTCAGCTTTTAAAGCATGAAAACTCTAAGCATGAAATCAGAAATCGAGTATATGCCAAAAAGGAAATAAATGGCTGATTTAACATATATATATATATATATATATATATATATATATATATATATATATATATATTCAGCTGAAAAAAAAGGGAAATCGATCCATATATATGTATATATATTTGCATTCTAATTCATATTTTCCCCCTTTTCCACTAAAATCTTACATAAACTGAATTTAGACCGTTTTCCCTTTTCAAATCAAGAGAGGAACCCATACCTTCAATTGGAGACGTAAAAAGAGCAAAAAAATTCGTCGAATGCGCGGAATGGAAGGAGATCCTTCTCCTTCTCCTTCTTCTTCTTCTTTACTTTCCTTTTCCTCTCTTCTCTTTTTTCTTTCTTTCCCTTCTTCCTTCTCTCTCTCTCTAGAAAACGAAATCTAGAGAGGGGCGAGTTAGACCCTTTTATAAATTTTTTTTTGGTCTTCTAGAGAGAGGGTGACGTCCCTCTATAGCTCTAGCTACTCCTATTTATTCTCTTATTTTATTTCTTTTACTATTTTACTTTAACCACATTTGGGCTCTTCTAGAGGGTGACACCCCTCTCTAGAATCCCTACATAATAGGTAGAGTTCCACAAATGTAAAACTCTGCTATATTCAAAATAAAAATTTGAAATTAATTAATTTTTAATATTTAATTAATTATTTATTAAATAATAAAATTTCAGAAACTTTCAGAGGGTGTCTTTCTCCTTTGGGAGTCTTTTTAACATGGAATTTCACTCAATTAACTTTTATATTGAATTTAAAATTTAAATTAGTTAGACTTGGATTTTGGATCTAGATTTGGATTCAAGATCCAAATCCATATCCAATCCATATGAATCTTAAACTGGACCAGATCCTAATTAATATGGGTCTTGGTTTGAGTCCCAACCCAATCCATATTAACTTGGGTCAAATGGATCAGATCCAGAACGGGTCATATTGAGGTGGGTCTTTTTTGAAAAAATGCGATTTTCGGGCCAACCGTAGTCCGAATTCAAAAAAACAAAATATCAATGTTTTTAGAATTTCAAGATGCATCTAATGATATATTTTTTGAATTTTGCCTGAATTTAACCCAAATTTTGCTCGATTTTAAAAGTCAAAAATAAAAAGTTTTACCAAATCTTAATTGACTCGTTTAGGTCTTGTCAATGAGTCCTTGGCCACACCCAAACTCAGTTGACGCCACCTAAAATCGAAGATTTCTATCGTCTTTCAAAGTACTTAGCCAATTTTTTTCAGAAATCTCAAAATCTATAACGAAGGAAAAGTACACGATATTACAAGCCAAGTTATCGAGTTGACTCGTTGAGTCATGAGTTAAGCAGTGCCAAGTTGATTCCTGAGTCATTGGGTTTTAAAACCCTCCTTAAGATTCTTTTCTGTAGCTTATGAATAATTTCTCAAATTATATTGCATGAAATCCCTATTGCAAATAAAATACTACTATCCTTGATGTTATTCATTAATAAATTTATTAAGAATGACTAAACTTGCCACGTCCAGATATTGGGGATGATTTTCCAGATTCCCTGGTTTGACTCTATCATTAACTTGTCACTATAAAGACAAAAGTTAAAGATGATTTTTTTTGCCATGAATTTCTCAAGAGATTTTCATTTTTTATGGTCTTTAAAGAGAAAATCTCACAAAAAATAAGTATTTCAAATAAATATTAAAACTATTATTAGACAGTGTACTTGTTTTGTATTTAAGTTTGGATCCGGATCCAAACTACTTGCATGTACCATGTCCACAACATAATGGCATACTTGTAAATACCCTCAACTTGTCAGGGTTATTGTGAAGGCTATGTATTAGGGATTTTGCCTATATATTAATGAAATAGGTCACGGTTTCTCATTATGAAAACCGTGACTCATTGCAGCCTCTCTTTCTTCCTTCTCTTAATTTCTCGTTCGCAAGTTCTGGAGAAAACTCACATGGTATCAGATCACGTCTGATCCGAGGGTTGAAATTCTTCTACACAGGTACGTCCATACAAGAGCTTCCTAATTCTTTTGCTAAATACTCATATGGAATTCCCACCAATACTTCTTGAGAGATAGTGGAGATAAGGAAAGCAACTGCAGCTTGATCACGCTTCATCTAATTCTCATATTGGGGATTTGGTATTCATTGTATAAAATCAACCTCGTTTCCATCTTTAGTTTCTTGTATGATAAATTCTAGAGGGGCTGAAATTGATCTATTTAAATGTCCAGAAAGACCTTGACTTTTAATGAATGGAAGAATTTGTCTCTTCCAGATCAAGAAATTGTAATTGGTAAGTTTTTCAGAGGCTAGAATTTCCTTTCTTCAGCGTGAATTTCAACTCCTCACTAAGGGTTTCATGTCTGTCATGGAGTACTTGAACAAGGTTAAGAGCATAAGTGATCAACCAGCTGTTGTCGGGTATGAAGTGACAGACAAAGATAAAGCCAGGCAAGCCTTGAATGGATTGGGACCAGAATTTCATGTTCTTTCGACCTCATTGTTATGTCTACCCAGCTTACCATCGTTTGAAGACTTGCAAGTGAAACTACTTCAATATGAGATGACCTTAATGGGGATGTCACATGACACTGGTGGACAGGTTCTTGCTACTGGTGTTTCTTTTGGCCAGGGACGTGGTGATAGTCATTTTGGTGCAGGCAGAAGACAAGGATGAGGTACTCCAGGGGGGCGTGGGTTACTACCCACCCCGAATGCCTCTCCTTATAATGTGAAAAACGTGCCCACCTGTTATCTCTGTAACAAGCGAGGTCACGTCAAAGCTAACTGTTGGCACAATCCATAGAACAAAGGAAAGTTCCAGAAGGGTGAGAGCTCGTTAGGACGAAAGGAGAACCCTTCAAAGTTTGGTGGAGATGTGAAAGAGCTTCTTTTGGCCACATTGTCTGAACTTGATCTGAAACGCGATGATAAAGGAGTCTGGTACATTGATTCAGGGGCAGCTACTCATGTCACAGGTAATGCGGGTAAATTCTCTACTTTAACTCCCTATTTTGGAAAAAGTAACATCATCACTGGAGACGAGTCACACCACCCCATCACCCACATTGAAAATGTTTCTATCCCCTTGCCTAAATGTAACGACCCCAATCCATACCCTTTGAAAAATGCGAATATTTTTTTTTCTAAGAGTTGCGGAAAACTTCTCAAAGACCTGGGGTCCTTACAGTTCCAATTTCAGTTGGATAACTACACACCACAAACAAACTTACATTTATCATCCATAACCAACCAACTAAACTCTTTTATTAATGAATCAATAAGAGTCTCATACTCAATGTCAAAAGTGAAATAACAACTTGCAGGAAATAAGAACTAAAAGAAACAAAAGTAGAGCCACTCTGTCCGTAAGTGAAGCAGTCTGAAGCAAATGTGACCCTCGTATCCCCTCAGAAGCGAGTCGATTTCACTGATCACCTGTGTCTGGGAAAAACCAATAAAATAGGGTCAGATTTCCGAAGAATTCTGCGTACAGGTTTCCCTAATGAATCAAATAAGAAAAAGAGCATAAATAAGATCCATATAATATTTTTGAGGAATACTGTTATAAGCAATTCATAAGACAATGAACCATTCATGCAGAAATAAACTAAACATTAAGCATGAGGAAACACGAAATAAGTAACATTGATCAAAACTTAATCAATAAGGCAATTAAATGCAAAAGAAATCAACATCATGCAATGATCAACATATAACAACCATGGGAACAGATAAACATGTATGATCTAATGCATAGCAAGAATATGCATAATTTATGTACAATGCATGAACCCCTTTATTATCTTTCATTTAAGCTCCCTTCTTTCCATATGCATGTCCTATTAAATGCACACAACTTTAAATTCCTCTTTTTAATTTATCATTGCCCGCGGATACACCAAACGAGTACAATCCCCGAGGTCAAGTAGGGTTCCCGGGGTAGCTTCACACACGATTTGTATTTTATTACCGGGTTCCAAACTTAGCCCTCGATCGATATCAGGAAACAACACCATCCATCGGAACCTTGGAAAACATCCAAAGTCGGGGACACCATGAAAAATAGTATCCACTGGCGCCACTTTATTGGTATACCAAAACAACAACAGCTGTGTCAAAACACACCACCCTCAGGAAAAGTGGCGGACTCTCCCTAAAATCGTTGCCAGGAGAAGAACCTCAATATCGGGTTCAGGGGCAACAACGCACACGGAGTTTTTGTATCCTCACGGTTTTCCCCAAACCGCAACATCCAAGATTCCCACGCTAAAGCAGGGACATCAAGGAGAAAATGAATTACACTGTTCTTTACTTTCTTTTATCTCGTTATTAATTCATCTCTTTTATATTTGCAAATTTACATGCAGAATTAATAACATAAGCTTGCATATCAGCAAGCTAAGCTTTTCACGGTTCCACAGCCCGTGGCAACATATAACAATGAAATAAAATAACAATATCGCTTTTGATTTTTTTTTTCCAATGCATCAAAATAACTAAAACAAAGAGTAACATGTTCTCGAGGCTCACCCTGATGATCCATTTGATCATTAATGCATTCATATGCAAAAATCATCATGCACATGAGTTCACAACTTCATGATCATTGCATGCTTTTCAATGCAACTTCATATATGCAAACTTTTGAGATACACATGAAACAATAAATTTATAAGCTTATGCATTAGTCTACATGTGTCCAAGTTAAATACATCCTTCCATACCAATACACATATTCATGTTCACAGCATAATTTCAGTTAATGCAAGTATTCCTGTCATATACACGCTTCACTCACATATTCATACCATATGCACACCCTTATACACTACACATTTTAGTCAAGTATGTGAGTATTCAAGTGATAACACACGTGACTTACTCATAAGTTTAAATGTATAAATACACAAATGTTACCTTCAACATATTCTGTCAAGTGACAATCCCATTCCTTAACATGTACCCAGATACACCCACTTAATAGGAAACTAAAATTAAAAAGAAAAGCACACCACACGTATTTTTGAACTAACATAACCTTTTTTTTTATACAGGTGGAATCTGCCAACACTTGGCAAGTGCTGCCAGACCCACATAAAACTAGGTATTTTTCCAGCCGATGCCCACTCTACTCGGTTCAGCAGGCTCGACAAGCCTGTCCAGCCTGTCGAGGCCTAGCTGAACAGGGCCAGGACTGGCAGGGGGCCTCTTAAGATTGTCTTTCCTTCTAAGCAACCAAAGTTTTTCTTTTCACCCCTTTTTTTTTGTTGCTGACAGCATACCAACAGAAATACCAAAGAATAAAAAAAATTCAGAACATGAGGTATGCTTATGCATAATTAGAAAAAGAAATCCCATTATGCATGTCCTTCATTCAGATGTTTGAATATAAACCGATTCCTTGCCAAGAAAGCATGCATTTTGTTGATTCACCTACAGGTCTGCATGTGTAAACAAACCCACAGGCACTTATATATATATATGCAACCATAACAAAATAAAAAGGCCAAGGATACTTGTAAGTATAGCTTACATTTAGATATGTGCCTTATCGTGATATACTTATGTGGATTTTACCTATGCAGTGACATGCATATGTTTTAAATAATCCCTTATACATTGGAAAATCGTGGAGGTCAAATCTACCTTAACGCACACCTGAAAAGCCATATATCTCATTGTCTAAAATTCTGTTTTCATAAAAATACATCTACATCTATTTTATTACACAACAACCTTCAAGAAGATGAAAATACCTTGATTCCATCCATGGATTTTCAAGAAAAATACCACATGGAATACGAATCCATGTCCCTTTTTCTCATCTAAGACAATAGAGAAACCCATACCTCTTTGGCGAAATCTCCGGCGATCGGCAGGTTCAATCGTTGCGAGAGAAGGGTCGACTAAAGTCGTCCCTTGCTGTTGCTGTGACAGGGGTACCTGTCGTAGCCTGCGATGGCTGCTGGCGGTTGCGGCTTTCCGGCGACCTCCACCACTCTGATGCACGCCCACACGAGAGAGAGAGAGAGAGAGAGAGAGAGAGACGAGGGAAGAGGGTGAGACCCCCCTCTTTTCCCTTTTATCGCCGAAACCCCCCTCTTGCCGAGAGGCGCGAGGTTCGGTTACGCCTGCTGTAACCGACCCCCTTCTTCTCCCTTTTGGTAATAGCAGGAATCATGCCCTAGGCACGATTCTTGCTTTTCCTCTTCTTTAAAAAGCTGCAACCCGATATCAGGTTTTAAAAACCTTATCAGGTTACGGATTCGGGTCGGGTCCGACCCGGGTCCAAGTTCTTTTTTTTTTTAACGAGAGGGCCGGGTCCGGGTCTGTGACCTGCGAGGCAGCGACTCTGGACCCACGCCTCCCACTCTAAATGGATTGGATCCAAATGAATCCAATCGTGGATCCCCTAAAAAATACTCGTATAATATATATTTTTATATATATTTAATCATTTATAAGTATATATAGGGTATTTTACCTATATCCATAAGGACCCTATCTGGGTCTTGGATCCGGAATGTGGATCCCAAGCCCATTTATGCACTATTTACATAGCTATCACTAGAATAATTCGCTTAATTAAAATTTTTGCACTTATATAAGTACATATAAGTTTATACGAGATAAATATATATGTAAAGACCCCTTTATGGGTCCCGGATCCGCGACTTGGATCCTGGGCCCAACTCACATTGTGATGAAAATTTTATATTATAAAATATTTAAATAAATGCTTAAAAATTTGTGGTTATTACACTAAATCCCCACTTCATCTTTCCAATCTTCTTCATGCCCCAAATATTACAAAAAATATTGTTTCCGTTTCTAAGCTTGTTGATTATACCAATTCTTCCGTTGAATTTACTCCGTCTTTTGTTTATGTCAAGGATCTACAAACGAAGGAGACGTTCGCTAGAGGGGAACGCTGGGGAAATATGTATGTCTTCCAAGAGGATCCTTCTACTTGTGTTCGGCCTACCTTGAAGTCATCTTGTCAGTCTATGTCGTCAAAGAATATTCATGTGTTCAATTTGTAATCTTCATATAAATGTAATAAGCCTAATTTTTGGCATTTGCGTCTTGGTCATTGTGGTCGAGTTTTTGTTGAGCGACTAGTATATGATGGTCTTATTCCTGAGTCTAGCCTGATTCCTAGACCCGATAATAAAATGTGTTCAAGTTGTCAAATGTGTAAGAGTCATGTTCTTCTTTTTCATTCAATAAATGAGAGAGCTTCAAGGCCTTTTGAAATCGTCTGTTCCGATGTATGGGGACCGACTCCTAATCCTTCTAATTCTGGCAACAAATATTATGTTATTTTTATTGATAATTTCTCCCGTTTCACTTGGATATTTTTCATGAAGAATAAATCAGAAGTCTTCTCTATTTTTCGTTGTTTTCATGCATTTGTCAAAACTCACTTTTCTTGTAATATTTTACATTTCCAATGTGATGGTGGGGGGAATACTCCTCCAGGGATTTTATTAATTACCTCCAAGATAATGGGATAAATCGTAGAGTATCTTGCCCGCATACACCCCAACAGAATGGAGTTGCAGAACGGAAACACCGTCACATTGTGGAAAGCGCTATGAGCATGATGCACAGAAGTCATACTCCCATAAGACTCTGGACGGAGGCCTTTCACTCTGCTGTTCACATTATTAATCGTCTGCCCATGAAGCTTTTAGAAAATAAATCACCTTATTTCATCCTATTTGGGGAACATCCTGATTATGATGAACTAAAAATTTTTGGCTGCATGTGTTATGTTCATATTGACTTTTCTTTGCAAAACAAGTTTTAGGTTAAGGCATCCAAGTGTAGATTTGTCGGATATGCAGATGACCACAAAGGGTACAGGTGTTATGATCCTGACAGCAGGCGAATTAAGATATCTAGGAATGTAGTTTTTGATGAAAATGATTTTGGAGATGGAGAATATGTTTCTGCCCAAACCAATACGAATGCGCTATTTTATGATCCATGGCTCAGTGCAGAGCTCTTTCCGGCAACCAACAATGAGTGTTCTTCCTCCTGTGCTCAAGGAACATCCTGTCAAGATGGATACATGAACTTGAAATAGAACATTCTCCAGAGATTAACAAGTTTGCTGGGCAAGTTTATAGGAGAAGAGAAAGGGACTCACTCTTGACTCCGGATGATATTGAACAAGAAGCGCCTATGTTTCATCCATCCAACGACATTACTTCTCCAATTTCTAATATAATAGCAATTTTGATCAGACGATCTGAAAGAGCTCGGCATCCTATTGAAAGGTGGGTCAGTTATGAGAATTTCACCATGGATTTTCAGTTATTTTTGTCACAGATTGAGAAAGAGACTGAGCCTAGACATTTTCATCAAGCCATTAATTCCAAAAAATGGATTTAAGCTATGAATGAAGAGATGGAAGCTTTGTACTAGTGTCAAACATGGACAGTTGTCCCTCGACCTCCAGATAAAAATGTTGTTGGCTCACGATGGGTCTACAAGATCAAATACAAACCGGATGGGAGTGTTGAACGATACAACGCTCGTCTCGTAGCAAAGGGATTCACTCAAGAGTTTGGACAGCACTATAATGAAACTTTTAGTTCAATTGTGAAAATAGGCACAATTCGCATTGTTCTTTCATTGGTTGTAGATTATGGTTGGAAAATAAGTCAGCTAGATGTGAAGAATGCCTTTCTTCATGGGGATTTGAAGGAAGAAGTATACATGGAACAACCGCTAGTACATACCGAAGGAGATTCAAAGGAGTATGTATGCAGATTAAATCAAACACTCTATGGACTGAAACAAGCATCTCGATCTTGGTTTGAGAGTTTCTCCCTAGAAATTCAAAGACATGGTTTTTATCGATCACAATTGGATTACTCTCTCTTTATTCTTCGAGGTAAGGAGTTTACCACCTTCTTGTTGATATATGTTGATGATATAATTATTATAGGAAGTAGTGAGAATCATGTTCAAGAAACTAATGATCTTCTGAGTCAAATGTTCAAAATGAAGGACCTTGGAAACCTTCGGTACTTTCTTGGAGTAGAGGTGGATAATCAAGGAAATAAACTTACTTTGACCCAGCATAAATACACCTTTGATCTGTTAGAAAATGGTGAAATGAAAGATTGCAAGCCTCTTGCTACTCCTAGTGTGCTTAACCAGAAATTAAGTGTGCAAGACAGAGACTTGTATTATGATCCCACCAAATATCGGAGTCTAGTGGGAATGCTTCAATATCTTACTTTTACCAGGCCCGATATTATATATTCAGTCAATCAAGTTTCTCAATTCATGCATGAGCCAAGGACGGGACACATGGATGCAGTAAAAAGGATACTGAGGTACTTGAAGAGTACTGTTGGAGATGAATTTTTGTACACCAAAAGCAGATCCATGAATACTGCTCATGACATCATTGCTTATTCAGATGCAGACTGGGTTGGAGATCCTGATGATCGAAAGTCAGTTTCAGGATATGGCGTTTTCATTGGTGCCAATCTTTTTTCCTGGAGTAGTAGAAAACAAAAAGCAGTGTCTAGATCTAACCTAACACAAAAGCAAAATACAGGGCGATGGCTGCTGCTACAGCCAAAGTAACATGGACTAGACATTTGTTAACAGAGCTAAAAGAGCCGATTACTAGTTCTCTCTTTTGTGACAACCAAAGTGCTATACAAATATCTCTTAATCCCATTCATCACAGCAAGACCAAGCACATTGAGATTGATCAGCATTTTATCAGGCAAAAGATTAAAGAAAAAAAGATTTAGCCCCATTATATTAGAACAAAAGACCAAGTGGTTGATTTGCTCACTAACGGACTCACAAAGTGCCGTTTTTGGGTCCTAAAGAGCAAGTTGTCCATGATCCAAAATCATGCACAACTTGAGGGAGACTATTAGACAGTGTACTTGTTTTGTATTTAAGTTTGGATCCGGATCCAAACTACTTGTATGTACCATGTCCACAACGTAATGGCATACTTGTAAATACCCTCAATTTGTCAGGGTTATTGTGAAGGCTATGTATTAGGGCTTTTGCCTATATATTAATGAAATAGGTCACGATTTCTCATTATGAAAATCGTGACTCATTGCAGCCTCTCTCTCTTCTCTTAATTTCCCGTTCGCAGGTTCTGGAGAAAACTCACAACTATGAAGCTAATAATTAGTAAAATTAGACAAAAGACCAAAGGGTAGTTTTGTTTGAGATATTGCTAGGAAAATTGAATTACAAAATTGTGATATATTTGTTTTAATATAAAACAATTATACTTTTAATATATTCCGATTTATTGAAGTTTGTTTGTAACTTCTATCATAGTATGGTTTTTATTTTCTAAAATATTAAGACTTGCATGAATATGCTCTTCATCCATATCCAATTACCCTGTCTATCTTTGCACAAGCAGGCCTATTAAAAAAGGATCCAGATCAATAGTGGGCCTAGTATTGCTGATGGTTCTGATCTGTAGTCACAAATATTGGTCTCGGCTATATCTTGGCAAGGTTATTTCTCACAATAATATAGGTTAGGTTAATAATTCTTTGGGCTTTAAAAAAAATTAAAATAGAAAAAATAAGAAAATAACATTTTTAGACAATAAAGTACACGTATAATACAAGAAATAAGTAAAATGTAAAATTAAGAAGAAAAACATATTTAAGATATAGAAAATAAATAAAAAGGTGAAAATAACTGATAATATCGTGATATTTTCAGGGGGATATCGTGATATTATCACAAGAATATCACAATATATATAAATTTTCAATATTTCCAAATATCGAGTCGAGATACTTTAATAATGCTTGCTGATTTTCAAGCGATGCTATCATGATACTTTGAAAATATCACTGATATCTGTGACTATGTTCTATCCCTGCAATTTGGTTAAGATCTTGTTCTTGGGTCTTTTACCCTAATCCTTTGTACTTTTGTCACCTTTATCTTGATTTATAATTTTTGATAGAAAGAAGCTTCTAGGAGATCTTTAAAATGATTCTTGGGTCACTAGATATGGATATTGGGTAAAAATGGTAGAACTTCCTGACAGAAAGTTATTGACACTAACACAACCTTGTGATTATGGTTATTAGTTTGATTATCCATTTTACAAACTGATGCTTATGTATAATAATCGTGTTTCTTAGGGTATACCATCTTTTTGAGAATTCCTCCCTTCTATCAGAACCACCTAGTGATATTCTATGCATTTGAATTACATCCAGGCTGCATAATTATTCATAATGGAGTGTGGGCATGAGGAGTGCATTGTCGATAAGCCACTCTCTTCTGGAGTTAGGACGGTTGTGGAACGATGCTAGGCATTGCACACTCTTGTGTATTAGACATAGGGAGGCTGCTGGTTAGAGGGATTCAGGCTTTGTTTTCTCCTCCCTCCTCATGGTGTAGAGACTGAGGGCTTCAGGTCATTTTTTCCCCACTACAACATGAGCTGGATGCCCAAGTCAGCCCTGGTACTTTGGGTTGTTTTACATAACAAATTCTAGAAAAGTATTAGTTGGTTATCTTGTTAATATGTACATATATACTCAAATATATGTGTATGTATATACATATACTCAAATATATGTGTATGTATATATTATATTATATATCACATATACATATTTTTTGTAAAAAATTAAATCATTTTTTTCTGTATTTTATTTTTTATTTTCTGTATTTTTTTGCTGGGTTTTGACCAGCTATAACTAGCCATTAGGACTAGTCTAACATCTAGTCAATCTAGCCGTAGCTAGTCCTCTCTCTTGTATATTTAAAGGGGATCTCCCCCTCTTGTATGTATGCATTCTTTGTGCATATTCACCCCTAATAAAATATTTAATTTTCAAGTGATTGTGCACTCTCTTTGGTCTTAGTGGCCCTTGTGCTTATTTCCTTAGTGGCTTGTGCTTATGTGCCCTTAGTGGCTTGTGCTTGTACCTTTTGTGGGTTGTGTAGACTCTCTTTCTACTTTATTACATGGTATCAGAGCCTTGAGCTCTTGATTCTTAGGATATTAAAGATCAAGGTGTTTGTGTGGATGTGAGTTCGTGGATCATGAGCTCGTGGTGTTCGTGAACCCTTGCTATCCACCATTCATATACTCCTTGCCTTCACTCTCTTCATTCTTATCTCTTTGTCATCATTATGGAAGACAGAGACTATTGCCACCATTCCCGTAAAGCTTAATGACTTGAACTACATAATGTGGGCTTCCATTATTAAACATCACATTTGGGCCAAAGGACTATGGGGATTAATTGATGACACCGAGAAGGAACCAAAGCTAGTCTTTACCAAAAATGACAATGGAAAGGAGGTTACACTTCAAGGAAATGACATGAATAAGGTCGTTGCCAACTATGAAAAGAGGTGGATGAAATAGAAGATGGGCCACTCCAAAATCATGTCGTGACTCATAAATAGTGTGGATATTAACAAGTGTGCAAACTTGGTGAAATTCGATTATGCAAATGATGCATGAAAGTATCTCTAAGATATGTATTCACTCAAAAATATTGCACATGTATGCAATCTACAAAACAAAGGAGTATGACCCAAGGGGACATAAACATACGTGAATACTATAATGCTCTATCTCTCCTTTGGGATGAATTAGCCTTACTTGAGCCTAAGTAGCATTGTCCAATGGACATTGAGCTTCGTCAAAAACAAGTTAAGGTGGAACACTTCTACCAATGGGCATAAGCTCGAATTTGAAGGCACAAAGTCTGCTCTTCTTCATAGAAGGGGTATTCCCTTTATTGTTAAGACATTTAAAGAGTTGATTATAGAGGATAATAGACTAAAGAAGCATGATACTAAGGATTAAGAGTTTGTGTTGGCCATGTCTAGGTTCGGATCTAACACACATACTTACAAGCCTCCTCATTTTGGGAGGTCCTCCAATGAGCAACAAAACAAAAAGATCATTTGCCACTTTTGCAATGAACCAAGTCACATCAAGCCTTTTTGCCCAAAGAGGAGAAGAGATGAAAAGAAAGAAGAAAAGATAGTGGCGTCCATGGGACCTTCACTTGAGAAAGGTGGTGTTGATGAATGCTCCAAGAGCATTGGATCGATGCCACTTTCCTAACTAGTGGAAGATCTACAACCACTTCTCAAGAGCCAATCATCTTCACTTTTTGGTGTTGCTGTGTCTACATGCATTGATCTCAGTAAATCTTCTTGGATTCTTGATTTCGGCATATAATTCCATATGACCCCTAATGAGTCTATTCTATCCGAATGTCACTTTAGTTCAAATGATTCCTATGTATCTACCACCGATGAACTTCTCTAAAAATCAAGAGTTTTGTTACTTTGAATGACTTATAAAAACAACCAAAATTTATAATGTACCAAATGTTAGAGTAGTGCCTAATTTGAATTTGAACATTTTTTCGGTTTCCCAAATCTCCAGTCATGGATGTAAGATCACCTTTTCACCTAGTGATTGCTTGGTGCAGGGTCTCTAGTCAGGGAGGCCGATTGAGCAAGGCCATAGAAGAGGGAATCTCTACCTCATGGACAACCTATGTTTACCAAATGGAACTTTTTGTAACTATGTTGAAAAGAAAGATTTAAAAAATTGGCATAGGAGATTAGGACATCCTGTGTGTCAAAATTGTATTTGTTTTCATTTCTTAAAAAATATAATCAAAAGGATTTGGTTTGTAAATATTGTATTCTCGAAAAAATGAAACTATTACCTTTTGGATCAAATAATTTTGTCTCTAGAGAACCATTTGAATGAGTACATTGAATGTATGGGGTCCGCACCGGTAATATTTGTTGATGCTTATAGTATACATGCTTGGATATATTTTCTTAGACTCAAATCCGAATTCTGTACTTCTCTTCAAAAATTTCACAACCTAGTTAAAAATTAATTCAAAACTAACATACATTTTTTTTTTACCCAACTCTGGGAGAATTTTTTTATCTAATAATGATTTTAAGAACTATCTTGATTATCATGAGATTATGCATTAAAGATCTTGTCCTAATACTCAACAAAATGGTTTAGTCGAAAGAAGGCACCGACATATTTTGAAACTACAAGAACCTTGCTTATTTTAAAAAATATTCCTAAAAACTTTTGGGTCGAGGCTGCTCTTACGGTGGTTTATTTAATTAATAGAATGTCCTCATCTTCTCTAAAAAATATTTTACCCATTGAAAAGTTATTTAAAATCTTTCCCGATTACAAAAGATTAAGAGTTTTTTGTTGCAAATGTTTTGTCTTTACTAACAAAAATGATAAACTTTCTCCAAAAGCAATCCATTGTGTTTTCTTAGGATATGTTGTAAACCAAAAAGGATATAGATGTTATGATCTTGAAAACGATAAGTTAACATTGCTTTTCTTGAAAATGAAAATGAAAATGAAAATGAAAATGGATTTGATAGGCTTGAGTCTAAGGAAGAATATGATTTTTTTTTTAGTTAATGAACATAGTTCTTGTGATAAAAATGAATGTGATAATGTTATTGTTGATCATAATGATATATGTGATAGTAAAGTGCATGATAATGATGTGCATGAAGATGGTGTGCATGATAGTCATCCTCCCTTTATTAATGAAAATGTTGATAAATCCCATCAAGAAGTTTATACCTGCCAAACTATTGATCACCTTCCATGTGCCCTAGAAAAATATTCTCAAAATCAAGACTTAGGAGAATCTAAAATTAGAAGATCCTTTAGGATATCAAAAACACTTAATAGATATGACTTCTGAGATTGTGTGTCCACATGGCTCAACCCTCCAAGCTGTATTGTGACAACAAGAGTGTTGTTTGCGTCGCCAACAATAATACTTTTCACTAACATACTAAGCATATCGAGATGGACTGCCATTATGTTCATAAGAAATACTTAAGAGGAACTATCTTGCTTCCATATGTCCCATCATAGTATCAATTGGCTGATTTTTTTACCAAAGCTCTATGATTACCACGGTTCAAGTTTCTTTTGGCAAACTTTCGGTGTTATCACCGTAAGTTTGATGGGGGATGTTGATATATATATATATATATATATATATATACTCAAATATATACAAGTGTATATCTATGACTATGTATATATTATATTATATATTTTTTTCTGTATTTTATTTTTTATTTTCCATATTTTTTTGCTGGGTTTTGACCAGCTTTGACTAGCTGTTAGGACTAGTCTAACGGCTAGTTAGTCCTCTCTCTTGTATATTTAAAAGGGATCTCCTGCTCTTGTCTGTATGCATTCTTTGTACATATTCAGCCTTAATAAAATATTTATTTTTCAAGTGATTGTGTGTGTTGTCTTTGGTCCTTAGTGGCCCTTGTGCTTGTGCCCTTAGTGGCTTGTGCTTGTACCCTTTGTGGGTAGTGTGGACTCTATTTCTACTTCATTACATATCTAACTGCTGTATGTCATTTCTTTAGGTCCTCTGCTGTAGAAGGAAGCCTAAGATCCATGATGATGGAAAAATGTTTATTTTTTTGAATTGTATCATTTGGGTCCATTGGGCAAATTTAATTGAATTGGAGGGAACTTTTGAAAGCATAAAACATTTCATTATTACACGATATATCTATAATTCCCACCAAATCTTTAGGCATCTAACTGCCTAAGCAATTTATAATTTGTAGGAGAACCTCACTGGTTGTAGCCTTGAGGTAATGAAATTTTAGGGGAACACTGGTGTCATCAACTGCTCCTTCTGTGAATTAATTATTTTAATGAATAATTTATTTTATTCATTTACTGTTAGGTCATTCGGTTTATTGTTTTTGTTAAAATGTAAAAATGTAATATATATATAATAATATAATATTATATATATATATATATTTGTATTTTCTTTTCTTTATTTTTCGGTTTTATTATCTAGTTCAAATAGAACTAGTTTAAATAAACTAGTCAAGTCTTAGTCAAGACTTGACTAGATAGAGAGTCGTTGGACCCTAGTCCAACGGCTCTATTTAGAGCCGTTGCCGTTGGACTAGGTCCAACGACTCTATGGATTCTCCTCTTCCTCCTCTTCTCATTTGTGTATAAATATGGGTGATTCCCCTCTCTTATGTATCAATGCTTCTTAAGCATTTTGTGTATGAATAAAATATTATTTATTTTTTGACTGTTCTTCCATTTATACCCTTTCAAGGGTCATGCTTGTAGTGTCTCCAATAGACACCTTTTTGTGAGTTCTTCATGCATTTGTGGAAGACCACCATTTTATTACAGTTTTCACTCTATTATCCGCAATAGTTGTATAAGAAAGACTGTCCCAATTTTTTGCTAATCAAAATGGAGATTCCGCTCCACCTTGGTATTATTTGTATTTGTATCCTCTTAGTGACACTTGGGCAGTAAACATGGTAAGGTTCCCAACATATTCAATGTGTTAAGCTGAAACTAATTTGGTTCTGAACTGTCACAAATTTAATGATTAGGATATTGTTTATAAAGACATGATGGTCACTATTTGAAGTCTAGAGTGTCCTAGTGTGCCAACCTTGCATAATGAGATTATGTTTTACTTTCTTTGCATATTGCATTGGGTCCCTATCTCTACTTAGATAGTATAGATCTCTGATAATCACTCGTGACAATTAAGAATGTCTTCTGGAAATGCTTGATGCTGAGAATATCTACTTTAAAAAAATATTTATGCATTTCCATCTACAGTAATCTAACAATTTAGTTCAGGTTAAGAGAAGAGCCTGCTGCATATGGAAAATTGGGCCTCGCAAACCTGTTGGAACTTAGGGAAGAGTGTTTGAGAGAGTTCCAGTTCTCTGATGCATATAGAAGCATCAAACAGAGGTGGGTAACGTCACAACAGAGAAACAGATTTATTTTCTCAGGCTTTTTGGCTAATTATGCCACGTCTTTTTTTTTTTAATATGGTTCCTAGTATTTTGTTCTAAGTAATTTTCTTTGTAAATAACCATAAAAAAGTATGATAGTTGAGTATTCCTATCTGTAGCTTCAACAAGGGACTCCCTATGGCTCTTACACATTGACTTCCCCCATTTTTATGTGACATAGGGAGAATGAAGCATCTCTGGCTGTTTTACCTGACCTCTTAGTGGAACTTGATTCTATGGATGAGGTATGCATGATCAAAGTGCCCCTTACATATCACTGTGCACTATATTTTACTTATTGATTTTGATGATATTCATGCAAGGAGTTGGCCATCCTTGTGTAGCAAATTCTTGTATATAAGACTCAATTTTGCTTCACAAACCGCCTGGTCTTTTTTGTTCAGCATGTGTTGCACCCAATGTGTGTTCTACATAAAAACTTCTATATTCTTGATTATGCTGCTTGGTTTTTTATGTAACCCCTGAACTTGGTACAGAGACGGTTTTTGTTATGGAAAAGAAAAGAAAAGAGAAAGGAAAAGAAAGGGTTATAACATTTTGTAGTGATAGCACACATGGGTAAGCTGGTTGCAGTCGCATATAGTTGCATTGCTGGAAGCCTATGCATCAAATAGTGATGAATGACACGAGGACCACAAAAGCCTAAATTTGTGAACCAAGAACAATCAAAGAAGTTTATGTGGAAAGAGTTGTAAGGGCATACAAATGGGAGCAATTTAGGAATTGAGAGCTTGATAGCACCAGAATGAGAGGCATATGGGATGCATGCATGCAGCAAATGAGAAGTATTCATAGATGCTGTAATGAAGTGCCGAATAAGAGGAGCGATATCTCCAAGAGCAAACAAGAGAGCATGCACATACACAAATAGCCACTAATGGGCAAGATTACAACAAAACCACAAAAGTGGCAAACCACCCAAAAGAAGAGGAAAAAAATATATTTCACTCAAGAAGGCTTCAAAGAAGCATACATTACAATGGGGAAAACCCCTTTATTTATAGACAAAAGAGGAGGCCTTGGAAGGGCTCCTAGAGGGACGTTGGAGCCCTTCCAACGGTCATAAATATGACCGTTGGATGCTCCAACGTCCTTCTAGGGGGGGCTTTCCAAGGTGAAAAAGGAAAAGAATAAGAAAAGAAAAAAAAAAAAGTAGAAAAAGAGAAGGAAAAATACATGTTGCATGAAAATGTAAAAGGACTATTTTACCCCTAGTGAGTATTTACAAAAGAAGTATATATTTATATATGTAGATAGACACATAGACATATATATGTATAACATATTTTAACAGATGCTTCCCTCATGCATTTCATAAAAAATGTAAAGCACAAATCTTTTTATGCTTCCCACGTTTCATAGATGCTTCTCTAATCAAATACAAGAAGAGTGCACAATACAAAAGCTACATAAAATACAAGAGAGTGCACAAATACCAAAGCCACTAAATACAAAAGGCCACTAAGGGGAAATACAAGATCACAATAAGATAAACAAGCACAAGCCACTAATTTAAGAGAAGCATACACAACACTAGTATATATATATATATATATATACATGAAGAATAGGACAAAAAGGCCTACTAGCTGTTAGATATGCCTATCAGCTAGTCAACAACAAGTCAAACTAACTGTTACACTAGCCACTGGACATGCCTAACGGCTAGTAGTGCAACAGCTAGTTTCAAACAAAATATAATATCATTATATATATTATATAATATATGTATATACATACATGTATTATACATATATACACATTATATGTATATATACACATATACATACAAGTGTTATATGTGTATATATACATGTATCATAGTCACAAATATCAGTATTGGCTATGTCTCGGCGAGGCTATTTATCGCGACACTTTCTGCTACTTTCACTTCCATGACATCAATGAATCACCTAAAAAAACACAAAAACCAGTGGTTGAACGTCTGTCTTTAGGATATCCTTCCCAATCTGAATCAGGGTAATCAATCAAGTCAAGAGAGCAAGTGAAAGATAACAAAAGTCCTTTAGAAATAGAAATTCTGTTGTGGATTGTTTGGACAAGAACGTTGATGACAAATTCTGTTTTCTTTTAAATAGCTTTGAAAGTCATTAGACATGTATTCTCCTCCCGAATTGAATCTAAGAATGACTAGGATTCCTAAGAATTGATTTTTGACCATTGCATGAAATTCTTTAAAAAAAGAGAAAACTTCAGATTTGCGATTTGGAAAGTAAATCCATGTAAATAAAGTAAAACCGTCAACAAAGACTACGTAATAAGAAAAAACTCCTTTAGATACAACAGGGGAAGGACCCCATACATCGGAATGAATAAGTTCAAACGGTCGTGTGGGAACATAATTTTTTTGAGGAAATGGAATAACTTTAGATTTCCCAAAAATGCAATCTTTATAGGTCATATGTTTGTTTTTACAAGTATTGTCCAAAAAGGAAAAAAATGACATCTTTAAAAAGTTCGGATGACCAAGTCTCTTATGTCAAACTTCAATACTTTTGACATTTATAAAATTACAAAATGACTTTGATGAAAGAGTCAAAAAATCTATAAAATAAAGATTGCCCCTCCTATGGCCTTGCCCAATCAACTTTTTCTGACTGGAGATCCTGCACTGTGCAATCTTTAGGTGAGAAAGAGACTTGACAACCATGATCAATAATTTGAGAAGCTGAGAATAAATTTAAGTTAACTTTTGGAACAACTCTTACTTTAGGGACAAAATTTTTTGAGAGGATTTTAAATCAAGTGTTCCAATACTTTCAATTTTTAAAGATGTCCCATCGGCCGTTGAAAGATAAAAAGATATGGGTTCAGAAAAAACATTAGAAAGAGAGTTTTTATGAGATGTCATGTGAAAAGAAGCACCGGAGTCTAGTATCCATATACTTTTAGGTGATGATGAATAAGCTATGGCGGCTTCTGAAGTTGATGTTGAAGAAGTCTTAAGAAGATGTTGGAGGACTTTGAAAATATGACTAAGAGTTTCTTTGATATCTCCTCTATTGACATTTTCTTCTTCCTTCCTTGGAGAATTTTCTTCAACCGCGGCCACCTTTCATTTGAGTTTTGGACAAACCGGCTTAATATGCCCCAGTTCATTACAATAGTGGCAAATCACTCCCTTTCTGTACATTATTTTTTGAAAAATGGGGAGGTTTATATGCTTTTGCATTTGTTCCCGGCCTAGTAACAACCAAAATTTCATCATTTTTAAGATTTATGCTAAGACGAGTTTTCGCTTGGCATACTTTGGCAAGAGCATCTTCAATAGGTAAGGCTTTACTTTTATGAAGAAGAGATGCCCTAATTTGTTCAAATTCCGGCCTAAGCCCATGAAGAAATTGAAAGAAATGTTCTTTTCAATTTATTCTCTTCTTAACTCAATATCTTCCGGAGCCACCCACTTGGGCTCAATAAGAGTAAGTTCATCCCAAAGAGGAGTTAAAGCACTAAAATAATCACAGATACTCATATCTGCTTGTCTAGTAGATTTAATTTTTTCTTGACAAAAAAATTGTCTAGCTAGATCTTTTTGGGTATACATACCCTTAAGGAAGAACCATGCTTCATTGGCTCTCCTAAATTTCGCAATGTTGGCACAATTTTTAATATCAACATTGTTCATGAACCGTGCCAAAATTTTGGCATGGTTACTTTCCCAATCTTCTACTTTAGATTGGTGCTCATTAGTGGCCTTAATGCGGTCATCCTCATCTAGAGCTTTCTCAATACCTCCTTCAACTTTGGTGTGCTTTAAAGAGGGTTCAAGAGTGGTGCCCATCACAAAACCCCACAACTTCTTACCTCTTAGATGATTTTCCATAGCCGATGCCCACATAAGATAGTTTGTACCGTTAAGTTTGAAGGAGTGCTCAACTCTTGATTCGTGCTCCATTGATGAGGAAAAAAAATATGGAAAGCTCCAAAAGATCTTCCAAGATTAATAAAAAACCAATGGCTTTGATACCATGTAATGAAAAGAGCGGAAGCACAAATGTTGCAAAGAATTCTTCAAAGGAGGCAAGCAAAGAGCTCAAAACACAAGCACGTAACGTGCGCAAATAACCCACTAAGGGGTAAAGTGCCTAGAAGGCAAAGAAAATATTATTCGAGAAGAGAACAAGAAGGCTTCAAAACCAATACATTACAAAAGGGAGAGCCTTCTTTTTATAGAGGAGGAAAAGTGAGAGAGGAGACCACATGGGGCTCCCTTCTAGTCGTTGGGAGCCCCAACGGTCATGTTAATGACCGTTGGGGCCCCAACGACTAGATGGGTGGGGCTCCATGTGGTCCTTATTACATATAAAAAGGAAAAAGAAAAGAAGAGGAAGAAAAAAAGAAATAAAAAAACCTAACAATAAAATGGTACAGAGAAATTACCAAAATACCCCCATCGGGTTTTTGGGTATACAATAAAGAGAATGTATATGTATACATATATGTATATATATACTTATATATATATATATATCATATTTTAACACCTATTACATCTACAGAATTACCATTCTGCCCCTAATGGGCAGAGTCTATTACGTGTACATAATTACCTACAGGCCAGACCCTATTACATGGTAAAATTATCAAAATTACCTTAGTTGGTATTTCCTATTACAAGATAGAAAAAACATTATATATATATATATACAAGAACATAAAAATATGTACATAACAATATATATATATATATATGTATACATGAACATATTTTAACAGTCAGAAACTTGATTTTTTGGGAAGAGTAAGAAGCAAAAAAATGTGGCTAGTGTTAAGATAAATGTAGCATTTTCCTTTGTAATTGTACTTTTCTTTTATATACCAAAGTACACCTAAGTGTACTTTAGGTATTTTCTCCTTTTTTATGTGTATTCTTGTATATTTCATTTGATTTGCATTCAAGGTATACTTTAGGTATTTTATGATAGTTATACTCTAGGTATACCTATTAGATTTGGTAAGTGTACTTAAGGTATACATATAGGCTAGACTAGGACTATTTTTTGGTCTTGTATTTCTTGCATTTTTTATTTTTATTTCTTTGTTTTGCTTGTAGCTAGTCCAACTAGTGGTTGAACTAGCATCAGTCTTTAACTAGCCGTTAGTATGGTCTATCAGCTAGTCAAACTCGCCGTTAGACCTTCCTAACGGCTAGTGTGTTTGGGGCTTATATATGAGGCATATGCATCGTCTAGAGATTGAGAGAGGATGGATGTAAATAAGTGTGTGTGCATGAGTGATTGTAGTGAGGATGTCTTGTAAATTATGCAAATATTTTATTGATATTTTTTTTATTTCTTGTTCTTGTCTATGTAGTGTTTGTTGTCTTTAGCCAAATGCATTGTGATAATGCATTTGAATTTCATTTATTTCAAGCGAGGTTATTATCTTTTATTTTTGTGTCAGAAAGTCAGAGAATGATGAGATAAAATCAAAATTTATGATGTCAGAACTTCTGGTTGTAGATAGGGCTGAGAAATGAACCGAGCAGCTCGCAGCCCGCAGCTCGGCTCGGTTTGGCTCGCCTGAGGCTTATTCATGTTCGTCAAATGAGCTCAGCGAGACGAGCTGCGAGCAGCTCGATAGTGTAGATGAGACGAGTATGAACAATAGGTATTCGTCTAGGCTCGTATAAAGAGAATATATATAATAAATATGTGAAACATGTCATGAAAAGCGCATTTGGTGTGGTGGTCAGCATGTATGGCTATGTTAGAGTTGGTTTGAAGTTCAAAACCCAGAGTTGTCAGCGCCTTTAAACGTGGGATTTCTTTTTGGACGAGCCAGCTCGGGTTCAGCTCGCCTAGACCTGAGTCCAAGCTGGGTCCAGTGGTAAACGAGCCGAGCCCAAACAACTTGTGTTTGGTTCGTTCGGCTCGTTTACCAGCCTTTGTTGTAGACGTATTCACAAAGGGTTTGTCAGAAGAAATATTCAGATTTCTTAGAAGCAGGCTGTACATAGTTGAACCCCATGTACAACTTGAGGGGAAGTGTTGACCGAGTGGCCATGGGCATTTATTTGACATGTTTGCTTCCCTAGTTTCATGTCTCATGGAATTTTAGTTATTTTCCCTTTCATTTGATGTGTTATAGTTGTGAGTACTTGTAAAATATCTTTGTATTCTTGGGACACCACTGTAGAATGGCATAGCTGTTATTTATTTTATGTTACATGTTTACTTTGTAAAGTATCCATTAAGGCATCTCTTTTTAATAAAACTAATGTGAAACATTTGGGGCTTTGTGTGGCTTTTCCTCCAAGGGAATCCAAGCTCCTCCTCTCTTCAAGTTACTATGTCTATGTATGTGTGCACTGGTGATATATGACCAAGGTTGGGATCTTTTAAATTTCAATTGGTGTGATTGTGTTAAATGTTTCTTAACTGCTATTTTATTGTTATCTGCTCCATGTAGGAGGCAAGGTTGCTTGCTCTTGTTGAAGGGGTCCTTGCTGCCAATATCTTTGACTGGGGAGCTCGTGCTTGTGTTGATCTTTATCATAAAGGAACAATTATTGAGATATACCGCATGAGTCGCAACAAGATGCAAAGGCCTTGGAGGGTGAGTTACTTCTTTTTTCTAGTTATGATGGTTCTTGGATGTGAAGTCTATTGTTAACCTGCTTGAAATGGAGGATTATCTGTTTTTACTGTTTTTTCCAATGTTGTCAGTATCGGTGCGTATCAGCCTATGTCGAAGGATACATATTGTAGTGGCAGAAAATCGATACGCTTCACCCCTGAATCAGCTATTTTTTAATAAATGTAAAAAAAACTTAAAATTATTTTTAATGGCGTTAACATGTGTCACGTTCTGATTGACACGTAATATTTTTTAATTATTTTTGGCAGATTCAGAATGATTCACTTGAGTATTGGTATCGTCTGATTCACCTGAATCGTTGGCCAAACGATACATGGCCGATACTGATACTGACAACATTGGTTTTTTCCTTTGTAAGTGGTTCTCACTTTCACTTGCCAAATCAGATTTGATCATCTGCTGTTGTTTCAGGTTGATGATTTTGATTTATTCAAGAAAAGAATGTTAGGATCTGCTGAGCACAAGCCCCTACCACACAAAAGAGCTCTGCTCTTTGTGGACAACTCTGGTGCAGATATAGTTCTAGGAATGCTTCCATTGGCACGAGAATTGCTACGGCGTGGAACTGAGGTATGTCATGTAATAGGGAAAGGAGCATAAGATGAAGCTCGTTTTTTCCTTTTTAGTATTGGAGGCGTTCATATGACGGTGTGTTATATAGAAGCTAGAAGATCATGTTTACCATGCGGACAAACAAAGTAACACAAAATCATAACAGGAAAAAAATCTTTCCCTATTTTGTTTTTGTTTTAAGGATAAGTTCATTATCAGTGGTAGTTCTCAGATTTTCCATCAACTGAGATCATTCTATGATGTTAGGTATCTTTGCCTTAACCAAGCATATACTGAACTAGTTTATTTAAATCTAGAAAAGAAAAAGATTTCAAATTCTCACTGGAAAACTCATAGGATGGAGTACTATTAGTGCATGTATAGTTGCTTCATTTTACCTGGCACTAGGAACTGAATCCTTCATTTTACCTGGCATGGGGATTTGGTTGCTTGGGAAAATAATATGTGGTTTATTTTCTTTAGATCTACTCACAAATTAATCTGAATCAAAATGCTCTACAATTCACTAGTTGTTGTGTTGTGTTACGTGCTGCTGTTAGATGAATGAGAAACCCACTAAGTGGCTATCGCAAACAATCTCGAGAGATCATCACAACTCACCATAACTTTTTATGGTAAGCAAAAACACAAGATCCACGTTGGATCGCTAAGTCTGGGAAAAAGTACGACCTCACAAGGAATTACCGCCCTAGAGAGTATATCTGGTCTTGGACAACACACTTCTTCACAGAAGTTCACCGTCTTTGCGGTTACCCGCTATTGGACAGTGTACCTCCTTACAGAGATTCTACCGCTCTAGCCGGATTACCAGATCTTGATCACCGTCTTAGATGATATACCTGGTCTTGGACCATACACTTCCTCACAGGAGTTCACCGTCTTTGCGGCTACTCGTTCGTGGACAGTGTACATCTTCACAGAGAATCTACCACTCTAGCCGGTTATCAAAACTTGAAAAATGTACAACCTCACAAGGAATTACCGCCTTAGATGGTATACCTGGTCTTGGACCATACACTTTCTCACAAGAGTTCACCGTCTTTACGGCTATCCTCTCTTGGACAGTGTACATCCTCACAGAGAATCTACCACTCTAGCCGGGTCACCTGATCTTGATCGTACATACCCCCACAGAGAATTCTTTGGGAACCCGGTCCCCAACAAATGCCATATCCAATGAAAATCATTGCGATACACACATCAACACAAATGACCGTTCTCAGGGTCGATAGTCACTATAATTGTAACGACCCCAACTCATCTCCTTTGAAAATGCAGATTTTTTTTTTTTTTTTTTATAAATGTGCGGAAAACTTCCCAGAGACCCGGGGTCCTCACAGTTCCAATTCCAACTGGATAGCCACAAACCACAAAGGAACTTGCAACTAACATCTATAACTAACCATTACCTTTATTCATGAAATAAAAACTAATCTCAACAATAAAGTGTCTGACTCAAGTAACTACTGATGACAATAAGCAAATAACAAGAACACTAGACTGAAAAACCAAAACAAAGAGCCACTCTGTCTACAAAGAAGACTGTCAAAACTCGTTGTGACTCTCGCGCCCTCGCAGTAGCTGTCGACTTCACTGATCACCTGTTCCTGCGAAAAACCAATGAAGTAGGGTGTCAGAATCGAAATCCTGAGCACAGTTACTTCTTAATGAAACAAGTGAGATAAAGAGTCAAGATGAGATATCATGCAACAATTAATGGAAATACATACAAGACAGTTTATAGCAATTGAGAACTTATTCATGCAACAATCCTAATTGCTAAGCACGCAAAGACAGTAAAGCAGTAGCATCTACTAAAATTTCAGCATGCAACAAGAATTTAACATTCAACATCTACCCTCATGTACTGAGTAAGGAAACCATTAAAGTATGCATGATCTAATGCATAACAGGAAAAATGCATGTCTTTTATGCAATGCATGAATCATTTTATTATCTTCCATTTAAGTCTTTTGTTTCCTTATGCATGCCCTATTAAATGCATACAACTTTAAGTTTCTCTTTTTAATTACCGTTGCCCGCGGATACACCAAACGGGTACAAACCCCGAGGTTAAGTTAGGTTCCCAGGGTAGCTTAGCACACAATTTATATTTTATTACTGGGTTCCAACTTAGCCCTCGACCGAATCACCTTCGGAACATTAGACCTCCACATCTAATGTCGGGGACACAAGGGACACCCCACGCCCACAAGTGCCACTTTCTTGGTACCAAAAACAACAGCTGTGTCAAACACACCACTCCCGGGTAAAGTGGCGGACTCTCCCTAAAACCGTGGCCAGGATAAGGAACCTCAATATCGGGTTCAGGGGACCAAAATTAAGCACACGGAGTTTTGTATCCTCACAGTCTCTCCAAGACTGGATTTCTAAGATCCCCATTCTCCGGATGGGTGATCCCAGAAGGTATATTACACTGTGCTTTATAATTCTTTTATTTAAATTTAATTTCTTAAGTTTTGCAACATCATATGCAAAAAGAAAGATAAAAGCTCGCATCTACCTCGCGAGAGCCATCACAGGACTCCGGCCTGTGGAAACATATAAAACAGTGCAATAAAACTGAAATATTAATAAGGCATGATCTTTGCAATGCATTGAAATGAGTAAGGGAAACATTTTCACAACTCGGGTTTACCAAACCCGCGATGATTCATTTGATCACCGGAGCACTAATGCACGAATCACAATCATATGTAAAGTATGCAATGGTATTAACATGTCTGCAAAGTGTAGTCATATATGTAACAAATTAACCAATTGATAATGAACATGAAATATGACATTCCCGTATGCAAATTAAACTGCCCATGTTATGCCCCTTTTCCCCGTGCATATGCATAGTATGCAAGCATCTTTGTGCAATCATTACTACATATACCTTTAACCATGATTTGTGTTGAGATGGGCAAAGAAGCATTCATATATTTATGTATGTGCAACAACACATGTCAAATCCATCGATATGTAAGTACTCAAAACAAACTTTATCATGGAGTAATGTGTAAACATGTTCCAACAGATATGGAAATCAAAATTTCAAGTACATGACTCATTCTTAAAGTTTATCGTGCTTCAAGAGACTAACAATTCTAAACTTTACTAATCACACAACAGGCTCTGTTTTCTTAATTTAACACACTCATGTTACTAGCATGCTACAGTATCCACATGAGAAAAATTTTGTATTTAACAGCCCAACCCAGCCGACCCTGTCGGCTGGGTCTGACAGAATATCCACAGGCCCAGCTTGGGCCTATGTATGCTGTCAAAAAGTCCCACCTGTACAGAAAATTTCTTGTATAAAGTATACCCAAAAATTTTCTCAAGGCCAAGGCCCAGGCCAGCACACACTGACTGGGTCGACTGGGCCTGCCCCAGCCCTGCCAAAACCATCCACTCACCCAGCCAAGCACTTGGCTGGGCCTGTCGGTTCGGCCAGCAGCTGGCAGTCAGCCGAGAGCCACTCGGCTGGCTGCCAGCCAGCCAAACCAACAGCCGATACTTCACAAAAACATATTTCAAAGTTTTTGTTGTTTTATTTATTTGTTATATTTATTTTTTTTGTTGAAAGGACAATGCCCAGCCCAGCCGACCCTGTCGGCTGGGTCCACCAGCATGTGCACAGGCCCAGTTTGGGCCTGTGTATGCTGTCAAAAAGAACAGCATACCTGTTACAAGAAAACTAAAAAATTTTTTCAATTGTTTTTGTTGCAACCCTGCCCAGCCCAGCCGACCTTGTTGGCTGGGCTTAACAGCATATACACAGGCCCAGTGTGGGCCTGTGTATGCTGTCAACAATCAACACCATAAAAATTTATTTAAGCACAACTGCCTGTTAAAAAATATCATGTGTTCTTTTTTTTTTTGAACTGGGGAAGAACACCCAGCCCAGCCGACCCTGTCGGCTGGGTCCAAAAGCATACACACAGGTCCAGTTTGGACCTGTGTAGGCTGTCAAAGGTGACAGCAAAACCCACCCCACAAAAACTGGATTTTTTTTTTTTTTGAGAACACACACCTGCTCCAGCCGACCCTGTCGGCTGGGTCCAACAGCATGTACACAGGTCCAGTTTGGACCTGTGTATGCTGTCAACAACAGTAGCACTACTTATTTTGCAAAAACTGAAATTTTCCTTTTTTTTTTTTTTTTAAAAAAAGATACCCAGCCCAGCCGACCCTGTCGGCTGGGTATGTACACAGGTCCAGATTGGACATGTGCATGCTGTCAAAAACATCAGCAAAACACCTCTTTTGAGAAACCTGCCCCCTAGTATATCATATATATGTATCTATATATATATTTCTCTAAAACAGCAAAAATACAGCCTATACGAAACGGGATAATGGTGGAAATCGAGGTTCACTGTTCCTCTATGGATTCCATCAAAAGAAGCATGGAAAAATCCAATCTTTACCCTATTTCTCATTTGTTTCAAGAAGAAGTATCCGTACCTTTTTGGAAAAAGAAAAGAATAGAGGCTATGGGGGCGTGTGGCTGAGCTCCAATGCTTCCAACCTCCTCTTCTACCTCCTTCACTCCTCTTTGCTTTCTCCTCTTACTCTCTCTCTCTCCTCTCTCTCTCTCTCTCTCTCTCTCTTTCCCTCTCTCTCTCCTGTTTTTTTTTTTTTCTCTCCAGCCAAAAGAAAGGAAAAGGGCTGCCGCCCCCCCCCCCCTTCCTTCTCCTATTTAATGCTGGAAACTCATTAGTGAGTTTCCAGATTTGGGTCTCCCACATTAGGGAGTTTCCAAATTCTAGACTCCTTCCCTAATGTACATTTGGTTGACTATTTGACCTCCTAATCCTAAAAGGTATGGAATCCTCAATACCCTTTTTTAATTAGGGAAGAGGGCTAACCCTAAACCCTCTTAACTCTATTCCCGAAATTAATAAAAATCATTAATTTAATAAATACATTTTTTTGAATTTACTTATTAATAGGTACTCAAAAGTTCCCAAAATTGGTCATGTTGACCCTGGAGACTTTTTATATAATAATAACCCCAATTTAAAACTCCCAGCTGAATTTAAAGTCATAAAAATGTTAAGCTTGGATTTTGGATCGGATCCGGATCCAAGATCCAAACCCATACTCATACAAGATTTGGATTAAGACTTATATCCATTCCAGATTTTTGTAGGACCTAACTAGGACCCAAATCCATAAAAATTTGGATCCTATACCTTGGATTCAATCCGATCCAATTTCGGATCCGTCCCAACAAACTGCTAAAATTTTAGAAAAACGTGATTTCTGGGCGAACCAGAAATCGGATTTGAAAAAGTAAAATACCATTGCACTCAGAATTTCGAGACGCATCCAACGATATATTACATAAATATCAAATTTCGAATTTCGCCCGAAAATAACTCGAACTTTGCTTGAATTTCGCTTGAATTTAAAGGTTGAATTTAAAACTCTTTGCCACACATCGATTGGCTTGTCTAGACCCTGATGATGAGACTTGGGTCAAACCCAAACTCTAAGACCTTGGTCTAAACTCGAGCCTCAAACGATTTTCTTACCAGACTTAGCCAAATTTCAAAGTTTTTCATGAAGTGACTAAGGTCTGAAAACACGAGATCTTACATCCCTACCTCCTTAAAAGAATTTCGTCCTCGAAATTAGAACGTACCCAAAATAAGTTATCACACGAGTACTATCGATTTGACCACTAAGAAGATACCTTAAGCCAGATCAGTCTGATCGTCCTGAGTAGAAGTTGTAACGGCATAAACCCTCCCATTAGTCTTCCGCTGACCCTGTTGCGGTTGAGGTATCTGTTGTTGTTGCTGTAGTGGTTGTTGTCCTACCTGAGTTGCTGGCTTATTCGGACAAAAAGGAGCAATGTGCCCTGGCTGTTTGCAGTGATAGCAATTTTCCTTGAACAACGGGCAAAAACCTTGTGGATGGTTCTTGCCGCACCTACGACATGTTGGCGGGGCCTTTTCTTGCTGTTGCCCATTATAGGTCCGCGGCTTCTTGCCACCCTGAGTCTTTCCGCCTGTAGGTGGATCCTTCCTCTTTCCGCCCAAAGCATCACCTCCATTTGTGCCTCCCTTTTGCGATACATTCCTAGATCTTTCCCAGTCCTCGGTTAGTACGGTGGCTGACTCGATTGCCTCGGCCAGGGTAGAAGGACGACCCCCGAGAACACGAGTCCGTAACCCGTCTTTCAGTCCACGCACAAATCTAGCCGCCCTTGCCTTCTTATTCTTGAAGAGGTTTGGGCTATACTTCTCAAGACTTCGGAACTTAGTAGTGTATTCCACTAGACTCATGGTCCCCTGAGTCAGATCGAGGAACCTTTGTTGCATCTGCTCCTCGGCGTAAGGGGGAAAGTAGGCGTACAGAAACTCCTCCCTGAACGTCTCCCAAGGAATCTCATCCCAATCAGCAAATTTCACCCTTCGTAGGGTGTCCCACCAGTTCATGGCATCGCCCTTTAAGCGGTAAGTGCCAAAGGGTGTCTTTCTCTCCTCAGGGACAAGTAAGACGTCAAACACCCGCTCAATCTCCTCGACCCATCTCTCGGCAGCCTCCGGGTCTGCCTTTCCTGAAAAGGAAGGCGGGTCCAACTTTAGAAACCTCTCGAACGAAACGCCACTAGCGTTGGGAATGATGTTGACCGGAGGGTCACGAGTCGCTGCCTGCACGGCTGCCTGTGCAGCCTGTGCTGCTTGGGCCGTTTGTGCAGCTTGTGCCGCCATAGTCTCTGTTAGAGTATGGATGGTCTCCATCATGAAATCTCTTTCCTCTTGCCAGTTCGTGGGAGCAGCAGTAGAAGACGAAGTGCCTCTACGGGTATAGTGCGACATCTACAATGCACCACCTTTTTCAAATTAGACTATTATTGACACTACCCCTTTAGGGTTGATCATGAACAGTATTCGTTCCCGAATCACATCAGACTTTTAATTCACACCAAAAAACATTAAATTTTAAGTAACATAATCACACAGGACTTATATAAAGTAAGCAAAAGTATTAAGCAACATACCAGTGAAGAAGACTGCTCTCGAGGACGAGTCACAACTTCTTGACGCTTCAGGACAGGGCTCACATACCAATTATGAAAATTAAACACTCAAAGACGATAAATTTGCAAGTATTTGTGGTGGCTCTGATACCAAACCTGTAACGACCCCAACTCATCCGCTTTGAAAATGCGGAATTTTTTTTTTTTATGTTTTTGTTGCAACCCTGCCCAGCCCAGCCGACCTTGTTGGCTGGGCTTAACAGCATATACACAGGCCCAGTGTGGGCCTGTGTATGCTGTCAACAATCAACAGCATAAAAATTTATTTAAGCACAACTGCCTGTTAAAAAATATCATGTGTTCTTTTTTTTTTTAACATGGGAAGAACACTCAGCCCAACCGACCCTGTCAGTTGGGTCCAAAAGCATACACACAGGTCCAGTTTGGACCTGTGTAGGCTGTCAAAGGTGACAGCAAAACCCACCCCACAAAAACTGGATTTTTTTTTTTTTGAGAACACACACCTGCCCCAGCCGACCCTGTCGGCTGGGTCCAACAGCATGTACACAGGTCCAGTTTGGACCTGTGTATGCTGTCAACAACAGCAGCACCACTTATTTTGCAAAAACTGAAATTTTCCTTTTTTTTTTTTAAAAAAAAAAAGATACCCAGCCCAGCCGACCCTGTCGGCTGGGTCCAAAATATGTACACAGGTCCAGATTGGACCTGTGCATGCTGTCAAAAACAGCAGCAAAACACCTCTTTTGAGAAACCTGCCCCCTAGTATATCATATATATGTATCTATATATATATTTCTCTAAAACGGCAAAAATACAGCCTATACGAAACGGGATAATGGTGGAAATCGAGGTTCACTGTTCCTCTATGGATTTCCATCAAAAGAAGCATGGAAAATCCAATCTTTACCCTATTTCTCATTTGTTTTAAGAAGTACCCGTACCTTTTTGGAAAAAGAAAAGAATAGAGGCTATGGGGGCGTGTGGCTGAGCTCCAATGCTTCCAACCTCCTCTTCTACCTCCTTCACTCCTCTTTGCTTTCTCCTCTTACTCTCTCTCTCTCTCTCTCCTCTCTCTCTCTCTCTTTCTCTCTCTCTCTCCTGTTTTTTTTTTTTTTTTCTCTCCAGCCAAAAGAAAGGAAAAGGGCTGCCGCCCCTCCCCCCTTCCTTCTCCTATTTAATGCTGGAAACTCATTAGTGAGTTTCCAGATTTGGGTCTCCCACATTAGGGAGTTTCCAAATTCTAGACTCCTTCCCTAATGTACATTTGGTTGACTATTTGACCTCCTAATCCTAAAAGGTATGGAATCCTCAATACCCTTTTTTAATTAGGGAAGAGGGCTAACCCTAAACCCTACTCTATTCCCGAAATTAATAAAAATCATTAATTTAATAAATACATTTTTTTGAATTTACTTATTAATAGGTACTCAAAAGTTCCCAAAATTGGTCATGTTGACCCTGGAGACTTTTTATATAATAATAACCCCAATTTAAAACTCCCAGCTGAATTTAAAGTCATAAAAATGTTAAGCTTGGATTTTGGATCGGATCCGGATCCAAGATCCAAACCCATACTCATACAAGATTTGGATTAAGACTTATATCCATTCCAGATTTTTGTAGGACCTAACTAGGACCCAAATCCATAAAAATTTGGATCCTATACCTTGGATTCAATCCGATCCAATTTCGGATCCGTCCCAACAAACTGCTAAAATTTTAGAAAAACGTGATTTCTGGGCCAACCGGAAATCGGATTTGAAAAAGTAAAATACCATTGCACTCAGAATTTCGAGACGCATCCAACGATATATTACATGAATATCAAATTTCGAATTTCGCCCGAAAATAACCCGAACTTTGCTTGAATTTCGCTTGAATTTAAAGGTTGAATTTAAAACTCTTTGCCACACATCGATTGGCTTGTCTAGACCCTGATGATGAGACTTGGGTCAAACCCAAACTAACCATTACCTTTATTCATGAAATAAAAACTAATCTCAACAATAAAGTGTCTGACTCAAGTAACTACTGATGACAATAAGCAAATAACAAGAACACTAGACTGAAAAACCAAAACAAAGAGCCACTCTGTCTACAAAGAAGACTGTCAAAACTCGTTGTGACTCTCGCGCCCTCGCAGTAGCTGTCGACTTCACTGATCACCTGTTCCTGCGAAAAACCAATGAAGTAGGGTGTCAGAATCGAAATCCTGAGCACAGTTACTTCTTAATGAAACAAGTGAGATAAAGAGTCAAGATGAGATATCATGCAACAATTAATGGAAATACATACAAGACAGTTTATAGCAATTGAGAACTTATTCATGCAACAATCCTAATTGCTAAGCACGCAAAGACAGTAAAGCAGTAGCATCTACTAAAATTTCAGCATGCAACAAGAATTTAACATTCAACATCTACCCTCATGTACTGAGTAAGGAAACCATTAAAGTATGCATGATCTAATGCATAACAGGAAAAATGCATGTCTTTTATGCAATGCATGAATCATTTTATTATCTTCCATTTAAGTCTTTTGTTTCCTTATGCATGCCCTATTAAATGCATACAACTTTAAGTTTCTCTTTTTAATTACCGTTGCCCGCGGATACACCAAACGGGTACAAACCCCGAGGTTAAGTTAGGTTCCCAGGGTAGCTTAGCACACAATTTATATTTTATTACTGGGTTCCAACTTAGCCCTCGACCGAATCACCTTCGGAACATTAGACCTCCACATCTAATGTCGGGGACACAAGGGACACCCCACGCCCACAAGTGCCACTTTCTTGGTACCAAAAACAACAGCTGTGTCAAACACACCACTCCCGGGTAAAGTGGCGGACTCTCCCTAAAACCGTGGCCAGGATAAGGAACCTCAATATCGGGTTCAGGGGACCAAAATTAAGCACACGGAGTTTTGTATCCTCACAGTCTCTCCAAGACTGGATTTCTAAGATCCCCATTCTCCGGATGGGTGATCCCAGAAGGTATATTACACTGTGCTTTATAATTCTTTTATTTAAATTTAATTTCTTAAGTTTTGCAACATCATATGCAAAAAGAAAGATAAAAGCTCGCATCTACCTCGCGAGAGCCATCACAGGACTCCGGCCTGTGGAAACATATAAAACAGTGCAATAAAACTGAAATATTAATAAGGCATGATCTTTGCAATGCATTGAAATGAGTAAGGGAAACATTTTCACAACTCGGGTTTACCAAACCCGCGATGATTCATTTGATCACCGGAGCACTAATGCACGAATCACAATCATATGTAAAGTATGCAATGGTATTAACATGTCTGCAAAGTGTAGTCATATATGTAACAAATTAACCAATTGATAATGAACATGAAATATGACATTCCCGTATGCAAATTAAACTGCCCATGTTATGCCCCTTTTCCCCGTGCATATGCATAGTATGCAAGCATCTTTGTGCAATCATTACTACATATACCTTTAACCATGATTTGTGTTGAGATGGGCAAAGAAGCATTCATATATTTATGTATGTGCAACAACACATGTCAAATCCATCGATATGTAAGTACTCAAAACAAACTTTATCATGGAGTAATGTGTAAACATGTTCCAACAGATATGGAAATCAAAATTTCAAGTACATGACTCATTCTTAAAGTTTATCGTGCTTCAAGAGACTAACAATTCTAAACTTTACTAATCACACAACAGGCTCTGTTTTCTTAATTTAACACTCATGTTACTAGCATGCTACAGTATCCACATGAGAAAAATTTTGTATTTAACAGCCCAACCCAGCCGACCCTGTCGGCTGGGTCTGACAGAATATCCACAGGCCCAGCTTGGGCCTATGTATGCTGTCAAAAAGTCCCACCTGTACAGAAAATTTCTTGTATAAAGTATACCCAAAAATTTTCTCAAGGCCAAGGCCCAGGCCAGCACACACTGACTGGGTCGACTGGGCCTGCCCCAGCCCTGCCAAAACCATCCACTCACCCAGCCAAGCACTTGGCTGGGCCTGTCGGTTCGGCCAGCAGCTGGCAGTCAGCCGAGAGCCACTCGGCTGGCTGCCAGCCAGCCAAACCAACAGCCGATACTTCACAAAAACATATTTCAAAGTTTTTGTTGTTTTATTTATTTGTTATATTTATTTTTTTTGTTGAAAGGACAATGCCCAGCCCAGCCGACCCTGTCGGCTGGGTCCACCAGCATGTGCACAGGCCCAGTTTGGGCCTGTGTATGCTGTCAAAAAGAACAGCATACCTGTTACAAGAAAACTAAAAAATTTTTTCAATTGTTTTTGTTGCAACCCTGCCCAGCCCAGCCGACCTTGTTGGCTGGGCTTAACAGCATATACACAGGCCCAGTGTGGGCCTGTGTATGCTGTCAACAATCAACACCATAAAAATTTATTTAAGCACAACTGCCTGTTAAAAAATATCATGTGTTCTTTTTTTTTTTGAACTGGGGAAGAACACCCAGCCCAGCCGACCCTGTCGGCTGGGTCCAAAAGCATACACACAGGTCCAGTTTGGACCTGTGTAGGCTGTCAAAGGTGACAGCAAAACCCACCCCACAAAAACTGGATTTTTTTTTTTTTTGAGAACACACACCTGCTCCAGCCGACCCTGTCGGCTGGGTCCAACAGCATGTACACAGGTCCAGTTTGGACCTGTGTATGCTGTCAACAACAGTAGCACCACTTATTTTGCAAAAACTGAAATTTTCCTTTTTTTTTTTTTTTAAAAAAAAGATACCCAGCCCAGCCGACCCTGTCGGCTGGGTATGTACACAGGTCCAGATTGGACATGTGCATGCTGTCAAAAACATCAGCAAAACACCTCTTTTGAGAAACCTGCCCCCTAGTATATCATATATATGTATCTATATATATATTTCTCTAAAACAGCAAAAATACAGCCTATACGAAACGGGATAATGGTGGAAATCGAGGTTCACTGTTCCTCTATGGATTCCATCAAAAGAAGCATGGAAAATCCAATCTTTACCCTATTTCTCATTTGTTTCAAGAAGAAGTATCCGTACCTTTTTGGAAAAAGAAAAGAATAGAGGCTATGGGGGCGTGTGGCTGAGCTCCAATGCTTCCAACCTCCTCTTCTACCTCCTTCACTCCTCTTTGCTTTCTCCTCTTACTCTCTCTCTCTCCTCTCTCTCTCTCTCTCTCTCTCTCTTTCCCTCTCTCTCTCCTGTTTTTTTTTTTTTCTCTCCAGCCAAAAGAAAGGAAAAGGGCTGCCGCCCCCCCCCCCTTCCTTCTCCTATTTAATGCTGGAAACTCATTAGTGAGTTTCCAGATTTGGGTCTCCCACATTAGGGAGTTTCCAAATTCTAGACTCCTTCCCTAATGTACATTTGGTTGACTATTTGACCTCCTAATCCTAAAAGGTATGGAGTCCTCAATACCCTTTTTTAATTAGGGAAGAGGGCTAACCCTAAACCCTCTTAACTCTATTCCCGAAATTAATAAAAATCATTAATTTAATAAATACATTTTTTTGAATTTACTTATTAATAGGTACTCAAAAGTTCCCAAAATTGGTCATGTTGACCCTGGAGACTTTTTATATAATAATAACCCCAATTTAAAACTCCCAGCTGAATTTAAAGTCATAAAAATGTTAAGCTTGGATTTTGGATCGGATCCGGATCCAAGATCCAAACCCATACTCATACAAGATTTGGATTAAGACTTATATCCATTCCAGATTTTTGTAGGACCTAACTAGGACCCAAATCCATAAAAATTTGGATCCTATACCTTGGATTCAATCCGATCCAATTTCGGATCCGTCCCAACAAACTGCTAAAATTTTAGAAAAACGTGATTTCTGGGCGAACCAGAAATCGGATTTGAAAAAGTAAAATACCATTGCACTCAGAATTTCGAGACGCATCCAACGATATATTACATAAATATCAAATTTCGAATTTCGCCCGAAAATAACTCGAACTTTGCTTGAATTTCGCTTGAATTTAAAGGTTGAATTTAAAACTCTTTGCCACACATCGATTGGCTTGTCTAGACCCTGATGATGAGACTTGGGTCAAACCCAAACTCTAAGACCTTGGTCTAAACTCGAGCCTCAAACGATTTTCTTACCAGACTTAGCCAAATTTCAAAGTTTTTCATGAAGTGACTAAGGTCTGAAAACACGAGATCTTACATCCCTACCTCCTTAAAAGAATTTCGTCCTCGAAATTAGAACGTACCCAAAATAAGTTATCACACGAGTACTATCGATTTGACCACTAAGAAGATACCTTAAGCCAGATCAGTCTGATCGTCCTGAGTAGAAGTTGTAACGGCATAAACCCTCCCATTAGTCTTCCGCTGACCCTGTTGCGGTTGAGGTATCTGTTGTTGTTGCTGTAGTGGTTGTTGTCCTACCTGAGTTGCTGGCTTATTCGGACAAAAAGGAGCAATGTGCCCTGGCTGTTTGCAGTGATAGCAATTTTCCTTGAACAACGGGCAAAAACCTTGTGGATGGTTCTTGCCGCACCTACGACATGTTGGCGGGGCCTTTTCTTGCTGTTGCCCATTATAGGTCCGCGGCTTCTTGCCACCCTGAGTCTTTCCGCCTGTAGGTGGATCCTTCCTCTTTCCGCCCAAAGCATCACCTCCATTTGTGCCTCCCTTTTGCGATACATTCCTAGATCTTTCCCAGTCCTCGGTTAGTACGGTGGCTGACTCGATTGCCTCGGCCAGGGTAGAAGGACGACCCCCGAGAACACGAGTCCGTAACCCGTCTTTCAGTCCACGCACGAATCTAGCCGCCCTTGCCTTCTTATTCTTGAAGAGGTTTGGGCTATACTTCTCAAGACTTCGGAACTTAGTAGTGTATTCCACTAGACTCATGGTCCCCTGAGTCAGATCGAGGAACCTTTGTTGCATCTGCTCCTCGGCGTAAGGGGGAAAGTAGGCGTACAGAAACTCCTCCCTGAACGTCTCCCAAGGAATCTCATCCCAATCAGCAAATTTCACCCTTCGTAGGGTGTCCCACCAGTTCATGGCATCGCCCTTTAAGCGGTAAGTGCCAAAGGGTGTCTTTCTCTCCTCAGGGACAAGTAAGACGTCAAACACCCGCTCAATCTCCTCGACCCATCTCTCGGCAGCCTCCGGGTCTGCCTTTCCTGAAAAGGAAGGCGGGTCCAACTTTAGAAACCTCTCGAACGAAACGCCACTAGCGTTGGGAATGATGTTGACCGGAGGGTCACGAGTCGCTGCCTGCACGGCTGCCTGTGCAGCCTGTGCTGCTTGGGCCGTTTGTGCAGCTTGTGCCGCCATAGTCTCTGTTAGAGTATGGATGGTCTCCATCATGAAATCTCTTTCCTCTTGCCAGTTCGTGGGAGCAGCAGTAGAAGACGAAGTGCCTCTACGGGTATAGTGCGACATCTACAATGCACCACCTTTTTCAAATTAGACTATTATTGACACTACCCCTTTAGGGTTGATCATGAACAGTATTCGTTCCCGAATCACATCAGACTTTTAATTCACACCAAAAAACATTAAATTTTAAGTAACATAATCACACAGGACTTATATAAAGTAAGCAAAAGTATTAAGCAACATACCAGTGAAGAAGACTGCTCTCGAGGACGAGTCACAACTTCTTGACGCTTCAGGACAGGGCTCACATACCAATTATGAAAATTAAACACTCAAAGACGATAAATTTGCAAGTATTTGTGGTGGCTCTGATACCAAACCTGTAACGACCCCAACTCATCCGCTTTGAAAATGCGGAATTTTTTTTTTTTATGTTTTTGTTGCAACCCTGCCCAGCCCAGCCGACCTTGTTGGCTGGGCTTAACAGCATATACACAGGCCCAGTGTGGGCCTGTGTATGCTGTCAACAATCAACAGCATAAAAATTTATTTAAGCACAACTGCCTGTTAAAAAATATCATGTGTTCTTTTTTTTTTTAACATGGGAAGAACACCCAGCCCAACCGACCCTGTCAGTTGGGTCCAAAAGCATACACACAGGTCCAGTTTGGACCTGTGTAGGCTGTCAAAGGTGACAGCAAAACCCACCCCACAAAAACTGGATTTTTTTTTTTTTGAGAACACACACCTGCCCCAGCCGACCCTGTCGGCTGGGTCCAACAGCATGTACACAGGTCCAGTTTGGACCTGTGTATGCTGTCAACAACAGCAGCACCACTTATTTTGCAAAAACTGAAATTTTCCTTTTTTTTTTTTTAAAAAAAAAAGATACCCAGCCCAGCTGACAGGGTCGGCTGGGTCCAAAATATGTACACAGGTCCAGATTGGACCTGTGCATGCTGTCAAAAACAGCAGCAAAACACCTCTTTTGAGAAACCTGCCCCCTAGTATATCATATATATGTATCTATATATATATTTCTCTAAAACGGCAAAAATACAGCCTATACGAAACGGGATAATGGTGGAAATCGAGGTTCACTGTTCCTCTATGGATTTCCATCAAAAGAAGCATGGAAAATCCAATCTTTACCCTATTTCTCATTTGTTTTAAGAAGTACCCGTACCTTTTTGGAAAAAGAAAAGAATAGAGGCTATGGGGGCGTGTGGCTGAGCTCCAATGCTTCCAACCTCCTCTTCTACCTCCTTCACTCCTCTTTGCTTTCTCCTCTTACTCTCTCTCTCTCTCTCTCCTCTCTCTCTCTCTCTTTCTCTCTCTCTCTCCTGTTTTTTTTTTTTTTTTCTCTCCAGCCAAAAGAAAGGAAAAGGGCTGCCGCCCCTCCCCCCTTCCTTCTCCTATTTAATGCTGGAAACTCATTAGTGAGTTTCCAGATTTGGGTCTCCCACATTAGGGAGTTTCCAAATTCTAGACTCCTTCCCTAATGTACATTTGGTTGACTATTTGACCTCCTAATCCTAAAAGGTATGGAATCCTCAATACCCTTTTTTAATTAGGGAAGAGGGCTAACCCTAAACCCTACTCTATTCCCGAAATTAATAAAAATCATTAATTTAATAAATACATTTTTTTGAATTTACTTATTAATAGGTACTCAAAAGTTCCCAAAATTGGTCATGTTGACCCTGGAGACTTTTTATATAATAATAACCCCAATTTAAAACTCCCAGCTGAATTTAAAGTCATAAAAATGTTAAGCTTGGATTTTGGATCGGATCCGGATCCAAGATCCAAACCCATACTCATACAAGATTTGGATTAAGACTTATATCCATTCCAGATTTTTGTAGGACCTAACTAGGACCCAAATCCATAAAAATTTGGATCCTATACCTTGGATTCAATCCGATCCAATTTCGGATCCGTCCCAACAAACTGCTAAAATTTTAGAAAAACGTGATTTCTGGGCCAACCGGAAATCGGATTTGAAAAAGTAAAATACCATTGCACTCAGAATTTCGAGACGCATCCAACGATATATTACATGAATATCAAATTCTGAATTTCGCCCGAAAATAACTCGAACTTTGCTTGAATTTCGCTTGAATTTAAAGGTTGAATTTAAAACTCTTTGCCACACATCGATTGGCTTGTCTAGACCCTGATGATGAGACTTGGGTCAAACCCAAACTCTAAGACCTTGGTCTAAACTCGAGCCTCAAACGATTTTCTTACCAGACTTGGCCAAATTTCAAAGTTTTTCATGAAGTGACTAAGGTCTGAAAACACAAGATCTTACAATAATAATCAACAAAATCAACGCCGGATCACCTGGTCTGGGGAATGTATAACCTCAGAAGGAATTCTGCCCTAAATGGTATACCTAGTCTTGGACCATACACTTCCTCACAGGAGTTCACCGTCTTTGCGGCTACCCGTTCGTGGACAGTGTACATCCTCACAGAGAATCTACCACTCTAACCAGTTACCTGATTTTGATCATACACACCCTCGCAGATAATCCTTTGAAGATCGGGTCCTCAACAGACACCCTACTCAGTGATACATGCATCAATACAATGGACTGCTCCGAACCATCGACCACTCTTGGGGTCAATAGCCACCAATATGGGCAGAAGAAGCATGTATATCAGCAATATGCATCGTATTACTTCACATGGTAAAACAAAACACACGATCACTCATTCCTACAATAAGGTTCCATGAACCATGAACATATTATCGCATACTTCAAACATTTCTTATCACGTGGCATATCAATCACATCACATAGAAACATATAATACTACACATCGTGTTATTGCCACAAGGAACATTATAATCCTTAAATATGACCTCAAAGCATGCGTAAACGACACATGAGAACCCACAGATATGGCAATCCAGCTGATTCTATTAGGGATGGCAGTGGACCGAGGGAAAGCGGGGCCCCGCCCTGTTTGGACCGGGGATGAAGGGTATGAAACGGGGATGGAGGCGGGGACGAAGGTTAAAATCCATCTTCGTCCGGGGGTGGAGGCGGGGATGGACGTGCACTTTTCCCCGCCCCGCCCCGCCCCGTCCCTGCCACGATCCCTGCCTCATCCCCGCCCCAACCCCGCCCCGACCACTTTTCCCCGCAATATCCCCGCCCCGCCCCGCCTCATATCCGTTTGAACCGGGGATGGAGGACATGAAACAGGGATGAAGGCGGGGGTGGAGGATAAAATCCATCCCCGCCAGGGAGTCGGGGCGGGGGTGGAGGATAAAATCTTGAGGTGGGGCGGGGGTGGAGACCTTGTCCCCCGCCCCACTGTCATCCCTAGATTCTATAGGCGAAGAGTAACTAACTCTATCCGACAGCCAAACAAAACAACTGAATAAGACAAGCACTCATAACAATGCTCGCGATACATACAATTACCATCAAATGGCTCAGTCCATCAGCAAGTAATTAAATTAATCGTAAGGCATAAACCATTGCATCGCAAGCCATTCATAAGCTATACATGATAAGCAATCATACAACAACAGTTATATCACAATATGTAAGCAGCTTATAAGACAAGCGACCACATCAATCCTAGTTGCCACCAGTTCGTAGATTACGAGTTGTATGCAATCACATCAATCATAAGAGACGCAAGCCAACAAGTGCTACGCATCGAGGGGCTCGGCCCCTCCTACTTACTATGAAGGCAGGGAGGGTCGAGCCCTCCTCTGCGAAGATCGAAGGCAGGGAAGGCTCAGGCCCCTCCCTGCGATAAACAGAGGCAGGGAGGGTCGGACCCTCCCCTATGCATCGAGACAGGGAGGGGGTTCGACCCTCTCTGGTAAAAGAAAAGGCAGGCAGGGGGCCCAAAACCCCTGTCAGAACCTTTCTTACAGGCAGCAAGGGTTTTACCCCTGCCGACTTGTCGGCAAAGTGGCAGGGGCTTAAGCCTCTGCTGGACGACTATCCCTTGCCATAACGGACCGACAGGCAAGGGCTTTTGCCCCTGTCGGTCGACGAAAGGAATAAGAAAAAGGGGAAGAGGAGGCGGTAGAGGGGTACGCACCTAGGCTGCCAGCGATAGGTGGCCGAACGCAGGGCGAGAATGGAGAGACGGGATTCGTTGATCGGTACGAGGTTCGATTTCCTGGCGCCTTTACCAGGGGTAATCGAACCAAGGATCGAATTTTATGCCTTTTGCTTTGCTTAAAGATTGTCTAAGAATTTATTTTAAGTCTAAGAATGCACAAAGAATCATGCTTGTGTGAATTCAAAGATGTATGCTCTTTTGAGAAGAGTAATTCAAAAATTTTTGGGATTTTTCAAGTGATTTTTTTGAAATAAATTTTGAAGATACTTGAAGAAAATGATTCAAAGGGTAGAAAATTGGTTTGAAAAAGTTAGATTTTTTAATCTAACTACTTGAAATTCTAAGTCTTGGAATAATCAGAGTTTGGAAAATGAATTTTGAAATGAAGAGAAAAGGAGAATTGGAATCAGAATTTTGAGAAAAAATGAAGTTTTTAAAGTCAAAATAGACTTTGAATTTGAATGGACCGATTCTTGAAAAAGGAACTGTTAGTTCCAGAACCTGAAACAGGAATTTTGAATGGGAAGTTGAATTTTGACTTGAAAAATAGATTTGAAGATAGTTTTGGAAATAGAAATTGAAGTTGGGATCTTGAAATCCAAATAAGATTCGAAAATGGAATTGATTTTTGAATTGGATTTTGAAATATGGAATTCAAGATGAAATTGGATTCGAAAATCTGGAATCCAAGATGGAATCAGATTTGAAATCTGGAATCCTAGATGGAATTTGGATCCGAAATCTAGAATTCTACATGGAATTGGATCTGGAATTTGGAATCCAAGATGGAATTGGATTTAAAAATCTGAATCCTAGATGAAATTTGGATCCAATATGAATTAGAAGATGGATCTAGATTTTGGGAATCCAGATTGAATTTGATTTTAGAGTGGATTTGAGAAATCCAGATAGAGCTTGGAGATGGATTTGGATTTAGGGAAAATCGAATTTTTGAGATTCAGAATCAAGCTCAAAACCTTAATTTTGGATAAATGATTTGAATTGAGAATCAAGACTCAATCTTTAGATAGAACTTTGGAGATTTTGAAAAATAAAGAATAAATTTGATTTTAAACTTGAATTTTGAAATCAGGAGATGAATCTGGGATTTCAAAGTTTGAATTGAACTTTGAAATATGATCTGGGATATTGAATCAAATTTAAAATTGAATCCGGAAAATGAATTTGGAATTTCAAAGTTGAATTGAACTTTGAAATTTGATTTGAATTGAAAATTGAATTTTGAATATAGAAGTGAATTCGAAATTTCAAAGTCAAATTGGACTTTGAAATTGAAGTTTGAATTTTGAAATGAGATAGAATTGAGAATAGGAAGATGAATTTGAATTTATAAATGAGAACTGAAGATTGGTCTGAGAAATGAGAAGATATTTGAAGAATTATCTTAAAATCACTTGGATTTTTGAAGAAAATTTGAAATAATATGATGTAATTTTATCCTAAATGATGAATGAATAAAATAATTTTGAAAATTGAATATTGAAAAACATATTTCATTTTTTAAATAAATTGAAATAAGATTGAAGATATAATACATTTCTGACTATAGCCATAAAATGTATTATATAATAATCTATATTTAAATTCAGATGAAGAATAAAACACATTTTGGTGCCTTTATTGAGTTTGAAATGAAATTGACTCCCAATATATCCTGACTATGGTCATTGATATATATTTTGAGTTAATTTCAAGTAAAACTCTGATAAAAAAGAAAATATTTAGAAAATATGATGATTTTTTAAAGAGATCCAGTATGGATCCAATGTTATTCCATAAAAGATAAAAATCCTAAGCATTGTTCACATTTTGACTATGGCCATCAATGTGAGTCATTTGCTTAGGATTAATTACTTCTTATTAGAATGGTGCACGTGTCATTCATGTTCCCATTCGTGAAATTTTGAAATAAAAGAGAAAATGATATGAAACAAGTATTTCTAAAAAATATGCATGCTCATACATTCTAATCTAAGACTAGAAATGTAAAGAATTCTCATTATATCTAGCTATTACATCATTGAATGGAATTGAAATTGCAATTTCTAAGTTAAGAAGGAAAAATAACATTTTCTACCTAATTCCTACAAAATCCAAGTTAGCGTAAGGTAAATGAGAGATATTATATTAATATACAAATACACATGTCTATATCTATCCCGAATCACTACTCTAAAAACATATATGTGATGTCTAAATGCATGAACTAAGGGGAGGATAGATGTTATAATGCTTGGGGCAATGCTAGAGCATACTAAGTGAATGTAAAAGGGCTAAACAAATGCCAAAACTGGCGTTAAGATACGGTAAAATGCTGAAGTTGCTACTATGGATGCTTGGTAAGAAATATTTAGGGGAAATATTAAGAAACAGTAAAATATTTACTATGAAAACCAGCAATTAATGAGAGTAACAGGGTATTGAGAATCATTACTGGATAATAAGCAAAGACACAATAAAAACTCAGATATAACCAACGGTTAGGCTTATATATAAGGCTTGGACATAAGTTAAATGTAGAACAGTAACTATGATGTATTGCCTCACACACTATGATAACATAACATTAACTATATGCACTCACACACTGCTAACCATATGATGCTAAACATATATATCAATTTGCACTGCTGACCCACCATTCTGCTATTTAGCACACTACACTTCATATGATGTTAACGCACATACTGATTATTAGATCAAGTCCATAATGTATATATTAAATGCTACCTACTATAAGGATACCCCAGAAAATAACATGAATGCAAGGTGGCAATGACTAAATGAGGATGCAATATCTTACAAATGCTATGTATAACAGGATGCAGGGGAGGTGAATAGCGCAGGTGCATGAGGGCATAGCTGCAGTTATTGGTGAATGAGCATGGGATTAATTTGCAGCAAGAAGTGTATTGGAGGTGATGAGGTGCTGAATGCAGCTACAAGGCAGTGAGAAATGATGCTGGACTTAAATAAGTGCATGGTGTTCAACAGTGTTGCTGAGAAAGGAGTGTAGAGTGTATGCAAATGGGAGGTGGTCACAGGAAATATGAATGCATTTGGTGATGTAATGTTTGACAGCAGTGGAGGCGTGCAACACTGTGTGAAGCAATGGACAGATGCAGAGCATGTCAACACTACAGAAAATGCAGGGGAATAAAGAAGTTGTGTACAGGTAGTGGAATAATTGCAGAAAATCTGGAGGTGTGTTACAACTCTCCAGTGAAGTTGAGAAAACACACTATTACTGTTGGAAGATGATAAGGAAGTGAGGACGCAGCAGTAAAACACTGTGGTGCTGCAATATGTGACACGGGATAGATATGGCAGTGTTGCCATGAAGAAGAGACTGAGGTGTATGTGTGTGCTAGTAGGGTAACAGAATGAAAAATAAACACTGTGAGGTGCTATTGTTAAAATGTATCTCCTAAAAATCATTATTGTAAATATAAATATATATATATATATATTTATATACATAGAGATATATTTACATATAATATATTATATGTACATATATCTCTATATATATAAATATATATATTTATATATATTTACCCGAAAGGGTATTTTTGTCATTTCCTTATTGATTTTAGACAAATATATATGAATAAATGAAATGTTATGATGAATTATAATGATTTTCTGAGTTGATTGAGATAGCATGTTATGAATCTATAGATTTGGCTTTTCTATTGTAGCATGATTATATATTGAACTTAGATATGATAATCAGATCCTTATTGATTTTAGATCTTAATATGAGGTTATGATTGTGACGCTTATATTAGCGTATAGGTGAATGACACATCCCGCCTACAAATGACTAGTTTTGACTTATTAGGTGAATGATACATCACGCCTACATAGTTTCATTGCAAATGATTGCATTATGATTGTCTGAGTAAATATATCACACCTATGTATCATGATTGATGTGTATCATGAATATCTAATTAAATTACTTATAAGATATGTGCGTGTGTTTCACGTTGGAATGGTTAAATGTAATTTGACTTATTGTTTTTAAGAATTATGAATGCATATGAAAATGATGCAATGATCTGAATGTCTTAGATGCATATATATATATATATATATATATATATATATATATATATATATATATATATATATATATATATATATATATTATGCGATGACTTGTATGACTTGAATGCATATAAATATTGCTTTATTACGTGAGTTAAGGTTGAATAGAATATTAAGTAATAAAATACGTTTAAATGCTTTATGTTCGAATGCTTGAAATGAATGACTCATAGAACGTTGTTCCCTTGTCTATCACTTGACGATGGATGAATAATATATCTTTACCTTTAAATGCTTGATATGTTTTCTTTAAGTTTGAGTTTGGGTTGTTGTACCAGACTTTAGTGAGTCTGACCCCGTTTTATGGGGGACAGGTAATGTAGGTAAAGTATGATGAGTAGTTGAAGCGAAGGGTTGGTCGAGTTGCATCCTCGAGGGTCCACTCTGACCTTGCAATCTTGGTATTCATGATCTTTTCGTTTGAAGTACTTGATCATGTAGGGACTGAAGTATTTTTTCATACTCTGATTTGAAATAAAATTAAAACTTTTCATATTTCATTCTTATATTGTACGTGGTTTGAAATGTGTATATCCCGTTTAGTGTAATTGCGCCCAAAGTCTTAGCCGTTTTTAAAAATTGTTTCCGCATTATAAGATCTGATTTACTTATAAAAAAAAATTGGTCTCGAAATTTCAATATTTGAACTATAATTATGGTTAAAAATTTTGGGGCGTTACAGAAGAACAATAGGAAAAAGAGTAAGAAGCGTTACTGGATGGATAAGAAGAAGGAATAGGATCTAGAAGACGAAGAAGCTTTATCGGATGTTCATAAGAAGATCATGATCCTTAAGCCTTGATCTGGGGCTCTGATACCATGATAGAAATCGTGGGTTCCTTCTCATACACAAGACTGAGCACAAGGTGAGGGGAGAATATGTGAGAGTTGCAGAATCCTCAATAGGAGGCTGCAGTGTTGGCTATCCATTAAGTATAAGGTGTTACAATTACTAGGGTACGAAAATACCAATTACACAACAAGAGAAATTTACAATATGCCATTAATGAACATGTGCTTAAATATGTAATTAAGTAAACTGGAATTGGGTTTGGATATGATCCAAACTCAGTCGTGAATGGGGACTTCTTTTCAATTTATATAAGTGAGGAGTGGCTAAAAAGGCGAGCCATTGGGGGCTCCCCATAGGGACGTTGGGAGCCTTCAACGATCATAAATATGACCGTTGGGGTCCTAACGTCCTTATGTGGGTCCCCCAAGGTGGTTTAAAGAAATAAAAAAAATGAAAATAAGTAAAAATAAGAAAAGTTATTTGACAAGAAATAGTTGTTTCTAAAACAACTATGTGAAATGATGAAAATACCCCTATCGAGTATTTCACACACACACACACACACACACACACACATATATATATATATATATATATATATATATATATATATATATATATATATATATATATATATATATATATATATATATATATATATATATTAACATTTATATCATCGAGTCTCATGAGAATGGAGATGACAACTTCTCGATGATCCTCCATTTTTACAAAGAAGAAATAGAGAGAGAGAAAGAAAGAGAGAGGGTAGAACAGAAGCGAGGTACTCTTTGGACACCACGATCCACGCTCTCACGTCCACATGAACAAGTTCATTAACCGATGGATCTGATACCATGTAATGAAACCATCAAAATCTCAAAAGGGTGCTACAAAGGCTCCAATGAGATACAAATACAAAAGTGGTCACTTATGGACCAAAAGAACTCTCACAATGGAGATACACACCAACTCACAAAGCCAGTTACAAGTAAACAATTTAAGAGAGCTTTCATTAACAAATGCTTAGGAAAGCATGGAGAAACACAATAGGGAAGATCCCTATTTATAAGCACAACAAAGGGAGAAGGTTCCAATCAGTCACATGTTACAAACTTTAATAAAAATAAAGAAATTACAAATCTTCCCCTAGTGGGCTGACCCCTATTACAAAAGGAAATGACTGAAATACCCTGATGATATTTCAGTTTATATATATATATATATATATATATATATATATATATATATATATATATATATATATATATATATATATATATTGGGTACAATATCTTAACATATTGTTCGTTGTTTAGGCCCAACTAATAACAGCATCAGACATGATATTCCAAAACTTAGATCAGCCATGTTTGTTACTAGGATATGTGGATGTTGAAATGAATTCAAATAATTCTTTGTCAAACAAAAAATAAGCACGTTAGTGTGTGCACATGCAGATATGCCGCATGTGTGCATTTAACACATGCATCAAAGGATGTGTCTGATCATTTTCTGCAAGTATTCTTCCATTACAAGAAGTTTCCCATGGCATGTGATGTCAACATGTACTAAACCATATATTGAATCTCTTGTTACCTAGCCATCACATTTTGTCTTGTTTTTCTCTCCCTTTTTCTATTCTTGTATGTCCACTTATGTCGGCTGGTATGCTTTTTCCCTGTGTAAAACTGAAATCTATCAAGTTTCCAAGTTTCATATCTATTTAACATCATGCAAATGTAAAGTCAAGTGTCCTGCTAAGACAGAAGGTCTCACATTCATTATGGACACTTTTTTTTATACAACAAAAGATCAAGTGATTTTTTTGAAATGTTGACAGGTGTTAGTACATGGGTCTACGAAGTCTACCAGTACTTATTTTGCATTCATAGGGTTTAATGACAAATATATTTCAAACCCTATCAGATTACTAGGCAATCCCAGATCTGATGTTTGTTTGTCACAATGTTTTCACTCAATCTGGGAATGGATCTTTTTCTTTTTGTCCATGCACTAGTACTAATTAGCTTTCTCTGGTGCAGGTTGTTCTCGTTGCAAATTCTTTGCCAGCTCTAAATGATGTTACTGCATCTGAAATACCTGAAATTGTGGCTGAAGCTGCCAAGGTTAGGATTCATATGCTTGAATTAACACATTCTACACAAATATATGTCCCTATATCGCATATTTCATCATTTAAAATCTGTGTCCAATTAGGCTTTTTTAGTGCTATACGCATATTTTACTTTATGCACAATCAAATCAAAATTGTCAAGTGCTTGACTCATTCCAAGTTCCTCTTTAACCAACACAGCATTGTGATATCCTTCGCAAAGCTGCTGAATCTGGGGGACTTCTAGTGGATGCAATGACCAAGGATGATGACACGTCTGGGCACATTTTGTCTTCCCTACCATCTCTGATGGTTGTTGAAAATGGTTGTGGGAGTCCATGCATTGATTTCAGACAAGTCAGTTCAGAGCTTGCTTCTGTTGCAAAAGATGCAGACTTGGTAAGATATTTGTGTTTCAGAGTGGTCTTCTTTTTCCTTTATTTCTTCTTTTGTTCTCAGCCTTGTGCTAGTTTTTTATGTTGCTCAATGGCAGTCAATTTCCTATCAGAATGACTGTCATCAATGGTCTGTTTTGTAAGCTTGGATTTCTTCATGATACATAAGCCAAACTTACATGATTCATCTTTTTCATATAGATAACATTTAGGCAATTGTAAGAAAAGGAATGGGCTGAATGGACCTTTGTAACATAGGGCATGGGGGGCATAACTCTGGAGCGTTCAAGGCTTCAAGCAGTGGGGGGGGGGGGGGGCGTAGTTCATATGAAATTTTGTGGTGAATTACATGAGGATGACTAGACTCATTGGGAACATTGAGGAATGGCAAATTCTAGAGAATCATATGGGTATATATAGATCTAGGCGATGTGGAAAAGTTTTAACACAGTATTGTTAGTCAATGTATTAGAGCAGCATGTATTAGTGGCATTTATGTTATGTAATCTGTATTTATGCGCTATGTAAATAGGGGCAGTTTTGTCACATGAGGGTTGCATCCATGGTCAATCATTATGACCTAGTCAATATAATGAGTCCACCAGGATAGATGGGTCAACAATTTCTATGATTGCGGCCTCTCTTTTTCCTTTGGGTTACATCAAGGATCTGCTTTAAGCCCTTTCCTATTTGCTATAGTGATGGATGAGCTTACGAGATCAATTCAAGAAAATGTGCCATGGTGTATGTTGTTTGTTGATGATATTGTTTTGATTGATGAGTCTAGAGCTGAGGTTAATGCTAAGTTAGAATTATGGAGACAGACATTGGAAGCAAGAGGTTTTAAGTTGAGTAAGAGTAAGACAAAATATATGGAATGTCGGTTTAGTAAGCAACGAAGTAGTGATGGGAGTGTAGTGAAGCTTGGTGAGCAAGAAATACTGGTGGATGATTGTTTCAAATATTTGGGATCTATCATTCAAAAGTATGGAAAAATTGATGGAGATGTAAATCATAGGATAAAGGTTGGGTGGATGAAATAGAAAAGTGCAACTAGAGTGTTGTGCGATCGTAGAATGCCATTGCGGTTAAAGGAAAAGTTTTATAGGACGACTATTAGGCCCGCTTTACTATATGGTACGGAATGTTGGGATGCCAAGAGACATCATATTCAAAAAATGAGTGTAGCTGAGATGCGTATGCTTAGATGGATGTGTGGAAATACAATAAAATATAAGATTCGGAACGAGGAGATACGTAAGAAGGTAGGCGTTGCACCCATTGAAAATAAGATGAGAGAGAATCGTTTACGGTGGTTTGGACGTATTCGGTGAAGGCCTAATGATGCTCCAGTTAGAAGGATGGAGAAATGGAAAAATATATTAGTTAAAAGAGGTCGGGGTAGGCCTAGGAAGACATGGATGGAGATGATAGAAAAGGATATGAATGCTTTGAACCTCACCGAGGACATGGCATTAGATAGAAATGATTGGAGGAGAAGGATTCATGTGGAAGACCCATAATGATTTTCTTTTTTGGTTCATATCGCCGACCCCAATTGTTTTGGGATGAAGGCGTAGTTGTTGTTGTATGTTCTTTTCCTTCTCCTGTGCAAGAATTCACATGGTATCAAAGCTCTTTTATGAAGGCACGTCAGCGAATTTTCCCTCTAAAATATACGTTCATCTTTTTTTCTCCATTTCCTAATCTTCCTCTTTTTCACTACTACTTTCTCTATCCTTTTTATTTTTCTTCTTCTCACGTCTCTCTACCTTCCCTATTCTCTTCGAATTTTTTTCTTGTTCTACAGAACAAACAACAAAAAAAGAAATCCTCTTTCCCTTATTAAAATTTTTAGTATCCAAACCTAGATCTGATATTGCAAGTAAATCTGTCCCAACCAGAGTTACCAGTCGAGGAAGCGGGAGCGGGAAGCGAGGCACTTTCAAAAATTTAGGAAGCGAGGAAGCGTGGGACCACTTAGAAGAAAATTCTGAACCGTCTCGGAAACGACCTAGGAAGTGAACCGGAAGCGACCTAGGAAGCGAGGGGAAGCGAAAAAAAATGAAAAAAATGGGGAAGCGAGGGGGAAGCGAGGGGGAAGCATGGGGGAAACGTGGGGGAAGCGCGCTTCCCATTTATGGGAAGCGCGTTTCCCATAAAAGGGGGACGCGCTTCCCATAAAAGGGAAGCGCGCTTCCCAAAAAAGGGGGACGCTTCCCCTCACGCTTCGGAAGCGCGACGTTTCGCGCTTCCCCTTTTGCCTAGGCGCTTCCGGTAACTCTGGTCCCAACCTCTCTCTCTAAAAAAGGCCATATTGATATCACTAGTCAAGTTGCTACATCACCTCTGAAGTTGCTGACATCACCATAGCCTACAAATATGGAGCTTCTTGAAAATCATTCTTAATTCTTCTTCTTCAGCCAATGAGATCTTCACCTTCAATCCACCCTTCTTGTTGATGTCATCAAATTTGACGCCAACTTTCTCTGTGACCAATTCTATATCATTTGTTGCATCTTTTATCCTTTGTTACACCTTACCTAAGCCAATTTTAATTCTCAAACTTTCCTACAACCATGGCCACTTCTTTAGTTCCTCCTTTCCTTTTCAATCAATTTCAGAAAAACTCAACTTTACCAACTTTCTTGTGTGTAAAAAACAAATTGTACATGTTATTCAAGGGCACAATCTTATGGGACATATTAATGGAATTTCGATGAGACCTTTAAAATGCATGGATACAATGAAGGAGAGAGGGAGGAACCTCTGAGCAGTACACAATCACTTAAGAAGAATCTAGAATTTTAAGCGTGGAATATGTGTGATTAGTAGCTTGTGGTATATATTGTTAAGATATACATATACGTGTATATATATGTATATATACATGTATATGTATATATGTGTTTATTGTTAACTGAAATACCCATTAGGGGTATTTCGGTTTTTCTCTGTAATAGGTGTCAGCCCATTAGGAGTTGACATTTCTGCATTTTATTTCATGTATTTATTTTTGTCTTTTTCTTTTTTTACCTTTTTGTCTTTTTCAGATTTGATAGGACAGCTCCATATAGCTGTTGGAGCTGCCTCAACAGCTATATTTGTGACTGTTGAGTGCAGCCCCAACAGCCATATTGAGTTGCACCCCATTGGCTCCATTGTATTATAAATTGGCCTCTTGTGGCCTTGTATTCCTAACTCATTCTTGAGTGCTTCTATGCAATAACAAGTTTGTAGACCCTTGTGTGGGTGGTTTCGTGATTCAATCAAGTATTTTTACTTGATTGGTATCAGAGCTTTGGTGGTCCAAAGGCAAGTTTTTTGAAGAAAGTTCGTGACAATGTCAAGAGGAGAATCGTATGCTTAGGGGATACAACAAATCGAGGATTATTGCATCGGAAAGTGTGTCATCTCTCAAATAAGTGCTTGTATTTCACTCTTTTTTTCTTTCTTCTTCGTTCTCTACCCTTTCTCTTAGCCTTGTAAGGAAATGGAGAATGAAAGAGAGGTAATGGTCTTCATTCCCGTATGCCTAAACGATGCAAACTATGTGATGTGGGCATCCATAGTTAAACACAAAATATGGGAAAAGGGATTATGGGGTTTGGTGGACGGTACTGAAAGAGAATCCAAGCTCATTCTTACAAAAAATGAGAATGGGAAAGAGGTTTCTCTTCAAGGAGAGAAAATGGGTAAAATTGTTTTCGATTACGAGAAAAAATGGAAAGAGTAGAGGATGGGTCACTCCAAAATAATTGGATGGCTCATCAATAGTGTGGACATCCACAAATGTTCTAGCTTAGTGAAATTTGATTTCGCTAGTGATGCATGGAAATATCTTAAAGACATGTATAGTCTTAAAGATATTGCACACATATGCAATGTCCAAAACAAGGTGAGAATCATGACCCAAGGAGAAAAGAGTATTAGAGAATATTACAATGCACTCTCTCCTTTGGGATGAATTGACTCTTCTTGAGCCAAAATGGCATCGTCTTCAAGATGTAGAACTCCATGAAAATCAAATTAAAACAGAGCATTTCTACCAATTTGTGAATGGGCTTAGGCCCGAATTTGAGGGAACTAAATCGGCTCTCCTTCATAAAGGAGGTGTGCCATCCATAGTCGAAACTCTTGAAGAATTGACTATGGAAGAAAATAGATTGAAGAAGCCATCCACTTCAAAGGATGAAGAAACCGTACTTGCTATGTCAAAGCCCGGTAATCATACTAGGAGTTATAAACCTTCTCACTTTGTGAAAAATGAGAATGAGAGAAATCCTAACAACTATAAGAGGAATGACAAAATCATATGCTATCATTGTTATGAACCGGGACACATCAAGCTGTTTTGTCCAAAAAGAAAGAAAGAAGATCACCGAGATAATAAGCGAGTTGCTTCGGTGGAAAGGAATGATGTTGACAACTCCAAATGCATTGGCTCCCTATCTTTAGCTCAATTAATGGAGTTGCTACAACCAATGTTCAAAACTCAAGCTTCTTTCTTTTTGGGGGCGACCGTATCCACAAGTGGTGACCCTGGTAAGACTTCTTGGATCTTGGACTCTGGTGCCTCTTTTCATATTACTCCAAATGAGTCAATATTATCCGAATTTCATTCTAACTCAAATGATTCTTATGTTTCAACCGCCGACGGAACATCCTTAAAAATCAAAAGTCTTAGAATCTTTTAAAAACAACCAAACATTCATATACCAAATATTAGGGTTGTGCCAAAATTAAATATGAACATTTTATCGGTTTCATAAATTACGACTATGGTTGTAAAGTTTTATTTTCTTCTAATGATTGTTTAATACAAGATCTCTAGTCCGAGAAACCGATTAGGCAAGACCATAGAAGAGGAGATCTCTATGTAATGAACAATCTTGAGTTATCAAAACAATCTTTTTGTAATTTTGTGGAAAAGAAAGATATAGAAAATTGGCACAAAAGACTAGGACATCCTAGTGTGACCAAATTATACTTGTTTTCATTTCTTACTTATTATAAAGAAAAGAATTTGGTTTGTGAAGATTGCATTCTTGGCAAAATGAAAGCTTTATCTTTTGGGCAAAGATAATTTATATCCAAAAATCCATTTGAGTTAGTACATTCGGATGTATGGGGACCGGCTCTAGTTATATCTAAAGGCGGGGTATCTTACTATGTTATATTTGTAGATGATTATAGTAGACATTCTTGGATCTTTTTTATTAAGCAAAAGTCTGAAGTACTTGATTGTTTTAAAAGATTTTTCTATTACGTAAATACTCAATTCAAAACCAATATTCAAATTTTTAGATTCGATTCTGGGGGGGAATTTGTATCAAAAGAATTTAATTTTTTTTTATTCAAATGGCATCATTCATCAAAAAACTTGCCCTTACACTCCTCAACAAAATGGATTAGCTGAAAGAAAGCATAGACATATTGTTGAGACCACTCGAACACTTCTTGTATCAAAAAATGTTCCAAAAATGTTTTGGGCCAAAGCTGCTCTTACGACAGTCTATTTGATAAATAGAATGCCCTCAAAAGTTATTGAAAATATATCCCCTATTGAAAAATTGCTTAAAATCCCCCCCGATTATAAACGATTGAGAGTCTTTGGATGTAAGTGTTTTGTTCTTACCCATAAGAACGACAAACTTTCTCCAAAAGCAATTCCTTGTGTTTTTTGTACTATGCCGAAAATCAAAAGGGATATAGATGTTATGACAGGGAAAGGGACAAATTATATGTTTCACGAAATGTTACATTTCTTGAAAATGAAGATGGTTTTAGCAAGGAAAAAACCCAAGAAAACTATGATTATTCATTTATTTTTTATCTCATCAATGAACATGAAGGGTATAAAAATCTTCATAATGAGCATGAAAGTGAACATGAAGACTCTGACTCTCATGATGCAAGTGAAAATATAGACAACAATCTTAACAATATCGACCCATCCCATGGTAACATACAAACATATACTAGGCGGACAGAAGGGCACCCACCATGTGCTTTAGAAAGATATTCTCAAAATCAAGATATTGATTCTGCTAGTATTAGAAAATCGGTAAGAATTTCAAAAGCTCCTAGTAGATTTGTATCCTATGATTCCTTTGAACCAAGATACTGAGCATGCTTAATGGCCATATACTCATATTTTGAACCATCATCCTACTATGAAGCTAAAAATCATCAAGAATAGATTAAAGCCATGAACGATGAATTAAAAGCATTAGAAAAGGCAAAAAACTTGGGAAATTCAAACATTACCTAAAGAAAGGAAAACTATAGGATGTAGATGGGTTTACAAAATCAAAACCAAATGGGATGGGACATTGGAAAGATATAAAGCTAGACTAGTAGCTAAGGGATACAGTCAAAAATATGGAATTGACTATGATGAGACCTTTGCCCCAGTTGCTCGAATGACGACTGTCAGAACTCTCATCTCTATAGCATCAATCCAAAAATGGCCAATTTTTCAAGGGAGTAAACTATATCAAAGATGTGCTTAAAGACAACTTTGATATGACAGATCTTGGCTTTTTACGGTATTTCCTTGGAATTGAAGTAGCTTACTCACCTCGTGGTTATTTTTTGTCACAGACTAAGTATGTCGCAGAGATTATAGAGAGATTAGGACTCTCAGATGAAAAACGGGTTGACACTCCAGAGGTCATAAATACAAAAATGAAGAAGGATAATGGAGAACCTCTGCAAGATCCAACCCCATACAGACAAATGATTGGAGCCTTGTCCTACCTTTCTATTACTCGTCCTGATATCTCTCATGTTATTCACTCTGCCAGTCAATTTCAGCATGCTCCCACTACAGTACATATGAGTGTTGTAATGAGAATTATTAGATATATTAAGAATTCTATAAGTCATGGATTGTTTTTATCATCTTCTTCCTCATTAGAAGTCATTGCATACTCAGATTCTGACTGGAGAGGGGATGTGAATGATAGACGCTCAACCACTGGTTTGTGTGTTTTTGTAGGTGACTCCCTAATTTCCTGGCGATGTAAGAAGCAACAGAAGGTGTCTCTCTCATCAACTGAAGCTGAGTATCGCACCATGGCAACGACTACGTCTGAGTTAGTATGGTTGCGACAACTGCTAGAGGATTTGAGAATTCATACCACAGAACCTTCCGGATTATGCTGTGACAACAAGAGTGTTGTATATATCGCGAGCCATCATACGTTTCATGAGAGGACAAAATGTAACGCCCCAAAAATACAGGACTTGTAACTTTTAGAATAGTTTAGAAAGCTTTGAAATCATACAATTATCAGAGTCTAAATAGTACTTCAGCAGAAAATGATATTTTTAAAACAACAAGTCGATGGACCTTGAGCGCATTACAGCGTAAATTTTCCTTTACCGAATTTCGCACAACTATTGAAATCAAATGGTTTAAAATGCAATTTCAATGATTGAGAATTTGTTTGTTGAAACCAAGAAGAAGTTTACTAAAACAGTTTTAGTAACTCAAGGTTTAATAAAAAGAGAAATTTTGGAATACACCTTATACCAAATTTACCAACATGTCCTCAGGAGCAAAACGTGAGGGAAAGAGCTCTATCTTGATCTCATCACGCCATCGTGTCATCGCAGACTGTATTACCTATCCATTTTCTGCCCATAAAATGAGTCAGTTTCACTAAAAAGTGCCTTATGTTCCAACAGAATATCAACTCACAGACTTCTTTACCAACGCACTTCTTTCACCCAGATTTCACTTCCTACTTGGCAAACTATCGGTTGTTTCACCATGAGTTTGAGGGGGGGTGTTAAGATATACATATACATGTATATATGTGTATATATACATGTATATGTATATATGTGTTTATTGTTAACTGAAATACCCATTAGGAGTATTTCGGTCTTTTCTCTGTAATAGGTGTCAGCCCATTAGGGGCTGACATTTTTGCATTTTATTTCATGTATTTATTTGTCTTTTTTTTTTTTACCTTTTTGTCTTTTTCAAATTTGATGGGACAACTCCATATAGCTGTTGGAGCTGCCCCAACAGCTATATTTATGAATGCTGAGTGCAGCCCCAACAGCCATATTGAGTTGCACCCCATTGGCTCTATTGTATTATAAATTGGCCTCTTGTGGCCTTGTATTCCTAACTCATTCTTAAGTGCTTCTATGCAATAACAAGTTTGTAGACCCTTGTGTGGGTGGTTTTGTGATTCAATCAAGTATTTTTACTTGATTAAAAGTGTGTTCTTGCATGTGTATCGGATTCAATCCACTTCATTACATATATTACCTCTATGTTACAAAGGGTGCTTCTTCAAGCCCTTCAGGTTATTCTGCAAAGGAGTTATGAGATCATCTCCAAAAGATATATTCTCATATATCTGTCTCATGCACCTGAAGATCATCTTACAAAATCTAAAATGTGGCAGCTCTATGATTTAAGGCTTCTTAAGTCAAGTCACAGTTGCATCTGATTTGTTGGCTGCCATAGGACATCTAGTTCTAGATTGAAATATTGTAACTGTAGTCCTTACTGCTTAGGATATTAATTTCATAATATTGTTGCCTCTATAATGTCAAAGAGAGGACCTTCCTACCTTTGATGATCTGAGGCCTACTCCAATACGAAGCTATCTTCATGCCTAAAGGTGTGAAACCAAACAATATTGGAAAATCCTCATGAAGTGTTGAATGTTTCCATCTTTTCTCCACATGGTGGAAATCTAGGTCAGAATCTCAGAGGTAGAGGATGTGGCAGAGGCTTTGCCCTAGGTTATGGTGCATTTTCATACAATCATCATGGCCAAGGGCTGCTTCTCATGCATAATATACCCTCAGTGCCATATTGCACTTATTACAAAATTGGGTGCTGCAGTTGATGGTATTATCCTAAAATAATACTCATAATTCTGAAGCAAAGAGTATGAACAGAGGAACTTGCACCACACTACCAACTAGGAAAGCAGGTTTACCCAGTGCTAACTCAGGAGATCATGCAACACTACTCTTTCTGTAATCATAGCTTGCGGACAGCTAGAGATGGTGTCTGATGTTGACTCAGAGCAGCTAACCATGTCATAGCAAATGCAGGTAATTTTTCTCAATTAAGATCCTATCTGATAAAAGGAAGAATCATTCCCAAGAATGAAAATTTGTGCAACATATCTTATGTAGGTCTAGCACATGTTAGAACTTCTACTGGTCATTTGAGTCTTCTGGAAATTTTCCTAGTTAGTAGATAAGTCAGATGTTCATGTTGTCTATTCTCATACTTCTATTGTTGTAAAGGTCCCTCACATGAATCAAATGTTTGCTAAAGGAGAGGTGGAAGAATCTTTACTTTTTCATAGAGGTTCTTACTTTGGTTTGCCATTCGAGTTGTACATTAATGGTTCTTTCCTCAGAAGTTGGTTATTTCAATAATTGTTCTAGAGAGTTGTGGTGTGCCTGGCTTGGGGACAATCATGATGAGTCATTTATTCTTTATGTAGTGACGGTTTTCCTTCATTAGGCTAGAGTGTCAGCTCAAATATGAAACTATGTGTGAGTTGTCAAGTATGTAAAAGTCATTTGTTACTTTTTAGCAGAATAAGTGAGTCTCTTTTTCATTTCAACTTGTACATTCTAATGTGTGGAGACTTGCCCCATGTGATTTTTTTTTCTCATTGTTAAATCAATTTTGTGGATGACTTCGCTTAAATACACATGGATTTTCTTTCTAAAACACAAGTTTGAAGCTTTTCCCATGTTCAAGAAGTTCATGGCTTATGTTGAGAATCAATTGTTCTGCACAAATCGTTAAAAGCAATGGTGATTAAAATATGCCTCCAATGCTTTTAAAGAATTTCTCCTAAATAGTGATATTAACTTATGAGATTTCCTGCTCAAACACTATGCAGCAAAATGGAGTGTCGGAGTGAAATTGCTTTGACAATGTTGCATGTGAGTGGATTGCTGAATTACTTATGGACTGAAGCCTTCTACACAGTTATTTTTCTCATTAACCGCATGCCTGCCTATGAGAAATTTGAATGGTCAATCACCATATCATACGTTTTTTGGCAAAGTCCCAGATTATTCATTCTTGTAAGCATTTGGATGTGTTATGTGCATGTTGACAAGCCTCTTTGAGACATTCTCTCATGCAGAAAATTCAGGGTTCATTGGCTATGATGTCACAAGGGATTTATTGTTTAATCCACAAACCAAAAGTATATTAATATCTCGGCATGTGATATTTGATGAAAGAAATCTTAGGACTGGATATAGTATTTCATTCAACTCAGAAAGTTTTGCAAATAACAGATTTTCTGTTGGCACTGGGAATGGCTTATGGTCGAGACCAGCTATTTATCATTTGCAAGTCCTGCTGAATTCCAAACTGTTCCATCATAAGGAAAACAACAATGTTGATGAAGGTGTGAAGGAGGTATACGAGGGAGCAAACACATGGGATGAACCTATATATTTCCTATGTTAGAAGGAGAAATGAACAGGTTGCATCTCAATGACAGAATAATAGCAAGGTTGGCCAGGTTTCTGTTCAAGTTCCCATGACATTTGAAGATGTGCTGAAACCATAGTTATGTCCCAAGGATACTCCATGTTGGCCCCCGTATCATGTCCCCTTATATACTAGTCATATTGAAAACTTCACAAAAATGGTTGTATTCCCGTACATGTTATCCATGTGACATAGAACCATAGTCAGATATTGATAGTATTTTTTAAAATGCTATATAAATCTTTTTTTTGGAAACATTATTTTAGAAGGTAAAATATCTTGATATTTTCTAAATTAAATTTATTGCAATATTTTTGAGAAATTATCCCAGTAATGATACTCCATGTTGGCCCCCGTATCGTGTCACCTTATATACTAGTCAGTCATATTGAAAACTTTATAAAAATGATTGTATTCCCGTACATGTTATCCATGTGACATAGAACCATAGTCAGATATTGATAGTATTTTTTAAAATGCTATATAAATCTGTTTTTTGGAAACATTATTTTAGAAGGTAAAATATCTTGGTATTTTCTAAATTAAATTTATTGCAATATTTTTGAGAAATTATCCCAGTAATGTCATGATATTTACAGTCACTTTTATATTTTTTTACTTTTAAATGTTTTTTCTTCTTTCTTTTGTATTTTTTATGTCAAAATTTTTATAACTTTCTTTTTGCATTTCTACAAAAAACTTATTTTCTACACATTCTTTTCTTACTTATTTCTGCTATTTTCTATATTCTTTAAATGTTTTAGGTGCCAAAATTTTCTTGAAATTTATCAAAGCAGCCTGTATTATCGTGAGATTTTGCTTGCCAGGATATAGCCTAGACTGATATTTGTGATTATGTCTGAGACTTCTGGTATAGCAGTTGGTTAGGATGGTCACATTGAGCAGCATTCTATAAGTATTCCAGCATCAAGTTCAGAACCCCAAGATCGGCAGGGGCAACAATCCTGTCTTAAGAAGATATGCAAGATCCAAGTTGCGGATTGATAGGGTTGTCAGTTGGGGTGCCTTTTCTGCAGATTTTGACATGTTTTTGGCTGCACTGCAACAAGAAAGTCTGCCCCAGTTCTTTGCTCATGCCAAGAACACAACAGAAAATAACTTGGAACTATCTCAATGATCATTGTATCTAGAGATGTAGAAGTCTGATTGTACTAGATTGCATTATGCCTTCCTTTTCTTGTATCACTGTATTGGCGGCTTCATGCTTTCCCTAAGTTTCACAAAATTTTGCTGTCTCCGTTTTAAATAAAATATGTTGGTGATTGGGTTTGTTGTAGTTTTGGATTAATCAATTTTCAGAACTGTCTTTTTTGTCTTTCCATGCTACAGTTAATCTTGGAAGGTATGGGTCGAGCTCTGCATACGAACTTTAACGTGCACTTCAAATGTGATGCTCTGAAGGTAAGCAAAGAATTTGCTCGTGTATAAGACCATTAACTGTTACATTTAGCTTTGGAAAGGTTCATGCATATGATGATTTTGATCCTCATTTTTTGTTCTCATCCCTTCTATCAGCTTGCAATGTTGAAGAACCAGAGGCTGGCTAAGCGGCTTGTCAATGGAAATATATATGACTGCATCTGCCGATATGAACCTGCTCCTTAAGAAGAGCTTCAGCAAACCCAGAAGGTTTCAGCCATTTATATAGTATTATCAATAAGATGAGCTAGTATTTCCTTGAGTTGATTGATGATCCTCTTAAGAGAAACTGTTTTTCCACAACCGAATAAATACATGAGCATATATCAAAGTTATTGTTATTCGACGTTGTTTGCATTCCAGTTGTTAGATCAATGTAAAGCAGCCTGCAATATGATTTGAACTAGGGCTGTCAACAGGTTGGGTTTGTGTCAGGTCAGGGTTTACTCGAACCTGCTCAAACAACTAGTTAGGTTTGGGTATCCGACCAAATTATGTCAAGTCAAGAAAATGAATCCCAAACCCAACCTGTATAATTTAAAGGGTATTTAAAACTTATATGTACACTATATAAAATGTTCGGATCAACCAGATTGGGTTGGATGCTTGGATATCCAAACAAAATTACTTCCCAAACTCAGCCTTCCTGTTACTCGGGTCAGGTTCACGTCAACCAATATAATGTTTGCATTAGAATTTTTGATGCCCATACCCAGGTATTTGGGTTCAGGCTCGGTCAGGTATTCAACACAAACCCGATCAGTTGACAGCTCTAATTTGAACTGCATTTTATTGAAGCAGATCAACAAATACTTCTCAAATTCAGACCACAATTGGATTGAATTTGTATAACAGAAACAAAGATCATATCAGAATAGACTAATCACTACCTCACACTCATTCATTAGGGATTAGATGCCTGGAATATTTTGAAATAAAGCAATTGGACAGGATTAGCTTAGATGTAAAATGAATCATACAACAGTGCATTCTTACAAAGAGTGAAAATGTTAATCAAATTTTTGCTCATGGCAAGAAAATAGAAGCATATGAGCATTGCCATATTGATACACAATTTTTCTGCTATAACTGATGATACAAATTGTTGCTAAAGGAACTAATGCACTAAGCTGCACTCCATTTTCATGCATCATTTTGCAATTTATGCAGCCATAAAAGCAGCCTAGTCATCCTTCAGCAAACTCTGCGCAACCTTGCTGTTCTCCTTTGCTTCCTCCATCTTTCTTTAAGATCACCAACCTCTTCGTTAGCTTTGCATTTATGAGTCACTAAATCATTGGTCTTGTGTTCATCAGTAGATTTGGGGAAATCTGCTCGCCTTATTCTTGCTGCCTCTGCTAGTAGATCATGTATTAGCATTTCAGTAGTCTTAGCAGTAATACCCCTCAAGTACCATGAAATGGGTGGGGGAGGAACTAAGGTTGGCTGAATCAATTGTTGCAAACTAACAACAGATCCTACTCTTCCTTTGCCTCCAGTACACCGCTCATAATCTGCATATGTTTTCAGCACGAACGTTTGGCATGTGTGTTCATCCACAAACAACGGTTTCAGTTCCCATGAACCTTCAAATCTTTTCATAAAACCCGTCTTCCTTTGCTTGAAACTTACCTGAGGAAGAAGAAAAAATCCTAAGGATGATTTTGCATGTGCATGCACGTGCGTGAGTGTGCATTTGTTTCATGTAAACCCTTTCCTTACTGTGTGATCCTTTCGGTTTTGATCAACTAGGAGATGTACTGAAATGACACCAGACCACCACAAGAATCTCCATGAAGCTGCTTGTTCCACTTCAACCAGTTGCCTTAGTCCCTCATCCACCAAAACCCTTCTTGAAGTGACTTCCTACCACAAGGAAAGTGCAAACAACGGGTGAATACGGTCTGTACAATCTCACATCTAAGTACTACATTTTTTTAATTGAAAAAAGGACATTAGAAATAGACCAATGTACAAGAGAAAGATATAAATTTCCGAAGGTGACCCCTTCTATGGTCCATAGAACTAACCATATAATCCATCATTAAGAACCATGTTCAATTCAAATCAGCAGTAGGGTGACTTAACAGGAGTTAAAACCTAGTGCCACATGGACTTCAGCAAAACCTGATGATGAAATCAAATCTGGGTCACTTGCTAGGGCCTAGATTGAAATGTTGATTTGGGACAATCTCACTCAACCATAGGGACTGAACTGAAGAGTTGTGAAATTCCTGTCTCGCTAAGTTGGACTGGGATCCCACCCAATGATGGCCTAGCTGAGAGCCAAATACTGCAGGTCTTAAAACATCATTTGAGATTGGAATAATTGACAAAACTCAGCTGAGATGGAAATCCATCTTCTGTGTAAAATAAAAGCCATTTGATACTAAAGTCAAGTACATCAGACTTGAGGTCAACTGCTTGGTTTGGTAGGTCAACCATGTCTACATAACTGTCTGCACAACATTGAGCAAACTTCTCATTTTGGGTATTCACTGGTTGACAGAAACATAGGTGCCTCGGTAGCATGACATGAACAAGTATGCCTACAAGCAAAATGAGGAATCACATCACCAAGTTTCAGTGCTCCCTTTCAGACGCTTGACGTTACTAGATTGCTCAGAAATGTAACACCATCAATCAACATTAATCAGAAGATTCGAATAAGAGTAATTGAGAATTTTACCTCAATGTTCTTGAACACCCTTTTGTTGCCAGGATCAGTAATGATGTTATATATTGCATCAGGAGGCAAGCCAACCTCGATCTCCACATTCAGGTTGCAAAGAGAACCTTTGGGTACACTGACCTAAAACAGTGCATGTTAGATTTTCTAATATTACCAACAAGATATGGGAATCAATCTTGAATCAATATTCCAAACAGAGAGCAGTGGTGTCTTAGATGGAGTGCCTTCTTGTGCTCATTTGGATCAATCAACCAATGTAGACTGGTAAAGTATGTCACCTGGGTACGAATGCGGGTATGGGTATGGGTTACGGAGGGAACGACAGCAATTCCGAAAAATGTAGGTACAGGAACACAGCTATATATATTAAATATCACATAAATATAAAATAAATTCAAAATAAACTAAATATAATCTACATATATATGCTATATCTATATATATACTAAAAATATAAAGTTATAAATTGAAAATATAATTATAAATTATAAATTATAAATTATAAATTATAAATTATAAATTATAAATTATAAATTATAAATTATAAATTATAAATTATAAATTATAAATTATAAATTATAAATTATAAATTATAAATTATAAATTATAAATTATAAATTATAAATTATAAATTGAATACAAACTTGTATGTACGGAGGGTAAAATGGCATGTCCCGGTGTCTACGTGTGTCGACATGGGTACGAAGGGTAAAATGGCATGTCCCAGTACCATAGCTGGAACTCTACCAATGAACAGATCTGTGCAAGGGTCTGGAACTACTCAACTAATGCCAAGTCTGTACAACTCTGCTAGGCCTGTTGAATAGCTTAAGGTTGCAAGTATGATCCAAGTTTTGTATTACTAACTTCTGGCATCGTATTTTCTTACAAATGAATGCAGATTACTCATAATAACTACATCTGCTAAAAAGAACTGTCTTTATATGGAAAAAACTAAATTAGTCAACTTACAGAAGCTGATAATAGTCAATGTTCAAAATACCTCGATTCGTGGATGGCGATCAACCCAAGTAGAATTTTCTTTCCACACCTGAAGCTGCTTCTCCAAAGTGGCCTCAAAGTTTGGATAGGTGTCTTTCATCTTACACAAATCCGAGCTGACATCTTCTTTTACCTTAGGTTTCGCTGACTGATCAGAACAGAGCGCTAAAGCATTAAAACACTTGTCAAACACAATTTAACTGGTTTACAAAAGATTGGAGATACCTCTAAATAGTTCTGAAAACTTTTGGGTATCTTAGTCAGGAAATCAAGTGATAGCAATGGACTATTGGTTGCTGGGGACATTGCTCTCACAGTCCCCTGATTATCCAAGTATGTACTTGTTCCACTTTCGTCCATCATGGCCTGAGTTCAACCTTCAACATGCTTTGTATAAGCTACAGCAAGCATTATCCTCTTGTCTTTGCAAATATGTCATTTAATAAAAAAAAAAGAAAAGGAAAGAAAGCAGCCATCATTAACCCTGCAGTTGAGACTTACTAAATCAGAAGTAGCGTGGACAAAGTTTTCCAAAAAAGTCAAGCCACCAGAACCATGTCGAAATGCCAGCTTGAAGTCTTGAGATTTATTTATATGTGAAACCAGCTTAGGAAATTCAACCCCCTAGCAACTGAGACTCATAACCTACCTGTTTTAAGAAAATCAAGCAAAATTGCATATATATCTCGCTCCATCGATTTCGGCTTAATGGATCGACATGTCAAATCCAAGCACAGCTTATCTGTGCCCTTAAATCCACTCCAAATGTTATTACCACATTGCAACCTCCTGACAGGAAACAAAATACAAATCAAGATTGGAAGCAATAATGAAATGATGGGACCGATGAGATTGATATGAAGCATTTAGAGATTTCTAATATATAACTTGAACCCTTTTCCTTCACATTTTTATTCCACATTGTTTTGTTTTAGGTTTGGCTGCTTTATGCTAGATAGAGACATCTGGGGAGAACACGATCTCATTTAGATCATACGCTGTAGGGATTTGCAACAACACAACCATCAGGTTTTCTAGAAGTAGCCTAACATGGACCTTGAATTAATCATAGTCAAACAACCATTTATATGTAACTGGCCAAACATGAGGGGCAAGAGCTCATCTAAACCATATGCATCCACTCTATAACAACATAGGCATCTGGTTTTTCTACCTATAGACTAAATAAGACTTTGAACTAACCTGTGTTAAGAAAATCATTCATTCTGAACATGTTAAAAGAACTATAATGATGGGTACATCAAAGTGGACCAAAAAAGACACCAATTCTCTTAAAAAAGAGCCAACAATTTCAAGAAAATCTCAAACGTGCTCGTAGAAAACCCAATCTAGTCATGACCCAATTCTTTAATTTTGGACCAGATCAAGAGGTCATGCATACCCACCTCTGTTTAAGCAGAATCATGCAGCCTTTTGTTATGAAAATTAATTATACACAAATGAATACGAGAAGAAAAGAAGAAACAGAAAAAAAACAGACATCAGATTGATAGCAAAAACAGAAAAGGAACTTGAAAATACACAAACCAAGAAAAGGAAGTCATTTAACGTCATGTACACCAATCGATAAGGAGCATAACTTTTTCTTTCATACAAGAGGTGAATATGACCATGATAGATATACAAAGAAACCCACCATTTTTCTTCCTTTTATTTGAGTTCTTCGAAATTGGGTGGTGCTAGAAACTACCCAACAAGCGCAAGGTAAGCTACAGAGTTCCCTCGCTTCGAATCAGAAGATAACTAACTTTCCACAGTGATCTGTGGACCAACCATGCTGATAGACCGCTATTTTTATACAATTTAGGATAATTTTCAAATAGCCACTAAAATTTACGATCAAATTAATATAACCTCCATTGTCTTCATACTTTTCAAATAGCTCCCCGATTTATTCCCTTTGAGCAAAAACCCATATAGTCCTTTTTTTTAAAGGCAAGCTGGGGTTTGGCAGACCCCACCAATTCTTTTTAGAGGGGAAGTAAACTCAATTTTATTTAATCAAAATAAAGAGAAGAGCTGAGAGCATAAAATATCGACCCTTAGCCTTACAAAAAGAGCAGCGCAAGAGGTAAAAATGGGCATAATCCAACCCAAGTCTTAGATAATCCATTTTGTGCCAACCATGTAAAATACATTGGATAAGATGCAGACCAGCAATGAGGAGACAGGCGTGCGTCATCCCTCAAAGATCCTTGTGTTTCGCTCCTGCCAAACTGCCTACCAAATAGTGAGCAACCAGCACCTCCAAACAAAATACCACCTACTCCTGCTGAGGTTTTGAACCGGCAACGTCCCTCCACAGTGAGATACCAACCATACGGACCCGTTGGTGCCCATATAATCCCATTTGATTTCTCTATCATCTTTAATTTGATGACTTAATTTTGGAATTAATGTTGAATATAAAGGAGAATTTACTCTGTTGCCCCTAGAAAAGCAATGTAAGTTTTTTTTTCTCTTTCTGCTCGATGTAAATTTATTCTGTTTTATGTCCTTAAAAGAATATGAATTGCCATTGTTGTTAGGTGCCAAAGATTATTAGAGAAAAACATGGGTTTTTACCTGTCAATAGTTTTTATTTTCTAAGAAGTCAAGACAAGGCTAAGTTAAGAGCAATAAAAAAAAAATAGTTATTTTGTGAGGATGAATTTGCTTAGTTTGGCTAAAACTTTGTAACTATTTGAAAAACGAAAAACATTTGTCGGGATATATCAATTAGAACTAAAAGTTTGGTGCAGGTTGAAAATTACCCTCAAATATAGGAGGTGTAGGAATCTTAATAGTATATTTGGGCAAGGTTCCATATACCATACTTTGCAGGAGTTTTGTTCCAACGCTTCATTTCTGGATCCAGTAGGGGTGTCAACTGGTAGGGTTTGGTTGGGATCCAGGTGGGACGATCTGATTTGAGATGCTGATACCGAGTCCGGACCTGGGTCCAATAGAGCCTATTGCAAGAGAAATCATACCTGGATCCTATATGGATTACATAAACCAGACCCCGCCCATACCCGGTAAAATAATAAACTTTTTACATTGAAAAATACCAGATCTTAGTTAGAAAGACCGTCGGGCCTGGGTCTGGTGTGAAATTTCACAAACCATACTCGAGTCCATATATTAATCGGACACTTTGAGTCTGACCTGGATTCTAATCGTACCTCCTTGTTTCTCACCAAGGCTCTATAAGGTTTGGTATAGATCGGGTTTGGGTCAAACCCAATACATTGACACCCCGTAGATCCAAGGCATGTAGGGCAGGGTGGTGGTGTCCCCGGCTGGGGTTTTACCTTGCAGGGGCGGGCCCATTAAGTGACCTTGTCCTTGGCGAGGGTTTTCATGTCATTAAAAAAATACTTCATTTCTGGATCAATTAAAACTTGGTTGTCTTTTCTTAAGCTGCCAACTATCCAGATTACTCTTATTCAGTATCACATAGGTTTTCTTAGAATATTATTTGGAGCAGAGTATTGGACAAGTGAGATCCAAGAAGAAAACAGAAGCTTCGATCTGAATGGACAATCTGACCTGGTCAAGTTTGGATCTATATCATGTGGTTCAGGTCCAGATCTGAATCACTCTGCTCGCAAAACCGTGAAATTTGGATCACGTACGTTTGAATCTGATGGCATATTCTTAATTTGGATGAAGATCCGACTTAGCCTGGCCTTACCTTTTAGCGCCCTGTTTAGAAATGACAGGAAAAGAGTGGTATAACCTGTTATTTGATTGAATGACTAGTGGTCTTCTCAGTTGAGTACTTTGATCCAGGTCCTGGTTTGGGCTTGTGCTAATTCACATTGTGTTGATAGAGGGACCAATAGTTAGCACATCATTAGTTAGAGCTTTTTTTTTTCGATTTGTAACTCAAAGAAATCACACCCGACATGAAGACCTGGTCGTGCTGGCTCAGCTTGCCATACCTACGTATAAAACTTCAAGGCTAGGACCCGCACCTCCAGGGTCTATGCTGGGTGTTGGCTTGTGCAGAGAGGTGATGCCTATGAGAATCGAACCTTGACCGCTCATCTAGCGTCCAAGGCCCTATCCCCCCCCCCCCCCCCCACCCCACCCACCCCCCCACCCACCCACCCCTTGGGGCCAATAGTTTGGGATTTTGATTCATTAATGATGCATTTGAATGTCTCGGTTCTCAAACTTAAGTTTTGACTTGGCCCCCGTGACCACCAAGGTGGCTAAAGATCCATGAATTTATACTAAAAAAATGAATCTCAGATTCTCAAAACAATGAGATTAGTGTTCAAATTGCTCTGGCACAGGTTCCATATCAAATCCAATCCCCCGAATCTGAGATCTAAGGGATTCAAATTCTTAACCCAACAAATCGCACGTATTTCTTTAGTATGGGCATAGGTCAGATTGGCTGATGGTTCAGTTTGCCGGTTCGCTTAAGTAATAAACACTTCATAATCACGAAGCTTACTGGATTGATAGTTGGAGTAACCTGGTTCATTACCAAGCTCATATTAGAACCAACATTCCAACTTTTGCTTCACTGGTGCTTAGCCCCAGGTCTATTCCATAGCAATTCAGTTACAGGGCTGATTGTCGGAGAAGGTTATTACATTTTTTCCCACTGAAACAAACTTTCAGGTCAACTAAGTATGCAGTCTGACCAAGGGAAATCCATGAACTAATGCGCATATTGGATCTAGAGGAAGGTTAGCCTTGCTGGTATGCATTACTGACAGGCATAGTAGTAATGCTTCTGCTACCTACTTGAGCTTGAAAGCGAGGAGTTTCCCTCATCTTGGAATCCATTTTGAAAGCAAAGAGTTTACCCTATTGCAGAATCCGCTTTAAAAGTGCTCATCACTGCCCGAGTGGAAGATTATTCAATGAAGCAAGCTAAGCAGTACGTTCTGTGCTCAGGATAGTGATAACATTGCTAAAATGATTGGGCTAGTCAATCATAACCCTGCTTGCCAGCCTAGTTTACATTTGCAATAATCTTGTTTAGAAGTACTTGCACCATGATCATCTAATACAGGTGCTTGTTTGCAATAATCAAGATGAAGGTGTTCTGTGTTAACATATATTTTTCTTTATCAATAATTGTCAGTAACATGAATGTTACACAGGAGGAGAATCAAACTCCACATAATGGAATGGAGAAAGATTTTCTGTGGTTACATCCAGATACTAAGAATAACCACCTACAGATAATGCTATAATATGACTGTTAATCAGGAGTATCATACGCCACAAAGAAAGGACCATCCAACAATCTCTACCTTAGAAGAATCACCATCTTTGGCGGCGTCTTCCGTACCAGTAGGCAAATACAGCAATTGACACAGCCACTACCACGCCAGCTGTTGCATGGAACACAGAGACCTGCTTTTCAAGAACCAGTCCTGCACCGGTGGCAGAAACAGGAGCAGGAGGCTGCTGAGTGACGGATGCAGAAAAACTCAACCCCTGCTTTGCCAATTCACCAGTGTCCTTGATCAGTGGCTGCATTCTGGTGGCCTTGGCAATGGCTTGGTACTCTTCCTTGGTGCCACCCTCAAGAAATGCTCCAACAAGCTGACCCTTGTTCACCCAATATGCACCAAAACGCCTTGTTTTGAAGTCTCCAAAATGAACTACCTCCCCCCTGTTGTCCCCATAAAACTGCCATGACAAGGTAAACACTCTAGAGTAAAAGAAAGGGAGATATTCGTAATCACCAGTCTTGTCTGGCATCATGATTGCATTCACGGCATGCTTCGCAGATTGCCGAGCAGAATCCACATGCTCCAGCCTACGTATCTCACCAAAGAGCTTCAGAGGAAAAGAGGCAACATCTCCAACAGCATAGACAGTGCTATTGCTAGTTTGCATTCGACCGTTGACTCTGATCCCACCCTTATCCATAACCAACTGGTCCTCAAACAAACTGGTGTTTGCACGGATACCTATCCCCACTACAACCATATCTGCCTTCAGCCTGGTCCCGTCCTTCAGTATCACTGATGTAACCTGTTCATATACCAAAAAATATTTAATAATAATAAATTTATGGGAAGATGTGGCTCAATATCTAAATCGCATGTATGTGTGCATATATGTGTGGTTTGAAGGCACGCAAAAGCACAAGGCTTAACTTTCAAGACAGCAGAAGGAATCATACGATTAGTACAAAAAAAAGATAAAATATATAAACTGAGGATGCAGCTTGCAAAGTACGCAAAAGTTTCTCATGTGTTAATTACTAGAGCACTTTGCGAGTAATGGCATTTTATTCTAATGCCCTGCATTAACAACCACATCCTCCATGTAGCAGTTTCATAGTAGAAAATGACTTCCCAACAATAAGTAAAAAGCATACCTGCTGATCTGAATCTCTTTCAAATGATGATAAGACCGTGCCTTTGATGAACTTCACCCCTTTTGACTTGTAATAATCCTCATAGAAAGCAGCAATCTCAGGTGTAAATAACCTAGCCACTGTCAAAGACACAAAAGACACCAGATTTCAAAGAAATGAAACCCAATGCCACAAGTGCAGTCAGCACAGTTTAAGCTTTTAAATAGCTATCTGACATGCAAGGATTCAATCCACTTAAAACCAGCTTACTCCAAAGTTTGCTACGGGATGAATAAGCAGTTGACTTTGGGAAAGTTGTACCAAGCCAGTGTTATATCTTGCAAGTGAGAAAGGGTTAAAACCAACTCATGGAAGCAAAACAATGGCCAACTCAGTTGAAACTATGTTTGTAAAATTTTCTTGTTTTCATTAATAGTTTCCTAAAAGCACCAAGTTGCCTTGCCTCTAAAATACCAAATAGGGTTTCTGAAATTGTGGCTGAGGATGTGTTGCTAGTCTATGTGAATGTATTTTATAAAGAATGGTTTCACGTCAATTTCATGGAATTGAATGCCATGTTTACTTACTGCAGTGTTCTTCTGGGAAGACCATGGTTACACTTATTTTGTTTGTTACCAATGCAGCAGCACATTCCATGCCAATATAGCCACCCCCAATCACAATTGCATTCCCACCAACAGAAGACTTCATCACATTGACAAGCCTAGTTGCATCCTCCAAATCACGTAAATAACATACATTTTTGGCACCAGAACCCATAACACCAAACTCCTCAAGCTTCAGAGCCTACACATGAGAGACCTGAAGTCATATAGCATGCAACTGCGTATGAAAGACAAAATTACATATTTGAATTTCATATAGAGTAATAGGCTAACTAAATTGGAAAAGACATATATAATAAAGATTTAATTCAAGGGATAATGTGAAGGCTAAAAATTAGCCGTTAAAAAGAGAGAAGTTCTAGAATTTAACAAACACATCCGCTCAATTCCCGTCAATTTATTTAAGTTATAATTTATCAAATTTATCTTATTCAGCATTGATTTATTTACCCGAGCACCAGTTGCTATGATAAGAGTCCTATAACTAATAGTTTCCCCAGCTGCTGTTAACAATGTTTTGCGCCTCAAGTCAGCAGACTTCACTCGGGTTCCAAGAACCAGTTCAATTCCTGGAAAGGAAGATCCAGATTTACATCGTTAGCAGATGTGCGAAAAAACAAGTACAGCAGTCTAAATCCACAGTATGTCAATGCCACAGATTTAATACATGGCTGGATGCTGAAAAGTAGATAAAAAAACCACTGTGCATAGAAAAATTAAGGCCAAGTCAGCTATGGTAACTGAATCTGCAAATTTGAGAAAACAACTCATGGTGAAAAACAACAAGAAAACACTGCAATGCTCGATAAGGGCTAGCCAAATTATTCATAATAATCTCCTCATATAGATCACATTTTAGTGATCAAGGATCCACTCATGACAGAACCAAGAGTAAGTGGGTTATAAATCTTCAAAGATATTCAGATGAGTCATGGTAGACATGTTAAGTTTCTCATGCATTAGCGAAGTCGCTCAAGTCAAACCAATGTTGTTCTCTGTTATATATATATATATATATATATATATATATATATATATATAAGGCTCCTTTTATGCATTTTTTATTTTTTACTTTTTTGTATTTTTGATGCCCGTCAAGGGAATTTATGTCTTTTGTTAGCTAGCCATTGGGCTAGGTCTAATGGCGAGCTAACTAGCCCTTGGACCTTGCCAATGGCTAGTTAGCTAGCTGTTAGAGCTAGCTCTCTCCTCTCTTTTTAAATATTTTCTCTCTCCCCTCTCTTGTACATATATTGGGGATGATTCCCCTTGTTTCATATGCTTCTCTTGAGCATTTGAAGATAAATAAAATATATTTTTTTATATTGCTGCCCTTGGCCCTTTAGTGGCTTGTGTTTGTGTATGCTTTTGAGCTCTTGTTCTTGCCCTTGGTGGATTATGTGTACTGCCCTTTGTGGCCTTGTATTTGTGCACAGCTTTGTTGTTATATTGCTCTTAGGGGCTTTTGTACTGTGCCCTTGTTTTGTATTTTTCATTACAGTTCTCTGCCGTAGATAAACCACAAGAAAGCCGCAAAACTTTCCATACTCGATTAACTAGGCAAACTTGGCCAAATCAATCAGATTGATCTGATTTTTTAACCAAACAAGATCTTTTGGCCTGGATTAGGGTCTGCCTATGATCTAGAGATAACTTCAAGCTTAAATGATTTGAGTTGTTTATAAAAATAGTCATCAGATCTTGCGCACAATGAAATGCTTAAATACACCTGTATGAACTGCCACCTCATATCATGTCAAACTTGCAATGAGTGCAACATTCTATGATCCATAGATTTCAACAAGAATGCTGCAAAATAAAAAAATGTAATCACATGAATATGGTAAAAAGTAGGGAGATAAGAAAGACTGAGCTGATAAGGCACTGTTCAAAATTCTAACCCATTAGAGACTATTCCCAGGTTGTCTATTGGAAGAAACCAAAAAAGAGAGGGCAAGTTGTGGATGATAGATAAGGGTGCAACATGATTGGAAAATCAATGACAATTTACCAAACCATTTGGGAACCCACTCATCCGACAGGTTTCTGGCCAATGCTAGAAATTGGTTAGGAAATTCCATAACAACCATTCACTAAGCGTTGATTAAATCCAAAATCTGATCAGGTTTAAGGTGCTCCAAATGCAAGATGAGATAACATGTCAATATATTGTTAAGGCACTCAATTCAAAACTTCGTGGACAATCTATATGGGGTGCCATCAACCAGATTCTGCCCTCCCTTGACAGCAACACAAACCTATGAATAGCATAAATGTGTGTGCACTTGATAAGGTCGACTGTAGTGATCTACATGGTTTGTTTAGTAGGAACCAGGTTTCAGACATGACTTTGTGACATGTAAGCAAGATTTCCAAGAATGGCAAAAACAGAAGGCTCACAATGTATCAAATTTTTACAACTCATAAGAACATATTTTACACGGAAAAATATGATTCAAGGTGTGATGATTGTGATCCTTATGAACATATCTATGAGGTCAGTGAATACAACTTGCAATTATGACTTCCCAACTAGATTGTACAAACAATACGTTGGAAAAATATGATCCAAGGTGTGATCCCTATTAACACATCTATGAGGTCAGATTAAGTTTATACAACTTGCAACTAGTTTGTACACTACATACATGTGTTTAAAAAAACATGTGTACATTTTATATAGCTTAGCAAAAAACATTCAATGGCTTATATGACTAAAACTTGATGATAAAAGAATCAAGTTCCACACACGCATAGAATAATCATGCCAACCCCATGTCAAAACTTATAGAAGGTACTGAATCAATGAGAATCCCTAACGTCAACAAAAGCATTTACTGAAAAATTTGCAAATTGATAACACAACAATGGAGCTGAGGTATTTTAATAAGACATGCAACCAAGACCTGGGTATGAAGCAGTGTCACCGATATCGCCAACATATTGAAAATATCGGGATATTATCAGCTATTTCAAGGTAGCGAATAATATTGGGAATATATCACGATATTTTCAATATATTGGCAAATTATATTTATCATGATAAATATTGCTACGTAAAAGGAAGGAAGGAAAGGAAAGAAGGAAAGGAAAAGAAGAAAGGGAAGAAAGGAAGGAAAGGAAAGAAGGAAAGAAGGAAAGAAAAAGAAGGAAGGGAAGAAAGGAAGGAAGGAAAGGAAAGAAGAGAATAAAGAAAAGAAAGGAAAAGAAGGAAGAGAAGAAAGGAAGAAGGGAAGGAAGGAAAGGAAAGAAGGAAAGGAAGAAAGGAAGGAAAGGAAGGGAGGGGAAGAAGGAAAGGGAAGGTAAGGAAAGGAAAGGAAAAGAAAAAAAGGAAGGAAGGAAAGGAAAGGAAGGAAGGAAGGAAAGGAAGGGAGGGGAAGAAGGAAAGGGAAGGAAAGGAAAGGAAAAGAAAAAAGGGAAGGAAGGGAAGAAAGGAAATGCAATTTTTTTATATCCTGTATTTTTACTTAATTTTTAAAATTTTTATTTATTTTTTTATATATTGCTGAGGTATTCCCGAGATTTATCAACTTTTGAAAATCTCTCCGAGAAATACCCTCGCTGAGAAATTAGCTTTAACGATATAGGTGACTATGGTATGAAGTACATGACACTTTACTGAAAAAATGCACATTGAGAACACAGCAGTGGAGTTTAGTTATCATAATAAGATATGCAAACAAGACATTGGAAAGAAAAATTACCATGTTCTTTGTACCATTTTGGTGTCAATCTTTCATCATTAGAACCAACACACGTATGAAATGAGGGCAGACGGGAAGGACCTGCATATGATAATGCACCAAGTAAATAAGTTTTGAAAAGTACAATATAGCAAAACGAAAAAAATGTGGTAACATATAAAAAAGAAAGAAATTCCTGGTTTATCTCACTCAAGGGAAAAATAGATGAACAATAGAATGGTTACACTGCTTGTGTCTTTAGTTCTTTTTATTTGGGTAGGAATGACACATATGAACCCGAAAGTGAAATAATTTTTTACCATTCTGTTTCATTTTTAAATTCAAAATCCAAAGATGTGTTGTCAAATTGCAGAAGTGCAACAACACTTTAAAAAATAGTGATCATGGTAGTGCTACAGAAAACTCTGGCATTCACACATGCATTGAATAATCAAACTTTAAGAGGAAAGTTAGGTGACCACAACACTAGAAGAACTAAAAGAAGATCAACTCTTTTCTTTTCATTGGAGTGTTCATTCAAAAAGCAACACACCAACCAGGCGATACACTACAATCAACCATCAATATGACTCAATCCGACGGAAGCAAAAGCAAGGGTCCTGTCCTGCCGAAAGATCAAAATTCAGTTTGTCATGTCCTGCTAACATCTCAAGCTAAGAAGACCACCAAAGATACAAAGAGACTTTTCATGTTTCTCTTGAAAATAATCTCAAACGTGTAGACTGAACGATAATCACCAAACAAGATAGAATTCCAATGAAGTCCGACCTTTAAATGAAATCTAACATCTAAACAGCATAACAGGACAATGTGAGATGTCCTTATTCACACTTTTCCATGAAAAAACATTTACCTTCAGGTAGTAAATATCCTTTGCTTAATGCAGGTCTCTCATATGGTGCAACCTGCAGAACATCAAATGTTGATTAGCAAAGTTGAGTTCCTTGACCCAAACTGCCATATGCACTATAAGAATGAGAAAACAAGGAGAAACAACAAAAATGTGAATCATATCCGTGTAAGCTCTGGAAACAGATGAAATCATGTCCCATATCGTCCACTTTCAGATCAGAAATTATATGAATCAATACTTGATTAAGGAACCAATTTTACACATGATAAGGAATTAGTGCTCAACCATTAAATCTATCTTCCTCATTATCACACAATACAAGTAAAAGAAATAAGCTCATGTAATGAAAGAGGAAAAATGATACAAGTAGGTGCCTCTTATGGGTTTACAAAAACACAAGAACATAACCAAACAAGGACCGCTTATGGGTCAATACATAAATACATGCACACAAGACACTTAGGGGCTAAAACACACGTAAAAACTATAGATTTTATTGAGAGTGAGGGTGCTTGAGAAAGCATAACCCAACCAAGGGGGAACACCCCTTTATATATACACGAGGCTCTATAGAGCCATTGGGAGCATCCCAACCCGTTGGGAGCTCCCAACGACTATAAGTGGCTTTTGACAATAATGCCCATTACAAAAATAGGATGTACAAAATAAAAAAAATACAGAAAAAAACAAAAATATAAAATGACATATGTGCCCCTAATGGGCACAACCTATTAAATGTCAGCTAAATGACTATAATAACCCTAATGAGTATTACCGATTACATATATATATATATATATATATATATATATATATATACATACATAAATATAAGTATACATCGCTAAATATATATACTTGTATGGACAACTTTAACAACTCATCTAACTGTGAAGAATCCTTGCGAACAATCAAGTTTTCAAATAACTTGATACTTCAAATACTCAATACACAAAATAAATGCACAGTGTTTATAAGCTTTACACCAAAAAAGAAGTGCAATAAATGCACAGTGTTTATAAGCTTTACACCAAAGAAAGTGCAATAAATGCACAGTATTCATAAGCTTAAGGAGACAACTCCTTACTCTAATACATGCATACAATGGGCTCACATAGCCCTTATTTATAAGCAAACTTAAGAGACGTTGGGCTATTCCCAACAGCTCTTATTAGAGACGTTGGGAATCAGCCCAACGTCTATATTTTTAAAACTGTGTACACAGTCAATGGTTGACTGTTGTACACTGTACACAGTCAGCCACTGACTGTGTACAAAAACATTATATAAAAAAAACAAAAATAAGAAATGAACAAAATTACAAAAATAAAAAAATAAAAAAATAAAAAGGAGGAATTACAATCATATTCAAAAACATGAATATGCGTAAAATGTAGAAATGACTAAAATATCCCTACAGCCAATACAATAAAGAAATATATATTTTATATATACAAGTAGATGAATACATATACATATATGAAATATATATATATGTATATGTATCTTCTTTTATATATAGAAAATATATATAGAAAATACATTGTCTTATAAATTACAATTTAACACCCCCCCTCAAACTTAGAGCAAGATGACCGAAAGTTTGCCAAGGAGGAAATTGAACCGCGGAGCACACAAAGCTTTGGTGAAGAAATCTGCCAACTGATATTCTGAAGTTACATATGGAAGATCTATAACTCCTTTCAGATACGCTTCCCGAACATAGTGACAATCCATCTCAATGTGTTTAGTCCGCTCATGAAAAGTATGATTTTTGGCAATGTATATTGCACTCTTGTTATCACAGCATAGCTTGGTGGGCCCTTCTATTAAGATCCCCATGTCTTTTAATAGCTGATAAATCCATACAATTTCCATGGTAGTAGTCGTCATGGCGCGATATTCAGCTTCTGTTGAGGATAGAGACATTTTTTGTAGCTTCTTACATCTTCATGAAATCAACGAGTCTCCTAAAAACACACAAAAACCAGTGGTGAAGTAATGGTTATTTGGGTCACCTCCTCAGTCAGAGTCAGTATAAGCAATTAATTTTAATTTAGAAGAAGAGGATAAGAATACTCCCTTGTTTAGTGTGTCTTTTATGTATCTCACAATCCACAAGACGGCACTCATGTGAACTGATGTTGGTGCATGTTAGAACTGACTTGCAGTATGAACTGCATGAGAGATATCTGGTCTAGTAATACTCAGATACATCAAAGATCCCACAAGCTGTTTGTAGGGGGTGGGATCGGAGAGAGGAATACCATCATCAATCTTCATTTTGGCTCCTACTATAGCAGGAGTTTCACAAACCTTATCATCTGTAATACCTGACCGGTCAATAATCTCAGAGGCAAACTTAGTTTGAGATAAAAAATACCCTCTATGAGAGTAAGCTACTTCAATACCCAAAAAATAAGTTAGAAATCCCAAATCAGATATTTCAAACCTATCCTTCAAAATTGATTTTATGCTTTTAACCCCTTTAGAATCACTTCTGGTTATAAGCATATCATCCACATATAAGAGCAGAATGGCAATCCCTGCATTGGTTTTTCTAACAAATAAGGCAGTGTCAGTGAAACAGGAAGAAAAATCATTTTCTAACATTACGGAGTTAAATCTATCATACCAAGCCTTAGGGGCTTGTTTTAAACCATAAAGTGTTTTTCAAAGACAAAGCACTTTTCTTTTGGAAGTCTTCATTCCTGGTGGAGCATCTATATATACCTCTTCATTCAGATCACCATTTAAGAAGACGTTTTTAACATTCATTTGATAGATGTTCCATTTGTTGATTGAGGCAATGGTAATGAGACATCGAACAGTGATCATTCGGGTCACAGGGGCAAAAGTTTCTTCATAATCAATCCCGTATTCTTGACTATATCCCTTTGCAACTAATCGAGCCTTATATCTCTCAAAAGATCCATCGCTCTTAGTTTTTACCTTAAATACCCATCTACATCCTATTGCTTTCTTACCCTTAGGAAGATCTTGGAACTCCCAAGTCTTTGCCCTGTTGAGAGCTGAAAGCTCACATTCCATTGCTTTCAGTCATTCATCATTCTTTTTGGCTTCTTCGAAGTTTTTGGGTTCTATATAGGAATGAATGGTGCTAAGGCAAGCTCTATGTTTATGAGTAAATGAATCATATGAAATAAACCTAGAAGGCATCTTTCTACTTCTCTCAGTTCTTCATAGGTTTTCATCATTTGTTGAATTGGACCCACTAGGTTCACTGAATTTTTCAATTGCACTCCTAAAACTGTTTTTATCTCCATGAGTATATATTATAGGATCTCTCAATGCTCCTTCACTTCTATGTTGGGAGATAGGTGGATGGGAAGAGCCATCTTCTTTATCATTGACGTCATTATGAACGAAATCGTCATCACTATCATCACTATCATCATCATGTGCTAACATTTCAAATAAAAAGGAGTAATCCATGTTTTCTTCAAAGGGTTCATTCCTTTCAAAACTATTAAAATTTTCCAGAAAACTCACATTTCTGGAAACATATAGCTTGTCATTCTCAATATCATAACAACGAAACCCTTTTTGGGTTTCAGAATATCCAAGAAAAGCACAGGCAATGGCTTTTGACGAAAGCTTGTCATTCTTGTCAGTAAGAACCAAACATTTGCAACCAAAAATTCTCAACCAACTATAGTCGGGTTCTTTGGTATACAAATTTTCAAAAGGCGAGATATTGTTCAAGTTTTTAGAAGGTAGCCAATTTATCAGATAGACAGATGCTAAAGCCGCTTCAGCCCAAAAACCTTTTGGGATGTTTTGAGAAACAAGTAATGTTCGAGTTGTCTCTATTATATGTTTATGCTTCCTTTCGGCTAATCCATTTTGTTGAGGGGTTTTATGACAAGATCTTTGGTGAAGAATACCATGACTTTCAAGATAATTTTTGAATTCACTTGAAAGATATTCTCCACCAGAGTCGGTTCTAAAAATTTTTAGATTCTCATTAAATTGATTTTTAATCATCATATGATAGGTTTTAAAAATTGAGAAAACTTCATATTTGTGTTTAAGAAAATAAATCCAACAATATCTCGTGTAGTCGTCAACAAAAATGACATAATATGCAAAGCCTCTTTTTGATAGGACGGGTGCCGGTCCCCATACATCCGAATGGATAATTTCAAAAGGTCTTATTGTAAACATAGATCTTTCACAAAAAGGCAATTTTTTTTATTTTCCCAAGAATACAGTCATTACAAGTTAAATCATTTTTACATAGACTTTTAACAAAATGTAAATGAGAAATTTTTGCAATATTTGGATGTCCAAGTCTCTTGTGTCACACATTAATATCCTTTTGTTAGAAACATTACAAAATGGGTCCTTTAGAATTTGAAGGGAATCGACATAGTATAGATCACCCTTCCTAGAGCTTTCCCCAATGAATCTCCCGGACCGGCGATCCTGTATCCAACATTTGTTAGATGATAACTTTATATCACACCCATGATTCGAGAGTTGAGAAACAGAAAGCAAATTTAAGTTTAATTTGGGTATAAATCTAATTTTTGAAATAAAGAACCCTTGTTTTTCAAAATTTCTTATTCCTTTTACTTCAAGAGATGTTCCATCCGCAGTTGAAACAAAAGATGGAGAGTGATTTTTTGAGTATTCGGAAAAAGAACTAAAACTTGGGGTCATGTGAAAAGAAGCACCCGAATCTAAAAGCCAAGAGGTCTTACCGGGAGGAGAAAAGGTTGACATGGTGGCTCCGGAAATAGCCCCTTTTAAAAGAGGTTGAAGTGCATCCACGATTTGTTGCAATGAAAGAGCTTCATTTGAAGATGACGAGCACTCTTCCTTTTGAGGTTGGGATGTAGTAGCCATGGCAAGTAACTTTTTTCACTTTGGGCAAATAGGCTTGATATGCCCCGGTTCCTTACAAAAATGACATAAAAGCTTGCTATAATCCTTCTTCCCTCCTTGACCACTTGAGTTTTGATTCTTGAAGTGAGGAGGCTTGTAGGTCCTTAAGTTGCTCTCCGGTCTTGAGACGACATTAACTCCTTCATTTTCTTCATTATAGGAAGGTATAGCTAGAACACTTGGGTTGTTCTTGCTTATACCCATACGAGTCTCTTCCCCACTTAGTTTAGTAATTACATCTTCAAGAGAGGGGGAAGTGAAGGCGGATAAAAGATATCGGATTTTTTCAAATTCAGGCCCCCATTCAAAAAATTAAAAAATCTATCTTCTTCCAATTGTTTATAACGAAGCTCTATGGCTTCTCCACTCCACTTGGGTTCGAGCATAGCAAGCTCATCCCAAATAGAAGAGAGTTCGGCAAAATACTCCCTTATAGTCATCTCTCCTTGACGAAGAGTTAGAGCTCTCTTTTAGAGGTAATATTTATGAGATAGGTCCCTAGAGGTGTACATCTTCTCAAGGTACTCCCACGCTTGAGAAGCCTTCTTAAACTTGATAATATTAGCGTTAATTCTTGTTTTTACGGATGAGAAAATCCATGAAAGGATTTTAAAATTCCTCATCTCCCATTCTCCATGCTGTTTGGTGCAGTCTTCAAGAGCCTTGGCTCTTTCTTCGCCTTTAAGGATTTTTATTTCTCCTTTCTCCATCAAGGTTATGTTTGGCTTCGGTTCGGAAATCGAGCCTTGAACATAACCCCAAAGCCCTTTTCCTTTAATATGAGCCTCTATGTTTCCAGCCCAGACGTGATAGTTGGACCCATTGAGTTTGAAGCCGAGAGAAAAATGAGTCTTTTTCACCCATTAGAGAAGAGAGATGATGAAAAATAATATGTACCACAAAGGATTTTTAGACCTTTCTTGATAGAAGAGTCTTCTAAAATATTGGATGAACAAGTGAATCCACTTCAATCACCAAAAAAAAATGAGGGCACGCTTTTCGAGGCACCCAAAAAAAGTGAGAATCCACACGATCCTTTTTTTTTTCTCCAACCTTGCTTTGATACCATGTGAAGAATCCTTGCAAACAATCAAGTTTTCAAATAACTTGATACTTCAAATACTTAATACACAAAATAAATGCACAGTGTTTTATAAGCTTTACACCAAAAAAGAAGTGCAATAAATGCACAGTGTTTATAAGCTTTACAACAAAGAAAGTGCAATAAATGCACAGTATTCATAAGCTTAAGGAGACAACTCCTTACTCTAATACATGCATACAATGGGCTCACATAGACCTTATTTATAAGCAAACTTAAGAGACGTTGGGCTATTCCCAACAGCTCTTATTAGAGACGTTGGGAATCAGCCCAACGTCTATATTTTTAAAACTGTGTACACAGTCAATGGTTAACTGTTGTACACTGTATTATATAAAAAAAACAAAAATAAGAAATGAACAAAATTACAAAAATAAAAAAATAAAAAGGCAGAATTACAATCATATTCAAAAACATGAATATACGTAAAATGTAGAAATGACTAAAATACCCCTACAGCCAATACAATAAAGAAATATATATTTTATATATACAAGTAGATGAATACATATACATATATGAAATATATATATGTATATGTATCTTCTTTTATATATAGAAAATATATATAGAAAATACATTGTCTTATAAATTACAATTTAACACCCCCCCTCAAACTTAGGGCAAGATGACCGAAAGTTTGCCAAGGAGGAAATTGAACCGCGGAGCACACAAAGCTTTGGTGAAGAAATCTGCCAACTGATATTCTGAAGTTACATATGGAAGATCTATAACTCCTTTCAGATACGCTTCCCGAACATAGTGACAATCCATCTCAATGTGTTTAGTCCGCTCATGAAAAGTATGATTTTTGGCAATGTATATTGCACTCTTGTTATCACAGCATAGCTTGGTGGGCCCTTCTATTAAGATCCCCATGTCTTCTAATAGCTGATGAATCCATACAATTTACATGGTAGTAGTCGTCATGGCACGATATTCAGCTTCTGTTGAGGATAGAGACATTTTTTGTTGCTTCTTACATCTTCATGAAATCAGCGAGTCTCCTAAAAACACACAAAAACCAGTGGTGGAGTGACGGTTATTTGGGTCACCTCCTCAGTCAGAGTCAGTATAAGCAATTAATTTTAATTCAGAAGAAGAGGATAAGAATACTCCCTTGTTTAGTGTGTCTTTTATGTATCTCACAATCCGCAAGACGGTACTCATGTGAACTGATGTTGGTGCATGTTAGAACTGACTTGCAGTATGAACTGCATGAGAGATATCTGGTCTAGTAATACTCAGATACATCAAAGATCCCACAAGCTGTCTGTAGGGGGTGGGATCGGAGAGAGGAATACCATCATCAATCTTCATTTTGGCTCCTACTATAGCAGGAGTTTCACAAACCTTATCATCTGTAATACCTGACCGGTCAATAATCTCAGAGGCAAGCTTAGTTTGAGATAAAAAATACCCTCTATGAGAGTAAGCTACTTCAATACCCAAAAAATAAGTTAGAAATCTCAAATCAGACATTTCAAACCTATCCTTCAAAATTGATTTTATGCTTTTAACCCCTTTAGAATCACTTCTGGTTATAAGCATATCATCCACATATAAGAGCAGAATGACAATCTCTGCATTGGTTTTTCTAACAAATAAGGCAGTGTCAGTGAAACAGGAAGAAAAATCATTTTCTAACATTACGGAGTTAAATCTATCATACCAAGCCTTAGGGGCTTGTTTTAAACCATAAAGTGTTTTCAAAGACAAAGCACTTTTCCTTTGGAAGTCTTCATTCCTGGTGGAGCATCTATATATACCTCTTCATTCAGATCACCATTTAAGAAGACGTTTTTAACATCCATTTGATAGATATTCCATTTGTTGATTAAGGCAACGGTAATGAGACATCGGACAGTGATCATTCGGGTCACAGGGGCAAAAGTTTCTTCATAGTCAATCCTGTATTCTTGACTATATCCCTTTGCAACTAATCGAGCCTTATATCTCTCAAGAGATCCATCGCTCTTAGTTTTTACCTTAAATACTCATCTACACCCTATTGCTTTCTTACCCTTAGGAAGATCTTGGAACTCCCAAGTCTTTGCCCTGTTGAGAGCTGAAAGCTCACATTCCATTGCTTTCAACCATTTATCATTCTTTTTGGCTTCTTCGAAGTTTTTAGGTTCTATATAAGAATGAATGGTGCTAAGGCAGGCTCTATGTTTATGAGTAAATGAATCATATGAAATAAACCTAGAAGGCATCTTTCTACTTCTCTAAGCTTTACACCAAAGAAAGTGCAATAAATGCACAGTGTTTATAAGCTTTACACCAAAGAAAGTGCAATAAATGCACAATATTCATAAGCTTAAGGAGACAACTCCTTACTCTAATACATGCATACAATGGGCTCACATAGCCCTTATTTATAAGCAAACTTAAGAGACGTTGGGCTATTCCCAACAGCTCTTATTAGAGACGTTGGGAATCAGCCCAACGTCTATATTTTTAAAATTGTGTACACAGTCAATGGCTGACTATTGTACACTATACTCAGTCAGCCACTGACTGTGTACAAAAACATTATATAAAAAAAACAAAAATAAGAAATGAACAAAATTACAAAAATAAAAAAATAAAAAAATAAAAAGGAGGAATTGCAATCATATTCAAAAACATGAATATGCGTAAAATGTAGAAATGACTAAAATACCCCTACAGCCAATACAATAAAGAAAAATATATTTTATATATACAAGTAGATGAATACATATACATATATGAAATATATATATGTATATGTATCTTCTTTTATATATAGAAAATACATTGTCTTATAAATTACAATTTAACAGTAACATGCAACAATATATAAAGAATTTTATGCCTCAAATAAATCATGAGTATGATCAACTTAATGAGCAGATAATGTTTATGAACAAGCTAAAAGCTAAACTACACTTAAGGTTGATTTGCATAGCACTAAAATAAATTGAACTAATTGAACCATGAGAACAGGGATCTCATGGGCAACCCAAACATATCGACCATGTGCTGAACTAAGAAAAATTCTTCAAAAAAAGCTCAAAAATTCACAAATTTTTTTATTTTTAAAGATCTGAATTGCATTACAAGGTGTAGTAATTAAGAAAATTAGTAACGGGTTAAATCACTGATTTTTTCCAAAATAATGTAGCAACGAAATTCATGTAACACATGCACATCATAATTCTGACATCATAGAAGCAGTGCTGCACCAAAGAGTGTTGATTGATTAGCAGGACTCCCAGTTTCAGGGGATAGGCAGTTCCCTTACCCAGATAGTTTTACCAAGCCTCACACTCAAACATATTAAGCTCAACATGGGAGACCATATTCCAAACATTAATGCGAACCAGATGTTACTCACTGCCAAATGCATGAAGCGGATTGTAACTCTTGTCAGGAAATCTGGAACAAAAGGATGGGTCATCAGATTACCAATTCATTCCGTAAGCCTCCAACGATCCTAGCTTGTTAAATTTGATGCAGGGGTACTTTGGTACAAAAATCATTTGCAAGAAAAGCAGGGAACCCTTCGGATTATAGTGCCATTAACATTTTTTTATCTTTAAATTAGGGGTATCTGACTCCAATTTAAGTGTGTCATGAACATTTCTTGAGAGATTAAAAGTTGTGATTCTTCCTTCTCTCGATAGTTTTCCTCTCATTCATTTTTCTTTTCTTTCCTTTGCAATTAAAAACCTTCTCTTTTTAAGGAAAATAAGAAAACAAGCTAGAGATTAGTAAGGAAAATATTAAAGTTTAGTTATTCTATAAAATACGGGCACCAAACCCTCCCTTAGGAGAGAGAGAGAGATGCCCACATAAAAATGTTTGATTAATCACTAAATTTCCTACGGGAAATAACGAGTCCCCATTGATTCAGACATTAAAGTGAAAAATCTTAAAGTATCAACAAAGAACCAGCAAAAACGCAGACACCAACAATGGAGAACGAGATAAACGGGTAAATTCCTACAGAAAGTGATTATTTCTACCTGGTTGTAACATGGCTATTGCAAAGTTAGGCACGGTAGTGACAGAAACAAACCAAAGAAAACTAGCAAAAGAAGAAATGCACCAGAAATAGGAGAATTCAAATAAACCAATGCAATTCTTTTAACGTGACTAAGCAAAGTTGGAGGCCAAAACCAACAATCCAATAGACGCCAACAACCAAAGACTGAACAAACCAATAGGATTTCACAAAAAAAAATGCTCTCTCTGGTTATGACGTGAATATACGAAGTTGGTCATGACGAAGTTGGTCATGGAAAGAACAAAAACAGAGGCGGAAAATCAAGAGAGAGAAGAAACCCACATCAAAGGAAACAAGAGAATCGTTGAGGAAACAATGGAAAAGGGGGAGTGCTTACGGTTTCCTCGGAGATTATGCAGAGGTCGCCATGGTTGATCCCTCTTCTGGTGAACTCGAGCGCAGCATAGCCAGCTGCAACGCCACCCCCAAGAATGACGTACACAAACGCTCTACCCATCTCGGATATGAGAGAGAGAGAGGGGAAACTGTTTTAAATCCACAGAAATCTTTCTCCACCACATGCAAGTTAATGTATATACGGAGAGTACATCTCACTCAATCACGTGCGTATTACTTGCGGTCGACGGTAGCAAAAAATATATAGAAAATGGGAATCACCCCATTCATGGCCCGTCTTGTACCAGATGGGTTTTTCTAGATTTTTTTGAAATTCTAACATTACATATGTGTTTTATTTGCTTGTTTTCATAAGAATCGGGTTTGGATTTATGTTGTTCCCATATATATATATATATATATATATATATATATATATATATATATATATATATATATATATATATATATATATATATATATATATATAGGTGTCGGACTCTATTTTGTGCCTACTGCATGCTGTCGAGCCTTGAAAAGATTGTTTATATTTTTTCTAACATGTCCGGTTCCAATACTAAGGTAGGTTTTTATAAGATTCAAAAATCAACGGTTTGCAATTTTAAAAAATATTCAATGCTGAGAAAATCTTTTTTTTTTTCAAAAAAACATAACCCAAGTTGATTTTCTAGCAAATCGATCATGACACATTTGTACGGTTAGATTTTTGAAAAAGCAATCTGAAAACCTATCAAAGCTTAGTAGGCAGGAGTTAGGCACAAAAAGCATCAGGAACCTACTCATTTATAAATATATATATATATAGTCACTGGAATATAAGAACCAAAATATGAGAACTAGAATATGGGAACTGGAAATATGGGCATTTTCAACACTTTTTTTGCAAATCCAACCATGTGGATGTACTTGGCAGGGTGAATTTGCTATGAATTGACCATTGGATCATGTATTTTGGATGAAAAAATGTGAGTTTTTAATACTTGAATATTTACGAAGATTATGAGCCATTGATTTTAAAGACTTAAAAAATCGCATTTATGCATCAAAATTAGAGGATTCAAGAGTGAGTTCTTATAAGGGTTAGATTCAAGAGAAAACGACAAAAAATCCATGAAAATCGTGGTTCACACATTAGTTCTCATATTTTAGGAATTGAAATATAATAACTAGAAATATGGGTATTTTTTACACTTTTTTTGCAAATCCAACCATGAGGATGTGTTTGGCATGGTGAATTTGCTAGGAATCAATCATTGGATCATGTATTTTCGATGAAAATTGTGATTTTTAAATGCTTGAATAGTTACGAAGATCATGAGTCATTGATTTTAAAGCCTTAAAAAAAATCTCGTTTACACGTTACGGACGATTTAAGAGTGGGTTCTTATTAAACCAAGCATGTTAAATTCAAGAGAAAAATAACAATATGAAAATTGTGGTTCACAAATTAGTTCTCATATTCTAGTGATTCTATATGAGCCAATAGAATATGAGAACTAGAAATATGGGCAAAACCAAACACTTTTTTTGCAAATCCAACCATGTGGATGTGAATTTGCTAGGAATTAACCACTTTGTATTCTCATATTCTAGCCATTATATATATATATATATATATATATATATAGGGTAACTGAAATATTTTTACCAACCAAATATGTTTACTGGTATTAGCCAAGATTTTCATAGGTTTTTTTTTTTACTTTTTTTTTTTAATTTCACCGTATAGATGCAATCTGGATGCTTGGTTTTAGAGAAAGATAAACTTGGACCATCCAATTACAATATATAAGAAGGATCTTTTAAGGGTTGAAAATTCAAGCATAAAAAACGATGATCCAACAATCGATTCTTAGCAAATAGGCCACATTGAATGTATCTGTAGGGTTAGATTTGCAAAAAAACTTATGAAAATCTCGATTCATACTAGCAAACATATTTTGTTGGTAAACATATTCCAGTTTTCCTATATATATGTGTGTGTGTGCTTCATGATCAAGAAAACTTCAAAATTTTCAAACCATTGATATTTTAAAAATTATAAAATCTTATATACATAAAATCCAATAGCTTGTTCTTGGATTTTTTTTTATCATAGAGATCACATCTATATGACCAGATTAGCCAAAAAGCCATTTTTAAGAATGATTTTTTAAAGTAGTTGAGATAGTTTATACCTTTCTTCACTTGGATGGTCCCCCTTCTCTTTATATATTTATACACGAAAATGTGTAGGTGCATGATCACTTTCGAACATGACCAAAACAAATTTTCGCTGAGTGTGCATTGCGATGGATGCTCAACGAAAGTGTTTCCACGTTGGGACTTTTAGAGGCAGCAAAAGTTGTCGCCGCTAAAGGTGTTATTTGGCGGAACCTCGCACGGAGTGTTATATATATATATATATATATATATATATATATATATATATATATATATAGAGAGAGAGAGAGAGAGAGAGAGAGAAGAGGGACCATCCAACTAAAAAAAGGTACAAACTATCTCAACTACTTTAAAAAATCATTCTTTAAAATGGCCCTTGTCTAATCTGGTCATACAGATGTGATCTGTACGATAAAAAAATCCAAGAACAAGCTATTGGATTTTGTGTATATAAGATTTTATAATTTTCTAAATATCAATGGTTTGAAATTTTTGAAGTTTTTAGATCAAGAAGCACACACACACACACACACATATATATATATATATATATATATATATATATATATATATATATATATATATATATATATATATATATATATATATAAAGAGAGAGTGTGTGTGTTAATAAATGGTACTAATAATGAAAGTGCAAAACTATTGAGTGGAAATCACTTGCTTTTAGATTTTTTTATAGATAGGACTCTAGAATATTTGTTTAATAAAAAATGAGTTTTAAGTCATGTGATTATAACATGCAAGGGTTTTTTTTAAAAGCTTAAAAAAGGACCCACAATGTACCAAAGTTTTACATTGAAAAAATACTGTCCAAAATTAGATATCAAACGGACTATGTTCAACGCATTTATGCAGTCAGATTAAGTTGATATGGCTTAAACCTATGATTTTCAGCTCGATAGTTCTGTATCTTCATTAGTGCCAAAGAAGGGTCTGGCTCTTTATTTTCTTATGGGGTTTCCTTTTGTTCATACCTTAAGATAATACCAATAATTGCATATTGTAAATAGTGTGCAATTGGATTATGGGCCATGCACATTAATATCCACATTATAGTCTTCAAAAGGAAAATTAAAATAAGTTAATGGCATTCCATATTGAAAGATAATTTCAATATTATGATGATGACAGATTTATAGTGAAGGCTTGCAAGAAACAAAAAGTATTAGCAATCCTAACTATATTGGATAAGGTAGTTGCAGATAGTTTGGACTTGACATTTATGCGTCTTGGCTTAGAAAAGATAGAAACATATGCAAGATCATTGGATGGTAGGCCTTCACTGTATGTAGATGTCATGGCAACGAATGTTGCCTAGATAAAAAAAAGGAGGAAAATTAAGAAATGGCAGCATGTCTGTTATAAATTAATGTAATAATTTCTTTTTCGATAAAAAGCTGCTGAGTTTAAATTTCCTCCTCTTTGATTCAAATAATCAGATTACATAGAATACACATGAAACCCACAATTAGGAGTCCATTCTGGTGGCTTATGTTTTTAACACAGAATTTCACCAACATTGTGCAAGTCCCATAACATATTACAGAGATCTAAACTAGGTCCTTTAAATTCTCTAGACCACCTATCAAATGAATGGGATAGCTGAATCACTTGAGGCAATTGCGTGACCACTGCCTTCTCTCACCTTCAAAGCAACGACAAATCTCTGACTAGCACTACATTGTTTAGCACCCTGCAATGATTCACTCACCATCTCAATTAAGGATAATTTAAGTAAGAAGGCATTATCTGTCAAGTACCTACCTACGTGCAGCAAATACAAACTACTTGAATTCTTACCTGATACAACAACTTTTGTACCATTTCTACCGAGATACAGCTACTACTTTTATGAAGCTTTCAGTATGACATGACTTGTAGAAAAGGAGATATGGAACGGGAGTCAAAATGGAGTGGCTCCCTGAAATAGACTGCATGTAACCAACACCAGACTTGCACAAGTGGTCATGTAATCTTTGTGTAGTTTTCCTTGCTTACAGTGCCTATCTCATTGAAGATTCTGGTCAATGAATACTCTTCGTTGTCATGAGATACCTTGATACTAATGACCCTTAATTTCTAGGGAAAGTATTTTGTTTGTACCCTCCTCTGTAAGGAACCGCCTGGTTGGAACTCATAGTGAGAGTTTGTTTTGACCAAATCTAACCAATGTGTTAGTATGAATCTACTCTTGGATTCAATGTAAAGATATGTGTTCTGTTGGGTACCGGGTCCGCCCATGATGGGCGAGATCCGAACCCGGCCCACCACTTAAGGAGGGGACGGTTTTAGAAACCGATGCCTCCCTTCTTTTTTGGGCTCTCTCTCTCTCATTTTGAATACACAGAGAAGAAGTGCAAAAGAGGGAAAAGGCTGCGCACATTTTGCTGTGCAAAAGAAGAGAAAGTGTTGTTCACATTTGCTGTGTGCAAAAGAGAGAAAGTGCTGTGCACATTTTGCTGTGCAAAAGAGGAAAACGTTGTGCACATTTGCTGTGTAAAAGAGGGAACCGACTATGCACATTTGCTGTGTAAAAGAGGGAAACGGCTGTGCACATTTGTTGTGTGTGTACACAGTAGTTAAATGTGCACAATAGAAGAAAGAAGAAGCAACGGTGATAGTGAATCAGTGGGCATTTGGTCTGTGGATAATCGTTCTCTCCAAGTGAGAGCATGAACTCGTTGAGCAAAGCAAGCATCATCGATCCGCTGTTCTTTTCGCTTCCGCAACAAACTGAAAGGTATGTATTCGTATCTCTATATTGGTATCAGAGCGACGGGTTTTAGATGCTCGTTTTTGCTTGCGAATTTATTTTTTTTGTTGATTCATGGCCGGAATAAGAAGGGGTTCATGTTGGACGCATGCTATGGGGCTTGTTTATATCCCTAGTGCCGAGGGCAACCCGATGGGCCAAGCCTACTCGGCTTGCCATGGGACAGGTTAGGGATGGCATGGGCTGGGCATGAGCCATGTTGGGTCTGACCTGCAGCCAGAAGGGTTGCTAAATGCTGCAGCACAGGCCCGGTTTTGGACCAAATGCTGCAGCACAGGCCGCAGGTCATGCCTTGGCAGGCAGCACAGGCCGCAGGCCTGCCCAGGACCTGTGGCGGCAATGGCTAAAATTTTTTTTTCCAGCCTGCAGCATATGCCACAGGCTAAGTCCAGCCTTACCCGGCCCTGTGGCACAGGCCGCAGGCTTTCTCATCCGGCCTGACCCGGTTTTGCGGGTCAAATCGCAGGCTTGTTTGCTCCTGGCCCTGCGGCATAGGCCGCCGGCTTAGCCCGGCATGACCGGCCTTGCGGCAAAGGCCGCAGGCCGAGTTCTTGGAACTGCAATGCGGGCTGGAAATTTTTTTGAACCTGGTAGGGCCAGGGTCCTTGTGGGTCGAGGCATTTTAGCTAATGGTTGGAGTCACGAATGAGTCGGGCATTCATGAATCCATTTTTTTATTATTTATTATATATTTTATTCATGTATGTGAATGAATATGATATAATCATATTGATTATACGATGAATTTTTAAGTACTTTGGAAGTACTTATTCTTTGAATTAATATCTTATTCAAACAGTCATAATACAGTTTAGATGAATATAATTATCTTAGGAAAAGTGGGAGATGATTGTGAACGTAGTGATCTTTTGATTCCACACCCTATGAAAAATTATATGTTATCTAATCGTGTGATTATAACTGCATATAGATGTGCTAATGATTAGATCATAACATGCTTGAATAACATTTTTTTTTGCGCATTGCTTTATTCTTATCTGAAAGGACATGGCTGCACCAAGTAAATCTATAATGGACTTGGCACGAATTGAAAAACTGAATGGTGATAATTATGATATATGGCATAGAAAGATTCAGTTTACACTGGAGGAGGCTGAGGCCTTGGAGGCTCTCAACCATACTGTGGAACGACCTGAAATTGGTACTGGGGCACAATCTCGTAAGGATATGGAAACCTATGAGAAATGAAAGCGCATGAATATTGTTGCGCGTGTCACCATGCTATGTTCTATGCAGGATGACATCATGTGCCAATTTGAGCATTATAAGACTGCTCAACAGATGTGGATGGCCCTTAAAGATAAGTTTGGGGGAACATCAGTCACAAAACTAAGGAGGCTGACCATCAGGTTCGATTCATACAGAAAGTCCCCTCAGCACACCATGAGCCAGCATCTCAGAGAGATGGCAAACATGATTAGAGAGCTCAATAGTGCAGGACATACCCTTACAGATGAACAACAGGTCCAAACTGTGATTCATTCTCTGCCACACAGTTGGGAACATATGAAAATCAATATGACTCATAACGAAAGTATTAAGACTTTCGATGATATCGCCCGTCATGTAGAACTAGAAAATGATCGCCTTGAAGCGACTCAACAATCTGGCATGAGGGCATATGTGGCAGAAAGTTCGAATAAGCAAAAATCTTTTAAGAAGAAATTCTATGGACCAAGAAGGTTCAAGAATGGTAATAAGAAGGGACAAGACAAAAAACAAGAAAAGAAGCCTTATCAGCGCTCTGGGAAGCGTGGAAGTAAGAAAAATAAGGCAAATGCAAAATGCTTTAAGTGTGGCAATTTGGGTCACAATGCTCGTGAATGTCATGAGCAGGAGAAGACTCAGGAGCCACTGACCATGTGACCAAAGACCGCACAAACTTCGTCGAATATAGGAAGATGCCATCTGGTTCGAAGTGGTTGTTCCTGGGGAATAACACTAGAGCAGAATTCAAAGGAATCGGGACTTGCAAATTGGATTTGCGAGGAAGACGATCTCTATTATTATATGATGTTCTGCATGTTCCAGAGATTCGACGAAATTTAATTTCAGTTTTTGCTTTGTCTATGTTAAACTATAAACTTGTGTTTGGGGATGTCAATGTTGACATCATTTGTGGACAAACTTCAGTTGCTTCTGGTTTCTTGATGAATGGTTTCTATGTGTTGGACACAGAACTTATTAATTTGAATGTTAATAATGAATGTTTTTCACTTGTTTCAACTGCTAATAATATGGATGTGGATGTATCTGTATGGCATGCTCGGCTTGGACATATAGGGCAAAAGAGAATGGATAGGCTCGCACGAGAGGGTTTTTTGGGATCCCATGCGAAGATTGAAATGCCTATATGTGAGCATTGCCTTGCTGGAAAAGCAACTCGATTACCTTTTGGAAAGACAATTAGAGCAACCTATCCTCTTCAATTAATTCATTCAGATATATGTGGGCCAATGAATGTGGCAACGAGGCATGGAGCTTCATATTTCATCACTTTTATTGATGATTATACACGATTCAGCCATGTGTATTTAATTACGCATAAATCTGAAGCATTGGATTGCTTTAGATCTTTTATGAACATGGTAGAGAATCAACTTGATCGTAGGATCAAGGCTTTGAGAACAGATCGTGGACGTGAATATCTATCCGAACAATTCAAGGGATTGTGTGATGATAAAGGGATAGATAGACAATTAACTACTCCTCGAACTCCGCAACAAAATGGTGTTGCAGAAAGGAGGAATAGGACCCTCTTAGAGATGATCAGGTCCATGATGGAGCAGACAAATTTACCTATTTCCTTTTGAGGTGATTGCTTATTAACTGCCGCTCATGTATTAAATCGTGTACCATCTAAATCTATTTCTTCAACTCCCTATGAATTATGGAAAGGCAGAAAGCCAGAATTGGCTTATCTCAGACCCTGGGGGTCTGCTGCATATGTCCATAATCTTTCCCATCAATATGGAAAATTGGGTCCTAGGGGAAACAAGTGTATCTTTATAAGATACTGTGAACATTCAAAAGGATATGTATTCTTAGGAGAGAATACTGATGGGAGTATTTCTGAAATAGATTCTAGAGATGCCACATTTATTGAAAGTGAATTTCCTAAAAGGGGAGAGATAGAGCGTCACTTCCAGTTCTATGAATTGGATGATGAAGATCAATCTAAAGAGATTGATCATCATGTTTCAGAGACACAAGAGGATGTGTCTATACCACTATTGGATAGTGGGAGTAACACTCAAGTGGATATTGATTTTGATGAAGATCTGACAACTCGAAAGAGTCTGAGGAAGAGAATTCCTCGTCGGAGATTCTAAATCGAAGGGGAAGCCTTTGTGGTTTTGCCCCAAGATGATAATATACCTAAGAGTGTTAGAGATGCTCTATCTTGTCCTAAAAGGAATGAATGGCACAAGGCAATGGAAGAGGAAATGAAATCCATGGCATCCAACAAGGTCTGGGATCTTGTTAATCTTCCAAAAGGAAGAAAACCTATTGGGAGCAAATGGGTTCTCAATATTAAAAGAAATGCTGATGGATCTATCGAGCGATATAAAGCTCGTTTGGTTGCTAAAGGATACACACAGATGGCAGGGATAGACTATGATGAAACATTCTCACCTGTGGTCAAATTGACCTCTATTCGCCTTTTGTTAGCCATAGTGTCACATATGGATTTAGAATTACATCAGATGGACGTTAAAACTGCATTCCTTAATGAAAAACTGGATGAAGAAATATATATGGAACAACCCGAGGGGTTTGTTACTGCTGGTTTTGAGCGCAAAGTGTGCAAGCTCAAACGATCCATTTATGGATTAAAGCAGTCATCCAGACAGTGGTATTTAAGGTTTCATGAAACTATCATGAGCAATAACTTTGCTATGATTGATGAGGACCACTGTGTTTATCTTAAGAGTCAAGGTCCAAAAATTTGTGATTCTAACTCTATATGTGGATGATATTTTATTGGCTAGTAATCATTTGGAGTTTCTAAAAACCATTAAAGAATGGTTGTCCATTCATTTTGAAATGAAAGACATGGGTGAAGCATGCTTTATGTTGGGCATAGAGATAAAAAGAGATCGTTCAAAAAGACTTCTTTCTCTTTCACAAGAATCATATATAAAGAAGGTCTTAGAACGATTTCATATGCAAGATTGTAAACCCATAGATACTCCTGTTGCAAAAGGGAATGATATAAGTCTTAAGATGTGTCCAAAGGAATCTAAAGAAATAGAAGCTATGTCCAAAGTCCCTTACTCCAGTGCAGTAGGCAGCCTTATGTACCTTATGATGTGCACCCGACCTGACATATGTTATGCAGTAGGGTTCGTGAGTAGATATCAAGTTAATCCAGGACAAGCCCATTGGAAGGCTGTCAAGAGGATTATGAGATATCTTAAAGGCACATCGGATTCAGTTCTTTGTTACCATGGTGGTAACATGCGTGTGGTAGGCTATACTGACGCAGATTGGGGTGGGGACCCTGATGAGCGTAAGTCTACGTCTGGCTATGTGTTCTTGATGAACAATGGAGCTATATCTTGGTGTAGCAAGAAGCAGACGTGTGTAGCCTTGTCCACAATGGAAGCTGAATTTGTTGCAGGATCGTTCGCAGTGCAAGAATGTGTTTGGTTAAGGAGATTCATCAAACATTTGGGACTCTCTTCTGAAGCAAAACTGCCAGTAACTTTATTTTGTGATAATCAAGCGGCAATTGTGTTTGCTAAGGATCCCAAGTTTCACAATAGAACCAAACATATTGATACGAGATGCAAGTATATGCGCGATATTGTATCTAAAGGCATGGTTGCCTTGGCATATGTAATACCCAAGATATGGTGGCAGATCCCTTTACTAAGCCAATCAATAGGGATTCTTATGTTAAACATGTAAAATCTATGGGTATTTATAAGATTTGATATGCTAATGTTATTCATATTTTCTTTCTATGATCATTGTATAGCATGTTGCACATCTATATGAGTATGCTACCAGGTTTGAGATAAATCTCCTCACACGGATTTATCGCCTCAGACGCTGCTTGTGGGCGGGCTGAGATGAGATGTAACAAAATCCAGGATTGCTGAATTAAGAAGCATGTCGGATTTTGGGGATATCATGTGATTATAACTCAAAAGAGTGGGAGTACAATGAGTTATGATATCCGCCATATATACGTATATGGGATGTATCGCCCTAACTAGGTTAGGATGAGGTCTTGTGTATATTTAACTATATGGAGAGACCGACCTTGATATCTAAATATCAAGGGTAACCTGGTTGACCAGATCTGAGGACTTGGATAGACATTGCATGGGAATGTGCATCCTGAGGGACTCAAGTTAGTTTCTCGGGGAGGAACTGAACTAATAAAAATCTGTACGGCAAAGAATTTATGGTGTATGCATACACTCACTGGAGTGAGAAAGTCTTGCCATAATACGTGAGTCATACCACGTATGTCACACCATGACTATAAGTCGACCACAAAAGGAAATGAAGAATGGTCCCTGCTTCTTCATTGTGTGAGTCCTTAATATATATATATATAGATATAGATATATATATATTTTGATGTCCTTATTGACTTTTAACCTTATTTTAAGGAGAAAGATGAGTGTTGCTACTTTAACATGTTGCTTAAGGCCATGTATGATTTGGTCTAAAAGAACATGTCTGGGAAAGCAACTTATCTTGATTCAAAGAATAAGAGTTGGAAAGGAAGATCATTTGACATTTTCAGATTATGCACATGTTAAAAGCTAGCTTATTTTTCCACATCCTGGGGATGTTTTGGGTTTATTATGAAACATGTGGCATAATGAAAGGCCTTGTCTAGCATAGCTTAGCACTATAATATGTGCAGAGGGATTCAGTATGCTAGAGTATAAAAAATGTATTTGATCTAGGACACAGTGAGCTTCTTACTTGGCTTGTGCAGGTATACCTTGTGTTATCTTATTGTTTGCAGGTTTAGACTATTATGTTACACTAACCGGTACATAATATGTCTCCACTCCCTAAGCTCACGGGTCGCACGGTCCATTTGCCAGTATGAATACCTGATGTTATTCACCATATGAACACCTTTGGTGTTCTTTCTTCTTATATCTGTTCTTTTCGCTTCCGCAACAAACTGAAAGGTATGTATTCGTATCTCTACAATATGATCTTAGAGGGTTAAAATTTTGGTATATTGTAAGCCGCTGATTTTTCAACCCCTGCAAAATCTTATGTATACATTGGAATAACATGAATCAAGCATCGGTTAATATTTCTAACTACATGTAGATCACATATGGAGGGTCAGATGTACGTGTAAAAATATTACAGTTTTCTACTAACCCTAATTTCCATATGCTAGTACAGGATATGACTTCCCAAACTTCTATAAAGCAATTATTTTTTAACTTAACCGAGAACCGCCACTTGATCGCACTAATTAAGGTAGTATTAGGGGATCTTTCCTACTTAAAATTTTGGATGATTCTAACCCAAAACAATGGCTGCAATCTTGCACTTGGAAAACAGATGCTCATTTGATTCTTCATCCGAGTTGCACAGAAAACATCGAGATACCTTTCTTTTGGTTCTATCCAGCATAGGAAGTCTGTCAAATGCCGCTACGTAGACACAATCCAAGCAGCTCAAGGTAAGTGGTTTTTCTTATCATATGTGATGCAAATCGGAAGCCCGATTCACAAAAAAAAAAATCAAGGTTACCCTATTCCTATGAACGAAACACGAAAGAGAACAAGAAAGCAACAAAAAAATTGAAGTAAATTAACTCATAAAAAAATTAATTAATAATCCAATCTATCAACTCTGATTGAGAAACCCTTATAATGAGTATTTATAAGGAAGACAGAGAAACCCTAGGCCTATTTGGGATTTGAGATGGATTAATTACATTAAAATATCCAAATCTAGATAAAAATGAAATAAAAACCCTAAATTAGAACTAGACCTAAATGGGTCTCTTGGACACACACGACAAGGGCTTTCCCCTTCCCCCTACCACAACCGGCAGCGAGGGAGGTGGGATTGCTTGGGTGCCCATTGGCTAGCGCCATCCGGCAACAAGTTGTTGGATGACCAATGGTCGGTGGAACCTTTGTCTATAGACCCTGTGAAATGAGGAGGATTGTCGGTTGTGTGTACCTTCGATAGGGGTGGGCGATGTTGCCTTGGGCTTGTTTTCTGCTCATGGATTGTCACTAAAATAAGGTTGGGAGTCATAGATCCAATGCTAGGCGTGGCGGCAGCTGCATATCAACGTAATGCCTCATCTTTTTATCTAAAAAATTGCAGAATTTTTTTTTATGATTTTAAAAATCATAAAGAAATTTTGAAAACTGGATAAAAGGTTTAGACGTGTTACAGATCCATCACCGTTCTACATATCAATTTAAATTTCAGCATTCATATATTAATAAAAGTCCATTACAAATTTAAAATAATGATATTAGAGTCTCCTTAAAGTGCATAAAAAAATGTGAGTGTCCACAATCCAAAACACTAGCATAATTGAAAAAGATTTGGCTCAGGTCCCGACACAACCTCCCACCATCACTTTAGTAGTCTATTAATTACCTGAAAAACAACTTTTATAATAAGGTCAGATTTAACAAGTCCTCAGTAGAAAAGTGTTATTAAGTACATGTATATTAAAACAAACATGCAAAATGATATTCATATACTCATACATGCAGACATAAACCTTCAATTCAAGGATGCATACATTGTAATGCTTCACACAATTACCATTTATACACATTTGCATATTTTTTTTCTCAATCATAAACAGTTGCATATTCATGAACAATTAAATATGCATGAGCAATTAAGAACACATGCACTTACTATTGTAGAACGGCAACCATTTATGCATGAGTAATTTTATTATCTTTAATTAGATTTTTTTTTAAATAATGCATGTCATGACTAACTAAATACACAATCAATTTAAGTTTTTACTTCTTAGCCTTGTGGGTACAAACATAAGGCAATGGCGTAAGAAATGTATTCATATAATTATGACTTTGGCATGTCCAGACACCTTTCACCAATCATACGGGTGAAGGACAATCATATCGATAAAGCACTTTAAACGTTGTCATCCTGATGCATCATTTTTTCACTCATAAGTTTCTTACCATCTACCTTGTAGTCTACTGTGGAGGCTTCTCCTATCTTTATGGCTGGAGTTGAGCAATCTTCCATACTATACAACATTATCCATGAAGCTAGACGTACGCTTACCCTCTCTTTGTAAACATCATATTTTAGTGTCACATGATTAACCTTTTTAATTCATTAAGTTCATGCAACTCGCACTACGAATCAAATTTAAAGATTCGTATTCCTTCCAGGCTCATGGATGCACATACTTTAAATACACATTTAACAATCATGCATCATTGTTCATTTATACAATTTTGACTTTAGCATTCATTCGTCAATAAGCAATGGTCATACATAAATAGATGCATCCATAAACATTCATATTCCACGCACATTTAATTCACTTCGATATCAATTTGCAACAAAAGTCATTTGGTACCACAAATACCATATTCAAGTTGTGCCCCTAATTGAATACTTAATACCTACATAAAATCAATGTTGGAATTGCATATGCAGTACCATTTATATCAGCATAAAATCAAATTCAAATACCAGCAATGTATCACATTCATCGTTATCCCGGTCCTTACCCAGTTTAGGACCCATCATACCCTTAAATTGTCTTATTGTTATGATTATCACAAAACTGTGTATATTTTATAGACAGAGCTCAATTTTTGATAAATTATAGAACATTTCATCAACTTTTTGATGCTATAAATCATTCATAAAAATTCTTCTGAATGAAAGACATGACCAGTTTAGTGTTTGCCTGTACTTTTCTGTTTTGACTATCACTATTCAGTGCACAGTCTGAGAATAGAGACTTAAATTTCACAGATTATGTAAAATTTTGTTAACTTTCCACTGCAGTAAACTATTTGTAAAAGCTTCTCTAGGCAAGGGAGATAGAGACAATTTACCGAACGGATGTGTGGCTAGATATGCATAATAATGGGTAAATGCACTCTGGTGAGCAAAAAAAGGAAAACCAAATTAATTTTTTTTATTAATTTTCACTAATATGTCATACATCATTACAAACAAATTTCAATACCTAACAATACACATTTTCTTGCAATCAAATGCCATCCCCACAACCATTAAACCGAAAAATCGATCCATTCTCCCAAAAACTATTTCCTCAAAAAAGTTTTCGGTGTTTTTTCTTATTACATGCATCTATTCCTTTCACAACAAATATTTCATATTTTTAATTTCCTTTTATTGACAACATATACCACGAATGAGAGAAATAATATAAGAATACAAATTTATTTTACAAAAAATAATTATATATCCCCTATTAAACTTGAAAGCCATTTTTTTTTCATTTAAGCTAACACACACATTTTGCACAATCCTATGCATTTTAATTTTGTTTTTCTAGGGACTGAATCAACCCCCACTATGGGATCCGATCAATCTATACTTCTTTAATACCCATTCAGATCCATGAAGGATTTTCATTCAAAAATCCTTCGTACATCGAATTCGGGCTAATCAGCTATGCCTGATTTGCCCGTATTCAAATAAAACACATAGACATGTATTATATATATTTTTTCGTTGGCTAATACTCCAAACCATAGTCTTTTTCACACATATATGTATGTATACATATCATATTCGATATGTATACATGCATATATGTATACAACTCGATTTTATTTTAAATTTATAAAATCGATTCGAGTGGGAATCGAGTTTTTGAAACAGTTTTCGGTCCCTAAAACCATTTCTACTCTAAATATGATAGATTCGACATTGAATCCTCCTGGGAGATTCGATACAAGGTTTATTTATTTAGAATCAGAATAAATTTATGCATATGAGTTTCGATATATGGGTAAATAATAGAACCCACTACCTTTTTGTGAAAGTAGTGAGTCCGCTCATCAAAAGACCAGTTTCTCTACTTGATTCACCTTCTCCCCTTTGTATGGTGGCTGCAGCTCTATGCTCGACCTTACTCCATGTGTGGTATGGTCCTCGTGTTGTAAAAGAGAGAAGAACTTTAGGAAGAAGGAGAAGGAAGAAAACAAAAAGAGAGAAAGAGGAAAATAGAGAAGAGAAAGAGAAATTTCTTAAAAAAAGCAAATAAGGGGGGAGGGGGTCATAACCTCCTCCCCCTTATTTGTACCCTTCTCATTTCTCTCTTATGTCTTCTACAGTGCTAAGATTAGATATCATTCCTAGAAAAACTTCCTATATTTTTTCTCCTTTTTTTTAATTTTCTTAAGTATTTATTTTTTTATGCAATATATTTTTACTTACTTAGCTACTTCTAGCATTCATATGATGTATATTAATGTACATCGTATGGTTTGGATGCTAAGCAAGGGGATCCACAAGGCTGGATGTCCCTCCCTTGTGTGGATGCTTTCCAATTTTCAAAATTTAAACTTGCTTTAGCAAGTGATTTGACTTAGTATATTTTTTTCTTTTCATTTTTTTTCTTTTCTTCTTCCAAAATTTTCATATCTCTTTTTTTTCTTTGCTATTCAGCCCATCCTAAATAGAATCTTTTAGAATGGGATGCCCCCCCTTGGGAGGGTTTCCATTTCTTTTGGAAACTTTTTGACTTTTGCTCTAAAATTTGGTTTTTGGCAAGTTTTTTAGATCCTTGTTTTTAAAATTTATTTTTTTTTCAATTTAACTTTGAGGTGCTACATACCACCTATGGACCTCTACTTTATTATAGAATTTGACCAAATCCAATTTTCCATTCCATATTAATTTATTTTATAATTAACTTTATTTGATATTTTGGATCTCAAAATTTCTAAAACTAAAATTCAATTTTAGATGGAATGACACTACATCTAAGCCAAATTACTTCAAATTCGTATGAAATTATTTCAAATTCGTATGAAATTATTTCAAATGTCAATGTAACGCCCCAAAATTTTAACCCAGATTTATGTGGATTTTTTTTTAAACAGCGAAAACAATCAATAATTTCAAGGTTAAGCATTCCGGAACGATACAAGAAAGTAAGACAAACCACACCATATATTTTTATTTAAAAACTTATGAAGTTAAACATCAGAGTTTTCACATTATGAGTCTCAAAACAAAGATTTCAATCTGAAAGAAAGTAGAACAGTCAGGGAACAAGTAGATCAAGTCTTGGTCAGCGCCTCATCCCGCGTCGCTCATAGCTCTACTCTTCACATGAAATTTGTAAATTAAAGGAATTAGACTACAATTGTCTAAGTAGGAAATCTATAACTTTTAATGCAGGCATACCATAAATTCAGTATGTGATGTGGGTGTCCTGTGTGATTTTCAACATATACATAAGCAAATAAGCAGATTATGCAACAACAATAATGTAGCAGGTAAGACATTATGCAAATAAGGCATATTCTGCAACATCAATAATAGTAACATGCATAACATTCATGTAACAATCGCATTATGAATTCAATTATCTTATATCTTCACATTTCAGGATTTCATTTCATCATAAGCTCAAAACATGCTGAAAGATTATGAAATTGTCTCTCTAGTAACTTCACTCACTGTGATACTTAATTATTCTAAATAGTGTTTATTTTATCTTATCCCGTGGGTACACACAAGCTGAGGCAACCATCACAGAAGAGAACGTTCGGGGGTATATTATTCAAAGTTATTTTATTAACCCGAACATTCTAACTGAGACTGAAATCCCAAGAGAGCGGCTAGTGACCGAGAGAACCTCCCAAAAGCCAAAACCAACAACAGGATGCATCCATGACTTCTGCAAAAGAACAAAGAACTTCTACCTAGGACACACTGGTAGTCTGGATCTCCCATCTCCGAGGACTGGGGACCAACGAGTCACTTTAGCTCGAAACAGTTAAACACATGTCCCCGGAGTTTTGTACCACCTACCCTCTCCAAAATAAGCCCAAGAACTAAGTGGGTTAATCTTTTCATTTAATTAACTTCCCAAGGTATAGGGGCATTTCCCCAAACCTTCTACTACAATACTAGTAGATTCCCAACCTTAGTCATGTTACTAAGGTATAACACATTCCGTCTCCCTCTTTTTTTTTATTGTACAAACCCACTCAGAGTGCTCCGGTGCCTTTAAACCAGTCAAGCATAAAACATTTACGATTAAGTTTTCCTCATTTCTTTTTAATTGCTATAGCACACAAGCTAATAGCCCCAGTACCCGCATCGGGTAATCCATTCATATTGCCGATTAGGCAAAGCACATATCCATATGTAACTAAGTGCACCATCAAATATTTGAAACCAACATACAACCTCCCACAACACAGATAACATGCTACTTACAGGCAATTCAAATCATATATTACAGTCTAATCAATGATAACAGTAGCAGTGACTGAGTAGTATAAGATCCATTGCAGCCTAATCAAGGATCTCATATTCATGTGTATATATATATATAATTAAATTCTTAAACAGACCCATTCGTTTAACAGAAACTCATGGTGGGTTTTAATAACTTAAACGTACTCCATTTATGCTAACAGGAGCTACGTAAACATGTTGTGTACTGTTTAAATAAGACAAATACAAAAGAAGCCTGTTAAGTTTTACTAATTTAAAACAAACTCCAATTATGATAACAAGAGTTTCTTACAAAATGCAATGCTATGTAATGTTAAATAAAACAGACTTCAGTGATCAGTCAAGAGGTATTTAACAGAATCTTATTAGGTTTTATTAATTTAAACAGATTCCCATTTGGATAACAAGAGTTGCATAAAGAATAATATGCAATGTTAAATAAAAACAAACTCCAGAGATCGGCCCACAGGTATTTGACAGAAGCTTGTTATGTTTATTAATTTAAACAGACTCAATTCAAAATACAGAAATAAAAGAAATGCTATGAACTATTAAATGAAACACACTCAAAGATCGGCTAACAGGCATTTTACATACATATGTCATGTGCATAAAGAAAAACAACATATAGTATCAGCGAGTGCATTTTGCCTAGCAAACCCCGAATTCTAAATTTTTTAATCCCAATAACTGAAACCTCCCAATCAAGGAGTGTTCCTTCATCAAGACTAAAAAAACAAAAAACCGAATCTAGTTTATGCAACACAGTCGAGAATCGCCAGGTTGCCCAATACTACAACTGGAGAGCACCAGATTTTGGGGTTCAGAAAAATCCCCTAATCGGGGATTAGCCAATCATCCTGAATCAGAAACCCCCAAATTCATGGAGGCACCCACTACTCAGAATCGGAAGTAACCCCCCCCCCCCCCAGATCTAGGGTTACTCGATACTTTTTCGCCTTTCCCTACCAACCCAATCACGACTAGATTCAAGCTATACCTAGCAGTAAGAGTATAGAACCTACCTTTTCCGGCGACTGGAAGGGATGACTTACAAGATCGCCGACGACTCTGGTTGTTGGTGATGATGGCAGCAGGACGACGGTAACCCTACCGGCGTGCGAAAAGCGACTGAGAGGGAGGTGAAGACCAAAAGGGAGAGTTACAGAGAGATGGGAGGTAGAGGGAGAGGTTCAGGGGGTCGAACAACAGACAAGAGAGAGAGAGAGTAGAATGAAGAGGGTGAAACCCCTCTCCACCCCCTTTATAATGAGCAGAACCCCCCTCTTCTACGATCTTTGCAAGAATCGTGCCCCAGGCACGATTCTTGTTTACGGGTTTTAAAAGAACTGTCGCCCAGGTCTAGATCCGAACTGTGACCCGCGATGTTGGATTCACCTTTAGCATGGATCTGAGTCGAAAATTAATTGATCGACGGATCCATAGTTGGATCTATTTGGGTCCAACTATGGATTCGACCCATCGTACCCAATTTTAATTAATATTTTTCTTACAATAAATAATATTAGTTATTTGTTATATATACTTTAATACATATTTGCAGGTTTCTTATGGATCCAGGTAACGAATCCTAAGCCCAAATCATATAGAACCACTTAAAAAAAAAATTGGGTATTACATCATTTTCCCCTAAAACGAATTTCGTCCTCGAAATTTACCTGTAAGTGTTTACTCGAAAAGATTGGGGTATCTCTCCCGCATATTGGCCTCAGGTTCCCAAGTGCTTTCATCAATACCATAGTGTTGCCATCTCACCTTGACGAGAGGGATTGTCTTAGATCTCAAGACGCGTTCGCCATATTCCAATATTCCACTGGCTTTTCTTCCATTGTTAAGTCTTCTCTTATATCTACGTCCTCATACTGGATGACATGTGATGGGTCTTGAAGATATTTTCCTAACATAGATATATGGAATACATTATGAATCTGAGCATACTGGGGAGGTAGAGTTATACGATAGACCGTTTCTCTAATCCGTTCCAAAATCTCAAAAGGTCTGACATATTTGGGACTCAATTTTCCTTTTTTACCAAAACGAAACACACTTTTGGTGGGTGATATCTTCACAAAAACCCGATCCCCCACATCAAAAGTGAGTTCTCTGCGCCTCTAATCTGCATAACTCTTTTGCCGACTCTTGGCTTATAGCAATCTATCTCTTATCATCTTGATCTGTTGGGTATAATGTTGTAACACGATCGGTGATTCTATCAACCGTTCACCAATCTTGTCCCAATACACAGATGATCTGCAAGGTCTTCCGTAAAGAGCTTCAAAAGGAGCCATACCAATGCTCGCATGGTAACTATTATTGTAAGCATATTTAGCTAAAACAACATGCTTGTCCCCTTCACCTTTTCAATCCAGCATACATGCTCGTAGCATATCTTCTAGTGTCTGGATAGTCCTCTCTAATTGGTCATCGGTCTGAGGATGAAAAGCGGTACTTAACTTCAGTTTTGTACCCAAGGCCTGTTGTAACTGGCCCCAAAACCGAGTAGTAAACCGAGGATCTCGATCTGATATAATAGAGACTGGTACTCCATGTAGTCGAACAATCTCTCTGATGTATAAATCTGCCAGACTCTCAAGCGATTGATTTATTCGTATGGGTAGGAAGTGAGCCAATTTGGCCAGTCTGTTTACTATTACCCATATAACATCATGTTGTTTTCGTGTTTTGGGTAAACCCACCACAAAGTCCATGGTGATTTCTTCCCACTTTCACTGAGGAATCTCCATTTGCTGCATCATTCCACTAGGCTTTTGATGTTCAATCTTGACTTGCTGATAAGTCAAACACTTCGACACATAACTTACGAACTCACGCTTCATTCCATTCCACCAATACCCCTATTGCAAGTCTTTAAACATTTTCGTACTCCCCGGGTGTATGGTGTATTTGGACTTATGTGCTTCTCCCAGTAGTTCTTCTTTCAACTTGGGATCACTAGGGACCCAAAGTCGCTTCTGCATCCAGATAATGTCATCTTCTTTGAGTGAGAAGTGTGAATTTTCTTGCTGAGCTAGTGACTTGAGCTTCTCATACTGAGGATCCTCCTTCCGACCTTCAATAATCTTTGTAAGGATCTCCGGATGGGCAGATAAATTAGATAACTTGATACTTCTCTCGTCATTTGTGAACAGTTTCTAGTCAATGAATTCTTTCACCAAACTCCACCCTTTTGTCAATAGACTAGACAAACTGCAACCAGCTTTGCGACTGAGGGAGTCAGCTACAACATTTGCCTTCCCTGAGTGATAGAAAATGGTAAAGTCATAATCTTTTATAAACTCGAACCATCATCGTTGTCGCATATTTCAACTCCCTCTGGGAGAACAGGTACTTGAGACTTTTATGATCAATAAATACCTCAAATTGTTCCCCACACAGGTAATGTCGCCATAATTTCAAAGCGAACACTACAGCTGCCAATTCGAGATCATGAGTTGGATAATTTCGCTCATGAATCTTTAGTTGGCAAGAAACATACGCTATCACCTTGCCATTCTGCATTAAGACACATCCCAAACTTGTACCTGATGCGTCTGAATATACCACAAAACCACCATGACCTGAAGGTAGAGCCAACACTGGGGCGGTGGTAAGCCTCTTCTTTAAGATTTGGAAACTCTCCTTGCAGTTATCCGTCCATTCAAACTTAATTCATTTCCTTAGAACCTTGGTATGGGCATGGCAATCCGTGAAAAATCCGGAATGAATCTTCTATAATAGCTTGCTAGTCCTAGAAAACTCCTGATATCACCAATATTCTTCAATTGACCCCAATTTAATACAGCTTCAACCTTAGTTGGGTCCATCGATACTCCATCTCGTGATATGACATGGCCTAAGAACATGACCTTCTCAAGCTAGAATTCACACTTAGAGAATTTGGAGAACAATTGGTGTTCCTTGAGAGTCTCTAATACAATCCTAAAATGTTCTCGATGTTGCTCTATGCTTTCGGAGTATATAAGTATATCATCGATAAAGACGATCACAAAAGTATCCAAGTACACTCTGAATACCTGATTCATCAAATCCATGAATGTGGCGGGAGCATTTGTCAATCTGAATGGCATAACCACAAACTCGTAGTGTCCATACCTTGTGTTGAAGGTTGTCTTTGGAATATCATCGTCCTTGATACGAAGTTGGTGATATTCAGATCTGAGGTCGATCTTTGAGAATACCTTAGCCTTTTGCAATTGATCAAGCAAGTCCTCAATGCAAGGTAAAGGATATTTATTTTTGATGGTCGCCTGATTCAACATCCGATAGCCTATGCACAGTCTCATAGACCCATCTTTCTTCTTCACAAAAAGAACTGGTACTCCCCATGGTGACACACTAGGTCTAATGAATCCTTGCTCCATCAACTCTTGGAGTTATTTTTTTAGTTCTTCCAACTCTACTGGGGCCATACGATAGGGTGCTTTCGAGATCGGTGTCATCTCAGGCACTAAGTCGATATGAAAATCCACCTCACGCTGTGGAGGTAGTCCAGGCAACTCATCCGGAAACACTTCCGAGAATTCACGAACCACTTCAAGCTCTTCTAATGGTGTGACCTTTGGCTCGTAGAAAAACACATTCACTAAGAATGCTCGGCACCTTTGCCGCATATACTTCTGAACCTTTAGGACCGATACAATTCGGCCCTTTACCGTAGGTCTGGAGAGCCGAAACTCAACCTTTGGTAATTCTGGTCGGGACAACACCACTTTCCCTTGGCGACAGAGAACATTGGCATAATGTTCATATAACAAATCCATCCCTAATATGACATCATATTCTGTCATATCGAGTATGATCAGGTCAACAGGTAAATTCTGCCCCTCCAACACAATTGTTACATTCGGGATGTAGTTTACACATATTGAATTATATCCTATAGGATTGTACACATCTAACACATGTTTCAGAGATTCAGTACATGCACCTAGTAGTTTTGCAAACTCTATGAATATGAACGAATGTGTAGTACCACAATAAAAAAGGACAGGTGCAGCATGGTCATTGACAAGTATTGTACCTTATACCAGATTTCCCTTTTCCAACTCTTCTGCAGTGGAAGCATATACTCGTCCCTGCAACCTCTTTTGTGTGTTCTATTGTGGTACCTGTTGTGGCAGAGGTGGTTGATGCTGCTGATATCCTCCCCCGACATTTCTTCTCTGCATGTCCGCCATCTTCTTATGGCGCTGACGAGCATAATGACCCATCTTGCCACAGTAGAGACAAGCACCAGTGTCCCTGGGGCAAGGTTGCCCGTAGTGGGACCGGTTGCACTTCTGGCAAACCCGATTTTGTCCCTGATGTTATGGAGGACAATCTCCACCATTATGCCTCTGCTTCTTGTGAGGAGGCTGGTGTTTCTTGCTACCCTAGTGTTGCTGCGGACCGGCTCCCCGTTTCCACGGAGTATCATTCTGACCCTTCCTTGATCGCTCTCATTCTTCGTTCAGCATAGTAGCCACTTCAATGGCTTGTGCGAGGGTGGACGGCAGATTAATCATCACTCGTGATCGTAATCTGTCCTTAAGTCCATAGACATACTTAGTTGCCCTGACTTTATCATTCGCGAACAAATTTGGGCAATAACGCTCCAAGGTCCAAAATTTGGTAGTGTATTCTACCAGATTCATATTCCCTTGAGTAAGCTCCAAGAACTCTTGTTGCTTTTGATCACGAGCGTGCTGAGGAAAATATGTCTCTAAGAACGCCTCCTTAAACACTTCCCATGGAATAGGATCCATCTCGGCAAAGTGGATGGTTCAGACTGTGTCCCACCACTTCTGTGCATCTTCCGTCAAGCGGTAGGTGCCGAAGTCTGTTTGCTTATCATCGGGAATAGCCAGAACCCGAAAAGCTCGTTTTGTCTCTGCAATCCAACTCTTGGCTAGCTCAGGATCAGCTTTGCCTGAGAAAGTGGGCATGTTCAACTTCAAGAACTTCTCATAGGTGATTGTGCCGGTATTATGCCTTGCACTTATGGCTGCAGCTAACTCCGCTTGGTTGCGCATTTGGGTGTCCATTGTCTGAGCCAGATTACCGAGAGTTTCCATCACAAAACCCCTTTGTTCCTGCCATTCGTTTGCAGTGCTCAAACTAGCTTGGGATAGGCAATACATCTAATAATCATTTCAATACACACAATTTTACTATCTTTGAATTGTAGTGTTCCTAAAGTCATTACATGTATATATCTATACTTATACAGGAGAAACAATACAATTATCATGACTAATAAAGAATTTATATTCACAGAGCGCTTGCAGGGTGTGGCACGACCATGATCCTTGATTTATTGTTCCCAGGCTCTGATACCATAACTGTAACACCCCAAAATTTTAACCAAGATTTATGTGGATTTTTTTTTAAACAGCAAAAATAATCAATAATTTCAAGATTAAGCATTCTGGAACGATACAAGAAAGTAAGGCAAACCACACCATTTATTTTTATTTAAAAACTTATGAAGTTAAACATCAGAGTTTTCACATTATGAGTCTCAAAACAAAGCTTTCAATCTGAAAGAAAGTAGAACAGCCAGGGAACAAGTAGATCAAGTCTTGGTTAGCGCCTTATCCCGCGTCGCTCATAGCTCTACTCTTCACATGAAATTTGTAAATTAAAGGAATTAGACTATAACTGTCTAAGTAGAAAATTTATAACTTTTAATGCAGGTATATCATGAATCTAGTATGTGATATGGGTGTCCTGTGTGATTTTCAGCATATACATAAGCAAATAAGCAGATTATGCAACAACAATAATGTAGCAGGTAAGACATTATGCAAATAAGGCATATTCTACAACATCAATAATAGTAACATGCATAACATTCATGTAACAATCGCATTATGAATTCAATTATCTCATATCTTCATATTTCAGGATTTCGTTTCATCATAAACTCAAAACATGCTGAAAGATTATGAAATTGTCTCTCTAGTAACTTCACTCACTGTGATACTTAATTATTCTAAATAGTGTTTATTTTATCTTATCCCGTGGGTACACACAGGCTGAGGCAACCATCACAGAAGAGAACGTTTGGGGGTATATTATTCAAGGTTATTTTATTAACTCGAACATTCTAACTGAGAATAAAATCTCAAGGGAGCGGCCAGTGATCGAGAGAACCTCCCAAAAGCCAAAACCAACAACAGAATGCATCCCTAACTTCTGCAGAAGAACAAAGAGCTACCACCTAGGACACACTGGTAGTCTGGATCCCCCATCTCCGAGGACTGGAGACCAACGAGTCACTTTAGCTCGAAACAATTAAACACATGTCCCCGGAGTTTTGTACCACCTACCCTCTCCAAAATAAGCCCAAGAACTAAGTGAGTTAATCTTTTCATTTAATTGACTTCCCAAGGTATAGGGGCATTTCCCCAAACCTTCTACTACAATACTAGTAGATTCCCAACCTTAGTCATGTTACTAAGGTATAACACATTCTGTCTCCCTCTTTTTTTTATATGTATATTTTTTTTATTGCACAAACCCACTCAGAGTTCTCCAGTGCCTTTAAACTAGTCAAGCACAAAACATTTACGATTAAGTTTTCCTCATTTCTTTTTAATTGCATAGCACACAAGCTAATAGCCCCAGTACCCGCATTGGGTAATCCATTCATATTGCCGATTAGGCAAAACACAAATCCATATGTAACTAAGTGCACCATCAAATATTTGAAACCAACATACAACCTCCCACAACACAGATAACATGCTACTTACAGGCAATTCAAATCATATATTACAGTCTAATCAATGATAACAGTATCGTTGTCGCATATTTCAACTCCCTCTGGGAGAACAGGTACTTGAGACTTTTATGATCAATAAATACCTCAAATTGTTCCCCATACAGGTAATGTCGCCATAATTTCAAAGCGAACACTACAACTGCCAATTCGAGATCATGAGTTGGATAATTTCGCTCATGAATCTTTAGTTGGCAAGAAACATACGCTATCACCTTGCCATTCTGCATTAAGACACATCCCAAACTTGTACCTGATGCGTCTGAATATACCACAAAACCACCATGACCTGAAGGTAGAGCCAACACTAGGGCGGTGGTAAGCTTCTTCTTTAAGATTTGGAAACTCTCCTTGCAGTTATCCGTCCATTCAAACTTAATTCATTTCCTTAGAACCTTGGTATGGGCATGGCAATCCGTGAAAAATCTGGAATGAATCTTCTATAATAGCTTGCTAGTACTAGAAAACTCCTGATATCACCAATATTCTTCGATTGACCCCAATTTAATACAGCTTCAACCTTAGTTGGGTCCATCGATACTCCATCTCGTGATATGACATGGCCTAAGAACATGACCTTCTCAAGCTAGAATTCACACTTAGAGAATTTGGAGAACAATTGGTGTTCCTTGAGAGTCTCTAATACAATCCTAAAATGTTCTCGATGTTGCTCTATGCTTTCGGAGTATATAAGTATATCATCGATAAAGACGATCACAAAAGTATCCAAGTACGCTCTGAATACCTGATTCATCAAATCCATGAATGCGGCAGGAGCATTTGTCAATCTGAATGGCATAACCACAAACTCGTAGTGTCCATACCTTGTTTTGAAGGTTGTCTTTGGAATATCATCGTCCTTGATACGAAGTTGGTGATATTCAGATCTGAGGTTGATCTTTGAGAATACCTTAGCCTTTTGCAATTGATCAAGCAAGTCCTCAATGCAAGGTAAAGGATATTTATTTTTGATGGTCGCCTGATTCAACATCCGATAGCCTATGCACAGTCTCATAGACCCATCTTTCTTCTTCACAAAAAGAACTGGTACTCCCCATGGTGACACACTAGGTCTAATGAATCCTTGCTCCATCAACTCTTGGAGTTATTTTTTTAGTTCTTCCAACTCTACTGGGGCCATACGATAGGGTGCTTTCGAGATCGGTGTCATCTCAGGCACTAAGTCGATATGAAAATCCACCTCACGCTGTGGAGGTAGTCCAGGCAACTCATCCGGAAACACTTCCGAGAATTCACGAACCACTTCAAGCTCTTCTAATGGTGTGACCTTTGGCTCGTAGAAAAACACATTCACTAAGAATGCTCGGCACCTTTGCCGCATATACTTCTGAACCTTTAGGACCGATACAATTCGGCCCTTTACCGTAGGTCTGGAGAGCCGAAACTCAACCTTTGGTAATTCTGGTCGGGACAACACCACTTTCCCTTGGCGACAGAGAACATTGGCATAATGTTCATATAACAAATCCATCCCTAATATGACATCATATTCTGTCATATCGAGTATGATCAGGTCAACAGGTAAATTCTGCCCCTCCAACACAATTGTTACATTCGGGATGTAGTTTACACATATTGAATTATATCCTATAGGATTGTACACATCTAACACATGTTTCAGAGATTCAGTACATGCACCTAGTAGTTTTGCAAACTCTATGAATATGAACGAATGTGTAGTACCACAATAAAAAAGGACAGGTGCAGCATGGTCATTGACAAGTATTGTACCTTATACCAGATTTCCCTTTTCCAACTCTTCTGCAGTGGAAGCATATACTCGTCCCTGCAACCTCTTTTGTGTGTTCTATTGTGGTACCTGTTGTGGCAGAGGTGGTTGATGCTGCTGATATCCTCCCCCGACATTTCTTCTCTGCATGTCCGCCATCTTCTTATGGCGCTGACGAGCATAATGACCCATCTTGCCACAGTAGAGACAAGCACCAGTGTCCCTGGGGCAAGGTTGCCCGTAGTGGGACCGGTTGCACTTCTGGCAAACCCGATTTTGTCCCTGATGTTATGGAGGACAATCTCCACCATTATGCCTCTGCTTCTTGTGAGGAGGCTGGTGTTTCTTGCTACCCTGGTGTTGCTGCGGACCGGCTCCCCGTTTCCACGGAGTATCATTCTGACCCTTCCTTGATCGCTCTCATTCTTCGTTCAGCATAGTAGCCACTTCAATGGCTTGTGCGAGGGTGGACGGCAGATTAATCATCACTCGTGATCGTAATCTGTCCTTAAGTCCATAGACATACTTAGTTGCCCTGACTTTATCATTCGCGAACAAATTTGGGCAATAACGCTCCAAGGTCCAAAATTTGGTAGTGTATTCTACCAGATTCATATTCCCTTGAGTAAGCTCCAAGAACTCTTGTTGCTTTTGATCACGAGCGTGCTGAGGAAAATATGTCTCTAAGAACGCCTCCTTAAACACTTCCCATGGAATAGGATCCATCTCGGCAAAGTGGATGGTTCAGACTGTGTCCCACCACTTCTGTGCATCTTCCGTCAAGCGGTAGGTGCCGAAGTCTGTTTGCTTATCATCGGGAATAGCCAGAACCCGAAAAGCTCGTTTTGTCTCTGCAATCCAACTCTTGGCTAGCTCAGGATCAGCTTTGCCTGAGAAAGTGGGCATGTTCAACTTCAAGAACTTCTCATAGGTGATTGTGCCGGTATTATGCCTTGCACTTATGGCTGCAGCTAACTCCGCTTGGTTGCGCATTTGGGTGTCCATTGTCTGAGCCAGATTACCGAGAGTTTCCATCACAAAACCCCTTTGTTCCTGCCATTCGTTTGCAGTGCTCAAACTAGCTTGGGATAGGCAATACATCTAATAATCATTTCAATACACACAATTTTACTATCTTTGAATTGTAGTGTTCCTAAAGTCATTACATGTATATATCTATACTTATACAGGAGAAACAATACAATTATCATGACTAATAAAGAATTTATATTCACAGAGCGCTTGCAGGGTGTAGCACGACCATGATCCTTGATTTATTGTTCCCAGGCTCTGATACCATAACTGTAACACCCCAAAATTTTAACCAAGATTTATGTGGATTTTTTTTTAAACAGCAAAAATAATCAATAATTTCAAGATTAAGCATTCTGGAACGATACAAGAAAGTAAGGCAAACCACACCATTTATTTTTATTTAAAAACTTATGAAGTTAAACATCAGAGTTTTCACATTATGAGTCTCAAAACAAAGCTTTCAATCTGAAAGAAAGTAGAACAGCCAGGGAACAAGTAGATCAAGTCTTGGTTAGCGCCTTATCCCGCGTCGCTCATAGCTCTACTCTTCACATGAAATTTGTAAATTAAAGGAATTAGACTATAACTGTCTAAGTAGAAAATTTATAACTTTTAATGCAGGTATATCATGAATCTAGTATGTGATATGGGTGTCCTGTGTGATTTTCAGCATATACATAAGCAAATAAGCAGATTATGCAACAACAATAATGTAGCAGGTAAGACATTATGCAAATAAGGCATATTCTACAACATCAATAATAGTAACATGCATAACATTCATGTAACAATCGCATTATGAATTCAATTATCTCATATCTTCATATTTCAGGATTTCGTTTCATCATAAACTCAAAACATGCTGAAAGATTATGAAATTGTCTCTCTAGTAACTTCACTCACTGTGATACTTAATTATTCTAAATAGTGTTTATTTTATCTTATCCCGTGGGTACACACAGGCTGAGGCAACCATCACAGAAGAGAACGTTTGGGGGTATATTATTCAAGGTTATTTTATTAACTCGAACATTCTAACTGAGAATAAAATCTCAAGGGAGCGGCCAGTGATCGAGAGAACCTCCCAAAAGCCAAAACCAACAACAGAATGCATCCCTAACTTCTGCAGAAGAACAAAGAGCTACCACCTAGGACACACTGGTAGTCTGGATCCCCCATCTCCGAGGACTGGAGACCAACGAGTCACTTTAGCTCGAAACAATTAAACACATGTCCCCGGAGTTTTGTACCACCTACCCTCTCCAAAATAAGCCCAAGAACTAAGTGAGTTAATCTTTTCATTTAATTGACTTCCCAAGGTATAGGGGCATTTCCCCAAACCTTCTACTACAATACTAGTAGATTCCCAACCTTAGTCATGTTACTAAGGTATAACACATTCTGTCTCCCTCTTTTTTTTATATGTATATTTTTTTTATTGCACAAACCCACTCAGAGTTCTCCAGTGCCTTTAAACTAGTCAAGCACAAAACATTTACGATTAAGTTTTCCTCATTTCTTTTTAATTGCATAGCACACAAGCTAATAGCCCCAGTACCCGCATTGGGTAATCCATTCATATTGCCGATTAGGCAAAACACAAATCCATATGTAACTAAGTGCACCATCAAATATTTGAAACCAACATACAACCTCCCACAACACAGATAACATGCTACTTACAGGCAATTCAAATCATATATTACAGTCTAATCAATGATAACAGTATCGTTGTCGCATATTTCAACTCCCTCTGGGAGAACAGGTACTTGAGACTTTTATGATCAATAAATACCTCAAATTGTTCCCCATACAGGTAATGTCGCCATAATTTCAAAGCGAACACTACAACTGCCAATTCGAGATCATGAGTTGGATAATTTCGCTCATGAATCTTTAGTTGGCAAGAAACATACGCTATCACCTTGCCATTCTGCATTAAGACACATCCCAAACTTGTACCTGATGCGTCTGAATATACCACAAAACCACCATGACCTGAAGGTAGAGCCAACACTAGGGCGGTGGTAAGCTTCTTCTTTAAGATTTGGAAACTCTCCTTGCAGTTATCCGTCCATTCAAACTTAATTCATTTCCTTAGAACCTTGGTATGGGCATGGCAATCCGTGAAAAATCTGGAATGAATCTTCTATAATAGCTTGCTAGTACTAGAAAACTCCTGATATCACCAATATTCTTCGATTGACCCCAATTTAATACAGCTTCAACCTTAGTTGGGTCCATCGATACTCCATCTCGTGATATGACATGGCCTAAGAACATGACCTTCTCAAGCTAGAATTCACACTTAGAGAATTTGGAGAACAATTGGTGTTCCTTGAGAGTCTCTAATACAATCCTAAAATGTTCTCGATGTTGCTCTATGCTTTCGGAGTATATAAGTATATCATCGATAAAGACGATCACAAAAGTATCCAAGTACGCTCTGAATACCTGATTCATCAAATCCATGAATGCGGCAGGAGCATTTGTCAATCTGAATGGCATAACCACAAACTCGTAGTGTCCATACCTTGTTTTGAAGGTTGTCTTTGGAATATCATCGTCCTTGATACGAAGTTGGTGATATTCAGATCTGAGGTTGATCTTTGAGAATACCTTAGCCTTTTGCAATTGATCAAGCAAGTCCTCAATGCAAGGTAAAGGATATTTATTTTTGATGGTCGCCTGATTCAACATCCGATAGCCTATGCACAGTCTCATAGACCCATCTTTCTTCTTCACAAAAAGAACTGGTACTCCCCATGGTGACACACTAGGTCTAATGAATCCTTGCTCCATCAACTCTTGGAGTTATTTTTTTAGTTCTTCCAACTCTACTGGGGCCATACGATAGGGTGCTTTCGAGATCGGTGTCATCTCAGGCACTAAGTCGATATGAAAATCCACCTCACGCTGTGGAGGTAGTCCAGGCAACTCATCCGGAAACACTTCCGAGAATTCACGAACCACTTCAAGCTCTTCTAATGGTGTGACCTTTGGCTCGTAGAAAAACACATTCACTAAGAATGCTCGGCACCTTTGCCGCATATACTTCTGAACCTTTAGGACCGATACAATTCGGCCCTTTACCGTAGGTCTGGAGAGCCGAAACTCAACCTTTGGTAATTCTGGTCGGGACAACACCACTTTCCCTTGGCGACAGAGAACATTGGCATAATGTTCATATAACAAATCCATCCCTAATATGACATCATATTCTATCATATCGAGTATGATCAGGTCAACAGGTAAATTCTGCCCCTCCAACACAATTGTTACATTCGAGATGTAGTTTACACATATTGAATTATATCCTATAGGATTGTACACATCTAACACATGTTTCAGAGATTCAGTACATGCACCTAGTAGTTTTGCAAACTCTATGAATATGAACAAATGTGTAGTACCACAATAAAAAAGGACAGGTGCAGCATGGTCATTGACAAGTACTGTACCTTATACCAGATTTCCCTTTTCCAACTCTTCTGCAGTGGAAGCATATACTCATCCCTGCAACCTCTTTTGTGTGTTCTATTGTGGTACCTGTTGTGGCAGAGGTGGTTGATGTTGCTGATATCCTCCCCCGACATTTCTTCTCTGCATGTCCGCCATCTTCTTATGGCGCTGACGAGCATAATGACCCATCTTGCCACAGTAGAGACAAGCACCAGTGTCCCTGGGGCAAGGTTGCCCGTAGTGGGACCGGTTGCACTTCTGGCAAACCCGATTTTGTCCCTGATGTTATGGAGGACAATCTCCATCATTATGCCTCTGCTTCTTGTGAGGAGGCTGGTGTTTCTTGCTACCCTGGTGTTGCTGCGGACCGGCTCCCCGTTTCCACGGAGTATCATTCTGACCCTTCCTTGATCGCTCTCATTCTTCGTTCAGCATAGTAGCCACTTCAATGGCTTGTGCGAGGGTGGACGGCAGATTAATCATCACTCGTGATCGTAATCTGTCCTTAAGTCCATAGACATACTTAGTTGCCCTGACTTTATCATTCGCGAACAAATTTGGGCAATAACGCTCCAAGGTCCAAAATTTGGTAGTGTATTCTACCAGATTCATATTCCCTTGAGTAAGCTCCAAGAACTCTTGTTGCTTTTGATCACGAGCGTGCTGAGGAAAATATGTCTCTAAGAACGCCTCCTTAAACACTTCCCATGGAATAGGATCCATCTCGGCAAAGTGGATGGTTCAGACTGTGTCCCACCACTTCTGTGCATCTTCCGTCAAGCGGTAGGTGCCGAAGTCTGTTTGCTTATCATCGGGAATAGCCAGAACCCGAAAAGCTCGTTTTGTCTCTGCAATCCAACTCTTGGCTAGCTCAGGATCAGCTTTGCCTGAGAAAGTGGGCATGTTCAACTTCAAGAACTTCTCATAGGTGATTGTGCCGGTATTATGCCTTGCACTTATGGCTGCAGCTAACTCCGCTTGGTTGCGCATTTGGGTGTCCATTGTCTGAGCCAGATTACCGAGAGTTTCCATCACAAAACCCCTTTGTTCCTGCCATTCGTTTGCAGTGCTCAAACTAGCTTGGGATAGGCAATACATCTAATAATCATTTCAATACACACAATTTTACTATCTTTGAATTGTAGTGTTCCTAAAGTCATTACATGTATATATCTATACTTATACAGGAGAAACAATACAATTATCATGACTAATAAAGAATTTATATTCACAGAGCGCTTGCAGGGTGTAGCACGACCATGATCCTTGATTTATTGTTCCCAGGCTCTGATACCATAACTGTAACACCCCAAAATTTTAACCAAGATTTATGTGGATTTTTTTTTAAACAGCAAAAATAATCAATAATTTCAAGATTAAGCATTCTGGAACGATACAAGAAAGTAAGGCAAACCACACCATTTATTTTTATTTAAAAACTTATGAAGTTAAACATCAGAGTTTTCACATTATGAGTCTCAAAACAAAGCTTTCAATCTGAAAGAAAGTAGAACAGCCAGGGAACAAGTAGATCAAGTCTTGGTTAGCGCCTTATCCCGCGTCGCTCATAGCTCTACTCTTCACATGAAATTTGTAAATTAAAGGAATTAGACTATAACTGTCTAAGTAGAAAATTTATAACTTTTAATGCAGGTATATCATGAATCTAGTATGTGATATGGGTGTCCTGTGTGATTTTCAGCATATACATAAGCAAATAAGCAGATTATGCAACAACAATAATGTAGCAGGTAAGACATTATGCAAATAAGGCATATTCTACAACATCAATAATAGTAACATGCATAACATTCATGTAACAATCGCATTATGAATTCAATTATCTCATATCTTCATATTTCAGGATTTCGTTTCATCATAAACTCAAAACATGCTGAAAGATTATGAAATTGTCTCTCTAGTAACTTCACTCACTGTGATACTTAATTATTCTAAATAGTGTTTATTTTATCTTATCCCGTGGGTACACACAGGCTGAGGCAACCATCACAGAAGAGAACGTTTGGGGGTATATTATTCAAGGTTATTTTATTAACTCGAACATTCTAACTGAGAATAAAATCTCAAGGGAGCGGCCAGTGATCGAGAGAACCTCCCAAAAGCCAAAACCAACAACAGAATGCATCCCTAACTTCTGCAGAAGAACAAAGAGCTACCACCTAGGACACACTGGTAGTCTGGATCCCCCATCTCCGAGGACTGGAGACCAACGAGTCACTTTAGCTCGAAACAATTAAACACATGTCCCCGGAGTTTTGTACCACCTACCCTCTCCAAAATAAGCCCAAGAACTAAGTGAGTTAATCTTTTCATTTAATTGACTTCCCAAGGTATAGGGGCATTTCCCCAAACCTTCTACTACAATACTAGTAGATTCCCAACCTTAGTCATGTTACTAAGGTATAACACATTCTGTCTCCCTCTTTTTTTTATATGTATATTTTTTTTATTGCACAAACCCACTCAGAGTTCTCCAGTGCCTTTAAACTAGTCAAGCACAAAACATTTACGATTAAGTTTTCCTCATTTCTTTTTAATTGCATAGCACACAAGCTAATAGCCCCAGTACCCGCATTGGGTAATCCATTCATATTGCCGATTAGGCAAAACACAAATCCATATGTAACTAAGTGCACCATCAAATATTTGAAACCAACATACAACCTCCCACAACACAGATAACATGCTACTTACAGGCAATTCAAATCATATATTACAGTCTAATCAATGATAACAGTATCGTTGTCGCATATTTCAACTCCCTCTGGGAGAACAGGTACTTGAGACTTTTATGATCAATAAATACCTCAAATTGTTCCCCATACAGGTAATGTCGCCATAATTTCAAAGCGAACACTACAACTGCCAATTCGAGATCATGAGTTGGATAATTTCGCTCATGAATCTTTAGTTGGCAAGAAACATACGCTATCACCTTGCCATTCTGCATTAAGACACATCCCAAACTTGTACCTGATGCGTCTGAATATACCACAAAACCACCATGACCTGAAGGTAGAGCCAACACTAGGGCGGTGGTAAGCTTCTTCTTTAAGATTTGGAAACTCTCCTTGCAGTTATCCGTCCATTCAAACTTAATTCATTTCCTTAGAACCTTGGTATGGGCATGGCAATCCGTGAAAAATCTGGAATGAATCTTCTATAATAGCTTGCTAGTACTAGAAAACTCCTGATATCACCAATATTCTTCGATTGACCCCAATTTAATACAGCTTCAACCTTAGTTGGGTCCATCGATACTCCATCTCGTGATATGACATGGCCTAAGAACATGACCTTCTCAAGCTAGAATTCACACTTAGAGAATTTGGAGAACAATTGGTGTTCCTTGAGAGTCTCTAATACAATCCTAAAATGTTCTCGATGTTGCTCTATGCTTTCGGAGTATATAAGTATATCATCGATAAAGACGATCACAAAAGTATCCAAGTACGCTCTGAATACCTGATTCATCAAATCCATGAATGCGGCAGGAGCATTTGTCAATCTGAATGGCATAACCACAAACTCGTAGTGTCCATACCTTGTTTTGAAGGTTGTCTTTGGAATATCATCGTCCTTGATACGAAGTTGGTGATATTCAGATCTGAGGTTGATCTTTGAGAATACCTTAGCCTTTTGCAATTGATCAAGCAAGTCCTCAATGCAAGGTAAAGGATATTTATTTTTGATGGTCGCCTGATTCAACATCCGATAGCCTATGCACAGTCTCATAGACCCATCTTTCTTCTTCACAAAAAGAACTGGTACTCCCCATGGTGACACACTAGGTCTAATGAATCCTTGCTCCATCAACTCTTGGAGTTATTTTTTTAGTTCTTCCAACTCTACTGGGGCCATACGATAGGGTGCTTTCGAGATCGGTGTCATCTCAGGCACTAAGTCGATATGAAAATCCACCTCACGCTGTGGAGGTAGTCCAGGCAACTCATCCGGAAACACTTCCGAGAATTCACGAACCACTTCAAGCTCTTCTAATGGTGTGACCTTTGGCTCGTAGAAAAACACATTCACTAAGAATGCTCGGCACCTTTGCCGCATATACTTCTGAACCTTTAGGACCGATACAATTCGGCCCTTTACCGTAGGTCTGGAGAGCCGAAACTCAACCTTTGGTAATTCTGGTCGGGACAACACCACTTTCCCTTGGCGACAGAGAACATTGGCATAATGTTCATATAACAAATCCATCCCTAATATGACATCATATTCTGTCATATCGAGTATGATCAGGTCAACAGGTAAATTCTGCCCCTCCAACACAATTGTTACATTCGGGATGTAGTTTACACATATTGAATTATATCCTATAGGATTGTACACATCTAACACATGTTTCAGAGATTCAGTACATGCACCTAGTAGTTTTGCAAACTCTATGAATATGAACGAATGTGTAGTACCACAATAAAAAAGGACAGGTGCAGCATGGTCATTGACAAGTATTGTACCTTATACCAGATTTCCCTTTTCCAACTCTTCTGCAGTGGAAGCATATACTCGTCCCTGCAACCTCTTTTGTGTGTTCTATTGTGGTACCTGTTGTGGCAGAGGTGGTTGATGCTGCTGATATCCTCCCCCGACATTTCTTCTCTGCATGTCCGCCATCTTCTTATGGCGCTGACGAGCATAATGACCCATCTTGCCACAGTAGAGACAAGCACCAGTGTCCCTGGGGCAAGGTTGCCCGTAGTGGGACCGGTTGCACTTCTGGCAAACCCGATTTTGTCCCTGATGTTATGGAGGACAATCTCCATCATTATGCCTCTGCTTCTTGTGAGGAGGCTGGTGTTTCTTGCTACCCTGGTGTTGCTGCGGACCGGCTCCCCGTTTCCACGGAGTATCATTCTGACCCTTCCTTGATCGCTCTCATTCTTCGTTCAGCATAGTAGCCACTTCAATGGCTTGTGCGAGGGTGGACGGCAGATTAATCATCACTCGTGATCGTAATCTGTCCTTAAGTCCATAGACATACTTAGTTGCCCTGACTTTATCATTCGCGAACAAATTTGGGCAATAACGCTCCAAGGTCCAAAATTTGGTAGTGTATTCTACCAGATTCATATTCCCTTGAGTAAGCTCCAAGAACTCTTGTTGCTTTTGATCACGAGCGTGCTGAGGAAAATATGTCTCTAAGAACGCCTCCTTAAACACTTCCCATGGAATAGGATCCATCTCGGCAAAGTGGATGGTTCAGACTGTGTCCCACCACTTCTGTGCATCTTCCGTCAAGCGGTAGGTGCCGAAGTCTGTTTGCTTATCATCGGGAATAGCCAGAACCCGAAAAGCTCGTTTTGTCTCTGCAATCCAACTCTTGGCTAGCTCAGGATCAGCTTTGCCTGAGAAAGTGGGCATGTTCAACTTCAAGAACTTCTCATAGGTGATTGTGCCGTTATTATGCCTTGCACTTATGGCTGCAGCTAACTCCGCTTGGTTGCGCATTTGGGTGTCCATTGTCTGAGCCAGATTACCGAGAGTTTCCATCACAAAACCCCTTTGTTCCTGCCATTCGTTTGCAGTGCTCAAACTAGCTTGGGATAGGCAATACATCTAATAATCATTTCAATACACACAATTTTACTATCTTTGAATTGTAGTGTTCCTAAAGTCATTACATGTATATATCTATACTTATACAGGAGAAACAATACAATTATCATGACTAATAAAGAATTTATATTCACAGAGCGCTTGCAGGGTGTAGCACGACCATGATCCTTGATTTATTGTTCCCAGGCTCTGATACCATAACTGTAACACCCCAAAATTTTAACCAAGATTTATGTGGATTTTTTTTTAAACAGCAAAAATAATCAATAATTTCAAGATTAAGCATTCTGGAACGATACAAGAAAGTAAGGCAAACCACACCATTTATTTTTATTTAAAAACTTATGAAGTTAAACATCAGAGTTTTCACATTATGAGTCTCAAAACAAAGCTTTCAATCTGAAAGAAAGTAGAACAGCCAGGGAACAAGTAGATCAAGTCTTGGTTAGCGCCTTATCCCGCGTCGCTCATAGCTCTACTCTTCACATGAAATTTGTAAATTAAAGGAATTAGACTATAACTGTCTAAGTAGAAAATTTATAACTTTTAATGCAGGTATATCATGAATCTAGTATGTGATATGGGTGTCCTGTGTGATTTTCAGCATATACATAAGCAAATAAGCAGATTATGCAACAACAATAATGTAGCAGGTAAGACATTATGCAAATAAGGCATATTCTACAACATCAATAATAGTAACATGCATAACATTCATGTAACAATCGCATTATGAATTCAATTATCTCATATCTTCATATTTCAGGATTTCGTTTCATCATAAACTCAAAACATGCTGAAAGATTATGAAATTGTCTCTCTAGTAACTTCACTCACTGTGATACTTAATTATTCTAAATAGTGTTTATTTTATCTTATCCCGTGGGTACACACAGGCTGAGGCAACCATCACAGAAGAGAACGTTTGGGGGTATATTATTCAAGGTTATTTTATTAACTCGAACATTCTAACTGAGAATAAAATCTCAAGGGAGCGGCCAGTGATCGAGAGAACCTCCCAAAAGCCAAAACCAACAACAGAATGCATCCCTAACTTCTGCAGAAGAACAAAGAGCTACCACCTAGGACACACTGGTAGTCTGGATCCCCCATCTCCGAGGACTGGAGACCAACGAGTCACTTTAGCTCGAAACAATTAAACACATGTCCCCGGAGTTTTGTACCACCTACCCTCTCCAAAATAAGCCCAAGAACTAAGTGAGTTAATCTTTTCATTTAATTGACTTCCCAAGGTATAGGGGCATTTCCCCAAACCTTCTACTACAATACTAGTAGATTCCCAACCTTAGTCATGTTACTAAGGTATAACACATTCTGTCTCCCTCTTTTTTTTATATGTATATTTTTTTTATTGCACAAACCCACTCAGAGTTCTCCAGTGCCTTTAAACTAGTCAAGCACAAAACATTTACGATTAAGTTTTCCTCATTTCTTTTTAATTGCATAGCACACAAGCTAATAGCCCCAGTACCCGCATTGGGTAATCCATTCATATTGCCGATTAGGCAAAACACAAATCCATATGTAACTAAGTGCACCATCAAATATTTGAAACCAACATACAACCTCCCACAACACAGATAACATGCTACTTACAGGCAATTCAAATCATATATTACAGTCTAATCAATGATAACAGTATCGTTGTCGCATATTTCAACTCCCTCTGGGAGAACAGGTACTTGAGACTTTTATGATCAATAAATACCTCAAATTGTTCCCCATACAGGTAATGTCGCCATAATTTCAAAGCGAACACTACAACTGCCAATTCGAGATCATGAGTTGGATAATTTCGCTCATGAATCTTTAGTTGGCAAGAAACATACGCTATCACCTTGCCATTCTGCATTAAGACACATCCCAAACTTGTACCTGATGCGTCTGAATATACCACAAAACCACCATGACCTGAAGGTAGAGCCAACACTAGGGCGGTGGTAAGCTTCTTCTTTAAGATTTGGAAACTCTCCTTGCAGTTATCCGTCCATTCAAACTTAATTCATTTCCTTAGAACCTTGGTATGGGCATGGCAATCCGTGAAAAATCTGGAATGAATCTTCTATAATAGCTTGCTAGTACTAGAAAACTCCTGATATCACCAATATTCTTCGATTGACCCCAATTTAATACAGCTTCAACCTTAGTTGGGTCCATCGATACTCCATCTCGTGATATGACATGGCCTAAGAACATGACCTTCTCAAGCTAGAATTCACACTTAGAGAATTTGGAGAACAATTGGTGTTCCTTGAGAGTCTCTAATACAATCCTAAAATGTTCTCGATGTTGCTCTATGCTTTCGGAGTATATAAGTATATCATCGATAAAGACGATCACAAAAGTATCCAAGTACGCTCTGAATACCTGATTCATCAAATCCATGAATGCGGCAGGAGCATTTGTCAATCTGAATGGCATAACCACAAACTCGTAGTGTCCATACCTTGTTTTGAAGGTTGTCTTTGGAATATCATCGTCCTTGATACGAAGTTGGTGATATTCAGATCTGAGGTTGATCTTTGAGAATACCTTAGCCTTTTGCAATTGATCAAGCAAGTCCTCAATGCAAGGTAAAGGATATTTATTTTTGATGGTCGCCTGATTCAACATCCGATAGCCTATGCACAGTCTCATAGACCCATCTTTCTTCTTCACAAAAAGAACTGGTACTCCCCATGGTGACACACTAGGTCTAATGAATCCTTGCTCCATCAACTCTTGGAGTTATTTTTTTAGTTCTTCCAACTCTACTGGGGCCATACGATAGGGTGCTTTCGAGATCGGTGTCATCTCAGGCACTAAGTCGATATGAAAATCCACCTCACGCTGTGGAGGTAGTCCAGGCAACTCATCCGGAAACACTTCCGAGAATTCACGAACCACTTCAAGCTCTTCTAATGGTGTGACCTTTGGCTCGTAGAAAAACACATTCACTAAGAATGCTCGGCACCTTTGCCGCATATACTTCTGAACCTTTAGGACCGATACAATTCGGCCCTTTACCGTAGGTCTGGAGAGCCGAAACTCAACCTTTGGTAATTCTGGTCGGGACAACACCACTTTCCCTTGGCGACAGAGAACATTGGCATAATGTTCATATAACAAATCCATCCCTAATATGACATCATATTCTATCATATCGAGTATGATCAGGTCAACAGGTAAATTCTGCCCCTCCAACACAATTGTTACATTCGAGATGTAGTTTACACATATTGAATTATATCCTATAGGATTGTACACATCTAACACATGTTTCAGAGATTCAGTACATGCACCTAGTAGTTTTGCAAACTCTATGAATATGAACAAATGTGTAGTACCACAATAAAAAAGGACAGGTGCAGCATGGTCATTGACAAGTACTGTACCTTATACCAGATTTCCCTTTTCCAACTCTTCTGCAGTGGAAGCATATACTCATCCCTGCAACCTCTTTTGTGTGTTCTATTGTGGTACCTGTTGTGGCAGAGGTGGTTGATGTTGCTGATATCCTCCCCCGACATTTCTTCTCTGCATGTCTGCCATCTTCTTATGGCGCTGACGAGCATAATGACCCATCTTGCCACAGTAGAGACAAGCACCAGTGTCCCTGGGGCAAGGTTGCCCGTAGTGGGACCGGTTGCACTTCTGGCAAACCCGATTTTGTCCCTGATGTTATGGAGGACAATCTCCATCATTATGCCTCTGCTTCTTGTGAGGAGGCTGGTGTTTCTTGCTACCCTGGTGTTGCTGCGGACCGGCTCCCCGTTTCCACGGAGTATCATTCTGACCCTTCCTTGATCGCTCTCATTCTTCGTTCAGCATAGTAGCCACTTCAATGGCTTGTGCGAGGGTGGACGGCAGATTAATCATCACTCGTGATCGTAATCTGTCCTTAAGTCCATAGACATACTTAGTTGCCCTGACTATAACTGACGGATTAGGGATGGATATTTATCTGTCTCAAAAACTAAATCAGCCGATGTTTTACGACGGAATATAATCTATCGCTAAATTGGCGACGGATATTAGAGACAGATACATATTCATCGTTAAATTTTAGTGACGGATATGTATCTGTCACAAAACCAAATCAGTGCTTATTTAACGATGGATTAGCGATGAAGCATGACATTCGTTAATCCTTCATGAATTAGCGACAAATCAGTTCTGTCACTAATTAGCGACAAGGAAATTGCGCCGGACGCTATACGTCGCTAAGCCATCGCTAAACAGTTCAGCGACGGATTAGCGTTGGATAGTGTTCGTCTTTAATCCGCAGAATTCTTGTAGTGACCAGATACCATGCCCAAAAATCTGGTCTAAGTCTGATTCCTGGGTTCGAACCAAACCCAACCCGTTGACACCCCTACTTGTTTGGTAACTAAAATGAATCATGCTACACAATCACAATTCAATATGTACTTTTGCGTTTGGCAAGGTTCTTGTGGAATCATGGGTCTGTGTAGGCTTGATAATCACAATAGAAGTTGCAATCAGAGAGAAGAAATATGGGTTATCTTAAGCAAAACACATGGTTAGCCATGTCTTGCAAGTTAATATAAATCTAAAAGATACAAGCATGCATATATCAACAATGTGAGCCTACCCTAGCTGAATTAGGTCACGAGCTTAGAACCAAACAGCTCTTGTTAGACATGATAGAGCACATGACATAGGCTTGTTGAGTTAAGCAAAAACCAATGTCATAGGGTCATGCTGTTTTAGCTGCGTGTCCTTGGTGACATGACCAGACACGCTATGACACGTTGATGTGGACAAGATTGGCATGACCATTATGTAAAAATAATATATTTATGTTTCCATTAAAAATTTAGAAATCTTAATCAAAACTTGAGCTGAACTCAGGTATGGTATGAAGTTTCATAAACCAAACTCGGCTCCATATATTAATACTTAATTGGACCTCCTTCATCATCAAACCTGGGCCCTATCGGGTTGGTACAGGTCGGGTCCAGGTCAGTCCCGACCGTTGATACCTCTAATCGGAGCAGATCCAGCTATGTCTGGATCTACAACTGTTTCGTGAATGGGTCCGACCCGTTTACACAACCCTTATATAAGGCACACCAACGGCCTCCGCTCTCCCTCCAAAATCCTTTCCTTATCCAAACTCCCTCACCTTCTCCACGTTCCTTCGTTCCTGCAAGTCCCTCTTCGCAGAGGAACCGAAACCCTAAAAATTCCATCGGAAATGGCGGTTTCGCTCTCCGCGAGCTCCTTCCTCTCCCTCTTCTCTCGCTCCTCCCTCAATTCCCAATCCTTATCTTCTACCCGGAGGCTCGGATTCCGAAGCGGCCTCGCCGGAAACCCCAGCTCCGCCGGCCCCGGTAGACGTAGCTCTGCCGTTCTTCCTCCTGTTTGCGCGGTTGCGGTCTCCCCGAAGATCGAGAAATTGGGGCAGGATATCAAGCTCCTCACCCTGGAGGAGGCCCGGTCCCTCTCCGACTACCTCCAGGAGGAGCTCGGCGTCTCTCCCGCCGCCTTCGCCCCCTCCACGGTGGGAGTCGCCCCTGGCGCTGCACCGGCTGGGGAGGCGGAAGCCCCCGCCGTGGAGGAGAAGACGGAGTTCGACGTGGTGATCGAGGACGTGCCGAGCAACGCGAGGATAGCCTCGATCAAGGTGGTCCGGGCGATCACGAACCTTGCGCTCAAGGAGGCCAAGGACCTCATCGAGGGGCTGCCGAAGAAGTTCCGGGAGGGGGTCTCGAAGGAGGAGGCCGAGGACGCGAAGAAAAAGCTCGAGGAGGTGGGGGCTAAGGTCTCCATTGTCTAGAGTTAGGATTTGTCTTGCAGAAGGCGGGATTCTGCATGAGATGAAGGTAGCTGAAATTCTTTCTTCTTCTCCTTCTTGTTTTTGCCTTTAGTTATGTACCCACTTTTCTGGCATCGCTTAAATTGGTCATGTTGAATGTGACCTAAGTGGATATGGGGTTTGGGAAATGCACGCATGACACTAATCTAGATACAACTAATGTGCACGTATTAATTTGATTGGTCTTTTTTCTTACATAAATGAACACAATGTAATCTGAGTTAAACACAGATCTGGCTATCATCTTGTATCAAGCCCATACCCGTGATCATGTTTCTCTTGTCGAACTTTTATCTAGCCTATTCTGTCGATGGGTGAGTACTTGACAACACAGGTTAGAATCAGGTCTAGGCAGGTCCTCTCTAACCTTGACCCACAAATTTTCTAATTTGGATGGGTTAGTATGGCTCCAAATCAAACATTGCATTTAGGACACGTTTGTTTTGCCCAAAGGTGGGATGAGCAACGACAGCTGGGAATCCAGAAGCAGCGATTTTTAGTCACAAGGTCAGGCTTTGACTTTCCCAGGATCCAATGGAGAAGCATTCTCAATTGCGAATCACAATCACAACTTTCACTCTGCGTGTTTCACTAAGCTTGAGAAAGTGCTGTGATTGTGGTTTGCAATCACAAGAAGCTGAGAAAAACCAAGAACCATAGGGCGTTACAAATGTTCTTTATACACACCATTTGTCAACTTTGAACTCATTTTCAAGTCCCAAATTAAATTTTCAACTTAAAATTGATTCTGTTGAGTCTGCATTACGCCAATGAGATCAAGTAATGTAGCTGTCCCTAATTTGGGATAAATAAATAAAAATTCAGTGGGGTGACACAGTTTAGAAGTTCATCTGCAGGATAAAGTTGTTTGAAAACTGTAATTTGAAAGAACGTTTAAACATTAATGGTGTGTTTGGCGCATTAGTTAAGAAGGCCTTTTAAAGTACTGTTTTTGTAGCAAAGGACCAACTTACCCTGGGCCTCCTAAAATGGGTTGGGTTTGGGTCGAGTATAGGTTAAACCCACCCAGCCCAACCTGAACCCAAGGTGGGTCTGGTCTGGTCATGGGTTGGGCCAACCTGAACCTAACTTGAGGTGGGTCAGGTCTGGGTCGGGTATAGGTTAAACCCACCCAGCCCAACCTGAACCCAACTGGAGGTGAGTGGGGTCTGGTCATGGGTTGGGCCAACCTGAACCCAACTCTAGGTAGTTCTGGTCATGGGTCGGGCCAACCTGAACAGCCTTTGGATTGTGTGTTTTCAACATAAAAACATGACTTTTTAAGGGGTGAAATTTTGACACACTGTGGACTGTTGATTTTTTAACCCGTAGGAAAACCTGCATACATGCCGAAAAAACATGATCAAAGAGCTCGTCCCTATTAAACAGAGCATGTAGATTACATATGGAGGGTCTGATCTTAAAAAAAAAACAGAACATTTAAAAAATAATGTTTTACATTCATGGTCCGGTTAAGATCGGGCCTGAACTGGCCTTTTGATGGAGACACTACGACATAAGCACTGCAGGGAACTACAACCTTCACATTGTTTCCTAGATTTGATTTAACCAGTGCTTCATGGATGTTGCTTAGTGCACTGATTACAAAGGGCTGAAATTGCCCACAATAGCTCTGGAGGAATGGCTTATTTCCAACAGCAACATACCTGCAACATCAACCACTGGACTTGCAGAAGTTATTTTTCAGATGAAACATCTGTCATATCATTTGTTATAGCTATCTAAAGATCACAGGAAGGAGGCTTTTGTGATAGCTTTCTCATCAGACAAGTCTAAAGTAGATATAGACAAAGGATGCTCAAAAGTTTCACACCACAATTATGAGCTTTCTCCAGTTCAGCGGATCAAGTTCCCTTACTAAAAGTGCTCCTGAAGCATTGTCCTAAGCATATGACACCCTGCTAGCAATGAAGCATCAGGGAGCAGCAACATACATGGTGAGATGAATCCTACCATGTTCAACAAGGTCATCTGTCCAAGGAAACAATCAAGGATAACCCAAGAGGCAAGAACTGAAGTTTTGCATGTCCAATTTGAGGAAAAACACAATTTATGCCCTTATTTTTTTATTTTCTTACACTATCTAATGCATGCATGCAGTTAGTTATTTTCAATATGCAGGTCCAACCCATTTTAGCCCATTTTTTGGCTGTATCATCTCCATATGAAAACCCAAATCAACTATTTATCTCTCATAATTTAGAGACAAATACTTTGAAGATAACTGTGGAAATCTAATAAGCCAATAAGCAATGTCTAACTCAGCATCAGGCCCACAGGTTGGCATGAAAATTCATAAGCAAAGGTTACACAAGTGTGGTACTTTACACACCAGCTACATGGATAGATGCTCAAGAAATGAAAAATACATTTAAAAGAGCGTCATGCTCAATGAAATCCTGACCATTAACAGATCCAGCTACATCAGGCCCAGTTGTATGAGTCAGGGACCCACTTGGACCATCTAAAGTTTGGCACCTTTAAAACCCGCCACCTGCAAGCCAGTCTTTGTGAAGACCAGCAACAAACAAATCAAACTAGGAAGTCCAAGCATCATAATTTAAAAAAAAGTATGACAGCAATTGCTGTGACAATTTCAAGGATAAATAAGAACAATCACCATGAAAATTTCTAAGATGAAAACAAAATGTCCATGTGAAATGGATAGGGAGACTGAACCACTGACCCATAACCCACGAATATGGATACTTATAGGAGTATGGGTGATCCTGTTAGATGAATTTGAAAATGCTTGAGAATCCTAAAAAGAATAGATGGATAGGCAAGACCATCTATAATTTCTGGCTTGAGCTAAATTCAAATGCAACTATTATTTATGGGTTTACATATGTCAAGTAGATGACAAACCTATCAATTATTGCCTAAATTAGATGGCTGGAAGCACAGTTATCTCTTCTAGAAGAATTTCTGGTCAATGAAATATATTGGTTTAGCGAGTCTAGGAACCTGTTTAATAAGCATGCCTTTTTTCACCAAAAAAATAAAGATGCAAGGTGCAGGTCAAAACTGCAATAGTGTAAAACAACCAAAATCAAAGATAAACAAAGGGGGCCCAATATCCAGTGCACTAAAGGCATAACTAGAGCCAAGAGAAACCAATATAGGAGCTTAAGCATTTAATAAATTAGTAATTATCATTATCAAACGAAGAATAGCTATCTCACAAGGACACAAACACGGCACATATGGCATGCAGATTCAAGGGTTTTCTAAAAATTAGGACAAGAGAACTAAAAGCACCCGAGTCATCTTGCTTCCAAGATGTGTCAGTTCTACTGTGAGATATAAGATTTCAAGCAGGAGTCTTGGGAGCACTTAGAACCCGCTACATTTTGCTTTCTCCTCAAGACTTCCTCTCTACTCACAAGGTTTCTTAGTTAACCTCCCTGATACTTAGGGGACACTAGATAAGGCAGTAGAACATGTGAAACTTCTCCAAGGTCTCCTTGTCTTTCATACACAAACAAACTTCATCAAATATAACAATGTCTGTCCTGAAAAGCAAAAACATGAGATCCAGGGATACATATAACTCCTTTTGAGACCTACCATAAACATGATGCAATAAATTCAACACAGCACAAGGACTAATGGTAGTATGGTAGTACAAGAAAAGAAGCACAAGCCATGCATGAACAGAACTGAATGAACTCCCATATCTAAACAAAGCTTGTTAAGAACAAAAAGACCTAGGATCACAAAGTTAACTTGATGGTTGGTAAACATTGGAAAAGGGTGAAAAAAGAAGGAAAAGGCTCACCATGTGCACTACGCCAGCTTGGTATGGCTCAAACACAAGAATTAAATCACTGAAATTTACACTAAATTTATCCAATTTCAATTTTGTGATTAATCATAGACTCCCGCTCAAAGTGATGAGATCAAAAACTGAAATCATGGTTGTCTCACAAACTGAACCAATTTACTTTTGTACTATAACTTTTAGAACTTTATAATAAAGATCATTCTCTGATAAAGTCTCAAAGGATTGCAGTTACCTACTGACGGTACACCTCTATAACTTAATTTATACAGTCAAGTAACCACAATCAACAAATTAAACTCTTCGAAGAAAGGAAAAAAAGAAAGAAAGATCACTAACCTCCCAAGGGCAAGGCTTAGGAAGCAGATCAGGTCATGCTGAACATGAGTGTTTTTGCTCATGCCGACATCGTGGCCATCCGATTTGCATTTTAAAAAGCTCAAAAGTCAACAAAACCACATGGCATTCATCCAAAATGCAAACAGATGGCCTCATGTTCAGCATGACCTGATGTAAACCCCCTCCAGCGAAGTCGCCGGAGGGGATAAACATTGAAAAGGGGGGGGGGGGGGGGGTGAGGGTTATCCTCACCCCACCGTGAGGGCTATAAATATCCCTCACAGTGCGCCTTTCCCCTCACTCAAGCAAGAGGAAGCTGAGAGAGGGCAATAGAGAGAGTGAGAGAGGAGTACTTACCAACGACGACGACGGTGGCAGTTCGGTGAGTACCTCCTCCCCTTCTCCTTCTTCATCTTCTTCTTCTTTCCTTTTTCCGCCGACAACCATGGCTGTCGACGATTTACAGAGGAAATAGAAAAAAAAAACAAAGATGGGAAAGAAAGAGAAAGAGAAAGAGAGGGAGGGTCGGTCGGCCGACGCTGGTGGCTGATCCCTCTGTCGCAGGGAGGGTCGGCCGGCGCCGGATGCCGACTCGTACCCTCTTGGGTACAGAGGAGTGGGTCGGTCGGTGGCCGACCCTCTATGTAAACGAAAGGGGTTTTGCCCTTTTCGTTTTTTCTTTAAAAGACACACCGAGGGTCAGTCTGGGTCACGCCCAGACCGCACCCAAGGTCGGGTCAACAAAAAAAAAGGACTGAGTCGGTCTGGGTGTGACCCAGACCGAATCGGGTCGGTCTGGGTCGCACCCAAACCAGGTTAAAAAAAATGTGTTGGTTGAATCGGTTCGGGTTGAACGTCTAAAACCCACAAAAAAAACTTTTCGGACCCGAGACGGATTTGGACCCGACCTGGATCCGATAACCCATTAGGGTTAAAGATCACAGGGGAAAGAGGGTTTTATTTTAAACCCTTCCTCTCCTGCGCCCCTTTCTCGAATCCCTCTCCCCCCCCCCTCCCTTTCGAGCTCTTTAAGAGCAACATAGAGGGGAGGGAGGACACACAATGTGCTCGCCTTCCTCCTCCTCTCCTCCCGATGTCTCTCTCACTCTAGTTTTTGCCGGCGACCCTCCACCTCCTCCGATAGCCTCTTCGGCAACCCCGACCGACACCTCCCTACGTCGCTGCTCTCCTCCCTCACTCTCGGTTTCCCTATGAGATTTCCCGACGATCATCATCGCTAGCGACCGCGGACTCCAGCGAGAGTGTTGCCGACATCCTCACCCCGACCTTCCACTTTCGTCGCAGTCCTCCACCTGGTGTTATAGAGGGCCCTGGCAACGATCGTCGTCATCAACAACACCCCCCAATCTTCTTTCCCTTTCTCTACTTCCGCCGGTGACCGACAACCACCTCTATCTGGAAGCCTCTCTGCCAGACCCCTTCTCTGATCGACGCCTCCATCATCATCGGCTTCCAACCCCGATCGTCGACCATCATGCTAAGAAGGCCCTTAGGTAACGATTTACCTCTTCTCCTCTTGTCTTTTCTCTTTCATTGGGGTAGCTCCGACGTCGGTCTTCAGGCAAAGGCTTTTACTCCTCATCTGTCTTCGTCCTCTTCTGTTATTCCGGCCAGCAGGCAGGGGCATCGCCCCTGCCCCACCTCTTGTTGGTTTTCGTTAAGCAGGGGCATCACCCCTGCCTCTCCATGGTCTTCGTCAGGCAGAGGCAAAGCGCCCCCTACCATTTTTTGGTCTTCGTCGGATGAGGGTGAAGCCCCCTACCATCTGCCTCTGCCCGTTTGACAAGGGCTAGACCCCCCTTGCCTCTATTGTCCGTCAGGCAGGGATCAGGACTCCCTGCTTCTGCCACCCATGCCTCTCGGTCAGGCAAGAGATCAACCCCTACCTGCCTTCATCCTGGTCAGGCAGGGGGCTAGCCCCTATCGACCAGATCTTCGACAAGGGGTTGAGCCCCTGCCCCCGCTTGTTGTTTCTCAGGGGTTGGCAAGGTGCCTGGCCCTGATCTGACAACATGCACGCCCTTTCGGCAAGGGTTGGTCCCCACCGACCCTCTCATCCTTTTCCTTAGAATCATGCGACAACGGCTGGCCCCTACCGCTTGGATCTCGGTAGGTAGGGAGCAAGGCTCCCTGCTCCTGCCACTTTATTCCAGGCAAGGGCTATGACCCTGCCTCTGTTACAGGGCTCCCTGCCTCTACCTCTTTCGGGTAGGCAGGGGCATCCCCTGCTTCTACAGTGTTGGCAGGAGGCGTGCATGCCTCCTTTTCTTTTCTTCTCTCTAATATATGTTGTACTAATGCCTTTAAGCATCTCAGGTTACATGGAGGAGCTGGTTCGCCTTCGTGGTTTGAGCCCGTATTGACCTATGCTGCAGGGTACGAGGAACCGCAATCCCTCAAGGTAGGGGATTCTTGCGTAAAAGGACAATGAACAGATAAATGCTAAAATAAGGAAAGATAATTAAAAATGAAAGAGGACGATGACATATGTATATGTATAAAATAGATACATATGTCTTTTAACTCAAGGACACGATTTTGTGATCCTTGTCCTCTTTACTTTTCTTGCACTTTACTTTTCTGTTGCCCCACACTTTATGCGTCACGGCCTTTACGTTTTGTCTATTTTAATTTATGTATTTTCCTTTCTGTTGCCCCGCGCTTTATGCGCCAAGGTTTTCCTTTTTGTATGCTCTCCTACCTTGCATATTACTTGCCTACATGTCTAGTTAATCGAGGTACGGTTTCATACCTCGTGTACTGTCCTGGGTATGTCACTTGCTTGTGTGTTTGATTGGTCAAGGTACGGTTTCATACCTTATGCATCACTTTAAGTAATCACATAGTTGCTTGACTGTTTAGTGAGGTACAGTTTCATACTTTGTGCATTGCTTCTGAGGTTTTGCACTCGACACACAATTTTGCACTTTAGGAACCGATAATACTTTATCTTCGCACTGTAACGTGCACGTGCTTACTCTTTTGTTAGCTTGCACTCATTGAGTGCAGCTTTGAGCATATTTCAACTTATTTCTTTGTCTTAAAAGGCATGATGCACACTTATGCACTTGGTTCTCCAAAAAGGATAACTTTTAGGCATCAACCTATTTTCAAAACATATTGTTTGATAAAGCGGATTTTGAAAGCCTTTTGCGAGGTAGCAGCTGAATCTCCCAAATTGATGTGTTTGAGAGAAGTGTTTACGACTTCAGTTCGCATACCCGATACAACTCGGATAACCCTGTTTAAGGGCATGCACATAAGTTGGGTGAAGGTTCTACCGAGGAACATGCACCATCACTAGACCAGTGTGAGACCTAGTTGTTGGGTTTTCTGGCCAACTAAGATAGTTGACATTTTTCCTTCCTTTCCGAGACGATTACTGATGGATTTCTTCTGAGAAATCCATGCCCCTCTTCTCATAGTCGTACCTTTAGTCATGTACGATATGTTTGAACTACGAGGAACAGGATGAGAGGTCTGTAGTAACCTCGAGGTGTGTTTTGACACTTTCTATTAATCATGTAATATCGATGTTCACCTAACAGGCAAGATGCTCGTGACAGTCTAAAGGACCTGAGCATGACAAATTTGAACTTGAATGGTTACACCATATCTTATCGGCAAAGCATTGTTGTGAGGATTTTCTTTTGAGAAATCCATGCCCCTCTCTTTGTGGTTATACTTTTGAACAGGTACTTTGCGTACTACGATGAGTAAGATAAGATGTTTATATTTACCTAGAACGTGCAATGGCTCGTGTTTGAGATCACAAAATGGTGATGTTGTTACCCTCACTATGAGTTGACCCCTCTCATCACGGTTGTACTTTTGAGCAGGTATGTTGCGTACTACGATGAGTAAGATAAGAGGTGTGCGGTTGCCTCAAACGTGCATTGGCACGTATAATTTACTAAATGGTGACTATGTGCCTTCACAGGCAAGATGCTTGAGTGGGTCAAAAGACCAGAGCATGTAGAATAGAACGACGGTTAAGAAACCCTCATTGTGCTCATTTGACACGGTTCATCAAGAGAGAGGATGGATGATACAAAACTCCAATGGATAGGTCCTTTAATGACAATTACGGGCAAAAGACTCAGATTCTCTAATCATCGGAATTAGGGAAAATGCTACAAAGATAGCCCTCAGGCTACTTCTGCAGAAGTTTGGATGCATCCATGGGCCACTTATGCCTTTGGGGATTTACTCTCTTGGTCACTGGCCATCCCCTTAGGAGCGAACTCAGTCAGTCATTTAGGGTATCAGAAAATACATAGCATAATAAACCTTCAGATGGATCTCATCTGTTTCTACGTTTCGTGCCTTGTGCGTACCCACAACGGCCAGCTAATAATCAGAACAAAAATATAAACTATTCACGTTATTATGAGATGTGCGTACTGTGATGTGAAATGCTTGTTTGCTCGGTAGTTCAACTTTCTACTCGTTGAGCTATGTATGCCTATTGTGGCACTGCTCTTGTTGGTGGAACTGGTTACATAGTCCTTTGTTAATAATTAGCTACTCATACTAGTCCAATGCTTATGATGATAGCATTATGCTAGTTGCGATATATTAGCATGTGACTTGCTACTGGGTTGAACTATTTCATGCTTATTGTAATATAGCACTTGTTGACTTGCGTCTCTTATGACGAATGTGACTGCTTACAGTCCGTAATCTACGAATTGTTTATATGACGAATGTAATGGCTCACAGCTCGTAATCTACGAACTGTTTACCACTAGAACCAATATAGTTGTTTGTCTTATAAGTTATTTACCCCTTGTGGTTAATATATATGTGTTGTCGGGTGATTGCTTAATTACGAGTAGTTTATGCTTGTTGTGCAATGACTTGCACTTTATGATTAATATAGTTACCTGTCGGTGAACTGAAGAGTTTAGTGGTATTTGCATGCATTGTGAGCTTCGTTATAAATGCTTATTCAGTTTCTATGCTTGACTGCTTGGTGGAGTTAGTTACTCCCTACCTATAGAATCAGTTGGATTGTTATAAATGCATATTTTACTTGTTCAACACTTTGTTCTTACTGCTCTTGTATTTAGTTATTTGCTTTACTGGAGTTTTGCTTGCCATACTCGGCAGCATGTATGGTTAGTTTTGTTTTGTTTCTTTTGTTTAGTTGAGCAATTATCTTGCTTATTGTAGTCTTTGTTTCTCCTTGTCTTGTGCACCCCTACTAGTTTTTCGTAAAACTGACCCATTTCATGAGCAGGTGGTAGACAGGTTGAGGCAGCTTGCGATAACACGATGGTGTGATGAGTTCAAGATGAGACCATTTCCCTGATGTTTCACTCTTGAGGACATGTTGGTAAATTTGGTATAAAGTGTATTTCAAAAATTCTCTTTTAATTAAACCTTGAGTTAGTAAAACTGTTATACTAAACTTCTTTTTGGTTTCAATAAATATAATGAGTTACAAAATCTGATATACAAATTCTCAATTATTGACATTGTATTTTGAAACCAATTGTTTTCAATAGTTGTGCAAAATTCGACAAAGAAAAGTTTATGTTGTAATGCGCTCAAGGTCCATTGACTTGTTGTTTTAAAAATATCATTTTCTACTGATTTACTATTTAAACTCTGATAATCGTATGATTTCAAAGCTTTCTAAACTATTCTAAAAGTTACAAGTCCTAGATTTTTGGGGTATTACAGAACTGGTTCATACCAAACCGGTTCAGCCAAACCGATTTATATGGGTTGGTCCAGACCAGACTGATCTGAACTGAACTAGTTCGGACCAACCCGGTTGAGACCAAACTAGTTCAAGTGGAAACGGTTCAGACCGAATCGGGTCTGAGCTAAACCGGTTTGGATAAACCTGAGGCCGAACCAGTTCGATCTAACTGAATCTGGGTTCTTAGTTTGGATCTAGTTCGATCTGGACCTGTTCTAGATCCAGACTGACTGTTCTGGACCTGATTGCATCAATCCTGGATCCATATTATAACTGAGCCTAGATCAGACTATCTTAGATCCAGTCAAACAATTTTGGATCCAGTTAGAATATTCTGGATCCAGTCAAACCATTCTGGATCCAGTCAGACTGTTCTAGATTCAGATGAGTAATGAATCTGAATCCAAGCAGACAGGGTTGGATCGAGATAAAAAATAGATCTGGATCGGATCGTAAGATAGTCTCGAATTGTACCAAAATTCGAAATGACCATAATACCTTTTTGGGTACTCGAGATCCATTTTGATAAAATGGACATAACTTTATACCTCGAACTCAGAATTGAGTGAGGTTTGGTGCGTTGGACTCGTATCGTAGAAAGGAATCTACTAGTCTATGAAATTCAGTCAAATTAGTGATGCAGGAATTAAGGGTTCATGATTAAATTCAAGAAAGGGTAATTTTATAATTTAGTAATAATATGTGAAGTTTTCTGCATTAATATGAACATATTATGTAACCAGATCATACTGTTAGAGCTTCATGAGGCTTGATTTCAAGGAGATCACAGATTCTCCTTCAAGGTAAGGGATATTATAAATAATTTTAGAAGTGAGTAAACATTTTACGTTGCATGTTATTGTGATTTTGTGTATTAATATGAGTAGCATGATATCTTTCGAGTGATACCATGACATGCATAAAAATTATCATGCTTGACATTATGGGTTGATTTTATACATGTGGTTGTGATATCCATGTTAGTTGTGATGTGTCCTGCATGATTGAAAGAGATTGTATTTGTGATTGCATGTCTAAATGTTCATCAATATCATGCATTGTGATGAGATTATGTTAGATTGGAGTCCCATACAGTCTATTCATGTTGTATGAATAGATATTTTGAGATCAACATGCATAACCCCTTAAATCTCGAAAGTAGCGACCTGTGGTAATGACTACCTGGTTCACGGCTAGAGTGCAGTCACTACGGAGAGTGAGCCACCAATGATTTAACGATGTAGAGACCCTATATCTTTGCGTGCTTAGTGAGAGAAGTGTGAGTCCTAAAGTCATCATGAGATTTAAGAATGAGATTCGTTGTGAAGAGTTCACAACATCACTCATGAGAGAACGAGTGTATGACGAGTTTGAGAATATGGTTCAATGGGTTAAACTTAGTTATGACTTAGAGTTTCACTCACACTGGGTTGAGACTCTGGAGGGTCAGGGATGGTTGATAACCATCATGGTTAGGATGTAGCATGAATCATACCGAGATTGAGAGCTTGACCTCTCAGCTAGCTATAGGTGGGGTCCCCACGATGGTTCACTGCAGTGCCTGGTGGTCCAGAGACCACTGAGAGTGTATGGTTCATTGTCTAACCAACACGTAGAATTGATGTGTTCTACGAGGTTGCTACGCCCATAGATAGATATGACTGATATAACCAACTTAGTGATAGTTGTGTAAGAGAGTATTTGAGAAAGTTAACGGAGAAAATTAAAATATACCAACTTGTGTGGTGTGTCGAAAATTAAACTAAGACTAGAGGCTTAGAACCCACTACAGTTGTAAGTTAATAGTTTATTTGTTTATAATTATTCTTTACTGGATTATAGACTCACCCTCATGTTTAATTACAACTGTAGGTTTCATTCATTAGACCAATCAGAACGTGAGCAACTTCTTCTTCTATAGCAGAGCATTTGGTATATTTCATTTCCTTGTCATTGAATAAAATGTATTTTCTTTTCTTTGTCATGAATGATGAACTTTGTAAGAAAAAATGTGATGATGGTAATAAAATGATTTTTTTTAGCCACGTTTTCTTTGTGTAAACTTTAAACTTTTTTCTCTGGGAAGTAATACCAACCGAACTCGGACTCCTGAGATCTTAGATCGGGGTGTTACACCTGATTTGCTTTCATGAAATTAAGCTCCTTACATGAGAATGAGCAAATTTCATCATGGCATTCCAGATTGGGAGGAGCCATCAACTTTACCATCCAAACACCTCTCCATTTGGAATACCTGAGACCCATTCCTGAAAGGCCTTCTAGGCTCTAAGAAGGGGCTCCAAACGCAACCTATATTTTGAAAAACTCATAAAAGAAGAAATGCCTGGATGTACACAACCATAAGCATATCATGGTGGTCCTTTGAATTCCTCACCGGTTGCCGACGAAGCACAAAGTACCCTAACCCTAACTCATTGCTAGATGCTGTTGAACCAAAATGCTGACTAATCACCAAGTTACTTGCAGGAAATCAGCATCTTGTAATTCCTTGAACCTGTTTGGATATTGTCAAACCAGGAACTTGAACCTGCCACTGGATACCTTAGACTAACATGGCAAAAGCTCTAAATTTTTAAGATCATTCTATTTATTTAGGTTACTTGGAGTTCAGAGTTCACCATTGTCATTATAATCATTATTGCAAGTTTTTTGTTATTATGTGGACTTGTTTTTTATTTGATAAAAGATTTTGAATTATTTAAGTGAATTACTGAATTTATTTTGATCTTCTCATTTCGTTACATTGGATTCAGGTTAAAGGTCGTGAAGTTTAATGCCATCATCTTGTTGGATTAATTATATTAGTTAATTGTTTGACTTAGATTTCTATTTTGGTGTCTGAATTGCCTTGATGTTAGGATTCTCCGGTGTAAGAAAATTTGGCGAGTGATTATGTGTGGTTTAAAAGTATTCATGTTAGGATGTATTTTTGAATTTCTAAGTGGGTTGGTAACTTGATTTAGGTCATTTAGTATTTCTTTATTATGTTGGGTAGAATTGAGGTGTTTCATTTTAATGGATAGGGATTTGGATACTAAGATGTAGGAATAGTTGTAGGTCATTTCTTGGATATGGTCTTAGCCATAGTTACTTTGTGCAGCTAACCATGACCTGCGGTTCAATGATCTTGGGCATTTATTGCCACTGATCAACCAGTGCATGGGCTTGTAAGAATAGTAATCTTGAGTACTGGGAAAAGATTCTTGCCAGATAGGATCTAGATTTGTGTGTGTGTGTGTGTGTGTGTGTGGGCTTATTTCTTTGGCTGTTTGGATTTAAGTCAATGGCCCCTTAACCTTTGACAATAGAGTATGATTTTGAGCTCAGAGGTCTAATAGCTCATCGTAGTCATAACAATGGTCCACTTCTTTAGACAGTTATTGGTATTTAAGGAAATAACGTGCAATAAATATTATCACTTCTTGGTTAGGAAGTATAGTATGAGAAAACAATTTCCCTTTATGATTTTACGTGTTCAGGGTCATCCATATTTTCTCAAATTTTACATGTTCAAGGTCATCTATATTTTCTCAAATTGATAATACTGGGACTTCTATCAGAACGCTCTTCCAGATTCTTCGTCAATCCAGAATCTTAAGCAGTATAAAAGTTCTCCTAACAAATGTTAGTTGGGGTGAATGGTTTCTTTTGTTTTTTTTAGATTGAAAAGCGGAAGCTGTTTTTGGGTTTGTTCTTATTCTTAAACCCTCAATCAAATTGTTAAGTTTTGTTTTTTTTTTGTGAAACTGCAGTTCTGGTTTTGTATATATATCTAGGCTGTGAGGGTTGGTGTGAATTTCTACTTGCTAAATGATGGAACCCTTACAAGTTTTAGTTAGGTTCCCCTATACTTTATTGTGGCTTTCTATTTAATCTGGGTGCACATATTTTCCCATAAGAGGAAACTTTTTAATGACTTTGGTTTTGTTAGTAATTTCTTTGCTGTTATAAATTATTGACTTGCAAAAGTTTGCCTTTCACTTTCTGATCGTTAAAGCACATACATAGCAATCATTTAACATCTTACATGGGTTATGGTTGTAATCGTCAATCCTAGTTTCTACGCGGGTTTGCTTCCATTGACTCCTTGTTAATGCTAAAACTTGATTCGCTCTACAATCGTGTATCCACCTATGATCTCATGTCTTCATTGATATCCTCTTCCTCTTGTGTCCTTTTAACGTATTTCTTCAGTGAATTTTCAAGTCTGTGTAACATGCCAAAACCATCTTAATAAGATTTCGTAATTTTTTCCTTATTTGTGTTTCCCTGGACTAACTCATGTATAGGGTTGGGATTTTATCCTATTTTACTTTTGTTATTGATATCCTTCTTAACATATTATCTTAGGGATATGCAGTCTCTTCTTGACCATGATGTGTTGTTGAAACTTTGGATTTAATAAGTTTAGTATTGTTATGCATCATCATCATCATCATCTTTAAGTCTTATCCCAACTGCATCAGATATTCATTATGAAATCTATTTATCTATTCCTTCCTCATCTAAAGCTATGGCCTCAATCACCTTAAAATCTTTCATATCCTATGTTACAACCTCCCTCCAAGTCCTCAATAGTCTCTCTTTCTAATTCTTTGTGCTTGCTATGTGTCAAACTTACTGGGGTTGTGATCGGTCTCCTTGCAATGCATCCAAACCATCTTAAAGAACATTTTATTTTTTTATTTGCAGTACTATTAAACAGTTTCTGTTTATTTCTAGCATTATTTTTTTCCTCTCTTTTTTCTTTTTTACTTCATTATTGAGATTGACATGCACATCTTCATGATATTTAGTCTTTCTTTCTGTCGCTTTTCTGTTGCCCAACATTCAGCATCATAAAAGAATGTTGGTCTTATAACAACTTTGTAAAAACGTCCTTTTAATCGTGGAAGCACTTGCATATCATATAGCATTGCATTGGCTCGTAGCCATTTCATCCAACCATCACAAATCCTATTGGTGATGTTTTTTGTTAAATCCACCATGTTATTGTACGATAGATCCTAAAATATTTTAAAGCTTTTGGCATTGTTGTGTTGCACGGTATTGTATTTTCAAAACACTATTTTCAAATATTTCCTTTTCTTTATTGAAGACAATTAGACAAATGCATTATTCCAAAGTTCTAGTTTCGTTTGCACTTGTACATCTTCTCTATCTTGACTAACAAATACTAAAGGGCACATTTGGAAAGAGGGAAAGTAGGGATATCAACCCGAATCTGAATCCAATTAGTCAGATTCAGTATTAATTTTTCATTGAAATCCGAATGTGAATCCGATTAAAACCTGAATCTGACTAAGGTCTGAATCTGATTAAGTATAAATATCGGTTTTTGGATTAGTCGGATCTGGATTCGGTTCTATCTTTTTCCATCCGACTTTGAATCCGAATCCGATTAGGTCAGATCCGATTGTCAGATTCGGTAATGCCTAGTTCCGACCCAAATCTGACCCATTGACATCCCTAAGGGAAAGTGATTCATTTTCATGAAGATAATACTTTCTCATGTAGCAGCTGGTTCAAATCTTACATGAAATCTGTTGTCCCAAGCCAATTAGAAAATAGATCCTAATCAAAGAAACTTTTGTGGGATTCAAAATCACCCTGCTCTCCCCACCGTGATCCGATGAAAGTTTCTCACCCATAATTTGCCTATACTTGCTCTCTCTATCTTTCTCTCAAAATGTAAATGGGTTTAGTATGAAAATGCCAAATTCATCCTGATTAGATCTCTATCAGGTGATATCTTGTTTTGTATTTGACATTGGATCAAATTACATTTAGTTTGGATCCAATGCAATTAGCTTTGGATTTTGTTTTAGACTATAGCAAAATGAAGGATATTGGATCCAATCTATTTGGATTTCCAGCTTAATATAGTATAAAACAAAAATGACAAACTAAATCATATTGCAAGTCGTATAGTTTAAAACAAACATGATAAACTGATACATTAATATGATTATTTTTCGTATTTAATTTGCTTCCTTATGTGAAAAAAATCCTTATTCCAAACATACCCGAAGTCATTTGTAAACAACATATACCAAGGACCTCATTTCAGGTAAAAGATGCTACTTCATCTAAACTTATAATGCAGATAGTTATGAAGATCCTTGATGTAGCCCAACTTCAACTAAAATATAAATGTCTCTTCATTTGTAGTTTTCACAATCATTTTGACTCTATATACATATCTTGAATGATTTCAATATATTAAAGTCGTTTGTTCAATATTAACCAAATTTATTGCATTGGTACCATGTCATAGGCCTTTTCCAAATCAATAAAGACCATATGCAAATGTCTCATTTAGTCTGCAACTTCTCACAAGTTGCCTTAACAAGCAAATAACCTCAATTGTTGGTTTTGTTGGCATGAAACCAAGTGGTTTTTAGAACACTTTATGTTTTCTTTTTAAATGTTCTATTATAAGTTCCCATAAGTTTCATAATATATGTTTAATTCTCCTATGATTGTATCCACCTTTGTCTTTATAGATAGGAACCAAAACAATTTTGCGAACTCTGTGGTTCATTTTTCTTGTAGACAAAACATTGTTAAATAATTTCATTGACCATTTGACCGCTATTTGGCTCATTGATCTCTGAAGCTTGGTAGATATTCTATATGGACTTCCGTCCCCCTTCTTTTTACCACTATTTTTACTTCACTAATTCTATCAATCATTTTTTTTTATTAGGTTCTCCTTGTTCTGCTTCATCGGTTTTCATATAACAAGTTACCAAAAGTATTTTCTCTATCTATCTTTGATTTTATTCTCATTAGCCGAGACCTTTTCATCTTTGTCAATGTTCCAAATTTATGAGGTTAATTGATGTGTATTGAATGATTATGACTTGGACTATTCAAACAATATTTAACCTAAATTGCTAGGAAGCAGTCTTGCTGAGTCAGGTTATTGGGAGCACTCATAGTGGTTGCTATTGTTAAGTGCTCAAAGGATGTGTAACTGGTTAATAATGCGACTATCTGCAGTCATGTCAAAAGGTAGTCAGATGCGTGCTTAGCATATTTCAAAGTCTGATATAAAATATTTTGTTGCTTCTTACCAGTTGGTAGATGCTGATGAAGCTCAAGAACTGGTGGGAGCTTCAATTCAGTCTACAAGTTGTACCCTCTTTCCTTGTGCTCATTTTGTTAATTTTTAGGTCTTCAGCTTTGCCATCTGATAAGAAAATATCATGTAGAAGAGTTCTTTTGGTAAATGAAATGAAGCAAAAAGTTTTCAGTGATTCTGTCATCACACTGCAATTTTTGATGTACTACCGCCACCTTTGAACTCTAGCAGGTATAGCTCTCAAAATTTGTTCCTCTTAAACTTCTATCACTTGAGGTAATGTTCTATATAACGCTTAAAAATTATAGAAATTTCTAATGCATTTTCCTTGCTAAACACGATTCTGAACTTTGAATTACCAAAGAGAATTTGCATAGTCCTATCTATGTGGATTGGCTCTTATGGTAACTCAAGAAAATCCTTCAAAGAAGAATATTTAACTCGATAGGGGACCAACCCTAGTATATTATTAATTCTGAATTGGAATTTATTTCTAGGTATTGCTTTTAGACAGGCTGGAGTGTTCCAATTCTTACCTATGAATTAAGCAATGTAAATGAGTTAAAACCTGTCAGACGGGTGTGGGAATGTGGTATCGCATGTGTATGGCTGGTTTGTCTTTTCCAAAGAAAAAGAGCGTGTGTAATATATATCGGTAACTGAAATATGTTTACCAATCAAATATGTTTAATGGTATGAACCAAGATTTTCAAAGGTTTTTTACTTTTTTTCGAAAATTTCACCGTAAGTATGTGATCTAGACACCTGGTTTTATCTGTTGAATCATCCAATTACAATGTATAAGCTTTAAAGGGTTGAAAATCAATGGCTTAGCATTTTCATAAATATTCAAGCATAAAAAATTGCATTTCTTGATCCGATTATGACGATTCAATAGTTGATTCCTAGCAAATGTACCACGCTGAATGCATCTTCAGGGTTAAATTTGCAAGAAAACCTATGAAAATCTCGATTCATAACAGCAAACATATTTGATTGGTAAACATATTCCAGTTTTCCTATATATATGGTAAATATTATCTACTAATCAAGGCACAAAACTAATGAGCTAGAAATCATAGGTGCAAGTTGTATCGACTCCATCTAACCACATAGATGTGTTCAATATGGTTTGTTTGCTAAAGATCAAGCCTTGGACCGTGCTTTGCTTATGTAAAAATGTGATCTTTTGAGTTATGAAATTTTGGCACATTGTGGGCCATTGATTTTTGACCTCTTTAAAAACCTAATTACTTGTCATAATCACATGATTCAAAACAAGTTTCTTACTAAACCAACCATGTAGATCACATCCATAACATTTGATCTACAAAAAATTGATTTTTTTTAAGAGAAAAGCAATTTCTACTCATTAGTTTTATACCTTAATTAGTAGCCAATATATATATATATATATATATATATATATATATATATATATATATATATATATATATATATATATATATATATATATATATATATATATATATAAACACGCACACCAACGGGGGGCTCCCCTTGTCTGGGTGCACATCACGTTGTGTTGGGATGTTGCAAGTTCGAATCCCAATGGTACAGTTGTATAGCGGGTAGGGGTTGGCCTAACCCCAACTTTCTCTGTCAAAAAAATAAAAATAAAAATAAAAATAAATAAATATATATAATATATATATATAATATATTTGTTATAATCGATTATAAATGCATAAATACAATTGACTTGGCAAAGTTGGTGGAACCCTTTTTTTTTCTCACATCTAACACCATTATATATATATATATATCAATCGATTGTTCCTATAGTTGAATTTGAATCTCATGATGCAAGTTGTTTTGACACAATCTAACTTCATAAATGTGTTAAGCATGCTCAATTTAGTAAAAACATGCTTTTTATGAGTTGGAAAAATTGATGCATTCATAGCCGTTGATTTTTAGATTGTCGAAAAAACCAGTTTACAGATCAGATTTCAGTGATCCAAAAACTTATTCCCATTAATTAAAACATGTAGATCACATCTATGGTGTTAGATGTAAGAAAAAAAAAAGGGGTTCCTCCCATTTGCTAGGTCGTTTGTATATATATATATATATCCCCATTTATCATTTTGTTCCATAGGTTTTAAGTGTTTTATGATAGATCTGAACCGTTAGATGTGTTTAGCATGCTCGATTTAGTGAGAATTGACTCTTGGATCATATTTTTTTGATGAAAAAATATATTTTTATGAGCAAAAAAAAACTGGTACTTGCATAGCCATTGATTTTGGATCACCAGAAAAACCTGTATACTGGTCAGATTCTGGCAATTCAAAAGCCGGTTCCCATTAAACAAAACCTATAGATCACATCTACGATGTTAAATGTGGCAAAAAATGCTTAAAATGGTGATTTTTGAAGGGGCCTAACTAGACCTAATGAAAAAGAGGGCCTAAGGAACACATTTCTCTCTCTCTCTCTCTCTCTCTCTCTATATATATATATATATATATATATATATATATATATATATATATATATATATATATATATATATACTTGTGAACCACAATTCATATGGTGGTAAGAGAACGTGTGGTGGTAGAGGCTTTTGTTTGCCTGGATCTAGCCACCACATGTTAGATCTAACTGTAAAGATGTATTTGTCATAATCTATTTCCCATGTTAGTAGATTTAATCATCTCCAATGCATCATAAGAATAATTTTTTCAATATATGTACAAATTAATGCCTTGCAATTTATGAAAATGAGGTTGGTTTAAAAATGGTGCATAACATCAAGTTGGAGTCCACTCTAAAACGTAGAAATAGTAAATTGACTATGCTAAACAGCCCTGTTAGTTACTTTTGGAGATCAGATCTATGTAATTTATGGGTGTGCTAGCCTCTCTCTGATCTCTCTCTATTAGGGATGGCAGTGGACCAGGGTGGATGCGGGGGACAAGGTCTCCAAACCCGCCCTGTCTCAAAATTCTGCCTCCATCCCTGCTTTCATCCCCGCTATGGTTTTGATTTAAACCTCCATCCCCTCTCCAAATGGGGCAATGCATGGAGGGGCCCTATTTCCCTTAGGTCTTCTGCTATCCCTAAAGAAGGAGGTCGATATTTTAGTTATTTTACAAACAAAGATTGAAAAGGAACAGTGCGGGGGAACACATAAGACCATCCCCGCATGGGTTTTGATTTGAACCTTCATCCTCGTTTCATGTCCTCCATCCCCGGTCCAAATGGGCGAGCCAGGGCGGGGCCCTGTTTACCCTGGCCCACTGCCATCCCTACTCTCTATCTATCTATTTATATATATAGAAATGGGTCCTTTCTAAATTGGTTTTTCTGCTCTTTCGGTGTTTTTTTGTTGTTTCGGCTAAATTAGTTTTTCTGCTCTTTCGGTGTTTTTTTGTTGTTTTGGCTCCATAAATGTGTTGGGCATGGTCGATTCACGAGGAATCCACACCAGGATCAATGAAACAAAAATGATATTTGGAGCCTCAAAAATTTACAAAGGTTTTGGACCGTTGATTTTTTGAACATTATAAAAACCCACCCATGTGTTGTAATCAAACACTCCAAGAGCTGATCCCTATAAAATCAAGTACGTACTATTAAAATTTAAAACTAGAATGAAAAAACCTTGAAAAACTCATTTAGTATGTTTCATTTAGTATATTTCAATTGGCACATATCCATTACTCTATATATATGGGTAAATATTGGCTACTAATGAAGGTATAAAACTAATGAGTAGAAATCACTTTTTTCTTCAAAAAATTTTCATTTTTTTGTGGATCAAATTTTAGGAATGTGATCTACATGGTTTGTTTAATAATAAACTTGTTTTGAGTCATGTGATTATGATAAGTAATTAGGTTTTTAAAGTGGTTCAAAGATCAATGGCTCACAATGTGCCAAAATTTCAAAACTCAAGATCACAGTTTTTCATTAAAAAAGCATGATCCAAGACTTGAACACATCTATGTGGTTAGATTGAGTCGATATAACTTGCACTTGTGATTTCTATCTCATTAGTTTTGTACCTTCGTTAGTAGCCAATATTTACCCTATATGGTACAACCGATTGTACACTGGGATCTCATGCCCCAAAGGGGTTTGGCATAGTGGGATGGGGCTTAGGCCGCTAAGCAGGCGGTTATACCAAAATGCAGACTCCCTAGGGGCAAGCCCACAGAGTTTTACACTGTCATGACAACAACTGTAAGTACGGCAGGCAGAGCAAGCGCGACAAGGTGTCTATCCTATGACTAGCTTCCCCATGTAAATATAAAAAAAAACTAAGATCTCATGATGCAAGTTTTTTTGACCCAACATAACCTTGCAGACTAATGAATAGGAATCGACCTTGGAAAAACACGTTTTTCTGATCTGGAAAAATAGATGCATTTATTTGCATTGTTGGAAATATCTGTAGATAGACAGAGAGTAGGACTCTAAACCACGATACCATATGGTGGCACACTATTTTTTCATGGATCTATCTACCAAATGTTATACCTAAGGTACTTTTTGGATGATATAAAAAACTAGGTTTTCCCACCTTGCAGCTAGGAAAGGGCTGGGCCAATTTCGCCATTGCGGAAAGGGTCAGCCATAATTTTTTTAAAAGTTTTTGGTGACCAAAAAGATGAGAACCAGGTTTTTGATCACCCATGCAACCTTAAAAAGCTTTTTTTTTGGCAAACCTGCTTTGCCAAAACTAGGATTTGCCTGTCATCCAAATAGGGCTCAAGTAAAGATGCGTTTAACATGGTTTATTTACTATGTTTAAAAGGTTTTATCAAATCTTATGTACAGTAAGATTTATTTCTAAAATGGTGAACAACGTGATTCACAGGCTAGATTTTTGTTTTTGGATCTCAAATCTATGTAAATCATGCCTATACATGTATAAAAATATAACCCAATCATTGTTACAGTTATCAACAGTGCACGCACATAACTTGTACACATTTGATTCAGCCTAATTATTGGAGTCCGGATCAGGTGCAATCACATGGCACAGGCTAGTTTTTTGTTTTTGGATGTCAAATCTATGTAAATCATGCCTAAACATGTATAAAAATATAACCCAATCATTGTTACAGTTATCAACAGTGCACGCACATAACTTGTACACATTTGATTCAGCCTAATTATTGGAGTCACAAAATTTGTGCATTAAGCACCTGATTGCCCTCCATCAGGCCTTGGCCCCACAACTGACAGGCCCTGACCCCAAGATGGAGGGTGATCAGGTGCTTAATGCATGCAGTCATATTGTTGTTGTCAAGGTCGTCCTGATATGTGTGCACTAGCTGGTGCATGTGCATCACTAATATTGTTATATACACAAATGTGTGCATACTTCGCAAGCAGACATCAAGAAGACCTTGATCACAAACAATTGATATTTGGGTTGGGTATGATAGCTCAATGGATAAAGTTATTTTGACTTGGTCGAGCGCCTCGGTCTAAAAGCATACTGACCTGAGTTACTTCTTAAGGAGCCAAAATAAAAATTATGAATTTGTCAATTGTTATGGATGGACTCTAACTTTCCATGAGGAACTCCCGGTGATGGTGAGGGAGTGTTTTTTTACACCTCCACCCCAGGGAATCTGCTTTCTCTTGAAAGGGATGCATAGGTGGGAAAGTGTTTCCCCATAAGGAAAGGTGTGAATCCATTTTGATAAAAAATATTTTTTTTTGCATTTATTACGTGGACTTCACCACATATTTCTGATGAAGATGTTTGTTTCACCCTTCTTAGAAAAAAACTATGGTACCTCTTTGATAGAAAAGGGCATGAAACAAAGACCTCCTTAGTTTCTCTGAAAGTTTCTCATGGATTTGACAAACGACCGTAAATGGCACAATTTCAGAAATACCTCACAAATTGCCAAAATCTCACCAAAATTTTGACTCTTGACTTTTTAAGACATTTTTACCCTTCCTATAAGCGAACCTGTTGATGTTTGCATGATAGACACGTACGTTGTATGAAGCTTGCAACATTTCAATAATGAAGAGATTCACATAAACATTTCGCGAACTTGATGAAATCCATATAAAATAATATGCGAACCTTTCTACGTTGAATCCCAACAAAGGAGATTTGCATATCAAATGCGTGCATCTTTTAAGGTTTGCTAGCCCTATGTAAATCTTCTAGAATTTAAAAGTTCTAGTTCGATAGGTTCGCTCCATACATTTGCGACCATGCTGACATTCACGTAGACGTCATGAAAACTTATTTTAAATAAAAACTTGCTTAAAGTCAAGACTGTCCCAAATGTCAGTATGAAACTCGCAAATATATGTTGTGAATATCCTTACCTTTGTATTTTTATTGATTGATCGCATGTTTACATTACACATTTGTGATCATCACAACATTCACGCAGATACTATGCAAACCACCTTTAACTAAAAGCTCGCATAAAGTCTATACGTACATCTACAAATGTGTGTTTTGACTTTCACAAACACGTATTGTAAACCTCCTTACTTTTGCATGTTTATTAACTGATTATAGGTTCGCGTAACACATTTATGAATGTTACGACCTTCTTGCAAATATCATGCGGACATCCTTTAACTAAAAACTTGCACAAAGCCTAGATGTACATCCACAAAAATCACACATTCACAAAAGCTCCACATTCACAAGCATTATATGTAGGACTCCTGTTAATGCAAAACAAATATAACTAAGATGTGAATGTCCTTACCTCAGCATGCAAGTGTCCTTCACATATTTGTGAATGTACTCTTGATGTTCGTTAGAAGACTCGTGAACATCCTTCATGTATGAGAAACTTCTGGCCTCAGTTGCGGACATTCCGAACATTTAGATATTCAACATGATATTCATAAATATTCTCGTGAAGATTTTATTAATCTCTTCATCATTGCGTGTAACATTGGCGAACCTCCGTACATGCATTAAATGCGATACTTCGTAAGTATCAAAGTTTTGTTGAACATATGAGGACCATTTTTGCATAAAATTAGGTTTTTTAGCAAGGGTTTTGTGGTCCTTAAATTGTTTTCCCCGACAAGTTTATTCAGTGAGGTGCCATTTTTCTTGCATTATCTCCATCATGTGGTTGCATATCAGGTGAGTTTTTGAGCAACCGATATATCATCAGAGGTGAGATATTTTAGAAAGCACAAGTTTCGATCGTTGTAACAGTTAAATTAATTATTTTTTAAAATTATGACATGAATCAATTATTTTATGAAACAATAGTATGGTTCTCATGTTATTTTTGCATATTCAATAGCCTGTTTTATTTTTTTGTTTAATTTAATTTCATGTGAGTCTCCTTTGCATGTTTTTTCCCTTAGTTTGGTATGTCTCTATCCTCAAATTTGGTTGTTTATTTCTTGTTTATCTTATATTATAAAGATAACTAAAAACAATGACATATTTTTCAGGTTATTTTTATATTTTCAATAGCCTATTCTATTTTTTTTGTAATTTGATTTCATGTGAGTCTCCTTTGCCCACCTGTTTACCGCTATCATCAAATTTGGTTGTGTAAAAAATTATCCATATTTTATTATTATAAAGATAATGAGTAAACAAAGTGTCATGAAGGCACCAACACCTACTTATGGATCAATAATAGAGGTATGATATGTATATGCTAAGAAAATGGTGTTTGAATTTGCTCTCTCTACCATAAACCTTGTATAATATATTGAAGTTACTTTCTCTTGAATAATGTTTTTTTTCAGAAACAGTACTCACTGACTTATCTTTCATACTATAAGGTATAAAAGAGCCTTGATACATGGATAGATAGAGAACCTGCTCTGTGGTTAAGAGAATAAGTTTTTGATATACTTTACAAAAAATACAACATTAATAAGATGAGGCCAAAATTGCTCGATCAAATATGAAGCCTCAAACATATTCACTAAAAAAGGAGGCTTCAATAATAAAAATTAATGTTGCAAATATGTTTGATTCGTTTATGTCCATAATCATGTCTTCCATCCAGGAAGCATCTAAAGTAGGGGATGTTAGTGAGAAATCAGTGGTTACAAAGTTTAAAAAGTCATTGACTTTGGAATCCTTGATAGTTGCTAACCTGCCGGCTCGATTGGAGGACGTAGTTAGCTGTAGTGACAATGATGAGACAAAGAAGAAAGAGAAGATGAACACTATGATGATGGAGAGGGCAGAGACCTCAACAAGGAGAGGATGCCGAGACTAAGGTGGAGGAGAGTATGGAGAAGAGAGAAGATAGGCTTCAAGCAAATAAAAAGGCCAATGTTGAGGTGAAGAGTGAGGTTGGTAGTGAGAGGGTAGAAGAGGAACCTCAACGACTAGATGAGACAAAGGTTGAGGTGGAGAGTGAGGTTGGTGAGAAGGTAAAAAAGGATCCTCAGCAAAGGGATGAGGCTAGAGTGAAGGATGATAGTGAGAAGAGGGTGAAGGAGGAGGGAGAAGATCATTCCATGAAGAAAGAAGTGTATGCTCCCACGAAGAGGTCACATCAGTTTACAAAGTATAATGCTTCTGGGCAGGTGCTTCCTAAATTTATTGATGTATATGCAATAGTGAAGCATGTTCATAATATGTTTTCAATCAATTTTAATGTTATATTCAATTAAATTGTGATATGTGAATGTATGTGAAACATGTTTATAAGATAACCAGTTTGAATATTGCAATTCATGACCATGTATTCAATGATTGATGTCAATGCAATAGTGAGTCCATGTTTTGTTGATGTGTGCAGTTCTAGATTAAACACTCTTACACTCAAGTTCTAGATGCTAGATTAATGGGGTTGACCTTTATTTATAAGTTTTTTGAAAGATTGTAAAACTTGAAAACTAGATTCAATAGATATTTATATTTAATTATCTAGTTATAGGTTTTTGGTTTTATGCTAGATTATAGACTTTTATTGAACTTCATTCAATTATCTATATATGCTAGATTATATACCTTTATTTATAGGTTTTTGGTTATAATTTTTTATTTGAATATACAATTAAAGTGATTTTTATTGTTTTAGAATACTAAAATTATCTACTTTAATAATTATTTTAATTAAAAAATATAAAATCATTATTTTGGTGATTAGAATTGTATATAATTATACTAGAAATTATGATTCTTAAGAAATTTTATTTTTCATGACTATCTAAAAAATAAGTACAATATATGGCATGTGTGTTTGAATGCTTCATTCAAATCACAAAAATAAATCAATTTTGGTGTTATATTCAATGATTGATATGTGATTAATTTTATGTAAATTCTTGTTAATGTGTACAATTGTAACTATAGGAATATACCATCTATCATGAGAACTGAAGGACACTCTTTTAAAAAGCCATTAATGCATAGACAGAAGGATGGAAAAATGTACTTAAATCATTTTTTTCTATTAGTCTCAATGACCGTAGAGTTTTTGAGTTTGTCATCATTAAATAATTCAAATATAAAAGAAACATCGTGAATGACTCTTAATATATACCAAATAATACATACTTCGTGTGTTCCCCTCCACGTCATGCTTGTTTGTAATTAATCTTCATATTTTTATCATGACAGATATTAATAATTTCTTTTGGAGTCATCTTTGAGTTATCATCCAAGGGTTTGCGAATAACACCTGAAATCCACACGGAAGAGACTTTTTTTACTTGTAGGTTGCTTAATGAACTACCACATATATGCTCTCTTTTGTATATCTTTACTTAGAAGAATGTTTCTATGCTCACCTTTGTGTAATGGATCTTCCAGGGAAAATTAGTCATAGTCGGTGGGTTCTTTCTCGTGGATACAACAATCATTTTATTAATGTGGATCTTTAAAAATTTTGTTTTATAGTTCTGCCTGATCACATTATCTTTCAGAAATTTAGGACAATGCTTCATATAATTAAACCTTCGGCCGACAACAATGTCTCTATCATATAAGTCTATTGTTAACTACTGAAAAGATTCTTGGTTATTGAGTTTTTCGTTACGCAACTCATTAATCATTTTAGATGTATCTGCTTCAATGATTTTCAATTGCTCTTTATTGTATAAAAATATATTGAACGAAAACTTATTCAACCACATCTTATTAGTAGAAAAAAATAATTTCTACTGTCTAATAAATGCTCATATAGCTTATACAATATATCGATGGTTTGACTTTTCAATTGTCATTTATGCATCATTTGCATCCACCATTAATAATCCCATGTCATCTGTACCTTGGTCATCTCTTGTACTTTAAGAGTAACCCTCATCATCATCATCTGATTTTTTGTTGTCTACATAATTGTTGCTACCATTAATTGGCTATTCAAATGCACAAACTAGATTATAAGGTATCATATTTATCTCTTTATTTACTTGCATGTATGCATTATTCAGTTTAAGTATTTGATGAACATGTTAAAATATGTTTGAATGAATTTATGTTTATGTTTAAATATTAAAAGGAATTTATGTTTGTGTTTGAACTTTGAATGTTTCAAGAAATTTATGAGCAGAAAATAATTTTATAATTTTAAATGAATTAATGTGAAGATTATGAAGTTACATGTTAGAATGTTTGATGCGTATGTTAAAATGTGTTTGAATGAATTTATGTTTGTATTTAAATATCAGAAGAGATTTATGTTTGTATTTGAGCTTTGAATGTTTGAAGGAATTTATGGGTAGAGAATAAATTTATATTTTTGAATGAATTAATGAGCATGTTATAAAGTTATATGTTTGAATGCTTGATGGGCATGTTAGAATGTGTTTAAATGAATTTAACTTTGTGTTTAAATGTTAGTATAAATAATTTATGTTTGTTTGTGTTTGAACTTTGAATGTTTGAAAGAATTTATGAGTAGGGATCAACATTTATAACTTTGAATGAATTGATGAGTAGATTATAAAGTTGCATATTTGGATGTTGGATGGGCAAGTTAAAATGTGTTTGAATGAATTTATAAATGTTGAAAGCAAAACCCAAGTTAGTTTAAAGACCGAAAGACAGGAAAGTTAACAAAAAAGTTGATGCAACCTTGCCAGAATGCTGCAAGAATAATTGCATAGGAATCACTACAAAGGGAGAGAAAACATGTTTAGGGTTCTAAAGAAAAAAAGGTTGGAGTTCTAACGAGAAACAAAAAAAAATGAAAAAAAGAGTAACCAATGACTATATACAAATAAGAAAAAAATGAAGGTAAGGAGGTCCACAACACATGTTTGCGAAAGTCAGGACACACATTTGTGAATATACGTTCAAACTTTATACAAGTTTTTTAGTTAAAGAAAGTTCGTATAATATCTGCATGAAGGTCGCGATTTATAAATGTATAACATGAACCTACACTCTCACTAAACATGTGAAGGTAAAGAGGTTCACAATACATTTTTTCGAAAGTCAAGACACACATTTGTGAATGTACACAGAATTTATGCGAGTTTTTAGTTAAATGAGGTTCGCATGGTATCTCCATGAAGGTTGTGACATTTGTAAATGTTATGCTAACCTACAATCAGCAGGTAAGATAAGAATATTTATAACATATATTTGCAAATGTTATACAAAAATTTGCAAACTACGTCTTGACTTTAAGTGAATTTAGTTAAATAAAGTTTGCCTGATATCAGTGCGAATGTAGCAAACCGACCAAGCTAAAAATTTTAAATTCTAGAAGGTCTGCATAGGGTTTCTATGGCCATAGAGGCTTGTGCTAGGTTCAAATCAAGGATCTAAGACCCCCATGAGAGCCAAGGATCAAGGATATGAAAATAGAGCTCTACATAACCTACCCTGGTTTTAAAAATTGAGATATTGGAACGCGCCCTATTCTTGGAGGAGGCAAATAGTATTTCATGCTGACAGGACAAAGACAGTAAGTACACAGCAGATAAAGCCAACACAACTAAGTCTACGATCCTAGGGTTGGTTTATCTGTGTAAATATAAAAAACAAATGCACCCTAAACCATTGGACCCACGCACCATGAATAAACTAAGCCATCTATTTTGTGGATGGAATTGCATAACATGTGATGTCTATGAAGAATTGAATAAAGTTTATACACATGATGTCGATGGCAGAACCGGGTCGCTTGATAGGACCGTCCTTCATTTATAAAAAATGTCGAAGATTCAAGTATATCATTACACTATTATTGATGCAGATATCCCTCATTCTCAAGTCTTATAATCTTTTCAAGACTTGAATAATTTTAAACTTTTAATTTTATTTTTCTAGTTTTTCTTGGTTTGGATCCCAGTGCATTATGGTCACCTGAATTTAAAAAAAGGAACCGGAGGCTAACAAACGAACTACTTGGTGGCGCTTGTGAGTTATGAGTGGATCTGGATACGAAGAAACCCGATCTAGATCTTCCTCGAAAGCAGGTGGTCTGTTCTTAACATTAATGCTGTTACAGTCGTAGCTCCAGCCAAAGTTATTGAATTGTAAAGGTGACTTTGACATGCAGCAAGTTCTTTCGTGCATTTATGTTGGCGACTTCATCCATGGGATATGCAACTTAAATGTTTGATGAAATGCCAAGACCAGAGGTACTGTTGTTTCTTTGTGGTCACATCCCCCATTAAATAGACGTTGCCACTCATCCCACCGTCCCCCAAAAGAATGCATCTCCAAATCTACCTTTCTGCCTTGCACCAAATTGGGAGGGGGCTCCCTCCCTACCTACTGCACTTATTATATTTATTTATTGTCTTTCTTCACTTCTGTTCATGTGAGGTCATTTGGTACCTGTGGGGGCTTGGGGTTGCATGGTTTGCATCATCCTCGTCAGTTCATTTAAGCCCTTGTGTAATAGAATAATATAATTTTTTTACAGAAAAATAGAATAATATAGTAATTGAATAATAGCTGGGGTTCACCGTCCTCAAGTGCAGCCTTGAAAATATGGTGATTTATTGAACCGAGTGATCTTTTAGGAGACATTAACATAGATGCGACTTAAAAATAAATTGCCATTGTTTTAAAATATTTAATATATGTTGCAGTCTTTCACTAGGAATAATCGAGTGTAGGACCATATGTGAGAGTGGAAGTTGTTAGACTTAACCAAAGTCTTCGTGTAATAGATGGAAAAAAATTGAATGAAATCAACTTTTAAGAGCTGTTTGGATGATGCCAAAAGTTCATTTTGAAAGTGTTTCGAAATTATTATTTTGGTTAAGTGTTTGGCTGTCAGTGTGGTTGAAAAGGTGTTTAAAAAATTTGTTATGAAGGTCAAAAACCATATATATATATATATATATATATATAGTAATGGGTCTGTACTAAACCCATTTGGTGCTAAACCGCGTGCTAAATGAGTTTTTCAGCTTCTCTGGTGCCTTTTATGTGGTTTCGGCCCTATAAATGTGTTGGGCATGGTCGATTTCCTAAGAAACCACACCTGAATCATGTGTTTTCAATGAAAAAAATGATGTTTTGAGCCTCTAAAATTTACAAAGATTTTGGACCGTTGATTTTTTGAACTTTATAAAAGCCCACCCATGTGCTGGAATCAAACGCTTACAGAGCTGATCCCTATAAAATCAAGTACATAGATCACATCTGTACGGTCAGAATTTCAAAATAAAATGAAAAAACCCAAAAAACCTATTTAGCACGTGGTTTAGCACCGACCCATTACTCTCTCTCTCTCTCTTATATATATATATATATATATATATATATATATATATATATATATATATATATATATATATATATATATATATATATATATATATATATATAGGCTAGCTGGGATTAGGCAGACCCCACCAGATATACAACCACACCTTTGGGATTTGAACTTGCAACGTCCCAATACAAGGTGACATGCACTCACTGTTCTTTGGGAAAAAACGAGATACACCTTTTTTTTTTCAGAAAGTCATTCTGTGTAAGCTTTAGTTCCACTGTCATAGTCCTCCACTCTCACCATCCATCGACTGTTAACATTTTACATTTTCAGACAGCAGTGTGGCCCACAGATTGTCTGGAAAATGAAAGAAAAAGATGCCACCTTTCCGATCACTAATTTCCATTCGGCCAATGGATGAAGAAATTTTTTGGGGAAAATAAGGAAAAAGGGGTTTATATTATCTTAGTATTTAGGCCAATTTCTGGTCATCAAATCGCCGGAAAATGTTAGGGGTCTTGTGCCTTTTACTTTTCCAATTGATGAGAGATGAATGAAGTTAAAGAGGTTCCGTGCAGCTTTTTCTTTTTCTTTTTGCTTAATCTAATACAGTTGCATGTGTTTTTTTACTTAATCTGAACTTGTAGATGGGTTTAACACTACTTATTCACTGAAAATCATGCTTTGAATCAATTTGATTTAACGAGAAAACTTGATTTTTTTATTTTATCAAGTTTTTGGTATGAGCTCTTGATTTTGTAATGCACTAAAAGCACTTTTAAACTTGAAAATTGCTTAAACTAATATATGTTTTTTACTAATTAAACTATAAAAGATGCATCCACATGTTCAAATTAAGCAAAAAACACATACAAGTGAGTTTTTTAAAGGTGTCAGGAATGGTCTAGGATATAATAGGAGTTACTCATCTCTCTTTCTCTATGCTCTCCCTCTCTTTCTCTCTCTCTATATATGGGTGCTTTTATAGTAGTACTGTATCGCCATAACACAATTGATTTCCATAAATCTAAGCTCCAAATGCAAAATCTAATATGTCAAAGTTGACTGAAATATGATATTTTATGTCATTTCTATACCACCTTTATATTCATGATTTGTGAGTTGTTGATTTTCAGTCTCAAAAATAGGATCTTATGATGTATTAGGCATGATAAAACCTTCTAAAGTAATAAATAAACCATGCTAAACACATTTGTATAGTTAGATGGACGATGACTGAATTCATACAAATAAGAGTGTGTATCCGTGAGGTTAGAAAACCAATATATATATATATATATATATATATATATATATATATATATATATATATATATATATATATATATAGAGAGAGAGAGAGAGAGAGAGAGAGAGAGAGAGAGAGAGAGAGCTGCACCTTAGAAACAGTTCTCCAACTAGGAGAGGCAGCTCCGTTGCCATCTTTTGATTCGTTGGGCATTTTTTGAGTTGTCTACGGCTCAAGAAATAGTGGTTGGATAGGTACCTTGAATCTCTCAATCATATGGAAGCCTTAATGATTAACTTGTGGATCTCCATTATTTGTTGAATGGTGGGATGTATGTGGGATTGGACCTTCCCTTGTGTTTCGCCGATGTGATTAATACTGGTCAATCTGAATAAAGTTACCTACGAAGATATCAACTATTAGTTGGTGGGCCCAACCTAAACTGTACTAGTTAATTGGTTCCCACAAGACCCAATAACTCAAAAGTTGAGCACGAGTGGACGGTCACAGGATAGGTTCCTTGAAGATTTTTTCGGTTGCTTTTTTCTTGGTGTAAGAAGTTCTCAGGCATCTTGCAAAGATTGTGGAACCCATCTGCCCAGGATCCATTTCTCCTGCAGTAGCTTTCTTTTTTTTTGATGATTAAGGCCCCAATCCTTTCCAGTAGACAAGCTCTATTGGTGGGGATACAACCAGGCAGTTATTCAAACACCCATAATAGTGGGGTTCCAACTTGCAACGTCCAATCACATGGTGATTGGCACAAACTGCTCCCACCAAACAGACAGAGTGCCCCGGTGGTAATCGTATCAGTAGATTGCCCAGTGTGTTTCCTTTGCAAGCTAGGGCACTTACCTAGGGTTCACCATCTAGGAGTAGGGCTGGTAAAAGAGCTGAACGAACAGAAGAGAGCATGTTTGGGCTCGGCTCGTTTACTAGTGGATTAAGCTTGTGGCTCAGCTCGTGTTCGTGTTTAGCCAAGCCGAGCTCGAGCTTGGCTAATTTTTGAATGAGATGAGCCGAACACGAGTTGGCTCGTGTAAAAACATTCCATGTTATTTAAACATATAGTATATACTTTTTTATATATTATACTTGAAATATATATAACTTTTTATAAATTACACTTGATAGTCCATATTTTATGTATATAATTTTCATTCATCCTTCTTTTTTATATATATTTTATACATTATTTCTTTTATATATTACACAAAATATATATTATTCATAAATATATATATATATATATATTTATCTAAATGAGTACTATCAAGCCAAGCTGAGTTGAACACCTTATGTTCAGGTTTGACTCGTTTAAGCTAAACGAGCTGCTCGTGGCTCCGCTCGCTAACTATATGGCCAAACGAGTTCATGACGATCGAGTCAAACCGAGCCGAGTCACGAGCTGCTTGGTTCATTTACCATCCCTATCTAGGAGAGGAGCCCATTAAGTGACCTTGGTTCCCATGAAGATTCTTTGTTATTAAAACTCCCTCTCTCTCTCCACATTCTTAAAGGAGTAGCTTTGAACTTCGCACTGTACTCCATTCCTTTTCATATCTTAGTATCAGATTAGGGATGGTAGTGGACTGGGAAGGATGCGGCCCTCCATCCTCGCTTTCATCCCCGCACGGGTTTTGATTTTAACTTCCATCCCTATTTCATGTCCTCGAGGCGGGGCGGGGCCCCATTTTTCCCCGGTCCACTGCCATACCTAAAGAAGGAGTTTGAACCGTCAAAGACTCGATCATGCTGACCAGAAGAAGGAGAGAAAGAAGAGCTTACTGGAGAAGCGGCGCCCCAAAGAAGGAGAGGGTCATTTTAGCTTTAGGGTTAGAAATTAAGAATATATATAAAGGAGTTATATGAAATTTTATTAAATTATTAAAGATCTTTTAGTTATTTTACTAACGGGGATCGGGGATCGGGGATGGGGGCCCTGCTTCCATTCCCATTTCATGTCCTCCATCCGGTCCAAACGGGGCGAGGCAAGGTGAGACCCGTTTTCCCCCGGTCCATTGCCATCCCTATATCGGATTGGTGAAAGACTTTATTGGAAGTAAAAGCCCAAGCTCTGTGTGTCTGGAGAGCAGATCTAGTACTCAGCTGAGTACCTTGCCAAGTTACTCCGCCCAGTGAATGGATGCCACGCATCCCTCCCCCAAACGCCTCCTCCCAATAAATGGATCATGCATGTACATCCATTGATTGGACAGAGTACTTAATAAGGCACTTGGTCTGATGATTGGATCTCCTCTTGTGTGTTGTAAGTTTTTTCTTTTTTTGAAAGACGAACCCCTACCCGAACACCAGTTGCTTACCATATGGGATACCACCTGGGTGGTTGTGTGTAGCAAGTTTAGCATCCTACAAAGGCTCTGCTCATCTGGTAGGGGTGACTTGTGAATGTCACCAAGTTGATGAGATGTCACAAGTTTGAAACTCAAGGGTGGCATCCCTTGCGGCGGCTAGGTCGAAGCTCGGTGTACTCCGGGGGCAGGGGGGACCTTAAGGGTTTTACCAAGAGGCCAGCCAAGGTGCGGTCAGTGATGGTTTTTTTTTCCTTAGATTATAAAAAAAAAGAAAAAGTTTAGCATAAGTAGATAAGTTGTACCACCTGCGCTACGTGGTGTTGTGGTGATGATCTTGTGTTTCCACCGTACTCTTAGATTGATTGGCCTCTCATTATTTACATTGGTTGACTCCACGTTTGAGTGTTAAGGCCACCTATTGCGTTTGTTTCTCCATTTCGCACATTTTAAATGCTCCCATGCCAGTTGTCCAAATAAGAGCCAATTCTGGTTTGTAAAGGACGATTTACTTATCTCGTTTGGATTGCGTTGTTTCCCAGTGTATTTAACTGAATTATTATTTTTTTTATGAGAGGGGCATTAACTAAAATTCAAATTGGGGTCTTGTACATATAGACCCAAGGGCGTATTTTAACAATGCATGAGGATCGGATGGACTCGTGTGGCTTTTTGGGATAATAGTGGAAAACCATCTCACTCACTCGCAAACACATTGATGTAAAAACCCAGATCTCCCTTCCCCACCAAGGAGTACACTTAGCTTTTGCCTCATGGCAAGGGACACACACTTGTGGGTTTCAAACTCGTAATGCTCCTTCAGCTTGGTGATGTTCATGAGTCACCCCTTGTTAGATGATCGGGGCCAGGGCGGCTCGAGAGAAGTTGAGGCGGGGGCCCATATTTTTCCATATTTTTTCATATTTCTAAAATATAGATACAAAAATTAAGCAATTAATATTGCCCGGTAGGTGCCATTGGCTTATTATGAAAAGATCATCCATACATGGATGCTAGAAGATAAAACAGATACCATTCAGTGTAAGCAAATGAAAAGAAGATCAAAGAGGAAAAAATAGAATTCTAGAGAGAGAGAGGGTACAGTTAATTCTATGGATCTATAGAAGAGCTGCTAAGTAGCAGATGGAAGTACAATCAATAATGGTAGCGTAGATCAATTGGACAATAATTTGATGCGTGCATGATCCTTTTTTGTCACCACATTTTCACACAATGTTTATATTGATTGTCTGATGATTATTATTACCAAGTATTAAAACTAGATAGAAGTATATCTTGACCAAAAGGACAATGCTCATACCTGCATTTCATAAACATTGATCTTTAAGATTCTGTTCTTTAAATAATAACACCAATATAACTGCAGCAACAACAGTAACAATCAATGACAAGAACTAAAGTATGTTGACATGAAAGACAGCTAACAGAACTAGAACTTTAATGAAAAAGCTAAAATCAAAGATGGCATTTGATCCATTAGCTTCCACGCTTCCCAAGAAGGCTTCGAAATTAAGTGACTCAATATTGCTTCCTAGTTTTCATTTATTGGGGTGTGTGGAAAGGTGTTACAGTCTACTTTCTCCAGGATATGAATGGTATCTAGGAGACAGCTTCATATCTGGTTACCCTGAAAGTTTTGCTGGTTGCTTAGTGTTCCAGTGATATGGGCAATAAATAAAGTAGTGGATTCTCCCTAAACTGGAGTTTCACCTCAATGCATTCCAGCCTTGAGGCAGGGATTCCAACTGCAAAATTTAAAATAGTCTTTCACTTTATTGGGACATGAAGCAGGTTCTATCAATAAATAAACATTATTTTTTATGATTACATCAATAATAATCCGGCGAAAGGAGGATTGTTCAGAGCTGGCCCAATGGACAACAAAGACGGTATAGTTCTTGGTGGTTAGGACACCCTATCTGTAGGGAGAAAGAAAGACACTTAAAATCTCATCTTAACATGCCTTTATGGTTTTTACTTGCTGGGTACAGTGAAACAGCTTTCAATCAAGGGCTCTTAAAGCTCACCTAAACATCATGCAAGAAAAAGGCTCCATGTGAAGCCAAGGTTGATTAATTTAGCCAAGTTTAACCTTGGCTTACCCATAATCTTTTCTTTGGAATAGGTTGTGAAAGAGGGACAAAGAAAAATGTTAGTGCATATTTATTTGTGATTTTTCTCATTTAATCTTTTGCAAATATTATTTTGACTTCCCATCCTCATAAAGAGGGCATTTTTTTTATTGAATATAGTCAAAATCCATTTAATGATAAATTAATAAAATTTCTGGTTATCTGCTGCTCTTGGCCAGGATTCAGACACATGGTTGCTAAATATCCCTGTTGAAAAATAAAAGAAAACAAGCTGTTGCTTGCAAATTAAAAATGTGCCTCCTCACCCAACCAAAAGTAAAGCCACATGTAATAAAAATATCAATCTCATTATTGAGATAATAGGTACATTTTCACAAGAAACATAACAACCATTTCCATGTCCATTTTTAGGTGAGTGCCTTACCGTTTACTACACATGTAAGCCAACCCTATCTTTCCTTGGCAGAAAGGGAAAAAAGGAAAAGGAAATGAAGCTAAGACAAAGGAAGGGGAGGGATAAAAATATACAAGTACAAATTTTACATAGTGTCACATGCTTCTTTCTCCTGTATTCTAAAGAAATCAAGCCTATTATCTGCCAACCTTGAAGCATAAGCAGCTTTCTTGTATTCATACCATGTAAACTCTTTATATCTACACTTCTCTCCTCTTAGAAACAATGGCAATGGTGCCACTTTTGCAGTCAGAGATGGGGCACCAAAGTAGATCATTGACAATCTAGACTTCTTACTGTTAGCCACAACCCTGTGTCTCACACTTCTGAATCTTCCATTACTGAGAACCTGCAATACCGAAAAATAGAAACACTAAACAAGAAGGATAGGAAAAAATAAACTTCATGAAAATGAGATATTAATTCTCAGTAACTCTGCTTTCCTACCTGCATGGCATCACCAACATTTATGAAAAAGGAATTCTGGTCAGGAGGAACAGACAGCCAACTTCCATCTCTCATACATATCTCTAGACCTGCTGTGTTGTTTGATCTCAAGACTGTTAGTATCTGTGGATCAGTGTGTTCTCCGAAGCCAATGGGACTGCACTTCAAAGCATTCAAGTCTGGACATGGTGGGTAATGATTCAGCCTGAAAACAGAGTCACTCGCTTTGTCCATCAAGTAATGGCTAAAGGCATTCCTTGGTTGAATCTTCAATCCTTCTGCTATCAATTCAAGTATTTCACAAGCCAAACTCCTCATTGCTGATGTGTATTCATTCACTGCTTCACTGTAAAGAAAGTAAAAATGGACCACAAATGAGATCAGGAAAATGTCATACCACCATGAAAATTTAACAAGAAAAAATCATTTTTTCCCTCCAAAACTTTCCTATTACCAGAAAGTGCATGGGTTGCCATTAGGAACATGCATAGGCCCCTGAGAAATGAATTTAGGATCAGCTTGCAAGAGAAGGTACTCGATCCAGCCGATGTCACCATTAGGCCCTATCCTTCTGTTACCATAACCAAATGGGTTAGCAGGCCCAGCTTTTTCCTTCTCAGAGATGGGGAGTGAGAAGAACTTGACTGTTTCAGCTTCGAACCTTGATATGAATTCCATTGATATTCCATGGTTGATGACTTTGAAGAAACCAATTTCTTCACATGCCTTCACTATCTCTGTTTTGCTCTGAGGGAGGGAGAGGTCTATGATTGGGATACTAGTGAAGTTTGCTGGTTTCTGGTTTTTTATCACAGGTAGCTGGTCTAGTGCTGGATTTGAGAATACCACCATGCTTCTCAGCGATTAAAAAGTATGTATAGCAAGAAAATGATATTTTTGAAGGTGGGTTTTGAAGATTACTGAACCCCTGACGTGTTGCAGAGGTCAGGCAAGTCTGGATATTGGTTTTGGGTGTTCTGCAGTGAAATAGGAGATCAGGGTTGGAAAGGTATTGAAGCAATGTGGTAGATGACTCAAGCTAACAAAGAGAGATGAGGAAGCAAGGGGGATGACTAGGCAGGTGTGAGAGGGAAAGATGAGAGTGCAATTTATAGTCTTTTAGAGGGAATGGAAGGTCACGACAGTATCAAAGTCATCCAATTGTGTAAAGCTACCCTTTCATTATTTTTATTTACTTATATCAAATTTTGATTGGGACACTCATAGGTCAACAGTGTCAAAAAGTCGCAATTTTGAAACAGCCATCCTTTCCCACCTATTTCCAGGAAAGTGTGTTTGTGGATGTGGGCACAAAGAAAGCATTCAGTATATAATAAAAACATCAACAATTCTGGTTTTTCAGTATTGTTCTCTCATCTAATGATAAAGAGTTGATATATTGCTTTGAAAATGTAATTAGCTAGATATTTTGCCCATCCAAACCCATGGATTTAGGGATGTTACAGGATCGAATTTCATCCATTATCCAAACCCATGGACTTAGTAGGATTTAGTTAGCCAAACCATATCCAATTATAATTGGATGCCGATAAGGTTTTGAGTTTTTGCTACTGAATTTGGCAGATACCTGAATCTGATTACATGTAAAAAATTGGATTTGGTATAAGCTTTTTGACCTCAAAATCTGAATTTGAATCATTTAACCAACATCCAATTAGTCAGATCTGGTATTGGCCACATCTAACCTGAATCCGAACCATTTTTACATCCCTACAGGACTCCAGTAGGTTTGCCTAGTTACCATGTGAGATAATTTAAAGGGGGTGGGAGGAAAAAGGTTGCGATGCTAGGGGTGCAAACAGGATATTACTCGGACGAGGGCTGACTTGGATCCGTTTCCAAAATTTAAGCAGTAAATCCAAACAAAATCCAATAGGGTGGATTTGAATCCGAATCTATGGTACTATTGAAATAAGTAGAAATAGGTGGAGCATTTGTGTTTCAGTATTTTTTTTATGTGAAACCCTCACCGAGAACTGGGTCACCTAATGGACCCACCCTCCAAAGTCTCGGTGGAGCCCATGATCACCCTGCCTTTATGTGGCTCACCTTCAAAAGCTCTGGACACATGCACCAGTAGGGTTTGATCCGGTGCCTTCATCTCAACACCTTCACAATTTTTGTATGACATCAAATTGGATCTGACTGGCTGTTACAGGAAGCTAAGATTCTGGGTGATAGTCACCCTGTCTATTTAGCAATTCAAGTCAAATCATAGCCTGTATGCGAATGATGCATTATTTTTTGTCAGAGACATAATTTGAGATTTTCTAGCCATCATTGAAGAATTTGAGTAAATCGACCATTATTGCTTTCAAAGTTGCTCATTCTTGTTGGGAAGCGATCTTGCATGGGGCCGAATTCGCAGTGGGATGAAGGCTTCGTAGTTATGCTCAAAATCGCCAGGGAGTCCGAACTCTCAACCCTTCTTTTTCTCAATGCTTTAGTAACCACTGTTACTTTCTCAATTTATATCAGTTTGTATGTCTTCATACTGCATTTATAGATTTGAAAAGGATTCAAGTTTTGGGACACAACCTTGAGAGAAATCCCTTTATCTCTTGACAGTTGGAATGGCCTCCAAAAGTCATTTATTACATCTCCCACTTGGCCATAAGGGACTTCCTATGTTTATATGCTTGTTCTCAATAGGAACCTTGCATACACACTTTTCGAGTAATCTTTACTCACCTTATGTTTATATGCTTGTTCTCAACCGGAACCTTTCATACACACTTTTTGAGTAATCTTTACTCACCCTATGTTTATATGTTTGTTCTCAACCGGAACCTTGCATACACACTTTTTGAGTAATATTTATTTTCATTGTATTTATATGTTTGTTCTCAATCGAAACCTTGCATACATACTTTATGAGTAATATTTACTCTCATTTACTACTTAGACATATCTGAGTCTCATCTGACTTACATGGCTAGTGAAAACATCCTCAGTGACTGTCTTGGTTAGAGGGTCTGCTATATGTCACTTGAAGGAACATAGTTCATTGCTATTTCATTTTTCATAAGCATATCACGAATATATTGATATTTAGCTTCAATATGCTTACTTTTAGAGCTATCAACTCTTGTTTGTATTAGTCTTATAGCAGCTTTATTGTCACAATATAGTTGAACTGAATCTTTTAAAATGTTCAATTTCAACTCATTTAAGAAATGATTTATCTACACACCAAATATGACTGCCATATTACAGGCAATATACTCAGCTTCCTGGGTATGTTGTGCTACACACCCTTATTTCTTGTATGACCATGCAATTTTCCCACCTCCTAACACAAATATATAACCAAGGGTGGACTTTGCTTCATCTCAGCACCAGCAAAGTCAGCATCTGAGTATCTTATAAACTTTAAACTATCTGACTGATAGCATAACTTAAGTTTCTTAGTTCCCTTTAGATATCAAAAAATTCTCTTAACTGCTTTCCAGTGAAAGAGCCAAGGATTACTTTGATATCTACTTACTAGACTTACAACAAAGCTTAAGTCAGGTTTAGTACAAAGCATTGTATATATCAGGCTTCTAATTGACTGAGCATAGGGAACATTTAACTTTTCTTGTCCATCCTTTGGATAGTCATTATTACTTAACTTTTGGCCTTTTACTACAGGAGTATCTTTTGCCTTGATACTTTTCATTTTAAATTTCTTTAGAATGTGGTGAAGATATTTTTCTTGACTCAGACATAACAGTCTCTATTTTGTATCTCTGTAGATTTTAATTCCAATAATATATGAAGCTTCACCCATATCTTTTATTTCAAATCAAGAATTTAACCTTGATTTAGTCATATTTATCATATCTATATCATTTTCAGCAATTAATATATCATTAATATAGAGGAATAACACAATAAACTTACTCTCACTTTTCTTAGCATATACACAATGATCCAGACTGTTTGCCTCATAACCCAATTTGGTTATAGCATTATGAAAAGTCAAATACCACTGTCTTGGTGACTGCTTAAGTCCATACAAGAATTTATTTAACTTGTATACTTTATCTTTTTTACCTTTAATTTCAAAACATTCTGGTTGCTACATGAAAATAATTTTGCTTAATTCACCATTTAAGAAGGTCATTTTCACATCTATTTGATATAGGTCAAGATCAAAATAAGCTACCAATGCCAAAATAATGCAAATAGATGCTAGTTTGGCTACATGAGAGTAAGTTTCTTCATAATCAATCCCTTTTCGTTGAGTATAACCTTTTGCTACTAATCTTGCCTTGAATCTATCAATAGATTCATCTGCCTTGAGTTTTTTCTTGAGAACCCACTTGCTACCAATTGCCCTATATCCATTAAGCAATATAGCTAGTTCCCAAACTCCATTCTTTTCTATGGAGTTCAACTCATCTTTCATTGATTCCTTTTAGAGTCCAGACTCATTAGGAGCAATTGCATCTTTAAAACTCAAGTAATTAAAAGTTTCATCTAAATCCATGAAATAACATAATTCCTTACTCAAGAATATATAATAATCATTCAAATCGGATGGAGAAGTTTTTGTTCTTTTCTATCCTGTTATTTGTTGTGAAGTTTATTCATTATTCACAATTGGATCATTATGTTCTAACTCTTAAATGGGTATCTCAAGATCATTTATGTAAGACCCGCAATTTTTCAGAAAATATCTGAATAAAATTCATGAGGCAATTACCGGTAAAAATGACATTTCTTCTCTGAATGCGAAACGAATCAATTCCTGCGAGCCAGTTATACTTAGGATATTCGTCGAATCGCGAATATAGGCTCAAACACTCTGGAGGCCATAACTTCCTACCTGAATGAAATCAAAGGATTCCTGCGAGCCAATTTTCTTAGTTACGTCAATACGAAGGGAATGGCGTACTCAGAATTTTTCGGAAAAAAATCGCCGAAAACCCGAAATTCTTGCGGGACCCACGAAAATATTGGTGGGACCCACAGAAATATTCCTCAGAAAATATCTGGTGGGACCCACAAAAATATCCCATGGAAATATCCAAGTGGGCCCCACTCCAAGGAACCTCTTGGAATTTCCGGAATAGCCAAGGGCAAAAAGGAGATTCTGAAACTTGGGGCCCAAGTTTCAGAATCTATAAATAAAGGAGCCCCCCTCTCTTTAAAAATCGCCAACCCCTCTCTCTCTCCTCCTTTCCCAAACCTCCCCTACCTAGCCTAGCCCACCTGACCTGGTCTGAGCCTGCCTGACTTAGCCTGAGCCTGCTTGACCTGGTCTGAGCCTGCCTGACCTGGTCCTAACCCACCTGACCTAGGTCTGAACCTACTTGACCTAAGTCTGAACCCAGTTGACTTGACTTGAACCTGGTTTGGTTCAAAGTCAAAGTCCAAGTCCTTTTTCGTCCGAAGTTCGAAGTTGATCCTTTTTCGAAGTCGAGCCTCGTTCGAAGCGTTTGAAGCAATCGGAGTCGTTTCTTCCTCAAATTGAAGTAAGTTCGCTTCATTAAACCATCTCTCTCAAGTATTTGATTGTTTGTATATAGCATATACTTTCTGAAGTAGTATCTTGCTTTAGTTCTTGGTTGAGCCCTCTAGGACACTTCGGTGTTCACGCGCTCGCCTCGTAACTATCGTCGGATATATACGTTCGAATACGCAGTATATGCGTTCTTCAAAATAGTATCTCACCCTAGTTCTTGGTTGAGCCCTCTAGGACACTTCGGTGTTCACTCGCTCGCCTCGTAACTATCGTTGGATACAGATCTAGGTGTATATCTGCTGATACTGCCGACGCGTCTTATATCGCACAGGCCATGTAATTTACCTTTGCCGTCGCGTCGTATGATGCCAAGGCTCCCTGCTTTCTGTACTTCCGATTACTGCACTTCCGATTATGCATTTACTTACGCCGTCGCGTCGAACGCTGCCAAGGCTCCTGCTTTCTGCAATGTATTTACTTACGCCGTCGCGTCGAACGATGCCAAGACTTCTGCTTTGTTATATATGTAGAATATTTCGTTCAGTTACACACCCTGAACAATAGTATATGCATTTCCTTTACGCCGCCGCTGTATAAAGCACAGGCTTCTGCTTATATTACATATATGGCGCGTAAGTGAGCGTTCAAATGGAGATCAACTCCAAAATCGCCCATGCGATTCCCTTACCGCTCCTCGTACAAGATTCTGCTTGACGAATGAAGCCCCTATTGGAAAGGCTTCGCCTTTTGGCAAAATGCTCTTTACGTAAATACTAAATCAATTACGTATGGCCTGGCTATGGCCCAAGGTTCCTGCAACCTTGATGGATGCAAAGTACGCACAACGGTGTGCATCCATTTCCCGAGTTAAGCGTAGCGATTTCCCACCAAAGAGGGGAGATGCCGCTGAAACGGATAAAAGAAACGCACGCTTTCTCCGTAAAAGAGAGGAAGTGCTGCTAAAATTCCTGAAGGAGCTAAGAATGGCTCAGAAAGAACGTAGCAGAAGTGCTACCCAGTTATGGAACGCCTTCTACAATGTAGAAAGGTTCGTCGCACCACTGCCGGTAGAGCAGAGAAGGTGTTGACAGAATGGTTGGCAGAAGAGCTGCTGAAACCAGTTAAGTGGCACAATGATGTCCTTTGTTGGAACGATGTCAGAATGACTCGTCTCCCTGACACCTGCAAGGGCATCATACTTGTAAGAGCCGTTGCGCCAAAGTAGTGGTAGCGCCTTGACGAGGTCCTGAGCTCGTTGCGTAAAAATACGCCGAGTAGCCGATCCGTAGAGATCGAGTCATGTGCATGCTCATTGAGAATTATCAGACAACCAGACTCGTAAGGGCTGCTGAGCCGGAGTGTGTTGTTTCCACCAAAAGAGGTGAAGTGCTCGTCAAGGCCGAAGTGCCGAGAGCAGAGTTAAGCATGCATATGAATAAAACCTTTGTTCCACGGTGAAAACCGTGTGGTTGATTGGGGTCGGGTACATACTTCTCAAAGGCTGCCCTATAGGCATGCAATGTTCGTCAAGTAATTGTAAGACCGGCAGGCCCCTTTCAGAATTTCTCACCGAGGAAGACGGTGATGGCGCAGCCTTGAGTGACATATATTTCACCCGAACCTGATAGAGTTCATTGATGGCCTTCGTCACTCAGAGGTATGGAGGTCGTGGTTATCCTTAAATATCTAAGGATTGAACCCAACTACTGCAGTAGCAGAATGCATTCGGATACCTAGTAAGGATCTCTTCCGGTATGCTGTACCGTCCTACTAGGGGGATGGGGTCAACAGGCCTCTGGGGTATCTAAAATACATAGAATAATCAACCCCCAGATCGTCGCGTTGTCGCCCAGATATGAGTCCCCTAAGCCCAGGGGGAGGTGCAATTATCGAAACAAAGCATTAGCTTAGGTACAGCGCTACTTTGAATGTATGAGTGGATGACGTTGTTGAGTCAGTCCTGCATAACCTTTGTGAAGGTGTCATGGTCGGTATACTACTGGACCGATTGGGAAAGAACCCCATCGATATCCGTACGACTAAGTGAAGCTCGGAGAGCTGTCCTTAGATTCGTAGGATACGGATGTGCCAAGCATAAAGGCTTGAGCTAGACATCCAGTCGTGACTCTGAGGAAGTCAAGGCTAAGTCGTAGAGACTTAAGAGGTTATTCTAACTCACAGCCCTGAAGAGGCTTATGCGAAGTCATGACGACTTGCGTGGATGTTCAACTCATAGCCCTGATGAGGCTTGTGCGATATACGCTAAGTCATGGAGGCTTGAGCGTCGTATTACGAACTGCGACCCTGAGTGGTCTATGCATTTACTTGAGTTGAATAGATAGGTGTTTGCCTACTTACCAGACCATCAGTGGTTCTGACCCCGTTTAATGGGGATTTCAGGTGTTGAACCTGCGTGGCGATATGCGGAGCAAGGCGGCATCAAGTTCCAGGGTTTCTCTAGACAGAGTTGTACTGCCTCCTTTTTATTGAACCTTCACTGCTTTTCTAAGCAGTAGTGTTGTAATAAACATGTGCTTTCGATAAAATGGAACACTTTGGTGGTCAATGAGTTGCTTGGCCACATACCTGCAACGTGCTCGGAGTTTTCTAAAACCGACGACTCATTATCGTCTTATTCCGCTGCTAAAAGCTTTTCTAAGTTCCGCTGCAAAGAAAAAAAAAAAAAAGAAATCTATGAAAATTTTAACTTAGCTTTGTTTTGGAAATCCGGGGCGTTACAGAATTGGTATCAGAGCAAGAGTCTGAGAAACCTGGTTCGAGATCCGACTTGTCCACTATATCGCACTGTAAGTATATTTTATACTTCTTGTTCTGATCTGGGTGGATCTTTGTATAGATGGCAACTCACGACTCCCGAGGATACTGCTATCGTTGCGGGATCATGCACGATGAGTGGGTATGCCCGTATGAAGTCCAAGACTGCCAGTATTGTGGCGAAGAAGGGCATTCCATCAACGAATGCCAAATGAAGCATACCGCCGATATGGGTCGGCGGGGATCGCTTGGTCTTAGGGATGAGACCTCGCATGTTAGTGGGCCACATTACTCCAGTAGAAGGAGTAGTCGTACTCCAGCAACTTCTGATGAACTACCATCTCTGGTAGGATTTGACTTGAACTTCCTTGAGGGATTTGGTCAATCGCAAGGCTATCAACAGGCATCATGTACGCCTAGCTTGCACAGTTGGGAGGAGGGATGCAACAACTCCTTCTATAATCCCATTATGATTTCAGATTCCTCGAATCAAAGTACTATTATATGGGAAAACAGAGCGGCTACACCAACGCCGAGTCTGAATGGCCAGGAAGAGGGATACAACCTATATCATCCCGTTATGGTCTCGGATTCTCCGAGCCATGATGCCACTGAATGGGCAAGTGGACCGGCATCACTGATCTATCCACAAGAGTCGCTTGAGAGTGCGAAAGTGCCGCCCAAGCCAAAGCTAGTTGTGCCTGCACCAAGGCAATGTGGAAATAAACGATACTTTGGGTTCTTTGGGTCAAGAAAGAAATCCAGTTCCTAGAAGAGACTGGTAGTGTTTTGGAGTCAATAGACTCATGTACCTAGTTTCTCAACGCCTAAAAGTCTGCCAGTGCGGCATGACGTTTTGTTTAAGGCGATGCTTGTGTAAATGTGATGTATATTAAGTAAATAAAACTTTGCTTCGATATATACATTGTGAAACTAAAACACGTTGTTTGTATGTGGTAGATAAATGGCTCCTACGACGAGGAGAACCATACCAAGCGAGGAGTCCCATACTCAAGGATTTCTGCTGGAAACACTCAACAATTTGGTTACTGCCATTCGAGAAACAAGGCCAGAACCAGTCGCACCTCGAAGCGAAAACCTTGGTGGAATAACCTATGAAAAATTCCTCAAGCTCGATCCACCAGTCTTCGCCGGTAGAGCCGATCCTGAACTGGCAGAAAGTTGGGTCGAAGAGACCGAACGTGCCTTCCTGGTGCTGGGAGTACCAGAAGAAAAGAAGACCAACTTTGGCACGTACAGGCTGAAAGACAACGCACAGAAGTGGTGGGATACCACTAAGATTATCCAGTTCTCGGAAGTTGAAGTCATTCCTTGGACTGACTTCCGGAGAGCTTTCATGGATAATTACTTTCCATTACACTCCAAAAACAAGAAGAAGATGGAGTTTCTGGAATTGGAGCAGGGTGGCATGAATCTGATTGACTATACCACCAAATTTCAAAATCTTGAACGGTACTGCTCCCGATTATTTGAGACCGACCAAGAAAGGGCCGACAAGTACATCAATGGACTGCGAGAAGGGCTAAGGTCACGGGTTATCACCAGCATGCCCCAAACGTTTCAAACGGCTGTGGCAGCAGCTTCAAAAATACAAGTGGATTGGGAGCGATCAAAAGTGATCATAGCAAAAAGGCCCATAGTTGATGGTGGGAACAAGAAGAGAATGTTTCCAAGTGGCCAGGGTTCACGACAACCCTTTCAGAAGAAAAGGTTCCAAGGTGGGAACAACACTCAACAAGTTGTAAGGCCAAGGCAGAACATGGCTCCAAACAACCTGCAGTCCAACCCAAACTGCCCAAAATGCCATGTTAATCACGCAAGAGGACCATGTCCACGTGACACAGGTGGATGCTTCTACTGTGGCAAAGTGGGCCACATTGCAAGACAATGCAGGAAGAAGCTTATTGATGAGCAGAGGAGGAATGCCGGATCTGCCGGACCCTCTCAACAAGTACCACAACGAACACAAGTCCAACGACCCCCACCTAGAGTAGAACAAAGGCCTGCTGCAGGTCGTGTATACGCTGTAACGACTGAACAAGTCGAAACCGGTGACCTCATTGAAGGCACCGTACCTGTAAATGGACATGCAGCTTACGTCTTGTTTGATTGTGGTGATACTCATACGTTTATCTCCGACGATTTCACCGAACAACTCCACGCCTCGGTGCAACCGATTGATAAAATGATCGAAGTATATAACCCGTTGGGTTCACGCACCAAATGTATCCGGTGTGTGAAAAATTTGGATATAGAGATAGCAGGGCAACACTTGCCTACTGACGCCATCCTGATCGATATGATGCAGTACGATGTCATTCTGGGAATGAATTGGTTGGCTCAGAATAATGCCAAGATTCTGTGCCGCGAGGGCAGAGTGATTCTATCTCGACCCGGATTACCTAAGATGGAATACCGGTTATCCAAACCAGTTCCACAAAAAAGGCTCATATCAGCACTTAAGGTACAAAAATACCTTAGGAAGGGTTGTGTGGCCTTCCTGTTGAGTCTCTCGGTGGAAAAATCCAACGACCAACCCCTTGAGAGTTTGGAAGTAGTGCGGGAGTTTCCCGATCTGTTTCCTGAGGAATTGCCAGGACTTCCGCCACTTCGTGAGGTTGAATTTGGAATTCAATCCTTACCTGGAACAACGCCGATATCCAAAGCCCCTTATCGTATGGCACCAGCTGAACTCAGTGAGTTGAAGTGTCAGTTGGAAGAACTGATGGAACAAGGGTTCATCCGACCAAGTATGTCACCATGGGGAGCCCCGGTACTATTTGTAAAGAAGAAGGATGGATCCCTTCGGTTATGCATCGATTATCGGATGCTTAACCAGGCAACCATTAAAAATAAGTACCCGTTGCCTCGGATTGAGGACTTATTCGATCAGCTCAGAACAGCGAGAGTGTTCTCCAAGATCGACCTCAGGTCTGGATACCATCAGCTCAGAGTTAAGGAGGAGGATATACCTAAGACTGCCTTCAGAACGAGATATGGCCATTATGAGTTCGTAGTAATGCCCTTCGGACTTACAAATGCGCCTGCTGTCTTTATGGACCTGATGAACCGAGTGTTTAAGCCATACTTAGACACTTTTGTCATCGTCTTCATTGATGACATTCTCGTGTATTCAGAGAATGAGGAACAACACAAGGAGCACTTGAGAATCGTCTTGAAAACCCTTCAAGATAATCAATTATATGCCAAGTTTTCAAAATGTGAATTCTGGCTAGACAAAGTAATGTTCCTTGGCCATGTGATCTCAAAAGATGGGATCGCAGTAGATCCTGCGAAGGTCGAAGCTGTGATAGACTGGAAGCAGCCAGAAAATATCACTGAGGTCCGCAGCTTCCTTGGACTTGCCGGATATTATCGGAAGTTCATACAGGACTTCTCCCGAATCGCCGTACTAATGACGAAATTACTGAAAAAGGGAGTCAAGTTTGAATGGACTGACCAGTGTAAGGAATGCTTTGAGGTTCTCAAACAGAGGCTTACCACTGCCCCTGTCCTTACCTTACCTTCTGGTCAGGGAGGCTTCGTTGCTTATACCGATGCCTCGGGAACAGGTCTGGGTTGTGTGTTGATGCAGCATGGCAAAGTAATCGCCTATGCATCACGACAGTTAAGAATTCATGAGAAAAACTATCCAACCCACGACTTGGAGCTTGCCGCGGTAGTGTTCGCGCTTAAAATCTGGCGACACTACCTGTATGGAGAGAAATTTGAGGTCATGTCGGACCATAAAAGCCTAAAATACCTCTTTTCTCAAAAAGAACTCAATATGCGGCAACGGCGATGGCTGGAATTCCTCAAAGACTATGAATTCACGCTTTCCTATCACTCTGGAAAAGCGAATGTTGTAGCAGATGCCCTTAGTCGCAAGACTGTTGGCACTCTGGCCAGCCTCACCGGACAATGGAAGCTGATGGAGGATTTTGTCAGTTGGAAGCCATTCCTGGCTGACCCAGGAAAGATTCGATTGTCATGCCTGACAATCCATATCGAGATCCTCGATCGCATTATAGCCGAACAGTTCAAGGACCCCCAGTACTTGGAATTAAAAGCTCGTGCCGAAAGAGATGACACTTTCTTCCACTTAAAAGAAGATGGAGGAATATGGATGGAAGAAAGGATTTGGGTCCCAAATAACCCTGAGCTAAGACAGGAAGTACTCCAGGAGGCTCATAACAGCAAATACACCATTCACCCTGGAGGTACGAAAATGTTTCGGGACTTACAGAGAAAGTACTGGTGGAGGGGTATGAAACGGGATGTGGCTACATTTGTCTCAAGGTGTTTAATCTGCCAGCAAGTAAAAATTGAGCATCAACGACCTGGTGGAAAAATGCAACGGATCGAGATTCCAGAATGGAAATGGGAGGGCATTACGATGGATTTCATCGTTGGATTGCCTCGGTCCAAGAGACAACATGACTCAATATGGGTGATCGTAGACAGACTCACCAAGTCTGCTCACTTCCTGCCAATCAACACTCGATACTCAACTGAACGATTGGCGGGGATCTACATTCGGGAAATCGTTAGACTCCATGGAGTGCCGATTTCGATCATATCCGATCGTGACCCGAAGTTCACCTCTCACTTTTGGGAGCAGCTTCAAAGAGCCCTGGGGACGAAACTCAAGTTCAGTACAGCATTCCATCCCCAAACAGATGGGCAATCAGAACGAACCATACAGACTCTCGAAGATATGCTAAGAGCCTGTATGCTAGAATGGAAAGGTGATTGGGATTCCCACCTAGCGTTGGCTGAATTTGCTTATAATAATAGCCACCACGCTAGCATTGGGATGGCACCGTATGAAGCCTTGTACGGGCGACCCTGTAGATCACCAATCCATTGGGGTGAAGTGGGTGAGCGAACCTTGGACTCGCCCATAGTGTTGCAGCATTATACTGAGCAGGTCCACATGATCAGGAAGAAGCTACTGACTGCTCAGAGTCGACAGAAGAGCTACGTTGATCAGCGGCGTAGGGAACTCACTTTTGCGGTTGGAGATAAGGTTTTTATCAAGGTCTCCCCAACCAAGAGTGTGTTTCGTTTCGGAAAGAAGGGGAAGCTCAGCCCCAGATTCGTTGGTCCCTTCGAGGTTTTGAGCCGGATAGGAGAGACCGCCTACAGAGTAGCATTGCCACTGCAGTATACACAGATACACAATGTATTTCATATGTCAATGCTTAGAAAATACGTTCACGACCCTTCCCACGTCATCCAACATGAAGATATTGACATCCAGGAGGATATGACGGTGGAAGAAAGGCCAGTAGAGATCATGGACCGACGGGAGCAAGTGCTAAGGACAAAGGTCATTCCACTTGTCAAAGTAAGATGGCAACATCACGGAGTCGATGATTGCACTTGGGAGCCCGAATCGGATATGCGGGATAAATATCCTGAACTCTTCACCTTGTACTCTTAGCTGAATTTCGCGGACGAAATTCCTTTAAGGGGGTAATGATGTAAGACCCGCAATTTTTCAGAAAATATCTGAATAAAATTCATGAGGCAATTACCGGTAAAAATGGCATTTCTTCTCTGAATGCGAAACGAATCAATTCCTGCGAGCCAGTTATACTTAGGATATTCGTCGAATCGCGAATATAGGCTCAAACACTCTGGAGGCCATAACTTCCTACCTGAATGAAATCAAAGGATTCCTGCGAGCCAATTTTCTTAGTTACGTCAATACGAAGGGAATGGCGTACTCAGAATTTTTCGGAAAAAAATCGCCGAAAACCCGAAATTCTTGCGGGACCCACGAAAATATTGGTGGAACCCACAGAAATATTCCTCAGAAAATATCTGGTGGGACCCACAAAAATATCCCATGGAAATATCCAAGTGGGCCCCACTCCAAGGAACCTCTTGGAATTTTCGGAATAGCCAAGGGCAAAAAGGAGATTCTGAAACTTGGGGCCCAAGTTTCAGAATCTATAAATAAAGGAGCCCCCCTCTCTTTAAAAATCGCCAACCCCTCTCTCTCTCCTCCTTTCCCAAACCTCCCCTACCTAGCCTAGCCCACCTGACCTGGTCTGAGCCTGCCTGACTTAGCCTGAGCCTGCTTGACCTGGTCTGAGCCTGCCTGACCTGGTCCTAACCCACCTGACCTAGGTCTGAACCTACTTGACCTAAGTCTGAACCCAGTTGACTTGACTTGAACCTGGTTTGGTTCAAAGTCAAAGTCCAAGTCCTTTTTCGTCCGAAGTTCGAAGTTGATCCTTTTTCGAAGTCGAGCCTCGTTCGAAGCGTTTGAAGCAATCGGAGTCGTTTCTTCCTCAAATTGAAGTAAGTTCGCTTCATTAAACCATCTCTCTCAAGTATTTGATTGTTTGTATATAGCATATACTTTCTGAAGTAGTATCTTGCTTTAGTTCTTGGTTGAGCCCTCTAGGACACTTCGGTGTTCACGCGCTCGCCTCGTAACTATCGTCGAATATATACGTTCGAATACGCAGTATATGCGTTCTTCAAAATAGTATCTCACCCTAGTTCTTGGTTGAGCCCTCTAGGACACTTCGGTGTTCACTCGCTCGCCTCGTAACTATCGTTGGATACAGATCTAGGTGTATATCTGCTGATACTGCCGACGCGTCTTATATCGCACAGGCCATGTAATTTACCTTTGCCGTCGCGTCGTATGATGCCAAGGCTCCCTGCTTTCTGTACTTCCGATTACTGCACTTCCGATTATGCATTTACTTACGCCGTCGCGTCGAACGATGCCAAGGCTCCTGCTTTCTGCAATGTATTTACTTACGCCGTCGCGTCGAACGATGCCAAGGCTTCTGCTTTGTTATATATGTAGAATATTTCGTTCAGTTACACACCCTGAACAATAGTATATGCATTTCCTTTACGCCGCCGCTGTATAAAGCACAGGCTTATGCTTATATTACATATATGGCGCGTAAGTGAGCGTTCAAATGGAGATCAACTCCAAAATCGCCCATGCGATTCCCTTACCGCTCCTCGTACAAGATTCTGCTTGACGAATGAAGCCCCTATTGGAAAGGCTTCGCCTTTTGGCAAAATGCTCTTTACGTAAATACTAAATCAATTACGTATGGCCTGGCTATGGCCCAAGGTTCCTGCAACCTTGATGGATGCAAAGTACGCACAACGGTGTGCATCCATTTTCCGAGTTAAGCGTAGCGATTTCCCACCAAAGAGGGGAGATGCCGCTGAAACGGATAAAAGAAACGCACGCTTTCTCCGTAAAAGAGAGGAAGTGCTGCTAAAATTCCTGAAGGAGCTAAGAATGGCTCAGAAAGAACGTAGCAGAAGTGCTACCCAGTTATGGAACGCCTTCTACAATGTAGAAAGGTTCGTCGCACCACTGCCGGTAGAGCAGAGAAGGTGTTGACAGAATGGTTGGCAGAAGAGCTGCCGAAACCAGTTAAGTGGCACAATGATGTCCTTTGTTGGAACGATGTCAGAATGACTCGTCTCCCTGACACCTGCAAGGGCATCATACTTGTAAGAGCCGTTGCGCCAAAGTAGTGGTAGCGCCTTGACGAGGTCCTGAGCTCGTTGCGTAAAAATACGCCGAGTAGCCGATCCGTAGAGATCGAGTCATGTGCATGCTCATTGAGAATTATCAGACAACCAGACTCGTAAGGGCCGCTGAGCCGGAGTGTGTTGTTTCCACCGAAAGAGGTGAAGTGCTCGTCAAGGCCGAAGTGCCGAGAGCAGAGTTAAGCATGCATATGAATAAAACCTTTGTTCCACGGTGAAAACCGTGTGGTTGATTGGGGTCGGGTACATACTTCTCAAAGGCTGCCCTATAGGCATGCAATGTTCGTCAAGTAATTGTAAGACCGGCAGGCCCCTTTCAGAATTTCTCACCGAGGAAGACGGTGATGGCGCAGCCTTGAGTGACATATATTTCACCCAAACCTGATAGAGTTCATTGATGGCCTTCGTCACTCAGAGGTATGGAGGTCGTGGTTATCCTTAAATATCTAAGGATTGAACCCAACTACTGCAGTAGCAGAATGCATTCGGATACCTAGTAAGGATCTCTTCCGGTATGCTGTACCGTCCTACTAGGGGGATGGGGTCAACAGGCCTCTGGGGTATCTAAAATACATAGAATAATCAACCCCCAGATCGTCGCGTTGTCGCCCAGATATGAGTCCCCTAAGCCCAGGGGGAGGTGCAATTATCGAAACAAAGCATTAGCTTAGGTACAGCGCTACTTTGAATGTATGAGTGGATGACGTTGTTGAGTCAGTCCTGCATAACCTTTGTGAAGGTGTCATGGTCGGTATACTACTGGACCGATTGGGAAAGAACCCCATCGATATCCGTACGACTAAGTGAAGCTCGGAGAGCTGTCCTTAGATTCGTAGGATACGGATGTGCCAAGCATAAAGGCTTGAGCTAGACATCCAGTCGTGACTCTGAGGAAGTCAAGGCTAAGTCGTAGAGACTTAAGAGGTTATTCTAACTCACAGCTCTGAAGAGGCTTATGCGAAGTTATGACGACTTGCGTGGATGTTCAACTCATAGCCCTGATGAGGCTTGTGCGATATACGCTAAGTCATGGAGGCTTGAGCGTCGTATTACGAACTGCGACCCTGAGTGGTCTATGCATTTACTTGAGTTGAATAGATAGGTGTTTGCCTACTTACCAGACCATCAGTGGTTCTGACCCCGTTTAATGGGGATTTCAGGTGTTGAACCTGCGTGGCGATATGCGGAGCAAGGCGGCATCAAGTTCCAGGGTTTCTCTAGACAGAGTTGTACTGCCTCCTTTTTATTGAACCTTCACTGCTTTTCTAAGCAGTAGTGTTGTAATAAACATGTGCTTTCGATAAAATGGAACACTTTGGTGGTCAATGAGTTGCTTGGCCACATACCTGCAACGTGCTCGGAGTTTTCTAAAACCGACGACTCATTATCGTCTTATTCCGCTGCTAAAAGCTTTTCTAAGTTTCGCTGCAAAGAAAAAAAAAAAAATCTATGAAAATTTTAACTTAGCTTTGTTTTGGAAATCCGGGGCGTTACAATTTATGATATCCAGAAAGACATCATTATCTCCAGGATCAAAAATGTTTTCTTGAGTTTCCAAGAAATTTACCTCTCTACTCTCTATAAATCCTTTTTCAGGATTATATAGTCGATATCCTTTTAATCTCTTTGGGTATCCCATGAAGATGCATTTGATAGTTTTACTATTTAACTTGTCTCTCATTTGACTGGGAATCAACATATGAGCAGGTGATCCCCACTTTCATAAATGACTCAAGTTTGACTTCCTACCAATTCATAATTTATGAAAAGTAAGCTCTACAACTTTAGAAGGAACTTTATTCAGGATATACATAGCAGTGCAAATTGCTTCTCCCTAGAATTTTTTTAGAAGATTTGTATGTGCCAACATGGATCTTGTCATATCCATTAAGGTTTAATTATTTTGTTCTGCTACATCATTCTGTTGTAACGTATAAGGCATCATTGTATGAGAAGTTATATTATTATCAATGTCATAGGTCTTAAGCTCATCAAAGTAATATTCACCTCCTCTATTAGATCTGATAATCTGGATTTTTCTTCCTAGTAATCCTTCAACTTCATATTTATATTCCTTTTAGAGCTTCCGATTTCTTAGAAATTAGGTATATGTATCCATACCTAGAGTAATAATCTATAAATGTGATGAAATATGATTTTCTTTCGTGTGTTTCTATAGTTAAAGGTCCACAAATATCTGTGTGTAATAGAACTAACGAATCACATGACCTACTTCCCTTAGGAAAAGGTTTTCTTGTCATTTTTCCTGATATGCATGGTTCACATTTTTCAAATTAGGAAAGATAATAATCTCATGTGAATTATTATTTTTATTTTATTGATATTTAAATGCTCTAACCTTAAATACCATAAATATGCATCAACATTAAATGCACAATCAATATAACCAGAAATATTCATTGTATTACTTATAAAAGGAGTTACATGAAGACAAAAAAAGACCACGGTTGACATCATAGCGACCCCTAAGCTTCACTTTTCCAGCTTTTCCAATAGTGACCTTGTTACCTCGAAAGTGGATTTCGAAACCCTTTTTAGCAAAATCTCCCACTGGTAAAAGATTCTTTTTCATAGAAGGTAAATAAAATACATTTTTTAGTAAGAGACTGATCTCTTATACCTGAGGCCTGTAGGTCTCTATCTCGACCACATCACTATAGGTGTTATTTTCCATATATGCCTTATGATCTTTAGGCTTCAACTCCTTCATTTCCACAAGTCTTTCCTTTATCTTAGACACATGTCGTGTCACCTCCTTGAATCTATCCACCACCCTGGGAGATCACTATCTGCGATCAATGATTCAGATACAATGCACACTAATTCTCGTTCTTCATTTACTTTCTTTTCTAGAGTCTATTTCTTGGTTCTATTTGGGCAATTATTATTGAAATGCCTAACTTTTCCACAAGAAAAATATACTCTACTGATTATAGTCTTTGAGTTCTTGGTTTGCACTGGATGCTTTTTATTGAATTTATTCTTCTTAAACTTCTTAAAGAATGTGCCTTTAGGCTTGAACTTGTGAGAAGTTGCCGAGAAGGATTCTTGAGTATTCATAATTTCTCCCTTTTTGTCTTTTGATATGTGCTCTTGCTCAAGAGCTAATTGTAGAGTGAGTTCTATTAGAGTAAGGCTTTTCTGGTTTAATCTCATGACAATCGACATTATCTTTCATGTTGGAGGAAGACTATTTAATATGGTAAAGATTTGCATGTGCTTGGGAATATCATTTCTTGCTATGGTTAAGTCCTTAGCCATTAACAACATTCGATTCACATGATCGACCACGTTGTCTGACTCTTTTATCCTGTAAGAGTTGTAATACTCTAGAAGAAGTTGAATGTGGGTTTCTGAGGTCATATTATATTTTTTCTTGACTTCTTTCATCATTCTCTTTGAAGTGTCAAATCTTCAAATACTTGGATGAGGTCATATTGCATAAATGTTAGAAGAGTTGCTTAAGCAAGTTGATCGTCTTCAATAAACTTGTTATGAGCTTTCTTCTCTTCTTCAGTCAATTTATCAGTTAATAAAGATTTCATATTGTTCAATATGTATAAGGTCTTGTCATGTGTCAATACATATTCTATTTTTCTTTTCCACATTCTAAAATTCGTCCTATTGAGTTTTTTGATTTTGAACAATTCAGCCATGACTATTTGATTTGCCATTTTTCTAATTATAAATAAATATTAGAATTAATAAAGTATATTCCAACTAATATTTGTAAACATAACTAGTTTATCATACAATATGATCTTTAAGTATGCAAGAAACTCACAAAAATTGCTAAATTTAAGCACTTTTTGACAAAGATAAGTAACAGGTGGTTTTCTGAAACTCAGCGCCATTTTTTTTGCAATTTTAAAAAGTATTTAAGAGGGGTTCTGTGTAAACAAAATCACAAAAACCTATTTTTGCAACTTTCTGAGTTAATAAGAAAGTCCAGGCACTTTTCTGTAATTTCTAGAAAGGCAGAAGCCTTTTTAAGCAAAAACAAAAATAGAAACCTCAAAATAGAAAATTTTGAGTTAAACAGAAAGATTCAACCCTCTTTCTATAATTTCAAAAAAGATCAATGCCTTTTAGTAATTATAAAGTTTTTTGAGTTTAACAAAAAAGAATGGAATTGCTTTTTTGTAATTTCAGAAAAGTTGGTTATAGTTTTTTGAAATTATAATAAATTTCGAGTTTAATATGAATTTTTGTTTTTGTTTTTTTTATTAAACCCTATATGTTAAACGAAGGGGAACCCGATTAGGGTTCCCTTTTGTTAAAAAAAAAAAAAATTGAGGAAGAAGAGGGAGCCCGCCACTGATCGCTGACACTGGAAACTCCAACAGGGGTTCCTACGGCAAGTTTCTTCGTCGACGCACAGATAAGGCTCTACCTTTCCCCTATCTTCCTCTTTTTCATTTTTTCTCTGTCGTTGCAGATAGATCAAGGCATCGGTCAGGCGACAACTCATGGTGCCCACCTCCGGTGAATTCTTTCAGTATGTCCGGTGACACACACGAACGTCGATCTCTTGTCGATGCCGCTGGGGCTCAGGGCCAACCAATCCCTCTGCTAGAACGCCTATGGCAATGCACACAGTCGTCGATCTCTCGCAGGTGCCCCTGTGGCTCAGGGCCGGCCAGTCCCTCTGCTAGAACGCCTACGACGAGTCGGAGGCCCCGCTCCTCCCTCAGAGAATTGTCTGCCTCCGCTGGAGTGGCAAACTCCTCCTTGGTGCCTACACGATTCTTGAAAAGCTGGAGAGAACCTGGCCTCTGCCTGTCGCTGCAGGCAGCCCGTTCGGTGGCTGCAGACGGCACCCGGCTTCATGCCTGCTATAGGATATTGCACGAGACCTGGCAGTCATCGCACGATGCCTTCACCAGTGAGGGTTTCTCTCAGGGCTAGATAAAGAATGGCCTATCTGTCATTGCACGCAATCTGTCAGGCACACTTCCTGTCAACGGCTACCCTCCCTCCAAAATTCGGCGACCAATCCGGCCTCTGACCGAAAAGTATCAATTTTTTTTTAAGAACTCAACCAATGCCCCTTTAGGCGTTTCTCTTTCGGTTCGAGCCCCTCAGAATAGAGAGAGAGAAACCCTCTTCCTCTTCGCCCTTTTTTTTTCTTTTTTCTTTTGCAAATCAAGAATACTCTTGGTTTGTCAATTTTGTCTAAAAATAAAAAATGACATTTAGTTTTGTTTTGATTTTTCCTTTATTTATGCATTTTTTTTATGATGAGTCACTACCGTTTACCAGCATTCAATTTCTGCATCAACACCCTTAGACACACAGAGGAGTTCCAATGACACCGTCAGAGGTTTTTACCAAACCTTGCTCTGATACCAATGTTGGAAAGCGACCTTGTAGGGGTTGAATTCACAACGGAATGCAGGCTTCACAATTACGCTCGAAATCGCCAGGGAGTCCAAACTCTCAACTCTTTTTTTCTTAATGCTTTAGTAACCACTGTTACTTTCTCTGTCTATGTCTGTTTGTATGTCTTCATGTTGTGTTTATAGACTTGAAAAGGGTTCAATTTTTCATCACAACCCACTACAAGAAAAATGTCAATTAGCGACAGAAATCTGCGAGGAAAATAATTTGTCGCAATTTTGAGATGGATTAGCAAGAGAAAATGAGCCGTCCCTAAAATTAGAATTAGTTACAAGATTAACGACAAAATAATATATGTCGCTAATCCATTACTACTTAGCGACAAATATTATTTTGTCGCAAAATATGTCAGAACTTAGCGACGGCGTAGCGATGGATATTATTTTGTCGCTAATTAGCGTCGGTGTTGGCAACAAAATTATTCTGTCATGAATCTGTCGTTAATTTTTTTATGTAAAATGCCCATCTAGGGCACGAAATTGTGTTTGCTCTCTCACTCTCTCTCTCATCCGCATTGCTCGCCTCGACCACCTCCCACTCTTCGGTGACTGCCCTGGCCACCTCCCTTTCTCCGACGACCACCCCAGTCCTCTCCGCACCTGCTATTCCGCCGACTGCCCCCGCACTGCTCACCCTGGTCACCTACTGCTCTTCGACGACCGCCTCGACCACCTACCACTCTCCGACGACCGCTCTGGCTACTTCCCGCTATTCGGTGACTGCCCCGGCGATCTTCGCACCTGCTCTTTCGCCGACCACCCCCGTGCTACTCTCCGGCGACCGCCCCCGCTCTTTCGCCCCCGCTCTCTGGCGACCCACTGACAAGAAAGTATGCCGGTGAGCTCGCCTCCCATACCCGCGCCTCCCCTTTGTCCCTCTTTCTAACTTGTCGACAGGGGACCCGCCCCCTGCCGCTGGTATTTTTCGGTAGGGGACCCGCTTCCCTTGCCGCTGTTATTTTCCGGCAGGGGGGCAGACCCCCTGTCCTTGTTTAAGCAAGGGCGGCAGGGGGTCCGCCCCCCTGTCGCTAGTATTTTTCGGAAAGGGGGCCGCCCCCTGCCCTTGTTTAAGCAAGGGCAATAGGGGGATTTGCACCCCCTACCGTTCTGTTTTCTCGACCGGCAGGGGCGAGAGCCCCCCTACTGCTGGTATTTTCCAGCGACAAGGGGATCTGTCTGCAGGGGGTGGAGCCCCCTGCACTTGTTTAAGCAACAACGGCAGGGGGATCATCCCCCCTTGCCGTTGTGTTTGCTCGGCCGGCAGGGGGGGCTACACCCCTGCCGTTGGTACTTTCGAGCTGGGGGCTCCTGCCCCCTGCCCTTGTTTAAGCAACAGTGGTAGGGGGATCCGCCCCCTGCTATTGTGTTTGCTCTGTCGGGCTGGTACTTTCTTGTATCTTTGTCTTTGGCGGGCAAGAGTAATGTGCATTGCAGGTGCGTAACAGAGCAAAATGCGCGATGCTTAATGCTAAGCATCGCATACGTCTTAAAATGTTATGCGAAAATAAACAAGTAAAATACAAATCGGGTAAATACCTGTGGTGAGTAAGTGATGTAAGTACATCACATGTTATTTAATTTCTTGGATGCAACACTTTTCTGTTCACACACTCACTTAGTTGTGGATGACTAGGACTGCTTTGATGGAGTTTGGAGATCATGCTGAGCATGATTTTAATGTATGAAAATAGAAGTGTTCTTATTTTGAAGTTCGGATTCTATGCTAGACATGGTAGTAGTTAGTGGGATATTGGAGTGTGTTTGCTGCAGGTACATGTTTGACATTGTTTTGATATGAATGATTTGAATGTATTGCAATGTTTGATGTGACTGTATTCATGCTTGCATGTGAAATTGTGCAATGTATTGCAATGTTATTTTCTATTTGATTATGCCTTTCATGTGAAATTCTATCATGAAAACATGCTTTAAATGAATGTATCATTTTATGGAATGTGATTTCATATTTCTAAATATCCTCGTGATGTGTATAAATATGATGTGATAGTATTACACACGAAAATATTGAATTATCAATGCATGCATTATAGTTCATGGAATTGCATTTTATGTTAAGCATGTTTGTGGTATAGAGAGGAAGAAAATTTATGCATTAACTGAAACAAAAAAATTGCTCACAAACAATCACCAAACAAGAATTAATAGATTAAATAGATATTTTTTTATCATAGCATTATTATGATTCTCTTTTAACTGGTGATAATATCCGTAACATTATAGGACAAAAATGATTGATTTAATGAGCAAAGAATATGTGATTTATAAAATGGTCTGACCAAAGTTGTGCAATATTACAACGGATACATCGTAAATGGTTATCGATTTCATACAAAAGACTACAGTGCAAACAAGTCAACGATGAATAGTGGCGTGCGTGTCAAGGGTAACAGTTATGGTAAAAATGAACTTGACTACTACGGTGTTATAGAAGAAATAATGTAGTTCACTTACTTAGGCATAAATAACAGGTTAACTTTACTCAAGTGTCATTAGTTTGATTCCACAATAACAAGAGTCGACAAAGCCTCAGGCATTATGGAGGTGAATCATAAATCAAGGTTTGAAACATATGAACCATTCATAGTAGCATCACAAGCTGAACAAGTTTACTATACTTTATATCTGAATACAAGAAAGTCAGATAAAAATGAATGGTGGATGGTTTGCAAGGTAAAGTCTAAACTATACTCCGAGTATGATCAGTTACAAGAAGACAAGATTGTTGAAGAGGTTGAATACTATCAATCAGATGATATGTATGATTTCTTTTATGGTCACGATGTCACACATTGTCTGTATGTCACATCTTTATTGTCCGATGACACACGTATAGAAGAATGTGATACAAATGATATACCAAGTGGATGAACGTCCAATGTAGAAGAAGACAAAGAGGACAAAGAAGAGAAGGAAGAATAATAATATGAAAGTGAAATAAGTGATGAGGAAGCATACTCGATCTAGTGAAATACATGTTTGAGTGCTATGAATGATTTGAATGTATTGTCATGTTTGATGAGGTAGTAGTTATTAGGTAGTAGTTAGCGGAATATTAGAGCGTGTTTATTGCAGATACATGTTTGACATTGATATACTATGAATGATTTGAATGCATTGTCATATTTGATGTGACTGTATCCATGCTTGCATGCAGTTATTTTCGATTTGAATATGTATTCATAGAATTATATATCATGTAACTTATCCAAATGACATTTTTATTTGTTAGAGTATAGTTCGTGGAGGTCACAGTGGTCGAGGACCAAGTGGAGGCCGTGGGACATCATTAGGTAAATGTCTTTGTGTTATATGTAAATATAGACATTTATTATGTTTTTGCTTACATGTTGATATAAACATTGTTACTTGTTAATCGTTTTTATAGGATCCCAGCTCAGTGATAGGCAGTCTCAGCCTTCATCTTCATGCAATGCTTTGATAGGTATATCATTTAAATAATTGTATACTTGATTAATTTAAATGTGCATTATATGAATTTCTAACTCATTGTTATGTAAGTGATGTTTTACCTACACATGACCCACCTACACCAGCTACTCATACACATCACTAGACAATGCTAGATGCAAGGTCTTCTCAGTGTGATACATGATGACTCATTCAAATAGTGTATATCGATAGTCGACCATAAGTATTTCATTATCACTTGTCCAATACTTATCTTATATATAGTATATATCGACAGTCGATTGTTAATGTGTATCAATTCATGTGCAGTGCGAGGTTTGAGCAACAAGAAGTAATATGAGAAATTAGGAAGTCACTACTGCAGCATCTTTCAGGACCGATTGCGCAATAAAAAGAGTACCCAACGGAGGTGTTGGACAAATTAATGTCCTCATTCATGGTATGCAATCGTTTATCATAACTAATGTGTTTCATATTTAATTTTTTGTTATACTCATGTGTGCTAACTTTCTAAAAGTATTTGTAGGCTTCACATCGCTTCGCGACTGTGAACGAGGAGAAAGATGCGAGGGTAGTGTGGCAGAAGGTGACTATCAATCGATTTTGCCGACATGCTGCACAATATGAAAACTACAGCAAAAAAAGCAGCTGGTAGGATAGATGATCCACTGCAGTAGAAGGGACATGGATCTTCTACTATCAGGAGAGATTATTGGGAGGGCATGTGTGACAAGTGGGCGAGCAATGAATTTTGAAATCGCTCAGCAAAGGCTGCACAAAATCGAGCGAAGATGTCCGATGTTCATCTACACACAGGTGTATCTAGGACTTTTGGGAGCCACCAGAAGAAAATGGTAACTCATCAATATATATATATATATATATATATATATATATATATATATATATATATATATATATATATATATATATATATATATATATATATAGTCAAATTTGTAAGTATTTCTGCATACTTATTAATTGATTTTTTTATCATTTAACATTGCAGAAAGCAGAACAAGAAGACATTATGTCTTACAAGGATATGTTTGTTGAAACACATAAACGTAAGAGCACGAGAGATTTTGTATCAGAGAAGATGAGAGCGATATCGATATGTATTTATTATATTAATAAACATTATAATATACAAGTTACTATGAATTACGTTATCATAAATATTATAATTCTTAATTATTAATTCATATTGTAATCATTACTTTGTAGGAGTCATACGAGCAACAAATGGTAGAGTGATATGGCAATGACTCCACTCAGCATCCGCCTTTTGATCCTGCAGCATGAGTGATTGCAACCGGTGAACCAAAAAAGGGTCATGTATTCAAGTTTGAGAGTAACATGAACACCACAGCAGTCGTTGCCTCCTGTAGCCATGGCTCTCAGAGTTCTTCTGCCATCATCAACTCTTAACGTCTGATTGACCCTGTTATGTCTTGGGATGGTGTCTGTCAGCATCTTGAGAACAAAATGTAGTACTTTTTAAATGAAGTCATTTCCAACATTGTCCATAATGAGTTGTGCAACTTTTTTTAGGACAGGGGAACTTTGTCTGCATTCAACATGAGCTACGGTTCCCGTCAGGTATAAAGATTCATGTCATTTGTTTCATGTCGTTAGATTTCAAGCTAGTATATGCATGATTGTCTCACTATAAATTTTTTTGACACCTTTAGAACACATATATGCATGATTGATTCACTATAAAATTTTTATGACACCCTTATAGCACATATACGCATGATTGAATCATTATGAAAGTTTTTTTATAATCTTACAACACATATATGCATGATTTCATCACTATAAAATTTTCTTAGTACCTTATAACACATATATGCATGATTGAATCACTATGAAAGTTTTTTGACAACCTTAGAATACATATGAGTCTGATATTAGCATATATAAAAGTTTTTTAATGCCTTATAACACATATATGCATGATTGAATCACTATAAAAGTTTTTGACTATATTAGAACATGATATGCATGATTGAATCACGTATAAAGTTTTTTGTTTGCCTTAGAACACATATGAGCATGATTGAATCACTATGAAAGTTTTTTGACTGCCTTATAACACATATGAGCATGATATTATCATAAATAAAAGTTTTTTTACTGCCTTATAACACATATATGCATGATTAAATCAATATGAAAGTTTTTTGACTGCCTAAGAACACATATATGCATGATTGAATCAATATGAAAGTTTTTTGATAACCTTAGAACATATATATGCATGATTGAATTACTATGAAAGTTTTTTGACAACCTTAGAACACATACAAGCATGCTTTTATCACTATGACAACCTTAGAACACATATGAGCCTGATATTAGCATATATGAAAGTTTTTTAATGCCATATAACACATATATGCATGATTGAATCACTATAAATTTTTTTGACTGCCTTAGAACATGATATGTATGATTGAATCACATATAAAGTTTTTTGAATGCCTTAGAACACATATGAGCATGATTGGATCACTATGAAAGCTTTTTGACTGCCTTATAACACATATGAACATGATATCTAGGCATTATATGAAAGTTTTTTTACTGCTTTATAACACATATATGCATGATTGAATCAATATGAAAGTTTTTTGACAACCTTAGACTACATATATGCATGATTGAATCAATATGAAAGTTTTTTGACAACCTTAGAACACATATATGCATGATTAAATTACTATGAAAGTTTTTTGACAACCTTATAACACATACAAGCATGCTTTCATCACTATGAAATTGTTTTACTGCCTTAGAACACACATATGCATGATTGAATCAATATGAAATTTATTTGACTGCCTTAGAACACATATGAGCATGATTGAATCACTATGAATGTTTTTTGACAACCTTAGAACATATATAAGCATGATTTCATCACTATGAAAGTTTTTTTACTACCTTGTAACACATATATGCATGATTGTGATACATAACACATTTATTTGATAGCCTTATAAACCATATATGCATGCGTGAATCACTGTGACATTCTTTGACAACCTTAGAACACATATCTGCATGATTGAATCACTAAAAAAAAAATCAGTCTTAGAACACATATCTGAATTCTATTAATATCCTTCAGTTTATTGCTAGTCTATGTGTCATTCAACCATTTACTTTGTTGCATTAGATTAGGTGTATTGCATATAATTTATTTCATTAGATTTTGTTTATAAATACTAACATTTTGGTTCTCTTGTAGGATGCTGGAGATGATCAACGTAGAGGAGCTGATGGAGGCATGGGGGGATAGATCGAGAAAATGAAGAGGATAATGCCCTGAATCTTGGCGATGATTAGATTTATGTGTTTAATTTGTTTGACGTACTTGTAACTAATTATAACTTGGCAAGGACTGTATTTGGTTGCTAAAGTTGTTTAACTTAGAACTTGTGTTAAATTTATTTCACATGTATATGTATTTTTTATGTGTACTTTGTTTTTTATAAGTAGGTTATATGAATTGTATAACGAGAATTTTTTCTCGAGTTTCATACTTTATTTTTTTTTTAAATTAGCGACGGATATTATCCGTTGCTACTCTATTGCCAATTTAAAGCAGTCGTTGGTTTGCGACGGAATTTAAGCCATCGCTAATGTTCGTCGGCGACAGACATTAGCGACGGATACGTATTCCTCGTTACAGTTTAGTGATAGATTAAATTCTGTCGCATAATCAAATCAGTCTCTATTTAGCGACGGACATGATCCACTGCTAATCCGTCGTTAATTAGCGATGGATTGGCGACAAATAAATTCTATCGCAGTTTAGCAACTAGGATTATGTGATAGATGCTATTCGTCGTTAAGCTGTCGCTAAACACGTTAGCGATGAATTTTACAATGGATTAACGACGGATAGCGTCCGTCGCTAATACACAATTTTCTTGTAGTGACCCTAGGAGAAATTCCTTCTATCTCCCAAAAGACATGTCTCTTGTATTGTGACTGTTGGAAAGGCCTCCAACAATCACTTATGGCCATACGACCTTACAATTCTTGAGTTGCTCAGGTCTTGAATAGAGGTCAGTGTCAACTGGGCTGCCTTCTATTTAAATACTTAGGGTTACCAATCTTACAATGTCATCTAAAATGGAGTTATTGCCAAAGCTTGATTGCCAAATTTCAAAAGTTAGAATCTTGGAGTAGCTACCCTCTGTCGATGGTTGGTAGAGTTGTCCTCATTAGCTTGTGTCTGCATCTATTCCGGTTTCCTGGATTATGTGCTATATTCTTCCCAAATCAATTGTAAACAATATTGAGTATTTGTCGAGGCAATACTTGTGGTGTGGTGCTGATCAGCAATCCATGATAGATTTTACATAATTGAGAGTGTCTGTAAACCTCATAATGAAGAGGCTTGGGTATTCATTGAGTGCAGTTTGCTTGCCAAAGGTACTTGCAAAATAGTTTGTAAGAATGATGACCCGTGGACGAAGTTGATTCATAACAAGTACCTTAATGTGAATTCATTGTAGTTTGAGTGGGGAGCTGGTCATCAGTCATGAGGATGGAAATCAGTGAAGACGGGAGTGGATATTGTTGGGGGAAGATGCTCAATGGAGAGTAGCGGTGGGCAATAAAACCGACTTCTGACTTGATCCTTGGGTGGACCAATTTCACCTCATTAACCTCCTAGAGAGTGAAGTTTTTGAGAGGGAACTTTCCTTCCATTAGACGTGTCTGTTCAGCATGTTGTATATAGCTAACAAGGATTTCATGTATCCTTGTTGGTTTGACATTCCTATGCAGGTTTTTCAGCAGGTTCAATCCGCTAGGAACAGGTGCAGCTGGTGTTGATTTTACATGGAGATAGTATCAAAGCGTCACTAAAGAATTGGGTAGTAGTTCATTTTCTTCACAAGCTGATATGACAATGTTGGTTATTGTTTTTTCAGATGGTGGTGAGATTTATTTGGGAGTGTCGTAACAATGTCACCTTCAATGCCTCTATATATGGATGTCATGAAGATCTTGAATCAGATTAGAGAGTTGGTTCTCCAGATCTGGTGTAATGTTCACCATCCGATTGCTCGCAAATGGCTCTATGTTAATAGATGGTGTCCTTCTCCCCAGGGCTATGTTAAGCTGTCCACATATAGCAAATTCTGAGGTGTGGCGTGTAGGCTTCACTCTAAGGAATAATGAGGGAGTTTTTCTGAAAGCTAGTTGGCTTGTTAGACGTGCTAGTCCAAACGTACAAGAATGGTGTTGGTAGAGAAAGATTATGGAGGATGTTAAAGTTCAAAATGTCATCATTGACAGCTATAGAAATGGAGAGGGTGTTGCGTCTTCTCCTCGGAACATGCACTGTAGCTACAGTGTTTGGGGTCCTGACTGCGCTCAGTTGGGTGTACGGGGACCCGTACACCCGCAAGCGAGTGTAAGGTGTACGAGAGGTCTCATACACCCGACTGAGCATCACGCTGTAGCTACAGTGTGTGACATCATCATCATCATCTGTACCTATGAGATGTGCTTTGCAAGGTGAACCTACGTTGAATGGATCATGATATCATTCGGTTCTTCTCAAGGTTTCTAAAGTTTTGACCCTGATTTTAGAGCAGCTAGGAGTCCTTCAATTAGGGGTGGGCAATTGTGCCATATTTTTAGGTTTGGGCTTCGGTCCTAGCCGGCCCGATGGGCCTGGGTTATTTATTAATTTTTTTAATAATATAAATTTTTTAAAAATTAATTATTAAAATAACTATTAATATTTATTTAATTAGTTGCATGAAAACTTGCTATTTGTTAATTATTATTATTTGCCTAATTAATTTCACTAATTAATAATTAATTGCATCGGAGCTTACTATTCTCTTATTAACCCATAATTTCACTCAAGTATTTAGGAATTTTAAGATTAGGTTAGGCCGGACCGGACCCGGCCTGCTTCACATTGTCCCATTGGGCCAATGGACTGGGCCATGAGCTTCTCTTCAAACCTGAACCCGTTAAGAACCGGGACAAAACCCGACCCATTAGCGGGCGGACCCACTACTAGCTCCATATCGTAAGGATAAACCACATGATTGGTCTCTATAAGTGATGCAGTTTTGGTCTGACTTGATATAAGTGCTTGGGGTCTGCCTAACCCCAGCTTGCTATTCTAAAATCAGCAAATTGAATTTTTTTTTTCTTGAAAGGCAAGCAGGGGTTAGGCAGACCCCACCAGTTATTATTCAATAGTGCCACTGAGGTTTGAACCTGCACCGTCCCAGGACAAGGAGACGTGCACGGACAGCTCCTACCAACCACGCGGGCCCCCGTTGGTAACATCAATTTGGATCTGTTTGCATGTTTGGTACAATATAAAATTTTCATATGGATTTGAATAAAGATTCAATGAAAAGAATGGATGAAAAGATGGTCTGACCATATAATATAAGTTTGAACCCAATATAAAAATACAATCCTATTCTGTTGAATAATCATGCCCTATAATATCGTATCAGGTTCAGGTCAAAAGGTCTGCCTAAGTTGAAGTCGGGTTAGGTGATATGTCAAAATAATATTTTTTTGTGTTTTTGCGATCGCGGCTGTCTGTGCCCTTCATCTTTGTGTAATGATGATGTTATAACTTTTTAATGGGTCCCACTGTTTGCACAATGAATGGTGGTGATTAGGGGTGTCAACAGGCTTGGTTTACCGGGACCCTACCCGAACCAAACCCTATAGGGTCCGGGTATGGTGATAAATAAAAAGACTCGCATTCGAATCCAAAAGTCCAATTAATTCATGAACGCAGGTATAGTTTGTGAAATTTTATACCAGACTTGGACCCGACCCGAGTTTTGATTAAGACTCGTAATTTTTCAATGTAAAAATGATAATAAATATGGTTTTACCGGGTATGATCCGGGTTTGGTTCATGTAGTTCTTATAGGGTCCGGGAATGGTTTTTCTTATAGTGGACCCGATTAGTCTTATGTACAAACCTGATACCATATCCAAAAATCTGGTCCAAGTCTGATTCTACCTGAGTCCAAACCAAACCCGACCCCCTGACACCCCTCGTGGTGATGAAGGCCATGGACACAGGTACTTCAAAACCCAAGACTTTGTGTTTTGACTTATATCACCTGATCCAACCTTGGCCAAGTTTGATCCATTCGCAAGAGAGAGAGAGAGAGAGAGAGAGAGAGATTATGAGAATAAGTGGTTTGTTAATTGCAATTAAAAAAAGAAAAATCTATAAAAGGAAATGGTAGATGCATAGATAAAAGCAGATTTTGAGGTATATAATGGAGTTGGTCAGCATTCAAACCAAAATTAACTTTTGCATTTCGAGATTTAGATTTAAATGATATGAAAAATAAACCGATCGAGTTCCCCACCCCCATCTTAGGAAATTAAGTAACTCAAGCATCACTCATTAAGTCAAACGACCAAATCACAATAATTTACCGACAACAACATGAAAGAAAAAGAGGAACTTCATGAAAGTGACTGTAGATATTTTGCCTTTGCACATCACTGGCGTCTTCTACTTCTAGAAAGGCAGTAGCATCTTAGTCTAACCTTAGCATCTAAGCAACACTTAGCATCTAAGCAACACGTAATCGATTCAGACTCATTTTCAAGAGTCTAGTGTAAATTCATTAAGCACGTATCATTAAGCACCTACGTTCTCTCTCTCTCTCTCTCTCTCTCTCTATATATATATATATATATATATATATATATATATATATATATATATATATATATATATATATATATATATATATATAAGGTATGCGCAGATTTGTCCATGAGCATAGAGTTCACTTCAATTTTCACCACTTTTATTCTGCTATATTTGTAAAATTCTGAATATAAAGATGTGATCTTTAGAGTCAAATTAGTAGGAACCCACTTTGAGTCATCTAAGTGATTGTTGAGAAACGTCATCTGAAAGCTTAAATATGCAAACAATGAACAATATAAGCAAGGATGAGAAAGTCCACATAAAATATATGCGAACTTGAGAAAGTCTGCATAAAATATATGCAAACTTAAGAAAAGTCTGCATAAAAAAATATGGGCATCATTTTAAGTGAGAGTTTGCGGCACCCGACAAATGGAACAATATTTTGTACAAACTTTGTGAGTTTTGTGCATGGTTAAAACTATATTCAAAAACTGGTTAATTATGATCTTGGACATGTCAAGAATATAAAAAATTATAGAATTTTTAAGAAAACACATCAAATTTGACTGTCATTTTTATAAAAAGGATTTTTTAAAGTTAAAATCACCTGCCCAAAATTTTGAGTCTCTCTCTCTCTCCAATTTTACTGATTTCAATTTCCTTTCTACCTCTCAGTACGAACTAATAATGGCTTCGTGTAAAGTTAGCATGCATTAAAGATTTTGGCTAAGGTCCATATTCATTGGGAGTCCATATTCATACATTAATAGTATGTTTTCTACTTTTCATTCTCATTTTATGCTTAACCAAAATAATCTCAATTGACCAACGGGGGCTCCACGTGGTTGATAGGAGCTGTCAATGCATGTTTCCCTGTGGTGGGACGTTGCTGGTTCAAAACCCAGTGGCACGTTGAATAACTGGTGGGTGTCTGCCTAACCCCAGCTTGCTTTTCAAATAAAAAATAAAACTCTCAATTGATTGTACCTTAGGACCAACATAAAATTGGTCAGTTTTCTTTTGAATTCAAAAGAAAAAATCGAGAGCCATACGTTGATCCACTTAAAATGGTTTCATCATTTATTAGTGGCACATTTACTCTCCCCCATTGCTTTTTGAAAACTCACTAAAATAGTAACCACTTTATGTACCTAATTAACTCTTGCTTCTCTTAAAAGAATTGCTTTCCTTTCTCGGTAATGCATCATCAATGAAAACTCAACTACCAACAATTCTCTTTATCTGGGAGTTCTCTATAATCACAATTCCATTGTGGTTTATCCTCAACCACTAGAGGGTAGCTCATGAGGTGATTGAATTAAGATTCTGTTTATAGTTGAATATCTCATGTTTAAAATCATGACTTGCTTGGTGGGTATGCCCTTGAGAGCTAAGATGGGATTAGACAGCCATCTGGCCCCTTTCTAGGGAGGTTCTTTTTAAAAGACAAGTGGTCCTTCAGATTTGACCAACATCTACAATTCTTTATTCATGCCCCCAAACTATCCCAAACATAGTTAGGGGAAGCACCTCTCTACGGGGGAGAAGCTTGCTGCCAAAGCAGAAAGCAATATGCTTAGTTGCTTTCTATTTTAGGGAAGCATGCTTCTCTCTCTTCTCTTTTCCTTTTCCACTTGGTTTCTATGGTTTTCCACTCGTTTGTCCATTGTTTTGCTTTTTTTTTTGTTTTAGGTGATATTTAATATTTTTCGCTTCCTACTCGTTTTCCTCTTTTTCCTATACCTTTTTCATTTTTCGCACGCTTTCACTATTGTTTTTAAGATGAATCATTGTTTCATACTACTTTTTAACACTCGCTTCCCCGCTTTTGCTCCACATATCACTTCTTGTATTGTACCTTGGTAACTATACTCAAACTATGTAACGCAGCAAATAATTCTTTTAATAAAAAATATTGCATACAAATATGATTTAGACTTTATCATAACTATGTGTAGACACCTCAATTTTGACCAAAATAGTTTTCTATATGAATTCCTCTCAAAATAAGGTGTTCTAGGTATTCTAATGGACAAGTATTTGTTTAATTATATTTTGACTCCTAAAATGACATCCTCAAGACTTATCCAAAAGTTTATTTAAACTAGAGAGTGTTAGCTTTCAAACAAGATAAAAATCAAGTCAAATCACTCTTTTACAAATCAGGAACTATTTTGAAAACTCATTTAAAAATTTATTTTATTTCTTCAAAAAAATATGGATTCACACAATGTAAAGGGATAAAAGAAGGAAAGCTACAGCATAGAGACATGCTATGGCAAGCTGACGCAAACCAAACACATACAAATATCATTCTAATAGTTTTAACAGTTTTTAATAATTTATAATTATGTTTCAAAAAAACATTTATATGATAAAATATTAAGGAATAGCTTTGCATTGATTAAAATTATTTTTTGAAAGCGATATTGTATGGCCAAATTGAGAAATGCTAACACATTTTAGCCAATTTGTTAATACTTTTACAAGGATCTTATAAATTGAACATAATAACAAAATTGGTCTAAATTCCTTGATATCTTCTGCACCTTGCTTCTTGGGTCATACCTATATCCTCATCCTTACCTTGTGCCCTATATCTAATCATACAAATTACACAAAAGAAAATTTTATTAGTATTCATAATTTTATTAATTCATTCTATTTAAATTTATGGAACTAGAGCTTAAATATACTTCATTGCCAATGCTCAACCATCCTTGCATCATATTCAGAAATGAGAATGCTAATCCAAAAATTCTCTTAAATAATGAAAAAAAGAATGGAGAAATGTTTGGCAAGACCAATTCACAAACTTAGGCAATAGAAAAATACGATATTTCTATTGTGAATAGGAATATTAGAATTTATGAACTCGGTTAAGCTTATGGTCTACATAATCCCTACAAATAAAAACATTGTATGAAATTGTTCATGCTTAATCAACAAAATTTGAAGAAATAAAAGAAAGGTTTGTCATATAGTTAATAGTTATAGATGCTAACTATTGACTAGGATTTTGAAGAAGACGAGGAGGAGCTCCTCAAAGGATTCGTTAAACATGAACAATGTGGATATTGATATTATATCATACCAATGTGATAATTTAATATAATACTGATACCAATGTGGATATTGATATTAATATCATTAATACTATTGATAGTAAACAAGCAAAAAATAATGAACAAGTTGAAAACAATGACCATGCAGAATAATTGGTTTTCATTAAGGTTCTGATCAAAGGCTTGATGACAAAGATATACAAAAGGAGATCATTTCTTGATGCTATGAACATGTGAAGCATATGTCTAACTGGTTTTCATTAGTATTCTTGACTCTCTCCCTCAAGGCAATCTCCACAAGATTGAGCTTGTCTCTGAAATGAGTGACTGACCATAGGTTTTATGAAAACATATGCAACTTGACTTTGAGTTGAGACAAATTAAATTTTAATTTTACCATTTGCAACTTTTTCTCAAACAATCAATTTCTATATGTTTGGTCTAAGCATGAAACATCGGGTTTGTTGCAAGATATATGGCTCCAAGATTATCATAGCATAAAGTAGGAGGCCTACATGAAGGAACATTGAGCTCCCATGCCAACTATTTGAGCCAAACTAACTCAGCAATTGTTCTAGCTATAGCTTTATATTCGGCTTATGTGCTTGATCTGGCCACAATTCACTATTTGGTTGAGTTCCAGAATAAGAGATTTGAACCCAGAAATGTTAAATTGTGTCCTGTGGACTTTCTAGCATCCAGCCTAGTTAGCATCAAAATAGACACTCAGTTGCAAGGAATTTGATTTCTTAATTTGTAGACTCATATTGATGGTTCCTTTCAAGTATTGAAGAAATCTACTTAACATGAGCCCAATAACTTGGATTTGATTCATGCATGAACGAACATGCTTTATTGACCACATAAGTTATGTCAGGTAGAGTAAACGTAACATATTAGAGACCTCCAATAATGTTTTTGTACTCAGTGGCATTTTCTAACAAGATTCTTTCATGTTTTAGATAACACCATATTAGGCGCAACAAGGGTGACTATAGGCTTGCAATCTATCATACCTGTTTTGGTTAGAATATCCAAAATATATTTTCTTTGGCATAGAACCATTCCATCAGTAGAGTCCAGAATAATTTTAATTCCAAAAAATAATGCAATGAACCTAGATCTTTGATAGAAAATTCAAACCCAAAGTTTTATAGTATACGATTGACCTCATCCTAAGAATTTCTTCTAATGATAATGTCATCAACATAAATCAAGATAAACATGTGAAGTTGACTGGTGTGATAGACAAATAAAGAGAGATCAACTTTAGACTCAATAAAACCATTTTTTTTCAAATACAGATGGAGTCTTTCAAACTAGGTTCTTGGAGCTTGTTTTAGACCATATAAAGCCCGATCAAGTTTACATACATAGTGGAGATAACTTTTATTCTCAAATTCTTGTGGTTGAGAAATGTATACTTTTTCTTTTAGGATGTCATAAAGAAAAACATTATTGACATTTAATTGATGAACTAATCATCCTAAACCAACAACAATAGATAGCACCATTCTCACATATGTGGGTTTAATGATAGGATTAAAGGTCTCAAAATAGTCAATGCCTTCATACTGACTATATCTTTGGCAACAAGACAGACTTTAAACCTAACAATGGTTTTATCTGCATGCTTTTTTATTTTGTAAATCCACTTACACCCAACTAAATTTGTAGCATTTTATGAAGGAACAAGAGTCCAAGTTTTGGTTTTGATGAAGAGTTTTGATCTCTTCTATAGCCTGATGTCACCTAGGATCTATATTGGCTTGATAAAAATTATAAGGCTCATGTTCATCCTAATTAATTTCACTGAGAAGAGCAATAGGATGTCTGGATCCAAAGAACAATTTAGGCCTCAAGATTCCATCTTAGGATCCGGTAGCCATATGATGGATTCTAGTAGGTGTGTGGTTGGAAAGGTCTACTATGCGGTTCAATCTGGAAGATGAGGATGACAAAAAGTTTTCGATGGATCTATCTTCTAGGGGTAACACAATAGGAGATACATATTTGTGTATAAACATGTTTGGTTCAAGAACAAATGGTTCATGTGTGGGCGGTTCACTGGGTGAGTTACACAGTTATTGATATTCTATTGGATTAGGTAATTGGACACTTCTTTTGATGTGAAAGGCTGTTTATTTCTTACATAAATAAAATTTTCTTCATCGAAGATCACATGTTTAAAACAAAGGTTTCAAGTCACAGGATCATAACACATATATCCTTTGTGGTTACATCTATAGCCCCCAAAAATGCATGGATTGGATTTGGGTTCAAGTTTGGATATGGCATATAGGACAAGGTATAGATAATAGGTACATCAAAAATTTTTGAGATGTTCATAACCAGAGGTTCAATTGAACAAGAGTTCCTAAGGTGATTTCTGACCCAGAGTTGAAGAGGGTAACCAGTTAATGACATAGATGGCGGTCTTAAAGGCATCTACCCAAAAATTTTGACTTTTTAATTTATTTTTCAAGTTATTTTTTTACAATATTCTTAAAATTGACAAAGCAAAGGCATACATCCGATTTTCTACTCAATGGAAACAATCCATTTTTTTTTTGAAAATTCATCAACACGTAACATATAATATTTGAAACCTTCCTGAGATGGAGTGGACACCAATCCCTACAAATCAACATGAATAAGTTCCAACAGAGCTTTAACAAAACATTCTGTTTTATCAAATTGATCACTCTGGAAAATAACTTGCCCATTTTTTTTATTTTGCGGGTGGGGTAAGAACTAAATTGACCACTCTGGTTATTTTGGTAGTTTTTCAAAAAATCGACTAGCCTCCTAGATCTACCTCTACCTGGAGGTCCTCCTCTGCCATTACCTCTCTAAAAGAAAAAGGCAGTGGAGGCAGATTCTCCTTGAGAAGGTTGGTTAAGCATTTGAAGCCTCTTTTCTTGATTGAGCAACATTTTAGAAATATTCACAAAAGTGGGTAAAGCATCACGAGTGGTAACTGTTGTGACAAAACTCTCATAATCCCTCAAGAGACTGTTCAAAGTATAATAAACAAGGTTATCATCAGAAACAGATTCACAACTAGCACATAAGGAATCTGATAGAAACTTTATATGATTAAGATACTCTATCATGATCTTCTCTTTTTTCTTGATGTCATGGAGTTATTTCTTTAATTTGATAATACAAACACTTGGTTAAGAAGAATATGCTCATTCTAACATAGACCATGCTTCATGTGCAATAGAGATTCAAACAATTTGGGCTAACACAGGCTTAGTAACAGTGGCACAGATCCAACTCAAGGTCAGTTGGTCTGCTCTCTTCTATATAAGGAAATCAGAGTTTGGCTTTGTTTTATTTTCTTCTTTAACAAATTAATATGGAGCAGGGAATGATCCATAAGCATATTGGAACAGATCTTGGGAGAACATAATTGCTTTAATTTGTGATTTCCATAACAGATAATTGTGTCTGTCAAGCTTAATAGACACCAAAGACGAGAATGCATTATATTGAATAGAAGGGTTTGGCATTAGGGAGGTAACTGGCAATGAAGTTGTCATAGAACTGAAGGTCATGGAGAATGAAACTAACATGCAGAGGAATCAAAACACACTGACATGGGAATCAAGACACTTAGGCTCTGATACCATAAAAACTATGGATGCACACAAAAATGATAGAACAAAAATACAAAGCACACACAATTTTATGTAGTTCAGTCAATATGACCTACATCTACAAGTTCTCTCTTTCTAGACGATTTTGAGAGAGAGGGGTTTCTTTGCATTATATACTAGTTACATCAATGAGAGTCTTTGGAGGACAAAGTTCATCTTGAGAAGATACAATCTGGTTTTGGACTCTTTTGATGACTCTTGTTCTCTTGAGACTCTGAATATTGTTGGAGATGAGCTTTACCAAGATAAGATTTAACAACCTTATCTGGTTTGTTTTCATAGAAATCCTCCTCCTCCATTAGAGTCCATCGTGACTCATTATTCTTAACGCTCCCGAAGGTGAGACACCTATTTATAGTGTTGGAGACCCCTTCTCTCATTAAGACAAGAAATCCCATATGGCCTTCAAAATCAAGCTAAACTATTATTAATTAACATTAATTAATAAACTAAGACTCTTGAAAAATTATTGAGATATAAAAATATGAATTATAAAGACTTGTTTGATAAATTATGGCTTTCACTCAATATATAATTATTATCATATATTAACATAAGTTACATGGAAAGATGTAATAGAGGTCTGGCTTGTATGGTGTGTTCATGTTGGGTATTGGAACAAGTATTAGAAAAAGTTTTGCTTACCCAGTATACATACATACAGACTAATAATTGTCCAAAACCAAAGTTCACTAAGCCAATTCTAACTCAAAGAAGTCTCCTACAAGCATGTAGGTTGCACATTCTATGGTTTTTTGTTGAGTTCTCGAGTGATTTTTTTATACTGGTACCATAAGTAGGTCCATCTTCTCAAAGCCTCATCTTCATATTTATCTTAACTTGATATGTGAGATATCAAAGGCATCCAAAAGATTTCAGGTTGGTATTTTTTTATATCAATTTAACATAATTTATATTTTAATTTTCAGATGAGACCATCTTGTAAACAACTAGTTAATACCACAATATAGTCGTGCAAATCACAATTGCTTGCCATAATATAAAATTGTTCTTGAAGAAAACAAAAATTTATTTTTTTAAATGTCTATAAATTTTATTGAAAAATTATGAAAGGCCCCTACAAAAGTCCATTAGGGTTTTTATCATGGTTGATGACAAAGATATCAAAACAAAAAGAGATCATTTTTTGCTGCTATGAACATGTCAAGCATATGGCTAACCTAATAATGAAGTTTTGTAAGGAGACGAGAATGCTACCATGAAACAAAGCACTAGTCTATAGTCTTTGATTTGAAATTCGCTTGTTGAGTATGTGAGAGATGTCACATGTGAGCATGACATGACAACTTCCATTTCAAAAGCTACAATTGGGACATGATGTCACCAATGATGCTAAAGTGAATCAAGTAGAATTAGAACATTGATTGGTATCAACCAGTTTAGGGTCTTGGTTGATATCGTAACCAACCTTGTGTTGGACACCTAACCTACCCGAAGCAATCCAAGACCCATATTATTGAAAGGGCAAATTATTTTCTTTGAGTAGAATAAGATCTAAACACTGGTTGGTTATTGTAGATCTGGCTGTACTTTTTAGTCTTTCAAATCTGAACAGTTTTTTTTATGATGAGGAACCCTTGCCGAAGTGCCAAAACCCCTATGTCTTGGCAAAAGAAAAAAAATCTAAAATACACCAACGGCACTCCGCTTATCTGGTAAGAGCAGCTAGTGTACGTCACCTTATCTTGTGAAGTTGCAGGTTCAACACCCAGTGGTATAGTTGTATAACTGGTAGGTGTCTGCTTAACCCAGCTTGCCTTTAAAAAAAATGGAAAATACAACAAAAAAAAGATAAACAGTCGTTCCCAAGCAATAAGATCATTATATCATAGTACGATTGTGATGTATTCATTTAAACAATAAAATAATCATATTTTGTAGGATCATAAATGTTTTTTGGTTATTTTTGAGACAATAAATGTTTTCTTTACCCACAAACCTGAATTAGGAACCTTGATTGATGGGGACGTGGGATGACCGAACTGCAAAATCTAGATATGATCGTGTCTAGCAAAAGATACTCTGATTGAGAGAGATAGAGATTCAACTTTTAAAGATTGAAAAAGAGATTTTAATTTTTAGAGCGAAGGGTGGTGGGCTATATCACAAATATCCTTATATGTTTGAAAATACTTATGGTTTTAACGTGACATTCCAAAGGTTGATAGTCAGAAAAGTACAATGTTTCAAAATGTCAATTATTTTAAAAATAATTCATTTTTATTGTGATATTATGATCATGATAAAAATAGTGTTCTCTTGTTTCTTATATTATTTATGTTTTTATTCATATTTTTACATATATTGTATATATTTTATGTATTTTATATATGCCACCGTTTTGTCTAGATTTTTTAAGAAAACTTAAAAATATTATTTTTTCATGATGCTTTTTTTTAGATTTATTATTTGAAGAAACCGCAGTTGAGATCGAAGACTTGGTTGTACTCGCTCAGCCTGCCATGCTAACAGTCATAATCTCAGAAGCATAAAACTTCCTCGCCTTTGAGGGTTATGGTATTATGCTGAATGTCAGTTGGTAGAAATGAGGTGTAGGAATCGAACCTTGATGGCCTGCTTAACAGTCAAGGCCTAATCCTACTACGCCAACTTCCTCATGCTGCATTAAGATTTATTTTTTCTTGAAAGACCACGTTAATGTTTCATGAGAACAAGATTTGCGATTATTGCCACTTTGGGTAGGGATGGCAGTGGACCGGGGGAAAACGGGGCTCGTTCCGCCTCGCTCTGTTTGGACGGAGGATGGAGGACATGAAATGGGAATAGAGGCGGGGGATGAAGGTTAAAATCAAAACCAGTGCAGGGATGGAGGTGGGGATGGACTTGCGTTTCCTGCTTCACTTCCACTCCCTGTTAGTAAAATAACTAAAATGCCTTTAGGGATGGCTGTGAACCGAAGAGAAACGGGGCCTCGCCCCGCCTCACTCGGTTGGGATTGGAGATGGACATGAAACAGGGATGGAGGTTAAAATCAAAACCTGTGCAAAGATGGATGGCAAAATTTTGAGACAGCGCGGGAGTGGAGACCTTGTCCCTCATCCCCACTGCCATTCCTAGCTTTGAGAGTTGAGGGGACTTTTTATTTTTTCTTCTCGATGGAGCCAAAAAAAAAAAATACCACTCAAGAGAGAGAGAGAGAGAGAGAGAGAGAGAGAGAGAGAGAGAGAGAGAAGGTGGCAGTTTGATGGGTGTCAATTGACTGTCATGCCAGTATGACAGAGGCCACGGGTGCCTCATCCCCTTGGATGCCGTTCAACCATGAAATGGATGGCAACCCTAGCACCACCACCTTTCTCATTTTTCAGAAAATTTTTGTGAGGCCCATCTTTGGGGTAAATTATCCAATTATAGGGCTTGGGCTGCCATTCAGCATCCGGGGCACCTGTGTTAGATTACCTTTCACCTGATCCTGTCTCTATGCCCATTAGGTCTCCATCTTAGCACTCCCTCTAATGACATCGCCACACGTGGCAGCCTTTTTGAACAAGGTGTGCTGGGCTCATACAGGTCAAAAGCCTGCCCATCACCTTGCCACACTGTTGGTCACCAACACGCAATTACAATGCCATTATTGGTGAGATAAGTGTGAGGCGTCACACTCTTTAGTTTAGACCACCATCTCACTTCCCATCTACCATTGACAACACCAAGCTTGCCCATGCACCTCATGCCCACCATATTCAACAAAAGGACTAAGATTAAGCACCACCAACCACCTTTGTGTCATATTCTGTCAACTTCAGTCAAGTTCATGACTACCATGCACAAAGTCATCCATCACTGCTATCTTTTGTCTGTCCACTTCCAATAAGGCAACTTGGGTTTGATATGTATCCTTTGGTGGGACATGGGCACCAAGAGTTCTTTTTTTTATGATACTAAAAAACCATTGATATTTTGGATCGTTAAAAAAATTTACATCAACTACCCTTGTTTTTTAGAATTGTGGGTGAAAACACCATCAGGTATTTGCACTTGCCTACTAGATATGTACTCTTTTTTTCAAAAAAAAATAAAACTAGATAGATATCCTCTTTGCTTCATCACTAAAGACAGATTAATTCCGGGAATTACTTGCAGAGTTTGCCAACTATGGTTTGGAATGTTTGAAAAGCCTCAGATAATCATGTTCGCCCCTAGATAGGTGGGCAGCTCTTGACAGGCAGATCAGGTACAATCAAATTGCACACTTAAGTATACCGCTGCCCCCATCTTTTGTTGATGGAGATGGAAGGCACTTAAGTGCAGCTACACACTCAAAGTGTGCAATGTGATTGCACCTGATTATCCCTGCTGTTCTGATCAAACTATATGTCCAATCAAGTTTGAGATTTACCTTTTATTTATTTATTCTTTTCCCAATAAGGGGCCTTTCTTTAGTTATAAAACAATTTAATGTACTGGTTGACAGTTGGCCCAGGTCTGGTGAAGCACAGAAAAAACTAGCCTGATTCCTATAGCTTATGGGACTGTGATACATGCTCTCTCTCTCTCTCTCTCTCTCTCTCTCTCTCTCTCTCTCGAGCACTATGTAAAAAGGGTGATGATCAAACTCCATCATTACATCATTGCCAGCCTATTTCAAACATGAGTGGTGCTCAACAAGATGTGGTAGATAACCTAATTATCCTTAAGGAAATCCCTGTAGAGTGTAGTCGTGTCAAGTAGGGAAGGAAGCCAAAGAATGGGGTCACGTTTATCATTGGTAAATGATAAAGAATCGCACATACTTTTAACACTTAAAAAATCTATATATGATTTGGTTTCCATACATCCAATTGGATAAGCATGCTTAAAGCAGCTATTTCATGAGGCTTGCAAAGTGCCTCTGTTTCTGATATTGGCTTTATCTTTATATCTATAAAGTGTACTTTTGTGTCCAGGTAAAAATACATCCAATTTGGATATGATTTGGGTTCCATGGATCCAGTTGGATAAGCACTAATAAAGCAACCATGATTGAAATCACAAGTTGCTGTATGGTTAGTGACATCAAAGCATATGCATTTGATAAGATTCTACTGGCTTAAATCCCTATTGAGCGGGAGTAGGTCTTCTAGGCTCTCTCATCCTGATGAGGTGTAGTTTGGTTGGAAAAAAAAGTCACAAATCTTTGTACTGGGATTTTCTCGGCAAAGGAAAATCTTGCTATAAATAAAAAAAATTTGTTTCGAGAAAATATTGGTAAATTGAAATTTATAAATTATAAAATATATATATATATATATATATATATATATATATATATATATATATATATATATACATATATTAAAAGTATAAAATTTACATTTTTCAACACTTAATACATATAGTTGGAACCCTTTGTACATACTTCCAAGGCTATTTTGTAACATGTTTGTTTTGGTCACAGTTGGCATGAGCAATCACGCTTGCGAAAGTTCAAGATGCATGTGATTGTTGGTCACAAGGTTAGTCTAGTAACATTTCAAGTTTCAAGGGAGTATTCTAAAGTGAGAATCATAATCCCAACTTGCACTTTTTCCTGTTTGTAAAAACATGAGAAAAGTGATGTACCGTGATTTTCATTGACAGGATCTTGAGAAAATCTAGTTTTCACATGGGTGCTGCAAAAATGCCCATGCACTTTCTAGCTTCTTTCTTTATACTCTAATACTAATCACAAATTTACATGATTAAGGTCAGTAACTACTAAGAACATGTTAGCACAACGCATGACTCTTGACACTCCTATACTTTGCACTTCATTTTTTCACTACATGCAAATATGACCATTATGAGGACGTGCATGACTCTAGATGTCCTACCACCATGAACATTATTTAATCACAATTTTATTTTTTTGTTCTATCATACTGATGGGAATCTTTTAGCACACTTTCGAAGTAATTTTAGTCACTTTTGTAGTAACTTTGTACTCTTAACTCTAATCAATTTAAAATTAATGATCATTAGGAGCATGCTAAGCACATTAACGAGTGACTCTTGACATTTCATATACTCTAGACACTTCACATTCTAGGATGCTTCATATACACACTAAAGCAAATATGATCATTATGAGACATGCACGACTGCTCTATAAAGCACAGTTAAACACAATTTAGTGTTTCATCACACCTTGCTAACTACTCATTCATATTTGTATATAGGACTGCGAAATGAACTGAGCAGCTCACGGTTCAGCTCTCTTCGGCTTGCCATGAACTTGTTTTTGTTCGGTTCTTGTAGCTGGAGAGCGGAGTCATGAGCAGCTCATTTAGCTTAGATGAGTTGAGCACCAACAAAGTGTTTGGCTCTGCTAGGCTCAGGTGAACTCATGTAAATAAAATGTAGGTTTCAAGTGTAATGTATGCCATAAACTGTAACATCATACAGCTGGATATAGTAGAGGTAGGGGTGTCAACGGGTCGGGTTTGGTTCGAACCCAGGTGGAACCAGACTTGGACCAGATTTTTGGATATGGTATCGGGTCTAGAATAGGGTCTAATCGGCTCCACTATAAAAAACCATACCCAGACCCGATAAGAACTACATGAACCAAACCAAAACCATATTTTTTATCATTTTTACATTGAAAAATTGTGGGTCTTAATCGGAATTCAGGTTGGGTGGTCAGGTATAAAATTTTGCAAAATATACCTCGGTCTATGTATTAATCAGACCTTTGGGTCTGGACCCGGGTTTTAATCAGGTTTTCTTATTTATCACCATACCCGGACCCTATAGGGGTTTGGTTCGGGTAAACCAGGCCTGTGACACCCCTAAGTAGAGGGCTCTCAAAATGGGGGTTTGGGGATCAAATCTCATTGGTTGAATTCTCTAAAACACATGCCCTTTTCATCTTCGGCTCATCTAGCTCGAGGCCATGCTCGAGCTCAGCTTGGCTCATCTAGATACGAATATGAGCATGAGCTCCACAACCTTTCAGTGGTAATTAAGAGGGCCAAGCCCGAACATAAGCGAGCCAAGCCCTATTTGTGTAGATGCCAATATGACCCTTCTTTACATTTCACAATTTACTAAAATGCCAAGCACACACTAACAAACACAGGCTGTCCATAACTACCCTTGTCAGGGCTCCAACCAACTCTCTCTCTCTCTCTCTCTCTCTCTCTCTCTCTCTCTCTCTCTCTCTCTCTCTCTCTCACACACACACACACACACACACACACACACACAAATCTATAGGCACCAATTAGTTCCTCCTCCCTGTAGATTTGTCTATTGAGGGTGAACAGGTGCAATTGAATCCAACGATGGTAAGATGAATCACTTTTAGAAAAGTGATTTGGCATCCTCGCTGTCTACAATGTATTGTGGGATGAAGCAATGAGCGGTGAAGATGTCAAATCACTTTCTTAAAGTGACTTGACAGATCACCTGATCTGCTCTTTGGTAAGATGCATCAGATATCTTAAAGTTAAAACCAAATGCTTCTCAACATGCTTGTTTGTCATGGGATAAGGGGGCAGCTCGAGGGGACTTGACAGAGCACGAGTACACACTTCAAAAGCTTGACATGAGAGACAATAGAAGTCTGGTTTTAGTAGATTTTTATCTGTATGATCCTATGCATTTGTCTCTGGAAGCCTCTTTGGGAGTTCATGTACCCTTTACGTGCTTATGCATTCATAGCACAAGACTTGACCACTTCAGCAGAGTTATATAATGCTCATAACCAATACATCGTAGGGTTCATGAACCAGCAAAAGGAGAAAAGGACAATTTTATTTTGAGTTGTGAAACCAAGGACAAAAGAACATAATCAAACAAGCAAAATACATAGAACTAAATACGTACGGTTGTCAAGATTTGAAGGGTAGGATGTGGGAGGATAGGTTTCCTCTTTGCTGAAGCTAGAAAAGTTCAAACTGAAATCACACCGTGTGTGTGTGTGTGTGTGTGACATTAGAACCTCATCCCCCCAACTTTGGCATCTTATAAGTTTAATCCTAGTGTATTTGGACGCACCCAACTGTCCATATAAATGGGACAAGCCATTAATGTGTGCAGACTGCCGAGAATTCTGAAAGCCTAGCAAACAGGGTTAAAGTTCCCCCTGATTTTCTGCAGTTTTTGGGAGAATTTTACCCTAGAAACAAGGGGAAAAAAGCCGCGAGGGGGCAAGGTCCCCCTTCACAACTTTTTCCCCGAGGGAAAGTTCCCCCTGGCATCAAACGTGCTCTTTGCATTGCACAAGATCTGATGTATGATTTCAATGGGCACAAGGGCACACACTTGCGATGTAGAAAAATTAGGGTTCTTCCAAGTTCCATTGGGCCTTAACTTTCTCAATCATTCCAAACGTGATTCCCACATTTGGTGTCCAACATCATTGGAAATATATTGGAGAGAAAGCTGAATCCCTTATCCAATCTTCATTAAAGGGAAAGCTAAACCTAAGGCTCAATTTTGTGGGACTCAACTCCCTTCATTACAAATACTAGAAAAACGGTCCGTTAGGACGGGTCACAAAACAATATGCATTTATCGATGCCAATAAAAAAATTATCTTGAAATGAAAACAAGCTACAGCTAGACAGGGCATCCAGAGGGGAAAACATCTAGTGGGGAAAGAAATAGAAGGAAAGAAGATACAGGAAACTCATTCTACAGCCCAATATAAAAAAATGTGTTATTTCACGAAGGTGAACTGGATAATTACCCACTTACCCATAAATACTCCCAACATTTTTTCCTTAGACAGATGAATGAGAATACATAAAAGAAGCATTATAAATTACATTTTCTTTGTCGTGGTTGCCCAAGTGGTTAGGGTGGTCTTAAGAAGATAGTGGAACCTCATCTTACCCAAGATCGATTACACCTTGAGATCAAATCCATGGCTTGCCCAGTGGTTGTCCTTTGCGGGGCAAGGGCAGTCACCCGAGGTTTACTATCTAGGAGGGCCCCCCTTAAGTGAACAACGTTCCTAGACAGGTTCTTTATCATTAAAAAAATAAAGAGAGAACCTTAGTTAGTCATTTCCAAAATATATGAACTTTCTATTATAGGCTCCAATCTTATACAAAGAAACAGGTACAAAAGATTGGAATCAGTCTTTGCTTCCTGTGAATTGGTACTGCAACCATAGTTATCTGTGAAATTCAAAACTTTTATGATCTTGCAAAGAGGCTGCTGCAAACTCACACACTTATGCATGCACCCACTGTTAAGATAAATGTAATATTGTGGTTGAGTTACCGAGGTATACCTTTGTATCCTTTTTGTTTTCTAGGTATATCTTTGGTATACCTATTAGGTATTTAGTATTTAGATCAAGTATACTTAAATGTATACTTGTAATGTTAGAATAGGCATTTTTTAATTTGCATTTATATGTTTATTTTTTAGTCATTATTTAATGGCTAATATTTTTATAATTTTTACTTTTTGTGAAACTGTTTTGACCAAGCTAGCCGGTAGGACTATGCCTAATGGCTAGTTAGAGGAGGTCCAACTAGCCGTTAGGCTAGTCCTTTCCTTTTCTGTCTCTCTTACTCTCTTATATAAAGGGTGTGTATGTGTGTATTTAAGTGAGAAAGGATGGATGTACATCGAGTGTGTGGGCATGAGTATTGTAGTGAGGTTTTTCTTGTATATTTTGTTGTGTTTATTTCACATCAATAAAATATTTAACTTTTTATATATTGTTTCTTCTCTTGTATTTGCACAACTTATTGTATCTAGCCAAATACATCTTTATAATGCATCTGAATTTTATCTATGTTGTTATGTTTAGTTTCTTGAGTCTCGGGTTCCATGCCATTTTGTGACACCCACCACAGAAAACACACCTAACTCACACACACCTTCTAAACCCAAAGACAAACACGCTAGCACATTCACACACCAGTTTTCCCATGAAGCAGATAGACTGCGTACAAGCTTTAGGTTTTGATGACTAACCGAGCCCTTGAATTTCCATTTCAAGTTTGCACCTTACCAGTTCTGCAACCACCAATCCACCTGAGATCGATGCCTTGGTTATTTGTTCTTGTGAACCAATGTCAATTCCTTCTACAGAATGGAACAGATGACTCTGATGCTGCAATGTCTATCTATAAAAATACAATTCTTTCTTCCTAACCAAATAACCTCTGAAAGAATAGATGTACACTGCAAAAGAAAACAAAATGCCAACTAAAAGAACAAATGTTATAAACATTAAAAACTACTAATCCATTAATACCCAAAATTTCCCTCCTACACATTTATCAAAGCCTCCTACCACCTTCCCTTCTAGTCAACAATGAAGTCCTCAAACTACCACAAAACTATTGTTAAGGTGAAAATAGGCATAAAAACAATGAAAAGAAACACACATACAAACACAAAACTTGAGTGAAATACCCTACCACCTATTACAATAAACCATGCATCACACCACCAGCAGAGTGGCATATGGAGTAAGACTTGCATTATTTAACCCCATTGTGAAGTATCTTTTTCTGTAAGGCTTGTCCAGCTGATTCTTATGTTATTTCCAACCAAAGACCTATTCCAAAGGTTATTTTGGAAACAAACATAGCGAAAAAGCTGATTCTTATATCTTTCAAACCAAAGACCAAGTTTTGTACCTTGGGCACTGACCAATGAACCATTCCCTATGAACCACGATCTATCATTTTGAGCACAACAAAATCCTTTAATTTCAATAAAACAAACCTTTGCATAAAGGGTCTTTGGGCATTCACAATCCATGACAACCTGGTGACTATGAGCTAGACTGCATCAACTTTTTACAGTGAGCTGCTTGGGTTTGAACAAATCTCACTTCCCTTGTAAAAGCATTTTTGTTCTGTATGTTTCTTTTGCCCAAAATATAAGAAAAACAGCAGCCTATCTACGCAAATTTAGATGACGATAACAATTCCTAAACTCAAACTATCCAAAATAAAAGAAATGCCACCAATCTAATTCAAATTACGATCCGAGCAGAGTGAACCATAGTCGGCAAATGAGCAAACCAAAATTCATGCTTTCTCAAAATTCATAATTGCCAAGCCAAGGAAGACTAGCATAGTTACAAAGAAAAAAAATGACATGTCTATGGTGGGCCATAGAGGATTGTATCTAATCCTGCTGCATAGGAGTCATTGTCTTCATAGTTACTGTTGCTGATCGTTTTCTCCCACCTGCAACATTAACCATTCTCGACAAACCTTTAGTCTAGTGTTGATATTCCCCATAGAGCTGGTTGGATACGTATCAAAGCACTGTGATGCTCACTGGTTTCGAGCAGCCATACTCTTGGTCATGTCTGAACATCCTTACAAGAGGCAACACATTTTAAAAGTGTAACACAAGCTAAAAATATAGGAAAAAACTGCAAGTAATCACATGGTCATATATATATGCACCTCAAGATGCCTTAGTTTGTAAAATGTCAATATTTCAATGAATATGGGTGGAGCTATTGAAAGCAGGAAAAAAGAAAAGAAACAAATCTCAAATTCTCAATCCAATCAAAGGAAAATAAATGCAGGTAAGAGCTGAAACACAAGCTTGTATCTGTACTGACTATTTGAACCCGATTAAATCTTACCGGTGAAAGATTTTTCATTTCACTAATACAGGTAGCAATTTCAGTAACTACCAAAAGTGGGAAACCATATTCCACCACTTCCTTGCAGAACTATGGCTCCTCCTATGGTTGTTCCCCACCTTAAATCAAATTCTAATAGGTAAAAGAACAAAAGGAATGTTAATTGATGAATAGACAACATTAATGCATCAGTGTTTAATGGCAATTCTACCAAATGCAAAGATGAAATATACAAATAAAGAAGGTAGTCTCACCATAAAGGCCTTTGTTCAACATTCAGTTCACCAAATCATCCTCTTGATATAACTTCCTTGTTGAAGCCAATCCCTTGATATAAGCTGCCCGGACTCAATTTTCCTGCAACAAGGAAAACTACATGAGCATCCATATAAAGATTAAGTGGGTCATGGTTATGCACAAAACAGTAAATCCCAATGGATAAGATTTGCTAAGGATCTCGACTATAACCTCTCCAGTAAAAGATCCATAGAGCATAACAAAAGTTAACATATTTAATCCAAAAATTTACAGAGTTCCTTGACATAGGGAGGCCTTAGTTATTCTCTTCTTGTTGGATAGGATTGGATAGAATACTTTCCTAAAGCAAATTCACAAATAGATGAAGCAGATAAAAGACTCATTCTCGGAAAGCTCTAAAGAAAATAGCAGAGAAAGGATAGAGAGGCAAAAAGGGGGACTTTTTTTTGAAGAAAGGGAAAGCCACTAAGAAACCCATCCTGTTCCTCTTGAACTGGGAGTTCATGAGGCTTCCATTGGGGCAGGGATGCAATCAATTCCTGATATAGGACAGAGGCCACCTAAGACAGAGTTCTTGGTTCACTGCAAGGAAACCAACAGTGAATAAGTTGATCCGTTCTTTTAAATGCCCAGTAAGAAGCATTATCATCTCCATGGGATTAGATCCTGATTTCTTCATTCAGTGCTGATATCAGCCTTAACTGCTGCTGCCTCAGCCCTCATTTCGGTGTGTGTCATCATTATCATTGCTGAGATTATTTTTACTTATTTAGCATTATGCTCAATTTTAATGTTAAGGAACTATAGTACCCAATACTGGATATATGACATTGTCCAATCATGTTGTCGAGACACCTCAACCACTTGAATTCTTTTCATGGAATCAAAGACTACATAGCATCAATTACAGAATTTTCAGGCTACAATGCCCTTGGCTGCTATGACCACTACAGATGTAATGATGAAAAAAAATTCCAGGTATAAGAAAATATTTTGGCTTGCCATTCACTATTCTCTTACATGATACTATGAGTAAATTGCTAATTTTTGGTGATTCAACACATTTATTTCATCTACAGATAGGTTCAGCCAGGAAAACAAACTATATTTATCCATAAATACCTTCGCAACTGTATCTCGACTTGGCTTGGCTCATGCAATAGTGTGTCGAGTTGGCCAGCCTACTCTGTCTTGACTTTGATAGGTATAACCATACAACCATTTGAAAGAGTTGGCTAACAAAACTGATTCCTAAGATTTCTTGTCAATTTTTCGCAATAAACAGCCAATAAATTACAGGATGGCTGGGTGGAATTACAATACAGATGCTGAATAGGTCCTAATTGAGCGATAAGCTGATTGCAACTAGATTCAAGCAGAATCCACACCTACTAAAAAACCTTGCTTTTATGCATAATTAGAAAAAGATGGAGAAGCAATGCAAGTAGGGCTTGCAAACAAGCTCAATTCTAGCTCATAATGGGCTCGAGTTCAACAAGCCGAGTTCGAGATGACTTGTGTACATAAAAAATCATAACTTAGATCTGGTTTATTTACTGAAGTCTATATCTATCTGAATTAGTATTCAATAAGATCCCGACTATATATTTCCTCAAGTCTACATCTATCTGAATTAATATTCAATCTGACCAGACCTAGATGCACTTGATATGACCAACTGGATTTAGAAAAGGACTCTGCTTACATTATAACATGGATACTTGAGTAGAAGCTCTGTTACATTTCCTTTCCTACTAAAGAATAGAATCCACAGTTCCACACCCATGCATTGTGCAGCTTTTAGCTTCCTAGTTAACCCAAATAATGCAACTTAGTTTTCTAAGCAAAAGTATATTTTTTCCACACCTGCTCTACATAAATTCAAGAATGAAACTCGGAAAAGAAATGGCAAATACCACTTGCTATTTCACGGGTGAGAAGAGGAACAGTAATTCCAGAATATGAATCTCCCCCAATATAGACTGGATTTGAACTGAACTCAGGATACTCCAGCAGCCACTGCATTCTTATCAAAACAAAGAGTAAATAAAAATCAAAGCACCTTTTGATCCTTTGCAGTCACACCCACAAAAGGAAAAAAAAAGGAGAAAACGCATGATCTCGCTACTGCTCCTTTAACTGCTTCACAATCCGACTCCCACCGTCTATACCAAAATAGGGAGGGAACAAAGACACCAACAAGAAGATGAAGATGAAGTGGAAAACGTAAAACTCTAGAAAACGAAGGGAGAGAGAGAGAGAGAGAGAGAGAGAGAGAGAGAGCAATTCGTGGTTGAGAAAGAACTTACCAGGTTCGTGACGGTGTAATTCGCCCTTAAAACCAAAAGGTCAAAACAAACTCAAAACAGACATGCAGTCCATGGTATATAGCTTTGTCAATTTCAATTTCTTAAAACGCTGAATAATTTTGGTCCTTTGATGCCCCTCATTCTTCTTTTATAAGTACAAATAAGCTCAATGGGATGTTTGTTCCACACCCACCCGGCACGTTTGGACGATGTGTTCGGGGGGATGGATCCACGGTTACTTGCCCAACAAGTTTTTGCTACAACCATATTGAACTGGCTTTACATTATAATACCACAATATTACCTTATGATTGGACCAGAAGCTCCTCTACTATTATCGATTCAAGCTTAATGTGATTGTTGGTAGAAATAGCAGCAACCAATATGCATTCCAATCAGAATTCAACTTGTAATGGGTTTTCTATGTGTCTCTGAGGAGGATCCATGTTTATTGGCCAACAAGTTTCTGCTCATGTTCCAAAATTTGGAGGCCCCTCCAAAATAGAAGGCCCTACGCGGTGGCCTAAATCTCAAAGAGGCCATCCAGCCCTGGTTCCCATCCTCCAGGAGCAGGTGAGAGCCAAGCTCTTGCCTTCATTCGGTTGCAGGCCGATGGTGGTGGTGGTGGTGGTGGTGACACTAGTTTTGATGAAGCTCGACTTTTGAGCCACGACGCTAACTCCCTTCAGAAACACTATTTTTTGAACCAGCAAAGACAAATATCACTCGATCAAATGCAAGAAGCCATCGACAAGGACAAGAATCCGACCGATCTCTGAGACAATGATCACCGATTCCATCGCAGAATTCCCGACCATGACGAACTTGGGGGACGAGACTTTTATTGATGAAACACCTAGATCTCGATCATTGCCATTAATCCTCATCAGTTGCTGCTGCGAGGGATTGAACGCTAAGGATAGGAGGATTCCAGAATCAGAGCCTACATAGACCATGGCTCCAAAGGAGGTCCTCCATATCGCCAGTGAATAGATGGAGAGTGTGGAAAAGGGAGAGGAGAAACCTGGAATTCGGGAGAGCTCGACTTCTGCGAGAGCTTCTAGAATCGTCCGATAGCCGAACTCGGCAACCCTCGCTCTATCGGGACTGTGTGTGCTAGTGTTCGCAGACACTCATCTTCCGAAAGAGGAAGAGGAGGACAACTCGATGATGAGGCTCTCAGTGGTGTGTGTGTGTGTGTGAAATCATTCTTTTTTTGTTGGTACCCCAGTTAAAGGAATTTTTTTATCAAAAACTGTCATTTTTAAAAAACTTTTTTCTTTAAAACATGCTGGAACAGTAGAAAATCATATTTTTTCTTTCCTACCTTTTTCTCACCTTCAAAAGTGAAGCCACTTTCTGTTGAAAGAGATACGTGAAAGAAAATGCTTACCTAGGGAAAGATATATGAACCCATTTTGATAAAAAAAAAAGATATTTTTTTCATTTATTATGTAGACCTGTCATATATTTCTCATATAAATATTTGTTTCACCACTTTAAAAGAAGCTCTTGAAGAGTAAGATGACCCTCCCATCCTTCCCATGATGGCTGATCAAGTGAGAAGCCTAATCACCAAACCTTTACCATCATCCATCATTGCAATCAGTAGCAAAGATTAGGTGCAATGTGGTTGCACAAAAAATAGTATTGTTAAACCTAAGATGCCCCTCCCATCCTTTCCCACGAGTGCTGATCAAGTGTGAAGCCTTTAATCACCATATATCACCACCATTCAATCTCACAATCAGGAGCAAGGATCTGCTGCAAAGTACGGGCAAAAAATAAAAAAAACAGTGCTACTCCTTTGGGCTGCCCAACATGTGTCTGATTCAGAATGTGAGCCCAATAAAAGTTGATTGCCATGTGGCATGTTTCACAGTTTTCAGCAGCATGTATCGTGGGCAACGATTATTTTTATGCAATTACATTCCACATGCTCTATGTTATGTTAGAATTTCCTTTTAGAAACAGGTGAGAATTAAAGCTTGGAAGTGTGTAATAATGATGTTGTCTTAATTGCCTCTCCAAGTGTAATAAGATTGGATACAACCTCACTTCTAAGATACAACCAAGTTTAGCACATGTAATACCAGCCACTCCTAACACTAAAAAGGTCATCCACAACCCTAAATAGCTTTAAGAGAGAGAAAGAGGCTAAACTTGTTGATGAAATGACCTGATGGAGTAGTTTATATAGACTGCAAAATAGTTTAGATTGCATGAACTCATAAAGGTCAAATGGGTGTCATGCACCCATTTAAGGTCCAAATGGGTAGCATGCACCCATTTTAGTCTCGAACAGTCACCCACAATAGGCCTCATGCACCCACTTGCCTTTCCAACATACCAAAGAGGTTGAGGTCAGTCCTTAGGGCTTGGTGTCGCTCCCCATATATGTAAAAATAATCTTTTACTGCCTAATCAACCACCAAAATAGTTTGGTAAAATAAAAGTTTTTTAAGAGATTTTATGCGGTATAAAATTATGCAAAAAAAGTGATAAAAAAGTTGGTCAAAGTAAGACCAAGACCTTAGACCGAACCGAGCTAGGTCCAGCCAAATCCAAATCCTAGTCTAAGTCCAAGTCCAAGTCCAAGTCCAAGTCAAATCCAAGTCCAAAGCCAAATCCAAATCCTAATCTTAGTTCAAAGACAAAATCAAATTGAAATTCAAAGTCCACAGTTCAATTGATGAACCCCTTGAGGACTTTGCCCTTTAAGTCAACTCTGCACATTTTAAACCTAATGTGTTTTTAAAAAATATTCAATGTGAGACTAAACATATTTCATAAGGTAAAGTTTTCCTCCAAAATCTATTTCCCAAAAAACTAGGCAAAAAGAGGGTTATTTGGCAAAAGAGTTAGGTTCAAAGGATATAAAATTTAAGCCAAACAACAATACACCACTTGAATCAAATTTATAATAGAGAAAATATGAAGTTGTTCACGAAAGTCATATATATAAATAAAGGTATATTTTTTGTTTGAACCTCCACTTATTGTGAACAAGATTCAAATGGTCTTGAAAATAAGTAGCTAAACTTTGAACTTAATCCCTATTATAGACTTTTAGGATCATTCACACACACATTTCTTTCGGATAATCATGTGTCATCAATAGATAAATGATGCATATATTTAAGCTCCTATGCAATATCCCACTTCATGAGTACTCTAGAAACAACTTGAATATCATAGAGGGTGACCCAAGCCTTTACTCGTATAGGTGAGTCTACCTCAAGTGAAAACTTGTTTTAACCACTTTAACAAATTTAACCCATAGATCTTATTAAGACTCATTATATTCATCCTCGTATCATATGTTTATGAGACATGAAGATACTCTCTATCTTCATAAATATTTTAGTGTTCACTCAGTTACTCTAGTGACTTGTTCTTTCCATTAAACCAACAATTCAATCAACCTGGATTACTTGGTTGGGTTTTCATCATGGGTAATTTATTTAATAGGTTTTAATCTCATTTTCTCAAATGCACTTTTAATGATTTTTTGTGAAAGGCCTTTCCTAAGTAGATCTACCAAATTTTGATAAGATTTCACATGTTCAACTGAATATACTTCTTGCTTGAGTTAGTTATTAATATTATTGTGCTTTAGACTAAAATGTCTAGATTTTTCATTGTATATATTGTTCTCTAGTTTATATATAACAACTTAATTATTACAATGAATCACTACAGGAGTAAGGGTTTGCTACCCAATAAAATCTCAATCAATAGATTCATTAACCACTCAACTTTCATACTAGCAATTGCTAGTACTATACGATCATCTTTTATAGTGGATTGAGTTATGATGGTTTTTTTATTCAATGCCCAAGATATTACCCCAGATCTAAAAGCAAAGACTCATCCGCTTGTAAATATGAAGTCATTATTATCTGAATTTCAATTTGCATTGTTATACCCATCAAGGTTGACAAGTTTCTTTATATAAAATAACCCATAACCCAATGTCCCTTTAAGGTACTTTAGGACCAATAAGATTGCATCCCAATACTAAAGTCCTGAATTATTGTTTAGTTTGCTTATGCAAAATACTATGTCTGGTTGTTTCATTTATTACATATATAAGACTACCAATAATACTAGCATATTCAAGTTGAGAAATACTTCTTCTAATGCATTTAATATTGGGATCAAACAGAGTATCAACAAGACTTGCAATCAAAAACATAAAAAAATTTAAGCAATTTTTTAATATAATATGATTGAGTCAAACTATAACCATGCTCATGTCTTACAAGTTTGATTTCAAGAATCACATCAACAAGTCTCATGTTTTTTATATCAAAATTATAAGACAAAAATGTATTAATATCATTTATGCATTTGATACTATTGCTAAGTATTAACATGTCATATACATATAAACAAATAATGATAATATTTTAACAATCAACTTTAGTATATATGCATTTTTTCAATTCAAGAATGTTAAAACCATGACTCAAAACCACTTGGTCAAATTTTTCATGCCATTATTTTGGATCTTGTTTCAAATCGTATAAAAACTTTAGCAATTTGTAAACTTGGTTTTTCTAATCAAGAACTATAAAACCTTCAAGTTATTCTATGTAAAGTTTTTTTCTAGATTATCATTCTAAAAGCGATTTTAACATTCATTTGATGAATTTCAAGCTTGAAAATTAAATCTAAAGTTATAAAAACTCTAATCAAAATAACTCTAAAGACTGAAACTTATGTATCAAAATAATCAATTCTCGTTTTTTGTTTAAAACCTTTTGGTACTAATCTTGCATTAAATTTATCAATTGATCCATTGACTCTAAGCTTTCTTTTAAAAATTCATTTATAACTAAGTGTTTTAAAACCATATGGTAAATATATTAAAACTCATGTTTTATTTTGAAGAATTGAATCAATTTTACTTTGAATAGCTTTTTTCCAAGATGTGGTATCAAGTGAGGGCATAACTTCATAAAAAGTTAATGGATCTCTATCAATCATGTAAAGATGAAAATTTATTTCAAAATCCTTAGGTTTTTCTATTCTCTTGCTTTTTTTCTGATTTTTAGATTCTTAGGTTTCAAAACACACTTTTTTTAATACAAGTTAATGTAAAGCATTGGGAGAAGAGAGATTTTTCAAATATTTGAAAGTTAGATTTTTTCTATTTTAGCTTGTACATATTCACAAATTACTTTAGTTTCTAAATTCATAAATGTATATATTTTGATGTTTTGAGAGTAACCAATAAATACACATGTGCTAGTCTTAGGTCTTAATTTGGTTTGTTTAGGTTTATTTAATCTAATATAAGCAACACAATCCAAACTTAAAGATAACTTATATTTGGTTTTCTATTTTTTCATAATTTATAAGGAGTAATATTTAATTTCAAGTAAGTATATAGTTTAAAATATAACATGCACTAAGTAAAGCCTCTCTCTATAAATTAAAAATAAATACAAAAACTAATAAGCATTGCATTTACCATATTAATTAAAGTTTTATTTTTACATTGTGGGACACCATTATGCTTAGTAGTATAAAGTATAGTGTTTTGCCTATGTATGTCATATTCTTCATAAAATTTGATAAAGTCACGAGACAAGTATTCTCCACCTCTATCTAACCTAATAAATGTTATTTTATAATTATGACAATTTTCAATTTTAACCATACATTTTTTTAATTTTTCAAAAGACTCATCTTTGCTTTTCATAAGATAAACATAAATAAAATTTTAATAATCATCAATAAAAGTTATAAAGTAAAGATTAGACTTACGAGTTGGAGTATTTTTTAAATCACAAACATCACTATGTATGAGTTAAAGAATTTGAGAACGTCTTTTCACTCTATGAAAAGTTTTTTTTTTTAAGAATTTTGCTTGAATGCATGTCACATTTATTATGATGATCATGCTTGCATAAAAGAATTAAGCCTAATTACTTATTTTCTTAATAGAACCAAAATGCACATAACCTAATCTAATATGCTAAAATTCAAGAAAAATCAAACAATTAAAAAAAAAACTTAAGTTGTCTTATTGATCACATTCAATTTGAACATGCTATAAAAAATAAATTATTTACCTATAAACACATGATTTTCAATAATATTAAATTGTTGAATTCAAACACTAGCTTAAAACCATGTGTAGTCAGTAAAAAGGTTGATATAAGATTCTTAGTCACGGTGGGTATATAAAAGAATTTTGCTTGAATGCATGTCACATTTATTATGATGATCATGCTTGCATAAAAGAATTAAGCCTAAATTACTTATTTTCTTAATAGAACCAAAATGCACATAACCTAATCTAATACGCTAAAATTCAAGAAAATCAAACAATTAAAAAAAAACTTAAGTTGTCTTATTGATCACATTCAATTTGAACATGCTATAAAAAATAAATTATTTACCTATAAACACATGATTTTTCAATAATATTAAATTGTTGAATTCAAACACTAGCTTAAAACCATGTGTAGTCAGTAAAAAGGTTGATATAAGATTCTTAGTCACAGTGGGTACATAATACATATTTGTAAAAGTAAGACATTTTTAAGATGTGAATTGAAGTTCCACAATCCCTTTCAATTCAACCCTCGCATGATGAGAGCCTCTCATGTAAACTTGATTATCTCCTCTAAAACATCGTATGTTTTAAACACACTTCAATCATGACAAGTATGAATTATAAATCATGAATTTGCATACCACCCTTTGTCCATTTGAACCATGAAAATCGAGCTTAATACAATTACTAGGTTCTCTTCAAGAGCTTCTACCTTAGTGTCTTGGCTCTTGTAGTGATGACACTCTCTTACATAATGTCTCGGTTTGCCACATATAACAGAAAATAATCTCATGTTTTGATTTATTAAAATATTTGAGCTTCTTGATTTTATACTTCAAATCAGCATGAGCCTTGGCTTATGATCCATTATATTAACTTTGGTGTCAACTTTTTTGTCTCTATGATGAGCTTCTTCTTCAAACCAAAGATATAAAAGAAGTTGCTCAAAGGTGAAATCATTATTCTTATGTTTTAAAATATTATGATAATCCTTTTATGAATTGAGCAATTTCTCAATTCTTGTAGCCACTTGGAAGGACTTATCAAGCTTTATGTCTTCTACCTTAAGTTAGTGAGCCAAAATTGCATTTCATCAACTTGAAGTAGAAGTGTTTTGTCATAAAAAAAAACTTAATATATATATATTTGCTAATGAACAACTTACGGTTATATGTATCCTCCATATTGCATTTATTCTAATGAGCTTACCTAAGCTTTTGCACGGAGTCCACTTTTGAGTAAAGATCAAACAATGGGTCAAACAAGGCATTCAGATGTGCCTTTGGCACACATAGTCATCTTCCTTTCACTTGTCGTGCTTCGTGTTCTTAGCAAAAGTTTCTTCTTCTCATTCAAAGAACAAGGTTCAGTCAACACGTATGTTACCTTGGCCATGGTAAAGAAAATCATCACTTTGTTTTAGCACCGCTTGAAATTGGTCTTGTCAAATTGGGAGAGCTTAGGAAGCTCCTGGTTCCTGACCTTCATAGTTGACATCATAGATTTGAATGCCACTTTTAAATTATTAGAATTTCTATCACAACAGGTGGAAACTAAAGCTTGAAGGCGCACAACAATGACACCTTAAAAGTGACAGTTGCCCCATCGGGTGTGAACCTGGGTGCAGTAGTAGTAGGGTAGGATACAACCTCACTTTTGGGATACAACCAAGACTGCACATCAGCTTGCAATATTATCCACTCCTAGCATTGAGAAGGCTGGCCACCATGATATGATCACCCTCAACAACTTCAAGAAGAGAGAGAGAGAGGCTAAGTTCATTGATATAATAATTCGAGGCAACAGAGGTTTATATAGACCCTAGCAAAACAGTCTAGAGGACCGTTTGCATGAGCTCATAAGGCTCAAACGGGTGGCATGCACTCATTTAAGGTCCCAACATATAACATTCACTCATTTAAGGCCTAAATGACCACCCACAACAAGCCTGCACTCACTCGCCTTCCCAATGTGCCAAAGATGTTGAAGCTAAACATTAAGATTAGGTGTTGCTCTCAAATAAATAAAAAATGACCTTTGATTGCCCTAATCAACTACTAAAACGTTTTGGTAAATTAAAAACTTTTTTAAGAGAATATACGAGGCACAAAATTATCCAAAAAGAGTGTTAAAAATATTGGTCAAAGTCAAACCAAGACCAATACCAAACCGAATGAAGCTGAATTTGAATCACAATCAAAATCCAATTCCAAAGTCCCCCAATGCATTTCTAAAAAATGTTCAATGTGAGCCTAAATATATTTCATAGAGTAAACTTTCCCTTCAAAATCTATTTTTTTAAAAACTAGGCAAAAAGAGAGTTATTTGGCCAAAGAGCTATGCTCAAAAGATTATGAAATTTGTGCCAAACAACAACATGCTCTAGCAATCAGAGTCATCCATCACCGAGCAGCTTTACAATTGGGCCCACAAAAGGCAATATTGGATGACAGAGGTGATTGTTAGAGTTGGCGGTGATCATACCTTTATCACTTTTTTTTTATGACAAGGAGCTCTCATCGAACTGGGTCACACTTAATGGGCATGCCCCAATGTGAGCTAAGCATGGGTGTAGTCATCGACACCCAATTAAGCCCTTACTAAACCCACTAATTAAAGACACCTGCAAAACCTGTGGGAGTTGGAACCTGGAATGAAAGGGTCAGCACCTTTCTCCCTAGGTTTGCTGCCACTTGGTGACCCCGGAGGGTGTTTTTGAGCCCTTAAGCTAATGGGAGGGTGTTGTGTGTTCTCCCCGAAACACAAATTTGTGTGTTCCTGTGTGTACGGAGGAATATCTTGGGACCCACAATAATTCATATGCCAATGTTGCCCACGATGACTTTATAATAAAATAACATATAAAAAAGGTAGATATGCTTTTGACGGCAATGTCCTCCTATAAGATAGATATGTGTTGGACGAAAGTGTCCTCCCGCTCCCCGTATATACATTTTCACGTTCCGCCTTTGTTGTAGCACAAGATAATAACAAAGGAAAAAGAAGGAGGAGGAGAGGGAGAAGCAAAGAAAGGCACTTCTTAGATAGAAAACTTTTCCTGGTTCGTTCTAGAAAACTTTTCCTCATTCGTTCCTACCTCGTGGAGATAACTATAAATCGAATGACTGGTTCGATCATTGGTGGGCATCAAGCGGGATTTGTCGGCCATCTCTTTTTACAGTCTTCTCTTCTTTTTCATTTTCGTTAGACAGTATGGAAAAAAGCAATGAAGCATAAACATTCCAACAAGTGCCATTAAAGCGTCGTGAGTACCTTTCCATGTCATCATGTTATTGTTGAAGAACGTATGTCACCGTGAGTGTCATTAAGGCATTTTTTTGTTATTGCAGGTAGATTATATCGTTTCAACGGATGGAAACTTGAAGACATTTGTAAGATGCTGAGACATGTTGACAAGAATGCTTGGTTACATATGCGAGCAAGGGTCTTTACCCCACCCAATATCATTCATTCACTCAGTATATGCAATGTAACACAAATTGTGATTGTAGTAACATGTATATCGATTTGTGAGATATTTTTCCATTTGTAATATATTATGCTGAATTGTCGTATATCGATTTGTAAGATATTATGTATTTTCTATTGTCGATTTTTGAAATATTGTTTTGTTTGTTGATGTCGATTTGTAATATTATGCTGAATTGCCGCATATCGATTTACAAGCTATTATGTGTTTTATAGTGACAATTTGTGAGATATTGTTTTGTTTGTTAATATCGATTTGTAATATATTATGCTGAATTGTCGTATATCGATTTATAAGCTATTATGTGTTTTATAGTGACAATTTGTGAGATATTGTTTTGTTTGTTAATATCGATTTGTAATATATTATGTTGAATTGCCGTATATCGATTTGTAAGATATTATGTGTTTTCTATTATTGATTTGTCAGGTATTGTTTTGTTTTTTAATATCGATTTGTAATATATTATGCTGAATTGCCGTATATCGATTTGTAAGATATTATATATTTTCTATTGTGGATTTATGATATATTGTTTTGTTTGTTACTATCGATTTGTAATATATTATGCTGAATTGTCGTATATCAATTTGTAAGATATTATGTGTTTTCGAGTATCAATTTGTTAGATATGGTGTTGTTTGTTAATATCAATTTGTAAGCTATTATGCTTAACTAATCGGTAGTTGTTGTTATATGCACCTTGAATAAATCGTAGTAAACGTATGCGCTGGCTAACACAAATTGATATTTTGCGCATGACAGTGTTGAGCATATCAACTAGTTGCAGTGAAGATGACGTATCTCAATCATTGGGAATGTCATGGAGCAACAAACATCCGTACTATCGACGCACCTGAAGAATTGAATATGTGCACTAATGATGCACATGATAAGAAGGGTGCAGGCATTGGATTCAATCTTGACTTGAATATTCCAACAGACGAATTGCAATTCAATAATGAGGTAGACGATCATGACAATGCACTTGACAAAGGTGCAGGCACCTCAAGTCTATATGACAGTACACTTGACTCTGTTCCCGTAGAGGGAATGCAGTTTAATAATGAGGAAGTTGCATACAAATTTTACAATGGTTATACCTTAAAATTTGGCTTCAGTGTTAGAAGGTATTATTAGGCAAAAAATGCACAGGGTGTCGTGGTGAGAAAGGCATATGTTTGTTTAAAGCAAGGTTGGAAAAAGTCAAGTGGAAATCCAACAAGGAGCAAGCCAGATTCAAGATGCGGTTGTCCAGCGAGAATGGTGTTAAGAAGACTTCTGAATGGGATATATGTAGTTCGTACTTTAATCAATGATCATAACCATTAATTAGCTGTTTTATTTATGACTCCTAAGGTCACATCGTAAAGTAACTGCAACGTATGTTGTAATTGCTGAAATAGCTGATACTACTGGCATTGCACCAAGGAAGACACAATTTCTGCGTGCACGTAGATGGTGGTCGCGAAAATGTACCATTCACACCTATGGATCTAAAAAACCACTTGAGAAGGAAGATGTCAAAAAATATGAAGAATGAAGGAATATATTCTTTGGATGATTACCTACAAAAAAAATCAAACATTGACTCTGTTTCTTTAGTGCAATGCAACTGGATAAAGATGAGTATGCTATGAATATGTTTTAGGCAGATTCAAAGTCAAAAGTGGATTATGAATGCTTCAATGATGTGCTTGTTTTTTATACGACTATGAAGATTAATACGAAACAATGGCCATTTGCGCAGTTTGTCGGAGTGAACCATCACTCACGAAGTTGCATATTAGGCAGCGCTTTTTTGTATGACCAGACCAAGGAAACCTTTGAGTGGTTGTTCAAAGTATTTACACAGACAATAAATGAAAAGCATCCTGGAGCTGTACTTACAGATGGTGATCATGCAATTACAGCTGCAGTGTCTCATGTATGACCATATGCACATCATCACCTATGTTTGTGACATATCTTTCAAAATGCAGCAAAGAACACAAGACACATTTTTAATCAGAAGACAGGGTTTGATAAAAAGTTTAGACAGTGTGTACTTGAGAGCATAGATGAGGTCACCTTTATGTCTGATTGGGAGCAAATGATACAGATGTACGACCTTGAAGACTGTGTGTGATTACAACATTTATATGCAGACAAAGAGAAGTGGGCATTGACATATGGAAGACAATACTTTTGTGCAGGTATGATAAGCACATAAAGAGCTAAATCTATACATGCCACACTGAAAAACATATTGTATTCATCTTTAACAATGTTTCGTTTTATGGAACAATATGAATTATTTGTAGACAGTCTTAGACAGAATGAGCTTGAACAAGATATGAAATGCTTCAACACCCGCCCTGTAACTTTGGGCATGAAAATATTGACGCGACCTGCAGATCTGTATACACTAATTGTATTTGAATGGACTAAGAAAGAGGTTATATAGGTCATGAATTGCAACATAAAAGGATGTATGCAGTATGGGAATGTGCACAAATACCATGTTGTATTGGATGGTGAAGAATATCCAAAAAGGTAAGAAACACATGTTACATACAATGTTGACAACAAAACAATTGAATGTACATGCAAAATGTTTGAATTCAAAGGTATTTTATGTCGTCATGCATTAATGACACTTAATCAAGAGAAGATACAAGAAATACCTGAGTCATATATAATGCGAAGATTGACGAGACAAGCAAAGATTGAACTGTTAGAGACAAATAATGTCAATCCTTCTAGTGTTAATGGAAAGTGCTAGATAGCCTCCTGTTACCAACAACTATGTAGGTCACTTATGCATGTTGCAAATTTGGCATCGAAAAGCAAAAAAGCCTATGTATGTATGAGAAACGTGTCAAGAGAATTACTTGAAAAAGTGCAGTTAATTTACCATGAGTCTGTTACAGCTCGTGAAGACCAATATAAGAAAATGGGATCGAACAACGTAGGTGAAAATCATGCTTCTCCTGACCCTTGTGAGAAGTTGGGCCAAAGCATAAACATCATCTTCGACAAGTCAGGAGTAAACGTTGTAGATTATGATGTGAATATTCACCTAGCGAAGGGTATCAAAAGAAAACCTACCTCTGATCGCAGTAGTCGGAGGACAAATGATGCACTGAAATTGGTTGGCAAAAAAATGTCTAAGAAACAACCAACCCCTAAGCAACCAAGCCCTTCGCATGAACAGGTATGTAATACAGTATATTGTTTCCCATGTAAATTGTATTACGTGCAACCTATCAATATCTAACTTGTGTAATTTACAACATACAACAATACTATACAGATGTGCACTACAATGTTGTAACATGTAATCCACCCGACATGTTTGAGTGGAACGATGGCATGAGTATGACAAGCCTTTTGGTATGTAACAATTTTGGGAGGATGTTAGCATTTCTTGTTGAACTTAATGTAGTGTCTGATATTATTCTGTTTCATGATAGGTTCTGTTCAATTCAAAAGCGAGCAACACAACACAAGAATTGCGTGTGGATTCTTCAGCTTTAAAATAGTTATAGCATTTAACTTTCATATCTTACAAATCGTTGTAATGTTTAGCATTCTATAATTATTTGTTGTAGTTCTATAATTTTTTGTTGTAAATCGATAATTCTTTGTTGTAATTTTATAATTCTTTATTGTAAATAGATAATTCTGTGTTGTAATGTTATAATTCTTTGTTGTAATTCTACAATTAAAATCATACTACAAATATCATAAAAATCGATATTAGAAAACACATAATATCTTACACATCGATATACAACAATTGAGCATAATACATTACAAATCGATATATGAAAAATCAACATAATAGCTTACAAATCGATATTAACAAACAAAACCATATCTCACAAATCGATACTCGAAAATACATAATATATCACAAAAGGGATTAGCGATGTATGCGGTGTACAAATGCTTGTAATGTTCGCCCTTCATCAATGAAAATCCAATAAGCGACTAGAGACATGTACTGTTCATAAATCGTTGTGATGATCACCCTATATGAATAAAAATTGCAAAAGAAATTACCGATGTATGCGGTGAACAAAGGCTTGTAATGTTTGCCCTTCGTTGACATAAACATAGTCCGTAAAAGCGATTAGGAAATATCGTTGACATAGACATAGCCCGTAAATGCAAATCGCGATAGCACGTAGCCTTCATACGTCATTGTGTGAATCACGATGGTACGTTTCATTCAATTAGACAAAGCTCATTGTCTAAAAGAGAAACGTCATTATGTAAATCGCAATGGTATAACGATTTATACAATGTCGTATATGTCGGCCACATCTGAATAAAAATTGCACTATGTATAAGTACAAATCACGGTAAAATTGCATGATCAATGTTTGTGTAAATCATTTTAGACTTTTATCAATCATTATGTAAATCGCGATAGGAACATAGCTCGTAAAAGCAAATCAGTGGCATTTTCACGCTACAAAACGCTAAACGATAATTCTGTATTGTAAAGCTATAATTCTTTACAATTCTATAATACAAATCATACTACAAACATCGTAAAAATTGACACTAGAAAACAAATAATATCTTACACATCGATATACAGCAATTGAGCATAATATATTACAAATCGATATTAACAACCAAACAATATCTCACAAATCGACATTAGAAAACACATAATATCTTACAAATCTATATACGGCAATTCAACATAATATATTACAAATCGATATTAACAATTTGTACAATGTGAATTTTGTACATAGTCTTACAAAATTTGTTACAAATGTTTGTACACAAAAAATTTAGAAATTGAAAGTTGAACCAAAAATTGCTCTCTCTCTCAGCAGTAGAACGTAATCATCTTCACATTATTTTTAAGAACAGGTAGACGTTTAAAATGACTTTCTCTTACTCCTAGGGGCCTCCCGTCCTTTGTAGCTTTCTAGGTAATCTTGCAGTCTGGGTTTTTGTATCATCCTCAACTAAAAAATCCTTCAATTCCTCGCATAGTTCTTTGTAGAATCTAAGTATATCATCCTGAAAAAAAAATGGAAATGAGAACAATATAAAAATGTAGTAATCAATAACATAGGTTAATAAATAATGTTTAAGTGTACAGCATACAACGGTGAATTCTGGTGTTCGTCAATAGTATATTGCTTCAATATACTTCATTACAAAGATGCCACAATCGATGCCATTATTTTGTAAAGGAGCATCCTCTGCGACGTGAATCCTCCACGGGCCAATGTCGACACCCAACATATCTTTGAAAAATCCAACTTGTGGTAAAATAAGTAAATTCTGGGCCACGGTACAAGATATCGTAATCTTAAAGATAGAAACTTACCAAATGCACAATGTCACGGTATACACCATTGTCATAGTCCAAGGAGTTGTATAGCCATAATTTTTGTTCTCGTACATCCAACACGTATAAGACCCAATGCTTTTCTGATTGCCACAAAGTAAGAATCAATATCAGCAAATCGATTATAAAATATTATTAAAAATGGATATGAAAATGAGTACTTGTGAACACCCCAAAATTTTCAAAGTTTTGTAAAAATGACCCTTTTTGCCCCTGACCCCATTTTCTGAGAAAATCAAAGCAATTTCAAAGCTAAATTTCAGTCATTCTTCAGATTTTCTGAATTAAATTTCATATTGGTATATTCAAAATTAATTCTGGATCCGAATCCAGTACTTTAAATCCATATTTTCTCAAAATCCGGATGTAAACCCATTTCTGAAGAAATTTTCTCAAGATAGCTTTTAAATTCTAAAAAAAAATCCCTTTTGTAAATATTTTTGCAAAAACACAAAAAAAATTAGTTTTAATCTTCGTTTTCTCACAAACTTTAGGATTTTATTCAAAAAATAAAAAAATAACACAAAAACCAAAAAATTGGGAAAACCACGAGAAAAAGCAAATGATTTTGAGCCTCTTAAAAACAATTTTGCTAAAAGCCTTAGGAGCCCCCTCTTTGCAAAATATCGAAAATTAGAGGGGCTCCTCCGCAAAAACCCTCTTTTAGGGTTTTCCTTCATAAGGAAAAAGGGGAAAGACAGTCGGGCCCCCTCACTCTCGCCTCTCTCTGCTTCGCCCATCGCTAACCTCCTCTGCCCATTTCCCTCCTCCTCCGCTCATCTTCAATGATCTTCCTTCCCGAACCTTCGTCCCCCTCCTTAAGAGGGGCACGATGAGGAAACCCTAAAGGATCCGCGCTTCACCCCACCATTGCTCTTTTCGGTATACATCTTCCTCATTCTTCATCTCTAATCCTCCTCTTCTTTCCCCTATCGACTGAAGCAAGAGGCTACCTATGACTTCAAGATCTCAGCAGAAGAAAGCATTGCACCCCTCTTTCACGAAGCAGTGAAAACCCCTCTCCTGCTTCGATTGACGATTCAAATGAAGCTTTAAAGAAGGAAAAAGAAGGGAAACTCCATTTTGCAGAGGTTTCAAGCAAACCAAAGGAGTATCCAGAATGTCGGTACTCCTTCCTTCAGAACTCCAGCGATCCGAGAGCCCTACAGCAGAGAGGCATTCATCACCAATTATCCCCTACAAGCAAGAAGGATCGGATTGATTTCCTCCGTTAGAAGCTTCCTGCAAAGCCGAGAATCATCATCAATCTTCAATTGAGTTCCCTTTGGAGGCATCCATTTCCCACATCAAATATCCAAAGCCATCCGGACTCTCCCCTTTAAGAAGCTCTGCAAAACAAGTGTCGGCAAGAGGAGAGAAAATCCTCCTCCAGTTTCCAGAAAGTCTATACCTTTGTAGGAATCTCAAATAACCTTGTATGAAATCTCTGGTTCTCCTCCTTGTTTAAATTTCACTTTTCTTAAAAAAAAAAGGAAGGCACCTCTTGCAGCATCGAATGGCTCATGACCATTTCGACCTGTATGTGTGCGATATTAATGAAATATCCATATATTCCAACAGTTTTTTTTATTTTATAATTCATCTCTGAGTTTCCTTAACATCTCCCTGTGTTCTACATAACTCACAATCTCTTTTTTTACATTCGTGTGGCTTATTTCCTGTTTCTTGTCATTTATATTATTGAATTTCTTTAAATTACGTGGATATAAAACATCTCTTTATACTGCTTTAGATCTGATAGTTCTTTACCTTCAGCGTAAGGTTTCTGAAGTAATATGATTCGTGATAGACAACAGTATTAAACAGGTCGCATTTGATCAAGTCTTAGCACATCATGCTTTATTTTAATGTTCTGCCTTCCTGTTGCAACTAATTTATGAATTCTACTTTGATAATCAGCCTGCAGCTTTAACGACACTGTGATTTCCTTATGGTGTTTTCTTATTTTTTTTCCTTTTTTTCTCATACAGGTTATCTATGATACTGCGATTTTATATTCTCCTCTGATCCATTGTTGATATCGTATACCGTGCACTCTGTATATTCTTATGCAGTCCTGATTTGCATCCTTCATCATTATACACCTTAGCGTAGCTATTTTTCTTTTTCTTGCACATCTGTTTGATATTTAACCCTGCATAAGCTAGCTTCCAAGATTATGTTTCCAGCAGATCAAATCGTCATGGGCAATTAACATGCTATATATATCCTATTCACCCCCTTGTATATCTGTGGTACATTCAAGGTAAAGGCCTGATTCCGTTACCTACCCCGCATAGCTTGCTTTTAAATTTGAACATCTGTCAACGCTTAATGAATTGCATCTTGTTTCATATCTGAGATTTTGGTACAGCAGATTTGTTGTTTCAAGGTATATTTTCTATGTTTTCTTTCCCTGCTTTTTTTTTTATAATTCATGGTTACATGGTTGCTATTAAAGCAAAATGCTCAACTCTGTCCTCATCCAAAAGATCGCTGAGATCAAGCCCAAAGGAGTAATGCAAATTAGTGGACAAATTCAGAATCTGAACTTCAATAGAAGGGAATGATATACAAAGGAGACCTATCTCATTACTATGCACAGGAAATACCGAAATTAAAGAGGCTCGAGCTCTTGTCGTTCAAACCCTCCTGAACTCCCAGTAAATCTTGTTGATTGGGTTTTGTCATTTGACAGTCGTGGCTATGGTCTGTTACATCGTCAGAACACATTCAGGTAATGCCCGATCAACTTTGATCTCATGCCTTCACCCTCTCAGCTCTAAAGTTTTGAAGGGCTCAAATACTTCAATAGATGGCTTTACTGAAATTCATTCGACAAGGTTTTATTGGGGACTGTAGTTCAAGCCATGATTTTCAGTCTCGCGTCATGTCAATGGGACGAGTCGAATCACAGATCTGTTGTTGCTTTGTTGGCTCACGTATGAATCTTGTTAGTTCCTTTGTTTACTTAACTCAACCATTCATTCCATGTGTTGTTTATCCAGCCACCAATTTATTGGCTCACTCATTGCCTGCCACAACACAACCACACTCTTTGTATCTTCACAGCACTTGAGTTTCACTGAATTTCCTGTTAGTAGGGTTGGTCTTGTTAGATCCAGTTCCAGCATTCCATGTTATCCTGTTGCATTTCTTAACATTGCCATCTTTTGGAGCTGATAGCTTATAATACATACTTCGAATGAGCCCTTGAGGTAGTAGATGGGTGGAATAAACATCAATGACAAGACTGAAATGGAGAAATTTATTCACAACATGATCAACTGTCCTGAAATGATATATGGTTGACATTGGAAAGACACGACCTGTATTGATCGTCTGTGGAGGGATGTTATTTTTACTAATGATTCATCATTTTTGTTGTTGTTGTGATATGTGTGATTAGGATACTATCTAACATTTTCACAATATCTGTCATAATGTTCTTCTACCTAAAAGCTGTGTTTCGGCTGTGATAGGTGAATTTGGTCCATGTATTAGCATTAACAAAAGAAAAATTCTCCCTGAGCCGTTGCCATGACAGCCATGGAGGACATTGCGATTCTCCCAATAATAGCCACTGTCCAGCCACAGTGACTTGCATCCACATCTCCTATCCTGCAAGCTATTATATATGCCCTATATAGATATATATACATATATGTATATGCCTATATATATATGTAGATATACATATGTATATGCATGTATATATGTGTATGTATATAGGTATATATATCATTTTTTTTACCTTTTTCATCATATATATCTTGATATAGGAGCATTTTACCATTGACCTCCATGTGATGTGTACAGTTTTTCCTTTACTTTCATATTAACCCAATTGTTTTGCAGGAGATATGTGAGAAAGGTCATTATTTGGAGTTGTAAATTTGATTTCATGTATTGTAATAGATTAGATATAATGAGAATTTTTTACATTTTCGGTCTTAGATAGAATGAATGAGCATTGTAAAATATCATGAATTGCTTGTTTTCATATAATTTTTTTGCCTTTATTTCTCAAATTCTCACAAAGGCAACACGAATGGCACGTGCACCATTTCATAAGAGGTAATTAATCCTAAGTTGATGATTTACATCAACGGCCATAGTCGGGATGTAAACAAGACTTAGTATTTTTATCTTTTATAAAATAACACTGGATCCTTTTAAAAAATCATCATATTTTTCAAATATTTCTTTCTTTTATTAGAGTTTAACTTAAAATTGGCTCAAGATATATACCAATGGTCATAGTCAGGGTATATTGAGAGTTAATTTCATTTTAAACTCTATAAAAGCACAAAAATATGTTTGATTCTTTACTTGAATTTAAATATAGATTATTATATAATACATTGAATGACCATAGTCAAGGATGTATTATATTTTTCATCTTATTTCAATTCAGGTAAAGAATGAAATATGATTTTCAAAATCCAATTTTAAAATTATTTAAAGTCATTCATCATTTAGGATAGAACTGCATTATATTTTCAAAATTTCCTTTCAAAAACCCAAGTGATTTTGAACATATTTTTCAAATTCCAATTCTATCTCAATTTCAAAGTCCAATTTAACTTTGGAATTTCAAAATCATTTTATATTCAAAATTCCAATTCAATTCAGAATTCAAAATTTCAAAGTTCAAATTTAACTTTGAAGTTTCTGATTCATTCTCAAAATCAAAATCAAGTTTATCTTCTTATCTTCAATCACAGTTTGAGATTGATTTTGAATCTCAAGATCTAAATCTTCCTAAAGTTTTAAAATTCAATCTGGGTTTTCAAAACCTAGATCCATCTTTAAAAGTTCCATTCGGACTTTTCAGATCCACTCCATCTTAGGATCCAGAATCCAATTCTACATTGGATCTCAGACTTCAGATCCAAAATCCATCTTAGGGTCTAGAACCCAATTCCACCTTTTGGATCTCAAATTTCAAATCCAAATTCATTTTAGGATCCAGAACTCAATTTTACTTTTGGATCTCAGACTTCAGATCCAATTTTATTTTAGGATCCAGAATCCAACTTCACTTTGGATCTCAGACTTCAGATCCAATTCCATTTTAGGATCTAGAATCCAACTTCACTTTGGATCTCAGACTTTAGATCCAAATCCATTTTAGGATCCAGAACCCAACTCTACTTTGGATCTCAGACTTCATATCCAAATCCATTTTAGGATCCAGAACCCAATTCTACTTTGGATCTCAAACTTTAGATCCAAAATCCATCTTGGATTCCAAATCTTAAATCCAATTCCATTTCATCCCAAATTTCAAATCCAATTCCCATTTTCGGATTCTAAATCCAGAATTCAATTTTAATTTCAATTTAAAAACCAGATTTTGGATTCAAATTTCATCTTGAATTCCAACTTTCACATCAAATCCATTTCTCAATTCTATTTAGATTTCCCAAAATTTGTTTTGATTTCAAACCTCAAAAGTCAGAATTCAATTCCAATTCATCCCTATTCTGATTCAAAGTCCATTTTTGACTTTGAAAATTTTCTTTCTTCTCCTTTCAAAGTCAAGATTATTTTCTCAAACTCTGATTATTCCAAAAACGTAGAACTTTAAAATCTTAAGTTCTGAGTCAAAAACCATTTCTTCACTCTATTTTCATCTCAGAAACACTTGAAAAATTTCAAAAACATCTTTTAAAAGAGAGCATACATCTTTGCATTGCACAAACATGATTCTTTGTGCATTTTTGACTTAGAATAAATTCTTAGATAATTTCTTAGCAAAGCAAAAGTCATAAATTCGACCCTTGGTTCGATTACCCCTGGTAAAGGTGCCAGGAACGGTCGAACCTCGTACCGATGAGCGGATCACGTCTCCCAGTTTTCCCGCAAATATTTCAAAAACGGAGGCGAGTCATTTTCTTAATTACTTTCAAAATTAAGGTCAAGTGAGACCCCGCAAAAAGAGTTTCTCTTCTTTTCTTTTCTCTTCTCTCCTTCTTTCCGTCTTTTATTTTCTCCCTTCAAAAAATGAGGAAATAGAGGTTGGAAAGGAAAAGAGAAGGAAGAGAGAGAACATTACGAGAGGAAAATTTTTGCGATGATCACAGTACTGATACCATAAAAATCGATATTAAGAATCAACATATAAATTGATATTAAGAATCAAACCAATATCTTAAATTGATATTAGGAATCAACATTGAATCAAAACATCTTAAATCGCTATGAAAATTCCTATTGATAGCTTAAAAATAGATATTAAGAATCAACAGAGAAATCAATATTAAGAATCAAAACAATATCTTAAATCGATATTAAGAATCAACATGGAAATTAATATTAAGATTCGAAGCAATATCTTAAATCAATATTGAGAATCAAAACAATATTCTAAATCGATATTAAGAATCAACAAAGAAATCGATATTAAGAATCTAAACAATGCCTTAAAAATCGATATTAAGAGTCAAAACAATATCTTAAATTGATGTGCAAATTCCTATTGATAGCTTAAAATTGATATTAAGAATCAAAATAGGATCTTAAATAGATTTAACATCTTATAAATCGATATGGTCACAAACCTTTTCACTTGAAAAAAAGTCTGCCATTTGGTCATCGTCACCCCAGTATTGTATTCTGTCTAGAAATCCGGCTGTGTATGGCATTCGACGGACAATACTCTGTTGAACGGAATAGTAATAATAGTAAGTTTAAAACACGAAGGTACATTAGTAAATAAAATAACAAAATAAATATATCAGATAACCGATATATCATAAAATAAGGGGTGACGATGCAGACCAACATGGTTCTTCCCTTGCTTTGAATATACATGACAAAATTCTGTATAGTCTGTTTAGAACAAATGTGCATTTGTTAATATACATACCCATGGCATACGTTAATGTATTACTGAGAGTGGTTTCATATGTACAAAATTACTAATAGTGTGTCCTTTTGCAAATTCATCTCGCATCCGGTTGATGTTCTCTTTGAGCACTTTGTTGAGTTTTCTGGCACCTTGTTTTGTAGATACTGTACTGAAATTAGCTAAATATTCAGTAAAATAACTGTAGCATTATATTCAGTAAACAAACTATAAATGACGTAAAAAGGCTGAAGCAGGTTATAAAAATCAAAGGTACCATTTTTTGCGGACGTTCGACTGAATCATAGCATCCTTCTTCGACATCGATATAGCTTGCGCTTAAAAGGAGGTTAGAGGAAACATCGGTTTTTCTGTTCGTTGCTCACGAAGCAGGTTATAGGAAAGGCTCCTTTTCTTCTTTAAATGAAACGTCGCATGTTCCATGCTATTAAAGGAAATGCCTTGTGTGCCTTGCGGAACACGACGATTCCTTCATTTATTGTTCACATCATTTCACAACCCGCCCGTTTTCAAAAATCATGCAATGAAAGTTTATTAACAAATAAATAAATTATATTGCACATTAATTAAAAGGCATCATTTCATTTGCTAGTATCATCGACACGATGTTAGTACGTGTAAATGAATGACACGTAGCATAACATCAGTAGCGTGTCAGATCCTAAACCCTATAGTAATGTTATGCAACATTTTTTGAAACTCAAAACTAGTAATTGCTATACATAATAAACTCAAAACTAGTAATCGCTATAATTGCTATCACAGGAAGTACAAATCGTGGTAACTGCATAATCGCTATACCTATTAATCGCTAAACTAAGTAATCGCTATCACACGAAACACTATAAATAATAAACCCTAAGCCAGTAATCGCTATACAGAGTAGCAAACATAAGTACAAATAATGGTATCTTCATAATCGCTATACTGAGTAATCGACATAGTAAGTAATCACTATCACAAGAAATGCTAAAAGTAATAAACTTTAAGCTAGTAATCGCTATACGATTTAGCAAACATAAGGACAAATCGTTGGAACTTCCTAAACACTATACATATTAATCGCTATCACAGGAATCGCGATACATAATAAACCCGAAACCAGTAATCGATATACTTAAGTACAAATCATGAAAGAGTTAGTGGCACTTCTGTGTTACACTTATTAAGGAAAGAATTATATAATTACAACAAAGAATGTTAGAATTACAACATAGAATTATCGGGATACACAAATCACATATGTTTATTCACTTGCGCTTGGCGAGTCAGATACCTATAACTCATCTCTTGCTTACACTTGGTGGAGTCTCTTTATTCGGTGGCCTCTTCGTTCCCTTGATCTTATTAAACCCACTGATAATCAACTCAACCAGTGACTCAATTTGTTTACTCAAATTTTGCACGTCCTTTCGTAACTCCTTATTATCACTCTCCAGCATTGCAAACCTTTGGTGAGACAATACCTTCTCCTTTGGGAGCTGTGTTTGCTCCTTATCATGTATTACAACAAATAGAAACATAGTATTCGCCGAATGGACACGATGGGCGTTACATCTATGCTGGAGGACGACATGCTTGGGGATAAGAGTGACCTCACTTTCAGGTTGCTTCTCCTCAATCTATCGATTTCCACACATGGGTTGCCAATATTTTTTGAAATAGTTGGGGTCATATTGTCATTCTTTATAATCATATGGTATGGCACGAACACCTCCTTTGTTCCAGTTATCTAATTGTTCCCTTAAGCGTTCGTGCCAATTCACGTTTGTGGCCCCACCATTATTCATCTTCCTTTTCAATGCCAGAGGCAATTTTGGTATCGACTGTCTCAAGCCAGCTTGTAGAAGTACTCGACTACCATATTGTATCTCGACTTCATATTTGCTAAAGAGCCAAATATCGCATACAGACAATCTCGCAACCTCAACAACAACCTCGTCGTTCTCGTCCTCCCCATCCCCATAAGGTCTCCACACAACCTATACAATCGAGATTGTGGTTTAGATATAGACATAATTATTCATGCAAAATGCTAAATGCGATAGTGATTTGTACTAAAGAAGACAAAATGTTGAACACTATTATTAGTTAAGAATGCTAAACATTATAACGATTTACGGTAATGAAAATTAGATGCAAATGTAATAACGATTTGTACTAAGGAAAACAAAATGCCAAATGTGATGATTACTTTAGGATGCTAACCATTACAATGATTTATGGTAATGAAAGTTAGATGCAAATGCGCTAACAATTTGTACTAAGGAAAACGAAATGCCGAATGCGATGATTGCTTGAGGATGCTAAACATTATAACGATTTATTGTAATGAAAGTTAGATGCAAATGCGATAATGATTTATACTAAGAAAAACAAAATGTCAAGTACGATGATTACTTGAGAATGTTAAACATTACAACAATTTACGTTAATGAAAGTTATGCAAATGAGATGACAATTTTTAATAAGGAAGACAAAATCCTAAAGCGGTGATTACATAAGAATGCTAGACCATATAACGATTTACGGTAATGAAAGTTAGATGCATAAGAGATAACGATTTGTACTAAGAAAGACAAAATCATAAAGCGATGATTACTTAAGAATGCTAAACATTACAATAATTTTAAACCATTTACCTCATTTAATTGCAGCCCATCTAAAATGAATTAAGCATTTTCACACTTGACATTTATTGAAGCTCATGCACCGATCATGGGAAAACCACAAACCACTGGGCCACATTGAGGACACAAGACGATAATATGCTCCCAAGTCCAGACCTACAAAAATAATATATTAGTAAGACTACAACCTTCAACGAGCTTAGTCCACAAGCACTAAATATGTAATAAACAAATACCTGAATAAATGGCCAAAACCCCCCAACAGTTTTTGTAACCCTACTCGCATGGTGAAGTTTATTGTACAAGTGTGCGAGCATAGCAGCACCCCATGCCCAGTTGGCGATTTCATCTAAGTCTTCTAGGAACTGCAACCACAAGTAACTTATTCTCGATCCAGAACAATCAAAAAATAAAGTAAGTCCAAAAAAATAAAGAAGGAAGCCACGTAACTCTTAGTCAGCTACTTCAGATGCACATGCAGCAGACCAACCTTCCCATTTATTACGGAAAAAATAAACTTTCATCGATGAGGAATTGCCTCCACCAGAAATACACTCACGCCATTCCTCCATCGACATTCCTAGAAGGGCCGTGCAATTGTCCTTTGGGTTATAACTTGAATCCCGTGTTAGGACAACACTGCCATGGCACTTAAAACCCGTAATATGTTCCACATCTTCTAGGGTCATGGTCATCTCAAAACCCCCAAACTAGAACGTGTTTGTCTTATGGTTTCACTTATTGACCAGGTGGGTCATGGTGTTCCAATAATTTTTAAAATAATGTTGGTCTAGAAGGCTGTCGAAGTGCATCTTCCGTAATCGATCTTTCTGATATTCACTCAGCTTTCTGAACCACGACAGAACTACAGAACACATACACCGCCCTTTCATCTTTTCACCTGAAGCTCTGCTTCTCTTCTGACTTGCCTGTAACATAAAGTATCAAATCACAGTTAATCTCTACACCTAGTAATCGCTATATAGAGTAATCGCTATACAAAGTAATCGCTATCACATTAATCGCTATACATAATAATCGCTATACAGAGTAATCGCTATCGCATTAATCACTATCACAATAGTCGCTTTAAAGATAAATTGTTATACGTCATAATCATTGTACATAGTAATCGCTATACATAGTAATCGTTATTCATCGTAATCGCTATACATAATAATACCTACAACAATGCATCGCGACATACAATAGCGATTAATGTACCTTGGTCACACTTTTCTCCTCTTCATCCCCTCCCTTCCTCTGCTTTTATACTTCTTCCTTCTCTTCCTCCTACTTCTTCCTTTCTTTTTCCTCTCTTCTTCGTCTTGCTTCTTATTTTCTCTTTCCTTTTCTTCCTCGTCCTCCTTCTCCTTCATTTGTCTTTCCTTCTCTTCCTCGTCCTCCTTCTCCTTCCTTTGCCTTTCCTTCTCTTCCTCATCAGCCTTCTCCTTTCTTTGTTTTTCCTTCTCTTTCTCATCCTCCTTCTCCTTCTTCTTTATTTGCCTTTCCATCTCTTCCTCATCTTGATGCTTCTTCCTTTGACTTTCCTCTTCCATCTTCATCATTTGACTTTCCTTCTCTTCCTCCTCCATCTTCTTCAATTGCCTTTCCCTCTCCTCCTTATTCTTTTTTTGCCTTTCCCTCTCCTCCGCCTCCTTCATTTCCCTTATCCTCTTACGCTTTGCTAAAAACTCCTTCTTCATCTTTTGCCTTTCCTTCTCTTCCTCCTCCTTCAATTGCCTTTCCCTCTCCTCCTGCTCTTCCTTTGTCTTTCCTTCGCTTCCCTGTCCTCCTCCTCCTTCCTTTATTTTTCTCTCTCCTCCTCCTCCTCCTTTTGCCTTTGCTTCTCTTCCTCCTTCTCCTTATTATTCATTTGCTTTCCCCTATCCTCCACCTCCTCCTTCCTTTGCCTTGGTTTCCTTTGTTTTTTTTCATTATCCTCCTCCTTCCTTTCATTTTGCTTGTCTTCGTCATCCTTCTTCTTTTTTTTTCATCATTGGATTATCATCTTCAATATCTGATGGATTAGGCTCTGATCTATACTTTACCAACAATTGCTCCCTTTCTTTATCATTTTCAATCTTTATTATTCTGTAGTACGCTTCTACTTGCTCATACAAAGCATACTCTTGGACGATTATGTCAAGAGTTTTCCCTGCTGACGACGAAGCATTTCTTCTCTTAGGAATGTAAGCCATTGGAAATCTGCACAACACAAAAACTTACCAAGACGACAAAGGGTGCTCCGACAAAAGAAGATGAAGCATTGGAATTTTTGTAAAACGTTTAGAGGGAAATATTATGAAGAACTCCTTTTATAGCCGAGGAGTTTAATGCTTATGAGACCCGCCAAAGATTTTTTGTCAGTTCACATTTTTGGCGGTTCACGTATTATAATAAAAGATTTTAAAATGACGTCATTGTCGGCCACAAAGATCTGCCTTTGATGAAAAAATATTGTCATAGTATAATGCAATTGGATTATCAAATATCATACAAATCGATATGGAAATTACTGTTGATAGCTTATAAATCGATATACAAAATCAGGATAGAAACTGATATTAAGAATCAAAACAACATCTTAAATCGATATGGAAATTCCTATTGATATCATATAAATCGATATTTAAAATCAAAACAATGTCTTAAAACGATATTAGGAATCAAAACAATATCTTAAATCGATATTAAGAATCAACATAGAAATCAATATTAAGATTCAGAACAATATCTTAAATCAATTTGGAAATTCGTGTTAATATCTTTCAAATCGATATTTAGAATCAGAACAATATCTTAAATCGATATTAGGAATCAAAAGAATATCTTAATCGATATGCAAATTCCTATTGATATCTTAACAATCGATATTTATAATCAAAACAATATCACTACAAGAAAATCGTGGATTAGCGATGGTCTCTATCCATTGCTAATCCGTCGCTAAGCCGTCGCTAAACAGTTTAGCGACGGATTAGCGATGGATAGACACCATCGCGAATTTTTGCTCGCTAATTAGCGAAAAAACTTATCTGTCGTTAATTGCGTCACTAATTTGTGATAGATTAGCGACGGATAATGTCCGTCGCTAAGCTGTCGCTAAATTTAAAAAAAAAATAAAAAAAAAATGATCCCTGTCGGGCGGTATTCCGGCAGCAATAAGTCGGACTTATACCGCACCCGACAGGCATTGCACAGAACCAGTGCTCTCCAGCGTCGCCGTCCTCCGTGAACCAGCGTCATCGTCCTCCGTGAACCGATGCTCTCCGTCGTCGCCGTCCTCCGTGAACCGGTGTTGTCATCCTTCGTGAACCGGCCTCCCGCATCGATGCCTCAAGGTTAAAGTGGTTCGAGTCTCCCTTCGACTTCACCCCGGACGGAAGGACGATCACAGAGGAGAAAGACAACATTCCGTCTTCAATATTGTCGTTCCTTGACAGTCCAGAGGCCGGCCACTTCTTCTCATCCACTGCAGCTGCTGGCACCGCCATCTTCGGCTCCAATGAGCTGCTAAAAGTTGAGGTTCTGGCCACCGCTTTTGCGTTTGCCTCGTCGCCGTCCTCCATGAAATGGCATCCTCCGTGAGACAGTGTCCTCCGGCGTCGCCGTCCTCCAGCATCCTCCGGCGTCGCTGTCCTCCGGCGTCGCCGTCCTCCAGCGTCCTCCGACGTCGTCGTCCTTCGGCGTCGCCGTCCTCCGTGAAACTGCCTCGTCGCCTTCATGCTCTCTGACGTCGCCGTCCTCCGAAGAAGTCGGTTTAAATCGAGCGCGGCCGATTTAAATTTCGAACGTGGAGAGATGGAAAATTTTGCGCTCTGTTAAATCGAAAATTAGCGAGGGAATTTTTCTGTCGCTAATTAGCGACGGATTAGCGATAGAAAAATTCCCTCGCTAAAATGTTTTTCTTGTATTGAGAATTAGCGATGAAAAAATCATTGTCGTTAATCCGTCGCTAATTAGCGACGACTTAGCGATGAAACAACTTTCATCGCTAATCCATCACTAATTAGCGACTGATTCATTAAGAAAGTTTTCTCTAGCTAATCTGTCGCAAAGTTGCGACGGAAAAAATCCGTCGCAAATTTCTGTCGCTAATTAACATTTTTTTTGTAGTGTATCTTAAATTGATATTAAGAATCAGCATAGAAATCATTATTAAGATTTGGAACAATATCAGAAATCGATTTGAAAAATCGTATTGATATCTTAAAAATTGATATTTAGAATCAAAACAATATCTTAAATCGATATTAATAATCAAAACAATATCTTAAATCGTTATACAGAATCATGATAGAAATCGATATTATGCTGAATTGTCGTATCGATGATTAATATATTATGCTTTGTCTATTGCGATTTATACATTGAATATCCTATTGCGATTTGCTTGATACCGATTGTCCTTTCGTGAATTAATTTTATGAGCTTTGTATAAGTGAACATGTCTTACCGCGATTTATACAATGACTGATTCATAAAAGGCAGAAAAGAAAATACAATAAACAAATCAACACAATGTTTAGGAATAGTAAACTATAAATTGAGTTAACTTCAACGATACATTGCAACCACATTCATTTCCAAAATATATGAGTGTTGCACATTCTTTGCTTCTCATGCAAATATCCTCAGCTAAACATTATTTGCTTTCAGAGTGTTGTATATTCTTTGTTTTCAGAGATCCTCCAATGTTATCACTCCTGGCACGAAGTTCATATTCCAACTAGCAAGAGCTCTAGAGAGATATATATGCGATCAGCACATAGAAACGCTTTACAGCAGGAAATGAGTGCGCTCTTGAGAATATGCTTCACAAACTTCTGCTCAGGCACTCGCCACTAGAAGGAACTGATTCTATGTACATATTTGTCATGAAGTATATTGAAGGTAGGCATATATTTTTCCAACTACGAATTATGGTTTGCGAACAATGGAGGGTCCGACAGTAGGAATAAATCAACTAGATGAACATCAACATCACCCCGTGTCTATCATGCAAAATATTTGTGCTTGCTCCGGTATGGCGGCAACAATTGAAGATGATTATGGTCATTATATTCTGCGTAAGCTTCGATATACTTCACGACAAATACGCCATAGCCGTATGTGTCATGAATATATTGATTTATACACAGAAGATAACAACCATAATTATCATCGAAGATTATATAGATCTTTCCTCACAGTGTGAAACAACTACGTTATCAGCATCAAAACCCATCTATCAAGCACAGGTAAAAGGAATACAAAAGAACAAAGAAGAAAGAAAAATACAAGGGCGAAGAAGAAGAAGAAGAAGAAGGCGGAGGAGAAAAAAGAAGAAGAAGAAGAAGTTGCGCTGCCGCAAAAAAGAGGTTAAATAGATTAGGGTTTTAGACATGGACAACAGGCCAGGTAGGGTTTTACATAGAATAGGGTTTTACATAGATCTATATTTGGGTTTTACATAGAATAGGGTTTACGCATGTGTACACAAATCAACACAACGTTTAGACTTAGTAAAGTACAAATCGATTTACAACTTGATAACTATTAAAAAGTTGCAAATCACTATCACTGATATATAGAAGAAGTGTTCTATCACGATCTATACAACAATAAAAATTAAGTTAAAGTTGAAAATTGTTATCACTATTTTATAGAAGAAGTGTTCTATCAAGATCTGTACAACAACGGACCTAAATCGTTAACGATTTGTCCCATCGGGATTTGCGTTTACCAGCTTTGTCTATGTGAACGATATCCTATCGCGATTTGCTTTTACGAGCATTTTCTACGTGAATGATATGTCGTATCACGATTTACCTAATGACTGATTCATAAAAGGCGGAAATGAAATAGCTTTAAATAAATCGACACAATGTTTAGACTTACTAAAGAACAAATCAACACGATGTTTAGGGTTTAGGATTTAGGATTTAGGGTTTCGGGGTTCGTGGTTCGGAGTTATGGTCTAGGTTTTGAGGTTTAAGGTTAAGGGTTTAGTAATTTATTAATGGTCTAGGGTTTAAGGTTAAGGGTTTAGTAATTTATTAAGGGTTTAGGGTTTAGTAAGATATTAAGGGTTTAGGGTTTAGGGTTTAGGGGTTATGGTTTAGAGGCTATGGTTTAGGGTTATGGTTTAGGGTTAGGGTTTAGGGTTTAGGGTTTATGATTTAAGGTTTAGGGTTTATGATTTAGGGTTTAGGGTTTTGGGAAAAGGGTTTAGGGTTTATGGTTTATGGTTTATGGTTTATGGTTTATGGTTTATGGTTTATGGTTTATGGTTTATGGTTTATGGTTTATGGTTTATGGTTTATGGTTTATGGTTTATGGTTTATGGTTTATGGTTTATGGTTTATGGTTTATGGTTTATGGTTCAGGGTTTCAGGTTTAGGGGTTATGGTTTAGGGTTTAGGGTTAGGGTTAAGGGTTTAGGGTTAGGGTTAGGGTTTAGGGTTTATGGTTTATGGTTTAGGGTTTCAGGTTTAGGGGTTAGGGTTTATGGTTAGGGTTTAGGGTTAGGATTTAGGGTTTAGGGTTTAGGGTTTAGTAATATATTAAGGGTTTAGTGTTTGCCGTTAGGGTTTAGTAAGATATTTAGGGTTTAGGTTTAGGGTTTAGGTTTAGGTTTAGGGTTTAGGTTTAGGTTTATAGTTTAAGGTTTAGGTTTAGGGTTTAGGGTTTAGGGTTTAGGGTTTAGGGTTTAGGGTTTAGGTTTTAGGGTTAGATACATTGTATGAATGTATGAGTGAATGAACGTTGTTCTATCAAGTCCTGCATAACCTTAAAAAAGGTCTCATGATCGGTATATTACTGGACCGATAAAACAATAACTTGTATTGTATTTGCACGATTAAGCAAAGCTTGAGGAGCTCACGCTTGGATTCGCTGGATACACATGTACCAAGTATGGAAACTTGAGGTTGACATCCCAACTAAGGCCATGAAGAGGTCTGCGCTAAGTCATGGAGACTTGAGCAATATGTTCAAATCACAGTCTTGAAGAGTCTCACGCCAAGTCATGAAGACTTCTGAATATTCAACTCGTAGCCCTAAGGAGGCTTTCACGATATACGTTAAGTCATGGAGACTTAAGCATCATTGTTGCGAACTGTGACCCTGAGTGGTCTATGCATGAGTTAATGCTTAATTGAATGTGTGGATAAATGCTTGCTTACCAGACCAACAATGGTTCTAACTTCATTTAATGGGGATTTCAGGTATTCAGCCTGCTTTGCGATATGCAGAGCAAGACGACATCGAGTTCCAGAGTTTCTCTAGACAATGTTGTGTTGCTTCATTTATTAAAACTAAATATTGTTTTTCCAAGTAGTGATGTTTATAATAAAGAAGTTGTTTTGATAAATGAAACATCTTGGTGGTTAATGAGAGCTTGACCACATACATGTGACCTGCCCAAAGTTTTCTAAAATTGATGACTTATTATTGTCAATTTTCGCTGCCAAAATATTTTCTAAGTTCCGTTGAAAAAAAAAGAAATTCATGAAATTCATTAAATTTTCAACTTAGCTTTGTTTTGAAATTTTGGGGCATTACAAGAAGTGTCAATCTATAAGCGGTTTCACCAATCAAAGGGTCTAGGTCCATCCCACTATGCCAAACCCCTTGGGTCAAACAACCCTGTTTGTTATATTTTCTAGCTTGCCGTCAGTTAAGATGTTGTGCTATAAATTAGTGTTATCTATGTCATTGTCTATAACCCTTTTCATATCACATCTAGAATGATCATCATATCAAATTTAAACCTAGATTCAATTGTCACATATCTTATCTAGTTTGAATTCAAATATAGATTCAATTTTTTTTATAATGTTTGGATCTCAAGAAATTTTGAAATACCCCCCAAAGTTTTTGGTCTAATTCATGAGCACTCCAAAAGTTTTACTATTTGCAAACTGATGTAGACCCAATTGTGGAGGAACCTAAACCACATCTATTGTACCTAGACATCAAAATAGATTAGAGTGTTGCAAGCCCAAATCTAAACCTGATGCACTAATTACTCGAAGAAGATCCATTTGGTGTTGCTCTAGATCCAAGCGCCAAGACACATCTCATTTGTGTGTTTAAATTGTTGCTCTTTTAACGATTTCTATGGAAATCGCTTTAAAGCATCGTACCTGTAATTAAATAGCTGTCACGTGAATCACTATCATCAACAATTATAAATCGCTATTGCATCAAACATATAAATCATTTCTAATTTAAACGTAAAAATCACTGCTTCAAACTTACAAATCGATGTATAAATCACATCCTTTATAAGTACATATCGTTGTAACGTTTGGGCTTCAACAGTAAACCTTGTTGTACGATTTAGCAAACCTGAGTACAAATCTTGATAACTTTATATATCATAAATCACTATTGCGTTAAATGTATAAATCATTGCTGCTTTAAACGTATAAATCATAACTCATAAATCATAAATCATGTCGATTTGGCTTTGTTACCAAAATATGTGTCATTCAATATCTGATGGATCAGGCTTCGCGATTTGTATTTATGATTTATGAAGTTACCACGATTGTTGTTGTTCAGGGTTTGTGCGGCATAATTGTACTTACGTTTATCGTATCGATTTATAATATGAATAAGTGATTATGCTGAATTATCGTATCGATTTATAGTATATTATGCGATATGTACATCGATGTGTGTGTTTAAATCATTTCTCAGTTAACGATTTCTATTAAACTCGTTGCACATTATTTGAAGTATGAATCATTGTAAATAGATATTATGTGTTTGCTAGTGTCAATTATTACGATATTTTTTGTATGAATTACGTCAAAACATGCTAATACTATAAATCGTTACTTTTATTGGCATGGTAAATAATAACTCGAAGATCATTACAAATAACTGAATCACCTTTCCTTTGGCAGGGTCAACCCATTCTTTGTAAAGATCTTCAATTATTTCTCTTCGATGAGTATGTACAACCACCAATTGAAACAATATTGAACATAACAAATATCTGAGAAATTGTATCGATTTGAATGGTGCAGTAGGTTGCCATTGCGAATGAGCTCATTTGCTTGCAAAGGATATATGGGATCTGACCCCTGATACAGAATTGTTGTTAGAACTTTTGCAGAAGAACATGGGGCTACCAGCTGCAGAGTATACTTTTGAATATGCTTTTTTTGATTTAATATCTGATAGATCCTCAGTTGCACGACAAAGGGTGGTCCTACAACAGACGACGGTAAAAGGTGCTTCGGCAGCAGACGACGACAAAGGGTGCTCCCATGACAGCAGACAACGACAAAGGGTGCTCCCACGACAGCAGACGACGACAAAGGGTGCTCCTCCAGAAGTGTAAGGGTGATCCGGAATGGAGAGAGTGACATATTTTGAGGTTGAGACTCTTCAAGCAGAGGTGTTGCTTAGGGCGAAAACAAAAGGTTATCCTCCATTTTCTGGCTGGAGGAGATTTTGGTATATTACTTGAAACATCGTTTCATGGCGCTAATGGCGGGAAAGGATACTTTAGTCTTTGCAAACGCACTAGACTTCGATGCTAAGTGATGCAGACACACATGGGGAAACGAGCCCCACGTGCTTACATATGTGGCACTCATTCAGACCCGAAAACACACACCTGCTGTTCCGGGGGGAAACATATAACCTGCTTCGATTGAGGTGCCTCTTCGAAGTTGGGTTGGGTTGGGTTGGGTTGGGTTGGGATCAGGGGTTAAGTCTCCGCCAAAACATGTGAGGAGTTATATATACTGCCAATTATGCACCCTGAGCCATATTTTATATGACCAAATAGATTCCACCACCACCACATATCTCACTTGATGGAGGTGTATATGGCCCCACTGTCACATGTACCAAGTGAGATGTGTGGTGGAAATTGAGTATAACTGATGATTGGTTATATACAATATGACCATAATTGCTCTCCTTAATGTGCATTGAACCATCATGGGCTCAATGCCACATAAAAGGCCTCCTCGACTAAGCTCTATATCGGCAGCCCTAACCCTAAGAGCTATCCTAAGTAGAAACTTGTAATTTGGCTTGTTCAAGTAGAATTCAGTTTCCCACCTGAGAAAGCTTACTATTTTGGTCTCATTGAGAAAATCTTTCATAACTTCAGAAACGTGTGACTCATTTTCAGTTGCCAAAATTGAGTTTAGGGAGAGGAATTGATTCTAATGTATGAAAGTAAAAATACATGTAATCAATTTTTTCGGAAATTGCTTTCTTATGTCTTTTCTGCACTATGGGCAGGTTTGGAAGAGAGAATTTGTAAATTTCATGAGAAAAAAAAAGTTTTGCCTATGAGAGTTTTTGATATGATTTTTTTTAAAAGAAAGTTTTTTGCTTGTTTGTGTAGCATGAGAAAAATAGAGTGAGAAAATGTGAAAAAATGAGAGAGAGGAGGAGGAAGGTGGTGGTGAGATGGGCGGTGGGGAGTACAAAAATAATTTTTCTTAGTAGAAAACATTCCTCTACTCATGGAGGAATGTTTTCTATCAAAAAATGTACTTTTTTAGAAAAACTCAGTGAAAAAAAGGTCTCTCGTTTGAATGGGTCCAAAAATCCATACAGATTTTCTAGGAGGAGGAAGGTGGTGGTGAGATGGGCGGTGGGGAGTACAAAAATAATTTTTCTTAGTAGAAAACATTCCTCTACTCATGGAGGAATGTTTTCTATCAAAAAATGTACTTTTTTAGAAAAACTCAGTGAAAAAAAGGTCTCTCGTTTGAATGGGTCCAAAAATCCATACAGATTTTCTATTTTACATTACTTTTTCTACATCTTTCTGGCTTCCAAATGTGCCCTATATGCTTTTATAGTTTCATATTTCTCTCTTGTTTTATACTGTTAATAAGTTGAATCTAGATACAAAGCTTGATTTTATGTGTTGTATTGATTTTAGATCCAATAGTTTGCACGTATGAGTTAAACGTATTTGAATGGGTAAATTCCACTTCTATTTGATACCCGATCTCTCCCTTTTCTTATTTTGGCTAGGCCAAACAAAACGTTCCCCCCAAAATCCATGCACAGTCTCATTTTTAAAATTTTTTCTTTTTCTTTTTTGAGAGAGTCACTTTGATTATCGTAGTTGAGTCACAATGGGGGGAGGGTGACGTCAAATTTCCATAAGCATTCCTTTGATCGGGACATATTTTTCCATTTACCACCTTATGTTTCACTTCTTGTTTTTATGAAAAAAGTATTTCATTTGCATATGGAAACGGCTCATTTTCTCCCCCGTTCCAAGTTATTGCCGAAGAGGACCTATTTTTCACAGGGTGAGAAAAATTTACCTGTGAAAGTTTGCTACTGCTGCACTTCCCCTTCTTAAGGGCAGGCAGCGTCAAACCTGCCCTAACCTGCGTATGACCACTTTGAGCCTGATACTTTTTTCTTTTTTTTGTCAATGATCCATAACCGGGTCACTTAATGGGCCTGCCCCCTGCGAGGTAAGCCCACTTTGAGCCTGATACTTTTTTTTTCTTTTTTGGTTTGTTGAAGATAAGGATGGCTGAGGCATCGTCGGTTTCTCCTTTCCTAAAATATCTGCTCTTTACTTATCTTAAGAATTGTATTGTGCTGGATGTTTATCCTTTCCTTTTCTTGTTTCCACGATTTGTGGATCTTGCACTATTTGTATCTCTTTCCTGAGGTAATGGAGGTATGACCGATCGGAGTTCTCTCGTGGATGTAGGTCTCTATGACCGAACCACGTTATCTCTTGTGTTTTGCTTCTTTTTCTTTTTATCTATTTGCATATGATGGATTGCACAACATTATTTATCATGGTATCAGAGCCTAGGTGTGTGTAGTTGATTCTCTTCACACAAGGTGGGGTTCGTTAGCATCTTCGTGCTTCTTCTGGCTGGTGATCCTCTGTGCAGCTTCTTATTACGGCACATTTGTTCAGCTGGTGCTCCCTGTGCAGCTTCTCATTACTGAAATAGGGCCTCCCTGTGCAGCTTCTCATTACTGCAATAGGGCCTTCATTTTTTTTTGCGGGTTTCTGTATCGTTGGCAGCAGAGCTGTAGTGCTTCTCGGTTCCCATGGCTAACAATAGCCAGAATACCGAACATGCTCCTACCATCGTCAGTCAAGAGCAGATAAGTACCTCTCTGAAAATCACTTCTGTTCCGCTTAATGGTTATAACTACACAGCATGGGCAAAGTCGGCTGCTCTTGTTCTCAGCGGTAAATCCAAGCTGGGACATGTTACTGGAAAAAAACCCAAGCCAGCTGAAATCGATTCCAGCTTTGAAGAATGGGAGTCGAGCGATCATATGGTCATGGCATGGCTTCTGAATTCCATGGAGCCACGTATTTCTGAAGGATTTCTGTTTCTTGATTCAGCTAAGGCTATTTGGGATGCAGCTAAGGATCTTTACGGCCAGCAGTATAATTTGGCTAAGAGCTACCAGTTAGCTCAAGATATTCATAGTTTGAAGCTTGACGATATGCCTTTCAACGAATATTTAGGGCGGTTGAGAGGTATGTGGGACGAATTTGATTCTTATATTCCTCCTATTATTGATGCAGGGTCTTTCAAAAAGTGGAGAGATCACGAAAAACTTTTTCAAATGCTTGCTGGTCTGGGACATGCATATGATCAACTTAGAAGTCAAATCTTAATGTCCTCTGAATTACCATCTCTCAATGTGGCTTGTGCCACGGTCATGCGTGAGGAGACTCGTCGAAGAGTTATGAATGCAAAAAATAAAGAAGTCGATGAAAGCAGGGCTGCACTCATAATCAAACAGAATGAACAATCTTCAAAAGTCTCTCAAGATGCTGAAATACAAAAATTCAAAGAGAAAAAATTATTTTGCACCTTTTGTAAGAGAGACAATCATTCTCGAGACCGATGCTGGAAGTTAAATAAACGGCCAAATGCATTCAAAGGAAAACAACAAGCTCATGTTGCTCAATCTCAATCAAATGAGGAAGTCTTAACGGTTGAAAAACTCACCCAGATTCTTCAAGGGTTCGCAAAAAACAATATGGCTGCCTTTGCTTCAAAAGATTCAGGTATACCTAATGAATCTTGCTCTTGCTTTACCACCTATCAGTCTAACAGTTATGCTTGGATTATCGATTCTGGTGCTTCTGACCATATGACAGGGCAGACTTCGTATTTAGAAAACATCATATCTAATATTAGTTCTAAACCTGTTTCTGCTGCAAATGGTTCTCTCATGAATGTTGAAGGAAAGGGAACAGTTAGCTTTTTTGGTCAAAAAGACAATGCGCTTTATATGCCGACATTAACATCCAATTTGTTGTCTGTTAGCAAAATTACCAGATCCTTAAATTGTGATGTTATTTTCACTCCTACTGAGGTATTATTTCAGGACAAGAGGACAGGGAGGACGATTGGTAGAGGAATTGAATCTCGTGGTCTTTACATTCTTGACAACCAAAATAAAGCTTTGATGGCACAAACGGATGATGAAGGAAGAATGTGGCATATCAGGTTAGGTCATCCTTCCAGCAAGGTGCTCAAAAATTTGAAGCCCAGTTTAAACTTTGACTGCAATAAATGTGAGACATGTCGATTTGCTAAAATGACTCGTCCACCCTTTCCCTCATCTGAAAGAGTTTCATTACAAAAGTTTGATATTGTTCACTCGGACGTTTGGGGACCTTCCCCCGTCTTATCTCATAAAGGGTACAAATATTACCTGACTTTCATTGATGATTTTTCCAGAGTTACATGGGTTTATTTTCTCAAAACTAAAGACGAAGTGTTTGATACATTTGTTGATTTCTACACTATGATTCAGACTCAATACAATTTCAATATCAAAGTTTTGAGAACCGATAATGGGACTAAATATATAAATGATAAGTTTGTTGATTTTCGTTTAAAAAAGGGCATGGAACATGAAACCTCTTGTGTTGGAACACCTCAACAGAACGGTATCGCCGAAAGAAAAAATCGTCATCTTCTTGAGATCACTAGGGCTTTGCTGTTTTAAATGAATGTTCCTGAAAAATTTTGGAATGATGCAGTTAGCACCGCAAGCTATATTATAAATCGTCTTCCTACCCGAATGTTAAATTTCAAGTCTCCCATTGAGGTTCTCAAAGAGAGAGAACACTCTATTTCTCATTTGAAAACTTTTGGCTGCATTGCATATGTTTGGAAACATCCTATGTTTAGAAGCAAACTTCAACATAGAGCCATCAAATGTGTGTTTCTTGGGTACTCACATTCTCAAAAAGGATATCGCTGCTATGATGCTAAAAATCATAAATTTTATGTTTCACGGGATGTGTCTTTTGATGAAAGCACAACATATTTCGAAAATAAGGAAAATGGTAGCAAGGGGGAGCAACGACTTGAGAATGATCATGTTCTGCCCATCATCACCCTTGATAGTGTTTCCTTAGATAATGATGTGCCAAATCTGACTAGCTCGGTTCAACCAAGTAATGATAACTTTAGTCAGAATGAAGAAGGAATTGGTCCTAATCAAAATGAAGAAGGAATAGTTCCTCGTCGATCTGAAAGAATCACTCGGAGGCCCAGTCGACTGCAAGATTTTGTTACATATATTGCTACTACTTATCCTATTGAAAATCAGATTCAATATGAGAACATCTCAAAAAACTATGTTGCATACCTTGCTAAAATCTCCGAACATCATGAACCAAGTTCGTATGATGAAGCCTGCAAACAGAAGCAATGGCGTAGTGCAATGAGGGAAGAACTTGAGGCCATGGAAAAAAATAGAACATGGGAGGTTGTTCCAACACCAAAAGGAAAAAACATCGTTGGGTGTAAATGGGTCTACAAGGTCAAGTATAAAAGCGATGGATCAGTTGAAAGGTTCAAAGCGAGACTTGTTGCTAGGGGGTTTTCTCAAACTGAAGGAATTGACTACACAGAAACATTTGCTCCAGTAGCAAAAATGAATTCTCTCAGAATTTTATTATCCATTGCATGTAATAAAAATTGGAACCTATTCCAATTAGATGTTAAAAATGCTTTTTTACAAGGAGATCTTACTGAGGAAGTCTTCATGAAGGTTCCCCCTGGACATCCCAGTTGGAATGACTCTAGTGTTGCTTGCAGACTCAAAAAATCTATCTATGGTCTTAAGCAATCACCCCGGGCATGGTACGCCAAGTTGAGTCAGGCGTTAGAAGAAAAGGGCTTCAAGAGGTGCGTTTCTGATAACTCTCTCTTTGTCAAGAAAAGTGGCAAATACAGCACTATTATATTGGTGTATGTGGATGATATAATTGTGACAGGTGATAACATGAGTGATATAGATGATGTCAAGGAATACCTACATAAAGTTTTCGATATTAAGGATTTGGGAAAATTAAGATATTTTCTCGGAATTGAGATCGGGCATTCCAGAAAGGGATTATATCTCTCTCAAAGGAAGTACACCATTGACTTATTGACAGAAACCGGAAAGCTGGGGATTAAACCTGCTGACACACCTATGGAAGTGAATCATAAACTTGAAAAAGTGGAATCTGAACCAATCCAAGATATTAAGCAGTATCAAAAGCTTGTGGGAAAACTTATTTATTTGACCGTTACTCGTCCAGATATTGCTTATGCTGTGGGGGAAGTTAGTAAATTCATGCACAACCCTCAGAAATCTCATAAAGATGCTGTTGATCGCATTTTACAATACTTAAAAAAATCCCCAGGACGAGGTATTTGGTACAAGAGAAATGAGAATACGGATATTTGTGCACGGACGCGGATTGGGCTGGCAGTGCTCTCGACAGAAAATCCACTACCGGTTTTTGTATATTTGTAGGTGGTAATTTGGTATCCTGGAAGAGTAAAAAACAGAAGGTCGTTGCTCGTTCTAGTGCTGAAGCAGAATACAGGGCTATGGCCACCACAGCCTGTGAATTAACCTGGACTAAAGCACTTATTGAAGAGATGGGATTCGAAGTCCAAACTCTGATGCCTATGTATTGTGACAACCAGGCAGCAATTCATATAGCTGCAAATTCAGTGTTTCATGAAAGAACGAAACACATAGAAATAGATTGTCACTTTATCAGAGATAAAGTGCAAAGCAAAGAAATATCAACTCCGTTTATAACCAGTGCAGATCAACTTGTAGATATTTTTACTAAAGCCGTGCCCAAAGATAATCTATATAGAGTTCTTGACAAGCTAGGAACTCATGATATATTCGCCCCCCAGCTTGAGGGGGAGTGTTGAAGATAAGGATGGCTGGGGCATCGTCGGTTTCTCCTTTCCTAAAATATCTGCTCTTTACTTATCTTAAGAACTGTATTGTGCTGGATGTTTATCCTTTCCTTTTCTTGTTTCCACGATTTGTGGATCTTGCACTATTTGTATCTCTTTCCTGAGGTAATGGAGGTATGACCGATCGGAGTTCTCTCGTGGATGTAGGTCTCTATGACCGAACCACGTTATCTCTTGTGTTTTGCTTCTTTTTCTTTTTATCTATTTGCATATGATGGATTGCACAACATTATTTATCATGGTTGATGATCCGTAACCGGGACACTTAATGGGCCTGCCCCTGCGGGTGGGGTAACCACTTTGAGCCTAATACTCAAAGGATAGAGACCACAAGGTTAGGGCAGATCCACTTCCACCACATTCTCTTGTATTAGGTGATCACCTCCAACTCAACAAAATAATAATATAGGTCAAACACGGATCAAACCATGTCGTTTGATATGAATCATGTGAAGGGCCAATTCTGTAACAACTTCACTTAAGAATATATACAAACTAATCAACCATTTATTTTCATTTTAAACATCTCTGGAAGACAGGTTGTTTGAATCATTCATATTTCACAGAAATTCATTGAAAGGTCCAAATATATCCATAACAATTTCACATGAAAAACATATAGATGAACTAATCAACCATTTAGCTCATTCAAATCTATACATCACATATAATACCCCATCAAGAAACAGAACACCACTCCAACCTACCCCTTTATAAGTAATAAGGGGAGAAGAAATAAAAGAAATGAAGACGTAAGGGGATGATAGGAATAAATACGTAAGTAATAAAAGAAATGAAGAAGCATCACCATGCCCTACAACCAAACTAATAAAAAAAATACACCACCTTCCAAACAAGAAAAGCCCACTGGATCCACAAAAATCATGCTGGGAAACCAAAATTCCAGCCACTCTACCCCATTAAATGAACATGAACATAGAGATCATCCCCTCATCGTGAGAACAATGCCATAACAGACATCAAAGATGTGAAGGCGACGACACCGAATGTCGGCAAAGTGATTGAGGAAGCACTCTCCATCGGCGAGGGTGCCGATGCAATCTGCGCAGAGACCATGCTGGATGCCGCAACTAGGAGAACAAGGAGAAGGGAGAAGAGGGATGCAAGCCTTGGTGCCTCCATGATCAAGTTTCTAGAGAGAGAGAGCAGGAGAGGGAGAGGGAGAGCTTGTGTGGGGGATTGGATGCTAGAGAGAGAAAGAGAGAGGCAGAGGGCTATGAGATGAAGAGTTTAGGGGTTTCCAATAGAGAGAGCTTTGAACGACGTAGGGAGGAAGCAAGTGAGAAAATATAGCCGTTGGAACAGGTTGGCAAACGAGGGTCCTATTCATACATCTTTTGACCTTTCACGCGCCCTGTGGAAACGGTCGAATTGGAAGCTTCGGAGGAGCGTGTGGGTTCCACCCTGGATGACTAACCGTTGGGGATTCAGACGTGGCAACCCATCACTGGGTGGTTGAGAATAAGGCTTTGGCAGGTAAAAGTTGTGGAACCTACCGTTGATTATATTTGATGTTTCCCATGAGTCGTGACCAATTAGGGTATCCAACGGGTCTAAACTAAATCCGTGTTCGATTTGGCTTGTAGGTGGTCCAAAGCCCGACCTCATTAATTTTTGTTGTTTCAGTTTATTTTCCAACGTCATCTCATCACATGCCATTGGTTCTCGGATCAAATCTGGATCAGTGTCACAAAGATCCTAGGAAGATTATTGTTTGGGGTATCAATATGTCGGGTTTGACTGGACCCGATCTGTATCAAACCCTATAAGGTCAGGGTTAGGTGATAAATAAGAAGCCTGGTTAGAATCCAGGTTGGACCCAAAAGGTCCGATTAATATATGGATCCAGGTATGGTTTGTGAAATTTCATACTAGACCAAGGCCCGATCCGAGTTCTGATTAAGACCCTCATTTTTTCAATGTAAAAATCATAAAAAAATATTATTATACCAGGTATAGTCTGGGTTTGGTTCATGTAATCTTTATATGATCCATGCATGATTTCTCTTATGGTGGGTCCAAATAGACCCAGGTCCGGACCCAATATCATCATCTCAAATCAGGTTTGGGTCTGGTTCTACCTAGGTCTGATCCAAACCCATAGGGTCAGGGTTTGGTGATAAATAAGAAGGCCTGATTAGAATACAGGTCAGATCCGAAGGGTCCAATTAAAATACGGAGCTGGGTATGGTTTGTAAAATTTCATAATAGACCCGGGCCCGACCCGAGTTTCAGTTAAGATCTGCAAATTTTCAATGTAAAAATAATAAAAAAAGATTATTTTACTGAGTATGGACCGGGTCTGGCGCATGTAATCCTTATAGGATCCAGGTATGGTTTCTCTTATGGTTGTTCCAATTAGACCCAGGTACGGACCCGGTACCATCATCTCAAATCAGGTTTGGGCCTGGTTCTACCTAGGCCCCCGAACCAAACCCAACCCGTTGACACACCAAGAGATTATATGACGTACTCTAGGGCAAACAACTTGGTCAAACTAAAAATATATCTAGGTTGGATTTAAATGATGTGACCCAATAAGGAAATGGATCAGAAGTAGGGGTGAAAACATATCCTGAATAGCCAAAAATTGCAAAACCTCCATCCTAGATCCGACCCATTTGCATCCCTAATCAGAACTCTGGAAGAAATTTGTTAGGTTCAGATGGTGGATGATGATAAGAAGAAGCCTGTGTTGGAAATGGGGCAGGGCTTGATGAACGCTGATGATAATGATCATGCGGTCGAGCTAATTGAACTTTCTAGTTGGATCGGGTTAAACCAGGTTAACACGATCCATATGCTCAGCCAGACCTTCTCTTTGTTGTTTTTGCCTAAAGGCAAAATACCCCATCACAAACAGCACATTGGTAGGCAATTGGTAGAACCTCTAAAATCCTCTATGCTTACCAGTGACTACTCTCAGCTTCGATCTTAAGGCAATGAAAAAGCTTCTGCAAGGTCCGATTTGCAAAAAAAAAAAAAAAAATTTGAATGTTCGAACATGTTTTTTGACAAAAGGATTGATTTTAGATACTTAAATATTTACCAAAATTCAATGCTGTCGATTTTCAAGTTTTCAAAAATCTTGCTTATTATGCATTACAATCAAATGGTCAGATTTAAGAGCTGATCCCATTAAAACGTAGCATGTAGATTACATCGTATGGTCAGATCTAAGAAAAAAAAATGAAAAAAACTCATAAAAATTTTGGTTCATACTCTACTTCATATATATATATATATATATATATATATATATATATATATATAGAGAGAGAGAGAGAGAGAGAGAGAGAGAGAGAGAGAGAGAGAGTAATGGGTCGGTGGTAAACTGTGTGCTAAATAGGTTTTTTGGGTTATTTCATTTTATTTTTAAATTCTAAGATGTGATCTATAGACTTGATTTTATAGGGATAAGCTCTTGAAGAGTTTGATTCCAACACAAGGGTGGGTTTTTATAAACTTGAAAAAATCAACGGTCCAAAATCTTTGTAAATTTTTTATACTCCAAACATCATTTTTTTCATCGAAAACACATGATCAAGGTATGAATTCTTAGTAAATCAACCATGCCCAATACATTTATAGGGCTGAAACCGCATAAAAAGCAACAGAGAAACCGAAAAACCCATTTAGCATGGGGTTTAATACCAAATGGGTTTGACACGGACCCATTACTCATATATATAGTAGTATAATATATATATATTATACTAGTAGTAGTATTATATATATACTACTACTACTAGTAGTAGTATTATATATATACTACTACTACTAGTAGTAGTAGTATATATATATATATACTACTAGTAGTAGTAGTAGTATATATATATATATATATATATATATATATATATATATATATATATATATATATATATATATATATATATATATATATATATATATATATATATATATATATATATATATATATATATATATATATAAAAAGAATGGATCCAGTGGCCACACATTGGGACCGTTTGTGGGTAATCATGTTAGTCTAGTCTCAATATCTCTTTTTTTTTTGAAAGGAAACTGCAATCTCAATATATCATAAAGCAGTTGCACACTTGTTCAGTTGAGCTGGCCTCAGTATTCTCTGCACCAGATCCTATATTTGCATCATTATAGCCTGAAGTATCATATAATTACCTAATGCAATATCTCTCAAAGCAGTTGCACACCCATTTGGTTGAGCTGGCCACAGTATTGTCTACGCATGTTGCTATTTTTGCATCATTATAGTCTAAGTATTTATATATGCCTAATGCAATATTTACATCATTACCATCACTACTAACCTCACAGCCATCATCATCATCACCAAGAATTTCTCACATCGACGTGGTTCACAAGATCATTGAAATTAAATGTTTGGGATTACTTTGCTTTGAAGCAACTCTTGCAACAGTACTAGCCAAAAAGGAAAATGATGCTAGAAAGCAATTGTGATCCCACTAGTGAAAGAAGATTTATAGCAAAACAAGGTTTTCTCTGCAAGACGTTAACTTCACTCTGTTCACTAAATATATATTCATTTTTTTTTATTTGTACTTGGAGAAACCACCCTAGGTGCAAGACTTAGCAGTGCTGGCTCAGCCTGTCATACTTACAGTCCCTGTTCATGTCGGCCTAAAACTACGAGGGCTTACCCCTCGACCCCCAAGAAGTCATCAAGCTTCGGCTTTTGCATGAGGTTGATGCCCATGGGGTTTGAACCTAGACTGCCCATCAAATTGTTTAGGCCCCATCCCACTACGCCAAACCCCTTAGGTCTGAACTATATACTCAATTTAAAGAGAGCAAACAAGTGATTGGACAAAGTGTCTTGCATAAGATGTTAAAAAGGAGACTTTACCCAGTACACAAAGGGTTGGGATCAGGTGATATTGAAAATCACCACTAGTGGTGATTTTCAAAATCCACCATACAAGGCCCTTGAGAGGAGCCTAAAATGACTCTCTCATGGATGGATATTGGAAAAAACACTATTAGTGGTGATTTTCGATATCATAGGATCACGTGTCCACAAAGTATACACTCAATCTGAAGGGAGCGGCTCTAGTGAGTGCACCAAGTACCACTCAAGGTACTTGGTCCAATCAATGGATGCATGGCACTTAGACATTCGGTCAAGCACCTTAGCAAAGTTTTCAACCGGGTAGTGGATCCAAGTTGAATAACCCTTTTAACAAAGTTTTACGCAAACAATGAAAAAAAACATTTTTATGTTTCAATTAGCTTATCAAAATTCTCAAAATGGAGCCCATAAGGGCTCCGCTTATCTGGTAGGGCCAACTTGTGAACGTCACCAAGTTGTCAGACATTACAACTTAAAAACCCATGGATGACATCCCTTGCCGCAAGTCGAAGCTAGGTGTACTCCCCGGAAGGAGGCTCAAGGGTTTTACCAACCAAAGGCCAGCCAATGTGCCCTCCATGAAAGGAGGGGGGTGGGATGTTTCCATTGGACTATCCAAAAATAAATAAATCTCAAATGAATTTCAGCAAAACCAAAAAATAAATGATAGCCCTTTTCTATTCACCAGAAGGGGAAGGAAGTGAAGTGAGCAAGTGAATTAGTGAGTGAGTGAAAGCTAAGTATAGGGCAGTGCCGAGTCTTTTCTTTTTTAGGATAACTGAGAAAAACCACTTCCTTACTCATGAGTTCTTTGGTGTAAAACCCCCAAGTCCCCTGCCCACTACAGAGTACACAACTTTTACTTAAAGCAAGATGTACATCCATAGGTTTCAAACCTATGACGTGCCGGGTGACATATGTGTTGGAGTATTCACAAAATCAAATTCGGAATGCAAATACATACAAGTAGATGCCATGGATGCGATGTGCGGGTGCTCGGCATTCATCTCAACCTATCAACGCCCACGATGAGTCTAGGCCTTAGGTTGATGGTGAGCAGAACCCTGAACCCAATAAGAATTATTAGAATGTTGGTAATCAGGCTAGAGTATTAGATTTTGGCTGCTGGCTCTCATCATACATAGAGCCCAACTCCTCCTTTTATAATAGGAGATAGGGGTGGTTATGTGAATGTGGTCTCTCCACATTCCCGTAAGCTCCACCCCACTAACCCCTATTAACTTCTCACTAAACAACTGTAAACACCACAAATTTTCACTCACATTCCTGACATCTTCATCAATCATCACATTTCGGTTCTCTGAAATCACTAAAGGGCAAAATTGTCATTTTCTGAGTTTAGACATTGTAGAAAGTCCAAAATTTCTATATTTAGGCTCAGAAATACCTTCAAACTGCAAAACTTTCAAAATTCTACTCTTGACAAAAAACTAGAATTTTTCATTCCTGATTTAGAGTAGTATTTCTTGAAACATGTCTTTGCATAGCATTACATGAGCATTTCATATCATTTCATTGCACAACATGTCACTTCGAGGTCCAGAACTCTCGATTTCAAAATCCTCAATCCAGGTCCGAGTTTTAACTCTTTTTAAAATTGATTTCAAAACCCTGGGTCTTCAAAATTGCCAATCTTTCCCATTTTACCCCCAGGACTCTGAATTATAAAAGTTTTTCTCAGGAAAACGATCTAGATATTTTGATATTGATTTTAAAATTTTAGGACACAATTTTAAATTTAGAAGATTTTATCTCAAAACTTTTTGCAAAAAAAAAGACTTTAAAATCTCTTTACAAAATTTTTGCATTTTCTTTATACATATTTTTGCCCTGAAAAACCATTTTCTTCCAAATTCTTGAAAAAAGACAAAGTTTTATATTGTATTATAAAAATTTCAAAAAAAAGTTATTTCTTATGTTTTTTATTTTAAAATAAATGGTGTGGGACCCACCTTGAACTAGCATCACACTCAGATTCTTAGGTATGTTTCTTATTTTCAAGCGGGGTCCACCCGGAGATGGCACCAATTTTGAAAATTCCTCTTTTTAATTTTTTCAAAGTTATTTATCTTATAAAATAGTTAGTGGGCCCACACACATGTGGCGCCCCACTTGAAAATAAGAGATTTGCCAAACAAAATAAAACTTTATTTTCAAAAGAATTTTAAAAGTTGGTTGAGGTGGTATTTCCCTAAAAAAGCCTCCCATTTATTTCACTATTCGTTTTTTTATTTTTTATTTTTTTTTATTTTTTTTTATAGAAGCAGCCTTAGATGGCGCCACAACAAAAAAAATTCCTAAAATGTTCGTTTTACCTAAACTTTAGGTAAATGAACCATTTTTTTTTTTAAATCATAAGATTTCATCCCCTTTTGAAAACGGCGGATTTTCAAATCATTCAAGTTTCAGTTTCAAAAGTTGTAACGGAACCCCTAAAGGAAGGTTGCGATTTTTTTTTAAAAGAGGCTCAAAAGCTTTAAAAAGGGATTTTGGGGATGGAAAAGGAAGGAAGCTGGCCGATTGATTTTTTTTCCTTTTTGGTTTACGCAGGTACCTTCCTCTCAGCGTGGAGCTCTTTTCCCCTCTTCTAGCAGAAGGCCGATCACTTTTTCACCTCCTCACATCTCGGCTAACAGGGGGCAGACCTCCGAGATCCTGACCATTACCCCTGTTTCCTCCAGGCACTTTGGGAAACTTTGCAAAACCCTCAATCGGATACCCACTACCGCTGTAATACCAGGAACCAGAAGGAGACCATCTCCCTCCAGAGCTCCAGTCACGATCGAGTGAACCTACAAGGTATACAAAAGCAATATCGCCTTTTTCCCATCGATATTGGATATTGTTTCTAGCTTTCAAGAAACACGTTTCCAAGAATCGTCATTCAGGAGGTGCCCACTCCAAAGCGTTAGTTCATTACCCCTGTCTGCAAATTTGGTGATTATGCAGCATATTCATATTATGTATATGGCAAATCCGTTGCACCTTGTTGATGTGGTTTGCAACACTGGTTGTCTTCTATATTGGTGATCGATGATGCCTCGCAATGGCATTATCGGTCCCCCCTTGAGTATCATATTTTGACAAAAAGCAATAAAACAAACTTGATTTTCTGCAACAAAATCTGATTTTCTACAATAAAATCTGATTTTCTGCAACAAAGCTTGCTTTTCTGCAACAGAATTTGATTTTCTGCAATAAAGCTCGATTTTCTGCAACATAATTTGATTTTCTGCAATAAAACAAGCTTGATTTTCTGCAACAGAATTTGATTTTCTACAATAAAGCTTGCTTTTCTGCAACAGAATTTGATTTTCTGCAATAAAACAAGTTTGATTTTCTGTAATAAAACTTGATTTTCTGCAACAAAATTTGATTTTCTGCAACAAGTTTGATTTTCTGCAACAAAAAAATCTTTTTATCATAAAGCCTTTCTTTGATTTTGGCTACTTCCCATATCTTTCCTGTTTTTTTTATATGTCTTCTTGTTTTGCAATGACATTGCCCAACTTTCTTACACCTTACTATTCCCTGCATCTCTACATGATTTTTTTTATTATTACCAGCATAGCATATCATGGGTTAAACGAGGTCTCAAAGGACTCTTCGTAAAGTAAATGATGTCGTTAACCAAGGCATTACAATTTTTTTTTGGAGATAGTTCCGGTCGAAATTTGCCCTACCCATATATCAGTCAATACAATCATACAGTTTTATGTATTCTGTGTGTCTAATGTTTTTTTTTCTCTATTTTGTCTTACTTTAGCAAAATCCTTGATGAAACATCTTCTGAAATAGAAATTTCTGTTATAAACGTTCAGATTGTCCTTTAGGTCTGTATGGTTAATTGTTGAAGAATCAATGAATTTATACATTATGTTGTACTCATACCAGATTTTATTCCCAACTCACTTTACTTTTCAAATTTTCCTTCCGGCATCTTCTTTTTTATTGTTCAGTAGTGGTCATTATGCATATGTGGGGAGATTGTATTTTCTTACACAGCATCGTTTGTATCATATCAGTTGGTTGAACTGAGGTGCTCCAAATCTCAGAATTTTCTGTTATGGATTCAGAATTTTCTGTTATGAACTCATAATTATCATTTAGAAAAATCGAGTCCAACTCGAATGTCTACTCCCCATCTAATATTCGGTTATGCTCAGCTGTTTGGAAAACTCAAAGATAAACTTACCATTTGACTGAATATACCAGATAGGCGCTAGCTCCTCCTCCATCGATGAAGGCACCAATGGGGCCTTGAATGGATACAGTAAATTGAATTCTTCAGAGTGTGTGCCCTTGGGCTAAAACTGTGACCAGGTTGCATAGGGAAAGCACCACATTCTCAGGTCCCATTTTGTCTCTAAATGAAGAGGCACAACCACATGAAGTGGCTAATAAGTTTGTCTTTACACATATACCTGTCATTTCTTGCACTAATGCTCCTTTGAAGCCACCCTTCTCCTGTACATCCAATAGCTATAATATATCAGCATTCATTATTTACCATTTTCTGCATCTTGTTACAACTTCAGTGTTTATATATCATTGTATATATGGTCCATTATTATATAGTCTCTGTTATGCCCATATATTAATATTTTGTATCACATCATTATCTAATCTCATCATTTACTGTATATGTGTTTTCCTGTTATCTATAATATTGTATCAAAGTGCATGCTGTATACATCTTCATCATTTAGCTTAAATACTACATTTAAGTATATATCCTATATCATGCATTTAGATAGTTGTATTGTCCTAGATGCAATTTTTGTCTAATGTGAGCCTAAGCATTCAGGTATATATATATATATACTTTACACTTTTCATTCAAACTGAGTATTGTATCTAGGTTTTTCATTTAGACATATCCATATGTACCTTCCCTATTTAGCTTAAAATGTGGCATTTAGAATTTTCTCATATATGTTCTATTTATATTTTGGGCATTACAATTCAAGTGTTGCCACTAGCGCACCATCATTAGTGTAACATTTTCAATCTCTCCTTTGTATATTGTGTCTTCTGTACCAATTCTCACGCTTGCAGGACAGTTGGGAGATGTGGCTCTTTCTAGATCCATTTTTTTTATTTTGCTTTATGTCAACAATGTAACAATCAAATGTAAACTTTGGAATAATATTTATTTTTCTGCTTAGATTAAGATGCATTTCATATAGTTTGAGTTTCTGCAATATCCTGAATATGTGATTCATACATTATATTTTAAAATCACTATGAATGTACACGAATGACACGTGCACCAACTCTTAGAGAGTTGATGAACTCGGTAGAGTCCATATTTACGGCCCTAGTCAGAATATGGATGAGACCCAGATTCAACATCTTTCTACTAGTCACACAGAGCCTACACTCTTAGGCTATCTTCAAAAATGCATATCATATTTCCAATTTTGCAAAATATTATGAATTAAATCAATTAAACTCTGAACATGTTCATGGCCACAGTCGGAATATGTGAAGGATTTACTTTGACTTAATACACATTTTTCCAACAAATTTCTCAGGAAATCTTTTAGATGTCCTTTTCAAAGTGCATTCATCCATTCAAATCATCTGCATCATGGTATCATCTACTTTTCTCATGATTTTCTCAAGAAAATTTCATTCCATGAAAATCGATTCCTCAAGAAACTCTGAAAATTTTCAAAGTTGGATTTTCCAAATCAAGTTTCCCATGATTTTCCCTGGAAAATGTTCTTTTCTTGAGATTCATTTTCAAAAGGAATTTCTCATCTTTCTCAAGAATCAAAATCGATTTTTAAATATTTCAAGGTCAATATTCTCAGGATTTCAGTTTCCCGAGTTTTGATTTTCTTTCTCTAAAGAGTTTTCCAAAAAATTTTGATCATTTTCCTGAGAAACTTTTCAAAGTTAGAGTTCTCCTGACCATCATTTTCTCTTCAAGTGTTCACCTTTTCTCAAGAATTACTTCTACTTTCCCAGGACTTTCAACCATTCACGATTTTCCCAAATATTTACAAACCTTCTTGAGATTTTAAATCTTTTTATCAGAGTTTTCTAAGAAATTGATTTCCAATTTTCCTTAGAAACATCTTCCAACTCCAAAAGCATTTTCCAAGCATACATCATGTTTTCCAACTTGCATTTTATACAATTGCATAGCACATGTCTGAATTCTCTGTGCATTTAGGATAGAACACAATTTCAATAATTTAACTAAGTCAAGCACATTTTTGGTCCTTGGTTTGATTACCTCTGTTAAAGGCGATAGGAACGGTCGAACCTCGTACCGACAGGTCGAGCCCCATCCCATGATTTTCCCGCTATTTTAAAAAACGGAGGCGAGTATTTCAAAACAATTTTCAAAACTCAGGTCAAGTTTGACTCGCGGAAATGCTTTTCCTCTCTCTCCCGCAAGGGAAGGGAAGACGGAAAAATTTTGCAACGATAATAGGTTTGGCGACCGTGATGAGACATGTCCTTGTCTGATCAAAAGTGTGCTTGGCTTAGTTCAATTATCGAAACTGTGCTCACAAAATGTCAGCTCTTTTACTTTCTGATATCATGTGAACCTAGGAGCCTAGATTCTGACCTAACTGACATTGACTGCATATAGCTTAGGTATGGTTTGGTAGGACCAGATTAAGGAGATATTTTTATATTCACATAGACTTAGGTCTAAACACAATTCTCCTCAATTTAGGATCTGAATGCAAACAATGTATGCTTCTTCAAAGATTTTCAAAAATCTATCTCTCTAGGACTTAGAGCCCTCTATTTCTTGCATGTGATCATTTTTTCAAACCTCCCTTACTTATCTTTACCCGGTCTTCACATTGCTGGGCTATCTTCCAGAACCCTAGTTCGGGACCGAGCATCACAACTAGGCCACTTATTTGGTTTAACGCCCCCCTAACACGTACCGCGGGCCACAGTCCGAAGTATATCGGTAGGCGCTCAAGGATGTTGGAGAACCTTACCTTAGAACTGGAGTTAAAATTATATGCCATGTATCTCGGATTTCGGTTCGGGTATATCGGCATAACTGGATTGGACAAGGATGATCTGAACCTAGAGTTAGGATTAAGGTCCTACAATTGTTTTCAAAATGATGCATCTAGAGTCAGCCTTCTAGGGAGTGTTGTATGTGCATAAATGTTTGTGCAGGATGTGACTGTTTGTATTATCGTTATTCCTCTCATATTTTCCCCAAAATATTTTTCCAAATATCCATATTCTCATCTTTTTCTTTTATTTTCTCAAACCCTGGATGATTTTCCCAAATATCTAATTTCTTCCAAAACTCCAGGCGATTTTCCATTCTCCCATTCTACTGGATCTCGAATTTTCAGCTTCATTTTTATCCTGCCTGTAATTTTCTAAAATCATATGTTTTTTCTCTCATGGTTTTCTTGAGTTCTCAATCCTTTTGTCTATTTGCGAAATTCTTCACCTAATTTCCCTCGTGTATACCTTGATTATTGCAGTGGAAATTGTTTATCTACCTTTCCTTTTGCCGTCTCCTTATTCTAAATCCGTTTGCGGATTATTTTCCCCAGAGATATCTCTTTCCTTCAAAAAAGGGCATTTTCCTCATGGTTGACGACCTTGCCTAGGTAACAAAGCACATTTTTTGTTGTTCATTTCTCTTGCAAAAGGATGACAACACAATTGTCGTAATCTTTACGACGACTCAATCCCCAGTAATGGGATAATCTTCCAATGGTCTACCATATTTTCTTCAATATTTTCTCCCAAAAAAAAAATCCAATTTTTTTCTCAAAATCTGATCTTGTCTTTGCCCCGCAAAGTCCCGCAGAGAAAGAGAAAGAAAGAGAACACAAGAGAGCCTTCACAACATTTGATGGTTCAGACAAGGTCCGGAAGGAAAACATCATCACAGCATATCAGTTACTCATCAACATCAAAAGGAGAGATAAATTCGCCAAGGTCAGTCAGAGACCAAGAGCAGCCAGAAGGTGACGACATCGACCCTCAGATGTACGCGATGTTTCAGAAAATGATGAAGAGGATGATGAGTGAGCAGGCTGGCATCAGCTCAGACAAAAATCCATTCAGTCAGAAAATTAGAGATCGTGTGGCCAAGAGATCAACCAAGTCCTCTGAGGAGAATGTTTAAGATACTTCAGACGATAATGATACCGAGAAAGAATGCGAGATCATTCCAGAAATCACTCACAAGCCAAAAGTTCAAGCAGTGACAGATCCTTTTCAAGCGCAGTTCAAAGAAATGGCTAGAGTGGTAAAAGATCTGCAAGCCCGCGACAAGGGCAAGAAAGTCTTTACCAGTGAGGATTTTTATGACGGTTTAGAAGGGGATGAAGATCTGAAAAATCTACCTCGCAAGTTCATCAAGTTTGACGGTTCTGGCAACCCCAAAGCCCACCTCGCCATGTTCTTTGCAGAATGCTCTAAGTTCAAGAAAGATAATAGAGCACTGTTCTTATGCTTTCCCCGTAGCCTGGAAGGAGCCACAACCAAATGGTACGTGGAACATATCATTCCTATAGAATTGAACGAGTTCGACAAAGTTGTGAATTTGTTCGTTGAACGATTCTTGTTTAATACTGAAGCGCTCCCAACATTGAGCCATCTCTGCAATCTAAGACAAAATGAAAATGAAAAGGCAATGGATTTCATTCATAGATGAAGATCAACCTGCAATAAAATGAGGGATCCTATATCAGAAAGGCATGCTTTATCGTTGATCCTCAATAATTTTTCGCAACCTCTGAGAGGATTAATCTCTACCTCATCCTCCAAGTCTTTCATCGAACTCATTGAACTAGCCGAATGACTCGAGATGAGAATAAAGAATGTGGTCTATGAAGGCATTACCATTGCAAAAAACAGTCAAGATGCCAAAAAAAAGGCTCACTTCAAATTTTCAGCCAAATCTTTCAATAATAGCAAAGGCAACAAGAATAATCATGGCAACAGTTTGGAGAGATTCAAAAAGCAAAAAGGGAAGGACATCAATAGTAATAAACCTCTCCAATCCAGCCCTCAGCATAAGAAGAAAGATCAGGAAAAATCAAAGCGCAAGGGCTGGAGAACTGATCGAGAATTCACCCTCTGGATCAGACACATGAGAGTATCCTGGAGTATATGCTTGCGAAAGATATTGTCCGGTTGCCTAAAGTCGCTGACCCCCCTGCAATTATGGGTAGATTCAAAGAACAATTTTCCAAGTTTCATCGAGCAGTAGGGCACGATACAAAAAACTACTTCGTCCTTAAGAACATTATTCAAGACTGCATTGACAAGAAGTTCCTCGTTGAAGATGAAAAGGAGGACTAGTCATTTTGACTAAGCTTTTTCCACAATCATTCCAGAAGATGACAATGCCAACACTTTCCCATTTCTCATATTGCTTTTTTTCAAAAGAATGATGTAATCCCATTCTCTTTCCTTGATTTTAAAGCATCAATAAAGTCATCAAATTTTCCAATAGCTTGGCGCTATCTTATTTGTTTCTCATTCCTTTTCACAATGTGTCTCTTGTGAGGAATGATTTTGAAGACATCTCTCAGTCAAGAAGATTGTCGCCTTATTCATCAATTATCCTTCTTTTATTCAAAATCTTTCTCCCTAGTTACACTGGGGCATTTTTTTTGAAAATCTATCTCAAAACATTCTGTATGCAGGCAGAATAAACCAATCTCTCATTTTGCATATATATGCACCCACTTGCATTAATTTTGCATTCATTTGCATCAATTTGCATTCAATCTTATTCATTTACATTAAATTTGTATCAAAATTCCCCTTCAGATTAAGGGATAAACCTGAATCATTTTCCATGATTTTCCCAAAATTCTTCAATTTCTATTCTTTCCCATTCAGAATAAGGGATAAATCCTGAGACTATGAATGATTTCTCATCTTCAGTCTACAATCTCTAATGATTTTCCTCAAAATTCTTCAGATAGAATCCTCTTTCCAATATCCAGTCCCCGCACTGGCAATTTGCAAAATTTTGATCCTCTAATCGAGTCTTCCTCTGAAGATCTGAATTCTGATTCAGACTTCTTTTTCTTTCAAACCCAACTATCAGATTGGTCCCTTTTTTCTTTTAGAAATTCGAGTTTCGACTCAGATTTCTTCCTTTTCAAAATCCAATTTTCAAGTTGGTTCATTCTTTTTTCTTTTCTTTTCTTTTGAAGATCCGAGTTCCGACTCGGGTTTTCCTTTAAATTATTTTTCCTTTGAAGATCCGAGTTCCGACTCGGGTTTCTTTTAAATTATTTTTCTTTGAAGATCCGAGTTCCGACTCGGGTTTTCCTTCAAATTATTTTTTCTTTGAAGATCTGAGTTCCGACTCGGGTTTTTCTTTAAATTAATTTTTTTTCCTTTGAAGATCCGAGTTCCGACTCGGGTTTTTCTTTCAAATTATTTTTCCTTTGAAGATCTGAGTTCTGACTCAGGTTTTTCTTCAAATTATTTTTCCTTTGAAGATCCGAGTTCTGACTCGGGTTTTCCTTTAAATTATTTCTTTTCTTTTGAAGATCCGAGTTCCGACTCGGGTTTTCCTTTAAATTATTTTTCCTTTGAAGATCCGAGTTCCGACTCGGGTTTTCTTTTAAATTATTTTTCTTTGAAGATCCGAGTTCCGACTTGGGTTTTCCTTCAAATTATTTTTCCTTTGAAGATTTGAGTTTCGACTCGGGTTTTCCTTTAAAATATTTTTTTTCCTTTGAAGATCTGAGTTTCGACTCGGGTTTTCCTTCAAATTATTTTTTCTTTGAAGATCCGAGTTCCGACTCGGGTTTTCCTTCAAATTATTTTTCCTTTGAAGATCCGAGTTCTGACTCGAGTTTTCCTTTAAATTATTTTTTTTCTTTGAAGATATGAGTTTCGACTTGGGTTTTTCCTCAAATTATTTTTTCTTTAAAGATCCGAGTTCCGACTCGGGTTTTCCTTCAAATTATTTCTTCTTTATTGATCCGAGTTCCGACTCATGATCTCTCTACCTTATTCAAGATCTGATTCTAGCTCTTCATTTTCCTTTGTCGTTTCGAGTTCCGACTCGTGAACTCTTTACTTTATTTGAGCTTTGACTCAAGCCCTTTATTCTCCTTTGTTGATCCAAATCACTTCGATCCTCAGGGTCAGTCAATTTCTTAAATTTGACCTTTTGTCCACCAATTTCCAATTTAAATCTTTGGATCATTCAATTCTTCAATTTCGACCCTCAGGTCATTCAATTTCTATTTTCGACCTCCGGGTCACCCAATTTCCAATTTTCAAATTACCAAATTCTCAATTTCGACCGTCAAGTCATCCAATTTCCATTTTCCTTGTTTAGGATAAGGGGATAATCCTGAAACGATTCATGGAAGTGATCCAACTCTCTATAATGGTCCCCGTTCTTCATTGAACTGATAGTGTTCCAAGTGAACTGATAGTCGTTCTTCATTGAACTGATAGTGTTCCAAGTGAACTGATAGTCGTTCTTCATCGAACTGATAGTGTTCCAAGCGAACTGATAGTCGTTCTTCATTGAACTGATAGTGTTCCAAGTGAACTGATAGTCGTTCTTCATCGAACTGATAGTGTTCCGAGTGAACTGATAGTCGTTCTTCATTGAACTGATAGTGTTCCGAGTGAACTGATAGTTGTTCTTCATTGAACTGATAGTGTTCCAAGTGAACTGATAGTCATTCTTCATTGAACTGATAGTGTTCCAAGTGAACTGATAGTGTTCCAAGTGAATTGATAGCCGTTCTTCATTGAACTGATAGTGTTTCAAGAGAACTGATAGTCATTCTTCATCAAACTGATAGTGTTCCAAGTAAACTGATAATCGTTCTTCATCGAACTGATAGTGTTTCAAGTGAACTGATAGTCGTTCTTCATGAAACTAATAGTGTTCCAAGTGAACTGATAGTCGTTTTTCATTGAACTGATAGTCGTTCTTCATTGAACCGATAGTGTTCCAAGTGAACTTATAGTTGTTCTTCATTGAACTGATAGTGTTCCAAGTGAATTGATAGTCGTTCTTCATTGAACTGATAGTGTTCCAAGTGAACTGATAGTCATTCTTCATTGAACTGATAGTGTTCCAAGTGAACTGATAGTCGTTCTTCATTGAACTGATAGTGTTCCAAGCGAACTGATAGTCGTTCTTCATTGAACTGATAGTGTTCCAAGTGAACTGATAGTCGTTCTTCATTGAACTGATAGTGTTCCAAGCGAACTGATAGTTGTTCTTCATTGAACTGATAGTGTTTTAAGCGAACTGATAGTCATTCTTCATTGAACTGATAGTGTTCCAAGCAAACTGATTGTCATTCTTCATTGAACTGATAGTGTTCCAGCTAACTCATAGTCATTATTAATCTTTCTGATATTGTTCCCAGCGAACCGATGGTCGTTCTTAAATTAACTGATATTGTTCTTAGTGAACTGATAGTCGCCTCCTTTGGGGAAAGGAGAGTATAATTTTTGTCACGGATGTATTTAGCCGGACCTCAAATGCTCTCTTTCACCAGGGATTTCAAAAAAATCTTGTCTATTTGTCAATCAATTACTTGTTGATTTCAAAAACTTTATTATACAAATCTTTACCTCGGTTTACCTTCAGCATTACTTTCAAAAGAGTGAAGCTTTTTCGAAAAGAGATTCAAAATTCAAATTCTTTTTATTGGCCAACCAAAAGGATGAAGGATAAATCCTCGATATGGCCAGAAAAGAAGATTCAATGTTATTGCAAAGCCACAAAATGATTGATATTGATCGCAGTTATGGCACATCTCTAAAGATTATTCTTGTAAAAGATGAGGCAGTGGAAATATCCTGAGCGCTAGAAAACGAGAGAATTCACCTAAGCCTTGTCTCTTCTAAATCATTTAAGCTGCAATTAAATATCCGCAAAAGGGATCTCTCAATTGTTGTCAAGATGAAGGCAAATTAAGCGAGTAGATCCCCGGGACCAAAGAAGATTTGAAACATCTCCAAGATGACAGAGTTGGTGACAGATCCTTCCAGGGAAAGTCCAAAGCACTGTCGAGATGAAGGCAGATGCAATGAACCTCCCGACAATCCCTAAAAGATATTTAATTTCAGCTATCATCCAAAGATCTCAAGCCATGAGCCAAGGTCATCAAGATAACCCTGAGGCAAGGAAGGATCGAAACATCTCCAAGTTGAAGGAGTTTGTGACGTACCCTTCCAAAAAGAAAGAAAGAGAAGGAAAAGAAAGAGAGAAAAAGTCATGACATCTCCAAAATAAAGGATGATGTAATAAACTCTTCTGAAGCCCAAAAGAGTGCAAAAAGATTATCATGAGAGAAGCTCCCAGGATATCAAACAGCCAAATCTATCAAGATTCTTCTTTAAATTTGTGAAATTCTATTATCAATATCCTTTCATTAATTGCTTTCATAATATCAAATTCTCTTTCTTGTTCATATCAAGGAAATGGAAAGCTTCCTTGAAGAAAGTCAATCACAAGTAATTTGGATTCCAAATCTCGATTCTATGAAGTCAACCTCATTTGGAGGTAATACTTTAGGTAGAAAAGAAGGAATATTTTTGCAACAATATGTATCATCTTCAAATAGTTTGAATTAACAACAGAATTCTCAACAGTTTGACAATATTTTCTAGCTATTTTGGCGTGAAGTGAGAGCTTGATGTCCGTTTTTTATACATCCTGACACCAATTTCTAAATCCCTCTTTAAGGACTTGATTCCTTCCCTTCTTTGAGTGTGTGAGCTCTCAGATTCGCACACTTCCCTGTGTCCCCACTGTCCAACCATAGACAGTCCCATTTCGGTTCGAGGTCAAACCACCAATCATTTTCTCGCAAAAGGCCATTTCAAAAGCTAATTTAGTCTCAGCAATGAGACGCCCAAGATCAACCCCTTTTCAAGCTTTAGGGACCCCATTTTCCTTCCTTTTGCAAAACCCTGTCAGATTTATTGTGCAAAATTCGAAGGTTCCATCATGGTCTCTTCCTTCGAGGATTCCATTTCATCTTCCGCCCAATCAGGATAAGGGTATAAACCTGAGCCTCCTTTGATAAGGTATTTCATTTCCGCCGGATCAGGTTAAGGGTATAAACCTAAGCCTCATTTTGATGAGGTATTCCATTTTCCACCCGATCAGGATAAGGGTATAAACCTGAGCCTCCTTTGCTGAGGTATTCCATTTTCCGCCTGATCAGGTTAAGAGTACAAACCTGAGCCTCATTTGATGAGGTATTCCATTTTCCGCCCAATCAGGATAAGGGTACAAACTTGAGCCTCCTTTGATGAGGTATTTCATTTTCCGCCCAATCAGGATAAGGGTACAAACCTGAGCCTCATTCAATGAGGTATTTCATTTTCCGCCCAATCAGGATAAGGGTATAAACCTGAGCCTCATTCAAAGAGGTATTTCACTTTTCGCCCAATCAGGATAAGGGTACAAACCTGAGCCTTATTCAAAGAGGTATTTCATTTTCTGCCCAATCAAGATAAGGGTATAAACCTGAGCCTCATTCAAAGAGGTATTTCATTTTCCACTCGATCAGGATAAGGGTACAAACCTAGGTCTCATTTCTATGAGGTATTTCATTCTCCAATCAGGTTAAGGGTCAAACCTGAGCTTCGTTCCATACGAGGTATTTTTGTCCCATCCAGGATAAGGGCAAAACCTAAACATCACTCTCGTAGAGTGAATCTTTTTTTCATTCTCCATTTCATATCTACCATCTTCATCAGGGCTAATTTCCTCACGCCCAGTCAGATCCTTCTAACTGGGGAATTCAATATAGCCCAAATTTGGTGTGTTTTTCTTTGCCACTAAGCTCGGCCACAAACCGACTTAGTAGCAAAGAGGGGCATCTGTAAATACCCCAAATTTTCACTCACCTTCCTGACATCTTCATCAATCATCACATTTCGGTTCTCTAAAATCACTAAAGGGCAAAATTGTCATTTTCTGAGTTTAGACCTTGTAGAAAGTCCAAAAATTTCATTCCTAAGTATCAAAATTTCTATATTTAGGCTCAGAAATACCTTCAAACTGCAAAACTTTCAAAATTCTACTCTTGACAAAAAGCTAGAATTTCCCATTCCTGATTCAGAGTAGTATTTCTTGAAACATGTCTTTGCATAGCATTGCATGAGCATTTCATATCATTTCATTGCACAGCATGTCACTTCGAGGTCCAGAACTCTCGATTTCAAAATCCTCAATCCAGGTTCGAGTTTTAACTTTTTTCAAAATTGATTTCAAAACCCTGGGTCTTCAAAATTGTCAATCTTTCCCATTTTACCCCCAGGACTCTGAATTACAAAAGTTTTCCTCAGGAAAACAATCTGGATATTTTGATATTGATTGTAAAATTTTAGGACACAATTTCAAATTTAGAAGATTTTATCTCAAAACTTTTTGCAAAAAAAAGACTTTAAAATCTCTTTACAAAATTTCTGCATTTTCTTTATACATATTTTTGCCCTGAAAAACCATTTTCTTCCAAATTCTTGAAAAAAGACAAAGTTTTATCTCGTATTATAAAAATTCCAAAAAGAAGTTATTTATTCTGCTTTTTATTTTTAAATAAATGGTGTGGAACCTTGTTATCATTGCAAAAATTGTCCCCTCTCTTGCGAGAGAGAAATGAATTTCACTAGTCAAACTCGACCAAAGTTTTGGAAAATTGTTTTGAAAATGAACTCGCCTCCGTTTTGAAAATTTGTGGGGAAATTCTGTGGAATGGGATCCGCTTGTCGGTACGAGGTTCAACCGTTCCTGGCGCCTTTACTAGGGGTAATTGAACCAACGATCAATTACATGTTTTAACTTGACTCAAATATCTAAATTATGCTCTATTTTTTCTAGAATGCACAAAGAATAAGGCTTGTGCTATGAAATTTTGAAAAAATGCAAATTTGGGAAACATGATGTTTGCTTTGGAAAATTGAAATGCATTTGGAAAAGGACTGGAAAATGCTTGAAAATAGAATTTCTGGGAAAATTATTGAATTTCATTGGACATCAAAAATTTGCATTGGGAAGTGATTTCTCAGGAAAACTTGAACTTTGGAAAATCGATTTTGAAATTTGGAATTACTTTTCTGAGAAAATGGATTTGAGAATTCTAAGAAAATCTAAGAAATTCATTGGAAAAGGATTTTTGAAATGGAAAATAGATTCTTAGGTAACTGGATTCTCAGGAAAATAGGAAATCTGAGAAAATCGATTTTTTTGAAAACTTGGGATTTTAAATTTGAGAATTTTAAAACATTGGAAAATCTTTGTTTGAACTTAGGAAATGCTTTGAAATCTCAGAATTCTAAGAAAATCTAATCTTGAGAAACTTGGTGAATCCTTGAGAAAATTGATTTTTCTGAAATTGATGTTGGAAAATGAATTTGAAAACAATGCAATTTGAACAATATGAATGAATGAATATGAATTTGAAAGGGAATTTCAAATGAGAAATTGAGAAATCCTTTTGAAACTTTGAGAAATGCAGTGCATTTTTGAAGTTAGCCTAAGAGTGTAGGCTGAATGTGGCTAATATGAAGATCATAAATCTTGGTTTTCTTCGTATTCTGACTATGGCCATAAATACGAATTCCACCGAGTTTATAAACTCCATAAGAGCTTGTGCATGTGTCATTCGTGTCAACCATAGTGAATTTGAAATAAATATGCGTGAATCATACATCAAATATTGATGATTTTTTTTTTTTGCAGAAATTAAACTATATGCAATGCAGTCCTATTCTATGCAGGAAATATAAATCTTATTCCAAATATTACATTAATTTTTACATTGAATTGAATAAAATAAAGAAATAAAATGACTAAGTCTTCTTCTTGAATATTCCTGCAAAACTAGAAAACAAGGTTAGCACAAAAATGTAGGTTTTTCTGAATTTATCCGAAAATATGAGAAATTATCGAATATTATTCAGATATAAACCCAGAATCATACCCCCTTTGATATAAACATGATAAATAATGAATAAATTTTGAAAATTCGAAATTGGGGTCAAAATGACCAAAATGCCCCTGATGACCTTGAAATCAGGGTTTTCTGAAAGAAATTTTGTAAATTTTTGAATTTTAAAAATCAAATACAATATGATGAAATATGATGATATGCATGAAAATTTGAAGAATTAAAGATTGAAATTTTGAATTTTAGGTCAAAATAACCAAAATACCCCTGATAACAAGACTATGGCCTTGAAACTGGGGTTTTCTGAAATAAATTTTGCAAAAATGGAAAATATGAAATGAAAATGAGATTAAAATTAATCCTAATATGATATGACATGCTTATTTACATGAATAAAACCCTAAAATGACGAAAATATCATAAAATATCAATTTTAACTTGATTTTCGCTTCTGAATTTAAAAATAAACTAACACATGGAGAAAATGAACTTGGAATTAAGCCAAATTTGGCATGGACACCTAAAATAACTCTAAAAACAGAATGAAGCTCGAAAATCGATTTTGTTTATATTTTTAAATATAGAAATTTACCTAAAAACCCTAAATTTTATGATTTTTTCCTAAAATGTTGATTCTAAAGGAGATTTTGGATATCAAACTTCTATACAAATTTCCAAAATTTTATGGGGTCATATAGGACAACAAGGCAAAGATTTTTTCTTTTTACACTTTCTGGTTTTGACCTATGGTTGGAGTTGTGCCACTCCGGCAAGTCGGATCGGAATCCGACGACTCTAGGATTTAGGGGAAACAGACAGGTTTCAGTAGAAAATATGGGAAAAATAGCAAACAGATGTAAAAATGGCTGGAATTATGGGAAAAGGTCTTTGACAAATAAGAAAAATTTTGATATTTTTTCATCATTGGTATTCTGGTCACAGTTTGGAAAAGGGTACACTGTTATTAGAGACCCAAATCTCTGTAATTTTGGGATATTGAAATCTGTCAGACAGAAAAGAAATTTTTGGGAAAAATAATGAAACAGTTCCAAAAATCCCTTAATTTTGGGAAATGATAGAACAATATGTTATGAACAACTTTCGTGTTGAAAGTTTTTGCATACGAGCTACGGATTGAACGGACTTGGTGAATTAGGGTCTGTCTATACCCTGACAAAGGAAAATCAAGATTTTCCCAGGGGTCTGGGAAATCCAATTTTTGACAGAGGTCAAAACTAATTAGAAAAACCTAAAAATTTCCAGATCATTATTAGATTCTATTATGAATCTACTGTGATTTTTGGAGGATGATCCGGATCTCCCACGAGGGTAGTGCCGGAGGTTCTTGTCTGCTAAAGTAGAAATTGAAAGTTATGAAAATAGAAAATCCCAGTTTGGGATTCGATTTGTTTGAGGGGGTTTCGAAACCCAAATGAACTCAAAATTTTTATAGAATATCAACAACATATAATGAAATTTAGAATAAAATTATCAGGATTTAATGAAAAAAAATTTACATAAAATGATGAATAGACTTCTTATATAAATCAAAACTTGTAGACTTTCAAGCAAAAACTAACAAAAATAATAAATTGATCTACAAACTAAAAAAAACTAATTAAACATAAGAATAATGCTTGAAATAAATAAATAAATAAATAAAATACAGGGGAGTATGAACCATCTTGATATTGGCTCTCACAATGATAGATCCAATCCATCGAATGGATGAATCTATCGTTCTCTTAGCCCACGCATGTAATAAACATGCATCTTTTTATTTCACGCTATTTAACTTTTTTTTTTTAAACAACAAAAAGAAGACCAAGTAAAACAAGAAGCCTTGCCTTGGATCGGTTGCTTTGGTATGACTGAAGCAAAGAGGCGAAGGAGTTGGCAGCAATGGATAAGGAGGTGTTGTGGCTTGGAGGATGCTGCCGCTAGAATGGTGCTGCGGCTGGAGGTGGATATGAGATGTTGGAGCCGGAGCCGTGGTGTGGCTGTAGCCACAAAGGGGAAGCAAGGAGGGGCAGCAGCAGCTTGCTTCTTTGTTGGAGTAATGGAGCCGGCTGGATGGATGCTGAAGCAACGATATCACCTTGGTACAGCTTGGAGTTATGCTTGAAGGAGCTTTGGAGGAGATGGCAGCAATGGTGGCTGCTGTGCTTTTGCTGGAGGAGAGAGATGAAGGATGGCTTGGGTGGTTGAAGGAGCTGGACTTGAAGAAGCAGCAAGGGAGGCGTTGGAGTGGATGGTGGTGCATTTGTTGAATGCCTTGGCTGGGGCTGTGTGAGGAAGAAGCAGCTGGTAGGTTGCTGGAAGAGGTGAACCGGCTGGTGGCTGTGTAATGAGGTGAACCGGCTGGTAGGTTGCAGCCAAGGGGAAAGCTGCTGTGGTAGGGCTGGAGCAGCAAAGGGTAGAGCTAAAGGGAGGGTTCAAGGGAGAGAGAGAGAGAGAGAGAGAGAGAGAGAGAGAGAGAGAGAGCTCAAGGGGGGCAGCCGTATAGCCTTCTTCTTTTTCTTTTCTTTTCTTTTTGTTGAACTTAGGTTTTAATTAATTCAATACTTAGAGTTTAATGAGAAGGAAATGAGAGGGAAAGAAACCTCTTTACGTGAATGGCTGGGCAAGAGGGAAAGGGAAGAAGGAAAGAAAGAAGAAAAAGAAAAGAAAAGAAAGGAAGAAGAAAGGGAAAGAGAAAGGGAAAAAGAAAAAGGAAAGAAAGGAAGGGAGAGGGGGCTGGAGGTTTGGGCGACCACCTTGTGGGTCCCACCTCTCTAAACTAAAATAAATAAAAATCAATAAAAACAAAAATAAACAAATAAAAAGAAACATCTTCTTTTTTTTTAATAAAATAGAAATGTAAATGAATGGGCCATCTCAGAGCGGGTTCAAATTCCACTTTTAAAATTCATTTTGAAGATTAGAGGGGTAAAATAGTTTTTTCAGAAAATTTCCAGACGAAACGAGCTATTTTTGCCAGTTTTTAAATGAGCTTGGATGTTGAAGTTCAATACCTCGTTGCGAAGCAAATCTAGTGTAGAATTTAAAAATTTGATTTTCAAAGAAATCCCAATTGTTTTTCTCAAGAAAATACTTCCAAATTTAATTCCAGACGAAACGAGCTATTTTTGGCAGTTTTTGAAACAAGCTCGGATTTTGAAGTTCAATACCCCGTTGTGAAGCAAATCCAATGTAGAATTCAAAAATTTGAGTTTGAAATACATCCAGATTATTTTTCTTAAGAAAATATTTCCAAATTTAGACTCTCGGGGGTAAAAATGTCAACTTTTGAAAACCCGAGGTTTGAAATTGATTTATGAAAACTTTTAAAACTCAATCTGGATTAAAATTTATAAAACTGGAGTTCTAGACTTCGAAAATAGAATGAAATGTGATGAAATGTTATGAAATGCTGAGAAATGATATGAAATGATGAGAAATGACATGAAATGCTATGCGAAATGCTAACCCTGAATAAAGAATTTTGGATTTTAAACCCTGATTGGCAGCTGTACCAGTTCAAAAAGCATAAAAACTGATAAAATTTGCAAAATGGTTGAAGAAATGGTTTTTGGACTCTACTGGGTTAGAATGGCACTGAAAATTAGGGTTCGAGCCAGATTGAACTGAGATAAGCTGGATTGAGTTGGGTTCTAGAGTTTCAGAACTCAAATGAACTGACCAAGCACTGACTCAATTCACCTTTCCGACTGAATTTTTAAGAAAAGCTGTCATTTTTAGAGAAATGGTACGGAATGATCACTGGAATGAAGTGAATTACGAACCTGAACTGGGTTTGAGCTGAAACAAAGGTCAGTAACACTGAGATGAACTAAAATCGAGGCTCAAACACTAGCTCAACTGACTGAACTCGGCTTAATTTCAGCTGAAAGAGCTGAAATGGACTAAAATGGACTCCTAGACACTTAGAAATTGTTTTGAACAAAAAGGGGATCACTCGAACTCTTTGTGAGCTCAAGTTAGACTCTAGAAAGTATGGCTGACTATGAATGACTGACTCAAAGACAATTGGCTTGGATTTGAGCAAGAAATGAGCTCATTTCTGAAGAAATGATCCCATTTTGGCAGGAATTGTCAGAAATGAAAATGGTCTTCTCACTGTGAGCTTAGATGAGCTTGGAATGACTGATATTCTAAATGTTTTGAACTGACCAGTGAGCTTTGTTGACTCCGACTAACTAGGGTCCGGGATGACCTAGGGGTAAAATGGTATTTTTCCTAATGAAAGTGGGTAAAATGGTAATTTTCTGAAACTGACTCGGGTTTGACTCCTACACTGACCTAACAGGGTTGGCACTGCATGAGGAGGGTTATTTGAGAATGGATGAGGAAAATTTGGGGTGTTTACAGACCCGCCATGAACTAGCATCACACTCAGATTCTCAGGTATGTTTCTTATTTTCAAGCGGGGTCCACCCGGAGATGGCACCAATTTTGCAAATTCCTCTTTTTAATTTTTCGAAGTTATTTATCTTATAAAATAGTTAGTGGGCACACACACATGTGGCACCCCACTTGAAAATAAGAGAATTGCCAAACAAAATAAAACTTTATTTTCAAAAGGATTTTAAAAGTTGGCTAAGGTGGTATTTCCCTAAAAAAACCTCCCATTTATTTCACTATTCATTTTTTTTTATAGAAGCATCCTTAGATGGCACCACAACAAAAAAAATTCCTAAAATGTTTGTTTTACCTAAACTTTAGGTAAATGAACCATTTTTTTTTTAAATCATAAGATTTCGTCCCCTTTTGCAAACGATGGATTTTCAAATCATTCAAGTTTCAGTTTCAAAAGTTTTCAAAAGCTGTAACGGAACCCCTGAAGGAAGGTTGCGATTTTTTTTGAAAAGAGCCTCAAAAGCTTTAAAAAATGATTTTGGGGATGGAAAAGGGAGGAAGCTGGCCGATTGATTTTTTTTCCTTTTTGGTTTTTACAGGTACCTTCCTCTCAGCGTGGAGTTCTTTTCCCCTCTTCTAGCAGAAGGCCGATCCCTTTTTCACCTCCTCATATCTCGGCTAACAGGGGGCAGACCTCCGATATCCTGACCATTACCTCTGTTTCCTCCAGGCGCTTTGGGAAACTTTGCAAAACCCTCAATCAGACGCCCACTACCGCTGCAATGCAAGGAACCAGAAGGAGACCATCTCCCTCCAGAGCTCCAGTCACGATCGAGTGAACCTGCAAGGTATACAAAAGCAATATCGCCTTCTTCCCATCGATCTTGGATATTGTTTCTAGCTTTCAAGAAACACGTTTCCAAGAATCATCATTCAGGAGGTGCCCACTCCAAAGCGTTAGCTCATTACCCCTGTTTGCAAATTTGGTGATTATGCAGCATATTCATATTATGTATATGGCAAATCCATTGCACCTTGTTGATGTGGTTTGCAACACTGGTTGTCTTCTATATTGGTGATCGATGATGCCTGGCAATGGCATCATCGGTCCCCCCTTGAGTATCATATTTTGACAAAAAGCAATAAAACAAACTTGATTTTCTGCAACAAAATCTGATTTTCTGCAATAAAATCTGATTTTCTGCAACAAAGCTTGCTTTTCTGCAACAAAATTTGATTTTCTGCAATAAAACAAGCTTGATTTTCTGCAATAAAGCTCAATTTTCTGCAACAGAATTTGATTTTTTGCAATAAAACAAGCTTGATTTTCTGCAATAAAACTTGATTTTCTGCAATAAAACTTGATTTTCTGCAACAGAATTTGATCTTCTGCAATAAAACAAGCTTGATTTTCTGCAATAAAGCTTGCTTTTCTGCAACAGAATTTGATTTTCTGCAATAAAACTTGATTTTCTGCAACAAAATTTGATTTTCTTCAACAAGTTTGATTTTCTGCAACAAAATTTTTTTTTTATCATAAAGCCTTTCTTTGATTTTGGCTACTTCCCATATCTTTTCTGTTTTTTTTTTTATATGTCTTCTTGTTTTGCAATGACGTTGCCTAACTTTCTTACACCTTACTATTCCCTGCATCTCTACATGATTTTTTTTATTATTACCAGCATAGCATATCATGGGTTAAACGAGGTCTCAAAGGACTCTTCGTAAAGTAAATGATGGTGTTAACCAAGGCATTACAATTTTTTTTTTTGGAGATAGTTCCGGTCAAAATTTGCCCGACCCATATATCAGTCAATACAATCATACAATTTTATGTATTCTGTGTCCAATGTTTTTTTTTTTCTGTTTTGTCTTACTTTAGCAAAATCCTGGATGAAACGTCTTCTGAAATAGGAATTTTTGTTATAAACGTTCAGATTGTCCTTTAGGTCTGTATGGTTAATTGTTTAAGAATCAATGAATTTATACATTATGTTGTACTCATACCAGATTTTATTCCCAACTCACTTTACTTTTCAAATTTTCCTTCTGGCATCTTCTTTTCTATTGTTCAATAGTGGTCATTATGCATATGTGGGGAGATTGTAGTTTCTTACACAACATCGTCTGTATCATATCAGTTGGTTGCACTGAGGTGCTCCAAATCTCAGAATTTTGTGTTATGGATTCAGAATTTTCTGTTATGAACTCATAATTATCATTTAGAAAAATCGAGTCCAACTCGAATGTCTGCTCCCCATCTAATATTCGGTTATGCTCAGCTGTTTGGAAAACTCAAAGATAAACTTACCATTTGAATGAATATACCAGATAGGTGCCATCTCCTCCTTCATCGATGAAGGCACCAATGGGGCCTTGGATGGATACAATAAATTGAATTCTTCAGAGTGCGTGCCCTAGGGCTAAAACTGTGACCAGGTTGCATAGGGAAAACACCACATTCTCAGGTCCCATTTTGTCTCTAAATGAACAGGCACAACCACATGAAGTGGCTAATAAGTTTGTCTTTACACATTTACCTGTCATTCCTTGCACTAATGCTCCTTTGCAGCCACACTTCTCCTGTACATCCAATAGCTATAATATATCAGCATTCATTATTTACCATTTTTTGCATCTTGTTACAACTTCAGTGTTTATATATCATTGTATATATGGTCCATTATTATATAGTCTCTGTTATGCCCATATATTAATATTTTGTATCACATCATTATCTAATATCATCATTTACTGTATATGTGTTTTTCTGTTATCTATAATATTATACCAAAGTGCATGGTGTATATGTCTTCATCATTTAGCTTAAATACTACATTTAATTATATATCCTATATCATGCATTTAGATAGTTGTATTGTCCTAGATGCAATTTTCGTCTAATGTGAGCCTATGCATCCAGGTACATATATATACTTTACACTTTTCATTCAAACTGAGTATTGTATCTGGGTTTTTCATTTAGACATATCTATATGTACCTTCCCTATTTAGCTTAAAATGTGGCATTTAGAATTTTCTCATATATGTTATGTTTATATTTTGGGCATTACAATTCAAGTGTTTCCACTGGCGCACCATTATTAGTGTAACATTTTCAATCTCTCCTTTGTATATTGTGTCTTATGTACCAATTCTCACGCTTACAGGACAATTGGGAAATGTGGCTCTTTCTAGATCCATTTTTTTTATTTTGTTTTTATGTCAACAATGTAACAATCAAATGTAAACTTTGGAATAATATTTATTTTTCTGCTTAGATTAAGATGCATTTCATATAGTTTGAATTTCTGCAATATCCTGAATATGTGATTCATACATTATATTTCTAAAATCACTATGGATGTACACGAATGGCACGTGCACCAACTCTTAGAGAGTTGATGAACTCGGTAGAGTCCATATTTATGGCCCTAGTCAGAATATGGACTTGACCCAGATTCAACATCTTTCTACTAGTCACACAGAGCCTACACTCTTTGGCTATCTTCAAAAATGCTATTGTGAATTAAATCAATTAAACTCTGAACATGTTCATGGCCACAATCGGAATATGTGAAGGATTTACTTTGACTTAATACACATTTTTCCAACAAATTTCTCAGAAAATCTTTCCAGATGTCCTTTTCAAAGTGCATTCATCCATTCAAATCATCTGCATCATGGTATCATATACTTTTCTCATGATTTTCTCAAGAAAATTTCATTCCATTGAAATCGATTCCTCAAGAAACTCTGAAAATTTTCAAAGTTGGATTTTCCAAATCAAGTTTCCCATGATTTTCCCTGGAAAATGTTCTTTTCTTGAGATTCATTTTCAAAAGGAATTTATCATCTTTCTCAAGAATCAAAATCGATTTTTAAAAATTTCAAGGTCAATATTCTCAGGATTTCAGTTTCCCGAGTTTTGATTTTCCTTCTCTAAAGAGTTTTCCAATAAATTTTGATTATTTTCCTGAGAAACTTTTCAAAGTTAGAGTTCTCCTGACCAACATTTTCTCTTCAAGTGTTCACCTTTTCTCAATAATTACTTCTACTTTTCTAGGACTTTCAACCGTTCACGATTTCCCAAATCTTTACAAACTTTCTTGAGATTTCAAATCCTTTTATCAGAGTTTCCTGAGAAATTGATTTCCAATTTTACTTAGAAACATCTTCCAACTTCAAAAGCATTTTCCAAGCATACATCATGTTTTCCAACTTGCATTTTATAAAATTGCATAGCACATGCCTGAATTCTCTGTGCATTTAGGATAGAACACAATTTCGATAATTTAACTAAGTCAAGCACATTTTTGGTCCTTGGTTCGATTACCCCTGTTAAAGGCGGCAGGAACAGTCGAACCTCATACCGACAGGTCGAGCCCCATCCCATGGATTTTCCCGCTATTTTAAAAAACAGAGGCGAGTATTTCAAAACAATTTTCAAAACTCAGGTCAAGTTTGACTCACGGAAATGCTTTTCCTCTCTCTCCCGCAACGGAAGAAAAGACAAAAAAATTTTGCAATGATAACAACAACCCACTAACTGTGTCAAACCGGGTCACCTTATGGGTTGGACCCAAAACCAAAATGTCCAACATTCTCTCACTTGACTCATTGACACTAAAAGTGTATTAAATCGAGGTTTATACCGTTATCTCGATTAAATTCTTTATGTGAGTTCACATGCTGTCCTGTTTCACAAGAATGAATAATGAGTCGTGGAGATGAACACTTCTTTATGAAATGTCATATTTTTATGTACTACAATATAATTCATTTTCAGTGCTTTAGCATGTAAGATTACCTTTATGAATAGGTTGGTCTCTAACCCATTCTAATGGTTCTTTAATATTGTTATTCTGTTATTTTCTCTAACCAAATGAGAGATCATTTATGCAAAATCAACAATACACAAAGTTATAGAGAATTAATTGATTTTCACAAATGTGATCACATAATGCATTGTCATACATTAAAAGGTATAAAAAAAACTCATCTCCTTTACATGTTGAAAATACAATCTCGGTGCTAACCCTTTAATAAGGGGATCTGCAGTCATTTTCTTTGTACCAATTGTATCAATACATATCAGATGATTCTCAGTCATTTCTTTAACAACCAAATATTTTAACTCCATGTATCGATACGAAGTTGAGCTCTTGTTGTTATTTGAAAAAGACACGGCTGCTTCATTATCACAAAAGATCTTTAGTGGTCTCTCAATAGAGTCTACAATACCAAGACCCATAATGAAATTTCTTATATAAATAGCTTGAGACAAAGTCTCGTATAGAGCAATAAATTCTGCCTCTATGGTATAAGCAACATTTGTAAACTACTTTCCACTTCTCTATGAGACGACATCACCTTCTAATAGGAAGATATATCTAGTAGTGAATTTTCTACTATCGATACATTCTTCTAAGTCCGTATCAAAGTATCAACTGACCTCTAGGTGGTCAACTTTTTTGTAGGTCAATATGTAGTCTTTCGTTCCTTGTAAATAGTGCATGACCTTCTTTGTTGCCTTTTAGTGTGCAATGCCTGAATTTGACTGATATCTACCAAGCATTTCCACAACAAGTGTAATATTAGGTCGTGTGCATGTCTGCGCGTACTACAAACTCTCAATCGTTAAAGCATATGGGACAGTTGCCATCTGAGCATTTTCATTATCATCCTAAGGACAGTTCTTTAAGCTCAATTTATCTCCTTTCACTATGGGTGTCGAACCAGGAGAACAATTTTTCATCTCATATTTTTTAAGAACCTTAAGAACATAGGATTTTTTAGAGAGGCAAATGACACCCTTAGTTCTGTCACGACGAATCTCAATTCCAAGGACATATATGGCTGCACCCATGTCCTTCCTATCGAAATGAGAGAAAATAAAATCTTTTGTCTCATATATTAGACTCAAATCATTAGTCACAAGAAGAATATCATCAACATATAAAACCAAAATTCTGAACTTACTCCCACTAGTCTTAATGTAAATGCACTGATCAACAATATTTTTAGTGAATACAAAGTTCATAATTATCTTATTAAACTTTTTATTTCACTGGCGGGAGGTCTGTTTAAGTTCATAAATTGACTTCTTCAATTTGCAAATTAAATTATTCGAGTCATCTACACTGAAACTAAGAGGTTGTTGCATATATACCTCCTCTTCCAGATCCCTATTCAAGAAGGCAGTTTTCACATCCATTTGATATAGCTCAAAATCAAAATGAGATACAGGGGCCATGATTATCCTTAATGATTCTTTAGTTGAGACAGAAGAAAAAGTTTCATTATAATCAATGCCCTCTATCTAGGTTCTGAGTCTGGTCCGATCTGAATGTACCGGGTCATGATCCGAAACCAATTGGATCGGGCATGACCTGGATCCTGTCTGGACTGGGTCTAACCTGAATATTGTTTTGACCGGGTTTGATCCAAGTCTAATTCAGATCGGGTTCGATCCAAATACTATTTGGATAGGGTCAGACCCAGGTTCTATTTGGATCGGGTCAGACCCAGATCCTATTTGGACCGGGTCAGACCCGAGTCTTGTATGGATCGGGTCAGACCCAGATCCTGTATGGACTGGGTTAAACCTGGGTTCGATATGGATCAGGTCAGACCCGAATTCTATTTGGATTGAGTCAGACCCGAGTTCTGTTACGGATCAGATCTGATCCGAAACAAGGTCCATACACTATTTACACCTGAACCGGATCAGTGACTGATACAACACTTTTCGGGACCAATTCAGAGCCATTTTTGACCGGTTTTTTACGGGTTTTCATTGGTTCCAAGATGTAGAGACCCTGTTTTTATAAATCCATGAAAAGACAAGGATTTTCTCATTCAGTTATAGGGTTTTATGAGCTTTTGTTCATGTATTATACCGGTTCATTAGGTCCAGAATTGGTTCAGACCCTTAGATGACTGATTCAAAGACATTTCAGACTAGTTCAGGGTATTTTTAAATCGGTTCTAACTTTAAGTCCCCAGGCTTTACCCATATGAGCATGTTTTTATTATTTTTCATGTTTATAAGTGTTTATTGTTAAGAAAGCATGACTTATGCATGCTAATGCATGTATTTTATATTGGTTAAGTTATGCATAATATTTTTAAGCATGAATTATAACTAAATTCATGACATTTTATAATCAAAATTAGTTTATGCATATAAGTTAAAGCATGAACTAGTATTTTGATAATATAATGTATATTTTGTCATAAATATACATGCATTAATATGTGTGCATGGGCATGCTCCATAATACGAATATGTTTTTGGTAAAAGATCTTGATTGACTGATTCATATAATCACCAAAGTGATCTGAGTTGTGTTGATTAAGGATTCTTTAGACCGTATTAAGATTCATTATTATGATTGTGTGTGACTTTATGAAATAATGATTCTACCCAAAGGTATGTTGTTGTGTTCTAAATTCACACAGGGTGTAATAGTAGATGTGTATTCTAAGTCCATGAAGCATGTTTGTACCCAAAGATAGAGTATTGAATTGCCTCATGGTTACATGATCTGCTAGTTTTATCAGCTGAAGTCAATTCCTTGTGAATTGAAGAGACCAAGTAACTATGAGTATAGTCGTTTCCACCAAAGTGGAACAATAATGGCTCAACTATGCTTATCTCAGAAAAGGTGAATAATAAAGGGTCTCATTTTTTACCTTTTCATCACAAGTCTCCTCTGAGCAATAATAAAGTCTTCTTTTTCATTCTTTATTGTATCATGTTCTTTCCTTATCGACGGTTCTAGTAACATTCTTCTTTTAGACAAATCTAATTTTTAGATTGAAAAAAAATAGTGTTGTTCACTCTAGGTTACATGGACCTTGACTTGGCCCTTAGAACTAACGAACCTCCCACTCTTAAAGAGCAGAGCACAACCAAACAGAAGGCTGTCTCTAAAAAGTGAGAGCACTCACACAAACTTAGCCTATTGTTTTTGCAATCTTGAGTGACTAAGAATATTTGAGGCGTCATTTCTCATTGCAAGACAGTGAAGGAGTTTCTAGAAGCCATTGAAGCTCAATTTGTCAGTTCTAATAAGGCAATGGCCATTACATTAATGTCCAAACTGGTATTTATGAAATATATTGGTAACAATCACATTCGACAACACATTTTGGAAATGAGGAATATTGCATCTGAGCTGAATGACATGAAGTTCGTTATTTTTTATTCTTTTTTGGTTTATCTGATTTTGACTTCATTGCCTATTGAATATGGACTCTTTAAAATCTCCTACAATACACATAACGATGAGTGGTCTTTTAATGACCTCTTATCCAAGTATGTTAAAGAAGAGGAGAGACTGAAGGGTGAGAGGGTGCCGAGTGCACATATGACCTCTCATAAGAAAAAATAGAGGTTGGGGCCAAAGAAAAGTTCCTTCAAAAGGTAGAACAAGAAAAAGGCCTCTGAGGAGAGTTTTGACTCTCAGGCGAAAGCCAAATCCCAAGCAAAAGGCTTTTCTATAAAGTGTTTCTTCTGCAAGAAGAAGGGGCATAAGAAGGTAGACTACTTGAAGCATAAGAAATGACTCAAAAATAAAGGTAATAAGTCATTTGTTTCTCATGAGTGCAATTTGATTCATGTTCTATTGCATAGTTGGTGGATTGATTTTGGTGTCACGGTGTATATTGCTAACTCTTTGCAAGCATTTTTGAACAAAAGGGAACCAACAGAGCATTAAAGAAGCATCTTCTCAGGAAATAAAATGCACTCACATGTCAAGAACGTTGAGACCTACAGAGTTGTGTTGGAATCAGGATTCATTTTGCATTTGGTTGATACATTTTATGTTTCATTCTATAGTCAGAACCTGATTTCAATTTCAAAACTAGATAAGTTTTGTTTTAGTTTTAAATTTGAAAACTCCAAGTTTGTTATTATTAAAAAATTTATTAATATAGGTTTTGCATATGTGTGTGATAGTTTGTATCAATTAAAAACTGAATTCCAAATTCAGGAATCCTATTCTGTTGAGAACACAATGATTGACAATAAATGTGGTCTAAAGAAAGATCAATCCTATTTGCTTTGGCATCGAAGGTTAGGACATATCTCGAAAGAGAGAGTCCAAAGACTTGTAAAAGAAGGAATCCTTAGATCCCTTGATTTTACGAATATAGAGCTATGTGTTGACTGCATAAAGGCTAAGCAGTCTAACACGTGTAAGAAAGATGACAAACACAATAATGAAAAGTTAGAGATAGTGCATATGGATGTTTACGACCCTTTTTCACCGTGTTATATGAATGAAAAATATTTTATCATCTTTATAGACAATTACTCACGATATATGTATCTCTACTTATTATTTGAAAAATCAGAAGTCTTTCAAGTTTTTAATTACTTCAAGAAAGAAATAGAGAAATAAATCGGTGAAGTTATTAAGGTTGTCAGGTCTAATAGAGGTGGTGAATATTATGGTTGTTTCACTGAGATAAAACAAAAGGAAGGGTCATTAGCGTAGTTTTTAAAAGAAGGCATTGTACCTCAGTATACCATGCCTGCTAGTGCTTACCAGAATGATATAGATGAAAGAAGAAATTGTTGAGAAACTCTGTTTTGATGTCACATAATATGATACACTGTCTCATTTGATTTTATATGATATGATAATATGTCCTCTTGAAAAATGTTATATTATGACTGAATATGTTTTGCCATAAATCTAACGAGTATTTGATGGAAGGATATCTCACCCAATAAGGATGGAGACTTCCTGATTCAAGTACAACTATGGTGCAATCATACTCCTTGAAGAAAAAGCTTGATGAGCCATGCATTCCTAAAGTTCAAATGAAGAGATCGGCTACCTCAAAATGAAGACTTTTTTTCTTCTTTAGAGTCATATGTAACAGAACCTTCAAGAACTTGCATATTACATACTCATTCATAAAAACTATATCATAAAAGTATACGATAGTTTCAAAAAGCTCCTTTTTGAAAACTAATAATTGTACCTTCTTACAACCCTTTATGAAAAAGATATTTTGTCATGTAATAATTGTACCTTCTTACAACCCTTTATGAAAAAGACATTTTGTCATGTAATAATTGTACCTTACACTATATACAAGACAACATGAAAAAGAAATGTAGGAAAAAGACAAAAACATAAAATCGGCTACATAGAGAAAAACAAATATAATATAGTTTTGAAAAGACTCTAGTTACCTTCTTTAAAGAAATGTTTTTAATATAAGAAGGAGACAAAAACATAAAATCGGCTACATAGAGAAAAACAAATATAATATAGTTTTGAAAAGACTCTAGTTACCTTCTTTAAAGAAATGTTCTTAATATAAGAAGAAGACAAAAACATAAAATCGGCTACACAAAGAAATACAAATATAATATGTTTTTTGAAAAGACTCTAGTTACCTTTTTACAAAACCATAGAATGTCGACTTACTTGAAGTCATCATTCTCTTTGTACAAAGCATTAAATACCTCCTGTAACAAATCCTTGTTAATATCCTTCTCAAGGAATGTAGACTTTCTTTTAGTCCTCATTCTCTCTGAAGACTTTGAAAAACACAACATAAAGAAAACACTTGACATGACTATGTATAAATATATATCAAAGCACTCAGTGTACTTACACTCATTTAAAGTAAAGAAGTACTTATGTACCTCAAATCATTAATTAGAATAAAAATAAAACTACAATCCAACGTTCAATGTACTATTGTAAGAAATAGACTTTTTACATAAAATATGTATTACCTAAAATATTACAACGACTAGTGTACCCCATACTTCACTGTTTATGGAAAAAGGCATTCTCGAATTTCTCTAAAGATGTTTTTGAAAATGACATGACATTTCACATCTCAAAAAGGCTACGATTTCAAAAAGCGACGACTACTTTTTCAAAAGCTATATAAACACACTCAAATAAACTATTCAATATGGAATGGAATAGACGTGTGAGCTTACAACGAGAAAAATCCCTATTCGATATTTGAAAAAGAAAGAGAAAAAGAAAAGAAAGAAAAGAGAAAAAGTCAAGTCCAGCTCTTTGACAAAGAGCATCCTCTGAGTGACAAACAGAACATTCTGAGAATCCTTCATTCGTGCATTCATATCATTCTGAAGGTTCTATAGGAAGTATTGTAACTCTGTTATTCACTGTTTTTCTTCTTTGTTGAAAGAAGTAGACCTCTGTGAAAGAGGGTGTTGCCCTTCTTTGTTGAGAGAAGAAGACCTATGTGAAAGAGGGTGTTGTCCTTCTCTGTTGAGAGAAGAAGACCTCTGAGGAAGAGGGTGTTGTACTATTTATCCGGTGACTCGGATGTTATAGTGGAAAGCTCAAGTGGTTTGCTTGGGGACTGGATGTAGGTCTGGGTACTGACCGAACCAGTATAAATTCTATGTTTTATGTGTTGTGCTTTATTGCCTGATTATTTTATTTTATCGATCTTTATCGTATTTCACTATTCACCCCCCCTCTAGTGGAATTTCAGAAATTGTACGCTTAAAGAAATGGTTTGAGTGATGTTGAATCACTCAAACCTTCCATTGACTTTGTAGGGTGAAGCTCTTAGGACAGTAGTGCATATTTTGAATAAGGTTCCTACGAAGGTTGTTCAAAAGACTCCTTACGAGTTATGGACATATAGTAAACCTTCTTTGTCATATATGTGCATATGTGGATTCCAACAAAAGCTAAACTGTATAACTCACATATAAAAGCCTTTGATCTTAGGATGACTAGTAGATTTTTTATTGGTTAAACAGAAAAGGCAAAGGGCTTTAGGTTTTATTGTCTGTCTCATACACCATAGATAGTGAAAACAGATAAAATGAGATTTCTTAAAAATTGTTCTCTTAGGATAGATGCATCTCAAAATATTAATTTTGAGAAAATACAGGATTAAGGTTTCATACCTGCGAAGGAAAAAGACTCAGTTTTTTCTATCATTGTCCCTTTAGATAATATCAGAGAAAGTCTAGTTAATAAACATCAATCCCAAATAGAACCAGTTGTTGATGAGGATATACAATAACAACATGATACAAAAGTTCATTTTGAACCATCTGTAGAACCTGCATAGAGGTCTACGAGGACAAGGAAATCCGCTATCCATCCAGACTATGTAGTGTATTTGCAAGAGTCCAATAATTTCATAGAGATTGATGATGATTCTTTCACCTTTAAAGAAACCATTGAAAGTGAAAGATCAACACATTGGATCAATGCCATGAAAGAAGATGTTGACTCTATGGCAAATAACCAAGTATAGGATCTTGTACCTCGACCTAATGGAGTTAGAGTTGTTGGTTGTAAGTGGGCCCACACCCGAATGTTGGAGTATTCACAAAATCTAATCCGGAATGCAAATATATACCAGTAGATGCTATGGATGCGATGTACGAGTGTTCAACATTCTCCTTAGCCTATCAACGCCCATGATGAGTCCAATTTTTAGGTCGATGGTGGGTAGGACCCTGAACCCAATGAGAATTACCAGAATGTGGGTAATCGGGCTAGAGTGTTAAATTTTGGTTGATGGCTCTCATCATACATACAGCCCAACCCTTTCTTTTATAATAGGAGATAGGGGTGGTTACGTGAATGTGGTCTCTCCACATTCACGTAACCGCCACCCCACTAACACCTATTAACTTTTCACTAAACAACCCACTAACTGTGTCAAACTGGGTCACCTTATGGGTTGGACCCAGAACCGAAATGTCCAACAATATGTTCATAGGTTGCCCCTACGAGATGAGTAGAGCCCTCGTGGGAAGCATGCACAGTGTTAGCAATTTGCGAAGCATCAAGCATGTTAATTAACAGAACACATGATTAAATGTTTTTTGCATTCAAAAGGGTGGACAAAATACATGCAAAAATGAGTTATAAATATTTAATAATTAATATGTACGCTTTTCAATTGGTTCTAATTTAAAAAAAAAGGTAGAAGAGCATGTGTGTGTAGTGTAACTATAGACTTTCAAACCAAGACCTAACATGATTAAAACCCCATATCCAAAAATTGCATTCATATTTGAGCTTCTCTTCAAAACTATTTTTAATGTTGTTTTTATATAAAAATTCTTTCAAAAATTGAGTTTCTTTTTTTACCAACATTCTAACTAAAGCTTTTCTTCCTGGTCTTTAAAGATTTATTCAAAAGGATGTGTTTTATACAAATTTTTGTTGTTATAAAGCTTCTTTAAAGCATCACATTTTGTGAGAGAATCTGGTTTTACAATCTTTTTTATTATCAAAATTGCTACTTGTATAGCAGAAGTAATAATATTCAACCATATCAATGGTGTGACACTCGGCTTTTAGTTAGCTATGGTTAGACAGTGGCTTGTAAATAAATCCTTTTTTTTCTTTTGTGATAACCTGATGGAAACCACCTTTTTTTTAATGAAAATAAAATTCTATTTAAATAAAGGATAATAACTTGGGCAGTACACTCTTGGGGATGAACAATCATCCCATTAATCATATGAAGAAGGCAGACATAGGATTGTTTACACTTTTAGAAGCTAAAAAATGATACACTAATTGCCATTGACAACAAACACTCTAAAGAAAACAACTGTGCTATTTACAATTTACATTGAGCATGTCTATTTTAGCCCTTCTAGGTCTTCAACCTTTTTCTTGAGCTTATCGACACTAGTTTGACAGGGAGCATAGAGATAATAGATGTTGAATCTTTGAAACCAACTTCACTAACAAAGGTGCAAGTCCTTCTCCTAACCACGGTACCTGTAGAGCTCTTCAAAGAACGTGAACCAAGTTCACACTTAGTGTCCTTGCCACTCTTTTCACCTGCATTTCGGTCACACTTAGTGTTCCTGGCACTCTTCTCACCCGCATGTTAGTCAAGATGAAAACCAAGAGGGACAACAAGGTCATCAAATAGGTTGCTGAACAGAAACTCCTGAATCAGCTCATCCAAAGTATGAGAAGACTAATGAATTGGAGTAGAGAGACAAAACTCATTGTGAGTGTCATGTAAGCCTTCACCAAGAGGTGTCCCTTGTCACCATTAACCAAATCAAAGAGAGGTTCTTGAAGACTTCCCATCACAGAGACTATGGTAGTTGAAAGATCGAGAAGATGACAATAGAAAATCCCATGATACTCACTTGTCCACCATGAGTGTGGGTTATATTAATATTTATCAAAACCAATGTTTGTAATAGATGATTATAGTCTGGATTCTGGATTAGATTTTTATGTTTGAAAATCGTGTGGGCCTACATATGTTGAACCACACATTGTAAGACTGTCTTTGGTTCATGCCCGGTTTATGTGATCTAATTCGGTTGGGCCTTGTGATAACTCATATGGTATGGTACATTATGTGGAGAGACCTGCTCTATTTACAATTCTGTAATTGGCTGAATTGAAGACAGATACATAAACATATTAGGTTATGTTTCTCAAACCTTATATAATGACCCTCTCTTCAGGCTCCCTATAACCAACAAGAGAATTTAGTCCCTCTCTCATTAGGTTTAGAGAAAGAAAAAAGGTTACGTATATAGGTTTTGGAAGATTATACGCATCAATGATCTACCGGAGCACTTATGGATTCAAGTACGCTTCCGCATTAAGATATATTTTTATTTTTGTTTCAACTATTTAGCGAGAACATGTATTACAATCCTCTTTAGTCTTCAATGGATTACTAAATCCAACAATTGGTATCAGAGCACATGTTCTCATTGAATCGTTAAAATACACGATCCATATATGTATTGCATTTTTTGTGGCAGCGACGATCCATCATGTTTGGACTTGGGGTGCAAGCAAAGAATGGTTGATCGTTCTTTCCTTGTGCTATTCATTTTTTTTTTCATATTGTAAGGTCCACGATATTTTTAAGATAATATTATACGATGTACTTTAGTGAATGAGAATTTCTTTTATGATTTCAAGATTTTTTCATATTTCACTTGTATGGATATACGAGATCTGAAATCGCGTAAGTAAAATGTAAATAGCAATTGAAGGCAATCCGTGATGAATTAACTTCTAAAAAATTAAGGATAAATTCACAATATATATATTTAGTTTATCCCCTAATTTGAGACCCAAACGAGGAAAAAACCCCATTATTGCATGTGAATTACAAGAAATGTATATCGATAGAGCATAAGTCATAACGAGAGTAAATTTAGCGAGAGATGATATTTTTCTTGAGAAAGGCTTGAGAATTCGATTGTAATGAGGAATTTAGAATGAAAAAAAATGGTGATATTTGTATTATTATCATTAATGACAAATATAAAAAAAAAATGAGTTATGAAGCATTATCACGTTTTGAGTTAGGGCCGACTTGGGGAGGGTTGACCAAGCCCATGGTCGACCATTCTTGGCAAGTGTGGATGCCTCTAGCCATGAAGACCAGCTGATCAAGTTGATCAGCTGAGGTAATGGCATATCCGTAGAATCTAGAAAATGATCTTAAAGGGAGGGCCACGATTGACCCTACCCATAATAGGCGACTTCATGATGATGCAAGGAGCACCATCATGAGGGTGGGGCGCCCCTCCAAGCATTAGTATGGGGTTGCGCCCCATGAGGTTTTAAAGTCTCATCTTGGCTCTTTCCAAGAGAAAGAGCAATGATGGGGAGGGACAAATCCTACCTTATAAAATGTTTAAAGCCTTTTTCAAATCTTGAGAGATGAATGGAGAAGGTTGGGCGGCTATGGGGGGGTGGGTTGGCGTGTTTGACCACAGTCGTTGGATCTCCTCATGAGATCTTGACCCTTCATTGTTGCATGCTACCATACTTAAACCCACCAAAAAGGGGCAGATTCTCTCTCTCTCTCTCATTCTCTCTCATCTTCCTTAGCCGTGTGTGGTGTGTCTTTCACCATCTACCGGAGCACTTATGGATTCAAGTACGCTTCCGCATTAAGATATATTTTTATTTTTGTTTCAACTATTTAGCGAGAACATGTATTACAATCCTCTTTAGTCTTCAATGGATTACTAAATCCAACAATTGGTATCAGAGCACATGTTCTCATTGAATCGTTAAAATACACGATCCATATATGTATTGCATTTTTTGTGGCAGCGACGATCCATCATGTTTGGACTTGGGGTGCAAGCAAAGAATGGTTGATCGTTCTTTCCTTGTGCTATTCATTTTTTTTTTCATATTGTAAGGTCCACGATATTTTTAAGATAATATTATACGATGTACTTTAGTGAATGAGAATTTCTTTTATGATTTCAAGATTTTTTCATATTTCACTTGTATGGATATACGAGATCTGAAATCGCGTAAGTAAAATGTAAATAGCAATTGAAGGCAATCCGTGATGAATTAACTTCTAAAAAATTAAGGATAAATTCACAATATATATATATTTAGTTTATCCCCTAATTTGAGACCCAAACGAGGAAAAAACCCCATTATTGCATGTGAATTACAAGAAATGTATATCGATAGAGCATAAGTCATAACGAGAGTAAATTTAGCGAGAGATGATATTTTTCTTGAGAAAGGCTTGAGAATTCGATTGTAATGAGGAATTTAGAATGAAAAAAAATGGTGATATTTGTATTATTATCATTAATGACAAATATAAAAAAAAAATGAGTTATGAAGCATTATCACGTTTTGAGTTAGGGCCGACTTGGGGAGGGTTGACCAAGCCCATGGTCGACCATTCTTGGCAAGTGTGGATGCCTCTAGCCATGAAGACCAGCTGATCAAGTTGATCAGCTGAGGTAATGGCATATCCGTAGAATCTAGAAGATGATCTTAAAGGGAGGGCCACGATTGACCCTACCCATAATAGGCGACTTCATGATGATGCAAGGAGCACCATCATGAGGGTGGGGCGCCCCTCCAAGCATTAGTATGGGGTTGCGCCCCATGAGGTTTTAAAGTCTCATCTTGGCTCTTTCCAAGAGAAAGAGCAATGATGGGGAGGGACAAATCCTACCTTATAAAATGTTTAAAGCCTTTTTCAAATCTTGAGAGATGAATGGAGAAGGTTGGGCGGCTATGGGGGGGTGGGTTGGCGTGTTTGACCACAGTCGTTGGATCTCCTCATGAGATCTTGACCCTTCATTGTTGCATGCTACCATACTTAAACCCACCAAAAAGGGGCAGATTCTCTCTCTCTCTCTCTCATTCTCTCTCATCTTCCTTAGCCGTGTGTGGTGTGTCTTTCACCATCTTCGTGGAGCTTTGAAACTGTGCTGCACCTTCAACCGAATTAAGGTGAAGACAACAACTTGTGTTTTCTTTTCCATAGAGGAGTGACTTATAGTTGGACTGTGAACCCAAGAGTGTCGGATGCATCTAAGGCATGCACGACTCTTGGGGGATTAGAACATGCATGGATGTTGTCCCTTTTTTTGTTCTTCATGCACATTTCCTTAGTTAGTTTTGTTCATGGTAGATTTCATTTTTGTATCATGTTAGTTTTATGAAAAAAAGAGAGAAAGAACCTTAGTCTGGAAGTAAGTTCAGACCAGGGTCTAACCTGAACTCAGGCCTGGTCCAATGGACCAGACCACCGATTACCTCTTCCTTTCTTGGTTCACACTTTGGTGCGGTGTAGGCGTCGGGTGTCAGAGCACCTCGGGTACCTAACCGATGTGGATTGGACGTTGAACTGTTCCACTAGGTGTGCATCACTGGACTGCACCTGTTTGATTCAGATCCAGGGTCCTTCTCAGAACCAAAGTGATGTGGTTCAGATTTTTAGTAGAACATCGATGGATTTCCGATAATGAAAAAAAAGAGAGAGTGTTTGATTTAAAGAAAAGGAATTCAGAGTGTTTTCGACAATGGACTAAGTATGCCGGGTACATGGACTAGCTGATCTGGTTCGGACCATTAGCACTGATTGTGCAGTGTTCGGTGGCCTCCGGGGCCTTTTTGGTGTTTTGGGCTTATCGGCACCTTGTGCTTTGAGTTTAGCACATTCTGGTGGCCAAATAAGAGGAAGGTCCACAGTGGCTTTTGTAGCACCTTGATGCCCCATCCGTAGTCTCATAATGAATTATCGACAAGCGATATGTTGCCTTGTATGTTGGCAATTTTTGCCATATTAGGGTTTTGGCTATTTTAGCAAAAATCATCATATCAACATCTTTGGGTTCCGCTAGTGCGATAACCGACCGTGGTGATGCTAATGTAATTCCCATAAGTTGGGAATATTCTAGACTTTATTCTCGATACGTAAGTGTGTCAAATTCACGATTCATCTTATGAATTTTGTTCCGCTTTGTCAGCATCAGAGTGAGATGTTTGGAGAACATTATATAACCCATCGGTATATATATATGATTGTCCTTTGTATCGTATTTGCATCGCTTTTCCCGCAAGCGCAGCGACCAACCTTGAAAATGCGAATGTAATTCCCATACGAATGAGAATATTCTAGATTTCAACCTTAACACGTGAGTGTATCGAGAATCATAGAGCTGGTCTCGCAAAGTGAAAATTGTCAAGGTATGACACTTAGAAACCCTGAGCTTGGAAAATTGTAATTTGGTTTGCAATATTTGTTATAACTTGATGTTCACATACTCTTGATATTGTTCTGCTATTAGAGTTGTTTATTTTTCGGAATGCGAACTGGTACACTCACTCACACACTGTCACTTGCTGGAATAATTATGCACATGTAACTTGCCTCTGTTTTATTACTTGTGCGAATGACTTGAGGAAGTGTGACTTAGTCTCACACCTGCATGTAGCACAACTTGACACTAGTACTGCTTAGTACGTACCTCGAGAGATACACTTTGGTCTCGTGCTTGAGGCATTGATGAGTGCATGAAATGTACATTATACATGTGATATAAAGAATAACACAAAAACTTGAACACCATAGGGTATGAGTAATACACTGTTGTGACTTTTAGACTCAGTTAGAGTCCTTGGGCGATGTCCCCTTGTTCGTGAGTGAGCTCACATATGTCTATATCCTAGATATGAAGATGATAAAATGGTGTTATGATCGCTTTCACAGGTGATGTGTTCTTTGTTGGTTGTGTGAGGCTGAGCACATGAATGGGTAGGCTAAGACCTCGTTTGCATACCCCACGGGGACCACGAGGCATAAACACCTCCAAAGGAGGTATGACTTGATAAATGAGCCTAAGAAAGATAAACCGTTGTGCCCCATTCACAAAACGGTTTACCTTAGAGAGGGTGGATGGTACAACCCTGAGTGACTAGTTGTTACTACGAACGCGTTTTGACAGAAGTTGTAGCCTCCTTTGACATCCAATCACTCAGAGTTAGGGAGGTCGAGGTGATCTTTTAAGGTACCTCACTACTGCAGTAGTATAGATTGCAATCATTACCTATATGAGGGTTTCTCTCAGCTGCATGTTGCTCGCATGAGGTTTACTCGGTCTGTAGTATCCTCGGTTATCATATTTGAATTTGAATAATAGACGTCGGGTGTATAACTCACAGAATGTGAAGTTCCTTCTCGTACCCGAAGGAGTAATCAGAAGAACTTAAATACTAACCAATCACAGCTAACATACCTTAGTAGTTCCTTACTTGCTACTTCGTTTACTACTCTTGTCCAGTTCTACTTACTGTTCTTAGCTACTTGTGGTTGCTTAGTTCCCTGTTTTACTGTTACCAGCTGTTGTACATATACTTCTGTTGTTACATAGATTCGTAGCACGTACACTTACCTGACACTTGCACATATACATGTTGTCACTTGATCCATACTATATACATGCTTTTTCCTTGAGAAATAGAGATATGATGTTGTGGATTCTTCACCACCTCGTAAGAGTGCTGACCCCGTTTTATGGGGATACATGTGATGAATAGGTACAGTGGCGATGCGACGACACACGGTGGAGGCTTGGGGACCCACACTTAGCTGCAGATCCTGGCTCCTTGTTGGTTTTGGGGTTTTGAGGGGATGTTCCCCTTATTTTTAAGAGACTATTAGATTTGATATACTCATGTCTCATTTTGTATTTAACACTTTGGATTGTATATTTTGGACTTGTTGGATATGTATCATTTACCTATGGCCCGCTCAGACTTGCGGCCTTGTTACTATAGTTACCCTTTTTTCTCTGATTTCTGTTGTTTATCGTAAAACCATTTCAAAAAAAAAATCCTCAAAAAAATCAAAGGATTTTTCCAAGGTCAGGGTTTGGGGCGCCACACGTATGCAGGGAGGGGGCTGATGCATCTTTTTCAATAGAGTATTTTAAAAAGATATTTTCAATAAAAACGTTTGTGCAAACTGTGCATCAAATAATAAAAATCGGCTCACACTAGTAGTGGAGTCCAGGTCGAACTCAGGGAACGAGAAATACTTTGTATTCAATCACACAACTAACTACTCTTTATTGCCAAAAATAAAAAGAATTAATTAAATAAATAACTAAGAGAGTGTGGCCCTCTGCGGAGGGCTTAAACAAATAAAATAATAGTGACTTATTACAAACCCCAAATTGAATTGAATTAAATAAAATAAAAACCTAATCTAAAAATAAAGGAAAAAGTCTTCAGTGCTTGAGCCTTTTGTCCCCTTGATCTTCTTCTATGTTGAACACTTTTGCATGGTTTGATTAAGGACTCTCTGAGGGCTTGAGGGGCTTGAAGGGCCTTTTGAGGGATCTCAGAGGGTACTTTTGAGGGCTCAAAATGGGGCTCACTGCACGTCTGATCGCTTCCCTGCACAAAACAAAGATACAGAACGCAACAACACAAATAGAACTAAACGAAATCTACTAGTTAATGAATTAAAAATCAGCAAGAAAGGAAGATCTAAACTACACTAAAAGACAAAATAGTGAAACTCACTATCTAACAAGCATGTAACTAATTGAATCAACTAATCTATATTAAAAAAGAAAGAGACTAACTAGAATAAATTAACTAAAAACATGAACTTAGAACTGAATCAATTTACTGTAGAAAAATACTAACAAGAATTGTGAGTCTAAAACTAACTAAATACAATATGACTACGCTAACTAAATCATGGAATTCAAAACTATATTAGCAAAGAACTATGTTGCACTAAAGATTAATTAACTTGAACTATGTAAAACATTCTAATGAACCAACAAATTAACACAACTAAACCAAACGTGAATTAGAACAACTAAGTAAAACATATTAAAACAACTAAGGCTAAATCACGGTATGGCTAAACAATTAAAACAATATAAATAATGACTAATGAAATAATGCTTGTGAAACAACCGTATGAAATAACGTGCGATGAAATTACTAACTAATAAAGAAATCACTAAAACAAAAGACTTCTGATTCAAAAAAAAAACAAAACGCTGTATGCAACAGACTAAAGAAAAAACTAAAACACAATATCTTAGAACCGACTAATAAAAACTTAGCTAAGGCAAATCGTGAACAACCAACATCAATCACGCTGAACGTGATCTTGATGCTGGTTGTAAAAAAAAATCACGCAAGCTATGAACTAACAGAAATTACATAGAATAAGGCATGGCAATGGGCTGAAACGGTAACTAAAAGAGGTGCATTATAATGTACGACTAAAAGCTAAGTCAACACAAAAAAAATCAAATACAATGAAACTAATATTCTATTGTAACTTTAAAACACAATTGACTCATCTACTTCCTAATAGCTGAACCTAAGAAAAACGTTGCTACCTATATGCTGTAAAAAAAAACTGCGGATCTGCTTACTCTAAGATTAACCAAGCTTTTAAAATTTAACTACACGATGCATGACTCCAATAAATGATTTAATATATATATATATATATATATTTCTTTTCTTTTCTTTTATTTACAATGGTTGAAACAAATATGCAAAACTAAATGCAAGGAATAACAAAAACCAGACTATACTATATGCCATGCATATGCAAAAAAAAATAATGCATGCTATGATCTTAAATTCTACAGAGATGGTGGGAGAAGATGCAAACCTGACGATCCACATCCGATGGAGGGGTTGAGAAGAAGAAGTGGTTTTTCCTTTTGATCAGCGCGTGCCTTCGTCGAGTAAGGAAAGAAGAACCGGCGACAGAGATACGTTAGAAGCAAGACAAATCCGAGAAAAAAAAGAAGAGAACCGGTTGGGAACGAGAAGGAGGAAGAGAAGAGAAATGGGAGAAGAGGCTGCATTTTTCTCAAGAGGCAAAAACAGCTTCCATGGCTTAAAAAGTCCTATTTATAATAAAAATTAGGTTAAAACACATTTTCTATGGAAGCCTGAAATATTTTCAAAATTTTCAAAAGTGGTCTTCCTCAAAAACATGTTTTTCAAAAGGGTTTTTTCCTAAACTAATTAAAAATTAGTTAATTACTCTCCTAATCTAATTAAACTATGAATTAGAAAAATTCTACACTAATAAAAACATCAAAAAATGTAGGGCAAGCTTTAAAAATATAATTTTTTCTGAAAATTCAATTTAAAACAATTTCTCAAAAGCAATAATAAAATAGGTTTTTAATGTAATTTTATCATGGATCATGCATAAATAGAGATGAATAAAATGCAAATATTGTGTATGATTAAATTCTCCTATGCTTATTGTTTGCTTGTCCTCGAGCAAACTGAAGCAAAAAGCAAAAATACTTAACTAATCAAAACAAAGACCTAACTCACTTTTGCAGGAATCACAGTTACATTTAGCTTATGCAACAAGCCCTTTCAACCCCTGGGTTAGCCCAATGGACGAGTAAGGTCTTGTGAGGGTTTGGAATGATGCTACTCACAAACATCTCTATCATGTATGCATACAAATTCAGCTTCAAAAAGTATTAGTCAATTAAGGAGTTTATTTTCACAAATATTTCATGTCATTACATTTTCAAACATGATTAGAGTCTTTTACAGACCACCACAAAATAAAACATTTTCTTTTACTTTTCTAAATATCATAATTATTTATGCTTTATTCTTAAAAAATCAAATATATACATGTTATTATTTACTAATCCTTACTCATATGTTATATGCACAGGTTTTCTCAATATTTGCTTCTAAGCAGTGAACTTTTTTTCTTTTACGCTCTTTTCTTTTTCTTGATTCTCAAAATTTTCACCCTTTTTTCTTTCTTTTGTTGAGCACTATTTCAAATTTTCGGTTTCATGACCCGTGTAACAAGCTTTAGATCAGTGACTCCCAGGCCAGATGACCTTAGGGCACCATATACAAAGTATCCCTCAGACTTACTTGCACAAGTCACTAGACCTTCAATTTTCATAGTTTTACATATAGTTTGCTTCTTGTCATGTGCATTATCAACATCTATTAAGCTCTCTATAAATTCTATGTAATGGACTTTCAAGCCAGTTGCTACCAAACCAGATGGATTTAGGGCACTGGTGTAAACACCCCTTAGGCTCTACTTACTCAAACAAAACAGGTCACATATATTAACTTAGACAAAAGAGTGATTTCTTTCATTATCCTTTTTGACATGGAAATCAAACACTTCAACTTGTGTCTGGGCCCAACTACTGGGGAGTATGAAGAGATCAAACAACTAAACATACGCTCTTTTTCACTTTTTGAGCTCTTATTTTTAATGTTGTTCATTTGTTTAGTTTTCCAAAAATAAAATTATGCATATTTATACTTATAATTCAGAATAAACTCTAACATGCATATATCACCATTTCTTTTGAAATCAACATAAACAACCATATTTTTCTAGATCAGTGTCAGAAAAAAAAATTCATGGGGCTTAAAAATTCTCTAAAAATATTAGATTTTGCAAAGCATTCATATAAGATCAAACTTATTCCCTAAAAGCCTATCTTTTTATGAGTTATCATCAAAAGTGCAAGTACAAAGACAAAAAAATTTGGGTGTGCAAACTACACCCTCCTCCATGCTTGAATGACACTGTCCTCAGTTGCACTCCCCCATGCTTGCATGAAATTGAGTGAATACATATGTGAACAAAAAAAAATGAGAGAAAATGAGCAGAAGTCACATGATCCACACTGTGGAACCTTACCTGATATGGCATGTGAATGGTTTTACAGTGGTTTCAGTTGTCTCATAGTTTGCAACTCATAAAAATACACAAAAATGCAATGCATGCATGTTCTATCATTAACGCTCATGAAAAAAATAGAAAAATAAAAAAACTACTAAAGCTAGTAAGATCCCCAATCCCAAAAGTATCATACAGAAAACCTGGCAAAATGTTCATGTTGGATTCAAGATCGAGTAATGCACGCTCGATGGTCTTGTTCCTTATGACACAAGAGATAATCGGTGCCCCAGGATCCTTGAGCTTGGGTGGGGCTTGGTGCCGAAACACATAGCTCACCTGCTCAGTCAAGAAGATCGTCTTGGGCAGCGATCTCGACTTTCTCTTCTGCATGCAAAGTTCTTTGAGAAACTTTGCATAAACAGGCACTTGCTGGATGGCGTCAAGCAGGGGGATGTTTATGTGAACCTTCTTGAACATGTCAAGCATCTCGTGCATACGCGTTTCCTGCTTGCTAAAATTATGTAGTTTGGTTAAGGCCTCAGAAAAAGGGGCTCTGGAACTATACAAAGAAGGCACAGGTCGTAGGCTCTGCCTGTTCTCCTTGGGCCTGGTGGAGGAGATCGACTGGTCAGTAGATGTGGGAGTGGGCTTGCTAGTCGACTCCTGAGTAGGGTGGAATGCCTTCCTACTCTGAAGGGTCATAATAGAGTTGGCCTGCTCTTGGTGGGACTCTGTGAGGTGCAGGTTGTGATACATGGGTTTCTTACCCTTCAGGTTGACGACAGACTGACTCGAGAGGCTTCCCTCGCTTCGCCTGTTGAAGGCCTCAACCAACTGTCCCATCTGAGTCTCTAGCTTTGCTATCGACTGCGTATGAGAACTAAGGTTGGCCTTAATGTCAAAAAAGGCCTCGAGCATCTCCTCTTGAAAAGATGGGCTCGATGTAGGCACCTGAGGAGAAGTCCAGCTAAGCTGAGGAGGGGCCTGTGGAAATGTGGGACGCGGGTAACCGTGTGGGAGGTTACTTTGTCTGTGTTGTGTCTGGGGAGGCATGTGGGGTGGCTCTTGTGGATTTCTCCATGCAAAGTTGGGATGATTTCGCCATCTCGGGTTATAGATAGGTGTATAAGGGTCGTGCACCAGTCTGACAAAACCTTGGACAATATTTACTTGCTCATGAACAAATTCAGGATAGAGTGGTGTTGTCGGACACTTAGAAACAAAGTGTGCAGGGCTAGCGCATAGCTCACACACTTTTCTTACTAGATTTAGCGAAGCTGAGTTGGTCAATAATTGATCTACTTTCTTGATCAACTGGTCTACTTTGACTTGCAAATCATGTCCAGACCCAACTTCAAAAATCCCTCCCTTCTTAGGACCACTAGGACCAGGTGTGGTCCTATCAAGTCGCGAGGACAGGGCATGATGAATGGCATTTTCGCTCAATGTATCAAATAATGTTCATGCCACTTGCTCTTGAGCATGAATGTACCCCCACACAAAGAGTCAACCATTTGCCTGTCCTTCTACGTCAGGCCATCGTAAAAGTACTGCACCAGTTGCCAACAAGGCACCTGGTGGTGGGGGCACTTGTGGAGAAGATCTTTCATCATCTCCCAAGTCTCGTGGAAATGTTCTTCCTTAATTTGAGAAAAACTGGTGATGGCTTTTCAATATTGATTCATTTTACCAATCAGGAAGTATTTTTTTAGGAACTCCCTTTACATGCCTTCCCAAGTGGTAATCTAAACCATATCTAAGGCCTTCAGCCAGTGCTTGGCTTTGTCCTTGAGAGAGAATGGAGACAACGTTAACCTCAATGCGTCATCCCCAAAATTGTTAATTCGCATAATGGAGTAGATCTCGAGGAACTCATTAAGATGATGGTAGGGGTCTTCGTTGCTCAGGCCATAAAAAGATGGAAGCATTTGGATTATGCTGGCCTTAATCTCAAACTGAGGTGCTCCTACAACGGATCTCGCGATGCAAGAAGTGGAAGTATATTCATTGGGAATGAAATAGTCCCTTAGGGGGCAGGTCAACTGCTGATCTTGGGCGATAGGACCAGATCGATGGGCTCTTCTAATAAGGGACTCTGGGTCCTCGACTATCTCTGCAAGCTTGAGGTCAAGCGAGCATCGTCCTTGCATGCACATGAGGGTAGACCGGTGCAGCGATCGTCCTAAGACACTGGTTTTCTAACTACCTAACGTGCAGTGTGACCAATCCACAACAAACCAAAAAGCAGGTAAAAGAAAAATAATACTAAAAAGCAGGAAATAAACAAGCACCACACACTTGCACCCAAGAAATATTTTGCGAAAAGTAAGCTATGAGCACGGTACCAATCATGCGCAGTCACCTCTAAGGGTATCCTAATAGGTGAGTCGTGCAAGAAAGGTAAGCTAGTATCTAGGGTGTGCAAACACGTGGTTTTAAACCTAAATGCTGAAAAGAAGCCAAACAATCCTAAATAATGAGTAGGAAAAGTAAACTAAATAGTCCTAAGTAAAGAATAGAAAGTAAACTAACAACCTAACAAAACACAAACAAACAATGGCAATAAAGTGAATATTGGTATTAATCGTCGTTCCTCGGCAATGACGCTAAAAATTTGATGCAACTTTTTCAATAGAGTGTTTTAAAAAGATATTTTCAATAAAAACATTTATGCAAATCGTGCATCAAATAATAAAAATCGGCTCGCACTAGTGGTGGAGTCCGGGTCGAACTCAGGGAACGAGAAATACTTTGTATTCAATCGCACAACTAACTACTCTTTATTGCCAAAAATAAAAAGAATTATTTAAATAAATAAATAAGAGAGTGTGGCCATCTGTTGAGGGCTTAAACAAACAAAATAATAGTGGCTTATTACAAACCCCAAATTGAATTGAATTAAATAAAATGAAAAACTAATCTAAAAATAAAGAAAAAAGTCTTCAGTGCTTGAGTCTTTTGTCCCCTTGATCTTCTTCTATGTTAAGCACTTTTGCATGGTTTGATTAAGGGCTCTCTGAGGGCTTGAAGGGCCTTTCAACGAGACCTTTTAGGGACCTCATAGTGCACATTCGAGAGCTCAAAATGGGGCTCACTGCACGTTCGATCGCTTCCCTGCACAAAACAAAGATACAGAATGCAACAACACAAATAGAATTAAACAAAATCTACTAGTTAATGAAATCTACACATTAGGTTATGGTTCCCAAACCTTATATAATGGCCCTCTCTTCAGGCTACCCATAACCAACAAGAGAATTCAGTCCCTCTTTCATTAGGTTTAGAGTCCCTCTCTCATTAGGTTTAGAGAAAGGAAAAGGGCTACATATATAGGTTCTGGAAGATCATACCCATCAATGATCTATCAAAGCACTTATGAATTCAGGTACGCTTTCATATTAAGTTATATTTTCATTTTTGTTTTAACTATTTAGCGAGAACATGTATTACATACCTCTTTAGTCTTTGGTGGATTACTAAATCCAACATTCCAATCTTAAGATACAGGAAAGAGTTACAAAGGATTATAACTCATTTGGATGTACATTAGAGCGAGATTATAACAAGGTTGGTAAAATCATCCACATTTGGAATATATCATCTACCTTTCCTTGTTGGACCCCTATCATGGGGAAGAATGATGACCTAGTAAATCCCAAGATTTATCAGTTACCTTAATAGTAGTCTTGACTCTCAACCAGGTTGTGACTGGTAGCACTCAAGTACTTGCCACCCGCTACCTCGCGTGGGTAGCATGAAGGTCAGTTGACTTTCAAAAACTGACACTTTCCAAGGTGCATGCCCTGGGCTAGCCACCCTGCATACGTTGTTCACAGATTAAACAGAGAATGCGATGTTGGGAGGCCTAATGATCATTGGATTGCCAAGAGACCTATCTTGGCAAGCAAGAACCTCTGCATTGGGTAGTTCACCAGCATGAATGCTAGTCACAACAATTGGTGTTTCCACCGATGGTGGTGACACACATGTCAGTAGTGGACCACGAAGGGAGGTGGCCTGGGAGGGGCAAGGTTCTACTGGGGGTGGCTTGGCATTTACTTGACCAAGCATGTGTAAACACCCCAAATTTTCTAGGTTCACTTCTGGACACCCTTTTTCACACATGCCTACACCTGTTGTACAATATAGGAGTCTAACCCATAGGTCCATTCCTGTTTAGATGTCAAAATTATCATTTTACCCCTAGGTCACCTTAGGCCCTTGTCAGTTAGACCAACCAAGCTTATTTTATGCTTTGAAGAACTAAAATGTCAGTCATTTTTAGCTGCCTTGAGCTCACGATGAGTAGACCATGTTCATTTCAGTTAAATCTGATTTATTTTATGTGAAATAAGCTCATTTCTAGCTCGAATTCAAGCAAATTGTCCCAGAGTTGGTCAATTTTAGTAGATCCTATTCCTCTGTGTCTAACTTGAGCTCACTAAGAGTTTAAGTGGTCCAGTTCTAGTTCAAACTTGTTTCTTATATCCTTGGAGTTTATTGTAGCTCAATTCAGCTCATTTCAACTAAAATTGAGCTAACCCTAGTCAACCCAGCTAGGATTTAGCTCCGAATTTAGTTCACCTTAGTTCAATTGATTGTCATTTTAGCTCACACCCAGCACATTTTTGTCACTCACTTCACTCTATAGTGAATTCCTCCTCATTTCATGTAAAATTGTGTTTGTTTTCAATCACCTAGTCTAGGAGTCTAGTTGCGCTAGTATCATTTTAGTTCACCTGAGTTCAGAAACCTTAGAACCCAGTTCAACCCAGTTCAAACATAACTTTTCAAGTGTCACTCTTCGCCCTACAGGGCAAAATCATTTCTGATCTTGGTCATTTCTACTCAGAGTGGCAATTCAGTCAATTTCTAGTCCGGACTCGGATCAATTCCTTTTCTAATATTATATCTATATCCGAGATCCAATTCAAGTTCCAATTTGGATATTAGATCCAATGTTGGATCTGATATCTAATATCCATTTTCTATCCTGGGCTTGGATCGTTTATTCAATTCATTCTATTATTTATATCTAGGGTCCAATTAGTTTTTTAAACCTGAATTATTTCATCAGATATCCGGGGTTCAATCATCTATTATTCCAGATTCGTCCTTCAATTCTTATTTAATATCCAAGATCCATTTTTACCTTATTCCTGATCCAAGATTCACTTTCCAATCTTATCATTGATTCAGGATCCACTTTCCAATCGTATCTTTGATTTAGGATTCATTTTCCAATCCTATCTTTGATCCAAGATTCGTCCAACATTTTCAAGTATGGATCAAACTCATTGTCTGAGATCCAAATCCATTTGTCATTTTGAAACTTTGGATCCAGATCTAAATTCAATTAGATGAAATAAATTCATTGTATATCCCTGACTATAGCCACAAATATGTATTGAATGAATCTTATTTGATTCTAAAAGGAAAAATACTTGGAAAAACTTTGAAAATATGCAATGTTTTCTAAAGATAGCCTAAGAGTGTAGGTTATTTGTAACTTAAAAGAAGATAAATCTGGGTATCGTTCATATTCTGACTATGACATCAAATATGAACTCTACCGAGTTTATTAACTCCTTAGAAGCAGGTGCACGTGCCATTCGTGTTGACCATTGTGAATTTGAAATATGTGCATATGAATGATCAAACAATAGCATTTAATTATCGAAAGTAAAGTATATGTAAATGCAACCCTAATCTAAGCAGAAAAGAAAATTCTTATTCCAATATTATAATTTACATCAGTAATAAATTGAAGAAAGGAAAAGGAAAATAAGGAAAAATACAATCTCGAGTGTCCCTTAGGTTGCTTCAATGGAGGATCTGCTAGAGTTTGGAGCTTGAGGAGGAGGAAGAAGGAGATGAGAGAGGGTGAGAGAGAGTTGTGAGGGTCGACCTCCCCATGGGCTAATTATAAATTTTCAAAACACTAGGTTTAGAGAGTTTCATTTTGTCAGAACTCACTTAATTAAAAAGATAAATCACAAAAAAGGTGGGGGGGGGGATTTTCTTGGGAGTTCTAACCTAACAAGACTCTAATTAATTAAGCCTAATTAAACCTAATTGACTCCTAATTAGATTTTGAAAATTCTCAAATGTGGCACCACCTAATGTGGGCCTACATTTGGTTTTTAAAATCCAAATGGAGGTTAAAAACAAGGTTAAAATGCTAAAGTAAAATGGAGTTTTAAAATCACTTGGGCTTTTGACTTTTCAAAACTTCTAACTTAATTAAAACTCTAACTAACCTAGACTAACCTAAGCTAACCTAAACACCTTCAAATGTGGTGCCACCTAATGTGGGCCCTATTTGATTTTCGAAATGATTTTAAAAAGGGTGAAAATAAAGGGGTTAAAAACAAGATTTTTCAAAGAGCTTTTAAAAGACACCTACATTTATAAAAAAAAATGTATTTTTGAAATAGATAAAACATGGAAGTGAATTAAAATTGAATAAAGGTGAAAAAATTAGGGTTTGGCGCCCCCTGCAAGGTGGGCCCCACTTGAAGAAAGTTGTAAAAATTGAAAATTGAATTAAAAATCATGTTTAAAACGAATCCAGATCATTTTTTCTAAGGAAAATGTTTTTGAAATAAGGAATTTAAAGCCCTGGGGGTTGGCCAAATGACAAATGTCGACTTAAAACCCAGTTTTTTTGAAATTAATTTCGAAATAGAGGTTTTAAAATCAAATCTAGATTTGATATTTTGAAAACAAGAGTGCTGGATCTCGAGAATGACATGCAATGATATGAAATGTGATGAAATGACATGAAATGATATGCCAAATGCAAACCTTGGATGAGGAATTTGAAGTCCCAGACCCCTGGAAAAGACAAGGAATTGACAATTCCTGTCTGAGAATAAGAATTGATAAATGAACATTAGATCCAATATTGGATCCAATCTAAATGTGAATTGGGTCTTGGATATAACTAAAATTTCAGAAAGAGAATTGATCTGAGCCCATATTGGCATTTGTACCAGCTTAGAGAATGATAAAATTGAATTTTGGACAAAATGATCGAGAAATGATTTTGCCCCTGTAGGGCATGGAGTGACACTGAAGAATAAAGTTAGAACTGGTTTAAACTGAATTGGACTGGGTTTTAGGGTTTCTGAACTCAGGTGAATTAAAAAGATATTGACTCAATTGAACTCCTGGTCCGAATGATTGAGAAATGGCCCAATTCTCAGAGGAATGGTGTGAAGTAAACACTGGAGTGAGGCCGGTGACAGAAATATACTTGGTTTAAGCTTGAATGAAGGTCAGTAATACTAAGATAAACTAAATTTGGAGCTCAAACACTAGCTGGGCTGACTATACTTAGCTTAATTTTAGCTGAAATGAGTTGAAATGGGCTAAAATGGACTCCAAGATTATGGAAAATGGATTTGAATTGGAACAGGATCACTTGAACTTCTGGTGAGTTCAAATTAGACTCAGAGAAATAGAATCAACTGGAATCAACTGACTCAAGAACAATTGACTGGGATTCAAGCTAGAAATGAGTTTATTTCTCTAAAAATGAACTAATTTCAATTGAAATGGTTAGAAATGAACAGGATTCACTCATCGTGAGCTCAGAAGAGCTAGAAATGATTGACATTCTAATTATTCTAAACTTAAAATGAGCTTGACTAGATCTAACTGACAAAGATCTAAGGAGACCTAAGGGTAAAATAAGAATTTTACTGACAAAATACGGTGAAATGACACCCAGACTGGGACAGACTTAGGGTTAGACTCCTACACTGATCTACAGGGGTTGGCATCTGTGAGAAGAGGGGTATTCGAGAATAGACCTGGAAAATTTGGGGCGTTTACACCCCTGGTTAAGGTGCCAGGAGCAGTTGAACCTCGTACCGACAGACGAGTCCCCTCTCTCAAGTTTTCCTATATTTTTTAAAATGGAGGCGAGTTTTCTAAAAACTTTTTCAAAAGGTCAGTTGGCTTGCAAAAGTAAAATTTTGCATGATAACAAGTTTGGCGGCTGTGATGGGACTTGCCTTCAAATTGATTGAATTTATGCCTTATCTTGTTTAAATATCTTAGTTATTATTCTACAATGTGAGCCTTTATTTGTGAACCTAGGAGCCTAAAATTTGACCCAATTGACATTTATGCATGTAGGCTTAGGCGTGGTTTGGTAGGACTAATTGAGGAGGTTTATTTATGCTCACTTAGACTTAGGTCAAATACAACCCTCCTTAATCTAGGCTTGAATGCAAACCCTGTAATGCAAGTGTATGCTCTCATTTTATTTAAAGCTCTACTTAGGTCAAATTGCATTAAAGCCCTCTCATTTGTACATGATTGAATCATATTTATAAAACATCTTCACCCATTTTGTCTCGGTCATCATGTTGTTGGGCTTTATCTCTGAACCATAGTTCTGGACTAAGCCCCACAACTGGACCACTTGTCTGGGCTATAATAACCCACCTGTTAGTACCATGTAGGCCATAGTCCAAGGTATATCGGCAGGTGCTCAAGGAGATCGAAGAGCCATACCCTTAGGAACCTTGGAGATATATTTTATGCCATGTACATTGAGCTTTGGCTCAAGTATATAGGCATACAATGATTGGATACAGATGATCTGAAACCCTAGAGTTAGGATAGTGTCCTATAAGACTTTTTCAAAAATGCATATTAGAGTCAGCCTTTAGGGAGTGTTGTATGTGCATCCTTGTCTGTGCACTTTTGTTGTGGTTTTGAATTTGATTTCAAGGTCTTTATCAATTGCTTTTCACATTTTTTTACATTTTAGAACAATTTTTTTTCAAAACCCTGGGTATCTTTTCCAAATTCCCCTTTTATTTTCAAAACCCAGACGTGTATTTTTTTCTCCTTTTTATCCTGAATCTCGATTCTTCAACTAGATATCGATCCTGCCATATTTTATCTTCAATAAATCTTGTTTATCATTCGTATCTTGTCGCCATTCTATTCTAACCCTCTTTATTCTCCATTTCCAGTGTATCCCAATGGCATTCAGCCAAAATGATATTGTCTTTCCTGAGGGCCATATCTCATATGAGATAAGGCAAGGTCTTCCCGAACATAGGATTCTAGACACCCGTCATTTTCTTCCTCGATGGTACTACTCTTGGCTCACCAACTTCACTCGTATGTTCCCGAACCATCTGAATGACTGTGGATTGAAACTAGCATCAACAATGGGCAAACAGACTATCAATGGCAACCTTAGCCAAGCCCTAGCAGAGAGATGGAACCCGCGTTCCTGCATTTTTTGGTTTCCATGAGGAGAGATGACCCTGCTTCTAGACGAGTTCATCGACATCATGGGACTACCTGAGCCCACTGTCAGCCAGACGATCCCATAGAGCAACAATTCTTAATCAATATGGGAGGACTTAATCCCCGAGTTGCTCTATCTTGAATGATAGGACGTGCTCTATCTTGAATGATAGGACGTGGGTCTTGGCCGCTGTAAACACCCCAAATTTTCACTCACCTCCCTGACACTTCCATCAGTCATTACAACTGGTTCTCCAAGATCACTGAAGGACAAAATGGTCATTTTTCGAGACTGGACCTTGCAGAAAGTCCAAAATTCATTCTCAATGCTCAAAATTTCTCTATTTAGGCTCAGAAACATTTTCAAATCTCAAAATTTTAAAATCTTACTCTTGACAGGAGACTGAAATCTCCCGTTCCCGGTTCAGAACTGCATTTCATAAGACATGTCTTTGCATATCATCGCATGAGTATTTCATATCACTTCACGGCACAGCATGTCATTTCGAGATTCAGAACTCTTGATTTTCAAAACTGTCAATCCAGATTCGAATTTTAACTCTTTCAAAATTGATTTCAAATCCCTGGGTTTTCAAAATTGCCAATTCTTCCCATTTTAACCTCCAGGACCCCGAATTACAAAAACGTTTTCTCAGGAAAACAATCTGGATATTTTTTAATATTGATTTTAAAATGTCGTTAGTTGGAAAGAAGGGGACGAAGCTTTAAATTTAGAGATTTTATTCCAACTTTTGCAAAAAAATAAAAAATAAAAAATAAAAAATAAAAAAAGACTTTGAATTTCTTTACAAAATCTCTACATATAAATTTTTGCAATTAGGCCAAATTTCATTTCTTAATTGTTAGTCAGTCTATGTTTTTAGGAAAATTCCAAAAAGGAAGTTTTAAATTTCATCTTTTTAGTCTATGCTTTTAGGAAAATTCCAAAAAAAAAAAAGAAGTTTTGAATTTCATCTTTTTAGTCTATGTTTTTAGAGAAATTAAAAAAAAAAAATAAAAGAAGAAGAAGTTTTGAATTTCATCTTTTAGTCTTTATTTTGAAAATGCCAAAAAGAAGTCTCGAATTTCATTTTTTTTAGCCTTTGCTTTGAATTTTAAAACAATAAAAAGGTAGATGTGGGTCCCACTCCCAAATGGCGCCACACTCAAAATCCCTAAATATTCACTTTACTTAAGTTTTAGGTAAAGGAACTCAAAAAATCTTTAAAGTAAGGAATTCGTTCCCCTCTGAAAAGGGCGAGCTTTCAAAAGTTTTCAAATTTCAGTTCTCAGGATTTTCAAATGATTTCAAAAATCTGTTACGAAGCTTCAAAAGCTCTGATTCTTCTGATAGGCCTCTAGCGAAATCTTTAAAAATCCCTCTTTAGTAGCAGAGGGAGGCGGCTCTTCAACTTCTTTTTCCTCCTACTTGCTTTTCTTGGAAATCGAGCTGAATATTCTTTCTTTTGATCTCCCTCAGGAGTTTGGCTTTCGCCCCTTCAACTGAATGACCCAGGAGGGTCGATTGAACTAGAAACGTGTGTTGGAGGCATACTGCTCTCTTGAAACCCATTCTAGATATCGAGTGTTCTCACTTTCAAGCAAGGCGTTTCCCAGGATCTGCATTCAGAAAACATCCAGTCCGAGGGATTAGGTAAGGAATCTCTTTTACACTTGCAACTCTGCGAATTAGTGATTGTATTATGCATATGGTAAATCCATTATTTTAGTTAATGCGATTTACGTTCATGGTTGTTTCATATGTTAAAGATCAAGGATGCTTCGCAATAGCATCACTGATCTCCTTGAAGAATAGATTTTCATCAAACCATCATCTTTCTCATATCGTTTTTAATGGATTGTTTCAACGTCATAGACTTCATGAGGCCACATTTTATTCAATTCAAGGTTTTTCAAGCTCTCATCTGGGTCATCTCATGCTGCATATCAGACTTAAGGTTACAAAAAAAAATTGTTTTTTTTAGAGATGTCGTTTTTAGTTAGTCCCTGTATGTGCAGAGAATGAAATTTCAAGTGGCATTGTCCTTTGGCCTTATCATCTTCCAATGTTTTCTTTGTTTTCTTCTCTGGCTTTTACCATTAATAATGACATTTTCTAACTCTACTGCATTTACTGAGTTCTTATATACGTATGTAGTCTTTTGATCAGTCTGTTGCATAAACTGCATAAAACGATATCCGAGAGGATTTATCGTATAGTAAATGATGCCCTTAACCAAGGCATTACATCCAAATTCAACATGAATCTTAATTTTAATTCCTTATAATATCTCATTACTTGTTGCAGCAATCACTGTTGGCGTCTGTATATTTTAGCATTTCATGGTCTGTTTTCAGAAGCTCATATCTAATCTGATATGTAGCCAGTTGTCCATTATAAAGTATTGCTCATCTTATCTACAGGACTCTGTTTTGATATACGCAGGGACATTTGATCATTATATCTAAGCGAAATCGATATTGCAAAACATTTCTATCAGTCCAAAGGCTATAGGCAATAAGCATTTCCTCTGCATTTTGATAGTTGGCATTGCATCTTATACTCTTTCATTGCATATTATTCATTTGCCATCATTCTTACACCCATATCTCAATTTTCATGTCTCTAGGCACTTCATTTACTATATATATTCCCCGATTTTCTAATGTTATATTCAATTTATTGTATGCATCTGTGTTCTAGCCAGTTTGCGTCTTTATCTAATGAGATTCAGTCTAATCTTATTTAGCCTTTTTATCTCAAATACTTGACATCTGTAAATTAGTTCCATTCAGCAGTGATTAGTTTTCATTATCTGTAATATTTTAGTTAGATCTTTTCAGTAGTTACTGTTGCACATTTTACTATCACTTTGCTTGCTGTGATCAGAGCTTTACTGCTTTGAAAGATTTGCATTTGTTCTGATATTTCCCTAGTGGTGATTTCCCCTTTTATTTCTGATTACATCATAAGTGGTCTTTAGGTATGATATACTCATGTTGTTACTGTATGTGCTTCCATCTATTGTATAAATATCTGTGCTGCCCCCAGTGGGTCTGTGTCATCAGTTTAGCATATGCTCTGTATTTACTTTCAGAATTTTGTATATAGACCCACCCATTATAGCCTATCGCTACTTCAAAATTTACTCCTATCATTGGTGTTCATTTCATTTTCTGTAATATCATCCTAATACACATCCACCTTCTCCACCTTATAGGCATCACCAACACCACGTTCCAGCCTGTGACATTTCACTTAGCATAGCATCTTACTTGCCGTTTGCACATTTTTGTTCATAAGAACCTAACACCAAAGTTCTAATGAATTAAGATGGTGATATGCTGACAGAATCTTCTTTGAGATATCATTCCATTTTTTTTTTTAAATTAAGGTTCACCCTGCAATTTGTGATGGTTGTTATCTAGGTTTAGACTTATCAGTCAATATAGTTTATGGATCTATGATTGACTTGTTCCAATTTCTAAGTAAGCAGATTTTCACTATAGAAGCTTAATATGTCCAATCGTCACATGCTCGTCTTGAAGAGGAAACCTGCCCTGTGTCTCAATATTTTACAGAGATTCATGTTTATGTCACAATGTGCTTTTACTCACCTCCATTGTCCAGCTAGGTATTGATATATCATCCAGCATAAACATTCATTTCCACTTTACATATGTTATATGTATTTTCCAATCGGATATATCCTATACATTTCCCATTCCATTCTATCAAGTCATATCCATTTCTCATCTAGTATAAGTAGTATACTTAGGTATAATCTTAGACATCCATCATTTAGTATAGGTATAATCTTCAGCCATTGCACATATATGTCATCATTAGCCCAGGTTTAATCACATGCTTTGTAGTTTGAATATGATGTTTTCAATTTCTCTGCATATCTTGTATTTCTATGTCGTGTGCTAACTCTCCTTGCAGGAAAAGTCTGGAAGATGCCCATTCTTTTGATTTTTCTTTTTTCTATTTTTCTCAGTTTGCTTTATGTCAACTATGTAACAATCAAATGTAATTCTGAAATAAGAGACTTATTTTTCCGCTTAGATTAGGATGCATGTCATATAGTTTGAATTTCTGCAATATCATGATTATGTGATTCATGCATTTTATTTTGAAAATCACTATGGATGCACACGAATGACACGTGCACCAACTCTTAGGGAGTTGATAAACTCGGTGGAGTCCATATTTACGGCCCTAGTCGGAATATGGACAAGACCCAGATTCAACATCTTCCTACTAGTCACACCGAGCCTACAATCTTAGGCTATCTTCCAAAATTCACTGCATATCTTCAATATTTAAAAAAAAAATAGAATTAACTAAGTAAATTACAAGCATATTTACGGCCACAGTCGAAATATGTGGTAATCTCACCTTAGTTTAATTTTAAAATTGCATATTTTTCTCGAAAAGATGCTTTCATAAAAAGACATTCAATAATTCAGGATAGTTCACATCATGAAATCATATGCATTTCTCCTTTTCAAGGAAATCGATTTCTCAAGATGCTCTAAAAATGTTTTCAAAGATTGATTTTCCCAAGTTAAATTTTCCCTGATTTTCCCAGAAAATATTTCTTAACTTAGGATACATTTCCAAATTTTCAAATGAAACTTTCCATCATTTTCCAGAGTCAAAATCGATTTCCAATATGTCAAGGCTAAGATTCTCAGAATTTCAATTTCCTGAATTTTGATTTTTCTTTTTCAAAAGAATTTTCCTATGAATCTTCAATCATTTTCCCAAGAAAATTCTCACAGTTGAAGTTTTTCTGACAAACATTTTCCCTTTCAATGCTTATTTTTTCTCAAGAATTCTTTCTATTTTCCCAAGATTCTCATTCCTTCACGATTTTTCTAAACCTTTATAAACTTTCTTGAGATTTCGAATCCTTTTATCAGAGTTTTTCTGAGAGATTGATTTCCATCTTTTGCTCGAGAAAAACTTTTCCCACTCCAAAGCATACATCATGTTTTCCAACCTACATTTTACAAAGTTTCATAGCACATGCCTGAATTCTCTGTGCATTTAGGACGGAACACAACTTCGTTAATTTAGCTAAGTCAAGCACACATTTGGTCATTGGTTCGATTACCTCTGGTAAAGGCGTCAGGAATGGTCGAACTTCGTACCGACAGGTCGATTCCCATTCTTCGGAATTTTCCCGCTATTTTAAAACATAGAGGCGAGTATTTCAAAAACAATTTTCAAACTCTGGTCAAGTTTGACTCGCAGAAGGTTTCCCCTCTCTCCCGCAGGGAAGGAAAAAATTTTGCGACGATAACAACCGCTTATTGAAGAAAATGGAAACCAATATGTCAATTTGTTTGAGCTCTACCGCCAGTATGGGACATACAAGGATGTCTCTACTTTGTCTAGGAAAACTAGAGAAAGAATTCAACATGCCATGATCCTATGCACCGTAGAATTTGTTTTCTTCCGGGATGGACAAAGATATGTGGATATCAGAACCGTTCAACTTTTGCGAAGATGAGAAAATAAGCAGACCAGTCGACTCTCTATTTCCATGGCCGCCCTGGCCTTTCTTTACCGTGGCTTGACCCGCTTCACCCTTGATGATGCATTTTTGGTGGAAGGGTGTACCTATGCCCTGCAATCTTGGTTTTTTCAACATGTTCCAACGAGAGCCAGTTCCTTTAGATACAATGGCAAAGAGCCCCAACCTACCCCTCATTATCGAGCCCTGATCGAGAGTCTGCATACAAATGAAATCATTTGGGACTACTTCAACCGGTAGGAGTCACCTCCTCGCTAGACCTATGGGCGTGGAAAGCGTTATAGGTTGCTTGGACCATTCTTCTACGTTATTTATCAATCAAAGAGATGTGTCAGACAGTTCTCATAGAGACATAGGCGCATTGACACTCGCCTTATATTGGGCATTATTCCAGAGTTTGATTTGAAGTCTGCTTAGTGGTCCAGGGCATACCATGCTGCCAAATATATCTGGAGCCCTTTTGTTACTCTTTGTATCTTTTCATGGGCCCAATGTATCTTCTGATTATCTAAAGTGGTGGGAAATTGTCCTCCCATCTTCTTTTGTACATGATATTACTTCTGAATCATTTATTCAATAAAGCTCTCTTATTTTCTTATATGGATCTTTTGTCGAAAGATATTCCTTTTTAAATTGACATTTCCATCATGGTTGACTACCTTGCTTAGGTAACAAGGCATCCTTAGTTGTTTATCTCCTCTCACGGAATAACAACGCAATTGTCACAATTTCAGTGATGACCCAGTTTATGGTAATGAAACAATCTTGCTTAATTGTCAACTTGATTACTGTCAATTGTTTCTCCATGTAATGTCTCCATTCTATTCGTATGACATCTTCACTTCATAGTTGACGACCTTGCCTAAGTAACAAGGCATCCCTTAATTGTTCATTTCTTATCAAAGAATAATAGAGCAATTGTTATGATTTCAGTAACGACCCAGTCCTTGGTAATGGGATATCCCTTTTAATTGTCAACCTGACTTGTGTTGTTTGTCCTCCTATTTTCCTACTTATTCATTGTCTTTGAAAATCTTTCAAAACTTCTCCTTTGTCTGACTATTCCTTTTTGTTATGAGCAAAAAACTTTGGCATTGTCATATAGTTGAGACAAGGTCTGGGAAAAGCACTGGTCCATTGAAGAACATCAGACAAATGGAGCAAGAAAATTCCCCAAGTTCATCTTCCAAGGGGCAGGGCCAGAAGGACAGTGATGATATTAATCCCGCTATGTATCTCATATTTCAGAAGATGATGACAAAACTTCTGTCAGAGCCAGCCGCAACAGGTCCAGAGAAGACCTCATCCAAGAAGAAATCCAAGGGCAACCTTATGAAGAAACACATTAAGATCGCCAAAAAGCTGATTCAACAGGACAGCGATTCAGAAAAAGAAGAGTCAGTAGAGAAAGGTTACAACGAAGAGCAGCCCTCATTTTTTAAGAATCCTCTGTATCAGCCCAAGGGGTACATTCTTATTGAAGAACCAAAAGTAGTGAGTCAGCCCAAGATTCAAGCCCCAGTTAAAGACCCAATCCAGCTTCAGCTTAAAGAGATGGCATGTATGGTCAAGGACCTTCAAGCCGGAGACAAGGGCAAAAAGGTATATACCAGTGAAGACTTCTATGATGGTCTTGAAGGGGATGATAGCCTGGAAGATCTTCCCTACAAATTCATAAAGTTCGATGGGACTGGCGATCCCAAGGCTCACCTTGCCATGTTCTTCATAGAATGTAACAGATTTAGGAAAGACAACAAAGCCTTATTCAGATGTTTCCCTCACAGCCTGGAAGGCACAACGGAAAAATGGTATGGGGAGCATATCAACCCGATCGAGCTGCGAGAGTTTGACAAAGTTGTCAACTCGTTCATCAAGCATTTTCTCTTCAACACTAAGGCTTTACTAACACTGAACCATCTCTACAACCTCAGGCAAAAAGAAAATGAGAAAGCTAGAGATTTCATTCGTAGGTGGAGAGCCACTTGCAATAAAATAAGGAATTTTATTTTAGAGGAACACGCATTATCTATCATTTTGAATAATTTTTCTCAACCTCTGAGGAGCCTCATCTCTACTTCCTCATCACGATCTTTCATTGAATTGATAGAATGAGCAGAATGACTTGAAATGGGGATGGAAAATGGTGTGTATGAGGGCATCACGCTCTCAAAGAGCAGTCAAGATGCCAAGAAGAAGGCACATGTCACCTTATCAATGAACACTACCGGAAGCAATAACAATGACAACAACAATAAGGGTGGTAAGAACTATAACGACATTAGTTCAGGAGGTTCTAAGCTCGATAAAATAATAATGAAGGCAAAAGGGGCAACACATTCAAGCAGAATGATAATCCTTCCTAGTATAGCTCCCAACAAAAAACAAACACTCAGGAAAGGCCAAAGCGCGACGGTTGGGGTTATGACCGCAAGTTTACTCCTTTAGATCAACCTCTTGAAAAGGTTCTTGAATATATGTTGTCTAAGGAGATTATCAAACTTACAAAGATTGTTGATCCTTCCGTCATCTTGAGAAAAAGAAAGGATCGATTCTGTAAATTCCACCGGACAATGGGGCACAATACAGAAAACTGATCTATTTTTAAGAACATTGTCCAAGACTGCATTGACAAAAATCTTCTTGTAGAAGATGAGGAGGAGAGTCAACCGGGTGTCTTCACTAATCCTTTCCCCAAACATTCAGTGGCAATCACTACAGAGTGATCATTTCGGCCACAGGAGCACATCCGGCAATGCTCTGACAAAGATATCACTATTCAACATCAAGTTATGGTCCTTTATCAAGCTCAACCTGCTCCTAAAAAGATTAACATTATCTCAGCCTTGAGCAGAATGAATTTATCAACAGCGCCTACTAAGGCACCAACATTAATCACCAAGAAGACTCCCGCTTTGCAAAAGAAATTTATCAAAGGAGTCTGGCAAAAGAAGCAAACCTCTTCAGAGAAAACAGAAACTTTTGAAGCAGCGAAGGAACGTGCCAACCTCCTTTAAAAGCCAATTACTGCACTTTCAAACGTATCTATCTTCGAATTGGCTCATGCTTCTGCGAAACATCAAGAAGTCCTGGATAATTTGCTGAGAAAAATCAAAGTAAAATCGGGCAAAACTCCAAAAGATATGGCACATATTATAAATCAGGAAATGACTAATGCACCCATAACCTTTTCCGATGATGATCTGTTGAAGCCTCACACTTTTTATAATAATGCTCTATATATCGTGGTGAGGACCAGGGAAATGACAGTTCCTCATGTGCTTGTTGATGGAGGCAGTAGCCTCAACATTTGCCCCGAAATGACTACAAAGGCTCTAGGCATAAAAGAAGAGGAATATACGCCAGACCCGATTACTATTTATGGATTTGACAATCATGGGCACACAACAAAAAGAAAGATCTTTTTGGAGATTTTTATTAATTATTCTATTCATATTGTCCTCTTCCATGTCGTTAATGTGATGCCAACGTATAATCTCTTGCTGGGACGAATATGGATACACAATGCCAATGTTGTACCCTCCACTCTTCATCAGTGCATAAAATGGTCAAAAGGAGAAATGATTATCATTATTTTTGGCAAGGATCTCGAGGAAAGACTGCCACAGCCAATGATCCCTCACCCAACTTTCACCGTCGATATTCCTAGCATCAGAGAAAATGATGAAATCGACCTGAGTGCAAGTCTTGAAATGCTGAAATTAAAGGAGCCAATGAAAAATACTACAACAGTGATTCAATGGCAAGGGCCTCACTTTTTCAAGCTTAAAGGTCGTATTGATACAACAACTTCAAAGATTACCCTCTATTCCCCCAATTTTCAAAATCCAAGAAAGGGTTTAATCTTTTGTTAAAGCATGGCTATCAGCCTTTTAAAGGTCTGTGAAAGAATAAAGATGGTAGATTGAAACCTATCAGCCCTGTTCGCCATTCAGTGAACACAAGATTGAGATTCATGGGCAAGAGGTCTAACAAAGGAACTATTTTTTATCAAGGGGATGAATTGAGAGATGCAATGCCAATGTTTTTCCTACTTTCTTCTTTTGTTTTTGTCACCTTGTAGGGACGATGTAGTCCTAGTTCCTTTTATGCTCTTCTTAGTTTGTCACTTTAGTCTTCGATCATTTGTTAACAATTATTCTTATTCATCAATAATAGTATCAATTTTTTTCATATATATGGTGTCCATCTCTTTTATCTTTATTTGCCTATGTGATTTGTTATTATTCTTTATTTCTCATACAAGATGAATTTTGTGGTTTGTATTCTTTCTTAAAGTCTCTCTTTTATTTTTAAGGTCTTTCAGAATGCCTCCCAAATCAATAAGGATGCTCATCATAAATCATAATCTTTCCTGAAATACTCCCATTATTTCGAAGTTGGTAAGGATCCATCGGGTAAAAGAAAAAGCAAAAGTCAGCAAAATAGTTGACCAGTCAGAAGAGCCTGCAGAGTTTGACCCAGTTATCCAAGAGTTGCTAGAGTTCACTCAGATTCAAGGGCAAGATGAACCATCTTATTTGGTCAAGGATCCAACAAAAGATATCAATATTGGTTTAGAAGACAATCCGAAAATCCTCAAAATCGGCACTAGCCTGAATACAGATGAGAAGGAGAGGCTCATTCATTTCCTCAAAGAACATAAAGAAGTTTTTGCATGGACTTATGAAGATATGCCAGTCTTAGACTCCAAATTGGTTGAGCATCATCTTATTTTGAAAACAAACTTCAAGTCTGTCAAGCAGAAGCTTAGGAGGTTGGATCCTCGATATGAGCCACAAGTTAAACGACTTGAGGATTTGCTAAAGGCAGGATTCATCTGAACCATTGATTATCCTGACTGACTGGCAAACATAATTGCAGTTCCCAAGAAGAATGGCAAAGTTCGAATCTGCATTGACTTCAGGAATCTTAATAAGGCTACTCTAAAAGATGACTATCCACTCCCCAACATTGATCTTCTAATCGATAACACGACAGATCATGCCATGTTTTCTTTTATGGATAAAAATTCTGGTTATAATCAGATCAAGTTGGTTATTCGAGATCAATCAAAAACTTCTTTTACTACGCCCTGTGGAACCTTTTGTTACACAATGACACCATTCAGACTTAAGAATGCAGGCGCAACTTATCAATGGGCAATGACTGTCATTTTTCATGACCAGATGCGTAAAATCATGGATGTTTACATTGATGACATCTTTATTAAGTTCAAAGAAAAAGATCATATCGACACTCTTGGGCAGGTCTTCGAGAGGCTTATTCTTTACAAGTTGAGATTCAATCCTCAGAAATGTGTTTTTAGAGTAGAGTCAGGCAAGCTGCTCAATTTTATGGTTAGCAAAAAGAAAATAGAGGTAGATCCTGCTAAAGCAAAAGCCATTATCGATATGCCACTTCCGACCAATCTTAAAGAATTGCGTTGCCTCCAAGGATGCATTCAGTCTATTCATTAATTTATCTCCAACTTGGCAACAAGGTGTGAACCTTTCAATCATTTATTGAGAAAATGAGCGAAATTTGAATGGAGACTAGAATGTCAGCAGTCATTTGATCATATCAAACAATACCTTCTTAATCCACCTGTTCTGAAGCCACCAGAATTGGGAAAGTTAGTATTATTATATATCTCTGTCAACTAGACCACTTATGGTAGTTTCTTGGCACAATATGAAGAAGGCAGTTGAATTGAGCATGCTATTTATTACGTGAGCAAAACTTTTGTCGATTATGAAAAGATATATTCTCAGATGGAGAAAACATATCTAGCTCTGGTATGGATGTGTTAGAAACTAAGGCATTACTTGTTGGCATCCGAAGTCAAGGTTTTATCTAAGCTCAATCCTCTCAAGTATATCCTTGAACAACCATTTTTCAGTGGTCGAATTGCCAAATGACAGGTTCTTTTAATGCAATATGACTTAGAATATGTTTTCCAAAAGTCAATCAAAGGCCAAGTTATTACAGATCAACTGACAGATTTTTCCATGGCAGAAGATGTAAAAGTAGAGGATGATTTCCTTGATGAGCTCATCCACAATATCCAGCAATCTCTAATTTGGAATATGTTTTTCGACGGCTCTAAGAATATGGCTGGCATAGGGATCAGGATATTATTAATCATACCTGAGAAGGAAATGATCCCTTATTCTCTCAAACTCGATTTTCAGTGTACTCACAATATGGCTAATTATGAAGCTCTAATACAAGGCCTGAGAGTTTTGCAAAATTTTAATGTTAAAAGAGTGCATGTCTTCGGTGATTCACTGCTTGTCATCAACCGGGTTAAAGTTGAATGGCAGGTGAAAGATCAAAAGCTAATTCCTTACCAAAAGATCATCTTAGCCCTCATCAATAGCTTTGAGAAATTTCAGCTTTATCATATCAAGAGAGATTATAACCAAGTAGTTGATGGTTTGGCTAGTTTGGGCTCCATTATGTATTTCAAAGATAGAGAATCCTATCATTCTTTTGAAGTAGACAGACTTGATCAACCTACTTTCATCCCAATTATGCAAATAAACTAGGCAAAGCAAGAGAAGAAGCCTTGGTATTAAGACACCAAAAATTATATTAAAACTAGAGATTTTCCACCAGAAGTGCCAAAAAGGGAGCGACGAGCGATCCAATGCATGTCTGCCTGATATTTTATTCTTGCTAATGTCCTTTATCGTCGTGGGTTCAACACTGAGTATGCTAGATGCTTGGATGAAGATGAAGCCATGGAAGATATTTAAGAAGCGCATAAAGGTGTTTGTGGTGGCCACATTGGTTACCAAACTCTCGTCGCACTGATCATTCGAGCAGGGTATTATTAGAACACCATGTAGGAAGATTGCTACCATTTTGTAAAGAAATGCGTCAAATGTCAAATGCATGCATCTTTCATTCATGCGTCAGCCACTTATTTACAATCTGTTGTATCTCCATAGCCATTCTTTATGTGGGCTTTCGATGTTGTAGGCCCAATTATTCTTCCTGCTTTCAATGGTCACAAATATTTTCTTGCTGCCACAAAATATTTCACTAAATGGGTTGAAGTTGTTATTCTGCATACAGTGGATGACTGACATGTGGTTTCTTTTATTCACAAAAATATTCTTTGTCAATTTGGCATACAACATGATATTGTTTCTCACAATGGTAGTCATTTAAAGAATGAAAGGATGAAGACCTTTTGTTCAAAATTCAGGATTCATCATCATTTTTCAGATCCTTATTATCCTCAACGGAACGGTCAGGTGAAAGTCACTAATAAAATCATGATCCGCATCTTGAAAAGAATCGTTGAGACGAGTTGTGATTGGCATGAAAAAATCCTTGATGCACTTTGGGCATATCAAACTACCATTCAGACTCTAACCAATGCTACTTCTTCATATTTAAAAGCCTACTCTCAAATTTTCATCACTTCTAGAATTATCACTTGATCAGTATCAGCAACAGAGGTTGGTACAACTTGATCTACTGGATGAAAGAAGGCTCAAGGCAGCTGAACATGCTCAAGCCTATCGTCAGAGGATAGCCAGTGATCATGCATATAATTCAGGGTTTATTAACATTTAAATATGCATGATCTTATAAAATAATGTTTCAAAAACCCAATTTTATGATAGTTTTCGAGTAAATGTGCTAAAATGATTTAAAAATAGAAAATGCATGAAAAATAGTTTTATTTTACATTTTTATACATATTTTAGTTTTTTGTTATATTCATAGTAGTTTAGTTTTAGTTTTCAATTAAAAATAAAAGAAAGAGAAAATAGTTTTTTTTTTAAAACCATTTTAAATGTTTGTTTTTTTTAGAAAAGAAAAAAATTAAATATAAATATAAATAGTTAGAATATTTTTTTTAGTTTCTTTATAAATAAGTTTTGATTTGAGTTTTTGAAAATTTTCTAATAAATTAGTTTACATAGTTTTGTTTTTTTTAAAAAAAAAAACTGAAAAAAATATATAATAAACCAAACCGGTTCAAACCGGTTTGTATTTTTTAAAAAAAAACTGAAAAAAAAAATAATAAACAAAACCGGCTTGAACCGGTTTGCATTTTTTTCAAACCGGTTCCAGCCGGTTTGTTTGTTTTAAAACCCCCAAAAATCGAAAATTTCAGGCGCCTCTTCCATACGCTTGAAACTTCCTCTGGTTTTCCCCTCTTTCCCTCTCTTTCCCTCTTTTCTCACCATCCTCCACTAACACCGGCATCTCCTCTTCCCTACCTTCCCCTTCTCTCTCTTTCTCTGTCTACATTCCAGCCAGCAGCAGTGGAGGACTCTTCAGTTCGGTGAATGGCGCATGGTGGAGGCCGCCGCCCTTCTTTCCCTAATCCTTCTTCTGGTTCACGGTGAGTTTTCTTCCTCTTCTTTTTCATTTCTTCTTCTTCATCCGAATCTTCTTCTTCTGCAGCTTCTTCTTCTTCTTTCATCTTCAGATCTTCTTCTTCTTCCAATTTCTTCAGTTTCTTCTTCTTCTCCCTCCGATTTTTCTTCATCCGATCTGTCTCTTCTTCCAATTTCTTCTTCCTCTTCTTCTTCTTCTTCAGCTTCTTCTTCTTCTACTTCTTCCTCCTCTTCATCTTATTCCAATTCTTCATCTACTTCTTCTTCTTTGTTTTTTTTTCTGTTTTCTTTTTCAATCGATCATCTGTGTGTTTCTGTTTTGTTTCAGAAAGAAAAAAAAGAAAAAACTGGTAAATAGAACTTTGATCTTAGCATCAGCTCTTCATCCCTGTTTTAATCTTGTTCAATTTTAGATTTGTTTTGTTTGATTTCCAATTCTGGTTCATCATAATTTTTTCATTCATCATAGGATTTCCTGTTTTAGTACACATTTCATTTCAATTGTAATGATAGTTAGTTTGTTTTGTGTTTCTGATTGCTTACTGAATTAGATTTCAGTTTCCTTGTTTTTCAATTGTAATGATAGTTATTTTTAGCCGATTTCTGATTGTTTTTCTGATTTCATCGATTATTGTGTTTTCTGAAAATTCTCATGTCTTCCTTTACATTTAGTTTTTCTTCAATTTTTTTTAGTAATTCCTTGTTTTTCATCTCCGGAATTCAATTTTTTAGGTTTCCTGTTTTTCATTACATGTAATTCCTGTTTTTAAATATGTTTTTTACCAAATATCTGTTTTTACAATTCCTTTTTATGCTATTTTCAGTTTACTAGTCTTCTTGTTTCATATCAAGTCCTTGATTCAATTCCTTAATCGTGTATTCTTCATGTTTTGTTGAGGAAGTGTTAGTTGTTAATTGTCTTCGCTATTAGTTAATTGAAATAGTTAGATTTCATGTAGTTAAGTATTAGTGAGTTGAAATTTGGTTAAGTGTCAATTGTTAAATATAGTTTTAATTGTCATTAGAATTCTTTCATGTTTTTAAGCAATTAATTAGTATAATTTGCTTAATATAGTTTTTACTTCTATCTGGTGTACTGCTTGTGTTCATTTGAATTGTGCAGGATAGCACGAGAGTGGAGCGGAAGAGATTACGTGACACGAAGTATGAAGATAGAAGATTTTTACTTTTCAGTTTAGAATTAGAAGTTTAATTGGGTTTGTAAATATTGTACTTTACGCCCTCTGCGAAGGGTATTCATTTGTTGTAATAGCCAGTTGTTTTTACTTTTCTTAAATATTTTACATTTCAATAATTCAGCAATAAAGAATAGTTAGAATTGTGTGCTTGAATACGATATATTCCCGTTCCCTGAGTTCGACCCGGTCTCATCCACTAGTGAGAACCGGTTTTTATTATTTGATGTCTGGTTTTCACATGTTTTTCATATAAAAATCTTTTCAAAATTACAACGATTTAAAACAAGACATCAAATTTTTGGCGCCGTTGCCGGGGAACGGCGTAATATTAGTATTCACATTATTGCCTAGTGTTTGTGTGCATTTAGGTTTAGCACCACGTATGTGCATATCTTAGAGACGAGCTTACTTTTCTGCACAACCCACCTACTAGGACCCCCTTAGAGGTGACTGTGTACGATTGGTACCGTACACATAGATTTCATATTTCTTTGCATAATCTCTATTATGTGTAACTGCGTGGTGTTTGTTTAGTTTTTGTTGTTTTTAGTTCACTCGCTTTGTGGTTTGCGTGGTTTGGCCGCTTAGTGCGTTAGTTAGGTAGAATATCCAAAGTTAGGACGTGTGCTACACCGGTCTACTCCAAGGTGTACGCAATGGCTGACGATCATCAATTGATCCGTCCTTTAAGGGAGTACTTCATGCCAAATACGTATACTCCCACCTCCTGCATCACGAGACCTGATGTAGGAGCGAGCCATTTTGAGATTAAGGCCAGTGTAATTCAAATGTTACCTTCGTTTTATGGCCGTAACAATGAAGACCCATATCGTCATCTTGACGAATTCCTTGAGATTTGCTCGACTGTGCGAATCAATAACTTTGGAGATGATGCTATGCGGTTAACTTTGTTTCCATTCTCTCTCAAAGATAAAGCCAAGCACTGGTTAAAATCTCTTGAGACGGTTCGTATTACTACTTGGGAAGGATTGCAAAAAGAATTTTTAAAAAAATATTTCCCAATTGGTAAGACTAACCAGTTTCGTAAAGCTATAACCAGTTTTTCTCAAAGTGAGGGAGAACAATTTCACGAGTCTTGGGAGAGATTGAAAGATCTTCTCCGCAAGTGTCCCCATCACCAGGTGCCTCGTTGGCAGTTGGTGCAGTATTTTTATGACGGGCTTACTGAGAAGCATCGTCAAATGGTTGATTCGTCTTGTGGGGGCACTTTTATGCTCAAGAGTGAGGACGAGGCGTGGTCTCTATTCGAGACCTTGAGTGAAAACACGATGCATCATACCTTGTCTTCACGGCTCGATAGGACTACATCTCTATCTAGTGGTCTTAGGAAAGTTGGGATTTTCGAAGTTGGGTCCGAGTTAGAATTGCGTACCAAGGTTGACCAGTTGACTAGGAAGTTAGATCAATTCCTAGCCAATTCTTCGAGAAATCAAGTAGAAAGAGTGTGCGAGCTATGTGCTAGCCTTGCACACTGTGTTGTGGATTGTCCGGCAGCGCCATTATATCCTGAATTTGTTCAGGAGCAGGTGAATGCTGCCCAAGGTTTCGCTAAACCCATGCCCGATTCATTTACATCCTCATATAATGCAGGTTGGTGAAACCAGTTTATTTCCCCATCCCATCAGCCCTCCCAGACACAGTATAGACCCAGTAACCCTTCACAAGGTTACTCGCATCCTATATTTCCGCAGGTTCATCCCCAGTATTGTCTACCTTCTCCTCAGGAGCCCATTCCAAGTTCATCCTTTCAAGAGAAGATGTTAGAAGCCTTTTCTGATATCAAGGCCACTCTTTGTTCCCATACGCAGTCAATAGCCAAGCTAGAGACTCAAATGGGACAGTTAGCTCAGACCTTGAGTAGGCAAAACCAGGGGAACCTTCATAGTTAGTATGTTGTCTCAAAGGGAGAGGAGTCCATGTCATTTGACTTGCAACCCACTGCTTCACACAATGAGCAAGTCAAATCTGTTACATCCCTTCAGTATGGGAAGGCGTGTCAACCCACTCAAGAATCGACTCATGAGCCTCATATCATTTCTACTGACGAGTCGATCTCCATGATACCTCAAAAGAAGGGGCCTTACTCGCAACATACATTTTCATCATATAAAGCCCCATTTTCTCAGCCTTTAGGATCACCTATCGTTTTGAGTAAGCAAGAGGTGCAGATGCAGAAGGTACTTGACCAAGTCAAGCCAGATCATATTCACCACTTGTCTGAAGTTGCATTCATTGATACTCGGTCGGTCCTAGACTCTCGATTCTTGACCAGTCTCTCAGATGAGACTAATCTCTGTTCTTCACGTCGAGAGAGTTATGATTCTACAGTCAGAGGTAGACGGGATGGAAACACAGTGCGTAGTGTCACAGATGACACTCTTTTCTTCATAGAGCCCGGTTGAGTCTGACTTCATGTCCATTGATCTCATGGACGATGAAGGTTTTCCAGGGATCCGTCTGGCTGGGGACGTGAAACTTAGCGCTTTATGGGAGGCAACCCATATTTTGTACAGTATTACATTTGTTAGGATTTGTAGATTTTATTTGGTTTTATTTTTCGTTTTTCTATTTTTTTTTATGAGTTTCATGTTTTGTCATGTATATATTGCATTTATTACATTCATAGAACGTGTATTTTTAATTCATGACAGGTTATTCTACTCTTTTCCCTCATTTATTTTCTCTCATGTGCATTCACGTAGTTTCATATAAGCATGGGGGAGTGTCACTGGGACAGTGTCATTCAAGCATGGGGGAGGGTGTAGTTTGCACACCTTGATATTTCTGTTCAATTTCTGTTTACGTTCTTGCAAATGTTTACACATATCTCATGAAAAGTAGATTTTTAAAGAAAGAGTTTGAACTTATATGAATGTTATTTCAAATCTAATGTTTTTAGAGGATTTTTAAGCCCCGTGAAAAATTTTTCTGACATAGATCTAAAAATTATGGTTGTTTATGCGGATTTCGAAGAAATGATGATAGATACATATTAGAATTTATTTTGAATCACAAATATGAATATGCACAGTTCTATTTTTGAAAAACTAAGCAAATGAACAAAAGCATAAAAAATGAGCTCAAAAGAAAAAAATATAGCATGTGTTAGGTTGTTTGGATAATTCCACAATCCTTAGTAGATGGAACTTAGATGTAAGTTGAAACTTTAAATTCCATTTTCAAAAAGGAGAGTGGAAAACTTCGTAATCCTAAGTAACTGAGAACAGATACAAGTTGAAATATTTGACGCTCATGTTATAAAGGTGAATGAAGGAAGTCACTTTTATGTCTTAGTTGATATCTTTTGGTATATATTGAAAAAGTATAGAAGATATTGACATTGCACAAGGCATAAAAGCAGACCACACGCAAGCTATAAGAGAAGAATAAGTGCGCAAAAAGAAAAAGCGTGAAAAGAAAAGAGAGAAAAGAGCTTAAAAAGAAAGAAAAGTTCAATGCTTAGAAGTGTGATTAAGAAAACCTGTGCAGAAAACATATGAGTGAGGATAAATAAATAATAACTTGTTTTTATTGGATTTTCCAAGAATAAAACATAAATAATTGTGATATTTGGAAAAGTGAAAGAAATTCTTTTTCTGTGGTGGTGCATAAAAGACTCTAATTATATTTCGATTTTGAAATAATAGGAAATATTTGTGAAAATAAAGTCTTTGATTACCTACTGATTGTGAGGATGTGTAATATTATGCATACATGACAGAGATGTTTGTGGGTAGCATCACTGCAAACCCTCACGAGACCTTACTCGTCCACTGGGGTAACCCAGGGGTTGAAAGGGCTTGTTGCATAAGCTAAATGCAACCGTGATTCCTACAAAAGTGAGTTAGGTGATAGTTTGATTTCTTGCACTTTTTTGTTTGCTCGAGGACTAGCAAAACATAAGCATGGGGGTATTTGATCATGCATATAATTCAGGGTTTATTAACATTTAAATATGCATGATCTTATAAAATAATGTTTCAAAAACCCAATTTTATGATAGTTTTCGAGTAAATGTGCTAAAATGATTTAAAAATAGAAAATGCATGAAAAATAGTTTTATTTTACATTTTTATACATATTTTAGTTTTTTGTTATATTCATAGTAGTTTAGTTTTAGTTTTCAATTAAAAATAAAAGAAAGAGAAAATAGTTTTTTTTTTAAAACCATTTTAAATGTTTGTTTTTTTAGAAAAGAAAAAAATTAAATATAAATATAAATAGTTAGAATATTTTTTTTAGTTTCTTTATAAATAAGTTTTGATTTGAGTTTTTGAAAATTTTCTAATAAATTAGTTTACATAGTTTTGTTTTGTTTTTTAAAAAAAAAAACTAAAAAAAATATATAATAAACCAAACCGGTTTGTATTTTAAAAAAAAAAAACTGAAAAAAAAATAATAAACAAAACCGGCTTGAACCGGTTTGCATTTTTTTCAAACCGGTTCCAGCCGGTTTGTTTGTTTTAAAACCCCCAAAAATCGAAAATTTCAGGCGCCTCTTCCATACGCTTGAAACTTCCTCTGGTTTTCCCCTCTTTCCCTCTCTTTCCCTCTTTTCTCACCATCCTCCACTAACACCGGCATCTCCTCTTCCCTACCTTCCCCTTCTCTCTCTTTCTCTGTCTACATTCCAGCCGGCAGCAGTGGAGGACTCTTCAGTCCGTTGAATGGCGCATGGTGGAGGCCGCCGCCCTTCTTTCCCTAATCCCTCTTCTGGTTCACGGTGAGTTTTCTTCCTCCTCTTCTTTTTCATTTCTTCTTCTTCATCCGAATCTTCTTCTTTTGCAGCTTCTTCTTCTTCTTTCATCTTCAGATCTTCTTCTTCTTCCAATTTCTTCAGTTTCTTCTTCTTCTTCCTCTGATTTTTCTTCATCCGATCTGTTTCTTCTTCCAATTTCTTCTTCCTCTTCTTCTTCTTCTTCAGCTTCTTCTTCTTCTACTTCTTCCTCCTCTTCATCTTATTCCAATTCTTCATCTACTTCTTCTTCTTTGTTTTTTTTTTCTATTTTCTTTTTCAATAGATCATCTGTGTGTTTCTGTTTTGTTTCAGAAAGAAAAAAAAGAAAAAACTGGTAAATAGAACTTTGATCTTAGCATCAGCTCTTCATCCCGGTTTTAATCTTGTTCAATTTTAGATTCGTTTTGTTTGATTTCCAATTCTGGTTCATCATAATTTTTTCATTCATCATAGGATTTCCTGTTTTAGTACACATTTCATTTCAATTGTAATGATAGTTAGTTTGTTTTGTGTTTCTGATTGCTTACTGAATTAGATTTCAGTTTCCTTGTTTTTCAATTGTAATGATAGTTATTTTTAGCCGATTTCTGATTGTTTTTCTGATTTCATCGATTATTGTGTTTTCTGAAAATTCTCATGTCTTCCTTTACATTTAGTTTTTCTTCAATTTTGTTTTAGTAATTCCTTGTTTTTCATTTCCGGAATTCAATTTTTTAGGTTTCCTGTCTTTCATTACATGTAATTCCTGTTTTTAAATATGTTTTTTACCAAATATCTGTTTTTACAATTCCTTTTTATGCTATTTTAAGTTTACTAGTCTTCTTGTTTCATATCAAGTCCTTGATTCAATTCCTTAATCGTGTATTCTTCATGTTTTGTTGAAGAAGTGTTAGTTGTTAATTGTCTTCGCTATTAGTTAATTGAAATAGTTAGATTTCATGTAGTTAAGTATTAGTGAGTTGAAATTTGGTTAAGTGTCAATTGTTAAATATAGTTTTAATTGTCATTAGAATTCTTTCATGTTTTTAAGCAATTAATTAGTATAATTTGCTTAATATAGTTTTTACTTCTATCTGGTGTACTGCTTGTGTTCATTTGAATTGTGCAGGATAGCACGAGAGTGGAGCGGAAGAGATTACGTGACACGAAGTATGAAGATAGAAGATTTTTACTTTTCAGTTTAGAATTAGAATTTTAATTGGGTTTGTAAATATTGCACTTTACGCCCTCTGCGAAGGGTATTCATTTGTTGTAATAGCTAGTTGTTTTTACTTTTCTTAAACATTTTACATTTCAATAATTCAGCAATAAAGAATAGTTAGAATTGTGTGCTTGAATACGATATATTCTCGTTCCATGAGTTCGACCCGGTCTTATCCACTAGTGAGAACCGGTTTTTATTATTTGATGTCTGGTTTTCACATGTTTTCCATATAAAAATATTTTCAAAATTACAACGATTTAAAACAAGACATCAGCCAGGCAGTATGCCAAGTTAGACACTGAAAGAAAATTCCGAGTTAATGATCTGGCCCTCAGATCGACAGCTCATCTCAAGCACCTCCTGCGTGGCAAATGGTCAACGAATTGGGAACGTCCATATCTGGTTAAGGAAGCGCTATCCCGCAATGCATATCGTTTGATCAATGTAGATGGGGTAGAGTTGTCGGATCTTATCAATGCTCTACACTTGAAGAAGTTTTACACTTGAATGTCTATGTTATCTTTTGTATTCTTTAAAGAGATTCTGTCAATACCAATAATCATTATCCTTCTTTCTTTTGTTAAACATCTCTTTTCTTTGCTATACTGGGGCATCTTTTATTATGAAACTTTGTTTTTTCCTAGAATATCTTTTGTATATGGCAGGATCGAGATTCTTTTATCATCAATTTTTGAGATATCATGATCAACTTCCTTTCATTACCCATTCAGGATAAGGGATAATCCTGAGACCATCCATAAGGCTACCTATAGGGATCTGCCCAAAATCGTGAACTTTTTTAGGTCAAGGGGGTGGAAATTGAAAATTTTTGCAAAATCCCCATCATGATCACCAAGCGCTTTCAAAGTACCGGTCTTTTTCAAATTCAACCGTTGGGTTGATTCTCTTTTTATCAAAACTAGTCTTTTTCAAATGCAACCCTCAGGTTGAGTCTTTTTATCAAAACTGGTTTTCCCACCGGTCTTTCCAAATTTGACCTTCGGGTTGAACCTTTTTATCAAATCCAGTCTTTGTGTTGGTCTTTCCAAATTCGACCTTCAGGTTGAACCTTTTTATCAAATCCAGCATTTGTGCAAGTCTTTTTCAAATCAACTTTCGGGTTGAACTTTTTATCAAATCCAGCTTTTGAGCTGGTCTTTTCCAATTCAACTTTCAAGTTGAACCTTTGGTCAAATCCAATTTTTGTGCTGGTCTTTTACAATTTAATTTTTAGGCTGATCTTTTATCAAATCCATTCAACTTTTGGGTTGAGTTTTTTTATCAAATTCAGCTTGTTTTTAAAATTCAATTTTCGGGTTGATCTCTTTTTATCAATGCCAATCTTTTTCTAAGATCCAACCTTCGGGTTGAACCAGTTTTTTTTTAAACTGGCCCAATACTTCAATCATCTTTTGTAAAGGACCCTTTTTTCAGGGAGAGTTTGAGGGAACTCGCTCCTTTTGCTACCTTTATTTTCTTTCGTAAGAACCCTTTTTCTAGGGAGAGTTTGAAGGAAACTCATTTTCTTCGCGAAGCTATTTGCAAAACAACCTTTTGTCTTACACAAAGAACCCTTTTTCCAGGGAGAGTTTTGATGAAAACTCATTTAAAAAAAAAAGCCTAAGATTAGGGAGTTTTGATGAAAACTTAATTTCTCTTTGAAAGACCCGTTTTGCAAACACCTGCTCTGTAGGGAAAAGAGGAGTCATTTTTATCACCCATTCAGGTAAGGGTTAAACTTGAGCCTCTCTTTGGGGAAAGAGAGGTCCAATCTTCATTAAGGATTTCGTCAATTTGATGTCAAGCAATTCTTTCATAAAGAATCGCAGGATTTGTTGCCAATATGTTATCAGAACATTTGTTGATTTCAAAATTTTATTCATTGCACAAAATTCACCTCAAACTACCTTTTGTATTCTTTTAAAAGGGTGAAACTTATGTGGGATAAGGAGAAAATTTAAGCTTTTTTTGTTGGTCAACTAAAAGAAATGAAGGAAAAATCCTTGGTATGACTGACAGAGGAAAATTCAATGATGTTGAGAAGCAAGAAATGAATTGATTTTGATTATTGCAATGAGACATTTTTAAAGACAATTCTTCTGGCAATAAAGAAGTGAAAATATATTGTGGTATAAAACCCACTTCATTTCTTCAAACATTCAAGTTTAATGAATTATCTGCAAAAGAGATCTCTCAACTATCTCTAAGTTGAAGGATGATATGAGAGTTTAGATCTCTAAAGACAAAGAAGACTTGGATCATCATCAAGTTGAAGGTTGATGTGATGAACTTCCCCTACAAAGTACTTGCCTTATGCTACAAGGAACAAATTTTTAACCAAGAAATACACAATATGTTTGTAAGAGGGAAATTCTCAATTGTCACCAAGTTGAAGGATAACATGAGAGTCTAATCTCCGAGGACAAGGAAGGCTTTGATCATCTCCGAGTTGAAGGAAGATGTGACATGCTCTCATAGGAAAGATTTGAAATATTTTTAAGTTGAAGGTTGATAAGCCAAACTTTTCACCAAACCCCAAAAAGGGCTTAAATTCTTGATTTTATGTGTCAGAGAATGCAAAGAGATATGATGGGTAAACCTCGATTATTAAACTGCCAAATTGCCAGGAATCGTCTTTACTTATATGAAAGTCTTTGTCAATATCTTTTCATCCACTTGCTTCTATGAAACTAAGAATAATTCTTCTCTTTTCATGTCAAGAAAATGGATAGCTTCCTTAAAGAAACCCAATAGTAACAAATTGAATTTGATTCTTGATTCTATGAGGTTAGCCTAACTGGAGGTAATACTCTAGGTAGAAGAGGAAATATCTTTCGCACATACGTGTACATTTCCAACATTTTGATCAACTATAATTTATGTTTTATTGACAATTTTTCCTAGCTATCCTGACATGAAGCGAGAGCCTAATGTCTTTTTAGTGTATTCTTGCACCCTTTTTATTATCCCTCTCCAGGATTCGAAAACATGTGTCTTCAAAGTCCTTCCCTTTTTTTTATTTGAGCACTCGGGCTCTCAAATCTTCAACACATTCCTTATTTTTCTCCACTATCCCGCCATAGATAGTTCTCACTCAGGTTAAAGGTTGAACATGAATCTTCGCAGAAGGCCTTTTCTTTTTAAAAGCTTCTTCTATGTCTCAGTCATGAGACCTGATGATGCGTAAATTACTCATAATTATAATATATTTTTATTATATAAATGCATCATTTATAGGTTTATAACCCACACTTAGATGCATATAGATACCATTGAGCCATGGTTTGAATTTCGTTTGAATCAGACTTAAAATGAGAGAGATGTCACATTTTTAGTGAAACGGGTCGGACCTCGGGGCGATACGGGTCATTTCGGATCCAAAAGGGTCATTTGGGCCTTGGATCTGGGCCAAAACATACCCAATCCAACCCACATCAACTCAAATCTTATTTTTTAAAATAATTGCTGAAAACCCCTCCACATAAGGCGCCTAGCATTTCTTTTGTTTTTAATCTTTCATTTGGAAATAGCAAAAACATTGGTTTTTGCTATAAAACATAACAAAAACCCTAGGCAAATCATTTTTGCCTAGGGTTGTGCACCCTCAAGCCTGTTTCACGCACCATCACCATCTTCCTCAGCCACTCATATGCTCCATTTTCTTCCCCTTTGAGTTTTGCTTGGTTTTGCCAAGCATTTCCCTTAGACACCATTCCTCTTTCCTCCATTTCTCTTCTTCCATGTCTTCCTTTCTTTTTACCTTGTTGTAGCTGACGCTCCATGTTGTATTTTTGCAGGTACAAGCAGCAAATGGAGAGATTCCACCATGGCTAGGGTGTTGTCTGCCCCTCCATGGTTAATCATCTCTATCCCCCCGGTTTTCTAAGCCACCCGATCCATCGGTCCAGTCCGCCATCTTCGGAGCTCTCCATCCTGCGAATTCCAGCAAGTTGCTGCAAAGAGGGCACAAAACAGCACCACCGAAGGCTGTAGGTGTATTCCCCTAAGAAGATTCCGCTCTTCCTACCCTCTCATTCGTCGGATAAACCCAAGGTGCAGTTTGTCTTGCCTTTCCCCTTTCTTTTAGCATAAAACCCCAAATCGTGTGTGGTTTTGTTTTATGTTTTCTTTAATTTCTGTGTGATTATTGTTTCAGCCTTAGTGTAGGTCTGGTTGTGCTTGAACCAGCACATAGGTGTAGATGTTAGTTTAGGGGTTTAATCGATTTTGTGAGTTTGATTGAGTCCAATGGTGAAGATCGGCTAAGCATAGCTTAGCCGATTGTAGTGTGTGCCCAAAGTGCTTTTCCTGTTTTTGTTCTAGTACAACATGTTAGTGAGTGTTGTGTTTGTATTTCATAGTCTAAAAGTCCAGTCCTAGTCATGTATTAATGTAGTTTAATTTAGATTTTTGATTGGCATCGTGGTGTTCGTTGGAATTTAGTTTTTGTTGGTGTTTTTCGTGTGAAATCGATTTAGTGTCATGTCTAATTTTATTTTCTGTCATGTTCTGTATGTAATAGCATGTGAGATTAATGTTTTATGCAATCTAGAATGACAGCTTAGTTGTGTGATCAATCTGGTTAAATTAGATTTGTTTTAGCGTTGATTTGTTAGTTTAAAACTTAATATTTCTTAGTTTGTCTTATGCGTGTGATTCAATGCGTAGTATCTAGCATCTAGTAGTGCATATTATCTACATTGCATCAATTGCATTTAGGTTTATTAAACTGTGACTTTGTGTGTGTGTGTTTCCAAATAGTGTAATGCACTTTAGGTAAGCCAACTAATTAATTGTGTTGTGTAGCTTTAGGTAATTCCCTTACTTTGAATGGTTAGGTGTAGGTTAGTAATTAATTTCACTTTGAAGCTAGTTTAGATTCCACTTATCTTTATCGAGTTAACTAGTTAGTTCACATTAAGAGAAGTAGATTAGGTTAGATAGCAGCATTAATTTAGTTAATTTAATTCATAGTTGCATTTTTATTTAAGATAGTCTAACAATTACATGTAATTGAGCATTTTAGTTAGAACTATCTTGCACTTCGTTCAAATAATTTAGATATGCTTGTTAGAATTGAATCATTTAGCATAATTAATTTTATATCCTATTAGTTAATTAGTTTTAGGTTTGTAAATGGTTGTTATTGCCAGCAGTCTAAGAAAAAGTGCACAAAACGGATTTGGACAAATGAATAGTGCTTTGAAGTAAAAATCAGAATTTTGCTCTAATTTACACTCGTTATATTCTGTGACAATTTTCTGAGTCTATATGCAATTACTATTCTATTATATTCATTAGTGTATTAAATGTTTGCAAGCCAAAAATCAGATCGTTTCGAGTTGATTTGGTTTGCCCTTTAAGCGTTTTTCAAAATTAGGTTTTTTCGCAATTTTTTTATTTCGGGTCAAACGATTCTAGAATTTTTATCGAACTTGAAACAAGTAAATCCGAAGCTTCCGGAGGAGTTTTTTAGTTCTGTAAAGTCTGACAGATTCTTGAATCTGTTGGGCACAGAATAAAAGAAAAATATTTTAAATTGGACTTTGTTTCCCCCTTCAAATTCCCTGTTTGCGAAAACCTTTCATAATCCAATTTTGCACTATTGGAGGGTAAAATAGTCATTTCACTAGTAGTTTGATTTTTGGTAGTTCTTAGTGTTTTTCTGTATAATGTTAGTTTACTTATAGTAGTTAGCTCAGTTAGAGTTTATTTAACTAGTTAGTTTAGTTAGAAATTGCATTTCTAGTTATTGTTGTTTTATTGTAGCTTAAGTTAGCAATTAATCAGAAGTAGTTTTAGATTTAATTTTTAGAATTACTCATTGCATTGTCACTAACTTTATATTGTCTTTTGTTTAGGTTGATGAGTTAGAAATCGATCAACAGGTGTATTTAAAATGCGAGTGCAGATGCACGTTTGGCGAAAAGACAAATTGCCCCTGGCGATCTAGAGAAGACTAAGCAATCTATTTTAGTTCATTTTCATTTTTAGATTATAATTCAATTAGAATTATAATGTTAACGTAGTTGTAAACATTTGCGATATCAATTAGTTGAAGTTTTAGATTTAATTTGAATGTATCTCATTCCCTGACGATTCGACTCGTACTCGCCATATTCGTAGAAAGTCGGTTTTTATTATTTTTGGTTGACGATTTTCCAAATGATTTTATTGGAAATGATGTTTTAAAAATATCACTGCTAATAGATCAACCAAGACCCCCCTTTTTAACCTCCCTTTTTAAAGCTTTTAGAGACCTTATTATCTCACCTTTTGCAACCCTTTCGGATCTAGTGCAAAATTCGAAAGTTCCATCACGGTTTCCTCACCCCCTTTTTATCAGCCCTTTGTTATAGAGGATTCCATTCTTTTCAACCCCATTTAGGTCAAGGGATAAACTTGAGTCTCATCCATTCAGGTAAGGGTTAAACCTGAATCTTTGAAAAAAAAATGCCATTTTTTAAAAAAGCTTTATCTATGTCTTAGTCATGAGACCCCCTTTTATAAACTTCCATTTTCAAAAGCTTTTAGGGACCTTGTTTTCTTGCCTTTTGAAATCTCCTTCAAATTTTAGGGCTAAACCCAAAAGTTTCATCGTGATTTTCTCACCCCTTTTTATCAAAGTTCTTTCTTTTTGAGGATTCCATTCTTTTTAAGGCCATTCAGGATAAGGGATTAAACATGAACCTCATTTCATGAGGGCTTTTCAAAATCAATTCTTCCATACTCAGTTCAAATTTTCTAACTAAGGCATTTTGCTTTTAAAATTTGGTGTGTTTTTCTTTGCCACTAAGTTCGGCTTTCAACCGGTTTAGTAGCAAAGAGGGGCATGTGTAAACACCCCAAATTTTTCAGGTTCACTTCTGTACACCCCCTTTCACAGATGCCGACCCCTGTTGTACAGTGTAGGAGTCTAACCCTTAGGTCCATTCCAGTTTAGGTGTCAAAATTATCATTTTACCCCTAGGTCACATTAGGTTCTTCTCAGTTAGACACAATGTTATCATTGCAAAATTTTCCGCCCTCCCTCTGCGAGAGAGAGAAACGATAATTTTTAGATGAGAAATGGTCACTGGAGTGAAGTGAATTACAAACACGAGTTGGGTTTGAGCTGGAACAAAGATCAATAATACTGACATGAACTAAAATTGAAGCTCGAACGCTAGCTCAACTGACTGAACTCAGATCAATTTCAGCTGAAAGAGCTGAAATGGGCTAAAATGGGCTCTTGGACACTTGGAAATGGTTTTAAACTGAAACTGGAGTGCTTGAACTTTTGGTGAGCTCTAGCTAGACTCAGAGGAATATGACTAGTTGTGAATGACTGACTCAAAGACAATTGGCTTGAATTTGAGTGAGAAATGAGCTCATTTCTGAAGAAATGATCGCATTTTGGCAAGAATTGTCATAAATGAACGTGGCTTGTTCACTGTGAGTTTAGGTGAGCCTGAAATGATTGATATTTCAACTGTTCTGAGCTTAAGAATGAGCTTGTTTGACTTCGACTGACTGGCGTCTGGATTGACCTAGGGGTAAAATGATATTTTTTCTAATGAAAGTGGGTAAAATGGTAATTTTCTGACACAGACTCAGGGTTGGACTCCTGTACTGACCTACCAGGGTTGGCATCTGCATGAGGGGTGTGTTCGACAATGGATTAGGAAAATTTGGGGTGTTTACAGATGCCCTTTTTTTGCTACTAAGCCGGTATAGGGTCGAGCTTAGTGGCAAAGAAAAACACACCAAATTTGGGCTATAAAAATGCCCCAGTTAGAAGGATCTGACTGGATATGAAGATTATCTCTGATGAGAATGGTAGATATGAAATGGAGAATGAAGAGGAAAGATTTACTTCAAAGAAGTGAGATTCAGGTTTTGCCCTTAACCTGGATGGGACGAGAAATACCTCATGTAAAAATGAGGCTCAGGTTTGACCCTTAACCTGACTGGAAGATGAAATACCTCATCAGAATGAGGCTCAGGTTTATCCTTTAACCTGATCGGGAATGAAAATGATGGGATTCTCAAAAGAAGAACCCATGATGGAACCTTCAAACTTTCGCGCAATGAATCTGATAGGGGTTTTGCAAAAGGAAGAAATTGGGGTCCCTAAAGCTTGAAAAGGGGTTTGATTTTGGGCGCCTCATTGCTGAGACTAAATAACTTTTGAAATTGATGACCTTTTGCGAGAAAATGATTGGTGTCTTAACCTCAAGTCGAAATTGGACTCTCTATGGTGAGACAGTGGGGACACAGGGAAATGTGTGAATCTGAGAGCCCAGGCACTCAGATTATACCAAAGAAAGGCAGGAATCTTGAAAACTCCTGTTATCAAGTCCTAAAAGAGATAACAAATGGTGTCAGGGTGTGTCAAAAGCGGACAACAAGCTCTCACTTCACGCTAGGATAACTAGAAAATATTGTCACAATGTTGAAAATTATTGTTGATTCAAAATAATTGAAAATGATGCACATTGGTGAAAATATTCCCTCTTTTATACCTGAAGTATTACCTCCGATTAGGCTTAACTCTGTAGAATCAAGATTCGAATTCAAATTGCTTGCAATTGACTTTCTTTCAAGGAGGCTATCAATTTCCTTGATATGAACAAAAAAAAAAGAATTCTCATTGTATAAGCAATTGGTGAAAGGATATTGATAATAAAATTTCACAAAATTAAAGAAGATTCTTGGCAGATTTGGCAGTTTGATATCCTGGGATTCTTTTCTCATGACGATCTTTCTGCACTTTTTTTTTGACAGAATTGGAGCTCTCTTGGGTTTTTGGGGATTACATCATCCTTCATTTTGGAGATGTTCTGACTTTTTTATCTTTTTTGGAAGGGTATGTCACAAACTCTTTCAACTTGGAGATGTTTCAATCCTTCTTTGCCTTAGGGATTATCTTGACGGTATTGTCTCATTGGTTGGAAATCTCTTGATGATAACAAAAATTAAATATCTTTTAGGGTTTGTGTGGAGGTTCATCACATCCGCCTTCAACTTGGAGGTGATCTGAACTTTTCCTGGAAGGATCAGTCACAAACTCCTTCATCTTGAAGATGATCTAAATCTTCTTTGGCCCTGGGGAGCTAACTCATCCACTAGCCTTCAACTTGACGATGATTGAGAGATTTCTTTTGCAGATATTTAATTGCAGCCTAAATGATTGAGGAGATATGGAAATTGAGTGGATTATTTTTATCGCCCAGGATATTTTGACTGCCTTATTTTCTAAGAATGATCTTTAAAAATGTGTCATTGACTACGATCAATATCGATCACTTATGACTTTGCAACAACATTGATTTTTCTTTGCCAGCCATATCGAGAATTTATTCTTCATCCCTTTGGTTGGCCAATAGAAAGAATTTGGATTTTGAATCTTTCTTCGCGAAAGCTTTGCTCTTTCAGAAGTAATGTTGAAGGTATTCTGAGGTAAAGATTTTATGCAATAAAGATTTTGAAATCAACAAGCATTTGACGACCAATTGGCAAAATATTCTTGAAATCCTTCATGAAAGCGAACGTTGGAGTCCGACTTAACGCATCCATGACAAAATTTCTTCTCTCCTTTCCTCAAAGGAGAACATTCAGAAATGAGAAATAGAAATTACTCCTCTTTTCCCTGAAGAGGAGGTGTTTGCAAAATGAGCTTTCAAAGAGAAATTAAGCTTTTGTCAAAACTTCCTAACATTAGGCTTCTCTTATGATAAGGGGGGCGGTAATGGTGAGGTCGGTGAATTGGTCATCAAGGAATGAGTCCATCACACTCTCCCTGAAAAGAGGGTCCTTCATGATGAAATGGCCTAGTATGAAAATTGGGGGGTCACAAGGAAAACGAGCATCCGTCGAAGCTCTTCCTGAACTAAGGGTTTCTTGTGTGAAATTGGAAATTGTTTTGCAAACGATTCACAAAGACACGAGTCCCTTCAAACTCTCCCTGAAAAGGGACTAAGTGAACAAAGGATAGCATGCGAAAGGAACGAGCTCCCTCGAACTCTCCCTGTAAAAAGAGTCCATCACAAGAGAAAATGATTGAGATTGATATTGGGTGACCAAAAGGTCGAAATTAGAAATTTGAAATTGGAAATTGGAAATTGAAAATTGGAAATTGGGAATTGGAAATTGAAAATTGAAAATTGAAAATTGAAAATTGAAAATTGAAAATTGTAAATTAGAAATTAGAAATTAAAAATTAGAAATTAGAAATTAGAAATTAGAAATTAGATGATTCGAAGGTCGAAATTGAGAATTTGGAAATTGGGTGACCCGAAGGCCATAATTGGAAATTGGATGATTCGAAGGTCGAAATTGAGAATTTGGAAATTGGGTGACCCGAAGACCGTAATTGGAAATTGGATGGCCCGAGGGCCGAAATTGGTAAAGAGCCTGAATTTTGATGAATGATCAACACAAAGACTGAACCCAAGAGGTCGACTGACATGACCAACCAGTGAGACACTAACACGAGTGCTCAATTTTGAAAAAATACCAGTATGAATACCGAGTTTTGAAAATGTATCAATATAGACATTGGATTTTAAAAATGTACTTGTTCGAGCACTAGGTTTTGAAAATGTACCAGTTCGAGCATTGGATTTTGGAAATGTACCAGTTCGAGCACTGAATTTTGGAAATGTACCAGTTCGAGCACTGGATTTTGAAAATATAACTTGTTTTTCAATTGAGATTTGATTTTTTTTTTGAAAGAGATCGGCGCTCTCAAAATATTTGAGAATTATGACTGGAAAAATTGTTGGGATCTCAGGATTATCCCTTATCCTGATTGGGTAACTCAGGCTTATCCCTTAACCTGAAGGGGAAATGAATTTGATGCATATGAATGTGAATGAATGCAATTGAATGCCAATGAATGAAAATGTGAATGTAAAATGAGGTAAATGAGTGCACATGCGTGCAAAATGATAGATTTGTTTATCCTACCTTCATACAAAATATTTGTAGATAAAAACAAAATTTAAAAAAAAAATGCCCAGTGTAATTGGGAAAGGAGAATTTGGCCATTATTGAAGAAAATTTGAGGAATTACAAAGAATAAGACAGATGATTTAAGTATAGAATTTTTTTAAATGTCAAGCATTGATGGGATCTGGCAGTTCCACTCCATCGGTATTGATGATCTGATACGAATTGCGGGGTAATGCCTCTTTGATGACATAGGGACCTTCCCAATTTGGTGACCACTTACCACCTGGGTGATGCTTGAGGTAAGCCGTTGATCTAAGCACTAGATCATTGACTCAAAATTTTCTCTCAATGACAGATTTTGCATATTGTCTGGCTATCTTTTGACGATATGATTGAGCATGCTCTGCTGCTCTAAGCCTTCTTTCATTAAGCAAATCAAGTTGTACTAGCCGTTGTTGCTGATACTGATCAAGCGGTAACTCTAAAAGTGATGTGAATTTTAGGGCGACTTTCTGAACATGTAGAGGTAGTACTACTTTAGTTTCATAGACAAGTTCTGACGAAGTAGCATTAGTTGGAGTACGAATGGTAGTCTGATATGCCCATAATGCATCATGGATCTTTTTATGCTAATCACAGCCTGTTTCCAAAGTTCGCTCTAGGATTCGAATAAGAATTTTATTGGTGGCCTCTGCCTGACCATTTCCTTTAGGATAATAGGGAGCAGAGAAATGATAAAGGATTCTGAATTTCGAGCAGAAAGTCTTCATTCTTCAAATGACTGTCATTATCCGACACGATGTCGTGCAATATACTATAACGGAAAAGGATATTCTTATGGATGAATGAGACCACATGTCAACCTTCTACTGTATGTAAAGTGACAACTTCTACCCATTTAGTGAAATATTCTGTTGCAGCAAGAAAATATTTATGGTCATTTGAAGCAGAAGGAGTGATGAGGCCTACAACATCAAAGGCCCACATAGAAAACGGCCAAGGAGAGACGACAAATTGCAAATATGTTGTTGGTGCATGGATGGAAGGTGCATGCATCTGGCATTGAATGCACTTCTTCACAAAATGATAGTAGTCTTGTTGCATAGTCTTCCAATAATATCCTGCTTAGATGATTTGCTTGACAAGAGTTTGGTAGCCAACATGACCATCGCAAATACCTTCATGTGCCTCTCGCATAACTTTTTTGGCTTTTTCTTTTGCTCAGCCTGGTTTATCTGCTCTGTTGGGATGAAGGCAGGTTGATCAAGTCTGCCAATTTTAAAAGAGCGACAGGATTCTCCACTCTTGAAAGACATGATGGAACCCAAATTGGCTAAACTATCTGCAACTTGATTGAAGTCTCTCTTGATATAAAAAAGTTGGAATTCTTCAAAATTACTGGCAAGAGCTGAGATGATCTTCTGATAAGAAAGTAATTTTTGATCCTTGACTTGCCATTCGGCTAGGACTTGATTGACGGCGAGCAATGAGTCGCCATAAGTGTGCACTCTTTTGACATTGAAATCTTGCAGAATTTTCAGACCTTATATCAAAGCTTCATACTCGGCCATATTATGAGTGCACTGAAAATCCAGTTTGAGAGAAAAGGGGATCATCTCCTTTTCAAGTGTGATTAGCAAAATCCTGATTCTTATGCCTGCCATATTCTTGAAACCGTCAAAAAATAAATTCTAAACTGGAGATTGCTGAATATTGCAAATCCGCTCATCAGAAAAATCATCCTCGGCTTTAACATCCTCTAGTAAAAGAAAATTTGCCAATTGATCTGCAATTGCTTGGCCTTTGATAGATTGTTGAGCGACATACTTCAAATCATACTGTATTAATAGGACTTGCCATTTGGCTATCCGTCCATTGAGAAAAGGTTGCTCAAGAATGTACTTGAGAGGATTTAATTTTGACAGGATCTTAACTTCAGATGCCAACAAATAATGTCGCAACTTCTGACACATTCATACCAGAGCTAGACATGTCTTTTCTATCTTAGAGTATTTCTTTTCATAATCAATGAAGGTCTTGCTCACATAATAGATGACATGCTCTATCAGGCTGCCTTCTTCATATTGTGCTAAGAATCCACCATAAGCGACTTGATTAACAGAGATATATAGCAAAAGAAGTTTCCCCAATTCTGGAGGCTTTAATACAGAAGGATTGAGCAGATACTTCTTGATACGTTCGAATGATTGTTGACACTCTGGTCCTTATTCGAACTTTACTCCCTTTCTGAGTAAATGATTAAAAGGCACGCATCTCATGGCCAAATTGAATATAAATCGGTAAATTGATTGCATGCATCTCTGAAGACTACGCAATTCTTTGAGATTAGTCGGTGGTGGCATGCCAATGATGGCCTTTGCCTTAGCAGAATCCACTTCTATCCCCTTTTTGCTGACCAAAAAGCCTAACAACTTGCCTGATTCAACTCCGAAGACACACTTATGAGGGTTGAGTCATAACTTGTAAAGAATGAGCCGCTTGAAGACTTGATCGAGAGCTTCGATGTGATCATCTTCTTCTTTGGATTTTACCAGAATATCATCAACATATACATCCATGATTTTATATACATCCATGATTTTGTGCATCTGATCATGGAAAATGACCTCCATAGCACGCTGATAAGTTGCTCCAACATTCTTGAGCCCAAATGGCATGACTGTATAACAAAAAGTGCTCTAAGGAGTAGTGAAAGATGTCTTGAACTGGTCACAAGCCGCCAACTTGATTTGATTGTATCCAGAATATCCATCCATAAAAGAGAACATGGCATGACCCGCCGTGCTATCGATCAAAAGATCAATATTGGAAAGTGGATAATCATCTTTGGGAGTCGTTTTGTTGAGATCTCTGAAGTCGATACAGATTCGAACTTTGCCATTCTTTTTTAAAACAACGACAATATTTGCTAGCCAGTCTGGATAATCAATGGTTTGAATGAACCCTGCTTTTAGTAAGTCTTCAAGTCCTTCCTTAACTTGTTGTTCCACTCGAGGATCCATCTTTATTAACTTCTGCTTAACTGGCCTGACATTCGGTTTCAGAACAAGGAAATGCTCAACCAATTTGGTATTCAGACACAGCATGTCTTCATAAGTCCATGCAAACACTTCTTCATGCTGTTTGAGAAAATTGGTAAGCCTTTCTTTCTCTTCCGGGCTCAAACTGCTGTCGATCTTGAGAATTTTGGGATTATCTTCCGATCCAATATTGATATCCTCAGTCGGATCTTGAACTAGGGATGATGGATCATCTTGTTTTTGAATTGATGGAAATTCTGGTAATTCTTGAAGAGCTGAATCGAACTTTGCGGATTCTTCTGACTACTTTGTAGCATGACTGCATTCTGTTCTTGCTTTGACCTAATGAATCACTGTCGGCTTCAAAAAGGTATTTGGATTAAGAACGAGCTTCTTGATAGATCAGGAAGACATTCTAAAAATTAGAGAATAAATTGTATTCAGGAAAATCATCCATCATAAAACAAATTGCTTTTGCTGAGAAAATAATTGAAAAAATAAAAGAGCAAAATAATGGCAAATTTGTGAAGATTTAAGAATGAGAGGTAGGAAGGCAAATGGCATCCATATAGACAAAGAAAACTTATAACTTTATTGAAAAATTGAATTGATCAGATGACAATGATTGAAATGAAACGGGATATCATCCCAGTGCAAAAACAAAAGAATAGAAACGAAAAGACAGTAGATGCTTTTAATGTGTTCCCTTGACGAAAATAGTGCCCTTCTGAGATCTTCTGTCATTGAAGCCCAATCTGGCTCTGCGAGGATAGTGTTGAGGAATTATTGACTCGAGATGGCCATCTCTATTCCTGCCCAATCCTTTGAAAGGCTGGTAGCCATGCTTCAATAATAGGTCAAATCCTTTCTTGGCCTTCATGAATTGGGAAAACAAAGGATGATCCTTGAGTGTACTGTAGTCAATTCGCCCTCCAATCTTGAAGAACTGTCGGCCCCTCCATCGAGTCATGGCCACTGTTTGCTTTGGTTGTTCTGCCATCTGCAGTATTTCTGAATTTTCTTCGAAACTGACCTCATCAATTTCCCTAATACTAGGGATATCGGTAATGAAAGTAAGTCTGGAAATCATGGGTTGTGCTAGCCTCTGTTCTGGATCTTCTCCCAGAACTGTTGTGATCATTCTACCTTTTGACCACTTAACGTATTGATGAAGAGTAGATGGCACTGCATTTGCATTATGGATCCATGTTCGACCCAACAACAAATTGTACGTTGGTGGCACATTTACCACATGAAAGAGGACAGAATGGACTGAGTAGTCGATGAAAATTTTTAGAAAGATTTTTCCTTTCGCCGTCTGGCCATGATTGTCGAACCCACAGATGGTGATTGGGTCTGGGATGTATTCCTCCTATTTGATGCACAAAGCTTTGGTTGTCATTTCCGGGCATATATTAAGGTTGTTGCCTCCATCTATCAGCACATGAGGAACAGTCATTCCTCTGGTTTGAATCACAACATACAGAGCGTTGTTGTGAAATACATGAGGCTTTGGGAGATCCTCATCTGAAAAAGTAATGGGAGCATCTGTCATGGCTTGATTGACTATCTGGGCCATGTCTTCAGGAGTTATGCTCGGTTTCACCTTGATCTTTCACAGTAAGTCATCCAATACCTGCTGATGCTTGACGAAAGCCTGTGCTAAGTCCAGAATTGAGACATTGGATAAGGCAGTTATCAATTTTTGTGCAGATGTCTCACTTTTCTCTGGGGTGGGCTTAATGAAACTTTTGGAGAACCATGGCATTCTTCTGGCCACCTTAGAGGATGCCCCAGCAGGCTTGGCAGATATCTTCATCTTGCCGAAGGCTGAAATAAGGTCCATCTTTTGAGCATTGGACCAAGCTTGCTGCAACACAAGGACCTAATGTCGAAGTTGCATATCTCTGTTAGAACATGGCCTGATATGCTCCTGCAGCTGAAAGCGTGTTGAAGCGACGCTGTTTTCTTCCCGGATCTGGTTGGAATCACTCCACAATGCCAAAATTCTCTTTAGGACAAAGGGATGGTTTAGATTGAAGGATTTTTGGGAGAAAGGTAAATGATGAAGGAGATATTGAGGATGATGAAAGAGATAGAAATTTTGGATAGAATTTGGAAGACAAAATTTGAGCATTTGAAAAAATTGCAGGCAGGATCAAAATAAGGTTGGAAATTTGAGATCCAGAGAAAAGGTAGGAAAAGGAAAATCGCCTAGACTTTTTGAAGAAAAATATGAGGTTTTTGAAAATCGTTCAGGGTTTTGATAAAACTGTTGAAAAAATAGAGGAAATTTGGAAAATGATGTAAAAGGGAAATGAGAAATAAAGAAGAATGTATTCAATAACATCATGCACAAACAATTATTCACATACAACATTCCCTAAGAAGCTGACTCTAAATGCATCAGTTTTGAAAGAGTTGTAGGTCCCTAATCCTGACTCTAGGCTCAGATCAGTTGTGTCCAATCATGCTATGCCGATATACTCATGCCGAAACCCAAAGTACGTGGCATAAAAATTCATCTCCGATTCTAGGCTTATGTTTTCCCAACATCCTTGAGCGTCTGCTGATATACGTTGGACTATGGCCCTTGGTACGTGGCAGGAGAGCGTTAGCCCAAATAAGTGGCCCAGTTGTGAGGCTTTATCCTGAACTATGGTTCTGAAAGAAAGCCCAACAACATGAAGACTGGGTAGACATAGGTAGGGTAGTTTTTGAAATATGAGCACATGCAAGCAAACATATGGCTTTAAGTCCTAAAGAGATAGAATTTTGAAGAAGCAAACATTGTTTTTACACAAATCCTAGATTGAGGAGTATTGTATTTCAGACCTAAGTCTAAGTGAGCATGAATAAGTCTCCTCAATATGGTCTTACCAAACCATGCCTAGTCTATATGCAATTCATGTCAGCTGGGTTCAAGTCTAGGCTTCTAGGTTCACATGATATCAGAAAGTAAAAGCTGACATTCCATAGAACACGATTTTGATAATTGAACTAAGCTAAGGCACACAGTTGATCAGGCGAAGACAGGTCCCATCACAGTCGTCAAACCTGTTATCATCGAAAAAAAAAATTCCCTCCCTATGCGAGAGAGAGAGAAACAATTCTGCGAGTCAAACTCGACCAAAGTTTTGAAAATTGTTTTGAAAATTACTCACCTCCGTTTTGAAAATTTGTGAGAAAATTCCGTGGAATGGGATCCGCCTATCGGTACGAGGTTCGACCGTTCTTGGCGCTTTTACCAAGGGTAATCGAACCAAGGATCAAATGTGCGTTTTAACTTGACTCAAATATCTAAATCATGTTCTATTTTCCTAGAATGCACAGAGAATCAAGCATGTGCTATGAAATTTTGAAAAGATACAAGTTTGAAAAATATGATGTTTGCTTTGGAAAATTGAGATGTACTTGGAAAATGATTAGAAAAGTGCTTGAAAATGGAATTCCTGGGAAAATCATTGAATTTCATTGGAAATCAGAAATTTACATTGAAAAATGGATTCTCAAGAAAACTTGGACTTTGAGAAAATCAATTTTGAGATTCGGATTGTTTTTATGAGGAAATCGATTTCCAAATTGGATTTGAGAATTCTGGAAAAAATCAATTTCATAAGTAATTCAAGGACTTTGGAAAAATTGATTTTGGGATTTGAAAATGAAATTAAGAATGTTAAAACATTGAAAAATCAGGATTTGAACTTGGGAAATACTTTGAAATGTCATTTGAAAACTCAGAGTTCTGAGAAAATCAATTCCTAAGAAAGACTTAGAAAGTTTTAGAAAAATTGATTTCTCTGAAATGGAATTGGAAAATGAGTTTGAAAATGATGCAAATTGAATGAATGAATGAATTTGAAAGATAATTCATTGAGGAATTGGGAAAATCCTTTTGAAATTTTGAGAAATGCAGTGCATTTTTGAAGTTAGTCTAAGCGTGTAGGCTAGATGTGGCTAATACGAAGATCACAAATCTGGTTTTTCTTCGTATTCTGACTATGGCCATAAATACAAATCCCACCAAGTTTGTGAACTCCTCTAAGAGCTTGTGCACGTGTCATTCGTGTCAACCATAGTGGATTTGGGAAAAATATGCACGAATGATACACCAGAAATTGAAATTTGCAGAAATTAAACTATATGCAATGCATTCCTATTCTAAGCAGAAAATGTAACTCTTATTCCAAATATTACATTGCTTTTTACATTGAATTGAACAAAAAAAAAGAAAGATAATAACCAAATCTTCTTCTTGAATGTTCCTGCAAAACTAGAAAACATGTCAGCACAGAAAATGTAGGTTTATCTGGATTTATCCAAAAATATTAAAAATTATCGGATATTATCCAGATGTAAACCCTGATTCATACCTCTCAGATATAAAAATGAGAAACATATAATAAAAATTCAAAGAATAAAACTTGGAAATTCGAAATTGGGGTCAAAATAACCAAAATGCCCCTGATAGCAAGACTATTGCCTTGAAATCAGGGTTTTCTAAAAGAATTTTTGTAAAATTTAAAAATTTGGAAATTTGGAAATCAAATGAAATAAAATTAAATATGAGATGATGTAATATGATGATATGCATAAAAATTTAGAAAATTAAAGATTGGAATTTCGAAATTGAGGTCAAAATAACCAAAATGCCCCTGATAACAAGACTATGGCCTTGAACCCAGGGTTTTCTAAAATAAATTTTGCAAAAAGTTGAAATATGAAATTCAAATGATATTGAAATTGATCTTAATGTGATATGATATGCTTATTAACATGATAAAATTCCTAAAATGGCAAAAATATCACAAATTACTTAATTTAACTTCATTTTCGACTTTGAATTTAAAAATGAACTAACACAAAAGGTAAATGAACTCCAAATTACACCAAATTTGGCATGGACACCTAGACTAACTCTAAAAACAGAATGAATCTCGAAAATATATATTTTTGATGTTTTTTAATATAAAAATTAACTAAAAATCCTAATAATCAAGATTTTGCGTAAAATTCTAAATCTAAACTAAATTTTGGGTACTAAACTACCATAAAAATTCCCCAAATTTTATGGGGTGACAGAGGAAAGTTAAAAAAATATTTTTGCATTTTACAGATTTTGGTTTTGACCTATGGTCGGAGCTTGACAGTTCCGGCAAGTCGGATCAGAATCCGGCGACTCTAAAACTTAGGGTAGACTGATAAGTTTCGAGAAAAATGATAGAAAAAATAGCAAACAGTGAAGAAAATAACTGAAATTTTGGGAGAATGTCTCTGACAAATAGAGAAAAAATTCCTCTTTTTACAGTTTTGGGATTAGATGAACGATTTGGAAAAAAGTATAGGATTATCAGAGATCTAGATCTCTGTAATTCTCAGACACTGGAATTTGACAGACAAGCAATTTAATTCTGGAAAAAATACCTAGGGTTGCTCCTAAAATTCTCAAATTTTGGGGAATGATAGAGAAAATGGTTAGAAATAACTTAACTGCTGAAAGTTTTGACATCCAACCTACAGATTGAAGCATCACAGCAGATTAGGGTCGGTCTAGACCCTGACAAGGAAAAATCAAAATTTTCACAGGTTTTGAACAAATTTGATTTTTAATAGAGACCAAACCTCATTGTAAAAATCTGGCAAAATACTGAAAAATAATAGATTCTAACAGAGATTCTTTGTATTTTTTAGAGGAAAATTTGGATTTCCCATGGTGGAGATTTCGGGTGTTCTTGTCTGCTAAAACAAAACCTGGAATTTCTAAAAAGGTAAAATCTCAGTTTGGGATTCGGTTTATTAGAGAAGGTTCTAAAACCCAAATCGGTCTAGATTTTTGACAGGACATCACAGATAGATAAATCCAAATACAATAAAATTTCCAAGATTTATATAAGAAAAATCAGGCATAAAATAATGATTGGACTCTGTATAGAAACGAAAACCTATGGATTCTAAGTTTAAATATTAGTAAAACTATATAACATGAACAAAATGACTATGAAATACTAAAACTAACCTATGTATGGAATTTAAACATAATAGCTACATGGAATATGAATGTTAAATAAAATAAAAACTATCAAGGGGCATGATATATTTTTTTTGTTATTTGACTTATGAAGTGAAAGATCCAATCCATCAATTAGATGGATATTTCACTTCATTGGTTCACACATGTAATGCATATATTCTAAGCATGAAGAACACTTAAAGTGAATACCAAAAATTCATATGATAAACTAAAAGGTCTTTGAAATCAAATTCCACCATCTCCCCCCCAAAAAAAGGGTATGAATAAAACCTTTTATAGGCAAAGGAGATGGCCGCAAGATTGAAGGAGTTTGATCAATAGGTTGTTGGTGAAAGTTGGAACCTTGGAGGGTGCTGGAATGCTCCAAATTTGGACCGGCTGGATGGCGCTGGGAGTGGATGCAACAACTGCAGCTATGTGAAGATGGAGTTGCTATAAGGTGGCTGGAACAAAGCTGTCAGCAAGTGCTATAGAGGTGGTTGTGGTTGGAAGTCCGGTGTGGATGGAGCGGCGACTGCAAAACTTGAAGGTTGAGGATGGTTTGGTTCCAAAGATGGACCGGCTGCAGGTGGATACCGACTACAGGTGGTGGCATGCTGGAGGTGTTCCTGTAGTGCTGAAAATGTGGAAGTGGCTATGAAGCTGGAGATGGTGAAGTTGCTGAAGCTAAGGGTGTGCTGCCAAAGGTCTGGCGTGAATGGGAGTGTAAGTGAGAGAGAGAGAGAGGTAGAGAGGAAGTTAGAGCTGAGAAGAGGGAGGCTAAAGGGGTTCCAACGTATGGTGAATGAGGGAAATAGAAAGGAGAAGGGCCTTTAAGGTGGCTGGACCAAGGAAAGGGGAAAGAAAGAAAGGAGGGAAAAGAAGAAGGAAAGAAAAGAGAGGGAAGAAGGAAAGAAAGAAGGAAGAAGGAAAAGGAAAGAAAGAAGAGAAGGAGGGAAGGAAGAAAGAGAGAAGAGAAGAGAAGAGGAGGGGGGCTTGGTCGACCAAGGGGGAGAGGGAAGGAAGGAAGAATGAAGAAGAATAAAGAAAGAAAGAAGAAAAGAAGGAAAAGAAGAAGAAAGAAGAAAGGAAAGAAAAGAAAGAAGGAGAAGGAAAAAAAGGGGAAGAAGAAAAGGAAAGAAGAAGGTAGAATGGAGGTTGACCCCCTTATGGGACCCACCTCTAAAAAAATGAAATAAAAATAAATAAATAAATAAATGATAAAATAAAGAAAAATATAGCAAAAGAAAATGTTTATTTTTTTTATTAAAAGAAAATACAAGTAGATAAGCCATCTCAGAGTGGGCTCACATTCCAAATTTAAAATTCATTTTGAGGATCATAGGGGTAGAATAGTCTTTTTAGAAAATTTATGGATGAAACGAGCTATTTTTGGCAGTTTTTTAAACGAGCTCAAAATTTGAAGTTTCATACCCCGTTGCAAAGCAAATCCAGTTTAGAATTTGAAAATTTGAGATTGAAAGAAGTCCAAATTATTTTTCTCGATAAAATATTTCCAAATTTAGAATCATGGGTGTAAAAATGTCAATTTTAGAAATGCAGAGTTTGAAATTGATTTCTGAATTTTTTTAAAACTCAATCAGGATTGAAATTTATAAAACTAGAGTTCTGGACTTCGAAAATGAAATAAAATGTGATGAAATGCTGAGAAATGATATGAAATGATGAGAAATGACACAAAATGTTATGTAAAATGCAGACCCTGAATGAAGAATTTTGGATATTGGACTTTGATTGACACTTGTACCAGTTCAAAGTGTTAAAATTGATAAAATTTACAAAATGGTTCAAGAAATGGTTTTGAGGCTCTACCGAGCCAAAGTGACACTGAAAATTAGGGTTTGAACTGATTTAAACTAAAACGAACTGGATTGAGCTAGGTTTTAGGGTTTCAGAACTCAAGTGAATCAACAAGACACTGGCTCAACTAAACTCTCAGACTGAATTATCAAGAAACACTGCCATTTTTAGAGAAATGGTGAGAAATGGTCACTAGAGTGAAGTGAATTACAGATACGAGCTGGGTTTGAGCTGGAACAAAGATCAGTAATACTGACATAAACTAAAATTGAAGCTCGAACACTAGCTCAACTGACTGAACTCAGATCAATTTCAACTAAAAGAGCTGAAATGGGCTAAAATGAGTTCTTGAACACTTGGAAATAGTTTTGAACTGAAACTGGAGTGCTTGAACTCCTAGTGAGCTCTAGCTAGACTCAGGGGAATATGACTGACTCAGAGATAATTGGCTTGGATTTGAGTGAGAAATGAGCTCATTTCTGAAGAAATGATCCCATTTTGGTAAGAATGGTCAGAAATAAATGTGGCATGTTCACTGTGAGTTCAGGTGAGCTTGAAATGACTGATATTCTAACTGTTCTGAGCTTAAGAATGAGCTTGGTTGACTCTGATTGACTGGGGTCTGGATTGACCTAGGGGTAAAATAATAATTTTCCTAATGAAAGTGGGTAAAATGATAATTTTCTAACACAAACTCGGGGTTGGACTCCTGTACTGACCTACCAGGGTTGGCATCTGCACGAGGGGTGTGTTCGACAATGGATTAGGAAACTTTGGGGTGTTTACACACAACTAAGCTCATTTTAGGCTTAGAAGAACTAAAATGTCAGTCATTTCTAGCTCTCTTGAGCTCACGATGAGTAGACCCTATTCATTTCAGCTAAATATGGTTCATTTTATGTGAAATGATCTCATTTCTAGCTCGAATTCAACCCAATTGTCTTAGAGTTAGTCAATTGTAATAGATCTTATTCCTCTGTGTCTAACTTGAGCTCATTAGAAGTTCAAGTAGTCCAGTTTCAGTTCAAACTTGTTTCCCACATTCTTGGAGTTTATTTTAGCTCATTTTAGCTAAAATTGAGCTAACCTCAGTCAACCCAGCTAGGATTTAGCTCCGGATTTAGTTCACCTTAGTTTAATTGATTGTTATTTTAGCTCACACCTAGCACATTCTTTTCACTCACTTCACTCTATAGTGAATTCCTCATCATTTCATATAGAATTGTATATGTTTTCTATCACCTGGTCTAGGAGTCTAGTTGAGCTAGTATCTTTAGTTCATCTAAGTTCAGAAACCTTAGAACCCAGTTCAACCTAGTTCAACCTAGTTCAACCCGGTTCAACCCAGTTTAAACATTACCTTCCAAGTATCATTCTTCGCCCTACAGGGCAAAATCATTTCTGATCTTGGTCATTTCTACTCAGAGTGGCAATTCAGTCAATTTCTAGTCCGGACTCAGATCAATTCCTTTTTTGCGATTATATCTATATCCAAGATCCAATTCATGTTCTAATTTGGACAATAGATCCAATGTTGGATCTGATATCCGATATCCATTTTCTATCCTGGACCTAGATCTTTTATTCAATTCATTCTATTATCTATATCCAGGGTCCAATCAATTTTTTGAACCTGGATTATTTCATCAGATATCTGGGGTTCAATCATCTATTATTCCATATTCGTTCTTCAATTCTTATTTAATATCCAGGATCCATTTTCACCTTATTCCTGATCCAAGATCCACTTTCCAATCTTATCTTTGATTCAATATTCACTTTTCAATTGTATCTTTGATTCAGGATTCATTTTCCAATCCTATCTTTGATTTAAGGTTCGTCCATCATTTTCAAGTATGGATCAAACTCATTGTCTGAGATCCAAATCCATTTGTCATTTTGAAACTTTGGATCCAGATCCGAATTCAAAACTTTCTTCTAATTTCAAACCTGGGTTCAAAGATTGATTTTACATTTTAATCTAAACCCAGTGTTTTACATTTGACATTTTGAAATGCCTTTTTTAGAAAAACAATGTGTGTCAGGTCTGGATTCGAATTGGATTTTGATTTGGATTTTTGTCAGGCTCGAATTTCAAAGTGGAACTTAGATCCAATCCAATTCACCTTAGATGGAACCCACCTAGGTGTCATCACTTCTTGATCATTTCTTTCATTTGGTTTTCTTATTTTTTGTTATTTCAGAAATCTAGTTAATTTAGAACTTTGTTTTTTGTTTTTTATCTTTTAGTTTTATTCTTTTGTTTTTAACCTTTTTAAACCTTTATTTTAATTGCTTTAAAATCAAATATGGACCCCACTTAGGTGGGGCCACATTGGATTCTCTCTTAAGTGTTTCAATTAGGTTGAAATAAGAAAAGTCAAAAATAATTTCAATAAGGACTCTATTAAGGTGGTTGACCCTCTAGTCTCCAAAATTTTTAAAATTTGCTAATTAAGTATTGATTAATTAAGCAAATCTAGAACCTCTAGAATCCCTATCATCATCAAAAAATTTATTATAAATAAAGGCCCAAAGGGGGACATCCAGCCCTCTCCTCTTCTCCTTAACTTTTCTTCTTTTTCTTCCTTTTCTTCCCTAAGTGCCGCCCCCTTTTCCTCCTTTTTCGTTTCTTTTTCTTTTGCTGCAGCAAGGGAAGATCAAGGTAATCCCTCTTACTCTCTCTTTTATTTTCTTTATTTCATTATTCCATATTTACTGTATTTTTATTCTTTTGTTTCACAATTACGTGAAGTAGGAACTCGGTTTTTCATAAACCGAGTTCAAACTTCAATCGGATACATCAATGCAAATCCCATGTCTTGCTTTCATTTTTTTTCTTTTTTAGTTTATTCACGAGCATCCTAGATTTAGGTTTACATTGTTGTTTGCATCTATACAAAATAAAAAATATTTTCATCTGTCTTTTCTTTTCTTTATGCATGTTAGATTAGGGGTTTTTTAATCTTGTATTAACAGTCACGTTTAAATCTTGATTCTGGCCTCGTATTAGCATCACTATTTTATGTACTTATTTTCATTGTTTCAAGCTGAATTTTTTATGAGAGATATATTCATATTCTTACGTGAATCTGGCAAAAATTTATGATTTTTTGGCATCTATTGGCCCAATTTTAAAATCAAGAACCGAAACTTATTTTGTGCATCGTCAAAACGCTATGCAAAATCATGGTCAACTTGCCAGAGTCATATCTTCCTCACCGGAGATGATTTTCAGATATGTAAAAAGTGGTTTCTTGATCTGCACGTCTAGTTTATTTCTGATGATTTTGGTGATTTTTGAGGCCTGTTTGATATTTTATTTTAACCCAAAACCAAAACTTATTTCTCGGCATTGTCAGGCATTATTCATAATCAAGATCATCTTTCTGGAGTCATATCTCTCTAACCGGATACAATTTTCTGATCCATAAAAAGGAACTTTTTCGTTATCATGTCTAGTTTAAATCTGAAATATTTTATGATTTTTAATTTTTGTTTACTATTTTATTTCAGCTCAAAACCATGACAGGTACAAAATACCCTATTATGCAACCTGTTTCCATTTTTTTATTTAATATATGTTTCCAGAATATCCATTAAATTTATTTCTTAATTGCATGCTATTTTTAGGGTTGTTCAGGGTGTTCATGTCAATTTTCAAAATTTTTGAATGTCATTTAATATTTTATCTTGCTATTTTTCAAGAATCGGTTTCTTGCAGAGCCCTGTTCTGCAGAAATACACACAGATTCAATCTTTTCTTGTTTATATTATCTTTTCATAAATAGTTTTTATATTTTTATATTTTGATTATTTTCTTGATCATGTCAGGGTGCTCTCCACCTGATTTGGTGTCGATTCGTACTCGTTTGGTCTTCAGATTAGGCATATTTCAAAACTGTGTTTTGAAACCCTGATTTTTAACATTATTTTTTCAATTATTCTAAATCTCTAGGGGTATTTTAGACTTTTTGCCTTCAATTCTGAAATTCTTATTTTATAATCAGTTTAATTTTATAGTTTATTAAATCTTGCATTTTCATTTAGTTTATTTATGATTTTTATTTTATGAATGCATGGAAAAGGCCTATTTCAAGATAAATATCCGTCAATTTCCAGATATTGTTGGATAAATCCTAAAGAGCTCACATATTTCTACTGACAAGTTTGTTGATTTTGCAAGAAAGCTCAAGACTTTATTTTTCTTTAATTTATTATTTAATTTTTTAATATAAATTATAATCAAATACCAAAAATAGTAGAAATTTACTTTTTTGTATAGCTTAGGATTGCATAAGCATATAGTTTATTTTTTTAATATTAATTGCTATGGATTATCATGCATATTCACATTTCAAATTCCACTTATGGTGAAACACGAATGGCACCTACATCTTCTTCTAAGAAATTAATAAACATAGTAGAATTCGTATTTGTGACCATAGTCAGAATACAAATGAAATTCAAGTTTTATTAATCTCTTTTAAGATACAAAAGCCTAAACACTTAGGTTATTTTTAAAATCATTACATGCTTTCAAAATATTTTTCAAAACCTTTCTCTTACAATTTAAATAAAGTATATTCAAAACATATTTGTGGCCATAGTCATAAATATGTGGAAAATTTATTTTATCTGAATTCTATAAGGCACAAAAACCCCTTTTTCATCAAAAGAATTTAAAAAAACAAGGAGATTTATCAATGATTTTTCTCAAAATTTCTTTCAAAAGGGAATTGCATCCATGCACCATTTAGACTTAGGTCGCATTAGGCATGATCCCACAAGGCTACACGCCCAATCAGTTGCTCCCTTTCAGAAATTCATTTTTAAAATATTTCTTCAAAAAGTATTTTCAACAATTTCAGACATGCATCATGTTTTCAATAAACTTCTTTTCAAAATCATGTTATGTGTGTTTGATTTTCTCGACATTCTATGATTTAGAATAATTTCTTAGACATTTGAACAAAACAAGGCATACAGTTCAATCCTTGGTTCGATTACCTCTGGTTAAGGTGCCAGGAATGGATGAACCTCGTACCGACAGACGAGTCCCCTTCTCTCAAGTTTTCCCATATTTTTTAAAATGGATGCGAGTTTTCTAAAAACTTTTTTAAAAAGTTAGTTGACTTGCAAAAGTAAAATTTTGCATGATAACAACATGGAAGAAGCTTGAGAGGGGGCATGGTGCAACTAGAAGACTCCTCTCAGATGACATGGTGTAGGGTATGAAACGGGTTGCTGGCAACATAGACACCATTGTCAGATATGATCCAAAAGGACCAAAATTGGTTAGAGTTATATGGGATGAGTCGAGGACGGAAGGAGATGAGAGATTAGAAACAGGGGGAGGTTCATAAACATAAGGAGGTGCTAGTGGAAGATGGACAACTCTAAAAGAAGAGACGACAAAAATTTTAGGGTGAATCAGAGGTTGGGGGAATAGCTAGGTTTCTAAAGGTGGTAGAATGTTTAATGGGGATGGCAAGCGAAGAGAGATTGTGGGTGGTTGCTAGTATAAAAGAGGTGTTGGGGAAGAAAAACCATAATAATGGTGGTTGTTCTTGATTAGAACAGAAGTGGATGAAGCCAAAAGCCCTAGAGATTTGTCATTCCCCATTGGAGCCGCTTGCAACCTGGAATTGATAGCAATTAAGTTGTTGGGACCCTGCAACATAATCTTACGGGTACGCATGATCTCAAATGCGAGTGTTGAAACAACATGGAGAATGCTACTTATTGGAAATTGCCATTGTCGGTCCTCGAAGCTTGCATTGACGTGAGTGGTCAGCATTTTCCTTAGCCTATCGATGTCCTCGATGAGTCCAGGTCATTAGGTTGAAAGGTGAGCAGGACCCTTGAACCCAATGTAAGAGAGATATCACCTTGGTTGCACTCATCAATCAACCATGCCTCTCTATATATAGTGGGAGTTACATCATGGCATGCATGCATGTGAACCACTCATATTCACATAATGATTGTGAGCTCTTCACATTCACGTAACAACCCTCTCCACTCTTCTTTGTCTTTTGGTGTGCCTTGTATCAAACCAGGTCACCTCTGGTTGGACCCACTCCAAAAGTTTGACATTCTCACTTGACTCATTGATAAAAAAAAATACATAATCAAGGTTTTTATCATTACCTCAATTCAATTTCCATATGGATTCACATGCTATCTTGTATCACAAGAATGAATCATATGATTTTTGGAGATGAAACACCTTTATATGAAATGTCATATTTTTATGTACTACAATATTATTCATTTTCAGTGTTTTAGCATGTTAAAATTATCTTTATGAATGAGTTGGTCTCTAACCCATTATATTAATCATTTTAATATTGTTATTCTGCTATTCTCTCTACCCAAATGAGAGATACCTTACACAAAATTAACAATGCCCAAAATCATAGAGAATCAATTTGGTTTCATAAATGTGATCATATATAACCATAATGAATTGTTATATATCAAAAGGAATCAAACAGACCCATCCCCATTACATATTGAAAATATAATCTCGATGCTAGTCCTTTAATAAAGAGATCTGCAGTCATTTCTTTTGTACTGATTGTATCAATACATACTAAATGATTCTCAGTTATTTCTTTAACAATAAAGTACTTTAACTCCATGTGTCAACACGAGGTGAAACTTTATTTGTTATTCGAGGATAAGACAACTTCATTATCGTAAAAGATATTAAGTGGTCTCTCAATATAGCATACAATCCCAAGACCCATAATGAAATTTCTTATCCAAATGACTTGAGATGAAGTCTTGTATAGAGCAATAAATTTTGCCTCTATGGTATGAGATGCAATTGTAAACTGCTTTCCGCTTTTCCATAAGATGGCACCACCTGCCAGTAAAAAGATGTATCCAATAATAGACTTTCTACTGTTGAGACATCCTCCTAAATCTGCATCAAAGTATCCAATGATCTTTAGGTGGTTAACCATTTTATAGGCCAACATATAGTCTTTCGTTCCTTACAAATAATGCATGACCTTCTTCGCTGCCTTTCAGTGTGCAATGCCTAGATTAGACTGATATCTACCAAGCATCCCCTTAACATACATGATATCTGGTCATGTGTAAGTCTGTGCGTATTGCAAATTCCCAACTGCTGAAGCATATGGGATAGTTGCCATCTGAGTATTTTCATTATCATCCTGAGGATATTTTTTTAGGCTCAATTTATCCACTTTCACTATGGGTGCTGATCTAGGAGAATAATTTTTTATCATATATCTTTTAAAAACCTTAAGGATATAGGATTTATGAGAGAGGCTAAAGACACCCTTAGTTCTATCACTACAGATCTGAATTTTAAGGACATATGCAGTCGCACCCATGTACTTCATATCAAAATGAGAGGAAAAAAATATTTTATCTCATGTAACATACTCAAATTATTAGTTGCAAGAAGAATATCATCAACATCCAAAACCAGAATTATTAACTTACTTTCACTAGCCTTAAGATATATACATTGATCAACAATGTTTTCAGTAAATTCAAAGTTCAAAATCACCTGATTAAACTTTTTATACCATTGGCAGGAGACTCGTTTAAGACTATAAATTAATTTCTTTAATTTACAAACCAAAATTATTTGAGTCATCTACACTGAAACCAGAGAGTTGTTACATATATACCTCTTCTTCCAGATCCTCATTTAGGAAAGTCGTTTTTATATCCATTTGATGTAGCTCTAAATCAAAATAAACTATAAGGGTCATGATTTGTAAAACCCGCAAATTTTCGATAATTATCAAACTAAATAAAAGATAAAATTCTTTAAAATAAATACGATAAAATGATATAGAGTCGATCCAAATGGATCTTGAATCCAAACTGGATCAAATGGATCCAGTATCTGGATTCGGGTACGATGAACGGATTTGGATCCTAGATGGATTTGAAACCCAATTAGAATCCAATTGGATCTTAATGGATCCAAATAAGGTTGAATTGCGAATAAGATCCAAAAATCTAGTTAGAATGTTCAAAAGATCTAAAATATAGTTTTATCCAACTCGTATTTGAGATTCGTCATGAACCAAATTCGTATACATATGAATTAATAAAGACCTATCATGCAACAAGAGGTGAAGTAGTGTTATGGCAAAAAGGTCTTGCCTAGTCGGGAGGGAACCTGAGTTCAAATCTCAATAGCCTTATACCCCAATTTTAACAAGAGGATGTGTCTTTTTGCCAAAAATGTCATTTCTGGAATTTTCGCCAAAACTTTAATAAAGGTTAAATTTAATAACGTTGCAAGAAATTGCAACAAAACATGCAATAGCACATTGGTGGAGCTCGTTTCCCTTTAGGGAAGAGAACCCCGATTCAAATCTTCATGTGCGCCAGACCATTTTGACAAAAAAATAAATAATTTTTTTCCTTTTGGCTGGAATTCGAGAAGACTTCATAACTCCTCATTAAAGTGGCATTAATGACAACCACGTTTTCAAGGAAGGAGTGGGCTGGGCGATTTCCCCAAAAGGGAAACCCAACAAAAAAAATTAATGAAAAACGGTTTGCCTTGGCAAGGTCCCCATTCCCACGGTTTTTGAAATAGAAAAAAAGGGGGGTTACATAAGGTATTGAATAGGGAAGGGTTCTGGAAGAAAAACGGCTGGTGGGGGAGGGGAAAGACTTTACAAAAACCGAGTTTTTGTAGAGTCGTCTTCCTCCCTCTTCTCATTTCTTTCCCTATTTCAGCCATTGACAACCATTGTTCCCGACCTCGGTGATTTTCGGGTAAGAACCAGCAACAGGAGAGACGTGCGGAGCAAGAGGAAGCACTCTCTTCGATTTTTTTTTTCGGTCTTCAACAAGGTAAGGGCATATTCTCTCTACGTATGTGCACAGAACCATGGGGTACCTATGGGTGTTTGATTACTCAAATATCTATCAAATACCTAAGACTCCCCTTGTTTTTATTTCCATTGCATATAATGGTGTTTTCATTATTGTGCTGAAAAAAAAAAATATACATGTATATCTAATACTGGTGTGAACATGATGATGTTGCCATTATAGCATGTGCATACAAGCATGAAAATTCGACATATTGTTGTTGTTGTTCTTCTTTTCTATACAGTTGATTTATCAATTAAGTAGAAAAAAAAATACATATATATATATATACAAGGGATGATTTGATTAGTTATGCATACAACCATCATAACCGAACTGCATGTCTTTTAAGAGTAAATCAATCATATATTTTGCTGTTATATGTCTTGAAGCATAAATCTCTGTATACGTTTGAATGTATATCTATATGTCTTCCCCTTCATATAGACCTTATCTGATTTCTTCATCTACATGTAGATACAGAAGAAAAAAAAATCATACTGACATCCGATCTTAGATCGGTATCACCCAGTTTACGTATCTTGATAATTATTGTTTTTATTTTTTTTTTGTTTCACATATGGAAGAATTCATCTATTACAATGCAAGGAGGTTGCTCGGTGACCTGAGAAGGCACAAGTCGAACCAATTGACTTGTACACATACCCTAAATGGCATGTAACCACCACTGTGACATTTCCCACGCACATGCACTTGACGGTTCGCATCCAACACTATGACATTTTCTACACACACGCTTGATGAATTGTACCCATCACGATTATATTGTTAATTCCAGAACCTCATAGGTGAATGAAATCATAATTTTTTTACTACGTGAACCCAATCTGATGGTATGAGGTTCACCATAATCATTGAAGTAGTACAACTTAAGGTAGATGGGTTATTTATATAGATTGGCCTGGGCATGGTTGATGCAGCAGGTATGCCATACCTTGATGGCATAACCACTACTTGCTGAAACCAATAGGAATTCAGCTGAACTGATAAGGAACCAACTTATGTATGTCATTAGGTGTTGGGACGTTGCATGTCCAAATCACTATGGTCTACATGTACACTTGGTATGTGTCTAACTAAGTTATTAGGTGATGGAGCCCTATGAAAACCACTAATCTAAATGGTATGCATAGTCTAGTATAGACCAAAATTTTTGGTCAACGGTTTTTGCTAAGTCTCGATTTACGCACATGGGCTGGGGATACATTGAAGAGTTGAATAGGTTTTAGTAGGCTTGAGTATTGAAGATATGACCAGCTACGCTGCCACATTAGTAGATCGGCTATGGGTATGGGGCTGCCATCGAGTTCGTGACCCTAAACCGCCATCATATACCAAGGGGCTAGGGAAACGAATCTGCGATTATCAATCACACTACCCCATTGGCACACCTTTCTAGCCTATTCAAGTATGATCTTGAAACCACACGGAAGCATTTATGGGCTGCGTTGAACATGAAGGTGCCATGGATTGTAAAATTGTCAATGACCCATCGTGACCTGACTATAGTCTCAAGAGAATATATATATATATATACGAAAGGAAAATCTTTGTCTATGACATGGTGAGTAGTTGTGCTTATAGTGTTTACACAAAATATTGACAAAACATTTCCTAAGGCATCGATACACTCAACAGATGAAGTTTTACATCAAATCAAAATTAAAATACCATATATCATACCTTAAAGGATTTCTACGTTAACATGGGTAAACTATACAGTTTAGCTCACTACCATCCGTTTGGTATAATACACAAAGTAATAATGATAATAATGTAATATTAATAAGGGCAAAATGCATTGTACACTTAGAGTTTGGTTATATGGGCCACAGAGATTATTGATGGCATGGTTACTTCTTTCTTGCTCATTCTAAATATGCAAATCCCGTTCGGACATAAATTTGCCCTTGAAATCATGACAGTCATATTGAAGCATGAGGAGATATGAGATGAACACCAACCCACTAGTTATATTATGATGATCATATCACAATGGTTGTAAATCCACTACAAACCTGAAGATATAGTCGCTTATGATATATGTGTACCTATGAAAGTCACTTTTTATGCATATCCGCTTAAGAATGTTACGTATTAATGAAGGTGACAATGAATGAGATTTCAATGATGTATTCTTATCGCATAATGGTTTGTATGTGACTTGTTGTAAACACATATGCTAGCTATAAATTACCCAATCAATGAGAATCTACAGTGACATGGTGGTCAGATATTTAAAATTATGCTTCCACCTACATTAGTCATGGCAAAATCACCATAGTGTTCATGATTAAATAGTATGATGAAGTGCCTTATTATCTGTTTATGAATAAAATGGTATGTATTGGTAAATAAGCTAAATGAATGAGAGGTTAATGACGTAATCTTGTTGCACATTATTTTGGGGTGTGGTTGACATAGGAATGTTGGAACCCAGGTTAAATGCAGGATTCACCTATGGTTAAATATATGATTTTTGTTATAAAATAAATATATATAAGGGCATGATGGTCCAAGGTTGAAACTAAGCACGCATAACTCTTGTGGTGTCGTATGGGCATTCATGATGCTAATCAAGTTGCATATAAAATGATTTATGATTTTGTACGTAAGGGTTACGACATGTTTTGTGTGAGGTGATCTATGTTTGTTTTACAAAAATTTGCAAAGTAAAGGACATCTTCATTCCATAATCGTGTGAAAGCTTAAAATTGAGCTTGCAGCTTCGTTGCAAGCTGATAGTGTCATACGTGCACATATGAATTGGTAAAGTTGGGTTATGCCATGTTGCAGCATAACCAATAGGGTGCGATTTGTATACTCTAGCATCAAAATCAAAAGTTAAATTCATACATGATGACATCAATGAAAATTCTAGACTCTGGGTATACCTGAAAGACGGTATATGTTACCAGTTTCTATTGGGGGGGTTCAGGGTACATCTGAAAGACGATGTATGTTACTAGACCCAATCAAACAAGAATGAAAATATATGCACACCTAAAATAAAAAATTATGAGATTCTGGGTATACCTGAAATGGTATATGTTACTGGTTTCCCGGGATACTGGGTATACCTGACAACGGTATATGTTACTGGTTTCTCAGGGCTCTGGATACACCTGAAAGACGGTGTATGTTACTGGACCCATGGTCTACCTTGGAGAGGGTAGATGGTACAAGCTCCGTGGGACAATTTTTGTTTTGGTGAGAGCGAGGCGTCTCACCCGGTCCCCAGTCCTCGGAGTTAGGGGGCCAGGACTACCAATTCGTCCTAGGTGGTAGATCCAAGTCTTCTGCAGAAGTACAAGGTGCATCCTAATTCTAGTTCTAGCCATTGGGGAGTACTCTCTCGGTCGTGAACCGTCCCCTTTGGATATCCGTACGGCTAGTCACACGGGTTATAAAATAATATACCCTCGTGTGGTCTTGGTCCGCTACGATGTCGAATGCCTGTGCGTACCCACAGGGTAATTAACAAGATGAAACATAAAGTTAGTGCATTAAGAAAAATCTTCAAGTAATTGCTTACTGCTTGAGGTTGAAAATGTCGGAGTAAACTGTGACTCCTGCAGGGCATGATTCAAATTGGTTTCCTTTACATGGAAACTGTGATAACTTATGAATGATGTGTTGAACATTGATATTTGTGCTTTATGCACACTTTACATGAAACACTTTAGTTAAGTCAATTGTACATCCTCATTAGTTCCAAAGTTGTTATTGCTTATATAAATATGGTTCATGCATATGATGTATCGTGCTTTGATGTTAGTGGAATATATCATGAAATACTTGACTTTAGTGACCTGTACATTTATCACTTGTTAAATGGTTATTAGTTCTATCTAAACATGTTGCACATATACTTGTACACGTGCCACTGTGCACATTCATATGGATATTATGCTTCTTACTCAGACGTGGTAGTCTGACTCTTTCTGAATTAATGTTTTTCAGGAAACTGTATGACAAGCAATTGTGGACGTCGCTGCGGACAGTGCTATGTGACCATATCTTCTTCGGATGTCCTGAGGATTTCTGACTTGTAATAAATCATCAAGTTGTAAATGATAACTTGTAGTATTTCAATGCAAGCATTTATTTTACTTAAATTCCTTGAGTCTGTGCTATTACTTGTAACCCGCCCAAATAATTTGAATAAGGATTTATTAAAGTTTCCGCTGTTGTTGTTTAGAAAAAAAAAATTATTCCAAAATTTTCAAGTTAAATATTTGGGGCGTTACAACTATGGCATCAGAGCAGGACAAGAATATATGGTTCATGGCCTTCCAGCGACCCTGCAAGAGCTCTGTAAGTATATAGCATATGAATTATTTTTTTTTCTGAAGAAATCGATTTATTGTGTGAAAATCGAGAACCTAGATATATGGTTAGGAACATCATTTGATATATGTTGTGATCAAGATAAGCAAGAGACGTAAGTTAGTTTGTTGTTCTAATAGATGGCTTGGGAAGCTAGGTGTGACGATATTCTTGAATCACTAAACAAGCTTCGGAGAACGAATAAACATGGAAGGTCAACCTTGATAGTAATTGCATCAACAACCACAAATGTTAAGTCAGAATGAAGGACGAAGAGTCTTTAGAGAATAGACAAGACTTAAAGATTTTATTATGCATGTTGTCGAGAGCCAAGATGAATATCTGGTTTAAATATTCAATAGAATGATTTTAAGTTTAATACTTGGACTTGTCTAATCTAGAATTCTATATAAGATCGTAACGAATACTATCAGGAATATACGATCTGATGAATCGAGATTAGATACCCGTTGAACACTGAATCATATCTGAGTCAGGTGATATCTTTAGGTCTTATATCACTTTCTATTAAATAAAGACTATAATGATCTAGGTAGGGATTGTGGATACCTTGAATAAGACTCTAAATAAGACACAAGGTTTAAATTTCAATGGATTTTGAAAATTTTCATTAAGTATAACACACGTAGTAAGATATCCCAATCCAATTGTTTAATCCTTGTAACGAATTTCGCGGACGAAATTCTTTTTAGGGGGAAAGGATGTAAAACCCGCAAATTTTCGATAATTATCAAACTAAATAAAAGATAAAATTCTTTAAAATAAATACGATAAAATGATATAGAGTCGATCCAAATGGATCTTGAATCCAAACTGGATCAAATGGATCCAGTATCTGGATTCGGGTACGATGAACGGATTTGGATCCTAGATGGATTTGAAACCCAATTAGAATCCAATTGGATCTTAATGGATCCAAATAAGGTTGAATTGCGAATAAGATCCAAAAATCTAGTTAGAATGTTCAAAAGATCTAAAATATAGTTTTATCCAACTCGTATTTGAGATTCGTCATGAACCAAATTCGTATACATATGAATTAATAAAGACCTATCATGCAACAAGAGGTGAAGTAGTGTTATGGCAAAAAGGTCTTGCCTAGTCGGGAGGGAACCTGAGTTCAAATCTCAATAGCCTTATACCCCAATTTTAACAAGAGGATGTGTCTTTTTGCCAAAAATGTCATTTCTGGAATTTTCGCCAAAACTTTAATAAAGGTTAAATTTAATAACGTTGCAAGAAATTGCAACAAAACATGCAATAGCACATTGGTGGAGCTCGTTTCCCTTTAGGGAAGAGAACCCCGATTCAAATCTTCATGTGCGCCAGACCATTTTGACAAAAAAATAAATAATTTTTTTCCTTTTGGCTGGAATTCGAGAAGACTTCATAACTCCTCATTAAAGTGGCATTAATGACAACCACGTTTTCAAGGAAGGAGTGGGCTGGGCGATTTCCCCAAAAGGGAAACCCAACAAAAAAAAAATTAATGAAAAACGGTTTGCCTTGGCAAGGTCCCCATTCCCACGGTTTTTGAAATAGAAAAAAAGGGGGGTTACATAAGGTATTGAATAGGGAAGGGTTCTGGAAGAAAAACGGCTGGTGGGGGAGGGGAAAGACTTTACAAAAACCGAGTTTTTGTAGAGTCGTCTTCCTCCCTCTTCTCATTTCTTTCCCTATTTCAGCCATTGACAACCATTGTTCCCGACCTCGGTGATTTTCGGGTAAGAACCAGCAACAGGAGAGACGTGCGGAGCAAGAGGAAGCACTCTCTTCGATTTTTTTTTTCGGTCTTCAACAAGGTAAGGGCATATTCTCTCTACGTATGTGCACAGAACCATGGGGTACCTATGGGTGTTTGATTACTCAAATATCTATCAAATACCTAAGACTCCCCTTGTTTTTATTTCCATTGCATATAATGGTGTTTTCATTATTGTGCTGAAAAAAAAATATACATGTATATCTAATACTGGTGTGAACATGATGATGTTGCCATTATAGCATGTGCATACAAGCATGAAAATTCGACATATTGTTGTTGTTGTTCTTCTTTTCTATACAGTTGATTTATCAATTAAGTAGAAAAAAAAATACATATATATATATACAAGGGATGATTTGATTAGTTATGCATACAACCATCATAACCGAACTGCATGTCTTTTAAGAGTAAATCAATCATATATTTTGCTGTTATATGTCTTGAAGCATAAATCTCTGTATACGTTTGAATGTATATCTATATGTCTTCCCCTTCATATAGACCTTATCTGATTTCTTCATCTACATGTAGATACAGAAGAAAAAAAATCATACTGACATCCGATCTTAGATCGGTATCACCCAGTTTACGTATCTTGATAATTATTGTTTTTATTTTTTTTTTGTTTCACATATGGAAGAATTCATCTATTACAATGCAAGGAGGTTGCTCGGTGACCTGAGAAGGCACAAGTCGAACCAATTGACTTGTACACATACCCTAAATGGCATGTAACCACCACTGTGACATTTCCCACGCACATGCACTTGACGGTTCGCATCCAACACTATGACATTTTCTACACACACGCTTGATGAATTGTACCCATCACGATTATATTGTTAATTCCAGAACCTCATAGGTGAATGAAATCATAATTTTTTTACTACGTGAACCCAATCTGATGGTATGAGGTTCACCATAATCATTGAAGTAGTACAACTTAAGGTAGATGGGTTATTTATATAGATTGGCCTGGGCATGGTTGATGCAGCAGGTATGCCATACCTTGATGGCATAACCACTACTTGCTGAAACCAATAGGAATTCAGCTGAACTGATAAGGAACCAACTTATGTATGTCATTAGGTGTTGGGACGTTGCATGTCCAAATCACTATGGTCTACATGTACACTTGGTATGTGTCTAACTAAGTTATTAGGTGATGGAGCCCTATGAAAACCACTAATCTAAATGGTATGCATAGTCTAGTATAGACCAAAATTTTTGGTCAACGGTTTTTGCTAAGTCTCGATTTACGCACATGGGCTGGGGATACATTGAAGAGTTGAATAGGTTTTAGTAGGCTTGAGTATTGAAGATATGACCAGCTACGCTGCCACATTAGTAGATCGGCTATGGGTATGGGGCTGCCATCGAGTTCGTGACCCTAAACCGCCATCATATACCAAGGGGCTAGGGAAACGAATCTGCGATTATCAATCACACTACCCCATTGGCACACCTTTCTAGCCTATTCAAGTATGATCTTGAAACCACACGGAAGCATTTATGGGCTGCGTTGAACATGAAGGTGCCATGGATTGTAAAATTGTCAATGACCCATCGTGACCTGACTATAGTCTCAAGAGAATATATATATATATACGAAAGGAAAATCTTTGTCTATGACATGGTGAGTAGTTGTGCTTATAGTGTTTACACAAAATATTGACAAAACATTTCCTAAGGCATCGATACACTCAACAGATGAAGTTTTACATCAAATCAAAATTAAAATACCATATATCATACCTTAAAGGATTTCTACGTTAACATGGGTAAACTATACAGTTTAGCTCACTACCATCCGTTTGGTATAATACACAAAGTAATAATGATAATAATGTAATATTAATAAGGGCAAAATGCATTGTACACTTAGAGTTTGGTTATATGGGCCACAGAGATTATTGATGGCATGGTTACTTCTTTCTTGCTCATTCTAAATATGCAAATCCCGTTCGGACATAAATTTGCCCTTGAAATCATGACAGTCATATTGAAGCATGAGGAGATATGAGATGAACACCAACCCACTAGTTATATTATGATGATCATATCACAATGGTTGTAAATCCACTACAAACCTGAAGATATAGTCGCTTATGATATATGTGTACCTATGAAAGTCACTTTTTATGCATATCCGCTTAAGAATGTTACGTATTAATGAAGGTGACAATGAATGAGATTTCAATGATGTATTCTTATCGCATAATGGTTTGTATGTGACTTGTTGTAAACACATATGCTAGCTATAAATTACCCAATCAATGAGAATCTACAGTGACATGGTGGTCAGATATTTAAAATTATGCTTCCACCTACATTAGTCATGGCAAAATCACCATAGTGTTCATGATTAAATAGTATGATGAAGTGCCTTATTATCTGTTTATGAATAAAATGGTATGTATTGGTAAATAAGCTAAATGAATGAGAGGTTAATGACGTAATCTTGTTGCACATTATTTTGGGGTGTGGTTGACATAGGAATGTTGGAACCCAGGTTAAATGCAGGATTCACCTATGGTTAAATATATGATTTTTGTTATAAAATAAATATATATAAGGGCATGATGGTCCAAGGTTGAAACTAAGCACGCATAACTCTTGTGGTGTCGTATGGGCATTCATGATGCTAATCAAGTTGCATATAAAATGATTTATGATTTTGTACGTAAGGGTTACGACATGTTTTGTGTGAGGTGATCTATGTTTGTTTTACAAAAATTTGCAAAGTAAAGGACATCTTCATTTCATAATCGTGTGAAAGCTTAAAATTGAGCTTGCAGCTTCGTTGCAAGCTGATAGTGTCATACGTGCACATATGAATTGGTAAAGTTGGGTTATGCCATGTTGCAGCATAACCAATAGGGTGCGATTTGTATACTCTAGCATCAAAATCAAAAGTTAAATTCATACATGATGACATCAATGAAAATTCTAGACTCTGGGTATACCTGAAAGACGGTATATGTTACCAGTTTCTATTGGGGGGGTTCAGGGTACATCTGAAAGACGATGTATGTTACTAGACCCAATCAAACAAGAATGAAAATATATGCACACCTAAAATAAAAAATTATGGGATTCTGGGTATACCTGAAATGGTATATGTTACTGGTTTCCCGGGATACTGGGTATACCTGACAACGGTATATGTTACTGGTTTCTCAGGGCTCTGGATACACCTGAAAGACGGTGTATGTTACTGGACCCATGGTCTACCTTGGAGAGGGTAGATGGTACAAGCTCCGTGGGACAATTTTTGTTTTGGTGAGAGCGAGGCGTCTCACCCGGTCCCCAGTCCTCGGAGTTAGGGGGCCAGGACTACCAATTCGTCCTAGGTGGTAGATCCAAGTCTTCTGCAGAAGTACAAGGTGCATCCTAATTCTAGTTCTAGCCATTGGGGAGTACTCTCTCGGTCGTGAACCGTCCCCTTTGGATATCCGTACGGCTAGTCACACGGGTTATAAAATAATATACCCTCGTGTGGTCTCGGTCCGCTACGATGTCGAATGCCTGTGCGTACCCACAGGGTAATTAACAAGATGAAACATAAAGTTAGTGCATTAAGAAAAATCTTCAAGTAATTGCTTACTGCTTGAGGTTGAAAATGTCGGAGTAAACTGTGACTCCTGCAGGGCATGATTCAAATTGGTTTCCTTTACATGGAAACTGTGATAACTTATGAATGATGTGTTGAACATTGATATTTGTGCTTTATGCACACTTTACATGAAACACTTTAGTTAAGTCAATTGTACATCCTCATTAGTTCCAAAGTTGTTATTGCTTATATAAATATGGTTCATGCATATGATGTATCGTGCTTTGATGTTAGTGGAATATATCATGAAATACTTGACTTTAGTGACCTGTACATTTATCACTTATTAAATGGTTATTAGTTCTATCTAAACATGTTGCACATATACTTGTACACGTGCCACTGTGCACATTCATATGGATATTATGCTTCTTACTCAAACGTGGTAGTCTGACTCTTTCTGAATTAATGTTTTTCAGGAAACTGTATGACAAGCAATTGTGGACGTCGCTGCGGACAGTGCTATGTGACCATATCTTCTTCGGATGTCCTGAGGATTTCTGACTTGTAATAAATCATCAAGTTGTAAATGATAACTTGTAGTATTTCAATGCAAGCATTTATTTTACTTAAATTCCTTGAGTCTGTGCTATTACTTGTAACCCGCCCAAATAATTTGAATAAGGATTTATTAAAGTTTTCGCTGTTGTTGTTTAGAAAAAAAAAATTATTCCAAAATTTTCAAGTTAAATATTTGGGGCGTTACATGATTATTCTCAACGATTCTTTAGTTGAAATAAGAGAAAAAGTCTCATTATAATTAATGGCATCCTTCTGTATGAATACTTTTGCAACAAGTCTAGCCTTATACCTTTTCACTTGCTCTTTGGAGTCTGTTTTGGTCTTAAAAACCCACTTACAACCAACAGGTCTTACTCCATCAGGTCGAAGTACAAGATCCTACACTTGGTTCTTTGTCATAGAGTCAAGCTCTTCTTTTATAACATTGATCCAATGTGTTGATCTTTAATTTTCAATGACTTCTACAAATGTTAAAGGATCATCATCAATGTATATGAAATCATTGGGCTCTTGTAAATACATCACATAATTTAGATTAATAGCAGATTTCTTGATCCCCATGGACCTCCATATCGGTGTTATACGTAGTTTAAAATGAATTTATGCATTCTGTTGTTGTTGTATTATACTTGCAATTCATGATCATTGATTATATTTTTCTTAGCATCATTGAAAGGGACAATGATTGGAAAAACTAGGCATTTTTCTTTCGCAGGTATAAAAATTGAATCCTGCAATTACTCAAATTCAAAACTTTGAGATGCAAGTATTCCAATAGAACTATTTTCAAGAAATCTTGCTTTATCTATTTTCACTATCTGTGGTGCATGAGTTTGACAATAAAACCTAAAGTCTTTTTATCTTTTTCAATAATCAATAAAAAATTCACTAATCGTCCTATGATCAAAGAGTTTTATATATAGGTTATACAATTTACTATCAGTTGAACATCATCGTATGTGCATGTATGGCAAAGAAGGTTTTCTACTAGTCCAAAGCTCATAAAGAATCTTTTAGACAACCTTCGTAAGAACCTTGTTTAATATGTGCATTGTTGTCCTAAGAGCTCCACCCCACATGGTCAATGAAAGGTTTGAGTTATTTAACTCAAAGGCACGCATTATACATATTAATTTTTCATCGATAGTTGCCTCACTTAAGATTAAGTCTTTTGTACAATGGGTACTTGTACAACTACGCTCCCAAGATACAATAGAGCGTTAGCCTTCTCGTGAAGATCAGACTTTATACTCTGCCCTTTCCTCAATAAATGAACGAATGACTATTTGTCTTGTCATGTGAAAGAATCTAAGAAATTTTTTTAGGTGGTGGATCTGGTTCAGATGTATGATATAAACCCATGCCATTGGCATTCCTAATGTTCACATTTGATATCACATTCACTGTGTGGCAAGCCATTTTCTCTTAGCATATGTTGAGAATGTTTGCAGTGATTCAAGTACAAGGAACTAAAAAATAATAATAATTCAATTAAAGACTCATGATATAGATACACTGAGATGTGATATGAAAGTATGCAAAGAGATCAGATTTGTAGTTCCAGATACAAAGAAATAGACAAGCAATAATAGTTAGATGTCACTCTTGAACCATAAATGTTGGTAAGTTTTTTTTCTATAATGGATGGAAAACCAGCCTCGGGATCAGACACTAGTCGTGCTGTCTAAGCAGTCGCTTTCCAGACGGTGTAAACCCGTGGTGCCCCCTAGGGAGTCACCCAGCTTTGGCTGAGTAAGGGATAAACAAGGGCTTACCTCTTGACTTTTCTCTTTCTCTCGTTAATGCAAGGGTTTTGACACTTTTGGGAATGGAATCCTGACCACCCATCTAGTGGCACCAAACCTCTAGGGGGCAATAATGGTAAATTAGTTCTAGTTTTTATATATGAAAGTTGTATATTCCAATTGCCAGATATTCAAACAGGGCCAGCTTGATTTTTCAAAAGCCTCCTTCTTTGACCACATACTCCAGAGGCAGCTACATGAGGTGGGTTCCATGATTGACATACATCTCATCTTCTCCTACAATTCCAAGTCAAGTTTTTGTTGACAAAAATCTGCTTCATTATGCTCCCTTGTAGGCCTAGGTGGGCCCAGGGAGAGGTTATCCTAGAAATGAAACAAAAAGGAAAAAAGAAACATATTGTTTGGCAATGAGTTACAAGGTTAAAATGAAAAGCATCTTCACTATGGTGTCAAAGCCATGGAAAGGCTTACTGCAGGACCAAGAGGGACCCACATTTTTTAACTTGAACAGGCCTAAACCAGGTTATATTCATTTGAATTTACTGCTGTAAATTCAAAATATCAATGATATATGTAAAAATAGGAGCATACTCAGGAGGTGTTTTATAAGGGTATCTGTCTTGCCCAAGCCCAATGATGGTCGAGTGTAGCACGTGTGTTTGATGTCTGGTTATTGCATAGTTTAAAAAACTTGTCGAGTTGACGTGGTGACTGGGCTCGGATCGCCCAATCACCAGGTCAAAAACCAGGTTGAACTTGGCTTTAACAAAACTCGGTCTAGTCATGAACGAGTTATGCATATATACATATATAATATATTGTATATATAATTACATATATTATATAAAATATAATATAAATATTATGTATATTATATATAAATATATGATTATATATGTACATATATTATAAAAATATCATATAATGTATATTATATAATATATTGGTAAAATACTATAAAATATAGATAATAATCATAAAATATACATATATTTATATATTTTATATAAAATATAAAGTTAGCATGACCCAACCTAGTCACGAGCCACTCAAGGACAAGCCAAGTGACGAGTTACCGGGTTTTAAAACCTTGGGTTATTTCTATATGAAAGACATATACTAGGGATTTATTCTACATCCACAATTTCCTGAAATTTCAAAATAACTGTGTACCGAAAAGCTATAATTTCTTGATTTTTTGTGATCCAACTTGTAGTGGAAAAATGTGAAATCACTTAAATTGTGAAAATTAAGAAATTCAAAAAATGAGGAAAATATCCAAGTGGCATCAAACTAACACTCAATGCCCATTAGGGACTAAGGCTCTGTTTGGGAGCCTTGAATTGAAGGTGTATTGCGGTTTCCCTCAGTCCTCTCATGCTCTCTACTGTTTGGGAGCAGTGAAATCTCCAAAACACTTTTCCATTGGGAATGGGTTTGGCATCCCCAACACCATCCACATGGTTATGTTTTAGACAACTCTATATTCTTTTTTTTTTTTTAAAGGCGAGCTGGGGTTAGGCAGACCCCTACCAGTTACATAACCATACCATTGGGTTTTGAACCTGCAAACCTGCACTAGCTGCTCCTACGGAGGTACTCCATATTCCTCGATAATACATTTTAGTAAAACCAAATTTTGGCAACACATGGAAATGATGTTTTGGCTCCCAATCAAAGCAACCATTGCCTGCCAAGCCAAGAGTTGGAATGACAGGACGATGTACATTATTTGAAAAAGATGGTTTGAAAACAATAAACTAAAATTCAAGAAATTGATTAGACGAAAACATAGTAAATGAAAAGAATGCAACTGGTACCAACGGAGGCGCCGCCTGGTTGGTCAGTGCATGTCTCCTTGTGGTGAGACGTTGCAGGTTCAAACCCCAGTGCTACATTGAATAATAACTGGTGGAGGTCTGCCTAACCCCAGCTTGCCTTTCAAAACAAAATAAAGAATGAGTTTGGATATGGATGTGAGCCCCCCCCCCCCCCCCCCCCCCACCACCACCACCACCCATGGGTTTGGATTAAGGTGACCATATTCAGCTGGCATGGTTGGAGGCGGTGGCTTGGTTTGGCTATGAGATGGCTGGTTCATGACCAAGGCAATAACATCTATGGAGAAAAAATTTTGAACTTAATCCCAGTAGCTCAAAGTGTGATTAATGAATCATCTAGAAGAGATATGGTGAGTGACGCGAATAGATTTCTTAATGGTAGAGCTCGACCACATGTTATTGATAAGGGTCTCATGGATATCTTGTTCAACTATGACCAAGTTGGGGTGGGTCATGTTGCAGACCAAATCTGAGCTCTTTTAGTTGGATTTGGTAAGCTAAACCTATATCCGGTTGTAATTTGATGTGGATATGATTCTGATTTTTTGCTACGAATAGGATGAATATTCCGGTTTGATGGGTATCTGAATCCAATTACATGTAAAAGAAACAAGGTTTGATATATATGAGCTTATCACCGTCCAAGTCTGAACCTGAATCCGAATTCATTTTCGCTAATATCTGATTAGTCGGATCTGGTGTTGGCTAAATCCGACCCTAATCGGAACCGTTGATATCCCTAACTTGCATACTGATGCAATGAGTCAAGCCACATCATATCATGATGCCAGTTGTAAAAAATCAAGGTTAATTTTACAAATAACAGAAAGGTTAAAGAATATTTTGGTTAGTCTAATTCATCACACTAAAGGTGGCAACAATGAGTATCAGTGAGTTTTAGTCATCCTTTGAATCGTATGGTTCCGAATCATATGTCATTTCAAATCAAACGAGAAGTAAAAGCATTACCAACATTGCTTGGCCCGAAATGAAAAAGCTAATTGCCTTTTAGAGTTTTTCTCGTTTCTATGGATAAGTGGGACTTTTTTTTTTTAAGGCATGCTGGGGTTAGGCCGGCTCTACCAGTTATTATTCAATCATACCACTCGGGTTTGAACTTGCAACGTTCCACCACAGGGAGACGTGCACTGACAGCTCCTACCAATCATGAGGAGCCCCTCTTGGTAAGAGCTGTAAGTGCATGTCTCTCTATGATGGGACTTAGCTGAATTGGAGCAATCCCTAAGAATTTAGATGAGAACATCGGACCAGGTCTAGAGGGCCCAAGTAGGGATGGCAGTGGACTGGGGGTCAATGGAGCTCCGCCCCGCCTCACCCCGTTTGGACCGGGCCGGGGATGAAGGGCATGAAACAGGGATAGAGGCGGGGATGAAGGTTAAAATCTATCCCCATGCAAGGATGGAGGAGGGGATGGACTTACGTTTTTTCCTGCTCCATCCCATCCCCACCTCACCCCCAATCCTTTAAGGGATGACTATAGACTAAGGGAAAATGGGGCCCCACCCCGCCTTGCCCCCATTTGAACTGGGGATAGAGGACATAAAACAGGGATGGAGGCAGGGGGTGAAAGTTATAATTCATGAAGGTTCGGATTTTGAAACGGAGCAAGGTGGAGACCTTGTCCCCCACCCCCCCCTCGGTCCACTGTCATCCCTAGGACCAAGGTTGGCCGAGCCCAGCCAAAAAGATCAAAGCAGAAGCTGGGGCCCACCTGCAGAAGTTCTTTTTTCTCACTCATTGGGGACTTGGACTGTGTTACATTGCTGGTGAGGTAAGACAAGAAGACCTTGACTTGGTGGTGCAGGAAAGTCGATAGTTTAAACAAACACAATTCTTGCCCATAATTTCTTTTGTCCTCTCTCTCTCCAATCATACAAAAGATGCAAAAATGGAGGGTGTTGCGTGTTCTCTCCAGAACACGCACTGAGTCCTGATTGAGTGCCGCATGGCAGTCAGGTGTACGGGTGTCTTGTAGACTGCTGTACCGGGGAGGGGAACAAATCGATGATGTGATCATTTTTTATTTTTAAAGGCAGGTTAGGTAGACCCCAAACAGTTATACAACTATACCATTGGGTTTTGAAAATGCAACAACACAAGATATGTGCACTAGTCCAGACAAATGAAGCCCCCGTTGGCGTTGGTACAATGTGATCATTTATGGTTGGTGAAGAAGATATGAGAATATAAAGATGGCATTGGGAGTGGGGAACAGTCATGCCCCGCCTTGCCTTATTTGGACCGAGAATGGAGGTTAAAATCAAAATCCGTATAGGCATGGAGGTGAAGATGGACTTACTGTCTTGTCTTAAGGAAATTATTATTATACTTTTATACATATTATAAAATCTTATATATGTATTTTTAATTCTAACCTAAGACACTTTCTCAAATCTCTCTTTTCTCATTCTCCTAACGTGAGCTTCCCTCATTCCTCTAACAATGAAAGGCAGTAGTGGTGGAAGGACCAGAGAAAAGGGACATGTAACGGGAAATGAAAAGGAAATGAAGGTTAAAATCAAAATCCGTGCAGGAATAAAGATGGGGATGAAGGGCAGTTGACAATGATCAGCGATGCTTTTAAGCTGCGTTTGAATTCACTCGGAGATCCGTGGATCAAAGTAGAAGCTGGCATAGAGTCCACACCAGATCTGACCTTCACCAAAAGGACCTCAGATGCTTGGATCTGAGATCTCAGAAAAACATCGATCTCTAGCTTGATGAGAGAGGGTTAGACTAGAAATCCACGGATCTGAGTTCTTGGAATCGTAGTTCGACCCCAGGTTTTCAGGATCTAATGACACACAACTGAGGGTTAGATTTAGGACAGAACCTATGTTTGCTTTGGTCACAGGTAGGAATGAAGCAGTGATTGTTGGTCGTAAGGTCAATCTTGTGATCATTCACAAGATTCAAGGCCAAAAACAATCACCAATCACAACTGTACTTTTCTCATGTTTCATTAACTTTGAGAAAGTGTCGTGATTGTGATTATATATAATCACACCATCTAGAAAAAAAATCTAAGAATCACAAGCATTGCTAAAATAACTTGAATCCCTGAAAAGAGGTGGGGTGAGATGGTGGTGGAAAAGAAGGGGTCGAATCGGAAAATCCTGGCGTCCCAAAATCCCGACGATCCCGAAATATTGGAGGACTCTTGAATACCAAAACCAGTCAAAAAGTGACGCCACCCAATAACCAATATCTTTTCTCAGTTCTTTCTTATTCCCAGCGTGACCTCTACATCCCCATGTAAAAAGACCAAACTGACGCTATGACAGCCAATTCTACCAGGCTAGCGGTGCAAAACAATGGTGCAGCTTCAATCATTTGAATTTGATATATGGTTACTAGTACAAGACGTGGATGTGAAGTAGATGCAAGTCATTTATCAAGCGTGTGAGAAGCGACAAAAGAAGCCATTAAAAGCAAGCGCTAAATCCTGCTACTACTACTGATAACAGGAAGCCATCTGTAAGTGCATGCAAATTAAATAAGAAGCAAATAGGAAACACGGCAAATTAAATAAGAAGCAAATAGGAAACACGGCTCACATTATAAAAGTGTACTCGTTATTGCTTGATGCTTCCCTGTTTTTCTACCTAGGGTTGTGGTTTATTCATTTTTGGAATCCGTTGATCGAATCAGTTGTTTAATTATGTAATTAGGACTTAAGTCCTGTTGTCTCTGTTGAAGAACAAGATCCATCCATGCCAGTAGTCACTTCCACCAATCCAGCAGCACAAGTAGCAATGATCTGATCAACAGAAAATTCATTAAAAAAAAAGCAAAGGATCAAACCACTGCCCCATTTTTTCTGGCCTTCTCACCTTCTTCTGATAGGCATAAAGATTTACTTAGATCCCATTTTTTCGAAAAATACTTTTGCAAAGGAAGTGAATGTTTTTAGAAGCTTGAAACGTATCACATCTTATCTAATTCTTTTGAGCAGTATTCTCAATTGTGCAGTCAAGACCAAGAACTTGGTCCATTCTAACCTAACTGTGGGTCAAGTCCATGACAGAGAGGGTCCCATTTGATGAGCTTGTGAATTCAATTTTCGTACAATGCACACCACCTAACAGTTTGACTTGGAAGCAAGCTGAGTAGTTGGTTAATGTAATTCTATAGAGGCTGTAATTTTTTTTATACAGTCATTCACGTAGGAAGGTAAGCGTTGTACCCATTGAAAATAAGATGAGAGAGAATCGTTTATGGTGGTTTGGATATATTCGGCGAAGGCCTAATGATGCTACAGTTAAAAGGATGGAGAAATGAAAAAATATATTAGTTAAAAGATGTTGGGGTAGGCATATGAAGACTTGGATGGAGATAATAGGAAAGGATATGAATGCTTTGAACCTCACCGAGGACATGGCATTGGATAGAAATGATTGGAGGAGAAGGATTCATGTGGAAGAACCCGAATGATTTTTTTTTTTTTGTTCATATCGCTGACCCCAAATGTTTTAGGATGAAGGCGTTGTTGTTGTAGAAGCTGAAGTCATTTTGCAAGAAAACAGGAGCATAATCTGTGTCTCCTAAGCGAAGGTTGAGCTTCCTTGTCATTTTCCAAGGAAATAAATTGGGGGAAATTTCTGCATAAAGAATATGTTTAAATAATTTCTTCTTCTTTTACTGATAGACAGTAACAGATTTATGGCTGCTCTTTAAAGAACCACTCTTTTCAATACCAAGCAATTTTTCATCCAAAACTGAATTCAAGGACAACCACAAAAGTCAATATCCTAATCGTTGAGGATTTTCTTTCTCGTCTCTCGTCCCTCGTCCTTTTCCCTATCCTTCCGGAGAAAAAAATCTTCACCAAGCATTATAAGCACATACCCACAAGCTAGCAAGTTGCATATTCCATAATGTTTTCTTATTAACTCCTATGGAGGACACATACCAATGGTGAAAGATTTTTGGATCCATTTTTCCCTTCCATATCACAGAGGACTAACGCGTACCAACATAGCCAAGTATTCAATTTCGTAGTATTTTTTTTGTAAAACAGAGCAACAAAGAAGGATATGGGGACCAATGAAGGCAGTGGTGATGAGGCTACTGAGACCAGAAGCTACTGGAGGTGGAGCAAAGATGATTTCATACCTGAAGAATCCTTTCAGAGCTGGAGCAGCTATACAACTGCACTGTCACAGACATGCCACCGGTTCAAGGACCGCCTTCTTGCTCGATCGGATGAGCTTCAAGAAGTATCAGAGGTCAGGAAGCGAAGTGTGAATGACATGAAGAGGTGCCTGAATTGGTGGGATCTAACCTGGTTTGGATTCGGTTCAGTCATCGGTGCAGGTATCTTTGTACTTACAGGCCAAGAAGCTCATAGAGATGCAGGCCCGGCGATTATCCTGTCCTATGTAGTTTCAGGCATCTCTGCTATGCTCTCTGTTTTCTGTTATACTGAATTCGCGATTGAAATTCCGGTAGCAGGAGGTTCATTTGCTTACTTACGTGTCGAGCTAGGAGATTTTGCAGCGTTCATTGCTGCTGCCAACATTCTGCTAGAGAGCATCATTGGCACAGCTGCTGTTGCGCGATCATGGACTTCGTATTTCACAACGCTGCTGAATCGTGAGCCAAACTCATTGCGCATTCACGCAGAGGGCCTTGCAGAGGGCTACAACCTCTTAGACCCCATAGCGGTCGCAGTGCTTTGGATTGCATCGATTATCGCCATGAGCAGTACTCGGAAAACATCCTTATTGAATTGGTTTTTCACTCTTATGAACACACTAGCCATTGTTCTTGTGATAGTAGCAAGTTTTTGGCATGCTCACGCCTCAAACTTGCAACCCTTCTTCCCATTCGGAGCTGCCGGAGTTTTTCGAGCAGCAGCTATTGTTTACTTTGCATATGGAGGATTTGATAACATCGCCACCATGGCCGAAGAGACCAAGAATCCCTCAAGGGATATACCACTGGGCCTTCTTGGTTCCATGTCTATTATCACTGTGATATATTGTGCCATGTCCCTGTCTTTGGTTATGATGCAGAATTACAAAGTAATTGATCCCAATGCTGCATACTCTATAGCCTTTGAGAGGGTGGGAATGCACTGGGTCAAGATCTTGGTTGCGTTAGGTGCACTAAAGGGGATGTCGACGGTTCTGTTGGTCGGCGCCCTCGGGCAGGCTCGTTACACAACTCATATAGCAAGAGCACATATGATACCTCCCCTGTTTGCTCTGGTTCATCCAAAAACACAAACACCAGTCTATGCTACCTTGCTAGTAACATCTTTAAGTGGAATCATTGCTCTCTTCTCTAGCTTAGACATCTTGGCAAACCTTCTCTCAATCAGTACTTTGTTCATCTTTATGATGATGGCTGTGGCTCTGCTGGTAAGGAGGTACTACCTCACAGGGACTACACCCAGAGAGAGTGCGAAAAAGTTGGTGTTTTTCTTGTTGGTTATAATTGGTTCTTCTATTGCCACTTCAATGTACTGGGGACTTAACTCAAAAGGGTGGATTGCATATGTCATTACCATTCCTCTATGGCTCTTTGGCACATTGGGAATTTATATTTTCCTACCTCAGCAGAGAGTTCCAAAGGTATGGGGGGTCCCTCTGGTTCCATGGTTGCCATCTCTGTCAATTGCAGTGAACATTTTTCTCATGGGATCTCTGGATTATCAGTCATTCATAAGGTTTGGAGTATGCACCCTGATCATGCTTGTTTATTATGCCTTCTTTGGTCTTCATGCTACATATGACCTGGCCCATCAACAGAGTAAATTAGCAGGCTCCGATCATAATCATGGTGCTGTGCCTTGATGATTTTGGCAAGAGGCACTCATTAGTACAACTGCATAATTTTCTGTCTGATTCGCTCTTTGTTTGCTGTGCTGCTGTTATCTTGGTGATTTGGTGAAAACCATCATCCAAGTTGGAGCTTGATATAGATTTGTGGGATATCATGTGTTGAAAAGGGCTCTGAAATGTTTGGCATATTGGAGGATGTAATTTCTGTCTCAGACAAAAGTGGAAAATGCATGTAGAACACCTATTGTTGATTTTATAAGGATATTGCATTGACTTTATCGACACTGTGTTGTATGATCCACCGTCCCCCGCCCGATTTCAGACGACCCGGATGGTGGGAACGCTTGTTGAAACAAGCATCAAACGTCCACTTCTCTGGAACGCCCTTTCACCATTCGGCCTCTCATGTTACGAAAACAACAGGATGGGAGAACGACGAAGTTAAAAAGAAAAACACGGGGGATGGGGTTAGGGATTGCAGTCGAATGGAGTAAAACGGGGGCCCGCCCCCACCTCTCCCTGTTTGGACCAGGGATGGAGGACATGAAACGGAGACTAAGGTTAAAATTAAAACCCGTGAGGGGATGGAGGCAGGGATAGTAAGCTTTGCCTCACCCCGACCCGTCCCCGATCTCTATTAGTAAAATAATTAAAATACTTTTAGGGATGACAGTGGATCAGAAAGAACCGGGGCCCGACCTGCCTCGTCCCATTTGGATCGAGGATGGAGGTTAAAAGCAAAACCCATGCAAGGATGAAAGTGAGGATGGAGGGCATAATTTTGATATGGGGGCATGGGTGGAGGCCTTGTACCCTGCCTCTGCCATCCCTAGAGGGGGGTCTACCCCTGACCCCCCCCCCCCCCCCCCCCTCTCTCTCTCTCTCTCTCTCTCTCTCTCTCTCTCTCTCTCAGCCAGTGAGGCCACTGGCGACAGGCGAAAACGACACTGGCTATGAGTGAAGACAAAAAATGGCAATGGGCGAGGTCTTCTTTCTTCCCCTTCTTCTTCATTCTTTTCTCTCTGTATCTCCCTCTTCTTTGTTTTTCATTCTTCTTCTTTGTTATTCGTTTTTCATTTTTTTCTTCTTAAGACTTCGATTAATTTTTTTCTTTAATTTTCATTGATTAGGTTTTTTTTTTCATTGATTAGGGCTTTGAATCAAATTTCTTAAATTAGGGTTTTTTATAGTTAATTTGATTAGGGTTTTTTATTTGATTTTTTATTATTAGGGCTTTGAATCAAATTTCTTAAATTAGGGATTTTTCTAATTAATTTAATTAGGGCTTTTTTATAGTTAATTTGATTAGGGTTTTTTATTTGATTTTTTATTATTAGGGCTTTGAATCAAATTTCTTAAATTAGGGCCTTTTGTAATTAATTTGATTAGGTTTTTTATTTAATTTTTTATTATTAGGATTTTGAATCAATTTTCTTAAATTATAGATTTTTGTACTTAATTTGATTAGGGCTTTTTATTTGAATTTTTATGATTATGGTTTTGAATCAATTTTTTTAATTAAGATTTTTTATAGTAAATTTGATTAGGGTTTTCTTGTATTTGATTATGTCTTTCTTTTTCTTTGATTAGGATTTGAATTAGGTCTTTTTTATTTAATTTTATGGTTTGATTTTCTTATAGTTTAAGGTTTTTGGGTTTATTTATAATTTATTTTCTTGCATTTTAAGGTTTTATGATTTAATAGGTTTTGATATTTGATTTTTGTAGTTAATTTGATTTTAGGTTTGATATTTTTATAATAAACTTTCATAATTATGTTTAATATGACATTGATTAAATCATTTATATATAAAAAAACATAAATTCTTATTTTTATCAAATTACTCAAATTCTAAACATTTTTTAGTTTTAAAATTCAATCTAAGACCCATATTTGGGGCTAAAATCCATAATGAAGTTATATGACTCCTTGTTTGTGTGTCTTTGTGTTATCAACACAATGTAAAACAAACTTTGGACATAAGGAGCACAACTTACTGTACAGTAGAAATAACCGTTGGCCTTGAGAGGGTGTTGTGTGTTCTCCCCCGAAGACGCAATGTTTGCTACAGTGCGTGTTTGGGGGTCCAAATGAGCGCCACATATATAAGCATGTGGGGCTCATATCCCCGTGTGTGTCGGCATCACTTAGCATCAGAGTCTGGGTGCGGTTGCAAAGACTTAAGTACCCTTTCCTGCTATTCTTGCCATGAAATGACGGTTCAAGAAAAAGACAAAAATATCCTCCATCCAAAAAAGGGAAACGACGATTCGAGAAAAGGACATTTAGAAAAGTGCAACACCGGTTCGAGAATGATGTTAACTCTTCAAAGTCCAAACATTCTCTTTTCGCCCTAAGCAGTAAACTTTTGCACCATCTACTGTAACAAGAGCTCCCTTTGACGACACACCCTTTGTCGTTGTCTGCTGCCACCGGAGCACCCTTTGTCGTCGTCTGCTATCGCCGGAGCACCCTTTGTCGTCGTCTGCTATCATCGGAGCATCCTTTGCCATCATCTGCTGTTGTCGGAGCACCCTTTGTCGTCGTATTGAGTCCAGATTCTCGCCTTGGTTTTTAGCTTGTGTTACAACACATTGCCACCTTCTCGTTGCTGCCTTGTGTTACAAAATATTCTCGGGTTTGTTCCTACCTCGTGGAGATAACTATAAATCGATCGACCGGTTCGATCATTGGTGGGTGTCATAAGGGCATTTGTCGGCCATCTCTTTTTACATTCTTCTCTTCTTTTTCGTTCTCGTTAGGCAGTATGGAAAAAAGCAATGACGCACAGACATTCCAACAAGTGCCATTAAGGCACCGTGAGTACCTTTTCATGTCATCATGCTATTGTTGAAGAATGTATATCGTCGTGAGTGCCATTAAGGCATTGTTTTTTTATTGCAGGTTGATCGTGTCTTTTCGATGGTTGGAAAATGCACTGGAACCTATTGACAAGAATGCTTATTTACAGATGCGAGGAAGGGCCTCTACACCATCCGGTATCGTCCATTCACTCAGTATATGCAATGTATCGCAAATCGTGGTTATAGTAACATACTAGCGATTTGTGAGATATTGTTTTGTTTATTAATATCGATTTGTAAGCTATTATGCTGAATTTTCGTATCTATTTGAAATAGAAATATATTTTGCGATATGTATATCGATTTATAAGATATTGTGTTTTGTAGTGTCGATTTGTAAGCTATAATGCTGAATTTCGTATCGATTTATAATATATTTTGCGATATGTATATCGATTTGTAAGCTATTATGTTGAATTGCCTTATTGATTTGTAATATATTATTATGCGATATGTATATCGATTTGTCAGATATTATGTGTTTTCTAGTATCGATTTGTAAGATTTTGTAAAAAGAATTTTAAAACGTGTACGTGCGGAAATGCATTGTTGCGCGCTTCTAGTGACGATTTTCGTATTCAAATCGCTGCTCATTTAGCAATTTTTATTGAAATCGCTTCACAGCGTCGTAGGTATAATTAAATCGATGTCATGTGAATCGCTATCGTCAACACACATATACGACAAATTATTTCTTTTATTATCATGGTAAGTAACAACTTGATGCATAGTATAAGTAAATAACAAATTGTTGTCGCTTTTATACTGTGATTTATTTAATTGTTTGTTTGACTTGCTTAACCTTATCGGTATCTGTTATTATATGCATCTTGATTAAATTACAATAAACGTCTGCGCTGGCTAACGCAAATTGATATCTTGCTTATGAGAGTGGTGAGCTTATCATCTGGTTGCATTGAAGATGATCTATCTCAATCATTGGAAAGTTATGGAGAAGTGAACATCTGTACAAATGACGCACCTGAAGAAGTGAACATGTGCACTAATGATGCACATGATAAGAAGGGTGCAGGCATTGGATTCACTCTTGACTTGAATGTTCCAATAGAAGAAATGCAATTCGATAATGAGGTAGACGATCATGACAATGCACTTGATAAAGGTGCAGGCACTGGGATTGTACATGATAGCACACTTGACTCTGTTCTCATAGAAGAAATGCAGTTTAATAATGAGGACGCTGCATATAAATTTTACAATGATTATGCCTTAAAACATGGCTTCAGTGTTGGAAGGTATTCTTGATCAAAAAATGCACAGGGTGTCATGGTGAGAAAGACATATGTTTGTTCTAAGGAAGGTTAGAAAAAGTCAAGTGGAAATCCAACAAGGAGCAAGCCAGATTCAAGATGTGGATGTCGAGCGAGAATGGTGTTAAGAAGACTTTTGAATGAGAAATATGTAGTTTGTACTTTAATCTGTGATCATAACCATGATTTAGCAGCTTTATTTATGACTCCTATGTTAAGGTCACATCGTAAAGTAACTGAAACGCATGCTGCAATTGCTAAAATAGCTGATAGCGTCGACATTGCACCAAGGAAGACATATAATTTATGCATGCACATAAATGATGGCCGCGCGAATGTGCCATTCACACCTATGGATCTAAGAAACCACTTGAGAAGGAAGAGAACAAATAACATGAAGAATGGAGAAATATGTTCTCTGGTTGATTACTTATAGAAGAAATCAAGCATTGACCCTGGTTTCTTTAGTGCAATGCAACTGGATGAAGATGGATATGTTGTGAAGATGGATATGCTGTGAATATGTTTTAGGTAGATTCAAAGTCAAGAGTAGATTATGAATGCTTCAATGATGTGCTTATTTTTTATACGACAGTGAAGATTAATACTGAACAGTGGTCATTTGCGTAGTTTGTCAAAGTGAACCATCACTCACAGAGTTGTATATTAGGCGGCACTTTTTTGTATGACCAGACCAAGGAAAGCTTTGAGTGGTTGTTCAGAGTATTTACACAGGTAATGAATGGGAAGCAACCTGAAGATGTACTTACAGATGGTGATCACGCAATTGCGATTGCAGTGTCTCATATATGACCAGATGCGCATCATCGCCTATGTTTGTGGCATATCTTTCAAAATGCAGCAAAGAACATAGGACACATATTTAATCAGAAGACAGGGTTTGACAAAAAGTTTACAAGTTGTGTACTTGAGAGAGTAGACGAGGTTACCTTTATGTCTAATTGGGAGGCAATGATTCAGATGTACGACCTTGAAGATTGTGTGTGGTTACCGAATTTATATACAGAAAAAAAGAAGTGAGTATTGGCATATGAAAGACAATACTTTTGTGCAGGTATGTTAAGCACACAAAGAGATGAATCTATGCATGCCATACTGAAGAAAACCCTGTATTCATGTTTAATAATGTTTCGCTTTATGAAATAATATGAATTATTTATAGACGGTCTTAAACAGAATGAGCTTGAACAAGATGTAAAATGCTTCAATTACCCTATAACTTTGGGCATGAAAATATTGATGCGACCTGCAGATCTGTATACACTAACTGTATTTGAATGGATTAAGAAGAAGGTTATACATGTCATGAATTGTAACATAGAAGGACGCGTGCAAACCGAGAATATGCACAAATATCATATTGTATGGGAGGGTGAAGAGCATCTGAAAAGGCAAGAATCACATGTTACGTACAATATTGACAATGAAACAGTTGAATGTATATGCAAAATATATGAATTCAAAGGTATTTTATGTCGTTATGCATTAAAGGCACTTAATTAAGAGAAGATACAAGAAATACCTGAGTCATATATAATGCAAAGATGGATAAGACAAACAAAGATTGAACTGCTGGATACAAATAATGTCAGTCAATCTGGTGTTGATGGGAAGTACCACATAGCCTCCTGTTACCAACAATTATATAGGTCACTTATGCATGTTGCAGATTTGGCATCGAAAAATAAAAAAGCCTATGTATTCATGAGAAAAGTGTCAAGGGACTTACTTGAAAACGTGTAGTTAATTCACCATCAATCTGTTGCAGCTCATGAAGACCAGTCCAAGAAAATGAAAGTGAATAGCGTAGGTGAAAATCATATTTTTGTTAACACTAATAAGAATTTACGTCGAAGTATAAACATCATCTTCAACAATTCATGAGTGAACGTTGTAGATTATGATGAAAAAATTCACCTAGCGAAGGGTATCAAAAGGAAACCTGTGTCTAATCGCAGTCGTCAGAGGACAAAGGGTGCACTAGAATTAGTTGGCAAGAAAAAGGTCTAAGAAACAACCAAGCTCTAAGCAAAAGCAACCAAGTCCTTCGCATGAACAGGTATGTAATACATTATATTGCTTCCCATGTAAATTGCATTACATGCAGCTTATCAATATCTAACTTGTGTAATTTTCAACATGCAGCAATACCTTACAGACGTGCACTACAATATTTCAACCTTCAATCCTCCCGACCAGTTTTTTCGGAACGATAACTTCAATTTTATAAGTCTTTTGGTATGTAATCAATTTTGGAAGGATGTTTGCATTTCTTGTGAAACTTAATATAGTATCTTATATTGTTCTGTTTCATGACAGGATCCAATCAATTCGAAAGCGAGCTATGGAATACAGAAATTGTGTGTGAATTCTGTTTAAGTTGCCCCATAAAGTTAGTTGTTATGCCTCTTTGCATGACCCAATTTTCACATTGTCAAATTTGTTAAGAGTTTAACAAAATAGGAGGTGAATATGCTTATACACTGGATGGTCTTATTAAGAAAGAGTTTTTAGATGAAGCCATTTTCATGAATCGTGAGCTACAAAAATAGAATTGTTAATATTTTGGCTTCATCCCAAAAGATATGGAACACAAGAATGGCGTGTAAATTATGCTCAATAATGTATCATTCAATATATAAATCGTTGTAATATGTATCAATTACATGTATAAATCATTGTAATATGTAGCCTACAAAGCTACAATTTTGATACTGTAAGTAAATTGTCGTTGCTTAATGCATATACAATTAGTGAAAATCGTTGTCTCATCTAGCATTCACATATACAAATCGTTATACATATACTATAGTTGAATGACAATTATGCTACAGTCGGTATCATCATTCACTCTGTATATGCAATATATCACAAATCGTGGTTGTAGTAACATTCTACCGATTTGTGAGATATTGTTTTCTTTGTTAATATCGATTTGTAAGCTGTTATGATGAATTTTCGTATCGATTTGTAATATATTTTCCCATATGTACATCGATTTTTAAGATTTTATGTATTTTGTAGAGTCAATTTGTAAGCTATTATGTTGAATTTTTTTATTGATTTGTAATATATTATGCGATATGTATATCGATTTGTAAGATATGTGTTTTCTAGTATCGATTTCGTTCACAATGACAAACAAAGATATATCGTTGTCGCGGTAGCTTCTTAAATGCAAATCGACGTTATTTACAAACATATTCATTTACCAAAAATATGAGTATCTAGTTACACTACATCATAAATACAATTTGATTTCATTCACAAAGACTAACAAAGACATATCGTTATCGCGGCAACTTCATAAATAAAAATCGATTTCGTTCACAAAGACTAACAAAGACATATCATTGTCGTGGTAACTTCATAAATAAAAATCAATTTTGTTCACAAAGACTAACAAAGACATATCGTTGTCGCGGTAACTTTAAAACTACAAATTGATGTGATTTACAACCACAGTCAATTACAAAAAAACTGACTTTTTTTACCTGACCACAATGGTTTGGCTTAGATAAAATACACGACCATCATCATTAAAAAAACAGATATCATCACCAGTAGGTAATTATCGGGACGTGCGTAAAACCCTACAAAATATAAAACACTAATATAGATATATATAAAACCTGACCCGACCCGACCCGTTGTCCATGTGTAAAACCCTAGTCTATTTAACCTTTCTTCCTCATTTATGCGGCAGCGCAACTTCTTCTTCTTCTTTTTTCTCCTTTGCCTTCATCTTCTTCTTCTTCTTCTTCTTCTTCTTCTTCTTCTTCTTCTTCTTCTTCTTCTTCTTCTTCTTCTTCTTCTTCTTCGACATTTCTGTCAAACGCATATCTATCTTTTAGAGACTCCCATTTTTACAGAAGAGATCACCAAAACATCTATAGCATTCATCGTCGAGTTTATTTCCTATTGTAAAGTGATTCTATGTGCAACTGCGAATACATCCTCTCCATGAAAATGAGCTTCTTAGTAATGGCAGCTCACTGCACCATTTTTCTCGGACTGGGGTTGATAGAGACTCTAGCATTGGTGCACTCTTGACAATATGCTTCACAAACTTCAGCTCAAGCACTGTCATCTTGAAGGAGTCGATGGGCTACATCATTAATCACTTTTACGTATTTGTCTTCGATATACTTCATGACAAATATGTAAAAGCGATTTATGATGTAGCCCATCGACTCTTCAAGGGGATAATGCATGAGCTGAAGTTTGTGAAGCATATTGTCAAGGTCACCATTGCTAGAGTCTTCATCGGCCTCAGCCCGAGAAAAATGGTGCAGTGAGCTGCCATTATTAATGAGCCCATTTTCTTGGAGAGGATGTATCTGCAGCTGCACATAGAATCACTTTGCAGCAGAAAATGAACTCGACGATGAACGCTATGGATGTTTTGATCTCTTCTGTAAAAATGGGAGTCTCTAAAAGATAAATATGTGTTTAATGGAAATGTCCTCCCATAAATAGGTACCAGGATTGCATTAGAAGCACATCACTATTTTGGATGTGGGTTTCATACTAGTGATGATATATGTTTTCTTTCTTGATGATGGTCATGTATTGTATCTAAGTCAAACCATTGGTCATGATGTATTGTAACTAAATACTAATATTTTTTGTATATGAATGTGGTTGTAAATCATGTAGATTTGTAGTTACGATGTTACGGCGAGAATGATATGTCTTTGTGAACAAAATTGATTTGTATTTAAGAAGTTAACTTGATTTGTGTCGTTGAAGTAAAACCTAAAATCTTTAAACCTAAAACCTAAACCCTAAACCCCAATCGCTCGTAAAAGTGATTAGAAAATATCGTTGACATAGACATAGCTTGTAAAAGCAAATCGCGTTAGCACGTAGCCTTCATACGTCATTGTGTAAATCACAATGGTACGTGTCGTTCACTTAGACAAAGCTCATTATCTAAAAGACAAACGTCATTGTGTAAATCGCAATGGTATAACGATTTACACAATGACGTCTATGTCGGCAACAACTGGATAAAAATCGCACTGTGCATGAGTATAAATCGCGGTAAAAGTACACGGTCAATGTTTGTGCTAATCGTTTCAGTCGTTTATCATTGTTTATGCTAACTGTTTCATCTGTTTATCAATGTTTGTGTAAATCATTTCAGATATTTATCAATCATTGTGTAAATTGTGATAGGAACACAGCTCATAAAAGCAAATTAGTGGCATTTTCACTATACACAACGCTAAACGCTTGTTCAATTTTAATTTACCAACGCCGATCATTACAACGATTTGTTCAGTGGCATTTTTGTGCAACACTTAAAAACTTATAGAATGTCACTTTATTGGCGTGTTTAGTAAAATTGAAATTTTATTTATTTCAACCCAGAAAGATTTACATAATTTGTATACACAGTCTTACAAAATTTGTATACAAAATTTGTATACAAAATTTGGTTGTACAGTCTACAAAATATGTTAGAAGTCGATATACATCATATTACTCCTGGAGGGGGTCGCGTCGTTTGTTGTGTTTTATATATTCTTGCCGGATGAGTTTTTTTCTCTTTCGCAATTAGAAACTCTATCTATTTTTTGCATAGTTTTGTGCAGAATCCAGGCATATCAACCTGCAACAAAAATATAATGTGACACCAATATATACATTGAGTCCCCAATAATAGAGGATAATAAAGAGCATACAACATCAAAATCATGTTCTCGTCCATTATATATTGCTTCAATATACTTCATTACAAATACGCCACAATCGATACCATTATTTTGTAAAGGAGCATCATATGCTTCACGAAACCTCCACTCGTCAAGGTCAACACCTAAAACGTCTCTAACGAATCCCACTTGTGGTTAATGCAGAAGCAAGTAAATTCTAGGCCACTGTACATGATATGATACCCTTATAGATGGAAACTTACCAAATGCAAAATGTCATGGTGTACACCAGTTGGAAAATCCAATGAGTTGTAGCACCATATTTGTTTTTTCAGTAAATTCATCACGTATAAGACCCAATGCTTAGCAGTTTGTCAGAGTGTAGGAATCAATATCTGCAAATCGATACAATATCTTACAAATCGATAGTACAAATCATGTTAGGACTGTTATGCTTAAACCTTGGACATGAGGTTTCTTCACTTACCTTTTCACTTGACCAAATGTCTCCGCAGTGATCCTCGTTACCCCAGTATAGTGGTCCATCTTGAAATCCAATAGAGTATAGCAATCGGTGGACGCAACTCTGTTGAACGAAACAGTGATAATAGTAAGGTTAAAAAACGAAACAACAAGAGTAAATCAAAAAAGAAAATAAACATAAGAGAACCAATATACCATGAAATAAGGGGTGACAATGCGTCTAGTGTTGGTTGTTGCGTTGCTTTGAATATACGTGATGAAATCGAATATAGTCTATTTGTAATAAATATGCACGTGCTAACATACATACCCATGACATACGTAAATATAAAACTGATAGTGGTTTCATACGTACAAAATTACTGATAGTGTTTCCTTCTGCAAATTCGTATTTCATCTTATTGATGTTCTCATGGAGCTCTTTGTAGAGTTTTTGGGCACCTTTTTTTGTGGATGTTCCACTGACATTAGCAGAATATTCAATAAACGACATTGAAATTCATTTCTATAGTACATAACACAAATCGAATATACGCCATAAAAGAGGCAAATGTTGAAGAAACGCGTCACGAGGTTCAGACAATATATGCCTGAATTGCCATCGTTGGTTGTGTAGTTGTCGTCGTCGCCTTCGCTAGTCATATAGTTGTTGTCGTCTCCTTCCTAGGCATCAATACCACCTTTGTGATGAAGCAGGTTATATATTCAACCCACTAACATGTCGTTATGAAGGAAATATCGGTTCATATGTAACTTACTCACGAAGCAAAGTGAAGCGACACCCTCTTGACATTGTGTGATATGTCATTCATATATAAAGGAAATGTCATTTCACCTACCGCCCGTTTTCAAAAACCACGCACAAATTAATTGCATTGCGCATTAATTGCCTGACCAAACATCGTTTTAGCTATCTTTTACAAAACTCATCAATGCAATAGGACGTATCAATCAAATCACATTAGCACTTATAGTTGCAGTGAAATCGATTTGCAACTAAGTCTCCATTTGTAGTTTACTAAATCTAAATATCGCATCGATTTATTTATTGTTTTTCATGACATATCATTCACATTGACAAAGCTTGTAACAACAAATTGTAATAGGAAACACATATTGTTAAAGGAAACGTTGGTTCATCTGTAACTTAGTCATGAAGCAAAGCAAAGCAAAGCAACACCCCCTCCATGCATTGTGTGACATGTCATTCATATATAAAGGAAACATTGTTTCACCTACCGCCCGTTTTCAAAAACCGCACACAAATTAATTGCATTGCGCATTAATTGCCTGACCAAATGTCATTTTATCTGCCTTTTACAAAACTCGTCAACGCGATAGGATGTATCAATCAAATCGTATTAGCACTTATCATTGTAGTGAAATCGATTTACAACTAAGTCTCCATTTGTAGTTTACTAAATCTAAATATCGCATCGATTTGTTTATTATTTTTCATGACATATCGTTCACATTGACAAAGCTCGTAACAACAAATCATGATAGGAAACACATATTGTTATATTATGAAACTTAAATATTTTGGTTTTATGTCAATTTTTATTTATCAAGTTAACTATATTTATAGTTTAACAATATTTGTTATTAGAAGTAATCGTGTAAATCGTCATAGGAAAATCATTCAGTTTATCTATTCTAAACATCATCTCCAAACCCTAAACCCTAAACCCTAAATTCTAAAACCCTAAACCCTAATCCTAAACCCTAAACCCTAAACCCTAAACCCTAAACCCTAAACCCTAAACCCTAAACCCTAAACCCTTAAACCCTAAACCCTTAAACCCTTAAACCCTAAACCCTAAACCCTAAACCCTAAACCCTAAACCCTAAAGCCTAAAGCCTAAACCATAGAGCCCTAAACCCTAAACCTTAAAACCTAGAGCCCTAAACCCTAAACCCCTAAACCCCTAAACCCTAAACCCTAGACCCCTAAACCCTAAACCCTAAACCCTAAACCCCAAGCCCTACAACAAGCAAATCATGATAGGATATCGTTCACAAGCTCGTAAACGCAAATCGCTATGGGATAAATCGTTTCCGCTTTATGTTTGTTGTTGTACAGATCATGATAGAACACTTTTATAAAACAACGATAGTGATTTGTAACTTTTACTTATATAGTTATCAAGTTTTAAAACCCTAATGTACTTTATAAAGTCTAAACGTCGTGTCGATTTGTGTACACGTGCGTAACACCATATTCTATGTAAATCCCTAATATAGGTCTGTGTAAAACCCTATTCTAAGTAAAACCCTGATCTATTTAACCTCTCTTCCTCTTTTATGCGGCAATGCAGCTTCGTCTTCTTCTTTTTTTTTCTCCTCTGCCTTTGTCTTCTTCTTCTTCTTCTCCTTGTATTTTTTTTGGGTGTGAGGAAAGATCTGGATAATCTTCAATGATGATTATGGGTGTTATCTTCTGAGTATACATCGATATATTCATGACACATACGACTGTGGTGTATTTGTCATGAAGTATATCGAAGCTTATGCAGAATATAACAACCATGATCTTCAATCGTTGTCGCCATACTTCGATAGACAGGGGGTGATACTGATGTCGATCTATTTGATCTTCGATATACTTCATGACAAATATGTAGCTTATCGGCACCTTCAAGGGGATAGTGCCTGAGCTGAAGATGGTCAAGCATACTCTCAAGAGTGCACCATTGCTAGAGTCTCTAAGAATTAGGATATTCTCAATGGTGTAGTGGAATTGTATTAGGGCCTCTATTGGTAGATAAATTTGCCTTCTATCTTTTCCGGTGATGTCTATTTCGAAGAACATCATTATTTTGATGTAGGGTTGATGTTGATGATGATGTATGTTTTCTTTGATGATGATGATGGTCATTTAACTAAATACTCATATATTTTGTCAATGAATGTGGTTGTAATGTATCTTTGAAGTTAACTCGATTTATAGTTCACTAAGCCTTAACTTCATGTCGATTTATAGACAAATCATTGTACATATAATGTATCTGAATCGTTATACCAGATATTATCCAAGAGCGATTTACACAATGATGTCTGTATCTTTAAAGTTACTCGATTTGTTCTTTACTAAGTCTAAACATCGGGTCAATTTGTTTAGTTTTCTTTTCCGCCATTTATGAATGTCATTTTGTAAATGGCGATGGAAGGTATTGTTCACTTAGACAAAGCTTGTAAAGGCAAATCGCGATAGGATATTCAAACGGATTTATTTTGATTTTTTTATGGGTTTTCATGGCATGGTTGTACAGAACGTGATGTAGCAAATTGCGATAGTACATAGTCTTTATACGTACAAATCATTTCAGCCTTTTATCAATGTTTGTATAAATCGCAATATGAAGACAGTTTGTAAAAGCAATTCATAATTTGGCAGTACACAATGATGAACGCTTCTTCGGTTTTTTTATGAAGGTCGAACATTTCAAGAATTTGTTTTGTGGCACTTGTGTGTTACGCTTATTTAAATATATATATATATATATATATACATTTATAGAATGTCACTTTACAAAAAAGAATTATAGAATTATAACAAATAAATATTAGAATAAAAAAATCATATAATTGTTATTCAGTGGCACTTGACGACTTAGATGGCCTCTTTATTTTTCTTGGTGGACTCTCTTTCCTCGATCTTATTATAAACATTGGCCATCATCTCTACCAGTGTATCATATTGTCTCCTCAAATTCCTCAATTGCTTTCGTAACTCCTGATTCTCCCTCTCCAACATCTCAAACCTTGTGGCAGAGACTACCTTTTTTTTGTGAGTTGTGTTAGCTCCTCATCGTGTACTACAACTGAGAAAATTGTTGTTGTGGCCGAAGGGACATGGTGAACGTATTTTCTATGCTGGGAGATGACATGATGGGGGACATGATAGACTCATAGGTTCCCAACATTTCTACATTGTTTATTCTCAATCTCCAGTTTTTGACGCATGGGTTCCCAATATTTTATAAAATAGTTGGGGTCATATTGTCGTTCTTTATAATCATACGATATAGTACGAACACCTCATTTGTTCCAGCTATCCAATTGTTCTTTGAAGCGATCGTGCCAATTCACATTCCTGGCCCCACCACTTTTCATCTTCCTTCTCACTTCCACAGGTTGCTTTGGGGTAGACTGTCCCTAGCCAGCTTGTAGGAGAACTTGACTACCATACTACAACTCGGCTTCATAAGTGCAAAGCATCCAAATATCGCAACCAGACAGTCTCGTAGCCTGACTAACAATCTCTTGGTCCTCATCCTCCCCATCTCCATACGGTCTCCATAAAACCTATACATTGGAGATTATGATTTAGGTATAGACATAATTATTCATGTTAATGAATGCTAAATATTAAAATGATTTATAATAACGAGTGCTAAATATATTACAATGACTGTTACTAATGAGAGTTTTGTAATAAAATGATTTACACTAATGAATGCTACATATTATAACGATTTACAATAACGAATGTTATATGCTAAAACGATAATGCTTTGTACTAACAAAGAAATAATCCTGCAATGATCCTTAAGAAAGCTAACGATTACATGCGATAACGATTTGTACTAATGAATACATAATCCTGAAATGATCATTACTTAAGAATGCTAACGATTACAATGATTTACACTAATGAAAGTTAAATGCTAAAGCAATAATGATTTGTACTAAGAAATACAAAATCCTACAACGATCATTACTTAAGAATATTAAACATTAGAACGATTTGTACTAACGAAGTGAAAATCCTGCAGAAATAATTACTTAAGAATGTTAAATATTTCAACAATTTATACTAATGAATGATAAATGTTGAAACGATTGTAAACCATTTACCTCATTTAATTGCAGACCATCTAAAATGAACTTAGCATTATCTTTCTTTACATTTATTCTAGCCTACCAGCCGATCTTTGAAAAACCACAAATAGCAGGGCTGCACTAATGATGCAAGGCGACAATATGCTCCCACAACCAAGCCTATGAAATCATATATATTAGTAAGACTATAATTGTTCCCTTGCGACTTACAGTGTACAGTTGCGCTAGAGTTTGTTTTGCTTTTGTTGAGTCTGATGTAAGCTGCCCGGTTCAGGTGAATCAATACCCCGAAGGGGCAGCCCGTATACTTGAACTGTAATAGCCTGCGGGCAAAATTGTGAATGAATTAAATGCGTTGAGCTTTCTTTTGTTCACCCTCGTTGTGATTGCTTCTTGTGATTGCAATTTCTCTCCCTCTATTCTCTCTTGCTCTCTTGCACTCTGATTACAAGCTTCCGCGACCGGCAAGCGAGCTGACGAGTAGGCTTGCGGCGGTAAGGAAGGACCGTCGCGCCGCGCTGGCCCATTGAAGGAAATAGGCCCGTGACAAGTGGTACCAGAGCCCGTTCTCGTGCTGGGGAAGGGACTCTGGAGTCGGTGTCGACAGACACGCCGACAGGCTGCGATTTGTGAGCAAGACATCGTGGCGCCTTATCAACACTTGCGCAACACTAGAGGCAAGGCAGTTGCCGAAGCTGAGGAGATGGGTTCACCTCGGGGCCAAGAAGAGTTGGCTGCAACTGTTAACAAGTTGGTGGAAGATGTGACTTCGCATGATGAAGCGATTTCACGCGCATGTGAATCATTCAATGGATTGAATGATGTGGTGGCGAGCCTGCAAGAGCAGGTGAACTTACTAATGGGGCAGGTCACTTCGTTGACGACTACAGTGACCGATCTTGAGTTGAGGAACCGTACGTTGCAGCGGACGGTGACCCTGAATGGCGGAAATGGTGAGAGACCATCAAGGATTGATATACCTAGACCCGCAAAATTCAATGGTTCTCGCGACAGCAAGGCCATTGAGAACTTCTTGTTCCAAGTAGAAGACTACTTGGATATCCAAAATGTGACCCTCGAAGATCTGAGGATCAAGGCTGCAGCGGCCTTACTTGATGGTGATGCTATCGCTTGGTGGAGACGGAAGCGCAATGACATGGAGAGGGGTGAATGTGTGATAGACACCTTTGACGACTTCAAAGTAGAGTTGCGCAACTACTTCATGCCAAGAAATGCGCAGAGACAGGCTTACCGGATGGTTCGTGAACTCAAACATACTGGTTCGTTGCAAGACTATGTCAGAACGTTCCAGAACCTTATGCTGGAGATACCTAACATGCCAGAAGACGACATGCTCAACTGGTTCATTGTGGGACTTCAACCATGGGCACAGTCTGAAGTGGAAAGGAGCAACCCCCGTATTTTGGAAGATGCATATATGGTGGCTGAGCGCTTAGTTGATACTCAGCGCAAACCTTTCACCCCATCAACCAAAGTTGGGAAGAAGCCTGACCACGGAGGCAAGAAGGATGAGCACCGCAACGATAAAGGTGAGGCGTCGACACGCCATCAATCCGAAAAGAAACAGAACTACACAAAGCATAACAACAGCAACAAGGGTGCGGTTGTGACATGTTGGTTCTGTGGTGATAGACATATCGCCCGGCAATGCCCAAAGCGCCTTGTAAAGGACGACGGGCAAGCCAATGCTGCACAGGAAGAATGCAGCGATACTGAATGCAGCGACACTGAGACCATGCAACCCAGGATGGGCGCCATGCGATCGATTAATGCAGCTAGAAGTTGTGCAACTAAAAACATGCGGGTCAGTAAGGAACTCATGTACGCTGAAATTATTATGAATGGAAAGTCTACTTCAGCAATGATAGACTCCGGGGCCACACACAACTTTGTCTCGCGAAAAGAGGCAGAGCGGTTGGGCTTGAAGCATGGGCCAAAGCAGAGGACCATTAAAACGGTAAACTCTGAGGCCAAGCCCATCCTTGGTGAAGCAAGGGATGTGGCTATTCAAGTGGGAAGTTGGGTCGGTAAAGCCAACTTCTCTGTGGTGCCCCTGGACGATTTCAAGATGATTTTGGGTATGGAGTTTCTGCGAAGCCAGAATGTCATGATGTTGCCAAAATTCAACACGCTGACGATCATGGAGTCAGACCTGTCCCACACAGTGCAGTGCCTTACACAGAAAGGCAAGTCTTCAGTATTGTCGGCAATGCAACTAAAGAAGGGTGTCAAGCATGGGGAGCAGACATTCTTAGTGGCAGTGCGCGCAGAGGAAGGGAAGGTCGAAGCAGCAGTGCCACCGACCCTAGCCCCACTGTTGGAGGAGTTTCGGGGGGTGATGCCCCCGGAATTGCCAAAGCGTCTTCCGCCAAGACGCGAGGTCGACCACAAGATTGAGTTGACCTCGGGAGCGAAGCCTCCTGCTATGGTTCCATACCGTATGGGGCCAGCTGAGCTGAAGGAACTGCGCAGGCAGTTAGATGAGATGTTGGACGCAGGCATTGTTCGTCCATCAAAAGCCCCATTTGGTGCCCCGGTCCTTTTTCAGATAAAACATGATGGCTCTAAACGGTTATGTGTGGATTACCGGGCTTTGAACAAGGTCACGGTGAAGAACAAGTACCCATTGCCATTGATAGCAGACTTGTTCGATCAGCTAGGCAGTGCCCATATCTTTTCCAAGCTAGATCTGCGATCGGGTTACTGGCTGGTGAGGATTGCCGAAGGGGATGAGCCAAAAACAACTTGCGTCACTCGCTATGGTGCTTACGAATTTCTAGTAATGCCATTCGGGTTGACAAATGCTCCAGCCACTTTCACGACTTTAATGAACCAGATCTTCTATCCTTACTTAGACAAGTTTGTGGTAGTCTACCTGGATGATATCGTGATCTACAGCAGCAACATAGAGGAACATGCCGGGCACTTGCGAACATTGTTTCAGGTGCTGAAGGATAATGACCTCTGTGTCAAACGAGAGAAGTGTCTCTTCGGGCAGGAGGAGATCAGCTTCCTTGGCCACGTTGTGGGGCGTGGTGTGCTGCGTATGGATGGGCAGAAGATAAGGGCCATCCAGGAATGGGTTCCGCCAAGCAAAGTGCCAGAATTGTGGTCATTCCTTGGTTTGGCAAACTATTATCAGCGTTTCATCGAAGGTTATTCCCTCATTGCTGCGCCCCTCACGGATTTGTTAAAGAAGAATCGGGTATGGCTTTGGACAGGAGCGTGCCAAGATGCCTTCGACGGCTTGAAGAAAGCCTTAGTGAGGGAGCCAGTGCTGCGACTGCCTGATCATTCGAGACCCTTCGAAGTCCACACTGATGCCTCAGACTTTGCCATTGGCGGAGTTATTATGCAAGACGGTCATCCGATCGCATATGAGAGTCGTAAGCTGAAGGATGCAGAGAGGCGGTACACAGTGCACGAACGTGAGATGACCGCCATTGTGTATTGCCTCAGGACCTGGCGGCACTACCTTTTGGGTGCCGAGTTTGTCGTCAAGACGGACAATGTGGCCACGAGCTATTTTCAGACGCAAAAGAAGTTGACGCTCAAGCAAGCTCGATGGCAGATATTTTTGGCTGAGTTCGACTTTGCCTTAGAGTACAAGGTTGGAAAAACCAATGTTGTGGCGGATGCCCTGAGCCGTAGGGCTGAATTAGCTGCTGCGCGCGCAGAGCATTCTGAAGTGCATTTGGAGGGTGCATTGCTGAGCCGCATCCGCGAGGGTACACAGCAGGATCCGACCGCACAACACCTTGTTTCTCTGGCGCAGGCAGGGAAGACTCGACGATTTTGGCTACAGGATGGCCTCCTTGTAACAAAAGGGGGACGCATCTTTGTACCACGGTGGGGAAGCCTTCGCCGAGAGCTACTCAAGGAGTGCCATGATACACTATGGGCCGGCCATCCTGGTCAGGAGCGGACCTTAGCACTCCTTGAGTGCGGCTACTATTGGCCGCAGATGAGAGACGATGTTGAGGGGTATGTGCGGACATGCCTCATCTGCCAGCAAGATAAAGGGACAAACCAGAAGGCTGCCGGTCTCCTTGAGCCTCTACCAATTCCAGAACGTCCTTGGGAAAGCATCTCTATGGACTTTATTGTTAGTCTGCCAAAGGTAGAGGGCCTCAGTTCTATTTTAGTCGTGGTGGATCGTTTCTCAAAGTATGCCACATTCATCTCAGCTTCCAAGGAGTGTCCTGCAGAGAAGACTGCAGAGTTGTTCGTAAAGCATGTGGTGAAGCACTGGGGCATACCAAAGAGCATTGTGAGCGATCACGATGCTCGCTTCACGGGCAAGTTCTGGCGTGAAGTATTTCGGTTACTTGGCTCTGATTTGTTGTTTTCAACAAGCTTCCATCCGCAGACAGATGGGCAGACAGAGCGCATCAACGGGATACTAGAGCAGTACCTTAGGCACTTTGTTAGTGCCAATCAGAAAAATTGGGTGAAGCTCCTTGATGTGGCACAGTTTTGTTATAATCTGCAGAAGAGCGAATCTTCAGGCCACAGCCCGTTTGAGATAGCCACGGGGCAGCAGCCACTGAACCCGCACACTCTTGCCGCACAAGAAAAGGGAAGGCCATCCTTCGCCTATCAGTTTGTTCGCGACTGGCACGAGCAGAATGAGTTGGCGAAGGCATTCTTACACAAAGCGGCGAAGAGAATGAAGAAGTGGGCGGACAAACACCGTCGGCCCGCAGGGTTCCAGGTTGGGGACCAAGTGTTGGTGAAGTTATATCCTGGTCGCACAGGCATCTTCCGCGGGCGGCACCGCGAACTACTCAGAAAGTATGAGGGACCCTTCACCATCACAAAGAAGGTGGGCAAGCTGGCATATAAGCTGGAGTTGCCCCCAGACTTCAAGGTGCACCCGGTGTTCCACGTGTGCAACCTCAAGCAGTTCCATCTAGATGATGGAGACCCGGAACGCAATGTGCCGCAACGCCCTCCCATCATGCAGAGGGCCCCGGCAGCACAACGGGCCGAGAAGCACCTCAGTCAGATCCTTCGCCACAAGGTCAACTACTTGGGGCAAGTGAAGAAATACTTGGTGCAGTGGGAGGAAACAGCGGAACCAACGTGGGAGCCTTCATTTCGAATGAACAGCCGCTACCCGGCTGAAGTCAAGGCTTACCACAAAACAGATGGCGCCAAGGACGGCGCATGATTTGAAGGGGGGAGCATGTTCCCTTGCGACTTACAGTGTACAGTTGCGCTAGAGTCTGTTTTGCTTTTGTTGAGTCTGATGTAAGCTGCCCGATTCAGGTGAATCAATACCCCGAAGGGGCAGCCCGTATACTTGAACTGTAATAGCCTGCGGGCAAAATTGTGAATGAATTAAATGCGTTGAGCTTTCTTTTGTTCACCCTCGTTGTGATTGCTTCTTGTGATTGCAATTTCTCTCCCTCTATTCTCGCTTGCACTCTGATTACAAGCTTCCGCGACCGGCAAGCGAGCTGACGAGTAGGCTTGCGACGGTAAGGAAGGACCGTCGCGCCGCGCTGGCCCATTGAAGTAAATAGGCCCGTGACAATAACCTTCAACCATCTTAGTCTACAACTACAAAATATATAATAAACAATTACGTGGACAAATGGTCAAAACCTTGCAACTATTTTTGTACTATTACTCTCATTGTAAAGTTGATTGTACAAGTGTGTGAGCATAGCAGCACCCTATGAATAGTTGTCAACTTTATCTAAGTCTTTCAAGAATTGCAGCCACAGCTAACTTATTCTCGAACCAGACAAATCAGAAAATAAAGTAAGTCCAAAAAAATAAATAAGGAAGTCGCGCAACTCTTGGTCAGCTCTTTCCGATGTACATGTAGCGGATCGGCCTTCCCATTTATTATGGAAAGAATAAACTTTCATCGATGTAGAATTGCTTCCACCAGAAATACATTGCATTCAGTCCTCTATTGACATTCCTAGAAGGGCCATGCACTTGTCCCTTGTGGTGTAGTTTGAATCCCGTAATAGGACAACACTTTCATGACACTTAAGGCTCGTAATATGTGCCACATCTTCTAGGGTCATGATGATCTCAAAAGAATCAAACTAGAATGTATTCTTCTTATTCTTCTACTTATTTACCAGGTGGGTCATGATGTTCCAGCACATTTCAAAAGAATGCTGGTCTAGAAAGCCGCCGAAGTGCATATTTCGCAATCGACTCTTCTGATATTCACTCAGTTGTCTATATAATGACAGAACTACAAGCCACTGACACCACCCTCTGAGCTTTTCACCTGATGCTCTACTTCTCTTGTGACCTCCCTATAATAAAAAATATCATATTATTCATATCAAATCAAAATTAATCTAATTTGTACTTTTACACGTCGTTGTACACAGTAATCGCTATAAATAATAATATCTATAACACTAAATTGTTCATGGTATTCATTACAGAAATCGCTATACATAATAATCGCTATCACATTAATCGTTATACATAGTAATAACTATCACAATAAATCATGACAGACAGGATCAATTTACGTACCTTGGTCACACTTTTCTCCTCTTCATCGCCTCCCTCTATCCTCTGACTTTCTTCTTCCTTCCTTCGCTCATTCGGCTCCCTACTCTGTTTTTCAATTTCTTTCTCCTGCTTTTTTTTTTCTTCTCTTCCTCTTGCCTCTTCCTTTCCCTTTCCTTCTCTTCCTCATCCTGCATTTTTATTTCCTTCTCTTCTTTCTTTTGCTTCTTCCTTTCTCTTTTCTTATCTTCTTTGTCCTCCTTCTCCTTCCTTTCTATTTCCTTCTCTTCCTCCTCCTGCTTCTTCCTTTCTCTTTTCTTATCTTCCTCGTCCTCCTCCTTCCTTTGTCTTTCCTTCTCTTACTCCTCCTCCTTCTCTTTCTCCTTCCTTTGCCTTTCCTTCTCTTCTTCATTCTGATGCTTCTTCCTTTGTCTTTTCTCTTCCATCTTCATCATTTGCCTTTCCTTCTCTTCCTTCTCCTTCCTTTACCTTTCCTTCTTTTCCTCATCCTGATGCTTCTTATTTTGCCTTTTCTCTTTCATCTTCATCATTTGCCTTTCCTTCTCTTCCTCATCCTCCTTCTTCTTCAATTGCCTTTCCCTCTCCTCCTCCTCCTCCTCATCCTCCTTCTTTATTTGCCTTATCTTTCTTTGCTTTTCAAAATATTCTTGCTTTATCATTTGCCTTTCCTTCTCTAACTCCTTAAATTGCCTTTCCCTCTCTTCCTCCTCCTTATTCTTTTTTTGCCTTTCCCTCTCCTCATGCTTCTTCCTTTGCCTTTGCCTTTGCCTTTGCCTCTCTTCCTTCTTCTTTTGCCTTTCTCCCTCCTCCTCCTCCTCTCTCTTCCTTTGCCTTTCTCTCTCTCCTCTCCTCCTCTTTCTTCCTTTGCCTTTCACTCTCCTCCTCCTTCTTTCTTTGCCTTTGCTTTTCATTCTCCTCCTCCTTCCTTTGCATTTTTCTCTCCTCATCCTCTTCTTCATCTTTAGTTCTTCCTCATACTTTCTTTGCTCTTCAGCCTCAATATCTGATGAATAATCCTCCGCATAATACAATTCCAACGCTTTATCCTTTTCTTTATTATTCTCAATCTTCATTATATTTTGGTATCTTTCATAACGCTCAGATAAATGGGACTGGCGGATCATTTCATTAATTCTCATGAAATCAAATCACGAGAGATTTCTTATCTGACGAGCTTTAGACATTGCTAACCTGCACAACATATAAATTTAACTGCATCTTTATATGTTACAACTGCCTACCCAAGTATATAATAATATAAATTATCTCATTCGTTAAAAAAAACCAATATTATAAATCATCGCAATATTTGGCTTCATAAATAAACATCATTGTAAGATTTAGCAAACTTAAGTATAAATCGAGGTAACTTCATAAATACACATCGCTGCTGCTTTAAATATACAAATCGTTGTTGCTTCAAACTTACAAATCGTAGTAGAAATCACAACCTTCATAAGTACACATCATTGTAATGTTTGAGCTTCATACGTAACCATTGTTGTACAATTTATCAAACTTAAGTACAAATCATGGTAATTTCATTAAATCGTTATTGCTTCAAACATATAAATCATTGTTGCTTCATAAGAACAAATCGTGCTAAATGTTTTTCGACGCCTAGAAGGTGGATAGGTACAAATTGATTTGTTTCAGTATGAAAATAGGTGTTAGTTAGCATGAATAGTACAACCAGTGTAAGGTTTACCATTCAAATTTACAAATTGATTTGTTTGCATAACAAAACCTTACACGAAAATCACCAAAACGATAGGAGTTTTGGTAATCTGACAGTGGAAGAGAAACACCCAGAAGGTAGACGCAGTCGATGGTAGCAACGATGATGTCACTGCGTAGACGATGGCAAAGGATGCTCTGACGGTAGTAGACGAAGGCAAAGGTTACTCTGGTAGCAGCAGACGACGACAAAGGGTGCTCCGGTGGAAGCAAACGACGACAAAGGGAGTTTCTGTTACAACAGAAGTTGCAAAAGTTTATTGCTTAGGGCGAAAATAGAACATTTGGACTTTGAAGAGTTAACATCATTCTCGAACCGGCGTTTTACTTTTCTAGATGGAGGATCTCGAAGCATCGTTTCTCTGGAGGACATTTTTGTCCTTTTCTCAAACCATCGTTTCTTGGCAAAAATTGCGGGAAAGGGTACTTAAGTCTTTGCAACTCTGACACTGGGTGATGCCGACACACATGGGGATACGAGCCCCACGTGCTTATATACGTGGTGCTCATTCGGACCCCCGAACACGCACTATAGCTAATGGCCGTCTTTGGTGGTGGGGGGGTGGGGGGGGGACATATAACCTGCTTCGGTTGGCCTTGTACACTTCTTACCTAACAGACAAAAGACAAAACCAGTTTTGTCTGTTATGTTTATTCGTTCTGTCCAATCTTGAAGAGGCATCGTACAAGCTTTGAAAGTAACAAAAGTGGCTCTAGTTGTAGCTGTTGTAAGGATTATCACAATCAAATAATGTGTTCTACAAGCAACCAAGAACTATATCTGTTTTTGTAACGTTAATCAATTGAAGGATCACCACAATAAAATACGGTATCCTGCAAGACCACAAGCAACCCAAGAATGGTATCTGTTTTTGCTATGCTAATCAGTTGAGTGTGTCTGGAAAAGCAAAGGAGGTGACCCTGCTGACTAGTTGCAAGATTGGTATGGATGTTTTCACTGGAGTTGATAGTAACTTATGCAACTCTGTAAGCATCACAGGGTGATGAAATGGACAAACTGGAAAATCCTATGGAATGTTAAGAAACGCCATTTCTTTGAATGGTTAAGGATGAACCCATTGACCAGGGGCGTAGCTAGGGGGGGGGCAGGACTGGGCTGTAGCCCAGTCCTGCCTCCTGAAACAGTTAAATTTTTTTTTTTTTTAAAAGCCCAGTCCTAGCCCAGCCCTGATTCCATATGAAATAGATTTTTATCCATTTTTGTAGCCCATCCCAGTCCTAGCCCAGCCCTGACTGCAGCAAATAGTTTGATTTGTCTATATGAAATAGATTTTTATTAATAATTATAGCCATTTTTTATTTTATCTAAAAAAAAAAATTTTCGGGGGCGCTGCCCCCTAACCCCCAACTATCGCACAAATACAAATTTTTTTGCTACACCCCTCTTTGCCCCCCCCCCCCCCCCCCCCCCCCCTCACATGGATCCTAGCTACGCCCCTGCCATTGACCACATGATAATCAGAGTATCTGATTTCCCATCTTCTGATCTTGGGTGTTCTAATTCAGAACAATGTCTGAGATGATCACCAAGAAGAATCTTCATCACCAAATTCTAGTGCTCAATTATGATTACCATGATGTTAAGCAAGAAGGGCACCAAGGGGCTTAAGTACTTGAAAACCATTTGCCCTTGTCATGCTAGTTCCTACGTGAAATATTTCACTTGAATGTTTTGTAGTTTAAAGCAAGAGATGTCCAAATTGGAGTCACATGAAACAATCACAACCCAACAGAAGTAGGCATACGAAATTTTGAAAATGTGAACATAGGTAGTTTTATTATTTGTCCATTCACTTGCTAAGATGAACAACGACGTGGGGTTGGTTGAGGTAGCTGGTATCATTACAGAAGGATCTCAGGATCGAAACCATAGGGTTATCCTTCAGCTTGTGTAAAAAAAAAACACCACTCATTATGGTAGTTTACAACTTGGTTATGCAGAAACCTTAGTAACCCCAAAGACTCGTTTTCTTAGAGAAACTCAGTGAACATGTAACATTTCCTGTAACAATCTTAATGGCTTATGGGCTACTGACTTGTGTGAACTACTGCAAGATCCTTTTCGCCATGTCACAAATCAAGTTTGTTGGGATGTGATAAATGAAGTGTTGAGCTTCATTGTGGGAAAAATGCATCAGGTTTAGTAACGAGCAGTATGCATTGTGCTATCAGTGATGTGCGGGTAGTAGCATGTCATACGATCGACAATGGTATCGGCGTTGGTACGATGGTTTGCAATGGCCTAGTGTTTAAAGTAATTTACAAATGGCATCCAATGTTTAAAGTAATTTACAAAAAAGATGTCTAACTTATCGGCTATTTTCCAGAAGCTGCCTAGTGTTCGAATAATTGCATTCAGCTGCCTACTTTATTAGAATGCATTTCAAATACTTGATTGAGATCTAAAATGTTATTTATACCAGTTTCTGTAATTAGTAATATGTCATGTTAGGTTTATTCAAATACCTCGTCTTGTGTTATCTTTTCGTCTTTTGTTATAAAAATCAACTTACCAAAACGGGTGGCTAAATGTAATTAGTAATATGTTAGGTTTTTTATAAAATAACTGACAACTTAGGGGGATTCTTGTAAATTACTCCTAACATTTAATATCAAAGCAATGCCGTGTCCAAGTTGCCTAATTGAGAGGTCAAAGTCAGGCATGGATTGGCTGGATGTCAATTTTGATTCATACAGACCCCATGGAAGAAGAACCATGCTCTCGCTCCAGTCTTTTGATAGAATTGACTTTTGGGAACACCAAATTCCCCCTTTTGGTTGTCGGATCCAAATGCACTCAGTTAAAATAGAATCGGAATGCGTTTTCACATTGGATTGGGACATGTATGTTGGGACTGATTTAGAATCTTGACTCGGATTTGGATCTCAGATTTGGTTTATAGACTAGACCCAAGTCCACCTATTCTTTAGATCCCGTAAGTATGACTTCGTTACCTAATTATCTGACCCATTTTAGTGGGTTCAAAACTTAATACCATATAGTTTGGATCGGGTAAGACCTAAACCTTTGACAGGTGATTTGTCAGGGGACACAACTTAATCTAATCTCATGCCTCCTTGCATATTTAGTTGAAAATTACACAAGATTAATGGTGTGTCCACTGTCCTTTTTGTCGTGTCCTTGTGACATATCCAGGCAACAGTGACACTCATTAACAAAAAAGTAAGGGGTTGCAGACAGGAAAATTATAATGTAAATTTAGTGGTTTCTGTAATGGGTTAATATTGGCTACTAATGAAGGTACACTACTAATGAGCTAGAAATCATAAGTGCAAGTTGTATTGACTCAAAGGGTTAATATTAGTTACTAATAAAGGAAGGAAACTAATGAGTAGAAATTACTTTTTTCTTCAAAATTTTCAATATATCTGGTTTGTATTAACAGGAGTTCCACATATGTGAGACTTTTGCGATTGTGTGACTTTTCGTGAATTTGAGACTTTTGTCGGATTTTTGCGAATGTACGTCTAAACTTTATGCAATTTTAGTTAAAGAAAGCTTGCATGTTATATGCGTGCAGGGGCAGCTCAAGCGAAGTTAAGGCCCTAGGCAAAGCCGAACCATCAAGAAAACAGTTTCATCAAGAAACACGCTTCCAAATGTTAAGAAGTGTGCTTGCTTCCAACTCACTTCCTTTATGCTTTCTGTGCTCCAACGTTGCCTGATTTGCGTTTTCATTTCACTTCCCTGCTTCTAGATGACTTCATATTGTTATAAAAAATACAAAGTAATTATATAGCTTCTTATTTGCTTCCATGTCTCTATATAATATCTTCCACAATGTTTCGTGTATCGTGCTTTCTCTTTACTCACACATTTCTTCGGTGTTAGTTCTTGTGCACTTCTTTTATAGCTTCATGAATGCTTCACTAGTGGTCCATGCTTCATGCTTTAACACTTCTATTCAATACCGCATTCCTTACCGTTTTGACTTTAATAAGGCTCTGTTTAGAAACCCGTGCTGGAGGAAGTTGCAAGGAAGTGAAGTATAACTACTGGATTTGAAGGGAAATGGATTTGGGAAGAGTTGTGGATTCCCTTTTTTGTTTGGAAGCATAACCAACTCTTTTAAAGATTCAGGCTTGCAACTACTCTTGATTCCTCGCCATGTTTTGAAACCCATAGCATATTAATTGAGTAACAAAGAATGTAGAGAAAAGTTATATCATATTTAATTGTATCATTCACATTTTATTTTTTTGATAAACAAGTAATATTTAAATCAAACATAAATATTAATTAGCAACTCATTACAGTCACATGGCTTTTAAAATAAGTCCAAAAGTATAAAGATAAAAAATAAAAGTCCATTACAATGAAATATGATAGCTTTATTCAAAATGTCTATCATTAAAAAAAATCTAATTTAGTCTCATCTCTCTAAGTATCCATTCGCACTTCATATCTGCAGGCAAAGATAAGAATACATTCGCTAAGTGCTTATTCTCAGCAAGAAACTTTATAGTATAAACATAGTCTTATCAAAATTTAAGGTACATAATTCCTTTGTCACATTTTTTTTCATAGTAAATTTAACATTGTTGGTCATTGTCTCTAACAAACTTTGAATTGCTTCGGATAATAGAGTTAATGCATCCTTTGGTTTCTCCCATATCTTACCATTTTTATTTCTTGTTGTTTCACTTTGAGAAATTGGTTGAGAAAATCTAATAGAATGAGAGTTATCTGCAATAGGCATAAATTGTTGTAGATGCTCTTGATAATCAAGGTCTTTGAAACTTTTCGACATTTCTGAAATGTACCAATCATCATTAGAATTTTTTATAGATGATAGTTTTAAATTAGTGAAACCACCACCAAAAGATACAACAGCTTGACCAATTGCTTGGTTATTTCCTATAATGATGCAAAGTTGTTTGTAGTTTGCAATATTCTTGTCATGGAGATATTTCACTTCAGGTTCATGAAACAAATATGAATCAAATCGTACAATTAAATTGGAAAACTCAATAAAGTAATATGAATATACCTTTATATAATCATCCCATATTTGAAATGGTGCAGTGATACGGTCGCATGGTCAAATCCAAATCCACTAATGATCATTAGTTTCTTAATATGATTATAAGTCTTCCGCCATGTCCGCAATCGAGAATCCACATTGTTAGTTATAACTGCAATCCCTAATTGACTTCGAATATTAGCGGCCATTTGATTTTTTGTTGACCTTTTAAACATTGAATATACACAATACAATATTTAAAATGGTGCAATCATATGATAGAAAATGCATTCATCACAGAAAAAAAATGAAATAAATATCAGAACACATATCATTATTCATGATAATTGCATCATAATATAAAAGATTATGATGAATTATATAATTTGACAACATTTAAAAATTCATCCTTCTTCAACTATTAAGATGTACATCATCCCATATCTTTTATGCAAGTTCATCTCTAAAATTATTCCATTCATCTCTTTCATGTTGTGATCATGATAAACCCCATATTTTTTGCATCAGGATCATCTTCATGTACTTCATCATTGTTTATGTCTTCAATAACACTAGCATTTTGATCATCAAACATGTCATCTCCCATACTTTTAATGAAATTGTGTAAGATACAACAAAGTAATATAATTTTAATTTGTGTCTTAATAGAGTACTTAGGAGCTGTTTTGAGAATACTAAAACGCTACTTTAAGACACTAAATATGCTTTCAACAATGTTACGGAGTTGAGAATGATGATGGTTGAACATTTCATCAACTTCAATTACAAGGCCACCAATTCTAAATTCTCGCAAATGATAATGTGCATTTCAAAATGGGGCTAAAAATCCTGAAACATTGGCAAAACTACCATCTACCACATAGTATTTTTCTGCATTTCATATTCCATGCATTAATAAGTTTTAAATATGATGTAAATGCAATTTATTATATATCTTAAAGTTATTGCAATGAATTTTGTTCTTACCACGAGGAACTATAAGTTTATGTTCTCTATGAAGAGCATCTCCTAATACCCTATCATCATAAGCAGAGCCTTCCCAACCAGCTAACACGTATTGAAATTTTATATAAAAAAAATGACTCCAAGAATATTTTGTGTTATATTATGATTTCCATCATGCCATCTTGGTTGATCACGACGTGGAATGAATTCTAGAATATGTGTTCCATCAATTGCTCCAACACAATCTTATTTGCATTATACAAATAATCAATTTAATGATATAATATATAATTTTATTTAAAGATTTTAGATAAAATATAAATAATAACAAAATTTACCTTGAAGTAAAGATAAAATTTTGGATTAGACAAAAAATTTGGTGGTATTTTTGAAGTAGCGTGTCTTATAAAATCAGGATATAGTTGCAGTACTGCATTTAAAACTTTATGAAAATGACGACTCATTGCTTTCCCAGATCTGAAAATAACCGAGAGTATGTAAGAACATCATTACTTGCTCTTCCAACATTACATCCCTTGAATCAGATAATAATTGCTTCTCACATAATAGATAGCATAAGCGACAAAAGGCATGAATGGTTATTCTGAGTTGGTTAATATAAGTCACACCACTTGCATTAATTATTTCATTAATGTAGTACTGTCTGTATAGGTTTCTATTTCGTGCATGCTCTCGACTTATATATGTGTCAATGACCCAATCCATGATAGTATACACAACCATTGCCATGGCTATGATAATCTTAACAACTATTTGTCATCTTTGATGAAATTTAATATGAGACATATGTAAATTGCAAAACAAAAAAATAAAGTCAAAATATATTATTAAAAAATAAAAACCACAAGTCAAAATCTAATCATTTACATGGTTCAATACCTTCTTTTCTAGCAGAGCTAACATCTCTAATATCACTGTGAGTATAAATATATTTGATATCAGCAGGTTAACTATTACAAGAAAAGAGACACTCCATTGTCATCCCCGTTAACCAAAGATTTTAGTAGAGTAAAAGGAGAGCTCGATGAAGCACTATTTCACCCCATGATGACAAGGTCAAGGTATGATAAAAACATACACTGAATCAAAGTTTCTTAGCTTTTATGTGATTCTGCATATGAGTGCAATGTAGTAAACAAATGTGCTTTGGTGATCTTCTTCGGATCAATCATTTCGCCATGTACAATTGATTCTTTTGTTAGAATAGCCTTAGTTGTTGTACATGAATGGAATCCATTCAATGATAAGAAAGAAAGAATAGCTTCAGGCTCTGTGTCTATAGGAAAAAATATCTCTAATAGTAAAAAGCAAAACACCAGTAAATTCAAGATCAATAGCGCGAGTCATTGAAATCTCATGTCTTTGCATTACTTTAATTGTTAGCTTTTTCTGAGAGAAAAAGAGAACGCAAATATAATAAATCCAGTAAATTTCATCAAGAAATTCTCTGAAGCAATGTTGGCATCCAAGTTTGATCAATGCCCAATCTGAAAAGCTTTTGAAAGATTTTAAAAAATCACAAGAATATGACAAGTCCTAAGCAGAAAAACACACCACACACTTATTAGTCATCATGAACATATATGCTTCATGCATATCTATTTCAATAGCCGATCTAGGGAAACCAGCCAAGTATTAGTAATCAATACTGAATGCCAACCCTAAATCAAACCCACAGGACATGAGCAAAAAGCCTGTTATAGAAAAGCTTTATAACATGACTTCATGAGAAAGCACATGTTAAAAGAGCTCCTCTAGAACTGCAGGGAGATTGTCCTTAGCCCGCTTAATAATTGGTGAAGCCAACTTGCATTCAATTATCAATTAAGGGGCTAGGTCTTCCTCTTTGCTAAACTAAGATGTCAACTTAGAATGCAGGTCGGCATACATTTGAGATTTATTTGTATATATGAATAAAAAACATGAATTTATTTCATGGATCAACATGCCCAAGTCAAGTTGTTTAACTCTTCTATACCTCCAGCGCTTTCTCAAACATCACTAAGGGAGAATAAGGCTAAACAGGTCTGATGAAGTCAAGGCATGAAATTTATCAAACTGAGAAACCAGAGGCCTCATTATTGTTAAGTGTCTTAGAGCATGTATTGGCAGGGGGTTTGATCAATATGAATATGGCTATGTTTCAGCTTTATATTCACTAGTTGAAATTAGGATAATTCAGATGTCAGCTTTATATTGTATTTAAAAAAGGTTGCAACTGACAGCATGTATGCCTGCTGCAAGCCCAACACCCTGTCCATGAAATCAAAATTAATGTTTCATGAATTTGTATATTATGGAATCCCATATTGCAGACATCAAGGATTTGATGATTAGCCCAACACTCTTGAACATGGATCCTATAACCAGTTCACTAAGCCCTACTAAAAGATTGCTCCATGATCAGCTAGGTTTTTGAATGAGACGTGCAAAATTTATCATGGCCTGACTCTGCTCAACTCTATATTTCTGATGAAAATTGCTTACATTTGCAGGGCCTGTGCCCATCAGGAAATGGTTTTGAACCAAATTTGCAGAGTCTATTGCAATCGTTCTGTTCATACCAAGTGGATTGACTGGTAGGAGACCTTGTGTTAAATGGTTCTCATAGCTTATCTTGTTTTCAATGAGAACCAGTGAGCACCGGAGGAAAACAATAACCACATAAATAAACAAAGAATAACAGCTTAAAAAACTGTGAGCACCAGAGAAAAACAATAACCACACATAAACAAACACACTAAAAAACAAAGAAAAAATCAAAGAAAAAAAAATAACCTATTGTTTTGAGATTGAGAACAAGAGGAAAACAATGTTGGAGCAGGCGCGTCAACATATATAGATAAAGGGCATTTACTGAGGTAACGGTAGTAAATAGTGCTTAAAAGGGGATTTACTGAAGATGTAGTAAAAAACTGTTTAAAAAGAGGATTTACTGCGGTAAAATCATCACCAAATGTGATGTTGAAATGGTGGGTAGTGGTGGTGTTGGTGAGATAGGTGGTAGGGACTGTAAAAGTGAAATTTTTATTGGTAAGAAACATTCTTCCACACCTCTTATAGAGGAATATTTCCTATCAAAAAGTGTACTTTTTAGAAAAACTCTCTCAGCCAAAAAGTCTCATCTGAAAAGGTAAAAAAATATGTATGAATTTTGCATCATTTTTCCTACATCTTTTTTGCTTCCAAATGTGCCCGTGGTCCAGTTTGATTGAACTGGGGTCTTCCTTTTTTTCTTAGATAACTGAGGGAAAATCATCACTCAATTGGCGTAAAATCTCAGGTTTCCTTGCTCACTAGGGAGTACACAGCTTTGGCTTCCCAGCACATGATAGACATCCTTGTGTGTTTCGACCTCATGATTTAGAGGTTATTTACATAACTGAGGTCCCTTGTGTCAAGGCAAACTCTAGGAGAACTTTGTGATTTGGAGGGATTAACATGATTATTGCATACTTGTCTGACTGAGATCAAAGTTTAAGCCATGATTGTTGTTGGCCACTATTGTTTGGGCGTATTTTTGGTCCCTTGTGTCCATGCAATAGGCCCACTCAATCCAAATCCATGTCAGACATATGGGTCTAATAATTTTGCTCTCTTTAGCGAACGAGGCATTCATGGTATATGGAAAGTTTAGCAGTTTGAAGACATGGGTCTAAAAAAGGGTATTAAAACTTTGATGGATACGTGTTTAGTTTGAGGTATGTAGAGCTGGTAAACCAGCCAAATGAACCGAATATGGCATGTTCAGGCTTGGCTCGTTTATCAGTAGATTCAGCTCGTGACTCGGCTCGTGCTCGTGTTTAGCCTGAGCTTGACTCATTCCGGTGAGAAAAGTCGAATATGAACTGGCTTGTGTAAAAGCATTTCATGTTTTATATATATATATATATATATATATATATATATATATATATATATATATATATATATATATATATATATATATAGGGAAGGGCATATTGTCGAATGCCCTTCCTATCATACGAGAATGGGATGCATGTGTTTCAGTAAAAAAGAACTGTCTTTAGCGGTGATCAACACCATCACTAAAGACTTTTTTGGCAGAAAAATATTTTTCTCCCGTGCACACAATCAGCAGTGGGGACTCTCTCTCTCTCTCTCTCTCTCTCTCTCTCTCTCTCTATATATATATATATATATATATATATATATATATATATATATAGAGAGAGAGAGAGAGAGAGAGAGAGCCAAAATGAAACATCAACATTAAAGAGAGAACGAAGGGTCAACAAACATTGAGCCAAAAGATCAAAGCAGAAAACAGGCTCAAAGGCCAAGAGCAAGAGGAAGAACAAAACCAGAAATACCGGAGAAGTAAACGAAAAACATGAAAGATTCAGCTTGGGTCAGGAGGCGTCCAGGGCGGCAGAAAGCGTTGAAGGTCAGGGAACGAGAGCTGCAAAATAGTGTGCATGTCTACTAAAATGCAATGCGCCAGTTTATTGAAAACAATTGGGCATTCCCGAAAGATGGCATTATTGCGGGTCATCCAGACAGCCCACTAGGAAGAGAGAAGCCACATTTTTCAGATAAGCTTTCATCGGTTGCACTTGAGAACAGGTTGCGGGCTCTACAAAAGATCAATAGTGAAAGACTCCTGGTGCATGCTGACGGCAGGCTCATTCCAGGTATGCTTGAAAAGATCCCCAAAGATGGGGCAGGCCCAGAATAGATGATAAGCGGATTCTTCAACCGTCTTGCACATAATACACCTACTTGGTAGATGAAAGCCTATATATTTTAGGAGACAGTCTGTCTGAACCCGATCATGCAAGGAACCACGAACGAGGAGTAGGGCCTCGGGCCCAGATAAGGCTCACAGGGATCCAATCGACACCAGGAGGAAGGAGGAAAAGGTAACAAGATTTGGTGTGGAAAGCTTTGTTGGGCGCAATAGCCCGACGAAGAAACTGAGCTAGAGGATCAGGATCACCCTCCTTAGAAATGACGACCGACCATGCTTTCATCTAAGACCAACACAACGGAGAAGCATAGCATCTGTTGTGGGAGTGACGATTTAAGTAGAGCGACTCAAAGGAGTCGTACTTAGCAAGGAGAAAGTTAGCGCACGGAGATCCAGATTGGTGTGCAAGCCAGCTTTACTTTACGATAAGGATGATACTTCTCATTCGAGAGTCAAATATCCACAAGCTCGCCCGATCCTTAGGAAGCGACAAATAGTTTCAACCCACCAGATGACGCTTATTCTGAAGATTGTGCCCTAACCAAAGGAAATTCGCCAGTAAACGAGAGAGTTTTTTGTGCACTCCAACGGGCATCACGAACATGGACATAAGAAATTTCAGGATAGACGTTAGAACATGCCTGATGAGAGTTAAGCGTCCAGTTATGAAAAGGTAGAAAGCCTACCAGAAGGAGATTTTAGATTGGACTTTTTGGAGAGTGGCATTCCAAGCAGCAGAGGAGATACGCGATAGTTGAAGAGGGAGACCCAGGTAGAAAATAGGAAGCTTCGAGGAGGCACAGCCGAAAATCTGTTGCCCAATAGCAAGCAAAGAAGGAGGGACATTAAACATGGACAGGCAGCATTTACCGTTGTTCAGGGATAACCCGGACAACGAAAGGAAAAATTGGAGGATTAACTTGAATCTCAACATTTGTTGAATGGTGGCGCGACCGAAAAGGATCATGTTGTCGGCTTAAGTAAGAATATGGTAAGGAAAATCCTCGATTCTGATGGAGTCAATAAGTCGATGCTCTACGACCCTCATCAGTAAGACCACAAGACCTTCAGCGACGGCGTTAAAAAGCAGAGAAAGAGGGCAACCTTGCCGAATACTGCGTCTGAGCTTGAACTGATGGTCTCTGACCCCATTGATCTTAATTTGAGAGTGAGCATTAGTAACTGGTTCGCACACCCAACTAGAGAAGTGACGACCAAAACCAAGGTTGTCAAGCATGTGGAAAAGAAAAGGCCAATGAACCGAGTTGAAAGCTTTATGAAAGTCTAGCTTAAGAGAGAAAAATGGTTGGCTGCTGATATTCAGAGAATGCAGAACTTTAGAGGCTAAAATGAAAGAATGATTAATCCGCCTTTGATGAATGAAGGCAAACTGGGAGTCCAAGAAAATCTGAGGGGTGATGGTACGAAGTCGATTAGCCAAAACCTTAGCAATAATACGGTAGATCCCCCCAACACCGAGATAGAACAGAATCTCGAGATGTCCAAAGGTGTCGTGTCCTTAGGGATGAGAGAGACAATTGTCAGATGAGTGTGGACCGACAACTGACAGTTACGATGAAATTCAGCGAAGACCTAAAGAATGTCATTCTTAACGCAGGACCAAAAGATACGAAAGAAGTGATCTATGAAAATGTGTTGGTGCTAAACCGTGTGCTAAATAGGTTATTTGGGTTTTTTTATTTTATTTTTAAATTCTGACCATACAGATGTAAACTATGAAAATGATTTTATAAGGATAAGCTCTTGAAGTGTTTGATTCCTATACATGTGTGGGTTTTTTATAAAGTTGGAAAAAACAACAGTCCAAAATCTTTGTAAAATTTTAGGCTCCAAACATCTTTTTTTTCATCGAAAACACATGATCCAGGTGTGGATTCTTAGTAAATCGACCGTGCCCAACACATTTATAGGTCTGAAACTGCATAAAAACACTGGAGAAGCTGAAAACCCCATTTAGCACGTGGTTTAGCACCAAATGAGCTTAGCACGGACTCATTATATATATATATATATATATATATATATATATATATATATATATATATATATATATATATATATATATATATATATATATATATATAGCGAGAGGGAGAGAGAGGAGGGGAAAACCCGTAACAATGGATGGGTAAGTGGTCCAACAATGTCGAGCGTGCGAGGCGCGTCAATTTTGCACACAAATACTCCTTAAAGGTGGTCGTGGATCGCTGCTAATGGTCTAATTTTTACTATATATAGTAACCCATAACCGTGGTCGTTCACTATCAGGTGGGATGTGCACCTGTCGCTGATCGCAAGCGATCAACAGTGGGCGCTGATATAATGAAAAATCGACCTTTAGCAGTGGTCACACATATACATAGGTCAGTAGAATATGTGAACTAGAGTATGCACTGAGATTTTCATTAATTTTTTTTTCTTAAATTTCACCGTACAAATGTGATCTAGATACTTAGTTTATAGAAACAGATTCTTAGATCATCCGATTATGATGCACAAGAAACATATTTTATTCTTTTATTAATTACATTTATTCTTTGTTGCTTTATTTCTTTGTAAATTTATAGCTCTAATTTTTATAAAATTTTGTAAATGGAATGTGCATGTATCCTTTGACAAAAACAGGGAGGAGAAATGGAAAAAGAAATGTGCTTGTCTTTTGAAAACTGAATATAATATAAATCTATTCTTTGCTATTGGCTACTCTATTTATGGGTGTATCTCAGCTTTTTTTTTCTACTAACATTTTAAATTTGCTTTCCCTCCATAATATGTGGCTTATACTTTCCTTTTTCACCTTTGAATTTTTCTTTGAACACGATTTGTTTTCTGCATATTTTCTGCATAAGCTCTAGCTTTTTTGCTATTGGCTACTCTTTATGGGTGTATCTTAGCTTTTTTTCTACTAACATTTAAATTTGCTTTCCCTTCATAATATGTGGCAGATACTTCCCTTTTTCACCTTTGAATTTCATGTTTGGTTACAAGTACAGGGAGTAATTCAGATAAAATTTGACAATACCTAGATTTGAGTTTGCGATGCACAAATTCATCCCAACCTGCTTGTGAGCTGGCAAAAACTCATCAAATGTGTATAACATATTTACCTAAGAAAATAACTTCTGTACATCTTAACAAGCTTGAAGTCACTCATGGAGTAGTTTCTCATCTGATTACAAGGGTATGCATCATACTTTTCACATCTAAGGTGCAACCAAACACTGCTTAAAGAATTATTAATACTACTCTCTTTTTAGGAACGTGCAACCAAACACTGCTTAAGCAAAGCCTATTACGAAGTGCACGACTGACAGGAACAAAGTTCACAAAAATAGGCAGATCTGATATCACAGGACCTCTTCCTTCTTGAGCAGTTTTAACTGCAGCTATCCTTCCTCTGTTAGACATGGTTGTGATCTGCACTTGCAGGCTGTAAAGTGTGAGCAACCTGTACATGTAGCACAGCAAACTGAGTGTGTGGTATATCCTTGGCATAAGCAACAATTGCATGTTTGATAACAGAGGACTCCAATATGACGGGCTTCACAGCCCATCCAATCTCCCCTGTATGAAGACACAACTACTATTTCATTGCTAGAAGGTTTAATAATTCTCCCAGGCAGTGGACCACTCTCAGCCCATACTCTGATCGACTCCTTATCTTCAGCACTTCAATTGATCTTCATAAAGTCAGGTATGATCTTGTTGCGAACAGACCAAGTTTTCTAAATCATCACTGCTGAATCCATCTCCCACTATGCCTATCACTAAACCATCACTTAAATTCATTAATGACTAGTGAAAGATGATCTTACCATGAATGTCCAAACATTGGCATCCGTGAGCATGATATGAACAAACAACCGATTTGTTCCTCATTCGTTTTGCAAAGATGACACCTGTAAGGTAGTCGAATTTCTTTCTTCTGCAATTGGTCTTCGGTGTGAGTCTCATCCATCACTTAACCGTTTTTGCCTATCTTCTTAGTTTACCACCAGGTACTGAAACATGATGCATGGGGCAGATAGGTTTTACATCATATATTTTTTCTCCAATGCTTAATCTGGCGTTTGTTTCTAATAGTATCCCTTCTTTCTCTATCTAGGCACCGTATTGATATGTTGGCTTTTCCATAGCAAAACATCCTACCTTGGCTGCAATCTAAAGTCATGCCTAGCAACCAATTTGTACTTTATGATGTATATCTTATAAATATACATCTACTTTGACAAGGCTATTCGACTTACGCAAGCTGCACACCATTTATTCAAACTCTGCTAATTCAATCCCTTTTAAGTTTAAGTTTTTTCGAATCCAAGTACGTTTAGCCAACATCCGATTAGTTGGATTTGATATTGGCCACATCCAACCTGAGTCCTAAAAGTTACATCCACTAGGTCGTTGGCTCCGAACAAAAGGTTGTCCATGACCTCACCTAGACCAAAGACACCGAATAACGCATTCATGACTACTTTTCTTGCAGCAGTTTTGACTTTTGACAAACTTCCCCGCCAAAAAATGATTGCAGGAAAATGAACTACTGTCATACATGCAGGACATAGCATCAACTAGAACTAATGCAAATCAAAAGTGGTCTTCTTAACTTTCTTCTTAGAGAAATTTCTCATCACAATTTCATAGCATGCACATGCATCTCATACAGGTAGTCTTGTAGCAACTTCTCATCATAATGTATGCATCGATGTTCTCAGGAATAAGACCCAATTGGTGATAGTAAAATAAAACTGCAAAATCTGATTTCACCATCACTGCCCCACAATTTCACCATCACCTGCTATGCAACCTTCAACTGAAGCAGCAACCCACATTAAAACAACTCCTCAAATACAAAAAGGGTTAAGATGATCATGAGATGGTCAAACATTACGAAAGTAACTAGCTGATTGGCATTCCAAAGTTTTTACTGCCAATGTAAAACAATGCAAGATAAGTGGCCAATTAAAACCAAGCAATAATACAACAACAACAACTACAACTACAACTACACCTTTATCCCAAAACAATTGGGGTCGGCGATATGAACCAAAAAAGAAAATCATTTTGGGTCTTCCACATGAATCCTTCTCCAATCATTTTTATCCAATGCCATGTCCTCGGTGAGGTTCAAAGCATTCATATCATTTCCTATCATCTCCATCCATGTTTTCCTAGGCCTACCCCAACCTCTTTTAACTAATATATTTTCTCATTTCTCCATCATTCTAACTGGAGCATCATTAGGCCTTCGCCGAATATGTCCAAACCACCGTAAACGATTCTCTCTCATCTTATTTTCAATGGGTGCAACGCCAACCGTCTTATGTATCTCCTCATTCTGAATCTTATCTTTTATTGTATTTCCACACATCCATCTAAGCATACACATCTCAGCTACACTCATTTTTTGAATATGATGTCTCTTGGCAGCCCAACATTCTGTACCATATAGTAAAGCGGGCCTAATAGTCGTCCTATAAAACTTTCTCTTCAACCGCAATGGCATTCTACGATCGCACAACACTCCAGTTGCACTTTTTCATTTCATCCACCGAACCATTATCCTATGATTTACATCTCCATCAATTTCTCCATACTTTTGAATGATAGATCCCAAATATTTGAAACAATCATCCACCGGTATTTCTTGCTCACCAAGCTTCACTACACTCCCATCACTACTTCGTTGCTTACTAAACCGACATTCCATATATTTTGTCTTACTCTTACTCAACTTAAAACCTCTTGCTTCCAATGTCTGTCTCCATAATTCTAACTTAGCATTAACCCCAGCTCTAGACTCATCAATCAAAACAATATCATCAGCAAACAACATACACCACGGCACATTTTCTTGAATTGATCTCGTAAACTCATCCATCACTATAGCAAATAGGAAAGGGCTTAAAGCAGATCCTTGATGTAACCCAACCGTTATAGGAAAATTGGTTGTCACCCCTCCACAAGTGCGGACATTGGTTACTACTCCTTCATACATATCCTTAATTATACTAATGTACTTGAGAGAAACACCTTTATTCATCATTGTCCACCAGAGAACGTCCCTAGGTACTCTATCGTATGCCTTCTCCAAATCAATAAAAACCATATGCAAATCTTTGTTCCTCTCTCTATTTCTCTCAATAAGTTGTCTAAGAAGATGTATAGCTTTCATAGTTGATCTTCCAGGCATAAAACCAAATTGATTCTCCGATATCATGACAACCTTCCTCAACCTAGACTCAATCACCCTCTCCCAAAGTTTCATAATATGACTCATGAGTTTTATACCACGATAGTTTGTGCAATCTTGCATATCACTCTTATTCTTATATAGAGGCACCAAAGTACTCTTCCTCCACTCATTAGGCATTTTATTTGTCCGCCAAATCTTGTTAAAAAGATTTGTCAACCATTCTAATCCTTTCTCTCCCAAGCATTTTCAAGCCTCGATAGGTATACCATCTGGGCCAACTGCCCTGCTTGATTTCATTTTCTTCAAAGCCTCTGCAATTTCTTTCTTTTGAATCTTGCGCATGAAGTCACGATTCATCTCATGAAAAGGAATTGAGAAGTCTCCAAGATCCGGAGCATGACTTCCATTAAATAGCTTATCAAAATAATCTTTCCATCTCTCCTTAATCTCCTCATCTTTGACTAAAACCCTTTGTGTTTCATCTTTGATACATCTAAACATACCCAGATCCATCGATTTCCTATCTCTCATCTTTGCAAGCCTATAAATATCTTTATCGCCCTCTTTGGTATCCAACTTGTCATAAACCTCCTTATATACCTTATCCCTCACGTTTCGAACTACTTTTTTAGCTTCCTTCTTTGCTATCATATACTTTTCTAAATTCTCATTATCACGACTCTTACTTAGATTTCTATAACACTTTCTTTTAACCGTAATAGCTAATTTGACATCCTCGTTCCACCATGATGTATCCTTACCTAGCGGTGCACTGCCTTTAGACTCACCCAATACCTCCTTAGCCACCTTTCTCATGCCACCTACTATCTTATTCCACATTGATTTTGAATCCTCCTCGAGACACCGATCAGCTTCCTTAACTACCTGCTCTACAAACATTCCTTGTTTAGCTCCTTTCAGTGCCCACCACTTAATTCTAGGAGCTATCCTATGTCTATCCCTTTTGCGGCATTGTCTAATTCTAAGATTTAAAATTAAGACTCTATGTTGTGTAGCTACACTTTCTCCCGGTATAACCTTACAATCAATGCAACAACCCCTATCTCTCTTTCTAAGTAGAAAAATATTTATCTGACTTGTATTAACCCCACTTTTAAATGTTACTACTTGAGACTCCCTCTTCCTAAACCAAGTGTTTGCTAAGATCATATCATAGGATAAACCAAAATCTAAAATCCTTTCTCCACTTTCGTTTCTTTCTCCCTATACCATAGCCTCCATGGATACTCTCAAATCCATCCCTACTAATGCCTACATGTCCATTAAGGTCACTGCCGATGAAAAGTTTTTCTCCATAAGATATCCCTTGTACTACTCCATCTAAATCTTTCCAAAATTGACGCTTAATGGAATCATTTAAACCTACTTGAGGTGCATAAACACTAATAATATTAATAATATCCGTACCTAATAATAATTTAATAAGTAAAATCCTATCACCCTTCTTATGGACCTCAACTACATTATCTATAAACTCACGACTCATAACAATCCTTACTCCATTGCTATTCCTATTTTTTCCTGTATACCAAATCTTATATCCCCAAGGTTCTATCACTTTTGCTTTCTCACCTACCCATTTGGTCTCTTGTAGACATAAAATATCAATCTTTCTCCTACACATAACATCTACTAACTCTACCAACTTACCAGTTAAAGACCCTATGTTCCAAGTGGCTAACCTAATTTTATGGTCTTGGACTAACTTCTTTACCCCCACCCGTCCAACAAAGTGAGGGAACCCTTGCCTATTTGACACCATACCCGAGCGTCGGTGTGACACGTCTCTTCCGGGCGACGACCTAGCAACCCTTGCCCATTTATCACTGCCTCCGGGCCTATAGAGTACAGCACGTCGCTCAGTAGGGAATGCCCCAACGAAATTCTCATATCGGTTTATATTCATAGGGTATGACTAAGTTTTTATGCTGGTTCTTACTGGCTTACCGCAACCCTCTTCCTTTATCCGGGCTTGGGACCGGCAGTGTATAACTAAACTATTATACACAGGCGGAGTTAAAACCAAGCAATAATAGAAACAGATAAAAAAACAAAAATCCCAAGAGCGTCACATAAACTGCTAATATAAAACAACAGAAGTTGCAGAAAGTTACAAGTCTACAGTAATAGGTTTTTAACAACTCAACATACATAAACTCATCTAAGTAGAGGTTAGCATGATCCTTGGGAAATCTTCTTCTACATACATAAACATTGTATTCCCTTCCAAAGCAGTTCTCAATGGTCAATCCAACAACATTAAAGCTGACAAAAATCGTACATCAAGTGATCAAAATTTCACCATTAGAGATGAAGCCTTTCGAGGAAAAGGAGCAAGGTTAGTAACATTTTCAATCCAAAGCAAAGTGCTTATAGAAAATGTTCAATAAAAAAGAGTGATATTGTAATACCCCGATCTGGGACCTCGGAAGTTCGAGTTCGGTTGGTTTTACTTTCCAAAGGGAAAGAGTTCAAAGTTCACACAGAGAAAATGTGGCTAAAAAATTTTCTTTATTTTTATTCCAATAATCACTTTCCTTACAATGTTCATCATTTATAATAAAAACAAATAAGAGATACTTTATTGTTCAATGACATGAAATTAAAAACTACCAAATGCTCTACCGAATAAGAAGAAGTTGATCAAGTTTTGTTTGTGCTACTGCAACCTACAATTGTAAATAAACATGGGGGGTAAGTTTACAACAAAGTAAGAAATAATCATAAGCAAATAAATACTTAAACTTACAACTGTATTGGGCTCTAAGCCCCTAGTTTTAGTTTAGTTTTTAACACACCACATAAGTTTGTATATTTTAATTATCCCCCATTAACTTTCAAACACTCTCTCACAAATAACTATCCCTAGGTTGGCTATACCGGTAATAGCGTCTATGAGCGTAGCAACCCACGTAGAACACGACAATTCTATAATGTTGGTCAAACAATGAACCATATACTCTCAGTGGTCCTCGAATCACTAGGCACTATAGTGAACTACCATGGGGACCCCACCGGTAGCTAGCCGGGAGGTCAAGCTCATAATCTTGGTATGGTTCATGCTACATCCTAACCATGATGATTATCACTTATCCATGGTCCTCTAGAGTCCCAATCCCGGTGTGAATGTAACTCTAAGTCATGACTAAGTTCAACAAATTGAACCATATTCTTAAACTCGTAATTCACTCATTCTCTCATGAGTGATGTCGTGAACTGATCACAACGAATCTTAATATTAAATCTTATGATGACCTTATGACTCACACGCATCTCTCACTAAGTACGCAATGATATAGTGTCTCTATATCATTAAATCACCAGCGACCCACTCTCCATGGTGGTTGCACTCTGGCCACGAACCAGGTAGCCCTTGCCACATGTCGTCACTTTAAGAATTTAAGAGGTCCTGCATGCTGATCTCAAAATATTTATTCATACAATATGAACAGAATAAATGGGACTCCAATCTAAACATAATCTCATCACAGTGCATGATATTAATGACCACATAAACATGTGTTCACAAATCTAATCTCTTTCTAACACGCATAACAAACTACAACTAACATGCATATTACGACAAACATGTATATGAATTCAACTCATAATGTCAAGCATGAAAAATTTATGTATGTCATGGTCTCACTTAAAAATTATCATGCTAATCATATCCATTTACAACATTATAATAACATACAATGTAAAAATGTTTATTTACATCTAAAATTGTCCATAATAACCCTTACCTCGAGTGCAAATGTTGTGCTCTCACTGTAATCGAGTTTCAAGAAGCTCTAACAGTATGATCTGGTCATAACACAAACATATTCGCATTAATACATAAAATCTTTTATAAAATTACCAAAATACCCCTCCTAAATTTACTCATGAAACCTTAATTTTTGTGTTACTAATTTAATCAAAACTAATGAACAAGTAGATTCCTCTCTTCGATATGAATCCAACACACTAAACCTCACTCAATTCTGAGTTCAAGATGCAAAGTTATGCCCATTTTACCAAAATGGATCTTGAGCTATGTCACATGGGTGTGGGTGCGGGTGCGACACGGGTGCGGTTCAATTTCAAAAAATTTGGACACGGGGTCACGGGTATATATATATATAGTTTTTTTTTAATATATCTATATATATATATATATTTAAAAATATATATATCTAAGACCAAGACTGTACTGAGCACAGTCTGGTAAAGACACAGTCTTGGTAAAGACTGTGCAGAGCACAGTCTTTGGTAAAGACTGTGCTCAGCACAGTCTGGTAAAGACACAGTCTTGGTGAAGACTGTGCAGAGCACAGTCTGGTGAAGACTGTGCAGTTTGGGTTCTAAAAGTATATATATTTTTAAAAAAATATATAAAAGATCATTTTTTTAGTTTTTATACATTTTTTTCCTAAAAAATAGACAAAAATACTCGGTCAAAGTTGACCGAGTCCAAAAAGTGGACGGACTCGGCCTTGACTCGTTGACCGAGTCGGACTCGGCGTTGACCGAGTCCGAGCCGAGTCCGAAGCCGCACCCGTGTCGGGGCGTGTCGACTCGGGTGCGGTGCCTCCTTAGCGGAGTCCGTGTGACATAGATCTTGAGTACTCAAAAAGGGTATTCTGGTCATTTTGGATTTCAGTACAATTCTATTATTACCCGATCCAAATTCATCTATGATCTGAATATAATACAGTTCAACTGGATCTAGATCTATTACTCATCTGGGTCCAGAACTGTCTGACTAGACCTAGAACATTCTGACTGGATCCAGAATAGTCTTGACTCGATCTAGAACAATCTAACTGGATCCAAACAATCTAACTGAATCTAGACCCAGTTCTGATATGGGTTTAAGACTAATTCAATCAGATCCAGAATAGTCAGTCTGGATCCAGAACAGGTCCAGATCAAACTAGATTTAAACTAAGAACCCAAATCCAGTCAGACCGAACCAGCTTAGTCTTACTCGGGTTGATCCAAACCGGTTCAGCTCAAACCCGATTCGGTCTGAACCGACCCACATAAACTGGTTCGACTAGACCTGGTTTGGTCGAACATGTTCGACCCGAACCGGTTCAACCAACAAAATTTTTTTTCTATACTGAACCGACCTTGGGTTCGGTCTGGGTCGCACCCAAACCGACCCTCAGTTTCACTTTTTTTTTTAATGCAGACTCAGTCTGGGCACCACCCAGACTGGTGGGTTCGGTTTGGGCCACGCCCAGACCGACCTTCAGTTTGCCCTAAAAAGCTGAAAGGGGCAAAGGCCCCTTTCATTTACAAGGAGGGGGTGGCCATCGGCCGACTCTCTCCTCTGTACCCAATAGGGTACGAGTTGACAGCCAACGCCGGCTGACACTCCCTGTGACAGAGGGATCGACCATCGGTGTCGGTCAACCGACCGACCCTCTCTCTCTCGCACATCTTCTCTAATTTTTTTCCTCTATAAATCGGTTGTCGGACCTCACTCACTGAAAAAGAAAAGAAAAAGAAGAAGGTGAAGAAGGAGAAGAGGAGGAAGGAGTACCTCGTCGCCGGCGTCGGTAAGCCTTCTATCTCACCTTTTTTTTTCCTCCCTCTCTCTCTCTCTTTATTGCTTGCTGCGTGGTGGAGGGAGAAGGATTGCGTGAGGGCTTTTATTGCCCTCACGCAGGGTGAGGATAAGCCTCACCCTCCGCGGATTTTGGGGGTGAGGTTTATCCTCACCCCTTCTGAAAATGTGTTTCCCTTTTGGAGAAACCGTTGTTTTCTTTTTCTTTTTTTTTAACAATTATCCCCTTCGATGAGTTCGTCAGAGGGGGTTTACAATTCTACCTCCCTTAAAAGAAGATTCATCTCAAACCTTACCTAGAAACAACTGTGAAAATTGTTCACGAATGTCAGATTTACACTCCCATATAATATTATTATTGTTGTGATGACTTCATCTAACCAATACCAAAGATAGCTCTTTGATTCTCAGTTTCTGAACTTTTATATTCAGAATCTCTATAGGCTTTGCACTCATGCTTAAGTCATCTTGTATCTCCAACACTGACTCAACAGTATCCAGTATGTGGGAGGGATCAGGCATATACTTTCATAACATAGATACGTGAAACACGTTATGAATTCGAGACAGAGAAGGTGGCAAAGTCAGTCTGTATGTTGTCTGATCAACTCTCACGAGTATCTCGAAGGGTCCAATATATCTTAGATTCAATTTTTTTCTTCGACCAAAATGCATCACTCCCTTGAAAGGATATATCTTTAAAAGTATATGATCACCTTGCTCAAATTCTAACTCGCGACGTCTTTGGTCTGCATAACTTTTTTGTCGACTTTGCGCTGTCAAAAGATGCTATCAAATAAATCTCACATGGTCTGTCATCCGTTGTACTAAATCAGGCTTTAACAATCTTCTTTCTCTGACCTCATTCCAACATAGGGGTGTTTGACACCATCGACCATGCAATGCCCCAAACAGAGTCATGCCTATACTTGCTTGAAAGCTATTATTGTAGGCAAACTCCATCAAAGATAGACTGTTATTCCACGAGTCACTATACTCTAAGCTACATGCCCGCATCATGTCTTTCAAGGTGTGAATGGTTCACTCTGACTGTCCATCTGACTGAGGGTGAAATGTCATGGCTATTTTTAACTGTGTCCACATGACTTCTTGAAAACTCTGCCAGAATCACGACGTGAACTTTGAGTCTTTATTTGAAACAATCGAATCCGGTACTCCATACAGTCTGACAATTTCTTTGATGAATAATTGGGCCAACTGGTCACAAGATTGAGTTATCTTACAGGCCAAAAAGTGAGTTGACTTAGTTAGCATATCTACAATTATCCATACAAAATCCATCCTATTCTTGGTTTTTGGAAGTCCTCAGACGAAGTTCATAGTGATATCTACCCATTTTCATTTAGGTATGGGGAGTGGTTGCAGTAATCCACCGGATCGCTAGTGTAATAACCGAAAAAAAATTAGATAAGCTTGGATTGGGGTCGGATCCGGACCCGGACCCGACCCGAACCCAATAGAGGCACCGCCTCCCATGTTTTTTGAAGACAGTGAGGCAGGGGTTTCAAAGAGAACCCCCACCCCCTTCTTCCTCTCTCGTTCTCTATCCCCAATACTCATCATCTTTCCCCATGCGTCGACCCGCCGTCTTCGGCAAGCGCAGCCACCGGCGACAGCACCGTTGGAGCCCACCCTCACCGGCGACAGCCTCCCCTCTGCGACCTCGCCGGCGATGCCTCTCTACCCGACAAAAACCCAGACTCGCTGTCAGTTGTGCCTCGCCAACCTTTGTCTCCCCCGTCTCGAGGGCTCATCGATGGCCTCTCGATCGGCACCCTCCATTCTCGCCCTGCTGTCGGCCACTTCCTTCTCTCTACTGTGAAGACGTCGGCGACCCACCGCCACCGCCTTTCGCCCTGACGACCTCCAAGTATGCTCCCCTCGTCCTTCTTCGTCTGTCTCTCTCTTTCTCCCTCTTTCTCTGCACTCCCAGTGGCTAAGGGAGGGGTCGAGCCCCCCTCCCTATGCCACTATTGGGAGGGGAGGGGTCGAACCTCCCTCCTTGCTCTTTGCTCCTTGTGTGGTCACGGGAGGGGTCAAACCCCCTCCCTGTACCCACTTTTAGCAGGGGAGGGGCTCGGCCCCTCCCTGCTCCTTGTATCGGCAGGGGAGGGGGTCGAGCCCCTCCCTACTCTCTTGTCGGCAGGGGAGGGGGTCGAGCCCCTCCCTGCACACTCGTCTTCTTCTTCTTCGTGTTCAGTCGACCGACAGGGGCCGGAGCCCCCTGTCGTCGCCTCTTGTCGGCAGGGGGACTCCCCCCTTGCCACTCTATTTGGGTTGACTGACAAGGGGGTGGAGCCCCCTGTCGTTGCCTCTTGTCGGCAGGGGAACTTCCCCAATGTCTCCCTCTTTGGTTCGACCGACAGGGGAGCAGAGCCCCCTATCGTTGTTCTTTCGCATCAGGCAGGGTGGGGCAGAGCCCCCTCCCTGTGTCTTTTCTTCGACTGGTGGGCACGGTGAGAGGACTGGGTCGCTTCCCATCGCCCTATGCTTGCTGGGTAGGGGAGGGCCGAGCCCTCCCTGTGTTCTGTTTCTGCTTGGCAAACAGGGGCTCGTCCCCTGTCTTTGTTTCTTTTTGCAGGACGGAACAGAGTCGTCGTCGCTGCCCTTTTGCAGAGATGGCAGAGGACCGAGCACCCTAGCCCTTTTTGTTGCTCGGCATGAGGGGAGCAAGGCTCCCTGCCTCTGCCACCGTTTGTCGCATCTTGCTGCCTTGTTGCCTCCTTGTTTCTCGCTGAGAGCAGGGGCTTGCAACCCCTGCCCCTGCTTCTTGTGCTGATAGTAGGTGCATAGGGGCACGATGCCTCTGCCTCTGCCTCTGCTTCCTTCACGTCAGGATGACGGCAGTGTCTCTGACCTTCTATTTATGGTGTTAGCGTGCTAAGACTGTCATTTTTGCAGTTCGTACGATGGATTTCGCTCGCGCTCCGCAACCCGAGCCGTCAATTGTTTACACCCGCAGACAACAGTAAGCTCGCAACTCTCCTAGGTAGGGGAAGATTACACAGAAGACTTGCACAATTGAATTAAGTTCAATTAACTAGAAAGGACCATTAAATAAATATATATATTTATACATATTTAACTCAAGCACGCGGATTCGCGATTCTTGCCCTTTACCTACTTACAGTCTTTATTTTGCCGTCGCGCATTGCGCAAAGGTTTTGCGTTGCACTCCTGCTTACAGTCTTTACTTTGCTGCCGCGCATTGCGCAAAGGTTTTGTGTTGTACCCCTGCTTATAGTCTTTACTTTGTCGTCGCGCATTGCGCAAAGGTTTTGGGTTGCACTTCTGCTTACAGTTTTTACTTTGCCGTCGCGCATTGCACAAAAGTTTTGCGTTGCACTCCTGCTTACAGTCTTTACTTTGCCGTCGCGCTTTGCGCCCAGGCTCTTGCTTTTGCATATGTGTTGTTACTTCCTTGCTATTGCAGATGACGCTCACGTTTTCGCTCATTGCATATGCGTTTGAGGCATCCTCGTGGAGGATGCAAGATGCATCTACCACTCTCCCTCTTGTAACAAGAGTTGAGTCGGGAGTTAGTGATATATCCTCGTCTAAGGAGAGGGATACCTCGCAAGGATCTTGGCTCTTCGTGTACGCAGTCCTACAGAGTCGACTTGAGATTTTAGGGAGCTGCACAAAAGCATCAAAGACTGCCCAAATCAAAGCATTTGGAAGGATGTGATCGGTTGATTCTGTTTGTCTATTCGGCATATCTCGGGTGATCCCGAATTGGGGTTCGAGCAAACTTCTTAGCGGGGGGTTCTGTTGAGAAACCCGTATCCCGTCTATCGAGGCCGGTATCGAGTCATGTGAGGCAGGTAGATACCCCGATAGTGGATGAGATTCTAGAAAATTGCATGCCAAATGTTGGCACAAGCTGCTGGCTATTTCAAAAGATAAAGAATGTCAAAGTATACTTTGAGAAGCATTACATCTTTGTGAAACAGTTCTGATGAGGCTCTTATTGAAGAGTTATACCCCTTTCATCCTAGAGTACTTGTAGTCGTGCACTACACGCTAGTACTGCGATGATCAGATGAGACGGTCATGCGACCTCGAACAGTGCTAAATGCACAATGTTGTAATCATATAAAATGGCCTCACATTCGCCTTCACAGGCAAGATACTCGAGTGGTTTAAAGACCACAACATAAAATGGGTCGTTAATTAAGCAACCCCTAACGCACCTATTTGCTTCTTGTTGTTTGTCAAGAGAGAGGATAGAACTGTACAAAACTCCAATGGACAGGTTGTTAACAACCACCCCATGGACAATGATCCGGCTTCCCCAGTCATTGGAGTTAAGGGAAAGGGGCTACAATAGTTAGCTCAACACTTCTGCAGAAGTTAGATGCATATGTGGCACTGCTTACCTGCCTTTGGAGAATCCTCTCTCGGCTAAAGCCATCCTCTTAGGAGCGGACTCAACTCGCTATTTGGGTTATTGAAAATACATAGAATAACAGACACCCAAACTAGTCTAAGTTGTTTCTACATTTTTCCTACGCGTACCCGCAGGACAGTAATATGGAAACATAAAGTCTGTTCATATTGTTGATTGCTTGCTCGGTAATTCAATATGCTACTTGTTGAACTATGCACACTTGTCAAGGCGTTACTCTAGTTGGTTAAACTGCTTACGTAGTTCTTTGCTAAGTAACATCTAGCTTCTCGTACTAGTTAAATGCTTATAATAATAGCATTATGTCAGTTGTTACATATTAGCATGTGATTTGCTTTACCCCTTGGTCGAACTGTTTGGTGCTTATTGTAATGTAGCACTTTGGCTTGCATCTCTTATGATTGATGTGATTACATACAGCTCGTAATCTACGAATTGGTGGCAAGTAAGATTGATGTGGCCACTTGTCTTGTAAGTTGCTTACATATTGTGATACAATTGCTACCGTATGATTGCTTATTATGTATAGCTTATGAATGGCTTGCGATGCAATGGTTTATACCTTATGATTAATGTAGTTACTTGCTGATGGACTGAGTCATTTGATGATAATTGTATGTATTGTGAGCATTGTTATGAGTGTTTGTCTTATTCAGTTGCTTTGTTTGGCTATTGGATAGAGTTAGTTACTCTCCGCTCGTAGAATCAATCGGATTGCTATAGTTGCTTGTTTAGCACTACGGTCCTTACTGCTCTTATATTTAGTTGTTTGCTTTATTAGAGTTTGCTTACTCTGCAGCACATGTGATCTTGTGTTTTGTTTTTCCATGTGAAGTGATATGATGATATTGCTGGCATTCATGCTTGTGCCCATTTTGGTAGCTACTGACCCCAAGAGCAGTCAATTGTTCAAAGCAGTCGATTGTATGGATGTATGTATCACTGAGTATGGTATCTGTTGAGGATCGGATCTTGTGATCATCGCAAAAAATTTTCTCTCTTGGTTCCCTCTTTTACTTCTCTTTTGCCTTTCTAGTCTCTATTTCCCTCTTTGAAGGGGAAAATAAAAGACAGAAAAGAAGAGAGAAGAGAAAAGAAAAGAAAAGAGTGAGAGGAACTCTTTTGTGAAGGTCTCACTTGACCTTAGTTTTGAAAAGGATTTTAAAATTACTCACCTCCGTGTTTAAAAATTTGCAAGAAAATTGGGAGACGGGATTCGCTCGTCGATACGAGGTTCAACCATTCCTGACGCCTTTACCAGGGGTAATCGAACCAAGGATCAAATTTATACCTTTGCTTTACCTAAATATTATCTAAGATTTTATTCTAAGTCTAGGAATGCACAAAGAATCATGCTTGTGCTAAATGCAAAAGATGTGTGCTCTTTGAGAAAAAATATTTCAGAAGTTTTTTGGGGATTCTCCAAGTGGTTTTGAAATAGATTTGAAGATATTTGGAGAAATGATCAAAAGGGTCGAAATGGATTTAGAAAAGTTGGAGTTTTGGATATAAACTCAAAGTTTAGAGTAAACTTGAGTTTTGAGAAAGATAACTCGAAATCCTGAAGTTGGAATTATATCTGAGATCAAAAGACTTGAAAATGACTTTAAGTTTGTTTTTGAAGAGGGAAGATTCAAGATTGAAGATAAGAATTAAAAAAAGACTTGAAAATAAGAATGGGACTTAAAATTGAGATTGAATATGAATTTTGAAATTGGATTTAAATTTGAAAACTGAGATTGAATTTGAATTTCAAAGAAGGAGTTTGGGATCTCTAAAGAAAGTAGGGTTGAAATTTAAATCTAGCCTTGAAAATCAAGGTGAAAACTTGAAAACAGGGATTGAATTCCGAATTTAAAATGTAAAATCAGGATAAAATTTGGAAATAGGATGGATTCAAGAAATTCAAACGAGATTTGGAAATAAAATTTGGATTTAAGAATGGAATTGGGTTGAGAAATGGAATTGGATTTTGGGGACCCAGATAGAATTTAGATTTGGATTCAAGAAGTCCAGATAGAACTTGAAGATGGATTTGGTTTTAACACTAATCTTAAAAAAATTTATCTTTAATTTCAAAGTAATTTAAAGATTTAGAAACTCAAAAAGATTTTTAGAAAGAACTTGGATATTTTGAGAATTTGAAGTGAAGAACAAAAAACTTGATCAGGAGATGAATCTGGAAATTCCAAAGTTAGGATTGAACTTTGAAATTTGATCTAGGAGTTTGAATTTGAAACCGAATTCTAAAATGAATTTGGAATTTGGATCGAACTTTGAAATTTAATTTGAATTGGAAATGAATTTTGAATATAAAAAATGAATTTGAAATTTCAAAGTCAAATTGGACGTTGAAATTGAAGTTTGAATTTTTGAAATAAGATAGAATTTGAGAATAGAAAGAAGAATTTGAATTTATAAGAATTGAAGATTTTTTTGAGAAGTAAAGAAGATATTTGAAGAATTATCTCAAAATCACTTGGATTTTGGAATAATATGAAAAGAATTTTGAAAATATGATGTAATTTTATCCTAAATGATAAAATGAATTAAAGAATTTGGAATTGGATTTGTGAAAAGCGTATTTCATTCTTCAAATGAATTGAAATAAGATTGAAGATATGATACATTTCTGACTATGGTCATAAAATGTATTATATAATAATCATATTTAAATTCAAGTGAAGAATAAAACACATTTTTGTGCCTTTATAGGGTTTAACTCTCAATATATCCTGACTATGGCCATTGATATATATATCTTGAGTTAATTTTAAGTTAAACTCTAATAAAGGAAGAAAATATTTGAAAATATTTGAAAATATGATGATTTTTTAAAAAGATCCAGTGTGGATCCAGTGTTATTCCATAAAAGATGAAAACCATAAGTTTTGTTCACACCTTGACTATGGCCATTGATGCAAATCATCAACTTAGAATTTAATCACCTTTTATAAAAATGGTGCACATGCCATTCGTGTTCCCATTTATGAAATTTTGAAATAAAAGAGAAAAAAATGATATGAAAACAAGCAATTTTTAAGATATATGCATGCGCATACATCCTAATCTAAGAGAGGAAAAAAAAATCCATTCATATCTAATTTATTACAATTTGAATGGAATTGACACCACAAGTTCCTAAATTAAGCAGAAAAATGGCCTTTTCTACCTAATTCCTGCAAAAACTCACGTTAGGACAAGGTAAAAGAAATATAGAGACAAGTATCATATTGAATTTGTAATGTAAATGATGAAATACTCATGCCTATGTTTCAAGCTAATGAAATGTGTCATGAATGAGGAAGCATATACATTGGAGTATATTTAAATGATGGAACAAATGCCTACAACGCCTATGTGATATGTTATGACAAAAATGCAAATGTAAAGGTAATATACATATGATATACAGGGGGTTGATATGTACATGGGAAATGAAGGTGAGAATAATGTATGGGGATAATTGTAGCCATGGAGGATGTGTTGCAATGAGGTAACAACGAATGTTATGCTGGGCTGGTAATGAAATGGTCTGTAACCAGTGGTGGTGACAGCAAATGAAGAAAAGTGGTGTAGTGTGCATTTGTGACAGTGAGGCATACCTAAAAGAGTGTATAGCTAACCAGGAAAGTACCTAACGGATGTTAAGCAATGAGGGAAATGAAGGAACAATGTTGTGTGAATATGCACAGCAACAGGTTAGTAGTATAATGAAGGTACTAGTGAAGATGGTGTGGGTTTACAACAGATGGACTCAAGGGTATGAATGCATCGTGGGGTAGCAGTGCTGATTGCTTTTGTGAAAAGGGAGTGGCGGCAAGGAGGTTATGCAAGTGAATGTTTGATCAAAGTGGAGTATGTTGGAGTGCTGCTGCAGACATTGCAGTGGAATATGTAGCAATGAAGGGTAGGTGCTGAAGGGTATGCAGCAGGTGTGGGTGATGATTGAGTGGGAAAGTAGAGGTGCATCAGGAAGGCACAAAGAAGGTAGTTGTGGATATTAAGTGAATATGTGGCAAAGGGGACAAAGGTGTTGTTGTAAGTGTTTGTTGTGAGCAAAAGAAGATGTGTTCAGGAGTTGTACGAATGCAAATGGGTGAAAGAATGTAATACACTAGGGAGGTAAATACTGGGGATGTACTAGCATGTAAAGTATTGCTGTAGTGACAACAAGTGATATATTGATGCTAAGCATACACTGTGCGTAGAAGATGGAGTTGAGTGTGACTACTGCTGCCAGCAAGAGCACAACGATGTATGGGCTGGAAATAGTGAAGTGTGTGGATGAGAAGGATGTAACAAATGAGTATAAGGTGGAGGTATAGCTGGAAGAAGAGGTGTCGTGAGCCACGACAGCTCCTGGGCTGTTGTGCTCACACATATATAGGGATCACAGAGGGTGACATTAAGTTGGGGATGTATTGAAGGCAGTAGGTGAGTGAAAGGGGTGTTGTACATCTCCGATGGGTAGATATGTACAGTGCATTTTGCAGAAAAATGTGGATATGATGGTGTGTGAGTGAAGTGCAAAAGTAAAGGGGACATGGTGCAACAAGGAAATACAAGGGTTGGGGGGAACATATACACAAGCTGTGCAATTGGGGAATGCTGTGCTGATAGGTGATGGTGCCAGCAGAAGCTACAGGAAACAAACAAGGACATATACAAGCTTGAAATTGAATCTGACAGTTATTATCCAGTCATGCACTACACTCCACATAGCTAACCTGGCTCCATTAGCATCAATTTGAGTAGACCATGAGGCAGTCCCTCACCTATATTCAGAAGGTTAACTTGATAGCAAAATCAACCCCCAAAGACGATAGCATTTCACAGTAAGGTTCAGACTCAAGGATCCAGAAATCCATTTCTGGATCAGCAACATCAAAGAAGAAATAACAGTGCTCTTTAAAAAACAGACTGGATGCTTAGCAGATGGCCCAAAAAGAACCAAAAAAAAAAGTTTCAATCCATGGCCAGGTGTGAATATTATCACAACTATTTATCATATGCAATGGTTACTGGAATGGATCAATGCAACGATGGTTGGCATGTTATTATAGCAGGGGTTCTGTTGTAGGTGGCCACCACAGATCTAGTGGTAGGTGTTGACAGGTATTTGAAAAAGGGCAGAAAAGTGAAGATGGCGGGATATTGGAGATGTGTTGAGGGCAGGTAAATATGTGTGGTGATTTGCAAATTAGGGAATTCATGCCACTCACCTAAGAGCTAAACTGGCATTGGATTTTCACAACAATCCTTGAGTCAGGTATGTAAACAGGACTGTGACACATATGATTGTACCTCAGGGCCTCCTGATATTTTCTGTTTACGGGTCAGAAATGCATCAATTTTTGTATTCCATCTAATATACAACAATCCTACGACAGAAATGATATGATTTCACTGAAAATGGAGAATATTGTCAGTCAGAGATCTTGAATGGCCCAGATTCAAAATGACAGCTATATTGCTATACAAACTCATGAATGAAGTGATTCTAATAGAGATTCAAGGGAGCACTTCTCTCCATGACAAACATCACAGGGACAATGGTCGGTGAGATGACAGCAAGGTGATTTAATACGAAAATTTTAACCACTGTATCCACTGCATTGTAAGATCGCAGGATATCAACAAATACAGTGAAATCAAGTTAACCGATGCTAATTTACTCAAGTAGCCAATATAAAATGCATGATCAAGAGGGAATATGCAGAAAAAATAATGAAAGATGCAGGGGAAGCTTTCAGCAGATTCCTGACCATCTTTGGGCTTAATTTCTGATCATGTTCCATTAACTCACCTGCTTTCATGTCTTACCTTCATGGGACCCAAACAGCAAAACCAGAGGAGGAAATTAGATAGAAAGTTTTCTGCATAGGAATCAAAGTATCTAAAAACATTCACACTATCATATTAGAGCAGAACATATAGAGTTTCAGCAGCAACAGAACACTAAAATAAAAAATAAAAAAAATAATGATAAACCAAAGTACTCAGATGAAAGGAAGGGTGCATAACAGAGGATCAATGAGACAAATGGCATCAGACTGCAGTCCCCAGGTAGGTCTAAAGCAGGTAATATCATGAAAGTGGAATGCTGATGATGATACGAAGTGAGCTTGCAGAGGAAAACAAGATTTCGGGGTCAGAAAAGGGTTACTAATAAAATTAATGAGGCATTGGGAGTAAAATGGAAGGTTGTAACCCAGATTTTATGTTGGAGCCAGATAGAAAAGGAGTGACACCTCATTCCAGAAAGATGGATCAGGATTCAGTTTGCCTTCAGCAAATTGAATCTGAATTCATTCTTAATCTGGAACCATCGTTACATCACAGTGGGTGTTGGAACCAGGGTTACCAGAAGCGCCTAGCTAAAAGGGGAAGCGCGCTTCCCCGAAGCGCGCTTCGGAAGCGCGAAACGTCGCGCTTCCGAAGCGTGGGGGGAAGCGTCCCCCTTTTTTGGGAAGCGTGTTTCCCTTTAATGGGGGACGTGTTTCCCTTTAATGGGGGACGCGCTTCCCTTTAATGGGAAGCACGCTTCCCCCACACTTCCTCCTTGCTTCCCCCTCGCTTCCCCTGTTTTTTTCAAATTTTTTGTATTTTTTATTTTTTTTTTCGCTTCCGAGACGCTTCCTAGGTCGCTTCCGAGACACTTCCCGAATCGGTCCTAAGTGGTCTCACGCTTCCCCGCTTCCTAAAATTTTGAAAGTGCCTCGCTTCCCGCTTCCCGCTTCCCGCTCCCGTTTCCCGTATCGCTTCCCGCTCCCTCTTCCTCAACTGGCAACCATGGTTGGAACCCTGCAGACTATCGATATGAAGTTCTTCGTTTCCTTTTTTCTTTTCTTTTTCTTTTTTTTTTTTAGTCGAACTCAATCTGATTACAGACTATCAGATCGGTTCATAGGAGATTGAAGCTTGATGTAATCGGGTATCATACCTCCTGATAAAGCAAACACACGACTCTTCAATATTTTCTATATTTTCCTGAGAGGAACAAAACGAATGACCGGATGAATCGAGAGGACCTCACAGATCACTCGATTGACATTGGATGCCTCATCTGGATGCATGACATCCAAGAACATATCACCCGGATGCTAATGATAGAACTATATCGGATGTATGCTAAGTAAAATCGCAGCAAATCATGGAGAAAATAAAAAAAAAGGAAAAGAAAAAGAGAGCAAGGGGAAAATATGTTGGAATATGAAATTCCATTTGCTATTGCAGCAGGTAGATCGATCCTGCTATATGCAGGTCGATCCCACCCCTTTTGCATCTTGGTGAAAGGAAACGAGAGAACTAAGATGACAAAATGAAATTTCTACGGAAGATTAAAAGGAAGGAAACTCGGAAAGGAGAACTTTAATAAAGAATGATGTAAAACCGGAAAGGAGATAAATAATGTAAAAGAGAAGGGAAGAAGATGGGTTACCTACTGTGATTTGATGGGAGATCCGATTGCAGAAGGATAGAGTTGATCTTTCGATGCTCTCTGCGATCGCGGTCTATGCTCCGATTGGGAGGAAAGAGGCGCTTATGTATAAAGCTGCAGGGGGCTAACCACCTTCAAATGATTGAGGAAGAAGAAAGGAAGAGAAGTAAGGGGAAGAAGAAGAAGAGAAGCGTCGATATGGCGATGGTGGGGTGAAAAGCGGTTGACTTGCTGGTTTTTGCAGAGATCCTGAAACTTGAAGGCAATTTGGATGAGGCTTCAGCTGCGGACCTCCTTCAGAACCGAAGTGAAGAAGAAAGAGCGTAAATGGAAAAAGGAGGATCAGAAAGGGAGAGGAAATTGTGAAGAACACATGGGGGGGGTGAAGGCGATGGATGACCCCTTCCCCTGTGCCTCTTTTTATAGAGGGAGGAGGAAGAATCGGGAAGGGGAGGTTGTTGGAGATGGACGGGAAAAGAAGAGAAGATCGATCAGAGGGTCGATCGAGAGAGAGAGAGAGAGAACCCGTGAAGGAAAAAGAGAGGGAGCGAACGGCTTTCGTAACAGAAAGTCGTTGCTGGTATTTTACAAAAAAATAGGTTAATTTTTAAAGTTTTTCAAAAAGGTGATTATTTTTATGAGTTTTTTTCAGAAAAAGGGGTAAAAACCCTAAAAATATGAAGGGCATACAAAGGATGGGGTCTAAACGGGGTTTTTGCAAAAAAATTTATTTTTGAGATATGAGGATTTTCAAAATAAGGTTTTTGCGAAAAATACATGATTTATTTCAGAAAATGAACTCCAAAATGGATCTGGATCCAAGATTTTTAGAAAATATTGGTTTTGGATCTTGAATTAAGATTGGATTCAGATAAAATATCCGAGAAAATACCACCTCCTTCCTCCTCCTTTACTACGCCTTCATCCCAAAACAATTGGGGTAGGCAATATGAACCAAAACAGTGGTTCATATTCATAGGGTGTGACTAAGTTTTTATGCTGGCTGTCACTGGCCTACCGCAACCCTCCTCCTTTATCCGGGCTTGGGACCGACAGTGTATAACTAAACAATTATACACAAGCGGAGTTCGAGAAAATACCACGAATTGATTTTTTTTGTTTTTTGAAGAATAGAAGATCCGAGATCAGAATTGGATCCGGATATCCGATTTGGATCAGAAATTGAGTCAGGGATGAAAAATTGAGTTTGGATTCCAGTGAATCCGAGAAATGAATGAAATTTTGATCAGAAATTGACCCAGTTTATTCAGAGAATGGGCCAGGGGCAAAAAGAGAATTTTTTGAATTTTTTGGAAAATTTGAGGTGTTCATAGATCTCCAAAGGATTATCTGCGAGGGCATGTATGATCAAGACTAGGTAACCGACTAGAGTGGTAGATTCTCCGTGAGGATGTACATTGTCCATGAACGGGTAGCCGCAAAGACGGTGAACTCCTGTGAGGAAGTGTATGGTCCAAGACCAGGTATACCATTTAGAGCGAAATTCCTTGTGAGGTTATACATTTCCTAGACCAGGTGATCTGGCGTTGATCTTGTTGATTGTAATTGTGGCTTTCGACCTTGAGAGCGATCATTTGTGTTGATGTGTGTATCGCAATGTTTTTCATTGGATATGGTTTTTGTTGGGGATCGGGTTCCCAAAGGTTTCTTATGATCAAGACCAGGTGATCCGACTAGAGCGGTAGAATCTCTGTGAGGAGGTACATTGTCCAAGAGCGGGTAGCCGCAAAGACGGTGAACTCCTGTGAGGAAGTGTGTCGTCCGAGACCAGGTATACCCTCTAGGGCGGTAATTCCTTATGAGGGCGTACTTTTTCTCGGACCTAGCGATCTGACGTAGAGCTTGTGAGTTTTGATTACCATAAAAAGTTATGGTGAGTTTTGATGATCTTCCGAGATTGTTTGAGATAGCCACTTATGAATCTGTAGTTTTGGCTTTCTGCTTTAGCATAATTACATACTGAACCCTGACGTGAGAATCAGATCTTTAGTGATTTTAGATCATGATCATGTTTTGGACCTTCTATGGAAGGGTGGGTTTTTCTGAGAAAGTATGACGCCTTAGGTGAGTCATAACCGGTGACAGTTGACCGTATAAAGCCTTGAGAGATGTGAATAGTTTAAGGTGGTTCAGGACAAAGCGTTTGTTAGAAGTAGTGAGAGCGATAAACAAGGACCTGATAATGATTAGATGCATAGACTCAGTTCTATGAACGAGAACAAGCTTGTTGCATGGTAGTTCACAGCTTACAATCAAATGAATCGTCATGTTGTGTTTGACAGTTGCGCTGCTTACTAGCTTTGAACTGCTTATCGCTTGCACTGCTTACTTGCTTTGAACTGCTTACCCGCCTGCACCGCTTACCGCTTGCATTGCTTACTTGCTTTGAATCGCTTACCTTGTTACACTGCTTACCCTGTTGCACCGCTTACCTGTTTAACTGCATATCTGCTTTAAACTGCTTAGCATACTGAATTAAATGTACTTAATTCAGTTTCTTGTAGTCTTTTTTGTTCACCTACTAGTTTTTTGCGAAACTAACCCATTCTATGGGTACAGGTGATGATTAGATACACCACGAGAGATGGCGTGATGACAAGATGGCTTCAAGACTTCTTCCTGCTCTTAGCTCGCATCTTGGATGTTTTGGGTTTGTAACGGATTTTCCTTGGGATATCCGAATTTTGTGAGTTTTGGTTCTTTTAGCTAACGTGCCCAAAGTTATCAGCTTGCCGTCTGAATTAATAAAAGAATAGTCTTCCGCTGATTTTATAAACAAACTCTTGAGGAAAGAGATTTTTTCTAGTCTCTTGTATATTTTTTTAAAAGGTTCGCAAGTTTGAAATTTTGGGGCGTTACAGCTGGTGCGCAATCTTCACTTGTTGGCACACTAGACACTTGCTTAAATTCAACAATATCTTTCTTCATACCGCTCCACCAAAATGAATCTTTCAAATCTTGATACATTTTGGTGTTGCCCAGATGGATGACATATCTAGAGTGGTGTGCATTATTCAATAACTGATGTCTGAGCTGGTTATCCTTAGTGATGAACACTCTATTGCAAAATTTGAGAAGTTCTTGATTATCAACTTTAAAGTCAGAGTCCTCATTTTCCAAAATCTTTTGCCTCACTTGGGCCAATTCAGGATCTAAGGGTTGTTTTTCCTTAATTTGATCCCACAATTCTGACCTCAATGTGGTTTGCACGAATAATAATCGACCTGGTAAGCATTGGGCTTTTGCTTTCTGATGCACGACCGAAGAAAATAAATCTTAATCTGCGAGTCTGGCTAATGCTCCTAACTTTATGCTAAGAGCATCAGCGACTACATTCACTTTTCACGGATGATACTTCAGCTCAAAATCATAATCTTTTAAAAATTTCAGCCATCTCCTCAGCCTCAAGTTCAAGTCTCTTTGCGAAAACAAGTATTTAAGGCTTTGATGGTCGGTAAAAACTTCAAATAGATTGTCATACAAATAATGTCTCTGTATCTTGAGGGCAAAAACGACCGCTGCAAGCTCCAAGTCATGTGTCAGATAGTTAACTTCATATGTTTTGAGTTGGCGAGATGCATAAGCTATCATCTTACCATGGTGCATAAGAACGCAACCCAATCCCTTATGAGAGGCATCACTATAAATAGTGAAATCTCCAGATCCAGAAGGTAAGACCAACACTAGAGCAATGGTCAAATGTTTCTTTATCTCCTGAAAACTCTGCTCACACTTGTCATTTCACTTAAACTTTATGTCTTTCTTAGTGAGCTTTGTCATTGGAGCTACTAATAGGGAAAACCCTTCCACGAATCGCCAGAAGTACTCAGTTAATCCCAAGAAACTACGAATCTCGATAGAATTCTAGGGTCTAGACCAATTGGTAATTGTTTCAATCTTCGCAGGGTCTACCATAATTTCATCTTTAGAAACAATATGTCCAAGAAAGGACACTTGTTCTAACCAAAAGGTGCACTTAGAGAATTTGGCGTAACGTTAATGTTCTCTAAGTTTTTGCATGACTATCCTCAGGTGTTCTTCATGTTATTCTCTCATAGTGGAATAAATGAATACCACTACGAACTTATCCAATATGGTCTGAAAACTCAATTTATCATATCTGTTGAGAATAGGTGGTTTTTAGGTTAAGTTGTTCCTTATTAGAGGTTTTCTGAAATACTTTTTTCATAAGGTCTTAGTTGTAATTTCTTTGTTTTGCCTCTCTCTATTTAATATAGAGAGAAGCCCTAATGAGTAATTAAGTTTTCTGTTTTCTTTGTACAGCCGTCTCTCTCTCTCTCTCTCTCTCTCTCTCTCTCTCTCTCTCTCTCTCCCTCTCTCTCTCTCTCTCATGTTCGGTTCATCTTCTACATGGTATCAGAGCCACAGCCGATCGTGGGAACGTGATCGACTGTGAAGTGGGAGCGTGATCGAGATATCGACTGTGACGTGGGTGTGATCGTGCTCTACCAGATCTCAGTCGATTCATGGAGGCTTTCATGATCATGATCAAACTTCGATCACGCTGAGTAATGATCTAATCAGGTCAGCACTTTAAATATTTTTTTTGGCATTCTGCTGGTCGTGGATGCCTGCTGTGGGTGTCGTATCATCTGCTGTGGGTGTCGTATCATCTGCTGGCCGTGAATGCCTGCTGTGGGGGTCGTATCTCCTCGTGCTCGTCGTGGATGCTTACTGTGGGTGTCGTATCTCCTTGTTTTCTTTTGTTTTCTCTCCTCGTGACTACCTACGCTGTTGGGAGTTTGCTGCGACCTGGTGGTGCCGAGTCTTCCTGCTGCTATGACGAGTTGTGTGTTGGTTCATAAGGTGTCGAAGGATATTCCTGATGGGTGGAAATAACAGAATTTTTTTTCTGTTGTCGTGAGTGCTGAATTCTCGTCGAGGTGTGTTCCTGCTGTTTGGGAGCAACAGAATTTACTTTTTTTGTGTGGCCGTAAGTGTTGAGTTCTTGCAGAAGCTGATTTTGTGTGATATTTACTGGATGTCATGTCGTATATGTTGGAGAACAGCAAGTTTTGGTTAACAGTGTGTCTTGCGACTGCATTTTATCATGTGTGGTGATGTGTTTGGGTGCAGCAAGGATCGGAATTTCTGTGGTAACTACAGCAACTGAAAAATTTTTTAAACTCCCTGTTGTGTCGAGTGTTGAAGTTACTCTTCTGTCATGGAAAATAGCAAATGTGATTTCATGCTGGATTGATCTTTATTTTGTGGAACAGCAGGAGTGGTTTCCTGCTGAGTTGAAGAAAATTTTTTTTGAACACTTGTTGTTCAAGTGAGTTTTTTTTGGTATGGCTGAAACGTCGAAAGGTGATTCCAAAATGGAATATATTGGGGAGTATAAGGCGTTTTCCAACCCCTTCTCGTATAGCTCTTCTGTTAGGTTGAATGAAACCAACTATGCCAGGTGGTCCAGAACTTTTATGATGTCGGTATCTGGACATCGTCGAAAACACATTTTGTTGGAAGGCGAACCCATTGAGAAATTGGGAAAATATGTTACTTGGGATGAAGATAATGACATAGTTATGTCATGGATCATGAACAGTGTCGAACCCCATATTGCAGATGGATTGATCTACTATAATACAGCCAAACTAATGTGGGACAATCTTCGTGATACATACTCACAAGAAACGAATGTGAGTCGTGTCCTACAAGTCGAACAGGAAATATATAACTTGCAACAGGGAGATCAGACCTTGGCCCAGTACTATGCCTCTGTCAAAGCTGCGTTTGAAAGACTTAATGTTCACCGGCCTTTGTGTTGCTCGAAGCAAAAGGATCATCAAGAACAAACCATGGTTGCTCGTTTTCTTACAGGTCTCTCTTCAGATTTTTCGGTTGCAAAAGTTCAAATGTTGACTGGTTCAGATGTTCCCACTCTTGCTGACGCTTACAATCGTCTGAGTAGACTTGCGATATCTCTGCCACAATCTCAGCCTGTGACTCAGACATCTGCTCTTGTTGCCCCATCTAGTTATGGCCGTGGAAATATTCAGAATATCAGAGGACGAGGACGTGGACGTGGTATGGGAGGCAGAGGAAAGCTTCAATGTACATTCTGTGGAAAATCTGGTCATTTAGAAGATCGTTGTTGGGATAAGCATGGTCGGCCACTCTCTTCTGCATCAAAGTCATATAATCCTAAAGCTCATGTTACTACTATTGAGGCAACTAATGCACAAGAAAATATCACTGCAAATGAAAATAATATCACTCTTAGTCGTGCGGAATATGATGAGTTGATTGCTCTCCGACCTTTGAGTTCCAGTTCTCCTGTAGCTGGTATTGCCTATTCAACCGGGAATCATCTCCATCTGAATGATAGTAAGTGGGTTATTGACTCTGGTGAATCCAGACATTTGTGTGGAAATTCTCGTGTTTTTTCAGATCTAAAGGTCATTAAGGCTCAACTTGGAGTCTCATTAGCCGATGGGAGCTCCTCCCCGGTTGTTGGTCAGGGAAATATTTCTATATCCTCCTCATTACAGTTGAAAAATGCACTTCATGCTCCAAACTTTCCTCAAAGTTTACTTTCTGTTAGTTGCCTTATAAAAGAACAAAATTGTAGAGTAATATTTGATCCAATGGGTTGTCATTTTCAGGATTTGCTGACGGGGAAGAAGATTGGTGGAGGCTATGAAGAAAATGGAATTTACTACCTACATCATCCAATGGGTTATGTTCATGCTGCATTGGACCATTCATTCAGCCCTGTTCAGTGGCATCGTCGTCTTGGTCATCCTTCATTGTCAAAGCTTCGGTCGGTCTTTCCTCAGATTCCTTCCACCACATCATTTCAGTGTGAAGCATGTCAGTTGGGCAAGCATCATCGAAGTTCGTTCCCTTTGAGTCAGAGTCAGTCGAGTAATAAAGTTTTTGAACTTCTTCATGCAAATGTATGGGGTCCTAGTAAGATTTCTACTAGGACTCAGTGTCGGTATTATCTTGTTATTGTTGATGATTTCTCTAAGTTATCATGGGTATTTTTAATAAAAGAACGATCTGATGTTCCAAGTCTTATCAAATCCCTAATTCTTGAAATAAAAACTCAGTTTGAATCTAGTGTCAAGATTGTTCGCACTGATAATGCTCTTGAGTTTAAATCAAAAGATCTGTTACAATTTTACCAAGATCATGGCATCCAACCCCAAACTTCCTGTGCCTATACATCTCAACAAAATGGGGTGGCTGAGCGAAAACATCGGCACCTCCTTGATGTTGCAAGGACCATTATGATTCAATCCAATGTTCCTGGTCATACTGGGGTGATGCGATTACCACTGCTTGCTATCTGATCAACCGCATGCCTTCGTCTTCTGTGGGTGATCAAATTCCATTACATATCCTAAAACCTAATGCCCCACTTTTTTCTTTCTCACCAAAAATATTTGGATGTGTCTGTTTTGTTCATAAACTTGGCCCTGACCGTGATAAATTAGCAGCTCAAGCTACAAAATGCATATTTATTGGTTATCCGAAAAATCAGAAGGGCTATCGATGTTATGATCCTATTTCTCGCCGAGAGTATGTCAGTGCGGACGTATCTTTCCTGGAATCCTCTCCATATTACTCTAGTTCCGGTTCTCCGCTGCAGGTTGATCCAGCTGAGTCTTTTCCATTACCTATACCTCCTTTTCCTTTGGAATCTGTGCCCTCCTTACCGAACCAAACTTCATCCTCTTCCAGATTTAATAATCCTCCATTGGTATATGTGCGTAGAGCTCCACTTCCGCAAGAGCCTTCATCTTCTTCTTCTCCTGAGGTAAGTTCTACTGACAATAGTGTTCTTCAGGATAATGATAACAGGCCTATTGCTCTACGAAAAGGGACAAGACAATGCACCTTATATCCCATAGCTCATTTTGTCTCCCATGCCAGAATTGGACATAAGATGAAGTCTTTTATTTCAGCCTTGTCTGCTGAAACCATTCCTCTGAACTATCAGTAGGCAGCACTTGATAATCGCTGGAAGATGGCTATGCAAGAAGAAATGAAAGCTTTGGTATCTCAGCATACCTGGGATCTAGTTGATTCCCCAGCAGATGCTGACATTGTTGGTTGTAAATGGGTATATACAATAAAGTACAAATCTGATGGTTCTATTGAAAGGTACAAGGCCAGATTAGTCGCGAAAGGATATACCCAGACATATGGAATTGACTTCTTTGAAACGTTTTCTCCTGTTGCACGGATGGGTACCATCCGTCTTGTTCTCTCAGTAGCTGTTCAGCATGGCTGGAACTTATGTCAATTAGATGTGAAAAATGCATTTCTTTATGGGGATCTCTCCGAGACCGTTTACATGCAACAACCTCCAGGTTTTGATGTTGAGGGGGAGTGTCATAAGGTGTGCAAATTGAGAAAGGCGATTTATGGCTTGAAACAAAGTCCTCGTGCATGGTTTCAAAAGTTGTTTGAAGTGATGTCAAGCTTTGGTTTTAACAGATCAGCAGCAGATCATACTCTTTTTATAAAGAAAACTAGCTCTGGCATAGTTGTTATGGTAGTATATGTGGATGACATCATTCTTACAGGAGATGATGTGAAAGCTATTGAAGCCACAAAAGCTCATCTTCACAAACACTTTGTTACAAAAGACCTTGGTTCACTCAAGTATTTTCTGGGCATAGAAGTTGCTAGAAGCCATGAAGGGATGGTTCTGTCTCAACGGAAGTATGTTCTTGACTTATTAAAGGAAACAGGCATGTTGGAAGCTAAACCAGCAAATATTCCCATGGACCATAAAGTTCAGTTGGTTGAAGAAGGGTCAAAACCTGTTGATAGCAAACGCTATCGCTCCCTAGTAGGGAAGTTACTATATGTAACTGTGACCAGACCAGGTATTGCTTTAGCAGTAAGCAAAGTTAGCCAGTTCATGGACAAACCAACTGAGGTACACTGGAATGCAGCCATAATGATTCTCAGATATCTAAAATCCTCTCCTGGAAAGGGGTTATTGTTCAAGAAAGGTGGAACTCTGGAGATAGTAGCTTATTCTGATGCTGACTATGCTGGATCTGTAGTAGATAGAAAGTCTACCACAGGATTCTGTGTGTTTCTGGGAGACAACTTGATTTCATGGAGAAGTAAGAAACAAAATGTGGTTTCCAGGTCGAGTGCAGAATCAGAATATCGGGCTATGGCCCAAACAACTGCTGAATTGATATGGGTTCGCACTGTTCTTAATGATCTCCAGGTGAAGGTTTCCTCTCCAATGACCATGATGTGTGATAACAAAGCGGCAACATATATAGCAAACAATCCTGTCTTTCATGAGAGAACAAAGCACATTGAGGTTGATTGTCACTATGTAAGATATATGATTCAAGCTGGTCATATCACTACAAAATACCTAAAGTCTGAAGACCAAGTTGCAGATATGTTTACAAAGCCTCTTGCTAGGCCTAATTTTTCCAGATGCTGTGACAAGCTGAGCATGATAGATATCTATGCTCCAGCTTGAGGGGGAGTGTTGAGAATAGGTGGTTTTTAGGTTAAGTTGTTCCTTATTAGAGGTTTTCTGAAATACTTTTTTCATAAGGTCTTAGTTGTAATTTCTTTGTTTTGCCTCTCTCTATTTAATATAGAGAGAAGCCCTAATGAGTAATTAAGTTTTCTGTTTTCTTTGTACAGCCGTCTCTCTCTCTCTCTCTCCCTCTCTCTCTCTCTCTCAGGTTCGGTTCATCTTCTACAATATCCATGAAAGTTGTTGATGCATTAGTTAGACCAAAAGGCATGACCAATAATTCATAATGGTCATATCGTGATCTGAATGTCGTCTTAGCTACATCTTCTTTCTTAATCTCCAACTGATGATAACCCGATCTCAAATCCAACTTCGAGAAACATGCAGCTCCTTGAAGTTGATCGAACAAATCATCAATCCGTAGTAATGGATATCTATTCTTGATGGCCACTGCATTCAGATGTCGATAATCGATACGCATTCGCAGTGATTCATCATTCTTCTTGACGAACAAAATTGGAGCACCCCAAGGAGATACTGACGGTCGAATAAAACCTTTCTCCAATAATTCATGTAATTGCTCCTTGAGTTCCGCAGGTCTCATCCGATAGGAAGCCTTTGGAATGAGTGTTGTTCTCGGAATAAGATCAATTTGAAACTCAATCTCTTGATCGGGATGAAGGCCTAGAAGTTTCTCCAAAAAAAACATCAGCATAATCACGAACTATGTCCACATCATATATGGTGAGGTCTTATCTCCCTTCGGTCTTCATATAGGCCAGAAATCCCATGCATTCTTCTTGAATGTATTTGTTGACCTTTAGGCGTGATATGATCGTTGTCTTGGGTAGTTTCCTAACACAGCCCTGATATGCGAAAGTTGGGGTCTGGGGGTTTAAAAATTGATACTCTTCTTTCTACAATCAATGGTGGCATGATGGTCCAATAATCAATCTATGCCAAAAATAACATTTATATCTTTGATATCGAGTTGTAATAAGTTCACAGGCAACTCACAACTTTCTATATTCACTATACAGTTGTTATATACCGTGTCCACAATGGTGGACTCCCCTATAGGTGTTTCTATCAAGTAAGAAACACTCAATCAAGAAGGTGAAATGGGCAACCGTTTCTCAAAAATTGAGGTAGTGAAAATATGTGTAGTTATAGAGTCAAACAACACATGTGCTACATTAAAATTATCACGTAATAGGCTTATCATTATTTGATTCATTTATACTCGTATAAAATTCTATCACATGTTAGCGATTACGACACTCATTTACTCAAAATATCTTATTTTATTTCATTAATCATCCGAGTACACATAAATAAATTATTACTAAGCAAACACGAAGAAAACAAAGTAAAACAAAGAATAATCGCTAAGGGTGGGTCATAAGAGGAGCATTTAAGTCGTATAGGAGTAAAGTAGGATCAATCGTGGGATCCTCATGCATGTGTAGGATACCCATATTGTATAAGAGTGAAGTAGGAGTGTACGTAGCTGAAGCAGGATCAACACTGAGATCTGTATCCTCGCGTCCCTCCCATAAATTTCTCAATGTTGCTTATCTCTGAACTAGTCTTCGGCTGCTTTCATTTGCTTATGCAGCAAGTCATACTCTCTCTATGACCTAAATTATTGTTCTCCTATTTTCTTTAGCAAGAAACTCTTCGGTCGGATTTAAAACTCCTTGATTAGTTGCACTCATGGCAGCCGCCTAGATGGCTCGAGACATATGTTGTCTCCTTGCACTAGTTATACGAGACCCTCTCTGAGACACAAAGTTTGTGCTAAGGGATGCTCTCTTTGTGACTTTTTCTGGAGTCGCCATCCAATCTCTCATCATCCGGCCATGCATTGACTGAGCTCTCCGACGGTGGGACTGGTGAGTCCTTCGCTCGTAAGACTGTATCTATCGCCCTCGAGTAGTGTCAGGGTAGTCATGTCGATAAACATCTCTCTCTTCGGCTATAATATAAATCGGCGAGGGTCGAGGTATCAAATCTCTAACTATTAAAGCCATGCTTGCCATGACTTCAGTCGCCATTGTCATTGCAGCGAAAAACTCTTCTCTTCCTACGACAGGTGACACAAAAGGGTCATGTGCTACAGGGTCTTCGTGATTGTTGCACTGGCTAGCCATTTTCTAATCACAAAATAACCTAGTTACTAATGTATTTTTATCAAGCAGAGACTTATATCACAATCTATGTCATTGAACTTATTATAAATATTGAACTTTTTTATATGAACCTGGCTCTGATACCACTTTGTAACACCCCAATCTGAAACCTCAGGAGTCCGAGTTCGGTTGGTATTACTTCTCAAAGAGAAAGAGTTCAAAGTTCACACAGAGAAAATATGGCTAAAAATTTTTCTTTATTTTTATTCCAATAATCACTTTCCTTACAATGTTCATCATTCATAACAAAAACAAATAACAGATATCTTATTGTTCAATAACATGAAATTAGAAACTACCAAATGCTCTACCGAAGAAAAAGAAGCTGATCAAGTTTTGTTTGTGCTAGTGTGCCTGCAACTTACAATTGTAATTAAACATGGGGGGTGAGTCTACAACCCAGTAAGAAATAATTATAAGCAAATAAATACTTAAACTTACAACTGTAGTGGGCTCTAAGCCCCTAGTCTTAGTTTAGTTTTTGACACACCACACAAGTTTATATATTTTAATTACCCCCCATTGACTTTCAAACACTCTCTCACAATTAACTATCCTTAGGTTGGCTACACCGGTAATAGTCATCTATGGGCGTAGCAACCCACGTAGAACATCTCAATTCTACAATGTTGGTCAAACAATGAACCATATACTCTCAGTGGTCCCCGAATCACCAGGCACTGCAGTGAACCACCACGGGGACTCCACCAGTAGCTAACCGAAAGGTCAGGCTCACAATCTTGGTATGGTTCATGCTATATACTAACCATGATGGTTATCACCCATCCATGGTCCTCTAGAGTCTCAAACTCGGTGTGAATGTAATTTTAAGTCATGACTAAGTTCAACACATTAAACCACATTCTCAAACTCGTAATCCACTCATTCTCTCATGAGTGATGTCGTGAACTGATCACAATGAATCTTATACTTAAATCTCATGATGACCTTAGGACTCACACGCATCTCTCACTAAGTACGCAATAATGCAGTGTCTCTACATCATTAAATCACCGGCGACTCACTCTCCATGGTGACTGCACACTGGCCGCGAACCAGGTAGCCCTTGCCACATGTCGCCACTTTCAAGATTTAAGAGGTCCTGCATGCTGATCTCAAAATATTCATTCATACAATATGAATAGAATAAATGGGACTCCAATCTAAACATAATCTCATCACAGTAGATGATATTAATGACCACATAGATATGCATTCACAAATCCAATCTCTTTCTAACATGCATGACAAACCACAACTAACATGCATATTCCGACAAACATGAATATGAATTCAACTCATAATGTCAAGCATGAAAATTTTATGCATATCATGGTCTCACTTGAAAATTGTCTTGCTAATCATATCCATTTACAACATTACAATAACATACAACATAAAAATATTTATTTACATCTAAAATTGCCCATAATATATCTTAACTCGAGTGCAAACATTGTGCTCTCACCGCAATCGAGTTTCAAGAAGCTCTAACAGTATGATCTGGTCATAACATAGACATATTCGCATTAATACATAAAACCTTTTATAAAATTACCAAAATACTTCTAAATTTACTCATGAAACTTTAATTTATGTGTCACTAATTTAATCAAAACTAGTGAACAAGTAGATTTCTCTCTTCGATATGAGTCCAACGCACCAAACCTCACTCAATTTTGAGTTTAGGGTGCAAAGTTATAACCATTTTACCAAAATGGATCTCGAGTACCCAAAAAGAGTATTCTGGTTATTTAGGATTTGGGTACAATTCTAGAATTACCCGATCCAGATCTATCTATGATCTGGATCTAATACAGTTCAACTGGATCCAAATCCATTACTCATCTGGTTCCAGAACTGTCTGACTCGATCTAGAACATTCTGACTAGATCCTGAATAATCTGACTAGATCCAGACAGTCTAACTGGATCTAGACCCAGTTTTGATATAGGCCCAGGACTGATCCAATCAAATCCAGAATAGTCAGTCTGGATCCAGAACAGGTCCAGATCAAACTTGATCCAAACTAAGAACCCAGGTCCAGTCAGACCGAACCGATTTGGTCTTACTCGGGTTGATCCAAACCGGTTTGGCTCAGACCTGATTCGGTCTGAACCGACCCACATAAATCGGTTCGACTAGACCCGGTTTGGTTTGAACTGGTTCGACCTGAACTGGTTCAACCAATAAATTTTTTTTCATACTGACCCGACCTCATGTTCGGTCTGGGAGCGACCCAGACCGACCCTCAATTTCACTTTTTTTTTAATGCAAACTCGGTCTAGGCGCCACCCAAACCAACCTTCGGTTTGCCCTAAAATGCCGAAAGGGGCAAAGCCCCTTTCATTTAAAGAGAGGGACGGCCACCGACCGACTCTCTCCTCTATACCCAACAGGGTACGAGTCAGCAGTCAGCGTCGGCCGACCCTCCCTGTGACAGAGGGATAGACCGTCGGCGTCGGTCGGTCGACCGACCCTCTCTCTCTCGCACATCTTCTCTAATTTTTTTTTCTCTGTAAATTGGTTGACGGCCCTCACTCACCGGAAAAGAAAAGAAAAACAAGGAGAAGACGAGGAAGGAGTACCTCATCGCCGACGCTGGTAAGCCTCCGATGTCACCTTTTTTTTCCTCCCTCTTTCACTCTCTTCCGCTCTTTCTCTCTCTCTCTCTCTCTCCCTCTGTCGACCGCTCGTTGCGTGGTAGAGGGAGAGGGATTGCGTGAGGACTTTTATAGCCCTCATGCAGGTGAGGATAAGCCTCACCCTCCGCGGATTTTGGGGGGTGAGGTTTATCCTCACCCCCTCTGGAAACGTTAAACCTCACCCCCTCTGGAAACGTGGTTTCCCTTTTGGGGAAATTGTTGTTTTCTTTTTCTTTTTCTTTTTCTTTTTCTTTTTCTTTTTCTTTTTCTTTTTTATCAGTTATCCCCTCCGACGAGTTCGTCGGAGGGGGTTTTCAAATACTTATAAAACAGTAAAACTATCTATATATTCATCATACTGGAACAATACAATACTTGTAGCCTGGGACATAGCCCATATTTATTAAAGAGAATAATAACTTATAAATATTATGCATCAATTTTATTAAATCCTAATATCTAGATAGAAGGGCACGTAGGCACGACGTGCGGCAGTCTCCTAGAAACCTACAAAGAATGAAAAAAATTAATCCATGTTAAAAAATTATGAAACTTAGATCCAAGACAAAGGTTGGGGTAAGCACACGTTCCTATCAATCATTCTTTTTTATTTTATCACTATTAATGCTTATATATTGGTTTATTCTATTATATTTATCATCCAAAAGCAAGGGGATGGACACAATCATGTGAGGAGGAGAAGCACTACAAAGTTGTCTAGGCAACTGACCTAGAAAGAGGCAAGGACATGGTGGGATAACTTTGGAATTGAGTTAGTTAAGATGGGAGTTTGTGTTTAGAAAAGTGGAAAGCTTTTTTTTATGCTTCCTAAGCATTTTGAATGACCTCAAAACCAAAGGAGCCCCACTTTCTTATCATCCGTATGAAAAAAAAAGACATGGCAAGAACAACCCTAACAAAAAAACAACTATTTTAACATCCCATGCTTTTTCCCAAGGTATAAACATAAACAAAAGCATTCTTTTATAAGTTTAATGGTTCATATTTAAAACCTAATACTCAAACCGTCGTGTAACCTTCATGAATGTACGAATAAAATATGAAAAAAGCTTTATACACTGTCACTTGCTAATTCCATTGCCTACTAACAGCCTATGTGATGATATAGTCAGCATGCAAACAGAGGAAGAGCAATCACTTGGGTTACATGACCACCAACCAAGGCCCCACAAACTCAATCTTTAAATATTGTTTAGTCCCAAAGCTCTCACATTTCTCACAGAAAAAACAATTTATAAAGACATTAGGGAGCAAGGGGCTGGGTTGCTGACCTAAATTGGGAGACAGATGAGACCCCTACTTACAAGATCCATCCGGGTCCATTTTTACTATTTGGATTTAGATTTTAGTTACATGTCAGATTCATTGTAGAGATTCAGTTGGGATGTCTAGTTTTTTTTAATAATTTTCACTAAACTGAGATATCTGATAACCATCCACTCTTAAACCAGGTCTGCAACTTAAAATATGACTCGATTGGTCTAAACTAGAGCAAGCATAACCAACCCCACCTAAACCGAATTATATAATTCACAGAAGCATGATTTTAAGAGGCTCAAACAAGGGATAATCCCAACAATGATGTACTTTATATCAAGTATTGTTTCACCGTTAATTTTGATGAAAGCTAGACTTCAATCCAAGAAAAGCTGGAGTTATTTCGCTGCATATCTCTGTTGAGTTCACCCCAGAAGACGAGAATCAACAGCCTCAGCCATAAGCAAGACAAACACACTATAGATGAACAAACCCAAATTGTAAAGCACATAAAGTCTATTAAGATAGTGGCTTTAGGTGTAGTGCACAAAACTAGATTCAAGATTAGCAGTCATCATTGGACAGGGCTACAAGAATTGTATTGAGCCTGGGCTGCAATTTTTAATGGAACTATCCAAGTAACCTAGCAGATCAGAATGAAGTCATACTAGGTCTCCCTAAGGCAGTTGGTCCTGGGTACCAACGTGAATTCAAGGCAGCAAGGCCAAATCTGATCTCATGAATGTGTTCAACATGGTCAAAATAGTAGGAATTGACTCTTGATTCATAGTTTTTCAACATAAACGTGTTTTTTTTATGTTTGAAAATTTGATACATTGTAGGCCGTTAATTTTTCAACCCTTGTAAAATCTAATATATATGTCACAAAAACATGATCTAAAGGTCAGTTTTCTACTAAACTTTATATGTAAATCACATTTAAAGGGGTCAGATGTGCAAAAAAAAAATTTAAATATTATATTTTTCACCAAGAGATTCCTTACCCTAGAGTGTAGCAAACATTACCCTATATATAATGGTAGATGCTTAATTCATAGGAGCTTAAATGAAACAGTGCTAACGTTCATCGTGCGCGTGTGATGGATGCTCAATGCATTTTTTGGCTTAAAAATGCCTTTAGCAGCACTTTTGAACCCCCATTAAAGGTCAAAATTCTTCTGGGGCCTTTAGAGAATGTTTGATCGTTTGTCCAGGGTTGGACGAAATAAACAAAAAGAACGGAACAGAACATTGGTTTTGTTCGTTCCGTAATAATTGTTCCAAGTCCAAGGTTTGTTTGGACTTTACTCAAATGCTATGTTTCAAATGTCCATTGTTTGATGACAATGTTGAGACAACTTGGATAGTCATGGATAACGGGTCAAATTACTTCATTTTAGATTGTATGACCCGATCCGTCCATCGTTTTATATGTTTTAATAAGTTTATTATGGTTTTTTGCCCGAATATGGATCCAATTACGAAATTATATCTAAAATCATGTTTTTTTGCCCTGAATATGGATTTGAAATTAGATTTTTGCCCAAAATTTGGATTTTTGCACCAAATATGGATCTCAAATAAGATTTTTGCCCAAAATATGGATTTTTCCTCCAAATAAGGATTTCAAATTAAATTTTTTGTCCCGAGTATAGATCTCGAATTGGATTTTTGGCCCAAATATGAATTTTTGCCCCAAATATGGATCTCGAATTGGATATTTGCCCTAAATATGTATTTTTGCCTCGAATATGGATCTCGAATTGGATTTTTGCCCCGAATATGAAAATCTCAAATTGGATTTTTACCCCGAACATGGATCTCTAATTGGATTTTGCCCCGAATATGAATTTTTGACCCAAATATGGATATGGTTTTTTACCTGAATTTGGCAAAAAAAATTTAATAAATGTTTGATCCAAGGTTGCCAAACTCGGAAGCGGAAGCAGGAAACGATACGGGAAGCGGAAGTGAGACATTTTAAAATTTATACGAAGCGGGAAGCGAAGTTTCAATTTAAAAGCGAAATATGAATAAAAAATGAAGCAATATGGAATCAAACAAGAAACAAATAAAAACTAAAATAAAATTAATCATTCTTATATTTCATGATTTTTCTGTAAAAGAGTTAAATTTTTGTTAAAATCTAACAATGATGGTTACCAATTTAAAGAAAGTACATGGAAATTGAGTGAAAGCGTGAGAGAAAATACATGAAAAAGATGAAAAGAAACATGAGAAAAGTATATAGTATGAATAGACCATGTGTATGAGAAGCATAGAGGAATTGAGCTTCCATGAAGTTTCGGAAGCGAGGAGTATCGCGCTTCCGAAGCGAGCTTCCCACCTACCTAAGAAGCTTCCGGTAACTCTGGTTTGATCATATGATTGTAATGTGCTATTAAGAAAGGTTTCAAGATCTCAAAAAATTAATTCCCATAATGTGGTAAAATTTTGTGACAATAAAAAAATATCAATTTTACATAAAAAAATGACAGAAATTGTTATGACAAAGCAGTGGATGTAGCAATATTTAGCTATGGCAAGAACACGATTTTTCAAAAATATTATCAAGAATCCACAAAAAAGCAAACATTTGACCAACTTAATAAGATAATGCTACTGACTATTAAGAATGACATATCAAACAGGACCCACCAAGATAAACAGTACACAATAAAACAAGAGAAAACATATGAAACTAGATGCATGAGAGAGAATGACCTTCAAACTTCATTCTTACATTTGCTAGAAGTCCTATCAGCATGAAAAATTAGTGCATCTTCATGAACAATTTAAAATAATGAATAACATTGCCATGCACCAACTGACATTGCAACATCAACTCCAATAATCTTTTTATCCTAACTGATTTTTAGGGACAAGTTGAATGTTCATTATGTGGATACACAGTATGTTCATCAAGGTAACACCCATTTGCAAACAGACATCGGATTTGCAGAACCACAGTGCAAGGCCAAACAGACATGGGATTTGCATAACCATAGTGCAAAAAATGTCACAAAATCTGTGAGGTACAGAAAAATATATTTGGAGAACCACAAAATCTGTGAGGCCAAACAGACATGGTACAAAAAATTGTAATAAAGTAAAAACAAATGTTTTTTTTAATGTCACTTCTTATTCTTTACCACCATTGTTTTGTCTCAAAGTTGATAAAGACAAAATGAAACAGTTGCTTATGCTGAAATTGGTAAACAAAAAAAAATGTGTTGCATGCCTTACATCTGTAAAAAAGTTCTTAATTCAGTCATAACTGCCACAAAATGGTCTTTTAGCTACTTTTAACTTCTTGTTGGAAAGGGAATTCCTTTGGATATTTTCACCTTGGCACTAGATGATATAGTGAACAATGGATATATACAATAAAGGTAATACTGAATTTAGTTGTGAAGCCCATGCTTATTCACCAAGCATAGTCCAAAGTAGCAAGACTAATAAGGGGGCAAGGTGCCAATTGATCCTGATATATGAAAGTGGAAGCTTTGCCATAACCACTACCAACTGTAGGCCCCAAGCTTATCACTACACTTTCTCGAGCTTTTGATTGTTCATCATGTAGAAAAGTACATGTATCTCCATAAGGACAACCCTCATCTGTGTAGAACTTCTTGCAGTGTCTCCCTTTATAAGATCTCTATTCTCCTCCTAAACTTGATGAACTCAAAGATGGTATCTGGTTTTCCTCTATTTGCTCTGAAGTCAGAGAGCGATCCTCATCTTGGGTTGAGGCAATTTCTTGCCAATTGGGAGGTGGCTTCCTCAGCTCCTCTATTCCATGAGCAAAATTGCAGTGTTATATAAGGACAAGTACCTTGCCTAAATTTGCAGCAGAGTTTTGTCTTAAAAAACATCCTCCCAATTGCCTTTGACCGACTAACAGATGAGGATTCCCTGCCAAATCCACTTCCTTGTGGATCTCCCTGAGCGTTCCTTGATCTTTTTTGAGGAAGTTCACTTCCTGATAGAGATTGTGATCGCCCTCCATCAAAGTTGGAACCTGATAGATAGTCTGAATCTCCATTCAAAGCACTATAATCCTCCTCTATTGCCCAAATTGCTTGATCATTCAACCCAGGGATCCAACTGTCAATACTATTGGTAGCAATTTCTCTAATCACCAGCCCAACGTCATCAGAGAAACTGATGCCCTCATCATAATCCATAATCAAAGAAAGATCAATTCAACACTTAAAACTGTATAAATTGAATCTTTCAGCTTCATGTACAAATCAAACTAGTCCTACTGCTTCCCTCCATCTTCACTAGTTTGGATTCACCATCAAAGAAATATCAACTTTTCTGCGCAATTCATTATAAAAGTCACTATAACAACACAACAAAACAAATCCAATTAAGCAACACATAAAAAAGAGAAAAGAGAAAATCCCAAATGTAAAAAGAACAACCCTAGGAAACTATTATAAGTGAAACAAGTCTCTTCTCTTAACTTTGAGAAAATGTTGTGATTGTGAATTACAATAACAGGATCTTAAGAAAATCCAAGAGAGAGAGAGAGAGTATTGCAAACATCTCAAGAGTGTTCGTTAAGCCTGGGAAATATATGAACTTTATTTGCGCATTCGAGCACGCACGCATGTATATATATATATATATATATATATATATATATATATATATATATATATATATATATATATATATATATATATATATATATATATATATATATATATATATATAGATATATATATATAGAGAGAGAGAGAGAGAGCAAAATGAAGCCCATCGTAACAACACACCTCAAGAAGACTTTGAAAAGATATATATGGCAATGATACATGAATAAGTATCCTAACCCTAAATCAAGTCCAACTAACAATTTCTCCCGATCAATAGCCACCACCCCACAAAATAAGTAGCCCACAAAAATAAAGGACTTATCTCAAAAATTCAATCAAAGAATCCTTGAAGGCTAGAGATTTCAATAAGATAAAAACAACCTCTCACCCTCATCTTCCAGAGATAGAGAGAAGCTGTCTTTTTCTGAATAAACTCATAGAAGTTCACGAAATCCAAACCCAGATCTTAAAAAATCACATTTTTGACAGAAACCCACATGACCAAATCAATCAATAAATAAATAAATGTGAGAGAGAGAGAGTACCCATCAAAGAGAACGAAGAGAACCCATCAAAGATCTGAGTAGAAGCCTTCGATTTGTGGTGAGAAACGAGAAAAACTTGAATAAGATTGTAGGAGAGAGATGAGATCAATGTCTATGTTTCCCTCTCTACAGTTGGGGCCTAAGTCGTTTCTTTTCTTCTCCCCTTGGTTTCTTTTGCTTCGGTTGGTGAGAGGAGAGAGCATCAAGGTGAGAGAAGCGAGTGAGAGAGTTGGGGTGAGAGAGACGGAGGATGGGAGGGCGCCCCCGTCGAGGTTTTTTTTTTCTGAGGCTAATCGTTTCCTTCATTTTGTAACAGGGGGTGGGGTGGAACGTTAATTACATTAAAAGTGGGACGCGGTGGACGGTGTTCTGCACGTCCGCCGTGTCCTACGTTTGTTGAAAAACATGTGAAAAATGGGATTCGCGTCCGCGCGACGTGCAGAACGCGCGATCAAACATGCCCTTAGGGTATGTTTGATGGCCAAGATTGGATGGAACGAACGACAAAATAGACACAACATAGGTTAACATCTCAGCCAAAACTAACACTTGTTTCATGCATAAGAGAGCAGTCAGGTAATTGATCTCTAATACCAAGAAAACCCGTGTTTGTGTCTTTTGCTGCAGTGCCGGTAACTAGGTATACTCCTTGATGAGTAAGGGAGAATTTTATATCAATAAACTTGGTAAATGCTATAGTTTTTCCCGTATTATCTAAAAAAAAAGAGAAAAGAGCAATAATATAATGACTACGAAAAGAGAATTTTATATCAAACCCACTTCATGCTATCAGAGATGCACAAATTTGAGGTATCATAAGAATAAGAAGGCAAAAGGGATATTGGAATTCCAAACCATGATGGTGTTTTTTCTTTTCTCAACATGAAACCACTTTTAGTCACCTACTTTTTGTTATTGTCAATATAGCATCTATTGTTGTTTTCTTTTTTGTTTTGTTTTTTGTTTTTTTTTGTTTTTGTTTTTTTTTCTTTTCTTTTCTTTTTCTTGATGAGGAACACTCGCCGAAGAGACGAGTGGGCCCCACGACCACCTTACCTAACGTGGCCCACCTCTAAAAGCTATAGACACACCAGTGCGCCAGCAGATCTATTGTTGTTTTCATTGGGCAATAATAAAAAAGGGATGCATATATATTTCTTTAAGGGTGTGTTTGGATAGGGAATATGTGTACATCATGAGAAAAGAACAACGGTTCCTGCTGGTGCAGAAATGAAAAATGCCAAACAAAGACTGGCAAAAAGGGATAATATGTGCTACCTTCGATTGCACTGAACCCTTTAGTAGAAGCCACTTGTTTTTTCACATTTTCTTGATTTGTGTTGTGGATCAAGCACTAAGGATATGATCTATGTATCATTTCTTTAGTCAAAAGCATGTTATAAATCATCTGATTGCATTGTATAAGCAGGTTTTCAAAGAGCCTCAGAATTCAATGGTCCAGAATGCATCAAAATTTCATGATTGTCAAAATCATGTTTTACATTGAAATCACTTGATCCAAGATGTATTTCTTAATAAATGAACCATCTTGAAGGCATCTGTGGGATAAGATTGATCAAATAAAGCTCGCACTTACTGAGTTTCTGCTAGAGGGTTCACTAACGCTCGAGAGTAGCCAATATTTTTTCAGCAAAAACTAAGCAGCAAGGGTAGTTATTTCGATTGTTAAGTGGTTGATGAGTCCATTTTGTCAGCAATGCCATGTTCCATGCATATCCAATCATGGACAATAATGTAAACTACTATAAAGAAGGGTTTGGGTATGTGTGAAGAAGTGAATTTTCAACAATCCAAACATACTGCAGAAGTAAACATATTTCCCCAATTCTTTTGAAACAGATTCATATTGTTGGCCCTATGTCATAGAGTTGGTGATAGGCCAATCATGAAGAAGATATGCCCCCCACTGATAGAAAGATGAGCTTCATTGGTCTATCACCATGACAGAAACCTTGGCCCAACACCATTATTAGCTCATACCAGAGTGACAAATATGGGCGATATTTTGAAAAACTCACGAAAAAATGTGATATCATTTTAAAAAGTTTAAAATGGCTATATGACATTCAAAATATCGTGCTAAAACCATTTTCCTGATTATATCACATTTTATCACTGTATTTACATTTTTAATGGCGAATTTTACAAAAAAATGCAGCTAACTGATTCTAGAAATGGGAATTAGTTAAGATGCATTAAGTAGTATGCATCATTTTAGGCTAATTATTGTTGATTTAATATGATTGGTTTACTAAATTAATTAATTACTTCTCTCTCTCTCTCTCTCTCTCTCTCTCTCTCTCTCTCTCTCTCTCTCTCTCTCTCATTGATTACTCATTAAGACCAAGAGAAGGTTTTCCAAAAATAATGGAAAGTGGTAAAAAAGGAAAAAATCTTCCAAAAATGAAACATTGGAAAGTAGAACTTAATTACTTTTAATAAGAGTTTTGAAATCAAACCTTTAATATGGTATCTAGGTTTTTTTTTTCAATTTCACCTTATAAATTTTAAATTTTAATTTGATTAATGTTAGGTGAGATTCTTAAAAAAAAAACATGAGAATAACAAAAAATGTCAAAATTTCACAAGAAAAACATGGGCGATAATTTCCCATTTTAAACTTTTGCCACTATGGCTCATATAGTGAGACTTGAAACAGTCTCAACTAAGTCGAAATGTGGCCTGCTCTCTAACTTATTGTGACTCGGACTATGTAGTCAAAACCAATTTGGTTATCAACTCATTGAATCTTTGTGAAATTTCACACCCACAACACACACACAGACTCACTCTGATTAGGGATGTCAATGGGTCGGGTCTGTTTCTGACCCAGGTGGGACCAAACCCATATCTGATTTGAGATGCTGGTATCCGAACTCAGGTCCAATCGAATCCAACATAAGAAGAACCATACCCTGCAAAATAATAATTTTTACCTTTTTTACGTTTTAAAATTTACGGATCTTCATTGAAACTTAAGTCAAGCCTGGGTCTGGTATGAAATTTCGCAAACCATACTCGACTCCATATATCAATTGGATCCTTTGAATCTGATCCAAATTCTAATTAGACCTCCTTGCTTATTACCAAACCCTGACCTTATAGGGTTTGGTACTCGGATCTGGGTCAAAACCGACCCGTTGACATCCTTAACTCTGATGTATCAATCTTCCTTCAAAACAATTCAATTTGAAGACCCCACCACTTTATTAAGCCATTACTTTCTTAATATTATTTGGTTCCCCACCAGTTTACTGCCCACATTCTTTGTAATTATTTCATGGGCAGCATAGTCACAAATTTAAAAATCAAGGTGAGCCAATTTTGTGCTGCTATGTGAGGGTGGTGTATGTTCCCCCCCGATGATTCACTGAATCCCACGTCTGTGTTCGGGGCTTTGAATGAGCACCACGTATACAAGCACATGGGGTTCGTATTCCCGTGTATGTTGACATAACTTTGCATCGGACTCTGGTGTTGTTGCAAAGACTTAAGTACCCTTTCTTGCTATTCTTCTCATAAAGTGATGGTTTGAGAAAATGACAAAAATGCCCTTCATTCAAAAAAGAAAAAATAAACAATTCAAAAAAATGACAAACATGTCCTCCATTCAGAAAGTCGAGAATGATGTTGACTCTTCAAAGTCTTTTTCTTCTTTCTCCGTTCAAAAAAAGGACAAACATGTCCTCCATCCAAAAAGTCGAGGATGATGTTGACTCTTCAAAGTCTTCTTCTTCTTTCTCCGTAAAACACTGTAAAACCCTCTATCTCTCTCTAGAGAAGAAATCAAGGGAGGCAAAGAGTTCTCCCTGGAGAAGACCATGAACATCAACCCTCTCACTCTCTCTCCCTTCTCTCTCTACTTCTGTGCACATCCAACAGACGATCCTACATTGCTTCATCAAACACCGAATGACCTGCACACTGACTGTAGCATCGTTCAACTTGAAGAGTTGTGGAGTCTGATTCAGAGTTTTTGCCCTTACAGGAGAAGGGTTTGGGGGTTCCTCCTAGCGTGGGTAGCATCGTTCAACTTGATTCGTTGTGGAGCCGGATTTAGAGTTTTTGCCCTTACAGAAAGGGGGTCCGGGGGCTCCCCCCCCCCCGGCGCGGATCCCGCTGCGCGGTCAGCGGGCGGGGGTCCAGGGAGAGCCGCCCTTGGCGGGGGCTCGGGGGGCAGCGCCCTCCAGACCAAATTTTTTTGGGGCCTTCCAATAGCGATTTGTAGTGTTATCGGGCTTTCCTACAGCAATTTGTAGTATTTTCGGGTCTCCAACGAGCCCCACAACGATTTATAGTGTTATCCGACTTTTCAACAGCGTTTTGTAGTGTCTTCCGCAAATCGTTATAGCGATTTATAGTGTTTTGTGGATCTCACTATAGCGATTTGTAGTGTCTTCTGCAAATCGCTATAGCGATTTATAGTGTTTTTGAATCTCACTATAGCGATTTGTAGTGTCTTCCGCAAATCGCTATAGCGATTTATAGTGTTATTCAGTAAGCAAATCGCTGTAAATCGCTACCCAAATTAGGACCAACTTGTCAAGGCCATATCTCCCTAACCGAAGGTCATATTCCAAATCCGTAAAAAATAGTGTCTTCGTTATTGAGTCTAGTTTATTCCTGTAAATTTTAAGCAATTTCTATTGTCATTTTATTCCCTATTTTAACTAAAAACCAGACCCTTATTATTTTGTGTTATTTGAGTTGCACAACACCATTCTCGTTTGACATCCACATCTTGATTCTAGCATGCTCTATGTTGGATTTTCCATTGATTTCTTCCAACCTTGCTTGGAACAAACATATGCCTTTCTCACCATGATACCCTGTGTATTTTTTGACCACGACACCCGGGACCCGTGCCGGAGGGGAGCCCCCGGACCCCCCTTCTGTAAGGGCAAAAACTCTAAATCAGGCTCCACAACGAATCAAGTTGAACGATGCTACTCGCGCTGGGAGGAGCCCACAAACCCTTCTCCTGTAAGGGCAAAAACTCTGAATCAGGCTCCACAACGAATCAAGTTGAACGATGTTATCCACGTTAGGAGGAGCCCCCAAACTCTCTTCCTATAAGGGTAAAAACTCTGAATCAGACTCCACAACTCATCAAGTTGAATGATGCTACCCACGCTGGGAGGAGCCCTCAGACCCCCCTTCTGTAAGGGTAAAAACTCTGAATCAGACTCCACAACTCTTAAAGTTGAATGATGCTACCCACGCTGGGAGGTGCCCTCAGACCCCCCTTTTTTGTAAGGGTAAAAACTTTGAATCAGACTCCACAATTCTTCAAGTTGAATTATGCTACCCACGTTGGGAGGAGCCCCCAGACCCCTCTCCTGTAAGGGTAAAAACTCTGAATTAGGATCTACAACTCATTTAGTTGAGTGATGCTACTCACGCTGGGATGAGCCCCCAAACCCTCCTCCTGTAAGGATAAAAACTCTGAATCAGGCTCCACAACAGTCAATGTGCAGGTCAACCGGTGCTTGATGGAGCAATGTAAGATCTTCTGTTGGATGTGCATAAAAGCAGAAATAGAAAGGAGAGAGAGAGTGAGAGGGTTGATGTTCATGGCCTCCTCCAGGGGAGATTTCTTTCTTAGATAATCCTGCAGTGCAGAGACTGAGTCTTAAATAATCATCTTCGGGGCACTTAAGTCTTTACAACCACTCCTTTTCAAGAATTGTCATTTTTTTTTGCATCAATGGAGGAGAGGGTACTTAAGTCTTTGCAATCGCATCAAACTCCAACGCTAATTAATGCTGACAAACATGGGGATACGAAACACACATACTTACATACGTGGTGCTCTTTGGGACCCCGAACATGAGATGTAGCTAACTGCGCTGTTGGGGGGGACATATAACATGCTTAGGTAAAAGGAATATTGGTACCATTTACAATCACCACCAAATTTTACCACACCAGCATATGAGAAAGTTATATGTTAAAACCCCATCCCCATCCCCATCCCCACCCCTAAGTATAGGCCCAAATAAATCTTCACCAAGAGTTGTGAACGATGATGCATTCCCAAAAGGCTAAAATCTGCATATATTAATATTTCTATATTTCTCTTCCACAGCACATCCCAACAGCCCAAAAGTTTTGGATTCAGAGTTCTTTTCGAGTTCCAGAAATCTCCTTTTTCATAATTCAGTAGGAGATCATATACCCACAGGCCAGATTTTGCAAAAATTGGTTGGTAAAACAGAAGAGTGAAAGAAATGGGGATTACTGGTGATGGTGTTGCAGACCCTAGGAGCTACTGGAGATGGAGCAAGGATGATTTCATACCAGAGGAATCTTTCCAGAGCTGGAGCAGCTATGGAGCTGCACTCTCACAGACGTGCCACAGGTTCAAGGACCGGTTTCTCTCTAGATCGGATGAACTTGCAGAAGTGTCAGAAGTCCGGATGCGCAGCGAAAATGATATGAGAAAGTGCCTGAATTGGTGGGATCTCACTTGGTTCGGCTTCGGTTCGGTCATCGGTGCCGGGATCTTCGTCCTGACCGGCCAGGAAGCTCATGACCATGCCGGTCCAGCGATCGTCTTATCGTATGTTGTTTCAGGCCTAGCTGCCATGCTGGCTGTTTTCTGTTATACTGAATTTGCTATCGAAATTCCGGTAGCAGGTGGCTCTTTTGCTTACTTGCGCGTCGAGCTTGGAGATTTTGTGGCCTTCATTGCTGCTGCCAACCTTCTGCTGGAGAGTATAATTGGTGGTGCTGCTGTTGCTCGAGCCTGGACTTCGTACTTTGCCACGCTGCTGAATCGCCAGCCGAATTCATTGCGGATTCACGTCGAGAGCTTCGCAAAAGACTACAGTTTCTTAGACCCAGTTGCAATTGCAGTTCTCTGGATTGCAGCAACAATCGCCATCATTAGTACCCGGAAAGCATCTTTGATCAATTGGTTTCTTACTCTCATAAACACACTGGCTCTTATTCTTGTGATGGTAATGAGTTTTTGGCATGGTAGCGTCTCAAACCTGCATCCTTTCTTCCCATTTGGTGCCTCGGGAGTTTTCCGAGCAGCAGCAATAGTTTTTTTCGCATATGGTGGATTCGATAGGATCGCCACAATGGCTGAAGAGACCAAGAATCCAGCAAGAGACATACCAATGGGCCTACTTGGGTCTATGTCCCTTATCATTGTGATATATTGCCTATTGGCTCTGTCTCTGGTCATGATGCAGAGGTACACACAGATTGATCCTAATGCTGCATACTCTCTAGCTTTTGAGAAGGCTGGGCTGCACTGGGTGAAAGTGTTGGTTGCACTGGGTGCACTCAAGGGGATGTCAACAGTACTACTGCTTGGCGCACTCGGGCATGCCCGTTACGTTACTCATATAGCAAGAGCTCATATGCTTCCTCCTCTGTTTGCTCTGGTTCATCCCAAGACAAGGACCCCTATCTATGCAACCATACTAGTAACAACCCTTAAAAGTGTCTTTGCTTTCTTCTCTAGCTTACATGTTTTAGCTAACCTTCTCTCTATTAGCACTTTGTTCATCTTCATGCTGATGTCTATAGCCCTGCTTGTAAGGAGATACTATCTCAGAGGAAGCACACCAAGAACCAATCTGGCGAAGTTGTCCTGCTTCTTGCTTGTTATCATCGGTTCTTCGATTGGGACTTCGGCATACTGGGGCTTTACGCCAAAAGGGTGGATTGGTTACACCATAACCATTCCATTTTGGTACCTTGGCACGTTGGGGATTTCGATTTTTCTGCCTCAGCAGAGGGTTCCAAAGGTATGGGGTGTTCCCCTAGTTCCATGGCTGCCATCTCTGTCAATTGCAATGAATATTTTCCTCATGGGGTCTCTGGATTACCTCACATTCATAAGGTTTGGGATTTGCACTCTGGTAATGCTGGTTTATTATATATTCTTTGGTCTCCATGCTACATATGACACAGCCCACCAGAAAAGGAAACTAGTTGATGCAACCTACATGCATGGCAGTGGGGAGTCTGCTTTACCTTGATGGTTTTGAAACTTGATACCTCTAAGATCCATTGTGTGGCTTGATAAATTTGTGATCCTCTATTTACTGAAACAGATTGGAAAACATATAGTTGGTCTGTGAATGATGCTAACCGAATGATCTTCTTCATTCCTTGTTGATTAAAATTACCAACTGACTGAGTTGTTAAATATGTAGTGCTATGCAAGGCACTGATGAAAAGGAAAGTTTCTATTCCTATGATAGATCTTCATTTATCTAGGAAAAACCAGAGGTGATGGGGATGCTATCTTGATTAGATCCCTCAGGCATCTTTTACTTGGTAATCTTGATTAGGTCCCTCAGACTTCAACTCTACAGCTCCATTATGTGAAGTTGGAAGCAGGTCTGAAAAGCCTGAATTTCAATCGCTCCCATGATAGACCACCTCAAAGTTTTGTCTTTCCTTTTCCCTGGATATATTCAATCTGTGTATCATTAACATAATGATGTTCTTAGGAAAAGTTTTGATTTTTTTTCTTTTCCCTAGTTATAGTCAACCTGCTATCAGTAAACATAATGATGTTCTCAGGGAAAGTTTCCTCATCTCACCATAATCCTACAGTCCTACTGCTGCAGTGCTTTCATTATTTCTAAGTGGTGCTAAGCAGCCAATGCACAAAGAACTGTTGACTTTCAAGTGCTTTTGCTGTGTCTCCATGGATCCTCTACTTGGTCATTTACAATTTGGAAAGCATCTAGTAGGAAAATTCCATCCAGCGTTGTCAGAATCAGTTTCTTAACCGAATAGTTTTCCAAATATATTCAGAAAATCAGTTTAAAACTTTAAATGAGATTAAATTGAAACGTTATGAATCAGTCTATTTAAATCATAGGTGTCCCGCTGTCCCATGGGGGCTGCTGCTACTTTATCACAGTTGGGGCATGTAAAGCTGGGTGGTTGTGTCCTCAAACTGGAGTTTTACCTCGCAGGGATGTGGGCGCATTAAGTGACCCAGTTCTTAGTGAGGGTTTTCCTTCATCATAAAAAAAACTGAGTTTTGAAAAAAATACTTAAAAAATAGAAAAAAATATCTAAAACAAAGGAAAATACAGAATGAAGTAAATGATGTCTTTTAAGGTCCAATCAAATTCTAAAATGCACAACTAATGCCTAAACAATGTAATAGCAAACAAATATCATACTTATCACAAAAATATAAAAAATAAAAAAACGATCAGGCCAATTTGCAATTAAATCGGCAACGAACCGGATCATGATTATGATAAAATTGATCCCAAACATTGATCCCATCATTGGTATCATATAATAGATCCTATATCTTGCACGCAATGGCTTCTATTAATATCCATTTGATGCTAAACTAATATTGAGGTGGCTCTAGGTCACCAGTCTAAAAGTGACAAAGCACATCCATCCAAACTCCTAAAGTGATCAACACATCCCACTCAATGACTTCAACTGAGGTTGGTGATTGAGAGGGTTCAATCTTGCCAAGTAGGAAAGCTTGGGCTGCCACAACTTTTCAAGAAAGGCTAGATGAGAATCACCTTTCTGAAAAACTTTTGAGATCCATTCAGATATTGAACTAAGAAAGGCCGAAAAGTAGTGCAGAGATTCTCTGCAAGGCTGCAGGTGGGTGTGACTTTTCTCTCTCAATAATTCAGCAAGTCATTGACTTCACGTGGGTGATGCCAGACTGAGACTCACTTGTCATTGTGTGGCAATTTTGTCATTCCCCTAGTCCAAACAAGCACTTAATAACTTAATTGATATATGGTTGTGGGATTGGTATAATACTAAAAGTGTAATATATAATATTTTTTAAACTTTTGAAATTCTGAAACTCATGATTCCACAGCTAAGGCCGGCATATGGGAGGGTCTCATTAAGGTTCATAAAATGAGGGAGCATGGCTACTCACACTCTCACTTATTAGGGTGGGACCAAAGCGTGCAAACCTCAGGATGAATGTGGTTTTGCATTCGTCGGGTGGAAAAAATGAATCTGACGTGCTTATCCAAACTAGCCTAGAAGGTAGCTAACTGTAACACTGGAACTTATGGTAGGCCAAGTGCCTTTAAGGGTCCGCCTCGATAGAAGGTGGCAGCACCTAAGGTACTTATATAGGGGACCAAGCGAAAGGCCTTGGCCCCGGCGAGCCAATGGTGGGGTGGCCATTGGAAGTTAGCATGCGGCCGGCAGAAGGGGTGACTGCTGGCGCACAAAGCCTAAGGGATGAAAACATTGAGCATCGACTACACTAGAAGGCAAGGCAGCACGGCTGAGGCATTCAGGCTCAAAGCTACATAGGTGGTGCCTGCAAAGCTAACATGAGCAAGCGGATACTTGACGGAAAGTCAAGCCAACTAAGGCAGTTGTTCTCAAGAAGACACTTGGACTAAAGCAAGGTTTGTGGAAGGATGGCCGAAGAACAAGTGTCGTGTAGTCCCGACGACAGGTGATGAACTTTGAAGGGCAGGGAGTGACCAGCCGAAAGTCTTGGGCCATGTGCGAGTCGACCCGAAAGAGAAGGCAAGCAGTTGATAGTTACTATCAACTGCCTTACCGCACGGCGCCAAAGTCCAAAAATTGAGGGCTGAGAGCCGAGTGGCAGCCACGAGGCTTGCCACCTACTCGGCCGTTGTTAGATGGCTCCAACGGCCACAGACAATGAGGTGGCAGCCACCTGCCTAAGGCCGTTGGCAATCGCCTTAATGGCCCAGATAGGTGGCAGCCTGTGCAGGCGCCACTCAAGTTGTTCGGTTATTTTGTAAAGTTATAAAATCCGACTTGTAAAAGTGTAAGCACAACAAGTGCGTGGATTTTGTACTTGTATTCTTCTAAGTTGACAAGGAAGGCCAAGTAAGAGTTTTGGCTAAGTCCCTTGTGTGTCCCTTCTTGAGAGATTCCCAAGAGTGAGAGCCTTTGGGCCTTTGCATAATTCACAATCTGAGTCGGTGATTAGGCTGCTAAGTGGTGAACGAAGTCATCACTTAGGCCATGCACGAAACTCTTTTTGAAAGAAAAAGATTGACTGTGTGACAAGTGGTATCAGAGACAGGTTCCATGGCTGCTGCGGAGACTCATGAAAGGTTGAGCCATATAGAAGAAATGGTGGGAACTCATTCCACTCTACTTAATGAGTGGGTGCCACAGATGGAGGTGATGGAAGGGCACTTGACCAAATTAGAAGAACGGTTTACCGATCTTAGTGACAAGATTGATAAGGGCTTGGTGGACTTGCAAAAGGAACTCGTGTCTGCAACCATGGATTTGCAGGCCGAATTGACCATCTTGAGAAGGGCCCTCAGAAACCCGTCGCTCACTGACAAGTCACATGTTAAAGTGTCGGAACCAAAAGGTTTTAATTACACGAGAAACTCTAAGGATTTGGAAAACTTTATTTGGGATATGGAGCAGTTCTTTAAGACTGCCCATACGAAGCTAGAAGAACAAGTCACTGTGGCGAGCATGTATCTAAACATAGATGCCAAACTTTGGTGGTGCATCAAACTGGAGGACGATGTCAATGTTCAACGACCGACCATTGCCACTTGGGAGGAAATGAAGAAGGAACTTAAGGCACAATTCCTTCCTTCCAATGTAGTGTGGCTAGCTCGAGAGGCACTTTAGCGTCTTCGACGGGCTAGGACGGTTCATGAGTACATCAAGTCTTTCTCTGCTTTGATACTTGATGTGAAAAACATGTTCGAGGAAGATAAACTTTTTAACTTCATGAGCGGACTGGCCCCTTAAACGCAAACTGAATTGCGTCGCCTCGAGGTAAAAGATTTGTCATAAACCTTGGTTGTGACCGACCGACTGGTGGATTACAAAGCCTACTTTATTGGCAATTCAACCAAGCCCAGGCCGAAGATGGGTAAGCATGGCAAGAAAGTGACCCTAGGAAAGGCCCGAACGGAGGAAAAAACTAAGGTAGAAACGACCAAGTCTACTACCTACTCGGGATGTTTCATTTGTAAAGGCCTTCATAAAGGCAAATATTGCCCCCAAAAGAAGTCCATGAATGTGGCTTTCATGGTGGAGACAACTGAAGCTGAAGCAACAACAATCGTGGAGCTGGCTCGACTGAACCCTTTGAGGATTGTAAGTGCTTTCTAGCAAAACTCAGTAAAGGAAGCACTACTAAGTCCTGAATTGATGTATGTTGTTATTTGCATCAATAGATGTTTTGTCTATGTGATGGTAGACACTGGCACAACTCATAACTTTGTGGCATCCAGACTTGTGAGGGAACTTGGATTGAAACTAAGTATGAGCAATTGCCAACTGAAGGTCATTAATGCCTTGCTGTTCAGCGTTAGTGGTGAAGCACGTATGGTGCCTGTGCAAGTGGGATCTTGGCACGGGCTATGCAACTTCACAGCTTGTATGTTGGAGGACTTTGATGTTATGATTAGAATAGAGTTTTTCACTCAGGCAAAGGTTGTGGTTGCTCCACACCTCAGATCTCTCATGATTATGGATGACTCAGCCCCAAACATGGTCACTTTGGAGTCAGGAACTCAAAGCATGATGTCGACCCTGCAACTTAGAGATGGACTAAGACATGGCAAAGTGACTTACTTGGCCACTTTGAAGGAACTCAAAGAGGATACTTTCTCTAGTCCCTTGCCCCCTAGTTGGCAAACAATATTGGGAGAATATGCAAACATTCTCCCAAACGAGATGTCAAAGGAGTTGTCGCCCTGAAGAGATGTGGACCACTCAATTGAATTGGCGTATGATGCCCAACCATCGGCCCAAGTCCTTTACTGAATGTCACCACTAAAACTTGTCGAACTGCGATGATAATTGGATGAGCTGCTACATGCAAGGTATATTCAGCCATCCAAAGCCCCTTTGGAGCTCCTGTGTTATTCCAAAAGAAGAAAGATGGGTCATTACGATTGTGTGTCAACTATCGGACATTGAACAAACTTATCATCAAAAACAGATACTTGTTGCCCCGTATCAAGGATCTTTTTGACCAAATTGGAGCTGCAAAGTTCACCAAACTTGACTTGCGCTCTGGATATTATCAAGTGTGCATTGTTGCAGGCGATGAGCCTAAGACTGCTTGTATAACTCAGTATGGATTGTATGAGTTATGTGTAATGTTGTTTGGGCTAACCAATGCCCCGACAACTTTCTGCAATTTGATGTCTAATGTTTTCGCCCGTATCTTGATGAGTTCGTTATGGTATATTTGGATGATGTAATCTTTAGCCAAAGTTTGGACGACCATATCCAACACTTGCGACTAGTTTTAAGGAAATTGAGGGAGAACAAGTTGTACTTAAAACTTGAAAAATGTATCTTTGCCCAAACAAGAGTGCCATTTTTAGGGCACTATGTGGAGAATGGGAACCTAGAGATGGATTCCCAAAAGATACAAGCCATTGAGGAATAGCTGGTCCCTGCCAAAGTTACTGAGATACGGTCATTCCTTGGCCTAGCTAACTACTATAGAAGATTCGTGAAGGGAGTATTCACGAATCATGGCTCCTTTAATCGACCTGCTGAAGAAGGATTGGCCTTGGAGGTTGACAGACTGTTGTGATCAAGCTTTCTGCAAACTTAAGAGAGTTTTATCGGAGGAACATGTACTAAGATTGCCCAACTTTTCCAAACCTTTTGAGGTGGAGACGGATGCATCTGATGTTTCCTTGGGAGGAGTCTAACTGCAAGATGGACATTTGGTTGCCTATGAAAGTCAGAAACTCAATGACACTGGAAAGAGATATACAATGCATGAGAAAGAAATGACCATCGTGGTACATTATCTTCGACTTTGGCGGCATTATCTGTTAGGGAGCCTCTTTGTTGTATGCACCAAAAATGTGGCTAATAGTTACTTCTTGACTCAGAAAAGGATATCACCAAAGCAGGCCTGGTGGCAAGATTTTCTTGCCGAATTTGATTTTCAGATAGTGCACTGGTCGGGTAAGGCCAATACTATCGCCGATGCACTGAACCAAATGTCTTAGACCCTTACTGCAATGCAAGTACAGGGGGACTTGTTGCAGAAGATCAAGAAAGCAACAGAAAAAGACCCTACTATTATGCGGTTGATGCAACTTATTCATGAGGGCACCTGGCGACGCTTGTAGACCCAAGATGGGGTGATTTATGACAAAAGCAACCGAGTGTATGTACCAACGATTGGTGGCTTGAGAAAAGAACTGTTGAAAGAATATCATGATGCTTAATAGGTTGGGCATCCTGGCCAGGACCACACGATGGCTTTGATGGAATGTGGGTTTTATTGAACAAAGATGAAGGAGGATATTCAACATTATGTTCGAGCTTGTCTTGTATGTCAGCAAGACAAAGTTGATCGATAGAAACCTCGCAGCTTACTTGACCCCTTGCAAATTCCAGATTGACCTTGGCAAAGTGTGTTGATGGATTTTATTACTGGCTTGCCGAATGTAGATGACAAGACCTCTGTTTTCGTGATCGTGGACTGATTCTCCAAATATGGAACCTTTGTTCCTTTCTCTAAGAATTGCACGACGGAGGAAACAACCAAGCTATTCATGTCAAACATCGTCAAACATTGAGGAATGTTGCTGGACATAGTCACTGACCAGGATACTCCGTTCACTGGCCACTTTTGGAGTTGCCTCTTTGAGTTGCTGGGAACAAAGGTAAACTTTTCGACCAGTAACCATCCTCAAAGCGACGGACATATTGAGAGGGTGAATTCTATCTTGAAAGAATATTTGCGCCATTATGTATCGGCCAACCAATAAAATTGGGTTGATTTACTTGATGTTGCCCAATTTTGTTATAACTTGCATCGAAGTAGCTCGACAGGCAAGAGTCCCTTCGAGTTGGCTACAGAGCAACAACCCCTTACACTGCCGGATGTGGCTCTTTTAATTCAAGGAAGATGCCCTTTTGCTGTCAAGATGATTCAGGACAGACAAGAACATATGGACGAGGCCCATGACTATTTGTCAAAGGTAGTGAAACAGATGAAAAAGAATGTCGATAAACAGAGGCGGCCCCTCGAGTTTAAAGTTGTTGAAGTTATATTGAAACTTACACCATAGATCTGGAAAAAGATCAGTAGCAAGACGGTGCACAGAGGACTTGTTGCCCGCTATGATGGCCCCTTTACAGTGATTCGAAGGATAGGCAACATGGCTTATAGGTTGGCTTTGCCGACTCGCATCAAGTCTAATCCTGTTTTTTATGTAAGTTTTCTTAAACCTTACTTGGAAGATGAAAAAGATCCAAATCAGTCCCACCCTGTTCGTGCTCCTCCAAACATTTCCAAACAGTTCGGTCGGGAAGTGGAATGCATTGTTGACCATCGACTTAAAGGTTACAGCAAGGCCCATTATTATCGTAAATTCTTGGTCCAATGGATGGGCTTACCAGAAAGTGAACAAAGTTGGGAACGAGACAGTACTCAGTGGCAATTTGAAGACAAAGTCCAAGAGTATCTCGCGGCTTCGATCGGGATGTCGAACATCATGAGTGGGGGAGGCTTGTAACACTGGAACTTGTGGTAAGCCAAGTGCCTTTAAGGGTCCGCCTCGACAGAAGGCAGCAACACCTAAGGTACTCATATAGGGGACCAAGCGAAAGGCCTTGGCTCAGGTGAGCCAATGGTGGGGTGGCCATTGAAAGCTAGCATGCGGCAAACAGAAGGGGGTGAATGTCGACACACAAAGCCTAAGGGACAAAAATATTGAGCAACGACTACACTAGAAGACAAGTCAACTCGACTGAGGCATTCAGGCTCAAAGCTACATAGGTGCCTGCAAAGCTAACATGAGCAAGCGAATACTTGGTGGGAAGTCAAGCCAACTAAGGTAGTTGTTATCAAGAGGTCACTTGGACTAAGGCAAGGTTCGTGGAAGGATGGTCGAAGAACAAGTGTCGTGCAGTCTCGACGACAGGTGGTGAACTTTGAAGGATATGGAGTGACCAGCCGAAAGGCTTGGGCCATGTGGGAGTCGACCCTAAAGAGAAGGCATACATTTGATAGTTACTATCAACTGCCTGACCACACGGTGTCAAAGTCCAAAAATTGCGGGCTGACAGTCGGGTGGCAGCCGCGAGGCTTGCCACCTACTCGATCATTGTTAGATGGATCCAAATCATCCAATGGCCACAGACAGTGAGGTGGCAGCCTGGAAAGGCAGCCACCTTCCTAAGGCTGTTGGCAGTCACCTCAACGGTCGAGATAGGTGGCAGCCTGTCCAGGCGCCACCTGAGTTGTTCGGTTATTTTATAAAGTTATAAAATCAGACTTATAAAAGTATGAGCATAACAAGTGTGTGGGTTTTGTACTTGTATTCTTCTAAGTTGATGAGGAAGGTCAAATAAGAGTTTGGGTTAAATCCCTTGTGCGTCCCTTCTTGAGAGATTCCCAAGAGTGAAAGCCTTTTGGCTTTTGCATACTTCACAATCTGTGAGTATGTGATTAGGCTGTGAAGTGGTGAACAAAGCCATCACTTAGGCCACACACATAACCCCTTTTGAAAGAAAAAGATTGACCGTGTGACACTAACCAAAACTAATCTCCATGGGTCCAGCTAATCACCGAAAAATATCTCAGAATTGAATCAACTTTGATCCCAAAAATTTTAAATCGTGGCTCCTGTGGATGGAAGAGTGTGAAGAAAGGTGCAACAAGCATGTCCCAAGTCAAATTCTAGTATGATCATTGGTGTCTTCAAGGCTTGTTTGATGGCTTATACATGAAATTACGAAATAGAAAAACAAAACCGACATAATACTCATTTTGTTCGTTCCGTAACAGTTGTACCAAGTCCAATGTTTGTATCGATAGTACACTGAAATTATGTTCCAAAGTCCAACGTTTGTTTTACGTTGTGCATGAACAATATGGACGCACATGGATAATAGGTCAGATAACTTCATTTTGGATCATACAACTCAATCCACCCATTATTAACCATGTTTTAACAAGTTTATTATGGAATCTCGAATTGGATCTAAATATGAAAAAAAATAAAACAACCGCGAAACAAATACACAAACCATTTTTCAATTGATATTTTGAGACTAAAATTTCGGATTGGATTGGATTTAAAACTAAAAAAATGTCGAATTGGATTGGATTTAAATCTAACAAATGTTTAAAATTTGAAATTAAAAAGTGTTAGATTGGATTGGATTTAAATCTAAAAAATGTTTAAAATTTGAAACGAAAAAACTTAAAATTGGATCCTACCAAAAAATGTTCAGATGATCTCATGCTCATAATCTAAAATCTTGGATTGGATTTAAAACTAAAAAATATTTAAAATGAGTATTTTAAGAAAAAAATTGATATTTTTTATAAATGATTTAATCAATGTCATATTGTATTATGATAAAACTATCAAATCCTATTAAATCAAAATATCTATATAAATCAAATTAACTATAAAAATATCAAATCCTAATTTTTGAAAAAAAAACTAAAAATGAAAAAATAAGAAGAAGAAGGGAAAATCCATTGCAGAGACATGATAATTGCCGGTTCCATGAAAAAATTCCAAAAGTGCAAAACATCAAAATAATTTCCAAAAAATCAATACGATTAGAAAAACGGAAACCCTAAAAACACAATCTGATTGCAAACCCTAAAAACACAATCTGATTGAGGGCAGAGTCGGGCTGTCTCGAAAACATCATCCATGATGTCGGTTCCACCTCCGTCGCAAGAAGACGAGGGCACCGATGGGGAGGCCTGGCTGTTGCATAGGAGAGAGAGAGAGAGAGAGAGAGAGAGAGAGAGAGAGAGAGAGAGCCGAAAAGCGATCAACATTACTTAAAAGTGAAACTCAACAAAGCGTTGAGTCCCCACAAGCACAAATACAACAGCACAACATGAAACACCATTTACACAAAAAGCAGAAAAACCCAAACACAAAACAGAAAACTCATAAAGGACCACAGACATCTAAATGAGGATCAGTTGGAGGCAGAGGCAGGTCTTTGAAGAAAGAGAGAGCATCGGGGAAAAAGTCGGTCCCAATTTTTTTTACCATTTTCTTCGTCCTTGTTATTTTCGTCACAGGGGGTGGAACGAAAATACCATGTTAAAAAGGATGTGGCAAACGCATTCTGCGCATCCGCAGCATCCCTTGTTTGTTCAACGCGGCGTTCCAAGTGGTCGCAACATCAAATGTACCCTCAAAGCCCATTAATCCACATCTTACCTCAGAATACCAGACGGACAATGTATAATAGTCTAAGACACATTATGGTAAAAGATCAAATCTACAATGAAAAGCCTCCTCAATGTCAATATGTGGACTCGATTCTTCGAGTCCCTGAAATTGTCAGGCTAGCAGTCAACAATCAGTCTTGGGCACCTGGGTTTCTTGACCATATTTAGTGGTTACCTAAAGACTAGTTTTCAATCAAATCAGTTTGAGAGCCCATTTGTTCCAGAGGTGAAACAGAACATGTGATGAAACAAATATGGATAAAGCAAGGATTTCCAAGAGCTGTATTTACACTGAAATGGGCCTACGAGGACCGGTAACTGACCCATGACCGGCTTCACATATTCCCAAGTCGTTGTGCTCTATGTTCATCAGATGGTGAGGATCCTCGTCACCTCTTCTTTTTGTGCTTGGTAAGTTGGTCCCTTTGGAGGCTTCTAACGACTCTATATGGAGTTAAATGGATGCCCATTGGGAAATGAAAATAGATATTTGATCTTGATTCTCTATCAAATTTGATGATAAGCAGGTTCTTTGGAGCTGATAAAGAATTTTTCAAATCATTATCTGGTTTATTTGGAAGACTCGTAACTGACAGTTTTTTGGGGGACATTTGCAAGCCTTCCCAGTAGATATAAAAAGGTCTGGTAATGGTGAGGGAGAATGTTCTTCATGTGCAAAATAATTCAGTGGAGGTTGTGGCAAGGTGATGGCATAGATTAACCTGTTGGTTTCCCCCCAAAGGAAGGTTGGATCTAAGTCTGTTGTCATGAGATTTTCCACATCAGTTGGCATTTTGGGTTCACAGTCAGATATCATTAGGGTAATTTTAGTTCGACAGGTAGTTTCTCAGTCAAGAAATATATGAGCAAAAAGGAATGGTAGTGTGGTTGGCCTGTTATTCTTAATCGGCTTGAGCCTAGATATAAAATCATTCTTGAATCTGGCATGGTGATATCATGGTTAGAATCAACAATCTACTAGAAGGAGGATCTAACACCAATTATTTTCCTACACGAGTTGAACATTTTTTTTATAGATTTCAGAGTTTTACTGTACAAAGAGCTAAATATAACTCTAATTACATTGCTCAGATCCTTTGCTAAACTAGCTAAGGGGGGATCCATAAGTCATGGAAGGATCACCCTCCAGATTGGTTCCCTGATAGGGAAGATGTATAGATCACAATGTAAACTATTTCTATTTTCAGATTGAATGAATCTGGCAGGATTTGCCTAACCCCAGTTGGACTTTCAAAAAAAAAAAGTTTTCTAGTTTACTCAACGTTTATGATTGTGATCTTGATTGCGTTGAGGCTAGTAAACAAGACGAATGAACCAAACACAAGGTGTTCAGGTTCGGCTTGTTTACACTAGCTAGAAGGTGTTTGGGCTTGGGCTTTAGCTACTAGGTAAGCCGAGCTTGATCTCGGCTTCGCCCTAAGCCGAACTAGCTCAACATGATCGGGCTCATGTAAAAAAAAACATTTATTGCCAAAGTAAAACCAGTTAGATTTGAACCCTGAACTTCCATTTTAAAAGTCATCTACTCCAATCATATCATTCACGTACACAAGAAGAACAAGAACATTCTATTTCTTAGAAAATATAAACATTGATGGATCTTCCATACTACTTTTGAATTATTAGTCAAGTAAGAACATTCTCAATCGTTCGAACCAATCTCGAGAGGCCTGCTTAAGCATCATATAGTGCCTTTCTAAGCTTACAAACGTGTTCAGAGAAATTAAAATCCTCATAACCTTGGGGCTATTGCGTGAAAACAGTCTCATTCATGCTTTCTTGTAAGAAGGCGGTGTTCACATTTAAAACAATGGATCCTTCAAACATATGAAAAAGGGACATCCATGCATTCTTCTAGCTTTGCAAAACAGATTCTCAAAAAACTTCACACCCGTTTTGGTTGATCAATCTTGGGTCTACACCCTCTTTGCTCATCACCCTTGAGGTTGTTTTTTGAAAGAACACCCTTGAGCTTGTTAATGACATTTTTTTATGGTTCCCTTTGACACTAACCAAGAAGTACTTTACGTTCCTATCGCCCTCCTTCAATCAAGTGATTCCTGACTTTTGCTTCCAATGTGCTTCTTCCTACAAGAGAGCCTTCTCAAGCTGATTTTTTAGTTTTGATTCTTTGTTAATGGCTTCATAGGAACCTTCATCAATACGAGGCTGCAAATCCTCTTCTTGTTTAGTAGGTTGAATTCAGTGTTTGACATCATCAAACTCATGTTGATTCCAAAGATTTGGTTATCTTCTACCTATACAAGTTTATCCAAAACTCTAATAATTAATAGAGCATCCACAGTTAATGTACAACTCTTTTCTACTAATTTTTTGAAGTTATTTTTTAAAATACCTTAGCGTTGGACGATAAAAATCATCAGGTCAACCTGTCATGACAGCTCTGCACAGAAAAATGTAGATGATAAGGTCAGCCTATCAATATAACTCTCAGTAGAAAATGGTCACAGTTTAGATTATAGGGTCAGCCTGTCAAGATAGCCCTACACAGAAGATGGTAACAATTTAGATGATAGAAATTTTCATATTGACATGAAGGATCGTTATCAATCCTGCACCAAATAAAAAGTAAAATCAGTAACAAAAAGGAGGATAAGATTGAATTAAAATCCATCAAGGAAAAGAAATCAAATATAACTTCAATCAAAGAACAACATCAGGAAGAAATAGAGGGAAAGAATATGAAGCTGACTAGCAACAATATCACAATAGTTGAGAGATGAATTGTCATGATTGCTATTTTTTTGTCTTTTTTGTCTTTTTTGTCTTTTTTGTCCCTTCTTATCTTCTTCCTTCTATTGTATATATTCTTCTTTTGGCTACGAGTACATCATTAGTCATGTGCCTTTCTTTGTGAGCATAGGCTCATTAGAACCGAACCATGCATCACTATCTTATTTCTTCTTGCTATTTACCATTATTTGGTTTTATGGTATCAGAGCTTTGGGAGCAAAGTCTGTTGTTCATTCTTCACCATCCCTCTTCAATGGCTGCCTCATCATGTACTCCTTCCTTTTCTTATCTTAACATCCAACTGTCTTATCTCTCATCTTTTTACCATAGAAATGGTAAGGAACGTTTGCATGCTATCTGGTTGCATAACAGGTGAGAAGGTATCAAAAAAATTGATTCTCTCTATTTGATTAAGACCTTGGGCAACAAGTTGAGCTTTCGAACAGTCCAAGGTCCCGTCCAGTTTAAGTTTTGTCTTAAAAAACCACTTCGACCATACAATATTCATTTCAGGCTTCCAAGAAACAAGATGTCAATCTTTATTTTCAATGAGGGCGATCATTTCTTCATCCATGGCTATTTTCCAACCCAGATGGTTTAGAGCTTGCTTTATGGATCTCGGTTACCTTAGAACAGTCTAATATAACACATGCATATTTTTATATTTTGGGTTAGGTTTGAATATAACTGCCATGCCTCGAGTGATCATGGAACCCTGGATTTGGATATTTTCAGTTTCTAGTATGGCAACAATCCTTTCAACAAGTTGATTTTGCATCTTGTTGCCCTGCACAAGTTCTTCATTCAAGTGTTCAGCATTCTCATTATTTCAAGTGTTAAAACCTTGAAGGATCTGATTTTTGTCCTGCTCGTCAGTACTAGAGTCTTGAGAAACACCAGCACCATTGACATCATCTACACTAGCATGTTGAATAGTATTTTGAGAAACACCAGCACCATTTATGTCATCTGCGCTAGCATGCTGTAAAACATTTTGAACATTGTTGAGGTTATCAATAGTAGCATGCTGAATAATATTTTGAAAGTCATCACCATTGGTGTCACGCTGAAAAATATTTTGAGAGGTAACAATACTAGAAAAGCTAACCCCTATGTGAACATTTTTTAAAATAGTTTCATCACTAGCATCAGCCCTATCAAAATTATTTTTAGAACAAGGAATAATATTAGTCCTATCATTGTTACTTTCTCATTCATCAAGGTATAATACCGCCCTTGAATATTCTCATCTTTATAAAGTGAAGCAAGATCTTTATATGGCATATTACCTTCATAAAAAATGTGTCTTAGACATATAGGCATGCCCTGAACTAGGATGCAAACATTTGTACCTTTGTATTAAGTGTTGTACCCCAAAAATATGCATGGCAGAGATTTTAGATCAAACTTGTTTTTACCATATTATTTGAGATAACGGAAACATTGACACCCAAAAACTCTAAGACGATAGTACTTGGGATGCTGCTCAAAAATCTTATGGTAGGGGAATTCCATGCCAAGAGATGGTGTTGGCATCCTGTTTATCAAGATTAAGGCTATACCAAACGAAGGGATCCCTCCGATAGATGGATCAGACCTCTCGTTTCAATGGCCCATATTAAGCATAGATTATATCCCTGATCATTTTTAGTTGCATTTTTAGGTTCATATAGATTTCATGTTTTTAATATTGCATTTAGTTTTACTTCATCATTTTACACTTACTTCATTCATCTAGTTTAGCCCCATTGAAATCTTATTCATTGCCATAGGTTTTGATTTTATATGAGCAGTTCAATCATCATTTCATGTTTAATTTTTCTTCAATAATTCCTGAATTTTTTAGGATAAATACCTTTATTTATCTCTGATTTCCTGCCAAAAACTCATTTTGATTCGAGTTCTGGAACTCTATTTCAAAAATCAAGAACCGAATCGGGTTTTTAACCCTGTGAAAATTTTGGATCCCCTTGTAGCAGATTGTTGATCTTAGATCTCTCTCATGGGAGATCCAAATCACAATCTGTAAAATACCAAGGATTCACAAGAAAATCTAGTTTTTTACTGGATTTTACCAATTTTTTTTATAAAGGTGGCTATCTTACAAAATTTGGGTTTTGCAGACCCCTATGAAAAGCCTGTGACAGGCTTATCAGGGTCTAGACCAACCCTAATCCACTATGGCTTCCCAATCCATTGGTCGGATGCTCTAACTATCAAAAGAGAAATTGTTTTTATTGGTATCCTATGCCATTTCCCAGAATTTCAGAATGCATGTTTCTTTTTGTTTTGGATTTTACAAGTTTACTAGTCAATTCTCTGTTATTTCAATTTTGTCAGAATTAGAAGTCTAATAATCCCATGTGTCCTCTATAACCATAGGTCCAATGCTAAAATAGTAAAAAAAGAAGTTGTTCCTATGTGTGTCAATGACATCCCCATAAAATATCAGATCTTTTAGTTCGGGTTTGCTATTTTTTCTGTAATTTTCACCAAAACCTTTCAGTCTGCCTTCAATCCTAAAGTCATTGGATTTCAATCCATCTTGCCGGAGCTGTAATTCTCTGACCATAGGTTGAATCCTAAATCTATAAAAGGCAAAAATCCTTTCCTAACTGTCCTCTATCACCCCATAAAATTTGGTGGATTTCTATGGAAGGTTAGTACCCTAAACCAGGTCATCATTAGATTACGTCTAAGTATTATGTAAAAATCATGTTTTTTTTAGGATTTTATTAATTTTGATATTTAAAAAATATCAAAAAAATATATTTTTGTATTCCATTCTGTTCTTAGGGTTAATCTAGGTGTTCATGAAAAATTTGGTGCAATTTCAAGTTCATTTGCCATATGAGTGAGTTAAACTGTTAAAATCAAAAGCGAAACTCAAGCGAAAATCAGGTGAAATTTAGTGTTTTTGTGATATTTTTGCATTTTTAAGGTTTTATCATGTATATAATCATTTCATATCATATTATGTTTGATTTTAACTTCATTTACATGCATTTGAATTTCAAAAATCCCATTTTTACAAAAATTATTTCAGAAAACCCTGATTTCAAGGCCATAGTCTTGCTATCAGGGTCATTTTAGTCATTTTCACCTCAATTTTGAATTTCCAAACTTTCATTTTTCATATTTTCATGTATACAATCATATCATATCATCTTATGTTTGATTTTCATCCCCATTTGCATTCATTTTGATTTCAAAGTTCTCATTTTTATAAAATATCTTTCTGAAAACCCTGATTTTAAGGTCATAGTCTTGCTATCAGGGGCATTTTTGTCATTTTCATCCCAATTTTGAATTTTCAAATCTTATTTTCATATTTTTAATCCATTTTCATCATTTATTTCTCATGTTTATATTAGGGAGGTATGAATTAGGGTTTATATCTGGGTAAAATCTGATAATTTTTTGATATTGTCAGATAAATCTGGATAAACCTACATATTTGTGCTAACTTGTTTTCTAGTTTTGCAAGAATATACAAGTGGAAGACTTTATTCTTTTATTTCTTTTTCTTATTTAATTCAATGTATATATCAGATGTAATATTTGGAATAAGAATTCACATTTTCTGCTTAGAATAGGATTACATTGTATATAGTTTGCTTTCGTAATTTCAATATCTGATGTATGATTCATATATATTTTTACAAATCCACTATGGTTGACATGAATGGCACGTGCACAAGCTCTTAGAGAGTTGACAAACTCAGAGGAATTCATATTTATGGCCATAGTCAGAATACGAATGAAACCCAAATTTGTGATCTTCGTATTAGCCACATTTAGCCTACACTCTTAGGCTAAATTCAAAATGCACTGCATTTCTCAAAAGATTTTCTTGATTCATAAAAAAATGTCTTTTAAATATATATTCATTCACTTTGCATCATTTTTTCTAACTCAAATTCCAATTCTATTTCAGAGAAATCGATTTTCTCAAAATTTTCTAAGTCTTTCTTAGAAAATGATTTTATCAAAAACTCTGAGTTTTCAAATGATATTTCAAGTATTTTCTCAGTTCAAATCATGATTTTCTAATGTTTTAACATCCTCAAATTTCAAAATCCCAAGTTTTCAGAAAGCGATTTTCTCAAAAAACTTTGAATTACCTCTGAAACTGGCTTTCTCAGAATTCCCAAATCTTCTTCAGAAATCGATTTTCTCAAAAAGAGCATTCAAATCAAATTTCAAAAATTGATTTTCTCAAAGTGCCAATTTTCTTGAGAATTAATTTTCCATTTAAAAGTTATTTTCCAATGTAATTCATGATTTCCAAGGAATCCTTTTTCCAAGTATATTTCCAATCTCTGAAGCAAACATCATATTTTTCAAACTATGCATCTTTCAAAATTTTATAGCACATGCCTGATTCTCTACGCATTTAGGAAATAAAGCATGATTTAGATATTTGAGCCTAGTTAAAGCACACTTTTGATCCTTGGTTCAATTACCCTTGGTAAAGGCGTCAGGAACGGTTGAACCTCGTACCGACAGGCGAGTCACATTTTACAAATTTTTTTCATAAATTTCAAAAATGAAGGCGAGTAATTTTCAAAACCATTTTCAAAACTTTGGTCGAGTTTGACTCGTAAAATCGTTTCTCTCTCGCAGAGAGGAATTTTTTTTGCGATGATAACAAATGCCAACTTTCAACATGAACTTTTGAAAATCTATTCTAAAATAATGTTGTATGTGTTTCTTCAAGCACATAAAGACCATTCTTCTCATTCTCCATCGCTATCAATTTTAGTGTCCTCATGTTCTTTATCATACATTCAGAGTCAGTGAATTTAAAAATATAAGGCAAATCATAAGCCAATTGACTTAATGACATCAGATCTTTTTTTAGATTAGGAACTTATAAGACATTTTTAAAAGAGATCTCACTGCGAATATTGGCTTCCCCATTGAGTGATGAGCATTTTTTCATGATAAACTTACCTACATAAGATCCTTTTTTAGATTAGGAACAGATAAGACATTTTTAAAAGAGATCTCATTGGGAATATTGGCAACATGAGTGATGAGCATTTTTTCACCATTCTTGACCACAACTAAATCATTTCCAAGACAAAGTTTTCAATTTTTCAATTTTTCAATTTACATGCATCTCACGACATATGTGCAGTAACTCTAGTGTCCGCAAACCACTCAGCATCTTAACCGTCAGCTATGTTCATTGTGACAAGGGCATGTAGACACCATCTAGCTGGAAGGCATAGTTAAATCAGTTGAAGCATTTTAATGCAGAGTGGTTTTTCTTGCCACATTTGACATATAACACCCTCAACTTCATTTCTTTTTTGAGGAGCATTTCCTTGTTTTTTCGGGTTGAAACTAATTCTCATTTCCTTTGCATTGGTCATTCTGATTGTTTTGATTGCGCCCTCATCCATTCTGGCGATATTGATTTCCTCCTCTACCACGGCCTCTACCAAGTTGGCTGAAGGTCATTTGAGGTTGATTGTCACTTTCATGGATCTTATTTCTAACTTCATGACTTTGCAGCAGAGGAATAATTTTCTGGCAGGAACCGGCAGTTTCAACATGGTAGTGACGAAGGATTAGTATCCACTTCCAAGCCCTTGAAGCACTCAAAAAACCTTGGCTTTGTCCTCCATTGGTTTTTCGATTACCACTAGATCATCACAAACATATTTGAACTTACAAATGTATTCGCTTCGACTGTTTGTTTTCGTCTTCAAAGATGTCATGAGGTGCATGAGATGAAACTCGTGCTCTTGAGATTGGGCAAAAGAAAAGCATTGATAAGAGCACTTCATATCTCTTTCGATGTTTTGAGGCTCACAACAAGATCCAACACACTTTTAGGTAGTGTGACAGTTATCCATTCTTTAAGTAGCCTATCTGTTTTGTGCCAAGCTAGGAATTGAAGTTTCAGAACTTCGTTGATACTTGCAGGAGCATCACCAACAGCAGCAACAAGAGGTGAGCCAGAAGCTCTCTCCAGTAATAAATCTTTGCATCATTTGGGTTTTTCATAGAAAAAAATTGGTTTAGCTGAGCTTAAGAGTAACAAAGTTGGAGACTTTATGTCTATCACACGAGAAAGTAAAGTGAGTAGTTTTCCATGCCAGAGGTGATAAAGCAAATGGCCTAGATGGTTTATTAAGGGCAGAGCACGCATTTAGGACTGGAAAGCGAGTCAAGCTGCTCATGTTTTTACCTGTGTTCCCTTCGTAAAGAGCTCATTCAAACTCAAAATGAGCTTGGGAAACCAAACACAAACGAGTGTTTGCCTTTGATGGACTTATGCAAGCTCGTTAGCTAGTGAGGGTGAGCTTGTTTGCAAGCAATAAGTTATGAGATAAAATTTTATTGCTTACAGCATTGAAATAATGTATTTATTTTGTAAATGAGTTCATTTGAGCTTGAAATCAGTAGGTTTGGAACCCAAATCCTTTTATCTTTAGTTTTGAAAAATATACTTTTTTTGTAAATAGAATACCTCAAACTCAGCTCGATTAATTCGAGCTTGCCATGAACTCTGCTCACCACAAAAAAGAACCAAGCTTGAAGACCCTCTATTCAGTTTGTTCGCCCTGTTTACCAGCCCTACACTTGTCGCATTTCGGTCAGCATTTTATGATTGTAAAATGCTGTTTCACCGGATCTGCTCTCATCTTATTCGGACTCGGTCGGATTACTGGATCCACCCTCAACGTCCAAGTTGGTCCGAGTCCTATACTCTCTCTCTCTCTCTCTCTCCTGCTTACTGCAGAAGCAGGGAAGGAAGAAAATGATGCTCACAACAGGCAAGCATCAGAGACACCTCTCTCTCTACACTTGGAGGGCCATCACCACCCTCAACCCCCACCACCACTACCCTCCACCACAAATTAAGGAAGATCCCCACTACTTAATGAAGGAAGATGGCATCCAGATTTGCTCCCAACTGTGGGTCTCCTCCTTCTCAAATCCCCAAAAGACCTACGCCAACCTCACCGGATTCCTCAAGAAATTCGACCTGTGGGTGCTCGCCTACCAGAGGTGCTACGCCGACGAGTTGGGTTCCTTCCCCCCCAGAAACTCCATCCATTCCGGCGTCCTCCACGACCTCTTGTCGCTCAGAAACGCGGCGTTGCATTCCCAGTACGTTTGGGGAATGAAATCCCATCAATACGTTCGTTCCCCGAGAGAGAAGCCGATAACCAGATTGATTTCCAAGAGGAAACTCAAATTGATGCTGGAACAGTGCGTACCCACCTTCCAGGATAGGATTCTGCAGGAGGTTCTGCTCATGGCATTGGAGCCTGTCTTCGAATCGCGGTTCTCACAGCGTTCGTTTGCGTTCCGGCCCGGCCGGAACGCCCACACGGTGATTAGGACCATAAGGAGCAATTTTGCTGGGTATTTGTGGTTCCTGAAGGCGGACTTGGGGTGCATTCTTGAACGATTGGATGTGGATTCCCTGGTGGGTTTCTTGGGGAATGCGGTGAAGGATAGGAAGGTTTTGGCTATCGTGAAGGCGGCAATTCGGACGCCAGTTCAGGCAGGAACAGAGGAAGAGGAGGATCAGAAGAAGAAGAAGAAGAGGAAGAAGAAAGGTGGGAAGAAGAAGAAGCTGGATGAAAATGAGAGGAAACCTGATCCTTACTGGTTGAGGACGTTCTTCGCGTTCGCGCCGAAGGAAGCTGCGAAGGTTCCTTCATGGGGTCATGGTGGGGTGCTGAGCCCTCTGCTTGCGAATGTATGCCTCCATGAATTGGATCTTTGGATGGAAGAGGAGATAATTGGGTTCTTTCGGCCATCGAGGAATGATTCGATATGGAAGAATTCAATCGATGATGGTAGTCACAACCCCTCATGGCCGGAATTCGTGCCTACTAGCGGACACGAGAAGACGAGGAAGATGGATTATATTAGGTATGGTGGTCACATCTTGATCGGCATTCGGGGTCCCAGAGAAGATGCTGTTGAGATGAAGAGGAAACTGGTTGAATTTTGTGAGGACAAGTATGGTTTGAAGATTGAAAATTCAAGTATACAGATTGAGCATGTTACTAGAGGAATTCAGTTCTTGGACCATATAATTTGCAGAAGAGTGATCTATCCGACTTTGCGGTATACAGGAAGCGGTGGGAAGATCGTCAGCGAGAAAGGAGTCGGGACATTGCTTTCTGTTACAGCAAGCTTGCAACAATGTATTCGCCAATTCAGGTGCCTTGAATTGGTGAAGGGTGATAAGGATCCAGAGCCATTGCCATGTACTCCTATGCTTTATGCTAGCCAAGCACATACCAATTCTCAGATGAACAAGTTTCTTGAAACTATGGCCGAGTGGTACCGTTATGCTGATAACAGGAAGAAGGTTGTGGGCTTCTGCGCATACATAATTCGGAGTTCTCTTGCTAAGATGTATGCTGCGAGGTACAGACTTCGTTCTCGTGCCAAGGTCTACAAGCTTGCATCTCGTGATCTTAGTTGCCCGATAAAAGAAACGAGTGGCCAAGCACCAGAGTATTCGGATCTTCTGAGAATGGGGCTCGTGGATGCGATAGACGGCGTTCAATTCTCGCATATGTCCATGATACCTTCTTGTGATTACACGCCTTTCCCACGGAACTGGATACCTGATCATGAAAGGTTGCTTCATGAGTACATAAAATTACAGGATCCAAAATTCTTCTGTGAATTGAGCAGATCAATAAAACGAGATGGCTTGTGCTTACCTCAAGAAGACATGTCTATGCTTGTCTGGGATTACAAGTCAAAAGGGATCTTAGGTGATCGTCGAACACTTAAATCCATCAATCAGAGAAATGAAAATATCAGGCAACGTGGCACCCTCGCAGGGAGTACTGGAAGCGTCCCATCCATTTGTTTGTAGAATGGTTGTAGTAGTAGAAAAATGTTCTGATCTGATCCTTCTTTCATGGTGGTGGGATCAATGAAAGAAGAATTGCACTATTAACTTATGATCCCATTTGTGTGGAGGACTTCAGGTGTTTGCAAAGAATATGCAATCATGCACAAGTAACATGCTGGGTTTGTGAATAACAGAGGTAAATAACTTTGTAAATGCATCAGAAAATCTCTGGTTAGTGTTTCTGAAATTTCAGATTTTCCTCATAGGCCCGACATTCAATTATATGAAGATATGTAGACATGTTTTATGTGAAAATTGTGTGTGTGCATGTATGTGTATTTGTCTCTGCGTGGGCATGTGTATTTCATGCTAATTTTCCTCTATAGGTTAAAATTATGTTTTGAAGTGCATCATATGTATTCCAATGTGACAGAAAATGTGATAGCATTAAGTAATAATTTGAAAGTTCCCATGATATTTTAAAAGCAATGAGAACAACCATTAACAAATTAATTGAAAATTAAAGTTGTTCAATCAGAGGTAAATATACCAAGGTGGGGGTGCACCTGTACATGTGTGCAGAAGATTTAGCATAAAGGAAAGTAGACATATAGCTCTTCACAGTCAATACAACCCACTTAGAGACTGAAAGAAACATCAAATCTTGTATGTTAGCCAGGATATTATGTTTGTCTCCTCCCTTTAGTAATCGACTATGTGAAGAGGACTTCTTTAATTTGCTCTATATTTAGTGGTTATCGCCAACCAAAATTTTCATCGTTCTTTTTTCCTGCTGTTATTCTTTTCCCAACTTTTCTCTATGTAATATGTGTTTGGTTGTGTTTTCATTGTGGTTTGAAAGGAACTTTGCAGCTGTGGACTCGTGGGAGTAGTAGTGGTGGTTCTGATAAAGTAAATAATGAGTTCAAATTATTTCTTGGGCTTTTGACTTACTGGTAGCTTGCATATATTGCATTGCATTGCATTTGTGTGGGAACTTTATATGGTGATTGGTTAGATTAAGATGGCCCAAACTTTGTCATTAAGAAAAGGCAGCAGACTGTATGCATTATTCAAGAAAATTTATTAACATGGTGCATTATTATGGTATGATTTGGTACTATAAAGGACAAACGCATGTTTCTGAATCTCACTAGATAACATATTGCTAGCCTTGACATCCTATGATCCATAATCTTTAGGGTTGAGGTTGTGTTGTTGAGATTAATAGGTTTTAAGTTTAAGTTTTCTTAAACTGTAGGTTATTTGATATTTCTTGTTTAATGGGGGACTTGTATGTAAATTTTTACATTGGCATCTCTCTATTTAACATAGAGATTAGCCCTAATCAAAATTAACGAGTTCTCTCTCAACCTCTCTCTCTCTCTCTCTCTCTCTCTCCTCGTCTGCCTCGGCTCTGGTGCTCCTTATTCAAGTCGCCACATGGTATCAAAGCAGTGGATCTCGGGAGCCTGAAAACGTGATCGTTCTACACCAAATCGTAAACAGGTGTGGTTATTTTTTTTTATCTAATTGCAGAGATCTGATCACAGATCTGATGTCTGACTAACGTCATGACACAGATCTGTAATCAGATCTACAGATCGATTGCAGCTGGGAGTTACGGAAGAGCAGGCGTGATTTTCTGTTTCGTGGAAGGGTTTTTTTTTTCAGGCGTGATTTCTGTGCCATGGAAGCAGCCTGTTAATCAGTTTTTTGTTAATTTTTGTGTCGTGGAAGCAACAGTCGTGATTCCTGTTTTCGTGGAAGTTTTTTTTTTCAGCAGGCGTAACTTGTGTGCCGTGGAAGCAGCATGTTAATATAATTTACTTGTGTGTCGTGGAAGCAGCAGGCGTGATTCCCTGTTTTGTGGAAAGTTTTTTTTGGCTGTCGTGGGATTTATGTGTTGAGTGTAGGTGCTAAAATCAAACCATGAACAAGTTGTCATGTTGGACCCTGTTCTGGCTTTCTAAGATCTATATTTCTGAGCTGTTTTTGCCATTGTGTTTGATATGGGTTGAATAGTCAGGTGTGGTCGTAGTATTGGCTGATGCGTGATTGTGAAACATGCTGCTTTCTGTGTCAATTGTAGCCCGTCATGAATTTATTTCTGGTGTGGCAACCTTTGTGTAGTCATGGACTTGGCTGACGTGTGATTATAAAACAAGTTGTTCAAGTGAGTGAATCTGGATTTTGTTTTGGCAGCTGCAATAGCATCAAATATTCAGTATGGGTGAAACTTTGAAATGTGATTCCAAAAATAAATATATTGGGGAGTATAAGGCTTTTGCAAATCCCTTCTCGTATGGTTCTTCTGTGAGATTGAATGAAACTAACTATGCCAGGTGGTCCAGAACTTTTATGATATCGGTATTTGGACATCGTAGAAAACATATTTTGTTGGAAAATGAACCCAATGAAAAGGTGGGAAAATACGTTACTTGGGAAGAAGATAATGACATCGTTATGTCATGGATCATGAATAGTGTCGAACCCCATATTGCAGATGGTCTAATTTATTATAATACAACCAAACAGATGTGGGACAATCTTCGAGATACGTACTCACAAGAGACTAATGTGAGTCGTATCCTACAAGTCGAACATGAGATATATAATTTGCAGCAGGGAGATCAAACCTTGGCCCAGTACTATGCCTCCGTCAAAGTTGCGTTTGAAAGACTCAATGCTCACAGGCCTCTTTGTTGTTCGAAGCAAAAGGATCATCAAGAACAGACTATGGTTGCTCGGTTTCTCACAAGTTTATCTTCAGAATTCTCTGTTGCAAAAGTCCAAATGTTGACTGGATCAGATGTACCTACTCTTGCTGATGCATACAATCGTCTGAGTAGACTTGCGATCTCTCTTCCACAATCTCACCTTGTGTCCCAGTCATCTGTTGTAGCTGTCTCATTTGGTTATGGGTGCAGAAATATTCAGAATATCAGAGGACGAGGTCGTGGCAGAGGTATGGGCGGCAGAGAAAAACTTCAATGTACATTTTGTGGAAAATCTGGACATTTAGAAGATCGTTGCTGGGATAAGTATGGTCGGCCAACCTCTTCTTCATCAAAGTCAAATGCTCTAAAAGCAAATGTTACTACACTAGAGGCAACAAATGCACATGATAATACCTCTGCAAGTGACAATATTACCCTCAGTCGAGCAGAATATGATGAGCTGATAGCTCTTCGCCCTTCGAGCTCCTCCTCTCCTGTAGCCGGTGTTGCCTACTCAACAGGGAATCATCTTCATCTGAATGATAGTAAGTGGATTATTGACTCTAGTGCATCCAGACATTTGTGTGGAAATTCGCTTGTCTTTTCAGATCTAAAGGATATTATTGTTCATCGAGGAGTCTCATTAGCCGATGGGAGTTCCTCACCAGTTGTTGGTCAGGGAAATATTTCTATATCCTCCACCTTACAGTTGAAAAATGTTCTTCATGCTCCCGACTTTCCTCAAAGTTTACTCTTTGTTAGTTGCCTTACAAAAGAACTAAACTGTAGAGTGATATTTGATCCGATGGGTTGTCATTTTTAGGATTTGCTGACGGAGAAGAAGATTGGTGGAGGCTATGAAGAAAATGGAGTCTACTACCTACATCATCCAGTGGGTAATGTTTATGCTGCAGTGGAACACTCATCCAATCCTATTCAATGGCATCGTCGTCTTGGTCATCCTTCATTGTCAAAGCTTCGTTATGTCTTTCCTCAAATTTCTTCTACTACATCATTTCAGTGTGACACATGTCAGTTGGGCAAGCATCATCGAAATTTGTTCCCTTCGAGTCAGAGTCAGTCCAATCATAGAGTTTTTGAACTTCTTCATGCAGATGTATGAGGCCCTAGTAAGATTCCTATTAGGACTCAGTGTCGATATTATCTTGTTATTGTTGATGGTTTTTCTAAGTTGTCGTGGGTGTTTTTAATAAAAGAACGATCTGAAGTTCCAAGTATTATCAAATCCTTAATTCTTGAAATAAAAACTCAGTTTGAATCTGTTGTCAAGATTGTTCGCACTGATAATGCTCTTGAGTTTAAATCAAAAGTCCTGTTACAATTTTACCAAGATCATGGCATTCAACCCCAAACTACCTGTGCCTATTCATCTCAACAAAATGGGGTGGCTGAGCGAAAACACAGGCACCTGCTTGATGTCGCACGGACCCTTATGATACAATCGAATGTTCCTGCATTATATTGAGGTGATGCGATTATCACTGTTTGTTATCTGATCAACCACATGCCTTCATCTTCTGTGGGTAATCAAATTCCATTACATATCCTAAAACCTAATGCCTCACTCTTCTCTTTCTCACCAAAAATATTTGGATGTGTTTGTTTTGTACACAAACTTGACCCTGACTGTGATAAATTAGTTGCTCAAGCGACAAAATGCATATTTATAGGTTATCCAAAAAATAAAAAAGGATATCGATGTTATGATCTAATTTCTCGCCGAGAGTATGTCAGTGCAGATGTATCTTTCTTGGAATCCATTCCATATTACTCTAGTATCGGTTCCCCGATGCAAGTTGATCCAGTTGAGTCTTTTCCATTACCTATACCTCATTTTCCTTTGGAATTTGTGCCCTCATTACCGAACCAAACTCTGTCCTCTTCACGATTTAATAATCCTCCATTGGTGTATGTGCGTAGCACTCCACCTCCTCCAATGCCTTCATCTTCTTCTTCTCCTGAGGTAAGTATTACTGACAATAGTGATTTTCATGATGATGATAACAGGCCAATCGCTCTACGAAAGGGGACACGACAATGTACCTTATATCCCATATCTCATTTTGTCTCCGATGTCAAAATTGGAAATCAGATGAAAACTTTTATTTCAGCCTTATCTGCTGAAACTATTTCTCTGAACTATCAACAGGCAGAGCTAGATAACAGGTGGAAGCTGGCTATGCAAGAAGAAATGGATGTTTTATTGTCTCAGCATACATGGGATCTAGTTGATTCCCCAGTGGATGCTGACATTGTTGGATGCAAATGGGTATATACAATAAAGTACAAATCGGATGGTTCTATTGAAAGGTATAAGGCCAGATTAGTAGCAAAAGGGTATACTCAGACTTATAGTATTGATTTCTTTGAAACTTTTTCTCTTGTTGCACGGATGGGCACCATTCGTCTTGTTCTCTCAGTAGTTGTTCATCACAGTTGGAGCTTGTGTCAATTAGATGTGAAAAATGCATTTCTATATGAGGATCTATCTGAGACAGTTTACATGCAACAACCTCCAGGATTCGAGGTTGAGGGGGCGTGTCAAAAGGTATGTAGATTGAGAAAGGCGATTTATGGCTTGAAACAAAGTCCGCGTGCATGGTTTCAAAAGTTGTTTGAAGTGATGTCACGCTTTGGTTTTAATAGGTCAACGGCAGATCATACACTATTTATCAAGAAAACTAACACATGCATAGTTGTTATGGTGGTATATGTGGATGACATCATTCTTACAGGAGATGATGTGAAAGATATTGAAGCCACAAAGGCTCATCTTCAAAAACACTTTGTTACAAAAGACCTTGGTTCACTTAGATATTTTCTGGGTATAGAAGTTGCCAGGAGTCGTGAAGGGATGGTTTTGTCTCAACGGAAGTATGTTCTTGACTTATTAAAGGAAACTGAAATGTTGGGAGCTAAACCAGCTAATATTCCCATGGATCATAAAGTTCAGTTGTTTGAAGAAGGGTCGAAACCGGTTGATAGCAAAAGCTATCGCTCACTAGTAGGGAAGCTACTATATGTAACTCTGACCAGGCCTGATATTGCTTTAGCAGTAAACAAAGTTAGCCAATTTATGGACAAACCAACTGAGGTACACTGGAATGCAGCTATAATGATTCTCAAGTATTTAAAATCTTCTCCTGGAAAAGGGTTATTATTCAAGAAAGGTGGAACTCTAGAGATAGTGACTTACTCTGATGCTGACTATGCAGGATCTGTAGTGGATAGAAAATCTACCACAGGATTTTGTATGTTTTTGGGAGATAACTTAATTTCATGGAGAAGTAAGAAGCAAAATGTGGTTTCTAGGTCGAGTGCAGAATTAGAATATAGGGCTATGGCCCAAACAACTGCTGAATTAATGTGGGTTCGTACTGTTCTACATGATCTTCAGGTGAAGGTCTCCTCTCCTATGACCATGATGTGTGATAACAAGGCTGCCACATATATAAGCATATTGAGGTTGATTGCCACTATGTAAGATATATGGTTCAAGCTGGTCATATCACTACCAAATATCTAAAGTCGGAGGACCAAGTTGCAGATATATTTACAAAGCCTCTTGCTAAACCAAATTTCTCAAAATGTTGTGACAAACTGAGCATGATTGATATCTATGCTCCAGCTTGAGGGGGAGTGTTGAGATTAATAGGTTTTAAGTTTAAGTTTTCTTAAACTGTAGGTTATTTGATATTTCTTGTTTAATGAGGGACTTGTATGTAAATTTTTACATTGGCCTCTCTCTATTTAACATAGAGATTAGCCCTAATCAAAATTAACGAGTTCTCTCTCAGTCGACCTCTCTCTCTCTCTCTCTCTCTCTCGGCTCTGGTGCTCCTTATTCAAGTCGCCACATGTGTTTTATAAATAAACTTGTGCAGCATCTAGGGAGGTCTATTCCTAGCATTGATGCAAGTCTTACGGTCCCTATATGGTTCATATGGGCTTGCAACAATTGAAATGCCTCAAGTAGTATTTTCAATTATTTAACTTCTGGATATTCTCCTATATGTGGTAGACTCTCTGGGTTGAATATGTGTACATAGCCATAACATTGCACATTCAGTTTTGGTAAAATATCATTACTATTTTTTACAATATGTTACAACTTTAACATATCGTTACAGGGTTCTTTGCTTTGGGCCATGAGCTGCAACCCACCTAGTGTCCCGAGACTCTACCCTAGTATACTGCAGTCTTTGAGCTCTTAGTGACCTGCACCCTGCAATCAATTAACCTGATTATCAACTGATGTTCAGTCTACTGGTGGGTTGGATTGTGTAGGGAGTTTAGGGAAATGTGTAGGAAAGAGACCTTCAGAAAGATGGGCCCTATGGAATATTGATAATGGATCTCAAGCTATGTCACACGGACTCGGTTAGGGGGTCGACGCACCCGCGTCGACACGCCCCGACACGGGTGCGGTTCTAGACACGGGGCGGACTCGGTCAAAAAGTGTCAGACTCGGTCAACGCACCTGGGCCACTTTATAGACTCGATCAACGCACCTGGGAGAGGGGAGGCAGGAGGTCGGCGACCTTCTGCCAGCGTCTTCGGCAAGCTGAAAGACGAAGAGGGTGTGTGTGTGTGTCGGGATTTACCAAAGGGGAGCGAGGCCATCGGTGAACAGAAGAGGACGAGGGAAGGAGAAGAAGACAGAGGAAGAAGAAGAAGACATGGAGAGGGGGAGAGGTCACTTGAGAAGGTTGCGGCGACGTGGCTCCGACGACGGTTGTCGGCGAGGAGAATCCGTGGAAGAGGAAGGAGGAGATACTGGTCGGGGCTGTCTGGGGGTCGTCGGGTGTGTCTGCCGGACACAGGGAGGAAGAGGGTGACAGAGGGGGTACGAGCAAGGGAGGAGAAAGGGAGGTGGCTGGCGAGGGCTTCGGCGAAGCTGCCGGAGCAGGGGCGATGGTGGTCTGGGGAGGGTTTTCTCGAATGAGAAAACCCTAACCGCCTTATGTTGCTTTATAAAAGCACGGTGGGAGGGAACGACAACCCGGTCTGGATCCGGGTCAGGTCCGGACCCGACCCGGGTCCAATCATTTTTTTCTAGGTTTTACAGTTTTGCCAGAACTCATCAACTATTATGTGTGTGAACTAGCTAAAAGTCATAACCACCCTCATATGTTAAGTGCTGAACATGGTCAGGAATGGTAGTTGACACGTTTACTATCATTAATATTATGTTCTACGCCAGCTATCAATGGACCGTATCTTGCAAGCTAGGATGACTGCTTAGTCAAATATAACCATCTCATTTCATCATCTCAATTGAACAAATCAAGTTCTTGTGTCCCTTATCTGCCTAAAGGAATGTTGTGCACTCTTGCAGGAAAAACAACGCTAAACCTTGATTGGTCTACTCGATTCAGCATCTGTTTGGGAACAGCTCGAGGACTTGCTTATCTTCATGAAGAATCAAGGATAAAAGTTGTGCACAGAGATGTCAAAGCAAGTAATATTCTGCTTGATGCTGAGCTTAATCCAAAATTTTCTGATTTTGGTCTGGCCAAGCTTTATGATGATAAGAAATCCCAAAAAGTATATATGGTAAGTTTTGTTGTTTATCACACTCACAAGCTTCTTTATGTGTTATATTTTGGTAAGTTTGTGTTGTTAAGAATTACTTTTTTATTTTTGCTTTAAAATTTACAATCTTATTATTAATTTATTCTTATATATAATTGTATATATATTTTAAAATATATATATATATATATATATATATATATATATATATATATATATATATATATATATATATATCCGAGTCCCCATGTCCAAAATTTTAAAATTGTGCCGCACCCGTGTCGCACCCGTACCTGCACCGATGTGACATAGATTCAGGGAAGGTCATGGACATGCAAATAGCTTGTTCCCAGGTAAATTTGTGTGTTCTTTATGCTCCTATAGTTGTTTATAAGATCTGTGACAAAGCTTCTTCAATGGTTTGAAGGAGGGATATTAATTGATTGGGTTTAGGTCAGATATGTAACCAAATTTGAATCCAATTAGTCGGATTTGGTAAAGCAGGTGCCATCTGATTAATAATCTGATTTGGATTCATATGCAGCTTTGCATCTGAATTAGAACAGAATCCAAATCCTATGGATAATCTGATCTGATTACATATGAAACATATCCAATTAGCTAACCAGATCCAGATTCAGTATTACCTTTTATCATCCAATATCCAATTAGGCTGAATTCAATAATGCCTAGACCCAAACCATGTCGGACCCATTTACATCCCTATCTACTCTTTTTTGTCATGTGAAATTATCTGAAATGTTTTTGTCAATACGAATAAGAAATTGCATGAATATGCATGTGCAAGCATGGTTGATGGGAAACAAGTGGTAGTTTATTCTTTTGGTTTATTCTTTTATGTGATGTTTGCTACTACATTTTCTATAGCTGATTAAGCAGAACACTTATGCTTGAAGTTTTAGCGTCCAGGTCTGATTATTGACAAAAAATTGATGTTTTGGTATGATAAGCAAATTTTTTGCTGCTTATGAACCTAACACCATCTGATGTTCTCCTTGTCGTATTCTTTATTCCAACAATTAAGCTAATTTTTGTTGCTTATGAAACTAACACACACTAACCAATGTCCCCTTGACATATTTTCTTTATTTTAAGATTTCGTAAAGAGAAATATGAGATGTGTCCTCTATATATAAGCATATGCGGTGCTTAATTATTACTGTTTAGCTTGCCTTTCATTATGGTACTGTTATGATTGATATGCTGCATTCTTCTTGTGGTTTGCCTTATTATCTTTATTGTTGTTGTTAATGTATTGTTGAATCTTTCCATAAATACTTCCTACTCTCTCTCTCTCTCTCTCCTGCAGCTACCATCTACAAAAGATACAAGGTCTTTAAGGTCAGTTCTTTTGCCTTTCTGCACAAGTAAATGGTAACTTTCCAGAATGGGGAAGTGCGTATACTTGGAAGTACGATAGTCTGTTGGGAAGCTTTCCCACTCCATAGCTAGCAGATGGAATTCTGATTGATAGGGCATGTCAGCTCTCGGTTTTCTCTCTCCTCTATGGCCCTGCTAATTCATAGGAATGAGTGTAGGACAATATAATTTAGTCTATACCACTAGACTGGTAGGGTTTTCCTGTCACCTCTCCTCTTTGATGTTGGTGAAGCTTTGGCCTGCCTTTTAAGAAGGCGAGAGAGTTGTGATTCATCAAGGGTATTGAGCTTCCAGGCATTCAGGCTCTCTCTATCCCTGAGTTTGCCGATGGCCTACTCATCTTCGGCGCACTGCTTCAATTGTTCAATTGAACAGAACCATGGCTGTTGCTGACCTCCTTTGCTGCAATTTCCAGTCTACAAGATAACAAAAAAGAAATATACAGTGCAGTGCTTCAATGTAGACCTTCATTTTCTGCTGCTGAATGTATCTACAGATGCCAACAAGCCGGTATGCTCATCTAATACTTGGGAATGTGTATCATCAAGGGGTGCTCTGGAGCACCACATTGGTCCACCACAGAATGCTGTAGACTTGAACCAGTTAATATTTATCTTTGGCTGGACGGGTTATGGTGAAGCATGTGCTGGCCACTGTCCCTCCCTACCTAATAATGGCCATCTTTAAAATACAAGAATCTCCAAAGAAAGTCCACTGAAGGCAAAGACATAAAGGCGTGCTCACATGGAAGGTCTTTGAACATATACAGGTTTCATGATCTTGTATCATTGTTGTTATTTATTCATTTTGTTTTTCTATTGTAAGACATCTCTACATGCCAAGGAAGCTATAATGTAGCAACATTTTACCAATGTAATTATAGACTAAAATGGTACAATGTTAGAACATAAGGATATCAGAGAATCATTTTTTTTTATGAAAAGAGAATTTGTTTGTTTAACATGAGATAACTAATAAGGGCAGCTTATTGTTTTTCCAAGAGCTTAACAAGCTTGACGAGTTCTCAAAAGTGTTCTAACTTGATGAGCTCACCGTTCCAGATCATGTCATTGTAGATAACATTTGATGAATGAGCTGAGCTTCAACTATAGCATACTGTAGCAAACCGAGCTTGAACATTTGTGTAAGCCCTTATTGAGCCCAAGGGAAGCCCCAGCTACCTAAGAGAGAGAGAGAGAGAGAGAGAGAGAGAGAGAGAGAGAGAGAGAGAGAGAGAGAGAGAGATTAGGCACGGCTAAGCAAATACAAGGTTAGGCACCCACCAAACGTTGAAGTTGATGTCAAAGGGCCAAGATCCTAACCATAGGCCCACAAGGGCTCTGCACATTTAGCTAGGCCGGTTGGTTTTAGGCATTCAAGCTGAAGGACATCACGGGTTCAATACTCGGTGTATGCATCCCTGGACTTAACACCAAAGCTACGAGGAGACTTTCCTGATGGGCAGGGCATAATGTTGGAGGAGTTTTACATCGCGGACAGGGTTAGCCATCGGGTCGGCCGGGCCAACCCGACAAAGGGCCACAAGAGCCCGATTGCCCAATTGGTTGTTTTAGTTTTCAGGTTGTATGCCATTCAAACACTAAGACAACGTGCTTTTTGATAAAACCTGGTCAAAAACAAGGTTTGCCAAAAATTAAACCTGGTCTTGCCTCTTTGTCATCCAAGCAGGGCCTAAGAATGTGTATAATCTTTTTGTACTTTTTCAAACTCCTCTTTACTTTAGAGGACTGGACTGGAAGCAATAGCAAGGAAGTTTTTTATTGGTTGATGTGAGTGACAGAAACGATAGAAAGCTAGTTCTCGAGGAAGGAAGGGAGTTGACATCGGAAATCTTTTCCTTTTCATCATTTTGGTAAAAGGAAACTGATCAACAACTTAATTTTGCAGCTTTCTCCAGTCGATATGAAAGAAGTGGGGAGTAAAGCAACTTACATTGTCCCTTCATTTGGATCAAACTCGAGATCCTGTCTCAATGATAGACCAAGGGAAAGAGAAAATCTAGGTTACTCAAAACGCAAATCCTAAGCTGGTGCATTGTCCAAATCATAGACCACATTCTAGATAAAAACTAAGGGTGTTTGACTGATTTGAACCCAAACTTGTAATTGAGATCAGAGTTTAAAAAACATGTATTTCTTGTCCAACCTCCACAGACACCACACAGGACCACCCCCCTCCCCCCCCCGCCACCTCTTTTCCCATGAGGCCGAAGCCAACTGAAAAATAACCCTGGAGGACAGCGTGTACTCGTGGAGTTTTACACTGTAGACACCGAAACACGGCCACAGTCAGCGTGGCACCTCTTGGCCTACAACCGGACATCCGAACCAAAACAATGGTTTCTCTCCATTATTAAAAAAACAAAACAAAACCAAGAGTTTGATATTTATATAGAAAGGCATCCATAATTTCATGTAGAACTCATTCCCAGATGTACATATGCACCTTGCTCCTCACTTAACTTAACCTGGTTTCTTAAACCAAAAATGAAAAACTACTACAAAACTTTCCACCATTCTAATCCACCACCCACAGTTGTTGGGCTAAACCTCCTCAACAACACACACACACACACACACACACACACACACACATGCATGCCTGTCCAAACAAACTGCATCTAGCTTACTAGTAATGCTACAAATCGCTCCAGAAATCCAAGTCTACATCCCAAAACACAAGCTCAAAACCATATACACCACCATGCCAACCAGCAAGAATCCACCACCTAGCTGGCCAGGTACAGCTCCTGTTGCTGCCCACACTCGGACATTGTCCACCACAGGACCGCAGAGTGAGCTATGATCATCTGTACATGTGTTGTAATACACGCTATAGAATGCAATCCGGTTTCTCTCGGCCCTGGCAGTGAATGACAGGTTGGCTGACTGGTAGGTCAGGTTCCCCATAGGCGCATAATGTATGTTCATTGCTTGGTAGCCGGCAAATGCTGTGACTGCCAATGGCTGCTGGCATGAATCCCCAGCATCTCCGACCAAGAATGTGAGGGTGTAAAGCTTCTCCGGTGATGTCTCAACCATCCGAGAGATGATGCCTACATTGCCGGAGAGTCCTTCAGGCACGGAGTAATGGTATGAGTCGACATATCGGACAGCCCTGTTGGATTCCACAGTCCATCCTGGTATGGCCGATGTTTCGGCATTAAGGTGTTAGAAAATCGTGTGCACTGAACCACACATTGTAAAATTGTCTCAACCGAGTTTATGTGATCTAATCCGGATGGGCCCTGTGGTATCTCATATGATATGATATACTATGTAAAAAGATATGCCTTGTCTACAATTTTGTAATGTGCTGAATTGGAGACAAACTCTTAAATACATTAAGTTATTGTCCCCAAATCTTATATATTGGCCCTCTCTTTAGGCTCCTCATAAGTCAGAAAGAGCTTTAATTTCTCTCTCATTAGGTTTAAAGAAAGAAAAATAGTTAGATATACAAGTTTTAGAAGATCATACTCGTCAACGATCGACCGGAGCGCTATGGATTCAAGTAACACTTTCGCATTAAGTTTTATTTAAAATTTAATTTCAACGGCTTAACGAGAACATGGATTCAATACTCTTTTAGTTTTTGGTGGATTTCTAAATTCTAATAATTGGTATCAGAGCTCATGTTTCCTATAAATTGTTGAAAATATGATTTTATTGTTTTTTTATTGGCGGTGTCGATCTGACAAGATTGGTGATTGGTCGTTTCTGTTGCAACCAATTGAGTAAAAAGGATAGTTCGGCCCTTTCCTTTGAAATATTGAACTGCACGGTCGGGAGGAACATTCGGCTCTCCCCTTTAGTTTTCAGACGACAACCGGACAGGAGGGGCCGTTGGGCCCTTCTCTTTCCAGATCATAGCTAAATGGGAAATCGCCAGGCCCTTCTTCGATTTTGTTTTGGCATGGTAGGATGAAAAGGGGACCTCCATATCTTGCTCAAATCCTAACGTCAGTGGGGTAGTCTGCCATTGGGTTGCTGATCGACTAGCAGGTCATCGTTTTGAATGTCGGCCAGACGACCTGCCATTGAGACCATCGAATGTCATGACTCACGGCATGCCCAAGGGATTCAATCGATGGTCTGGGCATACGGCTCGCCCCAGCCACTGCCGATGATCGTACGGAATCGACTGTGACCGACAACGATATACGGGGCATCTGGCTTGCCCCAGTTATCGTCACCAGATGCTCCACAACCAGTGACAACCGAGATGTTGTTCAGTTTTCATCTGTAGCTAAATTCAGCCATTGCCAAACTTGTTGGAGTCGATGGCACCCAAGCCGAATTCAGCCATTGACGAACTCGTTGGAGTTGACAACGCCCGAGTCGGATTTGGTCATAGCCGAACACCTCTAGAGTGAACGTCGAGGCCAGGTTTGCCATTGGTCGGGCATTCAAAGGTGGTGGAAGTTGGCACCCTGTTCAGGCTCCACCTATTTCAGTCGAGGGCCAGTATGAACTTCTGTCGATTCTGGGACCCGGGATGATTCCCCCCCCTTTCCTTGTTGATGCATTGAACCAAGTTAGTTTGGTCCTTAGTAGACCGGATCAGACTGGTTCAACCTTAAGTGTACCAGACCAGGGCGGTTCAGCCATATGCCAGACCAAATCGGTTGTTTAGTATAAGTCGATTTAACTTTTTGTTTTGGCCGGTTCGGCCACCCCTTGACCCTACACTGAACCGATTTGGTCCAGTATGTACTGTGCGTTGTGCCTTCTCTAGCAACCAGAGCCGGTTCAGTGCCCAGTCATGGACTAGACTGACCATGGCTGTGTTTGGGGTGAAGGGGCTTGCTGACCCAGTTCAACCCTATCAAGTTGAGGGGCTGAACCAAGTCAAGTCGGGGCCTAGTTTGGGTCAGACCTAGTTAGATTCGACCCAACAACACAGGCCCATACCCAGTTGTAGGGTCATTAGGTCCGACCCGATCTGGGTTAGACCAACTTGAGGACCTGTTGGTGGGTCCGGCCAGGCCCGATTGGCTGGACCCGTGCACCATACCTTATTAAAAAAAATTATTATTAAAAATAAGATTTTATAGGGCAGTTTGGCATGCATCACGGGTCACTTTGGCAGGCCTATTTTCAGTTACCCTATGGCCCATGCTTGTTATGATTATGCTTAATTATATTCATATGCATGTGTAGACATATTTGAATATTAATATTATTTCTGATTTTGGGTCTAATATTTTAAATTGAATTGACATGTTGTCAAATTAACCTCTATTATGTAGGTTAGTCTATTTTTTAATATTATGATGTTTGTATGTTTGTAGTTCATGTGAATAATGATCGACTCAAAGAAAGATTACTATTTGGCCAAACCTAAATATATACTTTCAGTAATAAATATGGGATAATTATTCAATTTTCATGTGAGTAACGAGTCAGTCCAAAGAAAGGTTTGTTGTTTGACAGGATTGATTGTCCATATTTTGATTACTGTATTGAGAGTATCACTTACAAGTTGACACTTTTGTCCAAAGACTAAGTGTTAATGTTATGCTGGGCATCTTATAATGGGGTTTACCATTGTTTAAATATGTCATTTTATGTTATTGCATGTGAAAAATGTAAGTTAATCGTGAGTTTGTTTGTTCTGGATTCAGTTAATACATCTGCTTGTATGATATTTGTAAACATTGATTTTATCCCTATTTTGAGTCATTCTAATTTCTAAAACTACAAGAAAAAAGTTATGATTGCGTTTGGATGTATGGATCTAGATCTTGCACTACAAGAAGATCAACCACCCGCTCTTATGGATAAGAGTTCTATTGAGGATAAAAAAAACTCTTAGCAGTGGGATCGATCTAATCACATGAGTCTCATGATCATGAAACATGCAATTTCTGAATCCTTCAAGGGCATCATGTCTGAAGAGGCCATGCCAAACGTTTTCTTGAAGAAATTAAAAAATGTTTTGTGAAAAATAAAAAGGCTGAGACAAGTACTCTTCTTTCGAGTCTTGTCTCAATGAAGTATAAGGAAAAAAAAAACATTCGAGAGTACATCATGGAGATGTCTCATCTTGCTTCAAAACTCAAGGCACTAAAGTTAGAGTTATCTGAGAACTTACTCGTGCATTTGGTTTTGATATCCCTTCTTGCACAGTACGGTCAATTTAAGGTCAGTTATAACTATCAAAAAGAAAAATAAACTTTTAATGAGCCCATTTCTCACTGTGTGCAAGACGAGGATAGGATAAAGCAAGAGAAGACTGAAAGTGCTCATTTGACAGTAACCTCTAAGGACAGGTTTAAGAAAAAAAATAACAAAGAAAGCTACAGTTGTCCCTAAATTGCAGAAGAAACAGAAAAGACATCAGGACCCAAAGTCTAGTTGTTTCTTTTGCAAAAGGGAGGATCACATGAAGAATGACTGTAACAAGTATCATGCCTGGCGTGAGAAGAAAGGTATGCTCCTTACTTTGGTTTGTTCTAAAGTTAATTTGACTTTTATGCCCAAACACACTTGGTGGATGGATTTAGTGCTACCACTCACATAAGTGTGTCTATACAGGGTTGCCTAAGTTGTCAGCCGTCAATTGATGCTGAAAGATTCATTTATGTGGGTGATGGCAAAATAGTTGAGGTTAAGATAATAAAAACTTTTAGGTTATTTTTAAAGACTAAATTATTTAGATTTGAAAAAAACATTTATTGTGTCATCTTTCAGGCAAAATTTGTTTTTTTTTTCTATTTTAGACAAATTCAGTTAGTCTTGTTTATTTGAAAATAATAAATTTAAATTGTTTCTTGATTCAAATCTTATTGGGATCAGCTCTTTATCTATAATTGATAACCTTTATTTGCTTGATACTATTGCCTCATTTAATGAAACCTTGTAATTAAGTTCTCATGGTACAAAACAAAAATTGACAAATGAGAATTCTGCTTTGTTATAGCATAAGCGCTTAGGTCATATTTTTAAATAAAGAATTAAAAGGCTTGTGTCAAATGAGATTCTTAATTCCCTTAATTTTACTACTTTCAGGTTTGTGTTGAGTGTATAAAAGGGAAATGAACAAACATAAGGAATTTAGGTATCAAAAGGAGAATAGACGTCTTAGAACTTATCCATACACATATTTGTGGACCCTTCCTTACGACTCCTTGGAATGGTCAACAACATTTTATTACGTTCATATATGACTATTCTTTTTATAGGTACCTATATTTAATTCATAAAAAGTCTCAGTCCTTGGATGTGTTTAAATCATATAAGGTCGAAGTTAAAAATTAACTTGGCAAAAGAATTAAGGTCGTTAGATCTGACTGTAGTGGTGAGTACTATGGTAGATATGATGGATCAGGTGAACAACGTTCAGGACCTTTTGCTAAATTCCTAGAGGAATGTGAGATCGCCCCTCAATATACCATGTCAAGCACTCCTAGCATGAATGGTATTGTTGAAAGACGAAATAAGACTCTTAAGGATATGGTAAGGAGTATGATTTCTCATTCTACTTTACCAGAGTCTCTCTAGGAAGAAGCATTAAAGACTGCAACTTATGTTTTGAACAGGGTACCCTCTAAAGCACTAACCAAAACCTCATATGAATTGTGGATAGACTGAAAGCCTAGTATGAAATATTTTCGTATTTGAGAATGTCAAGCTGAGGCTAGGCCCTATAGGCCATATGAAAAAAAATTGGATTTCAAAACGGTTAGCTAGTATTTTGTTGGGTATTCTAAAAGGTCCAGAGGCTATAAGTTTTATGACCCTGCAAATAAGTCATTTTTTAAAACAAGAAACACTTGTTTCTTTGAGGGTACTGAGTTTGGGGGAAGTGATAAAGTAAAAGATATTGCTTTTGAAGAAGAATCTTTTTCTCTTCCTACAGTTGTGAATGACAATTATCAGATTTTTATTCTTAACATTGTTCTCACAAATTCGGATCAAGGTAATGCTTTAGATCTTCCTATCCAAAATCAAGCTTTTTCTCCAGAAGTTCAAACTCAACAACCTCAAGAAACATCTCAAGAACTTGTGTCATTAAGAAAATCCACTAGAGAGAGAAGAAGGACAATTTAAGATGATTATATTGTCTTTCTACAAGAACACGCGGGTGATACTGGCCTAATAGAAGATGATCTAATCGGCCTTCATCAAGCCACACAATGTTTTAACTCTTAAAATTGGATTAAAGCAATGCATGAGAAGATTAAATCCATGAGGAACAATGACGTATGAGATCTTGTCTCATTATCTGAAGGTGTAAAACCCATTGGTTGCAAATGAATATTTAAAACAAAAAAGAATTCAAAGGATAATGTGAAAAGATATAAGGTTCGTCTTGTTGCAAAAGGGTTTACTCAAAGGAAAGGTATTGATTACACAAAGACTTTCTCTTCGGTTTCTACGAAAGACTTTTTCAAGATTATGATGGCACTTGTAGCTCGATCACGTAGTCATAGTCGATAGTGATGGATCTCTCATATATAAATTATTATGTTTTCATCAATGAAATATATGAGTGTGTCTTGGCCATGGATGTAGGTTCGCATTGAACCAAACCACATTACTTCCTTTTGTTCGACCCTTTTTTTTTAACATAGTATCAGAGCTTGACTCCCTCCATCTTTTTGTGTGATCCTTTTCTTCATCCATGGCTACTCTGTCAACTATATATCGGTCTACTCTCAACATCTCCAACTTTGTCTCCCTTAAACTTTCTCAAGAAAAAATTCTTCTTTGGAAAACTCAGATCTTATCCTTGATTGAAAGCCAATACCTTCAAGGCTTCAATACGGGAGAAATTCATCTGCCTGATGCTCATGTTGTTGTTGCTATCAACAACCAAGCCTAGCAGCTATCACTGAATCTGGCATATGTCGCTTGGAAGAAAACTGATCGCCTAATTAAAGGTTGGATCACTAGCACTTTATCTTAAAATGTTCTTGGGCTTGTTGTCGGTTTAGAATCTTCTAAGGATATTTGGGATGCTCTTTTAGATGCCTTTGCTCAAGAATCCTAAGAAAGAGAATTTTATTTGATGCAATCCATGACTTCCTTGAAAAAGGGCGATGATTCTCTTGTTGAATATATTAGAAAAATAAAAAATATTTGTGATGATCTTGCTGTTGTTGGAAAGCCCGTTGATGATCGAGCCCGTGTATTTTGGCTATTACAAGGGTTAGGTGAAGGATATGAGGATTTTGTCACAGATATGCTTAAGCCTCTCATTCCTGCCTATAAGGATATCATACCTTTGCTTCAAAGTTTTGATGGCAAGTGGAATTTTGTTTCTCATTCTATGCCTTACATGGATATGTTTAATCAATGTGGCAATGGTCGGCGAGGTCGTGGATGACATTTTTTTAATGGGCGTGGTCGTGGCAATTATCAGTCAAAAAACAATCAAGTTAATCAACATCTTAAGTCTGATGACAAAAAGGAGAAAGAACCGGTCGTGTGTCAAATTTGCGAAAAGAAATATCATTCAGCCCTAAAATGTTTTGAACGCTTCAATCAAGCTTTTCATAGTGAAGATGCCCAATATGCTTTAGCAGCCATGACATTGGCAGATGGACATGAGACTCAGAATGGTTTGCTGATACTGGAGCTTTGGCATATATGACTCTTAATGTTGGTAAGTTAAAACATCTTCGAGCTTATACTGGTTCAGATTATGTTGTTATAGGAAATGGTGATGCTTTGCCTATTACTCATAATGGAGAAGGTGTTCTCTCTTGTAAGGGGCATTCTATTCCTCTGTCAAAGGTTTTGTATGTTCCCAATTTAAATAAAGACTCACTATCGGTTGGCCAATTAACTTGTGATTTACCTTATACTTTTGAATTTATGTCTGGATCTTGTTTGATAAAGGACAGGAGAACAACTCGGGTAGTAGTGCAAGGGAGTAAGAAGAATGGCATCTATGTGATTAGCGGTAACCAGACTGCTGATAGTGGCAAAGGTGATGAAGTTGTGGCTTTTACTCCAACATGTTTCGGTAGACTTCAATAAGAGGATGGCATCAGAATTTTGGCCATCCAAATGAAACTGTTGTGTGTTTCCTTCAGAAAAATAATATGATTAGTGTCTCCAATAAAGGTGATAGTAGTTTCTTTTATGATAGTTGTCATTTGGGCAAAGCATGTCAACTTCCTTTTATGGATTCTGAACATTTTGAATATGATAAGCTAGAAAAGATTCATTCTGATCTCTGGGGATCAGCTCCTACCATTTCACATAATGGCTATAAATATTACGTTATTTTCACTTATGAATGGAGTCGGTACACATGGTTCTATCCACTGAAGTATAAATCAGATTTTTTTTAATATTTTATGCATTTCTACAATTTTGTTGAAAGACAATTTGGAAGGAAAATAAAAAAATTTCAATCAGATGGAGGTATTGAATATACAAATCATAAATTTGTTCAAACTCTATCCCATTTGGGAATCAAGCAACAACTCTTTTGACCTCGTATAAAATAGCAGAATGGTCTCATCAAAAGGAAGCACTGAAATATCACTGAATTAGGTCTGACCATGATGTTTCACAGTTCTGTCCCCAAAAGGTTTTGGGTCGAAGCTTTTAGCACAACTGCTTTCTTAATAAATCGATTACCTTCATATTCTATCAATTTGGAGTCGCCTTTTTTTAAAATGCATGGGCGACATCCTGAATATTCTATGCTCCAGATTTTTGGGTGCCGATGTTATCTGTATTTACGTGATTATAGCAAAAATAAGTTTGATCCAAAAAGTTTGCCTTGTATTTTTCTTGGCTATAGTCCTCGCCAAAAAGGATATCTTTGCTGGAGTCCAAGTGCTAATCAATTTTATGTTTCACGGCATGTAGTTTTTTATGAACTTCAACTTCCTTATAAAAGACCATCTAAACTCTATATGCAAAATTCTTCATTGATGGACTTGTGTTCTTATAATGAATGGAATGAAATCGACAAAGATCACAACTCCACTCAAAAAAGAAATATAAAAGGAATTATCAAAGTTAATTCTTTGCACACTCAGCCGAGTCAAGTCCATACATCTGAAGAACTTGTTACAATCGAAGTAGCTGATATTTCAGAATTTGACAACAATTAGTAGTCAACCTATTTCGCAAGAGGCTTTATACTCAGATTCACAAGAAGGCAATGAACTGAATCCAGTTGAGGAAATCCAACCTATAAATAATACCCAGAATGCTTCACAGCATCATCAAGACAGCAGTAGAGGAGCGAATGATGTCCAAAATGAACATGGTGCTCGAGAAGACCCAACCTTGATTCAACAAGGTAGCAACAATCAAGAATATATATCGGCTATCAATCAGATCGGGAGGAGCATGGTAACCAGATCTATGTCAAGTATTTCTAAACCTAATCCCAAGTATGCTTATTGGCACTTGTTATATAATGAAGTCTCTATAGAGCCTAGATCCATTCCAGAAGCACTTAATCATCCTGGATGGAAAAGTGCTATGGATGAAGAAATGAAAGCTCTTTGGTCTAACAACACATGAGAATTGGTTCCTTATGATCCTAAGATGAATGGTGTAGGATCAAGATGGGTCTTTAAAACAAAATTAAAGTTTGATAGATCTCTTGATAGATTGAAAGTTCGTCTTGTTGCACGGGGGTTCACCCAGGTAGAAGGAATAGATTTTCATGAAACTTTTTGTTACCGTTATAAAACCAAAAAGTATTTGTGTTGTTTTGTCTCTTGCTATGGTCAAACAATGGAAAATCAAACAACTTGATATCAAGAATGTTTTTCTTCATGGAAAAATTTATGAAGATGTCTTTATGAAACAACCTCCTGGCTATGAAGACACAATGAAGCCTAATCATGTTTGTAAATTAATGCGGGCTTTGTATGGCTTAAAACAGACTTTAAGGGCTTGGTATGTGTGTCTTAACAATTTCCTTTTTTATTATGGTTTCACTAGTAGTATTGTTGATCTCTCAATGTTCATATACAGTGAAGATGGCAGAATGATCATATTGCTCGTTTATGTTGATGACATGATACTCATACTAAATTCTACTATTATTGAAAAAATTGTTAGTTCTTTAAAATATGAATTCTTGGTTACGGACTTTGGACGACTGCAATATTTTCTTGGCATAAAAGTTGATTAGAAACCAAGTGAATTGTTCTTAAGTCAAACAAAATATGCGGTGGATCTTCTCAACAAGGCAAACATGTTGGACTGCAAACCATGTAACACACCCATGAGTGTAAAAATGCCTATTATCAAAGGAGGAGAGAAGAATTTTAGAGATCCAACTTTTTACAGGAAGATTGTCAGATCATTGCAGTATTTAACTCTTACCAGACCAAAAATTTCTTTTGCAGTTAAAAGAATTCTACGATATATCAAAGGAACAATTAATATGGGATTGCAAATTCTTTCTCAAAGTTCTTTAGATATATGTGCTTTTTCTGATTCTGACTGGGCTGGATGTCAAGAGACTAGACGATCTACTTCAGGTTTTTGTACCTTCCTTGACACTAATTGCTTATCATGAAGTGCAAAGAAGTAGAAAATTGTTGCTCGTTAAGTGTTGAAGCTGAATACAAGGCCATGGCATCGACCGCTGCAGAAATAACTTGGATACAATTTCTTTTGAAGGATTTGAGAGTCAAAATCAAACAGAAGTAGGAGCTTCTCTGTGATAATACTAGTGCCATTCATATGTCATCAAACCCTGTGTTTCACGACAAAACTAAACATATCCAAGTGGATCATCATTATGTTAGAGAGTGAGTCATGCAAGGACAGTTGAAAACAAGATATATATGAAGCAATCAACAAATTGCTGATATCTTCACAAAACCATTGGGCAAGAGAGAGTTCCAGCATCTTCGTGACAAACTAGGCCTTAGAAGTCGGTCTAGTTTGAGGAGGAGTGTTAATTCTATGGTTACAGTTGGTGAAAGACATTATGGTGATCAAGTGAAGAGCAATATCATCATGAGGATAAGGTTCAACAAGATAAAAGTCATGATTCATGGAATCCGATAAGGCAATATATTGCATGCTCAAGGAAGGATAAATCTCAAGCATATAAGGATATACCAAATGTAAAGAAGAAAGCTGTTACAAACACCCATCACATAGCCATAGTCGATAGTGATGGATCTCTCATGTAGGTTCGCATTGAACCTAACCACGTTACTTCCTTTTGTTCGACCCTTTTATTTCCACAAATCAGCTCTGCGGGTGCTGGTCAGTCAGCTGACAAGATGCTGCCCATCGAACTATGGCGTTCGCCTAGGAAGGTGAGGTCCCTATACTGTCGCCCATGAAGGTGATGGTATGGAACATAAGAGGCCTGGGCGACTCGAAAAACCGATATGCAGGCGGGACGCTGGGGCTTTCAGGAGCTTTATAGATCGGGTCGGCCTGGTTGATCTGTCACTTGGAGGGGACCCGTTCTCCTGGTCCAATAAGCACTCAAATCGGTGCTTTTGCAAGCTGGACCGAGTTATTCTTTATTAGGTGGCTTGCATGACATCCAGGGGTGCATTCACCTGCGTTCTATATCATGTTTTATCAAAGTAGGTTATATGTTCCCCCCCCCCGAACAGAGCCGGTACTGAGATCTCATGTTCGGGGGTTCCAAATAGCGCCACGTATAAGATGCAGACCGGCATGTATCCCCATGTGTGTCCGCATCATATTGCATCATAATTTGGTGCCGCAACAAAGACTTAAGTACCCTTTACCGCCATTCGCTTCCTCTTCCTCGAACGAACATAAATGCCCTCCTTCTAGAAAACTGAATCGTCGGTTCGTGAAAAGGACAAAACTGCCCTCCATCGTTATCGCGCCAAAACGTTTCGCAAAGTTTGCATATGTAGCAAGCCTTATGTTGTAGGATTTAAATAGTTCAAAATAATTCATTCTCGCTCTAAGCAGAAAACTCTACCGGAGCATACTCTGCTTTCATTTGTTGTCGCCGGAGTATCCTTTCCTTTGTTTCAGAGCATCGGTTTCCGTCTTACGCGCAGTCGCAACATCGTTGCCACCTTCTGTTGCGTATTAGTTGTTACTGTTGCTTACTCTACAGTTGGAATATCCAAAATCTCATCGTTTCGGTGAGTTTCGTGTAAGGTTTCTTTTTTCAATATGAAGATTGCTTCTTATACAACGATTTGTAAGTTTGATAAATCTTACAACGATGTGTACTTATGAACCCAAATATTCCGACGATTTCTAATCATGATGATCGTGTAATGTGTTGTGCAGGTTAGCAATGTCTGCGCCTCATCAGATTAGAGATACCCCGTCGTTCTATGGGTTGTCTATTAGAGAAATGATCCGCCAGTCCCATCTATCTAAGGTTTTTGAAAGATACCAAAATATACTTAAGATTGAGAACGATGAAGACAGGGAAAAGGCCTTGAAATCGTATTATGCAGAGGATTATCCATCAGATATCGAGGCTGCAGACCAAAGGAAGAACTCTGAAGAATGAAAGATGCAAAACAAGGATGACGAAGAGAAGGCAAAGCAAAGAAATATTGATGAGAATATAAATAGAAGGCGGAGGATTAACGCAGAGCAGATGGAAAGGAAGAAGAAGAATGTGGAGGAGTGGGAAAGGTATTTTAGCAAGATAGTGAAGGAGACTAAGGCGAAATGTGAGAGGAGAGACTTGGAGCGTAGAACAATGCGAAACAAGGCAAGGCTACTGAAGGAGGCGGAGGAGAGGCGAAGGCAAATGAATAAGGAGGAGGAAGAGAAGGAACAAAATATTCCTCAGTATGAGGAAGAAAAGGAAAGGCGAAGGAGGGAGAAGGAGCTTGAGGAAGCTAAGGAAATGCAAAGGCAGGAGAAGGAGAATAAGGAGAAAAATGAGAGAGAAAGGAAGGAGAAGGAGCAGGAGGCGAAAAAGGAGAGAGAAAGGAAGCAGGAAGAAAAGAAACGGGAGAGAGAAAGGAAGCAGAAGGAGGAAAAGAAACGGGGGAGAGAAAGGAAGCAAAAGGAGGAGGAGGCGAAAACGGAGAGAGAAAGGAAATAGAAGGAGGAGGAGAAACGGGAGAGAGAAAGGAAGCAGAAGAAGGAGGAAGCGAAAATGGAGAGAGAAATGAGGCAAAAGAAGGAGGAGAAAAAGGAGAGAGAAAGGAAGGAGAAGGCGAAAAAGGAGAGAGAAATGATGCAGGAGGAGGAGAAAAGGGAGAGAGAAAGGAAGCAGAAGGAGGAGGAGAAAAGGGAGAGAGAAAGGAAGCAGAAGGAGGAGGAGAAAAAGGAGAGAGAAAGGAAGGAGAAGGAGGAGGAGAAAAAGGAGAGAGAAAGGAATGAGAAGGAGGAGGAGAAATGAGAGAGAGAAAGGAAGCAAAAGGAGGAGGAGAAACGGGAGAGAGAAAGGAAGCAGAAGGAGGAGAAAGCGAAAATGGAGAGAGAAATGAGGCAGAAGAAGGAGGAGAAAAAGGAGAGAGAAAGGAAGGAGAAGGCGAAAAAGGAGAGAGAAATGATGCAGGAGGAGGAGAAAAGGGAGAGAGAAAGGAAGCAGAAGGAGGAGGAGAAAAGGGAGAGAGAAAGGAAGCAGAAGGAGGAGGAGAAAAAGGAGAGAGAAAGGAAGGAGAAGGAGGAGGAGAAAAAGGAGAGAGAAAGGAATGAGAAGGAGGAGGAGAAACGGGAGAGAGAAGGGAAGCAGAAGGAGCAGGCGAAAAAGGAGAGAAAAAGGAAGCAGAAGGAGGAGGAGAAATGGGAGAGAGAAAGAAAGGAGAAGGAGGATGAGAAAAGGAAGGATAGAGAAAGGATGAAGAAGGTGGGCGAGAAAAGGAAGGCCAGAGAAAGGCAGGCGATGGTGGAGTCGGTAGAGATGGAGATTGAAAGTCAGTTGGAGACTGTGGACCCACCAGAAAGTCCCAGGTTGGAGGGAGAACATGAGAAAATAGCGACCAAGGTAAATATATCCGTCCTGTCTGTGAAGATTTAATTATATGTTTAACGATTTTGGTATAGCGATTACTGTGTTACGTATTAATATGTATAACGATTACTGTGATAGTTTGTGTGCAACCAATATTATTTATAGCGATTAGTAGAATACTATTTATAAGTACAAATGAAACTAATTTACAATTGGTAGGAATAATATGTTATTTTGTGTTACAGGAAGGTCACAAGAGAAGTAGAGCACCAGGTGAAAAGCTCGGAGGTCGGTGTCAATGGCCTGTAGTTCTGTCGTGGTATGGTCAGCTGAGTGCATATCAGAAGGACCGATTACAAAATATGCACTTCAGTGGCCTTTTGGACCGGCAATATTTTGAAACTTGCTGGAATACCATGACCCATCTGGTAAATAAGTAGAATGATAAGACGAACACATTCCAGTTTGATTCTTTTGAGATCACCATGACTCTAGAAGATGTGGCAAGGATCACTGGCCTTAAGTACGATGACAGTGCTGTCCTATTACGACATTCAAACTATAACGCAAGGGAAAAATGCACGATCCTTTTAGGAATGTCGATGGACGAATAGAGTCAATGTATTTCTGGTGGAATCAATTCCACATCAATGAAAGTGTCATTTTTTCGTAATAAATGGGGAGACCACTCCGCTACTTGTGCATCTGAAATAGCTGACCAAGAGTTGCGCAACTTTCTTTTATATTTTTTTGGTCTTACATTATTTTCCGATTGTTCTGGTTCGAGAATAAGTTCCATGTGGCTGCAGTACCTGACAGACTTAGACGAAGTCGACAACTATGCCTGGGGTGCCGCTATGCTCACACACTTGTACACTCAACTCCACCGTGCGAGTAATGGTACGAAAACAGTTGGGGGATTTTGGCCATTTGTTCAGGTATTTGTTGATTACATACTTAGTAATTGTAGACAAATCTCATTGCAGGTTGTGGTGTTACTAATAATATTGTTTTTGTTAGGCCTGGGCGTTGGAACATATTATCCCATTGCGTCCACGTTGTGGCCCTCCGATTTGTGGTTTTCCAAAGATCGGTCGCTGGGCTAGAATAAACGTCACAGTTCATAATGCGAAGTCCATTTTAGATGGGCTGCAACTAAATGAGGTAAGCATTCTAAAATTGTTTATAATCGCGTCAGCATTTACCATTGAGTATTATAAATCATTGTAATGTTTAGCATTCTTAAGTATCCATTGCTGCAGGATTGTCTTCTGTAGTACATATCGTTGTTGCCATATCATGCATAAATAAATTGTAATATATTTGTCATTCGTTATTAAAAAGAATTACCAATGTACAGGTTTTGTGGAGACCTTATGGAGATGGGGAGGACGATGATCAAGACGTTATTACAGAGGCTGCTAGATTGTCTGACCGCGATTTGTGGTTGTTCTGCAATTTTGAAGCCGAGTTGCAGCAAGGTAGTCAAGTTCTCCTATAATCTGACTTGGGGCAGTCTATCTCAAATAAGCCTTTGGAAGTGAGAAGGAAGATGAATAGTGGTGGGGGCAGGAACGTGAATTGGCGCGATCGCTACAAGGACGAATTATTAAATTGGAACTCAGGTGGTTTCCTTGCCATATCGTATGATCATGAATGACGACAATTTGATCCCTTCTATTTCGAAAGTTATTGGGAACCAATGCGGCGAAATCGAAGATTGAGAAAATTGTGAACCCATGCCTCCCAACTGCCCCTTCTCATGTTGTAGCCCAGCCTCTACAACCAAAACGCCGTCTCTCTCTGGTTACTACGACTAGTCCCTCAATAATAAATCGCGAGGAAGAGCGAACACTTGCTCCAAAAGAGAACATTGTCTCTGCCGCATGGTTCGAACTTATGGAGAGGGAGAATAAGAAATTAAGGACAGAAGTAAGCACTATGGGGATTCAATTGAACTCAGTGGTAGAGATGATGACCAGTTTTCTTAATAAGATGGGCGCAACCAAGAGGCCACGCAGGATAGACAGTCCACCAATAAAAAGTGAGAGACAAGTCTATGATATTTCATCTGATTCGTCAAGTGCCTCGGAATAAATCCTAGATTTTCATTTTTATCACGCTAGGTTTTTGTTGTAATTGTATAATAAATTGTCGTAACGTGACATTCTTTTATTGTTTAATTCTTTATTATTACATCCTTTCGTCTGTGGATCTCGGTAATAAATAAACTTTAATCGAAAATAGATGTTTGTTCAGAAATCGTGGCATTGCCTAACCTCTTTGGCATCGCTAAGATAGAGCATTTCTGTTTAGCAATCGTTGTATTTGTCTCCGCCTCGAAAGAATATCGCAAAAAGGATTGACGATGTAAGCCGTGAACAATAATTTAACGAGTTCTGACGGCGTAAATGATAACAGTCAATAGCGATAAGAAAATGTTGATGCTCCAAAATCTGTATGATACGGTTCCCGGTCAGCAATTGTTCATTTGGCAGGGACACCTTCAATGCAAACCGCGATAATGAACGTTTGTTGTTAAAAAACCGATAAGGAAAGTATGTTGCATGAATATATCGATGTATCCATATACGATAATCAATAGAATAATCGTGAAAGAGTATTCATACCTGGAAAACGGGTTTGTTCGGGTCGTGTCAATCTCCCACTGAATGATTGTTATAATGCGACCGACAAACCACGGTTTTTTAATTATTTAAAACTCAATCATTTAATTTGCGGGGTGTTTCCGAAAAAGGCCGGCATGTGAAAGGACGTATTTTTAAATATTTAAAACGCAAAGGGCGGTATGTGGAAAGACGTATTTTTAAATACTTCAAACACAATCATTTAATTTGTCGGCGGTTATCGAAAAAGGGCAGCATGTGAAAAGACATGTTTTTATTTATTTAAAACACAATAATTTAATTAGCAGGCTATTTTCGAAAAAGGGCGGCACGTTAAAGGACTTTACTTTTGTATTTGACTAAGGACGACGTTTCCGTATCTGAGTTGCAAAGGTGTCATCGATATCTCTGTCCAGGCATGGCGCCGAAGAAGGGGACAATCAGAGCAGTACGACCAACCATGGTGGCCAAGAAGAGGACGATGAGAGCAATACGACCCGGCACGGTGCCAAAGACGATGGGAGCACTACGACCGGACACAGCGGCAACGGAGAGGACGATGAGAGCAAAACAACTAGGCACGCCGCCAAAAGAGTGAACGATGGGAGAAAAATGACCAGGCACAGAGCAAACAGAGAGGACGATGAGAGCAAAACGACCAGGCACGACACCAAAGGAGTGGACGATGAGAGAAAAACGACCAGGCACGGAGCAAACAGAGAGGACGATGGGAGCAAAACGACCAGGCACGACGCCAACAAAGAAGACGATGGGAGCAAAACGGCCAGGCACGACGCCGAAGAAAAAGACAACCACATCCACAGTACCAGCAGTAACACTTAAGACGTATATTTTTTGAAACGCCTGAGCGGTTTAGTCAACATTTGCCTTTTCATGTCGTATTTGGACTTGTGTTGTTTACTGTAGACAATAATTTCAATGTCAAATCCTGAATACCACGCTCATGGTGCACTCAGTGCAACATCCACAGGCAAGGGTGGGCGGCAACGCCCTGACGAGTTCGTAGATGACATTGAGCAGATGCAAGATGAATTTGCAGACGGGAACACTATCAGTAATTTTGTAAGTATTTAACCACTATCAATTTCTAGGTCATCAGTTTGTATGTATTGAAGTTCGTAAATTTGTGCAACTAGACAATGTGTGATTTTGTCAATTACATTCAGAGTAACCCAACGAGCAATACAATACGCATCATCAGCCCTTATTTCATGGTATGTCTGGTCCGCTGTTGTTTTGTTTGCTTTTATGACGTACTCACGTTTCTTGGTGGTTAAACCTTACTATTTCGTGTAACAGATGTACGTCCGGCGAAAGCCATACGACATTGGATTCATAGATGCACTACCTTGTTGGAACAGCGATGATGAGTGCCTAGACATTTCGAAATTTGGAAAGGTAAGTGAACAAACTTCTTCTCCAAGGTTTAGTCGTAACATCCCCATCACGATATATCTCTGGAATGAAAAATTATTTTATCGATTCACAGATTTTACTTCCTACACTCTGACAAAATCCCGACCATTGGGTCTTATACGAGATGAATTTTCTGAAAAAACAACTATGGTGCTACAACTCATTGGACTGCCACAGTGGCGTAGAACGCGACGCTATGCATTTGGTAAGCTTCTGCCCATAGGTGAATTGTAGCTATTCGAGGTGGACCGGACTGTAATATATTATCCCTTTATCACAGGCGGGATTCCTTAACGGGCTTATGGGTGTCGACATTGCTGAGTGGATGTTGCTCTGTGCTGACGATGCTCCTTTACAAAGTAATGGAGTCGATTGTGACATATTCGTAATGAAGCATATTGAAGCAATATACAATGGAGAAGAACCTTGTTTCCACGTTGTATGAGCTTTGTATCCGATGTTATTAGGTATTCCTGTTATATATTGGTTTCACATTACATGTTTTGTTGCAGGAACATATGTTGAAAATACGCTACGAAATATGCGAAAAATCGATTGAGTTTAAAAAGAACGGTAGACAAAATATGTAAAGTGAAACCTATCGATTGCTCTGTCTGTACAACCTAACGAGCTCCGCCATCACCGTTCTCGCCCTTCTCCTCGACAGCAACCCAGTCGGTACAGTCGCGCTGAGGGTGGCCAGCAGGAGCTCCACCACGTCCTCTTCCTCTCCCTAGCGAGGAGGTCTCAGAGGAGCTGTCGTTTCGATGACAGGGGTTCATCTCGCCGCAGTATGATTCGTCTGGTTTTCTGGTATCAACACATTCAGAGAGACAGAGACGGAGAGAGACACAAAATAGAGATATGTAGGAGGAAGTCCGATAGGCCAATTTTTTAAGACTACAAATTTTGTAAATCTGTCTCCGTTGAAATATAATTCGAAGATTACAAAACACGCTTGCAAATCGTTGTACTGCTTCCTCTATGAAAATTAAATCATATTCAGAAATAGTTTTTTGTTGTATTTGCATAACCAATGCTAGTAAAGTTGTTCTCCAGTAATGAAAAATACTATACGGCGAAAGATATTTTGGTGCGGTTCCTACGACGAAAGATATTTTGGTGCGGTTTCGAAATCTTTCTAAAAATCACATTCTGTGAACTTATCAATAAGAAAGGTTTGTTCTCAGAAATCGCTGTATTGCTAAACCTACGATAATGTACATCTAAGGCGATTTCTTGGGACACATGTGGACGTACTGGTGGATTTATTTAAGACCCAAAAATTCGGTCCAATCGCATTGATTACTATTGAGAATAGCCCTCTGGCATGACATTGTTCAATTTCATTAATGCGGAGTGTATTTTTATTTAAGATTTGCTTTTGGTTTAATGAAACTGACGTATATACTTGAAAACTGACAGAGGGTGATAGGACGTTTCATTAATATTTGAATGACACAACACACAGTTCCACTTTGCTTCGTGAATAAGGAATCGACAAATCGACAATTCCTGCATAAACGACTTGTTCTTGAATCGAGTATATAGGCAGCTTCGACGCAGTCGTCGTATCCGTCTATACTTTTTTCATATGTCTGCAAGATCATAATTAAAGGAAACGTCGTTTAAAATTCAAGAAATTTTCAAATTCTTACACAAGTTTTCATGGTGATAGCAGTGTAGTTGACGTTAGACCACCAATTCTGAACATCAAGCATGTCGTATCGCTTTGTCCTATTCGTAATTATGAAAGCAACATTAATGACTCTTATTCACCACTTTTTTCATATGACAGCAATAAAGCGATGTTTAAGCATCAAACATTTCATAGCGATGTTGAATATTATCATTTCGAACATTAGAAGTCTTTGTTCATTGCATACATCGCAGTCTCATTCTACGACTGTCAATCACGCGGGTTGAGCACACATCTTTTATCAATTACAAGCCTTTTAGATCCTCGCGACGCCTCCGTCACTTTCTCCTCCGCAATTAGAAAGGACATCAATTTTTTACAGAGTTCTTTGCGGAATCCGGGTATATCAACCTGCAAGGAGAGATTGTAAAGTAGAACCAATAGACATGCACTTAATCCCCAATAACAGAGGCCAAGAAATGACATACAACGTCGAAACATGGTTCTGCACCATTGTATATCGCTTCAATGTACTTCATTACAAATACGCCGCAATCAACGCCATTATCTTGTAAAGGAGCATGGTATGCCGTGCGATAGATCCACTCGCTAACATCGACTCCCAAAATGGCTTTGAGGAAACCGATCTGAGAATAAATGCGACCGACAGTAAATTCATGACCCCAGTACACGACACAATACTCATATAGATGGAATCTTACGAGATGGGAAATGTCTAGCCGTAAACCACTGTCAACTTTCAACGAATTGTAAAATCATAATTGTTTTTCGTGCAAATCCATCACGTATAAGACCCAATGCTTTTCAGATTGCCAGAGTGTAGGAATCAATATCTGCAAATAGATCGAAAGAATGCTGTTAGCACTGTTATGCTGTAACCTCGCAAGCTAGATTTGTTTGCTTACCTTTTCGCATGACAAAAGGTCTCTGCAATGATTACCATTAACCCAATAAGGTAGGCCGTCTTTGAATCCACTGGAGTATGGCAAACGCCGTAAGATCGTCTGCATACCGAAACATTGCTAACATTAACGTTAACATACGAATCAATTGGACTAAATCAATAACCAAAAGCAACATAAAATACAACCGAGATACCATGAAATGCGGGCTGGTGATGCTTATAGTCTGGCTTGGTGCGTTGCTTTTAATATAACTGACGAAATCAGCTATAGTCTGTTTGCAACAAATATGGTGTTGTTAACGCACCTACACATGGCTTACGAATATAGAAAACTCCTACTGGTTTCATACGAACAAAATTACTGATCATGTTGCATTGTGAGAATTCATTGTGCATTCGTTTCAGGTCCTCCAGGAGTGATTCACTAAGTTTGCGCTCAACTTCGTCGGTGGATGTTCTACTGAAATGAATAAGGACATTAAAATTACGGGATTGAAATTAAATTATATAGTACACAACACAAATCGCAAAAACGGCATGAAAGAGACGATGTGTAGACAATATACGCATGATTCACCATTGTTGGTCGTGTAGCTGTCTTCGTCTGCCTCACTGTCCATAATTTTCTATGTGGGAGCGAGAAACTCCAAGTTTATGACGGAACCGTCGGTTTGATTGTTGCTGGTTCACGAAGTATAAAATAATCACACCGTCCAGTACCTGTGCGACTATTTATGACCCAAAAGATCTACTGCTCAACCAACATGATCAATGAATAATGTACGACAACTAAAAAATTTATGGTTATCCGTTGGAACTTCGTAATTCGACTACATATTCGGTGCATAGCGAGTTGTGGGTATCGCGGGAAAGCGATTTGTGCTGTAATACTTGGCTTTTGTAAACGGTGTTAGTCAACACCGAATCGTGCTGTCAAACGATAGTAGTATAAGACGCGATTGTTAGAAATTGTGGAGTATCACTCATACTTGCACTTCCACTGTTAAAGCGAACAAAGCTCCCCTTGTAACAGATCAACAAGTTTACTTACCGCTTAAGAAATGAAGTGAGGAAGAGAAAAGAGACATTGATTAGCCTTTTATTTATAATATATGGCTACATGTTTTCACAAGATAACAATAATGATTTCAAAAGGCAAAAAGAGGTGCTGGAGAAGAAGTTGAATCGACGCTACGTTATAGCTTTACCAACTAACGTCGGTAAATTGACCGGAATTCCTTCTTTGTTCCATGGTTGAACTCTCTTCGTCCAGGCATGGCACCGAAGAAGTGTAAGCTTCGATTAGTGCTTATCGCTTGGAGCTGTGTAAGTAGACTTCGTATTCGTTGCATAGCCAATTGTGGAAGTCGATTCCTGACATCACTGAAAGGCAATTTGTGGGTATCGCGGGAAAGCGATTTGTGCTGTAATACTCGGCCTTTGTAAACGGTGTTAGTCAACACCGAATCGCGTTGTCAAACGATAGTAGTATAAAACGCGATTGTTAGAAATTGTGGAGTACCACTCATACTTGCACTTCCACTGTTAAAGCTTCGATTAATGCTTATCGCTTGGAGTTGTGTAAGTAGACTTCGTATTCGTTGCATAGCCAATTGTGGAAGTCGATTCCTGACATCACTGAAAGGCGATTTGTGGGTATCGCGGGAAAGCGATTCGTGCTGTAATACTCGGCCTTTGTAAACAGTGTTAGTCAACACCGAATCACGCTGTCAAACAATAGTAGTATAAAACGCGATTGTTAGAAATTGTGGAGTACCACTCATACTTGCACTTCCACTGTTAAAGCTTCGATTAGTGCTTATCGCTTGGAGCTGTGTAAGTAGACTTCGTATTCGTTGCATAGCCAATTGTGGAAGTCGATTCCTAATATCACTGAAAGGCGATTTGTGGTTATCGTTGAATAGCGATTTGTGGCATCGCAGCATAGTGATTTGAGGGTATTGTTCGACTGTCAATCTAAGCGAGATGAGAAACGTTGTTCAAGTAAGGTTTTTTGGGGCATTGATCAAGGTTGCGCTTCATTTTATGATCTAAGTAGGCTATCACCTGCTTTATGATAGCTTACTCAAATCATAAAATGAATCACAACCTTTATCAATGCCACAAAAAAACTTACTTGAACAACCTTTCTCAGCCCGCTTAGCTTGACATTCGAACAATACCCTCAAATCACTATGCTGCGATGCCACAAATCGCTATTCAACGATAACCGCAAATCGCCGTTCAGTGATGTCAGGAATCGACTTCCAGCGAAAGCCACAAATCACTATCTCTCGATTTAAGCAAACCCAACAATGGACCGCAAGTCGTCAATGACAAATCGCTATAAACTCTTAACAAATCCGACATTGTTGACTTTGGGTCATGCAAAGACGCATGACAACTACATTAATAGCCCACACGGGATTCCTGCGCCCCATACCTATCTGTCGAATGCATCAGAGCCTGTCATGAAAGAGAAAATATAAGACACTGTATTAAGTTTCACAACAAAAGCATACATCCTCACAACATTAATTACATACCAAAAGACTTGTAAAACTCAAGCGATCGTTGTCGGAAATCTGGTCGGGAGGAATGGAGGTTTCAACATTTGCTGGTACTTTTGTAGAGTATTGCTGCATGTTGGACATTACACGAGTTAGATATTGACAAGCTTCACGTAATGGGAAGCAATATAATGTCTTACATACCTGTTCATTCGAAGGGCTTTGTTGTTTTTTATTACAGGTTGGTTGTTTCTTAGTCCTTTTCTTGCCAACCAATTCTAGTGCACCCTTTGCCCTCCGACGACTGCGATCAGAGGCAGGTTTTCTTTTGATGCCCTTCGCTTCATGAATATGTCCATCATAATCAACAACGTTCACTACTGACTTGTTGAAGATAAGGTTTACGCTTCAGCGCAACTTCTCGGGAGTGTCAAGAGAAACATGATATTCACCTACGCTGTTTGTTCCCATTATCTTCGGTTGATATTCATTCGCTGCAACGGACTTAAGGTGAATTAACTCCACGTTTTCAAGTAACTGCATTGCAGCTTTTCTCACACATACATAGACTTCTTCACTTCTCGATGCCAAATCTGCAACATGCATGAATGACCTACACAGTTGTTGGTAACGAGAGGCTATGCAGCACTTCTCGTCAACACCAGATTTGCTCGCATTGTCCATAACGAGCATTTCAATCTTTGCGCGTCTCTTCCATCTTCGCATTACGTAAGACTCAGGTATTTCTTGTATCTTCTCTTGATTGAGTGCCTTTAATGCATAACAGTATAGAATACCTTTGAATTCATACATTTTGCACGAACATGCAACTCTTTCGTTGTCAACATTGTACGTGACATGTGCTTCTTGCCTTTCGTGATGCTTTTCGCCCTGCCATAAAATATGGTATTTGTGCATATTATCGGTTTGCACGAGTCCTTCTATTTTGCAATTCATGACATGTAACACATCTTTCTTGATCCATTCAAATACAATTAGTGTATACAGAGTTGCAGGTCGCCTCAATATCTTCATGCCAAAAGTTAGAGGTCGTGTATTGAAGCATTTCACGTCTTGTTCAAGCTCAATCTGTCTTAGACCGTCTACAAATAATTCATATTGTTCCATGAAACGAAACATTGTTAAACATGAATACAAGGTTTTCTTCAACGTGGCATGCATAGATTCAGCTCTTTGTGTGCTTATCATACCTGCACAAAAGTATTGCCTTTCATATGCCAATGCCCACTTCTCTTTTTCTGCATATAAATTTTGTAACCACAAACAATCAATAAGGTCGTATGTCTTAATCATTTGCTCTCAATATGACTTAAAGGTGACCTTGTCTACGCTATGAAGTACACACCTTGTAAACTTTTTGTCAAACCTTGTATTCTGATTAAATATGTGTCCTATGTTCTTTGCTGCATTTTGAAAGATATGCCACAAACATAGGCGATGATGTGCATCTGGCCACACCTGAAGCACTGCAGCCGCAATTGCGTGATCACCATCTGTAAGTACAGTTTCAGGATGCTTCTCATTCATTGCCTGTGTAAATACTCTAAACAACCACTCAAAGCTTTGCTTGGTCTGGTCATACAAAAACGCACCGCCTAATATACAACTCTGTGCGTGATGGTTCACTCCGACAAACTGCGCAAATGACCACTGTTCAGTATTAATCTTTACTGTGGTATCAAACACAAGCACATCATTGAAGCATTCATAATCTACTATTGACTTTGAATCTGCCCAAAACATATTCACAGCATATCCATCTTCGTCCACTTGCATTGCACTAAAGAAACCATGTTCATTGCTTGATTTATTCTGTAAGTAATGAACCAAAGAACATATTTCTCCGTTCTTCATGTTATCTGTCTTCCTTCTCAAGTGGTTTCTTAGATATAAAGGTGTGAATGACACATTTTTGCGACCACCATCTATGCAGGTAAACAAATTGTATGTCTTCCTTGGTGCAATGTCGACGCTATCGGCTATTTCAGCCATTGCAGCATGCACTACAGTTACTTTGCGATGTGACCTTAGCATATGAGTCATAAATGATGCAGATAAATCATGATTATGATCACTGATTAAAGTGCGCACGACAAATTTTCCATTTGGATGTCTTCTCAAAACCATTCTCGCTTGACATCCACATCTTGATTCTGACATGCTCCTTGTTGGATTTCCCATTGATTTCTTCCAACCTTGCTTGGAACAAACATATGTCTTTCTAACTAAGACACCCTTTGCATTTTTTGACCAAGAAAACCTTCTAACACTGAAGCCAACTTTTAAGGCATAATCATTATAAAATTTATATGCAGCTTCCTCATTATTAAACTGCATTCTTTTTACTTGAACAAAGTCAAGTGTAATTCCATGTGAATTCCCAGTTCCTACGCTTTTATTGTATGTACTGACATCAAAATCTACCTCATTATTGACTTGCATTTCTTCTGCTGGAACATTCAAGTCAAGTGTACTTCCATGTACATTACTGGTGCCTAAACTGGAATAATCGTAGTCTACCTCACTATTGAATTGCATTTCTTCTATTGGAACATTCAAGTCAATTGTGGGTCTAATGCCTGCACCATTCTTTTCATGTGCATCGTTAGTGCAGATGTTTAATTCTTCAGTTGCGTCATTAGTATAGATATTCAATTCTCCAGATCTTTCCATTGATTGAGCTACATCATCTTCATTACAACCTGATGATAAGCTCAATAATGTTTTAAGCAATATATCAATTTGTGTTTGCAGCAAAATAGCAAACAAATCGATATTAACTACCAAAAATGTGTCTCACAAAAACGGGAGTCTGTTACTAATACAGAGGTTTGACATACAATGCATATAATGAGTGAATGTAGGATACCTGATGGGGTAGAGGCCCTTCCTAGCATTTGTAAACAAGCATTCTTGTCAACAGGTCCCAGCGTCTTACAAATATCGATAAGTTTCCAACCATCGTAAGGAGAAGATCTACCTGCAATAAACAAACAATGCCTTAATGGCACACAACACGACATGCCTTCTTCCTCGATAGCATAATGAGATGGAAAGCTACTCACGCCGCCTTAATGGCACTGGTTGGATTGTTTGTGCATCATTGCTTTCTTCCATAATGCCTAACAAAAAAAAAAGAGATGATAGTGGAATGTTTTGTAACCAATATATCAATTTGCGTTAGCAAGCACATACGTTTACTACGATTTAATCAGGATGCATGTAACAACGGATACCAATAAGGTTAAGCAAGTCAAAGCAACGATTTAATGAATGACAGTATGCGATTTGATGTATGCTTATAATGAGCATCGAGTTGTCGCTTACCATGCCAATAGAATACTCATGTCGTACATGTGTGTTGACGATAATGCTCTCATTATATCCACGAGGCTATAACGCGAGTTCAATAGAAGTCGCTGAGAGAGCAGCGATATGCATGCGAAAATCACCCCCCAATGCGTGTAACGATGTGTTTCTGCACGCACACGTTTTCAAAGTCTGTGTACAAAATCTTACAAATACATATTACAAAACATATTATATCGAATAAATCGATATACTAATTGATTTGTAAGATATTGAAAATTGATACGGCAGTTCAGCATAATAACTTACAACTCGACAATACAAAACCATATTGTTTAAAAGGTGGATAAATATATCTCACAATAAATTACAAATCGATAAGGAAGAAATTGAGCATAATAGCAAACAAATCAATATTAACTAACAAAAATGTGTCTCACAAAAACGGGAGTATGTTACTAATACAGGGGTTTGACATACAATGTAGGATACTTGATGGGGTAGAGGCCCTTCCTAGCATTTGTAAACAAGCATTCTTGTCAACAAGTCCCAGCGTCTTACAAATATCGATAAGTTTCCAACCATTGTAAGGAGAAGATCTACCTGCAATAAACAAACAATGCCTTAATGGCACACAACACGACATGCCTTCTTCATCGATAGCATGATGAGATGAAAAGCTACTCACACTGCCTTAATGGCACTGGTTGGAATGTTTGTGCATCATTGCTTTCTTCCATGATGCCTAACAACAACAAAAATGAAGAGAAGACACAAGAATGTTTTGTAACACAAGGCAGACACGAGAAGAAAACAATGTGTTGTAAAACAGGATAAAAAACAAGGCGAAAAACTCGACTGGAGACGAAGGCAAAGTTTGGGTTGATAATGGGAGCTACTGTTACAGCAGATGGCGCAGGAGTTTAATGAATAGGGAACGTCTCTACTTTAAATAGTTAACATCAAACTTTCTGGATGGAGGACTTTTTTGTCCGCTTCTCGAACCGTCGTTTGACAACTTTTGAATGGAGGATATTTTTGTCATTTCCTCGAACCGTCGTTTCAGGGCATGAAAAGCAAGTAAGGGTGATTAGGTCTTTGCAATAGCACCAGAGTCCGATGCAAAGTTATGTCAACTTACATGGGAATACGAGACCCATGTGCATGAATACGTGGCGCTCATTCGACCCCCTGAACACAGACGTGGGATTCAGTGAATCATCGGGGGCGAACATACACCACCCTCCCGTGTTTTATCAATGCTTGTTAACTGTTCCGAGTATAACTGTTGCATCCGAATTAGCTTTTAATGTTGGTGGAAGGGTGTTGGATCAGTTCAAAATACCAAAGCGAGTTGAGGTATAATTCTTAAGTTCATTATTGACTTCTTATAGTTAAGTTTAGTATATGTGATGCATTTTTTTATATATAGCATGATCAGGACTACTTTGTAGAGAAAATATCCTTGAATGATGGGAAAGTTGAATGACGTGAGCTTCATTCCATATGATTTTTAGGTATTTATATTAACCTTTTAAGTATTTTTTTATTGTTATAGATTTTTTTAATGCTACTCATAACTTTATTTTTGCATTGGGCATGACAGTTGAATGGAGAAAAAAATGGGGTTTGAAGCAAATGGTCCTGATGGAGTCATGGGAAGAAGGCTTTAAGAAGCTTTTTGGTTTTTGGTCACATGATTAAACATTTGTATAAGTTAAACTTGTCGATTTTGTGTTTGTTGATGGTTTGAAACTTAAAAACTTGTTATTATGTAGTTGCAAGTTGCAACTACAAACCTAATTGCTTCATTTACATGTCTTTTTGGACTTGATGAAATGTATGGGGCATTTTTTTTCTTTACGTGCATCTTGTGAATGTTTGCAGGCTGTTGATGAACAGAAATTTTAGTTTTGTTACAGGGCTAGTCACATAATCTTATTTTTTTTAAGGATCTTTAAATGTATTATGTATGTAGATGGCTAAGGATCTTTAAATGTATTATTTATCTTGGCTTATTTTGTTGCTATTGTTTTTACATTTTGATGATGGTTGCATTTCTGTGTCAGAAATGATAAGATTTGCAGGTCCTGCTTCATATCATTATAATTCATTATTGAGGAACAAATCTGGCCAGAATGGAAAAGTTTGCATATAAACTTAAAACTTACAGTTTTTTCTGGGTTGACCTCTTATCTTTGTTGTGCACCTTCTAATCCAAAGTCAGCTCATCCCATTTTCTTGAGTTTCTGATTTTATTCTTCTTTTTGCTCTTAGTTTGCTTGAATTGAGGTTGATATTTACATTTTCTTTTATAACCATGGTGATCAAAGGTGGGAGTGATTTTGAGAGGAGTTTCTTTGCTTCAGTTTCCAGTGTAACAAAGAGGATCATTTTTTAGAGAAAAAATGAGAAAAATAAGAAAGAATAAAGGTGGTGCAACAAAAGGTTGCAAAGCTGATGCTCTGGTGGTGAACTTAGATAAGTTTTACACTAATTGCATGGTTTATTACTCACAAACCAATAGCAGGCCATGCATGGGCTTAAGATAAGACCCTTCCAGAGAACAGTTTTGTAAATATTTACTTAATTGATTTCATTCATGTCTGATCTTCTCATTCTACCACAAGAACCAGTAGGTGGTAATGCTTGTGAGCATGAATTGAACCCAACAATGATGTCTTGGCCCTGTTTGCATTGTTCTGTGTGCACCTGCCTAGTCTGGAATTCACTCTCCACGTGGGGTAATGCTTAATATGGTCTATGGCTTCATTAGTAAATTATTGCTAAATTTGACTGGAGCAATTGTTGCTGCGTTTTGGCTACAGACCACTGTTTTTTGGCAATTGCTGTGTTTTTCTGCAGCAATTCTCTATTTCTGCAGCAACTATGCTCTTGAGAATGGACTGTACCTGTTTTTTCTTTCAGCATCATGTAGTGGACTGGACTGCATCTGTATTTTTGGTGCTTTGTTTTATGCTGCAACAGGTGACATGTGAATGAAATCTAATTTCTTTCAAAAATAAAATGGCTGGAGAAATTGTTGATGTTGGCAGACTTATTTTGTTGCACTTTCCGGTAAGCAACCCTGGGTGGCTTATGTAGCCTATAGTGCAGCCGTTGCAGGTTTCAGATTGATTTTGGGCCGACTAGAGAAAAATATGTTTCACATGGGCACGGTGCTCTTCATTCCCTGCATTATTTATTAGCACGGAGTGTTAGAACTATTTTAGTTTTAGAGCTTTGCTTTAGGTTTGATTGGTCAGTTGGGAAGAATATGTTTTGTTTTTGCCAGTTCTCATAATTTTGCAGGAAAAAAAATTAAAGATGACTAAGATTTGACCTGTGTGTTTGTGTTCTATTTATGGATTCAATTCCTTCATTGCAAAATTTTCTTGCATTTTTGGTAATCTTGACAACTGACTATCTAATTTCCAAAACACTGCTTTGGTTTGTTCAACTGACATCAGAATTTCATTGACTTGATATTGCTGGAATGGATTGGCAGCACGAGCGGTGCTGTGAGCACATCCACTATGTTCTGTGTTGCTGACTGCTGTTATGTCACTGTTTTTTGGACAGAACAACCAGCTTTTGAAGTCTGTTCATTTGTTCTTTTGGACTGAGCTCCCGTGCAAACTCTCTTCTGACGACAGCTGGGCGGGTGCTCGTTGGATTTGGAGTTCTGCAGATTGCCAAGGAAGGCATTGCTGGCACAGCAGGCTGTTTGCATTGCTGTTCTTCATTCTGCGTATTCTAACTGTAAACAGTTTTATAAATAAATAATTTTTTTAAATTGTCTATATATAGTGCAGTAAATCTATTTACTTTTTTTTATGCAATTTATTTGTATCAAATAGCTGGTTGTTTTGATTTATGTATGATCTCTCGAGTTATAGTCGAGCTCACAGGATCTTACTCGCTGAACAGTGTTCATGATCTTATGAGTTTGAACTCGAGCCGAGAAGAAATTTGGCTTGTTTAGTTGATCGAACTATTCATGGGACTACTATGAACACATGATGATGTTCGTGACAGAACGAGCCGAGTTCAAGTCATACAACCTTGGTAGTTCAGCTAAACTAGCCACTGAAATTTGTGTTTTTTATTTCTAACTTAGGAAAAAGTATGATATCTGTCAATTGGTATCTTGATTTGTTATAAATGTTTATTTTTTTAAAGTTTTGGAGCACTTTGATGTTATGGAGCACTCTTTGGGGCAATTTATCTGGTTGGATCATAGATCATAAAGTAGAAGATATGTTTTTGTTTCATTTGAATAACTTTTTGTAAGGATTATATTTAGATGGATTTTGTGGACTTGTTTTCCAAATAAGTGGCATGTGAAACAATGTGTTTGGGTGTTTTTTAGATAATTTCAATTAATATGAATGGTTTGGTTAGTTTTGTGATGAGTGCTTAGTGCAAATGATATTTTTTTAACTATGTTTCATTGGTACAATTAAGATGGATGTGTGATGATGTTTATATGATATTGATACTTGGAGGGTTTTATATTTTCAATAAATGCAAACTTCAAACCAACGGGGCTCTGTGTGGTTGGTAGGAGCTGTCAGTGAACGTCTCCTTGTGGTGGGATGTTGTAGATTCAAAACCCAGTACGCTGAATAACTGGTGTGGGTCTGCCTAACCCCAGCTTGCCTTTCAAATAAAAAAATACAAACTTCAACATGTTTGTTGACGCTTGGGTGTGTGTGACATTGATGCTTGAAAAGTTATTGTTGTCATAACCAAGTATTTAAAGATCTTATCATGTATTAATACTAGAATCATCATATCGAAAGTGGGCAAATGAATGACATGGCCCAATTGAGCTTGGTGTTTGGTTACCTACCTTGTAGGTAGAAAATGGAAATCATTTACTACATTGTGAAAGGAAAAGCACATCTTGGAGTGGTAATCACGTATGCTCTTTACCTAGTTTTCTTTGAGAAGTTGCTTAAATTCTTGCAAGTTGTTGGCCTAAATGTATTGATGAGCTAATTTCTTCTTGAAGGTGGTGTGGATTCCAAATTTTTGAAAGAAACAAAATAGGGTTTTCTAAAAGAAAAAGTTTTTGAAATGCACTAAAAACTGAATCCGAATTTGAGCATCTATGGGGTATGCTCTTCAAGTTGTGTGTCTTTCCTTCTCTGTTGAGTAGGAATTATTTACACCTGAAGCTCAAAATCTCTAATACAGTTTCAGCTTTTGCGAGTACATGTAAATCCTAAAAAAAAAAGGAGCTTAATGGCATAAGTCACCAAGGCTCAGAAAAAGACAAACACCAAAAATATACGAAGGTTAAGGGACACTAATAAAAATAAATGAAATAAGCATGATAAATAAACTGAATCTCATTTCGGGCTTAGGTGACCCTTTCCTATGTTGATGATGAACGCAGTAGAACTCAAGCATCACACCGACAAGGCAGAAGCTATGCATGCTATGTGAGATAGGGGATCTAAGCCCTAAGCTAGGTTAGGTTTAGTTGAGTCTAGTTATGCAGAAAATTCAGCAAAGTATAGGCGTTACTAAGTCTCAAACTTCATATACTGAAATAAGGGGATTATAGGTTTTCTGGTGGATCCAGACATGATTTTTGCAAATCCAAGATTTGATTATCTGGATCCGTTCAAAATTGAAATAGTGGGATCCTATTGGCTAGTTTTCAAATAAGCCTTTTTAATTGGTCACGGGTCCTTTTAGACTAATTATAGGGGTTAGATAGGTTCTGGCTGGTTTGGGATTAGAATAGGTTTTATTTTTTTTTTTTAAGGAGATAGGGTTAGGATTTTAGGTGGGTTTCTCTAAATGACAAGAGTTTTTGAATCATAGAAGGTGTTGATGATACATAGTGCTAACAACACATCTTGATCGGCTAACTGTTAACAACAAACCATGTGTCGTTAAGAAAGTCCTAATTAACAACACATCCAACAAAAGGTTAACTGCTATGACAATTCAAGAAAATGCAAATAACATATGTTGTGTCATTAGAAGATAACAAATTATTTTATCTATAACTTTGGATTTTGATGTTAGATTGACTTGATTTTTAACTTGTTGAAAAGTTGGGATCTTTTAGTTTAATTCTTATTTTAGTCAACAACCTTAAAGAAAATATTTTAAAAGCAAAAAATGATATCGAGGTTAACTTTGTTTTTGGGTAAGCCGATCATATGAGTAATTTAATATATGAAATGTGTTGATAAAAAATGGGTTGTCTAGAGATGCCCCTCATTTTTTGTCAAGTGTAAGACAATCTAGCTTTAAAAAGAGCTAAAGATTGGCTCTGTCAAAGTATTTTTGAAAAAACTTGCAAAAGACAAACGACGATATACAGTGCAAGATGATAACTAAAGGCATGTATATAGCTCAACACGAGGGTCTCTTTATGGTGTATGCCTATATAAGAAGAGAGGCCTTTCTAAACGAGGTTGGACAGTACATTATTTCACTCACAGGCTTTCTCTTGAATTCGGTAATGGTGAGCGAGAAGTATTTGCTAAATGAGATCAGAAAAGATGAAACAAGTGTCTTGCTGCTTGAAATCGCATGAAAGACGATGAAAAAGTAGACAAAGACTTATTTAAAAAGACAATAACATAGACAAACTTTTTGGGCAAAGGTATCAGAAAAAGATAGAGACATGTTGAAAGGCTATATGATTCAAAAATGCACTCTGAAGATAAAAGTAAGGGTAGAGATGGTTGGAACGCTCATCAAATGGGCTTTAGATTGCTCTATTAATCTATGAGACATCCTATGGACCTAATGTCCATCTATCTACAAGATAATCCAAAAAATTAGAACTGAGTAGACTTTTCTAAGACTTGATTGGATTTTTGCAAGAAAATGGGTTTAAAAAATGCAAAATATAATGCATGGAATGCACATGAATACACAAAAAGACTAGTAAAGAAGCTCTTTTGAGGGAAGGAATTATCTCAAAGATTCCATTGCTATCGTTAGCAAACCGTTGATGACACATCCTAGTCTCAGAGTTCTAGCATGATTGTACTTCCTATGTTGACGACATTATATCCAACTGACAACACATGATATATCGTTATCTTTCTCGTATTCTCCCTATTCAGACTACCTTTTTACTTTGACAGTTTATGAACATTGTATATTCTGGGCATATTGGTTTTGCTTCTAAGCCATAGAGTTCATCCTTAATCATAAGGGGTGCCATTTTCATCAGGCGGTTCACCTGTGTAACTTTACTGTAAACGAAAAACTAATGAATGCTCTTGTAGAGAGGTGAAATCCCTGCACAAACACCATCTAAACCCCAATGGAAGAAATGACCATCACCTTGGATGAGTGTATCGAAATTTTGGGGTTGTTCTCTCTTCCATGAAGCTGTCCAGAATCTATTATGTCCAAAATTTGTTATTCAAATGCCAAGGAAGACTCACTACGAGGTCTCTTGCCTGACTCTGAGGGCTCTGCGAAAGGCTTATCGGGGTATAACCAGCAACCATAACTTGTCTGAGCAGTCCTAGACGTGTCTGCGGGGCACTTTACCTTCTATTTGGTGGAAGCAGGTTATATGTTTACCCTCCCATATGTTCTCCCCCGATGTTTCACTGAATCCCACATCTGTGTTCGGGGGTCCGAATGAGCGCCACATATGTAAGCATATGGGGCTCGTATTTTCATGTATGTTGACATCACTTAGCATCAGAGTCTGGTGCGGTTGCAAAGACTTAAGTACTCTTTCTTGCTATTCTTGTCATAAAACAACGATTTGAGAAAATAACAAAAATGTCCTTCATTAAAAAAAAAAGGAAACAAACGGTTCAAAAAAAGGACAAACATGTCCTCCATCCAGAAAGTCGAAGATGATGTTGACTCTTCAAAGTCTAAACAACGAAACAAACCTGAGCCGACGATCCGATGGTGATTCAACGAAATGAACCTGAGCTATCAAAATTGTCTATTTGAACTTTTCGTCGTCATCTTCTTCTTCCTTCTCCGTAAAACACTGTAAGACCCTCTCTCTCTCTCTAGAGAAGAAATCAAGGGAGGCAAAGAGCCGACAATCCGATGGTGATCGCCATCCTCTTTCTACTAGCAGTGGCCGGAATGCTGCTTTCGTCCAGCGAGCAACCGACTGCGACGGCTCCTCCTCTGCCTTCGTGGGACACCTACACCAAAATCTTCCTACAGTACACCTACAATGGAGTACAGCCTCCGGCTTCCCCATCATGAACCTCAAAACTGCCATCGGGATGGCTGGCGACTACAGCCTGATCACGACGAAGATCGTGCTCAAGGGGGCGGTGTTCGACATTGCGATTTATGAAAATTGCGTCGCACAAAAAAATAGCAAATCGCAAAATCGAGTAGCAATTTATGAAAATTGCGTAGCAAAAAAAATAAATGGCAAATTGCTATGTGATTTTAGTAAATCGCTATATCGAGTAGCGATTTACGAAAATCATGTAGCAAAAAAAATAAATGACAAATCGCTATGTGATTTTCGTAAATCGCTATATCGAGTAGCGATTTACGAAAATCACGTAGCAAAAAAAAAATTAATGGCAAATCACTATGTGATTTTTGTAAATCGCTATAACGAGTAAAGATTTACGAAAATCACGTAGCAAAAAAAATGTCAAATCGCTAAATCGAGTAGCGATTTATGAAAATCACGCAGCGAAAAAAATGGCAAATCGAGTACAGATTTATGAAAATCGCATAACGAAAAAAAAAAACAGAAAAATTATAGGAAAGGGTGTTACGAAAACCTCGAGCAAGAAACAACCGAAGGAAACATGAGCACCACGATTAAACAAAACACTTTATTGCTCTTTTTCGATAGTTACAAGAGGGAAGGAAAAGAAAAAATTTATATAAGGCCCAAAAAAAATTTGGTCCGAGGGGCGTTGCCCGCTAACTGTGCAGCGGGACCCACGTAGGGGGGAGCCCTCGGACCCCTCTCTTGTAAGGGCAAAAACTCTGAATCAGGCTCTACAACTCATCAAGTTGAACCATGCTACAGTCAGTGTGCAAGTCAGTCGGTGCTTGATGGAGCAGTGTAGGATCGTCTGCTGGATGTGCACAGAAGCAGAAAGAGAAGGGAGAGAGAGAGGGTTGATGTTCATGGCCTTCTCCAAGGGAGATTCCTTTCTCGGATAATCCTGCAGTGCAGAGACTGAGTCTTAAATAACTATCTTTAGGGTACTTAAGTCTTTGCAACCACAATTTTTCTAGAATCGTCATTTTTTTTGGCACCAATGGAGGAAAGGATACTTAAGTTTTTGCAACTGCATCAGACTTCAACACTAAGTGATGCTGACAAACATGGGGATACCAGCCACACATGCTTACATACGTGGTGCTCTTTGGGACCCCGAACATGAGATGTAGCTACCTGCTCTGTTCTTGGGGGGGGGGGGCATATAACCTGCTTCGAGAACATACACCACCCTATTTGGTGGCCTTTATTGTTTTGGTGGTGAGCCGTGAAGTGATGGACTCTTTTTCCTTATAACGCTTTGGTCTCAATTTTAGGAGACCGGATCAGATCCAAGTTTCTCTCATCACCGTCCATCCTCAAAATGAATGCTGCAAAACTGAATCCACCTCATAGTGATGGTCCTGCGAGGTTTGCAATGCCATTCACACTTTACAAGAGCAGCATCAGCGGCTGAAACGTTGAACAGTCGCAATATATTCAATCTATTAAAATGTTGTACAGGGTATGGTTATCATTCATCTTAGTGGATGAACGGTGATGAGAGTCTTGGATAGTTTTCTGTCCAAGGCTCCTTGGACCTGCCCTGATCCCTCCAATCTTGATGAGCCCTCAAAGGTCTATGATACCAACTCCTTGTAAGAATGTTTTCTAGGGTCAAAGGTCTATCATACATAAAACATATATTTTATTTATATGAGCTCACTCGAGCCAAGCAACCCATATTCGGGCTCAACCCATTTAAGCTAAACGAGTTGCTCGAGGCTTGTCTCACCAGCTATACGGACCGAACACACACGGTCGAGTCAGGAGCTGCTTTATTGGGTTCATTTACCAGTCATATTGTTTTCTGTGGGCCCATCCATCTGGGACCCACAACATAAGGAAAAAGGACGGTATATAGGGGTATCAATGGGTTTGGTTTACCCGGACCCAACCCGACCAAATACCATAGGGTCTGGGTATGGTGACAAATAAGAAGACCCGGGTCCAGACCCATAGGTTATATTAATACATGGACCTGGGTATAGTTTGTGAAATTTTATACCAGACCTTGACCCGACCTGAGTTTCGATTAAGAGCTGCATTTTTTCAATGTTAAATTGGTAAAAAATATTATTTTACCGGGTCTGGTTCATGTAGTTTTTATGGGATCCGGGTATGGTTTCTCTTATAATAGACCCGATTAAACCCAAGTCCAGACCCGATACCATACCCGAAAATCTGGTCTAAGTTTGGTTCCACCTGTGTCCGAACCAATCCCGACCCGTTGACACCCCTATTGGTATGTGATCGTGAAGAACGGTGCAAAACTCCAACAATTCATGTGATTTTTTAATAAAAGACGGTGGCCTTTCCTCATTCTTTGACCAATTATTTCTAACACGTGAACAAGGTAAATTCTGATCTCATGTACTTGACACAACACGTAATGGCACATCAAGATCCGAATGCAGGTCACACTCAAATTAGACTTATAGCATTTCTCACACCTGGAGTCCGGATCCAAACCCGATTCCAACTTAAAGTCCCACAAATCCGGTCCAATTATATGTTTATGTCGGATCTATGAAAGTATATATTCTAATAAGATAAGATGTGGGTTCTTTATAAGTTCTATGCATCTGACTTCTAATCCAATTATCTTATATCTAACAAGATCTTGACCATTTACATCCTTGGATGTGCTTGGATTAGGGATACAAATGGTTTGGATCCAGAACAGCAAAATACATTGGGGAGTCGGATCTGATTGATATGGAACAGTTAAAATTTGCAAAACCTCCATCCTAGATCCGACCCGTTTGCATCCCTAGCTTGGATGTAGACTGGCATTTTCTTTTTCCTTTTTACATGGGACTCTACCCAATTGAGAAACGAGCAGGACTTTCACCAAACAACACCTCACTGTTTCATATGCCATTGTTGCCATCTAACTAAATGCTAGTCAGTATCATCTTGGACATGTTTGATGCTTAGGATTAGGAATTTATACTTTTCCTATGTGAACACATGCTAAGGAGTTAGCTCTTATCTTTTTTACTATAATAACTCTAATAGATTTTTCTTCTTTTCTAGGGCCCATGTTTGATGCCTAGGAATATGATTTCTACTTTTCCTTTATGAATGCACATGCTAAGGGGTTGGCTCTAGTCTTTTGACAATGATGAGTCCTATGCAATTTTTCTTGTTTTCTAGATCCAAGTAAGGCTCAAATGGAATTTTATCTTTTGAATATCATTAAATTGCATTGAATGTCACAATTTTTTTGGGAATCAAGCCAGGGATAGCCAAAAAATTGGATTTGGACCATTTGACAGACAATCTAGGTTCAAATCTCATGGGTGTCACCCCTGCGCGAAGCTTGGTGACTCCCTGGGGGTCGAGGGGTAAGCCCTCGGAGTTTTATGCTGACATAGACAGCGACTATAAGTATGGCAGACTGAGCCAGCACGACTAGGTCTCTGCACCTTGGGCGGTTTCTCCGAGTAAAAAAACAAACTTATTCTCATCTTTTGAATTCTATCTTGTGTATTTATCCTTCCAACTATCAAAACCCAAACAAAGAAAATTTGCACCAAAGCACATCTTTTGGAAACCAAGCCATCCCATCCTCCATACGAGCCAGAACCGATCATCTTTTGTAATGGCCCATCTATCTTCATTTGACTCGGCTTCTATAACTAGCCCTTGCTTAAAAGCTTCAAATGCTTTAATATTTGATCATTTCCATACCAGTGAATCCTTCTTCCAATATGGGTTTATCATTGTTGGTGACCCATAGAGACTGTATTTGATCTTCATAAACCTGACCCAAGGCCACATTTCCGTGGCAATGCGCCACCACCATCGAGACAATAGTCTTCTAATTCCCAATCCACCAATGTTGTCAGTATCTGTATCAACCCTGTATCGTTTGGCCAGCAATTCAGGTGAATCGGGTTGATATGGATACTCAAGTGAATCGTACTGAATCAACCCAAAAATAATTAAAAAAAATATTATGTGTCAATCCACTACAAGGAAAATGCATATTGGCGACGGATGATATTTGTTGCTCATCCGTCGTTAATCATCTTTGCGATGGACTAGCAACGTATATCATCCGTCGCATAACCCTAGTCACTAAATTGCGACAAAATTTATCAGTCGCTATGTTGCGACAGATCATGTATGTCACTAATTTATCGCTAAATAGAGATTGATTTGGTTATGCGACGAAATTTAATTTCGCTATTCCGTCGCTATTATTTATCAAGGGATAAGTATTCGTCGCCAATTTGGTGACGGCCATTAGTGACGGCGTAAAATTCATCGCAAATCGACGGTTGCTTCAAATTGGCGATGGAGTAGCAACGGATAATATCCGTTGCTACTCCATCGCTAATTTTTAATCAAAAAATTAATTTTTTTTTTTAAATATTTTGAAACTCGAAAAAAAATTCTCGTACAATTCATAAATCCTGCTTATAAAAAAACTATACACATTAAAAATGCATACAAATTAAACACAAATTTTAAGTTAAGCAAAGTTTAACATTGCAATGCAGTCCTTGCAAAGTTATAATTAGTTACAAATTTGTCAAACAAATTAAACAAACAAATCTAATCCTCGCCAAGATTTTGGGCATCATCCTCTTCATTTTCTTGATCTGCCCCTCCCTCCATGCCTCCATCAGCTCCTTTACGCTGATCATCTCTAGCATCTTATAAAAGAGAACCAAAATGCTAGTATTTATAAACAAAATATAATGAAATATATTATATGCAATCCACCTAATCTAATGCAACAAAGTAAATGGTTGAATGACACATAGACTAGTAATAAAATGAAGGACATTAACATAATTATAAGGAAAATTTTATATTAATTCAATCATGCATACCAGACGGGCACCTAAGCTCATGTTGAATGCAGATAAAGTTCTCCTGTCCTGAAAAAAGTTGCACAACTCATTACATATCATCTGATTGATAATAATCACCCTCTTCAACAATCTTGTCTTCCTGTAACTGATCATACTCGAGGTATAGTTTAGACTTCACCTTACAAACTGCCCACCATTCATTTCTACCTGACTTTCTTGTACTCGGATATGAAGTATAGTAAACTTGTTGGGCTTGTAAGGCTAATATGAATGGTTCATATGCTCCAAACCTTGATTTATGATTCACCTCCACAATGCTTGAGACTTTATCTACTCTTGTTGTTGTGGGATCAAACCAATGACACTTGAATAAAGTTAAGTTATTATTTGTGACTAAGTTAGTCAACTCCATTATTTCTTCTATAACACCGTATAGTCATGTTCATTTTTACCATAGTTGTTACCCTTGATGCACACGCCACTATTCATCGTTGACTTATTGACACCGTAGTCATTTGCATGGAATTGATAACCATTTACGATGTACCTATTGTAACATTTCACAACTTTGGACGAATCATTTTGTAAATCACATATTTCTTGATCTTTAACAACACCGTGGCGGACCTACAAGCACAAACAATGATTATGATCACGACCAATTAAGTATCTTACTGTTGTTTAAAGGGAAAGAATGTATACAATCGTCCTTACCAACTCTTTCAACCATGCCATAAACTTATTTTCACGTTCTTTTTGTAATTTTGCATCAGTGAGTTGTGAAAGTTTTTTTCGTAACTCCAGATCAAATCGTCTGCACTTAACATAAACTTATTTTACTGGACCATGTACGCACGTATAAAACTTAGTGTTACGTATTAAGTATACTTACTCGGTGTATGGGTCGATTGCTGAGCAATTAAAAAGGATATATATTTGTGTTGTGTCTTGCTCTTGATCTTCCAAAAGTCTTGCCTTTGGTTTCAGTACTTTATCATTGTACTCTTTGAGTTCAAATTCTAGTCTTTTGCATACCACTTTTAAATTCATACATGCCTTCGGATTATCCTTTGTTTTCTCTTTCACATTCATTATTGTATTAAACACATTATCGAACACATTTTTCTTTACATGCATGACATCCAACCAGATAACATACCATATGCAGGAAAGTCACTGATTGTCCATAGAACAACAACCTTCATATTGAAGTTTTGTTTTTTGTGGGAAGAAAAGATTTTGACGCTTCATACACAAGCTTGGAGGAAGGTTGTATGGGGTGACAAATACCGACCAACACGAGTATGGGGTTGATCTACCCTCAAATGGATTAAATCCATCTGTACATAAACCCAGCCTAACATTTCTCACTTCCAAAGCGAAGTTTTGATGAGTACGATTAAAGTGCCTCCAAGCTTCTGCGTCAACAGGATGTGTGATCTTGTCTTTATCATGTCGAACTTTATTTGCATGTCATATCATTTGTTTAGCTGTCCTCGAAGACATATAAAGACGTTACAATGTAGGTGTGAGAGAGAAGTAGCAAAGTGACTTATATGACACTTCTTTTGACCTTGTGCTATCATTTCTCTTTGTCTTTGACTTGAACCGAGGATGTCCACATGATGGACATGATTTGCTATTTTCTTGATCTTTAAAATACGACATGCAGTGATTTGGATAAACATCTATCTTTTAATATCTTATACCTAGAGCATTGACCATAACCTTCGCACGGTAGAGATTTTATGACAATTTCTCATCTTTGGGCAACATACTCTTCACAATAGAGCACAGACAATCAAAACATGATTGACTCAAATTAAACTCGAACTTCAAATTCAGTAGTTGAAGAACGACAGACAACATAGTGTGACTCTCGCAACCATTCCACAATGGTTCATCAGTATCTCTAAGTAAGTCATAAAATGTATTAGCTGCATCATTTGTTGCTTCTTCCTCTATCCCAGTTGGTGTATCACTATGTTCCATAGCAGAACCCATTTTTGGTCCTGCGACATCAAATATCAAATTCACATATGGATTATCGTGCATCACATCCACCCGTGTGTCAAGATTATTTCAAAATTATTCACCATGAAGCGTTCAATTTTGATAACCACTAACAAAACCCTTCCTATATAGGTGATGTCTAACGCCATGAGGTTCTACAAATCGATTATTCTTACAAATCGTGCAGGGGCATCTGATCCGACTGGTGAGATTCATTGTACTGGCACTTGTCATTACGAATTCAATAAAACTGTCAACACCGTCCATATATTCATGCGACACCTTATTATCAACTATCCTATGGTATATCCATTCACGATTTGCAACCATTTTGTCATATAATATTACAGATATTATCATCATCAGTTAAAAGAGAATCTTAATAATGCTATGATGAAACAAATATTTAATTTATCTATTAATTCTTGTTTGGTGATTGTTTGTGAGCAATTTTTTATTTAAATTAATACATAAATTTTCGTGTGCAATACACCATCACATCATATTTATACACAGTAAGAGGATATTTAGAAATTTGAAATCACATTGCATAAAACAATACATTCATTTGAACAAAAAATTCATGATATAATTTCACATGGAAGGCATAATCAAATGGAAAATAACTTCGTGTACGCATGGATACAGAAACATCAAACATTTCAATACATTCATATCAACACATATATCAAACATGTACTTGCTGCAAACACACTCCAATATCCCGCTAACTACTACCATGTTGAGCATGAAATTCGTACTCCAAAAATAAGAAGCATGACTAGGTCTTCGTCCCGTTTGAGGTTTCTTCAAGTTATAAAAAAAAATAGACATCATGACCAACGGTCACCTAGTCAAGTAAATTAAAGAAGGTTGGTTTTTTTACTGAACTATATAAACCAAGAGAAGGAATATGGGTGCAAATGGATTGGATTCAATCCGACCACTCTGATTTGACCCAATACAACAAAAAGGTTTCTTAATGTGGATCTTAATATAAATGAGCTTTCAAACTGATTAGGACTTGCATGGTCTGACTTTTTCTGAATTCAGATCATTGTTCTTATCTGATCTATATCAGATACAAATCTCATTCGTATACTTTTCATGTAAAGTGCCTATTACTTAACCTGTCGCTAGCATATCCAATAGTACCAAACAAAATTCAGATTGGGACCCAATGTAATTCACTTAGATCTATATTGGATTTGGACCTATTTCTTAAATGTGTATCTCAATTCAAATCAACCATGATCTGAACCGAATTCAATCTGTCTGTACCTTTTTTTATCATTTTGAGGTGACTAGGGAGAAAATTGTCATTGATTATGCTTGCGCTCAATGAGAACATTCAAAATGAACAGATTTGGCTGGTATAATCAGTCACCTTCACCTCGCTCATCGACTGGCCTCAACCGGTAGCTCCCTGATGCTACGACATTAGCCAAAAGCGGCATCGGATTAGGGATGACAGTGGACCAGGGGAAAATGGGGCCCTGCCCCACCTCACTCCATTTGGACCGGGGAGGGAGGACATGAAACAGAGATAGAAGAGGGGATGGAGGTTAAAATCAAAACTCGTGTGGGGATGGACTTACGCTTTTCTTCTCCCCATCCTTAATCCTTCTTTAAGGATGACAGTGGATCGAGGGGAAATGTGGCCCCACCCCTCCTCGTCTCATTTGGACCAGGGAAGGAGGACATAAAACGGGGATGAAGGGCAAGATTTTTAGACTGGATTGGGGTGGAGACCTTGTTGTTATCATTATCGTGAGATGAGAAGATCTTATCTCTACTCAGTTTGAGGTGTCCTTCAGCAAGCAAGGGTTGTTATGATATGGATTCGGTTTCCACAAAATGTGGAGGCAACATTATCGTGCAAGATTATCGTGAGTTGTTTCATGTTTTCTCTAGATGGAGATATCGTCTATCTCTAGCAATTACTATTGTTGATTGTTGTTGTTTTTACTATATATCATGTAGTCTTGTAACCAACAAAGTGAGTAATAATCTGAGAGAGAGTGATTGTTTTCTCGTGGATGTAGGTTGTCATAGCTAAACCACGTTAAGTCGTGTTCTTCATGTGTATGCGTGGTTGCATTCTCTAACATGGTATCAAAGTGAAGCTCATTACTGTGAGTTTTTTTAGCATCAGATCCTATGGCGGAAGACGCATAAAATACTTCAGGTAATATTGATCATGGGTCGAGTTCTTCCAATATTGTCGATGCTAAAGGTTAGTTGTCATGATCAAAGTCATTTTCTCAAAATCACTAACACTTTGTTCTCTGGGACAGACTATCTGAGTTGGGCTAAAGCTATTAAGTTGTTTCTCAGTGGTCGATCAAAATTAGGGTACATTATTGGAAAAAATCCAAAGCCTAAACTCTCAGATCCTAGCTATGATAAGTGAGAATCTAAGAATAATATAGTAATGAGCTGGATGCTAACTTCTATGGAACCAGCCATTGCTAGAAGTTTTCTGTTTATGAACACCGCACAAGAAATCGGTGACGCGGTTAAAGAAATCTATAGTGAGCAATTCAATCTTGCTAGAGTTTATGAACTGCAATTGGAGATTGCTAAATACACCCATGATGACAAGACATTTAGCATGTATATAGGTACACTCATAGGAAATAAAGATGAATTGAGTCAATATCGCCCCCCGATCGGCGACATTCTTGAAAACAATAAACGTTTTGAGGAAGATAAGGTGTTTAAAGTTCTTGCAGGTCTTGGCCCTAACTATGAAAATCTGTGATGTCAAATTTTAATGACAACTTGCATGCCATCCTACAACTCTGTGTGTACCATGATTCAGCATGAAAAAACACGTCGGAAAGTCATGAATCCATCCCTTAAACATAAAGAAGAGCCGACAGAACAAATGGTGTGTCAAGTAAGTTTCAAGAAAATTTGATCTCCTACTAAGGTTCCAAACAACTTTATTCAAGATCGTCTCAAACCAAGGCCGAAACTCAAGTGCACCTACTGTAAAAAAATCGGTCACTCCAAAGATCGGTGTTGGGATCTAGTTGGATGCCCTAACCGTGATAAGAAGACAAGCATAAAGAAGGACTCAACAAACTTTGTCACCAAAGATGACTTGACACTGTTTTTCCAATAGATGACTAAAACAAATTTAGCATCCACCACTCATATCAGTGATACTCTTGCCGATCAACAAGGTAAAGCTCATGCATTACTTTCATGTGTTTTCAACAACGAGTGGATTATTGATTCTGGAGCCTCAGACCACATGACAAACCTTAATGATGGCTTGACCAGTTTGAGTAAACCGGTATATACTGCTGATGGATCAATCACGGTAGTCACGGGCACCAAAAATGTTAAGCTCATCAATCACGATATTATTTCTAAAGCCCTCATTGTTCCTAAACTTGTTGCTAATCTCATATCTGTGAGTAAGATCACAAAAACTCATGACTGCTTGGATGTTTTTTCTTCAAAGGATGTGATTTTTCAGGACAGGAGAACGATGAAGGTGATTGGTCGAAGCATCGAACATGACGGATTATACATCTTCAATCAACTGACGAGAGCATTGTTGAGTTGTGCTCAATCAAGTAACTTCTACAACCTTTGACACTCTCATCTTGGTCATGCTTCAGCTAAAATCATAAAAGTGTTGCTGCAATAATTGAATAATGATAGAGTATCTTGTGATGCTTGTGAATTCGCTAAAGTTACTCGGCTTCTGTTTCAAAATTCGTCTGATAGAAGTAACACATTGTTTAAATTAGTTTATTCTGACGTGTGGGGTCCTGCCCTCGTCGACTCTCTATTTGGTTTTAAATATTATGTCACATTCAATGAAGATAAAACTCGTGTTACTTGGGTGTATTTTCTGAAGCATAAAAATGAGGTAGCCAAAGTTTTTAAAAAAATTTATAACATGGTGTTCAATCAATATGACTGTAAGATCAAGAAGTTGAGGTCTGACAATGGAGGAGAGTACATTAATGAGATTCTTAGTGATTTTTTTGCTCAACAAGGCATATTGCCGCAAACTACATATGCCGGGACTCCCCAACAAAACAAGGTCACCGAAAGGAAGAATCGTCACCTCCTTAATGTTGTTCGGTCTCTTATGTTTCATATGAACATACCTCAACCATATTGGGCAGATGTTGTAGTGATAGTCTGTTACATTATAAACCAGGTTCCAAGTTCTAGTTTGGAAAATGAAATTTTCATGGAAAGCTTGATTAATAAAAAAAAATCATCAATCATTTGAAAGTGTTTGAGTGTAAGTGTTTTGTCCATCTTCAAGATAAGTTTCGAACCAAACTTGAGAAAAGAGCCATCAAGTATATTTTTGTAGGATACTCATCCTCTAAGAAGGGTTTCAAATGTTTCAATTCGATCACAAGAAAACTATATATATCAAGGGATGTAAAATTCTTTGAAAATGAACCCTATTTCAACATCCTAATGAGGGGGAGAACCAACTAGAGATGCAAAGCCGCAACCTGAGTCCCATTCTACTGATTCCTAAGAGCCATATTGATTCTTTTCCCAACGATTCAGGGCCCAATGAACTGGGTGATTCAACTAACCAAGAATTTGGTCCTACTTCAGATCCTATTGCCCACCTTATCGAACCAAACCCGAAACCTATATATGTGTCCAACTAAGTTCAAGAAATCGATAATCCCAAGAGATCATCTCAACTCACTAGGCCTCCAGGTAGACTTAGTGATTACTACTCCTATAGTGTCATTGAAGCACCTACTGTCTATTCTATCAAAAACGTGTTTGACATCTCTAAACTATCCATTCCTTATCAGACATACCTATCCAAGACCTATTCCCATCATAAACCATCAAGTTTCGAAGAAGCCCTTGAAGATCCTCAATGGAAATCAGCGATGAATGATGAGTTGAAAGCTTTGGCTAAAAATTCTACTTTGACTCTTGTAGAACTTCCTCAAGGAAATAAAATGGTAGGATGTCGGTGGATATATAAAATTAAATATAATAGTGAATGCTCTGTGGAAAGGTATAAAGCAAGACTTGTGGCGAAGGGGTATACATAGAAAGAAGGCATTGACTTCACTGAAACATTTGCACCTATTGCAAAAATGAGTTATATTCGTATCCTTTGTCAGTTGCCGCTAATAAGTAGTGGGGCATCTTCAAATTAGATGTGAAAAATATGTTTCTCCATGGTGAGCTAGAAGAAGAAGTATATATGGATCTTTTTCCTGGATATAAATGTAATCATGGAAAAGTTTGCAAACTAAAAAATTCATTTATGGTCTCAAACAATCTCCTCGAGCCTGGTTTTTCAAGCTCAGTGAAGTTCTTATTAAAATCGGATTTAACCTTATTTATGTTGATTACACCATGTTTGTTCACCTGTCTTCTCAGGGCACTATGATTCTTTTAGTCTATGTTGATGACATAATCTTGACAGAAGACAATAAAAGTATGATACAAAAAACTTAAGAGATCTTACATGCCAAATTTGAAATCAAAGACCTGGGCAGGCTAAAGTACTTTCTTGGCATTGAAGTCATGCATTCTAAAAAAGATTTTTTTTTGTATAAGCAAAAATACACTTTAGATCTCCTAAAAGATACTGCATTGATTGGGGCAAAGGCAGCATATAATCCTCTTGAAGCCAACTACAAACTAAAGAAAAATGATAGAGAAGTAGTCACTAACATAGAGAGTTTTCAACATCTTGTAGAAAAATTAATATATTTGTCCATTACACATCCACTACAAGAAAATAGGTGATTAGCGACAGAATAATTCTGTCGCTAGTTAGCGACGGATTAACAAGAGAAACACATCTGTCGCTATAATCAATGAAATTTATGAAAATAGCGACAGAATATATCCCCTCGCAAAATCCATCGCTAATTAGCTACGGATTTTGTGAGAGAATATTTTGTCGTAATAGACGCACCATTTAGCGACGTCTTTTGCGACAAAATATATTCTGTGGCTAAATAGCGATGGAATTGACGACAAAATATATTTCGTCGCCATTTTCGTGTTTTGATTTACGACAGCTTATTAATTTGTCGCTAAGCCGTCGCTAAATGTTGCATAACCCCTAATCTCAGCCCTCTTTTTCTTTTCTTCTTTCGTTGCTCCCACTCCTGCCCGCTGCCCACTTCCTCCCGCCGCCCTATCCATCCCGTCGGCCTCTCTCCGGCCCCCACCGTCCACCGTTCGTCGGCTGCCGATCCCCGTCAGCCTTCCATCGCCTCCCGAAGACGCGCAGGTAATTTGCGTTTTCTGGCAGGGGGTCGACCCCCTGCGTTTTTCGGCAGGGGGTCGACCCCTTGCGTTTTTCGACAAGGGGTCGACCCCCTGCATTTTCCGGTAGGGGGTTGACCCCTGCGTTTTCCGGCAGGGGGTTGACCCCATGCGTTTCAGTAGGTCATTGGGTGCTGGGCTTGTCAAGGCCTATGCAAGATGTTGTCATTTGCCTCATTTTTTTTTCGGCAGGTGGTGACTTCATTTTAAAACAATGTTTTTTGCAGATTTCTCAACAAAACCCGCTTGTGCTCAACCACCCGTGGTAAGTAAGTGACAAAAACAATGCAAATTGGGTAAATACCCGTAATGAGTAAGTGATGCAAGCGCATCACATGTTATCTAATTTATTGGATATAACACTTTATTGTTCACACACTCACTTAGTTGTTGATATCTAAGGCTGCTTTGTTGGAGTTCGAAGATCATGCTGAACATGATTTTAATGTATGAGAATAAAAGTATTCTTATTTTTTGGAGTACGAATTTCATGCTAGGCATGATAGTAGTTAGTAGAATATTGGAGTGTGTTTGTTGCAGGTACATGTTTGACATTTGTTTGATATGAATGATTTTGATGTATTGCAATGTTTGATGTAATTATATCCATGCTTGCATGTAGTTACTTTCAATTTGATTATGGATTCCATGTGAAATCGTATAATGAAAGCATGCTTCAAATGAATGTATTGTGTCATTAATAGTTTGCACATGAAAATATTAAGTTATCAATGCATGCATCATAATTCTTGTTATTGTATGACATCATATATTGCATGATAAATTTGATATTTTTTTTATCATAGCATTCTGATGGTTCTCTTTTAACTGGTTATGTTAGTATTCGTAACATCATACGATAAAATGACTGCAAATCGTGAATAGATGTATCGTATGATAGTGGACAATGAGTTATTGTATGAATATATGGATGATGTTGAAAGTGTTATTGAATTTGCAACGGCAAGTGTCAGTACAATGGATCCCACAGGTCAGATTAGTTGTCCCTGCAAGATTTGTAAGAATAATCAATTTGTAGAACCTCATGGCGTTAGACATCACCTATACAGGAAGGGTTTTGTGAGTGATTATCAGAATTGGACGTTTCATGGAGAAGAATTTAGAAACAATTTTGATGCACGGGTGAATGTGGTGCATGATAATCCATATATGGATTTGATATTTGATGATGCAGGAACAGAACTGGGTTCTGCTATGAGTCCTAGTGATGTAAGAACTGCAGTAGATGAAGAATCACCAAACGATGCAGCTAGTAGATTTTATGATTTACTTAGAGATGTTGATGAGCTACTTTAAAACAGTTGCGAGTCACACTATCTTGTCTGCAGTTCTTCAACTAATGAATTTGAAGTCCGAGTATAATTTGAGTCAATCATGTTTTGACCGTTTATGCATGATTGTGAAGAGTATGCTGCCCAAAGATGAGAAATTGCCACAAAATTTCTATCGTGCGAAAGTTATGGTCAACACTATAGGTATGGAGCATAAAAAGATTGATGTTTGTCCAAATCACTGCATGTTGTATTTCAAGGATTAAGAAAACAACATATCATGCCCGTCATGTGGGCATCCTCGGTTCAAGCCAAAGACAAGAGGCAATGGTAGCACGAGATCAAAGGAAGTTTCATACAAGTCGCTCCGCTACTTTCCTATCACTCCTAGATTACAACAATTGTATATGTCTTCAAGGACAGCTAAACACGTGAGATGACATGCAAAAAAAGTTCGACACGATGAAAACAAGATCACACATCTTGTTGATGCTGAAGCTTGAAAGCACTTTGATCGTACTCATTAGAACTTCGCAATGGAAGTGCAAAATGTTAGACTCGGTCTATGTACAGATGGATTTAATCCATTTGGAGGCAGATCAACTCCATACTCATGCTGACCAATATTTGTAACTCCATACAACCTTCCACCAAGCTTGTGTATGAAACGTCCAAATCTTTTCTTGTCTTTGTTGATCCCTGGTTCGACCTCACCTGGCCAAAATCTTGATGTTTATTTAAGGCCATTGATTGATGAACTAAAAGTACTATGGGATGACGGTGTTACCACGTATGATGCCCACAAAAAACAAAATTTTAATATGAAGGTCGTTGTTCTATGGACAATCAGTGACTTCCCTGCATATGATATATTATCTGGTTGGAGCACACATGGGAGGTTGGCATGTCCGTACTGCATGGAGGATATCAAAGCTTTTAGATTGACACATGGAAGGAAGCCTTGCTGGTTTGAGTGCCATCGTCAATTTCTACCCAGCGACCATCCGTTCCGACGACAAAGGAATGTGTTTAGTACAGGCACAACTGAAATGGAAGGTCCATCCACAAGATTGTCTGGCATAGAGATTCTAAGAAGATTGCGATACTTTCCAGATATATTAACAGATGTCCGCAGTCCAACACCCTTCTGTGGATTTGGGAAGGATCACAATTGGACAAAGAAATCTATTTTTGGGAACTACTATATTGGCCGACACTATTGATACAACATAATTTGGATGTGATGCATGTGGAGAAAAATGTGTTTGATAATGTGTTCAATACAGTAATGAATGTTAAATGGAAAATGAAGGATAATCTGAAAGCCCGTATGGATTTAAAAGTAATATGTAAAAGACCAGAATTGGAACTCAAAGAGTATAATGGCAAAGTACTGAAACCCAAGGCAAAGTACGTGCTTGAACCTGATCAAATAAAGCATGTATGTCAATGGTTGAGACAATTGAGATTTCTAGATGAATATGTCTCTAACATTGCTCGGGCTATGAAGATTGACGATGGACATTTATATGGGTTGAAGAGCCATGATTGTCATGTCATTATGCAACGATTGATACCCCTAGCATTCCATGATATGTTAGACAAACCTATATGGGGGGTATTGTTTGAGTTGAGTGGATTTTTTAGAACATTGTGTGCATCGAAAGTCGTAGTATCTGATGTAAATAATCTCGAGGACTCTGTCATCACCACTGTTTGTCTGCTAGAAAAGATTTTTCTGCCATCATTTTTCGATGTTATGGAACATTTGATTATACATTTGCCATATGAACTAAGGGTTGGTGGCCCTGTGCAATATCGATGGATGTACCCATTTGAAAGGTATATGTTTTTTTATATTTGTCTCTTCAACGACAGATATTTCAAATTTGAAATGTATATTTTTTACATATGCATGTTTGACCTCAAAAAAAAGGTTCGTAATAAAGCAAGAGTAGAAGGCTCTATTTGTGAGGCGTACACTTTAGAAGAGATTTCAAATTTCTCATCTATGTACTTTGAACCTCACATTCCAACACATTACACATGCCCGCCTCGTAACGATGATGGAGAACAAATAACTGTAGCTGACAAGCTGTCGATATTTCAACCACTTGAGCATGAATTTGGTAGTTGCCGATCAAGGCTATTGGCAGATCGAGAGCAAGACGCAGCACACATCTATATTCTTTTTAATTGCTCAGCGATCGACCCATACATCGAGTAAGTATATGTAGACGCAACACAATTATAAATCCTTTTATGTTCTATACGTGCATACATGGTTCAGTAATATAAGTATTTGTGGTTTGTAGACGATTTGATCTGGAGTTGCGAAGAGAAGTTTCACATCTCACTGATGCAGAAGTACAAAAAGAACGTGAAACTAAGTTGTAGAGTGGTTGAAACAGTTGGTAAGGATGCTAACATAAATTTTGTACTTGTAAACAACACTAAGTTACTTAATTGGTCGTGATCACAATCATTGTTTATGTATGTGCGTAGGTCCGCCATGGTGATGTTAAAGATGAAGGAATATGTGATTTAGAAAATGGTCCGACCAAAGTTGTGCAATGCTACAACAGGTACATCATAAATGGTTATCAATTTCATACAAAAGATTACGGTATACACAAATCAATGATGAATAGTGGCGTGTGTGTCAAGGGTAGCAACTACAGTGAAAATGAACATGATTACTACAGTGTTATATAGAAAATAATGAAGTTGACTTACTTAGGCATAAATAATAGGGTAACTTTATTCAAGTGTCATTGGTTTGATCCAACTGCAACAAGACTCGACAAAGCCTCAGGCATTGTAGAGGTGAATCATAAATCAAGGTTTGGAACATATGAACCATTCATATTAGCCTCGCAAGCTCAACAGGTTTATTATACTTCATATCCAAGTATAAAAAAGTCAGATAGAAATGAATGGTGGGCAGTTTGCAAGGTGAAGTCCAAATTATACCCTGAGTATGATCAGTTACAGGAAGACAAGTTAGCTGAAGACAGTGATTACTATCAATCAGATGATATCTATGACTTCTTTTATGGTCACGATGTTGCGCATGATATGCATGTCATATCTCAATTGGCCGATGAAACATTCATAAAAGAATGTGATCTAAACGATATACCAAGTGGATGGGTAAACAATGAAGAAGAAGAAGAAGAAGAATATGAAAGTCAAACAAGTGACGAGGAAGAATTCTCAAGCTAGTGAGCAAAATCTTGTAATACAAACCTCTATTTGAATGTATTGTAATACTTGATGCGAATGATTTGAATGCATTGCAATACTTGATGTGAATGATTTGAATGCATTGCAATACTTGATGTGAATGACTTGAATGTATTGTAATACTTGATGCAGATGAATGGGTTGTATTGTACTTGATGTGAATGATTTAAATTATTTAAATGTATTGTAATACTTGTTATGAATCATTTGAATGTATTGCAATACTTGATGCGAATGATTTGAATGTATTGTAATACTTGATGTGAATTATTTGAATGTATTGTATGTCATTTTTTATTTGTTAGAATATGGTTCGTAGAACTTACAGTGGTCGTTCATCCAGTAGTAGCCAGACCCAGCCTTCATCTTTACAGGCTCCTGTGATACGTATATCATTTAACTAATTGGATGCTTGATTAGTTAAAATGTGCATTCTGAGAATTTCTAACGTATTTTTTTACAGATGATGTTTCGCTTGTACATGACATACCTACACCAGTTGATCATACAAGTCAGGAGCCAACACATGATGCAAAGTCTTCTCAGTCTGGCACAAGAAGACTCATTCGAATAGTGTATATCGATAATCGACCATAAGTATTTTGTTTTCACTTATTGCATATCTTATAAATATTTTATATTGATATTTACTGTGTACCAATTCATGTGCAGCGTGAGGTTTGAGCCACAAGAAGTAGTACGCGAGATTAGGAATTCACTTCTTCAATATCTACCAGAACCGGTCGCTCAATGAAAAGAGTATCCAAAAGTGATGATAGACAGATTGTTATTCTCATTCACGGTATACAGTTGTTTGTCATAATTAATGTGTTTCATATTTAATTTTTTTTTATAGTCATGTCTACTAACTTTCTAAAAATATATACAGGCTTCGAATCGCTTCGCGACTACAATGGAGGAACATGATGCAAGGAAGGTGTGACAGAGGGTGGCTGTCAATCGATTTGCAGACATGTTGCACAATATGAAGACTGCAGCAAAAAAAGCATCTGGCGGAATAGATGATCCACTATAGTGGAAGGGCCATAGCCCTATTACTATCAAGAGAGATTATTGGGAGGGAATGTGCGACAAGTGGACGAGGGATGCATTTCGAAATCGCTCTACGAAGGCTGCACAAAATTGAACAAAAATGCCTGAAGCCCATCTACACACAAGTAGATCTAAGACTTTTGGGAGCCACTTGAAGAAAATGGTAACTCAACAATATATAATATCAATTTTATAAGTATTGTTGCAAACTTGTTAACTAAATTTTTTATCATTTAACTTCACAGGAAGCAAAAAAAGGAGGCATTGTACCATATAAGGATGTGTTTGTTGAAACACATAAACGGAAGACCACGAAAGACTTCGTATCAGAGAAGGCGAGAACGACAATGGTATGTATTTATTTATTAATAATCATTGCAATATGCAAGTTATCATAATGTTATCATTAATTATTAATGCATACTTTAAACATTATTTTGTAGGAGGCATATGAGCAACCGATGGTAGAGCGATATGATGATTACGCTACTCAACATCCATCATTTGATCTTGCAGCATGTGTGACTGCAGCAGGTGAACCCAAAAAGGGTCGTGTGTTCGGGTTTGGGAGTAATATGAACACTTCACCTGTTATTGCTTCTTTCAGTTACGGCTCACATACTTCTTTCATCGACATAAGCTCCAAGCAACATCCTATTCTTTTCGGTGATGATATACGCCAGATCGTTAAGGACACAATGAGTGACTACTTCCATGAAACCGTCGTCGACGTTCTCCGAGCTGAGTTCAACATTTTTTTGTTGAACAGGGAAACTTCGATTGCAGGTCCCTCTCAGGTATGAAAGTTTCATGCAATATATTGCATGTCGTTAGATTTCATGTAACTTTGATTGCCTTAACATATTTAGTTTTTTTTCCTGCCTTAGAACACATATGAGCATGCTATAATCACATATTCAGTTTTTTGACTGTCGTAAAACACATATGAGCATGCTAGAATCACATATACAGCTTTTTGCCTGCCTTAGAGCATATATGAGCATGGTAGAATCACATATAGAGTTTTTCTGACTGCCTTAGAACACATATGAGCATGCTATAATCACATATTCAGTTTTTTGACTGCCTTAGAACACATATGAGCATGATCGAATCACATATATAGTTTTTTGTCTGCCTTAGAGCACATATTAGCATAGTAGAATCACATATAGAGTTTTTTGCCTGCCTTAGAGCACATATGAGCATGCTATAATCACATATAAAGTTTTTTGCCTGCCTTAGAGCACATATGAGCATGATAGAATCACATATAAAGTTTTTTTGACTGCCTTAGAACACATATGAGCATGCTATAATCACATATTCAGTTTTTTGACTGCCTTAGAACACATATTAGCATGCTATAATCACATATTCAGTTTTTTGACTGCCTTAAAACACATATGAGCATGCTAGAATCACATATAGAGTTTTTTTACTGCCTTAGAACATATATCATTCATGATAGAATCACATATAAAGTTTTTTGCTTTGCTTGCCTTAGAGCACATATGAGCATGATAGAATCACATATAAAGTTTTTTTGACTGCCTTAGAACACATGTGAGCATGCTATAATCACATATTCAGTGTTTTTACTACCTTAGAACACATATGAGCATGATCGAATCACATATATAGCTTTTTGTCTGCCTTAGAGCACATATGAGCATGATAGAATCACATATAGAGTTTTTCTGGCTGCCTTAGAACACATATGAGCATGATATAATCACATATAGACTTTTTTTACTGCCTTAGAACACATATCATTCATGATAGAATCACATATTCAGTTTTTTGCCTGCCTTAGAGCACATATGAGCATGATATAATCACATATAGAGTTTTTTTACTGCCTTAGAACACATATGAGCACATGATAGAATCACATATAGTGTATAATTTATTTCAATATATTTTGTTTATCAATACTGACTGTTCTTTTCTTGTGTAGGCTGCTAGCGATAATCAACGTAGCGGAGCTGAAGGGACAGATCAAGGCAATGAACAAGAAGACGCACAAAATCTTGGCGATGATTAGATTAATGTGTTGAATTTGTTCTATTTTTTTTGTTTAAAAAATGTAATTATTGAATTGTAAATAATTAAACTTGTTAATTTTAAAGTGGAACGATTAATTGTTTTAGTTTCCTTTTATATGTAATTTTATGTGTACTTTGTTTTTATTTACAGGAAATATAAATTGTGCAAGAAATATAAATTGTAGCGTTCTCGATATTTAATTTTCAAATATTTTTTTTTATTTTTTTTCTTGTTTGTGACGGATTAGCGACAGATATATCTGTCGCTATACATATAATTTAGCGACGACTGTAAATTCGTCGCCAAGCCGAGGCCACCGTTTAGTACCGACGAATTTACGACGAAATCCGTCGTTCGTTATTCCGTCACAATTAGCAACGGAACTGGCGACAAATTTATGTCGTCGCCAGTTAGCATCGAAAAATTCATGACGTAAGATATTCGTCGCTACTTCGTCGCTAATCCGTCGCTAAGCCGGTTAGCGACGGATTAGCGACGGAATGAGGTCGTCGCTAATCCACTGGTTTGTTGTAGTGATCCGGATATCACATATGCTGTAAGTGTAATAAGTTAGTTCATGCATCAACCTCGATCGACTCATATTGACGTTGCTCACAAAATTCTCCAATATCTTAAAGGCAGCCCAGGCAAGGGAGTTCTTATGTAAAAAAATAAAAACCTTGATATTGTGGGATTTACCGATGCAGATTGGGCGGGGGAGGCCCTAATGATAGAAGATCTACTACTGGGTTCTACTCATTTGTTGGTGGCAACCTAGTGACTTGGAAGAGCAAGAAACAATATGTTGTTGTTAGGTCCAGTGCCAAAGTTGAATATCGCGTCATGATTGTATGCACATATGAGCTTATTTGGATTAAGGCTCTTATTATTGATATGGGCATAACAATTTCTCAACCAATGAAGCTTAAGTGTGACAACATGGTTGTTATATACATTGGAGCTAATCCAGTATTTCATGAAAGAACCAAACACATTGAAGTCGACTGTCACTTTGTGAGAGAAAAGATTTAGGCTAAAGAGGTTTACACGTCATATGTGGGAAGCCAAGAGCAGTTAGCTGACATCTTTACTAAGTCTCTAAGCCAGAAAAAACACTATAAGTTAAGTTGCAAATTAGGACAGATTGACATCTACGCACCAACTTGAGGGGAGAGAATGTCATCGTTATCATGAGATGAGAGGATCTTATCTCTACTCAAAGGGTTGTTATGATATGGATTCAGTTTCCACAAAATGTGGAGCCAGCATATGCAACATTATCGTGGGTTATTTCTTATTTTCTCTGGATGAAGATATTGTCTATCTCCAGCAATTACTATTGTTGATTGTTGTTGTTTTTATTATATATAGTGTAGTCTTGTAACCAACGGTGAATAATAATCTAAGAGAAAGTGACTGTTTTTCTGTAGATGTAGGTTGTCACTGCCAGAGCATGTATGTGTGGTTGCATTCTTTAACCCTTGTCCCCCCGCCCCTGTCCACTGCCAACACTATATCGTATATTACCACAACTTTCACACGTAATTACAAAATTTGGAGGCCCTCCAAAGTAGGGGTGGCAAAACCTGACACGACCCGCCAACCCACCTCTTAGGCGGGTTCGGGTTTGGAAAAAATGAACCCGTTTAATAAACGGGTCGACCCGCCTAACCCGTTTATTAAATGGGTCGGGTTCGTGTTAGGGGTATGCCAACCCGCCTGACCCGTTTAATAAACAGGTTAGGCGGGTGGGTCGACCCGCCAACCCGACCCGCCAACTCGTCTGCCAACCTGCCAACCCGATCCGTCAACCCGCCAACCCGACCCGTGAACCTGAAAACCCGTTTACCCGACCCAACCCATTTATTAAATGGGTTGGCGGGTCGTGTCGGGTTACCCGTTTATTAAACGGGTCGGGTTCATGTTTGCCACAGCCGACCCGTTTAATAAACGGGTCGGGTTCGGGTTGAGGTATGCTGACACACCAACCCGCCAACCCGACCCGATTGCCACCCCTACTCCAAAGTAAGAGGCCCAAGGCGGTGGCCTCAAATCTATGGTTTTTGGGAAGCTATGCTTTGCCTGAAAAAAGGTTTTTGACAAACCTGGCTTTCCAAAAACAGCCTGTTGGGCGGTTTGGGTGACTAAAAACCTAGTTTTAAGGTTTTTGGTCACCTTAAAGCAAAAAGAAAAAGAAAGGTGGTGTGTTTTTCGGCCAACCTTCGGTCGGCAAATAGCCTGGCCGGTGTTGCCTTTGCCGGGCGACACCAGCCAACCCATTTCTCGACTGGTGGTTGGCCGAAAAATGGTCGTCCAACCATTAGATGTGAAAAACAAAAAAGAGGGATGGTTGACCGGCTATTTTCTGGCCAGCCACCAGCTGGGATATGCCCGGCCAACCACCCCATCTTTGGAAAACAAAACAAAAAAGAGTTTTTTCGGTCGATCACTGGCTGGCTGGTACCACCCTCGCCGAGCAGTACGAATCCAGCCACTTAACCACTGGTCACCGGCCGAAAATGACCAGATTTATAGGAGGTGTGTAGAGGTAGGGTGGAGGGGAGAGAGAAAGAGAGAGAGAATTGACTGTGTTGGGGAGGGACCCATGAACCAGGTTGCAAACTTTGGAGAGGGCCTTTTTTTTCAGTTAGCCAGGTTTTAACCAAAAGTTCAAACACGTTTTGAATGTAAAACTCAGTTTGCACCCAAAGCCCAGTTTATAACTAGGTTTTGGGTGTCATCCAAACGGTACCTAAGGGGTTCCTTACCCATGCGAGTAGCAAACATAAGTCCCTTTATGAATCCATACATTTTTCTGGTTAGCCCTTTTGTCCATGAGATATGAAGTTATTGAAATGTGACCAAGTTGGTGTAAGATTGTGTTTTGAGAGAGAATTTTGGAGTTCATGAATTTGGTCACATTTCACTTGATCTGCAAACATGCTATTTTGTGTATGCAGGTGCCATTCTCCAAGCAATCAATGGCATCTAACCACCATGGTCGGATTGCTTTGCTCTCAGCTGTCCATTTTAAATACCTTGGGTGCCATTCATCTAGTGCTTGATAGGGGTGGCAATCGTGTCGGGTTGGCGGGTCGACCCGACGGGTTGGCGGGTCAGCATACCTCAACCCGAACCCGACCCGTTTATTAAACGGGTCGGCTGTGGCAAACACGAACCCGACCCGTTTAATAAACGGGTAACCCGACACGACCCGCCAACCCATTTAATAAATGGGTTGGGTCGGGTAAACGGGTTCTCAGGTTCGCGGGTCGGGTTGACGGGCCGGGTTGGTGGGTTGACGGGTTGGCGGGTCGGGTTGGCAGACGGGTTGGTGGGTTGACCCACCCGCCTAACCCGTTTATTAAACGGGTCGGCCGGGTTGGCGGGTTGGCATACCCCCAACCCGAAACCGACCTGTTTAATAAATGGGTTACGCGGGTCGACCCATTTGGGTTGGCTTAAGCCCAACCCAAACCCGCCTAAGAGGCGGGTTGGCGGGTCGTGTCAGGTTTTGCCACCCCTAGTGCTTGATTGGCTGTGAAAAAATTTGTTGGACCCATATATAAAATAAGCTATCCAACCATGATGGTTGTATGTCGTTGATCTCTTGAATGAGGGGTATCCAAGTGACTGATCTGATCCAAATTCCTCTAAATTTCTTACAAACAGCAAAAAGATGGAAAAAAAAATCAAGGATCACAAATTCCTGAAAAGCTGAGAATTTGACATTTGTACAAGGTGTAAACGGTTCGGATTCAGGTCAGATGTAGTCAATACCAAATCCGACTAATTGAATATTTGCTAATTGTATTCGGATGGAAAAAAAACTAACACTGAATCTGAAAAAATACATGTAATCAGATTCGGATATCCGTTGGATTCGGCATCAGGTCCAATATCGGGTATATCCCACCCATTGACATCCCTACTTTCTAGTGACAATGGAAGCCCAATAACCTAGAAATTCCGATTTCTTTCAGATTTTATATCCACCATGGTGTTTGGCTTTCTATTAGGGTTTTTTTTTTTGTAACTGTGATGGCTGTAGGCCACAGTTATAGGCCACCGTAGATCATAAATATCTTAAAAACAGACGGTGATCGATGGACGGTGTGATACAATTTTAAGGGCTATTTATAGAGAGTTATTGACTGCTTATTGTCATTCAATGCAAAGAAGCAGGAGCTTGGGGTCTTTTTTGTCATATTGAAGCAACAAATGCAAGAAAGATGGATTTATTTGCAGTGCCTTGCTAACAGATAATACCCGTAAAGCAACAGAATCATTGCCTCCAAGTCGACCAGAAACAATGTCAAATTACAAAACTACACTCATAAAAACTTTTTTTTAAAAATCATTGTCCCTTGTTCTTTGTTCATGTTTCTCTCTTTGTTCGCCTACAGCCTAAAACACATGTTGAACTTGGTACAATTGTTACAAGTGTTCTATCCGTTTTGTTTGTTCATTTCCTCCGATCTTAGACAAACTATCAAACAAGCCTTTGGGTTTTGAACTTGCAATGTCCCAATACAAGCATGTACCAAACAAGCAGAGCCACCATTGGTACCAACCCGACCCAGTAGGCTATACCGGATCCCACCCAAACAACAAATCCGGGTTCAGGTTTGTGTTTTGTCAGGTCACCAAAATGAAATTTTATACCAGGCAAAAATTTAAAATTTTATTTTTATTAAAAATACCTATATAAAAGCCATCGATTACCAAACAAAATTATGACCCAAATCCCACCTGCATATTGCTCTGGCTGTGTTCGAATCAACTTGAATATTACTCGGGTCAGTATTTTTCATGACTATCCTGAGGAATTAAGGATGGCAGTAGACCAGGAGAAAATGGGGCCCCGCACCGCCCCGTCTCACCCCGTTTGAACCGGGGATGAAAAACATAAAACAGGGATGAAGGTAAAAATGAAAACCCGTGCAGGGATGGACTTACATTTTTTCCGACCCCGCCCCATCCCCATCTCCATCTCTAACCCCGTCTTGCCTCATCCCGGTCCTTCTTTAGGAATGGCAATGGATCGAGGAGAAATGGGCCCCGCTCCATCTCGCCCCGTTTGAACCGAGGATGGAGGTTAAAATCAAAACCCGTGCAAGGATGGAGGCGGGGATGGTGGGCAGGATTTTGAGATGGGGTGGGGGTGGAGACCTTGTCCCCTGCCCCGGTCCACTGCCATCCCAATCAAGAATTCAAGTTCAAGTCGGATCAAGTACCCAATATAAACCCGACCCATTGACAGACACACCCATATTATGCATCATATTTCAAAAGAATTGGTTCCTTCCACCATTAATACTATGTGGTCGGTTGTTTTGCAAATTAAACCCCACAGACGTTCAACATGATTCATTTGCTATGAATCGTTAGATGATGAAAATTGCAATTTTATGAGCACTAAAATTTATAAAATTCTAGCTACACCCTCCTATCTCATTTTTCATTCCATATAAGTTATATTTAAAAAATGCACTTAAAACGAATCACCTCAAAATTCTGCAAAAATATAAGCTCTCATTATTTTAGAAAAGAGGGTTACAGAAGTAGATTTTCAGAAAAACTGAATTTTCATAAATCTAGATTTTTCGATACGTCTTCCCAAATGCACCCTGACTGACAAAGACAACCCTTTGCAAAAGGGTCAAAACTTGATTGTTGTGGTCATAAAAACATAAACGAGCTAGTAAATGTGGGAGGCACCACCACAGTGACAAATATCGCAAGATTTATGAAAATTTGGCGATAATATTGCAAGAAATTGCCTGAAAGCTGAAAATGATAATTTCTCGCGAGATTTTTAAAATATTGTGAGATTTATGAAAAAAACATAAATACCATGATTTAAATGTGATATTTACGTTTTAAACGGCTATTTATCATGAAAAAACCGTGTATTTTATTTGTATATCTATTTTTATTAATATTTTCTTATAAAATTATTTTTTAGATTTATTTATTTTTTTATTGCCAAGATTTTGCTGAAAAAATGCAAGATTTATGAAAAAATTTCAATTTCTTGTGAGTTTTTGAAAAAAGAGATGTTGCCGAAAAAAACGTTTGTCACTATCGGCACCACCAATCAATGTTGTCAAAATTGGTCTGAATCGGGCGATTCAGATCCAATTAGCCCAAAACACTATCCAAAAGGGTCCGTTCAAGAATGATTTAGGTTATTTTTTTAATACTTTTAAAAGGGATGCATATTTTTTAATGACATGTATCATGATGTTAAAAAAAAGGCTGATTCAATTGGGTTCAATTTTTTTCATTTTTTTTAAGAAACCGTGAATCGATTCTAACAACATTGCCACCAAGTCAAATGCCAATCTTGTCTAAAGATATTGGGCATCGAGATTACTAAATCACGTTTTTTTTTAAACATGTAATTAATATAATATGCATGTTCTTGATTTTTGTTGAATTGTGGCTTGTTGGACTAAAACAGAAGAGTCATGCACACTTTGTACGGACCTCGATGGATCATTGCCCACTTGGCCTCAAGCTTTGTTGAAGGAGTTTGTTCACCTATCCCAAGTTCAATTCCCAAAGTGAGCATCTCTTCCGCAAAGTGAAGCTGGTGGTTCATCCTGCTTGTTGATGGGCGTACGTTGCAAAGGCGGTGGGGGTAATTAAGGTGAGTTAAGACCAACCCGATTAGGTCTTAGTTTTCAAAGTCGGTATTTCTGTCTAGAGCAGATCGGGTGATCTATCAAATCACTTTTTATTACTTAAAGAAAATGATTTGGAACTACTTACATTACAAAGTAGAACAAAGCCTAGCACCTTTTCATAGAGAGTATTGCCTATGAGCGAAGTTGTCTATGAAGCCAGACTAAAGGAAGGCGAGCTGCGAGTGACGACTCTTCTCCGCTTCGGAGCGATAGTGGGGGTGGGGGCCTTGGCTGCTAGACGGACAGTCAAGGTTCGATTCTTATGAGCAGCGCAAACCAACTGTCCACACAGCGACCATAGATATAGCAGGATGAGCCAGCGTGACCAGGTCTTAGGATTATAAATCCAAAAAACAGAACTCTTGTTACCAGGCTTGGTTTTGTTAAACTCATTGTTTATGCCAATGCAAAACTCTCTGCATTTGTACATAGAAAATAAGTTATGAGACTACCTGGTTCATTCTTGCCAATGAGGCATTTCAGTGAACTTTGAGGTAAGGGCAAAATATTCATCGAAGCAAGGGCAAAACAGTCAACTCTGAATGATACAAAAGGAATTCGGAGGGAGACCTAGAGGTAGGCCCACCAAAGACCGGACTTGGTTTGGGACTCTGAACCATGATATGGGAAAGGAAAAGAAAACAAAGAAAACGTAAATAAAACTGCGGCAAACCGACAACACCCCCACACTCCATTACTGACTCACAGAGGCCCGTATTTCTCGGCACCCTCAACGTGATTTCTGCTACTTTTTCTTGCTCCATTTTTGCTATAAATACAAAGCCTCTTTCTCTCTGCACTGCCATCTTTCTTCTTTCTTCGTTCTTCTCTCTCTCTCTCTCTCTCTCTCTCTCTCTCTCTTGGTGTTGCATGATGGGTCTTAGACCTCTTCTCAGAGCAGCAGCTTTTTCGACTTCCATTTTCTTCTTCAGTCATATCATTGTGCTTGGTGCTGCATTGGATGATCTTGATGGTACTGTCCATTTTCACAATATGTTTTCTTCTCTCTTCTTCTTCTTCCTTTTTTTTCTTGCTTTGCTTTATTTTAGTTTGGTGTGTTTTTGAGGTTTGGGGGTTAGTCATTATGCTTTTATGGGTTTTGGATCCTTTTAATTTTTGGTGCTATTCAATGGTACTCCTTTAAAATGTTAAGGTTCAAGGGTTATGGTGGTTATGGAGTTTATAGGTTTTGGACCCTTTTGCAGTCAAAATATTTTATATGATACTCCATTACAATGTTGAAGTCCTTGAGGATGAGGGGTACTCTTGATAAGTTTTAGATCCTTTTTGCAGTCCTCTTATCTGGTCCTTTGCTTTGTTTCTTTCTATTTAGAGTCACTATTTTACTTGCTCTGTACGAAGATATTGCATCATTTTTTGTTCCTTTGAAAAATAAGCATTTCTGTTTTATATTGCAGCATGGTTTCTCCTTTTCTTCCGTTTTCTACGTTCTATTATTGATGGGTTTTTGTTTTCTTAGTGAAAGATAATGCAGTTATTGACCCTTCCATTTTTCTACATTCTGCTGTTGATAGATTTATTGTTGTTGTCAGTGGGTTTTATTGGTAAAAAGCAATGCAGTTATCCACCCTTGTTCTCTTTGATAAATAACAATGCTGTTTTTCTTCATCTTAAGAAAAAGAAAACTCTTTCTCATTGCTAATAGGCTTTTCTTCCATTGAAGATAGGAAAATAACTACATTTCCAACTTCTAAATGGAAACTAGATATTATGTTCTCTTATAAGCTTTCTTCAACTCACTACATTTATCCATGATAAACGTGATCCCTTTATTATTTTAACTCTAATGGGATCCTTACGAAACGCTGTATTCTCTGTTCTTAATGCTCTGTTTTTCTTTGGTTTTCTCTTTTCTCTCTTCCTTGTTCAACATGGATGTTTGAAGCATATTCGATGTGGACTTTTCCTCTTTGTGCAGGCCTTCTTCCTAATGGTAACTTTGAGGAAGCACCAACTCCTTCCAATCTGAACAAGACTGTGATCATAGGCAAGCATTCACTGCCCAAATGGGTGATTCATGGCCTGGTTGAGTACATCTCAACTGGGCCACAGCCTGGTGGCATGGTCTTTGCCGTGCCGCACGGCACCCGTGCGGTCAGGCTCGGGAATGAGGCCTCAATCTCCCAGTTGATACCACTGAAACCAGGGGCTCTGTATTCACTGACATTCAGTTCCTCAAGAACTTGTGCACAGGATGAGGTGTTGAGGGTCTCTGTCCCACCTCTAACTGGTGAACTTCCACTTGGGACGCTCTACAGCAGCAATGGTGGTGATACTTATGCATGGGGATTCAGGCCGAACTCTACGATTGCTCGTCTAACTTTTCACAACCCAGGGATCCAAGAAGATCCTCATTGTGGACCTCTTCTGGATGCTGTTGCAATTAAGGAGTTAGCCCCTCCACTCCCAACAAGAGGTAGTTTAGTATTCAATATGAGAGAGATGAGTTATATGTATCAAATATTTGCAGCTTTAATGTTTTATAGGTATTGGTTCACTGGAATGCGTGTGTTATTTCCTTCATGGACCCAAGTCCAACCAATATAAAAAAAAACTGTATTATGACATGAAATTAAGAAATGTTATTCTTTGATATTAGCTAAGAATGCCTTTCTTGTCTTCCTGTGGAAGCATATGCCATGAATCTGAGATCCAAACCCAAAAGCAAGTCCTCATAAAGACTAATGAAAATCTCATTGGCTTTCTGATTAAGATGATTTTAGTTGAACTTCACTGCTGCTTTCCTCTTCCATGGTCATTCATTGTGATAATCATATCTCATTTACTCGGTCTTTTACCTGAGAATCTAATTGACTACCCTTTTAAATTACTATGGATGATTTTGTTTTACTCTATACAGGATTTCTATTCTCATATTGCAGTGTTATCGTTCCATTTTAAAAAGTACTACTTTGAGAATTTTTTTCTTTTTCTATCAATATTTTTCTTGAAACCTTAAAGTTATTTAGATTCTGAATCTTCTGCTTTTCTCCCTTGCTTACTCAGATAATCTAGTGAAAAATGGTGGCTTTGAAGAAGGTCCTATTGTATTCAAGAACTCTTCTTCTGGTGTCCTTCTCCCTCCAAAACAACAAGACCTGATGTCTCCTCTTCCTGGTTGGATTGTGGAATCCCTGAAATCAGTGAGATACATAGATTCCCATCATTTCTCAGTCCCGTCTGGACTCGCTGCAGTTGAGCTAGTTGCTGGAAGAGAAAGCGCGATCGCTCAGGTGATAAGAACAGTCCCCAACAAGGTCTACAACCTAACTTTCATGGTTGGTGATGCAAATAACTCTTGCCATGGCTCCATGCTGGTTGAAGCATTTGCTGGGACCCAGACACTGAAGATTCCTTTGGTATCCAAAGGAAAAGGTGGGTTTAAGAGAGCAAGCTTCAAGTTCACTTCTATTGGCAAGAGGACAAGGATCACCTTCTTCAGCTCTTTCTACCACACAAAGGCTACTGATCTTGTTTCCCTTTGTGGCCCTGTCCTAGATGATGTTAGGGTTTTCCCTACCAAGTAATGGTTTTTGGATAAACATAGCAGCAGTAGTTACTAGTTAGAAACAGTAGTGTCTCTGCAACTTTTCACTGTAGTCTCTTTTCAAGTACTGCCTGTTATCATCAATGAAGTTGGAAATATATAATGAATTTCTGTTTCTGGTATAACTTGAGATATGACTGAATATTGGTGTAAATGAAGCCCTTTGTTCCATAGCAAAACGCGCAGGCTGCTTTTGATGGAAAAGATGCCGATTTGAGATTTGCTACAGATGGTGCATTATGATGAACTATTATGAGTCCCATTTTATGACTGCATCCCTCTTTAGGGCGGTTGGCGTACCATGATCAAAGTAAGCTTAGGCAGCTGGCTGGGATCAGAAGAGATAGCTGGATGGTTAGGTCACATTAAGGGTCTTGGATTGGAATTCTGCGTATGTTATCCCTCCGACCTTTTTTTTATTTTTGAATGTATAATCTGCAGAAACCTCACCCAGCACGAAGACTTGGTCGCTCTTGCCATACCTACGGCGGTCGTGCCATCAGCATAAGACCCCTGCCCCCGGGGCCATCCCTCAACTTGATTATCGAAAAAAATATATAAAATGATTAGGTGGTTGGCCTGCAACATCAATATCAACCAGCCATCCAGCTGCTATTGCATCATTGATCCTATCTCATTTTGAATCAGGTCTAGGATAAGACTGGCTGAGGCTCCATCAAACTTGCTGCTGGTAATCTAAGAAATAAACAATCTAAAAGTATAGGCATGTACACGGGTCAGATTATGCTGGATATCTCAAAAAGACATGGAATGTAGATACCCATACTCTGTACCACAATCAAGAACAACCTACACTCTAATCCGTTCTTCAATCCCGACATGGACAACAGTTCCAGGGATATCTGTTCCTTCCTCATGTTGAGGCTGCCGAGCGTGGAAATTGATATTGGATTAGTAAGAGGGCATTTGATTTGCATGATTGCATCCCATGCAAGAACACTGCAGCCCTCCGCCTGGGTATTGTCCTGTGTTTGATACACATCCTGCGAACATCTGGCACAGGATGCATTGTGTCCCACTCAGTTAAAACTGAGATGATGCAAGAGTCGCACCCTGAGGGGAGCGACTCATGCATTCAGAACTTTTCATTGCGAAAAATGAACCTCTCCCTTATCGTAGTGACAAAAGTTTAAAACAGCAATTTTTCGGCAGTGAATTTATCGGGAGATTTTCAACTTTTTGAATATTTCTCGAGTTTTTTTTCGGCAAAATCTTGGGAAAAAATAAATAAATTAAATAAATTCTCAAAAAAATCTAAAAACAAAAATAAAATAAACTAATTTATTTTACATGCAAAAAAAGTATAAAATCTATTTTCAATCCTACTAACCATATCTAAAAAGTATCAAACATCAAATAAATATAAGCATTTGCATCAAATGTACTTTCATTCAAATAAGTGTCAAGCATCCACTAAAACAAGAACAAAAACAAATTGACCACAAGTTCACAAGAAAACAAACATGATAGTGATTCAAGTTTATACAAAAAGATGATACTTAAATCGTGTTATTCCCACATGCAGTAATATCCTTATTTGGTATGCTTGCAAGATGATACTTAAATCATGTTATTCCTCCATTAAAGTATACCTTACAATAGTTGCAAAGTAATCGACCATCTCATTGTAGTGTAGCATAGTTTCATAATACATCTTTAGGTCTCTCCATCTTTTTTCCTATATAGAACACATCAAATATTTAGCAGAACATTTTGTTGTTTTCTGTTAAGCACATCAAATATTATAAGGGCCAATCCAAGATATATCAGAGATCCATTATTTATGTCCAGCACAAAAATAGCATATCCGATTGAATATGGTGATGAATAGGTGACCACATTAGAAGACTATGATTGAATATGTTTCTGTTGCACTCAAGCCAAGTGAACCACCAGCTGAAAATAACCACCATTTCCAGATAAACTGCCACTTATTGCAAAAAAACACAGGCCCTACCAATAAATATATAATGCAAGTTCCTTGATGATGAGAGGGATTTAGACCTGGCCAGGCTATCGTAGAAAGCTTCTGAAAGACCAACTTCACAGTGGATATGTCATAGACTCATCATCATAGTAACAAATCACACAAAAGCTCACCATATGGATGACCCATTTCAGGTTATTCGAAGTGTTAATTTTCCCCAATAAAATAAACAAAACAAAAACTTACTAATAATCATATTCAGTATAATAAGCCAAAAAAAACTTTAGCTCTTCAGTTTGTATTCTTTAAGAAGAAGCCACACCCTTATAGCAATTCATTGTTCACTCGTTATATCTGACAGAATTATCAGAAACCATTCCTTTTTTAAATAATGTGAACAAACATATTTACCAAAATAACGGAAGCCAGAATGGAAAAAAAACACCCACATACCACAAACTTTGCATGTTTTTTCCAACAGTGAACCTACTAGAGAGTTTCCAACAGAAAATACACAAATAGGCTATGTATGAACAAACTAGAACCATCTAGTAGAAATAATCCAACATGCACACAAGCAACATCACTCTGAACAAAGGCACCAATCACAGTGTTCCAAGACACCACATTCCTCTCAGGCATTGCAATAAACAATTGGTGGGCATTTTCTTTTGAAGCATGCATTGACAATGTCATTTCATGAATAAACATTTCACTGGAGAATTTCCTCAAACACTTTGTGGGCATTGCCCAAATCAGCAGAACTCTAAGAGTCGGCTGCATAGGAATGTATAATCAAACAACGAGAGCCTAAACATTTGGCCAAAAATAACTCTACCCAATATGAATGTGTGTGCGTGTGGAGAGAGAGAGAGAGATGAACCTGTTGCAGTCGGGTTGCCTCTCAGTGCTCTCACAGGCAGAGCCGCACGTTTGTGTTTTTGGCAAACAAGTGGGAAGTCTGGGGACTCACCTAGGGTTTCAAGCTTAAGAACGCGTGGGAAAAAAAACTGACAAATAATATCGCAATATTATCGCGAGATATAGTAAATCTCGCAATAATATCGCGAGATTTTGTCACAAAACAAACATCTCGCGAGATTTTGTGAATCTTGCGAGATTTAACCATTTAAAACATTTACAATAAATATCATGTTATTTTCGCGAGATTTTAATAAATATCACGATATTTGTCACCATGTCCCTTATCATGCCCAATAATTCAAAGCATAAAAATCCAGCTTGGATCATGTTAGAAGTTGCATGGACCTAGATAGGCTCATCAGTTAGCAACCTCCTGTGAACTCTAGGTCCGAGTTCACTCAATCTCAGGTAAGCTGACAAGCTCATACAAGCGGCCCTAAGTTTCACTTGGTTGATTTGCTTAACAATTTGGGACTTGATTCATTCACCAAGTTGAATAAGGGAGTGAGAATGTTATTAAACACTACTTACGACACGTCTGGAAGTGGGGAAAAATGTGAAAATTCTGCAATAAGCATGAAAACAGAATCTTCATATGCATTTCCAAATGAGAAAGTATTTCATATGAAAATTTTGTACAGATTTTACCAGCTGCACAGATGAAAACTCTCTCCATCTACGGTGGAGAAATATAATGATGCTTTTTTTCCCAGCCGCACCTCCCATGCTTTTCATATGATGTGAACATTCAAATTTTCTAAAAAAAACAAAGTACTACTTCCATACGTGACGTTGATGGGGGGCGTTTGTGTTGCCTAGTGGAGGCCGCATAAACCAGCTCATTTTTGCGTGATTCAAATGCCAAACGCCACCTTATATATGTTATTTCTCCCATTATAGTTGTAATACTAGATTAATAGAAGTACTAGATTAAACCATTAAAACTAAAAACAAATATTTCATGCCAGCAGGAGAGTTGCACTTAATATTGCATTAAACCAAAGATCCCATTCATTTCAATATCTTATATAGGCTCCAACCCCTGACTATGGTCTAAAATCCTTATGTATTTTTCTCTCCAAGATCATCTATGACGTTTGCAAGCTATCAAATTTAATTTCTCAAGCCTTGTTTGTAGTTACTGTGATTTATAAAAGAGAATGAACAAAAAAACTTTTGATATTATTGTCTTAGGCTGCAATCAACCAATACAAAGAGGGCATGCTTATTGTTGCACCCCGCCCCTTTCTTTTGCAATATCACCAATTTTGTATTGGACCTTAAGGTCTTTGTAAATCCAATGTAAATACTTTCTTTGTTTCTTCTTTGTAGCGGGCGTTTCATTGCTTGCAATTGAGCTTCCACTAAAGAATGATCGAATTCCTTGGCAGTTGTTTCAGCCAAGAAAATTGCCACCCTGAAGAGAAGTTCATCATCGGATATAATTAGTGGTAGGGGCTCCTGCCATGGTATCATACAGAATGGGCCCACCTAAGTTGGAGAAGCTTCGAAAACAACTTGATGAGATACTAGAGGTCGAGATCGTCCTATTGTCAAAAGCACCCTTCGATGCTCTTTCAGCGTTTTAGACCCAACATGATGGGTTCAAACAGTTATGCATGGATTATAAGGTACTCAACAAGTTGACCATAAAGAACAAATACCTCTTGCCCTTAATTGTAGATTTGTTCGATCAGTTGGAAAAGGCATGAGTTTTCTCGAAATTAGATTTGTGCTGGAGGTATTGGCAAGTTAGGCTTGCAGAGAGACATGAGGTGAAGACCACCTATGTCACGCGATATGATGCCTTTTAATTCTTGGTAATGTCTTTCGGCTTGATTAATGCTCTCGCAACATTCTCAACTTCAATGAATCAGATCTTTTACATATATCTGGATCGATTTGTGGTTGTTTGCTTGGACGACATTGTTATCTACAGTTTCGAGGATAATGTGCAATATCTATATGTAGTGTTTTAGACCTTAAAGGACAATGACTTGTATGTGAAGCAGGAGAAGTGTTCATTCAGTCAGAAATAGATCAGCTTCTTGGTTCACGTAGTTGAGGATGGTCATCTAAGGATGGACCACCAAAAGATGAAAGCCATTTAGAATTGAGATTTATCGATTAAGGTTCTCGAACTGCGATCCTTTTTGGATCTAGCCACCTATTACCGTAGGTTCATTGCAGGATACTCTACTATTGTAGCACCACTAAGTAAACTGCTAAAGAAGGATAAAAAAATATGAGTAGCAAAAAGAGTGTCAAAAGGTGTTCAAAACATTGAAAGAAATTATGGCAAAATAACCAGTATTGCAGTTGCCTAATTACATGAAGCCCTTCAAAGTATACAGATGCCTTTGATTATGTCATCAGGGGTGTGCTGATGCAAGATGGACATCACATCGCCTACAAGAGTCAAAAGTTGAATAGTGCCAAGCGACGGTATATAATGCACAAAAAAGAGATGATTGCCATTGTCCACTGCATACGCACCTGGAGGCACTATCTGTTGAGGTCATCATTCAAAGTCTACACAAACAATGTCAACATGAGCCACTTTCAAACCCAAAAAAAAAACTCAATCCTAAACAAGCTCGGTAGCAAGACTTTTTGACAGAATTTGATATGATATTGCAGTACAAGCCTGGCATAACCAATGTGGTGGCAGATGCCCTGAGTAGAAAGATTAAGTTGCTGGCCTAAATTGGAGGAGACACCACACCCACAAAACCTCACAATGACCTCCTCAACAGGATTTGTGAGGGCATGCAGAAAGATCCACTGACGCGTCACCTCATTTCTCTTATGAAGAAAATACAAAACAATTTTGGCAACAAGATGGCCTACTGATGACAACAAGAAGCTGGGTATATATACCTCAATGGAGATCCTTACGACGAGAAGTATTGAAGGATTGCCATGATTCTTCATGGGCAAGGCAATCAGGGCAAGGAAGGATTTTGGCATTGATCAAGTGAGTATACTATTGGCTACAAATGCACAATGATGCAGCCATGTATGTCTGCACTAGCTTGATCTTACAGTATGATAAAGCTATCAATCAGAAGCCCGCAAGACTGCTAGAACTACTTTTCATCCCGAGTCAGCCTTGAAAGAGCATATCAATAGACTCCATCGTGAGCCTATTAATGACAAAGGGGTACAATTCCATTTTTGTTGTGGTCAATCAATTCTTGAAGTATGTGACATTTGCACCCATTCCTGCCACTTGCTTGACCAAAGATATGTCCCGACTATTTATGAAGCATATAGTCAAGAATTGGGCCATCCTAGAAAGCATTATCAATGTTTGTGATGCACGTTTCACATACAAGTTTTGGAGAGAAGTTTTTCATCTACTGCAATATGAATTGCATTTCTCTACTAACTTTCATCCTCAAACGGATTGCCTGACTGAGTGTATCAATGGAATGTTGAAAGTATACCTATGACACTTCATCAATGCCAATCAAAAAAACTAGATGGAGCTGCTTGATATCACTCAATTATGCTACAATCTTCAGAGGAATGAAGCCTCAGGTTACAACCCCTTTGAAATTGCAACTAGGCAACAACCACAAACACCTTATTTCATAGCCTCCCAAGGTCGAGGTAAGGTGCCCTTTACCTACCAATTCGTTAAGAACGAGCATGATCAAACTGAATTGGCAAGGACGTTTCTACACAAAGTCGCCAAGTAAATAAAGAAGTGGGTATATCAAAACTGTTGGCCAATTGAATTTCAAGTAGGGGACATGGTGATACTCAAGTTATACCCCGAAAGGACAACAATCTTTCATGGACATCATCATGGACTCATTCAGAAGTATCTTAAGACCTATGTCACATGGGTGCGGGTGCGACACATGTGCGGCGTAATTTTAAAAATTTTGGACACGGGGACTCGGCTATATATATATATATATATATATATATATATATATATATATATATATATATATATATATATACATATATATATATATCATGTGTGCATATATGTGGATATTGTCCTCTAAAGTTTGGCACCAACATGAGTGTTTTTATAAACTTTGCAAATTATACTTTTGCCCTTGCAGAAAGGGGGGTCCGGGGGCTCCCCCCGGCACGGGTCCTGCTGCGCAGTTAGCGGGTGGGGGGGGGCGCCTCCCAGAAATTTTTTTTTTATGGGGCTTATGTTTGAGACTCATGCTATATATATATTTAAAAAAATATATAAAAAAAAAGATCATTTTTTTTTTGTTTTTTACCCTAAAAATGAACAATTTTTGGACTTAGTCAACATTGACCGAGTCCAAAAAAGCATGGACTCGGCCTCGACTCGTTGACGAGTCTGGGCCGTGTCCGAAGCTGCACCCGTGTCGGGGCGTGTCGACTCGGGTGCGGCGCCTCCCTAGCCGAGTCCGTGTGACATAGGTTAAGACCTTTGTCATCATCCAACGGATTTGCAACCTTGCGTACAGGTTAGATCTCCCCACCAATTTCCAAGTTCATCTTCCATATTTTCATGTATGCAACTTGAAGCCTTCAATGAAGATGAAGAAGATCCCAGCCTCAGTCTATTGCAATGAGCACCTTCATCAACACCAACACCAACCTTCCGAGAAGTCGAGTTTGTAATAGATCATGTCAACAATTACCTTAGAGAAGTAAAGAAGTACCTCATGAAGTGGAAGGGACTACTAGAAAGTGATGCCAGTTAAGAGACTTCATGCAACATCCATCAATTTCAACAGCAGATTGAAGACTATCATCGGCAAATAGTGTCGATGACAGGGCCAACTTAGAAGGGGGAACGTGTTCCACCCCGGCCCTTTATTTTGCAATATCACCAATTTTGTATCGGGCAAGCGCCATGGGCGGTCTATTGGACCTTCGTGTCTTGTAAATCCAATGTAAATACTTTCTTTGTTCCTTCTTACAATGATCCACCTGTAGTGGATGTTTTATTGCTTGTAGAGTCTTGGGCCAACTTAAAAGCCTACCGATATGCACTAGCAGAAGCTCAATTACATTTGTTGCGACTTCAATGAGTACAGGTCTTCTACTGATGTAAAGTTTCCTTATTAACACAAAGATGTTTTCTTCAAGTGATCACGTTCTTCTTACTTACTGCTTAAGTGATGTTATGTGTGTGTGCTTGTGAGACCGCGCCAGACAGCCCCTTTGTGATCTTGTGTTCATTTTTGTGCACCTAGGATAGTTTCCTTAGGCTCGTCACACTGACTTGGTTGCGATCACCAGGTGCTGCATGATGCTTCCAGTAAGCCCGTGACACTTAATGTTGCTATACCATAATGAAGAAAACTGAACAGTCAAAGCCAACAAATGCATATTCACAAGGCTTTTGTTCAGTTGCTTTCAATGTTACAATTGAAAGCATAGAAACATCAAACAGTTGATATCATACCTCCACGACTAGAATTTCTTTTTCTAAAGGGGAATAAATCAAGCTTGATCAGCCAATTTTTCATTCTTTCATATTCTAGGGGATGGATTCAAGTCCATAACCATGGGTTCCAATGCAGAAAATCTTGCAGTATTTACCAATGAGGTCCGATCAATTAGTATTAAACAAAAGAAAACAATTGTAGACGATAATACAATTAGATCAGCTTTTTCATAGACAAACCTGGGGTTTGTGATCCCAAATAATATTTGATAATATTAACTGACAGGCTCTCAAATCCCTAAAAATTTAGGAGAAGCAGGTAAATTCTTCAGTATTATTGAAAGGAAATTGACAGCGAGAAAAGATGGTGAAACTCGCAGCACAGTAACATAAAGATGAGTTCATCTTAAGAGAAGCATAAATTTTAGAGAAGTATCCAAAGACTATAAAAATAACAAAGAGCTGATTGTTTTGTTGAAAGTTTATGGGAGAAGAATGTGATACCATAAGCAGACATGGTCCTCCAATATATTAAAAGGATACTTTCCTGTGATCACCTCTAAAAAGAGGAATCTTAATGAAGGTGTGTCTCATTGACCTATTGAGAGAACTTCGCACAGAGCATCCAGCATTTCTAATAGAAATTCTCCAGATATGTATAGCATGCAAAAGCCTCAGAGATAATTGCTGTGAACAGTTGTCAATTAGCTAACTCACTAGTCTTTACACTAAGATGTACTGTTTGATTTTCATGGCTATGTTATGAGTACAGTTTGGTTTTAAACTGTTTAACTGCCAATCTTGAAATATTTAACAAAAATGTCATTGAGGAGGTTATAGGTTGAGATGTTGCTTTGTCTCTTCCTTTTCATATCCAATTCCTTCAAACTTTTGGCAAAACTATAGCTAGTTCTCTTCTCCCAGCTCCTTGATTTAATTTGGTCTAACTTTCCCTGACATAAATTATTAGGTTGTTTTTTATAGCATTTAAAGGAGTTTATTTGTTTCATCAAAATTCTTGTAAGTGCCCGTATTGTACCATTCATTCATTTTTCTGGAGACGTTGGCTTGGACATCAAGCTAGGCATATTTCTTTCCCCAATAAAATCCATGAATCACAAAATGTTAGTTTAGCCTCTTGTATAGTCGTGCAAAACTATAATCAAAATAAGCAATGAAATCAGATGCAATGCATGTATGCTGTGAATTCAAAATTCCATTAGTCTAGTACAACTATAAGAAAAAAGGTTGTTCACTCATGCTGACAAGCAAAAGCACCTGCAACCAAAACCACAGAGTCAAGGGAAGGATCCAAGCAGTAGCTATGACCGTTCATGATACTAATTATTGTAAAACCTAGCAGCTTGCCTTTCTCAAAAGAAACTTCCTGAAAGAACATAGACTCCATTTTCATGTAGAGAATTGGAGAGACTCATATTCATGGTGGTGATTTTGCATCAAAATCACTCTTGTACCTTGTTTGGGAGAGACTAGCCAACGAAGGCCTGCATTGAACAGCTTTTTTGTTGGTTTTATGGATTGCTTACTTGCTATTATTGCAGAATCAGCTGCTCATTACTTGAATGAACTTACAGTAACTAATATTGCACTATGGGATGGTTGACCTGTATATAGGTTGTTCATCCCCATACTGCTTCAAAAGGTGGGGATCATCCCTTGAAGTCTTTAATCACTGTAGAGTCATTGTTTTAATGTTTCATATGGGATTCGATGGGGGGTACATAGGTTGGACATTTCAATACAGCGGTGCTGTTCAACACTTGAACGAACTTACAACCACTAATTATGCAATTTATTGTCTATGGGATGGTTGGCAGGCATATGGGTTGATCAACCCCATACTGCTTTAAAATTGAGGGATCAGTCATCCCTATCGGAAAAAAAGTGCAATTGTAGTTACTTCACTAAGGAAATCCCCTTCAGCACCATCTTCAATGCTGAAATGTTTAAATATGGAACTTGCATTTGTGTCAAGCTTCAGAATGTTGAAGAAAGATAAATATCAAATATATGGAAACAACTGATCTGTTAAGATTTTAACTTGTGCACAGCTTCCAACAGAAAACGGCAAGCAATGGATCTCAGATATCTTATCTAGGTTTATACCTTTGATAAAGAAAAGTAGAATTGGTTCACCACTGTACAGTCATTGTTTCACTGTTGTATATTGGATTGGATGGTGGGTATAGAGGTTGGACACTTTAACATAATCACAAAAGTTCATTGATTGGAACATCTTAGAAATCATGATATTTGCTTGGACGATGACTCCAATCTCCCCTTTCTCTGTTTCCTTTTCCTTCCAGAATCAACACACACATTTGGGACAAAAAATAAAAAATAAAAATTCGTTCACTTGCAAACAATCAATGGTGAGATGTTGCTCAATTTCTAGCTATCCATTTTCAATTTTACCAATGGACTACGATATCAACTATAGTATGAAAACCAACTGCGTCAACCACAAAGTGCACAATGATTGCAAAAATGAAATCGAAATAGAAAACAATAACTTGTTGCTACCATTCAGGGCTCTATTCAGAATATAGATGAACTATGCCAAATGAGTTGATCTCCAATTTGCATTTCCAAGTTTAGAACTCAATTCAATGCGTAGCTTGTGTACTCATAAAAAGTCTTCATCGACCACAATCTTAACCTCCAATTTGCAACAACAAATTGTGCTATGCAACAGGAATAGGAGGTTCAGTTCACATCCACGAATTCGAACCCGATCCAACAAAATGCCAAATCATGTCACTGAGTGCTGATAATAAAGTACTCACCATCCTTTTTTCCATCTCCAATTTGGAATTCCCAACTGGAACTCAGTTACAACAAATGCCAACTTGTGCCAAAGAATGTCCACTGCAAATCCTGAACTCCCCATCAATCTTGATCTCAACCTTCAATTAGCAACTCCGAATCAGAACTCAATTCAAAGAAATGCCAACTCGTGTCATGGAACGCCGAAAAGAAGTCCTCGTCGACCTTGATCTCAATCTCCTCTGTGTGCTCCCTCACGCTTAAGATGTACTTAGTCGAACCAGCGATGGGCGTCCCCTTAAACTCCGAAACAAATCGATAACCATTGAAACTGTTCCCCAAGACCACAATCCTGTTCAAGAATGTCGATTCATAATTTGCTTCCAACAGATTGTCATACAGAAATGCTTCGCAATGCGGCATGAAGAACAATGTGGGCGCGACGGCGATCCTCCGGCCTTCCTCATCGATCGGGATCATCGAGCAGTCGAAGGACTCGATAACCCTCGACTCGACTGCAGAAATGATAGGATCGAAGACCTCGACCCCGGCAGCGAAGCCCAGGGAGCGTCGCAGCAGGACTGCAAGTGCAAATTGGAGGCGGGCGCGCTCACAGGATCCGATGCTGCCGATGCCGTAGACCACCATGTTGATCAGAGGGTGGGAATCCAAAACTCGAGCGAAATTGGCCTGGATGGCGGGGCTCTGGAGCTGATCCAGGAAGGTGGCGAAGAAGGCCGAGGCTTGGAGCTTCTTAATGGAGGCCTCCACCTTGCGGATGAGTAGAGACTCCGAGCGGTCGTCCTCCGAGTCGGGGGCGGGCAGTGGAGGGTAGATCCGGCATGGGGCTGGGGTTTTGGGGGAGGCTCTGGGCTTCCTGGGGCGGTTTTTGGCCCGGCGGCGGTCGACCACGACGGTCCAACCGCCGTCCATTTCTTTAAGCTCCTCTGTTTCAGGCGGACAGAAGAATCTGGGTCTTATTTGAGAGAGAGAGAGAGAGGCGCGACTCACAAGCGATGGGGATCTGAAGATCTGATGGGATGATGTGCTCTATATACGCTCCAATTACAGCTCGCCGGTTTGGGTTAAACGGATCCTGATTTGGTCGAGGATCAGATCCGCTTGAACCAATATTTAGGGAGCGTCTGGCATTTTTCAGGTTGGGTTCCAATGCAGTTAATTAAACATATTAACTTCCTTTGGGTCCAAAATAACCAAACCAGTTACTGGTTCCAGATAAACAGCAATTAGTAGATTGAATAGATGAAGCAAACCACAAACCACATAAAAAAATTTACCCTATTGGGTCTGCAAGTAGCCAAGGGACAACTGAATCCAGTAATCAGTGATCAGATGGGACCAATGTGAAAGCACATTGGTTGGTGTATTCGAGATTCAAGGTTCAACGCACCCCATAACTGAGCGGTAGGGCTGGAAGCAAGTCCAGTATGTAAGGTGTCCAACCTGCCTACGTCGAAAGCCCTCGGACTAAACCCACCTGCAAGCAGGTTGGATCCACAAGCCCATTCAACTAAATAAAAAAATGAGGACTTCAAAGTAGCAAGCTAGCCCTAGGTTGGCACATGGAATTAGTTTCAACCTGGCTTGTTAGGCTCACTTCATCATTATCATCATGATTGCATGAATAATTGCTTTAGGTTCGTTTGATAGGATTTGGACCAAGTTTTCTGCTCACTTGATATTAACCCTTATTTGCATAAGGCTGGACCGGTATAAGTGCTACTTGCCCTTCAAATCTGAACATCAGGCCTCATAAAAGTAAGAGAGAGACTTTGCCCTGATTTCAGAAAGGGATATAAGCCCAGTGACTTGGTTTGGTTGGACCAATCACTTGTGTCAAGATCCACGAATTGGGCATGGATGAGCACACATGAGACGAGACTTACGTGGTTCGGCTTTACAAGCCTACGTCCACGAGAGGGTTGTGTATGTTCGCCCCCGATGATTCACTGAATCCCACGTCCGTGTTCGGGGGATCGAATGAGCGCCACGTATTCATGCACATGGGGCTCGTATTCCCGTGTATGTTGACATAACTTTGCATCGGGACTCTGGTGCTGTTGCAAAGACTTAATCACCCTTACTTGCTTTTCTTGCCCTGAAATGACGGTTAGAGGAAATGACAAAAATATCCTCCATTCAAAAGTTGTGAAACGACGGGTGGGGAAAAGGACAAAAAAGTCCTCCTTCCAGAAAGTTTGATGTTAACCATTTAAAGTGGAGACGTTCGCCTGCGCCATCTGCTGTAACAGTGCTCCCATTATCAACGTTCCAGTGTTACAAAACATTCCAGTGTATTTTCTTCATTACTGTTGTTGTTAGGCATCATGGAAGAAAGTAATGATTCACAAACATTCCAACCAGTGCCATCAAGGCACAGTGAGTAGCTTTTCATCTCATCATGCTATCGATGAAGAAGGCATGTCGTCTTGTGTGCCATTAAGGCATTGTTTGGTTATTGCAGGTAGATCTTGTTATTACGAAAGTTGGAAACTTATCGATATTTGTAAGACGCTGGGACCTGTTGACAAGAACGCTTGTTTGCAGATGCTAGGAAGGGCCTCTACCCCATCAGGTATCCTACAGTCACTCATCATATGCATTGTATCTCAAACCGTTGTATTAGTAACAGACTCTCATTTTTGTGAGATACATTTTTGTTAGTTAATATCGATTTGTTTGCTATTATGTTCAAGTTCTTCCTTATCGATTTGTAATTTATTGTGCGATATATTTATCGACCTTTTAGATAGTATGTTTTTGTATCGTCGAGTTATAAGTTATAAAAACTGAACTGCCGTATCGATTTTCAATATCTGACAAATCGCTATACATATCGTTTTGTAAGATATTATATGTTTTGTAATATGTATTTGTAAGATATTTGTACACAGACTTTGAAAACGTTTGGGTGCAGAAACACATCTTGACACGCATGGCGGGGCGATTTTCGCATGCATATCGTTGCTCTCTCAGCGACTTCTATTGAACTCGCTTTAGAGCCTCGTGGATATTATGAGAGCGTTATCGTCAACACACATGTACGACATGTTTATTTTATTGGCATGGTAAGCGACACGTCGATGCTCAGCACAAGCAAACATCAAACCACACTTGCTTTGATACTTTTATTCATTAAATCGTTGCTTTGACTTGCGTAACCCTAGTGGTATCCGTTCTTATATGCATCCTGATTAAATCGTAGTAAACCTATGCCGCTTGCTAACGGAAATTGATATATTGCTTACAAAACATTCCACTGTCTTCTTTTATTTCTCGTTGTTGTTAGGCATTAAGAAAGAAAGCAATGATGCACAAACATTCCAACCAGTTCCATCAAGGCGGCGTGAGTAGCTTCCCAGCATCATGCTATCGATGAAGAAGGCATGTCGTCTTGTGTGTCATTAAGGCTTTGTTTGGTTATTGCAGGTAGATCTTGTTCTTACGAAGGTTGAAAACTTATCGATATTTGTAAGACGCTAGGACCTGTTGACAGGAATGCTTGTTTGCAGATGCTAGGAAGGGCCTCTACCCCATCAGGTATCCTACATTCACTCATCATATGCATTGTATCTCAAACCGCTGTATTAGTAACAGACTCTCATTTTTGTGAGATAATATCGACTTGTTTGCCATGTTACTGCAAACACAAATTGATATATTGCTTAAAACATTATTGAGCTTATCATCAGGTTGTAATAAAGACGATGTAGCTCAATTAATAGAAAGATCTGGAGAATTGAATATCTATACTTATGACCCAACTGAAGAATTGAACATCTGCACTAACGATGCACATGAAAAGAAGGGTGCAGGCAGTAGACCCACTATTGACTTGAATGTTCCGGTGGAAGAAATGCAATTCAATGATGAGGTAGACTACCATGACAGCGCACATAATAAAAGTGTATGCACCGGGAATGTACACGGAAGTACACCTGACTTCAATGTTCCAGGAGAAGAAATGCAATTCAATAATGATCCTGATTTTGATGTCAGTACACTTAATAAAACCGTAGGAACTGGGAATGTACATGGAATTGCACTTGACTATGTTCCTGTAGAAGGAATGCATTTTAATAACGAAGAAGATGCATATAAATTTTACAATGATTATGCCTTAAAAGTTGGCTTCAGTGTGAGAAGGTTTTCTTGGTCAAAAAATGCACAGGGTGTCTTGGTTAGAAAGACATATGTCTGTTCCAAGCAAGGTTGGAAGAAATCAATGGGAAATCCAACTAGGAGCACGCCAGAATCAAGATGTGGATGTCAGGCGAGATTGGTTTTGAGAAGACATCCGAATGGGAAATTTGTCGTGCGTACTTTAATCAGTGATCATAATCATGATTTATCTGCATCATTTATGACTCCTATGCTAAGGTCACATTGTAAAGTAACTGTAGCTCATGCTGCAATGGCTGAAATAGCCGATAGCGCCGGCATTGCACCAAGGAAGACATACAATTTGTTTACCCGCATAGATGGTGGTCGCGAAAATGTGTCATTCACACCTTTGGATCTTAGAAACCACTTGAGCAGGAAGAGGACAGATAACATGAAGAACGGAGAAATATGTTGTTTGGTTCGTTACTTACAAAATAAATCAAGCAATGAACATGGTTTCTTTAGTGCAATGCAAGTGGACGCAGATGGATATGCCGTGAATATGTTTTGGTCAGATTCAAGGTCTAGATTAGATTATGAATGCTTCAATGATGTGCTTGTGTTTGATACTACAGTAAAGATTAACACTGAACAGTGGCCATTTGCGCAGTTTGTGGGAGTGAACCATCACGCACAGAGTTGTATATTAGGCGGTGCTTTTGTGTATGACCAGACCAAGGAAACCTTTGAGTGGTTGTTCAGAGTATTTACACAGGCAATGAACGGGAAGCATCCTGAAACTGTACTCACAGATGGTGATCACGGAATTGCGGCTGAAGTGCTTCATGTGTGGCCAGATGCACATCATCGCCTGTGTTTGTGGCATATCTTTCAAAATGCAGCAAAAAACATAGGACACATATTTAATCAGAATACAGGGTTTGACAAACATTTTACAAGGTGTGTACTTCGTAGCGTAGACGAGGTCACCTTTAAGTCAGATTGGGACAAAATGATTAAGACATACGACCTTGCTGACTGTCTGTGGTTACAAAATTTATATGCAGAAAAAGAGAAGTGGGCATTGGCATATGGAAGACAATACTTTTGTGCAGGTATGATAAGCACACAAAGAGCTGAATCTATGCATGCCACGCTGAAGAAAACCCTGTATTCATGTTTAACAATGTTTCGTTTCATGGAACAATATGAATTATTTGTAGACGGTCTAAGACAGAATGAGCTTGAACAAGACGTGAAATGCTTCAATACACGACCTCTAACTTTTGGCATGAAAATATTGATGCGACCTGCAGCTTTGTATACACTAACTGTGTAAGACCCATAATTTTTCAGTATCTTTCTGAAGAAATTCACGAGGCATTTTCAAGTAAAAATAGCATCTGAACCCGAAATACGAATCAGATCGATTTGTACGAGCCAGTTATACTTAGGATATTCGTCGAATCGCGAATATATGCTCAAACACTCTGGAAGCCATAACTTCCTATCTGAACAAAATCAAAGGATTCCTGCGAGCCAACTTTCTTAGTGGCATCAATACGAAGATATTGCGTACTCAGAATTTTTCGGAAAAAAATCGCCGAAAACCCGAAATTCTTGCGGGACCCACAGAAATATGGGTGAGACCCACAGAAATATTTCTCAAAAAATATTCTAGAAGATTCTAGAATATTCCAGCACCTTCCAGCACCTTCCAGAGCCTTCCAGCTCCTTCTAGCACCTTCCATGGAAGGGATTCTCAGAAAAGCCCAAGGGTAAAGAGGGGATTCTGAAACTTGAGGCCCAAGTTTCAGAACCTATAAATAGAGGACCCCCCCTCCTTTAGAAAATCGCCAACCCCTCTCTCTCTCCTCCTTTTCCAAACCTCCCCTACCTAGCCTAGCCCACCTGAGCCCACCTGACCTGGTCTGAGCCTGCCTGACTTAGCCTGAGCCTGCCTGACCTGGTCCTAACCCACCTGACCTGGGTCTGAACCCACTTGACCTGGTCCAAACCCAGTTGACTTGACTTGAACCTAGTTGGGTTTAAAGTCAAAGTCAAAGTCCTTTTTGGTCCAGATTCCGGTTTGGATTTCTGAACCCAGACTTAGCCTACTTGAGCTGAGTTCGAACCTGCTGAACCCAGTTGACTTGGATCGAACCCTGTTTGGTTCAAACCACTTAGGTTGAGTAGCTTGACCTGCTCTACCTCTTTCTCAACTAAGTCAGCTTCATCTGACTTAGTCTGACCTCTCGAAGGAAGGCTCGAAGCCAAAGAAGCAACCCGGAGCCGTTTCTTTCACGATTTGAAGTAAGTTCGCTTCATTAAACCATCTCTCTCAAGTATTTGATTGTTTGTATATAGCATATACTTTCTGAAGTAGTATCTTGCTTTAGTTCTTGGTTGAGCCCTCTAGGACACTTCGGTGTTCACGCGCTCGCCTCGTAACTATCGTCGGATATATATGTTCGAATACGCAGTATATGCGTTCTTCAAAATAGTATCTCACCCTAGTTCTTGGTTGAGCCCTCTAGGACACTTCGGTGTTCACTCGCTCGCCTCGTAACTATCGTTGGATACAGATCTAGGTGTATATTTGCTGATACTGCCGACGCGTCTTATATCGCACAGGCCATGTAATTTACCTTTGTCGTCGCGTCGTATGATGCCAAGGCTCCCTGCTTTCTGTACTTCCGATTACTGCACTTCCGATTATGCATTTACTTACGCCGTCGCGTCGAACGATGCCAAGGCTCCTGCTTTCTGCAATGTATTTACTTACGCCGTCGCGTCGAACGATGCCAAGGCTCCTGTTTTGTTATATATGTAGAATATTTCGTTCAGTTACACACCCTGAACAATAGTATATGCATTTCCTTTACGCCGCCGCTGTATAAAGCACAGGCTTCTGCTTATATTACATATATGACGCGTAAGTGAGCATTCAAACGGAGATCAACTCCAAAATCGCCCATGCGATTCCCTTACCGCTCCTCGTACAAGATTCTGCTTGACGAATGAAGCCCCTATTGGAAAGGCTTCGCCTTTTGGCAAAATGCTCTTTACGTAAAGACTAAATCAATTACGTATGGCCTGACTATGACCCAAGGTTCCTGCAACCTTGATGGATGCAAAGTACGCACAACGGTGTGCATCCATTTCTCGAGTTAAGCGTAGCGATTTCCCACCAAAGAGGGGAGATGCCGCTGAAACGGATAAAAGAAACGCACGCTTTCTCCGTAAAAGAGAGGAAGTGCTGCTAAAATTCCTGAAGGAGCTAAGAATGGCTCAGAAAGAACGTAGCAGAAGTGCTACCCAGTTATGGAACGCCTTCTACAATGTAGAAAGGTTCGTCGCACCACTGTCGGTAGAGCAGAGAAGGTGTTGACAGAATGGTTGGCAGAAGAGCTGCCAAAACCAGTTAAGTGGCACAATGATGTTATTTGTTGGAACGATGTCAGAATGACTCGTCTCCCTGACACCTGCAAGGGCATCATACTTGTAAGAGCCGTTGCGCCAAAGTAGTGGTAGCGCCTTGACGAGGTCCTGAGCTCGTTGCGTAAAAATACGCTGAGTAGCCGATCCGTAGAGATCGAGTCATGTGCATGCTCATTGAGAATTATCAGACAACCAGACTCGTAAGGGCCGCTGAGCCGGAGTGTATTGTTTCCACCGAAAGAGGTGAAGTGCTCGTCAAGGCCGAAGTGCCGAGAGCAGAGTTAAGCATGCATATGAATAAAACCTTTGTTCCACGGTGAAAACCGTGTGGTTGATTGGGGTCGGGTACATACTTCTCAAAGGCTGCCCTATAGGCATGCAATGTTCGTCAAGTAATTGTAAGACCGGCAGGCCCCTTTCAGAATTTCTCACCGAGGAAGACGGTGATGGCGCAGCCTTGAGTGACATATATTTCACCCGAACCTGATAGAGTTCATTGATGGCCTTCGTCACTCAGAGGTATGGAGGTCGTGGTTATCCTTAAATATCTAAGGATTGAACCCAACTACTGCAGTAGCAGAATGCATTCGGATACCTAGTAAGGATCTCTTCCGGTATGTTGTACCGTCCTACTAGGGGGATGGGGTCAACAGGCCTCTGGGGTATCTAAAATACATAGAATAATCAACCCCCAGATCGTCGCGTTGTCGCCCAGATATGAGTCCCCTAAGCCCAGGGGGAGGTGCAATTATCGAAACAAAGCATTAGCTTAGGTACAACGCTACTTTGAATGTATGAGTGGATGACGTTGTTGAGTCAGTCCTGCATAACCTTTGTGAAGGTGTCATGGTCGGTATACTACTGGACCGATTGGGAAAGAACCCCATTGATATCCGTACGACTAAGTGAAGCTCGGAGAGCTGTCCTTAGATTCGTAGGATACGGATGTGCCAAGCATAAAGGCTTGAGCTAGACATCCATTCGTGACTCTGAGGAAGTCAAGGCTAAGTCGTAGAGACTTGAGAGGTTATTCTAACTCACAGCCCTGAAGAGGCTTATGCGAAGTCATGACGACTTGCGTGGATGTTCAACTCATAGCCCTGATGAGGCTTGTGCGATATACGCTAAGTCATGGAGGCTTGAGCGTCGTATTACGAACTGCGACCCTGAGTGGTCTATGCATTTACTTGAGTTGAATAGATAGGTGTTTGCCTACTTACCAGACCATCAGTGGTTCTGACCCCGTTTAATGGGGATTTCAGGTGTTGAACCTGCGTGGCGATATGCGGAGCAAGGCGGCATCAAGTTCCAGGGTTTCTCTAGACAGAGTTGTACTGCTTCCTTTTTATTGAACCTTCACTGCTTTTCTAAGCAGTAGTGTTGTAATAAACATGTGCTTTCGATAAAATGGAACACTTTGGTGGTCAATGAGTTGCTTGGCCACATACCTGCAACGTGCTCGGAGTTTTCTAAAACCGACGACTCATTATCGTCTTATTCCGCTGCTAAAAGCTTTTCTAAGTTCCGCTGCAAAGAAAAAAAAAAAAGAAATCCATGAAAATTTTAACTTAGCTTTGTTTTGGAAATCCGGGGCGTTACAGAATTGGTATCAAAGCATGAGTCTGAGAAACCTGGTTCAAGATCCGTCATAGTCCCGATATCGCACTGTAAGTATATGTTTTTATACTTTTGTTCTGATCTGGGTGCATCTTTGTATAGATGGCAACTCATGACTCTCGAGGATATTGCTATCGCTGCAAGGTCATGCACGATGAGTGGATATACCGTATGAAGTCCAAGACTGCCAATACTGTGGCGAAGATGGGCATTCCGCCAACGAATGCCAAAGGAAATATACCGCCGATATGGGTCGGCGGGCTTCAAAGGGTCTCAGGGATGAGACTTCGCGTGTTAGTGGACCGCATCACTCTAGTGTTGGGAGCAACCATGCCCCAACATCTTTTGATGAATTACCAAGGCTGAGGGATTTTGATTTGAACTTCCCTGCGGAGGTCTATCACTCGCCAAGCTACCATCCGGCATCACATATGCCGAGCTTAAATGGCAGGAACAAAAGAGGGGATTCTTTCTGTTCGCCAATCATTATTCCAGACTCCCAGAGTCTTGATCTTGTTGACTGGGAAAGTGGACTGGAGTCTCTCATATATCCCCAGTATTCGCTTGCTAGTGCGGAAGTGCCGCCCAAGCCAAAGCTAGTAGTGCCTGCACCAAGGCCATGTGGCAATAGATGGACCTTTTGGAGTTCGTCTTCATCAAAGAAATCCAAGTCTTAAAGAGACTGGTGATGTTTTGGAGTCAGTAGACTCATGTATATAGTTTCTCAACGCCTAAAGTCTGCCAGTGCGGCATGACGTTTTGTTTAAGGCGATGCTTGTGTAAATGTGATGTATATTAAGTAAATAAAGCTTTTACTTCCTCATATACATCGAGAAACTAAAAACAAGTGCTCGTGTGTGCATAGATAAATGGCTCCTACGACGAGGAGAACCATGCCGAGCGAGGAGTCCCATACACAGGGCTTCCTGCTAGAGACACTCAACAGGCTTGCGTCTGCCATTCGTGAATCAAGGCAAGCACCAACCCCACCTCGCAATGAGAACCTTGGAGGAATAACATATGAAAGGTTCCTCAAACTCGACCCACCTGTTTTCGTTGGCAGTGCCGATCCAGAGCTCGCAGAAAGCTGGATCGAGAAAACAGAGCGTGCATTCCTGGTATTGGGAGTACCAGAGGATAGAAAGACTAACTTCGGCACATATAGGCTGAAGGATAATGCACGAAAGTGGTGGGATACCACTAGGATTATCCAGTTCTCACTTCACGAAGTCATCCCTTGGAATGATTTTCGGAGGGAATTTTTGGATAACTACTTTCCGATACACTCCAGAAATAAGAAAAAGATGGAGTTTCTGGAACTAGAGCAGGGTGGTATGAGTCTTATCGACTATACTACCAAGTTTCAGAACCTTGAGCGGTACTGCTCTCGGTTATTCGATACTGACCTAGAGAGGGCCGATAAATATATCAATGGATTTCGGGAAGGGCTACGATCTCGAGTCATAACTAGCATGCCCCAAACATTTCAAGCCGCTATGGCAGCAGCTTCAAAGATTAGTGCAGACTGGGAGCGATGCAAAGGGGTCGTAGTAAAGCGACCGGTAGCAAGTAATGGGAACAACAAGAGGACGTTCCCTAGTGGCCAAGAATCACGACCAGCTTTTTATAAGAGGGATTTTCAGGAGAACAACTTTACTCCACCGGCCGAACGGCCATTACAGATGGTAGAAGCCAATCAGCCCTACCAACAGTCTAATTTTCGATGCCCAAGGTGTAGCTCAGATCATCCTGGAAGGGTTTGTCCTCGCGATACGGGAGGTTGCCTGTATTGCGGCAAACCAGGGCATCGTGTAAGAGAATGCCGCAAGAAGGCCTCAGATCTTCAACGAAGAAATATGGGATCTGGAGGACCCTCTCAACAAATACAACAACAACGACTGCCACTACCCAGGATAGAGCAGAAACCTGTGGCAGGTTGTGTCTATGCGGTGACAGCCGAACAACTCACGGATAATGATCGTATCAAGGAATCTGAATACCTTGATAGATAGAGTTATGTTGGGTAAGAAGCAATTGAAAGACAAGATCCAATGAATGCTTGAGACAAGTGGCTTATGACCTTGTGTACGGTCATCTGGATAGATATGTATCCTTGCTCTGTAAAGTAATTTTTTGGATTTGTCAAATAAAAATCTTAAGTGCTTATGCCCAAAATTTATGGCTATAGACCCCATGATTGAGAAATTAAGTTTGCATAATTAGAACGTCAAAAGTTACTTAATAAAATAAACCATCGAGGAATTGTTCCCAAGAAGAGAGTCCTGTGAGGTTTTACATATTCAAGATCAGATCGTCTAGCCAGAGTGAGCCTGTGAGGGTATACAGCTCCGTGCAAGTGTATATGTTCCAAAACCAGTAGCTTGGCTAGTATGATTCTGTGAGGGTGTACTGATCCAATATCAGGTAAGTCTGACGAAGGCGAACCTGTGAGGAGGTACGTTTCCAATACCAGGTAGTCTGACAGGGGACTTATTCCAATATGGTTAATCTCTAGAAGAATGATCTGTGTGTACAAAATAGTTACACAGGATGGCTATAATAATAGCCGGTTGGAAGAACATTGATTCAACAAACTATCGTGGTTGTAGCATAATTTGAACTCAGATATGAGAAACATACTTCATTGATCAGGAATCATGATATGAGGTTATGACTGGAATAAATACGATGTTGAACTAAGTGAACAACATTATGAATCTAACATATGGGAGAAATATCCCGAGTTACGCACTTAGTACACTTAACTGAATTTCGCGGACGAAATTCCTTTAAGGGGGTAATGATGTACGACCCATAATTTTTCAGTATCTTTCTGAAGAAATTCACGAGGCATTTTCAAGTAAAAATAGCATCTGAACCCGAAATACGAATCAGATCGATTTGTACGAGCCAGTTATACTTAGGATATTCGTCGAATCGCGAATATATGCTCAAACACTCTGGAAGCCATAACTTCCTATCTGAACAAAATCAAAGGATTCCTGCGAGCCAACTTTCTTAGTGGCATCAATACGAAGATAATGGCGTACTTAGAATTTTTCGGAAAAAAATCGCCGAAAACCCGAAATTCTTGCGGGACCCACAGAAATATGGGTGGGACCCACAGAAATATTTCTCAGAAAATATTCTAGAAGATTCTAGAATATTCCAGCACCTTCCAGCACCTTCCAGAGCCTTCCAGCTCCTTCCAGCACCTTCCATGGAAGGGATTCTCAGAAAAGCCCAAGGGTAAAGAGGGGATTCTGAAACTTGGGGCCCAAGTTTCAGAACCTATAAATAGAGGACCCCCCCTCCTTTAGAAAATCGCCAACCCCTCTCTCTCTCCTCCTTTTCCAAACCTCCCCTACCTAGCCTAGCCCACCTGAGCCCACCTGACCTGGTCTGAGCCTGCCTGACTTAGCCTGAGCCTGCCTGACCTGGTCCTAACCCACCTGACCTGGGTCTGAACCCACTTGACCTGGTCCAAACCCAGTTGACTTGACTTGAACCTAGTTGGGTTTAAAGTCAAAGTCAAAGTCCTTTTTGGTCCAGATTCCGGTTTGGATTTCTGAACCCAGACTTAGCCTACTTGAGTTGAGTTCGAACCTGCTGAACCCAGTTGACTTGGATCGAACCCTGTTTGGTTCAAACCACTTAGGTTGAGTAGCTTGACCTGCTCTATCTCTTTCTCAACTAAGTCAGCTTCATCTGACTTAGTCTGACCTCTCGAAGGAAGGCTCGAAGCCAAAGAAGCAACCCGGAGCCGTTTCTTTCACGATTTGAAGTAAGTTCGCTTCATTAAACCATCTCTCTCAAGTATTTGATTGTTTGTATATAGCATATACTTTCTGAAGTAGTATCTTGCTTTAGTTCTTGGTTGAGCCCTCTAGGACACTTCGGTGTTCACGCGCTCGCCTCGTAACTATCGTCGGATATATATGTTCGAATACGCAGTATATGCGTTCTTCAAAATAGTATATCACCCTAGTTCTTGGTTGAGCCCTCTAGGACACTTCGGTGTTCACTCGCTCGCCTCGTAACTATCGTTGGATACAGATCTAGGTGTATATCTGCTGATACTACCGACGCGTCTTATATCGCACAGGCCATGTAATTTACCTTTGCCGTCGCGTCGTATGATGCCAAGGCTCCCTGCTTTCTGTACTTCCGATTACTGCACTTCCGATTATGCATTTACTTACGCCGTCGCGTCGAACGATGCCAAGGCTCCTGCTTTCTGCAATGTATTTACTTACGCCGTCGCGTCGAACGATGCCAAAGCTCCTGTTTTGTTATATATGTAGAATATTTCGTTCAGTTACACACCCTGAACAATAGTATATGCATTTCCTTTACGCCGCCGCTGTATAAAGCACAGGCTTCTGCTTATATTACATATATGGCGCGTAAGTGAGCGTTCAAACGGAGATCAACTCCAAAATCGCCCATGCGATTCCCTTACCGCTCCTCGTACAAGATTCTGCTTGACGAATGAAGCCCCTATTGGAAAGGCTTCGCCTTTTGGCAAAATGCTCTTTACGTAAAGACTAAATCAATTACGTATGGCCTGACTATGACCCAAGGTTCCTGCAACCTTGATGGATGCAAAGTACGCACAACGGTGCGCATCCATTTCTCGAGTTAAGCGTAGCGATTTCCCACCAAAGAGGGGAGATGCCGCTGAAACGGATAAAAGAAACGCACGCTTTCTCCGTAAAAGAGAGGAAGTGCTGCTAAAATTCCTGAAGAAGCTAAGAATGGCTCAGAAAGAACGTAGCAGAAGTGCTACCCAGTTATGGAACGCCTTCTACATTGTAGAAAGGTTCGTCGCACCACTGCCGGTAGAGCAGAGAAGGTGTTGACAGAATGGTTGGCAGAAGAGCTGCCAAAACCAGTTAAGTGGCACAATGATGTTCTTTGTTGGAACGATGTCAGAATGACTCGTCTCCCTGACACCTGCAAGGGCATCATACTTGTAAGAGCCGTTGCGCCAAAGTAGTGGTAGCGCCTTGACGAGGTCCTGAGCTCGTTGCGTAAAAATACGCCGAGTAGCCGATCCGTAGAGATCGAGTCATGTGCATGCTCATTGAGAATTATCAGACAACCAGACTCGTAAGGGCCGCTGAGCCGGAGTGTGTTGTTTCCACCGAAAGAGGTGAAGTGCTCGTCAAGGCCGAAGTGCCGAGAGCAGAGTTAAGCATGCATATGAATAAAACCTTTGTTCCACGGTGAAAACCGTGTGGTTGATTGGGGTCGGGTACATACTTCTCAAAGGCTGCCCTATAGGCATGCAATGTTCGTCAAGTAATTGTAAGAACGGCAGGCCCCTTTCAGAATTTCTCACCGAGGAAGACGGTGATGGCGCAGCCTTGAGTGACATATATTTCACCCGAACCTGATAGAGTTCATTGATGGCCTTCGTCACTCAGAGGTATGGAGGTCGTGGTTATCCTTAAATATCTAAGGATTGAACCCAACTACTGCAGTAGCAGAATGCATTCGGATACCTAGTAAGGATCTCTTCCGGTATGTTGTACCGTCCTACTAGGGGGATGGGGTCAACAGGCCTCTGGGGTATCTAAAATACATAGAATAATCAACCCCCAGATCGTTGCGTTGTCGCCCAGATATGAGTCCCCCAAGCCCAGGGGGAGGTGCAATTATCGAAACAAAGCATTAGCTTAGGTACAGCGCTACTTTGAATGTATGAGTGGATGACGTTGTTGAGTCAGTCCTGCATAACCTTTGTGAAGGTGTCATGGTCGGTATACTACTGGACCGATTGGAAAAGAACCCCATTGATATCCGTACGACTAAGTGAAGCTCGGAGAGCTGTCCTTAGATTCGTAGGATACGGATGTGCCAAGCATAAAGGCTTGAGCTAGACATCCATTCGTGACTCTGAGGAAGTCAAGGCTAAGTCGTAGTGACTTGAGAGGTTATTCTAACTCACAGCCCTGAAGAGGCTTATGCGAAGTCATGACGACTTGCGTGGATGTTCAACTCATAGCCCTGATGAGGCTTGTGCGATATACGCTAAGTCATGGAGGCTTGAGCGTCGTATTACGAACTGCGACCCTGAGTGGTCTATGCATTTACTTGAGTTGAATAGATAGGTGTTTGCCTACTTACCAGACCATCAGTGGTTCTGACCCCGTTTAATGGGGATTTCAGGTGTTGAACCTGCGTGGCGATATGCGGAGCAAGGCTGCATCAAGTTCCAGGGTTTCTCTAGACAGAGTTGTACTGCTTCCTTTTTATTGAACCTTCACTGCTTTTCTAAGCAGTAGTGTTGTAATAAACATGTGCTTTCGATAAAATGGAACACTTTGGTGGTCAATGAGTTGCTTGGCCACATACCTGCAACGTGCTCAGAGTTTTCTAAAACCGATGACTCATTATCGTCTTATTCCGCTGCTAAAAGCTTTTCTAAGTTCCGCTGCAAAAAAAAAAAAAAAAGAAATCCATGAAAATTTTAACTTAACTTTGTTTTGGAAATCCGGAGCGTTACAAACTGTATTTGAATGGATCAAGAAAGAGGTGTTGCATGTCATGAATTGCAGAATAGAAGAACTGGTGCAAACCGAGAATATGCACAAATACCATATTTTTTGTCAGGGCGAAAAGCATCAGGAAAGGCAAGAAGCGCATGTCACGTACAATGTCGACAACAGAAGGGTAGAATGTTCGTGCAAAATGTATGAATTCAAAGGTATCCTATGCTGTCATGCATTAAAGGCACTCAATCAAGAGTAAGATACAAGAAATACCTGAGTCTTACGTAATGCGAAGATGGACGAGATGCGCGAAGATTGAAATGCTCGTTATGGACAATGCGAGTAAATCTGGTGTTGACGAGAAGTGCCACATAGCCTCCCGTTACCAACAACTGTGTAGGTCATTCATGCATGTTGCTGATTTGGCATCGAGAAGCGAAGAAGGCTATGCATGTGCAAGAAAAGCTGCAACGGAGTTACTTGAAAACGTGGAGTTAATTCACATTAAGTCTTTTGCAGCGAATTAATACCAGCCGAAGATAATGGGATCGAACAACGTAGGTCAAAATCATGTCTCTCTTGACACTCCCGAGAAGTTGCGCCGAAGCGTAAACATTATCTTCAACAAGTCAGTAGTGAACGTTGTTGATTATGATGGACATATTCATGAAGCAAAGGGTATCAAAAGAAAACCTGCCTCTGATCGCAGTCGTCGGAGGGCAAAGGGTGCACTAGAATTGGTTGGCAAGAAAAGGACTAAGAAACAACCAACCTGTAATAAAAAACAACAAAGCCCTTCGAATGAACAGGTATGTAAAACATTATATTGCTCCCCATTGCGTAAAGCTTGTCAATTAGCTAACTCGTGTAATGTCCATCATGCAGCAATACCCTGCAGAAGTACCGGCAAACGTTCAAACCTACATTCCTTCCGACCAGATTTCCGGCAACGATCGCTACAGTTTTACAAGGCTTTTGGTATGTAATTGATGTTGCGAGGAGGTAGGCATTTCTTGTGAAACTTAATTCAGTGTCTAATATTTTCTCTTTCATGACAAGCTACGATGCAGTCGACAGATAGGTTTGGGACACAAGAATCTCGTGTGGGCTATTAACTTAGTTGGCATGCCTCTTTGCATGACCCGATCTCCACAATGCCGGATTTTTGAAGAGTTTATAGTCGTTTGTCATTGACGACTTGCGGTTCGTGGTTGAATTTGTTCAAATCGATAGATAGCGGGTTTTTGCTTCTAGTTGTTCTAGTTGTTTCAATAATATACCTATGTTTTCTTTCAGCTAGACTGTTTTGTTATGGTGTTTTTGGACAAGATCTATGATGAACTATTCTATGGTTTTCAAGATAGTTTTTAAAGTCATTTGAAAGATACTCTTCTCCGGAATCAACTCTAAAGATTTTTGAAATTATCATTAAATTGATTTTTAATCATCATATGATATGTCTTAAACGATGCAAAAACTTCATGCTTATGTTTAAGGAAGTATATCCAACAAAATCTTGAATAATCATAAAAAAAATAACATAGTAAGCAAATCCTCCCTTAGATACTATGGGTGTCTTCGCCTCGAAAGAATAGCGCACAAAGTATTGGCGAAGACAAATACAGCGATTGTTTGCCATCGCTGATTACAGCGATGCAAATAATCAATAGATAAGGAAAGGATTTGTTGCCATCGCTGGACACTTTGTGCTTTGAGTCGGAGAGCGATCTGTGGCATCGCAGCATAAATGCGAGTGCACAAGTTCAAAAGATTTGTTTGTAAACGTAGATCTTTGTTCAAAAGTCAAGCTTCTCATTTTTTCAAAAATGCAATGATTACAATTGAAATTACTATTACAGAGATCTTTGTCTTCGCAATCGCTGTATTTGTCTTTGCCTCGAAAGAATAGCGCACAAAGTATTGGCGAAGACAAATACAGCGATTGTTTGTCATCGTTGATTACAGCGATGCAAATAATCAATAGATAAGGAAAGGATTTGTTGCCATCGCTGGATACTTCGTGCTTTGAGTCGAAGAGCGATCTGTGGCATCGCAGCATAGTGATTTGTGGGTATTGTTCGAATGTCAAATCACACGTGGAAAACGTATTTTTGAATATTTAAAACTTAATGAGCGGCATGGAAAGACGTATTTTTGAATACTTCGAACGCAAGCATTTAATTTGGCGGCGGTTATCAAAAAAAGGCGGCATGCGAAAAGCCGTATTTATATTTTTTTTAAACGCAATCAATTAATTAGCTTCGTGCTTTGAGTCGGAGAGCGATCTGTGGCATCGCAGCATGGTGATTTTTGGGTATTGTTCGAATGTCTAATCACACGTGGATAGCGATATGTGGCATCGCAGCGTAGAACGTTGTTGATTATTGTTGGACTGTCAATCTTAGTGTGATGCAAAGGATTATTCAAGTGTGCTGCGATGTGTGGCATCGCAGCGTAGGACTGTCAATCACTGTGCTGCGATGCCACAGATCGCTATTCAACGATAACCACAAATCGCCATACACCTCTAGTGAACTTCTTCTTCAACAAATCTTTCGCGTTCCCGACACCTCCACTTGCCTTTTGAAATCATTATTGTTATCTTGTGAAAAGTTGTATCCATATATTATAAATAAAAGGCTACTCAATGTGTATTTTCCAACGGATACCCATAAATGTTTGAGTTGTCGTACAGTATTCATTGATCATGTTGGTTGAGCAGTACATCTTTTAGGTCATAAATAGTCGCATTGAGTATTCATTGTGGTTGTAATCATCAAAAGAAAGATTGCCCAAGCTAAGAGTCTTGAGAGAGTAGAGGAGGGCCTCACCACCCACCGAATAACAAAAAATACAACGACTCAACTTCAAGTGCAGTAAGGACCCAGAGTCGAATAAATTTAGAGGCAGCTCATTAGTAAGGACCCACAACAGTCAATGTGCAGGTCAGTCGGTGCTTGATGGAGCAATGTAGGATCTTCTGATGGATGTGCACAGAAGCAGAAATAGAAGGGAGAGAGAGCGAGAGAGGGTTGATGAGCCCCCGGACCCCCCTCCTGTAAGGGCAAAAGGCCATGAACACACTGGGAGGAGCCCTCAGACCCCCCTTCTGTAAGGGTAAAAGCTCTGAATCAGACTCCATAACTCTTCAAGTTGAATGATGCTACCCACACTGGGAGGAGCTCTCAGACCCCCCTTTTTGTAAGGGTAAAAACTCTAAATCAGACTCCACAACTCTTCAAGTTGAATGATGCTACCGACGCTGAGAGGAGCCCCCAGACCCTCCTCCTGTAAGGGTAAAAACTCTAAATCAGGCTCCACAACAGTAAATGTGCAGGTCAGTCGGTGCTTGATGGAGCAATGTATGATCTTCTAATGGATGTGCACAAAAGCAGAAATAGAAGGGAGAGAGAGAGAGAGAGTGAGAGTTGAATGATGCTACCCACGCTGGGATGAGCCCCCAAACCCTCCTCCTGTAAGGGTAAAAACTCTGAATCAGGCTCCACAACAGTCAATGTGCAGGTCAGTCGGTGCTTGATGGAGCAATGTATGATCTTCTAATGGATGTGCACAGAAGCAGAAATAGAAGGGAGAGAGAGAGAGAGTAAGAGGGTTGATGTTCATGGCCTCCTCCAGGGGAGATTTCTTTTTCGGATAATCCTCCAGTGCAGAGACTGGGTCTTAAATAATCATCTTCGGGGCACTTAAGTCTTTACAACCACTCCTTTTCAAGAACCGTCATTTTTTTTGCACCAATGGAGGAGAGGGTACTTAAGTCTTTGCAATCGCATCAAACTCCAACGCTAATTAATGCTGACAAACATGGGGATACGAGACACACATGCTTACATACGTGGTGCTCTTTGGGACCCCCGATCATGAGATGTAGCTAACTGCCCTGTTCGGGGGGGGGGAACATATAACCTGCTTCGTACGTCCACGGGAGAAAGGAGGTTATTTCTGTTTATTGATAATAGATGATGGAATACAAGCCAATATAAATAAACCATGTTTTCCCTTGAGATAAGGGTAAACTAAGATAAGAGCTGGACTCTTATCAACGTTATCAGAGTCAGCATAACAACCGGATAAAGATGGATACTGCCAACAACCTTCGTATGATCCTCCATACTATGATGCTAATCAACATTCTCCCTCAAGTTGGGATCTGATTTCGATCAATCCCAACTTGAAACTTATGTCGATGAACCGGTCCTTGCTTAGAGCCTTGGTGAACATGTTGGTTGGTTGCTGATTGCTTCTCACATGGCTGGTTTTGATCGCCTTTGATTGAATTTTCTCTCTGATGAAGTAACAATCCACTTCTATGTGTTTGGTGCGCTCACGAAAGACTGGATTGACACCTATATAAAGTGCAGCTCGGTTATCACACTTAAGATCCATAGGTTCGCTTGCTGTGAAGCCCATGTCTTCTAAAATGGATTTTATCCAAATTAGTTCACACGTTGTAGCCACCATGGATCTGTATTCAGCCTCAGCGCTTAAACTGACAACTACCCCTTGTTTTTTACTCTTCCACATGATTAGGTTGTCTCTAATGAAGCAGCAATATCCAGAGGTTGATCTCCTAGTGTTTGGGCCGCCTGCCCAATCTGCGTCAGCAAATCTTGTGATGGATAAATTGTTGCTTCTTCTTAATAGAATGCCTTTTCCTGGAGTTCTCTTGAGATACCTTAATATCCTATATGTTGCCTCTAGGTATTGCTTCCTTGGTGAGTGCATGAATTGGCTTAGTGAATTGACCGAGTAAGCAATGCCAGGGTGTAGATAGATTAAGCGACCTATTAGCCTTTGAAAGTTGCCTCTATCCTTGATTATTTCTCCTTCATCTTTCATCAGTTTGAGATTGACTTTCATAAGAGTGTTGACCGGCTTGGCTCCAAGATTACTTGTTTCCTTCAACAAATACAAAGTGTATTTTCTTTGACAAATGAAAATTCTTTTTTTCGAGTGTGCCACTTCTATGCCAAGAAAATATTTGAGTTGCCCTAGATCTTTGATTTCAAACTTTTTGTTCAAGGCGGCCTTAGTTTTATTGATCAATCCATGGTCGTTACCGGTTACTATTATGTCGTCTACGTAGACTAACACTATGGTAGTCCCGGTATCTTTGGATGATACAAATAAAGAGTTATCCGCGGTACTTCTTTTAAAGCCAATGCTGGTAAGGTCCACATTGAGTTTGGCATACCAGGCTCTTGAGGATTGTTTAAGGCCATAGAGAGCCTTATTGAGTTTGCACACTTGATTTTTTTGAAGCTTGTCTTCTAAGCCTGGGGGGATAGCCATAAATATTTCATCTTTGAGACTTCCATGGAGAAAAGCATTTTTCACATCCAATTGGTATAGAGGCCAATTTTTTATGGCGGTGACAGATAGAAGGATGCGGATGGTGTTCATTTTTACTACTAGGGCAAAAGTCTTGTTGTAATCGACCCCCTCTACTTGCACGTATCCTTTGGCCACCAGTCTGGCCTTGTATCGTTCGATGGTGTCGTCGCTTCTATACTTGATGTGATAGGTCCATCGACATCTCACTAGCTTCTTTCCAGTTGGAAGAGGGACGATATCCCAAGTCTTGTTTTTTCTTAGAGCCTCAAACTCCTTGCATGGCTTTTCTCCATTCCGGTTTGGAGTTTGCTTCGCTAAAGGAGTTGGGTTCCGAAGTTTCATAAATTTTTTACAGATAGGCTCAATAGCTCTTGGGTAGCCCTTCGACCTTTAAGTATTGATCTATTGAGTGTGGCACTTGAGATGATGCATACATGGTATAAAAATCTTTGAACTTTGAAGGAGGTTTAATAGCCCTGGTAGATCTCCTAAGCACGGGAGCATTGGGAACATGATCGCTTTCACCATCAACTTGTTGCAAGGGAATTTGATTTTCAACTTCTATCCTAATGTTGTCCACCTCGTTATTCACCTCTAGGGTCGGCAAAGGGGTGTCTTTTGGTTCCCTCTTACTGATGACGTTGGAATTTTCCATCGTGGGCTTTGAAAAATATAGTTCTTCCTCAAAAAATTTGATGTCTCTTGATGTATAGAATTTATGATTTATTGGGTCATAGCACTTACACCCTTTTTTAATTGTAGAATATCCCAAAAAAATGCACTTTGCGGCTCTTTTTTGAAACTTATTTCTTGTGTGCTCTTGTAGGTGTACAAAGCATGTGCAACCAAAAATTCTCAAATGGTTTAAAACAATTTTTCTGTTCAATACTACTTCGAGAGGACTTTTGAAATTCAAATTCATACTTGGGACTCTATTTATCAAATAGCAGGCACATGATATGGCTTAAGCCCAAAATTCATTGGGAACATTTGTCCCAAACATGATGTCTCTTGCAACATTCAGGATATGGTGATTCTTTCTCTCACATACTCTGTTTTGTTGTGGAGTACCAACACACGTGTTCTGGGGCAAAATTCCTTTTTCACTTAAGTATTCTTCAAAAACCAAGTTGATGAATTCTCCTCTGTTGTCATACCTGAATTTTTTGATCTTATAATTGTATTGAGTCAAACCATCTGATAGAAGTTTTTGAAGGCGTTTAACGCTTCATTTTTTCTTTTAAGAAAATAGATTCAACTAGCTCGCGACTTATCATCAATAAACAACACGAAATACTTAAAGTCGGTTGGAAATTCAACAGGGGTTGATCCCCACACATCAGCATGAATAAGTTTGAAGCATGACTCGCTTCTAATTTCAGAGGAATTAAAAGATAGTCTAGTTATTTTGGCAAACTCGCACGCTTCGCAGGAATCAGAAAAAACTTTCAAAAAAGAGAATAAATAACCTATGACTTTGTTTAAAGGGTGGCTGAGTCTTTCGTGCCACAGTTTATGATTTTTTGGATTACTGGCTGCAGTACATGCCATTGTGGGGTTCTTCATCATGTATAAGCCATCGACCAAGGAGCCTTTAACAATCATCTTCTTGGTCTTGTTGTCTTAAATCACAACCTCATGGGGAGAGAAAGTTATAGTAGGTTAGCGACAAATTTAGGCATGTATAAGACATCGACCTGTTCATCATGATACAGCATAGCCATCTTGTTGATACCTTCAATTGGCACGTGAGTGCTATCAGCAATGCATATTGGTGGTCTCTCACATTTCTGGATGTCTAGCAGTCTGCTAGAGTCACCGGTCATGTGATCAGTGGCACCGTTGTCCAAGATCCACTTAAAGTTTTGCCTGTTGAAAATAACATCATGGGTATGAGTTTTACCTGAATCATTGGAATCACGAGAGATAGCAAGGTGTTGTCATTTCGAGCATTAGGCTTCCTTAGCTTGCCATTGAGATCCCAACACCTTTCACGGGTGTGACTGGCCTTTTTGTAATATGTGCATCGGAGTTTGGGTTTTTCCTTCAGTCGTTCGAGATCAGCTTGTTCGGTTGCCTTCTGTTCCTTTACAACTTCGGCTTTGAAGGCGAGTTTCTCATGTTGCTGGCCGGTTTGAGAAGCCTCGAGAGACATGACTTCGCGTCGTGTCTCTTCTTGTTGAATCATGGCACACGCGTTGTTGAAAGATGAAAGAGGGGAGGACATGATAATTTGTCCCTTCAAGGCGTCAAATTCAGGGCCAAGTCTGGCTAAGAGTTTAAGAACTTGATCTTCTTCAAGACGATTTTTGATGACGTCTGTATCTCCAGTTACTGGGCGATATTGCAAGAGCTCCTCCCACATGCCCTTTAAATTGCTCATGTAAACATTAAATGGCTTATCTCCTTTGGTGAGATTGGCAATGTCCTTTTGAAGTTGATAAATACGGGCAAGGTTATTTCTCTTGTCGTATACCTTGCTTAATGAATCTCATAGCTCTTTTGCGGTTTCAAGGAATAAGAAGCCTTCTGCTATGCTTGACTCCATGGAATTGAGAAGCCATGACATAACCAGATGGTTGTTGGATTCCCAGTCATCGTAGTGAGGATCAGAATTATTCTCAGTCATCGTAGTGAGGATCGGAATTGTTGGGAGCCTTTATCTTCCTGTTAATATAACCAAGACGAGATCTACCACTTAAGAATAGGCTGGTGGCTTTAGACCAGCTCATATAGTTCGATCCATTTAGCCGTGTGGTGGTGATCTTCAGAGACGGATTTTGCTCGACTGGTGCAGTCGCAACATTGAAGTTGTTTCCGTTGGGGTTCCCTCTATTGGGGTTCCCCTGTTGTTCGGCCATGAGGATCAAGAGGATGAGATGACTAAGGTAATCCTCTACGCTCTGATACCATGTCACGATTCACAAATTGGGCATGGATGAGCACACATGAGACAAGACTTACGTTGTTCGACTTTACAAGCCTACATCCACGAAAGGAAGGAGGTTATTTCTGTTTATTGATAATAGATGCTGGAATACAAGCCAATATAAATAGACTACGGTTTCCCTTGAGATAAGGGTAAGCCAAGATATGAGCTGGACTCTTATCAACGTTATCAGAGTCAGCATAACAACCGGATAAGGATGGATACTGCTAACAACCTCTGTATGATCCTCCATACGATGATGCTAATCAACAACTTGCACCAAATGGTACCACATTTATCAACCCTTAGAATTAAAAGCATGCTCGTGAAATCTTGGCCTAATAAATCAAGTTTAAGCCTTGGATGCCTTACTAGATCTGGCTCCATTGTTGCACTAAGCCATTCTTCCATCACTTTGCTTATAGATATCAGGCTTGCATGCATCTGTTAAATTTCATTTCTGGTTTGAAAGTCCATCTCTCCTCATCTCCATGCTTTGACTTGGAAATAGGAAAGGCATTCCACAATCCACAATCTAAGGTAGTTCAATGAACAATAGCATCACTATGCAACACAAAAAATATGCACACCTCTTCCCCACATTTTTTCATGCTTGCAAATGAAGACACCAGCAGTTTTTGAGTTTTTAATTCAGAAATGATACTGTGTGTTCATCTGCGAATGTGCTTAGTTGGACTGTGGTGCTTCTCAAGCTTCATCTTTATCCTCTTCTCATCAGCAATCATGGACTATATGGAGATATATACATTACTCTAGTTATCATAGCAGTAGTTTTTACAGATGAAAAGAGCACATATGCAACAACTTGTTGACAACTAATCAATTCATCACCTCAACCCAACTAAGACCGGGCTCCTTTCTTACAGACAAATCTGTCATCATATTTCTTATGCTCAGAGAATGATCCCACATGCATGCTGATGCATAAATATTCGACAACATGACATAAGTTGATGGATCATTAGGTTCTAGCCCAACAAGAATCTCTGCAATTCTGCTACCCAATTCCATGTTTCCATGTTTGTTGCAAGCACCAAGTAGTGTCCTCCATAATATAGATTTGGATTTGATTGGTGCAGATACTACAAATGACTCAGCTTCCTCTAAACAACCTGCACGGCCAAGAAGATCGACCATGCATGCGTAATGGCTCATCGTGTGGGTTAATCCATAGTCATTCACCATAGCATCAAAATACATCCTTCCCCTTTCCACTAACCCTCCATGGCTACAAGCAGAAAGAACTCCAATGAAAGTAATCTCATCAGGCTTGGCTCCAGCCTGTATCATCTCATCGAATATAGCCAAAGCCTTCTCCCCAAGCCCATGCTGGGCATACCCAGCAATCATTGCTGTCCAGGAAACCAAGCTTTTGTAATTCATCTTGTCGAAAAAGCTGTGTGCTTCTTCAACACCGCCAGATTTGCAGTACATATCAATGATAGAGCACTGAACATGTAATTCAGACCCTAAACCAGTTTTGATGACCTTAGCATGGAGAGATTTGCCCACCTTCATTGCTGCTAAGTTAGCAGCAGCAGTAATACAGCTAGCCATGATAGACTCATCAGCTACTATAAATCTTCCCTGAAATTTGGAGAAAAGTTGAAGGGCTTCTTCTCCTTGACCATGTTGTACATAGGCCGAAATCATTCCACTCCATGAGACAAAATCATGATCAGACATCCATGAGAAAACTTGTGATGCGTCATGTATGCTACCACTCTTGGCATACATGTCTATGAGTGCACTTCCAACAAAGCCATGGTACTCAAATCCAGATTTAATCACGTAGTTATGTGTTTGTCTCCCTTTCCCCAAGTCCCTGAGTTTTGAACATGCCTGCAGAACAGCAACAAGAGTAAACTGACTGGGTTTTACAGATTGCAAGCACAGCATATCATGGAATATTTCCAAGGATTCCTCGCAATTTTCAATCTCAACATGCCCCATAATCAGTGCAGTATATGAAAATTCATTGTGCTCATCCATCTCAGAAAACACCATAGCAGCCTCACTCAGTTTTTCACATTTCAAATACATCAACATCAGAGAATTTCCCACATACAGATCCTGCATGCTTAAGATTTTCACTGCCTGGGCATGAATAAGTTTTCCTTCTTCTAGCATGCACCGATTGGTACAAGCTCTCAGAGCATAACTAATAGTAGAAGCAGTTGGAACCAATCCTACATTTCTCATTTCATGGAAAATTTCTATAGCACTAAAATTATTTGAGTTAATCACAAAACCTGAAATTAAAGCAGTATAACATATTGCATTCTTATCCAAAATTTCTTTGAAAACTTCAAAGGAGTCATCCATCATTTCAAAGTTAGCATACATATCTACAAGTGCACTGCCAATAAATGAGTCCATTGCAAACCCTGATTTTAGAAGATCACCATGAACTTGGCCACCAAATTCTGTAGCATTCAAATCTGAACAAATGTTAAAAACAGAAGGAAAAGTGAACTGATCAAGTTTCATTCCTTCTGATTTGAACCTAATAAACAAATCAAGGCCTTCAGCTGCATCACCATAATGATGAAATGCCGAAAGAAAAGTACTCCACAAGACATTGTCTCGTTCCCTTGTACCCCAGAAGACCTTGGCAGCATCTACTCTACAGCCACATTTTGCATACATATCAATAAGAGCACTTGCAATGAAAAGATGATTCGCATAACCGTTCCTAATAACCATTGAATGTAGCATGACACCTCTAATAAAATTTGAAAGATTGGCACATGATCTTATAAGTATTGTATATGTGAAACAACTTGGTGAGACAGCAGACCAAATCATCTGGCGAAACAATTTCATGGCTGATTCATCACTGGCATTTTGAACACGGCCATCTATCAAGGCATTCCACGATGCATCGCACTTCACAGATGCTGCTTCGAAAACCATAGTGGCGTCTTCAATAAGACCAAGTTTCACATACATGTCAATCAAAGATGTGCTGGCAAATATGTAAAGCTCAAATCCACATTTGATCAGGTGACCATGAACAAGCTTCCCAAGATCAAGTTCCCCAGCAACCCAGCAAGCCTTCAGAATGACAGAGTACCCAAATTCGTTTGGGCTAAGACCCAAAGCAACCATATCAGAAAACATTGCCAATGCAATATCAGCACTACCCACTTGCAAATAAGCTGTGATCAAGGTCGTCCAAGAAACCAAGTTTCGTTCAGGCATTTCATCAAACAATTGGCTAGCATCACCCAAACAACCACATCTAACATACATCTGAAGAATATTGTTTTGCACAAAGACATTCTTATCAAGTCCGGTTTTGGTGAGCCTTGAATGAATGGCTTTCCCTCCATTTGAATAATTTTGCTGGCCATGGTACTGTAGAAGGGAAGCATAAGACTGCAGAGAATGGTTATCATGATCTATCTCTGGGTTTTCTTGTGAACCAAAATATGATCTCACAAACCCATGAACATTTTTTTTTTGGTATTTGTAAAATGTTCTACAAATTGAAATTGAACGTTGGTTGGTTTCACAAAGTAGAGAGAAAAATAACGGGTTCGCTATAAAACTCATAGCCCACCTTTGAAGTCATTGAATCCTCACTCTTTTTTTTTTTAATTCTCTTTTTCTGGTCAAGCACGAAAATATCAACATTAAGAAATATGGGGACTGATCCATCGGTTCGGGTCGTCGAGTCGGGTCTGGTATACCCAACCTAGTTACACCCCTAGTAGTCTTAGCTTGATTAGTGCTTAGTCTCTTCCTCTCTGCTCCAATCTTTAGACTTGTAAATAGGGGTGTCAACGGGTTGAGTTTGGTTCGGATCGAGGTAGTACCAGACTCTTTGACCCAGTTTTGGGTATGGTATCGGGTCCGAACTCGAGTCTAATTGGGTCCACTATAATAAAAATCATACCCCGATCGGATAAAAACTATATGAACCAGACCCGGACCATATCCGGTAAAACTATATTTTTTTATCATTTTTAATTGAAAAATTGCAGGTCTTAATTGAAACTCGGGTCGAGTCCGGGTCTGGCATAAAATTTCACAAACTATACCCGGGTCCATGTATTAATCGGACCTTTGGGTTCGGACTCGGGTCTTATTATTTATCACCATACCCGGATCCTGTAAGGTTTGGTTCCGGTAAACCAGGCCCTTTGACACCCTTGTAAACAGTTCGGGTTCCGGTAGGATATTCAAGTAAATTTGAGAATGTTTAGTTAGATTTTGTAAGCAAAACCGTATCCGAATCTGACTCGCATTTATATGTAGCATTTTCACGTTTGAGTCCGAATCCAAATTTGTTTGACTTAAAAGCAGGAAAGGTCTAACCTGATTATATGTATGTGTTGGATCCTTTAAGGTACACTATAATCAGATCCAGGTTATAAACTCTCTGAATATGAGTTCTAATCCCATTATCTTACATTTGACAATATCCAACTCGAGTCTGACATGTTTACATCTCTACCAATCTTCTTCTTAATAGTTTTTTTTTTTATATTTACACGGAGAAACCGCCTCCAAGATCAGAGACCTAACTGCGTTGGCTTTGCCTGCCTTACTTACAATCATTGTCCTGACAGCATAAAACTCCATAGTCTTACCTTTGCTCCCAAAGAGTGGCCACGCTTCAGTTTGCGCAGGGAGTGACGCTCATGGGATTTGAACCTAGACCACCTGCCTGGTGTAGGCCTCATCCCATTAAGCCAAACCCTTTGGGGCTCTTGATAGTTGCCTCATGCACTTTAGAAGTTTAGATGCACAAGCTCACCATAACGGGGTCTTGGCTGGATTGATCGATCGAGCTAGTTCCTATTATGATCCAAATATGATTTTGTTTCCTTTTCTTTATTTTTGATAGGCAATGTGGAGATAACACAATAGGATTCGAAGTTGAGACCCCTCGGTTGTGTAGTCTGACTTGTCCATGTAGAGATATTCGACCTTCAAATTTGATCATATTTATTTACACTTGTATGGCCTCACCTAAATATACACGATCATATTTTTTCCAAATTTGACTTAGATTTAAATATATTATAGGTAGGGCTGGTAAACGAGCTGAATGATCCATGTTTGCGCTGTTTGAGCTCGGATCGTTAAAGGTATACCCCTGCTCGGGCTCGGGTCAAGAGCTCGTTAAAATAGATCTTTTTACGAGCCGATCACAAGCTCGCTTATTTTTTTTTAATTTATTTTTTAAGTTTTTTTAAAAGCTTGATAATATATAAAATATATAATACATGTATGATGCATGTACAAAACATATATAATATGCATATGATGTATATATTATATATAATATATGTATAAAATATATAATATATAAAATGAGCCTAAACTAGCCAAGCCGAGCTTGACATGTTCGTCATTTATCTAAACGAACTGGTTGGTAGCTCAACTCATTGAGCGAGCCTCTCATGAGCTGAGCCGAGCTGAACAACAAGCCACTCATCTCATTTTTCTAATAATGTCTTGGCCAAATCAGTGGCTCATTAAGCCTCCATTGAGGGTAACTGCCACTGGGTGGACAAGCCCTCAGATTGGATGCCTGAATTATGATTTTGTGTCGTGGACATTTCTACAGCCATTTTTTACATTAATCTACTAATAGGGGTCCTCCAACCCCAAATGATGTGGAACATCTCTCTCTCTCTCTCTCTCTCTCTCTCTCTCTCTCTATATATATATATATATATATATATATATATATATATATATAGTAGCATGTAACTTCAAACACGTAATGTGTTTGAAGATTGTTTGGACAAAGCATCGTTGTTGCTCATGCATGATCAAACGGCGATGTTGTCATCTAATTTTTTTTCGCGCTTAGACTTTTAGCACCGCCGCTAAAAGTCTAGGCTTAAAAACATACATTTAGCAACGGTTCAAAAACTAATCTTTTTTTTTTGAAAAAAAAAATGCGGCATTACACCGCATGTCCAAACGAGTTTGAAGGAAAACCCATCGGAAGATACAGGTTTTCCTATATATATATGTGTGTGTGTGACCAACATGACAAGCTCTATAGATAAAGAGAACTGTATATGTTCCACACCATTCATCTCTCATACCTCTTTAAAAAATATATTTACATGTGTTTTTTACTTAATCTAAATGTGTAGATGTGATTTGTATGCTTTATTTATTAAAAAATATGACATTTTTAATGTTTTGATGTGTTTTTAGCCTAATAGAAAAAAAACAATGGTTCATATTACACCAAAAACTTGATTATCTAAAAAATCAAGAATTCTTATTAAATTGATTGTATCCAAAGCATGGGTCTTAGTGAATAAGCAATTATAAACACATGCAAATATATTTTTTAAGTGAATTTGAGATGGTCTCGGAGATAAATCGTCTAGACCTTACATATTACTCTCTCTCTCTCTTTATATATATATATATATATATATGAAATCCATTGGACCGGTCCAACTAGACTCACATTGACCGTTGATCAGTATGCATCAGACAATGTATGTGAGATTTTTTGAATTACGTGAATATAAAGGGAAAGTCTCCTACCTTTATTGATACCCCATTTGTAACATTTCAACTTTTTCAAATTTTATAAATGATAAATTTTAGTTATAAATATTTTATTATCGATAAATATTCATTTCTCGCAAATTGGGCCTCAAACCTATCGAATTCAGGTTTTGATCAGCCTCATTTGGATTCAAGGTCATAATCATCATTTTTTGGGGCAAGGGACATGCTTGATATTCCTAATAAAGAGTTAGATTATTTTGTCCTAGGGATAAAGAAGAAATTTTTGAAAAATATATTGGTTTTTAAGGGTTATGGCATTCTTGTAATTAATTTTGCTAAAGAGGTTAAATTTAGGATAGAATTTTGGTTAAGGGTAAATCTGTCTTTATTATGGGTAACAGGTGCACAGGTAAAGCCAAGTGACCTCACCCTTTCTCTTTTTAATTGCCACATAACCCATCTTAAAAATGGGTATAAAAGGTGGGTTAACCTTAAGTAACTCATTTATGTTTACGTATACTCCCTCTCATCTCTATCACCTTCTCCCGTTCACTACCAAACAAATAGCACAAATCACCTCTTCTTCCTCTCAATCACCTCCATCCTCTTCTCCTCCCAAGTTCTATTTGAGCCTTTTGGCAAGGAGGAGGGCCTGCACTGGTAGAACCGTAGCTCGAAGGACCGTATAGTGGTTATATTGTACCTTGGGGATTCTCTGTGCAATGGTGCTGATTTTTGTATAGTTTTGGTGTTCTTGCACCTTCCAAGAAGGTATAGTGTTCTACTCCTGTGATTTGTAGGAAGTATGCAGCATGTTGATGTTTTGTATGCATGCATCTTTTAGGAATCATGTAAGAAAAAAAGAGATTTTTGAGAAACTATGTTTTTGCTTAATATATGACTTGAAATATGTTTAACATGTGTCTTTGAAGCTTTACATTGTGTAGTTTTGATTCTCTATGCAAAAGAATAGAATCTAAGCATAAACCCATGCTTGAACCATCATTTTTCTTGAGTTTTCGAACTGTTTTCAACTTTGTCCAAACCCAAGAGTCAACCTCTACGAGGCAGGAGTCGACCCTTGTTATTTCTCACCTTTGGTGGGTCTGTTTTATAGCATATGAGTCGACCCTCGCATTCAGAGAGTCGACCCATTTGTTGTTCTTTATGTAAAGCTAGCTGAGAGTTGACCCTCGTGTCCAAAGAGTCGACCCTTGAATGCTGAGAGTTGGCCCTTTTAAAAAAAGATTTGACCCATGTGAGCCAAGAGTCGACTCTTGAGTTTTCCAAATAGGTTTTTTGATATTTTGAGTTTGGGTTTGGGCTAAATCACCCCGAGAATGGACTGGTAGGCTTATGTTTAGAGTATTTTGGGTTTATTGTATAAAATTATGTTTGGTACTCTAATGAGAAACTCTGATTGTGTTGGAATGCATGGGTACATGAACATGCATGCATGGTATTATGCATATGTTTGTGCATGTTTTCCTTTTTAGTATTTTTGGCAAAAGGAGTATTGTTTTGTCAGTAGTGTAAATGTGGCACTATTTGATTTGCATATGCACGACTTTGCTTATATTCGTATTTGAAAGTGTTGCAATACATGTTATAGTAATTATGTGAGTATGGGATTTTAGTTCTTATATTGTAAGAATGTGCAATACATGACTGAATGTATAACATAAAAATGATGTCAGTTGAGTATGGCTTGTATGAGCATTGGCCCGAGGTATTGAGAGGGGTACGATATTATGAATAAATAATTAATTAAGAAAAAACTATAATAAAGGATTTATTTGTATTCACTAAAGTATGTGGTTGGAGTGAGCTTGTCAAATGAGAACAAGCATGAGCACCTACCTTGTGGCAAAGTAGTTGGCCAATTATGGATTGTCCCTTGCCACAGGGATTAGGGAACATTGGACTCTGATATTTGAGGCGGAGGTGGAGTTGTTGTAGTATGTCTAGTAATGCACTATGTTGACTTCAGAAATATATAATATTTCTATATTCTGGGTTCCAAAGTGAGGAACGCCTTGACGAAGGGTCTTGAACTCTTGTGCAAGTGTCTCGATATTTTGCAAGGGTTAAAAGACATAAGAAAATAGTTGAATTAACATTGGACAGGCTGAAGATGCCCGTAGTGGCCAGGAGAGTGGTGCGCCTTGGATATAAAGCAAGATTATAATAAAAAGGTATATGTTAAGCATCCCATATAAAGCAACATAAATTAAATGTAATAATTAATAAAATAGTCATGCATATAAAAGTAGGCATGGCATGCATCCGTGAGTTGGTGCCTTGGTTACTGAGAGTCGACTCATGAGTCGGGAAGGTTAACGCCTGTTTGTTTTGAATTGAGGTTCTATTACATTTAAGGGTCGACCTCTATGTTTGGGGACTCGATTCCTTTTGAACATAGTTATGACTTTCTGTTTTGAGAGTCGATTCATGTATTTGAAGGGTTGACTTCTCTTGTGTAGTTAATGTTCTGTGTTTCAAGGATCAATCCTTGTGTGTGTAGGGTCGACTTCTTTTTGGGTCTATTGATATTAAGCCTATTTCTAAGGGTCGACTCCTTGGATTTGCAAGGTCGTCTCCCCTTGAGTTTCTTATATAAGTGTATACTCATTGGTCTGTGAGTCGACTCTTTTAAGTTGTTCTCTTGTGTTGAGTAAACCTGAAAATCAACTCCTATGGGAGAGGTCGACTCTTCGTATTTGAGAATTAAGAATATTTGATAAATGAACTTTTGGTTTGGCTTATACTCACTGGTGATCATCTGAGTAGTGGGATTATACTACGCCAAGTTATTTCTCACCATCATCATTAAAAAATTCATGGATTAAGGCAAAGGCGGAATAGAACGCAGCAGACATTGGAGGCTCGTGGACATGGATGGATGGATTTTTGGACTTCCCTCTAGGGAACCTTTTGAGATTTTGGGGTTGTGAGGTAAAAACTTGTATATTTTGTGAATGAATAAAATATGATAATTTTTTACTAAGTGCTCAAACTGATTCCCATTAGTGATTCTAATTTGATTAAAATGGTTTAAAATTAATCTTTATATGGCTTTTATGTTTTTGAATAAAGCTAAAAATATTTTACCATGGTTTTAAAATAAAATGCTTGGTAAAAATTCGGGTATGACACCATTTACGTGTTCCCTCCTACACACAACCCAAGTCCTTCCTTATTTCTCTCTCCCTCTACGATTCACCTAGGAACCCTCCCCCATCTCTCACACTCCTAACATCGAAACCTTTATGTGTCTTATCCCTCCCCTTTCTTCTCTATGATTACTCTTTCCCCATGGTGGGGGTGATCAGGTGCAGCAACACACATGAAGCACCTGATCTAAATTCCCTCCAAGGGTCTCGTGCGAAACGCTTGTGACATATGTCTCTCCTTGCAATCTTGCAACTCTTGCTTCCATCGTAATGTAGCGTTATCATAGTCAAAGTGAATCAGCTTGAATGGGTCGATTTGAATTAAATCAAATAAAAAAATGATTCACTTTGGGTGGATTCAAGCCAACCTAAAAAAAATAGTGATGAAGGGATGCACTTGATTAATGACCGAATGAGGATGTACCAAGGCAGAGCACATTAAGATCAGGACTAGTCAAAGCCTCTGTAAGTAATAGAATCTCTATGTATCTATGTAGATACACAATTCAAGATGCCTAAAATACTAACTATAACGCCTCGAAATTTTAACCCATATTTTTAAGGAATATATATATATATATATATATATATATATATATATATATATATATATATATATATATATATATATATATATATATATAACAGCGGAAACAAGAAATACCATAGGGTTAAACATTTCAAAACATTACAGTGGAGAGAAAACCCAAAACATTTATTTCATTTCATTATCAATGAAAATTAACATTAGAGTTTTAAATGATGTGAACAATTAAATTACAATAAACCCAAGCGATCCCTAGAACAGTAAATCCAGAATCTCGATCTGATGCCTCATCCTGCAGTCGCTCGTAAATGCTATTATTCACCTGAAAATAGTAAAATTATAGGAATTAAACTGCAACTGTCTAAGTAAAAAATTTGTAACTTTTAATGCAGGTATAACACGAATCTAGTATATGATGTGGGTGTCAAGTGTGAATCTTTAGCATATACAAAAGCACGTAAAGCAGACTATGCAACAGCAATAACAGACATATATTTAAGCAAGTAAGCAGATTATGCAACAACTATAATTAAACAAGTAAAGCATATTTTACAACAACAATAACAATAACATGCATAATTTTCATGTAACAGTAACAATATGAATCTAATTATCTCATATCTACGCATTTCAGGATTTGCATTTCATCACAAACTCAGAATATAAAGCATATTTGAAAGGATATGAAATTGTCTCTCTAGTAACTCCACTCACTGTGATACCTAACTGTTCCAAATAGTGTTTATATTATCTTATCCCGCGGGTACACACGGGCCCGGGCAACCATCACAGAAGAGATCGTTCGAGGGTATATTATTCAAGGGTGTCTTATTAACCCAAACATCCTAACTGAGACTGAAATCCCAAGGGAGCGACTAGTAGCCGAGAGAATCTCCCAAGGGCTCAACATAAACAGGATGCATCCCTAACTTCTGCAAAAGACGTGGAACTACCACCTAGGACACATAGGTAGTCTAGGTCCCCTCACTCCGAGGACGAGAGACCAACGAGCCGTTTTATGCTCGAAAACCAAAACACAAGTCCTCGAAGTTTTGTACCACCTACCCTCTCCAAGGTAAGCCCAAAAACTGAGTGGGTTGATCTTTTTGTTTAGTTAATTTCCCGAAGTACAAGGGCATTTCTCCAACTGCCTTCTACTACCATAGCAGTAGATTCTCAACCTTAGTCAATTTACCAAGGTTTATAAACAATCCCAAACATTTGTCATATTGATTGCACAAACCCTCTCAGAGTGCTCCAGTGCCTTTAAACCAGTCAAGCATACAAGCTCTGATACCTTCAAACCAGTCAGGCCACAGAAATTAAATTTAAGTTTCTCACCAGTGTCATGATTATCACCCAGAATGCTTCGATACCTTTAAACTGTCAAGCACCAATGCCCTGGTACCTTTAAACCAGTCGAGCACACAACATTTATGATTAAGTTTTGATCAGTTTTATTGTCATAGCACACAAGCTAATAGCCCAAGTACCCACATCGGGTAATCAACTCATATTGCCTACTAGGCAAGGTTTTCCCAAGTGACTGCCTCGCGAAAAGGCACATATCCATATGTCACTAAGTGTACCATCATATATTTGAAACCAATATAACAACCTCATTTCTCAAATACAGATAACATGAGTTTAAGCCTTAAATATACACTTTCCTGAATACATGCTGCATAAGCAAAACAAATCATACATTTTCTGACAAAAAGTAGTTGAAGCACATGGTATTTCATGTAAATCAGTCACAGCACTAGAGTAACCCGGAAGAATGCAATTTGAAGAACCCTATAGAGCCCATCAATTGGGTATAATAATAATCTTTTGTCATATACCTTCAAGTTTACATGATTCTATCCACAGAGACACTTTGGAATAGAACTCTCAGTGTAGGATATAATTTCAATAAGCATGCACTCACCTGTTTTCAATGTAATATCCTACTAAGTTAGACTACACTTCATATGTTATAGCATATTGAACAACAACATATTTAACAACCTATTGCAATATCAACTGAACAAGCCATACAAGAGAATGTATCTCAAATATTCACAAATAGGGAAGGTAAACGGACTGGTGTAACCTAATACAAAACCCATAGTCAACGTTACTGTAATCAAGTGCAGTCAATTCTTACTGTTTCAAGAAAATCCGAGTTGTAAAAGCAATTCATAATGGTGCAATAAAAATCGGGATGGTGAAAGCAGGTCATACTGTTGCACTAAAATCAGTGTTGTGAATACAGTTTAACTATATCTAATCTGAGGATAACAAGGTATGCTAGTCAAAGTATCACAGGGTATAGTAATCAGAATATAATAGGGTATACAAGTAATATTAATTGATCATCATATAACATGGTAATCCATTAACATGAATTGCTCAGCATATACCAAGATATTCAGTTAACACTTACTGATCAATAAATTTTTTGTTTGTCACTGACCAAATTCTACAGCCTTGAATATATAAAAAAAATGTGCTTATAGAATATAAAAACAAAAACTACCAAAACCTTCCAATATGGTTGGTATTTAACATGCAAGGTTTAACCTTCCTATCTTACGATTGTATACAACAACCGATATATGTAACTTGTGTTTGTGGAATACATTTCTCAGCATATCACTAATGCAACAGGTATCCACCATGAGGAAATTAACCGAGAGAAATACACTATATGTATATCTATCTATCTATCTATCTATCTATCTATATATATATATATTCATATGATGCTTCAGAAACAGTTGGATGTTGGATACAGTCTGATAAATTTCACCAATTATGTCTATATGTGAAAGATTTCTTCTATGGATGCACAATAATATATTGGCAGAACTACAGATTTCAGATTTTCGAGAAAAGGAACACATAGTTATGCACCTGTTTTATGGAACTCATATTGTTAGTAACATATGGTGATGTAATTACACAAGGTAACATATTACAGATTAACCCAATGTTATTAACACCTAGTAACATATTTCATATTAGTACAAGGTTATTAACACATAGTAACAGATTACAGGTTAACACCATGTTATTAACACCTAGTGAGGTATTGTTATTAACACATAGTAACCGATTACAGATTTCGAGAAAATGAACATATAATGAGGTAATTAGGTCAAAGTCCATCGATCATAGTTCTGAGAATGGGCATACCATTCCCCAAATTGAAAACCATAACACCCAAATCCAAAAAGTCTTAAATCAGTGACTTGGGGTTCTTCTACAATACTACACAAGGAAATAAATCGTGACCAAGAGACTTCAGTTGGGTCTTTCCTGGATAGCGTACTCAACAAAAATACACTATAGAGCCACAATATGAATTTTGTTGATCTTGTTTCTTAACAGGGAAATAAACAGTAGCATAGAATAAAAAACCCACACTCGTATTTCGTGACTGACAAAATCCCCAAATCGGTAGATTTGGGTTTCCGAGCAAGCCCCATCACAGAACCAAGAAACCCCCTTTTCTCTTAACAAGATTCAGAATCCAAGATACGAACTCCCCCCACTCCCCCCCCCCCTCCTTAACAACATTCTGCGTTCAAGAAACAATACTATGAATCTAAAACAAGAAACCCCCAATTTTGGGGTTGCAGCCATCGGAAATCACAACCTTACAATCCTTGGTTTTTCGACAGCCAAAAACCCCAACAGAAGCATCTGAACAAGCAAGACTCAGAGTTTTCCCCTTGATCGACCCAAACACAACCGGATGCAATCAACATCGGACAAGAAAAGGTGCAAAATCCTACCTTTTCTGGCAGAAGAAACCACAGGAGGTGGCCGGCGACAGTAGCAGCTGGTGGTCAGGGAGCTTTCCGACGTCGATGACCCTGCCGACGTGCACAAAAATGAAAAAGAGGGAGAGGTTCAGGGGGATGAGCGACAGAGGGGAGATGCGAGCAGGAGGAAGAAGGGCAAGAAACAAAGGGAAGGAGAAAGATGAGAGGGGAGATAGAGGGATGAAGAAGGCGAGATCCTCTCCCCTATATATCGAGAGGCGGCTTCCCCCCCTCCCCTTTCCAAAATGGGAGGAGGGGGTAACCATCTCTCCGGCGGTTACGATCCTCTTCTCAACGAAATCTTGCAAGAATCGTGCCCTAGGTGAAAGTGCAGTAGGATCGAGGCAACGAGCACTAGAGGGGGGTGAATAGTGCTTTTAAGAATTGTCTGCAGAATATTGACGGATTTTGCAATATGCAAAGCAAACACACAAAGAACACAATAATTTATCATGGTTCGGTCTTTCCCGACCTACATCCAGTCCCCAAGCAAAAACCCGCTTGAGATTTCCACTATCAACCTTGTGTAACTACAAGATCATACAGACCAAATCCAGTCCCACTTTCAGTAACACACCTACTGAAAGCAAACAGCTCCTTTAATCCAAGGAGTCCTTTCTTTTACAGAAAATAAGTAACAACTTAAAATACAACCTATGAGCTCTTCTTTTGAATGCAAATGAGATGCAATTAGCTTTTGAGGTTGTTAAAATACTCTACTCACGAATTCACTATCTCTCAAAGGAATTTGAGTGAAAAACTGAAATGAAAAATATCACGTGAGTGAGAAAATGAATATGAGTGAAAAGCAAAGAGTAATTAATTCAAATTGATTGAATTGAAGTTATTTTGAGTGTAAAATGCACTCATATTTATAGTTGAAAGTTTTCATACGTTGAGGGTATGAAAGGGTGTCAAAACAGTCCATTTTGAATGATCAAAACATTTGAAAAATGAAAAGACACGCCTTTTTGAAGTTAAAAAAAAAACGGCAAAATTAATCGACTAATAGTTAGTTATTAGTAGACTGACAGTTATCGTCGGTCGACTGATCTGTTTATCGAGCCGTTTGAAAATCTGAACTTTTGAAACTTAGTCGACTAGAGAAAAGTTAGTCGACTGATAATATCATCAGTAGGCTGAAAAACCTTTGAATCGACTGCTGCTAAAATCTTCTGAAAAATATACATTCTGTCTGGTCGACTGATAAAAGCATTAGTCGACTGCTGCTAAATTTTCAGAAAACACATGTTCTGTCCAGTCGACTGATAAAGTCATTAGTCGACTGCTGCTAAATTTTCCAGAAAACACACATTTTGTCCAGTCGACTGATAAAACCTTCAGTCGACTAATTTGACAAAAATGCTTTTTTTTTAGAAAATATGGCGCGAAATGATTAGTCAACTGGTGAGTCTATTGGTCGACTAATAAACACGAAAATTTAAGAAAAGAGTTTTCTAAAAAGATTTTCATGAGGGGTTCTTTTAGAAAAGTTTTTCTAAAGACTTTTTAGGTGAAATGCAATCGAAATATGCACTCTAAGTAAGGCTCTTACAAGAATCTAAGGCTTTTAATGAATTTAACATATGCACACTAGTCTTCAAAGATTCTTCATCGAATTCTTCAATGTCTTCATTGCCTTAGCTGAAATGCAGTTGATTTACTTGTTCATCATCAAAACCTTGTACTTGAAGTATCATGTACGGCTTCAGTGTCGTAACAATCTCCCCATTTTTGATGATGACAAACTTAATCAAAGATGAAGCATTTAGATGCATAGATGGAGATTTTACTCCCCCTATCAATATGTTGCAAAACATTATAAGTTAGCACATTTAAAGCACATATATCACATATTGATTGGTTTGCATTTCCATTCATCATTACTTCATGCATTTTTAAAACTTTGTCATAAATGCAATTTTCAATGCTTTCACATAATGTAATTTTCATGTCATAATGCAATATGCAATTTCTATATTTTTCTCTTAATTTCTCATTTCTCATGCAAGGTCTATCTTTTTCTCTCCCTTTGTCATAATCAAAAAGAGTAAGGGCAGAAATAACATAAGCAAAATGTAAATACAAGTTTAAAATATTACAACCCATAAAGTATTAAAGTTCAATAAAAATAGAAAATAAAGATCAGAAAAGTGAGTTGAGCAAGTCCTTGATTGCAGTAACATCTTTCTGAATCGAAGAAAGTTGTTGAGTCACATCTTCACGAAAAGTGTGTTGATGCAGCTCCAAAGCTTCCAGTCGCTGCAAAATTTCATCATTGTCTTGACTTGTAGAAAATTTCTTTCTTTTTGCTTGAGATGAAGGTGTCGCAGAAGATGGTGAGGGTTCAGAAATTGATGGTTCAGTAGGATCAGATGGTTCAGTTTGATCAACGTTTAAAGGAGGCAGATATTTAATTTTCATTCTTTTAAAAATTGTTTGATCAAAGAACTCCTTTTGCTCAATATATTTTTCATTAGTTAAGGGAACTTTGAAATGTCTGAAAATACGAGTTAGAAGACATCCATAAGGAAGAAATGGTTTTTGTTTCCACAAATTTGTAAAATACACATTGGCCTAATTTACAGAAATATTTTCAAATAAAACATAAAGAGTCGTAGATAGATTTGTGGAATAGTAATCAAAAGAACCAGTTTTAGGTAAAACATTGTGGGCAAGGATTCGTCCAGCAATGCGTGCATGAGTTTGAAGATTAGTATTTTTGAAAGGAGGGCAGTGAGGTGCACCTGGAAGAAGAATTTGTTAAAAAATTCTCTTATCATTCAGTTAAACAGTATTGAAAAGAGTGTCTGAAGATGGAATTTCTAGGATTTCTTCAAGTAGTTTAGAATCAAACTCGATTTCAACATCACGAACAAGAGAGGACAAAACTCTAGTTTCATGATCAAAATGTAAATTCATATAAAATAAGTGAATCAGAAAAGGATAGTGAAGAGTATCTGCACAGGCATAAAAAAGATGTGAAATTCCTGAAAATAATTCTCTTATTTTGTAACGAGAAAACAGGTGAAACAGTACATTTCAGCCTGGTAAAATAGGTAGTGCAAAAATCGATCCAAAAGTATCATATAAAAGAGGATTTTAGAGTAATCTGAGAGAAAATCCATGTCTTGAAGAAGGTGTAGGAGGAGGAGAACCTAAACCTTTTGCAAATGCAGACTTCGAACGAGGCATGGTTTAAAAAAATTCACCTAAAAAACAATAATAGTTGCAGAGAATGATGTTGACTTTCAAATATCGTCCGGCGGGAGGAAGATGTTATCGTGCGTCGTAAAGGAGAACCAATGCAACAGAAATAGAGGAGGATACGATGGCTGATGGCGGGTGAGAAGGTTGTCACAAGGGGATTCCGGCGATGGTTGAAGATACACCGTCACGGCAAGAGGATTTCGGCAAGATCTGAAGATGCGCCGTTTACTGCAAGAGGATTTTGGCATTCCCTGTCACGGCCAGAGGATTCCGGCATCTCCCTGTCACGGCAAGAAAATCCCGATGAGGATAGGTTCGAACGACACTCCGAGGGTTTTTCGGAAGAGAGAGAGGAAAGAGAGAGAGAGAGGGTTTTGTTTTAAGGGTTTCGTTCCTTTTAAAAAAAATGAAAAGGTACAAAAATAAAACGATGCCAAAAAAAAAAATGGGTGTTTAAAAAAATCCAAGGGGTATCGGGTCCCTTCAGTTAAAATTTTAAAAAAATTTAGTCGACTAAAATTTTATCGGTCGACTAAGAATGTGCGACTCATTCTAAAAATATATTTTTTTTAAAACATCAGTCGACTAGAAATTTATCGGTCGACTAATATGGTGCGATTCATTCTAAAAACATCAGTCGAATAGAAATTTTATCGGTCGACTAATATAGTGCGATTTTGAGATTTTGTTCAAAAATCAACATTTTTATAAATCCAAAAATGAGCAAATGCCTAGTTCTCTCCTAATTCTCATAAAATATTTATTTTTAAGTGGTTTAGTGAAGATATCGACATGTTGTTCTTTAGTGAAAATAAAATTTAACGAAATATCTTCTTTTAACACATGATCTCTTAAGAAATGATGTCTAACTTCAATATGCTTAGTTCTTGAGTGCTGAACAGGATTTTTTGAAAGATTTATAGCACTAGTGTTATCACAATAAATAGTTGTTGTGGAGTAATTCAAACCAAAATCTTTTAAGGTCTGTTTCATCCATAGTACTTGTGAACACGCTAAACTAGCTGTTATATATTTTGCTTCAGTTGTTGAGAGTGACACTGGATTTTGTTTTTTACTAAACCAAGAGACTAAGAAAATTCCTAAGAAATGACAAGTTCCGCTAGTACTCTTGCGATCAGATTTACTTCCTGCAAAATCTGCATCACTATATGAAACTAAATCAAAGGAAGATGATTTTGGGTAAAACAAACCGAAATTTGAAGTATCTTTCAAATAACGAAGAATTTGTTTTACTTCAGTTAAATGAGATTCCTTTGGATTAGCTTGAAATCTTGCACACATACAAACACTAAACATTATATCAGGTCGACTAGCAGTTAAGTATAATAGAGATCCAATCATACCTCTGTAGAGCTTAGTATCTACACTTTTACCATTTTCATCTTTATCAAGAGAAGTAGTTGTACTCATATGATTCCTTCTTGATTTCGATGAGTCCATCCCAAATCTCTTGAGAAGTTCTTTTGTATACTTAGCCTGATTGATGAAGATTTCTTCTTCAGTTTGCCTTATTTAAAGTCCAAGGAAGTAGTTTAATTCGCTCATCAAGCTCATTTCAAACTCTTCCTGCATAGCTTTAGCAAATTCTTTACAAAGAGAATCATTAGTAGAACCAAATATTATGTCATCAACATAAATTTGCACAATAAGAATATATGAATTAAGATTTTTAATAAATAAAGTGGAGTCTACCCGACCAATGGAAAAACTTGATTGTTTTAGAAAATTTTGTAGTCTTTCATACCACGCTCTTGGTGCTTGTTTAAGTTCATACAAAGCTCTTTTTAATTTATAGACTTTTTCTGGATATTTCTCATTTTCAAAGCCTGGAGGTTGCTCTACATAAACTTCTTCATTGATGTGTCCATTTAAGAATGCACTCTTAACATCAATTTGATATAACTTGAAGTTCATGTAACTAGCAAAAGCAAGCATCATTCGAATCGACTCCAATCGAGCCACTGGTGCATAGGTTTCATCAAAATCTATGTCTTCTTCTTGATTATAGCCTTGTGCTACTAGCCTTGCTGTGTTACGAATGACTTCACCATTTTCGTCCAGCTTATTTTGGAAGACCCATCTTGTTCCAATTACAGGATGATTCTTTGGTCCATCAACTAGATCCCAAACATCATTCCTAGTAAATTGGTTAAGTTCTTCAGACATGGCTTAAAGCCAAAATTCATCATCACAAGCCTCATTGATATTCCTTGGTTCTTTTTTTAAATATGAAAGCAACATTTGCAATATATTTTTCTAATTGCCTTCTAGTTTGGACACCACTCTTTATTTCTCCAATAACTTGTTCATGTGGATGATTGGGAACTTTTTTCCAAACGGGTTGAAGAGGAATATTTTCTTGAGAAGTATTCTCTATCAAGGGTTCTTCTTGAGGTATTACTTATTCTCCTTCGCTTAGAGGTATAACCTGCTCACGATTCTCATCAAATGCAACATGTAAAGATTCTTCAATGCAAGATGTTCTTTTATTGAAAATACGATAAGCTTTACTTCTAGAAGAATATCCAAGAAATATTGATTCATCTGATTTAGAATCAAACTTATCAAGATTATCTTTAGTATTTAACAAGAAACATTTACTACCAAAAATTTTGAAATATGAGATCTTTGGTATACGATCATAATATAATTCAAAACATGTTTTATGTAAAATTGGTCGAATAAGAACACGGTTTAAAACATAAAATGTTGTATTTATTGCTTCAGCCCAAAAGTATTTTGGTAAATTTTTATCTTGAAGCATGGTTCTAGCACATTCTTGCAAAGTTCTATTCTTTCTTTCAACAACTCCATTTTGTGGAGCCGCTCTAGGAAAAGCAAAGTTGTGAGATGTACCATGTAAATCACAATACTTTAGAAAAGATTTATTTTCAAATTCACCACCATGATCACTACGAATTTTAATTATAAATGTAGATTTTTTATTTATAATTCTTCTACAAAGTTTGGGAAATTCCAAAAAAGCATCATTTTTTATTTTTAGAAAAATCACCCATGTAAACCGAGAATAATCATCTACTATAACAAAAGCACACTTGCTGTCATTCAAACTTTGAATTCTAGATGGTCCAAATAGATCTAAATGTAAAAGTTTAAGAGGACATTTTGTTAAAACTATATCTTTTGCTTTAAAAGAACTCTTGATTTGTTTACCCCTTTGGCAAGCATCACATAAGTGATCTTTCTTATATGGTATTTTAGGTAGGCCTCTAACAAGATCATCCTTGGATAACTTGGAAATAATTTTAAAGTTAACATGTCCAAGTCTCTTGTGCCATAACCATTGAATTTCATTTGAAACAATAAGACATTTTTCATTAAAAGTGGGTAACTCATCTAGATATTGTTCCTTCTTTTACCTTTAAAAATAATCTTTTTAGATTGAAAATCAGAAATTAAGCAGAAATCATTTTCAAAAAAAACATGAAAACCTTTATCACATAATTGACTAATATATAATAAATTATGCATTAAACCATCTACTAAAAGAATATTTTCTATCAAGGAAAATTTTGGATTACCAATACCTATTACTTTTCCCTTGTTATTGTCACCAAAGGTGTCAATTCCTCCATCCTTACTTTGGAGGGTGAAAAACAACTTCGGCCTTCCAGTCATATGTTTGGAACAACCGTTGTCCAATATCCATTTGCTTCTTATTTTGTGTACCTACAACAAATTTAGAAGACAAAGCATTTGACCCCTTTCTATTTTCGGGTCCATGAGAGTTAGTCTTAGGAACCCATATCCATTTGGATTTTGGTTTCCTTTGATAATAATATTCTTTCTATAAAAAGATTTAGCATTTCTAGAATAATCATGTTTAGGCTTATAAGTATTATAAGTTTCATGATTAGATGCATTTCTATTAGAACTGGAAAATTTAGTTCTATGAATAAATGGTTGAGAATATTGTCTTTGATTTTTCACCACATAGTTTGGTCTATTTTGAGTATCAAAAAAGTTACATCCCAATCCGGTTTTATTAACCGAGCATCTTTGAGAACCAAGAAGTCTTTCTAGATTCTCTTGACCATTTGTGAATTTGGTCACTATACAAAGAAGATCATTTGATTTTTCTTTTAGACTAGTTATTTCTTTTTGTAAGAGATTGGTTCTTGTTCCAATTTCTTTTATCTCAAATGCTTGACAAGAGTTTTCCTTCTTGAGATCTTCTATCTCTTGAAGTAACACTTTGTTTTGAGAGTCAAGAGTTAAATTTTCAGTTTTTAACTCTTTGTTTTTAGAACTTAGACTCTTAAATTTAGCATATAAATCATTGAATGCTTCTAATAAATCATCATAGTCAAATTGACTTACCGAATCTTCTTGTGCTACAAAACACATGTTGGTGACTTCTTCATTTGATTCTTCATTGGAAGAGGATTCACTATCATCCTAACATGCTTGAAATGCCTTTTTCTTCTTGAATTGGTCTTTGGGCTTGATTTTGAGAAGAGGACAATCTTTCTTGATATGTCCTGCCTTTTTGCAGTTAAAGCACTTGACTTCATTTGGATTGGAAGAATCCGCTTTCTTTACCTTTCTTTGAAATCTTCCCTTTTCGATGAATTTTCTAAATTGCCTTGTGATGAGGGCAATATCTTCATCTTCATCTTCTTCTGAATTTTTAGAGTCAGAAGTAGCCTTAAAAGCAAGAGATTTCTTCTTGGGTTCTTCTTCTTGTCTGTCATGAAGTTGGACTTCATATGTCATTAGGTTAACAACCAAATCTTCAAGAGTGAGAGTGTTTAAATCATTTGCCTCTTCAATAGCAGTGGTTTTTCTCTCCCATTCAGGAGTTAAACATCTTAGAATCTTTCTGACTAAATCCACTTGTGAATATTCTTTTCCAAGGGATTTCAGAGTGTTTGTTATATCGGTCATTCTTGTTATCATGTCCGATATAGATTCATTTTGCTTCATTTTAAACAATTCAAATTTATAAACTAAAGAAGCAATTTTAGATTCTTTTACCTTTGACGTACCTTCGTGAGTCATGAGAAGAGTATGCCAGATTTCATTTGTTGTAGAGCATTGAGAGATACGATTGAACTCTACCTTGTCAACTGCACAATATAATGCATTCATCGCCTTGGCATTAAGTGAAGCAGTCTTCTTTTCTTCATCAGTCCATCGGCTGAAATCAGTTGATGGAGTTTGATATTTATCTGAAACAAATTTCCAAATATCGAGATCCATGGATTGCAAGAATATTGTCATTCTCACTTTCCAGTATCCATAGTTTGTTTCGTCAAAGAGAGGAGGACGAACAAAGGAGCATCCTTCTTTGTATTGAGATATTGTAGTTGCCATGCTAGATGATGATCAAATCAAAATAATAGCAAACCTGCTCTGATACCAAATGAAAGTGCAGTAGGATCGAGGCAACGAGCACTAGAGGGGGGGTGAATAGTGCTTTTAAGAATTGTCTGCAGAATATTGACGAATTTTGCAATATGCAAAGCAAACACACAAAGAACACAATAATTTATCATGGTTCGGTCTTTCCCGACCTACATCCAGTCCCCAAGCAAAAACCCGCTTGAGATTTCCACTATCAACCTTGTGTAACTACAAGGTCATACAGACCAAATCCGGTCCCACTTTTAGTAACACACCTACTGAAAGCAAACAACTCTTTTAAACCAAGGAGTCCTTTCTTTTACAGAAAATAAGTAACAACTTACAATACAACCTATGAGCCCTTCTTTTGAATGCAAATGAGATACGATTAGCTTTTGAGGTTGTTGAAATACTCTACTCACGAATTCACTATCTCTCAAAGGAATTTGAGTGAAAAACTGAAGTGAAAAATATCACGTGAGTGAGAAAATGAATATGAGTGAAAAGCAAAGAGTAATTAATTCAAATTGATTGAATTGAAGTTATTTTGATTGTAAAATGCACTCATATTTATAGTTGGAAGTTTTTATACGTTGAGAGTATGAAAGGGTGTCAAATAAGTCCATTTTGAACGATCAAAATGTTTGAAAAATGAAAAGACACGCCTTTTTGAAGTTAAAAAAAAACGGCAAAATTAATCGACTAATAGTTAGTTATTAGTAGACTGGCAGTTATCGTCGATCGACTGATCTGTTTATCGAGCCGTTTGAAAATCTGAACTTTTGAAACTTAGTCGACTAGAGAAAAGTTAGTCGACTGATAATATCATCAGTAGGCTGAAAAACCTTTGAATTGACTGCTGCTAAAATCTTCTGAAAAACATACATTCTGTCCGGTCGACTGATAAAAGCATTAGTCGACTGCTACTAAATTTCCAAAAAACACACATTCTTTCCAGTCGACTGATAAAGTCATTAGTCGACTGCTGCTAAATTTTCCAGAAAACACACATTCTATCCAGTCGACTGATAAAACCTTCGATCGACTAATTTGACAAAAATGATTTTTTTTTTTTAGAAAATATGGCGCGAAAGGATTAGTCGACTGGTGAGTCTATTGGTCGACTAATAAACACGAAAATTTAAGAAAAGAGTTTTCTAAAAAGATTTTCATGAGGGGTTCTTTTAGAAAAGTTTTTCTAAAGACTTTTTAGGTGAAATGCAATCAAAATATGCACTCTAAGTAAAGCTCTTACAAGAATCTAAGACTTTTAATGAATTTAACATATGCACGCTAGTCTTCAAAGATTCTTCATCGAATTCTTCAATGTCTTCATTGCCTTAGTTGAAATGCAGTTGATTTACTTGTTCATCATCAAAACCTTGTACTTGAAGTATCATGTACAGCTTCAGTGTCGTAACACTAGGCACAATTCTTTGTCTTCTTGTTTAACGGACGAAATCGGGTTCGGGTCCGAAACCGCGACCCGTGACTCTGGATCCAACAGAAAAGTGGATCCGGGTCATGCTAATAACGGTGGATCCACAAGTTGGATCCAAATGGGTCCAACTGTGAACCAAATCCAAAATTTATTTATTAATTTATTTAGTATTATTATATATATTTATATATATATATATGATTTATATGGATCCGGAAAGTGGATCCCAGACCCATCTACATATTATTTTTAATAATTCTCACTTAAATAATTAAATTAATTAAAGTTATTGCATATATATATATATATACGTATAAGTTTATACGATATATATAAAGACCCCTTTATGGATCGTGGATCCAAAACTTGGATCTCAGGCCCAAATCACAATATTACGACATTTATATATAATATTTCTAAATAAATGCATAAAAAATTTGTGGTTATTACACTAACATCCTTTGAAGAATCAAGTTGCAGGTTGGAGGACAAAACAAGAAAACCTAGAAAATCAGTTGGATGGCTAAAGCAGTTCAACTATCCACCACACTGATGGCTATCTCAGTTCCATCGTCCGACCATGGATGGCTATCTCAATTCAATCGTCCAGTCGATCCAACATTTGGCTTGTCTCTCTTGGACGATTATTTCAATTCCATCGTCTGACCTTGGATGGCTACTCCAGTTTAGCCATCCAGTCCAGTTTATCCGACATTTGGTTTATCTTGTCTCTAGAGGATGGCCAAACATATTTAGTCATCTATCACAGGATGGACAAACCAATTTAGTCATCCAATCAGTTAGAGCAAATGAGGCTCATTCGTCTCATCTTCAATCACTTTTGCATATTTTTGAAGGAACATTCTCTCGTGGATAAACTTCCTCTCGAGAAAGACTCTTTCCAATTAACCTCATCTCTTATTTGGGATGAGTACAAAACCATTTGGACTAGATTCAAACCTAAAAAGTCTCATGATCTGGATCTGTTCTGAACACCTACAAATAGAGGTTCGCCCTTATGATCATAGACGTCTGAGCGTTGACACAATAAAGAATGAATGTAAGCTTTGCCATTCCCTCTTCTATCTAAATATCCTACCTGTGCAGGGCTACTCCCAGAACCATCGCAAGAAGCTACCATATCCTAGAGGAGGTGCCATCAGACGAAGAAGAAAGAACTTAAAGCTAAATGTTCTTTCGAGTCCAAAAAAGGTACTTCATAGTTTGTCTTTTTATTAATTCAGTCATTACTAGCTTAGAATAGATACTTATACATATTGTTTTGTTTTATTTGCATAACTCGGTTGTGCGATTCGAGTTACGAGTTTGAAAAAACTGTTTTGGTTTTACCTTCTCTGAAGAGAAGGACGACGAAGACTTGAACGACGTTCCCCGGATCATTTTAACAAGAAATTTTTTTTATTTAAAAGGTAAGCTTTCAAATTTATTTATCAACAGTTTTGGCAATCACGATGGGGCCATGTTTTCCTTTAAAATCCCATAGTTAGACCTGTATTTCGGTCTCTTTTTTTATTTTCCACTCTGTTGGATGGCTAAACCAGGTTTAGCCATCCACTTGTTCTTTTCGCAGACTTGGCAGCCCTATGGCTTGTCTGTATTCCTATATTTTTTCTGTTTTCCATAATATTGTTGTTTTATTTGAACTGCTAAATTAGGTTTAACCGTCCATCCTGCTTTTTCTGTAGACTTGGTCGTCTGAGGCTCTGTCTGTGTATTGTTTGTTTGCCATCTACTCTGCTATCTCTATCTGGTTTGGTTATCTAGCCAGACTCTGTTCTTGACAGGTTTGGTCGTCCATCCAGACTTTGTTCCTGACAGGTTTGGTCATCCAACTGGATTTTTTTCCGCTTTTTTGTCTTTGAAGATTGGTCGTCTAGGTCCTGCAGATCCTTTTTGCGGACTTGGCCATCTTGGCCCTACGACCTCATTGCAAACTTGGTCATTCAGGCCCTGCAAGTTTTCTACAGAGTTGGCCATCCAGGCCCTGCAGCCCTTCGCTCTTTGGTCATCCAGGGCCTTTTTCTATTTTAGTTGTCTGACTCTATTTAGCCATCTAGGCTAGTTTGGTCGTCTAACTAGGTTTGGTCGTGCGGGACCCGTTATCCCTAGCCTTGATTTCATTTATTTTCTTTTTATTCTGAATATAGATATTTTTGCATTAAGATAATGCATAAATATTAGGTTTAGGTTTTTATCACATTTTTAGAAACCATTGCTGGAGAAAATGCATGACATTTAAAAATTAGGAAAACATAACCTCCAATAATTTTAGGATATTGTGTGAAAACCTTATTTTTCTAATCACGTGCTTCATGTTTTTACCTAATGAAACTTTTTTAGGATTAAAACCCTCTTTTTTTTTAGATTTTCAACTCTCAATTGTCCTACAATTGGGATCTTTGGATCCCCCCACCTATACCTTTAAGTTGTTAGCTTGGGTATATTGGTAACGGTACTATTCGAAGCTGAAACATCCATACCACTACCACTGCTCTTAAGTTGTTAGCTTGAGTGCATCAAGTATTGGATCCAAAAGGGAATTCATGTCTTAGAACATGAAAAAACCTCACAGATCTGTGGAGTGCTTTTTTAGGAGACTTAGGATACCTGTCTAGTTGCAAAAATCTCTATTTACTTGTTTGGGCTTCTCTGAATCATTTGTTTGGGTGTCATGATTATCCAATCTCAGAACAAGAAAACCAACCCCCTATCTATTCTGGAGGAACCACCTCAGAGAAATCCTACTTATGGGATGACACCCCATTTGTTTAGACCCATGCACAAGATGTCACATTAGATGTTGCCAAATGTTGCCTACGATGTGGATATGGATGAATTGACCTGCATTGATGTTCCTAGAGAGCTTGAATATGCTCGAAGAAAAGGAAAGGGTCCAATACAGCCAGAGTTCATCTTTCATCAGTACTCTCGAGTTTCTCATAATATTCCTCTAACTGATTACAAGACGAACGACTCCTGCATAGACGAGTCAATAAAACTTCCCATGTCAGACCCCCAATCATAAAAAGTGATGAGTTGTCACAGATGAGACATCAAATAAAGAAAATCGAGAAAATGATAAGGGAATTATAGGAAAGAGAAGAGTACCAATAGGCTCAAGAGTTGTTGGAAGAGATAAGAGATAGACATGCCTGAGAACAAAAGTATTAGGGTGAATCTCAAGTGTCCGACTGAAAGGGTAGAACTCATAGACACCGGATGACCCGTCCGGTCCACTCTAGATCCTCAAAGACGGACACAAAAATCAAATCCCCTAAGGACATGGTCTAGAATTTCAGCACCAAAATGAGATATGTGAATATGGACCAAAGGGAGTATTCTACGAAGGACTTCTTACATGAAGGGTATGATAATGAAGACAATGAAGCTCCTCCTAAGTTTTTGAAATTCAGAGGAAAAAGTGACTTGAGAACTCACCTAGCACTATTTATGGGAACCATGGCCAAATATTGAAATAACAATAGGTGATAAACTGGTTTCCCAAGAGCCTGAAAGGAGAGGCATTTGAATTGGTTAACCACCCTAAATCTCCAGAACATTCGAGAGTTCAAGCAAATTATCAACATGTTCATGGAGCAATTTTGTTTTAACGTAGAGGCCCTGCCCACTATCATCCAATTGTATGACCTCAAGCCGAAGAAGGAGGAGGGTGCCCACGAGTTTATAAATCGATGGAGGTCTATGGCCAACAAGATAAAGGAGTTGATTTTCGATTCACATGTGTTGGTCATAATATTGGACAATTTCTCCCAACCCCTGAGGAGCCTGATCAACATGGCTCAAGTAGAAAGGTATGTTGAGCTCATTAAGAAGGCTACTGCCTTCGAGATAGGAATTAAGAGAAAGGTATATGATGGATTTCTGAAAAGTGGTAAGGACAAAACAGCTAGCAAGTGGTCAGAACTGTCCAAAGCCCAAGTTAGCATCATTCGAACCTCCAGACATGGGGTCAGAAGCAGGGTCACTAAGACCAGAGGAGAGGTAACCAAAGAGGTGTCCCCCATAAACAGAACTAGAAGGAAGGTGGGTACGATGGAAATCCAACCAAAGAGGTAACCAGAGGTTCACAAGTTTAAACCAACTAGATCACAGGTTCTTGATCTGCTACTGCAGAACAGTCTGATTAAATTGCCCAAGATATCAAAACCGTGAAGATGAAGGGTAAGGATCCATCCAAGTATTGTCGGTTTCACAGGATAATGGGCCATGACATTGAAGAGTGATATGTCCTCAAACACATTATACAAGACAACATTGAGAGTGGAGAATTATTGTTTGATGAGGAACAACCAAACCATAACAACAATGACCAATGAATCTTCAAAGAACCTTTCCTAGATCACAACATAGAAGAGGAGGTTCAAGCTTGTGAACAAAGTAAGAATTGGCTTCCAGAAAAGGCTACATAGCAAGGATCACCTACCAACTCGGTGATTTGCACTCCTCAAGTCCTCACATACAATGTTAGTCCTTAGCAACTGCTTGTAACTTCACAAATGTGTTACCAAAGAGGGGTGAGAGTACAAGGCAGATTCTAGCAAAGAACCAAGAGATATCACGAGAGTTCCCTCAAATAAGTGAAATTCATCTAGACCCTCCAGTCAACAATTATATCAGAATTCATCCCCCAATGCCCTATCACAGAGACACTGGCACAAAAAGAGGTAGTCTCCCTGCAATCTCTCTTAGAAAGAACCAGCCAAAAAATGATATGAGTCAAATTGCATGTTTAGGAAAGACTTATCAGCCGAAGGTCCTAAAAAGAGTATTGTTGTTAATGCCTCACTAATCGCCTCTCAATATAAATTTGGTAAGGAAAAGGTAATCTCGTTAGCAAGCTCAGTCATAAATGTGACACCATTCAGTTCGGGTCAAATGTCAATCTAAAACATCTTCAAAAGGTCTATGGCTTTCCATAAAAGGGGCAGGATAGACGACTCTCACCTCAAGACTCACCCCTTATACCATCATGTGCAAAAATATGAAAATAGATGAAGAATCGCTTTGCACATGAAGTACCAACATTTTCAAGGACTGAGAAAAAGCCAACAAGGCATAAGCGAGACTCTCTCACAAGTGCCAAAGGCAAGGACCCAATGTCTAGGATACAAAGGACCTCAACAGAAAAGGGGTAAAAAGGAAAAGCTCTCATGAGTCTTCAAGAATCACTTCAGAAATGGGTCAACCATCATCAGCTCAGTAGAGAGTCTGGTTGCTTCAGAGAATACAAGATTGGCATTTTCTTTTCATCAACTTAATCTGGGCTCACAAATGTCAAATAGCCACTCAAGCTCATCTTCTTCTCCTTCTGAAAAGGCTGGCATGCTCAGAAAAAGGCAATTACAAGTTTGGGCAAAACTGCAATGGTATAAAAAAAAAAGACCTCTTGCATGGGTAAAATAGCTTTTTAAAAAACCAAAAAAATAAAAAAACTAAAAAATATGCCTTAAAAAAAAAAGACCTCTTGCATGGGTCATCCCACAACTCCAAATAAGCCTTCAAAAATCTGAATTTTGTAAAATAGCTTTTAAAAAACTAAAAAATATAAATAAATACTCAAAAATAGAAAAATTTTAAAAATCCAAAAAAATAAAATGTTCCAAAAAGTCAAAAAAATGAGAAAAGCCAAAAAATTCAAAAATATTTTTTTCTAGGTCCAAGCTATCTTCTTCATTGCAGGTGCATATTATTCCTATTGACAAGACTAAGAAAGCTTTTGTCAAACCCTTTTCTTTTATTTTTTCATATTATTTCTAATGATGTCTTTCTGTCAAAATCATGTGAGGACATGTTAAAAGAGTATGAACCTATCCAGAACTCAGATATAGGGTATTGCAAAACCATCAAAAGCTCAAACCTCTCAGATAAGAAGGAACATCTAGCAACCAAGCATACAAATCTTAAACTAGCTCGACCTCATTCGATGAGACCCAAGTAGTCTTGGAATCTTGGTTTACCTCTGGACATTGGCCCGACCTCGTTCGATGATACCACAAGTGGTCTTGATACCCTAGTCGTCCTTAAATTGATTCGACCTCGTTCGGCAAGACTTAGAATAGTCTTGGCAGTCCATTTCACCTTGACTCCAACAGTCATAAGAGTAGGATAGAGCTTCATCACAATACTAAGTATGTCATTAAAGGTTAAGGATCTTGCCCTAAAATAGATCCAGCTCTCTTCAATATGGTCCTTCTTGCAAGTATATCCCTACACACGAGAGTCTGTCACGTAGGACATCTAAGTCCTAGGAAAAGATAAGAAAGTGACACACTAAGGTCAAGGTATTTTAATCCAATAATTTTAGCTGATGAGTTTATAATGATGAATTATAGGGGCACAAAATTATTATGGATGTATAAATGTACATCCAATAAAAACCCACCTAGGCATCCAACTCTCTAAGAAAATGGTCGGATGTTGAATACCTTCGATGCTAGTCAGCTTCATAAGTTTCCCACCTTGAGAAGTTTTTTTCTTCTATCTCAATAGGAAAACATTGAAAAAGTATGCAAAAAAAAGAGCAGTGCATACCTACCCTTAGGACCATGGCATGGTGGCACACTCCGGTCATGAAATAACATTCGGGGCAAGGATTTAAAACAAAAGTGTGTGCTAGAAGAAATTGAATACTTACCTCCAGAACTTATGACAAGGAGGCAAGCTCTGGTCGTGTGTTCGTGGAGACAGAGGTTGGATAGATAGAGGCATTCCTCTTGGATTGGATAGTCATGTTGCCCATGATTGTTGGGTCTTAGTTTAATGGATGATAAAAGTAAGGAACAAACCCCATGCAGGATAAAAGTCAAGGCTAAAAAGGAACTTACCTAAGGACAAGAGGTGTACTTGAATGCATTCTCACCAAGCTCTAATTCTTCAGGGTTCAAGCCTTAGTAGAGACCATTAGACCCAACAGAAATGTCTTGCGACTTAATCTAATATCTCTATAACTAGTCACTTGAAACCAATGCAAAATTAAAAAAAAAAATTCTAATGAATCTGAGTGTCATTACCTTATACCAAGCTAAGAGGAGAAATGTTTAAAGTATAAGAATCTCAAGTATTGGAATAAATTTGTTAGGAAGGTCCTAAATCTCGAGAAGAGAGCAAACAACAAAAATTCATGACCCTAAATGATCAATCATTTATAGCTATCATAGGCTACCCACTCTACTACAAATGCATAGGTCTCACTACATAAAAGTTTATTGCATGCATTATAATGCACCAAAGAGTCTAGCCATAAGGATTAGGGATGGCAGTGCACCGGGGCGGGGGCGGTGGACAAGGTCTCCACCCCCGCCCCGTCTCAAAAAGTTAACCTCCATCCCCGTGGCGGGGGAGACTTTGGACCTCCACCCCCACCCCGTCTCAAACAAATTATCTCCATCCCTGCCCCGCCCCATCCCCATCCTCGTCCTGCCCCGCCCCGCCATCTCATCACATGAGATTGGATCTTCCAATCATGTTTAGAAAGAAAAGAAAATGGTTACAACATATGGGTTCGTCTATTGGATCTGCTTGAATCTTGTCAAACCTAGTTGAATCTAAAAGATTAGATCAAAAGTGTTGGAACTTGTCACTAGTCACATATTTGAAATAGCTAGTGCAGCCAAAATTTGTTTAATCAAAAGAGAAACAAATAAACACTACAAAGCATCCTCTGAGTTTCACTACCAAAATATAAAATCGACAAAAGCCCTGTCATTTGAGAGGGATAAACCTAGACGAGTGGGTGGCACCAATACCTGGCCTACCGTGCTTGACAGGCTTGTAGCTTATGGAGAACTCTGTCAGGTAATGGTTGATCATCTCTGGCTTGATCTCAGCCTGGTTGAAAGTCTTTCCATTATACACTCCAATGATACTTCTGATCATTTCAAGCACAATAATCATGTTGCGCAAGTGGGTCCTCACTGGCTCAGGCTTTTCACCAGGTGGGGCTTCACATTTCTGATTTAAAATGCAAATAGACTAATAGTCAGAAATGTTTCTATTACTTGTAAACAATAAAGTTGCATTTGAATTAAAACCAGGCTACCTAAATCTCCACACAAGGTGAAATTTTTTGGTATAAACCAGCTACAGCGATTGGCTTACAGTAGTCAACTTTTTTTTTTCTTCAAAAGTACAACTTATTAGAGTATTCAATAAACAAGCAGACAACAAGAATTACTTGGTTGCAGAAAAGAAACAATAACAACAGTAATACTTTGAGAGAGAGAGAGAGAGCAAGTCATGTACTTTAGTATGAATACATCAAAAGCAATTAATAAAAACAGAAAAGAATTACAGGTGAGGAATTTGTTGTTGATGGGGTTCCTTTTCTGTGGGCCTCTGTTCCTCACATTTTGTTTCCTGAACACTATTGCTATAGCATATAGCACTACTGCAACATTGCCATTTGGCACCATACTGGTTATCCTTCTCATATGGGCACTAGTTACATCACCTTTGCTTGTTTTGGGTGGAATAGCTGGTAAAAACAGTAAGGCTGAGTTCCAAGCTCCAGTTCGGACCACAAAGTATCCCAGAGAAATCCTACCATTGCCTTGGTATAGGGGGACTATCCCCCAGATGGTGATGGTAGGATTCTTGCCTTTCAGTGTTATCTATATTGAACTTTACTACATCTTTGCAAGAGTATGGGGACATAGAATCTACACCATCTACAACATTCTCTTTATTGTCTTCATCATTCTCATCATCGTCACTGCATTCATTACTGTGGCACTGACATACTTTCAACTTGCTGTTGAATATCATGAATGGTGGTGGAGGTGAGTTAATATACATTGTATTCTGTTATGTTAATTCCATACAATTTTTGTCTCTGCTTCCTATTTCATATGTTTTTCTTTTAATCTATTTTTTTTTTGTCCTCTCTCTCTCTCTCTCTCTGTGTTTTATTCTTTGATTTCCAGTTCTATTGATTTCTATTTACCTATGGTTTTCTAGTTGCAAGATCATGTGAGTATGAACTTGTCCTTCACAGGCGCTCTAACATTAAGCCAATATTCAATCAATGTATTATGAAAGCATTATTAAGCAGAAATCATCCAGGAAAATAACCAAAATAATTTAACAAAGGAGAAAGAACAAGAAAATTCAACAATATTATTCTCAATTCTTCACATCTAAGGGAATAGAAGAATTATGGAAAAATATAGCCAACATAAGATGCTTTACACAATTCTTCTTTCTTCAGTCTTTTCAGAGGCTATCAACACACTTGGAAACAAAGTTATCCAAATCCTACAAGATATGCTTAACCATACATAGATTTAACCTTCTGATTTAATATTTGAAATAAAAAAGAGAAAAAACAAGAGTTTCTTCTGAAAATTTATAGGAACATTTCAGAAGAAAAAGAGATAAATAGATAGTGTACTAATGAATGAAGGTCACCCTACATAAAGTGTTTATACTATCATCCTGTTGTACTACTGTATGACCAAAAAATTTCATTAGCAGTTGGCCTTAATGTGATTCGCTGACATAGTTGCAGTGCCATATATATACACCAAAAGTTCAAAATAATTCATGAATGTTGTAACTTGGAGGTTTTCACACGCCAAAACAAGCAGGAAAGAATATTGTAGTCCTTTTACTCGAGTATGAATGCACACATACAAGTCATGTACACTAAATAAAACTGAAAAACCAATCAAAGCATAATGATGTTCTTTGCCTCTTCCTCTTCTCAAATATCCATGCAATGAAACACACTCAACCAGAGATCACCTGTCATTCTTGTCGAATCTGAACCTAGCACCAAAGTAAAACACCATAGCGAGCAACCACAGATCGTTGTAAGCTTGTAAATGGCAACCAGAGACAACCAATCTTGCATCTCATCCCTTGCAAAGTTGGTGGACGAATCTGGCACCGACAATGATGGTCATCGATGGTGGACAGAGAGAGAGGGGTGAGGGCTGACGAACATGGTGATGTTGCTGCTGCACATGATTTAGGGTTAGTATTATGGTTAGTAAGTTAGTATATATTATTATGGTTTTCTTGTAATTTTATTAGTTAGGTTTAAATATTTTAGTAATTTTATTAACAAGGATGGGGCGGGGATGAGCCGGGGCGGGGTGGGGATGGGGCGGGGCGGGGGAAAGTGTAAGTCCATCCCCGCACAGGGATGAATTTTGACCTTCATCCCCGCCTCCATCCCCATTTCATGCCCTTCATCCCTGGTCCATACGGGGCGAGACGGGGCGGGGCCCCATTTCCCCCCGGTCCACTCTCATCCCTAATAAGGATCATGAGTCTAAAGAATGCTCAGAAGGCTTTGTTCGGTGACCAAAGTATGTATGATTCCCCTTACTGGGACAGAAAATCTCATGTGTAAATTGATAATCTTAGGATGGGTATTTCTACTCTAAGGCCTTACTGAGGCAACTCTACCTTATTCATGAACCAACAAGAGGTGTAGGACTCCTGATGTTTATCGTCATGAATTTTCAAAAGAAAATTGTTTACAAATGCATAAAAAGTCAAAATGGACCTAAAAGACATGAAAGAGAGCTACATTCTTCTTGTGCCACTCTTACTTGAAGACCAACATTTTTTTTCCTCTCTACTACAAACAAAGTTTTTTTTTTACACTGGCCCGACCTCATTCGACAGGACCACCAAATGGTCTAGGCAATCTAGTTATCCCTATACTGACATCGACCGCGTTCAGATAAGTACAATGCTTGGATATGGGATATGAAACTAAATTTGATCTAGGTTTTATCTAGATAGTATCAAGCCGAATATTGGATTTAATAATAACATATTTTGTATGGGTCCTAGTTTGACCGGAATAGATCTAAATAAGTATAATGTTGGATGTGTAGTGTAGATCTATTTAAATTTTAATATGAATCATGTTAGACTTAATGGATAACATCTCAAGTCGGATTTGGATATGGACTTATACAAATTTAATGAATTTGGATATAATTTTTTTGAGTGAATCCGGTAATGGATTTGAACTTATATGTTCACAAGCTTGTGGTTTGATTGCTTATATCATAAGATTAAAGCCTTGGAATGAGTGTATCATGTTTGGTATATCCAAATGATAATGGGATAACTTTTATGGGATATGGATCTGGATATATATCGATCCAAAATGATTAGGTGGTGATTAACTTGATGAAAATTTAAGTATGGTGCATGTGATGATAATGCACATGGATAGTGGGAGTACGAACTATGATGAAAGTTTAAAAAATGAGAGTATTTGTTATATATGTTCAATCATATTTTATTATGGATCCATGAAGCAATGAAAATCTATAGTACTCCACTATTTTGCATGTAGACTTTGTGTAAGGTTATTAGCACATTATGATGGTATGCTCATTGGAGAGTAATATGAAACCTATGACTATATAAGACCCACATTACAATGTTTTCATTTTGCTCTAGAAATATAGACTTCATAGTTGAGTATGTAGTTAGAGGTGAATACTGAAAATAAATTATTGCACATTAAGGGTTAAAATTTAAATTGACACGATGAAAAACATATATAATTATGTAAAATGAGTGTATGAAAGGATTATAATAAAAAATCAACCTAGTCTATGAATATTCTTGTGATGGTGATATATCATAAAAAAAAAGTCCAGCTAGTATGTGTAAAACCTCATGATGTTATGGTTAAACTCATATGCAAAAAAATCATGATTTATATGAGGATATGAAAAAACCACAAGACTGTGTAAAATAAACCATAGCATATGTGAAAACCTTGTACTTAAAATTGAATGATGAAAAAATTCATATGATTATATAAAAAATAACCCATAACATAAGAGAAGAATATCATTGATATAAACCCAAGAAATTCAAAGAGCATGTATTTTTCAAATAGATGGAGGTTTGAGTTCTCCTTCTAGCACAAGCCTCATTCGATTCAATGACTCCGTCCATATTGGATTTCAGAACCATTAGGCTCCATCACATTGTGTGTTTCTTTTAGCATTTTGTATGCAGGTACGTACCCAAACCCAAGATTCAACTAACCTTTTAAACAAGTCTAAATTTTGAACTCCAATTTTACACATCAATCCATATAAAGCAGGTAGGATCATGCTTAAGCAGCACAACCCATTTTTATTAGAGGAAGAAGTAGATTATTAAAGGTGATAAGCAATCACCATAAAGAGAGATCAACAGGCCAAGAAACATAGAGAACAAGAAGGTAGAGAGAATAATAGATTAGAATTAGAAATCCCCACCTACCCAACAAAAGCCCTAGTCGGGCCACTTTATAGCAGCAAAAGTTTTGATAGCCGATCGAATATGATCTAAATTGAGTAGTTCTCATTGAAAACTCTGCATTCCAACCAAAAGCACCAACAGGAGAAAAACAGGCACAACTTCCAAATCATTTCTCCATTTACAGCCTGAAGGCATATCCGAAAGGCACGTTTGAAAGTGGAAAACATTAGGAAAAGTGAAGCAAAGGTTGAAAAACAAAACCATACGGTTTTCTTGACCTTTTCAAACCAGAGAAAATGTTACTCTGACAAACCTTTTGAAAAAGGTACCGTTTTTTATAGGAAAGACTTCCACATCCTATCAGAGTTTTTCTGAGCTTAAGGAGAGACGGCCCTCCTTTTTCGTTTACAACCAAGGAAGTTGTTCCCCTCTCTCGCCTCTCCTCTTTCGTTTGCAACCAGGGAGGTTGTCCCCCTCCCTCACCCCTCCTCTTTTGTCTGCAACCAGGGAGGTCGTCCTGTTTCTAGCTGCAGCCGACAAAGGGCAGTCATGCTGCTTCAAGGGTCTCGACGACGTGCAGGAGAGGAGGGCATCCAGGGAGAACAAGGAGCTCCGCCACCGGAGGACGTGAAGAGTCGACCGCGAGAAGGAAACAGTTCCTACACCCCTCCTCTTTTCTTCTGGTTTTCCAACGAGTCGCTGCTGGAGAAGACACGAGGCATTTTCCGTGCAGGTTCCGAATTTAATTTGTAGATCTTGATTTTATGTTGTGTTTGTCCGAGAATTTTTTATTATGTAGATATGTTTTTGTGATTTATCTTATTTTTCTGGGAATTTTGTGTCATCAAATCGGGTGACACTTGGGATTCTTCTTATTGGATCCGTTATTCTTTGTTGATTGATCATGTTCATAGTGGTTCTGAGTTTAATGCGTATCGTTTTAGTTTAGGGATCCGATATAGAGGCAGAACATTCTCGTTAACTAATTGTGGGTCATGGATTTTAGGTTTTCCACTTGCAGCATTTGATCTTGATTTGACTGGTATCCATTTTTCGTAATTTCCAATATTTTCTTCATTGAATTGGTGAAATTATTAATGCAGGTCTATTGAGAATCCTTTATTTTATTGGTGTTTTCTCTCTGTATTTATACAACCAACCAGCGTTTTAGTTTGTGGAATTTAAAATCGAATCTAATTATGCGGAATCAATAAATTCATTTTGTTAATCACAGGAAATATGGTATCCTTATCCCGAAAAAATGAGGAAAGGGCATTCTTGGTTTCATCTAATATTCCCTTTCCTGATCTTGTTTTGGAATGGAGGTGCCATTGCTAGAATGGATTGTTTTTTTTCTTGGGGGGGAGGGGGGGGGGGGGTATTCTTTTGATTCCACAAAGCAAATATGAATAGTTTGGCAGTTGAAACAACAATATGTTCAGTATAAGCACTTTATTTTTTTCAATTGTTCAGTTGAAACAGCAACATGAACATGGAGGTGAAATTTTAGAACTACCATTTGTTAGCTAGGCGGAAAAAATTTCCATGCACAAACAAGCAAAAATTTCTATTTCATTTTCAGTCCAGTTTTCTCATGCTACACAAACAAGCAAAAAAAATCTTTTGGAAAACTTCTCATAGGAAAAATTATTTTCCTATGAGAGTTTTTCTTGATTCCAAATATGCCCTAATAGCACTCTTAGCCGCCTCTAAATTTCCCAACTCTCATTCCATCCTTTGTACAAAAGCTTTGCTAACCATTTTCATTCCTTTTACCTAATCACAATTTTAAACCTTTAAACATTTACTATTGGTTTTTTTATTATTATTATGAATATCATCATTCAATTGTAAGAAAAACCTACTCAGCTGCTGAAATCTGGCAATCCATATGCCGATCCCACTAGGCAGAGGACGTAAATCACATCCATGAGGTCAGATTAATTTAAAGTAAAAAAATAAAAAAAGGTGTTTGATAAATCATTTGTACATAAATGATTGGTATATTCGACAAAAGAAAGATCATTCTAAGAAGAAAATTTTGAACCTCCCCAAATCTTGTTCGGATACGATGTCAAAAACTAACCATGGAAAAATAATCATCGAGATAAAAAAAACTCAAAAATGGGCCATATTTTGCGCGATGCAGGACACGGTCCAGCAAACAGTCGACAACCTAGCATAAATTCACGTTGCCTGCTGCTGTAATGGGTGCAATATTAGGAGAGGTGACATCCCACCGCTTAATTCAACCAACCGTTATATCTCAAAAATTCAACTTTCAACCACTAACTGGCCATCATATTTTGTTGAATGCACTTATTCAACTGATGGTGGATTTATTCTCTCTCTCTCTCTCTCATGCAGAAATGAGGCCAATATACCCTGCAAGCAACGCAAAGATGGCTGAAAAAATATATGCAGTTGCAACAATCGATGGCTCTTGAATACCGGACAATTCAAAATGGTGATGCACGGGTGCCATCCGAAACAACTTCCTTCCAGCTCCACCGACTTGTTTGGTAAGCCTGAAGAAAGAAAGCTGCAACCAATTGTGCCAAGTCACAGACAAGGAGCACATCAAAACACAGTCCAAGTAAAACCTCCCTCTAGAAAATCTTGTAACACTGGTCAGCATTCATTTGCCAGAGAAATTTTAACAGAATCCTTTATCTGTTTCTTCAGGAAGTAAACATATGGAAAGAACGCTAGTGTCACCTGTTCTACGAGTGGATCAGGAGTTACATGTAGCTACTACACTCAATAATGATACAGAGGACAAAAAACCAAAGTCAACAATCTATGCCATCGGATTGGCAAAAATGGTTACTGGCACAGAAAAAGAATTACAGGAGCTTATTTATTGCTTTCACTATTGCAAAAAATATTTTCACAAGCTCAGTAGGAATAATGAGATGAAGATCATTGATTATAGTTCAGCCATACAGTTATTGTACCTGGAGGAACTTAAAAGGCGAAAACCAAAATAAAAGTATAACAGATTTTAAAAACATAAAAGACCAACAGCAGATAATCTAGAACTACAAATCGGTATAAAGTCTATGCATGCAAAACTATTCATCCACAATTCTCTTCAAAAAAGGGAAAAAGAAGGCTCATGAAAAGTGATTTCTCAGAGAGAGAACATACAAGACCGTCTAATTATGCCACTTGAAGATTTGTCAACATAACCATAGCCAACAGGGTGAGCGTGGAGATGATACATGCTTCACAACAGACTTGGAAGATGCTACAAGTGCAAGTCCATTAGCAACACCACAGATTATGTAAAAAAATACAATAGTGCATCCCAACCAAGCAGAAACACTAAAATTTGATGCATAAAGCCCTCTTTACCCCCAAACGCTGAAATCTGGTAGCTTGACTCTATCGAGACCAACCATGCTGAAGTCCTAGATAAGATCCTCTAATACACTACTCCTAATCTTGATACAGTACTTATATGTTTCTAACTTAAAATTTCCATTTACAATCCTTCTGAAAACTCCATATTCCTATGCTCGAGTATTTATTTCCAAACTCAAAATTCCACATCCAATCCTTCTCAAAACTGCTCCATTTTCCTATACTCAGCATTGTGTAAATATTATTGTTAAGCTTTCTGATATTTCTGTGACTCACCCCATTAGGTCACAGAACCAAAGAACCAAACACAATCTAAGATCTATCTGAATCCAGTGTAGCAGTTGATGATTATTGACTACAACATGATGCAGGCATCTATACCACCAAAGAAGCATGATACCACAGCATAATGTTGCAACGAGATCTAAAGAGAGGGAGATTACAGTCCAAACTATGATTCAGTACTTGTGAGAAGCCCCAACCAACATAAGTGGCTTATAATTCGATGATCTCAGATTTTTTAAATTTTTCTTCAACAATTCAATCACCACCTCCACCCATAAAATATTTCATGAAAAGAATGGAGGCATGTTCGCACAATTTCAAAAATAAAAAAGGAACTCAATTGTGAGAATAATGCACATGCAAACCATCAAGGCATGTGCTACAGCAAGCCTCACAAGATATTTGAGTTGCAGTCTCTCAACACATGAACCAAGTTTTAGAAAAGAAACATTCATTCATTGAGATTACATTTTTGTTAATCTCACGAAAACTGGGATCATTTTGCTCTTATAACTTACAGGGAAAATTGGGCATGAGATCCTAAAACTTAACAATCTGGCATCTTAATGAACTTGAGAGAAACTAAACATAGATTACAGAACATGCTTACTTGATACTTTACCTGAATGATGACTGACAGTACTTCAATGACAAAGACAGCAGATGAGATGAAAAGGGGAAAAAACATTCCAGTGCAAGATGCCATTGCAGCTAATGCTCCACCAAGTGCTAAAGATCCAGTGTCACCCATAAATATAGATGCCTCATATCTGTTATGCATGAGAAAACCAACACATGACCCTGCTATTGATGCTCCAAATATAGATAAATCTGTCACATGAAGAACAAGTAAAATTGATGTAACAATGCTTAGAAACATCTGCTCACCAAAAGTTAAAAACCTACAAGCAAACCAAAGAAACATGGTATTATACTGAAATACACCTCTAAGGCATTCATTTATGTAGGTTGCATATTGGACACCAAGAAAAGGATAGAAATGGACAATAAATCAATAAGTTACATTGCTCCAAGAGATTTTCTCAACAGAGATAAAAATAGCATATTTCAACTAATAAAGGCAGAACATCAACCAAATAGGAGATGAAAAGACTAACAATCACAAGGTTGCTTAGTTTAAGAAAAATGAGAAAATAGAAGCCTAAAGAATACGCTGCCTTCATATGATTAGCACAGTAACATTGTAACAGAGAGTTGAAAAGGTTGAAAAAGGTTAAGTGTTGATACCCTTAGGGCAGCTGGTAAACAAGCCGAATGAGGAGCTTGGGCTGTTCGGGATCGGCTCGAGAGCTCATCATGAGCCGAGCCTAACCCGAGCTTGTTATGAGCCGATCACGAGCTGGCTCGTTTTAAAAAAGAATGTTTTTTTAACTGTTTTTTAAAGCTTTATACAACAACAACAACAACAACAACGCCTTCATCCCAAAACAATTGGGGTCGGCGATATGAACCAAAAAAGAAAATCATTCTGGGTCTTTTTTAAAGCTTTATAACATATAAAATATATGTATAATACATATATAATATACATATTATGTATATAATACATATAATATATATAACATATGTTAAGATAAGTCAACCACTCTAAAGTTTATTTATCCACTAATCTCTATTTAAACTAAAGGAGATTAGACCTAATGAAGTTTTCCATGTTCTTTCTTTCTCTCTCGTTTCTGAGTATTCTCTAAGTTTTTTCTTCTACATGGTATCAGAGCCCTCGATCTGGGGAGCGCGATCTAGAGTTCTGCGTCAAAGTTCAAGTGAAGGGTATTAGATCACGTGAAGAGGATCAGATAAAAGGTTCACGTGAAGAGAATCAGATAAAAGGTGTCATTTTTTTAACGAGTGGTATAGATCGGATAACAGATCTGAGGTCTGACAAGAGTCATGACTCAGATCTAAAAGTTGTGTGGATCTATGGGTCTCGACCAAACTGAGTGGATACAGGTATGGGTATTGTGCTGAAGTCGTGAAGTGGGTAACGGTAAAAAAAATTTTGTGGAGGTTAAATGCAGTCCATTGTCGTGGATCTGTGTTTTTTTTTCTGACCGTATGCTCTGGGTAGTTCAGATCTGATCACAAATATGAATGTAGTGAAGATTAAATATAGTTTTCAGTCGTGGACATGGATATTTTTGGTTTGGTTCGTTCAAATCTAGTTGTCGTGAAGAAATATTCATATTAAATAGTCGTGGATCTGCAATTTTTTTTTAGAGATCTGCTCACAGATCTGAGTGTGGTGAAGATTAAATCTATTTTTCAATCATGGACATGCATACTTTTGTTTTTGGGTCCTTCATATCTGGGTGTCGAAAAGAAAAGAAAAACAAAAATACTTTATATTACATAGTCGTGGATTTTTTTTTGAGATCTGATTACAGATCTGACTCATATGAGTGTGGTGAAGATTGGATATACTTTTTAGTCGTGGACCTGCATACTTCTATTTTGGTTCACTCATATTTGGTTGTTGTGAAGAACAGTTTATATTAAATAGTCATGGTTTTTTTTATCAGATCATTTGTTCTGGTTGGTTCAGATCTGATCGCAGATCTGATGTCGTGGTGAAGACCCATCATCGTAGTGGATCTGCATAGTGTGGAGCCGATCTCTATCAGATTTAACATTTTTTTTAAGTGGAAGTTTATTGCAGCAGCACTATTCGTGGTGACTACTGAGGGATTCATCAGTATGGGTCAAGTTTCTAAATTTGTTTTCAAGAATGAGGCCATTGGGGAATATAAAGCCTTCACAAATCCTTCCTCCTATGGGTCTTCTGTGAAATTAAATGAAACTAACTATCCACGGTGGTCCAGAACGTTTATGATGTCGGTGTCTGGACATCGTAGAAAACACATACTGATGAAATCTGAACCAAATGATAAGACAGGAAAATACATTACTTGGGAAGAAGATAATGACATTGTTATGTCATGGATCATGAATAGCATTGAACCTCATATTGCAAATGGCCTAATTTACTACAATACAGCTAAACAGATGTGGGATAATCTTTGAGATTCGTACTCTCAAGAGACTAATGTGAGTCGTATTCTCCAAGTTGAACAAGAAATATATAATTTGCAGCAAGGTGATCAGACATTGGCCCAGTACTATACCTCCGTCAAAGCTGCTTTTGAAAAACTTAATGCTCATAGACCACTGTGTTGTTCAAAACAAAAGGATCATCAAGAACAGACTATGGTTGATCGGTTCCTCACAGACCTATCTTCAGAGTTCTCAGTTGCTAAAGTCCAAATGTTAACCAGGTCTGATGTTCCTACTCTTGTTGATGCATACAATCGGTTGAGTAGACTTGCCATCTCTCTTCCACAATCTCAGCATGCATCTCGGTCATCTGCTTTAGCTGTTTCATCTAGTTATGGACGAGGAAATACTTTGAATGTTAGAGGAAGAGGTATGAGAGGTAGAGGTAAACTTGTTAAAATGTATCTCTCTTTATGTAAATATTTACATATATATATAAAGAGAGATACATATACATATATACATTATGTATATATGTATATGTATCTATCTTTATATATATATGTAAATATATATGCTTCTTCTTTCCTGTAAAACTCGCAAGGGTATTTTAGTCATTTCTCTTTTTGCGCATATTCATAATTATGAATATGTTGTAATTCTTTTTGTATTTTCGCTTTTCTTCTTTTTCCTTTTTTTCTTTTCTTTTTTTTGTCTTTATTTTTTGTTTTTTGTTGACTCAAAGTCAACCTTGGAGGGTGTTAAAATGTATACTCAAAAGCATTATTGTAAGTATAAATATATATACTTATACTCATAGAGATACGTATACATATGTTATATGTATACGTATCTCTATATATAAGTATATATATTTATACATTTTTCGCTTTTTATCTGAAAAGGGTATTTTAGTCCTTTTACATTTTGCGCATATTCCATTTGGAATATGCTGTAATTTTTCTATTTAGTTTTTCATTTCTTTTATTTTTATTTTTTACCTTTTTGTATTTCCAAAAAGGAGCATTGGGGGTCTCCCCAATAGAGTCGTTGGGGAGCCCCCAACGGTCACAATTGTGACCGTTGGGAGCTCCCCAACGACTCCTTTGGGGAGCCCCCTCTAGCCCCTCTCCTTTCTTGTATAAATAGGGGTGTTCCCCCTTGTTGTAAAATAAGCTTGAGAGTCTCAAGCATTCGGTTCTTTCTATGAAATACATGCCATAGTGCATGTTTATTATTTTTATCTTTTGCGTACTATGTTCAAGTGTTGTGAGAGTGCCTTCGTGCACATCCTTTCTATATTATTTGTGTTCGTATGCGTATTGTCTTATCATAGACATTTTCACATGGTATCAGAGCAAGGTTGATTATTGAAGATCGTGGGATTCTCTATTTTTCGAGTGCCTCGAAAAACGTGCCTTCCGATCTTTGAAGTTTGAAGTGGTGGATCTTTCTTCTCAAATATTTTAGAAGAATCTTGTGCAAAGTTGGTGTTGGAAATATTGTGTTGGTACGCTTTTTCCTCTACCTCTTTACTCTCTAATGGGCGAAAAAGAGTCCCATTTTGCTCTTAGTTTCAAATTAAATGGGTCCAACTATCATGTTTGGGCCGGAAATATGGAGGCTCATATAAAAGGGAAGGGTCTATGGGGATATGTACTTGGTACAATTCCAGAACCGGAACCCAAGATTACCGTGGTAAATGGAAGCGAAATCAAGGTTCTTGAGGGAGAAGAAAGAACCAAAGCCCTTGAAGAATACTCCAAGAAGCACGATGAATGGGAAATGAAGAATTTCAAGATTCTTTCATGGTTTTTCTCATCCGTGGAGACTAAGATCAATGCCAACATTATTAAATTCAAAAAGGCATCGGAAGCTTGGCATTATCTTGAAAAAATGTACACATCAAGGGATCTCTCTCATAAATACTACCTTCAAAAGAAGGCTATTTCCCTTACCCAAGGAGAAATGACGATTAGAGAGTACTTTGTCGATCTTTCCTCTATTTGGGATGAGCTTGCAATGCTTAAACCAAAATGGAGTGGAGAGGCAATTGAGCTTCGTCACAAGCAACTTGAAGAAGATCGTTTCTTCAACTTTTTGAATGGGCTAAGGCCCGAATTTGAGCAAATAAGGTCATCTCTTCTTTCCTCCTTTTCTCCTCCTTCTCTTGAAGATGTTCTCACCAAATTAAGTGGTGAAGAGACTCGTATGAATTTATGTAAACAAGGACCAAATGTTCTTGCGGTTCCTTGTAGTATTGAAGAAAATAGTGAGGTTAATGCCGTATCAAGACCCGGAAACAATGTAAGAACCTATCGTCCCCCTCACTTTAAATTTCAAAATCAAAGAGAAAATGGTGGACAAAGAGGGAAAAGGGACTATAGCAAAACTATTTGTCATTTTTGTAAAGAACCGGGGCATATCAAACCCGTTTGTCCCAAATGGAAGAAGCTCCTAGCCATGGCTACCACTGGTGTACCACAGAAAGAGGAGGCATCTTCAAGTGGGACCCTCTCTATAAATCAAATAGTGGAAGCTCTTCAACCTCTCCTCAAGGGATCTACCTCCGGTGCGGCCGTGTCCACTTCTTCTTCTCCAGGTAAAATCTCTTGGCTTTTGGACTCCGGTGCATCCTTTCATATGTCCCCAAACATTTTTTCACTCTCCGATTACTCTAAAAATGGTTTCCCATCTTACGTCTCCACTGCGGATGGAACCTCTCTTGAAATTAAAGGAATAGGTAATTTTGAAACTCAAGAGTTCTTTATTCCGAAAATCAGATTTATACCTAAACTAAACTTAAATCTCCTCTCTGTTTCTCAACTCACGGACCATGGCTGTGATATTAAATTCTCTTGTGATAAATGTTTAATACAGGATCGCCAGTCCGGGAAATTGATTGGGAAAGGCTTTAGAAGAGGAGATTTATATTATATGGAATCTCTTCAAGTTCCAAAAGTTTTGTATAATGTTGCCCGACATAAAGATATAAATGTGTGGCACAAAAGACTTGGTCATCCTAATATCACCAAGTTATCATACTTACATTTTGCAAAAGACCTATGTAAAAGCTCTTTTTCTTGTAATGACTGTATTCTTGGAAAAATGCGAAGTTTACCTTTTGAGCAAAGAACTATGTTCTCTTCTAAAGCTTTCGAAATTGTTCATTCGGATGTTTGGGGACCTGCACCTGTTGTTTCAAAAGAAGGTTTTTCTTATTACGTAATATTTGTGGATGATTTTTCTAGATATTCATGGATATATTTTCTTAAGTTTAAACATGAAGTGTTTTCATGTTTCAAAATTTTTCATTCAATGATTAAGAACCAATTCAACAGTAACATAAAGATTTTTAGAAGTGACTCTAGAGGAGAATATCTCTCCAATCAATTTAAGGTATATCTTGAGGATCAGGGTATTGTTCACCAAAGGTCCTGTCCTAAGACACCTCAACAGAATGGATTAGCTGAAAGAAAACATAGGCACATTATCGAGACTACTAGGACTCTCCTTATATCTCAAAATATTCTTAAAAATTTTTGGGCTGAAGCAGCTCTTGCTTCTGTTTATTTGATAAATCGCTTACCATCTAAGTTATTAGGTAAAATATTTCCCTTCGAGGTATTACATAAGATCGAACCTGATTATAATAGGTTAAGAGTCTTTGGATGTAAGTGTTTCATACTTACGGATAAGAATGACAAACTATCTCCCAAGGCTATTCCCTGTGCCTTTCTTGGTTATTCCGAAACTCAAAAAGGTTTTCGTTGTTATGACCTTTGAGACGATAAACTGTATGTCTCTAGAAATGTAACCTTTTTAGAAAATGAAAGTGGTTTTGAAAAAAATGTTTCTCAACAAAAAAATTTTGATTACTCCTTATTCGACTTATTGTCAAGTAATGATGACATATCTAGTGATGATGATGTATCATTAAACCATGATGAGGAAAATGATGGAGACATTGGTGAACATAATTCACTAAATGAACCAGAAAATAGAGTTCCAAGTGATCCTATAACCTACTCTCGTAGAAACCAAGACACCTTTAGAAGTGCTATTGATCAATATAGTGAGCCTTCCACTCCCCTTGATCATAGAAGATCTGAAAGGAATAGAAGACCTCCAACTCGTTTTGTCTCTTTTGATTCTTTTTCACCCCGATATAGGGCTTGTCTAAGTGCCATACACTCTTATTTTCAGCCAAGAAATTTTGAAGAAGCTAAAAAATGTATAGAATGGCAAGAGGCCATGCAAAGTGAACTTGATGCTCTTAAAAGGACCGAAACTTGGGATTTTCAAACTCTACCTATAGGAAAGAAAACTATAGGTTGCCGATGGGTCTTTAAAGTTAAAACTAAAAGCGATGGTTCCCTAAAAAGGTATAAAGCTCGCTTAGTTGCAAAGGGGTATGGGCAAGAGTATGGAATTGATTACGAAGAAACCTTTGCCCCTGTAGCTCGGATGGTTACGGTTAGGTGTCTCATTACTATTGCATCTATTAAAAATTGGAACATTTTTCAAATGGATGTTAAAAATGCCTTCTTAAATGGTGATCTCCACGAAGAAGTATATATGGATGCCCCACCAGGCATGATAATTCCTAAAAATAAAGTTATTCGTCTTCGAAAGGCTCTCTATGGTTTAAAGCAGGCACCTAAAGCTTGGTATGATAGGTTTACCAGTGTAATGCTGGAAAATCGATTTTCCTCATGTTATACTGACACTGCTTTGTTTACTAGAAAATCTAATGCAGGGATTGTAATTTTGTTGCTCTATGTTGATGATATGCTAATCACAGGTGATGATATTCAAGGAGTCAAGGGTATTAAGTCCGTCTTGACTTCAAAATTTGAGATGTCAGACTTGGGTTTTCTGACATATTTTCTTGGAATTGAGGTTGCCTATTCCTAACGTGGTTATTTTTTATCTCAGTCTAAGCTTGCTTGTGAGATTATTGACAGATCAGGAATTTCTGATAACAAAGTATGCGAAACCCCTGAAGTTGTGGGAGCAAAAATGAAGATTGACGACGGTGTTCCTCTAATCGATCCTACTCCTTACATACAGTTGGTAGGTTCTTTAATGTATCTCAGCATTACTCGACCCGATCTGTCACATGCTATACACATCGCCAGCCAGTTTCAGCATGCTCCTACAACCGTTCATATGAGTGTTGTGCTTCGCATCATCAGATATTTGAAGGGAACGGTGAATAAGGGAGTATTCCTATCCTCTTCTTCTGAATTAAAATTGTTTGGTTATACTGACTTAGATTGGGGAGGTGACCCTAGTAACCGTCACTCCACCACTGGTTTTTGTATTTTCTTAGGAGAATCTTTGATCTCGTGGCGATGTAAAAAGCAACAGAAGGTCTCCTTATCATCCACCGAAGCCGAATACAGAGCCATGGCATCTACCACCATGGAAATAGTATGAATTCGACGTCTTTTGGATGATATGAGAGTTATTGTCAAAGAACCAACAAAGCTATGCTGTGACAATAAAAGTGCAATCTACATTGCCAAGAACCACACATTTCACGAGCGAACAAAACATATAGAGATGGACTGCCATTATGTCAGGGAAGAATACTTGAAGAAGGTCATTGATCTACCATACGTGATGTCTGAGTATCAACTTGCGGACTTCTTCACAAAAGCTCTTTGTTCGCCTAGATTTCATTTCCTTCTTTACAAACTTGCGGTTATCACACCGTAAGTTTGAGGGGGGTGTTAAAATGTATACTCAAAAGCATTATTGTAAGTATAAATATATATACTTATACTCATAGAGATATGTATACATATGTTATATGTATATGTATCTCTATATATAAGTATATATATTTATACATTTTTCGCTTTTTATCCGAAAAGGGTATTTTAGTCCTTTTACATTTTGTGCATATTCCATTTGGAATATGCTGTAATTTTTCTATTTATTTTTTCATTTCTTTTATTTTTATTTTTTACCTTTTGTATTTCCAAAAAGGAGCATTGGGGGTCTCCCCAATAGAGTCGTTGGGGAGCCCCCAACGGTCACAATTGTGACCGTTGGGAGCTCCCCAACGACTCCTTTGGGGAGCCCCCTCTAGCCCCTCTCCTTTCTTGTATAAATAGGGGTGTTCCCCCTTGTTGTAAAATAAGCTTGAGAGTCTCAAGCATTCGGTTCTTTCTATGAAATACATGCCATAGTGCATGTTTATTATTTTTACACTTTTGTGTACTTTGTTCAAGTGTTGTGAGAGTGCCTTCGTGCACATCTTTTCTATATTATTTGTGTTCGTATGCGTATTGTCTTATCATAGACATTTTCACAGAGGGCTCAACACTAGCTGTTGAGCCTCTCCAACGGTTAGAATTCTAACTGTTGGAGGGGCTCAGCTAGTGGAGCCCCTCCAAGGCTCCTTTTCCTCTTATAAATAGGGGAGTTCCCCCTTTGTAAACTTTACTTCTTGGAGCTTTTGTTCTCCATTCTTCTCAATAAAATTCTTTATATTTTGCATGCCTTTGTGCATTTGAGTTTCTTTATTGTACCTTTGTGTACATTTGTTCTAAGTGTTCTTGTGCATTTGTGCACATTGGTGGTGTTGTGCTTATCGCACACTTTATCTCATTTTTGAGATATTTTCACATGGTATCAAAGCTAGGCTTAAAGGAAAAGAAGATCGTGCTCATTTCTCTCTTCGTTGGAGTACCTCGTAAAGCGTGCCATTAAGTTGTGGTGGTTGGAGTGAAGACTCGGCTCTTCATTCTATATTTTAGAAGCTTCCTACATCAAGAAAGGACTCATTTCGCATTGTGGTATGCATTTATTTCTCTTTATATCCTCTCTAATGGGCGAAAAGGATTCTCACTTCTCTCTTGGCTTCAAATTGAATGGAACGAATTATCATGTATGGGCCGGGAATATGGAGGCCCATATAAAAGGTAAGGGTCTTTGGGGATATGTTCAAGGAACTATTCCCGAACCCGAACCAAAAATTACTACCCTAGAGAGAGGGGAGATCAAGGTTCTTGAGGGAGAAGAAAGAGAAGAGGCTTTTGAAGATTACAATAAGAAGCATGAAGAGTGGGAAATGAAAAATTACAAAATACTCTCATGGTTCTTCCCTTCGGTTGAGACCAAAATTAATGCCAACATTCTAAAGTTCAAAAAGGCATATCAAGTATGGGAATATCTTGAAAAAATATATACCTCAAGAGATTTGTCCCATAAATACTATCTCCAAAAGAAGGCTTTAACCCTTCAACAAGGAGAAATGTCCGTTAGAGAGTATTTCGCCGAGTTATCCACTATTTGGGATGAGCTTGCCCTCCAAGAACCTAAATGGAGTGGTGAGGCTATTGAATTGAGGGCCAAACAATTAGAAGAGGATCATTTCTTTAACTTTTAAAATGGGCTTAGACCCGAGTTTGAACAAACTAGATCCTCTCTCTTATCTTCCTTCTCTTCCCCTCCTTTGGAAGATGTGCTTACCAAATTAAGTGGAGAAGAAACTAGATTGGGAATGAATAAAACCAATCTAAGTGTGTTGGCCGTTCCTTCTAAAGATGAGGATGAGGGTGCTTATGCCGTCTCAAGACCATGGAATAATGTTAAAACCTATAAACCCCCTCATTTTAACAAAAATCAAGGAGGAAGAGAAAATGGTGGGCATTATGGAAGAAGAGATTATAGTAAGATCATATGCCATTTTTGCAAAGAACCGGGTCACATTAAACCGGTATGCCCTAAATGGAAGAAGATGGTGGCTATGTCTACTACTTTCCAATCAACCAAGGAGGAAGGTTCTTCTACTTCTAATCATGTTACTTTGTCTCTCAATCAAATCATGGAAGCTCTTCAACCACTCCTCAAGGGATCCGTGTCCGGAGCTGCCATGACCACCTTCTCTCCTCCCGGTAAGACTCTTTGGCTCTTAGACTCGGGTGCATCCTTTCATATGACTCCAAATGTTTTTTCACTTTCTAAATACTCAAAAAATTTGTCACCTTCTTTTGTCTCCACCGCGGATGGGGCTTCTCTTGAAATAAAAGGAATTGGTGATTTTGAAAGACAAGGTTTTTTTATTCCAAAAGTTAGATTTATACCAAAACTAAATTTAAATTTGCTTTCCGTCTCTCAACTATCAGATCATGAGTGTGATATTAAATTCTCATCAAATAAATGTTGGATACAGGATCACCGGTCCGGGAAGTTGATTGGGGAAGGCTCTAGGAAGGGAGATCTTTATCTCATGGAATTTCTTCAAATTCCAAAAACCTCTTTTTGTAATGTTGCCCAACATAAAGATATAAATGTTTGGCATAAACGCCTTGGGCATCCAAATATTGTCAAGCTTTCGTATTTACATTTTGCTAAAACCTTATGTAAAGACAATTTCAATTGTAATGATTGTATTCTTGGTAAAATGAGAAGCTTACCTTTTGGACAAAGAACTATGTTTTCAACTAAGCCTTTCGAAATTGTGCATTCGGATGTTTGGGGACCGGCACCCGTTGTGTCTAAGGGAGGTTTTTCGTATTATGTTATTTATGTGGATGATTTCTCAAGGTATAGTTGGATATACTTCCTCAAACATAAACATGAGGTTTTCTCTACTTTTAAGGTTTTTCACATGTTAATACAAAATCAATTCAATAGTAAATTACAAATTCTTAGAACCGATTCCGGGGGAGAATATCTCTCAAATGATTTCAAAAGTTATATTGAAAATAATGGGATTGTTCATCAAAGGTCTTGTCCCAAAACTCCTCAACAAAATGGGTTGGCCGAACGAAAACATAGACACATAATTGAAACTATAAGAACTTTGCTAATTTCTCAAAAAATTCCAAAAAGATTTTGGGCCGAAGCAGCTCTTGCATCGGTTTATCTCATCAACCGACTTCCATCCAAAAACTTGAACCAAATATCTCCATATGAAATCTTGTATAAAAAAGAACCCGATTACAATAGATTAAGAATTTTTTGTTGTAAATGTTTTGTTCTCACCGATAAGAATGATAAATTATCTCCCAAAGCTATTCCTTGTGCATTTTTAGGATATTCGGAAACCCAAAAAGGTTTTAGGTGTTATGATACTAAGAATGATAAACTATATGTTTCAAGAAATGTAACCTTTTTAGAAAACATAAGTGGTTTTGAAGAACACAAAACTCATGAAGATAATGCCGATTATTCCTTTTTGTTTGAACTATTATCTAGAAATGAAGATTTTTTTAGCGATGATGAATTAAATGAGAATGAGGATATAAGTGAAAGTATTCCTCAAACCATTCATGATGAAGAAGAAATGATAAATGAACCAATTACCTATACACATAGAGATAAAAGCACTTTTAGAAGTGCAATAGAGAAATATAGTGATCTTAGTGAATCTTCCAACAACTCTCGAACTGAAAGATCTAGGAAAAATCCTTCTAGATTTATATCCTATGAGTCTTTTTCTCCAAAGCATAGGGCATGTCTTAGTGCCATTCACTCATATCAAGAACCTAGAAATTTTAAAGAAGCTAAGGAAATGATAGAATGGAGGGATGCCATGGACAACGAACTTAGAGCCCTCAACAAAGCCAAAACGTGGGTTTTTCAATGTCTTCCAGAAGGAAAGAAAACAATAGGATGTAGATGGGTTTTTAAAATCAAAACCAAGAGTGATGGCACTCTCGAAAGATATAAAGCCCGTCTTGTCGCAAAAGGATATAGTCAAGAATACAGCATCGATTACGAAGAAACCTTTGCTCCTGTTGCACGAATGGTTATTGTAAGGTGTTTGATCACCATTGCATCTATTAAAAAATGGAATATTTACCAAATGGATGTTAAAAATGCATTTCTAAATGGGGACCTTAATGAAGAAGTCTACATGGATGCTCCTCCTGGTATGAACGTACCAAAGGGGAAAGTCCTTCGTTTGCAAAAAGCGCTTTATGGTTTAAAACAAGCCCCTAAGGCTTGGTATGATCGATTTAATGATGTAATGGTTCAAAATGGTTTTTCCTCATGCTACACTGACACTGCTTTGTTCGTCAAAAAGTCTGATGCAGGAATTGTAATTTTACTGTTGTATGTTGATGATATGTTGATAACAGGTAGTGACATAAAGGGCATCAGAAACATTAAAACCACTTTAAAAGAAAGGTTTGAAATGTCAGACCTGGGGTATCTGACTTACTTTCTTGGTATCGAGGTAGCCTACTCTCATAGAGGCTATTTTTTGTCTCAAACTAAACTTGCTTGTGAGATTCTTAACAGATCAGGTATTACTGATGATAAAATCTGTGAGACCCCAGAAATTGTGGGATCAAAAATGAAGATCGATGATGGGAAACCTTTGGAGGATCCTACCCCCTACCGGCAACTTGTGGGATCTCTAATGTATCTTAGCATCACAAGGCCGGACATCTCTCATGCCGTGCATACTGCAAGCCAATTTCAGCATGCTCCTACATCCGTTCATATGAGTGTCGTTCTCCGAGTTGTCAGATACATAAAGGGAACTTTAAACTAGAGAGTTTTTCTTTCCTCATCTTCTGAGTTAAATTTAATTGCATATACTGACTCTGATTGGGGAGGTGACCCAAATAATCGTCACTCCACTACAGGCTTTTGCATTTTTTTAGGTGAATCCCTGATCTCATGGAGATGTAAGAAACAACAGAATGTGTCTCTATCATCCACCGAAGCAGAATATCGAGCCATGGCGTCTACAACTATGGAGATTGTCTGGATCCATCAGTTGCTGCAAGACATGGGGATTCCAATTCAAGAACCCACAAAGTTGTGTTGTGATAATAAGAGTGCAATTTATATTGCTAAGAATCACACGTTTCATGAACGGACAAAGCATATTGAGATGGACTGCCATTATGTCCGAGAGGCATATCTACAAAAAGTCATCGATCTTCCTTATGTAACTTCAGAATATCAGTTGGCAGATTTCTTCACCAAGGCGCTTTGCTCTCCCAGATTCAACTTTCTCCTTAGCAAACTTTCGGTCATTATGCCCTAAGTTTGAGGGAGGGTGTTAAAATGTATCTCTCTTTATGTAAATATTTACATATATATATAAAGAGAGATACATATACATATATACATTATGTATATATGTATATGTATCTATCTTTATATATATATATATATAAATATATATGCTTCTTCTTTCTTGTAAAACCCGCAAGGGTATTTTAGTCATTTCTCTTTTTGCGCATATTCATAATTATGAATATGTTGTAATTCTTTTTGTATTTTTGCTTTTCTTCTTTTTCCTTTTTTTCTTTTCTTTTTTTTGTCTTTATTTTTTGTTTTTTGTTGACTCAAAGTCAACCTTGGAGGGCTCAACAATAGTTGTTGAGCCTCTCCAACGGTTAGAATTCTAACCGTTGGAGGGGCTCCAACAGCTAGTGGAGCCCCTCCAAGGCTCCTTTTCCTCTTATAAATAGGGGAGTTCCCCCTTTGTAAACTTTACTTCTTATAGCTTTTGTTCTCCATTCTTCTCAATAAAATTCTTTATATTTTGCATGCCTTTGTGCATTTGAGTTTCTTTATTGTACCTTTGTGTACATTTGTTCTAAGTGTTCTTGTGCATTTGTGCACATTGGTGGTGTTGTGCTTATCGCACACTTTATCTCATTTTTGAGATATTTTCACAAAACTCTAATGTACCTTTTGTGGAAAATCAGGACATTTAGAAGATCGTTGTTGGGATAAACATGGACGGCCTGCTTCTTCTCCATTGAAGTCTAATGTTCCAAAAGCTAATGATATTAAACTAGAAGTAGCGAATGACACCACTTTCCCCAGTGATTGTATCACTCCTAGTCGTGCAGAATATGATGAACTAGTTGTTCATCGTCCTTCAAGTTCCTCTTCTCCTGTAGCTGGTGTGGCCTACTCAACAGGAGACCATCTTTCTCCCCATGATAGTAAGTGGATTATTGACTCTGGTGCATCTATGCAAAAATTCTCAAAAAAATTCAGATCTAAAGGCTATTACTGCACATCGGAGTGTCTCATTAGCTGATGGGAGTTCCTCCCCTGTTATTGGTCAGGGAAATGTTTTTATATATTCTTTCTTATAATTGAACAATGTCCTTCATGCTCCTTCATTTCCTCAAAGTTTACTCTCTGTTAATTGCCTTACAAAAGAGCTAAATTGTAGGGTGATATTTGATCCTATGTGTTGTCATTTTCAGGATTTGCTAATGGGGAAGAAGATTGGTGGAGGCTATGAAGAAAATGGAGTCTAATATCTACATCACCCTGTGGAAAACATTTATACTATAGTCGATGATTTCTCGAGTCATGTTCAGTGGCATCGTCGTCTCGGACATCCGTCTTTGTCGAAGCTTCGTCGTTTCATTCCTCAAATTCCATCTACTACATCATTCCAGTGTGAAGCATGTCAGTTGGGCAAGCATCATAGGAATTCGTTTTCTTCTAGTCAGAGTCAGTCCAGTCATAAAGTCTTTAAACTTTTTCATGCGGATGTATGGGGTCCTAATAAGATTCCTACCAGGACTCAATGTCGTTATTATCTTGTTATTATCGATGATTTTTCGAAGTTGTCTTGGGTGTTCTTAATAAAAGAAAGATTTGAAGTTCCTAGTATTCTCAAATCATTGGTTATTGAAGTAAAAACTCAGTTTGAATCCGTTGTCAAGATTATCCGCACTGATAATGCCCTTGAGTTTAAAACAAAAGCATTGGTGTAATTTTATCGGGGCCATAGTATTCAACCTCAAACCACGTGTGCCTATACTTCCCAACAAAATGGGGTGGCTGAGCGAAAACACATGCATCTCCTTGATGTAGCCCGCACCATTGTTGTAATTTTATCGGGACCATAGTATTCAACCTCAAACCATGTGTGCCTATACTTCCCAACAAAATGGGGTGGCTGAGCGAAAACACATGCATCTCCTTGATGTAGCCCGCACCCTTATGATTCAATCAAATATTCCTGCTTCATATTGGGGTGATGCGGTTACCACAACTTGTTTTTGAACAACCGCATGCCTTCATCATCCGTGGACGACCAAATTCCCTTGCAAATTCTATATCCTAATGTACCCCTCTTCTCTTTTTCGCCCAAGGTATTTGGGTGCGTTTGTTTTGTGCACAGACTCGGACCTGACCGTGATAAATTAGCCACTAAGTGTATGTTTATAGGCTATTCCAAAAATCAAAAGGGGTATCGATGTTATGATCCGATTTCTCGTCGGGAGTATGTCAGTGCGGATGTAAGCTGATCAAGATAACTCCTTTTCTCTTCCTGTTCCTCCTTTTCCTTTGGAATCGGTGCCCCTAACACCTCCTCCAACTCATTCTACCTCACGGTTTCACAATCCTCCATTGGTGTATGTGCGTAGAACTCCACCTAGTCCAATTCCTCCATCTTCGTCTTCTCTTGAGGTAAGTGCTCCTGATAGCAATGACATTTTTATTAATGATAACAGGCCTATCGCTCTACGAAAGGGGACACGACAATGTACCTTATATCCTATGTCTCAGTTTGTGTCACATGCCAGAATTGGTAATCAGATGAAAACATTTATTTCAACTTTATCTGTTGAAACTATTCCTATGAATTATCAAAAGGCAGTACCGGATAGCAGGTGGAAGCAGACTATACAAAATGAAATGGATGCTTTACTGTCTCAACAGACATGGGATCTCGTTGATCCTCCATTGGATGCGGACATTGTTGGATGCAAATGGGCATATACCATTAAGTATAACTCAGATGATTCAATTGAAAGATACAAGGCCCGGTTGGTAGCAAAAGGCTATACTCAGACATATGTGTTGATTTCTTTGAAACATTTTCTCCCGTAGCACGGATGGGCACCATTCGTTTCGTTCTCTCCGTAGCCGTTCATCGTGGTTGGAGTTTGTGTCAACTAGATATGAAAAATGCATTCCTATATGGGGATCTGTCTGAGACAGTCTACATGCAACAACCTCCTGCGTTTGTAGTTGAGGGGGAGTGTCAGAAGGTGTGCAGATTAAGAAAGGCGATATATGGTCTAAAGCAAAGTCCTCGTGCATGATTTCAAAAGTTGTTTAAGGTGATATCAAAGTTTAGTTTTAATAGGTCAGCGTCAAACCACACATTATTTATTAAGAAAACTAACTCAGGCATAGTTGTTATGGTGGTATATGTGGATGACATCATCCTTACAAGAGTTAACATGAAAGATATTGCAGCTATGAAGGATCATCTTCAAAAACATTTTGTTACAAAAGACCTTGGTTCCCTTAGATACTTTCTGGGCATTGAAGTGGCGAGGAGTAGTGAGGGTGTAGTTCTGTCCCAACGAAAGTATGTTCTTGATTTATTAAAAGAGACACGAATGTTGGGAGCTAAACCAGCAAATATTCCCATGGATCACAAATTTCATATATGTAATAGTGACTAGACCTGATATTGCTCTGGCTGTAAGCAAGGTTAGCCAATTCATGGACAAACCGACTGAGGTACACTGTAATGCTATAATGATAATACTCAGGTACTTAAAATCTTCTCCAGAAAAAGGGTTATTATTCAAGGGAGTACTCTGGAAGTAGTTGCTTACTCTGATGCTGATTATGCTGGGTCTGTAGAGGATAGGAAATCTATCACAGGATTATGTGTATTTGTGGGAGGTAACCTAATTTCTTGGAGAAGCAAGAAGCAAACCATGGTTGCTAGGTCGAGTGCCGAATCAGAATATAGGGCTATGGCCCAAACGACAACTAACTTAATGTGGGTTTAAACTGTGTTGACCGATCTTCAAGTGAAGGTTTCATCACCTATGGTGATGATGTGTAATAACAAGGCAGCTACATATATAGCCAATAATCTGGTATTTCATGAGAGGACAAAACATATTGAAGTTGACTGTCACTGTATAAGAGATATGGTTCAAGCTGGACATATTTCTACCAAGCATGTAATATCTAAGTATCAAGTTGCAGATATTTTTACAAAGCCTCTTGCCAGGCCCAGTTTCTCAAAATGTCGCGGCAAGCTGAGCATGATTGATATCTATGCTCCAGCTTGAGGGGGAGTGTTAAGATAAGTCTACCACTCTAAAGTAAAGTTTATTTATTCTTAAAGTTTTTTGTATTTTATAAATAATGAGGGACTCTAATGTAAATTTGCTCTCTTGGCTAATCTCTATTTAAACTAAAGGAGATTAGACCTAATAAAGTTTTCTAAGTTCTTTCTTTCTCTCTCTCTTGTTTCTGAGTATTCTCTGAGTTTTTTCTTCTACAACATATATAATATATGTATAAAATATATAATATGTAAAACAAGTTGAGTTGGCTGATAGCTTCGCTTGCCGAGCTCAATTTCCAAGCCAAGCTGAACAACGAGCTACTCATCTTGTTTCCCAACCCTAGACACCCTATGTATTGTTAACACCTATTGATGTTAAAGCATCAGTCAAAAGTGGATATAGGACAGAGTCTCAGACAAATAAGAAAGTATTTGACAGAAATTCACAAAGTCACCATTATGAACATGGACCTTTAACTTTGTTTGGCTTTCCTTGATAGACAATGAGAACTCGATAAGAGAGTGAATGGGATGCAAAAATGTGCGTAAAAGCTTGTTTTGACTATGGATACGAATGAAAAGGAAAACAAGGCTCTTAGGGTATGTTTGATGGGTTGTCCAGGGTTGGACAAAATGAACAAAAAGAACGGAACAGAACATTGGTTCTGTTCATTCCGTAATAACCGTTCCAAGTCCAATGTTTGTTTGGACCGTACTCAAACACTATGTTCCAAATGTCTGTTGTTTGATGACGATGTGCGGACAACTTGGACAGTCATGGATAATGGGTCAAATTACTTCGTTTTGGATCGTATGACCCGATTTGTCCACGATTTAACATGTTTTAACAAGATTATTATGTTTTTTTGCCCGGATATGGATCCAATTACGAAATTATATCTAAAATCCAATTAAGTATCTTATTATAGCATAATTATAGAGGGTCTATCCGACCATGCTCAAAGAAAGGAATATTGTTCATATTTCTTTCTGCATGATAGAAATCAACTAAGAATGGAAAATAACTACTTCCCCAATCAAACTGAGTTGTTATTAACCCCAAACGATTTTCAAAGATTTGCCATAGTACCAACTCCCCACACCACCCATTCATAAAAACAATAACACTCAAATATTAGCTATTTCAATGATGGCGCATTGGCAACTGTAAGAATGGCAAACAGCCAACCTAATCAAACAGAGTTGTTATTAACCCCAAACGATTTCCAAAGGTTTGCCATAGCACCAACTCCCCACACCACCCATTTATAAAAAAATGGTAACACTCAAATATTAGCTATTTCAATGGCGGTTCATTGGCAGCTATGCATTCTCATCCTGCTATTTTCAACGATACATCCTCAAAAAGTGACTCCTACAGTATCCCGCAATTCATTGCAATGTCATTCACAACATTTTCCTACCACCAACACAGAATTGAAATTGACAATTTTAACTCTATCCTATAACCAAGATAAAGTATCGAATCCATCCACTAAACTCAAGGACAGACATATCTGAAGCTTTAATTTTCCTGTTGAGGTGATAGATATCCATGTGTTCAGGAATTGGAAGCTCCCTGCAGCCTATTGCTGTAAGGGTGGACTTCCCACATCCATTCAACCCAAGCAAACCACAGGAAACAAAATGACAGAAGAATCTCCATCAAAAGAACCTCCAGGGTTGATGAAAGAAAATTGAAAAAACCAATCACATGATTCTAACCAAAACCCAACCCAACCAGCACACAAAATTTTCAATTGAAATGAACACAAAAAAAATCCAATTAAACAAAGCATAAGAAAATTAACTACGTAGGAGCTCCTACGAGTACATCTGCCAAATGAAAAAAAATTCCAGAAGAGAAACCCCCAAAACAAAACCAACAATGCTTATTCACCAAGTGCTCTACCCACACAAAGAAAAACCCTCAAACACAGGGAAAATGACCTAAAACACTCAAATACAAAAAAGAAGCACTCACATAAGAGGAGCAGGGGAACCATTGTGCTTTCTCGTTTTCCTCACTTCGGAGTTCCTCTGTCTTTTACGCTTGAGTAGCCAAGCTCCAACTCGTTGAATAGACGATCGGGCATGCTCCGCTGCGGTGAAGAGAGAGAGAGAGAGGGATTGGGAAGCCGGACTCCATCGACCGAGCTCCACCGCGGTGAAGAGCTCCACCGCGGTGAAGAGAGGATCGGGCAGGCTCTGGACGTGGAGGGAGGGGCCAAGGGGCATCGACGGGGTGGTGGAGTCGCCGTGGCCAGCGACAAGACAGGAGGAGGACCGACCTGTTGTGCTACCGAAGGGACGCCCACTCTTGGCACCGGAGGCGATTGGTGTCGCCACCCGCCGCTCCGACGGAGCCCTTGCACAGAGAGAGAGAGAGAGAGAGAGACACACATCGATGGGCGCGGTGTGCCCGCCAATGCATTTTTTTTTGTTTTCGTTCCCTACGTTCCTGTTCTTTTTGTAGCAGGGGGGGGGGGAGGTGGATCGAAAATTACATACAATTATGGACGCGCCGGACGTGCAGAACGTCGTCCGTCGCGTCCAACATTTGTCTGATTTCACTGTTCCTAGCGGAATTTTCGTCCGAATCCCGTTGGGAACGGCGCATCAAACATGCCCTTAAAGAACTTATGTCACATAGACACTTCACTTAGCATGTGTGCCCCATGTCGACACGACACCGGGCATGACGTAGACACAACATGAAATTTCATGAATTCACTCACCAATATTTCCTTGTGTGTGTTTTCTTTTTATGATCTTAATTGTTTATTTTTATATTTACTTGCGTGCATTTTCTTTTAAAATTTGACATTAATTAGATTGCATTTCAACTTTTTAACTTAAATTTATTTTTATAATGAAGAAGAATGTTGCTGAAGAATTTATACCGAAGATGATATTCATGCTTTATTGCTATATGGGTGTGTGTACAGTAGTATCTGTGTCATAGTTTTACAAAACTCATGTTGTGCCAAGCGTGTCCATATCTTGTCTCGTACCCATAGCAGAACGCATGCAGCCGGAACAAGGTTTGATTGTTATGAAATAAAACCTCACAACAAGATAGTGTAACGCCCCAAAATTTCGACTTGTGATTTCGAAAACTTTATCGAAAAACCTTTCAAAGATTTAAGTTTTTACTTTTAAAAACGACAGCGGAAGACATTTAGAAAGGAACACAAGTCAACAAATCCTGGGTACGTTAGCTGAAAAACCATCATTCACATGTACAACTACTTAAAGGAATTTAAGAAATAAGGCAATAGATTAAAAATCTGCAGTTTATTACAAAATGAGCATTTTATTTCAAAGTTCAATAAATCTAAAGAAAACTCCAAAAAGACCCAGAGCCAAGCCGCCAGCAGAGAGAAGATGAATCTTGATCCATGTTGCACCACGCCATCGACCGCCAGTGAAATCCTACTCCTCACCTGCCCATGAAATGGGTCAGTTTCACAACAAACCAGTAGGTGCACGATCAGATAAGTAGAATGAAAATAAAACAGGACATTCATGAGATAAGCAGTTATAATATTTAAGCAATTAAAACAATTATAGTCTATTCTAATAAATGCAAAGAGTTGTTAGTTGAAGCAGTGTAAGTCTCAGTCATCTACAACTATTCATGAAGATATTCCTTAAGTTCTGATATTAACTGGCTTGTGGGTACGCACAGACGCGAAACGTAGAAACAACCGAGACCGATCCGGGGGTTTATTATGTCAGGTGTTTTCATTAACCCGGATGGCTGACTGAGTCCGCTCCTAAGGGGACGGTCAGTGACCAAGAGAGTAAATCCCCAAAGGCATTCGTGGCCCATGGATGCATCCAACTTCTGCAGAAGTGCCTGGGAGTTACCACCTAGGATAATTTATGGTAATCCCAATTCCCCTAACTCCGATGACTGGGGAAAACCGAGTCTTTTGCCCGTGGGGTGGTTGTTAACAACCTGTCCATCGGAGTCTTTGTACCATCCATCCTCTCCCTTGATGAACCGTGAAGATCGGATGGGTACGACGGGGGTTTCTTAACCGCCGCCCCATCCTACATGCTCTGGTCCATTAGACCCACTCGAGCATCTTGCCTGTGAAGGCGAATGGTCACCATTTATGTGATCTCAGCATTGTGCTAATTGCACTCATTGAGGTTGCTACAACCTCATCATCCCACCATCGTAACCCACATGGGACGTACTTGTCTAAAAGTACGATCGTACCTTCCTAGAGGTACAACTACGATGAGAGGGCAACATAATATTTTATGATTCTTTTGGTTCATGCATAACATGAATTGCTCTCTGAGCAGATGGGCCTGTGGAGGCCGGTATTATCTCATGGATATCAATAAGGAGTTTCTTAATCACTTTGAGGTACTGAATGACCTCCCATACTATTTGTATCATACTTATCTTCAGGTTTAATTACGAAAGTAAATTTGTGGGTTCTCGATAGATAACCCATCACAAGGTTTTATAAATGTCTGTATTATGCTTGGCATGCTCGAATACTAAGAATCAAGAAGTCGCATCCAAGATTCATCAGGCAATAATCAATAAGGCATTTATAGCAATGAGCAAGGCGAAAATACAGGAATAAGGTCTTTCTAGCAATGAGTCTACTCGTAGAGCTTCAACAATAAGCATGAAATTTCAAAAGAATACAGATGCAGAAACACAACACAGACAATCACCAGTTAGGAAATTCTACGAGTGAGAATGCATGCCAAATAAACTATTCTATCACAAAATCCTTATAATTTTATTTCATTCTTACAAACCCTTCGTGCGACTTTCCCCTATCTCGGGATGTCGTGCAGCTGCGTGCGTCTACGCGTGTAGATGATACGAGGCTCGGGCCACGGAGCCAGAGCGGGGGTCCGATGCGAGGTCTGCAACAGTGCTACTTTAATTATTATGCGGAGAAGTAGAAAAACAAGTCTGCCGATAGGAAAAGAGAGAGGCAGCAAGGGTGTGCCCCTGCTGGCCGAAAACAGACAAGCGACAGGGGACAAGCCCTTGCCTGCCGACAATAGCGGGGCGACAGGGGATGAGCCCCTGTCAAAACATAGCGTGGCGGCAGGGTGCCAACCCCTGCCGACAGCCACCAAGTGGCAGGGGCTAAGCCCCTGCCAACAGCATGAAGTGGCAGGGGCCGAACCCCTTCCGACAACACACAGTGGCAGGGGTTGAGCCCCTGCCGACAGCAATAGATGGCAGGGGGCCAGCCCCTGCCGAAAGCACAGGACGGCAGGGGCCAACCCCTGTCGACAGCAAGAAGTCGCAGGGGCTGAGCCCCTGCCGACAGCAATGAGATGGCAGGGGGCCAGCCCCTGCCGAAAGCACAGGACGGCACGGGCCAACCCCTGCCGACAGCAAGAAGTGGCAGGGGCTGAGCCCCTGCCAACAGCACACAGTGGCAGGGGTTGAGCCCCTGCCAACAGCACACAGTGGCAGGGGCTGAGCCCCTGCCAACAGCACACAGTGGCAGGGGCTGAGCCCCTGCCGACAGCAAGAAGTGGCAGGGGTTGAGCCCCAGCCGGCAGCACACAGTGGCAGGGGCTGAGCCCCTGCTGACAGCAATAGATGGCAGGGGGCCAGCCCCTGCCGAAAGCACAGGACGGCAGGGGGGTCCGTCCCTGCCGAAGGCCACAAGGTGGCAGCAAAAAAAAGGGGGTGCCGCGGGAGCCTCAGGTCCCCTACCGGCACTCCGACGAACCCCAGCGAGAGAAGGGGACGACAGGGGCCGCGTAGGCCACCTGTCGGGGCCCCGATGGCACAGGGAGGCGGTGGGAGGCCGCGGCAGTGGCTGTAAGCCGCCTGTCGGCCTCCCGGCGAGGTGACAGGGAGGGGGGTGAGGAAGAAAAGAGGGAGGAGAAGAGAAGAGAAGAAGAGGGCAGCGTACCTGGGAGTGGTGGCCGGCGTCGGCGACATGCGCAGTAGGGAGGAGACCGGCGCGGAGTGGCGGGGGCGAGGGCTGCGAGAGGGAGGCATGACTCCCCTCGCCCTCCAACCTCTCTCTTAAAGGCGCAGGTGGGGCACCGGAAGGGGAAACCCCTGGTGGGTTTCCCTAATCTTCCCGCAAGCGAAGGGGGAGAAGGGGGGTGGGTTGCGGCGCCCGAAAGCTCGGGTGAGCTCGGGTTAGGTAAAACCCTAATAAAAAAGGGGCCCGGGTCGGGTCCGGACCCAACCCGGCCCGGGTCCAAACAATTTTTTTTTAAATGGGGTTTTACATCCTACCCCTCTTAAAAGAATTTCGTCCGCGAAATATTTATTACCTTGAAGAATAAAAAATACAGGTCAGGATACTTTTCCCTAATATCGCTCTCAGGTTCCCAAGTACACTTGTCAATTCCATGATGTTGCCACCGAACCTTTATAAATGAAAAGGTCTTTGATCTTAGCACTTGGTCACGACGGTCGACGATCTCCACTGGTCTTTCTTCGAATGTCAAGTCCCCTCTAATGTCCACATCATCATAATGAATGATATGCGATGGATCGTGAACATACTTCCTCAACATGGATACGTGAAAAACATTATGGATCTGAGCATACTGCGGAGGTAACGCCACGCGATAAGCTGCTTCTCCAATCCGCTCCAGGATTTCGAACGGTCCGACGTATCTAGGACTTAGCTTTCCCTTCTTCCCGAACCGAAATACGCTCTTCGTCGGAGATACCTTAACAAAAACCATCTCGCCAATATCGAAGGTAAGCTCTCGTCGACGTCTATCTGCATAGCTTTTCTGCCGACTCTGAGCGGTACGGAGTCGTTCCCGAATCATCTGCACTTGTTGAGTATAGTGTTGCAAAACTATAGGTGCCTCCAAACTTCGTTCGCCAACCTCGTCCCAGTAAACAAGTGATCGACATGGCCTCCCATACAAAGCTTCGTATGGGGCCATCCCAATGCTCGCATGATAGTTGTTGTTATATGCGAATTCCGCCAAACTGATGTGAGAATCCCACTCTCCCTTCCAGTCCATCATACAGGCTCGAAGCATGTCTTCCAAGGTTTGAATCGTACGCTCCGACTACCCGACCGTCTGAGGGTGAAACGCAGTACTAAACTTTAACTTTGTGCCCAACGCCAACTGAAGTTGTCCCCAAAACCTTGAAGTGAATCTAGGATCACGATCGGAGATAATTGAGACTGGAACCCCGTGCAATCTCACAATCTCTCTAACATAGAGATCAGCGAGACCATCCAACGATTGGTTGAGACGGATAGGTAGGAAGTGAGCCGACTTGGTGAGTCTATCGACGATCACCCAAATCGCGTCATGCTTCCTCCGCGTCCTCGGAAGACCGACTATGAAGTCCATGGTAACATCTTCCCACTTCCATAGAGGGATCTCTATCTGCTGCATGACCCCACCAGGTCTCTGGTGCTCGATCTTGATTTGCTAACACGTTAAACACTTCGAGACATACTCAGCCACGTCTCGCTTCATACCGTTCCACCAATAACTGCGTTGTAAGTCCTTGAACATCTTCGTGCTACCAGGGTGAATTGTGTACATAGACTTGTGGGCTTCCGCCAAAATTTAATCTCGAAGGATCGGGTCGTCAGGAACCCAAAGGCGCTCCTTCAACCATACACTTCCATCCTCCTTCAGACGAAAAGGTGTATCTGCCAGTATCGCCTGAGCCTTCAACTTCTCGTAGCGTGCATCAGTTTTCTGCATATTTATGATCCTCGCTAGTAGCTCAGGTTGAGCAACAAGGTGGGATAAGCCGATTGAACCTTGAGTGATCGCGAAAGGTTCCCATGAGGCTAGGTCTTCGACCAACCTCCATCCAGCAAATAAAGCATTAATCGAAACTTTCGGTGCTTTGCGGCTGAGGGCGTCAGCCACTACATTCGCCTTTCCTGGGTGGTAGGAGATGGTGAAGTCATAATCCTTAAGAAATTCAAGCCAACGCCGTTGTCTCATGTTCAATTCTTTCTGCGAGAAAAGATACTTAAGGCTCTTATGATTGGTGAATGCTTTAAACTGCTCCCCATATAAGTAATGTCGCCAAATCTTCAATGCGAACACCACCGCAGTTAACTCTAAATCGTGAGTTGGGTAGTTCTTCTCGTGAATTTTGAGTTGTCGAGAGGCGTATGCGATCACTTTCCCATTCTGCATCAGCACGGCCCCTAGGCCTGACCCAGAGGCATCAGTAAAAATCACGAATCCGCCCTTACCAGAAGGTAAGGTCAAAATAGGAGCACTGGTAAGTCGCTCCTTCAATAACTGAAAACTCGCCTCGCACTTCTCGCCCCATAAGAATTTAGCCTCTTTCTTCAGCAACTTCGTCAGGGGTAACGCAATTTTAGAAAAATCCTGAATGAATCTTCTGTAGTAACCCGCTAGTCCAAGGAAACTTCTGATATCACGTGCGTTCTTTGGTTGCTGCCAACTAAGTACAGCCTCAACCTTCGCAGGGTCTACGGACACTCCTTCCTTAGAAATAACGTGTCCCAAAAACATGACTTCCTCGAGCCAGAATTCACATTTAGAGAACTTGACATACAAACGTTCCTTTCGCAAGGTCTCCAACACAATTGTTAGGTGCTCTCGATGTTGCTCTCGACTTTCTGAGTACACCAAGATGTCGTCGATGAACACGATCACGAAGGTGTCCAAAAATGGCTTGAACACCCTATTCATTAAGTCCATAAAAGCTGCGGGGGCATTGGTCAGTCCGAACAGCATGACTGTGAACTCGTAATGTCCGTATCTCGTCCGAAAGGCCGTCTTAGGAATATCCTCATTCCTAATTCTAAGTTGATGGTATCCAGACCTAAGATCGATTTTCGAGAAAACCTTAGCCTTCTGCAACTGATCGAACAAGTCTTCGATACGCGGCAAAGGGTACTTGTTTTTTATCGTGGCCTGGTTGAGCATTCGATAGTCGATGCACAAACGCAAAGTCCCGTCCTTCTTCTTCACAAAGAGCACAGGAGCTCCCCAAGGAGAAACGCTGGGGCGAATGAATCCCTAATCCAACAACTCCTGCAACTGCTTCTTCAGCTCCTCAAGCTCAGTTGGCGCCATTCTGTAGGGTGCTTTGGAGATTGGCGTCGTACCTGGTAGCAATTCAATATTGAATTCTACCTCACGAGACGGGGAAAGTCCCGACAGCTCTTTAGGAAAAACGTCGGGATAATTGCGAACAACATCCAGCTCACCGATGAGAACAGGCATTGGATCTGACTGGATAACACTAACCAAAAAGGCAGTGCATCCCTTCCGCAAGAAGTTCTGTGCCTTAAGCGCCGAGATCATCCGGCTTGCTCGAACAGGTCTGGGAATTATGAATTCTACTCTCAAAGAGCCTGGAGGTGATAAAACGATCTTGCCATCACGGCAAAAGATCTTGGCATGATACTTGTGCAACCAATCCATGCCTAGGATGACGTCAAATTCGGTCATCTCCAGCAGGATAGCACAAGCAGGCAAGTGTCGCTCTGCCACCACTACGTACAATTCAGGTGTGCAAGTGGTGCAAACTGTGTTCTTCCCAACGGGGTTATACACGTCTAAAGCATTATCAAGTGTTTTTACCGTTATATGCAACTGTTTTACGAATTTTTCTGAAACAAACGAGTGTGTAGCACCACAATGAAAGAGTGCAAAAGCTGCTTGATCGACAACAAGAATGGTACCTTGAACGAGATCCCCTTTGGTCAATTGATCGACCGTGGCTGCATAAACTCGACCCGGCTCCCTGCCACTGCTTGGTTGTGCTCGTTGTTGTTGCTGATGAGGTGGTCGAGGAGGCTGAGATACGTTGCCGGTTCGCTTGAGGTCATCTGCTGCTTTCTTCCGGCAGTCGCGTATGAAATGGCCCATCTTGCCACGGTACAGGCATCCGCCAGTGTCCCGCGGACAAGATTGTCTCACATGAGGCCTCTTGCACCTGGGGCAGTTATCTCCCGACGGTTGTCTGGGCGGTGGGTGGCCCTGCTGTCGTTGGCGCTTTGCTGGAGGAAACTGTTTCTTCCCTCCTTCAGTCTTCCTGGAAATGGTGGTCGTTGCCCTGGGCCGCCGGAAAAGGTCTTCTTCTGCTCACCACCTGACGCGGTTGACTTTTTGGCTTGCACACTTTTTGAACGCTCCCAATCCTCGTTCAGTAGGGTGGCTGCTGCTACCGCCGCAGAAAAAGTCGCGGGCATGCTGGTGAGAACCCTATGCCTGAGTCCTTCCTTCAGGCCTCGAATGAACTTCCCGACCCGCTCATGATCATCCTCGAAGAGGTGAGGACAATAGCGCTCCAACCGTTGAAATTTGGCGATATAATCGTTCAAACTTAAGCTGCCTTGGCACAGCTCCAGAAATTCCGCCTTCTTCTTTTCCCTCGCATGAGGGAAATAGTTTCCGAGAAAAACCCTTCGGAAGGCCTCCCACGGAATCACCTCAGCACCCGGAAACTGCACCTCCCGCGTAGTGTCCCACCATTCGCGAGCGTCGTCCTTCAAACGAAAGGACCCGAACATCGTCTTCTTATCATCAGGGACGGACAACACTTGGAACACCCGTTCCACCTCTTTAACCCAACTCTCCGCCAAGTCAGGATCAACCTTGCTAGAGAAAGTAGGAGGTCCAGCTTCAGAAATTTTTCATAGGTGGCAGTTGGTGCATTCCCAACAAGGGAACCCGGATCCTGATGGGGGCGACCCTGGTTACGAATCGCCTCAGCCAAGGAGTTGAGGGTATCCATCATGAATCCCCTCTGTTCACGCAACTCATCGGCCATGATGTGGCTTGAGTTTCCCGCCATCCTTAAAAAGCAACCAAGATTAAAGTCAAAAATACTGAAGACGTACAAGTTGGCATAAGTATAAGAGCAAAAGCAAAAACATAGATTTTTATTACGAAAGTCAAATATTTAGAATTCAGCTGTGCTGGTACATAAGCAAAAGTTCTATTCCGTAATTATAAATGAGTTCACAAACTCCAACAAAATTGGGTAATTGCTACCTCCCCTTAGGGACGGCTAGAGTACTTCCTAAGATATTTCCTTCTATTGCATGTGCGCCTGAATCTGCGCTTAGGGGTGAAGGGAAGTGGCTCCTCGTAGGAGGGCTCCTGCCCGTAAAGGGCGTCGTCGGAGTATATTCCGGTGAGCCAAGGCTATAATCTGAAGAATCCGTCGCAGGTGTGTATGTGGGTGATACACCGCCCACTGGGTCTGCCGGAGGTGGCGGTTGCTCGTCTGCAGTCGAAATTGCGATCTTGCCGTCATGCTCGGCCTTGTGGAGGCAAGCATCCATGGTATGCCCTGTTTCTCCGCAGAAACCACACTCCTCTGCTAACTCAGGGAGAACAAAATCTCCCGATGACTCCTGTGATGTCTGATGGTGCACCCGAACGTGTGAAGGCGCGAAACCACCTTCTCGAGCATGCACCTCAGCCCACGCTGCTGCCAAGGGTATCTGGTAGGCGATCGGTAGTGGGCAGCCTTGTTCATCAGTAAAAATGGGTAGAGGAGGGCGGTTAGCCCAGTAACCAGCCCCGAACATCTCATGTCCGCCCCTCTCCCTTACGGAACGGCCACGTACACTACACGTGCTCCTACCGCGACTACCATTAGAACCAGTAAACGGATCCATATATCCAATGGTACTACGAATAAAACAAGAATATAATTTAGTCTAAACATGCTATGAAATATCAAAGACTTACTTACAGCGCGATGGGATGCTCAATAGTCAAGATTCACCTCTTTCTGATATGGCTTTAATACCAAGTTGTAATGCCCCAAAATTTCGACTTGTGATTTCGAAAACTTTATCGAAAAACCTTTCAAAGATTTAAGTTTTTACTTTTAAAAACGACAGCGGAAGACATTTAGAAAGGAACACAAGTCAACAAATCCTGGGTACGTTAGCTGAAAAACCATCATTCACATGTACAACTACTTAAAGGAATTTAAGAAATAAGGCAATAGATTAAAAATCTGCAGTTTATTACAAAATGAGCATTTTATTTCAAAGTTCAATAAATCTAAAGAAAACTCCAAAAAGACCCAGAGCCAAGCCGCCAGCAGAGAGAAGATGAATCTTGATCCATGTTGCACCACGCCATCGACCGCCAGTGAAATCCTACTCCTCACCTGCCCATGAAATGGGTCAGTTTCACAACAAACCAGTAGGTGCACGAACAGATAAGTAGAATGAAAATAAAACAGGACATTCATGAGATAAGCAGTTATGATATTTAAGCAATTAAAACAATTATAGTCTATTCTAATAAATGCAAAGAGCTGTTAGTTGAAGCAGTGTAAGTCTCAGTCATCTACAACTATTCATGAAGATATTCCTTAAGTTCTGATATTAACTGGCCTGTGGGTACGCACAGACGCGAAACGTAGAAACAACCGAGACCGATCCGGGGGTTTATTATGTCAGGTGTTTTCATTAACCCGGATGGCTGACTGAGTCCGCTCCTAAGGGGACGGTCAGTGACCAAGAGAGTAAATCCCCAAAGGCATTCGTGGCCCATGGATGCATCCAACTTCTGCAGAAGTGCCTGGGAGTTACCACCTAGGATAATTTATGGTAATCCCAATTCCCCTAACTCCGATGACTGGAGAAAACCGAGTCTTTTGCCCGTGGGGTGGTTGTTAACAACCTGTCCATCGGAGTCTTTGTACCATCCATCGTCTCCCTTGATGAACCGTGAAGATCGGATAGGTACGACGGGGGTTTCTTAACCGCCGCCCCATCCTACATGCTCTGGTCCATTAGACCCACTCGAGCATCTTGCCTGTGAAGGCGAATGGTCACCATTTATGTGATCTCAGCATTGTGCTAATTGCACTGATTGAGGTTGCTACAACCTCATCATCCCACCATCGTAACCCACATGGGACGTACTTGTCTAAAAGTACGATTATACCTTCCTAGAGGTACAACTACGATGAAAGGGCAACATAATATTTTATGATTCTTTTGGTTCATGCATAACATGAATTGCTCTCTGAGCAGATGGGCCTGTGGAGGCCGGTATTATCTCATGGATATCAATAAGGAGTTTCTTAATCACTTTGAGGTACTGAATGACCTCCCGTACTATTTGTATCATACTTATCTTCAGGTCTAATTACGAAAGTAAATTTGTGGGTTCTCGATAGATAACCCATCACAAGGTTTTATAAATGTCTGTATTATGCTTGGCATGCTCGAATACTAAGAATCAAGAAGTCGCATCCAAGATTCATCAGGCAATAATCAATAAGGCATTTATAGCAATGAGCAAGGCGAAAATACAGGAATAAGGTCTTTCTAGCAATGAGTCTACTCGTAGAGCTTCAACAATAAGCATGAAATTTCAAAAGAATACATATGCAGAAACACAACACAGACAATCACCAGTTAGGAAATTCTACGAGTGAGAATGCATGCCAAATAAACTATTCTATCACAAAATCCTTATAATTTTATTTCATTCTTACAAACCCTTCGTGCGACTTTCCCCTACCTCGGGATGTCGTGCAGCTGCGTGCGTCTACGCGTGTAGATGATACGAGGTTCGGGCCGCAGAGCCAGAGCGGGGGTCCGATGCGAGGTCTGCAACAGTGCTACTTTAATTATTATGCGGAGAAGTAGAAAAACAAGTCTGCCGATAGGAAAAGAGAGAGGCAGCAGGGGTGTGCCCCTGCTGGCCGAAAACAGACAAGCGACAGGGGACAAGCCCCTGCCTGCCGACAATAGCGGGGCGACAGGGGATGAGCCCCTGTCAAAACATAGCGTGGCGGCAGGGGGCCAACCCCTGCCGACAGCCACCAAGTGGTAGGGGCCGAACCCCTGCCGACAGCATGAAGTGGCAGGGGCCGAACCCCTGCCGAAAGCACAGGACGACAGGGCCCAACCCCTGCCGACAGCAAGAAGTGGCAGGGGCTGAGCCCCTGCCGACAGCAATGAGATGGCAGGGGGCCAGCCCCTGCCGAAAGCACAGGACGGCAGGGGCCAACCCCTGCCGACAGCAAGAAGCGGCAGGGGCTGAGCCCCTGCCAACAGCACACAGTGGCAGGGGCTGAGCCCCTGCCGACAGCAATAGATGGCAGGGGGGCAGCCCCTGCTGAAAGCACAGGACGGCAGGGGCCAACCCCTGCCGACAGCAAGAAGTGGCAGGGGCTGAGCCCCTGCCGACAGCAATGGACGGCAGGGGGGTCCGTCCCTGCCGAAGGCCACAAGGTGGCAGCAAAAAAAAAGGGGTGCCGCGGGGGCCTCAGGTCCCCTGCCGGCACTCCGGCGAACCCCAGCGAGAGAAGGGGACGACAGGGGCCGCGTAGGCCACCTGTCGGGGCCCCGATGGCACAGGGAGGCGGTGGGAGTCCGCGACAGTGGCTGTAAGCCGCCTGTCGGCCTCCCGGCGAGGTGACAGGGAGGGGGGTGAGGAAGAAAAGAGGGAGGAGAAGAGAAGAGAAGAGAAGAAGAGGGCGGCGTACCTGGGAGTGGTGGCCGGCGTCGGCGACGTGCGCAGCAAGGAGGAGACCGGCGCGGAGGGGGGGGCGAGGGCTGCGAGAGGGAGGCGTGACTCCCCTCGCCCTCCAACCTCTCTCTTAAAGGCGCAGGGGGGGCACCGGAAGGGGAAACCCCTGGTGGGTTTCCCTAATCTTCCTACAAGCGAAGGGGGAGAAGGGGGGTGGGTTGCGGCGCCCGAAAGCTCGGGTGAGCTCGGGTTAGGTAAAACCCTAATAAAAAAAGGGGCCCGGGTCGGGTCCGGACCCGACCCGGCCCGGGTCCAAACAATTTTTTTTTTTTTAAATGGGGTTTTACAGATAGTTTCTGAGAAAACCTTCCAAGATCGACCCTAGCCATGACATCATATTATGGTGAACAAGACAAAGAATAGTAACTTGTCAATTCTCATCAAACACAAAAATAAGTACATCAAGGTAAACTGCTCTTCAAGATGCAGGGCAACACAAGAAAACCCCCAAGAACCATAAAACCTCTGAAAAGTAAATAATTACGCTGCATAACAAGAACTCTGCAAACGGATTATAAATTTGGTTTCAAGCAAAAAATGGACAAAATGTAACAGCATGAATAAAAGGTCTAAAAGCTCCTTTTGGCAATAAAACACATGAAGCAGAATAACAAAATAAGCATAATGACCTGTTAGCATTTTCACACCACAGCCTCCTATAACATCCTCATCAACAACAATCATGACAAAATTTGGAGGCAAAAAAAAAAGAGAAGAAAAAAAGGAGGCACACAAACGTGGAAAAATGTATGTACTGGAATCAGGTCAAATAATCAATCAAATACTGAAAGGCCAGAAATTGAACTGACCAGGACATATTGGAAGGACAGCAATAGACATCCCTATAAAAGTCAATGCAGCTACTCCTCCAGCAAGACCATCAAGACCATCTGTGAGGTTCACCCCATTCACCATAGAAACAAAACAGAATGTTGTAAGAAACAAGTAGAGCCTCCTAATACACAAAAGGCCCAATGGTGCCGGCAAAGGAACCACAAATCTCCTGCAGCAAACAGTTGGAAATACATTCAATCAGGATACATAGAAGAGAATATAGTAGCACAAGAATACATCAGCTGACATGTACCCACATAATTAAAAAACAAAAAATAAGGTTTAGTTATCAATCTTTTTTTCTACACCCACAAGGAAACAACTTGAGCACCATCTTCAAATCTATGCAATACAGGCCCATAATACATGTATTTCAAACTGCATATTAGATAAATGAATATGCAGAAATGATGTTCATGTGTGTGCGTGTTTGTGCGCTATATACTTCATTTCTAGTGAAACTGTCATTGTATACAAGTCTTTAGTACATATGTGCATATCATATCAATGAGTGAAATCTCACCCATACTCACCAATATCGGTATCGGCTATATCTTGAGAAAATCTCGGGGCTTAAAAAATATAAAAAATAACAAAAATAAGTAAGAACATATCATGTTTAGACAAAAAATACATAAATAATAAAAGAAATAATTAAACAATGTAAAAGAAAGAAAAAAAACATATTTTGAGAGGAGAAGAAAAACATATTTAAAATATAAAAATAAATAATAACAGTAAAATTAATTGATAATATCATGAGAAAGAAATCAAATTGGTGATATTTTCAAAATATCACGATATTTTACCTATATTAGTGTTTGCTGAATTTACAGCGATAATATCACGATATTTTAAAAATATCACTGATATTTGTGACTATGATCTCACCTAAGTATTGCATCTTTAAGTATATCAGATTCTCAGACAGTACAAATTGGTTTAGCATGGCCCATTCAGTACAAACCATGTTTTTCCATTTAACAATTTGGATGTCAGAAGTTTTTTTATAGTTAAATTTTGGTGCAATATGGATCATTCATTTTTAAACTAAAATAACTTAAAAATGCAAATGTATTGGTTCAATGTATGTTCTGAGTGAATAAACGGTGACAAATCCATCAATGCAGTAAATTTACTTAAAAAATGCATGAGTAATGGCACTTTACTCATAGATACCACACAAACAAATTGGTCAGGTTTAAGCGTGTAGATCAGGCAATAACTGGGTTAATACAAATTGACAGTCACATAACTGCAATCATTTTGGCACTTTTTTAGTGTATTTCCACCCACGTTCTATTACTATATGGATCTCTGTTGTCGGCAAATCTTTCTTAGTTTCACTCTTATCCAGGGGTACATTATGCTAAGAAATAGTGAAGCAAGCTACTAGCCACTCACTATCTTCTTTGATGCATTGTCCCAAAATACAACTATTACTACCATATAAAAGATTATTTACATCCATCAAACAAAGCAAAACTACAAGAAAGGAACCCCAATAGCAAAAGAGTATCCCCGCTATGCTAGATTTGCTATAGAGCTTGGCAGGCATACATGCCCTAATCACAAAGCTACTAGCCTTTCAGTTAAATGAGACAGAGAGAGAGAGAGAGGATGGGATTGACCCTTGGATCGTGTTTTTTTTTTGTCGGCAAAAAAGTATGTTTCTTTTACTCAAGAAAATTTTGAAGATTTATATTAGTTAAAAGAGGTCGGGGTAGGCCTAGGAAGACTTGGATGGAGATGATAGGAAAGGATATGAATGCTTTGAACCTCACCGAGGACATGGCATTGGATAGAAATGATTGGAGGAAAAGGATTCATGTGGAAGACCCAAAATGAATTTCTTTTTTGGTTCATATCGCTGACCCCAATTGTTTTGGGATGAAGGCGTAGTTGTTGTTGTTGTTGTTGTTGTTGTTGTTTATCACCATTGGTTTTTCAATAGCTGAAAGACCTGCTTAGATGTCAAATCCGAAGATCCATAACTATCCCACTAAACAGATCATGTAAATCACATCTAGAGGGTCAGATTTACTAAAAAAATAGGAACACAAAAGACTATATATATATATATGAAAAGTGGTAGCTGCCTAGCACTTTTCTAGCCTACCTCCAGCCTACCATGAGCAAACAGGTGTTTTTAAGTTGTTTTTTTTTTGCAAATCTGATCCCTGAAGATGTGTTCGGTATGGTCAATTTACTAGGAAACAACACTTGGATCATGTTTTTTTGATAAAAATAAACATGATTTTTAAGCCTTGAATATTTATGAAAATCTTAGACTGTCGATTTCTAAACCTTATAAAAATCAACCTCGTGTTGCAATTGGACGATCTAAGAGTTGATTCCTATAAAATCAAACATGTAGAACACTCTACTGTTAAATTTAAGGTAAACATAGAAAAATCCTTCAAAAAAACGGTAGTCCAAAAAAGTGCTAGGCAGCTACCACCTACTATATATATATATATATATATATATATATATATATATAGATAGATAGATAGATAGATAGATATATAAAGGTAAATATTTTCTACTAATGAAGGTATGAAACTATTGAGTAGAAATCACCTATATTTCATATTTTTGAATTTGTTTTGTAAATGGGACATTATGGATGTGATCTATAATGCTTGTTTAGAAGGAAATGGGTTTTGAATAATGTAATTGTGACATGTAAGTTTTTCAAGGGCTTCAAAAATCAACAGCCCATAATGTACCAAAATTTCACAACTCAAAAAATCATATTTTTTACATCCAAAAAACATGATCCAAGGTCCAATGTTAGTAAACAAAAATTTTTAACGTACCTCTATGGTCAGATTGAGATGATACAACTTGCATCTATGATTTCTAGCTTCATAGTTCTATACCTTCATTAGTACCAAACATATGTTAAAAATGTAAATGTATATATATATATAATGTAACTAGGAATAGTAGCTAGGAATACCCTCTTTAGGTTTCTTTATTTTTTTGGTTGTATTTGAACTAGTCAACACATATTGACTAGTCAACATAGGGAACCGTTGGGGTCCCAACGACTCTCTATGGCCTCCTTCACTTGTGTATAAATATGAGGCAAAGCCCCACTACAATGTAATGCATCTTCCATATGTTAAGATAAATAAAATCATTATTTTTTATCTCTTGTTTTTATTTCCTTTTAGTGGAAGTTTGTGAGTGAACCCATTTGTGGTTCTTTGAGTGTTCATTTTGGTATTTTGGTGAAACTCTCTTGAGTGTCTACTCTTGGTGATTGAGTGAATATCTTTGAAGGAACTCATGATCTTGGTGATCAAGCTGAAATTGTTTTTGGTACATTGAGAAGCGTACTACTCCAAATTTCAAAGTGTTGAAGCTCTCTGCAGTTCTTATTCAAGTGCTAGTAAGATCATGATTGTTTTTCAAGTAATAGATTGATGGTGCTTGCGTGGAAAAGGAATGTTCGTGCTCTTGATCGGTGACATTTGCTTGGTGGTGAAAGTGCTCGTGATTTTCACCCTTTCTCTTGTTCTCTCCTCTATACTTTCTCTCATTCTCTCTAGTCTTTTTTATTTATCTTTACTCTTGTAAAATTGATGATAATGAAAATGTCAGCATAAAACCCATCAAGCTCAATGATTCAAACTATGTAATATGGGCTTCAATTATGAAGCGGTTGAGAAAAATAAAACAATTGCCACTTATGAGAAGAAGTAAAAGGAATGGCAAATGGGACATGCCAAAATTATGTCTTGGCTCATTAGTATCAGCGACATTAAGAAGTGTTCACGTATTGTTAAATTCGAGCATGCAAACAATGCATGAGATTATCTTAAGTGAATGTATTCTCTTAAAGATATTACATATGTATGCAACTTGTAAGATAAGATATACAATATGATTCAAAGAGACAAAAGCATTAGAGAATATTATAATGGTTTGTCCGAACCATGAAAGGAGTTGGCTCTTGAACCAAAGTGGCATTGTTCGGAAGACATAAAACTCTGCCAAAATGAAATAGACGCAGAGCATTTTTACCAATTTATTAATGGGTTGAGCTCGGAGTTTGAATCTACCAAATCCACTCTTCTTCATCGAGGGAAAGTCTCTTTGATAGAAGACACTATAGAAGAATTAAGTATGAAGGAGAATAGGCTTAAAAGTGAATCTCTAAGAGTGATGATGACTCGATTCTAGTCGTATCTAGACCGAAAAACTATGTTCATACCTATAAACCACCAAACTATGGAAGGTCAAATGATGAGAAGTAAAGTAATGAGTATGAAAGAAAGAAAGTTATTTGCTATTATTGTCGTGAACTGAGACATGTGAAAATATATTGTCCTAAATTGAAGAAACCTTATGAGAAAAATGTTGCCTCTGTTGGACCTCCACAAGAGTCAAGAGATGTAAAAATTATATAAGATCCATTTATTGGAAACATTCCTTGACACAATTAGTGGAGGCTCTTCAACCTCTACTCAAAGGAACATCCTCATCCATTGGAGCCACGATCTCTTCCTTTGGCTTCAACAATCCCAGTAAATCTCTTTAGCTTCTTGACTCAGTTGTCTCTTTTCAAATGACACCAAATGGTGATATGTTATCCGAACGTCATAACTCATGTAGGTCAAATGTTTTCACTGCTGATGGAACATCTCTTGAGATAAAAGGAATAGAAAATTTTGAAAACATTTCTCAAAATTCAAAAAGATTTTTTATTTCTAAAATTAAATATATTCCTAAATTGAACTTAAATATTTTATCTGTTTCTCAATTATCTGACCATGGATGTGATGTTTCCTTCTCCTCTCATGGTTATCGAGTGCAGGATCGCCAGTTAGGTAGCTGATTGGAGAAGGTCATAGACAATAAGGCTTGAACCGCAATTTTCATGGATTTTTTTGTTCTTTTTTCTTAAATCTAACTATATGGATATGATTTATATGCTTGGTTCTATAAGGACCAGCTCTTGAATTGTCCTATTATGATGAATAAACAAGAATTTTTAAGGCCTTAAAATCAGCAGCTCATAATCTTCATAAATATTCAAGCATCCAAAAATCATATTTTTTCATCGAAAATACACGATCCAATAGTTGATTCCTAGCAAATTCACATTGTTGAACACATTTACATGGTTGGATTTGCAAAAAAAGTGTTGGAAATGCACAGCTCACAAGGAAGTTCTCATATTTCTAGTTCTCATATTCTAGTCTCTCTCTCTCTCTCTTTATATATATATATATATATATATATATATATATATATATAAAATATGACTTTTGTGATATGTTACATTGAATTACACACTTCATTCATAGTTACAATCATATGTTTGTTATGAAATTTAACTATTTATTATAATATTTATATTTTTCTTGATGCTTTATTCTTTTGGTCCCAACTAGTCCCGCTTAGGCCCAACTAGTCCTTTTAGGGGTCTTTTGCCTAGGCTCTAACTAGCGCTTTTAACAACTAAGATCCCGAGTGAATTAGTCAATACAATTTTCAGAGATTACAAATTTCATCAAGAGTGCATTTTTGTTCTTACTTCTTTCACTAGAAGTGCTGTATACTAAACTGCATTTATAGTGTATTCCTCTTGTTATCACAACCCCTCACAAGAGAAATCACTACATGGTACGAAAACAAGAAACACATAAATAACAAACACACAAACTCTTATTCTTCAATATTTAGCTCACCAACAGTCGGCTAGCTGCATTTTGGTTATCAGTTTATTATGAAACCCAGCTTTGGAAAAAATTAAACATTCTACATTTATCCAGGTAATCCCTGGGTTGAGAGGACAGATATCACTCAGAGTAACTGTCAAGAAAATGGTGTCCATTAAAGATCATCTTCATCCTAAGCATGCTTCCCTTTTTCTGTGCACCCATCTAGCATTTTGATGTTCTTGCAAAAGAAGCAGGGAAAGGAAAAGCATAAGCATGCAAAACTAAGCCGCAAGGAAGATCATCCATTCCATTACTAGTAATAGAAATCAACATGAAATTGAGTAAGTTGAGCATAATATCCCTTTTTCAGAACAGAAATATGCAAGCATGACACAGCACCATGAAATAAAATTGTCTTATCAAGACTATAAAACCAATATAACATGGCACAACATCTCTTATAAATGTCTCTATAACCAAAATAAAAGGGAGGAAATGGGAATTTTCCTTTTGCTCATTTAAAAAGAAAGCTTGCAGCTTGAGCTGGGCTCATTGACAAACTCAGGCTTGTCAATAGTCCATGGCCAACTATCATACAGGACTCCTGTGGACATGCTCAAAATGTAATAAGCAGTATCTACAAAGAGATCAGCATTAAAATCAATAAAGATATGCCCTACCAGTGCCAAGTGTCACTCCAATCCATAACCCAAAAACCAAAAAAGGAAAAAAAATAAACACTAAAACCACTTCAGCTTCCTAATCCTTGAGCAAAACACTATAGTTTTAGATGATCTCAAAACAACCTTGGCCACACTGATCCTTTACAGAATGATTCCATCTTCAGATAACCACTTACAAAACGTAGCTCAAGCATTTGTCTGGTTTTATATCAACAGATTGGTAATGAGAAGCTATACATGCCGTATGGTGATGTTATATTTGCCGAATTCAGCCACAAAGAAAACCATGTGCCAGCAGCAACCTGTCAAACCCCACTGTTGGAATTAGATAAACAAAAATTTGGAAGAAACCAATGTCCCCCAACAAGACAAGATTCAAGAAGAAATTGAAAACATAGAATAGAGACATTTATTCAAATGCCCCCAAAAAGTCTTCTACCTCTAATATTATCTTAATCCATGCAGGCAACCCATAATTATGTTTCTTCATAAGACTCATGAGATCATCAAGTAACCCAATTGCTGCAAAAGCAATGGTTGCTACAGCTGCTCCAAAAACTTCAACTGACGAAAAACCAGATGCAGCTCCAGCAACTATAATTCCAACCGGAATGAAAAATAAGCCACCCATTGTAGGAGTGCCCTTTTTATATAAGTGAATGTCAGGCCCTTCTACCCTCAGTACTTGATGAATCTTCAAAACATGAAACAATGGCACACACAAAAATCCAGCAAATGATGCTAAAACAGCAGCAACTAAGAAAGGGCATATCAAGAAAAAAGGCGCCAATGGTAGCTTCACAATCCGCCATGCACACAAGTCAAAGAGTAACAGAACCACAACCAAGAATACAGTCAATCCCAAATTACTCAAAAGTCCGAGATGAGTTCTGCCATAGAAATAAGTAAAATGAAATCATTTTCCAATAAAAAGGATTTAACTGTCATTATTTAGATCTTGCAGTAAGACTAACAAAAATTTCTTTCTCTAACAATTGCAGCAACTGAAAAAAATCAGCAATGCAAAAATAAATAAATAAATAAATAAACAAGATGCATAAGAACTTCCTCACTAAATGGACAAGTGTAAGAGAAAAAACAACAATAAAAAAAGTAAAATTACAGTTCAAATCAAGTTTGGTGGAATTTTCTTGCCTATCATTTTTAGACTTCATTCTAATATTTGCAAGACGATTGGTGGCTGATGCCAAATCAGACATGTCAGAATGAATGCTTTTATGATACTCCAGATCTCCAGAAGGATTGATCAGGATTTCCATATCACTTTCTTCTCCCTCACTTGATGATATCAAATACAGATTCTCCGTAGATACTCCACTATCATGATCCTCAAATCCATCATCAAATGGTGAGAACGAGAATCCATCCTGAAGCAAGAAAGGGTGTCAAAAATCATAATTTATTATTGTGCATGGCACTTACAAATTTCAAAGCAATTTTAGTGAAAAAAATGGTGCAAAGATCGCAAATGATGAAACTTAGTGATGTTTCACCATAACCCTCGTAGAAAATTTTGAAATCCAAATACAACTTGAACAGTTTTCCTGCAGAAATAACTGCCCATGCATATACCAATAAAACCATAACATATCCTCAAAAAATAACTCCCAAAATACAAAGAAGACTTCCAATAGTCTGCCTAAAAGTTTAGGCCGCGCCTCATGATATCCAACTTTGCTACATCATCTATCTCGTGTAAATTAGCACTGGAAATGTCCAAAGAAGTAAACAATTATTCAAAAAAAACAAAGTGCAGCTCTAACCAATTCATAGAAATGTATCCGCAGACAAAGGAGGCAATGTCATTCTGCTTATATTTTTCGTAATGAAAGTGACATATCATATCAATCCCCAGAAATGACTACTGGTATTTAGAAATATCTTAGATTCTATAGGTTTTTCCACCATTTTTTATCTATAACAGAATAGCTCCAAAAAGGCAAACGTGTAAAAAAACTTCGGGCGAAAAAAGCTCGAGTCAATTATTTATAGGTCTGCCCTTACCACCAACCAGGCTCTGCCAAGTTTATCCAATTGGTACGACGTCTCAGAAAAGTATAGTGACTCATCAGCTCTAGCCACTTCACCACATTTCCAGTCGTTCAGATGCTCCAACTTTATGTATATCCAAATTTGGGAAAGGAATATAGATGGAACTCGAATTATCAGGAACGTCACACCAAAGACAAAGAAAACGCTCAAATTTTTACTCATACGGCAGGATAGTTGATAAATTACATCACACCCTCAGAAAAACCTTCTGCAAACATCCTGAAGATGAGTAACGTTACTGGGAATTTTATACCGATCTAAAGTTGACACGGTAAGTGTTATTTTCACCCTAAATGTGTAATATGTCAAAAATAAATCCCAGAACACATTGTTCCCCATACGAAAAGAAAATAACCATCTCCACTACGAAGAATCGGTTGTCAAAAGTCCAAAATAAATACCTCGTCCGCGGCGGCAATCGGCGACACTGAATCACGACGCAAAACGCCTCCATACCCTCTCCTCCGAATTCTACAAAAACGACCGACCGCTCTAGATATCTATACATCCATAAGAGGCAAACTTCCGTCAGAACGAGAGGCACAGCGCCGTTTACACGATGCAATCGACCATAATATGAAATAACGAATTCGGGGGAGAGAAAAAACGCTAGGCAAGGGAAGGCATCCGGCCGATACCGATCGAAATCACGAACCTGAGAGTCGACGGGGAATCGACGAAGACGAATCGCAGCGAAACCAAGGAGCGATCGCCTCCCCGGTGAGGATCCCTCCGGTGGCCTCAGGCACGTGTGGAACGGCAGGCGGTTCGTAGAATGCATCGGTATCGCACTTGCGAGGGAGACGCGGGAGCGAAGCGGAAGTCGAGAGACAGAGAAAAGTTACAAAAGACGCGGGGCGAAAACGACGGAATGTAGGGAAAAGAAAATGGCAAGAGTTTGAGAGGGCGACGGTTTTTGGCCTTTTATAGAAAATGTTTGTGGGGCCCGCAAGGCGTTTGCGTACAGGGAGGAAAGCGTGCCCAGAGAAGCCCGATATCTCGTGCCACGTGTATCGCCTGGAGTCAGCGAGACTCTGACACGTTCGAGTCGCAAGCGTTAGAACTTCGAACCTCTAGAAAACTCGAACGTTGACACGACTCGATTAGGTGTGGATGGAGATGGGAAGATGGACCCGTATCACACGGTTTGGGTCTGGACCCGTTTGGAGAGAGAGGTGTCAACGGGTCTGACACGCGGCAGAAATTGGTGGATCCTGACTAGGGGTGGCAAAACCTGACACACCCGCCAACCCGCCTCTTAGGCGGGTTCGGGTTAGGCAAAAATGAACCCGTTTAATAAACGGGTCAACCCACCTAACATGTTTATTAAACAGGTCGGGTTCGTGTTAGGGTATGCCAACCCGGCTCACCCGTTTAATAAATGGGTTAGGCGGGCGGGTCAACCTGTCAACCCGACCCGCCAACCTGTTTACCCGACCCAACCAGTTTATTAAGCGGCTTGGCGGGTCGTGTCGGGTTACCCGTTTAATAAATGGGTTGGGTTAGAGTTGAGGTATGCTGACCCGCCAACCCGACCCATTGTCACCCCTAATCCTGACTAGGATCCAAGTAAACCCTTTTGGGGCGGGGGGGGGGGGGGCTTTACCTTGACACAAGTCCCCGCTGACCACAGCAGCAGCCCCCATGCGCCACGGATTCGATTTTGTGCCATCAACGACCTAGTACGGGTCAGGATCAGGTCATACCCGACCAATTGACACCTCTAAGAGAAACTAGACGGGTAAAGCAGAAGTGAGACCGGATCAGGTTAGGGGCAAACCCCATCAAGGGCCCTTAGATACCGTTAATCTCAAGATGAACGGCATTCAAACCGCCATGTGTGCGATGCCAGAGGTATGGACTGCACCATTGTCTAGGATGTCCTTCATGCTTCGAATGAACGGCATCAAAGTGGTTTAAAATAGATGGCTCACAAAGAACCATTGATACACATTCATTCACTGTAAGGGATGCCCGACTCTCTCCTACAACAGTCATAAATGTCAGAATATTCCAAAATATCATGATGTTGTTGGGACATATTCAAATAGAATAAAATAATTGTTTTTTTTTCGATCAATTGTTGTTTTTTCATGATATTACATCTAAACTATGGAAATTTTTTTAGATGTGATGCCATTTCAGTAATGACATTTTTAATTTTTAGATTTATAAGTTATTTACATTTTTACATGTCTTCTAAATTCTAAACTTTTATGTAAGCTGATATTTTCCAAAAAAAATCTTCAAAATGTACTTTTTTTAATGTGCAGTTAACGTATGGTAAATTTATAATTGGCTGCCCCAAGTTCCATATATTTAAGTTAACTGCCTAACTTTTTAAAAGAATTGCCTTTGTTCCAGGTACTGGTTCACACAACTATAGTTAACTCTTGAAGATGTCGCTTTCAACCTTTCTCTTTTTTTAATTTAAGTATCAATTTATTAATTCTTTATTTTTATAGCTATAATTAAACACAGATAAGTAATTCAAAAGGTAAAAGTAGCACAAATGTCTATAGGAGCAATTTCTGAAAAAGTGAACCCTTTCCTTTACATATTCAAAACCTTACCAGGTGTTTCATGGTTTAAGATCCAAACCCAAAGTCACCTCAAGGTTCAGATCCGAAGATAGAAGTAGTGAACTCAAACTAAACAAACAGAATTCAAGAAAAAAAAAATTTTAGGGTTGAAAGTGATTAAAAAATAAACAGTTTTAGAGATAGAAGCAATGCGATTTTATTTTTATATCTACTTCTTGCAAGCCAAATACTTCAATAATTCATTCTAAAATATAATATATAAAAAATATACTTATGCTTACTTAGTAAGCTTATGCAAGTCAAAACACAAATTATTCATCTTTGGTTTGTCATGTCTATTTTGTGAGTTCAAAACAGCTTTTTATGAGCCTGGTAACGAGGGCTCAACGTGTCCCCCCATACCTATTTGAGATGGAACCGAGACCTAGAAGAGGATGGATCAAGTGATTCAACGGAACACAATTCCTTGTATTTTGAAATCAGCACCATCTATGACTTCAATCACCACTATCCTTTGAGAAATGATGATGTCATCACTTTTTGGTGGGCTCCACTATCTGCGCAATGGATGGTGGTAATTTCAAAACAATGTTTTGTCCAAAGTCACCTGATTTGTTCTTTATATCATCTACAAACACTACTACAAACTTGTTCAAATATGGTTTGAGGTTTGAACACCTGATTCATTAGAATCATGAATATTGTTAGGGCGTTCGTCAGACCGAAAGTCAAGACCAAGAATTCATAATGCTCATATCTTGAGCGAAAAGTTGTTTTACCCACTTCCTCTTCTCTTTGGAAAAGTACCCTGAATGAATATACAACTTAGAAAAACATGCTGCCTCTTGGAGTTCATCAAATAAATTGTCTATCCTTGGCAATGGGTACTTGTTTTTTATTCAACTTCTTATAGATGTACATCCATAGTGATCCGTCTTTCTTTACGAACAAAATTACTACACCCCAATGTGACATTGATGGTCGAATAAATCCAATATCCAACAACTCTTGAAGTTAATCCTTGAGTTTCGTAAGTTCCACAGGTCTCATCATGTAAGGTGCAATGGAGATGGGTGCAGTGTCAAGAACTAAATCAATCTGAAACTCGACTTTCATTTTTTATAAAAGTCTTGATAATTTGTCTGGAAAACCATCTACGAATTTTAATACAATCTTTACCTCTACAATTATAAAGATATCTTGAACTTTTGTCTTTATATAAGCCAGATACTCAAGGCAACCTTTTGTAAATATCTGTTGGCCTGAAGACATGAAATAATTGTCGATTTTGTGAGTTTTCTAATACCCTGAAAGGTTAATATTAGGGTCTCAGGCTGTTGAAAATTGATGTTCTTTCTTCGATAATTGATGGTTGCATAATTGTTAGATAATCAATCTATGTCCAAGATAACGTCTACTCCATTAAATTTTAATATCAATAGTTTTACCGACAATAAACGTTTTGCTATGTATAATATACATCCCTTAGAAGCCATGTCCACATAAACGGTTTCTCCCATTGATGTTTCTACTAGATAATGTATGCCTAGAGGTGTAGGTGGAAGAGATAATTGTGCAGCAAAAGTCGGGGTAGTGAAACTATGTGTTGCCCTCGAATAAAAAAGAATATGTGCACTAATGCCAAAATTGAGTAGAGTATGTTTCATAATCTTCAGACTAACCAGAGTTGCCTGAAGAGTCACCACGTACACTCGGCTTGGAGTAACTGGTTTGTCTTTGGGTCTTGCTTTGTCTTCTCACACTGGTTGAGGGTGTTTCTTGGTGACGTGCCACATTTGTCCACAATTATAGCACTTATTGTTCTTATCTTCGCAACAACCATCATGCTTGAGGCTACAAGTTCTACAATTATCATTGTTTCTAGATGTTAGCCCTTGGTGTCAGGGCCTTTTTGCTTCCTGCTGCTCAGGCCTCTTTTCCTACTGCTTGTTGTTGTTTTCTCCACTACTTCATTCATGTATTTTCTAAAACTTATTGTTGTTTGTCTTCTTCTTAAGGAAATCTCAAGACGATAAACTAGATTGTCCTTATTGTACTTGCTTCAGTTTCTCCCCTGTCTTTGCTTTTGATGTCTGGGCATCCCAAAACTCATAACGGGATGTCATCTCAACTATCTTACCAAATTTTCAGAATTGCAATAACCCCACCAACCTTAGAATCTCACGCCTTAGTCTATACTCATAGAGCTTGCATTTCTGCTTTTCTTTTGACACTGAAACCTTTGCAAATATAGATAAGGAGTTAAACATAGCGGTGTAGGCCGCCACACTCATACTTTCTTGTCTCAACTTCCTGAATTCCTCTTCTTTCTCCATCCTCTCAGTCCCGAGGAAGAACTATTGGTAAAACTTGTTCCTGAAAGTGGTTCAGAGAACAAATTCTCTATCTTCAAGTATATCTATGATGGACTGCCATGAATATTTTGCGCCTCCCACCAAGTTTGATGCAGTAACCCAAGCTTTCTAGTCTTTCGGGTACAGCATGGCATTCAATGCCTTTTCTGTCTGCATCTCCACCAGGAGTTTCGTCGAAAGTGGGCACCCTCATATTCTTGTACTTCTCAGCCCAAGAATTGCTTCCTGACACTACTTGATTTTGGCTTTGCTACTTTGAATTTTGTAATAATTCATACAAAATTTTCCCCATGGTATAGCTAGGAGGCACACCACTCCCCACACTAGCATGCCCTTGCTCCTGAGATGTAGATGATGCTCCTATGCTACAATGGGATGCACTTTTAGAAGCTTGCAGAGTTACTAGAATGATGGAGCTTGCAGTACCCCTTGTCGCTGAACTATTATTCACTTGTCTCGTACATAAAAGTATATAGCTTGGCTTCCATTTGCCTAAGAGCCCCTTGATTGGTAAGACGTACATTGGCGAGTCCTCACATTGTATTTAAGAATTAAGTAAGCTTACATATGAACACACACACACACACACACACACACACACACACACACACACACACACATATATATATATATATATATATATATATATATATATTAAACATTCAATAATAATATGCAAGCAAACACATCCATCACAAACAATTTTTTATAAACTATTATCTTATTAAGCAACTTCTTTACAACCATAAAGAGTTTATCAAGTATTTTCTCAGGTTCTTCCATAATACAACCCAGGAATCTTAAAACAAGTAGGCCACAAATGGCCTTTATTACATGACTAGGCAAAAACAAAACACCCTACTATGTACATCATAAAACCCCACTCGCCCAGTAAGGGGTACTTGGGGTCTATGTGGGTTGCTCCTCATCCTCTTAGTCTGAAGGAACCCTTATGGGTAATGGTGTTACTGTGATACGAAAGAGACGAAGATATAGGTGCTTGTTCATATGTCTTCTACCTTTCCTAGATAGAGACATGGCCCATATGGGCTATGTCATTCTTCTTCCTCCAAAGTGACAGCGTTGTTGTCCTCCTAGCATCCTCATGACTAGGTGCCCTCTGATGCTCCTAACTTCTTATACTACTACTGGCAAGTTCAATGGTTCTTAGCCTTGCCCTAAAGTGGTTGTAGAGGAGTCTATCACAACTCGCGCCACATGCTATTGCACCCCAACATCCACAATTCCTCATTAATCCTCTTCTAACATGACCATAAAGAGGACATCCCAGCGATGCTGGCATTCCTCCAGCCGGTGGATGGGGTGGTGCTGCCACATCAGATCCAAACCCCAGACTCTCGTACCCACCATCATTTGTCACGACAATCGGTGTCGAGGGAGGAGTGGGAGGTGTCATGTGTCTAATCACCCTAGACACATCCATCAGGTCCGCCATAAAATATGTCAGGATCATCTCCATTTGATCTGTGTATGATCACCAGATACTCTCTTTTTTTCGAACTCCTGTCATTCCCATAGTCGTTCCTGTTGTTGTTGTTAGCATCCATATCTGCTAACATGAGTCAACTTCTAAGCTTGGGGTTTAACTAGCTAGGTGGAAATTCCTATGACTCTAAGTTACTCGACCAAACTTGGATGGTAAAAAAATATTTTCTTAAAAGACCTTATAATCTTGATAATCCTTAATCCTTAATTTTTTTTCACAACCTAACTTTGATACCAATTGTAATGACTCGAATCGAGAACTCTCATGCCTGGGTTCATGGACATTAATTCTTAGAGAAAAATTACTAAAATAACCTAAAAAAAAACAAGCCAATTTTTTTTATATAAAACAATGTCTCAACATCACTATAAAAAGCATTCATCACATGCCATACCATCCATGTTTATTAATAGAAAGGTCCAAGTATATACTTAAAATAAAAAATGCATAAATCAAACAAAGTACTCCATAGTACTTTAGGTCACTGATAGCTGAGTCCAAGTCTACAAGTCAAGTCTTCTTGTCTGCAGCTACTCCTGAACCTACAATTTTAACCAAACGGGAGTGAATCTACAAGTCAGTAAGTTTTATTTATAAATAAGACACGATTGTTACAACTATAGTAAACTCTAAGCTCCCATTCTTAGTTTAGTTCGCTAACTAAGCACATATGTTGTTTATTTAGTTTATCTCTCTTTACTGATTCTCTTTCCTCATTCTCAAAGTAGGCATTCTCAATGTTGTACTCTATACTAATCGATTACTTTGGAAATATCCTCTTGAAGCGTAGCAACCCATGTAGACAACTTCAGAGTCTACATTATTGACCATACATATAAACCACTCAAAACAACATGATTCAAACTGGCTTAAACTATGGATTCACAATCGTTGCAGCTTTACTCACCGATTGCAAGCCAAGAGCCCAAAATGTCCATCGGTAGCTAGCCGAAAATCCCAAGAGGCTATAACTGCTCCAAAGGTGTTCGAGGAGATATACCTACTCCTAAGATTTATGGTTCATGTTACATCCTACATGTGTCTAATAGACAAAATTTTTAACCCTTAAGGGTTACCCAAGAATTTCTCAACAATCCTAGGCACTAGTGAGATACACACACCTCAAACAAAACCCTAGTCCTTCCTAGTACAGTCCCTCATCATTCTCTGTGTTATTACCCTAGGTGCATTATTTTATTTTTTTCATTTCTCAGTGTTATATAATCATAAATACATGCCTTTGTTCTAGTCATAACCATCCATCACAGAGGCACATCATCCATTCATTATGTCACGACACTAACAATACCCCTCTCAAGATATAAGCGTGACATCATCAGAATAAATTATATTTTGAGAACCTTGAAACTCTACTTTATTTCTCAACTTCAAGGATTCATTTTCGCAATATATTACAGGTGTCAAAATATCATTATTATTTTCACCACAGAGTACATTCATGATATGAGTCATATTATCTTATGATATTTACATAACATGATCAAGTACTAAAAATAAACATGTAATATATATCACAATCTTTATGCATCTTAATAAAAATATCATAAATATAGATTCTTAAGCATACCATTTAGTTGATGTATTCAAAACATAAACTCACCAACATAATTATAAAACATGAAATCACACAACAAGATGCATATATGAACGAGTATGTATCTTATTTATCTAGAAAGAAATTTGCAAATGTTCACTTGCTTGAAACCCTTAAATCTCAAACTAAGGAACAACCTTAGTCTTCCTGCAAATCTTGATCTGAAATGAGCAAAAATCTCAATAATTACTAAAATATCATTAAAGTCCCTACTTATATAAAATTATAAAAATACCCCAAAGCCTCATTGTCAATTCTGATATCAAATTCTCAAAGTTTGTCATCTTGCCCTATGTCAATAGATTTTGCTCTAAAAGAGAAGTTCAGAGGTCTAAAAATCACCTGAATTCGATATCGAAGTAAAGAGTTATGCCTGATTTACTAAATTGGCATAATAAGGGTAAAACAATCTTTTCACATATTTGACAGATCTTGGATTCATTAAACTTTGCCTAGACCCAGCGTGATCTAAGCTCTGTCCTAAACTGAACCCACTTAATACCGAACCTAACCCAGACCCATTCTGGGCTAGGTTCAATCCTATCCTCACATTAAACCTAACCCAGACTCAACCTGATCAAGCTTTAATCCAAGCTGAATCTTCCTAGTTGGATTCCAAATACAGATCCATCCTAATGTGGATCTCAAACTAGACAGAAGTCCAATCTCTGGTTTCTTACACAGGATTCAAGTCTAAATCTTTTCGAGTTTGGATCTCTCATTGGATAGAGATCCACTACAAGAATTCCATGGATTAGCGATGGACGTTATCCGTCGCTAATCTGCCTCTAATCCATCGCTAAAATTGTTACTGACGGATTGGCAATGGATTAGCAATGGATAGCGTTCATCGCAATTCCCTGGTCGCTAATTAGCGACAGAAAAGATTTGTCGCTACTTCCATCGCTAAATTGCGAGGGATTAGCGAATGCCATAATTCATCGCTAAATAATGACTGATTTTGTTTTTGCAACAGATATAAATCCATCGCTAAAATTTACTGACAGATAATATCCGTCGTTAAATTGTGTTGCTATTTTATGCCTAAATTTTTGCTAAATTTTAGCGACGGATACATATCCGTCACAAAAATTTTAAAAAAATTTAAAAAATTTGTTTGAAATATAAATATCGAAAAAAAAAATCTCATTGTATAAATTATATAAGTTGTGTATAGATAAAGAACACATAAAAAATATATATACAAAATAGGCAAAACAAATTTAACCAAACAAGTTATAAGTAAAAAATTTATCAATTGCATCTGACTTGGTGGGCCCAGATCCTATTATTATGTTATTGAGTATGGGTAACACGCAATCCACTGATCCAGATATCAAATTTAATTCAACAAGTAAAAAAAAATGATCACATTCAGTCGAGCTCTTTTCTACAGGGCCAATTGTATATCATGCCTATCTACCATTCAACAAAAAATGTAGATATCTACATAAGAGAGACTCTTGAAAAGAAGAATAGGTTGAAAAAATTTTACACAAGCTCATACACTCACAGTCGCAGCTGCTTCCTTGATTTGCTCAATAGTAAAAACACCAAAGAAGCATCATCAGTAATTGCCTTAATGACTGCAAGTGCAATAATATCATCAACGCTCACTAGTGGTGCTAAGAGGAGGTCTGAAGCAGGCAGAGAGTTTAAAGGCCTCGTAAGATTTTCACTAGTGCGCAAGAACTTCTCAAGAGGTTCCCCAATTAGATCAAGGGGGATCTCAAAGCCATCTACCCTTCGCTTCCCGTAAATAAATCCTGGCCTCAATATGACACCTAAGGAATAAACATGCATCTACGTAATCAGTACAGTTAAAAAGATCATAATTGGGATATCACAAAAATACAGAGTATAGATCAGAGACAGAAAATGTTCAGAGAAGATTACCTGTGTTTGGGTACTTGGAGAGGACTGCTGACTCTATTTCACTCTTCCCAGTGAAGTATCCAAATGAAAGCAGAAATGGAGGCAAGTCGTAGTCATGAACAGAGATTAAAATAAACTTTGGAACTCATGTTGCCAAGTGTTGCATATATGAGTGATTTAGAAAAGCACATTAAGCAAGAGAAAAATGCTAATAATCGGTTTAGCAACTTGAACTAAGAAAAATGAAACAACATATTGAACCTCACATAAACTGAAGTCATAAAACCTTTTAAGTTCTTCCTGTATATAGCAGAGAAGCAGAATACATGACATCCAAAATACTGCTAAATTAAGACAGTGCTTCTACTAAACTACAGCATGGAAAACACACCCTCCACATGGGATTTCCCCACTTTAACAACAGAAAAAATTATTCATAAACCATGTAATTTAACTTTGCAGTGTGCAAACATACTGTAAAGCAGAGGCAAATTCTCACCAAAATTCTTTGCAGCATCTATAGCCAAAACATTAGCCTCTCCATTTATCTTTTTCATTTGCTCCTCACTTCCAAAACCACCAAGAGTGGAAACTACAGTTGTGGTGCCACCCAGAGATTCATCCCACCTCGCATAGAACACATCTCCTACATGATACCACGGCATCTGATTTAGCGTGACCTGTGTCAAGAAAATTGCTACGAAGATAATTAATGTGAACACGGCATGTAACAAACTTATATTATATGAGGGACCTATTCACATATTTAACACAGCTTGAGCTAACTTACAGATCAGGGCAATCCCTTAACAAGATACATGACTGAGCAGCTTCATGGTATGTTGTATCACTATTCACATGAAATTCAATCTTCACTCCAATTTTCATCACTGTCACTTCCATCATCGCTACCAGCACAAGCCTGTTTAAAGAATTACATAAGAAGATCGTCTAAATACCACTAACCATGAGCAGTGGGTGATGAGCGGGTACATGCTGCTGGAAAGGGGCTTGCCAGAGTAGAGCGAGACGCCGACGAACGTCTTGTCGTTACCGAGAGTGACCTACGAGGGGAAGTTCAGATCGATCATCCCGACATTGATGGTGGTGATCCAGGGGGCGAGGTTCGTGATGGACATCCCTGTGGGCCCTTCGTTCCCAGCAGAGGAGGCGACGAAGACACCCTTGGCCGCAGTCGCGAAGGAGTCGAGGGCAATGCAGTCGAGGTAGTAAGGGACAGAGCCCCCGCAGATCGAGACAGAGATCACGTTGACGTCGTCGATGATGGCCTGGTCAAAGGCCGCGAGGATATCAGAGTCGAAGCAGCCGGACTTCCAGCAAACCTTGTAGATAGCGAGGCGGGCCTTAGGAGCGACGCCTTTTGCGATCTCGGCCACGTAGCAAGACATGTTTGCCTAAAAAATATACCTGCCTATGACCGTCGATGCCATGTGAGATCCATGGCCATCAGAGTCACGGGGCGAGTGGAACTTGGCAGTCTCGTTGAGGGCTCTGGCGGTGGCCTCGTACTCCTTGGAGAAGAACCGCCTGTCAAAGATCTTCTGGTTGCAGTTCACAACCGTGAACGCCTGACCCTGCTCGCAGGCACCACGCCATCGCGTCGGCACCAGAGCAAGGTTGAGGTCGGAGAAAGACCGGTGCTTCGGCCAGATCCTAGTGTCGAGGATGCCGACTATGACGTCAGAGTTGTAATCAGATTTGGACCACAGGCCGTGCTGGTTGCAGAGGCCGAGGAACTGCGGCGAGCTGGTGGTGTGGAGGCTGCGAAGAGAAAGGAGGGGAGAGGAGGGAAAAGAGAGAGAGATCATGCCCTAAATGAGCCTTTCACAAATTAGTGATGGATTCACTATGGAAAATTTCTGTTGCGATATCCGTCGCTAATTTGTGATAGATTACTGAAAGAATTTTTTTATCATCAATTTGTGCTTAATTTGCGATGGATTTTGAGATAGAATTTTTTCATCACTAATTCCGTAACTAATTTCAAATTTACGGGCGACTAGTTTTCTCTAGCTAATCCGTTGCAAATTTGTGATTGATTATTTCTGTCACAAATTTTTGTCATTAATTAGCATTTTTCTTGTAGTGATCTAGTCTCAAATTCCCATACTAGATCCAAACTCGATTTCTTCTAGGTTTAGTACAAGGTCAAACCCACACTCAATCCAATTTGGTTTTGAGTTTGAACTCGACTCAAACTTAATCCACTCAAGTTTGGTCCTATTAGATCTAAACTTGTTTCGATCTGGTTTGGTCCCATTGGATCCAAAATCAATCCATTTTGGATTGGTAAACAAAATCTGAACCAAATCTGTTTGGTCCACTGGATCTCAACTAGATTTGTTCTGGGTTTGGTCTAATTGGATCAAAACCCAAATTTGGTTCACAATGGGAAACCGAGACCATCATTGTCTCAGTTTTTTCCCCTCTATATATACAATCATTATTTTATTTTATTTTTATTTTTGTTATTATTATTATATATATATATATATATATATATATTTTCTTGCACTTGGTCCGAGTTTCACCTAGACCAAGCTGGTTTGGGTTCAGACCCCACCAACCCGGTTTGGTTCACACCCAGACTGGGGGGCCTTTGGCTGATTTGGTCCAGTTAGAACCCAGACCGAGTCGATCCAAGGCTCTCGCTTTTTTTTTTACCACTCAAGATAGAGAGTTTTTTAAACTCTCTGACTCGCATCCTCTCAAACCCAACTTGGTTTGGTGTTCCCAGACCGAGGCGGTCTCGATTGAGGTTGAAACTCTCTGTCTCTCCCCTTGTCTTGACTAGATTCGGTATGGGCAAATCCAGACCAAGTCAAACCCCTCTTTCATTTGGCAATAAGCCGCCGACAACCATCCAATTGCTGGTGGTTGGGTCAGGGCTCCCCCCTTGACCCTGCATACACTTCTTCACTGGGTTTGAGACGGAGGGTCACTCACGTTCTTTTCTATCCATAGGTGTCGGCAACCCTTGTGGTTGTCGGCTCATCTCTTGTGACGACCGGGTCGACAACCACCATGGTTGTCGGCGCCTGTCTATCTTTCCCCCTCATAAACCAAAAAGAAACAACGAAAAAGGGAGAGGTTTACCGCTTGCCGGATGGCGTTTGACCATTGCCTACTCTCTCTCTCTCTCATAGTTCTCTCTCTTTCGCACTAATAGAGGAGAGGGTTGCTCATGGGTTTATATAACCCATGAGTGAGTGGGGGTTACAATCCCCCACTTACCCCTCATTAACGAAGGAGCTCTCCCTCTTCCCCATTACTTAGTACGTGGGAAGGGGGAGAGCCCTCTTAATGGAGTTTCTTCCTCTCTCCTACTTCCCACGTACATGGGGAAAAGTGGGGAGAGGAAGGGACTCCCACTGTCGTGCCCTAGTCAATCTAGGTGACTCGAGCCCACCTAGCTTGGCTTGGTACATGTCTTTACATCATGTCTTAGACAAATGGTGTACAATAGGATTTTTATTGGATAGGTGCGTATGTCTGTTTTGAAAACATGCAAAAATGAAACATAGAATAAAGTTGAAATGGCTCATTCGACACTTTTTTTCTTCTTACAAATTTGATCCTATAAATGTGCTTGGCATGATTGATTTGGCTAGAAATTAACATTTGGATCATGTTTCTTTCGTTAAAAAAATGATATTTTTGAGTGTAGAAAAATTACAAAGATTTTGTGCCATTAACTTTTTAAACTCTATAAAAACCTATTCACGTGAATACTGGATGATTCAAAAGCCTATCTCTTTGAAATCAAGCTTGTAGATCACATCTGAATCATCAGATTTAAAGAAAAAAAATCATAAAAATCTCATTTGATATTTCATTGTACAATATATATATATACACACACACACACACTACAAGAAAAACATTAATTAACGACGAAAGTTTGTGACAGAAATAATCCGTCACAAATTTACAATGGATTAGCTAGAGAAAATGAGCCATCCCTACAATTGTAATTAGTTGAGGAATTAGCAACAGAACAATTTTGTCTCAAAATCCATCGCTAATTAGCGATGGATTAGTGACAGAAAAAATCTGTCTCAAACTCCGTCGCAACTTCGCGATGGATGAGCGACATAATTTTTTTGTCGCTAGTTCATCGCTAATTGGCGACGTTTGAGACATAATTTTTTCGTCGCTAATTTTCCCCGTAAAACCCTAATGCGAGCCCCTTTCTTTCTCTTTATGTTTCATCCCTCGTCCGTCGTCCGATTTCTCTCCATCACCTCCTGCTTCTTCCCTCACTCCATCTCTCTCGCAGCCTTGTGCCACTGCCGACCACCACCATGTGCCATCGCCACCCGTCGCTCGATTTCTCTCCATCACCTCCTCCTTCTACCCTCACTTCATCTCTCTCGCCGTTGTGTGCCACCGCCGACTACCGCCGTGTGCCACCACCGACCACCGCTGTGTGCTGACCTCCTCTTCTTCCTCCCCCTCCCTGAGTCCTCTCCTCACCTCCTTCCTTTCCCATCCGCAGACCGCTGGAGCGGTGCCATTGTTGACCTCCTCTTCTTCCTCCCACTCCCCAAGTCCTCTCCTCACCTCCTTCCTTCCCCATCAACAGGCTGCCAGAGCGGTGCCATCGCCGACCTCCTCTTCTTCCACACCCTCCCCGAGTCCCACCCAATCCATCGCAGCCAACCTCCCATCCCCTATTTTCTTCCCCTCATTTCTTTTCTCCACCCTGCACCACCGCTGTCGCCGGGACGCACTTCGTCTTCCTGATGAGTGTCGACCCGTAGGCCCTTCACTGTCGTGATTCTCATCGGTCGGTATCGGATTCTCCATTGGCCCTTCTTTGTATTTTTCTTCTTTTTCTTTTCTGCCCTTGTTTGTGCGAGAATAGTGGTGAGTGATCGTGTACCAGTCGAGCACCATCCATCTCGCCGAGCCTCTGACCTGTATATGTCAATCGTGAAGGTCTGTTTGGGTGACGATAAGCTGGTCATTGTGTGTGTGTGTGCAGTTGTACGTTCTCTCATTATGCGAGAGACGAATAAATCATTTTGTATTATATTGTTTTGTATATTTGTGCTTTGCAGGTACGTAGCTGAGCTAATTATGCGATACTTAGTGCTAAGCATCGCATGCGGCTAAAAATACAATGCAAAAAGAAATAAGAAAAAAATACAAAGGCAAAAGCATGCAAATCGGGTAAATACCCATGGTGAGTAAGTGATGCAAGCGCATCACATGTTATTTACTTTCTTGGATGCAACACTTTCCTTTTCACACACTCACTTAGTTGTGGATATCTACGAAAGCTTTGCTGGAGTTTGAAGATCATGCTGAAAATGATTTGAATGTATGAAAATAGAAGTGCTCTTATTTTTGTAGTTCAAAGTCCATGTTAGTCATGGTAGTAGTTAGCGGGATATTGAAGTGTATTTGCTACAGGTACATATTTGACATTATTATGATATGAATGATTGAATGTATTGCAATGTTTGACATGATTGTATTCATGCTTGCATGAAGTTATTTTCGAATTAATTATGCCCTCCATGTGAAATTATATTATGAAAACATGCTTAAATTGAATATATCGTGTTTATGAATGTGATTTCATCTTTCTAAATATCTTTGTGATATATATATATATCAAATCATTATATCCACCAACAATGCATGATAAATTTAATATTTTTTTCATTGATGCATTATTATGATTCTCTTTTAACTGGTGAAGATAATATCCATAACATTATAGGATAAAATGGCTGCAAACCATGAATGGATGTACTGTAGGATAGTTGATAATGAGGTGTCACTTGAATATATTAGATGGTGTTGACAGTTTTATTGAATTTGCAATGACAAGTATTAGTACAGTGGATCCCATCGATCAGATCAGGTGCCCCTGCACGATATGTAAGAACAATCGATTTGTAGAACCTCATGGCGTTAGACATCACCTATACAAGAAGATTTTTGTAAGTGGTTATCAAAATTGGATGTTTCATGGTAAAGAATTTTGGAATAATTTTGATGTACGGGTATGAACACCCCAAATTTTCCAAAAAATCCAAAAAAAAAATTCCCTTTTTGCCCCTGACCCGTTCTCTGAATAAACTAGGTCAATTTGTGATCAAATTTTCATTCATTTCTCGGATTCACTGAAATCCAGATTCAGTTTTATATCTGACCCAATTCTAGATCCAAATCAGATATCCGGATCCAATTCTAAATCTGAATATCTTATTTTTCAAAAAATAAAAAAAAAACATATTTCTTTGTATTTTCTCAGAGGTTTTTCTCAGTTCAGGGTCCGATCTCAATTCAAAATCTGAATTCTAATGTTTTATTAAAATTCCCGGACCCAGATCCATTTTTGAAACTCAATTTCCAAAATTAACCCTACTTTTCTAAAAAAAAACCTCATTTTAGAAAATCTTGAATATTTTAAAAATAATAATTTTACAAAAACCTTTTAAAACTTCAGTTTTGATCTCCTATTTTTATTTTTTAGGAAATAGCCCAAAGCCCTCTTTTTGAAAAATCTTATCAAAGAAGAGCCTTCTCCTTGAAAATTTCCAAAAAAAAGAGGTACCTGTTGGAAAAATTTTCCAATGGTCTCGGCTTATAAAAACCGCCCATCGGGGTCTTTCTCCATCATCGTCTTCACCCCTGCATATTCTTGCTCCTTCCTCCTCTTCATCGCCTTCTCACCCCCGCACCCCTCTTCCTCTTTCACGGACCACTTCTCACCCCACCTGGCCTTCTCTTCTTCTCGATTCTTCCTCCAATCCTCTCTTCTCCAGTAGCAAGAGACCTCCACGGTAGAAGAGAAGAGCTCAACTCCCTCCTTCAGAACCTCAGTTGCTACAGGTAAGTAAGTGCTCTCCCCCCCCTCCTTTGATTTTCTGCAAAATTCTTCCCTCTTTATTGCATTTTCTTTTATTGTTCATATTTGATCTCTTGTTTTTTTTTTCTTTTCTTTTCCCTCACCTCCCTGATTTTTTTGTTTTCCTTCTTTTATATATACGTTTTCTTTTGGAATCTTCTTATTTTATTCCCGTAAATGCACTATGGGTGGCGTTGGATTGCTTATAGCAATCTCGATCCCTCCCCTGTGCAACAGTAATGGAATCTCTGATTTCAACATCCGCTTTCTATTTTCCTTTCGTTTCTTTTGTAAATGATTCTGAGTTTCCTTTGATTTTTCCCATATCTGGTGTAGCATATTAACATTTCGTAGCTATCATTTGCATTTTCCTTTTGGGATTATCCATTATATTTCTTTTTTTTTATTTATTATTTTCATTTGATTTTCTATTTCAAATGGTATTTAATTTGTTCATTTTTTATTGTGTTTAATTTTTACGTCGTTGTTCATTGCATTTGAAATCTTCTTAGTCCGATTTCTTGTTTTCCCATTTATTCTCTTCCTTTCATTTCTATGGACTTCTGCATTTTATAATGCACCCTTTGTTTTCCCCACTCCTTCTTTAGTTTTAATTTTCCTTTGATTCTCCATTCCTTGTTTGCAGCTTAATTTACTTCCTGGATTTGATCTTCTGTTTATGTTTTTGGTTTCTCTGAGAATGTTTGATCTCTTACTCTCATGTTATTTACCTTCAATTAGCTATTTGCGTCTCAGTTTTTTTCTACATTGTCTTTGTTTTTTCTCTCTTTACCCCTGTATTCTGATTCTAGATTTATACTTGATCTCCTGTTTTGGGCGTGTATTTTCCTCCTGATTACATTTTACAACTTACTTGCATTCTCTTCCTCTATGTATCCTTTGATTAACGTTTCTGATTTTTACATTCCGTGATATTTCTTGTTCATCTTGTTCAGAACTCATCATGTAGCACCCTACCTTTTACCATAAATCCAATATATTCCTTGCAAGTCGGCATTTATAGCATTACAACTTACAAATGTATGTCGATATCTTCATTTGCATTCTGTTTAGCGCAATATCCAGTCATGTTCGCCTTCCAATTCCATCATGTTCGACAACACTGCATCGATGCCACCGCTGATCTGAAACATAGGAGATTTGTAAAGATTGCAGGTTGCCCCTATGATTGTATGGAGACTTGTCATCTGTTTGTCACCCAGTAATTTACAAGTGGCCGAAGCATCCATGCTTACGATACATAGCCCCATGCTCCACTGACTCACTAGATCCACTTGGACTCACATTAAACTTAGACTGAGGAATCCCATTGGGGAAATGCGGTAAGTCATCTAGAAATTCATGGTGATAAAAACAGGGAAATCGCCATTCCCAGATTTCCTCATCCACTCTAGAAAGAATGCCTTGGGGAACAAAGGATTGTCAAAGGTTATTTGTTTCATCCACCTGTTGCAAAAATGTGCTGATCCTTGGTGTTATCAATATGAGGGCCATTTTATATTCTTGTGGGAAATACCATGAATGAATAAATATGCTAGTTAAGAAATGTTTCAGATTCTGTGGTTTTACTGAATTTGCTTGGTTATCTTCAGGTGGAAGATCCTATTGCAAGCGTGTGTCATGGAATAGCCTGGTTATATGATCGATTTTGCAGGTGATCTGAGTTTCATAGGGTGGAACTACTCTGTGCTATGTGATAAACATTGCTCCTGCCCTAAAGTTTTCAAGATAAAGAGCCTATCTTCAAATCATGAGGGATCCCAATGACCATTGTATGCAATGAATAGTCAGGGTAGTGTTGCCATACTTGGCCATTAGCTGAAAATAGTTTTGGTTGTTTGCTAAATATCCAATCTGCCTTTGAAGACACTGTTATTCCCCTCTTTATGGACATCGTTGGTTCATAAATGGATTGTTGGACTTCTTAAACCCAAACCCTACTGTGAAGTTTAATACTGTTGCATTTGAATTTAATTTTTCTATTGAACTGACCTCCTGAATATGTTTGAAGAACTACCTTGTGGACTCTCTGTAATATACTGTAAGTTTCTTGGATTTTCGTCACTTGTGAAGCAAGGGAAGAAATTTTGTCTTTGATGGCAAAGTATCAATAAATTTTTTTGCTAAAGTACTTAGCTACATGTCATACATGCTTTCTTATTTAATCACCAACCTTGGATTAAGAATACTGCATCAGTCATGCTGATTATGCTTTGATCTTCCAGAAGCATCAACTTGTTAAAGTAGTAGTTGTAGCTGAATCAAAGGTTAGTCCAGTAGCAACTGAAGCTAAAGGGCCTCATCCTCCTGATTACTCGACACTGCATGCGTTATCTCCTAAAGGTACAATTTGATTCAAAAGACCCCATCGCATCTCATTGATTGTTCATGCTTTGGTTTCACCGGGATACAGGGGATATATGTCTTAATACGCTCAGGTATAGTTATGGCTTGATTCACTCTTGGGTATTGGCAATTAAACAATGTCTGACACTTTCAATAAGATACCTGTTACCTGTAAGAAATTTTGTTTCCAAGGTAAGGTAGAAACTGCAAGAGAGATAGTGAGGCTGAAGCATACAGGCTCTGATGTAACCTTCTTAGCACTTGTCCCATCAGCCTGCGCATCTCCTACGTATAAGCATCCACGTGCTTGACGTCATCAAATTGGTTGTTTGTGGGATTTTAAGTGTAAAATGTCTAAAAATATTCGGGCATGAGGAATCGATTGTGGTTATTAAAGATGACAGTAAATATGGAGATGAACCTGCAGAACCAGAAATGACATCTCCCCTGCATCACTGATCTCTGTTTAAATTCTCTGTTAGGCATTCTATTTCTTTTCTTTCTTTTGCCTCATCACACAACATCTAAATGCCCTTTTCACTTTTACAATTTATCTTATGCCTTTTGTGGGATTCACCCTCACCCGTACATTTTCTTCCTTAGGTCCCAACATTAAGATTCGTATGTCCTCTACGTTTATTTTTCTATAGCTTAAACCTTGCATTTGTTCCAGCTGTTGCTTATACCCTTCTTGATTAGATACTGCAAAATGTCCACCTTGACTCACCAAAGCATTTGCACTTGTCATCATAATCAACACCCATTGTCATTACACTCGTACTCCAGTCCACCTTCCTGCTACAACCATTCACATCCTGTCGCAGAAATTCGCCCCTTTCATTGCATATGCATTTGTTAGCTCAGGGCATAACCATTTTATAACTAATTATACCTCTGAACATTTCATGTATATCACCATCTAGCATCTTCACTATATGTTCATTAGTATAATCATAGTGTTCACCAACACCCTTTCACCACTCGCTACATGCTCATGATTCATTTGTGCATCCACATACCCATAAGAACAAATTCATGTTTCTTCACCCTTTCACATACCACAACCTATGCTGATTCTATTTCCTACAACAACACATGCACAACACTACTGCACACCCTGTGCATCTTGTTGTAACTCCCCTGTTACACCTGCTATACCCTTCATGGTGGCCTTTACATCCTCCCTTTACATTACTACAAGTATCTACACCCCCCCCCCCCATACAGTTGCAGCAGTGCCAAGCGCTGCTATGACCACTCTCCACTTGCAATCAACAATCAAGGTTGCTGGGACATGGACATTATCTCCTCACTTCACACCACAACATGCATTCCATCTGTTGTAGGGGCTATGCAACAACCCATTTCCTATGTTTTCCAGCACTCCTCCTGTACACAACCCATCTTACACTTTCACTTCACTATCCATGGCACATACACCCTTCAGCTGCCTTCACACGACAATGGTTGAAGCTTCATGTACACAATACACTCCATTAGAAAGACACAATAAATATGGATCCCAATTAGTTTGGATTCGTCATTCATAGGTATTAGTGCCCATCTCCCACTACCTCAGAGTATCATATATGTTAACCCAATACACCATTCCAATATCTGTATTAATGGCGCGTTGCATTCCTTTTAGCCTAGGCATAAACAACTCATCACATTCAACATGATATTTCATTGCTTTCTTTCCTACTTGTCAAAATCTCTTGGTACTAACTCTGTTTTGCAGGAAATGTATGGAAAATTGCCATTTTATTTCATAAAGATTAGAAACTCTTGTAATTTTAAATTCAATAATGTAATAGTTAGATATCAATGAAAATTTTTATTTTCCTGCACTAGAATAGAATGTATGAGCATACATATCTTCTAAAATTGTTTGTTGCATGATATTTTCTCTTTTATTTCAAAAATTTCACGAATGGGAACATGAATGGCACGTGCACCAATCTAATAAAAGGTGATTAAATCCTAAGTTGACGATTTGCATCAATGACCATAGTCAAGATGTGAACAAAACTTAGGATTTTCATCTTTTATGGAATAACATTGGATCCACACTGGATCTTTTTTCAAAAATCATCATATTCTTCTAAATATTTTCTTCTTTTATTAGAGTTTAACTTAATATTAACTTAAAATATATATCAATGACCATAGTCAGGATATATTGAGAGTTAATTTTATTTTAAACTCTATAAAGACACTAAAATGTGTTTTATTCTTCATTTGAATTTAAATATAGATGATTTTATAATACATTTTATGACCATAATCAGAAATGTATTATATCTTCAATCTTATTTCAATTCACTTAAAGAATGAAATATACTTTTTAATATCCAATTTTCAAATTCTTTAATTCATTTCATCATTTAGGATAGAATTATATCATATGATTTTGAGACAATTCTTCAAATACCTTCTTCATTTCTCAAATCAATTCTTATTTATAAATTCAAACTCATCTTTCCATTCTCAATTCTATCTCATTTTAAAATTCAAACTTCGATTTCAAAGTCCAATTTGACTTTGAAATTTCAAATTCACTTCTATATTCAAAATTCAACTTCCAATTCAAATCAAATTTCAAAAGTTCAATTCAACTTTGAAAATTCAAATTCATTTATATCTTCAGAATTCAATTTCAAATTCAATTCGACATTTTAGATCAAATTTCAAAGTTCAATTTAACTTTGAAACTCCTAGATTCATTTCCTGATTTCAAAAACCAAGTTTTATTCTTTTTCACTTCAAATTCCCAAATCCCCAAGTTCTTTTGAAATCTTCTGAGTTTTTAATCTTCAAAATCACTTTGAAATTAAGGATCAAAATTCTAAGATTAGTGCTAAATTCAAATCTCATTCCATCTTAGATTCTAAATTTCGAATTCAATTCCATCTTGGATTCCAGATTTCGGATCCAATTTCTTTCTGGGTTTCAGATTTCAAAATCTAAAATCCAAAATCCATCTTGGATTCCAGATTTCAAGTCCAATCCCATCTAGGATTTAGATGTTCAAATCTAACCCCATTTTTCTAAATTGATTTCCAATTCCAGATTCTATTACATTTTCAAATCTCATCTGGATTTCAAGATTTCAAGATTCCAAATTCAATTTCTATTTTCCAAAACCACTTTTTCTCCAAATCTAAATTCAATTTCCAAATCAAAAATCCCTATTTCAGTTTTTGAATTCAAAATTCAAAACCAAATATCCCTTTTCAAAATCGATTCTTGAGAGTCGAATTCGAATTCAAAGTCCATTTTTTGACTTTGAAACTTCATTTTTTCTTCAAAATTCTATCCCAGCTTCAAAATCCCCCTTTCTCTTCATTCTTTTCAAATTCAAGATTTATTTTCCTAACTCTAATTATTCCAAGACTTAGAACTTCAAATCTCTTTTCAGATCTATCTCAAGTTCTAAGTTAGATTCAACTTTCAAAAATCATTTTTTCACCATATCCTCAAAATCATTTCAGAATCACTCGAAAAACCCAAAATTCTAAATTATTCTTCTCAAAAGCATACATTTTTACATTTTCATTGCACACGCATGATTCTTTGTGTATTCTAGACTTAGAATAAATTCTTAGATAAGGCAAAGCAAAAATGCATAAATTCAATCCTTGGTTCAACTACCCCTGGTAAAGGCGCTAGGAACGGTCGAACCTCGTACCGACGAGCGAACCCCGTCTCTCCATTTTTCCATAAAATTTTCAAAATCGAGGCGAGTAATTTTCTATTTTTTTTTTCAAAATTAAGGTCAAGTGAGACCTTTGCAAAAGAGTTCCTCTCTCTTCTTTCTTTTCTTTTCTCTCTTCTTTTCTATCTTTTATTTCTCATTCAAAAAGGGAAATAGAGGCTAGAAAGGCAAAGAGAAGAAAAAGAGGGAACACAAGAGAGGAAATTTTTTGCAATGATCACAACGGGTGGATGTGGTGCACGTCAATCCATATGTAGATTTGATATTTGATGCTGCAGGATCAGAATTGGGTTCTACTATGGGTCTTAGTGATGTACTAACTGGGGTAGAGGAAGAAGTAGTAAAGGATTCTGCTAGTAGATTTTATGAGTTACTTAGATATGCTGATGAGCCACTGTGGAATGGTTGCGAGAGTCACACTATCTTGTCTGCAGTTCTTCAACTACTGAATTTGAAGTCAAAGTATAATTTGAGTCAATCATGTTTTGACCGTTTGTGCTCTATTATGAACACTATGTTGCCCAAAGATGAGAAATTGCCACAAAATTTCTAGCGTGCGAAGGTTATGGTCAACGCTCTAGGTATGGGGTACCAAAAGATAGATGCTTGTCCAAATCACTGCATGTTGTATTTCAAAGATAAAAAAAATAGTAGATCATGTCCATCATGTGGGCATCCTCGGTTCAAGTCAAAGACAAAAGGCAATGCTAGCACGAGGTCAAAAGAAGTGCCATACAAGTCACTCCGCTACTTCTCTCTCACCCCTATATTGCAATGATTGTATATGTCTTCTAGAACAGCTACACACATGAAATGACATGCAAATAAAGTTCGACATGATGAAGATAAGATCACACATCCTGTTGATGCGGAAGATTGGAAGCACTTTGATCGTACTCATCAGACTTTCATAATGGAAGTGAGAAATGTTAGGCTAAGTTTATGTATAGATGGATTTAATCCATTTGGGGGTAGATCAACCCCATACTCATGTTGGCCAGTATTTGTCACCCCATACAACCTTTCTCCAAGCTTGTGTATGAAATGTCAAAATCTTTTCTTGTCTCTTTTTGTCTATGGTCTGACCTCTCCAGGCCAAAATCTTAATGTATATTTAAGGTCATTGATTGATGAACTGAAAATACTGTGGGATGATGATGTTCTCACGTACGATGCTCATAAAAAACAAAACTTCAATATAAAAGCTACTGTTTTATGGATAATTTGTGACTTCTCTACGTATGGTATGTTATCTGGTTGGAGCACACATAAAAGGTTGGCATGTCCGTACTACATGGAGGATACAAAATCTTTTAGATCGATGCATAAAAGGAAGCTGTACTGGTTTGATTGTCACCATCGATTTCTACCCAACGACAATCCGTTTCGACGACAAAGGAATGCGTTTTGAGTAGGCATAACTGAAAGAGAAGGTCCACCTACACGGTTGTCTGGCATAGAAATTTTAAGACGATTGCGATACTTTTTATATGAACTAACAAATGCTCGTAGTCCGACGTCCTTCCTTGGAATTGAACAAAGAAATCAATATTTTGGGAACTACCATATTGGTCCACCTTATTAATATGACATAATTTGGATGTGATGCAAGTGGAGAAAAATGTGTTTGATAATGTGTTCAATACGGTAATGAATGTCAAAGAAAAAATAAATGATAATCCAAAGGCTCGTATGGATTTAAAAGTAATATGTAAAAGACCATAATTGAAACTCCAAGAGTACAATGACAAAGTACAAAAACCAAAGGCAAGGTATGCGCCTAGACCAGATCAAGTAAAGCAGTTATGTTAGTGGTTGAGACAATTGAGATTTCCAGATGGATATAGCTCTAACATTGCTCAGGCTTTGAAGATAGACGAGAGACAATTATATGGGTTGAAGAGACATGATTGTCATGTCATTATACAACAGTTGATTCTCCTAGCATTTCATGATATGTTAGACAAACCTATATGGGGGGTATTATCCGAGTTGAGTAGATTTTTTAGAAGATTGTGTGCATCAGAAGTTGTAGTAACTGAGGTAAAGAATCTCAAGGATTCTGTCGTCACTACTATTTGTCAGCTAGAGAAGATATTTCCGCCAGCATTTTTCGATGTTATGGAACATATGATCATACATTTGCCATATAAACTTAGGGTTGGTGGTCCTATGCAATATCGGTGGATGTACCCATTTGAAAGGTATTTTTCTATTTATACTTTTCTCTTTAATGCTATTGAGAATTTATTGTATTATGAGATGTATATTGTTGACATATGCATGTTTGACCTAAAAAAAAGGTTCAAAATAAAGCAAGAGTAGAGGGTTCAATTTGTGAGGCATACACTTTAGAAGAGATTTCAAATTTCTCATCTATGTACTTTGAACCTTACATTCCAACACATTACACTTGCCCACCTCGTAATGGCGATGGATAACAATTTACTGTGGTTGACAAACTATCGATATTTAAACCACTTGGGCCTGCCTTTAATAGTTGTCGGTCAAGACTCTTGGAAGATCGAGAGCAAGACGCAACACAAATCTATATCCTTTTTTAATTGCTCAACGATCGACCCCTACATTGAGTAAGTATACTTAATATGTAATACTAAGTTCTATACGTGCATACATGGTTCGATAATATAAATATTTGTTAAGTGCAGATGATTTGATCTGGAGTTACGAAGAAAACTTCCACATCTCACTGATTCAGAAGTACCAAAAGAACGTAAAAATAAGTTTAGGGCATGGTTCAAAGAGTTGGTAAGGACGATGATATGAATTCTTTTCGTGTAAACAACAATATGTTACTTAATTGGTCATAATTACAATCATTATTTATACTTGTAGGTCCGCCATGGTGATGTTAATGATAAAAAAATATTTGATTTACAAAATGGTCTTACCAAAGTTGTGCAATGTTACAATGGGTATATCATAAATGGTTATCAATTTCATACAAAAGACTACGGTGTAAACAAGTCAACGATGAATAGTGGCATGTGTTATTAAAGAAATAATGGAGTTGATTTACTTAGGCATAAATAACACAGTAACTTTATTCAAGTGTCATTGGTTTGATCCCACAACAACAAGAGTCGACAAAGCCTCAGGCATTGTGAAGGTGAATCATAAATCAAGGTTTGGAATATATGAACCATTCATATTAGCCTCACAAGCTCAACAAGTTTACTATACTTCATATCCGAATACAAGAAAGTCAGATAGAAATGAATGGTAGGCGGTTTGCAAGTTGAAGTCTAAACTATACCCCAAGTATAATCAGTTACAGGAAGACAAGATTACTCAAGAGGGTGATTACTATCAATCAGATGATATGTATGACTTCTCTTATGGTCGTGATCCCACACATGGTTTGCATATCATATCTCTATTGTCTGATGGCACACGTATGGAAGAATGTAATCCAAATGATATATCAAGTGGATGGTGTTATCATTGCAAAATTTTACTTTTGTAAGTCAAACTGACCTTTGAAAAAGATTTTGAAAATAACTCGTCTCCATTTTAAAATGCGGGATAATTCTGAAGAATGAGGCTCGCCTATCGATACGAGGTTCAACAATTCCTGACACCTTTACCAGAGGTAATTGAACCAAGGATCAATCTTATGCTTTGCTTTGCTTAATTTGTCTAAATTAATGTTCTATTTCCTAAATGCACAAGGAATCGAGCATGTGCTATGAATTTCAGAAAAATATAGGTTTGAAAACATGATGTATGCTTCAGAATAACTGGAATACTTAGAGAATTCTTGGAAAAGATAACACTTTGAAAATTATGAGCCTTGTTGAGAAAATATTTCTGAAGAAAATGAAAATCGATTTCTGAAGAAATCTTGAAGTTTTGAGGAAAATTGAATTCTGATAAAACTCAAAATGACTTAGAGAAAGTTGATTTCTATAAATTTGAACTTTAAAAGTGAGAATATAACTTAAAAAATTAGGAATTGGGTTTGAAAAATACATGAGAAATCTTTGAAAAACCAAAGGTTTTTGAGAAAATTGATTTTGAGGAAAATGAGGGCAAACTGGTGAAAATTGATTTTATGAGATGGAATTTGAAAAATACATCAAAAGGATGAGCATGTGGCTCTGTGAAATATGTTTATGATGCAATCTAAACCTAGATGATGCATGAATGTGATTTTGAGGAAAGATTTCTGAGAAAATTGTTTGAAAAGAAATTTTTGTGCCTTATAGAATTTCCATGAATCAAATTCTCTACATATCTCTGACTATGACCACAGATATGGATTGAATATAACCCACTTGATTCTAAAAGAATAAAAACATTTGTAAAAGATTGAAATATGCTATGGTTTTTTAAAATAGCCTAAGAGTGTAGGCTGATTGTGGCTTAAAAGAAGATGGTAAATCTAGATTTTGTTCGTATTCTGACTATGGCCATAAATACAAACTCGATCGAGTTTACCAACTCCCTAGAAGCTAGTGCACATGCTATTCGTGTACATCATGATGAAATTGAAATATGCGCATGAATATAAAATATAATAGTTATATACCAAAGTTTAAACTATATGCAATGCAAACCCTAATCTAAGCAGAAATTTAAATTCTTATTCCAAATTTATTTACAATTTACATCACTAATTGAATTTAAATAAATGAAATTAAAGAAAAAATATAGCCTTGAACATCCCTGCAAAACTAGAAAACTTGTTAGTGAAGATATATTGGCTTTTTTAGATTTATCCTAGTAATATTTGGAAATTACTGGATTTATCCAGAGATAAGCCTTTTTCATGATTTCTCTGATATAAACATAATGAAATATGGAATAAAAATTGAAAAAATAATAAAGATAAAAAACTTTAAAACCCAGAATTTAAGAAAAAATGACAAAAATACCCCTGAAAACAAGACTATGGCCTTGAAATCAGGGTTTTTTAGAAAATATTTTGGTAAAACTTTGGATTTAGGGTTTAAAAAGACTCAAATCAAAGCCAAATCGAATATGCAATGTCCTAGCATGATTCTAAACATGAGAAAACCCTAAAACATGAACTTTTATAAAGAAAATAAAAAATATCATTAAAAAAAACACGATTTTGCCAGTGTTTCGGGATCCTACAGGCACCCTGTTTTGCAACATAATCAATTCAAGCTTCAAATAAGTTCCAAAATTAATAAAAATAAACACCTGCACTGCTGATAACCCTAAAATTAAACTGGAATCATAAAAATTTATTTTTTGACATTATTCTAAATCAAAAATTACACAAAACCTTAAAATATGCTATTTTTACCCGCGGGCACATACCTATCATAGTGTCAGATCCAAATTAGGGGTCAAATCACTATGGAAATTCAAAAAAGTTAACAGGGGAATAATAGATAGAAAAACAAGATTTTCTTTTTTACAGATCAAAAAAATCATCTCTGGTTAGAGAGATATTGTTCCGGCAATCTGTGCTTGAATTTAACAAATATAAAATATGTTAAAACAAATACTTTCAGTTTCAAATATAGGGAAAAATAGCAAAACCACATCCAAAAATTCTAAAATTTTAGCAGTAAATATCAGTCATACAGATAAAAAGTTTCCATTTTTATAGATCATTGATCGAATCTCCGGTTAGGGAGATACGATCAACACAATTCAGCTTAAGGTTTAAATAAAACATAATGAGTTCTGAGAAGTTGATCCTACTTTCTGACAGATTAAAAATAGCATACAGTGGCATAAAAATATAAGAAAATTACATAAAATAATAGATACTAATATAAAGCTACTGCAATTTATGGATTATAAATCGGACCTTGGATGACAGAAATACCGTGTATGCAAGTTATTCCTGAATTTTAATAGCGATTTTAAGGAACAGGAATCCCGATTCGAGTTTTATTTTTTTTGACAGAGTTTCCTAACCCAAAAACATCTGAATTTTTTTATAGGGACTTACTGACAAATTCATGGACCAACCATAAAAAAATTAGAATTTTATACCGAAGATTTAATAACAAAATAACATGATTTCTATAGACCTAGAATCAAAACACACATATATTCAATAAAACACTAAAAAAACTAATTTAAACATGGAAATAGATAAAAAAATACATGAACAACATAATGAAATTTGATTTGATGCTAGGATATGTAAAATAAACATTAATATAGTAAAAAAAAATAGAGAATCCATGGCTGGATTTGATTTACCCTTTGAAAAGATGGATTTAGCCCATTTAACAGGCAAATCACATCTTTCATTGGTTAAGAACATAAAAAAATGTATTTATAATGATTCAAACGGATTAGAATCATGAAAAATACAATAAAACAGAGTTAGATTATCTTCTTGAACCGATTTTGAGGTTCTTGAATGAAATCCATGTTTAATCCTTGAACAATGGGGCACCCATGGTGAAATCATGAAATAAGATGAAGAGAAACTAAAAAAATAACAAAAGGTAGAAGAGGATTGTACCTTGGGTGTTGCAGTAATGGAGAAAGCAGCTGGGAGGAGAGAGAAGCTCCAAGAAAATAAGAGAGATAGGAGTAGGGGTCGATCCCCCTATGGACATCTATTTATAGATTTTTTTTTTAGGTTTTCTAAAGAGTTCTAAAAAGAACCAAACTCTTTTTTAATTGGGTTTGTTAGAGGGGGGCGATTTTTATGGGAGATTACTATCCTACCCCTATCCCTAACTACCTAATATAAGTCCTAATGAAACCCTAAAAGGTCCAAATGGGCGCCACCTAGTGTGGCCCCACATTGGTTTTTAAATCTTTAATTTAAAACTTTAAAAACTACTAGTTAAAAACTAAAGTAAAAATGGATTTTTCAAAATTGATTTAGACTCTTCTAAACCTCTAATCTAACTAGGACACTGACTAACCCTGACTTCTGCAAATGTGGCACCACCTCGAGTGGCCCCCATTTGATTTTTCAAAACGATTTTAAAACTTGAAAATGAGGGATTTTTCAAAAGAGGTTTAAAAGTAGAATTGAAATTAAAAGTTTTAAAATGCTATAAAGTCCTGATTGGGTCAGAACTCCTCTAAATATGGCACCAACTGAGTGAGCCCCACATCAGGGTTTTGAAAAATTTGAAATAAAGACTGAAAATGGCTTTAAAAAGGGGTGAAAATCAACAGATGAAATTCAAAGGTTTTGAAAAACAGAGTCCTAAGCAAACTGAGACTCTGAACCAAAGTCATGAACCAACTAGGACACTGAGATTTAGGTTTTTAAAAGCCAAATGAAGGAGTTTTTGAAAGATTTTATCAAAACTGGTGAAAATACGTCAGAAAATACATTCAGGGTTAAGTCCTAACTCAACCAAAACTCTGAAATAGAGTCCTGAATCAACCGAAACTCTGCAAAATGGTCAAATTTTGGAAAAAAAAATGGAGAAAATGGAAATGATGGGAGAAACAAGATTGAGAATAGAGTCCTGATTAGATTAGGACTCTGAGACAGAGTCCTGGTGGGACTGAAACTCTAGATTTTGGGTCTTTTCCGAAAAATAGATGAAAGAATTTATGAAAACCAGTGAAAATGACAACAAGCAGTGAAATCAGAACAGAGTTCTGATCTAATTGGGACTCTAGAGGTAGAGTCCTAATTTGACTAGAACTCTTAAAATTTTGGATTTTTGAGAAAACAAATGAGAGAATTTTGAAAAACAGGTGAAAATAAAGCAAAAGTTGAAGTCCGGTTCAGAGTTCTGATCTGACTAGGACTCTAAGAAAGAGTCTTAATTTGACCAGAACTCTGAGAATTTTTTTTCTTTCAGAGGGCAAATGATGAGATTTTGAAAATAACTTTTGAAAACAGATGAAAAGGAAGTAAAAAAATGAGCTCCGGATAGAGTCCTGATTCAATCAGGACTCTGGGATGAGTCCCCGAATCTTGAAACTCTGTGATAGAAGTATAAAAACTTTGTTTTCTAAAAAGATAAATGAAGAGATTTTTGAAAGATTCTCTCAAAATTGAAATCAAAATCAGAGTCCTAATCCAATTGGAACTCTTTGAATAGAGTCCTGATTCAATTGAAACTCTGAGTTTTTTACTCATTTTGAAAGATTTTGGAAAGATTTGGTTGAAAACAAGTAAAATAGCAATGAAAGATAGAGTCCTAATATGACTGAGACTCTGAAGAGGAGTCCTAATCTGACTTAAACTCTGAAATTTTGGGCTAAAATGAAAGATTTTGAAAGATTTTCTCAAAAATAGGTAAAAATAGAAGTAAAAGGTAGAGTCCTGATCCGACTGGGACTCTAGAAAAAGAGTCCTGATCTAACTAGGAATTTGAGTTTTTTTGGCAAAATGACAAAATGGGCAAGGGATATGACTGAAACTGGTTTAAAATCAAAATAAAGTTTTAAAAAGATTCAAAAAGATGAAATGACAGAGTCCTGATCCAACTAGGACTCTGAAATTTTTGAAAAGTTTGATGAATGAAGGAATCCAGAAGCGACACCACCTAAATGTGTCTCATTTGAGGATTGAAATCAGTTGAAATTGAGTTTAAAATGAACCCAATTGTTTTCTAAGAAAAACACTTCAAAATATAAGATCCTGGAGGTTGGCAAATGGTAGAATGTCAATTTAAAACTCAAGTTTTGACCTTGATTTCAAAAGAAAAGTTTTAAAACTTGAATCTGGATTCAACATTTTGAAAACAAGAGTGATGGAGCTTGATAATGAGATGCAATGCAATGAGGTGATATGCCAAATGCATGCAATGATATGCAATGACATATAAAATATAAACACTAGATATATGAAGGACTTGGAATCCCGGACCTCTGGCAGAGACAAAGAACTTGGAGATTCTCATCTAAGGATGAAAACTGACAATTGAAATTGATCTAAAATGAGGATTGAATCTTAATTGTAGGATGGAGTATTGAAATTTTTTATAAGATTTGGGCTATGAATAGCTGTGGCTCAAATATCGACCCGTTGGTTCCCTAAAGACTGTAGAGAGTGGGTTCCAGTGACTGGAGGTAGATGTTTGTGAATGGGGGTGAAAGTTTAGGGTGTTTACATATGCCCCTCTTTGCTACTAAGCGAGTTAAAAGCCGAGCTTAGTGGCAAAGAAAAACACACTAAATTTGGGCTATAAAAATGCCCTAATTAGCAGAATCTGACTGGATATAAAAGAATTAGCTCTGGTGATAGTGGTAGGTATGAAATAGAGAATAAAAAAGAAAATTTACCTCATCGAAATGAGGCTCAGGCTTAACCCTTATCTTGGATGGGACGAAAAATACCTCATTGAAGAACGAGGCTCAGGTTTGACCCTTAACCTGAAAGGGACGATACCTCATGAAAAAATGAGGTTCTGGTTTAACCCTTAACCTGAAGGGGAACGATACCTCATGAAAAAACGAGGTTCAGGCTTGACCCTTAACCTGAAAGGGGATGATACCTCATGGAAAAATGAGGTTCGGGCTTAACCCTTAACCTGAAAGGGGATGATACCTCGTGAAAAAATGAGGTTCAGGATTAACCCTTAACCTGAAAGGAGACGATACTTCATGGAAAAACAAGGTTCAGGCTTAACCTGAAAGGGACAACAAACAGAATCCTCAAATGAAGAAACGATGATGGGACCTTCGAATTTTGCATAATAAATTTGAGAGGGGTTTGCAAAAAAAAGAAAGGGTGATGAAAATGATAAATGTCATTTGTAGGAGGTAAATTGGAAGGTGAATAAGACAATTTTCTTGAAGAGGAATAAGGCAATTCTTTTCGTCAACACGAAAGGCGAACAAGGTAATCCTTCCAAAGAGAAGTAAGGCAACTCTTTCGACAACGTGAAAGACGAACAAGGCAATCTTTTCAAAGAGAAATAAAGTAACTCTTTCGACAACGCGAAAGACGAACAAGGTAATCTTTTCGGAGCGAAGGTAAGGCGAATCTTTCAACAATGCGAAAGACGATAAAGGCTATCTTTTCAGAGAGAAGGTAAGGCAAATCTTTCAACAATGCAAAAGATGACAAAGGCTATCTTTTCAGAGAGAAGGTAAGGTGAATCTTTCAACAACACAAAAGATGACAAATGCTATCATTTCGGAGAGAAATAAGGCAACTCTTTCGATAATGCAAAAGATGTATAAGGCAATGGAAGGCAATTCTTTCGACAACGTGAAAGATGTATAAGGCAATGAAAGACAATTCTTTCAACAATGCAAAAGATGTATAAGGCAATGGAAGGCAATTCTTTCGATAATGTGAAAGATGTATAAGGAAATAAAAGGCAATTCTTTCGACAACGAAAAAGATGAATACGGCAATGGAAGACAATTCTTTTGACAACGCGAAAGATGAATAAGGCAATGGAAGACAATTCTTTCGACAACACGAAAGATGTATAAGGCAATTTTTTCAACAATGTGAAAGATGTATAAGGCAATGGAAAGCGGTTCTTTCAACAACGCGAAAGATGTATAAGGCAATGAAAGGTGATTCTTTTGACAACGTGAAAGATGAATAATGCAATGGAAGACAATTGTTTCGACAATGCGAAAGATGAATAAGGCAATGGAAGACAATTTTTTCGACAACGCGAAAGATGTATAAGGCAATGAAAGGTGATTCTTTTGACAACGTGAAAGATGAATAATGCAATGGAAGACAATTGTTTCGACAATGCGAAAGATGAATAAGGCAATGGAAGACAATTTTTTCGACAACGCGAAAGATGTATAAGGCAATGAAAGGCAATTCTTTCGACAACGCGAAAGATGTATAAGGCAATGGAAGGCAATTCTTTCAACAATACGAAAGATGTATAAGGCAATGGAAGGCAATTCTTTCGATAATGCAAAAGATGAATAAGGCAATGAAAGGAAATTCTTTCAACAATGTGAAAGATGAATATGACAATGAAAGACAATTCTTTCAACAATGTGAAAGATGTATGAGGCAATAGAAGGCAATTCTTTCGACAACGCGAAAGATGAATAAAGCAACTCTCTCAAAGAGGCAAAAGGTGATGTCAGGATGTGTCGAGATGGACATCGAGCTTTTTACTTAATGTCGGGATAGCAAAAAAATATTGCCAATAAGATAGAAGTTGTAGTTGATTAAAAATGATTGAAATGTAAGCACATTTGTTCGAAAGATATCCTCTCTTCTATGTAGAGTATTACCTCCAACTGGGCTAACTCCATAGAATCTGGAATCAAAATCAAATTATTCCTGTTGAGTTTCTTCAAGGAAGTTATTCATTTCCTTGATATGAAAAGAAAGAAATTTATTCTTAGTATCATAAAAGCAATCAGTGAAAGTATATTGATAAAAGAATTTCACATAAATAAAGATGATTCTTGATAGTTTTGGCTGCTTGATATCTGGGTTTTACCCACGATAATCTTTTTGCACTCTTTTGAGACATGGTGGATGCCTTTTTTTGAGATTTGACAAGAATGTCATCACATTAGCCTTCAACTTAGCCATGTTCTGATCTTCCCTGGAAGGACACGTCACAAACTCTTTCAACTCAGAGATGTTCCACATCTTCTTTAGTTCCAAGAATTATATTAAGGATGTTGTCTCTTTTAAATGAAGTATCTTGGTAATCTTTTGCACTCTTTTGAGACATGAAAAGTAAGCTTTCTTGGGATGAGAATTTCATCACATTAGCCTTCAACTTAGCTGTGCTCTGATTTTCTTAGGAAGGACACGACACAAATTCTTTCAACTTGAAGATATTTTGCATCTTCTTTATTCCCAAGAAGTGGATTAATAAAATGGTTTCTTTGGTTGAAAATCTCTTTATGATAACAGTGATTAAATATCTTTTAGAGATTGGCAGGAGGTTCGTCGCATCAGCTTTCAACTTGATGATGATTTGAACTTTTCCTTGAAGGACACGCCACATACTCCTTCAACTTGGAGACGATCCGAGTCTTCTTTGGCCCCAGGAATCTAACTCATCCATCAGTTTTCTACTTGATGATGATTGGGAGATCCCCTTTGCAGATAGTTGATTGTAGCTTGATTGATTAAAGAGAGATTTGAGATTGAGTGAATTCTTTTTATATTTCCCAGGATATTTTCACTGCCTTATTACCAAAAGAATGATCTTTAAAAATGTGCCATAGCTATGATCAATATCAATTCACTTATGGCTTCTCAACATCATTGAATTTTTTCTTTGTCGATCATATCGAGGATTTTTCTTCATCCTTTTGGTTGACCAATAGAAAAGCTTGAATTTTCTTCTTTCTTCGCAAAAGCTTTGTCCCTTTGGAGAGAATACTGAAGGTAATATAAGGTAAACTTTTTGTGCAATAAAGATTTTGAGATCAACAACTATTTTGATAACAAACTGGCAAAATATTCTTGGAATCCTTGGTGAAAGAAATTGCTTGAGGTCTGAGTTGACACATCCATGGGATAAGGCTTAAATTTGAAGGTGAATCCAATACGAAGTTTGGAATTTTGAGGATAAGTCCTACTCAGAGGTTGGTTTTGAAAGAACGATCGAGTCAAAACTCAGATCCTGTAAGGAAAACTTGAAAATTCGAGTCGAAATTCGAGTCAAAACTCGAGTCTTCAAAGGAAAACTAGAAAATTTGGTTTTGAAGGAAAGAAAATTCGAGTTGGAACTCAAATCTTTGAAGGAAAACTAGACCCATTCAGATTTTTAAGAAAAGAGAATACGAGTCAGAACTCAAATCCTAAAGAAAAAATTGGACAGTTTGGCTTTGAAGAAAAGAAAACTCGAGTTAAAACTCAAATCCTCAAAGGAAAGCTGAGAGGTTCGAGTTAGAACTCGAATCTCAAAGGAAAATTGAAAATTTGAGTCGTAAACTTGAATTTTAAAAGGGAATTGGAAGTTCGAGTCAGAACCCGAATCTTAAAGGAGAATTGATGAAAGAATGGTAGAAATGAGGGAAATTGAGGAAAGATTGATGAAAACTTTGAATTTCAATATGCCCTCATAGTTAACTGTATGTGGTCTGGTTTCAGGATTATCCCCTTGTTCTGAATGGGGGAATGAATTTGATGCAAATGAATGCAAAATGATGTAAATGGATGCACATGAGTGCAAAATAAGAGTTTTGTGTGATCCTACCTTCATACAGGACGTTTTGAAGACAATTTTCAAAATAATGCCCCAGTGTAATAGGGGAAGGAAATTTTGGAGAAAAGGAAGATAATTGACGTTTGAAGAATGCTCACTGAAGGTGACAAAGCAACTGACTTTTGATTGTTCAGAAGGGACTCTAAAGAGGGCCATTCCTCATGAAAGGACATTTTGCAGAGAAGGAGAACAAAATGTGGCATCAAGCTTATGCGAAAAATTGATAATTTTATTGATGCATTGAAGGAAAAATGACAAATCAAGAAAAGATAAACGGGATTACATCATCCCTTCAAAATAATGAAAGCAAAATGAGAAATGAGAAAATGCTAGCATTGTCAGCTTCTTGAGTACTTGAGGAAAAAGCTCAGTCAGGATGATTGGTCCTTCTTTTCATTTTCAACAAGGAGATTCTTATCAATGCAGTCCTGAACGATGTTCTTAAAGATGAAACAATGGTCAGTATCGTGTCTTATTGCTCGATGAAATTTGCAGAACTGGTTCATGAATCTTCCCATGATCGTGGAAGGATCTGTGACTCTTGGGAGCTTTACCAATTCCTTGGTCAATATATATTCAAGGATTTCATCGAGAGGCTGCTCAAGAGGTGTAAACTGGTGATCATTACCCCAACCATCCCACTTTATCTTTTCTTTTTGTTGATCCAATTTTTCATTCTGCTTTGAAGACTTTTCTTTTTGACCTGTATGATTGCCCTTGCTATTTTTTCAGTCACTGCAGCCGACATTGGCGGAGAAGGTGAAATTTGCCTTCTTTTTTGAATCTTAATTATTCTTGATGAGGGTGATGCCATCATAGACCCCATTCTTCATTCCCATCTCGAGCCACTCGGCTCATTTAGTAAGCTCAATGAAAGACTTGGAAGGCGAGGTGGAGATAAGACCTCTCAAAGGTTGTGAGAAGTTGTTCAGAATAATATGGAGTGCGTTCTCCTCTGAGATGGGATTTCTCATTTTGTTGCAAGTGCTCCTCTATTTGCGGATGAAGTTTTTGGCTTTTTCATTATCTCTTTGCTTTGTATTGTAGAAGTGGTTGAGCGTTGGCAACGCTTCGGTGTTGAAAAGGAACCACTCAATGAACAGATTGACCACCTTCTCGAACTCTCGCAGCTTGATTGGATTAATATGCTCGGAGTACCACTTGGCGGCGGTGCCCTCCAGACTGCAAGGAAAACATCTAAACAAAGCACAATTGTCTCTCTTGAATCAATTGCATTCTGCAAAGAACATAGCCAGGTGAGCCTTGGGGTTGCCAGTCCCATCAAATTTGATAAATTTATGGGGGAGATCCTCTAGGCTGTCATCCCCATCCAAACCATTGTAGAAATACTCACTTGTGAAGACCTTCTTGCCTTTATCGAAAAATTGCAAATCTTTAACCATTTTGACCACATCTCTGAGCTGTTGCTGGTCAGGGTCATTAACCGACTGATCATTGGACTTAATGGATGACCCCTGTCCCTGAGTCATCTTTTGAAAAGTTTGCTGAACCTCATACTCTTCATCGGTGTCACCCTCTGATTCTGCTTCATCAGATGTATCCTTGGGTTTAATATGCTTCTTGGATATCTTTAGCTGCTTCTTCAGTGTTCGACCCTTGGCCCTTTTCTTGGTAGGAATCTTGTCGAAACTGGACCATGCTTGCTCCGCCATCATCTTACTCATCATTTTCTAAAATAATGAGTACATTTGTGGATCAACATCATCATTGGTTTATTGATTCTGGTTCCTGTCAGATCATGAAAAATCCATTTCTTGCTTACTGCTACTGCTAAAGTAGTGAGGCAATGCTGTTTTCTTCCTGGATCTGGTCTGAATCACTCCACAATGCCAAAACTCTCTGTAGGACAAAGGGATGATCAAAGTAATGGAAAACTTCTTGAAGGCAATAATTTTGAGAATAGAAGGAAAATAATGGATGAAGATTTAAGGTTAGGTTGTCAATTTGAAGGATATCCCTTTACCAGGGATTTGGTCATCGTTAGGATCACGACAATTGCGTTGTTATTCCGTGAGAGAGAATAAACAACTGAGATATGCCTTGTTACATAGGCGAGGTAGTCCACCGCGAAGAAAATGACATTTTTGCAGGAATATAACAAAGTAATGCGTAATTGGAAATGAGCTTCCCTGTGAACTTGGGAGTTTATCCGAGAAGGAAGGCAAGAAAAATTTTTCAGGAAAAATTATTCATCACAAAAGACATATTGCATGAGAGTTTAGAAAATAACATTATAAAGAAAGTGACACCCAAATATAAGGAAAATTGATGATTTCATTGATGTCTTGGAAAAAGGATGGCAAATTTAAGGAAAACAGCTAGGGACTACATTATTCTTATTACAAAGAAGCAAAAAGCAGAAATGATAGAAATGAGTAAGCATTGGCATTGTCATTTTCTTCTTTGTATTCAGGTAAGATAGCTGATTGATCTTCTGACTCAGCTCTTATAAGCAATCCTTTGTTGATGCAATCCTGCACGATGTTCTTGAAGTCAAAGCAATGTTCTATGTCATGCCCCAATGCTCGGTGATATTTGCAAAATTTATTCTTCCATTTCCTCAAAGTGACAACAGGATCAACAACCTTTGGAAGTCAGACCATATTTTTGGCCAACATATACTCGAGCATGCTCTCGAGTGTCTAATCTAATGGGGTGAATTGGCGATCATATCTCCAACCTTCATGCTCTGGCTTCTTTCGAGTGCTTGCTTTCTGCTGCGAGCAAGATTAAAGGGGTTTGGCCAGGATAGCCGATTGGTCTGCTGTTTTGTTTTTCCCTAGAATATTCTTATCAATGCGATCCTGGATGATGTTCTTGAGGATGAAACAACTTTCTGTGTTGTGTCCTATTGCACGGTGAAACTTGCAAAATTGTTCTTTGAATCTACCCATGATTGCTCGGGGATCAACGACTTTTGGTAAATGAACCATTTCTTTTGTGAGCAAACATTCTAGAACAGTCTCGAGTTTCTAGTCCAGAGGGGTGAACTTTCGATCAACGCTCTAGTCTTTGTGTTTTGGTTTTCCCTGACTGTTCCTTTTTTGCTGAGGACTGGACTGGAGAGGTCGGTCATTTTTCTTGGCTGGCTCCTTTCTGGTGCTTGACTTGGGTAGCTCAAATAACATCTTTGCCATCATCTTTTGAAACATTTGGTACATAACTGGATCAACGTCATCTTCACTTGTCTGGTCCTGCTTCTTGACTAGTCTCGGGGAACTCATCTCTTCGACACTGCTTGGTGTTGTTCTCTTTCTTGACCTTGTTTGGGCCATAATGAAATGCCAAGGCTTTCTGTAGAATAAATGAATGGTTTAGACTGATTTTTTTTAGAGAAAGGTAGATGATGAAGGAGATATTGAGGATTTGAAAAGAGACTTTATATGAGAAGTCAGAAACTTTGAATAGAATTTGGAAGACATGAAGAAGAGAAATTTGAAAATAGATGACAATATTTGAACATTTGAAAAATTGCAGGCAGGATAAAACTAGAAATTCGAGATCCAGAGGAACGAAAGGATGGAAAATCACCTAGAGTTTTAAAGAAGAAGAAAAAAATAATTTGGGAAAATCGTCCAGAGTTTTGAAAAAAAGAGATATTTCAATAAAAGATGGTAAATGAGATATTTTGAAAAATCGCCCAGTATTTTGGAAAAGTTGGGGGAAATATGGGAAAATTAAAAGGAAAATGACTACAATACATTCGATCACATCCTGCACAAACAATAATGCACATACAACACTCTCTAAGAAGCTGACTCTAAATGCATCACTTTTGAAATAGTTGTAGGACCTTAATCCTAACTCTAGGGTTCAGATCATTTGTGTCCAATCATGCTATGCCTATATACTCTAGCCAAGGCCCGATGTACGTGGCATAAATCAATTTCTCTGGTTCTAGGCTTGTGTTTTCCAACATCCTTGAACGCCTGCTGATATACTTTGGACTATGGCCCTTGGTACGTGGTAGGAGGGGAGGGGGGTTAACCCAAATAGGTGGCCCAGTTGTGAGGCTTTGTCTCAAACTATGGTTCTGGAAGAAAGCTCAGGAACGTGAAGACTGGGTAAAGATAGGCGGGGTTGTTTTAGAAATATGGTCACACGCAAGAAAACAAAGGGCTCTAAGACCTAAAGAAGTAGAATTTTGAAAAACTTTAAGACACAAACATTATTTTCAATCAGATTCTAGATTGAGGAGGATTGTATTAGACCTAGGTCTAAGTGAGCATGAATAATGCCTCCTCAATCAGTCTTACCAAACCATTCCTAAGTCTATATGCAATCCATGTCAGCTGGGTTTGATTCTAGGTTCCTAGGTTCACATGATATTATAATAAAAGCTGACATTAGTAGAACACAATTTTGACAATTCGAACAGAGCAAATTATTAGATTGATCAGGCGAAGACAGGTCTCATCACGGTCGTCAAACTTGTTATCATTGCACAATTTTACTTTTGCAAGTCAAACTGATCTTTGAAAAAGATTTTGAAAATAACTCACCTGCGTTTTAAAATGCAGGATAATTTTGAAGAATGGGGCTCGCCTATCGGTATGAGGTTCAACCGTTCCTGGCACCTTTACCAGAGGTAATTGAACCAATGATCAATCTTATGCTTTGCTTTGCTTAATTTGTCTAAATTGATGTTCTATTTCCTAAATGCACAAAGAATCAGACATGTGCTATGAATTTCAGAAAATGCAGGTTTGAAAACATGATGTATGCTTCAGAATAACTGGAATACTTAGAGAATTCTTGGAAAAGATAACACTTTGAAAATTGTGAGCCTTATTGAGAGAATACTTTTGAAGAAAATGAAAATCGATTTCTGAAGAAATCTTAAAGTTTTGAGGAAAATTGATTTCTGATAAAACTCAAAATGACTTAGAGAAAGTTGATTTCTCTAAATTTGAACTTTGAAAGTGAGAATATAACTTGGAAAATCAGGATTTGGGTTTGTAAAATACATGAGAAATCTTTGAAAAACCAAAGGTTTTTGAGAAAATCGATTTTCAGGAAAATTAGGGCAAACTTAAGAAAATTGATTTTATGAGATGGAATTTGAAAAATACATCAAAAGGACGGGAGTGTGGCCCTGTAAAATATGTTTATGATTCAATCTAAACCTAGATGATGCATGGATGTGATTTTGAGGAAATATTTTTGAAGATTTCTGAGAAAATTATTTGAAAAGGAATTTTTGTGCCTTATAGAATTTCCATGAATCAAAATCTCTACATATCCCTGACTATGGCCACATATATGGATTAAATATAACCCACTTGATTCTAAAAGGATAAAAACATTAATAAAAGATTGAAATATGCTATGGTTTTTGAAAATAGCCTAAGAGTGTAGGCTGATTGTGACTTAAAAGAAGATAATTAATCTGGATTTCGTTCGTATTCTGACTATGGCCTATATACAAACTCGATTGAGTTTACCAACTCCCTAGAAGCTAGTGCACGTGCCATTCATGTAGTCCATGGTGGAATTGAAATATGTACATGAATGACAAATATAACAATTATATACTAAAGTTTAAACTATATGCAATGCAAACCCTAATCTAAGCAAAAATTTAAATTCTTATTCCAAATTTATTTATAATTTACATCACTAATTGAATTTAAATAAAGAAAAATAAAAGAAAATATAGCCTTGAACATCCCTGCAAAACTAAAAAACTTGTTAGTGAAGATATGTTGGCTTTTTTAGATTTATCCAGTAATATCTAGAAATTATTGGATTTATCTAGATATAAGCCTTTTTCATAATTTTCCTGATATAAACATAATGAAATATGAAATAAAATTGAAGAAATAATAAAGATAAATAACTTTGAAATTCAGAATTTGAGGAAAAATGATAAAAATACTCCTGAAAATAAGCCTATGGCCTAGAAATCAGTTTTTTTGGAAAATATTTTGGTAAAACTTTAGATTTCGGGTTTAAAAAGACTCAAATCAAAGTCAAATCGAATATGCAATGTTTTAGCATGATTCTAAACATAAAAAAACCCTAAAACATAAGCTTTTATGAAGAAAATAAAAAATATCATGAAAAACATGATTTTGCCAATGTTTCAGGATCCTACGGGAACCCTATTTTGCAATATAATTGATTCAAGCATTAAATGAGATTCAAAATTAATAAAAATCAACACCTGCATTTCTGCTAACCCTAAAATTAAACTAGAATCATAAAAATTTATTTTTGACATTATTCCAATTCAAAATTTACATAAAAGCCCTAAAATATGCTATTTTTACCCGCAGGCACGTACCTGTCATAGTGTCTCACCCAAATTAGGAGACAAATCACCATAAAAATTTATAATTTTTTACAGAGAAATAATAGACAGAAAAACAAAGATTTTTGTTTTTACAGATTAGAAAAATCATCTTCGATTAATGAGATATTATTCCGGCAATCTGTGCTTGAATTTAACAAATATAAAATATGCTAAAATAGATACTTCCGGTTTCAAATACAGCAAAAAATAGCAAACTACATCCAAAAATGCTAAAATTTTAGCACTGAATATCAGTCATACAGATAAAAAGTTTATTTTTTACAGATCATTGATTAGATCTCTGATTAGGGAGATATGATTAACACCATTCAACTTAAGGTTTAAATAAAACATAACGAGTTCTAATAAGTTGATCCTACTTTCTGACAGAGTAAAAATAGCATACAGTGGCATAAAAATATAAGAAAATTACATAAAATAATAGATACTAATACAAAGCTACTGCAATTTACGGATTATAAATTGGACCTTGAATGACAGAAATATCGTGTCTGCAAGTTATTCCTGAATTTCAATAGTGATTTTAAGGAACAGGAATCCCGGTTCAACTTTTTATTTTTTTTGACAGAGTTTCCTAACCCAAAAACTCTGATTTTTTTATAGGGAGTTTATGGCAACTCACTGGACCAACCATAAAAACATCAGAATTTTATACCAAATATTTAAACACAAAATAACATGATTTCTACAGACCTAGAATCAAAATACACGAATATCCAATAAAACACTAAAAAAACTAATTTAAACATAGACATAAATAAAAAAACACATGAACATCATAACGAAATTTGATTTGATGCTGGAATATGTAAAATAAACATTAATATAGTAAGAAAAAAAAAGTAGGGAATCCATGGCTGGATTTTATTTACCCTTTGAAAAGATGGATTTAGCCCATTTAACAGGCAAATCACATCTTTCATTGGTTAAGAATGTAAAAAATCGTATTCATAATGATTCTAACAGATTAGAATAATGAAAAATACAATAAAACATAGTTAGATCATCTTCTTGAACCAATTTTGAGTTTCTTGAATAAAATCCATGGTTAAATCCATGAACAATGGGGCTCCCATGGTGAAATCATGAAATAAGATGAAGAAAAACTAAAAAAATAACAAAAGGTAGAAGAGGATTGTACCTTGGGTGTTGCAGCAATGGGGGAAGCAGCTGGGAGGAGAGAGAAGCTCCAAGAAAACAAGAGAGAGAGGAGTAGGGGTCGACCCCCTATGGGCATCTATTTATAGAATTTTTTTTAGGTTTTCTAAAGAGTTCTAAAAAGAACCAAACTCTTTTTTAATTGGGTTTGCTAGGGGGGGGGGATTTTATGGGAGATTACTATCCTACCCTAGCCCTAACTACCTAATATAAGTCCTAATGAAACCCTAAAAGATCCAAATGTGGCGCCACCTAGTGTGGGCCCACATTGGTTTTTAAAACTTTAATTTAAAACTTTAAAAACTACTCGTTAAAAACCAAAGTAAAAATGGATTTTTACAAATCGATTTAGACTCTTCTAAACCTCTAATCTAACTAGAACACTGACTAACCCTAACTTTTGCAAATGTGGCGCCATCCCAAGTGGGCCCCGTTTGATTTTTTGAAACAATTTTAAAACTTGAAAATGAGGGATTTTTCAAAATAGGTTTAAAAGTAGAATTGAAATTGAAAGTTTTAAAATGCTACAGAGTCCTGATTGGGTCAAAACTCCTCTAGATACGGTGCCAACTGAGTGGGCCCTACATCAGAGTTTTGAAAAATTTGAAATAAAGACTGAAAATGACGTTAAAAAGGGGTGAAAATCAATAGATGAAATTCAAAGGCTTTGAAAAACAGAGTCCTAAGCGAACTAAGACTCTGGACCAGAGTCTTGAACCAACTAGGACTCTGAGATTTAGGTTTTTGAAAGCCAAATGAAGAAGTATTTGAAAGATTTTATCAGAACTGGTGAAAAGTGAAAATACGTCAGAAAATAGAGTCCTAACTCAACTGAAACTCTGAAATAGAGTCCTGAATCAACCGAAACTCTGCAAAATGGACCAATTTTGGAAAAAAAATGGAGAAAACAGAAATGAAGGTTGAAACAAGATTTAGAATAGAGTCCTGATTAGATTAGGACTCTGAGATAGAGTTCTGATCGGACTGAAACTCCAGATTTTGGGTCTTTTTCGAAAAATAGATGAAAGAATTTGTGAAAACCAGTGAAAATGGAAACAAGTAGTGAAATCAGAATAGAGTTCTGATCCAACTAGGACTCTAGGGACAAAGTTCTAATTTGACCAGGACTCTTAAAATTTTAGATTTTTGAGAAAACAAATGAGAGGATTTTGAAAAATATGTGAAAATAAAGCAGAAATTGAAGTCCGGTTCAGAGTTCTGATCTAACTAGGACTCTAAGAAAGAGTCCTAATTTGACTAGAAATCTGAGAATTTTTGGTTTTTCAGAGATTAAATGATGAGATTTTGAAAAGAATTTTTTTAAAACAGATGAAAATGAAGTAAGAAAATTTGCTCCGAATAGAGTCCTGATCCGATCAGGACTCTAGGATAGTGTCCTGATCCGATCAGGACTCTAGGATAGTGTCCTTGAATCTTGAAACTCTGTGATAGAAGTGTAACAACTTTGTTTTCTAAAAAAATAAATGAAGAGATTTTTGAAAGATTCTCTCAAAATTGAAATCAGGATCAGAGTTCTAATCCAACTGGGACTCTTTGAATAGAGTCCTGGTTTAACTGAAACTCTGAGTTTTTTATTTCTTTTGAAGGATTTTGGAAAGATTTGGTTGAAAACAAGTAAAATAGCAATGAAAGATAGAGTCCTATTCCGACTAAGACTCTGAAGAGGAGTCCTAATTCGACTGAAACTCTAAAATTTTAGGCTAAACTGAAAGATTTTAAAAGATTTTCTCAAAAATAGGTAAAAATAGAAGTAAAAGGCAGAGTCCTGATCCGACTGGGACTTTGGAAAATGAGTTCTGATCCAACTAGGACTCTGAGATTTTTGGCTAGAGGGGAGCAATTTTTATGGGAGATTACTATCCTACCTCTAGCCCTAACTACCTAATATAAGTCCTAATGAAACCCTAAAAGGTCCAAATGGGCGCCACCTAGTGTGGCCCCACATTGGTTTTTAAATCTTTAATTTAAAACTTTAAAAACTACTAGTTAAAAACTAAAGTAAAAATGGATTTTTCAAAATTGATTTAGACTCTTCTAAACCTCTAATCTAACAAGGACACTGACTAACCCTGACTTCTGCAAATGTGGCACCACCTCGAGTGGCCCCCATTTGATTTTTCAAAACAATTTTAAAACTTAAAAATGAGGGATTTTTCAAAAGAGGTTTAAAAGTAGAATTGAAATTAAAAGTTTTAAAATGCTATAAAGTCCTGATTGGGTCAGAACTCCTCTAAATATGGCACCAACTGAGTGAGCCCCACATCAGGGTTTTGAAAAATTTGAAATAAAGACTGAAAATGGCTTTAAAAAGGGGTGAAAATCAACAGATGAAATTCCAAGGTTTTAAAAACAGAGTCCTAAGCAAACTGAGTCTCTGGACCAAAGTCATGAACCAACTAGGACACTGAGATTTAGGTTTTTAAAAGTCAAATGAAGGAGTTTTTGAAAGATTTTATCAGAACTGGTGAAAATACGTCAGAAAATACATTCAGGGTTAAGTCCTAACTCAACCAAAACTCTGAAATAGAGTCCTGAATCAACTGAAACTCTGCAAAATGGTCAAATTTTGGAAAAACAAATGGAGAAAATGGAAATGATGGGAGAAACAAGATTCAGAATAGAGTCCTGATTAGATTAGGACTCTGAGACAGAGTCCTGGTGGGACTGAAACTCTAGATTTTGGGTCTTTTCCGAAAAATAGATGAAAGAATTTATGAAAACCAGTGAAAATGACAACAAGCAGTGAAATCAAAACAAAGTTCTGATCTAATTGGGACTCTAGAGGTAGAGTCCTAATTTGACTAGAACTCTTAAAATTTTGGATTTTTGAGAAAACAAATGAGAGAATTTTGAAAAACAGATGAAAATAAAGCAAAAGTTGAAGTCAGGTTCAGAGTTCTGATCTGACTAGGACTCTAAGAAAGAGTCTTAATTTGACTAGAACTCTGAGAATTTTTTGTCTTTCAGAGGGCAAATGATGAGATTTTGAAAATAACTTTTGAAAACAGATGAAAATGAAGTAAGAAAATAAGCTCCGGATAGAGTCCTGATTCAATGAGGACTCTGGGATGAGTCCTCGAATCTTGAAACTCTGTGATAGAAGTATGACAACTTTGTTTTCTAGAAAGATAAATGAAGAGATTTTTGAAAGATTCTCTCAAAATTGAAATCAGGATCAGAGTCCTAATCCAATTGGGACTCTTTGAATAGAGTCCTGATTCAATTGAAACTCTGAGTTTTTGACTCATTTTGAAAGATTTTGGAAAGATTTGGTTGAAAACAAGTAAAATAGCAATGAAAGATAGAGTCCTAATCTGTCTGAGACTCTGAAGAGGAGTCCTAATCTGACTGAAACTCTGAAATTTTGGGCTAAAATGAAAGATTTTGAAAGATTTTATCAAAAATAGGTAAAAATAGAAGTAAAAGGTAGAGTCCTGATCCGAATGGGACTCTAGAAAAAGAGTCCTGATCCAACTAGGAATTTGAGTTTTTTTGGCCAAAATGACAAAATGGGCAAGGGATATGACTGCAACTGGTTTAAAATCAAAATAAAGTTTTGAAAAGATTCAAAAAGATGAAATGACAGAGTCCTGATCCAACTAGGATCTGAAATTTTTGAAAAGTTTGATGAATGAAGGAATCCAGAAGCGACACCACCTAAATGGGTCTCATCTAAGGATTGAAATTAGTTGAAATTGAGTTTAAAATGAACCCAGATTCTTTTCTAAGAAAAATACTTCAAAATATATGATCCTAGGGGTTGGCAAATGGTAGAATGTCAATTTAAAACCCAAGTTTTGACCTTGATTTTGAAAGAAAAGTTTTAAAACTCGAATCTAGATTCAACATTTTGAAAATAGGAGTGCTGGATCTTGATAATAAGATGCAATGACATGCAATGCAATAAGATGATATGCCAAATGCTTGCAATGATATGCAATGACATATGAAATATAAACACTGGATGAGGGACTTGGAATCCCGGACCCCTGGCAAAGACAAAGAATTCGGAGATTCTCATCTGAGGATGAGAAATGACAATTGAAATTTAGCCAAAATAAGGATTGAATTTTGATTGTAGGATGGAGTATTGAAATTTTCTGTAAGATTTGGGCTATGAATTGCCCTGGCACAAATATCAACCCGTTGGTTCCCTGAAGATTGCAGAGAGTGGGTCCCAGTGACAGGAGGTAGGTGTTTATGAATGGGGGTGAAAATTTGGGGTGTTTACAGATGAACGCTCAATAAAGAAGAAGACGAAGAGGACAAAGAGAAAGAGGAGGAAGAAGAAGAATATTAAGGTCAAACAAGTGCTAAGGAAGCATACTCGAGCTAGTGAAATACATCTTGTAATACATGCCACATCATTTTCTTATATGCTCTTATTTTTGTAGTTCGGAGTCCATGTTAGTCATGGTTGTAGTTAGCGAGATATTGAAGTGTGTTTACTGCAGATACATGTTTGACATTGTTGTGATATGAATGATTTGAATGTATTGCAATATTTGACGTGACTATATCCATGCTTGTATGAAGTTATTTCTGATTTGATTATGTATCTATATTCATGGAATTGCATATCATGTTACATTCCATGCATACTTAGTATGTATATGCACAATTATAAAACTGATTCAAGTAGGACCTTTAAATCTTTACATTTCATGCATATGTCATGTCTATGCTAAGATCAAGAGTTATGTAACTGATACAAATAACATTTTTATTTGTTAGAATATGGTTTATGGAGGTCATAGTGGTCGAGGACCAAGTGGAGGTCGTGGGATATCATTAGGTAGATGTCGTTGTGTTATATTTAAATATAGAAATTTATTATGTTTTTGCTTATATGCTGATATAAAAATTGTTATTTGTTAATCGTCTTTATAGGATCCCAGCTCAGTGATAGCCAGTCTCAACCTTCGTCTTCACGTAATCCTTCAATAGGTATATCATTTAAATAAATATATAGTTGATTAGTTTATATGTGCATTGTGTGAATTTCTAACTCATTATTCTGTAGATGATGTTTCGCTTGCACATGACCCACCAATACCACCTACACATACACATCACGAGACAACGCCAGATGCAGGGTCTTCTCAATCTGACACACGATGACTCATTCAAATAGTGTATATCGATAATCAACCGTAAGTATTACATTATCACTTGTCCAGTACCTATCTTATAAATAGTATATATCGATAGTCGATTATTAATGTGTACCAATTCATGTGCAGTGCAAGGTTCGAGCCATAAAAAGTAATACAAAAATTAAGAAGTCACTACTTCAGTATCTACCAGGACTGATCGCTCAATGAAAAAAGTACCCGAAGGAGGTGTTGGAAAGATTATGATCCTCATTCATGGTATACAATCCTTAGAACACATATAAGCATGAACTATGAAAGTTTTTTGACTGCCTTATAACATATATATGCATGATTGAATTACTATGAAAGTTTTTTGACAACCTTAGAACATATATAAGCATGATTTCATCACTATGAAAGTTTTTTGATTGCCTTATAACACATATATGCATGATTGAATCACTATAAAAGTTTTTTGACAACATTAGAATACATATATGCATGATTGTGATACATAACACATTTATTTGACAACCTTATAAACTATATATGCATGCTTGAATCACTATGACATTTTTTTGACAACCTTAGAACACATATCTGCATGATAGAATCACTATGAATTTTTTTGGCAGCCTTAGAACACATATCTGAATTCTGTTAATGTTCTTCACTTTATTGCTAGTCTATGTGTCATTCAACCATGTTACTTTGATTTCTTTAGATTAGGTGCAACACATCTAATTTATTTCATTATATTTTGTTTATCAATACTAACATTTTGGTTCTCTTGTAGGATGCTGGAGATGATCAACGTAGAGGAGCTGATGAAGGCATGGATGAAGGGGCAGATCGAGACAATGAAGAGAATGACGCTCTAAATCTTGGCAATGATTAGATTCATGTGTTGAATTTGTTTCACGTACTTGTTGTTTCAAACGAAACTCTTTATATATGTTTACTTGTAACTAATTAGAACTTGACGAGGATTATAGTGGGTTGTTAAATTTGTTTCACTTATAGCTTGTGCTAAATTTGTTTCACCTGCTTTGTATGTCTTTTTTATGTGTACTTTGTTTTTTATACACATGTTATATAAATTGTATAACGAGAATTTTTTTCTTGATATATATATATTTCAAATATAATTTATTTAAAATTTTGTGATGGATTAGCGATGGATAATATCCGTCGTGAATGTAACGACAGATTAGGGATGAATATTAATATGTCTCAAAAACTAAATCAGCTGATGTTTTGCGATGAAATGTAATCCGTCGCTAAGTCATCGTTAAATGGGCGACAAAATTTAGCGATAAAAACATATCCATCATAAAATTTTAGCGACGGATTATCGACGGATATGTATCTGTTGCAAAACCAAATCAATCCTTATTTAGTGATAGATTAGCGACGGATCATGACATTCGCTGATCCATCATGAATTAGCGATGAAAGTAGCGACAGATCAGTTCTGTCACTAATTAGCGACCAAGAAATTATGATAGATGCTATCCATCTTTAAGCCGTTGCCAATCCATCACTAAACAGATTAGCGATAGATTTACGATGGATTATTGTCAGATAGCGTCCATCGCTAATCCGCAAATTTCTTGTAGTGATATATATATATATATATATATATATATATATATATATAACTTTTTCTCACATCTAACACCATAAATGTGATCTATAAGTTTTGTTTATTGAGAACCAGTATACAGGTCTTTCCAATGATCCAAAATCAATAGCTATGCGGCCATCAATTTTTTCAGCTTATAAAAATATATTTTCGTCAAAAAAGCATGATCCAAGAGTCTATTCCCACTAAATTGAGTGTGCTAAACACATATTACAGTTCAGATCTATCATAAAACACTTCAAACTATGGGGCCTAACAGGGCAAAACGAGAAAAGTGAGCCCAATATGTTCAGTTCTTATATATATATGTATATGTATATGTATATGGGTTTGTGCTAAATAAAACTTGCTAAATGAGTTTTTCAGGTTTTTTTATTATTTTATTTTTAAATTCTGACCATATAGATGTGAGCTATGTACTTGATTTTATAGGGATCAACTCTTGAGGTGTTCATTCGACACATGGGTGGGTTTTTATAATGTTTGAAAAATCAATGGACCAAAATCTTTGTAAAATTTTGAAGCTTCAAATATCATTTTTTATCAAAAACACATGATCCAGGTGTGGATTCCTTGTAAATCGACCATGCCTAACACATTTATGGGCCAAAACTACGAAAAAACACCAAAAGAGCAGGAAAACCCATTTAGCATGTTTTATTTAACATATTCCATTTAGCACGGACCCATTTCTCTTTCTCTCTCTCTCTCTCTCTCTCTCTCTCTCTATATATATATATATATATATATATATATATATATATATATATATATATATATATATATATTCCTTAGCCCCCCTTTTTTGTTAGGTCTAGTTAGGCTCCTTTAAAAACCATAGTTTTAGGTTTTTTTTCTCACTTCTAACACCCTAGATGTGAGCTATAGGTTTTGTTTAGTGGGAACTAGCTTTTAGATCACTGAAATCTGGGTTGTATAAAGGTTTTTTCGGTGATCCAAAATCAATAGCTATGAAGGTACTAGTTTTTCTCGGCTCATAAAATCATGTTTTTTCATTAAAAAACATGATCCAAGAGTCTATTCCCGCTAAATCAATCATGCTAAACACATCTAATGGTTCAGATCTATCATAAAACACTTAAACCTATAGTGCAGAATGAGAAATTGCATAATATATATATATATATATATATATATATATATATATATATAGAGAGAGAGAGAGAGAGAGAGAGAGAGAGAGAGTAAAACCCGTAAAAAAAAATTTGATTTGGGTTGGATCGAAACCCGACCTGAGGCCACCCCCTCGTGCTTATAAAATGAAATGAGGAGAGGAGGGGTTCTCGATATGAAACTATAAACACCCCAAATTTTCACCCTCATCCAGTGTTTACATTTCATGTGTCACTGTAGGTCACTGCATGCATTTGACATGTCATTTTATTGCATTGCATAGCATTGCATGCCATTGCATCTCATTATCGAGATCCATAACTCTTGTTTTCAAAATATTGAATCCAGATTCGAGTTTTTAAAACTTTTCTTTTGAAATCAATTTCAAAACCTGTGTTTTAAATCGATATTTTTGTCATTTTCCAACCCCCCAGGATCTTATATTTCGAAATGTTTTCCTTGGAAAACAATCTGGATTCATTTTAAACTCAATTTCAATCGATTTCAATTCTCAGATGAGGCCCAGTTAGGTGGTGTCGCTTTTGAATTCCTTTATTTATCAAAAATCTCAAAAATTTCAGTCCTAGTTGGATCATGACTCTGTATTTCCATCTTTTTGAATCTTTTTAAAACTCCATTCTAATTTTAAACCAGCTGTGGTCATATCATTGCCCATCCTCATCATTTTTGGCCAAAAATTCAGTCCTAGTCCAATCTGGACTCTTTTTTTAGAATCCTAGTTGGATTAGGACTCTTTTTCCAGAGTCCTAGTCGGATCAGAACTCTACCTTTTACTACCTTTTTTACATTTTTTTGAGAAAACCTATCAAAATCCTTTGTTTTTGGCCAAAATTCTAGAGTCCAAATCGAATTAGGACCCTTTCTCAGAGTCTTAATTCAATCAGGACTCTATCACGATTTCATCCTTTACTCATGTTCTTCGCTTATTTTCAAAACCTTCTCATCTGATTTTCAAAATCTTCCATTTTAGCCAAAATTCTAGAGTCTCAGTCAAATTAGGACTCTTTTTTAGAGTCCTAATGGAATTAGAACTCTATCTTTTATCGTTATTCTGCTTGTTTTTAACCAAATCTTTCAAAATCTTTCAAAGAGAAGTAAAAAACTCAGAGTTTTGGTTGAACCAGGACTCTATTCAAAGAGTCCTAGTTAGATCAGGACTCTGACCCTGATTTCAATTTTAAGAAAATCTTTCAAAAATCCTTCTATTTATCTCTTAAGGAATCAAAATTGTTATACCTTTATCATGAAATTTCAAAATTCTGGGATTTTATCCCAGAGTCTTGATCAAATCAACACTCTATCCAAAGTTTGTTTTCTCACTTCATTTTTACTGCTTTTCAAAAGCTTTGTTTAAATCTTACCATTTATTTCTTAGAAAATCAAAAAATTTTAGAGTTCTAGTCAAATTAAGACTCCTCTGCAGAGTCCTAATCAGATTAGGACTCTGAACCGAACTTCAATTCTATCTTATTTTCACTTGTTTTTCAAAATCTTCTCATTTGTTTTCTCAGAAAATCCAAAATTCTGAGAGTCCTAGTTCAATTAGGACTCTGTACCAAGAGTCCCAGTTGGATCAAAACTCTGTTTTGATTTCAATACTTGTCATTATTTTGACTGTTTTCACAAGTTCTTTCATCTATTTTTCAGAAAATACCAAAAAAAATCTAGAGTTTTAGTCCGGTCAGGACTCTGTCCTAGAGTCTTAATCCAGTTGGGAGTCTATTCTGAAGTTTGTTTTCACTTTTGTTGTCATTTATTTTCATTTGTTTTTCAAAAATTAGGTCATTTTGTAGAGTCCCAGTTGATTCAGAACTCTATTTCAGAGTTTTGGTTGAGTTAAGACTCTAAACCTGACTGCATTTTTCAATTTGTTTTTACCAGTTTTGATAAAATCTTTCAAAAACTCTTTCATTTTACTTTTAAAATTTAAATTTTTAGAGTCCTAATTGATTCAGGACTCTGGCCCAGAGTTCCAGTTCGCTTAGAACTCTATTTTTAAAACTTTGAATCTTATCTGTTGAATTTAACCACTTTTTAAAGTTATTTTCAGTCTTTATTTCAAAATTTTCAGAACTCTGATATGGGGTCCACTCAGTTGGCGCCATATCCGGATGAGTTCTGACCCAGTCAGAACTCTGTGTCATTTCAAAACTTTCAAAATCTAATTTTACTTTTGAATCTCTTTTGAAAAACCTTTCATTTTCAAGTTTTAAAATCGTTTCTAAAAAATCAAACGGGGCCCACTCAGTGTTTTATGTAAAATTGTTTTTTTCCAAACCGGTTGAAAGCAACATTTACAATGTTTTATGTAAAATTGGTCGAATAAGAACACGATTTAAAACATAACATGCTGTATTAATTGCTTCAGCCCAAAAATATTTTGGTAAATTTTTATCTTGAAGCATGGTTCTAGCACATTCTTGCAAAGTTCTATTCTTTCTTTCAACAACTCCATTTTGTGGAGCCGCTCTAGGAAAAGCAAAGTTGTGAGATATACCATGTAAATCACAAAACTTTAGAAAAGATTCATTTTCCAATTCACCACCATGATCACTACAAATTTTAATAATAGATGTAGATTTTTCATTTTTAATTCTTCTACAAAGTTTAGAAAATTCTGAAAAAGCGTCATTTTTGCTTTTTAGAAAAATCACCCATGTAAACCGAGAATAATCATCTAGTATAACAAAAGCATACTTGCTACCATTCAAACTTTGAATTCTAGATGGTCCAAATAGATCTAAATGTAAAAGTTCAAGAGGACGTTTTGTTGAAACTATATCTTTTGCTTTAAAAGAACTCTTGATTTGTTTACCCCTTTGACAAGCATCACATAAGTGATCCTTTTTATATGGTATTCTAGGTAGGCCTCTTACAAGATCATTCTTAGATAATTTTGAAATAATTTTAAAGTTAACATGTCCAAGTATCTTATGCCATAACCATTGAATTTCATTTGAAACAATAAGACATTTTTCATTAAAAGAGGGTAATTCATCTAGATATAGTTCATACACATTGTTTCTTCTTTTATTTTTAAAAATGATCTTTTTAGATTGAAAATCAGAAATTAAGCATAAATCATTTTCAAAAGAAACATGAAAACCTTTATCACATAATTGACTAATAGATATTAAATTATGCTTTAAACCATCCACTAAAAGAACATTTTCTATCAAGGGAAATTTTGGATTACCAATACCTATCACTTTTCCCTTGTTATTGTCACCAAAGGTGACAGTTCCTCCATCCTTATTTTGGAGGGTGGAAAATAACTCCGGCCTTCCAGTCATATGTTTGGAACAGCCGCTGTCCAATATCCATTTGCTCCTTATGTTGTGTACCTACAACAAAATCAGAAAACAGAGCATTTGACCCCTTTCTATTTTTGGGTCCATGAGAGTTAGTCTTAGGAACCCATATCCATTTGGATTTTGGTTTCCTTTGATAATAAATATTCTTTCTATAAAAGGATTTAGAATAAACATTTCTAGAATAATCATTTCTAGATGCATTTCTATTAGAACTAGAAAGTTTAGTTTTATGAACAAAAGGTTGAGAATAATGTCTTTGATTTTTCACCACATAGTTTGGTCTATTTTGAGTATCAAAGAAGCTATATTCCAATCCGGTTTTATTAACCGAGCATCTTTGAGAACCAAGAAGTTTTTCTAGATTCTCTTGACCATTTGTGAATTTGGTCACTATAGAAAGAAGATCATTTGACTTTTCTTTAAGACTAGATATTTCCTTTTGTAAGAGATTGGTTTTAACTCCAATTTCTTTTATCTCAATTGCTTGGCAAGAATTTTCCTTCTTGAGATCTTCTATTTCTTGAAGTAACACTTTATTTTGAGAGTCAAGAGTTAAATTTTCAGTTTTTAACTCTTTATTTTTAGAACTAAGACTCTTAAATTTAGCATATAAATCATTAAATGCTTCAAATAACTCATCATAGTCAAATTGACTTACCGAATCTTCTTGTGCTACAAAATACATGTTGGTGACTTCTACATTTGATTCTTCATCGGAAGAGGAGTCACTATCATCCCAACAGGCTTGAAATGCCTTTTTCTTCTTGAATTGGTCCTTGGGCTTGAATTTGAGAAGAGGACAATCTTTCTTGATATGTCCTGCCTTTTTGCAGTTAAAGCACTTTACTTCATTGGGAATGGAAGAATCTGCTTTCTTTGCCTTTCTTTGAAATCTTTCCTTTTTGATGAATCTTCTGAATTGCCTTGTGATGAGGGCAATATCTTCATCTTCATCTTCTTCAGAATTTTCTGAGTCAGAAGTAGCCTTAAAAGCAAGAGATTTCTTTTTAGGCTCTTCTTCTTGTCTGTCTTGAAGTTGGACCTCATATGCCATTAGGTTACCAACTAAGTCTTCAAGAGTGAGAGTATTGAGATCATTTGCTTCTTCAATAACAGTGGTTTTTCTCTCCCATTCAGGAGTTAAACACCTTAGAATCTTTCTGACTAAATCCACTTGTGAATATTCTTTTCCAAGGGATTTCAAAGTGTTAGTTATATCGGTCATTCTAGTTACCATGTTCGATATAGATTCATTTTGCTTCATTTTGAACAATTCAAATTTATGAACTAAAGAAGCAATTTTAGATTCTTTTACCTTTGACGTACCTTCGTGTGTTACGAGAAGAGTATGCCAGATTTCATTAGCTGTAGAGCATTGAGAGATGCGATTGAACTCTACCTTGTCAACGCCACAATATAAGGCATTCATTGCCTTGGCATTAAGTGAAGCAGTCTTCTTTTCATTATCGGTCCATCGGCTGAAATCAGTTGATGGAGTTTGGTACTTTTCTGAAACAACTCTCCAGATATCGAGATCCATGGATTGCAGGAATATTGTCATTCTTACTTTCCAGTATCTATAGTTTGTTCCGTCGAAGAGAGGAGGACGAACATATGAGCTTCCTTCTTTGTGCTGAGATGTTGTAGTTGCCATGCTAGATAATGGTCAAATCAAAGTAATAGCAAACCTCGCTTTGATACCAAATGAAAGTGCACTAGGATCGAGGCAATGAGCACTAGAGGGGGGGGTGAATAGTGCTTTTAAAAATTTCTGCGGAATATTGAATGATTTTGCAAATCTCAAAGCAAACACACAAAGAACACAAGATTTTATCCTGGTTCGGTCAAACCCGACCTACATCCAGTCCCCAAGCAAAACCCGCTTGAGATATTCCACTATCAACCTTGTAAACTACAAGATCACACAGACCATAACCGGTCCCACTTTCAGTAACAATCCTACTGAAAGCAAACAACTCCTTTACACCAAGGAGTCCTTCTTTTTACACAAAAGAAATAACAACTTACAATACAACCTATGAGCCTTCCTTTTGAATGCAAATGAGATGCAATTGGCTTTTGAGGTTGTTGAAACACTCTACTCACGAATTCACTATCTCTCAAAGTGATTTGAGTGAAAAACTGAAGTGAAAATATCACGTGAGTGAGAAAACAAATACTTGAATGAATAGGAGTGAAAAGCAAGAAGTAATTCAATATAATTCTATTGAATTTGATGTTTTTGAGTGTAGAATGCACTCATATTTATAGTTAAAAGATTCCATACGTTGAGAGAATGAAAGGGTGTCAAAACTGTCCATTTTGAACGATCAAAACGATTGAAAAATGAAAAGACACGCCTTTTTTGAAGTTTCAGGAAAACGACAAAATTAGTCGACTGAAACATCAGTTAGTCGACTAATAGTTAGTTATTAGTAGACTGACAGTTATCGTCGGTCGACTGATCTGTTAATCGAGCCGTTTGAAAATCTGAACTTTTGAAACTTAGTCGATTTGAGAAAAGTTAGTCGACTGATAATATCATCAGTAGACTGAAAAACCTTTTAGTCGACTGCTGCTAAAAACTTCTGAAAAACAAATATTCTGTTCAGTCGACTGATAAAATGCATTAGTCGACTGCTGCTAAATTTTCAGAAAACAGACATTCTGTCCAGTCGACTGATAAAACCTTCGGTCGACTAATTTGACAAAAATGAGTTTTTAGAAAATATGGTGCGAAAGGATTAGTCGACTGATAAGTCTATTGGTCGACTAATAAACATGAAAATTTAAGAAAAGAGTTTTCTAAAAAGATTTTCAAAAGAATTTCTTTTAGAAAAGTTTTTCTAAAGACTTTTAAGGTGAAATGCAACCTAAATATGCACTCTAAGTAAGGCTCTTACAAGAATCTAAGACTTTTAATGAATTAAACATTTGCACACTAGTCTTCAAGGATTCTTCACCGAATTCTTCAATTTCTTCATAGCCTTAGCTGAAATGCAGTTGATTCTACTTGCTCATCATCAAAACGTTGTACTTGAAGTATCATGTATGGCTTCATTGTCGTAACACAATTACCCCTGGTAAAGGCGCCAGGAATGGTTGAACCTCGTACCGACCGGCGAGTCCCATTCTTCAGAATTATCTCGCATTTTAAAACGGAGGTGAGTTATTTTCAAAATCTTTTTCAAAGGTCAGTTTGACTTGCAAAAGTAAAATTTTGCGATGATAACAAGTTTGGCGACCGTGATGGGACCTGTCTTCGCCTGATCAATTGTGTACTTGACTTTGTTCAAATTGTCAAAATCGTGTTATATAGAATGTCAACTTTTACTTTCTGATATCATGTGAACCTAGGAGTCTAGACTTGAACCCAACTAACATGGATGCATGTAGACTAGGCATGGTTTGGAAGGACCATATTGAGGAGGAAATTTTCATACTCACATAGACTTAGGTCTAATATATCCCTCTTCAATCTAGGATTTGTATGAAAACAATGTTTGCTTCTTTAAATTTTCAAAAATCTATCTCTTTAGGACCTAGAGCCCTCTGTTTGCTTCCATGTGCTCATGTTTTAAAAAACCACCCCACCTATCTCTACCCGGTCTTTACATTGTTGGGCTTTCTTTCAGAACCATAGTTCGGGACAAAGCCTCACAACTGGGCCACTTATTTGGGCTAACGCCCCCCTGCCACGTACCAAGGGCCATAATCCAACGTATATTGGCAGGTGCTCAAAGATGTTGGAAAACATTAACCTAGAATCAGAGAAATTGATTTTATGCCACGTAGATCGGGCCTCGACTCGAGTATATCGGCATAGCATGATTGGACATAGTTGATCTGAACATAGAGTCAGGATTAGGGTCCTAAAGCTCTTTCAAAATTGATGCATTTAGAGTCAGTTTCTTAGGGAATGCTGTATGTGAATAATTATTTGTGCAAGATGTGATTGAATGTATTGTAGTCATTTTCTTATTATTTTTCCATATTTTCTCCAGTTTTCCAAAATATTGGATAATTTTCCAAAATACCTTATTTTTTAATTTATGAAACCCTTCTTTGTATTTTCTCAAAAACCCTGGACGATTTTTCCAAATTATCCACTTTTTCTTCAAAACTCCAGGTGATTTTCCATCATTTCATTCTTCTGGATCTCGAATTTCTAGCTTCATTTTTTATCCTGCAATCCTTATATTTTTCCCAAGTCTTATTCTAGTTTTCCATGTTTTCCAATCTGATGACATCCAGTCAACTTGATTCGGTCTTTCCTGAGGGTCACATCTCCTACGAGGTGCGACAAGGTATTCTTGAACATCAAACTCTCAGCACCGGATCCTTCATTCCCCAGTGGTATTATTCATGGTTGAAGAACTTCTCTCATATGTTTCCGGACCATCTGAGCGTTTGTGGGTTAGAACTAGCATCCACAGTGGGAAAACAGACAGTCAATGGCAATTTGATCCATACATTAGCAGAGCGGTGGAATCCGCGCACTTGTACTTTCTGGTTCCAATGGGGAGAAATGACTTTGTTGATGGATGAATTTTTAGAAATTCTGGGATTGCCCAAGCCAGCCGGTCATCCAAGAGATCCATTGGAGAAACAATTCTTAATCAATGTCAAGGGTATGGATCCCCGAGACACTTTAGTCCGCATGACACGACGTAAGTCTTAGCCATTGATCGAGGAGAATGAAAATGAATATGTGAACCTGCTCGAAATCTACAAGCAATATGAGGCATTTATGGAAGTCAGTTCCTTATCCCAAACAACTTGAGAGAGAATTCAGCATGCGATGGTCTTATGTACAATAGGATTGACCTTCTTTCCAGACGGACAAAACTACATGGATATCAGGATAGTTCAGCTCTCTTGAAGATGGGAAAATCGACAGACCAATCGCCTCTCCATAGCCATAGCCGCACTCGCTTTCTTGTATCGAGGGTTGACCCGTTTCACACTCGGAGAATCAATTTTAGTCGAAGGGTGCATTTATGCCCTGCAGTTCTGGTTCCTCCGGCATATGCCAACCAAAACCAGTTCATTCAGATATAATGGTGAAAAGCTTCTTCTAGTTGCACGATATCGGTTCTTGATCGACAATCTCCAAGAAAAAGAGGTCGTGTGAGACTATTTTGATTGTCAAGAATCACCTCCCAGATATACTTATGCATATGGCAAACGGTTCAGGCTACTTAGCCCATTCTTCTGCACATATTACCATCCAGAACGATGTGTCAGGCAGTTTTCTCAGAGGCAGAAACATGTAGAAGCTCACCTACTTTCAGGGATCATGCCAGAGTTTGATCTCGCATCAGCGCAGTGGTCCGAAGTATACCATTCTGCCAGATATAGCTGGGATTTCTTTGTAAACCTTACTCTTTTTCTGGGTCCTCGAGTGTCCAATGATTATCAGTAGTGGAAAATTGTTTGTCCCCCTCCTTTATGTCAAGTTTATTATTAAATCATGCTTCCTTCAATAAAATTCTCGCCATTTTTCATTCTATCATGGGTTGACAACCTCGCCTAGGTAACAAGGCACATTTTTAGTTATTTATTTTGCAAAGAATAGCAGCGCAATAGTTGTGATTCCAGCGATGACTCAGTCCCTAGTAATGGGATATCTTTCAAATTATCTACCAGATATTCAGCAAATGTTTTATATTCAAAACCATTTTCAACAGCTAACCCTCAGTTTTGCCCTGCAGAGAGTATTTGCACCCTTACATGGTTCAAACGAGGTCCGGAAGGAAAACCGCACCAGTCCAACCTATGAGTTCTCTGTCAGCCTCAGTACAAGAAATGACCTCTTCACAATCCACTGAAAATGAAAGTTAGCAAGCCAATGATGAAATCGACCCTCAGATGTATTCATTATTTCAGAAAATGCTGAGCAAGTTATTATCTGAAGAAATAGGGGCCAGTTCGGGAAAACCTCACACTAAGAAAAAAGTCAAGAGCCAGATAGTGAAGAAAAATGTGAAAATCACTAAAAGGCAGAGTCATCATGAAGAAACATCTGATGAGGCAGAATCGGTGGGGGATACTGACGAGGAATGTGAAACCCAGCAAGCAGTTAGAAAGTCGACTCAAGGGCAGCGGTCGACTCATAAATCCAGGAATCAATTCATCAATGACCCTACTCAGCTACAACTCAAAGACGTGGTTAAGATGGTTAAAGATCTGCAGGCCCGTGACAAAGGCAAAAGGGTCTTTACTAGTGAAGACTTCTATGATGGACTAGATGGAGATGATAATCTCGACAATCTCCCCAAGAAATTTATCAAATTCTATGGTTCTAGCGATCCAAAAGCACATCTCGCCCTGTTCTTTGCAGAGCGTTCCAAGTTTAGAAGAAACAATTGAGCCCTGTTCCTATGTTTTCCCCGTAGTTTGGAAGGTATCACAACAAAGTGGTACTCGGAGCACATTAACCCCATGAAATTAAAAGAATTTGACAAGGTGGTCAATTTGTTTATCAAGCGTTTCTTATTCAATGTTGAGGCACTCCCGACCCTCAACCACCTCTGCAGTCTGATGCAGAAAGAAAATGAGAAAGCCAGGGATTTTATTCATAGGTGGAGATCCGCTTGTAACAAGATGCACAATCCAATATCAGAAGGACATGCATTGTCCTTGATTTTGAGCAACTTTTCACAACCCCTAAGGGAATTGATTTCCACCTCGCCATCAAAAACTTTTATTGAGCTCACAGAATGAGCCGAATGACTCGAGTTAAGTATGGAAAATGGATCCTATGAGGGTTTCACCTTCACCAAGGGCAATAGTCAGCAGGAATCTAAGACAACCCATTTCACCTACTCTGCCAATAACAACAAAAATCAACATAAGGGAAATGGGAAAGATCACAGTTATGGATCAGAGGGTCAAAACCTTAACAAAAATAATCAGAAAGACAAATTGATTTCTCAGTATGGAAGACAATCACAACAGACTCTTGAACAGGGATCGAGACCTTAGGAAAAACCAAAGCATGAAGGGTGGAGTTATAATCGCAAGTTTACTCCCCTGGACCAGCCCCTCGAAACAATGTTAGAATATATGCTCGACAGTGACATGATTAAGCTTCCAAGGGTAGCTGATCCACCAGTTGTTATGGGTAAAATGAAGGACAAATTTTGCAAGTTCCCTCGAACAATGGGACATGATACCGAGAACTGTTTCATTCTTAAAAACATCATACAAGATTATATCGATAAAAACCTGCTAGTAGAAGGTGCCGAAGATGAGAAAATGGGAATATTAAATAAGCCATTTCTTTAGCATTCAACCATAGTGATATCTGATCACCCATTTCAGCCACAAGATCACATCCAGCCATGCCCCAACAGTGATATTGATATTCAACACCAGGTGTTAGTATTGCATAAGGCTCAGTCTAATGCTCGGAAGATGGACCTCATTTCAGCTTTTAGCAAGCTGAAAGACTCAAGAGAGCCTGCTGGGATATCTCCTGAAGTGGCCAAAAGAATGTCGTGGTTCCCTAAAAGCTTCATCAAATCAATATCTGAAAAAGACAAAGCATCAGAGGAGAAGGTGGATATAGTGCGAAGACCGATTACTGCTCTCTCAAATATCCTGATCCTTGAATTGGCACGTGCTTCTCCCAAGCATCAGCAAGTCCTGGATGATTTACTGTAAAAAATCAAGGTTAAGCCAGGCATCACCCCCGAAGACATGGCCCAGATCGTTAATCAGGCCATGACCAATGCTCCCATAACATTTTTTGATGAAGATTTACCCAAGCCCCATGCATTTCATAACAATGCTTTGTACATTGTCGTTCGAACCAAGGGGATGACTGTACCCCACGTGCTCGTAGATGGAGGCAGTAGCCTCAACATCTGCCCCAAAATGACTGCCAAGGCTTTGGGTATAAAAGAAGAAGAATATGCACCAAATCTAATCACCATTTACGGGTTCGATAATCATGGACAAACAACAATGGGCAAGATTTTCCTCGAAATATTTATCAACTACTCTGTTCACACAGTACTTTTCCACGTTGTCAATGTGCCGCCAACACATAATCTTCTATTGAGGTGAACGTAGATTCACAATGCCAATGTAGTGCCATCTACCCTACACCAGTGTATCAAATGGTCTAAGGGCGGCATGATTATTACTGTCCTGAGGGAAGTCCCAGAAAAAAGGCTGCCTCAGCCTATGATTTCCCGACTGACCTATATTGTTGATATTCCTAGAATTAGGGAGAGCGAAAAAGTTATTCTCAATGAAAGCCTCGAGATGTTGAAGCTAGAGGCAGCATCAGAGACGAAGCATACCGCAGCAATGGTCCGATGGCAAGGACCACATTTCTTCAAAATCGGAGGTCATCTTGATTACAGCACTTTCAGAGATCATCCATTATTCCCAAAGTTTATAAAAGTCAATAAAGGATTTGATCTTCTACTGAAACACGACTATCAACCTTTCAAAGGCCTAGGCAAGAATGAAGATGGCCGGCTAGAGCCAGTAATCCCGGATCATCACCCATACAGAGCAGGGTTGGGATTCATGGGCAACAGATCTCATAAGGATACTGTCTTCATCAAGGGGACCCATTAAGAGCATTCACTATCATTCTTTTTCTACTTCAGTTCTTTGATTCTTGCAATTTGTAGGGATGATGTCCCCTTTCATTTTATCTCCTTATGTCATCATTTCAATCTTTAATAAAGTTATCAAATTTTCTTGTCTATTGGGATGCCATCCTTCCTTTTCTCCTCTACAATTTGTCTTCAAAATTCATTGTCATTTAGCCTTTTTGTTTCACGCGATTTGTTTTATGATAAGCCAATCTTATCTAAAAATGCTACTCCTTTTCAAAATTTCAGAATGTCATTACAATCAATAAAGAAACTAGTCGTCAATCCAACAATTATGTCAAAGTCTGCAAAGATCTATCAGGTCAAGGCAAAAACTGGGGACAGTAAAGTCACAAAGCAGTCAGAAGAAGCTGTAGAATTTGATTCATCTCTTCAAGAATTTCCAGAGTTTACAGCGATTCAGAAGCAAGATGAGCCATCGATCCTAGTTCAGAACCCAACTGAAGACATCAATATTGGTTCAGAGGATAGTCCGAAGATTCTTAAAATTGGCACTGGTTTGAGTGCAGATGAGAAGGAAAGGCTCATCGACTTTCTCAAACGATACCAAGAAGTGTTCACATGGACTTACGAGGATATGCCTAGTTTAGATCCTAAATTGGTAGAACATCGCCTCATCCTGAAACTTGATGCAAAACCAATTAAGCAGAAGTTGAGAAAGATGGATCCTCAAATCGAGCAGCAGGTCAAGGAAGGACTTGAGGATTTGCTTAAAGCAGGATTCATTCGAGCAATAGATTATCCCGATTGGTTGGAAAATATTGTAGTAGTTCCTAAGAAGAATGACAAAGTTTGAATCTGTATCGACTTTCGTGATCTCAATAAAGCTACTCCCAAGGATGACTATTCACTCCCAAACATTGACCTCCTAATCGACAACACAACGGGTCATGCCATGTTCTCCTTCATGGATGGATATTTCAGATATAATCAAATCAAACTGGCCGCTTGTGACCAATCCAAGACATCCTTCACCACGCCATGGGGTACTTTATGTTACACGATTATGCCATTTGGACTTAAGAATTCCGAAGAAACCTATCAGCGTGCAATGACTGCCATCTTTCATGATCAGATACACAAGACCATGGATGCATACGTTGATGATATCCTGGTTAAATCCAAGGAAGAAGAAGATCATATTAATGCTCTCGATCATGTCTTCAAACGGCTCATCCTTTACAAGCTAAGGCTCAACCCTCATAAATACGTTTTTGGAGTCAAGTCAGGCAAATTATTGGGCTTTTTGGTCAGCAAAAAGGGAATAGAAGTGGATCCTGCTAAGGCAAAGGCCATCATTGACATGCCACTCCCAGCTACTCTCAAAGAATTGCGTAGCCTTCAGGGACATATGCAATCAATTCGGCGATTCATATCCAATCTTGCCATGAGATGCAAGCCTTTCAATCACTTACTCAGAAAAAGAGTGAAGTTTGAATGGGAAGCAAAGTGTCAACAATCATTCGAGCATATCAAAAAGTATCTTCTCAACCCTCCTGTCTTAAAACCGCTAGAATTGGAAAAACCCCTTTTGCTATATATTTATGTTAATCAAGTAGCTTGCGGCGGATTTCTAGCGCAATATGAAGAAGGCAGTCAGACAAAACATGCCATTTACTATGTGAGCAAGACTTTTATTGATTATGAGAAGAAATACTCTCAGATAGAGAAGACATGCCTAGCCCTAGTTTGGATGTGTCAGAAGTTAAGACACTATCTGCTGGCATCTAAAGTCAAGATTCTATCCAGATTAAATCCTCTCAAGTATATTCTCGAGCAACCCTTTCTCAGTGGACGGATTGCCAAATGGCAAGCCCTATTGATGCAATATGATCTGGAGTATGTCTCCCAGCAATCTATTAAAGGCCAAACAATTGCAGACCAATTGGCAGATTTTCCTTTAGCAGAGGTTGTTAAAGCCGAAGATGATTTCCTCGATGAACGGATCCATAATATCTAGCAATCTCCAGTTTGGAATCTATTCTTTGATGGGTCCAAAAACATGTCTGGCATAGGAGTCAGAATCCTATTAATCACGCCAGAGGAGATAATTCCTTTCTCTCTCAAACTCGATTTCCAGTGCACTCACAATATGGCCGAGTATGAAGCTTTAATACAAGGTCTGAGAATTCTGCAATATTTCAATGTTAAGAGGGTGCACGCCTTCGACGACTCATTGCTCATCGTCAGCCAAGTCAAAGCCGAATGACAGGTAAAAGACCAGAAGTTGCTTCCTTATCAAAAGATTGTTCTAGCCTTCATCAATAATTTTGATGAATTCCAACTTTTTCATATCAAAAGAGAGTTTAATCAAATAGCCGACGGTTTGGCCAACCTAGGATCCATTTTGTCTTTTAAAGACGATGAATCCTGTCGTTCTTTTGAAATTGGCAGACTTGACCAGCCTGACTTCATTCCTATAATGCAAGTCAACCAGGCGGAACAGAAGAAGGAGCTCTGATATCAAGATATCAAAAATTTTATTGAAACTGGTAATCTTCCATTAGAATTGTCAAAGAAGGAACAAAAAGCAATTGAACACATGTCTGCTCGTTATTTTATTCTAGCTGATGTTCTTTATCGTCGTGGGTTCAGTTCTGAGTATTCCAGGTGCCTAGACAAAGAAAAAGCCAAGGAAGTCATTCGAGAAGAGCAGAAAGGCATTTGTGGCGGCCATGTCAGTTACCAAATTCTTGTTAAGCAAATAATTCGGGCATGATATTATCGAAAAACCATGCAACAAGACTGCTATCGTTTTGTAAAGAAGTGCGTTCAGTGTCAGATACATGCACCTTTTATTCATGCACCAACAACATATTTGCAATTTGTCGTCTCTCCATGGTCGTTCTCTATGTGGGCCTTCAACATCGTAGGTCCCATCACCCCTTCTGCTTCAAATGACCATAAATACTTTCTTGTCGCAACAGAATACTTGAAGTTGTCACTCTACGCACAATAGAGGGCCGACATGTGGTCTCATTTATTCACAAGAATATTCTTTGTCGTTTCGGTATACCATATGGCATTGTCTCAGATAATGGTACTCATTTCAAGAATAAGAGAATGAAAACCTTTTGTTCGAAATTCAGAATTCATCATCATTTTTCAGCTCCATACTATCTCCAAGGGAATAGTCAGGCGGAAGCTACAAACAAAATTTTGTTTCTTATCTTTGAAAGAACCATTGAGACAGGTTGTGTCTGGCACGAGAAAATCCATGATGCACTCTGGACATATCGAATCACCGTTCGAACTTCAACTAATGCTACTCCGTCACAACTTGTCTACGAAACTGAAGTAGTACTGCCTCTACATGTTCAGAAACCTGCCCTTAAATTCGCATCGCTTCTAGAGCTACCACTTGATCAGTATCAGCAACAGAGATTGGTACAACTTGATCTACTCGATGAGAAAAGGCTCAAAGCAGCAGAGCATGCTCAATCTTATCGTTAGAGGATAGCAAGACAATATGCCAAGTCGATCATCAAAAGAAGATACTGAGTCAATGATTTAGTCCTCAAATCAACGACTCATCTCAAGCACCACCCACATGGCAAATGGTCACCAAACTGGGAGGGGCTCTACGTGGCCAAAGAAGTGTTACCTCGTAATTCATATCGTCTGATTAACGCAGACGGGGTAGAATTACCCGATCCTATCAATGCCCGACATTTGAAGAAATTCTATACTTAGAAAACTTCTATTCTACCTTTTATATCCTTTAATAAATTCCCTTCCAATAAATGATCAATTATTCTTTTACCAGAACATTTCGTTTCCCAGACTACACTGGGGTATTTTGTTTTATAAAATTCATCTTTTATTCAAAATACCCTGTATGCGGGCATGATCAAACAAAATCTTTTATCATTCTTTTATTCGCATTCATTTACATTTATTCGTATACATTAACATTCATTCGCATGTGTTTGCATTTGCTCATATCCATTCTGCATTTGCACCAAATCTCATTCGAGATAAGGGACAAATCCAGAGATCTCGACAGTCATCCAAGTCATCGTGAGGGTGAAGATCGAAAATCTCCCATCACAATCAACTGATAGTCTTTTAAATTCCAGTGCTCGTACTGGTACTCTTTTAAAACCCAGTGCTTGTACTGACAATCTTTCAAAATCCGGTGCTCATACTGGTACTCTTTTAAAATTCGGTGCTCGTACTGGTAACCTTTTAAAATCTGGTGCTTGTACTAGTAATATTTTAAAATCCAGTGCTCGTTCTGGTAACCTTTTAAAATTCAATGCTCGTACTGGTAAATTTTCCAGTGCTCGTACTGGTAACCTTTTAAAATCCAGTGCTCGTACTGGTAATCTTTTAAAAAAAATCCAATGTTCGTACTGATAATCTTTTAAAATCCAATACTCGTACTTGTAACCTTTTAAAATCCAGTGCTTGTACTGGTAATCTTTCTAGTGCTCGTACTGGTAACCTTTTAAAATCCAGTGCTCGTACTGGTAATCTTTAAAAAAAAAAATCCAGTATTCGTACTTGTAATCTTTTAGAATCCAGTGCTTGTACTGGTAATCTTTTAGAATCCAGTGCTCGTGCTGGCGGTCTTTTAAAATCCAGTGCTTGTACTGGTACTTTGTCAAAGTTCGATCTTCATATTGGTCGCAACACAAATCTTGCATTGGGGTTCAGACTCAAGGTTAATCTTCAGATCTGCGAACCAAACAATCATTGTCAGACCCTTGGGTCACTCCAGTCTATCAAGCATACCTTTGGGTCATCTATTTTGTTAGTTAGACTTCCGGTCATCATTTTTTAGCAAGTGAAACCTTTAGGTTAACAGATTCTATCAAAGTCAATCATATCTTTTCAACCTTCGAGTCACATTCGACAATTATGGCCTTTCAAGATTCGATCTTTGTGTTGAATTCATCCACCAACTAGCTCAAAATCAATTATCAATCATTTCTCTTGCGAGGGACCCTTTTTCTAGGGAGAGTTCGACGGAGTTTATTCTTTTCGCATGTCTTTATTGTTCGTTCATTGAACCCCTTTTTCTAGGGAGAGTTTGAAAGGACTCGCGTTTCACAAACAATTTACAAAATAATCTTTATTGTCACACAAGGAACCCTTTTTCCAGGGAGAGTTTCGACGAAAGCTCGTTCTCCTTGTAACCCCAAATATCTTTTGTTAGGCCACCCCATCATCGAGGACCCTTTTTTCAAGGAGAGTGTGATGAACTCGCTCCTCTATGATATCCTTTTCAACCTTTGTTAGCGGCTCCCTTTCCATAAGAGAAGTCTAGAAATAGAGAGTTTTGACAAAAACTTTATTTCTCTTTGAAAGTTTGTTTTGCAAACACCTTCTCTTTAGGGAAGAGAGGAGTATCTTTTTGTTACTCGTTTAGGTAAGGGTCAAGCCTGAGTCTCTCCTTTGGGGAAAGGAGAGGAGAATCTAGCTTCAAATGTGTTATTTAGACCTCAAGTGATTTCTTTCACCGAGGATTCCAAGAATATTTTGCCAATTTGTCATGAAAAATAGTTGTTGATTCCCAAAATCTTTTGTCACGCAAAAGGATTATCTCAAGTTACCTCCAGTATTACTTCCAAAAGAGCAAAGCTTTTGCGAATAAGGATTCAAAATCCAAATTCCTTCTATTGACCAACCAAAGGGATGAAGAATAAATCCTCGATATGGCCAACAAAGAAAATTCAATATTGTCGCAAAGCCATAAAGTGATCAATATTGATCGCGATCAATGTCACATCTTTAAAGACCATTTTTGTAAAAATGAGGCAGTGGAAATATCCTAAGCGATACAGAAAAATCCATGTAATTTCCATATCTTCTCAATAGTTTAAGCTGCAATTAAATATCTGCAAAAGGGATCTCTCAATTGTCGTCAAGATGAAGACGAATTATGCGAGTTAGACCCTCGGGGCAAAAGAAGATTTGAATCATCTCTAAGATGAAAGAGTTTGTGACGGATCCTTCTAGGAAAAGTTCAGATCACCGTCAAGATGAAGACGACTGCGATGAGCCTCCCGACAAACCTTAAAAGATATTTAATTTCAGCTATCATCAAGAGACCACCAACCAATGAGTCAATATCATCAAATCAATATAACCCTTGAGGCAAAGAAGGATCAGAGCATCTGTAAGATGAAGGAGTTTGTGACGTACCCTTCTCAAAAAGAGAAAAGCTAGGACATCTCCAAAATGAAGGATGATGTAATGAATTCCCCAGAAACCCAAAAAGCTCCAATTCTGTAAAAAAAAAGTACAGGCAGAAAGATCATTCTAAGAAAAGAATCCTAGGATATCAAACTGCTGAATCTGCCAAGAATCTTCTTTAATTTTGTGAAATTCTTTTATTAATATCCTTTCACCAATTGCTTTCACAATGAGAATTCTTTCTTTTCCGTTCATATCAAGGAAATTGATTGCCTCCTTGAAAGGAAGTCAATTGCAAGCAATTTGAATTCGAATCTTGATTCTACGGAGTTAAGCTCAATTAGAGGTAATACTTTAGGTAGAAAAGATGAAATATTTTTCATATATATGTGCTTATTTTCAATCATTCTTGAATTAACTATAATTTTTATCTTATTGGCAATCTTTTCAAGTTATCCTGATATGAAGTGAGAGTTTGATACCTATTTTGATGTATTCAAGCGTTGTTTTATTCCTTTCAGTATCAGATAACGGGAGTTGTCCAAGATCCTTCCCTTCTTATTTTGATCTGAGCGTTTGAGCTCTCAGATTCGCACACTTCCCTGTGCTCCCTACTGTCCCACCATATACAGTTCCCATTCAGGTTAAGGGTTAAACCTGAATTTTCTGCAAAAGGTCATCTGTATTAAAAGTCATTCAGTCTTAGTAATTAGACGTCCAAGATCAATCTCTTTTCAAGCTTTAGGGAACCACTTTTCTTTCTTTTGCAAACCCCACTCAGATTTATTGTGCAAAATTCAAAGGTCCCGTCATGGTTTCTTAATTTGAGGATTCTGTTTGTCGTCCCCTTTCAGGTTAAGGGTTAAACCTGAGCCTCATTTTTCTACGAGGTATCGTCCCCTTTCAAGTTAAGGGTTAAGCCTGAGCCTCATTTTTCCATGAGGTATCGTCCCCTTTCAGGTTAAAGGTTAAGCCTGAGCCTCATTTTTCCACGACGTATCATCTCCTTTTGGGTTAAGGGTTAAGCCTGAGCCTCATTTTTCCATGAGGTATCGTCCCATCCAGGTTAAGGGCTAAGCCTGAGCCTCATTTTGGTGAGGTGAATCTTCTTCTTTATTCTCCATTCCATATCTACCATTTTCCATCATCCATGCCTATTCTTTCATACCCTGCCAGATTCTCCTAACTGGGGCATTTTATAGTCCAAATTTGGTGTGTTTTTCTTTGCCACTAAGCTCGGCCTTAAACCGACTTAGTAGCAAAGAGGGGTATCTGTAAACACCCCAATTTTTCACCCTCATTCAGTGTTTACATTTCATGTGTCACTGTAGGTCACTGCATGCATTTGACAAGTCATTTCATTGCATTGCATAGCATTGCATGCCATTGCATCTCATTATTGAGATCCAAAACTACTGTTTTCAAAATATTGGATCGAGATTTGAGTTTTTAAAACTTTTCTTTTGAAATCAATTTCAAAACCTAGGTTTTAAATCGACATTTTTGTCATTTGCTAACCCCCCAGAATCTTATATTTTGAAATGTTTTCCTTAGAAAACAATCTGGATTCATTTTAAACTCAATTTCAACCGATTTCAATTCTCAGATAAGGCCCAGTTAGGTGGAGTCGCTTATGAATTCCTTTATTTATCAAAAATCTCAAAAATTTCAGTCTTAGTTGGATCAGGACTATGTATTTCCATCTTTTTGAATCTTTTTAAAACTCCATTCTGATTTTAAACCAGCCGTGGTCATATCTTTGCCCATCCTCGTCATTTTTGGCCAAAATTTTAGAGTCCCAATCTAATCAAGACTCTTTTCTTAGAATCCTAGTTGGATCAGGACTCTTTTTCCAGAGTCCTAGTCGGATCAGAACTCTACCTTTTTACCTATTTTTGAGAAAACCTATCAAAATTCTTTGTTTTTGGCAAAAACTCTAGAGTCCCAGTCGAATTAGGACTCTTTCTCAGAGTCCTAATTCAATCAGGACTCTATCCCGATTTCATTATTTACTCATGTTCTTCGCTTGTTTTCAAAACCTTCTTATCTGATTTTCAAAATCTTTTCATTTTAGCCAAAATTCTAGAGTCCCAGTCGAATTAGGACTCTTTCTTAGAGTCCTAATTGAATCAGGACTCTATCTTTTATCGTTATTCTGCTTGTTTTTAACCAAATCTTTCAAAATCTTTCAAAAAGAAGTAAAAAACTCAGAGTTTTGGTTGAACCAGGACTCTATTCAAAGAGTCCTAGTTGGATCAGGACTCTGACCCTGGTTTCAATTTTGAGAGAATCTTTAAAAAATCCTTCTATTTATCTCTTCAGGAATCAAAATTGTTATACCTTTATCATGAAATTTCAAAATTTTGGGATTTTATCCAAGAGTCCTGATCAAATAAAGACTCTATCCCAGAATCCTAATCGAATCAGGACTCTATCCAAAGTTTATTTTCTCAATTCATTTTCACTGGTTTTCAAAAGCTTTGTTTAATTCTTACCATTTATTTCTTAGAAAATAAAAGAATGTTTAGAGTTCTTGTCGGATTAGGACTCCACTGCAGAGTCCTAATCAGATCAGAACTCTGAACTGAACTTCAATTCTATTTTGATTTCACTTATTTTTCAAAATCCTCTCATTTATTTTCTCAGAAAATCTAAAATTCTGAGAGTCCTAGTTCAATTAAGACTCTGTCCCAAGAGTCTCAATTGGATCAAAACTATGTTTTGATTTCAATACTTGTCATTATTTTCACTGTTTTCACAAGTTTTGTTTATCTATTTTTCAAAAAATACAAAAAAAAATCTAGAGTTTTAGTCCGGTCAGGACTCTGTCCCAGAGTCTTAATCCAGTTTAGAGTCTATTCTGAAGTTTGTTTTTACTTTCATTGTCATTCATTTCTATTTGTTTTTCAAAAATTAGGTCATTTTGTAGAGTCCCAGTTGATTCAGAACTCTATTTCAGAGTTTCGGTTGAGTTAGGACTCTAACTCTGGCTGTATTTTTTAACTTGTTTTTACCAGTTCTGATAAAATCTTTCAAAAACTCCTTCATTTGGCTTTTAAAATCTAAAAATTTAGAGTCCTAATTGATTCAGGACTCTAGCCCAGAGTTCCAGTTCGCTTAGAACTCTATTTTCAAAGCTTTGAATCTTATATGTTGAATTTAACCCCATTTTAAAGCTATTTTCAGTCTTTATTTCAAAATTTTCAGAACTCTGATGTGGGACCCACTCAGTTGGCACCATATCTGGAGGAGTTCTGACCCAGTCAGAACTTTGTGTCATTTCAAAACATTCAAAATCTAATTTTACTTTTGAATCTCTTTTGAAAAACCTTTCATTTTCAAGTTTTAAAATCATTTCTGAAAAATCAAACAAAGCCCACTCAGTGTATTTCCATCTTTTTGAATCTTTTTAAAACTCCATTCTGATTTTAAACCAGCTGTGGTCATATCTTTGCCCATCCTCGTCATTTTTGGCCAAAATTTTAGAGTCCCGGTCTAATCAAGACTCTTTTTTTAGAATCCTAGTTGGATCAGGACTCTTTTTCCAGAGTTCTAGTCGGATCAGAACTTTACCTTTTTACCTATTTTTGAGAAAACTTATCAAAATTCTTTGTTTTTGGCCAAAATTCTAGAGTCCCAGTCGAATTAGGACTCTTTCTTAGAGTCCTAATTCAATCAGGACTCTATCCCGATTTCATTATTTACTCATGTTCTTCGCTTGTTTTCAAAACCTTCTTATCTGATTTTCAAAATCTTTTCATTTTAGCCAAAATTCTAGAGTCCTAGTCGAATTAGGACTCTTTCTTAGAGTCCTAATTGAATCAGGACTCTATCTTTTATCGTTATTCTGCTTGTTTTTAACCAAATCTTTCAAAAAGAAGTAAAAAACTCAGAGTTTTGGTTGAACCAGGACTCTATTCAAAGAGTCCTAGTTGGATCAGGACTCTGACCCTGATTTCAATTTTGAGAGAATCTTTAAAAAATCCTTCTGTTTATCTCTTCAGGAATCAAAATTGTTATACCTTTATCATGAAATTTCAAAATTTTGGGATTTTATCCAAGAGTCCTGATCAAATCAAGACTCTATCCCAGAATCCTGATCGAATCAGGACTCTATCCAAAGTTTATTTTCTCACTTCATTTTCACTGGTTTTCAAAAGCTTTGTTTAAATCTTACCATTTACTTCTTAGAAAATAAAAGAATTTTCAGAGTTCTTGTCGGATTAGGACTCCGCTACAGAGTCCTAATCAGATCAGGACTCTGAACCGAACTTCAATTCTATCTTGATTTCACTTGTTTTTCAAAATCCTCTCATTTATTTTCTCAGAAAATCTAAAATTCTGAGAGTCCTAGTTCAATTAGGACTCTGTCCCAAGAGTCTCAATTGGATCAAAACTATGTTTTGATTTCAATACTTGTCATTATCTTCACTGTTTTCACAAGTTCTTTTATCTATTTTTCAAAAAATACAAAAAAAAATCTAGAGTTTTAGTTCGGTCAGGACTCTGTCCCAGAGTCTTAATCCAGTTTAGAGTCTATTTTGAAGTTTGTTTTTACTTTCATTGTCATTCATTTCTATTTTTTTTTCAAAAATTAGGTCATTTTGTAGAGTCCCAGTTGATTCAGAACTTTATTTCAGAGTTTCGGTTGAGTTAGGACTCTAACCCTGACTGTATTTTTTAACTTGTTTTTACCAGTTCTGATAAAATCTTTCAAAAACTCCTTCATTTGGCTTTTAAAATCTAGAATTTTAGAGTCCTAATTGATTCAGGACTCTAGCCCAGAGTTCCAGTTCGCTTAGAACTCTATTTTCAAAGCTTTGAATCTTATCTGTTGAATTTAACCCCATTTTAAAGCTATTTTCAGTCTTTATTTCAAAATTTTCAGAACTCTAATGTGGGGCCCACTCAGTTGGCACCATATCTGGAGGAGTTCTGACCCAGTCAGAACTCTGTGTCATTTCAAAACTTTCAAAATCTAATTTTACTTTTGAATCTCTTTTGAAAAACCTTTCATTTTCAAGTTTTAAAATCATTTCTGAAAAATCAAACTGGGCCCACTCAGTGTGGCGCCATATTTGAAGAAGTCAGGGTTAGTCAGTGTCCTAGTTAGGTTAGGGATTTAGAAGAGTCAAAATCTATTTTGAAAATCCATTTTAACTTTGTTTGTTTTAACTATTGTTTTTCAGCTTTAAATTGAAATTTAAAAAAAACCAATGTGGGCCCACAGAGGGTGGCGCCACATTTGGAGTTATTTTAATAGGATTAGGAGTCTTAGGTTAATTATGGCCTAATTAGGAAGGTTTAGAAGCCCAAACCAATTAGGAAAAATCGCCCCCCCCTTTAGAGTTCATTGTTTTAAAACTCTTAAATTAAACCTAAAAAAAAAATTCTATATAAAGAGTCCATAGGGGGTCGACCCCCTATTCTTCTCCTTTTGGATTCTTGGAGCTTCTCTCTCCTCTTTCTAGCACTCCATCTTCTTCATTGCAGCTGCAGCCCCTAAGGTGAGTTCCTTAATGGCTTTTCATGACTTTATTAGCTTTCTTTGTTTCTTTTTATGAATTTAACCATCGGCACCATCTCTTTCATGGTTTTAACCATGGATTCAATCTCAAGAACCTCAAGCTCAATCCAAGAAGATGATCTAACCCAATTACATACTGTTTTCCATGATTCTAATCCATTAGAATCGTTTATGCTACTGTTTTTCATATTCTTAACCAAAGAAACATGAGATTTATATGTTAAATGGATTAAATCCATGTTTTCAAAGGTAAAAATAATTTCAGGCATAAATTTCCTGTGTTTTATTTATTGTTTTATCACATTAATATTTATGTCATATGTTTTAATACTAAAATATATTTTGTTTTTCTGTTTAGGTATTTTTTAATGTTTTTCATTGTTAAATCATGTTTTTTTAGTGTTTTATTGGATTTTCATGTGTTTTGATTCTAGATCTGTAAAAAGCATGTTATTTTGTAGTTAAATCTTTGTTAGAAATTGCTGATTTTTTTATATGTGATACATGGATATGTTATTGAGTATTTGTAAAAAAATTAGAGGTTTTGGGATTTTGGAACCCTATTGGAAAAATACAAAGTCGAATCAGGATTTTTGTTGATTAAATTCAAGTATAACTTTTAGATGCGATATTTCTCTCATCTGATATTTGATTTGAGATCCGTAAAGTGAAATGGCTTTGTGTTGATATCAGATATTTACTGTAAAATATTCATAATTTTTTTGTCATTGTTTGATATTTTTTCTTTGTCAGAGAATCAGATCAACTTTTTAAAACTTGTTATGATTTACTAAAACAATAATTCAACTTGTGTTGATAATAAATCCTTAATCGTAGATCCGATTCAGAATCTGTAAAAAAGGAAGTTTATTATTTATCTCTCTATTATTCACTTCTAAAATATTAGAATTTTTTAATGAAATTTGCTGTTTTTTTCTGTATTTGCAACCGGAAGTTCCTGTTTTGATCAATTTTATATTCGTTAAATTTAAGTCTAGATTGCCAGAACGATATCTCCCTAACCAGAGATGATTTTTCCAATATGTAAAGTGGAGATTCTTTGTTTATCTGTCTATTTTGTTTTTGTTAAATTTCAGAAATTTATATGGTGAATTTATCTCTGATTCGGGTCTAACAGTGAAACTGGTATGTGACCACGGGTAAAAATAACATATTTTAGAGTTTTAATGCAATTTTCTATTTGGAATAATGGAAAAAATATATTTTTATGATTTCAATCTAATTTTAGGGTGATACAAAGTATAGGTGCCGATTTTTATGAATTTTGTAACCCATTTGATGCTTGGATGAGCCAAATTGCAAAACAGGGTGTCCGTAGGATCCCGAAACAATGCCAAAATCATGATTTTTATGATATTTTTAGTTTTTTATCCATAAGTTCATGTTTTTAGGGTTTGTTCATGTTTAGAATCATGCTAGGACACCTAATGGTCTATTTGGTTGTTATTTGATTTTATTTAAACCCTAAATCCAAAGTTTTTACCAAAATATTTTCTGAAAACCCTGATTTCCAGGCCATAGTCTTGCTATCAGGGGCATTTTGGTCATTTGACCTTATTTCTGAAATTTCTAACTTGGATTTTCTTATTTTCAAACATACCACATCACATTATGTTTGATTTATTTTCATTTGAATTCCAAAACCTCATTTTTGCAAAATATCTTTCTGAAAAACCCTGGTTTCAAGGCCATAGTCTTGCTATCAGGGGTATTTTGGTCATTTTGACCCAGTTTCAAATTTTCAAATCTCATTTTCATATTTTTTCAATTTTATTTCTGATTTCATTATGTTTATCTTAGGGAATCATGAAAAAAGACTTATATCTAGCAAAATTCAGTAATTTATAGATATTACTAGATAAATCTAGAAAAGCCAACATATTTTCACTAACAAGTTTTCTAGTTTTGCAGGGACATTCTAAGGCTGTATTTTTCTTTAATTTTCTTCATTTAAATTCAATTAGTGATGTAAATTAAATGTAAACTTTAGAATAAGAATTTCAATTTCTGCTTAGATTAGGATTTGCATTGCATATAGTTTAAACTTTGATATATAATTGTTATGCTTGTCATTTATATGCATATTTCTACAAATCCACTATGATCTACACGAATGGCACATGCACAAGCTCTTAGTGAGTTGACAAACTCGATGGAATTCGTATTTATGGCCATAGTCAGAATACGAATGAGACCCAGATTTGTGATCTTCATATTAGCTACATTCAGCCTACACTCTTAGGCTAACTTCAAAATGCACTATATTTTTCAAAACTCAAAAGGATTTTATCAATTTCTTAAAGAAATATCTTTCAAATCCATATTCATTCACTTCATTCAATTTGCAAATCCCAATTCCAATTCAGAGAAATTGATTTTCTCAAAATTTTCTAAGTCTTACTCAGAAATCGATTTTCTAAAAACTCTGAGCTTTCAAATGGCATTTCAAGTATTTTGCAAAGTTCAAAATTCGATTTTCCAAGTCATATTCTTTATTTCAAAGTTCAAATTCAAAGAAATCAATCTTCTCTTAATCATTTCATGTTTTCTTAGAAATCAATTTTCATAAAATTTCTAGATTCTTCAATAATCGATTTTCATTTTCCTCAGAAATATTCTCTCAACAAAGCTCACAATTTTCAAAAGAGTCATATTTTTCAAAATATTTTCAAGTATTTCAAATCTCAGAAGCAAACATCATGTTTTCAAATCTGCATTTTCAGAAAATTCATAGCACATGCCTGATTCTTTGTGCATTTAGAAAATAGAACATCGATTTAGACAAGTTGAGCAAAGTTAAGCATACTTTTGATCCTTGGTTCAATTACCCTTGGTAAAGGCACAAAAAATGGTTGAACCTCGTACCGACAGACAAGTCCCATTCTTCAGAATTAAACAACATTTTAAAACTGTGGCGAGTTATTTTCAAAATCCTTTTCAAAGGTCAGTTTGACTTACAAAAGTAAAATTTTGTGATGATAACAGAAACCCTCTCCCCCTTCGTTGCTCTCTCATTTCTCTTAGCACCCCGAATCCCTCTCCCCTCTCACCTCGCACTGACAACCTCACCACCACCGACATCCTCCCATCCGGCAGCCCTCAGGTGACCTCCCCTCCCCTCTCCTATCTTCTCCTATTGACGGGATCGACACAGGAAACCCCATCGTGAGTTCCCTTCCAAAAACCCAAGGTCGGAAGCCCAGGTGTGCATCCCTCTACTGCCTCATTTCCCCCTTTTCTTTTCCTCTACTTTTTGTCGACCGACAGTGGCAAAACCCCCTGTCTGTTGGTCTTTTACGGCAGAGAATGGTCGTCCGACAGGGGATTTAGCCCTTGCCACTTTGCCGATAGATCGGTAGGAGTAAAACCTCTGCAGCCTGTGAGAAAGGTTCTGGTAGGGGGTTTGGGGCCCCTGCTTGCCTTTTCTTTCACCAGGGAGGGTCAAACCCCCTCCCTGTCTCCTGTTTTCCTATTTTCCTGTTTTGATGCACAGGGGAGGGTTCGACCTTCCCTACCTCTGTTTGTCGTAGGGGAGGGCTGAAGCCCTCCCTGCCTTTGAGCTACGCAGAGGAGGGGACCCTCCCTGCCTTCATAGTACGCAGGAGAAGGGGTCAAGCCCCCTCCTCCATCCCTTTGATGTTAGGGGAGGGGTCGAGCCCCTCCCTGCTTGTCTTTTACACAGAGGGAGGGGTCAAGCACCCTCCCTGCTTGTCTATTGCGCAGGGAAGGGGTCAACCCTCTCCCTGCTTCCTTGTTTCGCTGGGAAAGGGTCAAACCCCTTCTTCTCTAGCGTCAGGCAGAGGTTTCGCCCCCTGCCTGTTTGCGTGTTCTTCAAGCAGTGTCCAAGCCCCTGCCTCTTTGCGTATTTGACAGGCAGGGGCGAAACCCCCTGCCTCCCCCTTTGTGGCTAGCGGGCAAGGGTCTCGCTAATGCCTCTTTGCTCTTTCGGCAGGCAGGGCGAAGCCCCTGCCTCCCTCATTGCCTTCATCAAGCAAAGGTGCAACCCCTGCCTCTATCTGAACCATTGACAGATAGGGGTGCATCCCCCTGCCTCCCTGTTTCTCGCTAACAACAGGTCAGCAGGGGCTCGCAGCCTCTGCTTCTTACACTTAAAGCAGGTTTGCAGAGGCATGCTACCCCTGCTTCTGCCTCTTTCACAACAGAATAGTGGCAGTGGCTCTGTCATTTCTATTTTCGATTGAGATAACATGTTGACTTATCTCTTTTGCATTTCGTACGATGGATCCTGCTCGTGTCCCGCGACCCGAGCCGTCAATTGATTACACCCGTAGACACCAGCAAGCTCGCAACTCTCCAAAGTAGGGGAAGATTGCATGGAAGACTTGGACAATTGAAGTGAGTTCAATTAATATTGGGGCATTAAATTCCTTTTCTTTTTCAAAAATGCGGGACAATCCTGACATCATTCATGAGAGAAATGATATTACCTATGAGGGTCTTTCAAAAACCATGAAAATTTTAGTTCAAATATTTTATTACAACCCATTTCAAAGATCAATCCTTGTGTTGATCTCATCAACCCTTGTGTTGATCATATTGATTTCGAATTATTGCATTTCAAAGATCGACCTTTGTGTTGATCATATTTTCTAAAAATTTGGTTTTCAAAACATTACATTTCAAAAGATCAATCCTTATGATGATCATACTGATTCCGAACCATTGCATTCAAAGATCAACCCTTGTGTTGATCATATTTTCCAAAAAATTAGTTTCAAACCATTACATTCAAAGATCCAACCTCGTGTTGATCTCATTTTCCAAAGTTTGATTTCATTACATTCAAACATCAACCCTTGTGTTGATCATATTTTCCAAAAAATTAGTTTCAAACCATTACATTCAAAGATCAACCCTTGTGTTGATCTCATTTTCCAAAATTTGATTTCATTACATTCAAACATCAACTCTTGTGTTGATCATATTTTCCTAAAAATTGTTTTCAAATCATTTGCATTCAAAGATCAACCCTGGTGCTGATCTCATTTTTCCAAAAAATTGATTTTATTGCATTCAAAGATCAATCCTGGTGTTGATTATGTTTTCTAAAAAATTGATTTCAAATCATTACATTCAAAGATCAACCCCTGTGTTGATCATATTTTCTAAAAATTGATTTTGAATCATTGCATTCCAATATCAACCCTCGTGCTGATCATATTTTCTACAAATTAGTTTACAAATCATTGCTTCAAAAAAATTAACCCTCATGATGATCTCTCATGAATGATCCCATTTCAAAGATTAGCTCTCGTGGTTAATCTTTCTTTCCAAAAATGATTTTCTCATCTTCTTCTCTCATTTTAAAGATCCCACATGCAGGTAGGATCAAACTCTTTTTTTTCAACTTTTATCAGCCTTTTGTTTATCCATCTTTATCAGTTTTATCAATTTTTATTCATTTTTTTAATTATTCATCCATTTTATTAATTCTTCTTGATTCTTATTTCAAAAAATACCCTTTCAGGTTAAGGGATAAACCTAATGCCTCTTTCCCATGAGGTATTTCTTTTTCCTTCTTTTCTTTCTTTTTCTTCTCTTTTAGGTTAAGGGATAAACCTGAAACCTCATCCTACGAGGTCCTTCTTTCTTCAGGATAAGAGATAGTCCTGAATGTCATTTTCTTTTAAAACTTCATTAATTTCTGCTAAATCTTTTTCTTCATTCAATTTTATCAATTTTATTTCTTAATTAAATTTTAATTCTTCCAAATTCTTTATTAAAGTTTTTTTTACCAACTTTTTGCCTAAATTTTATTCCTTTCCCATTCAGGATAAGGGATAATCCTGAAAACCCCTCATAGGAGCAACAATGCTACCTGTGAGAATTCTTTCCATAAAATTTCCTTGATTCTTCACTTTTGTCAAATCTTCCAACAATTTCTATCTCTTCTCATTTCTTCTTTTAAATTTTATTTCCTCTCCAATCAAGATAAGGGAGCAATCAGATCATTCCGTCTCCTAAATGGTCATTCTCAATCCCAGGTCCGGTCCTCGCACTGGCAAATTTCTAAAAATTCAATCTCTTGTCAAAAACCTGAGTTTTCACTCGGGCTTCTTCCTTTATTCTTTCGTTCGAAGTTCTGAGTTCCGACCAGGACTTCCTTCTGAATCCAATCCTCGCATTAGAAATCCATCATCTCTTTGGAAATCCGAGTTCCAGCTCGGGTTTTCTTCAATTATTTTCAGTCGAAGTTCTGAGTTCCGACCAGGGCTTCCTTTTGAATCCAATCCTCGCATTGGAAATCCTTCATTTCTTTAGAAATCCGAGTTCCAGCTCGGGTTTTTCTTCTATTATTCTCAGTCAAAGTTCTGAGTTCCGACCAGGACTTCCTTTTGAATCCAATCCTCGCATTGGAAATCCTTCATTTCTTTTGGAAATCCGAGTTCCAACTCGGGTTTTTCTTCTATTATTTTCAGTAGAAGTTCTGAGTTCCGACCAAAACTTCCTTCTGAATCCAATCCTCGCATTGGAAATCCTTCATTTCTTTGGAAATCCGAGTTTCAGCTCGGGTTTTTCTTCTATTATTTTCAGTCGAAGTTCTGAGTTCTGACCAGGACTTCCTTTTGAATCCAATCCTCGCATTGGAAATCCTTCATTCTTTTTGAAATCCGAGTTCCAGCTCGGGTTTTTCTTCTATTATCTTCAGTCGAAGTTCTAAGTTTCGACCAGGACTTCCTTTTGAATCCAATCCTCGCATTGGAAATCCTTCATTTCTTTTGAAAATCTGAGTTCCAGCTCGGGTTTTTCTTCTATTATTTTCAGTCGAAGTTCTGAGTTCCGACCAGGACTTCCTTTTGAATCCAATCCTCACATTGGAAATCCTTCATTTCTTTGGAAATTCGCGTTCCAGCTCGGGTTTTTCTTCTATTATTTTCAGTCGAAGTTCTGAGTTCCGACCAGGACTTCCTTTTGAATCCAATCCTCGCATTGGAAATCTTTCATTCTTTTTGAAATCAGAGTTCCAGCTCGGGTTTTTCTTCTATTATCTTCAGTCGAAGTTCTAAGTTCCGACCAAGACTTCCTTTTGAATCCAATCCTCGCATTGGAAATTCATCATTTCTTTTTCCCCTTCAGGTTAAGGGATAAACCTGATGCCTCCTGCTAACGAGGTATTTTTTTCCTTCCATTCAATTCAGGATAAGGGGACAAAATCCTGAAAGACGACCACATGCAAATAAACTATGATGGTCCGTTAATTTTTACCAAAGAATCTTTATTCTCTGAAAAATTCACTTTGTCTAGCTCATCTTTACAACCCAGTCCTCGCACTAGGGTATTTTCCAAAATCTTCAAACATATATTGAGCTCATTTGGAGGATCAGATCCTCGCACCAATAACTTTCTACATTCAATCTCTTGATCAAAATCCTTTCTTCTACAAAATTCAAGTTCTGATTTAAAATCTCCCAAAAAAGCTGATGTATTTCAAACGTCCCAGTTTTTACTGGTCAGGTATTTCAAACGTCCCAGTTTTTACTAGTCAGATATTTCAAATGTCCCAGTTTTTACTGGTCAGGTATTTCCGAAAAGATCCAACACTCGTTGGTCATGTATTTCAAACGTTCCAGCATCTTGTTGGTCAGGTATTTCAAACGTTCCAGCTTTTGCTGGTCAGGTATTTCAAAAGATCCAACACTCATTGGGCATGTATTTCAAACGTTCCAGCTTCTTGCTGGTCAGATATTTCAAACGTTCCAGCTTTTGCTGGTTAGGTGTTCCAAAAGATCCAACGCTCGTTGGTCATGTATTTCAAACGTTCCAGCATCTTGCTGGTCAGGTATTTCAAACGTCCCAGCTTTTGCTGGTCAGGTATTTCAAAAGATCCAACACTCGTTGGGCATGTATTTCAAACGTTCCAGCTTCTCGCTAGTCAAGTATTTCAAACGTTCCAGCTCTTTGCTGGTCAGATCCAACACTCGTTGGTCATACATTTCAAACGTCCCAGCTTCTCGCTGGTCAGGTATTTCAAACATCCCAGATTTTGCTGGTCAGGTATTTCAAAAGATTCAACACTCGTTGGGCATGTATTTCAAACGTTCCAGCATTTCGCTGGTCATGTATTTCAAACGTTCCAGCTTTTGCTGGTCAAGTATTTCCAAAAAAAAAAAAAAAGATCCAACACTCGTTGGTCATGTATTTCAAACGTTCCAGCTTTTCGCTGGTCACGCATTTCAAACGTTTCAGCTTTGCTGGTCATGCATTCCCAAAAAGGACTCAGCTTTTGGTCGTGTATTTCCAAAAGACCCAGCTCTTGCTGATCATATATCTCAAAAGGTCCCAGCTCAAATTGTCGAGCTCCCAACTCAACCTATTTCCATAAATCAAACCTTCAGGGTGTGATTTCTCCGTTCTCTCATTTCCAAACCTTCGAGTTTCAAACTCTCAAATCTATCATTTCCAAAATCTTCATATCTCTAAATCTCTCAATTCTATCAATTCTCCAAACCTCTGGGTACAATATTTTCAAAATTTCATCATTTTTTTCAACCCTCGGGTTATAATCTCCCAATTACATTTTCAAAAGATTTCAAAAACCTATTGATCATATATTTAAAAGGTTCCAGCTTTCGCTGGTCATGTATTTCAAGGAGGTTCAAGCTTCTGCTGGTCATGTATTTCAAAGGTTTCAGCTTTCGCTGGTCATGTATTTCAAAGGTTCCAGCTGCTGCTGGTCATGTATTTCAAAGGTTCCAGCTTTTGCTGGTCATGTATTTCCCAAGATCAAAAGATTGCAACTCAAGGTCCTGTCAAAATCTATATTGAGTGATTATTTCACAAAGAATTCGGGAAAACTTTGCCAATTTGCTAAAAGCATTTGTTGATTCTAAAAATCTGATTACACAAAAAGAATTTTCTCAGATTACCTCCAGTATTTCTTTTCAAAAAGGTGAAACTTTTTGCGAAAAGAGGTAAAATTTAAATCTTTATCTGATTGATCAACCAAAAGGATGTAAGAAATGTCCTCGATATGATCAACAAAAGAAATCTTCAATGATGTTGAAAAGCCAAAAACGAATTGATATTGATCTTGGCTATGGCGCATGTTTAGAAATGACTTTCTGGCAATCAGGTAGTAGAAATATCTTGAACTATAAAAAGAATCCACTCAACCTATATCTTCTCATTCGTTTAAAAAGTTGCAATCAAATATCCGCAAAAGGGATCTCTTAATTGTCGTCAAGATGAAGGCAAATTAAGCGAGTAGACCCCCGGGGCCAAAGAAGATTGGAAACATCTCCAAGATGACGGAGTTTGTGACGGATCCTTCCAGGGAAAGTTCAGATCACCGTCGAGATGAAGGCGAGTGTGATGAACCTACCGACAAACCCTAAAAGATATTTGATTTCTGCTATCACCTAAAGACCTTTTTGAGCCAATATAATCCCTGAGAGAAAGAAGGATCGGAGCATCTCCAAGATGAAGGAGTTTGTGACGTACCCTTCTATGAAAAAAGAGAGAAAAGTCAGGAACCATCCAAATGAAGGATGATGTGAAAAATCGAGAAAGTTCAATGACTCAAAAAGAGTGCAAAAGGATCATCATGGGAAAACACCCAGATATCAAACTGCCAAAGTTACCAGAAGTCATCTCTTCTCATGCAAAATTCCTTTATCAATATCTTTTTATTCCTGCTTTTATGAAATTAAGAATATTTCTTCTACTTCTCATATCAGGGAAATGGATAGCTTCCTTGAAGAAAATCATCAGTGCTAAAATTTTGAATTTGACTCTTAGAACTGAGGAGTTAACCTCATTGGAGGAAATACTCTAAGTAAAAGAGGAAATATCTTTGCACATACGTGCACATTTCTAAGCATTTGAATCTACTACGATTTTATCTTATTGGCAAAATTTTCTAGCTATTCCAAAGAATGAAATAAACATTCAATATCCATTTTTTATGCAATCTAGCGTTGTTTATATTTCTCAAAAGAGTTGCATCTGAAGGAAGTATCTCTTCCTGTCCCATCACGGAGGAATTCCGTATGGACGATCCACTCAGGATAAGGGTCAAACCTGAACCATTTGCGAAAGATCATTTAATTTTAAAAGCTATTTCAGTCTCAGCAATGAGACGCCCAATTTCTTCCCCTTTTCAAAGCTTTAGGGACTCTATATTTCCTCCTTTCGCAAAAACCCCTCTCGGATTTGTTCATCCAAATTCCGAAGGTCCCATCGTGCTTTCTCCATTTTGAGAAACCTGTATGGTAGAGTTCCCCCACTCAGGATAAGGGTCAAACCTGAACCATTTGCGAAAGATCATTTAATTTCAAAAGCTATTTCAATCTCAGCAATAAGACACTCAATTTCTTCCCCTTTTCGAAGCTTTAGGGACCCTATATTTCTTCCTTTCGCAAAAACCCCTCTCGGATTTGTTCGTCCAAATTCCGAAGGTCCCATCGTGTTTTCTCCATTTTTGAGAAACCTGTATGGTAGATTTCCCCCACTCAGGATAAGGGTCAAACCTGAACCATTTGCGAAAGATCATTTAATTTCAAAAGCTATTTCAGTCTCAGCAATGAGACGCCCAATTTCTTCCCCTTTTCAAAGCTTTAGGGACTCTATATTTCCTCCTTTCGCAAAAATCCCTCTCGGATTTGTTCGTCCAAATTCCGAAGGTCCCATCGTGCTTTCTCCATTTTGAGAAACCTGTATGGTAGAGTTCCCCCACTCAGGATAAGGGTCAAACCTGAACCATTTGCGAAAGATCATTTAATTTCAAAAGCTATTTCAATCTCAGCAATGAGACACTCAATTTCTTCCCCTTTTCGAAGCTTTAGGGACCCTATATTTCTTCCTTTCCAAAAACCCCTCTCGGATTTGTTTGTCCAAATTCCGAAGGTCCCATCGTGTTTTCTCCATTTTTGAGAAACCTGTATGGTAGATTTCTCCCACTCAGGATAAGGGTCAAACCTGAACCATTTGCGAAAGATCATTTAATTTCAAAAGCTATTTCAGTCTCAGCAATGAGACGCCCAATTTCTTCCCCTTTTCAAAGCTTTAGGGACTCTATATTTCCTCCTTTCGCAAAAACCCCTCTCGGATTTGTTCGTCCAAATTCCGAAGGTCCCATCGTGCTTTCTCCATTTTTGAGAAACCCATATGGTAGATTTCCTATCCAGATTAAGAGTTAACCCGGAACCTCGCTTTTGCGAGGTATCTTCCTTGCAGGTTTGGGTTAAACCTGAGTCACATTCCAATGAGATTCCTCATTTTTGACAAGATGTTTTCTTCCAGTCCCATCACGATTTTCTCATCTTTTACTCAATCATATCATTTCGAGGATCTCCTCTCCCCAAAATCATTAAGGAAAAGGTTTCAAAGCCTGAAAAACCATATTTTCAAAATAATTCTTCCACACCCAGTTCAGACCTGTTGACTGGGGCGTTTTCAAAATTTGTAGTGTTGTCTTTGCCACTAAGCTCGACTCTCAACCGGCTTAGTAGCAAAGAGGGGCATCTGTGAACACCCCAAATTTTTCAAAGTTTTGTAAAAATGACCCTTTTTCCCCTAACTTCGTTTTCTGAGAAAATCAAGTCATTTCTTCAGATTCTCTGAATTAAAATTCATATTGATATATTCAAAATTAACTCTGGATCCGAATCCAGCACTTTAAATCCATATTTCCTCAAAATCCGGATCAAAACCCATTTCTGAAGAAATTTCCTCAAAATAGCTTTTAAAATTCTCAGAAAAAATTCCTTTTTTGTAAATATTTTTATAAAAACACAAAAATTAGTTTTGACCTTTTGGTTTCTCGTAAAAATCTAAGATTTTTATTCTAAAAATACAAAAAAATGAAAAAATAACACAAAAACCAAAAATTTGGAAAATTTTTGAGAAAAACAAATGATTTTTTTTTAGCTTTTTGAAAAACAAATTTCGCTAAAGACCTTTGAAGCCCTCTTTTTTAAAAAAATTGAAAGTTGAAGGGGGGTCTTTTGCAAAACCCTTTTAGGGTTTTCTTTTCGTAAGGAAAAAAAGAGAGGGCAGCCGGCTGGCGCCTCCCCCCTCCTTCCTCTCTCTCCCTCCATCGATCTTCCCCTCTCTCTCCCGTTCATCTCTAACTGACAAATCCTCCCGATTCTTCTTCTCTCTCATTAAAAAGGCACGGAAGGCCTATTTTCCAGGGATCCGTTTTTCACCTCCTCATCGTGTTCTCCTCAATTCCCTCTTCTCCATCTGTCTTTTGCTTCCTCTCTCTGGTGTTTCCCTGGAGGCTACTGAAGATCGATTCCCTTCTTTTTAAGGTCTCTGTAAGCAAGAAGAATCCACAAGCTTCACCTCTGGTTCCTTTGAAGGAGCATCACCTTCCCTTTTCCCAAATTTTCAGTGCTCCGGTGAGTCTTCTTCCTCCTTGTCTACGTTCCAAATTTTTGTTGTTGTTGGATTTTCTGTTTCCAACTTCCACTAATGCACTTTGGTGGTTTCGGTGTTACCTGTGTAACATTCACCCATCCGTGTGCTAAAGTAAAAGGGAACGATCATGTTCCGATAAGTTTTTATGTTTGGTTATTTCATTCGATTTGCCATTTCATTAGTTTTTTTTTTATATTGCCAGGCTCAATCGCCTTAATCGTTTCATCCAAAATCCCAATTCAATTTTTTTTTTTTGTTAATCTTCTAGTTTGTTTTCGTTTTGAATTTCTGGATATGTTATAACTTGTCTGAATTTCTCTGCCTATATTTGCCTGAATTCGGCTTCAGTATTATTGCTTTATGATTCCCTCTGAGTCGTTATCTCTATTGCATTAGGATTCATGGTTGTTTTATGTTATTAAGCTCCATCGATCTGGTTGGCATCATCATTGGTGATTTGTTGGCATCTTAACGATCAGCGTTGTGCATTCGTTAGAGCTATCCGAGATGGTAGGATGCAAGTTTCATTAGTTACATCCTCTGATGCTTGGTCCATCCCTGCATCTTATGTCCGGTACAGTATAGCATCGCCTACCCTTGATTGATCTTTTAGATCCCGTCTTTTCCTTTTCCGAGCACTCACTTTGCTTACTTACAGCCTGTTGCATTTCCAATTATGGTTTTACGGTGGATTCTTTACTTTCGTTTACCTGTTGCTTTGCCATTGGTGATGATCTTTCCTTGTTAACCCCAATGTTGTGTCAATCCCTATGACGAATTGTTCATCGCAGCAAGGCTACAGGCATTACTAATGTATCTTATCTCGAAAACGGATGTCATTGCTTGATTCAGAATATGCACAAACATTGATGTGTATTAGGCCGACAGCTCTTCCAGAGAAAATACCCTCATTGAGAGGGACAACATGCGGTAGCAATGGAAATCGTTGCCACAGGGGAATGTATCCCTCGATTACAGACCATGGCTACTCGATTGGAACTGATGTTGATAAATTTTGCTTTGGGATCTAATCTCTTTTGATCCCCAGAGTGGAGGATTCTCCCAGGTAAGGAAACAGGGCAGCACAAGAGCACCCATTAAACAATTCCCAGGTGCCTGCAACCATTTTTTTTTCTAAGTGAAGTTGTCAATAAGCTGAGGATGGTCCTATGCAACTCACTGGCATGTCATGTTCATCATTTAATATTCATAGGCAGTGTACCATTTGTATTAACATTTGCAGGTCAGATGGATTCTTAATATACAAGCCATGGTATTGATCTGAATACCAATACAAGTATCGTTGCACTTTCCTGCACCATCGTCATGTTCTCATTAATCCCTATTTCAATATTTGTTGCAGATTGTGTTACTCTCCTGCATTGTCGAGCATTACCTTCGTATCTCTGATTTCAACCTGCCACCCCATTTTTGACCCCTCTGCAGGTATCACATTGTAAGATTTAACTATTTAGGTAATGTTATTCACTTATCTGATATCAGTTAGATCATTTTATTCCTTGTCATCTTCATTGTCTTTGATATCATGCTTTCAACATGTTCTGTCTACCATCAATCAGTTATGGCAAAGTCTGTGCCAACTGTTGGTTTAGCTGCTCTTAAGTGATTAGCATCAATTAGTCTTGGTGTGTCATACCCGTTGTTTGTCATAGTTCAGATGGCCAAAATCCATACGGTGGGTAAGTATTCAAAATTTATTTCAGTTATAACTATGATTTTCATTGCCCATCCTCACATCCTTGCACCTTACTGTATTCCACCTTCTGTTCAAAAGAGTTACACTTGCTTATCTTAGAAGAACAAGATTGTCATACTTATGGAAAATGCGTCTGATCATCGCTTGCTTAATGATCATGCATTAGATGCAGATTTTCTTTGGACAAAGTTGAATATCTCTGGCAAAGTGATTAGCTCCTCGAGCTAGTCAGTCAAACTGTGGTACCTATGGGATACCCCTTTTTGGAGAGCTCTACTGATAAAATCTGTTTTGATGGTCTTCATGTGCTAAACAGAGATATAAGCATTCGGTGCAGAGGTTCAAATATAAGTTAAGGGTTCTCAGTTAAGGTTCTCTGTCAGCAGGGACTGTCTAGACCCATGAAAGGGGCGTGCATGTATCGATGGAAAATAGACAAGATAGATATAGGCTGGAATCCAATGTTACTTTCCTGTATATATATATATATATATATATATATATATATATATATATATATATATATATATATATATATATATATATATATATATATATATATATATATATATATATTTGTACTTTATATGTCAACATTTTAAAACATTTGTGCTTCTTTCTTATACTTTCAATTCAGCCATAGGCCTAGACCTATGGTGTCCCCTTCAGTAACATCGGCAATAGGCTGATGTTACATGACAACTTGAACTTATATTTCAGATATGTCCATAGACCTTACTATGTTGATGGAGTCGGTTAAAACCCCCTCCCCTTTTAGCCTATGGGTTTGGGCTGTCTCGATTTCCCTATCAGTTAAGTAATCTTCCCATACTAGCTTTTACATTTAATTATCATTTTGCTGGTGGCAAGGTCTTATACAATATGCTCTCTTTGTTGAGTGTTGCTGATACTCTGCCACCCCCAATAAGGATATATACTTCCATGATAAAACTCAATAAAATTCCATATACATCATTCACTTAGCATAAGTATAATGCTGAAGGTCAGGCATTTTTTTAGTTGGTTCATATCCCCTATGATATCTCGCGAAGGCATAAGATATCATGTAAACATTATCGTTACTCTTAAAAGTAGGAACGTGTGTGCATATAGAATATCCCACATAGGCATGTGTACATAGGTCCTTGAATCGACATTTTTTTTTCTTTTCACCATCTTCCATGTCTTTTACTCTGATTCTGTTTTGCAGGAAATATGTGGAAAATTTCATCATTTGGAGTTGTAAATTCAATTTTATATATTGTAATAGTTAGATCTTAAAATGAAAATTCTTGTCTTAGCTAGAATGAATGAGCATTGTAAACATCATAAATTACTTGTTTTTCATGCATTTTGGCCTTTATTTCTCAAATTCTCACAAATGGCAACACGAATGACACGTGCACCATTTCGTAAGAGGTAAGTTAATTCTAAGTTGACGATTTACATCAACGGCCATAGTCGGGGGTGTAAACAAAACTTAGAATTTTTATCTTTTACAAAATAACACTGGATCCACTTTCAAAATTCATCATATTTTCCTAAAATATTTTCTTCTTTTATCAGAATTTAACTTAAAATTAACTCAAAATATATGCCAATGGCCATAGTCAGGGTATATTGAGGGTTAATTTCATTTTAATTTCTATAAAAGCACCAAAAATGCATTTCATTCTTCACTTGAATTTAAATGTAGTTATTACATAATACATTCAATGACCATAGTCAGGAATGTATTATGTCTTCAACCTCATTTTTTAATTCATTTAAAGAATGGGATAGCTTTTCAAAAATCCAATTTCAAATTCTTTAAATTCATTCATCATTTAGGATAGAATTGCATCATACTTTTCAAAAATTCCTTTTAAAAATCCAAGTGATTGTGAATATCTCTTCTTTAAATTCCTATTTCAATTCTATCTCATTTCCAAAACTTCGAAATCAAATTCAAAATTCAACTTGATTCATTATTCCAAATTCAAGTTCAAAGTCCAATTTGACTTTAAAAATCATTCTCAAATCAACTTTGAAATACCAAAGTCCAAAGCTAGATCCTAATCTCAAATTGGATTCAGATTTCCAAGTATGAATCCAACTTCACTTTGGATCTTGGACTTCAGATCCAAAATCCATTCTAGGATCCAGATCCCTATTCCACTTTGGATCTCAGGCTTAAGATCCAAAATTTCATTTAGATCTAGATCCCAATTCTACTTTGGATCTCAGACTTCAGATCCAATTTCCCCTTTAGGATCCGGAACCCAATTCACCTTGGATCTCAAATTACAGATCCAAATTCCATTTAGGATCCAGAACCCAAATTCTACTCAGACCTTAGATCCAAATCCATTCTAGGATCCAGGACCCAATTCTACCTTGGATCTCAGACTTCAGATCCAATTTCATTCTAGAATTCAGAATCCAACTCTACTTTGGATCTTAGGCTTCAGATCCACATTTCATCTCGGATTCAAAATCCCGAATCCAATTCCATTCAAAACTTCAGATCCAATTCCATCTAGGATCCAAAGATCCAACTTTACTTTGGATCTCCAACTTCAGATCCCAATTCCATTTTGGATTCCAAATCTTGAATCCGATTCCATTCAAAATTCCAAATCCAAGTTCCACTTTAATTCCAAAAGCCAATTCCATTTCATTCTTGATTTCAAATCAGGTTCCCATTTCAGATCCTAAATTCAAAATTCAAAATTCAACTTTGAACTCTATTCAGAATCCAGATATTGGATTCAGATTTCATCTTGAAAATCCAACTTTTAAATCAATTCCATTTCTCAATTTTGTTCAAATTTCCCAATTCTATATTTCCTTCTGGTTCAATTCCATTTTTCATTTCTATTCTGATTCAAAGTCCATTTATGACTTTGAAAATTCCTTTTATCTCAAAACTTCAAAATCATTTTCCAAAATCCAGATTTATTTTCTCAAGCTCTTGACTATTCTAAAAACTTAGAACTTCAATCTTAAGTTCTAAGTTAGAAATCATTTCTTCACTTTATCAGATTCACTTGGAAATTCTTCAAAACATTTTCAAAAAGAGCATACATCTTTGCATTTGCACAAGCATGATTCTTTGTGCATCTAGACTTAGATAATTTTCTTAGCAAAACGAAAGGCATTAATTCGACCCTTGGTTCGATTACCCCTGGTAAAGGCGCCAGGAACGGTCGAACCTCGTACCGATGAGCGGATCCCGTCTCCCAGTTTTCCCGCAAATATTTCAAAAACGGAGGCGAGTTATTTCAAAATATTTTTCAAAATCAAGGTCAAGTGAGACCCGCAAAAGAGTTCCTCTTCTCTTCTCTTCTTTTCTTTTCTCTTCTCTCTTCACTTTCCGTCTTTTATTTTTCTCCCTTCAAAAGGAGGACATAAAGGTAGGAAAGGAAGAGAAAGAAAGAGAATATTACGAGAGGAAAAATTTTGTGATGATCACACCCACGGGCATAGATTCGGCCTCCCCAGTGATTGGAGTTAGGGGAAAGGGGACTACCAAACATTATACTAGATGGTAGATCCCATGGACTTCTGTAGAAGTTGGATGAATCCGTTGCCAAGTGACTGCCTTTGAGGAAAGCTCTCTCGGCTGAAAGCCGTCCCCTTAGGAGCAGACTCAACTAGCTATTCGGGTTATTGAAAATATATAGAATAACAGACGCCCAAACTAGTCTTAGTTGTTTCCACGATTTGCGTTTGTGCGTACTCGCAGGCCAGTAATATTGAAACATAAGTCTGTTCACACTGGTTGATGGGTCATAAGACTTACTAGTTGCTGGGTAGTTCACAGCTTACGATCAAATGAATCGTCATGCTGCATTTTGACAGTTGCATTGCTTATCTGTTAATTGCTTATATGTTTAACTGCTTATCTATTTAAATGTTTATCTGCTTTAAACTGCTTAGCATGCTGAATTAAATGTACTTAATTTAGTTTCTTTTTGTCTCTCTTGTACACCTACTAGTTTTTTGCAAAACTAACCTATTTTATGGGTACAAGTGATGATTAGGTACATCATAAGCGATGTCGCGATTGCGAGATGGCTTCAAGATTTCTTTTTTCTGCTCTTAGCTTGCGTCCTGGATGTTTTTGGGTTTTGTCACGGATTTTCCTTGGGATATCCAAATTTTGTACTATTGGAAACTTCTTTCAATGAAAGTGGCTTTTTCAAGTGTTTTGCAAGTAACATGTGAAGTGAGTTTTTGTTCTTTTAGCTAACGTGCCCAAAGTTATCAGCTTGCCTTTTTGAATTCAACAAAAGAATCATCTTCTGCTAATTACATAAACTCTGAAAGGAAATAGGTTTTTTCTAGTCTCTTGCCTGTTTTCTAAAAGGTTCGCAAGTTTGAAAATTTGGGGCGTTACACACACACACACACAGAGAGAGAGAGAGAGAGAGAGAGAGAGAGAGAGAGAGAGAGAGAGAGAGAGAGAGAGAGATGAAAACCTATCTAATGAAAAACCCTCACAAACCTACCTAATGGACATTTTATTGAATTTTTTGTTATTTTTTTTCAAAATATCGACCATACATATGTGATCTATATGCTTGTTTTTATATGAATCAGTTCTTGGATTCAGCTGCATGGATAGTTTTTATAAGTTTCAAAAATCAACAACGTACAATTTTCATAAAATTTTTAGACTTCAAATACTATTTTTTCTATCCAAAATTTATGATCAAAGTATCAATTTCTAGTAAATCAATCATGCTGAACACATCAGTAATTTTAAAAAAAATGAAAAAAATTCATTGGGTAGGTCTGGGACATTGGGAAGGTTTTCATTCCTCTCTCTCTCTCTCTATCTATCTATATATATATATATATATATATATATATATATATATATATATATATATATATATATATATGATTGTAGGTACAATCTAGTTAGAATCTCATGATGCAAGTTGTTGACTCAACTCAATCTAACGTCATAGATGTGTTCAGTATGCACAAATTAGTGAGACAAATATTGCGTCACATTTTTTTGACGAAAGCATGTTTTTTGAGTCAAGAAAAATTGACGCATTTACAACCATTCTTTTTTTATACAGTTGATTTTCATACCTTATAAAAACCAATCTCTGCATTGGATTTGAATGATGTGATCACACAAACACGTTTGTCATAGAATGATTTTTTTATAAGGAACTGAAACGACACATGGATCATGTTTCTTTCTCACTCATAAAACATGTTTTTCATTTAAAAAACATGATCCGTCGATTCCTACTAAATTGAACTTGTTGAATACATCTATGAGGTTAGATCGAGTCAAAACAACTTGCTGCATGAGATTTCAACTCGATTGTAGGTATAATCGACTGTGGCAAATATATATCCCTTATATTAAGCATTGAACTATTTAAATGATTAAAGTGTTATTGTGACATCATAAGTGGTTGCATTGTAATTATATACTTACTTTTTGAGGTTAAACACTAATTTTGCGTTTACAAATTAAATTTATTAAAATATTTTTATTTTAAAAATTTCATTGACTTTTAGTTCATTTCAATGTAGAAAACCTAATATTTCTTTAAAAGTAAGAATATGATTTTAAAATGCCACTATTTTGAGTTTTTTTTTTTTAGATTTAATGGTTTAATGCTGCTATTTTTATTTCTTGACAGAAGCAAATTGAGGGACAACACCCATGGGATTCAAACCCAAAATTCCTTAGTTATGATATTTTCACTTAACTATGCAACTATCTTATTAATACTTGGATAATGTTTTTTTTCAAAAAAAATATGATGTTTTAAGCCTTAAATATTTAAGAAAATCTTATATGCCCGATTTTTAAACTTTATAAAAACCAATCTGCACATTGGAATTGGATGATCTAAGAGTCAATTCTTATAAAATCAATCATGTAAAATCCATTTGTACTGACAGATCTAAGAAAAACACGAAATGAATCTTGAAAAGCTTAGTTAGTTGACAGTTAACTAAAAAAATGGCTAGCACTTATGCGATCAGCTGCACACAATTTTTTTTTGCATTTTTGACTGCCATTAAAGACCTGGGCGGGTCTTTAGAGACAGTAAAAAACCATCACTAATGACCTTTTCTTTGAAAAAAAGGGACCCGTGGCATGCAGGCACACATCCGAGTATCATACAATGCCTGGGGTATCCGAAGATACACTTTAGTATGTGTGTGTATAAGCTTATTCAGACCCAATCAGCTAAATTCATTAAGGGAATTAAATAAGTTCTTTCGTTCAATCCAAAAGAGATGATTTGAATCAATTGATTCAGGCTGGTTTAATTTGGACATTTGGAAAGCCACTAAGATTGTGTATGATTTCAAAACATTGAACAATTATAGAGAATTTATCAGATGACTATTTAGGAAGAGGAAAGAAAAGGAATCCTGCTAGCATGAATTTATTAAAGAGAGAAAAAAACAGGACTTGTAATGAGATTCCCATGGGCAACCATCTCCCTCACATAGTGAAAGTCTATCTGAATGTGCTTAGATCTGCTATGAAAAACATGGTCAGTCGACATGTGAAGAACATTAATGTTGTCACAATAAAGAGTAGGTGGCTTCATAACAGGAACCCCAATTAATGTCACATAATAAGGAAAGCAACCAAGTGAGTTCAGCGGTAGTAGACGCCATGGCGTGATATTCGGCCTCAGAACTTGATCTTGCAACTATGTTCTGCTTCTTTGCACTCTGATAGATATAATTGCTTCCAAGAAAGGTACAAAACCCAGCAGTGAATCACCTTGTGATAGGACAACCTGCCTAATCTGTGTCGCAAAAAGTATATAACTCGAGGGTGCTGTGAGACAAAAATTTTATCACAAAATTGATGGTCCCTTTAACATATCAGAGGATTCACTTTACTACTTGAAAATGTTTAATTTTTGGCGCATGCATATACTGATTGACATAGTTAACTCCAAAAGAAATTTTGGTTTCATGATGGTGAGGTATTGTAGGGAACCAACAATGCTTCTGTACAGAGTAGGATCTATAAAATCTTGATCACTTTTCTTGTTCACCTATCCCTTAGATATCATGGGTGTGTTCATAGGCTTGAAATCAAGCATTTTTTACCATTCTAGGATTTCTTTAGCATATTTTGTTTGACAAATAAACATACCATCTTCAGTATAGGCCACTTCGATGCCAAGAAAATAATAGAGGTTACCAAGGTCTTTGATAGAAAACTCCTTTTGTAGTTCACCAAAAAAAGCGTTAAGAAAATTATTGTTGTTACTCGTCAAAACCATATTGTCAACATAAATCAATAAAATCATGATGTCCTGCTTGGAATGGAAAGTGAACACAGAAGGATCTGACACAACTTGAAAAATTATAAGTAAAAAAGAAATTTCTCAGTCTCTCAAACCAGGCACGAGAAGCTTGACACATACCATATAAAGTCTTCTTGAGTTCACAAACATGCTTGGGATATTTTTCATTTTCAAAACTAGGTGGTTGTTTCATGTAAACAACTTCATTAAGGGCACCATGAAGGAAGACTTTTTTGATATCTAACTGTTTGATAACCCAGTGTTTGATAGTGGCCACTGTGAGGACAACTCTAGTACTGTTAGGCCGAATAACAAGAGAAAAGGTCTCTTAAAAATCAATTCCTTCAATTTGATTAAAACCATATGCAACCAGACATGTTTTAAGTCTATTCAAACCGTCGTTAACCTTTAGTTTGATTTTAAAAACCCTTTTTGAGCCAACAATGTTCATGGATGGTTTTCATTGAACCAAGTCCCAAGTGTGGTTAGCAGTTAAGGCTGCAATTTCTTCATCCATGGCAACTTTCCATCCCGGATGAGTCAAAGCCTCTTTGATGGACTTTGGCTTGCAAAGAATAGAGTCATACAAAATGTGAAGATTAAGGCATTTGGGATTGAGCTTAATGATACCTGCCATACTTCGGGTTACTATATGATGTGGAGTCCGAGTCTACTTTGGAGTAGGCAAAGTAGGAGTCGTATGATTGGCTGAGTCATGCTCACTAGTATGGATCGGCACATCCATTTCAATAGGCAATTCCTCAATAGTAGGGATGTTGGTTCCATGATTGAGACTCTCTGAACTACTAATAAGAGGTTGATTGGTGCATGTCTCTGCCTTGGTGCCATAATGACCCTGCATATTCTCAGGAATTTGATCATAACAAGTAACGTTGTGAGGGTCAATGGCAGGTAAATCTTCAATACCCTCAACAAAATTACTATTGGTCTCCCAGTTTTCAAAAGAACCTTCTGGATTTTATTCTTTAATAAGAGAAAAAACTTCAAAAACATTTTCATCTTTATATAGCAAGGCCGGGTCTTGATAAGACATATTATACTCATCAAAGACAACATGTCTTGACATGTATATGCACCCAATAGCAGGGTAGAGATACCTGTATCCCTTATATTGAGCACTATATGCAAGAAAAACACAAGGAAGAGATTTTGGATCAAATTTATTTTTTCATAGTTTTTCAAATAGGAAAAGCATCATGATCCAAAAACCCGAAGGCTTGAATAGTCTGGATGTGACCCAAATAGACAAAAATATGGGGAGTCTATGTTCAAACTGGATGAAGGAAGGTGATTAATAAAAAAAATGTTCGTAGAAAAAGCTTCAACCCAATATGGTTTTGGCACAGAACTACGAAAAATCATAGTCCCAATTAGGTGATGTTGTGATGATTTCTTTTCACAACCCCATTTTGCTGAGGTGTCATGGGACATGATATTTGGCATTTTATACCAATATCATCAAGATACTTAACAAATTTGTGACTGACAAACTCACCATCATCATCCGATTGGAACACTTTAATTTTTTTCTCAAATTGGTTTTCAACATATTTATGAAAATGAGCAAAACACTCATAGAAATGAGACTTTTGCTTCAAGGGATATATCCACGTGAATCTGGTATAATTATCAATGAAAATCACATAATACAGATAGTTATCGCGAGACAACAGAGGTGCGGGTCTCCATGTGGCGCCCCAAACCCCGACCTTGGAAAAACCCTAGGTTTTCTATGAATTTTTTTTGAAAGGTTTTACTAAAAACAACGGAAACAATGTGTAAAGAAGGTGGCAGTAACAGAACTGTAACAACGATTGAACAAGTAAAGTAACTGAAACAACAGCTCAACAAGTCAAGTAACTGAAACAACTATAATATGTCAGTTGTGGTTGGTTAGTCTTTAAGTTCTTCTTGTTACTCCTTCGGGTACGCGAAGGAACCTCGCATTCTGTGAGACATGCACCCAGCGTCTGTTATTTAATTTCTAGTGTGGTAACCGGGGATGCTACAGGCTGAGTAAACCTCATGCGAGCAACACGCAGCTGAGAGAAACTCTCGCATAGGCAAGGATTGCAATCCATACTACTGCAGTAGTGAGGTCCTAAAAAGGCAACCTCGACCTCCCTGACTCTGAGTGACTGGAGGCCAAAGGACGCTACAGCTCCTGTCAAAACATGTGTCGTGGTAACGACAAGTCACTCAGGGTTGTACCATCCACCCTCTCCAAGGTGAACCGTTTATGAATGGGGCGAAACATGTTTATCTTTCTTAGGCTCATTATTCAGTCATACCTCCTAACGAGGATTTTATGCCTCATGGTCCCCGTGGGGTACGCAAAATGAGGACTTAGCCTGCCCATCCACGTGCTCAGCTTCACACGGCTAACAAGAGCACATCACTCGTGAAAGCGATCTTAACACCAAATTATTTCTTTTCTAAATTAGGGTATAGCCACATGTGAGTTCACTCACGACAGAAGAGCCTTTGCCTAGAGACTCCAACCGAGTCCAGATACAAATCATATTCATTCATACCCTATGGTGTTTAAATTTAAGTTTCAGCCTTTTCATTTCATGAAGTAAGTGCACCTTGTGCACTCACCAATGGCTCAAGCAATGTACCAGTCAAGGTACGCACTACTCAGTACGAGTGTCAGGATGTGCTACGTGCAAGTGTAATTAAATACCACATGCTTTCTGTCATTTGCACAAACATCAGGAACATAGGCATTATACAATTTCTTATCTGAGAGACAAGATAATGTGAATGTGAGTGTACAGTTTCATACATATGGAATTTCATCAATTTCATCACTCAAGTAGTTGGAACTAACTCATTAAGATTGACACTTTACGTAACATGAGTTCATTCTCGTAGGGAAGACTCATGATTTGGCGTACTTATGTGTTGAGATTGAATTTAACAAAATTCCCATACGTATGGGCATTACATTCGCATTCCAAGGTGGGTCGTCGCTCTTGCAGAAGGAAAAATGCAATAGCGACACGAAAGACCATCATACTTGATTCAACACACTTACGTGTTTCTGAGAGAATCCGAGATATTCCCAAGTTATGGGAATAACATTAGCATTTCCACAGTTTAGGGTGCCGCGCCTGCGGACCCGATACAAAAATACTGAATAGTGTTCGTGACTTGTAACCAACATAGACTCTATGTACGTGGAGTTTGCAATAGTGCTCATCTGCTTACACAACTAGTCAATCGAAATGGAAACCAAGGTGTGAGTATTTCCCTTAAGAAGTGCAACACACATACGTGTCAAAAGCGAGTTATGGAAATAACCTATCTAATGCGGATTACATTGGCTTTTCCACGGTTTGGGATGTCGCGCCTGTGGACCCAAGACAAAGCATCAGACAATGTCCGTGACTCGAACCACGTAGGTTTCAAACATGTGAGGTTAGCAATAGTGCTTGCCCTCACGCATAACTAGCCAACCTAAACTAACCCGAGGTAGGCATGTCTAAACATGTGCGTATATATGTAAGTATAAGACTCGTTTTTATCTATCTATATATATATATATACATACATATATACATAAATATATGAACACACGCAACATGTGCACCCCGAGGCATGTGCGCGCATGCCAAACACCCTAATCAATTTACGAAATGGTGCAGAGCAAGACAAAACACGAGTCTGGACCAACTAAGGTTCGGCTATGAGCAAGGTTTCGTGCGGGACATAAAAAAAAGGGGTCATCACCAGGGACAACCGACTAGAGGGGTAACAAGGCTACAGAGGTTCCGGGCAATTGAGTTGCGTACCCGCTGCCAAAGCGGGTCTACACGAATATGCAGGTCTGGTCCTCCGGACCAGACTGCTGAGTCCACCAAAAGGTCTTGGTCTGACTCACGGTTCGGACCAGACTGCCGAGGTAGCTCGGTTGGGTCTGAAATGGGCTGCCAAAATGGCAATCACGGGTAACCCCACAGTTATGGGGTACTAAAGGGTTTGAACAAAGGTCTGGTCCATGGGACCAAACCGTGCTTTCAAAGCGCACTTAGGTCTGAACCTTTAGTTTAGACCTGAACCGAAAAGGTTCAGTCATTGGATGGCCCGGGTGCCCAACACCTCATGGCTCGCACCCGGTTCCAAACAAGGAAACCGGACTGGCACAAAGTGCCACGACCTGACTGGGCTCTGGCCTATGAACTAGTCAGCCCAACCGGCTGTAGCACTGGTCTGAACCCACGATTCAAACCGGTACTCCAGCCCAAAACACCTACTAAAAAAAATCTGGCGTCCAATGCTGAGCATGCAGACAACCCGCATGGTGCCCAACTCCAAACCCAGGGTAGACGTGGGTTAGCTGAAGGGTCTGGTCTGCTGGACCAAACCTTGTGACTTCCCACACCCACGAGCCCGAGCCCATGAGCTCGAATGGACGATCTAAAGGGGTTGGGTGCCTGTTATAGGCTTGCCCCAACCTGCTAAACCATCCGGGTGCCCGGGGCCTCGGGTGTCTCAAAATGCCAAAGGTCTGAATGAAACAAACAAACAACAAAAGAAAAAAAGAAAATCGAAGGGGCTTGGGCCCCTCTTTCCCAGGTGGAGCCTGGTCACACCATGACCCAGACCATTGGGACTGGGTTGAGCCCAACACCCAGACGCACCAAGGGAGGAAGGGCGGTTGTAGATCACCAGCCGCTGCACGCCTGCTATAAAGGAAGTGCCAAAGAGAGCTGGGTGCATTCTGGATGAGCCCAGCTCGGTCCAGTGCACCCCAACAAGCCCAATGTGTCCACAACGCACCACCAACCCAGCTATGAGAGCAAAAGGCATAACAAGACTGAAGCTAAAAAAAAAATGAGATGAAAAACTGAGAATGCTATTGGTAAACAAAACAAAATGTGCATATAAATACAACATACAAACAATGGTGAAAGAGATTGTTAAAAATGAAAAAGAAATTCATTGAAGCTAATCCACCGATGGAGCATGCATGCATGGATGCATTGGCTCCTCGGTTTCACGATGTACCGAACCATGAGCAAAACATATTGAATCTTCACCTTCGGGGCTCAGATGAAGAAGGTGAGTACAACTGCTCTTCAAATGTTGATGGTGGAGAAGCACCCCATGGCTGGGAGGAAGAGGAAGGAGAAGAGAGAGAGAGAGTATGGGAGAGAGAAAGAGAGAGAGTGAAAATGGACTTTGAAAAAATTGCCCCCTCTATGGGGTTCTCGATTTTTCAAAGGGTCATAAAGAGGCTGGGTTAAGATGGAGGGTGGAGAATCACCCTCCAAGATGTGGGGCTGGGGGTGGGTCACAGATTCCCACCGCCGCCCAGCTCCACCACTCATTTCAAAGGATTTGAAAATTCCTTTTTGAATTAATGGAAATGCCATGGGGCTGCCGCCCCATGCATCCAATGAGGTTTTCTCCAACCTCATAATGGCTCTTCCCTCTTAGGAAGAGCCCTTGGGATTCCTTGAATCCCAAGGCAAGGGGTTCTCAAAACCCACGCACTCCCCAAGGGGGAATGTCGACCCCCCTCTCACGCAAAGCATTCCTCTTCCCACCTTTATGACATGCTATTATAATAAAAAAAAAATCTATTTAATTTGATTTGGGTAGGGTCAATCGTGGCCCTCCCTTAAGATTTGCTTTTGAGTCTCTTACGAGACTGCCACTCATCCAGCTGGTCAACGTGACCAGCTGGTTTCATGGCCATGGTCGTCCTAAGGCCATCCTGAATGGACGATCATGGCCTTGGTCGACCTTGACCAATGAAAGAAACGATTATCTTTGTACCGATTTTATTTTTAATTGAATTTCAGATATTTTTCCATCATGTATTATTATTTTTATTTTATGTTATCAATGTAAATGACATTTCAAATCTACCCAAGCAAAGAAATCTCCGTTACGAACGAAATGGGTCTCGTTTAGGCCCTCGCTAAGTTTCTAAGCGATCTCCCGTAAATCACATGCACTGATGGGGGTTTTTCGTTGTTCGGACCTCAAATTCGGGGTTAATCACAATATACATATTATAAACTTGCCCTAAAAATTTTGGAGGTTAATTCACTATAGATTTCCCTCAATTTTCTTTTTATGTAAAATTACGCGATTTGACTCGTATCTCTATGTAGGCTTAAATACGAAAATTGCCAATTTCAGCAAAAATTCTCGATCTCAACACAATTTGCATAATATTACCTCAAAACAAATCATGGACCTTACACTCCATATATCATAATGCACCTTTTCAAAAGGTTCAATAGTTCTATTATCTGAGTCCAAAAATGGTAGGTGACAAGCTTTACCAAGCTGACAACTAGCACAAATGGTACTTTTATTACTAGGAATAATATCAATAAGTTTATTCTTATTCAAAAACCTCACAATACTCATTTGAGAATGACCAAGCCGTTCATGCCATTTTTCTTCTGAAACCTTTTTGAATCAGGTGAAGAAAAATGCCTTTGGACTTCCACCAAGAGTATAGAGATCGCCTTTCCTACTCCCCTTGGCCATTATTTTCCCCATTTTTCTGTTCTTTATCACACATTCAAAAGAAGAAAATTCAAAAATATATGGCAAGTCCCTTGTTAGCTGACTGACAGACACACGATCTTAATTTCTTGAGAGAAGGAACATATAAGACATTTTATAAGGGGATGAAAACATAATCAACATTTATACTGGCATTTCCGGTGTGAGTGATGGGTATTTTTTCACCATTCTCTACCATCACAAGATCATAACCAGTATAAGGTTTCATGTTAAGCAATTTACCTGAGTTCTCGAACATGTGTGCTATGGCCTATGTGTCAACAAACCATTCATCATCCTCACTTTCTTTTATTATCATTACAGCCAAAGCTTGAGGCACATCTTTAGGTTGGAAAGTATGATTAAAGCGATTGAAGCTTCTTAAAGCTGAGTGTTTTTTCTTATTGCAAATTTGGCAAACGACACCTGCTTTTTTCCCTTTCTTTTTGTCATTTTGAGGTTCGTCAATTTTCTTAGAATCATTTTTATTTTGAAAAAAAAATGCCCCTTTGAGTTAAACTTAAAATTGTTATTTCCATGCCCTTTTCCTTTGTTTGATGCATGTTATCCATAGAAAGCCATTTGTGGCTTATTAGCCTCATGCATCTTGTTTCTCTCTTCGCGACTTTGTAAGAGAGGAATATTTTTCTTATACGAAGGAACAAACGGTTTCAACATGGTCGTTACAAATGAGTCATATTCAGGACCAAGCCCTTGCAATAACCAAAAAAACCTTTTTTGTTATCTTCAATAGGTTTGCCAATGGCTGCAAGGTCATCACAAATGGACTTGAATTTTTTAATGTAAGAGTTGATTGTGTTTGTATTTTTTTTTATAATAGTCATCATGTGCATAAGGTGAAACTCCCTTTCTTGAGATTCCTAAGAGAAGGTGTCGACCAATGTTACCCATATTTCCTTTGTTGTCTCTAATCTAACAACTAATCCGAGAACACTTTTGGACAAAGTTCCACTGATCCAGCCTTTCAAAAGGCGGTCTGACTTTTTCCAAGCCAAGTACTGAGGATTGAGAACCTCCTTCAATTCAGAATTAACATTAGTGCTAATATGAATCATTATAGGTGGCATAGATGTCTCATCGAAAAAAAAAACTATGCATGTCTTGGCTTTTGATCAAAGTCATGATTTGGGTTCTCCACAAAAGAAAATTAGAACGAGACAACCTCAAGGAAATGAAATTTGACACATTCAGTGTTGCAGGATACTAATAGGTTAACGTCTGAGGTGCAGAGGAAGCCATGAAAGTCGAGATGCAAAAATCACATCGATGGCTCTGATACCATAAAGAGAAAAAGAGAAAAGGATGAGAGGGAGAAAAGAAAACACATGATATACATGATTCAGATATGAGTATTCTACATCCACAACAAGAGAGAAAACTATCTTCGATGATTTGATAGAGGAGTGTACAAGTATTTAAATAGAAGAAAACATAGAAAGTCAAGGCTTAGAGAAAGCCCATAGATTGGTTATCATTTGTGATTACCGACTGCTTCGTTCTTGTTTTGATAATATCAATATTCATCATTTTAAGGTTTTTGATAATAGCCGAATTCTTCATATGAGGTTCTTTGTACTTGACGATAAATAATTCCTTCATATGTGGAACTAAACCCTTCATACGTGGAACCAAACCCTTCATCTGTGGAATCGGTTTGTTGAATTGAGGCTTATCAATAGTCGATGCACTCATCACTTCAGGTTCAATGACCTCTTTGGATAATTGATATTTTATGGTTGTTTGTGCTTTCATATCCACAAAATCAGCCACAAATATAGCATTTGATTTAACCAAGCCTTTAACGTCTTTTCTTCTATCCATCATTGTCTTAAACTCCTCATTAACGTAAATTCTTTTATTTATCATTATCGGTTTAATCCTATAGAAAGAGGACTCGATTCCGACAACACTATATACAGGGTTTAAAGATATACACACAATAATAATAATTCTTTGATGCTTATTAAGGGTATGTTCGACTGCTGTAAGAAATGGGATTTGGAATCTCATGAGAATCAAAATCATATTATTTGGAGCTTCATGAGATTTCATTTCTCATGTTGGGTTGGTTGACATGGATTCCAAATCTCATGTTATACATAATTGGATCATGGATTGGATCTAACGGACCATGGATTGGATCAATGCTTTTTGGGTTTAATGACTACAGAGTGGATCATGGATTGGATCTAATGGATTATGGCTTGGATTGATGAGTTTTTTAACCCATAAATTACCTACAGTTTTAAATGTTTAGGTAATTTCTTGTTATATTTTTGAGAGATTTTCAGAAAGCATGCAATATTTGTCACATTGGTCATCACAATACCTCCACCACTATTTGTGGTTGGTAGCTCTAAACCATCCCTGTAAAACCCATAATTTTTTAGGGTCATTAATAAATAAAGAACTTATTTTTTTATCTCTAAATTAGAAATGTGTTTCTAGCTTTTAAATTTTATTTATTGATATATCACATGTTTATTTGTTCATTTCAAGCCAATCAGGGCATAATTCACATTTATAAAATTATTTTGGGCTATAAATTACTATATATATATTATATTTAAATATATTTTTAATAGAGTTTATAAATTATTAAAGTATTTTTGTGTGTTATGTGGCTCTTGGTAATGATTTATAGGGTAATTTGTCATTTTTGGCTAATGTTGGTATAATTGGTATTTTTGGAGTTTTTGGCATTTGTGATTGTACATGAAGGGTTCGATGTATTGCTTGGGTAGCGGTCTTTGCAGACTTCGAAACCCCTCAGTTTCTTCGGTTTTAATTCATTGTTATTCACATTATTAAGGTAAAATACCTTAACTGAACTTGTAGAGAGCATGTTTAGGCACTAATTATGTAACCAAGAAATATGCACTGATCAGATTTGGATTGCAACTTGTGCCTACAACCAAAAATTTTCATTAACTTGTAATCATGAGTCTCTTTAAACAATACTTCTAAAAGGGACTTATAATTTAGAATTTTGGTAGGAGTTCAATTTATGAGATAAAACATTACTAAAAGAATATGACCAGAACCTTTAAGGGACATTAGCATGTGCCATTAATAACAGCCATGTATCAACAATATGGTGATGATGATGATGATGATCAATACTATTTTATTGATGGGTGCGCAGATAGGTTATACGATCTCCAATATCATCATCATTTAGAAACTTTGTGAGGCCCAGAACTTCTCCTCCCCAATCAGAGTAAGAAAATTTTATTTTTCTCCCTGTAACATTTTCGAGTAATCTCTTAATTAAAATTTTGAAAAGCCATCAAAATAGCTTACTTGTGTTTAAGCAAGTAAAGCCACACATATTTAAAGAAGCCCTCAACGAATATCACATAAAATCTAAATCCATTGCCGTTAACTATGGGTGTAGGACCCTACACATCAGAAAAAATAATAACAAAAGGTTTACAAATCACACGTGAAGAGTGTGTAAAGGGTACAATATGACTTTTCCCTTCTGGCACGTTTCACAAACATGTTTGTTTGAAAGGTAACTTAAATATATCTAACACAAATCAAATAATACTTGACAGATGACCAAGAGGATGATGCCGCTAATCTATGGAAATTCTCTCACCAACCAAAGCCGATTTCACATTAAGTCCAACCAATATAACTTTGCTTCACTTTGTCCCAGACGAGTATTCTCACTGACAACTGATCCTTACCATAATAAACATCAAGGGGAAATTTAAAATAGGCATTATTATCACGATCAAACTTATGAACAAATAGAAGATTACTGAAAATTTGAGGCACATACGTACAAAATATCCGACAGAAGAAATTTATTATCTAGCAAGGAGGAACCGATATATTGAATAGCCAAACCTGGACCATCACCAATTTTCACACCCACTTGTCCTTAATATTCAACATGAATAAATAAATTATTCAAGGTCACATGGTGAGTAGCCCCTAAATCAGGGTACCAATTATGGTCTTCAAGGCTGCTTGCCGTGCAACATGATATGCTTGTGGGTTTTCTCCTAGCATTGCCAGGCGTATGAACAGCTTTTTCACACAGCTGGCACACCAACCTTGGCTAGCAACCATCATAACCGGTTCTTCCTGAACCACAACCTCGATCTCTGTACTGACCCCTCTAATATTTCCTCTACCTCGATTAGAAAAACCACCGTGATTTTGTTGGCAGGTGCAGACATTAGCTGCTGGTGCTATTTGATCTGTTGTGGTCTCATCACTATTGATACAAGACTCTTGTATGAGTAGAAGCCCACACGGTTCATCTAAAGTGACCTGCTCCTTCCTGGTTTCCATAGAAATCTTGAAGGCAAGGTACTCGTTTGGCACACTTCAACACATACAATACTAGGTCTTCTTTGAGGACTGGTTTAACTACAACAAGAAGCTGATGGACAAGTTTTTGAACTTTTTGAAAGTACTCTTTCATCGAATTCGACCCCTTTTTGAGGTCTTGCAGTTGAGACTTCAGCTGCATGATGCGTGACCGGGAAAGAGCATCATATGACTACTTGAGAAACATCCAAACATCATAAGAAGAAGTCAAGCTAATAACTTGACTATGGACAGGCTCGGTTAGGAAGGGAATCGACCAACAAAGCAGTAGTTGGTCAAGCCTGAGCCACTCCAAATATTTGGGATTCAGATCGGCTGAATTCACTATAAACTTAGGGGGTGGAACCTTGGTTCAATTTATGAAACTTGTTGCGCTAAATATTTAAATGAATTTCAAATACAAGTTATGTGCACACTCCATACTTAGTTGTGGATATCTAGGGTTTTTATGTATGCATAAGTTGCCCTATATATTTAACTGATTTGAGTGCAGGATATACCAAAAATATGATACTTATGCTATGTATCAAAACACATATAAGCCAGTGTGCATTGAATACAATGCAATGCAAAATGCAAATCAGGTAAATGCCATGGTAAGTACGTGGTGCAAATGCATCACCCAATAAATTTATTTTATAGTATGCAACACCTTTATGCTCACACAGTTCACTTAGTTGTGAATATCTAGGACTTTGTGATTGTAGTTCGAAGATCATGCTTGTCATGATTGTAGTTAGCGAAATATGGAGTGTGTTTGCTACAGGTACACTTGCCTGTGGGTTTGAATGCCCGCACACTTATGAATATATAATATGTATGCAATGTGTGTCATCATACTTTGGTTTGTGCATGCTATATTTTTTTGTGTGTTTGTATGAATTTGATACATGGTGTACATATAATTACTATGGATATGTGCAAGTCGTGTTCGATGCATACGTGTTCGATGCATACTGTGAATGTTATATATATTGTCTTGCCATATGATGAACTCCTTTATTCTTGTATGGAAGAATGCATGCGAATGTTATAAATTATTTTAAACTTGTATGTCTTGTCTGCTTGAGAAACATGTGTATGATATACAGTGGGATGGTCAATGAGATTTTGACCTACCTTTCTTACGCAATTATATCTAAGGTGATATATCAATTCATGTGGTGAAAAATATAGATATGACTTGAATCCTGTGTGCATAACTTGAACTACGTAGGAGTTACTTATGTTGAAGTTTAGTTGTTTCGTATTATGAAACATGCATGTTCACGTATGCATGCATAGAACTCACATTTTGTTTACGCATGCTTCAAGATTCAATTTACGAAATGCAATGTTCCTTATGGTGATGATATGATGCATAAGATAATATGCTTCTGTATGATATGATTTAAATGTCACATGCTATAAAATTATGAATGCATGCTATAAATGTTTAAGTTCAGTAGTGACTATAGTTCATGGAACCTTATTGGTTAAATGTGTGATTTTATGATTTAAGTGTCATATAAAGTGATGCATATTGATTGTATACATGTTTGTGCCCGTGTTGGTGGCTATCGACCCTGAGATGGTCAATTGTATTGATGCATGTATCACAATAGTTTTCACTGTATATGGTACCCGTTGAAAAACTATTCCCAAAGGATTCTTTATGAGGGTGTGCATGACCAGATCATGTAATCCGGTTAGAGTGGTAAGTCTTTGTGAGGAAGTGCATTGTCCAAGAGCAAGTAGCCTACGAAGACAGTATATTCTTATGAAAAAGTGCATTGTCCAAGACTAGATAGACCATTCGTCTAGGACGGTAATTCCTTGTGAGGTTGTATATTTTCCAAACCAAGTGATACGGCATGGATCTTGTGAATATTTATATGAATAAATAAAATATTATGACGAATTGTGATGATCTTCTGAGTTGATTGAGATGGCCGTTATGAATCTATAGATTTAACTTTTCTATTATATCATGATTATATGCTGAACTCAGATATGAGAATCAGATCCCTATTGATTTTAGATCTTGATATAAGATTATGATTGCAATGCTTATGTTAGCGTATATGTGAATGACATATTATGCCTACAAATAACTAGGTTTTACGTATTTGGTGAATGATACATCACTCCTATATAGTTTCATTGCAAATGATTGTATTATGATTGTCTAAGTGAATATATCACACCTACGTGTGATCATCGCAAAAATTTTCCTCTCGTAATATTCTCTCTCTTTCTTCTCTTTTCCTTTCCAACCTCTTATTTTCCTCCTTTTTGAAGGGAGAAAGATAAAAAGACAGAAAGAAAGAGAGAAGAGAAAAAGAAAGAAGAGAAGAGGAGATGAATTCTTTTGCGGGTCTCACTTGACCTTAATTTTGAAGAATTTTGAAATAACTCACCTCTGTTTTTGAAATATTTGCGGGAAAACTGGGAGACGGGATCCGCTCGTCGGTACGAGGTTCGACCGTTCCTGGCGCCTTTACCAGGGGTAATCGAACCAAGGGTCGAATTAATGCCTTTTGCTTTGCTAAGAAATTATCTAAGTATTTATCCTAAGTCTAAAATGCACAATGAATCATGCTTGTGCAAATGCAAAGATGTATGCTCTTTTTGAAAATGTTTTGAAGAATTCCCAAGTGAATCCGATAAAGTGAAGAAATGTTTTCTAACTTAGAACTTAAGATTTGAAGTTCTAAGTTTTTAGAATAATCAGAGCTTAGGAAAATGAATTTGGATCTTTGAGAGAAATGATCTTGAAACTGAAAAAAAAAGAAAGAAGAAAGAAAATTTCAAAGTCATAGATGGACTTTGAATTTGGAAGTTTGAACTTAGATGAATATTTGGAATGGAATTGAATTTTAACTTCGAAGTTTTGAAGTTAGAAGGAAATGTGGGAAATCTAAAGGAATTGAGGAATGGGATTTGGAACAGTTGGAATTTCAAAATGAAATCCGAATCCAAATTCTGGATTCTGAATAGAGTTTTGAGTTGATTTTTGGATTTAGGATCTGAAATAGGAACTTGGTTTGAATGAAATGGAACTGGCTTTGAGAATTGGAATTTAAAGTGGAATTTGGACTTGGAATTTTGAATGGAATTGGATTCAAGATTTGGAATCCAAGATGGTATTTGGATCTGAAATCTGAGATCCAAGATAGGGTTGGACTCTGGATCCCAAGATGGATTTGGATCTGAAGTCTGAGATCCAATGTAGGATTGGGTTCTGGATCCTAGAATGGATTTGGATCTAAAGTCTAAGATCCGAAGTAGAATTGGGTTCTGGATCCTAAGATGGATTTGGATCTGAAGTCTAAGATCCGAAGTAGAATTGGGTTCTGGATCCTAAGATGGATTTGGATATGAAGTCGAAGATCCAAGGTGAAATTGGTTCTGGATCCTACAAGGAAATTGGATCTGAAGTCTAAGATCCAAAGTGAAATTGAAGTCTGGATCCTAAGGAGGAATTGGATCTGAAGTCTAAGATCCAAAGTAAAATTGGAGTCTGGATCCTAAGGAGGAATTGGATCTGATTCTGGATTTGGAATTTCCAAAATTGATTTGGGAATTGAATTTGGACTATACAAAATGAACTTCAAAGTTAAATTGGACTTTGAATTTGAAGCTTGAATCTGGAAATTTAGAAGATGAATCAGAAATTTTCAAGTTTGAATTGAATTTGGAAAAATGATTTTTAGAAATTGAATCTTGAATATACAAATGAATTTCAAAGTTAAATTGGACTTTGAATTTGAGATAGAATTTGGGATTTGAAATACAAGATGATTCTGAAATTTCAAAGTCAAATGGGACCTTGAAATTGAATTTTTGAATCTTTTTGAAAAATGGAATTGAATTTGAATAGGCTTTGATCTGAGAAATGAAGGAAAGAACCACTTGGATTTATGAAAAAGGATTTGGAAAATATGATGTAATTCTATCCTAAATGATGAATGAAAAGAGTTTGAATTTAGATTTTGAAAAGCTATCTTATTCTTGAAGTGAATTAAAAAAAGATTGAAGATATAATACATCCTTGACTATGGTCATTGAATGTATTATATAATAATCTATATTTAAATTCAAGAGAAGAATGAAATGCATTTTGTGCTTTTATAGAATTTAAAATGAAATTAACTCTCAATATACCCTGACTATGGCCATTGGTATATATTTTGAGTTAATTTTAAGTTAAATTCTGATAAAAGGAGAAAACATTTAAGGAAAATATGATGTATTTTGAAAACGGATCCAGTGTGAATCCAATGTTATTTTATAAAAGATAAAAATCCTAAGTCTTGTTTACATCCCGACTATGGCCGTTGATCTAAATCATCAACTTAGGATTAATTTACCTCTTATGAAATGGTGCACGTGCCATTCGTGTAGTCATTTGTGAGATTTTGAGAAATAAAGGAAAAATGCATGAGAACAAACAATTTTATGATGTTTACAATGCTCATCCATCCTATCTAAAACAGGAAATATAAATTCTTATTTACACTTAGTTTATTATGACCTTTAAAATTGAATTTACAATTCAAACGATGATATTTTCCACATGTTCCCTGCAAAACAACTGATTAGAAAGAAATTGTACAAATTCTATCTAAAACAAGTGAACTTGTAGGTTTGCAAATGAATGGTACTACCAATATCTATTAACACTGAAATAATGCAATACTAGGCAAACTATATATGCTATAATCAATGGCATGCAAAATCATCATATACTAACAATAAAATGATGTTAATATAGGAAATAAACAAGTTGCTGCAATTACAATCAGAAGTGAACAATCTTATTGGAAGAAACTTATACAGCAACCCTCTTAACTCCATTCAAACGAAACCAGCAGCCCTTTCCAACAATTGTTCTAGACACTCATCTGTTAGTCCAGGCAAATCTCCCAACCTGTGCACTACTAAATGACAGAAATACTGCCACTTGCCATACCACACCGAATCTGCACACGTGTTGGTTCATATCTTGCCAGAAATAATCCTTCTTAATCGATTAAACAAAATTAAGAATTACAAAATTTCAGATGAATAAACAGCTGTCATCATAGGGCATTAGTATTGGATCGGCCAAAAGGTCAAGGTGCATTAGGTAGCAAGGTGAAAGTATAGACAGTAAATAAACAAATTCGTCAATGAATCAGATGAACAACATATAATTTAGGCAACTGTCAGATGATTGAAATAATAGTGGGATTAAAGCAAACAGCAAATGGCTAAAATATGCAGCAAATGACTTAGGCAAACAGTATATATATCAAAAATAACACATGGAAGACAGAGCTAACAGCTGGATTGAATCAGTAACCTAGAATAACAGGTGAGTTATGATAGTGGAAATGTGCAGCTATGTGCAAAGCTGTAATGTAGTGCACAAGTGATAAACTATGAGTATATACATTTACAGAACATAGAAAATGAATGGGTGAGAGTGAGTGATATGGTGTCAGCAAATGGGTCTGATGATTAATCAAAATAAATGCATATCCCACAATGGACTGGGTATGGATACAGCGGACTGAGGTGAACTGAAGTGAAGGCCACAACAGTGTTTTGGCAAACACTGTTGTAGGCATATGTGAGCCTTGGCAGTACCACTGCTTCCAAACAGCAGGTGAGTATTGAAGAGACTATAATGAACCTCTGATTTCAAGGCTCCCGAACAAACAAGGGGTCTTTAGCATTGGAAGGATTTTTAGGTGTTCGCTTCTCAAACACCTAAGAAAGAAAAGGGGATATGAAAGAATATCTTGAATAATTCTCCTTACCCTTAATATCATTCTCTACAACACCTTTTAGATGCTGAATAAGAGTTAACGGACAGATCATCACTTGTCTGGAGCTTAAAAGTATGCAGGAACTTTAAACTCCTCGAAGTTCTCAATAAAGACTGTTATGGTGAATTTTCTAAAATGAAAGTTTGATAAATACAATACCTATACAAAGAGATGTAAAGGAGCAATAATCAAAAAGTTGTGCTCGATTATAACTTACCTGGTATTGACTGGAAATGAAATTTATTTTTCTGCTCCGTCTTTATCTGCATATCACATTCCAGAGGAAGCCATTAAAATAATATAAAAGAAAAGAAAAGAAAAGAAAATCACTGTCATATACTATAAGTCACAGCTACATCCATGGGACAAGATTCATAAAAGATAGAGAAACAGGATCTTCTTTCTTAGTTCTGTTGAAAATGACTCAACTGAGGAAACCATTTATCTCTTAAAACACATGCCGTTTGATACAACGAAGAATATCATGGATGCTGCGAGATATAGGAACAAGAGATGTGGTGCTCAGATGAAATGCCATAGGCAAGTGTGTGCTGATGATGTTACAGCAGGAAAGTATAGGGGGTGTCAAGTTTGCTGATGAAGAAAGTTATTGCTTCATCATTGCTTTAATCAAAATTCAGGAACTTCTGCTTTCACTCCGGGCAGAGGCTTCTTGATGTCTACATCCCAAACGTGAAGATGAGAGGAGAAACCACAGATATTTTTCTGGGGTATAATGAAGAAACTAAACATATTAAAAAGATGCATCGACATGAACAAAGCAACCAAGGCATTATCAATATAAAAAAAAAACATTCCTTAAATTTCATAGCAGAAACGTGCATTGATGGGAGGCTAATCATGATAGATTGAGAGTAGAACATCTAATTATGCAGCAGACGTCATTACAGGCTCTAACAGGAAAACACACACAGACTTATCATTATAACTGGGGGAAAAAATGCAGTAGCGAGAATTTTTTTATAGCAGATAAATCTCTGCTACATGGCTTCATCGGCAATCCTTAGCCACCGTTGGCAACAAAGGTTCAATACGCTGGATATTCCAATATGCTGTCGCCACCGATTACAATGCCTCCGACCACCTCTACGTGGATGGCATTACTTCTTGTCCCATTGAATCCATGCATCATGGCATCGCGTGAAGGTTATGTCAACATTATAAACAGACCCTGTAGGCACCATACTATCAATATATCATCCTGGATAACCATTTTTATGCAATCAAAATAAAAGAACAAGCTGAGCCGGAGGCTGCATCACTAGAACTCCTGCAAGAGAGAGAGAGCATTTACTGGAATGGGTCATTGAACTCAAGGCTCACCATACAGGCAAAAACATCTGAATTGGTTCAGCATAAAGTTGATCAAGACAGAAGCTCCTAACATATAGTATGAGTGAAATCATTTTTTTTTTTGGCGTAATACTCAATTGTCCACCACCCTGCCGTCTGCCCCATTTCCTGGTGGTCCCAGATCAAGTCCACAATGATAGTTGCCGCCATCTCTAAAGCTCCCGATGATTATCCGATAAGACCAGCGCAACAGGGCAGTTAAGATGACCCCAACCAATAGTGTATCTGACCCTAGAGTTTTATCGTAATAATGAAAACCTATCTAAACACAGAAAATCCCTGCAACAAGACAAATCTTGGGAAAAAATGAGTACGCAAAAGGAGAATCTATAGGACCATTGTTGTTGTGAGCCAATTGCCTAGGAGAGGCGGCTGCTCATCCAGATTTATACAGAAACAAGTGCACAAACCTAAAATAGATTGCAGAAGAGGGAATACCCTTACTTATACGATCTGATTTTTTTGATTGCCAGCAATTGAGTTCACCTGTGGATCGAACATTGTTCAGCATGGTAGGTCGATCATGTCTATTTAATGTACAACTGGTCAATCTCCCAAGCTTCAGTAAATTGCTAACCACGATTAATTAGAAATGCAGCATAAAATCCGAAAGCAGTAACAATTCGACCCAAGCGATAAATTGAGATTTAAAAGAAAACAGAAGGGTCCCGATATAGTATATTGAATCTATCAACACAAGGAGACAGAGAAACAACAATTCGATCAGCATTCTGTGCCTAGATTTTGGGCAAGACCACATCCCTTGGCATTTCCCCTTGTATTACTCAAAGTTTTCTTTGATCCTACTGTCAACATTCGCAGAGAACAAGTCTTACGAGCGACAAAGACTTCACCACGTTGGGGCTTCTAAATGATATCATACGATAAAAAAAAATGTACCTAACAACTGCAGACGTTGTAGCATGAAACTGAACATTAATGTGTGAAGAACATTACCAGCTACTTAGTATGCAGGGGATAAGCTGTAAAATCTCAAGTAGATAGATGCAGACAAGATAAAAGAGAGGCGCTGAATCACATCAAAGCGAATGGAGCTGGCATGGATATAAGGATATCAGCCAAATACGAGAAATATCTACAACTGAAATGTATTACGCACGAACAAAAGAAAAAAAAAAAGCATCAAATCTAATATATAAACAAGGGTTTAAAGCCAGAAAATCAGAAATAAAGAAGAGACGAAAGCAAGAAATCAATAGCATCAATAGAAGATTAAGGTCAAGAGATAATGAAAATAGGAAAAATAACAAAACAAAGAAGATTGTAAATAATAAAATAAAAAAAAAATTAGCAGGAAATCAGATATGGGAATCAGAGATTCCGTCAATTTCGTATTGTTGTGGACCGATTTGCTATAGACAAATCGGTATCACAGAGGATGCTTGAATGAGTGAATCGGATGAAAATACAAAGCAACTCAAAGGGACCAAAAGAAATTGATGAGAAGAAGGGATGTTCACAGCGAATCAATGAAGGATCCGGCTTTTGTAAGATTTTGAGACTGATCCCCTGATGTCCTTGGTACTCTGTGATTCTGCTAAGACTTCAGAGGATTTCGATTGCCATTGCTGGGGCCGAGAGCTCCTGTCATCGATTAAGATGGAGAGAAGGAGGGAAGAGTGTGGATGGGAAGCAGATGTAGAGAGGAAAAGGGTGCTGGGGTGAAGGTGGATCCGTGAAGGAGAAGTAGGTGGAGGGGTGAAACGCGGTTTAGAGGAGCATGCGATGGAGGGGTAGGAGATGGATCCTTGAGAAGGGACCCCTGGTTGCCTTTTTAAAGAAAAACGGGAAGCCTCCAGAAGGAGAGGTTGTTAGGCATCAACGGTGGATGTAGGGTACGCGATGGAGGGCGATGGAGGATGAGAATGAAGAGAAGGTGGAGGCCGCTGGGAAGGATCACACATAGGGTTTGCCATGGATGGTTTGGGCAAGAAGGGGAGAAGGTTGGAGAAAGGGTTTCGAGAGGGTTTTCTGAAAAACAAAGCTTATGCGTGAAGCTTTGGTTTATAAAAAATTTTCGATTTTCCAAAAAGAGACTCCTTCAAAAGTTTTTTTTTTTTCGTAAAAAGTGTTTTTTTAAAATGATTTTTTTAGCAAAATTGACTTTAAAAAGTTTAAACTCATTCAATTTTCTTGAAATTTTCCATTTTCTTTGGTATTTGTTTTATTTTTTCAATTTTTTTGTATTTTTAGAATAAAATCCTAAAACTTGTGAAAAAGCAAAGGTTAAAACTAATTTTTTTGTGTTTTTGCAAAAATATTTACAAAAGGGAATTTTTCTGAGAATTTAAAAGTTATTTTGAGAAAATTTCTTCAGAAAATACATTTGGATCCGGATTTTGAAGAAATATGGACTTAAAGCACTGGATTCGGATCCGGAATTGATTTTGAATATATCAATATGGATTTTACTTCAGAGAATCTGAAAAATGACTGAAATTTAGCTTTGAAATTGTTTTTTATTTTCTGAGAAAATGAAATTAGGGGCAAAAAGGTCATTTTACAAATCTTTGAAAAAATTGGGGTGTTCACAGATGCCCCTCTTTGCTACTAAGCCGGTTGAAAGCCGAGCTTAGTGGCAATGACAACACTCCAAATTTTGAAAAATGCCCCAGTCAGCAGGTCTGAACTGGGTGTGGAAGAATTATTTTGAAAATATGATTTTTCAGGCTTTGAAACCTTATCCTGAATGGTTTTGGGGAGACAAAATCCTCGAAGATGATATGATTGAGTAGAAAATGAGGAAATCGTGATGGGACTTTAGATGGAAATTCTGAAAATGATGGAAAATCAGAATTTTGATCCGGTCTCATGGGTGAGACAAGATACTTTTTTTGGGAATGATTCAGGTTTAGCCCTTAACCTGGATGGGACGAGGATATATCAAAATGAACTGAATGAGGAAAGGATTATGTGAAGATCTTGATGGGACATTTTTTGGAGAATGCCTCGTGAAATGAAACTCAAGTAGGATCCTATCATGAATGGATATACAAAGCATGGATTCCTCGATGTGAAGAACCATGATGGGATTTGGAAGGAAACATCTCGTTAGAACAAGGAATCTCGTTGGAACGAGTCTCAGGTTTAACCCAAACCTGAAAGGAAGATACCTTGCAAAGCGATGTTCTGGGTTAACTCTTAGTCTGAATAGGAAATCTACCATACGGATTTCTCAAATAGAGAAACCATAATGGGACCTTTGGAACTTGGACGAACAAATCCGAAAGGGGTTTTACGAGAGGAGAAATATAGGGTTCCCTAAAGCTTTGAAAAGGGAAAGAAATTGGGCGCCTCATTGTTGAGACTGAAATAGCTTTTAAAGTAAATGACCTCTCGCAGATAGTTCAGGTTTGACCCTTATCCTGAGTGGGGGAAATCTACCATACAGGTTTCTCAAAAATGGAGAAAGCACGATGGGACCTTCGAAATTTGGACGAACAAATCCGAGAGGGGTTTTTGCGAAAGGAGGAAATATAGAGTCCCTAAAGCTTTGAAAAGGGGAAGAAATTGGGCGTCTCTTTGCTGAGACTGAAATAGCTTTTGAAATTAAATGATCTTTCGCAAATGGTTCAGGTTTGACCCTTATCCTGAGTGGGGAAAATCTACCATACAGGTTTCTCAAAAATGGAGAAAGTACGATGGGACCTTCGGAATTTGGACGAACAAATCCGAAAGGGGTTTTTGCGAAAGGAGGAAATATAGAGTCCCTAAAGCTTTGAAAAGGGGGAAGAAATTGGGCGTCTCATTGCTGAGACTGAAATAACTTTTGAAGTAAATGATCTTTCGCAAATGGTTCAGGTTTGACCCTTATCCTGAGTGGGTCATCCATACGGAATTCGTTAATGAGAAAACCGTGATGGGACAGGAAAAGATACTTCTTTCAGAGGCAACTCTTTTTGGGAAATACAAACAACGCTAGGTTGCATCAAAATGAATATTGAATATTTATTTAATTCTTGGAATAGCTAGAAAATTTTGCCAATAAGATAAAATCATAGCAGATTCAGATGCTTCTAAATGTGCATGTATGTGCAAAGATATTCCCTCTTTTACCTAGAGTATTTCCTCCAATGAGGTTAACTCCTCAGTTCTAAGAGTCAAATTCAAAATTTTAGCACTGATGATTTTCTTCAAGGAAGTTATCCATTTCCCTGATATGAGAATAGAAGAAATATTCTCAATTTCATAAAAGCAGGAAATGAAGAGATATTGATAAAAGAATTTTGCATGAGAAAAGATGACTTCTGGCAACTTTGGCAGTTTGATATCTGGGTGTTTTCCCACGATGATCTTTTTGCACTCTTTTTGAGTCATTGGGCTTTCTCGGGTTTTTCTCATCATCCTTCATTTGGATGTCCTGACTTTTTTTTTTCTCTCTTTTTCAGGGAAGGGTACGTCACAAACTCCTTCATCTCGGAGATTCTTCGATCCTTCTTTCTCTCAAGGATTATATATGATATTGGCTCAAAAGGTCTTTAGATGATAGCTGGAATCAAATATCTTTTATGGTTTGTCGGTAGGCCCATCACATCCGCCTTCATCTCGATGGTGATCCGAACTTTCCCTGGAAGGATCCGTCACACACTCCGTCATCTTCGAGATGTTTCAAATCTTCTTTGTCCCCGGGGGTCTACTCGCTTAATTCGCCTTCATCTTGACGACAATTGAGAGATCCCTTTTGCGGATATTTGATTGCAACTTTTAAACGAAATGAGAAGATATGAGTTGAGTGGATTCTTTCTATAGCTCAAGATATTTCCATTGCCTGATTGCCAGAAAGTCATTTTAAAACATGCGCCATAGCTAAGATCAATATCAATTCGCTTCTGGCTTTTCAATATCATTGAAGATTTCTTTCATTGATCATATCGAGGATATTTCTTACATCCTTTTGGTTGATCAACAGGAAAAGGATTTGAATTTTACCGCTTTTTCGAAAAAAAGTTTCACCTTTTGGAAGGAAATACAGGAGGTAATCTGAGAAAATTCTTTTTGTGGGGTAAGAATATTTAGAATCAACAAGTGCTTTTAGCAAATTGGCAAAGCTTTCACGAATTGTTTGTGAAATAATCACTCAATATAGATTTTGATGAGACCTTGAGTTGCAATCTTTTGATTTGGAAATACATGACCAGCAAAAGCTGGAACCTTTGAAATACATGACCAGCAGAAGCTGGAACGTTTGAAATACATGACCAACAGAAAGCTGTAACGTTTGAAATACATGACCAGCAAAATCTGGATCTTTTGGAAATACATGACCAACGAAAGTTGGATCTTTTGGAAATACATGACCAGCGAGATGCTGGATTTTTTGGAAATACATCAGATTTAAGTCAGAACTTGAATTTTGTAAAAAGGAAAGAATTTGATCAAAACACTGAATTTAGAAGGTTTCCGATGCTAGGACCGGATTTTCTAAATGAGCTCAACATATGATTGAAAAATTTGAGAAATAGCCAGTGCGAGGACTGAGTTGGGAAGATGAGCTAGGAAAGTAAAATTTGATGAAAGATTCTGAATTCAATGGACCGTCACATCCTAACTGCGTGTGGTCTGTTTTCAGGATTTATCTCCTTATCCTGAACTGGGAAAAAAGGAAAGAAATACCTCGTTAGCAGGAGACATCAGGTTTATCCCTTAACCTGAAGGGGGGAGAAGAAATGATGGATTTCCAATGCGAGGATTGGATTAAAAAGGAAGTACTGGTCGGAACTCAGAACTTCGACTGAAAATAATAGAAGAAAAATCCGAGCTGGAACTCGAATTTCCAAAGGAATGAAGGATTTCCAATGCGAGGATTGGATTCAAAAGGAAGTCCTGGTCGGAACTCAGAACTTTGATTGAAAATAATAGAAGAAAAACCCGAGCTGGAACTCGGATTTTCAAAGGAATAAAGGATTTCCAATGCGAGGATTGGATTCAAAAGGAAGTCCTGGTCGAAACTCAGAACTTCGACTGAAGATAATAGAAGGAAAACCCGAGCTGGAACTCGTATTTCCAAAGAAATGAAGGATTTCCAATGCGAGGATTGGATTCAAAAGGAAGTCCTGGTCGGAACTCAGAACTTCGACTGAAAATAATAGAAGAAAAACCCGAGCTGGAACTCGAATTTCCAAAGAAATGAAGGATTTCCAATGCGAGGATTGGATTCAAAAGGAAGTCCTGGTCGGAACTCAGAACTCCGAACGAAAAATAATAGAGGAAAAACCTGAGCTGAAACTCGAATTTCTAAAGAAATGATGGATTTCCAATGCGAGGATTGGATTCAAAAGGAAATCCGAGTCGGGACTCAGAATTTCAAACGAATTTAACATATGAAAAACCCAAGCTGAAACTCTGTTTTCTAAAGAATTGATTGATTTCCAATGCGAGAATTGGATTCAAAAGGAAGTTCTGGTCGGAACTCAGAACTTCGAACGAAAGAATAGAGGGAGAAGCCCGAGTGGAAACTCGGGTTTTTGACAGAAAGTTTTTTAATCAAAAGATTGGATTTTGAAAATTTTGCCAGTGCGAGGACCGGACCTGGGATTTGAGAATGACCATTTAAAGGACTGAATTTATTGGCATGCAATCTGATTGCTCCCTTATCTCGATTGGGGAGAAAATAAAATAAAAAAAGAATTGATGAGAAGAGATAGAAATTGATAGAAGGTTTGACAAAAGAGAAGAATCAAGGAACTTTTATGGAAAAGAATTCTCATAGGTAGCATCGTTGCTCCTATGAGGGGTTTCAGGATTATCCCTTATCCTGAATGGGAAGAAAGGAATGAAATTTAGACAGAAATTGATGAAAAAGCTTTGATAAAGAATTGGAAGAATTAAAACTTAATTAAAAACTGATAAAATTGAATAAAGAAAAAGATTTAGCAGAGATTAATGAAGCTTTTAAAAGAGAAAGACATTTAGGACTATCCCTTATCCTGAAGAAAGAAGGACCTCGTAGGATGAGGTTTCAGGTTTATCCCTTAACCTGAAAGGGGGAGAAAATAATAAAAATAATACCTCATTGAAAGGAGGCATCAGGTTTATCCCTTAACCTGAAAGGGAATTTTTTTTGAAAATAAGAATCAAGAAGAATTAATAAAATGTATGAATAATTAATAAAATGAATAAAGATTGATAAAACTGATAAAGATGAATAAACAAAAGGTTGATAAAAGTTGAGAAAAGGAATTTGATCCTGCCTGCATGTGGGATCTTTAAAATGAGAGAAGAAGATGAGAAAATCATTTTGGAAGGAAGGATTAACCACGAGAGCTAATCTTTGAAAGGGGGTCATTCATGAGAGATCATCATGAGGGTAAATTTTTTTTAAAGCAATGATTTTGAAAACCAATTTGTAGAAAACATGATCAACACAAGGGTTGATATTTGGATGTAATGATTTGAAATTAATTTTTAGAAAATATGATCAACACAAGGGTTGATCTTTGAATGAGATGAAATCAAATTTTTGGAAAATGAGATCAACACAAGGGATTGATCTTTGAATGAAATGAAATCAATTTTTTTTGGAAAATGAGATCAACACGAGGGATTGATCTTTGAATGAAATGATTTGAAATCAAAATTTTTAGGAAAATATGATCAACACAAGAGTTGATGTTTGAATGAAATCAAATTTTTGGAAAGTGAGATCAATACAAGGGATTGATCCTTGAATGAAATGATTTGAAATCAAAATTTTTAGGAAAATATGATCAACACAAGAGTTGATGTTTGAATAAAATCAAATTTTTGGAAAGTGAGATCAATACAAGGGATTGATCCTTGAATGAAATGAAATCAAACTTTTGGAAAATGGGATCAACACAAGGGGTTGATCTTTGAATGCAATGGTTCGGAATCAGTATGATCATCATAAGGATTGATCTTTTGAAATGTAATGTTTTGAAAACCAAATTTTTAGAAAATATGATCAACACAAGGGTTGATCTTTGAATGTAATGATTCGAAGTCAATTCTTTGGAAAATATGATCAACACAAGGGTTGATCTTTGAAATGTGATAATTCGAAGTCAGTTTTCAGAAAATATGATCAACGAAAGGGTTGATCTTTGTAATGAACTAAAACTTTCATGATTTTTTGAAAGACCCTCATAGGTAATATCATTTCTCTCATGAATGATGTCAGGATTGTCCCGAATTTTTGAAAAAGAAATTCTAATGCCCCAATATAGCAAAAGGAAGAAAGTATTGAATATCAAAGATATAAAGAAAATCGACATTTCATTGATAAGCAAAAGTTGATGACAGAACTGAATATTTACAAGTATTTTAACTAGAAAGAAATCACAAAGACTGGGCTGACTTGCCCCTACAAAACGACTAACAGAAAGGGATGAAAGCGAAAAACTCTGGGTATTTTCAATTCTCTGAGTAGTATGGAAATGGTTCAGGCGGAACTGCAGTCTGCCCTCCTCCTTCTTCTGGTACCAGAAGCTCTTTATCAATGTAGTCCTGCACAATATTTTTTAGGACGAAGCAGCGCTCCGTGTCATGCCCCATCGCTCGATGAAACTTGCAAAAGCGATTCTTCCATTTCCCTTTGGTGACAGAGGGATCATTCTGCTTTGGTAGCTTGATCATTTCTTTCTTGAGCAGGTATTGGAGAACTTCTTCGATCGGCTGACCTAGAGGGGTAAGCTGACGATTATAACCCCAACCTTCATGCTTTGCTTTCTTCGGCTTGTTTGGCTTCTGCTGAGCACTGACCCTTGCCTGGTAGCTGGACTGAGCTTGCATGTTTAAGAGATCCGGATGCTTTTCTTCTTCGTTTTTGACAAAGAGATTCTTATCAAGGCAGTCTTGAACTATGTTCTTGAAGATGAAGCAATGCTCAGTGTCGTGCCCTGTTACTCGATGGTATCCGCAGAACTGGTCTATATATTTTCCCATGACAGTGGAAGGGCTGGCGGCTTTTGGGAGCCTGAGTAATCCGTTGACCATCATGTATTCGAGGATTTGGTCGAGCGGCTCATCCAAAGGAGTGAAATCTCGATCCCTGCTCCAATCCTTGCGTTTTGGTTCTTCTTGCTTCTTGCCTTTTTGCTGAGGACTGTATTGAAGAGGTCCATCATGGTTTTCACAATATTTCCCAATCTGGCTTTTATGTTCTCCCGAGTAGCTGCCCTGGTTGCCTTGATGGCTGCCCCTGCTGGCTTTGGAATTTCCTATATCGATATTGCTGCGCTTATTCATGGGAAAGTGACAGGTGCTTTTCCTTCTATGGGAGCTTTTCCGCAACTAGCTTCAGCTTGTTCAGATAATATCTCCACCATCATCTTTTTGAATAATTGGTATATCGCGGGATCGATCTCACTTTTGCTATCCTGAACCCCTCTTTTGACAAACTTTTGAGAATTCATTCCTTACTCTTTCTGCTTATAACTGGGATGTCAGAGCAGTGTAATCTCCTGAGCTTTGCCTGACTCAACTGATAGCGCCGATGTTCTCTGTAGGGCATAAACGGGTCTTTTTAGAAAAGATCTAGGAAGAAATTTTAATAAATGAGGAAATCATAATTTGAGTATGAAAACATCCCATTACGAGGGATTGGCTTGTCACCAAAATTTGTGACAACCACATTATCTTTTTGAAAAAGGATAAACAAGTAAAAATGTGAATAAAGATAAATTTTGAAAAGGACATATCCTGACAAAAGATGTTTTATTGTAAATGAGGGTAAGGAATAGAAAAAAAAAGGGTTTCAAAATTTTGAAGAATTGCAGGCAGGATAAAAAAGAATTAGAAGAAATTAAGAGAAGAAAAAGGAAAATACACCTGGGTTTTAAAATAAAGAGGAAATTTCGAATGATGTATACCTAGGCTTTTGAAAGATATAGGGAATATCATATAATCATAAATATACAGACAAGGATATACAAACAACACTCCCTAGAGGCTGACTCTAAATGCAATATTTTGAAAGGGCTTGTAGGACCTTAATCCTAACTCTAGGGTTCAGATCATCTGATTTCAATCAAGATATGCCGATATACTCAAGCCAAAGCTCGAAGTACGTGGCATAGAAATAGTCCTCCGGTTCTAAAGTAGTGGCTTCCCAACATCCTTGAGCACCTACCGATATACCTCGGACTATGGCCCTTAGGTACGTGGTAAGGGGGCGCGAACCCAAATAAGTGGCCCAGTTGTGAGGCTCTCTCCCGAACTATGGTTCAGTGAGACAGCCCAGCAACGTGAAGACCGGGACAATATGGGTAAGGAGGTTTTCAAAATATGCTCAACATGCAAGAAATCAGAAGGCTCTAATGCAAGTCTTAAAGAAATAGATTAAAATGAAGAGAAGCATACACTTGCATACATTGTTTTGCATTCAATCCCTAGAATTGAGGAGAGTTGTTTTTAAGACCTAAGTCTAAATGTGAACATGGAATAATCTCCTCAATATGGTCCTACCAAACCATACTTAAATCCTATATGCAATGATGTCAGCTTTAGGACAGAGTCTAGGCTCCTAAGGTTTGCATGGAAATGAAGCTGACATTTGAAGAATAAAGACCTAGATAATATCAAAGCAAGAAGAAAAGGCATAATTCGATCGGACGGAGACGAGTCCCATCTCGGTCGCCAAACCTGTGATCATCGCAAAATTTTTCCTCTCGTAATATTCTCTCTCTTTCTTCTCTTTTCCTTTCCAACCTCTTATTTTCCTCCTTTTTGAAGGGAGAAAGATAAAAAGACAGAAAGAAAGAGAGAAGAGAATAAGAAAGAAGAGAAGAGGAGAGGAATTCTTTTGCGGGTCTCACTTGACCTTAATTTTGAAGAATTTTGAAATAACTCGCCTCCGTTTTTGAAATATTTGCGGGAAAACTGGGAGACGGGATCCGCTCGTCGGTACGAGGTTCGACCGTTCCTGGCGCCTTTACCAGGGGTAATCGAACCAAGGGTCGAATTAATGCCTTTTTCTTTGCTAAGAAATTATCTAAGTATTTATCCTAAGTCTAAAATGCACAATGAATCATGCTTGTGCAAATGCAAAGATGTATGCTCTTTTTGAAAATGTTTTGAAGAATTCCCAAGTGAATCCGATAAAGTGAAGAAATGTTTTCTAACTTAGAACTTAAGATTTGAAGTTCTAAGTTTTTAGAATAATCAGAGCTTAGGAAAATGAATTTGGATCTTTGAGAGAAATGATCTTGAAACTGAAAAAAAAAGAAAGAAGAAAGAAAATTTCAAAGTCATAGATGGACTTTGAATTTGGAAGTTTGAACTTGGATAAATATTTGGAATGAAATTGAATTTTAACTTCGAAGTTTTGAAGTTAGAAGGAAATGTGGGAAATCTAAAGGAATTGAGGAATGGGATTTGGAACAGTTGGAATTTCAAAATGAAATCCGAATCCAAATTCTGGATTCTGAATAGAGTTTTGAGTTGATTTTTGGATTTAGGATCTGAAATAGGAACTTGGTTTGAATGAAATGGAACTGGCTTTGAGAATTGGAATTTAAAGTGGAATTTGAACTTGGAATTTTGAATGGAATTGGATTCAAGATTTGGAATCCAAGATGGTATTTGGATCTGAAATCTGAGATCCAAGATAGGGTTGGACTCTGGATCCCAAGATGGATTTGGATCTAAAGTCTGAGATCCAATGTAGGATTGGGTTATGGATCCTAGAATGGATTTGGATCTAAAGTCTAAGATCCGAAATAGAATTGGGTTCTGGATCCTAAGATGGATTTGGATCTGAAGTCTAAGATCCGAAGTAGAATTGGGTTCTGGATCCTAAGATGGATTTGGATCTGAAGTCGGAGATCCAAGGTGAAATTGGTTCTGGATCCTACAAGGAAATTGGATCTGAAGTCTAAGATCCAAAGTGAAATTGGAGTCTGGATCCTAAGGAGGAATTGGATCTGAAGTCTAAGATCCAAAGTAAAATTGGAGTCTGGATCCTAAGGAGGAATTGGATCTGATTCTGGATTTGGAATTTCCAAAATTGATTTGGGAATTGAATTTGGACTATACAAAATGAACTTCAAAGTTAAATTGGACTTTGAATTTGAAGCTTGAATCTGGAAATTTAGAAGATGAATCAGAAATTTTCAAGTTTGAATTGAATTTGGAAAAATGATTTTTAGAAATTGAATCTTGAATATACAAATGAATTTCAAAGTTAAATTGGACTTTGAATTTGAGATAGAATTTGGGATTTGAAATACAAGATGATTCTGAAATTTCAAAGTCAAATGGGACCTTGAAATTGAATTTTTGAATCTTTTTGAAAAATAGAATTGAATTTGAATAGGCTTTGATCTGAGAAATGAAGGAAAGAACCACTTGGATTTATGAAAAAGGATTTGGAAAATATGATGTAATTCTATCCTAAATGATGAATGAAAAGAGTTTGAATTTAGATTTTGAAAAGCTATCTTATTCTTGAAGTGAATTAAAAAAAGATTGAAGATATAATACATCCTTGACTATGGTCATTGAATGTATTATATAATAATCTATATTTAAATTTAAGAGAAGAATGAAATGCATTTTGTGCTTTTATAGAATTTAAAATGAAATTAACTCTCAATATACCCTGACTATGGCCATTGGTATATATTTTGAGTTAATTTTAAGTTAAATTCTGATAAAAGGAGAAAACATTTAAGGAAAATATGATGTATTTTGAAAACGGATCCAGTGTGAATCCAATGTTATTTTATAAAAGATAAAAATCCTAAGTCTTGTTTACATCCCGACTATGGCCGTTGATGTAAATCATCAACTTAGGATTAATTTACCTCTTATGAAATGGTGCACGTGCCATTCGTGTAGTCATTTGTGATATTTTGAGAAATAAAGGAAAAATGCATGAGAACAAACAATTTTATGATGTTTACAATGCTCATCCATCCTATCTAAAACAGGAAATATAAATTCTTATTTACACCTAGTTTATTATGACCTTTAAAATTGAATTTACAATTCAAACGATGATATTTTCCACATGTTCCCTGCAAAACAACTGATTAGAAAGAAATTGTACAAATTCTATCTAAAACAAGTGAACTTGTAGGTTTGCAAATGAATGGTACTACCAATATCTATTAACACTGAAATAATGCAATACTAGGCAAACTATATATGCTATAATCAATGGCATGCAAAATCATCATATACTAACAATAAAATGATGTTAATATAGGAAATAAACAAGTTGCTGCAATTACAATCAGAAGTGAATAATCTTATTGGAAGAAACTTATACAGCAACCCTCTTAACTCCATTCAAACGAAACCAGCAGCTCTTTCCAACAATTGTTCTAGACACTCATCTGTTAGTCCAGGCAAATCTCCCAACCTGTGCACTACTAAATGACAGAAATACTGCCACTTGCCATACCACACCGAATCTGCACACGTGTTGGTTCATATCTTGCCAGAAATAATCCTTCTTAATCGATTAAACAAAATTAAGAATTACAAAATTTCAGATGAATAAACAGCTGTCATCATAGGGCATTAGTATTGGATCGGCCAAAAGGTCAAGGTGCATTAGGTAGCAAGGTGAAAGTATAGACAGTAAATAAACAAATTCGTCAATGAATCAGATGAACAACATATAATTTAGGCAACTGTCAGATGATTGAAATAATAGTGGGATTAAAGCAAACAGCAAATGGCTAAAATATGCAGCAAATGACTTAGGCAAACAGTATATATATCAAAAATAACACATGGAAGACAGAGCTAACAGCTGGATTGAATCAGTAACCTAGAATAACAGGTGAGTTATGATAGTGGAAATGTGCAGGTATGTGCAAAGGTGTAATGTAGTGCACAAGTGATAAACTATGAGTATATACATTTACAGAGCATAGAAAATGAATGGGTGAGAGTGAGTGATATGGTGTCAGCAAATGGGTCTGATGATTAATCAAAATAAATGCATATACCACAATGGACTGGGTATGGTGGATACAGTGGACTGAGGTGAACTGAAGTGAAGGCCACAACAGTGTTTTGGCAAACACTGTTGTAGGCATATGTGAGCCTTGGCAGTACCACTGCTTCCAAACAGCAGGTGAGTATTGAAGAGACTATAATGAACCTCTGATTTCAAGGCTCCCGAACAAACATGGGGTCTTTAGCATTGGAAGGATTTTTAGGTGTTCGCTTCTCAAACACCTAAGAAAGAAAAGGGGATATGAAAGAATATCTTGAATAATTCTCCTTACCCTTAATATCATTCTCTACAACACCTTTTAGATGCTGAATAAGAGTTAACAGACAGATCATCACTTGTCTGGAGCTTAAAAGTATACAGGAACTTTAAACTCCTCGAAGTTCTCAATAAAGACTGTTATGGTGAATTTTCTAAAATGAAAGTTTGTTAAATACAATACCTATACAAAGAGATGTAAAGGAGCAATAATCAAAAAGTTGTGCTCGATTATAACTTACCTGGTATTGACTGGAAATAAAATTTATTTTCCTGCTCCGTTTTTATCTGCATATCACATTCCAGAGGAAGCCATTAAAATAATATAAAAAAAAAGAAAAAGAAAAGAAAATCACTGTCATATACTATAAGTCACAGCTACATTCATGGGACAAGATTCATAAAAGATAGAGAAATAGGAGCTTCTTTCTTAGTTCTGCTGAAAATGACTCAACTGAGGAAACCATTTATCTCTTAAAACACATGCCGTTTGATACAACGAAGAATATCATGGATGCTGTGAGATATAGGAACAAGAGATGTGGTGCTCAGATGAAATGCCATAGGCAAGTGTGTGCTGATGATGTTACAGCAGGAAAGTATAGGGGGTGTCAAGTTTGCTGATGAAGAAAGTTATTGCTTCATCATTGCTTTAATCAATATTCAGGAGCTTCTGCTTTCACTCCGGGCAGAGGCTTCTTGATGTCTACATCCCAAACGTGAAGATGAGAGGAGAAACCACAAATATTTTTCTGGGGTATAATGAAGAAACTAAACATATTAAAAAGATGCATCGACATGAACAAAGCAACCAAGGCATTATCAATATAAAAAAAAAACATTCCTTAAATTTCATAGCAGCAGCGTGCATTGATGGGAGGCTAATCATGATAGATTGAGAGTAGAACATCTAATTATGCAGCAGACGTCATTACAGGCTCTAACAGGAAAACACACACAGACTTATCATTATAACTGGGGGAAAAAATGCAGTAGCGAGAATTTTTTTATAGCAGATAAATCTCTGCTACATGGCTTCATCGGCAATCCTTAGCCACCGTTGGCAACAAAGGTTCAATACGCTGGATATTCCAATATGCTGTCGCCACCGATTACAATGCCTCCGACCACCTCTACGTGGATGGCATTACTTCTTGTCCCATTGAATCCATGCATCATGGCATCGCGTGAAGGTTATGTCAACATTATAAACAGACCCTGTAGGCACCATACTATCAATATATCATCCTGGATAACCATTTTTATGCAATCAAAATAAAAGAACAAGCTGAGCCGGAGGCTGCATCACTAGAACTCCTGCAAGAGAGAGAGAGCATTTACTGGAATGGGTCATTGAACTCAAGGCTCACCATATAGGCAAAAACATCTGAATTGGTTCAGCATAAAGTTGATCAAGACAGAAGCTCCTAACATATAGTATGAGTGAAATCATTTTTTTTTTTGGCGTAATACTCAATTGTCCACCACCCTGCCGTCTGCCCCATTTCCTGGTGGTCCCAGATCAAGTCCACAATGATAGTTGTCGCCATCTCTAAAGCTCCCGATGATTATCCGATAAGACCAGCGCAACAGGGCAGTTAAGATGACCCCAACCAATAGTGTATCTGACCCTAGAGTTTTATCGTAATAATGAAAACCTATCTAAACACAGAAAATCCCTGCAACAAGACAAATCTTGGGAAAAAATGAGTACGCAAAAGGAGAATCTATAGGACCATTGTTGTTGTGAGCCAATTGCCTAGGAGAGGCGGCTGCTCATCCAGATTTATACAGAAACAAGTGCACAAACCTAAAATAGATTGCAGAAGAGGGAATACCCTTACTTATACGATCTGATTTTTTTGATTGCCAGCAATTGAGTTCACCTGTGGATCGAACATTGTTCAGCATGGTATGTCGATCATGTCTATTTAATGTACAACTGGTCAATCTCCCAAGCTTTAGTAAATTGCTAACCACGATTAATTAGAAATGCAGCATAAAATCCGAAAGCAGTAACAATTCGACCCAAGCGATAAATTGAGATTTAAAAGAAAACAGAAGGGTCCTGATATAGTATATTGAATCTATCAACACAAGGAGACAGAGAAACAACAATTCGATCAGCATTCTGTGCCTAGATTTTGGGCAAGACCACATCCCTTGGCATTTCCCCTTGTATTACTCAAAGTTTTCTTTGATCCTACTGTCAACATTCGCAGAGAACAAGTCTTACGAGCGACAAAGACTTCACCACGTTGGGGCTTCCAAATGATATCATACGATAAAAAAAAATGTACCTAACAACTGCAGACGTTGTAGCATGAAACTGAACATTAATGTGTGAAGAACATTACCAGCTACTTAGTATGCAGGGGATAAGCTGTAAAATCTCAAGTAGATAGATGCAGACAAGATAAAAGAGAGGCGCTGAATCACATCAAAGCGAATGGAGCTGGCATGGATATAAGGATATCAGCCAAATATGAGAAATATCTACAACTGAAATGTATTACGCACAAACAAAAGAAAAAAAAAAGCATCAAATCTAATATATAAACAAGGGTTTAAAGCCAGAAAATCAGAAATAAAGAAGAGACGAAAGCAAGAAATCAATAGCATCAATAGAAGATTAAGGTCAAGAGATAATGAAAATAGGAAAAATAACAAAACAAAGAAGATTGTAAATAATAAAATAAAAAAAAATTAGCAGGAAATCAGATATGGGAATCAGAGATTCCGTCAATTTCGTATTGTTGTGGACCGATTTGCTATAGACAAATCGGTATCACAGAGGATGCTTGAATGAGTGAATCGGATGAAAATACAAAGCAACTCAAAGGGACCAAAAGAAATTGATGAGAAGAAGGGATGTTCACAGCGAATCAATGAAGGATCCGACTTTTATAAGATTTTGAGACTGATCCCCTGATGTCCTTGGTACTCTGTGATTCTGCTAAGACTTCAGAGGATTTCGATTGCCATTGCTGGGGCCGGGAGCTCCTGTCATCGATTAAGATGGAGAGAAGGAGAGAAGAGTGTGGATGGGAAGCAGATGTAGAGAGGAAAAGGGTGCTGGGGTGAAGGTGGATCCGTGAAGGAGAAGAAGGTGGAGGGGTGAAACGCGGTTTAGAAGAGCATGCGATGGAGGGGTAGGAGATGGATCCTTGAGAAGGGACCCCTGGTTGCCTTTTTAAAGAAAAACGGGAAGCCTCCAGAAGGGGAGGTTGTTAGGCATCAACGGTGGATGTAGGGTACGCGATGGAGGGCGATGGAGGATGAGAATGAAGAGAAGGTGGAGGCCGCTGGGAAGCATCGCACATAGGGTTTGCCATGGATGGTTTGGGCAAGAAGGGGAGAAGGTTGGAGAAAGGGTTTCGAGAGGGTTTTCTGAAAAACAAAGCTTATGCGTGAAGCTTTGGTTTATAAAATTTTTTCGATTTTCCAAAAAGAGACTCCTTCAAAAGTTTTTTTTTTCATAAAAAGTGTTTTTTTAAAATGATTTTTTTAGCAAAATTGACTTTAAAAAGTTTAAACTCATTCAATTTTCTTGAAATTTTCCATTTTTTTGGTTTTTGTTTTATTTTTTCAATTTTTTTGTATTTTTAGAATAAAATCCTAAAGCTTGTGAGAAAGCAAAGGTTAAAACTAATTTTTTTGTGGTTTTGCAAAAATATTTACAAAAGGGAATTTTTCTGAGAATTTAAAAGTTATTTTGAGAAAATTTCTTCAGAAAATACATTTGGATCCGGATTTTGAAGAAATATGGACTTAAAGCACTGGATTCGGATCCGAAATTGATTTTGAATATATCAATATGGATTTTAATTCAGAGAATCTGAAAAATGACTGAAATTTAGCTTTGAAATTGTTTTTGATTTTCTCAGAAAATGGAATTAGGGGCAAAAAGGTCATTTTACAAATCTTTGAAAAATTTGGGGTGTTCACACTATGTATCATGATTGATGTGTATCATGAATATCTCATTAAATTACTTATAAGGTATATGCGTGTGTTTCACACTAGAATGGTCAAATGTGATTTGACTTATTGTTTATAAGAATTATGAATACATATGAAAATGATGCAATAATCTGAATGTCTTAGATGCATATATATTTATGTGATGACTTGTATGACTTAAATGCATATAGATTATGCTTTATTATGTGAGTTAATGTTGAATAAAATATTAAGTGATGAAATGCTTTTAAATGTTTTATGTTTGAATGCTTGAAATGAATGACTCATAGGACATTGTTCTCTTGTCTATCACTTGACGATTGATGAATAATATATCATGTCTTTACTTTTAAATGCTTGATATGTTTTCTTTAAGTTTGAGTTTGGATTGCTTTAAGAGACTTTAGCGAGTCTGACCCCGTTTTATGGGGGACAGGTAATGCAGATAAAGTATGATGAGTAGTTGAAGTGAAGGACTGGTCGAGCTGCATTCTCAAGGGTCCATTCTTACCTTGTGATTTTGGTAGACATGATCTTTTTGTTTTAAGTAATTGATCATGTAGAGACTAAACTATTGTTTTTATACTTTGATTTGAAATAAAATTAAAACTCTTCAAATTTTAGTCTTATATTGTACGTTGTTTGAAATGTGTATATCCTATACATTTTGATTAGATTGTTATCTTTTGTGTAACCCCATCCAAAGTCTTAACCATTTTTTAAAATCATTTCCGCATTATAAGATCTGATTTACTTATAAAAAAATTTGGTCTCAGAATTTCAATATTTGAACAATAATTAAGGTTGAAATTTTAGGAGCGTTATAACCCCATCACCAACACTCTCCCGACCCTCAATCCTTACTCTTTCCCCTCCTCTCTCCAACTCCTCAACAACCTCCCCCTCAGTCGTCAGTGTTGCACACACTTCCTCCAACAGCTTGCATAACTAATGATAAAGATGACGATGAGAGGAAACAGTCGAAAATCCTGCTATGCCGCCTACCTCCTCTTCCAACTGTAGTTGAGAAATTCAGCAAGTCGACAAGATAATTGCCCAAGTCGACTCGGATCAAACCCCTAATGGGTCACCAATTCAAGTTATTGATCCTAATGCCGATTATAAATTTTTTATCATGTATTTTATAATTTTAGTAAACAATTCATATATAAAGTCACTTGTTATGAAGAATCTAATGTTGTTCAATAAAAAAAGTTAATAATCATGTATAATTATATATTTTTGTAACTTGATTGTTGACATATTAAAAGTTTAATTATTTTCATGTCTTATTTATGTGCTTATACTATAAAATATAGAGTCCTGACTCGCCCAAGTCAACCCGCGGACTCGCAAGTCAAGGATTGGGCAATACAAGCTCAAGTCACGAGTTTGCCAACTATCCTCCCATCACCTGGTACGGTAATGCTCTGTCTCTCTTTGTGGACGACAAGGGCCGCCCATGGCCCTTATCGCCTATCTCTCCTCTCTCTATTTCGACTATTCCCTTCACTCTTTCTGTGTTCATTTTGCTTGAACAAGGGGCTAGTAGAGCTCATCCACCTCCACCACCCACATCCTCATCCACCTCCACCACCCACATCCCCTCAACAACAACAAAAGGGGCTCTTGGAGCTAGTCGAAATCCATTCTGGTGAGCTCCTCTCCCCCTCCACTACTTTCGCGGCCGTGAAAAAAAAAAAAAAAGACCATTTACCTCCAGTTTTTTCAACTATCTTCCTTCCTCCTCTGGTGACCTCTCCTTGGGCGACTTCCTTCCTTCGGTGACCACTCTATGATGTTCTTTGTATAGGTGAGAGGAAGAGGAGAACCCGTGAACCCCAAAAATTTTATTTATTTTGAATCCTTTGATTTGAAGTCATAGGGCATCCCGTGAGATTTTGAATCTCACTGGATGCTATAATTTTGAATCAGCACATATAAAAAGAAGCTCATGTTCCAGCTACTTTTGAAATCACTCTCTCATGGTTGTGTGAGAAAGTGATTCTAAAAGAGTTGAACCGAACATACCATACCTTATGGGATAATCATTCTGATTTCATTGCCGAGGGCGACCCATGTTGGCATGATTTCAAATCAGAATGATTCGAAATCACAGGCTGCCTCAAATCTCATGTTCTCCTCACACGAGATTTCAGTCTTTTAGAATAGCTTTCTCAGGTTCTCTGAGAAAGCGGTGACATGGGAACTAACCGAAAGTACCCTAAGTGATTTAATCTTTAGCAACATTGCAACATTAAAGACTAATGCTATCCCATCTGTGGGAAAGCGAAGGAAGACAAAAGGTCAGTATCGCGTGAGACAAGCACACCCAAATGAAGAACGAGAACTATCCCATCTGTGGGAAAGCGAAGGAAGATAAAAGGTCGGCATCGCGTGAGACAAGCACACCCAAATGATGAAAGAGAACCCTATACTTTCACGTATGTAACAGAGTGCTTGCTGCTTTTATGCTCGATATAGAAACAGTCGGACCCTCAGGGCTTCAACTTCTCCCCACTTTTTAAAGAGATTTAGTCTCAAAAGGCAGAAACTTGTTTTGTTCTTTTTTTATATATATTTTTGAGAGTGCATCAGATGCAGCTCTGATAGTAAACCAGTGGAGTTGCTTTGGATGCGACAGCCAGAACACCATGGATGGGTCTCACAAATTTTTTTTCGTAGCCATTAAGTTTTAGGTAAACGACATCTACAACACAAAAAAATAAGCGGCTAAAACAAAAAGAAACAAGATGGCATTTTGGTTGTCGTTCATAACATGGATGAACGACATCCAATGCAACTTTGATGGTTTTGATAGACCTTCTGATCCAGAACCCACAAGATCTGGTCCTACCATATCAAATATGGAAGATATGCATGCAAATGGCAAGGATTGACCTCAAAGGAAACATGATTATGTTATCCAAGGAAATGAGGATATGCGTGTAGGTGGCCAGGATCAACCTCAAAGGAAACCGAATGTTGTTAATAACAGCAAGGCTAATGTAAAGAAGATATATAAAACTCCTCTTATTATTGTAAACAAACAACTTTGTATGATTCAAAATATAATAGAAGAGAGAGAGAGAGAGGGCATTACCGTGGACGTAGGTTTTCTCAAAATCGAACCACGTACATCTCGTGTTTCCATTTTTGTTTTTTTTTCTTTATGGTATCAGAGCCGGACATGGCTGCATCCTCATTGATTGGATCCCTGTATCCCTATCCCTCGACGTTGAATGTGTCAAATTTCGTTTCTCTCAAACTCAGCCAGACCAACTTCTTGCTTTGGAGCACGCAGGTGATGGCTCTTGTGGAGAGTCAAGACCTTCAAGGATTCTTGACCGGAGAAACGGTGATGCCAAAGAAAACCATTGTGGCAACTTCCAATGATCTAGAAGTCACCCGACTAAATTCGAAGTTCTTGTCATGGCAAAAATCGGATAGGCTCTTGAAGGGTTGGATCACAAGCACTCTTTTTGAAACTGTTCTCGAAATCGTTGTCAGATTGGAGACTTCCCGTGAAATCTGGAATGCGTTAGTTGACGCCTTTGAGCAAGACTCTCAAGAACGGGAGTTTTATCTCATGCAACAATTGAAATAATTAAGAAAAGCTTCAGACTCTCTCCTTGACTACATTAGCAAGTTTAAAACCATCTGCGATGATCTTGCAGCGATCGGTAAAAGTGTGGATGACAATGCCAAAGCCTTTTGGCTTCTTCAAGGACTCAGGGCAAAGTATGAGTCTTTTGTGACCTCCATGCTCAAGCCACCGGTTCCCCTTTATAAAGACATTATTCCTCTCTTACAAAGCTATGAAGCTAGAAATCATTTTTACACCCAAGAGAGAAGTTTCAGTTCTCAAATGGTGTTTTTTAATCAACGAGAGGCTGCATCAAAAAATCAAAACCAGCAACAAAAATTCAATTCCAAAGGGCACGCTTTTGGTCAAGAAAACAAAAATAAAAAATTTGATGGGCAACATCAACAAAAAAATATTGGATCTTCCTCTCACTTATCTAAAGTGAAGAAACATGTTGGAGTCATTTGTCAAATCTACAACAAGAAGAACCATTCAGCCATGGACTATTATAATAGATTCAATCATTCCTATCAGTCAGAGGAAGTCCCGCAGGCCTTGGCCGATTCTCAAGACTCAAAATGGTTCACTGATTCTGAAGTTACTTCTCATGTCACAGGTAACAACCTAAATCTCTCCAATTTTAAAAAATATTTGGGCAAAGATCAGGTTATCGTAGGTAATGGTGAAAAATTATCTATTACTCATCTTGGAGATGCCAAGATTGATTCTTCTCCCTTGCCTATCACTTTGAAATACGTGCTTTTAGTTCCTCACATTAAAAAGCACTTAATATCAGTTTGCAAGCTTACCTCTGATTATCCTTATAATGTTGAATTTTCTCCCTCTCAATGTTTTATTAAGCACAGGAGAACATGAAGAATAGTTGCAGTTGGACATATGCAAGGTAAGCTCTATTCCTTCAAAGCAGATCATCAAAGGATGACACCACATGTTTACTTCTTGAACAAACAGTGACATGCCTCTTATGATAGTTGGCATGCTTGATTAGGGCATCTGAATAACCATGTCATTAAAGCTCTCAAGAGCAAACACTTGATTCATGTTCATGGATTAGATAATAAAGATTTTATTTGTTCAAGTTGCCAACAAGGCAAAGCATGTCAACTTCCCTTTTTTTCTTCTAATCGTCATAGCCAAATTCCTTTTAAAAGGATACACTCGAATCTGTGGGGGCCAGCCCCGGTGCTCTCTCGTGAGCATTTCAAATTTTATGCCATATTTGTTAATGACTGCACTCGGTTCACTTGGTTTTTCTCCCTCAAGAAAAAATCTGATTTCATGGTATGTTTCAAGCAACTTCACACATGTAAAAAAATATTTTGACAAGAACATAAAAAACTTTCAAAGTGATGGAGGTGGAGAATATGTTAATGACAATTTCTTGACCTATCTCAAGGATCATGGCATTCAACGACAAGTCTCTTGCCCGTCCACTTTGGCTCAAAACAGCATCTCCGAGCGTAAGCATCAAAGTATTACATAGCTTGGGCTTACTATGCTTTTTTATGCCAACATTCCCAAATTTTTTTGGGTAAAAGCTTTTTTCATAGTCGTGTTTCTTGTAAATCGGCTTCCTTCCACATCGCTCAACATGGAGTCTCCCTTTGTTAGACTATTCGGGCACCAACCAGACTACTCTAGTCTTCGCATTTTCGGTTGTCGGTGCTTCCCCTACCTGCGACCTTATGCTAATAACAAGATTGATCCCAAGTCATTACCTTGTGTTTTCCTTGGCTACAATAATGTTTACAAAGGATACCGATGTTTTTATCCTACTTTTGGGCACATGCTTTTTAGCCGACATGTCATTTTTTATGAGCACTGCCTTCCATATGTATCGTCCTTAGTCTCCTCTCAAGAAAGGACTAATGAACTTTTCTCCTATTCTTAGTGGGAACCTCTTCTTGCTTTGCAGCCTCAGAACCATAAACTTTCATCTTCTTTTGCTCTTTCTCAGCCTGAGAGCCATGAACCTTCCCTGGTGCCTTCTCGCATATATCCCTTTAATCATGACGATAACATTAGGAGTGATTCGCCCATTTCAGAACCGGCTTCACCCCCTGCTGCTCCATCCCCTGAGCCTCCCACTAATGTTGTTGGAGCTTCTTCCACCCATGCTACCCCCCAATGTGCGATCACCAGGAGTATGGTCGGTACAATTAAACCCAACCCCAAATATGTTTATCTTGTTGAACACCCTAAGCTTCCCAAGGAACCTAAATCCATTCATTCAACCCTCGCCAATGCTGGCTGGCGTATGACTATGGATGAAGAGATTGCGGCTCTCCATGCCAATCAAACCTGGGAACGTGTTCCTCCTGACCCTCACACTAATGTGGTGGGCTCAAAATGGGTCTACAAGGTCAAACTCAAGTTCGATGTCACTCTAGACAGACTTAAAGCTCGACTAGTCGCCCGTGGCTTCACACAGGTTGAAGGTTTAGACTATCTTGAGACTTTTTCTCCTGTTATTAAATCAGGTAGCATTAGGCTTGTTCTCACTATTGCAATTGTTCAGCGATGGGCCATTCGCCAATTGGATATCAAAAATGCTTTTTTACATGGGTCTCTTCATGAGCAAGTTTTTATGTTGCAGCCTCTAGGATATACAGATCCACAACATTCTAATTATGTTTGCAAACTTCATAAAGCCATCTATGGACTTAAACATGCCTCTCGTGCTTGGTTCAATCGTCTTCATGATTTCCTTCTCAAATTTGGCTTCTCCTGTAGTACTGTGGATTCCTCTATGTTTGTTCACCATTCCTCTTATGGGGGTGTTGATACTCCTTGTTTATGTGGATGATATGATCTTGACAGGCAGCTCTTCATCTCTCCTAGATCGTTTTGTTATCTCCATGAAGCAAGTTTTTTTCATCAAAGACTAGGGCAGCCTTCACTATTTTCTTGGGATTGAAGTTGACTCCACTTCCTTTGGATTGTTTCTCTATGCCATTGACATTCGTGATTGCGCCAAGATGCTTGATTGCAAGCCTTCATCCACGCCAATGACCTTGAAGGCTCACAAAGGGACTCCTAAAGATGAACATTTTTTTGCTGATCCCACTTTATTTTGCAGTCTTGTTGGAGCCCTTCAGTATTTGACTATCACTCGTCCTGAGATTTCCTTTAGTGTTAACTTTGTGAGTTAATTCATGCATTCCCTCACTAATGCCAATTTTGTTGCTGTTAAACGGATTCTTCGCTATCTTAAGGGCACTCTTGATATGGGACTTACCATTTCAAGTCAGAGTACTTTGGATCTCTATGCCTTTTCTATTGTCGATTGGGCTGGATGCCCTCGCACAAGGCGCTACTACTACTAGATTTTGTACCTTTCTTGGTGCGAATTGCATTTCTTGGAGTGCTAAGAAGCAAAATATTGTCGCCCACTCTAGCACTGAAGCCGAATATCAAGCTATGGCCTCTACTGTCGCCGAACTCACATGGATCTCTTTTTTGCTCTGTGACATCGGTATTCCTCTCTCATCGCCTCCAATTCTGCATTGTGACAACCTCAGCACCCTCTACTTGATCGTTAATCCAGTTTTTCATAATCGCTCCAAGCATATTAAGATTGATTATCATTATATTCAGGAAAAAGTCAATCAAGGCGCTCTTGTCACTAAGTTCTGCTCTTCTCTCCAGCAGCTTGCAGATATTTTTACTAAACCCCTTGACAAAGCATCATTTCTGGATCTTAGGGCAAACTCAGCCTTCACCCACGACTTCGTTTGAGGGAGCATGATAGACCTTCTGATTCAGAACCCACAAGATTTAGTCCTACTATATCAAATGTGGAAGATATGCACACAGGTGGCAAGGATCGACCTCAAAGGAAACATGATTATGTTATCCAAGGAAATGAGGATATGCATGTAGGTGGCCAGGATTGACCTCAAAGGAAACTGAATGCTGTTAATAACAGCAAAGCTAATGTAAAGGAGATATATAAAACTCCTTTTAATGCTGTAAACAAACAACTCTTTATGATTCAAAATACAATAGAAGAGAGAGAGTGAGGGCATTACTGTGGATGTAGGTTTTCTCACAACCGAACCACGTACATCTCGTGTTTCCATTTTTTGTTTCTTTTTCTTTAGGTTTACCATTACAGGCATCTGACCTAATGCTCTCTCGCTCTCTTATTTTTCTTTTTTTTTGGGGGGTGGGGGGATGAATATGCACGTGTGGGGCCAAAAAAGCAAATCTGATTCTCTCCTCTCCTGTCTCATCCTTGTCTTCATACCCCCACTTTGAGATTTCATTAATGCAATTTGTATTTTATCAAATTTGACTCCATAGATGTGATCTATGTCAGTGAAGACCAACATTTAAATCGCCATGTGCAGGATTTTTTGGCGATTCAAAAATCAATGGTTCACCAAACACAAAATTTTGTGATTTAAAAAGAATAATATTTTTCATTGAAAAATAGAATTCAAGGTCAGACTTGATCAAAACAACTAGAATCATAAGATTTAAAAGAGGGGTACGAAGATGAGGGACGACATAAGGGATGAGTGGAATGGGCCGAAAAAGTAGAAGGCAAATGAGTTATGAAGACAAAAGTCGTGAAAGTTGGCACATGGTTTTCCCAACCTCTTTCTAAAATGTGAGTTCTTGTATTGTCGATATCAAAAAACTCTGGTGCTGACTTCCACAAACATGTCAGGATTTTAAAAGCTGAAAAGTTAGGAAAATGTTCACCTCAATACTTAAATGTGGACGCATTTAAAAGGGATGTGTTGTCACTGGATGCATTTACAAGGGATGGGTTGCAACTGGATTCAGGGGGATGGATATTTTCAGGCTTTTACAGCTCCCAGTAACTCACCTTTTCTACTACTGTGAAATACAAATTTTGAATATATATAATTCTCATTTGAATCACTTCTACAATTCTAGCATGACAAACAGTGAGAATAGCAACAGATAACACCCTTTGACAAGAGGAAAACAAGGTCTTATGTGAATGGATAAGGCTCTTTCAGAAATATCCGCAACTGCAAGCTGAGACCAAGGAAGCTTGAATGAGAATCTGGGTACGATCCACATTACCCATCTGTTCAAAACAGCCAATGGGTTGGGTCTCTGTTCGGCATCCAACCCGACCAGAATCCGAATTCCCTGATGTGGGAACTAAAACACCAACCCGGATCTTATTTAGGTCGATCAGAATTGGAGCTAAATAACAGTCAGGCAGGATTGACAATTGATTTTATTGAGAGCACATCAGGTCATACTGTATATAACTGATCAATTGTTATGTTCAGTCTCCACCACACATCTCCTTTGGGAGATGATAGATTGGGGACCACATGCATGTCCATCAAAATGTGCGATTGGTATTGTATAGTCATCTATATTTTATAGCTTTAGAAATAATCTTATTTAGATAAAATATTAATAGTAAACTAGCAGGAGTGCTCTAATTTGGTTGGATATCCTACCTGACCCGACAACACTAGAGTATTCTTATATGTGCTTTTAATTTAGGGCTTCGCCTTTCTTGATAAGGAGCACAAATTTTTATAAAATCCTGCCAGCTCAGCCTTCTTACGAAAAAGCTTTCATAAGGAGAAAGGTCTATGAGAATTTACACATAAAAAGTAATGCCCTATCACTTGTGCCAACATGACACTTTTTCATCATAATGATTTGATTTGTTGTTTGTTTTATTCTTTATAAAGAAAAGGATTGCCAACAGATCACTTTTTACATGAAAGTTGCAAAGTGAAACAAACAAGCTCTAAGAACAAACAGTTGACATTTTAGGGAAGGGCAAGTCCAACAAAAGAGGGTGAAAACCTAAAATAAACATGAAAAAGGCCAATTTGAAAAATGATGTCATACAAATATCATAAGATTTATGAAAATATAACGATAATATGGCAAAAAATTACCTGAAAGTTAAAAACATCATGATTTTTTGGCAAAACATAAATATCACCGTTTAAATTCTAAACGTGCATTTAATGCCATAACTTTGCCCAGTGTCAAGGAGATACAGCCTCACGTCAGAGTAACTAACTATCACCATCAGTTTACATCCATTTGCATGGCCTCATCTACTGCCATTGGCAAATAAAAGAAGCACACACGGTCTTTCATTGCTCTCTTTCACAGTTGCATTCAAGCTACCTCTCTCTCTCTCTCTCATACATATAAGTGGACCAACATGGAATTTCTTTCTTGAAGGACCACTAAAATTGAATGACTGGAGTTTAATTACAACCTCAACTAGAATCGGTTCTATCTTATGGGTCTAAAAGGATTCATTTACACAACGTTGTTAGAATCAATGGACCATTTAAGAGAACTCTTTTTTTGTTTGACCTATCTAGAGCTGAACTCAGTCTGCCCTGTAGGAGTTCTAAAATTTGTGGTGAATTCCAAAAATCATAACTCTCAGTTCCAGTGTCCCTAGGCCAATAAATTTTTATAAAATCCTGCCAGCTCAGCTCAAACCTGAATGAGTCTAGTCTTGTCCCTCCCTCGTTCTGTCTCCCCTGTTCTCGAGCCCATTTCTCTCAAACCTGAACAAGTTTGACTATGCACTTTTTTCTTCCACCCTGTCTAGAACCTCCACCTGAAATTTTTTGATTTTTAGTGGTCCTGTTTAGGAGCACAGATTTTTCTCTAAAAAATTGTCGCTCCCAACAAGAACCTGTTTTGAACATGACCCTGTTTGACCTAACCCATACCTATGTTCAAACCTAGACTTAGCTCAGGGTCATCGGAGTGCAACAATTGGTATATAAGCAAACCTGGAGCAAACCATAACCACCTAAGCCAGGTCAAGACCAATCACCGAAAAGGAATTCTAAATTCATCCGCAAACTTGATGGAAGATCTAACACCAAAACTGGTGGTGTTCACATAGAGTATGCCGGAGTTAGCCTTCAACAAATCTTGAGCATGTTGTAGCAACTCCAAGTGGATATACGAGCTACTCGTCAGCAGTTACGATCTATTGAAATTGATTATGGGTTGCTAAAAAAGAAACACGATGATCCAGAGGATAAGATCATGCAAGAACCAGTTAATGGGGTTTGAACGAGAATGGACTAAGTTCTCATAAATGAGAATTCAAAGCCCGATCTTGCTGATCCTATTGACTCACACATGCAGCCAGTGTCTACCCTCTCCACCTGCAGCCAACGAAAGTGGTTGCAACCATCCTTCTGCAGAGTTCATAACTCCATAGAAAGAAGCAAAGGTTTTGAACTCCAACGCCATTGCGGCTTGTGTGCACTGCGGCAAGGCGCTCCCTAGTTCAGAAGGGGAGCTGACTGACTCATTCCCTTCGAAGGGTGATGAGTTGAAGGTCGAGAACAATGATGGATCCTCAACTGTCATGCTTGCAGCTGTGGAAGGCCACAATAATGCCTTCTACATGCTTGTGTTCGTGGGAGTTGATGTGGAGCCCCAAAACCATGATCGAGAGTTAGACATGTTTGTGGCTGAATTGCGTAAAGATAAAGGACATATTTGAGAAGGTGATGCTCGACTATGCACCGGAGAAGAGCAATAGGATTGGAGGATCCCAATACCTCATGGTAAAGCTATGCATGGAAATGGTTGTACGCAAAAGGAACCATGTCAAGTTGGATTCTAAACTCCTTGGCATAAATTGGAGAACAAAGCAACATCAACAAAGATGCATGGAGCAAATCAAACTTTTATATTTGATCACAAGAGAGGCCAACCGTGGGTGCACCACGAGTGAAGGTGGCTCCATCAGCTGGAGGCTCACCTAAGCAGACCATTTGCGTGCATATAAGATACGCAAGTGTCGTGGGTGCAGTAAGCTATAAGAGAGTCTGCTGAATTTTGTTTTTCCCTACTGTTTTCTCTTTCCTCTTCGCTATGTAGGTTAGTGTGAAACCTCGTTAAATGAAACCAAGCTCATCTGGACCTTGAAGGCACCTTAGTCCACAAATCATTTTTCTTATCCCATCCAAGTCAGAACCCACCTATACCCAAGTGTGTCCAAACCTGAAATCCATAACAACCCAGATCCTTGTCATACTTAAAAAAAATTCTCCAGCCCAAACCATGAAGAATCTAGATCTGAAATTTGGACCCTAGATTCTTCTGTGTGTCCTTAACCTACTCTCAAAATTTTTGGATTTATCAAGTTTTGGTTATGAGAACTCAATTTTTCAATCCAGTTGGTCGGTACTAAAACCTAGTATGTTCTTGCGTAGTTTCGAATTTTTCTAAACTTCGAAATTTTGTAGCTCCCAATTCTCATGGTCTGTGACTTCAAAATTTTAGCTGAACCCTCCCTAGTGTGTCTATAATCACCTCCTAAAAACTCAAAGATTTTCAGTGGACCATTTAAGAGAACTCATTTTTTGTCTGACCTATCCAGTACTGATAGTCTATTCTATAAAAGTTCTAAAAATTCTGGTGACTTCCAAAAATCTCTGTTTCATTCTTATGGAAGGGCTTGGCCGTTCATGATAAGGAGCACAATTTTTTATAAAATCCTGCCAACTTAACCTTCTCATGAGAAAGCTTTCATAAGTGGGAGGGTATATAAGAATTTACACATAAAAAGTCGTACGCTGGCACTTGTGCCAGCATGACACTTTCTCACCATAATGATTTGATGTTTGTTTTATTCAATATAAAGAAAAGGATTGACACTAAGAACAAATGGTTGACAATTCAAGGAAAGGCAAGTCCAATGGAAGAGGGTCAAAACCTAAAATAAATATGAAACAACCAATTTGAAAATGATGTTAGACAAATATCATGAGATTTATAAAAAACTCGTAATTATATCGTGAGAAATTACTTGGAAGTTAAAAACAATAATTTCTCACACTACAAGAAAAATGCCTAATGGCGACGGATAGCAGACGGATGCTATCCGTTGCTAATCCATCGTTGTACATGTTTAGGACGAATTCTGCGATGGACTAGCAACGGATATCATCCATCGCATAACCCTAGTCGCTAAACTGCGACGAAATTTATCTGCCGCCAATTCATCGCTATGTTGCGACGGATCATGTACGCCACAAATTCATCGTTAAACAAAGATCGATTTGGTTAAGCGATGGAATTTAATTTGTCGCTATTTCTGTTGCTACCATTTATCGACGGATGAATATTCGTCGCTAATTAGCGATGGAGTAGCGACGGTTTAAATTCCGCTGCAAACCAACGGCTACCTCAAATTGGCGACGGAACAGTGACAGATATTATCCATCGCTACTCCATCATTAATTTGTTATAAAAAAATTAAATATTTTTTTAAAAATATTTTGAAAATCAAGAAAAATTTCTCGTACAATTCATATATCCTGCTTATAAAAAATAGTACAAATAAAAAATGCATACAAATTATACAGAAATGCTAAGTTAAGCAAACTTTAATTACTAAGTACAGTTGAAAAAAACTTCATGCAAGACATTCAAACATTGCAACACATTTCAATATATTCAAATGAATACACTACATTTCAATACATTCATATCATTCTAATCATTTAGATCAAATTGAAAAAACCTTCATGCAAGACATTCAAACATTGCAATACATTTCAATATATTCAAATCATTCTAATCATTCAGATCAAATTGAAAAAACCTTCATGCAAGACATTCAATAATTGCAACACATTTCAATATATTCAAATCAATACAATACATTTCAATACATTCAAATCATTCATATGAAATTGAAAAAAACTTCATGCAAGACATTCAAACATTGCAACACATTTCAATATATTCAAATCAATACAATACATTTCCATATATTCAAATCATTCTAATCATTTAAATCATTCAGATCAAATTGTATTTCACTAGCTCGTGAATGACTCATCATCACTTGTCTGACTTTCATAGTCTTCTTTCTCTTTCTCCTCCTCTTTGTCATCATCTTCTTCTTCTTCATTTAGCGTCCATCCACTTCGTATATCATTTGGATCACATTCTTCCATGCATATGCCATCATCCAATGGAGATATGACATGCATACCATGTGCAGCATTGTGACCATAAGAGAAGTCATGCATATCATCTGATTAATAGTATTCATCCTTTTCATCAATCTTGTCTTCCTGTAAGTGATCATACTCGGGGTATAGTTTGGACTTCACCTTACAAACTGCCCACCATTCATTTCTATTTGACTTCCTTGTAGTCGGATATGATATATAATACACTTGTTGAGCTTGTGAGGCTAATATGAATGATTCATATATTCCAAACCTTAACTTACCATTCACCTCCACAATGCCTGAGACTTTGTCGACTCTAGTTGCTATGGGATCAAATCATTGACACTTGAATAAAGTTAAGTTGTTACTTCTTAAGTAAGTCAACTCCATTATTTCTTCTATAACACCGTAGTAGTCATGTTCATTTTCACCATAGCTGTTATCCTTGATGCACACACCACTATTCATCGTTGACTTGTTGACACTGTAGTCTTTTGTATGGAAACAATAACCATTTACGATGTACCCGTTATAACACTACACAACTTTAGATGGACCATTCTGTAAATCACATATTCCTTGATCTTTAACATCACCATGATAGACCTACAAGCACATATAAGGACTATGATCATGACAAGTATCTTATTGTTGTATAAAGGGAAAAATGTATACAATCGTCCTTACCAACTCTTTCAACCATGCCACAAATTTATTTTCACGTTCTTTTTGTACTTCTGCATCAGTGAGTTGTGAAAGTTTTCTTCGTAATTCCAAATCAAATCATCTACACTTAACATAAACGTATTTTATTGAACCATGTACACACGTATAGAACTTAATGTTACGTATTAACTATACTTACTCAATGTATGGGTTGATTGTTGAGCAATTGAAAAGGATATATATTTGTGTTGCGTCTTGCTCTCGATCTTTCAAGAGTCTTGACCGACAACTGCCAAATGCATGTCCAAGTGGTTGAAATATAGACAATTTGTTAGTTTCAGTTAATCATTCCCCATCATCATTACGAGGTGGGCATGTGTAATGTGTTAGAATGTGAGGTTCAAAGTATATAGATGAGAAATTTGAAATCTCTTCTAAGGTGTACGCCTCACAAATAGAGCCCTCTACTGTTGCTTTATTCTAAATCTTTTTTTTGAGGTCAAATATGCATCTATCAACAATATACATCTCAGATTACAATAAATTTCTCAATAGTATTGAAAATAAATTTTTAAATAAACATATACCTTTCAAATGGGTACATCTACCGATATTGCACAGGTCCACCAACCCTAAGTTCATATGGCAAATGTATGACCACATGTTCCATAACATTAAAAAATGTTGGTGGAAATATCTTCTTCAGCTGACAAATAGTAGTTATGACAGATTCCTCTAGATTCTTTACCTCAGATACTACGACTTCAATTGTGCACAATGTTTTAAAAAATATACTCAACTCGGACAATACCCCCCATATAGGTTTGTCTAATATATCATGGAATGCTAGGGGTATCAACCATTGCATAATGATATGACAATCATGGCTCTTCAACCCATATAACTGTCCATCATCTATCTTCACAGCCCGAGCAATGTTAGAAACGTAGTCATCTGAAAATCTCAACTGTCTCAACCATTGACATACTGGCTTTACTTGATCTGTACCAAGCACATACCTTGCCTTTGGTTTCAGTACTTTGCCATTGTACTCTTTGAGTTCCAATTCTAATCTTTTACATACCACTTTTAAATCCATACGTGCCTTCAGATTATCCTTCATTTTTCCTTTCACGTTCATTACTGTATTGAATACATTATCAAACACATTTTTCTCCACATGCATGACATCTAAATTATGTCGTATTAATAACGTTGGCCAATATGGTAGTTTCCAAAATATAGATTTTTTTGTCCAATTGTGATCCTTTCCAAATCTAATAAAGGGCGTCGCCCTACGAGCATCTGTCAGTCCTCATAGAAAGTATCGCAATCTTTTTAAAATCTTTATACCAGACAACCTTGTTGGTAGATCTTCCATTTCAGTTGTGCTTGCTCGAAACACATTATTTTATCATCGGAACGGGTGATCGCTGGGTAGAAATTGATGGGGACAATCAAACCAACACAACTTCCTTCTATGCGTCAATCTAAACGATTTTGTATCCTCTATGTAGTACGGACATGCTAACTTCCCATGTGTGCTCCAACCAGATAACATACTATATGCAGAAAAGTGACTGATTTTCATAGAACAACAACCTTCATATTGAAGTTTTGTTTTTTGTGGGCATCGTACATCAGAACACTGTCATCCCATAGTGTTTTCAGTTCATCAATCAATGACCTCAAATATACATCAAGATTTTGGTTGGGAGACGTCGGACCAAGGATCAATAGAGCCAAGAAAATATTTTGGAGCTTCATACACAAGCTTGGAGGAAGGTTATATGGGGTGACAAATACTGGCCAATACGAGTATGAGGTTGATCTACCCCCAAATGGATTAAATTCATCTGTACATAAACCTAGCCTAACATTTCTTACTTCCAAAGCAAATTTCTGATGAGTACGATCAAAGTGCCTCCAAGCTTCTGCGTCAACAAGATGTGTGATCTTGTCTTCATCATGTCGAACTTTATTTGTATGCCATATCATTTGTTTAGCTGTCCTCGAAGACATATAAAGACATTGTAATCTAGGGGTGAGAGGAAAGTAGCGGAGTGACTTATACGACACTTCTTTTGACCTTGTGCGACCATTTTCCTTTGTCTTTGACTTGAACCGAGGATGTCCACATGATGGACATGATCTGCTTTTTTCTTTATCTTTAAAATACAACATGTAGTGATTGAGACAAACATCTATCTTTTGATACCCCATACCTAGAACATTGACCATAACCTTCGCACGATAGAGATTTTATGGCAAATTTTCATCTTTGGGTAACATACTCTTTACAATAGGGCACATACGGTCAAAACATGATTGACTCAAATTAAACTCGCATTTTAAATTCAATAGTTGAAGAAATGCAGACATGATGGTGTGACTCTCGCAACCATTCTACAGTGGTTTATCAACATCTCTAAGTAAGTCATAGAATGTACCAGTTGCATCGTTTGTTGCTTCTTCCTCTACCCCAGTTGGTGCATCGCTATGTCCTAAAGTAGAACCCATTTTCGGTCCTGCGACATCAAATATCAGGTCCACATGAATTATTGTGCACCACATCCACCCTTGCACCATAATTATTCCAAAATTCTTCACCATGAAGCGTTCAATTTTGATAACCACTAACAAAACTCTTCCTGTATATGTGATGTCTAACGCTATGAGGTTCTACAAATCAATTGTTCTTACACATCATGCATGGACATCTGATCCGACCGGTAGGATCCACTGTACTGATACTTGCCATTATGAATTCAATAAAACTGTCAACACCATCCATATATTTATGCGATACCTCATTATCAACTATCCTATGATACATCCATTCATGGTTTGCAACCATTTTATCCTAAAATATTACAGATATTTTCATCATTAGTTAAAAGAAAATCTTAATAATGTTATGATGACATAAATATATTCATTTGAACAAAAAATTCATGATACAATTTCACATAGAAGGCATAATCAAATGGAAAATAACTTCATGCAAGCATGGATACAAAAATATCAAACATTGCAATACATTCAAATCATTCATATCAAAACAATATCAAACATGTACCTGCAACAAACACACTCCAATATCCTGCTAACAACTATCATGCCCAACATGTCCACAACTAAGTGAGTTTGCGAACAAAGAAGTGTTGCATCTAATAAATTAAATAACATGTGATGTGCTTGCATCACTTACTCACCTTGGGTATTTACTCGGTTTAAATTGATTTTCACTGGAAATCCTTTATAAGCATAGTGCTCAGAGCTCCTTATATTTAATGAAAAACAGTAAAACCTGCTAAAAATCACACTAGAAACTTAGTTGAATGCTAAAATAGATTAAAACAAAACAAAAATCGAGGCACCCCCTACCTGTAAAAAACACACAGAGACAAGGGGGGCTTTGTCCCTTGCCTGTTGAAAAACCCGAGCGGCAGGGGCCGAGGCCCCTGCTAGACTGTAGGAGGCAGAGCCTCGCCCTCCCTACCAGAAATCGAGGGAGGGGAAAGGCCTCTGCCTCACAAAGGAGAGGGTGGCAGAGGCAGAGGGCGAACCCCTGCCTGACCAAGAGGAAAGAGGCAGGGGGATGCCGGAAATCCAAAGGCGGTAGGGGAGCTCACCTCTGCATGCCTAAGGAAAACAGAGGCAGAGGTGAGGCCCCTACCAAAAAAATCCAGAGGCGACAGGAAGGATCACCTCTGCTAGACGAGGAAAAACATGGGTAGGGGCAGGGCCCCTGCCAGACATCCCAAGGTGGCAGGGGGCCTCACCCCTACTTGTTTGGTAAATAAGGGCGGCAGGGGCTTCGCCTCTGTCGAAAACTGCAAAGGCGCCAGGGGCATTGCCCCTGCCTACCATAAAAATGAGAGGGGCAGAAGTATTGCCCCTGCTGGAAAATAAGGCGGCAGGGGCGAAGCACCTGCCTGATAGAGAGGAAAGATGCAGGAGGGCTCGACCCTGCTTGACCAAGGAGAAAGGCGGTAGGAGCATCGCCCCTGCCGGTCTGCTGAAAAATGACAGGCGGCAGGGGCAACACCTCTGCATGATAGAGAGGAAAGAGGCAAGAGGGATCGACCTTGCTTGACTAGGCATCGCCCCTGTCGGTCTGCTGAAAAATGACAGGCGGCAGGGGCGACACCCCTGCCTAAACAAGATGAAGGGCGAGAAGGAGATGAAGAAGAAGAAGAAGACTGGGGGAGGGAGTTACCTGGGAGACTGGGGGGCGGTCACCGGTAGCCGGAGAGAGGGATGGGGGCAGTCGCTGGTAGCCGGAGAGAGGGAGGGGGCGGTAGCCGGAGGGCGTGAGGGGGGCGATTGTCGGTAGCCGGAGAGAGGGAGGGGGCAGTAGTTGGAGAGAGGACGGAAAGCAGTGCGGGTGAGAGAGAGAGAGAGAGGCGTTGGTGAGAGTAAAAAAAAAAATTGATTTCGTGCCTTAGGGGGATTTACATCGATCGTTCGTGATGAACTAGCGACAAAATATTCCAGTCGCTAATCAACGAGCATTTTACATCAGGATTTAGCGACGGAATATTTCTGTCGCAAACTCCGTCGCTAACTAGCGACAGAGTTATTCCGTCGCTATATCCATCGCTAAGTGCGACGAGTTTTGCGACATAAAATTTCAGTCGCTAATCCGTCGCTACGTAGCAACGGAGTTGACGAAAGATGTTTTTTTGTCGCTAATTTTATAAATATTTATGAACTTAGTGACAGATGTTTTGCGCTCGCTAATCCGTCGCAACTTTGCGACGGAAAAATTTCGTCACAAAATTCAGTTGCTATTTGGCATTTTTTTTGTAGTGTCATGATATTTTCAAAATATCATGATTTTTTTGGTAAAACATAAATATTGCAATTTAAACGAGATATTCACAGTTTAAATGGATATTTATCATGTGGTTTTTATTTTTAAATATTTTTTTATAAAAATTTATTTTTATATTTTAATTTATTTTTTATTATTGAGATTTTGCAAAAAAAACTCAGATTTTAACAAAATTCAAAATCTCGTAAGTTTTTTACTAAAAAAAAACATGTTTTAAACTTTTTCCACTATGGTCAAAATTAGTTTTTGGGCAGAATCATTTTTCAAAACAATTCAAAGAATCAACCCATTCAGAATTGTATCAAATTATTTTGAAATAATCATTTAAATTTTTTTTCTAAAGTTTTCATAACTTCAAAAGATTCAAAAAAAAATGAAATATAAAAATAACATAAATGATGGCTGATAGGGTCCAATCAAATTCTAAATGTACATTTAATGCCATAACTCTACCGTGTCAAGGAGATCTAGCGTCATGACAGGTAACTATCACCATCACTTTACACACATGGTCTTTCATTGCACTCTTTCACAGTTGCATTCAAGCCACCTCTCTCTCTCTCTCTCTCTCACACACACAGACATGGACCAACATAGAATTTCTTTCTTGAAGGACCACTAAAATTAAATGACTTGAAGTTATCCAATTTCTATAAATCATGCCTTAATCTGATTCAAGATTTCAATCGGATTTCATAATGGAGTGCTCATCTAATATGAACCCTTATGTTATTAGATCTGGTCACATGGATTCAATAATCTTTGTTCAGCTGATTAACGTTTAGACTTGATCATATTTCTCTTGAATCTGGCTTTCATTTGATATATCACAGGTGTTTTTCTTCACCAAATTAAGCATGTATTAGCAAAAAACAGTTGGGTTTCAGCAAAATAATGGGTACCTTAGAAAGATATATCTACTTATTTGTAAGGTCTTTTCGGGTTTTAGGGTAATCTTCTAGGTTCATACTAACATACCTAAGCTAACAACTTAAGAGTACTAGAGTGAAATATTCAGCTTCAATGGTACCACCACTAATATACTAAAGCTAACAACTTATAGGTACTACTGAGGAGATCCAAAGATCCAAATGATATAACAAGAGATTTTTAAAAAAATCGCAATAAAAGGACTCTTTTTCTTAAGAGAAGAAAAAAAAAATGAGGTGCACACAATAAAATCAAACAATGTTTCAAAGCAAACCATAACTTGCTGGAGGTTGTCTTTTTCCTATTTTCTATGTGAGCATGTATTTTCTCAAGCAAGTGTCTCTAAAACTTGTGCGAAAGCCTAAGCTTAATATATTTGTATAAGCAATTAATGCAAAATCATCCTATCACAGAGTAAACTAGCTAAATAAATAATAGATCTAGCAAAAAAAGAAGCAAAAGAATGCAACGCGTTTGAGCGGTAAAGACCTATGAGATGGCATAGCTAGTAGACGCGAGTGTCTGCGAATGACACTATCTATCAAGAGACGGCAGAGCCTGCAGACATGAGTGACTACAAATGGTAACAACACTATCTGTCAGTGGATGTTGAGGGTTTGCGGCTGGTAGAGCCTGCATATGCAAGGGTCTGCAGACGATGGTCAATTGATAACCAATGCACAACGGACGACGGTCAACGAATGACCAAACATTAATGGAGGACAAAACTGGGTTTGCAGTCCGGACAAAGACAAAAATTTGAAGGACAAAGATTTTGGGCTCGTTAGGGCTCAAAATCTCCCCAAAATCAAATTCTATCTACAAAAAATCAGAAAAAAGTATGGCATATAAACACAGTGACTAAAAATTGTTGATAAAAATATTTAAATATTTCAGCCTCTACCTAGAAGTGTCCTACACTCAACCTGACCTTCGAAGCCAAGCCCAAACCCAACCGTTGCTTCAACCCCAAGTTAGGTCGACCAACTCATTTGGACTAGGCATTGCCAAGTCCAAGGATTGTGTGAAGCACTAGGGTACCTGACAGTCTTGCAATCACCTTGGTGAACCTGCTGCTCTGATGAGTTTCAGACCTTGCTAGACCTTGGTTCACACTTAGAACTACCTTGGTGAGTTATCCCAGCCTTGTCCTAAGCTCAAATGTACCTTAACCCCTTGCCCAAACATTAAACCTTGCTCCCAAGTTGGATTTTGTTATGCTGATAATTGCATAATCAGACACAACTTGCAAAATCTCCTTGCTCCAAACTCATTTAGGATTGAGATTTGACATATAGCTCCTCTGATGTGTCCTAAGTCTACTCACAAAATCTCACAATTTTATCAAACCCCAGTAGAGAGAGAAATAAATTTCCTATTAGATCCTGCGAGACCCGAAACTCAGTCAAGTCTAGTCTCATCCCTTATTTTGTTTCACGTGTTTTTGAGCCTGTTTCTCCTAAACTTGAACGTGTTTGACTTTTCAATTTTTACATAGTCTTCTCACACCTTTCTAGAACCTTCACCTAAAATTTTATAATTTTTAGTAGTCCCATTTGGGAGCACAAAATTTTCTCTTGAAAGTTGTTGGTCCCAACTAGAATATGTTTTGAACCTGTTTGACCTATACCTGACCTAACCTAGGCCTAGGATCAAACTCAGACTCACCCTGGGCCCACTAGAGTACAACACCTAGTGTTGGTCTAATTGAAAACAAAGATGTTGATTTTTTGAAAAATCAAAATTGCAATCGTGATGCTCCCATGGATATGGACAATGGTATTTATTATCCTATTGATATTGATGATCCTATCAAACAATTAAATAATGAATCAACTGTGAATGATCTTTTTGATCAATCAAGTGATGATACACCTTTAGATAGAACTCATTTATCTTCACATCATACGTTAAGTGGTCATAAAAGGCCTAGAGGGCCTCCATCTTACACAAATGATTACTATATATACGTGGCTGATGAACTATGTTACTCAATAGATATGGATGAGATGACTAATAATTTAATATATATTGAAGAAATTGATTCGCATGAATAATTTGTCTTGGTAAAATCCGTGAATGAAAAAATTAAGTCCATTAAGAAAAACTATGTCTAAAAATTATCAGATTTACCTAAGGAAAGAATGTCCATTGGGTGTAAATGGGTTTTAAGAAAAAAAATGTCTAATGAAAACATTGATAAATTCAAACCTCATTTACTGGCGAAAGGTTTTTCGCATCGCAAAGGAAAGGAGTGAATTATGAAGATACATATTCTCCAATTGCAAAATTTATATATATATAAGGATAATTTTTGTTATTGTAGCATATTATGATTTAGATCTATATCAAAACTGTATCATTTTTGTACGACTCTTATGGCTAAGTAAGAGATGTTAGCCTACGTTAATAAGTTATGACCATGGCGCTCAATTGGGCCCATGCATTTGAGATTATTAGAACTTACTCATCTCAAATGCATGGATATGATAACCTTTGGGTTATCACTATTCAAACTGTTTTTTCAACCCGTTTTCAAATCTAACCACTTTTTCTAGATAGACCCATATTTGAGATAAGCAATTTTAGTGAGAGTCATTTATCTAGGCATATCAAAAGGTGAAAAGTTTGTGAAAACAAGTTGAGCTTTGCCTAAACAAGCCATCAATCAATCTACTACACCTCACTAAGTTGTGCCATCATATTTGTGAGTGATAAGAGCCGCCTAAGAATTGTCCTCTCAGTTCACCACATATCAGGCTAGTTTGGCAAAACAGACCGAGTTCATTTCATGAAAATCTCTAATATCAAACACACCTTCACCTTGGGGTTTGCACACCTGATACTACCCAGTGTTACAAATATTAATATCATGAGAAATTGCCAGAAAGTTTAAAACGACAATTTCTCACGAGATTTTCAAAATCTCGCAAGATTTATTAAAAAAACATAAATATCGTGAATTAAACACGATATTTACATTTTAAACGACTATTTATCACAAAAAAATGTGTATTTTTTATTTTTAAATAATTTTTATCAATATTTTCTTATAAAAAATAACTTTTATATTTTTTAATTTATTTTTTTATTGCCAAGATTTTGCCGGACTCGCAAGTTTTTTAAAAAACGAGAATTTGCGGTTTAAAACGTTTGTCACTATGATACTACCCAAGTAGACGAGTTTTTTTTTGTTTTTTTCTGATGGTCTGAGGGATCACATCATTGATTCCATTTGCCGTATCACCCAAGTTGGGAGCTTGAAACAACTCATTCAATACAATGGGAAAGTGGCTAAGACATTTGAATAGAAGACTCCAAAACTAGGACAAGCCCAATTCAGGCCGAACAATCCAAGAACCGACCCAATTCACTCTTCCATTAAAACTAGTGCCCTAAACCGCTCTTGCCCACGCACATAAACCCATGGTCCAAACCGTCCCAGCAACCAATAGCCACAACATAAGCAGCATAATAAAAGCCAAATGGACAATTAAAAAAAATAGCAAATAAAAAATAATTAATTAAAACACAAACCACAATAAATCAAACACAAACAGACATCTTTTTTTCTTTTTCTTCAATTTTTTTCCAAATTTTAAAATAAACTACACAACGAAAGAATCCTACCAATCTATACAACCAACCACCCTCTCAACGACAACAAAATACAAAAAAAAAAGAAAAAGAATAACATTCAACCCCAACATTAAGTAAAACAAAAAACAAAAGAAAAGAAAGAAAGAAGCGACTACTAAAAACAAGCCTGACAAATCTTCCCGGCACCGCTTTAAAAGCCTATTGGAAAAAGAAGACTTAAATTTACCCTTCCCCATTAATTTGAAGACATTGCCCTTTTTTCATTACAACTGGCAGCGAGATCATCCACGAGCTTGACGCTTGGGTGCGATATAAAATGTTCAGTCAACGAGCTTCTTGCGTGGGGAGAGAAAGACCGTACAGTCGTCCTTGGGTACGATGGTGGGCTTGTAGGCGATGTCGTCGCAGCCGTCGGTCTGAGCCCTCTTGAAGTCGCAGTGGGTCACGAACATCGCGATGAACAGCACCAGGTGGTTCAGGGCGTACCGCTGGCCCACGCATTGGTGGGGGCCAGATCCGAACATCAGCCAATTGCGCTTGAACACCTCGTCCTCCCTTCGCTCCTCCGAAAACCGGTCCGGGTCGAACCGATCCGGATCCGAGAAACCCTGGAACACGGCCTCGTACAGCGACGGGAAGATGATCGCGCCCCGCGGCACCGTGTAGCCGTCCGATATAGGGAAGTCGCAGGCGGCGATGTGCGGCACGAGCGTCGCCGGAGGCCGGAAGCGGACCACCTCCTTGGCCACCATCCGGGTATAGGTCATGGCAGCGATCTGGTCGGCGGAGACGAACGCGTCCGGGTCGGGTCGGATCCGGGCTTGTTCGGCGCGGACACGGGAGAGGACGTCCGGGTGCGACTCGAGCATGGACACGGCCCAGAGGAGGGAGGAGGTGGAGGCGTCCTGAGCGGCGAATAGGAAGTCGAAGACGTGTCCGCCAACCTCGCGGTCGGTCCGGCCCACGGCGATCACGTCCTGCATCCAGAAGTCCATGAGGCACTCGGGTTGGATCCCGGAGGACATCCTGGCCCGGCTGAGGGCGGCGCAGCCGGCGAGGGTGTCGACGAGGCGGGAGACGGAGAGGCGGGCGCGGCGGAAGGCGAAGCCTGGGAGGTCGACGGGGAGGGCCATGAGGCCGGAGTTGAAGAGGGCATAGTCGGAGTTGAACCGAGTTCGAGACTCGGGGGAGAGGTAGGGACCGACGAAGACGGTCTGGGAGGTCTCGAGGTTCATGTCGCGGCAGAGGGGGCGGAGAGGGATGGGCTCGGTCGGGGGGTGGTGGGCGAGCCAGGAGCGGAGGTGGGCCCGGACGATGGACTGCTGGGCGGCGAGGTAGGAGGAGAGGGCGCGAGGGGTGAAGTTTGGGGCGATGCTGCGGCGGAGGTCCTTGTGCTCCTGGTCTGTGAGGTAGATGAGGTTGTGGTCGCCGAAGAGCTTCTTGCCGAAGGGGTGGCCGATGAGGTGGAGTACGCCCTGGCTGACGTTGGCGAAGACACGGTGGGAGAGGTCGGCGTCGTGGATGAAGACCATGAAGCGTCCGAGGATGAAGTTTGCGGAGAGGCCGAGAGGGGAGGACCGGGCGAGGCGGGCCTGCTCGTCCCAGAAGCGGGTCGGGTTAAAGACCAGGTAGAGGGCGTTGCCAAGGAAGGGGAGGGTGAAGGCAGGCCCGGGGATGGAGGACTTCTTCCGTGTGTAGGCCAGGTGGTGGACGGCGAAGAGGAGGAAGAAGAAGAGGAGGAGGACGTCCGTCGGGGTCAGCCACAGGAGGGTCTCCATAGAGAGAAGGAGCCTTACCTAATGGGGGGATGGAGATGTTGGCTGTTGGATCAGTGGAGAGAAGGGTGTTTTGGATTGAGGAGATGGTGTATGGGAAGAAAAGGGGTGGAAGAGGGGGAATGTTGGGCAGGTGGGTATGGAGGAAACGGGAATGAAGGAAGGGACTGGGTTTCGTTGGGATGGGATGGTGCAGTGGAGGGGGGTTATAGTGTTGAGGGTCGGGTGGCGGAGTAAATGGTTACTGTGCTGAAGACGACAGCCGCCAAGTAAAGAGGAGCCTGCAGAACCGGGGAATCCTGTTGCCTTGGATGCCTGCCTGTACACGGCTCCACTAGAGAGAGAGACTTTAATTTTAGTCAGAAGATAAAAAATAAATAAAAAATAATGTAATAGAAAAAAAAAACCAATGGTAATTGTTTTTTTTTTTAATGTTCGTGTCGGTATGATTCATCATTGCTTCAGTGTGTGTGCATGCTGAGATCGATGGACTGAAGTGTCCAATAGTTATTCTAAAAGGACCAACATGTCCTGGAGGGTGCCAGGATTACAAAATTTGTTTGAGCCATGCGGCCTAGAGTCAAGCTCGAGAATGTTTATTTGGCCTAAAAACCAACTTGCTTGTGTTGAGCCATGCCAACAAATTGATACGAACCCAATTAGTTGCAAAGACTTGCTTGGTCAAACCTTCAATCTTAGCCCAACTGGGTCGATCATGTTGGTTCCATTTTGTTTGCTTTATAACATGTCAGGCTACTCTGTCATTCTTTCATGAAGGCGAGGGTTGTGTTGGTACAATGTAACTACAGAAATAGAAATCCACTCACAAACAAACACTAGTCTCAAAAACCAACAGATAAAAAAGAAAACAAAAAGTCAACGTTCAAAATATGCAGAGAAAAATAGAAAATTGTCATATGAATTCAGCCAACTGTCAGTGCATGCGTCAACCAGTGCATTAGAGTAAAAAGTGTGTGTGTGAGAGGAGAGAATTGTCAGAAGGGCAAACAGAGAAGAGGAAGAAGTCAGCAAAACTGCAATCTAGCAAGACGATCCAACGGTTGTGAAAATGCGAGTATATATGCATGACAAATGTGAACCCCAAGTTTTATCATGCTTCTCAGAGAGTCGTGCCCTATTTCTTTTATCCCCCCATCATCTCTGACCAACATACAGTTAAACCCTTGACCATGGGACTATAGGAATAGGACCCACAACGGGGCAAGAAAATCACAACCGTCGATCACAAGGTGATTACCAGCACCCTAACCTAATCACAACCATTCAAATGTCGGCAAGAAAATCACAACCGTCGATCACAAGGTGATCACCAACACCCTAACCTAATCACAACCATTCAAAGGTCTGCGTACCACCCTAATCTAGAAACACCTAGATGACCAAGAATTCTCTAGAAAGTCCAGTCCAAAGAAAACAGAAGGAAGCATCCCTTCCCATTTCTCCAAGAATACGAGCAAACCGACAGGGGGGGCCCCTTGTCTGGCAGGAACAGTTAGTGCACGTCACCTTGTTGGGACGTTGCAAGTTCGAAACCCAAGGATATATGGTTGTCTGTGTAACTAACTGGTAGGGGTCCCCAATCTTCTCTGTGAAAAAAATAAATAAAAAGGATGTCAGTCATCTTAAGAAACGAGCGATACCCATCAAAACAATAATAAGGCTCATTGTGAGCCATTCATTTAAAAGTATTTCATGCCATCCATCCGAAATGCAAACCGCATCGAAAAAAAAAAAACAGTGAGGCCATCCAAGTGATGGCATCCCCATTTGTACAGGTTTTGGATGCCGTTCATCTTGAGATCAACGGCATCCATAGGTGCTCTGACGGAACAGTCTGACCCGAACGGTGTCCTTTTGGTGTAACGAGGTGCCAAAGAAAATCAGGCACGGATGATATCGGGTTTCGGGCCCTGACAAGCTTTGACACTGTTATACACAGTAAAGAAGGGAACCAGAAAACAACAAGCTTTGAAAGTGTTATACAGATATGCATGAATTTAGGAGTTTCAACGGATCGGATTTCCGCTAAAATGGGTCGATTCAGTCCGGGATTCGACTGAGGTGTAATCTGAATCCGGATCTGATCGGATTTTTCATAAGAAAAATTATACCTGAATCCAATAAAGATTACATAAACCAGAACCGGTTACCCAGTAAAAGAATATGTTTTTAAGCTATTTACATTAAAAAGATTGCTGATCTTAATCAGAACTCAGGTCAGATCCGGGTTTGATATAAAATTTCATAAACCATACGTTGTCCCTTTAATAATCGGACCTCATGGATCCGAACCAGATAGTTAATTGGACCCCTTCCTTTGTTACCAAACCCTAACCTCACCGGATCCTGTATGGGTCAGCTGGATCGAGTCATACCCAACACATTGACACCCACTCATGACATCGGCATATCACAAAGACAAATTTGGTTCTAAAACCATTTGAAACTGGAGATCCATCAAGATCTGGGTCTGAGTGGGTCTCATGCAGCCTGCCGGATGCGATGCGCGCAAGATAGTCTTTCTAAGGGGAATGCATAGGGTGAAAAATGGATAGGATATCATCTAGATTATGTTTTATCGAAATCTGATTTGCATATGAATAAGATCCGCATGCCCAAAAATCACTGATTCTCAATTTATTTAGGATCATTTTACCCTTCACAAACATATTTACGTGGACATCCTGATGTTTGCATAAATATATTTTTTATGATAAGAAATCCTCGCCAAAGGAAAGAAAATCACAGGTAGGGCTCCACGACCACCCTGCCTTATGTTGCAAACCTCTTAATATAATTAAAATTACTGAAAAATTCATAATATATTTGTGCGGACCTCATGACGTTCACACAATTATGTTGCGAGTATGATTAAAATTAATTATGAGATTCACAACATATTTGCGTAAACTTCCTAACGTTTACACAAATATGTCGCAAACTTCTGAATATAATTAAAATCACCAACGAGATTCACAATATATTTGCGCAAACTTCCTAACGTTCACATAAATATGTTATCCACCTCCGAATATGGTTAAAATCACCAAGGAGATTCACAACATATTTGCACAGAGCTCCTCACGTTCGTATAAATATGTTGTGAACCTCAGAATGTAGTTAAAATCACTTAGGTGATTCACACAATATCTACACACACCTCTTGACATTTGCACAAGTATCATGTGAACCTCTTAATATGTTAAAAATAATTAAGAAGATTCATGTGATAGTTGCGTGAACATGCCGACATTATCACAAATCACCCAAGAATTATAGAGAATTGGGATAACACACAGTTAGGGTTCTCTTGAGGGGCAAAAGGGAGTTGTAAAAAAAAATACAAGCATTTTATACAAATCTGAAGTCATGCGACTATAAACATTTGGAGGTTCATGAGATATTTTGTGTGAATATCAGAAGGTTCCGTAAATATCATATGCAACTCCTTTGAATGTCGAGAGGTCTGCATGCACACATATTATGTGAATCTCCTAAGTGACTTTAATCACATTTGAAGGTTCACAACATATTTGTGCGAACACGAAGAGGTCCACAAAAATATGATGCAAATCTCCTCAATGATTTTAACCATATTAAGAGGTTTGCAACATATTTGTTCGAACGTCAGGAGGTCCGCACAAATATATTACGAATCTCCTCGATAATTTTTATCAGCGATAAGGATCAGGACGTTATTGATAACACACATGCAGATGTTATCGATAATGCATATAAAGTAGCAAATGTGGTTACAACCAACTCAGATATCATCTGAAGATAACGTGAACTCATACGTGCACTGTCATGTGATGAAGACCATAGTGAGCAGTTATTTGAGTTGTTAGCTGAAGATCACATGAGAGTCGTTACATGTGAAGATAACATGGAATCATATGTGCATTGTCATGGGATGAAGATTGTACATGAGTAGTTATTTGAGTTGTTAGCTAAAGATCATAAAAGAGTTGTTATGTGCGTTGTTAGGGATTAGATCAAATGTTGTTACATTTTGTCATTCATCATTTACTGTTACCACAAATGTAACAACAACAGTAATGTATACATATATATAAAATGTGTAAAATGTCATCTGAAATGGTAAGAGAAAATACGATTAATGTTATGAGAAATCAATCTCTCTTCATTTTGTTATGGTATCAGAGCCATGATAGAGACATTGTCTACTATAATTCTCGCAATCTCAAATGACTTCTTCTTCACCTATAGTCCCTGCACCATTCCAGCCACTTTATTCTTACCCATCCACGCTAAACGTGGGAAATTTTGTCCCCCTCAAGCTAAGTCAATCCAATTACTTCGTGTAGAAGACCCAAATTTTGGGATTGATAGAAAGTCATGATCTTCTTGGTTTCATCAATGACGAAACTTCTATGCCATAACCTATCATCAGCTCCCCCACACCTGAATTTCTTGAAAAAATATCAAAAAATCCAGTGTTCAGGGCAGGGAAGAAGTTTGATTGACTTTTAAGGGGCTGGATCACCAAAACTCTATTTGAAGAGGTTCTTGGCCTAATCGTAGGTCAAGAAACTGCTGCCCAAGTTTGGGTCACATTGGAGGAATCATTCGCTATTGACTCTCATGAAAGAGAGTGTTACCTAATCCAACAACTATAGATGATCACAGGCAAAATTCATCTATCGTTGAATATATTAGAGGTTTTAAGAACATCTATGACGAGTTGGTGGCAACTAAAAAACAGGTAAGTGAACAAACAAAAGTTTTCAATCTCTTGAATGGACACGGATCAGGTTACGAGTTATTTGTCATCACTATGCTGAAGCCGCCCACTCCATCATATAGGAAGATAATCCCTCTACTTCAAAGTCACGAAACCATGAGGAACTTTCATGATGCAGTCAAGCATCCAGAGGCCACAAACAACAACGTTGCCTTCTTTGGGCAGCGACAAGGAAGTTGAGGACCCAACAAAAGGTTCTCTTCGAGGGGAAGCAAATTTGCTCAATTTGGGCAACAAGCCTCCCGCCAAGGAGCCAGTTCTAGCAAAACTAATAATTTGACAAGACCTCATTAACAGGCCAACCAAGCCAATAACAATTAATCCCATATAGCATACAAAGGATCCCAAAAGGAAAAGGACACTATCTGTCAAATTTGTTTCAAGCTCAATTATACTGCGCTAAAATGCTGGCACCGGTTCAACCAAACCTACCATGCTGAAGACGTTCAACAAGCTATGGCACCCATGGGAATCTATGACAAGCAGGATGACCATGCATGGTTCCCCGATATTGGTGCGTCTTCTCACATGACATCAGATCCAGGTAAACTTCAAAATCTTGTTAAATATGAAGGACCAGAGAAAATCATGTTAAAAAATGGTGATAAATTAGCAATATCCCCTATTGGTTCAAGAGATATTAAGCTAAACAAAAATGGATTACACTTAGAAAATGTGTTGGTAGTCCCAAAAATAAAAATAAAAGATTTCAATCAGTCAGTTAACAGAAGAACAACCACTAATTGTTAAATTATCTGCTGATGTTTTTTTGATAAAGGACAAGAACACAAAATCAATGATCACAAAGGGGCATAAGAGTGAGGACTTATACATATTAAAGCCAAGATCACAAGAAGCATTTTTCTCTACTCGGTTTCGGATTGTCAGTGATGATTGTTGGCACCAAAGGCTCAGTCACTCTCACATGGACGTCGTCAATTTTTTGAAGAAAAATAAATTGACAACTAGTAGTTTTAGTTTTTCCAATAAGTGTAAAAGCATTTTCACTAGTTGCGTCATTGCCAGTGCATCTAAACTCTCATTCATGGAATTTGATTTTACCTGCAAACATGCTTTTAATAAGATTCATTGTGATCTATGGGGCCTTGCACCAATAAGATCAAACCAAGGTTTTCAATATTATGTCATTTTGATAGACAATCATTTTAGATTTTCTTATATTTATCCACTTAAACAAAAATTAAATTTTGTGGATTGCTTTGATGATTTTAGAAAGATGGTTAAGACAGTTTGAGAAAGAGATCAAAAATTTTCAATTTGATGGTGGCAAAAAATTAGTTAATAATAAAATGACAGAGTTTTTCAAGATAATGTGATACACCATAGTATCTCGCGTCCTAGCACACCGGAACAAAATGGCCAGGCAGATCGCAAACATAGAAACATCACTGAGTTGGGCTTCTCAATGATGTTTCAAGCAAACGTACCCCAAAGGTATTGGGTCGAAGCTTTCAAAACTGTTGTTTGGCTTATAAACAAAATTCCTAGACGACGTTTAAAAATGAAATCACCATTTGAGAAATTGAAAAGTAAGATACCAGATTATGGATATATGAGAATTTTTGGTTGCAGATGTTTCCCATACCTACGAGAGTACACCTCTAACAAGCTCAATCCACGATCATTGTCGTGTGCTTTCATTGGCTATAGTCAACATTATAAGGGCTATCGTTGCTTGCATGTTCTTTCATGGCACATTTACATATCACGACATATGATATTCGACGAGAGCGTCATGCCATTCTAGGATCCCAAGTTAGCATCCATTCAGCATTTACCATCGCATAAATTGATTGAATTTTCATCTGGGTTTCCAGGTACTCCAAATCCGTCATCCACTAATGTTCCACAACACGTTGTCCCACATCAACCAATATATCATGTTGTCGAACAAGACCAGCCTCATATCATGGACGACTTCCTTCATGCCGAGACTGAAACCATTACACTGGAATATGAAGGACCGACCGACTAGTAGCAGCCTAAACTTGGTCATGATCATGTTGTTACCAGCCCTCCACCTACAATTGTTTGTGCTACTCATACTACAACTAACCATTCACAGGCAGGTGTGTTCAAACCTAACCCCAAATATCTCATGTTGGCCACACTTACAGGTCCTCTTGAACCTAAGTCTATCAAGGCAACACTCAAGCATCCTGGATGGTTTGAAACAATGATGGAGGAGATGTCCGCTCTCCACCAAACAGGGACTTGGGAGCTAGTTTTCCCATTGCCCTACATGAACATTGTAGGTTGCAAATGGGTGTTTAAAATGAAGACTCGTGCCAATGGTTCCCTCAAGCGGCTCAAAGCATGACTCATTGCAAAAGGCTACAACCAAGTTGCCGTCATTGATTTTCTAAAAACATTCTCACTAGTGATTAAGCTGGCAACCATTCGAGTTGCCTTGTCAATAGCTGTTGCTCATGGATGGACAATCTATCACCTTGACGTTAAAAATGCCTTCTTGTAGATCATGTGTACATGCGACAACCACATGCATTTGAAGATCCCACCAAGCCTAGTCATGTGTGCAAACTCAAACACAGTTTGTATGGGTTAAAGCAATCATTGCACACTTGGTTCAATCAGTTCAGTGACTACCTATACTTTGTTTGGAGTTTTATTGTAGTACTGTCGATTCCTCCTTATTCATTTACCATCATTCAAGAGAAACCATTTTACTTATCCTTTACGTCGACAACATCATCATCATCGATGATCATCCCACTTTTTTATCTAACTTCATTCAACGGTTAAGCTCTGAGTTTGCTATGAAGGACCTCGGGGATCTCCATCATTTCCTTGGTATACAAGTTCAACGTTTTGCAGGCGGTATTTTTCTTAATCAATCCCAATATGCTCTCGACATATTTGATCGGGCAAACTTGACTGATTGCAACAATGCCCATGGTCGAAAATTCCTATACTTTCACAGATGACATGTTGTTCTCTGATCCCCGTTACTATCAAAGTCTAGTCAAGAGCCTCCAATATCTCACCTTCACTTGCCCCAATATTGCCTACATTGTCAATCATGTTTACCAATGCATGATGCCCTGACAAACCACCATTTCCAACTAGTCAAACTAATTCTTGGGTATGTCGAGGGTTCTCTAAGTCATGGGATTCATATCATGTCCCAAAACTCTTGTTTTGTATGGCTTCTCTGATGCAGATTGGGCAGGATGTCATATCAAGCGTCGGTCCACCTCTGGATTTTGTATTTATTTAGGTGACAATTGCATCTCATGGAGCTCCAAGAAACAGCCCGCCGTAGCCCGCTCCAGTACTGAAGCAAAATACCGTGTGCTTGCTTTCCACCACTATTGAATTAACATGGGTATCATTCATTTTGCTCGACATTGGGTTATTTCTCTCAGACCCGCCCACTCTATTTTATGACAATCTCTCGACTCTTCATCTCACTATCAATCCTGTGTTTCATAATCGCTCTAAGCATATAGAGCTTGATTATCATTTTGTGAAAGAAAAAGTTGGTCTCCGTCAGTTAATTACGCGCTTTGTTCCTTCTGTATTTCAAGTCGTTGATATTTTCACGAAGACTCTCACTCGACTATCCTTTGTAACTTTATGACCCAAACTTGGTTTGTGGGATTCCCCCCAACCGAGTTTGAGGGAGCGTATCAGCGATAAGGATCATGACATTATCGATAACACACATGCAGATGTTATCAATAATGTACATGTAGCCAATAAAGCAACAAATGTGGTTACAACCAACTCAGATATTACATGAAGATAATGTGGACTCATATGTGCGTTGTCATGCGATGGAGATCATAGTGAGCAGTTATTTGAGCTGTTAGCTAAAGATCATACGAGAGGCATTACACCTGAAGATAACATGGAATCATATGTGCGTTGTCATACGCTGAAGATCATATGTGAGCAGTTATTTGAGTTGTTAGCTGAAGATCATACGAGAGCCATTATGTGCGTTGTTAGGGATTATATCAAATGTTGTTACATTTTGTCATTCATCATTTATTGTTACCACAAATGTAACAACAATAATAATGTACATGTATATATAAAACGTGTAAATGTCATATGAAATGATAAGAGAAAAATATGATTATTGTTTTGAAAAATCAATCTTTCTTCATTTTGTTAATTTTAACCATATTCGGAGGTTCATAACATATTCTGCGAACATTAGGAGGCCCACACAAATATGTTGTAAATTTCTTCAGTGATTTTAACCATATTTGGAGCTTCACAACATATTTGTGACGTCTAAAAATTGCACAAATATGTTGTGAGCCTTCTTAGTGATTTTAATCATGTTTGGAGGTTTGCAACATATTTGTGTGAATGTCAAGAGGTTTGCACAAATATATTGTTAATCTCCTAAGTGATCGCAACATATTCATGAAATTTTGCCGCATTATAAGATATTGAATTTTTTATGCCATTAAACATTTTTTTTACAAATTGTAATGATATGATCTAAAATATGCTTTTATTAAACAAATCATATTGATCACATTTGTTGGGGTGTTTTGACCATTGACCATTTGATTGGACAATTTACACTACAAGAAAATAGGTGATTAGTGATAGAATTTAGCGACGGAATAATTCTGTCGCTAGTTAGCGACAGAATAATTTTGTCGCTAGTTAGCGACAGATTAACGAGAGAAACACATTTGTCGCTATAATCAATGAAATTTACGAAAATAACGACGAAAAGTATCCCGTCGCAAAATCCGTCGCTAATTAGCTACAGATTTTACGAGAGAATATTTTGTCGTAATGAATGCACCATTTAGCAATGTCTTTTGCGACGGAAAATATTTCATCGCGATTTAGCGACGAAATTGGTGATGGAATATATTTCGTCGCTATTTTTGTGTTTTGATTTACGGCGGCTTAGCGACGAAATTAATCTGTCGCTAAATGTTGCATAACCCCTAATCCCAGCCCTCTTTTTCTTTTCTTCTTTCGCTGCTCCCGCCCGTCACCCTCTCCCTCCCACCGCCCTATCCGTTCCGTCGGCCTCTCTCCGGCCCCCACCATCCATCGTCGCCGGCTGCCGATCCCCGTCAGCCTTCCGCCGCCGCCCGAAGATGCGCAGGTAAATTTTAAAATTCTAGCAGGGGGTCGACCCCCTGCTGTTCCGGCAGGGGGGTCGACCCTCCGCTGTTTCACCAAGGGGTCGACCCCTTGTTGTTCCGACAGGGGGTCGACCCCCTACGTTCCTGCAGGGGGTCGACCCCCTGCATTCCGGTAGGGGGTCGACCCCCTGCGTTTCCGACAGGTGGCCGACCCCATGCGTTTTTCGGTAGGGGGTCGACCCCATGCGTTTCGGTAGGTCATTGGGTGTTGGGTTTTTCAAGGCCTATGCAAGATGTTTTCATTTGCCTTGGGTTTTTTTTTCGGCAGGTGGTGACTTCATTTTAAAATAGTGTTTTTTGCAGATTTCTCAACGGAACCCGCTTGTGCTTAGCCACCCGTGGTAAGTAAGTGACAAAAACAATGCAAATCGGGTAAATACCCGTGGTGAGTAAGTGATGCAAGTGCATCACATATTATTTAATTTATTAGATGTAACACTTTATTGTTCACACACTCACTTAGTTGTTGATATCTAAGGCTGCTTTGTTAGAGTTCGGAGATCATGCTGAGCATGATTTTAATGTATGAGAATAGGAGTGTTCTTATTTTTTGAGTACGGATTCCATGCTAGGCATGGTAGTAGTTAGTAGAATATTGAAGTGTGTTTGCTGCAGGTACATGTTTGACATTTGTTTGATATGAATGATTTTGATGTATTGCAATGTTTGATGTAATTGTATACATGCTTGCATGTAGTTACTTTCAATTTGATTATGGCTTCCATGTGAAATTGTATAATGAAAGCATGCTTCAAATGAACGTATCGTGTCATTAATAGTTTGCACATGAAAATATTAAGTTATCAATGCATGCATCATAATTCTTGTTATTGTATGACATCATATATTGCATGATAAATTTGATATTTTCTTCATCATAGCATTCTGGTGGTTCTCTTTTAACTGGTTAGGTTATTATTCGAAACAACATACGAAAATGACTGCAAACCGTGAATGGATGTACCGTAGGATAATGGACAATGAGTTATTGCATGAATATATAGATGGTGTTGAAAGTTTTATTGAATTTTCAATGGCAAGTGTCAGTACAGTGGATCTCATAGGTCGGATTAGGAGTCCCTGCAAGATTTGTAAGAATAATCGATTTGTAGAACCTCATGGCGTTAGACATCACCTATACAGGAAGGGTTTTGTGAGTGATTATCAAAATTGGACGTTTCATGGAGAAGAATTTAAAAACAATTCTGATGCACAGGTGAATGTGGTGCACAATAATCCATATATGGATTTGATATTTGATGCCGCAGGAATAGAATTGGGTTCTGCTATGAGTCCTAGTGATGTAAGAACTGTCGTAGATGAAGAATCACCAAACGATGCAGCTAGTAGATTTTATGATTTACTTAGAGATGTTGATGAGCCACTTTAGAACGGTTGCGAGAGTCACACTATCTTGTCTGCAGTTCTTCAACTAATGAATTTGAAGTTCGAGTATAATTTGAGTCAATCATGTTTCGACCGTTTGTGTATAATTGTGAAGAGTATGTTGCCCAAAGATGAGAAATTGCCACAAAATTTCTATCGTGTGAAAGTTATGGTCAACGCTCTAGGTATGGGGTATAAAAAGATTGATGCTTCTCCAAATCATTGCATGTTGTATTTCAAGGATCAGAAAAACAACATATCATGCCCGTCATGTGGGCATCTTCGGTTCAAACCAAAGACAAGAGGCAATGGTAGCACGAGATCAAAGGAAGTTTCATACAAGTTGCTCTGCTACTTTCCTATCACTCCTAGATTGCAACGATTGTATATGTCTTCAAGGACAGCTAAACACATTAAATGTCATGTAAATAAAGTTTGACACGATGAAAACAAGATCACGCATTCTGTTGACACTGAAACTTGGAAGCACTTTGATCGTACTCATCAGAACTTCGCAATGGAAGTGTGAAATGTTAGACTTAGTCTATACAATACTTGATGTGAATGACTTGAATGTATTGTAATACTTGATGTGAATGACTTGAATGTATTGCAATACTTGATGTGAATGACTTGAATGTATTGTAATACTTGATGTGAATAACTTGAATGTATTGTACTTGATGTGAATGATTTGAATTATTTGAATGTATTGTAATACTTGTTGCGAATCATTTGAATGTATTGCAATACTTGATGTGAATGATTTGAATGTATTGTAATACTTGATGTAAATTATTTGAATGTATTGTATGACATTTGTTATTTGTTAGAATATGGTTCATGGAGGTTACAGTGGTCGTTCATCGAGTAGTAGCCAGGCCCAACCTTTATCTTCACGGGCTCCTGTGATAGGTTTATTATTTAACTAATTGGATGCTTGATTAGTTGAAATGCGCATTCTGAGAATTTCTAACATATTTTTTTACAGATGATGTTTCGCCTGTACACGACCCACCTACATCAGTTGATCACACAAGTCAGAAACCAACACAGGATGCAGGGTCTTCTCAGTCTGGCACAAGAAGACTCATTCGAATAATGTATATCGATAATCGACCGTAAGTATTTCATTTTTAATTATTGCATATCTTATAAATATTTTATATTGATATTTACTGTGTACCAATTCATATACAACACGAGGTTTGAGCTACAAGAAGTAGTACACGAGATTAGGAATTCACTTCTTCAACATCTATCAGGACCAGTCGCTCAATGAAAAGAGTATCCAAAAGAGGTGATAGACAAATTGTGGTCCTCATTCACGGTATACAGTTGTTTGTCATAGTTAATGTGTTTTATATTTTTTTTTTATAATCATGTCTACTAACTTTTTGAAAATATATATAGGCTTCGAATCGCTTCACGACTACGGTGGAGGAACATGATGCAAGGAAGGTGTGGCAGAGGGTGACTGTCAATCGATTTGCAGTCATGCTGCACAATATAAAGACTGCAACAAAAAAAACATCTGGCGGAATAGATGATCCACTACAGTGGAAGGGCCATGACCCTATTACTATCAGGAGAGATTATTGGGATGGAATGTGCGATAATTTGGTGGATCATTATGCGAATGCTGCACAAAATCGAGCGAAAATGCTTGAAGCCCATCTACACACAGGTGGATCTAAGACATTTGGGAGCCACCTGAAGAAAATGGTAACTCATTAATATATAATATTAATTTTATAAGTATTGTTGCAAACTTGTTAACTAAATCTTTTATCATTTAACTTCGTAGGAAGTAGAAAAAAGAGGCATTGTACCATATAAGGATGTGTTTGTTGAAACACATAAACGGAAGACCATGGGAGACTTCATATCAGAGAAGGCGAGAACGACAACAATATGTATTTATTCTATTAATAATCATTGCAATATGCAAGTTATCAGAATGTTATTATTAATTATTAATGCATACTTTAAACATTATTTTGTAGGAGGCATATGAGCAACAGATGGTAGAGCGATATGACAATGACGCTACTCAACATCCATCATTTGATCCTGCAGCATGGGTGACTGCAGCAGGTGAACTCAAAAAGGGTCGTGTGTTCGGGTTTCGGAGTAATATGAACACTTCACCTGTTATTGCTTCTTCTAGTTACGACTCACAAACTTCTTTCGTCGACATAAGCTCCAAGCAACATCCTATTCTTTTCGGTGATGATGTATGCCAAATCGTTAAGGACACAATGCGTGACTACTTCTATGAAACCGTCGCCGACGTTCTCCGAGCTGAGTTCAACAACTTTTTGCTGAACAGGAGAACTTCGATTGCAGGTCCCTCCCAGGTATGAAAGTTTCATGCAATATATTGCATGTCGTTAGATTTCATGTAACTTTGATTGCCTTAACATATTCAGTTTTTTTGACTGCCTAAGAACACATATGAGCATGCTATAATCACATATTCAGTTTTTTGATTGCCGTAGAACATATATGAGCATGCTAGAATCACATGTACAACTTTTTGCCCGTCTTAGAGCACATATGAGCATGGTAGAATCACATATAGAGTTTTTCTGACTGGCTTAGAACACATATGAGCATGCTATAATCACATATTCAGTTTTTTGACTGCCTTAGAACACATATGAGCATGATCGAATCACATATATAGCTTTTTGCCTGCCTTAGAGCACATATGAGCATAGTAGAATCACATATAGAGTTTTTTGCCTACCTTAGAGCACATATGAGCATGCTATAATCACATATACAATTTTTTGCCTACCTTAGAGCACATATGAGCATGCTATAATCACATATACAATTTTTTGCCTACCTTAAAGCACATATGAGCATGATAGAATCACATATAAAGTTTTTTTGACTGCTTTAGAACACATATGAGCATGCTATAATTACATATTCAGTTTTTTGACTGCCTTAGAACACATATGAGCATGCTATAATCACATATTTAGTTTTTTGACTGCCTTAAAACACACATGAGCATGCTAGAATCACATATAGAGTTTTGTTACTGCCTTAGAACACATATCATTCATGATAGAATCACATATAAAGTTTTTTGCTTTGCCTTAGAGCATATATGAGCATGATAGAATCACATATAGAGTTTTTCTGACTGCCTTAAGACACATATGAATATGCCATAGTCACATATTCAGTTTTTTGACTGCCTTGGAACACATATGAGCATGATCGAATCACATATATAGCTTTTTGCCTGCCTTAGAGCACATATGAGCATGGTAGAATCACATATAGAATTTTTTTTGCTGCCTTAGAACACATATGAGAATGATATAATCACATATAGAGTTTTTTTACTGCCTTAGAACACATATCATTCATGATAGAATCACATATAGAGTTTTTTGCCTGCCTTAGAGCACATATGAGCATGATAGAATCACATATAGAGTTTTTTTACTGCCTTAGAACACATATGAGCACATGATAGAATCACATATAGTGTATAATTTATTTCAATATATTTTGTTTATCAATACCGACTGTTCTTTTCTTGTGTAGGTTGCTAGCGATAATCAGCGTAGCGGAGCTGAAGGGACAGATCAAGGCAATGAACAAGAAGACGCACAAAATCTTGGCGATGATTAGATTAATGTGTTGAATTTGTTCTATTTTTTTTTGTTTCGAAAATGTAATTGTTGAATTGTAAATAATTAAACTTGTTAATTTTAAAGTGGAACGATTAATTGTTTTATTTTCCTTTTATATGAAATTTTATGTGTACTTTGTTTTTTATTTACAGGAAATATAAATTATACAGGAAATATAAATTGTAGCGTTCTCGATATTTAATTTTCAAATATTTTTTTTTTATTTTTTTCTTGTTTGCGACGGATTAGCGACGGATATATCTGTCGCTATACATATAATTTAGCGACGGCTGTAAATCCGTCGCCAAGCCGAGGTCGCCGTTTAGTACCGGCAGATTTGCGATGGAATCCGTCATTCGTTATTCCATCACAATTAGCGACAGAACTGGTGACGAATTTATTCTGTCGCTGGTTAACGTCAAAAATTTCGTGACGTAAGCTATCCGTCGCTACTTCGTCGCTAAGCCGGTTAGCGACAGAATAGCGACAGAATGAGGTTGTCGCTAATCCACTGCTTTGTTGTAGTGTTAGGGTAATTTCACATTAGGGTACACCAAAACTTGGGCACACCATATCTTTCTCTAAAGAGAGAGAATATATGGTGGTTATGTACCATGATACCCTGTGGTGGCCGCAAGTTGATTTAACCATACATATGTTTTGAACATGGTTTATTTAATGTTTTAGAAGGTTGTATTATATCCAATTCACTGTAAGATTCATTTTTGAGATAATGAAAAAATCAAGGGCTCACAATTCATGAAAATAAGGGTGGTTTAAAAATTGTATAAAACATTATATTTGAGTCAGAAATAGAACATTTCAAACATCATCCAAAGGTTTGATTTTGCTTTTTAAGGTTAGATATATGTGAGTCAAGTGTCCACAAGACGTAGAAGCACCTATATATATATATATATATATATATATATATATATATATATATATATATATATATATATATATATATATATATATATAATAAAAAAAGGAGTAGCGGCCTAACACTTTTTTATTCTACCGCCAGCCTACCACCAGCGAATAGCGAATAGGGGTTTTCGGGTTGTTTTTTGCAAATTTGACCAGCAGATGTGTTTGGCATGGTCAATTGGTCATGTTTTTCAATAAAAAAGATGATTGTTTAAACATTAAATTTTTTAAAAATTGTAGACCGTTGATTTTTTTATATCTTATAACTCGGAATCAAACCATCCAAGAGTCTATTCCTATAAAATCAAGTATGTAAATCACATTTGTATGGTTAGATTTTACAAAAAAAAAAAAAGATCCCTGTAAAGCCTGGTAGGCTCAAAAAGTGTTAGGCAGCTCATTTACTCTTGAAGGCTTTAAAGTTAATGGTTGATAACGTACCAAAACTTGATGAGTGAAAAAAATCATGTTCTTACATGTGGTTGGAGTGAAAAATCAAACCGTCTCTGCTACTTCATAGATTATAAGAAACTTAATTAGCTTTTAAATGCGCCCTATTATTTAATAGATTTACGAAGTTACTATATTTTAGCGGTAATTAAATTTACCAACAAGTCACCATTGATCTAACTTTATGTTTTATTCATTTTTCACAAGTGATAACACAAAACTAAAACTATTAATCATCCCTAATCATGTCTCAGCATTCATCCAACTGCAGATAAGAGAGATTAGATGCTTTGGGAGCACCCTATCGTTACTATGACACACAAGCATTTTATTTTTTTTGAAATGCAAGCTGGGGTTAGGCAGACCCCATCAGTTATTATTCAACGTACCACTGGGGTTTGAACCCGTAATGTCCCACCCCAAGGAGACGTGCACTGACAGCTTCTACCAACCAGGCAATTACCAGAAAGTTCATCTACACGTGGGAAACACATTTTTGAAACATGAAATCCAATGTGTTTGAGACATGTGTAACATGTTTTCCATCATCTATCACATGAGGCATGTTTATCTCAGATATAGAAACATGTTTTCCATATGTTTCTTTTGAATAGGAATTTTTTTCCCTATGTAAAAAGAAAAAAATATGCTTTTGTTATTGAAAATTTTTAATTACTTATTTTTCAGAAAAGCTTTGATATTTTTTTATTGTTTTCTATTTTAAAAGAACGTAATTTTGCTAGATTAATTGAGAGTAACTTCAAGACTATTTTTACTTGTTTATTGAATATGTCTCTTCTAATTAAAGCCTAAATTCCTATTATGTATTTATATAAACACCTTGTTTTATGCACTTGTATAAATCATATGTACATATAAAAACCTATTCCTGCAATGGTATATTAACGTGGAGTGGGATTGCACAAACAAAATTTTTAAATTTATAACAGTTGATTTTTCTTTTTCAAAAGAAAAATTGCACAAGAAAATTTATGCTTCTCACATATTTCGTATTTTGTTTCCGATTTCGTTTCTCGCTTCTCATTTTACATGAGCCTAAAAACCATGTTTTTCGCTTCCGTTTCCCTAAACGTTTCCCGTTTCCATTTCCTTAGCAACCCTAGAATCAGGTTTCACTGTTATTTTCCAATTAGAGCATTTCTCAATTTATGAGAGAGCAGCTAATGTGTTGGGACATGTCCACTCCAAACAAAGGTAAGGGGAACGATTTTGGCCCATTTTCTAGGTATGCTTTACAGCCTGCTGCCCATGTCTGTGGACCCAGCCAGGACAGAATGATGGGCTAGCTTAGCTTGTCAGGCAAGGACATAGGATCCATGTACAAGTCCAGCCCCGGTCCTCCTGCTGGAAGCTCCTTGGCCTACTTGTCCAGATTTATAGCCCTAGTAGCGGCCATAGATCAATTTGTTCAGTCAGATCTAGGGCTGGTAAATGAACCGAATGAACTAAACTTGTCATGTTCAGGCTGGGCTTGTGTTCATGTTTAACCGAGCCAAGCTTGAGCTCTCTTAACATCCACGGAATAGCAATTGATGCTATAAGTAAAAACTATTGAGTACCTGGAATCTCACAGAAATATGAATTTTTAAATTCTCATTTTTTCAGATTATTCATTCAATTAATTTCAAATAAGTCTTGCTCAAAGCAATAAATAGATCTGGGGTTATATTTGAAGCATTAGGTAGAAAACTCAAATAACTAGCTATAGCAGGCATAAAGAAACTAGCTGAGATGCATTCTTTTTACAAAAAATGACCTTACTATCTTTGTAAAATGATGTCTTCTCACAAAAACCCACAAATATGCCAAAAAAATTTGCATGTCCAAAATCATTGATTCCTAACTTATTTAGGATCATTTTACTTTTCATAAGATATTTGTGTGAACCCCTCGACGTTCACATAAATATGCTGCAAACCTCTTAATATGGTTAAAATTATTCAGAAGGTTCGCAACGTATTTGTGTAAATCTCCCACCGTTCACAAAAATATGTTGCATGATTTTATTTAAAATGCCTAAGATACGATACTTACAACAAATAATGCTTAACACATCCATAGAGTTAGTTCGAGTGAAATATATGCTATTGCTCATGAGGCACACTAGGCGCTAGGGATGGCAATGGATCGGGGCTGGGGACAAGGTCTCCACCCGCCCCATCTCAAAACCTAAACCTCCATTCCCGCTGTCTTATCCCTGTTTCATGTCCTCCATCTTCGGTCCAAATGGGGGTGAGGCGGGACGGGCCCCATTTTCCCTCTATCTATTGTCATCCCTTAGAAGGATTGGGGATGGGGCAGGGCAGGGCGGGGCGGGGAAAAGAGTAAGTTCATCTCCACCTCCATACCTGCAGGGGATGGATTTTAACCTTCATCCCCATTTCATGCCCTTCATGCCCAGTCCAAACGGGGTGACGTGGGGCGAGACCCATTTTCCCCGGTCTACTGCCATCCCTACTAGGCACATCAAGCACCATCTATCTTATATATATATATATATATATATATATATATATATATATATATATATATATATATATATATATGCACTAAATGGTAGGTGCAAAATGGGGTTTTCTGCCCTTCTTGTGTTTTTTAGCAGTTTCTTCGCACCTCGATCATGTGTCTTAGATGAAAAAATGATATTTAAAGCCTTAAAATTTTACAAAGATTTTGGACAGTTGATTGTTTGAACCTTATAAAAACCCACCCATGTGTCAGAATGAGCTGAGCTGATCCCTAAAAAAATCAAGTACATAGATCACATCTGTATGGTTAGAATTTAAAAATAAAATGAAAAAACCTTGAAACTCTCTCTCTCTCTCTCTATATATATATATATATGTGTGTGTTATAACAACAACTAATAACCACTACTTTAATAAAGCATTCAACAAACTTAATTAACAAGGTGATTCTTAATTATAAATTCAATAGTTCATTAAAAGCCTAATTGTTGCTTGTGCCTAATCAATTTAACAAAATGTTATTATTCATCACCATTACATCTATCTGGAGTCGGCTGCCCTGTGTTCAGGCTCGACTCGTTTAAGATAAATGAGCTACTTGTAGCTTGGCTCGCCAACTATACTAACCAATCATGAATGAGTTCATGACCAGCTGAACTGAGCTGTGTCACAAGCTGCTCGGTTATTTTACCAGCACTAGATTCACCTGGCGTATGTACGAAATTTTTTCATAGCCTACATCCTGTGCTTTTCATATGATGTGAATTATTTGAACTTTTTAATATAGAATTTTCCATTTCCAAACATGGAATACATCAAGTGGCCACGTGGTCCTCTCAAATTGGCAGAAATAATAATAACAAAGGAAATATTTTAATCATTAGATCATTATGGAAATCTTGCAAAAATCACTTGAGTTGCATACATTTTCATTAATTACTGAATACTGATAAAGTTATTAAAAGGAACCGACAAAAGTTGACGAAAATTCTTAAGAAAAGAAGCTCACCTTCTCTAAAACTTCATCCACTAGCTAATCTTCTCTGTTTCTGAACTACAAATTCCTGATATTTAGCAACAATTCATGGGATTAGAAGAGTTTCTACAATATTAAATAGATCGCCCATTTTAAGATGAAGAATTTTTTGAGCAATCGAGATGAAATATGCCATAAAACTTTTACCAAAAAATAATTAGACTGTAATTAAGTTAAGAAATTTATGAGGTTTTTGAAGAGGAAATTATTTGATAGTTTCCTTGTTTTTGTCACTGAAAGATAGGCTAAGTTTGGGTGCAGGGAAAGAAAACTCCATGACCTGGTTTTGGTCCTGCCGTTTTGATGCCGGGTAAAGGAATTCCGAGGCATCCTGCCGAATTTGGCAGGACGTGCCTGGTTTGGCAGTTGCAGATCCAACTGACACAGAGGAACTGGAATTCCAAGGAATGCAAATTCCGTGGAATTCGTTTTTCTGGGAAAAATCACAGTGACCGAAACTCAAAAACCAGCTAAGATGAAAGAAGAAAGGAAAGGAAAAGAAGATGCAGTTGATACTCACCTTAACGATCCTGTTCTTCTAATGCCCTCACCCAAGCCAGAGAGAGAGAGAGTGAACAAACAAACATTTATTATATATATACTCTTCATGTGGGAACCGTTACAGCTAAGCAAGGTACAGATTGGGATGGCAGTGGGGCGGTGCGGGGGGACAAGGTCTCCACCCCCGCACCGCCTCAAGATTTTATCCTCCACCCCCGCCTCCATCCCCGGCCGGGAATGGATTTTATCCTCCATCCCCGCCTTCATCCCCGTTTCATGTCCTCCATCCCCGGTTCAAACGGGGATGAGGCGGGGCGGGGATATTGCGGGGAAAAGTGGTCGGGGCGGGGTTGGGGCGGGGATCGTGGCGGGGTGGGGAAAAGTGCACGTCCATCCCCGCCTCCACCCTCGGACTGGGATGGATTTTAACCTTCGTCCCCGCCTCCATCCCCGTTTCATACCCTTCATCCCCGGTCCAAACGGGATGAGGCGGGGCGGGGGCCCGCTTTCCCCGGGTAAACTGCCATCCCTAGGTACAGATCTGAACTTGGACGTATTCCCTATTGATAGGATCCGAACTTGGTCCTGTCACGTGAAACCAATGTTCTAACCGGTAGTCGGTTTTGGATCTCACTTAGGTGTCTTGAGTGAAAGTTTTGATAGAAGATAGACATTCTACTCGTTACGAAACTGGGTCTTTCCCATTTGGGCCAGACTTGGATCATAACCAACTCCACTGGACCCGATTCAACATTGACATGGGTCTGGTTCACCTCGAAATAACTTATACAGCTATAAACGGATTTAGATGGACTCCAGCCAGATCCAAGCCGTCAACTGAGGTCTGAATCAAATTGCGGCCTACTCCTAGGTGTGAAAATAGATTGGGTTCAGCCAGACCTCTGATGAAAATCTGACACCTTATCCTTGGATATGGATTTGAAAAGACGATCCAATCCTAGTACGATTGGATTCAACTTCATCAAACCAGACTTTTCTTGATTCAGATTTTGAATCCCAAGTTTCTGTTGGATCCATATTAAGATCTGGATCAATCCGATCCATTTATAACTTTTTCATGTAAAAGCACTTGGTCCACTCATTTTTTGGTTCCATTATTACCACCATATAGGATTCATGTTTGGATTCAACTCTACACCATTAAAACTTATTCAAATCTGAACCGTCTTGGATCTATTGCTTAAATCTCAAATTCGGATTGATCAACTGCAACCAGGCCCATATCCGATATGTTCGGCCCCTCGTTGGTCTCCAGTTTTGCATACAATAATAAGGGTGTCAGTGGGTTGGGTTTACATGGGCCCGACCCAGACCAAGTGGGTCTGGGTATGGTGACAAATAAGAAGACCCGTTTAAGACTCGGGTTCGAACCTGAAGGTCCTATTAATACATGAACCTGGGTATAGTTTGTGAAATTTTATACCAGACCCTGGCCCAATCTGAGTTTCGATTAAGACCCACAATTTTTCAATGTAAAAATGATAAAAAAATATTGTTTTATCAGGTATGGTCTGGGTCTGGTTCATGTAGTTCTTATTGGGTCTGGGTATGGTTTATCTTATAGTAGACCCCTGGTTCCACACCCCATACCATACCCGGAAATCTGGTCCAAGTCTAGTTACAGCTGGGTCCAAACCAAACCCGACCCGTTGACACCGCTAAAAAAAAGTAGGACAAATCCCCTTGTCTGTGTCCAAGATCCAACTGGAATCAGCATCTTATTCGGATGGATCCTGGTCCTAATCTCACAAAACATTTTTCACAGGGTTCAACTTCAAGGAATCCATTACTTAATTCATTGATTTTCACGTGATTGGACAAAAATAATTGTAGGCCAAGCTGTCATGGGTGCATCAAACCCTAATTTTTCTTTCTCGTAAAGCTTCATGCAGCCCTGAGAGAATGATTCTAAAAGAAGCCTGAAATCTCATGTTCAGCCAAACATGAGATTTCAGGCAGCAGTGATTTTTGAATCATTCTGATTCAAAATCACTGTAACCCGTGAGATTTTAAAATCTCACGGGGTGGCTTGAGATTTCAAATCATTCTGATTCCAAATCAGAGTGCGAATTGAGGGGCCAAACTTACCCTTAATTTCACATCTATTTTCCATTCTTTATGTTGGATCTCTGTCAGCGTTCAATTTGCTCTAGTAAGGCGCATGTTTGGTTCATCTATATCAGCCTAACATGGTCGCAAAAAATATAACAGCTATTTTACGAGAAATCTAATGATTTTTATCAGGAGATTTTCAAAACCCGATCCAATCCCAAGAATGGAAATATTTTCAAAATATCGTTTATATTGAAAACATCCAATTTTGTCATGATATTATTCATATTTTAAATATTTATATTTTAAACAAATTTTTATGTTTTTCTTATATTTTTGTATATAAATATATACTTTTAAATTTTATATATATTAATATTTTACCAAGAAAAAAAAAACTAAACTTTATCGCAAGATTTTCCTTCTTTGAAAGAAACTTGATAACGAGATTTGTGACCATAAGCCCAACCTTTGATACGAGGGGAAAAAACGGATCAGGTACAGGCCAAAGTCATGACCAGATATCTCTTAATCCCCATGTGGCAGAGGGATTCGAACCTGGGCGTTCACCTTGGCACAGGACCCCGCTTACCACATGGGATACCACTTCGGTGGTATATAAGAAAACACTTGGATCAGTCAGGTCGGTTCCGGTATCAATAAAGAATCAGTGTCCAAAGCCAATTACTCAGGTTAGATTTAGTTTACTTGAATAACATCTGGGTCGATATCTTTTATGCCCATAGCTGGATATCTAAGCTTGTGTTGGGTCGGGTATCTGAGACAAACCTGGATCTGAATAAGATCTGATGAAGGGTAATTAATTAAGTCTGGATATGGATGACCAACGCTTGTCTGGCAGGAGCATGCATGTCACTTTGTGTTGGGACTAGGGGTGTCAATGGGTCAGGTTTGGTTCCAACGCAGGTGGAACCAGACTTGGATCAGATTTTGGGTATGGTATCGGATCCAGACCCAGGTTTAATCGAGTCTACTATAAAAGAAACCATACTCAGACCTGATAAGAACTACATGAACCATACCCGGTAAAGTAATATTTTTTTATCATTTTTACATTGAAAATTGTGGGTGCGTAATTAAAACTCGGGTTGGGTCTGGGTCTGGTATAAAATTTCCAAACTATACCCAGGTCCATGTATTAATCAGACCAGGGTCTTAATTGGGTCTTCTTATTTGTCACCATACCCGAACCCTATAGGGTTTGGTCCGGGTAAACTCGACCAGTTGACACCCCTAGTTGGGAAGTTGCAAGTTCGAATCCGGATGGTATAGTTGTATAACTGGTAGGGGTCTGGCTAACCCTAGCTTTCTCTGTTGAAAAAAAAAAGTCTGGATCTGGATGCCATAAGGTAATAATGATACCGTACAAAAATAAAGGTTGAAAATGAAGTTTACATGAAAAAAAAATAAAGTACAAATGAAGTACAACTGATTGTGGATTTTATTTAGTGTCTATGCCCAACAATAAATAAAAGTGACATTCAGATTAAAGGTCTAACATAACGCCATCCATTTTTACAAGGACATGTTTGAGAGAGGATCCTGCATCGTTTGACAGGATCCATTCTGAGACATGTTTGCCCGGTACCAAATGAGAATTTGTCCCATCATTTTTCATTTGTGTAATTTGAGAAGCAAACAAACGTGCTCTGAATAAAAAAAAAGCCAGTGGATGAAGCCATTCTGGACAAGTCCTGTTCCATGTTGACCTTATCCTTCCATTTGACAGCACGGTGCCAGCAAAGACTACTGGTAAACTAGGATTACAGACGGGTCGGATTGAGGATGGAGCTTTTGCAAATTTTGACTGTTCTGGATCCAATTCGATCCGACTCCCCAATGTATTTTGTGATCTGAAATCCAAACCGTTTGCATCCTATGGTAAACAAGCTGAATGAGCTGAGCTAGCCCCGTCCAAAGTGAGCTCATTAATTTTGACTCATATGAGCAGAAACTCAATCCAGATTAGATATAATTGGATATCCAATCCAAAGCAGACATTATTTTTTGAGAAGAATCGGACACGGTATTACCGAATCCAGATTCCTACTGAAGATCTAAATCTGGATTCATTTCAATTTTGGATATGCTAAATCAGATTTCTTTTGGATTTGAATCATTATTTAGGTCAAATCTAATTCGGATATGGACCAAATTCAACCTTTCCATTTCCAATCAGATTCTTGTTTGAATCTATATTTTTACATTTCAGAATCGTATTTAGATATAACAAGATCCAACCCATATCTGATCTGTTTGCCGCCCTAAAACTGAACCCCTATTCTCTTGTATGTGAACTATATAGCGACCAAAAAATATCTTTTTCAAACAATTCAGAACAAGAAGAATTAAACCGTCATTTTCTTTTATATAAACTGTACATAGGACCAACTCTTTCACACAAAATTATGTGGCGTATTGCAAGCTTACTTGACATGACACGACCCGACTCAAACAACCATTGTTCAAGCTCAGTTTGCCAAATTAAAAAGCTCGTAGAATAGGCCCATCTAACCAGACACAGACCTATTTCATGAACCCAAACTGTGCCAGATTGCAAGAGGTTTGGTTCATTTACCAACTTTAGTGGAATCAAAGAAAACTATTTCATTCAGTCGTGAGCTCATTAGTGAAAGACTCCAGGAATACACTCAGTTTTGCCATGTATGAGTTTCAAACTCGTGATGTTCTTTCAGCAAGGTGACTTTCATGAGTCAATTTTATTTTAGTTTTAACTTTTAAATTCAGGTTAAAAATAAATTTATATTCAAGCAAAATTCGAGAGTCTAAGTTGATTGAGCTGTGGATTCAAACCAAGTTCCATGAGATGCTGAGAGGGGTCATGCCCAGCCTAGTGGGGTGCAAGGTACGGTCAGTGTGGCCCACAGGAGTTCAGGGGTATCTCAGAATTTTGGATCTTGGATAAGTTAGGTTCGGATCCAAACCTGAGTTTGAATTCAATATGGATTTGGATCCAATCTCATTGGATTAGACCCATAGGGTCAGATGCTCTAAATAACATCATTATTGTTTCGCTAAAAATTTTGAACGATCGATGGCTGACCTATTAGATCGGAGTTGACCTTGACATTTCTCATTCTGAGGGCATCAAAATCGTTTATCGGCACACTCAAATTGGTGTTGATTTAAACATTTTATCATTGACCGAAGTTTATGCTTACACTACAAGAAAAATGTTAATTAGCGACGGAAATTTATGATGGATTTTTTCCATCGCCAATTTGCGACAAATTAGCTAGAGAAAACTACGCGACGCTATTTCGTCGCTATTTAGCGATGAAATTTGTCCATCGTTAATCCATCGCTAATTATCGACAGATTAATGACAAAATTTTTCCACCGCTAATCCGTCGATAAATAATGATGAATTAACGATGACAAACTAATCGCCTCAGACACCGTCGCAACTTAACGACGGATTAGCGACAAAAAGCATCCATCACTACAAAAGACCTTACTTAGTGACAGAGTTGGCGACGACATATGTCCCTCGCTATTTTTCCATATAAGCCCCTCTAAGCTGCGACATTCTCTATCCTCTCTCTCTGATTTTCCCCAAAACCAAACCCTAGTCCGTCGCGTTCAGCTCCGGCCAACAAACCTCAGTGTCGTCGTCTCCCTCTTTGTTAGCCACTAACGACGTGCTACCAGTGACCACCATCGCCCTTCTCAGTAGGCGCCATCGATCGAAGCTGCTGGTGACCCCGAGTACTCCTCTTTGCTCCCGTTCGACAAACCCTACGAGCAGAGCCACTGCCTCTATCGTCGACACACTAGTGACCTCTCAGTCACGGTCTTCGTGCTCCCCCCTTTTTGGTGTCATCGTTGCAGTCCCCAGCGCGCCTCACGATCGTCGTTTCCTTAGTTCCCTATCTATGAGCTCCTACAAGCCGGTCCCCCGTGTCAGACCTGCCGCCGCTGTCTTTCCCGACATCTCCCAGGTAAACCCTGCGACCCCCTCTAGCCTTTTCCCCCTTTCTTTCGGGAATGTCGGAGGACCAGGGTAAGCACTGCCTTACTTGTTTTCTGGTAGGGGGCGGCACCCCCTGGCTTGCTTCTTCTTTGACAGGGGTCCCCCTCCCCTGCCTCATTTTGTTTTAAGACAGAGGGTGCCCCCTGCTTTACTGTTTCTTCGGCAGGGGGGTATCCCCTCTGCGTTGCTTGATTTCTCCGGCAGGGGGTGGCACCCCCTGCCTTGCTTGTTTTCTGGCAGGGGGGTGACCCCCCTGCCTTGTTTTTGAAATTCCACTAGAGGGGGGGTGAATAGTGAAATATGATTATGATCGATAAAATAAAATAACTAAGTAATAAGGCACAACACATAAAACACAGAAGTTATACTGGTTCGGTCAATATCCAGACCTACATCCAGTCCCCAAGCAAACCACTTGAGATTTCCACTATAACATCCGAGTCACCGGATAAATAGTACAACACCCTCTTCCCAAGAGGTCTTCTTCTCTCAATAGAGAAGGGGCACACCCTCTTCCCAAGAGGTCTTCTTCTCTCAACAGAGAAGGGCAACACCCTCTTTCACAGAGGTCTACTTCTTTAAACAAAGAAGGAATACAGTGGATAAACAAAGTTACAATAGTTCATAGGGAGTTTTATTTAATAAGGGTCTAATGAGAACTCTATTTGTTATGTAGCATGCAGTATTAACAGCTTCTGCCCAAAAAGATTTTGCAAGATTATTGTGTTGGAGCATAGTCCTGGCAGATTCCTGAAGGGTTCTATTCTTTCTTTCTACTACACCATTTTGAGGTGCAGCTCTAGGAAAGGCAAAGTTATGAGAAATACCATGCAAGTTACAAAAATTTTCAAAGAGTTCATTTTCAAATTCTCCTCCATGGTCACTACAGATTTTGACAATAGAACATGATTTTTCGTTTTGTAATTTTTTACATAAGATTTCAAACTGACAAAACGTGTCACTTTTGTTTTTCAAAAATATTACCCAAGTAAATCTTGAGTAATCATCTACAATGACAAAAGCATATCTGTTATGATTAAGGCTAGCTACCCTAGAAGGACCAAAAAGGTCCAGGTGGAGAAGCTCTAAAGGTCTTTTACTTGAAATGACATTCTTTGATTTGAAAGAAGATTTTGACAGTTTTCCTAATTGACATGCATCACAAAAATAATCTTTTTTAAAAGATATGTTGGGTAACCCACGTACTAACTTATCTTTAGCTAGTTTAGACATGTATTTAGAATTGACATGGCCCATTCTCATGTGCCATAGATGTTGAGTGTCATTATTAGCTATGAGGCAATGTTCTGTGATGTTTTCTAGGTATAGTTCATATATATTATTCTTTCTTATACCTTTTAAGATGATATTTTCATTTGTGTCAGCTATGAGGCATGCATCATGATTAAAGCTAACATTATAACCTGTGTCACACATTTGACTGATACTTAGTAGGTTATGTTTTAAGCCTTTAACAAGGAGAACGTCTTTGATAAGAGGTTTGTCTATGTTACCAATATTTCCAATACCAATTATCAAACCTTTGTTGTTATCTCCAAAGGTGACGGTTCCTCCTTCTTTATGATGAAGAACAGCAAAAAGGTCTGGATGTCCTGTCATGTGCTTTGAACATCCACTATCTAATATCCATCTGCTCTTCTTCTTTGGAGCCTGCAAAACATTAAGTAAATCTCCTTTTTGGTACCCAATCGGGTCCTTTTTTGTTAGACTTTGGAACCCATATCCATTTGGATTTGGGTTTGTCTATCTCTTTAGAGGAGTTAAAAAGATTAACATTGTAATACTCCTTATTTAGTTCAGATGAACTTTTCACAAACGTGGTCTTTTGATTTATACAAGAAGGTTTTTTGAAATGAGAGTAGCCAATACCATTCTTGTAAAAAGAGACCTTCTGAGAGGATAAGAGTTTATCCAAGTTCTCTTTACCTTTAGTAAACTTGAAAACCGTTTTCATGAGGTTCTCAGTTTTACTTTTTAGCTCTGAAATCTCTACTTGCATATTTTTAGTTTTGGAGCTAGTAGAAGAAATTTCAGACATAAGCAAAAGATTTTTCTTTCTCAACTCAGAATTTTCACTGCTGAGTTTTTCATTCTCTTGAGAAAGCTTTAAATTTTCAGATTTTAAAACTTTATTTTTGAAACTCAATTTTCTAGATTCTTCAAATAGATCTTGAAAAGCATCTAGAAGTTTTTCAAAGGAAAAATCAGAGATTTCACTTATCGAACTTTCGTTTGCCATGAAGCACATATTTACAGTTTCGGCTTCATCATCACTTGACTCTTCACTAGTGGATGGTTCTGAATCATCCCATTGAGCATGCAGAGCCTTTTTCTTGAAGAACCTCTTCTTTGGTTCCTCAGTTTTGGACTTTCTTTTGAGAAATGGACAGTCACGTTTTAAGTGGCCTGGCTTATTACACTGAAAGCACATGGGATCTTCTTTAAGATCTTTTCTTTCCTTGTGCCTGTTTGGAAGCCGGTTCCTTCTCATGAAGCGCTGGAATTTTCTGGTAAGTAGCGCAATTTCTGATTCTTTATCTGAGTCTTCATTCTCAGATAGGGCTGGGAAAGCTAGAGTTTTCTTTACTAGTTGCTCTTCTTCCCTTCTTTCTTTCATATGGACTTCATAGGCCATAAGATTGCCTATTAAGTCGTCCAATGTAAGTTTAGATAGATCTTGAGCTTCTTTAATAGCAGTAGTCTTTTTCTCCCAATCAGTTGTGAGAGATCTCAAGATTTTCTTCACATTTTCAGTCTGGGAATATGTTACACCCAGAGATTTCAGATCATTGGTGATGTTGGTGAATCTGGTAAACATCTCTGTGATGGGTTCATCTTTGTTCATTTTGAACAACTCATATTTTCTAACAAGAGATGATATTTTGGCTTCTTTTACTTTGTTGGTTCCTTCATGAATAACCTCCAAAGAATGTCAAATGTCATATGCAGATTCACATATAGATATTCTGTTGAATTCATTCTGATCAATGGCACAATATAAGGCATTCATAGCATTTGCATTTAGGTTTGCCATTTTCTTTCTTCATCAGACCATAAGTTATAGTCTGCGGATGGAGATGTGTATGGATGCTCAACAATTTTCCATACAGCAAAGTCTATGGATTTGAGAAAAATAGTCATTCTGCACTTCCAATATCCATAGTTGGAGCCATTGAAGAAGGGAGGACGAGATGCGTGTTGACCTTCAATATCACGAGCATAAGAGGTAGATGTCATTTGTGCTGGAAGACTTGTTATGTCGAAACCAGCAAACCTGCTTTGATACCAAATGAAATTCCACTAGAGGGGGGGTGAATAGTGAAATATGATTATGATCGATAAAATAAAATAACTAAGTAATAAAGCACAACACATAAAACACATAAGTTATACTGGTTCGGTCAATATCCAGACCTACATCCAGTCCCCAAGCAAACCACTTGAGATTTCCACTATAACATCCGAGTCACCGGATAAATAGTACAACACCCTCTTCCCAAGAGGTCTTCTTCTCTCAACAGAGAAGGGGCACACCCTCTTCTCAAGAGGTTTTCTTCTCTCAACAGAGAAGGGCAACACCCTCTTTCACAGAGGTCTACTTCTTTAAACAAAGAAGGAATACAGTGGATAAACAAAGTTACAATACTTCCTATAGAACCTTCAGAATGATATGAATGCACGAATGAAGGATTCTAAGAATGTTCTGTTTGTCACTCAGAGGATACTCTTTGTCAAAGAGCTGGACTTGACTTTTTCTCTTTTCTTTCTTTTTCTTTTTCTCTTTCTTTTTCAAGGCTCTCTTTTCAACTCACGAATAGAAAATTTTTCTCTTTGTAAGCTCACACGTCTATTTCATTCCTCTTGTTTGAATAGTTTATGTGTGTGTGTTTATATAGCTTATAAAAAGTAGTCGTTACATTTTGGAATTGTAACTTTTTGAAATGTGAAATGTTAGGTCATTTCAAAAACATCTTTTAGAGAAGTTCGAGAATGCCTTTTTCCATAAAGGTGAAATAGAGGGTACACTAGTCGTTGTAATATTTTCAGGTAATACATATTTTATGTAAAAAGTCTATTTCTAACAATAGTACATTTGAACGTTGAGTTGTAGTTTTGTCTTTATTCTAATTAATGATTTGAGGTACATTAGTACTTCTTTACTTTAAATGAGTGTAAGTACTATGAGTGCTTTGAGATATTTATTTGTACATAGTCATGTCAAGTGTATTCTTTATGTAGTGTATTTCAAAATCTCCAGAGAGAATGAGGACCAAAAAGAAGGTCGACATTTTTTGGGAAGGATATTTAGAAAGGATTTGTTACAGAAGACATTTAATGCTTTGTAGAGAGAATGATGACTTCAAGTAAGTCGACATTCTATGGTTATGAAAAAAGGTAACTAGAGTCCTTTTAAAACCATATTTTATTTGTTTTTCTTATGTGTAGCCGATTTATGTTTTTGTCTTCTTCTTGTATTAAGAAAACATTTAATTAGAGAAGATAACTAAAGTCTTTTCAAAAACATATTTTATTTGTTTTTCTTATGTAGTCGATTTTATGTTTTTGTCTTCTTCTTATATTAAAAAAACATTTCATTAAAGAAGATAACTAAAGTCTTTTCAAAAACATATTTTATTTGTTTTTCATATGTAGCCGATTTTATGTTTTTGTCTTTTTCCTACATTCCTTTTTTTATGTTGTCTTGTATATAGTGTAAGGTACAATGATAAAATGTCTTTTTCATAAAAGGTTGTAAGAAGGTACAATTATTATATGACAAAATGTCTTTTTCATAAAAGGTTGTAAGAAGGTACACTTATTGGTTTTCAAAAAAGAAGCTTTTTGAAACTATCGTATACTTTTATGATATAGTATGTATGAATGAGTATGTAATATGCAAAATGCAAGTTCCTGAAGGTTCTGTTACATATGACTCTAAAGAAGAAAAAAAATCTTCATCTTGAGGTAGCCGATTTCTTCATTTGAGCTTTAGGAAAGCATGGCTCATCAAGCTTTTTTCTTCAAGGAGTATGATTGCACCATAGTTGTACTTGAACAGGAAGTCTCCATCCTTATTGGGTGAGATATCCTTGCATCAAATACTCGTTAGATTTAAGGCAAAACATATTCAGTCATAATATAACATTATTTCAAGAGAACATATTATCATATCATATAAAATCAAATAAGACAATGTATCATATTATGTGACATCAAAACCGAGTTTCTCAACAGTTTTTCGGTAGAGGGTGGCACCCCCTGCCTTGCTTCTTCTTTGGTAGGGGGCCGCCCCCCTGCCTCATTTCGTTTTCAGGCAGGGGGTGCCCCCCTTGCCTTACTATTTCTCCGGCAGGGGGTGGCCCCCCTGCGTTGCTTGATTTCTCTGGCAGGCGGTGGCACCCCCTGCCTCGCTTGTTTTCTGGTAGAGAGGTGGCCCCCCTGCCTTGTGTTTTTCGACAGAGGGTAGCCCCTTTGCCTTGTTGACTGATTTTTTTTCTTTTTGGCAGAGGGTGGCCCCCCTACCTTACTTGTTTTTCTGCAGGGGGATGGCACCCCCTGCCTTGCTTCTTCTTTGGCAGGGGGTGCCCCCCCCCCCCGCCTCATTTTGTTTTCAGGCATGGGATGCCCCCTGCCTTACTGTTTCTTCGGCAGGGGGGTGGCCCCCTTGTCTTGCTTGATTTCTCCGACAGAGGGTGGCACCCTCCTGCCTCGCTTGTTTTTTGGTAGAGGGGTGCCCCCCCTGCCTTGTGTTTTCAGACATGGGGTAGCCCCCCCTGCCTTCTTGACTGATTTTTTTTCTTTTCGGCAGAGGGTGGCCCTCGTTGCCTTACTTGTTCTCTTCCCTGCCTCATTTTGTTTTCAGGGAGGGGTGCTCCCTCTGCCTTACTGTTTCTCGAGCAGGAGGGTGACCCATCTGCCTTACTTGGTTTCAGTTTTACTACCTCTTATTTCAATTTCGTTCACTCAAGGTTTGTGTTTCCCTGTCTGGGATCGTTTTCGACAGAAGACGTCACCCTCTTTGTTATCGGGTAATAAACTTCATTTTAACACAATGTCTCTTGCAGATTTCTCAACGGATCCCGCTTGTGCCCCGCCACCCGTAGTAAGTAAGTGACAAAAATAATGCAAATCGGGTAAATGCCCATGGTGAGTAAGTGATACAAGTGCATCACATGTTATTTAATTTATTGGATGCAACACTTTTCTGTTCACACACTCACTTAGTTGTGGATATCTAGAACTGCTTTGATGGAGTTTGGAGATCATGCTGAGCATGATTTTAATGTATGAGAATAGAAGTATTCTTATTTTTGGAGTATGGATTCCATGCTAGGCATGATAGTAGTTAGCGGGATATTGGAGTGTGTTTGTTGTAGTTACATATTTGATATGAATGATTTGAATGTATTGCAATGTTTGATGTGTTTGTATCCATACTTGCATGAAGTTATTTTCCATTTGATTATGTCTTCCATGTGAAATTGTATCATAAAAACATGCTTTAAATGAATGTATCATTTTATAGAATATGATTTCATAGTTATAAATCTCCTCGTGATGTGTATAAATATGATGTGATGGTGTTACACACAAAAATCTATGCATTAATTGAAACAAAAAAATGCTCACAAACAATCACCAAACAAGAATTAATAGATAAATTAGATAATTTTTTTATCATAGCATTATTAAGATTCTCTTTTAACTGATGATTGTAATATCTGTAACATTATAGGACAAAATGGTTGCAAACCATGATTGGATGTACCGTAGGATAGTTGATAATGAGGTGTCACATGAATATATGGATGGTGTCGACAATTTTATTGAATTTGCAACGGCAAGTGTCAGTACAGTGGATCCCATTGGTCGGATCAGATGTCTCTTCACGATGTGTAAGAACAATCGATTTATAGAACCTCATGACGTTAGACATCACCTATACAGGAGGGTTTTGTTATTGGTTATCAGAATTGGACGCTTCATGGTGAAGAATTTTAGAATTATTTTGACATATGGGTAAATATGGTGCACGATAATCCATATGTGGATTTGATATTTGATGCCGCAGAACCAAAAATAGGTTCTGCTATGGGACATAGTGATGCACCAACTCGGGTAGAGGAAGAAGCAACAAACAATACGACTAGTAGATTTTATGACTTACTTAGAGATGTTGATGAGCCACTGTGGAATGATTGCGAGAGTCACACTATCTTGTTTGCAGTTCTTCAATTACTAAATTTGAAGTCAGAGTATAATTTGAGTCAATCATGTTTTGACCTTTTGTGCTCTATTGTGAAAAGTATGTTGCCCAAAGATGAGAAATTACCATAAAATCTGTATCGTGCAAAGGTTGTGGTCAATGCTCTAGATATGGGGCATCAAAAGATAGATGTTTATCCAAATCACTGCATGTTGTAATTCAAAGATCAAAAAAATAGCAGATCATGTTCATCATGTGAACATCCTTGGTTCAAGCCAAAGATAAAAGGAAATGGTAGCACAAGGTCAAAAAAAGTGTCGTATAAGTCACTCTGCTACTTCCCTCACACCCCTAGATTACAACGACTGTATATGTATTTAAAGACGGCTAAACAAATGATATGACATGCAAATAAAGTTCGACATGATGAAGACAAGATCACACATCCTGTTGACGCGAAAGCTTGAATGCACTTTGATCGTACTCATCAGAACTTCGCAATGAAAGTGAGAAATGTTAGGCTAGGTTTATGTACAGATGAATTTAATCCATTTGGGGGTAGATCAACCCTATACTCGTGTTGGCCGATATTTGTCACCCCATACAACCTTCCTCTAAGTTTGTGTATGAAGCCTCAAAATATTTTCTTGTCTCTATTGATCCCTGATCCGACTTCTCCGGGCCAAAATCTTGATGTATATTTAAGGCCATTGATTGATGAACTGAAAATACTATGGGATGACGGTGTTCTCACGTACGATGCCCACAAAAAACAAAACTTCAATATGAAGGTTGTTGTTCTATGGACAATCAGTGACTTCTTGCATATGGTATGTTATTTGGTTAAAGCACACATGGTAGGTTGACATGTCTGTATTGCATGGAAGATACAAAATCTTTTAGAATGACGCATGGAAGAAAGTCGTGCTGGTTTGATTGTCACGGTCGATTTCTACCCAGCAACCATCCATTCCGACGACAAAGGATTGTGTTTCGAGCAGGCACAACTGAAATGGAAGGTCCACCAAAAGGTTGTCTGACATAGAGATTTTAAGAAGATTGTGATACTTTTCATGTGGACTGACAGATGCCCGTAGGTCGTTGCCCTTCCTTGGATTTGGGAAGGATCACAATTGGACAAAGAAATCTATATTTTGGGAACTACCGCATTGGCCGACCTTATTGATATGACATAATTTGGATGTCACGCATGTGGAGAAAAATGTGTTTGATAATGTGTTCAATACGGTAATGAATGTGAAAGAGAAAATGAAGGATAATCTGAAGGCCCGTATGAATTTAAAAGTAATATGTAAAAGACCAGAATTAGAACTGAAAAAGTACAATGGAAAAGTACTAAAACCAAAGGCAAGGTACGTGCTTGGGCCAGATCAAGTAAAGTAGGTATGTCAATGGTTGAGACAGTTGAGATTTCCAAATGGATACGTCTCTAACATTGCTCGGGCTGTGAAGATAGACGATGGACAATTAAATGAGTTGAAGAGCCATGATTGTCATGTCATTATGCAACGACTGATACCCCTGGCATTCCATGATATGTTAGACAAACCTATATGGGGGGTATTGTTCGAGTTGAGTAGATTTTTTTAGAACATTATGCGCATCGAAAGTCGTAGTATCTAAGGTAAAGAATCTCGAGGATTCTGTCGTTACTACTATTTGTTAGCTAGAGAAGCTTTTTCCACCAACATTTTTTGATGTTATGGAACATGTGATTATACATTTACCATATTAACTAAGGGTTGGTGGTCCTGTGCAATATCGGTGGATGTACCCATTTGAAAGGTATATATTTTTTTATATTTTTCTGTTCAATCCTATTGAGAAATTTATTGTAATCTGAGATGTATATTGTTGACAAATGCATGTTTGACCTCAAAAAAGAGGTTCAGAATAAAGCAAGAGTAGATGGCGCTATTTGTGAGGCATACACTTTAGAAGATATTTTAAATTTCTCATCTATGTACTTTGAACCTCACATTCCAACACATTACACATGCCCACCTTGTAATGATGATGGAGAACAATCTATTGTAACTGACAAATTGTCGATATTTCAACCACTTGGGCATGCATTTGGCAGTTGTCGATCAAAACTCTTGGTAGATCAAGAGCAAGACGCATCACAAATCTATATCCTTTTTAATTGCTCAACAATCGACCCATACATCGAGTAAGTATACTTAATATGTAACACTAAGTTCTATACGTGCGTACATAGTTCGGTAATATAAGTATTTGTTAAGTGCAGACAATTTGATCTGGAGTTGCGAAGAAAACTTTCACATCTTAGTGATGCAGAAGTACAGAAAGAACATGAAAATAAGTTTATGGCATGGTTGAAAGAGTTGGTAAGGACGATGGTATACATTATTTTTGTGTAAAGAACAATAAGATACTTAATTGGTCGTGATCACAGTCAATGTTTATGCTTATAGGTCCGCCTTGGTGATGTTAAAGATCAGGGAATATGTGATTTACAAAATGGTCCGACCAAGGTTGTGCAATGTTACAATGGGTACATCGTAAATGGTTATCGATTCCATATAAAATACTACGATGTCAACAAGTCAATGATGAATAGTGGCATGTGCGTCAAGGGTAGCAGCTACGGTGAAAATGAACATGACTATTACAAGAAATAATGAAGTTGACTTACTTAGGCACAAATAATAGTGTAACTTTATTCATGTGTCATTAGTTTGATCCCACAGCAACAAGAGTCGACAAAGCCTCAGGCATTATGGAGGTGAATCATAAATCATAGTGTGGAACATATGAACCATTCATATTTAGCCTCGCAAGCTCAACAAGTTTATTATACTTCATATACGAGTACAAGAAAGTCAGATAGAAATGAATGGTGGACAATTTGTAAGGTGAAGTCTAAACTATACCCCGAGTATGATCAGTTACAGGAAGACAAGATTGCTAAATTGGGTGATTACTATCAATCAAGTGATATGTATGACTTCTCTTATGGTCACAATGTCACACATGATATGCATGTCATATCTCCATTGTTCAATGACACATGCATGGAAGAATGCGATCCAAATGATATACCAAGTGGATGCAGGCTCAATGAAGAAGAAAAAAAAGATGACGAAGAGGAGGAGAAGGAAGAAGAAGAATATGAAAGTCAAACAAGTGATGAAGAAGCATTCTCGAGCTAGTGAAATACATCTTATAATACATACTGCTATTTGATGTTAATGTCTTGCATGAAGTTTTTTTCAATTTGAATATATAAACATGCAGATATAGAGTTGTGTAACTGATCAAATTGTATTGGAAGTTAAGGATAAGTTATCCATGATTAGCAAGTGATGTCACATCTTATGTTTTAATATATTACAATATTTGATGTGAATAATTTGAATGTATTGAAATGTATTCCAATGATTTGAATGATTTGAAGGTGTTGCAATATTTGAATGTATTGCATGACATTTTTTATTTATTAGAATATGGTTCGTAGAGGTCACAGTCGTCGATCACCCAGTGGTAGCCAGTTTGAGCCTTCATTTTCACAGGGCACTTCAATAGGTATATCATTTAAATAATTATATACTAGATTAGTTTAAATGTGCATTGTGTGAATTTCTAACTCATTGTTTTGTAGGTGTTGTTTCGCCTACACATGACCCAACTACGCTGGATGCAAGGTCTTCTCAGTGTTACACACGATGAGTAATTCAAATAGTGTATATCGATAGTCGACTGTAAGTATTTCATTGTCACTTATTCAATACTTAACTTATAAAAAGTGTATATTGACAGTCGATTGTTAATTTGTATCAATTCATGTGCAGTGCGAGGTTTGAGTAGCAAGAAGTAATACGAGAAATTATGAAGTCATTACTGCATCATCTTCCAGGATCGGTAGCCCAATGGAAAGAGTACCCAAGAGAGGTGTTGGACAGATTAATGTCATCATTCATGGTATGCAATTGTTTATCATAATAAGAGGTGTTTCATATTTATGCGTACTAACTTTCTGAAAGTATTTTTAGGCTTCTCATCGCTTCGCACTGCAAACGAGGAGAAAGACGCAAGGGTAGTGTGGCAGAAGGTGGCTGCCAATCGATTTGCTAACATGTTGCACAATATGAAAACTGCAGTAAAAAACAACAACTGGTGGGATAGATAATCCAATGCAGTGAAAGGGCCATGGGCCTTCTACTGTCACAAGAAATTATTGAGAGGGCATGTGCGATAAGTGGGAGAGCAATGAATTTTGAAACCACTCAGCAAAGACTGCACAAAATCGAGCAAAGATGCCAGATGCCCATCTACACACAGGTGGATCTAGGACTTTTGAGAGCTACAAGAAAAAAATGGTAACTCATCAATATATATATATATATATATATTGTCAAATTTTTAAGTATTTCTACATACTTATTAATCATTTTTTTATTATTTAACATTGCAGAAAGCAAAAAAAAGAGACATTATGCCTTACAAGAATGTGTTTGTTGAAACACATAAATGTAAGAGCACGAGAGATTTTATATCAGAGAAGGCGAGAGCGACATCGGTATGTATTTATTGTATTAATAAATATTGTAATATACAAGTTACTATGAATTACGTTATCATAAACATTGTAATTCTTAATTATTAATTCGTATTCTAATTATTACTTTGTAGGAGTCATACGAGCAACAAATGGTACAACGATATGGCGATGACTCCACTCAGCATTCGCATTTTGATCCTGCAGCATGGGTGACTGCTACCAATGAACTCAAAAAGGGTCGTGTGTTCGGGTTTGGGAGTAACATGAACACCACAGCAATCATTGGCTCCTGCAGCCATGGCTCTCAGAGTTCTCATGCCAGCATCAACTCCCAACGTTTGATTGACCCTGCTATGTCTTGGGATGGTGCATGTCAGCGTCTTGAGGACAAAATGTAGTATTTTTTAAATAAAGTCATTCCCAACATTGTTCGTAATGAGTTGAGCAACTTTTTTCAGGACAGGGAAACTTCATCTGCATTCAACATGAGCTCCGGTGTGCATTAGGTATAAAGATTCATGTTATTTGTTTCATGTCATTAGATTTCAAGCTAGTATATGCATGATTGAATACATATATGCATGATTGCTTTACTATACATTTTTTTAATGCCTTATAACACATATATGCATGATTGAATCACTATAAAAAATTTTGACTGCCTTCGAACATGATACACGTGATTGAATCACATATAAAGTTTTTTTACTGCCTTAGAAAACATATGAGCATGATTGAATCACTATATAATTTTTTGACTACTTTAGAACATGATACGCATGATTAAATCACATATAAAGTTTTTTTACTGCCTTAGAACACATATGAGCATGATTGAATCACTATGACAGGTTTTTGACTGCCTTATAACACATATGTGCATGATATTAGCATATATGAAAGTTGTTTGACTGCCTTATAACACATATATGCATGATTGAATCAATATGAAAGTTGTTTGATAACCTTAGAACACATATATGCATGATTGAATCAATATGCAAGTTTTTTGAATACCTTAGAACACATATATGAATGATTGAATCACTATGAAGGTTTTTTTACAACCTTATAACACATACAAGCATGCTTTCATCACTATGAAATTGTTTTACTGCCTTAGAACACATAGATGCATGATTGAATTACTATAAATTTTTTCTTAGAACACATTTATCCATGATTAAATCAATATGCAAGTTTTTGACTGATTTAGAACACATATGAGCATAATTGAATCACTATGAAAGTTTTTTGACAGCATTAGAACACAAATAAGCATGATTTCATCACTATGGAAGTTTTTTTACTGTCTTGTAACACATAGATGCATGATTGTGATGCATAATACATTTATTTGACAATATTATAAACCATATATGCATGCGTGAATCACTGTGACATTCTTTGACAACCTTAGAACACATATCTGCATTATTGAATCACTATAATTTTTTTTCCAGTCTTAGAATACATATTTGAATTCTGTTAATGTCCTTCAGTTTATTGTTAGTCTATGTGTCATTCAGCCATTTACTTTGTTGCATTAGATTAAGTGCATTGCATATAATTTATTTTATTATATTTTGTTTATAAATACTAACATTTTTGTTCTCTTTTGTAGGATGCTGGAGATGATCAACGTAGAGGAGCTGATGGAGGCATGGAGGGAGGGGCAGATCAAGAAAATAAAGAGGATGATGCCCAAAATCTTGGCGAGGATTGGATTTGTTTGTTTAATTTGTTTGACAAACTTGTAACTAATTATAACTTGGCAAGGACTGTATTTGGTTGTTAAAGTTTGCTTGTGTTAAATTTGTTTCACCTGTATATGTACTTTTTATGTGTACTTTTTTTATAAGCAGGTTATATGGATTGTATAACGAGAATTTTTTTTCGAGTTTCAAAATATTTCAAAAACAACATTTATTTATTTTTAAAACATTAGTGATGGATAATATCCGTCGCTAATCCATCGCCATTTGAAAGCAGTCATAGGTTTGCAACGAAATTCAAACTACCGCAAATGGTCATCGCCAAATTGGCGATGGACATTAGCGACGAACATTTGTCCCTCGTTAAATGGTAGCGATGGATTAGCGACGGATTAAATTCTGTCGCATAACCAAATCAGTCTCTAATTAGCGACAAACATGATCCATCACTAATTAGCAATGGATTGGCGATAGATAAATTATATCGCAGTTTAGCGACTAGGGTTATGCGACAGATGCTATCCATCACAAAATCCATCACTAACTTATTTAGCGACGGATAGCATGCGTCGCCAATACAGATTTTTCTTGTAGTGTTAATTATAGGTCAAAAATTAAAAAATTTCAATAATTTTCTTGTTGATCCGTGTATGTATGACTAAATCTAATATCACCATGATGATCTACATTTTGAGGGCTATCAAAACGATTATTTAAACATCGAATTCTGATGACTCTTTGGGTCTGTAAGCCTCCCGGAAGGTTACCATGTCACTGAAACCCAAGCCAGGATAAAAAGTCTCCACCATTCTACTCTAGCTTAATTAATTTTGAAATTTAATAAATTAGAACTCATAATTTATTTTTTATTTAATTAATAAAAAATATATAATAAATACTAACATTTTATATTAGAGATAGGACTCTTGCCTAAGCGCATCTATAAACAGAAACTCTCATGAAGAGGATTAACAAGGTTAGTTCTCCCTCCCTCTCTCATTCTCATTAGAATTCTTCATCTTTTTCTTCCTTCTTGGAGCTTTTTCGACAGCCATTAAAGTTCTTCTAAGGTTCTAAGATGAGAGACGAATGTCGATCTATGTTTGAGAACCTGATTAAGGTAGAATTCTTCCTATGCATAGCATATATCGAATGCAAATGCATAAACCGTATATTTTGTCGATTCTGCGGGCTGATTCATGGTGGATCAAATCTAGAATAGGTTAGAAAAAGGTTTTGAAAGTATTTTTAATTAATTACCAAGCTTTAAAACAGATTTATAAAATCATTTTTGATAAATATATGCCTGAACGACTAAACCGAGAAATCGGGTAAACTGAAACGCATAGTTTCATGTTCCTATACAATTTTAAATGGTTAAATCTTTGTTTATAGCATAAATAGATGTATATTTGTTTTCTTGCATGTGTTTACATTATGAATCATATCTCTGCAAATTTATTTTATGCATTTTATGGTATTTTTGCATGCTAGCATCTTAAACTAGTTATTTTATGCAAAAATCATGATTTATTTTGATAGTCTCGATTCCAAGGCATGTATAATGATCATATGATGTCTCTTTATGACTTTAAATGATATTTAGATACATGTCCATGGATTGATGTATGATTAAAAATCATTATTCCATGATGATGTTTGAGTTTTCTTGTTTTTCTCATGATTTATATTATATTTTTTATATTTTCTTGATTTTCTTGATCAATCCATCATAGTAAAATAATTATACCTCTCAAATCGGATCACCAGGGCTAAATCCTTTCATGGAGACCTTACAGACATCTGGAAGGTATCTCAGAAAATTATTGGGCCTTATTGGTGATACGAATGGAAGGGTTATGGCTATTGCAACCCAAGACAAAAGTTTTGTTCTACGTGTAGAGCGATTCCTGACAGTCGATTTTGTAAAAAATCTAATAAATCAATTATTTCAAGCTGATTTTTTGATATATCATTTATATCATATGAATAAATCTGAAAAAAATAAAAGAAAAATATGTTTCATTTTTTATAAATCTTGAAGCCTCACATAAATCGTAAATGATTCAAGATTTTGAAGAAAACCTGAATCTTGAACTGTCGCAGACAGAGTCAGCCCATAAAACCTAGAAATTTCATATGATGGTGTTTTTCGACAAACTCAGATGATTATGAAAGCTAACAAGCATACCTTTCATCAAAAAAATTGGAAAGATAAAATCACTCTTAGATTGGGCTTTGTGACTACTTCTTTGGAAAGGAAGATTCTGGCAGGTTCTATCAAGGACAGAAAAATAATTTCAGGTCTGTGAATTTTCATGGGCAAACAAAATAATTGTTTTTATATCTACCACTTGGAATTAAAAGTTAATATACTCTGACATTACGGTAAATTTTTATAGAGTTTATCTATTTGTTTTGATGGTCTGTCAGACCTGTGAACAATATATAAATTCTGATATTATACAGTTTTTTATTTTAGATAATATCATGACTTATGAAATTATGTTTCTAAAGTCATGTGTTTGATTTTGATATGAGATGTTAATCATGCATATGTTAATATAGAATTTATCATGAATATATTATATGTATGCATGTGAATTATTTGGGCATGATGGCATATGAGACTATATATTAAACATGAGAATTAAGCATGATAATTAGACTAAATGATATGCACGATCATGCATGTGTTATTCTATAAAATTTATGGTTCATGCTAAATTGAAATGAATCTTATGCATCATGGAGTATAATATGTGGCATATGATATGTTGTAAGTCATGTGAAGCATGCATACATGGGGCTTGAATGCGAGTCAGGTTTGGTAGAACCCGTGGGGTGCTTGTGAGTACCTGGTTTGGCTTTGATAAACATGCTCATAACACACACTCTAACTTGACTCTTGGGTACTTCTTAATGTGAGTACGTACCTTAAGATATTCTTGGGTATTCCTTAATGTGAGTACATACCTTAAGATACTCTTGGGTACTCCTTAATATGAGTACGTACCTTGAGATACTCTTGGGTGCTCCTTAAGTTGAGTATGTACCTTGAGTTGAGTTTAAATGAGCTATGTTAGGATACCTTTGTGGCTATAGGATGTGTGAGTCTGTGCCTTGTAAGGTCCTAGTTTGTTGAGCTACCCTTAGTGGAGCTTGGGGGTATTGAGCATGGTGCTGAGTGCACTCAGTGTTGTAGTTTGACCCAATATAAATAACACCTAATAACTCATTTGTTCCAATGGCCTATCTTAGAGAGGGTAGGAGGTACACTCATCGACTGACACGTTTTGAGGACATTGACACATCTTGGGCCCCCAATAGTTGGTGTAGGGGCTAGGGCTATCAATTTGTCATAGGTAGACAATCACGCTCTGCAGAGTAGAAATCAATTCCCTGGACCACTGTAAGTTTCTCTCTCGATTAAAGGCCGTTTCAATGGATGTTTGGCCTGACTCTTCAAATTGATGGGTTAATTAAAATGCATTGCATAATAAACCTTCATCTGATTGCTGAGTTAAGATTAGGTCCTGAGTGTGTACCCTTTAGAAAGAAAAAAAAACAATGCATTAGATTAGGTTCACCAGTGGTTAAATGATTCATTGAATATTGACATAAATTTGTATGCATGTCAGGTGTAATTTATAGTTTCTGCATATGTTGGCATATATGAATCCTTTTGATTATTGTATTGATGACTAATGATCATGTAGGTACACTGGATGGTAAGAATGAATTATTATGTAATCTAATATGAGTAAATTATCAGTGTTGTGATCTTTAACTGTGTTGGGTTTATATGTTATGATATGCTATGATTTGAGTGTATTGGAAAAGATGTATATTTTATGAATTTGTGTTCTTTCTATACATGTGTGTAGGGTGTTTTCCTACTGGGGCTGGGGCTAATGCCTGATTGATCTTTTTGCAGTGGTATTTTTAAAACATATTTTTCAATAAAAATTTTGGAAAATCGTCAACCAAAAATATAAAAACTGACTTTCCACTTTCGTGGCAAGTACGGGTTGAATCCTTAGGGAACAAAACAATATTTGTAATTATTTCTAAAAATTTTACTTTATTAATATAACAATTATTTATAATTAATCAAGCACTACAACTATGATTAAGTTACAGGTTAAAAATAAAAATCACATCCTAAAGTAGGTTGCTAAAGCCTTCTCTAGATCGCAAGGGCATTTTCATTTTTTCACCACATCTGCATTCGCGCTCTCAGTATGAATACACCTTTTGACCTGTCATGAGCTTATCAACCTAAATAAAATAGAATAGAAGGTCAGTAATGAAAATAACTATAAATAATTTCAAAATTATAATTAATTCTAATTCTACAATTAAATACTAAAACTAAATTATGAATAAAATAAAAGCATGTTAAATTAGAAATGCTAATTAAACTGACTAATTAATCTATCTAAATGTTGAAACTAAACTAACTATTCTGCATAAAAAAAAATACAGCAAACTAACTAAATTGGCAAAATATCTATTTTGCCTTCAATATAGTGCAAAATTGAATTCTGACAGGTTTTAAAAAACAGACTATTTGAAGAGGAAAACGAAGTCCAAAATTGTTAAAATTTCTTCTATTCTATTTCTGACAGATTCAAGAATCTTTTAGATTTTACAGAGTTGAAAAATTCATCCAAAACTTTAGATATAAGCATTTTAAATTCGATAAACTTTTGAAAATCGCCTATCCCAAAATTTAAAAATCCAAAAAACCCGTTTTTGAAAAATGCTAATAAATCAGACCAAATCAACTACAATTGAGCTAATTTTGGTTTTCTAACAGACAACACACAGACGAATAGAATAGACTAATTTTTTAAAAAAAACTTAGAAAAAATGCACATAAAATGATAAGTGCAATATGCAATAAATTCTGGGTCAAAAGTTCAATGCACTATTCACTTTCAATAATTCAATTCATGCACTATTTATTTTAGGAACATGTAATAACAGACTTTTATAGATCTACATGCTGCTAATGACATTAAATAAAGCTAATTACACTAAAAAATTAAATCTAACATGACTACCTAAGTTACTTAAAAGAAATACAAGTTAATTCTAAAATAAAATTCTAAAATTCATGCAATTACTAAACTATGTTAAACTAAAACACAATTATGAGTTAGAATATCTAAATTAATGAAGTTAGCTAACCTAATATACTCAACTTAATGTAAACTAACTACTTAACTCGAAAAACACAAATTGAATTTAAAACTAACTTTAATTTGAAGTTAAAAACTAACTTAAAGCTAACTAGGGTTAATTGACCTAATTAGAGCACTAAGGGGCGGTTTTTGAATTGACTTTGACTTTGGCATTCATGCCCCCTAGTGGACCCTACTATGGCTGATTCAACTTACTACTTAAGGAAGTAATTCATTAATATTCAAAAATCAAATCTAAAATGAAAAAGGCAAGGGATAAATGATATAAATGCAAAACGTCTAACTAAAGCTAAGATTTCCTAAATTAATTACCAAAAGGAATAATTACCCTAATCAAAGCAAATCCAATAAAGTATGAAACACACGAAATTAAAATTAAGAACTTACCTAAACCTAGCACACGATTTTTACAAAATCTAAGCAAGTCAATTATTACCAAAAACAAAATGCAAAGACACACTAATTACCATTGGAAATCTACTACTATTAAGACTTACTAAAATAAAAAAAAAGAGGAATCATGGAAAGTAATTAATCTACCTAAGGCAGCTACTTACCTAACTTAGACTACACGGTTTTGAAATATCCTAACGAAAAGTCAACGCATTCTAAAAATTATGACATGCAAAATTACCTATGATATCCTACCATAAATGAATATTTACCAAAACTAAACCAAAGACTCAACATTTAATTTACCTAAGAGCTGAACAAGAAAGTCAACAACTTGCCTAAATTATAATATACGATTGCTTTGAAAACCCTAGCTAAAAATCAAGACACACTAAAAACAAAATAATACTTTATATGTTAACTTAATTAAACTAATCCAAGAAGGCTGGAAAATATTCTAACACTTAAAAATCAGAATCAAATCTAATACTTAAAGTGGAAATTACACTAAGACATGAGACAAAATTAGTTACTACTTAAAGTAGCACTACACGGTTTTGAATACAACAAAAAAAAATCAACTTTTACTAAAAACGCATTTCAAGAAAACTCCTATGCTACCTTAAATGATGTAATTGCTAACATATATGAACCTATTCTAGCTTAAAATACCCTACCCTAATTCAATATATAAAATTTATCTAAAGCTACACATAGGCATTATTAACAACTTACTTAACTTACACTATACGATTTTAAAAATCTAAGTAAAAGTCAATGATTACTAAAAACAAAAATATGCCAACATGTCTACACTAACCTAATGACTCTATTGCTGAAGAATACGTGACCTAACTCTAACTATTCTAATCTAATCTAATTGCATTACATACCATCTAACAACATCTTAAAACAATTACATAAAAATCAAGAAACACTACTACTCGAATTTTGAAACATACCATTTATATGCTAAGCTAACACCCTAATTATGTTTTAATCAAATAACACCTACTTCTAATACTAACCTACTGTTATAAATCAGAGTTAGAATTAATATAATTTAAATTAAAACCTATTGAATTAGTACTACCCTAATCGGCTAACATTACTCCTAGTCGCCTAACACTAATTCTAACTGAATAAGCTAGTGGACGGATCTAGCTGCAGCTATATCATGCTCAGACCTGTTAAAGAAAATAAAAATACAAAAAAATAGTTATCTACAAAAAAAATTAGAATAATCCAATAATCTACACTATGTACATGATCAAACAAATTAGACGATTTTTGTTTTGACAATTGAATTTTTAATTCAATCGGCTAAAAATTGAAATCGGTTCTTGTATAAGCAAGAACACGATTTTCTATGGATGTAACACAGTAAAGAAACAATAGATTTGTGGCCGACAAAAGACCCAAAAGACAGACCAATGACTGGACATATATAGGACATGACCTGACGCGACACTAACTAGAAGAAGAAGACTGACCTTTCGGCTCGTCCGACGAATGGAAGGGGAACACGAGTGATCTTTGTGTTAAGACAATAATTCAAGTATGACATTTTGATGATGAACAATTGGATTTTACTATGGCAATAAAGAAAGAAGAAAAGAATTGAAGAAGTTTATAAGTGAATTGATTCAAGATTTTGTGCAAGTGTAAATCTCTTTAAATTCTTAGATTTTTTTAAGAGCCTTACTTTGATTGCATATCTCACTTGCATTACACCTAAAAATACTTAGAAAAACTTTCCTAAAAAGAACCCTTTGCAAAAATTATTTTAGAAAACCCTTTACCTATATTTTTAGTTTTATCAGTTGATCAATAAGTCTCATCAGTCGACCAATTTTCTAACGCCTGTTTTCCAAAACCAAATGTTTATTTTCTGATCAGTCGACTAATCTACTCTTAGTGGACCGACCCAAGAGTTCGATTTCTGGAAAGTTTAACAGAAGTCAACTGAAAGTTTCTTTCAGTCTACTGATGCTTTTTCATCAGTTGACTAACTTTCAAAATCCTGAATTCAAATCTTTTCGGCTAGACATAGTAGTGGACCGATTTAACAATCAGTCTGCTAATATTTGATTTCAATCGACTGATAACTTTTTTAGTCGACTAATATAGCCATTTTTTTGAACTTTTTAGAAGTTGCGTTCTTTTATTTTTCAAACATTTTAACTGTTGAAAACTGTCAGTTTGACACCCCTTTATACCACCAACGTCTAAAATTCTTTAGCTATAAATAAGAGTAAGATCTACACTCAAAATCAATGAATTGAAACATCGACTTCTGTGTTTTTTACTCCTATTCTTTTAAGCATTCATTTTCTCACTCACTAAGTCTTTTCACTCAAGTTCTTCACTCCAATTTCTTTTGTGAGTTAGTGAAATTGTGAGTTGATTATTTTTGAAGCCTTAGAAGCCTCTGCAAACCTATTCCATTTCTTTTGCATTAATAAGAAAGGCTCATAGGTTGATTGCAAGTTGTTTATTTCAATTTTTTTTGTAAAAGGATAGAGTCTCTTTGGTTTAAAGAAGAAGTTTGCTTTCACAAGGTTGTTGCTGAAAGTGAGATCAGTTTTGGTCTGTTTGATCTTGTGGTGACACAAGTTTGATAGTGAAAATTTCAAGCGGGTTTTGCTTAGGGACTGAATGTAGGTCTCGAGGACCGAACCAGGATAAAATCTTTGTATTTTTTGTGTGTGATTGCTTTACAGAATTTAAAATCTTTCAAATTTCAAAGACAAAGTTTAAAAGCACTATTCACCCCCCTCTAGTGTTGGTTGCATCGATCCTACAATACTTTCATTTGGTATCAGAGCAAGGTTTGATATCTTTTGATTTTACCATCATCTAGCATGACAATAACATTGTCTTCTCAACACAAAGAAGGATGCTTCTTAGTCCGTCCTCCTCTCTTTGACAAAATAAACTATGGATACTAGAAAGTAAGAATAACAATATTCTTATAATCCATGGATCTTGAAATTTGGAGGGTCATTTCTAAAAAGTATCAAACACCATCAACATATTTTAGCGTATGGATCGATGAAGCAAAGAAAACTGCTTCACTCAATGCCAAGGCTATGAGTGGTCTATATTGTGCCATTGATAAGGTAGAGTTTAATCGAATCTCTCAATGTTCTTGTGCAAATGAAATTTGGCATACTCTTCTTGTGACTCATGAAGGTACGTCAAAGGTCAAGGAATCTAAAATTGCTTCTTTAGTTTATAAATTTGAATTATTTAAAATAAAGCAAAATAAGTCAATTTCTGAAATAATAACAAGAATGACCGACATTACAAATACACTCAAATCCCTTGGGAAAGATTATTCACAAGTGGATTTGGTTAGAAAAGTCTTGAGGTGTTTAACTCCAGAATGGGAGAAAAATACCACAACAATAGAAGAAGCCAATGATTTGAACACCATTTTTCTTGAAGACTTGATTGGTAATTTGATGACAGATGAAGTTCAACTTCAAGATAGAGAAGAAGAAGAACCAAAGAAGAAATCTCTTGCATTCAAGGCCACTTCAGATTCTAAAGATTTAGATGAGGATAAAGATATTGCTCTTATCACTAGGCAATTCAAAAGATTCATAAAAAAGAGGAGATTTCAAAGAAAGGTGAAGAAAACTAAACCATCAAATTTTGATGAAGTTGTGTTTCAACTGCAAAAAGACTAGACATATCAAAATAGATTGTCCTCTTCTCAAAGTCAAGCCTAAGAACAAATTCAAAAAGAAAAAGGTATTTCTTGCAAATTGGGATGAAAGTGACTCTTCTTCCGATGAAGAATCAAATGAAGAAGTCACCAACATGTGCTTTGTAGCACAAGAAGAATCGGTAAGTCAATTTGATTATGATGAGTTATTAGAAGCTTTTAATGAATTATATGCTAAATTTAAGTCTAAGTTCTAAAAACAAAGAGTTGAAAACAAAAAATTTGACTTTTGACTCTAAGAACAAAGTGTTACTTCAAGAGATGAAAGATCTCAAGAAGAAAAACTTTTCTCAAACATTTAAGATAAAAGAAATTAGCATTAGAACCAATGCTTTACAAGAAGAGATATCTAGTTTGCAAGAAAAATAAAATAATCTTCTATCTATAGTGACTAAGTTCACTAATGGTCAAGAAAATCTAGAAAAACTTCTCGGTTCTCAAAGATGCTCGGTTAGCAAAACTGGATTGGGATATAGTTTCTTTGATATTCAAAATAGACTAAACTATGTGGTAAAGAATCATCAAAGTTAAAACTCAAAATCATTGGTTCAAAAACTCAGTTTTGTAGTCATGCATATCATGGTAGAAACATACCTCATCATGGTACATCCAATGTATATAAGCCTAGACATGTTTATCCATCTTGTCATGCTTCTTCCTACAATTTTAGAAATGCTAAAACATTTTATGATAGAAATAATGATTATTTTCAAAGGAAACCAATATCCAACTGGATTTGGGTTCCTAATTAGACTAACTCTCATGGACCCAAAAATGAAAAGGGGCCAAATGTTTTGTCTTTCAATTTTGTTGTAGGTACACAAAATAAGGAGCAAATGGATCTTGGACAATGGTTGTTCCAAACATATGACTAAAAGGCCAGAGTTATTTTTCACCCTTCAAAATAAGGAAGGAGGAACTGTCACCTTTGGTGACAATAGCAAGAGAAAAGTAATCAATATTGGTAATATTGATAAACTAAAATTTCCCTTGATAGAAAATATTCTTTTAGTAGATGAATTAATGCATAATTTATTATTTATTAGTCAATTATGTGACAAAGGTTTTTTTGTTTCTTTTGAACATAATTTATGTTTGATTTTTTATTCTTGTTCTAAAAAGATCATCTTTAAAGGAAAGAGAAGGAACAATGTGTATGAACTTTATCTTGATGAGTTACCTACCCTCAATGAAAAATGTCTTACTGCTTCAAATGAAATTCAGTGGTTATGGCACAAGAGACTTGGACATGTTAATTTTAAATTAATTTTTAAGTTATCCAAGAATGATCTTGTTAGAGGCCTACCTAGAATATCATATAAAAAGAATCACTTATGTGATGCTTGTCAAATGGGTAAACAAATCAAGAGTTCTTTCAAAGCAAAAGATATAATTTCAACAAAGCGTCCTCTCAAACTTTTACATTTAGATCTTTTTGGACCGTTAAGAATTCAAAGTTTGAATAGTAGTAAATATGCTTTTGTCATAGTAGATGATCATTCTCATTTTACTTGGGTGATTTTTTTGAAAAACAAAAATGATACTTTTTCTGAATTTTCTAAACTCTGTAGAAGAATTATAAATGAAAAATCTACCTCTATTATTACTATTCGTAGGGATCATAGAGGAGAATTTGAAAATGAATCTTTTCTAAAGTTCTATAATTTATATAGAATATCTCACAACTTTGTTTTCCTAGGGCGACTCCCCAAAATGGAGTTGTTGAAAGAAAGAATAGAACATTGCAAGAATGTGCTAGAACTATGCTTCAAGATAAAAATTTACCAAAATACTTTTAGGTTGAAGCAGTAAATACAACATGTTATGTATTAAAACCGTGTTCTTATTCGACCATTTTTACATAAAATCTATTTTGAATTGTATTATGATCGTATACCAAAGATCACATATTTCAAAACTTTTGGTAGCAAATGCTTCTTGTTAAATATCAAAGATAATCTTGACAAGTTTGATTCAAAATCAGATGAAGCAATATTTCTTGGATATTCTTCTAGAAGCAAAGCTTACCATGTTTTTAATAAAAGAACTTCTTGCATTGAAGAGTATTTACATATTGTATTTGATGAGAATGGTGAGCATGTTGTACCTCTAAGCGAAGGAGAAGAAGTCATACCTCAAGGAGAACCTTTGATAGAAAGCACTTCACAAGAAAACATTTCTCAAAATCTTTCAGCGGTTTGGAAAGAACTCTGTAATCATCCACATGAGCAGATTATTGGAGAAATAAAGAGTGTTGTCTAAACTAGAAGTCAATTGGAAGAATATGTTTCAAATATTACTTTCATATCAAAATTAGAACCAAAGAATATCAATGAAGCTTGTGACAATGAATTTTGGCTTTTGGCCATGTCTAAAGAACTTAACCAGTTCACTCAGAGTGATGTATGAGATCTAGTTGATAGACCAAAGGATCATCCGATAATTGAAACAAGATGGGTCTTTCAGAACAAGCTGGATGAGAACGGCGAAGTCATTCAAAACAAAGCAAGGCTAGTAGCACAAGGCTATAACCAAGAGGAAGGCATAGATTTTGATGAAACCTTTGCTCATGTGGCTCGATTAGAGTCAATTCGAATGATGCTTGCTTTTGCTAGTTACATGAATTTTAAGTTATACCAAATTGATGTTAAGAGTGCATTTTTGAATGGATACATCAATGAAGAAGTTTATGTAGAACAACCACCAGGCTTTTAAGATGAGAAATATCCAGAAAGAGTCTACAAATTAAAAAGAGTTTTGTACGGATTCAAATAAGCACCAAGAGCATAGTATGAGAGACTACAAAATTTTCTAGAACTATCTGGTTTTTCATCAGTCGGGTAGACTCCACTCTATTTATTAAAAATCTAAATTCAGATATTCTTAGTCAATTAAGTCAAGTATACTAAAGAACTTCTTAAAAGATTTGGTATGGACTCATCTAAATCAAGAAGAAATCCTATGAGCACAACTACCTCTCTTGACAAAGATGAAAACGGTAAAACTGTAGATACTAAACTCTATAGAGGTATGATCAGATCTCTTATATTTAACTGCTAATCGACCTAATATAATGTTTAGTGTATGTATGTGTGCTAGATTTTAAGCTAATCTGAAGAAATCACACTTAATTGTTGTAAAACAAATTCTTTGATACTTAAAAGATACTTTAGACTTTGGATTGTTTTACCCAAAGTCATCTTCCTTCGATTTAGTTTCATATAGTGATATAGATTTTGCTAGAAACAAATCTGATTGCAAGAGTACTAGTGGAACTTGTCACTTCTTAGGATATTCCTTAGTCTCTTAGTTTAGTAAAAAGCAAAATTTGGTATCACTCTCAACAACTGAAGCATAATATATAGCAGCTAGTTTAGCATATACACAAGTACTATGGATGAAGCAAACCTTAAGAGATTTTGGTTTGAATTACTCAACAACAACTATTTATTGTGATAACACTAGTGCTATAAATCTTTCAAAAAATCTTCTTCAGCACTCATGAACTAAGCATATTGAGGTGAGACATCATTTTTTATGAGATCATGTTTTAAAAGGTGATATTTCTTTGAATTTTATACCCATAAATGCACAACCTACCGACATTTTTACTAAACCACTCAAAAATGAAGATTTTATGAGAATTAGAAGAGAACTTGGTATTTGCTCATTATTGGACTTATAATGTTTTTTTTTTGAAAATTTTGTTTTACTTGAAAATTTTTAAGACTAACATTTTTTTCTTGAACTTTGATTGCTATGATAACATTTTTGGTTTGTAATATTTTTGAACTTGTATGTGCATGTATCTTTTTGATACTATGACTCCACCTACTCCTTTTGATCATGACAAAGGGGGGGAACAATATACAACAATATGCATGTGAACAATGTGTGATACATAGAGAACAATATGCATGTGAACAATGTGTGATATAGGGAGAACAATATGCATATGTGATATACGTTATTTGATATGCTGACTTCTTATTTTGACAACATATGTGATCAATGCTCTATTTGTGACTAGTTTGTCATTATAAAAAAGGGGGAGATTGTTAAGACAAGAAAGTTGTACACGATAATTTAAGTACGATATTTTGATGATAAACAACTAGAACAACTGGATTTTAGCTATGGCAATAAAGAAAGAAGAAAAGAATTGAAGACATTTACAAGTTCTACATTGAAGAATTGATTGAAGATTTTGTGCAAGTGTAAATCTCTCTAAATTCTTAGATTCTTGTAAAAACCTTACTTTGATTGCACGTCTCACTTGCATTATACCTAAAAATACTTGGGAAAACTTTCCTAAAAAGAACCCTTTGCAAAAATCATTTTAGAAAGCCCTTTACCTATATTTTTAGTTTTATCAGTCGACCAATTTTCTCGTGCCCTTTTCAAAGCCAAATATCTATTTTTTGATCAATCGACTAATCTACTCTTAGTCGACCGACCCAAATGTCCGATTTCTAAAAAAATTAACAGAAGTCAACTAAAAGCTTTTTTTAGTCTACTGATGATTTTCATCAGTCGACTAATTTTTTTTTAGTTGACTAATTTTCAAAATCCTGAATTCAAATCTTTTCGGCTAGACACAGTAGTTGACTGATTTAACAATCAGTCTGCTAATATTTGATTTCAGTTGACTGATAACTTTTTTAGTCGACTAATATAGCCATTTTTTCTAAACTTTTTAGAAGTTGCGTTCTTTTATTTTTCAGACATTTTGACTGTTCAAAACTGGCAGTTTGACACCCTTTTGTACCACCAACGTTTGAAATTCTTCAGCTAAAAATAAGAGCAATATCTATACTCAAAATCAATGAATTAAAACATCAAATTCTGTGTTTTTCACTCCTACTTTTTCAAGCATTCATTTTCTCACTCACTAAGTCTTTTCACTCAAGTTCTTTACTCCAATTTCTTTTGTGAGTCAGTGAAATCATGAGTTGAGTATTTTTAAAGCCTTAAAAGCCTTTGCAAACCTATTTTACTTCCTTTGCATTAATAAGAAAGGCTCATAGGTTGATTGTAAGTTGTTTATTTCAAATTTTTCTGTAAAAGGACAGAGTCTTCTTGGTTTAAAGGATAAGTTTACTTTCAACAGGGTTGTTGCTCAAAGTGAAACCGGTTTTGGTCTGTTTGATCTTATGGTGACACAAGTTTGATAGTAGAAATCTCAAACAAGTTTTGCTTGGAGACTTGATGTAGGTCTGGAGGACCGAACCAGGATACAATCTTTATGTTCTTTGTGTGTGATTGCTTTGCAGAATTTAAAATCTTTTAAATTCTGAAGACGAAGTTTAAAAGCACTATTCATCTCCCCTCTAGTGTTGGTTGCATTGATCCTACAATACTTTCACTTTGGTGCAAAACTACGCCCCTTATGACCGTAGTATTGTTGTTGCACCTTTAATGGATGCTGCTTAGAAGTAGGACCCAAGGTACAAAGAGGAAGATGCGTGGTGGAAGCTAAGAATGAGGCATGATTGAAGAAGGTTCACAGCCAAGCCTCGACGATGGTAGACGGCGAACCAAATCTGAGTTGAAGGTGCTACTTGTATGGATACGACCTGCAAAAATACAACAACAATATCAAGGTAAACACATTAAAGAACAGTGCAAAAAAAGCCAAGAAGAGAAAAGAAAAACAAGGTGAGCGTTGGGAACGAGTAATGACTACAAAGTGAAGGATCGAGTGAGAAATTAGGAAAAAATAAGGGATTTAGAATAGACGATAGGGAGAGAGAGGAAGGAAAGGGAGGAGCATCAGCTCTGCAGCCAAAAGACGTCTGCTATGGTTTTTCAAAAACTATTTAAACCCATACAAAGTTTTGCAAATTCAAAAACAGGTTTAAAATAAAAATAATTGCTAAGCGTCACTTCATGAGAGGGTTTTCTGAAAATTTTTATGATTTGGATCTTGGATCATGTGTGGACTAGATTAGAACATTTAAGAGTTGGTCCATGATTCAAAAGTAGGCTAGTGGGCCGGATCTGGATCCAATTTGCCTTGAAAATTGGTCTAAAACCCTAAAAATGCAATATTTTCTTCATTTTAACTTTGATTCGAGTGAAATTTAAACTGAGACCTCTTTATACATAATTACATCAATACATGGGTTCTAAACCTTAAAAACACGTGAAAATACATAAATTTTATATAAAAATGATGTGCATTTTATGCATCATTAATGCCCTTACATTTTAATATTTCAGGTAATGAATAAGCTAGAAGGCGATGACAAAAGGCTCGGGGTAATGTCAAGAGACTCACATTCCTTTAGGCTTGTTGGAGGGACTAAATAATTTTATTTACTCTATTGTTTTTTTTAGTCATGTAAACTCTGATATTTGAAAAACTCGTATTGCATTTATTGCAATTTAATTAATGATTTGATTTAATTATGCTAGTGTTTCGAGTGTGTGTTGATAGTTGTAACCCGCACAGGGTTTGAACTAAATCAAAAAAGAGTTTCTGCTGTGTTCCTAAAAATCATGTAAAAGGATTTAGATTTTAAAAAGAAAGAAAAAAAAATCTAAAATTTTCAGTTTAAAAAATTGGGGCGTTATAACCCCTACCAAATGAGCAGAACCCAATTGCCATCTATTTTGTTACTAATTGAGAATTTACCAAAATGAGTACAAGAAAGAATCAACAATTCCCCTATTTGTTCTTTCTTTCTCACCATTTCTAAGAATTTTGTATTGGCATTCTTCAAAATAGACTCGAAATGTAAAAGCAGAAATACATACTAGTAGACATCATGGATGAAACAATATGCGGGTGCTCAACATTCTCCTCAGCCTATCGACGCCCAAGATGAGCCCAGGCCATCATGTCATCCTTGAACCCATAATGAGAAAAAAAAGGACACCCCTTGGTTATTCTCATAGACATTGGAGAGAAGCCTATAGTGGGTGTTTACCACTATTAGTGGTTACTCTGCATGAGAAGTTATTAGTTGCAATAACTGCCCTGTAACTCTCGCGAGTTATGTCATTTCATGATGTGCTCATGTTAAACTGAGTCATATCAAGTTGGATCTGATTCATATTCCAACATTTTGGACTATCACAACAAGCTTCATTTGTAGATATAAGATCATTACATGGAATATGAAGTATTCCAGCATTAATAGAAATTGATGTACATTTCTTTATAAAAAAATGTAGACATTGTTGTAAGTATGAATTCCATATACCAACAAATATGACCAAATTGCTTTTTTATGTAATGGTTGAGAATTCTTATTCTCCATTTCTTAATTTTATGAAATATGCATGCAATATGACATCAATTAGATTTTGATTTCATAAAATATACTTCTCAATTATGTGAGATAAACATATAACCAACTCTTTGTTTTTATAACAGTCCTTTGATTCCCCTTACAATTCGGTTTTAGTCATCCGGATGTCATGCCTCTCCCTCAGGTCTCAACAATGCAAGTTGTTTTAATCAAATTGGACCCTATAGATGTGATCTCCATTGTTCATTAGGTAAAGATGAGCATTTGAATAGCAAAAATCCGATTTGTGCCCAAGATTTTTTGGCGATTCAAAAATCGACAATATGCAAATTTTGATCACTTAAAAAATCATATTTTTCATCAAAAAAGCATGATCCAATGGCTGATATTAAATCTACCATGATGTCAGATTTGATTAAAACAACTTGCATCAATGAGATTTGGGAGGGGGTACACTATAGGGATGAGCAGAACCAGGATGTTCACCTTATTTCAAATTCAATAGAAACAAAACTATCCCAAGTTGTTTTGAATATAGATCCAACCTCCAACAGCAAAAATTTATTCCTCTATCATATTCAGGACGTTTCCTACTAAACATGCATTCTAAAGCATAGAAAGGCAAATGAAAACCGAAAACATGTTGGAAAACCCAAACGAAAAACAAGGTTTTTTAGGTGCATGTGAAATGAGAGATGAATTGGGAAACAAGTGGGAAACGTTTGGCAATAAAGAAAAACTTACTCAACATGAGAAACATGTATCCCACAGAAGAAAAACACTTGGGAAACATATGAGAAATGCGAGGAAAACTTGTTTATCATACGGTGAGAAACAAATTTCCCACAATATGAGAAACATGTTTCTCATATTTTTTTTGGCGCTTCCCACATGTTTTTGGAACATAGTATTTCTTGCTTTGAAAACACATTCCTGAGAAACACTTTTTTCATCCTCTTATAGTGTTTTCAGTAACCCTAAGGTCATGTTTGGTTCCATCACATGAGATTCACTTCCTAATACACTTTAGAAAGTGAATCTCATTTAAAAAATAACCAAAAAATAACAAAACATAAAATTTGTTTTGCACAGAAAAAAAAAACTCATAAAAAGTGAGTTATTACAGAACATCAAAAGTGAGATTTAGGCCACGTTTGAAAGCAAGAAAAATGTAGAAAAAGTGATGCAAAATGGAAAATCTGTACAAATTTTCTGACCCTTTCAAACTAAAGAGACTTTTTTCTTTAAGAGAGTTTTTCTAAAAAGTACACTTTTTGATAAGAAACATTCCTCCATGGGGGGTGGTGGAGGAATGTTTCCTACCAAGAAAATTTTTATTTTTACACTCCCCACAACCACCATCATCCATCTCACCACCACCCACCACCATCACCACCACCCTCCTCCTCCTCTCTCTCATTTTCCCACTTTGTTTTTCTCATGCTACATAAAAAAGTGAAAAACTTTTTATGTCAAAAACTCATAGGCAAAACTTTTTTTTTCTATGAGAGTTTTTCTCTCTCCCAAACATGATCTTAGAAAGTGAATCTCATTTGTGTGAGATTCACTTTCTCATAAGGTCTCATAAGATCTTGAAAGTGAATCTCTTTTTAACATTGTTTTCACTTTTAAAAAACACAACCAAACATACCCTGGGTCTAATCTAAAAAAAATCCAGAAAATATAAAAAGAAAGTTATTTCTATTCGATAGTTACATGCCTTCATTAGTAAATACATAGTTTTAAAACCTGGTCACTCATCATTCGACTCATCCATGATTGACTTGCGACTTGGTCGGGTCAACCCAGTGACTCACGACTTGGTCATCTTAACTTTAAATTTTGTATAAAATATGTAAATATATGTATATGCTATATATATTTTATGATATATTACTAATATATTATATATAATATACATTATATGGTATTTTTATTTGTTTAATGTATAATTTTATTAATATATGTATATACATCTTTTTATGTATAATATACATAATATTTATGTTATATTTTATATAGTATATGTAATTATATACAAAATATAGAATATGCATATATATGCATGACAACGTAGTCATCAGGTGACTTGGCTGAGTCATGTTAAAACTTGGCTGACTCATCTGGGTCAACCCATGACTCAACAGAGTTTTGTTCATTTTTTGGTCATTCACTGGTTTAACCCAGTAAATGACTGAGTCACTGGGTTGACTCCGCAAGTTTTTAAACTATGATTATATATATATATATATATATATATATATATATATATATATATATATATATATATATATATATATATATATATATATATATATATATATATATATATATATATACTACTTGATTGTACCTAAGCAGTCGAGATCTCATGATGTATTCAACATGATAAATTTAGGGGGATCGACCCTTGGGTTGTGCTTTTTCAATGAAAAAATATGTTTTTTTATTTGAAAAAATTTAATATGTTTATAGCCATCAATCTTGCATCACCACAAAAACCTTTACACATCAGATTCTAGCAATCAAAAAGCAGATTTCTCGGATCACATGTATGAGGTTAGATTACCAAAAAAGTAAAAAGAAAACATGTTTTACCAATTAGATTGTAAATACACCGAATTGGAGAGAGAGAGGATTAAATATTATGCCAGAATTTGGATCCAACTAGCATTGTCACCACAATGACCTAAACGACTAAAATAAATTGCTGTGAAATATCTCTTTGGTGAAACAGTGCACAACATGGTTTGGATCGATAATTTGGATAATAAAGTGGTCATGTAATTAATGGATACCAATAGTTTTAGATTGTAGTAGCTAGTTCACAAAATCTATACGATCTTGTTAATCATTTTTATTTGTCATTTCTTGGTATCTGTTAAGGACAAATCCAAAGATCCAAAACCCAATTACTTAAATGAAGGAAGAATTGGCGCCCAAGAGATAACTCCCTCCAGTTGTCATGAATCTTATGAGATAAGAAAGAATTCTAATCAAGATATACATAATGTACCTCTCTAATATTAAGGAGATGAATGAGGAAAAGATTGAGTATAAAATAATTCCTTCTCAAATTGTAATAGTTGACAATACGAGGAACCGCACCACTCGTATGGATGAGATCCTACCAGACATCTGACCTTTACTGACGCTAATTTAGCGCCAGCTGCAAAGCAACTGTAGTTTCGCAAATAAAAGTGTTGTCGGTAATAAATTTACTGGTGGTAATGCATAACGCCAGTAAGGGTGTTTGTACGGGTGCTAAAATAGCACAAAAAAAGGCCTCAATTTTCTGATACTCAAAAATTGCCAGAGACATTTCTAGCACTTTTTAGTGCTAAAAATTGTTTGACTTTTCTGACGCTTTTTTAGCGCCAGAAAAATTGTGCATGTAGATCTGATAGATTGAACCACGAAGTGTGTTGCAAAGCCTTTTCTTCTTCGGTTTTCTCTCTGCATTTATCTTCTCCTCTATGCGTACCATCTTAGATGGTATCAGAGTTGCTGATATAGATCTTGCAATTATGGAATCCTCATCACACACTGGGCCTGACAGCAACAACATCACCAACGTTGTGAACAATAACTCGTCAAACTCAGGGGTGCCAAATCTTAACTCTCCATTTCCAGTCCTTCATGCCCAACCAATTTACACTATTTTCTCATCACCAAACTCTCATCTGACAATTTCTTATTGTAGGAATCTCAATTCACTCCCCTTATCAAAAGTTATGATTTGATGGGGTTTGTAGATGGATCAACCCCTGTCCACCAAAATATATATCTGAACCTGGAAAAGAGTCTACACTGAATCCTGAATATATTCAGTGGAATCATCTTGACCAACTGTTGTTAAGTTGTTAACATCCTTGTCCGACACTATTTATTCTAAAGTTGTCACACTGTCTACTTCACATGAAGTGTGGTCCACTCTCAAAAAGATGTATTATGCATATTCAGAAATTGAGAGCATAGCTGCATGACATCAAGAAGGGAACCGATTCAATTTCAATATATTTTAACAAGGAGAAATCATTCACACACAAACTGGCCATGGCTTCTAAGCCTGATAAAGATCTGATTATGTTTATTCTTGTTGGTCTTCCTGCATCTGAATATGGTGCATTTAGGACATCACTTAACACTTGATCTGATCCAATCAATCTTGATGCGCTTTTGGGTCTCCTGTTAATCCATGAGACTGAAGCCTCAGAAACCGATAGTGAGCACATGAATCCGTCAGCTAACTTGATCCAAAAACAGTCAAATCGTGATTGAAAAAATTAATATTCTGGTGGAAGAAACTATAATAATAGAGATCAGAATTATAGAAGACGCTATGGAAATTTTGGCATTAACAATGGTGGACGGAAAGGGAACTAGTACAATGGAAACTCGGCTAGCATAGTGTGTCAAGCTTGCGGTCAGAAGGGTCATGGAGCCTTGCAATGAAAATCTTATAGGTTTCATAAAGAGAATGTCAACGTTGAAGCGTACCATGTTGGACCAATCCAGTTTGATGATGGTGCGTGGTATCCTAACTCGAGAGCCACACATCATGTTACTGCTGACCTGGGTAACTTTTCCATCAGATCTGACTACCAAGGAGATGATCGATCAGCTGAGAGTTGAAAATGGAAAAGGTTTGAGAATTGAAAACATTGGTAAAACTTTTACTTTATCGAATTCCAACTATGGTTTAAATGATGTGCTACATGTCCCTGAGATTACCAGAAATCTTTTATCTGTAAAATCTCAAAAGATAACAATTTATGCTTTGAATTTCATCTTGATTGTTGTTATGTAAAGGATTGTAGACGGGAAAAGTAGTATTGTAGGGACAAAGTAAAGGAGGCCTCTACCATCTTGACCTCAAGCAAACTTTAGTGAATGACAAGCAAGCTCTTATTGTTGAAAGGATCGTAAGCTTGGCCACCTTACTTTGCGTTTGGTGAAAACATTTTAAATAAATATTAGGCAAGAGCCACAACTTGCCCTTTGGGACATCTTTTCTTAATGTCCATGGACCTTTGGATTTGATTCTAACTGATGTTTGGGGCCAACCCTTATTTTGTCTGTATGAGGCCATAAATATTATATATGCATTTTCTTTATTTACTTGGTTATATGTTATTTCTCTCAAATTTGAGGTGATTGATGTGTTCAAAGATTTTAAAAGGAAATTCAAAATTTTGTTTTGGCGCCAAATCAAATATGTTCATAGTGATTCGGGGAGGGGTGTATTCATGCTGAGTCTGTTTATCTCAAATCATGTGGGATACATCATAGAATTTCATGTCCTCACATTCACGAGCAGAATGGGTACGCTCAAAGGAAGCACAAGCACATTGTTGAGATTGGGTTAACTTTACTTTCCCAATCTGGTCTTACCATTTGTTATTGCTACTTGATCAATAGACTCCCATCCAATCTGTCAGAGAGGAAGTCTTAATATCAGATTCTGTAAGAGTGACGCAGATTGTAGTTTTTTAAAAGTGTTTGGTTATGTCTGTTACCCGTGTCTTCGCCTTTATAACACTCACAAATTCCAATACTGTAGCACCAAGTGTATTTTGTGGGGTATAGTAATCAACATAAAAGGTATTTCTGTTAAAACCTTACCACTGAAAAATTTATTATTTCTAAAAATCTTATATTTGATGAAAATGATTTTCTCTAAAAATCCAATCATCCGACCGAACCCACTGCCTCAACAGGCATCATTGACCCATCGCCTATCATGGTTTCCCTAAACCCACCCATTTCCCAAGCTTCTGCTTCACACCCCCTATGTCAACATCACCCTCACCAGAGTCACCTGCTCCCATGCCTACTAGCCCTGTTGGTTCTTTTGAGAATTCTCCCATGAGTCCTCTTGTTACCTCTATCCCTCCCTCCCCATCGTCTCATTCCCTATAGACCCTTCACCTGAATCTAGTTCACCCACTTAGGTACCTATCTTGACCCATCATGGTCACCTAATCTTAGACTGGCTTTTTGAAATCTAAAGTCTCTGCTCTCCACCCAATATCCCATTCCTCTGACATTTCTTGCAAACTTCAACAAGAAGTCGAGCCTACTTACTTTTCTCAAGCCCAAAAAGTAAATCAGATGTGTCGGAATTTGGTGCTTTACTAAAAATAAAACCTGCACCTTAGTCTCTTCTTCTCCTGATCAGAATATTGTGGGTTGCAAGTAGATTTATAAGATCAAAAGTAAATCAGATGGGCCCATTGCTTGATACAAAGTCGGACTCATTGTTAAGGGGTTCATTAAGGAAGTTGGGATTGACTATTTTAAGACATTCAATCCAGTAGTCAAACCTACTACTATTCGGGTTGTCTTAGCTATTTTTATATCTCAAGGGTGGTATATTTGTCAGTTAGACGTTCTGAATACTTTTCTGCATGGGTATCTTACAGAAATGGTGTTTATGTAGTAGCTGAGATGAGAAGTGGCATTTGAGGAAGTGGCAGCTGCTGGCAGCTAACCACCTCCTGTCAATTTTATGCTTTAGTGTAAATACATCAACTCCCATCCCAACTATCAGTTTCTAAACAGTCACCAGGTGGTGGTTTGTCCAACTTTTTGGGGGTGCACAAGACAAAACCCAAGTTCAGAGATTCCAAAGAGGCCCTTGAGGTGCCCAAGCCAAAAGCCTAATCGGCCTGAGCTTTTGGTAACATTAAATTAATTTTCTATTCAATAATGATTCTTTAATATTATATCATTTATGGCTTTAGTGATCAACAAGAATTTTTTTTTCGAGGAAGACATAAAATATATATATAGTGATCAACAAGATACAGAACCCCAAGCATTTTACCAAAGAATGCACAATGTTTTAGTTGGCAACTTGTGCTTACAATATGAGATTACAACCAAAAGGCCAAAACCTTAAAAAACAATGAGCGGTTTAACTGTGAAAGCAAGGCCCACAGATTAAGTTCTATCATACGAATGAGTCCAAAAAAAGTTCTATCTTATTAGAGAAGTCCTATTTCACAACAGATTAAGTTATAAACTAGTGAGCATGCACGTGCATCGGCACCAGAGAGAGAGAGAGAGATCATATTTGTTGGTTTGAGTTTTTTTCTTCAGGGAAAGGGAAAATAGCGTTAGTAAGCAGTACAGGAAACTCTAAAGGCCCCTGCAAGGTCGATAAGGTGACTTGCAAGGCCGAGAAAAGGAGTACCCATCCCATCATCTAACATATGATGAAATCCATCCTACATTCAATTCTAGTCATCCAACCGACAGCTAGTATTATTCTACATTCTCACTTGAAGGTAAATTGATCTTAGCCATCCAAATGCATCAGTTGGACCGCTAGGATTGAAATATGACCCTCTGCTTCATAAGTCAGTGAATAAGACCCTTTTTGGAAGAAAAGAGCTAGTTTTTTCCGAAAAGCATGGATAGACGGACCCACTGTCAACCAAAAAAATCAGTGAAAATACGTTTACCGATGTCAATAGATCGAAGCAGGTTATATGTCACCCCCCCCCCCCCGAACAGGGCAGTTAGCTACATCTCATGTTCGGGGTCCCAAAGAGCACCACGTATGTAAGCATGTGTGTCTCGTATCCCCATGTTTGCCAGCATTAATTAGCGTTGGAGTTTGATGCGATTGCAAAGACTTAAGTACCCTCTCATCCATTGGTGCAAAAAAAAATGATGATTCTTGAAAAGGAGTGGTTGTAAAGACTTAAGTGCCCCGAAGATGATTATTTAAGACCCAGTCTGCACTGCAGGATAATCTGAGAAAGAAATCTCCCTTGGAGGAGGCCATGAACATCAACCCTCTCACTCTCTCTCTCCCTTCTATTTCTGCTTCTATGCACATCCAACAGAAGATCTTACATTGCTCCATCAAGCACCGGCTGACCTGCACATTAACTGTTGTGGAGCCTGATTCAGAGTTTTTACCCTTACAGGAGGGGGGTTTGGGGGTTCATCCCAGCGTGAGTAGCATCATTCAACTAAATGAGTTGTAGATCCTGATTCAAAGTTTTTACCCTTACAGGAGAGGGGTCTGGGGGCTCCTCCCAACGTGGGTAGCATCATTCAACTTGAAGAGTTGTGGAGTCTGATTCAAAGTTTTTACCCTTACAGAAAAAAGGGGTCTGAGGGGTCCTCCTAGCGTGGGTAGCATCATTCAACTTGAAGAGTTGTGGAGTCTGATTCAGAGTTTTTACCCTTACAGAAGGGCGGTCTGAGGGCTCCTCCCAGCGTGGGTAGAATCATTCAACTTGATGAGTTGTGGAGTCTGATTCAGAGTTTTTACCCTTATAGGAGGAGGGTTTGGGGGCTCCTCCCAACGTGGATAGCATCGTTCAACTTGATTCGTTGTGGAGCCTGATTTAGAGTTTTTGCTCTTACAGAAGAAGGGTTTGGGGGCTCCTCCCAACGTGGGTAGCATCGTTCAACTTGATTCGTTGTGGTGCCTGATTTAGAGTTTTTGCCCTTACAGGAGGGGGGTCCGGGGGCTCCCCCCCGGCACGGGTTCCGAGTGTCGTGGTCAAAAAATGTACAGGGTGTCGTGGTGAGAAAGACATATGTTTGTTTTAAGCAAAGTTGGAAGAAATCAATAGAAAATCCAACAGGGAGCATGCCAGAATCAAGATGTGGATGTCAAGCGAGAATGGTGTTGTGCAACTCAAATAATACAAAATAATAAGGGTCTGCTTTTTAGTTAAAATGGGGAATAAAATGACAATATAAATTGCTTAAAATTTACAGGAATAAACTAGACTCAATAAGGAAGACACCATTTTTTACGAATTTAGAATATGACCTCCGGTTAAGGAGATATGGCCCTGACAAGTTGGTCCTAATTCGGGTAGCGATTTACTTATTGAATAACACTATAAATCGCTATAGCAATTTGCGGAAGACACTACAAATCGCTATAGTGAGATTCAAAAATACTATAAATTGCTATAGTGAGATTCAAAAACACTATAAATCGCTATAGTGATTTGCGGAAGACACTACAAATCACTATAGTGAGATCCAAAAATACTATAAATCTCTATAGCGATTTGCGGAAGACACTACAAATCGTTGTTGAAAAGCCGGATAACACTATAAATCGTTGTGGGGCTCGTTGGAGACCCAAAAATACTACAAATCGCTATAGGAAAGCCCGATAACAGTACAAATCGTTGTTGGAAGGCCCCAAAAAAATTTGGTCTGGAGGGCGTTGCCCCCCGAGCCCCCCCCCGCCAGGGGTGGCCCCCTCTGGACCGCTGACCGCGCAGCGGGATCCGCGCCGGGGGGGAGCCCCCGGACCCCGCTTCTATAAGGGAAAAAACTCTAAATCAGGTTCCACAACGAATCAAGTTGAACGATGCTACCACTGCTGGGAGGAGCCCCCAAACCCTTCTCCTGTAAGGGCAAAAACTTTGAATCAGACTCCACAACTCTTCAAGTTGAACGATGCTACAGTCAGTGTGTAGGTCAGTCGGTGTTTGATGAAGCAATGTAGGATCGTCTGTTGGATGTGCCCAGAAGTAGAGAGAGAAGGGAGAAAGAGTGAGAGGGTTGATGTTCATGGCCTTCTCGAGGGAGAACTCTTTGCCTCCCTTGATTTCTTCTCTAGAGAGAGAGAGAGGGTTTTACAGTGTTTTACGGAGAAAGAAGAAAAAGACTTTGAAGAGTCAACATCATCCTCGACTTTCTGGATGGAGGACATGTTTGTCCTTTTTTTGAACGGAGAAAGAAGAAGAAGACTTTGAAGAGTCAACATCATCCTCGACTTTCTGGATGGAGGACATGTTTGTCCTTTTTTTTGAACTGTTTGTTTTTTCTTTTTTGAATGAAGGGCATTTTTGTTATTTTCTCAAACCATCACTTTATGAGAAGAATAGCAAGAAAGGGTACTTAAGTCTTTGCAACAACACCAGAGTCCGATACAAAGTTATGTCAACATACACGGGAATATGAGCCCCATGTGCTTGTATACGTGGTGCTCCTTCAAAGCCCCGAACACAGACGTGGGATTCAGTGAATCATCGCCGGGGAACATACACCACCCTCTCTCAATAGATGGTAAACTGTCATTCCCAGAGATTCTAGCATTATGCTCATTCCAAACAAGCAACGAAGCGGGCAAAGATGCAATTAAAGGAGACATCACCAACAATCAGATCTAAAAGAGACTATAAGAATGGTATGCAGAGAGGAGAAGATAAATGCAGAGAGAAAATTGAAGAAAAGGCAGTGCGACACACTTACGGTCTAACAGGCCTACATCCACTGTAGAATATCTCTGTCTCATCCATACGAGTGGTGAGGTTCCATTATATTGTCAACTATTACAATTCATCTCCTTGATATTAAGGAGAGATACATCATGCATATCTTTATTAGAATCCTTTCTAATCTCATGAGATTCACGACAACTGGAGGGAGTTACCTCTTGGGCACCAAATCTTCTTTTATTCGAGTCATTCGGGTTTGGAACTCTGGATATGTCCTTAACATCCTCTCGCAAACTCAACAACCTAGATAGGATGTCGAGTTTAGATCTTAGCAAAGCAAAGCAAACCTGGCTGATGAGAGAAATTTGGTCACGATATCAACAGTCTGGTCTGCAGTGGAAATATAATGAACTTCAAAATGCTTCTTGGCTACATGATTGTGAGCAAAATGCAAGTCAATTTCAATATGTTTGCTGCGAGAGTGAAAAACTGGATTTGCTGAGAGGTAAGTTGCTCTAATATTATCACACCATATTTTAGGTGGATGGAAAATTTTAATTCCAAGTTCTTTAAGAAGATAAGAAAGTCATAAGGTCTCAATAGTTGTGGCTGACCCATGAAAAATAGCATATTCTCCTGTGAATTTGTCGTCATCTACACCTCCTGCCTTGTCCGCATCTAAGAAGGTTGAAATATTAAAGTCCATAGATTTAGGATTGGATAGCTAGCCCGAATGAGATAGTGCTCTTCAAGAAGTGGAGGACCCGTTTTATGGCATACCAATGTGTGGTGGTGGGTCTATGCATAATCCGACAAACTTTATTCACCAAAAAAGCGAAGCCTCCGCAATTTGTCTATATGAAGTTGGATCTTCAAGAGGATCCTCACCTTGTATCAACAATCTAGTATTGGAAGAAAATGGTGTTGACATTGGTTTGGCACCATCCATAGAGGCTCGTTTTAAGAGATCCAAAATAAATTTTTGCTATGCTTTTGGAGTCGTGATCGAAGTACTCAGCCCAATGGATTAGGCCTTTGGCCCAAGGGAAGGTGGCCCCAAACCCTCGAACATATTGCAGTGACTTGAGTAACTGCGGCCCAGCTTTTCAGAATACGTAGCAGCTATGGTCACTTGAGGGAGGATGGCCCCAATCAGGCCATGCATGTGGCAGCTATATGGAGCGTGAAGCCCGCCCTCAGTACATGTGGCAACTCTTACTGGGTCAGAGTGCTTTTGTTAGACAGCAGATCAGGTGAAATCACATTGCATACTTTAGTGTGCTGCCCACCTGATCTGTTTTCCATCTTTTGTTGGGCCCCACAACTGATAGGTTATATCCCTGAGATGGAGGGCAGTCATATGTTGTGGCACGTGGCACATTGCACACTCAAAGTGTAATGTGATTGCTCGCCTCATGACATTCACAAGATAATTCGGAAACATCCTTTGTATATGCAAATCTTGTGCCTCATTTGTGGGCTTTCCGAACATTCGTACATTGGTTATGAGATTCACAAAATTGTTCAAGACTTAAATGTGAATCTCTTCATGTTTTTGTAAATGTTCGTAATGCAACACTTCATTTTTTTAAAAGTGATGGTTTGTATTTTAGGACATTTTTTGTGTTCCAAAGTTTTTTGTCCCACCATGTTTCGCCTGACAAAAATTTTTGGCAACTATTTTTTGTGGCTATTTTCGATGACACTTCATTGATAACTTTTTGAGTGTCTGAGACATCATTGTCGGTGAACTATTCTAGTAAGCACATTAACAGTTGAAACAATTATTTTTTGAAAATTTTGGCATAAGTTATTTTAACTGAACACTAGCATAAATTCATTATTTTGTGAAAGAATTGCATGATTCTCAAGTTATCTTTCCATGTTCATATCACCAACTATTTGGGATACTTGAATGTTCACTAAAGGATTGAGCTCAATAGATGGTTCTTGAGATATATGCACATTCTTTGTAGGATTCTCATAATCAACTACTTATTGTTTAAATACGAAAGCAACTACTCTTTGTTTAACTTTGTGAGCTTTCAAGTAAATATCACCACTAAATAACATTGATTCTATATTTATCAATCAGCTGCATTATCATCTTTCAAAACATCTATCAATATTTATTGGTTGTCTATATTTGGAGAATAACTATACTGGAGGTTCAATGACTCATTCACATATCTAATTTTATGAGACATTAAATCTATAAATTTCTTAAAACTATTATTTTTGGAGACCATTATAGATCTTCAATTAGTATGACCAATGTTATGTCAATATACATTTATCCTTTCAGATGTCATCATTAATTGCCTATACCAACTACACAACATATCATTTATAGCATGTGACAAAAATATCATTCAACATATCATTCATACATTCAATTAACAAAACTACCTACAACAATCATATTGAAAATCAACTACCTACAAAAACTCTATCCCTTATTGAATACTTGTACACAGTCAATCCCAACCCCATCACACTAATTGAATGCTTGTGCACAGCCAACCCTAACCCCAATACAATAAACAAAAAAAATAAAAAAAAATGCATCAATGACTTTATATATGAATCAACAAGCATATGAAAATCGAAGACATTCTTAACTCGTATTTGCAGATGTTCACAAAAACTTCTTTTTATTGAAATGTTGCAAACTTTCTACAATGTATCTATATATCTCACGAACCTCAGTAGGTCTGCATGTGCGAAGGGTAAAAATGATCTAAAAAGTTTGGTCATCGACGATTTTGGATATGCGGAGGATTTTATCAAATTGCTAGGTATTTTGAAAAGTGCACTATTTTGCAAGAATAACATGGTTATTTTTTAAAATATTTATATGTATGCATTTTTTTATTGCTTAATTTAAACTTATAGATGTAATTGTCATACACTATTTAGAATAAAACATATATTGGATTAGGTTTTTTTTTCATGCCTGAATTTTTTCTAGGGAGATAAAAAAATGAATGGCTTATATCACACTAAAAATTTGACTTTTGTTCTTTTCTTTTGGGCTAGAGTCACCTCATGTGATCAGATTTTTCCTTGTTCTCTTGTTTATTCTCTAATGGTCTTACAAAATTTTATTCTATCTCAAATTGAAAAGAAAAAACAAGTCACACTAAAATTTGACCATAAAATATTCAAAAAAAATCATTAAATTAATTCATCTTTTTGGTAAATAAGTAATTAATGACAAGTATATTTACCAGTTTATATAGTGAGCAAAACACCTTGCAGCTTTGGTTTTTGGTAGTGTCCTAGTAGGTTCCCCAATGAGAAATTAAGGGTCTAAACGAATACAGGCATGCAAAGACAAATACTCTCTCTCTCTCTCTCTCTCTCTCTCTCTCTCTCTCTCTCTCTCTCTTGTGTGAATGAGTAACTCCACTATGCACTAGAAATATGTGAGACTTTCTGACCACACCATTGTGATGTATGTGCTTCATTTCATATAAACTCACTCTTGAATCCGCCCAATTACATGTAAGTATCCAAGTATCTATCCCTAGCAAATGTACCTTGCAGGACATATCCGCAGTGTCAGATTTGCCAAAAGAAAACAAAACACTGACCACCAAGAAATTTACATAATATATATTGGTTACTAATTAATGAAGGTACAAAACTAATGAGCTAGAAATCATAAGTGCAAGTTGTATCGACTCAATCTAACCACATAGATGTGTTCAACATGGTTTGTTTGCTAAGGATTAAGCCTTTGATCAGGCTTTTCTAATATAAAAAATGTGATATTTTGAATTATAAAATTTTGGTACATTGTGGGGGCATTGGTTTTTGGACTCTCTTAAAATCCTAATTACTTGACATAATCACATGATCCAAAACAAGTTTCTTATTAAAGAGACCATGTAGATCAAATCCGTACCACTTAATCTATAAAAAAATTGAAAATTATTGAAGAAAATGGTGGTTTCTACTCATTAGTTTTGTACCTTAATTAGTAGCAAATATTAACCCATATATATAAGATTTTTTGTAAATTGGTCCCGGTCGTATCAGTAATTTGCAAATTGGTTCCCACCTTTTGATTAACCTTTGCAAATTAATCCTTGGGGTTAACAACCATCCCTCAGCTTGTTGGAAAAATTAAGAGAAGATAAATTTGTGGTTTATGCCCCAACAAGAACTGTTTTTGCGAAAAACCCATAAGACATGGAGTGATTTGCAAAAATGTCTAAGCAAAAAGAAAAACATTTTGTTTTACTTTGTTGTGATTCAATGTGAAGCATCAACATCGTCCATCCAAAGAATCTCAATAGCATGGAGTGAAGGTCAGACTACTACAACTCAACAACCAATGGTGCATTGCTAGCTCTGTTGAGCCACCGTTCTCAACTTTCGAGAGAAAGCAACGCCATGATTGGTCGGATAAGAAGGCCACCACCACAGTAGCATTTGAATAAGATGATGGTCACCACCACATCTTAGTCAGCGCATAAGCACAATGGTGGTTTCTGAGTTCAGTTCTTCAAAGGTTATTAGCTATGGAGCACAACAGTAGTTGAGAGCGGAGCACAAGAGCGCAAAAGGATAACAGGTCATGCTTTCCCAATTATTATCCAAATCTTAAATCCCATTTTTTTTTGGATGACAACTGGGAGAAAGGAAAACTAATCATTCATTGGAAATAGAAGGGGTTCCATCGTACATTCAATCCTAACTATCCAATCAATGGCTAAATGGTTCTGTTGGATGGCTAGGATTCAATGCATGTCTTGTTAGAGAGAGAGAGCGACACACATGAGGGGCATTCAATGAATGCTAACCATGGCCAGCTTTTGGCCAAGGTTGAACCGACAGATGTTGACAGAAAGGTCATTTTGTAAAAACAGCCAGAAAGATAGGGACCAATTTTCATAACCAGATAAGGTGAGGACTAATTTGTAAATGACTAATAAGGGAAGGGACCAATTTGCAAAAAAACTTAATTTTAAGAGAGGAAGAATAAAATATAATAATTTAAAAACTCTTTGTTCTTGCTTTTTCTTTTAATTTTAATTGATACATGGATAAAATGATTAAGGGTTCTTCCCGCACAACAAATAATTGATTAATATGCAGGGTAATGAGAGAGAGATTCAATTCTTGGACTATATTCATGACATGTTAGGTATGGATTTCCCCCCACCCACCAGTTATTATTCAAGGTACCGCTGGGGTTTGAACCCGCAACGTCCCACTACAAGGAGACATGCACTGACAACTAGGGATGCACATGAGCCGGGTTCGAGCCAAAATTGGGCTGACTCGGCTCGAGAGGAAGAAGTTGTTCAAGCTCGGCTGGCCTATGTTCAGGCACGACTCGTGCAAAGCTCAACTCAAGCTAAACACATTTATAAAAAAATATTTAAAGTTTGTGTCAAAAGTTTTTTTAAAAAAACCATATGTGGCGGGATTTAAACCCAAGTCAATTTTCAAAGAGAAAACAAACACACCCACTACATTAACAACTCTTTTTGTATTCAAGTATAGAAAAATAATATACATATATAAACTTTAATTTCTTTATATAACTATGTGAATCAAGCTTAATCGGGTTTATCAAGCCTAACCGAGCTAAACTACCTATTCAAGCTTGGCTTGTTTATGTGTACCCAGCCTAAACTTTTGTTCAATCTCGGCTCATTTATTTTTCAAACGATCTCAAGCTGAGCTTAAATGGGTTTTTAAGGTGTTTTTTTCATGTTTTCTTTAAATCTAACCAAACAAATTTGTTCTACATGCTTGATTTTATAGGAAGCGACTCATGGATTGTCTGATTCTGATATGCAGATAGGTTTTAATAAGATTTAAAAATCAATAATTTAAAGTTTACATAAATATTCAAGACTTAAAAAATCACATTTTTATCAGAAACATTATAAGAAAAACCATAATTAGCGACGACCATTTGCGATGGAAAAAATCCATCGCAAAGTGTCGACGGATTAGCGAGAGAAATATATTCGTCGCTAAAATATTGGTTATTTGCGATTTTAGCGACAGAAAGTATTCTGTTGATAATCCATCACAAAGTAGCGATGGATTTTATTCTGTCGCCATATTCATTGCAACTTAGTGACGGATCAACAACAGAACTATTTCGTCACTAAGTCATCGCCCATTAGCGACGGCGTAGCGACAGAATTTGGCCATCGTGAATCCATCAATAATTTTCCTGTAAATCCCTAATTTTTTTCTCCTTTCTTTCTCTTTTTTGTTTCGCCTACGCCGTGTTTCCCCGGCCCGCCTCCCATCCCCCCCCCCCCCCCCCCCTCCAGTTGGCCCCTGGTCAGCCGCCTGTCCTCTCTCTCTCTCTCTCTCTCTCTCTCTCTCTCTCTCTCTCTCTCTCTCTCTCTCTCTCTCTCTCTCTCTCTCTCTCTCTCTGCTATATTTCCCGACCGCCACAAGCATCCCTTGTTCGGCAACCCCTCAAGTGGAGACCCCCCCCCTCTCTCAGTTTGTCTTCTTCCTCTTCGCTCCTCTAGTCCGGCAAGGGCCTCTGCCCTGCTGTTCAGGCTTTCCGGCAGGCGGGGTCCTTTGCCTCCTCCCGTCAGGCAGAGGCCTCGACCGCTGCCGCTCATGTCTTTCCAACAGGCAGAGCGAGGCCCCACTACAAGAAAATTGTTAATTAGCGACAGAAATTTGCGACGGATTTTTTCCGTCGCTAATTTGCGACAGATTAGCTAGAGAAACCTTTCTTCATGAATCTATCGCTAATTCGCGACGGATTAGCGAGGAAACAACTTTTATCGCTAATTCATTGCTAATTAGCGATGGATTAGCGACATCAATTTTTTGTCGCTAATTCTTAATACAAGAAAACCATTTTAGCGAAGGATTTAGAGAGGGAATTGTGTTGTCGCTAATTAGCGACGGATTAACGACAGAATATATTCTGTCGCTATTTTGGTATTTTGATTTACAACGGCTTAGCGACGGAATTATTCTGTCGCTAAATGTCGCGTAAATCCCTAATCCCATCCCTCTTTCTCTTTTTCTCATTTCGCTGTCTTGCTCCCGCCCGCCGCCCTCTCCCTCCTGCCGCCCGTTGGCCTCTATCCGGCCCCCACCGTCCACCGCTCGCCAGCCGCCGCTCCCCGTCAGCCTCCCCCCACCGCCCGGCGACGCACAGGTAATCATTTTCGGCAGCAGGGGGACGACCCCCCTGCATTTTCGACAGCAGGGGGTCGACCCCCCTGCGTTATCAGCAGGGGGTTGACCCCCTGCGTTTACGGCAGGGGGTCGACCCCCTGCATTTTCGGCAGGGGGTCGACCCCCCTGCATTTCCGGCAGAGGGGGTCGACCCCTCTGCGTTTCCGGCAGCAGGGGGTCGCCCCCTTGTGTTTTTGGCCGGGGGTCGACCCCCCTGCATTTCCGGCAGCAGGGGGTCGACCCCTCTACGTTTCCGACAGCAGGGGGTCGCCCCACTGCATTTTCGATAGGGGGTCGACCCCTTGCGTTTCCGACAGCAGGGCGTAGGGGGTCGCTCTCCCTGCGTTTCCGGCAGAGGGTCGACCCCCTGCATTTCCGGTAGCAGGGGGTCACATCGCCCCCCTGCGTTTCCGGCAGCACGTCGCAGGGGGTCGGCCCCCCTGCATTTCCGGCAGGCAAGGGGTTGCCCCCCTGTATTTCCGGCAAAGGGTTGCCCCCCTACATTTCTGGCAGGGGGTCGCCCCCTGCGTTTTCAGCAAAGGGTCGCCCCCTGCGTTTTGTGAAATTGCATTTGCCTCTTTTTTTTTTTCGGCAGGTGGTGACTTCATTTTAACACAGTGTTTTTTGCAGATTTCTCAATGGAACTCGCTTGTGCCCCGCCACCCGTGGTAAGTAAGTGACAAAAATAATGCAAATCGGGTAAATACCCATGGTGAGTAAGTGATGCAAGCGCATCACATGTTATTTAATTTATTGAATGTAACACTTTATTGTTCACACACTCACTTAGTTGTTGATATCTAGGACTGCTTTATTGGAGTTCGGAGATCATGTTGAGCATGATTTTAATGTATGAATATGGAAGTGTTCTTATTTTTGGAGTACGGAGTCCATGCTAGGCATGGTAGTAGTTAGTGGGATATTGAAGTGTGTTTGTTGCAGGTACATGTTTGACATTTGTTTGATATGAATTATTTCGATGTATTGCAATGTTTGATGTGATTGTATCCATGCTTGCATGTAGTTACTTTCAATTTGATTATGTCATCCATGTGAAATTGTATACTGAAAGCATGCTTCAAATGAATGTATCGTGTCATGAATAGTTTGCACATGAAAATATTAAGTTAGCAATGCATGCATCATAATTCTTGTGATTGTATGACATCATATATTGCATGATAAATTTGATATTTTCTTCATCATAGCATTCTGATGGTTCTCTTTTAACTGGTTAGGATACTATTCGTAACATCATACGACAAAATGACTGCAAACCGTGAATGGAGGTACCGTAGGATAGTGGACAATGAGTTATCGCATGAATATATGGATGGTGTTGACAGTTTTATTGAATTTGCAACGGCAAGTGTCAGTACAGTAGATCCCACAGGTCGGATTAGGTGTCCCTGCAAGATTTGTAAGAATAATCGATTTGTAGAACCTCATGGCGTTAGACATCACCTACACAGGAAGGGTTTTGTGAGTGATTATCAGAACTGGACGTTTCATGGAGAAGAATTTAGAAACGATTTTGATGCACGGGTGAATGTGGTGCACGATAATCCATATACGAATTTGATATTTGATGCCGCAGGAACAGAACTGGGTTCTGCTATGAGTTCTAGTGATGTAAGAATTGCCGTAGATGAAGAATCACCAAACGATGCAGCTAGTAGATTTTATGATTTACTTAGAGATGTTGATGAGCCACTCTGAAACGATTGTGAGAGTCACACTATCTTGTCTGCAGTTCTTCAACTAATGAATTTGAAGTCCGAGTATAATTTGAGTCAATCATGTATTGATCGTTTGTGCATGATTGTGAAGAGTATGTTGCCCAAAGATGAGAAATTGCCACAAAATTTCTATCGTGTGAAAGTTATGGTCAACGCTCTAGGTATGGGTTACAAAAAGATTAATGCTTGTCCAAATCACTGCATGTTGTATTTCAAGGAGCAGGAAAACAACATATCATGCCCGTCATGTGGGCATCCTCGGTTCAAGCCAAAGACAAGAGGCAATGGTAGCACGAGATCAAAGGAAGTTTCATACAAGTCGCTCTGCTACTTTCCTATCACTCCTAGATTGTAGCGATTGTATATGTCTTCAAGGACAGCTAAACACATGAGATGGCATGCAAATAAAGTTCGACATGATGAAAACAAGATCACGCATCCTGTTGACGCTGAAGCTTGGAAGCACTTTGATCGTACTCATCAGAACTTCGCAATGGAAGTGCGAAATGTTAGACTCGGTCTATGTACCGATGGATTTAATCCATTTGGGGGTAGATCAACTCCATACTCATGTTGGCCAGTATTTGTAACTCCATACAACCTTTCACCAAGCTTGTGTATGAAACGTCCAAATCTTTTCTTGTCTCTGTTGATCCCTGATCCGACCTCACCTGGCCAAAATCTTGATGTATATCTAAGGCCATTGATTGATGAACTAAAAGTATTGTGGGATGACGGTGTTACCACGTATGATGCCCACAAAAAACAAAATTTCAACATGAAGGCTGATGTTCTATGGACAATCAGTGACTTCCTTGCATATGGTATGTTATCTGGTTGGAGCACACATGGGAGGTTGGCTTGTCCGTACTGCATGGAGGATTCCAAAGCTTTTAGATTGAGGCATGGAAGGAAGCCTTGCTGGTTTGAGTGCCATCGTCGATTTCTACTCAGTGATCATTCGTTTCGACGACAAAAGAATGTGTTTAAAGCAGGCACAACTGAAACGGAAGGTCCATCCTCAAGATTGTCCGGTATAGAGATTCTAAGAAGATTGCGATACTTTCCAGATGTATTAACAGATGCCCGCAGTCCTACACCCTTCCGTGGATTTGGGAAGGATCACAATTGGATGAAGAAATCTATTTTTTGGGAACTACCGTATTGGTCGACCCTATTGATATGACATAATTTGGATGTGATGCATGTAGAGAAAAATGTGTTTGATAATGTGTTCAATATAGTAATGAATATTAAAGGAAAAACGAAGGATAATCCGAAGGCCCGTATGGATTTAAAATTAATATATAAAAGACCAGAATTGGAACTCAAAGAGTATAATGGCAAAGTACTGAAACCAAAGGCAAAGTACGTGCTCGGACTTGATCAAATAAAACATGTATGTCAATGGTTGAGACAACTGAGATTTCCAGATGGATATGTCTCTAACATTGCTCAGGCTGTGAAGATTGACGATGAACAGTTATATGGGTTGAAGGGCCATGATTGTCATATCTTTATGCAACGATTAATACCCCTAGCATTCCATGATATGTTAGACAAACCTATATGGGGGGTATTGTCTGAGTTGAGCGGATTTTTCAGAACATTGTGCGCATCGGAGGTCGTTGTATCAGATGTAAAGAATCTCGAGGACTCTGTCATCACCATTGTTTGTCTTCTAGAAAAGATATTTCCGCCAACATTTTTCGATGTTATGGAACATTTGATCATACATCTGCCATATGAACTAAGGGTTGGTGGCCCTGTGCAATATCGATGGATGTACCCATTTGAAAGGTATATGTTTTTTTATATTTGTCTCTTTAATGACAGATATTTAAAATTTGAAATGTATATTCTTGTCAGGTGCATGTTAGACCTAAAAAAAAAGGTTCGTAATAAAGCAAGAGTAGAAGGCTCTATTTGTGAGGCGTACACTTTAGAAGAGATTTCAAATTTCTCATCTATGTACTTCGAACCTCATATTCCAACACGTTACACATGCCCGCCCCGTAACGATGATGGAGAACAAGTAACTGTAGCTGACAAGCTGTCGATATTTTAACCACTTGGGCATGCATTTGGTAGTTGTCAATCAAGGCTATTGACAGATCGAGAGCAAGATGCAGCAAACAGCTATATTCTTTTTAATTGCTCAGCAATCGACCCATACATCGAGTAAGTATATGTATATGCAACTCAATTATAAATCCTTTTATGTTCTATATGTGGATACATGGCTCGGTAATATAAGTATTTGTGGTTTGCAGACGATTTGATCTGGAGTTGCAAAGCGAAGTTTCACATCTCACTGATGCAGAAGTACAAAAAGAACGTGAAACTAAGTTTGTGGAGTGGTTGAAACAGTTGGTAAAGAAGCTAACGTAAATTTTGTACTTATAAACAACACTAAGTTACTTAATTGATCGTGATCACAATCATTGTTTATGTTTGTGCATAGGTTCGCCATGGTGATGTTAAAGATCAAGGAATATGTGATTTACAAAATGGTCCGACCAAAGTTGTGCAATGCTACAACGGGTATATCGTAAATGGTTATCGATTCCATACAAAAGACTACGGTATAAACAAATCAATGATAAATAGTGGCGTGTGTGTCAAGGGTAGCAGCTACGGTGAAAATGAACATGATTACTACGATATTATAGAGGAAATAATGGAGTTGACTTACTTAGGCATAAATAACAAGGTTACGATATTCAAGTGTCATTGGTTTGATCCAACTGCAACAAGACTCGACAAAGCTTCAAGCATTGTGGAGGTGAATCATAAATCCAGGTTTGGAACATATGAACCATTCATATTAGCCTCGCAAGCTCAACAAGTTTATTATACTTCATATCTGAGTGTAAAAAAATCACATAGAAATGAATGGTGGGCCGTTTGCAAGGTGAAGTCCAAACTATACCCCGAGTATGATCAGTTACAGGAAGATGAGTTAGCTGAAGACAGCGATTACTATCAATTAGATGATGTCTATGACTTCGCTTATGGTCACGATGTTGCACATGATATGCATGTCATATCTCCATTGGCCGATGAAACATTCATAGAGGAATGTGATCCAAATGATCTACCAAGTGGATGGGCAAACAATGAAGAAGAAGAAGAAGAAAAAGAAAAAGAAGAAAGTCAAACTAGTGATGAGGAAGAATTCTCAAGCTAGTGAGCAAAATCTTATACTACAAACCTCTATTTAAATGCATTGCAGTACTTGATGTGAGTTGTATTGCAATACTTGGTGTGAATGATTAAAAATTTTATTTAAATATATTGTAATACTTGATACGAATGATTCGAATGCATTGCAATACTTGGTGTGAATGATTAAAAAATTTATTTGAATGTATTGTAATACTTGATACGAATGATTCGAATGCATTGCAATACTTGGTGTGAATGATTAAAAAATTTATTTGAATGTATTGTAATACTTGATACGAATGATTCAAATGCATTGCAATACTTTATGTGAATGATTTGAATTATTTGAATGTATTGTAATACTTGATGCAAATGCATGAGTTGTATTGCAACACTTGATGTAAATGATTAAAAAATTTATTTGAATGTATTGTGATACTTTATACGAATGATTTGAATGCATTGTAATACTTGATGTGAATGATGTGAATGATTTGAATTATTTGAATGTATTGTAATACTTGATATGAATGATTCGAATGCATTGCAATACTTGATGTGAATGATTTCAATTATTTGAATGTATTATAATTTATGCAACGAATGATTTGAATTATTGCAATACTTGATGTGAATGATTTAAATTATTTTAATGCATTGTAATACTTGATGCGAATGATTTGAATGCATTGCAATGCTTGATGTGAATGACTTAAATGCATTGTAATACTTGATGTGAATTATTTGAATGTATTGTATGACATATGTTATTTGTTAGAATATGGTTCGTGGAGGTTATAGTGGTCGCTCATCCGGTAGTAGTCAGGCTCAGCCTTCATCTTCACGGGCTCCTGTGATAGGTATATCATATAACTAATTGGATGCTTGATTAGTTCAAATGGGCATTCTGAGAATTTCTAACGTATTTTTTTACATATGATGTTGCGCCTGTACACGACCCACCTATACCAGTTGATCACACAAGTCAAGAGCCAACACAGGAAACAGGGTCTTCTCAGGCTGGCACAAGAAGACTCATTCGAATAGTGTATATCGATAATCGACCGTAAGTATTTTGTTTTCAATTATTGCATATCTTATCAATATTTTATATTGATATTTACTGTGTAACAATTCATGTGCAGCACAAGGTTTGAGTCACAAGAAGTAGTATGGGAGATTAGGAATTCACTTCTTCAACATCTACCAGGACCGGTTGCTCAATGGAAAGAGTACCCAATGGAGGTGTTAGACAGATTGTGGTCCTCATTCATGGTATACAGTTGTTCTTCATAGTTAATGTGTTTCATATTTAATTTATTTAAGTAATGTCTACTAACTTTCTGAAAATATTTGTAGGCTTCGAATCGCTTCGCAACTACGGTGGAAGAAAATGATGCAAGGAAGGTGTGGCAGAAGGTGGCTGCCAATCGATTTGCAGACATGCTGCACACTATGAAGACTGCAACAAAAAAAGCATCTGGCGTAGTAGATAATCCATTACTGTGGAAGGGCCATGGTCCTATTACTATCAGGAGAGATTACTCAAATGAAATGTGCGATAAGTGGGCAGGAGATGCATTTAGAAATCGCTCTGCGAAGGCTGCACAAAATCGATCGAAGATGCCCGAAGCCCATCTACACACAGATGGATCTAAGACATTTGGGAGCCACCTGAAGAAAATGGTAACTCATCAATATATAATATTAATTTTATAAGTATTGTTGCAAACTTGTATACTAAATCTTTTGTCATTTAACTTCGCAGGAAGCAGAAAAAGGATGCAGTGTACCATATAAGGATGTGTTTGTTGAAACACATAAACGGAAGACCACGGGAGTCTTCGTATCAGAGAAGGCGAGAACGACAACGGTATGTATTAATTCTATTAATAATCATTGCAATATATATGCAAGTTATCATAATGTTATCATTAATTATTAATAAATACTTTAAACATTATTTTGTAGGAGGCATATGAGCAACAGATGGTAGAGCGATACGGCGATGACGCTACTCAGCATCCATCATTTGATCCTACAGCATGGGTGACTGCAGCAGGTGAACCCAAAAAAGGTCGCGTGTTCGGGTTTGGGAGTAATATGAACACTTCACCAGTTATTGTTTCTTCCAGTTACGGCTCACCGACTTCTTGCGCCGACATAAGCTCCAAGCAGCAGACTATTCTTTCCAGTGATGATGTACGCCAGATTTGTACGAAATCACTGAATAACTACTTCCATGACATTGTCGCCCCCTTTCTCCGAAATGAGATCAACAATCTTGTTCTGAACAGGGGATCTTCAATTCCAGGTCCCTCTCAGGTATAATCACATATTTAGTTTTTTGTCTGCCTTAGAACACATATGAGCATAAGCAAATCACATATATAACTTTTTGTCTGCCTTAGAGCACATATGAGCATGATAGAATCATATATAGAGTTTTTTGCCTGCCTTAGAGCACATATGAGCATGCTATAATAACATATAGAGTTTTTTTATTGCCTTAGAGCACATATGAGCATGCTATAATCACATATAAAAAATTTTGTCTGCCTTAGAGCATATATGAGCATGCTATAATCACATATTCAGTTTTTTGACTGCCTAAGAACACATATGAGCATGATAGAATCACATATAAAGTTTTTTTGACTGCCTTAGAACACATATGAGCATGATAGAATCACATATAAAGTTTTTTTGACTGCCTTAGAACACATATGAGCATGCTATAATCGCATATTCAGTTTTTTGACTGCCTAAGAACACATATGAGCATGTTATAATCACATATTCAGTTTTTTGACTGCCTTAGCACACATATGAGCATGATAGAATCACATATAGAGTTTTTTTATTGCCTTAGAGCACATATGAGCATGCTATAATCACATGTAAAGTTTTTTTGTCTGCCTTAGAGCACATATGAGCATGTTATATTCACATATTCAGTTTTTTGACTGCCTAAGAACACATATGAGCATGTTATAATCACATATTCAGTTTTTTTACTACCTTAAAACACATATGAGCATGCACAAATCACATATAGAGTTTTTTTACTGCCTTAGAACATATATCATTTATGATAGAATCACATATAAATTTGTTTGCTTTGCCTGCCTTTGAGCACATATGAGCATGCTATAATCACATATTCAATTTTTTGACTGCCTTAGCACACATACGAGCATGACCGAATCACATATATAGTTTTTTGTCTGCCTTAAAGCACATCTGAGCATGGTAGAATCACATATAGAGTTTTTCTAGCTACCTTAGAACACATATGAACATGCTATAATCACATATTCAATTTTTTGACTGCCTTAGCACACATATGAGCATGATAGAATCACATATATAACTTTTTGCCTGCCTTAGAGCACATATGAGCATGATAGAATCACATATAGAGTTTTTTTATTGCCTTAGATCACACATGAGCACATGATAGAATCACATATAGTGTGTAATTTATTTCATTATATTTTGTTTATCAATACTGACTGTTCTTTTCTTGTGTAGGCTGCTAGCGATAATCAGCGTAGTGGAGCTGAAGGGACAGATAAAGACAATGAACAAGAAGACGCACAAAATCTTGGCGATGATTAGAGAACTGTGTTGAAGAAGTTCTATTTTTTTATGTTTCCTAATTGTAATTGTTGAATTGTAAATAATTAAACTTGTTAATTTTAAGGTGGAACGATTAATTGTTGTAGATTCTTGTTATATGGAATTTTTTGTGTGGTTTGTTTTTTATTTACAGGAAATATAAATTGTACCGAAAATATAAATTGTACCATTCTCGGTATTTAATTTTCAAATAATTTTTTAAAATTTTTTTTCATGTTTGCGACGGATTAGCGATGAAACCATCCGTCGCTATTCATATAAATCTAGCGACGACATAGCGACGGAAGTAAATTCGTCGCTAAGCCGTGGTCGTCGTTTAGTACCGGCGGATTGGCGACGGAATACAGCGCTTGTTAGTCTGTCGCAATTAGCGACGGACCTGGCGATGGAATAAATCCGTCGCCAGTTAGCATCGAAATATTTGCGACGTAAGCATATCGTCACCTCGTTGTCGCTAATCCGTCGCTACGCCTGTTAGCGATGGATTAGCGACGGAATGTGGTCGTCGCTAATCTGTTGCTTTGTTGTAGTCGCCCTGCCTCTTCCCGTCTGGCGGAGGCTTCAGCTCTGTCGTTCGAACTTTCCAACAGGCAGGGCAAGGCCCTGCCTCCTACCATCTGACAAGGGCCTCGGCCCCTGCCGCTCAGGTTTTTCGACAGGTAAGGGGTGAAGCCCCCCTGCCTCTGTGTGTTTCTGACAAGCAGAGGGCTCTGCCCCTGCCTCTTTGTTTTTCTATAGGCGGGGGGCTTTGCCTCCTCTCGTCAGGCAGGGGTCGAGCCTCTGCCGCTTGGGTCTTTCTAGCAGGCAGGGCAAGGCCCTGCCTCTTCCCGTCTGGCGAGGGCTTCGGCTCTGCCGTTCGGGCTTTCAGATAGGTATGGCAAGGCCCTGCCTCCTACTGTTTGGTAGGGGCCTCGGCCCCTGTTGCTTAGGTTTTTTGACAGGCAAGGGGAAAAGCCCCTCTACCTCTGTGTGTTTCTAACAAGCAGTGGGTGCCTTTGTGATTTTCTGACAGACATGGGGGTGCTTCTGTGATTTTATGACAGACAGGAAGGGCTCTGCCCCCTACCTCTTTGTTTTTCGGCAGGCAGGGGCCTTTTTCCCCCTCTGCCTTTGTGTTTTCATGCAGGCCGGCATGGGCTTTTATGGGCCAGCAGGGCCCGAGCCCCTGCCGCCTCCCATTCTTCTTGTTGGCAAGTTGGCAGGGGCTGAGCCCCTGCCTCTGTCTATTTTTTTTCAGAAGGTCGGTAGGGGACTCAGTGGGTGGGTACATGCTAGGGTTTTGTCAAGGTTAGGGTCTAGGCTTTGTTCGTAAGGCATTTTTTAAGAGGTATTATTTTTGTTTCAAATTTTTTTTGTTTTGTTTTAATATATTTTGATTTCCTACTGCGATTTTTAGCATTCAACTAAGTTTCTGGTGTGATTTTCAGTAGGTTTTACTTTTTTTCAGTAAATATAAGGAGCTCTGAGCACTGTGCTTGTATAGAATTTTCGGTGAAAAGCAATTCAAATCGAGTAAATACCCGTGGTGAATAAGTGATGTAAGTGCAGCACATGTTATTTAATTTATTGGATGCAACACTTTTCTGTTCACACACTCACTTAGTTGTAGATATCTAGGACTGCTTTGATGGAGTTTGGAGATCATGTTGAGCATGATTTTAATGTATGAGAATAGAAGTGTTCTTATTTTTGGAGTACGGATTTCATGCTAGGCATGATAGTAGTTAGCGGGATATTGGAGTGTATTTATTGCAAGTACATGTTTGACATTTTTTTGATATGAATGATTTGGATGTATTGCAATGTTTGATGTGATTGTATCCATGCTTGCATGTAGTTACTTTCAATTTGATTATGACTTCCATGTGAAATTGTATAATGAAAGCTTGTTTCAAATGAATGTATCATGTTATGAATAGTTTACACATGAAAATATTAAGTTATCAATGCATGCATCATAGTTCTTGTGATTGTATGACATTATATATATTTATATTTATATTATATATATATATATATATGTGAGTGTGAGTGTAATATATATCAAATATATAGCATGCATCATATATTGCATGATAAATTTGATATTTTCTTCATCATAGCATTCTGATGGTTCTCTTTTAACTGGTTAGGATACTATTCGTAACATCATACGACAAAATGACTGCAAACCGTGAATAGAGGTATCGTAGGATAGTGGACAATGAGTTATCGCATGAATATATGGATGGTGTTGACAGTTTTATTGAATTTGCAACGGCAAGTGTCAGTACAGTAGATCCCACAGGTCGGATTAGGTGTCCCTGCAAGATTTGTAAGAACAATCAATTTGTAGAACCTCATGGCGTTAGACATCACCTATACAGGAAGGGTTTTATGAGTGATTATCAAAATTAGATGTTTCATGGTGATGAATTTAGAAACAATTTTGATGCACAGGTGGATGTGGTGCACAATAATCCATATATAGATTTGATATTTGATGCCGCAGGAACAAAACTGGGTTCTGCTATGGGTCCTAGTGATGTAACAACTGTGGTAGATGAAGAAATCTATATTCTTTTTAATGTAGATGAAGACACTTGGTAGATCGAGAGCAAGATGCAACACAAATCTATATTCTTTTTAATTGCTCAGTGATCGACCCATACATCAAGTAAGTATATGTAGACACAGCATAAATCTAAATCCTTTTATGTTCTATATGTGCATACATGGTTCGGTAATATAAGTATTTGTTAACTGCAGACAATTTGATCTGGAGTTGCGAACAGAAGTTTCACATCTCACTGATGCAGAAGTACAAAAAGAATGTGAAACTAAGTTTGTGGAATGGTTTAAAGAGTTGGTAAAGACGATGACATAAATTGTCTACGTGTAAACAACATTAAGTTACTTAATTGGTCGTGATCACAACTATTGTTTATGTTTGTAGGTCTACCATGGTGATATTAAAGATCAAGGAATATGTGATTTACAAAATGGTCCGACCAAAGTTATGCAATGTTACAACAGGTACATCGTAAATGGTTATCAATTCCATACAAAGAACTACGGTATAAACAAATCAACGATGAATAGTGGCGTGTATGTCAAGGGTAGCAGCTACGGTGAAAATGAACATGATTACTACGATGTTATAGAGAAAATAATGGAGTTGACTTATTGAGGCATAAATAATAGGGTAACTTTATTCAAGTGTCATTGGTTTGATCCAACTGCAACAAGAGTTGACAAAGCCTCATGCATTGTGGAGGTGAATCATAAATCAAGGTTTGGAGCATATGAATTATTCATATTAGCCTCGCAAGCTCAACAAGTTTATTATACTTCATATCCGAGTACAAAGAAGTTAGATAGAAATGAATGATGGGCAGTTTGTAAGGTGAAGTCCAAACTATACCCTGAGTATGATCAGTTACAGAAAGACAAGTTAACTGAAGAGAGTGATTACTATCAATCAGATGATATCTACGACTTCTTCTATTGTCACGATGTCGTGCATGATATGCATGTCATATCTTCATTGGTCGATGAAACATTCATGGAAGAATGTGATTCAAATGATATACCAAGTGGATGGGCAAACAATGAAGAAGAAGAAGATGAAGAAGAGGAGGAGGAAGAAGAAGAATACGAAAGTCAAACAAGTGATGAGGAAAAATTCTCAAGCTAGTCTGCAAAATCTTGTAATACAAACCTCTATTGAATGTATTATAACATGTTTGAATGATTTGAATGTATTACAATACTTGATGTGAATGATTTGAATATATTGAAATGTATTGCAATGATTTGAATGCTTTGAAGGTATTCCAATGTTTGAATATATTGCATGACATTTTTTATTCTTTGATTATGTATCTTCGATACGTATAGAGTTATGATTTAAATGTATTGTAACGTGTTTGAATGATTTGAATGTATTGCAATACTTGATGTGAATGATTTGAATTATTTGAATGTATTGCATGACATTTTTTTTATTAGAATATAGTTCGTGGAGGTTACAGTAGTCGTTTACTCAGTGGTAGCCAGTCTCAGCCTTCATCTTCACGGACTGCTTTGGTAGGTATATCATTTAACTAATTGTATACTTGATTAATTTAAATGCGCATTTTAAGAATTTTTAACGCATTTTTCTACAGATGATGTTTTGCCTGTACATGACCCACCTACACCAGTTGTTCATACAAGTCACGAGCCAACGCAGGATGCAGGGTCTTCTCAGTCTGACACAAGAAGACTCATTCAAATAGTGTATATCGATAATCGACTGTAAGTATTTTGTTTTCACTTATTATATATCTTATAAATATTGTATATTGATAGTTAATATGTATCAATTCATGTGCAGTGCAAGGTTCGAGCCACAAGAAGTAATGAGATATTAGGAATTCACTGCTTCAACATCTACCAGAACCGGTCGCTCAATGAAAAGAATACCTGAAGGAGGTGTTGGACAGATTGTGATCCTCATTCACGGTATACAATCATTTTTCATAGTTAATATGTTTCATATTTAATTTTTTGTTATAGTCATGTCCACTAACTTTCTGAATATATTTGTAGGCTTCGAATCGCTTCGCGACTATGATGGAGGAACAGGATGCAAGGAAGGTGTGGCAGAATGTGGTTGTCAAACGATTTGCAGACATGCTGCACAATATGAAGACTGCAACAAGAAAAGCATCTGGCGGGATAAATGATCCACTGCAGTGGAAGGGCCATGGACCTCCTACTATCAGGTCAGATGTTTGGGATGCAATATGCGATAAGTGGGCGGGACATGAATTTCGAAACCGGTCAGCGAAGACTGCACAAAACTGAGTGAAAATTCCTGATGCCCATCTACACACAGGTGGATCTAGCACTTTTGGGAGTCATCTGAAGAAAATGGTAACTCATCAATATATATTGTCAATTTTATAAGTATTGTTGCAAACCTGTTAAATAATTCTTTTATCATTTAACTTCGCAAGAAGCAGAAAAAAGAGGCATTGTGTCATACAAGGATATGTTTGTTGAAATACATAAACGTAAGACCACAGGAGAGTTCATATCAGAGAAGGCAAGAACGATAACGGTATGTATTTATTGTATTAATAATCATTGTAATATATAAGTTATCATAAACATTATAATTATTAATTATTAATTCATATTGTAATCATTATTTTGTAGGAATCATATGAGCAACAGATGGTAGAGCGATATGGCGATGACTTTACTCAGCATCCATCATTTGATCTTGTAGCATAGATGAACCCAAAAAGGGTCATGTGTTCGGGTTTGAGAGTAATATGAACACCTCACCAGTCGTTGCTTCCTCCAATCACGGCTCACATAGTTCTCCCATCAGCTCCAAGCATCTGACTGTCCCACCTAATTCTTGGGATGGTGTACGCCAGTTCGTTAAGGACACAATGCGTGACTACTTACATGAAACAATTTCCGACGTTGTCCGTTATGAGTTGAACAAATTTTTTTAGAACAGGGGAACTTCGCATGCATGTGCCTCTCAAGTATGAAAGTTTCATGTGATGTATTGCATGTCGTTAGATTTCATGTTACTTTGATTGCCTTAACTTAGGTTCATTGCATATAATTTATTTCAGTATATTTTGTTTATCAATACTAACATTTCTTTTCTCCTGTAGGTTACTGGCGATAATCAGCGTAGTGGAGTTGAAGGGGCAGATCAAGACAATAAAGAAGATGACGCACATAATTTTGGCGATGATTAGATTCATGTGTTGAATTTATTGCACCTTCTTTTTGTTTCAAAAATGTAAATGTTCAATTGTAAATAATTAGAACTTATAAATTTTATAGTGGATCGATTAATTGTTTTAGTTTTCTTTTATATGTATTTTGATGTGTACTTTGTTTTTTATTCACAGGAAATATAAATTGTACAGGAAATATAAATTATATCACGAGAAATTTTTTCTCGATATTTATGTTTTAAATAATTTTTTTAAAATTTTTTCCTTGTTTGCGAAGGATATATTCGTCGCTATTTACTACCGGCGTCCAATTTAGCGACGGATTAGGGACGAATTTTAATTTATCACTATTTACTAGTTGGTCAATATTTTTGCGACAGATCTTAATTCGTCGTTGGGTTCATCGCTATAGTACAGACGACATTAGCAACGGATATTAATCTGTCACAAAACCAAAATCTCCGTATAATAATGATGTCCTTACTACGGATCTTGGCATTCGTTAATTCGTCGCAAATTATCGACAGAACTGGCGATAAATAGTTTTCGTCGTGAATTAGCGACTATAATTTTGCGATGGAAGCTATCCGCCGTGACTCCGACGTTAATCCGTTGCTAAACTGTTTAGCGACGGATTAGCGTCGGAGTAGCGACGAATTTAGATTGTCGCTAATCCATAGATTTCTTGTAGTGAAAAAGCATGATCTCATTGAGGTTTCATAGTAAATAGACCATGCCAAACACATTTGTAAGGTCAGGCTGAGGGCATCAACTACAACATTTGTCTTTATCAGATAATAGGAAATGGTGAAATCATAATCTTGGATAAACTCCATCCAACATTGTTGCTTCATGTTCAACTCTTTTTGTGAAAACAAATATTTGAGACTTTTGTGATCAGATATTACCTCAAATTATTCCTCATATAAGTAGTGATGTCATATTTTCAAAGCGAATACTACGGTTGCGAGCCCCAAATCATGAGTAGGATAATTCATATCATAAATCTTTAATTGTCTCGAAGTATAGTTAGTAAATTTTTCATTTTGCATTAATACACAACCTAGACCTTGTGAAAAAACAATTTGAAAACACAGTTCACTCATGATAGGTTAGAAGCCTGATAGGCAACTACCATTTTTCATTATATATATATATATATATATATATATATATATATATATATATATATATATATATATGGAACCTACATTTCAAAAAAATGGGACAGCATTAGCAATGCATTCTCCCAGTTAGTTCCTGACTTTTGAAAAGTCTTGTACAATTTCAATGAGTTTTGGTCACTTAGTTTTTTTCTTCCTATGTCAAGTGACTTTGCCACACAATATTACTACTTCCCTATTAATGCTCTATAGTGCATTTATTCTTGATGGTGAATGCGCAAGTAATTTTTAGCAAAGCAAACAAAGAGATTGGAGCATCGATGAATATCATCACCTACCTCCCCGTCCCTTGCTTGATGGAGAGGAGAAGCATGACTAAGGATGGCAATGGACCGGGGTGGGGGCGGGGGACAGGGACTCCACCCCCGCCCCGTCTCAAGATTAGAACCTCCATCCCCGCCTCCGTCCCGCACGGGGATGGATTTTAACCTCCACCCCCGCCTTCATCCTTGTTTCATGTCCTCCATCTCCGGTTCAAACGGGTATGAGGCAGGGCGGGGCCCCATTTCCCCGTATTCTATTGCCATCCTTTAGAAGGACTGGGGATGGGGCGGGGATCGAGGCCGGGCTGGGAAAAGTGTAAGTCCATCCCCACCTTCATCCCCGAACGGGGATGGATTTTAACTTTCGTCCCCGCCTCCATCCCCGTTTCATACCCTTCATCCCCGGTCTAAATGGGGTGGGGCCCCGCTTTCCCCCGGTCCATTGCCATCCCTAAGCACTACAACCCGAGTGTCTCTTCCTCCCCATCCGGCCATCGTACTTGGGTGAGCATTGTGGAAGGTACCTCTTCCTCTATAACTGCATTGAAAGCCATCGTTATTGTGCAGCATGGGTTTAATGCGAGACTAGAAATTTTGGTTGAACGCAATGACAAAATGCTTCTCCTCTTCAAATGGACACTTAAAGGCTTTTCAGTAGGGAACCCTCGCAAACACTTGGAGTACCAATTTGTGTTCCAAGAGCTTAGATCATTATGAAAATTTTCAAATCCAGTTAGATGGATTTGATTCAACATAGTCCTTTTATGATAAGACTTGGCAATATGGAGAACCCTCAAAGCCAACCGTACACATTTTAAACAGTTTGGGTCTCTAAAAAATGATGAATGTGAAACTAAAGAAATTTCATAAAAATGAACTTTCCCTTCAAAAATCATTTCCCAAAAAACTTTAGGCAAAGAGATGTGGTTTTTGGTCAATATGCTTGGTTCAAAAACAAATAATTTTGAGCCAAAAGAACAACAGATCTTGTGCCAAATTCGATGCTTAGACCTTGGATCTGAAGTAAACTAACACACCTTTAGGTGTACCAACTATCCTCGAAATCTCTCCAACCAATCCTCCCCCTCTTGAATATGAGATCCCTTATTAATTTACTTGAGGGTCAGATCTAGTGTGAGCCTCACGCCAAATGCAACCTCGATGTGGTGATCCATGGCAATCAAATGCATTCTAAGGGCATGTTTGACTCGCAGGACACACTGCACTTTGGTGTTTGTCCTAGACGGGCAGGTCACACATTGGGGGTGTGACAGGTGCATCCCCGTTGCACCCCTTATAAAATGTCTGGGCTTTAACAAATTGTTCCCCACCAGGAACGCTTGGTCCTGCATATCAAATGCAGGACAGTACCCAGGTAGGAACCGGTCTGTGCCCGCCCAAGCATGTCCCGCGAGTCAAACGCACCCTAAAGGGCGTTTGATTGTCAGGACACACACCACTAGGACGCACGTGTTTGTTCAGAACTCAGAGTGCCTCAGCATTTCAAACATTGAACAAGTCCCACTTGGTCGGGGCTCCTTTGTCCAGTCCCACGAATCAAACGTGGCCAAGGGTGTATTTGATTACCAAGGATCTCAGGTCCCAAGGAAACCATGGTTCTGCAGGGTTTTAGGGATTTCAAATCCTCAATCTGAGATCCATAATTTGTTTGAGGATTGGATATAATGCGAGCTCCATGCTAGATCCAACCTTTCACTTTGAGGTCCCGGGCAGTCAGACACATGCTTGAAGTTTGCGATATGATGGGTTAGTGTTTGCTACTGTCGATTGTATTTACAATCGCCTTGGCAAACAGTACAGTGGTTTTTTGTTCTAAGTTAGAAAAGATAAGAAAGTCTATCTTATCTCATAGGCAAGCTCATCAAGCTACAAATGTGGTCAGGTGTATCTCTATCGTGATCTTGTTCACAACAAATGTGGGGATTGTTATCTCCATTGTGATCACGCCAAACCTGTAGAACAGGTCCGGATCCGATAATACGTCTAACACCATAGCTATGATCTACTTATTTTTACTAATGATCCAAAAATCAATGGCTATGGATGCATTGTTTTTTCCCAACTCACAAAAACATATTTTTGTGTCAAAAAAACATGATTCAATTTCGATTCATATCAAATCGAGCATGTTAAACACATTTATGAGGTTAGATTGAGTCAAAACAACTTTCATCACAGACCCCAACTTAGTGGTAGGTACAATAGATTGTAGCAAATATATATCCTTTGTATATATCTTGGCTCACCAAACATGAACATGAAACTGGCTAGATCCATGGAATCCGAAAAGTAAGGTCACATCGGCACCATGTTCCAGTGAGTTGGATAACTCATAGTACCATATCATGTGGGTCCGGACCCACTTCGACATGAACAGGGAGAGATGTCTTGGTTTAGAAGTTGATCTTCATCACTATCAATTCCGTGTCCCATCCATGGGAGGTTGGTTTCAAGTTAGGTTTAGAGTTACAGGTAAATGTCACCACAAGTTATCTAACCTGACTCACCAAACTTGATTTAATAGGCAGATCTCGAACCAGGCTTTTATAGGGTTGGACTTGGATTCATGCCAGCAAAAAGTATCAGATATGGATCCTGGTTCTAGGGAGATCCGAGCCCATTCTTGTAGCCTGAGACCAATAGGTTCAATGGATATATAGCCCTGCCTGGATATGTATATGGTCTGACATTGGGCCTATATATCCTAGCAACTATACTGGACCTGACAGACCCAAGCTGAAAATACATGTGAGGCATCTTTTGGAGCACAAACTCGATAAAACTTGTTATAGGCCATAGTGACAAACACTGCCGATAATTTGAATTTCATGCAATTTAACTACAAGAAACCCCACGTCCCTGGTAAAATCTGGATAAAATTGTAACAACTTTTAAATACACCTATTTTAAACATATCATGATAATATCATGGTTTTTCTTTCTTTATGTTTTTTATTATTGTTCTTATATTTTTTAGGATAAACATTTGAATATTTTCTTGAGATTTTTACTGAAGATTAAAAAAAAATCATTATAGTAAAAGTTTTTTCCTTGTCAAAAATGATCCCGCTAATTAACGAGATTGAGACTATGGTCTAGTCCCAACCCAATTAGCCCAACTAGGCCGAGACCATCGGGTCCTTCCCTATGCCCAGTGGGCGAGAATGAGAAGAATGTGGGCCCAGCTGGGATCCAGATCCAAACCAAATGACCAGCTTCTAGATTGGCTCATGTGAGGAACACGAGCATGGTGCATGCAGTAGCTGTAGCAACTTTATACCTAGGAAAAACAAGGGTAATGGGGACATGCCGACGCTATGGTTAGGTGCACCTTACCTTTAAACCACATAATAATTGTCGGTTGGGTCATGTGATCATATTATGCCCAACTCACTTATGCAATTCATCAACCACTTGGTACTATATGCATCTGCCCTTGGCAATAATACATAATAATAATAACAAGACACATCAGCATCATCTTCATTGTTATTATTTAATTTGGTATTATTATGATAAGTCTACAGTGCATGTACCTCGCAATGTGTCAATGAGTCAAAACTCATAAGTACAAGTTGGTTCGACTCAATCTAACACCATAGATGTGATCTATATGTCTTATTTAGTGAGGATCAAAACTAACCCCATAGTTTTGACTCATTGACAGTGTGTAGACATTTGCACCAAAGACTTATCCATATTATTATTAGAGTAATTTCAAATGATTAACATGATTATGTTCTTAATTAATACATCTACCATAGTTTTCTCAGTTTAGAAATGTTCCTCAAACTTTTAACCTGGGTTATGCTAACAACCCACAAGTTAACTAGGTTAGATTTATATGCCAAAATGGCCTACTTACCCTTATAAAAGTACCTAACCCTTATTATAGTTCCAACCTTTTAACTCAACTTTTTTGTTTTTTGATAGTCAATATGGGGTTAGGCAGGGTTGACCTAAATCTCAAACAACAAAACAGATCAGAAAATAGAAGACCTTTTTTTGCTCTAGAAACCTTAGGTGCTTTTACAGGAAGGAAAATTTGATATGTTTTAAGCTAGAAAATAAATATATGTTGAGCATGAGGTAAAGTATGGTACATTTTTTAAGGAATGACATGATAACTCTAACTTCATAATCAACATTGATCCATGATTAAAACCAAGGGTGGCAGAGGGCATTTACTTAGGTGGTCAGTTCATGGGGTTATTTGTAAGATGGGGAAACTATGTATGGTATATTGATTAAGGTAAAATGTTTTGCGGCATTTGAAAATTATCCTTATTATTGTATTAAATTGGTCGTTGGTGAATTACTCAACCTTTCTTCTATGCAAATAGTAAGGAAAGCAGATGCCTGAGGGTATGGGTTGGATATGAATCTAACCGATCAGAGTCCATTAACTGGTGGTGAGTTCATAAAAAGATAAAGTAGATGTCCAACACGCATATGATGAAAGTTTTGATCTGACCTCGATTTAGATTTTTTGATAGTAAGGAAAAAAAAAACATTACAGACCCCACATTGGCTCAGGTTAGTAAAACCAATGTTGTCAGTATCGGATACCGACAGAAAATCGATAACCTTCACCCTTGAATTAGCTATTTTTTAATAAATATAAAATATACTTTAAATTATTTTTAATATTATTTTAATGGATTTAACATGTGTTATGTTTTGATTGACACTTAATATTTTATTATTATTTTTTGGCCGATTCAGAACCATTCACTCGAGTATCATTATCGGCTGATTGATGACCTGAATCATTGGCCAAACGATACATAGCCGATACCGATACTAACAACATTGGGTAAAACCCTTGAGGTCCACCCAAGTACCGAAGAGTACATCCAGCTTCAATCTTGCAGCGAGGAAAGCTACCCATGGGTTTCGAACCTGTGATGTCTTGTCAACTTGGTGACATTTATAAGTCACTCCTGCCAGATGAGGGGAGCCCTTGTGGTTTGACCACCATTTAGGTAAAAATTCAAAATGATACAAATCCTACAAGGCATCTTTGTGAAATTTATATATAGAAATTGTTCAATTAGCCACAAGGCATATTAAAATGATGCAAATCCCATAAGGCATCTTTGTGAAATTTATATATAGGCACTTAACATACCGTGAATTTACATTTAGCTGCCTCAAGCCTCAAATAAAAAAAAAACACTTTCAAAAATTGCTCAATTAGGCACATGCATTACTTTTATCCTCTAAAATTACCTTTTGTCCTCAATTGTAGCTGCAAATGCAAAGCTATGAAAGTTAGCTTCAATAATTTAAAGAAAGAAAAAGGTTAGAAGTTACCTTCAATGGTTAACTACAATTGGGTGAACAAAAAAAAAATAACCCAAGTAGTAATTTGAGAAATTTCTTGACACATTTATCTTAAATTTTCTAAACCTGAGGTTGGTAAATGTAAATAATACCATGCATTAGAAGCCTATATGTAAATTACTCGACATCTATATGATCCAAGATGGTTAGGCACATGCAAGGTTGGTTGAGAGTCCCCCAACCTGATTAGGTAGGACATGAATGCAAAACCAAATATGCATTGTTTACATTCATTTTGGTATGGCTACCCCCAATCAGATTGGATGGAACCAATCCTAATCAATACTATTTAGATAAAGATGATTGGGTGAAATTTCAGTCTATGACATGCAAATAAGATGGGATCCTTTTGGGTCCTTCCAAATTCATATTTAATATTGTTTTTGAAAAAATCTTGTAATAATGATGCAATTGTTGTAAATAATTGGAAATGTTTAAATAATTGACTAATTAGAATTTGCAGAAGTATTAGTTATTATTGGTAGAAAGCCTCGGTTACCCCAAAAATATATTTGGTAATATGACCTCCATCGTTCATTATGTATAACATGCAGCACCACATCATCGATGATCATCATCTTTAATAACCACCATGATCATCGTCAACATGACCGTTAATAACATTTAGAGACATCAAGCAATTTTATCTCATATTTATTTGTCATGAAAAACTTATTTGACCACAGTCATTGTCATCATCATAACTCATCAACATTGCACTATCATATCACCAATAGCAACGTTGTGATGGATTAGCGAGAGAAAACTACCCGTCCCTAAAATTAGAAATAGGTGCAGAATTTGCGACAAAAAAATTTAGTCGCAAACTCTGTCATAAATTTACGATGAATTAATGATTGACAAATTTTGTCTCACACTCCGTCACAACTTTGCGACGGATAAGCGACATCATTTTTTCGTCACAAATTTACGACATCATTTTTCCATCGCTAAATTTCTCGTAAAACCCTAATCTGAGCTCCTTTTTTTTCTCTTTCTGTTTCATTCTGTCGCTCGTCGCCCGCCGCCCGTCGTCCACCACCCGTCGGCCGTCGCCCATCACCTGTCACCTGTCGGCCGCCGCCCTCTCTTTCACCTCCTCCTTCTTCCCTCACTCCATCTCTCGTCGTCGTGTGCCACTGCTGACGACCCCCAAGCATCGACGTCATCGTGTGTCGTGTGCCACCATCGACGACCCCCGAGCATCGATGTCGCAGTGTGTCACTGGCGCCGACCCCCGAGCATCGACGTCGTCGTGTGCCGTGTGCCACCGACAACGACCCCCAAACAACCTGACTCATTGACAGTGCCTCGTGCTACGACAGGGTCCAAACATGACTGGACTCTCACCCTCTCCAGCACCCTCTTCCAGGGGACTTGGGTCCAGTTCGTCGGTGAAGATGCTTCTACAGACTATAATTTGGTAGGTGAAGCCTACCGATTCTCAAGCAGAGGTATTTCTGGTTCGCTCGCCGTTACTAGGGGAATCCTTGTAAGTTTCTTTTTCTTCGCTTATTGATATGCTTAAACTCAGTGGGTGGCCTCACCTGACCTGGGGTCACTATCTTGTCTGCAATTCTTCAACTACTGAATTTGAAGTCCGAGTATAATTTGAGTCAATCATGTTTTGATTGTTTGTGCTATATTATGAAGAGTATGTTGCTCAAAGATGAGAAATTGTCACAAAATTTTTATCGTGCGAAAGTTATGGTCAACACTTTAGGTATGGGGTATCAAAAGATAGATGTTTGTCCAAATCACTGCATGTTGTATTTTAAAAATAAAAAAAATAGCAGATCATGTCTGTCACGTGGGCATCCTCGGATCAAGCTAAAGATAAAAGACAATGGTAGCACGAGGTCAAAAGAAGTGTCATGCAAGTCGCTCCGCTACTTCCCTCTTACTCCTAAATTGCAATGATTGTATATGTCTTCGAGGACAGCTAAATATATGAGATAACATGCAAATAAAGTTCGACATGATGAAGACAAGATCACGCATCATGTTGACACGAAAACATGGAAGCACTTTGATCGTACTCATCAGACGTTCATAATAGAATTGAGAAATATTAGGCTTGGTTTATGTACAGATGGATTTAATCCATTTGGGGGTAGATCAACTTCATACTCATGTTGGCCAGTATTTGTCACCCCATACAACCTTCCTTCAAGCTTGCGTATGAAGCATCAAAATCTTTTCTTGTCTCTATTGATCCTTGGTTCAACCTCTCTTGGCCAAAACCTTGATATATATTTAAGGTCATTGATTGATGAACCGAAAATACTATGGGATAACGGTGTACTCATGTACGATGCCCAAAAAAACAAAACTTCTATATGAAGGTTGTTGTTTTATGAACAATCAGTGACTTTCCTACATATGGTATGTTATTTGGTTGGAGCACACATGGGAGGTTGGCATGTTCGTACTGCATGGAGGATACAAAATCTTTTAGATTGACGCATGGAAGGAAGCCATGCTAGTTTGATTGTCGCCGTCGATTTCTACCCAACGACCATCCGTTCTGACGACAAAGGAATGTGTTTTGAGCAAGCACAATCGAAATAGAAAGTCCACCTACACGGTTGTCTGGCATAGAGATTTTAAGACTATTGCGATGCGATTTTAAGACTACACGGTTGTCTTGGATTTGGGAAGGATCACAATTGGACAAAAAAATCTATATTTTGGAAACTACTATATTGATCGACCTTATTGATATAACATAATTTAGATGTGATGTATGTGGAGAAAAATGTGTTTGATAATGTGTTCAATACAATAATGAATGTCAAGTGAGAAATGAAGGATAATTCGAAGGCCCGTATGGATTTAAAAGTAATATGTAAAAGACCATAATTGAAACTCAAAGAGTACAATGGAAAAGTACTGAAACCAAAGGCAAGGTGCATGCTTGGACCAGATCAAGTAAAACAGGTATGTCAATGGTTGAGACAGTTGAGATTTCCAAATGGATACATCTCTTACATTGCTCGGGCTGTGAAGATGGGTGATGGACAATTATATGGGTTGAAGAGCCATGATTGTCATGTCATTATGTAACGGTTGATTCTCTTAGCATTGCATGATATGTTAGACAAACCTATATGGGGGCTATTATCCGAGTTGAGTACATTTTTTAGAATATTGTGCGCATCGAAAGTTATAGTAATTGAGATAAAAAATCTCGAGAATTCTTTCGTCGCTACTATTTGTCAGCTAGAGAAGATATTTCTGCCATCATTTTTCGATATTATAGAACATGTGATCATACATTTTCCATATGAACTTAGGGTTGGTGGTCCTGTGCAGTAGAATTTTTTTTTTCTCTCTAATGCTATTGGGAATTTATTGTATTACGAGATGTATATTGTTGACAGATGCGTGTTTGACCTCAAAAAAAAGAGGTTCGGAATAAAGCGAGTGGAGGGTTCAATTTGTGAGACGTACACTTTAGAAGAGATTTCAAAATTTTCATCTATGTACTTTGAACCTCATATTCCAACATGTTACACTTGCACACCTCGTAATAATGATGGAGAACAAGTTACTATACCTGACAAACTATCGATATTTAAACCACTTGAGCATGCCTTTGGCAGTTGTCGGTCAAGACTCTTGGAAGATCAAGAGCAAGATGCAACACAAATCTATATCATTTTTAATTGCTCAGCGATTGACCCCTACATCGAGTAAGTATACTTAATATGTTACACTAAGTTCTCTACGTACATTCATGGTTCGGTAATATAAATATTTGTTAAGTACAGACGATTTGATCTGGAGTTGCAAAGAGAACTTTTACATCTCACGGATTCAGAAGTACAGAAACAACGTAAAAATAAGTTTGTGACATGGTTAAAAGAGTTGGTAAGGACGATGACATGCATTCTTTCTGTGTAAACAATAATATGTTATATATTTTGTCGTGATCATAACCATTGTTTATGCTTGTAGGTCTGTCATGGTGATGTTAATGACCAAGGAATATATGATTTACAAAATGATCCGACAAAAGTTGTGCAATGTTACAACGGGTACATCATAAATGGTTATCGATTTCATACAAAAGACTATGGTATAAACAAGTCAATGATGAATAGTGATGTGTGTGTCAAGGATAGCAGCTACGATAAAAATGAACATGACTACTATGATGTTATTGAAGAATTAATGGAGTTCAAGTGTCATTGGTTTGATCCCACAACAACAAGAGTCGATAAAGCCTCAGGCATTGTGGAGGTGAATCATAAATCAAGGTTTGGAACATATGAACCATTCATATTAGCCTCGCAAGCCCAACAAGTTTACTATACTTCATATTTGAATACAAGGAAGTCAGATAGAAATGAATGGTAGGCAGTTTGCAAGGTGAAGTCTAAACTATACCCCGAGTCTGATCAGTTACAGGAAGACAAGATTGCTGAAGAGGGTGATTACTATCAATCAGATGATATGTATGACTTCTCTTATGGTCACGATGTCACACATGGCTTGCATGTCACATTTCCATTGTCCGATGACACGCGTATAAAAGAATGTGATTCAAATGATATACCAAGTGGATGAGTGCCCAATGAAGAATAAAACGAAGAGGACGAAGAAAAGGAGGAGGAAGAAGAAGAAGAAGAAGAATATGAAAGTCAAACAAATGATGAGGAAGCATACTCGAGCTAGTGAAATATATCTTGTAATACATACTACATCACTTTCTCATATGCTCTTACGTTTGTATTTCGAAGACCATGCTATTCATGATTGTAGTTAGCAGGATATTGGAGTATGTTTGTTGCAGATACATGTTTGACATTGATATAATATGAATGTATTGCAATATTTGATGTGACTGTATGCATGCTTGCATGAAGTTATTTTTGATTTGATTATGTATCCATGTTCATGGAATTGCATATCATGTTATATTTCATGCATACTTATCATGTACATGCATAGTTCATGCATAGTTATAAAACTGATTCATGTAAAACCTTTAAATCTTTATATTTCATGCATATGTCATGTCCATGATAAGATTATGAGTTATGTAATTGATCCAAATAACATTTTTATTTGTTAGAATATGGTTCATGAAGGTCACAGTGGCCGAGCACCCAGTGGTCGATGATCAAGTAGAGGTTGTGATAGTCAGTCTCAGCCTTCGTGTTCACGTAATGTTTCGATAGGTATATCATTTAAATAATTATATACTTGATTAGTTTAAATGTGCATTGTTTGAATTTATAACTCATTTTTTTATAGATGTTGTTTCTCCTGCACATGACTCACCTACACCAGCTATTCATACACATCATGAGACAATGTCGGATGCAGGGTCTTCTCAGTCTGACACACGATGACTTATTTAAATAGTGTATATCGATAGTCGACCGTAAGTATTTTATTTTCATTTATCTAATACTTATCTTATAAATAGTGTATATCGATAGTTGATTGTTAATGTGTATCAATTCATGTGCAGCGTAAGATTCAAACTACAAGAAGTAATACAAGAAATTAGGCAGTCACTAGTTTATCATCTTCCAAGACCGATTGCTCAATGAAAAGAGTACCCGAATGAGGTGTTAGACAGATTGTGGTCCTTATTCATGGTATACAATCATTTATCGTAGCTAATGTGTTTCATATTTAATTTTTTGTTATAATCATGTGTACTAACTTTCTGAAATTATTTGTAGGTTTCGAATCACTTTGCGACTGTGAAGGAGGAGCAGGATGCGAGGCGGGTGTGGCAAAACGTGGCTGCCAGTCGATTTGCTGACATGCTGCACAATATGAAGACTGCAGAAATAAAAGCATCTGGTGGGATACATGATCTACTGCAGTGGAAGGGCCATGACCCTCCTACTATCAGGTCAGATTATTGGGATGCAATGTGCAACAAGTGGGCGGGCCATGAATTTTGAAATCGCTTAGCAAAGGCTACACAAAAATGAGCGAAGATGCCTGATGCCCATCTACACACTGGTGGATCTATGACTTTTGGGAGTCACCTCAAGAAAATGGTAACTCATCAATATATATATTGTCACATTTATAAGTATTGTTGCAGACTTTTTAATTAATTTTTTTATCATTTAACCTTGTAGGAAGCAGAAAAAAGAGGCATTGTGCCTTACAAGGATGTGTTTGTTGAAACACATAAACGTAAGAGCATGTGAGAGTTTGTATCAGAGAAGGCGAGAGCGACAACGATATGTATTTATTGTATTAATAAACATTATAATAGACAAGCTACCATAAACATTGTAATTCTTAATTATTAATATATATTGTAATCATTATTTTATAGGAGTCATACGAGCAGCAGATGGTAGAGTGATATGACAATGACTTCACTCAGCATCTGCCTTTTGATCTTTTAGCATACATGACTGCAACCGGTGAACAAAAAAAGAGTCGTGTATTCGGGTTTGTGAGTAATATGAATATCACATTAGTTGTTGCCTCCTCCAGCCAGGGCTCTCAGAGTTCTTCCGCAAGCATCAACTCCCAGCGTTTAATTAACCCTATTAATTCTTGGGATGGTTTCTGTTGGCTTGTTAAGGACACAATGCGTGACTTTTTACATAAAGTCATTTCCGACGTTGTCCGTAATAAGTTGTGCAATTTTTTTCGGGACAAAGGAACTTCGTCTGCAGGTGCCTGTCAGGTATGAAAGTTTCATATCATGTATTTCATGTCGTTAGATTTCAAGCTAGTATATGCATGATTTCATCACATATGAAAGCTTTTTTACTGCTTTATAACACATATATGCATGATTGATTCACTATGAAAGTCTTCTGACAACCTTAGAACACATATGAGCATGATTTCATCATTATGAAAGTTTTTTTACTGCCTTAGAACACATATATGCATGCTTGAATCACTATAAAAGTTTTTTGAATACCTTAGAACACATATATGCATGAATTCATCACTATAAAAGTTTTTTGACAACCTTAAAACACATATATGCATGATTGAATCACTATAAAACTTTTTTGATAATCTTAGAACACATATATGCATATTTAAATCACTATGAAACTTTTTGACAACCTTAGAACACATATATAAGCATGATTTCATCACTATGAAATTGTTTGACTGCCTTATAACACATATATGCATGATTGAATCACTATGAGAGTTTTTTGACAACCTTAGAACACATATAAGCATGATTTCATCACTATAAAAGTCTTTTGACTGCCTTATAACACATATATGCATGATTGAATCACTATGAAAGTTTTTTGACAACCTTAAAACACATATAAGCATAATTTCATCACTATGAAAGTTTTTTGACTGCCTTATAACACATATAAGCATAATTTCATCTCTATGAAAGTTTTTTGACTACCTTAGAACATATATATGCATGATTGAATCACTATAAATGTTTTTTGACAACCTTAAAACACATATATAAGCATGATTTCATCACTATGAATTTGTTTGACTGCCTTATAACACATATATGCATGATTGAATCACAATGAGAGTTTTTTAACAACCTTAGAACACATATAAGCATGATTTCATTACTATGAAAGTTTTTTGACTGCCTTATAACACATATATGCATGATTGAATCACTATGAGAGTTTTTTGACAATATTAGAACATATATAAGCATGATTTCATCACTATGAAAGTTTTTTTACTGCCTTATAACACATATATGCATAATTGAACCACTATGAAAGTTTCTTGACAACCTTAAAACACATATATGCATGATTGAATCACTATGAGAGTTTTTTGACAACCTTAGAACACATATATAAGCATGATTTCATCACTATGAAATTGTTTGACCGCCTTATAACGCATATATCCATGATTGAATCACTATGAAAGTTTTTTGACAACCTTAGAACACATATAAGCATGATTTCATCACTATGAAAGTTTTTTTATTGCTTTATAACACATATATGCATGATTAAATCACTATGAAAGTTTTTTTAGAATATTAGAACATATATAAGCATGATTTCATCACTATGAAAGTTTTTTTACTGCCTTATAACACATATATGCATGATTGAATCACTATAAAAAAAAATTTATAACCTTAGAACACATATATGCATGATTGAATCACTATAAAAGTTGTTTGACAACCTTAGAACACATATATAAGCATAATTTCATCACTATGAAATTGTTTGACTGCCTTATAACACATATATGCATGATTGAATCACTATGAAAGTTTTTTTGACAACCTTAGAACACATATAAGCATGATTTCATCACTATGAAAGTTTTTTTACTGCTTTATAACACATATATGCATGATTGTGGTACATAACACATTTATTTGATGGCCTTATAAACCATATATGCATGCTTGAATCACTATGACATTTTTTTGACAACCTAAGAACACATATATGCATGATTGAATCACTATGATTTTTTTTATCAGCCTTAGAACACATATCTGAATTCTGTTAATGTCCTTCACTTTATTGCTAGTCTATGTATCATTCATCCATGTTACTTTGATTGTCTTAGATTAAGTGCATTGCATATAATTTATTTCATTATATTTTGTTTATCAATATTAACCTTTCGGTTCTTTTGTAAGTTGCTAGAGATAATCAGCGTAGAGGAGCTGATGGAGGCATGGATGAAGGGACAGATCGAGACAATGAAGAGGATGATGCTTTGAATCTTGGCGATGATTAGATTCATGTGTTGAATTTGTCGCACCTTCTTGTTGTTTCAAACGAAACTCTTTGTATATGTTCACTTGTAAATAATTAGAACTTGGCGAGGATTATAGTGGATCGATAATTTTTTTTCCCTTGTAACTTTTGTTAAATTTGTTTCACCTGCTTTGTATATGTATTTTTTATGTGTACTTTATTTTTATACACAAGATATATAAATTGTATAACGAGAAAATTTTTCTTGACATTTATATTTAAAATATTTTTTTTTTAATTTTTTGCAACAGATTAGCGACGGATACTATCCGTCGCTAATTAGTATCGGCCTCCAATTTAGCAACGGATTAGGGACAGGTATTTATTCTTCGCAAGACTGAATCGACCGATGTTTGCGATGGATTATAATCCAACGCAAATTCGTCGCTACAATAGTGATGGAATTTGCGACGGATGCGTATCTGTCACAAAACCAAATCTCTATGGATTAGCGACGGCCTCGTGATGGATTATGACATTCGCTAATCCGTCGCAAATTAGCGATGAAAGTAGCAACAGATATGTTTCATCGCTAATTAGCAACTAGAAAATTGTGATGAAAGTTATCTGTCGCTAATTCATCGCTAGTCTATCGCTAAACTGTTCACTGATGGATTAGTGATTGATTACGTCTGTCGCTAATCCACAGATTTCTTGTAGTGTAAGTGCTTGATGGGTTTTTTTTGCTCTTCTGGTATTTTTTCACAGCTTGACCTCATTTAATTGGAATCTAGGTGGGAAAAATAATATTTGGAGGCTCAAAAATTTACAAAGATTTTGGACTGGTGATTTTTCGAACCTTATAAAAACCCACCAATGTGTTAGAATTGAACACTTCAACAGCTGATCCCTATAAAATTAAGTACACAGATCACATTTGTATAGTAAGAATTTAAAAATAAAACAAAAAAATCTGAAAACCCCATCAAGCTGGTAACACAAGCACCTAATGCTCAAGGACCTACTATACATATATATATATATACATATATATATATATATATATAGAGAGAGAGAGAGAGAGGTGCAAAATGATATGTGATAAATGAGTTTTTTAGGGTTTTTTGTTTTTTTTTTAATTCTCAATGTATAGATGTGATCTATGCACTTTATTTTATAGGATTCATTTCTTGAAGTGTTCAATTCCACACATGGATGGGTTTTATAATGTTCAAAAAATCAACGGTCCAAAATCTTTATAAACTTTCAAGGCTCCAAATATCATTTTTTTTATCGAAAACACATAATTAATCCAGGTGTGGATTGCACGGAAATTGACCATGCCCAACACATTTATGTGATCGAAACTGCAAAAAAAAAAACATTACAAGGATAGAAAAAACTCATTTAGCACATATCAATTTCTCACACCTAGCAGGGGTCCCGCCTAGTGGCAAAAGCACCACTATCTTTTTTGACAGTTGTGTGAGGTATCCTTGAAAGAACACAAAACCCTCCTACTTTCACTTATTTTAGAGGGAAGAAAAACACAAAAGCAGCATCATTCCTTCTTTTTGATGCCCCAATCAATTCCTTTATTTTATTGGTGTTATACGTCACCAAAGGAGGAGAGCGAGAGGTCCTAAGGAGCATGGAATCTGCCAATACTTCCGTGTCCATCCTTTTGGCCATTTAATATGGAAGGGTTTGTGGTCAATTGGGTAAGTTTTGTTCTTGACGCCAATTGATTAAAAAAAGGTCCCTTTGAGTGTACGTGGCATGTGGCAAGGATGTGGGCACATCATGTGTGCACCCACCACGGCTAAGGGTGGTTGATCTTACCTAAAACCACCACCGTCAGTAGCTGTAGTTGGTGGAACGCATGTGCACACACATTGGCATGTCATGTCTCGTGAAGGGTCAGCAATAATTACCAATATATGCAATTTATCCCATGCATTAGGTGTTAATTGGACCTAATTTTGGTACAGACCCAACCAGCTAAGTTTGGATTTGGATTTGGATTCGGACTTGGGGGTGTTTGTTACATTCCAGCTCAAGGAATGCCTCTTTCTTTTGAAAGGGTCACTTTGAAGGGAAAATGTTTTCTTATGGAGGGAGGTATGAATTCATTTTGACATGAAAGCTGTTTTTTTGCATTTAATATGTGGGTATACTTTTCATGAATATGTTTGTTTCACTGTTTCTAAGAAACGAGTTTTGTTTTTGAAGAAAAAGAGTCTCTTTTACTTGAAACAAACGCCCGCTTAGGCATGGTGAGTGTTTTTTGCTAGGCTAGGACTGCCGCCTCCAGGGCTCATGCTGGGCGTCGACTTGTGCAGGAAGGTGACGCCCATAGGGATTGAACCTTAACTACCTGTATGATAGCCAAGGCCCATCCCCACCCACTATGCTTGGAGTTGTTAATGAGTTGGATCCTTATCAAACTTGACCAGGTCCAACCAAATCGGATCATATGTCTTGGATATAGAAACAGAGATCTCTGACATATAGATCAGACATGGATCTGACAAGATCCATATTGGAGTTAGACTATAGGACAGTTTTGGCCTAACAGTAGACAATGGATCTGACAAGAGGTGACATGTACAGTAGTAGGACATGATAATCTTCAACTTTTTTATCTAACCATTTAGGTCCAGATCCACGTGATGCCTGGACCATATAGCATGCCGTCTGGCTCCGTGCAGTCTCGAAAATGATTGACTCGTACATATGTCAGTCCCAGGATTTGGACCCTTAGGTGTTAATTGGACCTAATTTTGGTACAGACCCAATCGGCCAAATGCCTGCATTGCATAAAATTAGGGATAAACAGGTCGGATTTGGTTCAGATTAGCCTATACCAGATCTGAATAATCAGATATTGGCTGACCAGTTTCACAGTTGGATTGGATTCGGATGGTCTGTGCCCAAATTGAACCCAAGTATAACAAAGGCCTGCATTGCATATAGTTTGGGGTAATGAGGCCAGATTCAGTTCCGATTAGAATTGGCCTATACCAAATCCGACTAATCAGATACTGATTAATCAGTCTCTGAGTTGGATTCAGATTCGGATGGAGAAAGGTTAGTAAGGTATCCGACTCATTACATGTTCTTAACGGATATCTGTCCGATTCATTTGTAAAATCCTAAATCAAATCCGATTGGTCGGAATCGGTTTTGGGTTGGATATCAGATAACATCCGATCTGTTGACATCTACATAAAATCATTCTCTTGAAAGGTTGAGCACAACCACTTGAGAGCTTTTCAAATTGAAGGTATCTGTTAACTCAAATTAATATATCTAGGGCCCTCAATGATTGGAACCTGCCACAACCTGGATTCACAATTCTGGGTATGGATCTATGTCCACTGATGATCAATTTTGTATCGGATCTGAGCCAGGCAATCGGATCCTTCATTGACCCGAACAAAAGAGAGTGGATAAGGTAAGACATTTTATGTAAAACGTTTAAAAGAAAAGCAACACCTGTCCCATGATGTGAGACCCAAAACTACTTTGAGTACCAAACAAAACAGGTGTCGTGTCTTGTGTTGCGTCTTACATCAATCCGGTAACCTACCATTTTACCTAATTCACTCTCCAAAATATATGAAGTGGGTTTTACGAGTTCTAATTCTCTTTCCAAAGTTTGCTTCTTCTTTTTTTTAGTATTTCTCGGGTCCAAAGTAGGGATGGCAGTGAGGGACATGGAGCCCTACCCGCCTCGCCCCATTTGGACCGAGGATGGAGGACATGAAACGGTGATGGAGGTTAAAATCAAAATCAGTGTGGGGATGAAGGTGGAGATGGAGTTATGGTTTTTCCTGCCCCAATCCATCCCTTGCCCCCACACCTCTCCTTCTTTAGAGATGGCAGTGGATAAAGGGAAAAAGGGGGGCCGCTCCGCCCCGCCTCACCCCGTTTGGACCGGAAATGGAGGACATGAAACCGGGATGGAGGTTAAAATCAAAACCCTTAGGGTGTGGAGGGTAGGATTTTGAGACGGAGCAAAAGTGGAGACCTTGTCCCCCGTCCCCGCCCCGGTCCACTGCCATCCCTAGTCCAAAGTTAGGTCAAGTGGAAATGGTCATTGCTCATTTTAAATTATACAAACAAGGCAAGTGGCAATTTTCATAGGTTATGGATCTAAAAGTGAATCGACCCTAATCCAAAGTATATAGAACCCTGAACTAAATAAGATAATCCTGAACATATAAAGTCAAACCAATTCTGGGTCAATCTGGATTTCCATCATCTGGACCCATAACTGTCAAACTTAAGCCAATCGCGTATGGCACAATCCTGCGAACTACAAAATAAAGTATCTGGACAATCTGGTCCGGTATGATGTATGTCCACTGCCCAGCAATCGACCAGCACTGTTGGAACCAAACCATCCTGGATTATTCATCTCTAATATGGATTGAATATGTTGGATCCAATCAAATAATAGATCTAGAGTGCAAAACCACGCCCAAATCCAATTCAAGCATAGGCGACATTTTTAATTTTAAATCCCACTAATACTTAAGCATATAAATACACAAATTAACATCTTGATCTCATTTTGAAGCAAGTACTCACGACCTGGATCCATTACTGGATATGGATCACCCTGTCTTTGGATCCATACCCATACCCAGGATCCACTTTGGTCTAAATGCAGTTACAGGTTTGGATGCAACTGGGTCCGAACCATTTGGGGTCTAGTCACGAAAACGGAGTCGGGCCAACTTTGTGTGACCCGATTCCTAAGATCTATAAAATTAAAAAAGAAAAGATGTGGGGTCCTCAGTTTGATTGGTGGTGATGCCCTTGGTTCCCTTATCCTTTTGAGGGTCACGAGCATTTGTCAGGCTACCTGTCAAACACGATTAATCAAGGGCAGGTTCCCTGCGTATCCCATCTTTAGAGGGCCCCACCCAGAGGTTGTGGATCCGGTTTTCTTGGGTCTCTCATCCGTACACCCCTCTTGGTGCCCTAATCTTGCCTTGGGGATGTTGGCTATTCTTGTCCCTTAACTTTTTTGGTAATGAAAGTTGTGTCCCCAAAAAGAGTAATCCACTAATCTTTTGTTTTGGATTTGGGTTAGGAGAGAAGTTTAATGCTAAACCTAGTGATTATTAGGGCCTACTTTTAGCTTTTAAGCAAGAGTCACAACCAAAAATATGAAACTAGCTAGACAGCTAGAATTCGCCAAACATTAATATCCTAAAGATGGTAATTTGTGTCAACCCTACCAACTTGGTATTTTTATATTGAACTTATACATCTTATTGAGCTGGCCTAAACCATTATCAAGATTATAAAATTCTATTTGGATTATGATATATTTTATGTTTCATTTGATACAATGAATGCTTAACAATTAACATATTGGGTAATCAAATAACAAGTTCTAAAACATACTGCATGTGCAATGCTTAGGGTAAATTTGGTATTTTTGGAAATTATACAATAGTGTCAAATAAAGAAAGAAAAATAAAAAGACAAGAAGGTAAACCAAATTTATTACTGTGGAGGCATTGATCCTTCATCCTAACCTGTGTGGGGGCACATTGGTCCTGGAAATTAGTTGGAGGTTGTGTAGGTCATTTTTCAGTTGAGTGTGGTTACACATGAGGTTTCACTACTTTCCTTGAGTTAATTAGGTGTACATGGCGTTAGTTGATGGGGTGTGAAATTATCCTTTTTGAAAAAGGTAGGGAGGCTACTTAAAGGGGGAGAGAGCCTTGAGAGCTTCGCCATCCCCCAACCAATTCCCTCTTATCCTTGCTTTTGCCTTGGCCTTTGCACAACCCTTCTTTTTTCATCCCTTTGCCTTGGTTCCCTGGTTCTAAACCCAAAAGAAAATGGCTTCTACAACTCCTGCATCTACCCTTTGGGACAGTCTTTATGAGGATGAAGCAAAGTTGGAGCCAGAATTAGAGATTGATGGTGCTCTCATGGCTTTCTTGGAAGAAGCCCAAGTTGGTGATGCAGATGCTGAAAGATCAGGTTGTGTGATTCAATCATTTGAAGCTGAGATTGAGTGCAGCAGTGTAGGGAGGAAGGAATCCATCTTGCCCAACTGCAGTGAAGGGCATGGGCTAGCAGAGGGCTATGAAGAGCACTCAAGGCCCACATACCCAATTGATGACCCCTTTGATTGGGTTGACATAGAGATGGTCTCAAGTTCAATTGGTAATGAGATGGACCAATGGTATTTGGATGCATGCATTGATGGGATTGGGCATGTGAACCAATTTGGAGATCAATTGGGCTATGTTGATGGCCTCAGAGACCATGGGTTCTACTATGTTGATGCCCCTATGGAACATGATTTTAGCCCATTGTGGGAAGAACAAGTGTGGCACTAAGTGGAAGAATCCAATCCAACCTCTCTAAATAGTTTTAGATTTTTAGCCTTGCATATTGTTCTATCTTATCTTTTTTTGTTTCACTTGTTTTTAAGCAAGTTTGAGATAGATGGAAATGTTGGGGAAACTATTGCCCAGTGTCTCTCTGGTAAGGCAAAGTTAAGATAATGTAATACCATAAAAGATTATTTTCATGCAAGAAAAGTCTAATGAAAGTTTTCTTTTGTTATCTAAGGAGGCAAATAATGTGATTGAGGCATAGCCTTTCGAGCAATGTTAGGTAGGAATGCACATCAGCTGTGATTGCGCGCTTTCTGTGTGCTGCTGTACCTGATCAACCACTATCTGTTGTTGAGCCACACAGCTGAGAGGCTGTATCTCAAAGATGAGGGTGATTATGTGCAGCAGCACACTGAAATTGTGCAATTACATTGCACCTGATCTTCCCACGTCAGGTAGTGGCATTGTTTCTGAAGGGAGATGGAGTGCACATTACTGTACCCTCCCCCACTTTATCCATTTTCAATCCTCTGTTTTTCATATGCTCTTATAAAAACTTGTCTCATATAACATATATGACTTGGGGTGGTTTCCCTTACCTTTGAGAACCCCAAGGGATCGTTTGTTTCATCATTCATGTGAAAGTGGCCCTTTTTTCCACCTGGGTTGAAACAAACACGAAGCGGGAAACAGCGAGTGGGCCCACATATTTTCCACCCAAATAAAGGGTCTCAACGTATCACAGCTCCCCACTGGGAAAGCATTTTCTTCTCAAGGGGGGACTTTGAAGGGATTTCAGTTTCCGCTGATTTCTCTTTCTACAGCGCACAACAAACTGGCCCTTAAGCGCGTTTGTGTGTCATGGAAAGTGGGTTGTTTTTCGCGGAAAAGCATCGCGTGCATTTCCGTGGGGCTCAAAGTGACAACACAAACACTGGAATCCTGCGTCTTCACAGAAAACCCTTGATGGGCATGCCATTTTACACGCTGGAGATGGGTTTTCTGCAAAAACGGTTCCCATGGGGGGGTCTGATTCCATTTCCACGGCAGTGGAATCCATGGAAGGGGATGTGACGGCACCCTTTTCGTGACATGCAAACACTCCCTAAGGTTCTGTTTGTTTTGTGCTAGGGATGGGTAGGGAGTTTCATGATGAATGGGCCTTTTCCTAGAAAAATGCTGCCACGCTGGCTTTCGGTGAGAATCTTTTCACAGGGGAAGAGGTGTGAAGAGATTTTTAACTAAAGGTAAGGAAATGCTGGTGCCCACATTGCGGATGTAGACTTTTTCCTTCCATTTTGTTATGTTTGTTTGGCCCATGGTGGGAAAAGCCAAAACTTTCTTGCCAGCATGGACTTTTCTCATTAAAATGATTTGAAATAAACGGGCCCTAAAATTCCAACTCTCCTTATCCAACAAACGGGAAGAAATATTTTGTGTTTCCCTTATGAAGCTCTTCACTCCCATTTGTTTCACGGGAAAGCAGCTTATTCCTGTGGGAAAACAAGTTGTTTTTCTGTGAGATGTGAAACAAACATGCCATGCGAGAAAAACAGTCAGTCCACGTGGACCTGTAATGGGCGCACCTTTTCCCATAGGGCATGCCTTTTCACGTGAAAGTCCCTCGTGAGGGGCTGGGGAAATCTTTTTCCATTGAAAAGGGCACGCACGGGTGCTTTTCGATCTGCTGTGTTCTTTCTCAAGAAAAGAAAAAGCTTTTCCTTCTCTTGTTGAAGCAAATGGACCCTTGCTTTATTCAAAAATATCATAGCCATCTTAGAATCTCTTTTCTTTTTAAGAGTAGGAAAATAAATGTTGTTTTTATCCAACATGACATGACATGACATCTGTAATCAAAATCATTAATTCCATAGTCCAAATATGTAGTTTGAATTAAATGTGTAACCAATGAAAAAATGTGGGTCCATATAATACGGCCTTATATATATATATATATATATATATATATATATATATATATATATATATATATATATATATATATATATAGAGAGAGAGAGAGAGAGAGAGAGAGAGAGAGAGAGTGAGAGGAGTTGAAATCATATGATCTGAATTTTTTTTTCTCAATCTAACTTCTTAGAAGTGTTCAGCAGAGTCGATTTAGTGGGAATCAGTCCTCAGAAAAAAAAACGATTTTTTTTAGTAAGAAAGAATTGGTGCTTTTATAGCCGTTGTCTTTTAATTGCTGGAAATTAAAACTTGTATATAGGTCGCATTCCAGCGATCTAGATCACATCCACGAGGACAGTTCCACAAAAACAAGAATGAAAAAAAATTGTTAAGTCGTTTGTGTATACAAGCAATCGTAGCAAGCATTAGATATAGTCAGAAAGATTGTATTTGATCCTGCGCGCATCATGTAAAATGTGACCAATTTCATGAATCTTAGAGAAACTTTCCTAAAGAAGTTTGCAAGTTCATGAAGTTCATTATGTACTCCTCAAGTGATGCCAAGTCCAAATATAGGGCTTTGTACCACCAAATTCCTAAAATTCCTTGATTTCTAAATGACATACGATTAGGGATGCCAGTGGACCGGGGCGGGGAACAAGGACTTCAGCCCCACCCGGTCTCAAAATTCTGCCCTTCATTCCAGCATGAGTTTTGATTTTAACCTCCATCCCCGCCTTCATCCTCATTCCATCCTCTATCTCCAGTCCAAATGGGGCGAGGCCCCATTTCTCTCAGATCCACTGTCATCCTTAAAGGCATTTTAGTTATTTTACTGGCGGGCCTCGGGGACGGGGTGGGGGAAAAGTGTAAGTCCATTCTTGCCTCCATCCACGCACAGGTTTTTATTTTAACCTTCGTCCCTGCCTCCATCCTTGTTTCATGTCCTCCATCCCCGGTCCAATCAGGTGTGGCGGGATGAGGCCCCATTTTCCCCCGGTCCACTGCCAGATCTCTACATGCAACGAATAAAAGGAGTTCATGAAAGCAATTAAGATTTCATTCGGATATTTTGGAGGCCATAAATAGGGGTGTCAACTGATCGGGTTTACCCAAACCCTATAGGGTCTGAGTATGGTGACAAATAAGAAGACCCAATTAAGACCCACGTCCAGACCCAAAGGTCTGATTAATACATGAACTCGGGTATAGTTTGTGAAATTTTATACCAGACCCGGAACCGACCCGAGTACCGATTAAGACTCGCAAATTTCAGTGTAAAAATGATAAAAAAATATTATTTTACCGGGTATGGTCCGAGTCTGATTCATGTAGTTCTTATTGGGTCCGGGTATGGTTTATTTTATAGTAGACCTGATTGGACTCGGGTCTGGACCAGATACTATATCCAAAAATCTGGTGCAAGTCTGATTCCACCTGGGTCCAAACCAAACCTGACCCATTGACACCCCTAGCCATGACATCATGCTCCTTGGCAGGCTATGAGCTGGTCAACATGACAGACTTAAGCCTGGCCTTAGTTAGGCTGGGGCTCAAAGAACTTGCTAGGTCCATCTAAAACAAGCTGGTCCAGAGACCACCCAGCCCCGATGCCACTCCTACGTTATAATTCTGACCTACGAGCCAAACAAATCAAACATGGGCTGTTCCAACCTGGCTCGTTTACAGCCAGTTGTTTCTGCTTGGCTCATCTGAATCCAGCCAGCCAATCTAAACTTTTTCTTTTTCTTTTTCTTTTGATGACAAGGAACCTTCGTCGAGAACCAAGTCACTTAATGGGCCCGCCGCCCTCCTTTAAACCCCCGGCGGGGTCACCGACACCCAAGCCCTTCCGGAGCCCACCAGTTAAAGGCACCCGTGCACCCAGGGTTTTGTACAAGCCTGAGCTAGACAAAACCATTGTAAATAAATTTTTTTTTTCATGGAGTCAATAAGAGTCCAACCCCTGACCTGTTATAAGCATACCATGACACAAGTACTATATACGTTAATCTAAATGAGCTAGACGAGCCAATTGGAGCCAAACATCCACTATTCATGCTTGACTCGATTATACTACACACTCTGTTCATCGCTCAGCTCATGGAACTTATTTGAGGAGTCAGAACGAATTTCATGCAATCCAAACCGAGCCAAGCCGCGAGCAGAATGGTTCATTTACCAGCCCTATCAAAGACTATAACCCAAGCTGGGTTTAGATTTCTCAATTATATTCTCAGCTAACTATACCCTTTTCCTCTTCCTGGACGTGGACACGAAATCCTCCATCTCCAATTCATGCACCCAAACATGGTCAGAGACAGAGACTTAAAGTGGATGTTATGAATTTAGAATCAGAACACACAACTCAACCACCCCCACTTGTTTAAGGAATATCTAGGATTATCCCACTGTTTCCTCACATGTCAAAAGCTTTTCTCCTAAAGGGCTGTTTGCTTCAGCTTTTTCTTATGCAAGAGGGCCTCTTTTTCACATGGAATGAAAATACGCCCCTGCCCCGACGCGAAAAAGGCGGTGGTCTGCTAATTAAATGCAAAAACTCGCTTTTCTTACGAAAGCTGCGATCTCACTTTTCTTATGGAAATGCGTTTTCCTTTACGCCCCCTAATTGAGTGGAATGAAATGTGGGTCTTTGATTCCCATATCCGTTTAGGTCAATCTTGACAAACAACTTTCCCTCACAATCACAAACAAGGCTAACTAACAAAAACAAAAAGATTGCACAATCTGACAGTGGAAGTCTATGCATTAATTAAATATGATAATGTCGGATAACAGATGTGCCCCACCTGTCAAGGCACTCAATATCACATATAATGAAAAATGGAATAATTAAAAAGAGTGAATAAGATGTGTGTGGATATATGCCCAAAGAAAATCCTGCAAAACGCTAGGTGAGATTAGCAATCTCAAACTCCACCCTACTGAGCTCAATATAAGTGGGACCCGCAGAGGGGTGTGGGGTTTATGTGTCAATCAGAATGTAATACGTGTCAAAATCATTAAAATAATACTAAAAAATTTAAAAATAGCCGATTCAGGAATGAAGCGTATCAATTTTGTGTTAGTACTGTATGTATCGGCCGATACAGGAAGATAAGCGCCGCTAGTGATACTGACAACATTGCTCCAAACTAGTGGTCTCCAAGTAAACCTACTAAATGAATGGAATTTGAAGTGTTCAAGCTTGTCTCATTCTTATAGTAAGATGAACCAAGTTCAAGATCGCAGTAAGCTTAATTAAGCCAAACAAGTTGAGCTTGAGTTAGCTTATTTGCAAAAAAATTAAATTATTTCATAGTTGGGAATTGGAAGTAATAGGATTACAAAACAAGTACATTGTTTCAACCCAGGTGGTATATCCCATGTGGCAAGGGGGGTCCTGTGCCAAGCTGAAGGCCCAGGTTCGAATCCCTCTGCCACATAGGGCTTAAGGGTTATCTTGTAGGGGTCTGCCTAAACCACAGCTAGCCTTTCAAAAAAAAAATACATTGTTTCAAAGCCTAGAGCAATAACATTTTATCTTGAAACCTATTGCATGCAATCCAAACGCTTCAATAATTTGTTCTGCATGATATGAAATATATTTAAGTGTTTATTACTTATATGAGCTAAACCTAACACCTATTGTTCATGTTCGACTTGTCAAGCCTACATTACAAGTTCGAGCTGCCGCGAGCAGCTCGGCTTGTTACCGACAGGTGTCAAATAATCATGAAATGAGAGCAAACTTTGCCTTCAAATGGATAAGGGTTTACGGGGCTATACAATATATATTGCAGTGCCTTGACTTGTAGGGTACTGTTGCATTGAAAATAATGTGTGCAATTGCTTCCTTTCCCTCTAGGCAAGTTAATGGGTGAGGTCCAGCTTCTTTGAGGATTGATGTGGGGCCTATGTCTAGTTTTTATGGACAGATTTCTGGACTGCACTAGAACACAGGCTGGTCTGCATCTAAAACTAGGGTGAGATTGTGGCCCTAGGCTTTAAGGGTTTAGGGTATATCTCACTCAATTTCTCAAAATAAAACGTAAAATAGAGTAGCTAGAATCCATGTGGACTTTACCTTTCTCACATATGTGGAGATATAAATGTGCAAGGGAATATATATATATATATATATATATATATATATATATATATATATATATATATATATATATATATATATATATATATATATATATATATATATATATTGATGATGAGAAACATTCGCTGAAGTGAGAAAAACTCGGGTGGGGGCCCACGACCACCCTGCTTTAAATAGTCCACATCTGAAAGCTAGTAACACACTCGTGCGCTAGTGGGATTTGATCAGGTGTCTTTATCTTGGCACCCTCACAATACTTTTTAAAACATACCAATAAATATATTGGGGTGTTTTAAAAAGTATTAACTTTATGAAGAAAATGTTGAAAAAGACATTGGTTGCTTATTGAGATAGGAGTTGAAATTCAAAATAAAGCAATTTTTTTATTAATTTGAAACTAGGATAGGAGAAATTATTCCTCCATATGCTGAATTAGATATTTTAATAGCTAAAATAAAGCAAAATCTAAAAAGAAAAATTGAGGGAAAAAATACTAGGATGTTTGTATCTTCTTTGCTTTCATTAAGACCCGCTTGTTTAATTTTGATAGAGAAAATCACTATTTCTACTAATGATTTTATTGTGCTTTCATGATATGATCATTAAACGTATTTATAAGTTGAATATATTGCACTGTTATTGTATACTTTCTCACCTATGTCACATAGGCACACACTGTTTTTGTGTAATTTTAGTCAAAAACAGTACATAATCGTGGCATTTGCATCACTAGATGCAACGGTTTAGGACGAGGGGTGCAGCAAAACTGTCCTGCCAAAGTGAGACTCAGCAACTGTTTGATTCACTGGACAAATGCTGCCGGAATGGGATGAGGTTATGCTTCAAACCGGGGATAACCCCAAGGTGGGGACTGCGGTGTCCCTGTGTGAGATTTGTCTCGCTAATCAGATGCCCTAGAAGGGCCTCTTAAGTCCCACTTTGGCAGGACATCCCCATCCTGCGTTTGATGCGGGAACTGGAACCCATGCTAGATGAATTGAGATCAAGTGCAATGTGATTGCACATTTTAAGGGTGTTGCTGCACCTGATCACCTACGATCTGTTGTTGGGCCCCACAGCTCAAAGATGATTGGTGATTAGGTGCAGCAGCACACTACTAGTGTACAATCACATTGCACCCAATCCTCCCTCATTCTAGATGGTATGCAGTTAGGGTTAGGGGTATCAACGGGTCGGGTTTGGTTCAGACCCAGGTGAAACCAGACCTGGCCCCAATTTTTGGGTATGGTACTGGGTCCGAACCCGGGTCTAATCGGACCCACCATAAGAGAAACCATACCTGAACCCGATAATTAAGAACTACAGGAACCAGAGCCATGCCATACCCGGTAAAACCATTCTGTTTATCATTTTTACATTGAAAAATTGTGGGTCCTAATCGGAACTCAGGTCTGGTATAAAATGTCACAAACTATACCCGGGCTGGGTCCATGTATTAATCGGACCTTCGGGTCTGGACCAGGATCTTAATCGGATCTTGTTATTTATCACCATACCCAGACCCTATAGGGTTTGGTTCGGGTAAACCTGACGGGTTGAGACCCCTAGTTCCGGTGCACCGTTGCATCCCACCGAAGGGATACAACACTGGCGTAAATCGGAGGATCAAATGCTACAAAAATATCACAACTAAGTTAATTTGTCAGTTATTATATATTGATATGGAATCAGACCCATGTCCACCAAGTTTTCACATCCTGCATCAGACCCACTGATCACACAAGTTGGCTCCTGATGGCTATATGCAACCACAAAAGTCTGCCCATCAGACCCACTGATCACACAAGTTGGCTCGTGAGAGCAGTTGATGACCAATTATGCATACAAGTAGTCACATTCACTTGACACTATGCCTCTTAGAGTTTTGCCGACCTAAAGGAACTGACAAGGAAAGCTACATCATTGAGTAGCCATCCATGAAGCACGTTCAGTGTGTGTTTTAAAGATAGACTTTGGGCTGGTAGTGGTCCCTAAAATGTCATGATTGTTATGGTCTTTCCTTCCTTTTTTGAAAAGCAAGCCGGGCTTAAGGGGACCCCTACCTACCAGTGTTTTTTTTTTCTTTTTCTAAGAGGTGGCTAACTTAATTTTATTAGGAAAAGAATCAAAAGAGCTTAGGATGATGAGTGATCGCCCCCAGCTTTACAAGGATAGCAGGGCAGCCAGAGAAAAGAGGGTCAATCCAATGAAGATCCATCACTGGCCACTTGAGAACAACCATGTGAAATACATCAGAGAGGATATGAGTGAGCAGTGAAGAGGTCAACTCCAACACTCGAACATTCTATCATTCCTTTCCCACCAAACTTTCCACCATGGGCGGAGCCACATTGTGGGTAGGGTGGGCACCACTCGTGCCCACCCTGATCCAAAAAAAAAACTCAAAGGGGATTGTAGGTGGGCAATGTCTCAGGTTAGGGTGGGCACCACTCGTGCCCGACCCAATCAGGTTGACCCTGAGCCAATAACAATTTAGTGATGCTCAATCCGTCGATCAGAGGATTCCAAGATTTTGTTGCCGCTAATTAACTATACCCCATGCCATTGTCTGGGGAAAGGTTTACTTGGTCTAATCGATGGGCACAACCATGTTGTAGGGTGCTAGATAGAGTCTTAATTTCAACTGGATTCTTCGAAATCATCCCAGATATAAAGGGGTGGATTATTCCACCAACTGTGTCCGACCATGGTCAGGTGATCGTGCAATGGAGAGGAGGTTTTAGATCAGTTCATCGATTTTCTTTCGAGCAGTGGTGGTTAACTGAACCAGAGTTTCATTCAGTGGTTGAGGGGTCGTGGACTTCAAGGGTTCATGAAGAAATGGCTATTATTTTATATCGAAAGAAGCTTTTGCGCCTAGCTAAAGATATTAAACTTTGGTTGCAAAGGCGGTCTGTGAGTAAGTTTCATGAGATGGTTGAATGGGAGGCAGAGATCTCATCACTGTTCACCCTAGTATCTTCCACAGAAGGATTGTTGGACAAGCAGTTGAAGGGATTGCAAAGCAGACTTGCTGATCGGACGACGTTATTGAAACGTTGGAGGATAAAAGAGGAGTTGAAATGGAAGCAAGGTGCTCGGGTGAAATGGTTGGCGGCAAGGGATAAAAATACTCATTTTTTCCATTTTTTTGCTTCCGATCAATTTAGACGAAGTATCCTTCAATCGATCATAATTTACGGGGTGTTGTGGGAAGGGCAAAATCTTGTGTCGGCGATCTCTAACTATTTTAAGAAGCTTTATTCTATTCCGCCAAATACGAGAGGTAATATTGTGCATGAGTTATTTCCTTCTCTTCAACCAGATCAGGTCTTAACCTTGCAACGTAGGTTTTCGGAAGCATAAATCATGAACGCAATTAAATATTTGTCGGGTTGGAAGGCACCTGGAGTAGATGGTTTCCCTGTAGATTTTTTCAAAGTTTTTTAAAGAGTAGTGAAGAGTGATTTGTGTACAGTGTTTGGTGAGTTTCATCGTAACTCTAGACTGCCTAGGCAGTGTCATGTCAGATTAATCTCTCTTATTCTAAAAGAAAGCATCACCACATATATTATGCGCTTCCGTCCCATTTTTATAATGAGAGTCTTGTATCGTATAGTTGCAAAGGTCTTAGCATCAAGACTAAAATTGGTGGCATCTAATCTATTTTCTGATTTTTAGTTTGCTTTTATTCCAAATAGGAGAGTTCAACAAGCATATATATCAACTTCATAGGTCATTCATTCCATGCACACGAGTCGTACTCCTTATTTCATGTTGAAGCTTGATTTTAATAAAGCATATAATTCTGTGTACTGGCATTTTCTTTTGCAAGTGGTGAATCACATGGGATTCGGCATCCATTTTTCCAGATGTATGTCAGAGCTCCTTACCAATGCACAAGCCATGGTGTCCATTAACATGATAAAGGGTGAGCAATTTTCATTGCGGCGTGGCCTACGACAGGGATGTTCGTTATCTTCGCTTTTGTTTAATACAGTGGTAGAAGGACTTGCGGTGGTTCTTAGACACGCACATACAAGGGGCTTCATACAATCATTGGATATCCAAGGTTTTTCTGGGCATATTATACAATATGTAGACGATATGCTAGTCTTTGAAAGGGCTTCACTGCAGCAGATGCTCCGCATAAAGCTTATTCTCATGTTTTTTGCAACTTTGTTCGGGCTGAGGCTTAATAAAAGTAAGTGTTCGGTCACGCTTCTGAATGGCGATCCGACCAGTCAAAACGCGGTGAAAAAAATTTCAACTACGCTATAGGGCCGTTGCTGATTAAGTACTTGGAGATGCCCCTACAAGTCAAGTCAACCTCTAAAATATCATGGTCCCTGGTTGTTGACAAGGTATCTTAAGCTCCAGTCTTGGCATGCCAGATATTTGTCTCTTGCAGGCAGAATTACTTTGATCAAGCATGTTTTGTCAGCGATTCCGGAATTCTTCATGTCAGTTTGTGTCATGCCAGTCAACGTTGAGCAACGGCTTAAGCGCAACCTGTCAAGTTTTTTGTAGCGTAGTGTAAATGGACCTTATAAGAGGCACTTGGTGGGATGAGACTCCAGCGTTATGCCAAGGACTATGGCTGGCATAGGAATTTTTGTTTTGCGTAAAAGGAGTGTGGCATTGGCTGTGAAGCAGTGTTGGTTGGCTCATACTTCATAGGATGCATGTGCAAACTTCCTCTGACTGAAATATGGTCTAATCAATTCACTTGTTGTTCATCGGGGGGCTCGTGGACCATACACATCGCATTTGAGAAAAATGTAGTTCAGGGCATTGTGTTTGTTTCTTAACAGGGATTTGGATGTGGGGGTAGACAAATCTTGGCTTCAATGGGCAGTCTCAATTGCGGGAGTTTTCTAAGTCCACAAGGTCTACTGTTCTCTTTTACCTCCAGGTTCAAGCTGGATCCCCAAACATGCTTTATGGGCGAAGGGACCACCTCCGAGGACCAAGGTATTGGCTTGGTTGATTCTTCATGACCGGATACAAACCCATAATCTCAAGATGATGGGGTTTCAGTTTCCCAGTTGGTGTGTGCTCTGTCGATAGGCTGAAGAAACCACACATCTTTTTTGGTCGTGTAAAGTGTTTCGGAAATTGTTTTCTAAAACTTAGAGGGCTCCATCAGTTGTTGTGCGGGAGGGCTGCTTTGCGTTAGATCTTATCCTCGACCCTGCTATAATTAGACATGAAAAGAAGTGGAGAACTATTTGGAGAGTTTGGTTATTTACAGTGTGGTGGTTCATATGGATGGCCAGAAATGATGCTACTTTTCGGGATGTCCCGTTCAACCTTAACCGTTTGACTCATAGGGTCTTGGCTGATGTGTATGCTATCTTACACATATATCTCAAAGACCTGACTCTGCTTCCAACCGATCCTCACCTAGATGTCTATGGTCCTTCATGAGTTTTCTGTTTTGTGTTCATGTTTTTCTGTTTTTGGGTGTAAATGGTGTTTTCATGTTGTGCTTTTGTGTTTGTGCTTGTGGGACTCAACGCTTTGTTGAGTTTCACTTTTAAGTAATGTTGATCGCTTTTCGGCTCTCTCTCTCTCTCTCTCTCTATATATATATATATATATATATATATATATATATATATATATATATATATATATATATATATATATATATATATATATATATATGCATTCCTTTGAGTCTCTCTCGACTTTTTATCTGCTCCTCTTGGCCCCACAACCATAACGCACAAATGACAAGCTCATCAACCATGGGCCACCACCCACAACACACCTCACTCGGAGTTTTGCAGGGTTCCAGCCATCGTCCCTGGTTTGGAAGTAGTCTCTGACACACTATGCACATGACCAAGTCCTTTCTCTCGTTCCTGCTCTGGTTGGTGCCTTGCATCAGACCATTCATCATCTAGTTTCTTCTTCTTTTTGGCATGCTTTTTTAGAATTAGGATTTTTGGTGATTTTTATGATTAGTATTTAATTAGTTTTTTTTATAGTTTTTTCATTTAACATATAAAATTTAAAATATTGTCCATTGGGATTAAGATTTAGGATTTTGGTTTAGTTTTTCATAAATAGTTGTATTTCAATAACTAGGTTTAGAACTTTTTATGTTTTTTTTCTAATTAGCATTTAGATTTTAATGTGATGGATATTATTTAGTTATTTATGTATTTTTTGATCAATATTAGACATAATCAATATGCTTGATTTTAGTTAGAAATTTAAAGATTTTATTATTTTTGTGTTTCAATTAGCTTATGTATGAAAACTATGAATGATATTTGCTAAGATTGAGGTTTTCATTTAATTTTTTTAATAGCATGAATATTAAATTACTTTTTAAAGTTTTTTATATTTTTTCTAATAGCATTTAGATAAATATTTAGTTTTAGATATTTTTTGAATTTTAATTAACATTAAACATGATTTTACATGCTTAATTAGCGTAGATGCATAATTGATCATGTAAGAATTGGAGTTTCAATTTTATATTTGTTTAAATTATATAAATTTTGGATTATGTTTTAAGGGTGTTATATGCTTTTTCTTTTAATTAGCATTAATCATAAATAAATAATGAATACTTGACTTTTGTTAGAACTTAAAATTTTAAGGTTTTTTTTTTTCGTTTCAACTAGTATAGATGAAAATTTTAGGTGGTATCCCTTGTGGTAAGCGGGGTTATCTGCCAAGCTGAATGCTTAGGTTCGAATCCCTTTACCACATGGGGCTTAAGAGATATCTGGTAGGGGTGTGCCTAACCCCAGCTTGCCTTTCAAAAAGAAAAAAGAAAAAAGAAAAAGGTCTTCCACTATTCCAGTTTCGAGTCTCAAAATAGCCCCACCTTTTTCCGGCTAGCCTCTCAATCATCGACAGCACATTAGCAAGCCTCTGGTTGGTCCCAAGAGCAAGGGCAGCAAGCTCACACAGAGATCCCGGCTATTGATACCTGTGTTAATGAAGGTAGCAATGTTCTTTTTAGAAAGAGTAAACTAAATTTTATTCAAGAAAATTCAAGGCTTAGCGTGATGAGGTATCGACCCCTAGCTTTGCAATAACATCAGGAAAAGCGATGAAAATAGGATGGGTCCAAGACACAACATTCATACGCCATTTTAGCATGACCATATGAAATATATCAATAAGACTGCAAAATTAACACAGGTCATGCTGGTCTCATTCTCCCTCCAAAAATTCTGCAGTTTCTCCTTCCAAACCGCCCACCATGTTGTCAATAACCAACACCTCCAAACATAAACCCAGTTGCAGCTTCTAGGCGGTAGGGCCTGGTTAATAAGTAGGTCCTTCGCGAAGGACTCAGCCTGTACTTGAATGCGCAAGTGCTGCCATGAAACTATGAAGATAGATTGGAAGTATGAGCAGAACCAGAATAAATGCTAAGAGGATTCGCCTTGCGAACCACAAAGACAATATATGCTAACCATATGATGAAGGTAGCAATGTTAAAAAACCTGCCTACCAGAGGGTATAGCCAGCTTTGACCTTGTAGTAATGGACACTTTCCATAGGTTTTGAACCATGGTCTGATGACAAACCATTTTTGTCGCCTAGCCAGCGGCGCGACCCTTATGGGCTCCTAAATTGGACCACTTGAAGTTGTTACACCAACCTGGTGAAAATTGGATTTCTAAAAAGAGATTTCAAGCCTAGAGGCACGTTCTTAAGATCGCTATCTTTAGAACTTCAATCGCCCCACTTCGGAAATTCCGAAGATGCGAAAAAGGGTTTTGTTACGACTGAGTTCCCAGAATACAACTAGGCTTGAACCTCAAGAGAGTCACTGCTTCGCAAGAACAGATGACCTCTCCCACACATGAACTTTGCAAGCCAAACCGAGAAGAAGAAAGGAGAAAACTGGAGAGTCAGAGATTCTGATATTCAAAAGAAGAAAATAGAAGAATTTATAGACTTTAGAGAGGCCAAAACGTTTTGCGATAAATGAGATTAAAGGCCATAAATCTGACGGTTTGAAAATAGGACGAAAAGGTAACTGAACGGTCACCCTCCTTTGACTGTCAATCAAAGGCCTCCAAAACCGTCCAACAGTCACAAAGCGCCTTAAACTCAATATAAATGATATTAAAATTTTCAAATGGCCAGATATCTCAAAACCGAAAATCAAAATGGATATTTGCGCCTCATATGCACCTCGCACCGCTGCGAGCGTGCGAAGTGCAAAGTGCGCCATCAAAACGCCACATTGCGCCTCAAGAGCCCTTGCGCACACACGCGCGTGTGTGTGCGAACGGCGCGTCCGTTGTTGCACGATGCGCAGCAACGTCCGCAAGTCACCCATGGACACAAGGCTTACCAAAGTAAAGAATAGAGAACAAAGTCTGTATTTAAACAACTAGAAAACTGATTTCTCTTAGATATGGGACTAAACTTTTTAAAACACTTTTGGTGGAAAGAAATCATCAATTTTAAAACTTTCCTAACAATCCCCCACTAGTTTTAAAATATATTTGGCTTGCATAAAAACTTATGCATCAGTGAGAGTGTCTGCATGACTTGAACCCCCACTTTTTGAAAGAAAACCTAAATTTACCAAGGTGCTAAGTGGACTTACCTTGAACTTAGCTCCTTATATTGTTAACGAAGTTTTCAATCATACATAAGTTTCCAAAAGTTCGATTGTGTGGATTTCATGTTGGCACATCTAGAGCCTTGTGCTTTCCTAGATTCATGAGTGCTCTAGAGAATTGTCAATTCTCATAAGAAACGGCTCACATTTCTACACTCATTTAGGTGAGTTTGTCTAGGTGTACTGTAACACACACCTTAGCTTTAAGGCCTACAAACTCATTAAGAGCTATTAGCTCAACCCTCATATTAGTTAAAGCTCATGAGCACACATCAGTAATGGGCTTACATAAATATGCTCAATATCTGTCATTCACCAATTTGTTTCTCATTGAACCTATGCATGTGGGATCTCCAGCGCTCTAGGTTGGGTATCCTTAGGTGATGACTTAATTGGCTTAATTCCCATTCCCCTCGATGTTTTATTGATGACATCTCTCGAAAGGCCTTTCGTAAATAGGTCTGCCAAATTTTGACATGACTTCACATATTTCAATGAAATAATATTGTCATCAATCATTTGTCTTATAAAACTATGTCTTAGACAAATATGTCTAGACTTCTCACTGTATTTCATATTACCTGCTTTACATATAGCTGATTGGCTATCACAAAACATTGAAATAGCTGGTATAGGCTTCTCACCTAGTGGAATATCCACTAGCATATTCTTAAGCCATTCAGCTTCTCTACAAGCAGATGCCAAAGCAATAAACTAAGATTCCATTGTAGAATGAGTTATACAGGTCTGTTTCTTAGACCCCCATGCAACTACTACTCCTCCAAGGGTAAAAACCCAACCACTTGTAGACTTGGAATCTTCAAAGTCAGTATTCCAACTTGCATCACTATACCCTTCAATAACAGCAGGAAACTCGGTATAGTGAATTCCATAGTCTAAAGTATGCTTTAGATATCTAAGAATCTTGTTCACTGCATTCCAGTGTTGATGACCAGGATTATTAGTGTATCTACACACTTTATTCATTGCATAGGCAATGTCAGGCCTTGTGTAGTTCATTGCATACATAAGGCTACCTACAACACTGGCATATTTTAATTGTTGAACACTAGCACCATCATTAGGAGTCAATTTCATATTTGGATCATATGGGGTGCATGCTGGTGAACTATTAAGATATCCATACTTTGTAAGAATTTTCTCAATATAATGTGATTGACATAATACAATGCCATTTTTATTTCTTATAATTTTGATTCCTAAAATAACATCTGCAACACCCAAGTCTTTCATACAAAACAAGGAAGATAAAAAAAAAATTGTTTGATTTATGCATTCACTATTGTTACCCAAAATAAGCATATCATCAACATATAAACAAATAATAATAATTGAGCTACTATCTACTTTACTGTAGACACATTTGTCCGCATCATGAATTTTAAAACCATTATGCACCAGAGAACTATCAAAATTTTCATGCCATTGCTTAGGGGCTTGCTTTAATCCATACAAGGATTTCTCAAGTTTGCAAACTTTGCGCTCTTGCCCTAGCACTACAAAACCTTCAGGTTGCTCCATATATATCTCTTTATCTAATTCTTCATTCAAAAAGGTTGTTTTCACGTCCATTTGATGGATTTGAAGCTTATATATGGCAGCCATGGCAATCAGAATTCTAATAGTAGATATTCTGGTTACAGAAGCAAAAAGTATCAAAATAATCAATACCTTCTTTTTGTTTAAAGCCTTTTGCAACCAAACGTGCTTTAAATTTATCGATTGTACCATCTGATTTTAATTTCTTTTTGAAAATCCATTTGCAGCCAATAGTTTTGCAACCAACAGGTAAATCCACTAATTTCCAAACATTATTAGACATAATTGATTATATTTCATCATTAATAGCTTCTCTCCAAAAGGCAGCATCTTGAGAAGACATAGCCTCTTGAAAAGACACAGGATCATTTTCAATTAGAAATGTATAAAAGTCAGAACCAAAATTAATTGGTTTTCTAATGCGTTTACTGAGTCTAACTTCAGTTTCTGGTTCATCAACACATTCTATAGAATATTCAATCATGTCATTTACAGGAAGTTCATCTACTATAATCTGGCTGCCATCAAGAAGAGAATCAAATGCATTTTTATGTTCTATGAAAGATGCATCTCTAGATTCTACAATAACATCATTAACAATGTCCAAAAATCTATATGCTTTACTATGTTCAGCATACCCAACAAATGCACATTTAAATGCTTTAGGTCCAACCTTCTTCCTTTTATTTTCTGGAATTTTAACATACGCTAAACAACCCCAAACACGAAAATAACTAAGATTAGGTTTCTTACCAAAACACAATTCATAAGGTGATTTATCAGATTTGGAATAAGGAACTCGATTAAGAATATAACAAGCAGAAAGTATAGCCTCTCCCCATAAGTTGGAATGCAAACCTGTATTAAGAAGCATATCATTCATCATTTTTACAAGTGTTCTGTTTTTCCTTTCTGCTACTCCATTTTGTTCAGGAGTCCTAGGAGCTGACGTTTGATGGATAATACCATTATCTTCACAGAATTTATCAAATTCTCCACCTAAGTATTCACCTTCTCTATCTGTTCTTAAATATACAATCTTTGTTTTAAACCTATTTTGTACTTCAGCTAGATAAAGAAGAAATTTGGAAAATACTTCAAATTTATGTTTCAACAAATAAACATAACAAAATTTTGAGTAATCATCTATAAAGGTAATAAAGTACCTATTGCCACCACGACTCAAAACATTATCCATCATACACACATCATTATACACTAATTCAAGCAATTTATAATTCTTTTCTACACTAGGAAACGGGAGTCTAGTTAGCTTAGTTTGAATGCATGTCTCACACTTATGTTTATGTTCTATTCTCACATGACACGGAAGAAGACCAAAATTATTCATATTATGAATGCAACGAGAATTTATATATCATAATCGTGAATGCCAAAGAAAATAGGAGTCAACCATATAAACAGAAGTAGTAGCTTCATTTATGCTCATCTTGAACATACCACCAGTGGCAAACCCTTTTACCACAAAGATTTTCCCTTTGGTCACAGTTATAATCTCAGACTCAATAACAATCTTAAAACCATTTCGTGACAGGAGTTTTAGAGAGATTAAATTTTTTCCGAACTTCTGAAGCATAGTGGACATTCTCAAGTGTTAGGACTTTCCCGGAGGTGAACTTAATTTCCACACTCCCTTTTCCCAACACTTTAGTTGAGGAAGAGTTTCCCATAAAGAGATTGCATCCGTCCCCCACTACTTCATACGACTTGAACAAGTTCCTGTCGTTTGCCACATGAACTGTGCTTCCAGTATCCAGGTACCAGTCCTTATTTGCAGCCACCATAAAGGTTTCAGAGATTATAGCAACAAGCCTCTCCTCTGACTTATTTGGCTTAGGACCATTCCTCTTCCGTTCTCTGCATTCTCTAGCAAAATGGCCAAACTTGCCATAAACATAAAAACTAATTTTCTTTTTATCAGTTGGCTTTTTCCCTTTCACAAAATTCTTTTTGATTTTCTGGGTTTTCATGATTTTGCCACCCTTGTTACTAACAAAATTCACTTTAGGATAACCTTCTTTAGGACTCAAATTCTTTTTGTCACGAAGACGAGTCTCTTCCTCAATTCGGATGTCCTTAAGAAGGCCATCTAAAGTGATTTTCTCATTTTTATATTTTAGGTGATTCCTATATTCTTTTCAGGAATCCGGCAGCTTCCCAATGATGACAGCAACTTGGAAGTCATCATCAAGATACATACCTTCTCCTTTGATCTTATAGGCCAGTATTTGCATCTCATGAATTTGAGCAAGTATCGGCTTATCATCAACAATAGAAAAATTAACATACTGATCTACGATAAACCTTTTGTTACCAGCATCTTCTGCATTGTACTTGATCTCGAGTGCATTCCACAACTCTCCAGCCGACTCCAATGGTGAATACAGGTCAATGAGTGAATCGGCTAAAGTGTTCAAGATATGCCCTTTGCATCTGTAGTTGTCAGTATGCCACTTCTCTCGCTCTTTCTTCTGTTCTTCTGTCTCAACTTCTCCAGCAACGACAGTGGGACAGGGCTTTTTGAGAACATAGTCGATATGCAGCTCGGACAACAAGAAAGATACCTTTGATTGTCACCGCTTGAAGTTTGACCCATCAAATCGATCGAGTTTTTCAAGGTCACGGCTAAGCAGATTGATGGAGTTGGATGTCGAACCAGAGGCCATAGGTGAAGTTCTAAAATTGTTACACCAACCTGGTGAAAATTGGATTTTTGAAAAGAGATTTCAAGCCTAGAGGCACGTTCTTAAGATCGCTATCTTTAGAACCTCAATCACCCCACTCCAAAAATTTCGAAGATGCGAAAAAGGGTTTTGTTACGACTGAGTTCCCAGGATACAACTAGGCTTGAACCTCAAGAGAGTCACTGCTTCGCAAGAACAGATGACCTCTCCCACACATGAACTCTGCAAGCCAAACCGAGAAGAAGAAAGGAGAAAACTGGAGAGTCAGAGATTCTGATATTCAAAAGACGAAAATAGAAGAATTTATAAACTTTAGAGAGGCCAAAACGTTTTGTGATAAATGAGATTAAAGGTCATAAATCTGACGGTTTGAAAATAGGACGAAAAGGTACCTGAACGGTCACCCTCCTTTGACTGTTAATCAAAGGCCTCCAAAACCGTCTAACATTCACAAAGCGCCTTAAACTCAATATAAATGATATTAAAACATTTCAAACGGCCAGATATCTCAAAACCGAAAATCAAAACGGATATTTATTATTCCCGTTCCCTGAGTTCGACCCGATCTCATCCACTAGTGAGAACCGGTTTTTATTATTTGATGTCTGGTTTTCACATGTTTTTCATATAAAAAATCTTTTTCAAAATTACAACGATTTAAAAGAAGACATCAAATTTTTGGCGCCATTGCCGGGGAACGGCGTAATATTAGTATTCACTTTATTGCCTAGTGTTTGTGTTGCATTTAGGTTTAGAACCACGTATGTGCATAGCGTAGAGACTATCTTACTTTTCTGCACAGCCCACCTACTAGGACCCCCTTAGAGGTGACTGTGTACGATTGGTACCGTACACATAGATTTTATATTTCTTTGCATCATCTCTGTTATGTTTACTTGCGTGGTGATTGTTTAGTTTTTGTCATTTTTAGTTTACTCGCTTTGTGGTTTGCGTGGTTTGGCCGCTTAGTGCGTTAGTTAGGTAGAAAACCCAAAGTTAGGACGTGAGCTACACCGGTCTATTACGAGGTGTATGCAAGGGCGACGTTCACTTGACCCCGAGCTGGTAGAGCCGATTGAGGACCCCGAGTCCCTTATTAGGAGAGCCCAGAGATCTGCAACCATGGCTGAGAATCAGCAGATTACTCGTCCTCTGAGGGAGTATTTCATGCCCAACACTTACACTCTCGCCTCCTGCATCACAAGACCTGATGTACGAGCAAACCATTTTGAGATAAAGGCCAGTGTGATCCAAATGTTACCCTTGTTTTATGGCCTTAGTAATGAAGACCCATATCGTCATCTCGATGAATTTTTGGAGATTTTCTCGACAGTGCGAATCAACAACTTTGGAGATGATGCGATGAGGTTGACCCTGTTCCCCTTCTCTCTGAAGGACAAAGCGAAGAGTTGGTTAAAATCATTAGATACTGTTCGAATTACCACTTGGGAACATATGCAAAGAGAATTTTTAAAGAAATATTTCCCAATTGGTAAAACGAACCAGTTTCGTAAAGCGATAACCAGTTTTCCCAAATTGAAGGAGAACAGTTTCATGAGTCATGGGAGAGATTGAAAGATCTTCTCCGCAAGTTTCCCCACCACCAAGTGCCTCGCTGGCAACTGGTGCAATATTTCTGACGGTCTTACTGAAAAGAACCGTCAAATGGTGGATGCCGCGTGTGGGGGCACATTTATGCTCAAAAGTGAGGATGAAGCATGGTCACTTTTTGAGACATTGAGTGAGAATTCGATGCACCATGCGACAGCCTCACGGTTCGATAGGGCTGCACCTGCACAGGATAGCATTAAGGAGGCAGGTATTTTTGAGTTAGGGATGAACCTTGAGTTGAGCAACAAGGTTGACCAACTGTCCCAGAAATTAGATCAGTTTTTGTTGGGTCCCTCCCCTGCCATGCAGGTGTGCGCGTTGTGTGCGAGTCCTGCACACCATGTCTTCGAGTGCCCAGTTGCGCCATAATATCCTGAGTTTGTCCAAGAGCAAGCTCAGATGGCTCAAAACTTCGCTAGGCCCGTACCTAATCCATTTTCCAACACTTATAACTCGGGCTGGCGAAATCATCCCAATTTCTCATGGCGCAACTCACAGATCCACCCACCCAACCCTTCCCAGAGTCAACCAAGTCAAGGCGGTTATGCGGCTGGATTTCAAAGATCCAGTTATCCCCCAGTCCAACCTGTTTATATTCAACCCCAGTCTCATGAACCTTTACATAGTCAATCTTTTGAGGATAAGATTTTGCAAGCTTTGAGCTCACATACCCAGTCTATTGCAAAATTAGAGACTCAAATGGGGCAGCTCGCCGAGGCACTTAGCAGGCGAAGTGAGGGGACATTGCCTAGCCAGCCTATTGTCAACCCTAAGGGAAAGGAACCCATGCGTAGCTTGCATATGACCGATGCACATAAAGAGCAAGCTCAAGTAGTAACCCTTAGGAGTGGGAAGCAGTACCAAGCGAGGGAGGCTGCAGAAGAAAGAGAGAAGATAAGCGAGAAGCAGTCTGTCCCTAATATTTTATCTCAGGAAAGCGAGAAGATTCTTCCATCTGAGCCTTCACCATCCTACATTCCCAAAGCCCCCTTTCCTGAGGCGTTAGAAAGGCCAAGAGCATTAGGTAAATCCGGAGTGAACATGCAAGAGATGCTTGAGATATTCAAGCACGTTCAGATAAACCTCCCTTTACTAGATGCCATCCAACAGGTCCCTGCATATGCAAAGTTCCTCAAAGAACTTTGTACGCAAAAAAGGAAGTTGATGTCCCATGTGCAGAAAAAGATTTATTTAACTAGGCAGGTGAGCGCAGTATTGCAACATCAAACTCCACCTAAGCTCAAGGACCCAGGGACTCCTATCATCTCATGTGTCATAGGAAACATCACTGTTGGGCGTGCATTGCTCGACCTTGGGGCAAGTGTTAACATCTTGCCGGGTTTCTTTTATGACCAATTTGGATTGAAAGAGATGAAACCTACACCTATGACTCTTCAGCTAGCAGATAGATCTATCAAGGTCCCGAGAGGGATAATTGAAGATGTTTTAGTCAAGGTGGAGGATTGTTATTTCCCTGTCGACTTCGTGATATTAGATATGGAGGGAGTTGGTAGCCCACAACAGACTCCTATTATTCTCGGTCTCCCCTTCCTAGCTACCGCAAACGCGTGCATTAATTGCCGCACTGGTGCGATGGATGTGTCATTTGGAAATAGGAAGATACGGCTAAACATTTTTCGTGCTGCTATGGGGCCTGCTGTTGAGGAGGCTTCTTTCGAGGTTGATGTCATTCAAGATCTCGTAGAAGCAGAATATGCTTGGTTATTGAGTAATCCACCTCATGAGGAGGATAAGGATTCACTAGAAGAGGATCACCTAGAATTACTTGAAAATCAGATAGGTGAGTTGAGTTGGATCGGGCACTTCGAGCCATTTAGAGGTAGACAGGACGGAAACATAGTGCGCAGTGTCACAGATGACACTGTTTTTCATAGAGAGCCCGATTGAGTCTGACCTCATGTCCATTGATCTCATGGACGATGAAGGATTTTTCCAGGGATCCGTCTGGCTGGGGACGTGAAACTTAGTGCTTTATGGGAGGCAACCCATATCTTGTACATTATTAGATTTACTTAGAATTTATAGATTTTATTTTGTTTTTACTTTTTAGTTTTCTTCATGAGTTTTTCATATTCTTTTTGTTTCATTCATGGTTTCATGTTTTGTCATGTATACATTGCATTTATTACATTCATAGAACGTGTATTTTTAATTCATGTCAGGTCATTCTACTATTTTCCCTCATTTATTTCTCTCATGTGCATTCATGTAGTTTCATATAAGCATGGGGGAGTGCCACTGGGACAGTGTCATTCAAGCATGGGGGAGGGTGTAGTTTGCACACATGGATATTTTTGTTTACGTTCTTACACATGTTTACACATCTCTCATGAAAAGTAGATTTTTAAAGAAAGAGTTTGAACTTATATGAATGTTTCATATAAAAAAATCTTTTTCAAAATTACAACAATTTAAAAGAAGACATCAAATTTTTTAGATTTATGTCAGAAAAAAATTTCGTGGGGCTTAAAAATCCTCTAAAAACATCAGATTTGAAATAACATTCATATAAGTTCAAACTCTTTCTTTAAAAATCTACTTTTCATGAGAGATGTGTAAACATGTGTAAGAACGTAAACAGAAATATCCATGTGTGCAAACTACACCCTCCCCCATGGATATTTCTGTTTATTTCAAATCTGATGTTTTTAGAGGATTTTTAAGCCCCACGAAAATTTTTTCTGACATAAATCTAAAAATTATGGTTGTTTATGTGGATTTCAAAGAAATGATGATAGATACATGTTAGAATTTATTTTGAATCATAAATATGAATATGCACAGTTTTATTTTTGAAAAACTAAGCAAATGAAAAAAAAAAGTGTAAAAAAAAGAGCTCAAAAGAGAAAAAAATAGCATGCATTAGGTTGTTTGGATAATTCCACAATCCTTAGTAGATGGAACTTAGATGTAAGTTGAAACTTTTAATTCCATTTTCGAAAAGGAGAGTGGAAAACTTTGTGATCCTAAGTAACTGAGAACAGATACAAGTTGAAATATTTGACTCTCATGTTATAAAGGTGAATGAAGGAAGTCACTTTTATGTCTTAGTTGATATCTTTTTGTATGTATTGAAAAAGTATAGAAGATATTGACATTGCACAAGGCATAAAAGCAGACCACACGCAAGCTATATGAGAAAAATAAGTGCGCAAAAAGAAAAAGCGTGAAAAGAAAGAAAAGAGCTTAAAAAGAGAGAAAAGTTCAGTGCTTAGAAGTGTGATTGAGAAAACCTGTGCAGAAAACATATAAGTGAGGATAAGTAAATAATAATATGTTTTTATTGGATTTTCTAAGAATAAAACATAAATAGTTGTGATATTTAGAAAAGTGAAAGAAATTCTTTTTCTGTGGTGGTGCATAAAAGACTAATTATAGTTCGATTTTGAAATAATACGAAATATTTGTGAAAACAAAGTTTTTAATTACCTACTACTTGTGAGGATGTGTAATATTATGCATACATGACAGAGATGTTTGTGGGTAGCATCACTGCAAACCCTCACGAGACCTTACTCATCCACTGGGGTAACCCAGGGGTTGAAAGGGCTTGTTGCATGAGCTAAATGCAACCGTGATTCCTACGAAAGTGAGTTAGGTGATAGTTTGATCTCTTGCATTTTTCTAGTTTGCTCGAGGACTAGCAAAACATAAGCATGGGGGTATTTGATCATGCATATAATTCAGGGTTAATTAACATTGAAATATGCATGATTTTATGAAATAATGTTTCAAAAATTCAATTTTATGTTAGTTTTCGAGTAAATGTGCTAAAATGATTTAAAAATAGAAAATGCATGAAAAATAGTTTTATTTTACATTTTTATGCATATTTTAGTTTTTGTTATATTCATAGTAGTTTAGTTTTAGTTTTCAATTAAAAATGAAATCAAAAATAAAAAAATAGAGAAAAATATTTTTTTATTCATTTTAAGTGTTTTTTTTTAGGAAAAAAATTTTAAATATAAATATAAATTGTTAGAATAGTTTTTTTTAGTTCATAAATAAGTTTTGTTTTTAAATCTTTGAAAATTTTATAATAAACTGGTACATAGTTTTTGATTTTTGAAAAATTGCAAAAAATAAACACAAACCGGTTTAACCGGTTTGCTTTTCATAATAAAACTGTTTCAAACCGGTGAACCGGTTTGAACTCTTTTAAAATCCCCCAAAAACGCAAAAATCGTTGTCTCCCCCTTCCTGAAGCTACAACCCTCTCTTCTTCTCCTTCCTCTCCACTTCTCCTGAGTTTTTCTTCCCCTTCTTCCTCTTTCTCTCTTCTTCCCTGTTTTTCGGTGGAGAGACTTCCAGCAACGACGGCGGCGTACGGGAGGAGGCCGGCCATTCTCCTCTAACCCCTCAGGTTCACGGTGAGTGTTCTTCTTCTTCTTCTTCTTCTTCTTCTTCGTCTTCCTATTATTCTTCTTCTTCTTCGTTTTTATTTCTTTCTTTCTGAATGATAATCTGCATAATGTTTGAATCTCAATTTGGAAAAAAAAAAAGGAAAAGAAAGAAGAAAACATAAAAAGAAAATAAAATGGCTGAAGAGGAATCCGGCGATTGACAGGGACCTACCGGAATAGTGTTTTGATGAAGGATTCCGATCACTTCTTGCATTAATCTTTGATAAAAAAATTCTTGATCGGAATCTGCTGAAGGAGTTTCTGTATAATGAATCTAAAACAATATTAGGAGCAGATGACTTGTGACTAAAATTCTGTCGATCATATGAATTAAAAGGCTGAGTTCCGGCAGATGAAGTCCGGCTGAATGAGTTTTCCGGTGATGGATTATTTGAGTGTGAATGATTAGATGTTTGGATCAAATAGCTCCAAGTGATTCTTGATTTACTTTGTTTGATCTTCAAATTGAAAATATCGGATTAATGATCAGCCAGAATCTTCTGATTTTTTTGAATCAGTTTTTTTTCTGTTTTTACATTTTTTCTGATTTACATTGCTTTGCTGTTTTTACATTGTTTTTCTGATTTACATTGTTTTTCTGTTTTTGAACCAGTAATTGAAAATGTCGGATTAGAATTTTAGTCCTGATGTAAAAAGGAATTTAATCATGCTGTAAAGAGGAATCGGGATTCATTTAGGCTAATCATGAGTACATCGGCATGTGAACAAGTGAATTTTTACTGCTATCAGTAAAATTCAAATTTGATTACCAGAAATTTTTCTTACTGATATTCACTATATCGGATTTGAGTTTTGTTGATTATTAAGTGGATTTTGAGTAAAGTTGAAAATCTGAAGTTTATTACAGTTTGATACTAGTATCATCTATGGAATGTTAAAGTTCATTGATTGAACTTCATTGATTGGATTACTGAATTTCACTGAATTTTACATGTATTTTTCTAAGTGTCTCACTGATTCTTATGAAGTGTTTTGATAATAGTGGTTAAGTTAGCTGTTAGAGTAATTAGATTCCTTAGTTAATTAGCAGTTAGTATTACTTAGTTAAGAATTCCTCAATGAATTGTCATTTCAGTATTAACATTTAGTTAGTTAGTTTTTGTTTTTTCTTTTGTGTACTGCTCGTGTTTCGTTGGACTTGTGCAGGATTGCACGAGAGTGGAGCGGAAGAGATTATGTGACACGAAGTACGAAGATAGAAGATTTTTACTTTTCAGTTTAGAATTATAATTTTAATTGGGTTTGTAAATATTGCACTTTACGCCCTCTGCGAATGGTATTCATTTGTTGTAATAGCTAGTTGTTTTTACTTTTCTTAAACATTTTACATTTCAATAATTCAGCAATAAAGAATAGTTTAGAATTGTGTGCTTGAATACAAAATATTCCCGTTCCCTGAGTTCGACCCGGTCTCATCCACTAGTGAGAACCGATTTTTATTATTTGATGTCTGGTTTTCACATGTTTTTCATATAAAAAATCTTTTTCAAAATTACAATGATTTAAAAGAAGACATCAATCCCCCACTAGTTTTAAAATATATTTGGCTTGCATAAAAACTTATGCATCAGTGAGAGTGTCTGCATGACTTGAACCCCCACTTTTTGAAAGAAAACCTAAATTTACCAAGGTGCTAAGTGGACTTACCTTGAACTTAGCTCCTTATATTGTTAACGAAGTTTTCAATCATACATAAGTTTCCAAAAGTTCGATTGTGTGGATTTCATGTTGGCACATCTAGAGCCTTGTGCTTTCCTGGATTCATGAGTGCTCTAGAGAATTGTCAATTCTCATAAGAAACGGCTCACATTTCTACACTCATTTAGGTGAGTTTGTCTAGGTGTACTGTAACACACACCTTAGCTTTAAGGCCTACAAACTCATTAAGAGCTATTAGCTCAACCCTCATATTAGTTAAAGCTCATGAGCACACATCAGTAATGGGCTTACATAAATATGCTCAATATCTGTCATTCACCAATTTGTTTCTCATTGAACCTATGCATGTGGGATCTCCAGCGCTCTAGGTTGGGTATCCTTAGGTGATGACTTAATTGGCTTAATTCCCATTCCCCTCGATGTTTTATTGATGACATCTCTCGAAAGGCCTTTCGTAAATGGGTCTGCCAAATTTTGACATGACTTCACATATTTCAATGAAATAATATTGTCATCAATCATTTGTCTTATAAAACTGTGTCTTAGACAAATATGTCTAGACTTCCCACTGTATTTCATATTACCTGCTTTACATATAGCTGATTGGCTATCACAAAACATTGAAATAGCTGGTATAGGCTTCTCACCTAGTGGAATATCCACTAGCATATTCTTAAGCCATTCAGCTTCTCTACAAGCAGATGCCAAAGCAATAAACTAAGATTCCATTGTAGAATGAGTTATACAGGTCTGTTTCTTAGACCCCCATGCAACTCCTACTCCTCCAAGGGTAAAAACCCAACCACTTGTAGACTTGGAATCTTCAAAGTCAGTATTCCAACTTGCATCACTATATCCTTCAATAACAGCAGGAAACTCGATATAGTGAATTCCATAGTCTAAAGTATGCTTTAGATATCTAAGAATCCTGTTCACTGCATTCCAGTGTTGATGACCAGGATTATTAGTGTATCTACACACTTTACTCATTGCATAGGCAATGTCAGGCCTTGTGCAGTTCATTGCATACATAAGGCTACCTACAACACTGGCATATTTTAATTGTTGAACACTAGCACCATCATTAGGAGTCAATTTCATATTTGGATCATATGGGGTGCATGTTGGTGAACTATTAAGATATCCATACTTTGTTAGAATTTTCTCAATATAATGTGATTGACATAATACAATGCCATTTTTATTTCTTATAATTTTGATTCCTAAAATAACATCTGCAACACCCAAGTCTTTCATACAAAACAAGTTAGATAAAAATCTTTTTGTTTGATTTATGCATTCACTATTGTTACCCAAAATAAGCATATCATCAACATATAAACAAATAATAATAATTGAGCTACTATCTACTTTACTGTAGACACATTTGTCCGCATCATGAATTTTAAAACCATTATGCACCAGAGAACTATCAAAATTTTCATGCCATTGCTTAGGGGCTTGCTTTAATCCATACAAGGATTTCTCAAGTTTGCAAACTTTGCGCTCTTGCCCTAGCACTACAAAACCTTCAGGTTGCTCCATATATATCTCTTTATCTAATTCTTCATTCAAAAAGGTTGTTTTCACGTCCATTTGATGGATTTGAAGCTTATATATGGCAGCCATGGCAATCAGAATTCTAATAGTAGATATTCTGGTTACAGAAGCAAAAAGTATCAAAATAATCAATACCTTCTTTTTGTTTAAAGCCTTTTGCAACCAAACGTGCTTTAAATTTATCGATTGTACCATCTGATTTTAATTTCTTTTTGAAAATCCATTTGCAGCCAATAGTTTTGCAACCAACAGGTAAATCCACTAATTTCCAAACATTATTAGACATAATTGATTATATTTCATCATTAATAGCTTCTCTCCAAAAGGCAGCATCTTGAGAAGACATAGCCTCTTGAAAAGACACAGGATCATTTTCAATTAGAAATGTATAAAAGTCAGAACCAAAATTAATTGGTTTTCTAATGCGTTTACTGAGTCTAACTTCAGTTTCTGGTTCATCAACACATTCTATAGAATATTCAATCATGTCATTTACAGGAAGTTCATCTACTATAAGCTGGCTGCCATCAAGAAGAGAATCAAATGCATTTTTATGTTCTATGAAAGATGCATCTCTAGATTCTACAATAACATCATTAACAATGTCCAAAAATCTATATGCTTTACTATGTTCAGCATACCCAACAAATGCACATTTAAATGCTTTAGGTCCAACCTTCTTCCTTTTATTTTCTGGAATTTTAACATACGCTAAACAACCCCAAACACGAAAATAACTAAGATTAGGTTTCTTACCAAAACACAATTCATAAGGTGATTTATCAGATTTGGAATAAGGAACTCGATTAAGAATATAACAAGCAGAAAGTATAGCCTCTCCCCATAAGTTGGAATGCAAACCTGTATTAAGAAGCATATCATTCATCATTTTTACAAGTGTTCTGTTTTTCCTTTCTGCTACTCCATTTTGTTCAGGAGTCCTAGGAGCTGACGTTTGATGGATAATACCATTATCTTCACAGAATTTATCAAATTCTCCACCTAAGTATTCACCTTCTCTATCTGTTCTTAAATATACAATCTTTGTTTTAAACCTATTTTGTACTTCAGCTAGATAAAGAAGAAATTTGGAAAATACTTCAGATTTATGTTTCAACAAATAAACATAACAAAATTTTGAGTAATCATCTATAAAGGTAATAAAGTACTTATTGCCATCACGACTCAAAACATTATCCATCGTACACACATCAGAATGCACTAATTCAAGCAATTTATAATTCTTTTCTACACTAGGAAACAGGAGTCTAGTTAGCTTAGTTTGAATGCATGTCTCACACTTATGTTTATGTTCTATTCTCACATGACACGGAAGAAGACCAAAATTATTCATATTATGAATGCAACGAGAATTTATATGTCCTAATCGTGAATGCCAAAGAAAATAGGAGTCAACCATATAAACAGAAGTAGTAGCTTCATTTATGCTCGTCTTGAACATACCACCAGTGGCAAATCCTTTTCCAGCAAAGATTTTCCCTTTGGTCACAGTTACAATCCCAGACTCAATAACAATCTTAAAACCATTTCGTGACAGGAGATTTGCAGAGATTAAATTTTTTTCCGAACTTCTGGAGCATAGTGGACATTCTCAAGTGTTAGGACTTTCCCGGAGGTGAACTTAATTTTCACACTCCTATTTCCCAGCACTTTAGTTGAGGAAGAGTTTCCCATAAAGAGATTGCATCCCTCCCCCACTACTTCATACGACTTGAACAAGTTCCTGTCGTTTGCCACATGAACTGTGCTTCCAGTATCCAGGTACCAGTCCTTATTTGCAGCCACCATAAAGGTTTCAGAGATTATAGCAACAAGCCTCTCCTCTAACTCATTTGGCTTAGGACCAGTCCTCTTCCGTTCTCTGCATTCTCTAGCAAAATGGCCAAACTTGCCACAAACATAGCAACTAATTTTCTTTTTATCAGTTGGTTTTTTCCCTTTCACAAAATTCTTTTTGATTTTCTGGGTTTTCATGATTTTGCCACCCTTGTTACTAACAAAATTCACTTTAAGATAACCTTCTTTAGGACTCGAATTCTTTTTGTCACGAAGACGTGTCTCTTCCTCAATTCGGATGTCCTTAAGAAGGCCATCTAAAGTGATTTTCTCATTTTTATGTTTTAGGTGATTCCTATATTTTTTTCAGGAATCCGACAGCTTCCCAATGATGACAGCAACTTGGAAGTCATCATCAAGATACATACCTTCTCCTTTGATCTTATAGGCCAGTATTTGCATCTCATGAATTTGAGCAAGTATTGGCTTATCATCAACAATAGAAAAATTAACATACTGATCTACGATAAACCTTTTGTTACCAGCATCTTCTGCATTGTACTTGATCTCGAGAGCATTCCACAACTCTCCAGCCGACTCCAATGGTGAATACAGGTCAAAGAGTGAATCGGATAAAGTGTTCAGAATATGCCCTTTGCATCTGTAGTTGTCAGTATGCCACTTCTCTCGCTCTTTCTTCTGTTCTTCTGTCTCAACTTCTCCAGCAATGACAGTGGGACAGGGCTTTTTGAGAACATAGTCGATATGCAGCTCAGACAACAAGAAAGATACCTTTGATTGTCACCGCTTGAAGTTTGACCTATCAAATCGATCGAGTTTTTCAAGGTCACGGCTAAGCAGATTGATGGAGTTGGATGTCGAACCAGAGGCCATAGGTGAAGTTCTGAAATTGTTACACCAACCTGGTGAAAATTGGATTTTTGAAAAGAGATTTCAAGCCTAGAGGCACGTTCTTAAGATCGCTATCTTTAGAACCTCAATCACCCCACTCCAAAAATTTCGAAGATGCGAAAAAGGGTTTTGTTACGACTGAGTTCCCAGGATACAACTAGGCTTGAACCTCAAGAGAGTCACTGCTTCGCAAGAACAGATGACCTCTCCCACACATGAACTCTGCAAGCCAAACCGAGAAGAAGAAAGGAGAAAACTGGAGAGTCAGAGATTCTGATATTCAAAAGACGAAAATAGAAGAATTTATAGACTTTAGAGAGGCCAAAACGTTTTGCGATAAATAAGATTAAAGGTCATAAATCTGACGGTTTGAAAATAGGACGAAAAGGTACCTGAACGGTCACCCTCCTTTAACTGTTAATCAAAGGCCTCCAAAACCGTCCAACAGTCACAAAGCGCCTTAAACTCAATATAAATGATATTAAAACTTTTCAAACGGCCAGATATCTCAAAACCGAAAATCAAAACGGATATTTGCGCCTCATATGCACCTCGCCATCAAAACGCCACATTGCGCCTCAAGCGCCCTTGCGCACGCACGCGCGCGTGCGCGTGTGCGCGAACGGCGCAACAACGTTCGCAAGCCACCCATGGACACAAGGCTTACCAAAGTAAAGAATAGAGAACAAAGTCTGTATTTAAACAACTAGAAAACTGATTTCATCTTAGATATGAGACTAAACTTTTTAAAACACTTTTGGTGGAAAGAAATCATCAATTTTAAAACTTTCCTAACAGAAGTATGTACTTATTATGAGATTAAACCAAAGACAAAGCTGAGGTTGATTACTCTTTGCCAAGTCCTGGGTCCAATACAATTGGGATAAGGCCAAACTTTGTACCCAAGCCCATGTTTTCTAAGGCTGGTACCTAAGGAACATAAGGTACTTGCCCATGAGGGCTCACTCATCTGTTTTTTTTTCTCATCCGATAAAGGCAACTCATGAATGTAACCAAGTTGATGAGACCACACAGGTTTAAGACCCATGGGTGCTAGCCATTGCGATGAGGCTAAAGCTAGGTCTACTTCTTGGTAGGGGTGGCAATTTCTAACACGACCCGCCAACCCGCTTCTTAGCCGGGTTTGGGTTTGGCATATAGGTTCGTGTCGTAAACAGGTTGACCCACCTAACCCGTTTATTAAACGGGTCGGGTTCATGTTAGGGGTTTATCTGACCCGACCCGTTTATTAAACGGGTTAACCATGTCATATCGGGTTACCCATTTAATAAATGGGTCGGGTTCGTGTTTGCCACAGCCAACCCGTTTAATAAATGGGTCGGGTTCGTGTTGAGGTATGCTGACCCGCCAACCCAGCCCGATTGCCAGCCCTACTTCTTGGTGGGCAAAAGGGACTCAGGTTTGACACCAATGGACTCTTTAAGAGAAGCAATTTTTCCTAGTAAAAGAAAAAAGATAGTTACTTTAACCTTATGTCGTATTGCTTATAAATTCTCAAAAACAAATATTTACTAATGATATTAAAAAAAATTTACAATATAAACACAAGCACTAAATCACATGCACTTGGGGAATGACAGTGGTTGTAAGTTTGATTTTTTTTTTTTGGTCTTTGCATCATCGACTGGTCTTCTTCTTTTTTTGATAGGCAAGCTGGGGTAAGGCAGACCCCTACCAGTTATATAATCATGCCATTGGGATTCGAACTTGCAACTTCCCAACACAAGGTGATGTGCACTAGCTGCTCTTACCAGACAAGCGGTATCATCTATTGGTCTTTGGCAAGCCTTGAGGTTCTCCTAGCTACCCACTGATGAGGCACTCAGCTTCGACCTTGTAGCAAAGGACACCACCCGTGGATTCGAATAGTGGTTGTCCCATGTATGAGAAAAAATTTTGTTTCAACCTTTTTTTCTACTGGATCCAGCATTGTTATAGAAAATTTGGGTCCAGAATACAGATTCAACTCCACTTAGCATCTTGTTTGGACACAGTCCACAACTCCAGATTAAGATCTATTGCTTAGAATTTCAATCTAGATTCAGATTTATTATGATCCTGCGAGTATCTGATCCGTTGCGGCCCTATCTGATGCACCTAAGTCAGTACATATCCAAGCCCATATCCAACTATATCCAATTATTACAACACCTAATTTGCGCAGTGCCTTGCTAATTTGTTTTTTCTTCGAAACACATATTATAGATAAACATGAGCCATATAGGAGTTGGATGTGGATTTTGGGCAGAAGGATTGGCATTCATATAAATCATATCCATATATGACATGAATTTAGGTTGCGTATTTATAAACAAGGGATTGGATCCAATTAGAAAACTGATTGGGATCCAATTGGTTCCTGTGAATATTAAGAACAACCATCGTTTCTGCCTCACAAGCCTCGGCCTGATATTGTTCACGTGGATCTGGTAATCAACCTGGTCCACTCTCAACATGATCCAGTTTGACCAAGATTGAGGCTGGTTGGTCAAAAGTCAATCTGGTCCAGATCAAACTTGGTTCAGCAGTGGTCATACTGTTAACAGCCCTAACCGGATCCATTTTCCATTAGCTTATTAATATAAAACACCCCACACTTAAAAACTGAAATTCAGCTATTTGGAACCTGCCCATTTTGTAGGTTTCCATTTCCCATGCTACTTATATCTTAAAGGATCCAAACTATAGGACTCGTAACCAAAAGTTCATAAAAAAAAATATTGGCAATTTTGTGATATAACGATGAATTTTTATTGTGATATTAACTCTATATTTTTCTGAGATTTTCCTAAAGAAAAAATATATTCACTTGAGGAATTTTCTTCACTGAATTTTTGGATCTGGTTCAGATCAAAGTCGAAACTCCGATCTATTTGCTTCCTTGTTTAGGTGTGGGCATCGGGTCGGAACTGGTTTCAATCTGCCTATGTAGCCCAGAACCTGGGCTTTCTCATATCCGACCCGGTTTAAACCCTATACGAGAAACAAAAACCCTTTGGGTTTTGTTTTTCGCGCTTCCTCTGGGGCGCCAATGTTCCTTCATAAATTGGAGGGACTTGCTCACTGTCTTCACTGTAAAACACACACAGACACACACACACTCTCTCTCTCTCTCATTTCAATAAATTCTCGCTAATTATTGCTTTGGTTATTCTGATTCATCGGCCGATCTTCCTTTTCAATTTCGATAATCTTCGTTTATTCTTCAATCTGATTGATTTGAATCTTTCGACTTTCATTTTCGGTGGGTTTTATGCAAGAGAATGGATGCCCGCGAGCGCTACACCTTCAAACCATCCCTCCGGTGGAACCCTCGCGTCCAAGAATACCTCGTCGCGGCGTACGGGCGCGACCGTTTCTCCCGGATTTCCGATGCCCTAACGTACGCTTTGATCTGGTTTCGATTCCTTGTTTCTTTTCCTTCTTTTCGATATTTGATCGGGCCGTGATTAAGGGTTCGATCCTGAGGAAATTGGATTTCCCCTCTTATAGTTGCTTGTTCGGTACCCGTGTTTGCGTTTGTTTCGATTGGGAACCCTATAATTCAATCTTGTTTTGATTCGTTTTTGTGTATTCTTTTTTGAACTTTTGATCGTATCGTGGGTAAGGATTTCTTGATTGAAAGATTGGATGCCGTGATTGCAATTCGGTTCGCTTCAAGTACTCGAATTCTCCTTGTTAGTTGTTTAATCGGTATTTGTGCTTGCATTTCGTTTTATTCGTGGTTTATGATTCCGAAGGTTCACGTACTTGAACTTTGTTAGGTGTTGATTGAATTCTAGAGTTCTGGTTTTATTGCGAAATGAGAAATTGCTTGCTTCTGTTTGTTGGGTGATATGGTGGGAAAAATGATCCCTCGGCCTTTTGATGAGTTTGAAAACTTACATGTTTGCAATGCCCTGTGATTCTTGGATCCTGTGATTGTAAATCACAATCACCATACTTTCTCAGGGTTTGTGGAACATGAAAAAGTAAAAGTTTTATTGTGATTGTTTTTGCCTCTTTTTTCCTTGAATCTTGTAAAAGTAGATTACAAGGTTGACCTTGTGATTCACAATTAGGGCACGTTTGTTTTGGTCACAGGTGGGAAAGTAGAAGCTTGAGAAAGTTGATCACAAGGTCAACCTTCTTATCTACTTTCACAAGTTTCAAGGCAAAAAGAGGCAAGGCTGGCAATGACAGTCACAAATTCTACTTTTTCATGTTTCACTAACCTTGAGAAAGTATGGTGATTGTGATTTACAATCACATGGCATTGCAAACATGCCCGTGATTTACAAGCACGGTCTTGAGAAAATCTAAGGATAACAGGGAGCTTCTACTTTCTCATCTTCTACTTTCTTAAGCTTCTACTTCCTCACCTGTCGTAGCAACATTTGCTGCCAGTTGAGTTTGAAAGTTTTCTCCCAAAATCACCTGGCCTCTTTTGTTAATTTCAGAACTGTCCTTGGCCTTGTCCAACTGGCAGCATGAAATGATTGGAACGTGACATTTGCGTTTAATTATGTGTTGCACCCTGTAATCTTCATCGTAATGACTTTGTTCTTAGCTTAAACATGGTTAATCTGTTTCAGATGAGGCTGCATCTCGTGAAAGTTGGTTGTCTAGTTGTGCTTGATTTGATCCTGATTGAGTCCATGTTTTGATTGGCTTTTGTTAATCGAGCAATCTGTTTGTGAATTTTGTGGGTTTTTGAATTGTTGTGATCATACTAGGATCCTTCATTTTCCTGCATTTGTTGCTTGTGATCAGTTGATTGGTTTCTGCTAGGCGTCCATCTCGCTATTCCTGTATACGGGTGAACACACTTAAGTCTACATGCAAATCTGTGATTGAGAATCTAGCACCCTTGTTACACAGAACGGGAGCTGGGATGGATGGTGAGCATATAAACGGGAAGAATGCTGCTAGTGATTTCATTGTGAAAGAGAACTGTGAGAGTGTTTGTGAATAGATGCAAAGTAAGTTGTTGCTGGGATCATGTGGTGATGCGGTCACTAACTGTACAAGCTCGGGGAGGCTACATGTGTACCAGTGCACGGTGCCTGGTTTGGAGAATGTTGTAATTGTTGAGGGCTCGGGACCACATGAGATCAATTATGGCATCGAGGTTGATGGTAGGCCTCCTAAGGAGGTGATCGTGAGCCGTAAGTGTGCTGAGGCAGTTCTTCGAGGAGCTCATGTATGTGTCTCTATATGATTTCTTTATGTTGGTTGTGCATAATTTGTTTTATATGACAAGTAGTAGAATTTGCGTTAAATCTTCTCTGTGCTGATTGCAACATATCTTTGTTATTGCTATCATTCCTATATGATAAAATGGCCATTTAGTTAATTGAAGCCTATAAAACAGATGAACCTTTGGAGAACCGCTGCCCTTGATAGGATTTAAATGGTGGCATCTTCTTATGCGACATATTTTATGTAACCATTTTTCTTAAAGCCTAAGAAAATTACGTGTTCTCTGTTTTGTAGACAACAGTCCAAACTTTTTAGGGAAATTTTCAAATACCCACCAAAGTTTTTAGTGTAGTTCATGTGCACACCAAACTTTTGGGTGTTGTCAAATTCCCACCAAAGTTTTTGCCTAGGTTAAGCAAATAACTCCCAATTAGTAACTAGTAGTAACTTCTGTTATTTATCTATTAAAATGTCCATTATATCCATGCAGTTTTAGGATAAATCTTTCTCAAATAAAAAAGCCTGATTATTAGGAAACTAACCATGCACGTCTCTCTCTCTCTCTCTCTCTCTCTCTCTCTCTCTCTCTCTCTCTCTCTCTGCTTCCACCAAGGGTTAAGAGACTTTGGAAGCCTAATGTGTCATTCTTTTCTGTGGTCTAGAGACAGCCAACGGTGTTCTCTCTCATGCCCTTAAAACACTCCATCACTGACTTAACAGTTGAATTGTATATTTAGCAGCAGCAGCATCGCCATTGATGCGGCTCCTCTTAAATCTAGAGCCCCTAATCTTCATGTGCTGCATCAACCTTGTTTCTTCTTGGTACTTTTTTGTTGGTTTTTCAACTCCTGTTGTTGCTGCTACTGCATCACCGACCTCTTCCTGCATGTTTATTCTTGAAAGAGTTCCTGCAGTACATTGGACTCCATGGTTCCTTTAGCTTAAGGTTTTACATGAGATAACTGTATATTACACCGGCCCAGTTTGCTTTATTTTTCAATTCTTTTGTTTTAATTTGAAAGGCAAGTACTTTTGTTCAGTAACTTCAGTTCTATGAATGAACTTGTTGATAGTGATGCTAATTCAAGTAAAAGATCATGTTTCCCTTACTCTTCTGCTATAGGGTGATTCCTCGCCACCCACTTTCATCTGCGTAATAATTCTTCCAGCATTTGAATAAAACATTCCCCCCCACCACCACCACCACAAAAAAAAAAGAAAAAGAAAAAGATTCATTTAAAGGATGGATGACACTTTGACATGTGGGCATGGGCTACATGGTATCTTGAGGTGTCTATTTATCATGACAACGGTAGAAAAGGGTCTCCAATCTCCATTAAAATGTTTTCTTGACAATCTGTTTCATATAGGTTAGAATGGCCAAATCAGAGTTACCGTAAGCTTCTTAGGTAGGTGGGAAGCGTGCTTCCCAGAAACTTGCTTATGAAGCGCCATACTCCTCGCTTCCGAAACTTCATAGGAGTCTCAATTCCCCCACGCTTCTTCTATGCTCCCCACACACATGGTCTATGCTTCCTATATGTTTTTCTCACATTTTTTTCATGTTTTCATGTATTTCCTCTCATGCTTTCACTCATTTCCCTTGTACTTTCTCTAAATTAGTAACCATCATTGTTAGATTTTAACAAAAATTTAACTCTTTTACTGAAAAATCATGAAATATAAGAATGATCAATTTTATTTTAGTTTTTATTTGTTTCTTGTTTGATTCCTATTCAGTTACCATATTGCTTCATTTTTTATTCATACTTCACTTTCAAATTGATACTTTGCTTCCCGTTTCCTATAAATTTTAAAATGCCTCGCTTCTCGCTTTTACTTCCCGTATCGTTTCCCGCTTCCGCTACCTAGTTTGGCAACCTTGGGCCAAATCAAAGCTTAAATTGGTTTATATATGAGTACCATCACAATAGTTGCTGAAAAGTACTGACAAGATCCTTTAGCTATAAGGGCAAAATATTGCTTCTAGTCATGCATGTAGAAGAATCCAAATGTGTTTTTCAAAAGGGTAAAATAGTAATTCTAAGCCAAGAGTTGGTTTTGATTGCACTCCTAGAGTAAAAGGTAAATCATTAATTTTAATCAATCATGGAAAAAAAATTCTTCAATTGTTACAAGGGTAAATTAATAATTAAAAAACATGAGTAAGTGTTAACCCAACGGGGCACTTGAGTAATGGTGACAAACATTTGGTGGTAAATTGAAAACCCCCATAAGTTCGGTGTGCACGTGAATTAGACCCAAAAGTTTGGTGGGTATTTGAAAATTTTCCTACTTTTTATGGTTCTTATTGTTTAACTGTTCTTCTTTACTTACCTATTTTCTTGGAACTCAATATGGTACTGTGTAGCACTAGAGTAGCCATGTTCTTGATGTTAGAATATACGTTGATTTGACTTATTATGTCATGCTGCTAGCTCTGTTTGTAGGTTTATGTTCCTGGTGTGCTGGCTTGCAGCTCACATGTTGAGAAAGGAAACGTTGTCGCAGTTTCAGTTGCGCTTTACCCATGCGTCTCAAGGCATAAAGTCCCTTGCCTTGAGGCAAGGCACGCTTTTTGCGTCTTGAGGCGCGTTTTTAATAACACTGGATAAAAGTAAGTAAAAAATACTTCTCCAAGCTTTTTACACTTCCACACGATCACCCCTTCAAGGAAGATCACTTTCTTGCAAGAAACTTGTGTGGCACACTTCCCAATGCACCAAAAGAACTTGCTTCAACCAAGCTTTGATACCATGTAAGGAAATAGAACTTCAAAAGCAACTCCGAAGACAAGCTCAAAAAGGATCTTTTAATGAACACAAGAGTTCATTCAATACACTCACAAGAACCACAAAAAATACTCAAAAGAGTATATACACCAAGAAGGAAAAGAGGATAAATATATCATTCAAGTGGGGAAAACCCACTCCAAAAAGAATACATAATGCATGGGGTATGGCCCCATATTTATACATGAAAGGAAGGGGCTAGAAAGAGTCGTTGGACTCTCCAACAGCTCTGATAGAGTCGTTGGAGGGTCCAACAACTCTTACATGCTTTTGCTTTTTGACTTAGTCAAAAAACAAAAGTCTAAAGGATGTCCAAAGTTATTTGCTTTTTAACTTGGTCAAAAAGCATAAGCTTACACTAGTCCAAAAACCAAAAAAATAAAACTAACTAGTTGTCCTAATGTAACTAAACTAGAAAACAAATAAAAGATTACATATGCTGGGGTATTTACATATGAGATTGTCTATGAGATTACAACTTTTAACAGTATCATGATGTGAACTGACTTATCAATGATAAGTTTATTGTTTCTTCGGTATACGATTGTTGATGCTTAGATAATGAATGGGATCATATTTAAATGCATTATTAGTTGCCCTTTAAGGCTTTAACAGGTGACACAACCATCTTTAGTGATTCATGTAGTTTATTGCTTAGTTGGCAAACTCCGCAATCCGACTCGGGAATCGTCCGAGTCGGATCGGCTCTTCTAGCAGTTGGGCCACTGATCCAGTCCAAACCTGTTTTAACTAGGTTCAGGCTCGCCGAGTCAGTGCTGAATCGGACGATTCAAGTCTGTTTCAAACATACCTGTTATGACCCGATTCACCGAGTCTAACCGGTATGAGTACCAGTTCGTTCCAAGATGAACCGACCTTAAAATATGTCACGGGGCTCGAGTCCCTCGACTCTTCCCCTCCTTCCCCATTTTTCAGAAACCTTCTGGTACCTCCCCTCCATTTTCAGACACCATCGCCATTGTCGGTGACCACCGACAACAGGGTCTCTCTCTCTCTCTTTGAGAGCCGATGCACATTTTGGGTGTTTTTTACCTTATTGTGTACCATGTCTGTGTGTGTGCATTGTGTGAATCTTTTTTTATTTCTTTCATTTTGCTTTGTGGCTTGTTACATATGCAATTATGAAGCTTATCTATTTTTTTATGCAGATATTTTGTAGTTTTTGTCCTTTAATGCTTTGATTTTGGTGAATTTGCTGCTTGGACCTTGGATTTTGATTAGTTACATTCATATTGTAGAAAAACATAGTGTTATATTCAATATTTAAGGTATTATTAAAAAAAACACTAAAAAAATTTAGGTCCTAACCCGTCTGAGTTACCGAGTCGACCCGCTGACCCACGAGTCAAGGGTCGGGCGATCCAAGTCCGAGTCATGGGTTTGCCAACTATGGCTTATTGTCAACTTACTATTATTGCCTATCTATACACGTGCATGTGTGTCAATGCACAAATGCAAAAGGAGGCATGTGAGTGCTTGTCAAAATAAGAATAAGAAGCTTATGTCCACCAACAGGCCCTGAAGAGGCTCACTACCTAGATAACATGTTAGTGCTTTTATAGGTGATTTGGTCTTCTTTTATATGAATGATTTTATATTGACATGCCCATCTGACAAATATAAATGTGAAAATTTTTAAAACAAAAAATATAAATATAAATTGAATTAGTAAAACTTCATTGAAAATTGCACTCAATTCTATAATGAACTCTTAACAATTTATTATATTTACAGTGTCACGATCTTTTCTCATGTCAAATATTTATCTATTTAGCAATATTTTGTAGACTCCTTGATGATTGCTGCTTTTAGGCATCTCTTTCTCCTCCCATGCTCTCAATCTTGGTCCTCCTCTTTCCTGGATGGGTTTGTGTTTTTGACAAATCTAGATAACTCCTTTTACCCTTTTTTGCTTGCAAGTACATGAAAGTCCATTAGGAATATTTTGAATCTTTTGACTAGGTCTTTTCCTTTAATGATTGTTCTATTGTTAGGCTGTCACATGGATATGGCCATTTTTATGAAGTTTTCAATATAGCTAGTATATAATGGGGCATGATACAGTGGCCAAATAGGAGTTTTTTTTATGGATACATAATTTCTTATTGTCATTCAACACTTTTTTGCCCTAATTTTTTTATTGTAGAATTTTAAATTTATTTTCCTTTTCCCTTTGCCAAATGAGACGTTAAAAAGTTGTTTGTGATGTGATGGTGTAGTCTAATTGACTGATTGTTGCAGTTTTAAAAGAAGAATCAAGTCAAAGAATTTACACCAACAAAGCTGAAGTAAGGAAGCATCTCAGAAGATTGAGAAATGGTCCAGGGAGAAATCACTGCAAGGGTGGCAGGGTCGAAGTATCCAAAGGATTTAGTCCCAATAGCTTTGATCGTGTTCTTCTTGATGCTCCATGTTCTGCTCTAGGTTTGCGTCCCCGACTTTTTGCTGGAGAAGTATAATTCTATTTGACACTTACACATTGAGCACTTATTTTGTGGCATAATGTTTTGTAATGTTGCTCGTGTAATGGGAAATTATTTTTTTGTAATCCAGTAATGTTCATGTTCTTCATTTATCTTGTTTGATATGTATTCTTTTGTGAAGAAAATTTTCACTGAACTTCCTAGATCTATATGGTTATTTTTATTTAAGCACATGCGTATTTATCTGCTAACTTTTGTGTAGTGGATGTTTAATTTTACAATCATCAACTTTATCCTTAAATTTTTTCTCTGTTGGTTCTGAAGTGCTGAAGCACTTCTCTTATACACAAGAGATAGATAGGGATTCAATTGAAAATAAAGAAAAAATATAGAAAATATAGGAAAATATGACATGCAATATATATAGGGTTTATATTTGGAAGTGTTGTTAGAGGCAAACACCTCAGTACTTGAAGCGTACGCTTCAGAGGCGAAGCACAAGCTCAAGGAACCGAGGTGCTGTAGGGAGGCGTTTGTAGGCTCGAAGCGCACGATTCACATGGGTAAAGCGCACGCCTCTCGTCGAGGCGCGCTTCGCTTCTAAGGCGTATGCACTCAAACCCCTGTCGCTCAAACTCCTGTCGATCAAAACCTTGTCGCCCAGCGATCAAGAACTATCGAAACCTGTCGATCAAACCCCATCGCTCAAACCCTTGGAGGCCAAAACCTATGGAATCCTACGGCTTGGCGATCTTCCTTCAGGTATGGGAGTCGTCCTTCTCCGTGATTGAGGGTTTTGAGGAAGGTGGTAAAGATATCAGGTGGATATAGGGGAAGGTAAGAGGGATTTGAGAAAGATGGTTCGCAGGCAACTAGGTTTGATAAGGGTGACAGTGGTTTGGTGATGGAGGAGCAATAGTGGGCAGAGAGGGTGCAACGAGAAACTTGGGAAAAAAGGGTTTCTCTCTCTCTGGCAGGTGTCTCCGGTAATGGTGGTCCGTGGAGGAAGTCTGGCGTGAGCCTTCGATAGTGGATCTCTCTCTTCGGCGAGGGACGATCTCTGGCAGAGGTCTCTCTCCGACGATGGTGGCTTCGGCCCGGAGAGAGAGAGAGAGAGAGAGAGAGAGAGAGAGAGAGAGCAACGGGCAGGACATTCTTTCATTTTCTTGCGCTCTCCCTCGTTACCGTTAAGCTTTCCTTTGTACTGTTGGGTGACACCGCCTCGCCCGATCACTTTCCCAAGTGGGGTGTAAGTGGGTCGGATCCAAATTAGATATCAGATCCAACAGAAGCTACTTCCAGCAAATATAATACTTAAAATATGCACATTCTACAGGTGAGTCCATACTCGGATCCGAGTAGGAAGTGTTGATATCAGATTCAAATTCGGATAGATCTGATATTTCTTCAGAAAGACCATACTTGGATCCGATAAGGATTACATAAACCAAATCAGATAAAATAATATTTTTTTACATTGAAAATTGTGGATGGACCTCAGGATGGATCTGATTTTGGTATAAAATTTCATAAACCATATTGGACTTCATGGGTCTGACTCGAATAGTTAATCGGACTCCTTTCTTTGTTACCAAACCTTGACCTTATCAAAGTCAGTACGAGTCCAAATCGGGTCATACTCAACCCATAGCATGGTCAAAATAGTAAGAATCAGCTAATTGACTATTGAATTATGATTTTTCAAAGTAAAATACGATTTTATAAGGGTTGAAACTTTGTTACATTATAAGATGTTGCTTTGACCCTTGTAAAAACTTACATACATGTTGGAATAACAAGATCCAAGATTTTTATCATGGTCTAGTTTTGTACAATAGTTGAGGAATTAACTTATTTTATATTAATTATGCATTTTAACTCTATTATTACAATAAAAAATTTGTGCATAGAAGGTATTTCTAGAACAGGTCGATTTGGAGATGGCCCCACATGTATTCAATATGATTTCATGATTGTAGATATAACTTGTTTTATCTTGCACTATGAGTCTAACTTAATTGTTGTTTACATGTGCATGCATATAAGAAAATGAATAATACGAGTTAATTACAAGAAAATAGTATTTATTTTATATTGTCGTTTATTAGTAGTTCTTATTTAAAATTTTCATTATTTTATTAATATTATATTTTTTATTATTTTGATCATGAAGCTTACGCTTCAATGCCTCGAGGCTTATGCCTCGCTTCATAACAGGCTCAACGCCTCGCTTCGCCTTATCGCATTTAACAACCTTGATATTTGGTACAAACGATTGTACCTACAATCTAGTTTGAATCTCACATTGCCTGTTGTTTTCGATTTAGTAGAAATCGACTCATGGATTATGTTTTTTCGACGAAAAACATGTTTTTATGAGTCGGAAAAAAAATCGATGCCTTCATGGTTCATAGTCATTGATTTTTAGATCACTGAAAAAACCTTGTATACAGGTCGGATTCCGGCGATCCAAAAGCCAGTTCCCACTAAACAAAACATGTAAATCACCATCAATGGTGTTAAATGTGAAAAAAACCAAACAAGGTGGTTCCACCCCATTTGCTAGGTTGTTTGCAGATACAAACGATTATAGCAGATCTTAACTCTCTCTCTCTCTCTCTCTATATATATATATATATATATATATATATATATATATATATATATATATATATATATATATATGGCAAGTCCTGTAAGCACCCATTTTTCATAACTTCATGGCCTTTAGCGGATATTAACAAGTAGTAGTCCACATATGTAAGGGGGAGGGTGGGTAGTTTACTTCCTTTAAGGAAGGTTAGAGAGAGTGGCCCTCTATGTCAACATTGACACAAACATGGGCTATGTAAGATGGGTGCTTTTGCACCCGCAAAACAACCATGTGGACTGTAATGAAATAAGCGGAAGTAACCAAGAATGCTAAAGCATTCACTATGTCCCACACGGACAAGTGCAACAAGCACAAGAGAGAAAATCCACTAAGGGATATACAAAGGGCCTTATAAAAAGGCTACACACATGAAAAATAATATCACTATTATTGAAGAGGAGCTCTCAAGAGCAATACAATATACATGGGGGGTTCCCCCTATTTATAAGAAGAGGAGACCAAAGGGGCTCCCAATAGAGTCGTTGGGAGCCCCCAACGGTCACATATGTGACCGTTGGGGGCCCCAACGACTCCATTGTGGGGCCCCTTTTCGGTATCCAAAAAATACAAAAATAAAATTAAAAAGAAAAATAAAAAATAGTGAAATACGAGAAACAAAATAAGTACCCCTATGGGGTACTTTGTGAAATGACCATAATACCCCTATCGGGTATTATGGTATTATTACATATGTTTTAACACCCCCCCTCAAACTTTACGGGGGAATGACCGAAAGTTTGCCAAGGAGGAACAAGAAGCGAGGAGCAGGCAGGGCTTTGGTGAAGAAGTCGGCAAGTTGATATTCTGAAGTGACATATGGCAGTGTTACTGTCCCACGAAGATATTCATCACGTACATAATGACAGTCCATTTCAATATGTTTCGTCCTCTCATGGAAAGTGTGGTTGCTGGCAATGTAGATAGCACTTTTGTTGTCGCAACAAAGCTTCGAAGCCCCGGTAATTTCGACTCCCATATCTTGAAGAAGACTTCGAAGCCACACCAGCTCCATTGTAGTGGTTGCCATAGCCCTGTATTCTGCTTCAGTAGAAGACAATGAGACTTTCTGCTGTTTCTTGCACCTCCAAGCAATTAGCGAATCTCCTAGGAACACACAAAAGCCAGTAGTTGAGATTCGATCATTTGGGTTTCCTCCCCAGTCAGCATCAGTATAAGCTAGTAAATCTAAGGAAGAGATTGATGATAGGAATAGCCCTTTAGTCAAAGTATTTTTAATATATCGAATGATCCGGAGCACAGCACTCATATGCACAGATGTAGGAGCATGCTGAAATTGGCTTGCAGAGTGCACAGCATGAGCAATATCGGGTCTGGTGATAGTCAGATAGGTGAGGGAGCCTATGAGTTGCCTGTAGGGCGTAGGATCGTCCAGCAGAACTCCATCCTCCAGTCGTAGTTTAGCATTGATAACCTCGGGAGTCTCCACCTTTTTATCATCTGAAATCCCAGATTTGGAACATATGTCGGCAGCAAGCTTCATCTGTGACAGTATATACCCTCGAGGAGAGTATGCAACTTCTATACCAAGAAAGTACCTGAGAAAACCCAGATCAGACATATCAAAATTATGTTTTAACATATTTTTAACTTTAAGAATACCGCTTTCATCATTGCCAGTGATGATCATATCATCAACATAAAGCAGAAGGATGATGATACTATTACATGCATTTTTAACAAAAAGAGCAGTGTCAGTATAACATGAGCGAAATCCCAATTGTAACATGATAGCACTAAATCTATCATACCAAGCCTTAGGGGCTTGTTTAAGACCATATAAGGCTTTTAATAACCGAAGGGTTTGACCTTGGTTAACACTGATTCCCGGCGGAGGGTCCATATATACTTCTTCATTCAACTGACCATTAAGAAAGGCATTTTTAACATCTAATTGGAATATAAGCCATTTCTTGGATGATGCTACCGCAATTAAAGTTCTAACGCTTGTCATGCGAGCCACGGGAGCAAAAGTCTCCTCATAATCGATGCCATATTCTTGTGAGTATCCCTTAGCAACTAATCTAGCTTTATAGCGTTCTAGGGAACCATCACTTTTTGTTTTGACTTTGTAGACCCATCGACATCCTATAGCTTTCTTATTTGGAGGAAGGTGAACTATTTCCCAAGTTTTAGCTTTATTTAAAGCATCTAGTTCAACTTTCATTGCTTCAACCCAATGAGGTATACTTTTTGCTTGATTATAATGGGAGGGTTCATAGTAAGAATGCAAGGCTATTAGACAAGCTCTATATTTAGGTGAAAGAGTTTCATATGAGACAAACCTATTAGGTGGAATTGATTCTCTAGAAGAACGCCTAAGGGAGGTTTCTTCTAGGGGTTCATTAAGCCGCAAGAATTTTTCTAAAGCACTAATAGGTTGGGCTTCCTCACGCCGAGTGTATACTTGGAGATTATCACCATTAGTTGGTGATACATCATCATCATGAGAATCATGAGTATTTTCTAAAATTTCCGGATGACTCAAAGAGTCATCATTTGAATCTTCTAAAAGATCATTGATAAACATATAATCAATTTCATTTGATTTTTCCAATATGTCAAATCCATTTTCATCTTCTAAAAAGGTTACATCTTTGGAGACAAATAACTTATTGTTTTTATGATCAAAGCATCTATAGCCTTTTTGATTTTCACCATATCCTAAAAATACACATTCTATTGCTTTAGGTGACAATTTATCTCTTTTATGTAAAAGAACAAAGCATTTACACCAAAAAATCCGAAGACGATTGTAGTCGGGTGTCATATTAAAAAGTTTTTCATAAGGAGAGATATTATTCAATTTTGAAGATGGCATCCTATTGATTAAATAGGTGGAGGTTAACACGGCTTCGGCCCAAAAATTTTTAGGAATATTTTTAGAAATGAGTAAGGATCTAGTGGTTTCCAAAATATGCCTATGTTTTCTTTCCGCTAGACCGTTTTGTTGAGGAGTTCTTGGGCAAGATTTTTGATGACAAATGCCATGTTGTTTTAGATATGCTTGAAAATCATTTGATAAGTACTCTCCACCCGAATCGGATCTAAGAATGGATATTTGACTTTGAAATTGATTTTGAATTTTTGCATGGAATTCTTTAAAGAAGTTAAAAACTTCCGATTTAAAGTTAAGAAAATAAATCCATACATATCTAGTATAATCATCAATAAAAGTAACATAATATGAATAACCACCTTTAGATAGAACCGGAGATGCCCCCCAAACATCGGAATGCACCAATTCAAAAGGTCTTGTTGTCACAAAGGATCTAATAGGAAAAGGAGTAGACTTCATTTTGCCAAAAATGCAATCTTTGCAATTGATATCTTTTTCTTTACAAAACTTGTGTCCAAAAGGAAAAAGATACATTTTAGAGTAACTTGGATGTCCAAGCCTTTTATGCCAAGTTTCAATATTTTTGTCTTGGACATAAGTACAAAATGAGGTATTTGGAAGTATTAAATTATCCATAAAATAAAGGTCTCCCTTCCTATGGCCTTGCCCAATCCGCTTCCCGGACCGGAGATCCTGCACAAAGCACCCTTGGGATGAGAAAGATATTTCACATCCATGGTCGGCTATTTGAGAAACGGAAAAGAGGTTAAGATTTAATTTTGGAACTATTCTAACTTTTGGAACAAGGAAATTTTGAACATTTTTAGAATCAAGAGTTCCAACACAATTTATTTTGAGAAAAGTTCCATCGGCCGTAGAGACACAAGACATTTTTGAATTGGTGTGCACATTGGTTAATGCATTTTCATGAGGGGTCATGTGAAAAGAAGCTCCGGAATCTAAAATCCAAGAGTACGTACCGGGAGGTGATGATGAGGCAATGGCGGCACCGGAGGTGGAAGAAGTGACCTTTAAAATTTGTTGAAGAGCCAAGGAGATTTGTCCAAGAGTGTCTTTGAGATCCCCGTTCTTGCCGTCATCTTCTTTGGTGGTGGATTCTTCAACGGAAGCCACCTTTGGCTTGAATGCCCCATTTAGCTTTGGGCAAACGGGTTTAATATGTCCCGGCTCATAACAATGGTGACATATAATCATTTTTCTTCCACCACTCCCTTGCTTACCAAAATGAGGTGGTTTGTATGTTTTAACATGATTGCCGGGTTTAGATACGGCAAGCACTTCCTCTATGCTTTTTCCCATGCTATGCCTAGTCTCTTCTTGAGTAATCTCGGCAATAGCTTCTTCTAAGGGAGGAAACGTGGATCTATGGAGAAGTGAGGATCTCACTTGTTCAAATTCGGGACGAAGCCCAAATAAAAATTGAAACAATCTATCTTGTTCCATTTGTTTTTGTCTTATAACCACATCCTCCATAGATACCCATTTAGGCTCTAAAAGAGCCAATTCATCCCACAAAGGATTTAGAGTACTATAGTAATCTTGTATGCTCATGTCACCTTGTTTTGTGGTTCTTACTTTTTCTTGCAAGAAATAAGCTCTTGCAAGATCCTTTTGGGTAAACATACCCTTCATAAAAAACCAAACTTCATTTGCCCGGCGGAATTTTGCAATATTTGCACATACCTTAAGTTCGACATTATTCATAAACCATGCTAGGATTTTTGCATGGTTGCTCTCCCAATCTTCCATTTGATGATTATAATCTTCAATGGCCTTGAGACGAGCATCGCCTTCAAGTGATTTCTCTTGATCTCCTTCCATCTTTGTGAGCTTAAGTTGGGGTTCCGGAACGGTTCCCATTACATAACCCCAAAGCTTCTTGCCTTTGAGATTATTCTCCATTGCGGATGCCCACATCATGTAATTTTTTCCATTGAGTTTGAATGATAGATCGATCTTGACTTCCATTGCTACACAAGGAAGATGTGAGAAAGAAAGGAAGTAGAGAGAGACAAGATTTTACCTTTAGAAGATCTTATGGCTCTGATACCATGTAATGAAATAAGCGGAAGTAACCAAGAATGCTAAAGCATTCACTATGTCCCACACGGACAAGTGCAACAAGCACAAGAGAGAAAATCCACTAAGGGATATACAAAGGGCCTTATAAAAAGGCTACACACATGAAAAATAATATCACTATTATTGAAGAGGAGCTCTCAAGAGCAATACAATATACATGGGGGGTTCCCCCTATTTATAAGAAGAGGAGACCAAAGGGGCTCCCAATAGAGTCGTTGGGAGCCCCCAACGGTCACATATGTGACCGTTGGGGGCCCCAACGACTCCATTGTGGGGCCCCTTTTCGGTATCCAAAAAATACAAAAATAAAATTAAAAAGAAAAATAAAAAATAGTGAAATACGAGAAACAAAATAAGTACCCCTATGGGGTACTTTGTGAAATGACCATAATACCCCTATCGGGTATTATGGTATTATTACATATGTTTTAACAGTGGACATGGTGCAACATGGGTGTGGATGTGGGTGCAGTCGCTTGTGGCCAACCTGCACCCAACCATTTTGGTCCAATTTCGGACTTGATCAATGGTGACCAAGTCCAAAATTGTCCAAGTTAAAATAAAAACTTAAAACCAATGTTGTCAGTATTGGCCTGTATCGGCCGATACGTATCGTACCAGCAGAAAATTGATATGATAAATAAATATAAAAATGCTTAAAATTAATTTTAATATTATTTTAATAGTTTTAACACATGTCACGTTATGATTGACACGGAATATTTTTTCAATTATTTTTTAGCTGATTCACAATGATTCACTTGAGAATTGGTATCGGCCACTTTACCTAAATCATTGGCCAAATGATTCGGGGCCGATAGCGATACTGATAACATTGCTTAAAACTAATAATTAAATAGTTGTAAATGTATTATAATTATTTATAGGGTATATATTTAATACAGTGATTGTAGGTGCAATCTAGTTGGAATCTCATGATGGAAGTTATTTTGACTCAATCTAACCTCGTTGATGTGTTCAAAATGCTCAATTTAGTTGGCAACAACCCTTGAATCATGTTTTTTGGATGAAAAAACATGTTCTTTTTATTCAAGAAAAATCAGTGCATTTACAACCAACCATTTTTTGCATTGCTAAAACAACCTGTATGCAGGTCAGATTCTGGTGATTCAAAAGCTGGTTCCCACTAAAACCAGCATGTAGATCACATCCATGGGGTAATTTGGAGCAAAGAACGAAAAAAAATGAAGTTTGTTAAGTCGTTTGTATAAACAATCTAGTTGGGATCTCATGATGCAAGCCATTTTGACTCAATCTGAGATCATAGATGTGTTCAGCATGGTCAATTTGTTAGACTTGACCCTTGAACTGTGTTTTTTTCTGATGAAAAAGTATGATTTTTTGAGGTGTTTATGGCCGTTGATTTTTAGATCACCAGAAAAACCGACTCACACATTAGAATCCGGTGATACAAATGTCAATCCTCACAAGACAGACCATGTAAATCATGTCTACAGGATCAAATATACCAAAAAGAAACAAAAAAATAAAAAGGGTTTGCTAAGTCTTTTGTACATACAAATGATTGTAGCAAATCTTTTCCCCCATATATATATATATATATATATAGAGAGAGAGAGAGAGAGAACGGTAAAAACCCAACGAATGGGTTTGTGTTTGATGATAAGGTGTTCAAAGATACTTATATATCCTCACTCAAGTTTGCCCTTTGCACCTGCGTCTGCACTTAGCACGAGGGTTTTGTAAAATCTATGTTACACAGTTAACTTTGGTCATTCTGAAATATATATTTACACAATTATTAATGAATCATTTTCTATCGTATTCCTTATGCATTATTTATCACTGCCATTTGAAGTAGCACACAGCCTCTGATGTGCATTCTACGTGGCAATGAATGACTAGACCTAGTTTACTAGGAATTGTAAATTGTCCCAATTGGTTTTGAACAAAATGCATGGGATCTTAGTATTGATTAATAACTATTGCATCTAGATAATTCCAGCGTTTTGGAGTTTTATTTATGTGTGGAGTTTTTTGGCCTACTTTCTTAGATGGATCTTTCCCCCTCTTTCTCTACTTTCTGTTGATGACACATTATTTATTTACAGGAGACATTAGAATCACTAAGAAACCATGGGAAGTACCAAAGAAGGATGTTTGACCAAGCCATTCAGCTGGTTCGACCTGGCGAAGTTATTGTATACTCGACGTAAGTTGAGTTTCTAATGGGATTCTCATTGATGCTTTTCTCTTTCCTCTTTCTCTTTGAAAGATTTGCACTGCACTAAATACGATTATATTGACCTGGTCAAATACGTTTGATGGAGATATGCATGTTAAGGTGGAATGAATGATGAATATGTTTACCAGAGAAAGTTTAGGGCCGAGTATTGATTAAAGAGAAAATTAACTAATACTCTTTATGTTTGTTTATACATCTTCTATGGAAATTATAACATGTTTGTAGATTATAACATGTTTGTACAATGGACTGACTATATATAGAAGTTAAAGGAAATCACGTATTGTGATTAAGAGTGTGAGAGACAACAGAAGCCACATTGATAGAATTTTGAGCTGGCCTAGACCAAAATGCTCTAAGTATAGAACTGACAGGGTTACAGCTCTAGAGCTATTAACTGTTTCATTTTTTCTAGATGTCTAGGACATGATTTTTTCATGGTTTGTTTCAAAAAGACAAACAGGAATTTGCTTGCTTGTGTATTCACCAGTACCACGAAAACCAGAGCGTTCACCTGTATGGCAAAAGCCATAGCATAGAGCTATGGTACTTGTGGAGAATTCCACTTGTGCATAAGCATAGAAAATGACGTGAGATGCCAAAATGTTCGTGGGCTATTGCATAAGGGTATTTGTGGTAAAGCTGAACAGATGCCTGGATATTTGAAAGGTGAGAAGAAAATGTTGAAAAATTTAACTGCTTATTTTAATATATAAGAAAAAGCAATGTGATTATATTGTGCAAGTTTGCAGCTTCCAAAATGTTTAAATTTTAAATATTTCTACAAAACTTTGACTTGACTTAAACAACTTAAGTAGGAACCTGACCTAAGCACTGAAATTATGGTGGTGAAAATATTTAAAATAACATAAAATCTCAAGTAAGATAACTGGGATGCCCTCTCTTAAGTACAGCTCGAGGAAGTTATGGTATTTGAATGAATAAGAGAAATATTGAAGGAGCATAACTACTTAGACTGAAAGATGATATGATATGGTTACATTTATCAACTTTTTAGACCTCTTATTGTTTAAGAAATTCCAGAAATTTCTGGTGTGGTTGAGGGCACTTCAGTCTGTGCAGCCCTGTGATATAAGTGCTGAAGTCCAAAGTCATGAAATATTTAGAATAACAAGAGTTTATCCAAGATGTAGAGCTCATAATTCTTTTCCTAGTCCCAGTATGCCTCCCTGAGTGTCCATCTTGTATCAATAGGAGAAATAAGATCCTTATTAGCATGTTACTCAGCCCATAGAAAGTGGTTAAGTGCATTATAAAATGTGTGCTATTTAGTTAACCAGATGGATGATAAATATTAGTGATTCAACTGAAATGCACACTTTTTCTTCCTTGACAGTCTAGTAAGTCAACATTCAGTTGCTAGGTTGCTTATTTGCTACAGATCAAGTATGGTAATTATTGATGATGACAGCTGATTGTAAGGATGAGGAACTTTTATAACGTGAATGATAAAAGATAGGGCAGGATTTCCGTCTAAAGTATTAGATGCCTCAGATAACAAGCTTGTTCTTTATTTGAACATAGTTATTTTTATGTTCTCAAATACCTTACGGTAATTACAATATATTTAGACAAAATCTCTCTCTCACACACACATTTTTTATGTTTCTTAGAATATTGTTAGCATGTTACTTTTTAAGAGAAATAAAAACTTTAAAAGAGTGTAACTGGTGCCAATTTCTCATTCATTCAGGTGTACAATCAATCCTGGAGAAAATGAGGCATTAGTACGTTATGCTTTGGATACATACAAGTCCCTTTCCCTGATGCCTCAGGTACGTTTTTATGACAATGTTATTGTATTTCACAATGGTAATCATTGTGAAGTCATATAGTTACACGGAATAGATAAAGTTGAACTAATGGTATGTTGATGTCTTGTACCTTTTTGGTGATCCAATGTAAGCTTTAAACCATGGTTGTACGATTTATGATTTTGTGCTATCTTTTGTAAAAAGAGAAGCGTAACCATGTACCCTGCTAAAAAAGCCACAACCAGACCAAATAACTAGCATACTCTGCACAGAGTTGCATGCTTACACACACCTACACACTACTGCTACTACTACCCTGCTCATGACAATTAGCTTTCAATTAATCCAATATTAGCACTCAGTTTTCAGGGTGAGTTGAAGAACTTTCTCCAATAAAATTTTATTAACTTGTATGATTTAATATTGAATACAAGATTTATTCAAAGAATTTGCCTTGAAGTTATAAAATTTATTAGAAATCTGCCATTTGTGGATGTTATTTTAAAGGATCACCAGCTTTTGGCAATTTAAGTTCTTAACCATGTACATTTATTGTCTGTATTTCCAGAACCCACATATTGGAGTCCCAGGTATTGTTGGTCGTTGTGAACCATTTGATGGGGAGTATGTTGAGTAAGCTCTTTGGTCTGAATGACTTTAATTTAGCTTGAGAAATGCCATCTCTTTTCCATTTTGTTCTTTTTGCTTTTAATTTGTATATAATTTCTCCATTTTAGAACTTGACAGCCGTATATGGTTCATTGTTTGATAGTATAGCTGATCCTTCTATGAGAAGCACAAATTTTGAATGACTTAATATAATAAGGTAGTGTTGAGATTACAGGAATGCTTTGATAGCTCGTTACCATGATTTTGATATATGCTATGTTAGGGTACAAGTAAGCTAGCTTCTTTAATAATGTGACAGTTGCAGAATTTGATGTAGGTTTATGGTTTTTTTTATTTGTGATCTGCAAAACCAAGACTTGATTGAACTTCGGTGTGTGACTGCAATACACATGGAGCCAATCTGGCTCATGTATGACTGCAATATGCGTGGAACCAATCATTTACTCATTTTCTCGCAAAATTTTTGCAATAAATTCATATTTCTTGCGAGATTTGTCACAATGATTGGGTGTGCCCAAAATAGGATAGTCTCTTATTATAAACAATCATTTTTAAAAAATCTAAAATTTAAAAAAAAAAACAAGAAAATTCTAAAAAAATCATAGCACAAGAAAAAATGATGAATTGCATAGGACAAACCATAATATCCCATATCAAACAATTATAAGCTGCATAAGACATCAAACAACCAATAATCAAGATAATATGTTATGAATGGCATGCATATGTTGCAATAAAAATGTAAACTATAAAATAATATGCATATTAAACAATTAAACAACGCTGACAAGTTACAAGATTCATGATAGTGCATGTTCATAAACAAAGAATAAAATCACAGTGTTTTTCAATACATAGAAATTTTACATAACCAAGTTTTTTTAATAAAAAATGAAGTAGATAATGTCAATCATAATTGCTATCATCATCATCGTCTTCTTGCAAGGATCACCCTCAAATCACTCTCGAGCTCTTTAGGAATGAGTATGAATTGTCCCCAAGAGACCTTGCATGTTTATAAAAAAAATCAAAATTGGTGCAACTTAAACTGCACTAATTGTGTATCATAAGATACACTCTGTATCTGGGTGTATCGTAAGATACACCCGTATCGAGATACAGGTGTGTTTAATATCAGAAAACCTAATAGATGTGATATGTATCGTATGATACACTATGGTACTTGCAACATTACTTCTAGCCAGTGGTGGACTTGAAGCATGGAGGCAGGTAGAGGAAGACACGGATTACCTTGGTGGCTTACATATGAGATATGTTTAAAAGTAATAAAGCTTCACTAGATGACTAGTTTATGGCCACATATGTGCATAAGAAACATGATTTCAATCTTGCAGGGTTTTCTTGTACATGTTCACACGGCATTAGTTTGTATTTATGTTCTTATGAGCTTGTAATATGCACTGGTGCATTGAAACTGAGTACCAATTCAAGTGTGGACGAAAGTAGTCACTTTAAAACCCCTTACGTTACATGATATATTTAGTTACTTCCATCATATGCCTCATATGTACAATTGTAATTATTCTATGACCTAACATAGATAAAAATGTTTATTACAGCTAAAACTGCAATACAAATGAAAGTAAGACAACAAATTCATGTTAAACACTTTTAATTTGCTTTAGGATTTCCAATTTTCCACAGGTGATCTTTTTGAATGATCATTATATAATTTGATGTAGGAATCTTTGAGATACTGTTAACATCAAATATTCCTGAAATTTTTGGCAGGCTGGATCGAGAAAACTTCTATTGCTTTTGAGCGTTTTCTCTTCAGATTATTTTCAGTTAACATAAGGCTTGATTTATCACTGATATATATAATTTCTCAGGGAATGGCTGCGACCTGGTGAAGAAAAGCTGGTTCAGAGATTTGATCCTTCTTCCCCACTTGACACCATTGGCTTCTTCATTGCAAGGTTCTGTGTCAGCCAGAAATAAATCTACTGTGCTTACAGTTTTGTCGTAATTTTTGTAGGAACCTGGCCCCCATTTTCCACCTTTATGGGTCATATTTGCTCGAGTATACAGTTGTTTTTCAGTTGGTGGTGTAATTATCTACAGCTTGATGTTCATTCTTGTTTTGATTAGCGTCTTCCACTAACGTTTTCAACAACATTCTTTGTCTCTCATCTGATTCCAAGCTGCTGAACCACGCGACTCAATTGTTGCTTCATTTTTGGATGAACTATTTTGCCCCTGTAAAGAACAACATTTAAGGCACTGATGATATCTTGTCAATAAAGCCAAGAATTCCGAAAGCCCTGCTTGACCCAACTGGAAAATGGGCGGCATCAAACTCCAGGATTGTCTTCATCTGAGAGAGAGAGAGAGAGAGAGAGAGCTTGAATAAGTGGTTAGTGGTGCGGGTGTACAATTCATTGTGGCAAATGCTGGCTGGCTCAACAGTTGCATCTGATCTACATCCTACGCCTAAACAATATGATAGTGTATACATTTTTTGGTAAAAAAGAAAGAAAGTTGATTCAGGCCGATTTACAATTAAATCTGTGAAACCGATTCCATTCGATTTTCACAGCAATGTAACCGATATGCTTTGTTTTGGTAACACAATATTTTCGGTGAATAAGTAACAGAATATTTAGTTAAAAGGAAATAATGAAAGGTGACAAGAAAAGATTGACAACTAACCTGTTGAATCAAAATCACGAAAGGTTGACACCAAGAAAGGATGGGACGAGATGTTCCTCATCCTGCAAAACTCTTGAGGTTGCGACGCCCTGAAACGACTTCGCCCGTAAGATGCCAATCTTTTCAATGTCTAATCCAATCAGGTAAATCCGATACCGTTCGGTGCCTCGCGGTAGATACTTGGTGTGTGTTAGCTGAAGGGCCATCCATTGAGAAAAGGCCTCCCTTTCAAAATTTTAAGGTCACTTTTTTGGTTTTCTTGATGTGATATTCAAATGTTCATGGTACTGCTTAAGCCGTACGTGGTAAAGGGGGTTGTCTGTATTTTTGTGCTTCAGGTTGATGTCACCAGCACTTGGACATTGGATGGTGGGTAGGCATGAAAAGGGTCACCGTTGGATCTTGAAGATGGTAGGGTATGATTGTGGGTGTAATGGGGTCATGTGAAAATGGTGCTCATGTAATTGGAAATATGGTTTTCACTGCCTGGTCAGACCTTTATGGTGATGGGATGCCTTATTTCAACCTAAGGCAGGTGAGATGCCCTCCATTTATGCCCATAAATTAAAGCTCAATACACCTCCAAGTGCTCGTCCCTCTTTCTCTCTTGGTATTTTTTCTATAGCATACAATGGATAGCTTCCTTAGTTACGACTTGTTTTCATTTTTTAGCCCTCTTTTATAACCTTGTATTTGCTATTGTTTGTAAAATTCATAGGCTCCCCTTTCTTGGAATATGCATTCATAGTAGTGTAGTTTTCAAAGACATACGGCACATGCAGGAGGTATCTTGAGGTATGTTATTTATTTGAATGATTGGAATCACTGAATAAAAACGGTGTAGGTAAGCCAAATAATAGCAGATGCCTGGTTTCCTTTCATCATCCATATTGGAGACCGGCGAAGCTCTGTAGTAGAGGTAGTTGTGGCCTCCTTATTTTAGCACCTATAGCTATATAACCACATCAATCCTTTGGCTTGAGCATAGATTTTAGATGAAGCATCCTATTATTTTTTCTTTTATAAAGTTATAAGTTTGTTGATTAGTGTTCTTTGGTGCAAGCTGGTCTTCACTTACCATGCCTGATTGTTCCTGAAAATGACTTTTTTTTCATTATTTTATTTGATATATAGCCAAGTTGAGGTTGAGGTGTTTAACTCGATTTAATTTTATTTTCATTATTTTAGTTTTTGATATCATATTTTTTTCCCATGATGTTTGCTTGTCATCTTATTACTTTTAGCTACCTCATGGTTGTATTGATCATTGTCCCTTTGTTTTTGCATATTTGCAAATCATAATCACAACACTTTCTCGAGTTTTAGACATGAGAAACTGCAAGTTGTGGTGATTCTCACCTGAGGGTTCTCGCTTGAAACTTGAGAAAGTTGTTAACAAGACTGACCCCATGATCAACATTCTCAAGTAATGGCTCATCCCACCTGTGAGCAAAGCATACGTGGGTTTCCCTTAAAGGGAGCCAAAGAAATAGAAAAGTAAAAAAAAAAAAGGAAAAATTGGTTTTTTGTTGTCACCTAATGATCATTGTGAATATTGTCAATAACTTTAATACTTTCATTTTTTGTGGCATTTAAGAACTCCTTTGATGTGATCTGTTGGAGGCGTGAGAGAATTCAAAGAGTGGATCAATATGACTGTGGGGGTTGTAGCATCCTCTAGATTTTGCTCAAGACCGTCCAGCCGCTTCAGTTAATGGCTCATGACAAGGATTGTGGGCAGGCTTTGCTGTCTTGAGCAGACTCTAGAAGAGCTGACATCTACAAGGCTAAGGCTGCTGTTGTTTGACAGGTTTTCAATTTAGTTGGAGCCAACTCTCACTCATGGTAATCACAATCACTCTCTTCATCATCGCCATCTGAATCCATAGTTATTTTCTCTCAAAAAAAAATGTTATTGCTAGCATCTATAATATACCATTATTTTAGAACTAACAATAGTTGTGTGAGGCATCATCGATCCTGATCTATTAGATCTGTTGATGGACGGAGCTAGGATTCTATTGGCTGATCACGAAATTGTGAACACAAACTTAGAAGTAGACACCGACACACACACACGAGTAATAGTAGCCATGCACACACGTGCACACGCAAGCGCACACACACACGCACACGAGTAATAGTAGGTGTCTAGGACTTTTTACATGCATCATGATCATGTTCATGACAGTAGCAAGTATCACCGTTATTTTTTGAAAATATCAAGATTTTAATGCCCCAATTGTTTTGGGATGAAGGCGTAGTTGTTGTTGTATCAAGATTTTAATGCAATATCTTTAGGGACCATATTTTTATCAATAAAAGCATGGTATTTTCGAAATATCATCTATTTTGAAAATATTACAGTTTTAATGTGATTTTAGTGTATAAAAAGTGTTTCTTTCAGATTTTGTATATTATTTATATGTTCATTATAATTATATATACTTTTATATTTTTATATATGCACTGAACTCTCTCAGGATTTTTTGAAAAAAACAAAAAATTTGAAAATATCATTAGATTTTCCCTCAGCGATTTTCTGAAAAACAAGAATCGTGACTACCATCATCATGTGTTACAAAAACCAAAAACCAAAGCCATTATTAGCAGCAGCAGCAGCATGTCCCACTTCCATCAACATCACATCATATCAACACCATTATCATCGTATAAGTGTTGGGATACCACCAAAGTTGACAGGTTTCTAAGGACGACTTCGGTGACACTGGCCTCATAAAGTTTATTGCCACCAGATGTAAAATGTTTATGGAGTGCAAGTTTCTTCTTTCTTTCCTTTTTCCACTTATCATCATGACCCGTCACTATCATTAATTTCAACTGACATTTCAATTATGGGTGCCTTCTTTTTATTAGAAATAATGCAGTTCTAAGTTGTAAGTAGAAAGAATTCTCATAATCAATTTAAGAAAATTCAAGAATCAATAGCTAAACCGATGTTTGCAACGCCCTCTGCAAATGAGATCTTTTCAAGATCTTGCAAATCCAAATCACAGTTACAGTTGCTATGGAAAAAGAAAAATCACAGTTACAGTATCTTCTCAAGTTTTTACAAAAAACAAACAGAAAGTGCAAGTTGTGATTGTGATTCTTATTTGAGAATGCTTGTGCAAGTTGTGATTGTAATTCTACTCCAGAAGAGTCCTGTGGGCTTTGAACTCAGCATAAATTTGAACTCCATGACTAATTGTCTCAAACTTGAACTTTCTCAAGGTGAGATGAACAGTCACAGCTGAGAAAGTAGAAAATTTGATTATTTGTCACAATCTTGTGATCGACGATCACAGGTTTCAAGGGATGATCATTTTCAAGAGAGAATCGCAATCACAGCTTGCACCTTTTTATGATTCACAATAAACTTGAGAAAGTTTATTGAATCAGCAGGGTCCTGTGTCAAGCTGAAGGCCCAGGATTGAATCCCGTTAGTGCATGGGGGATGCCGTTGCTTTACCATGGTTGGGGCAGGTAAGGCTGGGTGGTCGTGTACTTAACCCGAAGTTTTACTCGCAGGGAAGCAGGCCTATTAAGTGACCCAGGAACAAAAGCGATGTATATCATCAGTTCCATGGGATGTTGGGCCATAGTGGAAAGAATGTACTTGACCAATGTGACGACCCACAAATGAGAAGAATCTCAACTTCTAGGACTGAACTTTGCTTGCTGCGACTGCCCAATGCTTGGCTCGAGAGATGCCAAAGTCTAAGGGAATACCAAGGTAACATATTCGTAACTCTCCCTTTTGACAACAAAAAATAGTGGATGCTAAATCTTGCAAGTTACCATTGTCACCATTAATAACAATAACCTGGCTTTTGGATCCATTAATCTTTATATCGGAGACAGCAGAGAAGCACCACAAGATCAATCAAAGTGACTGCATATTTTGGGGGCATTGCTTCACCAAAAATCAGTAGGTCATCCGCAAACAAGAGTTGAGCGATGTTGGTTCATCCTGGCAAACGAAAACCTTTGAAAATCCCTTTAGTGGCAGCCTCCAACAAGACACTAAGGCCTTCCATCGCAATAGTGAAGAGTAGGGGAGACAACGGGTTCCCTTGGAGCAGCCAGCATGATGGCTTGAAGAAGTGACCCATTCTCCCATTTATAGTCACCACAATTGATGATCTCTTGCATCCATTTGATCCACCGTTGGTCCAACCTAATCCTTCAAACAACAATCATGAAGTCTACATCCTGGGATAAAATTAAGTACATTGGACCGTGTTAACAACTTGGTGGATGTGCTTCTTAAGCCTAGCTGAGAGGACCTTCGTGATGATCTTAAGAGGCATCCCAATGAGAGAAATTGGTCTAAAGCGATGTATATCATCAGTTCCATGCTTCTTAGGGATCAAGATACTGAGAGATTGTCCTCACCTTTTTGGTAATTTGAAGTTCTCATGAAATTCTGATGGCTTGCACATCAAAGTGATCTTCATGGGTGCGAGTGAAACTAGTTTGGAAAAATTAGGTGGCTTTGGTAATGATTCATGGGCCTCCCAACTCTGACCGTCGATCACCCAACGGGGCAGGTGATTGACTTTTCTTCGCAAAGAGGCACAAATGTTAAGTACCTTGTGTTGGCATCACCATGTTTGAGCCAATGAACCTTTGATCTTTGCTTCAAATGAATTTCTTCTCTCAACCTCCATTCTTCAATTCAATCATTTTTTTTTTATAAGACAAACATTCTCATTATGAATTAAATGTCAAGATGAGAAGAATTACAATGATGATTGTAAGTGATATCACTTAGGATGAGATTGAGATGGCGATTACATTTGATCACACATCCCATAGTTAAAGAGCCAACACGATGGAAATTACAATAGTAACGGTAGACTAAGCACATCTTGAGGTCCTTCTCCTTGAACACCTCATGCATTACTTGGAGTTCACATTTACCATCTCAATTTAAACTCTTTTAAGCTTGCACATCATTTTAGCGCTCTCGAGCACTAACTTGATAGAGGGCGTAGGGGAAACGCCTATGCAATTAGATTGGGCATCAAAAAGTGTGCAAAGTTATGGTGAGTCACCTTAGTCGATAGCTTGAAGAGCAAGACCACGCAATAAATCCATGCTGCAAACTCTAGCCACTATCCGATCCTCTTGCTTCAATTCTGCCCACTGGAACCGCTTGTTTATCTTTTAGCTCCTTTGGATGGTCCTCCAGTATTTCATGCATATGCGAAGTTGCAGGGTGATGGTTGCTTCATCATAAAAAAAAAAAATAAACTTGAGAAAGTGGTGTGCTTGTGATTTGCAATCACAAGATCTTGAGAAAATTCAAGAATCACATTTGCTGTGACCAAAGCAAATGTTAGCAAATGCGGGGATTAGTTTAGAAAGATGATTGTTCGACTCTGTTAAAAAAGATTGCTGAAACATACATTGCCACTTGTAAAATTGCTGTTTCTTTTTGAACAATTCATCTCAACATTCCTGTCAATCCCATGAGCGTCTGTCGACCACATACACATGGGTGAGTTGTCCAATTGGAAAAAGTCTGAAAAAATTAGTCCAACCAAATTAAAGAAAGAAAACAAATTAGATGAGAAGAAAAAAACGAAAAAAAAGGTAAATTTAACGACTTTTTTGTTTCTTGTTAAAATAAAGCCGGCATGCAATATGTTAACTACTAAAGATTAAAATATGACACATTGACTATATTACAATTTTATTGTGCTTTTAACTTCTACAAAGTTGTCATTTTTTGCATCACGTTTCTAAAAAACTATCAGGAAATTTATCATCATATATAGATCTGTATAAGACCAAGAAAAACCGTAATTCGTAAGGACCTGAACTTGATTGACATTTATAGGACGATGACGAAGCAAAGATTCATCTCCATGTGACTCGTGTCCCGTTCCCTTGCCTGTGTGTGTGTGAGAGAGAGAGAGAATTTATGTCAATCCTATTGGATCCGTCGCCTACTGTTTTCTTGACTCTCATGTTTTGCTCGTCTTGTATCACTAGCATTGCAATTTTGCTTTTCTTGTAAGAGTATCCAAGTATTGAATATGCCTTTGGATGCTCTCTCTCTCTCTCTCTCTCTCTCTCTCTCTCTCTCTCTCTCTCTCTTGGCTTGGCTAATCTTACACGATTGGGTGGAGACTGACAACTTCCTCAAATCCATCGGATTCCATCTATCGAGTAAATGTGTGTTGTGCGAGGCGGCCGAAGAATCTGCGTTTCACCTTTTTTGGGAGTGCTCAGTCTTTCAAAACATTTTCAAGGTGACTTGGAATAAGCCGGGGGTCAGCATGCGCCAGGAATCGTTCGCCAGCGATTTGCTGTGGGGTCCTAAGAAAGTTCGTCATTGCAACTATTGGCGGATTATTTGGCGAACCTGGCTTCTCTCGTCATGGTGGGCCGTATGGATGACTCGCAACAACGCTATTTTTCGGCATATTCTGGCAGTGTTCAACAAAATGGTGAACCTTATTTTGGTGGACGTGTATGCCATCCTCCGCATCAACATCCCTGATCTACAACACAATCTGCCTACAAGGACCACTCATGATCCAGGGTGATGCTCGCCGACAAACTGTAGTTGTTTCGTGTTTCTCTGTTATCTTTTTTTTTTCATTTTTCATTTTTCATTTTTCATTTTTCATTTTTCATTTCTCTTTTTCTTCTTTTTTCCTTCTTTTTGGGGCTCCTTGGCATGTCTTGGGCCTGGTGGGTTATCTGGTAGGTTCAATGTTGGTTGAACCTGTTTTTGTAATGTTGATGGTTATAGTTCGACTCTCTCTCTCTCTTGAAACCACAAAAACTTAACGTGAATTGTTATTATTTTGCTAAATCTCATCTAATTGCGATCATTGATGGTTAAATTCCAACCCTTCCTTCAATTATCAAATTTTTTTTGCACGTTATATTTGTCATTTCTTTTTATTTGTGTGATTTATATTTTCAAAAATATTATGGTTTTAAATAAATCTGTATGCTATAGATAGGTGAAGTGCCCGCGCGTCCTACTAGCAGGCAGACACTTCCGCTAGCTGTAATAAACTAGAACATAGAAAGCTTTTGTAGTAGGAGAGCCCTAGTCAAGATTGGGACTTCATGCCAAAAAAGCCATTAAACACTGCAATGTTACTCTTTGTGTACAAACTCAATTTGCTCCTTTTTGCTAGAATGCAAATTTCATGAGATTTTGTCTCTCATGAGAATTATTCTTACATGAAAGTAATATCATATCAAAACAAATTGGAGAATGAATGTATTGTATGCCAAAAATGATGCATTTATCAAAATGCCCTATAATTTTTTAAATCCGTGAGATGTCAAAATTCACAATTTTTTTACTACAAAAAGACCTTTTTACCCTTCACACACACGAATTTTCTCTAGATATGCAAACTTTCTACCATATACTCAAATATGCGAATTTCCTCCCACATGCAAATTTCATCCCAAACTTGTGAATTTCTTTCTACATATAAAAATATGCAAATTTTCTTTCAAATAGCACATGTGTGAAGACATTCGCAAAGGAGGTTTGTACATTTTGGAGACATTTACTTAACAACGTTAATAAATGTGTGAGGACATTTGCGTGCGAAGGTCCGAGCACTCACAAATGTGGGGGTATTTAGTTAAAAAATGTGCACATATTTTGAGGACCTTTGCAACTCTTAGTCGTGAATGTTCTCAAAATGTGCGAGCCTCCTTCTAACAAAATTGCATAACATGAAGGAGGACATTCGCAAATGTGCGAGGAAAATTCACATATTTAAGAAAAAAATCATATATTTGAGAGAAAATTTATATATTTAGATATTTCTTTTAACAAAATTGCATAAAGGGCATGGGAAGGACATTGGCAAATGTGTGAGGAAAATTCACATATTTAAGAAAAAATTCACATATTTGAGAGAAAATTCATATATTTAGATATTTGAGAGTAAGTTTGCATATATGGAGGAAGTTGGCTTGTCAAATAGCTAAAAAGGTTATTATTTTAAAGCTGAAAAATTATGAATTTGGAAATTAGGCAGATTTTAAAATTTTAAGACGTTTCAGGAAACACATCATTTTTGTTGTACAGTATAATCATTTTTCAAAAAAAAAATCTTATCTCAAGTGCTTTTTATTTATTATTGTTTTTTTTATCAAGGGGAAACCCTAGTCGAAGTGGTTATCCATGATAATCTAATATGACTTTGTCAAAAAAGGGTTGAAATGGACAATTGCCTCAGAGATGTTCATGTACACATTTTTATTTCTATATAAAAAATGGAGGTATCATAAAGCAACCTCAGCAAGGGGATCTGTATCTAGTTCCCACTTTTATCATACCCAAAAAAGGTTAAGACATTACCTGTTTCTTTTTAGCTAATTAAATATTATGGAAGACTTCAACTGTATTGCTATTTTTAAATTAGAACATCTATTTGTTCTTATTCCCATCAGTCCCAGAAAACATAGTTCTTTTCTTTTGGGACAGTCCTTTTGCTGGTTAATGCCACCTATGGTAGAAATCAAGGGCTTTTCTCACATCTGCATGCATGTGCATTGACACGCCACACATGCATTAATGCATACAGGCTTGCCAATGCACACTAATACACATGCCAACTTGTACAAGCCTTCTATACTGCTTCATGAGCGTTTGTGTTTGTTTTTCCATGAACGGAAAACCGCCATTGAGATCAGAGACCTAGTCGCATTAGCTAAGCCAGCCGTACTAATGGTCGCTTTGTTAAATGGTATATCAGAAGAAACCGCTCACAAAGATGCATATTTAACGTGGTTTACCTAACTAGAATGGCCTACGTCCACAACAATGAACTCTCTGTTTTCTCACTCAACATCAGAGAGAGCCTTCCAATATATATTTGTATTATCAATGCAACTTGGTGTCTCCTTGATCAAGGATACTTACTTTACAAGTCCCAAATAAAATCAGTTATGGTTAGTCAGGATCTTATTAAATATGCTGTTAGTTCCACTCTTAAGGCATTCTACTACTGGTGAAGCTTGGTTAGCTCTTGAGCAATCTTATGCGTCACAATCTAACCTAAGAATTTACAGTTGAAAATGGATTTACAAAATGTTAAAGGAGGATAAACCCATGAATCAAGTGAAATTTCTTGCTGATTCACTGTGTATTGTGAGTGAACCCGTGAAAGAGGAAGATCTTGTGCTCTACACTTTTAATGGTCTGACATGCATCTCTACTTACTTTACAAGGCCTCTTTTGGCATCTACATAAAAGGAATACACGAGTACCAGGTCCTTTAATTTAGCAAGTAGTTCTTATGAAGAACTTTCCTTAGGAGTGGATTTCTTCAACTGAAAGGACTTGCATTCAATAAACAGTTTTACAATAGACTTTAGTTTGATGTAACATGGCTCAACATTCCATAGTGTTAGAAAATTATTCTCTTTGTGTCTTGTAATGTTAGTGAACAGCTTCTGTGTGTGTGCGTGCATTACCTTTTATCACTTTTCGCATCATGATGCAAAAAAACATGCAAAATATGTTGACTCTCATAATTTAAAATTTTCAGCTTCAGCAAAGAATTCTAGATAGAGATGCTGCTTGGTCCCTTGAGGATGAAATTGCAGAATCTGTTTTTGTGCAGATAATTTTTAACTGAAATGGCAATGCAGGGATCATTCGAGTATCCTACCAAAGTAATGCTTGGGAAGCATCAAGTATTCATTCAACCAAGAATTCCCATGGCCATTGTGGTGGGACTCTCAATCATCTCACCAGTCCCCCACTTCGGTTCCTTACGGTCGTTTGCTACTCTCTGGACACATTTCACATGATCATGACACCAAGGGGCACGTGAAAAGGGTGTTTTTCCCCTCTGTGATATAGATGACATTATTTAGTCAATGTAGATAATTTTCTAACACATCATTATGAGAATGAACCCAGGCACCTTTTCTCTTTCTCTCTCTTTATATATATATATATATGTATATATATATATATATATATGTATATATATCGAGAGAGAGTGAGAGAAATGATTGCCTGACTATAAAAGACGATTAAAAGAACTGCATGGAAAAAACACAATGCACAATTTTATGAAAATGTCTGTCTACCATATGCATGCATTGGCGGTGGTTGCTCATCCAGACTAATCAGTATACTGTATTTTGTTGTTTTTTGTCCTGCAATTATTGATGTTGCATATCATAGTGGTAATTTGTGGTTGAATATTGTTTCTCAAGTTTTAGTAGTGTATTCCTTCAACCAAGGTTCCGCATTACTAACTTCCTATTTCACACCAATACCATGTTCCATAGATTGTGTTGTGGGGATATTTGTGGAGCTTTAACATCATCCAAGTCAGCTAAAAAGCTTTGTTACCTCCCCATCTATGGAAAGCCATTTTCCCGCGAAGGGGATGCCCACATGGGAAAGTGCTTCCCCATTGGGGGTGGGGGGAGGTGCGACCCTGCTTTCAATGTCACATGGATATGGTTGTGGATACGGGGATACAGCTATTTTTAAAGATGGCTCTTCTGAAGGAGATGATAATGATGATGCAATCTGTATCCAGTGATGAGAAGATGATGCCAGCGGGCGGCTCCAAAGGAGAACAAGAAGAAGGTTAAAGAAGAGAAGAGTGAAGCTCCGAAAACGAAAGTACCAAATCTTTTTTTTTTCTCCTAGCACATGTTAAAGTGTAGGGCATGTATTTAAAAGCATATAGCTTGAGGCAATATTTTTTGTGAAATTATATATATATATATATATATATATATATATATATATAGAGAGAGAGAGAGAGAGAGAGAGAGAGAGAGCTGAACATATTAAGCCCCATTTGTTGTTCTGCCCCATTCTGCCCTATAGGTTTAGGTGTTTTATGATAGATCTGAACTGTTAGATGTGTTTAGCATGCTCAATTTAGTGAGAATCGACTCTTGGGTCATATTTTTTTGATGTAAAAACATGTTTTTCTGTGCAAAAAAAAACTGGTACCTTCATAGCCATTGAGTTTTTGAAGGGGCCTAATGAGACCTTACAAAAAAGGAGGCCTAAGGTATATATATATGGTTTATATTTGGTATAGTCAATTGTACTTGCAATCTAATTTAAATCTCACGATGTGAGTTGTTTTGACACAATCAGCATGCTCTATTTAGTAGGAAAGTCATTTGCACATATAAACAATTGTAGAAAACTTTATATATATATATATATATAGTCACTAGATATATATATATATATAGTCACTAGATATATGGGAACTTCCAACACTTTTTTTGCAAATCCAACCATGTGGATGTGCTTGGCATGGTGAGTTTGCTAGGAATCAACCATTGGATCGTGTATTTTCGATGAAAAAAATGAATTTTGAATGCTTGAATATTTATGAAGAATATGAACCATTGATTTTAAAGCCTTAAAAAAATCTCATTAATGCATCAAAATCCAATGATTCAAGAGTGGGTTCTTATAAAACCAAGCATGTAGATCACTTTCATATGGTTAGATTCAAGAGAAAATAACAAAAAATCTATGAAAAGCGCAGTTCTCATATTCTAGTGACTATATATATATATATATATATATATGAGAACTACTGTGTGATACGTGATTTTCATGGATTTTTTGTTCTCTTAAATCTGACTGTACAGATATGACCTACATGATTGGTTTTATAATTTGAATCATCTTATGATGCATAAACATGATTTTTTAATGCTTTTAGATCAACATCTCACAATCTTCACAAATATTTAAGCATTCAAAAAATTGTATTTTTTCATAAAAAATATTCCGATTCAACAGTTTCTTTCAAACAAATTCAGCATGCCGGAACACGTCCACATGGTTTGATTTGAAAAAAAAAAGTGTTGGAAATGCAAAAAAATCTCAATCTAAAAGCAAATGCATGGTAATAAATCTTATGATGGACCCTGGTCTGGACCTTGGTGCCAGTACCTCAAAGTCAGATCCAGGTTTGGACTCACCTGAGTCTGAACCAGATCTGACCTGTTGACACCCTCTGCCCAACTTCTAGTGTGAAAGTTTGCCAATTTCTTCAGTAGGTAGTAATAGTACACATGGAGATATGGTAGCTTTTCTCTCTGTCAGACAGATTATACAGGTAACTTAAGGCTCTCTTTGAGATCCTTGAATCAGAGGTGTATTGCAGTTCCCTCCCTCCAAAACGCACCCACACCCACCAACCCCCCTTCCCCTATCCCCCCCCCCCCACCTGCGGCTGTTCTCATGCTCTCTGCTGTTTGGGAGCAGTGGTGTTGCCAAAACACTGATTGGGAATGGATTTGACAGCCCTGACACCACATTTCAATACGATTTACAAGATATTTTTGGCAACTCCATCCTCAACACCAAATTTGACCAAACCATATTTTGGGAACACGTGGAAATGGTGTTTCCATCTCAATGCAAGGCTCCCAAACAGAGCCTAACCAAACATCTCTCTCTCTCTCTCTCAATGTGGTTTTACCTTTGATAGAAACATGTATGAACAAAACCGCGTCAAACAAATAGCAAAAACACTTGCAGAGTAGCACAGATATTTATACAGAAAGACTTAAATGTGGCTTTTACCTTTGATAGAAACATGTATGAACAAAACCGTGTCAAACAAATAGCAAAAACATTTGCAGAGAAGCACAGCAAGTATTCACAGACTCCTACAAAAACACTAGCAGAGGAGCACAGCAAGTATTCACAGCCTCCCACAAGTTATCCATCTTAACAAGTCCTTCAACTACCAACGTCAACATCTTTTACAAAAAGACTGCTTACCTGAGTCTCCCTTGGACTCCTCGCAAGATCCCAATGAGACAGGAGAATCGACAGCACGCTCAGGCAGCCGGGGAGTTTGTGACTGTGAACTGTCATGACCTCTGCTGTTAAAAGACCTGCTTTCTTGTACAACAGGAGAAGCAGAATCTACATGACGGTCCTCTACTTTGGGAGAATATTCTTCCCGGCTTGCATTAGATTCATCATCAGAAACATCGGATTTGTCAGAACCATCCTGCTGATTTGTGCTAGACTTTAATTTTGAAGATCCCTTCCTACTCAATTTGTGTTTCAGTTCATGTGCAGACTTGCCAGCCTTCTTTAGAATGCTTTTAGCCACAGTCTTCATATTACCCTTCCTTGGGCTACCAGCCTCATTTTTCTGCAGGCTTGAGCCCTCTTTGTCTGTTTTATTCCCTGAAAACTGTTCTTTGATCTCCTCAGATGTGTCATCCAGCACAAATATTCCCTTCTCACCTAGCGCTTTAAGATTGGCACGTGGTGTTGGTGGAATTTCTATGACATTCTTCAAATCATCACCTTTGCTGCCCCTAAGGATTTCAGTTTCAGGGTTTCTATTCTTCCCACTTCTTGGCTCCCAAGCAGTGGAGACATCCTTTCCTGGGTGATGAACCCAGATGCCTGTATCATTTTGTCCTTCTATACTAATTGGCTCAATTTTTTCTGATACTCTGTTAAAATCTTTCGTAGCTTCAGATTGACTGGATTCTAGAGGAACCGTGTCTTTATCCACAGGGATCCCATCTCTGCTTTTATTCCGTGCTTGATCATTGATATCTTCTCCCTCCTGTTAAAACTTTTCAGAGTTAATGACAATCTGAGGTTGAATTCTGCAGTATGAAAGCAAATGGGCACTAATATTATGCACCTTTCCAGTTGGATCAACTTCAACTACAGTGATTGCTATATGCAGTCTCCCCATATTGATGTTCTGCAGAGGCAACCATTTGTCATGCCTCTGTCCACCCCTAAGATCGTTAATATTTACAGAACAGTTGCTGAAGACAAGCACGGATAGAATACACTACTTCAGAACCATGAGGGGATATGAAACAATATACATATAGTGAAGCTAAGTACCCCAGAATATCATCCAAGAAGAGGTCTTTATCACGAACTTCAAGCTCAAGGACATTGGGAGACTCCCATGCACAAATTGGGATCTTGTATTCTTCCTGCCACCTTGGAGCCAAAGTTTTTCTCTGAATTTTTGTCCTGAACCTGTATGGACCTAAGTGGCCTTTAACATATGGATCAGCTAACCCTGCAATGAAATACACCCATTTAATATTGAAAGCTACAGGAAGCAAGTGAGAGAATATTTGGGTAGATCTATGCCCATATTCCAGCATACCATTTGGATCAGACGGCTTCATGTCAGCTGCTTCCATTATTTCTACTTTTGCATAAGCAAGAGGCTGTTTTTCATCCACATAGAACCAGTTCTCTGTCCAGAGCAAATAACATAGGATTAGATGTACTTAAGAACATAATCTTTTTCTTTTTTTCCCCTTCCAGAATGTTCTAACTGTTTTCATTAAACTTGTGTGTGTTAGACAAATTTAGCCTTCTTGCAGCCCATGTAGAGCCAATAGTACCTTCTGTTGGAAAATAGATGCCGTTCTTGCACAATTGCCATTATGACCCTGAGGGCCGTAACAACCCAGGAGGTGGTGCTGGACAGTGGGAGTATGTTATGGTGTTGAGGTGAGTCCGCTATGGTAGATGGTAACACCAAACGGTGGAGCCCACCAGTTGTGCAGGGAGGGTGCTGAGCAATGAGTTTATGTCATGGCTCAGAGAAGGGCATCTGGGTATCGGTAGATGAAGGTGATGCACAGCGGAGGCCTGTGGTGATGGGAGGGTGATGGTGATGTGCATGTGAGGAAGCAGAGGGGAAAAGGAAGAGCCAAAGAGGGTGACCCCGAAAATTAAACAAGGTTTTGAAAACTGAGTTTTGAAAAAAATAGCTAAGAGCTGTTTTCTTCAAAAGTATGTATGTTGGGATCACAAAAAAATGTTTTGATTATTTTGAAACACATTTTCTTATAACTTTGTCAAAGAATAGTTTCCGAGACTTTGTTTTGTACATCATCCAAATGGCCCCTAATTCGTTTGCTTCTAGAGAAAAGTAAGGTAGATGTTATCATTCAGCCGTTTTATGCATATCTTTCAAACCTGAGTACCATGGTAGGAATAGAAAGAAATTTTACTTATGAACTGCAAAATCTTTTCTATTGTTTCCTTTCAACAGGATTAGATGCATGTAGGTATTTTTCAATTTGGTGAAGGTTAACTGTTACTGTGGTTGTGCTGTTATTACAGGCTGGGCAAGAATCTTTCAGATCGATTACTAGATCTTATTATAGAGGAGCAGCTAGTGCACTCTTAGTGTATGATATTACAAGGTAATGCTTTCTTTCTATTTCTGAAAAGTAAGCTCTAAAACAAGTCAACACGCAAATGCAAATATGACAATCATGCTCATCGGTAACAAATGTGATCTTGCTCACAGAAGAGCTGTCAGCACTGAAGAAGGCGAACAGTTTATAAAGGAGCATGGATTGGTATTTAGGGAAGCATCAGCAAAAACTGCTCAGAATGTTGAAGAGGTCATACATTATTTGCATGCCAAATTTCATTCTCTTGGATTCACCCCTTTATGTGTTGATTTCTTTGTTGAGTCTTTCTGCAAATACACCCCATTAACAACTCTCCCTCTCTCTCCAGGCCTTTATTAGTACAGCTGCCACTATTTACAAAAAGATACAAGAGGGCATCTTTGATGTTTCCAATGAGGTGAGATTAAAATCTTTCTGTTGGTGCAGTGCTGGATTTCAGTGTCAAATCTTTCGCTTGGCTGAGTATGGTTCAACTGGAGAGAACCTAACCTTCCATAATGGGGAATTGTCTGCAGTTTTTGAAAGGCTTATAGTGATATAAAGGTTTTAAATTGGATGATTAGTAGGAAGCATATTTCCTATTGAGTGGGCCAGATCTTAATCTTCGGAATGGTTCTCTATGGATGCAGTATACGATGGCAAGTGGTAGTTGTGTACTTTAATATTTTATTGTCGCATTTTGAAATGGCTCGAATTATATATAATCTTGCTATAAGTTAGTTTTCATGGATCTCTCTGTACATAACTTAGTGTCAAAAAGCAGAAAAAGCATTTTGGTTGATATGAAATACCTAATGCTCATACACTTCCAATTCTAAAACCCATGTTTCAAATCTTTTGCTATATTATCCCATATTAGCATGAAAGCAACTAACATAATTGATATGCAGGACCTAAATTAGAAATATTAAGACAAGTACTCAGATATACATTAACTGTAAGATGGATATCTTCCCTGACAGATAACATTTCTTCCAGGAAAAGCAGTTGCATCAATAATACCATAGTTCATTTTTCCATTTCTACTACAAACAAGAAAATTACCATCTTCCATTAAATCTTATTTTCTACTTACCTTCTGAAACTGATGCACTTTCTGTTGATCGCACAAGTTTCTCCACATCAACAACGAGCATATTGGGCTGCATGGGAGATGTTCATTAGATGACAACTATGATATGTACATCATTAATACAACAAAAATCCTTCCTCATTAATCATCTTCTGCTTGTAAATATGGGGCAATGTCATTATGAGTATTTGCCAATAGGACAATATTTTGTATTAATAGAATAGCATTTCAGGGAAAATGGCAACCATACACAAGTTTCAAATTATTCCAGGAAAAATGAAGGAATATAAGATGATAGGATTGTAGTGGTACCAACCTCAACCAATGTCTCCTCAAAAGCAACAGCCAGGACTTTATCCTGCCAAGAAAAGTCAGATTGCAGAAAAAAGATATGAGATCCATCTAAAAAAAATTGACGCTTAATTATCTGTGAGACGTCAAAGAAGCATACTAGCCATCCAGCAATTCCTGGAACTTCTGTAACATCAAGTCCATGGCTAAAAATAGGCTTCACAGTCATGTGAAAATACGGGGGTTGCACAAAGCAGAGTCGTATACGCTGTAGAAAAGGCCATTGCTGCAAAAACTTTACACCAACCAAAACCTACCAGAATCATAGAGAAAATTAATTCACTGTTCTTGCAATAAAAAATTAAACAAAGCATATAAACAATTGCCAAAATGAAGCTCGACAAGGACCAGAAAACTGTTCGACCAAACATACACAGGGAACAATGAGATTGAAGTCACTGAACTGACAAAAAAAAGGATAACGACATGAACAAATATTACATCATGTTGACTATTTGATGTAGTTGGAATCAGGTGCTTTAGGTATATTCATAGTTCCATGGATTGTCCACAAAACTTGTTATTGGCTTTCTTGTGTTTATCTGGATTGTGGGTCATTTTCTGTTAGGGTTAGATCCTAGATTTATTTTATAGCTTTTGTAACTCCTGGAACACTAGGTTGTCTTCCTAACTTTACTAGATCTACACTGAATTAGACTCAAATATTACACCACCATTTTAGAAAGAAAAAATTTCCAAGCAATTTTGAAATGAAGCCAGTATATAATTATTGCAAAAGCCACACAAGTATCACAATGCATTCAAAGTGCCCCTAAGAAAACACAACAGAAGGGACAGCCATTGGCATTTCAAGAATCACGTGTAAATAGTGTTCAGACCAAAGTTGCCAGACTAGGAAGCGGAAGAGGGAAACGATACAAGAAGCGGAAGCAAGAAGCAATGCATTTTAAAATGTATAGGAAGCGGGAAGCGAGGAATAAAAAAAACAATATAAGAATTGAATGAGAATAGAAATGGAACACAAAATAAAAACTAAAATAAAAGTGTCTATTCTTAAATTTCATAATTTTTTAGTGTAAGAATTAAATTTTTAACAAAATCTAAAAATGATGACTGCCAATTTAAAGAAAGCACATGGAAGTGAGTGAGAAGTGTGAGAATAAACACATAAAAAACATGAAAAGTAGAGTGAGAAAACATATAAGAAGAATAGATGAAGCGTGTGGAAAGCATAGGAGAAGCGTGGGAGAATCGAGATTCCCATCAAGTTTCGGAAGCGAGGAGTATCGGGCTTCCGAAGTGAGTTTCTGGAAAGTGGGCTTCCCACCTATCTAAGAAGCTTCGGGTAACTCTGGTTCAGACATTATTTCAGGATGCATAACCATAACTTTGAGCTCACAGAAGGATATCATGATTAAGGTCAGTGAAAAGATTAACACATTTATGTTAGTCAGCAAAGAAGACAGTCAAAATCTGGACTAGTAAATCAGACACCTTCATAATTTACCAAATGCAAAATTCTTAAAACACGAATAAGATGATAATAAAAGTAATTCGAACAGACCAGATAATATTATCAGATTACTACAAATTGTAAGAAAGCATGTACACAAAGCTCGACAACTACAAGACCAGAAAGAACACGCTCTCAATGTCGAATGCTTCTTGTGTCTAGATGAAGTTCATACAATGGACGAGAGAGAGAGAGAGAGAGACCTTTCCTTCAACATGCATGCCAGTCACATGCATTTTCGCCCACATACCAAATCCCAATCTTTTCCTTAATTGCACTGCTAGTATTGCACTCATATCATCTGCGGATCGAAAATTTAATCCTAACTCCAAAACCTGTAATAACAATTTGCAAATAGCAACCACATTAAGATAGCAAAAACGAACCTGCGGCTTAGGCAATGAAATCAACTTATCCACATCATACCAAATGGTCATCATCAGCTGATTGTCCAAGAACCCTAATTTCCGTGATCATAGGAGGGTTCCTTCCCAAGTATAGCTCATGAACAACTGCTTGCCGCTGCACATATCAGAGCACTGATTCTCAAAAGACAGAACCCTGGATTGCGGAAAGACAAAGAAATGACAGGCACAATAACCCCTCTCGAGAGAGCATACATAAAGAGATACAAGTCTAAGAGGTTAGGCCCTTGGCTTTCAAATTCAATTTCCATGAAAGATATCTTTGCATTATCAATAGGGATATGAATGGGTTGGATTCAGTTCGAACAAGGATATTACCAAATCCAAGTAATAGGATGTGTTTACTCAGAGTTGGATTCCAGTTTGTACTCAAACATATAACTTTAACCATATTCAAGTCAAAAGGTGAAAGTAATAACCAAATCCGAACCAAAATCTGTGGCTTTTTGGTCAATGACCAATAGAGCTATTATCTCTCCCCTCACTTGTATTATGCTTGTCTCAAGCATTTCACTTAAATACATTTATATTTTTTATGATTTGTTCTTGCCCTTAAGTGGCTTTGTGATTGTGTTTTTATATTGACCCATAAGTGGTCCTTGTGTGTGCACATTCTTGTGCATTTGTAAGCCCATAAGAGGCATCCACTTGTGCACTTTTGTTTCATTACAATCTCATATAACCTTGACCTGTCAAATCATATTGGATTCAATGCCAGAAATCTCTGGAACTGACTATACACCAAATCAGAGTCTAGTCACTCAGTTACCATTTCAATTATCTAAAGTGATGGTCTGCAACCTATAAAATACATACATATCATCTTCCATTAACATTTAAACTTCAAAAAGGTACATAACTAAGAGGATGAAAAGGGTGCAAATTATTTAAGTGGGTCCATACTGCTGTCCACGGCTTGTACTTCTCCAAGAACCAGGGTACGATGGGCAAGAGTATTTTCTGCGATGCAATTTGTTCCATGAATACAGGCCAAACTTTCTTCAATAAATGATTTAGCCAGCATACTGTTTCTGAATCAGAAAGAAGCTGCAACAAGACAAAGTTATGAAATTTATTTCCTTCTTATCCACCTTTTCTACCTGTATGGATCTTTACAGGTTTATGGAGATCATATGAAATAATATCAAAATTGAAAATCTAACAAAGGAATGCCAAGGTTCATTTTATGGGGCGATACATTACCCTTTTCTGATTTGCCTGCTTCCTTTCCTCATGGTGTAACCTCTTCCTTAGCTTCAAAATGTAACGTTCATTAACCTATTTAGAAGGAAAAGAAAAAGACAAAGAGATGCTTCATCATTATGATCATAATAAAGAAAATAATTGGAGAACAGTGGCTCCTTGTATTTCATAGTTCTGTAGAATACAGTCTCAAACCATTTCAGCCCACAACCACCAAAAGGAGATTTTGATAATTTAACTTATTGATTCATCTACTCAAATTTTGGGCATGCTCCAAAGCATGCAATCCATAGAGGAATTGGTTTCTCACAATACATTCTTTTGGCTAATGCATATTATTTTACGAAAGCAGTGTTAAGAGAACTTTTCGCCCCGGTTCTTTGTAGCCAAGTTTCCATCAGACAAATGTTTACAACGTATGGATGTAATATTCCCACCAGAGTTGCCAGTCGGGGAAGTGGGAGCGGGAAGCGAGGCACTTCCAAAATTTTAAGAAGCGGGAAGCACGGGATGACTTAGAAGCGAACCGGAAGCGATGTAGGAAGCGAGGGGAAAGCGAAAAAGAGAAAAAAGTAAGAAAAATAAAAAAAAACACAAAAAATAAAAATAATAAGGGGAAGCGCGCTTCCCAAAATTTTTTTGGCACTTCCCCTCGCGTTTTGGAAGCACCACTTTTCGTGCTTCAGGGAAGTGCGCTGCCCCATACAGTATGGCTCTTCCAGTAACCCTGATTCCCACCCATCGGTTAACACTAACATAAGCAAATAAAAGCCCCTTAAGCCAAAGGTTTACCTGAAAGAGATAGATAAAACAAATGAAGTAAACAACCGGGTGGCAGAAACTGAATGAAGAAGAGATCCAAAGCACAGCCAGTACTAGGCCAAAGTGATACACGATTGAAATTTGAGTTATATCCATCTCACATGCCTCTTATTAGTTAATCCAACCTGAAAGAGGAACAAAAGAGTGAAAGGCTTAGATTAGAGCAAGTTTCTCCAAAACAACTAACAAAATGATGAAATGCAATAACTACAAACCTTATTTTTTCGCTAAGCATTTGGGGTCATGGCCACCATAAATAACAATTACCCACAATCAAGATATATGCATCATATGTTCCAGATACCATAATTCAGAAGACTAAAAAAAGTATGTTATGTTGAAAATATCTACAAAGTGATAAAATAGATAACAGCTATGCCATCAAAGAAAAATATACGACCATATAATTGTAATAATAAGTAATTTCACCACTTGGAACAAAAAATGCAACTCTCTCTCTCTCTCTCTCTCTCTCTCTCTATATATATATATATATATATATATATATATATATATCATGAGAATCATCCTTATTCTTCATCAGAAAAAACTATCAGCTAAAACTATTTGAAGGAAATATTAAAGTCACTTTTCAACCCTAATATTTTATCAGCTAAAACTATTTGAAGGAAATATTAAAATCACTTTTCAACCCTAATATTTTTATCCATAATAAAACTTGTCCATTTACTTTTCACTATTAATTGGCAAACTTCCTTTATGTTTCAGTGGTATTTGAATAATGCAATAAGACAACATACAGAGATGGGTTGCTTTCTCCATGGGTTCCAAGGAACCATGAAATTTATATAAGGCCAAATGAGAAGGTATTGCAGAACACTTTAGTCTCACAGTAAGAGCACCAATGTTGGGGATCTCTAGATTTGCAGTAAAGGACAGTGGCACAGAAAGCAAATATGAGATAATCAAAACTCCAACTGCTTCAACCATGCACTCAAAATCATCTCTTACTGCCTGAAACGATTATATTAACATTTGCAGCCATTCAACTGCTTGAAACAATCAAAACACTCTTACAAGTAATGTTATCTTTTTGAAATACATAATTAACTTTTAGGGATAGAGTGACTATTGATTAGTTCATGTCGCGTGGGGACAGGTTTGTAATGAAAAGAGGCGGAAGCACCAATAGAGCAAAAAGTCACTCTTTAAGAGTGACTACTAGAGCCAAGAACACAAACACCAAATGTGCACACACAAAACTCTCAAATATAGAAAATGACTTAAAGTCATAAGTTGAATTTATTGAAGAAAGGAAGAGAAGGGTGTAAAAACCCATGCATACAAGAGGGGAACACCTCCTCTATTTATAGAGGAGGAGGGCACTAAGAAGGGACCACAAGGGGGCTCCCTTGTAGTCGTTGGGAGCCCCCAACGGTCAGAAATCTGACCGTTGGGGCCCCAACGACTACAAGAGTGGGGCCCCTTGTGGTTCAAACAAAGAATAAAAAAGAAAAAAGAAAAAGGGAAAAAGGAAAAAGTAATGAAAAGAGGCGGAAGCACCAATAGAGCAAAAAGTCACTCTTTAAGAGTGACTACTAGAGCCAAGAACACAAACACCAAATGTGCACACACAAAACTCTCAAATATAGAAAATGACTTAAAGTCATAAGTTGAATTTATTGAAGAAAGGAAGAGAAGGGTGTAAAAACCCATGCATACAAGAGGGGAACACCTCCTCTATTTATAGAGGAGGGCACTAAGAAGGGACCACAAGGGGGCTCCCTTGTAGTCGTTGGGAGCCCCCAACGGTCAGAAATCTGACCGTTGGGGCCCCAACGACTACAAGAGTGGGGCCCCTTGTGGTTCAAACAAAGAATAAAAAAGAAAAAAGAAAAAGGGAAAAAGGAAAAAGAAAAAAAAGAAAAAGTAAAAATAAAAAGTACATTTTGCAGTTTTACAAGAATACCCCTATCGGGTATTTCACTAAAAGGAATATGTATATATATACATATATGTATATATATACTTATATATATACAAATGTATATATATAAGTATATGTATATATATATATATATATTTTAACATGCCCCCTCAAACTTTACGGGGAGAAGACCGAAAGTTTGCTAAGGAGAAACATAAATCGTGGAGTTGGGAGCGCTTTGGTGAAGAAGTCAGCTAGTTGATACTCTGAAGTAACATATGGTAATGAGATAGTCCCTCTGAGGTATTCGTCTCGAACATAATGGCAATCCATTTCGATATGCTTTGTCCGCTCATGAAAGGTGTGATTGCTGGCAATGTATATCGCACTTTTGTTATCACAACAGAGCTTGGTAGGAGTGGAAATGAGGACGCCCATGTCAGCAAGGAGACTTCTGAGCCATACGATTTCCATAGTTGTCATCGCCATAGCCCGATATTCAGCTTCAGTAGATGATAAGGAGACCTTCTGCTGCTTCTTGCATCTCCACGAGATGAGAGATTCACCTAAAAAAATACAAAGACCCGTAATTGAGATACGATCATTGTGATTTCCTCCCCAGTCAGCATCAGTAAAAACAGTCAATTCAAGAGATGAGGAAAAGGATAAGAAGAGTCCCTTGGAGATGGTATTTTTGATATATCGCACAATTCTCATTACGACCGTCATGTGAACCGTGGTAGGTACGTGCTGAAATTGGCTCGCTGCATGAACCGCATGAGCTATGTCAGGACGGGTGATGGATAGATAGGTGAGGGATCCAATTAATTGACGGTAGGGAGTTGGATCTTCAAGAAGAACACCATCTTCAAGTCTTAGTTTCGCATTGATAACTTCGGGAGTCTCAACTTTCTTTTCATCAGATATTCCTGATTTGGTACAAATTTCTGCAGCTAACTTCATTTGAGATAAGATGTATCTTCGTGCGGAATAAGCCACTTCAATTCCTAAAAAATATCTCAAATAACCAAGGTCAGACATATCAAAAGTATCTTTTAGCATAGACTTAACATCATTTACTCCTTTTTTGTCATTCCCAGTGATGATCATATCATCAACATATAGCAAAAGCATAATAATGGAGTCACCTGTCCTTTTAACAAAGAGAGCAGTGTCAGTATAGCAAGAAGAAAAACCTAAATTGATTAATACATTACTAAACTTGTCATACCAAGCTTTAGGAGCTTGCTTAAGTCCATATAAAGCCTTTTTTAATTTTAAAACTTTTCCATTTAAATTCATACCTGGAGGTGGTTCCATATAAACTTTTTCATTTAAATTGCCATTCAAGAAGGCATTTTTAACATCAAGTTGAAAGATAGGCCATTTTTTAACAGAAGCTATAGCAATAAGGGCTCGAACACTAGTCACTTGAGCAACTGGGGCAAAAGTTTCATCATAGTCTACCCCATACTCTTGGGCATATCCTTTGGCTACCAACCTAGCCTTATATCTTTCTAATGAACCATCACTCTTAGTTTTTACTTTAAACACCCATCTACATCCAATGAGTTTCTTGCCATTGGGAGGATCAATGATTTCCCAAGTTTGCGCCCTTTCAAGGGCATTAAGTTCAAGTTCCATAACTTCATTCCAATGAGCATATTGTTTAGCATCATTGTAATGAGATGGTTCGTGAAAGGAGTGAAGAGCAAGTAGACATGCTCGATAATTAGGAGAAAAAGAGTCATAAGAAACAAATCTATTTGGTATCTTGGGAATGCGATTTGATCTTCTTTGAGAGGTTTCTTCTATCGACTCACTTTGAGAAAATCTTTCAAGAGCACACGGATGATTTCTTTCATTCCTTCTAGAGTAGACTTGTATTTGTCTTGAAGCATTTTCTTCTAAGTTTTGATCATTATTTGGATGTTCAACAAGATCTTCATCAAGAGATTCACTAGGATCAACATGATCATCTATGATGTTTTCTTGAGGTAACAAGTCAAATAAAAAGGAATAGTCAATATTTTTATTTGGTTGATGCGAAAAACCATTTTCTTCTTCGAGGAATGTGACATCTTTTGAGATATAAAGTTTATTCTTAAGAATGTCAAAACATCGATATCATTTTTGTTTTTCGCCATATCCCAAGAAAATACATTCAATAGCCCTAGGAGAAAGTTTATCATTTTTGCGAGTTAAAACAAAGCATTTACATCCAAAAATTCTTAGTCTTTTATAATCGGGAGACATATTATAAAGTTTTTCAAATGGAGAAAGGTTTTTTAAAGAGGATGAAGGGATTCTATTGATGAGATATGTTGAGGTTAGAACCGCTTCGGCCCAAAAGGATTTTGGGATATTTTTTGAAATCAATAGTGTTCTTGTAGTTTCTATTATGTGCCTATGCTTTCTTTCCACAAGACCATTTTGTTGCGGAGTGTTGGGACAAGAACGTTGATGACAAATTCCATTTTCTTTTAAGTAACTTTGAAAATCATTAGACATATATTCACCTCCCGAATCGGACCTAAGAATAGATAGATTTCCCAAAAATTGATTTTTAACCATTGCATGAAATTCTTTAAAGAAGGAGAAGACTTCGGATTTGCGACTTAGGAAGTATATCCACGTAAATCTAGTGAAGTCATCAACAAAGACCACATAATACGAAAAACCTCCTTTAGACAAAATTGGGGAGGGTCCCCACACATCGGAATGAACAAGTTCAAATGGCCGAGTGGTAAAGTAACTTCTTTGAGGAAACGGAATAGCTTTAGATTTCCCAAAAATGCAATCTTTACAAGTCATGTGATTGTCTTTACAAGTATTGTTCAAAAAAGGGAAAAGAGACATTTTTACAAAATTTGGATGACCAAGTCTCTCATGCCAAATTCCAATACTTTTGTCTTTAACAAGATTGCAAGAAGACTTAGATGGAAGCGTCAAAAAGTCCATAAAATAGAGATCACCCCTTCTATGGCCTTGCCTAATCAACTTCCCTGACTGGAGATCCTGCACGGTGCAATCTTTAGGTGAGAAAGAGACTTGGCATCCATGGTCGGTGATTTGAGAAACGGAAAAGAGATTTAAATTAATTTTTGGGACGACTCTTACTTTAGGAACAAAAAAGTTTTGAGATTTTTTGAAGTCAAGTGTTTCAATACTTTCAATTTTTAATGACGTTCCATCGGCCGTTGAAACATAGGAGGACATGGGTTCGGAAAAAACATTTGAAAGAGAGTTTTTATGAGATGTCATATGAAAAGAAGCACCAGAGTCTAGTATCCACATACCTGGAGGTGATGAAGAGTAGGCGATGGCGGCTCCGGATGTTGAAGGAGAAGACTTGAGAAGGTGTTGGAGAACTTCGGAGATATGATTAAGAGTTTCTTTGATATCTCCTTCTTTGGTACTTTCTTCCTTCTTTGGAGAACTTTCTCCAACCGCGACAACCTTTCCTTTAAGCTTTGGACAAACCGGTCTAATGTGCCCCGGTTCATTACAATAGTGGCATATAATTCCCTTTCTAGGCCCATTACTATTTTTGTTAAAGTGGGGAGGTCTATATGCTTTAACATTCGATCCGGGACTATTAACGGCCAAAACTTCATCACTCCTAATGCTCAAGCGAAGTCGAGTTTCTTCTTGACATATCTCGGCAAGGGCATCTTCAATAGGTAGGGCTTTGCTTCTGTGGAGAAGAGATGCCCTCACTTGTTCAAATTTCGGGCGAAGTCCATGAAGGAATTGAAAAAAGTGCTCCTTTTCAATTTGTTCCCTTCTTAGTTCAATATCTTGTGGAGCAACCCATTTAGGTTCAAGAAGGGCAAGTTCATCCCAAAGAGGGGTTAGAGAGCTAAAATAGTCCCGGACACTCATATCCATTTGTTTGGTGGAACGAATTTTTTCTTGACAAAAAAATTGCCGAGCAAGATCCTTTCGGGTATACATACCCTTAAGGAAAAACCAAGCCTCATTGGCCCTTCTAAATTTGGCAATATTGGCACAATTTTTAAGGTCTACATTGTTCATAAACTATGCCAAAATTTTGGCATGGTTACTTTCCCAATCCTCAATTTTGGATTGATGTTCATTAATGGCTTTGATGCGCTCATCGCCATCTAAAGCCTTTTCAACTTCATTTTCAATTTTGGTAAGAACAAGAGAGGGTTCGGGAGTAGTTCCCATAACAAAGCCCCAAAGTTTCTTACCTCTTAGATGATTTTCCATAGCGAAGGCCCACATGAGATAGTTGGACCCATTTAGCTTGAAAGAAAGCTCCACTTTAGAGTCACGTTCCATCGGCACCAAATATTCTTCCTTTCTTCAAAAATTTGAGAGGCACGCGTTCCAAGATGACAAAGGAAAAGCCCAATCACCAACCGAGCTCTGATACCATGTAATGAAAAGAGGCGGAAGCACCAATAGAGCAAAAAGTCACTCTTTAAGAGTGACTACTAGAGCCAAGAACACAAACACCAAATGTGCACACACAAAACTCTCAAATATAGAAAATGACTTAAAGTCATAAGTTGGATTTATTGAAGAAAGGAAGAGAAGGGTGTAAAAACCCATGCATACAAGAGGGGAACACCTCCTCTATTTATAGAGGAGGAGGGCACTAAGAAGGGACCACAAGGGGGCTCCCTTGTAGTCGTTGGGAGCCCCCAACAGTCAGAAATCTGACCGTTGGGGCCCCAACGACTACAAGAGTGGGGCCCCTTGTGGTTCAAACAAAGAATAAAAAAGAAAAAAGAAAAAGGGAAAAAGGAAAAAGAAAAAAAAAAAAAAAGTAAAAATAAAAAGTACATTTTGCAGTTTTACAAGAATACCCCTATCGGGTATTTCACTAAAAGGAATATGTATATATATATAAGTATATGTATATATATATATATATATATATATATATATATATATATTTTAACAAGGTTTGTCCTCCCATTGAATTGCCCCTTTTGCACCACTTTCTCCTCCCCTTTTTGTACCTCTATGAGGATGTTTTCTAATGAATTTTTTCCCTTTTCTTATCTCAAAACAAGCTCCTAAAAAGGAAACTACATAAGAAAATGAAATTTTTATGATGTGATACACACTAAACAAGCACCTCAAAGAAAACAGTCTAAAAGAAAACAACGAGAAAATAGTTAACTTAACTCCAAGTTTCTTCTCTCCATATTGTTTAGTAAAAATGCATCCTAACTAATAATTTCCATAAGTAGAAGTAAATTATTCCTCGTAGAATCTGCAGGAAACGTCTCTCTCTCTCTCTCTCTCTCTCTCTCTCTCTCTCTCTCTCTCTCTCTCTCTCTCTCTCTCTATATATATATATATATATATATATATATATATATATATATATATATATATCTTCTTCAAATCTTGAAAGAAACTTATAATAGTTCTTATATCATGCTCCCAAATGGATCTTCCAAGGATGGAAATGTTTTTTAAACATATTAAAGAAACAAACAAATGATTTTGCTACGTATAATTTCTCAATGAAACAGTAGAAATCAAAGCAAAAAAAAATCAACAATAAAATTCCTCAAAATATAATTTGTTTCTCCACGCTCTCTGAAGACTTCCTCTAACGAAATTCTCAACCTTCTGTAGCACAAAAAATCAAATACAGATCTAAAAGTACTACGCACTTCTCTTTATTTACTAATAAGTATATATTCAAATGTTTATAATGATAAAAAAACATGTGAATAACTTGAAAAGCAGAACTGAAAGAGGGGAAAAGGAAGCAAGACAGGAAAAAAAAAGAGAAATTCTCCATTACTGAGTTTAATAAACAAATCAACTCGATCTCACCTCTCACCGATCAGAAAACCTCAAAATTTACTGAGTTTTTTTGTGAGAATAGCCAGAAGCTGATTCGATTTTGACGCCATAAACGTAATTTTGCAAAAGGGAAAGCGAAAAGAGAAGAATTACCTTTTCTGCAGAGCAGACGGAGCGGGGACTAACGTCGAAATCAAATAGATCCAAAAGCCGCTCGGAATTCCAAATCCCCGAGAAAACAAAAGGGCTTCATATTTATAGCGCACGAAGAACGTTTCGGGAGTCGACACGAAGCTTTCTCAGAGAGATACCGCGTGGTCGCGACTTTTCAAAAACTGACAAACCGCAATCCGACGTTGCTAGCCGCGGATATGGCCGGAAGACGGCAATTGAGACAGGGAATCGGCCGTTTCCGGCAGAATCGGAATCTCACGGGCGATCGATTTCGCAGACGGCGCACTGGAATCCGGCGTGGCTAACCGTGGAGTTGGCCGGAAACCGCGCCTCGCAACCGGGAAGCCGGCATTTTCCGGCCAGGACGTTTCAGCGGGGTCCGTGGAATCCCGTTGGAGGTCGACACAGACGCTAAACCGTGGAATGGCCGGAAAACGGTGAGCGAGTGGAGTGTGTGTGTGTGGTGGGTGGGGAGGGGGCGGGGGGAGAGTCCGGCTGTTTCCGGCACACAGCTGCGCTTCATAAACTCATCAACTGCCTCCCCGCGATTAGAAGTAGGATCTACTTCGAATCATAGTTCGGGTTCGTCAGCACACCCGGCGCCGACACGATTTTACCGAGAGAGAGAGAGAGAGAGATGGTCAAGGATAACACGGCGCCCTCTATTTGGAATATTTTCACGGTCCAACATTGTTTAAGTCTCCCAGCTCATTAGGGAGTGCACCAGCTTCAACCTTTCGATATCATCATGTGGGTTTTGAACTTGTGACGTCCCATCAACATAGTGACATTCACAAGTTGTCCCTATCAAACGAGGAGAATCTTGTGGACGCAGTGTAGCCAAAGTAATAAGGAGAAGATTTGCAAGCCAAACATGAGCTGAGTTAGGAGCGGCTCAGCTTGTTTCTCAACCCTACTTTTGACTTGCTTGAATCTCATGTTTTTAACAAGTTCATAAAATATTCTTTAAAAAAAATAGTTAATGAAATAAATGAAGCTAAATATAAATGAAGCAGTCATGCATCCCTAAAGTTGGAGAGGGTGGTGTATGTTCGCCCCTGATGATTCACTGAATCCCACGTCTGTGTTCGGGGGTCCCAAAAAGCACCACGTATATAAGCACATGGGGCTCGTATTCCCGTGTATGTTGACATCACTCAGCATTGGAGTCTGGTTCGGTTGTAAAAACTTAAATACCCTTTCTTGCTATTCTTACTATAAAATGACGGTTTAAAAAAATGACAAAAATGTCCTTCATTCAAAAAAGAAAAACAAACGGTTCAAAAAATAGACAAACATGTCCTTCATCCAGAAAGTCGAGGATGATGTTGACTCTTCAAAGTCTACACAGCGAAACGAACCTTAGCCAACGATCTGATGGTGATCCGGCGAAACGATGGTGAGTCGACGATCCGATGGTGAGCCGACGATTTGATGGTGAGCCAGTGATCCGATGGTCATCCGGCGAAACGAACCTGAGCCATCAAAAATCTCTGTTTGAACTTTTCATCGTCATCTTATTCTTCTTCCTTCTCCGTAAAACACTGTAAGACTCTCTCTCTCTCTCTCTCTCTAGAGAAGAAATCAAGGGAGGCAAAGAGTTCCCCCTGGAGAAGGTCATAAACATCAACCCTCTCACTCTCTCTCCCTTCTCTTTCTACTTCTGTGCACATCCAACAGACGATCCTATATTGCTCCATCAGACACCGACTGACATGCGCACTGACTGTAGCATCATTCAACTTGATTCGTTGTGGAGCCTGATTCAGAGTTTTTGCCCTTACAAAAGGGGGGTTTGGGGGCTCCTTCTAGCGTGGGTACCATCATTCAACTTGATTCGTTGTGGAGCCTGATTTAGAGTTTTTGCCCTTACAGGATGGGGGTCCGGGGGCTCCCCCTCGGCACGGGTCCCGCTGCGTGGTTAGCCGGCGGGGGTCTAGGGGGGCTCGGGGGGCAGCACCCCCCCGGACCAATTTTTTTTGAGGCCTTGTATAATTTTTTTATTTTCTTTCCCTCTTTTAACTATCGAAAAAGAGCAATAAAGCGTTTTGTTTAATCATGGAGCTCATGTTTCCTTCGGTTGTTTCTTGCTCGAGGTTTTCGTAACACTCCTTCCCACGAATTTTCTATTTTTCTTTTTCTGTTTCATTCCCACGATTTTTTCAATGACTCCCATATAGTGATTTTTAGCGTTGTCGGGTCTCCAACGAGCCCTACGATGATTTATAGTGTTGTCCGGTCTTCCAACAACGATTTGTAATATTGTTGGGTCTTCTTACAGCGATTTATAATGTTTTTGGGTCTCCAACGAGCCCCACAACGATTTATAGTGTTGTTGGATCTCACTACAGCGATTTATAGTGTCTTCCGCAAATCACTATAGTGATTTGTAGTGTTATTCAGTAAACAAATCGCAGTAAATCGCTACCCGAATTAGGACCAACTTGTCAGGGTCATATCACTTTAACCGAAGGTCATATTTCAAATCCGTAAAAAGTGGTGTCTTTGTTATTGAGTCTAGTTTATTCCTGTAAATTTTCAGCAATTTCTATGATCATTTCATTTCCCATTTTAACTAAAAACTAGACCCCTATTAAGGCATAATCTCCATTTTTTACTAGAAAACCTTCTCACACTGAAGCCAACTTTTAAGGCATAATCATTGTAAAATTTATATGCAGCTTCCTCATTATTAAACTACATTCCTTCTACCGGAACATAGTCAAGTGTACTTCCATGTACATTCTTAGTGCCTACACTTTTGTAGTGTTGTGCAACTCAAATAACACATAATAATAGGGGTCCAGTTTTTAGTTAAAATGGAAAATGAAATGATCATAAAAATTGCTGAAAAATTACAAGCATAAACTAGACTCAATAACAAATACACCATTTTTTACGAATTTGGAATATGATCTCTGGTTAGGGAGATATGACCCTGACAAGTTGGTCCTAATTCGGGTAGCGATTTACAGCGATTTGCTTATTGAATAATACTACAAATCGCTATAGTGATTTGCGAAAGACCACTACAAATCGCTATAGTGAGATCCAACAACACTATAAATCATTGTGGGGCTCGTTGGAGACCCGAAAACATTATAAATTATTGTAAGAAGGCTCGACAATACTATAAATCGATGTTGGAAGACCAGACAACAGTATAAATCGTTGTGGGGCTCGTTGGAGAACCGACAATACTAAAAATCACTGTAGGGGAGTCATTGAAAAAATCGTGGGAAAGAAACATAAAAAAAAATAGAAAAATCGTGGGAAGGGGTGTTACGAAAACCTCGAGCAAGAAACAACCGAAGGAAACATGAGCCCCATGATTAAACAAAACGCTTTATTGCTCTTTTTCGATAGTTAAAAGAGGGAAAGAAAATAAAAAAATTATACAAAGCCCCAAAAAAATTTGGTCCGAGGGGTGCTGCCCCCTCGAGCCCCCGCCAGGGGCGGCCCCCCTGGACCCCCGCCCGCTGACCACGCAGCAAGACCCACATAGGGGAGAGCCCCCGAACCCCCCTCCTGTAAGAGCAAAAACTCTAAATCAGACTCCACAACGAATCAAGTTGAGCGATGCTACCCACGCTGGGAGGAGCCCCCAAACCCCCCTCTTGTAAGAGCAAAAACTCTGAATCAGGCTCTACAACGAATCAAGTTGAATGATGCTATCCACGCTGGGAGGAGCCCCCAAACCCTCCTCCTATAAGGGCAAAAACTCTGAATCAAGCTCCACAACTCATCAAGTTGAATGATGCTACCCACATTGGGAGGAGCCCTCAGACCCCCCTTCTGTAAGGGTAAAAACTCTGAATCAGACTCCACAACTCTTCAAGTTGAATGATGCTACCCACGCTCGGAGGAGCCCCCAGACCCCTCTCGTGTAAGGGTAAAAACTTTGAATCAGGATCCACAACTCATTTAGTTGAATGATGCTACCCACGCTGGGAGGAGCCCTCAAACCCTCCTCCTGTAAGGGTAAAAACTCTGAATCAGGCTCCACAACAGTCAATGTGCAGGTCAGTCGGTGCTTGATGGAGCAATGTAGGATCTTCTGCTGGATGTGCACAGAAGCAGAAAGAGAAGGGAGAGAGAGAGTGAGAGGGTTGATGTTCATGGCCTCCTCCAGGAGAGATTTCTTTCTCGGATAATCCTGCAGTGCAGAGACTGGGTCTTAAATAATCATCTTTGGGGCACTTAAGTCTTTACAATCACTCCTTTTCTAGAATTGTTATTTTTTTTTGCACCAATGGAGGAGAGGGTACTTAAGTCTTTGCAATCGCATCAAACTCCAATGCTAATTAATGCTGACAAACATGGGGATACGAGACACACATGATTAAATACGTGGTGCTTTTTGGGACCCCCGAGCATGAGATGCCCTATTCGGGGGGGGGGGACATATAACCTGCTTCGCTAAAGTTAAATCAATGTGATTTCAGGTATGGATTGGACTAGATGTTCTTAACCTATAACCAGTACGTGCCAATGTCAGCGTTACTACGCCCTATTTTTAAACCTATGGGGGGTAGGGATGGCAGTGGACCGGGGCAGCAGGGGTGGGGGACAAGGTCTCCACCCTCGCTCCACCTCAAAATTTTGCCCTCCATCCTCGCACGGGTTTTAATTTTAACCTCCATCCCTATTTTATGTCTTCCATCCCCAATCCAAATGGGGTGAGGCGGGACGGGCCCCGTTTCTCCTCGGTCCACTGCTATCCTTAAAGAGTGTTTTATCATTTTACTAACGGGGGCGGAGAAAAGCGTCGCCTCCATCCCACGCAGGTTTTGGTTTTAACCTCCATCTTTGCCTCCATCCCCATTTCATGTCCTCCGTCCCCAGTTTAAATAGGATGAGGTGGGGCCCCATTTTCCCTCGGTCCACTGCCATCTCTAAAGAAGGATAGGTTGTGTATGATTACGCCTTGGGGACAATGATTATGTATGACACATATGCAGTTTATTCGAGTAATAAAAAAACATGAGCAAGCTTTTAAGATCTACTTTTTTTTTTAAAGAAAACAATAATCATTGACATTAAAACAGAATGAAACATTAGGTGTCACCCTAAAGCCAAAGAAATGGTAGGAAAAATAGAGTCCAAACATGAGAATCATCCACTTCAGAACTGTGGAGGGTCTATCCAAGATAGATCTGAATCTATTAAGTGGTGGATTGTGAAATGTTTCAAGAGCAATAAAAATGCAATATTTGGAGAGAAAAAATGGCTCTTGGCCATTGAGAAGGAGATTATTGGCTGACATTTGTGTTGGCATATTGATCTCTTTTTTAGAAGTTAAATTTTGATGCTGGTGCTTACAAGGTGACTCATAAATGTGATCAAGTTGACAAGATGTCATGAGTTTTGAATAGATGGCCAAAGCAGGATGTACTTCCTGGTAGGCAAGGGAGACCTAAGGTTTTATGCCAATGAACTCGGTGAACAATGCAATTTTTTTTCTCTTATGTAGAAGAAAAAAAATGGAATTTTTTGGGCTGGTCAAAAGTTATGCAGTGGGTGTGCTTGAAGGACAACAGAAATGCTTTTAATTTTTTACCTCTATTGTGAGTACTAAAGTAGAGAACTGTTGATATGGTGACCGCAAAATAGAGTTTATAGATTAAGCCAATATCGTGGTGACGCGAGGTCTAAAATGCTAGGGGGCAATCAGGGAATTATAGTAGAAAAGAAAAAGAAGATCATGGAAGAAAGTTGCCACACCTAAGCAAGTGGCTGTAATAGATTGTGGGACCAGCCTTCTTGCCTTGATTTGCTTCATAATAGGAATTCAAAAAATTATATCAATTTTCAAAATTTTCCCTCTTTCTTTTCTTAAATGTGTGTGGGGACTTGTTGTTTGTGTGTTGTTGTGGGTCCCACTTCCCCTATTTGTCACCATCAAGTTAGGTGTGTTCCATTATCATGTTCCCATCATAGTTTTAAATAAAGTTCAAGCCATAAGTGAGGATTGGTTCTCATGTTAACAAGGATGATATACAATTTCATAATGCATTGTTGTTTTTTGTTTGGATATGGATTGACATTGAAACTACTCTCACTAAGCAACCAAATAAGTGGATTTGGTCAAAATTTTATTATAATGAAGTAGAACTCTTTGAAACAAGTTATCTATGGGAATTGTTAAGGCCCAAGCTTTTTTTTTATAGGCAAGCTGGGGTTAGGCAAACACCTACCAGTTATACAACTATACCATTGCGTTTTGAACCTGCAACGTCCCAACACAAGGCGACGTGTGAAAAATATCGTGAGTTCTGGATAGGTTGAAGGCAAGCAATGCCCATGACCAAGTGTTTAGTCACTTATAGAGGATGAGCAAAACATAAAAAAACAAGTAGTTTCCTATAAATATCCAACAAACCATGCTTGAATTTTTTGGTGACAAATTTCAAAATCAAGTAATTAGATAAATTGCATGCAGAAGAGGGCTTCATAGACCTGATAGTCACGACTCGTAAACCTTAGGATGGTAGTGGACCAGGGAGGGGGTAGGGGACAAGGTCTCCACCCTCGCCCCGTCTCAAAATCCTACCCTCCATCCCCGCCTTCATCCCCACATGGGTTTTGATTTTAACCTCCATCCCCACCTCCATCCTCGTTTCATGTCCTTCATCTCCGGTTCAAATGGGGCGAGGCGGGGCCTCATTTTCCCTCGGTCCACTGCCATCTCTATAGAAGGATCGGGGAATGGGCAGGGCGAGGCAGGGGAAAGCGTAAGTCCATCCCCGCCTCCATCTCTTCACGGGTTTTGATTTTAACCTCCATCCCCGTTTCATGTCCTTCATCTCCGGTCCAAACGGGGTGACGCGGGGCGGGGGCTTGTTTCCCCCCGGTCCACTACCATCCCTAGAGCTGAAGGTTATGAGTTCAAAACCCGTGCATGCCCTTTGTTGTGAGGCCAAAGCTGAGTATCACTCTCTGGTGGCCAAGAGGACCTTGCGGTTTTTACATCAATGAGCTTGCGTGTGCATGAGATAAGAAAATTTCATCTTAATTAGAAATATAATTTTTATTTAGATAGTCCCAAGTGCATGGAAGTCATGCTCAGAATCTTGGAGACTTCTCCATTCCTTTTCATGAGATGAATCATGACTTCATGCACAAGATTCAAAAGAAAGAAATTGTAGAGACTTTGAAGAAAATGAAATCAAGAAGGGCAGTTGGCCCAGATGGTATACCTATCGATGCTTGGGAGAGAAAGGTTTAGAATGGTTGACAAATTTTTTTAACAAGATTTGGCGGACAAATAAGATGCCTAATGAGTGGAGGAAGAATACTTTGGTGCCTCTATATAAGAATAAAGGTGATATACAAGATTACACAAACTATCGTGGTATAAAACTCACGAGTCATACTATGAAACTTTGGGAGAGGTTGATTGAGTCTAGGTTGAGGAAGGTTGTCCACTACAAGAAAATACGTTGTTAGCGACGGACGTTAGTGACGGAATTTTTTCGTCGCTAGTTAGCAACAGATTAGCGAGCGACAAACATCCGTCGCTATAATTAATAGATCTTATGAAAATAGAGACGGAAGATAGTTCGTCGCTAATTAGCGACGGATGTTGCGACGTACTGCTTGTCGTTACGATCGCACCATTTACCGACGACGTTCGCGACAGAATCTAGTCCGTCGCTAAATAGCGACGGATGTGGCGACAGAATATCATCCGTCGCTATTTTCGTAAATTTGATTTTATGTTGGCTTAGCGACGGAATTAATCCGTCACTAAGCCGTCACTAACTTTCGAATAACCCTAATCCCAGGCAGCTTTTCCTTTTCTTCTTTCGTTGCTCCTGTCGTTCGCCGTTCGCTGCTCCCGCCGTTCGCCGCTCCCGCTCCTGCCGTTCGCCGGTCCCACCGTCCGCCGATCCCACCGTTCGCCGGCCGGAGAAAGAAAAAGGACGCCCCCATGCCGTTTCCGGCAGGGGGTTAACCCCCTCCCATTTTCGGCAGGGGGCGGAAAACGCAGGGGGTTAACCCCCTGTCGGAAACGGCAGGGGGTTAACCCCCTTTCGGTTCACGCAGGGGGTTAACCCTCTGCCGGAAAACGCAAGGGATTAACCCCCTGCCGTTTCCGGTAGGGGGTTAACCCCCTCCCGTTTCCGACAAGGGGTTAACCCCCTTCCGAAAAACGGAGGGGGTTAACCCCCGCGTTTTCCGACAGGGGGTTAACCCCCGCGTTTTCCGACAGGGGGTTAACCCTCTGCGTTTCTTGCAGAGGGCTAACCCTCTGCGTTTTCCGGCAGGGGACCCTTGCCCCCTGCCTTTCCGGCAGGGGGTCGATCCGGGCAGGGGGTCGACCCCGGCAGGGGGTTAACCACCTGCCGTAACAGGCTGGGGGTCGACCCGCTGCCCAAACAGGGGGTCAGTTAACTCCCTACGTTCCGTAAGGGGGTTAACACCCTATGTTCCGTAAGGGGGTCGACCCCCTGCCGGAACAGCAGAGGAGTCAACCCTTTGCCAGAACAATTTTTTTTCGTGGTGACTTCATTTTAAAACAGTGTTTTTTTGTGCAGATTTTTCAACGGAACTCGCTTGTGCCCCGCCACCCGTGGTAAGTAAGTGACAAAAACAATGCAAATCGGGTAAATACCCGTGGTGAGTAAGTGATGCAAGCGCATCACATGTTATTTAATTTATTGAATGTAGCACTTTATTGTTCACACACTCACTTAGTTGTTGATATTTAGGACTGCTTTGTTGGAGTTCAAAGATCATGCTGAGCATGATTTTAATATATGAATATGGAAGTGTTCTTATTTTTGGAGTACGGAGTCCATGCTAGGCATGGTAGTAGTTAGTGGGATATTGAAGTGTGTTTGCTGCAGGTACATGTTTGACATTTGTTTGATATGAATTATTTCGATGTATTGCAATGTTGGATGTGATTGTATCCATGCTTGCATGTAGTTACTTTCAATTTGATTATGTCTTCCATGTAAAATTGTATACTGAAAGCATGCTTCAAATGAATGTATCATGTCATGAATAGTTTGCACATAAAAGTATTAAGTTATCAATGCATGCATCATAATTCTTGTGATTGTATGACATCATATATTGCATGATAAATTTGATATTTTCTTCATCATAGCATTCTGATGGTTCTCTTTTAACTGATTAGGATACTATTCGTAACATCATACGACAAAATGACTGCAAACCGTGAATGGATGTATCGTAGGATAGTGGACAATGAGTTATCACATGAATATGTGGATGGTGTTGACAGTTTTATTGAATTTGCAACGGCAAGTGTCAGTACAGTAGATCCCACAGGTCGGATTAGGTGTCCCTGCAAGATTTGTAAGAATAATCGATTTGTAAAACCTCATAGCGTTAGACATCACCTATACAGGAAGGGTTTTGTGAGTGATTATCAGAACTAGATGTTTCATGGAGAAGAATTTAGAAACGATTTTGATGCACGGGTGAATGTGGTGCACGATAATCCATATACGGATTTGATATTTGATGCCGCAGGAACAGAACTGGGTTCTGCTATGAGTTCTAGTGATGTAAGAACTGCCGTAGATGAAGAATCACTAAACAATGCAGCTAGTAGATTTTATGATTTACTTAGAGATGCTGATGAGCCACTTTGGAACGGTTGTTAGAGTCACACTATCTTGTCTGCAGTTCTTCAACTAATGAATTTGAAGTCCGAGTATAATTTGAGTCAATCATGTTTTGACCATTTGTGCATGATTGTGAAGAGTATGTTGCCCAAAGATGAGAAATTGCCACAAAATTTCTATCGTGCTAAAGTTATGGTCAACGCTCTAGGTATGGGTTACAAAAAGATTGATGCTTGTCCAAATCACTGCATGTTGTATTTCAAGGAGCAGAAAAACAACATATCATGCCCGTCATGTGGGCATCCTCGGTTCAAGCCAAAGACAAGAGGCAATGGTAGCACGAGATCAAATGAAGTTTCATACAAGTCGCTCCGCTACTTTCCTACCACTCCTAGATTGCAGCGATTGTATATGTCTTCAAGGACAACTAAACACATGAGATGGCATGCAAATAAAGTTTGACACGATGAAAACAAGATCACACATCCTATTGACGCTGAAGCTTGGAAGCACTTTGATCGTACTTATCAGAACTTTGCAATGGAAGTGCGAAATGTTAGACTCGGTCTATGTACATATGGATTTAATCCATTTGGGGGTAGATCAACTCCATACTCATGTTGGCCAGTATTTGTAACTCCATACAACCTTCCACCAAGCTTGTGTATGAAACGTCCAAATCTTTTCTTGTCTCTGTTGATCCCTGGTCCGACCTCACCTGGCCAAAATCTTGATGTATATTTAAGGCCATTGATTGATGAACTAAAAGTATTGTGGAATGACAGTGTTACCACGTATGATGCCCACAAAAAACAAAATTTCAACATGAAGGTCGTTGTTCTATGGACAATCAGTGACTTCCCTGCATATGGTATGCTATCTGGTTGGAGCACATATGGGAGGTTGGCTTGTCCGTACTGCATGGAGGATTCCAAAGCTTTTAGATTGAGTCATGGAAGGAAGCCTTGCTAGTTTGAGTGTCATCGTCGATTTTTACCCAGCGATCATCCGTTTCGACAACAAAAGAATGCATTTAAAGCAGGCACAACTGAAACAGAAGGTCCATCCTCAAGATTGTCTGGCATAGAGATTCTAAGAAGATTGTGATACTTTCCAGATGTATTAACAGATGCCCGCAGTCCTACACCCTTCCGTGGATTTGGGAAGGATCACAATTGGACGAAGAAATCTATTTTTTGGGAACTACCGTATTGGCCGACCCTATTGATACGACATAATTTGGATGTGATGCATGTAGAGAAAAATGTGTTTGATAATGTGTTCAATACAGTAATGAATATTAAAGGAAAAACGAAGGATAATCCGAAGGCCCGTATGAATTTAAAATTAATATGTAAAAGACCAGAATTGGAACTCAAAGAGTATAATGGCAAAGTACTGAAACCAAAGGCAAAGTACGTGCTCGGACCTGATCAAATAAAACATGTATGTCAATGGTTGAGACAACTGAGATTTTCAGATGGATATGTCTCTAACATTGCTCGGGCTGTGAAGATTGACGATGGACAGTTATATGGGTTGAAGAGCCATGATTGTCATATCTTTATGCAACGATTGATACCCCTAGCATTCCATGATATGTTAGACAAACCTATATGGGGGGTATTGTCTGAGTTGAGTGGATTTTTCAGAACATTGTGTGCATCGGAGGTCGTAGTATCAGATATAAAGAATCTCGATGACTCTGTCATCACCACTGTTTATTTGCTAGAAAAGATATTTCTGCCAACATTTTTCGATGTTATGGAACATTTGATCATACATCTGCCATATGAACTAAGGGTTGGTGGCCCTGTGCAATATCGATGGATGTACCCATTTGAAAGGTATATATTTTTTTATATTTGTCTCTTTAATGACATATATTTAAAATTTGAAATGTATATTCTTGTCAGATGCATGTTCGACCTAAAAAAAAAGGTTCGTAATAAAGCAAGAGTAGAAGGCTCTATTTGTGAGGCGTACACTTGAGAAGAGATTTCAAATTTCTCATCTATGTACCTCGAACCTCATATTCCAACACGTTACACATGCCCGCCCCGTAACGATGATGGAGAACAAGTAACTGTAGCTGACAAGCTGTCGATATTTCAACCACTTGGGCATGCATTTGGTAGTTGTCGATCAAGGCTACTGACAGATCGAGAGCAAGATGCAACACACATCTATATTCTTTTTAATTGCTCAGCGATCGACCCATACATCGAGTAAGTATATGTATATGCAACTCAATTATAAATCTTTTTATGTTCTATATGTGGATACATGGCTCGGTAATATAAGTATTTGTGGTTTGCAGACAATTTGATCTGGAGTTGCAAAGCGAAGTTTCACATCTCACTGATGCAGAAGTACAAAAAGAACGTGAAACTAAGTTTGTGGAGTGGTTGAAACAGTTGGTAAAGAAGCTAACATAAATTTTGTACTTATAAACAACATTAAGTTACTTAATTGATCGTGATCACAATCATTGTTTATGTCTGTGCGTAGGTTCGCCATGGTGATGTTAAAGATCAAGGAATATGTGATTTAGAAAATGGTCCGACCAAAGTTGTGCAATGCTACAACGGGTATATCGTAAATGGTTATCGATTCCATACAAAAGATTACAGTATAAACAAATCAACGATAAATAGTGGCATGTGTGTCAAGGGTAGCAGCTACGGTGAAAATGAACATGATTACTACGGTGTTATAGAGGAAATAATGGAGTTGACTTACTTAGGCATGAATAACAGGGTAACTTTATTCAAGTGTCATTGGTTTGATCCAACTGCAACAAGACTCGACAAAGCTTTAGGCATTGTGGAGGTGAATCATAAATCCAGGTTTGGAACATATGAACCATTCATATTAGCCTCGCAAGCTCAACAAGTTTATTATACTTCATATCCGAGTATAAAAAAGTCAGATAGAAATGAATGGTGGGCAGTTTGCAAGGTGAAGTCCAAACTATACCCCGAGTATGATCAGTTACAGGAAGATGAGTTAGCTGAAGACAACGATTACTATCAATCAGATGATGTCTATGACTTCGCTTATGGTCACGATGTTGCGCATGATATGCATGTCATATCTCCATTGGCCGATGAAACATTCATAGAGGAATGAGATCCAAATGATGTACCAAGTGGATGGGCAAACAATGAAGAAGAAGAAGAAGAAAGTCAAACTAGTGACGAGAAAGAATTCTCAAGCTAGTGAGCAAAATCTTATACTACAAACCTCTATTTAAATGCATTGCAGTACTTGATGTGAGTTGTATTGCAATACTTGGTGTGAATGATTAAAAATTTTATTTGAATGTATTATAATACTTGATACGAATGATTCGAATGCATTGCAATACTTGATGTAAATGCATGATTTGAATTATTTGAATGTATTGTAATACTTGATGCGAATGCATGAGTTGTATTGCAACACTTGATGTGAATGATTAAAAATTTTATTTGAATGTATTGTGATACTTGATACGAATTATTTGAATGCATTGTAATACTTGATGTGAATGATTTGAATTATTTGAAAGTATTGTAATACTTGATACAAATGATTCGAATGCATTGCAATACTTGATGTGAATGATTTAAATTATTTGAATGTATTATAATTTATGCAACGAATGATTTGAATTATTGCAATACTTAATGTGAATGATTTGAATTATTTGAATGCATTGTAATACTTGATGCAAATGATTTGAATGCATTACAATGCTTGATGTGAATGATTTGAATGCATTGTAATACTTGATGTGAATGACTTGAATGCATTGTAATACTTGATGTGAATTATTTAAATATATTGTATGACATATGTTATTTGTTAGAATATGGTTCGTGGAGGTTATAGTGGTCGCTCATCCAATAGTAGTAAGGCTCAGCCTTCATCTTCACGGGCTCCTGTGATAGGTATATCATATAACTAATTGGATGCTTGATTAGTTCAAATGCGCATTCTGAGAATTTCTAATATATTTTTTTACAGATGATGTTGCGCCTGTACACGACCCACCTACACCAGTTGATCACACAAGTCAACAGCAAACATAGGAAACACGGTCTTCTCAGGCTGGCACAAGAAGACTCATTCAAATAGTGTATATCGATAATCGACTGTAAGTATTTTGTTTTCAATTATTGCATATCTTATAAATATTTTATATTGATATTTACTGTGTAACAATTCATGTGCAACACGAGGTTTGAGCCACAAGAAGTAGTACGGGAGATTAGAAATTCACTTCTTCAACATCTACCAGGACCGGTTGCTCAATGGAAAGAGTACCCAAAGGAGGTGTTAGACAGATTGTGGTCCTCATTCATGGTATACAGTTGTTCCTCATAGTTAATGTGTTTCATATTTAATTTATTTAAGTAATGTCTACTAACTTTCTGAAAATATTTGTAGGCTTCGAATCGCTTCGCAACTACGGTGGAAGAAAATGATGCAAGGAAGGTGTGGCAGAAGGTGGCTGCCAATCGATTTGCAGACATGATGCACACTATGAAGACTGCAGCAAAAAAAGCATCTGGCGTAGTAGATGATCCATTACTGTGGAAGGGCCATGGCCCTATTACTATCAGGAGAGATTACTAGGATGAAATGTGTGATAAGTGGGCGGGAGATGCATTTAGAAATCGCTCTGCGAAGGCTGCACAAAATCGATCGAAGATGCCCGAAGCCCATCTACACACAAATGGATCTAAGACATTTGGGAGTCACCTGAAGAAAATGGTAACTCATCAATATATAATATTAATTTTATAAGTATTGTTGCAAACTTGTGTACTAAATCTTTTGTCATTTAACTTCGCAGGAAGCAGAAAAAGGAGGCAGTGTACCATATAAGGATGTGTTTGTTGAAACACATAAACGGAAGACCACGGGAGTCTTCGTATCAGAGAAGGTGAGAACGACAACGGTATGTATTTATTCTATTAATAATCATTGCAATATATATGCAAGTTATCATAATGTTATCATTAATTATTAATGAATACTTTAAACATTATTTTGTAGGAGGCATATGAGCAACAGATGGTAGAGCGATATGACGATGACGCTACTCAGCATCCATCATTTGATCCTACAGCATGGGTGACTGCAGCAGGTGAACCCAAAAAAGGTCGCGTGTTCGGGTTTGGGAGTAATATGAACACTTCACCAGTTATTGCTTCTTCCAGTTACGGCTCACCGACTTCTTGCGCCGACATAATCTCCAAGCAGCAGACTATTCTTTCCGGTGATGATGTACGCCAGATCGTTACAGAATCAATGAATAACTACTTCCATGACACTGTCGCCCCCTTTCTCCGAAATGAGATCAAGGCCGCTGTTCTGGAAAGGGGATCTTCGATTCCAGGTCCCTCTCAGGTATAATCACATATTCAGTTTTTTGTCTGCCTTAGAACACATATGAGCATAATCGAATCACATATTCAGTTTTTTGCCTGCCTTAGAGCACATATGAGCATGCTATAATCACATATTCAATTTTTTGACTGCCTAAGAACACATATGAGCATGATAGAATTACATATAAAGTTTTTTTATTGCCTTAGAGCACATATGAGCATGCTATAATCGCATATAAAGCTTTTTGGCCTGCCTTAGAACACATATGAGCATAATCGAATCACATATATAACTTTTTGCCTGCCTTAGAGCACATATGAGCATAATAGAATAACATATAGAGTTTTTTGCCTGCCTTAGAGCACATATGAGCATGCTATAATAACATATAGAGTTTTTTTATTGCCTTAGAGCACATATGAGCATGCTATAATCACATATAAAGTTTTTTTATTGCCTTAGAGCACATATGAGCATGCTATAATCACATATAAAGTTTTTTTATTGCCTTAGAGCACATATAAGCATGATAAAATCACATATAAAGTTTTTTATTGCCTTAGAGCATATATGAACATGCTATAATCACATATAAAGTTTTTTTATTGCCTTAGAACACATATGAGCATGCTATAATAACATATAGAGTTTTTTTATTGCCTTAGAGCACATATGAGCATGCTATATGCACATATAAAGTTTTTTGCCTGCCTTAGAACACATATGAGCATAATCGAATCACATATATAACTTTTTGCCTGCCTTAGCACACATATGAGCATGATAGAATCACATATAGAGTTTTTTGCCTGCCTTAGAGTATATATGAGCATGCTATAATAACATATAGAGTTTTTTTATTGCCTTAGAGCACATATGAGCATGCTATAATCACATATAAAGTTTTTTTGCCTGCCTTAGAGCACATATGAGCATGCTATAATCACATATTCAGTTTTTTGACTGCCTAAGAACACATATGAGCATGATAGAATCACATATAAAGTTTTTTTGACTGCATTAGAACACATATGAGCATGCTATAATCACATATTCAGTTTTTTGACTGCCTTAGAACACATATGAGCATGTTATAATCACATATTCAGTTTTTTGACTGCCTTAACACATATATGAGCATGATAAAATCACATATAGAGTTTTTTTATTGCCTTAGAGCACATATGAGCATGCTATAATAACATATAGAGTTTTTTTATTGCCTTAGAGCACATATGAGCATGCTATAATCACATATAAAGTTTTTTTGCCTGCCTTCGAGCACATATGAGCATGCTATAATCACATATTCAGTTTTTTGACTGCCTAAGAACACATATGAGCATGTTATAATCACATATTCAGTTTTTTGACTACCTTAAAACACATATGAGCATGCACAAATCACATATAGAGTTTTTTTACTGCCTTAGAACATATATCATTTATGATAGAATCACATATAATTTTTTTTCCTTTGCCTGCCTTAGAGCATATATGAGCATGCTATAATCACATATTCAACTTTTTGACTGCCTTAGCAGACATACGAGCATGATCGAATCACATATATAGTTTTTTGCTTGCCTTAAAGCACATCTGAGCATGATAGAATCACATATAGAGTTTTTCTAGCTGCCTTAGAACACATATGAACATGCTATAATCACATATTCAATTTTTTGACTGCCTTAGCACACATATGAGCATGATAGAATCACATATATAACTTTTTGCCTGTTTTAGAGCACATATGAGCATGATAGAATCGCATATAGAGTTTTTTTATTGCCTTAGAACACACATGAGCACATGATAGAATCACATATAATGTGTAATTTATTTCATTATATTTTGTTTATCAATACTGACTATTGTTTTCTTGTGTAGGCTGATAGCGATAATCAGTGTAGCGGAGCTGAAGGGACAGATGAAGGCAATGAACAAGAAGACGCACAAAATCTTGGCGATGATTAGAGAACTGTGTTGAAGAAGTTCTATTTTTTTATGTTTCCTAATTGTAATTGTTGAATTGTAAATAATTAAACTTGTTAATTTTAAGGTGGAACGATTAATTATTGTAGATTCTTTTTATATGGAATTTTTTGTGTGGTTTGTTTTTTATTTACAGGAAATATAAATTGTACAGGATATATAAATTGTACCGTTCTCGGTATTTAATTTTCAAATAAATTTTTTTTAATTTTTTTCGTGTTTGCGATAGATTAGCGACGGAACCATCCGTCGCTATTCATATAAATCTAACGACGGACTAGCGACGGATGTAAATCCGTCGCCAAGCCGTGGTCGCCGTTTAGTACCGACGGATTGGCGACGGAATACAGCGCTCGTTAGTCCATCGCAATTAGCGACTGAATAAATCCATCGCCAGTTAGCGTCAAAAAATTTGCGACGTAAGCATACAGTCGCCTCATCGTCGCTAATCCATCACTATGCCTCTTAGCGACGGATTACCGACGGAATGTGGTCGTCGCTAATCTACTGCTTTGTTGTAGTGGTCATGATATCGGAGAATCAATTTGGTTTTATACCTGGAAGATCAACTATGAAGGCTATACATCTTCTTAGACAACTTATTGAGAGAAATAAAGAGAGGAACAAAGATTTGCATATGGTTTTTATTGATTTGGAGAAGGCATACGATAGAGTACGTAGGGACGTTCTCTGGTGGACAATGATGAAGAAAGTTGTTTCTCTTAAGTACATTAGTATAATTAAAGATATGTATGAAGGAGTAGTAACCAATGTTCGTACTTGTGGAGGGGTGACAACCAATTTTCTTATAACAGTTGGGTTACATCAAGGATCTGCTTTAAGCCCTTTCCTATTTGCTATAGTGATGGATGAGCTTACGAGATCAATTCAAGAAAATGTGTCGTGGTGTATGTAGTTTGCTGATGATATTGTTTTGATTGATGAGTCTAGAGCTGGGGTTAATGCTAAGTAAGAATTATGGAGACAGACATTGGAAGCAAGAGATTTTAAGTTGAGTAAGAGTAAGACAGAATATATGGAATGTCGGTTTAGTAAGCAACGAAGTAGTGATGGGAGTGTAGTGAAGCTTGGTGAGCAAGAAATACCGGTGGATGATTGTTTCAAATATTTGGGATCTATCATTCAAAAGTATAGAGAAATTGATGGAGATGTAAATCATAGGATAAAGGTTGGGTGAATGAAATGAAAAAGTGCAACTGGAGTGTTGTGCAATCGTAGAATGCCATTACGGTTGAAGGAAAAGTTTTATAGGATGACTATTAGGCCCGCTTTACTATATGGTACGGAATGTTGGGCTGCCAAGAGACATCATATTCAAAAAATGAGTGTAGTTGAGATGCGTATGCTTAGATGGATGTGTAAAAATACAATAAAAGATAAGATTCGGAATGAGGAGATACGTAAGAAGGTAGGCGTTGCACCTATTGAAAATAAGATGAGAGTGAATCATTTACGGTGGTTTGGACATATTCGGCGAAAGCCTAATGATGCTCCAGTTAAAAGGATGGAGAAATGGAAAAATATATTAGTTAAAAGAGGTCGGGGTAGGCCTAGAAAGACATGGATGGAGATGATAGGAAAGGATATGAATGCTTTGAACCTCACCGAGGACATGGCATTGGATAGAAATGATTGGAGGAGAAGGATTCATGTGGAAGACCCAAAATGATTTTCTTTTTTGGTTCATATTGTCGACCCCAATTGTTTTGGGATGAAGGCGTAGTTGTTGTTGTTTGTTGTTGTTGTTGTATAGTCCCAAGTGATGATAATTAACTTCAAAAAAAAAAAAACTCAATAGACCTCCATATTGCGTACAAATAACAAAAAACACATTCACATCGTGAAGCTATATCACCACCTTAATTAATTGTATTTATTTTTTTGTTAGAATTTAGAATAGGTGTAGAAAAATGCATTCCTTAAAGATTACATATTTCACTACTGATAATAAATAATGTTTTTCTCCTAAAAAAATAACAAATATGGGCCATTCACATATATTTTCTGTAATGTAAAAGCAGCTTCGCGAATCCTTGACTGGTAAATTTTTTTTAAAATAAACTCTTAAGTCATATTAAAAATGTAAACGTGTATTTTCTTAAAAGAATTATAAATTAAAATTTTCCCTTGCTACCTCAAACCACAAATGGGGGCCAACTGATTATGGAGATGTTGCGTGTAGAGCTTGATGCATGTGCAAGCGTTATACATGAAACTCAATGTTTCAAATAGTTGCCGATGAGGTCCCATAGATCTAGCACATAGAGCTGCTAATCGAAATGGATAAAATCCTGAAAGAGTATTGTACGAGGTATTGGGAAATTAGGAAAACTTTGCAAAATTATGAAATTTTTTTGATATTGCAAAATTTTTTATTTGGATCGCACCGGTATTTTCAATTTCTTTTTTCTTGCGAATTTACGTCCCATATAAATGTGTGTTTACGTTTTTTTTCTTTTTCTCATTTGTATCTGAAAATAGTAGTTCATGGCTACCGTGAAAGAAAATGAGGGCAGAGCTTGCGGCAATTAAAGCTGATGAAGAGTCTAGGCCAGAGGATGCACTCAAATTATGGACTTCCGCAACACTTAAAGGTATTTTCACAACATGATGTGTGATACCCGTCGTAATTTCACAATATCGGAATTTTGCAAATTTTTGTAATTTCACAATACGTCGTGCAATACTCTTTCAAATTTTGCAAATTACGGGCTTCCGCAACACTTAAAGGTATTTTCGCAACATGATGTGTGATACTCGTGACAATTTCGCAATATCAAATAAAAAATAATTTGGTATTTTGCAATACTTCATGTGAAACTTGTCGTAAGTTTCGCAACCTCCGATGCGATTTTGTTGACGAGTTCCGTGGGTGTATTATTTTAGCATCATGACACGTGAAAATAAGAAATTTGCATTTGCGAGGGTTAAAAGCATCCAAAAAAAATTGAGAACCTACCGTATTGTCCATTCGACGGATTTAGTAAATTGTGGGTTATTTTTGGAAAAGTTTCATGTTTGTGGTACAATAAGATTATTTTTCGGATATAAATGGGTCAAATTCCATGTACAAAATCCAGCCTAACTGGATATCACGTAATCGGATTTAGGAGTCAGATTTGGTTTTAAATGAGAAAGTGCTAGTACCAAATCCAATAGGGCTGTCAATGGATGGGGTTTGTATCTGTTACCCAACCCAGCCCAAACACAAATTTCCAGGTATGGGCCAACCCAACTCAAGTAATAAAGCAGGCCAGGTTTGGGTATCCGACCTGACCTTGTTTTTTGCGAGGTACCCGGCACAACCTTAGTGTTTTGTATATATATTTAGTATGATTAAGCTTCTAAACTTATACGCATCTCTTTGGGATTTCGTTTTCTTGACCTGGAAAAACCCTAACCCGAATCCTACAACTTTGTTATTTGGGAGTGTACGGATACACCCTGATGGGTCCGATACCCGATCCGTTGACAACACTAATTGGATATGCTTTTATATGTAATCGGATTCAGATATCCATCTGAATAGGTTTATATCCAGATTCTGATCTAGAACTCTATACCAGGTATGAATTAATCCGGTTATTATTCGGATGCTGTTTACTGAATCTGACTAAGGGTTTCAGCTTCTGTCAGATATCCGACCCAAATCCACACCGTTTGATAGGAACCTGGGTTAAAGTGCTGTGCCACAAAACCCTGCAAGTTTCATGTAATGAACATGCAAGAGAGAGAGAGAGAGAGAGAGAGAGAGAGAGAGAGCATCATCCACCACAGGTATAACAGCAGCCACCTTTCTGCAAAACAGACAATGTGGAATGAGTCGAGAAATTTAAATTAGATAATTCCATGCTACTAAATTTAAAAAGAGAAAGGAAAGCCATCTAGGAAATGAATCTGTAAGAAGGGAAAAAATTGAAAAGGCCAAGTTATTACTAACAGTTTGGAAAATAACATAATAAAGCACAATTTCTGCAAAATGAAACTGATTAACATCAGCTGATATAGCTGAGACAACCAAGTTATTCATAGTTCAAGAAGAGGAATGATCAAACTACAAAAACTCCGCAGGTGCGAGATTTGGACAAGATAGTGCAACTAATTCATGAGCAGTAGTGGAGGCTGCAATCTGTCATTATACATGAACAAAAGCCTCCACATCCTACTCATCTCTTGCTCATGCATCTCCTCTAAGACAAATAGATCACAATGACGAGTCTCTACTGATGAATTGGTTGCACTATCTTGAACAAAATCTCGAAAAACTGTCAGAATCTTCCTCTAGAAATACTGAAGCCAAAAACCCTAGAACCCATGCACATCCGTACTTTCCAAACACACCTCGAAACTGCCTCAATGATGCAAATCCCATGCCCAACAGAGTACAGATTAGAGACCTTGAACTAGGGGTGGCAATCGGGTCTGGTTGGCGGGTGGTGTCGGCCTGTTGGCGGGTCAGCATACCTCAACACGAACCCGACCAGTTTATTAAACGGGTCGGCTGTGACAAACACGAACCCGACCCATTTATTAAACGGGTAACCCGACACGACACGGTTAACCCGTTTAATAAACAGGTCGGGTCGGATAAACGGGCTGGTGGATCAGGTTCGGGTAAACGGGTTGGCTGGCGGGTCGCTACATCTGCTCGAGAAAACCCTAAGTTCGAACGAGCTATGTCTCTAGAAGCAACCTATGAAAGCAATGCAGGTAATTCCTGACGGAAAGAAGGAAAGAAACAGATTCACAGGAGGCGGGGCCGCCGACATTCTCTCCACAGCCCTTGGCTCCAAAAACCATCGGCCGAAATCCCCCACCTCCGGCCAGAAAGCTCCTACCTCAGGCCGAAACCGGTCGATCACCGACCTCAACTCTGACAACGGCTGCGGAGTGAGCGAGAAGCAGTTCTCTGCCCTAATTTTCGGGACAGGAGAAGCCATCGCATCGAGCATCTGGCTCTCCCGCAGGAGCACAAGCTCCCGCTCGAGCGCGATCTCCCTGTGGACCTCCTCCTCGATCCGGCGCCTTCTCTCGATGTCCGCCGCGATCAACTCTGCGCGGATCTTCTGTTTCTCGATCTCCCACTGCAGAGCATCCCTCGAACTTAGGGTTTTCTCGAGCAGATATCCAGGTTTAATAAACGGGTTGGCGGGCAGGTTGGATGGACGAGTTCGGGTAAACGGGTTGACCCACCTGCCTAACCCGTTTATTAAACGGGTCAGACGGGTTGGCATACCCCTAACACGAACCCAACCCGTTTAATAAACCGGTTAGGCGGGTCGACCCATTTACGACACAAACCCGTTTAAGCCAAATCCGAACCCGGCTAAGAAGCAGGTTGGCGGGTCATGTCAGATTTTGCCACCCCTACCTTGAACCTAGAGTGCCTGAAATCACAAGACATTAGGCAACATCCTGCAGTCAAAGCAATCCCTATACCTCAAAAATGACACGTTTTCTTTGCCCGAAATGAAAATCATTGTCTCACGGCTGTGAGAAACAAATTGTCATTTGGGCAATGAGATTGGAAATCATATTTCCGGCCATTTTACTCGATTCTCATGTGATTCCAAGTCATCTTGTCCACTCTGTGATTTGGAATCGCATGATCTCAGATCATATGAGATCGAATCACGTGATTTTTAACCACATGAGATGCAAGCAAACGCATACAAAGCAAAAAAACGTTACTACGTCTGAGAAATAAGCCCACAAGCCCTGGAAAATCTGCAATAGTCCCCCCACCTCAAACACAAAGCAACACCGAAAGCTAGGTGTCCCATCTATATAATCCTAAAACACCATCCCAAAGTCCTAGAACCAATATGATCCCTGCACCTAAAACACCACATAGACACCATAAAAATAACACAAACCCTACACCTCAAACACAACACTGAAACCCTAACAGTGATGCAACCTCTACATACCAAACACAGATCCAAACCCTACCAAGAGCATGATCAAAACCTAGCTTCACAAACACAAAGAATATGGATAATTAAATAGGTGTGAATTGTCACTAAAAAATGCAAAAAAAAAGAGAAAATATGTGGTAGATTATGACACTAAAGAGGGGTCTTCATTGCAGGAAAATAGCAATTACGTGCATGGTTAGGGTTTGGTGTGTGTCAGCATAAAAGAGGAACACTGAGTAACAAAAGTAGTAAGGGGATGGTGAAATTGGTGGGCTAGATGACAATAACTCTGTCCTGTATCGTCTATGGTAAGGAAAACTGGCACGCACGAATTTGTGACAAGAAAAAGCGTGAGCTGAAAAATTACCAAAATGCCATCCCATTGAGGGGCTCGTTGCATATATTAAGAAATGATTCCACCAGTCTGAAAATTACCATTGAAGGAAACCATGTGCACTGTTCAGCTTTTGTCTGGACGCCATCATGGATTCACTGATATTTTTTGGGTTTAACGTGAGATTGGACAATTTGATTAGAGATCATATTCTACTCTCTCTCTCTCTCTCTCTCTCTCTCTCTCTCTATATATATATATATATATATATATATATATATATATATAGAGAGAGAGAGAGAGAGATGCATGGAAAATATATATAATATGAAATATTAAGTATGATATATAAATCAAATATAATTTGTTTAATATATAAACATTTATATGTATTCTATGTAACAAATAACATGTAATATTTTACATGAGCAAGCTCATGTTCAGTTCATCTCGTTTAGGCATAACCCGAGCTTGAGCTCAGCCAGGGATGGCAGTGGACCGGGGGAAAGCGGAGCCCCGCCCCGCCCCATTTGGACCGAGGATGAAGGGTATGAAACGAGGATGGAGGCAGGGATGAAGGTTAAAATCCATCCCTGTGCGAGGATGGACTTACGCTTTCCTTTGCCCCGTCCCCGCCTTGCCCCCCCCCCCCCCTGCCCCGTCCCCGCCTTGCCCCCCCCCCCCCCCACCCCCACAAAAAAAAATTCCTTCTAAGGGATGACAATAGACTGAGGAGAAACGGGCTCCCACCCCGCCTCGCCCCAATCCTTCTAAGGGATGAAGGATATGAAATGGGAATGGACGCGGGGGGTGGAGGTTCAAATTTTGAGACGGGGCGGGGGTGGAGACCTTGTCCCTTGCCCTGCCTAAGCTCGGCCTGGCTAAACACCAGCACGAGCCGAGCCTAAACATGCCCTGTTCGTTTACCAGTCCTATCATTAATGCTCAAGCTGTTTCATGGCATTTTTTAAATTTTCTTAGATGGTTTTGTGTTGTTACATGCTGTACTCTTGGCAGATAGAAGAATATTTGATGATTATGATGAGCCATCGTTGTGTTGAGGTGGATAAACACTAGGAGTAGCATGTTCAAATACCTCAATAAGACTCACATTCAGTTGATGTTGTGTTTAGTTCACGTTGCTGCAAATGCTAGAATCATGGTGTTAATGCTCGAGCTTTTGTGGCCTTGAATGTAATAATGCCATCATTTTTCTATTGCTAACATAATTCTTCACATGTAAAAATATTTGGAGGATGAAAAGGAAAAACCTTTTTCGTCATTTTGCAAATGACAGCATAGTTCTTAATAGTGATGAGCTATATAATCTACTGCCTTCTCTCTCTCTCTCTCTCTCTCTCTTTGTGATGATAGTGAACCCACTAAGTTGGAGCCTTATTTTGCCTCGCTCAATAGTGTTTAACCCCGAGAGAGTGGACCCGTCCCAGGGGAGAGTGGATCAGGTGCAATGACGTTGAACACCAAAAGTGTGCTGCTGCACCTGACCACCCTCCATATTATTGTTGGGCCCACAGCTGACATGCACCTAAAGATGGAGGGTAGTCAACTGCATGGGAACGCTTTTGGTATGCAATGTGATTGCACCTGATCTCCCTTGCCTCATGGTGCTGCTCCATATATCTGCCGGGGGAACTCATCATGCAGTCACCTTAGCAACTCTGAACCCGCCACGGGTGCAGCTCATTTTTTCATTAATTGCACATAATTCCAGATATCTTAAACTAAAGTATTGCATAAAAAATGGAGTCTGATTAATATCATGACCATAGTTATCAAGAAAAGAAATGGATACGAGAAGCGATGCATTGGAAGCGGGGAAGCGAGTGCTGAAAGTTAGTATGAAGCAGGATACGATTGTGAAGCAATTATGAATGCACATGGAAAATGAAAAGGAAATACATAGAAAAAATTCAGAAAATTTATCTAGAAGAAGAAAATTACAGAAATAAAGTAAAAGACGACTCATAGGTTCAATCAAATTCTAAAATATTCATCTAATACTTAAAATATATAATAGAAAACAAATATCATAATTATCACATAATATTAAAAAGAAAAAGAAAACTGATTCACAGAGATTTTCAATGGGTGAAGTGCAATTCGATTCGATTTTAGCAACAATGCTCATTTTTTGAAATCCTGACTGGCAAGTTGCAAGTGCCTTCATTTCTCTTGGGGCCCTCTCTCAGATGTAACTTTGACCCTCAATTTATGAAACCCTAATTACCCACCTGCAGATATAGGTTATTCCTGCCAATAATAGCTAATCTGACACTCTTCTTACTTTTGTTTGCAGCATCCCATTAAGGAGCGCCACCTCCCCCGCGCTCAGCTCATCTCTTGCTTCAGAGGTTGCCCATGCTTTTGCCACTTTTGTGAACAGAAATTTAACTTTTTTTTTATCAGTGTAGTATGCCATTGCATGTCATATTATAATACCGTAACAGAAATTTACCATTTTTTATCAGTGTAGTGTGGCCATTACACTCTTTCTATAGAGATCAGCAGAAGAATTCAGAACTCGCTGCCCGATCTTGTATTTCTTACCTGAAAATAGAGTATCATCTTGCATTATTAGTCTGTATGGTAAAATAACCTTTTGTTTTGGTGAAATCCTCTTTGGGTAAGACTTTGGCTTGTGGTGACCAATCTTTCTATAAAACTGAAAATAGAAATGGAATACAAGAACTAAATTATGTTAAAAGAAAAAAAAGAAATGCAAACAAAATGGCCTATTTGTTATTTTGACCACGTTTGTGGGTTTTCCATGAAGAGGGACTCAAATGAGGAACACACATTGCTCCTCTCTCTCTTCTTGATCTATAAATATGTGTGAGAATAGAAATCCTCCATTGGCCAATCTCTCTCTCTCTCTCTCTCATGCACACACACATATTTCAGACTAGTGATTGCTATTTTGTTGTTTTTCTTTTCTTCCTGTTGGTGGTTGATGGTGTTTACTAAGATTTCTTCTCTTTGTCTGCAGATGGAGCAGATCCTGTGCGTTCAAGAACGTGCTCAAGACCGCACAGCCTAGTCATATGCATTGCATCGTGGCCTGGATCTATCCCCCTTTTTCTTTTTTACAACGATGGGTGATCTCACAGTGGTTTGAAGAAGGATCTGAAGAGCAGCTGCAGGAGATTAATTGTTTGGGGATAGCTGCATGCCTTGATGCACTGCTTATGGTTGGCTATGCGAAGTCTTGAGCACGTTCCTAGAAACGCATGCCATGATCTCACACCAAACACATTTGTGCCACCAAAAGCATGGCATAGAAGTGGAGATGCATATCTGTTCTCAAAAAACAAAACTGAAGATGCATCAGTTTTTTTTAGGTGCAAACTGAAATGAATATCAGAATGATGGTATGTGGTTATGTTGAGTGTTCAGCATTGCATTTTTTGTAACTTATAAAAGGTTTCATGGTTAATGGATTTATTTTGAGTGATGTAATAGTAAGGGGACCAAGGGAACCCTACTGAAACTGGCACTAGTCTAATCATTTTGAAAGTGGCGAACAAATTGGTCTTTAATTTGTTGGTCGCTCTGTATCCCTCATCACTAATGCTCATTGCTTCAGCAATTTAGTGGGCTTGTTTTGCAGATATTGATCATAATGGTTGTCTTTTTGGCCAAAGGTTAATTAGGGCAGTCTCTCTCTCTCTCTCTCTCTAAAAAAATGTGCGGATTCCCAATGATGCAACGTTAAACAAACTAATCTGTCGCAATTCATCGCAAAATCTATGGAGCTGTCTTTCTTCATCATTTTATATTTTAAATGAAGGCACATGAGCTTCACTCTAACAATAAGAAATGAAACAAAAAACAGTATGGGCCGGGTTACGGCTTTTCAAAACATCCAAGAATTTCCGTGTAATTTATGCCACAACAGTTGCCTTAATTATAAGATGATGGATGATGCTTGTATTTGTTGAAGGTTCGGAATAGGGTGTCAATAATAAAACTTTCAAGATCAAGTAGGACGTCCCTCAACTGGATGTTTATGGCTACTTCTGTATTTAATTAACCATCTTGGAGGTTTACAAGGAACCAACCTTGGCTTTGAAGGAATGGATTTGCCTGAGAGCAGGTTTAGGAAAGTTTCTCATAACACCATTATCATGAGGTTGGGCCAACCTCATGTGTGCAAATTTCTGCTTAGCTATGTATGGATTTTAAAAGAGAACTTGAGTAACAGCTGATCAGTAAGGGGATGGATTTCATGGATCTACTTTACTAACAGGAGACCCCTTCAGCATTAGATCTCAAAGCTAGATTTTTTTTTTTGAAAAAAAAAAAGACATCTAGCTATGAGATCTAATGCTGAATATGGCTCCTGTTAGTAAAGTAGCTTTGATGATTATTGTCAAACTTATAATTCATTCCTATGGTGTTTGTGTTAGCTATGTTGCTTTGATGAGTATTGTCAAACTTAGATTTCCATTCATATGGTGTTTGTTTTAGAAAAGTTGCTTTGATGATTATTGTCAAACTTAGATTTCCATTCATATGGTGTATGTGTTAGTAAAGTTGCTTTGATGAATATTGTCAAACTTAGATTACCATTCATATATAGTGTTTGTGTTAGAAAGTTGGTTTGATGATGAGGAACCCTTGCCGAAGCGAGAAAAACCCCGGTTGGGGCTCCACGACCACCCTGCCTTACATGTCCCACCTCTGAAAGCTGCAGACACACCCGTGCACCAGAGGGGTCTGATCCTGCATCTTCAACTCAACACCTTTACAACCACCCCACTAGCCACTCTAGAAAGTCACTTTGATGATTATTGTCAAGCTTAGATTTCATTCATATGGTGTCACTGCATTGATAAGAAATTTCACTCTAGGCTGCAGTGGTGGTTGTGGTGGGAGGGCCGGATGGCAGTAGCATCATAGGTGTGGGAAGTGAGGAATTGACTGGCACCAACCACCTTGTCACTCTTTATGGAAACATTGTTATGTGGATGCATGTCTATCTGCTGGCTTAGTTCAAGAACAGGATCATGCATTTTCTTTAAAGCAGTGGTAAGCTGACATTGCAGGGTCTAGATGCCAAGCCAAGATTGTGGTGCTGCCAGGTGTGTGCAGTGTGGGAAATTTGTAAAATTAACAGTGATAAAGAAACTTAATGAATGAAATTAATTTCAGCAAACTGTGACTTTTTTTTCCAAGGTGAAGGTGTTGATGCAGTCATCTTCCTTTATTCTATATACATATTTGCTACTGTCTATTGTATCTACAATCTAGTTGGAAAATCATGGGTCCAAACTGTATCTACTAAATCTACCTCATAGATGGACTCAGCATAGTTTGCTAATTTGCTTGGATCATATTTCGGATCATTTTTTTTATGTAGATATATAATTTGAATCATGAAATGTTGGTACATTGTAGGCCATTGATTTTGAAGACCTTGGAAAACCAACTTATATATTGTAAAAACATTATCCAGAACCTGCTTTCTACAAAAAAAGCTATATAGATCACATTTATAAGGTCACGTCTACAAAAAAAAAGTGAAAATTTGGTGTTTTCTAATAGATTGTATGTACAAATTATTGTAGCAAATTTATATCCTATGTTACACTCTTGTTTGTATGCATCTAGAAACTAAATGTTAGATCTAGTGACAAATAAATTTTATCATAACTTATTTGTTACGAACAAATTTCAGCTTAATTTGGTAAAATAACGACAACTCACATTTCATGAAGATATGAATGGTTGCCCCAAAAGATCATGTTAGTGTCAAGTTTTATTACATGAAAGCAGGAGAAGAACACACTAAACATCATCCAAAGGTTGGGTTTTGCTTTTGGAGATCAAATTTATATAAATCAAGAGAATATAACCATAAGTTAGTGGGGATCAGCATCACAATAACTGCAATATATAATTTTAAACTAGTTATATTATTAAATGAAGAAAACACCCTAAAATATATGCATTTGAAAACTGGAATATGTAAACCAACAAAATATTTAACCTAGAATGAACCAAGATTTTTGTAGGGTTTTTTGCAAATCTAACCCTGCAGATGCATTCAGCGTGGTCCATTTGCTTGGAATCCACTATTGAATCATCATAATAGGATCAAGAAATGTGATTTTTCATGCTTGAATATTTACAAAAAATTTGAGCCATTGATTTTCAAGCCTTAAAAGATCCTTCTTATACATCATAATCGGATGATCTAAGAGTCTCTTTCTATAAAACCAAGCATCTAGATCACAGTAAAATTTTAGAAAAAAAAATCTCAGTGCATACCAGTTTACATATTTTGCTGGTTTACAGTTACCCTTTTTGGAATACATGGTTGTTTGAATTATAGAATTTCTTTTACAGGAAAACTAAAAGTCACACATTTTTCAAAAGTAATAAGGTGTCTTTTGTTAATTTAAATTTGAAAAGTGAAAATAACTTTTTTTTATCTAAAAAAATAACTTTTTTTTTTGTCATTGCTTTATGGGTGTTTGTAAAGGTGTAACCTGGTCGAGTATGCCCAGCCCAAACCAATTTTCCAAAACGATTTGACTTGACCCATCCCTATCTTCATAGACGTGGGTTCAGATCGGTTTGAAATCTAGACCCATCCTCAAAACAGGTCAGCTCTTGTTTGAGGAAACTATAAGCCCAAACTTGTTTGTACTCAACTCGTGTTTATGCCCAACCCATCAATCAAACTAATTCAAACTTGGTTGCGATTTCTACACAAACCCATTTCAAGTAATGTTCTTTCGATTTCTAAATTTTAAAATAATAATTTTAATAATCTTTAAATTCATAAGTGTTTATGGTAGTGTTTATTAATATATAATCTTGTTAAAAGATGATATCTTACCCAATTAAACAATGGGTCTATTTAAACATGAACCGTTTATCCATGACCAGATATAACTTCTAGGAACGGCCAAAACTGTTCCTATACATCCACATTCATCTTCCTAAAAGTATTAGGATTGGTTGGGCTCGTGCTCCTACTCACAAAAGCATACGGACCTACGAATGGTGTTCCTATAAGGTTAGGAACAGTCTCCGGCCATTCCTAATTTCCTTTTTAGGGTAACTATTCCTAACAATTTAAGTGGTTGTTCCTATTACACTATAAGAACAGTTAGATCTGGCCGTTCCTAATTTCCCAAATAGCCCTTTCACATAACATTTAGGATCATGAACTTGTGACTGTTCCTAAACTTCCTCTTCTATATACATTAGTGTCTCATATAAGAATAAAAAAGAATCATCAAACGTAAATTTCATTCCACCATTACATGAACGATATGACCTGTCTCTTGTTTTTCTCTTACAACAGGACACAGAAAATCGCAATCAAGTCCAGCAATGAGTAATGATTAATAAACTTATTCCAAAAGTGAACAGATCATACTGTTGATGTCAAGTTGGATATTCCTGCTAGTAGAAAATGTTGGTAATAGATCCCTTTAAGTGGAGCTTTCCCAGCAGGGTTCTATCAGATTTCTTCTTTTGCCACATGTGGAGCTTCCTTGAGAAACTGGATCGATCCTTCATGGTCATAGACTTGCTGCAAATCCTTTTGCCAATTACCACATTTCCATAGACATGTACATGACATGCACCAAGCAGGGTTTCCTGCACACTAGCAGAATGTTCAAATGGAATCCCTTTGATGAAATCATATGCCTCTTCCAAACGACCAGCTTGGCTGGAAAGATAAACCATGCATGATGTGTTCAGCTCTTGGTAGTATACCATATTGTGTAAATAGAACTAAATTGCATTTTACCTTCAATCAATCCAGAATGAGTACATGCTGTAATTGCCAGCTAATGCATTGAGAAAAAAAAACTACTTGCCATTTAAAGAGCTTAGAGGGAGACCTTTATTTTTTGCTCAAGAAACAACATAGAGGTACTGTTTTTTAGAATTCTATCCCCACAATATAATTTTTTGTGTCCATAGTTGACAAGCAAAGCCAAGCTGTTCTAAACCAGACCATTGTTTTCTTCAAACCATGTGTTAGCAGCAAAGGTTAGTGTAAAGATGAAAGTATTTCCTTTTACTTCCTTTCAAGTAATCAAACTAATATGGCCAATTATAACCAGCATAGTGAGCAGCCAAAGTATGTCTGTGTGATATTTCAATTTTAAGAATATTGAGACCCTTAGCAGTATCACAAAGAGTTTGACAATATCAGCAAAATATTATTCTTTCACGATTCACATCCAATGAAATTAAGAATGAAATTTGGTTATAAAAATGAGAGAAATTGTCAAGGCATTAAACCAATTGTCTATAACTAATACAAACATAGTAAAACATCCTAAAATTATAGTTAGAAATGTTTAGCAATGACAAAAGGGACACAAAGAAAAGAAAAGCCAGAAAAAGAAAGAGCAAATGCGTAATAGAAGGAAGGAAAGACTTGAAAAGGAATAGAAATTAGGATTATTAGGATATAGCCTATATATTTTACCTAATACTCTCATAGTAGCTGAAACATAAAATTTAAGTGTTTTTTCTATAACATATCCTCATCATTATATCTTTTGTATGAAACCTCACAAAAAAACAAAAGATTCTGACCTAGCCAAAAAATTCTTTTTTCTAAAGTCAGATACAACTGCACCTAAAACCCAACAAGAATCCCAACAATTTTGATTCTTCTAATAACAACTATAACCACGCGGATAACCACAAGAAATATATGAACTTGTGATATTCATAAACTGAATAGTGAAAAATAACAAAAACCCAATTTTACATTAAGCAGCTCAAACCGAACAAGTAGTTTGTTGGGTGTTCGGCCAAGAAATGAGAAGAATTGATTGGAGCCAAGATTAATTCTTGATTCATTCATCACAAACTAATTTATAACTGAGTACAACATTCTAGGTTCATTGGAATACTCAGAGATAATTCTAGACTAGTCACAACATTATAGGTTCATTGAAATATTCAGAGATAATTCTAGACTAGTCACAACATTCTAGGTTCATTGGAATACTTAGAGATAATTCTAGACTAGTCACTTGCTAACTAACTCATTAACATCACTTTCCAACTACCTAAGTTAGCACATTAGTCAACATATTCCCCCCTTAATGTGCTGCTCTTGAACTCCAAGCATCTCTCGAAAATAGTTGAACTTGTCTTTTGAAAGTGCCTTGGTAAAGATGTCTGCAACTTGATCTTCATTCCTGCAAAATTTCAGCTCAACTTCACATTCTTCAATTTCATCTCGAATGAAATGGTGCTTGATGGCAATGTGGCGAGTTCTACTATGATAAACTGAATTTTTGGCAATGTCAATGGCTGATTTGTTGTCACATAACATCACTGTAACTTGCTTTTTCTTCTCACTAATGTCTTCAAAAATTCTCCTAAGCCAAATGACTTGTGATGTTGCCAAACTTGCTCAGACATATTCAGCTTCAGCGGATGATTGTGCCACACTTTGTTGCTTCTTTGATGCCCAAGAAAACACTCCCGAACCAATTGAAAAATAATAGTCTGAGGTGCTCTTCATATCATTATGACATCCACCTCAATCACTATTACAATAACCATGCAAGTTTATAGGAACTCCTTTGCTGAATTTGATGTCATAGTTGAATGTCCATTTGATGTATCTTAACACTCTCTTGGCTGCTTCAAGATGCATTTGACTGAGATTGTGCATAAGCCTTGATAATAAGCTTGAAGCAAACATAATATTCGGCCTTGTAGCTGTAAGATAAAGCAAATTTCCCACCAAACTTCTATACAAAGTAGAATCAACTTTCTTTTCTCTATCTTCTTTAACAAGTTTTTCACTTACAATAAGTGGTATAGCCATAGGCTTTCAATCAGCCATGCCAAACTTTACAAGAACATTTTCAACATATTTCTTTTGACAAATAAAGACTCCATCATTATATTGATAAATCTTCATGCCAAGAAAATGATGTAACAATCCCATGTCATTCATTTCATATCTTTTCATCATGTCTTTCTTAAAATCAGCAATCAACTTCTCATTGTTACCGGTATAAAGTAAATCAAAATATAAAGCAATAATGAGAATGTTTGAGTTACCTTGAGTCTTCACATACAAGGTTTGTTCACTCTTGCTCTTCTTGAATCCTTGCTCCATGAAGTAAGAATCAATTTGGCTATACCAAGCCCTTGGAGCTTGCTTCAACCCATACAACGTTTTTCTTAACTTGTACACTTTGCCTTCTTCTCCTTCTTTGACAAAGCCTTGAGGTTGTTGAACATACACCTCCTCCTTCAATTCTCTATTCAAAAATGAAGATTTGACATCAAGTTGGTAGAGATTCCAACCTTTTTGGGCTTCCCTAGGCAATGAGGGCTCTAATTGTGTCAAATCTTGCAACTAGTGAAAAAGTTTCATTATAGTCAATTTCGAGCTGTTGTGAATAACCCTTAGCAACAAGTCTTGCCTTCTTCTATTGAATTGAGCCATCAGGATTCAGCTTGACTTTGTAAATCCACTTGACACCAATGATTTCCTTGTACTAGCTTCCAAGTCTTGTTCTTCTCAATTGCATTTATCTCCTCTTCCATTGCCTTTCTCCAATCCTTTTCTTCGTATGCTTCTTTAAAATTTTCTGGTTTAAGAATGCAAAAGTTACATCTTGTATAGACATCACTCAAACTCCTCATTTTCTTTGGAGTTGAGTTTGAGAAACTTGAGCTTGAACTTGGAGATGAAGTTGGGCTGATTGTTGGAGTTGAATGATCATCACTTCCTTCTTCATTTGTTGAATTTTTTTCTTCATCATGATGCCAAACATCTTGCTTTTCAATCTTTTTCTCATCCCAATTTCAATCAGCATTTTCATCAAACAAAACATCTCGAGTAATAATGATTTTGTTAGTCTTCAAATTAAACAATTTATAACCTTTAGACTTGGAACTATAACCAACAAAAATACATTTTTCACTTACTTCATCAAGCTTATATCTCTTTTCTTTTGGAATTTGAGCATAGCAAATGCTTCCAAAAGCTTTCAAGTGTTTCACCGAAGGCTTCCTTCCACTCCATGCTTCAATTGGAGTTTGATTCCACACATCCTTTGTGGGACTTCGGTTGAGAAAATATACAGTTGTATAAACAGCTTCGGCCCAAAATTCTTTTGGCAAACCTTTATCATGCAACATAAATTTCGCCATCTCCATCACTGTTTGATTCTTTCTTTCGAAAACTCCATTTTGTTGTGGTGTGTAGCCAACAGTCAGCTGCCTTTCCGTACCTTCATCTTCACAAAATTCTTGGAATTTGTTTGAAGTATACTCATTGCCACGATCACTTCTTAACGTCTTAATGTAGTGGCTATTTTGCTTTTCAACAAGGCTTTTGAACTTCTTGAAAATTGAAAACACTTCGAATTTTTCTTTCATGAAATAAACCCAAGTCATTCTTGAAAAATCATCAATGAAAAGGATGAAATACTTGTTACCTCCATGAGAAGTGGTTCTCATAGGTCCACAAACATCCGTGTGCACTAGCTTCAAAATTTCTTTGGCTCTCCATGCAACTCCTTTAGGAAATGGTTGCCGGTGTTGTTTTCCAAGTACACAACCTTCACACACTTCATGTTTCTCATCAATCCTTGGTAAGTCATACACCATCTCATTTTGTTGAAGTACTTTGAGGCTGTGAAAATTCAAATGGCCATACCTCTTATGCCACAACCATGAATCTTCAATGACATGTGCTTTCAATGCTTGAGTTCCACTATATTTGAAGTTGATTGAAAAACTTTGATTGGTTTGTATTTTGATTTTCATTATAAGTTGTCTACCATCCTTTTTGTCATAGATACAACACTCATAATCATCAAAGTTAAGTGCATATTTATGCTCAAGAAGTTGTCTAAGACTCAATAAATTTTGGTCCAAATCAGGAACAAATAAAACATCACGAATGAACTTCGTACCTTGCTTGGATTGGACTCCAATGGTTCCCAATCCTTGTGCTTGAGCTATAACTCCATTTCCCCCATCTTCACTTCTGTTTTTACAGATTCATCCAAGTCCAAAAAAATGCTTTTATCTCTTGTCATGTGATTGCTACAATCACTATCAAGGTACCACACATCATTCTTGATTTCGGTGGCCATATGACAAGCATAGAACAAGCTTCCTTCTCCTTATTTTTCTTCTAAAAATTATGCTTGCTGGTTGATCTTGAACCTACAATCTTTCTCCAAATGACCAAGTCTCTTGCAATAATAGCACTTTGGTTTGCCTTTATGCCAACAATCTTTCTCAAGATGATTGCTCTTGCCACAGTGGCTGCAATGCTGCGAATTTTTTGCATTAGAGATTCTTTGAAAGTTGTTTATTCCTCTTCCTCTTGAATTTCTACCTCTTCCTCTTGAATTTCTACCTCTGCCTCTTTCACGGTCATATCTTTCACCTCTTTGTGAGTCTCCTCCTCTTTGATAGCAAGCAGAGGTCTCTCTTTCATTGGTCTTGGGGTTGAATTTCAGATTTGATTAGAAAGCACTTTCAATAGATTTTTCAGCATATCTAGCGATCCTTCTCTCATGAAACTTCAAGGATCCCAACAACTCTTGAACACTCATTGAGGAGATATCCTTTGTCTCTTTAATTATGGACACCATTAGATCAAATTTTGGGGGTAAACTAATAAAAATCTTCTATATAATTCAACAAAGATTTTGAAATCAACAAATATTTAATGACAAATTGGCAAAATGTTCTTGAAATCCTTTGTGAAAGCGAGCATTTGAAGCGTGACTCAATGTATCCCTGACAAAAAATTTCTTCTCCTTTCCTCAAAGAAGAAGATTAAAAAATGGGAAATAAAAATTACTCATCTCTTCCCTGAAGAGGAGATGTTTGCAAAATGAACTTTCAAAGAGAAATTAAGCTTTTGTCCAAACTCCCTATCATTAGGCTTCTCTTATGAAAAGGGTCCGGTAATAGTGAGGTTGGTGAATTGGTCATGAAGGAGCGAGTCCATCACACTCTCCCTGAAAAGAGGGTCCTCCATGATGAAATGACCTAGTATAGAAATTTGGGAGGCCACAAGGAAAGTGAGCCTCCGTCGATGCTCTCCCTGAAATAAGGGTTCCTTGTGTGAAATTGGAAATTATTTTGCAAATGGTTCACAAAGACACGAGTCTCTTAAAACTCTCACTGAAAAGAGGCTAAGTGAACAAAAGGATAGCATGCGAAAAGAACGAGCTCCCTCGAACTCTTCCTGTAAAAAGGGTCTCTCGCAAGAGAAAATGATTGAAATTGGTATTGGGTGACCAAAAGGTCAAAATTAAAAATTAAAAATTGGAAATTGTAAATTGAAAATTGGAAATTGTAAATTGTAAATTGTAAATTGGAGATTGGAGATTGGAGATTGAAAATTGAAAATTGAAAATTGAAAATGAAAATTGGAAGTTGGAAATTGAAAATTGGAAATTAGAAATTGATTGACCCGAAGGTCGAAATTGGAAATTGAAATTGGGTGGTCCGAGGGCCGAAATTGGTATAGAACTTGAATTTTAATGAATAATTAGCACGAAGACTGAACCCAAGAGGTCGGCTGACACGACCAACCAGTGAGACACTAACACGAGTGCTCAATTTTAAAAGAACTTCAGTGTGAATACCAGGTTTTGAAAATATATCAATATAGACATTGGATTTTGAAAATGTATTAGTTCGAGCACTGGGTTTTGAAAATGCACCAGTTCGAGTGCTGAATTTTGAAAGTGCACCAGTTCGTGCACTGAATTTTGAAAATGTACCAGTTCGAGCACTGGATTTGGAAAACATTCCAGTTCAAACACTAGATTTTGGAAATCAACATTGTTTTTCAATCGATACTTGAATTTTTGGAAAGCGACCAACGTTTTTTTAAAAGTATTCGGGCATTATGACGGGAATGATTGTTGGGGTCTTAGGATTATCCCTTATCCTGAATGGGTAGTGAATTTGATGCAAATGGATGTCAATGCAAATAAATGCGGATGTATGCAATTCTGAATACGAAATGATGTAAATGGGTGCACATGCGTGCAAAATGAGAGATTTATTTATCCTGCCTGCATACAAAATATCTGCAAATAAAAATGATTTTTTTTTTTAAAAATACCCTAGTGTAACTGGGAAAGAAGAATTTGACCATTATTGAAGAAAATTTGAGAAATTACAAAGAATAAGACAGATGATTTAAGTGTCGAATTTTTTCAAATTTTGAGCATTAATGGGATCCGACAGTTCCACTCCATCGACATTGATGAGCCGATATGAATTGCAGGGTAATGCCTCATTGACAACATAGGGACCTTCCCAATTTGGTGACCACTTGCCGCCCGGGCGGTGCTTGAGATAAGCCATTGATCTGAGCACTAGATCATTGACTCAGAATTTTCTTTCAATGATATATTTTGCATATTGTCTGGCTATCCTCTGACGATATGATTGAGCATGCTCTGCTGCTTTGAGCCTTCTTTCATCAAGTAAATCAAGTTGTACTAGTCGCTGTTGCTGATATTGATCAAGTGGTAACTCCAGAAATGATGCAAACTTCAAGGCAGGTTTCTGAACATGTAGAGGCAGTACTACTTCAGTTCCGTAGACAAGTTTTGACGGAGTAACATTAGTTGAAGTTCAAATGGTAGTCTGATATGCCCACAATGCGTCATGGATCTTCTCATGCCAATCACGAGCCGTCTCCAAAGTTTGTTCTAGGATTCGAATCAGAATTTTATTGGTGGCCTCTGCCTGACCATTCCCTCGAGGATAATAAGGAGCGGAGAAGTGGTGGTGGATTCTGAACTTTGAGCAGAATGTCCTCATTCTCTCATTTTTGAAGTGACTGCTACTGTCTAACATGATATCATGCGGTATGCCGAAACGACAAAGTATATTCTTGTGGATGAATGAGACCACATGTCGTCCCTCTACTGTGCGTAGGGTTACAACTTCTACCCATTTAGTGAAATCATAGGCTTGATATCTGAGCACAAGATACTTCTATACTAACTTTCTTGACTGGTGTCATGCCTTGGTCACATGTACCATATGAATCTCAGGATTGAACTTGTTATACCACTTTCCTTATTATGCCTCATAAGTTGAAGAAAAAATGATTAAACTAGAAGTAATATAAGTAAATATCTATGTTTTTCCATATGGGAAATCTTATTTACTGTGAAATGGGTTGAGGTTATATGGGATTTTTATTGTCTTTTGGCTTCCTTTTAGGCTTACGTATTGACTTTGTGATTTTTTTTCTCAGTGTATTTGGTTTGAACTGTATTTTCTAATATGCTAACTTAGGTAGTTGGAAAATGATGTTAATGAGTTAGTTGGCAAGTGACTAGTCTAGAATTATCTCTGAGTCATTCAATGAACCTAGAATGTTGTGACTAGTCTAGAATTATCCCTGAGTATTTCAATGAACCTAGAATGTTGTACTCAGCTATAAATTAGTTTGAGATGAATGAATCAAGAATTAATCTTGGTTCCAATCAATTCTTCTCATTTCTTGGCCGAACACCCAACAAAATTGGTATCAAAGTCCGGTTCTACAGCCTTGTTTATCCCCTAAAACCAAAAAATTTGAGTAATTTTTTATCTACACAAGATGACCAATCATACTAGTGATGGTCCTTCAATTCCCATATTCTCTGGTAAGCACTATAACCATTGGTTTATAAAAATGAGAACAATTTTCAGATCACAAAACTTGTGGGAATATGTAGAGAATGGCTATGAAGAACCGGAAGGTGAAGAAGGTCTCACCAATTAAGAGTAAAAAGCCCTTAAGGAGAATAGGAAGAAGGATGCAAAAGCTCTTTCATATATCCAGCAAGGAGTGACTCCGAATATCTTCTCAAGAATCAAGGGAGCCGAAAAAGCCAAGGAAGTATGGGAGATTATACAAAAGGAGTTCCAAGGGAATATCAAGGTAAAGAATGTCACCCTTCAAACTCTTAGAAAAGAGCTTGAAAATTTAAAGATGAGTGATGTTGAAAATATTCAAGATTACTACACAAAGATCACCAAAATTGTAAATGAAATGAAAACCTTTGGTGAAGAAATTTAAATATCAACTGATTTCTGCAACTAAAAAACAAGGAGTATAAAAGTCAAGCTAAATGAAAATGAGACATCATATAAATCCCAAAATACAACACATGCTTTATAATGTTAGAAAATTGTGTACATACGTTGAATCACACATTGTGAAATTGTCACAGGTTCAGACCCGGTTTATGTGATCTAATCTGGATGGTTTTGTGGTATCTTATATGGTATGGTACACTATCTGGAGAGACCTGTCCTGTCTACAATTCTGTAATGAGCTGAATTGAAGATAGACTTCTAAATACATTAGGTTATGGTCTCAAAGCCTTATATAAAGGTCCTCTCTCCATGCTCCCATAAGTTAGAAAGAGATTTAGTCTCTCTCATTAGATTTAGAAAAAGGAAAACTGCTAAATATACAGGTTCTGGAAGATCATACCCGTTAACGATCGACCGAAGCACTATGGATTCAGGTAACACTTTCGTATTAAGTTTTATTTAAAATATAATTTCAATGACTTAACGAGAATATGGATTCGATCCTCTTTTAGTTTTTGGTGGATTAATAAATCCAACAAATTGTATTAGAGCACATATTCCTATTGAATCATTGAAAATAAGATTTTGTTGCCATATATTTTCTTTTTGTCGGTACTGATCCTGTACGATTGATGGTTTGGTTATTTTGTGTCAGCCAATTGGGTGGAAAGGGTCGTTTGGCCCTTTCCTTATTGGTATACTGAATTACACAGATCGGAAGGGCCATTGGGCCTTTCCCCTTTCAGGCCTTCAGATTGGAAGGGCTGTCGGGCCCTTCCCTTTTCAAACCACCAAATTAGAAGGGCCGTCAGGCCCTTCCCTTTTTTAAAACTCCATACCAGAAGGGCCGTCGGGCCCTTCTCTTCCACCCATTGTCGGATAGTAGGAACAACCGGTTTGCGAGAGCCCGTCTGCATCCAGGGCCATTGTTTGATTTCGGCCATCGTCGGATGTGCTCGACCAACCGTCCTTTCTGTCGGGTGTGTTTGTTCTTCAGAATCGTCTGCATCTGGGGCAAAATTCGGCATCCACCAGACTCGTTGGAGTCAATGGTATTTTAGCCAGAGTTGACCATCGCCGATTGACAAGAAGGTGAACACCTGGGTAGCCCTTTGTATGGCGGCATCCGAGATCGTTTGTTTAGACTGTCATCGGATATTCTCGGCTCGTCGATGATTGAGGAATGTTTTTTAGGTGTCGTCGGGATCTTTTTTTTTAGTCCTCTGTCGACAACAACTGGTTTTCTCGGTGAGGCCCTCCATCGATAGAAGTGTTGGGCATCGTGTTCGGTTGTTTGCCGGTGGGCATCGGCATGCGATTATAATCTGGTGATTCAGTTGGGTGAATCACACTTCGAGGCCGGTTAGGCCATTAGGTGCAAGTCGTATCAGGCATGTGCTGGGACCATTTCGGTCGACTACGTGCAGGGAGTTCAGATGGTGATTCAGGGTTGATTCGGCCATTAGGTGCATGCCGTATCAGGCATGTGCTAGGACCGTTTCGATCGACTATGTGTAGGAAGTGCAGATGATGATTCGAGGCAGGATCAGGCATTTAGTGCAAGTCATATCAATCGCATGTCGAGACTGGTTTGATCCGTAGTTGACTGAGACAATGACCCATTACCAACCTTGTCAGGTAGGGTGGTTCGGGTGCCAACATTGAGCTGGGTTGGGCATTTGCCAAATTCCTCATTTATGCACAAGACCGGTTTGGCCCTGTGCATCAGAGGGTTCAAAACTATTTAGTGAATGAGTCTGGTTTCTCACCCTGTTAGGGTCGAACTAGCTTAGGCTTCGTTTAAGGTTGAAGGGTTTGCTGATCTGGTTCAACCCCATCAAGTTGAGGGGCTGGACCGAGTCAGGTCGGAGCCATGTATGGGTCGAGCCTTATTGGATCCGACCCAATGGCACAGGCCCATACCCGACTGCTGAGTCATTAGGTCTGACCCGATTAGGGTCAGACCAACTTTGGGACCCACTGGTGGGTCCGGCCAGGCCTGACTGGTCGGACCCGTGTACTATGTCTTATAAAAAAAATTGAGGATTCTATAGGGCTATTTGGCATGCATTATGAGTCACTTAGGTGGGTCGATATTCGGTTACTTTTCGGCCCATGTATGTTATTATGCTTGTTTTGTTGTTCATGTGCATCAATTAGCATATTTGAACGTTGGTATTATTTTTTGTTTTGGGTCTAATATTTTAAATTAATATAATTGAATCAACATGCTACCAAAGTAACCTCTGTTGTGTAGGTTAGTTTATTTTGAATATTGTGATGTTTATATGTTTGCAGGTCATGCAAATAGTGATCGGCCCAAAAGAAGATTACTATTTGGCCGAGACCAAATATATACTTTCAGTAATAAATATAGGACAATCATTCAGTTTTCCATGTGAATAATAAGTCGGTCCAAAGAAAGGCTCGTTGTTGGACATGACTGATTGTCCATGTTTTGATTACTGTATTGAGAGTATAACTTATAAGTTGACACTTTTGTCCAAAGACTAAGTGTCAATGTTGTGCTAGGTATCTTGTAATGGGCTTCACCATTATTTAAATATATTATTTTATGTTATTGCATGTGAATATCAATGTTAATTGTGAGTTTGTTTGTTATTTATTCAGTTAATACCCCCGCTTCTATGATATCTACAAACATTAATTTCATCCATGTTTTAAGCGCTTCCAATTTCAAAAATTGGAAATAAAATATTATGATTGTGCTTGGATGTATAGATCTGGATCTTGTACTACGAGAAGATCAATCATTTGCTCTTACGAATAGGAGTTCTACTGAGGATAAAAAGAACTCCAAGCGGTAGGATCGATCTAATCACATGAGTCTCATGATCATGAAACATGTAATTCCTGAATCCTTTAGGGGCACTATCTTCAAAGAGGTCAATGCGAAACTTTTTTTTGAAAAAAATTAAAAAACATTTTACGAAAAATGAAAAGGCTGAGACAAGTACTCTTTTTTGAGTTTTGTCTAAATGAGGTATAAGAGCAAAGGAAAAATTTAAGAGTACATCATAGAGATGTCTCATCTTGCTTCAAAACTCAAGGCACTAAGATTAGAGTTGTCTGAAGACTTACTCGTGTACTTAGTTTTGATATCTCTTTATGCACAATACAACCAGTTTAAGGTCAGTTATAACTGCCAGAAGAAAAAATAAACTCTTAATTATCTCATTTCTCACTGTGTGCAAGAAGAGTGTATGATGAAGCAAGAGAAGACTGAGAGTGCTCATTTGGCAGTAACCTCTAAGAACAAGTTTAAGAAAAAGACTAAGGAAGCTGCAGTTGACCCTAAATCGCAGAAGAAACAAAAAAGACATCAGGACCTAAAGTCTAGTTGTTTCTTTTGCAAAGAAGACGGTCACACGAAGAAGCATTGTACAAAGTATCATGTCTAGCATGAGAATAAAGGTATGATCTTTACTTTGGTTTATTCTGAAGTTAATTTAACTTTTGTGCCCGAACACACTTGGTGGATGGATTCTGGTGCTACCACTCACATAAGTATGTCTATGCAAAGTTGTCTAAGTTGTCGACCACCAATTGATGTTGAAAGATTCATCTATGTGGGCGATGGCAAAAAAGTTGAAGTCGAGGCAATAGGGATATTTAGGTTGTTATTAAAGACTAAAAATTATTTAGATTTGAAAGAAATATTTATTGTGTCATCTTTTAGGCAGAATTTGGTTTTTGTTTTTATTTTGGATAAATATGGTTATTCTTGTTTATTTAGAAATAATAAATTTAAATTATTTCTTGATTCAAATCTTATTAGGATCGGTTCTTTATCTACAGTTGATAACCTTTATTTGCTTTATACTATTGTCTAATTTAATAAAACCTTGCAAATAAGTTCTCGTGGTACAAAAAAAATAACAAATGAGAATTCAACTTTATTGTGGCATAAGCACTTAAGTCATATTTCTAAACAAAGAATTGAAAGGCTTGTGTCAAATGAGATTTTTTATTTCCTTAATTTCAGTGACTTTCAGGTTTGTGTTGAGTGTATAAAAGGAAAAAGAACAAATATAAGGAAATTAGGTGCCGAAAAGATAACAGACGTCTTAAAACTAATCTATACTGATATTTGTGAACCCTTTCCTACAGCTTTTTGGAATGGTCAACAATATTTTATTATGTTCATAGACGACTATTCTCGTTATGGGTACCTATATTTGATTCATGAAAAGTCTTAGTCCCTGAATGTGTTCAAATCGTATAAGGCCGAAGTTGAAAACCAACTTGGCAAAATAATTAAGGCCGTCAGATTTAATCGTGGTGGTGAGTACTATGTCAGATATGATGGATCAGGAGAACAATGTCTAGGGTTTTTTGCTAAATTATTAGATAAATATGGGATCGTCCCTCAGTATACCATGTCAGGCACCCCTAGCATGAATGGTATCGTTGAAAGATGAAATAATATCATTAAAGATATGGTAAGGAGTATGATTTATCATTCTATCTTACCAAAGTTCCTCTAGGGAGAAGTATTAAAGAATGAAACTTATGTTTTAAACAGGGTACCCTCTAAAGCAGTAACCAAGACCCCATATGAATCATAGATAGGCTGAAAGCCTAGTATGAAACATTTTTATATTTGGGGATATCCAGCTGAGGCTAGGCCCTATAGGCCATATGAAAAGAAACTAGATTTCAGAACGGTTAGTTGTTATTTTGTTGGGTATTCTGAAAGGTTCAAGGGCTACAAGTTTTATAACTCCGTGAATAAGTCATTTTTTGAAACGAGAAACGCTTGTTTTTTTTAGGGTGCTGAGTTGTGGAGGAGTGATAAAGTAAAAGACATTGCTTTTGAAGAAGAGTCTTTTTTTCTTCCTACAGTTGTGGATGACAATAATCAGATTTTCATTCCTGTCATTGTTCTCACAAATTCGGATCAAGGTAATGCTTTACATCTTCCTATCCAAAATCAAGTTTTTACTCCTGGAGTTCAAACTCAACAACCTCAGGAACCAATGTCATTAAAGAAATCCACTAGAGAGAGAAGAGGGGCAATTTTAGATAATTATATTATCTTTCTATAAGAACATGAGGGTGGTACTGGCCTAGTGGAAAATGATCCAATCACTCTCTATCAAGTCACACAAAGTTCTAACTCTCAAAAGTGGATTGAAACAATGCATGAGGAGATTAAATCCATGAGTGAGAATGACGTGCAGGATCTTGTCTCATTACCTGAAGGTGTGAAACCCATTGGCTGCAAATGAATATTTAAAACCAAAAGGGATTCAAAGGGTAATGTGAAAAGATATAAGGCCCGTCTTGTTGCAAAAGGGTTTACTCAAAAGGAAGGCATTGACTACACAAAGACTTTCTCTCTAGTTTCTATGAAAGATTTTTTTTAGGATTATGATGGCACTTATAGCTCATTATGACTTGGAGCTACATCAAATGAATATTAAGACTGCATTTCTTAATGGGACATCGATGAGACAATATACATGGTCCAATCAGAATATTTTGTCTTAAGAATGCCAAGAAAATGGTTTGCAAACTAAAAAAAACAATTTATAGACTTAAGCAAGCTTCCCGTCAGTGGTATCATAAATTTTATCAAATTGTCCTCTCGTTTAGCTTTGAGATGAATGTGGTTGATGAATGCATATACTATAAGTTCAATGGAAGTAAATTCATCTTTCTGGTTTTGTATGTAAATGATATATTGCTTGCTAGTAATGATATAGGCATACTGCACGAAAGTAAGAGATTTCTGATAAAGAAATTTAAAATGAAAGATCTTGGGGACGTCACTTTTGTATTAGGGATCCAGATACATCAAGACCGTTCTCGGGGTATTCTTGGATTATCATAAAAGGGTATGGATCATTGGAGAGTAGCTAAATGGGTTATGCGGTATTTACAAAGAACAAAAGATTACATGCTCACATACAGGAAGTCAGATCAGTTGAAGATCATTGGGTATTCTGATTCTGAATTTGTGGGATGCCAAGACAGTCGCAAATCCACGTTAGGCTATGTTTTTCTATTGGCCAATGAAGCTATTTTTTGGAGGAGTGCTAAGCAGAAACTCATTGCTTCTTCCACTATATCAGCATAATTTATGGCCTCTATTTTGGCTTCACAACCTACACAATCAATCAAGATTCTTTACTTTATTGAAAAAGGATTTCAGTTGCTACAACTATATGATTATTATCTCATATAATGACCGATTCCTCGGATCTCGAGAATACGAAGCAATGAGCTGGTTATTAATTTATATAATTATGGAATATGGCTACGTAATTTTATCACAGGGCTACAAATTTTAGATAATGTTGAGAGACCGCTAAAGTTATTTTGTGACAATAAGTCAGCAGTGTTGTATTCTGATAACAACAAGAGCTCATCGAAGTCAAAGCATATTGACATTAAGTTCCTTATTGTTAAAGAAAGAGTGCAGAATGGTTAGATATCAATAGAACATATTGGCATAAACTCCATGATTGTGGATCCACTTACTAAAGGTTTGCCTCCCAAGGTCTTTCACAAGCATACTGCTTGTATGGGTGTTTTATCATTTTATGATATGCTAGTTTAGTGAGAGTTTGTATTTGGACGTTCTATGATATAATAAAGTTACTTTTACCACTTTAGTATAATGTTAAAGTTTTAGTTTCATTTTGTACTCATTATATTGTGATCTCACTAAAGTTTCAGGAAGGATCAGTTGAAAATAGGCATGGTTGATCACATTGCATGTAATTTCCAAGCTTCACATCCATATTTGATCCATGTCATTTGGCTATGTCGATATATATGATCATTGATGGGTCCAATTGCATTATTTGTAATGAAGACAACTTTGGTTCTATGTTGACATGGTCAATAGATCGGATTGGTAGAGATATCATTTAATAAGATAGTATTTTTGAGCTCATAAGGTTATAATGTGTGATTATAAGGTTATGTATGTGGCCCAAGTGGGAGATTGTTAGAAAATCATGTGGGCCTACATACATTGAATCACACATTGTAAAATTATTCTAGGTTCAGGCCCGGTTTATGTAATCTAATCCGGATGGGCCTAGTGGTATCTCATATGGTATGGTACACTATGTGGAGAGATCCGCCCTATCTATAATTCTGTAATGGGGTGAATTGAAAACAGACTCTTAAATACATTAGGTTATGGTCCCCAAATCTTATATAAAGGTCTTCTCTCCAAGCTCTCCATAAGTTAGAAAGAGATTCAACCCCTCTCATTAGGTTTAGAGAAAGAAAAATGACCAAATATACATGTTCTGGAAGATCATACCCGTCAATGATCGATCAAAACACTATGGATTCAGGTAACGCTTTCGCATTAAGTTTTATTTAAAATTTGATTTCAACGGCTTAACGAGAACATGAATTCGATCCTCTTTTAGTTTTCAGTGGATTAATAAATTCAACATATAACACCATGACAATGCACCAAAATGCAAGATGGCTAGGTCTATCACAATCCTTCAAGCTTCATGAACAAAGTCGAAACAACTGAAACATTGTTGAACAAAGCACAATGAGTCCCATATAACTGCCACAAAGACTGCAAGTAGTACAACAATAATATCCTAGCTAGAAACACTAAGCATAGACAAAATAAACAGGAAAAATGAAATATCCAAGAAAAGGCACCATGAATACAATATGATCTAATAACTTAAACAACATTAATAACAGCACCCAACTAACTTTGTGATTGCCCATATGCTTGGCCACCAGACATATTAATAATTTTCATTGACAATTGACTCAAGCAAACCTTTTTAGCTTCTTTATCAAGCCTTAATCCCTACTATCTGATGATTTATTAGGCGCCACTATGCGCATGCCCTGAATTATAAAAGAGGAATCGAAAGGATAAATGAGCTATAATGAAGGCATATATAGATACTCACTGCTCAAAATTTTAACAGGAAAATTCCTCTCAACACTCAGATGAAAACCGTGCCATTCATTTTCAATTTACTAAGTTACTCAGTCTAGTCTATCACACAAACAATGATTTCGTATAACTTGGTTTAGGTTATTACAGTACTTTGTGGCAATTAACAAGATCTGAAACTGTGTATACATAGTTAAAGAAAATAATGGAAAATACTAGTGACAAACAAGTAAAGATTTACAAGTGCCATTAAATGATGACGAGCATACATCCCTCCATGTGAGTACGAGGCTGCATATCCTAGTGATCCTTAAGGTGGAAGAAGAGATTGCAGCACAAAGAGAAAATGAAGATAGGTTCAGCAACCTCAACTATGTAATTCCATCTAGAATGTTATTTATGTTTTAGAAGAAAAAGGAAATAGAAATTTTAGAGGTTTATGAAGTGAAACAATACAACCATATATGGATACTAACAAGTTCACTCTAGATTCATACCTTTGATAAACTTTAAATAACATGGTTTCATGAGTGGTGGTGGTGGTGCCATGCCGCTCAATCCTCCAAAAGTGTTACTGACTGCGTAGAAAACTAAAACGAAAAAATAAATACAATTAAAAAACCACCACCAGTCATTAGTATCACATAATTAGACATCCAAGACCACCTAGAAACCTTCACATTAGACTACTCTCACTCAAGTTCCCAAACAAAAAGGATGAGCTAAGAGGAAAAGGCACCTGCAAGGGTTTCCAAGGAAACATACTCCTCAAGATCACAATGTTGGGGAAATTGATTTGTATCAGGCTCATTCATTTACTTCTTATATGGTGGCACCATCCTGGCATGCATGAACCATTAGCAAACATGATGAGATGGATTAACTAAGAAAACATTGACATATATATATATATATATATATATATATATATATATATATATAGAGAGAGAGAGAGAGAGAGAGAGAGAGAGAGAGAGAGAGAGAAATGAGTACGTGCTAAATGGGTTTTTATGCTCTTCGTGTTTTTTTCGCAGTCCCGACCACATAAATGTGTTGGGCATGGTCGATTTACAGGGAATCCACACATGGATCATGTGTTTTCGATAAAAAATGATATTTGGAGCCTCAAACATTTACAAAGATTTTGGACTATTAATTTTTCGAAAATTATAAAAACCCACCCATGCATCGGAATCGAACACTTCAAGAGCTAATCCCTATAAAATCAAGTACATAGATCACATCTATACGGTGAGAATTTAAAAAGAAAAAGAAAAAAAAAACTTGAAAAACTCATTTAGCACATTTCATTTACCATGTACCCATTACTATATATATATATATGTGGGTTAATATTGGCTACTAATAAAAGTACGGAACTAATGACTAGAAAACACTTTTTTCTTTAAAAAAGTTCCATTTTTTTGTAGATCAAATGTTAGGGATGTGATCTACATTGTTTATTTAGGAAACTTGTTTTTAATCATGTAATTATGACAAGTAATTAGGTTTTTGAAAGGGTCAAAAAATAAATGACCTACAATGTGCCAACACTTCATAACTCAAAATATCATATTTTTACATCAGAAAAGCACGATCCAAGGCTTGATCCTTAGCAAACAAACCATGCTAAACACATTCATGTGGTCTTGAGTTGATACAACTTGTACCTATGATTTCTAGCTCATTAGTTTTATACCTTCATAGTCAATATTTACCCTATATAAATAGTGAAATGGGTATGTGCTAAAGCGCACTGACCATCCATCATGCGCGTTGATGGACATTAGGCGCACAAAAAAAAATTACAACGAAAATCCTTTACTGGCACACTAAAAGCGCTAGTAAATGTCCTGCTAAGGTCTGGGACCTTTACTGGTGCTTTTGGTGCGCCACTAAAGACCTTTTTTTTAAAATGCACTCGAATTTTAGTGGTGCACTAAAAGTGCCAGCAAAGGTCTAAGACCTTTAGCTAAACCTTTACTGACACTTTTAGTGTGCCACTAAAGGCCTTTTTTGCCCAAAAATCATATTTTTGATGTGATTTTTGCATTTTTTTGTATGATTATCGTCCATCAACGCACGCGATGGACAGTCAGCATGCTTTAGCTCTGATTTAGCACCAATGTGGTTTAGCACGAACCTATTACCCTATACAGTGAAATGAGTCCATGCTAAACTAGAGCTAAAGTGCGTTGACCATCCATCGCGTGCATTGATGGATGGTCAGCACGCAAAAAAATTTGCATTGAAAATCTTTTACTGACATACTAAAAGTGCTAGTAAAGGTCATGCTAAAGGTATGTGGACTTTATTGGCGCTTTTAGTGTGTCACTAAAGATCTTTTTAAAAAATATGCCCAGCTTTTACTGGCACCTTTACAGCGCCACAAAACTTTTTTTTGCCTAAAAAACACGTTTTTGATGTTATTTTTGCATGTGAATTGTCCATCAATGCGAGTGATGGATGGTCAACATGCTTTAACTCTCTCTCTCTCTCTCTCTCTATATATATATATATATATATATATATATATATATATATAGAGAGAGAGAGAGAGAGAGAGAGAGAGAGAGACTGAGACTGGAATATGTTTACCAACCAAATATATTTGCTTGTATGAATCAATATTTTCATAGATTTTTATGTGTTCCATTTGCTAGAAATCAACTGTTGGATCAAGAAATTTGATTTTTTATGTTTGAATATTTATGAAAATTCTAAGTTGTTGATTTTCAACCCTTATCCTTCTTATACATCATAATTGGTTGATCTAAGAGTCTATTTCTATAAAATCAAGCATCTAGATCACATCTGTTCTGTGAAATCTTTGAAAAAAATAAAAAAACCTATGAAAATCTTGGTTCATACCATTAGACATACTTGGTTGGTAAACATATTTTAGTTGGTCTATATATATATATATATATATATATATATATATATATATATATATATATATATATATATATATATATATATATATATATATATATATATATATATATATCAACCACTTTTCTTTGGTTCACATAGCCTGTAATTTCTCGAGACAGCCCACCAAATAGGAAAATATACTAAGAAAAAGGATGATATGATATGGCTGTTTGTGGCTGACAAAGAAAAGATATTGGGTTGCCTAGAGAGTCACATGAGTTATTAAATACAGTGTTGTGAGAGGCGTACGCCTCAATACCTGAAGCGTACGCCTCAGAGGCGAAGCGCACATTCAAAGTATTGAAGCATTGCAGTGAAGCGTTTCAGGCTTGAAACACATGCTTCACTCATGTGAAGCGCACGCCTCAAGTCGAAACGCGCTTCACTTCTAAGGTGTGCGCATCAATGCAATTTGTGAAGGGGAAAAGAATATAACCTTCAGCTTGTAGGGGTTGGGTGGCCTCGGCTTAATTAGCCTCCTCGCCGTCGTCTTCGTCAGAGTGACTATCATCGTCGTTACGATTCTTTGTGAGGGAAGGCGTGGTCGCCTCCACTGCCATGGAATTGATCGTTGACCTCCACTCTTCATCGCCGTCCTCCTCACCACTGCTATTGTCGTCCCTCATGGCACCTCTCTCTCTCTCTCTTTGCTTTTTTGGCTTTTTTTGTTGGTTTCTTTTTTTTTTGTTTTTTCTTCAATGTCAATGCTTGATGGGTGATGCCTTGCTTGTTTCCATTGTTTTTTCTTGGGTGAATGCATGAGTTGGTCGTGTTTTTTTGTTTAGAAAATGATGGTGTATGTGGTATTTGCGTGCTTGTGTACAAGGTTGCATGACATTGGCAATGTTGGATGTTTTTTTTTCTCTTTTGATGGTTATGGGTTTCCTTTATTCTTTGCTTTTTCTTTTCTGTTCTTCTTTTTTGGCTGTGGTCTTCTTTTGTTATGTTGGTTCCACGATATGGGTGTTTATGTTGGATTACAATGTGTTTTGTTGACCATTATTTGTTGTTTTTGAAGAGAAAAATCTTTGTTTTTAAATGGTTATATAGTTTTAGCTCCTGCATGAATGCTCCATCGCATGAATGGTGCAGTTAATCAGACACTTCCTTATGCATGATGTTATTGTTTATTGGTTGTTGTCTGGAGGTCAACCTTTTACCTTTCTCCTTTTTTGCATACAAGTGTTCATTCTTTGTTCTTATTAGATCATATACAGATCATATTAGAGTTGGTACCTAATTTCTTATGTTTTGGGTATTTATTGTACCTTCCTTTTTCTGTTAAAATGGTTCATGAATGTCCTTTTTTTGTCATGCTTTCTGTGGGAATCAATTTTATGTTGAGATATATCAGAGTGATTCAGCTGCATCCACAATTTGGAGGATTATCTTGACAAAATTTGCTTCTCCATTGACATGGTGTCTTATAATACATTGTGGTTGCTGCACCACTACAATTAATAATTTAATAGCATTGTATTTGGAAAAAAATAAGCCTTTTTAGTATAATATCTTTCAGTACAATAAAGGCTTCAAGCAACTTATTGCAAGATGCCTTAAAATGAATAGTGTGATTCAAACAAGCAACCAACTTGTTCAATTCGACTCAAGAAAATGAACAAGAAATCTGGATTTGTTCTTTTGCTTAGTTATGCCATCTGAAACGCAGAGCACTCAACAGAATGAACATTCTGCAAATTCCTACCTGTCCTACCAAATTAATTCATTTGTTTGGTTTGCCCGAGTGATCTAGTGTCTGTTTAAGACTTTCAGCTTCAAGTGAAGTCAATGTGATAGTTTCATTCGTGTTTAGTTTTAATATTGGATATTTCCCCCTTTTAAGCATTCTCTGAATCAGATATGCAGAACCAGTGGTCATGAGGCCCAATAGAGCTTGTCTAAGTGAAAGGGAAATTAATGGCTTCACATAGTTAAATTTTGGAGTTTGTGGATCCTTGAAGTACCTTTTTTATTACGCAGACTTATCTTCTATCTAGTTTATTGAACAAATTATTTTATACTACACAATTTCATTAATTTTTTAATGTCTCATTAACTACCAAATCTTTATTTCATGTCTTCCAGTTTTTAATTGATGTTGTTCTGGAAGATGTTACTAAAAATTCTGCAGAATGTCAGAGAAAAAAATATTTTTTGTTTTAGTCTATATCTTGAGTTCTTGATTATCGTTGAATTGCAAATGTGGGGATTCTTTAAACTAATGTTGGGCTTATGCCTGTAGGTTTTGTTCTTGATCCTTCAAAATGTAGCAAGCTGACCATAGAAGAAAAACAAGAGCTAGTGTATGAACTCTCAAAATGGCCAGAAGGTGCTCCAGAGCTTCTACAGTCATGGAGCCGACGGGAGCTCCTGGAGGTGATTTGTGCTGCCATGGGGAAAGAAAGGAAATATAAGGGCCTACCAAAATCTAGAATGATAGAACGCCTGCTTAGGGTAGTATCTGAAAAAAAAACTGGACATAGTGATGAGAGTGCACAATCTGGAGCACCTCCAATACTGCCAAGTACTCAAAGTACTCCGAGAAGGCAGAGGAAGACTGACAATCCTTCCCGATTAGCAATTGACACTAGCAGTTCCTTATATTGCCAGAATGTAGCTTGTAGGGCTACCTTAAGTTCAGAAGATACATTTTGATCATGAAGCTTACGCTTCAACGCCTCGCTTCATAACAGGCTCAACGCCTCGCTTCGCCTCATCGCATTTAACAACCTTGATTAAATATTCATCCAAATCAATAACTATTATTTTTATCCAATTATCCACTTGACATAAAAAATAAGAAAAGGATATAAAAGTGTTGCAGTCAGTTTTCTCCAAATGATCTAGATATATCCTACTATTAAGCAGAACATATCTAAGGTCACAAAGAAAATGGATGGTATACTTAACAGCAGATGATCTTACCAGATCTATCATACAGATGAAAAGAAATACCAAAAGAAAGAATAAACTTCAGAAACAACTAAAGTTAAGAGACCCCTGTCACCCCGGCCTCCATTCATTTTAGCAATTCAAGGGTTCTCTAGTCTACTACAAGAAGCATGTGAACAAGGGCTTATAAGAGGTATTATCCCAAACTTGGGCTGGTAAGAAGAAAGGCAACACTCATAGTTGGGTATGTTGGAGTTGGGTACGTTGGAAGACATCCACTATGCTTATGGAATGTGGGGGCCTGGGTATTAGAGACTTGCATCAATCTAATGCAGCATTTATGGTAAAATGGTGGTAGATCATATTTACAAAAGACGCTATGATGGCCAGGTGCCTTAAAGAGAGATGTGGTTTGCAAGGATGGCCATGGCAATGTATCTATCACTCAAAGTGAAAGAATGGTTAAGGCTTTTTAAAGAAACTTTCCATAGTTCTACTGGTTTTCTTAGATATCAAGGTAGAGTTAGGAGATGGAAGCTCCATGAGTTATTAGTGGGATATTTGGGTAGATGAACCATTAAGGCAAAGGTTCCCGAATTTATTTCGATTTATGGCTGGCTCTAACCGTTCTGTGAGTGGCTACCATGCGATCGGATAATGTAGGATGGTTTTTTGACTTTTGAAGAACTCCCTTTGTTGAGGCCACCTGCGAATACCAAGCCTTTTTGTCTCTCTTCCTCAATCCTCCCTTCAAAGACAGGGCAGATAGATGAGAGGGTGTTGCGTGTTCTCCCTGGAACAAGCACTGTAGCTACAGTGCATATTCCGCGGCGCTCAGTCGGGTGTACGGGTATGCCGTACACTCGCCTGCAGGATGTACAAGAGTGTATGGCATGCCCGTACACCCAACTGAGCGCCATGACCCCGGAACATTGGCTGTAGATACAGTGCATGTTCGGGGGAACATATAACCTGCCTCGGCAGATAGAACATGTTAGAGGCTCTCCTCCAATGAATGGTTCTCAGTAAGGTCTTACTAGTGGGACCTATGCCCAACCACCAATAGTTTCCTACCAAAGGGCTCCCTTTGGGAAGGGGGCCTACCTCCACGGCGATCTTTCTTTATTTGGTTGTTACTTCAGGGAAAATTTAAAACCGATTCATTTTTTTAAACCAACTGATTTCATTTATCATGTAAATGTCAGATGTGTGGGTTGGAAGATGAGACAAATGCACGATTGCAGTTTTTTTAATAATTTGAATCTTTTTGTATGGGGGGCATCAAAGTGGTAGATGAATGAAAACTCCACGTTCAGGGAAGTGCTTTTGGCATCTGAGATGCAAAAGAAAGGTTCCAAATGGACCTTCGTGAGGCCTTGTTGGCTGCTTATTGCCTGGAGATCAGTTTGGCTGGGATGAAACGCTTTAATGGCAAAAAGCAAAAATGTGGGCATCATTCTTGACATGATACATTGGGAGTTTCATCAGAGATGCATATTCAAATGGCCTGATTCAGGCATATCTTGGATTGACCTTCCTCGTTCGAAAGTCGATGATTTCATGTTTTTAGACTCTGTTATTCCTACCTTGTATTTCCTCTCTTTGCATTTGGGTACTGTTCTATTATCTTTTAATATCATTTTTTTCTGTTTTCTCTAAAAAAAAGACATCACCAACAATGAACTCCGATTGGCTACACCAGCTATGGTATTGATATCATGGTAATAATTATATTAAGCTGTAGAAGAAATACAAAATTAACATGTTCACATTCTTGGTTCTCTAGACAAACACATTGAGAGGAGAAAATGTGTGAAATAATGTCCTCACCTGCTGCACCTTGCAAGATTGCTTCTATCTACACACACAATCAAAGGTTGAGTCAAATATAATAAAAGTGCACACATACAAATATATCTTCACATTTTCAACACATAAATGCATATGATCGACACATCAAAGAATTACAATTGGTTGAAGGCTATGTCACATGGGTGCAGGTACGGGTGTGGAGCAATTTCAAAAATTTTACCGGGTATATATATAACAATAATAAGACTCGGCTATATATATATAAAGATCATTTTTTTTTAGTTTTTATATTTTTTACCCTAAAAAAAAAAACAAAAATAGATTCGGTCAAAGTTGACCGAGTTCAAAATGTGAATGAACTCGGTCCCGATGCATTGACCGAGTCTGACACTTGGTTGACCATGTCCGCACCCATATCGAAACATGTCAACGTGGACGCGTCGACCTTATAGCTGAGTCAGTGTAACTTAGGTTGAAGGTAATGGATGCTACAGTAACAGTGAGAACTACCTGGAGAATTAATATGAAAAAGAAGTCCAGAATCAGAAATTACATAAGTTTTATTTTTCATTATTAAAGGTAAAAGGTTTTCAAATCCTAAGGGAGCTTTATCTAGAATAGGAATGATTGTTATGATGTGACATTATTTTTATTTGGTAATTAGATGTGCATCACCTGATCAATGCAAAATGATTTTGGGAGATCTAAGAAAAGCATCCTTGGTTGAATGCCTCATTGAGTATGATCCTTGGCTACATTGACTGGAAGCCAAGAAATCAAGTTACAGGGGTTGTAGAAGCCATAATCATCAAACCAAAAGTATATCAATAGACGAGACAAAGCAATTATTGTATTCCACATAGCAGCTTGTTGTAGCAAGGGCCTGTTATCCATGCAATTTTTTCTGTCAAAGACGCTGGACAATCGTTTATATATATATATATATATATATATATATATATATATATATATATATATATATATATATATATATATATATATATATATATATATATATATATAAAGAGAGAGTCTTGAAGCAGTTGGGTTTGCCAAATGACTAACATCACTTACTAACAATATATCTGAAAATGAAAACATTAAACAAAAAAATTTGCTAGTTACAGAATGCTGGGATGAAAAAAAACACCAAATGATTGAACCAGTCTTTGGGGAGATTATCTCAAAAAACAAGAAGTTCTTGTAGACACCCTAATTTTGACAGGAATCATATGTTTCAAAGTTATGCTAACTTCAATTTTATTTTTTTTCCTTCAAAACTACGTTCTTAAGGTTTTTTTCTCAAAAGATGAATTAACGAAAGAGTCAGCTTTCCAACAAGACTTCATTTTGTTGTAGACACCTCATTTTGTTGTAGTGAATCATATTCCGTTTGTGGTTTCACAGGCATGCCTTTGTAGCATTAAAAGTGTGAATATATTCAAGCGATTACATGATAAATTACATTACCCAACTGAGAGGTTCCAACAATCAGTTCAGGGGAAATTAACACTTCTTTAAACAATATTCTTGTTTGATTACAAGTGATTCCTTCCCCTCAAGTTGTATGTGAAGCACAATAAAGTTTGTTCCACAAAGGTCTAATAGTAGAACCATTTACTTTGGAAAATTTGTCTTGATTAGTTACTAAAAGAATGACTTAACATGTTTCTCAAGCAATATAATCACCTCAATTCCAAAAAAGAAGTAAATTTAATTGGACTTTAATTATTTATTTTGGTGATTCATTTAGTTTATACTATCAGCATTTAGTTTCTGTAATGAAGATTAAACAAAAAAGAAAGATTCTTATACTAAACATTGGAAAACAAAGATAAAGAATGGACAAAACACCATGTATCAAGAAAAAAGAAATTTTGAGTGGTTGTCCACATCTTCAACGAGACATAAAGCATAAAGCCACAAAATCATCAGCATCCAAATGAGTTATTTTTTCGGAGCTAAAAACGATTACACCAACAAGTGCCTCAAAAGATTGAGAGAGATTGGATGGATGCATAAACTCGATAAAAGTCATAAAACACAAGTTAATGGGAACGGGTTTTTAGAATGCGATCGATCTCTAAAAAGCCTATTCCTATTTCTCAAATTTGTTGTAGTCCATATGGGTTTATAATTTCAGTATGATCCAAAACCAAACCCAAATCCAAATTAAATAGGGAGGGACAAGACGGATCAATTTTTATACCTGATTGAAAATTGAGTTTGCTTTAAACCTGACCATTGACACGTGATTTGGTTTATAGCTGCACCCTTTAACCCATATGAGTCTACAATTTGCCATACCTAGACCTTGATCCAAACAAGAACCCAAAATAAATTGAGTGTGCTTTGGATTTAAATTTTAGACCCATGGAAAAAACAAATATGACAAAACCCAACCACTTATGCTTTTAGGTGTTTGGTCATTTTAATTGCCTGAATACTACTAACATTAATGTGACTAGTTCAAAGTTATAAAAACCCATCCTCTCTCTATATATATACAGGAAAATGGTGATTATGTATCATGATATCATAGGGTGGTACACACTTGTTTGTATAGATCTAGCCACCAAATGGTAAATTTAACCATGCACATAGGCGGAGCTGGGGCTGGGGGGCAGCCTCCCGGCCCAGTTAAAAAAAAAATTTAACCCTGATGAGGAGAGAGAAAATGTCAAAAGCAACATTATTGGGGCTATGACTTATGCAAAATACGAAAAGTGAAAATAATAAAAGATTATAGTGAAAACATTAAAGAATATACACATTAAGAATATAAACATGAATAACAATAAAATCTATAACAATATTGTCCACAAATAGACATATATATTCAAAGGATGACCTAGTTATCCAGTTGCAGGAACTCTTAGAATCACAAAAAGAAATACCCTTGTGGTGGCACTACAGTTGCAGAAATACCTAGTTATTCAGTTGTTCTGTCAATGCAGAAAGACATTGATGAGAAGAATAAGGAGATCAAGTATGAAAGAGATCTTAAGGACCAAATTGTGTTAAATGTTGAAGCTAATGGAAACATAAATTATCTACAAAGAATAAACAAATTATCAAACTGGAGATGCAAGTCAGACTTGCTTAACAATCATTCTGTACAAAATTTGTTTCAATCAAACAACAATAATTTTGAACTATTATAAGAATTTGGTACAATCAAGCAACGATAATTCTGACTACAAAAGGATCTACACTTGTGATGGCACAATCATATGAGGTATCAATGGTTGTGATTTCTCTGATGTTAATTAAGTATTCCCTATAAAATCTAGATAGTTTGCTGCAAATCTAGATACAATACCCACTATGCTTGTCTATTTTAGAGTACATTTTATGTGTGCGTATGTGTGTGCAATGATCTTGTAAGGGTTTATCGATGGTCCTTAGGTTGAAAAAAGTTTAATTATACAGAAATGATCCTCTATGAAAAACTGAGAGAAATAAAAGGAAATGAGAAAAGAAAGAATTCCCAAAAACTATGAAACATAAATCAATAACCAAGAGTTTTCTCTCCTCATCTATGTCACATGGGTGCGGCACTTTTGTATTTTGATTTATTTTGTCATAAATAAAATTTATGCATTGTTATGAACTTCAAATTATCGCACCAGTGTTATATATTGTCATTAGATAATGTTTGAGAATTTTTCATTGAGGTTGAGAAAGACTGCAGCAGCTAGTTTGATTTGTTCATATGAAATAGATTTTTATTAATAATTGTAGCCATTTTTTATTTTATCTCAAAAAAAAATGGAGGGGCGCTGCCCCCGAACCCCCGACTATCACACCATTTTTTTTGCTGCACCCCTGCTTGCCCCCCCACCACACACACACACACATACACACACATGAATCCTAGCTACGCCCCTGACCATGCATATGTGTTTGACATGGTTTATTTATCATATTAGAAGGTTTTATCATTTATAATATATCATAAGATTTCATTTTTAAGACAGTTAAAATCAATGACTCAGAATTCATGAAAAGAACTTGAATCTATGTAAATTAAGTATGTACGACCATAATCATAAGCTATGATGGTATATAGTACCACCATAGAAGTGCTCATTGCCCATACACACACATAAGGTTAATGTAAATATGATAGAATTAGCAAGCCTCACTTTCTTTTATCTTGTTGATTTTTTTGTCACATCTAATATTGTAGATGTGATCTGCACACTTTTTAGTGAGAACTAACTTTTGGATCGCTGGAATTTGATGTTTTTACAGGTTTTTTGGGATTCAAAAAGCAATGGCTATATATACATCAATTCATGTTTTTTTGTCATAAAAACATGATCCAAGGTTTGATTCCTACTAAATTGGCCATGGTGAACACATCTAAATCGAGTTAAAAAAACTTGCATTGTAAGATTCCAATTAAATTATATATATGTGCAGTCCATTGTAGCAATATATATATATATATAGAGAGAGAGAGAGGATGGGTTTTTATAACTTTAAACTAGTCACATTAATGTGAATAGTGTTCAAGTGATTAAAATGACCAAACACTAGCTAGAAGCATATAACTTAATGCTGAACCACCGTAACTTGGTGATATGTACCCTTGATTTATTTAGTTCTCATCTTTGAAAGCAAAAACTAGACTTTGGATCATATTTTTACGTGTTAAAAGTTTACTATAACATGATATATTGTCATTTTTAAACTATTTTTATCTTTACCAATTGTGAGCCATTGATTTTTCATTATTTCAAAAGTTGAATCCTATGATATAATAGGCATGATAAAACTTTCTAACACAGTACGTAAATAAGCTATATATGTTCATTGCATGTCTATGTTTACCGGCCCTAACCATACATCTTCCTGGTTGAAGAACTAAAATATGACTATTTTTACAGTCACCATGTTTTATTGATCAAAGTGACTTGTCCTCGTAGTAACTAAATGTGTGCATCTTTTGGGAAACATTATTGGCTGGAACAACAAACTGTTAGCAAACACTTCATGCAAAAGGCATGGACCACACTCTAGTCCAATGTTGTCTGTATCAGTATCGGCCCTGAATCGTTAGGCCACCGATTCAGCTGTATTGGGCCGGTATCTCGATACTAACTTAATGGTTCTGTATCAGCCCAAAAATAATAAAAAATTATTACATGTCAATCATAACGTGTGACACATGTTAAAACCATTAATATAATTTTAAAATAATTTTGGTAATTTTTTACATTTATTAAAAAATAACCGATTCAAACCTGCAGTGTATGGAAATTCTGCCGATACGATGCTTATCGGCTGATATGCACTAAAATGACAGGTGCAATGAACCTGGACACAAAAACGATTGCAATCACGTAGACACTAAACGATAAGACAGTGGAATCTACTCAGACTGACACACGCACTAAAATGACGTCACACGTGCAGTAAGTGCAATGAATCTGGACACAAGTGTGCTTCCAACTCCATTGATTCTTAAATCGAAAACAAAAGATACAAACTGCAACCACCTTTTGCTAAAGACACCTTTCATTGTTGTACTTCTATTTGTAATTTTGTGTTATATTATTTATTTTCTTGTTTAATTTTGGTATCTTGCTTGTTTATATTCACTAACTTTGTTTCTTATCACGTTTTTTCTTTGCTTTACTTAGGGCTCTCTTCTTTTCCCGTAGCTTAATGGTAATTAAAAATTATACATAAAAACTCTTAAATGGAAAAAGAAAACACTAAAATCCTAATGAATATTTTATGCTTAAAAATAAATAAATAAATAGCCTGAACCCCTAGATACATTATGCTAATTGAAAGTAAAAAAAACAACCTAAAACCCTTATTAAAATGTTATGCTATTTAAAAAAACTAAATAGAAAACCTAAACCCTTAATTAAATACATTGTGCTAATTGAAATTAAAAAACAAGCAAAACCCTATCTAGCATTTTCAAAAAATAAATGAAAACAAGAAGACAAGCCAGAGCCGTACCTGTGTTTTATGGGGCCTGAGGTGGAGAGAAAAAATGGCCCCCCTATTAATTGTAGGAGTTCGAGGGCAGTGCCTCAGAATTTGTTTTTAAAGAATCAAAATAAAAATAAAGTTTGCATTTACATTAAACAAATATAATATTCCAAATATTTACATTATATTAAATAAAAACATATAAAATATTTATATAGATTACTTAAACAATACTCGTCTGATTGTTTTAGAGGCAAAAATAGTTATCAAATCAATTTAATCAAGTTGTTCAACATTAGTTAATAGAGATTAACTAATACAAATATTTATATTATTTTTAGATTTAACTAGCAATAACATCAATTAACAAAAATTAACTAACAATATTTAATAGTAATTAACTAACAAAAATTAACTGCTAACAAAAACTAGAAATTAGAAATTACAGTGAAACAAGAAAGTCAAGAGAATACGACACAACCTGATAGTATCATCATTCAAATAACGATAAGATTTATATTTTTACTAAACAAATATGATATTCTAAATATTTATATTATATCAAATAACAATGTTTAAAATATTTATATAAAGTACTTAAACACTACTCGTCTAGCTGTTTTAGATGCAAAAATATTTATTAAATTAGTATAATCAAGTTGTTCAACCATTTCTTTCTCAAATGACAACATAGCCAATTCATTCAATATGTCCTGAGACATAGTTGACCTAAGATTAACAGACAAAGAGCATTCTTCCCAATTCCTAAAGAAGTTGTGCCAAAAAGCTTTCAAATTTGCTAGGACAGGTTAACCATTTAAAACAGTCTTGATGACAAACTTTGTTTATAAGATTCAAGAATCAAAACAGTGTTGGTCACAAGCTTGAATATCCAAAGAACAACATTACTATGTGCACATGACAAGTATTATGACCTTTGACCCCAAAAAAATCACTTTAAAAAAGAAAAAGGCACACCAAGCTAATATTAAAGGAATATTTTTCATATACAGTAACAATTTTCTAAACTTTCCTTAAAAAAAATCCTCAAAAAAAAAACTTACAATTAGTGCCTATTCATCTAAACAAAAAATAACATCCTATGTAGTTTGTGTGAAAATCCAATGTACTCACTATTTGTCTTTAGCAAAAGATGATGGAAAACAGACACTCTTTTGGGTCCAAATGCCATTCGTGAAGATGAAAATGGCCTCAACACCTCTTACCGCAGCAGATTTTTAAACCTCATCTATCTCACATCGAAAACAATAGTTTTTGGATAAGCTTGTATCTGCCTCTCAAAAAACTTTTAGGTGCTTGCAATGAAGATTGAAAACCATGATTTCAGGATACAAAAATTGAAAACCTGAAAGAACTGACACGCTCATTCAGCAAGAATTTTTTTTTTTTTTTGCTTTTGCCTATTGGGCATGATAATAACAGGCACAGTTAGATGCACAGACCTCAGTAACTCAATTGAAATAGTCCTCATTGGACCTCCTGCAGATGACAACACAGAAACAAAATATTCACCTCCCTCTACTTATCTGTTTCAATCAAATGTGCCAGCATTTTCTTTGGAGCTTTCTGAATTAGATTGAAGAAGAAGAGAGGCTAGCACAGGAGAATTAGATTGAAGAAGAAGAGAGGCTAGTGCAGGAGTTTTAGATTGAAGAAGACGAGAGGACGTAGGGGTTTTAGATTGAAGAAGATGAGGGGGCGCATGGGTTTTTAATGTTAATCAGATCCGGGTCTGATCCTTTACCCGAACCTTTTCTAAACAAATGGGGAGCTTAGGCCTTAAAAATGAGCCCCTTAATTTTTTTTGGGCCCAAGGGCCCTGAGGCCCAAGCCTCATTGGCCGCTTTACAGGTCCGGCTCTGGACCCAGTTATCAGGGCCAAGGGCGTGTGTTGGAGAGGTCGCCGGATAAAGTTGAGAGAGAGAACCTGATCTTGTGTGCACTGCAGCAGCAGTGCGTGACACACCAAAGACTACCTCTAGAGCCCTTAGAGACTTCAAGTGAGGTGAGCAAAGGCGTGGCTATGGGGTCAGAGGGAAGGGTACACAAAAAGTAAATTAGTAGAGAGGTGGCTCAGGGGAGCTCAAAGGAGAGAGAGAGAGAGAGGTGGGTAGTACGGTAGTGGGTACTCGCCACACGGGCTCGAGTGGGCCATGGCCCCTTTGGGTTAAGCATGAGTGGTTCCCATCCTGACCCAGAGCAATGCTCACCTGCACTCCAGGTCAGAGACTACCCTGACCCATTACCCTCTTGGAGGATTTTCCTTGGTCAGGTGGGCACATACCCACGATATGGTTATGCCTTTGCTGAACTTCGCATGCAAATGACCTCACACATTTATGAGCATCCTCTGGTTTGTCTGGAAAAAGATTTTTCAGCAAACTGTCTGGGTAGAGCATGCGATAGATGGACCGGGATCCAGATTGTCCCAATCTTGATGGCATAAAAAAAAATCTTCGGCTTCTAAAGATCTCCAATATGCACCCATGGCAAGAAAGATGTACGTCGTGGAGGTCGCTTAGAACTCTGACTGGCAAAATGACTCCCCAACACAAAAGAATTGTGGGAGTTAAGAGGCTTCCCGATTGAATGGTGATGAGAAACATTTGTTTGTCTTCGCTTCCAAAAAAGATGACGACGAACAAAGAAAGAGGAACCACCCCTATGACAATCAAAGTGTTTCTAAAAATTTAGAGAGAAACATGTTTTACACCACCAATCCCCCAGTCTAGCGTGACACAATTGAGATCTTGTGCAAAAGGTGTAGAAGAAGTTTTGCCATGGAGACGGGACATGCTGCCAGCCCCGATCAGTGACCCATTGCGGAAGCTCTCGAAAAAAGAAAGGCGGGTCAAGCAGCGCCATGGTAGAACAAGCTTCGAGAGGCTCCCTCCTAACGACATGGATAAATTTCCTGATGTCTGAGATATGTAGAGAACCCGCATCCAGGCATAAACCAAAGACCTCTGTGAGATTGGAAAATAATCGATACTTGAGTCTGAATGGCAAGTCAACATCGAAACCCCACCGTCGGACGATGAATGTTGCGCCCCAGTCATTAAGAGCATCCTGAATGATATGGTGGGTCTGTTGATTTACTCCCAAAGAGTGATCGAAAGCAAGGCCCCAGAAAATGTGTGATGTGCGAATCATGAGAGAGAGAGGATAATATGATTTGGGATATTGAATGGCAGAACAAGGTTGGACAACACCAAAGGGTGCCACGACGCCGAATTGTATTCTCGCAAATATCTGGTGGGTTTCAGGTCACGGGTGGAGCGATTTTCTAGTGGGTTTTAGGTTGTGGGTAGGTTTTCATCGTATCGAGAGAGAGAGAGAGAGAGAGAGAGAGCACCTAGCTGCTGGAGGTGCGGTGGACGGTTGTAGCCAGTGGTCGACCTAGGGCTAGAGCACAACATGTGAGCGAGGGCGATGCAACCCCCAAATCTCTAAAGAACTAAACATCTGTTGTCGATGACCCTCTTCAGCAGTCATGAAACTTCTAAATCTCTAAAGAACTGGTTGTCGAAGGCGTGGTGGACGGTTGCAGCCGGTGGTTGACCTAGGGATAGAGCACGGTTTGTGAGCGAGGGTGATGCAACCACCAAATTTCCAAAGAATTGAGGATCTACTAGAGAGAGAGGAGAGAAAGAGAGTCACCATGTTGTGGGGATGAGAGAGAGAGAGAGGTGGGTAGTACGATAGTAGGTACTCCACTACAACCAACCAGTGGATTAGCGACGACCTAAATCCGTCGCTAATCCCTCACTAACCAGATTAGCGATGGATTAGCGTCGGAGTAGTGACAAATATCTTCCATCATGAATTTTTTTACGCTAATAAGCGACGACATATATCCGTCGCCCGTTCTGTCGCTAAGTAGCGACATACTGTATCTGTCGCCAGTTCTGTCGCTAAGTTGCGACGGAATAACGAATGACAACTTCTATCGCAAGGCCATCGTTACTAAATGGCAACTTCGGTTTGGCGACAAATTTATAGTCATCGCTAATCGGTTGCTAACTTCAACGATAATAATAAATAGCGACGGATATATTCGTCGCTAATCCATTGCAAACAAGAAAAAAATTAAAAATAAATATTTGAAAATTAAATATCGAGAAAAAATTTCTCGTGCTACAATTTATATTTCCTATATAATTTATATTTTCTGTGAATAAAAAACAAAGTACACATAAAAATACATATAAAAGGAAACTAAAACAATTAATTGTTCCACTTTAAAATTCGCAAGTTTTAATTATTTACAATTCAACATTTACATTTTCGAAACAAAAAGAAAGTAGAATAAATGCAACACATTAATCTAATCATCACCAAGATTTTGTGCGTCTTCTTGTTCATTGCCTTGATGTGTCCCTTCAGCTCCACTACGCTGATTATCATCAGCAACCTACACAAGAAAAGAAAGGTCAGTATTGATAAACAAAATATATTGAAATAAATTATACACTATATGTGATTCTATCAAGAATGATATATGTTCTAAGGTAGTAAAAAAACTCTATATGTAATTATATCATGCTCATATGTGTTCTAAGGCAGTAAAAAAAACTCTATATGTGATTCTACCATGCTCATATCTGCTCTAAGGCAGGCAAAAAGTTGTATATGTGATTCTATTTGTATATGTGATTCTATCATGCTCATATGTGTTTTAAGGCAATCAAAAAACTGAATATGTAATTATATCATGCTCATATGTGTTCTAAGGCAGTCAAAAAAACTTTATATGTGATTCTATCATGCTCATATGTGCTCTAAAGCAGGCAAAAAACTTTATATGTGATTCTATCATGCTCATATGTGTTCTAAGGCAGTAAAAACACTCTATATGTAATTATATCATGCTTATATTGTTTTAAGGCAGTCCTAAAAACTTTATATGTGATTCTATCATGTTCATATGTGTTCTAAGGCGGGCAAAAAACTGTATATATGATTATATCATGCTCATATGTGTTCTAAAGCAGTCAAAAAAACTATATATGTGATTCTACCATGCTCATATATGCTCTAAGGCAGTCAAAAAACTGTATATGTGATTCTATCATGCTCATATGTGTTCTAAGGCAGGCAAAAAATTGAATATGTGATTATATCATGCTCATATGTGTTTTAAGGCAGTCAAAAAAACTTTATATGTGATTCTATCATGCTCTTATGTGCTCTAAGGCAGTCAAAAAATGGTATATGTGATTCTATCATGCTCACATGTGTTCTAAAGCAGGCAAAAAACTGTATATGTGATTATATCATGCTCATATGTGTTTTAAGGCAGGCAAAAAAACTGTATATGTGATTCTACCATGCTCATATATGCTCTAAGGCAATAAAAAAACTGTATATGTGCTTCTATCATGCTCACATGTGTTCTAAAGCAGGCAAAAAACTGTATATATGATTATATCATGCTCATATGTGTTCTAAGGTAGTAAAAAAAATGTATATATGATTCTATCATGCTCATATGTGTTCTAAAACAGTAAAAACATTGTATATGTGATTCTTTCATGCTCATATGTGTTCAAAGGTAGTAAAAATATTATATTGAAATATTATATAAAAGGTCAGTATTGATAAACAAAATATACTGAAATAAATTATATCCAATACACCTAAGTTCAGGCAATCAAAGTTATATGAAATCTAACGACATGCAATATATTTCATTAAACTTTCATACCTGAGAGGCACCTGCAATCAAAGTTTCCCTGTTCAGCAAAAAATTGTTGAACTCAGCTCGGAGAACGTCGACGATGGTTTCATGGAAGTAGTCACGCATTGTGTCCTTCACGATCTGGCGTATATCATCACTGAAAAAAATAGGGTGTTTGGAGCTTATGTCGACAGAAGAAGTCTGTGAGCCGTGACTAGAGGAAGCAACGATAGGTGAGGTGTTCATATTACTCCCAAACCTGAATACACAACCCTTTTTGGGTTCACCTGTTGCAGTCACCCATGCTGCAGGATCAAATGATGGATGCTGAGTAGAGTCATCACCATATCGTTCTACCATCTGTTGCTCATATGCCTCCTACAAAATGATGTTTATAGTATGCATTAATAATTCAAAATTATAATATTTATGATAACTTGTATATTATAATGATTATTAATAGAATAAATACATACCATTGTTATTCTCGCCTTCTCTAATACGAAGTCTCCCGTGGTCTTTCATTTATGTGTTTCAACAAGCACATCCTTATATGGTACAATGTCTCATTTTTTCTACTTTCTACGAAGTTAAATGATAAAAGATTTAGTTAACATGTTTGCAACAATACTTATAAAATTGACAATATATATTGATGAGTTACCATTTTCTTCAGGTGGCACTCAAAAGTCTTAGATCCACCTGTGTGTAGATGGGCTTCGGGCATTTTCGCTCGATTTTGTGCAGCTTTCGCAGAGCGATTTCAAAATGCATTCTCCGCCCACTTGTCGCGCATTTCTTCCCAATAATCTCTCCTGATAGTAATAGGGTCATGACCCTTCCACTGTAATGGATCATCTATTCTGCTAGATGCTTTTTTTGTTGTAGTCTTCATATTGTGCGGCATGTTTTCAAATCGATTGTCAGTCACCCTCTGCCATACCTTTCTTGCATCATGTTCCTCCATCATAGTTGCGAAGCGATTCGAAGCCTATATATATTTTCAGAAAGTTAGTAGACATGACTATAACAAAAAATTAAATATGAAACACATTAACTACGACAAACAACTGTATACCGTGAATGAGAACCACAATTTGTCTATCACCTCTTTTGGATACTCTTTCCATTGAACGACTGATCCTGGTAGATATTGAAGAAGTGAATTCCTAATCTCGCATATTACTTTTTATGGCTCAAACCTCGTGCTGCACATGAATTGGTACAAAATAAATATCAATATAAAATATTTATAAGATATGCAATGAGTGAAAATGAAATACTTACGGTCGATTATCGATATACACTATTTGAATGAGTCTTCTTGTGCCAGACTGAGAAGACTCTGCATCCTGTGTTGGCTCCTGACTTGTATGATTAACTGGTGTAGGTGGGTCATGTACAGGCGAAACATCATCTGTAAAAAAATATGTTAGAAATTCTCAAAATGCGCATTTCAACTAATCAAGCATCCAATTAGTTAAATGATATACCTATCACAGGAGCCCATGAAAATGAAGGTTAGGTTTGGCTACTACTGGATGAACGACCACTATAAGCTCCACAAACCATATTCTAACAAATAAAAAATGTCATACAATACATTCAAGTTATTTCAAATCATTCACATAAACATAATACATTTCAATATATTTAAATAATTCAAATCAAGTATTGTAATACATTCAAATCATTGAAATCATTAGAATACCTGCAAATCATTCACATCATTGCAACACATTCAAATCATTCACATCAAGTATTGCAATACATTCAAATCATTCGCATCAAGTATTATAATACATTTAAATAATTCAAATAATTGGAATACCTACAAATCAGTCATATCATTTCAATATATTCAAATCATTCACATCAAGTATTGTAATACATTCAAATCATTCGCATCAAGTATTACAATACATTCAAACAATTCAAATCATTGGAATACCTGCAAATCATTCACATCATTGCAATACATTCAAATCATTCACATCAAGTATTGCAATGCATTCAAATCATTCGCATCAAGTATTACAATACATTCAAATAATTCAAATCATTGAAATATCTGCAAATCATTCACATTATTGCAATACATTCAAATCATTCACATCAAGTATTGCAATACATTCAAATAGAGGTTTGTATTACAAGATTTTGCTCACTAGCTTAAGAATTTTTCTTCATCACTTGTTTGACTTTTATATTCTTCTTTTTCTTCTTCTTCATTGTTTGCCCATTCACTTGGTATATCATTTGGATCACATTCTTCTATGAATGTTTCATCGACCAATTAAGATATGACATGCATATCATGCGCAACATCGTGATCATAAGAGAAGTCATAGATATCATCTGATTGATAGTAATCATTGTCTTAAGCTAACTTGTCTTCCTGTAACTGATCATACTCAGGGTATAGTTTAGACTTCACCTTGCAAATTGCCCACCATTCATTTCTATCTGTTTTTTTTGTACTCGGATATGAAGTATAATAAACTTGTTGAGCTTGCGAGGCTAATATGAATGGTTCATATGTTCCAAACCTTGATTTATGATTCACCTCTACAATGCCTGAGGCTTTGTCGAGTCTTGTTGCAGTTGGATCAAACCAATGACACTTGAATAAAGTTACCCTATTATTTAAGCTTAAGTAAGTCAACTCCATTATTTTCTCTATAACACCATAGTAATCATGTTCATTTTCACCGTAGTTGCTACCCTTGACACACACGCCACTATTCATCGTTGATTTATTTATACCGTAATCTTTTGTATAGAATCGATAACCATTTATGATGTATCCGTTGTAACATTACATAACTTTGGTCAAACCATTTTCTAAATCACATATTCCTTGATCTTTAACATCACCATGGCGGACCTACACACAAACATAAACAATGATTGTGATAACGACCAATTAAGTAACTTAGTGTTGTTTATAAGTACACAATTTATATGAGCGTCCTTACCAACTATTTCAATCACTCCACAAACTTAGTTTCACGTTCTTTTTGTACTTCTGCATCAGTGAAATATGAAACTTCTCTTCACAACTCCAGATCAAATCGTTTGCAAACCACAAATACTTATATTACTGAATAATGTATGCACGTATAGAACATAAAATGATTTATAATTATATTGCGTCTACATATACTTACTCGATGTATGGGTCGATCGTTGAGAAATTAAAAAGAATATAGATATGTGTTGCGTCTTGCTCTCGATCTGTCAAGAGTCTTGATCGGTAACTACCAAATGCATGCCCAAGTGGTTGAAATATCGATAACTTATCAGCTACAGTAAATTGTTATCCATCATTGTTACGAGGCGGGCATGTGTAACATGTTAGAATGTGAGGTTTAAAGTACATAGATGAGAAATTTGAAATCGCTTCTAAAGTGTATGCCTCACAAATAGAGCCTTCTACTCTTGCTTTATTATGAACCTTTTTTTTAGGTCAAATATGCATCTGTCAAAAATATACATTTCAAATTTAAAATATATGTCATTGAAGAGACAAATATAAGAAAACATATACCTTTCAAATGGGTACATTCATCAATATTGCACAGGGTCACCAACCCTTAGTTCATATGGCAAATGTATGATCAAATGTTTCATAACATTGAAAAATGTTGGCAGAAAAATCTTTTCTAGCAGACAAACAGTGGTGATGACAGAGTCCTTGAGATTCTTTACATCAGATACTACAACTTTCGACGCACACAATGTTCTAAAAAATCCACTCAACTCAGACAATACCCCCCATATAGGTTTGTCTAACATATCATGGAATGCTAGGGGTATCAATCGTTGCATAAAGATATGACAATCATGACTCTTCAACCCATATAACTGTTCATTGTTAATCTTCACAGCCCGGGCAATGTTAGAGACATATCCATCTGAAAATCTCAATTGTCTCAACCATTGACATACATGCTTTATTTGATCAGGTCCAAGCACGTACTTTGCCTTTGGTTTCATTATTTTGCCATTATACTCTTTGAGTTCCAATTCTAGTCTTTTACATATTACTTTTAAATTCATACGGGCCTTCGGATTATCCTTCATTTTTTCTTTAACATTCATTACTGTATTGAATACATTATCAAACACATTTTTCTCCACATGCATCACATTCAAATTATGTCATATCAATAGGGTCGACCTATATGGTAGTTTCCAAAAAATAAATTTCTTTGTCCAATTATGATTCTTCTCAAATCCAAGAAAGGGTGTCGGACTGCGGGCATCTGTTAATACATCTGGAAAGTATCACAATCTTCTTAAAATCTCTATGCCAGACAATCTTGTGGATGAACCTTTCATTTGAGTTGTGCCTGCTCAAAACGCATTCCTTTGTCATCAAAACAGATGGTTGCTGGGTAGAAATCGACGATGGCACTCAAACCAGCAAGGCTTCCTTCCATGCGTCAATTGAAAAGCTTTGGTATCCTCCATGCAGTACAGACATGCCAACCTCCTATGTGTGCTCCAACCAGATAACATATCATATGCAAGGAAGTCACTGATTGTCTATAGAACAACGACTTTCATATTGAAATTTTGTTTTTTATGGGCATCATACGTGGTAACACCGTCATACCACAGTATTTTAAGTTCATCAATCAATAACCTTAAATATACATCAAGATTTTGGCTAGGTAAGGTCGGACCAGGGATCAATAGAGACAAGAAAAGATTTGGGCGCTTCATACACAAACTTAGTGGAAGGTTGTATGAAGTTATAAATACTGGCCAACATGAGTATGGAGTTGATCTACCTCCGAATGGATTAAATTCATCTGTACATAGACCGAATCTAATATTTCTCACTTCTATTGCGAAGTTTTGATGCGTACGATCAAAATGTTTCCAAGCTTCTGCGTCAATAGAATGTGTGATCTTTTCTTCATCATGTCGAACTTTATTTGCATGTCATCTCATGTGTTTAGCTGTCCTTGAAGACATATATAATCGTTGCAATTTAGGAGTGATAGGAAAGTAGCGAAGCGATTTGTACGGAACTTTTTTTGATCTCGTGCTACCATTCCCTCTTGTTTTTTGCTTGAACCGAGGATGCCCACATGACGGGCATGATATGTTGTTTTCTTGATCCTTGAAATACAACATGCAGTGATTTGGACAAGCATCTATCTTTTTATACCCCATACCTAGAGTGTTTACCATAACCTTTGCATGATAGAAATTTTATGGCAATTTCTCATCTTTGGGCAACATACTCTTCACAATCATGCACAAACGGTCAAAACATGATTGACTCGAATTATACTCAGATTTCAAATTCATTAGTTGAAAAACTGCAGACAAGATAGTGTGACTCTCGCAACCGTTCCAAAGGCTCTCATCAGCATCTCTAAGTAAATCATAAAATCTACTAGCGGTATCGTTTGGTGATTCTTCATCTACTGCAGTTGTTACATCACTAGGACCCATGACATAACTCAGTTTTGTTCCTGCGGCATCAAATATCAAATTCATATATGAATTATTGTGCACAATATTCACCCGTGCATCAAAATTATTTCTAAATTCTTCACCATGAAACATTCAATTTTGTTAATCGCTCACAAAACCCTTCCTATATAGGTGATGTCTAACGCCATGAGGTTCTACAAATCGATTGTTCTTATAAATCTTGCAGGGACACCTAATTCGACCTATAGGATCCACTGTACTGACATTTGCCGTTGCAAATTCAATAAAACTTTCAACAACATCCATATATTCATGTGATAACTCATTGTCAATTATCCTACGGTACATCCAATCACGGTTTGCAATTATTTTGTCGTATGATGTTACAAATAATATCCTAACCAGTTAAAAGAGAATCATCAGAATGTTATGATGAAGAAAATATCAAATTTATCATGCAATATATGATGTCATACAATCACAAGAATTATGATGTGTGCATTGATAACTTAATATTTTCATGTGCAAATTATTCCTTAAACGATACATTCACTTGAAGCATACTTTCATTATACAATTTCACATGTAAGTAATAAACAAATTGAAAGTAACTACATGCAAGCATGAATACAATCACATTCAACATTGCAATACATCGAAAACATTCATACTAAAAAAATGTCAAATATGTACCTGCAGCAAACACACTCCAATATCCTACTAACTACTACCATGCTTAGCCAATCCGTACTAAAAAAATAAGAACACTTTTATTCTCATACATTTAAATCATGCTCAACATGATCTCCAAACTCCAACAAAACAGTCTTAGATATCAACAACTAAGTGAGTGTGTGAACAGTAAAGTGTTGCATCCAATAAATTAAATAACATGTGATACACTTACATCACATAATGACTACGGGTATTCACCCAATTTGCATTGATTTTATAAGTTACTTACCATGGGTGGTGGGGCACAAGCAGGATCCGTTGAAAAATCTGCAAGAGACAATGTGTTAAAATGAAGTCACCCTCTGTTGAAATGAAAAAAACTTGCATTGGCCTTTTATCTAAATAATGCGGTCCTTCCAGAAGTCGGGCTTTGGTGCACATATTAGCTCTAGATTTACTAGAGTTATCCGAGTAGCAGGAACCATCAAACAAACTATAACTGATTTAATGAGCCATTCACAGTTTCACAAAATGATGCAGTGTGGCCTGCCAAACCGCATGTCAAGTCCTCTGGCAAGATACACAAGGAACCTTGCAGTTGAGTTGTCAGCACCGAGTAGGGTCATGATTTCGCTACGGCAAAGGAAAAGCAAACACAAAGATCCCAAAAAGCACACGTCGTGCACACGGGCATGAGCACGATGAAGGCGTTGAGAAGCCGCACACCCAAGCACCTAGTGTCAAATTAGGGGGGAGACCCCCTGTTGGAAAACCAGGGGGCGACCCCCCTGCCGGAAAAACCAAAGAGGTAGAGGGCGCCCCCCATCCGGCAAAGCATTGGGGCACCCCCATGCCGAAAAACCAGGGGGTGACTCCCTACCGGAAAAGAAGGGGGGTGACCCCCCTGCCGAAAAAGAAGGGGGGCGACCCCCCTGCTAGAAACGCAGAGGGGCGACCCCCTGCCAGAAAAACCAAAGAGGCAGGGGGAGCCCCTCATCCAAAAAGGCATTGAGGCGCCCCCCCTGCCGAAAAAGAAGGGGGGTGACCCCCTGCCCGAAAACCAGGGGGCGACCCCCTGCCGGAAAAGCAAGGGGGTGACCCCCTACCGGAAACGCAGGGAGGTGACCCCCCTGCCAGAAAAACCAAAGAGGCAAGGGGCGCCCCTTATCCGGAAAGGCATTGGAGCGCCCCCCTGCCAGAAAACCAGGGGGGAGACCCCCCGCCGAAAAAGCAGGGGGGTGACCCACATGCCGAAAAAATTGAATTTAATATCGATTACCTGAACGTTTCCGGGTGGCGGGCGACTGACGGGGAGCGACAGGAGGCTGATGGGGAGCGTCGGTCGCCAAGCGACGGGCTGTGTGGGCCGGAGAGAGGTTGACGGGCGGGATAGGGCGGCGGGAGGTAGAGGGCAGCAGGCCGGAGCAGCGAAATAGGAAAGAGAAAGAGGGTTTTGATTAGGGATTTATGTGATATTTAGCGACGAACTAATTTCGTCGCTAAGCCATCATAAATCTACATAACCAGTTAGTGACAAAAATATTTCGTCGCTAACTGCATCGCTAGATAGCGACGAAAGTCTGTCTTTCACCAAATACGTCGCTAAATGTCGCAATTATTACGATAAAACCTTCCATCACTAAGTCGTCGCTAATGTACGACAGATTTTGTGATGGAATCTATTTCATTGTTATTTTCGTAAATATTACTGATGTTAGTGACAGATTTGTTTCTCTCGTTAATTCATCGCTAGTTAGCGATGAAACAATTCCGTTGCTACTTCCCTATTTTCTTGTAGTGCTCGCCACTCAGGATCGAGTGGGCCATGGCCCCTTTGGGTCAGGCACGAGTGGTGCTCATCCTTACGTGGGGGCAATGCCCACCTGCACTCCAGGTTAGTCCCTACCCTGACCCACTACCCTTTTGGAGGATTTTCCTTGGTCAGGTGGGCATGTGTCCACCCTACCCACAATGCAGTTATTATGCCTTTGCTAAACTTAGCATGCTAATAACTTCACATTTGTGAACGCTCTCTTGTTTGTCCTACTTGTACAATTTTTTTCAGTAAAAAGAAAGTTCATATTTGCAAGACATTTGCAACAATGACTTGTCGCACTATATTTTGAAGAAAGGTGAAATATTCTAAAAATTAAGAATCACAATTTTGAACATAAAAAGGATTTTCACAAATTGTGAGGGTCTTTTTTGAAAGCATGTTATTTTACAAGGACAGAGGCTATTTTTCGTTTAATTTATTCATTAATCATCAACAATGCATCATGGCAAATTGTGAGCCCCACTCCGTCTATTCTTAAATAGAAAAGGAAAGAAAAAGAAAGGAAGACACCTTTTGCCGTTTCCCTGCATTTATGACTTAGCATTATACTGTTTAATCTCCTATTTGACACATTTAGGTGTCTTACCCGAAATTTGTTTCTTTGCTATTTTCTTTTGTTAGTGACCTCCCATCACGAGGCCAATGCATATTTTGCTTGGATGCATCTGTCGGATAGAGGTCATCCATGAGTCATGTAAGAAATTTGAAAGGCCATTATGCCTAGGGGTGTCAAAGGGTCGGGTTTACCGGGACCCAACCCGAACCCAACCCTATAAGGTCCGGGTATGGTGATAAATAAGAAGACCCAATTAAGACCCAGGTCTGGACCTGAAGGTCTAATTAATACATGGATTCGAGTATAGCTTGTGAAAATCTATACCAGACCTGGACCCGACCTGAGTTAATCCGCAAATTTTTAATGTAAAAATTATAAAAAATAGTATTTTACCAGGTCTGGTTCATGTAGTTCTTATTGGGTCTGGGTATGGTTTCTCTTATGGTGGGTCCAATTAGACCCTGGTCGGGACCAGATACCATACCCAAAAATCAGGCCCAGGTCTGGTTCCACCTGGGTCCAAACCAAACCCAACCCGTTGACATCCCTAATTATACCCCCTATGCAGGCGGATCCATACCCGGTTCCCAATAATGCTCAGGCTCCATGTGATTTGAGCCTGATTTTATCAGCTAGGGTCTATTTGATGGATCTACTGAAAACAAATCAAATTGAAGTTCCTATTCTGGGCCTATCAAGTTATTCCCCGATATTTTTATCCAACATCTATACAAAAGAGCAGATCCTATGCCTGAGCTTTGGTTAAATTTAGGTCGTAGTGCAAATGCATTGGATATGGGCCAGATTGCAGTTTATCATAGTCTAAATGCAAATTTTAAGTAGTAAGTCTGGATCTGAATCTGAGTCTGAATTAGTGTAATAAAATTGAATATGGGCTCATTTCTATATAGGGTACACAATGGTTTAAATGCTTTCCCGATAAGACGAAAATGGTGACCAGTTAGTTGGATATCCAAACTAAATCCGATCCACACGCATACTAATACGAACAAGTTGAGCTTGTGGTCATATTATATGGAGAAGGAGATTGTGTTGGATTTGAGGATTGAAAGTTGGCATTATTAAACCAAATTGTGGGCGCCTTTCTTTATTCAACATGGCCAACATGTGCATCAGTTGCTTGATATTATTCTATCCCTTGGCTTAGTTGAGCTCATTAGTATAATGGGTAGGAGTACTCAAGTGGGTTTGAGGCCCACATCCCACATCCAAAAGTAGAAAAAAAAGTTGCACCTTGTAAGGAGTCTTCATACCCATATCCAAATGGATGTGAAAAGATAATTGGGTTAACATTTGGACATGGCCACCTAAGCCTTTTGAATGAGTTAGAAATCATAGGTGTGAGTTGTGCTGACCCAAATGGACATTATAGATATATTTAGCATGCTCAAAATGTTAATATTAGTCTCTTATGTTGCATATTGTAAGATAATGATTTTTTAAGCCTCATAAAATCCTGCCTATAGGTCGTAATCGGATTATTAAAGGGGTGATTTCCACTAACCAAACCATGTAGATGTTAGTTTTATGAAAAACAAAAAAAAAATTGAAAAAAAAAATAAATCAGTTTTATTGAATATTCAAAATTGCACCCTTTCATTTCAACTTCAACTTAATATTGAATATTCAAAATATACGCCAACTCGGTGATCCAGTCAGGTTTGTTTTTTTTCATCATCTATGTCTCAACCTTTTTCCCTAATCTTAAAAAAACATGTCCTGTTTCTGATTTTTTTTTTTTATAACGGGCCTCTGATTTTTTCAAAAATTGTTAAACGGAGACCTACTTTATCATTGATAATTAGCTCAAGTTAAATCGAGGCAAATGACAATAATACCTTCTAACGGTCATCGAGGGGTTTATCCACATGGCCAATGGGGTGAGTGAGTTGAAGACGCCAGATCAGGTCTTAGAGGCGGGGGCAAGTAGGTTTGTAGCAAGGTAATCGTGACTCTAACCTGGTTTTTCCTCGTTTTGGTGAGGGTTCTTCGTCCATCAAATGGCTAAAATACGTATCTTTTTCTTTTTTTAAAGGTACATGATTGTTACCAATGGGGGGGGGGGGGGGGGGGGGGGGGGGGGGGGGTTCACTTGTCTGGCATGAGCCCTTAGAGAACATCACCTGGTGTTGGGACGTTGCAAGCGTAGTGCACATCAGCTCGTGTTGGGACGTTGCAAGCAAGGTTGTTAAATGCGATGAGGTGAAGCGAGGCATTGAGCCTCTTACGAAGCGAGGCGTGAGACTCGAGGCGTTGAAGCGTAAGTTTCATGATCAAAATAATAAAGGTCAATCTCTAGAAGGTTCTAATGAACCAACCAATCATTTATTAACCAAACAACATAAAACCAATGCCCATGCAAAAGTTTAAAACAATAGCATGTTAAATAAGTAGCACAATTCAACACAACAAACAAATGTCAGTAATCTATCAAATCTACTCAACTCTAATACTAGTAATACCGTGAAGAAAAGAAAATAATAAAAAAATATAGTGATTATAATCATATACATTGGTATCGAGAAAATAAAATACTTCCAACGATATTAATGTGATGCTAAATTAGAATCTAACCCAATTAAAGCAAAATGGGAAGGCAGACAACCTTTAGTTACAAATCTAAATCACCAGTTCTAGTTTTCTCTTCATATCCTGGTGGTAGGAATGGAAAGCAGCGAGACATTACACACGATCATTGCATCAGCAATGCACTCTCCTTCCACCGAGCAAACAAATGCAATTAACTCCAGATAATGTTGTTCAAAATAAGGAACAAACCTGCACTTGTGATCTTGTTCATCCACCATGTCCCCGGTTTCATTTCCAGCTTCAAAGAAGCTCCATTTTCATCTCTCTTTTTGATACCCACCTCAGAGCTAAGTGATGACAAATTAAAAACTCAAGTGAATATGAAGAAGTATATACGATTATAAATAAAATAGATAAAGTTAATGACACGATGTTGACTGAGCGTGAAACAGGTTGACTATGTCAATGAAGTGTCATATTGCAACATGTCGATACGAGATACACAAGTGAAGTGTCCATGTACACAAGATTTTCCAGATTCAACTATCTCATAAACTAAAAATACATTAGGTGAAATGAGGAGTTCACCAAAGATATTGGGTTTGAGAACCCCAAAAGAAAGAAAAAAGGATTAAAAAATTAAGCTACCGAGAGCCTAACAAGCAAGAACCATCTCAACAGTATTACCACAATAGGGTATGATATGCATAAAACCAAGGAAGTTTATTTAACAACCAACAGGCATAGCCCTCATCAGAACAAGACTGAACAAGATAAAAACTAAATTCATAACATCCAAGTGACTTTTGTAGAAGGATATCATGAAGTAGAAGTAGAAACAAAAAAACAGGTCCCTATTATAAAATTCTTCAATGATTTGAAGCATTGAGTAACTCGGTTCTCATAAATCAAGGTTAGAATTAATCAATATTACCGTGTTGAAATGTGGATTTTCTGAAAGAATTAAACTTAAATCCTTGTCACTGATTTGAAAACCAACCAACATTCATGTTATGATTGCTTTAGCTAGCCGAGATGGAAAAACATAACAAGCCACAAAAGGAGGTGCATGAAAATTTATAAAGAATAGGAAGCTTAAACAATACTCTTGGATGGTTCCACTATCTCATATCACTAAACCCTCGCAAACCAAGCTCTCAGAGATTGAACCCTAAAACCCCCACACCGACCTCCCTGTTGCATGCAGGATGTGGGAGAGGGAATCAACTTCTAAGCACGACATGTTCTTGGTGACTCCAAAGCCCAGGCTTTCCAACACGTCATAAAAAAGGGGCACTTCATGAAATAAAACCCTAGTTACTCAAGCTTCTCGGTGATCCAAAGCCCCGACCAGACCTCACAAAACAACCATTCCAGTGAGCTTTGACGCCAAGCGGAATAAAACCTAATTACACGACTCCTCAATGATCCCAATACCTTATCAAAAGCCAGAACAAACCAACGCTATACAAAAAGGCCAAACTGAGGGAAATAAACCCCAATTCCCCAACCGTACCCACAACCAAAAGGCTAAGTTTTCCAATGAAACCCCTATTCCACCACGCATGCCCGAAACAAAAAATGGGATCCATAAAAAAAAACCAAGGAAACCAAAATCTGCATGAAGATCCTAACCATGCGAGAAAACCCAAACATAAACCATGCCAAAACCATCCACAGAATACAAAAGAGAACACACTTGAAACCCTAGCTTGAATATCCAAAAAAAATGCAAAATAGAAGAAAAACTTGAACATTTTCACCTCCGGTGAGAAAATCGACACTCCTTCCAATCCGAATTAGGGTTTTCTCGCTCGATAATTGTAGAATCGATCGGAGAAAAAGAAAGAAGCGAAGGCACGAGTACGAACGACGAACCAGAGAGAGAAATGTGGATTCCATCCATGTGACATAATGCGTACGCCTTAGAAGCGAAGCGCGCCTCGACGTGAGGCGTGCGCTTCACCCATGTGAAGCGTGTGCTTCGAGCCTACAAACACCTCACTACAACGCTTCGGTTCTTTGAGCTTGCGCTTCGCCTCTGAGGCATACGCTTCGGGTATCGAGGCCTTCGCCTCTCACAACATTGGTTGTAAGTGTGAATCCCAATGGTATGGTTGTATAACTAGCAGGGGTTTGCATAATCCTTTTCTGTCGAAAAAAGGGTATCTTTGTAATTTTTAAAGGCGAAATATAAAAAAGTAAAAAGAAATCACGTTTTCCAAAATGTTTGTGCCTAATGTGAATAAGGGTGCACACGAGCCGAGCTCAAAATATTTTTATCCAAGCTTGACTCGGGAGCCGAGCCGAGTTCCAGCCCAGCTTAAGGCATTCCAAAAAAAAATCAATTTTTAAAAGTATTTTTTTAAGATGAGTTTTGAACCATAACATCTATCAAGTTTTGCAAGTAACCCACCATTAAACCAAAGCATACAATTTGGTCAATGTCACAAAAAATAATATGTATGCACTAAAAAGTACTCTATATTAACAATATCACAAGTGAAAAACGGGATTCTAACTATCAACCTTTTTCAAACATACTAGCCGGCTCCGTTCGTTGTGCATCAAAGCCTCTGTTTGTCAATTTGAAAATTCAGGAAAAATGAGCGTGGCCGCTAAATGTTAATATTCCTTAAAAGGACAAATTTTTAAGAAAACGATAACCGTTTGATTGGTTGGTTCTCCCGGGTATAAATATATTTCCCCAAGCCCAGCAACTGCAACAGAGTCGTATTCTGCGATCGGACAACTCCGTCACCTTCCACCGCCGAAGCTCTCTGAGGCGCGCGATGCTCCGTCTCCGGCGCCTTCTTCCCTTCTCCTCCTCCTCCTCCTCCCCCCTCCTCTCTCGCATCTCTTCCTCCTCCCCTTCCAGTCGCTCCGTGTCTTTCCCTAATCCCGCTTTCCGCGGGGGCTTCCTGGCGAGGGCCTTCTACGCGAACGCGAACTCTTCAGATGGTTCGAATCTTCTCTTGAGGCAGCTCTTCGAGAGAGAATCTTTTACGTACACGTACTTGCTCGCCGACGTCGGCCACCCGGAGAAGCCCGCCGTCGTGAGGATCGCGGATCTCTTCTTGTTCTTCTTTTTCTCTGTTTGTTTTTTTATCGGATTCATGTTCGCTAGTTTTTTATTTGAATTTGGATGAATTTTAATTTTTCGTTTTTTACGGAATTTAAACTCGAATTGTGTTGAGTCTCATGTTTTTTTTCTCCAATAACTCTTCGCCTGATTTTGTGATGAGGTTTTTTCTTGCTTCTTCCGAGTTCTTTGAGTCATTTTAATTCTCTCATGTATTTGTATTGGATTTTTATGAATTCAATGTGGCCACGTGTGCTTTTAGCTTAAATTTGTGTGATTAGTTCGATGCAAAGCACACATTGATGTTCTTTTTTTTATTTTGAAATAATTAGCTTTGTTTATATCTTAATTAAAGTCGTAGATTAGATTTTGATGAATGAATTTATTTCTTATGTATGCTAAGCAAGCATAGAACATTTTTTTCCCCTTATTTTGGTCACTTGTGGTCTAGTTCTGTTTTTGAAGCGTTCTTCTTTGATGTAAATTTAGGCTAAAACTCTACTTCTGTCTGTGCCTCCCTTTTTTCTTTTTTCTCTCTCATGAAGTCGGTTTGTTCTTTTCTGTGTCTGTGAGTATTTGTTGATGTTTTCTGTTTTTAGTTTTACAGCCGGGATTATTAAGTAATTGTTTCATTCTCTTTTTTTTGTGCTTTGCTTCAACATCTTATTTAAGATGGTTAATTATTATAATTATCTAATTATTCTGTTTTAACTTATTTATAATATTTCTGATTATGTTACCTTCAAAACTGATATTTGTTTTCTTTTAAGCGTTTTATCTAGCTTTTGTTAAATTGTTTAGTTTCAAGTTACAGAATCCTTTTTAATAAAAGATGATCTCTTAACATTTCTAAAAAGTTGCAGTTATTTTTTCTCATGAAAATCCTATGCAAAAAGTAAATTTTTGCAAAACAATTAAATATATGTCGGTAGAAAAAAAAGTGGATACTTTGTTGGCTATATATTGGTCGAGAAAAAGAGGATGCTTTGTTTTTTATTGATCTTTTTTTTTTCCCTTTTTGCTGTGAGCATGCACACTTTTTTCTAATTACAACTCTAATATGAGAACAGATTTGGCAGTACACAATCATCAGTTATCATCTAAATTTGTTGGTTGAGTTTGTCATAACCAGAGTGGTTCGAAAGCATCCCAATAATTTTCCAGACATAAGACGCAAATAAGATGCAGATTATGACTCAGAACATGAAAATCTCCCTATCTCCCTTATTCATTTTTAGAGTTTAACATCAAGTCACTCAACAGTCCACATCACATTTGGTAACTTCTTCTAGGTCTTCTATTGTCTCTGATAGATTCCCCTTCCCCCTAAATGTTAACTAAGATTTACTCTTGTGTTATGATATTATGTTCGATTAGTGGATTCTGTTTCTAAAGTTAATGCTATATATATATATATATATTCAACTACAGGCATCAGATTTCCAAGATCAAGAGGTTTAAAAGCCAGTGAATTTCAATATATTTTGTCCATTGCTTATCGTTAAGGCTGTTCTAATTGGCAGTCCCTTAGCTTTGTGCTTTTTTCCATAATTATCAGCTTATTGGATTCTTTACTGTTTTTGTTTATGTTGTCAAGAGATCTTTCTCGATCAATCCACTTATCCATATTGGATTCTTAACTTTTTTTTTGTATATGTTGTGATACTTTGTGCACTGTGTCTAAAGCATTTGTTTGTCCAGTTGATTGATCCAGTTGATATAACAGCGGACAGAGACCTAGATCTTGTTAAGGAATTAGGCTTAAAGCTGATTTATGCGATGAATACCCATTGCCATGCTGATCATATCACTGGAACTGGCTTAATAAAGGTAGCAAGTTGTTCTTTCATAAAATTTTGATAGAATCATGGGATACACAATGTTGAACTTGTCATCTGTATATTTTATTGTTTTCCTTGGGTTTCATGCCACATGCATGTTCATCAAATGTTTTTATGCAGACGAAGATGCCTGATGTGAAGTCAATTATCTCAAAAGATAGCAAAGCCAAGGCAGATATTTTGATCAATGCTGGTGACAAAATACATTTTGGGAATCTGTTTCTGGAGGTACTGCATGTCTTTTTACTAATTTCGCAAGTGATTTCAAGTAAGCAGAAGGTGATTGGAAAACAGTAACAACTTTTAGTCTTTCATGGCCCTTGGCTGCTTTCAGCTCAATTTTTTTTACCAATTAGAAACATGTTGCATGGTTTTTGTGTGGCTTTTATGACCCCTTGTCATTCTTTAAGAGAGTGGTTTCTGAAATGAAACAACAAAGAATAGGAATACACAAAAACAATAGGCAATATGCCACAAATACAAGCCACTATGGGCAACACAAAGGCCACTATGTTACAAAATAGGAGAACAGGAGCATAAAAAATATTATTTTATTTATTAAATGCTCACAAGAAGCATACCTGACAATAAGGGCTTCAATGCCCTTTTTATAGAGTACAAGGGGCCAAGAGCTATCCGTTGGGAGTGCCCAACTGCTAGTCAACTAGCTGTTGGACTAGCTGTTGGGCACTCCCAATAGCTAGCTCAACAGCCAAAAATCAAATAAAACAAAAACAAAAAAGGAAGAAATGAAAAAACAAAAAAGGTACAAGATATATTATATAATATATAAATGACATGTATATACTAGATAGTATATATGTATTAGTATATATTATGCCAAGGTTGTAAGTATCGTATCGTTGCCCGTATTGGTTGGGTCCAAAATAAGAGACGTATCGTGTTGTAAAAAATCATAAATTTTTAATAAAAAAAAATTAATTCCAAAATAAATCAGAAAAAATAGTAAAAATTCTAAAAAATTCACAATATATGAAACAATGATGAATTGCACAAAATACAACCATAAAATCACATATAAAGCATTTATGTTTCTATGAGTTGCATAAGACATCATAACCAAGTTTTTAAAAAATAACACGACACAATAACCGTGTTTTTTAAAAGTATACCATCATCATTATCATCATTATCTTATTCTTCTTCTCCTTCAACATTCACATCATCTGCAATGTACGTGGGTTCTTCATCATCTACGTCCTGAGCTCCTTCCATATTTATCCACTGAATGTCCTCTTCATTCAAAATGTCTGCTTCTTCTTGAACCCATGCATTCAATACATCAAAAAAATCCAAACTAATGTAATCAAATTGCTCTTTGTGCCTCTTTAATGATAACTTTTCTAGTTGCCCAAAAGATGACATGAAAAAATAAAAATTAGTTGAGTTCTGTATGATATAAAAAAACTTTAAATAAACACATGAAAATGACAAATAAATTTTATAAATTTATATACCTTTGCCTCCGTCGTAAGTTATAGCGAACATAAACAAAGTCATTGAATCTTTTGTGCTTCAATTTATTTTTTTGTTTTGTATGTATTTGCTAAAAGATGTTTCAATTCCTCTTGCATCCACTTTCGCTACACATTTTACTAAGAATGTGAATGGTAAAATCTCTCAAGTTTGAAACATCACTTACAAACCTGGTCCACCACATACCTGAAAAAAATAAGAAATTGAGAAATCAATAAAACAATAATAAATACAATCATATAAAACATCATAACTAAATAACAATATGAAATTAAAATTGAAATAGACAAAATAAATTACCTGGATGCTGCGTAGTACAGTTTCACACTGTTGCAGGTCTCCCCATATCATGCAATGTATTATCATAAATTTTTATTTTCTTATGAATTTGATCTTGAATGCCATAATTAGAGTTCAACCTTTCAATGCAATCCAAGAGTTCTTTGTTGACTTATCTGTCCATTTTAAATGTAAGAGAGTACCTAAATGCATGGTCTAAATAATATCATGAAGAGGTTGATGAAGTTGCAGAGTCTACCTATAATCAATAATATTCCATATAGGGATGTATAGATTTTTCTTCTCATTCAAATTATCTCTAATGACATATTTTGCCTTGTCTATGGCTTCATAAAGATAACCCATAGCTGGTATGTCTTTACGGTCAGCCAATCGAAGCACTTTCACCAAATGTATAGTGATTCTCAACAACTTCATGCATGAATCCCAGAATTCACTTCTGAATACAATATCTATAATTTCTATAGACTTTTTTGTATAGGGGTATGCATTCCACTCTTCTGATGAAAATATATTTTTTATTGTAGTTCTGTTCTTTACTAGACTTTGCATTGTCAAAAAATTTGTAACAAATCTAGTAAATGCAATACGAATTAACTCAACACCACTAGTGTACTTTCTTATCAAGTTCAAAATCCATGCATGATTGTAAATAAATTTAGTAACTTATTAGTAGCATTCAACTGTGTGCTTTATCTCATCCATGTTGTTGATGCCCCTCAAGCATGAGGTCTATGCAATGGGAAACACACGGGGTCCAAAAGAATGACCCATAATTTTCTATCAATTCTTTACTTGTTGCCCTATAATTTGTTGCATTATCAGTAATTAATTGAATAATATTTTGAGGTTAAACCTCTTCTATAACCTAATCAAATACCCTGAGTAATAGATTTGTTGTCTTGGGCATATCAGACAAATTAATTGACTTCAAAAACATAGTTCCTTTGGGCAATAGAAAAAGAAATTTATCAAGGTCCTTAACTTTCTGTCTATTCACCCATCTGCCATGATGCTACACCTAGTTTCTCTCCATGATTGTCTAATCTCATCACAATATGACTTTACTTCATTCATATTAGTATCTAAATTTTTTTCTCTCAAAGCATGATATGAAGGCATTTTATGTTCAGGCCTGATACTAGTTATGACATTTGCCATGGCCTAAAAATGAAAAGAATTTGCTGCATTGAAAGGAATGCAAGCATCTTGGAACCATGTCCCAACTGTGATATTCGCCTGCTCGACTAAATGTTAAGGAGCAATAGCAGTACAAATGTCGGGTTGCGCCCCAAGGGCAGTCTTAGGAGAAAAAAAGCTCCTAATAGAGCTTCTAGCTCTACGTCCTCTCGAAGAACTCCTTCCTCCTCTTCTTTTTGTGTCCACAACACTACTACTACTAGCACCAACCACACCTTTTTCTACCGCTTTAGAACTTCCTACTTTTGATGTTATGCTAAGAGTTGTAGTATCATGAGTAGGGAGCTCATCTTTGTCCTCCGAAGGCTACATACCCATTTTTGCCCCACTCATCTTTTTTTTGTCTTTTTTCTCTCAAACCAGTGAGTAATTATTGATATTGTCATTTCACAGCATTCAACAAATTCCTTGATGCGCAGGTTGCAACATTGAGATGTGTCCCGACTAAATGATGCTTCAACCAAGAGATATCACCCAAAAAAATAGTATGACAATAGTTACACTCGATTTTCAATTGGTTTTTACTCATTACTCGAGTGCCTCATTGTCATGCTAGACCATTTAATATCATTTTCCCCCAAAAAAGCTCAATAAGAAGTAAAGAATAGGTTTTTTTACCTTAACCCACTTGAGTAGAAAAATGGTGGAAATGCACTCTTACTTGAACAAACCGCAAAAGCCTTCTCCCTTGCGTACAGATCGGCCCCCAAATCGCTCTCATGACTCTTAGGGTACAAAAATAACTCTCTAATAGCTTCTACACAAATGAGGGAATTGTCCCTTAAGAGGGTTTTAAAACTTAAAAGTAGAAAATTAAGATTCAGCCCTTTTTTAAGTGTGATAGACCCTATATCGTACGGTGCGATACAATACAAGGTTGTATCGTATAATACATACATATGATACAAATACAAATATTTTTCATAGTAACGATACATATCATATTGTATCGTACAGATACTTGCAACATTGATATATATATATATATATATACATACAAATGTATATGCATTTTAACACTCCCCCTCAAACTTATGGTGTGATCACCAAAAGTTTGCCAAGAAGGAAGAAAAATCACAGTAAAGGAAGGGCTTTAGTGAAGAAATATGTGATCTGATATTCAGATGGTACATATGGCAAATCAGTAGTCCCCTTTAAATGCTCTTCTTGAATGTAATGGCAGTCCATCTCGATATGCTTGGTTCGTTCATAGAATGTATGATTATTGTCAATGTATATGGTGCTCTTGTTGTCACAACACAACTTTGAAGGTTTTGAAGCATCAACTCCCATATCTTTAAGCAAGGACTGCAACCACACAACCTCAATTACTGTCCTAGCCATCGCTCTATATTCAGCTTCCGTGGAGGATAAGAATACCTTCTGTTGCTTTTACACTGCCACGATATAAGAGAATCACCTAGAAATACACAAAAACCAGTAGTTGAGTGTGAGTTATTGGGATTTTCGCCCCAATCCGAATCAGCATAAGCAATAAAATTTAAAGACGAGGAGGAAGACAAGAAAAAACTTTTTGGATATAGTATTCTTTATTTATCAGACTATCTGCAATATAACACTCATATGGACAGAAGTTGACGCGTGCTAAATTGACTTATAGCATGAACTACATGTGTAATATCTGGTCCACTGATGGACAAGTAAGTTAATGATTTAATAAGTTGTTTGTAGATATGCACAACGATCCGAACTGACTTGGGCTCGGCCTAGTTAAGCTCGGACTGAAGCTCGTCCGTGCCTTTAAATGAGCCGAGCTTGTACAAGGTTGTGACACTAGGATGAGCAAACGAGCCGAGCTTGATCGGCCTACTAAGCTCGAGTGGGCTCGATTATTGTATATGTAGTAATAATATAAAATATATGTATATTATATATATTTTTGTTCACATTTACCCTTTAAAGTTTAGTCTAGGGTTTTTTTTTCATTTTTTCTTTTTGAACTCCCCCTTGGCCCACGCTCCTTCGTCCCCTTCTCCTTCCTTTCCACCACACGCCCACTCACATCTTGGCTTCTCCTTCCTCATGGCCTCGCCACTAGCTGCCCACTATAGTTGGCCTCATCCCCTTCTTCCTCAGGGTTGCTCGCTAGTCGTGATTTATCTCTATGAGAATTTCTCGTAGGTTTGGGTTTCTCATCTTTGTGTTGTGATTTTTCATTGATGTGCATGGATTTTGTCTTGTCTCATCTCAAAGTGCTCATAAGTTGATTAATTGCTAGATATTTGATTATTTTGTGCTTCTATGTCTCTTTTTTTCTCTTTTTCCCCTTTTTTGTGAGAAGGCTTCCCATGTCTGATCCAGAAATTGATTGCTACAAGGCAGGTCTAACGGTATATCACTCAGCCTAGTCGAGCTTTTTAATGTTGTGCATAGCATGCACAATGAACTAAGTTGACCCAAGCTCAGCCCGTAGCTCTGAACGAGCTTATGAACTGGGTCAAGCTCAGCTCGATACTTGGCACGAACCAAGCCTAAATGCTAGTGGTTCAGGCTCAGGCCGAGCTCAAGCTGAGCCTGTATATCCGATTTTTTGGGCGAGCCAAACTTGTACATGCCAAGATTGGCTCGAGCTCGGCTCATGTGTATCCTTAGTTGTATGTACTGTGTTGGATCGTCCAGTAGAATCCTATCTTCAGTTGTCATCTTGTTATTAGCTAGTTTTGGTGTGTCAATATGTTTATTATCTGTGATTCCCGAACGTGCAACAATATGAGCTGTAAATTTCATCTGAGACAAAATGTATCTTCTTGGTGAATAAGCTACTTCAATACCTAAGAAATATCTCAAAAAAACATGATCAGTTATATCAAAAGTTTTATTAAGCATAAACTTAATTTCTTCAACCCCTTTCTTATCACCCCCAGTGATGATCATATCATCGACATATAGGAGTAGTATAACAAACGTGAAACTTGTAGATTTTACAAAAAGTGCAGTGTCAATATTATGAGATATTATGAGGGATCTTCACCACGATTCAAGCTGCACAGAAAATGGAGAAAAAAAAAGGAGAGAGAGAGAGAGATGCACGATGGTTGAAAGAGAGAGAGATGCACGATGGCTGGGGCGGCTGAAAAGTAAAACACACCTCCAAGCCCTAATATTTTATATTAAAAACACTTTTACAATGGAGACTAAAATATCATATCACAACAACCATATTACAAAAATGCCATTAATGAAAAACACGTCAATAGCATAGTTAAAATAAAGTATGGGTCTGGATCTGGATCCAGATCCATACGCATGTTCTATTTTAACACCCTCCCTCAAGTTGTATATGGTTTTGGAGCATGTACAACTTGCTCTTCAATAGCCAAAATTGACGTCCTGTTAACCCTTTGGTAAACAAGTCTGCCACTTGATCTTTTGTTCGAATATGACTTAGTTCTATCTCTTTCATCTCGACTTTCTGCCGTATAAAGTGTTGATCAATCTCAATGTGCTTCGTTCTGCTATGTTGAATAGGGTTAAATACAATATTGATTGTGCTTTGATTGTCGCATAGAAGAAATGATCAAATAATTGTCTCCCCAAGATCACTCAATAAGTGTCTAATCCATGTAACTTCTGTTGTACCTGCAACCATCGACCTGTATTCTGCCTCTGTACTCGATCGTGCCACTGCCTTTTGTTTTCTACTGCTTCAAGACACTAAATTGTGTCTAATGTATACACAATATCCAGAGATAGATCGTCTCTCATCTGGATCCCCTGTCCAATCTGCATCTGTATAAGTGATGAGTTCATGTCCTTTATGTAGGTTATCGTTATTGCGATAAACAAGTCTGACTCCTATAGTTCCTTTTAAATAGCATAGAATATGCTTCACAACTTTCATATGACCTTCCTTTGGAGCATGCATAAACTGGGATACCTGATTGACAGCATAAACTATATCAGGTCTGGTAAAAGTCAAATACTGCAGCATTCCTAAAAGACTTCTATACATTATAGGGTTGACGCAAAGATGGTCATCTTCAGAACTCAGCCTTTGATGTAATACACTCGGAGTGTTGACTGGTTTGCAATTCGTCATCCCGGTTCTTTCTAGAAGATCAAGAGTGTACTTCTATTGCATGAGTGTCAATGTATTTTTTTGTCTGTCAAACTCCACACCAAGGAAGTACCTCAACTCCCCTAAATCTTTCATCTTGAAAGTTTTCATCAAAAACCGCTTCACTTCTTGCACATGATTATCTGAACTCCCAGTGATCACAATATCATCAACATATATAAGGAGTGTAACGATATCTATCTTATGGTAAATAAAGAGCGAGTGGTCCAGAGAACATCTTCTAAAACTATAGCTTTGAATTTGCATGGAGAAACTTTCAAACCAATAGCGAAACGCCTGTTTCAATCCATATAGAGATTCCCTGAGCTTGCACACCCAGGCAGTAGGATCCTTCTCGGCATACCCAGGAGGTTGCTCCATATATACTTCCTCTTTTAAAACCCCATGCAAGAATGCATTTTTAACATCCATCTGGCTAAGCTTCCATCCTCAGTCGACTGCTAAGGATATAATGACGTAAATTGTGCCCATTTTGACTACTAGACTAAATGTTTCATCGTAATCTTCACCATATTGCTGCGTGAATCCCCGAGCAACAAGTCGTGCCTTATATCTGTCAATACTTCCTTCAAGTTTATATTTTATTTTATAAACCCATTTTGAGCCGACTATATTCTTTTCTTCTGGCCGGGGCACTATTTCCCAAGTCTCACACTCATGAAGAGCCTCTATTTCTTTATTCATAGCCTCAATCCAATGACAGGTTTGAATAGCTTGATTAAAACCAATGGGTTCATTCCGCTTTGTGAGCTGAGACATAAACAATTGAAAATCAAAAGAAAAAGTCTCATAACTCACCCATCCCTAAATAGGATGCCTGATGCGTGACGACCTTCGAGCCAGATCACTAGAGACGATTTCCACATCCCTCGACCCTGTATTTTTGTCCCTTCTAGTGTAGATCTGTCCAGAAAAGCGTTCAACTGGAAGTGGCTCAACTGAAGATGGCTCGACATGCATCTGTGAGTCACCCAACTCCCTACTTGAATTGAAGGAAGGACTAGTCGTCTGACATGTCTCTCTGGTGTTGGCAAAAAGATTTGCGCTCATCCATGGATCATATACCTCTACTTGTCGAGATGACAACTGTTCAGAGTCATCGATCTGAAAATTTTGCTCATAAAAAACATTTCTGGAGGTCCTAATAAGTTTTGTAGTAGAGTCATAACATCGATAGCCTTTGTATTCATCTGCATACCCAACAAATCTGCACTTAGCGGTCTTGTCCTGAAACTTATTTCGCAAAGATGAATTAATATGTACATAACGTATATAACCAAAAGCAAGCAGCTCATCATAAGAAGGATGTTGCCCAAACAAAGTATAATAAGGAGATTTCTGACCCAGAAGCGCCATAGGAAGACGATTTATGACATGAACAAATGTGTCCAAAGCTTCTGTCCAGAGACTAATGGGCACATTGCTGCCATGTAACATGCTCATTGCACTTTCGTCAATATGCATGTGTTTTCTCTCTACAACCCCATTTTGTTGAGGGGTATGTGGGCAAGAAACCTGTCGACTTATTCCTTTATCCCGAAGAAAGGCAATAAACTCGTTCGGCGAATACTCTCCTCCACCATCACATTGTAAATGCACAATATCACAAGAAAATTTTGCTTTGACCATTGAATGGAACTCCCAAAATATTTGGAAAACTTCATGCTTATGCTTCAAGAAATATATCCAAGTATAGCGGGAATAAGAATCAATAAATATAATATAGTAACGACTGCCAGAGAGAGAAGGAATAGGGGCGAGTCCCCAAACATCGGAACAAGCAATCTCAAATGGCTTTGAAGCTCTTTTATTAATAATATGAAAAGGAAGAACATGAGTTTTGCAGAGTTCGCAAGCAGAACATTTTTTATTCTCTAAAAGAGAACATAAACTAGACTCTGGAAAAAGACCATGAGATACAAGATTTTCAATAAAACCCCGACTACAATGTCCCAAGCGACTGTGCCAGATATCAGACTTATTATAATGAGATGAATAAAAAACTTTCAATGGACTGAAGGACAAAGACTCTGAAGACGAAGATGCTGAAGAATGCTTGGATGGCTCCAACTGAAGAACTGGAACTGAGGGAATCTCCTTAAAGATGTACATGTTTCCTCATCGCTCTCCCTCAGCGAACGTCTCCTTCATTCGTAGATCCTTAACATAAACATAGGAGAGAGTAAATTCGACTGAAGAATTCATATCGTCAACAAGTTTAGACACAAAAACAATGTTTTTTTTAATATTAGGAGCAAGAAGGACATTGGACAAGTGAAGTGAAGACTTTGACATAGGAATATGTGCACTACCAATATGACTAATGGAGTAATAAGTTTCATCTCCCGTAACTATACTACTTTTTTCAAGATAAGGCAATAAGTGAGATAACTTACCCGCATTACCCGTGACATGTGTGGCAGCACCGGAATCAACATACCATTCCCCTTGTTCATTTTGCTTGATCGTTATCTGTGACAAGGCTGATAACAAAAGTTGTTGTACATCGGCTGATGACGCTTTTGTGTCCACAGTAGTAGCTGACTTATTCTCGTTTTTGTTTATTTTTCCTTTGTTCTGTGGATTAAACCAACAATCAGCTTTCACATGTCCTCTTTTATTACATAAGAAACAAGTGGGCACTCTCCTCTGATTCCCTGCATTAAAGGCACCCAAAATATTAGGTTTAGGCAAGATACTACGTCCTCCCTACCCAAAACGTCCTCGACCTCTGCCTCCTTGATTCCATCCATTCCCTCATCCAAAACCTACAAAAGTGTCCATGGCCAAAACTGAATGAAAACGAGCTGATTCATTTATGTCCGCCCTTTGTTTCATAATCATCTCATGCTGGAGAAGTTTCGCCTGAAGATCGTCAAAATTGGGCAAGTGGGGAAGGCATGAAAAAGTTGTGGTAAACATGTCAAAATCAAGGCTCAATCCATTAAGAAGTTGTACTTTATCTTTATCTAAAAAAGCACTCCCAATAACAGCCAATTGGTCAGTAATACTCTTCATGCGGCCTATGTATTCCATAACTATCATTGAGCCTTTCTTCAAACTTTGAAACTCATTTTTCAAGTACATAACTCAAGCTTCTGATATCTGAGAGTATGTCTGAAAGAGCTTACTCCATAGATCTGCCGCAGTGCAATCATCTGAAAGAGTAGCCAACACTTCTTGAGAGAGTGTTGATGTAATATAAGCAACCAAAGATTGATCCTGCTTTCTCCAAGTTGTATACTCTGAATTTTCAACAGATTTGGTAATTGTGTCACCCTTCTCATTCTTGGTTTCCTGCAAAATAAACCATGGTGGTACGGGAACCGAACCATCCAAATGTTCATCGAGATCCTGACTCTGTATAAACGGAAGTATTTGTCTCTTCCATGTCAAGAAATTAGAATGAGTAAGTTTTTCTGTAACAAGCTGATTTAAGAAATTTGCAGAGGGACCAGAAGGCGAGAATGAATCCATAACAATGAAACAATAAATAAGCAAACAAGGCAAGTCAAAGCAAATTGATTTGAGATCACTTAATCAATCAGCAGAGCATTAATAAAACATAGACTTGCGCAACCAATACCTTATAAAAATGATTTTTTTTTTACAGTCTGCCTATAGACGTTGCGCAGAGAAGCACAAAACTGATTTTACTACTGATTGAAAAAGAGAAAAGAGTTGCAAGAAATCGTCAAGAAATAGATATTGCCCAGAAAATGCTACTGTTCAGGTCATTGTAGATGGGGTTCAAATCGGTATTGCCCAGAACCCCCAAAAGTCAGGCACAGAAATTAGCTGCAAGAAATGCACTTGTTGTTCTGAAGGAGAAAGAGAAGGAATGCAGGGAAAAGAGTGACGATGGGAATAAGAAAAATGGTGTTCAGACATTCACAAGACAGACTCTCAATAACATATGCCTAAGGAGACAGTGGCCTATGCCTCAATACAGATGTATAAATGAAGGTGGTCCGGCCCATGCACAGATGAGAGATGTATGCCAATAAAACTTGAGAAACGCACAAAGCTAACAAGGTCAGAATACATAATTTTTTTAGGAACCTTAAAAACGCACGACAGAAATTTTAGGAATGTTGGCACAACAGAGATTTTGACAGAGATTTAAGAAAAGGACTCACAGAAATTTTAGGACTCAGAGAAATTTTACTGACAAAGATTTAAGGGAAAAATGGCAGAAATCAAAGGTTTTGATTTCTCAAATAGAAGGACCTTCTTCAGATCTCATTGAGCATTCCTCAGGTAGAGTCCCGCAACCCAACTCTGATACCATATGAGATATTGTGAGGGATCTTCACCACGGTTCAAGCTGCACAGAAAATGGAGAAAAAAAAGGAGAGAGAGAGAGATGCACGATGGCTGAAAGAGAGAGAGATGCACGATGGCTAGGGCGGCTGAAAAGTAAAACACACCTCCAAGCCCTAATCTTTTATATTAAAAACACTTTTACAATGGAGACTAAAATATCATATCACAACAACCATATTAAAAAAATGCCATTAATGAAAAACACGTCAATAGCATAGTTAAAATAGTGTATGGGTCTGGATCTAGATTCAGATCCATACGCATGCTCTATTTTAACAAATATAACATGATCTAAAACCGAGATCCAACATAGTTCTAATAAACCTATCCTTAGTTGTCAAAATCGCTAGTCGGAGCCTAAGAGGAAAACCCTTAAAAGGATTGGTCGGGGCCTAGGCAAGACCAAAAAAATAAAACATCAAGAAAAACATAAATATTATAATAAATAGTTAAATGTAGTAAAAAAATATGATTGTAACTATTAATAAAGCACGTAATTCAGTGTAACATATTGCAAAATTCATAAAATTGCATAACATTAGACATAAAACAGTTATATTTTCTGTTTTTGTCTTTTATTAGTTTGGTAAGGGAATTATGGTCCTTTGGACCATATAGACGTTGGGGCTTCCCTAACATTCAGTTATATTGTCCCTTCTTTGGCCCTCTCTTGTGTATAAAAGGAACCTTTTGTCCCTATTTTCACTAATGCTTTTCTAAGCATTCTATCTCAATTAAAGATATATTATTTTTATATTTGTGTTCTTTTGTATGCCCATTGATAGCTTTTGTGATCTTTTGTATTTGCCATTGATTGACTTGTGTATTGTCCCTTTGTGGACTTGTGCTTGTGCACTCTCTTTTGATAATTGTATGCCCTTGGTGGCTCTTTTGTATTCCTCTTGCTTTCATTACACAAAGGGCCAAGAGCTAGCCATTGGGTGTACCCAACGGCTAGTCAACTAGTTGTTGGCTCACAACGGCTAGCTCAACAACCAAAAATCAGATAGAGCAAAAACAAAAAAAAGGAAGAAATAAAAAAACAAAAAAGGTACAAGATATATTATATATATAATATATACATGTATATACTAGATAGTATATATATATATATATATACATATACAAATGTATATGCATTTTAACAGTTTCTAGGCATAGCAAACCTGGCATATCGCTAAGGTGAAGCTAGTGGATGCAATTCTATTAGCTTTTGATGCAGAGCAGGCCCAGAACATCCCAGACACCCAGATCTAACAGCACGCAGAGTTCGTCTCAGGTCCGGGTCCGGACCTGAGACCTGGATCCAGCCAAAGCCCTTTAAATAACCCAACTTAGGGTTGCGTGCGGGAGCTATTGGAAAAATACAAAGTCCTGTTATCTTTGCAGCCACACACCTTTGTTCTTTTTACTGTTCCTTTATTTCTTCTGTTTGGTTTTCTTTGATCAGTCTGAACACCTTTTGTTATTGTCTGTCAGTCTTTGTTTTTTTATTATTCCTCTGTCACGTTCAGCCTTCTACAACAGCTTTTACATTAATGTTCTTTGTTTTCTGTTGCAGCAATTTTCCCTTCAGCAACTTTCGTTTATTTGCTAGCTTTTTTTTTATTCCCTTTGTTTGCATTGTTCTTTATTTTGTTTCACGTCTACTCATTCTTTTTCTGCTCCTCTGTTTCACCGTTTGTTAACTAGAGTTCTATTGCAATAAAGAAAGTAAAAGAAAGGCAACACCATCGTTTGTGGTGGGTTTTTTTTTCCTGTTTTCTCTTGTTATTACTGCATCGCACGACCGTGTGGGTCGTGCCTTGGTTCTCAGTAATCAGCAGTTAGGTGCGGCAGAGTAGATCCTCCCCACTGCATCAAGAGTCAACCCTCCCTCACTGCATCAAAATGGTATCAGAGCCCAACCCCTCCTCCTTCGTCAACGGCATGACACAAGAAGCGAGGAACAGTTCTATGAGCGGAAAGGCGCGAGAGAAGATCATGAAGCGGCTACTCAACAAGTTGACAGAGATGCAGGAAGATATGCTATGCCTAGAAAAGGAGGTAGCCGGTCTGTCGAAGCGCATGGATGGGGTCGAAGCACGGATGGATGCGCATGAATCCAAGGTGAATGTGCATGTAGTGCAATTGAATCAGTTAGGTGTGCGCGCGATTAACCCTGTTGATACTACCGTCGTCGATCCGACCCCGGTGACGCTCCAACACACGGTGCAACGAGAAGGCGTTGAGGAGGCCCTTCACAGGGATGCGGGTCACAACAACCTCTCGCAACTGGTTCTTAAAGAGGGCCAAATTATTCAGGCAGGGAAGTATGACAATCTTCTACAAGATGGAACTGATTTTGATGCCTTAGTTTCTGCACACCATGAAGCAATTAAATCTCTAGATATTCCAGAATCTGCTGGAACTGAACCTGTTGAAACAACACCGGATGAGGATCTAGTTAACCAAGATTGTCAGTCTACACCAAGCAATATTGATTCTTTGCAAAGACAAAATCCAGAGAATGACCTCTCTAATAATAAAGCGATCAAGGAAAAAAATAAGGCAAAACGTATGAGGAAGAAGCAGCTTGTTCAGGAAGAGGAAAGAGAGAGAGAGGAAAAATTAGCCTAAAAGTGTGCTTGTCATATATGAATGGAGCGTATAAAGGTGCATTGATACCTTTGATCAGCCTTGCCCAAACCGAGTTTCAAGTGCTCCAAATTGCAAGCAATTGGTGGATGGCGACTTTCTTCTTGAGCAAGTTGAAGCAGAAGCATAACTATCTCAATGACTTGCCTTCTTTGGACCTAGAATGGTACCAACACCTCCTTTTCTTGAAGCATTATAAAGGCGACATTTCTGAGTTAGGGTTGTATTTCGTAGTCGTAAATAATGAGTGCGGTGAGTAAACTGAAGAGGAGCTCCTTCCAGGTGGACCAGATTTACAACAACTCATACAACCAGATTGGATAGAAATATTCAAGGAGCATGAACTCCAGCTCCTTATTTCAGGATCACTTGATGGTATGGATGTTGATGACTTATGCTCAACTGCACATTATGCTGATGGATATCATGAGGATCATCCTGACATTGAGATGTTTCGGGAAGGCCTAAGGGGCTTCTCATCAGAGCACCAAAAGAAATTTTTGAAGAGTGTTACAAGATGCTCTCGTGGACCCCTTCCTGGATTCAAGTATTTGGAACCAAGATCATATATACAAAGGGCCGCTACTGAAGATGTATATGCTTACTGTGGAGAAGATCAGTTGTCGGAGCCGACTTCTTCCCAATCTGGGGAGAATGATGCAGAGCACGCCCAGAACATCCCAGGTGCCCAGATCCAACAACACGCAGAGTTCGTCTCAGGTCCGGGTCCGGACCCGAGACCCGAATCCAGCCAAAGCCCTTTAAATGACCCAACTTAAGGTTGCGTGCGGGAGCTATTGGAAAAATACAAAGTCCTGTTATCTTTGCAGCCACACACCTTTGTTCTTTTTACTGTTCCTTTATTTCTTCTGTTTGGTTTTCTTTGATCAGTCTGAACACCTTTTGTTATTGTCTGTCAGTCTTTGTTTTTTTATTATTCCTCTGTCACGTTCAGCCTTCTACAACAGCTTTTACATTAATGTTCTTTGTTTTCTGTTGCAGCAGTTTTCGTTTATTTGCTATCTTTTTTTTATTTCCCTTTGTTTGCACTGTTCTTTATTTTGTTTCACGTCTATTCATTCATTTTCTGCTCCTCTGTTTCATCGTTTGTTAACTGGAGTTCTATTGCAATAAATAAAGTAAAAGAAAGGCAGCACCATCGTTTGTGGTGGTTTTTTTTTTTTCCTGTTTCTTCTTGTTATTACTGCATCGCAGACCGTGTGGGTCGTGCCTTGGTTCTCAGTAATCAGTAGTCAGGTGCGGCAGAGTAGATCCTCCCCACTGCATCAAGAGTCGACCCTCCCTCACTGCATCAGCTTTACATGTGAGACTGGAGGTAGTTTTAGGTGAATCGCCTCGAGGCTTTAGCCAGTTTTTCTAGTAAATTCATTTGGGAAATTAATGATTTTGCATTATGAATATAAGAACTCCTAGAATAATGAGTTCAATCCTTTTCAATGTCTTCCATGTCCCTACTATGTTTTCCTGTAAGTATTCCATATTATGGCCCTATAAGCATCTGTAAGTACTTCCAGCAAAATCATGTTTTCCAACACACGTGCAGCGTCTTGCTATTTCTGATCTCATGTATCCTCTTCTTCTCTTGTTTCAGATGTGCAGAACTGTTGAACAATATTTTACCTCATATTCTGCATCTAGATGCATATTTGGCATTTATCTTATTGTAAGCTTTACAGCCTCATTTTGTCTTCCATTATGTAATGATACTCAAATATCTATTCAAACATGTGCAGGGTTGGGTACACTATAAAACATAAACTTTTCTTTGGTCTTATCCTATTTCTTTTACAAGTTCTCATATATATATATATATATATGTATATATATATAACTCAGCAATGCACATCTTCTTAATCTAAAGTTTATTGTGTAGGCTCGTGCAACTCCAGGGCATACCTCAGGCTGTGTAACATATGTAACAGGGGACGGGCCTGATCAGCCTAAACCTAGGATGGCTTTTACAGGTGATGCTCTTCTAATACGAGGCTGTGGAAGAACAGATTTTCAGGTACCATATTAACTTTTGCATCAAAGATCACAAATAAAAGTTTTTGTTCTCCTTGGACGAATTGTTTTGTTTCTTTTATTGAACCATTTCAAAATGCTTTAGAATATGGAACTGTCTAGACCTGTATGGCAGGATTCAGAAATCTCAATCTCAGAGTTGGTTAGTAAACTCATATCAACAAGTTTGGAAAGTAGGAAAATGGTTCATTTTCATATAAAAATCAATGTTTCTCATATAACAAGAAGTTCAATTCAAACATGGAATCTATTATCCCAAGTCAATGGAAAAATAGATCTCGGTCAAAGATATTTTTATGGGATTTGAAGTCACACCTCACCCCATGTGACTTCAAATTCTCCCATAAAAGTTGTTCTCACCTATAATGTGTGCCTGTTCTCTCTCTCTCTCTCAATAAAAATTACCAAAATCAACCTAATCCAATCTATACAGAATGACCTTGTTTTAGATTTGATATTGGATCAAATATTTATTAATTTAAATACATCTAGTTTTGCAGTTAATGCATCTAGATGCAGATTTTATCATGGACTATAACTGAACTAATAGCATTTGGTCCAAGATATTTTGACATGAAATTAATTCAATTTTAAAAAACGGCTGTCTTCAACTTATTATTGCATAAAATAAGCATGAGAAACTGAACCATATCTCAATTCATATAGGTAAAAACAAAAGTAAGAAACTAATACATAGGATTGTAAATGATGTGTTTCATTTTCATAAAATGTATATGTATATATAATATATTTTAGTTCAAGAAATCTATATTAACAATGAAGCTGTCCGGAAAACTATCTGGCGAGCTCCAAGCCTAAAAATGCTGAGAGTACTGGTCCAAATGGATTGGATACAGGCCAAAAAAAGATTAAAAACAATCTCTTACATGGAAAAATGCAACCTGATCAAATCAAAGATGGTGGGAAGGAGGCCACTTTCAGGTGAGATTGGGCCTCTTTCCCACTTGGGGTGAAATGAACACCCAAGCAGGAAACACCCTTTGGGGCTCGCACATTGAATGGTGGAGTGCCATTATCCCATCAAAGTAGAGTTGCATACACGCACCCCCCCCCCCCCCCTGCCACTTTCATGGCAAAGCATGTTTTGCCATGGTGGTGTCAAACAAACGCTCTGAGGCCTGTGACTCATTTCCCAGGGAATCAGGCAGTCAACTTTCTCAATAATTTCAGAATCATGAGATCTTAATCTCATGTTTGCATTAGCTTGAGAAGGTGGCAATTGGGTGTTGAACTTTCACAACTTACCTAAGAAAGTTGCCAGTTTCTCAAGTAAGTAAACATGCCCTAAGTGTCCAAGCTATGTTACATGGACACTTCTCCCAGGCTGAAGTGTTGGTGTCGGATACTTTCCGACACCGACACTCCTGGACATGGTGCCGACACATTTTTAAAATCAGAAGTGTCCAAAATTTTGGACACGTGTGTCGAGTGTTCGACACCTTAAAATGTGTTTGCACACGCCGTGTCCAGTGAGTGACCATGTGGGTGTCCTGTTTCATACATCATGGACATGGGTGTCCAATTTTGTGGACACTTGTTAAACAAGGAACTGTTGAGTATATGTTTTTGTTGCTCTACATTTTGCCTTAGAAGTGTGGTTGTTGATTTGTTTGTGTACTTACAATCTTACATGTATATGTTACGTCATTAACATTTGTGTAAGTCAGACTCATCAAGGATCAGATTACAAATGAGAATGGAAGTACATTTTATATTTTATGGTTTTGTCTGCATAATTCTTTAAATCTCTTTTTTTTTTGTTTTATATATATATAGCCGTGTCCAAGTGTCTAGTTTTTTAGGACCCGCCGTGTCCGACACCGACACCTGTGTCAGTGTCCAAGTAACCTAGTGTCCAACTGTCCATGGACTTTTCTCTTGAGACAAATTCACCCCTGCGACTTCTCTTCCCATGAAATTATATATGGTAAATAGCATAGGGTCATTTTCTATATGACGAAGGAAGACTGCTATATTTCATCCAGTTAAAAAATCAGTTAAAAAGTACAAGATTCTGACTGATATGCTGTCTGTGACCTTCAAAAATGAAGCTCTCATGACTTCACCAGGGCATGTCGCATTTTCTGTTTTACTCATGAATTAGGCATGTCTATTTTTTTTTTTGAGAAAAAGAGTAGCATTTCATTACCGACCAATCAAACAACACAAGACCGATGAGGAATTGACTTGCAGTGAGAGGGAAAGATTAATATTACAAAAGATAGGCTTCAGCCAACCCATATCATTAAATCCCCATCTAGAGCCAACCATATAAAAAACATCAGTCAGAATACAGTTGCACAGAACAATGGGCCTGGAATACTCATCACGAAAGAGAGGTGCATTTAGGTTAACCACCAAACACCCACCAAGATGCAAGTAAACAACTGTGCCAGACAAAAGCCCAACGTTTGTTGTGCAAAAGGTTAACCGGAAGAAGAAGCAGGTAGTGGGCCAAAGGAGGATCATTGACTAGTAGCTGAGGGAGATGCCATGAGGGTTTAAAACTAAAGTGAAAGATAGAACATAATAAAATAATATGTGGGCCAGACTCTTCATGCTGGAGACACATGCAACACCTGCTGGCCAGGCATGACTACTTTTTAGAACTTGCTTTTTTCTTGATGAATTTAAACATCTAAAAAAAAAACTCAAACAAAAGCATAGAGAATGCTTATGAAAGCAAGTTTTAATGCAATAATATTTTATACAAAACAAAGAGTGGAGGTTGATAATGTGTACATGTACACATAATCTCACGACTCATGTATCTTAAAAGTGAATGCTTCTCCAGTAATGTCACTTGAATTCGATTTTTGAGTTGGAATATGCTACTCCTGAAATTGTCCTCCTGCTATAAATAACACAAACACTGACAATATCACAACATTTCTAATGAAATTTTTTGAAATAAGGTGTTTCTCTCAAGTACATTAGTATAATTAAAGATATGTATGAAGGAGTAGTAACCAATGTCCGCACTTGTGGAGGGGTGACAACCAATTTTCCGATAACGGTTGGGTTACATCAAGGATCTGCTTTAAGCCCTTTCCTATTTGCGATAGTGATGGATGAGCTTACGAGATCAATTCAAGAAAATGTACCGTGGTGTATGTTGTTTGCTGATGATATTGTTTTGATTGATGAGTCTAGAGCTGGGGTTAATGCTAAGTTAGAATTATGGAGACAGACATTGGAAGCTAGAGGTTTTAAGTTGAGTAAGAGTAAGACTGAATATATGGAATGTCGGTTTAGTAAGCAACGAAGTAGTGATGGGAGTGTAGTGAAGCTTGGTGAGCAAGATATACCGGTGAATGATTATTTCAAATATTTGGGATCCATCATTCAAAAGTATGGAGAAATTGATGGAGATGTAAATCATAGGATAAAGGTTGGGTGGATGAAATGGAAAAGTGCTACTGGAGTGCTGTGCGATCGTAGAATGCCATTGCGGTTGAAGGGAAAGTTTTATAGGACGACTATTAGACCCGCTTTACTTTATGGTACGGAATGTTGGGCTGCCAAGAGACATCATATTCAAAAAATGAGTGTAGTTGAGATGCGGATGCTTAGATGGATGTGTGGAAATACAATAAAAGATAAGATTCGGAACGAAGAGATACGTAAGAAGGTAGGTGTTGCACCCATTGAAAATAAGATGCGAGAGAATCGTTTACGGTGGTTTGGACATATTCGGCGAAGGCCTAATGATGCTCCAGTTAGAAGGTTGGAGAAATGGGAAAATATATTAGTTAAAAGAGGTCGGGGTAGGCCTAGGAAGACTTGGATGGAGATGATAGGAAAGGATATGAATGCTTTGAACCTCACCGAGGACATGGCGTTGGATAGAAATGATTGGAGGAAAAGGATTCATGTGGAAGACCCAAAATGAATTTCTTTTTTGGTTCATATCGCTGACCCCAATTGTTTTGGGATGAAGGCGTAGTTGTTGTTGTTGTTGAAAGAAAAACAAAAAATATTACAATGTTATAATAGTGCCAGTGTGTCACTGACTTTGAGAAATCAAAATAATAGACAAGGATATTACTAATATACTTATAGAACTTGGAAAATCTGCAAAACTCATTTTCTCAATTTTTTTTTCTATCTATATATTCCTAGTTTTTCCTCCAAAAAAGTTTGGCAACCTTTGTGAATCTGCTGAAATTACCAAGACAGCATTGTGCTGTGGGCCTTCTTTTTTAACTTTTGACTCTAGGTATATCATGTATGGTCAAAACAGTGTTCAGAATTATCAGAATTGTTTCTTTTTTGGTCGGATTAGATTCAATATGCACTACTATCCTTTGGATGGCCCGTATTCAAGAAAATACAATCAAAATAGTGACTATGTAAGGGGGTGACCTTCGTTTGTACAACTAAATGTATCCTAAGGTAGATAAAGTCATTTTGCATATTTTTTATGGCACTCTGATTCTTTCCCGTGCTCTCTGATAAATATTTGACTATTATTTTTTTATCTTTCTTTTTCTTCAACTTTTTACCTTTTAAAAAACACAAGTTTACATTGGAGACTGGCATAGCTGGTATGTTGCATGTACAAGTTTTAATTATTTCTCTTATGCCTATTAATGAGATAGCAGCCCCCTCAGTTCATGACATCCCATTGTTGAGATTTAAGCAGAACAGGTTTATTGATCTAGAACTTGAGGGAGTCTTAGATTCAGCTGGACAGAGATTGACAAGTAATGACGAGAATATTTAGTAGTCTAATTATTCCAAATGGTATTTCAAAATATTACAGGGATTATTCTCCATGAATTCATAAAATGAAGCACTTATTTTAGATAGTCATTCATTGGGCTGAGAATCTGAGTACAGTCAGTGCAATCAGCGTTCTTCCATGCTCATAGCACACTCCCCTATTTTACCTATGCATCCTGGAACAGGGCTCACAAACGTGCATTTACCTGTTTCATCCAGCTGCTTCGTTTGAATAGGTTATACAGAAGGGTGGGTCAGTTATATACTCTTATGTTTGTTCCTTCAAACCTTTTGACATGTATTGCCTCCTTGAACTGTAGATCAGATCCAGCAGACAAGAAACTCCCTTCCACTATGCAGCTGATTCATTGGACTCAGGTGCTAAGGAATTCATGTCAAACTTTTTCACCAAACATTACATTGCTATACACAATATTGAATAATGCCTTTGTTAAGAATTTGATTGGATTTCTAATGCCAAGTTGAAGACTCAGGAAGAACTGTTTGGGCATCAGATGCCATATTCTTCTTGACGAACTGACCTTATGCTTATGACATCATTCAGAAGATGAAGTTAATATTTCAACTTAACTGTGGGTCAACAAAAGCGATAAAAATTTAGGTATCAACTCCGACTACAAGCTAAATTTGCTCCATTTGTTAACCATAGATCGTCTCTGGAAACTGTATAAATCCCAGTTTCCAATAGCTAGAGAGTGAGGCTATTGGGCAAACTTCAGGGGTTACAGACGACCCTAAGAAGTGGCTGAAACCAATAACAATGAAACTACATGTTCATTGTTTTGTATGACATGGAAATAAAAGAGCATTGTATCATTGTGGTACTTACTGAGCCGTCTTGACTTCGTTTCAGAACTTATGATGCCCATATTTTACCCTTTTTTTTGTCACTGACAATTAATCCAAGCCTCATGTGCTTTGATTCAGTGGCCCTCTCAACATTGACTGAACTTGAGAAACGATTCTTGTCCATTGTAGTTTCCATTTTTTGAAGAGTAATTTGCATTTTGTTTTGCTTTGTCCAATCTTCTCTTCTGTGTGCAGGAAGGAAACTCAAGTCAACTTTACAAATCCGTGTACTCTCAGGCAAGTGCATCATCTGGTCATTAGATGCATTCCCTTTTTGTGCTACTTTTGATTTGTTATCATATCAGCTGCAGTCCTCACTTTGAAGTCATTGTGTATTCAGATTTTCTCATTGCCAAAGAACACATTGATCTATCCTGCTCATGACTACAAAGGCTTCACTGTAAGACATGTTCTATGAGTAAAAGTAGTTCCTTGCATTATTCTCAGTTACCTGTGTATGAATTATTCAAATTTAAACTTTCAGGTTAGCACAGTGGAACAAGAGATTCTCTACAATCCCCGATTGTCAAAAGATGAGGTGAGCTGCAGATCTATGGTTTCGTTTTTAGTTTTCTTTTAACAATGAAGCGTCCCTTTGATTTTTTTGGTGTTAGAATATTTGTTGAAAATAAGGTATTTCTATTATTAAGTTATCTTCCTAGTCAAACAATTAAAATTCTGTGAAACAGGTTGTTGAGTTGCTGACATAACATCCACTTCCTGAAAACAGTAAATAATAAGCATGTGGATAATCTTGGAACTGTCAGTGGTTGTCAATGGAAATTGGTTCTCCTCATAACTTACATATGATTTAGGGAAGTCTACAAATTGAAAAAACCTCTATATTTCATGTCAGTTCTATTAACTGTTCATTCTAGCACCATTGAGACCCAGATATTAACATGACGACGAGCCTATTATTGAATCCTCGAAATCACAATTGGGGCATGGTTTCAATAACAAGAAGTTTAGATTGGATTGGATTTTACGGTTAGTCCCTTATATCCAATAATACATCAGTACAACTGGTCTTTTGTGAAGTAGTTTAAGTTTATTCCTGATGCCTTGGTTGTCCACCTACTGATAGTGGTTATGATCAACTCTTTTTCCATATGGTTTATGAGGATACTCTGTAACCTATGCTCGATATCAAGTACTTACTATTAATTGTATGTTTGTCTATCATTGTTTGTTAATTAACTAAAAATCTATGACATGCTTTAGACTTTGAGTTAGTTGGTAGTCTATAACTTCACACCCATAGCATCTTGTAAAATGTAGTATTATTATACAAATTTTCATGTGTATGTGTGTGTATTCGTATCAATGTGCCCTTCCTTTTACAGATTCCCATGTCATGCCTGCACTTGCATCGGTAAATGTGTGACATATATAGCCGTCACCATTATTTGAAATGGACCTTAACTTGAAAATGATGAAGGGGGAGACTTCTTGTTTGAGTCACCAAAATTGGTCATCATCAGGAACCTTTTTAATTACAACAAAAATGCACGCAAGGGGCGTATGAAGGGTTTAACATGATAACAAATTTTCCCATCATATCCAATGCAATGATATAATACAAAAATAGAATGGAACAAGTAAGCATTCCTCTACATCAGATGTTGTTAATCCTTTTCCGCATCTTCATCTGCATCGAGTGGCACATCTTCCATGTTTGAGTACAACAAATGGCATCCGTGACCAGTTATCAGGCTGATGCAATAAGTTTAACCAGTTGGTATGCCTAATACCATGCAGTATCAGTCGAGTGGTATGATGAAACCACCTGATTCCTCTACATATATGTTGGGTATAACGATATTTCTTGAAACATTTTATGAGGACACGGTTAATCTGGTAGGTGAGACCTGGAGATGTTCCTCTTCTGAGATGACCATTGCTTTTTCCTTTTGTTTTTCAGAACCAATTTACTTCTTGTTTAACTTGTTTGTTTTATCTTGTCTTTGTATCACATTGAGATCATTTTATTTTGTGCTGGTCATTTATGATTACTTGCTCTTCCCTATCGATTTGTCAAAATCTTTTATCCATCAGTGTCCAATGATTATCATGTGTTAACACAGAACTGGTTCTTGCATACGGGTTCCTCCACCCATTACAGGACTTTTTTCATGTGGCAGATATTTTCTCATCATGATGCATAAGAAATTGCTTTTTCTGTTTTATTCTTAGTTTTTTCATGGATGTATTTCTCGATAAAAAAAATCCATGGAAAAGCCAAGAATAAAACAGAAGCAAGTTTTCATGTGTTTCCATGGATGTTGATTTGATTAGCTCATTTTCATCTGCGCAGGAAACATTCAAGGCCATCATGGATAGTAAGTATCGAGTATATAAACTACAGTAGTGTTTACCTTGGTCTAAACTTGATTATCTGATGCATTGTTCAACCAACATCTGCCCATTTACAGGCTTAAAGTTGCCCAAGCCGAAAATGATAGACACCGCGGTGCCAGCAAATATGGTTTGTGGGTTGCAGGATGCCCCAGCAGAGCCATTATCAGTCATTGTGTAGCAACCATAGTCATCTATGTCGATCAAGGTAATTTGTTGGCAAGGATTTTTCTTGGAAATATTTTCTAAAAGTGATTTTTATCGGAAAAATCTTGGAAGCTTTAAAATTTGAAAAAAATTGTAAATACTAATAAGAAAGATAGGAAAATAATAGGTTTTCTGTTCTTTTTCTTGCAAAAATACAAAGAAACAATTAGAAACGTTTTTAAAATATAAAAGAAACAAAAACAGATACAAAAACACATTAAAAATATGTGTTTTGAAAATATCGGTTATATCTGAGGAAAATATCGTCTGACCTTGAAATACCGATAATATCACGATATTTTCAAAATATTGGCGGTGACTATCGTAGCAACCTACTGCTTGAATTCCAGCCAAAGTGTTTCATGTATTGATACGTCAATCGGGTGTTCTAGCTATCTGGTTTTCACTCATGTATTTGGCATCTTTTTTATCAGTCTCTTTTTTTATTCTTGGCTGTAAGAAGAGGTGTTTATGCATGCAGTTGTATATACGATCATTATCACCATAATTTGAGGGAGTGAATGCTAACCCACTCATTCTTCATTTGCTCGTCTCCTAGCTTGTAACAAATATCTCTGATACCTTGAAATATCAAGGTGCTTTCAAAAGCCAATATAATACTGAAGACTCGCCATACTTTCAAAATATTGTTTCTTTTGTAAATATCATGTTTTTATCACGATATTAAAATGATAAAAAGCACTTCTATATCCATTTTTTTTTACATTTTTTTATTTCATTTATGTGGGACACTTTTGTGGCGATTTTCTTACAAAAACAAAAATTGTTGATTTGTCACTAGATTTTACTTGCAAAGAAAATCTTGATGTCGAGATCTGTAAGATTTATCTCAAATCTGGTGTTATTTTCATGCCAGTAAGTTCAGTCGGGATGGTCGTTATAATTCGAAGCTCGTTTAGTTGCAACTCATGGAGATGAAGTACGATCGCATCTCGAGGTCATCATGTTGGGAAAAAGCCCCCTACCAGATAGATATCTCTTAAGCCCCATGTGGCGGAGGGATTCGAACCTGGGCCTTCAGCTTGGCACAGGACCCTGCTTACCACATGGGATGCCACCTCGGTGGTGGTAGCTTATTCCGCGTTAATGTTGATGACTTTTTGAAAACCTTGTTTTAATTTTTTTCATCTACCTCAATAAATGGATTGACTTGGTTAAGGTCCTTAAGGAGGCGAAAATCTATTTTTTTAATAAATCTCATGAAAATTTTGTCCAAATTAAAAAAAAACACAGATATTAAAATATAAATAATATCAAATCGTAAAGAAATTTTTTTGTTACATTAAAATTTTAATAAAAAATGTGGCAATTTCAAAGAAGGTAATATCTTAAAATATTGTGCTTTTTTGGCATTATATCGACTTTTGAAAATGTCAAGATAAAAATGTGGCTTTTTACAAATATCAATAATGTTTGTGACATACAACTTACTGATATTTGTCAAAAATCTAGTGTCGCATATGATAAATTTTTTAGTTTATCATCATTGTCTAATATATTATCATTTATTATGGTTAATAACATGATTGTTTTTTCATTCTTTTCGTCTAAATTTCTATGTACTTTATTTATTTTGTTACTGTTTGACTCTTTTTATTTGTAAATGTAGCCATTTTGCTTGAGAATTTTTCAAAAAAAAAAAAAACTATCTAAAATATTACAAGATTTTCCTTTCCAAGATCTTAAGAACGATATTCACACCTTAGTACTGGAGTTTTCTTGGCAATAGAAAAAGTTGTAATATTTAAAAATGTAGAAAAATATATAAACTTCAGAATGCACATAAAACTATAAACACTAAAAATTGTTCATTATCACGATAACAACGTGATAAATTACACTACTTCAAAAGTATCATAATTTCCTTGTTTATCGAACATAGCTGGCAAAATTGTAATATTTTCAAAATATTGCCAATAATCGTTGGACCCTAGTTCAAACTATCACATACATAGCAGAAAGCTAGAGCAGTCTCAACATCAAATGGCCTCAAATATTTCGAAAGCACCATCCAACGGTTACCCTTGTTTACTTTTTGTTTTATTTTATTTTGGATAATTCAAGGGAAACACACACCCCCACCCCCTCCCCCTCCCAACCCTAATCACCAACAGTACATTGGCTGGCCTACGGTTGGTAAAACCCTTGATGTCCTTGATACTGCTGATGATGTTCTAATTTGAGTCAACAAATTGTCCGAGAGATCTAAATCAACAAGCTAACACTGGATCACAGAGATTTTCTGTGTTTGGTATGGCCCGAGTGATCTAAAAAAATGAATGATATGGACTGCCACAAGCACAAAGACCTTTAAAATCAGTAACAACAGCTTCTTTGACGTGCCAATACTTTCTAACATACAGATTGCTGCGTCAATGCAGAGGCAAAATGCTCTAACATCCCCACCATCCATTCAAGAGATCAACGCGGCTGCCAATGATGATGTCATCAGCACCTTTCTGGTGGGCTCACAAGTTGCACAAGGGGACAGTGCAATTAGATTAATGGAAGGTGGGGATGTTGGAATATTTCTCCAAAAAGTCAAACAGGTTACCTGTAAAAGTCAAATTTAGGGTTACAGTTGTCTAGGTACCGTAGGATAAAGGCTATAAAGAAAATTAAATGATAAAAGACACAATGGATTCAATCCAAATCCAACATAGCTTGTATCCTTAAGGGTTTTGGAAATGGATATGGATTTGGATATATCATTTTGGTTAGAGATTTGAAATTCTAATAAGATTCACTCAAATACTTCAACTATCTTGGATGGCAAGACAAGAGATACAAAGTAATTGTGTGTCAACAAAAAGGACACCTCAGCCTATTGGGTGTCAGCACATGAGTATAGTTGGGTGTCAATGGACTTGACTACATAAATGAAAAGTTGACACATGGATGATTTAGTAATTGTGTGTCAACAAGAATGACACTTCAACCTATTGGGAGCGTATGAGTGAAAACAAATGATGTTTAGATACCTTAGTAGTGGCTACATGAATGAAAAGTTGACACATGGTTGATTTGGTGGCAATACTATGATAAGTTAAAAAAAAATTAAATGGACACATAGTTGATGGGGGTGATTGAAAAACTTATGAGCATGAGACAGTGGAGACTGGTGTGTAGAGAAAGTAGGAGACCTAGAAGCTGACCCATATAAGGAGAAAGCGAGACCCACTAAGGTAAGTTATTATTTATAACTTGAAATTAGAGTTATATTTTGATTTGCAACTTGTAATTGCATTTTAAAGTAAGTTACAATTTACTATTCTTAATTAGACTTGGTTTCAATTTTCTACTTGAAATTAGAGTTATGTTATGATTATTAATTATGCCTTTTAATAATTAAAAATGTTTCTTCTTTATAATGACAGTTATCTTTCTATTTTCTTAATGTCAAATTTATTTGTTATAATTATAAAGTTATGAGTAGATCTTTAAAATCAATATTTCATTATGATTGAAAAAGTCTGTCACCTATGGGTTAAAATAATTTAAAAAATGATTAATATATGTTTATTTCAGATTATTTCATATTAATATATGTTTTTTGTTTTATTGATTGAAAGTATATGTGAACGCATAAAATGGTTTTCATTTTTAAAATGTTTATGAATTTAAGAATGTTCATTCATCTATTGTCCTGTAATTGTATTGAACTGCTGGTTGGTAGAATTGTCCATCAACGAAAACCTCTAATGTTGGGTATTAAATGTTTAGTAACTCAATAAATTGATCATGTGTTTGATAGATCCTTTGATTTAGTTAATGGGATTAAATATTGCTCGTTGAAGTTGTTGGCTTCATGCATTGGTTTCTCTCGAGAATTGAATTGTTACAAGTAGACCCATCATCTCAATGGAATTGGCATTAAATATTTATTGGCTCATTAGTAGCAATGAAAGAATTTTGTTTGACTCCCAAAGCTTTGGTGAGAGTGAATTAGACATGTTTTGACGACTATAAAATTTTAAAGTATTGTTTATACCAATGGTTGTTTTAAAACTGAATTACTCTCTTACAAAACTGTCCCTTTTATATTTTGAAAATGACCAAGTTTTTGAAGGCCAACTATAAGCTTGAGATTTTTGGTACGTGAATAGTAATTTGAAATGGGTATTTCAAGAGAATTGTGCTTTAAATATGAATTACAAAATAACTCAACTTGTGAAAAGGGATTTTCTAAAAGCAGCCTAAGTTTTTAAAGCATTGTTTCCAAGTTGATTGAAATTGCAAACGATTTTTTCACAATAAATTGTTCTCAAAGAAATGCTTTTAATATAAAGTACATTTTTAAAATTGTTATTTCAAAAAGGGGACCTAAAACTCTTACCGAGCAACTCATTACATAGTTATTGTGTTTTTTCAGAATAAAATCGGGTGATAATAGTTGCAAAGTTTTTGGGAAGGACTATCATGGGTTGCTTGGACAAGGACACTGGCGGAAAGGATTGAAGATCTTTTAGTCATTTTATTTTGCTAGCTTTATGTATTGAAGGCTCTTTGTAAATGTCTCAAAAACTGAATTTGACTTGTAAGTGTAGATTTGGTAAATAGAATTGTGCAAATGATTTGTAAATATTCATGTTCTTGCTTTGATAAAGTTTGTTGGGAATCTAAGTCCGAAGATAGTAACGAACAACCCAAGATTTGTTGGTCTTATTCCTAAGACTGGTCATGGGTCAGATTTGGGGACAAGACATTCTACTTCAACATCCTTAGCTGGGGGTTAGGCAAACTCCTAGCACCAATTATACAACTATACCATTGGGTTTTGAACCTAGGAATGTACTTAAACTGGAAGAATGTGTCCCTTAGGACCTTTTGTTAAGATATGGGCTACAAGCAGGTTTGGTGGGTTGGCTTATGGCGTTCAGGTTAAAGGATAATTGCGTTCAATAACTAGGGTGCACGTCCATTGTCCAAGACCAAAGCCAACAAAAAACCATCTCTGTAGAAAGAAGGAGAGTACTCCAAACAATGAAATAAGGCCATGGTCAATGTGCCACTTCTCACCAGTAATAGAATGACCATACTACCAAGGCTGTGGTTTCTCGTTATATATACACGATTGCCCGTAACAATGGACGAGCAATCATTAATATTTCACAGAAAGGGACATTTAGCGGCGGTGGCAACCACCACTAAATGTTTGGGTGAAAAATGGACATTGCGACTACTGCTAAATGTTCCTTTGTGAGCAAAGAAACACTCACCCCTGATAGGGGCGCCCTTTTGACTAACAGTATATATATAATGGTGGTGGTGATAACGGTGGAGAAGTAGTGGTAGTGATGTGATAGGGATGATGAAAGTAAAGTGAAAGGAAAAAAATAGTTTTAAAAAATAGCTTACAACTGAGATTAGCTAGATTTGTGACAACCGAGTTTAGCTATATCGGTGATAGTAAAAAGTGATGGTACTTTTTAGCGAAAGGGTAAAATCATCAGAAAAGCATCAATTTCAGCAGAATTTTTTTGTTTAGCTATATTAAAATAACAAATTTTTTTGTTTTCAAACAATTAAACAATGGAAAATTTGTGTCCATGTGCCCTATTTTAAAAAAAAATGCCAATTCGTTTCTCGAACTCGTACTGTGTCCTCATCATAGTGACCTAGGTGGACAGATGTATCCAAAAATAAAAAACAGAGGCAATTGAAACCCCCATGAAAATCACAATCAAATCATGATACACTGTATGGTACTATGGGTGATGTTTGGAATGCACAACCATTTTACCATTTTATGAATTTATCACGATAAATTCAAAAACTCACGATATTTGTCACCCTGGATGAAACAGAACCAGCATTGCTGAGTTGAAGTCAGTCACATGTAACATCCACGATGACCATGATGGCAGGGGTGTCAACGGGCCTGGTTTACCCGTACCCTACCTATACCAAACCCTATAGTGTCCGGGTAAGGTGATAAATAAGAAGACCTGATTAAGTCTCGGGTCTGGACCTGAACGTCCGATTAATACATGGATCCGGCCGGGTATAGTTTGTGAAATTTTATACCTGACCAGAGCTTGACCTGCGTTTCGATTAAGACCCATAATTTTTCAATGTAAAAATGATAAAAAATTAGTATTTTACTGGGTATGGCCCGGGTCTGGTTCATGCAGTTCTTATTGGGTCCAGGTATGGTTTCTCTTATGGTGGGTCCCATTAAACCCCGGTCTGAACCCGATACCATACCCAAAAATCAGAGCCAGGTCTGGTACTACCTGAGTTCGAAAACCAAACCTGACCCGTTGACACCCCTTGATGATGACACCTGGTAGAGGGGTATCCATAACCTGACCAACAAATCCTTGACCACCGTTCGAGGGTTTCCTGCCCACAAGGCCTACTTCCTTGAAACTGCGTGTAGGTCCTGACCACACTGGTGATACCAGGTCGAGGACCCACTGCAACAGAAATAAGTTGATAGCACCGGCTATCCGGATCATGATTTTCCTACCCTTAGAGGTAATAAAGGAAAAGAGATTGGCCCTGCGATCCAGCCATCCATCAACTTATGATCTTCGATTGAAACCCTACTTATGCTCCATATAATTCCTTAAAATTGTCACAAATCTCAATATCAGGTAGGGAAGGCAGTAGACCGGGGGGACCGGCCCTGCCCCACCTCACCCCGTTTGGACCGGGGATGGAGGACATGAAACGAAAATGGAGGTTAAAATCAAAACCCCTGCAGAGATGGAGGCGGGGTTGGACTTACGCTTTCCCCCGCCCGCCCTGTCCCCGTCCTCGATCCCCACCCTGCCCCGCTCTGCTCCATCCCCGATCCTTCTTTAGAGATGTCAGTCGATAGAGGGAAAACGGGGCCTCGCCCGCCTCACCCCATTTTGACCAGGGATGAAAGACATAAAATGGGAATGGAGGAGAGGATGGAGGTTAAAATCAAAACCCGTGCAGGGATGGAGGCGAGGATAGAGGGCAGGATTTTGAGATGGGGCGGGGGTAGAGACCTTGTCCCCCGCCCCGGTCGACTGCCATCCCTAATATCAGGATTTTCTTGCAATAAATTAACCTTTTAGGCTTAAATGGGTCAAGTGGTACAGCAGGCTACCAACCAAGTTAGGTGCCCTAATGTAGACCCAATATATGATCCTTCTTGGAAAATAAATAATTAAACTGGGTCTGCATACGACCAGACCTAGTGGCATCCACTCCAATCAGAAATGGTTCTGTCACTCTGTGATCAGCAGTCCACGAATCTTTTTTGTTTGAGATTGCCATCTTTGATAACCTACCTTGAGACCATAAAATTCTGATTGTTATATGGGATACGAACAACTTGGATCTGATCTGGTCCAAATTACTGGCAACCTAACATGGGCTCAAATCTAAACCAATGCCACAGATCTCGGTCTCGGGATTTTCTTAGCAAGGAAGAATCTCATGATAAGCTAAAAAAATTTGTTGTTCAAAGAAAATATCAGAAAAATATTAAGCATATACAACACTTCAAATATCAATAAAATATAAAAAATAAAGAAATTTCAAAAACAAAAAAATGTCAACAATTGTGATAAAAATGTGATATAGCTATACACTTCAAATATCAATAATATCATGATTTTATTTGGTTTTTTATCTTTTTTTTGGAATATATAGCTATACAAATGTGATATTTTCACTACAACAAAGCAATAGATTAGCGACGACCACATTCCGTCGCTAATATGGTTAGCGACGGATTAGCGACAACGAGGCGACAGTATGCTTACGTCGTGAATATTTCGACGCTAACTGGCGACAGAATTATTCCGTCGCCAGGTCCTTCGCTAATTGCGACGGAATAACGAGCGCTATATTCTGTCGCCAATCCGCCGGTACTAAACGACGACCATGGCTTGGCGACGGATTTACTTCCATCGCTATGCCGTCGCTAGATTAATATGAATAGCGACGGATGGTTCCGTCGCAAACACGAAAAAAAATTAAAAAAAAATTATTTGAAAATTAAATACCGAGCAATTTCTATTTCATGTACAATTTATATTTCCTGTAAATAAAAAACAAACCACACAAAAAATTTCATATAACAAGAATCTACAACAATTAATCGTTCCACCTTAAAATTAAGAAGTTTAATTATTTACAATTCAACAATTACAATTAGGAAACATAAAAAAATAGAACTTCTTCAACACAGTCCTCTAATCATCGCCAAGATTTTGTGCGTCTTCTTGTTCATTGTCTTTATCTGTCCCTTCAGCTCCACTACGTTGATTATCGCTAGCAGCCTACACAAGAAAAGAACAGTCAGTATTGATAAATAAAATATAATGAAATAAATTACACACTATATGTGATTCTATCATGTGCTCATGTGTGATCTAAGGCAATAAAAAAACTCTATATGTGATTCTATCATGCTCATATGTGCTCTAAGGCAGACAAAAAGTTATATATATATATATATATATATATATATATGTGATTCTATCATGCTCATATGTGTGCTAAGGCAGTCAAAAAATTGAATATGTGATTATAGCATGTTTATATGTGTTCTAAGGCATCTAGAAAAACTCTATATGTGATTCTACCATGCTCAGATGTGCTTTAAGGCAGGCAAAAAACTATATATGTGATTCGATCATGCTCGTATGTGTGCTAAGGCAGTCAAAAAATTGAATATGTGAATATAGCATGCTCATATATGCTCTAAGGCAGGCAAAGCAAAAAAATTTATATGTGATTCTATCATAAATGATATATAGCATGTTCATATGTGTTCTAAGGCAGTACAAAAACTCTATATGTTATTATAGCATGCTCATATGTGTGCTAAGGCAGTCAAAAAACTGAATATGTGATTATAACATGCTCATATGTGTTCTTAGGCAGTCAAAAAACTGAATATGTGATTATAGCATGCTCATATGTGTTCTAATACAGTCAAAAAAACTTTATATGTGATTCTATCATGCTCATATGTGTTCTTAGGCAGGCAAAAAAACTTTATATGTGATTATAGCATGCTCATATGTGCTCTAATGCAATAAAAAAACTCTATATGTTATTATAGCATGCTCATATGTGCTTTAAGGCAGTCAAAAAACTGAATATATGATTATAACATACTCATATGTGTTCTTAGGCAGTCAAAAAACTGAATATGTGATTATAGCATGCTCATATGTGTTCTAATGCAGTCAAAAAAACTTTATATGTGATTCTATCATGCTCATATGTGTTCTTAGGCAGGCAAAAAAACTTTATATGTGATTATAGCATGCTCATATGTGCTCTAATGCAATAAAAAAACTCTATATGTTATTATAGCATGCTCATATGTGCTCTAAGGCAGTCAAAAAACTGAATATGTGATTATAACATGCTCATATGTGTTCTTAGGCAGGCAAAAAGTTATATATGTGATTCGATTATGCTCATATGTGTTCTAAGGCAGACAAAAAACTGAATATGTGATTATACCTGAGAGGGACCTGGAATCGAAGATCCCCTATCCTGAACAGCGGCCTTGATCTCATTTCGGAGAAAGGGGGCGACGGTGTATTGGAAGTAGTTATTCAGTTATTCATTAATGATCTGGCGTACATCATCACCGAAAAGAATAGTCGGCTGCTTGGAGCTTATGTCGGTGCAAGAAGTCGGTGAGCCGTAACTGGAAGAACCAATAACTGGTGAAGTGTTCATATTACTCTCAAACCCGAACACGCGACCTTTTTTGGGTTCACCTGCTGCAGTCACCCATGTTGTAGGATCAAATGATGGATGCTGAGTAGTGTCATCGCCATATCGCTCTACCATCTGTTGCTCATATGCCTCCTACAAAATAATGTTTAAAGTATTCATTAATAATTAATGATAACATTATGATAACTTGCATATATATTGCAATGATTATTAATAGAATTAATACATACCGTTGTCGTTCTCGCCTTCTCTGATACGAAGACTCCCGTGGTCTTCCGTTTATGTGTTTCTACAAACACATTCTTATATGGTACACTGCCTCCTTTTTCTGCTTCCTGCGAAGTTAAATGACAAAAGATTTAGTACAAAAGTTTGCAATAATACTTATAAAATTAATATTATATATTGATGAGTTACCATTTTCTTTAGGTGGCTCCCAAATGTCTTAGATCTACCTGTGTGTAGATGGGCTTCGGGCATCTTCGATCGATTTTGTGCAGCCTTCGCAGAGCGATTTCTAAATGCATCTCCCACCCACTTATCGCACATTTCATCCCAGTAATCTCTCCTGATAGTAATAGGACCATGGCCCTTCTACAGTAATGGATCATCTACTACGCCAGATGTTTTTTTTGCTGCAGTCTTCATAGTGTGCAGCATGTCTGCAAATCGATTGACAGCCACCTTCTGCCACACCTTCCTTGCATCATTTTCTTCCACCGTAGTTGTGAAGCGATTCGAAGCCTACAAATATTTTCAGAAAGTTAGTAGACATTGCTTAAATAAATTAAATATGAAACACATTAACTATGAGGAACAACTATATACCATGAATAAGGACCACAATTTGTCTAACACCTCCTTTGGGTACTCTTTCCATTGAGCAACTGGTCCTAGTAGATGTTGAAGAAGTGAATTCCTAATCTCCCGTACTACTTCTTGTGGCTCAAACCTCGTGCTGCACATGAATTGTTACACAGTAAATATCAATATAAAATATTTAAAAGATATGCAATAATTAAAAATAAAATATTTACGGTCGATTATCGATATACACTATTCGAATGAGTCTTCTTGTGCCAGCCTGAGAAGACCCTGTTTCCTGTGTTGGCTGTTGACTTGTGTGATCAACTGGTGTAGGTGGGTCGTGTACAGGCGCAACATCATCTGTAAAAAAATACATTAGAAATTCTCAGAATGCGCATTTGAACTAATCAAACATCCAATTAGTTATATGATATACCTATCACAGGAGCCCGTGAAGATAAAGGCTGAGCCTGGCTACTACTGGATGAGCGACCACTATAACCTCCACGAACCATATTCTAACAAATAACATATGACATACAATACATTCAAATAATTCACATCAAGTATTACAATGCATTCAAGTCATTCACATCAAGCATTGCAATGCATTCAAATAATTCAAATCATTCACATCAAGTATTGCATTAATTCAAATCATTCGTTGCATAAATTATAATACATTCAGATAATTGAAATCATTCACATCAAGTATTACAATGCATTCGAATCATTCATATCAAGTATTATAATACATTCAAATAAAAATTTTAATCATTCACACCAAGTATTGCAATACAACTCACATCAAGTATTATAATGCATTTAAATAGAGGTTTGTAGTATAAGATTTTGCTCACTAGCTTGAGAATTCTTCCTCGTCACTAGTTTGACTTTCTTCTTCTTCTTCTTCTTCTTTTTCTTCTTCTTCATTGTTTGCCCATCCACTTGGTACATCATTTGGATCACATTCCTCTATGAATGTTTCATCGGCCAATGGAGATATGACATGCATATCATGCGCAACATCGTGACCATACGCGAAGTCATAGACATCATCTGATTGATAGTAATCATTGTCTTCAGCTAACTCATCTTCCTGTAACTGATCATACTCGGGGTATAGTTTGGATTTCACCTTGCAAACTGCCCACCATTCATTTCTATCTGACTTTTTTATACTCGGATATGAAGAATAATAAACTTGTTGAGCTTGCGAGACTAATATGAATGGTTCATATGTTCCAAACCTGGATTTATGATTCACCTCCACAATGCCTGAAGCTTTGTCGAGTCTTGTTGCAGTTGGATCAAACCAATGACACTTGAATATCGTAACCCTGTTATTCATGCCTAAGTAAGTCAACTCCATTATTTCCTCTATAACACCGTAGTAATCATGTTCATTTTCACCGTAGCTGCTATCCTTGACACACACGCCATTATTTATCGTTGATTTGTTTATATCGTAGTCTTTTGTATGGAATCAATAACCATTTACGATATACCCGTTGTAGCATTGCACAACTTTGGTCAGACCATTTTCTAAATCACATATTCCTTCATCTTTAACATCACCATGGCGAACCTACGCACAGACATAAACAATGATTGTGATCACGATCAATTAAGGTGTTGTTTATAAGTACAAAATTTATGTTAGCTTCTTTACCAACTGTTTCAACCACTCCACAAACTTAGTTTCACGTTCTTTTTGTACTTCTGCATCAGTGAGATGTGAAACTTCACTTTGCAACTCCAGATCAACTCGTCTGCAAACCACAAATACTTATATTACCGAGCCATGTATCCACATATAGAACATAAAAGGATTTATAATTGAGTTGCATATACATATACTTACTCGATGTATGGGTCGATCGTTGAGCAATTAAAAAGAATATAGATGTGTGCTGCATCTTGCTCTCGATCTGTCAATAGCCTTGATCGGCAACTACCAAATGCATGCCCAAGTGGTTGAAATATCGACAGCTTGTCAGCTACAGTTACTTGTTCTTCATCATCGTTACGGGGCGGGCATGTGTAACGTGTTGGAATATGAGGTTCGAGTACATAGATGAGAAATTTGAAATCTCTTCTAAAGTGTACGCCTCACAAATAGAGCCTTCTACTCTTGCTTTATTACGAACCTTTTTTTTAGGTCAAAAATGCATCTGACAAGAATATACATTTCAAATTTTAAATATCTGTCATTAAAGAGACAAATATAAAAAAACATATACCTTTCAAATGGGTACATCCATCGATATTTCACAGGGCCACCAACCCTTAGTTCATATGGCAGATGTATGATCAAATGTTCCATAACATCGAAAAATGCTAGCAGAAATATCTTTTCTAACAGACAAACAGTGGTGATGACAGAGTCATCGAGATTCTTTACATCTGATACAACGACCTCCGATGCACACAATGTTCTGAAAAATCCGCTCAACTCAGACAATACCCCCCATATAGGTTTGTCTAACATATCATGGAATGCTAGGGGTATCAATCGTTGCATAAAGATATGACAATCATGACTCTTCAACCCATATAACTGTCCATCGTCAATCTTCACAGCCCGAGCAAAGTTAGAGACATATCCATCTGGAAATCTCAGTTGTTTCAACCATTGACATACATGTTTTATTTGATCAGGTCCGAGCACGTACTTCGCCTTTGGTTTCAGTACTTTGCCATTATACTCTTTGAGTTCTAATTCTGGTCTTTTACATATTAATTTTAAATCCATATGGGCCTTCGGATTATCCTTCGTTTTTCCTTTAATATTCATTACTGTATTGAACACATTATCAAACACATTTTTCTCTACATGCATCACATCCAAATTATGTCGTATCAATAGGGTCGGCCAATACGGTAGTTCCCAAAAAATAGATTTTTTCGTCCAATTGTGATCCTTCCCAAATCCACTGAAGGGTGTAGGACTGCGGGCATCTGTTAATACATCTGGAAAGTATCGCAATCTTCTTAGAATCTCTATGCCGGACAATCTTCAGGATGGACCTTCCGTTTCAGTTGTGTCTGCTTTAAATGCATTCTTTTGACGTCGGAACGGATGATCGTTGGGTAGAAATCGACGATGGCACTCAAACCAGCAAGGCTTCCTTCCATGCCTCAATATAAAAGCTTTGGAATCCTCCATGCAGTACGGACAAGCCAACCTCCCATGTGTGCTCCAACCAGATAACATACCATATGCAGGGAAGTCACTGATTGTCCATAGAACAACGGCCTTCATGTTGAATTTTTGTTTTTTGTGGGCATCATACGTGGTAACACCGTCATCCCACAGTACTTTTAGTTCATCAATCAATGGCCTTAGATATACATCAAGATTTTGGCCAGGTGAGGTCGAACCAGGGATCAACAGAGACAAGAAAAGATTTGGACGTTTTATACACAAGCTTGGTGGAAGGTTGTATGGAGTTACAAATACTGGCCAGCATGAGTATGGAGTTGATCTACCCCCAAATGGATTAAATCCATCTGTACATAGACCGAGTCTAACATTTCGCACTTCCATTGCGAAGTTCTGATGAGTACGATCAAAGTGCTTCCAAGCTTCAGCATCAACAGGATGCGTGATCTTGTTTTCATCGTGTTGAACTTTATTTGCATGCCATCTCATGTGTTTAGCTGTTCTTGAAGACATATACAATCGCTGCAATCTAGGAGTGATAGGAAAGTAGCGGAGTGACTTGTATGAAATTTCTTTTGATCTCGTGCTACCATTGCCTCTTGTCTTTGCCTTGAACCGAGGATGCCCACATGACGGGCATGATATGTTGTTTTCCTGATCCTTGAAATACAATATGCAGTGATTTGGACAAGCATTAATCTTTTTGTAACCCATACCTAGAGCGTTGACCATAACTTTCGCACGATAGAAATTTTGTGGCAATTTCTCATCTTTGGGCAACATACTCTTCACAATCATGCACAAATGGTCAAAACATGATTGACTCAAATTATACTCGGACTTCAAATTCATTAGTTGAAGAACTGCAGACAAAATAGTGTGACTCTCACAACCGTTCCAAAGTGGCTCATCAGCATCTCTAAGTAAATCATAAAATCTACTAGCTGCATCGTTTGGTGATTCTTCATCTACGACAGTTCTTACATCACTAGAACTCATAGCATAACCCAGTTCTGTTCCTGCGGCATCAAATATCAAATTCGTATATGGATTATCGTGCACCACATTCACCCGTGCATCAAAATCGTTTCTAAATTCTTCTCCATGAAACATCCAGTTCTGATAATCACTCACAAAACCCTTCCTGTATGGGTGATGTCTAACGCTAAGAGGTTCTACAAATCGATTATTCTTACAAATCTTGCAGGGACACCTAATCTGACCTGTAGGATCCACTGTACTGACACTTGCCGTTGCAAATTCAATAAAACTGTCAACACCATCCATATATTCATGCGATAACTCATTGTTCACTATCCTACGGTACATCCATTCACGGTTTGCAGTCATTCAGTCGTATGATGTTACAAATAGTATCCTAACGAATTAAAAAAAAACAATCAGAATGCTACGATGAAGAAAATATCAAATTTATCATGCAATATACTATGTCAAACAATAACAAGAATTTTGATGCATGCATTGATAACTTATTATTTTCATGTGCAAACTATTCATGACACGATACAATCATTTGAAGCATGCTTTTATTATAAAATTTCACATGGAAGTCAAAATCAAATTGAAAGTAACTACATGCAAGCATGGATATAATTACATCAAACATTGCAATACATCATAATCATTCATATCAAACAAATGACAAACATGTACCTGCAGCAAACACACTTCAATATCTCACTAACTACTACCATGCTTAGCATGGACTCCGTACTCCAAAAATAAGAACACTTTCATATTCCTACATTAAAATCATGCTCAGCATGATCTCCGAACTCCAACAAAGCAACCCTAAATATCAACAACTAAGTGAGTGTGTGAACAATAAAGTGTTACATCTAATAAATTAAATAACATGTGATACGCTTGCATCACTTACTCACCACGGGTATTTACCCGATTTGCATTGTTTTTGTCATTTACTTACCACGGGTGGCGGGGCACAAGCGAGTTCCATTGAGAAATCTGCATAAAAAAAATGATGTTTTAAAATGATGTCACCATGAAAAAAAAACCTTTCAAACTTAGGACAATAGGATCCTGCCAACTCATCCTTGGGCGGATATGGATCCACGAATATCATATTTGTAGGAATTGTGACTAAATTTGCTAATGGGCAGCGCCGTTTGAAAAATAAGGTGTGGAGGGGCCCCGCTGAGCATTCAACGGGGCTCAACTCTTGTGGAAGATTAGTTGAGGTGGCTCTGGCGATTGGAGGCACATGTAGGTGACTCCGATGAGGCTCCGACGGACATGGGAGATGCTCAGGAGGCTGTGGATGGAGAGGTGTGAGGGTTGAACTCGAGCGCAACGAAGGAGAGGGTGCAATGGGAAAGGGCTTTTCCTTACCGGGGTCGAGCGCCTGACACGGCGGGGTCGACCCCCTGCCGGACATCAAAAGGGGTTGACCCCCGGCCGGACACGGCGGGGGGTCGACCCCCCCGACCGGACACGGCAGGGGGTCGACCCTCTACCAGGGTTGACCCCCGGCCGGACACGGCAGGGGGTCGACCCCCGGCCGGACACAGCAGGGGGTCGACCCCCTACCGGGGTCGACCGCCTGGCGGAGTTGACCCCCTGCCGGAAAACGCAGGGGGTCGACCCCCAATCCATTTAACGGTGGGGGCCCGGAAATACCTGCGGTTGCTCCGGGCGACGGCGGAAGGTTGACGGAAATCGACTTCCGACAAACGGTGGGGGCCGGCAGAGAGGTCGATGGGGATGGATAGGGCGGCTGAAGGAAGAGGGCGGCAGGAGGGAGAGGGCGGCGGGCGGGAGCAGCGAAAGGAGAAAGGAAAAAGAGGGTTGGGTTTAGGGGTAATGCGACATTTCGCGACGGATTAATTCCGTCGCTAAGCCATCGTAATTCAAAAAACGAAAAAGGCGACAGAAAATATTCCGTCGCCTAGGCCGTCGCTATTTTGCGACAGAATTTTAGCCGTCGCAATTCCGTCGCTAACTGCCGTATTTATTGCGACAAAATATTCTCTCGCACAATCCGTCGCTACGTAGCGACGGATTTTGCGAGGGAATATAATCTGTCGCTAGTTTCGTAAAATTCTCCAAATATAGCGACAGATTCATTTCTCTCATTAATCCGTCGCTAAGTAGCGACGATATAACTCCGTCACTAATCAACTGTTTTTTTGTAGTGTTTGACAATATCATGTGACTATGATCATAAAACTATGAGGCTTTGGATCTGGACGCAGCCATGCATGTTCAGGTTCTAAACTAAACCAACAAATTTGTTGGATTATTCAAATGATCAGAACAGGAGTCCGAAATGTATCCGGGCCTGTTCAATTCCAATTTCCAAGTGGCCAAGGGGATATTAGATCCTAGATAGCCCGGCCTGACCCGGTAAGCTTTCGAGCCAACCAGTCCGGCCCCAGACCAAAGACCATGTCTGACTGGACTTCGACTGTCTTGCCGTATCTTAAATGACCAAAATGCCCCTCAAAGCAACACCCCTCAGGTTCAAATTAACAAACCCAAAATGCTCATGATATTATCTTTAAACACACTGTTAATACAGACATTAAAGTTTAGAAACAAAATAATAATAATAATAATCCTGCATGTGTATGGATCTGTACAATTATTTTTTTGTTTACCCCTATCCTACGTGTACCTCCAGATCATGCCCCCCCATCAAATACGTACAAACCAATAGGGACCAGCCACATCATCATGGCGGACCCCACATAAACGAATAGCCAACTTAAACCTCGGCACAATTAGTTGGGGCAAACCCTAATCTGGATTTCTCTAGATCATAAAGTACGTGAAAATTCTGTTGCTGATAGTTTCCCAATATGGATAGGGAGGACTGTGGGGCCTCCAACAGAGCCAAGCAGATGACCCCTCCTGGCTCAAGCCTGATGAAGTAGTTGTCAACTGGGAAGCTCCAGACCGCCCCATCCCAGAACAGGATGCTGAACTCCGGCAGCTTGACCCGGTCAACGCTTGTAGCATTGAAACAAGGGTCCAGTGGGGGGAATCCACGGACCAGGTCCAGACCTTTTACTTTCCTCAAGAAGGCAGACCTGATGTTTGCCATTGCGGACTTGGGGAAGTAGGTCAACGTGGTCCCAGAGTCCACTATGGTCCCTCCGGCTCCGTCAGGACCGATCTGGAATGTCTCGGGAGGGATGGCCAGGACTTCCCCACCGACTCGAACAGCCCGAACCCGGACGTAGTAAAACGTGTCCACTGGTGAGTCCTTGACCGCGACGAGCTCAGTGAATTGCAGGTCCGGGTGCCGCACCAACCCCTCGTCCTCGCCGAACACAAGCCGGCCACTCACACTCGCGTTTGAGTCACGGTCAACGAGACAGTACGAGAACTTGCGGCCATATGCTGACTCAAGCTGGCTTGAAAATGAGAGCGGACCCCGGCCGAGCCCAAGTAGGCCAGCTGCACCGTGGAAAAGGCCGCGATTCCAGTGACCGCATCCGAATACAGTGTTTTCGATCCGAATGGCCGATCTGGGTCCACTTGGGCCTGAGGTCACGTTGACTGTGAATGTCTCGGTGGCTAGGTCGCCTGTGGTGTTTGATCGGTCTCCATACCAGTAGAAGTACTCACACGTCCCATTCCCCGATCTGCAGCGGGGACGAGACGTATCGGGAGGTGAGACATGCAAGCAAGCCGGGTCTTTGCAAGACATCAGGTGGAACGACGATGATTGACCCGGGTCATATGGTGAGCCGAGTTGCTCAAAGCAGTCGTTGCATGGGAGGCACTGGATCCAGTTCAGGTCGCTCCCGGTGTCGATGATCAGCGAGAAGTGTTGCGGGGGCGTGCCAATGTAGACGTCCATGAGGTACTCACCACAGCCAACGCTCACACCGGACTGGAGGGTGGCCACCATCAGAGGTCTGCCCGGTTCAGGCTGCAATGCGGTTCTCTCACGACCCGGCTTGTTCTTTGACCCGGTCAACAACCTGGCATTCTCATGGGCCTTGACATGCTTCACCGGTGGGATGGGATGGTGAACCGGTTCTTCCATCAAACCGGGTTGTGGATTCCGGGGCCTTTTCTCGTTGATTCTATCATGGAAGGTGCGGATTCGAGAGACGTCTCGGTAGCTGGACTCCAGCAGCGATTCGATACGACGCTTGTGGTTCCCGAGTCGCTGGTCCCGGTGGAGGAGATGGAGCTTGATGGGTTTCCTCCGCTTGGCGTCGTCGGATGGGAGTTGGCAATTCGTCTCGGAGATGGGCGGCTCTTCCGGGAGGGCGATCCCGTGAAGGACCGAGCCGTCTGTGAGGTTGAGAAAGGCGGAGGCCGACGAGAGGATTAAGAGGAAAGAGAAGAGAGAGAGGACGTACATGGTGAGAGAAAGCATGCTTGTCTCTCTTCAGGTGCTAGATTCTTTCTCTCTTCTGATGAAGAACTCTCTGAAATTCGATACCCACAAAACAGAACAAAACCGGAAGACGCAAGAACGAGAGAGAGAGAGAGAGAGAGAGAGAGAGAGAGAGAGAGAGAGAGAGAGAGAGAGAGAGAGAGAGATAAATGAAGAGGTGGCGTGGAGGGGAGGGGAGAGTTTGGTTAGAATAAAAGGAGGGAGGAGAGGGTGAGGGTGCAAGGGATTCTTCGTGGGAGCTTCGCATGGATTTCATCGGTTGGGGACTCGGGGAAAAGAGGTCGAGGGTGGTTGATCATGGAGTCGTCAGTAGAGTAGAAAGCCAAAAAAGTCTGACAGTGAAAGCGAGGCCTCAACAAGCTAAGGGTGACTCTCCTCCATTAATAAGAGGGGGGCCACGTTTCCCAGCTTGGTAAATGAGCCGAACGAACCAAACAGAGCATGTTCGGGCTTGACTCGTTTGCCAGGGGACCAAGCTTCTGACTCGGCTAATGGCCATATTTAGTCGAGCCGAGCTCAAGCTTAGTTCCTTCTTGAACAAGGCAAGCCGAACAAAAGCTGACTACTCTAAAAAAAAATCATGATATATATATATATATATATATATATGCACAAGTTTCAACCGAGTTTGTTTGGGATCAATTGCTTGGCTCATCAGCTGTATAGCCGATCGTGAATGAGTTCATGATGAGCTAAACCGAGCTGAGTCACGAACTGTTCAGTTCATTTATCAGCCCTACTCCCAGCTCCAGAGAGAGAGAGAGAGAGAGAGAGAGCTAGAGAGATGGTGAAGGTAATGAGAACCATGGTTTTTACCTCGGGATGGTCAACATAATTACGATATTGCAATTCATGATCTCTCTCATCCATATGCTAGATATACTTGGTCTATGTCAGTTTTTTTTTATTTTTTAAATAAAATTTTTCCATTGAGACCGTCTTAATCGATATATAGATCAGCACACCTGTTCCCTTGTAACTGATTTGGTCCTTGAATGAGCAGTAGTCAAATGGTCAAAAGTTCTTTAAAGTCATCGAAAGCACCTTGTGAACGAAAAAAGTTTCATAACCAGGTAATGACTTTAAACTGGTTAGGTGGTGTTTGATTGCACTCCACTTCTCAGGATAAATGAGATAAGATGAGATGTTATCACGTTTGGAAGCAAGAAAAATTTTCATAGTAAAAGAAAATTTTGTTTATGAGATGTTTTTTATATAATAACTTTTTCAAATGAGTTTTCGTTTGTTTGTGTAGCACGAGAAAAACAGATCTAGTGAAAAAATGTAAGAAAAATAAGAGAGAGAGTACTTGAAAATGGTAGTGGGTGAGAGGAACATGAAGATGAGAGAGAGACCTGAAAATGGTGGTGAATGAGAGAAAGATGAAAATGAAGGAAGCTCTTTTTGTGATAGCCCTATGGAATGAGATTGTTGTGGGTAAAGCTGGAGAAAATTTTCTTATAAAAAATTACAATTTGTAAAAAAAAACTTTTCTTTGAATTTTTTTTTCTAATTTGAAACAGTTGAAAAGTTATAATTTTTTATTTCCTACTTTCACTTTTCCTACTATTTTCTAACTTCCAAACAAGTCCACTAGTTTAAAGTCAAGATTTAACCTTTTGAGTTCAAAAAAATCATGCATTCCTCGAGTTCCATTCTTCACCCAGGTGTTCATGCATTCCAAAACGACGACCATCTCCTTTTTAGGCTTTTACCGTGCAAGGAATTGAGGCTTTTGGCGTCCCCTGTTATTTTTGGAAGTCATTTTCATGTCTTTATTGTTCATCACTAGTCCCTTCTCACAAATACAAGCCTAATTCTTTCCTGGCATTAGAGTAATGTACATATAGTCGCCTGATAAATGGTGAATCTATGTCTAGCTGCCTCAGTTTTCAAATATTAATTTAACTTTTTTAAGAAATTACTTAGACGGCTATGTGATATTTTTTACATTAAAATTACTTATTTACCCTTAAGTGTAGCTAAAAATTAGGAAGCAACAAAAGTTACATTCAATAATTGAAAAAAAAAGGTCAGTGAAAAGTATCATTCTAAAGAGTTGGCTAGAGTTAGGTAATATGAAGAGTAAGTTAGGCAGTCTAAGATTTCTTGAGAAGGCAAGCATTTTTCTTAAATATTTGGAACCTGAGGCAGCTAAGTGTATATTACCCTTTATATTATGCATGGCTTCCAGCTAGAAAAATCTCAACTATAGTTACTAGAAGCACCTAGGCTTTTAGTGGGAAGCACACTTTCCCTTAGCTTCTTCGTTAATTTCCCCTCATTTCCCACTTGTTTTCTCTCGCTTCCCTCATGCCCAATGTTTTTCATATTAATGCATGATACTTTTTATTATAACAAGTTTTCATATTAATTCCAATGTTGTTAAGTACCTATGCTTCGAGGCGTGAAGCACATGCTTGAGTTGCGAGATGAGCCTTCATGCATGCCTCGAAGCTCAACATTGAGGCATTGTTGTTTATAAGGCGTGCACCTTAGTGCTTGAGGCTCACGCCTCACTGGAGGTATGTGCATTGAGGAGGAACACATATCTCGTATACTAAAAAGGTATTCACGTAAAAAGGTAATGTTTCACGCATTCATATAACTTGAATTACGTTGCCAAGTGGGTGCATTAAGGGCAACATGTCTTTTCATTTTTCTAAAAGTTGTTTAGTCTTCTTTTTCTTGCCTCTTGGTATGGGTCTCTCTCTCTCTCTCTCTCTCTATATATATATATATATATATATATAGAGAGAGAGAGAGAGAGAGAGAGAGATTCTCAAAATTTTATGAGTTTTGGAGATTCTCTTTTCGAACAAACAAACCCTAATTTTGAGTTGTTTAGTTCAAACATCCCTCGTTGTTCATTAAAAAGAAGTCTGATTTGAGGTTTTTCTTCTCGTGTTGCATATTTTGCTCTTTCAATTTGAGGTACGAATAAATGTTATTTCTCTTGTTTCTTATGAAAATTATATATGATTATCAGGTAGAGCTTTTTTCACATTGTTTGGTAAGGCATTTCATTCCAAATGGTGATTGTGAATCTTCTAAGTTCATAAGTTTCTCTAATATTAGAATAACTTGACCAAATATATATGCAAAGGTGAACTACAAAACACTATAACCCAAACCATGACGTGTTCATCTACTTCTTGTGTAATTTTTTTTCTTTCAACCCGATCTTTGAAAGCTCAACATGAGTCATGCATATTTTCAATTTACTTATGAATTGAGATTTGAATCAAATTGGATGATACTATTTTAATTAGGTAAGATATGTTATGTTGGTTTTGTTTTTAATCTTACTTTAAAACCAAGTTGGATCTTTTAGTTCTTAAGCTTTGATATACTTATGTCTTTGGATATACTTTTTGTGTGTATAAATGTGATCCTTTTTTATGCAAAAAATTATATATTCTTGCATGTTATTGTTAGTAAAATACATAATTTTTTTTTATTTTATTTTATTATATAGTTGCATGTTTTCTTATCTTGCACTACTCATTGTTGTGATACTTGTGCTTCAACTTATGCCTCGCTTTATCGAGGTTGTAATGCTTTTCCTTGACGCTTTTAACAACCTTGATTAATTCCACATCCCTTCTTACTCCTAATGGTACTGTTTCTCACTCATTTCATGTGGTTTCCTATTGACTTCCTCCGCTCTTTTTTTCACTTCTCATGCACTTTCACTATCTTTTCGTACTCATTTCCATGTGGTTTCCGGAAGGGTGGTGTATGTTCGCCCCCGATGATTCACTGAATCCCACGTCTGTGTTCAGAGCTTTAAATAAGCACCACGTATACAAGCACATGGGGCTCGTATTCCCGTGTATGTTGACATAACTTTGCATCGGACTCTGGTGTTGTTGCAAAGACTTAAGTACCCTTTCTTGCTATTCTTCTCATAAAGTGATGGTTTGAGAAAATGATAAAAATGCCCTTCATCCAGAAAGTCGAGGATGATGTTGACTCTTCAAAGTCTTCTTCTTTTTCTGTTTAAAAAAAGGACAAACATGTCCTCCATCCAGAAAGTCGAGGATGATGTTGACTCTTCAAAGTCTTCTTCTTCTTTCTCCGTAAAACACTGTAAAACCCTCTCTCTCTCTCTCTAGAGAAGAAATCAAGAGAGGCAAAGAGTTCTCCCTGGAGAAGGCTATGAACATCAACCCTCTCACTCTCTCTCCCTTCTCTCTCTACTTCTGTGCACATCCAACAGACGATCCTATATTGCTCCATCAAACACCAACTGACCTGCACACTGACTGTAGCATCGTTCAACTTGAAGAGTTTATATGTATAGGAGAATACAAAGATGTCTCTCGGATTCATTGGAACCTTTTATTTCTTTTTCAATGTGCAGTTGGCTCTTATCATTTTCAATTGCTTTTAAGATTATACTTTCAATTGTAGTTTATTTTAAATCCATTGATTTGTATGTAATCGGAGCTCATTTCGATTTGAATTTTTTACTGCAACTTCATACATATGTCTTCATGCTCTCCACCAAAAATTAGATCATTCTGAGTTTGTTTGACCCACTTTAAAAAGTCGAGGTTTGGAACCTGTTATTTTGCACCGTCAGTATTTTAGCATAATCAGGACCAACTTATGGGAGTGATTTCTCCCTAACTAGAGATGATCTTTTCGATCCGTAAAAAGGGTTGTTTTTAAATTGAAGCTAGTTTGTCCATATCAAATTTCAGCAATTTTTTTGGTGTTTTCATACCAGTTTTGGGTTAAAAACCACAACCCTGTTACCCTGTGTCATTTTAACAGCTCAGATTTTGATCCATTTTGTCAGAATTTTATTTCCCTAATGAGAGATCATTTTTCAATTTCGTAAAACGGGTTCTCTTTGCTTATGTGTCTAGTTTATCTCTGTAAATTTTTAGAATTTTTCATGATCAATTGCTATTTTATTTTGATTTAATACCAGAACCCTGTATCCAGATTTTGTAAATGTTCTGATTTTGGCCCCCATATCATGACTGTTGTAGCCTTCCTTCAACAAATCGCTATTTGATTGACAATATTCTTCAGCAAGTCGTTGTTATAATTTTTTTGGGTCTATAATGTGTCCCTACTACGATTTGTAGTGTTTTCGGGTCTCCAACGACCCCTACAATGATTTATAGTGTTGTCTGATCTTTTAACAACGATTTGTAGTATTTTCGGGTCTTCAATGACCTCTTCAACGATTTATAGTGTTGTCCGATCTTTTAACTATAATTTGTAGTATTTATGCTTAGATTAGAATGAATGAGCATGTAGTTTAAATTTTCATTTTTCATAATCAATATGTTGCATTTTTTATTTTCATTTTCAATAACACTATGGTGAAACACGAATGACACAAGCACCATTCTAATAAAAGGTGATTAAATCCTAAGTTGACGATACCAAATTTTGGGTCAAAAACCACAACCCTGTCACCACAACAGGGTGACAAGTTGGTATTCCGCAAATTGCTATATAATGTTTTTGAATTGCACTATAGCGATTTGTAGTGTCTTCTGCAAATCGCTATAGCGATTTATAGTGTTATTCAGTAAGCAGATCGTTGTAAAACGCTACCCAAATTAGGATAAACTTGTTAAAATTTATAATTGTTTATACATATTTGATATTTTAAATTTGTTAAAATTCAGGATTGGACTGGTTACAGATTAATCTTATTTAACCATGATTAAACAAAATATTTCTGGTTTTTTATATATTTGAAATATCAAATAAATATATAAAGTTATAAAAATTTTCAGATATAAACTAGACAAATAAAGCAAAAAAATGTTTTTTACAGATTTGAAAAATGATCTCCCATGACTCTTGCAAAATGAACTAAAAACATGAGTAACTTAAACGATATAGAGTGTGATAGGGTCTTGGTCTTTGACCAAAAACATGCATGAAATTACCATAAAAATTGCTGAAAATTGACAGGAATAAACTAGACTCAATAAGAAAGACACCGCTTTGTACGGATTTGAAATCCGATCTCCGGTTAGGGAGATATGCCCCCGACAAGTTGGTCTTGATTCAAATAGCGATTTACACGTGACGGCTATAGCGATTTGTAGTGTTAATCGCTATAGCCATCACACGTCTATGTTCGGCAGGTCGAATGAGCGCCACATATTCATGCACATGAGGCTCGTATGCCCGTGTATGTTGACACACCTTTGCATCGGACTCTGGTGTTGTTGCAAAGACTTAATCACCCTTGCTTTTCTTGCCCTGAAATGATGGTTCGATTAAATGACAAAAATATCCTCCATTCAAAAGCTGTGAAACGATCGTTCGAGAAAAGGACAAAAAAGTCCTCCATCCAGAAAGTTTGATGTTTCCTATTTAAAGTGGAGACGTTCCCTATTTCATTAAACTCCTGCGCGATCTGTTGTAACAGTAGCTCCCATTATCAACCCAAACTTTGCCTTCGTCTCAAGTCGAGTTTTTTGCCTTGTTTTTTATCTTGTTTTACAACACATTGTCGCCTTCTCGTGCCTGCCTTGTGTTACAAAACATTCTTGTGTCTTCGCTTCATTTTTGCTGTCGTTAGGCATCATGGAAGAAAGCAATGATGCACAAACATTCCAACAAGTGCCATTAAGGCAGCGTGAGTATCCTTTCATCTCATCATGCTATCGATGAAGAAGGCATGTCATCTGGTGTGCCATTAAGGCATTGTTTGGTTATTGCAGGTAGATCATGTTCTTACGATGGTTGGAAACTTATCGATATTTGTAAGACGCTGGGACCTGTTGACAAGAATGCTTGTTTACAAATGCTAGGAAGGGCCTCTACCCCATCAGGTATCCTACATTAACTCATTATATGCATTGTATCGATTTGTTTGCTATTATGCTCAATTTCTTTCTTATCGATTTATAATTTATTGTGCGATATATTTATCGACCTTTTAGATAGTATGGTTTTGATTGTCGAGTTGTAAGTTATTATGCTGAATTGCCGTATCGATTTTCAATATCTTATGTTATGTAATATGTATTTCTAAGATATTTGTACATAGACTTTGAAAACGTGTACTTGCAGAAACACATCGTTACTTGCATGTGGGGGGTAGGGGGGGGGCAATTTTCGCAGGCATGTCGCTGCTCTTTTAGCGACTTCGATTGGACTCGCTTTTGAGCCAAGTGGATGTAATGAGAGCGTTATCATCAACACACATGTATGACATGTGTATTACAATTGGCATGGTAAGCGACAACTCGATGCTCAGTATTAGAAAACATCAAACCGCACTTGCTTTGATACTGTCATTCATTAAATTGTTGCATTGACTTGCTTAACCTTATCGGTATCCATTGTTATATGCATCTTGATTAAATCCTAGTAAACGTATACGCTTGCTAACTCCACTATCTTCTCTTCTTTTTCGTTGCTTGTAGGCATTATGGAAGAAAGCAATGATTCACAAACATTCCCACCAGTGCCATTAAGGCAGCGTGAGTAGCTTTTTATCTCATCATGCTATCGATGAAGAAGGCATGTCGTCTGGTGTGCCATTAAGGCATTGTTTGGTTATTGTAGGTAGATCATGTTCTTACGATGGTTGGAAACTTATCGATATTTGTAAGACGCTGGGACCTGTTGACAAGAATGCTTGTTTACAAATGCTAGGAAGGGCCTCTACCCCATCAGGTATCCTACATTAACTTATTATATGCATTGTATCGAAAAACCCATGTTTTAGTAACATACTTCTGTTTTTGTGAGATACATTTTTGTTAGTTAATATCGATTTTTTTGCTATTTTGATGCAAACACAGATTGATATATTGCTTAAAACATTGTTGAGCTTATCATAAGGTTGCAATAAAGATGATGTAGCTCAATCAATCGAAAGATCTGGAGAATTGAATATCTATACTATTGACGCAACCGAAGAATTGAACATTTGCACTAATGATGCACATGAAAAGAAGGGTGCAGTCATTAGACCCACTCTTGACTTGAATGTTCCAGTAGAAGAAATGCAATTCAATAATGAGGTAGACTACCACGACAATACACATAATAAAAGTGTAGGCACCAGGAATGTACATGGAAGTACACTTGACTTGAATGTTACAGTAGAAGAAATGCAAGTTAATAAAATGGCAGATTTTGATGTCAGTACACACAATAGAAGCGTCGAAACTGGGAATGAACATCGAATTACACTTGACTCTGTTACTGTAGAAGGAATGCAGTTTAATAATGAGGAAACTGCATATAAATTTTACAATGATTATGCCTTAAAAGTTGGCTTCAGTGTGAGAAGGTTTTCCTGGTCAAAAAATGCACATGGTGTCGTGGTTAGAAAGACATATGTTTGTTCCAAGCAAGGTTGGAAGAAATCAATAGGAAATCCAACAAGGAGCATGTCAGAATCAAGATGTGGATGTCAAGCGAGAATAGTTTTGAGAAGACATCCGAATGAGAAATTTGTCATGCGTACTTTAATCAGTGATCATAATCATGAGTTATCTGCATCATGTATGACTCCTATACTAAAGTCACATCGTAAAGTAACTGTAGCGCATGCTGCAATGGCTGAAATAGCCGATAGCGTCGGCACTGCACCAAGGAAGACATACAATTTGTTTACCCGCATGGATGGTGGTCGCGAAAATGTGTCATTCACACCTTTGGATCTAAGAAACCACTTGAGAAGGAAGAGGACAGAAAACATGAAGAACGGAGAAATATGTTCTTTGGTTCATTACTTACAGAATAAATCAAGCAATGAACATGGTTTCTTTAGTGCAATGCAAGTGGACGAAGATAGATATGCTGTGAATATGTTTTGGGCAGATTCAAAGTCAAGAGTGGATTATGAATGCTTCAATGATGTGCTTGTGTTTGATACTACAGTAAAGATTAATACTGAACAGTGGCCATTTGCGCAGTTTGTCAGAGTGAACCATCACGCACAGAGTTGTATATTAGGTGGGGCGTTTTTGTATGATCAGACCATGGAAAGCTTTGAGTGGTTGTTCAGAGTATTCACACAGGCAATGAACGGGAAGCATCCTGAAACTGTACTTACAGATGGTGATCACGCAATTGCGGCTGCAGTGCTTCATGTGTGGCCAGATGCACATCATCGCCTATGTTTGTGGCATATCTTTCAAAATGTAGCAAGGAACATAGGACACATATTTAATCAGAATACAGGGTTTGACAAAAAGTTTGCAAGGTGTGTACTTCATAGCGTAGACGAGGTCGCCTTTAAGTCAGATTGAGAGCAAATGATTAAGACATACGACCTTATTGATTGTCTGTGGTTACAAAATTTATATGCAGAAAAAGAGAAGTGGGCATTGGCATATGGAAGACAATACTTTTGTGCAGGTATGATAAGCACACAAAGAACTGAATCTATGCATGCCACGCTGAAGAAGACCCTGTATTCATGTTTAACAATGTTTCGTTTCATGGAACAATATGATTTATTTGTAGACGGTCTAAGACAGAGTGAGCTTGAACAAGACGTGAAATGCTTCAATACACGACCTCTAACTCTTTGCATGAAAATATTGATGCGACCTGCAGCTCTGTATACACTGACTGTATTTGAATGGATCAAGAAAGAGGTGTTACATGTCATGAATTGCAAAATAGAAGGACTCGTGCAAACCGAGAATATGCACAAATACCATATTTTATGACAGGGCGAAAACCATCACGAAAGGCAAGAAGCACATGTCACGTACAATGTTGACAACGGAAGAGTTGAATGTTTGTGCAAAATATATGAATTCAAAGGTATTCTATGTTGTCATGCATTAAAGGCACTCAATCAAGAGAAGATACAAGAAATACCTGAGTCTTACCTATTGCGAAGATGGAAGAGACGTGCAAAGATTGAAATGCTCGTTATGGACAATGCGAGTAAATCTGGTGTTGACCAGAAGTGCCACATAGGCTCTCGTTACCAACAACTGTGTAGGTCATTCATGCATGTTGTTGATTTGGCATCGAGAAGTGAAGAATGCTATGTATCTGTGAGAAAAGCTGCAATGGAGTTACTTGAAAACGTGGAGTCAATTCACCTTAAGTCCGTTGCAGCGAATGAATACCAACCGAAGATAATGGGATCGAACAACGTAGGTGAAAATCATGTTTCGCTTGACACTCCTGAGAAGTTGCGCCGAAGCGTAAACAATATATTCAACAAGTCAGTAGTGAACGTTGTTGATTATGATGAACATATTCATGAAGCGAAGGGTATCAAAAGAAAACATGCCTCTGATCGCAGTCGTCAGAGGTCAAAGGGTGCACTAGAATTGGTTGGCAAGAAAAGGACTAAGAAACAACCAACCTGTAATAAAAAACAACAAAGTCCTTCGAATGAACAAGTATTTTAGACATTATATTGCTTCCCATTACGTGAAGCTTGTCAATATCTAACTCGTGTAATGTCCAACATGCAGCAATACCCTACAGAAGTACCAGCAAACGTTGAAACCTCCATTCCTCCCGACCAGATTTCTGGCAAGGATCGCTTCAGTTTTACAAGACTATTGGTATGTAATCAATGTGGTGAGGAGGTATGCATTTCTTGTGAAACTTAATGCAGTGTCTTATATTTTCTCTATCATGACAGGCTCTGATGCATTCGACAGATGAGTATGGGACGCAGGAATCTCGTGTGGGATATTAGTTTAGTTGTCATGCCTCTTTGCATGACCCGATTTCAACATTGTCGGATTTGTTACGAGTTTATAGTGATTTGTCATCGACGACTTGCGGTTCATGCTTGTGTTTTTGCTTAAATCGATAAGTAGCAATTTGTGGCTTCTGCTGGAAGTCGATTCATGACATCACTGAATGGCAATTTGTGGTTATCGTTGAATAGCGATCTGTGTCACCGCATCATAGTGATGTGTGAGTATTGTTCGAATGTCAATCTAAGCGGACTGAGAAAGGTTGTTCAAGTAAGTTTTTATGGGGCATTGATCAAGGTTGCGATTCATTTTATGATCTGAGTAAGCTATCACCACGCAAATGAAATCTTTCTTAGATCATAAAATGAAACGCAACCTTGATCAATGCCCAAAAAAAACTTACTTGAACAACCCTTCGCATCCCGCTTAGATTAACAGTCGAACAATACCCCCAAATCATTATGCTGTGGTGCCAAATATCGCTATTCGATGATAACCAAAAAATCGCCATTAAGTTATGTCATTAACCAACAGAAGCCAAAAATCGCTATTTATCGATTAAAGCCAAAATACAAGCACGGATTGTAAGTCGTCGATGACAAATCTCTATAAACTCGTAACAAATCCGACGATGTTGAAATCGGGTCATGCAAAGAGGCATGACAAGTAAACTAATAGCCCACACGAGATTCCTGTCCAGCTGACAGCACAATCGCTTTCCTGCGATAACCACAACTGGCTATGCAGCGATTACGAAGACTACTTACGCAGCTCCAAGCGATTGCGAGAAATCGAACCTTACATTTCAACGGCGCCATTCCTGGACGAAGAAAGATCAACCATGGAACAAAGAAGGAATTCCGGTCAATTTACCAACGTTAGTTGGTAAAGCTATGATTGTAATTAAAATGCGTCGATTCAACTTCTTCTGCAGCAATTCTTTCGTGTTCCCAACACCTCCAATTGTTATCTTGTGAAAACTTTTAGCCATATGTTGTAAATAAAAGCCTAATCAATGTGTCGTTTCTCTTCCTCACTTCATTTTTAATTGGTAAGTAAACCTCTTCGTCTTTTACAGGGTGAGCTTTGTTCGCTTTAACAATGGAAGTGCAAGTGTGAGTGGTACTCCACAATTACTCACAATTGCTTTGGAGTTTTTAACGTGGGATCGTTCAGATCCCTCTGGTTTTTATCACCAAACGACCGCACAATCGCTTTACACTAGTATCGTTTAACAACGCAATTCAGTGTTGACTAACACCGCTACGTGCTACCGCCATGTAGGCCGCGAACAATAATTTAAGGAGTTCTGACGTCGTAAATGATATCAGTGAATAGCGATCAGAGAAGATTGATGCGACAAAATCGCTACTGATGATTATAAGTAAACTGTAAGTAAATTGCAATCGCGCAATAGGATGCCGGCCAGCCAAAATCGGTACGATATTGTTCTATGTCAGAAATCGCTCATTTGTGAGGAATTCAATTCATGAGGTCAACAACGCAAACGGCAATGGCTTGTCCCTTTGTAAACGTTGTAAGTCAACAAGGATTTACGGTGTTAAATGATACTAGTATAAAGCGACAATGAACGTTGTTAAAAAACCGACAACGGCTATGATATTTGGCATGAATATATCGTTATATCCATGTTTGATAATCAATTGAGTAATCGTCAAAGATTATTCATACCTGAAAAACAGGTTTGTTTGGGTCGGGTCAATCTCCCATTCAACCATTGTTATAATATGAAGTCGAAACGATGGTTTTTTAATTATTTAAAACCCAATCATTTAAGTTGCGGGTTGTCTTCGATAAAGGGCGGTATTCGAAACGACGGTTATTAATTATTTAAAACAAAATCATTTAATTAGCGGGTTTTTTTTCGAAAAAGGGCGGCATGGTAAAAGACGTATTTTGTATTATTTAAAACACAATCATTTCATTTGCGGGCGTTTATCGAGCAAGGGCGGCATGTGAAATGACGTATTATTAATTATTTAAAACACAATCATCTAGTTTGCGGGCGGTTTTCGAAAAAAGGCAGCATGTTAAGGGACGTTTCATTTATATTTGACTGACGACGTCGATTTCGTATCTGCGTTGCAAAGGTGACATCGATATCTTCGTCCAGGCATGGCGCTGAAGAAGAGGACTATGGGAGAAATACGACTAGGCATGGCACCGAAGAAGAGGACTATGGGAGAAATATGACCAGGCATGGCGCCGAAGAAGAGGACGATGTGAGCAGTACGACCAGGCATGGCGCCAAAGGAGAGGACGATTGAAGCTATACGACCAGTCACGGCGCCAAATCTGAGCACGATGGGAGTAATACGACCAGCCACGTCGCCGACGAAGAAGACAACCACTCCCACAATACCACCTTTAGCGCTTAAGACGTATATTTTTGTCTTTTCATGTCCTATTTCGACTTTTGTTGATTACTGTAGAAAATAATTTCAATGTCGAATTCTGAATACTACGCTCATGGTGCACTCAGTGCAACATCCACAGATGAGGGTGGGCGGCAACTCCCTAAGGAGGTCCTAGATTACATCGAGGAGATGCAAGATGAATTTGCAGACAGGAACACTATCAGTAATTTTGTACGTACGCAACCAGTATCATTTACTAGGTCTTCGGTTTGTATGTTCTCAAGTTTGTAAATTTTTGCAACCAGACAATGTGTGATTTTGTCAATTATATTCAAAGCAACGCAACGAGCAATGCAGTACGCATCATCCCCCCTTATTTCATGGTATGTCTAGTCTGCCATTGTTTTATTTGCTTTTATGACTTACTCACTTTTCTTGGTGGTTAAACCTTATTATTTCGTGCAACAGATGTACGTCCGTCGAAAGCCATACACCAGTGGATTCGCAGATGCACTACCTTGTTGGAACAACGGTGAAGAGTTTGTAGACTTTGCGAATTTTGATAAGGTAGGTTAACAAACCTCTTCTCCAAGGTTTAGTCGTTACATCCCCATCAGGATCTGTCTATGGAATTATAAATTATTCTATCGATTCGCAGATTTTACTTCCTACGCTGTGGCAAAATCCAGAACATTGGGTCTTATACGAGATGAATTTTGTGGAAAAACAACTATGGTGCTACAACTCATTGGACTGCCACAGTGGTGTAGAACGTGACGCTATGCATTTGGTAAGCTTCTGCCCATAGGTGAAGCATAACTATTTGTGGTGGACCGGACTGTACTATATTTTCCCTTTATCACAGGCGGGATTCCTGAAGGACTATTTGGGTGTCGACATTGGCGAGTGGATGTTGCTCTGTGCTGATGATGCTCTTGTATAAACTAATAGGTTTGATTGTGGCATATTCGTAATGAAGCACATTGAAGCAATATACAATGGAGAAGAAGTTGTTTTCATCGCGGTATGAACTTTGCATCCGCTGTTATTGGGGATTCCTGTTATATATTGGTTTCACATTATATATTTTCTGTTGCAGGAAGATATGCCGGATTTACGCGTGGAAATATGCGAAAATTTGATTGAGTTCAAAAAGAATGGGAGACAGAATCTGTAATGTGAAACCTATCGATTGCTCTCTCTATACAACCTAACGAACTCCGCCATCACCGTTCTCGCCTAACTACGGCTGTGCAGTCGCAAGATGGTGAGGAGCGGTCGGCGGAGGTGGAGTTGGCTGACGTGGAGCTGCCGGCGGTGCAGTCGCGGGCACTTAATTTGCGGTTGTCAGCGGTGGCGAGGGACGCGGTTGCCACGCTGAGGGTGACCATCAAGAGCTTCATCGCGTCCTTTTCCTCTCGCGAGGAGGAGGTTTCAGAGGAGCGGTCGTTCCGTTGACGGGGGTTCATCTAACCCGGTTCCGTTGATGGGGGTTCATCTTCCGGTAGGCAAATTTTGTAAAACTACAAATATTGTAAATCTGTCACCGTTGAAATATAATTTGAACATTACAACACACTCTTGTAAATTGTTGTACTGCTACATCTAAGAAAACTAAATCGTATAGAGACATACTTTTGTGTTGTATGCGCTTAACCAATCCTGGTAATGCTGGTCTTCGGTAATTTAAAATACTGTACAGCGAAAGATATTTTGTTGTTGTTCTGAAATCGTTGTATAGCTCGCTTTCCTTGAACGAAAAGTGCAGAAATGGATCACCGCGATTCCTAGTAACAAAGGCACGTAATGTTCGCTCTGAACAAAGTTGTGGTTTTATATAAGACCAAAAAATATTTCTACAATAAAACCCACTGGCTACGTGCTACCGTGATTTGAACTACCAGGTCCCATCGCATTGATTAGTTTTGAGAATAGCTGTCTGACATGCCATTGTTCAAATTCATTAATGTGGAGGGTATTTTATGTGAGATTTGCTCTTTGTTTATTAAAACTGTCGTATTAGTTTGAAAACTGACGGAGGGTGATAGGACGTTTCATTAATATTTGAATGACACATCGCACAGGTTAAGGATGTGTTCCATTTTGCTTCACGAATAAGGAACCGACAAACCCACAATTTCTGCAAAAGCGACTTGTTCTTGAATCGAGTGCATAGGCGCTTCGACGCAGTTGTTGTATCCATGTAGACTTTTTTCATATATATGCAATATCATAATTAAAGTAAATAGTCGTTTGAAATTAAAAAAAATTATAAATTCTTACACAACATTTCATGGTAGTAGTAGTGAAGCTGACGTTAGACCACCATTTCTGAACAACAAACCCATCTTATTGCTGTGTACTATTTGTAATTACGAAAGTGACATTTTTGGCTCTTGTTCACCGCATTCATCTTGAGTCTCTTTTGCGATTTTCATTCTGTGTGTGTCAGCAATAAGGCGATGTTTACACATCAAACATTTCATAACGATGTTGACTATTATCATTTCGAACATTACAAGGCTTAGTTCATTGCATACATCGCTATCTAATTCTGCGATTGTCAATCATGCGTGTTGGGCACCACTGGTCGCTGCCTTTTACATACTCGTGGCGGCTCTGCTAGTTTCGCCTCCGCAATTAGGAAGGACGTCAATATTTGGCAGAGTTCTTCACAGAATCCAGGTATATCAACCTGCAAAAACAAATTGTAATGTGAAACCAATAGACATGCATTTAATCACTACTAACATAGGACAAGAAATGACATACAGCGTCGAAACAGAGTTTTGCACCATTGTATATCACTTCAATGTACTTTATTACAAATACGCCGCAATCAACGCCATTATCTTGTAATGGAGCATGGTATGCCGTGCGATAGATCCACTCGCTAACATCGACTCCCAAAATGGCTTTGATGAAACCGATCTGAGAATAATGCGACCCAAAGTAAATTCATGACCCCAGTACAGGACACGATACTCATATAGATGGAATCTTACGAGATGGGAAATGTCTAGCCGTAAACCACTATCAACTTCCAAAGAATTGTAACACCAAAATTGTTTTTCGTGTAAATCCATCACGTATAAGACCCAATGTTTTTCTGATTGCCAGAGTGTAGGAATCAATATCTGCAAATGGATCGAAAAACCTTGCATTCTAGGTTTGTTTGCTTACCTTTTCACTTGACAAAAGGTCTCTGCAATGATTACCATTAACCCAATAAGGTAGGCCGTCTTTAAATCCACTGGAGTATGACAAACGGCGTAAGATCGTCTGCATACCAAAACATTGCTAACAACAACGTTAACATACGAATCAATCAGACTTAATCAATAACCAAAAGCAACGTAAAATACAACCGATATACCATGAAATACGGGCTGACGATGCTTATAGTCTGGCTTGGTGCGTTGCTTTTAATATAACTGACGAAATCAGATATAGTCTGTTTGAAGCAAATATGTTGTTGTTAACGCACGTACACATGGCTTACGTATATAGACAACTCCTACTAGTTTCATACGAACAAAATTACTGATCATATTGCATTCTGAGAATTCATTGCGCATTCGTTTGATGTCCTCCACGAGTGATTGACTAAGTTTTCGCCCAACTTCGTCAGTGGATGTTCTACTGAAATGAATAAGGACATTGCAATCAACGATATGGAAATTACATTACATAGTACACACCACAAATCGCAAATAACGGCTTGAAAGAGACAGATTTTGTTGAAAATGGAGACGATGTGAAGACAATATACGCATGATTCGCCATCGTCGGTCGTGTAGCTGTCTTCGTCTGCCTCACCGACCACAATTTTCTACGTTCGGTGGGGGGGGAGAGTCCAGGTTTATGAAGGAATCGTCGGTTTGATTGTTGCTGGTTCACGAAGTAGAAGATAATCACACCGTCGAGTACTTGTGCGACTATTTATGACCCAAAAGATCTACTGCTCAACCAACATGATCAATGAATAATGTACGACAAATCCAAAATTTATGGCAATCGGTTGAAATTGCGTAATTCGACTACATATTTGCTGCATAGTGAGCTGTGGTTATCGCGGAAAGCGATTTGTGCTGTAATACTCGGCCTTTATAAACGGTGTTAGTCAACACCGAATTGCGGTGTTAAACGATACTAGTATAAAGCGATAATAAACGTTTGTTGATAAAAACCAGAGGGATCTGAACGATCCCACGTTAAGAACTCCAAAGCGAGTATGAGTAATTGTGGAGTACCACTCACACTTGCACTTCCACTATTAAAGCGAACAAAGCTCACCCTGTAACAGACGAAGAGGTTTACTTACCAATTAAGAAATGAAGTGAGGAAGAAAAATGACACATTGATTAGGCTTTTATTTACAACATATGGCTAAAAGTTTTCACAAGATAACAATTGAAGGTGTTGGGAACACGAAAGAATTGCTGCAGAAGAAGTTGAATCGACGCCTTTTAATTACAATCATAGCTTTACCAACTAACGTTGGTAAATTGACCGGAATTCCTTCTTTGTTCCATGGTTGATCTTTCTTCGTCCAGGAATGGCGCCGTTGAAATGTAAGGTTCGATTTCTCGCAATCGCTTGGAGCTGCGTAAGTAGACTTCGTAATCGCTGCATAGCCAGTTGTTGTTATCGCGGGAAAGCGATTGTGCTGTCAGCTGGATAGGAATCTCGTGTGGGCTATTAGTTTACTTGTCATGCCTCTTTGCATGACCCGATTTCAACATCGTCGGATTTGTTACGAGTTTATAGAGATTTGTCATCGACGACTTGTGGTCTGTGCTTGTATTTTGGCTTTAATCGATAAATAGCGATTTCTGGCTTCTGCTGGTTAATGATTCATGACATCACTTAATGGCGATTTTTTGGTTATCGTCGAATAGCGATATTTGGCATCGCAACATAATGATTTCGGGGTATTGTTCGACTGTCACTCTAAGCGGGGATGCGAAGGGTTGTTCAAGTAAGTTTTTTTTGGGCATTGATCAAGGTTGCGTTTCATTTTATGATCTAAGTAAGATTTTATTTGCGTGGTGACAAAATACGTCTTTTCCCATGCCGCCTTTTTTCGAAAAAAAACTCCGCTAATTAAATGATTTCGTTTTAAATAATTAAAAATCGTCGTTTCAAATACCACCCTTTATCGAAGACACCCCGCAACTTAAATGACTGGGTTTTAAATAATTAAAAAATTGTCGTTTCGACTTCATATTATAACAATGGTTGAATGGGAGATTGACCCGACCCAAACAAACCCGTTTTCCAGGTATGAATAATCTTTGACGATTACTCAATTGATTATCAAACATGGATACAACGATATATTCATGCCAAATATCGTAGCCATTGTCGGTTTTTTAATAACGTTCATTGTCGCTTTATACTAGTATCATTTAACACCGCAAATCCTTGTTGACTTACAACGTTTACAAAGGGACAAGCCATTGTCGTTTGCGTTGTTGACCTCATGAATTGAAATCCTCGCAAATGAGCGATTTCTGACATAGAACAATATCGTAGCGATTTTGGCTGGCCGGCATCCTATTGCGCGATTGCAATTTACTTACAGTTTACTTATGATCATCAGTAGCGATTTCGTCCCATCAATCTTCTCTGATCGGTATTCACTGATGTCATTTACGACGTCAGAACTCGTTAAATTATTGTTCGCGGTCTACATCGCAAATCCTTATTGCGATGTATTTTCGAAGAGGAGACAAATACAACGATTGCTGGGCAGAAATGCTCTATCATAACGATGGCAACCTTATTTAATTCAATGCCACGCATTCTGAACAACAGACATCTATTTTTTATTAAAACTTATTTATTTACGATATCCACAAACGAAACGTGTCTGTTACATGTAATAATAAAGAATTAAACAATAAAAGAATGTCAAGTTACAACAATTAATTATACAATTACAACAAATAGCTATCGTGATAAAAAAGAATGCCTAGGGTTTATTACTAGGCACTTGACGAATCAGATGAAATATCATACACTTGTCTTTCTGTTTTTATTGGTGGACCCTCTATCCTGGGTGACCTCTGGGGTTGCGTGCATCTTACTAAAAAAGCTGGTCATCATCTCCACAACTGAGTTCAATTGTATTCGCATATTGCTAACTTATGTCCTTAATTTCTTATTCTCCCTCTCCATAAGATCAAACCTTGCGGCAGAGACAATGTGCTCTTTTGTAGAAATTGTTTGCTCCTCATCGCGCTTTGTTGCTGAGGGAATCATTGTTGTAACAGAAGAGAGACGACGTTTTGGTTGTAGAGGCTGGGCTGCAACATGAGAGGGGGCAGTTGGGATGCATGGGTTCCCAATTTTATCAATCGACAGATTTCGACGCATTGGTTCCCAATAGCGTTTGAAATACAAGGGATCAAATTGTCGTCCGTTAGAATCATACGATACGGCAGGGACACCATCCGAGTTCCAAATGAATAATTCATCCATGTAGAGTTCGCGCCAATTCACGTTCCTGCACCCACCATTATTCAACTTCCTTCTCACTTCCAAAGGCATATTTGGGATGGACTGCTTTAAGCCAGATTGTAGGAGAACTCGACTACCATGCTGCAACTCGACTTCATAATTGCAAAACAGCCACAAATCGCGGTCAGACAATCTAGCAGCCTCTACAACAACGTCTTGGTTATCAGCCTCCCCATCTCCATAAGGTCTCCACAAAACCTGTACATTGCTAATTCTTTTTAATAACGAGTGACAAATATATTACAATTTACTTAAGCATGATATGGCGACAATAATATGTACTACAGACAACATTCCTACAACGATGATTACTTAAGAATGTTAAACATTACAACGATTTATAATACTCAATGATAAGTAAACAATTTTAGAACGTTTACCTCATTCAGTTGCAGCCCATCTAAAATGGACTTAGCATTATGCACTGTGACGTTTATTCTAGCCCACCGACTGATCTTTGGAAAACCACAACTCGCAGGGGCAACACGTGGACGCAATGGGATAATATGTTTCCACGCCCAAGCCTAACAAAAACAATATTATTAGTAACACTACAACCTTCAATGAAATTAGTCTACAATTACTAACTGTGCAATCAACAAATACCTGAACAAATGGTCAAAATGTCCCAATTGTTTTCGTACCATTACTCGCACGGTAGAGTTGACTGTACAAGTGTGCGAGCATAGCGACACCCCATGCATAGTTGTCGACTTCGTCTAAGTCTGCCAGGTACTGCAGCCACATGGAACTTATTCTCGAACCAGAACAATCGGAAAATAATGTAAGAGCAAAAAAATAAAGAAGGAAGCCGCGCAACTCTTGATCAGCTGTTTCAGATGCACAAGTAGCGGAGCGACCTTCCCATTTATTACGGATAAATGACACTTTCATTGATGTGGACTTCATTTCACCTAAAATACATTGACTCCATTCGTCCATCGACATTCCCAAAAGGGTCGTGCATTCTTCCCTTGCGTTATAGTTTGAATGCCGTAATAGGACAGCACTGCCATTGCACTTAAGGCCAGTGATCCTCGCCACATCTTCCAGAGTCATGGTCATCTCAAAAGAATCAAACTGGAATGTGTTAGTCTTATCATTCCACTTATTTACCAGGTGGGTCATGGTATTCCAGCAAGTTTCAAAATATTGCTGGTCCAAAAGGGCACCGAAGTGCATATTTCGTAATCGGTCCTTCTGATATGCACTCAGCTGGCCATACCATGACAGAACTACAGGCCATTGACACCGGCCTCCGAGCTTTTCACCTGGTGCTCTACTTCTCCTGTGACCTCCCTATAACAAAAAATAACATATTATTCATACCAATTGTCAATTAGTTCCATTTGTACTTAAAAATATTATTCTACTAACCGCTATAAATAATATTGGTTGCACACAGACTATCGTAGTAATCGCTATAGATATTAATACCTAACACAGTAATCGCTGTACCAAAATCGCTAAACATATTATTAAATCTTCAAAGACAGGCCGGATTTATTTACCTTGGTCACTCTTTTCTCCTGTTCTCCCTCCAACCTAGGCCTTTCTGGTGGGTCCACTGCCTCCAACTGCCTTTCCCTTTCCTTCACTATCGGCTCCACCATCGCCTTCATTTCTCTATCATTTTTCTCGTCCTTCTTCTCCTTCATTATTCTCTCCTTCCTTTTCTCGAGCTCCTTCTCCTTCCTTTCTCTCTCCTTCCTTTCCTCGTCCTCCTTCTCCTTCCTTATTCTCTCCTTCCTTTTCTCGTGCTCCCTCTCCTTCCTTTCTCTCTCCTTCCTTTCCTCGTCCTCCATCTCCTTCCTTTCTCTCTGCTTTCGCTCCTCCTCTTTCTCCTTCCTTTCTCTCGCCTTTCTCGCCTCCTCCTTCTCCTTCCTTTCTCTCGCCTTCTGCGCCTTCTCCTTCCTTTCTCTCTCCTTTTTCGCCTCCTCCTTCCTTTCTCTCTCCTTTTTCTCGTCCTCCTTCTTCCGTCGCCTTTCTTTCTCTTTTTTTTCTTCCTCCTCCAAACAGTGTTTCCTTCTTTTCAGCACTTCCTCCTCCTGCTTCTTCCTTTCTCTTTCCTTTTCTTCTGCCTCCTCCTTCTCCTTCCGCTGCCTTTCTTCCTTCTCCTCCTTATCATTCTTTCGTCGTCTTTCTTCTTCCTTCTTCTTCTTCTTCCGCCGCCTTTCTTCCTCCTGCCGCCTTTCTTCCACCTGCTTCTTCCTTTCACTTTCCTTTTCTTCATCCTCCTCCTTCTTCTTCCGCCGCCTTTCTTCCTCCTGCCACCTTTCTTCCACCTGCTTCTTCCTTTCACTTTCACTTTCCTTTTCTTCCTCCTCCTTCTCCTTCCGTCGCCTTTCTTCCTCCTCCTTCTTTTTCTGCCACCTTTCTTCCTCCTCCTCCTTCTCCTTCCGTCATCTTTCTTCCGACTGTCGCCTTACTTCCACTTGCTTCTTCCTTTCTCTTTCCTTCTGTTCCTCCTCTTCCTTCTCCTTCTGCCGCCTTTCTTCCTCTTCCAAATCTTGTTTCCTTCTTTCCTGCACTTCCTCCTCCTGCTTCTTCCTTTCTCTTTCCTTTTCTTTTGCCTCCTCCTTCTCCTTCCGCTGCGTTTCCTTCTTCTCCTCATTCTCCTTCTCCTTCCGTTGCACTTTCTCCTTATTCATTTGTCTTTGCCTCTCCTCTGCCTCCTTCAGTAGCTTTGCATTGTTTCACATTGCTTTATTGTCCAAGATCCAGTTATCCATTACCGACCTTGACTCAATCTGTACCTTGTTAAAATACCTTTCTCAATCCTTTGCACTCTTTTTTTCCATTTCCCTCTGCTCTGCCATCTTCCTCCGCCTTCTCTTTTCATTCTCCTCCGTATTTCTTTGCTTTGCCTTCTCTTCGTCATCCTTCTTCTGCATCTTTCGTTCTTCAGCATTCTTCCTTTGGTCTGCAGCCTCGATATCTGATGAATAATCCTCCGCATAATACAATTCCAACGCTTTTTCTCTGTCTTTATCGTTCTCAATCTTAAGTATATTTTGGTATCTTTCAAAAACCTTGGATAGATGGGACTGGTGAATCACTTCTCTAATACACAAACCATAGAACGACAGGGCAGCTTTTCTCTGATGAGGCGCAAACATTGCTAACCTGCACAACAAATTAAACGATCATCATGATTACAAATCGTCGCAACATTTGGGTTCATAAGTATACATCTTTGTAAGATTTCTCAAACTTACAAGTCGTTGTATAAGAAGAAACCTACGGATTGAATAACGAAACCTTACACGAAACTCACCGAAACGATAGGGTTAAGTAAGTCAAGGCAACGATTTGTAGTGTTTTTGGATGATCGTAAGAAGGAAAAGGAGGAGGATGCTGCGACTGCGCGTAAGACGGAAACGGATGCTCTGGAACAAAAGAAAGGATGCTCCATTGTACACAGATGAAAGGAAAGGATGCTCCGGTAGAGTTTTCTGCTTTGGACGAGAATGGATTGTTTTGAACTATTTAAATCCTACAACATACAGCTTGCTGCATACGCAAACTTTGCGGAACGTTTTGGCGCGATAACGATGAAGGGCATTTTTGTCCTTTTCATGAACCGACGATTCAGTTTTCTAGAAGAAGGGCATTTATGTCCGTTCGAGGAAGAGGAAGCGAATGGCGGTAAAGGGTACTTAAGTCTTTGCTGCAGCACCAAATTACGATGCAATATGATGCGGACACACATGGGGATACATGCCGGTCTACATCTTATACGTGGCGCTATTTGGAACCCCCGAACATGAGATCTCAGTACCGGCCCTGTTCGGGGGGAGGGGGGAGGACATATAACCTGCTTCGGTGGTTTTCTATTGACTTCTTCCACTCTTTTTTTTCACTTCTGATGCATTTTCACTATCGCTTCACAATAGCATCCTGACTTCACACTTCCTACTGTTTCTTAACACACATGCCTAAGAAAAATATGCCTTACTGATTCGAAAGCCTCATCGAGCCCTTTTCTCATGCCTTTGGAAAAGGACACCAGCTTGGTTAGCATTTATATATATATATATATATATATATATATATATATATATATATATATATATATATATATATATATATATATTTACACGAAGAAATCACCACAGGATCGGCGACCTAGACGCGCTGGCTTTGCCTAAATCGCTGTCCTGATAGCATAAAACTTCATGGGTTTACCCATTGCCACGCTTCGGCTTGCGCAAGCGGTGACCGCGATTTGAACCTATTGATTTGCTAGTTTGATTTTGAGAAATGATGAAGACATCAGCTTGAATTGGATGTAATGAACAGGCATGCTTGAGACTGGAGGCAGTTTAACCAAGGGATCTTGGATTTAAATTCTTTGCTTTGTCAAACAAAAGAAAGAGAAAACCGGTACTTTTTCACAAGTTGAAGTTCTCTCCTCTTGGAACATCGCTTTCACAAGCTTGTAGACAATCTTGCAGTATCCAACCCTATGCATCACTACTAGAGAATATTTCATTTTAATAAGGCCAATCAAATATCTTTTTAATCTTGCCTGTTTGATATAATGATTTCATAGCTCCTTGATTATGTGAAAGTGACCAAGAGTGCTTTACGATTTTATTTTAACGTGGAGATGGTGTGTGTCCTAATGTTATCAAGTCGGACCTGATCCAGATTCAGATTCGGATTCTACAATTAAGCGGGACCAGGTCTGGTTCTGGGTTCATATATATAGCCATAGTGACAAACCTTAAAAATGGCAACATATTGTTTTTCAAAAACTCGCAAGAATTTAAATTTTTTTTATCAATCTCGCATTTTTTGGCAAAATCATGGCAATAAAAAAATTAATTAAAAATATAAAAAAAATATTTTTATAAGAATATATTAATACAAATTATTTAAAAATAAAAACACAGTTTTTTCACGATAAATAGCCATTTAAAACGTAAATGTCATGTTTAAAATGGCGGTATTTATGTTTCTTCATAAATCTTGCTATATTTTGAAAATCTCGCAAGAAATTGCTGTTTTAAACTTTCAGGCAATTTCTCGTGATATTTGTCACTATGCATATAGCGCAATCTGGACCTTGTAAAATCATCATTCTTTAATATTAATTGTTACATTGAATATTTGTAAGCCAGATCCGGATCCTTGTACAATTTGGATTCTGTAAATGTGACCCGAATAACAAATTTAGCCCAATTGCATTAAGCACAAACCCAGATCTTATTGGATCCATTCTGAAACAGTATGTTGTCGTACCCGACCTGCTGACAGCCCTAATTGGGAACCATGTTTAAGGAATAACTTGCGATCCAGGGAAGGCATACAGACTAAGTGAAATCACTTCTACCCGACAACAAACTGCATGGCTTCTAGTAAGTACCAGAAGAGTCAGTGTCAACAATCGAGGGCCGCCATTGGATCGGACCAGATCAGGATCCGATTTTTGTGATATATATTTCCAACCATATCCGCACCCGAACCGCTGAGGCAGGCTCATAGAATTATTATCAGAGGATGTGTTTGATCCAGACAAGATCCATGTTCAGCTTATAAGTGAATTTAATTTTCTCAGCAAATGCAAATTGGTCCAATTTTTACAAAGCCATGCCTTTTCTAGAAAAAAATCCATGGTTTGCTGACCCTTGTTTTTTCTCTCTTTTTTTTTTATGGTCTTTGTTTATTGTGTCAAAAACTTTAGAAGACTCGCCTAGCCTCTTTGAATCTATGTTGAGTCATGAATCAAAAGTTAATTGACAAATTGTCTCGACTACTCTATGACTACATTGGGTCAGCAGAAATTGATGTGCACCAAATGAACTCGAGTCCTTGACTTTGGTCTCCAAGTCCTTTTCTTTCATTATTTTACTTTTTTTTGCTAGGATAGAAACCTACCAACTCATTGATTCAAAAGAGAAGTATTAGAATGAGAAAACGTACAAGGTAAGGAGTCCTCCAAGTGATCTCCCCCTACCAAGCTAAAGTTTGAAATAGTTTTGACAATATGAACAACCCTAATCCTTTCTTAGATGGGTCAGATGCCCATGTAAGAGAGGACCATGGATTTTAAGTACCCTCTTGCTAGGTCATTGACCTTCTTGGATGACACATAGTAAAGGCATTCTTGTGTAAACATACACAAGAAGGGCAGTTCTTTGATATATATATAATCGCCCCCAGGCGTGGTTAGGTGATCGGACCGAGTACTTTACAAGGTACTTTGGGCACATAAAACACAAAAAATCGCTATACGTGAAATGATATCTATGTAAAACATCTTGTAAATCGCTACATGGAAAATGATGATCCACCAACGGGGGGGGGGGGCTCCGTTTGTTTGGTTGAAGTAGCCAGTGCACGTCACCTTGTGTCGGGAGCTCGCAGGTTCAAGCCCCAATGATATAGTTGTATAACTGGTAAGGGTCTGCCTAACCCCAGCTTGCCTTTCAAAAAAAGAAAAAGAAATGATTCTGGCTGGTTGACATTTAAGGCGAATTTCACTGTCGCATGCAAATAGCGCCAGCAAAAGCTTTACCGGCGAGAGCTTTTCTGGTGCGCCAGTGTGAACGCCAGTAAAAGCTTTTTCTAGCGCATCAGTAAAGCCTTGATTTCTTGTAGTATAAGTTTTATACCTTCTCCTGCTATCAGTAATTCAGACGGGGGACATGAGAGTAGGGGTGACCAACTTTTTCAGTCTTTGGTCCACCTCTACATTGCTTGACAACCTTGCAATTTTTTATACAAACTCTAATCTAAATTATAATTTCGATTTTCATCATTCCCAAGGGGGTGTTTGATACGTGACTAAGACATCCACACTTTTTTATCCATTGACAAAAGTCGAACACTCGGGGGCCTGACTTTTTCTCCAGCAGTGACAATTTTTTACCCTGTTTGATACGTGCAAACAAGAAAAGGTGGACACTTTTTCTACAGCACCATCAAACACGCCTTAAATGTCAACCAGTTTACTTGCTCCACCAAACTCATGGACGGATTTTTTTCTCTCAACAAGTATGGCTGGATTGACGTGCTAGAGATAGGGTTGGAAAATGAGATGAGCCGCTTGTTTCTTGGCATATGAAGAGATCGTTTGAACTCTTAAAATATGCTTGACAAGCCGGACATCCTTATTTGGGAAACATGTTTTCATACATCTTTTGCAAGTTTTTCTTAAATATACTTTTTAAATGAAAAATTCAGATATATGTGTTATTCAAAACTTTAATTACTTATTTTAGTTGTAATCAATGTAATCATAGATTTTATAATAATTTTATTAATCCTTACTATTTATCATAAATATTAATAAAAAATAAAGTTTTTGTAAACATAATGTTCTTTGTCCATATCGTCGACATTTGCACTTTTGTGCCACACACACATAATATATATAGAAGGGGGTAACGTCGAACCCCCTTTCATCAAAAAATGTATGGAAACATGTTTCAATTTTAGAAATGGTCAATAATTTAAAAAAATTCATCGCATATTCAAAATCTTTAATTCTTGATTTTTTTAGGAATTTTTTTTTCTTTTGCACATAAGAACCTATTGAGATTCGTGTTATATATTGGTACGATATAGGAAGTTCACAACCTTCAATAAAAAGGAGATCACTTGCATATATAGTACTACTTTCACAACTATAGTATGACCTTTGCGAAGATACCCTATAAACCTCTCTTAAGTAAATACTTCCTCCACAAATGTGTGTTGACATTCACAATCACTTGTTGTGAATGTCTCCGACGTTTTCACCCTGATTTGACCTTTGCAAATACAATACAATCTTTGCAAATATAGTACGATATTCATGAAGAAAGCCTGCAAACTTCCTTTAACTAAATACCTTTCATGTACATTCACAAATGTCGGTTGACATTCACAAATATCTATTGTAAATGTCCCATACGATTGCACTATGATTAGAGCTTCGCAAATAGAGTAGGACCTTTGCAAATATAGTACGACCTTTGCAAAGAAAATTTGCAAACCTCCTTTAATTAAATACTTCTCACATATGTCCACAAATATATGCTTACATAATGTCGTACCTTCGCATGCTTGCTGATTTATAAATAAAGTGATTGAAGTCTTTTTTTTTATTTTTTGTTTGTTTCTCGTTAGAACTCTAAACCATTTTCCCTCTAGATCCTTAACCATTTTTCCTCTCCACTTTGTGGTGATTGCTGTGAAATCATCTTTTAACATTTCAGTGAAGTTGTGGCATCCTTTTGGTCAACTTCTTTATCTTTCGGTTAGGTCAAAAAGTGAGTTTCATATATATATATATATATATTGTGTTGCTTAGGCCCTATTTTTTATTAGGTCTTGTTAGGCTCCTTCAAAAATCATAGTTTAAGTTTTTTTTCACATGTCTAACATCATAGATATGTGATCTATAGGTTTTGTTTAGTGGGAACCAACTTTTAGATCTCCATAATCTAACCTGTATACAGGTTTTTTCTGGCGATCCAAAATCAATGTCTATGAAGACACTGTTTTTCCTGGCTCATAAAAAATCATTCTTTTCATCGAAAAAACATGATCCATGAGTCTATTCCCACTAAATCAATTATGCTAAACACATCTAACGATTCAGATCTATAATAAAGCACTTAAAACCTATGGAGCAGGACAAGAAATGGGGCCTAATAAGTTCAGTTCTCATATATATATATATATATATATATATATATATATATATATATATATATTTGCATTCATAAGTATTTTTTTAGATATATATATCTTTAATACTTCAGTCAGGTACGTAGATTATGTTCCAATGAACATAAAAAATGTTCTCTCTTTGATAGTTTGTTTTATGGTTAAAAAAAATGTGCATCTCTTTTAATTTGTTACAAGTTGCATTAGCTCCCCAGCCCTCTAGTAAAAGAGAGGGCGAAAAAATAACTCTCTTTTTTACCCGTCTAATGCAGATAAGTTAATTTTGAAAAATTAATGAATCATTTAATTTTTGCACTTTTGTATTGTAAGCTTCAAAATTGAAAGATGCAATTAAAAGAAAACACATACAAAATGGCTATGAATGATGAAATTTTGGTAACATAAATAAAAATGCACTAGAATGAGTGGAGAAAACAGCAAAGGATAGGTCAATTTAAAAACATAAGATTAGTTAGTAGCAAAGTTTGCTTTGCAAAATATAAAATAATGTGAATGGAACATTTGATGCAGTTCCCTTAAAAAATAAAAAGTAAGAAACATTTGCTGTTGTAGCCGTCTAGAACTTAAAATTATTGCTTTCATTGTTGCAGCTAAATTACAAATTTAAGGTTTTGTCAAAATATGAAACCATCTTTTCTATATGAAGAGCTAAAATTAAAAGGAGGCATGCATTGAAAAAGACACTACTTTTATGCAAAGAAATGAAAGAAATATTTATAGGTTGACCATACTCCTTGAACTTGAAATTTGAGAATTGATCAGATGTTTTCTTCAAAGAAGTTTTCAATGAAGACAAACCATAATTCTATGTAAAAGAAGGAAAAAAAAAAGTTCAAACCATCAAGTAAGTTGAAAAAAATGCCATAAGTTTGGTAAGATATCCTGATCTCTTTAAGCAAGTTTGATTAAGGATAAAGACAAAGAATTCAGGCTACATTTTTTTTTGCTTGATAATTTAGTTTGTCACTGAAGTGGCCCTCTTTCAACAGAGAAAAGTATATTTCAGCTTTTAATTCGGCATATAAAGTTGCTTGTTTTATAAAAATATTTTGTTGGTTTTTCTATCACGAGCCAAATGGTAGCAACATTATTTCATTAAAGAACTGGTCCACAAAATATAAATTGTGCCTTGGTACAAATTGCAAATTTGTTCACTAAACAGTTTTAGTTGAAAAGTTTGCAGACTTTATGAAAAGGAGTTGAGAACAAATGAATATGTGATTAGAAGTCAAAGTCTTTTGTATCTTACTAGCTGACTGACTTGGTTAGCAAGTTAGAAGTCTCTAGAGTGGGACCCAGAGATGTAAATTCTATGCCATAGATAAAGTAAAGGTTGAGAAGGAGTGAGGTGCAAGAACACATGCAAAAGATTTCAAACGGATGCAGGAATGAAAAAATAGAAAAAAATTCTTTCTTTTTTTTATCTCTATGCTTTGAACTTATAGAGAATGCTAAGACCTCAAACTTGAAGTCCATATTTTGAAAATATTTGAATGCTATATTGGTACAACCTAATGTTGACAATATTCTAAACGACATATAGAAATAAATGATCAGTCTCAATGGAAAACAAACTATGCACTTGTTTTATTTGATAATCTTGTTCGGGAGCAGCACTTCTTGTTTTTGCCACTGTTGCTGCTGCTTTTTAGTGGTCTTATTGTTCTTGGGGTTGTTAGCATTATCAAGCTTGGTATAACTAAAAAAGAGCCACTAGCTCTATAGAGATTGTGTTCTATCTTCAATGTATAATTAGGGTATGTTTGAATCAATCCCCAACCTAAAAATGGAATGAAATGGATGTGGGGGACGATGATTTTAACAAACATTGGATGCGGTGGATGCTCAAAACGGCTGCATCCTTCAAAAGTTGTTAAAAAAAAACAAGATGTGAGGAACACGTTAAAAAAAATCGGGGGTAAGGGTCCCCCAACTCTCTCTCTCTCTCTCTCTCTCTCTCTCTATATATATATATATATATATATATATATATATATATATATATATATATATATATATATATATATATATATATGAGGCCGTCATCGAGGTGATGCGAGACCGACAAGGCCATCAGAGATGAGGCCGCCAGCGAGGTTTTCACTCTTTTTTCTTCTTCTTTTCTTCTTTTTTTCTTTCTTTTTCTTTTCTTTTGTTCTTCTTTCTTCTTCTTCTTATTTTATTTCGATTTGAATCAAATTTCTTTTTAGGGCATTTTTAGGTTTTCATATGTAAGGGTTTTTTTAGATTAGGGGTTTTTGTTTGATTTTATTGATTAAGGTTTTTTTTATTAGGTTTTTTTCCATTGATTAGGGTTTTTTTTCTTCTTCATTCTTCCCCCATCAAACAAAGGACATTTGTTGGACTTGGAACAAAAAAAATGGAACAAACAAAACCAACGTTGTGTTCCGTTCTATTTGTTCATTTCGTCCAATCTTGGACAAGCCATCAAACAACCCCTTAAGTTAGTCTGACCCACTTTTGGCACATAGACCAGAGTTAGAGGTGAGGTGAGAAGGGATGCACAAAGCTTAAAATGAGAGGCGTCTAATAATGCCTTAAAGGAGGAAGTGTGAAGAGTTCAGGAAACATAAGAAGAAGCAAGTAACAACCAACAATGAAAATGAGTAGAAACGACATAAAAAAAAGTACATAAAACATGTGGTTTTACCTAATATATCTTTTAACTCAAAAATACCAATCATATGTATAGGCTTTGCAAAGAATATATTTATAAAGAGAAGGAAGCATGGAAAATATACATGTAAAATGTGAATCATCAAGTTTACATATACGTATATATATACATATAAAATATAATCTATAGAAAATATAAATATATATATTATGTATAAAAAACATGATTTTTTTTACGTGGGTAAGCTCGTGTTCGGTTAGTCTGATATGTAGCTAATAGAATCCAATGTCCTTGGACTGCATTAATATCATCCGAATACCTCATGAAAGAAGATATTTGATTTGGGTAAAAAAAACCCTCATGGGGTTGAAAAGAGTTTGAAGGCTGGTACGGTGGTTATTGCAGAAGTAGCTAAATGAGCCATAGGGAATAAAAAATCTATTGAATTTGGTATGACCAAAGTGTGGGTCATTTCTCTTTTGTGTGCATTTTAGAGGATCATCTCACTCACCAAATTTGGCATAAACTCTGGTTCATTTCAGTTTTTGATGTGTTATGTACAAACGATCAAGGTAGAGGTATTGTGCCCCAAGGGGGTTGGTGTAGTGGTATGAGGCCTTGGCCGCTAGACGGGTGGTCAAGGTTTGATTCCCATGAGCACCGCCCCTCAGCACAAGCCTATGCCCAGCATAGGACCCCGGGGTGGGGGTTCTAGCGTCGAAGTTTTACGCCACTACGATGACAGTAGGTATGACAGGCTGAGCCAACATGACCAGGTCTTCGTGCCAGGTGCAGTCTGTTCGAATTATAAATAAATAAAAAAAGGTAGAGGTATTGTAGTTGTCAACAATTTGAATTTGAAGGTACAAGAGGAGATTTATGAGCCATTGAAGGTGTAGGTTCTCCAGATAGAAGTAGGAGGATTACTCTGGATCTGATTGAAAATTTTCAGAGATTTACATGCATGTGGATATTTAAAATTAATAGCCAGGTAGCTTATTGCTAGGGATGTAGATGGGTCGGATCTGAAACAGCTAAATACATGTGGGGTCAGATCTGGATCGAATTTGGAACTGCAAAAAATTGCAGAACCTTTATCCCTGATCCGACTCATTTTCATCCCCTAACAAAACTAGATCACATTTGGAGTGCCCACGCTCATCAAGTTTAAGATGTTTGAAGATAAAAACAAAAACATTTTATGTGGAACTCGAATTTCATGACACCAAGAAATTTGATAAACAAGTCAATTTACAACTGATGTATGTGTTTAAACTGAGGCCTAGACGTTTTGTTTTTTTTCACTTTGGAAGATAAAGAGGGATGAAATGAATGAACTCTGTAATAGAATGATTGTTTGATGCTTCAAAAGTAGGTTTCTCTACCCAAGTGGTAGCCGGCTTGGAAAGAAGGTGGTGACCACTTCGTTCCTGATTCGACTCCCACCGGGTGTGCAGGTGCTTTTCACTGGTGGGCTCTGTTCGGAGTCGGTAACCCCACCTGGAGATTACCCATGGCAGGGAACTTCCTCGTCAAAAAAAGAAAAGAAAACTCACCAAATTAATTGCTTAGCTTTGTTCAAGACCATGGATTTGGCATTAACACACGGTTACAAAATCAAGTGTCCAATGCAGGTAAACTGCTGAGCGAACTGGACAATGGATACTCAGGCTTGGATCCTCTGCACACAATTTATGTTTACACTCAGCTCGTCTAGCTTGGTTTAGCCAAGCCAAGCTTGTATAAGTCCGAGCTAGACAAGCCAAGCTCAAGCTGGCTTGTAAAAGATTCAAGATATGTATATATTTTTCTACATGTTATACATTGAGAATGAAATTCATGGCCTGGGTTTACAAGCATGTTGTCCAATCAATTAACTTATGATACTACTTTTGATCTAAATGAGTAATAGGGTAAATATTGGCTACTAATGAAGTTAGGGAACTAATGAGTAGAAATCACTTTTTTCTTCAATTTTTTTTTTTTGATTTTTTGTAGATCAAATGTTAGGGATGTAATCTACATGGTTTGTTTAGTAGGAAACTTGCTTTGAATTATGTGATTATGATAAGTAATTAGGTTTTTAAAAGGGTTCAAAATCAATGGCCCACAATGTTTCAAAATTTCATAACTCAAAAGATCACATTTTTACATCAAAAAAGCACAATCCAAAGCTTGATCCCTAGCAAACAAACTATGTTGGATACATCTGTGTGGTTAGATTGAGTCGATACTACTCGTGTTGGGACGTTGAAGATGGAACAATGGCCGAGACGTGTATGGGATATAGCACATAGTCGTAAAGTAGACAGCCATGGACTAGGTCCAGACCCTAAAATTATTTGACTCAACTGCTAGAGTAGAAATGTCAAGTGGCTCGGTTTTACCATATGGGCATGAAATTAACCGAATCTGGATCCGGAAAACAAAGCTGATAAGTAATAGTCAAACCAGTAGCAGCAGGAGCTAGCTGCAAGACCAGGAACCGGTTTGGATGTTGACAAACCAGACATGGATCCAAATCCGAGTGACTTCTTATTGAGATCCAGCGCGTAAAATTTTCAAAGGAGGTAAAACCGAGGTTGCCATAAAGGGAAACGGAGACAGGAATTGTCCTGGGAAACAGAAATGAAAAACGATGTTTTTCAGGTGCATGTGAAACGGAAAACACGAAGCAAATTGGGAAACGAACCCAGAACCGAATGGGTAACTTTTAACAAGAAGAAAAAACTTACCAAACATGAGAAACATGTATCCCACAAAAGGGAAACACTAGGGAAACACATGAGAAACAAGTTTCCAAAATATGGAAAACTGGTTTCCCTCAGGCTCAGGGTGGGTGTGGGAAACGTGTTTTCGCAGTATGGGAAACACGTTTCCCAAAACTTTTTTGGAGTTTCTCACACGTTTATAAAACATTGTGTTTTCTGTTTCGGAAAGGGTTTCCCAAGAAACGCATTTCCCATGCTCCTGTAGCGTTCCTAGTAACCCTGAGTAAAACCCTTTAACATGGTAGGTTCCTGGCAGAGGAAAAAACTTTTTGGGTAGTTGGATTGGATTTGTTGGACCTCTCTCCGGGTCCAGCACAAACTACAAAATAAGGTCCATCGGATAATTCAGATGGTTCAGGATCAGAATTAGTTGATGAGCTTCATATTTGAATCTATGTTTTTATAAGAGGTTAAGGTTCCGTTAACTATCAGGTTTGGACATGGATCAGATCCGACCCAATCTCTACTTGTGACCAGTACTTTCCACATGAAATTTGGACCTGGACATTTTGATAGGTCTGACTCATAGTTGCATTGGTACTGGATACGCTCTGAATCATTGACAGAAAATAGATACGATACTAACCTGAATCTGTTATTTTATAATAAATATAAAAAAATACTTAAAATTAATTTGTAATATTATTTTTAAAACCATAAATAGAAATATCAAATGTTTAACAAACTCGTCTCAATTCCTTAAGAAACACGCACTGTTGTTGGCAATGACCACTGGGCCAAACTATACTAATTAGGTAAATAATAAATAATTAATAAGTTCTAGTGTAACCAATTAATTATCTTTCTAGTTTTCATAAAATTAATGCAACTAATTAAGTAAATAATAATAATTATCAAGTTAGTATGTAATTAATTAAAATTTTAATTTTTATATTATTAGTAATTAATAAATAGCTCGAGCCTATCGAACCGGCCAGATAACCCGCGGACTGAACTCGACTTGGCCTACATAGATAGCGGTTTGGGTTTTGGCTCGATAGCTAACGGTTCCCAACGTACAACATTGACCCAAACCCAGCCCATAACGAGCCGGGTCGGCTTGGCCCATCGGACCACCCGGCCCGTTGCCCAACCCTACTCACGAGGCGAGTCCCTTGCTGCTCTATCGCAAATCCATCAAAGTTCAAGGTCTTTTTCCTTAACAGCACACGTATAAAAGGTCAAACCTCATTTTTATTCTCTTGGTAGATCGAAACCCTAATAACTCTCTGCGGAGGTATTGCGGAAGAAAGGATGGTGGCGTTCAGGGTTCGTTTCCAAATCCTCTCGTCTCCCCCAATCTTTCGTTTCTCTCGTCCCTCTGATCTTACTCTGTTCCTCTTCCTGTAATTTCTGGGATTTTTTTTCGATTTTTTTTCGCATTTTTATGCAAACGCTTGGGTTCCTCTCGGGGAAATTGCAGTTTCATCAGTACCAGGTCGTCGGCCGGGCCCTTCCGACGGCGGCCGATGAGCATCCGAAGATCTACCGGATGAAGCTATGGGCGACCAATGATGTCCGGGCGAAGTCGAAGTTTTGGTGGGGTTTTGGAATTTTCTGTTTTCGTGGTTCTATCTTGGGCTTGCTTTCGGTTCTCTTAGCCAGTTTGTGATTTTTGTTTCTGGTTTCGTTTTCGGGTTTTGGGCAGGTATTTCTTGAGGAAACTTAAGAAAGTTAAGAAGAGCAACGGTCAAGTCCTTGGGATCAATGAGGTACATAATGTTTTCCTCTTTTCTTTTGTGAAAATCGTCTCATTTCTACTTGTTAGATCTAAAGTAGCAAAATGTAATGTCAGTGCTAGCTTAATAATGTGGTTCTGATTGATCCAATTTTGTGGATTGTCTCTCTTAAGAGAAAAATAATGCGACTATCATGAAAAATTTCGCGGTAGCGTAGTTTTATTAACAACGTGTCTTCCTCCTACCGTGTAGATTCAGTTTGATTGTGCTTTGTGTTTTTTGTTTAATTCTGCAGCGGTGTAATCAACATGGAAATGTTGGTTTTTCTTACTGCTTTGAATCTAATATTGTGCCTAATTGTAGTAGTGTTTCTTTTGATGATTTCGTGATTTAGTTTCCGTTGTAGCTCATTTGATTCATGAACAAGGTGGGAACTTGATCTCTTGTATTGGGACTTTTCTGAAATATCTGTTTTGTTATTTGGTTTTAGCTAAAATGACGTTTGCCCAGTATCCCTGATCTTATATTATTTTATGTGGCTGCATACTTTATTGCAACATTATAATTAACATATGGTTATTGTGGAGGTGAGAGATGGATGTTAACCTATACTTGCAACTAATAAGATGCATATGAACAAGTGAAATCATATGCTAGAATGTTGTTATTTTGCTTTATGAAGAAAATTGGGGTGCTCTGAGAAGCTTATCAAAGATGTTCAAGTAACAGTTCGAAATTCAAATTTCTAGTGGTCGTCATTGTTATCAGCATATTCTAGATGAACCATGTCGCTTTTTTTTTCATTTCTTTTGAAACCTGTTGATCAACTATAGGACCAAATGATTAGGAAGTATTTCTAGGCTCAATTTGGTTTTCATTAGTTTGACCCATTGTTGTGAAAAGACTTGAGGCCTAAGACTCACAAATAAACATTAAAAACTTAGCAAAATGTGAAATACTTAAAAACATAAATAAATAGAGATAAGTGCATTATACATGAACCGACAACCAGTAACAAATAGAGAATTCAAAATGAATTCCAAAACCAATATCAAGTAATAGTGTTAATGCAATAACTTGATTTATCTAAGTTTGGAAAAAACTAAGTATGACTGTTCGACCTAAGAACAAGTAGCAAAATTTCTAATATCAATCTAATTGTTCAATATCAACAAATAAAATTAATAAATGCATATTAGTATTACAACCAATGTTAATGCAATTTTCCATATTAAAATCTCACATCATTCACAAGCATGGTTTTAAAACTCGCCGAGTCAACTCGGTGACTCGGCTCGGCCCTCCAGCGAGTCAACCCAGCAGGGTAAACTCGGCTTGCCTTGACTCGGCCTGACTCAGTCTGACTCAGTCTGACTGGGCCGAGTTCTGGGATATTTGAAATTTGATTTTTTGGGTATTTCAAAATAACAGTTTAATAATAAATAATAAATAATAAATTACAAGACAAACCAGTTCAAAGATACAATAATCTATCAATCTTTATGTGTGATTCAACATATTGGCAAAAAAAATGATTCAAATATCTAACAAAAAAGTGAAGCATACACGTATCGGTGCTTATACTTCATGTTCTGGTGTTGGGTGCCTTTGAGTGTTGTTTTATGAACACATATCATATCCTTCATTGTATATAAAAATACATTTTTGTACAAAGTTTGTATCACACCTGTGCATAACAATCTGTACCCTGTCATCCTTATTTTTTGACAGAAACACCCATATCATACCGGTTGTGCTGATCTTGTACAGTATGCTTGTACATGTATTCATGTGACAACATTTCCCTTGGTCATAATTGGAATTTCTTCTGGTGATTCATTCTCTTATTGTTGTTTTACCTTGTTGCAACTAATTCAATCTGGCTTTTTATGCAAGATGATGTGTTGCTGTTCTCAATGAGGTGAGATCACTAGAAAGAATAAAGGAAAGCTAACAAAAGATAGGGTGTCTTCTGGAGAAGTTTAGTTGAAATTCCTAAACCATTCTATTTAGAAATTTGAGTTTAAGTATGTTTCTAGACTCAGTTACATGGGGCCTTCATTGAATACCAAAGACATGCTTGTTATGAAGAAGTTTCTTCATGTAACTTGATCTTTCCATGTGACCTTGTTATGAAGAAGTTTGTACTTTTCCTACTCTGAACTTGCAATTTTTTATTGTCAACTCTTTAGACTATATGTTTACTGAAAAACATGGTTTGATACAAATTATATATTGTTTTTCTTTTAAAATCAAAAGTTAACAAAACCCGGTCCGAGTCACCGAGTTGACCTGCCGAGTCACGAGTCAATAAAGAACGAGTCGAGTTCCGAGTCACAGGTTTTAAAACCTTGTTCACAAGTTTGAATAAAGTCGTACACACAACATCCATTACAATGAAGAAATAAATGAAGACTCAAAAACCCATATGAGAGTTGCCCATGGCCCTCCAATATAAACTCTGCACTTTATTAGGTTCTTCTTGTGTATCATTATCTTCATCAATATTGTTGTCTGAGTCATCTAAACAAATTGGTTCTCCATCTTCATCATTTGCACTGTCTTTCTTGTGCATTAATTTCCTATTGTATACAAATAAAAAAATATATATTTGTATGCATAACAAACGAAAGGTGATACAAGCTTACTTCAAACTTTTGATGAGCCCACAACATTATGTTTCCTAGACCCACTTCCCTGTATTGCTTGGACAATCATAGAAGGTCAAAGCACTTGGGTGCGACAACCAACACAACAAGGCACAAGCATGGACAATGTCAAGTGCTTAGTTGTCGAAAGTGTTAGTCGGAACCTAAGCGAGAGACCCTTAAAAGGACTAGACGGGTCCTAGGTTGGACAAGTCGGCCTAGGATGGATAAAAAAACATCAAGAAAAGCAAAAATTATACAATACATAGTTAAATTTAGTAACAAACATATGATTGTAACTATGAATGAAATGTGTAATTCAGTGTAACATATCACAAAATTCATGAAATTGCGTAATATCTATGTCACATCGACTCGGCTAAGGAGAGGTGCCTCACCCGAGTCGACATGCCCCGACACGGGTGCGGACTCGGATGCATCTTCGGACTCGGCCCATACTCGGTCAACAAGTCCGTCCACATTTTGGACTCGGTCAACTTTGATCGAGTCCAAAAATGTCCATTTCGATTTTTAAATTATGTTTTGGATCCTGGTCGGGTCGGGTTCGGACCTGACCAAGATCCAAATTTCTTTTGCAGTCGAACCCTAAAAGGGGTTTATCGACAAGGGGAGGGGCTTACCCTCTCGATTTTGCCTCTCCCCCTCAGCCCCTGTAGCTTTCTCCTACCCACGTCGGGGGGGGGGAGAGGGGCTCGACCCCTCGTTTCCCTTCTATTCGGCGTGGCAAGGCTCGACCTATCAGTCGAGCCCCTTCCTTCCCCCACTCCTTCTTACCCCTGCCGAACAAAAGGAAAATGAGGAGAGGCTCGACCCCTCCTCGTTTCCCCTGCTGCCTTTGGCTTTTTGGCAAGGGCGAAGCCCCTGGCACGGATAAGGTCAACAGGGGCTTGCCTTGCCCCTCCTTTTTGCATTAGATAGGGGGCATGCCCCCTATCTCGAACCTGGTTTGCAGAGGAGGGCCTGGTTTGAACCTGATTTGCACAGGGGGAACAAACCTGGGGCTCCTATTACTATTATTTTCAAGTGTTTATTAACTTTATTTTATTTACTTATTTTCTTTTCAGTTTTCACTTTTCAGATATAATGGCGAGTTCTAGCGGTAGTGTCAATACATTTGGTTCAAGTTCTAACCCTGAATTAGAAGTTTCTCAACCACTTTGGAGGCTTGTGACAAAATGGGTAAAAGCTAGTAGTGGTGGTGGTGGGAATGTGCAGTTTTATTGTAATCTATGTAAGACTCTTTTCACAGGTTCTTATACGCGTGTGAAAGCACATCTTTTGCATATTCGTGGTCAAGGAATTAGGGCATGTTCTGGGGTTGACAAAGACATGTTAAAGCAATTAAAAAAAGAACAAGAGGAAGCTGAAAAGAAGAAAATTGTAGAGATGAGAAGCGATTCGATTAATTTATCTTTTCCTACTGCTAGTGATATACAAGAAGAGCTTTTAAAGAAAAGAAAGATGGAAAGCAATAAATCAATACAAGCGTCATTCAAAAACATGGCAAAAGCATAAATTGATAAAAAGATTGGTCGATTCTTTTACTCAAGCTCAATTCTTTTTAATGTAGCTAGAAATCCATACTGGAAAGATATGATTACATCTTTGGCTAATTGCAATTTGAGTGCTTATGTGCCTCCTAGTTCAGAAAAACTAAGAACAATCATTCTTGCAGAGGAAAAAAATAGAATTAAAGACTTGTTAAAGACCAAAAAATTTGCATGGAAACGACATGAAGTGTCGATTGTTTCTGATGGGTGGATTGATATACAAAGGCGACCACTGATAAACTTCATTGCTTACTCACTTAATGGGCCAATCTTTTTGAAGACTGTTGATGCATCTGGAGAGTATAAAGATGTTGAATATTTAAAGAGATTATTTGTCGAAGTGATAAAAGAAGTGGGTGAAGAAAGTGTAGTGCAAATCATTACTGGCAATGCTTCAGTTTGCAGTCGTGCAAGAATGAATTTGGCAAGTGAAGATACATATTCACATATTTTTTGGACTCCTTGTGCAACACATAGTTTAAATTTGGCACTTAATGGGCTTATGGATTGATGAAATAGAGCATGATCGAAATATTAGAAATTTTGTTGTAAACCATCGTCATGCCCTTTCTATATTTAATAGGCATTCTGATCTCAAGTTACTGAAAGTTGCTGAAACTCGTTTTGGTTCTCTTATTGTTATGATAAAAAGAATTAAGCAACTCAAGAATGCATTGATGATGATGGTGGCTGATCAAGATTGATATTTTTATCGTACTGAAAATGCATCTATGATGATTTTTGGTGGGATAAAATTACATATTTTGTTGAATTTACAGAGCTTATTTGGGAAATGTTAAGAGAAGTTGACAGAGATGTACTCATGCTTCATAGAATTTATGAAATGTGGGACAATATGATTGAAAAAGTTCAAAGTATCATTTTTAAACATGAGAAGAAAGATATTGCACTTGATGATTCAGAATTTTACAATCATGTACATTCAGTTTTAGTGAGAAGATGAGATAAAAGCAATACACCTTTGCATTGCATGACAGACTCTCTCAATCCAAAATACTATGCAAAAAAATGGTTGATAGCAGGTGTTGGTCATGTTTCTCCAAATGAAGATTCTGAGATATCAAGAAATAGAATGATATATTTGGGAAGACTTTTTAATGATCCTCACATGTTTAAGGTTGTAAATAGTGAGTTTGACAAGTTTTCTACTGGGAGATTTGATTCTTTAGCATCACTTGTGGCAAGGGATGAGGAAGATCCCCTTAATTGGTGGGCAACATATGGATCAGAGACACCAAATCTGTAACGTCTTGCAATGAAGTTGTTATCTCAACCTGCTACATCATCTTGTTGTGAAAGAAATTGGAGTACATATGCTCAAATTCACACCATTAAAAGAAACAAACTCACTAGTAAAAGAGCAGAGGATTTGGTTTATGTTAACTCAAATCTACGATTAATTTCTCACCGCACCAAATAAGAGTATAGGTACTTTTTTTTTCTTTGTATTCAAAGTTTGTATTTAAATATCTGTATTCAAAGTTTTAAGTTAGATACTAATATAGTCATTTTTTGATGCAGTTGTGGACCATCCAAGAATTGGGATGTAAATCCAGAAGATTTTGACTTGGAGGGAGAACATAATTTACATACTCTCAACATGGACTACCTCGATCCTGATCTTTCCTCTAATTCAGACGATGAGGCAGATTTATGATAAGTTTTGTTGTTTATCACACTCACAAGCTTCTTTATGTGTTATATTTTGGTAAGTTTGTGTTGTTAAGAATTGCTTTTTTACTTTTACTTTAAAATTTACAATCTTTCTGTGTTAATTTATTGTTATATATATAATTATATATATATTTAATATATATATATATATATATATATAGCCGAGTCCCCGTGTCCAAATTTTTTGGAATTGCGTCGCACTCGTGTCGCACCCGCACCCACACCCGCACCCATGTGACATAGCATAATATTGAACCTACACGAAAACTTGGGGCACAGAATCCGATTACACTCTCTCTCTCTCTCTCTCTCTCTCGAGAATGCAGATTATCCTGCCCTTGTTCCATTAGGCCACTATGAGAACCCTCCAAAAACCATAGATTTTAGATGTTTTATACTCGATTTTAGCCGTTAGATGTGCTTATGATTGTTACTGGATGAAGAACATGTAATTGATTAAGCATCTTTATACTCAGATGTGTATTTTAAAGAAGTAAAAGAATCATTGGTTGATATCGTGCTAAAATTTCATGATAAAATGTTTACATCTATGTCACATGGGTGCGGGTGTGGCACTTTCAAAAACCTTGGGTGCGGGGGATGTGGCAAAATATATATATACCGCACCCAGGGTTGGGTTGACCGCACCCGCATCGCGTCGCGTCGACGAGGGTGCGGCACCTGTCTGGCTGAATCCCTGTGACATAGGTTCACATTTTTTACATCAAATCAATTTGAAACAAAGTTTGTTTCTCAATAAACAAGCATTGATAAATACATCTAATGATTCAAATTGAGCATATAACACTTAAAACTTTGATATATGGAAGGTCTTAACCAATGTTATTAGTATCGGTGCGTATCGGCCTGAATCGCTGAATTTGATACGCATCGTATCGCCAGAAAATCGATGTGATTGACCTAAATTGACTATTTTTTAATAAATGTAAAAAATAGCTTACAATTATTTTTTAAATATTGTTTTAATGGATTTAACATGTGTCATGTTTTGATTGACATGCAATATTTTTTAATTATTTTTTGGTTGATTCAGAACGATTCACTTGTGAATCGGTATCGGCCGATTGAATCGTTGGTCAAATGATACAGGTCCGATTATGATATTGACAACATTAGTCTTAACAGTGAAGCAAAGAGAAAGGGGATCGGATGAACCACGTTCTCATATCTATATATCTATCTATCTATCTATATATATATGGGTTAATCTATCATTAAAGTGGTGTTTAACATTATATGGATTCAACCTTATTAAAATGACTAAAAACCATTAAAAGAATGGTATTTTTGAAAACACATGTTTACTTTTATGGGCATTATAGGTCCTTTTTAACTTAGAGAGAATTGAAAAGTCGAACACCTTTTCTAAAAGTAACTTTATGAATCTATCAAAGAAGAAGAAGAGGAAGAGGAAGAAAAAGAGAAGTTGGAGGGGTGAAAAAAGGAGAAAAAAATAAGAAGGGATAAAAGAAAAGCAAAAGAAAAAAGGAGAAAAAGAAGAAGAAAGCTTTTGGGCACGAGGAAAAAGAAAAAAAGATAGGAAGGTGATAAAAAAATTAAAAAAATAGCAACCACCGCGGGGACAACATAGGCTGCCTAGGTCGACCTCACCTGAGCCTATTTTAGCCCAAAACTGTACCCGATCTACTCTGACCTGGTCCAGTTTTGTCCACCTTCTTTGAAAAAGTTATAAAAAGGAAGGGCGGTGTTTGGGCACTGATTGCACCTCCGTTGTGATGATGCCTATGTAAATGACATCACAGGCACAACAAAGTATCACTGAAAACTCTCAAACCTCCCCGTGAAAGCCGGTTCCCAAGGAGATTCCCAGCTTAATTGCATTTGTTCTTTTCATTTGTTTTCCCATTGCTGGAGCCTCCTTGATGATCCTTTATATTTTTGTTTCAAAGGGTGTCAACTATCTTATGCGGCCTGGTTAGACTCAGGTGCAGATAACCTTAGGTCTGACCACACCCAGATCAATCTTGCTTAGACCCAGGTCTGATCAGGTCATACTAAACAAACAATGATCAGACTTTGGTTAGGGCCTAATCAGATAATGTTGATCAAATCATGATCGGACATAGATTTTATCAGACCTGGTCAGACTTGCTAGGTATGAGAGAGAGAGAGAAAGACTCTGATAGCAAAGGAGGTTGCCAACCAGTACCAGTTTGCACTGATGGCAAAGGCGGTTGCTAACAAGGAGTTTCCAATCATCAAAGTGCCTAAGGCTCAGTGAGTGGAGTGGATCAAGGGCAGCACTTTGTTGACCAAGTCTAGAACTCGATGAAAAGGGTCAGGTGCATGGTGAATGCAGATGTGCCTCCTTTGTCTGTATCACACTTTGTCATTGTGTGGGGCCTTCATAAGCACCCATGTTGCATAGATACAAAGGGTTTGACGTGAAAATTTTCTGAAAAGGTAGTATGGGGTCTATTAAGTTGGACACTTGTGACTTGTGAATGAATGCACTGACAGTTAGTTGACCATATCGTAAAATGCATAAATTGGGTTGGTTCAAGTCTGAAACCCAGTTGACCCCTGTACTCTTATGTCACACGTACACTTGTCATGCGTATCCCATGTCATAAATTGGGTTGGTTCAAGTCTGAAACCCAGTTGACCCCTGTACTCTTATGTCACACGTACACTTGTCATGCGTATCCCATGTCAACACCATACGACACTCAGACACGCCATGGACACGATACATCACTTCATGGACATGGTCAAACCAGTTTTACACAGTGAACATTGTGTCATTAAATTTATCTATTTTTCATGATCTTATTTACTTATTTCATATTCACTTGAATTCTTTTTCTTTCGAAATTCGTCATCAATTACATTACATTTCATTTTCAACTTAGTTTCATTCTTTGATGATCCTAATTATGTAATTCAGGATTGTTGTTTTATACATACACTCACGCACATACATACATCTATGTGCGTATACGGCTGTGTTCCCATGTCCTAATTTTTTAAAATATTGTATCGTACCAAACCTATGTCACACGGACTCTTCTAACAAGGCACCACACCCGCATCACACCCGCACCCATGTGGGTGTGACACTTGGAAACAATTTCCTTTGTGTCAAGTGAAATCAACCACACTGAGGTCTATTTTTTGTCCAAAAGTATATTCGGTTAACCCTAACAGTTATATCTATATTATGTATAAAAATACATAAATGCACACCCATACACGAAGTGTTAACTTAAAACTGTTCAAAATTATATATATACCCTCCCAGCACCCCCACAACCAAGTTTTTTTAAAGTGCCGCATCCGCATCTATGTGACATAGTACCAAACATATCAGTATCTTGTCTTGCTCCCACATCCGTATTCATGTGACAGCTGTACTCCGAAGTACCCAGTGCCAGTACCTTTGTTACAAGGGCCTGATAGAACTATTTATGTTATATTTATGGAGAAATATAAGATTTGGTGCTGGATCTGTTGAAGAGCTATAATAGGTTTGTCCTGACGCATTTGTACATATGCAATTTTAATGTGTTGATATTGTTCTGAATCTGGACCTTCCAGAAAGTTTTGGATCAACTGGTGCTGCGATAGTTGGATAAAATGTTTCTATGATTTTAGATAGACTATTTCATGTGTTATGTGCTACTAAGTGGCGGCTATGCCAACCAACTTGCTTGAATTCCTTGATGAACTGTTTGTATTGTGTTCCAATTTTCTTTTTTGTTTTTTTATAGTTTGTGGTCCTGATAGTAAGTGATTGCGTTCAATTTGATATTCTAAATCTTGAATGCTTGTAATTCATTATTATGTTCTGCAGATTTTTGAGAAGAAACCGACCAAGATCAAGAATTATGGGATTTGGTTAAGGTATCAAAGCAGGACTGGGTACCATAACATGTATAAAGAGTACCGAGATACTACACTTAATGGAGCTGTGGAACAAATGTATGATGAGATGGCTTCTCGTCATCGTGTGAGGTTTCCGTGCATCCAGATAATCAAAACTGCAACGGTCCCAGCCAAACTTTGCAAGAGGGAGAGTACCAAGCAGTTCCATGATTCTAAAATCAAGTTTCCCTTGGTATATAAGAAGGTTAGGCCACCCACCAGAAAGTTGAAAACCACATTCAAGGCTTCAAGGCCTAATTTGTTTATGTAGGTTGATCATTAAGATCTTCTAGGATAAGAAAATTTCTTAAGCGGATTGTTAAAGGTTTTGGGAAGCTTTTGCTTGAACTTGGTCATTGTGAGCTGAGTGAAGCACCTGTGAGAACTATTCTGCTGGTGAATTTTGAATTCCGATTCATTTTTGTTCTGGTTTGTATTCTTAGTTTTGAAAGAACCAAGCATCTTGTCCTATAAATCAGTTTTTGTGCTGTTTGACAATATTGATGCTTCTAGAAGTTTCACAACATTATGAGTTATTTTATTTTGTGCATTGTTGGTTGCTGATGAATTTGGTGAAGTCCATATGGACATGATTCTTCCTTTTACCTTTCCTTCAAATCATTTTGTATGGCATCTTTCCTGAAAACTGACAGTCATTATTTTCTGTATTTTTTCCGAAGTATAGTTCTGTTTTTTCCAGATGTTTTTGTTGACAAGTTCTTAGTCTGGTATCTTGTGGACCATTTCAAATTACTCTGTATTTAGGATTGTTGCCACTCTTGCAGGAAATTTGTCCAACCAAGTCATCTTTTATTACTTGGTTTGCTTGTGGAGTATTTCAAGTTTTTAGCTGGATGTAGGCTTTTCTAAGAACTATGTAAAGAGCAAATTTATGAAAAGCTATTTGACTGTTCTGAAAGCCTAAAACGTTTCTGATTGGTGCAGTGGAATGTTGGTTGTGTTTTGATTCCTACTTTGGGGTAAGAATTATATGAAATGGTTTTTACTGCAGTCAGCTCTTCTACCCGGAACTATTTTGCTTGTTTTACCACACAAATACATGTTTTTATAGCTGATGATGTTTTGCATTTGCTTGTGAACAATTAGATAAAATGTATTTTGCACAGGACAGGTTTCAAGTCCCATCTTCAGTCTAAGCTATGATTTTCTTGTTTTAGACATCCAACTATTGTGGCGTGGTTGTGAACAGGTGTCGGTAAATTATTCTTGGCATCAGTTCTGGGGATGATTATTAGCTGCCGATCAGGATAATCCTCATCGTTTTTCTCATTGTTACTAGTGTTTTTTCCTAGCTGCCCGCACCGGATGTTTGAGCGTCTTGATGATGCATGTGGCCTACTCGACTATTCAGAATGGTTTTGACATATGTACCAGGTCTTCGTCACCCGGTGTACTCACAAAAATGCAACCATATTGGGTATGACTGGTTAAGATGTTCTCAAAAAATTCGTGAAACATTACGATGGAGGAAATTGTCAGGATTATTGGAAACCTGAATTTCCACCTACAGAGGGGTAGGTGAAGTTGTGCTAAATGGTGTGTTCGGATTCAGTTCCAAGATATCTGAAATGCTTAAGTGCTTAACTATTAACTATGATTAAGTACATAAAGACTAACAAAAGCGCCCATTTAACTATTTTCTGAATCGTTAGGGCTATATTAAATTTCTAATACGCTACGCAGGCTAAACGCCAATTGAAGATATTTCATGCTTCTAGACATAAATTACCTTTTTCTTCTCTCAAGGGTAGTGAATCCTTGGTGCCAAAAGATTGAAAGAAGTTAATGCAGATTTACATTGGCATTTGTACGCACTTTTCAGAAATCACCACAATCTTTTCCAATTAACTTGTGCGTGATTGCATGGCTGAATCACAATGTTTTCCCTTGACTTCCCATGAGAAACACTCGTTCTGGTCGTACTATGTGACACTCAACAGCAACGCAAACGTGGTTCCCAGCTTAATACAATATTCGCTGGCGATTAAAGCTATAGGAATATATAGCTGTAGTTCCTGAGTATCACTCCAAAATTTAATTATTGAAAAGCGATCAAAGCTAACATTAGCCTGAAACTGAATCAGACAAGAGAGAGAGAGAGAGAGAGAGAGAGAGAGAGAGAGAGAGAGAGAGAGGTTTCAAATGGACATATTAATGTACAGATCATAAAGATGTTCACAGCCACCATCATAACGAACCAAATATGAAAAGAAAAATGTGAAAACAAATACGATTGGAGACACAATTACAGATGTTTAAAACGGATCCGTCTAGGTAATATATCTGCACTGGCTAATGAGGCCGAAACAGAAATTCGTTAGGTACATAAAAGCCAAACAATCTTTGTCACCAAGCGTGGGTCCCCTTAGTTGCCCCAAAAATAATAGCAATGAGGGCAAGGATAGCCTGAAAATTGCAATTTCATGAGTCTTCTATTCAACAGCTTTCAGAATCAAGTTCACAGAATTTATGCAAAATAACAGCACACCATCAAAGCCACTAAGACATGAACAAGTCAGATTGCTTTCATTTTAATGAGATAACAGATTTGGAAGGCAATACTTGGTAATAATGTGCTGAATTGATTCCCATCAATAATACAATGATGTTTCACAATTATTCTATAAACCACAAAGTTAAAAGCACAATGAATTGCACGCTTAAGCAATTGGTAGCATACCAGTGAAAATATCCAACACTCGAGCCAAAAAAAGCTTCAAGTTCCAATAATATAAATCAAAATGTGAATGAATTTGGCTCGGGTCTCATTTAACTACCCAACCTGTTAGGCAACACCAAAGCAACCAATTTGCTTGAGTTTTAAAATAGAAGGCTATGAGTGACACCAATATTCTAGTTCTTTACCACATTCACTTGACCAACACCAAAGAATCCCTTCATGATTTCATACACGCATCATATGGATTGTCTATGTGTAAACATGTGATGCTGGTACTGCATGTACTATGGCCACCTAGGAGATAAAGTTCCTCATACAAGATATGCATCCAAAGATCCAAACAGCACCTTCCAAAAAAGTTTGTGCCAATGTAGTCGGCAGATACTGCTAGTTTTTGTGAACCCTACATAGGGAAGCTTTCTGTGACTTTTCTACACCTTATGAGTTCCTCTTCAGTAGATTTTGCTAAGAATTGGTATGTTTGTCCTGCAATAGGAAGTAAACACAAGGGAAGAAGAGAGTGGAGCCAAAGGTAGATGCCCTGGCATTCTAGGAAAGGCCTAGGATGTCCCTTGATATTCATATTAGGGAAAACAATCTCAAAGTACAGAAATACTCCTCACTAATGTAGGGATTATAAACAACTCTTATAACTTAAAAGACAAATATACCCTTTTAGATTAAATGTGTATTGTTATCACTCCTTACTTTTAACCATTAACATAGACACCACCAAAACCCCCCTGTAAGTTGTATCCATCCTTGTAAAAGTTGTCTAAGACTAGCTTTATGTTTTTAACTATGTAAGCTGAATATGAACTAGCACCAATGGGCCTTATATGTTTTTGGAAAAAAAAATTGAAATGAATGCACTTAAAATGCATTTATAGTGTATCTTAAGATACACTCTGTATCGGAGTGTATCGTAAGATACAGGGGTGCAGCGTATCATAAGATACACACATGTATCGAGATATGGGTGTGTATCATATCAGAAAACCCCATAGATATGATGTGTATCGTATATTGGCCTGTGTTGCTAAATCCTGCTAAACATACTCGGATTCGGTTAGATATCTAACCTAAATCCAAACCATGGAGATCCCTAAGTAACTACAACACCCTTGATCATTAGCATTCTAAACAAATGAGGACAGGCTTAAGGAATCATACTCAATGCACCATTTGTAATGGAAGTAACAATTGAAATTTCTGATAAAGCTATTATCTCTTTAGTAAATGCATATCAGTATTACCAATAACGTAATGTCATTGTGCCCATATTAAAGCACAGGCAGATTGGATGATTGAAATGTTACCGATTATTGGCCTTATCGACCAAATGCATGACAAACTGGGAACTTATCCTAGGCTCATTATCCAAATTGGCTGTTCAAAATTTTCAACTTTAAAGAAACTACATTCAGATGATGAAGATCAGAAAAATCCCTTTTAAGCTCAAGCATATTGGAGATCAGCAGTTGATACTTACAGCAACTGTGCATGCGATGTACCCAGGCTTTTCTCTATAATCTACTCTTTTAACACAGATAATGATGAAAGCTCCAATATACCAGGGTATTGCAGCAAGAAAGAAGCCAATGATAAACCTTTTACAAGAAAAATAGAATTTTGTGAGATCACAACTTACCAGAGTTTAAAAAATAAAGTGATGACGGTCAAATAATTTGAGCGAAAAAGCATAATTTTAAGAGACTTTGCATTTAAGCAGAAAGAAAGAAACTATAAAAAAATTATAAATCAATAATATTCCCTGTATAAGCGAAAACAGGTCACCATTACATAAGTGTATCCATCAAATCCCTGCCTTTTCACAATCATCTAATCAACTAACCATGGCTCAAAAGACCATATAATGCTTTTAACTGTTCAATTTTACTGAACAATAGAGAAAGTAGAACTTACAGAAACCATCCCAAGCCAATGCCACAGCAAGGAAGACGAGGTTCTCTTACAGGTGTTCCCTCTGCAACTGCATAACCTTGCAACCATCAAATGATCAACAATCAAACATCTGATAGTAAAGATCTGAAACTAACACAAAAAAATGATAACCACATGTAAAAAACAAAAAAAAGAAGGAAAAAAAACCATAGTTTTAAGCCTGGGCAAGGCCAGGCACTACTAGTAGACTCTAGCCTGGTGTGGTCCAAGCGAAAGCCCAGGATTGCCTAGCCAGAGCTTCATCTAGTTCATCTTGGTTGCCCAACATGTGGAACACCAGCAAATCATGCCCCGAGAGGGCACTTCTTTTATTTTCAATTGTACGCCCAGAGAAAAACAAAAATAGCATCCTCCCCTTGCTAATCTAAATAGATGAATGGGTAGAATTTGGGAACTGTAGATGCAAAATTCTGAATGAATGACAACCACATTGGATCAAAATCCCACCAAACTCGACCTTGATGATCTATCACTATATAAAATAGTAGTCCTTGGGGAACCCAAGCCAAATTCCAATATTTTAACTAATAATCAACAAGTATTACTGAAAATATGGGGAATGATCTTCGAAAGCATTTGTTGTCATCTCTCTTTGCCATAAATTGGAACTATTCCTCGTTGAACACTTGAAAAAATTTCTCAATCAAGCTAATGAATCAAGATTCAAGAACTATACAGATAAACCGTACATCACAGAAATCACAAAGAGCAATAACTGTTTCACCCTAGCCCGATGTCCTTCTCTCTTTGCCATAAATTGGAACTATTCCTCGTTGAACACTTGAAAAAAAATTCTGAATCAAGATTCAAGAACCATACAGATAAACCGTACATCACAGAAATCACAAAGAGCAATAACTGTTTCACCGTAGCCCGCTGTCCATGAAGCAGAAAAACACTTCCATATCCTTCCACGGAACAAAAAAAATATCCCGCAAGGAGAGCAGATATTAGATCAACACACTAAAAACAACATTTTTCCCGAATTACCAGAAAATCCACGAAAAACGCTCCGATCAATTCACATAAACGACCATTTCCATAAAAAAACTATTTTACTGAGAAAATTTTCCGAATTTCATGCAAAAAATCCAGATAAAACCGAAGAATGCACCCGTTTGAAGCCCTAGAATGACATTTACGCCAGAAGGACGCACTAGAGATCATCACGTGATCCTCTTAATCATTCTCTAAGCGATCATCCGCCCAAGATCAAAGCCGAAAACGAATCATCTCAAGAAAGGAACACTAGAAAAATAAAGCAAGCGAGACGCGCGGTACCGAACGAGATCCACCACACGATATCAAACTGAACCAATCCGGCTTCCAGAAAAGAGCAGAGAAGGGAGAGACGAGGTACCGGGAACGGCCTGGTAGCCGTGGGGGTAGTAGGGAGGGGCGGAGGGCACAGATCCAGGGGGAGGAACCGGCTGAGGGAAGCCGATGGCCGGCTGACCTTGTTGGGGGTAGGAGGGAGCCCCCTGGAACGTCCCATAGTAGGCCGCCTTCTCCCCCGCCTTGCTCCGGCTCTCCTCGGTCATCTCTCTCTTTCTCTGACTGAGCGTTTGCCCTAACAATCTCGGGCTTCACTTCTTCGGTGAGGAAGGAAACTTCCGACCAGCTTCGCCGTCTCTCTCTCTGAGACTCAAGAGGCAAGAGGAGAAGAGAGAGACGACTCGGAGAGGGACGGAAACGTCATTTGACTATAATAAGTCTGTTCAACTTGCCCTTTATATATATATATATATTTTTTTATTTTATTAATTATTAAACCATTTTTCTCTATCGTACTTCTCCATATAAATCAATTTTTTACATTTTCTCTATCTTGACTAACAGAAATTATACCATGTGCAAACAATTTAAATAAATACACGGGCTTAAATTAGATTACTTTTGAGTGAAAACAGAAACTCTCCGTGCCTGTGTTAACCAGATTATTGCTTCTCAAATCTCAACACTGAAATTTTGTTGATAAAATAGTTTAAATAAAATGGTGAGGTGTGTTAGTGTGGGTGGGCGTAGCAAGGTTTGTGGAAATGGCTACAGAATCTTGGTGGTCAGGACCAGAGACCTAGCCCTGCTGGCTTTGACATAGTTACCATCACTGTCCTAGCAACGTAAAACTCCTCAGACTTACCCTTTGTCACCGGGGGAGTCGCGGCTAGGGATGGCAGTGGATCGGGGTGAGGGCGGGGGACAAGGTTTCAACTCCTGCCCCGTTTTAAAATCCAAACCTTCACCCCGCACCGGGATCAATTTTAACCTCCACCCCCCGTTTCATGTCCTCCATCCCCGGTCCAAACCGGGGCGAGGCAGGGCAGGGCTCCATTTCTCCTTAGTTTATAGTCATTCCTTAAAGGATTAGGAACTGGGCGAAGCGGGGCTAGGCGAGGATTGGGATGGGGAATGGGATGGGGCAGGGAAAAGTGTAAGTCCATCTATGCACGGGGATAAATTTTAACCTTCATCCCCGTTTCATGACCTTTATCCCCAGTCCAAACGGGGCGAGGTGGGGCGGAGCGTCGTTGTCCCCCCGGTCCACTGCCCTAGTCCCGGAAATGGGTCCAATTGTATTAGACTATTCAAAAATAATAATAACCTTACAAAAGCCTTCATTTTCATCAATTAAAATAATAGTAAATATTTGAAAGAAACAAGCACAATAATGCACCAATAATTGAGGTTACAACTATAGCGTTTCCCTTAGCACAAAGGCTGAAAAAAAAGGCAGCTGGATAGACAGATGCATCCATTTAATGCTCTAACAATGCAATAATAATGATAACTTTGGCCTTTTCACAAACAAAGCATGAACTATATTTGACTAGATATGCAAATGGATCAGATCCGAATTGGATCGGAACAGCCAAAAATCATAAAAGTGGCGTGCTGGATTAGGTCTGTTTTCATCCGTATATTTGACTCACTAGCTCAAATTTGCTGCCAGTTTTTTTTTAATATGAATTTACGACCAGTTTTTAATCTTTTTTATTTGAGTGCTTTCTCTATCCCACAATTGACACTTAGTAAAAACTTCATTTAAAACGCTTCTTTTTTAATGGAACTTTGAAGGAAAAAAAAAACAATTGAAACTGTCTTTTTCAAAAAATGGGCAAAAAATATGTTATTTTGAGAGAAACATTTAGAACACAAAAAATTATTATTAAAAAATACTTTAAGAAAACTTGATTTTAGACCCAATTGGATTGTACCTTGGGTTTAGATGACAATGATTCTTGAATCTGAATCTCATAGTTCCTATGCCCCAACTTGTTTTTCAAGGAAAAAATAGCATATATATGTTCATTTTCTGGCCTCATTTTATAAAATTAAAACCAAATTAAACCAGTAGATATTATTTTCCATTTTTTTTGCAACTCATTTCCATGTCAATTTTTCAACTTTTTTCTGAAAGCAAACTCCTTCATATAACATAATTAGTATAATGAAGTTTTGCCATTTCACATATTGCTAACTATGCTCTATCTTCGGCATTATAACCTCACAAGTAAATTTTCTTAACATAAATATTGTAAAATGGCCTGAGCCCCCTGCTCGTCCCCTTGGTTCCGCCTAGGGGTGTCAACGGTTCGGGTTAACCCAGACCCAACCCAAACTAAACCCTATAGGGTCCGAGTACAATGATAAATAAGAAGACCTGAGTCCGGACATGAAGGTCTGATTAATACATGAACTCGTGTATAGTTTGTGAAATTTTATACCGGGCCCATGCCCGACCCAAGTTCCGATTAAGACCCGCAGATTTTCAATGTAAAAATGCTAAAAAATATTGTTTTACTGGGTATCATGTAGTTCTTATCGGCTCCGGGTATGGTTTCTCTTATGGTTGATCCAATTAGACCCAGGTTCAGACCCAGGTTCAGACCCAATACTATACCCAAAAATCGGGCCAGGTCTGGTTCCACCTGGTTCTGAACCAAACCTGACCCATTGACACCCCTAGTTCCGCCCCACTGCTAAGGATGTAAATGGTTTGGATCCAGAACAGCTAGATACATGGGGAATCAGATTAAAATTGAAACTGCAACAATAAAAAATTATAAAACCTCAATCACGGATCCGACCCATTTGCATCCCTACTGACTGCCTTGTTTATTTATTTGATTGGCAACTGCAAGTTTCCAACTCAAGATAGGCAAAGGAAGCTAGGACTTCAATTTCATAACCGTGGCTAACCTTGCAACAAATAGAAGAGACGATCAATCACCTTTTCTATGGACCCTGTGCATGGGATGTAATGGTCTGGATTGGGTTCAAATGTGGGCATAAATGGATCCAACTTGATTGGATCTACCTAGTAGGATTTGGAGCCGGATTCAGATATGGGTAGGCAAAAGACATTACCATATCTTGATCCAATTAGCTATTCAAGCTAATGGATGACACTTTTACGTGGCTTCAGATTTCAGACCTCAGATATTAATTGGATCCATATATGGATCCGCTTTCATATGCAAAACTCTTGAACCAAATTTGATCCGTTAGTCAATGGGATCTAGAATGCTTTTCTAAATCTGACTAAATGATAAATTGTGGGTAAGATGTTCAAACCAAACCAGAGCTATTGACAACCATCTAGGGATGGCAGTGGACTCGGACGAGGTCGGGGGACAAGGTATCGAACACCTGCATCATCTCAAAATCCTCCCTTCCATCCCTGCATGGATTTTGATTTTAACCTCCATCCCCGCCTCCATCCACTTTTAAAGTCCTTCATCCCTGGTCCAAACGATGCGATGCAGGGCAGGGCCCATTACCCTTTGGTCCATTGCCATCCCTAGAAAAGGATTGGGGACGGGTGTAAACACCCCAAATTTTTCTCATTCATCTTCAAACATCCCCTTTCAGCAGATGTCAATCCCCTTATGAGTTTAACCCTAGGTCGATCTCAGTTTAGGTGTCATTTTACCGCTATTTTGTCAAAACATTTACCATTTTACCCTTAGGTCACCTTAGATCTCAGTCAGTCAGAGTCGACCAAACTCATTTTTAAGTTCATAACGGTTAGAATGTCAGTCATTTCTAGCTCTTCTGAGCTCACGATAAGTGAACTTTGTTTATTTATGACTATTTTGACTAAAATCAGTTCATTTCTCGAGAAATGAGCTTATTTCTAACTTGAATGCAAGTCAATTGTCTTTGAGTCAATCAATTCCAGTCAATCATGTACTTTTGAGTCTAACTTGAGCTCACCGAGAGTTCAAGTGGCCCGGTTTCAATTCAAATCATTCCTCATATTGTTGGAGTCCATTTTAGCTGAAATTGAACTAAATTCAGTCAGTTGAGATAGTGTTTGAGCTCCAAATTTAGTTCATCTCAGTATTACTGACCTTTATTCTAGCTCAAATACAGTACATTTTTGTGACCCACTTCACTCCAGTGGTCATTTCTCGCCATTTTTCTGAGAATTGGGTCATTTCTCAATCATTCAGGCTGAAAGTTTAGTTGAGTCAGTGTTTTTTTAGTTCACCTGAGTTTAAAAACCTTAAGATTTAGTGTAAACCATTCGAAACCAGTTAAAACCTCGTTCCAGTGTCACTCCATGACCTGTAGGAGCAAAATCATTTTTCAAATCATTTTTGTCTGAAACCTCATTTTATCATTCCTCCAGTTGGTATAACTACTAATCGCAACTTGGATCAGTTCCTTTCCTGGAAATTTTAGCCATATTCTGATATCCAATTATCATTTTTTGCCTTCGAACAAGAATGTTCGGTTTTTTGTCCTTGCCAGGGGTCCGAGACTTCAAATCCTTCACCCAGGGTTTACATTTCACATCATTTTATACCATTTGATATCTGTCATTTCTCATCGTGTCATATGATTTTATTGCATTTCATGTCATTGCATGTCATCTTCGAGGTCCAAAACTCTAGTTTTTCAAAATCTCAAATCCAGATTCGAGTTTTAAAACATTATTTTGAAATCAATTTAAAAAACCTGGGTTTTAAATCGACATTTGCCATTTGGCCAATCCCCAGGGCTTTACATTCTTTATTTCAAAAATATTTTCCTTAGAAAAATGATCAGGATTCATTTTGAACTCGATTTTTAAACCAATTTCCAATTTTTACAACCTTTTTCGTGTGGGGCCCACCCTGAAGGGGTGTAAACCTTAATTTTTCATTTTCTTATCCAATTTCATTTCATTTTCATGTTTGACACATTTCAAAAAATACAAAAATATTAGTGATTATAGGTGTCTTTTGAAGCTTTTTGAAAAAAAAAATCATTTTTAACCCCTTTATTTTCAGGTTTTTAAAATCATTTTCTAAAAAATCAAATGGGGTCCATAGTAGGTGGCACCACATTTGAGGATATTTAGGTTAGTTTGGGGTTTATTTAGTGTTCAAGTTAGATTAGAAGTTTGAAAAAGTTAAAATTTATTTTAAAACTTTACCTTTGTTTTAGTATTTTTAAACCTTATTTTTAATCTTTAATTAAAGTTTTAAAAACCAAATGTGGCCCCACAGAGGTGGCGCCACATTTGAGATTTTTCAAAGTCAATTAAGACTCAATTAGTATTGATTAGTTAGTGCCTTGTTAGGTTAAAACTCACATGTAGAAATTGCCCCCCCTTAGTTTTATTTTTTTTGAAACTCTTTTAAACAAATCCAACTCTTAATTAAGAGTTTAAAAAAAAATATAAATATGGCCTTCTAGGATTTCAACCCCCACATAATCTCCTCTTCTTCTCTCATTGCTCTTTCTTCCTCCTCAAGTCCAGCAACCTCCATTGTTGCAGCCCAAGGTGAGCATCTCTTTCGCTTTTTATTTTTTTGTTTTTTATTGTTTTTCTATTATCTCCAGCATTGCCGCCGCTTTTTGTGCATGTGTTTATATTTTTTTTCATTCAAGCCAATGCTCATGATCCAAGATGATGATATACTGATCATCCATGATTATTTTTATATTTTTGATATGTTAGAATCATTGGTAAATCATTTATTATGTTAAATACCCAAAAAAGATCGAGATTCAACCTTTTTATAGGTTGAATCCCTCTTTTAATGGCTAAATCAAATTTTCAACCGTGTTTTCCTGAATTTTTTTGTTTATTTCATCATATTCATATTTATTTTAGTTGTTTAAGCATCAAATAAAGATTCATTGCATTATTTACACTTTTTTTTTTATGTTTTTAGCATGAATAATTCATGTTATTTCATTCTAGGGTTTTAGATTCGTTATTTGCAAATATGGCTGTTTGTTAATGTATTTATTTCACCAGCTTATATGCGCTAATAAAATCTTAATTTTTTATGGTGAAATAATGCATATGTTTATGGTTTTTAATAAAAAAATTGAGATTTTTAGAGGTCTGTAACCCTATGTTCAAAAATCAAAGTCAGAACCTGTTTTCTAAGTCAGAAAAATGCTGTAGAAAATCAAGAGCATCTTTCCGAGGTCATATCTCCCTTGTCCAAGAATCAATCGACAATCCGTAAAAAGAAGAGTACTTTTCATGATGTCTATTGGAATCTGTAAATTTTTTTTAAATTTCTACGATAGATTTTTATGCTTCTTTGATCCAACAACAATGTCTGTATTTCTTGAACTGACAGTCTAAATTCGAAGCTTGGGTCAACTTACCAAAATGATTTCTCCCTAATTGGAGATTGTATCGATGATCTGTAAAAAGCCACAGATTTATATGCATGTCAACTTTCAGTGGTATAAATTTCATAAATTTTTACTATGGATTTCTATTTTTTGAGGCTCACAATCATAGTCTGTATTTCTTGAGTGAAAATCTTAATTTGAATAATGGTTCAACTTGCCAGAACGATTTCTCCCTCACTGAAGATCATTTTTTTGATCCGTAAAAAGGGTTCTTCTTTCTGTAATCTCTAGTTTGTTTCTTTAAAATTTTATAAATTTTGATGTTGGTTTGTTATATTTTTCTGCACCTAAAACTGGATCTATCTGTTTCACATTGTTACGTATAGGCCAGAATCAGGTACATTTGCCAAAATCATATCTTCCTAACTGAAGATGATTTTCCCAATCTGTAAAAAATGTTATTTTTTTCATCTGTCTAGTTTTCTTATATCAAATTGTATAAATTTTTATGGTTATTTGATTTCTGATTCGGGCCTGCCACTGTGACAGGTACGTGACCGCAGATAAAATTATATATTTTCATCTTTTTATTCAATTTTTATATCAAAATAATCCCAAAATTCATTTTTTTCAATAGCATTTTAATTTTAGAGCTATTATAAGTGTCTATATTAATTTTTATGAATTTTAGAATTCATTTGATGCATTATTTAGTTATTTCATAAAAATAGGATGCCCGCAATGTCCTGATTCAACTGAAATGCGGGGAAAATCTGATTTTTTTTAATATTTTGAATTTTTCATAAAACAGTTTATATTTTTAGGGTTTGATCATGTTTATAATCATATTAGGGTTCTCTCCACTCGATTTGGTTTTATTTAGAATTCGTTTGATCTCCGAATTAAACAAATTACAAAAATGTTTTTTGAAAACCCTATTTTGCAATAAAGGTCAATTTTCTAGGGTATTTTAGATGTTTTTCTCAAAATTTTGAATTTCAAAATTGTTTATTTTTATTATTTATTTAGTGAAGCATCATCCTTTATTGTGTTTATTTCAGGGAAGCATGAAAAAAAAACTTATATCCAGATAAATCTCTCAATTCTAGATATTATTGGATAAATCCTGAAAAGCTGACATTTGTCTACTAACAAGTTTGCTACTTTTACAGGGACACTCAAGATTAAATTTTTCCTTTTTCTTTCCTTTTTTAAAATTCAATTATTGATGTAAACATTGGAATAAGAATTTCCTTTTCTGCTTAGAATATGGTTGCATTGCATATAGTTTATTTTTAATAATATTAATTGTGTGATGAATGATGATTCATGCATATTACAAATCTACAATGGTCTACATGAATGGCACGTGCACTCACTTCTAAAGAGTTAATAAACTCGATTGAGTTCATATTTGTGGCCATAGTCAGAATACGAACAATATCCAGATTTATCATCTTCTTTTAAGCTACAAACAACCTACACTCTTAGGCTATCTTTAGAAATCGTTGCATATTTTCAAAAGTTTTCTAAAGTATTTTTCCCTTTTAGAATCAAATGAGTTATATTCAATATATATTCGTGGTCATAGTCATGGATATATGGCGAATATATTTCATCAAAATTTTATAAGACACATAAATCCCTTTACAAAAGATTTTCTCAAATTCTTCAGAAAATATTTTCAATATCTGCATTCATGCATCATCTAGGTTAGATTGCATCATGAAAAGACCCTCATATGGCCACACATCCATCCATTTTGACATTTTTCAATTTCAATATAAAGAATTGATTTTCCCTAAGTCTTTCTCCTCAAAATCGATTTTCTTAGAAACCCCTTTGATTTTCAAGAAATTTTCTATCTTTTCTAAATCCAATTCACGATTTTCCTTTCTTCAGAAATATTTCCCAAATATGGCTCATGATTTTCAAAGTGTCTCTTTTTCCAAGTATTTCAAATATTTGAAGCATACATTATGTTTTCAATAAAAAAATTTTGAAGTCATAGCACATGTCAGATTCTTTATGCATTTAGGAATAGAACATCGATTTAGACAGTTGAGTAAAGCAAAACACATGATTGATCCTTTATTTGATTACCCCTGGTTATAGAGTCATGAATGGTTGAACCTCGTACCGACAAACGAGTCTTTTTCCCATAAAATTTTCAAAACGGAGGCGAGTAATTAAAAAAAAAACTTTTTCAAAGGTCAGTTTGACTTGCAAAAGTAAAATTTTGCAATGATAACAGGTTTGGCAACCGTAATGGGACTTGTCTTCACCTCATCAATCTTGTGTTTTGCTCTATTCAACTGGTCAAAATTGTGCTGTACAATGTCAGCTCTATTTCATGTGAACCTAGGAGCCTAGAATCAAACCCAACTGACATAGATTGTATGTAGACTTAGGCATGGTTTGGTAGTATCGATTGAAGAGGCATTATTCATGCTCATATAGACTTAGGTCAAATACAATCCTCATCAATCTAGGATATGACTGAAAACAATGTTTGCTTCTCATAATTTTTAAAACTCTATTTCTTTAGGTCATTAGAGCCTTCTGTTTTCTTGCATATTGATTATATTTCAAAAACAACCCCACCTACTTTTACCTAGTCACCACGTTGCTAGGCTTTCTTCCAGAACCATAGTTCGGGACAAAGCCTCACAAGTGAGTTACCTATTTGGGTTGATCCCCCCTGCCATGTATCGAGGGCCATAGTCCAAAGTATATCGGCAGGCACTCAAGGATGTTGAAAAACATGAGCCTAGAACCAGAGAAAAATATTTTTATGCCACGTACATCGAGCATTGACTCGAATATATCAGCATCACATGATTGAACATAGATGATCAGAACCTTAGAGTTAAGATTATGGTCCTACAACCATTTTAAAATTTGGTGCATTTAGAGTCAGCCTTTTAGGAAATGTCGTATGCGCATACTTGATTGTGCAGGATGTGATTAAATACATTTTAGTTATTTTCCTTTATTTTCTTATTTTTTTCAATAATGTTTTCTGAAAATCCTCTATTTTTCTTCCAAACTTCAGATGTTTTTTTATCTTTTCTTTTCTCTGGATCTCAAATTTCTAGCTTTATTTTGATCATGTCTACTATTTTTCTTAAGAAAAATTATGTGTTTTTCTCATGGATTTCAATCCTGTTTTGAAAATCTCTTCACCTTATTTTCCAGTGAATTTCATGATCATGGCAGTGGGAAATTATCCGCCTACCTTCCCTTTTGAGTTTACCTTAGTTGCGTACTTCTTTCGTCGAAGTGACGACGCAATTGTCGCAATTCCAATGATAACCTAATCTCTGGTAATGGGATATCCTTTCAGAATTGCCAACCTGATCTCATCAGATTTTTCTCTTCTCCTTTTCATTCAAATTGTTGCCCTCAAAAATATTTTTCCATCCTTACCATCCCCTTTGTCCTACAGAGAGTATTGACATTATTAAATGGTTCAGACCAGATCAGGCAAGATGACTGCACCATATCAGCGATACTAGCAGCGAGCAAGACAGGATGAGTTTTCCAAGTTCGGTTAGAAGACAGGGTCAACAAGATATCAATGGCATCAATCATGCCATGTATACCTTATTCCAGAAGATGATGACCAAGATGCAATCAGAGCAAGCTGACGCTAGCTTAGCAAAGGTGCCATCCAAGAAGAAGGCTAAGGGCAAAACCATCAAGAAACACATCAAAATTGCCCAAAAAAAGGTTCAGCAGGGCAATGAGTCTGAAGGTGTAGATTCAGCGAAAGAAGACTCTAAAGAGGAACAAGAGTTGTTCATTCAAGAGCTCGAATCTATTAACCAATTAAAGAAGCAAACCCCAGCAGTCGATGATCTGATCCAGCTTTAGCTGAAGGAAGTGACTAGGATGGTAAAGGACTTACAAGCCCGCAATAAAAGCAAGAAAACCTACACAAGTGAGGGCTTCTACGATGGCCTTGAAGGGAACGATAGTCTGGAAGATCTCCCCCGCAAATTTGTCAAGTTTGATGGGACTGGCGATCCCAAAGCTCACCTGGCCATGTTCTTCATGGAATGCAACTGATTCAAGAGAGACAATCAGGGTTTGTTCAGATGTTTTCCACACAACTTAGAAGGCACCACAACTAAGTGATACTCCGAGTACATCAATCCAATCGAGCTGCGGGAGTTCAATAAGGTGGTCAATCTTTTTATCAAGCGATTCCTATTCAACACTAAAGCACTTTCAATGCTCAATCATCTCTACAATATGAAGAAGAGAGATAATGAAAAAGCCAGAAACTTCATCCACATATGGACGAGTACTTGCAATAAAATGGGAAACAACATCTTAGAGGAGCACAAACTCTAAATTATCCTGAAAAACTTCTCACAGCCTCTGAGAAGTCCTATTTTCACCTCACCTTCCAAGTCTTTTATTGAACTTACTAAACAAGCCAAGTGACTCGAGATAGGGATAGAGAACATAGTTTATGAATATATCACCCTCGTCAAGAACAATCAAGATTCAAAGAAGAAGACAAACTTCACCCTCTCTGCCACATCCGACAGCAATGACAACAAAGATAGCAAGGACAACCATGCAGGTCAGAAGGAGAAGTCTTCTAAGCACAATGACAAACCTGTTTAGTCCAACTTTCAGCAGAAAGAATAGATAAAACATGACAGTTGGGGTAACGATCACAAGTTCACTCCTCTAGAGCAGTCATTCGACGAAGTTCTTGAATATATGCTGACCAAGGAATTAGTAAAGCTCCCAAAAGCCATAGACCCTCCCACGATCATGGGAAGATTCATGAATCAGTTCTGCAAATTTCATCGAGCAGTAGGGCACGGCACCGACCACTATTGTGTCTTCAAGAACATTGTTCAAGACCGCATTGACCAAAATCTCCTTGTTAAAGATGAAGAAGACATCAGTCAGCCGTCCTGACCGAGTTTTTTCTCGATCATTCAAGAAACTGACAATGTCAATGCTTTCCCGTTTCTCATCTCGCTTTTGTCATTTTGAAGGGATGATGTAATCCCATTTTTCTTTCCTTGATTTGTCATTCTTCCTTCAATGCATCAATAAAATTATCAACTTTTCTCATAGTTGGTGCCATCTTCTTTGTTGTTCTTTCTCCTTCTTTGTAATGTCTTTTTACAAGGAGAAACCTCTTTTAGAGTGCCTCCTGAATCGATCAAGAAGTTTGTTACCTTGTTACCTTCAGAGAGTGTTCATTAAATACCAATTATTTATCTTTTTTTTCAATGTTTTATTCCCTAGTCACACCGAAGCATCTTTTGAAAAGTTGTTTTTACCTCAAAACGTCATGTATGTAGGCAGGATCAAACAAAATCTCGAAGCGATCATACGCCCAAGATCAAAGCCGAAAACGAATCATCTCAAGAAAGGAACACTAGAGAAACAAAGCAAGCGAGACACGCGGTACTGAACGAGATCCACCACACGATATCAAACTGAACCAATCCGGCTTCCAGAAAAAAGCAGAGCAGGGAGAGATAAGGTACCGAGAACGGCCTGGTAGCCGTGGGGGTAGTAGGGAGGGGCGGAGGGCACAGATCCAGAGGGAGGAACCGGCTAAGGGAAGCCGATGGACGACTGACCTTGTTGGGGGTAGGATGGAGCCCCCTGGAACGTCCCATAGTAGGCCGCCTTCTCCCCCGCCTTGCTCCGGCTCTCCTCGGTCATCTCTCTCTTTCTCTGACTGAGCGTTTGCCCTAACAATCTCCGACTTCACTTCTTCGATGAGGAAGGAAACTTCCGATGAGCTTCGCCGTCTATCTCTCTCTCAGAGACTCAAGAGGCAAGAGGAGAAGAGAGAGACGACTCAGAGAGGGACGGAAACGTCATTTGACTATAATAAGTCTGTTCAACTTGCCCTTTATATATTTTTTTATTTTATTAATTATTAAACCATTTTTCTCTATCGTACTTCTCCATATAGATCAATTTTTTACATTTTCTCTATCTTGACTAACAGAAATTATATCATGTGCAAACAATTTAAATAAATACATGGGCTTAAATTAGATTACTTTTGGGTGAAAACAGAAACTCTCTTGTATGTGCATGCCTGTGTTAACCAGATTATTGCTTCTTAAATCTCAACACTGAAATTTTGTTGATAAAATAGTTTAAATAAAATGGTATGGTGTGTTAGTGTGCGTGGGCGTAGCAAGGTTTGTGGAATTGGGTAGAGAATCTTGGTGGTCAGGGCCAGAGACCTAGCTGTGCTGGCTTTGCCCTAGTTACGATCACTGTCCTAGCAACGTAAAACTCCTTAGACTTACCCTTTGTCACCGGGGGAGTGGCGGCTAGGGATGGCAGTGGATGGGGGCCGGGGAGGGGGACAAGGTCTCAACTCCTGCCACCGGGATCGATTTTAACCTCCACCCCCGTTTCATGTCCTCCATCTCCGGTCCAAACCGGGGCGAGGCAGGGCTCCATTTCTCCTTAGTTTATAGTCATTCCTTAAAGGATTGGGAACTGGGCGGAGCAGGGCTAGGCGAGGATTGGGACGGGGAATGGGATGGGGCAGGGAAAAGTGTAAGTCTATCTATGCATGAGGATAGATTTTAACCTTCATCCCCGTTTCATGCCCTTCATCCCCAGTCCAAACGGGGCGAGGTGGGGGCGAAGCGTCGTTGTCCCTCGGTCCACTGCCCTAGTCCTGGCAATGGGTCCAACTGTATTAGACTATTCAAAAATAATAATAACCTTACAAAAGCCTTCATTTTCATCATTTGAAATAATAGAAAATATTTGAAAGAAACGAGCACAATAATGCACCAATAATCGAGGTTATAACTATAGCGCTGGAAAAAAAGGCAGCTGGATAGAGAGATGCATCCATTCAATGCTCTAACAATGCAATAATAATTATAACTTTGGCCTTTTCACAAACAAAACATGAACTTTATTTGACTAGATATGCGAATGGATCAGATCCGAATTGGATTGGAACAACCAAAAATCATAAAAGTGGCATGCTGGATTAGGTCTGTTTTCATCCGTATATTTGACTCACTAGCTCAAATTTGCTACCATTTTTTTTAATAAGAATTTGGGACTAGTTTTTAATCTTTTTTATTTGAGTGCTTTCTCTATCCCACAGTTAACACTTAGTAAAAACTCCATTTAAAACGCTTCTTTTTCATTGGAACTTTGAAGGAAAAAAAATAATTGAAAATGTCTTTTTCAAAAAATGGGCAAAAAATATGTTATTTTGAGAGAAACATTTAGAACACAAAAATTTATTATTAAAAAATACTTTAAGAAAACTTGATTTTAAATCCGATTGGATTGTACCTTGGGTTTAGATGACGATGATTCTTGAATCTGAATCCCATAGTTCCTATGCCCAACTTGTTTTTCAAGGAAAAAATAGCATATATATGTTCATTTTCTGGCCTCATTTTATAAAATTAAAACCAAATTAAACCCAAATTAAACCAGTAGGTATTATTTTCCATTTTTTTTGCAACTCATTTTCATGTCAATTTTTCATCTTTTTTCTGAATGCAAACTCCTTCATATAACATAATTAGTATTTAATGAATTTTTGCCATTTCACATATTGTTAACTATGCTCTATCTACGGCATTATAACCTCACAAGTAAATTTTCTTAACATAAATATTGTAAAATGGCCTGAGCCCCTGCTCGTCCCCTTGGTTCCGCCTATTCGGGTTAACCCGGACCTGACCCAAACTAAACCCTATGGGGTCCAAGTACGATGATAAATAAAAAGACCCGAGTCTGGACACGAAGGTCTGATTAATACATGGACTCGTGTATAGTTTATGAAATTTTATACCGGGCCAGTGCCCGACCCGAGTTTCGATTAAGACCCACAAATTTTCAATGTAAAAATGCTAAAAAAATATTGTTTTACTGGGTATCATGTAGTTCTTATCGGCTCCGGGTATGGTTTCTATTATGGTTGATCTAATTAGACCCAGGTTCAGACCCAATACTATACCCAAAAATTGGGGTCAGGTCTGGTTCCACCTGGTTCCGAGCCAAACCTGACCCATTGACACCCCTAGTCCCGCCCCACTGCTAAGGATGCAAATGGTTTGGATCCAGAACAGTTAGATACATGGGGAATCAAATCAAAATTGAAACTGCAACAATAAAAAATTACAAAACCTCAATCACAGATCCGACCCATTTGCATCCCTATTGACTGCCTTGTTTATTTATCTGATTGGCAACTGCAAGTTTCCAACTCAAGACAGGCAAAAGAAGCTAGGACTTCGATTTCGTAACCGTGGCTAACCTTGCAACAAAGAGAAGAGACGATCAATCGCCTTTTCTATGGACCCTGTGCATGGGATGTAATGGTCTGGATTGGGTTCAAATATGGGGATAAATGGATCCAACTTGATTGGATCTACCTAGTAGGATTTGGAGTCAGATTCAGATATGGGTAGGCAAAAGACATTACCATATCTTGATCCAATTAGCTATTCAAGCTAATGATTACACTTTTACGTGGCTTCAGATTTCAAACCTCAGATATTAATTGGATCCATATCTAGATCCGCTTTCAGATGCAAAACTCTTGAACCAAATATGATCCATTAGTTAATGGGATCTAGAATGCATTTCTAAATCTGACTAAATGATAAATTGTTGGTAAGATGTTCAAACCAAACCAGAGCTGCTGACAACCATCTAGGGATGGCAATGGACTCGGACGAGGTCGGGGGACAAGGTATCGAACACCTGCATCATCTCAAAATCCTGCCTTCCATCCCTGCACGGGTTTTGATTTTAACCTCCATCCCCTTTTAATGTCCTTCATCCCTGGTCCAAACGATGCGAGGCGGGGTATGACCCATTACCCTTTGGTCCATTGCCATCCCTAGAAAAGGATTGGGGACGGGTGTAAACACCCCAAATTTTTCTCATTCATCTTCAAACATCCTCTTTCAGTAGATGCCAATCCCCTTATGAGTTTAACGCTAGGTCGATCTTAGTTTAGGTGTCATTTTACCTCCATTTTGTCAGAAAATTTAGCATTTTACCCTTAGGTCACCTTAGATCTCAGCCAATCAAAGTCGACCAAACTCATTTTAAAGTTCATAACAGTTAGAATGTCAGTCAATTCTAGCTCCTCTGAGCTCACGATGAGCGAACCTTGTTTATTTATGACTATTTCGAATAAAATTAGTTCATTTCTCGAGAAATGGGCTCATTTCTACCTCGAATACAAGTCAATTGTCTCTGAGACAATCAATTTCAGTCAATCATGTCCTTTTGAGTCTAACTTAAGCTCACTGAGAGTTCAAGTGGCCCCGTTTCAGTTCAAATCGTTCCTCATATTGTTGGAGTCCATTTTAGCCCATTTTAGCTGAAATTGAACTAAATTCAGTCAGTTGAGATAGTGTTTGAGCTCCAAATTTAGTTCATCTCAGTATTACTGACCTTTATTCTAGCTCAAACACAGTACATTTTTGTGACCCACTTCACTCCAGTGGTCATTTCTCACCATTTCTCTGAGAATTGGGTCATTTCTCAATCATTCAGCCTGAAAGTTTAGTTGAGTCAGTGTTTTTTTAGTTCTTCTGTGTTTAGAAACCCTAAGATTTAGTGTAAACCAGTCGAAACTAGTTAAAACCTCATTCCAGTGTCACTCCATGCCCTGCAGGGGCAAAATAATTTCTCAAATCATTTTTGTCTGAAACCTCATTTTATCATTCCTCCAACTGGTACAACCACTAATCAGAGCTCAGATCAATTCCTTTCCTAGAAATTTTAGCCATATCCGAGACTCAAATCACATTTGGATCGTATCCAACAGTGGGTCTGATATCCAATTATTATTTTTTGCCTTCGAATAAGAATGTTTGGGTCCGAGACTTCAAATCCTTCGCCTAGGGTTTACATTTCACATCATTTTATACCATTTGATATCTGTCATTTCTCGTCGTGTCATATCATTTTATTCCATGTCATGTCATTGCATGTCATCTTCGAGGTCCAAAACTCTAATTTTTCAAAATCTCAAATCCATATTCGAGTTTTAAAACCTTATTTTGAAATGAATTTCAAAAACCTGGGTTTTAAATCGACATTTTCCATTTGGCCAATCCCCAGGGCTTTACATTCGTTATTTCAAAAACATTTTCCTTAGAAAAATGATCTAGATTCATTTCAACTCGATTTTTAAACCAATTTCCAATTTTTACAACCTTTTCGTGTGGGGCCCACCCTGCAGGGGTGTAAACCCTAATTTTTCATTTTCTTATCCAATTCCATTTCATTTTCATGTTTGATACATTTCAAAAAATACAAAAATATTAGTGATTATAGGTGTCTTTTGAAGCTTTTTGAAAAAAAAAATCGTTTTTAAACCCTTTATTTTCAGGTTTTTAAAATCATTTTCTAAAAAATCAAATGGGGTCCACAATAGGTGGCACCGCATTTGAGGATATTTAGGTTAGTTTGGGGTTTATTTAGTGTTCAACTTAGATTAGAAGTTAGAAAAAGTTAAAATTTATTTTAAATCTCTACCTTTATTTTAGTATTTTTAAACCTTATTTTTAACCTTTAATTAAAGTTTTGAAAACCAAATGTGGGCCCACAGAGGTGGGGCCACATTTGAAAATTTTCAAAGTCAATTAGGACTCAATTAGTATTAATTAGTTAGTGCCTTGTTAGGTTAAAACTCCCATGTAGAAATCACCCCCCTTAGTTTTATTTTTTCTGAAACTCTTTTAAACAAATCCAACTCTTAATTAAGAGTTTAAAAAAATTATAAATAGGGCCTTCTAGGATTTCGACCCCCACATCATCTTCTCTCCCTCTCTCATTACTCTTTCTTTCTCCTCAAGTCCAGCAGCCTCCATTGTTGCAGCCCAAGGTGAGCAACTCTTCCTCTTCCTCTTTTTTTGTTGTTTATTGTTTTTCTACTAATTCCACCATTGCCACCCCTTTTTGTGCATGTGTTTATCTTTTTTTTTCATTCAATACTAATGCTCATGATCCAAGATGATGATATATTGATCATCCATGGTTATTTTTACATTTTTGATATGTTATAATCATTGGTAAATCGTTTATTATGTTAAATACCTGAAAAAGATCGAGATTCAACCTTTTTATAGGTTGAATCCCTCTTTTAATGGCTAAATCAAATTTTCAACCGTGTTTTTCAAATTTTTTTTGTTTATTTCATCATATTCATGTTTATTTTAGTTGTTTAAGCATCAAATCATGATTTGTTGCATTATTTACACCTTTTTTTATGTTTGTAGCATGAATAATCCATGTTATTTCATTCTAGGGCTTTAGATTCGTTATTTGCAAATCTGGTCGTTTGTTAATGTATTTATTTCACCAGTTTATATGTGCTAATAAAATCTGAATTTTTTATGGTAAAATCATGCATATGTTTATGGTTTTTAATAAAAAAATTGAGATTTTTAGATGTATATAACCCCATGTTCAAAAATCAAAGTCAGAACCTGTTTTCTAAGTGAGAAAAACGCTATGGAAATTCAAGAGCATCTTTTCGAGGTCATATCTCTCTTGTCCAAGATTCAATCGTCAATCCGTAAAAAGAAGAGTACTCTTCATGATGTATACTGCAATCTGTAAATTTTTTATAAATTTCTACGATAGATTTTTATGCTTCTTTGATCCAAGAACAATGTCTGTATTTCTTGAACTGACAGTTTCAATTCGGAGCTTGAGTCAACTTACCGGAATGATTTCTCCCTAACCAAAGTTTGTATCGATGATCCGTAAAAATCCACTGATTCATATGCATGTCTACTTTCAGTGGTATAAATTTCATAAAATTTTACTGTGGATTTCTATTTTTTGAGGCTCACAATCATAGTCTGTATTTCTTGAGTGAAAATTCTAATTCGAATAATGGTTCAACTTGCCAGAACGATTTCTTCCTCACTAAACATCATTTTTCTGATCCGTAAAAAGGGTTCTTTTTTTCGGTAATCTCTAGTTTGTTTTTGTAAAGTTTTATAAATTTTGATGCTGGTTTGCTATATTTTCTTACACCCAAAACTGGATCTATCTGTTTCACATTATTACGTATAGGCCAGAATCCGGTACGTATTGTCAGAATCATATCTTCCTAATCAGAGATGATTTTCTCAATCTGTAAAAAAGGTTATTTTTTTATCTGTCTAGTTTTCTTATATCAAATTATATAAATTTTTATGGTTATTTGATATCTGATTCGGGACTGACGCTGTGATAGGTACGTGACCGTAGATAAAATTGCATATTTTCATCTTTTTATTCAATTTTTATATCAAAATAATCCCAAAAATTATTTTTTTCAATTGCATTTTAATTTTAGGGTTATTATAAGGGTCCATATCAATTTTTATGAATTTTGGAATTCATTTGATGCATTGTTTAGTTATTTCATAAAAACAGGATGCCCACAGAGTCCTGATTCAATTGAAATACGGGGAAAATTTGATTTTTTTTTAATATTTTGAATCTTTTCTAAAAACCCCGTTTTGCAATAAAGGTCAATTTTCAAGGGTATTTTAAATATTTTTCTCAAAATTCTGAATTTCAAAATTGTTTATTTTTATTATTTATTTAGTTAAGCATCATCTTTTATTGTGTTTATTTCAGAAAAGCATGAAAAAAACTTATATCCAGATAAATCCTTCAATTCTAGATATTGTTGGATAAATCCTGAAAAGCTGACATTTGTCTACTAACAAGTTTGCTACTTTTACAGAGACACTCAAGATTAGAATTTTCTTTTTCCTTTCCTTTTTTCAATTCAATTATTGATGTAAACATTGAAATATGAATTTCCATTTCTGCTTAGAATATCGTTGCATTGCATATAGTTTATTTTTAATAATATTAATCGTGTGATGAATGATGATTCATGCATATTATAAATCCAAAATGGTCTACATGAATGACACGTGTACTCAATTCTAAAGAGTTAATAAACTCGATTGAGTTCGTATTTATGGCCATAGTCAGAATACGAACAATATCCAGATTTATCATCTATTTTTAAGCTACAAACAACCTACACTCTTAGGCTATGTTTAGAAATCATTGCATATTTTCAAAAGTTTTCTAAAATATTTTTTCCTTTTAGAATAAAATGAGTTATATTCAATATATATCCGTTGTCATAGTCATGGATATATGGCGAATATCTTTCATCAAAATTTTATACGACACATAAATCCCTTTACAAAAGATTTTCTTAAATTCTTCAGAAAATATTTTCAATATCTGCATTCATGCATCATCTAGGTTCGATTGCATCATGAAAAGATCCTCACAGGGCCACACATCCATCCCTTTTGATATTTTTCAATTTCAATATAAAAAAAATGATTTTCTCTAAGTCTTTCTCCTCAGAATCGGTTTTGTTAGAAACCCTTTTGATTTTCAAGAAATTTTCTATCTTTTCTAAATCCAATTCAGGATTTTCCTTTCTTCAGAAATATTTCCCAAATATGGCTCATGATTTTCAAAGTGTCTCTTTTTCCAAGTATTTCAAATATTTGAAGCATACATTATGTTTTCAATAAAAAATTTTTGAAGTCATAGCACATGTCAGATTCTTTATGCATTTAGGAATAGAACATCAATTTAGACAGTTGAGTAAAGCAAAACGCATGATTGATCCTTTATTTGATTACCCCTGGTTATAGAGTCATGAATGGTTGAACCTCGTACCGACAAACGAGTCTTTTTCCCATAAAATTTTCAAAACGGAGGCGAGTAATTAAAAAAAAACTTTTTCAAAGGTCAGTTTGACTTGCAAAAGTAAAATTTTGCAATGATAACAGGTTTGGCAACCCTGATAGGACTTTTCTTTACCGTATCAATTTTGTGCTTTTCTCTATTCAACTGGTCAAAATCGTATTCTAAAATGTCAACTCTATTTCATGTGAACCTAGGAGCCTAGAATCAAACCCAACTGACATAGATTGCATGTAAACTTAAGCATGGTTTGGTAAGATCGATTGAAGAAAAATTATTCATGCTCATATAAACTTAGGTCAAATACAATTCTCATCAATCTAGGATCTGATTGAAAACAATGTTTGCTTCTCATAATTTTTAAAACTCTACTTCTTTAGGTCATTAGAGCCTTTTGTTTTCTTGCATATTGATTATATTTCAAAAACAACCCCACCTATTTTTACCTGTCCAGCACGTTGCTAGGCTTTCTTCTAGAACCATAGTTCAGGACAAAGCCTCACAACCGAGCTACCTATTTGGGTTGATCCCCCTTGCAATGTACCGACAACCATAGTCCAAAGTATATCGACAGGCACTCGAGGATGTTGAAAAACATGAGCCTAAAACCAAAGAAAATTGTTTTTATGCCACGTATATCGAGCATTGGCTCAAATATATCGGCATAACATGATTGGACACAGATGATCAGAACCTTAAAGTTAAGATTAGGGTCCTACAACCATTTCAAAATTTGGTGCATTTAGAGTCAGCCTTTTAGGGAATGTCATATGCGCATACTTGATTGTATAGGATGTGATTAAATGCATTTTAGTTATTTTCCTTTATTTTCTTATATTTTTCAATAATTTTTCTGAAAATCCTGGATGATTTTTTCAAAAATCTTCTATTTTCCTTCAAAACTTCAGGCAATTTTTCATCCTTCCTTTCCTCTGGATCTCGAAATTTCAGCTTTATTTTGATCCTGCCTGCTATTTTCTTTAAGAAAAATCATGTGTTTTCTCATGAATTTCAATCCTGTTTTGAAAATCTCTTCACCTTATTTTCTAGTGAATTTCATGATCATGGCAGTGGGAAATTATCCGCCCACCTTCCCTTTTGGGTTTACCTTAGTTGCGTACTTCTTTCGTCGAAGTAACAACGTAATTTTCGCAATTCCAATGATAACCCAATCTTTGGTAATAAGATATCCTTTCAGAATTGCCAACCTAATCTCATCATATTTTTCTCTTCTCCTTTTCATTCAAATTGTTGCCCTAAAAAATGTTTCCCCATCCTTACCATTTCTTTGTCCTATAGAGAGTATTGACATTGTTGAATGGTTCAGACCAGATCAGGCAAGAAGACTGCACCATATCAGCGTGTCAGCGATATTAGCAGCGAGCAAGAAAGGATGAGTTCCCCGAGTTTGGTCAGAGGATAGGGTCAACAAGATAGCAATGACATCAATCCTGCCATGTATACCTTATTCCAGAAGATGATGGTCAAGATACAATCAGAGCAAGCTGACACTAGCTTAGGAAAGGTGCCATCCAGGAAGAAGGCTAAGGACAAAACCATCAAGAAACAAATCAAAATTGCTCAGAAAAAGGTTCAGCGGGACAACGAGTCTGAAGGTGTAGATTCAGCAAAAGAAGACTCTGAAGAGGAACAAGAGTTGTTCATTCAAGAGCTCGAATCTCTTAACCAGTTAAAGAAGCAAACCTCAATAGTCGATGATATGATCCAGCTTCAGCTGAAGGAAGTGATCAGGATGGTCAAGGACTTATAAGCCCGCGATAAACGCAAGAAAACCTACACAAGTGAGAACTTCTACGATGGCCTTCAAGGGAACGATAGTCTGAAAGATCTCCCCCGCAAATTTGTCAAGTTTGATGGGATTAGCGATCCCGAAGCTCACCTAGCCATGTTCTTCATGGAATGCAACTGATTCAAGAGAAAAAATCGAGCTTTGTTCAGATGTTTTCCACACAGCTTAAAAGTCACCACAACTAAGTGATACTCCGAGCACATCAATCGAATCAAGTTGCAAGAGTTCGATAAGGTGGTCAATCTTTTTATCAAGCAATTCCTATTCAACACTAAAGCACTTTCAACGCTCAATCATCTCTACAATATGAAAAAGAGAGATAATGAAAAAGCCAAAAACTTCATCCGCATATGGAGGGGTACTTGCAATAAAATGGGAAACCCCATCTTAGAGGAGCACAAACTCCAAATTATCCTCAACAACTTCTCGCAGCCCCTGAGAAGGCATATTTCCACCTCACCTTCCAAGTCTTTCATTGAACTTACTGAACGAGTCGAGTGACTCGAGATAGGGATGGAGAACGGAGTCTATGAATATATCACCCTCATCAAGAACAATAAAGATTAAAAGAAGAAGACAAACTTCACCCTCTCTGCCACCTCCGACAGCAATGACAACAAAGGTAGCAAGGAAAACCATGCAGGTCAGATAGAGAAGTCTTCTAAGCACAATGACAAACCCGTTCAGTCCAACTTTCAACAGAAAGAAAAGATAAAACATGATGGTTGGGGTAACGATTACAAGTTCACTCCTCTAGAGCAGTCACTTGACAAAGTCCTTGAATATATGCTGACCAAGGAATTAGTAAAGCTCCCAAAAGCCACATACCCTCCAACGATCATGGGAAGATTCATGAATCAGTTCTGCAAATTTTATGGGGCAGTAGAGCACGACACCGACCACTATTTTGTCTTCAAGAACATTGTTCAAGACCACATTGACAAGAATCTCCTTGTTAAAGATGAAGAAGACACCAGTCAGCCGTCCCGACTGAGCTTTTTCTTGATTATTCAAGAAACTGACAATGCCAATGCTTTCCCTTTTCTCATCTCGCTTTTGTCATTTTGAAAGGATGATGTAATCTCATTTTTCTTTCCTTGATTTGTCATTCTTCCTTCAATGCATCAATAAAATTATCAACTTTTCTCATAGTTGGCGCCATCTTCTTTGTTGCTCTTTCTCCTTCTTTGTAATATGTCTTTTTACAAGAAGAAACCTCTTTCAGAGTGCCTCCTGAATCGATCAAGAAGTATGTTACCTTGTTACCTTTAGAAAGCGTTCATGAAATACCAATTATTTATCTTTTTGTTCAATGTTTTATTCCCTAGTCATACGGGGGCATCTTTTAAAAAATTATTTTTACCTCAAAACGTCATGTATGCAGGCATGATCAAACAAAATCTCTCACCATTAATTTGCATTTATTGGTATTCATTTGCCTCTATTTGCATTCATTTGCATTCATTAGCATCAATTCACATTAAATTCATATACCCATTCAGGATAAGGGATAATCCTGATACTCTCGAGAGTTGTCTATGACAATTGCGAGGGTGAAAATTGAAAATCTCCCATCACAACCACTAAGCACTTGTAGAGTATTGGTCTTCTCAAGATCAACCCTCGGGTTGAGTCACCTTTCAAAACTACCTTCACCAATCTTTTCAATTTTGACTCTAGGATCTAGTATTTTTCTAAAAAACTAGGCTTACTGGTTTTTCATGATTGATTTCCTTTTAAAACCAGTATCTTTTTCAAAACTCAACCCACAGGTTGAAATCTTCTTTAAAAAACCAACCTTACGCTGGACTTACCTTCAAAACCCAACTTCCGAGTTGGTTTAGTTTTCCTTTGAGATTCAGGTCCCGACTCAAAATTTCTAGTTTTTCCTTTAAAGATTTGAGTTTTGACTCGAGTTTTTTCTCCTTCAAATCAAAGAATTGGTCTAGTTTTTTCTTCAGAAATTCGAGTTCCAACTCAAATTTTCTTTCCTTAAAATCGAATTGGTCTAGTTTTTCCTTCAAAGATTCGAGTTCCGACTTGAATTTTCTTTCCTTAAAATTTGAATTGGTCTAGTTTTCCTTTGAAGATTTGAGTTTCGACTCGAATTTTCCAGTTTTCTTTGAGATTCGAGTTCCAACTCGATTTTTCTTTCCTTAAAATTCGAACCGTTCTAGTTTTACTTCGAAGATTTGAGTTCCGACTCAAATTTTCCAGTTTCCTTTGACAATTTGAGTTCTAACTCGATTTTTTTTTCAAATCCAAGAATCGTTTTAGTTTTCCTTTGAGATTTGGGTCCCGACTCAAATTTTCCAGTTTTTTTTTTAAAGATTTGAGTTCCGACTCGAGTTTTCTCTCCTTAAAATCCAAGAATTAGTCTAGTTTTTTTCTTCAGAGATTCGAGTTCTGACTCGAATTTTCCTTCCTTAAAACTGAATTTGTCTAGTTTTTCCTTCAGAGATTCGAGTTCCGACTCAAATTTTTTTTCCTTAAAATCCGAATTGGTCTAGTTTTCCTTCGAAGATTTGAGTTCCGACTTGAATTTTCCAGTTTCCTTTGGGATTCAAGTTCTGACTCAAATTTTTTTTCCTTAAAATTCAAATCATTCTCGTTTTCTTTTAAAGATTTGAGTTTTGACTCGAATTTTCCAGTTTTCTTTGACAATTTGAGTTTCAACTCGAATTTTCTTTCAAATCCAAGAAACATTTTAGTTTTCCTTCGAAGGTTCGAGTTCCGACTCAAACTTCCTAACTTTTCTTTAGAGATTCAAGTTTCAACTCAAACTTTCTAATTTTCCTTCAAAGATTTGAGTTCCAACCCAAACTTTCAAGTTTTTCTTTGAAGATTCGAGTTTTGACTCAAACTTTCCAGTTGTCTTTTGGAGATCCAAGTTTTGTCTTGGACTTTCATTCCAAAATTCAACTTTCAAAGTTGATCTTTTATTAAGTACGGAGTCTTTTCAGGGCTCAGTCTAGTCACAGATATGTTAGTTGGATATCAATCAATTTCTTTCACTAAGGATTTCAAGATAGTTTGCCAATTTATCATAAAAAATAGTTGTTGATCTCAAATTTTTATTACATAAAATTTTACCTCAAGTTACCTTCAGTGTTCTCTCCAAAAGAACAAAGCTCTTGCGGAGAAAGAAGAAAATTTAAGCTTTTTTTATTGGTCAACCAAAAGGATGAAGAAAAATCCTTGATATGACTAGCAAAGGAAAAATTCAATGATATTGAAAAGGCATACGTGAACCGGTATTGATCATAGCTATGGCACATTTTTAAAGATAATTCCTCTGATAATAGGGCAGTGAAAATATCCTGAACAAAAAAAGAATTCACTCAACCTCAATATCTATTTAATCAATCAAGCTGCAACTAACTATCTACAAAAGGAATCTCTCACCTATTGTCAAATTGAAGACGGATGGATGAACTAGACCCCCGGAGCCACAGAAGACCCAGATCATCTCCGAGTTGAAGGAGCATGTGACGTGTCCTTCAAGAGAAAGTTTAAATCATCACCAAGTTGAAGACTGATGCGATGAACCTCCCGACAATCTCTAAAAGATATTTGATTTATCATAAAAAGATTTTCAATTCAAAAGACAATATAATCAATCTAATTCTTGGGACTAAAGAAGACTCAGATCATCTGCAAGTTGAAGAAACATGTGATGCATCTTTTCAAAGAAAATCAGAACATCACCGAGTTGAAGACTAATGTGATGAAATTCTCGTCAAATCCCAAGAGAGCATACTTTTCATGTCTCAAAAGAGTTTAAAAGACCTTCAAGAGATTTCAATCAAAGAGACAATATTATCAATCTAATTCCTGAGACCAAAGAAGACTTGAAACATCTCCAAGATGAAGGAGTATATGACATATCCTTCCAGAGAAAATCAAAACATCACCAAGTTGAAGGCTGATGTGATGAAATTCTTGCCAAACCCCCAAAAAAGCTCAATCTCTATGTCTCAAAAGAGTGTAAAAAGATCATCATGGGTAAACTCCAAATATCAAACTGCCAAAACTGCCAAGAATCTTCTTTACTTATGTGAAATTCTTTTATCAATATATTTTCATAAAACACTTTTATAAAACAGAGAATATCTTCCTTTCTTTTCATATCAAGGAAATGGATAGCTTCCTTAAAGAAACTCAACAACAATAATTTGATATTGCTTTTGGATTCTACGGAGTTAGCCCAATTGGAAGTAATACTCTAGGTATAAGAGGGAATATCTTCCAAGCAAATGTGCTTACTCTCAATTACTTTGAATCAACTACAACTTTTATCATTTTTGCAATATTTTCTAGCTATCCTAACATAAAGCTAGAGCTCGATGTCCATTTTGATACATTCTGGCCTCACCTTATACCTCTTTAAAAGAGTCGCCCTATTTATCTTTCGTATTGTCAAAAGAATCACCCTACTTCTCTTCGAAAGGATTGCCCTATTCGTATTCATCTTTCGCATTGTCGAAAGAATTGCCTCACTTCTCTCCGAAAGGATTTCCCTACTCATCTTTTGCATTATCGAAATAATTGCCTCACTCCTCTCCAAAAGGATTGCTCTACTCATCTTTCGCGTTGTTGAAAGAATTGTCTCACTCCTCTCTAAAAGGATTGCCCTATTCATCTTTTGCGTTAGCAAAAGAATCACCCTACTCATCTTTCACATTGTTGAAAGAATTGCCTCACTCCTCTTAAAAAAGATTGCCCTATTTGTCTTTCACGTTGTCGAAAGAATCGTCCTACTCCTCTCCGAAAGGATTGTTCTATTCATCTTTTGCGTTGCCAAAAAAATTGCCTCACTCCTCTCTGAAAGGGTTGCTTTACTCATCTTTTGCGTTGTCGAAAGAATTGCCCCACTCCTCTCTGAAAGGATTGCCCTATTCATCTTTTGCGTTGTCGAAAGAATTGCTTTACTCCTCTCCAAAAGGATTGCCCTGTTCGTCTTTCGCATTGTCAAAATAATTGCCTCACTCCTCTCCGAAAGGATTGCCCTATTCATCTTTCACATTATCGAAAGAATTGCCTCACTCCCCTCTAAAAGAATTGCCCTACTCATCTTTCGCGTTGTCGAAAGAATTGCCTCACTCCCCTCTAAAAGAATTGCCCTACTCATCTTTCGCGTTGTCGAAAGAATTGCCTCACTCCTCTTCAAAAGAATTTCCTTATTCGTCTTTCACGTTGTCGAAAGAATCACCCTACTTCTCTTCGAAAGGATTGCCCTATTTGTCTTTTGCGTTGTCGAAAGAATTGCCTCACTACTCTCTGAAAAGATTGCCCTACTCATCTTTCGTGTTGTCTAAAGGATTATTTTATTCATCTTTCGCGTTGCCGAAAGAATTGCCTTGCTCCTCTCCGACATGATTACCTTATTCGTCTTTCGCGTTGTCGAAAGAATTGCCTCGCTCTTTTCTGAAAGGATTGCTTTTTTCATCTTTCGCGTTATAAAAAAATTGCTTTGTTCCACTTCAAAAGAGTCGCCTCATTTGTCTTTTGTGTTATCAAAAGAATCACCCTTGCCCCTCTTTGAGAGAGTTGCCTTATTTGTCTTTTGCACTAACGAAAAGTTTGCCTTATACTTCTTCCAAAGAATTGCCTTATTCATCTTTTGAGTTTCCTCCTGCAATCTCATTTTTCTTACCTTTTGCAAACCCCTCTCGAATCTATTTTGTAAAATCTGGGTTCCATCATGGTTTCTTCATTCGAGGATTTCATATTATTCATGCCCGTTCAGGTTAAGGGTTACACCTGAGTCTTATTTCCTGAGGTATTATCTTCTTCCCATTCAGGTAAAGGCCAAGCCTGAGCCTCATTTTGATGAGGTGAATCTTCTTCTTCATCCCCCATTTTATATCTACCACCATTATCACCAGAGCTAATTCTTCCATACTCAGTCAGATTCTTCTAATTGAGGCATTTTTATAGCCCAAAGTTGGTGTGTGTGTTTTTGCCATTAAGCTCGGCTCTAAACCGGCTTAGTAGCAAAGAGTGACATCTGTAAATACCCCAAATTTTCCTTGTTCATCTTCAAACACCCCCTTTCAGCAGATGTCAATCCTCTTAGGAGTTTAACCCTAGGTTGATCTTAGTTTAGGTGTCATTTTACCCCTATTTTGTTAGAAAATTTACCATTTTACCCTTAGGTCACCTTAGATCTCAGCCACTCAGAATCAATAAAGCTCATTTTTAAGTTTAGAACAGTTAGAATGCCAGTCATTTCTATCTCCTCTGAGCTCACGATGAGCGAACTATGTTCATTTCTTACCATTTCGACTAAAATCAGTTTATTTCTCAAGAAATGAGCTCATTTCTAGCTCAAATACAAGCCAATTGTCTTCGAGTCAATCAATTCCAGTCAATCATGTCCTTTTGAGTCTAACTTGAGCTCATCGAGAGTTCAAGTAGTCCAATTTTAGTTCAAATCCATTCCCCATATTATTGGAGTCCATTTTAGCTTATTTCAACTGAAATTGAACTAAATCCAGTCAGTTGAGCTAATGTTTGAGCTCTAGATTTAGTTCATCTCAGTATTACTGACCTTTATTCAAGCTCAAACATAGTACATTTTTGTGACCCACTTCACTCCAGTGGTGATTTCTCACCATTTCTCTGAGAATTGGGTCATTTCTCAATCATTCAGCCTGAAAGTTTAGTTGAGTCAGTGTCTTTTTAGTTCACCTGAGTTTAGAAACCCTAGGATTCAGTGTAAACCAGTTAAAATCTCGTTCCAGTGTCACTCCATACCCTGCAGAGGAAAAATCATTTCTGAAATCATTTTGGTCTGAAACCTCATTTTATCATTCTCCCAGCTGGTACAACCACTAATCGAAGCTCGAATCGGTTCCTTAACTAGAAATTTTAGCCATATCCGAGACTCAAATCACATTTGGATCAGATCCAACAGCGGGTCTGATATCTAATTATCAATTTTTGCATTCGAACAAGAATGTTAAGTTCTTTGTCCTTGCCAGGGGTCCGGGACTTCAAATCCTTTGCCGAGGGTTTATATTTAATATCATTTTATACCATTTGATATCATTTCATGTCATTTTTCATTGTATCATATCATTTTATTGCATTTCATTGCATTGCATGTCATCTTCGAGGTCCAAATCTCTGTTTTTTCAAAATCTCAAATCCAGATTCGAGTTGCAAAACCTTATTTTGAAATCAATTTTAAAAACCAGGGTTTTAAATCGACATTTTCCATTTGGCCAATCCCCAAGGCTTTACATCCTTTATTAAAAAAACAATTTTTTTTAGAAAAAATGATATGGATTCGTTTTAAACTTGATTTTTAAACCAATTTTCAATTTTTACAACTTTCTTCGTGTGGGGCTCACCCTGCAGGGGTGTAAACCCTAATTTATCATTTTCTTATCCAATTCCAATTCATTTTCATGTTTGACACATTTCAAAAAATACAAAAATATTAGTGATTATAGGTGTCCTTTTGAAGCTTTTCGAAAAAATCATTTTTAACCCCTTTATTTTCAGGTTTTTAAAATTGTTTTTTGAAAAATCAAATGGGACCCACAGTAGGTGGCACCACATTTGAGAATATTTAGGTTAGTTTAGGGTTTAGTTAGTGTTCAAGTTATATTAGAAGTTTGAAAAAGTCAAAATTGATTTTAAAACTCTACCTTTATTTTAGTATTTTTAAACCTTGTTTTTAACCTTTAATTAAAGTTTTAAAAACTAAATGTCGGCCCACAGAGGTGGTGCCACATTTGAGGATTTTCAAAGTCAATTAGGACTCAATTAGTGTTAATTAGTTAGTGCCTTGTTAGGTTAAAACTCCCATGTAGAAATCTCCCCCCACCCCCTCCCCTTAGTTTTATTTGTTTTGAAACTCTTTTAAACAAATCTAACTCTTAATTAAGAGTTTTAAATTTTTTTATAAATAGGGCCATCTAGGATTTTGACCCCCACATCATCTTCTCTCCCTCTCTCATTGCTCTTTCTTCCTCCTCAAGTCCATCGTCCTCCATTGTTGCAGCCCAAGGTGAGCATCCCTTCCTCTTTTTATTTTTTTATTTTTTTATTATTTCCACCATTGCTGCCCCCTTTTGTGCACGTGTTTCTCTTTTTTTTCATTCAAGGCCAATGCTCACGACCCAAGATGATGATTTATTGATCATCCATGGTTATTTTCACATTTTGATCCGTTGGAATCGTTTATTATGTTAAATGTCAAAAAAAGATCGAGATTCATCATTTTTATAGGTCAAATATCTCTTTTAATGGCTAAATCAAATTTGTAACTATACTTTCCTTAATTTTTTTGTTTATTTTATCATATTCATGTTTATTTTAGTTGTTCAAGCATCAAATCATGATTCATTGCATTAGTTACACATTTTTTTATGTTTTTAGCATGAATAATCCATGTTATTTCATTCTAGGGTTTTAGATTTGTTATTTACAAATCTGACCATCTATTAATATATTTATTTTACCAGCTTATATATGCTAATAAAATCTGATTTTTTTATGGTGAAATTATTCATATACCTACGATTTTCAATAAAACAATCAGGATTTTTAGAAATCTGTAACCCTGTGTTCAAAAATCAAAGTCAGAACCTATTTTCTAAGTCAGAAAAATGCTATAGAAATTCAAGAGCATGTTTCCGATGTCATATCTCCCTCGTTTGAGATCTGATTGATGATCTGTAAAAAAGAAGTGTATTCCTCATTATGTCTACTGCAATCTGTAAATTTTTTATAAATTTCTATGGTAAATTTCTATGCTTCTTTGATCGAACAACAACGTATGTATTTCGTCAACTGGCAGACCCGATTCATGGTTTGAGTCAACTTACTAGAATGATTTCTCCTTAACCGGAGATCGTATCGATGATTCGTAAAAAGACACAGATTTATCTACATGTCTAATTTCAGTGGTAAAAATTTCATAAATTTTCACTTTGTATTTCTATTTTTTTAAGGCTCACAATCATAGTCTGTATTTCTTGAGTGAAAATTTTGATTCAAATAATGGTTCAACTTGCCGGAATGATTTCTCCCTCACCGAAAATCATTTTTCCGATCCGTAAATAGGGTTTTTCTCTCTGTAGTCTCTAGTTTGTCTCTATAAAATTTTATAAATTTTGATATTGCTTTTTTATATTTCCCTACACCCAAAACCGGATCTATCTGTTTCACATCATTATGTATAGGTCAGAATCAAGTACGTATTGTCGGAATCATATCTCTCTAACTGAAGATGATTTTTCCGATCTGTAAAAAGTGTTATTTTTTTCATTTGTCCTGTTTTTATTTGTCAAATGTTATAAATTTTTATGGTCGTTTGATATCTGAATAGAGCCTGACACTGTGACAAGTACTCTACTGCAGGTAAAATTGCATATTTTCATCTTTTTATTCAATTTTTATATCAAAATAATCTCAAAAATTATATTTTTTTATTGCATTTTAATTTTAGGTTCATTATAAGTATCCATGTCAATTTTTATGAATTTTAAAATTTATTTGATGCATTATTTAGTTATTTCATAAAAATAGGATGCTCGCGGAGTCCTAATTCAACTGAAATACGACAAAAAATAATTTTTTTCTAATGTTTCAAATTTTTAATAAAAGGTTTTATATTTTTAGGGTTTGATCATGTTCATAATCATATTAGGGTGCTCTACACCCGATTTGGCTTTGTTTTGAACTTGTTTGATCCCCGAATGAAATAAAATCTTTTTTGAAAAACCCTATTTTTAACCTTATTTTGCAATAAAGGTCAATTTTCAAGGGTATTTTGGATTTTTTTTTAAATTATGAATTTTAAAATTATTTATTTTTATTATTTATTTAGTCAAGCATCATCCTTTATTGTGTTTATTTCAGGAAAGCATGGTAATCAATTGTACTCATTGCATACCATGAGGTTCATCAACCTCCTGTACTACTCATCATTGTACAACCTGACATCACTGTCAAAAAGTCGTAACTACGATGGTAGACAAAGGATTACTCAAAGGCACCGCAAACATGAAACAAGTAAGTCCAAACAAGTCTATAATCTGGAGATGTCCATAATCCCCCATAGACCGATACCCAATTTCACATCTTGTCGAAGAGAGCGAAATTGGTACTCGTGGTCGGGCACTTTGCTCATACAGAAACACAAAAGGAAAAAATGTCACATTATTCTTGTTCAAAACAACTAACTATAGTACACATTCAATTGTAGTGTGAGCATGTTATATTTTATTCTAATTGTTAGCGGGGTATGTGGGTACGCATATGACACGAAACATAGAAACAATCGAGACTATCCCGAGGGTTTATTATGCTATGTGTTTTATGATACATTGGGTGACTGACTAAGTCTGCTCCTAAGGGGATGACCAGTGGCCAAGAGAGTAAATCCCCAAAGGCGTGTGAGTATCCCATGGATGCATCCAACTGTAAGCTACCTTTTGTAGCCCATTTTTCCTAATTCTGATGAATGAGAAAGCTAAGTCTTTTGCCCGTAACTGCCATTAATGGCCTATTCATCGAAGTTTTGTTTCATCCATCATCTCTCTTAATGAACCATGAGAGACGAATGAGCACGATGGGGGTTTCTTAACCACCGTCTCATCCTATATGCTCTAGTCTGTTAGACCCACATGAACATCCAGCCTGTGAAGACACATCATCACATTTTATGTGGTTCTAGCAAATGTGTTCATTGCACGTTTCGAGGTTTCACCGACCTCTCATACTACCAATAGTAGTGCAACATTCTGTCCTTCTCAAAAGACATGTCTACGATGGTAGGCATGGGTATCTCAAAGGATAACCCAACACATCATCTGACAAAGTCATTTGTTATGTGCTCAAAGTATACAACAGAATCATACAAGGCTTAGGATCTCCATGAATCCCCATATACCTCCCAAGTGTCTTGACTCGGGGTAACGCTAACTGCATCTAGCAGTGCACAGAGAATGGCTAGCTTAGTCAACTCGAAAAGGTGGGATTTCACATAGAAGATTTTTTTTTTTTGAAACTAAATTGTCGTTACACAATTTTGCGTCTTTCAAAAAGAGCGAGAATCGCCACGTGCACCTGTATGCCCTGCGAGGCTTGCAATAGCAGGGTCACATGAGGCAAGTCCCTGCTCCGAGTATGGTAGCTAAGAAAGAACCAATAGCATATAATAGAAAACATGAAAGTGAAGGCAGAAGCATAAGAGCACAAAGAATTCATCAGGTACCAACACCGAATAATTATTAAAAAGTAAAGTAAATAATCTTTACATTTTTATAGATTTACGTATTCTAGCATTTTATTCTTTTCTAGACTTTTTGCATCACTTGCCCCTACCTTGTAGGGGTTGCGGTTATGTCGTACACTTGCGAGTATAAGAGCTGACAGTCTCGGACCGCGGGGGTGTGTGCGACACCGTTGTGCAACGTGCGATGTGTAAAAAGGTTAGGACACCAAGATCCAAAAATAGGAGGTGGGTCGACTGCCCAAACCCAAAGGAAGGAAGGCAGGGAGCTCAGCTCCCTACCGAAGAGCAGTAGAGGCAGGGCTCCCTATCTGCTGGAATAGCAAAGGCCCTCCTGCCAGGGCCTTGCAGGCTGCAGACAGTGGCAGAGGCAGGGAGCCTTGCTCCCATGCCCGAACAACAGTCTTAAAAGCCTTACACTATGCCATAATCACATGATCCAAAACTTGGTTTTCACTAAATAATGATTGTAGATCATATCTATATGGTCTGATCAAAGAAAAACCTCAAAAATTTTGAAATTTGAAGCTTTTATTAGGTGAGAATAGGTGCTCTGGGAGCTACTTATCATTACTAATATATATATATATATATATATATATATAGAGAGAGAGAGAGAGAGAGAGAGAGAGAGAGAGAGAGAGTAATGTGTTCCTTAATTAGGCCCCCTTTTTAGTTAGGTCTCATTAGGCCTATTAAAAAATCATAGTTTTAAGTATTTTTTCTCACCTCATACACCGTAGATGTGATATGTAGGTTTTTTTTAGTGAAAACCGGTTTTTGGATCGCCAAAATCTGACTTGTATACAGGTTATTTATGACAATTATTAAAAGAAAGAAAGAAGTGGTTACACGTTTTTGTGACTTGGTAAAAACGTGATTACGTTGAGATATGTTAACATTGTGGGGGTCAGAGATGGGGGGTGGGGGTTCACCATTCTTTTCATTTTTCTTATTTATATCAATTTTTAAGAGAGAGGTAGAGGTTGTTACACGTTTTTGTGGCTGTTGGTAAAATTCACAATATGACATGTAAATAACAAAAAAAAAAATTGTAAACTTCACGAAGATGGGCAAACAAATTTAATGACACTATTACAACACATGGTGAGGAGTATCGTTTAAGAAAAAGTTCAAAGCCTATAATTTTTGGCACCTAGTGCCCCTTATTCTACATTTATAATATTTAGGATGAGGATATAGGAGATAATCTCGGGTCCATGAATTAGCTTTGTAAATGAGTATTGTAGCATATTAATTGGTTAATGAATCGACATATTATGGTTAAACTGATAAAAACGAAGGAATAATTAAAATATATATGGTCCATATCATTAAACAATCACTTCTAATTAACAAGCTCACTTGTAATAATAATACTATAGGAGAAACTACGGAGCTAAAATAAATCATGTAAAATTCAAATAGTAGTAAACAAAGCAACAAAATATTTAAGGATTTCCCTGGTTGAAATGACGATAGATGCAACTTAGATAGTGACAAGAATTGTCATCCGAAGACAACTCCAGTCCAGACAGGTCGCTTGACTCAGCATTCCCACAAGCTTCCAGCTTTGGCATGATTGTTGCAGGGTCAGCCATCTCAGTGGAACTAATATAATGGTCTGGTTCAGGAAAATCACTCACGATGTAACTATTGTGCTCATCATTTGCTTCAATCATGTCACTCGGGATGGAAAAATCCTGCTCATAATTTGGTGCAAGTGAGCTTGGTGCAAAGCTATCTACTTGGACATTTGACAGCACTGAGCCTTGTTGAATGTGTGGTGCTGGTGGGATTGGTTGGGTGCTTGTTGAAGGTGTGTCAACATTCCATGAACCGCTAGTTGTTGCCTCCATGGGTGGCCTAAGCATTCTCAAATGTTGGCTAGGCAAACACAGAAGCCCCCAAGTATGTTCGGTGCTCTTGAAAGCAAGTGGTTGATTATTAGCTTTAGGAGAAAACTTGGGCACGATTCCCTCCATAGAAGGAGCTTGAACACCATCAAGGTTACCAATATCATGCTTAGGTGCTTCTTTCAGTTCCTTCCTTGGTGTCTGACTTGCATCCTCTGCCTTCAAATTTTTGGTGTCTCCAACCTTCTTTCGGCAACCCCTCTTGTTATCCTCTTTAGTAATAATAACTTCAGCTTTATCTCTTTCACATTCTTTCTCATACACTCTGCAGAGAACCCAATCATCCAACTGCAACAACAATTGGTTATTAGTTATTAAAAAAGAGTAATGCTACCGTGCTCTGGGAGTACCTACTCCCACATAATAGAAATCATGGTTGTATTAATTTTGACAATCTAAAGCTACATTAGGTACCTTGGGAGCACCCTATCATAGAACAGAGAGAGAGAGAGAGAGATCACCGTCATATCACCAGCCTTCCTTTTAAGGGATGTACTGGTGTTGGTTTCATAATCATCGATGGTCCGAAACTCGTGCATGATCCAGTTAGTCTTGGTGTCGTCGGGAGCCTTCCCTTGGTAGTATACAAGTGTCTTTCGTGTTCCAATCTTTCGGTCGTTCCCATCAAGTATGTACTTATCGCTACTGATGGCTTTCCAGTAGCCATCCCCAGCAGACCGACTTGGCCGGCTCCCGTTCTTATACTTTCTTGATCTTGGGGTGAAGAAGTACCACAGTTTCTTCCCATAAACTGCCTTCTCTGTATTCATTATCATCGTAAAATCGCATAAAAAATCTTTTCACAAAACTGAACAAAGAAAAAAAAACATATATGTATATTGAGAAAGAGAGAGAGACAGGTATCCTTAATTAAAACTCCGTAACTTCAATAGTAATACTAATCTACAAATTTGCAGGAAGAGACAAGGATCGTGTTTTTATTCTTCTTCTTTTGTACTAATGAAGTTTAAGAATTTTGCAGCACTATACAAGACTTGAAGATGAATCTTCTTTTTCCAAGAAAATGGCTAGACGTATAAAAGAACAAAAATACAAAAAAAATGTGTAAAATTATTCATCCCCTACTTATCCCAATACAGCATAATGAGGGCTGAATCAGCCCCAACATCAAATTGAAATAAGGTCTATTCCTATTTGGTCATATATATATATATATATATATATATATATATATATATATATATATATATATATATATATATATATAGAGAGAGAGAGAGAGAGAGAGAGAGAGAGAGAGAGAGAGAGAGAGGCAAAAAAACAGCCTTTAGCCACAGCTAAAGTCTGTATTTTCGCCCAGAGCACAGCAGTCAAAGACTACCACTAAAACGCTCAGATAGACGAAGGACACACGCCCAATGTTTTTCCATCCACTGTTACAGGTTTTTGTGTGTGTCTATAATACGCTTAACTGAAAATCTAAATTATGGTAAGCTGACTTTGGTTGGATATGCAATAGAGAGAGAGAGAGAACCTATGAGTTGAGGTGGCGCCATGGAGTAGACGTCGACGCTGGCGATCAAGTCTTTGAACTCATACGAGTCATCATTAGCAGCCTTCTTCCTTTCATGGAGGAAGTATCCCACCAACTCTTGTTCAGTGGGGACGAACCCGAACCCTACCCTTGGTTCTTTGGCCATCTCCTTGTTTTTCTCCATCTCTTCTCTTCAGCCAATCTCTTCTCTTCAGCCAAACTCTCCAAAAAGTTCCCGAGAAAAGGAGAAAATATTGAACTTCTTTGAGGCAGCCAGAAAAAAATATCATATATATAGAGAGTGAAGAACTTCTTGGAAGTCTTATTCGTTTACGACTCTAATCATATATATAGAGAGTGAAGAACTTCTTGGAAGTCTTATTCGTTTACGACTCTAATGGAAGCAGGTGAATACGGTGGAAATGAGCAAAAGGCTCGTGCTAAAATCGTAACCGCCCCTCATATTTTTTGGAAATGAGCAAAAGGCACTTAACGGAGCTGTTTTTCCGTCTATTTTGAATGAAAAAATATTAAAAAAATAAAATGTAAGTCTTCTTCCCTTTCCCTCTGTTCAAATTCTCTTTGAATCCTTTACAATATACGGGTCTTCTTCTTTTCCTTTCTGCAAACCCTCAGCAACATGCCTCCGTCCAAGGTAAAAAAGGGAGGTGGGTCGGTGAAAAGAGAGTTTGCAGATAGGGAGAGAATAATTGTATATAGTTTTGCTCCGGGGTGGAGGCATGGAGTCAAGCATAGAGTGCATAGCGAAAAACAGAGAGTGCATAACGAGAGCGAGAGAGCGAAGAAGCAAAGCTGAAGAAAGCAGAAGCAAAAGAAGAGAAGATACAGGAAGGGCCACCACCACCCGTGTTGAAGAAGATGAAGATCTTGGTTGGGTTCGATGAGAGCGAGGGCAGCTTCTATGCCCTTAGATGGGCACTGGACACCCTGTTCAGCCATGGAAACCTTGACTTTGGCAGCTTGATGATTGTGAACGCCAGTCAAGCTTTCCAGCAGTATTTCTTCCCTGCTGGACCAGGTAACGAGACCCGAACTTGGTCATGATTTTCATGGGATGCCAAACACGCCCATTCTTTTTTCTTTTTTTTGGTGGGAAACAGGCATATACTAAATGGGAAAAAGGATTTTCAATTGGTTTCTCCCCATGTGTTTGTTAGATTTTTTTTGAAAGATCATAATCTTGGCAAAATGTATTTGGATGAGGAATTCCCATTTGGGTCTTTTGATTGTGCAGGTGTTTATATTATCCCTGCTGTTATTCAGTCTGTGAGGCAAGGCCAGGAAGAAAACAGTGCAAGGCTCTTGGGACAAATATTAGCGTTGTGCAATGAGAAACATGTAAGTTTTTACTTTTGGAATCTTTGAAGAAATTATCATTTCTTGGTCAGGATGGGGTTATTAAAATGAAACATCCAACTTTGCAGCTTTGTCCTTTTTTCTGTAATCTAGAATTGGCACACCTTAGTTTCTGCCAGATAGCTGATTTAAATGGTAAAAAGATGGAAGCCATGTCCTTTTTGTATGCAATATCAACATCTTAGTTTCTGTTCTGCTTATCAAAGTCTGTGCTAGGGGTGCAAACGGGTCGGATATGGGCTAGATCATGCAAGACCCACTCCGATTTTGAGTTGCATGATATAGATTTTTATCAGAGTTGGATGTGAATGATATATGATGAGGTAGGGTTGAATCAGGATCTGAAATATATATGGTTATATTAAATCCAGTAAAAACATGATTGGATTTTGTTCGAATCAGAACATAGATCCAACATAAAATACTGATGTAAATCCCATCCGAGCACAAAATTAATCTAATTAAGCATATCCAAGTCCGATCTAAAAGAACATTGAGATATTATCTTAAAGATCCATATCTGAAAATAATATATCATATTTGAGTTGAACTACAAATGCAATCTGTTTGCACCCTTAGTCAGTCATGTTTTTGCAATTGGGGCACTACTTTTTGTTCATCATGTCTCTTGAAAGTATGATATATAGCTCTTGATTTCTTAATTATCCATTAATTTTTGCAATGTGTGAAAGTCTAATGGCTACTAGCTAGTTTTTCAATTGAGATTGATCATCACTATTTACAAGTTCAGACTACAAAATATGATTACTTAAAAGCTAAATAAGTTACAGTTACTCTTTGGTCTGTGGAAACCATCCCAATCGGCTTTTACATCTATTATTTGTGGTATCTACTTTTGTAAACACTAAACGGCAAGCATGGTGATAGCTAAGTCAGGATGCATGCTTCAATGCTGCTGTCTGGTTGGAAGTAGAAATATTGAAAATTTAAACCTTTTGCCTTTCATATCTCAGTTCATACACCCTTATGCACACCAATATTCTAGTTGTCAAGAAATGTTGTTTGCAGAGAAATAGTGATTGTTAGCCAAGACAAAGAAAATGTACAAACAAAACTGGAATTTTAGATGAGGACATTAAAGAAAAATAAATAAAGAATTAATACAATAAAAACAAAATATATAGATTGTAATTTTAGTGATGAAGTTAGTGAAAAGAAAAAATGTCATAGAAGCTATGTCACATAGGTGCGGGTGCGGGTGTGGCGATGTGGCACTTTAAAAAAACTCGGATGTGGGTGTGTTGGCTTTGAGGTATTCGAGCAAAATATAAACGTTCTAACATGGGTTACTTTCTGGAATTTCAGTGTTCATTTGAAAATTTGGTGGTGATGATGTCCACTAATGTTCGCACAATAGCCAGTATCATTAAGGCGATGTTTGGTGACTTTTTAACGGAAGCAGATCAGGTCATGCTGGAAATGAGTAGAAGGCTCATGCTAAAATCATGACCGTCCCTTACACTTTTTGTATGAATGCCATGTGGCATTTAACGAAGCTGCTTTTCCATCTATTTTGAGTGAAAAATTATTAAAAAAATAAAATGTACGAGTCTTCTATCCTTCCCTTCTATTCAAACTCTCTTTGAATCCTTTACAATGTACGGGTCTTCTTCTTTCCCTTTCTGCAAACCCTCTTTGAACCAGCAACATGCCCCCATCCACGGTAAAAGAGGGAGGTGGGTCGGTGAAAAAAGAGTTTGCAGAGAGGGAGAGAAGAATTGTATATAGTTTTGCCCCATGAGAGATGGAATGTATCATGCCAGACCAATGAACCAGAGCTTGTCAAGCAGCTTAAGGTATGCTTATCAATTAAAATATTTCTTATTACAATGTCCTCTTTGTTTTCAATCTTAATTTTGGCCTTTTTATTTGGGGACTGCAAGTATTCAAGTGATAATTGCTGCATGTACTGTTAGGAAGAGTTGAGAGCAGAAAAGTCCAAAGCAAAGGAAGAAGCCGAGGATCTAACCCAAGAAATGGCTGAATTGTGTTATCAGACAACAAAAATGCTTGAAGAAGAGCGCAAGCAACATGCTTTCATTGACCAAACATCACTCCTTAGGATTAAGGAGTTAGAAGAAAATGTACTGAAAAGATGAAAATTTAAGATTCACTTCCTGAATGGTGTGCTCTCCATCTTTCTAAATCTAAATTCTTTCTGTTTGTTTCTGACTTCAAGGTACGTGATGAACCTAGGAAATTTTTGGCTGCTGAGAGGCATCTGCATGAAACAGAGGAATTGTCTGACATTGGATATAAGGAGATCATTCGCTTAAATGATACTTTATTTGTATGTCTCTCCAAGTTCCTTGTAGTAATTGAGACTGCAAATTCCTTAGTGCTGTGTTTATACTTTATAGAGCAGATCTAGCACATCTTTGCTGCTGAACTTCAGATTTCTTATTCCATTTGCATCAGTCCAAAAGTTGCTCATCTCTGTGGATACTGCTCTTAGTGGCTTGTTGGAATAGTCCAGAAGAGATACTGCATTCTGAATCAAATCACTAGGATAGCAGTTCATTTCTTTCAAGTGCAGTCATTGATTGCATTCATTTTCTTGTTCCATATAGAATTTTATGAAATTTATGAACCGTATGCATCCAGCCAAACTGACATCACAGGGGGAAGGAATCTCCCAGTTCACTAACACCAAGAGGGGGAAAATATCATCAGAATACAACAACAACAACAACAACTACGGCAGTTGAATGAAGCTGCTACGACAACAAGCTGCACACCCACAAACTATAACCATGGTTGGCTGTGTTGGTCGTTCTGTTGCAGGAATTATAAATCTGTTTTCTTTTTTAACCTCCGTTGCAGAACCTCAGACTACATAATCCTTGGGCTTACACTTTTGTAATTAGTCCAAATTCTGAACATCAACTGTCGTCCTTTTCTCCATTTCCTGGTTGCCTGTTTGGTGAAACCCACTTCACATCATTAAAACCCGAGTTCTGTGAAGAACATATAGATCCGTGTTTGCTATGGATGTCCCAAGCTTCTAGCGATTTCAGCATTTCTCCTCTATGTACCAAAACTTGTATAAGGCCAACAAATCCCCATAAAAAAGAAGAAAAAAGCCTTTTATATTTTGAATGGCATGCGTACCTGCATGTACGGAGAGATGCATTATTCGAAGATGGGCATTTCTTAGTTCTTAATTTCAAAATTTTGAGGCATCATAGAGGTTGGCTTTTCAAGGATCTTCAAGAATCAATGTTGTTAAAGTCGGTTCACAAAGGTGAATCGGTTTCTTGAAAAATCCAAATCGAATCGAATGGTTTGTGAATCGACAACTTTTTACCACCACAGGTTTGTCGATTGAATTTTTTGTACCCACTCAAAATAATATTAAAACCCCCATCTGAATTGGCCTTTCTATAATTGCTGTTTTGGTCGATTCGATCTGACTCAGCCGATTCAGTCCAGTTTTAATAACATCGGTTAGTAGAATAAGCTATAAATTAATAGAAAAAGAAAAAAAGACACTATAGGCTCACGAGTTCCAAGCCTATTGAGCATTTAATTATCTGCATACACATTTTTTGATAGTCAAATTAGGGTTCCCCTCAACGTGATTCAAACCCAAGATCCATCTGTTTAGAGAATGAACTCTAAGTCATCATTTGTGCTCATTGAAGGATTGGTCCAATATGATGCGAACATTTGTCCACTAACAAGTTTGCTACTTTTGCACTCAAGATTATATTTTTTTTTCTTTCTTTTATTTCAATTCAATTATTAATCTAAACATTAGAATAAGAATTTTCTTTTCTGCTTAGAATATGGTTAGTGTGATAAATGATGATTTATGCATATTACAAATCTACAATAGTCTACATGAATGACACATGCACTCACTTGATTTTCTCTAAGTCTTTCTCCTCAGAATCGATTTTCTCAGAAACCCTTTGATTTTCAAGATTTTTTTTTATCTTTTCTGAATCTAATTCACGATTTTTCTTTCTTCAGAAATATTTCCCAAATGTGGCTCACGATTTTCAAAGTGTCCCATTTTCCAAGTATTTCAAATATTCGAAGCATATATCATGTTTTCAATCAAAAAATTTCTAAGTCATAGCACATGCCTGATTCATTGTGTATTTAAGAATAAAACATCAATTTAGATAGTTGAGTAAAGCAAAACACATGATTGATCCTTGGTTCGATTACCTCTAATTATGGTGCCAGGAACGGTTGAACCTCGTAATGACAGGCGAATCATTTTCCCGCAAATGTTTTAAAATAAAGGTGAGTTATTTTAAAAAAAAAATCCAAAGGTAAGTTTGACTTGCAAAAGTAAAATTTTGCAATGATAATAACATGGCAAGGCGGGGATCGAGATGGGGATGGGGCGGGGGCAGGGGAAAGCATAAGTCTATCCCCGCATGGGTTGTGATTTTAACCTCCATCTCTGCCTCCATTCCCATTTCATGTCCTCCATCCTTGGTCCAAATAGGGAGGGGCGAGGCCCCGACGGGTAGCGACAAATTTGGCGACGGACGTTTTTCCGTCACTACGTAAAGACGATGTTAGCGACAAAAATATTCCATCGCTAACTGGTCATCTAAATTTACGATGGCGTTGCGACGAAATTCAACCGTTGCCAAATCCGTCGCTATTTTTCGTGTAAATCCCTAATCAGAGCCCTTTTCCCTCTTTTATGTTTCGTCTCTCCCGCCCGCCCGACACACTCCTCCGTCGCCCGATGCAATCCTCCACCGCCCGACGTACTCCCCGGCCCGCCGCCCAGCGCCCACCGCTCCCCGGTCCACCGCCCGACGTCTCCCACCACAACAAAGCCGTGGATTAGCGACGACCACATTCCGTCGCTAACAGGCTTAGCGACGACTAGGCGACGGTATGATTACGTCGCGAATTTTTCGACGCTAACTGGCGACAAAATAAATTCGTCGCCAGGTCTGTCGCTAATTGCGACGGAATAACGAGCGATATATTCCGTCTACAATCCGCCGGTACTAAATGACGACCACGGCTTGGTGACGGATTTACGTTTGTCGCTACGTCGTCGCTAGATTTATATGCATAGCGACGGATGGTTTCGTCGCAAACATGAAAAAAAAATTATTTGAAAATTAAATACCGAGAATGGTACAATTTATATTTTCTGTACAATTTATATTTCCTATAAATAAAAAACAAACCACACAAAAAATTCCATATAAAAGTAATCTATAACAATTAATCGTTTCACCTTAAAATTAACAAGTTCAATTAACTACAATTCAATAATTACATTTAAGAAACAAAAAAAAAAGAACTTCAACACAGTTCTCTAATCATCGCCAAGATTTTGTGCATCTTCTTCTTCATTGCCTTTATCTGTCCCTTCAGCTCCGCTACGCTGATTATCGCTAGCAGCCTACACAAGAAAAGAACAGTCAGTATTGATAAACAAAATATAATGAAATAAATTACACACTATATGTGATTCTATCATGTGATCATATGTGTTCTAAGGCAATAAAAAAACTTTATATGTGATTCTATCATGCTCATATGTGCTCTAAGGCAGGCAAAAAATTTATATATGTGATTCGATCATGCTCATATGTGTGCTAAGGCAATAAAAAAATTGAATATGTGATTATAGCATGCTCACATGTGTTCTAAGGCAGACAGAAAAACTCTATATGTGATTCTATTATGATCATATGTGCTCTAAGGCAGGCAAAGCAAAAAACTTTATATGTGAATATATCATGAATGATATATGTTCTAAGGCAGTAAAAATTTCTATATGTGATTTTGGCATGCTCATATATGTTCTCAGACAGTCAAAAAACTGAATATGTGACTATAACATGCTCATATGTGTTCTCAGGCAGACAAAAAACTGAATATGTGATTATAGCATGCTCATACGTGTTCTAAGACAGTCAAAAAAACTTTATATATGATTCTATCATGCTCATATATGCTCTAAGGTAGGCAAAAAACTTTATATGTGATTATAGCATGCTCATATGTGCTCTAAGGCAGTAAAAAAACTCTATATGTGATTCTATCATGCTCATATGTGCTTTAAGGCAGGCAAAAAGTTATATATGTGATTCAATTATGCTCATATGTGTTCTAAGGCTGACAGACAAAAAACTGAATATGTGATTATACCTGAGAGGGACCTGCAATCAAAGATCCCCTGTTCAACACAAGATTGTTGATCTCATCTCGGAGAAAGGGGGCGACAATGTCATGGAAATAGTCATTCATTGTGTCCTTAATGATCTGACGTACATCATCACCAGAAAGAATATGTTGCTACTTAGAGCTTATGTCAATGGAAGAAGTCGGTGAGCCGTAACTGGAAGAAGCAATAACTGGTGAAGTGTTCAGATTACTCCCAAACCCGAACACGCGACCCTTTTTGGGTTCACCTGCTGCAGTCACCCAAGCTGCAAGATCAAATGATGGATGCTGAGTAGCGTCATTGCCATATCGCTCTACCATCTGTTGCTCATATGCCTCCTACAAAATAATGTTTAAAGTATGCATTAATAATTAATGATAACATTATGATAACTTGCATATTGCAATGATTATTAATAGAATAAATACATACTGTTGTCGTTCTCGCCTTCTCTGATACGAAGACTCCCGTGGTCTTCCGTTTATGTGTTTCAACAAACACATCCTTATATAGTACAGTGTCTCCTTTTTTTGCTTCCTGCGAAGTTAAATGACAAAAGATTTAGTTCACAAGTTTGCAACAATACTTATAAAATTAATATGATATATTGATGAGTTACCATTTTCTTCAGGTGGCTCCCAAATGTCTTAGATCCACCTGTGTGTAGATGGGCTTTGGGCATTTTCGCTCGATTTTGTGCAGCCTTCGCAGAGCGATTTTGAAATACATCTCCCGCCCACTTATCGCACATTTCATCCCAATAATCTCTCCTGATAGTAATAGGGTCATGGCCCTTCCACTGTAGTGGATCATCCTCCTCTTGCTAATCTAAATAGATGAATGGGTAGAATTTGGGAACTGTAGATGCAAAATTCTGAATGAATGACAACCACATTGGATCAAAATCCCACCAAACTCGACCTTGATGATCTATCACTATATAAAATAGTAGTCCTTCGGGAACCCAAGCCAAATTCCAATATTTTAACTAATAATCAATAAGTATAACTGAAAATATGAGGAATGATCTTTGAAAGCATTTGTTGTCATCTCTCTTTGCCATAAATTGGAACTATTCCTAGTTGAACACTTGAAAAAATTTCTCAATCAAGCTAATGAATCAAGATTCAAGAACTATACAGATAAACCGTACATCACAGAAATCACAAAGAGCAATAAATGTTTCACCCTAGCCCGATGTCCTTCTCTATTTGCCATAAATTGGAACTATTCCTCGTTGAACACTTGAAAAAAATTCTGAATCAAGATTCAAGAACTATACAGATAAACCGTACATCACAGAAATCACAAAAAGCAATAACTGTTTCACCGTAGTCCGCTGTCCATGAAGCACAAAAACACTTCCATATCCTTCCAAGGAACAACAAAAATATCCCGCAAGGAGAGCAGATATTAGATCAAGACACTAAAAACAACAATTTTCCCGAATTACCAGAAAATCCACGAAAAACGCTCCGATCAATTCACATAAATGACCATTTCCATAAAAAAAACTATTTTACTGAGAAATGTTTTTGAATTTCATGCAAAAAATCCAGATAAAACCGAAGAATGCACCCGTTTGAAGCCCTAGAACGACATTTACGCCAGAAGGACGCACTAGAGATCATCACGTGATCCTCTTAATCATTCTCTAAGCGATCATCCGCCCAAGATCAAAGCCGAAAACGAATCATCTCAAGAAAGGAACACTAGAGAAACAAAGCAAGCGAGACGTGCGGTACCGAACGATATCCACCACACAATATCAAACTGAACCAATCCGGCTTCCAGAAAAGAGCAGAGAAGGGAGAGATGAGGTACCGGAAATGGCCTGGTAGCCGTGGGGGTAGTAGGGAGGGGCGGAGGGCACAAATCTAGGGGGAGGAACCGGCTGAGGGAAGCCGATGGTCGGCTGACCTTGTTGGGGGTAGGAGGGAGCCCCCTAGAACGTCCCATAGTAGGCCGCCTTTTCCCCGCCTTGCTCCGGCTCTCCTCGGTCATCTCTCTCTTTCTTTGACTGAGCGTTTGCCCTAACAATCTCAAGCTTCACTTCTTCGGTGAGGAAGGAAACTTCCGACGAGCTTTGCCGTCTCTCTCTCTCTCTCTGAGACTCAAGAGGCAAGAGGAGAAGAGAGAGACGACTCGGAGAGGGACGGAAACATCATTTGACTATAATAAGTCTGTTCAACTTGCCCTTCATATATTTTTTTATTTTATTGATTATTAAACCATTTTTCTATATCGTACTTCTCCATATAGATCATTTTTTTACATTTTCTCTATCTTGACTAACAGAAATTATACCATGTGCAAAAATTTAAATAAATACATGGGCTTAAATTAGATTACTTTTGAGTGAAAACAGAAACTCTCTTGTATGTGCATGCCTGTGTTAACCAGATTATTGCTTCTCAAATCTCAACACTGAAATTTTGTTGATAAAATAGTTTAAATAAAATGGTGTGGTGTGTTAGTGTGCGTGGGCGTAGCAAGGTTTGTGGAATTGGGTAGAGAATCTTGGTGGTCAAGACCAGAGACCTAGTCGTTTGCTGGCTTTGCCCTAGTTACCATCACTGTCCTAGCAACGTAAAACTCCTCAGACTTATCCTTTGTCACCGGGGGAGTGGCGACTAGGGATGGCAGTGGATCGGGGTTAGGGCGGGGGACAAGGTCTCAACTCCTGCTCCGTTTTAAAATCCAAACCTTCACCTCGCACCGGGATCGATTTTAACATCCACCCCCGTTTCATGTCCTCCATCCCCGGTCCAAACCGGGGCGAGGCAAGGCTCCATTTCTCCTTAGTTTATAGTCATTCCTTAAAGGATTGGGAATTGGGCGAAGCGGGGCTTGGCGAGTATTGGGATGGGGAATGGGATGGTGCAGGGAAAAGTGTAAGTCCATCTATGCACGAGGATAGATTTTAACCTTCATCCCCGTTTCATGCCCTTCATCCCCAGTCCAAATGGGGCGAGGTGGGGCAGAGCGTCGTTGTCCCCCGGTCCACTGCCCTAGTCCCGGCAATGAGTCCAATTGTATTAGACTATTCAAAAATAATAATAACCTTACAAAAGCCTTCATTTTCATCATTTGAAATAATAGAAAATATTTGAAAGAAACGAGCACAATAATGCACCAATAATTGAGGTTACAACTATAGCGCTGGAAAAAAGGCAGTTGGATAGACAGATGCATCCATTTAATGCTCTAACAATGCAATAATAATGATAACTTTGGCCTTTTCACAAACAAAGCATGAACTATATTTGACTAGATATGCAAATGGATCAGATCCGAATTGGATCGGAACAACCAAAAATCATAAAAGTGGCATGCTGAATTAGGTCTGTTTTCATCCATATATTTGACTCACTAGCTCAAATTTGCTACCAGTTTTTTTTAATAAGAATTTGCGACCAGTTTTTAATCTTTTTTATTTGAGTGCTTTCTCTATCCCACAGTTAACACTTAGTAAAAACTCCATTTAAAACACTTCTTTTTCAATGGAACTTTGAAGGAAAAAAAAAACAATTGAAACTGTCTTTTTCAAAAAATGGGTAAAAAATATGTTATTTTGAGAGAAACATTTAGAACACAAAAATTTATTATTAAAAAATACTTTAAGAAAACTTGATTTTAGATCCAATTGGATTGTAGCTTGGGTTTAGATGACGATGATTCTTGAATCTGAATCTCATAGTTCCTATGCACCAACTTGTTTTTCAAGGAAAAAATAGCATATATATGTTGGTTTTCTGGCCTCATTTTTATAAAATTAAAACCAAATTAAACCAGTAGGTATTATTTTCCAATTTTTTTGCAACTCATTTCCATGTCATATTTTCATCTTTTTTCTGAATGCAAACTCCTTCATATAACATAATTAGTATTTAATGAATTTTTGCCATTTCACATATTGCTAACTATGCTCTATCTTCGGCATTATAACCTCACAAGTAAATTTTCTTAACATAAATATTGTAAAATGGCCTGAGCCCCTGCTCGTCCCCTTGGTTCCGCCTATTTCGGTTAACCCGGACCTGACTCAAACTAAACCCTATAGGGTCCAAGTACGGTGATAAATAAAAAGACCCGAGTCTGGACACAAAGGTCTGATTAATACATGGACTCGTGTATAGTTTGTGAAATTTTATACCAGGCCAGTGCCCGACCCGAGTTTCGATTAAGACCCACAAATTTTCAATGTAAAAATGCTAAAAAATATTGTTTTACTGGGTATCATGTAGTTCTTATCGGCTCCGGGTATGGTTTCTCTTATGGTTGATCCAATTAGACCCAGGTTCAGACCCAATACTATACCCAAAAATTGGGGTCAGGTCCGGTTCCACCTGGTTCCGAACCAAACCTAATCCATTGACACCCCTAGTTCTGCCCCACTGTTAAGGATGCAAATGGTTTGGATCCAGAACAGTTAGATACATGGGGAATCAAATCAAAATTGAAACTGCAACAATAAAAATTTACAAAACCTCAATCACGGATCCGACCCATTTGCATCCCTACTAACTGCCCTGTTTATTTATCTGATTGGCAACTGCAAGTTTCCAACTCAAGACAGGCAAAGGAAGCTAGGACTTCGATTTCTTAACCGTGGCTAACCTTGCAACAAAGAGAAGAGACGATCAATCGCCTTTTCTATGGACCCTGTGCATGGGATGTAATGGTCTGGATGAGGTTCAAATGTGCGGATAAATGGATCCAACTTGATTGGATCTACCTAGTAGGATTTGGAGTCAGATTCAGATATGGGTAGGCAAAAGACATTACCATATCTTGATCCAATTAGCTATTCAAGCTAATGGATTACACTTTTACGTGGCTTCAGATTTCAGACCTCAAATATTAATTGGATCCATATCTAGATCCGCTTTCAGATGTAAAACTCTTGAATCAAATATGATCCATTAGTTAATGGGATCTAGAATGCTTTTCTAAATCTGACTAAATGATAAATTGTCGGTAAGATGTTCAAACCAAACCAGAGTTGTTGACAACCATCTAGGGATGGCAATGGACTCGGACGAGGTCGGTGGACAAGGTATTGAACACCTGCATCGTCTCAAAATCCTGCCTTCCATCCCTGCACGGGTTTTGATTTTAACCTCCATCCCCGCCTCTATCCCCTTTTAATGTCCTTCATCTTCAAACACCCCCTTTCAGCAGATGCCAATCCCCTTATGAGTTTAACCCTAGGTCGATCTCAGTTTAAGTGTCATTTTACCTTCATTTTGTCAAAAAAATTACCATTTTACCCTTAGGTCACCTTAGATCTCAGTCAGTCAGAGTCGACCAAACTCATTTTTAAGTTCATAACAGTTAGAATGTCAGTCATTTCTAGCTCTTCTGAGCTCACGATAAGCGAACTTTGTTTATTTATGACTATTTCGACTAAAATCAGTTCATTTCTCGAGAAATGAGCCTATTTCTAGCTTGAATACAAGTCAATTGTCTCTGAGTCAATCAATTCCAGTCAATCATGTCCTTTTGAGTCTAACTTGAGCTCACTGAGAGTTCAAGTGACCCAATTTCAGTTCAAATCATTCCCCATATTGTTGGAGTCCATTTTAGCCCATTTTAGCTGAAATTGAACTAAATTCAGTCAGTTGAGCTAGTTTTTGAGCTCCGAATTTAGTTAATCTCAATATTACTGACCTTTATTTCAGCTCAAACATAGTACATTTTTGTGACCTACTTCACTCTAGTAGTCATTTCTCACTATTTCTCTAAGAATTGGGTCATTGCTCAATCATTCAGCCTGAAAGTTTAGTTGAGTCAGTGTTTTTTTAGTTCACCTGAGTTTAGAAACCCTAAGATTTATTGTAAACCAGTTGAAACCAGTTAAAACCTCGTTCCAGTGTCACTCCATGACCTGCAGGGGCAAAATAATTTTTCAAATCATTTTTGTCTGAAACCTCATTTTATCATTCCTCCAGCTGGTACAACCACTAATCGCAGCTCAGATCAGTTTCTTTCCTGGAAATTTTAGACATATACGAGACTCAAATCACATTTGGATCATATCCAACAATGGGTCTGATATCCAATTAACATTTTTTGCCTTCGAACAAGAATGTTTGTTTTTTTGTCCTTGCTAGGGGTCCGAGACTTCAAATCCTTCGCCCAGGGTTTACATTTCACATCATTTTATACCATTTGATATATGTCATTTCTCATCGTGTCATATCATTTTATTGCATTTCATGTCATTGCATGTCATCTTCGAGGTCCAAAACTCTAGTTTTTCAAAATCTCAAATCCAGATTCGAGTTTTAAAACCCTATTTTAAAATCAATTTCAAAACCTGGGTTTTAAATCGACATTTGTGATTTGGCCGATCCCCAAAGCTTTACATTCTTTATTTCAAAAATATTTTCCTTAGAAAAATGATCAGGATTCATTTTGAACTCGATTTTTAAACCAATTTCCAATTTCTACAACCTTTTTCGTCTGGGGCCCACACTGCAGGGGTGTAAACCCTAATTTTTCATTTTTTTATCCAATTCCATTTCATTTTCATGTTTGACACATTTCAAAAAATACAAAAATATTAATGATTATAGGTGTCTTTTGAAGCTTTTTGAAAAAAAAATCAATTTTAACCCCTTTATTTTCAGGTTTTTAAAATCATTTTCTAAAAAATCAAATGGGGTTCATAGTAGGTGGCACCACATTTGAGGATATTTAGGTTAGTTTGGGGTTTATTTAGTGTTCAAGTTAGATTAGAAGTTTGAAAAAGTTAAAATTTATTTTAAAACTCTACCTTTATTTTAGTATTTTTAAACCTTATTTTTAACCTTTAATTAAAGTTTTAAAAACCAAATGTGGGCCCACAGAGATGGCGCCACATTTGAGAATTTTCAAAGTCAATTAGGACTCAATTAGTATTAATTAGTTAGTGCCTTGTTAGGTTAAAACTCACATGTAGAAAATGCCCCCCCTTAGTTTTATTTTTTTTTAAACTCTATTAAACAAATCCAACTCTTAATTAAGAGTTTAAAAAAATTTATAAATAGGGCCTTCTAGGATTTCGACCCCCACATCATCTTCTCTCCCTCTCTCATTTCTCTTTCTTCCTTCTCAAGTCCAGCAACCTCCATTGTTGCAGCCCAAGGTGAGCATCTCTTTCACTTTTTATTTTTTTGTTTTTTATTGTTTTTCTATTATCTCTTGCATTGCCGCCCCTTTTTGTGCATGTGTTTATCTTCTTTTTTTTCATTCAAGGCCAATGCTCATGATCCAAGATGATGATATACTGATCATTCATGATTATTTTCATATTTTTGATATGTTAGAATCATTGGTAAATCGTTTATTATGTTAAATACCCAAAAAAGATCGAGATTCAACCTTTTTATAGGTTGAATCCCTCTTTTAATGGCAAAATCAAATTTTCAACCGTGTTTTCCTGAATTTTTTTGTTTATTTCATCATATTCATATTTATTTTATTTGTTTAAGCATCAAATCAAGATTCATTGCATTATTTATACTTTTTTTATGTTTTTAGCATGAATAATTTATGTTATTTTATTCTAGGGTTTTAGATTCGTTATTTGCAAATCTGGTTGTTTGTTAATGTATTTATTTCACCAGTTTATATGCATTAATAAATTTTGAATTTTTTATGGTGAAATAATGCATTAGTTTATGGTTTTCAATAAAAAAATCGAGATTTTTAGAGGTCTGTAACCCTATGTTCAAAAATCAAAGTCAAAATCTGTTTTCTAAGTCAGAAAAATGCTATAGAAATTCAAGAGCATCTTTCTGAGGTCATATCTCCCTTGCCCAAGATTCAATCGACAATCCGTAAAAAAAAGAGTACTCTTCATGATGTCTACTACAATCTGGAAAATTTTTATAAATTTCTACGATAGATTTTTATGCTTCTTTGATCCAACAACAGTGTTTGTATTTCTTGAACTGACAGTCTAAATTCAGAGCTTGGGTCAACTTACCAGAATGATTTCTCCCTAATCAGAGATTGTATCGATGATCCGTAAAAACCATGGATTTATATGCATGTCAACTTTCAGTGGTATAAATTTCATACATTTTTACTGTGAATTTCTATTTTTTGAGGCTCACAATCATCGTCTGTATTTCTTGAGTGAAAATCTTAATTCGAATAATGGTTCAACTTGCCAGAACTATTTCTCCCTCACTGGAGATCATTTTTATGACCCGTAAAAAGGGTTCTTCTCTCTGTAATCTCTAGTTTGTTTCTTTAAAATTTTATAAATTTTGATATTGGTTTGCTATATTTCCCTGCACCTGAAACTGGATCTATCTGTTTCACATTGTTATGTATAGGCCACAATTAGGTACATATTGCCAGAATCATATCTTCCTAACCGGAGATGATTTTCCCAATCTATAAAAAGGGTTATTTTTTTCATTTGTCTAGTTTTCTTTCATCAAATTATATAAATTTTTATGGTTATTTGATATCTGATTCGGGCCTGGCACTGTGACAGGTACGTGACCACAAATTAAATTGTATGTTTTCATCTTTTTATTCAATTTTTATATCAAAATAATCCCAAAATTTATTTTTTTCAATTATATTTTAATTTTAGAGTTATTATAAGTGTCTATGTCAATTTTTATGAATTTTAGAATTCATTTGATGCATTATTTAGTTATTTCATAAAAATAGGATGCCCACAGAGTCCCAATTCAATTGAAATACGGAGAAAATTTGATCTTTTTTAATATTTTGAATTTTTCATAAAACAGTTTATATTTTTAGGGTTTGATCATGTTTATAATCATATTATGGTTCTCTCCACCTGATTTGGTTTTATTTAGAATTCGTTTGATCCCCGAAACAAATTACAAAAATCTTTTCTAAAAACCCTGTTTTGCAATAAAGGTCAATTTTCAAGGGTATTTTAGATGTTTTTCTCAAAATTTTGAATTTCAAAATTGTTTATTTTTATTATTTATTTAGTGAAGCATCATCCTTTTATTGTGTTTATTTCAGGGAAGCATGAAAAAAAAACTTATATCCAGATAAATCTCTCAATTCTAGATATTATTGGATAAATCCTGAAAAGCTGACATTTGTCTACTAACAAGTTTGCTACTTTTACAGGGACACTCAAGATTAAATTTTTCCTTTTTCTTTCCTTTTTTAAAATTCAATTATTGATGTAAACATTGGAATAAGAATTTCCTTTTCTGCTTAGAATATGGTTGCATTGCATATAGTTTATTTTTAATAATATTAATTGTGTGATGAATGATGATTCATGCATATTACAAATCTACAATGGTCTACATGAATGGCACGTGCACTCACTTCTAAAGAGTTAATAAACTCGATTGAGTTCATATTTGTGGCCATAGTCAGAATACGAACAATATCCAGATTTATCATCTTCTTTTAAGCTACAAACAACCTACACTCTTAGGCTATCTTTAGAAATCATTGCATATTTTCAAAAGTTTTCTAAAGTATTTTTCTCTTTTAGAATCAAATGAGTTATATTCAATATATATTCGTGGTCATAGTCATGGATATATGGCGAATATATTTCATCAAAATTTTATAAGACACATAAATCCCTTTACAAAAGATTTTCTCAAATTCTTCAGAAAATATTTTCAATATTTGCATTCATGCATCATCTAGGTTAGATTGCATCATGAAAAGACCCACACAAGGCCACACATTTTTCAATATAAAAAAAATGATTTTCTCTAAGTCTTTCTCCTCAGAATCGATTTTCTTAGAAACCCCTTTGATTTTCAAGAAATTTTCTATCTTTTCTAAATCCAATTCACGATTTTCCTTTCTTCAAAAATATTTCCCAAATATGGCTCATGATTTTCAAAGTGTTTTTTTTTTCAAGTATTTCAAGTATTTGAAGCATACATCATGTTTTCAATCAAAAATTTTCTAAGTCATAGCACATGCCAGATTCTTTGTGCATTTAGGAATCGAACATCAATTTAGACAGTTGAGTAAAGCAAAGCACATGATTGATCCTTGGTTTGATTACCTCTGGTTATAGCGTCATGAATAATTGAACCTCGTACCAACAAACGAGTCATTTTCCCATAATTTTTTCAAAATAAAGGCGAGTTATTTAAAAAAAAAACTTTTTCAAAGGTCAGTTTGACTTGCAAAAGTAAAATGTTGCAATGATAACAAGTTTGGCGACCGTGATGGGACTTATCTTTACCTCTTCAATCTTGTTCTTCGCTCTATTCAACAAGTGACACATGTCACTTTCTGCCTCCTTCAGAAAAAGCAACAATTCAAATATTCAAACTCTAGGCTGAGGTGGCGCAAATCCTGAAGTCTCCTCCCTAAATTCATTTTTTGAGATGGTGCCACATGTCCCTTTCCCTCCCTCTTGCCAGATGTCATTGTAGGAGCCACCCTGAGATGGCGCCACATGTTAGTCTCTCCTTTCCTCTAGAAAAAGCAGAAATTTAAATTTCAAACTCTCTCTGAGGTGGCACCATCTGAATCCTCTGCTCCTACCTTCTGACACATGGCAGTGTGGAGCCACCCTGAGGTGGCGCCACATGGCAATCTCTCCTTCTTCCAGGAAAACCAAGCTTTGAATTTCAAAGTCCAAGAGCACATCCTCTGAGGTGGCACCATTTGGGAGCCTCCTGCAGAGAAAATCAAGCAAGCTTTTTGAAAAATTCCAAATTCCCCTGCTGAGGTGTCTCACCCACAAAATTCTCATTTTTTATTTTCTCAAAAATCCAAGTGGCACCCTCTGAGATGGCACCACATGGAGGGCTCAGATTAAGCCTCTTTGAATTTCAAAATTTTCCAAAAATTCTATAAAAACAAGGCTCCATGCCCAGCTTAGGGAGCTTTCTTTTGGACTTTGAAATTCAACCTAGACTTTCTTCAAAACACCATTTTGAACTTTGGAATTCACGCCCCCTTGGGCTCAGTAGAGAAGGTGCAGTGGGTCGATCTTGGTGAATCATTCGAAGCCTGGAGCGATAGTCGAACAAAGCCCTTGGTAGCAGTCCCTTTCAAGAGTTTCAAAGCTGCGTAACGAAGCAAGGTGCATCTCTTTTCCTCTTGATTTCATATCATGATTTGATTCAGTAGTCGTTTGAAGAAAGAGCTCATCCGAGAGATGGATTGAGCTATTCTCATAAAACGACATATATAAAAATACATGATTATGCTTCCTTGATGATTTTTAGCATTCATGCATTTATCTAGATTTAATTTGCATTTTATTTCATTAATTTAGCATGTTTCATGAATTAATTAGGATTAATTTAGCATTTATTTCAATTCTGCTCAGTTTCAGTAGTTTTCTGTTTTTGTCAGTCAGTCCACACGTCATTTCATGCATTTTATTTTTGTTAAAAATTCTAAAAAAATCATGGAATGCGCCCTTAGGTGTCCCTAGAAATGTGTCAAAAATTCAGAAGCATTTGCTGTGGTAAACATTCAAAATGGCAAGTCGGGTTTTGTTACCCATGATGCACTTTAAAAACTCGTTTCCGACTTGTAAAATCAAGATCTCCCTCATGGAAGATCCGATTTTCAATCCAAAAGATGTTCTGAGCTCTGACAGATGTGTAGTTTTTAATCTGATTTTATAAGATTTTTGTGATTTTTTTATATATCTGACAAAAAACCGAGAGTGTGGGACACGTGTCCGTGCCTGATTTGGGCCTCTAAGACTTTGGATCGACTTAGGTCGATGGGTTCTCTTTGGGTGTTGCTCCAAATCCGAATCTATATAAAGTGATTGTCATGTTCGAGATGTCCTATGTTTTCATCTGAAAGCTTGTGATTTTTAGAACAGTTGTGATACCTGTTTCGGATTTTTTTCTGTCAGTCTCCTGTTTGGCTACATTTGTCTGTTCTGTCAATTTAGGATTAAAAGGTTATATTTTTATCCATGTTTCGGTTGGTCAAATGCCGAAGTCATGAACATGAAAGTTGTCCATGTAGGTGTCTTGAGTCGCTCTGTTAAATATCAGAAATTTCCATGGCTGTTTTATACTTTTTTAGCATTTTATATTAGATTAGTCTGATTTTTACCTCTGTCAGAACCAAATCCTTGTTACCGAACTCACCATGGTTCAAATCCCGAGGCTTTAAAAACCAAAAATGTTCCATTTCGGGTCCTTTATCAGTCTGCAAATTATCAGAAGTTTTCATTGTGTAAATCTCGCATTATCATGTTAAGCATTGCATTTGGTTCGGGTCCATAGGCAAAATCTGTCCCTTTTGGGACTTTCTTTAAATTTTAGCATTCAAATCATATCATTTCGTGATTTTTATCATTCTAGGTTGTTTATCAGAGTAGGTAAATGCTTCATACCGAATTTGGTGTAATTTGGAATTCATTTGAGGCTTGATTTAGCCATATCATCAAAACAGGGCCCCGTAGGATCCGGATCCAAGCGAAAACAAGCGAAATTCGTTATTTTGGATAAATTGCAAAATGCCAAATTCTGATTTTACAGTCCTAAGGTGTTTAGCAGCATGTCATAATGCCTCATCATGCATTTCATCATCATTTGATTCATTTTGAATTTCGAAATCTCAATTTTACCAAGTTTTCCTTCAAAAAACCCTGATTTTAAAGGTATAACTTTATAATTAGGGGTATTTTGGTCATTTTTACCACCATTCCGAATTTCAAAACTATTTTCTACTAAGTTTCCTGCATTTACATCATTTCAAATATCAAGGAAGCATGAAAATAGGGTTTATATCCAATTAAGTCCCATAATTTCAAAATATTATTGGAAAATCTTGGGAAAACCCACATATTTGAGCTAACCTTATTTCAAGTTTGGCAGGGACATTCAAAAGAAGGAGCTGAAGTCTGCAATTTCCATTTATTTCATTTATTTAGTGATGTAATAATGTAAATTTTGGAATAAGAGATTTAATTTCCTGCTTAGACTAGGATGCATATCATATAGTTTGAATTCATGCAATATCCTGTTTATATGATTCATGCATTTTATTTCAAAAGCACTATGGATGTTCACGAATGGCACGTGCACCAACTCTTAGGGAGTTGATGAACTCTGTGGAATCCATATTTACAGCCCTAGTCGGAATATGGACGAGACCCAGATCCATCATCTTTCTACTAGTCACATTGAGCCTACACTCTTAGGCTATCTTAAAATGCACATCATGTTTCTAATATTTTCAAAGTATTGTGCATTAAATCAATTAAACTCTAAACATATTCATGGCCACAGTCAGAATATGTGAAGGATTTATTTTGACTTAATACACATTTTTCCAACAAATTTCTTAGAAAATCTTTCAAAGTGCATTCATACACTCATGCCATTTGCATCATGAAATCATTGATTTTCTCATGATTTTCTTAAGAAAATTTCATTCTCAAGAAATCGATTTCTCAAGAAACTCTGAGAATTTTTCAAAATCGGTTTTCCCAAGCCAAGTTTTCCACAGTTTTCCATGAAAAAGGTTATTTTCTCAAGATTTTCAAAAGAAGTCTCACACTTTTCTCAAAGATCAAAATCGATTTCCAAGTATTTCAAGGGTAAGATTCCCAGGATTTCGATTTCCCAAGTTCAGTTTTCTTCTCCAATGAGTTTTCCTATAATTTTTCCATCATTTTCCTAAGAAAATTCTCAAAGTCCGAGTTTTCCTGAGAAGTGTTTCCCTTTTCAAATGTTCACCTTTTTTCTCAAGAATCACTTCTATTTTCCCAGGATTTTCATCCATTCATGATTTTCCCACACCTTTATGAACTTTCTTGTGATTTCAAAATCCCTTTCATCTGAGTTTCCTGAGAAATTGATTTTCCCTGAGAAATATCTTTCAACTCCAAAGGTTTTCTGAGCATACATCATGTTTTCCAACTTACATTTTCCAAAGTCTCATAGCACATGCCTGAATTCTCTGTGCATTTAGGATAGAACATGATTTCGATAATTTCACTAAGTCAAGCACAATTTTGGTCCTTGGTTCGATTACCCCTGTTAAAGGCGGCAGGAACGGTCGAACCTTGTACCGACAGGTCGAGCCCCATCCCATGGATTTTCACGCAATTTTCAAAACGGAGGTGAGTATTTCAAAACAAATTTCCAAAATCCGGTCAAGTTTGAAGCGCGAAAGCGTTTCCCTCTCTCTTCCGCGAGAAAGGGAAGATGGGAAAAATTTTGTGACGATAACAGGTTTGGCGACCGTGATGGGACCTATCCTCGTCTGGTCAAAGTAGTGCTTGACTTAGTTTAATTATCAATACTGTGTTCTAAAAATGTCAGCTCCTTTACTTTCAATATCATGTGAGCCTAGGAAGCCTAGATTCTGACCTAGCTGACATTGATTGCATATAGACTAGGCATGGTTTGGTACGACCAGATTGAGGAGATATTTTCATGCTCACATAGACTTAGGTCTAAATATAACTCTCCTCAATTTAGGATCTGAATGCAAACAATGTATGCTTTTGCAAAGTTTTCAAAATCTATCTCTCTAGGATTTAGAGCCCTCTATTTCTTGCATGTGATCATTTTTTTCAAAATCTCCATTACCTATCATTACCCGGTCTTCACGTTGCTGGGCTCTCTTCCAGAACCCTATTTTGGGACAGAGCCTCACAACTGGGCCAATTATTTGGGTTAACACCCCCCTACCACGTACCGCGGGCCACAGTCTGAAGTATATCGGTAGGCACTCAAGGATGTTGAAAAACCTTACCTTAGAACCGGAGTTGAGATTATATGCCACGTACCTCGGATTTCAATTCGGGTATATCGGCATAACTAGATTAGACAAAGATGATCTGAACCTAGAGTTAGGATTAAGGTCCTACAACTGTTTTCAAAATGATGCATCTAGAGTCAGCCTTTTAGGAGTGCTGAATGTGCATAAATACAGCAGCGCCCTTTTGAAAAATGGCTACTTTAATGTTTCAATTTCAAAATCTTCAACGAAGGTAACGGATTTTCAAAAAAGGGAAGCTGCAATCTTTTGAAAAAAAGGAAGAGGCTGAACATCTTTAAAGGGGGGGGGAGCCTGGCCGATGAAGGAGGAGGAAAAATTTGTGATTTTTTTTGGGTTTTGTTGGGTTTTGGTAGGAGATTTCTTTCCAGCAACAAAGGAAGCAGCAGCCACAACAGGAGGCCCACGGTTGCTGCCCCTTTTGCCTTCAGCCCAGCCATCAAACACCTCCAGCCGGCGATTCCTGCATCCAGCGTGAACTCCATCAGTTGCTTTCCACTTTCATTCAGCCATAGCCCAACGGTTGCTGCCCCTTTTGCCTTCAGCCCAACCATCAAACACCTCCAGCCGGCGATTCCTGCATCCAGCGTGAACTCCATAAGTTGCTTTCCACTTTCATTCAGCCACAGCCCAACGGTTGCTGCCCCTTTTGCCTTCAGCCCAACCATCAAACACCTCCAGCCGGCGATTCCTGCATCCAACGTGAACTCCATCAGTTGCTTTCCACTTTCATTCAGCCACAGCCCAACGATTGCTGCCCCTTTTGCCTTCAGCCCAGCCATCAAACACCTCCAGCCGATTGCCATCCTCACTTCAGCCGCAGGACCTCCAACAGCTGCCCATCTTCCTTCAGCCCAACAATATAAAATGGACCCTCATCTGCCTTCTGCAGGTTTTGGAACAGGGGATCTACAAGGTGCCCATCGCAGGTCTCCTCCATCCAGCAAGAAGAAGTTTCCAATCCTTCAAACTCTTGGTGGGTTGGGTGGCATGCTGCAGGGTGCAGCGGATCCAACAGGCGGCTGCTCATTCCCTTCAGCCCAGTAGAAGAGGATCAGGCCTCTTCATCGCTGGTTACAGGAGATCCAACCGATTCCTTTCTCCATTTTCATTTAGCCCAGCAACAAAGAATCACTCTTTTACTGCTATCTACCCATCATTTGGTACAGCAATATTCTGCGTTTTTGTTTTATTTATTGAAGAGATTATACGTTGTTTTGCTTGTTTGTCTGGATGTGTTCTTATTCTTTTGGGTTTTGTGCTAGATTTATTGTTTGTAGATTGTGGGCATTTTAAATTCCCGATTTATGTTTATCTCGAGCTGTGTAGTTTGGAGTTCTAGAGTGTGGATTGGTTTCTTCTAAGTCTTTTGTGTGCTGATGATAGAAGCCAATGGAGATGGCTGTACTATCATTTGTTTAATTGGGGTCTCTTCAGGACTTACGGATAGACTTGGAAATTTTGAAAGATTGAGGAGATTTTAAAAGAATTTTCCAGGGTTTTGAAGAAAATTTGATCTAAAAGAGAAAAAGAAATGTAGGTAGATAAAAATATACACCTGGGGTTTTTGAAAATAAGGGTAAGTTTTGAATAATACACCCAGGGTTTTTGAAAAGGGTCTGATACATATATATGAGAGAATAAGAGAAATATCACACAACCAAAGCTGCACAAACAAGGATGCGTATACAACACTCCCTAAAGGCTGACTCTAAATGCAATATTTGAAATGGCTTGTAGGACCTTAATCCTAACTCTAGGGTTCAGATCATCTGATTCCAATCAAGGTACGTCGATATACCCAAGCCGAAGCTTGAAGTACGTGGCATAGAAATATTTCTCTGGTTCTAAGGTAATGGCTTCCTAACATCCTTGAGCACCTACCGATATACCTCGGACTATGGCCCTTAGGTACGTGGTAGAGGGGCGCGAACCCAAATAAGTGGTCCAGTTGTGAGGCTCTCTCCCGAACTATGGTTCAGTGAGACAGCCCAGCAACGTGAAGACCGGGACAATATAGGTAAGGGATGTTTTTGAAAACATGTTCAACATGCAAAAGTCAAATGGCTCTAATGCAAGTCCTAAAGAGATAGATTTAAAATGAAGAGAAGCACACACTTGCATACATTGTTTTGCATTCAATCCCTAGAATTGAGGAGAGTTGTATTTAAGACCCAAGTCTAATGTGAGCATGAAATAATCTCCTCAATATGGTCCTACCAAACCATACTTAAATCCTATATGCAATAATGTCAGCTTAGGACAAAATCTAGGCCCCTAAGGTTTGCATGGAAATATAGCTGACATTTTGAAGAATAAAGACTTAGATAATGTCAAAGCAAAAGAAAAGGCATAATTCGACCGGACGGAGATGAGTCCCATCACGGTCGCCAAAACTGTGATCATCGCAAAATTTTTCTTCTCGTAATATTCTCTTTCTTTCCCTTCCTTTCCTACCTCTATGTCCTCCTTTTGAAGGGAGAAAATAGAAGACGGAAAGAGAAAAAAAAAGAAGAGAAGAGAAACTCTTTTGCGGGTCTCACTTGACCTTGATTTTGAAAAATATTTTGAAATAACTCGCCTCCATTTTTGAAATATTTGCGGGAAAATTGGGAGACGGGATCCGCTCGTCGGTACGAGGTTCGACCGTTCCTGGCGCCTTTACCAGGGGTAATCGAACCAAGGGTCGAATTAATGCCTTTTGCTTTGCTAAGAAATTATCTAAGTATTTATCCTAAGTCTAGATACACAAAGAATCATGCTCGTGCAAATGCAAAGATGCATGCTCTTTTTGAAAGTTTTTTTTGAAGAATTCTGAGATGAATCTGATAAAGTGAAGAAATGATTTCTAACTTAGAACTTAAGATTGAAGTTCTAAGTTTTTAGAATAATCAAGAGCTTGGGAATATGAATCTGATTTTGGAAAATGATCTTGAAACTGAGAAAAAAGAGAAGAAAGGAAATTTCAAAGTCATAAATGGACTTTGAATCAAAATAGAAATGAAATGGAATTGAATTCTAACTTTGAAGTTTTGAAATCACAATGAAATGTGGGAAATCTAAATAGAATTGAGAAATAGGATTGATTTAAAAGCTGGAATTCAAGATAGAATTTGAATCCAAAGTCTGGATTCTAAATAGAGTCCAAAATTGAATTTTGGATTTATGATCCGAAATGGGAATTCGATTTGAAGTCTGGAAATGGAATTGGTTTAAATGAATTGGAACCAAGATGGAATTGGGATTTTGAAATTTTGAATGGAATTGGATCCAAGATTTGGAATCCAAGATGGTATTTGGATCTGAAATCTGAGATCCAAGATAGGGTTGGATTCTGGATCCTAAGATGGAATTGGATCTGAAGTCTGAGATCCAAAATAGAATTGGATTCTGGATCCTAGGATGGATTCGGATCTGAAATCCGAGATCCGAGGTGAATTGGATTTTAGATCCTAAAGAATGGATTTGGATCTGAAGTCCAAGATCCAAAGTAGAGTTGAATTCTGGATCCTAAGAATTAGAATTGGGATCTGAATCTGAGATCTAATGGTAGAATGGGATCTGAATCCTAAATGGATTTTGGATCTGAAGTCTAAGATCCAAAGTAGCATTGGGTTCTAGATCCTAGAATGGATTTGGATCGGAAGTCTGAGATCCAATGTAGGATTGGATTCTAGATCCTAAGAATTGGATTTTTGGATCTAAATCTGAGACCCAAAGTAGGGTGAAGGTCTGGATCCTAAATGAAATTTGGATCTGTGATTGGAGATCCAAAGTGAAATAAGGGTTTGGACCCTAAATGGAATTTGGATCTGTGATGGGAGATCCAGAGTAGAATAAGGATTTGAATCCTAAATGGATTTTGGATCCGTGATTGGAGATCCAAAGTGGAATGGAGTTCTATACTTGGAAATCTGGATCCAAGTTGAGACTAGAATTCGATTTTGGATTTGGGTTTTGAGAAGTCCAAAATAGGACTTTTTAAAGATGATCTGGGTTTTTGAAGATCCAGATTTTGAACTTGAGAAGGTTTGAGTTTTTGAGATTCAAAGTCAATCTTAACTTTGATTTAAAACTTTGAAGAAAAACTGGATTTAGAATCAGAAGATGAATTTAGAAACTTCAAAGTTAAATTGAACTTTGAATTTGAGTTTTGAATTGAGTTTGGAATTTTAAAGTTTGAATATAAAATGATTTTGAAATTTCAAAGTCAAATTGGACTTTGAAATTGAGATAGGTTTGGAATTTGAAATAGAAGAGATGTTCAATATTGCTTGGGTTTTTGAAAGACTTTTGAAAAATATGATGCAATTCTACCCTATATGATGAATGAATTTGAATAAGTTTGAAATTGGACTTTGAAAAGCTATTTCATTCTTTAAATGAATTAAAATAAGATTGAAAATATAATACATCCTTGACTATGGTCATTGAATGTATTATATGATAATCTCTATTTAAATTCAAAAGAAGAATAAAATACATTTTTAGTGCTTTTATAGAATTTAAAATGAAATCAACCCTCAATATACCCTGACTATGGCCATTGGTATATATTTTGAGTTAATCCTAAGTTAAATTCTGATAAAAGAAAAAAATATTTTGAGAAAATATGATGGATTTTGAAAGTGGATCCAGTGTGGATCCAATGTTATTTCGTAAGAGATAAGAATTCTAAGTTTTGTTCACACCCCGACTATGGCCGTTGATGTAAATCGTCAACTTAGAATTAACTTACCTCTTACGAAATGGTGTGCGTGCCATTCGTGTTTCACCATTGTGAGAGTTTTGAGAAATAAAGAAAAAATGCATGAGTACAAGCAATTTATAATGTTTACAATGCTCATTCATTCTACCTAAGGCAAAAAATGTAAATTCTCATTAAGGTCTAACTATTACAACATATATGATCAAATTTACAACTCCAAATAATAGCCCTTTTCACATATTTCCTGCAAAACAACTGGGTTAGCCTAAACGAGAGATAATATATCATAAGAGATGTCACAATGGGAATTGAAGACAGCATGATATACATATTTAGATAACACACATATACATGTCATCTAGTATGATACAATCACACTGATGTGTAAGAGGAAGGTGGTATTATGCATATAAGATTCCAAATTGATTCCGTATCAGAAGATCGTCCTCGCTCTTGTGGACAGCTTCGAAGAATTTCAGCTCAGTCATATCAGAAGAGAGCATAATCAAATAGCTGATGGCTTAGCCAGCTTGGGATCCATTCTATCCTTCAAAAGTGGTGAATCATGTCGTTCTTTCGAAGTTGGCAGACTTGAACACCCTGCGTTCGATTCAAATGTGTAAGTAAACCAGGTCAATCAGAAGGAGAAGCCTTGGTACCAAAGCATCAAAAATTTTATTGAGACTGGTGAATTTCCACCAGAGATGCCAAAAAGGGAGCAACGCGCGATTCAGCGTATGTCTACCCGTTATTTCATTCTTGCCAATGTGCTTTACCGCCGTGGGTTCAGTTCTGAATATGCCAGGTGCTTAGACAAAGAAGAAGCTATGGAAGTCATCCAAGAGGCACATGAAGGGATTTGTGGTGGTCATGTCGGCTATCAAACTCTCGTCAAACAGATCGTTCGAGCAGGGTACTATTGGAACACCGTGCAGCAGAACTACCATCGATTTGTGCGAAAGTGCGTCAAGTGCCAATTGCACGCGCCTTACATTCATGCTCCGGCCACGTATCTACAATCAGTTGTTTCTCCTTGGCCATTTTCTATGTGGGCATTCAACGTCGTCGGCCCGATTACTCCTTCCGCTTCCAACGGCCACAAGTACTTTCTGGCTGCGACAGAATACTTCACGAAATGGGTTGAAGCTGTTACTCTACGCACAGTAGAAGGCCGCCATGTGGTTTCTTTCATTCACAAGAACATTCTTTGCCGCTTTGGCATACCACATGATATTGTCTCAGATAATGGAACCCATTTAAAAAATGAGAGGATGAAAACCTTCTGTTTTAAATTCAGAATTTCCCATCATTTCTCAGCTCCCTATTATCCTCAAGGGAACGTCCAAGCAGAGGCTACCAATAAGATCTTGATTCGTATTCTGGAAAGGACTGTGAAGACAGGTCGAGACTGGCATGAGAAGATTCATGACGCACTTTGGGCATATCGGACCACCATTCGGACTCCGACTAATGCCACTCCTTCAGAACTTGTTTACGGGACTGAAGTGGTGTTACCTCTCCATATCCAAAAGCCCGCTCTCAAATTTGCTTCACTTATAGAATTGCCACTTGATCAGTATCAGCAGCAAAGATTGGTGCAGCTGGATCTGCTAGATGAAAAAAGGCTTAAGGCAGCAGAGCATGCTCAAGCTTATCGACAGAGGATAGCTCGACACTATGCCAAGTCCGTCATTGAGAGAAAATTTCGAGTTAACAATTTGGTGCTCAGATCGACAGCTCATCTCAAGCATCGACCACGGGGCAAGTGGTCACCCAATTGGGAAGGTCCCTATGTGGTTAAGGAAGCTTTGCCTCGCAATTCGTATCGCCTAATCAACGCAGATGGAGTGAAGATGCCAGATCCCATCAATGCTCTGCATTTGAAGAAATTTTATACTTAGAATTTTCATTCAAAAACCTTTTGTACTATTCAAAGAGACATTTCAATAAAAACAATGATCTTCTATCAATTCTTACATTCTTCTCCATGATACTGGGGCATTTTTATTTTTATTCATAAAAAAATCTTTCTCATCATATGCAGGCAGGATTAGACGAAAGTTCTTTTCCTCAAAATTTCGTTAATTCTTAATTGGTCTCGTGATCTTTATTTTCATTTGATTCATTTTGCTCTGACCAGATTTACATCAAGCTAATGCTCGCTTATGTCAAGTTTTAAAATTTTCAATCTTATTAAAATTTCATCTACCTTTATCTTCAAAATGCACCCTTTCAGGATAAGGGATAAACCTGATGCCTCCTTTCAATGAGGTATTCTTTTTAGGCTAACCCAGTTGTTTTGCAGGAAATATGCATATAACTTTTATGATGGAATATGTGAAATTAGAAAAAGGAGATTGGACACTGAACCTCTTATAAGAGTCAAGATGGCACCTAATAGAATGTTCCCTCTTGAATTTACACACGTGAATGATGTTGCCTTAATTGGTAAAGAGGATGAGCCATCACATCTTTGGCATTTACGATATATGGCCATTTACATAAAAATACTAAGAACCAAAAACATGGTTTTGGGATTGCCTAGTATAACGTGTAATGATGGAATTTGTGAAGGGTGCATATATGGGAAGCAACATTGTTTATCATTTCCCATCGGAAAGGCGTGGAGAGCTAGAAAGCCTCTTGAGTTAGTTCATGCAGATCTTTGTGGTCCCATTAATACTTCATCCTTAAATAATAGTAGATATTTTTTATTGCTTACTGATGACTTTACTCGCATGAGTTGGGTGTTTTTTCTCTCTCAAAAATCAGAAGCATTTAAAAAATTTCAAGAGTTCAAGGCTTTTGCAGAAAAGGATAGTGAGCATGTCATAAAGTGTCTACGCACAGATAGAGGGGGAGAATTTTTGTCTAATGATTTTGAAGAGTTTTGCAAAAGGAATGGAATTCGAAGGCAGCTAACAGTAAGAAAAACAGCAGAACAAAACGGTGTAGCTGAGCGGAAAAACCGTACAGTTGTAGAAATGGCAAGGAGCATGTTGACTGAAAAACAACTCCCGAATGAATTTTGGGCTGAAGCCGTGAACACAGCAGTATATTTACTCAATATATCTCCAACAAAAGTTGTGCGTAACATGACTCCATATGAGGCGTGGTGGCAGCGGAAGCCAAATGTAAGTAATTTAAGAATTTTTGGTTGTGTTGCTTATTCCTTGATCGATTATAGTGATCGTAGCAAGATGGATAAGAAAAGTGAAAAATGCATTTTTGTTGGTTATAGTGACACAACAAAGGGGTATCGATTATATAATCCAACATCTAAGAGTTTAATCATTCGTCGTGATGTTATTTTTGATGAATTAAGCTCTTGGACTTGGAATCAAGATGTAGATAAGTCAAAAATGGAGGTCATTCCCCTTGCATCTGATAAGACATTGGAAGCTTCAACAAGTATGTCTCAAAACAATGGTGATAATGAGGACATAGACTCACCACCTAAAAAGGTAAGATTCATAAAAGAGATTTATGAATCGTGTACTTTTGCCTTGTTGGTTGAAGAACCTATGTGCTACGAGGATGCTAGTGAGAAACAAGAATGGGTAAAATCCATGGAAGAAGAAATGGTAGCCATTCAGAAAAATGATACCTGGGAACTTGTAGATTTACCCACAGGTCAAAATGCTATTGGTGTGAAATGGGTTTACAAGGTTAAATATAATGCAGATAGGAGCGTGCAAAAATATAAAGCAAGGTTAGTCGTTAAGGGGTATGCTCAAGAATTTGGAGTAGATTTTTCAGAAACTTTTTCTCCTGTTGCACGTTTTGAAACTGTTAGAATTATTTTGGCATTAGCAGCTCATATGAAATGGTCAGTTTTTCAATTTGATGTAAAATCAGCATTTTTGAATGGGTTCTTGGAAGAAGAGGTATATGTTTGCCAGCCTCAAGGATTTATTGTTAAAGAGAAGGAAGAGAAGGTGTACAGGTTGAAAAAGGCGCTTTATGGCCTTAAACAGGCACCACGAGCCTGGTATGGTAGATTGGACTCATATCTAATGCAAAGAGGATTTCACAGAAGTGAGAGTGAGCACACTTTATATGTAAAAGGATCAGGTATTGACTTTCTTATTGTTTGTGTTTATGTAGATGACATAATTTATACAGGCTCGTCAAGTACACTTTTTGAAGAATTTAAAGAGGACATGATGCATGAATTTGAAATGTCAGATTTAGGGTTGTTACACTATTTTCTTGGACTTCAAGTTCAACAAAGTGTTGATGGTATTTTTATTTCTCAAGAAAAATATGCTTTAGACTTACTTGAGAAGTTTAACATGGTGTCATGCAAGCCGTGTTCCACTCCCATGAATACTAATGAGAAATTATCAGTACATGATGGTACTATGAAGGCTGATGAACGGTTGTATAGAAGTTTGGTTGGAAGGCTAATGTATCTTACACAGACTCGTCCAGATATCGTATTTCCTGTTGGCCTAATTTCAAGGTTTATGCAGTGTCCAACGATACATCAACTTGGAGCAGCAAAACGGATCCTTCGTTATATTCGAGCTACCACTAATTATGGGATTTGGTACAAATCAAATCCTGAGTTTAAATTAACTGGCTTTACTGACAGTGATTGGGCTGGTTTTGTAGATGACAGGAAAAACACAAGTGGATTCATCTTTAATCTTGGATCAGGAGCCGTGTCATGGATGTCAAAGAAGCAAGCAACAGTGGCACTTTCATCTTCAGAAGCAGAGTATCTTGCTGCAAATGCAACTGTATGTCAAGCTATTTGGATAAGAAGAATTTTGGCGGACTTGCATCAAGAACAAGCGAATGCAACAGAACTCTATTGTGACAATCAAGCAACCATTGCCATGACAAAGAATCCTGTGTTCCATGGACGAACCAAGCATATTGAGTTACGTCATCATTTTATCAGAGAAGCTGTTGCAGATGGAGCTGTAGCAATGAAATATTGCTCTACAAATGACCAAATTGCAGATGGATTTACAAAAGCACTTAGCTATTCAAAGTTTGTGAAATTCAGATCTACTTTAGGTGTATCGAGTTTTGCATCAAGGGGGAGTGATAGAATATGATGCAAAAGGGGGTTACGTGAATGGGTAACCATAAGTCATGGGTTAGTGGGTATGCGTTAGAGACGTTTTAGAATCCACGATTGTGTTGTGGTTCTTAAACTTAAGGAGTAAGTTATGTAATTCATAAGTTATAAATGGGTCATGAGTAGTGGCTATTAATGAGGAAGTGACAGTTATAGGTTTACCTTTTTAGCTATAAATAGAGGTCTTGGAGGTTGTACGAGATGTGTAATCTCTCTCCTTTTGTTTTTACTTTGTGTTAAAGATTTTCAATATTTTACTCCATCGTTGAGTTAACATTTTATAGTGTTGCTGCATATATCTTTACTTTATTCCAACACAAAAACCTGTAACAATGGATGGAAAAACATTGGACGTGTGTCCATCGTCTATCTGAGCGTTTTAGTGGTAGTCTTTGACTGCTGTGCTCTGGGCGAAAATACAGACTTTAGCTGTGGCTAAAGGCTGTTTTTTTGCCTCTCTCTCTCTCTATATATATATATACATATATATATATATATATATATATATATATATATATATATATATATATATATATATGACCAAATAGGAATAGACCTTATTTCAATTTGATGTTGGGGCTGATTCAGCCCTCATTATGCTGTATTGGGATAAGTAGGGGATGAATAATTTTACACATTTTTTTTGTATTTTTGTTCTTTTATACGTCTATCCATTTTCTTGGAAAAAGAAGATTCATCTTCAAGTCTTGTATAGTGCTGCAAAATTCTTAAACTTCATTAGTACAAAAGAAGAAGAATAAAAACACGATCCTTGTCTCTTTCTGCAAATTTGTAGATTAGTATTACTATTGAAGTTACGGAGTTTTAATTAAGGATACCTGTCTCTCTCTCTTTCTCAATATACATATATGTTTTTTTTTTCTTTGTTCAGTTTTGTGAAAAGATTTTTTATGCGACTTTATGATGATAATGAATACAGAGAAGGCAGTTTATGGGAAGAAACTGTGGTACTTCTTCACCCCAAGATCAAGAAAGTATAAGAACGGGAGCCGGCCAAGTCGGTCTGCTGGGGATGGCTACTGGAAAGCCATCAGTAGCGATAAGTACATACTTGATGGGAACGACCGAAAGATTGGAACACGAAAGACACTTGTATACTACCAAGGGAAGGCTCCCGACGACACCAAGACTAACTGGATCATGCACGAGTTTCGGACCATCGATGATTATGAAACCAACACCAGTACATCCCTTAAAAGGAAGGCTGGTGATATGACGGTGATCTCTCTCTCTCTCTCTCTCTCTCTCTCTCTCTCTCTCTCTCTCTCTGTGTGTGTGTGTGTGTGTTCTATGATAGGGTGCTCCCAAAGTACCTAATGTAGCTTTAGATTGTCAAAATTAATACAACCATGATTTCTATTATGTGGGAGTAGGTACTCCCATAGCACGGTAGCATTACTCTTTTTTAATAACTAATAACCAATTGTTATTGCAGTTGGATGATTGGGTTCTCTGCAGAGTGTATGAGAAAGAATGTGAAAGAGGTAAAGCTGAAGTTATTATTACTAAAGAGGATAACAAGAGGGGTTGCCGAAAGAAGGTTAGAGACACCAAAAATTTGAAGGCAGAGGATGCAAGTCAGACACCAAGGAAGGAACTGAAAGAAGCACCTAAGCATGATATTGGTAACCTTGATGGTGTTCAAGCTCCTTCTATGGAGGGAATCGTGCCCAAGTTTTCTCCTAAAGCTAATAATCAACCACTTGCTTTCAAGAGCACCGAACATACTTGGGGGCTTCTGTGTTTGCCTAGCCAACATTTGAGAATGCTTAGGCCACCCATGGAGGCAACAACTAGCGGTTCATGGAATGTTGACACACCTTCAACAAGCACCCAACCAATCCCACCAGCACCACACATTCAACAAGGCTCAGTGCTATCAAATGTCCAAGTAGATAGCTTTGCACCAAGCTCACTTGCACCAAATTATGGGCAGGATTTTTCCATCCCGAGTGACATGATTGAAGCAAATGATGAGCACAATAGTTACATCGTGAGTGATTTTCCTGAACCAGACCATTATATTAGTTCCACTGAGATGGCTGACCCTGCAACAATCATGCCAAAGCTGGAAGCTAGTGGGAATGCTGAGTCAAGCGACCTGTCTGGACTGGAGTTATCTTCGGATGACAATTCTTGTCACTATCTAAGTTGCATCTATCGTCATTTCAACCAGGGAAATCCTTAAATATTTTGTTGCTTTGTTTACTACTATTTGAATTTTACATGATTTATTTTAGCTCCGTAGTTTCTCCTATAGTATTATTATTACAAGTGAGCTTGTTAATTAGAAGTGATTGTTTAATGATATGGACCATATATATTTTAATCATTCCTTCGTTTTTATCAGTTTAACCATAATATGTCGATTCATTAACCAATTAATATGCTACAATACTCATTTACAAAGCTAATTCATGGACCCGAGATTATCTCCTATATCCTCATCCTAAATATTATAAATGTAGAATAAGGGGCACTAGGTGCCAAAAATTATAGGCTTTGAACTTTTTCTTAAACGATACTCCTCACCATGTGTTGTAATAGTGTCATTAAATTTGTTTGCCCATCTTCGTGAAGTTTACAATTTTTTTTTGTTATTTACATGTCATATTGTGAATTTTACCAACAGCCACAAAAACGTGTAACAACCTCTACTTCTCTCTTAAAAATTGATATAAATAGGAAAAATGAAAAGAATGGTAAAATTAACATATCTCAACGTAATCACGTTTTTACCAAGTCACAAAAACGTGTAACCACTTCTTTCTTTCTTTTAATAATTGTCATAAATAAAAAATTAAAAGAATAGTGAAATACTTTCTCTCTCTTTCATATATATATATGAACTGAATATATTAGGCCCCATCTCGTTCTGCCCCATAGGTTTTAAGTGTTTTATGAGAGATCAGAACCATTAGATGTGTTTAGCATGCTCGATTTAGTGGGAAAAAACTCTTGGATCATGTCTTTTTTTATGAAAAAGCATGTTTTTCTGAGTTAAAAAAAAACTGGTACCTTCATAGCCATTGATATTCGATCACCGGAAAAACCTGTATACAAGTCAGATTTTGGCAATCCAAAAGCCGGTTTTCACTAAAAAAACCTACATATCACATCTACGGTGTATGAGGTGAGAAAAAATACTTAAAACTATGATTTTTGAATAGGCCTAATGAGACCTAACTAAAAAGGGGGCCTAATTAAGGAACACATTACTCTCTCTCTCTCTCTCTCTATATATATATATATATATATATATATTAGTAATGATAAGTAGCTCCAAGAGCACCTATTCTCACCTAATAAAAGCTTCAAATTTCAAATTTTTTGAGGTTTTTCTTTGATCAGACCATATAGATATGATCTACAATCATTATTTAGTGAAAACCAAGTTTTGAATCATGTGATTATGGCATAGTGTAAGGCTTTTAAGATCTTTGAAAATCAACGGCTCACAATGTACCAAAATTTCATGACTAAAAAAAACTTATTTTTATGTCCAAAAACATGATCCAAGGCATGATTCCTATCAAGTAAACTGTGTAAAGTACATATATAAGGTCTGATTGAGAATACTCCTGTAACATTACTCTATATTAGCTTAAATCAAGAACGAAGGTAATTTAATAAGGTTCAACACTTGAAACATTGAGCACCCGAATGGCTTCGACCCCCCTCTCCCGTGTGGTGACCCTCCGCCTTCCCCTCCCCCCGTCCTTGCCTCCTGAAAAGTTCTCTCATCCTTCAGGCACTGCGGGCTCTTCACAAGGAGCAAGCCGCTCTTGGGCCTCAGCAGTGGAATGAGATAGCTTTGCGTTCATGATGTAGTACAACCTTCCTCCTTTGAAGATTTTGGAGGGATCGAACTGCAACCACTTGTTTATCCTGACCTCAAAGTATGATTATATGCTTCAAACCGTGCATTGGAGCTCAATAGCAGGACTATCTGGTGGTGAAAGATACAAATGTCTGGATTTAAAAAAAAAAAAATTCCATCTCTGCAGAAACTTTGGGCTAAGTTCTGCAAGCTACACTTAAAAAAATTTGATAATGGCCTATTCATCATCTGACTTGCCAATAAGAATAAGCTAAAAATGATGCTTTGTCACGGTGCTTGCCGTATTGGTGGAAGAACGCTCACGACTAATCATTGGATGGAATGCCTCTAAAGCTTGAATAGAAATTGGAAACCTAAGCTGTCATCAACCAAGTCTGGGCTGGCCAACCTGTTTGAAGTCCTTTCAAAGGATAACAAGGACCCTTCTCAAGGAGTCGGACTCTCATAACCAATTGTAGGATGATATGATCGTTGAACCTCCTCCTGGATTTGCAGTCGATGGCACTCAACTGAGTGAGGACTCTAGGAAACAAGATTCAAATTGCCAGAATGGATCTAAATCAATCTCACATGTGAGTTCGTCAGGTTAGTTGCAGGGGTCATCTTTTCCTGGTTTGTTGAGTGGCTTTGCTGAACTAATTGGGCTGATTGGGAACCTGTTGGATACCGACCAACAATTGCCCCGTGCCGGTAACCCTTATGTGCAGTGCATGGTTGTCGTGGCTCTTGCTTCCGCGTCACCATGTGACCACCCTAATCCTACCGTTACCCTCTCTTTCCCCCAACCATTTCCTCCTTTTGCACCTTGTGGCTCCCCTCCTCCCATCGTCACCCCAATCTTCTCTAACCCCCTGCCTATCTCTTCTGTCCCGTTGGCGCAGCGGGAGGGGGAGGGGCCGAGCCCCTCTCCTTTTCTCTCTGTTCTTGCCGAGCAGACAGGGGCTCAGCCCCTGTCACCCCCTTGTCCCTGCAGCCAGGGGGTGAAGCCCCTGCCTCTGTGGCCTTCCATAGGGCTGGTAGGGGGCCGATCCCCCTACCCCCCTCCCACTCTTGTTCGGGCATGGGAGCAAGGCTCCCTGCCTCTGCAGCCTGCAAGGCCCTGGCAGGAGGGCCTTTGCTATTCGGGAGCCCTGCCTCTACTGCTCTTCGGTAGGGAGCTGAGCTCCCTGCCCTCTTTCCTTTGGGTTTGGGCTGTCGACCCACCTCCTCCCGCAGTCTTAGACTGCCAGCTCTTATACTCGCAAGTGTATGCATAACCGCAACCCCTCCAATGTAGGGGCAAGTGATGCAGAAAGTCTAGAAAAGAATAAAATGCTAGAACACGTAAATCTATAAAAATGTAAAGATTATTTACTTTACTTTTTAATAATTATTGGGTGTTGGTACCTGATAAATTCTTTGTGCTCTTATACTTCTGCCTTCACTTTCATGTTTTCTATTATATGCTATTGGTTCTTTCTTAGCTACCATACTCGGAGCAGGGCCTTGCCTCATGTGACCCTGCTATTGCAGGCCTCGCAGGGCATACAGGTGCACGTGGCGATTCACGCTCTTTTTGAAAGACGCAAAATTGTGTAACGACACTTTAGTTTCAGAAAAAAAAAATCTTCTATGTGAAATCCCACCTTTTCGAGTTGACTAAGCTAGCCATTCTCTGTGCAATGCTAGATGCAATTAGCGTTACCCCGAGTCAAGACACTTGGGAGGTATATGGGGATTCATGGAGATCCTAAGCCTTGAATGATTCTGTTGTATACTTTGAGCACATAACAAATGACTTTGTCAGATGATGTGTTGGGTTATCCTTTGAGATACCCATGCCTACCATCGTAGACATGTCTTTTGAGAAGGACAAAATGTTGCACTACTATGGGTAGTATGAGAGGTCGGTGAAACCTCGAAACGTGCAATGAACACATTTGCTAGAACCACATAAAATGTGATGATGTGTCTTCACAGGCTGGATGTTCATGTGGATCTAACAGACTAGAGCATATAGGATGAGACGGTGGTTAAGAAACCCCCATCATGCCCATTCGTCTCTCACGGTTCATTAAGAGAGATGATGGATGGTACAAAACTTCGATAGATAGGCCATTAATGGTAATTACGTACGGGCAAAAGACTTAGCTTTCTCAGTCATCAGAATTAGGAAAAATGGGCTACAAAAGGTAGTTTACAGTTGGATGCATCCATGGGATACTCACACGCCTTTGGGGATTTACTCTCTTGGCCACTGGTCATTCCCTTAGGAGCAGACTTAGTCAGTCACCCAATGTATCATAAAACACATAGCATAATAAACCCTTGGGATAGTCTCGACTGTTTCTATGTTTCGTGTCATATGCGTACCCACATACCCAACTAACAATTAGAATAAAATATAACATGCTCACACTACAATTGAATGTGTACTATAGTTAGTTGTTTTGAACAAGAATAATGTGACATTTTTTCCTTTTGCGTTTCTGTATGAGCACACTGGGCAAAGTGCCCGACCACGAGTACCAATTTCGCTCTCTTCGACAAGATGTGAAATTGGGTATCGGTCTATGGGGGATTATGGACATCTCCAGATTATAGACTTGTTTGGACTTACTTGTTTCATGTTTGGGGTGCCTTTGAGTAATCCTTTGTCTACCATCGTAGTTACGACTTTTTGACAGTGATGTCGGGTTGTACTATGATGAGTAGTACGAGAGGTTGATGAACCTCATGGTATGCAATGAGTATAATTGATTACCATGCTTTCCTGAAATAAACACAATAAAGGATGATGCTTGACTAAATAAATAATAAAAATAAATAATTTTAAAATTCAGAATTTTAAAAAAATGGCCAAAATACCCTTGAAAATTGACCTTTATTACAAAATAAGGTTAAAAATAGGGTTTTTCAAAAAAGATTTTATTTCATTCGGGGATCAAACAAGTTCAAAACAAAGCCAAATCGGGTGGAGAGCACCCTAATATGATTATGAACATGATCAAACCCTAAAAATATCAAATTTTTTATGAAAAATTTGAATCATTAGAAAAAAATTATTTTTTGTCGTATTTCAGTTGAATTAGGACTCCGTGAGCATCCTATTTTTATGAAATAACTAAATAATGCATCAAATAAATTCTAAAATTCATAAAAATTGACATGGATACTTATAATGACCCTAAAATTAAAATGCAATAAAAAAAATATAATTTTTGAGATTATTTTGATATAAAAATTGAATAAAAAGATGAAAATATGCAATTTTACCTACAGTAGAGTACTTGTCACAGTGTCAAGCTCTAATCAGATATCAAACGACCATAAAAATTTATAACATTTGACAAATAAAAACAGGACAAATGAAAAAAATAACACTTTTTACAGATCGGAAAAATCATCTTCAGTTAGAGAGATATGATTCCGGCAATACGTACTTGATTTTGACCTATACATAATGATGTGAAACAGATAGATCCGGTTTCGGGTGTAGGTAAATATAAAAAAGCAACATCAAAATTTATAAAATTTTACAGAGACAAAATAGAGATTACAGAGAGAAAAACCCTATTTACGGATCGGAAAAATGATTTTCGGTGAGGGAGAAATCATTCCAGCAAGTTGAACCATTATTTGAATCAAAATTTTCACTCAAGAAATACAGACTATGATTGTGAACCTTAAAAAAATAGAAATACAAAGTGAAAATTTATGAAATTTTTACCACTGAAATTAGACATGTAGATAAATCTGTGTCTTTTTACGGATCATCGATACAATCTTCGGTTAAGGAGAAATCATTCTAGTAAGTTGACCCAAACCATGAATCGGGTCTGTCAGTTCACGAAATACATACGTTGTTGTTGGATCAAAGAAGCATAGAAATTTACCATAGAAATTTATAAAAAATTTACTGATTGCAGTAGACATCATGAGGAATACGCTTCTTTTTTACAGATCATCGATCGGAACTCAAACGAGGGAGATATGACCTCAGAAAGATTCTCTTGAATTTCTATAGCATTTTTCTGACTTAGAAAATAGGTTCTGACTTTGATTTTTGAACACAGGGTTACATATCTCTAAAAATCTTGATTGTTTTATTGAAAATCGTAGGTATATGAATAATTTTACCATAAAAAAATCAGATTTTATTAGCATATCTAAATTGGTAAAATAAATATATTAACAGATGGTTAGATTTGTAAATAACAAATCTAAAACCCTAGAATGAAATAACATGGATTATTCATGCTAAAAACATAAAAAAATGTGTAACTAATGCAATGAATCATGATTTTATGTTTGAACAACTAAAATAAACATAAATATGATAAAATAAACAAAAAAATTAAGGAAAGTATAGTTACAAATTTGATTTAGCCATTAAAAGAGATATTCAACCTATAAAAAGGTTGAATCTCGATCTTTTTTGGACATTTAACATAATAAACGATTTGCCAACGATTCCAACGGATCAAAAATGTGAAAATAACCATGGATGATCAATAGATCATCATCTTGGGTCGTGAGCATTGGCCTTGAATGAAAAAAAAGAGAAACACATGCACAAAAGGGGGCAGCAATGGTGGAAATAATAGAAAATTAATTAAAAAATAAAAAAATAAAAAGAGGAAGGGATGCAACAATGGAGGATGCTGGACTTAAGGAGGAAGAAAGAGCAATGAGAGAGGGAGAGAAGATGATATGGGAGTCAAAATCCTAGATGGCCCTATTTATAAAAAAATTTAAAACTCTTAATTAAGAGTTAGATTTGTTTAAAAGAGTTTCAAAACAAATAAAACTAACGGGAGGGGATGGGGGGGGGGGGGGATTTCTACATGGGAGTTTTAACCTAACAAGGCACTAACTAATTAACACTAATTGAGTCCTAATTGACTTTGAAAATCCTCAAATGTGGCACCACCTTTGTGGGCTCACATTTAGTTTTTAAAACTTTAATTAAAGGTTAAAAACAAGGTTTAAAAATACTAAAATAAAGGTAGAGTTTTAAAATCAATTTTGACTTTTTCAAACTTCTAATATAACTTGAACACTAACTAAACCCTAAACTAACCTAAATATTCTCAAATGTGGTGCCACCTACTGTGGGCCCCATTTGATTTTTCAAAAAATGATTTTAAAAACCTGAAAATAAAGGGGTTAAAAATGATTTTTTCGAAAAGCTTCAAAATGACACCTATAATCACTAATATTTTTGTATTTTTTGAAATGTGTCAAACATGAAAATGAATTGGAATTGGATAAGAAAATGAAAAATTAGGGTTTACACCCCTACAGGGTGGGCCCCACACGAAGAAAGTTGTAAAAATTGGAAATTGGTTTAAAAATCGAGTTTAAAACGAATCCAGATCATTTTTTCTAAGGAAAATGTTTTTTTAATAAAGGATGTAAAGCCCTTGGGATTGGCCAAATGGCAAATGTCGATTTAAAACCCTGGTTTTTAAAATTGATTTCAAAATAAGGTTTTGCAACTCGAATCTGGATTTGAGATTTTGAAAAAGCAGAGATTTGGACCTCGAAGATGACATGTAATGCAATGAAATGCAATAAAATGATATGACACAATGAGAAATGACATGAAATGATATCAAATGGTATAAAATGATATGAAATATAAACCCTCGACAAAGGATTTGAAGTCCCGGGCCCCTGGCAAGGACAAAGAACTTAACATTCTTGTTCGAAGGCAAAAATTGATAATTAGATATCAGACCCGCTGTTGGATCCGATCCAAATGTGATTTGAGTCTCGGATATGGCTAAAATTTCTAGGAAAGGAACCGATCTCAGCTTCGATTAGTGGTTGTACCAACTGGGAGAATGATAAAATGAGGTTTCAGACCAAAATGATTTGAGAAATGATTTTTCCCCTGCAGGGTATGGAGTGACACTGGAACGAGATTTTATCTGGTTTCGACTGGTTTACACTGAATCCTAGGGTTTCTAAACTCAGGTGAACTAAAAAAACACTGACTCAACTAAACTTTCAAGCTGAATGATTGAGAAATGACCCAATTCTCAGAGAAATGGTGAGAAATCACCACTGGAGTGAAGTGGGTCACAAAAATGTACTATGTTTGAGCTAGAATAAAGGTCAGTAATACTGAGATGAACTAAATCTAGAGCTCAAACACTAGCTCAACTGACTGGATTTAGTTCAATTTCAGTTGAAATAAGCTAAAATGGACTCCAATAATATGGGGAATGGATTTGAACTAAAATCGGACCACTTGAACTCTCGATGAGCTCAAGTTAGACTCAAAAAAACATGATTGACTGGAATTGATTGACTCGAAGACAATTAGCTTGTATTTGAGCTAGAAATGAGCTCATTTCTTGAGAAATAAACTGATTTTAGTCGAAATGGTAAGAAATGAACATAGTTCGCTCATCGTGAGCTCAAAGGAGCTAGAAATGACTGGCATTCTAACTGTTCTAAACTTAAAAATGAGCTTTGTTGATTCTGAGTGGCTGAGATCTAAGGTGATCTAAGGGTAAAATGGTAATTTTTCTAACAAAATAGGGGTAAAATGGCACTTAAACTAAGATCAACCTAGGGTTAAACTCCTAAGAGGATTGGCATCTGTTGAAAGGGGATGTTTGAAGATGAACAAGGAAAATTTGGGGTATTTACAGATGTCACTCTTTGATACTAAGCCGGTTTAGAGTCGAGCTTAATGGCAAAAAGACACACACCAACTTTGGGCTATAAAAATGACTCAATTAGAAGAATCTGACTCGGTATAGAAGAATTAGCTCTGGTGATAATGGTGGTAGATATAAAATGGGGGATGAAGAAGAAGATTCACCTCATCAAAATGAGGCTCAGGCTTGGCCCTTACCTGAATGGAAAGAAGATAATACCTCAGGAAATAAGGCTCAGGTGTAACCCTTAATCTGAATGGGCATGAATAATATGGAATCCTCGAATAAAGAAACCATGATGGAACCCAGATTTTACAAAATAGATTCGAGAGGGGTTTGCAAAAGGTAAGAAAAATGAGATTGCAGGAGGAAACTCAAAAGATGAATAAGGCAATTCTTTCGAAGAAGTATAAGGCAAACTTTTTGTTAGTGCAAAAGACAAATAAGGCAACTCTCTCAAAGAGGGGCAAGGGTGATTCTTTCGATAACACAAAAGACAAATGAGGCGGCTCTTTTGAAGTGGAACAAAGCAATTTTTTTGATAACGCGAAAGATGAATAAAGCAATCCTTTCAGAAAAGAGCGAGGCAATTCTTTCGACAATGCGAAAGACGAATAAGGTAATCATGTCGGAGAGGAGCGAGGCAATTCTTTCGGCAACGTGAAAGATGAATAAAGTAATCCTTTAGACAACACGAAAGATGAGTAGGGCAATCCTTCAGAGAGTAGTGAGGCAATTCTTTCGACAATGCGAAAGACAAATAGGGAAATCCTTTCTAAGAGAAGTAGGGTGATTCTTTCGACAACGTGAAAGACGAATAAGGAAATCCTTTCGAAGAGGAGCGAGGCAATTCTTTCGACAACGCGAAAGATGAGTAGGGAAATTCTTTTAGAGGGGAATGAGGCAATTCTTTCGATAATGTGAAAGAAAAATAGGGCAATCCTTTCGAAGAGGAGTGAGGCAATTCTTTTGACAATGCAAAAGACGAATAGGGCAATCCTTTTGGAGAGGAGTAAAGCAATTCTTTCGACAACGCAAAAGATGAATAGGGCAATCCTTTCAGAGAGGAGTGAGGCAATTCTTTCGACAGCGCGAAAGATGAGTAGAGCAACCCTTTCAGAGAAGAGTGAGGCAATTTTTTTAGCAACGCGAAAGATGAATAGGACAATCCTTTCAGAGAGGAGTAGGACGATTCTTTCGGCAACGTGAAAGACGAATAGGGCAATCTTTTTGAAGAGGAGTGAGGCAATTCTTTCGACAATGTGAAAGATGAGTAGGGTGATTCTTTTGCTAACGCAAAAGATGAATAGGGCAATCCTTTTAGAGAGGAGTGAAGCAATTCTTTCAACAATGCGAAAGATGAGTAGGGCAATCCTTTTGGAGAGGAGTGAGGCAATTCTTTCGATAATGCAAAAGATGAGTAGGGAAATCCTTTCGGAGAGGAGTGAGGCAATTCTTTCGACAATGCGAAAGACAAATACGAATAGGGCAATCCTTTCAGAGAGGAGTAGGGCGATTCTTTCGACAATACGAAAGATAAATAGGGCGACTCTTTTAAAGAGGTATAAGGTGAGGCCAGAATGTATCAAAATGGACATCGAGCTCTCGTTTTATGTTAGGATAGCTAGAAAATATTACAAAAATGATAAAAGTTGTAGTTGATTCAGAGTAATTGAGAGTAAGCACATTTGCTTGGAAGATATTCCCTCTTATACCTAGAGTATTACTTCCAATTGGGCTAACTCCGTAGAATCCAAAAGCAAGATCAAATTATTGTTGTTGAGTTTCTTTAAGGAAGTTATTCATTTCCTTGATATGAAAAGAAAGGAAGATATTCTCGGTTTTATAAAAGTGTTTTATGAAAAGATATTGATAAAAGAATTTCACATAAGTAAAGAAGATTTTTGGCAGTTTTGGCAGTTTGATATTTGGGGTTTACCCATGATGATCTTTTTACACTCTTTTGAGACATAGAGATTGAGCTTTTTTGGGGGTTTGGCAAGAATTTCATCACATCAGCCTTCAACTTGGTGATGTTTTGATTTTCCCTGGAAGGATATGTCATATACTCCTTCATCTTGGAGATGTGTCAAGTCTTCTTTGGTCTCAGGAATTAGATTGATAATATTGTTTCTTTGATTGAAATCCCTTAAAGGTCTTTTAAACTCTTTTGAGACATGAAAAGTATGCTCTCTTGGGATTTGACGAGAATTTCATCACATCAGTCTTCAACTCGGTGATGTTCTGATTTTCTTTGAAAAGATGCATCACATGTTTCTTCAACTTGGAGATGATCTAAGTCTTCTTTAGTCCCAAGAATTAGATTGATTATATTGTCTTTTGAATTGAAAATCTTTTTATGATAAATCAAATATCTTTTAGAGATTGTCGGGAGGTTCATTGCATCAGTCTTTAACTTGGTGATGATTTAAACTTTCCCTGGAAGGACACGTCACATGCTCCTTCAACTCGGAGATGATCTGAGTCTTCTTTGGCCCCGGGGGTCTAGTTCATCCATTCGTCTTCAACTTGACAATAGGTGAGAGATTCCTTTTGTAGATAGTTAGTTGCAGCTTGATTGATTAAAGAGATATTGAGGTTGAGTGAATTCTTTTTTTGTTCAGGAAATTTTCATTGCCCTGTTATCAGAGGAATGATCTTTAAAAATGTGCCATAGCTATGATCAATACTGGTTCACGTATGCCTTTTCAATATCATTGATTTTTTCCTTTGCTAGTCATATCAAGGATTTTTCTTCATCATTTTGGTTGACCAGCAAAAAAAGCTTAAATTTTCTTCTTTCTCCGCAAGAGATTTGTCCTTTTGGAGAGAACACTGAAGGTAACTTGAGGTAAAATTTTATGTAATAAAAATTTGAGATCAACAACTATTTTTGATGATAAATTGGCAAAATATCTTGAAATCCTTAGTGAAAGAAATTGATTGATATCCAACTAACATATCTGTGACTAGACTGAGCCCTGAAAAGACTCAATATTTAATAAAAGATCAACTTTGAAAGTTGAATTTTGGAATGAAAGTCCAAGACGAAACTTGGATCTCCAAAAGAAAACTAGAAAGTTTGAGTCAGAACTCGAATCTTTAAAGAAAAACTTGAAAGTTTGAGTTGGGACTCAAATCTTTGAAGGAAAATTAGGAAGTTCGAATTGAAACTCGAATCTCTAAAGAAAAGTTAGGAAGTTTGAGTCGGAACTCGAACCTTCGAAGGAAAACTAAAACGATTCTTGGATTTGAAAGAAAATTTGAGTTAAAACTCAAATTGTCAAAGAAAACTGGAAAATTTGAGTCAAAACTCAAATCTTCAAAAGAAAACTAGAATGGTTTGAATTTTAAGGAAAAAAAATTTGAGTCAGAACTTGAATCCCAAAAGAAACTGGAAAATTCAAGTCGGAACTCAAATCTTCGAAGGAAAACTAAACCAATTCGAATTTTAAGGAAAAAAAATTGAGCCGGAACTCGTATCTCTGAAGGAAAAACTAGACAAATTCGGTTTTAAGGAAGAAAAATTTGAGTCAGAACTCGAATCTCTGAAGGAAAAAACTAGACTAATTCTTGGATTTTAAGGAGAGAAAACTCGAGTCGGAACTCAAATCTTCAAAAAAAAACTGAAAAATTTGAGTCGGGACCCGAATCTCAATGGAAAACTAAAACAATTCTTGGATTTGAAAAAAAATTCGAGTTGGAACTCAAATTGTCAAAGGAAACTGGAAAATTTGTGTCGGAACTCAAATCTTCGAAGTAAAACTAGAACAGTTTGAATTTTAAGGAAAGAAAAATCGAGTTGGAACTCGAATCTCAAAGAAAACTGGAAAATTCGAGTCGAAACTCAAATCTTTAAAGGAAAACTAGACCAATTCAAATTTTAAGAAAAGAAAATTCAAGTCAGAACTCGAATCTTTGAAGGAAAAACTAGACCAATTCGATTTTAAGGAAAGAAAATTTGAGTTGGAACTCAAATCTCTGAAGAAAAAACTAGACCAATTCTTGGATTTGAAGGAGAGAAAACTCGAGTCAAAACTCAAATCTTTAAAGGAAAAACTAGAAATTTTGAGTCGGAACCTGAATCTCAAAGGAAAACTAAACCAGCTCGGAAGTTGGGTTTTGAAGGTAAGTCCAGCGTAAGGTTGGTTTTTTAAAGGAGATTTCAACCTGTGGGTTGAGTTTTGAAAAAGATACTGGTTTTAAAAGGAAATCAATCATGAAAAACCAGTAAGTCTAGTTTTTTATAAAAATACTAGAGCCTAGAGTCAAATTTGAAAAGATTGGTGATGGTCGTTTTGAAAGGTGACTCAACCCGAGGGTTGATCTTGAGAAGACCGATACTCTACAAGTGCTTAGTGGTTGTGATGAAAGAATTTCAATTTTCACCCTTGCAATTGTCATAGACAACTCTCAAGAGTCTCAGAATTATCCCTTATCCTGAATGGGTATATGAATTTAATGTGAATTGATGCTAATGAATGCAAATAGAGGCAAATGAATACCAATAAATGCAAATGAATGGTGAGAGATTTTGTTTGATCATGCCTGCGTATATGACGTTTTGAGGTAAAAACAGTTTTTTAAAAGATGCCCCGGTATGACTAGGGAATAAAACATTGAACAAAAGGATAAATAATTGGTATTTAACGAACGCTCTCTGAAGGTAACAAGGTAACAGACTTCTTGATCGATTGAGGAGGCACTCTGAAAGAGGTTTCACCTAGTAAAAAGACATATTACAAAGAAGGAGAAAGAGCAACAATGAAGATGGAGCCAACTATGAGAAAAGTTGCTAATTTTATTGATGCATTGAAGGAAGAATGGCAAATCAAGGAAAGAAAAATGGGATTACACCATCCCTTCAAAATGACAAAAGCGAGATGAGAAATGGGAAAGCATCAGCATTGTCAGTTTCTTGAATGATCAAGAAAAAGCTCAGTCGAGATGGCTGACTGGTGTCTTCTTCCTCTTTAACAAGGAGATTCTTGTCAATGCGGTCTTGAACAATGTTCTTGAAGACAAAATAGTGGTCGGTGTCATGCCCTACTGCTCGATTAAATTTTCAGAACTGATTCATGATTCTTCCCATGATCGTTGGAGGGTCTGTGGCTTTTGGGAGCTTTACTAATTCCTTGGTCAGCATATATTCAAGGACTTCGTCGAGTGACTGCTCTAGAGGAGTGAACTTGTAATCGTTACCCCAACAGTCATGTTTTATCTTTTCTTTCTATTGAAAGTTGGACTGAATAGGTTTGTCATTGTGCTTAGAAGACTTCTCCTTCTGACCTGCATGGTTGTCCTTGCTACCTTTGTTGTCATTGCTGTCGGAGGTGGCAGAGAGGATGAAGTTTGTCTTCCTCTTTTAATCTTGATTGTTCTTGACGAGGGTGATACATTCATAGACTTCGTTCTCCATCCCTATCTCGAGCCACTCGACTCGTTCAGTAAGTTTAATGAAAGACATGGAAGGTGAGGTGAAAATAAGCCTTCTCAGGGGCTGCGAGAAGTTGTTGAGGATAATTTGGAGTCTGTGCTCCTCTAAGATGGGGTTTCCCATTTTATTGCAAGTACCCCTCCATATGAGGATGAAGTTTTTGGCTTTTTCATTATCTCTCTTTTTTTCATATTGTAGAGATGATTGAGCGTTGAAAGTGCTTTAGTGTTGAATAGGAATTGCTTGATAAAAAGATTGACCACCTTATCGAACTCCTGCAACTTGATTGGATTGATGTGCTCGGAGTATCACTTAGTTGTGGAGACTTCTAAGCTGTGTGGAAAACATCTGAACAAAGCCCGATTGTTTCTCTTGAATCAGTTGCATTCCATGAAGAACATGGCTAGGTGAGCTTTGGGATCGCCAATCCCATCAAACTTGACAAATTTGCGGGAGAGATCTTTCAGACTATCGTTCCCTTGAAGGCCATCATAGAAGTCCTCACTTGTGTAGGTTTTCTTGCTTTTATCGCGGGCTTATAAGTCCTTGACCATCCTGGTCACTTCCTTCAGCTGAAGCTGGATCAGATCATCGACTATTGAGGTTTGCTTCTTTAACTGGTTAATAGATTTGAGCTCTTGAATGAACAACTATTGTTCCTCTTCAGAGTCTTCTTTTGCTTAATCTACACCTTCAGACTCGTTGTCCCGCTGAACCTTTTTCTGAGCAATTTTGATATGTTTCTTGATGGTTTTGCCCTTAGCCTTCTTCCTGGATGACACATTTCCTGAGCTAGCATCAGCTTGCTCTGATTGCATCTTGGCCATCATCTTCTGTAATAAGGTATACATGGCAGGATTGATGTCATTACTATCTTGTTGACCCTATCCTCTGACCAAACTCGGGGAACTCATCCTTTCTTGCTCGCTGCTAATATCGCTGACACGCTGATATGGTGCAGTCTTCTTGCCTGATCTGGTCTGAACCATTCAACAATGTCAATACTCTCTATAGGACAAAGGGGATGGTAAGGATGGGGAAACATTTTTTAGCGCACCAGTTTGAATGAAAAGGAGAAGAGAAAAATCTGATGAGATCAGGTTGGCAATTCTGAAAGGATATCTTATTACCAGAGATTGGGTTATCAATGGAATTGCGACAATTACGTTGTTACTTCGACGAAAGAATTACGCAACTAAGGTAAACCCAAAAGGGAAGGTGGGCGGATAATTTTCCACTGCCATGATCATGAAATTCACTGGAAAATAAGGTGAAGAGATTTTCAAAACAGGATTGAAATCCATGAGAAAACACATGATTTTTCTTAAAGAAAATAGCAGGCAGGATCAAAATAAAGCTGAAATTTCGAGATCCAAAGGAAAGGAAGGATGAAAAATTGCTTGAAGTTTTGAAGGAAAATAGAGGATTTTTGAAAAATCATCCAGGATTTTCAGAAAATTTATTGAAAAATATAAGAAAATAAAGGAAAATAACTAAAATGCATTTAATCACATCCTATACAATCAAATATGCGCATACGACATTCCCTAAAAGGCTGACTCTAAATGCACCAAATTTTGAAATGGTTGTAGGACCCTAATCTTAACTCTAAGGTTCTGATCATCTGTGTCCAATCATGTTATGCCGATATATTTGAGCCAATGCTCGATATACGAGGCATAAAAACAATTTTCTCTGGTTTTAGGCTCATGTTTTTCAACATCCTCGAGTGCCTGCCGATATACTTTGGACTATGGTCGTCGGTACATGGCAGGGAGGATCAACCCAAATAGGTAGCTCGGTTGTGAGCCTTTGTATTGAACTATGGTTCTGGAAGAAATCCTAGCAACGTGGTGGTCAGGTAAAAATAGGTGGGTTGTTTTTGAAATATAATCAATATGCAAGAAAACAAAAGGCTCTAATGACCTAAAGAAGTAGAGTTTTAAAAATTATAAGAAGCAAACATTGTTTTCAATCAGATCCTAAATTGATGAGGATTGTATTTGACCTAAGTTTATATGAGCATGAATAATGCCTCTTCAATCGATCTTACCAAACCATGCTTAAGTTTACATGCAATCTATGTCAGTTGGGTTTGATTCTAGGCTCCTAGGTTCACATGAAATATAGTTGACATTTTAGAATACGATTTTGACCAGTTGAATAGAGCAAAGCACAAAATTGATAAGGTGAAGACAAGTCCTATCAGGGTTGCCAAACCTGTTATCATTGCAAAATTTTACTTTTGCAAGTCAAACTGACCTTTGAAAAAGTTTTTTTTTTAAATTACTCGCCTCTGTTTTGAAAACTTTATGGGAAAAAGACTCGCTTGTCGGTACGAGGTTCAACCATTCATGACTCCATAACCGGAGGTAATCAAATAAAGGATCAATCATGTGTTTTGCTTTACTCAACTGTCTAAATCGATGTTCTATTCCTAAATGCACAAAGAATCTGGCATGTGCTATGACTTCAAAAAATTTTGATTGAAAACATGATGGATGCTTCGAATATTTGAAATACTTGGAACAAAAGACACTTTGAAAATCATGAGCCATATTTGGAAAATATTTCTGAAGAAAGGAAAATCGTGAATTGGATTCAGAAAAGAGAGAAAATTTCTTGAAAATCAAAAGGGTTTCTAAGAAAATCGATTCTGAGGAGAAAGACTTAGAGAAAATCATTTTTTTTATATTGAAATTGAAAAATATCAAAAGGGATGGATGTGTGGCTGTAAACACCCCAAATTTTCACTCACCTTCTTGACATTTCCACCAAGCATCACATTTCAGTTCTCTGGAACCAAGGAAGGGCAAAATGGTCATTTTCCAAGATGGAACCTTACAGAGAGTCCTAAATTCCATTCTCGAGTCTCAAGACTTCTCCATTTAGACTCAGAGACACCCTCAAATTGCAAATTCTCAAAATCTCATGCTTAACCAAAAGTCAGAATTTTCAAATTCAAGTTCAGAATGGCAACTTTGTAGGACAGGTCTTTTGCATAGCATTGCACGAGCATTTCATATCATTTCACTGCACAGCATGTCATTTTGAGATCCAGAACTCCTGATTTTTCGAAATTGTCAATCCAGATTTGATTTTAAAACTTTTCAAAATTGATTTCCAAACCCTGGGTTTTAAAATTATCAATTCTTCCCATTTTACCCCCAGGACCCCGAATTACGAAAAGTTTTCTCAAGAAAACAATCTGGATGGTTTTGACATTTCAAAATCTCGCCAGTTGGAAAGAGGGGGACACAATTTCAAAATTCATAAGATCTTATTTCAAATTTTTACAAAAAGACTGAATTCTTTCAAAATTTCGCCCTGAAGAACCATTTTCTTCCAAGTTTTGAAATCAAGCCAAATTTTGCTTATGTTTTTCCAAAACTAGCCTACTATTATGAAATTTCCAAAAATTCCACTTGGCTCTTATTTCAAATAAGTGACGTGGGACCCGCCTCAAGGTGGTGTCACACTAGAATTTTCAAATATTTCTTTTATTTTGAAAACAGTGCCCATCTGGAAGTGGAATTCTTTTATTTGATTTAATTTTTAATAAAATATTTAGTGGGCCCACGTAGGTGGCACCCCACTAAGGCTTCTTGCCAAGAAAAGCAAAATTTTGTTTTCTCAAAAGGTTTTCAAATTCAGCTGAGGTGGCACCACCACAACAAAATTCATTTTTTTTACCTTATTACTTTTCAGCCCCAAGATGGAGCCACCGTGAAACCCTACCCAAGACCCCATTTTACCTAAGTTTCAAAAATCTGCTGGAAGAAAGGAGCCGCCCCTCCCAAATGGCGACAATTTTGAAATTTTTCAAAAGTTAGTTCGTTTTAAAACTTATCAAAACTTTGCGCAACGAAGCCCGAGCTTCGGGCTGAAAGGGCGGAAGCTCTTTGAAAAAGAGGGCTGAAGCCACCCGAAAAGGAGGACTTTTTGATTTTGGCCCTAATCGTTTAACGCCCCTTTTCTTCACAGCTTCTCCCCTCACCATTGGGAGGCCCTTCCTTCAGCCAAGGGCCAAGGAACTCCAACAAAACCTGAGAGGAAGGACCCAATAGGAGCGATTGCCCCTAACTTCGGACATCTCTCGCTCAGAAGTGTGCCTGCTCTCATCTTCTTCAACCCAGTCGATCATTTTCTCCTCCCTTTCAGCCCATCAGTAGGAGACCAGCCGTGTCTTCAGCTCAGCAGCAGAAGCAGTCCAGCGGCACACTTCAAAGGAAAGACAAGTCTTCAACGATTGGCACTCAGTAGCCCTTCCACATACCTCTGGAAGATCAGCTCACCCTGTTAGGAAGCGCATCTTCACTTCTGCCGAACCAAGGTAAAGCCCTTTTCTTTTTTTTTTCTTTTTCTTTTCTGTCTTATTCGGCATCTGCAAGAATTAGATCTCATGGTTCGTGTCATGTGCTCTGTAAACCCTTTTCAATGGTTGATGAGGTTTACATTCCAGGTTTGGCGACCGTGATGGGACCTGTCCTTGTCTGACCTAAATTATGCTTGACTTAGTTTAATCATCAAAATTATGTTCACAAAATGTCAGCTCTTTTACTTTCAATATCATGTGAGCCTAGGAGCCTAGATTCTGACCTCGCTGACATTGACTGCATATAGACTAGGCATGGTTTGGTAGGACCAGATTAAGGAGAAATTTTCATGTTCACATAGACTTAGGTCTAAATACAACTCTCCTTAATTTAGGATCTGAATGCAAACAATGTATGCTTCCTCAAAAGATTTTCAAAAGTCTATCTCTCTAGGACTTAGAGCCATCTATTTCTTGCATGTGATCATTTTTCAAAACCTCAATTACCTATTATTACCCGGTCTTCACGTTGCTGGGCTCTCTTCCAGAACCCTAGTTCGGGACAGAGCCTCACAACTGGGACAACTATTTGGGTTAACACCCCCCTACCACGTACCGCGGGCCACAGTCCGAAGTATATCGGTAGGCGCTCAAGGATGTTGGAAAACCTTACCTTAGAACCAGAGTTGAAATTCTATGCCACGTACCTCGGATTTTGGTTCGAGTATATCGGCATAACTGGATTGGACAAAGATGATCTGAACTTAGAGTTAGGATTAGGGTCCTACAGCTGTTTTCAAATTGATGCATCTAGAGTCAGCCTTTTAGGGAATGATGAATGTGCATAAATGTTTGTGCAGGATGTGATTGTATGTATGATTTTCTCCATTCTTTATATTTCCCAATGTTTTTTTTTTCTCATTAGGTCTTTTTCAAAATATCCTTATTTTCCACAAGATCTTTGTCTCAAACCCTGGATGATTTTTCCAAATATCCCATTTCTTCCAAAACTTCAGGCGATTTTACATTCTACCTTTCTACTGGATCTCGAATTTCTAGCTGCATTTTTATCCTGCCTGCAAAATTTTTCAAAATTTCTCACATTTTCCTAAGTCTCATTCTAAGTCTTTCTCTGTTTTTCAGTTCGATGGCATCCAGTCAAGTCGATCCTATCTTTCCTGAAGGTCACATCTCCTACGAGGTGCGACAAGGTCGTCCTGAGCATCGAGCCCTTAGCACCGGAACTTTCATTCCCCAGTGGTACTATTCCTGGCTAAAAAGCTTTTCCCGAATGTTCCCGGACCAATTGAGCGAGTGCGGATTAGAACTGGCATCAGCAGTCGGAAAGCAGACCATCAATGGCAACCTGATCCATGCAATGGCGGAGCGATGGAATCCTCGAACGTGCACCTTCTGGTTCCCATGGGGAGAAATGACCGTCTTAATGGATGAATTTTCAGAAATCATGGGGTTACCAGAACCAGTCGGTCAACCATGAGACCCATTAGAGCATCAATTCCTTATCAATGTCAAGGGTTTGGACCCCCAAGACTCCTTAGCTCGTATGACAGGCCGTCGATCTTGGCCTCTGATCCAGTTGGAAGGAAATGAATATGTTGACCTACTTGAGTTGTACCGCCAGTACGGAACCTTTGTCGAAGTCAGCTCGCTATCAAGAACAGCCAAAGAAAGGATTCAGAATGCAATGGTTCTATGCACTGTAGGATTATCCCTCTTCCCAGATGGACAAAACTACATGGACATTAGAATAATTCAGCTCATGAGAAAATGGGGAAGTCGGCAGACTAATCGCCTCTCCATAGCCATGGCAGCGCTCGCCTTCCTATATCGAGGTCTGACTCGATTCTCACTTGGAGAATCCATTTTAGTTGAAGGTTGCATCTACGCACTTCAATCCTGGTTCTTCCAGCATGTTCCAGCTCAAGCAAGCTCTTTCAGATATAATGGTCAAGAACTCCTTCCAGTGGCGCAGTACCGGTCTATGATCAACAACATTCAAGAGGATGACGTAGTCTGGGACTATTTTGATCGGAAGTTGTCTCCTCCTAGATATACGTACGCTTATGGCAAGCGATTCAAGTTGCTGGGACCTTTCTTCTGCACTTATTACCAACCAGAGAGATGTGTTCGGCAGTTCTCTTAAAGGCAGCAGTACGTTGAAGCCCGCTTGTTATCAGGAGTTATGGCAGAGTTTGATCTCACCTCCGCACAATGGTCTGGGGCATATCATTCTGCCCGCTACAACTGGGATTCCTTTGTCTCTCTTAAAATCTTTCCTGGTCCTAGAGTATCTGATGATTATCGTGAATGGTGGCAAATTGTTTGTCCTCCACCTCTTTGTCAAGATCAATACAAGTTTTATTTTCTCATTTCAATAAAGTTTTCTTTCTCTCTATGAGGGTTTGACGACCTCGCCTAGGTAACAAGGCGCATTTTTCATTGTTTATTTCTCTTTTTAAATGACAACACAATTGTCGTGATTCCCGCGACGACTCAGTCCCTAGTAATGGGATATCTTTTTCAAATTGTCTGCCATGTTTCCAGCAAATATTTCTTCCAAAAGCCAATTCCTTCATAATTTAATCAGGTCTTTGCCCTGCAGAGAGCATCCAGATCATTTGATGGTTGAGACAAGATCAGGCAAAAGAACCACGGCATCCCAGTACTCGTCAGCCTCGGAAGAAGAAATGGGTTCCCCTCGATCCGAGAAGAGTCAAGAGCAGCAGCAAGAAGATGACGGTATAGACCCTCAAATGTATGCCATGTTCAGAAAAATGATGAATAAGATAATGAATGAACAGCCCGGGACCAGCTCAGAAAGGGATCCATTTAGAGAAAAGTTCCATGGTCGCAGGAGTAAGAAGGCTCCCAAGAAGCGGATCCAGCCAGAGGAAATCTCAGATGAATCAGACTCCATTGAAGATACAGATGAAGAATATGAAGTGCCTCCGGCATTTCAGAAACGTGGCCAAAGTAAAAGTCGCAAATCAAAGAGCCGAGATAAAGAAGAACCTTTGCAAGCGCAGTTTAAAGAAATGGCCCGAGTTGTCAAGGATCTCCAAGCCCGCGACAAGGGCAAGAAAGCCTTCACCAGTGAGAACTTCTATGACGGCTTAGAAGGGGATGATGATCTGGAGAATCTCCCCCGTAAATTCATCAAGTTCGATGGTTCTGGCGACCCAAAAGCGCATCTCGCCACTTTCTTTGCTGAATGCTCGAGGTTCAAAAGGGATAACCGAGCATTGTTTCTATGCTTCCCCCGCAGCTTGGAAGGAGTTGCAGCCAAGTGGTATGCTGAGTATATCAACCCCATCGAACTCAAGGAGTTCGACAAAGTTGTGAATCTCTTTATTGAACGCTTCTTGTTCAACACAGAGGTGCTTCCTACATTAAGTCATCTCTGCAATTTAAGGCAGAATGAGAATGAAAAAGCACGGGACTTCATTCACAGATGGAGATCAGCCTGTAATAAGATGAGAGATCCTATCTCGGAAAGGCATGCATTGTCCCAGATCCTCAACAATTTTTCGCAGCCGTTAAGGGGATTGATCTCCACAGCGCCATCCAAGACCTTCATTGAGCTGACTGAACGAGCCGAATGGCTCGAACTAAGTGTGAAAAATGGAGTCTATGAAGGCTTCACCTTTTCCAAGAACAACTCCCAAGGTGAGCAGAAAAAGAAAGCCCACTTCACTTATTCTGTCAGCAACAGCAACAAAGGCCAAAATCGATACAAAGGGCAGAAGAAAGATTACTGCTACGGCACCGGCAGTTCAAACAACAAGGACCAAAAAGCAAAGCCTGCTCCTCAGTACAGCAAGCCTCCTCAGCAGGATCAAGGGCCGAAGCTGCGCGAGAAAGCTAAGCATGAAGGATGGAGTTACGACAGAAAATTTACTCCTCTTGACCAATCACTCGAGGATGTGCTCGAGTACATGCTATCAAAAGAGATGGTTAAGTTGCCCCGATTGGCCGATCCCCCTGTGCCCATGGGAAAATGGAAAGATCAATTCTGCAAATTCCACAGGACAGTGGGACACAACACCGAGAACTGCTTTGTTCTAAAAAACATCGTGCAAGATCTCATTGAAAAAAATCTTTTAGTGGAAGGCGAAGAAGAAGAGAAGATGGATATCCTCAATCAGCCATTTCCTCCACACACCACAGCAGTAGTGTCGGCACAGCCATTCTTACCACATGAGCACATCAAGCCATGTTCTGCACAAGATCTCCAGGTTCAGCATCAGGTGTCAGTGCTGCGACAGGCAACTCCAGCTTCTAAGAAGATGGACCTAATATCAACATTCGGCAAGATGAAAGTTTCTGAAGCACCTGTGAAGTCAGTCCCCAAATCAAAAGGAACTCCTGACTTCTTCAAGCAAATTGTTAGACCAAGGCCAGAAAATTCAAGTCAGAAGCCTCTGACCGCTCTATCCAATGTCTCCATCTTTGATTTGGCCAAAAATTCTAGCAAGCACCGACAAGTACTGGATGATCTGCTCAGGAAAATCAAAGTTAAGCCCAGTACCACTCCTGAAGACATGGCACAAATTGTGAACTCCGCCATGACCAATGCACCAATTACCTTCTCGGATGAGGACCTTCCAAAACCTCATTCATTTCACAATAATGCTCTGTACATTGTCGTTCGAGTCAGAGGAATGACAGTACCCCATGTGCTAGTAGATGGAGGCAGCAGCCTCAATATATGTCCCGAGATGACCACAAAAGCATTAGGGATCAAAGATGAAGAATACATCCCAGATCCCATCACAATATATGGATTTGACAACCATGGTCAAACGGCAAAAGAGAAGATATTCCTGGAGGTGTTCATCAACTATTCAGTGCATTCAGTGCTTTTCCACGTGGTTAATGTACCACCAACCTACAACTTGCTGCTCGGAAGGACGTGGATTCATAATGCTAATGCAGTGCCTTCCACCCTCCATCAATGTGTAAAATGGTCAAAAGGTGGAATGATAACCACGGTACTGGGAGAAGACCCAGAAGAAAGGCTCCCGCAGCCCATGATTCCTCGGCCATCATTCAATGCGGATATTCCCAGCATCAGGGAAAGCGAAGAGATCAACCTCGGAGAAAATTGAGAAATACTTTAGGCATCATCAGAGCCATCTCTGCACACGGTAGCCATGACCCGATGGAAAGGTCCTCAATTTTCAAGGTTGGAGGCAAGATCAACTACAGTACCATTAAGGACCACCCATTGTTTCCCCAATTCATGAAGGCAAAAAAGGGATTTGATTTGCTCCTGAAGCATGGTTATCAACCCTTCAAGGGACTCGGCAAGAATGAAGATGGCCGCATCGAGCCAATAATCCAGAAACATCGTCCCCACAGAGCAGGACTAGGGTTTGCCGGCGGAAGCTCGTCAAAGGAGACTGTTTTTGTCAAAGGGGCACAATGAAGACCATTTGTTATTTTCTTTCTATTCTTTTCCAAATAAATGTCTCATTTTACCAATGTCTCTGATCAAGTCAAATCAATAAAACTCCAAGTTTCTTTGTCTATCTGGACGCCATCTGTCTCCTTTCCTTCTATCTCTTCCTTTTATAATTTTAAATATCATTTTATGCATAGTTCTTTTCAAATAATTGCTTGTCTTACGATGGGCAATTTTATCTGAATCAAATTTCTTATCCAAAATTTCAGAATGACTTCCCAGACAATTAAGAAGCTCGTCCTCAATCCCAAGGCTTTTAAGAAGTCGGCAACAATTCACAGAGTCAAAGCAAGCACCAAAGATGGCAAGAGTGCAAAGCAGTCAGATGATGGTACAGAATATGATCAGTCTCTTCAGAAATTACCAGAGTTCGCCGCTGTTCAGAAGCAAGATGAACCATCTCCTCTAGTACAAGATCCAACCAAAGATGTTAATATTGGTTCAGAGGAAGATCCCAAAATTCTCCAGATCGGAACCAGTCTGAGTTCAGAAGAAAAGAAAAGGCTTACAGATTTTCTCAAGCAGCATGAAGAAGTGTTCGCATGGACATATGAAGACATGCCGGGCTTAGACCCCAAATTGGTCGAGCACCGACTCGTCTTGAAACCGGATGCTAAACCAGTTAAGCAGAAGCTGAGAAAAATGGATCCCAGAATAGAACAACAGGTCAATGAAGGACTCGAAGATTTGCTCAAAGCAGGATTTATCCGAGCTATTGACTACCCGAATTGGTTAGCCAATATCGTCGTTGTCCCAAAGAAAAGTGGAAAAGTAAGGATCTGCATAGACTTCAGAGACCTCAATAAGGCAACTCCGAAGGATGACTATCCACTTCCAAGCATCGATCTTCTAGTCGATAGCACGGCAGGACATGCTATGTTCTCTTTCATGGATGGATATTTCGGCTACAATCAGATTAAGTTGGCCGCCCGCGACCAATCCAAAACTTCTTTCACCACGCCTTGGGGCACTTTCTGCTATACGGTCATGCCTTTTGGGCTCAAGAATGCTGGAGCAATGTATCAACGAGCAATGGCCGTTATCTTTCACGATCAAATGCGCAAAATCATGGATGCGTATGTTGACGATATTCTCGTAAAATCTAAAGAGGAAGAAGATCACCTCGAAGCGCTTGATCAAGTCTTTAAGCGACTCATTCTTTATAAGTTAAGGCTTAACCCACAAAAATGTGTCTTTGGAGTCGAATCAGGCAAATTGTTGGGTTTTCTGGTTAGCAAAAAGGGAATTGAAGTCGACTCAGCCAAAGCAAAGGCTATTATTGATATGCCACCCCCATTCATTTGATGCCATCATGACCTATACATTTCTCCTTTTGTATAAATGAAGTTTTCAAGTATAGTCCTGGAAATCTCCTACTTAGCCTAGGCACAAGCTTAGGTCACTGTATACACATTAGCATAGACGCAATCATATGCGGTTTAGCACAAGTGTAAGGCTTCCAATTTCTTTGCCTACTTTGTATTGCTATTTCTGATATTAACTCATTTACAGGAAAATCTGGAGGATGCTGACTATTTTAATTTTGTATTTCTTTGATTCATTTTGCTTTTATGTCAGAGATGTAATAATTCAATTTGGAATAAGAAATTTTACTTTCTGCTTAGACTAGGATGCATATCATATAGTTTGAATTCATGCAATATCCTGTTTATGTGATTCATGCATTTTATTTCAAAAGCACTATGGATGTTCACGAATGGCACGTGCACCAACTCTTAGGGAGTTGATGAACTTGGTGGAATCCATATTTACGGCCCTAGTCGGAATATGGACGAGACCCAGATCCATCATCTTTCTACTAGTCACATTGAGCCTACACTCTTAAGCTATCTTAAACATGCACATCATATTTTCAACGTTTTCAAAATATTGTGCATTAAATCAAATAAACTTTGAACATATTCATGGCCACAGTCAGAATATGTGAAGGATTTATTTCGACTTAATACACATTTTTCCAACAAATTTCTTAGAAAATCTTTCAAAGTGCATTCATTCACTCATATCATTGGCATCATGAAATCATTGGTTTTCTCAGGATTTTTTCAAGAAAATTTCATTCTCAAGGAATCGATTTCCCAAAAAACTCTGAGAATTTTCAAAATCGGTTTTCCCAAGTCAAGCTTTTCCACAGTTTCCTATGGAAAAGGTTATTTTCTCAAGATTTCCAAAAGAAGTCTCTCACCTTTCTCAAAGATCAAAATCGATTTCCAAGTATTCCAAGGGTAAGATTCCCAGGATTTCAATTTCCCAAGTTTAGTTTTTCTTCTCCAATGAGTTTTCCTATAAATTTTCCATCATTTTCCTAAGAAAATTCTCAAAGTCCAAGTTTTCCTGAAAAGTATTTCCCTTTTCAAATGTTCACCTCTTTTTCAAGAATCACTTCTATTTTCCCAGGATTTTCAACCATTCATGATTTCCCACAACTTTATGAACTTTCTCGTGATTCCAAAACCCCTTTCTTCTGAGTTTCCTGAGAAATTGACCTTTTTCCTGAGAAATGTTTTTCAACTCCAAGCATACATCATGTTTTCCTACTTCCATTTTCCAAAATCTCATAGCACATGCCTGAATTCTCTGTGCATTTAGGATAGAACACGATTTTGATGATTTAACTAAGTCAAGCACAATTTTGGTCCTTGGTTCGATTACCCCTGTTAAAGGCGGCAGGAACGGTCGAACCTCGTACCGACAGGTCGAGCCCCATCCCATGGATTTTCCTGCAAATTTCAAAACGGAGGCGAGTATTTCAAAACAATTTCCAAAATCCGGTCAAGTTTGAATCGCAAAAGCGTTTTTCCTCTTTCTCTTCCTCAAGGAAGGGAAGACGGGGAAAATTTTTGCGACGACAACAGTGGCCCTGTGAGGATCTTTTCATGATGCAATCGAACCTAGATGATGCATGAATGCAGATATTGAAAATATTTTCTGAAGAATTTAAGAAAATCTTTTGTAAAGGGATTTATGTGTCTTATAAAATTTTGCTGAAATATATTCGCCATATATCCATGACTATGACAACAAATATATATTGAATATAACTCATTTGATTCTAAAAGGAAAAAATATTTTAGAAAACTTTTGAAAATATGCAATGATTTCTAAACATAGCCTAAGAGTGTAGGTTGTTTGTAGCTTAAAAATAGATGATAAATCTGGATATTGTTCGTATTCTGACTATGGCCATAAATACGAACTCAATTGAGTTTATTAACTCTTTAGAAGTGAGTACACGTGTCATTCATGTAGACCATTTTGGATTTATAATATGCATGAATCATCATTCATCACATGATTAATATTATTAAAAATAAACTATATGCAATGCAACGATATTCTAAGTAGAAAAGGAAATTCTTATTACAATGTTTACATCATAAATTAAATTGAAAAAAGGAAAGGAAAAAGAAAAATCTAATCTTGAGTGTCTCTGTAAAAGTAGCAAACTTGTTAGTAGACAAATGTTAGCTTTTCAGGATTTATCCAACAATATCTAGAATTGAGGGATTTATCTTGATATAAGTTTTTTTCATGCTTTACTGAAATAAACACAATAAAAAATTATGCTTAAATAAATAAATAATAAAAATAAACAATTTTGAAATTCAGAATTTTGAGAAAAATATTTAAAATACCCTTGAAAATTGACCTTTATTGCAAAACGGGGTTTTTTGAAAAGATTTTTGTAATTTGTTTAATTCGGGGATCAAACGAATTCTAAATAAAACCAAATCGAGTGGAGAGAACCCTAATATGATTATAAACATGATCAAACCCTAAAAACATAAAACATTTTATGAAAAATTCAAAATATTAAAAAAAATCAAATTTTCCCTGTATTTTAATTGAATCAGGACTCTGCGGGCATCCTCTTTTTATGAAATAACTAAACAATGCATCAAATAAATTCCAAAATTCATAAAAATTGATATGGACACTTATAATAACCCTAAAATTAAAATGCAATCGAAAAAAATAATTTTGGGGATTATTTTGATATAAAAATTGAATAAAAAGATGAAAATATGCAATTTTATCTGCGGTCACGTACCTGTCACAGTGTCAGGCCCGAATCAGATATCAAATAACCATAAAAATTTATACAATTTGATAGAGGAAAGCTAGACAAATAAAAAAATAACCTTTTTTACAAATTGAGAAAATCATCTCTGATTAAGAAGATATGATTCTGACAATACGTACCGGATTCTGGCCTATACGTAACAATGTGAAACAGATAGATCCAGTTTTGGGTGTAGGAAAATATAGCAAACCAGCATCAAAATTTAAATGTTTTTACAAAAACAAACTAGAGATTACAGAGAAAAGAACCCTTTTTACGGATCAGAAAAACGATCTTGAGTGAGGAAGAAATCGTTCTGGCAAGTTGAACCATTATTCGAATTAGAATTTTCACTCAAGAAATACAAACTATGATTGTGAGCCTCAAAAAATAGAAATCCACAGTAAAAATTTATGAAATTTATACCACTGAAATTAGACATGCATATGAATCCGTGGCTTTTTACGGATCATCGATACAATATTCGGTTAGGGAGAAATCATTCTGGTAAGTTGACTCAAGCTCTGAATTGAGACTGTCAGTTCAAGAAATACATACACTGTTGTTGGATCAAAGAAGCATAAAAATCTATCGTAGAAATTTATAAAAAAATTACAGATTGCATTATACATCATGAAGAGTACTCTTTTTTTTACGGATTGACGATTGAATCTTGGACGAGGGAGATATGACCTCGGAAAGATGCTCTTGAATTTCCATAGCGTTTTTCTCACTTAGAAAACAGGTTCTGACTTTGATTTTTGAACATAGGGTTACAGACATCTAAAAATCTCAATTTTTTTATTAAAAACTATAAACATATGCATGATTTTATCATAAAAAATTCAGATTTTATTAGCACATATAAACTGGTGAAATAAATACATTAACAAACGGCCAGATTTGCAAATAACGAATTTAAAGCCCTAGAATGAAATAACATGGATTATTCATGCTACAAACATAAAAAAAGGTGTAAATAATGAAATAAATCAGGATTTGATGCTTAAACAATTAAAATAAACATGAATATGATGAAATAAACAAAAAAAATCAGAAAAACACTGTTGAAAATTTGATTTAGCCATTAAAAGAGGGATTCAACCTATAAAAAGGTTGAATCTCGATCTTTTTCAGGTATTTAACATAATAAACGATTTACCAATGATTCTAACGTATCAAAAATGTGAAAATAACCATGGATGATCAATATATCATCATCTTGGATCATGAGCATTAGTATTGAATGAAAAAAAAAGATAAACACATGCACAAAAAGGGGCGGCAATGGTGAAAATAATAGAAAAACAATAAAAAATTAAAAAATAAAAAGAGGAAGAGTTGCTCACCTTGGGCTGCAACAATGAAGGCTGCTGGACTTGAGGAGGAAGAAAGGGTAATGAGAGAGGGAGAGAAGATGATGTGGGGGTCGTAATCCTAGAAGGCCCTATTTATAATTTTTTTTAAACTCTTAATTAAGAGTTGGATTTGTTTAAAAGAGTTTCAAAAAAAATAAAACTAAGGGGGGGTGATTTCTACATGTGAGTTTTAACCTAACAAAACACTAACTAATTAATACTAATTGAGTCCTAATTAACCTAACAAGGCACAAAATCTTGGCGATGATTAGAGAACTGTGTTGAAGTTCTATTTTTTTTTGTTTCTTAAATGTAATTATTGAATTGTAGTTAATTGAACTTGTTAATTTTAAGGTGAAACGATTAATTGTTGTAGATTCCTTTTATATCGAATTTTTTGTGTGGTTTGTTTTTTATTTATAGGAAATATAAATTGTATAGGAAATATAAATTGTACCATTCTTGGTATTTAATTTTCAAATAATTTTTTTTTCGTGTTTGCAACGGATTAGTGACGGAACCATTCGTCGCTATGCATATAAATCTAGCAACGGCGTAGCGACGGACGTAAATCCGTCACCAAGCCGTGGTCGCCGTTTAGTACCGACGGATTGGCGACAGAATATATCGCTTGTTATTCTGTCGCAATTTGCGACGGACCTGGCGACGAATTTATTCCGTCGCCAGTTAGCGTCGAAAAATTCGCGATGTAAGAATAACGTCGCCTAGTCGTCGCTAATCCGTCGCTAAGTCTGTTAGCAACGGAATGTGGTCGTCGCTAATCCACGGCTTTGTTGTGGTGGGAGACGTCGGGCGGCGGACTGGGCGCGACGGGCCAGGCGGCAGACCGGGGAGCGATGGGCGGCGGGCCGGGGAGTGCGTCGGGCGGCGGAGGATTGCATCGGGCGACGGAGGAGTGCGTCGGGCGACGGAGGAGTGCGTTGGGCGGGCGGGAGAGACGAAACATGAAAGAGGAAAAAGGGCTCTGATTAGGGATTTACGCGAAAAATAGTGACGAAATTGGCGACGTTCGAATTTCGTCGCAACGCCATCGTAAATTTAGATGACCAGTTAGCGATGGAATATTTCTGTCGCTAACATCGTCTTTACGTAGCGACGGAAAAACGTTCGTCGCCAAATCCATCGCTACCCGTCGCGTTTGTTGTGACAAAAATTTGTCGTCGCTAACTAGCGACGAAAGTATTTTCGTCGCTAGTTTCGTAAATATTACAAATCTTAGCGACATATTAGTTTCTCTCGTTAATCCGCCGTAACTTGGCGACGAAAAAAATCTGTCGCAAATATCCGTCGCTAATTGGCAAATTTTTTGTAGTGCAGGTCTGGTTTGAGTCAACTCTAGGTCGATTTGAGCTTGAGTGTAGAGTTAGCAGCAAGACTCAACGTGGGTAGGAGCAGCCATAGTGACAAATCGGCAGTCAAAAGCTCAGGAATTTTGAAATTTTTCATAAATCTCATGTTTTCTCAGCAAAATTTGGGCAATAAAAAATATAAGAAAATATAAATAAAATATGTTTAAAAATAAAAATCCTAGGGGTTTTCACAATAAATATATGTTAAAAATGTAAATCTCGTGATATTTCTCACGCTTTGAAAATCTCACGAGAAATTGTCGTTTTAAACTTTCAAGCAATTTCTTGCAATATTATCATGAGATTTTTATAAATCTCGTGATATTTGTCACAGAGGAAGCAGCTAGTGCATGCCACCTTGTGTTGAGACGTTGCAAGTTCAAATCCCAAAGGTACACATGTATAACTGGTAGGGGTCTGCCTAACCCCAGCTTGCCTTTCAAAAAATAGGACTCGACATGGTGGACGGGTCACTATGTGTGAATGGAATCTAATGTCATGGTTGTAGGGATGGCAATGGACCGGAGGAAAATGGGGCCTCGCCCCGCTCTGTTTGGACCAAGGATGGAGGACATGAAATGGGAATGAAGGCAGAGATGGAGGTTAAAATCACAACCCATGCATGGATAGACTTATGCTTTCCCCTGCCCCCGCCGCATCCCCATCTCGATCCCCGCCTTGCCCCATTATTATCATTGCAAAATTTTACTTTTGCAAGTCAAACTTACCTTTGAAAAAGTTTTTTTTAAATAACTCACCTTTATTTTAAAACATTTGCGGGAAAATGATTCACCTGTCATTACGAGGTTCAACCGTTCCTGGCACCATAATTAGAGGTAATCGAACCAAGGATCCATAATGTGATTTGTTTTATTCAACTATCTAAATTGATGTTTTATTCTTAAATACACAAAGAATCAGGCATGTGCTATCACTTAGAAATTTTTTGATTGAAAATATGATATATGCATCGAATATTTGAAATACTTGGAAAATGAGACACTTTGAAAATCGTGAGCCACATTTGGGAAATATTTCTGAAGAAAGAAAAATCGTGAATTAGATTCAGAAAAGATAAAAAAAAATCTTGAAAATCAAAGGGTTTCTGAGAAAACCGATTCTGAGGAGAAAGACTTAGAGAAAATCAAGCGAGTGCATGTGTCATTCATGTAGACTATTGTAGATTTGTAATATGCATAAATCATCATTTATCACACGATTAATATTATTAAAAATAAACTATATGCAATGTAACCATATTCTAAGCAGAAAAGAAAATTCTTATTCTAATGTTTAGATTAATAATTGAATTGAAATAAAAGAAAGGAAAAAAAATATAATCTTGAGTGCAAAAGTAGCAAACTTGTTAGTGGACAAATGTTGGGATCATATTGGACCAATCCTTCAATGAGCACAAATGATGACTTAGAGTTCATTCTCTAAACAAATGGATCTTGGGTTTGAATCACGTTGAGGGGAACCCTAATTTGACTATCAAAAAATGTGTATGCAGATAATTAAATGCTCAATAGGCTTGGAACTCGTGAGCCTATAGTGTCTTTTTTTCTTATTTTATTAATTTATAGCTTATTCTACTATCCGATGTTATTAAAACTGGACTGAATCGGCTGAGTCAGATCGAATCGGCCAAAACAGCAATTATAGAAAGGCCAATTCAGATGGGGGTTTTAATATTATTTTGAGTGGGTACAAAAAATTCAATCGACAAACCTGTGGTGGTAAAAAGTTGTCGATTCACAAACCATTCGATTCGATTTGGATTTTTTCAAGAAACCGATTCACCTTTGTGAACCGACTTTAACAACATTGATTCTTTAAGATCCTTGAAAAGCCAACCTTTGAATAATGCATCTCTTCGTATATGCAGGTACGCATGCCATTCAAAATATAAAAGGCTTTTTTCTTCTTTTTTATGGGGATTTGTTGGCCTTATACAAGTTTTGGTACATAGAGGAGAAATGTTGAAATTGCTAGAAGCTTGGGACATCCATAGCAAACACGGATCTATATGCTCTTCACAGAACTCGGGTTTTAATGATGTGAAGTGGGTTTCACCAAACAAGCAACCAGGAAATGGAGAAAAGGATGACAGTTGATGTTCAGAATTTGAACTAATTACAAAAGTGTAAGCCGAAGGATTATGTAGTATGAGGTTCTGCAATGGAGGTTAAAAAAGAAAACAAGTTTATAATTCCTGCAACAGAACGACCAACACAGCCAACCATGGTTATAGTTTGTGGGTGTACAACTTGTTGTTGTAGCAGCTTCATTCAACTGCCAATAGAAATGAGCCACTTCCAAGCAAGATTAGCATAGGCTTGAGTCATCCTATTGTCTTGTGCAACCAGCTATTGTGAATGAGCAACTGCCATAAATTTTAAGCATGAATGGACTTGGGCCATATCTTGAGTTTCAGCAATGATATTGTGTACTTTAGGTACTGTACACTGATAAGCTTTTTATTTACTGAATAAAACAAATAAAACATGAATATAGAGTTAAAATACATGAATGAATGAATGAATTCAAATATCAAAAAGATTTTTCCATTGAAAAAAAAATCATAAAATCTCAGCCTTGCTGCAATCCGATCACCTATATGATAGGATGTGTAAAACCACGCATTCCTGCCATGCGGCCTTCTCTGTTTCTTTAGTTACAAAGAATTGGTGCAACACCACATATCATCTGAAGAAAACATGTACTCTGCTTTCTATGGTTCTTGACCTAAGAAGCTGGAGTTTCAAATCATCCACAGACCACACACGTGCATGTTTTGTCCTTATGCAGAATTGCCTTGGAGCCCTTAAATTGTAATCTCAGAAAACCAAAAAGAGCAGAAAATCTTGATCAGCAAGATCAACCTAAGATTGCCTAATAATTGGCATAATATGCATTTGAGAAAAAAGAAAGCTCACTTTTTTCCTTAATTTTTTTTGCTTTGTCATTCTGATGATATTTTCCCCCTCTTGGTGTTAGTGAACTGGGAGATTCCTTCCCCGTGTGATGTCAGTTTGGCTGGATGCATACGGTTCATAAATTTCATAAAATTCTATATGGAACAAGAAAATGAATGCAATCAATGACTGCACTTGAAAGAAATGAACTGCTATCCTAGTGATTTGATTCAGAATGCAGTATCTCTTCTGGACTATTCCAACAAGCCACTAAGAGCAGTATCCACAGAGATGAGCAACTTGTGGACTGATGCAAATGGAATAAGAAATCTGAAGTTCAACAGCAAATATGTGCTAGAGCTGCTCTATAAAGTATAAACACAGCACTAAGCAATTTGCAGTCTCAATTACTACAAGGAACATGGAGAGACATACCAATAAAGTATCATTTAAGCGAATGATCTCCTTATATTCAATGTCAGACAATTCATTTGCTTCATGCAGATGCCTCTCAGCAGCCAAAAATTTCCTAGGTTCATCACGTACTATGAAGTCAGAAACAAACAGAAAGAATTTAGATTTAGAAAGATGGAGAGCACACCATTCAGGAAGTGAATCTTAAATTTTCATCTTTTCAGTACATTTTCTTCTAACTCCTTAATCCTAAGGAGTGATGTTTGGTCAATGAAAGCATGTCACTTGCGCTCTTCTTCAAGCATTTCTGTTGTCTGATAACACAATTCAGCCATTTCTTGGGTTAGATCCCCGGCTTCTTCCTTTGCTTTGGACTTTTCTGCTCTCAACTCTTCCTAACAGTACATGCAGCAATTATCACTTGAATACTTGCAGTCCCCAAATAAAAAGGCCAAAATTAAGATTGAAAACAAAGAGGACGTTGTAATAAGAAATATTTTAATTGATAAGCATACCTTAAGCTGCTTGACAAGCTCTGGTTCATTGATCTGGCATGATACATTCCATCTCTCATGGGGCAAAACTATATACAATTCTTCTCTCCCTCTCTGCAAACTCTTTTTTCACCGACCCACCTCCCTCTTTTACCGTGGATGGAGGCATGTTGTTGGTTCAAAGAGGGTTTGCAGAAAGGGAAAGAAGAAGCCCCGTACATTGTAAAGGATTCAAAGAGAGTTTGAATAGAGGGGAAGGATAGAAGACTCGTACATTTTATTTTTTTAATCATTTTTCACTCAAAATAGACGAAAAAGCAACTTCGTTAAATGCTACATGGCATTCATACGAAAAGTGTAAGGGAGGGTCATGATTTTAGCACGAGCCTTCTACTCATTTCCAGCATGACCTGATCTGCTTCCCTCAAAAAGTCACCAAACATCGCCTTAATGATACTGGCTATTGTCCAAACATTAGTGAACATCATCATCACCAAATTTTCAAATGAACACTGAAATTCCAGAAAGTAACCCATGTTAGAACATTTATATTTTTGCTCGAATACCTCAAAGCTAACACACCCACATCCAAGTTTTTTTAAAGTGCCACATCGCCACACCCGCACCCGCATCTATGTGACATAGCTTTTATGACATTTTTTCTTTTCACTAACTTCATCACTAAAATTACAATCTATATATTTTGTTTTTATTGTATTAATTCTTTATTTATTTTTCTTTAATGTCCTCATCTAAAATTCCAGTTTTGTTTGTACATTTTCTTTGTCTTGGCTAACAAGCACTATTTCTCTGCAAACAACATTTCTTGACAACTAGAATATTGGTGTGCATAAGGGTGTATGAACTGAGATATGAAAGGCAACAGGTTTAAATTTTCAATATTTCTATTTCCAACCAGACAGCAGCATTGAAGCATGCATCCTGACTTAGCTATCACCATGCTTGATGTTTAGTGTTTACAAAAGTAGATACCACAAATAATAGATGTAAAAGCCGATTGGGATGGTTTCCAGAGACCAAAGAGTAACTGTAACTTATTTAGCTTTTAAGTAATCATATTTTGTAGTCTGAACTTGTAAATAGTGATGATCAATCTCAATTGAAAAACTAGCTAGTAGCCATTAGACTTGCACACATTGCAAAAATTAATGGATAATTAAGAAATCAAGAGCTATATATCATACTTTCAAGAGACATGATGAACAAAAAGTAGTGCCCCAATTGCAAAAACATGACTGACTAAGGGTGCAAACAGATTGCATTTGTAGTTCAACTCAAATATGATATATTATTTTCATATATGGATCTTTAAGATAATATCTCAATGTTCTTTTAGATCGGACTTGGATATGCTTAATTAGATTAATTTTGTGCTCGGATGGGATTTACATCAGTATTTTATGTTGGATCTATGTTCTGATTCGAACAAAATCCAATCATGTTTTTACTGGATTTAATATAACCATATATATTTCAGATCCTGATTCAACCCTACCTCATCATATATCATTGACATCCAACTCTGATAAAAATTTATATCATGCAACTCAAAATCAAAGTGGGTCTTGCATGATCTAGCCCATATCCGACCCGTTTGCACCCCTAGCACAAACTTTGATAAGCAGAACAGAAACTAAGATGTTGATATTGCATACAAAAAGGACATGGCTTCCATCTTTTTACCATTTAAATCAGCTATCTGGCAGCAAGAATTCATACAAACAATACACGTGACAACATGTGAACACCCCAAAATTTTCAAAGTTTTGTAAAAATGACCCTTTTGCCCCTAACCCCGTTTTCTGATAAAATCAAGTCAGTTCTTCAGATTCTCTAAATTAAAATTCATATTGATATATTCAAAATCAACTCCGGATCCGAATCCAGCACTTTAAATCCATATTTCCTCTAAATCCGGATAAAAAACCCATTTCTGAAGAAATCTTCTCAAAATAGTTTCTAAAATTCTCAGAAAAACTCCTTTTGTAAGTATTTTACAAAAACATCAAAAAAATTAGTTTCGATCTTTTGATTTCTTGTAAAGCTTTAGGATTTTATTCTAAAAAATACAAAAAAATAGAAAAATAACATGAAAAACAAAAAAAAAATGGGAAAAGTTACAAGAAAAACAAAGGATTTTAAGCCTTGTGAAACAATTTTCTGAAAACCTCACTTTCATAACCATTTTTTAAAAAAAAAAAAAAAGTTCCCTAAAAAGGAAGCCTCCTTTTGGAAAATGAGAAATTCTACAACGACCCCTTCCCGCACGTTCTTCCCTTCTCTCTCCATCGCAGATCTGCAAATGGCCTCCCCTTTTCTCCGCCCTCGATCTTCAACGAAACCACCTTCCAGATCCTTCCTCTTCCCTCAATAAGAAGAGATGGAGGAAGAGGGGTCGGGCATCGAAAAATTCGGCCTCCATACCCCCTGCGCATTACTCTCGAGCCTCTCTCTCTCTCCTGAAGGAAACCCATCTTCTTTACATCATCCATTTTTCTCCGAAGTTCATCATCTGCAAGCATTCATGGAGTTTTCTCTGCTTTAAGCAATCCGAAGGAATAGATAGGATACCGGTGCTCTTTCCTTCCGAATTCCAATAATTCGAAAAGCCCTGTAGCAGAGCTAAGCAAAAGCAAACTCCCTCTTCTGATCGCCCGGAGAAGCCTGACCTACGGTTCATCCCTCCTTCTTTCTTTCAAAACCCCTGCAAGCAAGGGTCCTGAAGATCAATCCAGCTGAAGCTAAAGCCTCTACACGGTGAACAATCTCCAAATTTTTCTAATCCCCTTTCCCAACAACTGAAGAAGATCCGATTGCAAGTAAGTAGGCATCCCCTCTCTTCATTTTTTTTTTCTTTTTGCAGAAATCTCGTTTCTCATTATCGCATCCTTGTCTGTTTGGATCCCCTTCATCCTTCTTTTTAAAGCACCAATGGTGGAGATTGACCTGCTTGTAGCATAATCACCCCACCTTTTTGCAATATCAATGGAATCTATCGATTCCCATATTTCTTTTCTTTTTATAATTTATTAAGAATACTGATAAAAAAAAAGGGGAGAGGGGGTTGAATGGTTCCATATGGAATTATTGAATTCCAGAAACTCGTAACATGAGAAGTGCCATAGATGTATCATTCAAGTAATGTGACTGATGAATTGAGAATTAATATAAAGGACTGATACAAGTGACTAGGGACCAGTCAAGAGGCTTCAGAAGAAGAAATTTAGGTTGAAACGAATTTGTTTATCTTTGATAAGCAAAGATGCAAGTCACAAACCAAGTGCAGATGCCATTGAGCCTGCGTACGATGAAATCATCATGCAAATTTTTTTAGAGAGAAAAGGGGCAAAAACCATATATAAAGAAGAAAATGAGAGAGATTGGTCAAAAATGAATCATAAAGCAAATTTGAAGCTCCATCAACTATCTGATCTCCTGTCCCTATCCATCCCTGCCATGGAACATGAAAGAGGGTTGAATTTCTTTTAAAATTTACTGTAAAAACCAACGACAGATTTTGATCTGTTGTAGGGTAGCCAACCCATCTTTCTAGCATCTGTGCATTTTCCTCTTGTTACAATTATCTTAGTTTTCATATTAAATTTCATTTACAACATCCCCTGTTCCAGCATGATGTCGGTTCTTCATGAGTTAGAACAGCAATGGCGTTAAAACCATTTGATCTAACAGTTCATTCATCCAAACCACTTATTATATTATTTTGATTTCATTTTTTTTTTTTGGGAGCTTATCAATCAAACCCTCATCTAGTTTGATGGTTCCCTTTTATCCCCTTTCCTCTATGTGATCTTGAATTGCCTAGTCGCATTATTTTGATCCCTTGCTTTTCTTTTCTTTTTTTTGGCTTAAGCATCTATCATATATAATCTCTTGTTAATCTCATCAATTTCTAATCTCTAGCTCATCCTCAATTTCTGATCTCATGTAATACAGTCACCTTGCACATATGTGATGAATAGTGATGTCTTTCTAAAACTGCTGGATATCAATGATGGGTTTCATAACATCCATCTCATGGCAATGCACGTTTCTGAAGAGCTTTGCAGTTCAGGGCTTGTATGTATGGAGTAATGTTTTGCATGAATTACATCTTTCATGTCAATTAAGTATGATTTATTCCCTGCTAGACATCCAGTTTTGACAATCAACATAAATCGCACCATTGCAGGGATTCATTTTGATCTCCATCCAACTATGTACATGCATACAGCTCAGGTTGAGCAATGCACCATATTTTGATGCCTATTGTTGTTTACATAACTGTTGCTTTCATAGGAAATCATAATTATTACAGAAGTTCTGGAATGATTGGCCAAATGTTAGGGTGACATGATTATCAAAAACGTGGTTCAGAGCCAGAATGAGGCTATCTTTCAATTCTTTTTTAGCATGTATATATATCATCACCAACTTCTGTTAAGTCCCTGTTAATGCATAGCATTCATCATCATTTTTTACTACACTATTTGCATATTACCTATCACTTTGTAAAACCCACCAAAAGATCTTTTGATGCCCCCATCTCCAGGTGTGATTTCAACACCACGTTGGAACCCAGACCTCCTTATTCAGCACTATCTCCATCAGTGGCATTCCACTGTTTACTCATCCCAACATATCATAATGGTTGTTAGAATAACATCTACCTGTATTTTCCTGCAGAACCATATCACCTTCCATCTCACCTTTCCCAATACCCTTCAGCCATCTAAATATTTATATCAAAGGTCTCATTGTAGGAAGCTTCTGACAGCAAGTGTTTTGCTGTAAGCAATTATAGCAAATGCCTTAAATCGCTGTTGGTATTCATGACTATATCTTCTATTGCTGTGACATCTACAGCGATATTTTGGCATCACCCCCAACACTTCCCATATCCTTTGTATGTTCGACACACCCTGCACATCATCAGCACTTCCTACAGCCTTTTACATGTTTCCTATTACTTCATACCCCACAACATCACCACATGTGTTCTCAATACCACATCTCTACTTAGCCCCATAATTAGTTACACTTAGCATTACCTGCAAAATGCTTTGTTCACATCCTTGGTACTCCCAGCTCTTACATATCTACCTATTACTACCCTGGATTGGCACTCCACAACCTCTTCCATACGGCTGTCCCTACAGTGATATTACTATACAGCAAGTCCCATGGTTGTTATGATCTCCTGTGTGCTTATGATACAATAAGTTAAGAGACTATTGTGATTCCCCGCCACACAATGCACAGCCCCCATTGTTATCTCCTAGATTCTTCTCTATTACTGTTGCACATCCCCATCTAAATCTTTGTTAGGATTTCCAAAATCACTGATTCCTACACTTGAACACCCATATTCCACATTACCTATTGCCACTATCACTTCCTCACAGCACTCCAAAACATACCAATTTTGCCTTTTCCACACAGCAGCAATTTTCCATCCATTTTTTTTCTTTTTCTTTTTCTGTTGCATATGTCCACTGTTAGCTCTAACAAACCTTCATTTCATCCACCTGCTTCTACCACAGCAGTAAATTCTACATTTCTGCTGAATTCCATAGCCCACCATGCACCTTCTTTCCTTCCCCATATATAGGATGCACATCATATGCATAGCCCAATAAGACTTTCTCATATAACATGTGTGTATTATAATAGGCATTTCCCCATTAAAATATCATATCATATGCACATTCTATCATGCATCATGAACATGTGTATCTCATGTATATTTGAAATCATTTTTTTTACTTACCTTCTTGATCCCGGGTGATATTTCTTTTCATCCCTCTTTGTATTTTGCCTATTATGCTAACCCCTTTTTGCAGAAAAATGTAAAAAAAAAAAGTGTCATTTTTTTGTTTTAGAAAATGTAATTTCAATTCAAACTCCATGTTGTAATAGCTAGATTTGAATGAGAATTTACATTTCCTGCTTTAGGTAGAATGAATGAGCATTATAAATACCATGAATTATTTGTCTTCATGCATTTTTTTTCTCAAAATTCCTACAATGGTGAGACACGAATGGCACGTGCACCATTTCGTAAGAGGTAAGTTAATTCTAAGTTGACGATTTACATCAACGGCCATAGTCGGGGTGTAAACAAAACTTAGAATTTTTATCTTTTACAAAATAACACTGGACCCACACTGGATCCATTTTCAAAATTCATCATATTTTTCTAAAAATATTTTCTTCTTTTATCAGAATTTAACTTAAAATTAACTCAATATATATACCAATGGCCATAGTCAGGGTATATTGAGAGTTAATTTCATTTTAAATTCTATAAAAGCACCAAAAAATGTATTTTATTCTTCACTTGAATTTAAATGTGATTATTATATAATATATCCAATGACCATAGTCAGGGATATATTATATCTTCAATCTCATTCTTAATTCATTTAAAGAATGAAATAGCTTTTCAAAATCCAAATTCAAAACTTACTCAAATTCATTCATCATATAGGGTAAAATTACATCATATTTTTTTCAAAATTCTTTCAAGAATCCAAGTGATTTTGAACATCTTTTCTATTTTCCAAACCTATCTCGATTTCAAAGTCCAAATTTGACTTTGAAATTTCAAAATCACTTCACATTCAAACTTCAAAATTCCAAACTCAATTCAAAAACTCAAAATTCAATTTAACTTTGAAGTTTCTAAATTCATCTTCTGATTCAAAATCCAGTTTTTTTCTTCAAGGCTTTGGATCAAAGTTGAGATTGACTTTGAATCTCAAAAACCCAAAACCAAAAATCAAATCCTAGTCTCAACTTGGATACAGATTTCCAAGTATAGGGCTCCATTCCACTGTGGATCTTCAATCACGGATCCAAATTCCATTTTCAAATCCTTATTCTACTCCGGATCTCCCATCATAGATCCAAATTCCATTTAGGATTCAAAACCTTATTCTACTCCGGATCTCCCATCATAGATCCAAAATCCATTTAGGGTCCAAACCCTTATTTCACTTTGGATCTTCAATCACAGATCCAAATTCCATTCAGGATCCAGATCCTCATTCCACTTTGGGTCTCAGATTCAGATCCAAATTCCAATTCTTAGGATCCAGAACCCAATCCTATATTTGGATCTCAGACTTCAGATCCAAATCCATTTTAGGATCCAAATCCTCATTCTACCATTGGATCTCAGATTCGGATCCAAATTCTAATTCTTAGGATCCAGAATCCAATCCCTACTTTGGGTCTCAGATTCAGATCCAAATTCCAATTTCTTAGGATCCAGAATCCAATTCTACTTTGGATCTCAGACTTCAGATCCAATTCCCTCTTAGGATCCAGGACCCAACCCTATCTTGGATCTCCAACTTCATGTCCCAATTCCATTCCAAATCTTGAATCTGATCCCATTCAAAATCCCAAAATCCAAATTCCACTTTAAATTCCAATTCTTAAAACCAATTTCATTTCATTCAAACCAAGTTCCTATTTCGGACCCTAAATCCAAAATCAACTCAAAACTCTATTCAGAATCCAGAACTTGGATTCGGATTTTATCTTGAAATTCCAACTGTTATAAATCCCATTTCCTTTAGATTTCCCATGTTTCCTTCTAAAAACAAAACTTCAAAAGTGGAATTCAATTCCATTCCAAATATTCATCCAAGTTCAAACTTCTAAATTCAAAGTCCATTTATGACTTTGAAAATTTCCTTCATTCTCTTTTTATTTCAAGACTTCAAGATCAACTTCCAAATTCCAGATTTATTTTCCCAAGCCCCTGATTATTCTAAAAACTTAGAACTTTAATCTTAAGTTCTAAGTTAGAAAACATTTCTTCACTTTATCGGATTCACTGGGGATTTCTTCAAAACATTTTTCAAAAAGAGCATACATCTTTGCATTTGCACAAACATGATTCATTGTGCATTTTAGACTTAGGATAAATACTTAGATAAATTCTTAGCAAAGCAAAAGGCATTAATTCGACCCTTGGTTCGATTACCCCTGGTAAAGGCGCCAGGAACGGTCGAACCTCGTACCGACGAGCGGATCCCGTCTCCCAGTTTTCCCGCAAATATTTCAAAAACGGAGGCGAGTTATTTCAAGTATTTTTAAAATTAAGGTCAAGTGAGACCCGCAAAAGAGTTCATCTTCTCTTCTCTTCTTTCTTTTCTCTTCTCTCTTTCTTTCTGTTCTTTTATCTTTTCTCCCTTCGAAAAGAAGGAAAATAAGAGGTTGGAAAGGAAAAGAGAAGGAAGAGAGAGAATATTATGAGAGGAAAATTTTTGCGATGAACACACAACATTGCAAGAATTAACTAAATTAGGTGTGCCAATTCTAGATTACAGAAAAAAGGACAAAGCTGCAAAGTTGGATGTTTCATTTTAATAACCCCATCCTGACCAAGAAATGATAATTTCTTCAAAGATTCCAAAAGTAAAAACTTACATGTTTCTCATTGCACAACGCTAATATTTGTCCCAAGAGCCTTGCACTGTTTTCTTCCTAGCCTTGCCTCACCGACTGAATAACAGCAGGGGTAATACAAACATGGGGAGAAACCAATTGAAAATCCTTTTTCCCATTTAGTATATGCCTATTTCCCACCAAAAAAAAGAAAAAAGAATGGGCGTGTTTGGCATCCCATGAAAATCATGACCAAGTTCGGGTCTCGTTACCTGGTCCAGCAGGGAAGAAATACTGCTGGAAAGCTTGACTGGCGTTCACAATCATCAAGCTGCCAAGTCAAGGTTTCCATGGCTGAACAGGGTGTCCAATGCCCATCTAAGGGCATAGAAGCTGCCCTCGCTCTCATCGAACCCAACCAAGATCTTCATCTTCTTCAACACGGGTGGTGGTGGCCCTTCCTGTATCTTCTCTTCTTTTGCTTCTGCTTTCTTCAGCTTTGCTTCTTCGCTCTCTCGCTCTCGTTATGCACTCTCTGTTTTTCGCTATGCACTCTATGCTTGACTCCATGCCTCCTCCCCGGAGCAAAACTATATACAATTATTCTCTCCCTATCTGCAAACTCTCTTTTCACCGACCCACCTCCCTTTTTTACCTTGGACGGAGGCATGTTGCTGAGGGTTTGCAGAAAGGAAAAGAAGAAGACCCGTATATTGTAAAGGATTCAAAGAGAATTTGAACAGAGGGAAAGGGAAGAAGACTTACATTTTATTTTTTTAATATTTTTTCATTCAAAATAGACGGAAAAACAGCTCCGTTAAGTGCCTTTTGCTCATTTCCAAAAAATATGAGGGGCGGTTACGATTTTAGCACGAGCCTTTTGCTCATTTCCACCGTATTCACCTGCTTCCATTAGAGTCGTAAACGAATAAGACTTCCAAGAAGTTCTTCACTCTCTATATATATGATTAGAGTCGTAAACGAATAAGACTTCCAAGAAGTTCTTCACTCTCTATATATATGATATTTTTTTCTGGCTGCCTCAAAGAAGTTCAATATTTTCTCCTTTTCTCGGGAACTTTTTGGAGAGTTTGGCTGAAGAGAAGAGATTGGCTGAAGAGAAGAGATGGAGAAAAACAAGGAGATGGCCAAAGAACCAAGGGTAGGGTTCAGGTTCGTCCCCACTGAACAAGAGTTGGTGGGATACTTCCTCCATGAAAGGAAGAAGGCTGCTAATGATGACTCGTATGAGTTCAAAGACTTGATCGCCAGCGTCGACGTCTACTCCATGGCGCCACCTCAACTCATAGGTTCTCTCTCTCTCTCTATTGCATATCCAACCAAAGTCAGCTTACCATAATTTAGATTTTCAGTTAAGCGTATTATAGACACACACAAAAACCTGTAACAGTGGATGGAAAAACATTGGGCGTGTGTCCTTCGTCTATCTGAGCGTTTTAGTGGTAGTCTTTGACTGCTGTGCTCTGGGCGAAAATACAGACTTTAGCTGTGGCTAAAGGCTGTTTTTTTGCCTCTCTCTCTCTCTATATATATATATATATACATATATATATATATGACCAAATAGGAATAGACCTTATTTCAATTTGATGTTGGGGCTGATTCAGCCCTCATTATGCTGTATTGGGATAAGTAGGGGATGAATAATTTTACACATTTTTTTTTGTATTTTTGTTCTTTTATACGTCTATCCATTTTCTTGGAAAAAGAAGATTCATCTTCAAGTCTTGTATAGTGCAGCAAAATTCTTAAACTTCATTAGTACAAACGAAGAAGAATAAAAACACGATCCTTGTCTCTTTCTGCAAATTTGTAGATTAGTATTACTATTGAAGTTACGGAGTTTTAATTAAGGATACCTGTCTCTCTCTCTTTCTCAATATACATATATGTTTTTTTTTTCTTTGTTCAGTTTTGTGAAAAGATTTTTTATGCCATTTTACGATGATAATGAATACAGAGAAGGCAGTTTATGGGAAGAAACTGTGGTACTTCTTCACCCCAAGATCAAGAAAGTATAAGAACGGGAGCCGGCCAAGTCGGTCTGCTGGGGATGGCTACTGGAAAGCCATCAGTAGCGATAAGTACATACTTGATGGGAACGACCGAAAGATTGGAACACGAAAGACACTTGTATACTACCAAGGGAAGGCTCCCGACGACACCAAGACTAACTGGATCATGCACGAGTTTCGGACCATCGATGATTATGAAACCAACACCAGTACATCCCTTAAAAGGAAGGCTGGTGATATGACGGTGATCTCTCTCTCTCTCTCTCTCTCTCTCTCTCTCTCTGTGTGTGTGTGTGTGTGTGTGTGTGTTCTATGATAGGGTGCTCCCAAAGTACCTAATGTAGCTTTAGATTGTCAAAATTAATACAACCATGATTTCTATTATGTGGGAGTAGGTACTCCCAGAGCACGGTAGCATTACTCTTTTTTAATAACTAATAACCAATTGTTGTTGCAGTTGGATGATTGGGTTCTCTGCAGAGTGTATGAGAAAGAATGTGAAAGAGGTAAAGCTGAAGTTATTATTACTAAAGAGGATAACAAGAGGGGTTGCCGAAAGAAGGTTGGAGACACCAAAAATTTGAAGGCAGAGGATGCAAGTCAGACACCAAGGAAGGAACTGAAAGAAGCACCTAAGCATGATATTGGTAACCTTGATGGTGTTCAAGCTCCTTCTATGGAGGGAATCGTGCCCAAGTTTTCTTCTAAAGCTAATAATCAACCACTTGCTTTCAAGAGCACCGAACATACTTGGGGGCTTCTGTGTTTGCCTAGCCAACATTTGAGAATGCTTAGGCCACCCATGGAGGCAACAACTAGCGGTTCATGGAATGTTGACACACCTTCAACAAGCACCCAACCAATCCCACCAGCACCACACATTCAACAAGGCTCAGTGCTGTCAAATGTCCAAGTAGATAGCTTTGCACCAAGCTCACTTGCACCAAATTATGAGCAGGATTTTTCCATCCCGAGTGACATGATTGAAGCAAATGATGAGCACAATAGTTACATCGTGAGTGATTTTCCTGAACCAGACCATTATATTAGTTCCACTGAGATGGCTGACCCTGCAACAATCATGCCAAAGCTGGAAGCTTGTGGGAATGCTGAGTCAAGCGACCTGTCTGGACTGGAGTTGTCTTCGGATGACAATTCTTGTCACTATCTAAGTTGCATCTATCGTCATTTCAACCAGGGAAATCCTTAAATATTTTGTTGCTTTGTTTACTACTATTTGAATTTTACATGATTTATTTTAGCTCCGTAGTTTCTCCTATAGTATTATTATTACAAGTGAGCTTGTTAATTAGAAGTGATTGTTTAATGATATGGACCATATATATTTTAATTATTCCTTCGTTTTTATCAGTTTAACCATAATATGTCGATTCATTAACCAATTAATATGCTACAATACTCATTTACAAAGCTAATTCATGGACCCGAGATTATCTCCTATATCCTCATCCTAAATATTATAAATGTAGAATAAGGGGCACTAGGTGCCAAAAATTATAGGCTTTGAACTTTTTCTTAAACGATACTCCTCACCATGTGTTGTAATAGTGTCATTAAATTTGTTTGCCCATCTTCGTGAAGTTTACAATTTTTTTTTTTGTTATTTACATGTCATATTGTGAATTTTACCAACAGCCACAAAAACGTGTAACAACCTCTACCTCTCTCTTAAAAATTGATATAAATAAGAAAAATGAAAAGAATGGTGAACCCCCACCCCCCATCTCTGACCCCCACAATGTTAACATATCTCAACGTAATCACGTTTTTACCAAGTCACAAAAACGTGTAACCACTTCTTTCTTTCTTTTAATAATTGTCATAAATAACCTGTATACAAGTCAGATTTTGGCGATCCAAAACCCGGTTTTCACTAAAAAAAACCTACATATCACATCTACGGTGTATGAGGTGAGAAAAAATACTTAAAACTATGATTTTTTAATAGGCCTAATGAGACCTAACTAAAAAGGGGGCCTAATTAAGGAACACATTACTCTCTCTCTCTCTCTCTCTCTCTCTATATATATATATATATATATATATATATATATATATATTAGTAATGATAAGTAGCTCCCAGAGCACCTATTCTCACCTAATAAAAGCTTCAAATTTCAAAATTTTTGAGGTTTTTCTTTGATCAGACCATATAGATATGATCTACAATCATTATTTAGTGAAAACCAAGTTTTGGATCATGTGATTATGGCATAGTGTAAGGCTTTTAAGACTGTTGTTCGGGCATGGGAGCAAGGCTCCCTGCCTCTGCCACTGTCTGCAGCCTGCAAGGCCCTGGCAGGAAGGCCTTTGCTATTCCAGTAGATAGGGAGCCCTGCCTCTACTGCTCTTCGGTAGGGAGATGAGCTCCCTGCCTTCCTTCCTTTGGGTTTGGGCTGTCGACCCACCTCCTATTTTTGGATCTTGGTGTCCTAACTTTTTTACGCATCGCACGTTGCACAACGGTGCCGCACACACCCCCGTGGTCCCAGACTGTCAGCTCTTATACTCGAAAGATCGTATGCATAACCGCAACCCCTCCAAGGTAGGGGCAAGTGATGCAAAAAGTCTAGAAAAGAATAAAATGCTAGAATACGTAAATCTATAAAAATGTACAGATTATTTACTTTACTTTTTAATAATTATTCGGTGTTGGTACCTCATGAATTCTTTGTACTCTTATACTTCTGCCTTCACTTTCATGTTTTCTATTATATGCTATTGGTTCTTTCTTAGCTACCATACTCGGAGCAGGGCCTTGCCTCATGTGACCCTGCTATTGCAGGCCTCGCAGGGCATACAGGTGCACGTGGCGATTCTCGCTCTTTTTGAAAGACGCAAAATTGTGTAACGACACTTTAGTTTAAAAAAAAAATTCTTCTATGTGAAATCCCACCTTTTCGAGTTGACTAAGCTAGCCATTCTCTGTGCACTGCTAGATGCAGTTAGCGTTACCCCGAGTCAAGACACTTGAAAGGTATATGGGGATTCATGGAGATCCTAAGCCTTGTATGATTCTGTTGTATATTTTGAGCACATAACAAATGACTTTGTCAGATGATGTGTTGGGTTATCCTTTGAGATACCCATGCCTACCATCGTAGACATGTCTTTTGAGAAGGACAAAATGTTGCACTACTATGGGTACTATGAGAGGTCGGTGAAACCTCGAAACGTGCAATGAACACATTTGCTAGAACCACATAAAATGTGATGATGTGTCTTTACAGGCTGGATGTTCATGTGGGTCTAACAGACTAGAGCATATAGGATGAGACGGTGGTTAAGAAACCCCCATCGTGCCCATTCGTCTCTCACGGTTCACTAAGAGAGATGATGGATGGTACAAAACTTCGATGGATAGACCATTAATGGCAGTTACGGGCAAGAGACTTAGCTTTCTCAGTCATCAGAATTAGGAAAAATGGGCTACAAAAGTTAGCTTACAGTTGGATGCATCCATGGGACACTCACACGCCTTTGGGGATTTACTCTCTTGGCCACTGGTCATCCCCTTAGGAGCATTCTTAGTCAGTCACCTAATGTATCATAAAACACATAGCATAATAAACCCTCGGGATAGTCTCCACTGTTTCTATGTTTCGTGTCATATGCGTACCCACATACCCAGCTAACAATTAGAATAAAATATAACATGCTCACACTACAATTGAATGTGTACTATAGTTAGTTGTTTTAAACAAGAATAATGTGACATTTTTTCCTTTTGCGTTTCTGTATGAGCACACTGGGCAAAGTGCCCGACCATGAGTACCAATTTCGCTCTCTTCGACAAGATGTGAAATTGGGTATCGGTCTATGGGGGATTATGGACATCTCCATATTATAGACTTGTTTGGACTTACTTGTTTCATGTTTGGGGTGCCTTTGAGTAATCCTTTGTCTACCATCGTAGTTACGACTTTTTGACAGTGATGTCGGGTTGTACTATGATGAGTAGTACGGGAGGTTGATGAACCTCATGGTATGCAATGAGTACAATTGATTACCATGCTTTCCTGAAATAAACACAATAAAGGATGATGCTTGACTAAATAAATAATAAAAATAAATAATTTTAAAATTCAGAATTTAAAAAAAATAGCCAAAATATCCTTGAAAATTGACCTTTATTGCAAAATAAGGTTAAAAATAGGGTTTTTCAAAAAAGATTTTATTTCATTCGGGGATCAAAAAAGTTCAAAACAAAGCCAAATCGGGTGGAGAGCACCCTAATATGATTATGCACATGATCAAACCCTAAAAATATAAAACTTTTTATGAAAAATTTGAAACATTAGAAAAAAATTATTTTTTGTCGTATTTCAGTTGAATTAGGACTCCGTGAGCATCCTATTTTTATGAAATAACTAAATAATGCATCAAATAAATTTTAAAATTCATAAAAATTGACATGGATACTTATAATGACCCTAAAATTAAAATGCAATAAAAAAATATAATTTTTAAGATTATTTTGATATAAAAATTGAATAAAAAGATGAAAATAAGCAATTTTACCTGCAGTAGAGTACTTGTCACAATGCCAGGCTCTAATAAGATATCAAACGACCATAAAAATTTATAACATTTGACAAATAAAGACAGGAAAAATGAAAAAAATAACACTTTTTACATATCGGAAAAATCATCTTCAGTTAGAGAGATATGATTTCGGTACATGATGATGTGAAACAGATAGATCCGGTTTCGGGTGTAGGGAAATATAAAAAAACAACATCAAAATTTATAAATTTTTACAGAGACAAACTAGAGATTACAGAGAGAAAAACCCTATTTACGGATCGAAAAAATGATTTTCGGTGAGAGAGAAATCATTCCGGCAAGTTGAACCATTATTTGAATCAAAATTTTCACTCAAGAAATACAGACTATGATTGTGAGCCTTAAAAAAATAGAAATACAAAGTGAAAATTTATGAAATTTTTACCACTGAAATTAGACATGTAGATAAATCTATGTCTTTTTACGGATCATCGATACGATCTCTGGTTAAGGAGATATCTTTCTAGTAAGTTGACCCAAACCATGAATCGGGTCTGTCAGTTCACGAAATACATACGTTGTTGTTGGATCAAAGAAGCATAGAAATTTACCATAGAAATTTATAAAAATTTTACATATTGCAGTAGACATCATGAGGAATACGCTTCTTTTTTACAGATCATCGATCGGATCTCAAACAAGGGAGATATGACCTCGGAAAGATGCTCTTGAATTTCTATAACATTTTTCTCACTTAGAAAATAGGTTTTGACTTTGATTTTTGAACACAGGGTTACAGATCTCTAAAAATCCTGATTGTTTTATTGAAAATCGTAGGTATATGAATAATTTCACTATAAAAAAATCAGATTTTATTAGCATATATAAACTGGTAAAATAAATATATTAACAGATGATCAGATTTATAAATAACAAATCTAAAACCCTAGAATGAAATAACATGGATTATTCATGCTAAAAACATAAAAAAATGTGTAACTAATGCAATGAATCATGATTTGATGCTTGAACAACTAAAATAAACATGAATATGATAAAATAAACAAAAAAATTAAAGAAAGTATAGTTACAAATTTGATTTAGCCATTAAAAGAGATATTCGACCTATAAAAAGGTTGAATCTCGATCTTTTTTGGACATTTAACATAATAAACGATTTGCCAACGATTCCAACGGATCAAAAATGTGAAAATAACCATGGATGATCAATAGATCACCATCTTGGGTCGTAAGCATTGGCCTTGAATGAAAAAAAAGAGAAACACATGCACAAAAGGGGGCAACAATGGTGGAAATAATAGAAAAAAGATTAAAAATTAAAAAAATAAAAAAATAAAAAGAGGAAGGGATGCTCACCTTGGGCTGCAACAATGGAGGATGCTGGACTTGAGGAGGAAGAAAGAGCAATGAGAGAGGGAGAGAAGATGATGTGGGGGTCAAAATCCAAGATGGCCCTATTTATAGAAAAAATTAAAACTCTTAATTAAGAGTTAGATTTGTTTAAAAGAGTTTCAAAACAAATAAAACTAAGGGGAGGGGGTGGGGGGGGGGATTTCTACATGGGAGTTTTAACCTAACAAGGCACTAACTAATTAACACTAATTGAGTCAAAATTGACTTTGAAAATCTTCAAATGTGGCACCACCTCTGTGGGCCCACATTTAGTTTTTGAAACTTTAATTAAAGGTTAAAAACAAGGTATAAAAATACTAAAATAAAGGTAGAGTTTTAAAATCAATTTTGATTTTTTCAAACTTCTAATATAACTTGAACACTAACTAAACCCTAAACAAACCTAAATATTTTCAAATGTAGTGCCACCTACTCTGGGCCCCATTTGATTTTTCAAAAAATGATTTTAAAAACCTGAAAATAAAGGGGTTAAAAATGATTTTTTCGAAAAGCTTCAAAAGGACACCTATAATCACTAATATTTTTGTATTTTTTGAAATGTGTCAAACATGAAAATGAATTGGAATTGTATAAGAAAATGAAAAATTAGGGTTTACACCCCTGTAGGGTGGGCCCCACACGAAGAAAGTTGTAAAAATTGGAAATTGGTTTAAAAATCGAGTTTAAAATGAATCTAGATCATTTTTTCTAAGGAAAATGTTTTTTTAATAAAGGATGTAAAGCCCTGGGGATTGGCTAAATGGAAAATGTCGATTTAAAACCGTGGTTTTTAAAATTGATTTCAAAATAAGGTTTTGCAATTCGAATCTGGATTTGAGATTTTGAAAAAGCAGAGATTTGGACCTCGAAGATGACATGCAATGCAATAAAATGATATGACACAATGAGAAATGACATGAAATGATATCAAATGGTATAAAATGATATGAAATATAAACCCTCGGCAAAGGATTTGAAGTCCTGGACCCCTGGCAAGGACAAAGAACTTAACATTCTTGTTCGAAGGCAAAAATTGATAATTAGATATCAGAACCGCTGTTGGATCCGATCCAAATGTGATTTGAGTCTCGAATATGGCTAAAATTTCTAGGAAAGGAACTGATCTGAGCTTCGATTAGTGGTTGTACCAGCTGGGAGAGTGATAAAATGAGGTTTCAGACCAAAATGATTTGAGAAATGATTTTTCCCCTGCAGGGTATGGAGTGACACTGGAACGAGATTTTAACTGGTTTCGACTGGTTTACACTGAATCCTAGGGTTTCTAAACTCAGGTGAACTAAAAAGACATTGACTCAATTAAACTTTCAGGCTGAATGATTGAGAAATGACCCAATTCTCAGAGAAATGGTGAGAAATCACCACTGGAGTGAAGTGGGTCACAAAAATGTACTATGTTTGAGCTGGAATAAAGGTCAGTAATACTGAGATGAACTAAATCTAGAGCTCAAACACTAGCTCAACTGACTAGATTTAGTTCAATTTCAGTTGAAATAAGCTAAAATGGACTCCAATAATATGGGGAATGGATTTGAACTAAAATCGGACCACTTGAACTCTCGATGAGCTCAAGTTAGACTCAAAAGGACATGATTGACTCGAAGACAATTGGCTTGTATTTGAGCTAGAAATGAGCTCATTTCTTGAGAAATAAACTGATTTTAGTCGAAATGGTCAGAAATGAACATGGTTCGCTCATCGTGAGCTCAGAGGAGCTAGAAATGACTGGCATTCTAACTGTTCTAAACTTAAAAATGAGCTTTGTTGATTCTGAGTGGCTGAGATCTAAGGTGACCTAAGGGTAAAATGGTAAATTTTCTAACAAAATAGGGGTAAAATGACACCTAAACTGAGATCAACCTAGTGTTAAACTCCTAAGAGGATTGGCATCTGCTGAAAGAGGATGTTTGAAGATGAACAGGGAAAATTTAGGGTATTTATAAATGTCACTCTTTGCTACTAAGCCGGTTTAGAGCCGAGCTTAATGGCAAAAACACACACACCAACTTTGGGCTATAAAAATGCCTTAATTAGAAGAATTTGACTGGGTATGAAAGAATTAGCTCTGGTGATAATGGTGGTAGATATAAAATGGGGGATGAAGAAGAAGATTCACCTCATCAAAATGAGGCTCAGGCTTGGCCCTTACCTGAATGGGAAGAAGATAATACCTCAGGAAATAAGGCTCAGGTGTAACCCTTAACATGAACGGGCATGAATAATATGGAATCCTCGAATGAAGAAACCATGATGGAACCCAGATTTTACAAAATAGATTCGAGAGGGGTTTGCAAAAGGTAAGAAAAATGAGATTGCAGGAGGAAACTCAAAAAATGAATAAGGCAATTCTTTTGAAGAAGTATAAGGCAAACTTTTATCGTTAGTGCAAAAGACAAATAAGGCAACTCTCTCAAAGAGGGGCAAGGGTGATTCTTTCGACAACACAAAAGACAAATGAGGCGGCTCTTTTGAAGTGGAACAAAGCAATTTTTTTGATAACGCGAAAGATGAATAAAGCAATCCTTTCAGAAAAGAGCGAGGCAATTCTTTCAACAACGCGAAAGACGAATAAGGTAATCATGTTGGAGAGGAGCGAGGAAATTCTTTCGGCAACGCAAAAGATGAATAAAGTAATCCTTTAGACAACACGAAAGATGAGTAGGGCAATCCTTTCAGAGAGTAGTGAGGCAATTCTTTCGACAACGTGAAAGACAAATAGGGCAATCCTTTCGAAGAGAAGTAGGGTGATTCTTTTGACAACATGAAAGACGAATAAGGAAACCCTTTCGAAGAAGAGTGAGGCAATTCTTTCGACAACGCGAAAGATGAGTAGGGCAATTCTTTTAGAGGAGAGTGAGGCAATTCTTCTGATAATGTGAAAGACGAATAGGGCAATCCTTTCGGAGAGGAGTGAGGCAATTCTTTTGACACTGCAAAAGACGAACATGGCAATCCTTTTGGAGAGGAGTAAAGCAATTCTTTCAACAACGCAAAAGATGAATAGGGCAATCCTTTCAGAGAGGAGTGGGGCAATTCTTTCGACAACGCGAAAGATGAGTAGAGCAACCCTTTCAGAGAGAAGTGTGGCAATTTTTTTGGCAACGCGAAAGATGAATAGGACAATCCTTTCAGAGAGGAGTAGGACGATTCTTTCGACAACGTGAAAGACGAATAGGGCAATCTTTTTAAAGAGGAGTGAGGCAATTCTTTCGACAATGTGAAAGATGAGTATGGTGATTCTTTTGCTAATGCAACAGATGAATAGGGCAATCCTTTTAGAGAGGAGTGAGGCAAATCTTTCAACAACACGAAAAATGAGTAGGGCAATCCTTTTGGAGAGGAGTGAGGCAATTCTTTCGATAATGCAAAAGATGAGTAGGGAAATCCTTTCGGAGAGGAGTGAGGCAATTCTTTCGACAATGCAAAAGACGAATACGAATAGGGCAATCCTTTCGGAGAGGAGTAGGGCGATTCTTTTGACAATACGAAAGATAAATAGGGCGACTCTTTTAAAGAGGTATAAGGTGAGGCTAGAATGTATCAAAATGGACATCGAGCTCTCGCTTTATGTTAGGATAGCTAGAAAATATTGCAAAAATGATAAAAGTTGTAGTTGATTCAAAGTAATTGAGAGTAAGCACATTTGTTTGGAAGATATTCCCTGTTATACCTAGAGTATTACTTCCAATTGGGCTAACTCCGTAGAATCAAAAAGCAAGATCAAATTATTGTTGTTGAGTTTCTTTAAGGAAGCTATCCATTTCCTTGATATGAAAAGAAAGGAAGATATTCTCGGTTTTATAAAAGTGTTTTATGAAAAGATATTGATAAAAGAATTTCACATAAGTAAAGAAGATTCTTGGCAGTTTTGGCAGTTTGATATTTGGGGCTTACCCTTGATGATCTTTTTACAGTCTTTTGAAGCATATGGATTGAGCTTTTTTGGGGGCTTGGCAAGAATTTAATCACATCAGCCTTTAACTTAGTGATGTTCTAATTTTCCCTGGAAGGACAAGTCACATACTCCATCTTTGAGATGTTTTAAGTCTTCTTTGGTCCCATGAATTAGATTAATAATATTTTCTCTTTGATTGAAATCTCTTGATGGTCTTTTAAACTTTTTTGATACATGAAAAGTATGCTCTCTTAGGATTTGACGAGAATTTCATCACATCAGTCTTCAACTCGGTGATGTTCTGATTTTCTTTAAAAGGACGCATCACATGTTTCTTCAACTTGGAGATGATCTGAGTCTTCTTTAGTCCTAAGAATTATATTGATTATATTGTCTCTTGAAGTGAAAATCTTTTTATGATAAATCAAATATCTTTTAAAGATTGTCGGGAGGTTTATCGCATCAGCCTTCAACTTGGCGATGATTTAAACCTTCCCTGGAAGGACACGTTACATGCTCCTTCAACTCGGAGATGATCTGGGTCTTCTTTGGCTCTGGGGGTCTAGTTCATCCATCCGTCTTCAACTTGACAATAGGTGAGAGATTCCTTTTGTAGATAGTTAGTTGCAACTTGATTGATTAAAGAGATATTGAGGTTGAGTGAATTCTTTTTTTGTTCAGGATATTTTCACTGCCCTATTATCAGAGGAATGATCTTTAAAAATGTGCCATAGCTATGATCAATACCGGTTCACGTATGCCTTTTCAATATCATTAAATTTTTCCTTTGCTAGTCATATCAAGGATTTTTCTTCATCCTTTTAGTTGACCAACAAAAAAAGCTTAAATTTTCTTCTTTCTCCGCAAGAGCTTTGTCCTTTTGGAGAGAACACTGAAGGTAACTTGAGGTAAAATTTTATGTAATAAAAATTTGAGATCAACAACTATTTTTGATGATAAATTGGCAAAATATCTTGAAATCCTTAGTGAAAGAAATTGATTGATATCCAACTAACATAACTGTGACTAGACTGAGCCCTGAAAAGACTCAGTATTTAATAAAAGATCAACTTTGAAAGTTGAATTTTGGAATGAAAGTCCAAGACGAAACTTGGATCTCCAAAAGAAAACTGGAAAGTTTGAGTCAGAACTCGAATCTTCAAAGGAAAACTTGAAAGTTTGATTTGGGACTCAAATCTTTGAAGGAAAATTAGGAAGTTCGAGTTGAAACTCGAATCTCTAAAGAAAAGTTAGGAAGTTTGATTCGGAACTCGAACCTTCAAAGGAAAACTAAAACGATTCTTGGATTTGAAAGAAAATTCGAGTTGAAACTCAAATTGTCAAAGAAAACTGGAAAATTTGAGTCAAACCTCAAATCCTCAAAAGAAAACCAGAATGATTTGAATTTTAAGAAAAAAAAATTCGAGTCAGAACTTGAATCCCAAAGGAAACTGAAAAATTCAAGTCAAAACTCAAATCTTCGAAGGAAAACTAGACCAATTCGGATTTTAAGGAAAAAAAATTTGAGCCGGAACTCGAATCTCTGAAGGAAAAACTAGACAAATTCGGTTTTAAGGAAGGAAAATTTGAGTCGAAGCTCGAATCTCTGAAGGAAAAAACTAGACTAATTCTTGGATCTTAAGGAGAGAAAACTCGAGTCGGAACTCAAATCTTCAAAAAAAACCTAGAAAATTTGAGTCGGGACCCGAATCTCAAAGGAAAACTAAAACGATTCTTGGATTTGAAAAAAAATCGAGTTGGAACTCAAATTGTCAAAGGAAACTGGAAAATTTGAGTCGAAACGCAAATCTTCGAAGTAAAACTAGAACGGTTCAAATTTTAAGGAAAGAAAAATCGATTTGGAACTCAAATCTCAAAGAAAACTGGAAAATTTGAGTCGAAACTCAAATCTTCAAAGGAAAACTAGACCAATTCAAATTTTAAGGAAAGAAAATTCAAGTCGGAACTCGAATCTTTGAAGGAAAAACTAGACCAATTCGATTTTAAGGAAAGAAAATTTGAGTTGGAACTCGAATCTCTGTAGAAAAAACTAAACCAATTCTTGGATTTGAAGGAGAGAAAACTCGAGTCAAAACACAAATCTTTAAAGGAAAAACTAGAAATTTTGAGTCGGGACCTCAATCTCAAAGGAAAACTAAACCAACTCGGAAGTTGGGTTTTGAAGGTAAGTTCAGCGTAAGGTTGGTTTTTTAAAGGAGATTTCAACCTGTGGGTTGAGTTTTGAAAAAGATATTGGTTTTAAAAGGAAATCAATCATGAAAAACCAGTAAGCCTAGTTTTTTAGAAAAATACTAGAGCCTAGAGTCAAATTTGAAAAGATTGGTGAAGGTAGTTTTGAAAGGTGACTCAACCCGAGGGTTGATCTTGAGAAGACCGATACTCTACAAGTGCTTAGTGGTTGTGATGGGAGATTTTCAATTTTCACCCTCGCAATTGTCATAGACAACTCTCGAGAGTCTCAGAATTATCCCTTATCCTGAATGGGTATATGAATTTAATGTGAATTGATGCTAATGAATGCAAATAGAGGCAAATGAATGCCAATAAATGCAAATGAATAGTGAGAGATTTTGTTTAATCATGCCTGCATACATGACGTTTTGAGGTAAAAACAATTTTTTAAAAGATGCCCCGGTATGACTAGGGAATAAAACATTGAACAAAAGGATAAATAATTGGTATTTAACGAACGCTCTCTGAAGGTAACAAGGTAACAGACTTCTTGATCGATTGAGGAGGCACTCTGAAAGAGGTTTCTCCTAGTAAAAAGACATATTACAAAGAAGGAGAAAGAGCAACAATGAAGATGGAGCCAACTATGAGAAAAGTTGCTAATTTTATTGATGCATTGAAGGAAGAATGACAAATCAAGGAAAGGAAAATGGGATTACACCATCCCTTCAAAATGACAAAAGCGAGATGAGAAATGGGAAAGCATCAGCATTGTCAGTTTCTTGAATGATCAAGAAAAAGCTCAGTCGAGATGGCTGACTGGTGTCTTCTTCCTCTTTAACAAGGAGATTCTTGTCAATGCGGTCTTGAACAATGTTCTTGAAGACAAAATAGTGGTCGGTGTCATGCCCTACTGCCTGATAAAATTTGCAAAACTGATTCATGAATCTTTCCATGATCGTTGGAGGGTCTGTGGCTTTTGGGAGCTTTACTAATTCCTTGGTCAGCATATATTCAAGGACTTCGTCGAGTGACTGCTCTAGAGGAGTGAACTTGTAATCGTTACCCCAACTGTCATGTTTTATCTTTTCTTTCTGTTGAAAGTTGGACTGAATAGGTTTGTCATTGTGCTTAGAAGACTTCTCCTTCTGACATGCATGGTTGTCCTTGCTACCTTTGTTGTCATTGCTGTCGGAGGTGGCAGAGAGGATGAAGTTTGTCTTCTTCTTTTAATCTTGATTGTTCTTGACGAGGGTGATACATTCATAGACTTCGTTCTCCATCCCTATCTCGAGTCACTCGACTCGTTCAGTAAGTTCAATGAAAGACATGGAAGGTGAGGTGAAAATAAGCCTTCTCAGGGGCTGCGAGAAGTTGTTGAGGATAATTTGGAGTCTGTGCTCCTCTAAGATGGGGTTTCCCATTTTATTGCAAGTACCCCTCCATATGCGGATGAAGTTTTTGGCTTTTTCATTATCTCTTTTTTTTTCATATTGTAGAGATGATTGAGCGTTGAAAGTGCTTTAGTGTTGAATAGGAATTGCTTGATAAAAGGATTGACCACCTTATCGAACTCCTGCAACTCGATTGGATTGATGTGCTCAGAGTATCACTTAGTTGTGGTGACTTCTAAGCTGTGTGGAAAACATCTAAACAAAGCCCGATTGTCTCTCTTGAATCAGTTGCATTCCATGAAGAACATGGCTAGGTGAGCTTTGGGATCGCCAATCCCATCAAACTTGACAAATTTGCGGGGGCGATCTTTCAAACTATCGTTCCCTTAAAGGCCATCGTAGAAGTCCTCACTTGTGTAGGTTTTCTTGCTTTTATCGCGGGCTTATAAGTCCTTGACCATCCTGGTCACTTCCTTCAGCTGAAGCTGGATCAGATCATCGACTATTGAGGTTTGCTTCTTTAACTGGTTAATAGATTCGAGCTCTTGAATGAACAACTCTTGTTCCTCTTCAGAGTCTACTTTTGCTGAATCTACACCTTCAGACTTGTTGTCCCGCTGAACCTTTTTATGAGCAATTTTGATATGTTTCTTGATGGATTTGCCCTTAGCCTTCTTCCTGGACGACACCTTTCCTGAGCTAGCGTCAGCTTGCTTTGATTGCATCTTGGCCATCATCTTCTGGAATAAGGTATACATGGCAGGATTGATGTCATTACTATCTTGTTGACCCTATCCTCTGACCAAACTCGGGGAACTCATCATTTCTTGCTCGTTGCTAATATCGCTTACACGCCGATATGGTGCAGTCTTCTTGCCTGATCTAGTCTGAACCATTCAACAATGTCAATACTCTTTGTAGGACAAAGGGGATGGTAAGGATGGGGAAACATTTTTTAGGGCAACAATTTAAATGAAAATGAGAAGAGAAAAATCTGATGAGATCAGGTTGGCAATTCTGAAAGGATATCTTATTACCAGAGATTGGGTTATCATTGGAATTGCGACAATTACGTTGTTACTTCGACGAAAGAAGTACGCAACTAAGGTAAACCCAAAAGGGAAGGTGGGCGGATAATTTTCCACTGCCATGATCATGAAATTCACTGGAAAATAAGGTGAAGAGATTTTCAAAACAGGATTGAAATCCATGAGAAAACTGATGATTTTTCTTAAAGAAAATAGCAGGCAGGATCAAAATAAAGCTGAAATTTCGAGATCCAGAGGAAAGGAAGGATGAAAAATTGCCTGAAGTTTTGAAGCAAAATAGAAGATTTTTAAAAAATCATCCAGGATTTTCAGAAAAATTATTAAAAAATATAAGAAAATAAAGGAAAATAACTAAAATGCATTTAATCACATCATATACCATCAAGTATGCACATACGACATTCCCTAAAAGGCTAACTCTAAATGCACCAAATTTTGAAATGGTTGTAGGACCCTAATCTTAACTCTAAGGTTCTGATCATCTGTGTCCAATCATGTTATGCCGATATATTTGAGCCAATGCTCGATATACGTGGCATAAAAACAATTTTCTTTGGTTTTAGGCTCATATTTTTCAACATCCTCGAGTGCCTGCCGATATACTTTGGACTATGGTCGTCGGTACATGGCAGGGGGGATCAACCCAAATAGGTAGCTCGGTTGTGAGGCTTTGTCCTGAACTATGGTTCTAGAAGAAAGCCTAGCAACGTGGTGGTCAGGTAAAAGTAGGTGGGGTTGTTTTTGAAATATAATCAATATGTAAGAAAACAAAAGGCTCTAATGACCTAAAGAAGTAGAGTTTTAAAAATTATGAAAAGCAAACATTGTTTTCAATCAGATCCTAGATTGATGAGGATTGTATTTGACCTAAGTTTATATGAGCATGAATAATGCCTCTTGAATCGATCTTACCAAACCATGCTTAAGTTTACATGCAATCTATGTCAGTTGGGTTTGATTCTAGGCTCCTAGGTTCACATGAAATAGAGTTGACATTTTAGAATACAATTTTGACCAGTTGAATAGAGCAAAGCACAAAATTGATAAGGTGAAGACAAGTCCTATCAGGGTTGCCAAACCTGTTATCATTGCAAAATTTTACTTTTGCAAGTCAAATTGACCTTTGAATTTTTTTTTTTTAAATTACTCACCTCCATTTTGAAAATTTTATGAGAAAAAGACTCGTCTGTCAGTACGAGGTTCAACCATTCATGACTCCATAACCAGGGGTAATCAAATAAAGGATCAATCATGTGTTTTGCTTTACTCAATTGTCTAAATCGATGTTCTATTCTTAAATGCACAAAGAATCTGGCATGTGCTATGACTTCAAAAAAAATTGATTGAAAACATGATGTATGCTTCGAATATTTGAAATACTTGGAAAAAGAGACACTTTGAAAATCATGAGACATATTTGGGAAATATTTTTGAAGAAAGGAAAATCGTGAATTGGATTTAGAAAAGATAGAAAATTTCTTGAAAATCAAAAGGGTTTCTAAGAAAATCGATTCTGAGGAGAAAGACTTAAAGAAAATCATTTTTTTTATATTGAAATTGAAAAATATTAAAATGGATGGATGTGTGGCCCTGTGAGGATCTTTTCATGATGCAATTGAACCTAGATGATGCATGAATGCAGATATTGAAAATATTTTCTGAAGAATTTAAGAAAATCTTTTGTAAAGGGATTTATGTGTCTTATAAAATTTTGATGAAATATATTCGCCATATATCCATGACTATGACAATGAATATATATTGAATATAACTCATTTGATTCTAAAAGGGAAAAATATTTTAGAAAACTTTTGAAAATATGCAATGATTTCTGAACATAGCCTAAGAGTGTAGGTTGTTTGTAGCTTAAAAATAGATGATAAATTTGGATATTGTTCGTATTCTGACTATGGCCATAAATACGAACTCAATCGAATTTATTAACTCTTTAGAAGTGAGTACACGTGTCATTCATGTAGACCATTGTGGCTTTATAATATGCATGAATCATCATTCATCACACGATTAATATTATTAAAAATAAACTATATGCAATGCAGCGATATTCTAAGCAGAAAAGGAAATTCTTATTCCAATGTTTACGTCAATAATTGAATTGAAAAAAGAAAAGAAAAAAAAATTAATCTTGAGTGTCTCTGTAAAAGTAGCAAACTTGTTAGTAGACAAATGTCAGCTTTTCAGGATTTATCCAACAATATCTAGAATTGAGGGATTTATCTAGATATAAGCTTTTTTCATGCTTTCTTGAAATAAACACAATAAAGGATGATGCTTAACTAAATAAATAAAAAAAATAAACAATTTTGAAATTCAGAATTTTGAGAAAAATATTTAAAATACCCTTGAAAATTGACCTTTATTGCAAAAGGGGGTTTTTAGAAAAGATTTTTGTAATTTGTTTAATTCGGGGATCAAACGAATTCTAAATAAAACCAAATCGGGTGGAGAGAACCCTAATATGATTATAAGCATGATCAATCCCTAAAAATATAAAACATTTTATGAAAAAATCAAAATATTAAAAAAAATCAATTTTTCCATGTATTTCAATTGAATCAGGACTCTGCGGGCATCCTGTTTTTATGAAATAACTAAACAATGCATCAAATGAATTCCAAAATTCATAAAAATTTATGGACACTTATAATAACCCTAAAATTAAAATGCAATCGAAAAAAATAATTTTTGGGATTATTTTGATATAAAAATTGAATAAAAAGATGAAAATATGCAATTTTATCTGTGGTCACGTACCTGTCATAGTGTCAGGCCTGAATCAGATATCAAATAACCATAAAAATTTGTACAATTTGATAGAGGAAAGCTAGACAAATAAGAAAATAACCTTTTTTACATATTGAGAAAATCATCTCTGATTAGGAAGATATGATTCTGACAATACGTATCGGATTCTGGCCTATACGTAACAATGTGAAACAGATAGATCCAGTTTTGGGTGTAGGAAAATATAGCAAACCAGTATCAAAATTTATAAAATTTTACAAAAACAAACTAGAGATTACAGAGAAAAGAACCCTTTTTACGGATCAGAAAAACGATCTTCAGTGAGGAAGAAATCGTTCTGGCAAGTTGAACTATTATTAGAATTAGGATTTTCAATCAAGAAATACAGACTATGATTGTAAGCCTCAAAAAATAGAAATTCACAGTAAAAATTTATGAAATTTATACCACTGATCAAAGAAGCATAAAAATATATCGTAGAAATTTATAAAAAATTTAAAGATTGCAGTATACATCATGAAGAGTACTCTTCTTTTTACGGATTGACGATTGAATCTTGGACGAGGGAGATATGACCTCGGAAAGTGCTCTTGAATTTCCATAGCGTTTTCTCACTTAAAAACAGGTTCTGACTTTGATTTTTGAACATAGGGTTACAAACATCTAAAAATCTCAATTTTTTTATTAAAAACCATAAACATATGCATGATTTTACCATAAAAAATTCAGATTTTATTAGCACATATAAACTGGTGAAATAAATACATTAACAAATGGCCAGATTTGCAAATAATGAATCTAAAGCCCTAGAATGAAATAACATGGATTATTCATGCTAAAAACATAAAAAAAGGTGTAAATAATGCAATAAATCATGATTTGATGCTTAAACAACTAAAATAAACATGAATATGATGAAATAAACAAAAAAATTCATAAAAACACGGTTGAACATTTGATTTAGCCATTAAAAGAGGGATTCAACCTATAAAAAGGTTGAATCTCGATCTTTTTCAGGTATTTAACATAGTAAACGATTTACCAATGATTCTAACGTATCAAAAATATGAAAATAACCATGGATGATCAATATATCATCATCTTGGATCATGAGCATTAGTATTGAATGAAAAAAAGATAAACACATGCACAAAAAGGGGCGGCAATGGTGGAAATAATAGAAAAACAATAAAAAACAAAAAAATAAAAAGAGGAAGAGTTGCTCACCTTGGGCTGTAACAATGGAGGCTGCTGGACTTGGGGAGGAAGAAAGAGTAATGAGAGAGGGAGAGAAGATGATGTGGGGGTCGAAATCCTAGAAGGCCCTATTTATAATTTTTTTTAAACTCTTAATTAAGAGTTGGATTTGTTTAAAAGAGTTTCAAAAAAAATAAAACTAAGGGGGGGCGATTTCTACATGTGAGTTTTAACCTAACAAGGCACTAACTAATTAACTAATTGAGTCCTAATTGACTTTGAAAATTTTCAAATGTGGCCCCACCTCTGTGGGCCCACATTTGGTTTTTAAAACTTTAATTAAAGGTTAAAAATAAGGTTTAAAAATACTAAAATAAAGGTAGAGTTTTAAAATATTTTTTAACTTTTTCAAACTTCTAATCTAAGTTGAACACTAAATAAACCCCAAACTAACCTAAATATTCTCAAATGTGGTGCCACCTACTGTGGACCCCATTTGATTTTTTATAAAATGATTTTAAAAACCTGAAAATAAAGGGGTTAAAAACTTTTTTTTTTCAAAAAGCTTCAAAAGACACCTATAATCACTAATATTTTTGTATTTTTTGAAACGTGTCAAACATGAAAATGAAATGGAATTGGATAAGAAAATGAAAAATTAGGGTTTACACCCCTGCAGGGTGGGCCTCACACGAAAATGTTGTAAAAATTGGAAATTGGTTTAAAAATCGAGTTGAAATGAATCTAGATCATTTTTCTAAGGAAAATGTTTTTGAAATAACGAATGTAAAGCCCTGGGGATTGGCCAAATGGCAAATGTCGATTTAAAACCCAGGTTTTTGAAATTCATTTCAAAATAAGGTTTTAAAACTCGAATATGGATTTGAGATTTTGAAAAATTAGAGTTTTGGACCTCGAAGATGACATGCAATGACATGAAATGCAATAAAATGATATGACACGACGAGAAATGAAAGATATCAAATGGTATAAAATGATGTGAAATGTAAACCCTGGGCGAAGGATTTGAAGTCTCGGACCCCTGGCAAGGACAAAAAACCGAACATTCTTATTCGAAGGAAAAAAATGATTATTGGATATGAGACCCGCTGTTGGATACGATCCAAATGTGATTTGAGTCTCGGATGTGGCTAAAATTTCTAGGAAAGGAACTGATCCGAGCTCCGATTAGTGGTTGTTCCAGTTGGAGGAATGATAAAATGAGGTTTCAGACAAAAATGATTTGAGAAATTATTTTGCCCCTGCAGGGCATGAAGTGACACTGGAACGAGATTTTAACTGGTTTCGACTGGTTTACACTAAATCTTAGGGTTTCTAAACTCAGATGAACTAAAAAAACACTGACTCAACTAAACTTTCAGGCTGAATGATTAAGAAATGACCCAATTCTCATAGAAATGGCGAGAAATGACCACTGGAGTGAAGTGGGTCACAAAAATGTACTGTGTTTGAGCTGGAATAAAGGCCAGTAATACTGAGATGAACTAAATTTGGAGCTCAAACACTAGCTCAACTGACTGAATTTAGTTCAATTTCAGCTAAAATGGGCTAAAATGGACTCCAACAATATGAGGAATGATTTGAACTGAAACTGGGCCACTTGAACTCTCAGTGAGCTTAAGTTAAACTCAAAAGGACATGATTGACTGAAATTGATTGCCTCATAGACAATTGACTTGTATTCGAGGTAGAAATGAGCCCATTTCTCGAGAAATGAACTTATTTTAGTCGAAATAGTCATAAATAAACAAGGTTCACTCATCGTGAGGTCAAAGGAGCTAGAAATGACTGACATTCTAACTGTTATGAACTTAAAAATGAGTTTGGTCGACTTTGATTGGCTGAGATCTAAGGTGACCTAAGGGTAAAATGCTAAATTTTCTGACAAAATGGAGGTAAAATGACACCTAAACTGAGATCGACCTAGGGTTAAACTCATAAGGGGATTGGCATCTGCTGAAAGAGGATGTTTGAAGATGAATGAGAAAAATTTGGGGTGTTTACACCTGTCCCCAATCCTTTTCTAGGGATGGCAATGGACCAAAGGGTAACGGGCCCTGCCCCGCCTCGTATCGTTTGGACCAGGGATGAAGGACATTAAAAGGGGATGGAGGTTAAAATCAAAACCCGTGCAGGGATGGAAGGCAGGATTTTGAGACGATGCAGGTGTTCGATACCTTGTCCCTCGACCTCGTCCGAGTCCATTGCCATCCTTAGATGGCTGTCAACAACTCTGGTTTGGTTTGAACATCTTACCAACAATTTATCATTTAGTCAGATTTAGAAAAGCATTCTAGATCCCATTAACTAATGGATCAAATTTGGTTCAAGAGTTTTGCATATGAAAGTGTATCCAGATATGGATCCAATTAATATCTGAGGTCTGAAATCTGAAGCCACGTAAAAGTGTAATCCATTAGCTTGAATAGCTAATTGGATCAAGATATGGTAATGTCTTTTGCCTACCCATATCTGAATCCGACTCCAAATCCTACTAGGTAGATCCAATCAAGTTGGATCCATTTATCCCCACATTTGAACCCAATCCAGACCATTACATCCCATGCACAGGGTCCATAGAAAAGGTGATTGATTGTCTCTTCTCTTTGTTGCAAGGTTAGCCACGGTTACGAAATCGAAGTCCTAGCTTCCTTTGCCTGTCTTGAGTTGGAAACTTGCAGTTGCCAATCAGATAAATAAACAAGGCAGTCAGTAGGGATGCAAATGGGTCAGATCCGTGATTGAGGTTTTGTAATTTTTTATTGTTGCAGTTTCAATTTTGATCTGATTCCCCATGTATCTAACTGTTCTAGATCCAAACCATTTGCATCCTTAGCAGTGGGGCGGAACTAGGGGTGTCAATGGGTCAGGTTTGGTTCGGAACCAGGTGGAACCAGACCTGACCCCAATTTTTGGGTATAGTATTGGGTCTGAACCTGGGTCTAATTGGATCAACCATAAGAGAAACCATACCCGGAGCCGATAAGAACTACATGATACCCAGTAAAACAATACTTTTTAGCATTTTTACATTGAAAATTTGCGGGTCTTAATCGAAACTCGGGTCGAGCACTGGCCCGGTATAAAATTTCACAAACTATACACGAGTCCATGTATTAATCAGACCTTCGTGTTCAGACTCAGGTCTTTTTATTTATCACTGTACTTGGACCCTATAGGGTTTAGTTTGGGTCAGGTCCGGGTTAACCCGAATAGGCAGAACCAAGGGGACGAGCAGGGGCTCAGGCCATTTTACAATATTTATGTTAAGAAAATTTACTTGTGAGGTTATAATGCCGAAGATAGAGCATAGTTAGCAATATGTGAAATGGAAAAAATTCATTAAATACTAATTATGTTATATGAAGGAGTTTGCATTCAGAAAAAAGATGAAAAATTGACATGGAAATGAGTTGCAAAAAAATTGGAAAATAATACCTACTGGTTTAATTTGGTTTTAATTTTATAAAAATGAGGCCAGAAAACCAACATATATATGCTATTTTTTCCTTGAAAAACAAGTTGGGGCATAGGAACTATGAGATTCATATTCAAGAATCATCGTCATCTAAACCCAAGGTACAATCGAATTGGATCTAAAATCAAGTTTTCTTAAAGTATTTTTTAATAATAAATTTTTGTGTTCTAAATGTTTCTCTCAAAATAACATATTTTTTTCCCATTTTTTGAAAAAGATAGTTTCAATTGTTTTTTTTTCCTTCAAAGTTCCATTGAAAAAGAAGCGTTTTAAATGGAGTTTTTACTAAGTGTTAACTGTGGGATAGAGAAAACACTTAAATAAAAAAGATTAAAAATTGGTCGCAAATTCTTATTAAGAAAAACTGGTAGCAAATTTGAGCTAGTGAGTCAAATATACGGATGAAAACAGACCTAATCCAGCATGCCACTTTTATGATTTTTGGCTGTTCCGATCCAATTCGGATCTGATCCATTTGCATATCTAGTCAAATATAGTTCATGCTTTGTTTGTGAAAAGGCCAAAGTTATCATTATTATTGCATTGTTAGAGCATTAAATGGATGCATCTGTCTATCCAGCTGCCTTTTTTTTCCAGCCCTATAGTTGTAACCTCAATTATTGGTGCATTATTGTGCTCGTTTCTTTCAAATATTTTCTATTATTTGAAATGATGAAAATGAAGGCTTTTGTAAGGTTATTATTATTTTTTAATAGTCTAATACAATTGGACCCATTGTCGGGACTAGGGCAGTGGACCCGGGGACAACGACGCTCCGCCCCACCTTGCCCCGTTTGGACTGGGGGGATGAAGGGCATGAAACGAGGATGAAGGTTAAAATCTATCCCCGTGCATAGATGGACTTACACTTTTCCCTGCCCCATCCCATTCCCCGTCCCAATCCTCGCCTAGCCCTGTTGCGCCCAGTTCCCAATCCTTTAAGGAATGACTATAAACTAAGGAGAAATGGAGATCTGCCCTGCCTCGCCCTGGTTTGGACCGGGGATGGAGGACATGAAACGGGGGGTGGAGGTTAAAATCGATCCCGGTGTGGGGTGAAGGTTTGGATTTTAAAACGGGGCAGGAGTTGAGACCTTGTCCCCCGCCCCGGCCCCGATCCACTGTCATCCCTAGCCGCCACTCCCCCGGTGACAAAGGGTAAGTCTGAGGATTTTTACGTTTCTAGGACAGTGATCGTAACTAGGGCAAAGCCAGCACGGCTAGGTCTCTGGTCCTGACCACCAAAATTCTCTACCCAATTCCACAAACCTTGCTACGCCCACGCACACTAACACACCACACCATTTTATTTAAACTATTTTATCAACAAAATTTCAGTGTTGAGATTTGAGAAGCAATAATCTGGTTAACACAGGCATGCACATACAAGAGAGTTTATGTTTTCACTCAAAAGTAATCTAATTTAAGCCCATGTATTTATTTAAATTGTTTGCACATGGTATAATTTCTGTTAGTCAAGATAGAGAAAATGTAAAAAAATGATCTATATGGAGAAGTACGATAGAGAAAAATGGTTTAATAATTAATAAAAAAAAATTATAAAAGGCAAGTTGAACAGACTTATTATAGTCAAATGATGTTTCTGTCCCTCTCTGAGTCGTCTCTCTCTTCTCCTCTTGCCTCTTGAGTCTCAGAGAGAGAGAGAGAGACAACGAAGCTCGTCGGAAGTTTCCTTCCTCACCGAAGAAGTGAAGCCAGAGATTGTTAGGGCAAACGCTTAGTCAGAGAAAGAGAGAGATGACCGAGGAGAGCCAGAGCAAGGCGGGGGAGAAGGCGGCCTACTATGGGACGTTCCGGGGGGCTCCCTCCTACCCCCAACAAGGCCAGCCGGCCATCGGCTTCCCTTAGCGGGTTCCTCCCCCTGGATCTATGCCCTCCGCCCCCCCCTACTACCCCCACGGCTACCAGGCCGTTCCAGGTACCTCATCTCTCCCTTCTCTGCTCTTTTCTGGAAGCCGGATTGGTTCAGTTTGATATCGTGTGGTGGATATCGTTCGGTACCGCGCGTCTCACTTGCTTTGTTTCTCTAGTGTTCCTTTCTTGAGATGATTCGTTTTCGACTTTGATCTTGGGCGGATGATTGCTTAGAGAATGATTAAGAGGATCACGTGATGATCTCTAGTGCGTCCTTCTGGCGTAAATGTCATTCTAGGGCTTCAAACGGGTGCATTCTTCGGTTTTATCTGGATTTTTTGCATGAAATTAAAAAAAAATTCTCAGTAAAATAGTTTTTTTATGGAAATGGTCGTTTATGTGAATTGATCAGAGCGTTTTTCGTGGATTTTCTGGTAATTCAGGAAAAATGTTGTTTTTAGTGTCTTGATCTAATATCTGCTCTCCTTGCGGGATATTTTTGTTGTTCCTTGGAAGGATATGGAAGTGTTTTTGTGCTTCATGGACAGCGGACTACGGTGAAACAATTATTGCTCTTTGTGATTTCTGTGATGTACGGTTTATCTGTATAGTTCTTGAATCTTGATTCAGAATTTTTTTCATGTGTTCAACGAGGAATAGTTCCAATTTATGGCAAATAGAGAAGGACATCGGGCTAGGGTGAAACATTTATTGCTCTTTGTGATTTCTGTGATGTACGGTTTATCTGTACAGTTCTTGAATCTTGATTCATTAGCTTGATTGAGAAATTTTTTCAAGTGTTCAACTAGGAATAGTTCCAATTTATGGCAAAGAGAGATGACAACAAATGCTTTCAAAGATCATTCCTCATATTTTTAGTAATACTTGTTGATTATTAGTTAAAATATTGGAATTTGGCTTGGGTTCCCGAAGGACTACTATTTTATATAGTGATAGATCATCAAGGTCGAGTTTGGTGGGATTTTGATCCAATGTAGTTGTCATTCATTCAGAATTTTGCATCTACAGTTCTCAAATTCTACCCATTCATCTATTTAGATTAGCAAGAGGAGGAGGATCCACTACAGTGGAAGGGCCATGACCCTATTACTATTGGGAGAGATTATTGGGATGAAATGTGCGATAAGTGGGCGGGAGATGCATTTCGAAATCGCTCTGCGAAGGCTGCACAAAATCGAGCGAAAATGCCTGAATCCCATCTACACACAGGTGGATCTAAGACATTTGGGAGCCACCTGAAGAAAATGGTAACTCATCAATATATCATATTAATTTTATAAGTATTGTTGCAAACTTGTGAACTAAATCTTTTGTCATTTAACTTCGCAGGAAGCAGAAAAAGGAGACAATGTACCATATAAGGATGTGTTTGTTGAAACACATAAACGGAAGACCACGGGAGTCTTCGTATCAGAGAAGGCGAGAACGACAACAGAATATATTTATTCTATTAATAATCATTGCAATATGCAACTTATCATAATGTTATCATTAATTATTAATGCATACTTTAAACATTATTTTGTAGGAGGCATATGAGCAACAGATGGTAGAGCGATATGGCAATGACGCTACTCAGCATCCATCATTTGATCCTGCAGCATGGGTGACTGCAGCAGGTGAACCCAAAAAGGGTCGCGTGTTCGGGTTTGGGAGTAATCTGAACACTTCACCAGTTATTGCTTCTTCCAGTTACGGCTCACCGACTTCTTCCATTGACATAAGCTCCAAGTAGCAACATATTCTTTCTGGTGATGATGTACGTCAGATCATTAATGACACAATGAATGACTATTTCCATGACACCGTCGCCCCCTTTCTCCGAGATGAGATCAACAATCTTTTGCTGAACAGGGGATCTTCGATTGCAGGTCCCTCTCAGGTATAATCACATATTCAGTTTTTTGTCTGTCTGCCTTAGAACACATATGAGCATAATTGAATCACATATATAACTTTTTGCCTGCCTTAAAGCACATATGAGCATGATAGAATCACATATAGAGTTTTTTGTCTGCCTTAGAGCACATATGAGCATGCTATAATCACATATAAAGTTTTTTGCCTACCTTAGAGCATATATGAGCATGATAGAATCATATATAAAGTTTTTTTGACTGTCTTAGAACACATATGAGCATGCTATAATCACATATTCAATTTTTTGTTTGTCTGAGAACACATATGAGCATGTTATAGTCACATATTCAGTTTTTTGACTACCTGAGAACATATATGAGCATGCCAAAATCACATATAGAAATTTTTACTGCCTTAGAACATATATCATTCATGATATATTCACATATAAAGTTTTTTGCTTTGCCTGCCTTAGAGCACATATGAGCATGATAGAATCACATATAGAGTTTTTCTGTCTGCCTTAGAACACATGTGAGCATGCTATAATCACATATTCAATTTTTTGACTGCCTTAGCACACATATGAGCATGATCGAATCATATATATAATTTTTTTGCCTGCCTTAGAGCACATATGAGCATGATAGAATCACATATAAAGTTTTTTTATTGCCTTAGAACACATATGATCACATGATAGAATCACATATAGTGTGTAATTTATTTCATTATATTTAGTTTATCAATACTGACTGTTCTTTTCTTGTGTAGGCTGCTAGCGATAATCAGCGTAGCAGGGCTGAAGGGACAGATAAAGGCAATGAAGAAGAAGATGCACAAAATCTTGGCGATGATTAGAGAACTGTGTTGAAGTTCTATTTTTTTTGTTTCTTAAATGTAATTATTGAATTGTAGTTAATTGAACTTGTTAATTTTAAGGTGAAACGATTAATTGTTGTAGAATCCTTTTATATGGAATTTTTTATGTGGTTTGTTTTTTATTTATAGGAAATATAAATTGTACAGGAAATATAAATTGTACCATTCTCGGTATTTAATTTTCAAATAATTTTTTATTTTATTTTTTTTCGTGTTTGCGACGGATTAGTGACGGAACCATCCGTCGCTATGCATATAAATCTAGCAACAGACGTAAATCCGTCACCAAGATGTGGTCGCCATTTAGTACCGGCGGATTGGCGACGGAATATATCGCTCGTTATTCTGTCGCAATTAGCGACAGACCTGGCGACGAATTTATTCCGTCGCCAGTTAGCGTCGAAAAAATCGCGACGTAAGCATACCGTCGCCTAGTCGTCGCTAATCCGTCGCTAAGCCTGTTAGCGATGGAATAGCGACGGAATGTGGTCGTCGCTAATCCACGGCTTTGTTGTGGTGGGAGACGTCGGGCGGCGGGCAGCGGACCGGGGGGCGACGGGCCGGGGAGCTGTGGGCACTGGGCGGCGGGCCGGGGAGTGCGTCGGGCGGCGAGGGATTGCGTCGGGCGACGGAGAAGTGCGTCGGGCGGGCGGGAGAGACGAAACATAAAAGAGGGAAAAGGGCTCTGATTAGGGATTTACGCAAAAAATAGCGACGGATTTGGCGACGGTTGAATTTCGTCGCAACGCCATCATAAATTTAGATGACCAGTTAGCGATGGAATATTTTTTTCGCTAACATCGTCTTTACGTAGCGACGGAAAAACGTCCATCGCCAAATCCGTCGCTACCCGTCGCATTTGTTGTGACAAAAATTTATCGTCGCTAACTAGCGACGAAAGTACTTTTCGTCGCTAGTTTCGTAAATATTACAAATCTTAGCGACGAATTAGTTTCTCTTATTAATCCGCCGTAACTTGGTGACGAAAAAAATCCGTCGCAAATATCCGTCGCTAATTGACAATTTTTTTGTAGTGCAGGTCTGGTTTGAGTCAACTCCAGGTCGATTTGAGCTTGAGTGTGGAGTTAGCAGCAAGACTCAACGTGGGTAGGAGGTCATAGTGACAAATCGGCAGTCAAAAGCTCGAGAATTTTGAATTTTTTGATAAATCTCATGTTTTCTCAGCAAAATTTGGGCAATAAAAAATATAAGAAAATATAAATAAAATATGTTTAAAAATAAAAATCCTAGGGGTTTTCACAATAAATATATGTTAAAAATGTAAATCTCGTGATATTTGTCACGCTTTGAAAATCTCACGAGAAATTGTCGTTTTAAACTTTCAAGCAATTTCTAGCAATATTATCATGAGATTTTTATAAATCTCGTGATATTTGTCATAGAGGAAGCAGCTAGTGCATGCCACCTTGTGTTGAGACGTTGCAAGTTCAAATCCCAAATGTACACTTGTATAACTGGTAGGGGTCTGCCTAACCCCAGCTTGCCTTTCAAAAAAACGGACTCGACATGGTGGACAGGTCACTATGTGTGAATGAAATCTAATGTCATGGTTGTAGGGATGGCAATGGACCGGAGGAAAATGGGGCCTCGCTCCGCCCTGTTTGGACCAAGGATGGAGGACATGAAATGGGAATGAAGGCAGAGATGGAGGTTAAAATCACAACCCATGCGGGGATAGACTTATGCTTTCCCCTGCCCCCGCCCCATCCCCATCTCGATCCCCGCCTTGCCCCGTTATTATCATTGCAAAATTTTACTTTTGCAAGTCAAACTTACCTTTGAATTTTTTTTTAAATAACTCACCTTTATTTTAAAACATTTGCGGGAAAATGATTCGCCTGTCATTACGAGGTTCAACTGTTCCATGCACCATAATTAGAGGTAATCGAACCAAGGATCAATCATGTGTTTTGCTTTACTCAACTATCTAAATTGATGTTTTATTCTTAAATACACAATGAATCAGGCATGTGCTATGACTTAGAAATTTTTTGATTGAAAACATGATATATGCTTTGAATATTTGAAATACTTGGAAAATGGGACACTTTGAAAATCGTGAGCCACATTTGGGAAATATTTCTGAAGAAAGAAAAATCGTGAATTAGATTCAGAAAAGATAAAAAAAAAATCGTGAAAATCAAAGGGTTTCTGAGAAAATCGATTCTGAGGAGAAAGACTTAGAGAAAATCAAGTGAGTGCATGTGTCATTCATGTAGACTATTGTAGATTTGTAATATGCATAAATCATCATTTATCACACTAACCATATTCTAAGTAGAAAAGAAAATTCTTATTCTAATGTTTAGATTAATAATTGAATTGAAATAAAAGAAAGGAAAAAAAATATAATCTTGAGTGCAAAAGTAGCAAACTTGTTAGTGGACAAATGTTGGGATCATATTGGACCAATCCTTCAATGAGCACAAATGATGACTTAGAGTTCATTCTCTAAACAGATGGATCTTGGGTTTGAATCACGTTGAGGGGAACCCTAATTTGACTATCAAAAAATGTGTATGCAGATAATTAAATGCTCAATAGGCTTGGAACTCGTGAGCCTATAGTGTCTTTTTTTCTTTTTCTATTAATTTATAGCTTATTCTACTAACCGATGTTATTAAAACTGGACTAAATTGGCTGAGTCAGATCGAATTGGCCAAAACAGCAATTATAGAAAGGCCAATTCAGATGGGGGTTTTAATATTATTTTGAGTGGGTACAAAAAATTCAATCGACAAACCTGTGGTGGTAAAAAGTTGTCGATTCACAAACCATTCGATTCGATTTGGATTTTTTCAAGAAACCGATTCACCTTTGTGAACCGACTTTAACAACATTGATTCTTGAAGATCCTTGAAAAGCCAACCTCTATGATGCCTCAAAATTTTGAAATTAAGAACTAAGAAATGCCCATCTTCGAATAATGCATCTCTCCGTACATGCAGGTACGCATGCCATTCAAAATATAAAAGGCGTTTTTCTTCTTTTTTATGGGGATTTGTTGGCCTTATACAAGTTTTGGTACATAGAGGAGAAATGCTGAAATTGCTAGAAGCTTGGGACATCCATAGCAAACACGGATCTATATGTTTTTCACAGAACTCGGGTTTTAATGATGTGAAGTGGGTTTCACCAAACAGGCAACCAGGAAATGGAGAAAAGGACGATAGTTGATGTTCAGAATTTGGACTAATTACAAAAGTGTAAGCCCAAGGATTATGTAGTCTGAGGTTCTGCAATGGAGGTTAAAAAAGAAAACAGATTTATAATTCCTGCAACAGAACAACCAACACAGCCAACCATGGTTATAGTTTGTGGGTGTGCAGCTTGTTGTCGTAGCAGCTTCATTCAACTGCCAATAGAAATGAGCCACTTCCAAGCAAGATTAGCATAGGCTTGAGTCATCCTATTGTCTTGTCCAGCCAGCTATTGCGAATGAGCAACTGCCATGAATTTTAAGCATGAATGGACTTGGGCCATATCTTGAGTTTCAACAATGATATTGTGTACTTAAGGTACTGTACACTAATAAGCTTTTTATTTACTGACTAAAACAAAAAAACATGAATATAGAGTTAAAATACATGAATGAATGAATGAATTCAAATATCAAAAAGATTTTTCCATTGAAAAAAAAATCATAAAATCTCAGCCTTGCTGCAATCCGATCACCTATATGATAGGATGTGTAAAACCACGCATTCCTGCCATGCGGCCTTCTCTGTTTTTTAGTTACAAAGAATTGGTGCAACACCACATATCATCTGAAGAAAACATGTACTCAGCTTTCTATGGTTCTTGACCTAAGAAGCTGGAGTTTCAAATCATCCACAGACCACACACGTGCATGTTTTGTCCTTATGCAGAATTGCCTTGGAGCCCTTAAATTGTAATCTCTGAATCAGAAAACCAAAAAGAGCAAAAAATCTTGATCAGCAAGATCAACCTATGATTGCCTAATAATTGGCATAATATGCATTTGAGAAAAAAGAAAGCTCACTTTTTTCTTTAATTTTTTTTGCTTTGTCATTTTGATGATATCAAGAAGGGCAGTTGGCCCAGATGGTATACCTATCGAGGCTTGGAAATGCTTGGGAGAGAAAGGTTTAGAATGGTTGACAAATCTTTTTAACAAGATTTGGCGGACAAATAAGATGCCTAATGAGTGGAGGAAGAGTACTTTGGTGCCTCTATATAAGAATAAGGGTGATATATAAGATTGCACAAACTATCGTGGTATAAAACTCATGAGTCATACTATGAAACTTTGGGAGAGGGTGATTGAGTCTAGGTTGAGGAAGATGGTCATGATATCGGAGAATCAATTTGGTTTTATGCCTAGAAGATCAACTATGGAAGCTATACATCTTCTTAGACAACTTATTGAGAGAAATAGAGAGAGGAACAAAGATTTGCATATGGTTTTTATTGATTTGGAGAAGGCTTACGATAGAGTACCTAGGGACGTTCTCTGGTGGACAATGATGAAGAAAGGTGTTTCTCTCAAGTACATTAGTATAATTAAAGATATGTATGAAGGAGTAGTAACTAATGTCCGCACTTGTGGAGGGGTGACAACCAATTTTCCTATAACGGTTGGGTTACATCAAGGATCTGCTTTAACCCCTTTCCTATTTGCTATAGTGATGGATGAGCTTACGAGATCAATTCAAGAAAATGTGTCGTGGTGTATGTTGTTTGCTGATGATATTGTTTTGATTGATGAGTCTAGAGTTGGGGTTAATGCTAAGTTAGAATTATGGAGACAGACATTGGAAGCAAGAGGTTTTAAGTTGAGTAAGAGTAAGACAGAATACATGGAATGTCGATTTAGTAAGCAACAAAGTAGTGATGGGAGTGTAGTGAAGCTTGGTGAGCACGAAATACCGGTGGATGATTCTTTCAAATATTTGGGATCTATCATTCAAAAGTATGGAGAAATTGATGGAGATGTAAATCATAGGATAAAGGTTGGGTGGATGAAATGGAAGAGTGCAACTGGAGTGTTGTGTGATCGTAGAATGCCATTGCGGTTGAAGGGAAAGTTTTATAGGACGACTATTAGGACCGTTTTACTATATAGTACGGAATGTTGGGCTGCCAAGAGACATCATATTCAAAAAATGAGTGTAGCTGAGATGCGTATGCTGAGATGGATGTGTGGAAATACAATAAAAGATAAGATTCGGAACGAGGAGATATGTAAGAAGGTAGGCATTGCACCCATTGAAAATAAGATGAGAGAGAATCCTTTACGGTGGTTTGGACATATTCGACGAAGGCCTAATGATGCTCCAGTTAGAAGGATGGAGAAATGGGAAAACATATTAGTTAAAAGAGGTCGGGGTACGCCTAGGAAGACAAGGATGAAGGTGATAAGAAAGGATATGAATGCTTTGAACCTCATCGAGGACATGGCATTGGATAGAAATGAATGGAGGAGAAGGATTCATGTGGAAGACCCATAATGATTTTCTTTGTTGGTTCATATCGCCGACCCCAATTGTTTTGGGATGAAGGCGTAGTTGTTGTTGTTGTATTCTGATGATATTTTCCCCCTCTTGGTGTTAGTGAACTGGGAGATTCCTTCCCCCTGTGATGTCAGTTTGGCTGGATGCATACGGTTCATAAATTTCATAAAATTCTATATGGAACAAGAAAATGAATGCAAGCAATGACTGCACTTGAAAGAAATGAACTGCTATCCTAGTGATTTGATTCAGAATGCAGTATCTCTTCTGGACTATTCCAACAAGCCACTAAGAGCAGTATCTCTTCTGGACTATTCCAACAAGCCAATAAGAAATCTGAAGTTCAGCAACAAAGATGTGCTAGAGCTGCTCTATAAAGTATAAACACAACACTAATGAATTTGTAGTCTCAATTACTACAAGGAACATGGAGAGACATACCAATAAAGTATCATTTAAGCGAATGATCTCCTTATATCCAATGTCAGACAATTCCTCTGCTTCATGCAGATGCCTCTCAGCAGCCAAAAATTTCCTAGGTTCATCACGTACCTTGAAGTCAGAAACAAACAGAAAGAATTTAGATTTAGAAAGATGGAGAGCACACCATTCAGGAAGTGAATCTTAAATTTTCATCTTTTCAGTACATTTTCTTTTAACTCCTTAATCCTAAGGAGTGATGTTTGGTCAATGAAAGCATGTCGCTTGCGCTCTTCTTCAAGCATTTCTGTTGTCTGATAACACAATTCAGCCATTTCTTGGGTTAGATCCTCGGCTTCTTCCTTTGCTTTGGACTTTTCTGCTCTCAACTCTTCCTAACAGTACGTGCAGCAATTATCACTTGAATACTTGCAGTCCCCAAATAAAAAGGCCAAAATTAAGATTGAAAACAAAGAGGACGTTGTAATAAGAAATATTTTAATTGATAAGCATACCTTAAGCTTCTTGACAAGCTCTGGTTCATTGATCTGGCATGATACATTCCATCTCTCATGGGGCAAAACTATATACAATTCTTCTCTCCCTCTCTGCAAACTCTTTTTTCACCGACCCACCTCCCTCTTTTATCGTGGATGGGGGCATGTTGTTGGTTCAAAGAGGGTTTGCAGAAAGGGAAAGAAGAAGACCCGTACATTGTAAAGGATTCAAAGAGAGTTTGAATAGAGGGGAAGGATAGAAGACTCGTACATTTTATTTTTTTAATAATTTTTCACTCAAAATAGATGGAAAAGCAACTTCGTTAAATGCCACATGGCATTCATACGAAAAGTGTAAGGGACGGTCATGATTTTAGCATGAGCCTTCTACTCATTTCCAGCATGACCTGATCTGCTTCCGTTAAAAAGTCACCAAACATCGCCTTAATGATACTGGCTATTGTGCGAACATTAGTGGACATCATCATCACCAAATTTTCAAATGAACACTGAAATTCCAGAAAGTAACCCATGTTAGAACGTTTATATTTTTGCTCAAATACCTCAAAGCCAACACACCCACATTCGAGTTTTTTTAAAGTGCCACATCGCCACACCCGCACCTATGTGACATAGCTTTTATGACATTTTTTCTTTTCACTAACTTCATCACTAAAATTACAATCTATATATTTTGTTTTTATTGTATTAATTCTTTATTTATTTTTCTTTAATGTCCTCATCTAAAATTCCAGTTTTGTTTGTACATTTTCTTTGTCTTGGCTAACAAGCACTATTTCTCTGCAAACAGCATTTCTTGACAACTAGAATATTGGTGTGCATAAGGGTGTATGAACTGAGATATGAAAGGCAAAAGGTTTAAATTTTCAATATTTCTATTTCCAACCAGACAGCAGCATTGAAGCATGCATCCTGACTTAGCTATCACCATGCTTGCTGTTTAGTGTTTACAAAAGTAGATACCACAAATAATAGATGTAAAAGCCGATTGGGATGGTTTCCAGAGACCAAAGAGTAACTGTAACTTATTTAGCTTTTAAGTAATCATATTTTGTAGTCTGAACTTGTAAATAGTGATGATCAATCTCAATTGAAAAACTAGCTAGTAGCCATTAGACTTGCACACATTGCAAAAATTAATGGATAATTAAGAAATCAAGAGCTATATATCATACGTTGAAGAGACATGATGAACAAAAAGTAGTGCCCCAATTGCAAAAACATGACTGACTAAGGGTGCAAACAGATTGCATTTGTAGTTCAACTCAAATATGATATATTATTTTCAGATATGGATCTTTAAGATAATATCTCAATGTTCTTTTAGATCGGACTTGGATATGCTTAATTAGATTAATTTTGTGCTCGGATGGGATTTACATCAGTATTTTATGTTGGATCTATGTTCTGATTCCAACAAAATCCAATCATGTTTTTACTGGATTTAATATAACCATATATATTTCAGATCCTGATTCAACCCTACCTCATCATATATCATTCACATCCAACTCTGATAAAAATCTATATCATGCAACTCAAAATCAGAGTGGGTCTTGCATGATCTAGCCCATATCCCACCCGTTTGCACCCCTAGCACAGACTTTGATAAGCAGAACAGAAACTAAGATGTTGATATTGCATACAAAAAGGACATGGCTTCCATCTTTTTACCACTTAAATCAGCTATCTGGCAGCAAGAATTCATACAAACAATACACGTGACAACATTGTAAGAATTAACTAAATTAGGTGTGCCAATTCTAGATTACAGAAAAAAGGACAAAGCTGCAAAGTTGGATGTTTCATTTTAATAACCCCATCCTGACCAAGAAATGATAATTTCTTCAAAGATTCCAAAAGTAAAAACTTACATGTTTCTCATTGCACAACGCTAATATTTGTCCCAAGAGCCTTGCACTGTTTTCTTCCTGGCCTTGCCTCACCGACTGAATAACAACAGGAGTAATACAAACACATGGGGAGAAACCAATTGAAAATCCTTTTTCCCATTTAGTATATGCCTGTTTCCCACCAAAAAAAAGAAAAAAGAATGGGCGTGTTTGGCATCCCATGAAAATCATGACCAAGTTCGGGTCTCGTTACCTGGTCCAGCAGGGAAGAAATACTGCTGGAAAGCTTGACTGGCGTTCACAATCATCAAGCTGCCAAAGTCAAGGTTTCCATGGCTGAACAGGGTGTCCAGTGCCCATCTAAGGGCATAGAAGCTGCACTCGCTCTCATCGAACCCAACCAAGATCTTCATCTTCTTCAACACGGGTGGTGGTGGCCCTTCCTGTATCTTCTCTTCTTTTGCTTCTGCTTTCTTCAGCTTTGCTTCTTCGCTCTCTCGCTCTCGTTATGCACTCTCTGTTTTTCGCTATGCACTCTATGCTTGACTCCATGCCTCCACCCCGGAGCAAAACTATATACAATTATTCTCTCCCTATCTGCAAACTCTCTTTTCACCGACCCACCTCCCTTTTTTATCTTGGACGGAGGCATGTTGCTGAGGGTTTGCAGAAAGGAAAAGAAGAAGACCCGTATATTGTAAAGGATTCAAAGAGAATTTGAACAGAGGGAAAGGGAAGAAGACTTACATTTTATTTTTTTAATATTTTTTCATTCAAAATAGACGGAAAAACAGCTCCGTTAAGTGCCTTTTGCTCATTTCCAAAAAATATGAGGGGCGGTTACGATTTTAGCACGAGCCTTTTGCTCATTTCCACCGTATTCACCTGCTTCCATTAGAGTCGTAAACGAATAAGACTTCCAAGAAGTTCTTCACTCTCTATATATATGATTAGAGTCGTAAACGAATAAGACTTCCAAGAAGTTCTTCACTCTCTATATATATGATATTTTTTTCTGGCTGCCTCAAAGAAGTTCAATATTTTCTCCTTTTCTCGGGAACTTTTTGGAGAGTTTGGCTGAAGAGAAGAGATTGGCTGAAGAGAAGAGATGGAGAAAAACAAGGAGATGGCCAAAGAACCAAGGGTAGGGTTCGGGTTCGTCCCCACTGAACAAGAGTTGGTGGGATACTTCCTCCATGAAAGGAAGAAGGCTGCTAATGATGACTCGTATGAGTTCAAAGACTTGATCGCCAGCGTCGACGTCTACTCCATGGCGCCACCTCAACTCATAGGTTCTCTCTCTCTCTCTATTGCATATCCAACCAAAGTCAGCTTACCATAATTTAGATTTTCAGTTAAGCGTATTATAGACACACACAAAAACCTGTAACAGTGGATGGAAAAACATTGGGCGTGTGTCCTTCGTCTATCTGAGCGTTTTAGTGGTAGTCTTTGACTGCTGTGCTCTGGGCGAAAATACAGACTTTAGCTGTGGCTAAAGGCTGTTTTTTTGCCTCTCTCTCTCTCTCTCTCTCTCTCTCTCTCTCTCTCTCTCTCTCTCTCTCTCTCTCTCTCTCTATATATATATATATATATATATATATATATATATATATATATATATATATATATATGACCAAATAGGAATAGACCTTATTTCAATTTGATGTTGGGGCTGATTCAGCCCTCATTATGCTGTATTGGGATAAGTAGGGGATGAATAATTTTACACATTTTTTTTGTATTTTTGTTCTTTTATACGTCTAGCCATTTTCTTGGAAAAAGAAGATTCATCTTCAAGTCTTGTATAGTGCTGCAAAATTCTTAAACTTCATTAGTACAAAAGAAGAAGAATAAAAACACGATCCTTGTCTCTTCCTGCAAATTTGTAGATTAGTATTACTATTGAAGTTACGGAGTTTTAATTAAGGATACCTGTCTCTCTCTCTTTCTCAATATACATATATGTTTTTTTTTCTTTGTTCAGTTTTGTGAAAAGATTTTTTATGCGATTTTACGATGATAATGAATACAGAGAAGGCAGTTTATGGGAAGAAACTGTGGTACTTCTTCACCCCAAGATCAAGAAAGTATAAGAACGGGAGCCGGCCAAGTCGGTCTGCTGGGGATGGCTACTGGAAAGCCATCAGTAGCGATAAGTACATACTTGATGGGAACGACCGAAAGATTGGAACACGAAAGACACTTGTATACTACCAAGGGAAGGCTCCCGACGACACCAAGACTAACTGGATCATGCACGAGTTTCGGACCATCGATGATTATGAAACCAACACCAGTACATCCCTTAAAAGGAAGGCTGGTGATATGACGGTGATCTCTCTCTCTCTCTCTCTGTTCTATGATAGGGTGCTCCCAAGGTACCTAATGTAGCTTTAGATTGTCAAAATTAATACAACCATGATTTCTATTATGTGGGAGTAGGTACTCCCAGAGCACGGTAGCATTACTCTTTTTTAATAACTAATAACCAATTGTTGTTGCAGTTGGATGATTGGGTTCTCTGCAGAGTGTATGAGAAAGAATGTGAAAGAGATAAAGCTGAAGTTATTATTACTAAAGAGGATAACAAGAGGGGTTGCCGAAAGAAGGTTGGAGACACCAAAAATTTGAAGGCAGAGGATGCAAGTCAGACACCAAGGAAGGAACTGAAAGAAGCACCTAAGCATGATATTGGTAACCTTGATGGTGTTCAAGCTCCTTCTATGGAGGGAATCGTGCCCAAGTTTTCTCCTAAAGCTAATAATCAACCACTTGCTTTCAAGAGCACCGAACATACTTGGGGGCTTCTGTGTTTGCCTAGCCAACATTTGAGAATGCTTAGGCCACCCATGGAGGCAACAACTAGCGGTTCATGGAATGTTGACACACCTTCAACAAGCACCCAACCAATCCCACCAGCACCACACATTCAACAAGGCTCAGTGCTGTCAAATGTCCAAGTAGATAGCTTTGCACCAAGCTCACTTGCACCAAATTATGAGCAGGATTTTTCCATCCCGAGTGACATGATTGAAGCAAATGATGAGCACAATAGTTACATCGTGAGTGATTTTCCTGAACCAGACCATTATATTAGTTCCACTGAGATGGCTGACCCTGCAACAATCATGCCAAAGCTGGAAGCTTGTGGGAATGCTGAGTCAAGCGACCTGTCTGGACTGGAGTTGTCTTCGGATGACAATTCTTGTCACTATCTAAGTTGCATCTATCGTCATTTCAACCAGGGAAATCCTTAAATATTTTGTTGCTTTGTTTACTACTATTTGAATTTTACATGATTTATTTTAGCTCCGTAGTTTCTCCTATAGTATTATTATTACAAGTGAGCTTGTTAATTAGAAGTGATTGTTTAATGATATGGACCATATATATTTTAATTATTCCTTCGTTTTTATCAGTTTAACCATAATATGTCGATTCATTAACCAATTAATATGCTACAATACTCATTTACAAAGCTAATTCATGGACCCGAGATTATCTCCTATATCCTCATCCTAAATATTATAAATGTAGAATAAGGGGCACTAGGTGCCAAAAATTATAGGCTTTGAACTTTTTCTTAAACGATACTCCTCACCATGTGTTGTAATAGTGTCATTAAATTTGTTTGCCCATCTTCGTGAAGTTTACAATTTTTTTTTTTGTTATTTACATGTCATATTGTGAATTTTACCAACAGCCACAAAAACGTGTAACAACCTCTACCTCTCTCTTAAAAATTGATATAAATAAGAAAAATGAAAAGAATGGTGAACCCCCACCCCCCATCTCTGACCCCCACAATGTTAACATATCTCAACGTAATCACGTTTTTACCAAGTCACAAAAACGTGTAACCACTTCTTTCTTTCTTTTAATAATTGTCATAAATAACCTGTATACAAGTCAGATTTTGGCGATCCAAAAACCGGTTTTCACTAAAAAAAACCTACATATCACATCTACGGTGTATGAGGTGAGAAAAAATACTTAAAACTATGATTTTTTAATAGGCCTAATGAGACCTAACTAAAAAGGGGGCCTAATTAAGGAACACATTACTCTCTCTCTCTCTCTCTCTCTCTCTCTCTCTCTCTATATATATATATATATATATATATATTAGTAATGATAAGTAGCTCCCAGAGCACCTATTCTCACCTAATAAAAGCTTCAAATTTCAAAATTTTTGAGGTTTTTCTTTGATCAGACCATATAGATATGATCTACAATCATTATTTAGTGAAAACCAAGTTTTGGATCATGTGATTATGGCATAGTGTAAGGCTTTTAAGACTGTTGTTCGGGCATGGGAGCAAGGCTCCCTGCCTCTGCCACTGTCTGCAGCCTGCAAGGCCCTGGCAGGAGGGCCTTTGCTATTCCAGCAGATAGGGAGCCCTGCCTCTACTGCTCTTCGGTAGGGAGCTGAGCTCCCTGCCTTCCTTCCTTTGGGTTTGGGCAGTCGACCCACCTCCTATTTTTGGATCTTGGTGTCCTAACCTTTTTACACATCGCACGTTGCACAACGGTGTCGCACACACCCCCGCGGTCCGAGACTGTCAGCTCTTATACTCGCAAGTGTACGACATAACCGCAACCCCTACAAGGTAGGGGCAAGTGATGCAAAAAGTCTAGAAAAGAATAAAATGCTAGAATACGTAAATCTATAAAAATGTAAAGATTATTTACTTTACTTTTTAATAATTATTCGGTGTTGGTACCTGATGAATTCTTTGTGCTCTTATGCTTCTGCCTTCACTTTCATGTTTTCTATTATATGCTATTGGTTCTTTCTTAGCTACCATACTCGGAGCAGGGACTTGCCTCATGTGACCCTGCTATTGCAAGCCTCGCAGGGCATACAGGTGCACGTGGCGATTCTCGCTCTTTTTGAAAGACGCAAAATTGTGTAACGACAATTTAGTTTCAAAAAAAAAAAATCTTCTATGTGAAATCCCACCTTTTCGAGTTGACTAAGCTAGCCATTCTCTGTGCACTGCTAGATGCAGTTAGCGTTACCCCGAGTCAAGACACTTGGGAGGTATATGGGGATTCATGGAGATCCTAAGCCTTGTATGATTCTGTTGTATACTTTGAGCACATAACAAATGACTTTGTCAGATGATGTGTTGGGTTATCCTTTGAGATACCCATGCCTACCATCGTAGACATGTCTTTTGAGAAGGACAGAATGTTGCACTACTATTGGTAGTATGAGAGGTCGGTGAAACCTCGAAACGTGCAATGAACACATTTGCTAGAACCACATAAAATGTGATGATGTGTCTTCACAGGCTGGATGTTCATGTGGGTCTAACAGACTAGAGCATATAGGATGAGACGGTGGTTAAGAAACCCCCATCGTGCTCATTCGTCTCTCATGGTTCATTAAGAGAGATGATGGATGAAACAAAACTTCGATGAATAGGCCATTAATGGCAGTTACGGGCAAAAGACTTAGCTTTCTCATTCATCAGAATTAGGAAAAATGGGCTACAAAAGGTAGCTTACAGTTGGATGCATCCATGGGATACTCACACGCCTTTGGGGATTTACTCTCTTGGCCACTGGTCATCCCCTTAGGAGCAGACTTAGTCAGTCACCCAATGTATCATAAAACACATAGCATAATAAACCCTCGGGATAGTCTCGATTGTTTCTATGTTTCGTGTCATATGCGTACCCACATACCCCGCTAACAATTAGAATAAAATATAACATGCTCACACTACAATTGAATGTGTACTATAGTTAGTTGTTTTGAACAAGAATAATGTGACATTTTTTCCTTTTGTGTTTCTGTATGAGCAAAGTGCCCGACCACGAGTACCAATTTCGCTCTCTTCGACAAGATGTGAAATTGGGTATCGGTCTATGGGGGATTATGGACATCTCCAGATTATAGACTTGTTTGGACTTACTTGTTTCATGTTTGCGGTGCCTTTGAGTAATCCTTTGTCTACCATCGTAGTTACGACTTTTTGACAGTGATGTCAGGTTGTACAATGATGAGTAGTACAGGAGGTTGATGAACCTCATGGTATGCAATGAGTACAATTGATTACCATGCTTTCCTGAAATAAACACAATAAAGGATGATGCTTGACTAAATAAATAATAAAAATAAATAATTTTAAAATTCATAATTTAAAAAAAAATCCAAAATACCCTTGAAAATTGACCTTTATTGCAAAATAAGGTTAAAAATAGGGTTTTTCAAAAAAGATTTTATTTCATTCGGGGATCAAACAAGTTCAAAACAAAGCCAAATCGGGTGTAGAGCACCCTAATATGATTATGAACATGATCAAACCCTAAAAATATAAAACCTTTTATTAAAAATTTGAAACATTAGAAAAAAATTATTTTTTGTCGTATTTCAGTTGAATTAGGACTCCGCGAGCATCCTATTTTTATGAAATAACTAAATAATGCATCAAATAAATTTTAAAATTCATAAAAATTGACATGGATACTTATAATGAACCTAAAATTAAAATGCAATAAAAAAATATAATTTTTGAGATTATTTTGATATAAAAATTGAATAAAAAGATGAAAATATGCAATTTTACCTGCAGTAGAGTACTTGTCACAGTGTCAGGCTCTATTCAGATATCAAACGACCATAAAAATTTATAACATTTGACAAATAAAAACAGGACAAATGAAAAAAATAACACTTTTTACAGATCGGAAAAATCATCTTCAGTTAGAGAGATATGATTCCGACAATACGTACTTGATTCTGACCTATACATAATGATGTGAAACAGATAGATCCGGTTTTGGGTGTAGGGAAATATAAAAAAGCAATATCAAAATTTATAAAATTTTATAGAGACAAACTAGAGACTACAGAGAGAAAAACCCTATTTACGGATCGGAAAAATGATTTTCGGTGAGGGAGAAATCATTCCGGCAAGTTGAACCATTATTTGAATCAAAATTTTCACTCAAGAAATACAGACTATGATTGTGAGCCTTAAAAAAATAGAAATACAAAGTGAAAATTTATGAAATTTTTACCACTGAAATTAGACATGTAGATAAATCTGTGTCTTTTTACGAATCATCGATACGATCTCCGGTTAAGGAGAAATCATTCTAGTAAGTTGACTCAAACCATGAATCGGGTCTGCCAGTTGACGAAATACATACGTTGTTGTTCGATCAAAGAAGCATAGAAATTTACCATAGAAATTTATAAAAAATTTACAGATTGCAGTAGACATAATGAGGAATACACTTCTTTTTTACAGATCATCAATCAGATCTCAAACGAGGGAGATATGACATCGGAAACATGCTCTTGAATTTCTATAGCATTTTTCTGACTTAGAAAATAGGTTCTGACTTTGATTTTTGAACACAGGGTTACAGATTTCTAAAAATCCTGATTGTTTTATTGAAAATCGTAGGTATATGAATAATTTCACCATAAAAAAATCAGATTTTATTAGCATATATAAGCTGGTAAAATAAATATATTAATAGATGGTCAGATTTGTAAATAACAAATCTAAAACCCTAGAATGAAATAACATGGATTATTCATGCTAAAAACATAAAAAAATGTGTAACTAATGCAATGAATCATGATTTGATGCTTGAACAACTAAAATAAACATGAATATGATAAAATAAACAAAAAAATTAAGGAAAGTATAGTTACAAATTTGATTTAGCCATTAAAAGAGATATTTGACCTATAAAAATGATGAATCTCGATCTTTTTTTGACATTTAACATAATAAACGATTCCAACGGATCAAAATGTGAAAATAACCATGGATGATCAATAAATCATCATCTTGGGTCGTGAGCATTGGCCTTGAATGAAAAAAAAGAGAAACACGTGCACAAAAGGGGGCAGCAATGGTGGAAATAATAAAAAAATAAAAAAATAAAAAGAGGAAGGGATGCTCACCTTGGGCTGCAACAATGGAGGACGATGGACTTGAGGAGGAAGAAAGAGCAATGAGAGAGGGAGAGAAGATGATGTGGGGGTCAAAATCCTAGATGGCCCTATTTATAAAAAAATTTAAAACTCTTAATTAAGAGTTAGATTTGTTTAAAAGAGTTTCAAAACAAATAAAACTAAGGGGAGGGGGTGGGGGGAGATTTCTACATGGGAGTTTTAACCTAACAAGGCACTAACTAATTAACACTAATTGAGTCCTAATTGACTTTGAAAATCCTCAAATGTGGCACCACCTCTGTGGGCCGACATTTAGTTTTTAAAACTTTAATTAAAGGTTAAAAACAAGGTTTAAAAATACTAAAATAAAGGTAGAGTTTTAAAATCAATTTTGACTTTTTCAAACTTCTAATATAACTTGAACACTAACTAAACCCTAAACTAACCTAAATATTCTCAAATGTGGTGCCACCTACTGTGGGTCCCATTTGATTTTTCAAAAAACAATTTTAAAAACCTGAAAATAAAGGGGTTAAAAATGATTTTTTCGAAAAGCTTCAAAAGGACACCTATAATCACTAATATTTTTGTATTTTTTGAAATGTGTCAAACATGAAAATGAATTGGAATTGGATAAGAAAATGATAAATTAGGGTTTACACCCCTGCAGGGTGAGCCCCACACGAAGAAAGTTGTAAAAATTGAAAATTGGTTTAAAAATCAAGTTTAAAACGAATCCATATCATTTTTTCTAAAAAAAATTGTTTTTTTAATAAAGGATGTAAAGCCTTGGGGATTGGCCAAATGGAAAATGTCGATTTAAAACCCTGGTTTTTAAAATTGATTTCAAAATAAGGTTTTGCAACTCGAATCTGGATTTGAGATTTTGAAAAAACAGAGATTTGGACCTCGAAGATGACATGCAATGCAATGAAATGCAATAAAATGATATGATACAATGAAAAATGACATGAAATGATATCAAATGGTATAAAATGATATTAAATATAAACCCTCGGCAAAGGATTTGAAGTCCCGGACCCCTGGCAAGGACAAAGAACTTAACATTCTTGTTCGAATGCAAAAATTGATAATTAGATATCAGACCCGCTGTTGGATCTGATCCAAATGTGATTTGAGTCTCGGATATGGCTAAAATTTCTAGTTAAGGAACCGATTCGAGCTTCGATTAGTGGTTGTACCAGCTGGGAGAATGATAAAATGAGGTTTCAGACCAAAATGATTTCAGAAATGATTTTTCCTCTGCAGGGTATGGAGTGACACTGGAACGAGATTTTAACTGGTTTACACTGAATCCTAGGGTTTCTAAACTCAGGTGAACTAAAAAGACACTGACTCAACTAAACTTTCAGGCTGAATGATTGAGAAATGACCCAATTCTCAGAGAAATGGTGAGAAATCACCACTGGAGTGAAGTGGGTCACAAAAATGTACTATGTTTGAGCTTGAATAAAGGTCAGTAATACTGAGATGAACTAAATCTAGAGCTCAAACATTAGCTCAACTGACTGGATTTAGTTCAATTTCAGTTGAAATAAGCTAAAATGGACTCCAATAATATGGGGAATGGATTTGAACTAAAATTGGACTACTTGAACTCTCGATGAGCTCAAGTTAGACTCAAAAGGACATGATTGACTGGAATTGATTGACTCGAAGACAATTGGCTTGTATTTGAGCTAGAAATGAGCTCATTTCTTGAGAAATAAACTGATTTTAGTCGAAATGGTAAGAAATGAACATAGTTCGCTCATCGTGAGCTCAGAGGAGATAGAAATGACTGGCATTCTAACTGTTCTAAACTTAAAAATGAGCTTTATTGATTCTGAGTGGCTGAGATCTAAGGTGACCTAAGGGTAAAATGGTAAATTTTCTAACAAAATAGGGGTAAAATGACACCTAAACTAAGATCAACCTAGGGTTAAACTCCTAAGAGGATTGACATCTGCTGAAAGGGGGTGTTTGAAGATGAACAAGGAAAATTTGGGGTATTTACAGATGTCACTCTTTGCTACTAAGCCGGTTTAGAGCCGAGCTTAATGGCAAAAACACACACACCAACTTTGGGCTATAAAAATGCCTCAATTAGAAGAATCTGACTGAGTATGGAAGAATTAGCTCTGGTGATAATGGTGGTAGATATAAAATGGGGGATGAAGAAGAAGATTCACCTCATCAAAATGAGGCTCAGGCTTGGCCTTTACCTGAATGGGAAGAAGATAATACCTCAGGAAATAAGACTCAGGTGTAACCCTTAACCTGAACGGGCATGAATAATATGAAATCCTCGAATGAAGAAACCATGATGGAACCCAGATTTTACAAAATAGATTCGAGAGGGGTTTGCAAAAGGTAAGAAAAATGAGATTGCAGGAGGAAACTCAAAAGATGAATAAGGCAATTCTTTGGAAGAAGTATAAGGCAAACTTTTCGTTAGTGCAAAAGACAAATAAGGCAACTCTCTCAAAGAGGGGCAAGGGTGATTCTTTTGATAACACAAAAGACAAATGAGGCGACTCTTTTGAAGTGGAACAAAGCAATTTTTTTATAACGCGAAAGATGAAAAAAGCAATCCTTTCAGAAAAGAGCGAGGCAATTCTTTCGACAACGCGAAAGACGAATAAGGTAATCATGTCGGAGAGGAGCAAGGCAATTCTTTCGGCAACGCGAAAGATGAATAAAATAATCCTTTAGACAACACGAAAGATGAGTAGGGCAATCTTTTCAGAGAGTAGTGAGGCAATTCTTTCGACAACGCAAAAGACAAATAGGGCAATCCTTTCGAAGAGAAGTAGGGTGATTCTTTCGACAACGTGAAAGACGAATAAGGAAATTCTTTTGAAGAGGAGTGAGGCAATTCTTTCGACAACGCGAAAGATGAGTAGGGCAATTCTTTTAGAGGGGAGTGAGGCAATTCTTTCGACAACGCGAAAGATGAGTAGGGCAATTCTTTTAGAGGGGAGTGAGGCAATTCTTTCGATAATGTGAAAGATGAATAGGGCAATCCTTTCGGAGAGGAGTGAGGCAATTATTTTGACAATGCGAAAGACGAACAGGGCAATCCTTTTGGAGAGGAGTAAAGCAATTCTTTCGACAACGCAAAAGATGAATAGGGCAATCCTTTCAGAGAGGAGTGGGGCAATTCTTTCGACAACGCAAAAGATGAGTAAAGCAACCCTTTCAGAGAGGAGTGAGGCAATTTTTTTGGCAACGCAAAAGATGAATAGAACAATCCTTTCGGAGAGGAGTAGGACGATTCTTTCGACAACGTGAAAGACAAATAGGGCAATCTTTTTTAAGAGGAGTGAGGCAATTCTTTCAACAATGTGAAAGATGAGTAGGGTGATTCTTTCAACACATTACTCTCTCTCTCTCTCTCTCTCTCTCTATATATATATATATATATATATATATATATATATTAGTAATGATAAGTAGCTCCCAGAGCACCTATTCTCACCTAATAAAAGCTTCAAATTTCAAATTTTTTGAGATTTTTCTTTGATCAGACCATATAGATATGATCTACAATCATTATTTAGTGAAAACCAAGTTTTGGATCATGTGATTATGGCATAGTGTAAGGCTTTTAAGATCTTTGAAAATCAACGGCTCACAATGTACCAAAATTTCATGACTAAAAAAAACTTATTTTTATGTCCAAAAAACATGATCCAAGGCATGATTCCTATCAAGTAAACTAAAAATGATGCTTTGTCACGGTGCTTGCCGTATTGGTGGAAGAACGCTCACGACTAATCATTGGATGGAATGCCTCTAAAGCTTGAATAGAAATTGGAAACCTAAGCTGTCATCTACCAAGTCTGGGCTGGCCAACCTGTTTGAAATCCTTTCAAAGGATAACAAGGACCCTTCTCAAGGAGTCGGACTCTCATAACCAATTGTAGGATGATATGATCGTTGAACCTCCTCCTGGATTTGCAGTCGATGGCACTCAACTGAGTGAGGACTCTAGGAAGCAAGATTCAAATTGCCAGAATGGATCTAAATCAATCTCACATGTGAGTTCGTCAGGTTAGTTGCAGGGGTCATCTTTTCCTGGTTTGTTGAGTGGCTTTGCTGAACTAATTGGGCTGATTGGGAACCTGTTGGATACCGACCAACAATTGCCCCGTGTGCAGTGCATGGTTGTCGTGGCTCTTGCTTCCGCGTCACCATGTGACCACCCTAATCCTACCGTTACCATCTCTTTCCCCCAACCATTTCCTCCTTTTGCACCTTGTGGCCCCCCTCCTCCCATCGTCACCCCAATCTTCTCTAACCCCCTGCCTATCTCTTCTGTCCCGTTGGCGCAGCGGGAGGGGGAGGGGCTGAGTCCCTCTCCTTTTCTCTTTGTTCTTGCCGAGCAGACAAGGGCTCAGCCCCTGTCACCCCCTTGTCCCTGCAGCCAAGGGGTGAAGCCCCTGCCTCTCTGGCCTTCCATCGGGCTGGTAGGGGGCCGATCCCCCTAGCCCCCTCCCACTGTTGTTCGGGCATGGGAGCAAGGCTCCCTGCCTCTGCCACTGTCTGCAGCTTGCAAGGCCCTGGCAGGAGGGCCTTTGCTATTCCAGCAGATAGGGAGCCCTGCCTCTAGTGCTCTTCCGTAGGGAGCTGAGCTCCCTGACTTCCTTCCTTTGGGTTTGGGCTGTTGACCCGCCTCCTATTTTTGGATCTTGGTGTCCTAACCTTTTTACGCATCGCACGTTGCACAACTGTGCCGCACACACCCCCACGGTCCGAGACTGTCAACTCTTATACTCGCAAGCGTACACATAACCGCAACCCCTCCAAGGTAGGGGCAAGTGATGCAAAAAGTCTAGAAAAGAATAAAATGCTAGAATACGTAAATCTATAAAAATGTAAAGATTATTTACTTTACTTTTTAATAATTATCACTACAACAAAAATGTCAATTCACGACGGATAGTAGCGACGACATTTTTCCGTCACCAATTAGCGACGGCTTAGCGAGCGTCACTAATCCGTCGCTAAGTTTCGTGATATTCACAGATGTAGCGATGGAAAATGGTCCGTCGCTACGTTGCGACGGCTTAGCGACGGACCATTTTTGTCGCAACAACACGCTGTGGTTAGCGACGGATTGGGCGACGACATTTTTCCGTCTTTACTTAGCGACGCCGTTAGTGACGGACATATTCTGTCGCTAAGGAGTTGTATATATTTACGCCGGCTTAGCGACTGAATAATTTTGTCGCTAATTTTCGCGTAAATCTGATCAGAACCCTTTTCCCTCTTTTCCTGTTTCCTCTCTCCCACCCTCCCTACGCAGCCCGACGCCTTCCTCCGCCGCCTGTCGCCCCGTGTTCCGCCCGAGCCGTCGCCCTGCCGACCGATGCATTCCCCGCCGAAGACAGGTTCGCCCGCCCTCCCTACGCGTTTCAAGCAGGGGTTAAACCCCCTGCCTTTCCGGCATGGAGGGTCGACCCCCTGCCGGAAAGGCAGGGGGTCGACCCCCCAGACCCCCTGCCTTTACGGCACGGCAGGGGGTTTAACCCCCTGCGTTTCCGGCTGGGGGGGTCGACCCCCTGCCGGAAACGCATGTGGTTTAACCCCTGCGTTTCCAGCAGCGGTTAAACCCCCTGCCGTAAAGGCAGGGGGTTTAACCCTCTGCCGTGCCGGAAACGCAGGGGTTTAACCCCTGCGTTTCCGGCATGGGGGGTCGACCCCCTACCTTTCCGGCAGGGGGTTAACCCCATGCCGGAACAGGCAGGGGGTTAACCCCTTGCGTTTTCGGCAGGGGTTCGACCCCCCTACCTTTCCGGCAGGTCGACCCCGGCAGGGGGTCGACTCACTGGCGGAAAGGCTGGGGGTCAGTTAACCCCCTATGTTCCGTAAGGGGGTTGACCTTCTACCGGAACAGCAGGGGAGTCGACCTCTTGCCGGAACAACTTCCTTTTTTTTGTGGCGACTTTTTTTTAAAACTGCATTTTTTTGTGCAGATTTTTCAACGGAACCAGCTCGTGCTCAGCCACCTGTGGTAAGTAAGTGACAAAAACAATGCAAATCGGGTAAATACCCGTGGTGAGTAAGTGATGCAAGCGTATCACATGTTATTTAATTTATTAGATGTAACACTTTATTGTTCACACACTCATTTAGTTGTTGATATTTAGGGTTGCTTTGTTGGAGTTCGGAGATCATGCTGAGCATGATTTTAATGTATGAATATGGAAGTGTTCTTATTTTTGGAGTACGAAGTTCATGCTAAGCATGGTAGTAGTTAGTGAGATATTGAAGTGTGTTTGCTGCAGGTACATGTTTGCCATTTGTTTGATATGAATGATTACGATGTATTGCAATGTTTGATGTAATTATATCCATGCTTGCATATAGTTACTTTCAATTTGATTTTGACTTCCATGTGAAATTTTATAATAAAAGCATGCTTCAAATTATTGTATCGTGTCATTAATAGTTTGCACATGAAAATATTAAGTTATCAATGCATGCATCAAAATTCTTGTTATTGTTTGACATAGTATATTGCATGATAAATTTGATATTTTCTTCATCGTAGCATTCTGATTGTTTTCTTTTAATTCGTTAGGATACTATTCGTAACATCATACGACAGAATGATTGCAAATCGTGAATGGATGTACCGTAGGATAGTGGACAATGAGTTATCGCATGAATATATGGATGGTGTTGACAGTTTTATTGAATTTGCAACGGTAAGTGTTAGTACAGTGGATCCTACATGTCAGATTAGGTGTCCCTGCAAGATTTGTAAGAATAATTGATTTGTAGAACCTCATAGCGTTAGACATCACCTATACAGGAAGGGTTTTATGAGTGATTATCAGAACTGGATGTTTCATGGAGAAGAATTTAGAAACGATTTTGATGCACGGGTGAATGTGGTGCACGATAATCCATATACGGATTTGATATTTGATGCCGCAGGAACAGAACTGGGTTCTGCTATGAGTTCTAGTGATGTAAGAACTGCCATAGATGAAGAATCACCAAACGATGCGGCTAGTAGATTTTATGATTTACTTAGAGATGCAACGATTACTATCAATCAGATGATGTCTATGACTTCGCTTATGGTCACGATGTTGCGCATGATATGCATGTCATATCTCCATTGGCCGATGAAACATTCATAGAGGAATGTGATCCAAATGATGTACCAAGTGGATGGGCAAACAATGAAGAAGAAGAAAAAGAAGAAAGTCAAACTAGTGACGAGGAAGAATTCTCAAGCTAGTGAGCAAAATCTTATACTACAAACCTATATTTAAATGCATTGCAGTACTTGATGTGAGTTGTATTGCAATACTTGGTGTGAATGATTAAAAATTTTATTTGAATGTATTGTAATACTTGATATGAATGATTCGAATGCATTGTAATACTTGATGTGAATGATTTCAATTATTTGAATGTATTATAATTTATGCAACGAATGATTTGAATTAGTGCAATACTTGATGTGAATGATTTGAATTATTTGAATGCATTGTAATACTTGATGCGAATGATTTGAATGCATTGCAATGCTTGATGTGAATGACTTGAATGTGTTGTAATACTTGATGTGAATTATTTGAATGTATTGTATGACATATATTATTTGTTAGAATATGGTTCGTGGAGGTTATAGTGGTCGCTCATCCAGTAGTAGCCAGGCTCAGCCTTTATCTTCACGGGCTCCTGTGATAGGTATATCATATAACTAATTGGATGCTTAATTAGTTCAAATGCGCATTCTGAGAATTTCTAATGTATTTTTTTACAGATGATGTTGCGCCTGTACACGACCCACCTACACCAGTTGATCACACAAGTCAACAGCCAACACAGAAAACAGGGTCTTCTCAGGCTGGCACAAGAAGACTCATTCGAATAGTGTATATCGATAATCGGCCGTAAGTATTTTGTTTTCAATTATTGCATATCTTTTAAATATTTTATATTGATATTTACTGTGTAATAATTTATGTGCAGCACGAGGTTTGAGCCACAAGAAGTAGTACGGGAGATTAGGAATTCACTTCTTCAACATCTACCAGGACCAGTTGCTCAATGGAAAGAGTACCCAAAAGAGGTGTTAGACAGATTGTGGTCCTCATTCATGGTATACAATTGTTCCTCATAGTTAATGTGTTTCATATTTAATTTATTTAAGCAATGTCTACTAACTTTCTGAAAATATTTGTAGGCTTCGAATCGCTTCGCAACTACGGTGGAAGAAAATGATGCAAGGAAGGTGTGGCAGAAGGTGGCTGCCAATCGATTTGCAGACATGCTGCACACTATGAAGACTGCAGCAAAAAAAGCATCTGGCGTAGTAGATGATCCATTACTGTGGAAGGGCCATGGTCCTATTACTATCAGAAGAGATTACTGGGATGAAATGTGCGATAAGTGGGCAGGAGATACATTTAAAAATGGCTCTGCGAAGGCTTCACAAAATTGATCGAAGATGCCCGAAGCCCATCTACACACAGGTGGATCTAAGACATTTGGGCGTCACCTAAAGAAAATGGTAACTCATTAATATATAATATTAATTTTATAAGTATTGTTGCAAACTTGTGTACTAAATCTTTTGTTATTTAACTTCGCAGGAAGCAGAAAAAGGAGGCAGTGTACCATATAAGGATGTGTTTGTAGAAACACATAAACGAAAGACCACGGGAGTCTTCGTATCAGAGAAGGCGAGAACGACAACGGTATGTATTAATTCTATTAATAATCATTGCAATATATATGCAAGTTATCATAATGTTATCATTAATTATTAATGAATACTTTAAACATTGTTTTGTAGGAGGCATATGAGCAATAGATGGTAGAGCGATATGGCGATGACACTACTCAGCATCCATCATTTGATCCTACAGCATGGGTGACTGCAGCAGGTGAAAACAAAAAAGGTCGCGTGTTCGGGTTTGGGAGTAATATGAACACTTCACCAGTTATTGGTTCTTCCAGTTACGGCTCACCGACTTCTTGCGCCGACATAAGCTCCAAGCAGCCGACTATTCTTTTCGGTGATGATGTACGCTAGATCGTTAATGAATCACTGAATAACTACTTCCAATACACCGTCGCCCCCTTTCTCCGAAATGAGATCAAGGCCGCTGTTCTGGAAACGGGATCTTCGATTCCAGGTCCCTCTTAGGTATAATCACATATTTAGTTTTTTGTTTGCTTTAGAACACATATGAGCATAATCGAATCACATATATAACTTTTTGCCTGCCTAAGAACACATATGAGCATGTTATAATCACATATTCAGTTTTTTGACTGCCTTAGAGCACATATGAGCATGCTATAATAACATATAGAGTTTTTTTTTATTGCCTTAGAGCACATATGAGCATGCTATAATCACATATAAAGTTTTTTTGCCTGCCTAAGAACACATATGAGCATGATAGAATCACATATAAAGTTTTTTTGACTGCATTAGAACACATATGAGCATGCTATAATCATATATTCAGTTTTTTGACTGCCTAAGAACATATATGAGCATATTATAATCACATATTCAGTTTTTTGACTGCCTTAGCACACATATGAGCATGCTATAATAACATATAGAGTTTTTTTATTGCCTTAGACCACATATGAGCATGCTATAATCACATATAAATTTTTTTGCCTGCCTTAAAGCACATATGAGCATGTTATAATCACATATTCAGTTTTTTGACTGCCTAAGAACACATATGAGCATGATAGAATCACATATAAAGTTTTTTTGACTGCATTAGAACACATATGAGCATGCTATAATCACATATTCAATTTTTTGACTGCCTAAGAACACATATGAGCATGTTATAATCATATATTCAGTTTTTTGACTGCCTTAGCACACATATGAGCATGCACAAATCACATATAGAGTTTTTTTACTACCTTAGAACATATATCATTTATGATAGAATCACATATAATTTTTTTTGCTTTGCCTGCCTTAGAGCACATATGAGCATGCTATAATCACATATTCAATTTTTTGACTGCCTTAGCACACATACGAGCATGATCGAATCACATATATAGTTTTTTGTCTGCCTTAAAGCACATCTGAGCATGGTAGAATCACATATTGAGTTTTTCTAGATGCCTTACAACACATATGAACATGCTATAATCACATATTCAATTTTTTGACTGCCTTAGCACACATATGAGCATGATAGAATCACATATATATATATATATATATATATATATATATATATATATATATATATATATATATATATATATATATATAAAACTTTTTGTCTGCCTTAGAGCACATATGAGCATGATAGAATTACATATAGAGTTTTTTTATTGCCTTAGATCACACATGAGCACATGATAGAATCACATATAGTGTGTAATTTATTTCATTATATTTTGTTTATCAATACTGATTGTTCTTTTCTTGTGTAGGCTGCTAGCGATAATCAGCGTAGTGGAGTTGAAGGGACAGATAAAGACAATGAACAAGAAGACGCACAAAATCTTGGCGATGATTAGAGAACTGTGTTGAAGAAGTTCTATTTTTTTATGTTTCCTAATTGTAATTGTTGAATTGTAAATAATTAAACTTGTTAATTTTAAGGTGGAACGATTAATTGTTGTAGATTCTTGTTATATGAAATTTTTTGTGTGGTTTGTTTTTTATTTACAGGAAATATAAATTGTACAGTTCTCGGTATTTAATTTTCAAATAAATTTTTTTTTAATTTTTTTTCGTGTTTGCGATGGAACCATCCGTCGCTATTCATATAAATCTAGCGACGGCACAGCGACGGAAGTAAATCCGTCGCCAAGCTGTGGTCGCCGTTTAGTACCGGCGGATTGGCGACGGAATATAGCACTCGTTAGTCCGTCGCAATTAGCGACGGACCTGGCGACGGAATAATTCCGTCGCCAGTTAGCGTCGAAATATTCGCGACGTAAGCATATCGTCGCCACGTTGTCGCTAATCCGTCGCTAACATGGGTAGCGACGGATTAGCGACAGAATGTGGTCGTCGCTAATCTACTGCTTTGTTGTAGTGTATTCGGTGTTGGTACCTGATGAATTCTTTGTGCTCTTATACTTCTGCCTTCACTTTCATGTTTTCTATTATATGTTATTGGTTCTTTCTTAGCTACCATACTCGGAGCAGAGCCTTGCCTCATGTGACCCTGCTATTGCAGGCCTCGCAGGGCATACAAGTGCACATGGCGATTCTCGCTCTTTTTGAAAGACGCAAAATTGTGTAACGACACTTTAGTTTCAAAAAAAAAATCTTCTATGTGAAATCCCACCTTTTGGAGTTGACTAAGCTAGCCATTCTCTGTGCACTGCTAGATGCAGTTAGCGTTACCCCGAGTCAAGACACTTGGGAGGTACGTGGGGATTCATGGAGATCCTAAGCCCTGTATGATTTTGTTGTATACTTTGAGCACATAACAAATGACTTTGTCAGATGATGTGTTGGGTTATCCTTTGAGATACCCATGCCTACCATTGTAGACATGTCTTTTGAGAAGGTCAGAATGTTGCACTACTATGGGTAGTATGAGAGGTCGGTGAAACCTCAAAACGTGCAATGAACACTTTTGCTAGAACCACATAAAATGTGATGATGTATCTTCACAGACTGGATGTTCATGTGGGTCTAACAGACTAGAGCATATAGGATGAGACGGTGGTTAAGAAACCCCCATCGTGCCCATTCGTCTCTCACGGTTCATTAAGATGGATGGTACAAAACTTCGATGGATAGGCCATTAATGACAGTTATGGGCAAAAGACTTGGCTTTCTCAGTCATCAGAATTAGGAAAAATGGGCTACAAAAGGTAGCTTACAGTTGGATGCATCCATGGGATACTCACACGCCTTTGGGGATTTACTCTCTTGGCCACTGGTCATCCCCTTAGGAGCAGACTTAGTCAGTCACCCAATGTATCATAAAACACATAGCATAATAAACCCTCAGGATAGTCTCGATTGGTTCTATGTTTCGTGTCATATGCGTACCCACATACCCAGCTAACAATTAGAATAAAATATAACATGCTCACACTACAATTGAATGTGTACTATAGTTAGTTGTTTTGAACAAGAATAATGTGACATTTTTTCCTTTTGCGTTTCTGTATGAGCACACTGGGCAAAGTGCCCGACCACGAGTACCAATTTCGCTCTCTTCGATAAGATGTGAAATTGGGTATCGGTCTATGGGGGATTATGGACATCTCCAAATTATAGACTTGTTTGGACTTACTTGTTTCATGTTTGGGGTGCCTTTGAGTAATCCTTTGTCTACTATCGTAGTTACGGCTTTTTGACAGTGATGTCGGGTTGTACTATGATGAGTAGTACGGGAGGTTGATGAACCTCATGGTATGCAATGAGTACAATTGATTACCATGCTTTCCTGAAATAAACACAATAAAGGATAATGCTTGACTAAATAAATAATAAAAATAAATAATTTTAAAATTCAGAATTAAAAAAAATAGCCAAAATACCCTTGAAAATTGACCTTTATTGCAAAATAAGGTTAAAAATAGGGTTTTTTCAAAAAAGATTTTATTTCATTCGGGGATCAAACAAGTTTAAAACAAAGCCAAATCAGGTGGAGAGCACCCTAATATGATTATGAACATGATCATACCCTAAAAATATAAAACTTTTTAAGAAAAATTTGAAACATTAGAAAAAAATTATTTTTTGTCGTATTTCAGTTGAATTAGGACTCCGCGAGCATCCTATTTTTATGAAATAACTAAATAATGCATCAAATAAATTCTAAAATTCATAAAAATTGACATGGATACTTATAATGACCCTAAAATTAAAATTCAATAAAAAAATATAATTTTTGAGATTATTTTGATATAAAAATTGAATAAAAAGATGAAAATATGCAATTTTACCTGCAGTAGAGTACTTGTCACAGTGTCAGGCTTTAATCAGATATCAAACGACCATAAAAAATTATAACATTTGACAAATAAAAATAGGACAAATGAAAAAAATAACACTTTTTACAGATCAAAAAAATCATCTTCAGTTAGAGAGATATGATTTCGGCAATACGTACTTGATTCTGACCTATACATAATGATGTGAAACAGATAGATCCAGTTTCGGGTGTAGGGAAATATAAAAAAGAAACATCAAAATTTATAAATTTTTACAGAGACAAACTAGAGATTACAAAGAGAAAAACCCAATTTACGGATCGAAAAAATGATTTTCGGTGAGGGAGAAATCATTCCGGCAAGTTGAACCATTATTTGAATCAAAATTTTCACTCAAGAAATACAGACTATGATTGTGAGCCTTAGAAAAATAGAAATACAAGATGAAAATTTATGAAATTTTTACCACTAAAATTAGACATGTAGGTAAATCTGTGCCTTTTTACGGATCATCGATACGATCTCCGGTTATGGAGAAATCATTCTAGTAAGTTGACCCAAACCATGAATCGGGTCTGTCAGTTCACGAAATACATATGTTGTTGTTGGATCAAAGAAGCATAGAAATTTATCATAGAATTTTATAAAAATTTTACAGATTGCAGTAGACATCATGAGGAATACGCTTCTTTTTTACAGATCATCGATCGGATCTCAAACGAGGGAGATATGACCTCGGAAAGATGCTCTTGAATTTCTATAGCATTTTTCTGACTTAGAAAATAGGTTCTGTCTTTGATTTTTTAACACAGGGTTACAAATCTCTAAAAATCTTGATTGTTTTATTAAAAATCATAGGTATATGAATAATTTCACCATAAAAAAATCAGATTTTATTAGCATATATAAACTGGTAAAATAAATATATTAACAAATGGTCAGATTTGTAAATAACAAATCTAAAACCGTAGAATGAAATAACATGGATTATTCATGCTAAAAACATAAAAAAATGTTTAACTAATGCAATGAATCATGATTTGATGCTTGAACAACTAAAATAAACATGAATATGATAAAATAAACAAAAAAATTAAGGAAAATATAGTTACAAATTTGATTTAGTCATTAAAAGAGATATTCGACCTATAAAAAGGTTGAATCTCGATCTTTTTTGGACATTTAACATAATAAACGATTTGCCAACGATTCCAACGGATCAAAAATGTGAAAATAACCATGGATGATCAATAGTTCATCATCTTGGGTCGTGAGCATTGTCCTTGAATGAAAAAAAAGAGAAACACGTGCACAAAAGGGGGCAACAATGGTGGAAATAATAGAAAAATAATTAAAAAATAAAAAGAGGAAGGGATGCTCACCTTGGGCTGCAACAATGGAGGATGCTGGACTTGAGGAGAAAGAAAGAGCAATGAGAGAGGGAGAGAAGATGATGTGGGGGTCAAAATCCTAGATGGCCCTATTTATAAAAAATTTTAAAACTCTTAATTAAGAGTTAGATTTGTTTAAAAGAGTTTCAAAACAAATAAAACTAAGGGGAGGGAGTGGGGGGGGGGATTTCTACATGGGAGTTTTAACCTAACAAGGCACTAACTAATTAACACTAATTGAGTCCTAATTGACTTTGAAAATCCTCAAATGTGGCACCACCTCTGTGGGCCCACATTTAGTTTTTAAAACTTTAATTAAAGGTTAAAAACAAGGTTTAAAAATACTAAAATAAAGGTAGAGTTTTAAAATCAATTTTGACTTTTTCAAACTTCTAATATAACTTTAAACCCTAAACTAACCTAAATATTCTCAAATGTGGTGCCACCTACTGTGGGCCCCATTTGATTTTTCAAAAAACGATTTTAGAAACCTAAAAATAAAGGGGTTAAAAATGATTTTTTCGAAAAGCTTCAAAAGGACACCTATAATCACTAATATTTTTGTATTTTTTGAAATGTGTCAAACATGAAAATGAATTGGAATTGGATAAGAAAATGAAAAATTAGGGTTTACACCCCTGCAGGGTGAGCCCCACACGAAGAAAGTTGTAAAAATTGGAAATTGGTTTAAAAATCGAGTTTAAAACGAATCCAGATCATTTTTTCTAAGGAAAATGTTTTTTAATAAAGGATGTAAAGCCCTGGAGATTGGCCAAATAAAAAATGTCGATTTAAAACCCTGGTTTTTAAAAATGATTTCAAAATAAGGTTTTGCAACTCGAATCTGGATTTGAGATTTTGAAAAAGCAGAGATTTGGACCTCGAAGATGACATGCAATGCAATGAAATGCAATAAAATGCTATGACACAATGAGAAATGACATGAAATGATATCAAATGGTATGAAATGATATGAAATATAAACCCTCGGCAAAGGATTTGAAGTCCCGGACCCCTGGCAAGGACAAAGAACTTAACATTTTTGTTCGAAGGCAAAAATTGATAATTAGATATCAGACCCACTGTTGGATCTGATCCAAATGTGATTTGACTCTCAGATATGGCTAAAATTTCTAGGAAAGGAACCGGTCTGAGCTTTGATTAGTTTTTTATACCAGCTGGGAGAATGATAAAATGAGGTTTCAGACCAAAATGATTTGAGAAATGATTTTTCCCCTGCAGGGTATCGAGTGACACTGGAACGAGATTTTAACTGGTTTACACTGAATCCTAGGGTTTCTAAACTCAGGAGAACTAAAAAGACACTGACTCAACTAAACTTTCAGGCTGAATGATTGAGAAATGACCAATTCTCAGAGAAATGGTGAGAAATCACCACTGGAGTGAAGTGGGTCACAAAAATGTACTATGTTTGAGCTGGAATAAAGGTCAGTAATACTGAGATGAACTAAATCTAGAGCTCAAACACTAGCTCAACTGACTGGATTTAGTTCAATTTCAGTTGAAATAAGCTAAAATGGACTCCAATAATATGGGGAATAGGTTTGAACTAAAACTGGACCACTTGAACTCTCGATGAGCTCAAGTTAGACTCAAAAGGACATGATTGACTGAAATTGATTTACTCGAAGACAATTGGCTTGTATTTGAGCTAGAAATGAGCTCATTTCTTGAGAAATAAACTGATTTTAGTCGAAATGGTCAGAAATGAACATAGTTCGCTCATCGTGAGCTCAGAGGAGCTAAAAATGACTGGCATTCTAACTGTTCTAAACTTAAAAATGAGCTTTGTTGATTCTGAGTGGTTGAGATCTAAGGTGACCTAAGGGTAAAATGGTAAATTTTCTAACAAAATAGGGGTAAAATGGCACCTAAACTGAGATCAACCTAGGGTTAAACTCCTAAGAGGATTGGCATCTGCTGAAAGGGGATGTTTGAAGATGAACAAGGAAAATTTGGGGTATTTACAGATGTCACTCTTTGCTACTAAGCCGGTTTAGAGCCGAGCTTAATGGCAAAAACACACACACCAACTTTGGGCTATAAAAATGCCTCAATTAGAATAATCTGACTGGGTATGGAAGAATTAGCTCTGGTGATAATGGTGGTAGATATAAAATGGGGGATGAAGAAGAAGATTCACCTCATCAAAATGAGGCTCAGGTTTGGCCCTTACCTGAATGGGAAGAAGATAATACCTCAGAAAATAAGGCTCAGGTGTAACCCTTAACCTGAACGGGCATGAATAATATGGAATCCTCGAATGAAGAAACCATGATGGAACCCAGATTTTACAAAATAGATTCAAGAGGGGTTTGCAAAAGGTAAGAAAAATGAGATTGCAGGAGGAAACTCAAAAGATGAATAAGGCAATTCTTTCGAAGAAGTATAAGGCAAACTTTTCGTTAGTGCAAAAGACAAATAAGGCAACTCTCTCAAAGAGGGGCAAGGGTGACTCTTTCGACAACACAAAAGACAAATGAGGCGGCTCTTTTGAAGTGGAACAAAGCAATTTTTTTGATAACACGAAAGATGAATAAAGCAATCCTTTCAGAAAAGAGCGAGGCAATTCTTTCGACAATGCGAAAGACGAATAAGGTAATCATGTCGGAGAGGAGCGAGGCAATTCTTTCGGCAACGCGAAAGATGAATAAAGTAATCCTTTAGACAACACGAAAGATGAGTAGGGAAATCCTTTCAGAGAGTAGTGAGGCAATTCTTTCGACAACGCGAAAGACAAATAGGGCAATCCTTTCGAAGAGAAGTAGGGTGATTCTTTCGACAACGTGAAAAACGAATAAGGAAATCCTTTTGAAGAGGAGTGAGGCAATTCTTTCGACAACGCGAAAGATGAGTAGGGCAATTCTTTTAGAGGGGAGTGAGGCAATTCTTTCGATAATGTGAAAGACGAATAGGGCAATCCTTTCGGAGAGGAGTGAGGCAATTATTTTGACAATGCGAAAGACGAACAGGGCAATCCTTTTGGAGAGGAGTAAAACAATTCTTTCGACAACGCAAAAGATGAATAAGGCAATCCTTTCAGAGAGGAGTGGGGCAATTCTTTCGACAACGCGAAAGATGAGTAGAGCAACCCTTTCAGAGAGGAGTGAGGCAATTTTTTTGGCAACGCGATAGATGAATAGGACAATCCTTTCAGAGAGGAGTAGGACGATTCTTTCGGCAACGTGAAAGACGAATAGGGCAATCTTTTTGAAGAGGAGTGAGGCAATTCTTTCGATAATGTGAAAGATGAGTAGGGTGATTCTTTTGCTAACACAAAAGATGAATAGGGCAATCCTTTTATAGAGGAGTGAGGCAATTCTTTCAACAACGCGAAAGATGAGTAGGGCAATCCTTTTGGAGAACAGTGAGGCAATTCTTTCGATAATGCAAAAGATGAGTAGAGAAATCCTTTTGGAGAGGAGTGAGGCAATTCTTTCGACAATGCGAAAGACGAATACGAATAGGGCAGACCTTTCGGAGAGGAGTAGGGCGATTCTTTCAACAATACAAAAGATAAATAGGGCGACTCTTTTAAAGAGGTATAAGGTGAGGCCAAAATGTATCAAAATAGACATCGAGCTCTCTCTTTATGTTAGGATAGCTAGAAATTATTGCAAAAATGATAAAAGTTGTAGTTGATTCAAAGTAATTGAGAGTAAGCACATTTTCTTGGAAGATATTCCCTCTTATACCTAGAGTATTACTTCCAATTGGGCTAACTCCGTAGAATCCAAAAGCAAGATCAAATTATTGTTGTTGAGTTTCTTTAAGGAAGCTATTCATTTCCTTGATATGAAAAGAAAGGAAGATATTCTCGGTTTTATAAAAGTGTTTTATGAAAAGATATTGATAAAAGAATTTCACATAAGTAAAGAAGATTCTTGGCAGTTTTGGCAGTTTGATATTTGGGGTTTACCCATGATGATCGTTTTACACTCTTTTGAGACATATAGATTGAGGTTTTTTGGGGGTTTGGCAAGAATTTCATCACATCAGCCTTCAACTTGGTGATGTTTTGATTTTCCCTGGAAGGATATGTCATATACTCTTTCATCTTGGAGATGTTTCAAGTCTTCTTTGGTCTCAGGAATTAGATTGATAATATTGTCTCTTTGATTGAAATCTCTTGAAGGTCTTTTAAACTCTTTTGAGACATGAAAAGTATGCTCTCTTGGGATTTGACGAGAATTTCATCACATGAGTCTTCAACTCGGTGATGTTCTGATTTTCTTTGAAAAGATGCATCACATGTTTCTTCAACTTGGAGATGATCTGAGTCTTCTTTAGTCCCAAGAATTAGATTGATTATATTGTCTTTTGAATTGAAAATCTTTTTATGATAAATCAAATATCTTTTAGAGATTGTCGGGAGGTTCATCGCATCAGTCTTCAACTTGGTGATGATTTAAACTTTTCCTGGAAGGACACGTCACATGCTCCTTCAACTCAGAGATGATCTGGGTCTTCTTTGGCCACAGGGGTCTAGTTCATCCATCCGTCTTCAACTTGACAATAGGTGAGAGCTTCCTTTTGTAGATAGTTAGTTGCAGCTTGATTGATTAAAAAGATATTGAGGTTGAGTGAATTCTTTTTTTGTTCAGGATATTTTTACTGCCCTATTATCAGAGGAATGGTCTTTAAAAATGTGTCATAGCTATGATCAATACCGGTTCACGTATGCCTTTTCAATATCATTGAATTTTTTCTTTGCTAGTCATATCAAGGATTTTTCTTCATCCTTTTGGTTGACCAACAAAAAAAGCTTAAATTTTCTTCTTTCTCCGCAAGAGCTTTGTCCTTTGGGAGAGAACGTTGAAAGTAACTTGAGGTAAAATTTTATGTAATAAAAATTTGAGATCAACAACTATTTTTGATGATAAATTGGCAAAATATCTTGAAATCCTTAGTGAAAGAAATTGATTGATATCCAACTAAAGCCCTGAAAAGACTCAGTATTTAATAAAAGATCAACTTTGAAAGTTGAATTTTGGAATGAAAGTCTAAGACGAAACTTGGATATCCAAAAGAAAAGTTAGGAAGTTTGAGCCAGAACTCGAACCTTCGAAGGAAAAATAAAACGATTCTTGAATTTGAAAGAAAATTCGAGTTGAAACTCAAATTGTCAAAGAAAACTGGAAAATTCGAGTCAAAACTCAAATCTTCAAAAGAAAACTAGAATGGTTTGAATTTTAAGGAAAAAAAATTTGAGTCAGAACTTGAATCCCAAAGGAAACTGGAAAATTCAAGTCAGAACTCAAATCTTCGAAGGAAAACTAGACCAATTCGGATTTTAAGGAAAAAAAATTGAGCCGGAACTCGAATTTCTGAAGGAAAAACTAGACAAATTCAGTTTAAAGGAAGGAAAATTTGAGTCAGAACTCGAATCTTTGAACGAAAAAACTAGACTAATTCTTGGATTTTATGGAGAGAAAACTTGAGTCGGAACTCAAATCTTCAAAAAAAAAACTGAAAATTTTGAGTCGAGACCCAAATCTCAAAGGAAAACTAAAACGGAAAAAAAATTTGAGTTGGAACTCAAATTTTCAAAGGAAACTGGAAAATTTGAGTCGGAACTCAAATCTTCGAAGTAAAACTAGAACGGTTCGAATTTTAAGGAAAAAAAATTTGAGTTGGAACTCGAATCTCAAAGAAAACTGGAAAATTCAAGTCGAAACTCAAATCTTCAAAGGAAAACTAGACCAATTCAAATTTTAAGGAAAGGAAATTCAAGTCGGAACTCGAATCTTTGAAGGAAAAACTAGACCAATTCGATTTTAAGGAAAAAAAATTTGAGTTGGAACTCGAATCTCTGAAGAAAAAACTAGACCAATTCTTGGATTTGAAGGAGAGAAAACTCGAGTCAAAACTCAAATCTTTAAAGGAAAAACTAGAAATTTTGAGTCGGGACCTGAATCTTAAAGGAAAACTAAACCAACTCGGAAGTTGGGTTTTGAAGGTAAGTCCAGCGTAAGGTTGGTTTTTTAAAGAAGATTTCAACCTGTGGGTTGAGTTTTGAAAAAGATACTGGTTTTAAAAGGAAATCAATCATGAAAAACTAGTAAGCCTAGTTTTTTAGAAAAATACTAGAGCCTAGAGTCAAATTTGAAAAGATTGGTGAAGGTAGTTTTGAAAGGTGACTCAACCCGAGGGTTGATCTTGAGAAGACCGATTGTCTACAAGTGCTTAGTGGTTGTGATGGGAGATTTTCAATTTTCACCCTCGCAATTGTCATAGAAAACTCTCGAGAGTCTCATGATTATCCCTTATCCTGAATGGGTATATGAATTTAATGTGAATTGATGCTAATGAATGCAAATAGAGGCAAATGAATGCCAATAAATGCAAATGAATGGTGAGAGATTTTGTTTGATCATGCCTGCATGCATGACGTTTTGAGGTAAACACATAGAGCAATCCTTTCAGAGAGGAGTGAGGCAATTCTTTAGACAACACGAAAGATGAGTAGAGCAACCCTTTCAGAGAGGAGTGAGGCAATTTTTTTGGCAACGCGAAAGATGAATAGGACAATCCTTTCGGAGAGGAGTAGGACGATTCTTTCGACAACGTGAAAAACGAATAGTGAAATCTTTTTGAAGAGGAGTGAGGCAATTCTTTCGACAATGTGAAAGATGAGTATGGTGATTCTTTTGCTAACGCAAAAGATTAATAGGGCAATCCTTTTAGAGAGGAGTGAGGCAATTCTTTCAACAACGCGAAAAATGAGTAGGGCAATCCTTTTGGAGAGGAGTGAGGCAATTCTTTCGATAATGCAAAAGATGAGTAGGGAAATCCTTTCAGAGAGGAGTGAGGCAATTCTTTCGACAATGCGAAAGACGAATATGAATAGGGAAATCCTTTCGGAGAGGAGTAGGGCGATTCTTTCGACAATACGAAAGATAAATAGGGTGACTCTTTTAAAGAGGTATAAGGTGAGGCCAGAATGTATCAAAATGGACATCGAGCTCTCGCTTTATGTTAGGATAGCTAGAAAATATTGCAAAAATGATAAAAGTTGTAGTTGATTCAAAGTAATTGAGAGTAAGCACATTTGCTTGGAAGATATTCCCTGTTATACCTAGAGTATTACTTCCAATTGGGTTAACTCCGTAGAATCCAAAAGCAAGATCAAATTATTGTTGTTGAGTTTCTTTAAGGAAGCTATCCATTTCCTTGATATGAAAAGAAAGGAAGATATTCTCGGTTTTATAAAAGTGTTTTATGAAAAGATATTGATAAAAGAATTTCACATAAGTAAAGAAGATTCTTGGCAGTTTTGGCAGTTTGATATTTGGGGTTTACCCATGATGATCTTTTTACACTCTTTTGAGACATAAAGATTAAGCTTTTTTGGAGCTTTGACAAGAATTTCATCACATCAGCCTTCAACTTGGTGATGTTTTGATTTTCCCTGAAAGGATATGTCATATACTCCTTCATCTTGGAGATGTTTCAAGTCTTCTTTGGTCCCAGGAATTAGATTGATAATATTGTCTCTTTGATTGAAATCTCTTGAAGGTCTTTTAAAATCTTTTGAGACATGAAAAGTATGCTCTCTTGGAATTTGACGAAAATTTCATCACATCAGTATTCAACTCAGTCATGTTCTGATTTTCTTTGAAAAGATGCATCACATGTTTCTTCAACTTAGAGATGATCTGAGTCTTCTTTAGTCCCAAGAATTAGATTGATTATATTGTCTTTTGAATTGAAAATCTTTTTATGATAAATCAAATATCTTTTAGAGATTGTCGGGAGGTTCATCGCATCAGTTTTCAACTTGGTGATGATTTAAACTTTCCCTGGAAGGACACATCACATGCTCCTTCAACTCGGAGATGATCTGGGTTTTCTTTGTCCCCGGGGGTCTAGTTCATCCATCCGTCTTCAACTTGACAATAGGTGAGAGATTCCTTTTGTAGATAATTAGTTGCAGCTTGATTGATTAAAGAGATATTGAGGTTGAGTGAATTCTTTTTTTGTTCAGGATATTTTCACTGCCCTATTATCAGAGGAATGGTCTTTAAAAATGTGCCATAGCTATGATCAATACTGGTTCACGTATGCCTTTTCAATATCATTGAATTTTTCCTTTGCTAGACATATCAAGGATTTTTCTTCATCCTTTTGGTTGACCAACAAAAAAAGCTTAAATTTTCTTCTTTCTCCGCAAGAGCTTTGTCCTTTTGGAGAGAACACTGAAGGTAACTTGAGGTAAAATTTTATGTAATAAAAATTTGAGATCAACAACTATTTTTGATGATAAATCGGCAAAATATCTTGAAATCCTTAGTGAAATAAATTGATTGATATCCAACTAACATATCTGTGACTAGACTGAGCCCTGAAAAGACTCAGTATTTAATAAAAGATCAATTTTGAAAGTTGAATTTTTGAATGAAAGTCCAAGACGAAACTTGGATCTCCAAAAGAAAACTGGAAAGTTTGAATCAGAACTCAAATCTTCAAAGGAAAACTTGAAAGTTTGAGTTGGGACTCAAATCTTTGAAGGAAAATTAGGAAGTTTGAGTTGAAACTCTAATCTCTAAAGAAAAGTTAGGAAGTTTGAGTCGGAACTTGAACCTTCGAAGGAAAACTAAAACGATTCTTGGATTTGAAAGAAAAGTCGAGTTGAAACTCAAATTGTCAAAGAAAACTAGAAAATTCAAGTCAAAACTCAAATCTTCAAAAGAAAACTAGAATGATTTGAATTTTAAGGAAAAAAAAATCGAGTCAGAACTTGAATCCCAAAGGAAACTGGAAAATTCAAGTCGGAACTAAAATCTTCGAAGGAAAACTAGACCAATTCGGATTTTAAGGAAAAAAAAATTGAGCTGGAACTCGAATCTCTGAAAGAAAAACTAGACAAATTCAGTTTTAAGGAAGGAAAATTTGAGTCAGAACTCAAATCTCTGAAGGAAAAAACTAGACTAATTCTTGGATTTTAAGGAGAGAAAACTCGAGTCAGAACTCAAATCTTCAAAAAAAACTGGAAAATTTGAGTCGGGACCCGAATCTCAAAGGAAAACTAAAACAATTCTTGGATTTGAAAAAAAATTCGAGTTGGAACTCAAATTGTCAAAGGAAACTGGAAAATTTGAGTCGAAACTCAAATCTTCGAAGTAAAACTAGAACAGTTCGAATTTTAAGAAAAGAAAAATCGAGTTGGAACTCGAATCTCAAAGAAATCTGGAAAATTCGAGTCGAAACTCAAATCTTCAAAGGAAAACTAGACCAATTCAAATTTTAAGGAAAGAAAATTCAAGTCGGAACTCAAATCTTTGAAGGAATAACTAGACCAATTCGATTTTATGGAAAGAAAATTTGAGTTGGAACTTGAATCTCCGAAGAAAAAACTAGACCAATTCTTGGATTTGAAGGAGAGAAAACTCGAGTCAAAACTCAAATCTTTAAAGGAAAAACTAGAAATTTTGAGTCGGGACCTGAATCTCAAAGGAAAACTAAACCAACTCGGAAGTTGGGTTTTGAAGGTAAGTCCAGCGTAAGGTTGGTTTTTTAAAGGTGATTTCAACCTGTGGGTTGAGTTTTGAAAAAAATACTGGTTTTAAAAGGAAATCAATCATGAAAAACCAGTAAGCCTAGTTTTTTAGAAAAATACTAGAGCCTAGAGTCAAATTTGAAAAGATTGGTGAAGGTAGTTTTGAAAGGTGACTCAACCTGAGGGTTGATCTTGAGAAGACCGATACTCTACAAGTGCTTAGTGGTTGTGATGGGAGATTTTCAATTTTCACCCTCGCAATTGTCATAGACAACTCTCGAGAGTCTCAGGATTATCCCTTATCCTGAATGGGTATATGAATTTAATGTGAATTGATGCTAATGAATGCAAATGAATGCAAATAGAGGCAAATGAATGCCAATAAATGCAAATGAATGGTGAGAGATTTTGTTTGATCATGCCTGCATACATGACGTTTTGACGTAAAAACAATTTTTTAAAAGATGCCCCGGTATGACTAGGGACTAAAACATTGAACAAAAGGATAAATAATTGGTATTTAACGAACGCTCTCTGAAGGTAACAAGGTAACATACTTCTTGATCGATTCAGAAGGCACTCTGAAAGAGGTTTCTCCTTGTAAAAAGACATATTACAAAGAAGGAGAAAGAGCAACAAAGAAGATCGCACCAACTATGAGAAAAGTTGATAATTTTATTGATGCATTGAAGGAAGAATGACAAATCAAGGAAAGAAAAATGGGATTACATCATCCCTTCAAAATGACAAAAGCAAGATGAGAAATGGGAAAGCAATGGCATTGTCAGTTTCTTGAATGATCAAGAAAAAGCTTAGTCGGAACGGTTGACTAGTGTCTTCTTCATCTTTAACAAGGAGATTCTTGTCAATGCGGTCTTGAACAATGTTCTTGAAGACAAAATAGTGGTCGGTGTCGTGCCCTACTGCCCGATAAAATTTGCAGAACTGATTCATGAATCTTTCCATGATCGTTGGAGGGTCTGTGGCTTTTGGGAGCTTTACTAATTCCTTGGTCAACATATATTCAAGGACTTCGTCGAGTGACTGCTCTAGAGGAGTGAACTTGTAATCGTTACCCCAACCGTCATGTTTTATCTTTTCTTTCTGTTGAAAGTTGGACTGAACAGGTTTGTCATTGTGCTTAGAAGACTTCTCCTTCTGACCTGCATGGTTGTCCTTGCTACCTTTGTTGTCATTGTTGTCGGAGGTGGCAGAGAGGGTGAAGTTTTTCTTCTTCTTTTAATCTTGATTGTTCTTGACGAGGGTGATACATTCATAGACTACGTTCTCCATCCCTATCTTGAGCCACTCGGCTCATTCAGTAAGTTCAATGAAAGACTTGGAAGGTGAGGTGGAAATAAGCCTTCTCAGGGGCGGCGAGAAGTTGTTGAGGATAATTTGGAGTCTGTGCTCCTCTAAGATGGGGTTTCCCATTTTATTGCAAGTACCCCTCCATATGCGGATAAAGTTTTTGGCTTTTTCATTATCTCGCTTTTTCATATTGTAGAGATGATTGAGCGTTGAAAGTGCTTTAGTGTTGAATAGGAATTGCTTGATAAAAAGATTGACAACCTTATCGAACTCCTGCAACTCGATTGGATTGATGTGCTCGGAGTATCACTTAGTTGTGGTGACTTCTAAGCTGTGTGGAAAACATCTGAACAAAGCCCGATTGTCTCTCTTGAATCAGTTGCATTCCATGAAGAACATGGCTAGGTGAGCTTTGGGATAGCCAATCCCATCAAACTTGACAAATTTGCGGGGGAGATCTTTCAGAATATCGTTCCCTTGAAGGCCATCGTAGAAGTCCTCACTTGTGTAGGTTTTCTTGCTTTTATCACGAGCTTATAAGTCCTTGACCATCCTGGTCACTTCCTTCAGCTGAAGCTGGATCAGATCTGTTGAGAAACTATATTTTGATGACACACAATATGATACACTGTCATATTTGATTTAATATGATATGATAATATGTCTTCTTGAAAAATGTTATATTATGACTGGATATGCTTTGTCATGTATCTAACGAGTATTTGATGCAAGGATATCTCACCCAAAAAGGATGGAGACCTCCTGATTCAAGTACAACCTTGGTGCAATCATACTCCTTGAAGAAAAAGCTTGATGAGCCAATGCATTCTCAAAGATCATATAAAGGAATCAGCTACTTCAAGATAAAGACTTTTTTCTTCTTTAGAGTCATATGTAACAGAACCTTCAGAAGCATGCATATTGCATATTACATACTTTATCATACAAGTCACTCATTCACAAAAGCTATGTTTCATAAAACTATACGATATTTTCAAAACGCACTTTTTTGAAAACCAATCATTGTACCTTACAAACTTTTATGAGAAAGGTATTTTAGCTCATGATTTCAAAAAGCAATAATTGTACCTTCTATCATGTATAAGACAACTTGAAAAGAAATAAAAAGTAATGATTTTAAGTATGTAAGAAAAAGACAAAACATAAAAATCGACTAGTTGAACTAAACAAAGAAAAACTAAATATGTTTAGAAAAGACTTTAGTTACTTTTTACAACTCAAAGAATGTCGACTTACTTAAAGTCATTGTTTTTTCTGAAAACATTAAATACCTCCTCAAAAACTTGTTTAGAAATGACTATCTTAATCCCACTCAAGAATGTCGACTTGCTTAAAGTCTTCATTCTCTGTGTAGACATTAAGTAGCACATCATAAAGTATTTTGAGATTTGACCATTTACAAATTAAAGGACTCAAAGCATTTATTGTACTTACACCCATTTAAGTAAAGAAGTGACGATTTCTAAATAAAATACTAAAGTACTACAAATCATTAATGTGAATAAAGACAAAACTACATGATAGTTTGTAATCCAACGTTCAATGTACTATAAGACATTTATTATGAGAAATGGACTTTTTACATAAAATATATCATACTTAAAATACTACAACCACTAGTGTACCCCATACACTACTTTTATAGAAAGAAGACTTTTTCAAAAATCCATAAAGTGTTGTTTGAAATGACTTGACATCTCATATCCCAAAAAGACCATCATTTCAAAAAGGCAACGACTATTTTTCTAAGGCTACATAAACACAATCAAATAATTTATTCACAAGGACATGTGAGCTTATAACGAGAAAAATTCCTAGTGATATTTGAAAAAGAGAGCCTAAAAAAAAAAAGAGAAAAAGTCAAGAACAACTCTTTGACAAAGAGTATCTTCTGAGTGAAAAGAACAGAACATTCTGAGAATCTTTCATTCGTGCATTCCTATCATTCTGAAGGCTCTATAGGAAGTATTGTAACTTTCTGTTATTCACTGTATTTCTTCTTTGTTGAAAGAAGTAGACCTCTGTGAAAGAGGGTGTGCCCCTTCTCTGTTGAGAGAAGAAGACCTCTGTGAAAGAGGGTGTTTTCCTTCTTTGTTGAAAGAAGTAGACCTCTGTGAAAGAGGGTGTTCCCCTTCTCTGTTGAGAGAAGAAGACCTCTGAGGAAGAGGGTGTTGTACTATTTATCCAGTAACTCGGATGTTATAGTGGAAAGCTCAAGTGGTTTGCTTGGGGACTGGATGTAGGTCAGAGTTTTGACCGAACCAGTATAAACTCTGTGTTTTATGTGTTGTGCCTTATTGTATTTTGTTTTTAATTTATCGATCTTTTAAAAAAATTTACTATTCACCCCCCTCTAGTAGAATTTCATTTGGTATCAGAGCAGGTTTGCTGGTTTCGACATAACAAGTCTTCCAGCACAAATGGCATCTACCTCTTATGCTCGTGATATTGAAGGTCAACACGCATCTCGTCCTCCTTTCTTCAACGGCTTCAACTATGGATACTGGAAATGCAGAATGACTATATTTCTCAAGTCCATAAATTTTGTTGTATGGAAAATTGTTGAGCATCTATACACATCTCGATCCGCAGACTATAGCTTATGGTCTGATGAAGAAAAGAAAATGGAAAATCTAAATGCAAAGGCTATGAATGCCTTATATTATGCAATTAATCAAAATGAATTCAATAGAATATCTATTTGTGAATCTGCATATGATATTTGGCATTCTCTGAAGGTTATTCATGAAGGAACCAACAAAGTGAAAGAAGCCAAAATCTCATCTCTTGTCCGAAAATATGAGTTGTTCAAAATGAACAAAGATGAACCCATCACAGAGATGTTTACAAGATTCACCAACATCACCAACGACCTGAAATCTCTAGGAGAAACCTATTCCCAGACAGATAAGGTGAAGAAAATCTTGAGATCTCTCTCAACTGATTGGGAGAAAAAGACTACAGCTATTGAAGAAGGTCAAGATTTATCCAAGCTTACCTTGGATGACTTAATAGGCAATCTTATGGCCTATGGAGTCCATATGAAGGAAAGAAGGGAAGAGGAATAACCTACAAAGAAAACTCTAGCCTTCCCAGCTCTTTCTGAGAATGAGGACTCAAAAAAAAAATCTGAAATTGCGCTACTCACCAGAAAATTCCAGCGATTAATGAGAAAGAACCGGCTTCAAAATAAGCACAAGGAAAGAAAAGATTTTAAGGAAGATTCCATGTGCTATCAGTGTAACAAGCCAGGTCACTTAAGGCGTGACTGTCCTCTTCTCAAAAGAAAATCCAAAACTGAGGAACCAAAGAAGAGGTTCTTCAAGAAAAAGGCTTTGCATGCTCAATGGGATGATTCAGAACTATCCACAAGTGAAGAGTCAAGTGATGATGAAGCTAAAACCGCCAACATGTGCTTCATGGCAGAAAGCTCTGTAAGTGAATCCCTTGATTTCTCCTTTGAAGAACTTCAAAATGCTATTCAGGAACTTTTTGAAGAATCAAGAAAAACGATTCTCAAAAATAAATGTTTGAAATCTGAAAATCTAGAGCTTATGCTGAAAAATGAAAAACTCAGTATTGAAAATTCTGAGTTACAAAAGAAAAATTTTCTGATTACTTCTAAAATCTCTTCTACTAGCTCCAAAACTAAAAATCTTCAAGTAGAAATTCCAGAATTAAAAAGTAAAACTGAGAACCTTATGAAAACGGTTTTCAAGTTTACTAAAGGAAAAGAGAACCTGGATAAACTCCTATCCTCTCAAAAAGTCTCTTTCTACAAGAATGGTATTGGCTACTCTCATTTCAACAAACCTTCTTGTATGAATCAAAAGACCACTTTTGTCAAAGGTTCTTCTGAACCTAAAAAGGAGTATTATAATTTTAATTTCTTGTACTCCTCTAAAGTTATAGACAAACCCAAATCAAAATGGATATGGGTTCCAAAGTCTAACAAAAATGGACCCGACCGGGTACCAAAAAGAATTTTTACTTAATTTTTTGCAGGCTTCAAAGAAGAAGAACAGATGGATACTAGACAGTGGATGTTCAAAACATATGACAGGACGTCCAGATCTTTTTGTTGTTCTTCATCATAAAGAAGGAGGAATTGTCACCTTTGGAGATAACAACAAAGGTTTGATAATTGGTATTGGTAATATTGGCAATATTGATAAACCTCTTATCAAAGATGTTCTCCTTGTTAAAGGCTTAAAACATAACATTCTAAGCATAAGTCAAATGTGTGATACAAGATATAATGTTAGCTTTAAACTTGATGCATGCCTTATAGCAGACACTAACGAAAACATCATTTTAAAAGGTATAAGAAGAAATAATATATATGAATTATACCTAGAAAACATTACTGAACATTGCCTTATAGCTAATAATGACACTCAACATTTATGACACATGAGAATGTGTCATGTCAACTCCAAATACATGTCTAAATTAGCTAAAAACAAGTTAGTACGTGGGTTACCTAAAATATCTTTTAAAAGGGACTATTTTTGTGATGCATGTCAACTAGGAAAATTGTCAAAATCATCTTTTAAATCAAAAAATATTGTTTCAAGTAAAAGACCTTTAGAGCTTCTCCACCTGGATCTTTTTGGTCCTTCTAGAGTAGCTAGTCTTAATCATAATAAATATGCTTTTGTCATTGTAGATGATTACTCAAGATTTACTTGGGTCATATTTTTGAAAAACAAAAGTGATACGTTTTGTGAATTTAAAATTTTATGTAAAAAGTTACAAAATGAAAAATCTTGTTCTATTATAAAAATCCGTAGTGACCATGGAGGAGAATTTGATAATGAACTTTTTGTAAATTTTTGTAACTTGCATGGTATTTCTCATAACTTTGCCTTTCCTAGAGCTGCACCTCAATGGTGTAGTAGAAAGAAAGAATAGAACCCTTCAGGAATCTGCTAGAACTATGTTTCAACATAATAATCTTGCTAAATCTTTTTGGGCAGAAGTTGTTAATACTCATGCTATATAACAAATAGAGTTCTTATTAGGCCTTTATTAAATAAAACTCCTTATGAATTATTCTATGACAGAACTCCAAGAATAGACTATTTTAAAGTCTTTGGATGTAAATGCTTTATCCTTAACACAAAAGATAGCCTGGATAAATTTGATGCTAAATCTGTTGAAGGCATATTCTTAGGATATTCAAGTCATAGTAAAACATACAAAGTTTTTAATAAGAGTTCAAATACTATTGAAGACTATATGCATGTCAGTTTTTGTGAATTTATTGATCAATCTGTTCTTAAGCAGACTAACGATGATGATGTTGAAAGTACAGATTTATTCCTAGATAACACAGCTAAATCTAATGAAGATGATCATCAAAGAACATTTGTTGAAATCAGAGATCATCCTCAAAAGCAGATTTTGGAAGACCTGACCAAGGGGGTTCAAACTAGAGCTCAGCTGGAACGAATTGCAAACATGGCATTCATTTCTCAACTTGAACCAAAGAAGATTGATGAAGCCATCATCGATGAGTTCTGGATGCTAGCCATGACTGAAGAACTGAATCAATTCCAAAGAAATGACATTTGGGATCTTGTACCAAGACCAAAGGATCATCAGATCATTGGGACAAGATGGATCTTCAGAAACAAGCTAGATGAAACAGGTAATGTTATAAGAAACAAGGTAAGACTAGTAGCTCAAGGATACAACCAGGAGGAAGGTATTGACTTTGATGAAACATTTACTCCTGTTGCTAGACTTGAATCTATTAGAATGTTCTTAGCATATGCAAGCTATATGAATTTTAAACTATATCAAATGGATGTTAAAAGTGCTTTTCTAAATGGGTTTATAAATGAAGAAGTTTATGTAAAACAACCTCCAACCTTTGAAAATGAACAATATCTAGATCATGTTTTCAAACTAAAACATGCTTTATATGGATTAAACAAGCACCTCGTGCTTGGTATGACAGACTCAAAACCTTTTTATTAAAAACTGATTTTTCTGTAGGCAAAGCAGACTCTACTCTATTTGTGAAAATAGTGAATAATCATACCCTAATTGTTCAAATTTATGTGGACGATATCATCTTTGGATCTACTAACAGCACTCTCTGTGAAGATTTTTCTAAGTCCATGTAGAAAGAATTTGAAATGACTATGATGGGTGAACTCACCTACTTTCTTGGACTGCATATTAAGCAAACCAAGGATGAAGTCTTCATCAATCAATCTAAGTATGCTCATGAACTTCTGAAGAGGTTCAACATGAACTCAACTGCTTCAAAGAATACTCCTATGAGCACAACTACTGTTTTGGACAAAGATGAAGATGGTAAGTCTGTGGATACAAAGTTATACCGAGGTATGATAGGATCACTACTCTATTTAACTGCTAGTCGTCCAGATATCATGTTCAGTGTTTGCTTGTGTGCTAGATTTCAGTCAAATCCAAAAGAATCACATCTTAAAGCTGTAAAAAGAATAATGAGATATTTAAAAGACAGTTGATTTTGGATTATTTTATTCAAAATCTTCTACATTTGATTTAATCTCATACAGTGATGCTGACTTTGCTGAAAGTAAATCTGACAGAAAAAGCACAAGTGGAACATGTCATATGCTAGAGCACTCACTAGTTTCATGGTTCAGTAAGAAACAAAACTGTGTATCATTATCAACTACTGAAGCTGAATACATAGCTGCTAGCCTAGCATGCACACAAGTCATCTGGATGAAACAAACTTTAAAAGACTTTGGTTTAAAATTTGAAAATACAACTATTTTCTGTGATAATACTAGTGTTATAAACTTATCTAAAAAACCTATTTTACACTCATGAACTAAGCATATTCAAATAAGACACCACTTCTTAAGAGAACAAGTCTTAAACAACGTAATTAAACTCGAATTTATACCCACTAATCAACAGTTAGCAGACATTTTCACTAAACCTTTAAAGCATGAAGACTTTACACGAATTAGAAGAGAATTAGGAATATGCAAATTAAGTGACTTATGATTAATCACACCTATTTAGATTAAAACATCTTATGAGTTGTGTTAAAAAGTTTTTATTTTAAACCGAGTCCTTCTTATCGATTTTTTCTTTTATCTATCATATACATTTTCTTTGTTTCCACTATTCAAAGTCAAACTGTGTCTCCATATTCACGTATACTCTAAACATTCATAAAAACACATTCATCATGACACATTCTTTATGTCTTTCAACTTGTCCTCTTTCAAGTACACTTCAACTATTTCTCCGTGTCCTATTTCCTTCCACGCATATCCATAAGAACCATTTACATTAAGTAAAGCTATCATGACATCGTTCACATCACTCATCTCATAACACCTTTTATCACTTTTTGTAAAAACCTCTCTTACGATAAGCCAGCCTATCTCCAACATAATATTGTATTTTAAATTCTCACTTATTTTATTTCGTTTCTTATATTCAAATAAAATATCCATTTTCATGACTTCCTCAATTAAGTCACTTCACTCAACTTCATGTTAAATCAATCTCTTAACAAATCTATACAAAATCCTCTCTCAAAAATCCATCTTTCTCTCTCTCTATCTCTTTCTTTTAAACCTTTAAAAATTGTCAATCATTACTTTATGTCATTCATTGATTATTGTCCTTATACATCCTACTCAAAAATCCGTATATGACACCACCTTCACTTTATATCTACTCTAACTCTCACTCTCACTCTCACCACTCATATCCATAAAAATACTTCCTATTTAAAGAAATCATTATATCTCTTTTGTCTTATTCCAAACTCATTCTTCACGAATTTAGAATGCATTCACATAAAAACATTGTATAAAAAGTTGTTTATTTTTATTAGCCCATTATTTATTTCACTCCTCACATCTCATCACTTCCTCACACGAAAATCCATAGATTATCCACTTTCTTGACTTTATTCATTCATCACACATCTAGTATAAAGGGCACTCCATACTCATTGTATGACACATCTCACAATTCGATAAACTCTCCCATAGTAATTTTTCCCCATATAGAAAAATTACTTGTGAAACTATGTTTTTCTTGTCATTCATACTAATATAATACACTATCTTCCAAATATTGATTTGATCCATCATTCACAAGCCTCTCAAGTTACAACTCACGAATTTCTTCATTCAACTAAAATCTAGAAATCATTCACCTCAAATGTCATTCATTTCTTATCAAAATTATTTTCTTCTCTCTATTTAATGAATAGGTTCATCCCTCACAATTCCACTCGAATTTCTCTATCTTCATACAAGCTATCACTCTCTCTAAGTTCTTCTTTCTAAGTTTCTATTTGATCAAGAATACTTGAAATGGCATCCTCTTCAACATCCGACATTAACATGCTTGAGGCTTCGGAGTTGAGATTTCCAGATCTTATTCACACATATCATTCCATTAACTCCATGCCCATCCAACCAGGCAAGTTAGTTCATCTTGAAGCTTTTCCATCATTTGATCTACAAACATCACTTTCTAAATTTATTCATGTCCTAGCCTCTCCCCAATTAATGATCATTTATCCACATCTCATCAAAGTGTTTTACACGAACCTTTCTGTCGACCACGATCACTCTACTATCACTTCAATGGTTCATGGAAAAGTCTTCTCTTTCGACATGTCTAAGCTAGGCCACATTCTGAATATCTCTTCCTACGGGATTGAGCTCCCCAACAAAGTTTCTCTCGACCGAACCGTGTTTAAGAAAGTCCTCCTCTCCACTCGCTCCACCCACTTTCCGTGGCATGAAAGCAACTTAAAGCCTCATGCTCTGTTGTTGTCCAAAATCCTTTCATCCAACGTAATCCCTAAGTTGCCCTCTAAAGGATTTATTGCCAATGAAATCTCACTTCTTCTTTATGCAATCTTCTGTGCCTTTTCCATCAACTGGTCCAGTGTCATCTTCCATAACATGATTAACTTCCGTTCCTTTCACTCTCTTCCTTTTGGGTACTTCATCACCCTCATTCTTGAATACTTCCAAATACCGCTTGAAACTGATGTCGTTTATCACTCCAACCGCACGTTTGATGACTCCTCTCTCCATGAGGAAGAGTCCTCTCACCCAAACTCTGACGACGAAGGCCCTCCAGAAGCAGATCCAGCAGCAACTTCTGATTTTGACATCTTCTCAGCACTTGTCAATGTACAGAACACCCAAGATCTCCTTCTCAAGAATCACGCATCATTGCATCAAGCCTTTAAATCACTACAAATTGGCAAAGATGCATTACTTAGGAAGTTTCACCCCTCATCCGACTCAGAATGAACTCTTTATTCATTTGGCATGTAATAACTTTATTTTTTTTGGTCTGTAATAACTCTATCTACTTTGATCCCCTCCTTTTTGTCTATGACAAAGGGGGAGAAAAACCTGTCTCCAATATTGGAGAAAAATACTCTGACATTTTTTATTACTATGCATAATGTCTTTTTGACAGAGGGAGCATATTTTGTCATCATCAAAAAGGGGGAGAATGTTGAGAAACTATATTTTGATGACACACAATATGATACACTGTCATATTTGATTTAATATGATATGATAATATGTCTTATTGAAAAATGTTATATTATGACTGGATATGCTTTGTCATGTATCTAACGAGTATTTGATGCAAAGATATCTCACCCAAAAACGATGGAGACCTCCTGATTCAAGTACAACCTTGGTGCAATCATACTCCTTGAAGAAAAAGCTTGATGAGCCAATGCATTCTCAAAGATCATCTAAAGGAATCAACTACTTCAAGATGAAGATTTTTTTCTTCTTTAGAGTCATATGTAACAGAACCTTCAGAAGCATGCATATTGCATATTGCATATTACATACTTTATCATACAAGTCACTCATTCACAACAGCTATGTTTCATAAAAGTATATGATATTTTCAAAAAGCACCTTTTCGAAAACCAATCATTATACCTTCTTACAAACTTTTATGAGAAAGGTATTTTAGCTCATGATTTCAAAAAGCAATAATTGTACCTTCTATCATGTATAAGACAACTTGAAAAGAAATAAAAAGTAATGATTTCAAGTATGTAAGAAAAAGACAAAACATAGAAATCGATTAGTTGAATTAAACTAAGAAAAACTAAATATGTTTAGAAAAGACTTTAGTTACTTTTTACAACTCAAAGAATGTCGACTTACTTAAAGTCATTGTTTTTTCTGAAAACATTAAATACCTCCTCAAAAACTTGTTTAGAAATGACTATCTTAATCCCACTCAAGAATGTCGACTTGCTTAAAGTCTTCATTCTCTGTGTAGACATTAAGTAGCACATCATAAAGTATTTTGAGATTTGACCATTTACAAATTAAAGGACTCAAAGCATTTATTGTACTTACACCCATTTAAGTAAAGAAGTGACGATTTCTAAATAAAATACTAAAGTACTACAAATCATTAATGTGAATAAAGACAAAACTACATGATAGTTTGTAATCCAACGTTCAATGTACTATAAGACATTTATTATGAGAAATGGACTTTTTACATAAAATATATCATACTTAAAATACTACAACCACTAGTGTACCCCATACACTACTTTTATAGAAAGAAGACTTTTTCAAAAATCCATAAAGTGTTGTTTGAAATGACTTGACATCTCACATCCCAAAAAGACCATCATTTCAAAAAGGCAACGACTATTTTTTTAAGGCTATATAAACGCAATCAAATAATTTATTCACAAGGACATTGTTATCGTCGCAAAATTTTTCTCGTCTTCCCTTCCTCGCGGAAGAGAGAGGGAAACGCTTTCGCGCTTCAAACTAGACCGGATTTTGGAAATTTGTTTTGAATTACTCGCCTCCGTTTTGAAAATTGTGGGAAAATCCATGGGATGGGGCTCGACCTGTCGGTACAAGGTTCGACCGTTCCTGCCGCCTTTAACAGGGGTAATCGAACCAAGGACCAAAATTGTGCTTGACTTAGTGAAATTATCGAAATCATGTTCTATCCTAAATGCACAGAGAATTCAGGCATGTGCTATGAGACTTTGGAAAATGTAAGTTGGAAAACATGATATATGCTCAGAAAACCTTTGGAGTTGAAAGATATTTCTCAGGGAAAATCAATTTCTCAGGAAACTCAGATGAAAGGGACTTTGAAATCACGAGAAAGTTCATAAAGGTGTGGGAAAATCATGAATGGATGAAAATCCTGGGAAAATAGAAGTGATTCTTGAGAAAAAAGGTGAACATTTGAAAAGGGAAACACTTCTCAGGAAAACTCGGACTTTGAGATATTTCTTAGGAAAATGATGGAAAAATTATAGGAAAACTCATTGGAGAAGAAAACTGAACTTGGGAAATCGAAATCCTGGGAATCTTACCCTTGAAATACTTGGAAATCGATTTTGATCTTTGAGAAAAGTGAGAGACTTCTTTTGAAAATTTTGAGAAAATAACCTTTTCCATGGAAAACTGTGGAAAACTTGGCTTGGGAAAACCGATTTTGAAAAATTCTCAGAGTTTCTTGAGAAATCGATTTCTTGAGAATGAAATTTTCTTAAGAAAATCATGAGAAAATCAATGATTTCATGATGCAAATGACATGAGTGTATGAATGCACTTTGAAAGATTTTCTAAGAAATTTGTTGGAAAAATGTGTATTAAGTCAAAATAAATTCTTCTCATATTCTGACTATGGCCATGAATATGTTTAGAGTTTAATTGATTTAATGCACAATACTTTAAAAATATTAGAAACATGATGTGCATTTTAAGATAGCCTAAGAGTGTACGCTCAATGTGACTAGTAGAAAGATGATGGATCTGGGTCTCGTCCATATTCCGACTAGGGCCGTAAATATGGATTCCACCGAGTTCATCAACTCCCTAAGAGTTGGTGCACGTGCCATTCGTGAACATCCATAATGCTTTTGAAATAAAATGCATGAATCATATAAACAGGATATTGCATGAATTCAAACTATATGATATGCATCCTAGTCTAAGCAGGAAATTAAATCTCTTATTCCAAAATTTACATTATTACATCACTAAATAAATGAAATAAATGGAAATTGCAGACTTCAGCTCCTTCTTTTGAATGTCCCTGCCAAACTTGAAATAAGGTTAGCTCAAATATATGGGTTTTTCCAAGATTTTTCAATAATATTTTGAAATTATTGGACTTAATTGGATATAAACCCTATTTCCATGCTTCTTTGATATTTGAAATGATGTAAATGCAGAAAACTTAGTAGAAAATAGTTTTGAAATTCGGAATGGTGGTAAAAATGACCAAAATACCCCTAATTATAAAGTTATACCTTTAAAATCAGGGTTTTTTGAAGGAAAACTTGATAAAATTGAGATTTCGAAATTCAAATTGAATCAAATGATGATGAAATGCATGATGAGGCACTATGACATGCTACTAAACACCTTAGGATAGTAAAATCAGAATTTGGCATTTTGCAATTTATCCAAAATAATGAATTTCGCTTGTTTTTCGCTTGGATCTGGGTCCTGCGGGGCCCTGTTTTTATGATATGGCTAAATCAAGCCTCAAATGAATTCCAAATTACACCAAATTCGGTACGAAGCATTTACCTACTCTGATAAATAGCCTAGAACGATAAAAATCACAAAATGATATGATTTGAATGCTAAAATTTAAAGAAAGTCCCAAAAGAGACAGATTTTGCCTATGGACCCGAACCAAATGCAATGCTTAACATGATAATGCAAGATTTACACCATGAAAACTTCTGATAATTTGCAGACTGATAAAGGACTCGAAATGGAACATTTTTTATTTTTACAGCCTTGGGATTTGAACCATGGTGGGTTCGGTAACAAGGATTTGGTTCTGACAGATGTAAAAATCAGACTAATCTAATATAAAATGCTAAAAAAGTATAAAAAAACCATGGAAATTTCTGATATTTAACAGAGCGACTCAAGACACCTACATGGACAACTTTCATGTTCATGACTTCGACATTTGACCAAAATAAGCATGGATAAAAATATAACTTTTTAATCCTAAATTGACAAAACAGACAAATGTAGCCAAACAGGAGACTGACAGAAACAAATCCGAAACAGGTATCACAACTATTCTAAAAATCACAAGCTTTCAGATGAAAATAGAGGACATCTCGAACATGACATTCACTTTTTACAGATTTGGATTTGGAGCAACACCCAAAGAGAACCCATCGACCTAAGTCGATCCAAAGTCTCAGAGGCCCAAATCAGGCACTGACATGTGTCCCGCACTCTCGGATTTTTGTCAGATATACAAAAAAATCATAAAAATTGCATAGAATGAGATTACAAACTAGACATCCGCCCGAGCTCAGAACATTTTTCGGATTGAAAATCGGATCTTCCACGAGGGAGATCTCGATTTTAAACGTCGAAAAAGAGTTTTTAAAATGCATCCTGGGTAACAAAACCCGACTTGCCATTTTGAATGTTTACCACAGTAAAAAAATTCAAATGCTTCCGAATTTTCGGAACATTTCTCGGGACACCTAAGGGCGCATTCCATGATTTTTTTAGAATTTTTAACAAAAATAAAATGCATGAAATGACGTGTGTACTGACTGACAAAAACAGAAAACTACTGAAACTGAGCAAAATTGAAATAAATGCTAAATTAATCCTAATTAATTCATGAAGCGTGCTAAATTAACGAAATAAAATGCAAATTAAATCTAGCTAAATGCATGAATGCTAAAAATCATCAAGAAAGCATAATCATGTATTTTTATATATGTCATTTTATGAGAATAGCTCAATCCATCTCTCGGATGAGCTCTTTTTTCAAATGACTACTGAATCAAATCATGATATGAAATCAAGAGGAAAAGAGGTGCACCTTGCTTCGTTACGCAGCTTTGAAACTCTTGAAAGGGACTACTACCAAGGGCTTTGTTCGTCCTTCGCTCCGGGCTTCGAATGATTCACCAAGATCGACCCACTGCACCTTCTCCACTGAGCCCAAGGGGGCGTGAATTCCAAAGTTCAAAATGGTGTTTTGAAGAAAGTCTAGGTTGAATTTCAAAGTCCAAAAGAGAGCTCCCTAAGCTGGGCATGGAACCTTGTTTTTATAGAATTTTTGGAAAATTTTGAAATTCAAAGAGGCTTAATCTGAGCCCTCCATGTGGCGCCATCTCAGAGGGTGCCACTTGGATTTTTAAGAAAATAAAAAATGAGAATTTTGTGGGTGAGACACCTCAGCAGGGGAATTTGGAATTTTTCAAAAAGCTTGCTTGATTTTCTCTACAGGAGGCTCCCAAATGGTGCCACCTCAGAGGATGTCCTCTTGGAGTTTGAAATTCAAAGCTTGGTTTTCCTGGAAGAAGGAGAGATTGCCATGTGGCACCACCTCAGGGTGGCTCCACACTGCCATGTGTCAGAAGGTAGGAGCAGAGGATTCAGATGGTGCCACCTCAAAGAGAGTTGTAAATTTAAATTTCTGCTTTTTCTAGAGGAAAGGAGAGACTGACATGTGGCGCCATCTCAGGGTGGCTCCTATAATGACATCTGGCAAGAGGGAGGGAAAGGGACATGTGGCACCATCTCAAAAAATGAATTTAGGGAGGAGACTTCAGGATTTGCGCCACCTCAGCCTATAGTTCGAATATTTGAATTGTTGCTTTTTCTGAAGGAGGCAGAAAGTGACATGTGTCACTTGCTTTTTCTAAAGAAAGCAGAGAGAGACATGTGTCCCTTGCTTTTTCTGAGAAGAACAGAGGGTGACATGTGTCACTTGCTTTTTCTGAGAAAAGCAGGGAGTGACATGTGTCACTTGCTTTTTCTGAGAAGAGCAGAGAATGACACATGTCACTTGCTTTTCTGATAAAAGCAGGGAGTGACATGTGTCACTTGCTTTTTTTGAGAAGAGCAGAGGGTGACATGTGTCACTTGCTTTTTCTGAGAAAAGCAGGGAGTGACATGTGTCACTTGCTTTTTCTGAGAAGAGCAGAGAGTGACATGTGTCACTTACTTTTTCTGAGAAATGGAGGGAGTGACATGTGTCACTTGCTTTTTCTGAGAAGAGCAGAGAATGACACATGTCACTTGCTTTTTCTGAGGAAAGCAGAGGGTGACATGTGTCACTTGCTTTTTCTGAGAAAAGCAGGGAGTGACATGTGTCTGCTGCAGGAGAGAATACCTCAGATGGCGCCACCTCAGAAGGGGACAACTCTACTTTTTCTGGACAAGGCAGCACATGACACGTGGCATCTCAGGTTGACCTTGGAATGACACATGGCACAGGGTGAAGATGGTGAACACTGACACATGGCATGGAATGACATGTGGCGGCTTCTTAAGGCAGACCCACACTGACACTTGGCAGATAAATGGGAGGAGAGAGAAAAGACAAGTGGCGCCAATCTAGGGGACAAGGCTCCTATATTTTTGGGTTTTCCAAAATTCAGGTTTTTCAAAAGAAAAGCCTATGTGACACCACCTCAGTGTGGGTCCCACATTGCTTCTTTATTGAAATAAGGATAAAACAACAACTTCTTTTTGGAATTTTCATAAAATATGGACTAATTGGTAAAACAAGAATTTTTGGAAAGAGTTGGCCCCTGTAGGGCGATTTTGTAAAAGAATGATAGTTGAAATAGTTTGACGAAAGGGCAAAATCTGAGATAAAATTTATTGAAAATTATCCATATTGTTTTCCTAAGGAAATATTTTGAAATTCAGAGCCCTGGGGGTAAAATGGGAAGAATTGATAATTTTGAAGACCCAGGGTTTTGAAATCAATTTTGAAAAGAGTTGAAATTCAAATCTGGATTGAAAAATTTGAAATCGAGAGTTCTGGACCTCGAAATGACATGTTGTGCAGTGCAGTGATATGAAATGCTCATGCAATAATATGCAATGCCATGTCTTATGCAATATAATCTTGAACCAAGACTTGGAGATTCCTGTTTTCTGTCAGGAATAAAATTTTGAACATCTGAGATAAAAAATAGAGAAATTTTGAGAGTTGCAGATGCAATTTAGACTTCTGTAAGGTTCGGGCTCAGAAAATGACCATTTTGCCCTCCGACGATTTCAGAGGCTGGATGATGATGCTGGGTGGAGAGGTAAATGAAAATTTGGGGTGTTTACAGATGCCCCTCTTTGCTACTAAGTCGGCTTGTGGCCGAGCTTAGTGGCAAAGAAAAACACACCAAATTTGGGCTATATATATAAAAAAATGCCCCAGTTAGAAGGATCTAACTGGATATGAGGGGAAATTAGCCCGGTGATCATGGTAGATATGAAATGAAGAATGAAGAGAAAAGATTTGCTCTATGAGAGCGAAGTTCAGGTTTTTGCCCTTAACCTGGATGGGACAGAAATACTTCGCATGGAACGAAGCTTAGGTTTGGCCCTTAACCTGATTGGGGAGTGGAATATCTCATTGAAATGAGACTCAGGTTTGTACCCTTAACCTGATCGGGCGGAAGATGAAATACCTCTTTGATTGAGGCTCAGGTTTGTACCCTTAACCTGATCGAGCGGGGAATGAAATACCTCTTTGATTGAGGCTCAGGTTTATACCCTTAACCTGATCGGGCGGAAAATGAAATACCTCTTTGAATGAGGCTCAGGTTTGTACCCTTGTCTTGATCGGGCAGAAAAATGGAATACCTCTTTGATTGAGGCTCAGGTTTGTACCCTTATCCTGATCGGGCAGAAAATAAAATACCTCTTTGATTGAGGCTCAGGTTTGTACCTGTTATCGTCGCAAAATTTTTCCCCGTCTTCACTTCCTTGCGAAAGAGAGAGGGAAAATGCTTTCGCGATTCAAACTTGACCGGATTTTGGAAATTGTTTTGAAATACTCGCCTCTGTTTTGAAAATTGCGGGAAAATCCATGGGATGGGGCTCGATCTGTCGGTACGAGGTTCGACTATTCCTGTGGCAATTAGTACCGGCGGTACGCTGTCGCTATGCATATAAATCTAGCGACAGCGTAGCGACGGATGTAAATCCGTCACCAAGCCGTGGTCGCCATTTAGTACCGGCGGATTGACGACAGAATATATCGCTCGTTATTCTGTGGCAATTAGCGACTGTCCTGGCGACGAATTTATTCCGTTACCAGTTAGCGTCGAAAAATTTGCGACGTAAGCATACCGTCGCCTAGTCGTCGCTAATCCGTCGCTAAGTCTGTTAGCGACGGAATGTGATTGTCGCTAATCCACAACTTTGTTGTGGTGGGAGACGCCGGGCGGCGGGCAGCGGACCGGGGGGCGACCGGCCGGGCGATGGACTGGGAAGTGGTGGGCGCCGGGTGGCAGGCCGAGGAGTGCGTCGAGCGGCGGAGGATTGCGTCGGGCGACAGAGGAGTGCGTCGGGCGACGGAGGAGTGCGTCAGGCGATGGAGGAGCGCGTCAGGCGGGCAGGAGAGACGAAACATGAAAGAGGAAAAAGGGCTCTGATTAGGGATTTACGCGAAAAATAGCGACGGATTTGGCGACGGTCGAATTTCGCCGCAACGCCATCGTAAATTTAGATGACCAGTTAGCGATGGAATATTTCTGTCGCTAACATCGTCTTTACGTAGCGACGGAAAAACATTCGTCGCCAAATCCGTCGCTACCCGTCGCGTTTGTTGTGACAAAAATTTGTCGTCGCTAACTAGCAACGAAAGTATTTCCGTCGCTAGTTTCGTAAATATTACAAATCTTAGCGACAAATTAGTTTCTCTCGTTAATTCGCCGTAACTTGGCGACGAAAAAAATCCGTCGCAAATATCCGTCGCTAATTGGCAATTTTTTTGTAGTGCAGGTCTGGTTTGAGTCAACTCCAGGTCGATTTGAGCTTGAGTATGGAGTTAGTAGCAAGACTCAACGTGGGTAGGAGCAGCCATAGTGACAAATCGGCAGTCAAAAGCTCGAGAATTTTGAAATTTTTCATAAATCTCATGTTTTCTCAGCAAAATATGGGCAATAAAAAATATAAGAAAATATAAATACAATATGTTTAAAAATAAAAATCCTAGGGGTTTTCACAATAAATATATGTTAAAAATGTAAATCTCGTGATATTTGTCACGCTTTGAAAATCTCACGAGAAATTATCGTTTTAAACTTTTAAGCAATTTCTTGCAATATTATCATGAGATTTTTATAAATCTCGTGATATTTGTCAGAGAGGAAGCAGCTAGTGCATGCCACCTTGTGTTGAGACGTTGCAAGTTCAAATCCCAAAGGTACACTTGTATAACTGGTAGGGGTCTGCCTAACCCCAGCTTGCCTTTCAAAAAAAAGGACTCGACATGGTGGACAGGGTCACTATGTGTGAATGGAATCTAATGTCATGGTTGTAGGGATGGCAATGGACCGGAGGAAAATGGGGCCTCGCCCCACCCTGTTTGGACCAAGGATGGAGGACATGAAATGGGAATGGAGGCAGAGATGGAGGTTAAAATCACAACCCATGCAGGGATAGACTTATGCTTTCCCCTGCCCCCGCCTCATCCCCATCTCGATCCCCGCCTTGCCCCGTTATTATCATTGCAAAATTTTACTTTTGCAAGTCAAACTTACCTTTGAAAAAGTTTTTTTTAAATAACTCACCTTTATTTTAAAACATTTGCGGGAAAATGACTCGCCTATCATTACGAGGTTCAACCGTTCCTGGCACCATAATTAAAGGTAATCGAACCAAGGATCAATCATGTGCTTTGCTTTATTCAACTATCTAAATTGATGTTTTATTATGAAATACACAAAGAATCAGGCATGCGCTATGACTTAGAAATTTTTTGATTGAAAACATGATATATGCTTCAAATATTTGAAATACTTGGAAAATGGGACACTTTGAAAATCATGAGCCACATTTGAGAAATATTTCTGAAGAAAGAAAAATCGTGAATTAGATTCAGAAAAGATAAAAAAAAATCATGAAAATCAAAGGGTTTCTGAGAAAATCGATTCTGAGGAGAAAGACTTAGAGAAAATCAAGCGAGCGCATGTCATTCATGTAGACTATTGTAGATTTGTAATATGCATAAATCATCATTTATCACACGATTAATATTATTAAAAATAAACTATATGCAATGTAACCATATTCTAAGCAGAAAAGAAAATTCTTATTCTAATGTTTAGATTAATAATTGAATTGAAATAAAAGAAAGAAAGAAAGAATATAATCTTGAGTGCAAAAATAGCAAACTTGTTAGTGGACAAATGTTGGGATCATATTGGACCAATCCTTCAATGAGCACAAATGATGACTTAGAGTTCATTCTCTAAACAGATGGATCTTGGGTTTGAATCATGTTGAGGGGAACCCTAATTTGACTATCAAAAAATGTGTGTGCAGATAATTAAATGCTCAATAGGCTTGGAACTCGTGAGCCTATAGTGTCTTTTTTTCTTTTTCTATTAATTTATAGCTTATTCTACTAACCGATGTTATTAAAACTGGACTGAATCGGCTGAGTCAGATCGAATCGGCCAAAACAACAATTATAGAAAGGCCAATTCAGATGGGGGTTTTAATATTATTTTGAGTGGGTACAAAAAATTCAATCGACAAACCTGTGGTGGTAAAAAGTTGTCGATTCATAAACCATTCGATTTGATTTGGGTTTTTTCAAGAAACTGATTCACCTTTGTGAACCGACTTTAACAACATTGATTCTTGAAGATCCTTGAAAAGCCAACCTCTATGATGCCTCAAAATTTTGAAATTAAGAACTAAGAAATGCCCATCTTCGAATAATGCATCTCTCCGTACATGCAGGTACGCATGCCATTCAAAATATAAAAGGCTTTTTTCTTCTTTTTTATGGGGATTTGTTGGCCTTATACAAGTTTTGGTACATAGAGGAGAAATGCTGAAATCGCTAGAAGCTTGGGACATCCATAGCAAACACGGATCTATATGCTCTTCACAGAACTCGGGTTTTAATGATGTGAAGCGGGTTTCACCAAACAGGCATCCAGGAAATGGTTGATGTTCAAAATTTGGACTAATTACAAAAGTGTAAGCCCAAGGATTATGTAGTCTGAGGTTCTGCAATGGAGGTTAAAAAAGAAAACAGGTTTATAATTCCTGCAACAGAACGACCAACACAGCCAACCATGGTTATAGTTTGTGGGTGTACAGCTTGTTGCCGTAGCAGCTTCATTCAACTGCCAATAGAAATGAGCCACTTCCAAGCAAGATTAGCATAGGCTTGAGTCATCCTATTGTCTTGTCCAGCCAGCTATTGTGAATGAGCAACTGCCATGAATTTTAAGCATGAATGGACTTGGGCCATATCTTGAGTTTCAGCAATGATATTGTGTACTTTAGGTACTATACACTGATAAGCTTTTTATTTACTAAATAAAACAAATAAAACATGAATATAGAGTTAAAATACATGAATGAATGAATGAATTCAAATATCAAAAAGATTTTTCCATTGAAAAAAAGATCATAAAATCTCAGCCTTGCTGCAATCCGATCACCTATATGATAGGATCTGTAAAACCACGCATTCCTGCCATGCGGCCTTCTCTGTTTCTTTAGTTACAAAGAATTGGTGCAACACCACATATCATCTGAAGAAAACATGTACTCAGCTTTCTATGGTTCTTGACCTTAGAAGCTGGAGTTTCAAATCATCCACAGACCACACACGTGCATGTTTTGTCCTTATGCAGAATTGCCTTGGAGCCCTTAAATTGTAATCTCTGAATCAGAAAACCAAAAACAACAGAAAATCTTGATCAGCAAGATCAACCTAAGATTGCCTAATAATTGGCATAATATGCATTTGAGAAAAAAGAACGCTCACTTTTTTCCTTAATTTTTTTTGCTTTGTCATTCTGATGATATTTTCCCCTTCTTGGTGTTAGTGAACTGGGAGATTCCTTCCCCTATGATGTCAGTTTGGCTGGATGCATACGGTTCATAAATTTCATAAAATTCTATATGGAACAAGAAAATGAATGCAATCAATGACTGCACTTGAAAGAAATGAACTGCTATCCTAGTGATTTGATTCAGAATGCAGCATCTCTTCTGGACTATTCCAACAAGCCACTAAGAGCAGTATCCACAGAGATGAGCAACTTGTGGACTGATGCAAATGGAATAAGAAATCTGAAGTTCAGCAGCAAAGATGTGCTAGAGCTGCTCTATAAAGTATAAACACAGTACTAAGGAATTTCCAGTCTCAATTACTACAAGGAACATGGAGAGACATACCAATAAAGTATCATTTAAGCGAATGATCTCCTTATATCCAATGTTAGACAATCCCTTTGCTTCATGCAGATGCCTCTCAGCAGTCAAAAATTTCCTAGGTTCATCACGTACCTTGAAGTCAGAAACAAACAGAAAGAATTTAGATTTAGAAAGATGGAGAGCACACCATTCAGGAAGTGAATCTTAAATTTTCATCTTTTCAGTACATTTTCTTCTAACTCCTTAATCCTAAAGAGTGATGTTTGGTCAATGAAAGCATGTCGCTTGCGCTCTTCTTCAAGCATTTCTGTTGTCTGATAACACAATTCAGCCATTTCTTGGGTTAGATCCTCGGCTTCTTCCTTTGCTTTGGACTTTTCTGCTCTCAACTCTTCCTAACAGTACATGCAACAATTATCACTTGAATACTTGCATTCCCCAAATAAAAAGGCCAAAATTAAGATTGAAAACAAATAGGACGTTGTAATAAGAAATATTTTAATTGATAAGCATACCTTAAGCTGCTTGACAAGCTCTGGTTCATTGATCTGGCATGATACATTCCATCTCTCATGGGGCAAAACTATATACAATTCTTCTCTCCCTCTCTGCAAACTCTTTTTTCACCGACCCACCTCCCTCTTTTACCGTGGATTGAGGCATGTTGCTGGTTCAAAGAGGGTTTGCAGAAAGGGAAAGAAGAAGACCCGTACATTGTAAAGGATTCAAAGAGAGTTTGAATAGAGGGGAAGGATAGAAGACTCATACATTTTATTTTTTTAATAATTTTTCACTCAAAATAGACGAAAAAGCAGCTTCGTTAAATGCCACATGGCATTCATACGAAAAGTGTAAGGGACGGTCATGATTTTAGCATGAGCCTTCTACTCATTTCCAGCATGACCTGATCTGCTTCCGTCAAAAAGTCACCAAACATCGCCTTAATGATACTGGCTATTGTGCGAACATTAATGGACATCATCATCACCAAATTTTCAAATGAACACTGAAATTCCAGAAAGTAACCCATGTTAGAACGTTTATATTTTTTCTCGAATACCTCAAAGCCAACACACCCACATCCAAGTTTTTTTAAAGTGCCACATCGCCACACTCGCACCCGCACCTATGTGACATAGCTTTTATGACATTTTTTCTTTTCACTAATTTCATCACTAAAATTACAATTTATATATTTTGTTTTTATTGTATTAATTCTTTATTTATTTTTCTTTAATGTCCTCATCTAAAATTCCAGTTTTGTTTGTACATTTTCTTTGTCTTGGCTAACAACCACTATTTCTCTGCAAACAACATTTCTTGACAACTAGAATATTGGTGTGCATAAGGGTGTATGAACTGAGATATGAAAGGCAAAAGGTTTAAATTTTCAATATTTCTATTTCCAACCAGACAACAGCATTGAAGCATGCATCCTGACTTATCACCATGCTTGCCGTTTAGTGTTTACAAAAGTAGATACCACAAATAATAGATGTAAAAGCCGATTGGGATGGTTTCCACAGACCAAAGATTAACTGTAACTTATTTAGCTTTTAAGTAATCATATTTTGTAGTCTGAACTTGTAAATAGTGATGATCTATCTCAATTGAAAAACTAGCTAGTAGCCATTAGACTTGCACACATTGCAAAAATTAATGGATAATTAAGAAATCAAGAGCTATATATCATACTTTCAAGAGACATGATGAACAAAAAGTAGTGCCCCAATTGCAAAAACATGACTGACTAAGGGTGCAAACAGATTGCATTTGTAATTCAACTCAAATATGATATATTATTTTCAGATATGGATCTTTAAGATAATATCTCAATGTTCTTTTAGATCGGACTTGGATATGCTTAATTAGATTAATTTTGTGCTCGGATGGGATTTACATCAGTATTTTATGTTGGATCTATGTTCTGATTCGAACAAAATCCAATCATGTTTTTACTGGATTTAATATAACCATATATATTTCAGATCCTGATTCAATCCTACCTCATCATATATCATTCACATACAACTCTGATAAAAATCTATATCATGCAACTCAAAATCAGAGTGGGTCTTGCATGATCTAGCCCATATCCGACCCGTTTGCACCCCTAGCACAGACTTTGATAAGCAGCACATAAACTAAGATGTTGATATTGCATACAAAAAGGACATGGCTTCCATCTTTTTAGCATTTAAATCAGCTATCTGGCAGCAAGAATTCATACAAACAATACACGTGACAACACTGTAAGAATTAACTAAATTAGGTGTGCCAATTCTAGATTACAGAAAAAAGGACAAAGCTGCAAAGTTGGATGTTTCATTTTAATAACCCCATCCTGACCAAGAAATGATAATTTCTTCAAAGATTCCAAAAGTAAAAACTTACATGTTTCTCACTGCACAACGCTAATGCTTGTCCCAAGAGCCTTGCACTGTTTTCTTCCTGGCCTTGCTTCACCGACTGAATAACAGCAGGGGTAATATAAACACCTGCACAATCAAAAGACCAAAATGGGAATTCCTCATCCAAATACATTTTGCCAAGATTATGATCTTTCAAAAAAAATCTAACAAACACATGGGGAGAAACCAATTGCAAATCCTTTTTCCCATTTAGTATATGCCTGTTTCCCTCCAAAAAAAAGAAAAAAGAATGGGCGTGTTTGGCATCCCATGAAAATCATGACCAAGTTCGGGTCTCGTTACCTGGTCCAGCAGGGAAGAAATACTGCTGGAAAGCTTGACTGGCATTCACAATCATCAAGCTGCCAAAGTCATGGTTGCCATGGCTGAACAGGGTGTCCAGTGCCCATCTAAGGGCATAGAAGCTGCCCTCGCTCTCATCGAACCCAACCAAGATCTTCATCTTCTTCAACACGGGTGGTGGTGGCCCTTCCTGTATCTTCTCTTCTTTTGCTTCTGCTTTCTTCAGCTTTGCTTCTTCGCTCTCTCGCTCTCGTTATGCACTCTCTGTTTTTCGCTATGCACTCTATGCTTGACTCCATGCCTCCACCCCGGAGCAAAACTATATACAATTATTCTCTCCCTATCTGCAAACTCTCTTTTCACCGACCCACCTCCCTTTTTTACCTTGGACGGAGGCATGTTGCTGAGGGTTTGCAGAAAGGAAAAGAAGAAGACCCGTATATTGTAAAGGATTCAAAGAGAATTTGAACAGAGGGAAAGGGAAGAAGACTTACATTTTATTTTTTTAATATTTTTTCATTCAAAATAGACGGAAAAACAGCTCCGTTAAGTGCCTTTTGCTCATTTCCAAAAAATATGAGGGGCGGTTACGATTTTAGCACGAGCCTTTTGCTCATTTCCACCGTATTCACCTGCTTCCATTAGAGTCGTAAACGAATAAGACTTCCAAGAAGTTCTTCACTCTCTATATATATGATTAGAGTCGTAAACGAATAAGACTTCCAAGAAGTTCTTCACTCTCTATATATATGATATTTTTTTCTGGCTGCCTCAAAGAAGTTCAATATTTTCTCCTTTTCTCGGGAACTTTTTGGAGAGTTTGGCTGAAGAGAAGAGATTGGCTGAAGAGAAGAGATGGAGAAAAACAAGGAGATGGCCAAAGAACCAAGGGTAGGGTTCAGGTTCGTCCCCACTGAACAAGAGTTGGTGGGATACTTCCTCCATGAAAGGAAGAAGGCTGCTAATGATGACTCGTATGAGTTCAAAGACTTGATCGCCAGCGTCGACGTCTACTCCATGGCGCCACCTCAACTCATAGGTTCTCTCTCTCTCTCTATTGCATATCCAACCAAAGTCAGCTTACCATAATTTAGATTTTCAGTTAAGCGTATTATAGACACACACAAAAACCTGTAACAGTGGATGGAAAAACATTGGGCGTGTGTCCATCGTCTATCTGAGCGTTTTAGTGGTAGTCTTTGACTGCTGTGCTCTGGGCGAAAATACAGACTTTAGCTGTGGCTAAAGGCTGTTTTTTTGCCTCTCTCTCTCTCTCTCTCTCTCTCTCTCTCTCTCTCTCTCTCTCTCTCTCTCTCTATATATATATATATATATATATATATATATATATATATATATATATATATATATATATATGACCAAATAGGAATAGACCTTATTTCAATTTGATGTTGGGGCTGATTCAGCCCTCATTATGCTGTATTGGGATAAGTAGGGGATGAATAATTTTACACATTTTTCTTGTATTTTTGTTCTTTTATACGTCTAGCCATTTTCTTGGAAAAAGAAGATTCATCTTCAAGTCTTGTATAGTGCTGCAAAATTCTTAAACTTCATTAGTACAAAAGAAGAAGAATAAAAACACGATCCTTCTCTTTCTGCAAATTTGTAGATTAGTATTACTATTGAAGTTATGGAGTTTTAATTAAGGATACCTGTCTCTCTCTCTTTCTCAATATACATATATGTTTTTTTTTTCTTTGTTCAGTTTTGTGAAAAGATTTTTTATGCGACTTTATGATGATAATGAATACAGAGAAGGCAGTTTATGGGAAGAAACTGTGGTACTTCTTCACCCCAAGATCAAGAAAGTATAAGAACGGGAGCCGGCCAAGTCGGTCTGCTGGGGATGGCTACTGGAAAGCCATCAGTAGCGATAAGTACATACTTGATGGGAACGACCGAAAGATTGGAACACGAAAGACACTTGTATACTACCAAGGGAAGGCTCCCGACGACACCAAGACTAACTGGATCATGCACGAGTTTCGGACCATCGATGATTATGAAACCAACACCAGTACATCCCTTAAAAGGAAGGCTGGTGATATGACGGTGATCTCTCTCTCTCTCTCTCTCTCTCTCTCTCTCTCTCTCTCTCTCTCTGTGTGTGTGTGTGTGTGTGTGTGTTCTATGATAGGGTGCTCCCAAAGTACCTAATGTAGCTTTAGATTGTCAAAATTAATACAACCATGATTTCTATTATGTGGGAGTAGGTACTCCCAGAGCACGGTAGCATTACTCTTTTTTAATAACTAATAACCAATTGTTGTTGCAGTTGGATGATTGGGTTCTCTGCAGAGTGTATGAGAAAGAATGTGAAAGAGGTAAAGCTGAAGTTATTATTACTAAAGAGGATAACAAGAGGGGTTGCCGAAAGAAGGTTGGAGACACCAAAAATTTGAAGGCAGAGGATGCAAGTCAGACACCAAGGAAGGAACTGAAAGAAGCACCTAAGCATGATATTGGTAACCTTGATGGTGTTCAAGCTCCTTCTATGGAGGGAATCGTGCCCAAGTTTTCTCCTAAAGCTAATAATCAACCACTTGCTTTCAAGAGCACCGAACATACTTGGGGGCTTCTGTGTTTGCCTAGCCAACATTTGAGAATGCTTAGGCCACCCATGGAGGCAACAACTAGCGGTTCATGGAATGTTGACACACCTTCAACAAGCACCCAACCAATCCCACCAGCACCACACATTCAACAAGGCTCAGTGCTGTCAAATGTCCAAGTAGATAGCTTTGCACCAAGCTCACTTGCACCAAATTATGAGCAGGATTTTTCCATCCCGAGTGACATGATTGAAGCAAATGATGAGCACAATAGTTACATCGTGAGTGATTTTCCTGAACCAGACCATTATATTAGTTCCACAGAGATGGCTGACCCTGCAACAATCATGCCAAAGCTGGAAGCTAGTGGGAATGCTGAGTCAAGCGACCTGTCTGGACTGGAGTTGTCTTCGGATGACAATTCTTGTCACTATCTAAGTTGCATCTATCGTCATTTCAACCGGGGAAATCCTTAAATATTTTGTTTCTTTGTTTACTACTATTTGAATTTCACATGATTTATTTTAGCTCCGTAGTTTCTCCTATAGTATTATTATTACAAGTGAGCTTGTTAATTAGAAGTGATTGTTTAATGATATGGACCATATATATTTTAATTATTCCTTAGTTTTTATCAGTTTAACCATAATATGTCGATTCATTAACCAATTAATATGCTACAATACTCATTTACAAAGCTAATTCATGGACCTGAGATTATCTCCTATGTCCTCATCCTAAATATTATAAATGTAGAATAAGGGGTACTAGGTGCCAAAAATTATAGGCTTTGAACTTTTTCTTAAACGATACTCTCACCATGTGTTGTAATAGTGTCATTAAATTTGTTTGCCCATCTTCATGAAGTTTACAATTTTTTTTTGTTATTTACATGTCATATTGTGAATTTTACCAACAGTCACAAAAGCGTGTAACAACCTCTACCTCTCTCTTAGAAATTGATATAAATAAGAAAAATGAAAAGATACTTAAAACTATGATTTTTGAATAGGCCTAATGAGACCTAACGAAAAAGGGGGCCTAAGGAACACATTACTCTCTCTCTCTCTCTCTCTCTCTCTCTCTCTCTCTCTCTCTCTCTATATATATATATATATATATATATATATATATATATATATATATATATATATTAGTAATGATAAGTAGCTCCCAGAGCACCTATTCTCACCTAATAAAAACTTCAAATTTCAATTTTTTTTGAGGTTTTTCTTTGATCAGACCATATAGATATGATCTACAATCATTATTTAGTGAAAACCAAGTTTTGGATCATGTGATTATGGCATAGCGTAAGGCTTTTAAGATCTTTGAAAATCAACGGCTCACAATGTACCAAAATTTCATGACTAAAAAAGACTTAATTTTATGTCCAAAAAACTTGATCCAAGGCATGATTCCTATCGAGTAAACTGTGTAAAGTACATCTATAAGGTCTGATTGAGAATACTCCTGTAGCATTACTCTATATTAGCTTAAATCAAGAAGGAAGGTAATTTAATAAGGTTCAACACTTGAAACATTGAGCACCCGAATGGCTTCGACCCCCCTCTCCCGTGTGGTGACCATCCGCCTTCCCCTCCCCCCGTCCTTGCCCCCTGAAAAGTTCTCTCATCCTTCAGGCACTGCGGGCTCTTCACAAGGAGCAAGCCGCTCTTGGGCCTCAACAGTGGAATGAGATAGCTTTGCGTCCATGATGTAGTACAACCTTCCTCCTGTGAAGATTTTGGAGGGATCGAACTGCAACCACTTGTTTATCCTGACCTCAAAGTATGATCATATGCTTCAAACCGTGCATTGGAGCGCAATAGCAGGACTGTCTGGTGGTGAAAGATACAAATGTTTGGATTTTAAATTTGTTTTTTCATCTCTGCAGAAACTTTGGGCTAAGTTCTTCGAGCTACACTTTACCGAATTTGATAATGGCCTATTCATCATCCGAGTTGTCAATAAAAATAAGCTAAAAATGATGCTATGTCACGGTGCTTGCCGTGTTGGTGGAAGAACGCTCACGACTAATCACTGGATGCCGGGAATTCCTCTAAAGCTTGAATAGAAATTGGAAACCTAAGCTGTCACCAACCATGTCTGGGCTGGCCAACCTGTTTCAAGTCCTTTCAAAGGATAACAAAGACCCTTCTCAAGGAGTCGGACTCTCATAACCATTTATAGGATGATATGATCGTTGAACCTCAACCTGGATTTGCAGTCGATGGCACTCAACCGAGTGAAGACTCTAGGAAGCAAGATTCTGAGAGAAATAAAGGGTAAAAGCCAAAAGGTGCAACACATGAAATAGCACAAAACACAACAGCTGAAAAGTAAAACTTCAAATGTATTGCTATTCACGAATTCACTTTTTCTCTCTCTCACTACACACCTTTAACATGAAGAAGTACCACTATTTAAAGAAGGCAAAGCCTTTACATAAAAATAAGAAACTTGAGCTAAAAGTTAGGAAAGAAACCACAACTACACAACTTTTGAGACTCTACTAACAAAAAGTAAATCCCTATAAACTAGAAAACTGAAAATACGTGGGCTTTGAGTGCTCTTCAAGTCAAATGTGGGCATTGAATGCCCTACCCACTTCCTTCTACCTTGAGCACCAAGTCATACGTGGGCTTTGGATTCTCTTGCCCACAACCTTGAGCATTAACCAACATTTTTCCCCCTTAATGTGAAAGGCCTTGCACACCTATGGATTCTCTGAACATCAAAATTTTTTTAGATGACAAGGCTTTTGTGAAACCATCAGCAATTTGATCATTTGTAGAGCAAAGCTTCAACACTACTTCACCTTTTTTCACTGCATCTCTTATAAAATGATATCTAAGCTCAATGTGCTTTGTTCTACCATGAAAAGTAGGATTTTTAGCAATAGAAATTGTAGACTGATTATCACAGTAGAGCTTAGTTGGAAGATTTTGTTCTACATGCAAGTCCTTCATAACACGCCTCATCCAGTTTGCTTGACAAGTAGCAGATGTAGCCGCAATATATTCCGCTTTTGAAGATGATAGCACTATTGAATTTTGTTTCTTTGAACACCATGACACAATGCCTGAACCAAAATCGAAAGCAAACCCGCTTGTGCTTTTTCGATCATCCATTGAACCTGCCCAATCACTGTCAGTAAATACAATCAAATTAAAGTCAGTAACATGATTATAAAAAATTCCGTAATTGATTGTTGCTCGTATATAGCGGAGAATCCTTTTTGCTGCGCCTAGATGTTGCACAGATGGATTGTGCATAAACCTTAAAATCATACTGACTGAGAATACAATGTTTGGCTGAGTATGAGTTAAATACATTAATCCACCGACCAAGCTTCTAAAACATTTTTCATTTGCTCTTGCCATTCCATCTTCCAAACTCAAACTTTCATTCGCATTCATCGGAGTTTCACAAACTTTGCAATTCAACATCTTTGATTTTTTGAGCAGTTCCAAAGCATACTTTTCTTGAGACATGAAAATCCCTTCTTCAAATTGCATGATGTGAAGACCAAGAAAAAAACATAGCATCCCTAAATCTGACATTTCAAATTCCTTCATCATACTATGTTTAAATTCTGCAATAAGCTTAAATGAAGAACCAGTGTAGATAATATCATCTACATAGACACTTACAATAAGCAATTCATTCCCATTTACTTTGACATAGAGTGTAGGTTCACTATCACTTCTTTGAAAACCATTTTGGTGGAAGAATTTATCAAGACAACTATACCATGCACGCGGGGCTTGTTTTAGCCCGTATAAGGCCTTTTTTAACTTATAAACTTTTTCTTCCTTTCCTTTAACAACAAATCCAGGTGGTTGGTCAACATACACGACTTCATTTAGAAAACCATTTAAAAATGCAGCCTTAACGTCAAATTGATAAACTTTCCATTTGAATTGAGTTGCAATCGCAAGGATCATTCTCACAGTTTCAAATCTTGCAACAGGTGAAAACGTTTCAGTAAAATCAATTCCATATTTTTACACAAACCCTTTAGCAACTAACCTTCCCTTATATTTTTTTACATTTCCACCAGCATCATACTTGACCTTATAAACCCACTTTACTACAATTGATTCCTTTCTCGGTGGCAAGTTGGAAAGCTCCCATGTGTCATTCCTCTTGATGACCTCCATTTCTTCTTTCATTACATCTATCCATTTCTTATTTGTGCATGCTTCATCATATGATGATGGTTCTAGAACAACAAAAGCAAAATCACATTTATAAATATCCTCTAAAGACCGTACCTTTTTCGGAAGAGTGTCAACATCAAGTGTGAACTCAATATTTTCTGTGAATTCATCTTCCATACTTGACGTTTCTGGAGATAATGCTTCAGTAGTATGATTTGATTGCGGTGCCACTTCATCAATTTGCAACTTCACACTTTCATTGTTGGTCCATTCCCAACATACTTTTTCATCAAAAATAACATACCTTCTTATAATCAATTTTTTAGAAGAAGGATTATAGAGACAATATCCCTTAGTTTCATTAATATAACCAACAAAGATACACTTTTCACTTTTCTTATCTAACTTGGTTCTTTCTGAAGAGTCAATCAAAGAATATGCTATACTGCCAAATACCTTCAACATACTTACATTTGGCTTTTGATTCCACCAGGCCTCATAAGGTGTTTTGTTTCGAACTGCCTTTGTTGGAGAAATATTTAAGATATGTACTGCAGTGTTAACGACTTCTGCCCAAAACTCATTTGGCACCTTCTTTTCACTTAGCATGCTGCGTGTCATTTCTACCACTGTATGATTTTTCCTTTTTGCCACTCCGTTCTGTTATAGTGTCTTTCTTACTGTCAGTTGTCTGCGAATACCATGATCTTTGCAAAACAAACCAAACTCATCAGATAAAAATTCTCCTCCTCTATCTGTGCACAATATTTTTATAGTTTTTCTTCTCTCATTTTCAACAAAGAACTTAAATTCCTTAAATCTATTAAATGCATGGGATTTATGAGTAAGAAAGTACACCCAACTCATTCTAGTAAAATCGTCAGTTAAAAGCAAAAAGTATTTGCTATTGTTTAATGAAGAAGTTCTCATGGGCCCGCATATATCAGCATGAACTAATTCAAGAGGTTCTTTAACTCTCCATGCTTTTCCAACTGGGAATGATAATTGGTGTTGTTTACCATAAACACACCCTTCACATATCTCATTTGTACAATTAATGGCCGGCAGATCAACCACCATATTTTTTTGATGCAAGAGTTTCAAACCATTAAAATAAAGATGCCCAAACCTCAAATGCCACAGTTTGGATTGATCAAAACCATTTGCCATAAAGGCACAATCATCTATCTTGATCATTTCAAGTGGAAACATTTTATTTTGAACCATATCTATTTTTACAAGAACTGTACCATTCTTGTTTTTAATCTCACAGATGTCGTTTTCAAATAAAAGAGTAACCCTTTTTAACCAATTGTTCTACGCTCAGTAAGTTCTGAGCCAAACCAAGAACATAATACACATCTTGAATGTATTGTTCATTACCTGATTTTGTCTTGATTGCAACTGTTCCTTTGCCATTGACATCTACTTTATTGTTGTCCCCCAACCACACATTCAACTTCACAGTCTCATCAATATTCTTAAAAAGACTTTTATCACCGGTCATATGATTACTGCAACCATTGTCTACAAACCACATTTCACTTTTGAAACTGTTAGGATTCATGCTTGCAAGAAACAAATTTTCATTTTCATCTGCAAAATTTGCTTGTTGCTTTGTCTTTTCAAAACATCAAGCTTCAATATGACCAAATTTCTTACAAAAAATGACATTGTTTCCCTCTAAAGAACAGATTTTGATTACCTTTTTCTATTCCATCATTCCTTTGAGAGGTATCATAAAACCTTCCTTGACCTCTTCCACGTCCACGAAAGGATCCCCTAAAACCTCCTTGTCCTCGACCTCTACCTTCACCCTTTTGATCAAACTGAGTATTCTTTTCTTTTGGAATTTCAACTTTCGATTGAAAGGCCTGTTCCAATGTTTTTTCTGAAGACCTGTTTATGCGATACTCATGGGCTAAAAGAGACCCCATTAGTTCATCAATAGAATACATAGATAAATCCTTAGACTCTTCAATTGCAATAACAATATGATCAAATTTAGAAGGTAGACACCTTAAAACTTTTTCTACTATTTTTTTAGCATCTAAAATTTCACCAAAGGTCTTCATTTGATTTACAATAGTAGAGAGCCTAGAAAAGAAGGTTTGAATTGACCCACTGGTTTTCATAGAAAACGTTTCAAACTCTCTTCTTAAGGTTTGAAGTTTAATCGTTGTGATCTTCTTATCACCATGAAATTTTTGCTTCAGAAGTTGCCAGACTTCTTTTGACTTAGTAGCACCGACAATAGTTGGAAAAATGGTTTCAGACACAGCCTGTTGCAGTACTAACAATGCCTTTGCATCTCTCTTTCGAGCTTCTTTGACATCAATTTTTTTTGCTGCCTTTGTTCATTCAACATCTGCATAACCATTTTCAACCAACTCCCAGAGGTTTTGTGAGATAAAGAAAGTCTTCATCTTAATATTTTAGAATTCATAATTTTCACCATTAAAAATTGGCACTAATGATTGTGACAAATTGAGAGAGTTAGAATTATTTGTCATATCAGACTTACTCAACAATTATCCTTCAAAAGAAATTTTGAATCTATATGAACTCCTTGCTTCGGCAATGCTCCTATTGCGTTTTTCTCGAACGCCCAGCTCTGATTCCAATCTGACTATGATACTAAGAATTGAGAGAAATAGAAGTTAAAAGCCAAAAGGTGCAGCACATGAAATAGCACAAAACACAACAGCTGAAAAGTAAAACTTCAAATGTATTGCTATTCACGAATTCACTTTTTCTCTCTCTCACTACACACCTTTAACATGAAGAAGTACCACTATTTAAAGAAGGCAAAGCCTTTACATAAAAATAGGAAACTTGAGCTAAAAGTTAGGAAATAAACCACACGTACACAACTTTTGAGACTCAACTAACAAAAAGTAAATCCCTATAAACTAGGAAACTGAAAATACGTGGGCTTTGAGTGCTATTCAAGTCAAACGTGGGCATTGGATGCCCTACCCACTTCCTTCTACCTTGAGCACCAAGTCATACGCGGGCTTTGGATTCTCTTGCCCACGACCTTGAGCATTAACCAACATATTCAAATTGCCAGAATGGATCTAAATCAATTTCACATGTGAGTTCGTCAGGTTAGTTGCAGGGGTCATCTTTTCCTGGTTTGTTGAGTGTCTTTGCTAAAGTAATTGGGCTGATTGGGAACCTGTTGGATACCGACCAACAACTATCCCGTGCCGGTAACCCTTATGTGCAGTTCATGGTTGTCGTGGCTCTTGCTTCCATGTCACCATGTGACCACCCTAATCCTACTGTTACCCTCTCTTTCTCCAACCATTTCCTCCTTTTGCACCTTATGGCCACCCTCCTCCCATCGTCACCTCAATCTTCTCCAACCCCCTGCCTATCTCTTTTGTCCTGTTGGCGCAGCGGGAGGGGGAGGGGCCAAGCCCCTCTCCTTTTCTCTCTGTTCTTGCCGAGCAAACGGGGGCTCATCCCCTGTCACCCCTTGTCCCTATAGGCAGGGGGTGAAGCCCTTGTCTTTGTGGCCTTCCATCGGGCTGGTAGGGGGCCGAGCCCCCTACCCCCCCCCCCCACTGTTTTTCGGGCATGCAGAGAGCAAGGCTCCCTGCCTCTACCACTGTTTGCAGCCTGCAAGGCCCTGGCAAGCGGGCCTTTGCTATTCCAACAGACAGGGAGCCCTGCCTCTACTGCTCTTTAATAGGGAGCTGAGTTCCTTGCCTTCCTTCGTTTAGGGGTCTAAGTTGTCGACCACTACGGGTCTTACCGGACCCACCTCCTATTTTTGGATCTTGGCGTCCTAACCTTTTTATGGATCACAGGTTGCACGACGGTACCACATGCACCCCCCCGGCCCGAGACTGTCAGTTCTGATGCTCGCAAGCGTACACATAACCGCAACCCCTCCAAGGTAGAGGCAAGTGGTGCAAAAAGTCTAGAAAAGAATAAAATGCTAGAATACGTAAATATATAAAACTGTAAAGATTATTTACTTTACTTTTCAATACTTATTCAGTATTGGTACTTGATGAATTCTTTGTGCTCTTATACTTCTGCCTTCACTTTCATTTTTTCTATTATATGCTATCAGTTCTTTCTTAGCTACCATACTCGGAGCACGGCCTTGCCTCATGTGACCCTGCTATTGCAGGCCTCACAGGACATACAGATGCACGTCTCGATTCTCGCTCCTTTTTAAAGACGCAAAATCGTGTAACGACACTTTAGTCTCAAAAAGAACATTTCTTATATGCGAAATCCCGCCTTTTCGAGTTGGCTAAGCTAGCCATTCTCTGTGCACTGCTAGATGCTGTTAGTGTTACCCCGAGTCAAGACACTTGGGAGGTACATGGGGATTCATGGAGATCCTAAGCCTTGTATGATTCTGTTGTACACTTTGAGCACATAACAAATGACTTTGTCAGATGATGTGTTGGGTTATCCTTTGAGATACCCATGCCTACCATCGTAGCCATGCCTTTTGAGGATAGAATGTTGCACTACTATGGGTAGTATGAGAGGTCGATAAAATCTTGAAACGTGCGATGAACACATTTGCTACAACCACATAAAATGTGATGATGCGCCTTCATAAGCTAGATGTTCATGTAGGTCTAACAGACTAGAGCATATAGGATGAGACAGTGGTTAAGAAACCCCCATCGTGCCCATTCCCCTCTCATGGTTCATTAAGAGAGAGGATGGATGGTAAAAAACTCTGATGGATAGGCCATTAATGACAATTACAGGCAAAAGACTCAGCTTTCCCAGTCATCGAAGTTAGGATAAATGAGCTACAAAAGGTAGCTTACAGTTGGATGCATCCATGAGACACTCACACGCCTTTGGGGATTTACTCTCTTGGCCACTGGACATCCCCTTAGGAGCAGACTTAGTCAGTCACCCAAGGTATCATAAAACACATAGCATAATAAACCCCCGGGATAGTCTCGATTGTTTCTATGTTTCATGTCATGTGCGTACCCACATGCCCAGCTAACAATCAGAATAAAATATAACATGCTCACACTATAGTTGAATGTGTACTATAGTTAGTTGTTTTGGACAAGAATAATGTGACGTTTTGCTCTTTTGCATTTCTGTATGGGCACACCGGGCAAAGTGCCCGACCACGAGTACCAATTTCGCTCTCTTCGACAAGATGTGAAATTGGGTATCGGTCTACTGGGGATTATGGACATCTCGAGATTATAGACTTGTTTGGACTTACTTGTTTCATGTTTGGGGTGCCTTTAAGTAATCCTTTGTCTACCATCGTAGTTACAGCTTTTTGACAGTGATGTCGGGTTGTACTACGATGAGTAGCACGGGAGGTTGATGAACCCCATGGTATGCAATGAGCATAATTGATTACCATGCTTCTCTGAAATAAACACAATAAAGGATGATGCTTGACTAAATAAATAATAAATAATTTTGAAATTTGGATTTTTGAGAAAAATGGCAAAAATACCCTTGAAAATTGACCTTTATTGCAAAATAAGATTAAAAACAGGATTTTTCAAAAAAGATTTTTGTAATTTATTTCATTCAGAGATCAAACAAATTCAAAACAAAGCCAAATCGGGTGGAGAGCACCCTAATATGATTATGAACATGATCAAACCCTAAAAATATAAAACTTTTCATGAAAAATTTGAAACATTAGAAAAAAATCAATTTTTGTCTGTATTTCAGTTGAATCAAGACTCCACAAGCATCCTATTTTTATGAAATAACTAAATAATGCATCAAATGAATTCTAAAAGTCATAAAAATTGACATGAACACTTATAATGACCCTAAAATTAAAATGCAATAAAAACTATAATTTTTAAGATTATTTTGATATAAAAATTGAATAAAAAGATGAAAATATGCAATTTTACCTTCAGTCACGTACTTGTCACAGTGTTAGGCCCTAATCAGATATCAAACGACCATAAAAATTTATAATATTTGACAAATAAAAATAGAACAAATAAAAAAAATACAACTTTTTACAGATAAGAAAAATCATCTTCAGTTAGGGAGATGATTCTGGCAATACGTACCTGATTCTGACCTATACGTAACGATGTGAAACAGATAGATCCAATTTCGGGTGAAAGGAAATATAGAAAAGCAGCATCAAAATTTATATAATTTTACAAAGACAAACTAGAGATTACAGAGAGAAAACCCTTTTTACAGATCGAAAAAATGATCTTCGGTGAGGGAAAAATCGTTCCGGCAAGTTGAACCATTATTCGAATTAAGATTTTCACTCAAGAAATACAGACTATGATTGTGAGCCTTAAAAAAATAGAAATACAAGGTGAAAATTTATTAAATTTTTTACCACTGAAATTAGACATGCAAGTAAATCTGTGTATTTATATGGATCATTGATACGATCTCCGGTTAAAGAGAAATAATTCTGGTAAGTAGACTCAAACCCTGAATCAGGTCTGTCAGCTCAAGAAATACATATGTTGTTGTTGGATCAAAGAAGCATAGAAATTTACCATAGAAATTTATAAAAATTTTACAGATTGTAGTAGATACCATGAGGAATATGCTTCTTTTTTACAAATCATCGATCAGATCTCGAATGAGGGATATATGACCTCAGAAAGATGCTCTTGAATTTTTATAGCATTTTTCTGACTTAGAAAATAGGTTCTGACTTTGTTTTTTGAACACAGGGTTACATATCTCTAAAAATCCTGATTGTTTTATTGAAAACCGTAGGTATATGCATAATTTCACCATAAAAAAATCAGATTTTATTAGCACATATAAACTGGTGAAATAAATATATTAACAAATGGCCAGATTTGTAAATAACAAATCTAAAACCCTAGAATGAAATAACACGGATTATTCATGCTAAAAACATAAAAAATGTTTAACTAATGCAATGAATCATGATTTGATGCTTGAACAACTAAAATAAACATGAATATGATAAAATAAATAAAAAAATTAAGGAAAGTACAGTTGGAAATTTGATTTAGCCATTAAAAGAGGTTCGACATATAAAAAGGTCGAATCTCGATCTTTTATGGGCATTTAACATAATAAACAATTTGCCAACGATTCCAACGGATCAAAAACGTGAAAATAACCATGGATGATCAATAGATCATCATATTGGGTCGTGAGCATTGGCCTTGAATGAAAAAAAAGAGAAACACATGCACAAAAGGGGGCAACAATGGTGAAAATAATAGAAAAATAATAAAAAAATAAAAAAATAAAAAGAGGAAGGGATGCTCACCTTGGGCTGCTACAATGGAGGCTGCTGGAATTGAAGAGAAAGAAAGAGCAATGAGAGAGGGAGAGAAGATGATGTGGGGGTCGAAATCCTAGATGGCCCTATTTATAAATTTTTTTAAAACTCTTAATTAAGAGTTGGATTTGTTTAAAGGGGTTTCAAAAAAAATAAAACTAAGGAGGGGGGGGGGTCTACAAGGGAGTTTTAACCTAACAAGGCACTAACTAATTAGCACTAATTGAGTCTTAATTGAATTTGAAAATCCTCAAATGTGGCACCACCTCTGTGGGCCCACATTTAGTTTTTAAAACTTTAATTAAAGGTTAAAAACAAGGTTTAAAAATACTAAAATAAAGGTAGAGTTTTAAAATCAATTTTGACTTTTTCAAACTTCTAATCTAACTTAAACACTAACTAAACCCTAAACCCCTAAACTAACCTAAATATTCTCAAATGTAGTGCCACCTACTGTGGGCCCCATTTGACTTTTTAGAAAACAATTTTAAAAACCTGAAAATAAAGGGGTTAAAAACGGTTTTTTCGAAAAGCTTCAAAAGGACACCTATAATCACTAATATTTTTATATTTTTTGAAATGTGTCAAACATGGAAATGAAATGGAATTTGATAAGAAAATGAAAAATTAGGGTTTACACCTCTGCAGGGTGGGCCCCACACGAAGAAAGTTGTAAAAATTGGTTTAAAAATCAAGTTTAAAATGAATCCAGATTATTTTTTCTAAGGAAAATGTTTTTTAAATAAAGGATGTAAAGCCCTGGGGATTGGCCAAATGACAAATGTCGATTTAAAACCCTGATTTTTAAAATTGAATTCAAAATAAGGGTTTGCAACTCGAATCTGGATTTGAGATTTTGAAAAAGTAGAGTTTTGGACCTCGAAGATGACATGTAATGACATGCAATGCAATGAAATGCAATAAAATGATATGACACGATGAGAAATGACATGAAATGATATCAAATGGTATAAAATGATATGAAATATAAACCCTCGGCGAAGGATTTCAAGCCTCGGACCCCTGGCAAGGACAAAGAACTGAACATTATTGTTCGAAGTCAAAAATTGATAATTAGATATCAGACCCACTGTTGGATCTGATCCAAATGTGATTTGAGTCTCGGATATGGCTAAAATTTCTAGGAAAGGAACTGATTCAAGCTTCGATCAATGGTTGTACTAGCTGGGAGAATGATAAATTGAGGTTTCAGACAAAAATGATTTGAGAAATTATTTTGCCTCTGTAGGGCACGAAGTGACACTGGAACAAGGTTTTAACTGGTTTTGATTGGTTTATACTGAATCCTAGGGTTTCTAAACTCGGGTGAACTAAAAAGACACTGACTCAACTAAACTTCCAAGCTGAATGATTGAGAAATGACCCAATTCTCAGATAAATGGCGAGAAATGACCACTGGAGTGAAGTGGGTCACAAAAATATATTATGTTTGAGCTGAAATAAAGGTCAGTAATACTGAGATGAACTAAATTTGGAGCTCAAACACTAGCTCAACTGACTGGTTTTAGTTTAATTTCAGTTGAAATAAGCTAAAATTGGCTAAAATGGACTCCAATAATATGGGGAATGGATTTGAACTGAAACCAGGCCACTTGAACTCTCGATGAGCTCAAGTTAGACTCAAAAGGACATGATTGACTGGAATTGATTGACTCGAAGACAATTGGCTTGTATTTGAGCTAGAAATGAGCTCATTTCTCGAGAAATAAACTGATTTTAGTCGAAGTGGTCAGAAATGAACATGGTTCGCTCATCGTGAGCTCAGGAGAGCTAGAAATGACTGACATTCTACTGTTCTAAACTTAAAAATGAGCTTGGTCGATTCTAACTGGCTGAGATCTAAGGTAACCTAAGGGTAAAATGGTAAATTTTCTAACAAAATAGGGGTAAAATGACACCTAAACTGAGATCAACCTAGGGTTAAACTCCTAAGGGGATTGACATCTGCTGAAAGGGGATGTTTGAAGATGAACAAGGAAAATTTGGGATATTTACATATGTCACTCTTTGCTACTAAGCCGGTTTAGAGCCGAGCTTAATGGCAAAAACACACACACCAACTTTAGGCTATAAAAATGCCTCAATTAGAAGAATATGACTGGTATGGAAGAATTAGCTCCGGTGATAATGATGGTAGATATGAAATGGGGGATGAAGAAGAAAATTCATCTCATCGGAATGAGGGTTAGGCTTGGCCCTTACCTAAATAGGAAGAAGATAATACCTCAGGAAATAAGGCTCAGATGTAACCCTTAACCTGAACAGGCATGTATAATATGAAATCCTTGAATGAAGAAACCATGATGGAACCCAGATTTTACACAATAGATTCGAGAGGGGTTTGCAAAAGGTAAGAAAAATGAGATTGCAGGAGGAAACTTAAAAGATGAATAAGACAATTCTTTCGAAGAAGTATAAGGCAAACTTTTCGTTAGTGCAAAAGACAAATAAGGCAACTCTCTCAAAGAGGGGCAAGGGTGATTCTTTCGACAACAAAAAAGATAAATGAGGTGACTCTTTTGAAGTGGAACAAGGCAATTCTTTCTATAACGCGAAAGACAAATAAAGCAATCTTTTCGAAAAGGAGCGAGGCAATTCTTTCGACAACACGAAAGATGAATAAGATAATCCTTTCGGAGAAGAGCGAGGCAATTCTTTCGACAACGTGAAAGATGAATAAAGTAATCCTTTCGACAACACAAAAGATGAGTAGGGAAATCCTTTCAAAGAGTAGTGAGGCAATTCTTTTGACAATGCGAAAGACAAATAGGGCAATCCTTTCGGAGAAAAGTAGGGTGATTCTTTCGACAATGGGAAAGACGAATAAGGAAATCCTTTCAGAGAGGAGTAAGGCAATTCTTTCGACAACGCGAAAGATGAGTAGGGCAATTCTTTTAGAGAGGAATGAGGAAATTCTTTCGATAATGTGAAAGACGAATAGGGCAATCCTTTCGGAGAGGAGTGAGGAAATTTTTTCGACAACGCGAAAGATGAACATGACAATCCTTTTAGAGAGAGTTTAAGCAATTCTTTTGACAACACAAAAGATGAATAAGGCAATCTTTTCAGAGAGGAGTGAGGTAATTCTTTCGACAACGCAAAAGATGAGTAGGGCAATCCTTTCAAAGAGGAGTAAGGCAATTCTTTTGGCAATGCGAAAGATGAATAGGGCAATCTTTTCACAGAAGAGTGAGGCAATTCTTTTGGCAACGCTAAAGATGAATAGAGCAATCCTTTCAGAGAGAAGTAGGGTGATTCTTTCGACAACGCGAAAGATGAATAGGGCAATCTTTTTGAAGAGGAATGAGACAATTCTTTTGACAATATGAAAGATGAGTAGGGTGATTCTTTCGATAACATGAAAGATGAATAGGGCAATCCTTTCGGAGAGGAGTGAGACAATTCTTTCAACAACGCGAAAGATGAGTAGGGCAATCCTTTTGGAGAGGAGTGAGGCAATTTTTTCGACAATGCGAAAGATGTGTAGGGCAATCCTTTCGAAGAGGAGTGAGGCAATTCTTTTGACAATGCGAAAGACGAATACGAATAGGGCAATCCTTTCGGAGAGGAGTAGGGTGATTCTTTCGACAATGCGAAAGACGAATAGGGTGACTCTTTTAAAGAGGTATAAGATGAGGCCAGGATGTGTAAAAATAGACATCGAGCTCTCATTTCATGTTAGAATAGCTAGAAAATATTGCAAAAATAATAAAAGTTGTAGTTGATTCAAAGTAATTGAGAGTAAGCACATTTGCTTGAAAGATATTTCCTCTTATACCTAGAGTAATACCTCCAATTGGGCTAACTCCGTAGAATCCAAAAGCAAGATCAAATTATTGTTGTTGAGTTTCTTCAAGGAAGCTATCCATTTCCTTGATATGAAAAGAAAGGAAGATATTCTCAGTTTTATAAAAGCGTTTTATGAAAAGATATTGATAAAAGAATTTCACATAAATAAAGAAGATTCTTGGCAGTTTTGGCAGTTTGATATTTGGGGTTTACCCTTGATGATCTTTTTACACTCTTTTGAAGCATATGGATTGAGCTTTTTTGAGGGCTTGGCGAGAATTTAATCACATCAGCCTTCAACTTGGTGATGTTCTAATTTTCTCTGTAAGGACATGTCATATACTCCTTCATCTTGGAGATGTTTCAAGTCTTCTTTGGTCCCATGAATTAGATTGATAATATTGTCTCTTTGATTGAAATCTCTTGATGGTCTTTTAAACTTTTTTGATACATGAAAAGTATGCTCTCTTAGAATTTGACGAGAATTTCATCACATCAGTCTTCAACTCAGTGATGTTCTGATTTTCTTTTTTTGTTCAGGATATTTTCACTATCCTATTACCAAAGGAATGGTCTTTAAAAATATGCCATAGCTATGATCAATATCGGTTCACTTATGACTTTTCAATATCATTGAATTTTTCCTTTGCTAGTCATATCAAGGATTTTTCTTCATCCTTTTTGTTGACCAACAAAACAAGCTTAAATTTTCTTCTTTTTTCGCAAGAACTTTGTCTTTTTGGAGAGAACGCTGAAGGTAACTTGAGGTAAAATTTTATATAATAAAAATTTGAGATCAACAACTATTTTTTATGATAAATTGGCAAAATATCTTGAAATCCTTAGTGAAAGAAATTGATTGATATCCAACTAACACATCTGTGACTAGACTGAGCCCTAAAAAGACTCAGTATTTAATAAACGATCAACTTTGAAAGTTGAATTTTGGAAAGAAAGTGCAAGACGAAACTTGGATCTCCAAAATAAAACTGAAAAGTTCGAGTTAGAACTCGAATCTTCAAAGAAAAACTTGAAAGTTCGAGTCAGGACTCAAATCTTTAAAGAAAAATTAGGAAGTTCGAGATGAAACTCGAATCTCTAAAGAAAAGTTAGAAAGTTTGAGCCAGAACTTGAACCTTTGAAAGAAAACTAAAACGATTCTTGGATTTGAAAGAAAATTTAAGTTGGAACTCAAATTATCAAAGAAAACTGAAAAATTTGAGTCAAAACTCAAATCTTTAAAGGAAAACTAGAACGGTTCGAATTTTAAGAAAAAAATTTTGAGGCAGAACTCGAATCCCAAAGGAAACTGAAAAATTTGAGTCGAAACTCAAATCTTTGAAGGAAAACTAGACTAATTCAGATTTTAAGAAAAAAAAATTTGAGCCAGAACACGAATCTCTGAAGAAAAAACTAGACCAATTCAGTTTTAAGGAAAGAAAATTCGAGTCAGAACTCGAATCTCTGAAGAAAAAAACTAGACCAATTCTTGAATTTTAAGGAGAGAAAACTCGAGTCGGAACTCAAATCTTCAAAAAAAAAATGGAAAATTTGAGTCGGGACCCGAATCTCAAAGGAAAACTAAAACGATTCTTGGATTTGAAAGAAAATTTGAGTTGGAACTCAAATTGTCAAAGGAAACTGGAAAATTTGAGTCGGAACTCAAATCTTAGAAATAAAACTAGAACGGTTCAAATTTTAAGGAAAGAAAATTGAGTTTGAACTCGGATCTCAAAGGAAACTGAAAAATTTAGTTGAAACTCAAATCTTCAAAGGAAAACAAGACCAATTCAAATTTTAAGGAAAAAAAATTCAAGTCGGAACTCGAATCTTTGAAGGAAAAACTAGACCAATTCGATTTTAAGGAAAGAAATTTTGAGTTGGAACTCGAATCTCTGAAGAAAAAACTAGACCAATTCTTGGATTTGAAGGAGAGAAAACTCGAGTCAAAACTCAAATCTTTAAAGGAAAAACTAGAAATTTTGAGTCAGGACCTAAATCTCAAAGGAAAACTAAACCAACTCGGAAGTTGGGTTTTGAAGGTAAGTCCAACATAAGGTTGGTTTTTTAAAGGAGATTTCAACCTGTGGGTTGAGTTTTGAAAAAGAGACCGGTTTTAAAAGGAAATCAATCATGAGATACCAGTAAGCCTGGTTTTTTAGAAAAATACTAGGGCCTAAAGTCAAATTTGAAAAGATTGGTGAAGGTAGTTTTGAAAGGAGACTCAACCCAAGGATTGATTTTGAGAAGACCGGTACTCTACAAGTGCTTAGTGGTTGTGATGGGAGATTTTCAATTTTCACCCTCTTGAGAGTCTTAGGATTATCCCTTATCCTGAATGGATATATGAATTTAATGTGAATTGATACTAATGAATGCAAATAGAGGCAAATGAATGCCAATAAATGCAAATAACTGCAAATGAATGGTGAGAGATTTTGTTTGATCCTGTCTGGATACATGACGTTTTGAGGTAAAAATAAATTTTCAAAAGATGCCCCGGTGTGACTAGGGAATAAAACATTGAACAAAAGGATAAATAATTGGTATTTAATGAACGCTCTTTGAAGGTAACAAGGTAACAAACTTCTTGATTGATTCAAGAGGCAATCTAAAAGAGGTTTCTCCTTGTAAAAAGACATATTACAAAGAAAGAGAAAGAGCAACAAAGAAGATGGCACCAACTATGATAAAAGTTGATAATTTTATTGATGCATTGAAGGAAGAATGACAAATCAAGGAAAGAAAAAATGGGATTACATCATCCCTTCAAAATGACAAAAGCGAGATGAGAAATGGGAAAGCATTGGCATTGTCAGTTTCTTGAATGATCGAAAAAAAGCTCGGTCAGGATGGCTGACTGGTGTCTTCTTCATCTTTAACAAAGAGATTCTTGTCAATGTGGTCTTGAATGATGTTCTTGAAGACAAAATAGTGGTCGGTGTCGTGCCCTACTGCCCGATGGAATTTGCAGAACTGATTCATGAATCTTTCCATGATCGTGGGAGGGTCTGTGGCTCTTAGGAGCTTTACTAATTCCTTTGTCAGCATATATTCAAGGACTTCGTCGAGTGACTGCTCTAGAGGAGTGAACTTGTGATCGTTACCCCAATCGTCATGTTTTATCTTTTCTTTCTGCTGAAAGTTGGACTGAACATGTTTGTCATTGTGCTTAGAAGACTTCTCCTTCTGACCTGCATGGTTGTCCTTGCTATCTTTGTTGTCATTGTGTGAACACCCCAAAAATTTCAAAATATTGTAAATATTCTCTTTTTGCCCCTGATCCTCATTTTCTGACAAAATTAAGTCATTTTTAAAACAAAACTCCAAGTTTATCCTCGAATTTTCTAGAATCTAATCAATCTTATATCTGACTTAATTTTGGTCCAGATCCGGGTAAAAGACCCAAATCTGAACCTCGTTGTCCAATTTTTTAAATTATAATTACAAAAATACCAAAAATAGTTTTTGAATAGCTTGGACAGTCCATCCAGCATCCGTTTGGATTCATTGCTCTATATTTCTCAATTCGAGGTTAAAAACTCAAAAATCTTCTCAAATTTTGAATCCAAACTCTTTTTTTTTGAAGAAATCAAACCTAAATTTTTAGAAAATCTTTCTTTTTGTAAATATTTATCAAAAATATAAAAAAATAGTCTTGTCTCTCGTATTGCTTAGGTTTTAGGGTTTTATTTCCAAAATGACAAAAAAAAAACAAAAAAAAAAACGAGAAAAGAACAAAAAAAAAATCAAAATAGCAAAATTGCAAAAAAAAATGGCCTTAAAAACCTCTTTTGAGAAATATTTTTTTTAAGAGACCCTTTTTTTGGAAAACTCTAAAAAAAAACTCTTTTACAACCCTCAGAAAGCCGAGTTAGGGTTTTTAGACCCTCTCTCTCGCCTTCTCCATCGCACTCTCTCCTTCATCCCTCCATCGCACCTCTCCATCGCCCATCACCAACGCTCTTCTCCTTTCTCCATCGCTCATCACCAATGGCCTCTCCTTTCTCCATCGCCCATCACCAACGACCTCTCCTTTCTCCATCGCCCATCACCAACGGCCTCTCCTTCTGAGGATCAATCTCGATGGCCCCCCTCGTTCTTCAACCATTGATCCCCAACGAACCCATTTTCTTCCCGAATCTTCCTCTCCCTCTATAAAAAGGAAGCACAAAGGAAGGGTTGGGCCATCGGGTCTCACCATCAGATCCCTTGACATCCATTTTTCTTCAGCAGCCATCATCTACCACTCTCGTCGATCTGTTTTTCACCCTATCTCCCTCTGATTGATCACATCCATCGGCACCATCCAGAATCCCCTTCTCTTGATCGAGCATTTGACCCCTCTTCCTCCCTCAATCAGGAGTGATATATGGTAAGGATCGCTTTCTCTCTCGTGTTCCCCCTGTAAATTTGCCTCTTCCCTCTTCTTTCTTCTTGTAATTATTTGTTGATTTCTTTTTTTTTTTGAAGCAACGTATGCAAAGTCGGTTTGCTTATAACAGTACCGACTTGCAAAAACTGCAACAGTAAATCGGCCCCCTTCCGGGGGTTATATTTTTTTTTTGCTGTTGCTTTGGTTTAGGCTTTTTAATTTTCTGTATCTCGGCTATCTTTTTTTTTTTCTTTTTCTTTTTTTCTTATCTCACTTCCTGTTAGATGCAGCTAACCTGTCGTATTCCCCTTCTGTACATTTGCTTCCATTCTCCTGATTTGTTTACTTTCTCCCATTTCTCGCTCATCTCCCATTCATCATGGATGAAGAAAATAAAAGTAGGAGGATGAGGTTGTTTCCAATAAAACCAAAAAAAAAAGGGGGGGGAGGATGGTGTCTTGTCCCTGGGTTTTATTTATTTTGGAATCATCATATCAGTTTATGTGAAATCCACAGTTCCTGCTATGTTTCTTTCTTTGGTTACGTGTATATTTCTGTTCAAATTATTATCTGCATCAATATGTCCTCCCATGTCATTCTCCATTTGTCGTATATAGTATTTTCTTGACTGCTTTGCGTCTTATTTAGGCCTCTTCTTACAATGTATATCCATGGTGCTCACATCCCGTTTTCTCTGCCATATAGATTTTTTTATGTACATCATTTTCATTCATTACACCTCAGCATTGTATCTCCACGCTAAGTGTCATGCTTTCTAGATGTTTATGCTCCATATTATTCATTTTATGATGCCCCACCAGCATCCTCTGTTTGATGATGATCTGGTTACCAAATTAATCATAATGTTCTTCTCACTGGAATGTCCTGTTCATTTTCGTTTATATCTGATGACTTCAACCATGCACCTGCATTTACATTACTTTTTGTAAAATGATCTCAGTTCTAAATTCACAGCTTGTTATAACATCTGTAGACTTTAGTGTTAGCCATCCACACAGTGCACCTAGATTCTCTCTTGTTAGATTTGATCTTTAATTTTACATATATTTCGACACTTACATATATAGTTCAAGCTCAGTCGCATATCGCATATGACATGTAGTTTCTTGAATAGATTTGTCAATATCTCTGTATGATTCTTGGATGAATGAATTGGTGATTCGTTGAAATCGATTCACCCCATGATATTTCGGGAGCTAAGAAGGTAGGCCACCCAGAGCATTTGGACAGAGGCATGCGGGTGAAAATCCTCACCATTGTGACTTCGGCTATGGGATACACCTTATCTGCCATTCATGATATGAGGCCTTTTAAAGTCAATGCCATTTGAAACCTGCCACTGTTACATGAATCCTTCTTCAATCTTTCCAGTAGGTATTGACAGAGGTTCGTTCTGAAGCCTGTTTTTTGGGTGACTCCGTGAAGTCATAAGAGGCACGAGTTTCTTGAAATACCCTGCTCACTCTTCAGTGGTCCAGACATCTGGTTTTCCAGAAATAGTATGGTTTCAGCTTCGGTCCGGTTAAAGGTCTGAATCACTATAGAAGAAATATTTCGCTGTCTGAGCTTGATCAAAGAAAGACTCAGTGATATCTCAATACAGAAATTTCTGTTGTAAGTATGATCTTGAATTTGGACATACTGACTTCCAGCAAGACCGACACACCCAGTGAAGTCCAGCTTATATGAATTTCGCAGTCCCAAGACAGTCATCTCGACAACTTTTGTTGTCAGACGATTGCGGCAACAGCTGATTCAGGATCAACAATCAGTAACCGTAAGTTCTGATTCAAAACTAATACGTCTTCAATTTTCTTTTGCAGGGACAGTCTCATTATCATACTCGGCACCCTCCCGTCTGTAGGCTGCTCAGCTGCTCGAGGGAGTCTGATCATCGGTGTTTACCATTTTTTTTCCAGTAAGTGGCTACTATCTGAAATTCCAGTCGGCTATATATTGGTTGAAGCATTGTCTACTGAGATTTGAAATAATTTACTAAGTCTTCAAGGTATTATCTGCTAAGATTTAAGATGGTTCTGACTTGTCAGAATATCATGGGTCTTGCAAATTGAATGGACATTCAAAGCATCTGAATGTAATTATAAAATATCTGAATGTTACTTGGATTCTAGTAGATCGCCATTATTTTGGGGCAAATGCCCCTCTCACTGATAGTTACATTATCAGATTAGTTTGATGCTTAAATGATGGGATATTAAGTCTTGATCAGATGTTATTCTTTTTAGTTACAACTGATAGATCTCTCAAGTGCTAAATTGAATAACATACATTGCTTGTTTAGATAGCCAATGAGTTTGCATGGTTTGTATTAGCAGGTTAATGGTAAAACTGAATTACAGAAGGTGTTAACAGTAGGTGTGTCGGTCCTTACTAAATAGTCTGTGCTTGGTAATCAAGTTGATGTGTGTTGATCTAATACCAGTAGGCATTTGTTATTTTCAAACAACCTGCATCAGTATTAGCAGTCTTTGTTAGCATCATGAGTTATCGACATATATAATTAGTGTAGACAACATCTAAGCATTATACTATGGCATACATTAGCTACGTAATTAATGCTATGTCATATATGTCCCTGCTGCCTCTTTCCACTTCACCTTTTCGTCCATACCACCTGTTGTAGGTGTCTCAACAACACCCTGCTGTTACCACCAACAATACACATTACCACCCACCAACTCTTCCTTTTTTTATATATAAGCCCTATAATCTCGATTTGCTATTACCCATTCACAAGCACTGCATTCCCAGCCCTCACCTCCAAAAAGCACCACAGAGCTGGAAATTTCTCAGCGATTCACAGAGCAACACTGTAGCCTCTCTTCCTTATAGCAGTTCATCAAGAGAACTACCACAAACTGCGATTTCTCACAGTGGTTCACAAGGAACCATTGTGGCCTTCTCATTATTATAACAGTTCAGCAAGGATTACTGTAACTATTCTTTCTTTTCACAAGTGGTTCACAAGAAGCCACTATGATCTTTCATTTCCATAGTAGCTCATCACGAGCAGCTATGGCTATTACATTTTATGATGGTTCACCTTGAACCATCCTGGCTCTTGCTTTCATCCATTGCATATACCCTCTCGTATATAGGTTTTCGTTTGCCTATGGTATTGCCTATATATATATATACATATATATATATATACATGTATATATGCACATTTTCTCATAAATGCAGAGTATGCCATATGCCTCTTTTCATGAGTATAGCATCTTAAGTTAGAATTAGCATAACTATCTACATTTGCATTCGTAGCCTCATTTCTTCCACTTCCTTTTATCTTGGCATTGTATTAACTCCTTTTTTGCAGGAATATGTGAAAAGTTGAACTAGAAGTTTTTGATATTTTCAATTTCAGTGTTGTAATAAGCTAGACATTAATGAAAAAGTCTACATTTCCAGCCTTAGATAGAATAAATGAGCATGTAAATACCCTCTTTTCATTATTTTCTTTTATTTCTCAAGAAATCACAAATAGGCACATGATGGCACATGCACCATTTTGTAAAAGGTGATTAAATTCTAAGTTGATGATTTGCATCAATGGCCATAGTCAGGATGTGAACAAAACTTAGGATTTTCATCTTCTATGGAATAACATCGGATCCACACTAGATCCCTCTTCAAAAATCATCATATTTTTAAATATTTTCTTCTTTTATCAGGGTTTAAATTAAAATTAACTTAAAATATATATCAATGGCCATAGTCAGGATATATTGAGAGTTAATTTCATTTTAAACTCTATAAAAGCACCAAAATATGTTTTTTTCTTCACCTGAATTCAAATATTATTATTATATAATATATTCAATGACCATAGTTAGGGATGTATTATATTTTCAATCTTATTTTAATTCACTTAAAGAATGAAATATGATTTTCAAAATCCAATTTCAAATTCCTTAAATTTATTCATCATTTAGGATAGAATTACATCATGTTTTCAAAAATTCTTTTTCTCAAATTCCAAGTGATTTCCTTCAAATATCTTCTTCACTTCTCAAATCAAATTTTCAACTCTTGTAAATTCAAATACCATCTTCAAATTCTAACTTTAAATTCGAAGTCCAATTTGACTTTGAAATTCATTTGTACATCCAAAATTCAAATTCTAATTCAAATCAAATTTTAAAGTTCAATTTAACTTTGAAATTTTTGATTCATCTTCTGATTTCAATTTCAAATTTCAAATCTAAAGTCCAATTTGACTTTGAAATTCATTTGTATATCAAAAATTCAAATTCAAATTCAAAACAAATTTCAAAGTACAATTTAACTTTGAAATTTCTGATTCATCTTCTGATTTCAAATTCAAAATTATTCTTTATCTTCAAAATGCTTCTTAATTCAAAATCAAGGTTTTGAGATTGATTCTAAATCTCAAAATTTGACTCTTCCGAAATTTTAAATTCAATCTAGATTTTCAAAACCCAGACCCATCTTCGAAAGTCCCATTTGGGCTTTCTAAATCCAAAGTCAGAATTCAACTCCATTTAGGGATCCAGATTTCCAAATTCAATCTCTATTTTGGATCCCAGACTTCGGATTCAATTCCATTTAGGATCCCAGAATTCAACTTCATTTTGGATCTCAGACTTCAGATCCAAATTCCATTTAGGATCCAGAATTCAACTTCATTTTGGATCTCAGACTTCAGATCCAAATTCCATTTAGGATCCAGAACTTAATCTCATCTTGGATCCTAGATTTCAAAATCCAAATTTTCCAAGTGCCAGATTTCAAATCCAAATCCATCTCCACTTTCAAAACCCATCTGGCCTTCTTGAAACCAATTTTATCTTCAAACTCAATTTTGATTTCTCAAATCTCATTCTAATCTCAAATTTCAAATATAGAATTCAATTCCATTCCAAAAATTCATCTCCTCTCATAAATCTAGATTCAAAAGTCCAAATTCTGATATTGAAACTTCATCTCAGCTTCAAATCATTCTTTTCAAAAATCCAGATTTATTTTCCCAAAACTCTGATTATTTCAAAGACTTAGAACTTTAAATCTCAAGTTCTACATTAGAAACCATTTCTTCACTCTATTATCAGATTCATCTCATAAACACTTGGGGATTTCCAAATCATTTTTCAAAAAAAGCATACACCCTTCCATCTCACAAGCATGATTCTTTGTGCATTTAGACTTAGAATAAATTCTTAGATAATATTTAGGCAAAGCAAAAAGTCATAAATTTGATCCTTGGTTCGATTACCTCTAGTAAAGGCGCCATAAATGGTCGAACCTCGTACCGACAAGCGAATCTTGTCTCCCCATTTTCCCACAAATATTTTCAAAACGGAGGCGAGTAATTTTCTAAATATTTTCAAATCAAGGTCAAGTGAGACCTTCGCAAAAGAGTTCCTCTCTCTCTCTTCTCTTATTTTCATCTTCTCTCTTCTTTTCTTTCTTTTTATTTTCTCCCTTCAAAAAAGAGAAAATAGAGGTTGGAACGGAAAAGAGAAAGAAAGAGAGAGAAAACCACGAGAGAAAATTTTTTGCGATGATCACAGAGTTGGCGACCGTGATGGGACTCATCTTCGTTCGGTCAGATCTATGCCTTTTGCTTTGCTTTGATATTATCTAAGTCTTTATTCTAACAAATGTCAGCTTCATGCGAACCTTAGGAGCCTAGACTCTGTCCTAAGCTGACATCATTGCATATAGGATCTAAGTATGGTTTGATAGGACCATATTGAGGAGACTATTCCATGTTCACATTAGACTTAGGTCTGAAATACAACTCTCCTCAATTCTATGGATTGAATGTAAACAATGTATGCAAGTGTATGCTTCTATTCATTTAAATTCTATCTCTTTAGGACTTGCATTAGAGCTTTCTGGTTTTATCTACATATTGAACATATTTTCGAAAACATCCCTCCCTATATTGTCCCGGTCTTCACGTTGCTGGGTTGTCTCACTGAACCATAGTTTGGGAGAGAGCCTTACAACTGGACCACTTATTTGGGTTCGCGCCCCCTACCACATATCTAAGGGTCATAGTCTGAGGTATATCGGTAGGTGCCCAAGGATGTTGAGAAGCCATTACCTTAGAACCAGAGAAGTATTTTTATGCCACGTACTTCGAGCTTCGGCTTGAGTATATTGACGTACCTTGATTGGAATTAGATGATCTAAGTCATAGAGTTAGGATTAAGGTCTTATCAAGCGATTTCAAAATATTGCATTTAGAGTCAGCTTTAGGGAGTGTTGTTTATGCATCCTTGTTTATACATCTGTGATTGTGTGATATTTTATATCTTCCTTATATTCTCCAAAACCCTGGGTATATTATTCAAAATTTCTCCTTTATTTTTCAAACACCCAGGTGTATTTTTCTTCTCTTTTTCTAATTTCTTTAATTCTTTTCTAATCCTGCCTGCAATTTTTCAAATTTTTTAAATTTTACCATCTATTTTCAAAATTTTCTTCTTTGTATCTTATAAATCTATTCCTCACCTTTTACAATAAAAATCTCTTTCATCAAGAGATATCCTTTTGATCATATTCTAAACTGTTTATTTCTTCTCACTGGAAAATATACGATTGTCATGCCTTTTCGTGCGGACTCAATCCGTAGTGGTGGGGTACCTTTTGTCAATTTGATTTCTTCTTTTATCAAAATTTCCTCCGAAATCTTTCTAAAAAGGACCCATTCTGTCCTACAGAGAGCATTTGGCATTGTAAGGTGGCTCAGACAAGATAAAAGACCGCGCCACTCTAGCACCTCAGTCACAAGCAAAAAGTGAGAAATGGACTCTCAAAGGTTTGCCAGAGAAGGAGTTCAAGACAACAAGAATGAGATTGATCCTTCTATATATCGGTTGTTCAAAAAGATGATGGTTGAGATATTATCCGAGCAGGCTGAAGCCAGTTTCAGAAAATCTCACACCGAGGAAGAGACACCTGTCACATTCCCAATGAGCAAGCACAACGATAGCAGCGCAGGAAGTTCTAGAACCAGCAGGGGCAGCAACAAAGGCAGCCCAGGAAATCAAAGCAGCAATTTGGAGCCATCTAGAGGCCAGAAGGGAGAGTTCAGCAAAAACCAAGATGAACCACTTCAATCCGATCCTCAGTAGAAGGAGAAGAATCAGGGAGAGCCAAAACGTAAAGATTGGAGCAATAACCGGGATTTCACTCCCTTGGATGAGTCGCTTGACAAAGTTCTTGAATACATGTTGACCAAAAGATTAGTCAAGCTCCCAAAGGCCACAAGTCCTTCCATTATCATGGGAAAATACAAAAACCAATTTTGCAGGTTCCATCGGACAACAGGACATGACACTGATCATTGCTTTGTCTTCAAAAACATTATTCAAGACTGCATTGATAAGAATCTTTTTGTTGAAGACGAAGAAGAAAAGTGCCCAATCCCCCTAACCAAGCGAGCTCAGTCCAGCTCCCAGAAAGGGGCCAACTCTCAAAAATCAGGCATGCCAAAGGAGACAAGGCATGATGGTTGGAGTTATGATCGCAAGTTTTCCCCTCTAGGTCAGCCAGTCGAGGAAGTTCTCGGATACCTGCTCATGAAAGATATAATCAAACCTCCAAAGAGAGTTGATCCTTCGGCCACCATGGGAAAATGGAAAGAGTGTTTCTGCAAATTTCATCGAGTAAGGGGCACGATACAGAGCATTGCTTCATCCTCAAAAATATCATACAGGATTACATCAACAAAGAATTTCTGGTACCAGAGGAAGGAGAGGAGCAGCCTGCAGTTCCGACCTAGACTCTTTCGAACCACTCAGAGAATTAATGATGTCAAAATTTTCCCTGCTTTCCTATTTTTTTCAGTCACCTTGTCGGGGCAGGTCAACCCCGTCTTTTATGTCCTTTCTGTCAAAGTATGTAAATATTCAGTATTGTTATCAGTTTTCTGCTTATCAATGAAATGTCAATTTTCTGACTTTGATGTCCAATACTTCTTTCTTTTGTCATACTGGGGCATTAAATTCCTATTTTTTTTTAAAATAAGAGACAATCCTGACATCATTCATGAGAGAAATGATATTACCTGTGAGGGTTTTTCAAAAATCACGAACATTTTGAAAGTTTCTGAAAAATCTTCGTTATGATAACTGAAAAGTTCAAATGTTTTTGGTTCAACCTTTTTAAAAAAAAAATTTTGTGGCAAACCGTTCGTCTTCCAAAAATCAACCCTCGTGTTGATCCTATTTCCAAAAATGGGTTTCAAACCATTGCCTTCAAAAATCAACCCTCGTGTTGATCATATTTCCAAAAAATGGGTTTCGAACCATTGCCTTCAAAAATCAACCCTTCGTGTTGATCATATTTTCCAAAAATGGGTTTCGAACCATTGTATTCAAAAATCAACCCTTGTGTTGGTCTTATCTTCCAAAGATTGGTTTCAAACCATTATATTCCAAAAATCAACCCTCGTGTTGATCGTACTTCCAAGATTGGTTTCAAACCATTATATTCAAAAATAAACCCTTATGGTGATTTTATTATCAGTTTCAAACCATTGTCTTCAAAAAAAAAATCAACCCTAGCAATTGATCTTCTTTTTCAAAATTAGGTTTCAAACTGTTGCCTTCAAAAATTGACCCTCATGACGATCTCTCGTGTTTGATTTCCTTTCAAAAATCAGTTTTGGTACTAATCATCCTTCTTGCGATGGATTTTCTTCCCAAAATGGTTTCTCACTTGTCTTTCAAATGAATATTTTCCTTTTTCACTTTAAAGATCTCACGTGCAGGCAGGATCAAGCAAACTCTTTTTCTAAAGATCTTATCAATTTTTCAGTTAATCTTGTTATCTTTATTAATTGCATTCATTTCATTTTCCCATTTTAATCAAATTTTTTATCAATTTATTATCCATTTTTATCATTTTTTGTCAAGTTTTATCAATCTTTCACCAATTTTATTAAATTTTATCAACCTTTTCTTATAACCCTTTCAGGTTAAGGGATAAACCTGATGCATCTTTCCCATGAGGTATTCCTTTATTCTTTTACCCCTTTCAGGTTAAGGGATAAACCTGAACTACTTCCCATAAATTCCTTAATTCACATCAAATTTTATTCTATAATCCTTCAGAATAAGGGAAAATCCTGAAGTCGTCATAAATGGATTCGAATCTTAGGTCATTTTGGGTCAAGGATCTCAAATGAATCTCTCATCTTCTTCATTGTCGGAATCTATTCATACATTTTGTCAATCCTTCCAAAATCCGACTCTTGGGTAGGAGTTATTTCCTTCCCATCTGAGTTTTGACTCAGGTTTTTGCTTTTCATTTTTATTTTTATTTTCAAAATCCGAGTTCCGACTCGGGTTTTCCCTTTTTTACCGAGTTTCGACTCGGACTTCCTATCAGATTCAACGCTCGTGTTGGAACCGATCGTTCCTTTGAAAATTCGAGTTTTCAAAACTCGGGTTTTTTATTTTATCATTATTTTGAAGATCCGGGTTCCGACTCGGGTTTTCCCCTTTTTATATCGTTTGAAGTTCTGAGTTCTGACTTGGACTTCCTATCGGATTCAACGCTCGTGTTGGAACCGATCGTTCCTTTGAAGATTCGAGTTTTTCCATTTTTATTATTATTTTGAAGATCCGGGTTCCGACTTGGGTTTTCCTTTTTTTTATATCATTTGGAGTTCTGAGTTCCGACTCGAACTTCCTATCGGATTCAATGCTCGTGTTGGAACCGATCGTTCCTTTGAAGATTCGAGTTTTTCAAAACTCGGGTTTTCAATTTTTATTATTATTTTGAAGATCCGGGTTCCGACTCGAGTTTTCCCTTTTTTTTATATATCATTTGGAGTTCCGAGTTCCGACTCGAACTTCCTATCGGATTCAACGCTCGTGTTGGAACCGATCGTTCCTTTGAAGATTCGAGTTTTTCAAAACTTGGGTTTTCCATTTTTATTATTATTTTGAAGATCCGGGTTCCGACTCGGGTTTTCCCTTTTTTTATATCATTTGAAGTTTCGAGTTTCGACTCGAACTTCCTATCAGATTCAACGCTCGTGTTGGAACCGATCGTTCCTTTGAAGATTCGAGTTTTTCAAAACTCGGGTTTTCCATTTTTATTATTATTTTAAAGATCCGGGTTTCGACTCGGGTTTTCCCTTTTTTTATATCATTTGGAGTTCCGAGTTCCGAGTTCCGACTCGAACTTTCTATTGGATTCAACGCTTGTGTTGGAATCGATCGTTCCTTTGAAGATTCGAGTTTTTCAAAACTCGGGTTTTCCATTTTTATTATTATTTTGAAGATCTGGGTTTCGAATCGGGTTTTCCCTTTTTTTTATATCATTTAGGGTTCTGAGTTCCGACTCGAACTCCCTATCAGATTCAACGCTCGTGTTGGAATCGATCGTTCCTTTGAAGATTCGACTTTTTCAAAACTCGGGTTTTCCATTTTTATTATTATTTTGAAGATCCGGGTTCCGACTCGAGTTTTCCCTTTTTTTATATCATTTGGAGTTCCGAGTTCCGACTCGGACTTCCTATGGATTCAACACTCGTGTTAGAACCGATCATTCCTTTGAAAATTCGAGTTTTCAGAACTCGGGTATTCCATTTTTATTATTATTTTGAAGATTCGGGTTATGACTCAGGTTTTCCTTTTTTATATTTTGAAGTTCCGAGTTCCGACTCGAACTTCTTATCGGATTCAACTCTCGTGTTGGAATCGATCGTTCCTTTGAAGATTCGAGTTTTTCAAAACTCGGGTTTTCCATTTTTATTATTATTTTAAAGATCCGGGTTCCGACTCGGGTTTTCTCTTTTTTTTATATCATTTGGAGTTCCGAGTTCCGACTCGGATTTCCTATCGGATTCAACACTCCTGTTAGAACCGATCATTCCTTTGAAGATTCAAGTTTTTCAAAACTCAGGTTTTCCATTTTTATTATTATTTTGAAGATTCGGGTTACGACTCAGGTTTTCCCTTTTTATATTGTTTGATGTTCCGAGTTCCGACTCAAACTTCCTATCAGAATCAACGCTCGTGTTGGAATCGATCGTTCCTTTGAAGATTCGAGTTTTTCAAAACTCGGGTTTTCCATTTTTATTATTATTTTGAAGATACGGGTTCCGACTCGAGTTTTCCCTTTTTTATTATATATATCATTTGGAGGTCCGAGTTCTGACTCGAACTTCCTATCGAATTCAACGCTCGTGTTGGAACCGATCGTTCCTTTGAAAATTCAAGTTTTTCAAAACTTGGGTTTTCTATTTTTATTATTATTTTGAAGATCCGGGTTCCGACTCGGGTTTTTCCTTTTTTTATATCATTTGAAGTTTCGAGTTCCGACTCGAACTTCCTATCAGATTCAACGCTCGTGTTGGAACCGATCGTTCCTTTGAAGATTCAAGTTTTTCAAAACTCGGGTTTTCCATTTTTATTATTATTTTGAAGATCCGGGTTTCGACTCGGGTTTTCCCTTTTTTTATATCATTTGGAGTTCTGAGTTCCGACTTGAACTTCCTATCGGATTCAACGCTCGTGTTGGAATCGATTGTTCCTTTGAAGATTCGAGTTTTTCAAAACTCGGGTTTTCGATTTTTATTATTATTTTGAAGATCCAGGTTCTGACTCGGGTTTTCCCTTTTTTTATATATCATTTGGAGTTTCAAGTTCCGACTCGGACTTCCTATCGGATTCAACACTCGTGTTGGAACCGATCGTTCATTTAAAAGTTTGAGTTTTCAAAAGTCGGGTATTCCATTTTTATTATTATTTTGAAGATCCGGGTTCCGACTCGAGTTTTCCCTTTTTATATCGTTTGAAGTTCCGAGTTTCGACTCGAACTTCCTATCGGAATCAATGCTCGTATTGGAACCGATCTTTCCTTTGAAGATTCGAGTTTTTTAAAACTCAGGTTTTTCATTTTTATTATTATTTTGAAGATCCGGGTTCCGACTCAGGTTTTTTCTTTTTATATCGTTTGAAGTTCTGAGTTCAGACTCGGACTTCCTATCGGATTCAACGCTCGTGTTGGAACCGATCGTTCCTTTGAAAATTCAAGTTTTCAAAACCTCGATTTTCTCTTTTGTCTTTTATTTTGAAAATCCGAGTTCCGACTCGGGTTTTCCCTTTTTTATATCGTTTGAAGTTCCGAGTTCCAACTCGGACTTCCTATCGGATTCAACGCTCGTGTTGGAACCGATCGTTCTTTTGAAAATTCGAGTTTTCAAAAACTTGATTTTCTCTTTTGCCTTTTATTTTGGAAAACCGGGTTCCGACTCGAGTTTTCCCTTTTATCTTATCGTTTGAAGTTCTGAGTTCCGACTCGAACTTCCTATCAGATTCAACGCTCGTGTTGGAACCGATCGTTCCTTGAAAATTTGAGTTTTCAAAAACTCGATTTTCTCTTTTGTCTTTTATTTTGAAAAAACAGGTTCCGACTCGGGTTTTCCCTTTTATCTTATCGTTTGAGGTTTCGAGTTCCGACTCAGACTTCATATCGGATTCAATGCTCGTGTTGGAACTGATCATTCTTTTGAAAATTTGAGTTTTCAAAAACTCGGTTTTCCCTTTTATCTTTTGAAAAACACGGGTTCCAACTCAGGTTTTTCTTTCCCTTCAAGATAAGGGATAATATTGAAAAACCGACAATCATTCTCGCTCAATTCTCAAGTATTTTAGAACATCGGTCTCTCTTTCAACTCTCCGTTGAAAGACCTAGTGCTCGTACTGGTGTGCATTTTCAATACCCATTGCTCGTACTGGTGTGCACTTTCGAAAACCTAGTGCTTGTACTGGTATGCATTTTCTAAACCTAGTGCTCGTACTGGTGTGTATTTTCGAAACCCAGTGCTCGTACTGGTGTGCACTTTCGAAAACCCAGTGCTCGTACTGGTGTGCATTTTCGAAACCCAGTGCTCGTACTGGTGTGTATTTTTGAAAACCCAGTGCTCGTACTGGTGTGCATTTTCGAAAACTCAATGCTCGTACTGGTGTGCACTTTTGAAAACCGAGTGCTCGTACTGGTGTGCATTTTCAAAACCCAGTGCTCGTACTGGTGTACATTTTCAAAAACCCAGTGCTCGTACTGGTGTGCATTTTCGAAACCCAGTGCTCGTACTGGTATGCACTTTCGAAAACCCAGTGCTCGTACTAGTGTGCATTTTCGAAACTCAGCGCTCGTACTGGGACATTTTAGAAAACCAGTGCTCATACTGGTGTACACTTTCAAAAATCTAGTGCTCGTACTGATGTACATTTTCGAAACCCAGCGCTCGTACTGGGGCATTTTCGAAATCCAGTGCTCGTACTGGTGTGCTTTTTCAGAAACCAGTGCTTGTACTGGTACATCTTCAAATCCAATGCTCGTGCTGGTACATCTAGCACTCGTGCTAGTGTTTGACTGACTGATCAAGTTAGCCCTCTAGGTTCAGTATTGGTACTAACCGTTTATCATAATTCAAGCTCTAAATTCTCAAATTTCAACCTTCGCGTTATCATTTTGTCAAAAATCAATCTTTTTCTCTTGCGAAGGACCCTCTTCAGGGAGAGTTCGAGAGAGCTCGTTCCTTTTCGCATGCAATCATCTTTCGTTCGCAAGAACCCTCTTCCAGGGAGAGTTTGAAGGGACCCATTTTCTTCGCGAACTTTTTGCAAAACAACAACCAACTTTATACAAATGAACCCTTTTTCCAGAGAGAGCATCAATGGAAGCTCGTTTCTTGTTGTGGCCCCCGTTTTTCTTATCTTTGGCCAACCCCTTCACAGAGGACCCTCTTCTAGGGAGAGTGTGATGGACTCGTTCCTCTGTGATACTTTCTCAACTTTGTTTTCGGCCGCATTTCCATAAGAGAAGCCTAGAGATAGGGAGTTTTGACGAAAACTTAATTTCTCTTCGAAAGTTCCGTTTTGCAAACACCTCCTCTTTGGGGAAGAGAGGAGTTTTTTCAACTACCTATTCAGGTAAGGGCCAAGCCTGAGTCTCTCTTTTTGGGGAAAAAGAGAGGAGAATTTTGTCATGGACGTGTCGATCGGATGTCAAGCAATTACACTCATCAAGGATTTCAAGAAGATTTTGCCAATTTGCTATCAAAAGTCATTGTTGATCTCAAAGCTCTCATCACATAAAGAATTCCCTCAAACTACCTTCAGTATTATTTCCAAAAGGACAAGACTTTTGCGAAATAAGAACAAAATTCAAGTTTTTCTGTTGGTCAACCAAAAGGATGAAGAAAAATCTTCGATATGACCGACAAAGAAAAATTTTGATGATGTTGAAAAGCCATAAGTGAACTGATATTGATCATAGCTGTGGCACATTCTTAAAGATTATTCTTTTGACAGTAAGACAGTAGAAATATCTTGGGCAGTAAAAAGAACCTACCCAACCCATATCTCCTCAGTCATTTGAGCTGCAATCAAATATTCGCAAAAGAGATCTCTCAATTGTCGTCAAGATGAAGACGAATATGCGAGCTAGACCCCCGGGGCCAAAGAAGATTCATCTCCGAGATGAAGGAATTTGTGATGGATCCTTTCAGAGAACATTCAGATCACCGCCAAGATGAAGGCGACTGCGATGAGCCTCCTGACAAACCCCAAAAGATATTTGATTTCTGTTATTATCTAGAGATTTTGACCAATGAACCAATATTATCAAGCATAATTCCTGAGAAAGAAAAAAAGAAGGATCGTAGCATCTCCAAGATGAAGGAGTTTGTGACGTACCCTTCCCCGAGAAAGAGAGAAAAGTCAAGACATCTTCGAAATGAAGGATGATGTAATAAAAAGCCAAAAAAGCTTTATGACTCAAGAGAGTGCAAAAAGATCATCATGGGAAATGCTCAGGATATCAAACTGCCTGAAACTGTCAGGAATCATCTTTATCTATGTGAAATTCTTTTATCAATGTCTTTTCCCTCAATTGCTTTTATGATACTGAGAACAAATTCCTTTCTCTTCATATCAAGGAAATGGATAACTTCCTTGAAGAAACTCAACAACAACAAATTTGAATTTGATTCTTGATTCTACGGAGTTAGCCCAATTGGGGTTAATACTCTAGGTAGAAAGAGGTGATATTTTCACACATATATGCACAATTCAATCATTCTGAATCAACTACAATTTTTGGCATCTTATTGGCAATATTTTCTCGTTATCCCAACATGAATTAAGAACTTGATGTTCGTTTTGACGTATCCTGGCATCACTTCTCATTAAGATTGAAAAGTTTTTTTCTTTCGTTTGATCTGAGCGCTCTCGGATCTGCACACTTCCCTGTTTTTCCCACTGTCCTGCCATAGACAGTTCCCGCTCAGGATAAGGGTTAAACCTGAACTTTCTGCAAAAGGTTTGTTATTGTCAAAAGCTATTTTCAGCCTCAGTAATGAGGCGCCCAAGATCAACCCCTTTTCAAGCTTTAGGAACCCTTGTTTTCATCCTTTTACAAACCCCTCTTGGACTTGTTGTGCGAAGTCTAGAGATCCCATCACAGTTTCTCCGATTTTCGAGGATTCTGTATCCATTCATACTAAGGATTAAACCTGTTACCTTGCTCCTCGAGGTATCACCCAAACCTTCTGCGAGAGGTCATCTATATTTAGAAAGCTGATTTAGTCTCAACAATGAGACGCCCCAGATCATCCATTTTCCAAGCTTTAGGGAACCCCATTCTTCTCTTCTCGCAAACCCCTTCCGAATTTGTTCATCCAAACTCCGAAGGTCCCATCATGGTTTCTTCATCCAAGGATTTTGTATGGTCGTCCCTTTTCAGGTTAAGGGTTAAGCCTAAACCTCGCTCCGCGAGGCATCTCTCCATTCAGGTCAAGGATTAAACCTAAATCTTGTTTTGATGATATATTCCTTCCTGTCCCATCACAATTTCTTCATCCGAGGATTCTGTATGGTCGTCCCTTTCAGGTTAAAGGTTAAGCCTGAACCTCGCTCCACGAGGTACTTTCTATTTAGGTTAGGGTTAAACCTGAATCTCGTTTCGACTAGATGTCTTTTCTAGTCCCATCACAGTTTCTTCATTCGAGGATTCCGTATCATCCCCACTCAGGTCAAGGGTAAAACCTGAATCTCATTTTTTCGATGTATTTTTTCCTATCCCATCACGGTCTCTTCATTGAGGATTCTGTACTTCAAGCTTTCCAGTAGGTATTGACAGAGGTTCGTTCTGAAGCCTGTTTTTTGGGTGACTCCGTGAAGTCATAAGAGGCACGAGTTTCTTGAAATACCCTGCTCACTCTTCAGTGATCCAGACATCTGGTTTTCTAGAAACAATATGGTTTCAGCTTCGGTCCGGTTAAAGGTCTGAATCACTATATAAGAAATATTTCGCTGTCCGAGCTTGATCAAAGAAAGACTCAGTGATACCTCAATACAAAAATTTCTGCTGTAAGTATGATCTTGAATTTGGACATATTGACTTCTAGCAAGACCGACACACCCAGTGAAGTCCAGCTTACTAGAATTTCACAGTCCCAAGACAGTCATCTCGACTACTTTTGTTGTCAGACGATTGCGGCAACAGCTGATTCAGGATCAACAATCGGTAACCGTAAGTTCTGATTCAAAATTGATACGTCTTCAATTTTCTTTTGCAGGGACAGTCAGATTCATCTCAGAAACACTTGTGGATTTCCAAATCATTTTTTAAAAAGAGCATACATCCTTGCATCTCACAAGCATGATTCTTTGTGCATTTAGACTTAGAATAAATTCTTAGATAATATTTAGGCAAAGCAAAAAGGCATAAATTCGATCATTGGTTCGATTACCTCTGGTAAAGGCGCCAGGAACGGTCGAACCTCGTACTCACGAGCGAATCCCGTCTTCCCATTTTCCCTCAAATATTTTCAAAATGGAGGCGAGTAATTTTCTAAATATTTTCAAATCAAGGTCAAGTGAGACCTTCGCAAAAGAGTTCCTCTCTCTCTCTCTTCTCTTCTTTTTATCTTCTCTCTTCTTTTCTTTCTTTTTATTTTCTCCTTTCAAAAAGAAGAAAATAGAGGTTGGAAAGGAAAAGAGAAAGGAAGAGAGAGAAAACCACGAGAGAATTTTTTTTGCGATGATCACACATTGTTGTCGGAGGTGGCAGAGAGGGTAAAGTTTGTCTTCTTCTTTGAATCTTGATTGTTCTTGACGAGGATGATACATTCATAGACTCCGTTCTCCATCCCTATCTCAAGTCACTCGGCTCGTTCAGTAAGTTCAATGAAAGACTTGGAAGGTGAGGTGAAAATAAGGCTTCTCAGAGGCTGCGAGAAGTTGTTCAGGATAATTTGGAGTCTGTGCTCCTCTAAGACGGGGTTTCCCATTTTATTGCAAGTACCCCTCCATATGTGGATGAAGTTTCTAGCTTTTTCATTATCTCTCTTCTTCATATTGTAGAGATAATTGAGCATTGGAAGTGCTTTAGTGTTGAATAGAAATCGCTTGATAAAAAGATTGACCACCTTATCGAACTCCCGCAACTCGATTGGATTGATGTACTCGGAATATCACTTAGTTGTGGTGCCTTCTAAGTTGTGTGGAAAACATCTGAACAAAGCTCGATTGTCTTTCTTGAATCGGTTGCATTCCGTGAAAAACATGGCCAAGTGAGCTTTGGGGTCGCCAATCCCATCAAACTTAACAAATTTGCGGGGAAGATCTTCCAGACTATTGTTCCCTTCAAGGTCATCGTAGAAGTCCTCACTTGTGTAGGTTTTCTTGCTTTTATCGCGGGCTTGTAAGTCCTTGACCATCCTGGTCACTTCCTTCAGCTGAAGCTGGATCAGATCATCGACTGTTGGGGTTTGCTTCTTCAACTAGTTAATAGATTCAGGCTCTTGAATGAACAACTTGTGTTCCTCTTCAGAGTCTTCTTTCGTTGAATCTAGACCTTCAGACTCGTTGTCCCGCTGAACCTATTTCTGGGCAATTTTGATGTGTTTCTTGATGGTTTTGCCCTTAGCCTTCTTCCTGGATGGCACATTTCCTGAGCTAGCGTCAGCTTGCTCTGATTGCATCTTGGCCATCATCTTCTGGAATAAGGTATACATGGCAGGATTGATGTCATTGCTATCTTGTTGACTCTATCCTCTGACCAAACTCGGGGAACTCATCCTTTCTTGCTCGCTGCTAATATCGCTGAAACGCTGATATGGTGCAGTCTTCTTGCCTGATCTGGTCTGAACCATTCAACAATGTCAATACTCTCTGTAAAACAAAGGGGATGGTAAGGATGGGGAAACATTTTTTAGGGCAACAATTTGAATGAAAAGGAGAAGAGAAAAATCTGATGAGATCAGGTTGGCAATTCTGAAAGGTATCTTATTACCAGAGATTGGGTTATCATTGGAATTGCGACAATTACATTGTTACTTCGACGATAGAAGTACGCAACTAAGGTAAACCCAAAAGGGAAGGTAGGCGGATAATTTCCCACTACCATGATCATGAAATTCACTGGAAAATAAGATGAGATTTTCAAAACAGGATTGAAATCCATGAGAAAAACACATAATTTTTCTTAGGAAAAATAGCAGGCAGGATCAAAATAAAGCTGAAAATTCGAGATCCAGAGGAAAGAAGGATGGAAAATCGCCTGGAGTTTTGAAGGAAAATAGAGGATTTTTGAAAAATCATTCAGGATTTTCAGAAAAATTATTGAAAAATATAAGACAATAAAGGGAATAAAGGAAAATAACTAAAATGCATTTAATCACATTTTGCACAATCAAGTATGCACATACGACATTTCTTAAAAGGCTGAATCTAAATGCACCAAATTTTAAAATGGTTGTAGGACCCTAATCTTAACTCAGAGGTTCTGATCATCTGTGTTCAATCATGTTATGCCGATATATTCGAGCCAATGCTTGATGTACGTGGCATAAAAACAATTCTCTCTGGTTCTAGTCTCATGTTTTTCAACATCCTTGAGTGTCTGTCGATATACTTTGGACTATGACCCTCGATACATGGCAGGGGGGATCAACCCAAATAGGTAGTTCAGTTATAAGGCTTTGTCCTGAACTATGGTTCTGGAAGAAAGCCTAGCAACGTGGTGGCCAGGTAAAAGTAGATGGGGTTGTTTTTTAAATATAATCAATATGCAAGAAAACAGAAGGCTCTAATGACCTAAAGAAGTAGAGTTTTAAAAATTATGAGAAGCAAACATTGTTTTCAATCAGATCCTAGATTGATGAGGATTGTACTTGACCTAAGTCTATATGAGCATGAATAATGCCTCTTCAATCGATCCGACCAAACCATGCCTAAGTCTACATGCAATATGTCAGTTGGGTTTGATTTTAGGCTCCTAGGTTCACATGAAATAGAGCTGACATTGTAGAACACAATTTTGATCAGTTGAATAGAGCAAAGCACAAGATTGAAGAGGTGAAGACAAGTCCCATCACGGTCCCCAAACCTGTTATCATTGCAAATTTTTACTTTTGCAAGTCAAACTGACCTTTGAAAAAGTTTTTTTTTTTAAATAACTCGCCTCCATTTTGAAAAATTTGTGGGAAAAGGACTCGTCTGTCGGTACGAGGTTCAATTGTTCATGACGCTATAACCAGAGGTAATCAAACCAAGGATCAATCATGTGCTTTGCTTTACTCAACTGTCTAAATCGATGTTCGATTCCTAAATGCACAAAGAATTTGGCATGTGCTATGACTTAGAAATTTTTTGATTGAAAACATGACGTATGCTTCAAATATTTGAAATACTTGGAAAAAGAAACACTTTGAAAATCATGAGCCATATTTGAGAAATATTTCTGAAGAAAGGAAAATCGTGAATTGGATTAAGAAAAGATAGAAAATTTCTTGAAAATCAAAGGGGTTTCTAAGAAAATCGATTCTGAGGAGAAAGACTTAGAGAAAATCATTTTTTTTTATATTGAAATTGAAAAATGTCAAAAGGGATGGATGTGTGGCCTTGTGAGGGTCTTTTCATGATGCAATCTAACCTAGATGATGCATGAATGCAGATATTGAAAATATTTTCTGAAGAATTTGAGAAAATCTTTTGTAAAGGGATTTATGTGTCTTATAAAATTTTGATGAATATTCACCATATATCCATGACTGTGACCACAAATATATATTGAATATAACTAATTTGATTCTAAAAGGAAAAAATACTTTAGAAAACTTTTGAAAATATGCAATGATTTCTAAAGATAGCCTAAGAGTGTAGGTTGTTTGTAACTTAAAAGAAGATGATAAATCTGGATATTGTTCATATTCTGACTATGGCCACAAATACGAACTCAATCGAGATTATTAATTCTTTAGAAGTGAGTGCACGTGCCATTCATGTAGACCATTGTAGATTTGTAATATGCATGAATCATCATTTATCACACGATTAATATTATTAAAAATAAACTATATGCAATGCAGCCATATTCTAAGCAGAAAAAGAAATTCTTATTCCAATGTTTACATTAATAATTGAATTGAAAAAAAGAAAGGAAAAGAAAAAATCTAATCTTGAGTGTTTCTGTAAAAGTAGCAAACTTGTTAGTAGACAAATGTCAACTTTTCAGGATTTATCCAATAATATCTAGAATTAAGGGATTTATCTGGATATAAGCTTTTTTTCATGCTTTCTTGAAATAAACACAATAAAGGATGACACTTCACTAAATAAATAATAAAAATAAATAATTTTTAAATTCAGAATTTTAAGAAAAATATCTAAAATACCCTTGAAAATTGACCTTTATTGCAAAACAGGGTTTTAGAAAAGATTTTTGTAATTTGTTTCGGGGATCAAACAAATTCTAAATAAAACGAAATCAGGTGGAGCGAACCATAATATGATTATAAACATGATCAAACCCTAAAAATATAAACTGTTTTATGAAAAATTCAAAATATTAAAAAAAATCAGATTTTCCCCATATTTCAATTGAATGAGGACTCTGCGGGCATCCTGTTTTTATGAAATAACTAAATAATGCATCAAATGAATTCTAAAATTCGTAAAAATTGACATAGACACTTATAATAACCCTAAAATTAAAATACAATTGAAAAAAAATAAATTTTGGGATTATTTTGATATAAAAATTAAATAAAAAGATGAAAACATACAATTTTATCTGCGGTCACGTACCTGTCACAGTGCCAGGCCCGAATCAAATATCAAATAACCATAAAAAATTATATAATTTGATGAAATAAAACTAGACAAATGAAAAAAATAACCCATTTTACAGATTGGGAAAATCATCTCTGGTTAGGAAGATATGATTCTGGCAATATGTACCTAATTGTGGCCTATACCTAACAATGTGAAACAGATAGATCCAATTTCAGGTGCAGGGAAATATAGCAAACCAATATCAAAATTTATAAAATTTTAAAGAAACAAACTAGAGATTACAGAGAGAAGAACCCTTTTTACGGGGCATAAAAACGATCTCCAGTGAGGGAGAAATCGTTCTGGCAAGTTGAACCATTATTCGAATTAAGATTTTCACTCAAGAAATACAGACAATGATTGTGAGCCTCAAAAAATAGAAATTCATAGTAAAAATTTATGAAATTTATACCACTAAAAGTTGACATGCATATAAATCCGTGGTTTTTTATGGATCATCGATACAATCTCCGATTAGGGAGAAATCATTCTGGTAAGTTGACCCAAGCTCTGAATTTAGACTGTCAGTTCAAGAAATACAAACACTGTTGTTGGATAAAAAAAGCATAAAAATCTATCGTAGAAATTTATAAAAATTTTCCAGATTGCAGTAGACATCATGAAGAGTACTCTTCTTTTTACGGATTGTCGATTGAATCTTGGACAAGGGAGATATGACCTCATAAAGATGCTCTTGAATTTCTATAGCGTTTTTCTGACTTAGAAAACAAATTTTGACTTTGATTTTTGAACATAGGGTTACAGACCTCTAAAAATCTCGATTTTTTTTTATTGAAAACCATAAACAAATGCATTATTTCACCATAAAAACTTTAAATTTTATTAACGCATATAAACTGGTGAAATAAATACATTAACAAACAACCCGATTTGCAAATAACGAATCTAAAACCCTAGAATGAAATAACATAGATTATTTATGCTAAAAACATAAAAAAAAGTGTAAATAATGCAATGAATCTTGATTTGATGCTTAAACAACTAAAATAAATATGAATATGATGAAATAAACAAAAAAATTCAGGAAAACATAGTTGAAAATTTGATTTAGCCATTAAAAGAGGGATTCAACCTATAAAAAGGTTGAATCTCGATCTTTTTTGGGTATTTAACATAATAAGTGATTTACCAATGATTCTAACATATCAAAAATATGAAAATAATCATGGATGATCAGTATATCATCATCTTGGATCATGAGCATTGGCCTTGATTGAAAAAAAAAAAGATAAACACATGCACAAAAAGGGGCAGCAATGCTCGAGATAATAGAAAAACAATAAAAAACAAAAAAATAAAAAGTGGAAGAGATGCTCACCTTGGGCTTCAACAATGGAGTTTGCTGGACTTGAGAAGGAAGAAAGAGCAATGAGAGAGAGAGAGAAGATGATGTGGGGGACGAAATCCTAGAAGGCCCTATTTATATTTTTTTTTAAACTCTTAATTAAGAGTTGGATTTGTTTAAAAGAGTTTAAAAAAAAAATAAAACTAAGGGGGAGCAATTTCTACATGTGAGTTTTAACCTAACAAGGCACTAACTAATTAATACTAATTGAGTCCTAATTGATTTTGAAAATTCTCAAATGTGGCGCCACCTCTGTGGGCCCACATTTGGTTTTTAAAACTTTAATTAAAGGTTAAAAATAAGGTTTAAAAATACTAAAATAAAGGTAGAGTTTTAAAATAAATTTTAACTTTTTCAAACTTCTAATCTAACTTGAACACTAAATAAACCCCAAACTAACCTAAATATCCTCAAATGTGGTGCCACCTACTATGAACCCATTTGTTTTTTTAGAAAATGATTTTAAAAACCTGAAAATAAAGGGGTTGAAAATGATTTTTTTTCAAAAAGCTTCAAAAGACACCTATAATCATTAATATTTTTGTATTTTTTTAAATGTGTCAAACATGAAAATGAAATGGAATTGGATAAGAAAATGAAAAATTAGGGTTTACACCCCTGCAGTGTGGGCCCCACACGAAAAAGGTTGTAGAAATTGGAAATTGGTTTAAAAATCGAGTTCAAAATGAATCCTGATCATTTTTCTAAGGAAAATATTTTTGAAATAAAGAATGTAAAGCCCTGAGGATCGGCCAAATGACAAATGTCGATTTAAAACCCAGGTTTTGAAATTGATTTCAAAATAAGGTTTTAAAACTCGAATCTGGATTTGAGATTTTGAAAAACTAGAGTTTTGGACCTCGAAGATGACATGCAATGACATGAAATGCAATAAAATGATATGACACAATGAGAAATGACATATATCAAATGGTATAAAATGATGTGAAATGTAAACCCTGGGCGAAGGATTTGAAGTCTCGGATCCCCTAGCAAGGACAAAAAAATGAACATTCTTGTTCGAAGGCAAAAACTGTTAATTGGATATCAGACCCGTTGTTGGATACGATCCAAATGTGATTTGAGTCTCGTATATGTCTAAAATTTTTAGGAAAGGAACTGATCCGAGCTGCGATTAGTGGTTGTACCAGCTGGGGGAATGATAAAATGAGGTTTCAGACAAAAATGATTTGAAAAATGATTTTGCCTCTGCAGGTCATGTTGTGACACTGGAACGAGGTTTTAACTGGTTTCAACTGGTTTACAATAAATCTTAGGGTTTCTAAACTCAGGTGAACTAAAAAAACACTGACTCAACTAAACTTTCAGGCTGAATGATTGAGAAATGACCCAATTCTCAGAGAAATAGTGAGAAATGACTACTGGAGTGAAGTAGGTCACAAAAACGTACTATGTTTGAGCTGGAATAAAGGTCAGTAATACTGAGATTAACTAAATTTGGAGCTCAAAAACTAGCTCAACTGACTGAATTTAGTTCAATTTCAGCTAAAATGGACTCCAACAATATGGGGAATGATTTGAACTGAAATCAGACCACTTGAACTCTTAGTGAGCTCAAGTTAGACTCAAAAGGACATAATTGACTGGAATTGATTGACTCAGAGACAATTGACTTGTATTCAAGCAAGAAATAGGCTCATTTCTCGAGAAATGAACTGATTTTAGTCGAAATAGTCATAAATAAACAAAGTTCGATTATCGTGAGCTCAGAAGAGCTAGAAATGACTGACATTCTAACTGTTATGAACTTAAAAATGAGTTTGGTCGTCTCTGACTCACTGAGATCTAAGGTGACCTAAGGGTAAAATGGTAAATTTTTTGACAAAATGAAGGTAAAATGACACCTAAACTGGGATCGACCTAGGGTTAAACTCATAAGGGGATTGGCATCTGCTGAAAGGGGGTGTTTGAAGATGAAGGACATTAAAAGGGGATGAAGGTTAAAATCAAAACCCGTGCAGGGATGGAAGGGAGGATTTTGAGATGATGCTGGTGTTTGATACCTTGTCCTCCGACCTCGTTCGAGTCCACTGCCATCCCTAGATGGCTGTCAACAACTCTGGTTTGGTTTGAACAACTTACCAACAATTTATCATTTAGTCAGATTTAGAAAAGCATTCTAGATCCCATTAACTAATGGATCAAATTTGGTTCAAGAGTTTTGCATATGAAAGCGGATCCAGATATGGATCCAATTAATATCTGAGGTCTGAAATCTGAAGCCACGTAAAAGTGTAATCCATTAGCTTGAATAGCTAATTGAATCAAGATATGGTAATGTCTTTTGCCTACCCATATCTGAATCCGACTCCAAATCCTACTAGGTAGATCCAATCAAGTTGGATCCATTTATCCCCACATTTGAACCCAATCCAGACCATTACATCCCATGCACAGGGTCCATAGAAAAGGTGATTAATCGTCTCTTCTCTTTGTTGCAAGGTTAGCCACGGTTACGAAATTGAAGTCCTGGCTTCCTTTGCCTGTCTTGATTTGGAAACTTGCAGTTGCCAATCAGATAAATAAACAAGGCAGTCAGTAGGGATGCAAATGGGTCGGATCCGTGATTGAGGTTTTGCAATTTTTTATTGTTGTAGTTTCAATTTTGATCTAATTCCCCATGTATCTAGCTGTTCTGGATCCAAACCATTTGCATCCTTAGCAGTGGGGCTGAACTAGGGGTGTCAATGGGTCAGGTTTGGTTCGGAACCAGGTGGAACCACACCTGGCCCCAATTTTTGGGTATAGTATTGGGTCTGAACCTGGGTCTAATTGGATCAACCATAAGAGAAACCATACCCGGAGCCGGTAAGAACTACATGATACCCATTAAAACAATATTTTTTAGCATTTTTATATTGAAAATTTGCGGGTCTTAATCAAAACTCGGATCGGGCACGGGCCCGGTATAAAATTTCACAAACTATACACGAGTCCATGTATTAATCAGACCTTCGTGTCCGGACTCGAGTCTTCTTATTTATCACCGTACTCAGACCCTATAGGGTTTAGTTTGGGTCGGGTCCGGGTTAATCCGAACCGTTGACACCCCTAGGCGGAACCAAGGGGACGAGCAGGGGCTCAAGCCATTTTACAATATTTATGTTAAGAAAATTTACTTGTGAGGTTATAATGCCGAAGATAGAGCATAGTTAGCAATATGTGAAATGGCAAAAAATCATTAAATACTAATTATGTTATATGAAGGAGTTTGCATTCAGAAAAAAGATGAAAAATTGACATGGAAATGAGTTGCAAAAAATTTGGAAAATAATACCTACTGGTTTAATTTGGTTTTAATTTTATAAAAATGAGGCCAGAAAACCAACATATATATGCTATTTTTTCCTTGAAAAACAAGTTGAGGCATAGGAACTATGAGATTCAGATTCAAGAATCATCGTCATCTAAACCCAAGGTACAATCCAATTGGATCTAAAATCAAGTTTTCTTAAAGTATTTTTTAATAATAAATTTTTGTGTTCTAAATGTTTCTCTCAAAATAACATATTTTTTGCCCATTTTTTGAAAAAGACAGTTTCAATTGTTTTTTTTTTCTTCAAAGTTCAATTGAAAAAGAAGCGTTTTAAATGGAGTTTTTACTAAGTGTTAACTGTGGGATAGAGAAAGCACTCAAATAAAAAAGATTAAAAACTGGTCGCAAATTCTTATTAAAAAAAACTGGTAGAAATTTGAGCTAGTGAGTCAAGTATACGAATGAAAACAGACCTAATCCAGCATGCCACTTTTATGATTTTTGGTTGTTCCGATCAAATTCGGATCTGATCCATTTGCATATCTAGTCAAAGATAGTTCATGCTTTGTTTGTGAAAAGGCCAAAGTAATCATTATTATTGTATTGTTAGAGCATTAAATGGATGCATCTGTCTATCCAACTGCCTTTTTTTTTCCAGCGTTTGTGCTATGGGAAACGCTATAGTTGTAACCTCAATTATTGGTGCATTATTGTGCTTGTTTCTTTCAAATATTTACTATTTTTTCAAATGATGAAAATGAAGGCTTTTGTAAGGTTATTATTATTTTTTAATAGTCTAATACAATTGGACCCATTGCCGGGACTAGGGCAGTGGACCGGGGGGACAACCGCCCCACCTCGCCCCATTTGGACTGGGGATGAAGGGCATGAAACGGGGGTGAAGGTTAAAATTTATCCCCGTGCATAGATGAACTTACACTTTTCCCTGCCCCACCCCATTCCCCGTCCCAATCCTCGCCTAGCCCCGCCCCGCCCAGTTCCCAATCCTTTGAGGGATGACTATAAACTAAGGAGAAATGGAGCCCTACCCTGCTTCGCCCCGGTTTGGACCGGGGATGGAGGACATGAAACGGGGGTGGAGGTTAAAATCGATCCCCGTGCGGGGTGAAGGTTTGGATTTTAAAACGGGGCAGAAATTGAGACTTGTCCCCCGGCCCCGATCCACTGCCATCCCTAGCCGCCACTCCCCCGGTGACAAAGGGTAAGTCTAAGGAGTTTTACGTTGCTAGGACAGTGATCGTAACTAGAGCAAAGCCAGCACGGCTAGGTCTCTGGTCCTGACCACCAAGATTCTCTACCCAATTCCACAAACCTTGCTACGCCCACCCACACTAACACACCTCACCCTTTTATTTAAACTATTTTATCAACAAAATTTCAGTGTTGAGATTTGAGAAGCAATAATTTGGTTAACACAGGCATGCACATACAAGAGAGTTTCTGTTTTCACTCAAAAGTAATCTAATTTAAGCACATGGTATAATTTCTGTTAGTCAAGATAGAGAAAATGTAAAAAAATGATCTATGGAGAAGTACGATAGAGAAAAATGGTTTAATAATTAATAAAATAAAAAAATATATAAAGGGCAAGTTGAACATACTTATTATAGTCAAATGATGTTTCCGTCCCTCTCTGAGTCGTCTCTCTCTTCTCCTCTTGCCTCTTGAGTCTCAGAGAGAGAGAGAGACAGACGACGAAGCTCGTCGGAAGTTTCCTTCCTCACCGAAGAAGTGAAGCCCGAGATTGTTAGGGCAAACACTCGGTCAGAGAAAGAGAGAGATGACCGAGGAGAGCCGGAGCAAGGCGGGGGAGAAGGCGGCCTACTATGGGACGTTCCAGGGGGCTCCCTCCTACCCCCAACAAGGTCAGCTGGCCATCGGCTTCCCTCAGTCGGTTCCTCCCCCTGGATCTGTGCCCTTCGCCCCTCCCTACTACCCCCACGGATACCAGGCCGTTCCCGGTACCTCATCTCTCCCTTCTCTGTTTTTTTTTGGAAGTCGAATTGGTTCAGTTTGATATTGTGTGGTGGATCTTGTTCGGTACCTCGCGTCTCGCTTGCTTTGTTTCTCTAGTGTTCCTTTCTTGAGATGATTCGCTTTCGGCTTTGATCTTGGGCGAATGATCGCTTAGAGAATGATTAAGAGGATCACGTGATGATCTCTAGTGCGTCCTTCTGGCGTAAATGTCGTTCTAGGGCTTCAAACAGGTGCATTCTTCGGTTTTATCTGGATTTTTTGCATGAAATTCGGAAAATTTTCTCAGTAAAATAGTTTTTTTATGGAAATGGTCGTTTATGTGAATTGATCAGAGCGTTTTTCGTGGATTTTCTGGTAATTCAGGAAAAATGTTGTTTTTAGTGTCTTGATCTAATATATGCTCTCCTTGCGGGATATTTTTGTTGTTCCTTGGAAGGATATGGAAGTGTTTTTGTGCTTCATGGACAGCGGGCTACGGTGAAACAATTATTGCTCTTTGTGATTTCTGTGATGTACGGTTTATCTGTATAGTTCTTGAATCTTGATTCAGAATTTTTTTCAAGTGTTCAACGAGGAATAGTTCCAATTTATGGCAAAGAGAGAAGAACAACGGGCTAGGGTGAAACATTTATTGCTCTTTGTGATTTCTGTGATGTACGGTTTATCTGTATAGTTCTTGAATCTTGATTCATTAGCTTGATTGAGAAATGTTTTCAACTGTTCAACGAGGAATAGTTCCAATTTATGGCAAAGAGAGATGACAACAAATGCTTTCGAAGATCATTCCTCATATTTTCAGTAATACTTGATTATTAGTTAAAATATTGGAATTTGGTTTGGGTTCTCGAAGGACTACTATTTTATATAGTGATAGATCATCAAGGTTGAGTTTGGTGGGATTTTGATCCAATGTGGTTGTCATTCATTCAGAATTTTGCATCTACAATTCCCAAATTCTACCCATTCATCTATTTAAATTAGCAAGGGGAGGATGATCCACTATAGTGGGAGGGTCATGGCCCTATTACTACCAGGAGAGATTATTGGGATGAAATGTGCGATAAGTGGGCGGGAGATGCATTTTGAAATCGCTTTGCGAAGGTTGCACAAAATCAAGCGAAAATGCCCAAAGCCCATCTACACACAGGTGGATTTAAGACATTTGGGAGCCACCTGAAGAAAATAGTAACTCATCAATATATCATATTAATTTTATAAGTATTATTGCAAACTTGTGAACTAAATCTTTTTGTCCTTTAACTTCGCAGGAAGCAGAAAAAGGAGGCACTGTACCATATAAGGATGTGTTTGTTGAAACACATAAACGGAAAACTACGAGAGTCTTCGTATCAGAGAAGGCGAGAACGACAACAGTATGTATTTATTCTATTAATAATCATTGCAATATGCAAGTTATCATAATGTTATCATTAATTATTAATGCATACTTTAAACATTATTTTGTAGGAGGCATATGAGCAACATATGGTAGAGCGATATGGCAATGATGCTACTCAGCATCCATCATTTGATCCTGCAGCATGGGTGACTGCAGCAGGTGAACCCAAAAAGGGTCGCGTGTTTGGGTTTGAGAGTAATCTGAACACTTCACCAGCTATTGCTTCTTCCAGTTATGGCTCACCGACTTCTTCCATCGACATAAGCTCCAAGCAGCAGCATATTTTTTCTGGTGATGATGTATGCCAGATCATTAAGGACACAATGAATGACTATTTCCATGACATCGTCGCCCCCTTTCTTCGAGATGAGATCAACAATCTTGTGCTGAACAGGGGATCTTCGATTGCAGGTCCCTCTCAGGTATAATCACATATTCAGTTTTTTGTCTGTCTGCCTTAGAATACATATGAGCATAATAGAATCACATATATAACTTTTTGCCTGCCTTAGAGCACATATGAGTATGATAGAATCACATATAGAGTTTTTTGCCTGCCTTAGAGCACATATGAGCATGCTATAATCACATATAAAGTTTTTTGCCTGCCTTAGAGCACATATGAGCATGATAGAATCATATATAAAGTTTTTTTGACTGCCTTAGAACACATATGAGCATGCTATAATCACATATTCAGTTTTTTGACTGCCTGAGAACACATATGAGCATGTTATAATCACATATTCAGTTTTTTGACTGCCTGAGAACATATATGAGCATGCCAAAATCACATATAGAAATTTTTTACTGCCTTAGAACATATATCATTCATGATATATTCACATATAAAGTTTTTTGCTTTGCCTGCCTTAGAGCACATATGAGCATGATAGAATCACATATAGAGTTTTTTTGTCTGCCTTAGAACACATGTGAGCATGCTATAATCACATATTCAATTTTTTGACTGCCTTAGCACACATATGAGCATGATCGAATCACATATATAGTTTTTTGCCTGCCTTAGAGCACATATGAGCATGATAGAATCACATATAAAGTTTTTTTATTGCCTTAGAACACATATGAGCACATGATAAAATCACATATAGTGTGTAATTTATTTCATTATATTTTGTTTATCAATACTGACTGTTGTTTTCTTGTGTAGGCTGCTAGCGATAATCAGCGTAGCGGAGCTGAAGGGACAGATAAAGGCAATGAAGAAGAAGATGCACAAAATCTTGGCGATGATTAGAGAACCGTGTTGAAGTTCTATTTTCTTTTCTTAAATGTAATTATTGAATTGTAGTTAATTGAACTTGTTAATTTTAAGGTGAAACGATTAATTATTGTAGATTCCTTTTATATGGAATTTTTTGTGTGGTTTGTTTTTTATTTATAGGAAATATAAATTGTACAGGAAATATAAATTGTACCATTCTGGGTATTTAATTTTTAAATATTTTTTTTATATTTTTTTTCGTGTTTGCGACGGATTAGCGACGGAACCATCCATCGCTATGCATATAAATCTAGCGACGATGTAGCGACGGACGTAAATCCGTCACCAAGCCGTGGTCGCTGTTTAGTACCGGCGGATTGTCGACAGAATATATCGCTCGTTATTCCGTCACAATTAGCGACGGACCTGGCGACAAATTTATTCCGTCGCCAGTTACTGTCGAAAAATTTGCGACATAAGCATATCGTCGCCTAGTCGTCGCTAATCCGTCGCTAAGCTTGTTAGCGACGGAATGTGGTCGTCGCTAATCCATGGCTTTGTTGTGGTGGGAGACGTTGGGCAGCGGACCGGGGAGCGGTGGGCGCCGGGCGGCGGGCCGGAGAGTGCGTCGGGCGGCGGAGGATTGCGTCGGGCGACGGAGGAGTGTGTCGGGCAAGCGGGAGAGACGAAACATGAAAGAGGAAAAAGGGCTCTGATTAGGGATTTACGCGAAAAATAGCGACAGATTTGGCGACGGTCGAATTTCGTCGCAACGCCGTCGTAAATTTAGATGACCAGTTAGCGATGGAATATTTCTGTTGCTAACATCGTCTTTACGTAGCTACGGAAAAACGTCCGTCGCCAAATCCGTCGCTACCCGTCGCGTTTGTTGTGAACAAAATTTGTCGTCGCTAAGCCGTCGTTAACTAGCGATGAAAGTATTTTTGTCGCTAGTTTCGTAAATATTACAAATCTTAGCGACGGATTAGTTTCTCTCGTTAATCCGCCGTAACTTGGCGACGAAAAAAATTCGTCGCTAATTGGCAATTTTATTGTAGTGCAGGTCTGGTTTGAGTCAACTCCAGGTCGATTTGAGCTTGAGTGTGGAGTTAGCAGCAAGACTCAACGTGGGTAGGAGCAGCCATAGTGACAAATCAGCAGTCAAAAGCTCGGGAATTTTAAATTTTTTCATAAATCTCATGTTTTCTAAGCAAAATTTGGGCAATAAAAAATATAAGAAAATATAAATAAAATATGTTTAAAAATAAAAATCCTAGGGGTTTTCATAATAAATATATGTTAAAAATGTAAATCTCGTGATATTTGTCACGCTTTGAAAATCTCACGAGAAATTGCCGTTTTAAACTTTCAAGCAATTTCTTGCAATATTATCATGAGATTTTTATAAATCTCGTGATATTTGTCACAGAGGAAGCAGCTAGTGCATGCCACCTTGTGTTGAGACGTTGCAAGTTCAAATCTCAAAGGTACACTTGTATAACTGGTAGGGGTCTGCCTAACCCCAGCTTGCCTTTCAAAAAAAAAGGACTCGACATGGTGGACAGGGTCACTATGTGTGAATGGAATCTAATGTCATGGTTGTAGGGATGGCAATGGGCCGGAGGAAAATGGGGCCTCGCCCCGCCCTGTTTGGACCAAGGATGGAGGACATGAAATGGGAATGGAGGCAAAGATGGAGGTTAAAATCACAACCCATGCGGGGATAGACTTATGCTTTCCCCTGCCCCCGCCCCATCCCCATCTCGATCCCCGCCTTGCCCTGTTATTATCATTGCAAAATATTACTTTTGCAAGTCAAACTTACCTTTGAAAAATGTTTTTTTAAATAACTCACCTTTATTTTAAAATATTTGCGGGAAAATGACTCGTTTGTCATTACGAGGTTCAACCGTTCCTGGCACCATAATTAGAGGTAATAGAACCAAGGATCAATCATGTGCTTTGCTTTACTCAACTATCTAAATTGATGTTTTATTCTTAAATACACAAAGAATTAGGCATGCGGACTTAGAAATTTTTTGATTGAAAACATGATATATGCTTTGAATATTTGAAATACTTGGAAAATGGGACACTTTGAAAATCGTGAGCCACATTTGGGAAATATTTCTGAAGAAAGAAAAATCGTGAATTAGATTCAGAAAAGATAAAAAAAAAATCTTGAAAATCAAAGGGTTTCTGAGAAAATCGATTCTGAGGAGAAAGACTTAGAGAAAATCAAGCGAGTGCATGTGTCATTCATGTAGACTATTGTAGATTTGTAATATGCATAAATCATCATTTATCACACGATTAATATTATTAAAAATAAACTATATGCAATGTAACCATATTCTAAGCAGAAAAGAAAATTCTTATTCTAATGTTTAGATTAATAATTGAATTGAAATAAAAGAACGGAAAAAAAAAATATAATCTTGAGTGCAAAAGTAGCAAACTTGTTAGTGGACAAATGTTGGGATCATATTGGACCAATCCTTCAATGAGCACAAATGATGACTTAGAGTTCATTCTCTAAACAGATGGATCTTGGGTTTGAATCACGTTGAGGGGAACCCTAATTTGACTATCAAAAAATGTGTATGCAGATAATTAAATGCTCAATAGGCTTGGAACTCGTGAGCCTATAGTGTCTTTTTTTCTTTTTCTATTAATTTATAGCTTATTCTACTAACCGATGTTATTAAAACTGGACTGAATCGGCTGAGTCAGATCGAATCGGCCAAAACAGCAATTATAGAAAGGCCAATTCAGATGGGGGTTTTAATATTATTTTGAGTGGGTACAAAAAATTCAATCGACAAACCTGTGGTGGTAAAAAGTTGTCGATTCACAAACCATTCGATTCGATTTGGATTTTTTCAAGAAACCGATTCACCTTTGTGAAACGACTTTAACAACATTGATTCTTGAAGATCCTTAAAAAGCCAACCTCTATGATGCCTCAAAATTTTGAAATTAAGAACTAAGAAATGCCCATCTTCGAATAATGCATCTCTCCGTACATGCAGGTACGCATGCCATTCAAAATATAAAAGGCTTTTTTCTTCTTTTTTATGGGGATTTGTTGGCCTTATACAAGTTTTGGTACATAGAGGAGAAATGCTGAAATTGCTAGAAGCTTGGGACATCCATAGCAAACACGGATCTATATGCTCTTCACAGAACTCGGGTTTTAATGATGTGAAGTGGGTTTCACCAAACAGGCAACCAGGAAATGGAGAAAAGGACGACAGTTGATGTTCAGAATTTGGACTAATTACAAAAGTGTAAGCCCAAGGATTATGTAGTCTGAGGTTCTGCAATGGAGGTTAAAAAAGAAAACAGATTTATAATTTCTGCAACAGAACGACCAACACAGCTAACCATGGTTATAGTTTGTGGGTGTACAGCTTGTTGTCGTAGCAGCTTCATTCAACTGCCAATAGAAATGAGCCACTTCCAAGCAAGATTAGCATAGGCTTGAGTCATTCTATTGTCTTGTCCAGCCAGCTATTGTGAATGAGCAACTACCATGAATTTTAAGCATGAATGGACTTGGGCCATATCTTGAGTTTCAGCAATGATATTGTGTACTTTAGGTACTGTATACTGATAAGCTTTTTATTTACTGAATAAAACAAATAAAACATGAATATAGAGTTAAAATACATGAATGAATGAATTCAAATATCAAAAACATTTTTCCATTGAAAAAAAAATCATAAAATCTCAGCCTTGCTGCAATCCGATCACCTATATGATAGGATGTGTAAAACCACGCATTCCTGCCATGCGACCTTCTCTGTTTCTTTAGTTACAAAGAATTGGTGCAACACCACATATCATCTGAAGAAAACATGTACTCAGCTTTCTATGGTTCTTGACCTAAGAAGCTGGAGTTTCAAATCATCCACAGACCACACACGTGCATGTTTTGTCCTTATGCAGAATTGCCTTGGAGCCCTTAAATTGTAATCTCTGAATCAGAAAACCAAAAAGAGCAGAAAATCTTGATCAACAAGATCAACCTAAGATTGCCTAATAATTGGCATAATATGCATTTTAGAAAAAAGAATGCTCACTTTTTTCCTTAATTTTTTTTGCTTTGTCATTCTGATGATATTTTCCCCCTCTTGGTGTTAGTGAACTGGGAGATTCCTTCCCCCTGTGATGTCAGTTTGGCTGGATGTATACGGTTCATAAATTTCATAAAATTCTATATGGAACAAGAAAATGAATGCAATCAATGACTGTACTTGAAAGAAATGAACTGCTATCCTAGTGATTTGATTCAGAATGCAGTATCTCTTCTGGACTATTCCAACAAGCCACTAAGAGCAGTATCCACAGAGATGAGCAACTTGTGGACTGATGCAAATGGAATAAGAAATCTGAAGTTCAACAGCAAAGATGTGCTAGAGCTGCTCTATAAAGTATAAACACAACACTAAGGAATTTGCAGTCTCAATTACTACAAGGAACATGGAGAGACATACCAATAAAGTATAATTTAAGTGAATGATCTCCTTATATCCAATGTCAGACAATTCCTTTGCTTCATGCAGATGCCTCTCAGCAGCCAAAAATTTCCTAGGTTCATCACGTACCTTGAAGTCAGAAACAAACAGAAAGAATTTAGATTTAGAAAGATGGAGAGCACACCATTCAGAAAGTGAATCTTAAATTTTCATCTTTTCAGTACATTTTCTTCTAACTCCTTAATCCTAAGGAGTGATGTTTGGTCAATGAAAGCATGTCGCTTGCGCTCTTCTTCAAGCATTTCTGTTGTCTGATAACACAATTCAGCGATTTCTTGGGTTAGATCCTCGACTTCTTCCTTTGCTTTGGACTTTTCTGCTCTCAACTCTTCCTAACAGTACATGCAGCAATTATCACTTGAATACTTGCAGTCCCCAAATAAAAAGGCCAAAATTAAGATTGAAAACAAAGAGGACGTTGTAATAAGAAATATTTTAATTGATAAGCATACCTTAAGCTGCTTGACAAGCTCTGGTTCATTGATCTGGCATGATACATTCCATCTCTCATGGGGCAAAACTATATACAATTCTTCCCTCCCTCTCTGCAAACTCTTTTTTCACCGACCCACCTCCCTCTTTTACCGTGGATGGAGGCATGTTGCTGGTTCAAAGAGGGTTTGAAGAAAGGGAAAGAAGAAGACCCGTACATTGTAATGGAATCAAAGAGAGTTTGAATAGAGGGGAAGGATAGAAGACTCGTACATTTTATTTTTTTAATAATTTTTCACTCGAAATAGACGAAAAAGCAGCTTCGTTAAATGCCACATGGCATTCATACGAAAAGTGTAAGGGACGATCATGATTTTAGCATGAGCCTTCTACTCATTTCCAGCATGACCTGATCTGCTTCCGTCAAAAAGTCACCAAACATCGCCTTAATGATACTGGCTATTGTGCGAACATTAGTGGACATCATCATCACCAAATTTTCAAATGACCACTGAAATTCCAGAAAGTAACCCATGTTAGAACGTTTATATTTTTGCTCGAATACCTCAAAGCCAACACACCCACATCCGAGTTTGTTTAAAGTGCCACATCGCCACACCCGCACCCGCACCTATGTGACATAGCTTTTATGACATTTTTTCTTTTCACTAACTTCATCACTAAAATTACAATCTATATATTTTGTTTTTATTGTATTAATTCTTTATTTATTTTTCTTTAATGTCCTCATCTAAAATTCCAGTTTTGTTTGTACATTTTCTTTGTCTTGGCTAACAAGCACTATTTCTCTGCAAACAACATTTCTTGACAACTAGAATATTGGTGTGCATAAGGGTGTATGAACTGAGATATGAAAGGCAAAAGGTTTAAATTTTCAATATTTCTACTTCCAACCAGACATCAGCATTGAAGCATGCATCCTGACTTAGCTATCACCATGCTTGCCGTTTAGTGTTTACAAAAGTAGATACCACAAATAATAGATGTAAAAGCCGATTGGGATGGTTTCCACAGACCAAAGAGTAACTGTAACTTATTTAGCTTTTAAGTAATCATATTTTGTAGTCTGAACTTGTAAATAGTGATGATCTATCTCAATTGAAAAACTAGCTAGTAGCCATTAGACTTGCACACATTGCAAAAATTAATGGATAATTAAGAAATCAAGAGCTATATATCATACTTTCAAGAGACATGATGAACAAAAAGTAGTGCCCCAATTGCAAAAACATGACTGACTAAGGGTGCAAACAGATTGCATTTGTAGTTCAACTCAAATATGATATATTATTTTCAGATATGGATCTTTAAGATAATATCTCAATGTTCTTTTAGATCGGACTTGGATATGCTTAATTAGATTAATTTTGTGCTCGGATGGGATTTACATCAGTATTTTATGTTGGATCTATGTTCTGATTCGAACAAAATCCAATCATGTTTTTACTGGATTTAATATAACCATATATATTTCAGATCCTGATTCAACCCTACCTCATCATATATCATTCACATCCAACTCTGATAAAAATCTATATCATGCAACTCAAAATCAGAGTGGGTATTGCATTTGTAGTTCAACTCAAAATCTATATCATGCAACTCAAAATCAGCTATCTGGCAGCAAGAATTCATACAAACAATACACGTGACAACATTGTAAGAATTAACTAAATTAGGTGTGCCAATTCTAGATTACAGAAAAAAGGACAAAGCTGCAAAGTTGGATGTTTCATTTTAATAACCCCATCCTGACCAAGAAATGATAATTTCTTCAAAGATTCCAAAAGTAAAAACTTACATGTTTCTCACTGCACAACGCTAATGCTTGTCCCAAGAGCCTTGCACTGTTTTCTTCCTGGCCTTGCTTCACCGACTGAATAACAGCAGGGGTAATATAAACACCTGCACAATCAAAAGACCAAAATGGGAATTCCTCATCCAAATACATTTTGCCAAGATTATGATCTTTCAAAAAAAATCTAACAAACACATGGGGAGAAACCAATTGCAAATCCTTTTTCCCATTTAGTATATGCCTGTTTCCCTCCAAAAAAAAGAAAAAAGAATGGGCGTGTTTGGCATCCCATGAAAATCATGACCAAGTTCGGGTCTCGTTACCTGGTCCAGCAGGGAAGAAATACTGCTGGAAAGCTTGACTGGCATTCACAATCATCAAGCTGCCAAAGTCATGGTTGCCATGGCTGAACAGGGTGTCCAGTGCCCATCTAAGGGCATAGAAGCTGCCCTCGCTCTCATCGAACCCAACCAAGATCTTCATCTTCTTCAACACGGGTGGTGGTGGCCCTTCCTGTCTCTTCTCTTCTTTTGCTTCTGCTTTCTTCAGCTTTGCTTCTTCGCTCTCTTGCACTCGCTATGCACTCTCTGTTTTTCGCTATGCACTCTATGCTTGACTCCATGCCTCCACCCCGGGGCAAAACTATATACAATTATTCTCTCCCTATCTGCAAACTCTCTTTTCACCGATCCACCTCTCTTTTTTACCTTGGACGGAGGCATGTTGCTGGTTGAAAGAGGGTTTGCAGAAAGGAAAAGAAGAAGACCCGTATATTGTAAAGGATTCAAAGAGAGTTTGAACAGAGGGAAAGGGAAGAAGACTTACATTTTATTTTTTTAATATTTTTTCATTCAAAATAGACGGAAAAACAGCTCCGTTTAATACCAGCTCCATTAAGTGCCACGTGGCATTCATAAAAAAATATGAGGGGCGGTCACGATTTTAGCACGAGCCTTTTGCTCATTTCCACCGTATTCACCTGCTTCCATTAGAGTCGTAAACGAATAAGACTTCCAAGAAGTTCTTCACTCTCTATATATATGATATTTTTTTCTGGCTGCCTCAAAGAAGTTCAATATTTTCTCCTTTTCTCGGGAACTTTTTGGAGAGTTTGGCTGAAGAGAAGAGATTGGCTGAAGAGAAGAGATGGAGAAAAACAAGGAGATGGCCAAAGAACCAAGGGTAGGGTTCAGGTTCGTCCCCACTGAACAAGAGTTGGTGGGATACTTCCTCCATGAAAGGAAGAAGGCTGCTAATGATGACTCGTATGAGTTCAAAGACTTGATCGCCAGCGTCGACGTCTACTCCATGGCGCCACCTCAACTCATAGGTTCTCTCTCTCTCTCTATTGCATATCCAACCAAAGTCAGCTTACCATAATTTAGATTTTCAGTTAAGCGTATTATAGACACACACAAAAACCTGTAACAGTGGATGGAAAAACATTGGGCGTGTGTCCATCGTCTATCTGAGCGTTTTAGTGGTAGTCTTTGACTGCTGTGCTCTGGGCGAAAATACAGACTTTAGCTGTGGCTAAAGGCTGTTTTTTTGCCTCTCTCTCTCTCTCTCTCTCTCTCTCTCTCTCTCTCTATATATATATATATATATATATATATATATATATATATATATATATATATATATATATATATATATATATATATATATATATATATGACCAAATAGGAATAGACCTTATTTCAATTTGATGTTGGGGCTGATTCAGCCCTCATTATGCTGTATTGGGATAAGTAGGGGATGAATAATTTTACACATTTTTTTTGTATTTTTGTTCTTTTATACGTCTAGCCATTTTCTTGGAAAAAGAAGATTCATCTTCAAGTCTTGTATAGTGCTGCAAAATTCTTAAACTTCATTAGTACAAAAGAAAAAGAATAAAAACACGATCCTTCTCTTTCTGCAAATTTGTAGATTAGTATTACTATTGAAGTTATGGAGTTTTAATTAAGGATACCTGTCTCTCTCTCTTTCTCAATATACATATATGTTTTTTTTTCTTTGTTCAGTTTTGTGAAAAGATTTTTTATGCGACTTTATGATGATAATGAATACAGAGAAGGCAGTTTATGGGAAGAAACTGTGGTACTTCTTCACCCCAAGATCAAGAAAGTATAAGAACGGGAGCCGGCCAAGTCGGTCTGCTGGGGATGGCTACTGGAAAGCCATCAGTAGCGATAAGTACATACTTGATGGGAACGACCGAAAGATTGGAACACGAAAGACACTTGTATACTACCAAGGGAAGGCTCCCGACGACACCAAGACTAACTGGATCATGCACGAGTTTCGGACCATCGATGATTATGAAACCAACACCAGTACATCCCTTAAAAGGAAGGCTGGTGATATGACGGTGATCTCTCTCTCTCTCTCTCTCTCTCTCTCTCTCTCTCTCTCTCTCTCTCTCTCTCTCTCTCTCTCTCTCTCTCTCTCTCTCTGTGTGTGTGTGTGTGTGTGTTCTATGATAGGGTGCTCCCAAAGTACCTAATGTAGCTTTAGATTGTCAAAATTAATACAACCATGATTTCTATTATGTGGGAGTAGGTACTCCCATAGCACGGTAGCATTACTCTTTTTTAATAACTAATAACCAATTGTTGTTGCAGTTGGATGATTGGGTTCTCTGCAGAGTGTATGAGAAAGAATGTGAAAGAGGTAAAGCTGAAGTTATTATTACTAAAGAGGATAACAAGAGGGGTTGCCGAAAGAAGGTTAGAGACACCAAAAATTTGAAGGCAGAGGATGCAAGTCAGACACCAAGGAAGGAACTGAAAGAAGCACCTAAGCATGATATTGGTAACCTTGATGGTGTTCAAGCTCCTTCTATGGAGGGAATCGTGCCCAAGTTTTCTCCTAAAGCTAATAATCAACCACTTGCTTTCAAGAGCACCGAACATACTTGGGGGCTTCTGTGTTTGCCTAGCCAACATTTGAGAATGCTTAGGCCACCCATGGAGGCAACAACTAGCGGTTCATGGAATGTTGACACACCTTCAACAAGCACCCAACCAATCCCACCAGCACCACACATTCAACAAGGCTCAGTGCTATCAAATGTCCAAGTAGATAGCTTTGCACCAAGCTCACTTGCACCAAATTATGGGCAGGATTTTTCCATCCCGAGTGACATGATTGAAGCAAATGATGAGCACAATAGTTACATCGTGAGTGATTTTCCTGAACCAGACCATTATATTAGTTCCACTGAGATGGCTGACCCTGCAACAATCATGCCAAAGCTGGAAGCTAGTGGGAATGCTGAGTCAAGCGACCTGTCTGGACTGGAGTTATCTTCGGATGACAATTCTTGTCACTATCTAAGTTGCATCTATCGTCATTTCAACCAGGGAAATCCTTAAATATTTTGTTGCTTTGTTTACTACTATTTGAATTTTACATGATTTATTTTAGCTCCGTAGTTTCTCCTATAGTATTATTATTACAAGTGAGCTTGTTAATTAGAAGTGATTGTTTAATGATATGGACCATATATATTTTAATCATTCCTTCGTTTTTATCAGTTTAACCATAATATGCCGATTCATTAACCAATTAATATGCTACAATACTCATTTACAAAGCTAATTCATGGACCCGAGATTATCTCCTATATCCTCATCCTAAATATTATAAATGTAGAATAAGGGGCACTAGGTGCCAAAAATTATAGGCTTTGAACTTTTTCTTAAACGATACTCCTCACCATGTGTTGTAATAGTGTCATTAAATTTGTTTGCCCATCTTCGTGAAGTTTACAATTTTTTTTTGTTATTTACATGTCATATTGTGAATTTTACCAACAGCCACAAAAACGTGTAACAACCTCTACTTCTCTCTTAAAAATTGATATAAATAGGAAAAATGAAAAGAATGGTAAAATTAACATATCTCAACGTAATCACGTTTTTACCAAGTCACAAAAACGTGTAACCACTTCTTTCTTTCTTTTAATAATTGTCATAAATAAAAAATTAAAAGAATAGTGAAATACTTTCTCTCTCTTTCATATATATATATGAACTGAATATATTAGGCCCCATCTCGTTCTGCCCCATAGGTTTTAAGTGTTTTATGAGAGATCAGAACCATTAGATGTGTTTAGCATGCTCGATTTAGTGGGAAAAAACTCTTGGATCATGTCTTTTTTTATGAAAAAGCATGTTTTTCTGAGTTAAAAAAAAACTGGTACCTTCATAGCCATTGATATTCGATCACCGGAAAAACCTGTATACAAGTCAGATTTTGGCAATCCAAAAGCCGGTTTTCACTAAAAAAACCTACATATCACATCTACGGTGTATGAGGTGAGAAAAAATACTTAAAACTATGATTTTTGAATAGGCCTAATGAGACCTAACTAAAAAGGGGGCCTAATTAAGGAACACATTACTCTCTCTCTCTCTCTCTCTATATATATATATATATATATATATATTAGTAATGATAAGTAGCTCCAAGAGCACCTATTCTCACCTAATAAAAGCTTCAAATTTCAAATTTTTTGAGGTTTTTCTTTGATCAGACCATATAGATATGATCTACAATCATTATTTAGTGAAAACCAAGTTTTGAATCATGTGATTATGGCATAGTGTAAGGCTTTTAAGATCTTTGAAAATCAACGGCTCACAATGTACCAAAATTTCATGACTAAAAAAAACTTATTTTTATGTCCAAAAACATGATCCAAGGCATGATTCCTATCAAGTAAACTGTGTAAAGTACATATATAAGGTCTGATTGAGAATACTCCTGTAACATTACTCTATATTAGCTTAAATCAAGAACGAAGGTAATTTAATAAGGTTCAACACTTGAAACATTGAGCACCCGAATGGCTTCGACCCCCCTCTCCCGTGTGGTGACCCTCCGCCTTCCCCTCCCCCCGTCCTTGCCTCCTGAAAAGTTCTCTCATCCTTCAGGCACTGCGGGCTCTTCACAAGGAGCAAGCCGCTCTTGGGCCTCAGCAGTGGAATGAGATAGCTTTGCGTTCATGATGTAGTACAACCTTCCTCCTTTGAAGATTTTGGAGGGATCGAACTGCAACCACTTGTTTATCCTGACCTCAAAGTATGATTATATGCTTCAAACCGTGCATTGGAGCTCAATAGCAGGACTATCTGGTGGTGAAAGATACAAATGTCTGGATTTTAAAAAAAAAAAATTCCATCTCTGCAGAAACTTTGGGCTAAGTTCTGCAAGCTACACTTAAAAAAATTTGATAATGGCCTATTCATCATCTGACTTGCCAATAAGAATAAGCTAAAAATGATGCTTTGTCACGGTGCTTGCCGTATTGGTGGAAGAACGCTCACGACTAATCATTGGATGGAATGCCTCTAAAGCTTGAATAGAAATTGGAAACCTAAGCTGTCATCAACCAAGTCTGGGCTGGCCAACCTGTTTGAAGTCCTTTCAAAGGATAACAAGGACCCTTCTCAAGGAGTCGGACTCTCATAACCAATTGTAGGATGATATGATCGTTGAACCTCCTCCTGGATTTGCAGTCGATGGCACTCAACTGAGTGAGGACTCTAGGAAACAAGATTCAAATTGCCAGAATGGATCTAAATCAATCTCACATGTGAGTTCGTCAGGTTAGTTGCAGGGGTCATCTTTTCCTGGTTTGTTGAGTGGCTTTGCTGAACTAATTGGGCTGATTGGGAACCTGTTGGATACCGACCAACAATTGCCCCGTGCCGGTAACCCTTATGTGCAGTGCATGGTTGTCGTGGCTCTTGCTTCCGCGTCACCATGTGACCACCCTAATCCTACCGTTACCCTCTCTTTCCCCCAACCATTTCCTCCTTTTGCACCTTGTGGCTCCCCTCCTCCCATCGTCACCCCAATCTTCTCTAACCCCCTGCCTATCTCTTCTGTCCCGTTGGCGCAGCGGGAGGGGGAGGGGCCGAGCCCCTCTCCTTTTCTCTCTGTTCTTGCCGAGCAGACAGGGGCTCAGCCCCTGTCACCCCCTTGTCCCTGCAGCCAGGGGGTGAAGCCCCTGCCTCTGTGGCCTTCCATAGGGCTGGTAGGGGGCCGATCCCCCTACCCCCCTCCCACTCTTGTTCGGGCATGGGAGCAAGGCTCCCTGCCTCTGCAGCCTGCAAGGCCCTGGCAGGAGGGCCTTTGCTATTCGGGAGCCCTGCCTCTACTGCTCTTCGGTAGGGAGCTGAGCTCCCTGCCCTCTTTCCTTTGGGTTTGGGCTGTCGACCCACCTCCTCCCGCAGTCTTAGACTGCCAGCTCTTATACTCGCAAGTGTATGCATAACCGCAACCCCTCCAATGTAGGGGCAAGTGATGCAGAAAGTCTAGAAAAGAATAAAATGCTAGAACACGTAAATCTATAAAAATGTAAAGATTATTTACTTTACTTTTTAATAATTATTGGGTGTTGGTACCTGATAAATTCTTTGTGCTCTTATACTTCTGCCTTCACTTTCATGTTTTCTATTATATGCTATTGGTTCTTTCTTAGCTACCATACTCGGAGCAGGGCCTTGCCTCATGTGACCCTGCTATTGCAGGCCTCGCAGGGCATACAGGTGCACGTGGCGATTCACGCTCTTTTTGAAAGACGCAAAATTGTGTAACGACACTTTAGTTTCAGAAAAAAAAATCTTCTATGTGAAATCCCACCTTTTCGAGTTGACTAAGCTAGCCATTCTCTGTGCAATGCTAGATGCAATTAGCGTTACCCCGAGTCAAGACACTTGGGAGGTATATGGGGATTCATGGAGATCCTAAGCCTTGAATGATTCTGTTGTATACTTTGAGCACATAACAAATGACTTTGTCAGATGATGTGTTGGGTTATCCTTTGAGATACCCATGCCTACCATCGTAGACATGTCTTTTGAGAAGGACAAAATGTTGCACTACTATGGGTAGTATGAGAGGTCGGTGAAACCTCGAAACGTGCAATGAACACATTTGCTAGAACCACATAAAATGTGATGATGTGTCTTCACAGGCTGGATGTTCATGTGGATCTAACATACTAGAGCATATAGGATGAGACGGTGGTTAAGAAACCCCCATCATGCCCATTCGTCTCTCACGGTTCATTAAGAGAGATGATGGATGGTACAAAACTTCGATGGATAGGCCATTAATGGTAATTACGTACGGGCAAAAGACTTAGCTTTCTCAGTCATCAGAATTAGGAAAAATGGGCTACAAAAGGTAGTTTACAGTTGGATGCATCCATGGGATACTCACACGCCTTTGGGGATTTACTCTCTTGGCCACTGGTCATTCCCTTAGGAGCAGACTTAGTCAGTCACCCAATGTATCATAAAACACATAGCATAATAAACCCTTGGGATAGTCTCGACTGTTTCTATGTTTCGTGTCATATGCGTACCCACATACCCCGCTAACAATTAGAATAAAATATAACATGCTCACACTACAATTGAATGTGTACTATAGTTAGTTGTTTTGAACAAGAATAATGTGACATTTTTTCCTTTTGCGTTTCTGTATGAGCACACTGGGCAAAGTGCCCGACCACGAGTACCAATTTCGCTCTCTTCGACAAGATGTGAAATTGGGTATCGGTCTATGGGGGATTATGGACATCTCCAGATTATAGACTTGTTTGGACTTACTTGTTTCATGTTTGGGGTGCCTTTGAGTAATCCTTTGTCTACCATCGTAGTTACGACTTTTTGACAGTGATGTCGGGTTGTACTATGATGAGTAGTACGAGAGGTTGATGAACCTCATGGTATGCAATGAGTATAATTGATTACCATGCTTTCCTGAAATAAACACAATAAAGGATGATGCTTGACTAAATAAATAATAAAAATAAATAATTTTAAAATTCAGAATTTTAAAAAAATGGCCAAAATACCCTTGAAAATTGACCTTTATTACAAAATAAGGTTAAAAATAGGGTTTTTCAAAAAAGATTTTATTTCATTCGGGGATCAAACAAGTTCAAAACAAAGCCAAATCGGGTGGAGAGCACCCTAATATGATTATGAACATGATCAAACCCTAAAAATATCAAACTTTTTATGAAAAATTTGAATCATTAGAAAAAAATTATTTTTTGTCGTATTTCAGTTGAATTAGGACTCCGTGAGCATCCTATTTTTATGAAATAACTAAATAATGCATCAAATAAATTCTAAAATTCATAAAAATTGACATGGATACTTATAATGACCCTAAAATTAAAATGCAATAAAAAAATATAATTTTTGAGATTATTTTGATATAAAAATTGAATAAAAAGATGAAAATATGCAATTTTACCTACAGTAGAGTACTTGTCACAGTGTCAAGCTCTAATCAGATATCAAACGACCATAAAAATTTATAACGTTTGACAAATAAAAACAGGACAAATGAAAAAAATAACACTTTTTACAGATCGGAAAAATCATCTTCAGTTAGAGAGATATGATTCCGGCAATACGTACTTGATTTTGACCTATACATAATGATGTGAAACAGATAGATCCGGTTTCGGGTGTAGGTAAATATAAAAAAGCAACATCAAAATTTATAAAATTTTACAGAGACAAAATAGAGATTACAGAGAGAAAAACCCTATTTACGGATCGGAAAAATGATTTTCGGTGAGGGAGAAATCATTCCAGCAAGTTGAACCATTATTTGAATCAAAATTTTCACTCAAGAAATACAGACTATGATTGTGAACCTTAAAAAAATAGAAATACAAAGTGAAAATTTATGAAATTTTTACCACTGAAATTAGACATGTAGATAAATCTGTGTCTTTTTACGGATCATCGATACAATCTTCGGTTAAGGAGAAATCATTCTAGTAAGTTGACCCAAACCATGAATCGGGTCTGTCAGTTCACGAAATACATACGTTGTTGTTGGATCAAAGAAGCATAGAAATTTACCATAGAAATTTATAAAAATTTTACTGATTGCAGTAGACATCATGAGGAATACGCTTCTTTTTTACAGATCATCGATCGGAACTCAAACGAGGGAGATATGACCTCATAAAGATTCTCTTGAATTTCTATAGCATTTTTCTGACTTAGAAAATAGGTTCTGACTTTGATTTTTGAACACAGGGTTACAGATCTCTAAAAATCTTGATTGTTTTATTGAAAATCGTAGGTATATGAATAATTTTACCATAAAAAAATCAGATTTTATTAGCATATCTAAATTGGTAAAATAAATATATTAACAGATGGTTAGATTTGTAAATAACAAATCTAAAACCCTAGAATGAAATAACATGGATTATTCATGCTAAAAACATAAAAAAATGTGTAACTAATGCAATGAATCATGATTTTATGCTTGAACAACTAAAATAAACATAAATATGATAAAATAAACAAAAAAATTAAGGAAAGTATAGTTACAAATTTGATTTAGCCATTAAAAGAGATATTCAACCTATAAAAAGGTTGAATCTCGATCTTTTTTGGACATTTAACATAATAAACGATTTGCCAACGATTCCAACGGATCAAAAATGTGAAAATAACCATGGATGATCAATAGATCATCATCTTGGGTCGTGAGCATTGACCTTGAATGAAAAAAAAGAGAAACACATGCACAAAAGGGGGCAGCAATGGTGGAAATAATAGAAAAATAATTAAAAAATAAAAAAATAAAAAGAGGAAGGGATGCTCACCTTGGGCTGCAACAATGGAGGATGCTGGACTTAAGGAGGAAGAAAGAGCAATGAGAGAGGGAGAGAAGATGATATGGGAGTCAAAATCCTAGATGGCCCTATTTATAAAAAAATTTAAAACTCTTAATTAAGAGTTAGATTTGTTTAAAAGAGTTTCAAAACAAATAAAACTAACGGGAGGGGATGGGGGGGGGGGATTTCTACATGGGAGTTTTAACCTAACAAGGCACTAACTAATTAACACTAATTGAGTCCTAATTGACTTTGAAAATCCTCAAATGTGGCACCACCTTTGTGGGCTCACATTTAGTTTTTAAAACTTTAATTAAAGGTTAAAAACAAGGTTTAAAAATACTAAAATAAAGGTAGAGTTTTAAAATCAATTTTGACTTTTTCAAACTTCTAATATAACTTGAACACTAACTAAACCCTAAACTAACCTAAATATTCTCAAATGTGGTGCCACCTACTGTGGGCCCCATTTGATTTTTCAAAAAATGATTTTAAAAACCTGAAAATAAAGGGGTTAAAAATGATTTTTTCGAAAAGCTTCAAAATGACACCTATAATCACTAATATTTTTGTATTTTTTGAAATGTGTCAAACATGAAAATGAATTGGAATTGGATAAGAAAATGAAAAATTAGGGTTTACACCCCTACAGGGTGGGCCCCACACGAAGAAAGTTGTAAAAATTGGAAATTGGTTTAAAAATCGAGTTTAAAACGAATCCAGATCATTTTTTCTAAGGAAAATGTTTTTTTAATAAAAAATGTAAAGCCCTTGGGATTGGCCAAATGGCAAATGTCGATTTAAAACCCTGGTTTTTAAAATTGATTTCAAAATAAGGTTTTGCAACTCGAATCTGGATTTGAGATTTTGAAAAAGCAGAGATTTGGACCTCGAAGATGACATGTAATGCAATGAAATGCAATAAAATGATATGACACAATGAGAAATGACATGAAATGATATCAAACGGTATAAAATGATATGAAATATAAACCCTCGACAAAGGATTTGAAGTCCCGGGCCCCTGGCAAGGACAAAGAACTTAACATTCTTGTTCGAAGGCAAAAATTGATAATTAGATATCAGACCCGCTGTTGGATCCGATCCAAATGTGATTTGAGTCTCGGATATGGCTAAAATTTCTAGGAAAGGAACCGATCTCAGCTTCGATTAGTGGTTGTACCAACTGGGAGAATGATAAAATGAGGTTTCAGACCAAAATGATTTGAGAAATGATTTTTCCCCTGCAGGGTATGGAGTGACACTGGAACGAGATTTTAGCTGGTTTACACTGAATCCTAGGGTTTCTAAACTCAGGTGAACTAAAAAAACACTGACTCAATTAAACTTTCAAGCTGAATGATTGAGAAATGACCCAATTCTCAGAGAAATGGTGAGAAATCACCACTGGAGTGAAGTGGGTCACAAAAATGTACTATGTTTGAGCTAGAATAAAGGTCAGTAATACTGAGATGAACTAAATCTAGAGCTCAAACACTAGCTCAACTGACTGGATTTAGTTCAATTTCAGTTGAAATAAGCTAAAATGGACTCCAATAATATGGGGAATGGATTTGAACTAAAACCGGACCACTTGAACTCTCGATGAGCTCAAGTTAGACTCAAAAAAACATGATTGACTGGAATTGATTGACTCGAAGACAATTAGCTTGTATTTGAGCTAGAAATGAGCTCATTTCTTGAGAAATAAACTGATTTTAGTCAAAATGGTAAGAAATGAACATAGTTCGCTCATCGTGAGCTCAAAGGAGCTAGAAATGACTGGCATTCTAACTGTTCTAAACTTAAAAATGAGCTTTGTTGATTCTGAGTGGCTGAGATCTAAGGTGATCTAAGGGTAAAATGGTAATTTTTCTAACAAAATAGGGGTAAAATGGCACTTAAACTAAGATCAACCTAGGGTTAAACTCCTAAGAGGATTGGCATCTGTTGAAAGGGGATGTTTGAAGATGAACAAGGAAAATTTGGGGTATTTACAGATGTCACTCTTTGATACTAAGCCGGTTTAGAGTCGAGCTTAATGGCAAAAAGACACACACCAACTTTGGGCTATAAAAATGCCTCAATTAGAAGAATCTGACTCGGTATAGAAGAATTAGCTCTGGTGATAATGGTGGTAGATATAAAATGGGGGATGAAGAAGAAGATTCACCTCATCAAAATGAGGCTCAGGCTTGGCCCTTACCTGAATGGAAAGAAGATAATACCTCAGGAAATAAGGCTCAGGTGTAACCCTTAATCTGAATGGGCATGAATAATATGGAATCCTCGAATAAAGAAACCATGATGGAACCCAGATTTTACAAAATAGATTCGAGAGGGGTTTGCAAAAGGTAAGAAAAATGAGATTGCAGGAGGAAACTCAAAAGATGAATAAGGCAATTCTTTCGAAGAAGTATAAGGCAAACTTTTTGTTAGTGCAAAAGACAAATAAGGCAACTCTCTCAAAGAGGGGCAAGGGTGATTCTTTCGATAACACAAAAGACAAATGAGGCGGCTCTTTTGAAGTGGAACAAAGCAATTTTTTTGATAACGCGAAAGATGAATAAAGCAATCCTTTCAGAAAAGAGCGAGGCAATTCTTTCGACAATGCGAAAGACGAATAAGGTAATCATGTCGGAGAGGAGCGAGGCAATTCTTTCGGCAACGTGAAAGATGAATAAAGTAATCCTTTAGACAACACGAAAGATGAGTAGGGCAATCCTTTCAGAGAGTAGTGAGGCAATTCTTTCGACAACGCGAAAGACAAATAGGGAAATCCTTTCGAAGAGAAGTAGGGTGATTCTTTCGACAACGTGAAAGACGAATAAGGAAATCCTTTCGAAGAGGAGCGAGGCAATTCTTTCGACAACGCGAAAGATGAGTAGGGAAATTCTTTTAGAGGGGAATGAGGCAATTCTTTCGATAATGTGAAAGAAAAATAGGGCAATCCTTTCGAAGAGGAGTGAGGCAATTCTTTTGACAATGCAAAAGACGAATAGGGCAATCCTTTTGGAGAGGAGTAAAGCAATTCTTTCGACAACGCAAAAGATGAATAGGGCAATCCTTTCAGAGAGGAGTGGGGCAATTCTTTCGACAGCGCGAAAGATGAGTAGAGCAACCCTTTCAGAGAAGAGTGAGGCAATTTTTTTAGCAACGCGAAAGATGAATAGGACAATCCTTTCAGAGAGGAGTAGGACGATTCTTTCGGCAACGTGAAAGACGAATAGGGCAATCTTTTTGAAGAGGAGTGAGGCAATTCTTTCGACAATGTGAAAGATGAGTAGGGTGATTCTTTTGCTAACGCAAAAGATGAATAGGGCAATCCTTTTAGAGAGGAGTGAAGCAATTCTTTCAACAATGCGAAAGATGAGTAGGGCAATCCTTTTGGAGAGGAGTGAGGCAATTCTTTCGATAATGCAAAAGATGAGTAGGGAAATCCTTTCGGAGAGGAGTGAGGCAATTCTTTCGACAATGCGAAAGACAAATACGAATAGGGCAATCCTTTCAGAGAGGAGTAGGGCGATTCTTTCGACAATACGAAAGATAAATAGGGCGACTCTTTTAAAGAGGTATAAGGTGAGGCCAGAATGTATCAAAATGGACATCGAGCTCTCGTTTTATGTTAGGATAGCTAGAAAATATTACAAAAATGATAAAAGTTGTAGTTGATTCAGAGTAATTGAGAGTAAGCACATTTGCTTGGAAGATATTCCCTCTTATACCTAGAGTATTACTTCCAATTGGGCTAACTCCGTAGAATCCAAAAGCAAGATCAAATTATTGTTGTTGAGTTTCTTTAAGGAAGTTATTCATTTCCTTGATATGAAAAGAAAGGAAGATATTCTCGGTTTTATAAAAGTGTTTTATGAAAAGATACTGATAAAAGAATTTCACATAAGTAAAGAAGATTTTTGGCAGTTTTGGCAGTTTGATATTTGGGGTTTACCCATGATGATCTTTTTACACTCTTTTGAGACATAGAGATTGAGCTTTTTTGGGGTTTGGCAAGAATTTCATCACATCAGCCTTCAACTTGGTGATGTTTTGATTTTCCCTGGAAGGATATGTCATATACTCCTTCATCTTGGAGAAGTGTCAAGTCTTCTTTGGTCTCAGGAATTAGATTGATAATATTGTTTCTTTGATTGAAATCCCTTAAAGGTCTTTTAAACTCTTTTGAGACATGAAAAGTATGCTCTCTTGGGATTTGACGAGAATTTCATCACATCAGTCTTCAACTCGGTGATGTTCTGATTTTCTTTGAAAAGATGCATCACATGTTTCTTCAACTTGGAGATGATCTAAGTCTTCTTTAGTCCCAAGAATTAGATTGATTATATTGTCTTTTGAATTGAAAATCTTTTTATGATAAATCAAATATCTTTTAGAGATTGTCGGGAGGTTCATTGCATCAGTCTTTAACTTGGTGATGATTTAAACTTTCCCTGGAAGGACACGTCATATGCTCCTTCAACTCGGAGATGATCTGAGTCTTCTTTGGCCCCGGGGGTCTAGTTCATCCATTCGTCTTCAACTTGACAATAGGTGAGAGATTCCTTTTGTAGATAGTTAGTTGCAGCTTGATTGATTAAAGAGAATTGAGGTTGAGTGAATTCTTTTTTTGTTCAGGAAATTTTCATTGCCCTGTTATCAGAGGAATGATCTTTAAAAATGTGCCATAGCTATGATCAATACTGGTTCACGTATGCCTTTTCAATATCATTGATTTTTTCCTTTGCTAGTCATATCAAGGATTTTTCTTCATCATTTTGGTTGACCAGCAAAAAAAGCTTAAATTTTCTTCTTTCTCCGCAAGAGATTTGTCCTTTTGGAGAGAACACTAAAGGTAACTTGAGGTAAAATTTTATGTAATAAAAATTTGAGATCAACAACTATTTTTGATGATAAATTGGCAAAATATCTTGAAATCCTTAGTGAAAGAAATTGATTGATATCCAACTAACATATCTGTGACTAGACTGAGCCCTGAAAAGACTCAGTATTTAATAAAAGATCAACTTTGAAAGTTGAATTTTGGAATGAAAGTCCAAGACGAAACTTGGATCTCCAAAAGAAAACTAGAAAGTTTGAGTCAGAACTCGAATCTTTAAAGAAAAACTTGAAAGTTTGAGTTGGGACTCAAATCTTTGAAGGAAAATTAGGAAGTTCGAATTGAAACTCGAATCTCTAAAGAAAAGTTAGGAAGTTTGAGTCGGAACTCGAACCTTCGAAGGAAAACTAAAACGATTCTTGGATTTGAAAGAAAATTTGAGTTAAAACTCAAATTGTCAAAGAAAACTGGAAAATTTGAGTCAAAACTCAAATCTTCAAAAGAAAACTAGAATGGTTTGAATTTTAAGGAAAAAAAATTTGAGTCAGAACTTGAATCCCAAAAGAAACTGGAAAATTCAAGTCGGAACTCAAATCTTCGAAGGAAAACTAAACCAATTCGAATTTTAAGGAAAAAAAATTGAGCCGGAACTCGTATCTCTGAAGGAAAAACTAGACAAATTCGGTTTTAAGGAAGAAAAATTTGAGTCAAAACTCGAATCTCTGAAGGAAAAAACTAGACTAATTCTTGGATTTTAAGGAGAGAAAACTCGAGTCGGAACTCAAATCTTCAAAAAAAAACTGAAAAATTTGAGTCGGGACCCGAATCTCAAAGGAAAACTAAAACAATTCTTGGATTTGAAAAAAAATTCGAGTTGGAACTCAAATTGTCAAAGGAAACTGGAAAATTTGTGTCGGAACTCAAATCTTCGAAGTAAAACTAGAACAGTTTGAATTTTAAGGAAAGAAAAATCGAGTTGGAACTCGAATCTCAAAGAAAACTAGAAAATTCGAGTCGAAACTCAAATCTTTAAAGGAAAACTAGACCAATTCAAATTTTAAGAAAAGAAAATTCAAGTCGGAACTCGAATCTTTGAAGGAAAAACTAGACCAATTTGATTTTAAGGAAAGAAATTTTGAGTTGGAACTCGAATCTCTGAAGAAAAAACTAGACCAATTCTTGGATTTGAAGGAGAGAAAACTCGAGTCAAAACTCAAATCTTTAAAGGAAAAACTAGAAATTTTGAGTCGGAACCTGAATCTCAAAGGAAAACTAAACCAGCTCGGAAGTTGGGTTTTGAAGGTAAGTCCAGCGTAAGGTTGGTTTTTTAAAGGAGATTTCAACCTGTGGGTTGAGTTTTGAAAAAGATACTGGTTTTAAAAGGAAATCAATCATGAAAAACCAGTAAGTCTAGTTTTTTATAAAAATACTAGAGCCTAGAGTCAAATTTGAAAAGATTGGTGATGGTCGTTTTGAAAGGTGACTCAACCCGAGGGTTGATCTTGAGAAGACCGATACTCTACAAGTGCTTAGTGGTTGTGATGAAAGAATTTCAATTTTCACCCTTGCAATTGTCATAGACAACTCTCAAGAGTCTCAGAATTATCCCTTATCCTGAATGGGTATATGAATTTAATGTGAATTGATGCTAATGAATGCAAATGAATGCAAATAGAGGCAAATGAATACCAATAAATGCAAATGAATGGTGAGAGATTTTGTTTGATCATACCTGCGTATATGACGTTTTGAGGTAAAAACAGTTTTTTAAAAGATGCCCCGGTATGACTAGGGAATAAAACATTGAACAAAAGGATAAATAATTGGTATTTAACAAACGCTCTCTGAAGGTAACAAGGTAACAGACTTCTTGATCGATTGAGGAGGCACTCTGAAAGAGGTTTCTCCTAGTAAAAAGACATATTACAAAGAAGGAGAAAGAGCAACAATGAAGATGGAGCCAACTATGAGAAAAGTTGCTAATTTTATTGATGCATTGAAGGAAGAATGACAAATCAAGGAAAGAAAAATGGGATTACACCATCCCTTCAAAATGACAAAAGCGAGATGAGAAATGGGAAAGCATCAGCATTGTCAGTTTCTTGAATGATCAAGAAAAAGCTCAGTCGAGATGGCTGACTGGTGTCTTCTTCCTCTTTAACAAGGAGATTCTTGTCAATGCGGTCTTGAACAATGTTCTTGAAGACAAAATAGTGGTCGGTGTCATGCCTTACTGCTCGATTAAATTTTCAGAACTGATTCATGAATCTTCCCATGATCGTTGGAGGGTCTGTGGCTTTTGGGAGCTTTACTAATTCCTTGGTCAGCATATATTCAAGGACTTCGTCGAGTGACTGCTCTAGAGGAGTGAACTTGTAATCGTTACCCCAACAGTCATGTTTTATCTTTTCTTTCTATTGAAAGTTGGACTGAATAGGTTTGTCATTGTGCTTAGAAGACTTATCCTTCTGACCTGCATGGTTGTCCTTGCTACCTTTGTTGTCATTGCTGTCGGAGGTGGCAGAGAGGATGAAGTTTGTCTTCCTCTTTTAATCTTGATTGTTCTTGACGAGGGTGATACATTCATAGACTTCGTTCTCCATCCCTATCTCGAGCCACTCGACTCGTTCAGTAAGTTTAATGAAAGACATGGAAGGTGAGGTGAAAATAAGCCTTCTCAGGGGCTGCGAGAAGTTGTTGAGGATAATTTGGAGTCTGTGCTCCTCTAAGATGGGGTTTCCCATTTTATTGCAAGTACCCCTCCATATGAGGATGAAGTTTTTGGCTTTTTCATTATCTCTCTTTTTTTCATATTGTAGAGATGATTGAGCGTTGAAAGTGCTTTAGTGTTGAATAGGAATTGCTTGATAAAAAGATTGACCACCTTATCGAACTCCTGCAACTTGATTGGATTGATGTGCTCGGAGTATCACTTAGTTGTGGAGACTTCTAAGCTGTGTGGAAAACATCTGAACAAAGCCCGATTGTTTCTCTTGAATCAGTTGCATTCCATGAAGAACATGGCTAGGTGAGCTTTGGGATCGCCAATCCCATCAAACTTGACAAATTTGCGGGAGAGATCTTTCAGACTATCGTTCCCTTGAAGGCCATCATAGAAGTCCTCACTTGTGTAGGTTTTCTTGCTTTTATCGCGGGCTTATAAGTCCTTGACCATCCTGGTCACTTCCTTCAGCTGAAGCTGGATCAGATCATCGACTATTGAGGTTTGCTTCTTTAACTGGTTAATAGATTTGAGCTCTTGAATGAACAACTATTGTTCCTCTTCAGAGTCTTCTTTTGCTTAATCTACACCTTCAGACTCGTTGTCCCGCTGAACCTTTTTCTGAGCAATTTTGATATGTTTCTTGATGGTTTTGCCCTTAGCCTTCTTCCTGGATGACACATTTCCTGAGCTAGCATCAGCTTGCTCTGATTGCATCTTGGCCATCATCTTCTGTAATAAGGTATACATGGCAGGATTGATGTCATTACTATCTTGTTGACCCTATCCTCTGACCAAACTCGGGGAACTCATCCTTTCTTGCTCGCTGCTAATATCGCTGACACGCTGATATGGTGCAGTCTTCTTGCCTGATCTGGTCTGAACCATTCAACAATGTCAATACTCTCTATAGGACAAAGGGGATGGTAAGGATGGGGAAACATTTTTTAGCGCACCAGTTTGAATGAAAAGGAGAAGAGAAAAATCTGATGAGATCAGGTTGGCAATTCTGAAAGGATATCTTATTACCAGAGATTGGGTTATCATTGGAATTGCGACAATTACGTTGTTACTTCGACGAAAGAATTACGCAACTAAGGTAAACCCAAAAGGGAAGGTGGGCGGATAATTTTCCACTGCCATGATCATGAAATTCACTGGAAAATAAGGTGAAGAGATTTTCAAAACAGGATTGAAATCCATGAGAAAACACATGATTTTTCTTAAAGAAAATAGCAGGCAGGATCAAAATAAAGCTGAAATTTCGAGATCCAAAGGAAAGGAAGGATGAAAAATTGCCTGAAGTTTTGAAGGAAAATAGAGGATTTTTGAAAAATCATCCAGGATTTTCAGAAAATTTATTGAAAAATATAAGAAAATAAAGGAAAATAACTAAAATGCATTTAATCACATCCTATACAATCAAATATGCGCATACGACATTCCCTAAAAGGCTGACTCTAAATGCACCAAATTTTGAAATGGTTGTAGGACCCTAATCTTAACTCTAAGGTTCTGATCATCTGTGTCCAATCATGTTATGCCGATATATTTGAGCCAATGCTCGATATATGAGGCATAAAAACAATTTTCTCTGGTTTTAGGCTCATGTTTTTCAACATCCTCGAGTGCCTGCCGATATACTTTGGACTATGGTCGTCGGTACATGGCAGGGAGGATCAACCCAAATAGGTAGCTCGGTTGTGAGCCTTTGTATTGAACTATGGTTCTGGAAGAAATCCTAGCAACGTGGTGGTCAGGTAAAAATAGGTGGGTTGTTTTTGAAATATAATCAATATGCAAGAAAACAAAAGGCTCTAATGACCTAAAGAAGTAGAGTTTTAAAAATTATAAGAAGCAAACATTGTTTTCAATCAGATCCTAAATTGATGAGGATTGTATTTGACCTAAGTTTATATGAGCATGAATAATGCCTCTTCAATCGATCTTACCAAACCATGCTTAAGTTTACATGCAATCTATGTCAGTTGGGTTTGATTCTAGGCTCCTAGGTTCACATGAAATATAGTTGACATTTTAGAATACGATTTTGACCAGTTGAATAGAGCAAAGCACAAAATTGATAAGGTGAAGACAAGTCCTATCAGGGTTGCCAAACCTGTTATCATTGCAAAATTTTACTTTTGCAAGTCAAACTGACCTTTGAAAAAGTTTTTTTTTTTAAATTACTCGCATCTGTTTTGAAAACTTTATGGGAAAAAGACTCGTTTGTCGGTACGAGGTTCAACCATTCATGACTCCATAACCGGAGGTAATAAAATAAAGGATCAATCATGTGTTTTGCTTTACTCAACTGTCTAAATCGATGTTCTATTCCTAAATGCACAAAGAATCTGGCATGTGCTATGACTTCAAAAAATTTTGATTGAAAACATGATGGATGCTTCGAATATTTGAAATACTTGGAACAAAAGACACTTTGAAAATCATGAGCCATATTTGGAAAATATTTCTGAAGAAAGGAAAATCGTGAATTGGATTCAGAAAAGAGAGAAAATTTCTTGAAAATCAAAAGGGTTTCTAAGAAAATCGATTCTGAGGAGAAAGACTTAGAGAAAATCATTTTTTTTATATTGAAATTGAAAAATATCAAAAGGGATGGATGTGTGGCTGTAAACACCCCAAATTTTCACTCACCTTCTTGACATTTCCACCAAGCATCACATTTCAGTTCTCTGGAACCAAGGAAGGGCAAAATGGTCATTTTCCAAGATGGAACCTTACAGAGAGTCCTAAATTCCATTCTCGAGTCTCAAGACTTCTCCATTTAGACTTAGAGACACCCTCAAATTGCAAATTCTCAAAATCTCATGCTTAACCAAAAGTCAGAATTTTCAAATTCAAGTTCAGAATGGCAACTTTGTAGGACAGGTCTTTTGCATAGCATTGCACAAGCATTTCATATCATTTCACTGCACAGCATGTCATTTTGAGATCCAGAACTCCTGATTTTTCGAAATTGTCAATCCAGATTTGATTTTAAAACTTTTCAAAATTGATTTCCAAACCCTGGGTTTTAAAATTATCAATTCTTCCCATTTTACCCCCAGGACCCCGAATTACGAAAAGTTTTCTCAAGAAAACAATCTGGATGGTTTTGACATTTCAAAATCTCGCCAGTTGGAAAGAGGGGGACACAATTTCAAAATTCGTAAGATCTTATTTCAAATTTTTACAAAAAGACTCTGAATTCTTTCAAAATTTCGCCCTGAAGAACCATTTTCTTCCAAGTTTTGAAATCAAGCCAAATTTTGCTTATGTTTTTCCAAAACTAGCCTACTATTATGAAATTTCCAAAAATTCTACTTGGCTCTTATTTCAAATAAGTGACGTGGGACCCGCCTCAAGGTGGTGTCACACTAGAATTTTCAAATATTTCTTTTATTTTCAAAACAGTGCCCATCTGGAAGTGGAATTCTTTTATTTGATTTAATTTTTAATAAAATATTTAGTGGGCCCACGTAGGTGGCACCCCACTAAGGCTTCTTGCCAAGAAAAGCAAAATTTTGTTTTCTCAAAAGGTTTTCAAATTCAGCTGAGGTGGCACCACCACAACAAAATTCATTTTTTTTACCTTATTACTTTTCAGCCCCAAGATGGAGCCACCGTGAAACCCTACCCAAGACCCCATTTTACCTAAGTTTCAAAAATCTGCTGGAAGAAAGGAGCCGCCCCTCCCAAATGGCGACAATTTTGAAATTTTTCAAAAGTTAGTTCGTTTTAAAACTTATCAAAACTTTGCGCAACGAAGCCCGAGCTTCGGGCTGAAAGGGCGGAAGCTCTTTGAAAAAGAGGGCTGAAGCCACCCGAAAAGGAGGACTTTTTTATTTTGGCCCTAATCGTTCAACGCCCCTTTTCTTCACAGCTTCTCCCCTCACCATTGGGAGGCCCTTCCTTCAGCCAAGGGCCAAGGAACTCCAACAAAACCTGAGAGGAAGGACCCAATAGGAGCGATTGCCCCTAACTTCGGACATCTCTCGCTCAGAAGTGTGCCTGCTCTCATCTTCTTCAACCCAGTCGATCATTTTCTCCTCCCTTTCAGCCCATCAGTAGGAGACCAGCCGTGTCTTCAGCTCAGCAGCAGAAGCAGTCCAGCGGCACACTTCAAAGGAAAGACAAGTCTTCAACGATTGGCACTCAGTAGCCCTTCCACATACCTCTGGAAGATCAGCTCACCCTGTTAGGAAGCGCATCTTCACTTCTGCCGAACCAAGGTAAAGCCCTTTTCTTTTTTTTTTCTTTTTCTTTTCTGTCTTATTCGGCATCTGCAAGAATTAGATCTCATGGTTCGTGTCATGTGCTCTGTAAACCCTTTTCAATGGTTGATGAGGTTTACATTCTAGGTTTGGCGACCGTGATGGGACCTGTCCTTGTCTGACCTAAATTATGCTTGACTTAGTTTAATAATCAAAATTATGTTCACAAAATGTTAGCTCTTTTACTTTCAATATCATGTGAGCCTAGGAGCCTAGATTCTGACCTCGCTGACATTGACTGCATATAGACTAGGCATGGTTTGGTAGGACCAGATTAAGGAGAAATTTTCATGTTCACATAGACTTAGGTCTAAATACAACTCTCCTTAATTTAGGATCTGAATGCAAACAATGTATGCTTCCTCAAAAGATTTTCAAAAGTCTATCTCTCTAGGACTTAGAGCCATCTATTTCTTGCATGTGATCATTTTTCAAAACCTCAATTACCTATTATTACCCGGTCTTCACGTTGCTGGGCTCTCTTCCAGAACCCTAGTTCGGGACAGAGCCTCACAACTGGGCCAACTATTTGGGTTAACACCCCCCTACCACGTACCGCGGGCCACAGTCCGAAGTATATCGGTAGGCGCTCAAGGATGTTGGAAAACCTTACCTTAGAACCAGAGTTGAAATTCTATGCCACGTACCTCGGATTTTGGTTCGAGTATATCGGCATAACTGGATTGGACAAAGATGATCTGAACTTAGAGTTAGGATTAGGGTCCTACAGCTGTTTTCAAATTGATGCATCTAGAGTCAGCCTTTTAGGGAATGATGAATGTGCATAAATGTTTGTGCAGGATGTGATTGTATGTATGATTTTCTCCATTCTTTATATTTCCCAATGTTTTTTTTTTCTTATTAGGTCTTTTTCAAAATATCCTTATTTTCCACAAGATCTTTGTCTCAAACCCTAGATGATTTTTCCAAATATCCCATTTCTTCCAAAACTTCAGGCGATTTTACATTCTACCTTTCTACTGGATCTCGAATTTCTAGCTGCATTTTTATCCTGCCTGCAAAATTTTTCAAAATTTCTCACATTTTCCTAAGTCTCATTCTAAGTCTTTCTCTGTTTTTCAGTTCGATGGCATCCAGTCAAGTCGATCCTATCTTTCCTGAAGGTCACATCTCCTACGAGGTGCGACAAGGTCGTCCTGAGCATCGAGCCCTTAGCACCGGAACTTTCATTCCCCAGTGGTACTATTCCTGGCTAAAAAGCTTTTCCCGAATGTTCCCGGACCAATTGAGCGAGTGCGGATTAGAACTGGCATCAGCAGTCGGAAAGCAGACCATCAATGGCAACCTGATCCATGCAATGGCGGAGCGATGGAATCCTCGAACGTGCACCTTCTGGTTCCCATGGGGAGAAATGACCGTCTTAATGGATGAATTTTCAGAAATCATGGGGTTACCAGAACCAGTCGGTCAACCAGGAGACCCATTAGAGCATCAATTCCTTATCAATGTCAAGGGTTTGGACCCCCAAGACTCCTTAGCTCGTATGACAGGCCGTCGATCTTGGCCTCTGATCCAGTTGGAAGGAAATGAATATGTTGACCTACTTGAGTTGTACCGCCAGTACGGAACCTTTGTCGAAGTCAGCTCGCTATCAAGAACAGCCAAAGAAAGGATTCAGAATGCAATGGTTCTATGCACTGTAGGATTATCCCTCTTCCCAGATGGACAAAACTACATGGACATTAGAATAATTCAGCTCATGAGAAGATGGGGAAGTCGGCAGACTAATCGCCTCTCCATAGCCATGGCAGCGCTCGCCTTCCTATATCGAGGTCTGACTCGATTCTCACTTGGAGAATCCATTTTAGTTGAAGGTTGCATCTACGCACTTCAATCCTGGTTCTTCCAGCATGTTCCAGCTCAAGCAAGCTCTTTCAGATATAATGGTCAAGAACTCCTTCCAGTGGCGCAGTACCGGTCTATGATCAACAACATTCAAGAGGATGACGTAGTCTGGGACTATTTTGATCAGAAGCTGTCTCCTCCTAGATATACGTACGCTTATGGCAAGCGATTCAAGTTGCTGGGACCTTTCTTCTGCACTTATTACCAACCAGAGAGATGTGTTCGGCAGTTCTCTTAAAGGCAGCAGTACGTTGAAGCCCGCTTGTTATCAGGAGTTATGGCAGAGTTTGATCTCACCTCCGCACAATGGTCTGGGGCATATCATTCTGCCCGCTACAACTGGGATTCCTTTGTCTCTCTTAAAATCTTTCCTGGTCCTAGAGTATCTGATGATTATCGTGAATGGTGGCAAATTGTTTGTCCTCCACCTCTTTGTCAAGATCAATACAAGTTTTATTTTCTCATTTCAATAAAGTTTTCTTTCTCTCTATGAGGGTTTGACGACCTCGCTTAGGTAACAAGGCGCATTTTTCGTTGTTTATTTCTCTTTTTAAATGACAACACAATTGTCGTGATTCCCGCGACGACTCAGTCCCTAGTAATGAGATATCTTTTTCAAATTGTCTGCCATGTTTCCAGCAAATATTTCTTCCAAAAGCCAATTCCTTCATAATTTAATCAGGTCTTTGCCCTGCAGAGAGCATCCAGATCATTTGATGGTTGAGACAAGATCAGGCAAAAGAACCACGGCATCCCAGTACTCGTCAGCCTCGGAAGAAGAAATGGGTTCCCCTCGATCCGAGAAGAGTCAAGAGCAGCAGCAAGAAGATGACGGTATAGACCCTCAAATGTATGCCATGTTCAGAAAAATGATGAATAAGATAATGAATGAACAGCCCGGGACCAGCTCAGAAAGGGATCCATTTAGAGAAAAGTTCCATGGTCGCAGGAGTAAGAAGGCTCCCAAGAAGCGGATCCAGCCAGAGGAAATCTCAGATGAATCAGACTCCATTGAAGATACAGATGAAGAATATGAAGTGCCTCCGGCATTTCAGAAACGTGGCCAAAGTAAAAGTCGCAAATCAAAGAGCCGAGATAAAGAAGAACCTTTGCAAGCGCAGTTTAAAGAAATGGCCCGAGTTGTCAAGGATCTCCAAGCCCGCGACAAGGGCAAGAAAGCCTTCACCAGTGAGAACTTCTATGACGGCTTAGAAGGGGATGATGATCTGGAGAATCTCCCCCGTAAATTCATCAAGTTCGATGGTTCTGGCGACCCAAAAGCGCATCTCGCCACTTTCTTTACTGAATGCTCGAGGTTCAAAAGGGATAACCGAGCATTGTTTCTATGCTTCCCCCGCAGCTTGGAAGGAGTTGCAGCCAAGTGGTATGCTGAGCATATCAACCCCATCGAACTCAAGGAGTTCGACAAAGTTGTGAATCTCTTTATTGAACGCTTCTTGTTCAACACAGAGGCGCTTCCTACATTAAGTCATCTCTGCAATTTAAGGCAGAATGAGAATGAAAAAGCACGGGACTTCATTCACAGATGGAGATCAGCCTGTAATAAGATGAGAGATCCTATCTCGGAAAGGCATGCATTGTCCCAGATCCTCAATAATTTTTCGCAGCCGTTAAGGGGATTGATCTCCACAGCGCCATCCAGGACCTTCATTGAGCTGACTGAACGAGCCGAATGGCTCGAACTAAGTGTGAAAAATGGAGTCTATGAAGGCTTCACCTTTTCCAAGAACAACTCCCAAGGTGAGCAGAAAAAGAAAGCTCACTTCACTTATTCTGTCAGCAACAGCAACAAAGGCCAAAATCGATACAAAGGGCAGAAGAAAGATTACTGCTACGGCACCGGCAGTTCAAACAACAAGGACCAAAAAGCAAAGCCTGCTCCTCAGTACAGCAAGCCTCCTCAGCAGGATCAAGGGCCGAAGCTGCGCGAGAAAGCTAAGCATGAAGGATGGAGTTACGACAGAAAATTTACTCCTCTTGACCAATCACTCGAGGATGTGCTCGAGTACATGCTATCAAAAGAGATGGTTAAGTTGCCCCGATTGGCCGATCCCCCTGTGCCCATGGGGAAATGGAAAGATCAATTCTGCAAATTCCACAGGACAGTGAGACACAACACCGAGAACTGCTTTGTTCTCAAAAACATCGTGCAAGATCTCATTGAAAAAAATCTTTTAGTGGAAGGCGAAGAAGAAGAGAAGATGGATATCCTCAATCAGCCATTTCCTCCACACACCACAGCAGTAGTGTCGGCACAACCATTCTTACCACATGAGCACATCAAGCCATGTTCTGCACAAGATCTCCAGGTTCAGCATCAGGTGTCAGTGCTGCGACAGGCAGCTCCAGCTTCTAAGAAGATGGACCTAATATCAGCATTCGGCAAGATGAAAGTTTCTGAAGCACCTGTGAAGTCAGTCCCCAAATCAAAAGGAACTCCTGACTTCTTCAAGCAAATTGTTAGACCAAGGCTAGAAAATTCAAGTCAGAAGCCTCTGACCGCTCTATCCAATGTCTCCATCTTTGATTTGGCCAAAAATTCTAGCAAGCACCAACAAGTACTGGATGATCTGCTCAGGAAAATCAAAGTTAAGCCCAGTACCACTCCTGAAGACATGGCACAAATTGTGAACTCCGCCATGACCAATGCACCAATTACCTTCTCGGATGAGGACCTTCCAAAACCTCATTCATTTCACAATAATGCTCTGTACATTGTCGTTCGAGTCAGAGGAATGACAGTACCCCATGTGCTAGTAGATGGAGGCAGCAGCCTCAATATATGTCCCGAGATGACCACAAAAGCATTAGGGATCAAAGATGAAGAATACATCCCAGATCCCATCACAATATATGGATTTGACAACCATGGTCAAACGGCAAAAGGGAAGATATTCCTGGAGGTGTTCATCAACTATTCAGTGCATTCAGTGCTTTTCCACGTGGTTAATGTACCACCAACCTACAACTTGCTGCTCGGAAGGACGTGGATTCATAATGCTAATGCAGTGCCTTCCACCCTCCATCAATGTGTAAAATGGTCAAAAGGTGGAATGATAACCACGGTACTGGGAGAAGACCCAGAAGAAAGGCTCCCGCAGCCCATGATTCCTCGGCCATCATTCAATGCGGATATTCCCAGCATCAGGGAAAGCGAAGAGATCAACCTCGGAGAAAATCGAGAAATACTTTAGGCATCATCAGAGCCATCTCTGCACACGGTAGCCATGACCCGATGGAAAGGTCCTCAATTTTCAAGGTTGGAGGCCGGATCAACTACAGTACCATTAAGGACCACCCATTGTTTCCCCAATTCATGAAGGCAAAAAAGGGATTTGATTTGCTCCTGAAGCATGGTTATCAACCCTTCAAGGGACTCGGCAAGAATGAAGATGGCCGCATCGAGCCAATAATCCAGAAACATCGTCCCCACAGAGCAGGACTAGGGTTTGCCGGCGGAAGCTCGTCAAAGGAGACTGTTTTTGTCAAAGGGGCACAATGAAGACCATTTGTTATTTTCTTTCTATTCTTTTCCAAATAAATGTCTCATTTTACCAATGTCTCTGATCAAGTCAAATCAATAAAACTCCAAGTTTCTTTGTCTATCTGGACGCCATCTGTCTCCTTTCCTTCTATCTCTTCCTTTTATAATTTTAAATATCATTTTATGCATAGTTCTTTTCAAATAATTGCTTGTCTTACGATGGGCAATTTTATCTGAATCAAATTTCTTATCCAAAATTTCAGAATGACTTCCCAGACAATTAAGAAGCTCGTCCTCAATCCCAAGGCTTTTAAGAAGTCGGCAACAATTCACAGAGTCAAAGCAAGCACCGAAGATGGCAAGAGTGCAAAGCAGTCAGATGATGGTACAGAATATGATCAGTCTCTTCAGAAATTACCAGAGTTCGCCGCTGTTCAGAAGCAAGATGAACCATCTCCTCTAGTACAAGATCCAACCAAAGATGTTAATATTGGTTCAGAGGAAGATCCCAAAATTCTCCAGATCGGAACCAGTCTGAGTTCAGAAGAAAAGAAAAGGCTTACAGATTTTCTCAAGCAGCATGAAGAAGTGTTCGCATGGACATATGAAGACATGCCGGGCTTAGACCCCAAATTGGTCGAGCACCGACTCGTCTTGAAACCGGATGCTAAACCAGTTAAGCAGAAGCTGAGAAAAATGGATCCCAGAATAGAACAACAGGTCAATGAAGGACTCGAAGATTTGCTCAAAGCAGGATTTATCCGAGCTATTGACTACCCGAATTGGTTAGCCAATATCGTCGTTGTCCCAAAGAAAAGTGGAAAAGTAAGGATCTGCATAGACTTCAGAGACCTCAATAAGGCAACTCCAAAGGATGACTATCCACTTCCAAGCATCGATCTTCTAGTCGATAGCACGGCAGGACATGCTATGTTCTCTTTCATGGATGGATATTTCGGCTACAATCAGATTAAGTTGGCCGCCCGCGACCAATCCAAAACTTCTTTCACCACGCCTTGGGGCACTTTCTGCTATACGGTCATGCCTTTTGGGCTCAAGAATGCTGGAGCAATGTATCAACGAGCAATGGCCGTTATCTTTCACGATCAAATGCGCAAAATCATGGATGCGTATGTTGACGATATTCTCGTAAAATCTAAAGAGGAAGAAGATCACCTCGAAGCGCTTGATCAAGTCTTTAAGCGACTCATTCTTTATAAGTTAAGGCTTAACCCACAAAAATGTGTCTTTGGAGTCGAATCAGGCAAATTGTTGGGTTTTCTGGTTAGCAAAAAGGGAATTGAAGTAGACTCAGCCAAAGCAAAGGCTATTATTGATATGCCACCCCCATTCATTTGATGCCATCATGACCTATACATTTCTCCTTTTGTATAAATGAAGTTTTCAAGTATAGTCCTGGAAATCTCCTACTTAGCCTAGGCACAAGCTTAGGTCACTGTATACATATTAGCATAGACGCAATCATATGCGGTTTAGCACAAGTGTAAGGCTTCCAATTTCTTTGCCTACTTTGTATTGCTATTTCTGATATTAACTCATTTACAGGAAAATCTGGAGGATGCTGACTATTTTAATTTTGTATTTCTTTGATTCATTTTGCTTTTATGTCAGAGATGTAATAATTCAATTTGGAATAAGAAATTTTACTTTCTGCTTAGACTAGGATGCATATCATATAGTTTGAATTCATGCAATATCCTGTTTATGTGATTCATGCATTTTATTTCAAAAGCACTATGGATGTTCACGAATGGCACGTGCACCAACTCTTAGGGAGTTGATGAACTTGGTGGAATCCATATTTACGGCCCTAGTCGGAATATGGACGAGACCCAGATCCATCATCTTTCTACTAGTCACATTGAGCCTACACTCTTAGGCTATCTTAAACATGCACATCATATTTTCAACATTTTCAAAATATTGTGCATTAAATCAAATAAACTTTGAACATATTCATGGCCACAGTCAGACTATGTGAAGGATTTATTTCGACTTAATACACATTTTTCCAACAAATTTCTTAGAAAATCTTTCAAAGTGCATTCATTCACTCATATCATTGGCATCATGAAATCATTGGTTTTCTCAGGATTTTTTCAAGAAAATTTCATTCTCAAGGAATCGATTTCCCAAAAAACTCTGAGAATTTTCAAAATCGGTTTTCCCAAGTCAAGCTTTTCCACAGTTTCCTATGGAAAAGGTTATTTTCTCAAGATTTCCAAAAGAAGTCTCTCACCTTTCTCAAAGATCAAAATCGATTTCCAAGTATTCCAAGGGTAAGATTCCCAGGATTTCAATTTCCCAAGTTTAGTTTTTCTTCTCCAATGAGTTTTCCTATAAATTTTCCATCATTTTCCTAAGAAAATTCTCAAAGTCCAAGTTTTCCTGAAAAGTATTTCCCTTTTCAAATGTTCACCTCTTTTTCAAGAATCACTTCTATTTTCCCAGGATTTTCAACCATTCATGATTTCCCACAACTTTATGAACTTTCTCGTGATTCCAAAACCCCTTTCTTCTGAGTTTCCTGAGAAATTGACCTTTTTCCTGAGAAATGTTTTTCAACTCCAAGCATACATCATGTTTTCCTACTTCCATTTTCCAAAATCTCATAGCACATGCCTGAATTCTCTGTGCATTTAGGATAGAACACGATTTTGATGATTTAACTAAGTCAAGCACAATTTTGGTCCTTGGTTCGATTACCCCTGTTAAAGGCGGCAGGAACGGTCGAACCTCGTACCGACAGGTCGAGCCCCATCCCATGGATTTTCCTGCAAATTTCAAAATGGAGGCGAGTATTTCAAAACAATTTCCAAAATCCGGTCAAGTTTGAATCACAAAAGCGTTTTCCCTCTTTCTCTTCCGCAAGGAAGGGAAGACGGGGAAAATTTTTGCGACGACAACAGTGGCCCTGTGAGGATCTTTTCATGATGCAATCGAACCTAGATGATGCATGAATGCAGATATTGAAAATATTTTCTGAAGAATTTAAGAAAATCTTTTGTAAAGGGATTTATGTGTCTTATAAAATTTTGCTGAAATATATTCGCCATATATCCATGACTATGACAACAAATATATATTGAATATAACTCATTTGATTCTAAAAGGAAAAAATATTTTAGAAAACTTTTGAAAATATGCAATGATTTCTAAACATAGCCTAAGAGTGTAGGTTGTTTGTAGCTTAAAAATAGATGATAAATCTGGATATTGTTCGTATTCTGACTATGGCCATAAATACGAACTCAATTGAGTTTATTAACTCTTTAGAAGTGAGTACACGTGTCATTCATGTAGACCATTTTGGATTTATAATATGCATGAATCATCATTCATCACATGATTAATATTATTAAAAATAAACTATATGCAATGCAACGATATTCTAAGTAGAAAAGGAAATTCTTATTACAATGTTTACATCATAAATTAAATTGAAAAAAGGAAAGGAAAAAGAAAAATCTAATCTTGAGTGTCTCTGTAAAAGTAGCAAACTTGTTAGTAGACAAATGTTAGCTTTTCAGGATTTATCCAACAATATCTAGAATTGAGGGATTTATCTGGATATAAGTTTTTTTCATGCTTTACTGAAATAAACACAATAAAAAATGATGCTTAAATAAATAAATAATAAAAATAAATAATTTTGAAATTCATAATTTTGAGAAAAATATTTAAAATACCCTTGAAAATTGACCTTTATTGCAAAACGGGGTTTTTTGAAAAGATTTTTGTAATTTGTTTAATTCGGGGATCAAACGAATTCTAAATAAAACCAAATCGAGTGGAGAGAACCCTAATATGATTATAAACATGATCAAACCCTAAAAACATAAAACATTTTATGAAAAATTCAAAATATTAAAAAAAATCAAATTTTCCCTGTATTTTAATTGAATCAAGACTCTGCGGGCATCCTGTTTTTATGAAATAACTAAACAATGCATCAAATAAATTCCAAAATTCATAAAAATTGATATGGACACTTATAATAACCCTAAAATTAAAATGCAATCGAAAAAAATAATTTTGGGGATTATTTTGATATAAAAATTGAATAAAAAGATGAAAATATGCAATTTTATCTGCGGTCACGTACCTGTCACAGTGTCAGGCCCGAATCAGATATCAAATAACCATAAAAATTTATACAATTTGATAGAGGAAAGCTAAATAAATAAAAAAATAACCTTTTTTACAAATTGAGAAAATCATCTCTGATTAAGAAGATATGATTCTGACAATACGTACCGGATTCTAGCCTATACGTAACAATGTGAAACAGATAGATCCAGTTTTGGGTGTAGGAAAATATAGCAAACCAGCATCAAAATTTAAATTTTTTTACAAAAATAAACTAGAGATTACAGAAAAAAGAACCCTTTTTACGGATCAGAAAAACGATCTTGAGTGAGGAAGAAATCGTTCTGGCAAGTTGAACCATTATTCGAATTAGAATTTTCACTCAAGAAATACAAACTATGATTGTGAGCCTCAAAAAATAGAAATCCACAGTAAAAATTTATGAAATTTATACCACTGAAAGTAGACATGCATATGAATCCGTGGCTTTTTACGGATCATCGATACAATATTCGGTTAGGGAGAAATCATTCTGGTAAGTTGACTCAAGCTCTGAATTGAGACTGTCAGTTCAAGAAATACATACACTGTTGTTGGATCAAAGAAGCATAAAAATCTATCGTAGAAATTTATAAAAAATTTACAGATTGCATTATACATCATGAAGAGTACTCTTCTTTTTACGGATTGACGATTGAATCTTGGACGAGGGAGATATGACCTCGGAAAGATGCTCTTGAATTTCCATAGCGTTTTTCTCACTTAGAAAACAGGTTCTGACTTTGATTTTTGAACATAGGGTTACAGACATCTAAAAATCTCAATTTTTTTATTAAAAACTATAAACATATGCATGATTTTATCATAAAAAATTCAGATTTTATTAGCACATATAAACTGGTGAAATAAATACATTAACAAACGGCCAGATTTGCAAATAACGAATCTAAAGCCCTAGAATGAAATAACATGGATTATTCATGCTACAAACATAAAAAAAGGTGTAAATAATGAAATAAATCAGGATTTGATGCTTAAACAATTAAAATAAACATGAATATGATGAAATAAACAAAAAAATTCAGAAAAACACTGTTGAAAATTTGATTTAGCCATTAAAAGAGGGATTCAACCTATAAAAAGGTTGAATCTCGATCTTTTTCAGGTATTTAACATAATAAACGATTTACCAATGATTCTAACGTATCAAAAATGTGAAAATAACCATGGATGATCAATATATCATCATCTTGGATCATGAGCATTAGTATTGAATGAAAAAAAAAGATAAACACATGCACAAAAAGGGGCGGCAATGGTGAAAATAATAGAAAAACAATAAAAAATTAAAAAATAAAAAGAGGAAGAGTTGCTCACCTTGGGCTGCAACAATGAAGGCTGCTGGACTTGAGGAGGAAGAAAGGGTAATGAGAGAGGGAGAGAAGATGATGTGGGGGTCGTAATCCTAGAAGGCCCTATTTATAATTTTTTTTAAACTCTTAATTAAGAGTTGGATTTGTTTAAAAGAGTTTCAAAAAAAATAAAACTAAGGGGGGGTGATTTCTACATGTGAGTTTTAACCTAACAAAACACTAACTAATTAATACTAATTGAGTCCTAATTAACCTAACAAGGCACAAAATCTTGGCGATGATTAGAGAACTGTGTTGAAGTTCTATTTTTTTTTGTTTCTTAAATGTAATTATTGAATTGTAGTTAATTGAACTTGTTAATTTTAAGGTGAAACGATTAATTGTTGTAGATTCCTTTTATATCGAATTTTTTGTGTGGTTTGTTTTTTATTTATAGGAAATATAAATTGTATAGGAAATATAAATTGTACCATTCTTGGTATTTAATTTTCAAATAATTTTTTTTTTCGTGTTTGCAACGGATTAGTGACGGAACCATTCGTCGCTATGCATATAAATCTAGCAACGGCGTAGCGACGGACGTAAATCCGTCACCAAGCCGTGGTCGCCGTTTAGTACCGACGGATTGGCGACAGAATATATCGCTTGTTATTCTGTCGCAATTTGGGACGGACCTGGCGACGAATTTATTCCGTCGCCAGTTAGCGTCGAAAAATTCGTGATGTAAGAATAACGTCGCCTAGTCGTCGCTAATCCGTCGCTAAGTCTGTTAGCAACGGAATGTGGTCGTCGCTAATCCACGGCTTTGTTGTGGTGGGAGACGCCGGGCGACGGACTGGGCGCGACGGGCCAGACGGCAGACCGGGGAGCGATGGGCGGCGGGCCGGGGAGTGCGTCGGGCGGCGGAGGATTGCATCGGGCGACGGAGGAGTGCGTCGGGCGACGGAGGAGTGCGTTGGGCGGGCGGGAGAGACGAAACATGAAAGAGGAAAAAGGGCTCTGATTAGGGATTTACGCGAAAATAGTGACGAATTTGGCGACGTTCGAATTTCGTCGCAACGCCATCGTAAATTTAGATGACCAGTTAGCGATGGAATATTTCTGTCGCTAACATCGTCTTTACGTAGCGACGGAAAAACGTTCGTCGCCAAATCCATCGCTACCCGTCGCGTTTGTTGTGACAAAAATTTATCGTCGCTAACTAGCGACGAAAGTATTTTCGTCGCTAGTTTCGTAAATATTACAAATCTTAGCGACATATTAGTTTCTCTCGTTAATCCGCCGTAACTTGGCGACGAAAAAAATCTATCGCAAATATCCGTCGCTAATTGGCAATTTTTTTGTAGTGCAGGTCTGGTTTGAGTCAACTCTAGGTCGATTTGAGCTTGAGTGTAGAGTTAGCAGCAAGACTCAACGTGGGTAGGAGCAGCCATAGTGACAAATCGGCAGTCAAAAGCTCGGGAATTTTGAAATTTTTCATAAATCTCATGTTTTCTCAGCAAAATTTGGGCAATAAAAAATATAAGAAAATATAAATAAAATATGTTTAAAAATAAAAATCCTAGGGGTTTTCACAATAAATATATGTTAAAAATGTAAATCTCGTGATATTTCTCACGCTTTGAAAATCTCACGAGAAATTGTCGTTTTAAACTTTCAAGCAATTTCTTGCAATATTATCATGAGATTTTTATAAATCTCGTGATATTTGTCACAGAGGAAGCAGCTAGTGCATGCCACCTTGTGTTGAGACGTTGCAAGTTCAAATCCCAAAGGTACACTTGTATAACTGGTAGGGGTCTGCCTAACCCCAGCTTGCCTTTCAAAAAATAGGACTCGACATGGTGGACGGGTCACTATGTGTGAATGGAATCTAATGTCATGGTTGTAGGGATGGCAATGGACCGGAGGAAAATGGGGCCTCGCCCCGCTCTGTTTGGACCAAGGATGGAGGACATGAAATGGGAATGAAGGCAGAGATGGAGGTTAAAATCACAACCCATGCATGGATAGACTTATGCTTTCCCCTGCCCCCGCCGCATCCCCATCTCGATCCCCGCCTTGCCCCGTTATTATCATTGCAAAATTTTACTTTTGCAAGTCAAACTTACCTTTGAAAAAGTTTTTTTTAAATAACTTACCTTTATTTTAAAACATTTGCGGGAAAATGATTCACCTGTCATTACGAGGTTCAACCGTTCCTGGCACCATAATTAGAGGTAATCGAACCAAGGATCCATAATGTGATTTGTTTTATTCAACTATCTAAATTGATGTTTTATTCTTAAATACACAAAGAATCAGGCATGTGCTATCACTTAGAAATTTTTTGATTGAAAATATGATATATGCATCGAATATTTGAAATACTTGGAAAATGAGACACTTTGAAAATCGTGAGCCACATTTGGGAAATATTTCTGAAGAAAGAAAAATCGTGAATTAGATTCAGAAAAGATAAAAAAAAATCTTGAAAATCAAAGGGTTTCTGAGAAAACCGATTCTGAGGAGAAAGACTTAGAGAAAATCAAGCGAGTGCATGTGTCATTCATGTAGACTATTGTAGATTTGTAATATGCATAAATCATCATTTATCACACGATTAATATTATTAAAAATAAACTATATGCAATGTAACCATATTCTAAGCAGAAAAGAAAATTATTATTCTAATGTTTAGATTAATAATTGAATTGAAATAAAAGAAAGGAAAAAAAATATAATCTTGAGTGCAAAAGTAGCAAACTTGTTAGTGGACAAATGTTGGGATCATATTGGACCAATCCTTCAATGAGCACAAATGATGACTTAGAGTTCATTCTCTAAACAAATGGATCTTGGGTTTGAATCACGTTGAGGGGAACCCTAATTTGACTATCAAAAAATGTGTATGCAGATAATTAAATGCTCAATAGGCTTGGAACTCGTGAGCCTATAGTGTCTTTTTTTCTTTTTTTATTAATTTATAGCTTATTCTACTATCCGATGTTATTAAAACTGGACTGAATCGGCTGAGTCAGATCGAATCGACCAAAACAGCAATTATAGAAAGGCCAATTCAGATGGGGGTTTTAATATTATTTTGAGTGGGTACAAAAAATTCAATCGACAAACCTGTGGTGGTAAAAAGTTGTCGATTCACAAACCATTCGATTCGATTTGGATTTTTTCAAGAAACCGATTCACCTTTGTGAACCGACTTTAACAACATTGATTCTTTAAGATCCTTGAAAAGCCAACCTTTGAATAATGCATCTCTTCGTACATGCAGGTACGCATGCCATTCAAAATATAAAAGGCTTTTTTCTTCTTTTTTATGGGGATTTGTTGGCCTTATACAAGTTTTGGTACATAGAGGAGAAATGTTGAATTTGCTAGAAGCTTGGGACATCCATAGCAAACACGAATCTATATGCTCTTCACAGAACTCGGGTTTTAATGATGTGAAGTGGGTTTCACCAAACAGGCAACCAGGAAATGGAGAAAAGGATGACAGTTGATGTTCAGAATTTGAACTAATTACAAAAGTGTAAGCCGAAGGATTATGTAGTATGAGGTTCTGCAATGGAGGTTAAAAAAGAAAACAAGTTTATAATTCCTGCAACAGAACGACCAACACAGCCAACCATGGTTATAGTTTGTGGGTGTACAACTTGTTGTTGTAGCAGCTTCATTCAACTGCCAATAGAAATGAGCCACTTCCAAGCAAGATTAGCATAGGCTTGAGTCATCCTATTGTCTTGTGCAACCAGCTATTGTGAATGAGCAACTGCCATGAATTTTAAGCATGAATGGACTTGGGCCATATCTTGAGTTTCAGCAATGATATTGTGTACTTTAGGTACTGTACACTGATAAGCTTTTTATTTACTGAATAAAACAAATAAAACATGAATATAGAGTTAAAATACATGAATGAATGAATGAATTCAAATATCAAAAAGATTTTTCCATTGAAAAAAAAATCATAAAATCTCAGCCTTGCTGCAATCCGATCACCTATATGATAGGATGTGTAAAACCACGCATTCCTGCCATGCGGCCTTCTCTGTTTCTTTAGTTACAAAGAATTGGTGCAACACCACATATCATCTGAAGAAAACATGTACTCTGCTTTCTATGGTTCTTGACCTAAGAAGCTGGAGTTTCAAATCATCCACAGACCACACACGTGCATGTTTTGTCCTTATGCAGAATTGCCTTGGAGCCCTTAAATTGTAATCTCAGAAAACCAAAAAGAGCAGAAAATCTTGATCAGCAAGATCAACCTAAGATTGCCTAATAATTGGCATAATATGCATTTGAGAAAAAAGAAAGCTCACTTTTTTCCTTAATTTTTTTTGCTTTGTCATTCTGATGATATTTTCCCCCTCTTGGTGTTAGTGAACTGGGAGATTCCTTCCCCGTGTGATGTCAGTTTGGCTGGATGCATACGGTTCATAAATTTCATAAAATTCTATATGGAACAAGAAAATGAATGCAATCAATGACTGCACTTGAAAGAAATGAACTGCTATCCTAGTGATTTGATTCAGAATGCAGTATCTCTTCTGGACTATTCCAACAAGCCACTAAGAGCAGTATCCACAGAGATGAGCAACTTGTGGACTGATGCAAATGGAATAAGAAATCTGAAGTTCAACAGCAAAGATGTGCTAGAGCTGCTCTATAAAGTATAAACACAGCACTAAGCAATTTGCAGTCTCAATTACTACAAGGAACATGGAGAGACATACCAATAAAGTATCATTTAAGCGAATGATCTCCTTATATTCAATGTCAGACAATTCATTTGCTTCATGCAGATGCCTCTCAGCAGCCAAAAATTTCCTAGGTTCATCACGTACTATGAAGTCAGAAACAAACAGAAAGAATTTAGATTTAGAAAGATGGAGAGCACACCATTCAGGAAGTGAATCTTAAATTTTCATCTTTTCAGTACATTTTCTTCTAACTCCTTAATCCTAAGGAGTGATGTTTGGTCAATGAAAGCATGTCACTTGCGCTCTTCTTCAAGCATTTCTGTTGTCTGATAACACAATTCAGCCATTTCTTGGGTTAGATCCTCGGCTTCTTCCTTTGCTTTGGACTTTTCTGCTCTCAACTCTTCCTAACAGTACATGCAGCAATTATCACTTGAATACTTGCAGTCCCCAAATAAAAAGGCCAAAATTAAGATTGAAAACAAAGAGGACGTTGTAATAAGAAATATTTTAATTGATAAGCATACCTTAAGCTGCTTGACAAGCTCTGGTTCATTGATCTGGCATGATACATTCCATCTCTCATGGGGCAAAACTATATACAATTCTTCTCTCCCTCTCTGCAAACTCTTTTTTCACCGACCCACCTCCCTCTTTTACCGTGGATGGAGGCATGTTGTTGGTTCAAAGAGAGTTTGCAGAAAGGGAAAGAAGAAGCCCCGTACATTGTAAAGGATTCAAAGAGAGTTTGAATAGAGGGGAAGGATAGAAGACTCGTACATTTTATTTTTTTAATCATTTTTCACTCAAAATAGACGAAAAAGCAACTTCGTTAAATGCTACATGGCATTCATACGAAAAGTGTAAGGGAGGGTCATGATTTTAGCACGAGCCTTCTACTCATTTCCAGCATGACCTGATCTGCTTCCCTCAAAAAGTCACCAAACATCGCCTTAATGATACTGGCTATTGTCCAAACATTAGTGGACATCATCATCACCAAATTTTCAAATGAACACTGAAATTCCAGAAAGTAACCCCTGTTAGAACATTTATATTTTTGCTCGAATACCTCAAAGCTAACACACCCACATCCAAGTTTTTTTAAAGTGCCACATCGCCACACCCGCACCCGCACCTATGTGACATAGCTTTTATGACATTTTTTCTTTTCACTAACTTCATCACTAAAATTACAATCTATATATTTTGTTTTTATTGTATTAATTCTTTATTTATTTTTCTTTAATGTCCTCATCTAAAATTCCAGTTTTGTTTGTACATTTTCTTTGTCTTGGCTAACAAGCACTATTTCTCTGCAAACAACATTTCTTGACAACTAGAATATTGGTGTGCATAAGGGTGTATGAACTGAGATATGAAAGGCAAAAGGTTTAAATTTTCAATATTTCTATTTCCAACCAGACAACAGCATTGAAGCATGCATCCTGACTTAGCTATCACCATGCTTGATGTTTAGTGTTTACAAAAGTAGATACCACAAATAATAGATGTAAAAGCCGATTGGGATGGTTTTCAGAGACCAAAGAGTAACTGTAACTTATTTAGCTTTTAAGTAATCATATTTTGTAGTCTGAACTTGTAAATAGTGATGATCAATCTCAATTGAAAAACTAGCTAGTAGCCATTAGACTTGCACACATTGCAAAAATTAATGGATAATTAAGAAATCAAGAGCTATATATCATACTTTCAAGAGACATGATGAACAAAAAGTAGTGCCCCAATTGCAAAAACATGACTGACTAAGGGTGCAAACAGATTGCATTTGTAGTTCAACTCAAATATGATATATTATTTTCAGATATGGATCTTTAAGATAATATCTCAATGTTCTTTTAGATCGGACTTGGATATGCTTAATTAGATTAATTTTGTGCTCGGATGGGATTTACATCAGTATTTTATGTTGGATCTATGTTCTGATTCGAACAAAATCCAATCATGTTTTTACTGGATTTAATATAACCATATATATTTCAGATCCTGATTCAACCCTACCTCATCATATATCATTGACATCCAACTCTGATAAAAATTTATATCATGCAACTCAAAATCAAAGTGGGTCTTGCATGATCTAGCCCATATCCGACCCGTTTGCACCCCTAGCACAAACTTTGATAAGCAGAACAGAAACTAAGATGTTGATATTGCATACAAAAAGGACATGGCTTCCATCTTTTTACCATTTAAATCAGCTATCTGGCAGCAAGAATTCATACAAACAATACACGTGACAACATGTGAACACCCCAAAATTTTCAAAGTTTTGTAAAAATGACCCTTTTGCCCCTAACCCCGTTTTCTGAGAAAATCAAGTCAGTTCTTCAGATTCTCTAAATTAAAATTCATATTGATATATTCAAAATCAACTCCGGATCCGAATCCAGCACTTTAAATCCATATTTCCTCCAAATCCGGATCAAAAACCCATTTCTGAAGAAATCTTCTCAAAATAGTTTCTAAAATTCTCAGAAAAACTCCTTTTGTAAGTATTTTACAAAAACATCAAAAAAATTAGTTTCGATCTTTTGATTTCTTGTAAAGCTTTAGGATTTTATTCTAAAAAATACAAAAAAATAGAAAAATAACATGAAAAACAAAAAAAAAATGGGAAAAGTTACAAGAAAAACAAAGGATTTTAAGCCTTGTGAAACAATTTTCTGAAAACCTCACTTTCATAACCATTTTTTAAAAAAAAAAAAAAGTTCCCTAAAAAGGAAGCCTCCTTTTGGAAAATGAGAAATTCTACAACGACCCCTTCCCGCACGTTCTTCCCTTCTCTCTCCATCGCAGATCTGCAAATGGCCTCCCCTTTTCTCCGCCCTCGATCTTCAACGAAACCACCTTCCAGATCCTTCCTCTTCCCTCAATAAGAAGAGATGGAGGAAGAGGGGTCGGGCATCGAAAAATTTGGCCTCCATACCCCCTGCGCATTACTCTCGAGCCTCTCTCTCTCTCCTGAAGGAAACCCATCTTCTTTACATCATCCATTTTTCTCCGAAGTTCATCATCTGCAAGCATTCATGGAGTTTTCTATGCTTTAAGCAATCCGAAGGAATAGATAGGATACCGGTGCTCTTTCCTTCCAAATTCCAATAATTCGAAAAGCCCTGTAGCAGAGCTAAGCAAAAGCAAACTCCCTCTTCTGATCGCCCGGAGAAGCCTGACCTACGGTTCATCCCTCCTTCTTTCTTTCAAAACCCCTGCAAGCAAGGGTCCTGAAGATCAATTCAGCTGAAGCTAAAGCCTCTACACGGTGAACAATCTCCAAATTTTTCTAATCCCCTTTCCCAACAACTGAAGAAGATCCGATTGCAAGTAAGTAGGCATCCCCTCTCTTCATTTTTTTTTTCTTTTTGCAGAAATCTCGTTTCTCATTATCGCATCCTTGTCTGTTTGGATCCCCTTCATCCTTCTTTTTAAAGCACCAATGGTGGAGATTGACCTGCTTGTAGCATAATCACCCCACCTTTTTGCAATATCAATGGAATCTATCGATTCCCATATTTCTTTTCTTTTTATAATTTATTAAGAATACTGATAAAAAAAAAGGGGGGAGGGGGTTGAATGGTTCCATATGGAATTATTGAATTCCAGAAACTCGTAACATGAGAAGTGCCATAGATGTATCATTCAAGTAATGTGACTGATGAATTGAGAATTAATATAAAGGACTGATACAAGTGACTAGGGACCAGTCAAGAGGCTTCAGAAGAAGAAATTTAGGTTGAAACGAATTTGTTTATCTTTGATAAGCAAAGATGCAAGTCACAAACCAAGTGCAGATGCCATTGAGCCTGCGTACGATGAAATCATCATGCAAATTTTTTTAGAGAGAAAAGGGGCAAAAACCATATATAAAGAAGAAAATGAGAGAGATTGGTCGAAAATGAATCATAAAGCAAATTTGAAGCTCCATCAACTATCTGATCTCCTGTCCCTATCCATCCCTGCCATGGAACATGAAAGAGGGTTGAATTTCTTTTAAAATTTACTGTAAAAACCAACGACAGATTTTGATCTGTTGTAGGGTAGCCAACCCATCTTTCTAGCATCTGTGCATTTTCCTCTTGTTACAATTATCTTAGTTTTCATATTAAATTTCATTTACAACATCCCCTGTTCCAGCATGATGTCGGTTCTTCATGAGTTAGAACAACAATGGCGTTAAAACCATTTGATCTAACAGTTCATTCATCCAAACCACTTATTATATTATTTTGATTTCATTTTTTTTTTTTTGGGGAGCTTATCAATCAAACCCTCATCTAGTTTGATGGTTCCCTTTTATCCCCTTTCCTCTATGTGATCTTGAATTGCCTAGTGGCATTATTTTGATCCCTTGCTTTTCTTTTCTTTTCTTTGGCTTAAGCATCTATCATATATAATCTCTTGTTAATCTCATCAATTTCTAATCTCTAGCTCATCCTCAATTTCTGATCTCATGTAATACAGTCACCTTGCACATATGTGATGAATAGTGATGTCTTTCTAAAACTGCTGGATATCAATGATGGGTTTCATAACATCCATCTCATGGCAATGCACGTTTCTGAAGAGCTTTGCAGTTCAGAGCTTGTATGTATGGAGTAATGTTTTGCATGAATTACATCTTTCATGTCAATTAAGTATGATTTATTCCCTGCTAGACATCCAGTTTTGACAATCAACATAAATCGCACCATTGCAGGGATTCATTTTGATCTCCATCCAACTATGTACATGCATACAGCTCAGGTTGAGCAATGCACCATATTTTGATGCCTATTGTTGTTTACATAACTGTTGCTTTCACAGGAAATCATAATTATTACAGAAGTTCTGGAATGATTGGCCAAATGTTAGGGTGACATGATTATCAAAAACGTGGTTCAGAGCCAGAATGAGGCTATCTTTCAATTCTTTTTTAGCATGTATATATATCATCACCAACTTCTGTTAAGTCCCTGTTAATGCATAGCATTCATCATCATTTTTTACTACACTATTTGCATATTACCTATCACTTTGTAAAACCCACCAAAAGATCTTTTGATGCCCCCATCTCCAGGTGTGATTTCAACACCACGTTGGAACCCAGACCTCCTTATTCAGCACTATCTCCATCAGTGGCATTCCACTGTTTACTCATCCCAACATATCATAATGGTTGTTAGAATAACATCTACCTGTATTTTCCTGCAGAACCATATCACCTTCCATCTCACCTTTCCCAATACCCTTCAACCATCTAAATATTTATATCAAAGGTCTCATTGTAGGAAGCTTCTGACAGCAAGTGTTTTGCTGTAAGCAATTATAGCAAATGCCTTAAATCGCTGTTGGTATTCATGACTATATCTTCTATTGTTGTGACATCTACAGCGATATTTTGGCATCACCCCCAACACTTCCCATATCCTTTGTATGTTCGACACACCCTGCACATCATCAGCACTTCCTACAGCCTTTTACATGTTTCCTATTACTTCATACCCCACAACATCACCACATGTGTTCTCAATACCACATCTCTACTTAGCCCCATAATTAGTTACACTTAGCATTACCTGCAAAATGCTTTGTTCACATCCTTGGTACTCCCAGCTCTTACATATCTACCTATTACTACCCTGGATTGGCACTCCACAACCTCTTCCATACGGCTGTCCCTACAGTGATATTACTATACAGCAAGTCCCATGGTTGTTATGATCTCCTGTGTGCTTATGATACAATAAGTTAAGAGACTATTGTGATTCCCCGCCACACAATGCACAACCCCCATTGTTATCTCCTAGATTCTTCTCTATTACTGTTGCACATCCCCATCTAAATCTTTGTTAGGATTTCCAAAACCACTGATTCCTACACTTGAACACCCATATTCCACATTACCTATTGCCACTATCACTTCCTCACAGCACTCCAAAACATACCAGTTTTGCCTTTTCCACACAGCAGCAATTTTCCATCCATTTTTTTTCTTTTTCTTTTTCTGTTGCATATGTCCACTGTTAGCTCTAACAAACCTTCATTCCATCCACCTACTTCTACCACAGCAGTAAATTCTACATTTCTGCTGAATTCCATAGCCCACCATGCACCTTCTTTCCTTCCCCATATATAGGATGCGCATCATATGCATAGCCCAATAAGACTTTCTCATATAACATGTGTGTATTATAATAGGCATTTCCCCATTAAAATATCATATCATATGCACATTCTATCATGCATCATGAACATGTGTATCTCATGTATATTTGAAATCATTTTTTTTACTTACCTTCTTGATCCCGGGTGATATTTCTTTTCATCCCTCTTTGTATTTTGCCTATTATGCTAACCCCTTTTTGCAGGAAAATGTAAAAAAAAAAAGTGTCATTTTTTTATTTTAGAAAATGTAATTTCAATTCAAACTCCATGTTGTAATAGCTAGATTTGAATGAGAATTTACATTTCCTGCTTTAGGTAGAATGAATGAGCATTATAAATACCATGAATTATTTGTCTTCATGCATTTTTTTTCTCAAAATTCCCACAATGGTGAGACACGAATGGCACGTGCACCATTTCGTAAGAGGTAAGTTAATTCTAAGTTGACGATTTACATCAACGGCCATAGTCGGGGTGTAAACAAAACTTAGAATTTTTATCTTTTACAAAATAACACTGGACCCACACTGGATCCATTTTCAAAATTCATCATATTTTTCTAAAAATATTTTCTTCTTTTATCAGAATTTAACTTAAAATTAACTCAATATATATACCAATGGCCATAGTCAGGGTATATTGAGAGTTAATTTCATTTTAAATTCTATAAAAGCACCAAAAAATGTATTTTATTCTTCACTTGAATTTAAATATGATTATTATATAATATATCCAATGACCATAGTCAGGGATATATTATATCTTCAATCTCATTCTTAATTCATTTAAAGAATGAAATAGCTTTTCAAAATCCAAATTCAAAACTTACTCAAATTCATTCATCATATAGGGTAAAATTACATCATATTTTTTTCAAAATTCTTTCAAGAATCCAAGTGATTTTGAACATCTTTTCTATTTTCCAAACCTATCTCGATTTCAAAGTCCAAATTTGACTTTGAAATTTCAAAATCACTTCACATTCAAACTTCAAAATTCCAAACTCAATTCAAAAACTCAAAATTCAATTTAACTTTGAAGTTTCTAAATTCATCTTCTGATTCAAAATCCAGTTTTTTTCTTCAAGGCTTTGGATCAAAGTTGAGATTGACTTTGAATCTCAAAAACCCAAAACCAAAAATCAAATCCTAGTCTCAACTTGGATACAAATTTCCAAGTATAGGGCTCCATTCCACTGTGGATCTTCAATCACGGATCCAAATTCCATTTTCAAATCCTTATTCTACTTCGGATCTCCCATCATAGATCCAAATTCCATTTAGGATTCAAAACCTTATTCTACTCCGGATCTCCCATCATAGATCCAAAATCCATTTAGGGTCCAAACCCTTATTTCACTTTGGATCTTCAATCACAGATCCAAATTCCATTCAGGATCCAGATCCTCATTCCACTTTGGGTCTCAGATTCAGATCCAAATTCCAATTCTTAGGATCCAGAACCCAATCCTATATTTGGATCTCAGACTTCAGATCCAAATCCATTTTAGGATCCAGATCCTCATTCTACCATTGGATCTCAGATTCGGATCCAAATTCTAATTCTTAGGATCCAGAATCCAATCCCTACTTTGGGTCTCAGATTCAGATCCAAATTCCAATTTCTTAGGATCCAGAATCCAATTCTACTTTGGATCTCAGACTTCAGATCCAATTCCCTCTTAGGATCCAGGACCCAACCCTATCTTGGATCTCCAACTTCATGTCCCAATTCCATTCCAAATCTTGAATCTGATCCCATTCAAAATCCCAAAATCCAAATTCCACTTTAAATTCCAATTCTTAAAACCAATTCCATTTCATTCAAACCAAGTTCCTATTTCGGACCCTAAATCCAAAATCAACTCAAAACTCTATTCAGAATCCAGAACTTGGATTCGGATTTTATCTTGAAATTCCAACTGTTATAAATCTCATTTCCTTTAGATTTCCCATGTTTCCTTCTAAAAACAAAACTTCAAAAGTGGAATTCAATTCCATTCCAAATATTCATCCAAGTTCAAACTTCTAAATTCAAAGTCCATTTATGACTTTGAAAATTTCCTTCATTCTCTTTTTATTTCAAGACTTCAAGATCAACTTCCAAATTCCAGATTTATTTTCCCAAGCCCCTGATTATTCTAAAAACTTAGAACTTTAATCTTAAGTTCTAAGTTAGAAAACATTTCTTCACTTTATCGGATTCACTGGGGATTTCTTCAAAACATTTTTCAAAAAGAGCATACATCTTTGCATTTGCACAAACATGATTCATTGTGCATTTTAGACTTAGGATAAATACTTAGATAAATTCTTAGCAAAGCAAAAGGCATTAATTCGACCCTTGGTTCGATTACCCCTGGTAAAGGCGCCAGGAACGGTCGAACCTCGTACCGACGAGCGGATCCCGTCTCCCAGTTTTCCCGCAAATATTTCAAAAACGGAGGCGAGTTATTTCAAGTATTTTTAAAATTAAGGTCAAGTGAGACCCGCAAAAGAGTTCATCTTCTCTTCTCTTCTTTCTTTTCTCTTCTCTCTTTCTTTCTGTTCTTTTATCTTTTCTCCCTTCGAAAAGGAGGAAAATAAGAGGTTGGAAAGGAAAAGAGAAGGAAGAGAGAGAATATTATGAGAGGAAAATTTTTGCGATGAACACACAACATTGCAAGAATTAACTAAATTAGGTGTGCCAATTCTAGATTACAGAAAAAAGGACAAAGCTGCAAAGTTGGATGTTTCATTTTAATAACCCCATCCTGACCAAGAAATGATAATTTCTTCAAAGATTCCAAAAGTAAAAACTTACATGTTTCTCATTGCACAACGCTAATATTTGTCCCAAGAGCCTTGCACTGTTTTCTTCCTAGCCTTGCCTCATCGACTGAATAACAGCGGGGGTAATACAAACACATGGGGAGAAACCAATTGAAAATCCTTTTTCCCATTTAGTATATGCCTATTTCCCACCAAAAAAAAGAAAAAAGAATGGCCGTGTTTGGCATCCCAGGAAAATCATGACCAAGTTCGGGTCTCGTTACCTGGTCCAGCAGGGAAGAAATACTGCTGGAAAGCTTGACTGGCGTTCACAATCATCAAGCTGCCAAAGTCAAGGTTTCCATGGCTGAACAGGGTGTCCAATGCCCATCTAAGGGCATAGAAGCTGCCCTCGCTCTCATCGAACCCAACCAAGATCTTCATCTTCTTCAACACGGGTGGTGGTGGCCCTTCCTGTATCTTCTCTTCTTTTGCTTCTGCTTTCTTCAGCTTTGCTTCTTCGCTCTCTCGCTCTCGTTATGCACTCTCTGTTTTTCGCTATGCACTCTATGCTTGACTCCATGCCTCCACCCCGGAGCAAAACTATATACAATTATTCTCTCCCTATCTGCAAACTCTCTTTTCACCGATCCACCTCCCTTTTTTACCTTGGACGGAGGCATGTTGCTGAGGGTTTGCAGAAAGGAAAAGAAGAAGACCCGTATATTGTAAAGGATTCAAAGAGAATTTGAACAGAGGGAAAGGGAAGAAGACTTACATTTTATTTTTTTAATATTTTTTCATTCAAAATAGACGGAAAAACAGCTCCGTTAAGTGCCTTTTGCTCATTTCCAAAAAATATGAGGGGCGGTTACGATTTTAGCACGAGCCTTTTGCTCATTTCCACCGTATTCACCTGCTTCCATTAGAGTCGTAAACGAATAAGACTTCCAAGAAGTTCTTCACTCTCTATATATATGATTAGAGTCGTAAACGAATAAGACTTCCAAGAAGTTCTTCACTCTCTATATATATGATATTTTTTTCTGGCTGCCTCAAAGAAGTTCAATATTTTCTCCTTTTCTCGGGAACTTTTTGGAGAGTTTGGCTGAAGAGAAGAGATTGGCTGAAGAGAAGAGATGGAGAAAAACAAGGAGATGGCCAAAGAACCAAGGGTAGGGTTCGGGTTCGTCCCCACTGAACAAGAGTTGGTGGGATACTTCCTCCATGAAAGGAAGAAGGCTGCTAATGATGACTCGTATGAGTTCAAAGACTTGATCGCCAGCGTCGACGTCTACTCCATGGCGCCACCTCAACTCATAGGTTCTCTCTCTCTCTCTATTGCATATCCAACCAAAGTCAGCTTACCATAATTTAGATTTTCAGTTAAGCGTATTATAGACACACACAAAAACCTGTAACAGTGGATGGAAAAACATTGGGCGTGTGTCCTTCGTCTATCTGAGCGTTTTAGTGGTAGTCTTTGACTGCTGTGCTCTGGGCGAAAATACAGACTTTAGCTGTGGCTAAAGGCTGTTTTTTTGCCTCTCTCTCTCTCTCTCTCTCTCTCTCTCTCTCTCTCTCTCTCTCTCTCTATATATATATATATATATATATATATATATATATATATATATATATATATATATATATATATATGACCAAATAGGAATAGACCTTATTTCAATTTGATGTTGGGGCTGATTCAGCCCTCATTATGCTGTATTGGGATAAGTAGGGGATGAATAATTTTACACATTTTTTTTGTATTTTTGTTCTTTTATACGTCATGCCATTTTCTTGGAAAAAGAAGATTCATCTTCAAGTCTTGTATAGTGCTGCAAAATTCTTAAACTTCATTAGTACAAAAGAAGAAGAATAAAAACACGATCCTTGTCTCTTCCTGCAAATTTGTAGATTAGTATTACTATTGAAGTTACGGAGTTTTAATTAAGGATACCTGTCTCTCTCTCTTTCTCAATATACATATATGTTTTTTTTTCTTTGTTCAGTTTTGTGAAAAGATTTTTTATGCGATTTTACGATGATAATGAATACAGAGAAGGCAGTTTATGGGAAGAAACTGTGGTACTTCTTCACCCCAAGATCAAGAAAGTATAAGAACGGGAGCCGGCCAAGTCGGTCTGCTGGGGATGGCTACTGGAAAGCCATCAGTAGCGATAAGTACATACTTGATGGGAACGACCGAAAGATTGGAACACGAAAGACACTTGTATACTACCAAGGGAAGGCTCCCGACGACACCAAGACTAACTGGATCATGCACGAGTTTCGGACCATCGATGATTATGAAACCAACACCAGTACATCCCTTAAAAGGAAGGCTGGTGATATGACGGTGATCTCTCTCTCTCTCTCTCTGTTCTATGATAGGGTGCTCCCAAGGTACCTAATGTAGCTTTAGATTGTCAAAATTAATACAACCATGATTTCTATTATGTGGGAGTAGGTACTCCCAGAGCACGGTAGCATTACTCTTTTTTAATAACTAATAACCAATTGTTGTTGCAGTTGGATGATTGGGTTCTCTGCAGAGTGTATGAGAAAGAATGTGAAAGAGATAAAGCTGAAGTTATTATTACTAAAGAGGATAACAAGAGGGGTTGCCGAAAGAAGGTTGGAGACACCAAAAATTTGAAGGCAGAGGATGCAAGTCAGACACCAAGGAAGGAACTGAAAGAAGCACCTAAGCATGATATTGGTAACCTTGATGGTGTTCAAGCTCCTTCTATGGAGGGAATCGTGCCCAAGTTTTCTCCTAAAGCTAATAATCAACCACTTGCTTTCAAGAGCACCGAACATACTTGGGGGCTTCTGTGTTTGCCTAGCCAACATTTGAGAATGCTTAGGCCACCCATGGAGGCAACAACTAGCGGTTCATGGAATGTTGACACACCTTCAACAAGCACCCAACCAATCCCACCAGCACCACACATTCAACAAGGCTCAGTGCTGTCAAATGTCCAAGTAGATAGCTTTGCACCAAGCTCACTTGCACCAAATTATGAGCAGGATTTTTCCATCCCGAGTGACATGATTGAAGCAAATGATGAGCACAATAGTTACATCGTGAGTGATTTTCCTGAACCAGACCATTATATTAGTTCCACTGAGATGGCTGACCCTGCAACAATCATGCCAAAGCTGGAAGCTTGTGGGAATGCTGAGTCAAGCGACCTGTCTGGACTGGAGTTGTCTTCGGATGACAATTCTTGTCACTATCTAAGTTGCATCTATCGTCATTTCAACCAGGGAAATCCTTAAATATTTTGTTGCTTTGTTTACTACTATTTGAATTTTACATGATTTATTTTAGCTCCGTAGTTTCTCCTATAGTATTATTATTACAAGTGAGCTTGTTAATTAGAAGTGATTGTTTAATGATATGGACCATATATATTTTAATTATTCCTTCGTTTTTATCAGTTTAACCATAATATGTCGATTCATTAACCAATTAATATGCTACAATACTCATTTACAAAGCTAATTCATGGACCCGAGATTATCTCCTATATCCTCATCCTAAATATTATAAATGTAGAATAAGGGGCACTAGGTGCCAAAAATTATAGGCTTTGAACTTTTTCTTAAACGATACTCCTCACCATGTGTTGTAATAGTGTCATTAAATTTGTTTGCCCATCTTCGTGAAGTTTACAATTTTTTTTTTTGTTATTTACATGTCATATTGTGAATTTTACCAACAGCCACAAAAACGTGTAACAACCTCTACCTCTCTCTTAAAAATTGATATAAATAAGAAAAATGAAAAGAATGGTGAACCCCCACCCCCCATCTCTGACCCCCACAATGTTAACATATCTCAACGTAATCACGTTTTTACCAAGTCACAAAAACGTGTAACCACTTCTTTCTTTCTTTTAATAATTGTCATAAATAACCTGTATACAAGTCAGATTTTGGCGATCCAAAAACCGGTTTTCACTAAAAAAAACCTACATATCACATCTACGGTGTATGAGGTGAGAAAAAATACTTAAAACTATGATTTTTTAATAGGCCTAATGAGACCTAACTAAAAAGGGGGCCTAATTAAGGAACACATTACTCTCTCTCTCTCTCTCTCTCTCTCTCTATATATATATATATATATATATATATATATATATATATATATTAGTAATGATAAGTAGCTCCCAGAGCACCTATTCTCACCTAATAAAAGCTTCAAATTTCAAAATTTTTGAGGTTTTTCTTTGATCAGACCATATAGATATGATCTACAATCATTATTTAGTGAAAACCAAGTTTTGGATCATGTGATTATGGCATAGTGTAGTACAACCTTCCTCCTTTGAAGATTTTGGAGGGATCGAACTGCAACCACTTGTTTATCCTGACCTCAAAGTATGATCATATGCTTCAAACCGTGCATTGGAGCTCAACAGCAGGACTATCTGGTGGTGAAAGATACAAATGTCTGGATTTAAAAAAAAAAAAATTCATCTCTGCAGAAACTTTGGGCTAAGTTCTGCAAGCTACACTTTACATAATTTGATAATGGCCTATTCATCATCTGACTTGCCAATAAGAATAAGCTAAAAATGATGCTTTGTCACGGTGCTTGCCGTATTGGTGGAAGAACGCTCACGACTAATCATTGGATGGAATGCCTCTAAAGCTTGAATAGAAATTGGAAACCTAAGCTGTCATCTACCAAGTCTGGGCTGGCCAACCTGTTTGAAGTCCTTTCAAAGGATAACAAGGACCCTTCTCAAGGAGTCGGACTCTCATAACCAATTGTAGGATGATATGATCGTTGAACCTCCTCCTGGATTTGCAGTCGATGGCACTCAACTGAGTGAGGACTCTAGGAAGCAAGATTCAAATTGCCAGAATGGATCTAAATCAATCTCACATGTGAGTTCGTCAGGTTAGTTGCAGGGGTCATCTTTTCCTGGTTTGTTGAGTGGCTTTGCTGAACTAATTGGGCTGATTGGGAACCTGTTGGATACCGACCAACAATTGCCCCGTGTGCAGTGCATGGTTGTCGTGGCTCTTGCTTCCGCGTCACCATGTGACCACCCTAATCCTACCGTTACCCTCTCTTTCCCCCAACCATTTCCTCCTTTTGCACCTTGTGGCCCCCCTCCTCCCATCGTCACCCCAATCTTCTCTAACCCCCTGCATATCTCTTCTGTCCCGTTGGCGCAGCGGGAGGGGGAGGGGCTGAGTCCCTCTCCTTTTCTCTTTGTTCTTGCCGAGCAGACAAGGGCTCAGCCCCTGTCACCCCCTTGTCCCTGCAGCCAAGGGGTGAAGCCCCTGCCTCTCTGGCCTTCCATCGGGCTGGTAGGGGGCCGATCCCCCTAGCCCCCTCCCACTGTTGTTCGGGCATGGGAGCAAGGCTCCCTGTCTCTGCCACTGTCTGCAGCTTGCAAGGCCCTGGCAGGAGGGCCTTTGCTATTCCAGCAGATAGGGAGCCCTGCCTCTAGTGCTCTTCCGTAGGGAGCTGAGCTCCCTGACTTCCTTCCTTTGGGTTTGGGCTGTTGACCCGCCTCCTATTTTTGGATCTTGGTGTCCTAACCTTTTTACGCATCGCACGTTGCACAACTGTGCCGCACACACCCCCACGGTCCGAGACTGTCAACTCTTATACTCGCAAGCGTACACATAACCGCAACCCCTCCAAGGTAGGGGCAAGTGATGCAAAAAGTCTAGAAAAGAATAAAATGCTAGAATACGTAAATCTATAAAAATGTAAAGATTATTTACTTTACTTTTTAATAATTATCACTACAACAAAAATGTCAATTCACGACGGATAGTAGCGACGACATTTTTCCGTCACCAATTAGCGACGGCTTAGCGAGCGTCACTAATCCGTCGCTAAGTTTCGTGATATTCACAGATGTAGCGATGGAAAATGGTCTGTCGCTACGTTGCGATGGCTTAGCGACGGACCATTTTTGTCGCAACAACACGCTGCGGTTAGCGACGGATTGGGCGACGACATTTTTCCGTCTTTACTTAGCGACGCCGTTAGTGACGGACATATTCTGTCGCTAAGGAGTTGTATATATTTACGCCGGCTTAGCGACTGAATAATTCTGTCGCTAATTTTCGCGTAAATCTGATCAGAACCCTTTTCCCTCTTTTCCTGTTTCCTCTCTCCCACCCTCCCGACGCCTTCCTCCGCCGCCTGTCGCCCCATGTTCCGCCCGAGCCATCGCCCCGCCGACCGATGCATTCCCCGCCGAAGACAGGTTCGCCCGCCCTCCCTACGCGTTTCAAGCAGGGGTTAAACCCCCTGCCTTTCCGGCATGGAGGGTCGACCCCCTGCCGGAAAGGCAGGGGGTCGACCCCCCCTGACCCCCTGCCTTTACGGCACGGCAGGGGGTTTAACCCCCTGCGTTTCCGGCTGGGGGGGTCGACCCCCTGCCGGAAACGCATGTGGTTTAACCCCTGCGTTTCCAGCAGCGGTTAAACCCCCTGCCGTAAAGGCAGGGGGTTTAACCCTCCGCCGTGCCGGAAACGCAGGGGTTTAACCCCTGCGTTTCCGGCATGGGGGGTCGACCCCCTACCTTTCCGGCAGGGGGTTAACCCCATGCCGGAACAGGCAGGGGGTTAACCCCTTGCGTTTCCGGCAGGGGGTCGACCTCCCCTGCCTTTCCGGCAGGGGGTTAACCCCATGTCGGAACAGGCAGGGGGTTAACCCCTTGCGTTTTCGGCAGGGGGTCGACCCCCCTACCTTTCCGGCAGGTCGACCCCGGCAGGGGGTCGACTCACTGGCGGAAAGGCTGGGGGTCAGTTAACCCCCTATGTTCCGTAAGGGGGTCGACCCTCTACCGGAACAACAGGGGAGTCGACCCCTTACCGGAACAACTTCCTTTTTTTTCTGGCGACTTTTTTTTAAAACTGCATTTTTTTGTGCAGATTTTTCAACGGAACCAGCTCGTGCTCAGCCACCTGTGGTAAGTAAGTGACAAAAACAATGCAAATCGGGTAAATACCCGTGGTGAGTAAGTGATGCAAGCGTATCACATGTTATTTAATTTATTAGATGTAACACTTTATTGTTCACCCACTCATTTAGTTGTTGATATTTAGGGTTGCTTTGTTGGAGTTCGGAGATTATGCTGAGCATGATTTTAATGTATGAATATGGAAGTGTTCTTATTTTTGGAGTACGAAGTTCATGCTAAGCATGGTAGTAGTTAGTGAGATATTGAAGTGTGTTTGCTGCAGGTACATGTTTGCCATTTGTTTGATATGAATGATTATGATGTATTGCAATGTTTGATGTAATTATATCCATGCTTGCATGTAGTTACTTTCAATTTGATTTTGACTTCCATGTAAAATTTTATAATAAAAGCATGCTTCAAATTATTGTATCGTGTCATTAATAGTTTGCACATGAAAATATTAAGTTATCAATGCATGCATCAAAATTCTTGTTATTGTTTGACATAGTATATTGCATGATAAATTTGATATTTTCTTCATCGTAGCATTCTGATTGTTTTCTTTTAATTCGTTAGGATACTATTCGTAACATCATACGACAGAATGATTGCAAATCATGAATGGATGTACCGTAGGATAGTGGACAATGAGTTATCGCATGAATATATGGATGGTGTTGACAGTTTTATTGAATTTGCAACGGTAAGTGTCAGTACAGTGGATCCTACATGTCAGATTAGGTGTCCCTGCAAGATTTGTAAGAATAATTGATTTGTAGAACCTCATAGCGTTAGACATCACCTATACAGGAAGGGTTTTATGAGTGATTATCAGAACTGGATGTTTCATGGAGAAGAATTTAGAAACGATTTTGATGCACGGGTGAATGTGGTGCACGATAATCCATATACGGATTTGATATTTGATGCCGCAGGAACAGAACTGGGTTCTGCTATGAGTTCTAGTGATGTAAGAACTGTCGTAGATGAAGAATCACCAAACGATGCGGCTAGTAGATTTTATGATTTACTTAGAGATGCAACGATTACTATCAATCAGATGATGTCTATGACTTCGCTTATGGTCACGATGTTGCGCATGATATGCATGTCATATCTCCATTGGCCGATGAAACATTCATAGAGGAATGTGATCCAAATGATGTACCAAGTGGATGGGCAAACAATGAAGAAGAAGAAGAAAAAGAAGAAAGTCAAACTAATGACGAGGAAGAATTCTCAAGCTAGTGAGCAAAATCTTATACTACAAACCTCTATTTAAATGCATTGCAGTACTTGATGTGAGTTGTATTGCAATACTTAGTGTGAATGATTAAAAATTTTATTTGAATGTATTGTAATACTTGATATGAATGATTCGAATGCATTGTAATACTTGATGTGAATGATTTCAATTATTTGAATGTATTATAATTTATGCAACGAATGATTTGAATTAGTGCAATACTTGATGTGAATGATTTGAATTATTTGAATGCATTATAATACTTGATGCGAATGATTTGAATGCATTGCAATGCTTGATGTGAATGACTTGAATGTGTTGTAATACTTGATGTGAATTATTTGAATGTATTGTATGACATATGTTATTTGTTAGAATATGGTTCGTGGAGGTTATAGTGGTCGCTCATCCAGTAGTAGCCAGGCTCAGCCTTTATCTTCACGGGCTCCTGTGATAGGTATATCATATAACTAATTGGATGCTTGATTAGTTCAAATGCGCATTCTGAGAATTTCTAATGTATTTTTTTACAGATGATGTTGCGCCTGTACACGACCCACCTACACCAGTTGATCACACAAGTCAACAGCCAACACAGAAAACAGGGTCTTCTCAGGCTGGCACAAGAAGACTCATTCGAATAGTGTATATCGATAATCGACCGTAAGTATTTTGTTTTCAATTATTGCATATCTTTTAAATATTTTATATTGATATTTACTGTGTAACAATTTATGTGCAGCACGAGGTTTAAGCCACAAGAAGTAGTACGGGAGATTAGGAATTCATTTCTTCAACATCTACCAGGACCAGTTGCTCAATGGAAAGAGTACCCAAAGGAGGTGTTAGACAGATTGTGGTCCTCATTCATGGTATATAGTTGTTCCTCATAGTTAATGTGTTTCATATTTAATTTATTTAAGCAATGTCTACTAACTTTCTGAAAATATTTGTAGGCTTCGAATCGCTTCGCAACTACGGTGGAAGAAAATGATGCAAGGAAGGTGTGGCAGAAGGTGGCTGCCAATCGATTTGCAGACATGCTGCACACTATGAAGACTGCAGCAAAAAAAGCATCTGGCGTAGTAGATGATCCATTACTGTAGAAGGGCCATGGTCCTATTACTATCAGGAGAGATTACTGGGATGAAATATGCGATAAGTGGGCGGGAGATGCATTTAGAAATTGCTCTCCGAAGGCTGCACAAAATCGATCGAAGATGCCTGAAGCCCATCTACACACAGGTGGATCTAGGACATTTGGGCGCCACCTGAAGAAAATGGTAACTCATTAATATATAATATTAATTTTATAAGTATTGTTGCAAACTTGTGTACTAAATCTTTTGTTATTTAACTTCGCAGGAAGCAGAAAAAGGAGGCAGTGTACCATATAAGGATGTGTTTGTAGAAACACATAAACGGAAGACCACGGGAGTCTTCGTATCAGAGAAGGCGAGAACGACAACGGTATGTATTAATTCTATTAATAATCATTGCAATATATATGCAAGTTATCATAATGTTATCATTAATTATTAATGAATACTTTAAACATTGTTTTGTAGGAGGCATATGAGCAATAGATGGTAGAGCGATATGGCGATGACACTACTCAGCATCCATCATTTGATCCTACAGCATGGGTGACTGCAGCAGGTGAACCCAAAAAAGGTCGCGTGTTCGGGTTTGTGAGTAATATGAACACTTCACCAGTTATTGGTTTTTCCAGTTACGGCTCACCGACTTCTTGCGCCGACATAAGCTCCAAGCAGCCGACTATTCTTTTCGGTGATGATGTACGCTAGATCGTTAATGAATCACTGAATAACTACTTCCAATACACCGTCGCCCCCTTTCTCTGAAATGAGATCAAGGCCGCTGTTCTGGAAACGGGATCTTCGATTCCAGGTCCCTCTTAGGTATAATCACATATTCAGTTTTTTGTCTGCTTTAGAACACATATGAGCATAATCGAATCACATATATAACTTTTTGACTGCCTAAGAACACATATGAGCATGTTATAATCACATATTCAGTTTTTTGACTGCCTTAGAGCACATATGAGCATGCTATAATAACATATAGAGTTTTTTTTTATTGCCTTAGAGCACATATGAGCATGCTATAATCACATATAAAGTTTTTTTGCCTGCCTAAGAACACATATGAGCATGATAGAATCACATATAAAGTTTTTTTGACTGCATTAGAACACATATGAGCATGCTATAATCACATATTCAGTTTTTTGACTGCCTAAGAACATATATGAGCATATTATAATCACATATTCAGTTTTTTGACTGCCTTAGCACACATATGAGCATGCTATAATAACATATAGAGTTTTTTTATTGCCTTAGACCACATATGAGCATGCTATAATCACATATAAATTTTTTTGCCTGCCTTAGAGCACATATGAGCATGTTATAATCACATATTCAGTTTTTTGACTGCCTAAGAACACATATGAGTATGATAGAATCACATATAAAGTTTTTTTGACTGCATTAGAACACATATGAGCATGCTATAATCACATATTCAATTTTTTGACTGCCTAAGAACACATATGAGCATGTTATAATCATATATTCAGTTTTTTTACTGCCTTAGCACACATATGAGCATGCACAAATCACATATAGAGTTTTTTTACTGCCTTAGAACATATATCATTTATGATAGAATCACATATAATTTTTTTTGCTTTGCCTGCCTTAGAGCACATATGAGCATGCTATAATCACATATTCAATTTTTTGACTGCCTTAGCACACATACGAGCATGATCGAATCACATATATAGTTTTTTGCCTGCCTTAAAGCACATCTGAGCATGGTAGAATCACATATTGAGTTTTTCTAGATGCCTTACAACACATATGAACATGCTATAATCACATATTCAATTTTTTGACTGCCTTAGCACACATATGAGCATGATAGAATCACATATATATATATATATATATATATATATATATATATATATATATATATATATATATATATATATATATATATATAACTTTTTGTCTGCCTTAGAGCACATATGAGCATGATAGAATCACATATAGAGTTTTTGTATTGCCTTAGATCACACATGAGCACATGATACATATAGTGTGTAATTTATTTCATTATATTTTGTTTATCAATACTGATTGTTCTTTTCTTGTGTAGGCTGCTAGCGATAATCAGCGTAGTGGAGCTGAAGGGACAAATAAAGACAATGAACAAGAAGACGCACAAAATCTTGGCGATGATTAGAGAACTGTGTTGAAGAAGTTCTATTTTTTTATGTTTCCTAATTGTAATTGTTGAATTGTAAATAATTAAACTTGTTAATTTTAAGGTGGAACGATTAATTGTTGTAGATTCTTGTTATATGAAATTTTTTGTGTGGTTTGTTTTTTATTTACAGGAAATATAAATTGTACAGTTCTCGGTATTTAATTTTCAAATAATTTTTTTTTTAATTTTTTTTCGTGTTTGCGACGGAACCATCCGTCGCTATTCATATAAATCTAGCGACGGCACAGCGACGGAAGTAAATCCGTCGCCAAGCTGTGGTCGCCGTTAGTACCGGCGGATTGGCGACGGAATATAGCGCTCGTTAGTCCGTCGCAATTAGCGACGGACCTGGCGACGGAATAATTCCGTCGCCAGTTAGCGTCGAAATATTCGCGACGTAAGCATATCGTCGCCACGTTGTCGCTAATCCGTCGCTAACATGGGTAGCGACGGATTAGCGACAGAATGTGGTCGTCGCTAATCTACTGCTTTGTTGTAGTGTATTCGGTGTTGGTACCTGATGAATTCTTTGTGCTCTTATACTTCTGCCTTCACTTTCATGTTTTCTATTATATGTTATTGGTTCTTTCTTAGCTACCATACTCGGAGCAGAGCCTTGCCTCATGTGACCCTGCTATTGCAGGCCTCGCAGGGCATACAAGTGCACATGGCGATTCTCGCTCTTTTTGAAAGACGCAAAATTGTGTAACGACACTTTAGTTTCAAAAAAAAAATCTTCTATGTGAAATCCCACCTTTTGGAGTTGACTAAGCTAGCCATTCTCTGTGCACTGCTAGATGCAGTTAGCGTTACCCCGAGTCAAGACACTTGGGAGGTATGTGGGGATTCATGGAGATCCTAAGCCCTGTATGATTTTGTTGTATACTTTGAGCACATAACAAATGACTTTGTCAGATGATGTGTTGGGTTATCCTTTGAGATACCCATGCCTACCATTGTAGACATGTCTTTTGAGAAGGACAGAATGTTGCACTACTATGGGTAGTATGAGAGGTCGGTGAAACCTCAAAACGTGCAATGAACACATTTGCTAGAACCACATAAAATGTGATGATGTATCTTCACAGACTGGATGTTCATGTGGGTCTAACAGACTAGAGCATATAGGATGAGACGGTGGTTAAGAAATCCCCATCGTGCCCATTCGTCTCTCACGGTTCATTAAGAGAGATGATGGATGGTACAAAACTTCGATGGATAGGCCATTAATGACAGTTACGGGCAAAAGACTTGGCTTTCTCAGTCATCAGAATTAGGAAAAATGGGCTACAAAAGGTAGCTTACAGTTGGATGCATCCATGGGATACTCACACGCCTTTGGGGATTTACTCTCTTGGCCACTGGTCATCCCCTTAAGAGCAGACTTAGTCAGTCACCCAATGTATCATAAAACACATAGCATAATAAACCCTCAGGATAGTCTCGATTGTTTCTATGTTTCGTGTCATATGCGTACCCACATACCCAGCTAACAATTAGAATAAAATATAACATGCTCACACTACAATTGAATGTGTACTATAGTTAGTTGTTTTGAACAAGAATAATGTGACATTTTTTCCTTTTGCGTTTCTGTATGAGCACACTGGGCAAAGTGCCCGACCACGAGTACCAATTTCGCTCTCTTCGATAAGATGTGAAATTGGGTATCGGTCTATGGGGGATTATGGACATCTCCAGATTATAGACTTGTTTGGACTTACTTGTTTCATGTTTGGGGTGCCTTTGAGTAATCCTTTGTCTACTATCATAGTTACGGCTTTTTGACAGTGATGTCGGGTTGTACTATGATGAGTAGTACGGGAGGTTGATGAACCTCATGGTATGCAATGAGTACAATTGATTACCATGCTTTCCTGAAATAAACACAATAAAGGATAATGCTTGACTAAATAAATAATAAAAATAAATAATTTTAAAATTCAGAATTAAAAAAAATAGCCAAAATACCCTTGAAAATTGACCTTTATTGCAAAATAAGGTTAAAAATAGGGTTTTTTCAAAAAAGATTTTATTTCATTCGGGGATCAAACAAGTTTAAAACAAAGCCAAATCGGGTGGAGAGCACCCTAATATGATTATGAACATGATCATACCCTAAAAATATAAAACTTTTTATGAAAAATTTGAAACATTAGAAAAAAATTATTTTTTGTCGTATTTCAGTTGAATTAGGACTCCGCGAGCATCCTATTTTTATGAAATAACTAAATAATGCATCAAATAAATTCTAAAATTCATAAAAATTGACATGGATACTTATAATGACCCTAAAATTAAAATTCAATAAAAAAATATAATTTTTGAGATTATTTTGATATAAAAATTGAATAAAAAGATGAAAATAAGCAATTTTACCTGCAGTAGAGTACTTGTCACAGTGTCAGGCTTTAATCAGATATCAAACGACCATAAAAATTTATAACATTTGACAAATAAAAATAGGACAAATGAAAAAAATAACACTTTTTACAGATCAAAAAAATCATCTTCAGTTAGAGAGATATGATTTCGGCAATACGTACTTGATTTTGACCTAAACATAATGATGTGAAACGGATAGATCCAGTTTCGGGTGTAGGGAAATATAAAAAAGAAACATCAAAATTTATAAATTTTTACAGAGACAAACTAGAGATTACAAAGAGAAAAACCCAATTTACGGATCAAAAAAATGATTTTCGGTGAGGGAGAAATCATTCTGGCAAGTTGAACCATTATTTGAATCAAAATTTTCACTCAAGAAATACAGACTATGATTGTGAGCCTTAGAAAAATAGAAATACAAGATGAAAATTTATGAAATTTTTACCACTAAAATTAGACATGTAGGTAAATCTGTGTCTTTTTACGGATCATCGATACGATCTCCGGTTATGGAGAAATCATTCTAGTAAGTTGACCCAAACCATGAATCGGGTCTGTCAGTTCACGAAATACATACGTTGTTGTTGGATCAAAGAAGCATAGAAATTTATCATAGAATTTTATAAAAATTTTACAGATTGCAGTAGACATCATGAGGAATACGCTTCTTCTTTACAGATCATCGATTGGATCTCAAACGAGGGAGATATGACCTCGGAAAGATGCTCTTGAATTTCTATAGCATTTTTCTGACTTAGAAAATAGGTTCTGTCTTTGATTTTTTAACACAGGGTTACAAATCTCTAAAAATCTTGATTGTTTTATTAAAAATCATAGGTATATGAATAATTTCACCATAAAAAAATCAGATTTTATTAGCATATATAAACTGGTAAAATAAATATATTAACAAATGGTCAGATTTGTAAATAACAAATCTAAAACCGTAAAATGAGATAACATGGATTATTCATGCTAAAAACATAAAAAAATGTTTAACTAATGCAATGAATCATGATTTGATGCTTGAACAACTAAAATAAACATGAATATGATAAAATAAACAAAAAAATTAAGGAAAATATAGTTACAAATTTGATTTAGCCATTAAAAGAGATATTCGACCTATAAAAAGGTTGAATCTCGATCTTTTTTGGATATTTAACATAATAAACGATTTGCCAACGATTCCAACGGATCAAAAATGTGAAAATAACCATGGATGATCAATAGTTCATCATCTTGGGTCGTGAGCATTGTCCTTGAATGAAAAAAAAGAGAAACACATGCACAAAAGGGGGCAACAATGGTGGAAATAATAGAAAAATAATTAAAAAATAAAAAGAGGAAGGGATGCTCACCTTGGGCTGCAACAATGGAGGATGCTGGACTTGAGGAGAAAGAAAGAGCAATGAGAGAGGGAGAGAAGATGATGTGGGGGTCAAAATCCTAGATGGCCCTATTTATAAAAAATTTTAAAACTCTTAATTAAGAGTTAGATTTGTTTAAAAGAGTTTCAAAACAAATAAAACTAAGGGGAGGGAGTGTGGGGGGGGGGGGATTTCTACATGGGAGTTTTAACCTAACAAGGCACTAACTAATTAACACTAATTGAGTCCTAATTGACTTTGAAAATCCTCAAATGTGGCACCACCTCTGTGGGCCCACATTTAGTTTTTAAAACTTTAATTAAAGGTTAAAAACAAGGTTTAAAAATACTAAAATAAAGGTAGAGTTTTAAAATCAATTTTGACTTTTTCAAACTTCTAATATAACTTGAACACTAACTAAACCCTAAACTAACCTAAATATTCTCAAATGTGGTGCCACCTACTGTGGGCCCCATTTGATTTTTCAAAAAACAATTTTAGAAACCTAAAAATAAAGGGGTTAAAAATGATTTTTTCGAAAAGCTTCAAAAGGACACCTATAATCACTAATATTTTTGTATTTTTTGAAATGTGTCAAACATGAAAATGAATTGGAATTGGATAAGAAAATGAAAAATTAGGGTTTACACCCCTGCAGGGTGAGCCCCACACGAAGAAAGTTGTAAAAATTGGAAATTGGTTTAAAAATCGAGTTTAAAACGAATCCAGATCATTTTTTCTAAGGAAAATGTTTTTTAATAAAGGATGTAAAGCCCTGGAGATTGGCCAAATAAAAAATGTCGATTTAAAACCCTGGTTTTTAAAAATGATTTCAAAATAAGGTTTCGCAACTCGAATCTGGATTTGAGATTTTGAAAAAGCAGAGATTTGGACCTCGAAGATGACATGCAATGCAATGAAATGCAATAAAATGCTATGACACAATGAGAAATGACATGAAATAATATCAAATGGTATAAAATGATATGAAATATAAACCCTCGGCAAAGGATTTGAAGTCCCGGACCCCTGGCAAGGACAAAGAACTTAACATTTTTGTTTGAAGGCAAAAATTGATAATTAGATATCAGACCCGCTGTTGGATCTGATCCAAATGTGATTTGACTCTCAGATATGGCTAAAATTTCTAGGAAAGGAACCGATCTGAGCTTTGATTAGTTTTTTATACCAGCTGGGAGAATGATAAAATGAGGTTTCAGACCAAAATGATTTGAGAAATGATTTTTCCCCTGCAGGGTATCGAGTGACACTGGAACGAGATTTTAACTGGTTTACACTGAATCCTAGGGTTTCTAAACTCAGGAGAACTAAAAAGACACTGACTCAACTAAACTTTCAGGCTGAATGATTGAGAAATGACCCAATTCTCAGAGAAATGGTGAGAAATCACCACTGGAGTGAAGTGGGTCACAAAAATGTACTATGTTTGAGCTGGAATAAAGGTCAGTAATACTGAGATGAACTAAATCTAGAGCTCAAACACTAGCTCAACTGACTGGATTTAGTTCAATTTCAGTTGAAATAAGCTAAAATGGACTCCAATAATATGGGGAATAGGTTTGAACTAAAACTGGACCACTTGAACTCTCGATGAGCTCAAGTTAGACTCAAAAGGACATGATTGACTGAAATTGATTTACTCGAAGACAATTGGCTTGTATTTGAGCTAGAAATGAGCTCATTTCTTGAGAAATAAACTGATTTTAGTCGAAATGGTCAGAAATGAACATAGTTCGCTCATCGTGAGCTCAGAGAAGCTAAAAATGACTGGCATTCTAACTGTTCTAAACTTAAAAATGAGCTTTGTTGATTCTGAGTGGTTGAGATCTAAGGTGACCTAAGGGTAAAATGGTAAATTTTCTAACAAAATAGGGGTAAAATGGCACCTAAACTGAGATCAACCTAGGATTAAACTCTTAAGAGGATTGGCATCTGCTGAAAGGGGATGTTTGAAGATGAACAAGGAAAATTTGGGGTATTTACAGATGTCACTCTTTGCTACTAAGTCGGTTTAGAGCCGAGCTTAATGGCAAAAACACACATACCAACTTTGGGCTATAAAAATGCCTCAATTAGAATAATCTGACTGGGTATGGAAGAATTAGCTCTGGTGATAATGGTGGTAGATATAAAATGGGGGATGAAGAAGAAGATTCACCTCATCAAAATGAGGCTCAGGTTCGGCCCTTACCTGAATGGGAAGAAGATAATACCTCAGGAAATAAGGCTCAGGTGTAACCCTTAACCTGAACGGGCATGAATAATATGGAATCCTCGAATGAAGAAACCATGATGGAACCCAGATTTTACAAAATAGATTCAAGAGGGGTTTGCAAAAGGTAAGAAAAATGAGATTGCAGGAGGAAACTCAAAAGATGAATAAGGCAATTCTTTCGAAGAAGTATAAGGCAAACTTTTCGTTAGTGCAAAAGACAAATAAGGCAACTCTCTCAAAGAGGGGAAAGGGTGACTCTTTCGACAACACAAAAGACAAATGAGGCGGCTCTTTTGAAGTGGAACAAAGCAATTTTTTTGATAACACGAAAGATGAATAAAGCAATCCTTTCAGAAAAGAGCGAGGCAATTCTTTCGACAATGCGAAAGACGAATAAGGTAATCATGTCGGAGAGGAGCGAGGCAATTCTTTCGGCAACGCGAAAGATGAATAAAGTAATCCTTTAGACAACACGAAAGATGAGTAGGGAAATCCTTTCAGAGAGTAGTGAGGCAATTCTTTCGACAACGCGAAAGACAAATAGGGCAATCCTTTCGAAGAGAAGTAGGGTGATTCTTTCGACAACGTGAAAAACGAATAAGGAAATCCTTTTGAAGAGGAGTGAGGCAATTCTTTCGACAACGCGAAAGATGAGTAGGGCAATTCTTTTAGAGGGGAGTGAGGCAATTCTTTCGATAATGTGAAAGACGAATAGGGCAATCCTTTCGGAGAGGAGTGAGGCAATTATTTTGACAATGCGAAAGACGAACAGGGCAATCCTTTTGGAGAGGAGTAAAACAATTCTTTCGACAACGCAAAAGATGAATAAGGCAATCCTTTCAGAGAGGAGTGGGGCAATTCTTTCGACAACGCGAAAGATGAGTAGAGCAACCCTTTCAGAGAGGAGTGAGGCAATTTTTTTGGCAACGCGAAAGATGAATAGGACAATCCTTTCAGAGAGGAGTAGGACGATTCTTTCGGCAACGTGAAAGACGAATAGGGCAGTCTTTTTGAAGAGGAGTGAGGCAATTCTTTCGATAATGTGAAAGATGAGTAGGGTGATTCTTTTGCTAACACAAAAGATGAATAGGGCAATCCTTTTATAGAGGAGTGAGGCAATTCTTTCAACAACGCGAAAGATGAGTAGGGCAATCCTTTTGGAGAACAGTGAGGCAATTCTTTCGATAATGCAAAAGATGAGTAGAGAAATCCTTTCAGAGAGGAGTGAGGCAATTCTTTCGACAATGCGAAAGACGAATACGAATAGGGCAGACCTTTCGGAGAGGAGTAGGGCGATTCTTTCAACAATACAAAAGATAAATAGGGCGACTCTTTTAAAGAGGTATAAGGTGAGGCCAAAATGTATCAAAATAGACATCGAGCTCTCTCTTTATGTTAGGATAGCTAGAAATTATTGCAAAAATGATAAAAGTTGTAGTTGATTCAAAGTAATTGAGAGTAAGCACATTTTCTTGGAAGATATTCCCTCTTATACCTAGAGTATTACTTCCAATTGGGCTAACTCCGTAGAATCCAAAAGCAAGATCAAATTATTGTTGTTGAGTTTCTTTAAGGAAGCTATTCATTTCCTTGATATGAAAAGAAAGGAAGATATTCTCGGTTTTATAAAAGTGTTTTATGAAAAGATATTGATAAAAGAATTTCACATAAGTAAAGAAGATTCTTGGCAGTTTTGGCAGTTTGATATTTGGGGTTTACCCATGATGATCGTTTTACACTCTTTTGAGACATATAGATTGAGGTTTTTTGGGGGTTTGGCAAGAATTTCATCACATCAGCCTTCAACTTGGTGATGTTTTGATTTTCCCTGGAAGGATATGTCATATACTCTTTCATCTTGGAGATGTTTCAAGTCTTCTTTGGTCTCAGGAATTAGATTGATAATATTGTCTCTTTGATTGAAATCTCTTGAAGGTCTTTTAAACTCTTTTGAGACATGAAAAGTATGCTCTCTTGGGATTTGACGAGAATTTCATCACATCAGTCTTCAACTCGGTGATGTTCTGATTTTCTTTGAAAAGATGCATCACATGTTTCTTCAACTTGGAGATGATCTGAGTCTTCTTTAGTCCCAAGAATTAGATTGATTATATTGTCTTTTGAATTGAAAATCTTTTTATGATAAATCAAATATCTTTTAGAGATTGTCGGGAGGTTCATCGCATCAGTCTTCAACTTGGTGATGATTTAAACTTTTCCTGGAAGGACACGTCACATGCTCCTTCAACTCAGAGATGATCTGGGTCTTCTTTGGCCACAGGGGTCTAGTTCATCCATCCGTCTTCAACTTGACAATAGGTGAGAGCTTCCTTTTGTAGATAGTTAGTTGCAGCTTGATTGATTAAAAAGATATTGAGGTTGAGTGAATTCTTTTTTTGTTCAGGATATTTTTACTGCCCTATTATCAGAGGAATGGTCTTTAAAAATGTGTCATAGCTATGATCAATACCGGTTCACGTATGCCTTTTCAATATCATTGAATTTTTTCTTTGCTAGTCATATCAAGGATTTTTCTTCATCCTTTTGGTTGACCAACAAAAAAAGCTTAAATTTTCTTCTTTCTCCGCAAGAGCTTTGTCCTTTGGGAGAGAACGTTGAAAGTAACTTGAGGTAAAATTTTATGTAATAAAAATTTGAGATCAACAACTATTTTTGATGATAAATTGGCAAAATATCTTGAAATCCTTAGTGAAAGAAATTGATTGATATCCAACTAAAGCCCTGAAAAGACTCAGTATTTAATAAAAGATCAACTTTGAAAGTTGAATTTTGGAATGAAAGTCCAAGATGAAACTTGGATATCCAAAAGAAAAGTTAGGAAGTTTGAGCCAGAACTCGAACCTTCGAAGGAAAACTAAAACGATTCTTGAATTTGAAAGAAAATTCGAGTTGAAACTCAAATTGTCAAAGAAAACTGGAAAATTCGAGTCAAAACTCAAATCTTCAAAAGAAAACTAGAATGGTTTGAATTTTAAGGAAAAAAAATTTGAGTCAGAACTTGAATCCCAAAGGAAACTGGAAAATTCAAGTCAGAACTCAAATCTTCGAAGGAAAACTAGACCAATTCGGATTTTAAGGAAAAAAAATTTGAGCCGGAACTCGAATTTCTGAAGGAAAAACTAGACAAATTCGGTTTAAAGAAAGGAAAATTTGAGTCAGAACTTGAATCTTTGAAGGAAAAAACTAGACTAATTCTTGGATTTTATGGAGAGAAAACTTGAGTCGGAACTCAAATCTTCAAAAAAAAAACTGAAAATTTTGAGTCGGGACCCAAATCTCAAAGGAAAACTAAAACGGAAAAAAAATTTGAGTTGGAACTCAAATTTTCAAAGGAAACTGGAAAATTTGAGTCGGAACTCAAATCTTCGAAGTAAAACTAGAACGGTTCGAATTTTAAGGAAAAAAAATTTGAGTTGGAACTCGAATCTCAAAGAAAACTGGAAAATTCAAGTCGAAACTCAAATCTTCAAAGGAAAACTAGACCAATTCAAATTTTAAGGAAAGGAAATTCAAGTCGGAACTCGAATCTTTGAAGGAAAAACTAGACCAATTCGATTTTAAGGAAAGAAAATTTGAGTTGGAACTCGAATCTCTGAAGAAAAAACTAGACCAATTCTTGGATTTGAAGGAGAGAAAACTCGAGTCAAAACTCAAATCTTTAAAGGAAAAACTAGAAATTTTGAGTCGGGACCTGAATCTTAAAGGAAAACTAAACCAACTCGGAAGTTGGGTTTTGAAGGTAAGTCCAGCGTAAGGTTGGTTTTTTAAAGGAGATTTCAACCTATGGGTTGAGTTTTGAAAAAGATACTGGTTTTAAAAGGAAATCAATCATGAAAAACCAGTAAGCCTAGTTTTTTAGAAAAATACTAGAGCCTAGAGTCAAATTTGAAAAGATTGGTGAAGGTAGTTTTGAAAGGTGACTCAACCCGAGGGTTGATCTTGAGAAGACCGATTCTCTACAAGTGCTTAGTGGTTGTGATGGGAGATTTTCAATTTTCACCCTCGCAATTGTCATAGACAACTCTCGAGAGTCTCAGGATTATCCCTTATCCTGAATGGGTATATGAATTTAATGTGAATTGATGCTAATGAATGCAAATGAATGCAAATAGAGGCAAATGAATGCCAATAAATGCAAATGAATGGTGAGAGATTTTGTTTGATCATGCCTGCATGCATGACGTTTTGAGGTAAACACATAGAGCAATCCTTTCAGAGAGGAGTGAGGCAATTCTTTCAACAACACGAAAGATGAGTAGAGCAACCCTTTCAGAGAGGAGTGAGGCAATTTTTTTGGCAACGCGAAAGATGAATAGGACAATCCTTTCGGAGAGGAGTAGGACGATTCTTTCGATAACGTGAAAAACGAATAGGGAAATCTTTTTGAAGAGGAGTGAGGCAATTCTTTCGACAATGTGAAAGATGAGTATGGTGATTCTTTTGCTAACGCAAAAGATTAATAGGGCAATCCTTTTAGAGAGGAGTGAGGCAATTCTTTCAACAACGCGAAAAATGAGTAGGGCAATCCTTTTAGAGAGGAGTGAGGCAATTCTTTCGATAATGCAAAAGATGAGTAGGGAAATCCTTTCAGAGAGGAGTGAGGCAATTCTTTCGACAATGCGAAAGACGAATATGAATAGGGAAATCCTTTCGGAGAGGAGTAGGGCGATTCTTTCGACAATACGAAAGATAAATAGGGTGACTCTTTTAAAGAGGTATAAGGTGAGGCCAGAATGTATCAAAATGGACATCGAGCTCTCGCTTTATGTTAGGATAGCTAGAAAATATTGCAAAAATGATAAAAGTTGTAGTTGATTCAAAGTAATTGAGAGTAAGCACATTTGCTTGGAAGATATTCCCTGTTATACCTAGAGTATTACTTCCAATTGGGCTAACTCCGTAGAATCCAAAAGCAAGATCAAATTATTGTTGTTGAGTTTCTTTAAGGAAGCTATCCATTTCCTTGATATGAAAAGAAAGGAAGATATTCTCGGTTTTATAAAAGTGTTTTATGAAAAGATATTGATAAAAGAATTTCACATAAGTAAAGAAGATTCTTGGCAGTTTTGGCAGTTTGATATTTGGGGTTTACCCATGATGATCTTTTTACACTCTTTTGAGACATAAAGATTAAGCTTTTTTGGAGGTTTGACAAGAATTTCATCACATCAGCCTTCAACTTGGTGATGTTTTGATTTTCCCTGAAAGAATATGTCATATACTCTTTCATCTTGGAGATGTTTCAAGTCTTCTTTGGTCCCAGGAATTAGATTGATAATATTGTCTCTTTGATTGAAATCTCTTGAAGGTCTTTTAAAATCTTTTGAGACATGAAAAGTATGCTCTCTTGGAATTTGACGAGAATTTCATCACATCAGTCTTCAACTCGGTGATGTTCTGATTTTCTTTGAAAAGATGCATCACATGTTTCTTCAACTTAGAGATGATCTGAGTCTTCTTTAGTCCCAAGAATTAGATTGATTATATTGTCTTTTGAATTGAAAATCTTTTTATGATAAATCAAATATCTTTTAGAGATTGTCGGGAGGTTCATCGCATCAGTTTTCAACTTGGTGATGATTTAAACTTTCCCTGGAAGGACACATCACATGCTCCTTCAACTCGGAGATGATCTGGGTTTTCTTTGTCCCTGGGGGTCTAGTTCATCCATCCGTCTTCAACTTGACAATAGGTGAGAGATTCCTTTTGTAGATAATTAGTTGCAGCTTGATTGATTAAAGAGATATTGAGGTTGAGTGAATTCTTTTTTTGTTCAGGATATTTTCACTGCCCTATTATCAGAGGAATGGTCTTTAAAAATGTGTCATAGCTATGATCAATACTGGTTCACGTATGCCTTTTCAATATCATTGAATTTTTCCTTTGCTAGACATATCAAGGATTTTTCTTCATCCTTTTGGTTGACCAACAAAAAAAGCTTAAATTTTCTTCTTTCTCCGCAAGAGCTTTGTCCTTTTGGAGAGAACACTGAAGGTAACTTGAGGTAAAATTTTATGTAATAAAAATTTGAGATCAACAACTATTTTTTATGATAAATCGGCAAAATATCTTGAAATCCTTAGTGAAATAAATTGATTGATATCCAACTAACATATCTGTGACTAGACTGAGCCCTGAAAAGACTCAGTATTTAATAAAAGATCAATTTTGAAAGTTGAATTTTTGAATGAAAGTCCAAGACGAAACTTGGATCTCCAAAAGAAAACTGGAAAGTTTGAATCAGAACTCAAATCTTCAAAGGAAAACTTGAAAGTTTGAGTTGGGACTCAAATCTTTGAAGGAAAATTAGGAAGTTTGAGTTGAAACTCTAATCTCTAAAGAAAAGTTAGGAAGTTTGAGTCGGAACTTGAACCTTCGAAGGAAAACTAAAACGATTCTTGGATTTGAAAGAAAAGTCGAGTTGAAACTCAAATTGTCAAAGAAAACTAGAAAATTCAAGTCAAAACTCAAATCTTCAAAAGAAAACTAGAATGATTTGAATTTTAAGGAAAAAAAAATCGAGTCAGAACTTGAATCCCAAAGGAAACTGGAAAATTCAAGTCGGAACTAAAATCTTCGAAGGAAAACTAGACCAATTCGGATTTTAAGGAAAAAAAAATTGAGCCGGAACTCGAATCTCTGAAGGAAAAACTAGACAAATTCAGTTTTAAGGAAGGAAAATTTGAGTCAGAACTCAAATCTCTGAAGGAAAAAACTAGACTAATTCTTGGATTTTAAGGAGAGAAAACTCGAGTCAGAACTCAAATCTTCAAAAAAAACTGGAAAATTTGAGTCGGGACCCGAATCTCAAAGGAAAACTAAAACGATTCTTGGATTTGAAAAAAAATTCGAGTTGGAACTCAAATTGTCAAAGGAAACTGGAAAATTTGAGTCGAAACTCAAATCTTCGAAGTAAAACTAGAACGGTTCGAATTTTAAGGAAAGAAAAATCGAGTTGGAACTCGAATCTCAAAGAAATCTGGAAAATTCGAGTCGAAACTCAAATCTTCAAAGGAAAACTAGACCAATTCAAATTTTAAGGAAAGAAAATTCAAGTCGGAACTCAAATCTTTGAAGGAATAACTAGACCAATTCGATTTTATGGAAAGAAAATTTGAGTTGGAACTTGAATCTCTGAAGAAAAAACTAGACCAATTCTTGGATTTGAAGGAGAGAAAACTCGAGTCAAAACTCAAATCTTTAAAGGAAAAACTAGAAATTTTGAGTCGGGACCTGAATCTCAAAGGAAAACTAAACCAACTCGGAAGTTGGGTTTTGAAGGTAAGTCCAGCGTAAGGTTGGTTTTTTAAAGGTGATTTCAACCTGTGGGTTGAGTTTTGAAAAAAATACTGGTTTTAAAAGGAAATCAATCATGAAAAACCAGTAAGCCTAGTTTTTTAGAAAAATACTAGAGCCTAGAGTCAAATTTGAAAAGATTGGTGAAGGTAGTTTTTAAAGGTGACTCAACCTGAGGGTTGATCTTGAGAAGACCGATACTCTACAAGTGCTTAGTGGTTGTGATGGGAGATTTTCAATTTTCACCCTCGCAATTGTCATAGACAACTCTCGAGAGTCTCAGGATTATCCCTTATCCTGAATGGGTATATGAATTTAATGTGAATTGATGCTAATGAATGCAAATGAATGCAAATAGAGGCAAATGAATGCCAATAAATGCAAATGAATGGTGAGAGATTTTGTTTGATCATGCCTGCATACATGACGTTTTGACGTAAAAACAATTTTTTAAAAGATGCCCCGGTATGACTAGGGACTAAAACATTGAACAAAAGGATAAATAATTGGTATTTAACGAACGCTCTCTGAAGGTAACAAGGTAACAGACTTCTTGATCGATTCAGAAGGCACTCTGAAAGAGGTTTCTCCTTGTAAAAAGACATATTACAAAGAAGGAGAAAGAGCAACAAAGAAGATCGCACCAACAATGAGAAAAGTTGATAATTTTATTGATGCATTGAAGGAAGAATGACAAATCAAGGAAAGAAAAATGGGATTACATCATCCCTTCAAAATGACAAAAGCAAGATGAGAAATGGGAAAGCAATGGCATTGTCAGTTTCTTGAATGATCAAGAAAAAGCTTAGTCGGAACGGTTGACTAGTGTCTTTTTCATCTTTAACAAGGAGATTCTTGTCAATGCGGTCTTGAACAATGTTCTTGAAGACAAAATAGTGGTCGGTGTCGTGCCCTACTGCCCGATAAAATTTGCAGAACTGATTCATGAATCTTTCCATGATCGTTGGAGGGTCTGTGGCTTTTGGGAGCTTTACTAATTCCTTGGTCAACATATATTCAAGGACTTCGTCGAGTGACTGCTCTAGAGGAGTGAACTTGTAATCGTTACCCCAACCGTCATGTTTTATCTTTTCTTTCTGTTGAAAGTTGGACTGAACAGGTTTGTCATTGTGCTTAGAAGACTTCTCCTTCTGACCTGCATGGTTGTCCTTGCTACCTTTGTTGTCATTGTTGTTGGAGGTGGCAGAGAGGGTGAAGTTTTTCTTCTTCTTTTAATCTTGATTGTTCTTGACGAGGGTGATACATTCATAGACTCCGTTCTCCATCCCTATCTTGAGCCACTCGGCTCATTCAGTAAGTTCAATGAAAGACTTGGAAGGTGAGGTGGAAATAAGCCTTCTCAGGGGCTGCGAGAAGTTGTTGAGGATAATTTGGAGTCTGTGCTCCTCTAAGATGGGGTTTCCCATTTTATTGCAAGTACCCCTCCATTTTATTGCAAGTACCCCTCCATAGCCAATCCCATCAAACTTGACAAATTTGCGGGGGAGATCTTTCAGAATATCGTTCCCTTGAAGGCCATCGTAGAAGTCCTCACTTGTGTAGGTTTTCTTGCTTTTATCACGGGCTTATAAGTCCTTGACCATCCTGGTCACTTCCTTCAGCTGAAGCTGGATCATATCTGTTGAGAAACTATATTTTGATGACACACAATATGATACACTGTCATATTTGATTTAATATGATATGATAATATGTCTTCTTGAAAAATGTTATATTATGACTGGATATGCTTTGTCATGTATCTAACGAGTATTTGATGCAAGGATATCTCACCCAAAAAGGATGGAGACCTCCTGATTCAAGTACAACCTTGGTGCAATCATACTCCTTGAAGAAAAAGCTTGATGAGCCAATGCATTCTCAAAGATCATCTAAAGGAATCAGCTACTTCAAGATAAAGACTTTTTTCTTCTTTAGAGTCATATGTAACAGAACCTTCAGAAGCATGCATATTGCATATTACATACTTTATCATACAAGTCACTCATTCACAAAAGCTATGTTTCATAAAACTATACGATATTTTCAAAACGCACTTTTTTGAAAACCAATCATTGTACCTTACAAACTTTTATGAGAAAGGTATTTTAGCTCATGATTTCAAAAAGCAATAATTGTACCTTCTATCATGTATAAGACAACTTGAAAAGAAATAAAAAGTAATGATTTTAAGTATGTAAGAAAAAGACAAAACATAGAAATCGACTAGTTGAACTAAACAAAGAAAAACTAAATATGTTTAGAAAAGACTTTAGTTACTTTTTACAACTCAAAGAATATTGACTTACTTAAAGTCATTGTTTTTTCTGAAAACATTAAATACCTCCTCAAAAACTTGTTTAGAAATGACTATCTTAATCCCACTCAAGAATGTCGACTTGCTTAAAGTCTTCATTCTCTGTGTAGACATTAAGTAGCACATCATAAAGTATTTTGAGATTTGACCATTTACAAATTAAAGGACTCAAAGCATTTATTGTACTTACACCCCATTTAAGTAAAGAAGTGACGATTTCTAAATAAAATACTAAAGTACTACAAATCATTAATGTGAATAAAGACAAAACTACATGATAGTTTATAATCCAACGTTCAATGTACTATAAGTCATTTATTATGAGAAATGGACTTTTATATAAAATATATCATACTTAAAATACTACAACGACTAGTGTACCCCATACACTACTTTTATAGAAAGAAGACTTTTTCAAAAATCGATAAAGTGTTGTTTGAAATGACTTGACATCTCATATCCCAAAAAGACCATCATTTAAAAAAGGCAACGACTATTTTTCTAAGGCTACATAAACACAATCAAATAATTTATTCACAAGGACATGTGAGCTTATAACGAGAAAAATTCCTAGTGATATTTGAAAAAGAGAGCCTAAAAAAAAAAGAGAAAAAGTCAAGAACAACTCTTTGACAAAGAGTATCTTCTGAGTGAAAAGAACAGAACATTCTGAGAATCTTTCATTCGTGCATTCCTATCATTCTGAAGGTTCTATAGGAAGTATTGTAACTTTCTGTTATTCACTGTATTTCTTCTTTGTTGAAAGAAGTAGACCTCTGTGAAAGAGGGTGTGCCCCTTCTCTGTTGAGAGAAGAAGACCTCTGTGAAAGAGGGTGTTTTCCTTCTTTGTTGAAAGAAGTAGACCTCTGTGAAAGAGGGTGTTCCCCTTCTCTGTTGAGAGAAGAAGACCTCTGAGGAAGATGGTGTTGTACTATTTATCCAGTAACTCGGATGTTATAGTGGAAAGCTCAAGTGGTTTGCTTGGGGACTGGATGTAGGTCAGAGTTTTGACCGAACCAGTATAAACTCTGTGTTTTATGTGTTGTGCCTTATTGTATTTTGTTTTTAATTTATCGATCTTTTAAAAAATTTCACTATTCACCCCCCTCTAGTAGAATTTCATTTGGTATCAGAGCAGGTTTGCTGGTTTCGACATAACAAGTCTTCCAGCACAAATGGCATCTACCTCTTATGCTCGTGATATTGAAGGTCAACACGCATCTCGTCCTCCTTTCTTCAACGGCTTCAACTATGGATACTGGAAATGCAGAATGACTATATTTCTCAAGTCCATAAATTTTGTTGTATGGAAAATTGTTGAGCATCTATACACATCTCGATCCGCAGACTATAGCTTATGGTCTGATGAAGAAAAGAAAATGGAAAATCTAAATGCAAAGGCTATGAATGCCTTATATTATGCCATTAATCAAAATGAATTCAATAGAATATCTATTTGTGAATCTGCATATGATATTTGGCATTCTCTGAAGGTTATTCATGAAGGAACCAACAAAGTGAAAGAAGCCAAAATCTCATCTCTTGTCCGAAAATATGAGTTGTTCAAAATGAACAAAGATGAACCCATCACAGAGATGTTTACAAGATTCACCAACATCACCAACGACCTGAAATCTCTAGGAGAAACCTATTCCCAGACAGATAAGGTGAAGAAAATCTTGAGATCTCTCTCAACTGATTGGGAGAAAAAGACTACAGCTATTGAAGAAGGTCAAGATTTATCCAAGCTTACCTTGGATGACTTAATAGGCAATCTTATGGCCTATGGAGTCCATATGAAGGAAAGAAGGGAAGAGGAATAACCTACAAAGAAAACTCTAGCCTTCCCAGCTCTTTCTGAGAATGAGGACTCAAAAAAAAAATCTGAAATTGCGCTACTCACCAGAAAATTCCAGCGATTAATGAGAAAGAACCGGCTTCAAAATAAGCACAAGGAAAGAAAAGATTTTAAGGAAGATTCCATGTGCTATCAGTGTAACAAGCCAGGTCACTTAAGGCGTGACTGTCCTCTTCTTAAAAGAAAATCCAAAACTGAGGAACCAAAGAAGAGGTTCTTCAAGAAAAAGGCTTTGCATGCTCAATGGGATGATTCAGAACTATCCACAAGTGAAGAGTCAAGTGATGATGAAGCTAAAACCGCCAACATGTGCTTCATGGCAGAAAGCTCTGTAAGTGAATCCCTTGATTTCTCCTTTGAAGAACTTCAAAATGCTATTCAGGAACTTTTTGAAGAATCAAGAAAAACGATTCTCAAAAATAAATGTTTGAAATCTGAAAATCTAGAGCTTATGCTGAAAAATGAAAAACTCAGTATTGAAAATTCTGAGTTACAAAAGAAAAATTTTCTGATTACTTCTAAAATCTCTTCTACTAGCTCCAAAACTAAAAATCTTCAAGTAGAAATTCCAGAATTAAAAAGTAAAACTGAGAACCTTATGAAAACGGTTTTCAAGTTTACTAAAGGAAAAGAGAACCTGGATAAACTCCTATCCTCTCAAAAAGTCTCTTTCTACAAGAATGGTATTGACTACTCTCATTTCAACAAACCTTCTTGTATGAATCAAAAGACCACTTTTGTCAAAGGTTCTTCTGAACCTAAAAAGGAGTATTATAATTTTAATTTCTTGTACTCCTCTAAAGTTATAGACAAACCCAAATAAAAATGGATATGGGTTCCAAAGTCTAACAAAAATGGACCCGACCGGGTACCAAAAAGAATTTTTACTTAATTTTTTGCAGGCTTCAAAGAAGAAGAACAGATGGATACTAGACAGTGGATGTTCAAAACATATGACAGGACGTCCAGATCTTTTTGTTGTTCTTCATCATAAAGAAGGAGGAATTGTCACCTTTGGAGATAACAACAAAGGTTTGATAATTGGTATTGGTAATATTGGCAATATTGATAAACCTCTTATCAAAGATGTTCTCCTTGTTAAAGGCTTAAAACATAACCTTCTAAGCATAAGTCAAATGTGTGATACAAGATATAATGTTAACTTTAAACTTGATGCATGCCTTATAGCAGACACTAACGAAAACATCATTTTAAAAGGTATAAGAAGAAATAATATATATGAATTATACCTAGAAAACATTACTGAACATTGCCTTATAGCTAATAATGACACTCAACATTTATGACACATGAGAATGTGTCATGTCAACTCCAAATACATGTCTAAATTAGCTAAAAACAATTTAGTACGTGGGTTACCTAAAATATCTTTTAAAAGGGACTATTTTTGTGATGCATGTCAACTAGGAAAATTGTCAAAATCATCTTTTAAATCAAAAAATATTGTTTCAAGTAAAAGACCTTTAGAGCTTCTCCACCTGGATCTTTTTGGTCCTTCTAGAGTAGCTAGTCTTAATCATAATAAATATGCTTTTGTCATTGTAGATGATTACTCAAGATTTACTTGGGTCATATTTTTGAAAAACAAAAGTGATACGTTTTGTGAATTTAAAATTTTATGTAAAAAGTTACAAAATAAAAAATCTTGTTCTATTATAAAAATCCGTAGTGACCATGGAGGAGAATTTGATAATGAACTTTTTGTAAATTTTTGTAACTTGCATGGTATTTCTCATAACTTTGCCTTTCCTAGAGCTGCACCTCAAAATGGTGTAGTAGAAAGAAAGAATAGAACCCTTCAGGAATCTGCTAGAACTATGTTTCAACATAATAATCTTGCTAAATCTTTTTGGGCAGAAGTTGTTAATACTCATGCTATATAACAAATAGAGTTCTTATTAGGCCTTTATTAAATAAAACTCCTTATGAATTATTCTATGACAGAACTCCAAGAATAGACTATTTTAAAGTCTTTGGATGTAAATGCTTTATCCTTAACACAAAAGATAGCCTGGATAAATTTGATGCTAAATCTGTTGAAGGCATATTCTTAGGATATTCAAGTCATAGTAAAACATACAAAGTTTTTAATAAGAGTTCAAATACTATTGAAGACTATATGCATGTCAGTTTTTGTGAATCTATTGATCAATCTGTTCTTAAGCAGACTAACGATGATGATGTTGAAAGTACAGATTTATTCCTAGATAACACAGCTAAATCTAATGAAGATGATCATCAAAGAACATTTGTTGAAATCAAATATCATCCTCAAAAGCAGATTTTGGAAGACCTGACCAAGGGGGTTCAAACTAGAGCTCAGCTGCAACGAATTGCAAACATGGCATTCATTTCTCAACTTGAACCAAAGAAGATTGATGAAGCCATCATCGATGAGTTCTGGATGCTAGCCATGACTGAAGAACTGAATCAATTCCAAAGAAATGACATTTGGGATCTTGTACCAAGACCAAAGGATCATCAGATCATTGGGACAAGATGGATCTTCAGAAACAAGCTAGATGAAACAGGTAATGTTATAAGAAACAAGGTAAGACTAGTAGCTCAAGGATACAACCAGGAGGAAGGTATTGACTTTGATGAAACATTTGCTCCTGTTGCTAAACTTGAATCTATTAGAATGTTCTTAGCATATGCAAGCTATATGAATTTTAAACTATATCAAATGGATGTTAAAAGTGCTTTTCTAAATGGGTTTATAAATGAAGAAGTTTATGTAAAACAACCTCCAAGCTTTGAAAATGAACAATATCTAGATCATGTTTTCAAACTAAAACATGCTTTATATGGATTAAAACAAGCACCTCGTGCTTGGTATGACAGACTCAAAACCTTTTTATTAAAAACTGATTTTTCTATAGGCAAAGCAGACTCTACTCTATTTGTGAAAATAGTGAATAATCATACCCTAATTGTTCAAATTTATGTGGACGATATCATCTTTGGATCTACTAACAGCACTCTCTGTGAAGATTTTTCTAAGTCCATGCAGAAAGAATTTGAAATGACTATGATGGGTGAACTCACCTACTTTCTTGGACTGCATATTAAGCAAACCAAGGATGAAGTCTTCATCAATCAATCTAAGTATGCTCATGAACTTCTGAAGAGGTTCAACATGAACTCAACTGCTTCAAAGAATACTCCTATGAGCACAACTACTGTTTTGGACAAAGATGAAGATGGTAAGTCTGTGGATACAAAGGTATACCGAGGTATGATAGGATCACTACTCTATTTAACTACTAGTCGTCCAGATATCATGTTCAGTGTTTGCTTGTGTGCTAGATTTCAGTCAAATCCAAAAGAATCACATCTTAAAGCTGTAAAAAGAATAATGAGATATTTAAAAGACATAGTTGATTTTGGATTATTTTATTCAAAATCTTCTACATTTGATTTAATCTCATACAGTGATGCTGACTTTGCTGAAAGTAAATCTGACAGAAAAAGCACAAGTGGAACATGTCATATGCTAGAGCACTCACTAGTTTCATGGTTCAGTAAGAAACAAAACTGTGTATCATTATCAACTACTGAAGCTGAATACATAGCTGCTAGCCTAGCATGCACACAAGTCATCTAGATGAAACAAACTTTAAAAGACTTTGGTTTAAAATTTGAAAATACAACTATTTTCTGTGATAATACTAGTGCTATAAACTTATCTAAAAAACCTATTTTACACTCATGAACTAAGCATATTCAAATAAGACACCACTTCTTAAGAGAACAAGTCTTAAACAACGTAATTAAACTCGAATTTATACCCACTAATCAACAGTTAGCAGACATTTTCACTAAACCTTTAAAGCATGAAGACTTTACACGAATTAGAAGAGAATTAGGAATATGCAAATTAAGTGACTTATGATTAATCACACCTATTTAGATTAAAACATCTTATGAGTTGTGTTAAAAAGTTTTATTTTAAACCGAGTCCTTCTTATCGATTTTTTCTTTTATCTATCATATACATTTTCTTTGTTTCCACTATATAAAGTCAAACTGTGTCTCCATATTCACGTATACTCTAAACATTCATAAAAACACATTCATCATGACACATTCTTTATGTCTTTCAACTTGTCCTCTTTCAAGTACACTTCAACTATTTCTTCGTGTCCTATTTTCTTCCACGCATATCCATAAGAACCATTTACATTAAGTAAAGCTATCATGACATCGTTCACATCACTCATCTCATAACACCTTTTATCACTTTTTGTAAAAACCTCTCTTACGATAAGCCAGCCTATCTCCAACATAATATTGTATTTTAAATTCTCACTTATTTTATTTCGTTTCTTATATTCAAATAAAATATCCATTTTCATGACTTCCTCAATTAAGTCACTTCACTCAACTTCATGTTAAATCAATCTCTTAACAAATCTATACAAAATCCTCTCTCAAAAATCCATCTTTCTCTCTCTCTATCTCTTTCTTTTAAACCTTTAAAAATTGTCAATCATTACTTTATGTCATTCATTGATTATTGTCCTTATACATCCTACTCAAAAATCCGTATATGACACCACCTTCACTTTATATCTACTCTAACTCTCACTCTCACCACTCATATCCATAAAAATACTTCCTATTTAAAGAAATCATTATATTTCTTTTGTCTTATTCCAAACTCATTCTTCACGAATTTAGAATGCATTCACATAAAAACATTGTATAAAAAGTTGTTTGTTTTCATTAGCCCATTATTTATTTCACTCCTCACATCTCATCACTTCCTCACACGAAAATCCATAGATTATCCACTTTCTTGACTTTATTCATTCATCACACATCTAGTATAAAGGGCACTCCATACTCATTGTATGACACATCTCACAATTCGATAAACTCTCCCATAGTAATTTTTCCCCATATAGAAAAATTACTTGTGAAACTATGTTTTTCTTGTCATTCATACTAATATAATACACTATCTTCCAAAAATTGATTTGATCCATCATTCACAAGCCTCTCAAGTTACAACTCACGAATTTCTTCATTCAACTAAAATCTAGAAATCATTCACCTCAAATGTCATTCATTTCTTATCAAAATTATTTTCTTCTCTCTATTTAATGAATTGGTTCATCCCTCACAATTCCACTCGAATTTCTCTATCTTCATACAAGCTATCACTCTCTCTAAGTTCTTCTTTCTAAGTTTCTATTTGATCAAGAATACTTGAAATGGCATCCTCTTCAACATCCGACATTAACATGCTTGAGGCTTCGGAGTTGAGATTTCCAGATCTTATTCACACATATCATTCCATTAACTCCATGCCCATCCAACCAGGCAAGTTAGTTCATCTTGAAGCTTTTCCATCATTTGATCTACAAACATCACTTTCTAAATTTATTCATGTCCTAGCCTCTCCCCAATTAATGATCATTTATCCACATCTCATCAAAGTGTTTTACACGAACCTTTCTGTCGACCACGATCACTCTACTATCACTTCAATGGTTCATGGAAAAGTCTTCTCTTTCGACATGTCTAAGCTAGGCCACATTCTGAATATCTCTTCCTACGGGATTGAGCTCCCCAACAAAGTTTCTCTCGACCGAACCGTGTTTAAGAAAGTCCTCCTCTCCACTCGCTCCACCCACTTTCCGTGGCATGAAAGCAACTTAAAGCCTCATGCTCTGTTGTTGTCCAAAATCCTTTCATCCAACGTAATCCCTAAGTTGCCCTCTAAAGGATTTATTGCCAATGAAATCTCACTTCTTCTTTATGCAATCTTCTGTGCCTTTTCCATCAACTGGTCCAGTGTCATCTTCCATAACATGATTAACTTCCGTTCCTTTCACTCTCTTCCTTTTGGGTACTTCATCACCCTCATTCTTGAATACTTCCAAATACCGCTTGAAACTGATGTCGTCTATCACTCCAACCGCACGTTTGATGACTCCTCTCTCCATGAGGAAGAGTCCTCTCACCCAAACTCTGACGACGAAGGCCCTCCAAAAGCAGATCCAGCAGCAACTTCTGATTTTGACATCTTCTCAGCACTTGTCAATGTACAGAACACCCAAGATCTCCTTCTCAAGAATCACGCATCATTGCATCAAGCCTTTAAATCACTACAAATTGGCAAAGATGCATTACTTAGGAAGTTTCACCCCTCATCCGACTCAGAATGAACTCTTTATTCATTTGGCATGTAATAACTTTATTTTTTTTGGTCTGTAATAACTCTATCTACTTTGATCCCCTCCTTTTTGTCTATGACAAAGGGGGAGAAAAACCTGTCTCCAATATTGGAGAAAAATACTCTGACATTTTTTATTACTATGCATAATGTCTTTTTGACAGAGGGAGCATATTTTGTCATCATCAAAAAGGGGGAGAATGTTGAGAAACTATATTTTGATGACACACAATATGATACACTGTCATATTTGATTTAATATGATATGATAATATGTCTTATTGAAAAATGTTATATTATGACTGGATATGCTTTGTCATGTATCTAACGAGTATTTGATGCAAGGATATCTCACCCAAAAATGATGGAGACCTCCTGATTCAAGTACAACCTTGGTGCAATCATACTCCTTGAAGAAAAAGCTTGATGAGCCAATGCATTCTCAAAGATCATCTAAAGGAATCAACTACTTCAAGATGAAGATTTTTTTCTTCTTTAGAGTCATATGTAACAGAACCTTCAGAAGCATGCATATTGCATATTACATACTTTATCATACAAGTCACTCATTCACAAAAGCTATGTTTCATAAAAGTATATGATATTTTCAAAAAGCACCTTTTCGAAAACCAATCATTATACCTTCTTACAAACTTTTATGAGAAAGGTATTTTAGCTCATGATTTCAAAAAGCAATAATTGTACCTTCTATCATGTATAAGACAACTTGAAAAGAAATAAAAAGTAATGATTTCAAGTATGTAAGAAAAAGACAAAACATAGAAATCGATTAGTTGAATTAAACTAAGAAAAACTAAATATGTTTAGAAAAGACTTTAGTTACTTTTTACAACTCAAAGAATGTCGACTTACTTAAAGTCATTGTTTTTTCTGAAAACATTAAATACCTCCTCAAAAACTTGTTTAGAAATGACTATCTTAATCCCACTCAAGAATGTCGACTTGCTTAAAGTCTTCATTCTCTGTGTAGACATTAAGTAGCACATCATAAAGTATTTTGAGATTTGACCATTTACAAATTAAAGGACTCAAAGCATTTATTGTACTTACACCCATTTAAGTAAAGAAGTGACGATTTCTAAATAAAATACTAAAGTACTACAAATCATTAATGTGAATAAAGACAAAACTACATGATAGTTTGTAATCCAACGTTCAATGTACTATAAGACATTTATTATGAGAAATGGACTTTTTACATAAAATATATCATACTTAAAATACTACAACCACTAGTGTACCCCATACACTACTTTTATAGAAAGAAGACTTTTTCAAAAATCCATAAAGTGTTGTTTGAAATGACTTGACATCTCACATCCCAAAAAGACCATCATTTCAAAAAGGCAACGACTATTTTTTTAAGGCTATATAAACGCAATCAAATAATTTATTCACAAGGACATTGTTATCGTCGCAAAATTTTTCCCGTCTTCCCTTTCTCGCGGAAGAGAGAGGAAAACGCTTTCGCGCTTCAAACTAGACCGGATTTTGGAAATTTGTTTTGAATTACTCACCTCCGTTTTGAAAATTGTGGGAAAATCCATGGGATGGGGCTCGACCTGTCGGTACAAGGTTCGACCGTTTCTGCCGCCTTTAACAGGGGTAATTGAACCAAGGACCAAAATTGTGCTTGACTTAGTGAAATTATCGAAATCATGTTCTATCCTAAATGCACAGAGAATTCAGGCATGTGCTATGAGACTTTGGAAAATATAAGTTGGAAAACATGATATATGCTCAGAAAACCTTTGGAGTTGAAAGATATTTCTCAGAGAAAATCAATTTCTCAGGAAACTCAGATGAAAGGGAATTTGAAATCACGAGAAAGTTCATAAAGGTGTGGGAAAATCATGAATGGATGAAAATCCTGGGAAAATAGAAGTGATTCTTGAGAAAAAAGGTGAACATTTGAAAAGGGAAACACTTCTCAGGAAAACTCGGACTTTGAGATATTTCTTAGGAAAATGATGGAAAAATTATAGGAAAACTCATTGGAGAAGAAAACTGAACTTGGGAAATCGAAATCCTGGGAATCTTACCCTTGAAATACTTGGAAATCGATTTTGATCTTTGAGAAAAGTGAGAGACTTCTTTTGAAAATTTTGAGAAAATAACCTTTTCCATGGAAAACTATGGAAAACTTGGCTTGAGAAAACCGATTTTGAAAAATTCTCAGAGTTTCTTGAGAAATCGATTTCTTGAGAATGAAATTTTCTTAAGAAAATCATGAGAAAATCAATGATTTCATGATGCAAATGACATGAGTGTATGAATGCACTTTGAAAGATTTTCTAAGAAATTTGTTGGAAAAATGTGTATTAAGTCAAAATAAATCCTTCTCATATTCTGACTATGGCCATGAATATGTTTAGAGTTTAATTGATTTAATGCACAATACTTTAAAAATATTAGAAACATGATGTGCATTTTAAGATAGCCTAAGAGTGTAGGCTCAATGTGACTAGTAGAAAGATGATGGATCTGGGTCTCGTCCATATTCCGACTAGGGCCGTAAATATGGATTCCACTGAGTTCATCAACTCCCTAAGAGTTGGTGCACGTGCCATTTGTGAACATCCATAATGCTTTTGAAATAAAATGCATGAATCATATAAACAGGATATTGCATGAATTCAAACTATATGATATGCATCCTAGTCTAAGCAGGAAATTAAATCTCTTATTCCAAAATTTACATTATTACATCACTAAATAAATGAAATAAATGGAAATTGCAGACTTCAGCTCCTTCTTTTGAATGTCCCTGCCAAACTTGAAATAAGGTTAGCTCAAATATATGGGTTTTTCCAAGATTTTTCAATAATATTTTGAAATTATTGGACTTAATTGGATATAAACCCTATTTTCATGCTTATTTGATATTTGAAATGATGTAAATGCAGAAAACTTAGTAGAAAATAGTTTTGAAATTCGGAATGGTGGTAAAAATAACCAAAATACCCCTAATTATAAAGTTATACCTTTAAAATCAGGGTTTTTTGAAGGAAAACTTGAGAAAATTGAGATTTCGAAATTCAAATTGAATCAAATGATGATGAAATGCATGATGAGGCATTATGACATGCTACTAAATACCTTAGGACAGTAAAATCAGAATTTGGCATTTTGCAATTTATCCAAAATAATGAATTTCGCTTGTTTTTCGCTTGGATCTAGGTCCTGCGGGGCCCTGTTTTTATGATATGGCTAAATCAAGCCTCAAATGAATTCCAAATTACACCAAATTCGGTATGAAGCATTTACCTACTCTGATAAATAGCCTAGAATGATAAAAATCACAAAATGATATGATTTGAATGCTAAAATTTAAAGAAAGTCCCAAAAGGGACAGATTTTGCCTATGGACCCGAACCAAATGCAATGCTTAACATGATAATGCAAGATTTACACCATGAAAACTTATGATAATTTGCAGACTGATAAAGGACTCGAAATGGAACATTTTTTATTTTTACAGCCTCGGGATTTGAACCATGGTGGGTTCGGTAACAAGGATTTGGTTCTGACAGATGTAAAAATCAGACTAATCTAATATAAAATGCTAAAAAAGTATAAAACAGCCATGGAAATTTCTGATATTTAACAGAGCGACTCAAGACACCTACATGGACAACTTTTATGTTCATGACTTTGACATTTGACCAAAATAAACATGGATAAAAATATAACTTTTTAATCCTAAATTGACAAAACAGACAAATGTAGCCAAACAAGAGACTGACAGAAACAAATCCGAAAAAGGTATCACAACTATTCTAAAAATCACAAGCTTTCAGATGAAAATAGAGGACATCCCTAACATGACATTCACTTTTTACAGATTTGGATTTGGAGCAACACCCAAAGAGAACCCATCGACCTAAGTCGATCCAAAGTCTCAGAGGCCCAAATCAGGCACTGACACGTGTCCCGCACTCTCGGATTTTTGTCAGATATACAAAAAAATCATAAACATTGGATAGAATGTGATTACAAACTAGACATCCGCCCGAGCTCAGAACATTTTTCGGATTGAAAATCGGATCTTCCACGAGGGAGATCTCGATTTTAAATGTCGAAAAAGAGTTTTTAAAATGCATCCTGGGTAACAAAACCCGACTTGCCATTTTGAATGTTTACCACAGTAAACAAATTCAAATGCTTCCGAATTTTCGGAACATTTCTCGGGACACCTAAGGGCGCATTCCATGATTTTTTTAGAATTTTTAACAAAAATAAAATGCATGAAATGACGTGTGTACTGACTGACAAAAACAGAAAACTACTGAAACTGAGCAAAATTGAAATAAATGCTAAATTAATCCTAATTAATTCATGAAGCGTGTTAAATTAACGAAATAAAATGCAAATTAAATCTAGCTAAATGCATGAATGCTAAAAATCATCAAGAAAGCATAATCATGTATTTTTATATATGTTATTTTATGAGAATAGCTCAATCCATCTCTCGGATGAGCTCTTTTTTCAAATGACTACTGAATCAAATCATGATATGAAATCAAGAGGAAAAGAGGTGCACCTTGCTTCATTACGCAGCTTTGAAACTCTTGAAAGGGACTACTACCAAGGGCTTTGTTCGTCCTTCGCTCCGGGCTTCGAATGATTCACCAAGATCGACCCACTGCACCTTCTCCACTGAGCCCAAGGGGGCGTGAATTCCAAAGTTCAAAATGGTGTTTTGAAGAAAGTCTAGGTTGAATTTCAAAGTCCAAAAGAGAGCTCCCTAAGCTGGGCATGGAACCTTGTTTTTATAGAATTTTTGGAAAATTTTGAAATTCAAAGAGGCTTAATCTGAGCCCTCCATGTGGCGCCATCTCAGAGGGTGCCACTTGGATTTTTAAGAAAATAAAAAATGAGAATTTTGTGGGTGAGACACCTCAGCAGGGGAATTTGGAATTTTTCAAAAAGCTTGCTTGATTTTCTCTACAGAAGGCTCCCAAATGGTGCCACCTCAGAGGATGTCCTCTTGGAGTTTGAAATTCAAAGCTTGGTTTTCCTGGAAGAAAGAGAGATTGCCATGTGGCACCACCTCAGAGTGGCTTCACACTGCCATGTGTCAGAAGGTAGGAGCAGAGGATTCAGATGGTGCCACCTCAGAGAGAGTTTGAAATTTAAATTTCTGCTTTTTCTAGAGGAAAGGAGAGACTGACATGTGGCGCCATCTCAGGGTGGCTCCTACAATGACATCTGGCAAGAGGGAGGAAAAGGAGGGAAAGGGACATGTGGCACCATCTCAAAAAATGAATTTAGGGAGGAGACTTCAGGATTTGCGCCACCTCAGCCTATAGTTTGAATATTTGAATTGTTGCTTTTTCTGAAGGAGGCAGAAAGTGACATGTGTCACTTGCTTTTTCTAAAGAAAGCGGAGAGAGACACGTGTCCCTTGCTTTTTCTGAGAAGAACAGAAGGTGACATGTGTCACTTGCTTTTTCTGAGAAAAGCAAGGAGTGACATGTGTCACTTGCTTTTTCTGAGAAGAGCAGAGAATGACACGTGTCACTTGCTTTTTCTGATAAAAGCAGGGAGTGACATGTGTCACTTGCTTTTTTTGAGAAGAGCAGAGGGTGACATGTGTCACTTGCTTTTTCTGAGAAAAGCAGGGAGTGACATGTGTCACTTGCTTTTTCTGATAAGAGCAGAGAGTGACATGTGTCACTTACTTTTTCTGAGAAATGGAGGGAGTGACATGTGTCACTTGCTTTTTCTGAGAAGAGCAGAGAATGACACATGTCACTTGCTTTTTCTGAGGAAAGCAGAGGGTGACATGTGTCACTTGCTTTTTCTGAGAAAAGCAGGGAGTGACATGTGTCTGCTGCAGGAGAGAATACCTCAGATGGCGCCACCTCAGAAGGGGACAACTCTACTTTTTCTGGACAAGGCAGCACATGACACGTGGCATCTCAGGTTGACCTTGGAATGACACATGGCACAGAGTAAAGATGGTGGACACTGACACATGGCATGGAATGACATGTGGCGGCTTCTTAAGGCAGACCCACACTGACACTTGTCAGATAAATGGGAGGAGAGAGAAAAGACAAGTGGCGCCAATCTAGGGGACAAGGCTCCTATATTTTTGGGTTTTCCAAAATTCAGGTTTTTCAAAAGAAAAGCCTATGTGACACCACCTCAGTGTGGGTCCCACATTGCTTCTTTATTGAAATAAGGATAAAACAACAACTTCTTTTTGGAATTTTCATAAAATATGGACTAATTGGTAAAACAGGAATTTTTGGAAAGAGTTGGCCCCTGTAGGGCGATTTTGTAAAAGAATGATAGTTGAAAAAGTTTGACGAAAGGGCAAAATCTGAGATAAAATTTATTGAAAATTATCCATATTGTTTTCCTAAGGAAATATTTTGAAATTCAGAGCCCTGGGGGTAAAATGGGAAGAATTGATAATTTTGAAGACCCAGGGTTTTGAAATCAATTTTGAAAAGAGTTGAAATTCAAATCTGGATTGAAAAATTTGAAATCGAGAGTTCCGGACCTCGAAATGACATGCTGTGCAGTGCAGTGATATGAAATGCTCATGCAATAATATGCAATGCCATGTCTTATACAATATAATCTTGAACCAAGACTTGGAGATTCCTGTTTTCTGTCAGTAATAAAATTTTGAACATCTGAGATAAAAATAGAGAAATTTTGAGAGTTGCAGATGCAATTTAGACTTCTGTAAGGTTCGGGCTCAGAAAATGACCATTTTGCCCTCCGACGATTTCAGAGGCTGGATGATGATGCTGGGTGGAGAGGTAAATGAAAATTTGGGGTGTTTACAGATGCCCCTCTTTGCTACTAAGTCGGCTTGTGGCCGAGCTTAGTGGCAAAGAAAAACACACCAAATTTGGGCTATATATATAAAAAAATGCCCCAGTTAGAAGGATCTAACTGGATATGAGGGGAAATTAGCCCGGTGATCATGGTAGATATGAAATGAAGAATGAAGAGAAAAGATTTGCTCTATGAGAGCGAAGTTCAGGTTTTTGCCCTTAACCTGGATGGGACAGAAATACTTCGCATGGAACGAAGCTTAGGTTTGGCCCTTAACCTGATTGGAGAGTGGAATATCTCATTGAAATGAGACTCAGGTTTGTACTCTTAACCTGATCGGGCGGAAGATGAAATACCTCTTTGATTGAGGCTCAGGTTTGTACCCTTAACCTGATCGAGCGGGGAATGAAATACCTCTTTGATTGAGGCTCAGGTTTATACCCTTAACCTGATCGGGCGGAAAATGAAATACCTCTTTGAATGAGGCTCAGGTTTGTACCCTTGTCTTGATCGGGCAGAAAAATGGAATACCTCTTTGATTGAGGCTCAGGTTTGTACCCTTATCCTGATCGGGCAGAAAATAAAATACCTCTTTGATTGAGGCTCAGGTTTGTACCTGTTATCGTCGCAAAATTTTTCCCCGTCTTCACTTCCTTGCGAAAGAGAGAGGGAAAATGCTTTCGCGATTCAAACTTGACCGGATTTTGGAAATTGTTTTGAAATACTCGCCTCCGTTTTGAAAATTGCGGGAAAATCCATGGGATGGGGCTCGACCTGTCGGTACGAGGTTCGACCATTCCTGTGGCAATTAGTACCGGCGGTACGCTGTCGCTATGCATATAAATCTAGCGACAGCGTAGCGACGGACGTAAATCCGTCACCAAGCCGTGGTCGCCATTTAGTACCGGCGGATTGACGACAGAATATATCGCTCGTTATTCTGTGGCAATTAGCGACTGTCCTGGCGACGAATTTATTCCGTTGCCAGTTAGCGTCGAAAAATTTGCGACGTAAGCATACCGTCGCCTAGTCGTCGCTAATCCGTCGCTAAGTCTGTTAGCGACGGAATGTGATTGTCGCTAATCCACAACTTTGTTGTGGTGGGAGACGCCGGGCGGCGGGCAGCGGACCGGGGGGCGACCGGCCGGGCGGTAGACTGGGAAGCGGTGGGCGCCGGGTGGCAGGCCGAGGAGTGCGTCGGGCGACAGAGGAGTGCGTCGGGCGACGGAGGAGTGCGTCAGGCGATGGAGGAGCGCGTCAGGCGGGCAGGAGAGACGAAACATGAAAGAGGAAAAAGGGCTCTGATTAGGGATTTACGCGAAAAATAGCGACGGATTTGGCGACGGTCGAATTTCGCCGCAACGCCATCGTAAATTTAGATGACCAGTTAGCGATGGAATATTTCTGTCGCTAACATCGTCTTTACGTAGCGACGAAAAAACGTTCGTCGCCAAATCCGTCGCTACCCGTCGCGTTTGTTGTGACAAAAATTTGTCGTCGCTAACTAGCAACGAAAGTATTTCCGTCGCTAGTTTCGTAAATATTACAAATCTTAGCGACAAATTAGTTTCTCTCGTTAATTCGCCGTAACTTGGCGACGAAAAAAATCCGTCGCAAATATCCGTCGCTAATTGGCAATTTTTTTGTAGTGCAGGTCTGGTTTGAGTCAACTCCAGGTCGATTTGAGCTTGAGTATGGAGTTAGTAGCAAGACTCAACGTGGGTAGGAGCATCCATAGTGACAAATCAGCCGTCAAAAGCTCGAGAATTTTGAAATTTTTCATAAATCTCATGTTTTCTCAGCAAAATTTGGGCAATAAAAAATATAAGAAAATATAAATAAAATATGTTTAAAAATAAAAATCCTAGGGGTTTTCACAATAAATATATGTTAAAAATGTAAATCTCGTGATATTTGTCACGCTTTGAAAATCTCACAAGAAATTATCGTTTTAAACTTTTAAGCAACTTCTTGCAATATTATCATGAGATTTTTATAAATCTCGTGATATTTGTCACAGAGGAAGCAGCTAGTGCATGCCACCTTGTGTTGAGACGTTGCAAGTTCAAATCCCAAAGGTACACTTGTATAACTGGTAGGGGTCTGCCTAACCCCAGCTTGCCTTTCAAAAAAAAGGACTCGACATGGTGGACAGAGTCACTATGTGTGAATGGAATCTAATGTCTTGGTTGTAGGGATGGCAATGGACCGGAGGAAAATGGGGCCTCGCCCCACCCTGTTTGGACCAAGGATGGAGGACATGAAATGGGAATGGAGGCAGAGATGGAGGTTAAAATCACAACCCATGCAGGGATAGACTTATGCTTTCCTCTGCCCCCGCCTCATCCCCATCTCGATCCCCGCCTTGCCCCGTTATTATCATTGCAAAATTTTACTTTTGCAAGTCAAACTTACCTTTGAAAAAGTTTTTTTTAAATAACTCACCTTTATTTTAAAACATTTGCGGGAAAATGACTCGCCTATCATTACGAGGTTCAACCATTCCTGGCACCATAATTAAAGGTAATCGAACCAAGGATCAATCATGTGCTTTGCTTTATTCAACTATCTAAATTGATGTTTTATTATGAAATACACAAAGAATCAGGCATGCGCTATGACTTAGAATTTTTTTGATTGAAAACATGATATATGCTTCAAATATTTGAAATACTTGGAAAATGGGACACTTTGAAAATCATGAGCCACATTTGAGAAATATTTCTGAAGAAAGAAAAATCGTAAATTAGATTCAGAAAAGATAAAAAAAAATCATGAAAATCAAAGGGTTTCTGAGAAAATCGATTCTGAGGAGAAAGACTTAGAGAAAATCAAGCGAGTGCATGTGTCATTCATGTAGACTATTGTAGATTTGTAATATGCATAAATCATCATTTATCACACGATTAATATTATTAAAAATAAACTATATGCAATGTAACCATATTCTAAGCAGAAAAGAAAATTTTTATTCTAATGTTTAGATTAATAATTGAATTGAAATAAAAGAAAGAAAGAAAGAATATAATCTTGAGTGCAAAAATAGCAAACTTGTTAGTGGACAAATGTTGGGATCATATTGGACCAATCCTTCAATGAGCACAAATGATGACTTAGAGTTCATTCTCTAAACAGATGGATCTTGGGTTTGAATCATGTTGAGGGGAACCCTAATTTGACTATCAAAAAATGTGTGTGCAGATAATTAAATGCTCAATAGGCTTGGAACTCGTGAGCCTATAGTGTCTTTTTTTCTTTTTCTATTAATTTATAGCTTATTCTACTAACCGATGTTATTAAAACTGGACTGAATCGGCTGAGTCAGATCGAATCGGCCAAAACAACAATTATAGAAAGGCCAATTCAGATGGGGGTTTTAATATTATTTTGAGTGGGTACAAAAAATTCAATCGACAAACCTGTGGTGGTAAAAAGTTGTTGATTCATAAACCATTCGATTTGATTTGGGTTTTTTCAAGAAACCGATTCACCTTTGTGAACCGACTTTAACAACATTGATTCTTGAAGATCCTTGAAAAGCCAACCTCTATGATGACTCAAAATTTTGAAATTAAGAACTAAGAAATGCCCATCTTCGAATAATGCATCTCTCCGTACATGCAGGTACGCATGCCATTCAAAATATAAAAGGCTTTTTTTCTTCTTTTTTATGGGGATTTGTTGGCCTTATACAAGTTTTGGTACATAGAGGAGAAATGTTGAAATCGCTAGAAGCTTGGGACATCCATAGCAAACACGGATCTATATGCTCTTCACAGAACTCGGGTTTTAATGATGTGAAGCGGGTTTCACCAAACAGGCAACCAGGAAATGGTTGATGTTCAAAATTTGGACTAATTACAAAAGTGTAAGCCCAAGGATTATGTAGTCTGAGGTTCTGCAATGGAGGTTAAAAAAGAAAACAGGTTTATAATTCCTGCAACAGAACGACCAACACAGCCAACCATGGTTATAGTTTGTGGGTGTACAGCTTGTTGCCGTAGCAGCTTCATTCAACTGCCAATAGAAATGAGCCACTTCCAAGCAAGATTAGCATAGGCTTGAGTCATCCTATTGTCTTGTCCAGCCAGCTATTGTGAATGAGCAACTGCCATGAATTTTAAGCATGAATGGACTTGGGCCATATCTTGAGTTTCAGCAATGATATTGTGTACTTTAGGTACTATACACTGATAAGCTTTTTATTTACTAAATAAAACAAATAAAACATGAATATAGAGTTAAAATACATGAATGAATGAATGAATTCAAATATCAAAAAAAAAATTCCATTGAAAAAAAGATCATAAAATCTCAGCCTTGCTGCAATCCGATCACCTATATGATAGGATCTGTAAAACCACGCATTCCTGCCATGCGGCCTTCTCTGTTTCTTTAGTTACAAAGAATTGGTGCAACACCACATATCATCTGAAGAAAACATGTACTCAGCTTTCTATGGTTCTTGACCTTAGAAGCTGGAGTTTCAAATCATCCACAGACCACACACGTGCATGTTTTGTCCTTATGCAGAATTGCCTTGGAGCCCTTAAATTGTAATCTCTGAATCAGAAAACCAAAAACAACAGAAAATCTTGATCAGCAAGATCAACCTAAGATTGCCTAATAATTGGCATAATATGCATTTGAGAAAAAAGAACGCTCACTTTTTTCCTTAATTTTTTTTGCTTTGTCATTCTGATGATATTTTCCCCTTCTTGGTGTTAGTGAACTGGGAGATTCCTTCCCCTATGATGTCAGTTTGGCTGGATGCATACGGTTCATAAATTTCATAAAATTCTATATGGAACAAGAAAATGAATGCAATCAATGACTGCACTTGAAAGAAATGAACTGCTATCCTAGTGATTTGATTCAGAATGCAGCATCTCTTCTGGACTATTCCAACAAGCCACTAAGAGCAGTATCCACAGAGATGAGCAACTTGTGGATTGATGCAAATGGAATAAGAAATCTGAAGTTCAGCAGCAAAGATGTGCTAGAGCTGCTCTATAAAGTATAAACACAGCACTAAGGAATTTCCAGTCTTAATTACTACAAGGAACATGGAGAGACATACCAATAAAGTATCATTTAAGCGAATGATCTCCTTATATCCAATGTTAGACAATTCCTTTGCTTCATGCAGATGCCTCTCAGCAGTCAAAAATTTCCTAGGTTCATCACGTACCTTGAAGTCAGAAACAAACAGAAAGAATTTAGATTTAGAAAGATGGAGAGCACACCATTCAGGAAGTGAATCTTAAATTTTCATCTTTTCAGTACATTTTCTTCTAACTCCTTAATCCTAAAGAGTGATGTTTGGTCAATGAAAGCATGTCGCTTGCGCTCTTCTTCAAGCATTTCTGTTGTCTGATAACAAAATTCAGCCATTTCTTGGGTTAGATCCTTGGCTTCTTCCTTTGCTTTGGACTTTTCTGCTCTCAACTCTTCCTAACAGTACATGCAACAATTATCACTTGAATACTTGCATTCCCCAAATAAAAAGGCCAAAATTAAGATTGAAAACAAATAGGACGTTGTAATAAGAAATATTTTAATTGATAAGCATACCTTAAGCTGCTTGACAAGCTCTGGTTCATTGATCTGGCATGATACATTCCATCTCTCATGGGGCAAAACTATATACAATTCTTCTCTCCCTCTCTGCAAACTCTTTTTTCACCGACCCATCTCCCTCTTTTACCGTGGATCGAGGCATGTTGCTGGTTCAAAGAGGGTTTGCAGAAAGGGAAAGAAGAAGACCCGTACATTGTAAAGGATTCAAAGAGAGTTTGAATAGAGGGGAAGGATAGAAGACTCATACATTTTATTTTTTTAATAATTTTTCACTCAAAATAGACGAAAAAGCAGCTTCGTTAAATGCCACATGGCATTCATACGAAAAGTGTAAGGGACGGTCATGATTTTAGCATGAGCCTTCTACTCATTTCCAGCATGACCTGATCTGCTTCCGTCAAAAAGTCACCAAACATCGCCTTAATGATACTGGCTATTGTGCGAACATTAATGGACATCATCATCACCAAATTTTCAAATGAACACTGAAATTCCAGAAAGTAACCCATGTTAGAACGTTTATATTTTTTCTCGAATACCTCAAAGCCAACACACCCACATCCAAGTTTTTTTAAAGTGCCACATCGCCACACTCGCACCCGCACCTATGTGACATAGCTTTTATGACATTTTTTCTTTTCACTAATTTCATCACTAAAATTACAATTTATATATTTTGTTTTTATTGTATTAATTCTTTATTTATTTTTCTTTAATGTCCTCATCTAAAATTCCAGTTTTGTTTGTACATTTTCTTTGTCTTGGCTAACAACCACTATTTCTCTGCAAACAACATTTCTTGACAACTAGAATATTGGTGTGCATAAGGGTGTATGAACTGAGATATGAAAGGCAAAAGGTTTAAATTTTCAATATTTCTATTTCCAACCAGACAACAGCATTGAAGCATGCATCCTGACTTATCACCATGCTTGCCGTTTAGTGTTTACAAAAGTAGATACCACAAATAATAGATGTAAAAGCCGATTGGGATGGTTTCCACAGACCAAAGATTAACTGTAACTTATTTAGCTTTTAAGTAATCATATTTTGTAGTCTGAACTTGTAAATAGTGATGATCTATCTCAATTGAAAAACTAGCTAGTAGCCATTAGACTTGCACACATTGCAAAAATTAATGGATAATTAAGAAATCAAGAGCTATATATCATACTTTCAAGAGACATGATGAACAAAAAGTAGTGCCCCAATTGCAAAAACATGACTGACTAAGGGTGCAAACAGATTGCATTTGTAATTCAACTCAAATATGATATATTATTTTCAGATATGGATCTTTAAGATAATATCTCAATGTTCTTTTAGATCGGACTTGGATATGCTTAATTAGATTAATTTTGTGCTCGGATGGGATTTACATCAGTATTTTATGTTGGATCTATGTTCTGATTCGAACAAAATCCAATCATGTTTTTACTGGATTTAATATAACCATATATATTTCAGATCCTGATTCAATCCTACCTCATCATATATCATTCACATACAACTCTGATAAAAATCTATATCATGCAACTCAAAATCAGAGTGGGTCTTGCATGATCTAGCCCATATCCGACCCGTTTGCACCCCTAGCACAGACTTTGATAAGCAGCACATAAACTAAGATGTTGATATTGCATACAAAAAGGACATGGCTTCCATCTTTTTAGCATTTAAATCAGCTATCTGGCAGCAAGAATTCATACAAACAATACACGTGACAACACTGTAAGAATTAACTAAATTAGGTGTGCCAATTCTAGATTACAGAAAAAAGGACAAAGCTGCAAAGTTGGATGTTTCATTTTAATAACCCCATCCTGACCAAGAAATGATAATTTCTTCAAAGATTCCAAAAGTAAAAACTTACATGTTTCTCACTGCACAACGCTAATGCTTGTCCCAAGAGCCTTGCACTGTTTTCTTCCTGGCCTTGCTTCACCGACTGAATAACAGCAGGGGTAATATAAACACCTGCACAATCAAAAGACCAAAATGGGAATTCCTCATCCAAATACATTTTGCCAAGATTATGATCTTTCAAAAAAAATCTAACAAACACATGGGGAGAAACCAATTGCAAATCCTTTTTCCCATTTAGTATATGCCTGTTTCCCTCCAAAAAAAAGAAAAAAGAATGGGCGTGTTTGGCATCCCATGAAAATCATGACCAAGTTCGGGTCTCGTTACCTGGTCCAGCAGGGAAGAAATACTGCTGGAAAGCTTGACTGGCGTTCACAATCATCAAGCTGCCAAGTCAAGGTTTCCATGGCTGAACAGGGTGTCCAATGCCCATCTAAGGGCATAGAAGCTGCCCTCGCTCTCATCGAACCCAACCAAGATCTTCATCTTCTTCAACACGGGTGGTGGTGGCCCTTCCTGTATCTTCTCTTCTTTTGCTTCTGCTTTCTTCAGCTTTGCTTCTTCGCTCTCTCGCTCTCGTTATGCACTCTCTGTTTTTCGCTATGCACTCTATGCTTGACTCCATGCCTCCACCCCGGAGCAAAACTATATACAATTATTCTCTCCCTATCTGCAAACTCTCTTTTCACCGACCCACCTCCCTTTTTTACCTTGGACGGAGGCATGTTGCTGAGGGTTTGCAGAAAGGAAAAGAAGAAGACCCGTATATTGTAAAGGATTCAAAGAGAATTTGAACAGAGGGAAAGGGAAGAAGACTTACATTTTATTTTTTTAATATTTTTTCATTCAAAATAGACGGAAAAACAGCTCCGTTAAGTGCCTTTTGCTCATTTCCAAAAAATATGAGGGGCGGTTACGATTTTAGCACGAGCCTTTTGCTCATTTCCACCGTATTCACCTGCTTCCATTAGAGTCGTAAACGAATAAGACTTCCAAGAAGTTCTTCACTCTCTATATATATGATTAGAGTCGTAAACGAATAAGACTTCCAAGAAGTTCTTCACTCTCTATATATATGATATTTTTTTCTGGCTGCCTCAAAGAAGTTCAATATTTTCTCCTTTTCTCGGGAACTTTTTGGAGAGTTTGGCTGAAGAGAAGAGATTGGCTGAAGAGAAGAGATGGAGAAAAACAAGGAGATGGCCAAAGAACCAAGGGTAGGGTTCAGGTTCGTCCCCACTGAACAAGAGTTGGTGGGATACTTCCTCCATGAAAGGAAGAAGGCTGCTAATGATGACTCGTATGAGTTCAAAGACTTGATCGCCAGCGTCGACGTCTACTCCATGGCGCCACCTCAACTCATAGGTTCTCTCTCTCTCTCTATTGCATATCCAACCAAAGTCAGCTTACCATAATTTAGATTTTCAGTTAAGCGTATTATAGACACACACAAAAACCTGTAACAGTGGATGGAAAAACATTGGGCGTGTGTCCATCGTCTATCTGAGCGTTTTAGTGGTAGTCTTTGACTGCTGTGCTCTGGGCGAAAATACAGACTTTAGCTGTGGCTAAAGGCTGTTTTTTTGCCTCTCTCTCTCTCTCTCTCTCTCTCTCTCTCTCTCTATATATATATATATATATATATATATATATATATATATATATATATATATATATATATATATATATGACCAAATAGGAATAGACCTTATTTCAATTTGATGTTGGGGCTGATTCAGCCCTCATTATGCTGTATTGGGATAAGTAGGGGATGAATAATTTTACACATTTTTCTTGTATTTTTGTTCTTTTATACGTCTAGCCATTTTCTTGGAAAAAGAAGATTCATCTTCAAGTCTTGTATAGTGCTGCAAAATTCTTAAACTTCATTAGTACAAAAGAAGAAGAATAAAAACACGATCCTTCTCTTTCTGCAAATTTGTAGATTAGTATTACTATTGAAGTTATGGAGTTTTAATTAAGGATACCTGTCTCTCTCTCTTTCTCAATATACATATATGTTTTTTTTTTCTTTGTTCAGTTTTGTGAAAAGATTTTTTATGCGACTTTATGATGATAATGAATACAGAGAAGGCAGTTTATGGGAAGAAACTGTGGTACTTCTTCACCCCAAGATCAAGAAAGTATAAGAACGGGAGCCGGCCAAGTCGGTCTGCTGGGGATGGCTACTGGAAAGCCATCAGTAGCGATAAGTACATACTTGATGGGAACGACCGAAAGATTGGAACACGAAAGACACTTGTATACTACCAAGGGAAGGCTCCCGACGACACCAAGACTAACTGGATCATGCACGAGTTTCGGACCATCGATGATTATGAAACCAACACCAGTACATCCCTTAAAAGGAAGGCTGGTGATATGACGGTGATCTCTCTCTCTCTCTCTCTCTCTCTCTCTCTCTCTGTGTGTGTGTGTGTGTGTGTGTGTGTTCTATGATAGGGTGCTCCCAAAGTACCTAATGTAGCTTTAGATTGTCAAAATTAATACAACCATGATTTCTATTATGTGGGAGTAGGTACTCCCAGAGCACGGTAGCATTACTCTTTTTTAATAACTAATAACCAATTGTTGTTGCAGTTGGATGATTGGGTTCTCTGCAGAGTGTATGAGAAAGAATGTGAAAGAGGTAAAGCTGAAGTTATTATTACTAAAGAGGATAACAAGAGGGGTTGCCGAAAGAAGGTTGGAGACACCAAAAATTTGAAGGCAGAGGATGCAAGTCAGACACCAAGGAAGGAACTGAAAGAAGCACCTAAGCATGATATTGGTAACCTTGATGGTGTTCAAGCTCCTTCTATGGAGGGAATCGTGCCCAAGTTTTCTCCTAAAGCTAATAATCAACCACTTGCTTTCAAGAGCACCGAACATACTTGGGGGCTTCTGTGTTTGCCTAGCCAACATTTGAGAATGCTTAGGCCACCCATGGAGGCAACAACTAGCGGTTCATGGAATGTTGACACACCTTCAACAAGCACCCAACCAATCCCACCAGCACCACACATTCAACAAGGCTCAGTGCTGTCAAATGTCCAAGTAGATAGCTTTGCACCAAGCTCACTTGCACCAAATTATGAGCAGGATTTTTCCATCCCGAGTGACATGATTGAAGCAAATGATGAGCACAATAGTTACATCGTGAGTGATTTTCCTGAACCAGACCATTATATTAGTTCCACAGAGATGGCTGACCCTGCAACAATCATGCCAAAGCTGGAAGCTAGTGGGAATGCTGAGTCAAGCGACCTGTCTGGACTGGAGTTGTCTTCGGATGACAATTCTTGTCACTATCTAAGTTGCATCTATCGTCATTTCAACCGGGGAAATCCTTAAATATTTTGTTTCTTTGTTTACTACTATTTGAATTTCACATGATTTATTTTAGCTCCGTAGTTTCTCCTATAGTATTATTATTACAAGTGAGCTTGTTAATTAGAAGTGATTGTTTAATGATATGGACCATATATATTTTAATTATTCCTTAGTTTTTATCAGTTTAACCATAATATGTCGATTCATTAACCAATTAATATGCTACAATACTCATTTACAAAGCTAATTCATGGACCTGAGATTATCTCCTATGTCCTCATCCTAAATATTATAAATGTAGAATAAGGGGTACTAGGTGCCAAAAATTATAGGCTTTGAACTTTTTCTTAAACGATACTCTCACCATGTGTTGTAATAGTGTCATTAAATTTGTTTGCCCATCTTCATGAAGTTTACAATTTTTTTTTGTTATTTACATGTCATATTGTGAATTTTACCAACAGTCACAAAAGCGTGTAACAACCTCTACCTCTCTCTTAGAAATTGATATAAATAAGAAAAATGAAAAGATACTTAAAACTATGATTTTTGAATAGGCCTAATGAGACCTAACGAAAAAGGGGGCCTAAGGAACACATTACTCTCTCTCTCTCTCTCTCTCTCTCTCTCTCTCTCTCTCTCTCTCTATATATATATATATATATATATATATATATATATATATATATATATATATTAGTAATGATAAGTAGCTCCCAGAGCACCTATTCTCACCTAATAAAAACTTCAAATTTCAATTTTTTTTGAGGTTTTTCTTTGATCAGACCATATAGATATGATCTACAATCATTATTTAGTGAAAACCAAGTTTTGGATCATGTGATTATGGCATAGCGTAAGGCTTTTAAGATCTTTGAAAATCAACGGCTCACAATGTACCAAAATTTCATGACTAAAAAAGACTTAATTTTATGTCCAAAAAACTTGATCCAAGGCATGATTCCTATCGAGTAAACTGTGTAAAGTACATCTATAAGGTCTGATTGAGAATACTCCTGTAGCATTACTCTATATTAGCTTAAATCAAGAAGGAAGGTAATTTAATAAGGTTCAACACTTGAAACATTGAGCACCCGAATGGCTTCGACCCCCCTCTCCCGTGTGGTGACCATCCGCCTTCCCCTCCCCCCGTCCTTGCCCCCTGAAAAGTTCTCTCATCCTTCAGGCACTGCGGGCTCTTCACAAGGAGCAAGCCGCTCTTGGGCCTCAACAGTGGAATGAGATAGCTTTGCGTCCATGATGTAGTACAACCTTCCTCCTGTGAAGATTTTGGAGGGATCGAACTGCAACCACTTGTTTATCCTGACCTCAAAGTATGATCATATGCTTCAAACCGTGCATTGGAGCGCAATAGCAGGACTGTCTGGTGGTGAAAGATACAAATGTTTGGATTTTAAATTTGTTTTTTCATCTCTGCAGAAACTTTGGGCTAAGTTCTTCGAGCTACACTTTACCGAATTTGATAATGGCCTATTCATCATCCGAGTTGTCAATAAAAATAAGCTAAAAATGATGCTATGTCACGGTGCTTGCCGTGTTGGTGGAAGAACGCTCACGACTAATCACTGGATGCCGGGAATTCCTCTAAAGCTTGAATAGAAATTGGAAACCTAAGCTGTCACCAACCATGTCTGGGCTGGCCAACCTGTTTCAAGTCCTTTCAAAGGATAACAAAGACCCTTCTCAAGGAGTCGGACTCTCATAACCATTTATAGGATGATATGATCGTTGAACCTCAACCTGGATTTGCAGTCGATGGCACTCAACCGAGTGAAGACTCTAGGAAGCAAGATTCTGAGAGAAATAAAGGGTAAAAGCCAAAAGGTGCAACACATGAAATAGCACAAAACACAACAGCTGAAAAGTAAAACTTCAAATGTATTGCTATTCACGAATTCACTTTTTCTCTCTCTCACTACACACCTTTAACATGAAGAAGTACCACTATTTAAAGAAGGCAAAGCCTTTACATAAAAATAAGAAACTTGAGCTAAAAGTTAGGAAAGAAACCACAACTACACAACTTTTGAGACTCTACTAACAAAAAGTAAATCCCTATAAACTAGAAAACTGAAAATACGTGGGCTTTGAGTGCTCTTCAAGTCAAATGTGGGCATTGAATGCCCTACCCACTTCCTTCTACCTTGAGCACCAAGTCATACGTGGGCTTTGGATTCTCTTGCCCACAACCTTGAGCATTAACCAACATTTTTCCCCCTTAATGTGAAAGGCCTTGCACACCTATGGATTCTCTGAACATCAAAATTTTTTTAGATGACAAGGCTTTTGTGAAACCATCAGCAATTTGATCATTTGTAGAGCAAAGCTTCAACACTACTTCACCTTTTTTCACGGCATCTCTTATAAAATGATATCTAAGCTCAATGTGCTTTGTTCTACCATGAAAAGTAGGATTTTTAGCAATAGAAATTGTAGACTGATTATCACAGTAGAGCTTAGTTGGAAGATTTTGTTCTACATGCAAGTCCTTCATAACACGCCTCATCCAGTTTGCTTGACAAGTAGCAGATGTAGCCGCAATATATTCCGCTTTTGAAGATGATAGCACTATTGAATTTTGTTTCTTTGAACACCATGACACAATGCCTGAACCAAAATCGAAAGCAAACCCGCTTGTGCTTTTTCGATCATCCATTGAACCTGCCCAATCACTGTCAGTAAATACAATCAAATTAAAGTCAGTAACATGATTATAAAAAATTCCATAATTGATTGTTGCTCGTATATAGCGGAGAATCCTTTTTGCTGCGCCTAGATGTTGCACAGATGGATTGTGCATAAACCTTAAAATCATACTGACTGAGAATACAATGTCTGGCTGAGTATGAGTTAAATACATTAATCCACCGACCAAGCTTCTAAAACATTTTTCATTTGCTCTTGCCATTCCATCTTCCAAACTCAAACTTTCATTCGCATTCATCGGAGTTTCACAAACTTTGCAATTCAACATCTTTGATTTTTTGAGCAGTTCCAAAGCATACTTTTCTTGAGACATGAAAATCCCTTCTTCAAATTGCATGATGTGAAGACCAAGAAAAAAACATAGCATCCCTAAATCTGACATTTCAAATTCCTTCATCATACTATGTTTAAATTCTGCAATAAGCTTAAATGAAGAACCAGTGTAGATAATATCATCTACATAGACACTTACAATAAGCAATTCATTCCCATTTACTTTGACATAGAGTGTAGGTTCACTATCACTTCTTTGAAAACCATTTTGGTGGAAGAATTTATCAAGACAACTATACCATGCACGCGGGGCTTGTTTTAGCCCGTATAAGGCCTTTTTTAACTTATAAACTTTTTCTTCCTTTCCTTTAACAACAAATCCAGGTGGTTGGTCAACATACACGACTTCATTTAGAAAACCATTTAAAAATGCAGCCTTAACGTCAAATTGATAAACTTTCCATTTGAATTGAGTTGCAATCGCAAGGATCATTCTCACAGTTTCAAATCTTGCAACAGGTGAAAACGTTTCAGTAAAATCAATTCCATATTTTTACACAAACCCTTTAGCAACTAACATTGCCTTATATTTTTTTACATTTCCACCAGCATCATACTTGACCTTATAAACCCACTTTACTCCAATTGATTCCTTTCCCGGTGGCAAGTTGGAAAGCTCCCATGTGTCATTCCTCTTGATGACCTCCATTTCTTCTTTCATTACATCTATCCATTTCTTATTTGTGCATGCTTCATCATATGATGATGGTTCTAGAACAACAAAAGCAAAATCACATTTATAAATATCCTCTAAAGACCGTACCTTTTTCGGAGGAGTGTCAACATCAAGTGTGAACTCAATATTTTCTGTGAATTCATCTTCCATACTTGACGTTTCTGGAGATAATGCTTCAGTAGTATGATTTGATTGCGGTGCCACTTCATCAATTTGCAACTTCACGCTTTCATTGTTGGTCCATTCCCAACATGCTTTTTCATCAAAAATAACATACCTTCTTATAATCAATTTTTTAGAAGAAGGATTATAGAGACAATATCCCTTAGTTTCATTAATATAACCAACAAAGATACACTTTTCACTTTTCTTATCTAACTTGGTTCTTTCTGAAGAGTCAATCAAAGAATATGCTATACTGCCAAATACCTTCAACATACTTACATTTGGCTTTCGATTCCACCAGGCCTCATAAGGTGTTTTGTTTCGAACTGCCTTTGTTGGAGAAATATTTAAGATATGTACTGCAGTGTTAACGACTTCTGCCCAAAACTCATTTGGCACCTTCTTTTCACTTAGCATGCTGCGTGTCATTTCTACCACTGTATGATTTTTCCTTTTTGCCACTCCGTTCTGTTGTAGTGTCTTTCTTACTGTCAGTTGTCTGCGAATACCATGATCTTTGCAAAACAAACCAAACTCATCAGATAAAAATTCTCCTCCTCTATCTGTGCACAATATTTTTATAGTTTTTCTTCTCTCATTTTCAACAAAGAACTTAAATTCCTTAAATCTATTAAATGCATGGGATTTATGAGTAAGAAAGTACACCCAACTCATTCTAGTAAAATCGTCAGTTAAAAGAAAAAAGTATTTGCTATTGTTTAATGAAGAAGTTCTCATGGGCCCGCATATATCAGCATGAACTAATTCAAGAGGTTCTTTAACTCTCCATGCTTTTCCAACTGGGAATGATAATTGGTGTTGTTTACCATAAACACACCCTTCACATATCTCATTTGTACAATTAATGGCCGGCAGATCAACCACCATATTTTTTTGATGCAAGAGTTTCAAACCATTAAAATAAAGATGCCCAAACCTCAAATGCCACAGTTTGGATTGATCAAAACCATTTGCCATAAAGGCACAATCATCTATCTTGATCATTTCAAGTGGAAACATTTTATTTTGAACCATATCTATTTTTACAAGAACTGTACCATTCTTGTTTTTAATCTCACAGACGTCGTTTTCAAATAAAAGAGTAACCCTTTTTAACCAATTGTTCTACGCTCAGTAAGTTCTGAGCCAAACCAAGAACATAATACACATCTTGAATGTATTGTTCATTACCTGATTTTGTCTTGATTGCAACTGTTCCTTTGCCATTGACATCTACTTTATTGTTGTCCCCCAACCACACATTCAACTTCACAGTCTCATCAATATTCTTAAAAAGACTTTTATCACCGGTCATATGATTACTGCAACCATTGTCTACAAACCACATTTCACTTTTGAAACTGTTAGGATTCATGCTTGCAAGAAACAAATTTTCATTTTCATCTGCAAAATTTGCTTGTTGCTTTGTCTTTTCAAAACATCAAGCTTCAATATGACCAAATTTCTTACAAAAAATGACATTGTTTCCCTCTAAAGAACAGATTTTGATTACCTTTTTCTATTCCATCATTCCTTTGAGAGGTATCATAAAACCTTCCTTGACCTCTTCCACGTCCACGAAAGGATCCCCTAAAACCTCCTTGTCCTCGACCTCTACCTTCACCCTTTTGATCAAACTGAGTATTCTTTTCTTTTGGAATTTCAACTTTCGATTGAAAGGCCTGTTCCAATGTTTTTTCTGAAGACCTGTTTATGCGATACTCATGGGTTAAAAGAGACCCCATTAGTTCATCAATAGAATACATAGATAAATCCTTAGACTCTTCAATTGCAATAACAATATGATCAAATTTAGAAGGTAGACACCTTAAAACTTTTTCTACTATTTTTTTAGCATCTAAAATTTCACCAAAGGTCTTCATTTGATTTACAATAGTAGAGAGCCTAGAAAAGAAGGTTTGAATTGACCCACTGGTTTTCATAGAAAACGTTTCAAACTCTCTTCTTAAGGTTTGAAGTTTAATCGTTGTGATCTTCTTATCACCATGAAATTTTTGCTTCAGAAGTTGTCAGGCTTCTTTTGACTTAGTAGCACCGACAATAGTTGGAAAAATGGTTTCAGACACAGCCTGTTGCAGTACTAACAATGCCTTTGCATCTCTCTTTCGAGCTTCTTTGACATCAATTTTTTTTGCTGCCTTTGTTCATTCAACATCTGCATAACCATTTTCAACCAACTCCCAGAGGTCTTGTGAGATAAAGAAAGTCTTCATCTTAATATTTCAGAATTCATAATTTTCACCATTAAAAATTGGCACTAATGATTGTGACAAATTGAGAGAGTTAGAATTATTTGTCATATCAGACTTACTCAACAATTATCTTTCAAAAGAAATTTTGAATCTATATGAACTCCTTGCTTCGGCAATGCTCCTATTGCGTTTTTCTCGAACGCCCAGCTCCGATTCCAATCTGACTATGATACTAAGAATTGAGAGAAATAGAGGGTAAAAGCCAAAAGGTGCAGCACATGAAATAGCACAAAACACAACAGCTGAAAAGTAAAACTTCAAATGTATTGCTATTCACGAATTCACTTTTTCTCTCTCTCACTACACACCTTTAACATGAAGAAGTACCACTATTTAAAGAAGGCAAAGCCTTTACATAAAAATAGGAAACTTGAGCTAAAAGTTAGGAAATAAACCACACGTACACAACTTTTGAGACTCAACTAACAAAAAGTAAATCCCTATAAACTAGGAAACTGAAAATACGTGGGCTTTGAGTGCTATTCAAGTCAAACGTGGGCATTGGATGCCCTACCCACTTCCTTCTACCTTGAGCACCAAGTCATACGTGGGCTTTGGATTCTCTTGCCCACGACCTTGAGCATTAACCAACATATTCAAATTGCCAGAATGGATCTAAATCAATTTCACATGTGAGTTCGTCAGGTTAGTTGCAGGGGTCATCTTTTCCTGGTTTGTTGAGTGTCTTTGCTAAAGTAATTGGGCTGATTGGGAACCTGTTGGATACCGACCAACAACTATCCCGTGCCGGTAACCCTTATGTGCAGTTCATGGTTGTCGTGGCTCTTGCTTCCATGTCACCATGTGACCACCCTAATCCTACTGTTACCCTCTCTTTCTCCAACCATTTCCTCCTTTTGCACCTTATGGCCACCCTCCTCCCATCGTCACCCCAATCTTCTCCAACCCCCTGCCTATCTCTTTTGTCCTGTTGGCGCAGCGGGAGGGGGAGGGGCCAAGCCCCTCTCCTTTTCTCTCTGTTCTTGCCGAGCAAACGGGGGCTCATCCCCTGTCACCCCTTGTCCCTATAGGCAGGGGGTGAAGCCCTTGTCTTTGTGGCCTTCCATCGGGCTGGTAGGGGGTCGAGCCCCCTACCCCCCCCCCCCCCCCACTGTTTTTCGGGCATGCAGAGAGCAAGGCTCCCTGCCTCTACCACTGTTTGCAGCCTGCAAGGCCCTGGCAAGCGGGCCTTTGCTATTCCAACAAACAGGGAGCCCTGCCTCTACTGCTCTTTAATAGGGAGCTGAGTTCCTTGCCTTCCTTCGTTTAGGGGTCTGAGCTGTCGACCACTACGGGTCTTACCGGACCCACCTCCTATTTTTGGATCTTGGCGTCCTAACCTTTTTTATGGATCACAGGTTGCACGACGGTGCCACATGCACCCCCCCGGCCCGAGACTGTCAGTTCTGATGCTCGCAAGCGTACACATAACCGCAACCCCTCCAAGGTAGAGGCAAGTGGTGCAAAAAGTCTAGAAAAGAATAAAATGCTAGAATACGTAAATATATAAAACTGTAAAGATTATTTACTTTACTTTTCAATACTTATTCAATATTGGTACCTGATGAATTCTTTGTGCTCTTATACTTCTGCCTTCACTTTCATTTTTTCTATTATATGCTATCAGTTCTTTCTTAGCTACCATACTCGGAGCACGGCCTTGCCTCATGTGACCCTGCTATTGCAGGCCTCACAGGACATACAGATGCACGTCTCGATTCTCGCTCCTTTTTAAAGATGCAAAATCATGTAACGACACTTTAGTCTCAAAAAGAACATTTCTTATATGCGAAATCCCGCCTTTTCGAGTTGGCTAAGCTAGCCATTCTCTGTGCACTGCTAGATGTTGTTAGTGTTACCCCGAGTCAAGACACTTGGGAGGTACATGGGGATTCATGGAGATCCTAAGCCTTGTATGATTCTGTTGTACACTTTGAGCACATAACAAATGACTTTGTCAGATGATGTGTTGGGTTATCCTTTGAGATACCCATGCCTACCATCGTAGCCATGCCTTTTGAGGATAGAATGTTGCACTACTATGGGTAGTATGAGAGGTCGATAAAATCTTGAAACGTGCGATGAACACATTTGCTACAACCACATAAAATGTGATGATGCGCCTTCATAAGCTAGATGTTCATGTAGGTCTAACAGACTAGAGCATATAGGATGAGACAGTGGTTAAGAAACCCCCATCGTGCCCATTCCCCTCTCATGGTTCATTAAGAGAGAGGATGGATGGTAAAAAACTCTGATGGATAGGCCATTAATGACAATTACAGGCAAAAGACTCAGCTTTCCCAGTCATCGAAGTTAGGATAAATGAGCTACAAAAGGTAGCTTACAGTTGGATGCATCCATGAGACACTCACACGGCTTTGGGGATTTACTCTCTTGGCCACTGGACATCCCCTTAGGAGCAGACTTAGTCAGTCACCCAGGGTATCATAAAACACATAGCATAATAAACCCCCGGGATAGTCTCGATTGTTTCTATGTTTCATGTCATGTGCGTACCCACATGCCCAGCTAACAATCAGAATAAAATATAACATGCTCACACTATAGTTGAATGTGTACTATAGTTAGTTGTTTTGGACAAGAATAATGTGACGTTTTGCTCTTTTGCATTTCTGTATGGGCACACCGGGCAAAGTGCCCGACCACGAGTACCAATTTCGCTCTCTTCGACAAGATGTGAAATTGGGTATCGGTCTACTGGGGATTATGGACATCTCGAGATTATAGACTTGTTTGGACTTACTTGTTTCATGTTTGGGGTGCCTTTAAGTAATCCTTTGTCTACCATCGTAGTTACAGCTTTTTGACAGTGATGTCGGGTTGTACTACGATGAGTAGCATGGGAGGTTGATGAACCCCATGGTATGCAATGAGCATAATTGATTACCATGCTTCTCTGAAATAAACACAATAAAGGATGATGCTTGACTAAATAAATAATAAATAATTTTGAAATTTGGATTTTTGAGAAAAATGGCAAAAATACCCTTGAAAATTGACCTTTATTGCAAAATAAGATTAAAAACAGGATTTTTCAAAAAAGATTTTTGTAATTTATTTCATTCAGAGATCAAACAAATTCAAAACAAAGCCAAATCGGGTGGAGAGCACCCTAATATGATTATGAACATGATCAAACCCTAAAAATATAAAACTTTTCATGAAAAATTTGAAACATTAGAAAAAAATCAATTTTTGTCTGTATTTCAGTTGAATCAAGACTCCACAAGCATCCTATTTTTATGAAATAACTAAATAATGCATCAAATGAATTCTAAAATTCATAAAAATTGACATGAACACTTGTAATGACCCTAAAATTAAAATGCAATAAAAAATATAATTTTTAAGATTATTTTGATATAAAAATTGAATAAAAAGATGAAAATATGCAATTTTACCTTCAGTCACGTACTTGTCACAGTGTTAGGCCCTAATCAGATATCAAATGACCATAAAAATTTATAATATTTGACAAATAAAAATAGAACAAATAAAAAAAATACAACTTTTTACAGATAAGAAAAATCATCTTCAGTTAGGGAGATGATTCTGGCAATACGTACCTGATTCTGACCTATACGTAACGATGTGAAACAGATAGATCCAATTTCGGGTGAAAGGAAATATAGAAAAGCAGCATCAAAATTTATATAATTTTACAAAGACAAACTAGAGATTACAGAGAGAAAACCCTTTTTACAGATCGAAAAAATGATCTTCGGTGAGGGAAAAATCGTTCCGGCAAGTTGAACCATTATTCGAATTAAGATTTTCACTCAAGAAATACAGACTATGATTGTGAGCCTTAAAAAAATAGAAATACAAGGTGAAAATTTATTAAATTTTTTACCACTGAAATTAGACATGCAAATAAATTTGTGTATTTATATGGATCATTGATACGATCTCCGGTTAAAGAGAAATAATTCTGGTAAGTAGACTCAAACCCTGAATCAGGTCTGTCAGCTCAAGAAATACATATGTTGTTGTTGGATAAAAGAAGCATAGAAATTTACCATAGAAATTTATAAAAATTTTACAGATTGTAGTAGATACCATGAGGAATATGCTTCTTTTTTACAAATCATCGATCAGATCTCGAATGAGGGATATATGACCTCAGAAAGATGCTCTTGAATTTTTATAGCATTTTTCTGACTTAGAAAATAGGTTCTGACTTTGTTTTTTGAACACAGGGTTACATATCTCTAAAAATCCTGATTGTTTTATTGAAAACCGTAGGTATATGCATAATTTCACCATAAAAAAATCAGATTTTATTAGCACATATAAACTGGTGAAATAAATATATTAACAAATGGCCAGATTTGTAAATAACAAATCTAAAACCCTAGAATGAAATAACACGGATTATTCATGCTAAAAACATAAAAAATGTTTAACTAATGCAATGAATCATGATTTGATGCTTGAACAACTAAAATAAACATGAATATGATAAAATAAATAAAAAAATTAAGGAAAGTACAGTTGGAAATTTGATTTAGCCATTAAAAGAGGTTCGACATATAAAAAGGTCGAATCTCGATCTTTTTTGGGCATTTAACATAATAAATAATTTGCCAACGATTCCAACGGATCAAAAACGTGAAAATAACCATGGATGATCAATAGATCATCATATTGGGTCGTGAGCATTGGCTTTGAATGAAAAAAAAGAGAAACACATGCACAAAAGGGGGCAACAATGGTGAAAATAATAGAAAAATAATAAAAAAATAAAAAGAGGAAGGGATGCTCACCTTGGGCTGCTACAATGGAGGCTGCTGGAATTGAAGAGAAAGAAAGAGCAATGAGAGAGGGAGAGAAGATGATGTGGGGGTCGAAATCCTAGATGGCCCTATTTATAAATTTTTTTAAAACTCTTAATTAAGAGTTGGATTTGTTTAAAGGGGTTTCAAAAAAAATAAAACTAAGGAGGGGGGGGGGGTTCTACAAGGGAGTTTTAACCTAACAAGGCACTAACTAATTAGCACTAATTGAGTCTTAATTGAATTTGAAAATCCTCAAATGTGGCACCACCTCTGTGGGCCCACATTTAGTTTTAAAAACTTTAATTAAAGGTTAAAAACAAGGTTTAAAAATACTAAAATAAAGGTAGAGTTTTAAAATCAATTTTGACTTTTTCAAACTTCTAATCTAACTTAAACACTAACTAAACCCTAAACTAACCTAAATATTCTCAAATGTAGTGCCACCTACTGTGGGCCCCATTTGACTTTTTAGAAAACAATTTTAAAAACCTGAAAATAAAGGGGTTAAAAACGGTTTTTTCGAAAAGCTTCAAAAGGACACCTATAATCACTAATATTTTTATATTTTTTGAAATGTGTCAAACATGGAAATGAAATGGAATTTGATAAGAAAATGAAAAATTAGGGTTTACACCTCTGCAGGGTGGGCCCCACACGAAGAAAGTTGTAAAAATTGGTTTAAAAATCGAGTTTAAAATGAATCCAGATTATTTTTTCTAAGGAAAATGTTTTTTAAATAAAGGATGTAAAGCCCTGGGGATTGGCCAAATGACAAATGTCGATTTAAAACTCTGATTTTTAAAATTGAATTCAAAATAAGGGTTTGCAACTCGAATCTGGATTTGAGATTTTGAAAAAGTAGAGTTTTGGACCTCGAAGATGACATGTAATGACATGCAATGCAATGAAATGCAATAAAATGATATGACACGATGAGAAATGACATGAAATGATATCAAATGGTATAAAATGATATGAAATATAAACCCTCGGAGAAGGATTTCAAGCCTCGGACCCCTGGCAAGGACAAAGAACTGAACATTATTGTTCGAAGTCAAAAATTGATAATTAGATATCAGACCCACTGTTGGATCTGATCCAAATGTGATTTGAGTCTCGGATATGGCTAAAATTTCTAGGAAAGGAACTGATTCAAGCTTCGATTAATGGTTGTACTAGCTGGGAGAATGATAAATTGAGGTTTCAAACAAAAATGATTTGAGAAATTATTTTGCCTCTGTAGGGCACGGAGTGACACTGGAACAAGGTTTTAACTGGTTTTGATTGGTTTATACTGAATCCTAGGGTTTCTAAACTCGGGTGAACTAAAAAGACACTGACTCAACTAAACTTCCAGGCTGAATGATTGAGAAATGACCCAATTCTCAGATAAATGGCGAGAAATGACCACTAGAGTGAAGTGGGTCACAAAAATATATTATGTTTGAGCTGAAATAAAGGTCAGTAATACTGAGATGAACTAAATTTGGAGCTCAAACACTAGCTCAATTGGCTGGTTTTAGTTTAATTTCAGTTGAAATAAGCTAAAATTGGCTAAAATGGACTCCAATAATATGGGGAATGGATTTGAACTGAAACCAGGCCACTTGAACTCTCGATGAGCTCAAGTTAGACTCAAAAGGACATGATTGACTGGAATTGATTGACTCGAAGACAATTGGCTTGTATTTGAGCTAGAAATGAGCTCATTTCTCGAGAAATAAACTGATTTTAGTCGAAATGGTCAGAAATGAACATGGTTCGCTCATCGTGAGCTCAGGAGAGCTAGAAATGACTGACATTCTAACTGTTCTAAACTTAAAAATGAGCTTGGTCGATTCTAACTGGCTGAGATCTAAGGTAACCTAAGGGTAAAATGGTAAATTTTCTAACAAAATAGGGGTAAAATGACACCTAAACTGAGATCAACCTAGGGTTAAACTCCTAAGGGGATTGACATCTGCTGAAAGGGGATGTTTGAAGATGAACAAGGAAAATTTGGGATATTTACATATGTCACTCTTTGCTACTAAGCCGGTTTAGAGCCGAGCTTAATGGCAAAAACACACACACCAACTTTAGGCTATAAAAATGCCTCAATTAGAAGAATATGACTGGTATGGAAGAATTAGCTCCGGTGATAATGATGGTAGATATGAAATGGGGGATGAAGAAGAAAATTCATCTCATCGGAATGAGGGTTAGGCTTGGCCCTTACCTAAATAGGAAGAAGATAATACCTCAGGAAATAAGGCTCAGATGTAACCCTTAACCTGAACAGGCATGTATAATATGAAATCCTTGAATGAAGAAACCATGATGGAACCCAGATTTTACACAATAGATTCGAGAGGGGTTTGCAAAAGGTAAGAAAAATGAGATTGCAGGAGGAAACTTAAAAGATGAATAAGACAATTCTTTCGAAGAAGTATAAGGCAAACTTTTCGTTAGTGCAAAAGACAAATAAGGCAACTCTCTCAAAGAGGGGCAAGGGTGATTCTTTCGACAACAAAAAAGATAAATGAGGTGACTCTTTTGAAGTGGAACAAGGCAATTATTTCTATAACGCGAAAGACAAATAAAGCAATCTTTTCGAAAAGGAGCGAGGCAATTCTTTCGACAACACGAAAGATGAATAAGATAATCCTTTCGGAGAAGAGCGAGGCAATTCTTTCGACAACGTGAAAGATGAATAACGTAATCCTTTCGACAACACAAAAGATGAGTAGGGAAATCCTTTCAAAGAGTAGTGAGGCAATTCTTTTGACAATGCGAAAGACAAATAGGGCAATCCTTTCGGAGAAAAGTAGGGTGATTCTTTCGACAATGGGAAAGACGAATAAGGAAATCCTTTCAGAGAGGAGTGAGGCAATTCTTTCGACAACGCGAAAGATGAGTAGGGCAATTCTTTTAGAGAGGAATGAGGAAATTCTTTCGATAATGTGAAAGACGAATAGGGCAATCCTTTCGGAGAGGAGTGAGGAAATTTTTTCGACAACGCGAAAGATGAACATGACAATCCTTTTAGAGAGAAGTGAAGCAATTCTTTTGACAACACAAAAGATGAATAAGGCAATCTTTTCAGAGAGGAGTGAGGTAATTCTTTCGACAACGCAAAAGATGAGTAGGGCAATCCTTTCAAAGAGGAGTAAGGCAATTCTTTTGGCAATGCGAAAGATGAATAGGGCAATCTTTTCACAGAAGAGTGAGGCAATTCTTTTAGCAACGCGAAAGATGAATAGAGCAATCCTTTCAGAGAGAAGTAGGGTGATTCTTTCGACAACGCGAAAGATGAATAGGGCAATCTTTTTGAAGAGGAATGAGACAATTCTTTTGACAATATGAAAGATGAGTAGGGTGATTCTTTCGATAACATGAAAGATGAATAGGGCAATCCTTTCGGAGAGGAGTGAGACAATTCTTTCAACAACGCGAAAGATGAGTAGGGCAATCCTTTTGGAGAGGAGTGAGGCAATTTTTTCGACAATGCGAAAGATGTGTAAGGCAATCCTTTCGAAGAGGAGTGAGGCAATTCTTTTGACAATGCGAAAGACGAATACGAATAGGGCAATCCTTTCGGAGAGGAGTAGGGTGATTCTTTCGACAATGCGAAAGACGAATAGGGTGACTCTTTTAAAGAGGTATAAGATCAGGCCAGGATGTGTAAAAATAGACATCGAGCTCTCATTTCATGTTAGAATAGCTAGAAAATATTGCAAAAATAATAAAAGTTGTAGTTGATTCAAAGTAATTGAGAGTAAGCACATTTGCTTGAAAGATATTTCCTCTTATACCTAGAGTAATACCTCCAATTGGGCTAACTCCGTAGAATCCAAAAGCAAGATCAAATTATTGTTGTTGAGTTTCTTCAAGGAAGCTATCCATTTCCTTGATATGAAAAGAAAGGAAGATATTCTCAGTTTTATAAAAGCGTTTTATGAAAAGATATTGATAAAAGAATTTCACATAAATAAAGAAGATTCTTGGCAGTTTGATATTTGGGGTTTACCCTTGATGATCTTTTTACACTCTTTTGAAGCATATGGATTGAGCTTTTTTGGGGGCTTGGCGAGAATTTAATCACATCAACCTTCAACTTGGTGATGTTCTAATTTTCCCTGGAAGGACATGTCATATACTCCTTCATCTTGGAGATGTTTCAAGTCTTCTTTGGTCCCATGAATTAGATTGATAATATTGTCTCTTTGATTGAAATCTCTTGATGGTCTTTTAAACTTTTTTGATACATGAAAAGTATGCTCTCTTAGGATTTGACGAGAATTTCATCACATCAGTCTTCAACTCGGTGATGTTCTGATTTTCTTTTTTTGTTCAGGATATTTTCACTGTCCTATTACCAAAGGAATGGTCTTTAAAAATATGCCATAGCTATGATCAATATCGGTTCACTTATGACTTTTCAATATCATTGATTTTTTCCTTTGCTAGTCATATCAAGGATTTTTCTTCATCCTTTTGGTTGACCAACAAAAAAAGCTTAAATTTTCTTCTTTTTTCGCAAGAACTTTGTCTTTTTGGAGAGAACGCTGAAGGTAACTTGAGGTAAAATTTTATATAATAAAAATTTGAGATCAACAACTATTTTTTATGATAAATTGGCAAAATATCTTGAAATCCTTAGTGAAAGAAATTGATTGATATCCAACTAACACATCTGTGACTAGACTGAGCCCTAAAAAGATTCAGTATTTAATAAACGATCAACTTTGAAAGTTGAATTTTGGAAAGAAAGTGCAAGACGAAACTTGGATCTCCAAAATAAAACTGAAAAGTTCGAGTTAGAACTTGAATCTTCAAAGAAAAACTTGAAAGTTCGAGTCAGGACTCAAATCTTTAAAGAAAAATTAGGAAGTTCGAGATGAAACTCGAATCTCTAAAGAAAAGTTAGAAAGTTTGAGCCAGAACTTGAACCTTTGAAAGAAAACTAAAACGATTCTTGGATTTGAAAGAAAATTTAAGTTGGAACTCAAATTATCAAAGAAAACTGAAAAATTTGAGTCCAAACTCAAATCTTTAAAGGAAAACTAGAACGGTTCGAATTTTAAGAAAAAAAAATTGAGTCAGAACTCGAATCCCAAAGGAAACTGAAAAACTTGAGTCGAAACTCAAATCTTTGAAGGAAAACTAGACTAATTCAGATTTTAAGAAAAAAAAATTTGAGCCAGAACACGAATCTCTGAAGAAAAAACTAGACCAATTCAGTTTTAAGGAAAGAAAATTCGAGTCAGAACTCGAATCTCTGAAGAAAAAAACTAGACCAATTCTTGAATTTTAAGGAGAGAAAACTCGAGTCGGAACTCAAATCTTCAAAAAAAAAATGGAAAATTTGAGTCGGGACCCGAATCTCAAAGGAAAACTAAAACGATTCTTGGATTTGAAAGAAAATTTGAGTTGGAACTCAAATTGTCAAAGGAAACTGGAAAATTTGAGTCGGAACTCAAATCTTAGAAATAAAACTAGAACGGTTCAAATTTTAAGGAAAGAAAATTGAGTTTGAACTCGGATCTCAAAGGAAACTGAAAAATTTAGTTGAAACTCAAATCTTCAAAGGAAAACAAGACCAATTCAAATTTTAAGGAAAAAAAATTCAAGTCGGAACTCGAATCTTTGAAGGAAAAACTAGACCAATTCGATTTTAAGGAAAGAAAATTTGAGTTGGAACTCGAATCTCTGAAGAAAAAACTAGACCAATTCTTGGATTTGAAGGAGAGAAAACTCGAGTCAAAACTCAAATCTTTAAAGGAAAAACTAGAAATTTTGAGTCAGGACCTAAATCTCAAAGGAAAACTAAACCAACTCGGAAGTTGGGTTTTGAAGGTAAGTCCAACATAAGGTTGGTTTTTTAAAGGAGATTTCAACCTGTGGGTTGAGTTTTGAAAAAGAGACCGGTTTTAAAAGGAAATCAATCATGAGATACCAGTAAGCCTGGTTTTTTAGAAAAATACTAGGGCCTAAAGTCAAATTTGAAAAGATTGGTGAAGGTAGTTTTGAAAGGAGACTCAACCCAAGGATTGATTTTGAGAAGACCGGTACTCTACAAGTGCTTAGTGGTTGTGATGGGAGATTTTCAATTTTCACCCTCTTGAGAGTCTTAGGATTATCCCTTATCCTGAATGGATATATGAATTTAATGTGAATTAATGCTAATGAATGCAAATAGAGGCAAATGAATGCCAATAAATGCAAATAACTGCAAATGAATGGTGAGAGATTTTGTTTGATCCTGTCTGGATACATGACGTTTTGAGGTAAAAACAAATTTTCAAAAGATGCCCCGGTGTGACTAGGGAATAAAACATTGAACAAAAGGATAAATAATTGGTATTTAATGAACGCTCTTTGAAGGTAACAAGGTAACAAACTTCTTGATTGATTTAAGAGGCAATCTAAAAGAGGTTTCTCCTTGTAAAAAGACATATTACAAAGAAAGAGAAAGAGCAACAAAGAAGATGGCACCAACTATGATAAAAGTTGATAATTTTATTGATGCATTGAAGGAAGAATGACAAATCAAGGAAAGAAAAAATGGGATTACATCATCCCTTCAAAATGACAAAAGCGAGATGAGAAATGGGAAAGCATTGGCATTGTCAGTTTCTTGAATGATCGAAAAAAAGCTCGGTCAGGATGGCTGACTGGTGTCTTCTTCATCTTTAACAAAGAGATTCTTGTCAATGTGGTCTTGAATGATGTTCTTGAAGACAAAATAGTGGTCGGTGTCGTGCCCTACTGCCCGATGGAATTTGCAGAACTGATTCATGAATCTTCCCATGATCGTGGGAGGGTCTGTGGCTCTTAGGAGCTTTACTAATTCCTTGGTCAGCATATATTCAAGGACTTCGTCGAGTGACTGCTCTAGAGGAGTGAACTTGTGATCGTTACCCTAATCGTCATGTTTTATCTTTTCTTTCTGCTGAAAGTTGGACTGAACATGTTTGTCATTGTGCTTAGAAGACTTCTCCTTCTGACCTGCATGGTTGTTCTTGCTATCTTTGTTGTCATTGTGTGAACACCCCAAAAATTTCAAAATATTGTAAATATTCTCTTTTTGCCCCTGATCCTCATTTTCTGACAAAATTAAGTCATTTTTAAAACAAAACTCCAAGTTTATCCTCGAATTTTCTGGAATCTAATCAATCTTATATCTGACTTAATTTTGGTCCAGATCCGGGTAAAAGACCCAAATCTGAACCTCGTTGTCCAATTTTTTAAATTATAATTACAAAAATACCAAAAATAGTTTTTGAATAGCTTGGACAGTCCATCCAGCATCCGTTTGGATTCATTGCTCTATATTTCTCAATTCGAGGTTAAAAACTCAAAAATCTTCTCAAATTTTGAATCCAAACTCTTTTTTTTTGAAGAAATCAAACCTAAATTTTTAGAAAATCTTTCTTTTTGTAAATATTTATCAAAAATATAAAAAAATAGTCTTGTCTCTCGTATTGCTTAGGTTTTAGGGTTTTATTTCCAAAATGACAAAAAAAAAACAAAAAAAAAAACCGAGAAAAGAACAAAAAAAAAATCAAAATAGCAAAATTGCAAAAAAATGGCCTTAAAAACCTCTTTTGAGAAATATTTTTTTTAAGAGACCCTTTTTTTGGAAAACTCTAAAAAAAAACTCCTTTACAACCCTCAGAAAGCCGAGTTAGGGTTTTTAGACCCTCTCTCTCGCCTTCTCCATCGCACTCTCTCCTTCATCCCTCCATCGCACCTCTCCATCGCCCATCACCAACGCTCTTCTCCTTTCTCCATCGCTCATCACCAATGGCCTCTCCTTTCTCCATCGCCCATCACCAACGACCTCTCCTTTCTCCATCGCCCATCACCAACGGCCTCTCCTTCTGAGGATCAATCTCGATTGCCCCCCTCGTTCTTCAACCATTGATCCCCAACGAACCCATTTTCTTCCCGAATCTTCCTCTCCCTCTATAAAAAGGAAGCACAAAGGAAGGGTTGGGCCATCGGGTCTCACCATCAGATCCCTTGACATCCATTTTTCTTCAGCAGCCATCATCTACCACTCCCGTCGATCTGTTTTTCACCCTATCTCCCTCTGATTGATCACATCCATCGGCACCATCCAGAATCCCCTTCTCTTGATCGAGCATATGACCCCTCTTCCTCCCTCAATCAGGAGTGATATATGGTAAGGATCGCTTTCTCTCTCGTGTTCCCCCTGTAAATTTGCCTCTTCCCTCTTCTTTCTTCTTGTAATTATTTGTTGATTTCTTTTTTTTTTTTGAAGCAACGTATGCAAAGTCGGTTTGCTTATAACAGTACCGACTTGCAAAAACTGCAACAGTAAATCGGCCCCCTTCCTGGGGTTATTTTTTTTTTTGCTGTTGCTTTGGTTTAGGCTTTTTAATTTTCTGTATCTCGGCTATCTTTTTTTTTTTTTTCTTTTTTTCTTATCTCACTTCCTGTTAGATGCAGCTAACCTGTCGTATTCCCCTTCTGTACATTTGCTTCCATTCTCCTGATTTGTTTACTTTCTCCCGTTTCTCGCTCATCTCCCATTCATCATGGATGAAGAAAATAAAAGTAGGAGGATGAGGTTGTTTCCAATAAAACCAAAAAAAAAAGGGGGGGGGGAGGATGGTGTCTTGTCCCTGGGTTTTATTTATTTTGGAATCATCATATCAGTTTATGTGAAATCCATAGTTCCTGCTATGTTTCTTTCTTTGGTTACGTGTATATTTCTGTTCAAATTATTATCTGCATCAATATGTCCTCCCATGTCGTTCTCCATTTGTCGTATATAGTATTTTCTTGACTGCTTTGCGTCTTATTTAGGCCTCTTCTTACAATGTATATCCATGGTGCTCACATCCCGTTTTCTCTGCCATATAGATTTTTTTATGTACATCATTTTCATTCATTACACCTCAGCATTGTATCTCCACGCTAAGTGTCATGCTTTCTAGATGTTTATGCTCCATATTATTCATTTTATGATGCCCCACCAGCATCCTCTGTTTGATGATGATCTGGTTACCAAATTAATCATAATGTTCTTCTCACTGGAATGTCCTGTTCATTTTCGTTTATATCTGATGACTTCAACCATGCACCTGCATTTACATTACTTTTTGTAAAATGATCTCAGTTCTAAATTCACAGCTTGTTATAACATCTGTAGACTTTAGTGTTAGCCATCCACACAGTGCACCTAGATTCTCTCTTGTTAGATTTGATCTTTAATTTTACATATATTTCGACACTTACATATATAGTTCAAGCTCAGTCGCATATCGCATATGACATGTAGTTTCTTGAATAGATTTGTCAATATCTCTGTATGATTCTTGGATGAATGAATTGGTGATTCGTTGAAATCGATTCACCCCATGATATTTCGGGAGCTAAGAAGGTAGGCCACCCAGAGCATTTGGACAGAGGCATGCGGGTGAAAATCCTCACCATTGTGACTTCGGCTATGGGATACACCTTATCTGCCATTCATGATATGAGGCCTTTTAAAGTCAATGCCATTTGAAACCTGCCACTGTTACATGAATCCTTCTTCAATCTTTCCAGTAGGTATTGACAGAGGTTCGTTCTGAAGCCTGTTTTTTGGGTGACTCCGTGAAGTCATAAGAGGCACGAGTTTCTTGAAATACCCTGCTCACTCTTCAGTGATCCAGACATCTGGTTTTCCAGAAATAGTATGGTTTCAGCTTCGGTCCGGTTAAAGGTCTGAATCACTATAGAAGAAATATTTCGCTGTCTGAGCTTGATCAAAGAAAGACTCAGTGATATCTCAATACAGAAATTTCTGTTGTAAGTATGATCTTGAATTTGGACATACTGACTTCCAGCAAGACCGACACACCCAGTGAAGTCCAGCTTATATGAATTTCGCAGTCCCAAGACAGTCATCTCGACAACTTTTGTTGTCAGACGATTGCGGCAACAGCTGATTCAGGATCAACAATCAGTAACCGTAAGTTCTGATTCAAAACTAATACGTCTTCAATTTTCTTTTGCAGGGACAGTCTCATTATCATACTCGGCACCCTCCCGTCTGTAGGCTGCTCAGCTGCTCGAGGGAGTCTGATCATCGGTGTTTACCATTTTTTTTCCAGTAAGTGGCTACTATCTGAAATTCCAGTCGGCTATATATTGGTTGAAGCATTGTCTACTGAGATTTGAAATAATTTACTAAGTCTTCAAGGTATTATCTGCTAAGATTTAAGATGGTTCTGACTTGTCAGAATATCATGGGTCTTGCAAATTGAATGGACATTCAAAGCATCTGAATGTAATTATAAAATATCTGAATGTTACTTGGATTCTAGTAGATCGCCATTATTTTGGGGCAAATGCCCCTCTCACTGATAGTTACATTATCAGATTAGTTTGATGCTTAAATGATGGGATATTAAGTCTTGATCAGATGTTATTCTTTTTAGTTACAACTGATAGATCTCTCAAGTGCTAAATTGAATAACATACATTGATTGTTTAGATAGCCAATGAGTTTGCATGGTTTGTATTAGCAGGTTAATGGTAAAACTGAATTACAGAAGGTGTTAACAATAGGTGTGTCGGTCCTTACTAAATAGTCTGTGCTTGGTAATCAAGTTGATGTGTGTTGATCTAATACCAGTAGGCATTTGTTATTTTCAAACAACCTGCATCAGTATTAGCAGTCTTTGTTAGCATCATGAGTTATCGACATATGTAATTAGTGTAGACAACATCTAAGCATTATACTATGGCATACATTAGCTACGTAATTAATGCTATGTCATATATGTCCCTACTGCCTCTTTCCACTTCACCTTTTCGTCCATACCACCTGTTGTAGGTGTCTCAACAACACCCTGCTGTTACCACCAACAATACACATTACCACCCACCAACTCTTCCTTTTTTTATATATAAGCCCTATAATCTCGATTTGCTATTACCCATTCACAAGCACTGCATTCCCAGCCCTCACCTCCAAAAAGCACCACAGAGCTGGAAATTTCTCAGCGATTCACAGAGCAACACTGTAGCCTTTCTTCCTTATAGCAGTTCATCAAGAGAACTACCACAAACTGCGATTTCTCACAGTGGTTCACAAGGAACCACTGTGGCTTTCTCATTATTATAACAGTTCAGCAAGGATTACTGTAACTATTCTTTCTTTTCACAAGTGGTTCACAAGAAGCCACTATGATCTTTCATTTCCATAGTAGCTCATCACGAGCAGCTATGGCTATTACATTTTATGATGGTTCACCTTGAACCATCCTGGCTCTTGCTTTCATCCATTGCATATACCCTCTCGTATATAGGTTTTCGTTTGCCTATGGTATTGCCTATATATATATATATACACACATATATATATATATATATACATGTATATATGCACATTTTCTCATAAATGCAGAGTATGCCATATGCCTCTTTTCATGAGTATAGCATCTTAAGTTAGAATTAGCATAACTATCTACATTTGCATTCGTAGCCTCATTTCTTCCACTTCCTTTTATCTTGGCATTGTATTAACTCCTTTTTTGCAGGAATATGTGAAAAGTTGAACTAGAAGTTTTTGATATTTTCAATTTCAGTGTTGTAATAAGCTAGACATTAATGAAAAACTCTACATTTCCAGCCTTAGATAGAATGAATGAGCATGTAAATACCCTCTTTTCATTATTTTCTTTTATTTCTCAAGAAATCACAAATAGGCACATGATGGCACATGCACCATTTTGTAAAAGGTGATTAAATTCTAAGTTGATGATTTGCATCAATGGCCATAGTCAGGATGTGAACAAAACTTAGGATTTTCATCTTCTATGGAATAACATCGGATCCACACTAGATCCCTCTTCAAAAATCATTATATTTTTAAATATTTTCTTTTTTTATCAGGGTTTAAATTAAAATTAACTTAAAATATATATCAATGGCCATAGTCAGGATATATTGAGAGTTAATTTCATTTTAAACTCTATAAAAGCACCAAAATATGTTTTTTTCTTCACCTGAATTCAAATATTATTATTATATAATATATTCAATGACCATAGTTAGGGATGTATTATATTTTCAATCTTATTTTAATTCACTTAAAGAATGAAATATGATTTTCAAAATCCAATTTCAAATTCCTTAAATTTATTCATCATTTAGGATAGAATTACATCATGTTTTCAAAAATTCTTTTTCTCAAATTCCAAGTGATTTCCTTCAAATATCTTCTTCACTTCTCAAATCAAATTTTCAACTCTTGTAAATTCAAATACCATCTTCAAATTCTAACTTTAAATTCGAAGTCCAATTTGACTTTGAAATTCATTTGTACATCCAAAATTCAAATTCTAATTCAAATCAAATTTTAAAGTTCAATTTAACTTTGAAATTTTTGATTCATCTTCTGATTTCAATTTCAAATTTCAAATCTAAAGTCCAATTTGACTTTGAAATTCATTTGTATATCAAAAATTCAAATTCAAATTCAAAACAAATTTCAAAGTACAAATTCATCTTTAGAATTCAATTTCTAATTCAAAACCAAATTCAAATTCAAATTCAAATTAAAATCAATTTCAAAGTTCAATTTAACTTTGAAATTTCTGATTCATCTTCTGATTTCAAATTCAAAATTATTCTTTATCTTCAAAATGCTTCTCAATTCAAAATCAAGGTTTTGAGATTGATTCTAAATCTCAAAATTTGACTCTTCCGAAATTTTAAATTCAATCTAGATTTTTAAAACCCAGACCCATCTTCGAAAGTCCCATTTGGGCTTTCTAAATCCAAAGTCAGAATTCAACTCCATTTAGGGATCCAGATTTCCAAATTCAATCTCTATTTTGGATCCCAGACTTCGGATAAAATTCCATTTAGGATCCCAGAATTCAACTTCATTTTGGATCTCAGACTTCAGATCCAAATTCCATTTAGGATCCAGAATTCAACTTCATTTTGGATCTCAGACTTCAGATCCAAATTCCATTTAGGATCCAGAACTTAATCTCATCTTGGATCCTAGATTTCAAAATCCAAATTTTCCAAGTGCCAGATTTCAAATCCAAATCCATCTCCACTTTCAAAACCCATCTGGCCTTCTTGAAACCAATTTTATCTTCAAACTCAATTTGGATTTCTCAAATCTCATTCTAATCTCAAATTTCAAATATAGAATTCAATTCCATTCCAAAAATTCATCTCCTCTCATAAATCTAGATTCAAAAGTCCAAATTCTGACTTTGAAACTTCATCTCAGCTTCAAATCATTCTTTTAAAAAATCCAGATTTATTTTCCCAAAACTCTGATTATTTCAAAGACTTAGAACTTTAAATCTCAAGTTCTACATTAGAAACCATTTCTTCACTCTATTATCAGATTCATCTCATAAACACTTGGGGATTTCCAAATCATTTTTCAAAAAAAGCATACACCCTTCCATCTCACAAGCATGATTCTTTGTGCATTTAGACTTAGAATAAATTCTTAGATAATATTTAGGCAAAGAAAAAAGTCATAAATTTGATCCTTGGTTCGATTACCTCTAGTAAAGGCGCCATAAATGGTCGAACCTCGTACCGACAAGCGAATCTTGTCTCCCCATTTTCCCACAAATATTTTCAAAACGGAGGCGAGTAATTTTCTAAATATTTTCAAATCAAGGTCAAGTGAGACCTTCGCAAAAGAGTTCCTCTCTCTCTCTTCTCTTATTTTCATCTTCTCTCTTCTTTTCTTTCTTTTTATTTTCTCCCTTCAAAAAAGAGAAAATAGAGGTTGGAACGGAAAAGAGAAAGGAAGAGAGAGAAAACCACGAGAGAAAAATTTTTGCGATGATCACAGAGTTGGCGACCGTGATGGGACTCATCTTCGTTCGGTCAGATCTATGCCTTTTGCTTTGCTTTGATATTATCTAAGTCTTTATTCTAACAAATGTCAGCTTCATGCGAACCTTAGGAGCCTAGACTCTGTCCTAAGCTGACATCATTGCATATAGGATCTAAGTATGGTTTGGTAGGACCATATTGAGGAGACTATTCCATGTTCACATTAGACTTAGGTCTGAAATACAACTCTCCTCAATTCTATGGATTGAATGTAAACAATGTATGCAAGTGTATGCTTCTATTCATTTAAATTCTATCTCTTTAGGACTTGCATTAGAGCTTTCTGGTTTTATCTACATATTGAACATATTTTCGAAAACATCCCTCCCTATATTGTCCCGGTCTTCACGTTGCTGGGTTGTCTCACTGAACCATAGTTTGGGAGAGAGCCTTATAACTGGACCACTTATTTGGGTTCGCGCCCCCTACCACATATCTAAGGGTCATAGTCTGAGGTATATCGGTAGGTGCCCAAGGATGTTGAGAAGCCATTACCTTAGAACCAGAGAAGTATTTTTATGCCACGTACTTCGAGCTTCGGCTTGAGTATATTGACGTACCTTGATTGGAATTAGATGATCTAAGTCATAGAGTTAGGATTAAGGTCTTATCAAGCGATTTCAAAATATTGCATTTAGGGTCAGCTTTAGGGAGTGTTGTTTATGCATCCTTGTTTATACATCTGTGATTGTGTGATATTTTATATCTTCCTTATATTCTCCAAAACCCTGGGTATATTATTCAAAATTTCTCCTTTATTTTTCAAACACCCAGGTGTATTTTTCTTCTCTTTTTCTAATTTCTTTAATTCTTTTCTAATCCTGCCTGCAATTTTTCAAATTTTTTAAATTTTACCATCTATTTTCAAAATTTTCTTCTTTGTATCTTCTAAATCTATTCCTCACCTTTTACAATAAAAATCTCTTTCATCAAGAGATATCCTTTTGATCATATTCTAAACTGTTTATTTCTTCTCACTGGAAAATATACGATTGTCATGCCTTTTCGTGCAGACTCAATCCGTAGTGGTGGGGTACCTTTTGTCAATTTGATTTCTTCTTTTATCAAAATTTCCTCCGAAATCTTTCTAAAAAGGACCCATTCTGTCCTACAGAGAGCATTTGGCATTGTAAGGTGGCTCAGACAAGATAAAAGACCGCGCCACTCTAGCACCTCAGTGACAAGCAAAAAGTGAGAAATGGACTCTCAAAGGTTTGCCAGAGAAGGAGTTCAAGACAACAAGAATGAGATTGATCCTTCTATATATCGGTTGTTCAAAAAGATGATGGTTGAGATATTATCCGAGCAGGCTGAAGCCAGTTTCAGAAAATCTCACACCGAGGAAGAGACACCTGTCACATTCCCAATGAGCAAGCACAACGATAGCAATGCAGGAAGTTCTAGAACCAGCAGGGGCAGCAACAAAGGCAGCCCAGGAAATCAAAGCAGCAATTTGGAGCCATCTAGAGGCCAGAAGGGAGAGTTCAGCAAAAACCAAGATGAACCACTTCAATCCGATCCTCAGTAGAATGAGAAGAATCAGGGAGAGCCAAAACGTAAAGATTGGAGCAATAACCGGGATTTCACTCCCTTGGATGAGTCGCTTGACAAAGTTCTTGAATACATGTTGACCAAAAGATTAGTCAAGCTCCCAAAGGCCACAAGTCCTTCCATTATCATGGGAAAATACAAAAACCAATTTTGCAGGTTCCATCGGACAACAGGACATGACACTGATCATTGCTTTGTCTTCAAAAACATTATTCAAGACTGCATTGATAAGAATCTTTTTGTTGAAGACGAAGAAGAAAAGTGCCCAATCCCCCTAACCAAGCGAGCTCAGTCCAGCTCCCAGAAAAGGGCCAACTCTCAAAAATCAGGCATGCCAAAGGAGACAAGGCATGATGGTTGGAGTTATGATCGCAAGTTTTCCCCTCTAGGTCAGCCGGTCGAGGAAGTTCTCGGATACCTGCTCATGAAAGATATAATCAAACCTCCAAAGAGAGTTGATCCTTCGGCCACCATGGGAAAATGGAAAGAGTGTTTCTGCAAATTTCATCGAGTAAGGGGCACGATACAGAGCATTGCTTCGTCCTCAAAAATATCATACAGGATTACATCAACAAAGAATTTCTGGTACCAGAGGAAGGAGAGGAGCAGCCTGCAGTTCCGACCTAGACTCTTTCGAACCACTCAGAGAATTAATGATGTCAAAATTTTCCCTGCTTTCCTATTTTTTTCAGTCACCTTGTCGGGGCAGGTCAACCCCGTCTTTTATGTCCTTTCTGTCAAAGTATGTAAATATTCAGTATTGTTATCAGTTTTCTGCTTATCAATGAAATGTCAATTTTCTGACTTTGATGTCCAATACTTCTTTCTTTTGTCATACTGGGGCATTAAATTCCTATTTTTTTTTTAAATAAGAGACAATCCTGACATCATTCATGAGAGAAATGATATTACTTGTGAGGGTTTTTCAAAAATCATGAAAATTTTGAAAGTTTCTGAAAAATCTTCGTTATGATAACTGAAAAGTTCAAATGTTTTTGGTTCAACCTTTTTAAAAAAAAATTTTGTGGCAAACCGTTCGCCTTCCAAAAATCAACCCTCGTGTTGATCCTATTTCCAAAAATGGGTTTCAAACCATTGCCTTCAAAAATCAACCCTCGTGTTGATCATATTTCCAAAAAATGGGTTTCGAACCATTGCCTTCAAAAATCAACCCTTCGTGTTGATCATATTTTCCAAAAATGGGTTTCAAACCATTGTATTCAAAAATCAACCCTTGTGTTGGTCTTATCTTCCAAAGATTGGTTTCAAACCATTATATTCCAAAAATCAACCCTCGTGTTGATCGTACTTCCAAGATTGGTTTCAAACCATTATATTAAAAAATAAACCCTTATGGTGATTTTATTATCAGTTTCAAACCATTGTCTTCAAAAAAAAAATCAACCCTAGCAATTGATCTTCTTTTCAAAATTAGGTTTCAAACTGTTGCCTTCAAAAATTGACCCTCATGACGATCTCTCGTGTTTGATTTCCTTTCAAAAATCAGTTCTGGTACTAATCATCCTTCTTGCGATGGATTTTCTTCCCAAAATGGTTTCTCACTTGTCTTTCAAATGAATATTTTCCTTTTTCACTTTAAAGATCTCACGTGCAGGCAGGATCAAGCAAACTCTTTTTCTAAAGATCTTATCAATTTTTCAGTTAATCTTGTTATCTTTATTAATTGCATTCATTTCATTTTCCCATTTTAATCAAAATTTTTATCAATTTATTATCCATTTTTATCATTTTTTGTCAAGTTTTATCAATCTTTCACCAATTTTATTAAATTTTATCAACCTTTTCTTATAACCCTTTCAGGTTAAGGGATAAACCTGATGCATCTTTCCCATGAGGTATTCCTTTATTCTTTTACCCCTTTCAGGTTAAGGGATAAACCTGAACTACTTCCCATAAATTCCTTAATTCACATCAAATTTTATTCTATAATCCTTCAGAATAAGGGAAAATCCTGAAGTCGTCATAAATGGATTCGAATCTTAGGTCATTTTGGGTCAAGGATCTCAAATGAATCTCTCATCTTCTTCATTGTCGGAATCTATTCATACATTTTGTCAATCCTTCCAAAATCCGACTCTTGGGTAGGAGTTATTTCCTTCTCATCTGAGTTTTGACTCAGGTTTTTGCTTTTCATTTTTATTTTTATTTTCAAAATCCGAGTTCCGACTCGGGTTTTCCCTTTTTTATCGAGTTTCGACTCGGACTTCCTATCAGATTCAACGCTCGTGTTGGAACCGATCGTTCCTTTGAAAATTCGAGTTTTCAAAACTCGGGTTTTTCATTTTATCATTATTTTGAAGATCCGGGTTCCGACTCGGGTTTTCCCCTTTTTATATCGTTTGAAGTTCTGAGTTCTGACTTGGACTTCCTATCGGATTCAACGCTCGTGTTGGAACCGATCGTTCCTTTGAAGATTCGAGTTTTTCCATTTTTATTATTATTTTGAAGATCCGGGTTCCGACTTGGGTTTTCCTTTTTTTTATATCATTTGGAGTTCTGAGTTCCGACTCGAACTTCCTATCGGATTCAATGCTCGTGTTGGAACCGATCGTTCCTTTGAAGATTCGAGTTTTTCAAAACTCGGGTTTTCCATTTTTATTATTATTTTGAAGATCCGGGTTCCGACTCGAGTTTTCCCTTTTTTTTATATATATCATTTGGAGTTCCGAGTTCCGACTCGAACTTCCTATCGGATTCAACGCTCGTGTTGGAACCGATCGTTCCTTTGAAGATTCGAGTTTTTCAAAACTTGGGTTTTCCATTTTTATTATTATTTTGAAGATCCGGGTTCCGACTCGGGTTTTCCCTTTTTTTATATCATTTGAAGTTTCGAGTTTCGACTCGAACTTCCTATCAGATTCAACGCTCGTGTTGGAACCGATCGTTCCTTTGAAGATTCGAGTTTTTCAAAACTCGGGTTTTCCATTTTTATTATTATTTTGAAGATCCGGGTTTCGACTCGGGTTTTCCCTTTTTTTATATCATTTGGAGTTCCGAGTTCCGACTCGAACTTTCTATTGGATTCAACGCTTGTGTTGGAATCGATCGTTCCTTTGAAGATTTGAGTTTTTCAAAACTCGGGTTTTCCATTTTTATTATTATTTTGAAGATCTGGGTTTCGAATCGGGTTTTCCCTTTTTTTTATATCATTTAGAGTTCTGAGTTCCGACTCGAACTCCCTATCAGATTCAACGCTCGTGTTGGAATCGATCGTTCCTTTGAAGATTCGAGTTTTTCAAAACTCGGGTTTTCCATTTTTATTATTATTTTGAAGATCCGGGTTCCGACTCGAGTTTTCCCTTTTTTTATATCATTTGGAGTTCCGAGTTCCGACTCGGACTTTCTATGGATTCAACACTTGTGTTAGAACCGATCATTCCTTTGAAAATTCGAGTTTTTAGAACTCGGGTATTCCATTTTTATTATTATTTTGAAGATTCGGGTTATGACTCAGGTTTTCCCTTTTTATATTTTGAAGTTCCGAGTTCCGACTCGAACTTCCTATCGGATTCAACTCTCGTGTTGGAATCGATCGTTCCTTTGAAGATTCGAGTTTTTCAAAACTCAGGTTTTCCATTTTTATTATTATTTTAAAGATCCGGGTTCCGACTCGGGTTTTCTCTTTTTTTTATATCATTTGGAGTTCCGAGTTCCGACTCGGATTTCCTATCGGATTCAACACTCCTGTTAGAACCGATCATTCCTTTGAAGATTCAAGTTTTTCAAAACTCAGGTTTTCCATTTTTATTATTATTTTGAAGATTCGGGTTACGACTCAGGTTTTCCCTTTTTATATTGTTTGATGTTCCGAGTTCCGACTCGAACTTCCTATCAGAATCAACGCTCGTGTTGGAATCGATCGTTCCTTTGAAGATTCGAGTTTTTCAAAACTCGGGTTTTCCATTTTTATTATTATTTTGAAGATACGGGTTCCGACTCGAGTTTTCCCTTTTTTATTATATATATCATTTGGAGTTCCGAGTTTTGACTCGAACTTCCTATCGAATTCAACGCTAGTGTTGGAACTGATCGTTCCTTTGAAAATTCAAGTTTTTCAAAACTTGGGTTTTCTATTTTTATTATTATTTTGAAGATCCGGGTTCCGACTCGGGTTTTTCCTTTTTTTATATCATTTGAAGTTTCGAGTTCCGACTCAAACTTCCTATCAGATTCAACGCTCGTGTTGGAACCGATCGTTCCTTTGAAGATTCAAGTTTTTCAAAACTCGGGTTTTCCATTTTTATTATTATTTTGAAGATCCGGGTTTCGACTCGGGTTTTCCCTTTTTTTATATCATTTGGAGTTCTGAGTTCCGACTTGAACTTCCTTTCGGATTCAACGCTCGTGTTGGAATCGATCGTTCCTTTGAAGATTCGAGTTTTTCAAAACTCGGGTTTTCCATTTTTATTATTATTTTGAAGATCCAGGTTCTGACTCGGGTTTTCCCTTTTTTTATATATCATTTGGAGTTTCAAGTTCCGACTCGGACTTCCTATCGGATTCAACACTCGTGTTGGAACCGATCGTTCATTTAAAAGTTTGAGTTTTCAAAAGTCGGGTATTCCATTTTTATTATTATTTTGAAGATCCGGGTTCCGACTCGAGTTTTCCCTTTTTATATCGTTTGAAGTTCCGAGTTTCGACTCGAACTTCCTATCGGAATCAATGCTCGTATTGGAACCGATCTTTCCTTTGAAGATTCGAGTTTTTTAAAACTCAGGTTTTTCATTTTTATTATTATTTTGAAGATCCGGGTTCCGACTCAGGTTTTTTCTTTTTATATCGTTTGAAGTTCTGAGTTTAGACTCAGACTTCCTATCGGATTCAACGCTCGTGTTGGAATCGATCGTTCCTTTGAAAATTCAAGTTTTCAAAACCTCGATTTTCTCTTTTGTCTTTTATTTTGAAAATCCGAGTTCCGACTCGGGTTTTCCCTTTTTTATATCGTTTGAAGTTCCGAGTTCCAACTCGGACTTCCTATCGGATTCAACGCTCGTGTTGGAACCGATCGTTCTTTTGAAAATTCGAGTTTTCAAAAACTTGATTTTTTCTTTTGCCTTTTATTTTGGAAAACCGGGTTTCGACTCGGGTTTTCCCTTTTATCTTATCGTTTGAAGTTCTGAGTTCCGACTCGGACTTCCTATCAGATTCAACGCTCGTGTTGGAACCGATCGTTCCTTGAAAATTTGAGTTTTCAAAAACTCGATTTTCTCTTTTGTCTTTTATTTTGAAAAAACAGGTTCCGACTCGGGTTTTCCCTTTTATCTTATCGTTTGAGGTTTCGAGTTCCGACTCAGACTTCATATCGGATTCAACGCTCGTGTTGGAACTGATCATTCTTTTGAAAATTTTAGTTTTCAAAAACTCGGTTTTCCCTTTTATCTTTTGAAAAACACGGGTTCCAACTCAGGTTTTTCTTTCCCTTCAAGATAAGGGATAATATTGAAAAACCGACAATCATTCTCGCTCAATTCTCAAGTATTTTAGAACATCGGTCTCTCTTTCAACTCTCCGTTGAAAGACCTAGTGCTCGTACTGGTGTGCATTTTCAATACCCATTGCTCGTACTGGTGTGCACTTTCGAAAACCTAGTGCTCGTACTGGTATGCATTTTCTAAACCTAGTGCTCGTACTGGTGTGTATTTTTGAAACCCAGTGCTCGTACTGGTGTGCACTTTCGAAAACCCAGTGCTCGTACTGGTGTGCATTTTCGAAACCCAGTGCTCGTACTGGTGTGTATTTTTGAAAACCCAGTGATCGTACTGGTGTGCATTTTCGAAAACTCAATGCTCGTACTGGTGTGCACTTTTGAAAACCGAGTGCTCGTACTGGTGTGCATTTTCAAAACCCAGTGCTCGTACTGGTGTACATTTTCAAAAACCCAGTGCTCGTACTGGTGTGCATTTTCGAAACCCAGTGCTCGTACTGGTATGCACTTTCGAAAACCCAGTGCTCGTACTAGTGTGCATTTTCGAAACTCAGCGCTCGTACTGGGACATTTTAGAAAACCAGTGCTCATACTGGTGTGCACTTTCAAAAATCTAGTGCTCGTACTGATGTACATTTTCGAAACCCAGCGCTCGTACTGGGGCATTTTCGAAATCCAGTGCTCGTACTGGTGTGCTTTTTCAGAAACCAGTGCTTGTACTGGTACATCTTCAAATCCAATGCTCGTGCTGGTACATCTAGCACTCGTGCTAGTGTTTGACTGACTGATCAAGTTAGCCCTCCAGGTTCAGTATTGGTACTAACCGTTCATCATAATTCAAGCTCTAAATTCTCAAATTTCAACCTTCGCGTTATCATTTTGTCAAAAATCAATCTTTTTCTCTTGCGAAGGACCCTCTTCAGGGAGAGTTCGAGAGAGCTCGTTCCTTTTCGCATGCAATCATCTTTCGTTCGCAAGAACCCTCTTCCAGGGAGAGTTTGAAGGGACTCGTTTTCTTCGCGAACTTTTTGCAAAACAACAACCAACTTTATACAAATGAACCCTTTTTCCAGAGAGAGCATCAATGGAAGCTCGTTTCTTGTTGTGGCCCCCGTTTTTCTTATCTTTGGCCAACCCCTTCACAGAGGACCCTCTTCTAGGGAGAGTGTGATGGACTCATTCCTCTGTGATACTTTCTCAACTTTGTTTTCGGCCGCATTTCCATAAGAGAAGCCTAGAGATAGGGAGTTTTGACGAAAACTTAATTTCTCTTCGAAAGTTCCGTTTTGCAAACACCTCCTCTTTGGGGAAGAGAGGAGTTTTTTCAACTTCCTATTCAGGTAAGGGCCAAGCCTGAGTCTCTCTTTTTGGGGAAAAAGAGAGGAGAATTTTGTCATGGACGTGTCGATCGGATGTCAAGCAATTACACTCATCAAGGATTTCAAGAAGATTTTGCCAATTTGCTATCAAAAGTCATTGTTGATCTCAAAGCTCTCATCACATAAAGAATTCCCTCAAACTACCTTCAGTATTATTTCCAAAAGGACAAGACTTTTGCGAAATAAGAACAAAATTCAAGTTTTTCTGTTGGTCAACCAAAAGGATGAAGAAAAATCTTCGATATGACCGACAAAGGAAAATTTTGATGATGTTGAAAAGCCATAAGTGAACTGATATTGATCATAGCTGTGGCACATTCTTAAAGATTATTCTTTTGGCAGTAAGACAGTAGAAATATCTTGGGCAGTAAAAAGAACCTACCCAACCCATATCTCCTCAGTCATTTGAGCTGCAATCAAATATTCGCAAAAGGGATCTCTCAATTGTCGTCAAGATGAAGACGAATATGCGAGCTAGACCCCCGGGGCCAAAGAAGATTCATCTCCGAGATGAAGGAATTTGTGATGGATCCTTTCAGAGAACATTCAGATCACCGCCAAGATGAAGGCGACTGCGATGAGCCTCCTGATAAACCCCAAAAGATATTTGATTTCTGCTATTATCTAGAGATTTTGACCAATGAACCAATATTATCAAGCATAATTCCTGAGAAAGAAAAAAAGAAGGATCGTAGCATCTCCAAGATGAAGGAGTTTGTGACGTACCCTTCCCCGAGAAAGAGAGAAAAGTCAAGACATCTTCGAAATGAAGGATGATGTAATAAAAAGCCAAAAAAGCTTTATGACTCAAGAGAGTGCAAAAAGATCATCATGGGAAATGCTCAGGATATCAAACTGCCTGAAACTGTCAGGAATCATCTTTATCTATGTGAAATTCTTTTATCAATGTCTTTTTCCTCAATTGCTTTTATGATACTGAGAACAAATTCCTTTCTCTTCATATCAAGGAAATGGATAACTTCCTTGAAGAAACTCAACAACAACAAATTTGAATTTGATTCTTGATTCTACGGAGTTAGCCCAATTGGGGTTAATACTCTTGGTAGAAAGAGGTGATATTTTCACACATATATGCACAATTCAATCATTCTGAATCAACTACAATTTTTGGCATCTTATTGGCAATATTTTCTCGTTATCCCAACATGAATTAAGAACTTGATGTTTGTTTTGACGTATCCTGGCATCACTTCTCATTAGGATTAAAAAGTTTTTTTCTTTCGTTTGATCTGAGCGCTCTCGGATCTGCACACTTCCCTGTTTTTCCCACTGTCCTGCCATAGACAGTTCCCGCTCAGGATAAGGGTTAAACCTGAACTTTCTGCAAAAGGTTTGTTATTGTCAAAAGCTATTTTCAGCCTCAGTAATGAGGCGCCCAAGATCAACCCCTTTTCAAGCTTTAGGAACTCTCATTTTCATCCTTTTACAAACCCCTCTTGGACTTGTTGTGCGAAGTCTAGAGATCCCATCACAGTTTCTCCGATTTTCGAGGATTCTGTATCCATTCATACTAAGGATTAAACCTGTTACCTTGCTCCTCGAGGTATCACCCAAACCTTCTGCAAGAGGTCATCTATATTTAGAAAGCTGATTTAGTCTCAACAATGAGACGCCCCAGATCATCCATTTTCCAAGCTTTAGGGAACCCCATTCTTCTCTTCTCGCAAACCCCTTCCGAATTTGTTCATCCAAACTCCGAAGGTCCCATCATGGTTTCTTCATCCAAGGATTTCGTATGGTCGTCCCTTTCAGGTTAAGGGTTAAGCCTAAACCTCGCTCCGCGAGGCATCTCTCCATTCAGGTCAAGGATTAAACCTAAATCTTGTTCTGATGATATATTCCTTCCTGTCCCATCACAATTTCTTCATCCGAGGATTCTGTATGGTCATCCCTTTCAGGTTAAAGGTTAAGCCTGAACCTCGCTCCACGAGGTACTTTCTATTTAGGTTAGGGTTAAACCTGAATCTCGTTTCGACTAGATGTCTTTTCTAGTCCCATCACAGTTTCTTCATTCGAGGATTCCGTATCATCCCCACTCAGGTCAAGGGTAAAACCTGAATCTCATTTTTTCGATGTATTTTTTCCTATCCCATCACGGTCTCTTCATTGAGGATTCTGTACTTCAAGCTTTCCAGTAGGTATTGACAGAGGTTCATTCTGAAGCCTATTTTTTGGGTGACTCCGTGAAGTCATAAGAGGCACGAGTTTCTTGAAATACCCTGCTCACTCTTCAGTGATCCAGACATCTGGTTTTCTAGAAACAATATGGTTTCAGCTTCGGTCCGGTTAAAGGTCTGAATCACTATATAAGAAATATTTCGCTGTCCGAGCTTGATCAAAGAAAGACTCAGTGATACCTCAATACAAAAATTTATGCTGTAAGTATGATCTTGAATTTGGACATATTGACTTCTAGCAAGACCGACACACCCAGTGAAGTCCAGCTTACCAGAATTTCACAGTCCCAAGACAGTCATCTCGACTACTTTTGTTGTCAGACGATTGCGGCAACAGCTGATTCAGGATCAACAATCGGTAACCGTAAGTTCTGATTCAAAATTGATACGTCTTCAATTTTCTTTTGTAGGGACAGTCAGATTCATCTTAGAAACACTTGTGGATTTCCAAATCATTTTTTAAAAAGAGCATACATCCTTGCATCTCACAAGCATGATTCTTTGTGCATTTAGACTTAGAATAAATTCTTAGATAATATTTAGGCAAAGCAAAAAGGCATAAATTCGATCATTGGTTCGATTACCTCTGGTAAAGGCGCCAGGAACGGTCGAACCTCGTACTCACGAGCGAATCCCGTCTTCCCATTTTCCCTCAAATATTTTCAAAATGGAGGCGAGTAATTTTCTAAATATTTTCAAATCAAGGTCAAGTGAGACCTTCGCAAAAGAGTTCCTCTCTCTCTCTTCTCTTCTTTTTATCTTCTTTCTTCTTTTCTTTCTTTTTATTTTCTCCCTTCAAAAAGAAGAAAATAGAGGTTGGAAAGGAAAAGAGAAAGGAAGAGAGAGAAAACCACGAGAGAATTTTTTTTGCGATGATCACACATTGTTGTCGGAGGTGGCAGAGAGGGTAAAGTTTGTCTTCTTCTTTGAATCTTGATTGTTCTTGACGAGGATGATACATTCATAGACTCCGTTCTCCATCCCTATCTCAAGTCACTCGGCTCGTTCAGTAAGTTCAATGAAAGACTTGGAAGGTGAGGTGAAAATAAGGCTTCTCAGAGGCTGCGAGAAGTTGTTCAGGATAATTTGGAGTCTGTGCTCCTCTAAGACGGGGTTTCCCATTTTATTGCAAGTACCCCTCCATATGTGGATGAAGTTTCTAGCTTTTTCATTATCTCTCTTCTTCATATTGTAGAGATAATTGAGCATTGGAAGTGCTTTAGTGTTGAATAGAAATCGCTTGATAAAAAGATTGACCACCTTATCGAACTCCCGCAACTCGATTGGATTGATGTACTCGGAATATCACTTAGTTGTGGTGCCTTCTAAGTTGTGTGGAAAACATCTGAACAAAGCTCGATTGTCTTTCTTGAATCGGTTGCATTCCGTGAAAAACATGGCCAAGTGAGCTTTGGGGTTGCCAATCCCATCAAACTTAACAAATTTGCGGGGAAGATCTTCCAGACTATTGTTCCCTTCAAGGTCATCGTAGAAGTCCTCACTTGTGTAGGTTTTCTTGCTTTTATCGCGGGCTTGTAAGTCCTTGACCATCCTGGTCACTTCCTTCAGCTGAAGCTGGATCAGATCATCGACTGTTGGGGTTTGCTTCTTCAACTAGTTAATAGATTCAGGCTCTTGAATGAACAACTCGTGTTCCTCTTCAGAGTCTTCTTTCGTTGAATCTAGACCTTCAGACTCGTTGTCCCGCTGAACCTATTTCTGGGCAATTTTGATGTGTTTCTTGATGGTTTTGCCCTTAGCCTTCTTCCTGGATGGCACATTTCCTGAGCTAGCGTCAGCTTGCTCTGATTGCATCTTGGCCATCATCTTCTGGAATAAGGTATACATGGCAGGATTGATGTCATTGCTATCTTGTTGACTCTATCCTCTGACCAAACTCGGGGAACTCATCCTTTCTTGCTCGCTGCTAATATCGCTGACACGCTGATATGGTGCAGTCTTCTTGCCTGATCTGGTCTGAACCATTCAACAATGTCAATACTCTCTGTAAAACAAAGGGGATGGTAAGGACGGGGAAACATTTTTTAGGGCAACAATTTGAATGAAAAGGAGAAGAGAAAAATCTGATGAGATCAGGTTGGCAATTCTGAAAGGATATCTTATTACCAGAGATTGGGTTATCATTGGAATTGTGACAATTACATTGTTACTTCGACGATAGAAGTACGCAACTAAGGTAAACCCAAAAGGGAAGGTGGGCGGATAATTTCCCACTACCATGATCATGAAATTCACTGGAAAATAAGATGAGATTTTCAAAATAGGATTGAAATCCATGAGAAAAACACATAATTTTTCTTAGGAAAAATAGCAGGCAGGATCAAAATAAAGCTGAAAATTCGAGATCCAGAGGAAAGAAGGATGGAAAATCGCCTGGAGTTTTGAAGGAAAATAGAGGATTTTTGAAAAATCATCTAGGATTTTCAGAAAAAATATTGAAAAATATAAGAAAATAAAGGAAAATAACTAAAATGCATTTAATCACATCCTATACAATCAAGTATGCACATACGACATTCCCTAAAAGGCTGAATCTAAATGCACCAAATTTTAAAATGGTTGTAGGACCCTAATCTTAACTCAGAGGTTCTGATCATCTGTGTTCAATCATGTTATGCCGATATATTCGAGCCAATGCTTGATGTACGTGGCATAAAAACAATTCTCTCTGGTTCTAGTCTCATGTTTTTCAACATCCTTGAGTGTCTGTCGATATACTTTGGACTATGACCCTCGGTACATGGCAGGGGGGATCAACCCAAATAGGTAGTTCAGTTATAAGGCTTTGTCCTGAACTATGGTTCTGGAAGAAAGCCTAGCAACGTGGTGGCCAGGTAAAAGTAGATGGGGTTGTTTTTTAAATATAATCAATATGCAAGAAAACAGAAGGCTCTAATGACCTAAAGAAGTAGAGTTTTAAAAATTATGAGAAGCAAACATTGTTTTCAATCAGATCCTAGATTGATGAGGATTGTACTTGACCTAAGTCTATATGAGCATGAATAATGCCTCTTCAATCGATCCGACCAAACCATGCCTAAGTCTACATGCAATCTGTCAGTTGGGTTTGATTTTAGGCTCCTAGGTTCACATGAAATAGAGCTGACATTGTAGAACACAATTTTGACCAGTTGAATAGAGCAAAGCACAAGATTGAAGAGGTGAAGACAAGTCCCATCACGGTCCCCAAACCTGTTATCATTGCAAATTTTTACTTTTGCAAGTCAAACTGACCTTTGAAAAAGTTTTTTTTTTTAAATAACTCGCCTCCAATTTGAAAAATTTGTGGGAAAAGGACTCGTCTGTCGGTACGAGGTTCAATTGTTCATGACGCTATAACCAGAGGTAATCAAACCAAGGATCAATCATGTGCTTTGCTTTACTCAACTGTCTAAATCGATGTTCGATTCCTAAATGCACAAAGAATTTGGCATGTGCTATGACTTAGAAATTTTTTGATTGAAAACATGACGTATGCTTTAAATATTTGAAATACTTGGAAAAAGAAACACTTTGAAAATCATGAGCCATATTTGAGAAATATTTCTGAAGAAAGGAAAATCGTGAATTGGATTCAGAAAAGCTAGAAAATTTCTTGAAAATCAAAGGGGTTTCTAAGAAAATCGATTCTGAGGAGAAAGACTTAGAGAAAATCATTTTTTTATATTGAAATTGAAAAATGTCAAAAGGGATGGATGTGTGGCCTTGTGAGGGTCTTTTCATGATGCAATCTAACCTAGATGATGCATGAATGCAGATATTGAAAATATTTTCTGAAGAATTTGAGAAAATCTTTTGTAAAGGGATTTATGTGTCTTATAAAATTTTGATGAATATTCACCATATATCCATGACTATGACCACAAATATATATTGAATATAACTCATTTGATTCTAAAAGGAAAAAATACTTTAGAAAACTTTTGAAAATATGCAATGATTTCTAAAGATAGCCTAAGAGTGTAGGTTGTTTGTAACTTAAAAGAAGATAAATCTGGATATTGTTCATATTCTGACTATGGCCACAAATACGAACTCAATCGAGATTATTAATTCTTTAGAAGTGAGTGCACGTGCCATTCATGTAGACCATTGTAGATTTGTAATATGCATGAATCATCATTCATCACACGATTAATATTATTAAAAATAAACTATATGCAATGCAGCCATATTCTAAGCAGAAAAAGAAATTCTTATTCCAATGTTTACATTAATAATTGAATTGAAAAAAAGAAAGGAAAAGAAAAAATCTAATCTTGAGTGTTTCTGTAAAAGTAGCAAACTTGTTAGTAGACAAATGTCAGCTTTTCAGGATTTATCCAATAATATCTAGAATTAAGAGATTTATCTGGATATAAGCTTTTTTTCATGCTTTCTTGAAATAAACACAATAAAGGATGACACTTCACTAAATAAATAATAAAAATAAATAATTTTTAAATTCAGAATTTTAAGAAAAATATCTAAAATACCCTTGAAAATTGACCTTTATTGCAAAACAGGGTTTTAGAAAAGATTTTTGTAATTTGTTTCGGGGATCAAACAAATTCTAAATAAAACGAAATCAGGTGGAGCGAACCATAATATGATTATAAACATGATCAAACCCTAAAAATATAAACTGTTTTATGAAAAATTCAAAATATTAAAAAAAATCAGATTTTCCCCATATTTCAATTGAATGAGGACTCTGCGGGCATCCTGTTTTTATGAAATAACTAAATAATGCATCAAATGAATTCTAAAATTCGTAAAAATTGACATAGACACTTATAATAACCCTAAAATTAAAATACAATTGAAAAAAAATAAATTTTGGGATTATTTTGATATAAAAATTAAATAAAAAGATGAAAACATACAATTTTATCTGCGGTCACGTACCTGTCACAGTGCCAGGCCCGAATCAAATATCAAATAACCATAAAAATTTATATAATTTGATGAAATAAAACTAGACAAATGAAAAAAATAACCCATTTTACAGATTGGGAAAATCATCTCTGGTTAGGAAGATATGATTCTGGCAATATGTACCTAATTGTGGCCTATACCTAACAATGTGAAACAGATAGATCCAGTTTCAGGTGCAGGGAAATATAGCAAACCAATATCAAAATTTATAAAATTTTAAAGAAACAAACTAGAGATTACAGAGAGAAGAACCCTTTTTACGGGGCATAAAAACGATCTCCAGTGAGGGAGAAATCATTCTGGCAAGTTGAACCATTATTCGAATTAAGATTTTCACTCAAGAAATACAGACAATGATTGTGAGCCTCAAAAAATAGAAATTCATAGTAAAAATTTATGAAATTTATACCACTGAAAGTTGACATGCATATAAATCCGTGGTTTTTTATGGATCATCGATACAATCTCCAATTAGGGAGAAATCATTCTGGTAAGTTGACCCAAGCTCTGAATTTAGACTGTCAGTTCAAGAAATACAAACACTGTTGTTGGATAAAAAAAGCATAAAAATCTATCGTAGAAATTTATAAAAAATTTTCAGATTGCAGTAGACATCATGAAGAGTACTCTTCTTTTTACGGATTGTCGATTGAATCTTGGACAAGGGAGATATGACCTCATAAAGATGCTCTTGAATTTCTATAGCGTTTTTCTGACTTAGAAAACAAATTTTGACTTTGATTTTTGAACATAGGGTTACAGACCTCTAAAAATCTCGATTTTTTTTTTATTGAAAACCATAAACAAATGCATTATTTCACCATAAAAACTTTAAATTTTATTAACGCATATAAACTGGTGAAATAAATACATTAACAAACAACCTGATTTGCAAATAACGAATCTAAAACCCTAGAATGAAATAACATAGATTATTTATGCTAAAAACATAAAAAAAAGTGTAAATAATGCAATGAATCTTGATTTGATGCTTAAACAACTAAAATAAATATGAATATGATGAAATAAACAAAAAAATTCAGGAAAACATAGTTGAAAATTTGATTTAGCCATTAAAAGAGGGATTCAACCTATAAAAAGGTTGAATCTCGATCTTTTTTGGGTATTTAACATAATAAGTGATTTACCAATGATTCTAACATATCAAAAATATGAAAATAATCATGGATGATCAGTATATCATCATCTTGGATCATGAGCATTGGCCTTGATTGAAAAAAAAAAAGATAAACACATGCACAAAAAGGGGCAGCAATGCTCGAGATAATAGAAAAACAATAAAAAACAAAAAAATAAAAAGTGGAAGAGATGCTCACCTTGGGCTGCAACAATGGAGTTTGCTGGACTTGAGAAGGAAGAAAGAGCAATGAGAGAGGGAGAGAAGATGATGTGGGGGACGAAATCCTAGAAGGCCCTATTTATATTTTTTTTTAAACTCTTAATTAAGAGTTGGATTTGTTTAAAAGAGTTTAAAAAAAATAAAACTAAGGGGGAGCAATTTCTACATGTGAGTTTTAACCTAACAAGGCACTAACTAATTAATACTAATTGAGTCCTAATTGATTTTGAAAATTCTCAAATGTGGCGCCACCTCTGTGGGCCCACATTTGGTTTTTAAAACTTTAATTAAAGGTTAAAAATAAGGTTTAAAAATACTAAAATAAAGGTAGAGTTTTAAAATAAATTTTAACTTTTTCAAACTTCTAATCTAACTTGAACACTAAATAAACCCCAAACTAACCTAAATATCCTCAAATGTGGTGCCACCTACTATGAACCCATTTGTTTTTTTAGAAAATGATTTTAAAAACCTGAAAATAAAGGGGTTGAAAATGATTTTTTTTCAAAAAGCTTCAAAAGACACCTATAATCATTAATATTTTTGTATTTTTTTAAATGTGTCAAACATGAAAATGAAATGGAATTGGATAAGAAAATGAAAAATTAGGGTTTACACCCCTGCAGTGTGGGCCCCACACGAAAAAGGTTGTAGAAATTGGAAATTGGTTTAAAAATCGAGTTCAAAATGAATCCTGATCATTTTTCTAAGGAAAATATTTTTGAAATAAAAAATGTAAAGCCCTGAGGATCGGCCAAATGACAAATGTCGATTTAAAACCCAGGTTTTGAAATTGATTTCAAAATAAGGTTTTAAAACTCGAATCTGGATTTGAGATTTTGAAAAACTAGAGTTTTGGACCTCGAAGATGACATGCAATGACATGAAATGCAATAAAATGATATGACACAATGAGAAATGACATATATCAAATGGTATAAAATGATGTGAAATGTAAACCCTGGGCGAAGGATTTGAAGTCTCGGATCCCCTAGCAAGGACAAAAAAATGAACATTCTTGTTCGAAGGCAAAGAATGTTAATTGGATATCAGACCCGTTGTTGGATACGATCCAAATGTGATTTGAGTCTCGTATATGTCTAAAATTTCCAGGAAAGGAACTGATCCGAGCTGCGATTAGTGGTTGTACCAGCTGGAGGAATGATAAAATGAGGTTTCAGACAAAAATGATTTGAAAAATGATTTTGCCTCTGCAGGTCATGTTGTGACACTGGAACGAGGTTTTAACTGGTTTCAACTGGTTTACAATAAATCTTAGGGTTTCTAAACTCAGGTGAACTAAAAAAACACTAACTCAACTAAACTTTCAGGCTGAATGATTGAGAAATGACCCAATTCTCAGAGAAATAGTGAGAAATGACTACTGGAGTGAAGTAGGTCACAAAAATGTACTATGTTTGAGCTGGAATAAAGGTCAGTAATACTGAGATTAACTAAATTTGGAGCTCAAAAACTAGCTCAACTGACTGAATTTAGTTCAATTTCAGCTAAAATGGGCTAAAATGGACTCCAACAATATGGGGAATGATTTGAACTGAAATCAGACCACTTGAACTCTCAGTGAGCTCAAGTTAGACTCAAAAGGACATAATTGACTGGAATTGATTGACTCAGAGACAATTGACTTGTATTCAAGCAAGAAATAGGCTCATTTCTCGAGAAATGAACTGATTTTAGTCGAAATAGTCATAAATAAACAAAGTTCGCTTATCGTGAGCTCAGAAGAGCTAGAAATGACTGACATTCTAACTGTTATGAACTTAAAAATGAGTTTGGTCGTCTCTGACTCACTGAGATCTAAGGTGACCTAAGGGTAAAATGGTAAATTTTTTGACAAAATGAAGGTAAAATGACACCTAAATTGGGATCGACCTAGGGTTAAACTCATAAGGGGATTGGCATCTGCTGAAAGGGGGTGTTTGAAGATGAAGGACATTAAAAGGGGATGAAGGTTAAAATCAAAACCCGTGCAGGGATGGAAGGGAGGATTTTGAGATGATGCTGGTGTTTGATACCTTGTCCCCCGACCTCGTTCGAGTCCACTGCCATCCCTAGATGGCTGTCAACAACTCTGGTTTGGTTTGAACAACTTACCAACAATTTATCATTTAGTCAGATTTAGAAAAGCATTCTAGATCCCATTAACTAATGGATCAAATTTGGTTCAAGAGTTTTGCATATGAAAGCGGATCCAGATATGGATCCAATTAATATCTGAGGTCTGAAATCTGAAGCCACGTAAAAGTGTAATCCATTAGCTTGAATAGCTAATTGAATCAAGATATGGTAATGTCTTTTGCCTACCCATATCTGAATCCGACTCCAAATCCTACTAGGTAGATCCAATCAAGTTGGATCCATTTATCCCCACATTTGAACCCAATCCAGACCATTACATCCCATGCACAGGGTCCATAGAAAAGGTGATTGATCGTCTCTTCTCTTTGTTGCAAGGTTAGCCACGGTTACGAAATTGAAGTCCTGGCTTCCTTTGTCTGTCTTGATTTGGAAACTTGCAGTTGCCAATCAGATAAATAAACAAGGCAGTCAGTAGGGATGCAAATGGGTCGGATCCGTGATTGAGGTTTTGTAATTTTTTATTGTTGTAGTTTCAATTTTGATCTAATTCCCCATGTATCTAGCTGTTCTGGATCCAAACCATTTGCATCCTTAGCAGTGGGGCTGAACTAGGGGTGTCAATGGGTCAGGTTTGGTTCGGAACCAGGTGGAACCACACCTGGCCCCAATTTTTGGGTATAGTATTGGGTCTGAACCTGGGTCTAATTGGATCAACCATAAGAGAAACCATACCCGGAGCCGGTAAGAACTACATGATACCCATTAAAACAATATTTTTTAGCATTTTTATATTGAAAATTTGCGGGTCTTAATCAAAACTCGGATCGGGCACGGGCCCGGTATAAAATTTCATAAACTATACACGAGTCCATGTATTAATCAGACCTTCGTGTCCGGACTCGGGTCTTCTTATTTATCACCGTACTCAGACCCTATAGGGTTTAGTTTGGGTTGGGTCCGGGTTAACCCGAACCGTTGACACCCCTAGGCGGAACCAAGGGGACGAGCAGGGGCTCAAGCCATTTTACAATATTTATGTTAAGAAAATTTACTTGTGAGGTTATAATGCCGAAGATAGAGCATAGTTAGCAATATGTGAAATGGCAAAAAATCATTAAATACTAATTATGTTATATGAAGGAGTTTGCATTCAGAAAAAAGATGAAAAATTGACATGGAAATGAGTTGCAAAAAAATTGGAAAATAATACCTACTGGTTTAATTTGGTTTTAATTTTATAAAAATGAGGCCAGAAAACCAACATATATATGCTATTTTTTCCTTGAAAAACAAGTTGAGGCATAGGAACTATGAGATTCAGATTCAAGAATCATCGTCATCTAAACCCAAGGTACAATCCAATTGGATCTAAAATCAAGTTTTCTTAAAGTATTTTTTAATAATAAATTTTTGTGTTCTAAATGTTTCTCTCAAAATAACATATTTTTTGCCCATTTTTTGAAAAAGACAGTTTCAATTGTTTTTTTTTCCTTCAAAGTTCAATTGAAAAAGAAGCGTTTTAAATGGAGTTTTTACTAAGTGTTAACTATGGGATAGAGAAAGCACTCAAATAAAAAAGATTAAAAACTGGTCGCAAATTCTTATTAAAAAAAACTGGTAGAAATTTGAGCTAGTGAGTCAAGTATACGAATGAAAACAGACCTAATCCAGCATGCCACTTTTATGATTTTTGGTTGTTCCGATCAAATTCGGATCTGATCCATTTGCATATCTAGTCAAAGATAGTTCATGCTTTGTTTGTGAAAAGGCCAAAGTAATCATTATTATTGCATTGTTAGAGCATTAAATGGATGCATCTGTCTATCCAACTGCCTTTTTTTTTCAGCGTTTGTGCTATGGGAAACGCTATAGTTGTAACCTCAATTATTGGTGCATTATTGTGCTTGTTTCTTTCAAATATTTACTATTATTTCAAATGATGAAAATGAAGGCTTTTGTAAGGTTATTATTATTTTTTAATAGTCTAATACAATTGGACCCATTGCCGGGACTAGGGCAGTGGACCGGGGGGACAACCGCCCCACCTCGCCCCATTTGGACTGGGGATGAAGGGCATGAAACGGGGATGAAGGTTAAAATTTATCCCCGTGCATAGATGAACTTACACTTTTCCCTGCCCCACCCCATTCCCCGTCCCAATCCTCGCCTAGCCCCGCCCAGTTCCCAATCCTTTGAGGGATGACTATAAACTAAGGAGAAATGGAGCCCTACCCTGCTTCGCCCCGGTTTGGACCGGGGATGGAGGACATGAAACGGGGGTGGAGGTTAAAATCGATCCCCGTGCGGGGTGAAGGTTTGGATTTTAAAACGGGGCAGAAATTGAGACTTGTCCCCTGCCCCGGCCCCGATCCACTGCCATCCCTAGCCGCCACTCCCCCGGTGACAAAGGGTAAGTCTAAGGAGTTTTACGTTGCTAGGACAGTGATCGTAACTAGAGCAAAGCCAGCACGGCTAGGTCTCTGGTCCTGACCACCAAGATTCTCTACCCAATTCCACAAACCTTGCTACGCCCACCCACACTAACACACCTCACCCTTTTATTTAAACTATTTTATCAACAAAATTTCAGTGTTGAGATTTGAGAAGCAATAATTTGGTTAACACAGGCATGCACATACAAGAGAGTTTCTGTTTTCACTCAAAAGTAATCTAATTTAAGCACATGGTATAATTTCTGTTAGTCAAGATAGAGAAAATGTAAAAAAAATGATCTATGGAGAAGTACGATAGAGAAAAATGGTTTAATAATTAATAAAATAAAAAAATATATAAAGGGCAAGTTGAACATACTTATTATAGTCAAATGATGTTTCCGTCCCTCTCTGAGTCGTCTCTCTCTTCTCCTCTTGCCTCTTGAGTCTCAGAGAGAGAGAGAGACAGACGACGAAGCTCGTCGGAAGTTTCCTTCCTCACCGAAGAAGTGAAGCCCGAGATTGTTAGGGCAAACACTCGGTCAGAGAAAGAGAGAGATGACCGAGGAGAGCCGGAGCAAGGCGGGGGAGAAGGCGGCCTACTATGGGACGTTCCAGGGGGCGCCCTCCTACCCCCAACAAGGTCAGCTGGCCATCGGCTTCCCTCAGCCGGTTCCTCCCCCTGGATCTGTGCCCTTCGCCCCTCCCTACTACCCCCACGGATACCAGGCCGTTCCCGGTACCTCATCTCTCCCTTCTCTGTTTTTTTTTGGAAGTCGAATTGGTTCAGTTTGATATTGTGTGGTGGATCTTGTTCGGTACCTCGCGTCTCGCTTGCTTTGTTTCTCTAGTGTTCCTTTCTTGAGATGATTCGCTTTCGGCTTTGATCTTGGGCGGATGATCGCTTAGAGAATGATTAAGAGGATCACGTGATGATCTCTAGTGCGTCCTTCTGGCGTAAATGTCATTCTAGGGCTTCAAACAGGTGCATTCTTCAGTTTTATCTGGATTTTTTGCAAGAAATTCGGAAAATTTTCTCAGTAAAATAGTTTTTTTATGGAAATGGTCGTTTATGTGAATTGATCAGAGCGTTTTTCGTGGATTTTCTGGTAATTCGGGAAAAATGTTGTTTTTAGTGTCTTGATCTAATATCTGCTCTCCTTGCGGGATATTTTTGTTGTTCCTTGGAAGGATATGGAAGTGTTTTTGTGCTTCATGGACAGCGGGCTACGGTGAAACAATTATTGCTCTTTGTAATTTCTGTGATGTACGGTTTATCTGTATAGTTCTTGAATCTTGATTCAGAATTTTTTTCAAGTGTTCAACGAGGAATAGTTCCAATTTATGGCAAAAAGAGAAGGTCAACGGGCTAGGGTGAAGCATTTATTGCTCTTTGTGATTTCTGTGATGTACGGTTTATCTGTATAGTTCTTGAATCTTGATTCATTAGCTTGATTGAGAAATTTTTTCAACTGTTCAACGAGGAATAGTTCCAATTTATGGCAAAGAGAGATGACAACAAATGCTTTCGAAGATCATTCCTCATATTTTCAGTAATACTTGTTGATTATTAGTTAAAATATTGGAATTTGGTTTGGGTTCTCGAAGGACTACTATTTTATATAGTGATAGATCATCAAGGTTGAGTTTGGTGGGATTTTGATCCAATGTGGTTGTCATTCATTCAGAATTTTGCATCTACAATTCCCAAATTCTACCCATTCATCTATTTAAATTAGCAAGGGGAGGATGATCCACTATAGTGGAAGGGCCATGGCCCTATTACTACCAGGAGAGATTATTGGGATGAAATGTGCGATAAGTGGGCGGGAGATGCATTTTGAAATCGCTTTGCGAAGGTTGCACAAAATCAAGCGAAAATGCCCAAAGCCCATCTACACACAGGTGGATCTAAGACATTTGGGAGCCACCTGAAGAAAATAGTAACTCATCAATATATCATATTAATTTTATAAGTATTGTTGCAAACTTGTGAACTAAATCTTTTTGTCCTTTAACTTCGCAGAAAGCAGAAAAAGGAGGCACTGTACCATATAAGGATGTGTTTGTTGAAACACATAAACGGAAAACTACGAGAGTCTTCGTATCAGAGAAGGCGAGAACGACAACAGTATGTATTTATTCTATTAATAATCATTGCAATATGCAAGTTATCATAATGTTATCATTAATCATTAATGCATACTTTAAACATTATTTTGTAGGAGGCATATGAGCAACATATGGTAGAGCGATATGGCAATGATGCTACTTAGCATCCATCATTTGATCCTGCAGCATGGGTGACTGCAGCAGGTGAACCAAAAAAGGGTCGCGTGTTTGGGTTTGAGAGTAATCTGAACACTTCACCAGCTATTGCTTCTTCCAGTTATGGCTCACCGACTTCTTCCATCGACATAAGCTCCAAGCAGCAGCATATTTTTTCTGGTGATGATGTATGCCAGATCATTAAGGACACAATGAATGACTATTTCCATGACATCGTCGCCCCCTTTCTTCGAGATGAGATCAACAATCTTGTGCTGAACAGGGGATCTTCGATTGCAGGTCCCTCTCAGGTATAATCACATATTCAGTTTTTTGTCTGTCTGCCTTAGAACACATATGAGCATAATAGAATCACATATATAACTTTTTGCCTGCCTTAGAGCACATATGAGTATGATAGAATCACATATAGAGTTTTTTGCCTGCCTTAGAGCACATATGAGCATGCTATAATCACATATAAAGTTTTTTGCCTGCCTTAGAGCACATATGAGCATGATAGAATCATATATAAAGTTTTTTTGACTGCCTTAGAACACATATGAGCATGCTATAATCACATATTCAGTTTTTTGACTGCCTGAGAACACATATGAGCATGTTATAATCACATATTCAGTTTTTTGACTGCCTAAGAACATATATGAGCATGCCAAAATCACATATAGAAATTTTTTACTGCCTTAGAACATATATCATTCATGATATATTCACATATAAAGTTTTTTGCTTTGCCTGCCTTAGAGCACATATGAGCATGATAGAATCACATATAGAGTTTTTTTGTCTGCCTTAGAACACATGTGAGCATGCTATAATCACATATTCAATTTTTTGACTGCCTTAGCACACATATGAGCATGATCGAATCACATATATAGTTTTTTGCCTGCCTTAGAGCACATATGAGCATGATAGAATCACATATAAAGTTTTTTTATTGCCTTAGAACACATATGAGCACATGATAAAATCACATATAGTGTGTAATTTATTTCATTATATTTTGTTTATCAATACTGACTGTTGTTTTCTTGTGTAGGCTGCTAGCGATAATTAGCGTAGCGGAGCTGAAGGGACAGATAAAGGCAATGAAGAAGAAGATGCACAAAATCTTGGCGATGATTAGAGAACCGTGTTGAAGTTCTATTTTCTTTTCTTAAATGTAATTATTGAATTGTAGTTAATTGAACTTGTTAATTTTAAGGTGAAACGATTAATTATTGTAGATTCCTTTTATATGGAATTTTTTGTGTGGTTTGTTTTTTATTTATAGGAAATATAAATTGTACAGGAAATATAAATTGTACCATTCTGGGTATTTAATTTTTAAATATTTTTTTTATATTTTTTTTCGTGTTTGCGACGGATTAGCGACGGAACCATCCATCGCTATGCATATAAATCTAGCGACGATGTAGCGACGGACGTAAATCCGTCACCAAGCCGTGGTCGCTGTTTAGTACCGGCGGATTGTCGACAGAATATATCGCTCGTTATTCCGTCACAATTAGCGACGGACCTGGCAACAAATTTATTCCGTTGCCAGTTACTGTCGAAAAATTTGCGACATAAGCATACCGTCGCCTAGTCGTCGCTAATCCGTCGCTAAGCTTGTTAGCGACGGAATGTGGTCGTCGCTAATCCATGACTTTGTTGTGGTGGGAGACGTTGGGCAGCGGACCGGGGAGCGGTGGGCGCCGGGCGGCGGGCCGGAGAGTGCGTCAGGCGGCGGAGGATTGCGTCGGGCGACGGAGGAGTGTGTCGGGCAAGCGGGAGAGACGAAACATGAAAGAGGAAAAAGGGCTCTGATTAGGGATTTACGCGAAAAATAGCGACAGATTTGGCGACGGTCGAATTTCGTCGCAACGCCGTCGTAAATTTAGATGACCAGTTAGCGATGGAATATTTCTGTTGCTAACATCGTCTTTACGTAGCTACGGAAAAACGTCCGTCGCCAAATCCGTCGCTACCCGTCGCGTTTGTTGTGAACAAAATTTGTCGTCGCTAAGCCGTCGTTAACTAGCGATGAAAGTATTTTCGTCACTAGTTTCGTAAATATTACAAATCTTAGCGACGGATTAGTTTCTCTCGTTAATCCGCCGTAACTTGGCGACGAAAAAAATTCGTCGCTAATTGGCAATTTTATTGTAGTGCAGGTCTGGTTTGAGTCAACTCCAGGTCGATTTGAGCTTGAGTGTGGAGTTAGCAGCAAGACTCAACGTGGGTAGGAGCAGCCATAGTGACAAATCAGCAGTCAAAAGCTCGGGAATTTTAAATTTTTTCATAAATCTCATGTTTTCTAAGCAAAATTTGGGCAATAAAAAATATAAGAAAATATAAATAAAATATGTTTAAAAATAAAAATCCTAGGGGTTTTCATAATAAATATATGTTAAAAATGTAAATCTCGTGATATTTGTCACGCTTTGAAAATCTCACGAGAAATTGCCGTTTTAAACTTTCAAGCAATTTCTTGCAATATTATCATGAGATTTTTATAAATCTTGTGATATTTGTCACAGAGGAAGCAGCTAGTGCATGCCACCTTGTGTTGAGACGTTGCAAGTTCAAATCTCAAAGGTACACTCGTATAACTGGTAGGGGTCTGCCTAACCCCAGCTTGCCTTTCAAAAAAAAAGGACTCGACATGGTGGACAGGGTCACTATGTGTGAATGGAATCTAATGTCATGGTTGTAGGGATGGCAATGGGCCGGAGGAAAATGGGGCCTCGCCCCGCCCTGTTTGGACCAAGGATGGAGGACATGAAATGGGAATGGAGGCAAAGATGGAGGTTAAAATCACAACCCATGCGGGGATAGACTTATGCTTTCCCCTGCCCCCGCCCCATCCCCATCTCGATCCCCGCCTTGCCCTGTTATTATCATTGCAAAATATTACTTTTGCAAGTCAAACTTACCTTTGAAAAATGTTTTTTTAAATAACTCACCTTTATTTTAAAACATTTGCAGGAAAATGACTCGTTTGTCATTACGAGGTTCAACCGTTCCTGGCACCATAATTAGAGGTAATAGAACCAAGGATCAATCATGTGCTTTGCTTTACTCAACTATCTAAATTGATGTTTTATTCTTAAATACACAAAGAATTAGGCATGCGGACTTAGAAATTTTTTGATTGAAAACATGATATATGCTTTGAATATTTGAAATACTTGGAAAATGGGACACTTTGAAAATCGTGAGCCACATTTGGGAAATATTTCTGAAGAAAGAAAAATCGTGAATTAGATTCAGAAAAGATAAAAAAAAAAATCTTGAAAATCAAAGGGTTTCTGAGAAAATCGATTCTGAGGAGAAAGACTTAGAGAAAATCAAGCGAGTGCATGTGTCATTCATGTAGACTATTGTAGATTTGTAATATGCATAAATCATCATTTATCACACGATTAATATTATTAAAAATAAACTATATGCAATGTAACCATATTCTAAGCAGAAAAGAAAATTCTTATTCTAATGTTTAGATTAATAATTGAATTGAAATAAAAGAAAGGAAAAAAAAATATAATCTTGAGTGCAAAAGTAGCAAACTTGTTAGTGGACAAATGTTGGGATCGTATTGGACCAATCCTTCAATGAGCACAAATGATGACTTAGAGTTCATTCTCTAAACAGATGGATCTTGGGTTTGAATCACGTTGAGGGGAACCCTAATTTGACTATCAAAAAATGTGTATGCAGATAATTAAATGCTCAATAGGCTTGGAACTCGTGAGCCTATAGTGTCTTTTTTTCTTTTTCTATTAATTTATAGCTTATTCTACTAACCGATGTTATTAAAACTGGACTGAATCGGCTGAGTCAGATCGAATCGGCCAAAACAGCAATTATAGAAAGGCCAATTCAGATGGGGGTTTTAATATTATTTTGAGTGGGTACAAAAAATTCAATCGACAAACCTGTGGTGGTAAAAAGTTGTCGATTCACAAACCATTCGATTCGATTTGGATTTTTTCAAGAAACCGATTCACCTTTGTGAAACGACTTTAACAACATTGATTCTTGAAGATCCTTAAAAAGCCAACCTCTATGATGCCTCAAAATTTTGAAATTAAGAACTAAGAAATGCCCATCTTCGAATAATGCATCTCTCCGTACATGCAGGTACGCATGCCATTCAAAATATAAAAGGCTTTTTTCTTCTTTTTTATGGGGATTTGTTGGCCTTATACAAGTTTTGGTACATAGAGGAGAAATGCTGAAATTGCTAGAAGCTTGGGACATCCATAGCAAACACGGATCTATATGCTCTTCACAGAACTCGGGTTTTAATGATGTGAAGTGGGTTTCACCAAACAGGCAACCAGGAAATGGAGAAAAGGACGACAGTTGATGTTCAGAATTTGGACTAATTACAAAAGTGTAAGCCCAAGGATTATGTAGTCTGAGGTTCTGCAATGGAGGTTAAAAAAGAAAACAGATTTATAATTTCTGCAACAGAACGACCAACACAGCTAACCATGGTTATAGTTTGTGGGTGTACAGCTTGTTGTCGTAGCAGCTTTATTCAACTGCCAATAGAAATGAGCCACTTCCAAGCAAGATTAGCATAGGCTTGAGTCATTCTATCGTCTTGTCCAGCCAGCTATTGTGAATGAGCAACTACCATGAATTTTAAGCATGAATGGACTTGGGCCATATCTTGAGTTTCAGCAATGATATTGTGTACTTTAGGTACTGTATACTGATAAGCTTTTTATTTACTGAATAAAACAAATAAAACATGAATATAGAGTTAAAATACATGAATGAATGAATGAATTCAAATATCAAAAACATTTTTCCATTGAAAAAAAAATCATAAAATCTCAGCCTTGCTGCAATCCGATCACCTATATGATAGGATGTGTAAAACCACGCATTCCTGCCATGCGACCTTCTCTGTTTCTTTAGTTACAAAGAATTGGTGCAACACCACATATCATCTGAAGAAAACATGTACTCAGCTTTCTATGGTTCTTGACCTAAGAAGCTGGAGTTTCAAATCATCCACAGACCACACACATGCATGTTTTGTCCTTATGCAGAATTGCCTTGGAGCCCTTAAATTGTAATCTCTGAATCAGAAAACCAAAAAGAGCAGAAAATCTTGATCAACAAGATCAACCTAAGATTGCCTAATAATTGGCATAATATGCATTTTAGAAAAAAGAATGCTCACTTTTTTCCTTAATTTTTTTTGCTTTGTCATTCTGATGATATTTTCCCCCTCTTGGTGTTAGTGAACTGGGAGATTCCTTCCCCCTGTGATGTCAGTTTGGCTGGATGTATATGGTTCATAAATTTCATAAAATTCTATATGGAACAAGAAAATGAATGCAATCAATGACTGTACTTGAAAGAAATGAACTGCTATCCTAGTGATTTGATTCAGAATGCAGTATCTCTTCTGGACTATTCCAACAAGCCACTAAGAGCAGTATCCACAGAGATGAGCAACTTGTGAACTGATGCAAATGGAATAAGAAATCTGAAGTTCAACAGCAAAGATGTGCTAGAGCTGCTCTATAAAGTATAAACACAACACTAAGGAATTTGCAGTCTCAATTACTACAAGGAACATGGAGAGACATAACAATAAAGTATCATTTAAGTGAATGATCTCCTTATATCCAATGTCAGACAATTCCTTTGCTTCATGCAGATGCCTCTCAGCAGCCAAAAATTTCCTAGGTTCATCACGTACCTTGAAGTCAGAAACAAACAGAAAGAATTTAGATTTAGAAAGATGGAGAGCACACCATTCAGAAAGTGAATCTTAAATTTTCATCTTTTCAGTACATTTTCTTCTAACTCCTTAATCCTAAGGAGTGATGTTTGGTCAATGAAAGCATGTCGCTTGCGCTCTTCTTCAAGCATTTCTGTTGTCTGATAACACAATTCAGCGATTTCTTGGGTTAGATCCTCGACTTCTTCCTTTGCTTTGGACTTTTCTGCTCTCAACTCTTCCTAACAGTACATGCAGCAATTATCACTTGAATACTTGCAGTCCCCAAATAAAAAGGCCAAAATTAAGATTGAAAACAAAGAGGACGTTGTAATAAGAAATATTTTAATTGATAAGCATACCTTAAGCTGCTTGACAAGCTCTGGTTCATTGATCTGGCATGATACATTCCATCTCTCATGGGGCAAAACTATATACAATTCTTCCCTCCCTCTCTGCAAACTCTTTTTTCACCGACCCACCTCCCTCTTTTACCGTGGATGGAGGCATGTTGCTGGTTCAAAGAGGGTTTGAAGAAAGGGAAAGAAGAAGACCCGTACATTGTAATGGAATCAAAGAGAGTTTGAATAGAGGGGAAGGATAGAAGACTCGTACATTTTATTTTTTTAATAATTTTTCACTCGAAATAGACGAAAAAGCAGCTTCGTTAAATGCCACATGGCATTCATACGAAAAGTGTAAGGGACGATCATGATTTTAGCATGAGCCTTCTACTCATTTCCAGCATGACCTGATCTGCTTCCGTCAAAAAGTCACCAAACATCGCCTTAATGATATTGGCTATTGTGCGAACATTAGTGGACATCATCATCACCAAATTTTCAAATGACCACTGAAATTCCAGAAAGTAACCCATGTTAGAACGTTTATATTTTTGCTCGAATACCTCAAAGCCAACACACCCACATCCGAGTTTGTTTAAAGTGCCACATCGCCACACCCGCACCCGCACCTATGTGACATAGCTTTTATGACATTTTTTCTTTTCACTAACTTCATCACTAAAATTACAATCTATATATTTTGTTTTTATTGTATTAATTCTTTATTTATTTTTCTTTAATGTCCTCATCTAAAATTCCAGTTTTGTTTGTACATTTTCTTTGTCTTGGCTAACAAGCACTATTTCTCTGCAAACAACATTTCTTGACAACTAGAATATTGGTGTGCATAAGGGTGTATGAACTGAGATATGAAAGGCAAAAGGTTTAAATTTTCAATATTTCTACTTCCAACCAGACATCAGCATTGAAGCATGCATCCTGACTTAGCTATCACCATGCTTGCCGTTTAGTGTTTACAAAAGTAGATACCACAAATAATAGATGTAAAAGCCGATTGGGATGGTTTCCACAGACCAAAGAGTAACTGTAACTTATTTAGCTTTTAAGTAATCATATTTTGTAGTCTGAACTTGTAAATAGTGATGATCAATCTCAATTGAAAAACTAGCTAGTAGCCATTAGACTTGCACACATTGCAAAAATTAATGGATAATTAAGAAATCAAGAGCTATATATCATACTTTCAAGAGACATGATGAACAAAAAGTAGTGCCCCAATTGCAAAAACATGACTGACTAAGGGTGCAAACAGATTGCATTTGTAGTTCAACTCAAATATGATATATTATTTTCAGATATGGATCTTTTACGATTGTGTTGAAAAATCAGTTTCTGATGCAAATATTCGGTTAAAAATTACAGCACAAATCGATGCATTTAAAAAGGCAAAGGGCTTGTTTGGCAGAGAGGTCGTTGTTACAACAAGAAAATTAAAAAGTCGTGATAAGTTTGCAATTATGTTGTTATTTGTTAATATTTTTTTATGTTTTTGTTAATTATGACATTCTTAATGTTTTTATCAATTTTTTATTATTTTATTTGAATGCAGCTGATTGGTGGAGTTCATTTAGGCACAAAAATCCTGAGTTGATAAATTTTGCAATGCGAATTTTAAGTTTGACATGCAGTGCATCGGGCTGTGAGAGGAATTGGAGTACTTTCTCATTGGTTTGTGACTTTTTATTTTATTTTTGAAGTACATTTTTATATGTTTAATTATCTTATATTTGATTATCAATGATTTGAAATTATAGGTACATACAAAATGAAGGAATAGACTTGAACAAGAGAAGATGAATGCATTGGTTTTTGTAATATACAATATGAAATTAAGAGAGAAAAATATGAAGAGGAGGGCTACCAAAGACCCTATATGTCTAGATCATATAGACTCAGACGATGAGTGGATTGTGGAGAAGGAAGATCCAGTGTTGCCAAGTGATCCCAATTGGTTGGAGGATTCATGGTTGGATCCGAACTTCGACATAAATGCCATTAAGCATGTGCCTATTGAAAAAGTCACTTCATCTTATGTTTCACAAAGTGGTTCTAGGCAAGACATGTCTTCAAGAGATTGAGGTAAAGTTATATTCCTTTTACCTAGCTATGAATATAAATGTATTTTTTTAATTACATAACATAAATATTTAATACATGATTTTTTATTGAAGGAAAAAGAAAAACAAAAGAAGTAATTGAGTACGTGGATGAAGAAAGTGTAGATGATGAAGAGTCAGAGAATGAAGATGAATAAAAACCTATTTATATGAATTCTTCAAATGATGATATTGAAGACTTAAATATTGATGATGACGAGACACAACAAGAGCGTAGGCCCTAATTTATATCATAGAGCTATTGACCATTTATATGTTTTTTGGGACTTTCAGTTGTAATTGTGAATGTTAACACTCTCATTTTGAAAAATTCTGGACAAATACATTAACATTTGGTTGTTAATGTTAACATGCATTTTTTAATTATGACATGATGTTGTTGGTGCTAATATGCATTTTGTTGTTAATGTTAGTTTTTTATTGAATGAATGCTCATATTTATGCAATTAGATACTTATATAGATCAAGTTGTTGCATTAATGTTACTTTTACATGTTAATCTCATATTTTTTTCGTATTTATTTGAGATTTTTTATTTCGTGTCGGTTGGCGCTTCATCAATAAAGCATTTCTTATTTATTTATAATTTTAGATAATTTTTTTTAAGTTAAATTTTTTTTTTGAGGCTTACGCTTTGCGCCTCAAGGCTTACGCCTCGCCTCAGATTTTGGTGGAGCGCCTCGCTACGCCTCAACGCTTTTCACAACACTGATTGGTGTGCATAAGGGTGTATGAACTATAAACTGAGATATGAAAGGCAAAAGGTTTAAATTTTCAATATTTCTACTTCCAACCAGACAGCAACATTGAAGCATGCATCCTGACTTAGCTATCACCATGCTTGCCGTTTAGTATTTACAAAAGTAGATACCACAAATAATAGATGTAAAAGCCGATTGGGATGGTTTCCACAGACCAAAGAGTAACTGTAACTTATTTAGCTTTTAAGTAATCATATTTTGTAGTTTGAACTTGTAAATAGTGATGATCAATCTCAATTGAAAAACTAGCTAGTAGCCATTAGACTTGCACACATTGCAAAAATTAATGGATAATTAAGAAATCAAGAGCTATATATCATACTTTCAAGAGACATGATGAACAAAAAGTAGTGCCCCAATTGCAAAAACATGACTGACTAAGGGTGCAAACAGATTGCATTTGTAGTTCAACTCAAATATGATATATTATTTTCAGATATGGATCTTTAAGATAATATCTCAATGTTCTTTTAGATCGGACTTGGATATGCTTAATTAGATTAATTTTGTGCTCGGATGGGATTTACATCAGTATTTTATGTTGGATCTATGTTCTGATTCGAACAAAATCCAATCATGTTTTTACTGGATTTAATATAACCATATATATTTCAGATCCTGATTCAACCCTACCTCATCATATATCATTCACATCCAACTCTGATAAAAATCTATATCATGCAACTCAAAATCAGAGTGGGTATTGCATTTGTAGTTCAACTCAAAATCTATATCATGCAACTCAAAATCAGCTATCTGGCAGCAAGAATTCATACAAACAATACACGTGACAACATTGTAAGAATTAACTAAATTAGGTGTGCCAATTCTAGATTACAGAAAAAAGGACAAAGCTGCAAAGTTGGATGTTTCATTTTAATAACCCCATCCTGACCAAGAAATGATAATTTCTTCAAAGATTCTAAAAGTAAAAACTTACATGTTTCTCACTGCACAACGCTAATGCTTGTCCCAAGAGCCTTGCACTGTTTTCTTCCTGGCCTTGCTTCACCGACTGAATAACAGCAGGGGTAATATAAACACCTGCACAATCAAAAGACCAAAATGGGAATTCCTCATCCAAATACATTTTGCCAAGATTATGATCTTTCAAAAAAAATCTAACAAACACATGGGGAGAAACCAATTGAAAATCCTTTTTCCTATTTAGTATATGCCTGTTTCCCACCAAAAAAAAGAAAAAAGAATGGGCGTGTTTGGCATCCCATGAAAATCATGACCAAGTTCGGGTCTCGTTACCTGGTCCAGCAGGGAAGAAATACTGCTGGAAAGCTTGACTGGCGTTCACAATCATCAAGCTGCCAAAGTCAAGGTTTCCATGGCTGAACAGGGTGTCCAGTGCCCATCTAAGGGCATAGAAGCTGCCCTCGCTCTCATCGAACCCAACCAAGATCTTCATCTTCTTCAACACGGGTGGTGGTGGCCCTTCCTGTATCTTCTCTTCTTTTGCTTCTGCTTTCTTCAGCTTTGCTTCTTCGCTCTCTCGCTCTCGTTATGCACTCTCTGTTTTTTGCTATGCACTCTATGCTTGACTCCATGCCTCCACCCCGGAGCAAAACTATATACAATTATTCTCTCCCTATCTGCAAACTCTCTTTTCACCGACCCACCTCCCTTTTTTATCTTGGACGGAGGCATGTTGCTGAGGGTTTGCAGAAAGGAAAAGAAGAAGACCCGTATATTGTAAAGGATTCAAAGAGAATTTGAACAGAGGGAAAGGGAAGAAGACTTACATTTTATTTTTTTAATATTTTTTCATTCAAAATAGACGGAAAAACAGCTCCGTTAAGTGCCTTTTGCTCATTTCCAAAAAATATGAGGGGCGGTTACGATTTTAGCACGAGCCTTTTGCTCATTTCCACCGTATTCACCTGCTTCCATTAGAGTCGTAAACGAATAAGACTTCCAAGAAGTTCTTCACTCTCTATATATATGATTAGAGTCGTAAACGAATAAGACTTCCAAGAAGTTCTTCACTCTCTATATATATGATATTTTTTTCTGGCTGCCTCAAAGAAGTTCAATATTTTCTCCTTTTCTCGGGAACTTTTTGGAGAGTTTGGCTGAAGAGAAGAGATTGGCTGAAGAGAAGAGATGGAGAAAAACAAGGAGATGGCCAAAGAACCAAGGGTAGGGTTCGGGTTCGTCCCCACTGAACAAGAGTTGGTGGGATACTTCCTCCATGAAAGGAAGAAGGCTGCTAATGATGACTCGTATGAGTTCAAAGACTTGATCGCCAGCGTCGACGTCTACTCCATGGCGCCACCTCAACTCATAGGTTCTCTCTCTCTCTCTATTGCATATCCAACCAAAGTCAGCTTACCATAATTTAGATTTTCAGTTAAGCGTATTATAGACACACACAAAAACCTGTAACAGTGGATGGAAAAACATTGGGCGTGTGTCCTTCGTCTATCTGAGCGTTTTAGTGGTAGTCTTTGACTGCTGTGCTCTGGGCGAAAATACAGACTTTAGCTGTGGCTAAAGGCTGTTTTTTTGCCTCTCTCTCTCTCTCTCTCTCTCTCTCTCTCTCTCTCTCTCTCTCTCTCTATATATATATATATATATATATATATATATATATGACCAAATAGGAATAGACCTTATTTCAATTTGATGTTGGGGCTGATTCAGCCCTCATTATGCTGTATTGGGATAAGTAGGGGATGAATAATTTTACACATTTTTTTTGTATTTTTGTTCTTTTATACGTCATGCCATTTTCTTGGAAAAAGAAGATTCATCTTCAAGTCTTGTATAGTGCTGCAAAATTCTTAAACTTCATTAGTACAAAAGAAGAAGAATAAAAACACGATCCTTGTCTCTTCCTGCAAATTTGTAGATTAGTATTACTATTGAAGTTACGGAGTTTTAATTAAGGATACCTGTCTCTCTCTCTTTCTCAATATACATATATGTTTTTTTTTCTTTGTTCAGTTTTGTGAAAAGATTTTTTATGCGATTTTACGATGATAATGAATACAGAGAAGGCAGTTTATGGGAAGAAACTGTGGTACTTCTTCACCCCAAGATCAAGAAAGTATAAGAACGGGAGCCGGCCAAGTCGGTCTGCTGGGGATGGCTACTGGAAAGCCATCAGTAGCGATAAGTACATACTTGATGGGAACGACCGAAAGATTGGAACACGAAAGACACTTGTATACTACCAAGGGAAGGCTCCCGACGACACCAAGACTAACTGGATCATGCACGAGTTTCGGACCATCGATGATTATGAAACCAACACCAGTACATCCCTTAAAAGGAAGGCTGGTGATATGACGGTGATCTCTCTCTCTCTCTCTCTGTTCTATGATAGGGTGCTCCCAAGGTACCTAATGTAGCTTTAGATTGTCAAAATTAATACAACCATGATTTCTATTATGTGGGAGTAGGTACTCCCAGAGCACGGTAGCATTACTCTTTTTTAATAACTAATAACCAATTGTTGTTGCAGTTGGATGATTGGGTTCTCTGCAGAGTGTATGAGAAAGAATGTGAAAGAGATAAAGCTGAAGTTATTATTACTAAAGAGGATAACAAGAGGGGTTGCCGAAAGAAGGTTGGAGACACCAAAAATTTGAAGGCAGAGGATGCAAGTCAGACACCAAGGAAGGAACTGAAAGAAGCACCTAAGCATGATATTGGTAACCTTGATGGTGTTCAAGCTCCTTCTATGGAGGGAATCGTGCCCAAGTTTTCTCCTAAAGCTAATAATCAACCACTTGCTTTCAAGAGCACCGAACATACTTGGGGGCTTCTGTGTTTGCCTAGCCAACATTTGAGAATGCTTAGGCCACCCATGGAGGCAACAACTAGCGGTTCATGGAATGTTGACACGCCTTCAACAAGCACCCAACCAATCCCACCAGCACCACACATTCAACAAGGCTCAGTGCTGTCAAATGTCCAAGTAGATAGCTTTGCACCAAGCTCACTTGCACCAAATTATGAGCAGGATTTTTCCATCCCGAGTGACATGATTGAAGCAAATGATGAGCACAATAGTTACATCGTGAGTGATTTTCCTGAACCAGACCATTATATTAGTTCCACTGAGATGGCTGACCCTGCAACAATCATGCCAAAGCTGGAAGCTTGTGGGAATGCTGAGTCAAGCGACCTGTCTGGACTGGAGTTGTCTTCGGATGACAATTCTTGTCACTATCTAAGTTGCATCTATCGTCATTTCAACCAGGGAAATCCTTAAATATTTTGTTGCTTTGTTTACTACTATTTGAATTTTACATGATTTATTTTAGCTCCGTAGTTTCTCCTATAGTATTATTATTACAAGTGAGCTTGTTAATTAGAAGTGATTGTTTAATGATATGGACCACATATATTTTAATTATTCCTTCGTTTTTATCAGTTTAACCATAATATGTCGATTCATTAACCAATTAATATGCTGCAATACTCATTTACAAAGCTAATTCATGGACCTGAGATTATCTCCTATGTCCTCATCCTAAATATTATAAATGTAGAATAAGGGGCACTAGGTGCCAAAAATTATTGGCTTTGAACTTTTTCTTAAACGATACTCTCACCATGTGTTGTAATAGTGTCATTAAATTTGTTTGCCCATCTTCATGAAGTTTACATTTTTTTTTTGTTATTTACATGTCATATTGTGAATTTTACCAACAGTCACAAAAGCGTGTAACAACCTCTACCTCTCTCTTAAAAATTGATATAAATAAGAAAAATGAAAAGAATGGTGAAAACCCTGCCCCCATCTCTGACCCCCACAATGTTAACATATCTCAACGTAATCACGTTTTTACCAAGTTACAAAAACGTGTAACCACTTCTTTCTTTCTTTTAATAATTGTCATAAATAAAAAATTAAAAGAATAGTGAAATACTTTCTCTCTCTTTCATATATATATATATATATGAACTGAATATTTTAGGCCCCATCTCGTTCTGCCCCATAGGTTTTAAGTGTTTTATGAGAGATCAGAACCATTAGATGTGTTTAGCATGCTCGATTTAGTGGGAAAAAACTCTTGGATCATGTCTTTTTTTATGAAAAAGCATGTTTTTCTGAGTTAAAAAAAAACTGGTACCTTCATAGCCATTGATATTCGATCACCGGAAAAACCTGTATACAAGTCAGATTTTGGCAATCCAAAAGCCGGTTTTCACTAAAAAAAACCTACATATCACATCTACGGTGTATGAGGTGAGAAAAAATACTTAAAACTATGATTTTTGAATAGGCCTAATGAGACCTAACTAAAAAGGGGGCCTAATTAAGGAACACATTACTCTCTCTCTCTATATATATATATATATATATATATATTAGTAATGATAAGTAGCTCCAAGAGCACCTATTCTCACCTAATAAAAGCTTCAAATTTCAATTTTTTTGAGGTTTTTCTTTGATCAGACCATATAGATATGATCTACAATCATTATTTAGTGAAAACCATGTTTTGGATCATGTGATTATGGCATAGTGTAAGGCTTTTAAGATCTTTGAAAATCAACGGCTCACAATGTACCAAAATTTCATGACTAAAAAAAACTTATTTTTATGTCCAAAAAACATGATCCAAGGCATGATTCCTATCAAGTAAACTGTGTAAAGTACATATATAAGGTCTGATTGAGAATACTCCTGTAACATTACTCTATATTAGCTTAAATCAAGAACGAAGGTAATTTAATAAGGTTCAACACTTGAAACATTGAGCACCGGAATGGCTTCGACCCCCCTCTCCCGTGTGGTGACCCTCCGCCTTCCCCTCCCCCCGTCCTTGCCCCCTGAAAAGTTCTCTCATCCTTCAGGCACTGCGGGCTCTTCACAAGGAGCAAGCCGCTCTTGGGCCTCAGCAGTGGAATGAGATAGCTTTGCGTTCATGATGTAGTACAACCTTCCTCCTTTGAAGATTTTGGAGGGATCGAACTGCAACCACTTGTTTATCCTGACCTCAAAGTATGATCATATGCTTCAAACCGTGCATTGGAGCTCGATAGCAGGACTATCTGGTGGTGAAAGATACAAATGTCTGGATTTAAAAAAAAAAAAAATCATCTCTGCAGAAACTTTGGGCTAAGTTCTGCAAGCTACACTTTACAGAATTTGATAATGGCCTATTCATCATCTGACTTGCCAATAAGAATAAGCTAAAAATGATGCTTTGTCACGGTGCTTGCCGTATTGGTGGAAGAACGCTCACGACTAATCATTGGATGGAATGCCTCTAAAGCTTGAATAGAAATTGGAAACCTAAGCTGTCATCAACCAAGTCTGGGCTGGCCAACCTGTTTGAAGTCCTTTCAAAGGATAACAAGGGCCCTTCTCAAGGAGTCGGACTCTCATAACCAATTGTAGGATGATATGATCGTTGAACCTCTTCCTGGATTTGCAGTCGATGGCACTCAACTGAGTGAGGACTCTAGGAAGCAAGATTCAAATTGCCAGAATGGATCTAAATCAATCTCACATGTGAGTTCGTCAGGTTAGTTGCAGGGGTCATCTTTTCCTGGTTTGTTGAGTGGCTTTGCTGAACTAATTGGACTGATTGGGAACCTGTTGGATACCGACCAACAATTGCCCCGTGCCGGTAACCCTTATGTGCAGTGCATGGTTGTTGTGGCTCTTGCTTCCTCGTCACCCTCTCTTTCCCCCAACCATTTCCTCCTTTTGCACCTTGTGGCCCCCCTCCTCCCATCGTCACCCCAATCTTCTCTAACCCCCTGCCTATCTCTTCTGTCCCGTTGGCGCAGCGGGAGGGGGAGGGGCCGAGCCCCTCTCCTTTTCTCTCTGTTCTTGCCGAGCAGACAGGGGCTCAGTCCCTGTCACCCCCTTGTCCCTGCAGCCAGGGGGTGAAGCCCCTGCCTCTGTGGCCTTCCATCGGGCTGGTAGGGGGCCGATCCCCCTACCCCCTCCCACTCTTGTTCGGGCATGGGAGCAAGGCTCCCTGCCTCTGCCACTGTCTGCAGCCTGCAAGGCCCTGGCAGGAGGGCCTTTGCTATTCCAGCAGATAGGGAGCCCTGCCTCTACTGCTCTTGGGTAGGGAGCTGAGCTCCCTGCCTTCCTTCCTTTGGGTTTGGGCTGTCGACCCACCTCCTATTTTTGGATCTTGGTGTTCTAACCTTTTTACGCATCGCACGTTGCACAACGGTGCAGCACACACCCCCGCGGTCCGAGACTGTCAGTTCTTATACTCGCAAGCGTACGCATAACCGCAACCCCTCCAAGGTAGGGGCAAGTGTTGCAAAAAGTCTAGAAAAGAATAAAATGCTAGAATACTTAAATCTATAAAAATGTATAGATTATTTACTTTACTTTTTAATAATTATTCGGTGTTGGTACCTGATGAATTCTTTGTACTCTTATATTTCTGCCTTCACTTTCATGTTTTCTATTATATGTTATTGGTTCTTTCTTAGCTACCATACTCGGAGCAGGGCCTTGCCTCATGTGACCCTGCTATTGCAGGCCTCGCAAGGCATACAAGTGCACGTGGCGATGTAACGACACTTTAGTTTCAACAACACTTTGAAAGACGCAAAATTGTGTAACGACACTTTAGTTTCAAAAAAAAAAAATCTTCTATGTGAAATCCTACCTTTTCGAGTTGACTAAGCTAGCCATTCTCTGTGCACTGCTAGATGCAGTTAGCGTTACCCCGAGTCAAGACACTTGGGAGGTATATGGGGATTCATGGAGATCCTAAGCCTTGTATGATTCTGTCGTATACTTTGAGCACATAACAAATGACTTTGTCAGATGATGTGTTGGGTTATCCTTTGAGATACCCATGCCTACCATCATAGACATGTCTTTTGAGAAGGACAAAATGTTGCACTACTATGGGTAGTTTGAGAGGTCGGTGAAACCTCGAAACATGCAATGAACACATTTGCTAGAACCACATAAAATGTGATGATGTGTCTTCACAGGCTGGATGTTCATGTGGGTCTAACAGACTAGAGCATATAGGATGAGACGGTGGTTAAGAAACCCCCATCGTGCCCATTCGTCTCTCACGGTTCATTAAGAGAGATGATGGATGATACAAAACCTTGATGGATAGGCCATTAATGGCAGTTACGGGCAAAAGACTTAGCTTTCTTAGTCATCAGAATTAGGAAAAATGGGCTACAAAAGGTAGCTTACAGTTGGATGCATCCATGGGATTCTCACACGCCTTTGGGGATTTACTCTCTTGGCCACTGGTCATCCCCTTAGGAGCAGACTTAGTCAGTCACCCAATGTATCATAAAACACATAGCATAATAAACCCTCGGGATAGTCTCGACTGTTTCTATGTTTCGTGTCATATGCGTACCCACATACCCAGCTAACAATTAGAATAAAATATAACATGCTCACACTACAATTGAATGTGTACTATAGTTAGTTGTTTTAAATAAGAATAATGTGACATTTTTTCCTTTTGCATTTCTGTATGAGCACACTGAGAAAAATGCTCGACCACGAGTACCAATTTCGATCTCTTCGACAAGATGTGAAATTGGGTATCGGTCTATGGGGGATTATGGACATCTCCAGATTATAGACTTGTTTGGACTTACTTGTTTCATGTTTGGGGTGCCTTTGAGTAATCCTTTGTCTACCATCGTAGTTACGACTTTTTGACAGTGATGTCGGGTTGTACTATGATGAGTAGTACGGGAGGTTGATGAACCTCATGGTATGCAATGAGTACAATTGATTACCATGCTTTCCTGAAATAAACACAATAAAGGATGATGCTTGACTAAATAAATAATAAAAATAAATAATTTTAAAATTTAGAATTTAAAAAAAATAGCCAAAATACTCTTGAAAATTGACCTTTATTGCAAAATAAGGTTAAAAATAGGGTTTTTCAAAAAAGATTTTATTTCATTCGGTGATCAAACAGGTTCAAAACAAAGCCAAATCGGGTGGAGAGCACCCTATTATGATTATGAACATGATCAAACCCTAAAAATATAAAACTTTTTATGAAAAATTTGAAACATTAGAAAAAATATATTTTTTGTCGTATTTCAGTTGAATTAGGACTCCGCGAGCATCCTATTTTTATGAAATAACTAAATAATGCATCAAATAAATTCTAAAATTCATAAAAATTGACATGGATACTTATAATGACCCTAAAATTAAAATGCAATAAAAAAATATAATTTTTGAGATTATTTTGATATAAAAATTGAATAAAAAGATGAAAATATGCAATTTTACCTGCAGTAGAGTACTTGTCACAGTGTCAGGCTCTAATCAGATATCAAACGACCATAAAAATTTATAACATTTGACAAATAAAAACAGGACAAATGAAAAAAATAACACTTTTTACAAATCAGAAAAATCATCTTCAGTTAGAGATATATGATTCTGGCAATACGTACTTGATTCTGACCTATACATAATGATGTGAAACAGATAGATCCGATTTCGGGTGTAGAGAAATATAAAAAAGCAACATAAAAATTTATAAAATTTTACATAGACAAACTAGAAATTACAGAGAAAAAAACCCTATTTACGGATCGGAAAAATGATTTTCGGTGAGGGAGAAATCATTCTGGCAAGTTGAACCATTATTTGAATCAAAATTTTCACTCAAGAAATACACACTATGATTGTGAGCCATAAAAAATAAAAATACAAGGTGAAAATTTATGAAAATTTTCCCACTGAAATTAGACATGTAGATAAATCTGTGTCTTTTTACGGATCAACGATGCAATCTTCGGTTAAGGAGAAATCATTCTAGTAAGTTGACCCAAACCATGAATTGGGTCTGTCAGTTCATGAAATACATATGTTGTTGTTGGATCAAGGAAGCATAGAAATTTACCATAGAAATTTATAAAAATTTTACAGATTGCAGTAGACATCATGAGGAATACGCTTCTTTTTTACAGATCATCGATCGGATCTCAAGCGATGGAGATATGACCTCGGAAAGATGCTCTTGAATTTCTATAGCATTTTTCTGACTTAGAAAATAGGTTCTGACTTTGATTTTTGAACATAGGGTTACAGATATCTAAAAATCCTGATTGTTTTATTGAAAATTGTAAGTATATGAATAATTTCACCATAAAAAAATCAGATTTTATTAGCATATATAAACTGGTAAAATAAATATATTAACAGATGGTCAGATTTGTAAATAACAAATCTAAAACCCTAGAATGAAATAACATGGATTATTCATGCTAAAAACATAAAAAAATGTGTAACTAATGCAATGAATCATGATTTGATGCTTGAACAACTAAAATAAACATGAATATGATAAAATAAACAAAAAAATTAAGGAAAGTATATTTACAAATTTGATTTAGCCATTAAAAGAGATATTCAACCTATAAAAAGGTTGAATCTCGATCTTTTTTGAACATTTAACATAATAAACGATTTGCCAACAATTCCAACAGATCAAAAATGTGAAAATAACCATGGATGATCAATAGATCATCATCTTGGGTCGTGAGCATTGGCCTTGAATGAAAAAAAAGAGAAACACATGCACAAAAGGGGGCAGCAATGGTGGAAATAATAGAAAAATAATTAAAAAATAAAAAGAGGAAGGGATGCTCACCTTGGGCTGCAACAATGGAGGATGCTGGACTTGAGGAGGAAGAAAGAGCAAGGAGAGAGGGAGAGAAGATGATGTGGGGGTCAAAATCCTAGATGTCCCTATTTATAAATTTTTTTAAAACTCTTAATTAAGAGTTAGATTTGTTTAAAAGAGTTTCAAAACAAATAAAACTAAGGGGAGGGGGTGGGGGGGGGGGGGGGATTTCTACATGGGAGTTTTAACGTAACAAGGCACTAACTGATTAACACTAATTGAGTCCTAATTGACTTTGAAAATCCTCAAATGTGGCACCACCTCTGTGGGCCCACATTTAGTTTTTAAAACTTTAATTAAAGGTTAATAACAAGGTTAAAAAATACTAAAATAAAGGTAGAGTTTTAAAATCAATTTTGACTTTTTCAAACTTCTAATATAACTTGAACACTAACTAAACCCTAAACTAACCTAAATATTCTCAAATGTGGTGCCACCTACTGTGGGCCCCATTTGATTTTTCAAAAACCTTTTTTAAAAACCTGAAAATAAAGGGAATAAAAATGATTTTTTCGAAAAGCTTCAAAAGGACACCTATAATCACTAATATTTTTGTATTTTTTGAAATGTGTCAAACATGAAAATGAATTGGAATTGGATAAGAAAATGAAAAATTAGGGTTTACACCCCTACAGGGTGGGCCCCACACCAAGAAAGTTGTAAAAACTGGAAATTGGTTTAAAAATTGAGTTTAAAACGAATCCAGATCATTTTTTCTAAGGAAAATGTTTTTTTAATAAAGGATGTAAAGACCTGGAGATTGGCCAAATGGCAAATGTCGATTTAAAACCCTGGTTTTGAAAATTGATTTCAAAATAAGGTTTTGCAACTCGAATCTGGATTTGAGATTTTGAAAAAGCAAAGATTTGGACCTCGAAGATGACGTGCAATGCAATGAAATGCAATAAAATGATATGACAATGAGAAATGACATGAAATGATATCAAATGGTATAAAATGATATGAAATATAAACCTTCGGCAAAGGATTTGAAGTCCCGGACCCCTGGCAAGAATAAAGAGCTTAACATTCTTGTTCGAAGGTAAAAATTGATAATTAGATATCAGACCCCGCTGTTGGATCCGATCCAAATGTGATTTGAGTCTTGGATATGGCTAAAATTTCTAGGAAAGGAACCGATCTGAGCTTCGATTAGTGGTTGTACCAGCTGGGAGAATGATAAAATGAGGTTTCAAACGAAAATGATTTGAGAAATGATTTTTCCCCTGCAGGGTATGGAGTGACACTGGAACGAGATTTTAACTAGTTTACACTGAATCATAGGGTTTCTAAACTCAGGTGAACTAAAAAGACACTGACTCAACTAAACTTTCTGGCTGAATGATTGAGAAATGACCCAATTCTCAGAGAAATGGTGAGAAATCACCACTGGAGTGAAGTGGGTCACAAAAATGTACTATGTTTGAGCTAGAATAAAGGTCAGTAATACTGAGATGAACTAAATCTAGAGCTCAAACACTAGCTCAACTGACTGGATTTAGTTCAATTTAAGTTGAAATAAGCTAAAATGGACTCCAATAATATGGGGAATGAATTTGAACTAAAATCGGACCACTTGAACTCTCGATGAGTTCAAGTTAGACTCAAAAGGACATGATTGACTGGAATTGATTGACTTGAAGACAATTGGCTTGTATTTGAGCTAGAAATGAGCTCATTTCTTGAGAAATAAACTGATTTTAGTCGAAATGGTCAGAAATGAACATAGTTTGCTCATCGTGAGCTCAGAGTTGCTAGAAATGACTGGCATTCTAACTATTCTAAACTTAAAAATGAGCTTTGTTGATTCTGAGTGGCTGAGATCTAAGGTGACCTAAAGGTAAAATGGTAAATTTTCTAACAAAATAAGGGTAAAATGGCACCTAAATAGAGATCAACCTAGGGTTAAACTCCTAAGAGGATTGGCATCTGCTGAAAGGGGATGTTTGAAGATGAACAAGGAAAATTTGGGGTATTTACAAATGTCACTCTTTGCTACTAAGCTGGTTTAGAGCCGATCTTAATGGCAAAAACACACACACCAACTTTGGGCTATAAAAATGCCTCAATTAGAAGAATCTGACTCGGTATGGAAGAATTAGCTCTGGTGATAATGGTGGTAGATATAAAATGGGGGATGAAGAAGAAGATTCACCTCATCAAAATGAGGCTCAGGCTTGGCCCTTACCTGAATGGGAAGAAGATAATACCTCAGGAAATAAGGCTCAGGTGTAACCCTTAACCTGAACGGGCATGAATAATATGGAATCCTCGAATGAAGAAACCATGATGGAACCCAGATTTTACAAAATAGATTCGAGAGGGGTTTGCAAAAGGTAAGAAAAATGAGATTGCAGGAGGAAACTCAAAAGATGAATAAGGCAATTCTTTCGAAGAAGTATAAGGCAAACTTTTCGTTAGTGCAAAATACAAATAAGGCAACTCTCTCAAAGAGGGGCAAGGGTGATTCTTTCGACAACACAAAAGACAAATGAGGCGGCTCTTTTGAAGTGGAACAAAGCAATTTTTTTGATAACGCGAAAGATGAATAAAGCAATCCTTTCAGAAAAGAGCGAGGCAATTCTTTCGACAACGCGAAAGACGAATAATGTAATCATGTCAGAGAAGAGCGAGGCAATTCTTTCGGCAACGCGAAAGATGAATAAAGTAATCCTTTAGACAACACGAAAGATGAGTAGGGCAATTCTTTCAGAGAGTAGTGAGGCAATTTTTTTGACAACGCGAAAGACAAATAGGGCAATCCTTTCGAAGAGAAGTAGGGTGATTCTTTCGACAACGTGAAAGACGAATAAGGAAATCCTTTCGAAGATGAGTGAGGCAATTCTTTTGACAACACGAAAGATGAGTAGGGCAATTCTTTTAGAGGGGAGTGGGGCAATTCTTTCGATAATGTGAAAGACAAATAGGGCAATCTTTTTGGAGAGGAGTGAGGCAATTCTTTTGACAATGCAAAAGACGAACATGGCAATCCTTTTTTAGAGGAGTAAAGCACTTCTTTCGACAACAAAAAAGATGAATAGAGCAATCCTTTCAGAGAGGAGTGGGGCAATTCTTTCGACGACGCGAAAGATGAGTAGAGCAACCTCTTCAGAGAAGAGTGAGGCAATTTTTTTGGCAACGCGAAAGATAAATAGGACAATCCTTTCGGAGAGGAGTAGGACGATTCTTTCGACAACGTGAAAGACGAATAGCGCAATCTTTTTGAAGAGGAGTGAGGCAATTCTTTTGACAATGTGAAAGATGAGTAGGGTGATTCTTTTGCTAACGCAAAAGATGAATAGGGCAATCCTTTCAGAGAGGAGTGAGACAATTCTTTCAACAACGCAAAAGATGAGTAGGGCAATCCTTTTGGAGAGGAGTGAGGCAATTCTTTCGATAATGCAAAAGATTAGTAGGGAAATCCTTTCGGAGAGGAGTGAGGCAATTCTTTCGACAATGTGAAAGACGAATACGAATAGGGCAATCCTTTTGGAGAGGAGTAGGGCGATTCTTTCGACAATACGAAAGATAAATAGGGCGACTCTTTTAAAGAGGTATAAGGTGAGGCCAAAATGTATCAAAATGGACATCGAGCTCTCGCTTTATGTTAGGATAGCTAGAAAATATTGCAAAAATGATAAAAGTTGTAGTTGATTCAAAGTAATTGAGAGTAAGCACATTTGCTTGGAAGATATTCCCTCTTATACCTAGAGTATTACTTCCAATTGGGCTAACTTCGTAGAATCCAAAATCAAGATCAAATTATTGTTATTGAGTTTCTTTAAGGAAGCTATCCATTTCCTTGATATGAAAAGAAATGAAGATATTCTTGATTTTATAAAAGTGTTTTATGAAAAGATATTGATAAAAGAATTTCACATAAGTAAAGAAGATTCTTGGCAGTTTTGGCAGTTTGATATTTGGGGTTTACCCATGATGATCTTTTTACACTCTTTTGAGACATAAAGATTGAGTTTTTTTTGGGGTTTGGCAAGAATTTTATCACATCAACCTTCAACTTGGTGATGTTTTGATTTTTCCTGGAAGGATATGTCATATACTCCTTCATCTTGGAGATGTTTCAAGTCTTCTTTGGTCTCAAGAATTAGATTGATAATATTGTCTCTTTGATTGAAATCTCTTGAAGGTCTTTTAAACTCTTTTGAGACATGAAAAATATGCTCTCTTGGGATTTGACGAGAATTTCATCACATCAGTCTTCAACTCGGTGATGTTCTGTTTTTCTTTAAAAAAAAGCATCACATGTTTCTTCAACTTGGAGATGATCTGAGTCATCTTTAATCCCAAGAATTAGATTGATTATATTGTCTTTTGAATTGAAAATCTTTTTATGATAAATCAAATATCTTTTAGAGATTGTCGGGAGGTTCATCGCATCAGTCTTCAACTTGGTGATGATTTAAACTTTCCCTGGAAGGACACGTCACATGCTCCTTCAACTCAGAGATGATCTGGGTCTTCTTTGGCCACGGGGGTCTAGTTCATCCATCCGTCTTCAACTTGACAATAGGTGAGAGATTCCTTTTGTAGATAGTTAGTTGCAGCTTGATTGATTAAAGAGATATTGAGGTTGAGTGAATTCTTTTTTTGTTCAGGATATTTTCACTACCCTATTATCAGAGGAATGATCTTTAAAAATGTGCCATAGCTATGATCAATGCCGGTTCACGTATGCCTTTTCAATATCATTGAATTTTTCCTTTGCTAGTCATATCAAGGATTTTTCTTCATCCTTTTGGTTGACCAACAAAAAAAGCTTAAATTTTCTTCTTTCTCCGCAAGAGCTTTGTCCTTTTGGAGAGAACACTGAAGGTAACTTGAGGTAAAATTTTATGTAATAAAAATTTGAGATCAACAACTATTTTTGATGATAAATTGGAAAAATATCTTGAAATCCTTAGTGAAAGAAATTGATTGATATCCAACTAACATATCTGTGACTAGACTGAGCCCTGAAAAGACTCAGTATTTAATAAAAGATCAACTTTGAAAGTTGAATTTTGGAATGAAAGTCCAAGACGAAACTTGGATCTCCAAAAGAAAACTGAAAAGTTTGAGTCAAAACTCGAATCTTCAAAGGAAAACTTGAAAGTTTGAGTTGGGACTCAAATCTTTGAAGGAAAATTAGGAAGTTCGAGTTGAAACTCGAATCTCTAAAGAAAAGTTAGGAAGTTTAAGCCGGAACTCGAACCTTTGAAGGAAAACTAAAACGATTCTTGGATTTAAAAGAAAATTCGAGTTGAAAATCAAATTGTCAAAGAAAACTGAAAAATTCGAGTCAAAACTCAAATCTTCAAAAGAAAACTAGAATGGTTTGAATTTTAAGGGAAAAAAATTCGAGTTAGAACTTGAATCCCAAAGGAAACTGGAAAATTCAAGTCGGAACTCAAATCTTCGAAGGAAAACTAGACCAATTCGGATTTTAAGGAAAAAAAAATTGAGTCGGAACTTAAATCTCTAAAGGAAAAACTAGACAAATTTGGTTTTAAGGAAGAAAAATTCGAGTCAGAACTCGAATCTCTGAAGGAAAAAACTAGACTGATTCTTGGATTTCAAGGAGAGAAAACTCGAGTCGGAACTCAAATCTTCAAAAAAAAAACTGGAAAATTTGAGTCCGGAATCGAATCTCAAAGGAAAACTAAAACGATTGTTGGATTTGAAAAAAAAATCGTGTTGGAACTCAAATTGTCAAAGGAAACTGAAAAATTTGAGTCGGAACTCAAATCTTTGAAGTAAAACTAGAACGGTTCAAATTTTAAGGAAATAAAAATCGAGTTGGAACTCCAATCTCAAAGAAAACTGGAAAATTCAAGTCGAAACTCAAATCTTCAAAAGAAAACTAGACCAATTCAAATTTTAAGGAAAGAAAATTCAAGTCGGAACTTGAATCTTTGAAGGAAAAACTAGACCAATTCGATTTTAAGGAAAAAAAATTGAGTAGGAACTCGAATCTCTGAAGAAAAAACTAGACCAATTCTTGAATTTGAAGGAGAGAAAACTCGAGTCAAAACTCAAATCTTTAAAGGAAAAACTAGAAATTTTGAGTCTGGACCTGAATCTCAAAGGAAAACTAAACCAACTCGGAAGTTGGGTTTTGAAGGTAAGTCCAGCGTAAGGTTGGTTTTTTAAAGGAGATTTCAACCTGTGGGTTGAGTTTTGAAAAAAGATACTGGTTTTAAAAGGAAATCAATAATGAAAAACTAGTAAGCCTAGTTTTTTAGAAAAATACTAGAGCCTAGAGTCAAATTTGAAAAGATTGGTGAAGGTAGTTTTGAAAGGTGACTCAACCCGAGGGTTGATCTTGAGAAGACCGATACTCTACAAGTGCTTAGTGGTTGTGATGGAAGATTTTCAATTTTCACCCTCGCAATTGTCATAGACAACTCTCGAGAGTCTCAGGATTATCCCTTATCCTGAATGGGTATATGAATTTAATGTGAATTGATGCTAATGAATGCAAATAGAGGCAAATGAATACCAATAAATGCAAATGAATGGTGAGAGATTTTGTTTGATCATGCCTGCATACATGACGTTTTGAGGTAAAAACAATTTTTTAAAAGATGCCCCGGTATGACTAGGGAATAAAATATTGAACAAAAGGATAAATAATTGGTATTTAACGAACGCTCTCTGAAGGTAACAAGGTAACAGTCTTCTTGATCGATTTAGGAGGCACTCTAAAAGAGGTTTCTTCTTGTAAAAAGACATATTACAAAGAAGGAGAAAGCGCAACAAAGAAGATGGCGCCAACTATGAGAAACATTGATAATTTTATTGATGCATTGAAGGAAGAATGACAAATCAAGAAAAATGGGATTACAACATCCCTTCAAAATGACAAAAGCGAGATGACAAATGGAAAAGCATTGACATTGTCAGTTTCTTGAATGATCAAGAAAAAGCTCAGTCGGGACGACTGACTAGTGCCTTCTTCATCTTTAACAAGGAGATTCTTGTCAATGCGGTCTTGAACAATGTTCTTGAAGACAAAATAGTGGTCGGTGTCGTGCCCTACTGCCCGATAAAATTTGCAGAACTGATTCATGAATCTTCCCATGATCGTTGGAGGGTCTGTGGCTTTTGGGAGCTTTAATAATTCCTTGGTCAGCATATATTCAAGGACTTCGTCGAGTGACTACTCTAGAGGAGTGAACTTGTAATCGTTACCCCAACCGTCATGTTTTATCTTTTCTTTCTGTTGAAAGTTGGACTGAACATGTTTGTCATTGTGCTTAGAAGACTTCTCCTTCTGACCTGCATGGTTGTCCTTGCTACCTTTGTTGTCATTGCTGTCGGAGGTGGCAGAGAGGGTGAAGTTTGTCTTCTTCTTTTAATCTTGATTGTTCTTGATGAGGGTGATACATTCATAGACTCCGTTCTCCATCCCTATCTTGAAGCCACTCGACTCGTTCAGTAAGTTCAATGAAAGACTTGGAAGGTGAGGTGGAAATAAGCCTTCTCAGGGGCTGCGAGAAGTTGTTGAGGATAATTTGGAGTCTGTGCTCCTCTAAGATGGGGTTTCCCATTTTATTGCAAGTACCCCTCCATATGCGGATGAAGTTTTTGGCTTTTTCATTATCTCTCTTTTTCATATTGTAGAGATGATTGAGCGTTGAAAGTGCTTTAGTGTTGAATAGGAATTGCTTGATAAAAAGATTGATCACCTTATCGAACTCCTGCAACTCGATTGGATTGATGTTCTCGGAGTATCACTTAGTTGTGGTGACTTCTAAACTGTGTGGAAAACATCCGAACAAAGCCCGATTGTCTCTCTTGAATCAGTTGCATTCCATGAAGAACATGGCTAGGTGAGCTTTGGGATCGCCAATCCCATCAAACTTGACAAATTTGGGGGGGAGATCTTTCAGACTATCGTTCCCTTGAAGGCCATCGTAGAAGTCCTCACTTGTGTAGGTTTTCTTGCTTTTATCGCGGGCTTATAAGTCCTTGACCATCCTGGTCACTTTGTTCAATTGAAGTTGGATCATATCATCAACTATTGAGGTTTGCTTCTTTAACTGGTTAATAGATTCGAGCTCTTGAATGAACAACTCTTGTTCCTCTTCAGAGTCTTCTTTTGCTGAATCTACACCTTCAGACTCGTTGTCCCGCTGAACCTTTTTCTGAGCAATTTTGATATGTTTCTTAATGGTTTTGCCCTTAGCCTTCTTCCTGGATGGCACCTTTCCTGAGCTAGCGTCAGCTTGCTCTGATTGCATCTTGTCCATCATCTTCTGGAATAAGGTATACATGGCATGATTGATGTCATTGCTATCTTGTTGACCCTATCCTCTGACCAAACTCGGGGAACTCATCCTTTCTTGCTCGCTGCTAATATCGCTGACACACTGATATAGTGCAGTTTTCTTGCCTGATCTGGTCTGAACCATTCAACAATGTCAATACTCTCTGTAGGACAAAGGGGATGGTAAGGATGAGGAAACATTTTTTAGGGCAACAATTTGAATGAAAAGGATAAGAGAAAAATATGATGAGATCAAGTTGGCAATTCTGAAAGGATATCTTATTACCAAAGATTGGGTTATCATTGGAATTGCGACAATTACGTTGTTACTTCGACGAAAGAAGTATGCAAGTAAGGTAAACCCAAAAGGGAAGGTGGGCGGATAATTTCCCACTGCCATGATCATGAAATTCACTGGAAAATAAGGTGAAGAGATTTTCAAAACAGGATTGAAATCCATGAGAAAACACATGATTTTTTTTAAAGAAAATAGCAGGCAGGATCAAAATAAAGCTGAAAATTTGTGATCTAGAGGAAAGGAAGGATGAAAAATTGCCTGAAGTTTTGAAGGAAAATAGAGGATTTTTGAAAAATCATCTAGGATTTTCAGAAAAAATATTGAAAAATATAAGAAAATAAAGGAAAATAACTAAAATGCATTTAATCACATCCTATACAATCAAGTATGCACATACGACATTCCCTAAAAGGCTGACTCTAAATGCACCAAATTTTGAAATGGTTGTAGGACCCTAATCTTAACTCTAAGGTTCTGATCATCTGTGTCCAATCATGTTATGCCAATATATTTGAGCCAATGCTTGATATACGTGGCATAAAAACAATTTTCTCTGGTTTTAGGCTCATGTTTTTCAACATCCTCGAGTGTCTGCCGATATACTTTGGACTATGGCCGTCGGTACATGACAGAGGGGATCAACCCAAATTGGTAGCTCGGTTGTGAGGTTTTGCCCTGAATTATGGTTCTAGAAGAAAGCCTAGCAACGTGGTGGTCAGGTAAAAATAGGTGGGGTTGTTTTTGAAATATAATCAATATGCAAGAAAACAAAAGGCTCTAATAACCTAAAGAAGTAGAGTTTTAAAAATTATGAAAAGCAAACATTGTTTTCAATCAGATCCTACATTGATGAGGATTATATTTGACCTAAGTTTATATGAGCCTGAATAATGCCTCTTCAATCAATCTTACCAAACCATGCTTAAGTTACATGCAATCTATGTCAGTTGGGTTTGATTCTAGGCTCCTAGGTTCACATGAAATAGAGTTGACATTTTAGAATACGATTTTGACCAGTTGAATAGAGCAAAGCACAAAATTGATAAGGTGAAGACAAGTCCTATCAGGGTTGCCAAACCTGTTATCATTGCAAAATTTTACTTTTGCAAGTCAAACTGACCTTTGAAAAAGTTTTCTTTTTAAATTACTCGCCTCCGTTTTGAAAAATTTATGGGAAAAAGACTCGTTTGTCAGTATGAGGTTCAACCATTCATGACTTCATAACTAGGGGTAATCAAATAAAGGATCAATCATGTGTTTTGCTTTACTCAACTGTCTAAATCGATGTTCTATTCCTAAATGCACAAAGAATCTCGCATGTGCTATGACTTCAAAAATTTTTGATTGAAAACATGATGTATGCTTCGAATATTTAAAATACTTGGAAAAAAAGACAGTTTGAAAATGATGAGCCATATTAGGGAAATATTTCTGAAGAAAGGAAAATCGTGAATTGGATTTCGAAAAGATAGAAAATTTCTTGAAAATCAAAAGGGTTTCTAAGAAAATCGATTATGAGGAGAAAGACTTAGAGAAAATCATTTTTTTTATATTGAAATTGAAAAATATCAAAAGGGATGGATGTGTGGCCCTGTGAGGATCTTTTCATGATGCAATCGAACCTAGATGATGCATGAATGCAGATATTGAAAATATTTTCTGAAGAATTTAAGAAAATCTTTTGTAAAGGGATTTATGTGTCTTATAAAATTTTGATGAAATATATTCGCCATATATCCATGACTATGACAACGAATATATATTTAATATAACTCATTTGATTCTGAAAGGAAAAAATATTTTAGAAAAGTTTTGAAAATATGCAATGATTTCTTAACATAGCCTAAGAGTGTAGGTTGTTTGAAGCTTAAAAATAGATGATAAATCTGGATATTGTTCGTATTCTCACTATGGCCATAAATACGAACTCAATCGAGTTTATTAACTCTTTAGAAGTGAGTACACGTGTCATTCATGTAGACCATTGTGGATTTATAATATGCATGAATCATCATTCATCACACGATTAATATTATTAAAAATAAACTATATGCAATGCAACGATATTCTAAGCAGAAAAATAAATTCTTATTCCAATGTTTACATCAATAATTGAATTGAAAAAAGGAAAGGAAAAATAAAAATCTAATCTTGAGTGTCTCTGTAAAAGTAGCAAACTTGTTAGTAGACAAATGTCAGCTTTTCATGATTTATCCAACAATATCTGGAATTGAGGGATTTATCTGGATATAAGTTTTCTTCATGCTTTCCTGAAATAAACACAATAAAAGATGATGCTTAACTAAATAAAGAATAAAAATAAACAATTTTGAAATTCAGAATTTTGAGAAAAATATTTAAAATACCCTTGAAAATTGACCTTTATTGCAAAAGAGGGTTTTTAGAAACGATTTTTGTAATTTGTTTAATTCGGGGGGATCAAATGAATTCTAAATAAAACTAAATTTGGTGGAGAGAACCCTAATATGATTATAAACATGATCAAACCCTAAAAATATAAAACATTTTATGAAAAATTCAAAATATTAAAAAAATCAAATTTTCCCTGTATTTCAATTGAATCAGGACTCCGCGGGCATCCTGTTTTTATGAAATAACTAAACAATGCATCAAATGAATTCTAAAATTCATAAAAATTGATATGGACACTTATAATAACCCTAAAATTAAAATGCAATCGAAAAAAATAATTTTGGGGATTATTTTGATATAAAAATTGAATAAAAAGATGAAAATATGCAATTTTATTTGCGGTCACGTACCTGTCATAGTGTCAGGCCCGAATCAGATATCAAATAACCATAAAAATTTATACAAATTGATAAAGGAAAGCTAGATAGATAAAAAAATAACCTTTTTTACAGATTGAGAAAATAATCTCTGATTAGGAAGATATGATTATGACAATACGTACCGGATTCTGGCCTATACGTAACAATGTGAAACAGATAGATCCAGTTTTGGGTGTAGGAAAATATAGCAAACCAGCATCAAAATTTATAAAATTTTACAAAAACAAATTAAAGATTACAGAGAAAAGAACCCTTTTTACGGATCAGAAAAACGATCTTCAGTGAGGAAGAAATCGTTATGGAAAGTTGAACCATTATTCGAACTAGGATTTTCACTCAAGAAATACAGACTATGATTGTGAGCCTCAAAAAATAGAAATCCACAATAAACATTTATGAAATTTATACCACTGAAAGTAGACATGCATATGAATCAGTGGCTTTTTACGGATCATCGATACAATCTTCGGTTAGGGAGAAATCATTCTGGTAAGTTGACTCAAGCTCTGAATTGAGACTGTTAGTTCAAGAAATACAGACACTGTTGTTGGATCAAAGAAGCATAAAAATCTATCGTAGAAATTTAGAAAAATTTTACAGATTGCAGTATACATCATGAAGAGTACTCTTCTTTTTACGGATTGACGATTGAATCTTGGACGAGGGAGATATGACCTCGGAAAGATGCTCTTGAATTTTCATAGCATTTTTCTCACTTAGAAAATAGGTTCTGACTTTGATTTTTGAACATAGGGTTTCAAACATCTAAAAATCTCAATTTTTTTATTAAAAAACATAAACATATGCATGATTTTACCATAAAAAAATCAGATTTTATTAGCACATATAAACTGGTAAAATAAATACATTAACAAACGACCAGATTTGCAAATAACGAATCTAAAGCCCTAGAATGAAATAACATGGATTATTCATGCTAAAAACATAAAAGAAGGTGTAAATAATGCAATAAATCATGATTTGATGCTTAAACAACTAAAATAAACATGAATATGATGAAATAAACAAAAAAATTCAGAAAAACACGGTTGAAAATTTGATTTAGCCATTAAAAGAGGGATTCAACCTATAAAAAGGTTGAATCTCGATCTTTTTCAGGTATTTAACATAATAAATGATTTACCAATGATTCTAACATATCAAAAATGTGAAAATAACCATGGATGATCAATATATCATCATCTTGGATCATGAGCATTAGTATTGAATGAAGAAAAAAGATAAACACATGCACAAAAAGGGGCGGCAATGGTGGAAATAATAGAAAAACAATAAAAAACAAAAAAATAAAAAGAGGAAGAGTTGCTCACCTTGGGCTGAAACAATGGAGGCTGCTGGACTTGAGGAGGAAGAAAGAGTAATGAGAGAGGGAGAGAAGATAATGTGGGGGTCGAAATCCTAGAAGTCCCTATTTATATATTTTTTTAAACTCTTAATTATGAGTTGGATTTGTTTAAAAGAGTTTCAAAAAAAAATAAAACTAAGGGGAGGCGATTTCTACATGTGAGTTTTAACCTAACAAGGCACTAACTAATTAATACTAATTGAGTCCTAATTGACTTTGAAAATTTTCAAATGTGGCCCCACCTCTGTGGGCCCACATTTGGTTTTTAAAACTTTAATTAAAGGTTAAAAATAAGGTTTAAAAATACTAAAATAAAGGTAGAGTTTTAAAATAAATTTTAACTTTTTCAAACTTCTAATCTAAGTTGAACACTAAATAAACCCCAAACTAACCTAAATATCCTCGAATGTGGTGCCACCTACTGTGGACCCCATTTGATTTTTTAGAAAATAATTTTAAAAACCTGAAAATAAAGGGGTTAAAAATGATTTTTTTTCAAAAAGCTTCAAAAGTCACCTATAATCACTAATATTTTTGTATTTTTTGAAATGTGTCAAACATGAAAATGAAATGGAATTGGATAAGAAAATGAAAAATTAGGGTTTACACCCCTGCAGGGTGGGCCCCACACGAAAAGGTTGTAAAAATTGGAAATTGGTTTAAAAATCGAGTTGAAATGAATCTAGATCATTTTTCTAAGGAAAATGTTTTTAAATAATGAATGTAAAGCCCTGGGGATTGGCCAAATGGCAAATGTCAATTTAAAACCCAGGTTTTTGAAATTCATTTCAAAATAAGGTTTTAAAACTTGAATATGGATTTGAGATTTTGAAAAATTAGAGTTTTGGACCTCGAAGATGACATGCAATGACATGAAATGCAATAAAATGATATGACACGACGAGAAATGACAGATATCAAATGGTATAAAATGATGTGAAATGTAAACCCTGGGCTAAGGATTTGAAGTCTTGGACCCCGGCAAGGACAAAAAACCGAACATTCTTATTCGAAGGCAAAAAATGATAATTGGATATCAAACCCGCTGTTGGATACAATCCAAATGTGATTTGAGTTTCGGATATGGCTAAAATTTCCAGGAAAAGAACTGATCCAAGCTCCGATTATTGGTTGTACCAGTTAGAGGAATGATAAAATGAGGTTTCAGACAAAAAATGATTTGAGAAATTATTTTGCCCCTGTAGGTCATGAAGTGTTATTGGAACGGGGTTTTAACTGGTTTCGACTGGTTTACACTAAATCTTAGGGTTTCTAAACTCAGGTGAACTAAAAAAACACTCACTCAACTAAACTTTCAGGCTGAATGATTGAGAAATGACCCAATTCTTATAGAAATGATGAGAAATGACCACTGGAGTGAAGTGGGTCACAAAAATATACTGTGTTTGAGCTGGAATAAAGGACAGTAATACTGAGATGAACTAAATTTGGAGCTCGAACACTAACTCAAGTGACTGAATTTAGTTCAATTTCAGCTAAAATGGGCTAAAATGGACTCCAACAATATGAGGAACGATTTGAACTGAAACCGGGCCACTTGAACTCTCAGTGAGCTTAAGTTAGACTCAAAAGGACATGATTGACTGAAATTGATTGTCTCATAGACAATTGATTTGTATTCGAGGTAGAAATGAGCCCATTTCTCGATAAATGAATTGATTTTAGTCGAAATAGTCATAAATAAACAAGGTTCGCTCATCGTGAGCTAAAAATGACTGGCATTTTAACTGTTATGAACTTAAAAATGAGTTTGGTCGACTTTGACTGACTGAGATCTAAGGTGACCTAAGGGTAAAATGCTAAATTTTCTGACTAAATGGAGGGAAAATGACACCTAAACTGAGATCAACCTAGGGTTAAACTCATAAGGGGATTGGCATCTGCTGAAAGGGGATGTTTGAAGATGAATGAGAAAAATTTGGGGTGTTTACACCCGTCCCCAATCCTTTTCTAGGGATGGCAATGGACCAAAGGGTAACGGGCCCTGCCCCGCCTCGCATCGTTTGGACCAGGGATGAAGGACATTAAAAGGGGATGGAGGTTAAAATCAAACCCGTGCAGGGATGGAAGGCAGGATTTTGAGACGATGCAGGTGTTCGATACCTTGTCCCCCGACCTCGTCTGAGTCCATTGCCATCCCTAGATGGCTGTCAACAGCTCTGGTTTGGTTTGAACATCTTACCGACAATTTATTATTTAGTCAGATTTAGAAAAGCATTCTAGATCCCATTAACTAATTGATCATATTTGGTTCAAGAGTTTTGCATCTGAAAGCGGATCTAGATATGGATCCAATTAACATCTGAGGTTTGAAATCTGAAGCCATGTAAAAGTGTAATCCATTAGCTTGAATAGCTAATTGGATCAAGATATGGTAATGTCTTTTGCCTACCCATATCTGAATCCGACTCCAAATCCTACTAGGTAGATCCAATCAAGTTGGATCCATTTATCCCCACATTTGAACCCAATCCAAACCATTACATCCCATGCACAGGGTCCATAGAAAAGGCGATTGATCGTCTCTTCTCTTTGTTGCAAGGTTAGCCACAGTTACGAAATTGAAGTCCTAGCTTCCTTTGCCTGTCTTGAGTTGGAAACTTGCAGTTGCCAATCAGATAAATAAACAAGGCAGTCAGTAGGGATGCAAATGGGTCGGATCCGTGATTGAGGTTTTGTAATTTTTTATTGTTGCAGTTTCAATTTTGATCTGATTCCCCATGTATCTAATTGTTCTGGATCCAAACCATTTGCATCCTTAGCAGTGGGGCAGAACTAGGGGTGTCAATGGGTCAGGTTTGGTTCGGAACCAGGTGGAACCAGACCTGACCCCAATTTTTGGGTATAGTATTGGGTCTAAACCTGGGTCTAATTGGATCAACCATAAGAGAAACCATACCCGGAGCCGATAAGAACTACATGATACCCAGTAAAACAATATTTTTTAGCATTTTTACATTGAAAATTTGTGGGTCTTAATCGAAACTCGGGTCGGGCACTGGCCTGATATAAAATTTCAAAAACAATACACGAGTCCATGTATTAATCAGACCTTCGTGTCCAGACTCGGGTCTTTTTATTTATCACCGTACTTGGACCCTATAGGGTTTAGTTTGGGTCAGGTCTGGGTTAACCCGAATAGGCGGAACCAAGGGGACGAGCAGGAGCTCAGGCCATTTTACAATATTTATGTTAAGAAAATTTACTTGTGAGGTTATAATGCCGAAGATAGAGCATAGTTAGCAATATGTGAAATGGCAAAAATTCATTAAATACTAATTATGTTATATGAAGGAGTTTGCATTCAGAAAAAAGATGAAAAATTGACATGAAAATGAGTTGCAAAAAAATTGGAAAATAATACCTACTGGTTTAATTTGGTTTTAATTTTATAAAATGAGGCCAGAAAACGAACATATATATGCTATTTTTTCCTTGAAAAATAAGTTGGGGCATAGGAACTATGGGATTCAGATTCAAGAATCATCGTCATCTAAACCCAAGGTACAATCCAATTGGATCTAAAATTGAGTTTTTTTAAAGTATTTTTTAATAATAAATTTTTGTGTTCTAAATGTTTCTCTCAAAATAACATATTTTTTGCCCATTTTTTGAAAAAGACAGTTTCAATTGTTTTTTTTTTCCTTCAAAGTTCCATTGAAAAAGAAGCGTTTTAAATGGAGTTTTTACTAAGTGTTAACTGTTGTGAACACCCCAAATTTTTCAAAGTCTTGTAAAAATGACCCTTTTGCCCCTAGCCCCGTTTTCTGAGAAAATCAAGTTATTTCTTCAGATTTCTGGATTAAATACCGCATTAATATATTCAAATTCAGCTCCGGGTCTGAACTCAGTATTTTAAATCCAAATCTGAACCCCGTTGTCCGATTTCCAAAATAAAATCACAAAAATACCAAAAAATGAGTTTGAAAGGCTCGGGCAGCTCATCCGGCACTCTGTCGAACTCTCGACCCTATATTTCTTAGTCCGAAGTTATAAACCTCGATTGTTTCTCAAAAATTCGGACATAAACCCATTTTTGAAGAAATTGTCTCAAAATAGTTTCTAAAATTCTCAGAAAAACTCCTGTTGTAAACATTTTACAAAAACATCAAAAAATTAGTTTCAATCTTTGATTTCTTGTAAAGCTTTAGGATTTTATTCTAAAAATACAAAAAATGGAAAAATAACATAAAAAAATCAAAAATTGAGAAAAGCTACGCAAAAAAATGAATGACTTTGAGCTTCTTAAAATTGTTTTTGCTAAAAACCTCATTTGAAAAGCCATCTTACAAAAAAATTCTTAAAAGGAGTCTTCTTTTTGGAAAAGGAGAAAATTCACAACAAACTCCTCCCGCACTCCTCTTTCCTTCTCCCTCCGTCGTCGATCTGAAACAAACTCATCCTTTTCACACCTTCCATCTCCAACGAGTTTTCCACTCGAACCTTCCACTGCTCCTTTAAAAGAAGGCATCCATCGCTTCTCAGGGGATCATCCGGCATCGATTACCTTCCTTGATATCCATTTCCTTTTCCTGGACATCCATTGCAATCCGTCCACTTTCACGCATCTACTTTTTTTTTGGTATCGATCATCTAGCCTTCACACATCCATTATAACCCAGCAACTTCATCAACAACTGCATTGGCGATCGGATTTTCCCTTCTTTTTTTTTTGTCTTCTTGGAAGCGGCAGGGGGGCGGAGGTTGCAGCAACCATCTGGAGTCCAGTCAATCCTTGAATCTTCGGTTGTGTGAACTACGTTCCCGCCAACGAGAGGATCTCTTCCAATTCCACTGAGGGAGCACCATCTCTTTTTCCTCCAAGACTCCAAACGATCCGGTAAGTCGCCATTTCCCTCCCCTTTCTCATCAGACTTTTCCTACATCTTTTGAGTTTTGCTTGTTTCTTACCTTATTAAAAGCACGCTCGGTGATGCTGAATTGCCCATAGCTACTTCAGTCCACCCCTGTGCAACAACAACGGAACAATCACGTTCCGACATCTCTTTTGCATTTTTTGTTTTACTTATTATGCAATTTTGTTATTATTGTACTCGAACTATCGGATTCGAAAATCCCATACGGTTCACCCAAATCCTTGTCTGATTTTCCTGCTGAGTCTCAATTGAATTTTTTTTATCATCGCTCCCTTACGAGTTTTGGGCCTCCTGTTTGCAATATAATCTTTATTTTTGGTATTTGAAATTTACTTTGTTGTCGGCCATTTTATTACGATCCTTGCTGACATTGCGATTTCAGAGATTTGATTACCTGCTTTTACTTAAATCAATATTATTACTTGATGAAACGGCAGATTTGCAAGCTCTCTAGCTTCAGATCATATCCCATAGTGTTAACGTTTCATAAGTTCTCTGCATCTCTGATGGTCGTTATGCATCTCGTGACCTCATTTTCCCCCTTTTCTCTTTTTTTTTTTTTTTATTTTTACCACCTGATCGTCTGAATTTTCTTTGGTGTGAGGAGACCTTGAATGGCTGCCTCGATGCTTCTCTTGATAGCTTAGCATCAGCCGATCACCACGCGTTTGAGAGTATATTCGCTAAAAAGCAATGATAATCGTTGTTAAAAGGTCTTCAGATGACCACGAAGGTCGATCCCTTTGAACCCCTGTGTGTGACAACCTGGATGCTCGTCGGTCATGAATCTGGTTAATAATGAGGGAAATTTCACATAAACTTGACCATTAGATGAGTACAGTTAGAAAACAGGGGTTCATTAGGAGTCATTCATTCCATTTTTCCTATTGCAGCAATATGATGGTGTTTCGTTTTTTTTTATTTTACTTGACTACTCATCTTGATGGCATCAGATTGCATTTGATTCATTCTAATTTGTTGTGTTTCGTTCATTTCTACATTGAAGATCATTATGCTGGAGTGTTCACTACACCTTTAGTGTTCAATCTTATTTCACGGATAATCTCCTTTTTTTTTCTCTCCTAATTAATTTTGCTCCAGTTCGTAATCGGTGAGTTATAATACAATGATTTACCTTGCTGCGATTTCCAGATACTATGTGTTAACATGCCAACAGATAGCATTTTCATTTACTGCATTTGTATCTACATTCTCTTTAACGTTAATTCTTTCCATCTGCATTCTTTCTAGCTTTAGGCTTGTATACTTCATTCACAATTTCTATTCTATTCTATTCTATGCACACGTTCATCTTATATTTTTTTTTTATATATACTATATCATTCTTGTGCATCAAATTCATTAGAGTCCCCATAGTCCAGCATCAACGTCTGTGTATTTACATTCATTTTTATATGGCATAGATATGATTCAGCATCTATATCATTCTTCACTCATCTCTCCTTTGTTCATTTGTTATGGTATTCAAATCTCTCACCTCACCTGATCCATTTAAGGTCTCATGTGATTGGGTACCCTGCATTGATGTTGTCGATACAAATGAATTGGGATGTTCAGGTGGATGTGACACAGGTATATCATTTGGTGGCATGTTCGTGGGCTCTGATAAAATAGGAAAACAATGTCTCCTGTTTACCAGAAGACCATATTAAAAGTGAGTTTTCTAACTCTTCCTCTTTTTATTTTTTTGTGTTTTATTGTTTTTCTATTATTTCCACCATTGCCGCCCCTTTTTGTGCATGTGTTTATCTTTTTTTTTCATTCAATACTAATGCTCATGATCCAAGATGATGATATATTGATCATCCATGGTTATTTTCACATTTTTGATATGTTAGAATCATTGGTAAATCGTTTATTATGTTAAATACCTGAAAAAGATCGAGATTCAACATTTTTATAGGTTGAATCCCTCTTTTAATGGCTAAATCAAATTTTCAACCGTGTTTTTCTAATTTTTTTGTTTATTTCATCATATTCATGTTTATTTTAGTTGTTTAAACATCAAATCATGATTTATTGCATTATTTACACCTTTTTTTATGTTTTTAGCATGAATAATCCAAGTTATTTCATTCTAGGGCTTTAGATTCGTTATTTGCAAATCTGGTCGTTTGTTAATGTATTTATTTCACCAGTTTATATGTGCTAATAAAATCTGTATTTTTTATGGTAAAATCATGCATATGTTTATGGTTTTTAATAAAAAAATTGAGATTTTTAGATGTCTGTAACCCTATGTTCAAAAATCAAAGTCAGAACTTGTTTTCTAAGTGAGAAAAACGCTATGGAAATTCAAGAGCATCTTTCTGAGGTCATATCTCCCTCGTCCAAGATTCAATCGTCAATCCATAAGAAGAAGAGTACTCTTCATGATGTATACTGCAATCTGTAAATTTTTTATAAATTTCTACGATAGATTTTTATGCTTCTTTGATCCAACAACAGTGTATGTATTTCTTGAACTAACAGTCTCAATTCAGAGCTTGAGTCAACATACCGAAATGATTTATCCCTAACCGAAGATTGTATCGATGATCTGTAAAAAACCACGGATTTATATGCATGTCTACTTTCAGTGGTATAAATTTCAAAAAAAATTACTGTGGATTTCTATTTTTTGAGGCTCACAATCATAGTCTGTATTTCTTGAGTGAAAATCCTAATTCGAATAATGGTTCAACTTGCCAGAACGATTTCTTCCTCACTAAAGATCGTTTTTCTGATCCGTAAAAAGGGTTCTTTTCTCTGTAATCTCTAGTTTGTTTTTGTAAAATTTTATAAATTTTGATGCTGGTTTGCTATATTTTCCTACACCCGAAACTGGATCTATCTGTTTCACATTGTTACGTATAGGCCAGAATCCGGTACGTATTGTCAGAATCATATCTTCCTAATCAGGTATGATTTTCTCAATCTGTAAAAAAGGTTATTTTTTTATCTGTCTAGCTTTTCTTTATCAAATTATATAAATTTTTATGGTTATTTAATATCTGATTCGGGCCTGACACTGTGACAGGTACGTGACCGCAGATAAAATTGCATATTTTCATCTTTTTATTCAATTTTTATATCAAAATAATCCCAAAAATTATTTTTTTCGGTTGAATTTTAATTTTAGGGTTATTATAAGTGTCCATATCAATTTTTATGAATTTTGGAATTCATTTGATGCATTGTTTAGTTATTTCATAAAAACGGGATGCCCGCAAAGTCCTGATTCAATTGAAATACGAGGAAATTTTGATTTTTTTTAATATTTTGAATTTTTAATAAAATGTTTTATATTTTTAGGGTTTGATCATGTTTATAATCATATTAGGGTTCTCTCCACCTGATTTGGTTTTATTTAGAATTTGTTTGATCCCCGAATTACACAAATTACAAAAATCTTTTCTAAAAACCTCGTTTTGCAATAAAGGTCAATTTTCAAGGGTATTTTAAATATTTTTCTCAAAATTCTGAATTTCAAAATTGTTTATTTTTATTATTTATTTAGTTAAGCATCATCCTTGATTGTGTTTATTTCAGGAAAGCATGAAAAAAGCTTATATCCAGATAAATCCCTCAATTCTAAATATTGTTGGATAAATCTTGAAAAGCTGACATTTGTCTACTAACAAGTTTGCTACTTTTACAGAGACACTCAAGATTAGATTTTTTTTTCTTTTCTTTTTTCAATTCAATTATTGATGTAAACATTGGAATAAGAATTTCCTTTTCTGCTTAGAATATCGTTGCATTGCATATAGATTATTTTTAATAATATTAATCATGTGATGAATGATGATTCATGCATATTATAAATCCACAATGGTCTGCATGAATGGCACGTGTACTCACTTCTAAAGAGTTAATAAACTCGATTGAGTTTGTATTTATGGTCATAGTCAGAATATGAACAATATCCAGATTTATCATCTATTTTTAAGCTACAAACAACCTACACTCTTAGGCTATGCTTAGAAATCATTGCATATTTTCAAAAGTTTTCTAAAATATTTTTCCCTTTTAGAATCAAATGAGTTATATTCAATATATATTCGTTGTCATAGTCATGGATATATGGCGAATATATTTCATCAAAATTTTATAAGACACATAAATCCCTTTACAAAAGATTTTCTTAAATTCTTCAGAAAATATTTTCAATATCTGCATTCATGCATCATCTAGGTTCGATTGCATCATGAAAAGATCCTCACATGGCTACACATCCATCCCTTTTGATATTTTTCAATTTCAATATAAAAAAAATGAATTTCGCTAAGTCTTTCTCCTCAGAATCAATTTTCTTAGAAACCCTTTTGATTTTCAAGAAATTTTCTATCTTTTCTGAATCCAATTCACGATTTTCCTTTCTTCAGAAATATTTCCCAAATATGGCTCATGATTTTCAAAGTGTCTTTTTTTTCAAGTATTTCAAATATTCAAAGCATACATCATGTTTTCAATTAAAAATTTTTGAAGTCATAGCACATGCCAGATTCTTTGTGCATTTAGGAATAGAACATCGATTTAGACAGTTGAGTAAAGCAAAACACATGATTGATCCTTTATTTATTACCTCTGGTTATGAAGTCATGAATGGTTGAACCTCGTACCGACAAACGAGTCTTTTTCCCATAAATTTTTCAAAACGGAGGCGAGTAATTTAAAAAAAAACTTTTTCAAAGGTCAGTTTGACTTGCAAAAGTAAAATTTTGCAATGATAACAAGTTTGGAAACCCTGATAGGACTTGTCTTCACCTTATCAATTTTGTGCTTTGCTTTATTCAACTGGTCAAAATCGTATTCTAAAATGTCAACTCTATTTCATGTGAACCTAGGAGCCTAGAATCAAACCCAACTGACATAGATTGCATGTAAACTTAAGCATGGTTTGGTAAGATCGATTTAAGAGGCATTATTCATGCTCATATAAACTTAGGTCAAATACAATCCTCATCAATCTAGGATTTGATTGAAAACAATGTTTGCTTCTTATAATTTTTAAAACTCTACTTCTTTAGGTCATTAGAGCCTTTTGTTTTCTTGCATATTGATTATATTTCAAAAACAACCCAACCTATTTTTACCTGACCACCACGTTGCTAGGCTTTCTTCTAAAACCATAGTTCAGGACAAAGGCTCACAACTGAGCTACCTATTTGGGTTGATCCCCTCTGCCATGTACCGATGGCCATAGTCCAAAGTATATCGACAGGCACTCGAGGATGTTGAAAAACATGAGCCTAAAACCAAAGAAAATTGTTTTTATGCCATGTATATCGAGCATTGGCTCAAATATATCGGCATAACATGATTGGACATAGATGATCAGAACCTTAGAGTTAAGATTAGGGTCCTACAACCATTTCAAAATTTGCTGCATTTAGAGTCAGCCTTTTAGGGAATGTCGTATGCGCATACTTGATTGTATAGGATGTGATTAAATACATTTTAGTTATTTTCCTTTATTTTCTTATTTTTTCAATAATTTTTCTGAAAATCCTGGATGATTTTTCAAAAATCCTCTATTTTCCTTCAAAACTTCAGGCAATTTTTCATCCTTTCTTTTCTCTGGATCTCAAAATTTCAGCTTTATTTTGATCCTGCCTGCTATTTTCTTTAAGAAAAATCATGTGTTTTCTCATGGATTTCAATCCTGTTTTGAAAATCTCTTCACCTTATTTTCTAGTGAATTTCATGATCATGGCAGTGGGAAATTATCCGCCCACCTTCCCTTTTGGGTTTACCTTAGTTGTGTACTTTTTTCGTCGAAGTAACAATGTAATTGTCGCAATTCCAATGATAACCCAATCTCTGGTAATAAGATATCCTTTCATAATTGCCAACCTGATCTCATCAGATTTTTCTCTTCTCCTTTTCATTCAAATTGTTGCCCTAAAAAATGTTTCCCCATCCTTACCATCCCCTTTATCCTACAGAGAGTATTGACATTGTTGAATGGTTCAGACCAGATCAGGCAAGGAGACTGCACCATATCAGCGTGTCAGCGATATTAGCAGCGAGCAAGAAAAGATGAGTTCCCCGAGTTTGGTCAGAGGATAGGGTCAACAAGATAGCAATGACATCAATCATGCCATGTATACCTTATTCCAGAAGATGATGGCCAAGATGCAATCAGAGCAAGCTGACGCTAGCTCAGGAAAGGTGCCATCCAGGAAGAAGGCTAAGGGCAAAACCATGAAGAAACATATCAAAATTGCTCAGAAAAAGGTTCAGCGGGACAACGAGTCTGAAGGTGTAGATTCAGCAAAAGAAGACTCTGAAGAGGAACAAGAGTTGTTCATTCAAGAGCTCGAATCTATTAACCAGTTAAAGAAGCAAACCTCAATAGTCGATGATATGATCCAGCTTCAGCTGAAGGAAGTGACCAGGATGGTCAAGGACTTATAAGCCCGCGATAAAATCAAGAAAACCTACACAAGTGAGGACTTCTACGATGGCCTTCAAGGGAACGATAGTCTGAAAGATCTCTCTCGCAAATTTGTCAAGTTTGATGGGATTGGCGATCCCAAAGCTCACCTAGCCATGTTCTTCATGGAATGCAACTGATTCAAGAGAGACAATCGGGCTTTGTTCAGATGTTTTCCACACAGCTTAGAAGTCACCACAACTAAATGATACTCTGAGCACATCAATTCAATCGAGTTGCAGGAGTTCGATAAGGTGATCAATCTTTTTATCAAGCAAAGCATATTCAACACTAAAGCACTTTCAATGCTCAATCATCTCTATAATATGAAAAAGAGAGATAATGAAAAAGCCAAAAACTTCATCCGCATATGGAGGGGTACTTGCAATAAAATGGGAAACCCCATCTTAGAGGAGCACAAACTCCAAATTATCCTCAACAACTTCTCGCATCCCCTGAGAAGGCTTATTTCCACTTCACCTTTCAAGTCTTTCATTGAACTTACTGAACGAGTCGAGTGGCTCAAGATAGGGATGGAGAACGGAGTCTATGAATGTATCACCCTCATCAAGAACAATCAAGTTTAAAAGAAGAAGACAAACTTCACCCTCTCTGCCACCTCCGACAGCAATGACAACAAAGGTAGCAAGGACAACCATGCAGGTCAGAAGGAGAAGTCTTCTAAGCACAATGACAAACATGTTCAGTCCAACTTTCAACAGAAAGAAAAGATAAAACATGACGGTTGGGGTAACGATTACAAGTTCACTCCTCTAGAGCAGTCACTCGACGAAGTCCTTGAATATATGCTGACCAAGGAATTAGTAAAGCTCCCAAAAGCCACAGACCCTTCAACGATCATGGAAAGATTCATGAATCAGTTCTGCAAATTTTATCGGGCAGTAGGGCACGACACCGACCACTATTTTGTCTTCAAGAACATTGTTCAAGACCGCATTGATAAGAATCTCCTTGTTAAAGATGAAGAAGACATCAGTCAGCCGTCCCGACTGAGCTTTTTCTTGATCATTCAAGAAACTGACAATGCCAATGCTTTCCCATTTCTCATCTCGCTTTTGTCATTTTGAAGGGATGATGTAATCCCATTTTTCTTTCCTTGATTTGTCATTCTTCCTTCAATGCATCAATAAAATTATCAACTTTTCTCATAGTTGCCGCCATCTTCTTTGTTGCTCTTTCTCCTTCTTTGTAATATGTCTTTTTACTAGGAGAAACCTATTTCAGAGTGCCTCCTGAATCGATCAAGAAGTTTGTTGCCTTGTTACCTTCAGAGAGTGTTCGTTAAATACCAATTATTTATCCTTTTGTTCAATGTTTTATTCCATAGTCATACCAGGGCATCTTTTAAAAAACTGTTTTTACCTCAAAACGTCATGTATGCAGACATGATCAAACAAAATCTCTCACCATTCATTTGCATTTATTGGTATTCATTTGCCTCTATTTGCATTCATTTGCATTCATTAGCATCAATTCACATTAAATTCATATACCCATTCAGGATAAGGGATAATTCTGAGACTCTCGAGAGTTGTCTATGACAATTGCGAGGGTGAAAATTGAAAATCTTTCATCACAACCATTAAGCACTTATAGAGTATCGATCTTCTCAAGATCAACCCTCGGGTTGAGTCACCTTTCAAAACTACCTTCACCAATCTTTTCAAATTTGACTCTAGGCTCTAGTATTTTTATAAAAAACTAGGCTTACCGGTTTTTCATGATTGATTTCCTTTTAAAACCATTATCTTTTTCAAAACTCAACCCACAGGTTGAAATCTCCTTTAAAAAACCAACCTTACGTTGGACTTACCTTCAAAACCCAACTTCCGAGCTGGTTGAGTTTTCCTTTGAGATTCAGGTCCCGACTCAAAATTTCTAGTTTTTCCTTTAAAGATTTGAGTTTTGACTCGAGTTTTCTCTCCTTCAAATCCAAGAATTGGTCTAGTTTTTTCTTCAGAGATTCGAGTTCCAACTCAAATTTTCTTTCCTTAAAATCGAATTGGTCTAGTTTTTCCTTCAAAGATTTGAGTTCCGACTTGAACTTTCTTTCCTTAAAATTTGAATTGGTCTAGTTTTCCTTTGAAGATTTGAGTTTCGACTCGAATTTTCCAGTTTTCTTTGAGATTCGAGTTCCAACTCAATTTTTCTTTCCTTAAAATTCGAATTGTTCTAGTTTTACTTCGAAGATTTGAGTTCTGACTCAAATTTTCCAGTTTCCTTTGACAATTTGAGTTCCAACTCGAATTTTTTTTCAAATCTAAGAATCGTTTTAGTTTTCCTTTGAGATTCGGGTCCCGACTCAAATTTTCCAGTTTTTTTTTAAGATTTGAGTTCTGACTCAAGTTTTCTCTCCTTAAAATCCAAGAATTAGTCTAGTTTTTTCCTTCAGAGATTCGAGTTCTGACCCGAATTTTCCTTCCTTAAAACTGAATTTGTCTAGTTTTTCCTTCAGAGATTCGAGTTCCGGCTCAAATTTTTTTTCCTTAAAATCTGAATTGGTCTAGTTTTCCTTCAAAGATTTGAGTTCCGACTTGAATTTTCCAGTTTTCTTTGGGATTCAAGTTCTAACTCGATTTTTTTTTTCTTAAAATTCAAACCATTCTAGTTTTCTTTTGAAGATTTGAGTTTTGACTCGAATTTTCCAGTTTTTTTTGACAATTTGAGTTTTAACTTGAATTTTCTTTCAAATCCAAGAATCGTTTTAGTTTTTTTTTGAAGGTTCGAGTTCCGGCTCAAACTTCCTAACTTTTCTTTAGAGATTCGAGTTTCAACTCGAACTTCCTAATTTTCCTTCAAAGATTTGAGTCTCAACTCAAACTTTCAAGTTTTCCTTTGAAGATTCGAGTTCTGACTCAAACTTTCCAGTTTTCTTTTGGAGATCCAAGTTTCGTCTTGGACTTTCATTCCAAAATTCAACTTTCAAAGTTGATCTTTTATTAAATACTGAGTCTTTTGAGGGCTCAGTCTAGTCACAGATATGTTAGTTGGATATCAATCAATTTCTTTCACTAAGGATTTCAACATATTTTGCGAATTTATCATCAAAAATAGTTGTTGATTTGAAATTTTTATTACATAAAATTTTACCTCAAGTTACCTTCAGTGTTCTCTCCAAAAGGACAAAGCTCTTGCGGAGAAAGAAGAAAATTTAAGCTTTTTTTGTTGGTCAACCAAAAGGATGAAGAAAAATCCTTGATATGACTAGCAAAGGAAAAATTCAATGATATTGAAAAGGCATACGTGAACCGGCATTGATCATAGCTATGGCACATTTTGAAAGACCATTCCTCTGATAATAGGGCAGTGAAAATATCCTGAACATAAAAAGAATTCACTCAACCTCAATATCTCTTTAATCAATCAAGCTGCAACTAACTATCTACAAAAGGAATCTCTCACCTATTGTCAAGTTGAAGACGGATGGATGAACTAGACTCCCGTGGCCAAAGAAGACCCAGATCATCTCCGAGTTGAAGGAGCATGTGACGTGTCCTTCCAGGGAAAGTTTAAATCATCACCAAGTTGAAGACTGATGCGATGAACCTCCCGATAATCTCTAAAAGATATTTGATTTATCATAAAAAGATTTTCAATTCAAAAGATAATATAATCAATCTAATTCTTGGGACTAAAGAAGACTCAGATCATCTCCAAGTTGAAGAAACATGTGATGCATCTTTTCAAAGAAAATCAGAACATCACCGAGTTGAAGACTGATGTGATGAAATTCTCATCAAATCCCAAGAGAGCATACTTTTCATGTCTCAAAAGAGTTTAAAAGACCTTCAAGAGATTTCAATCAAAGAGACAATATTATCAATCTAATTGCTGAGACCAAAGAAGACTTGAAACATCTTCAAGATGAAAGAGTATATGACATATCCTTCCAGGGAAAATCAAAACATCACCAAGTTGAAGGCTGATGTGATGAAATTCTTGCCAAACCCCCAAAAAAGCTCAATCTCTATGTCTCAAAAGAGTGTAAAAAGATCATCATGGGTAAACCCCAAATATCAAACTGCCAAAACTACCAAGAATCTTCTTTACTTATGTGAAATTCTCTTATCAATATCTTTTCATAAAACACTTTTATAAAATCGGGAATATCTTCATTTCTTTTCATATCAAGGAAATGGATAGCTTCCTTAAAGAAACTCAACAACAATAATTTGATCTTGCTTTTGGATTCTACGGAGTTAGCCCAATTGGAAGTAATACTCTAGGTATAAGAGGGAATATCTTCCAAGCAAATGTGCTTACTCTCAATTACTTTGAATCAACTACAACTTTTATCATTTTTGCAATATTTTCTAGTTATCCTAACATAAAACGAGAGCTCGATGTCCATTTTGATACATTCTGGCCTCACCTTATACCTCTTTAAAAGAGTCGCCTTATTTATCTTTCATATTGTCGAAAGAATCGCCCTACTCCTCTTCAAAAGGATTGCCCTATTCGTATTCATCTTTCGCATTGTCGAAAGAATTGCCTCACTCCTCTCCGAAAGGATTTCCCTACTCATCTTTTGCATTATCGAAAGAATTGTCTCACTCCTCTCCAAAAGGATTGCCCTACTCATCTTTCGCATTGTTGAAAGAATTGCCTCACTCCTCTCTAAAAGGATTGTCCTATTCATCTTTTGCGTTAGCAAAAGAATCACCCTACTCATCTTTCACATTGTCGAAAGAATTGCCTCACTCCACTTCAAAAAGATTGCCCTATTCGTCTTTCACGTTGCCGAAAGAATCGTCCTACTCCTCTTCGAAAGGATTGTCCTATACATCTTTTGCGTTGCCAAAAAAATTGCCTCACTCCTCTCTGAAAGGGTTGCTCTACTCATCTTTCGCGTTGTCAAAAGAATTGCCCCAGTCCTCTCTGAAAGGATTGCCCTATTCATCTTTTGCGTTGTCGAAAGAATTACTTTACTCCTCTCCAAAAGGATTGCCTTGTTCGCCTTTCGCATTGTCAAAAGAATTGCCTCATTCCTCTCCGAAAGGATTGCCCTATTCATCTTTCACATTATCGAAAGAATTGCCTCACTCCCCTCTAAAAGAATTTCCCTACTCATCTTTCGCGTTGTCGAAAGAATTGCCTCACTCCTCTTGAAAGGATTTCCTTATTCGTCTTTCACGTTGTCGAAATAATCACTCTACTTCTCTTCGAAAGGATTGCCCCATTTGTCTTTCGCGTTGTCGAAAGAATTGCCTCACTACTCTCTGAAAGGATTGCCCTACTCATCTTTCGTGTTGTCTAAAGGATTACTTTATTCATCTTTCGCGTTGCCGAAAGAATTGCCTCGCTCCTCGCCGACATGATTACCTTATTCGTCTTTCGCATTGTTGAAAGAATTGCCTCACTCTTTTCTGAAAGGATTGCTTTATTCATCTTTCGCGTTATCAAAAAAATTGCTTTGTTCCACTTCAAAAGAGCCGCCTCATTTGTCTTTTGTGTTGTCGAAAGAATCACCCTTGCCCCTCTTTGAGAGACTTGCCTTATTTGTCTTTTGCACTAACGAAAAGTTTGCCTTATACTTCTACAAAAGAATTGCCTTATTCATCTTTTGAGTTTCCTTCTGCAATCTCATTTTTCTTACCTTTTGCAAACCCCTCTCGAATCTATTTTGTAAAATCTGGGTTCCATCATGGTTTCTTCATTCGAGGATTTCATATTATTCATGCCCGTTCAGGTTAAGGGTTACACCTGAGCCTTATTTTCTGAGGTATTATCTTCTTCCCATTCAGGTAAGGGCCAAGCCTGAGCCTCATTTTGATGAGGTGAATCTTATTCTTCATCCCCCATTTTATATCTACCACCATTATCATCAGAGCTAATTCTTCCATACCTAGTCAGATTCTTCTAATTGAGGCATTTTTATAGCCCAAAGTTGGTGTGTGTGTTTTTGCCATTAAGCTCGGCTCTAAACCGGCTTAGTAGCAAAGAGTGACATCTGTAAATACCCCAAATTTTCCTTGTTCATCTTCAAACATCCCCTTTCAGCAGATGTCAATCCTCTTAGGAGTTTAACCCTAAGTTGATCTCAGTTTAGGTGCCATTTTACCCTTATTTTGTTAGAAAATTTACCATTTTACCCTTAGGTCACCTTAGATCTCAGCCACTCAGAATCAACAAAGCTCATTTTTAAGTTTAGAACAGTTAGAATGTCAGTCACTTCTAGCTCCTCTGAGCTCACGATAAGCGAACTATGTTCATTTCTTACCATTTCAACTAAAATCAGTTTATTTCTCAAGAAATAAGCTCATTTCTGTCTCAAATACAAGCCAATTGTCTTCGAGTCAATCAATTCCAGTCAATCATGTCCTTTTGAGTCTAACTTGAGCTCATCGAGAGTTCAAGTGGTCCGGTTTTAGTTCAAATCCATTTCTCATATTATTGGAGTCCATTTTAGTTTATTTCAACTGAAATTGAACTAAATCCAGTCAGTTGAGCTAGTGTTTGAGCTCTAGATTTAGTTCATCTCAGTATTACTGACCTTTATTCCAGCTCAAACATAGTACATTTTTGTGACCCACTTCACTCCAGTGGTGATTTCTCACCATTTCTCTGAGAATTGGGTTATTTCTCAATCATTCAGCCTGAAAGTTTAGTTGAGTCAGTGTCTTTTTAGTTCACCTGAGTTTAAAAACCCTAGGATTCAGTGTAAACCAGTTGAAACCAGTTAAAATCTCGTTCCAGTGTCACTCCATACCCTGCAGGGGAAAAATCATTTCTCAAATCATTTTGGTCTGAAACCTCATTTTATCATTCTCCCAACAGGTACAACCACTAATCGAAGCTCAGATCGGTTCCTTTCCTAGAAATTTTAGCCATATTCGAGACTCAAATCACATTTGGATCAGATCCAACAGCGGGTCTGATATCTAATTATCAATTTTTGCCTTCGAACAAGAATGTTAAGTTCTTTGTCCTTGCCAGGGGTCCGGGACTTCAAATCCTTTGCCAAGGGTTTATATTTCATATCATTTTATACCATTTGATATCATTTCATGTCATTTCTCATTGTGTCATATCATTTTATTGCATTTCATTACATTGCATGCCATCTTCGAGGTCCAAATCTCTGCTTTTTCAAAATCTCAAATCAAGATTTGAGTTGCAAAACCTTGTTTTGAAATCAATTTTAAAAACCAGGGTTTTAGATCAACATTTGCCATTTGGCCAATCCCCAGAGCTTTACATCCTTTATTAAAAAAACATTTTCCTTAAAAAAAATGATTTGGATTTGTTTTAAACTCGATTTTTAAACCAATTTCCAATTTTTACAACTTTCTTCATGTGGGGCCCACCCTGCAGTAGTGTAAACCCTAATTTTTCATTTTCTTATCCAATTCCAATTCATTTTCATGTTTGACACATTTCAAAAAATACAAAAATATTAGTGATTATAGGTGTCCTTTTGAAGCTTTTCGAAAAAATCGTTTTTAACCCCTTTATTTTCAGGTTTTTAAAATCATTTTTTGAAAAATCAAATGGGGACTACAGTAGATGGCACCACATTTGAGAATATTTAGGTTAGTTTAGGGGTTAGTTAGTGTTCAAGTTATATTAGAAGTTTGAAAAAATTAAAAATGATTTTAAAACTCTACCTTTATTTTAGTATTTTTAAACCTTGTTTTTAACCTTTAATTAAAGTTTTAAAAACTAAATGTGAGCCCACAGAGGTGGTGCCACATTTGAGGATTTTAAAAGTCAATTAGGACTCAATTAGTGTTAATTAGTTAGTGCCTTGTTAGGTTAAAACTCCCATGTAGAAATCCCCCCCCACCCCCTCCCCTTAGTTTTATTTGTTTTGAAACTCTTTTAAACAAATCTAACTCTTAATTAAGAGTTTTAAAAATGTTTATAAATAGGGCCATCTAGGATTTTGACCCCCACATCATCTTCTCTCCCTCTCTCATTGCTCTTTCTTCCTCCTCAAGTCCAGCATCCTCCATTGTTGCAGCCCAAGGTGAGCATCCATTCCTCTTTTTATTTTTTTATTTTTTAATTATTTTTCTATTATTTCCACCATTGCTGCCCCCTTTTGTGCATGCGTTTCTCTTTTTTTTCATTCAAGGCTAATGCTCACGACCCAAGATTATGATCTATTGATCATCCATGGTTATTTTCACATTTTTGATCCGTTCGAATTATTGGCAAATCGTTTATTATGTTAAATGTCCAAAAAAGATCAAGATTCAACCTTTTTATAGGTCGAATATCCCTTTTAATGGCTAAATCAAATTTGTAACTATACTTTCCTTAATTTTTTTGTTTATTTTATCATATTCATGTTTATTTTAGTTGTTCAAGCATCAAATCATGATTCATTGCATTAGTTACACATTTTTTTATGTTTTTAGCATGAATAATCCATGTTATTTCATTCTAGGGTTTTAGATTCGTTATTTACAAATCTGACCATCTGTTAATATATTTATTTTACCAGTTTATATATGCTAATAAAATCTGATTTTTTTATGGTGAAATTATTCATATACCTACAATTTTCAATAAAACAATCAAGATTTTTAGAGATCTGTAACTCTGTGTTCAAAAATCAAAGTCAGAACCTATTTTCTAAGTCAGAAAAATGCTATAGAAATTCAAGAGAATCTTTCCGAGGTCATATCTCCCTCGTTTGAGATCTGATCGATGATCTGTAAAAAAGAAGTGTATTCCTCATGATGTCTACTGCAATCTGTAAAATTTTTATAAATTTCTATGGTAAATTTCTATGCTTCTTTGATCCAACAACAACGTATGTATTTCGTGAAATGACAGACCTGATTCATGGTTTGGGTCAACTTACTAAAATGATTTCTCCTTAACCGGAGATCGTATCGATGATCCGTAAAAAAACACAGATTTATCTACATGTCTAATTTCAGTGGTAAAAATTTCATAAAATTTCACTTTGTATTTCTATTTTTTTAAGGCTCACAATCATAGTCTGTATTTCTTGAGTGAAAATTTTGATTCAAATAATGATTCAACTTGCCGGAATGATTTCTCCCTCACCGAAAATCATTTTTCGATCCGTAAATAAGGTTTTTCTCTTTGTAATCTCTAGTTTGTCTCTGTAAAATTTTATAAATTTTGATGTTGCTTTTTATATTTCCCTACACCCAAAACCGGATCTATCTGTTTCACATCATTATGTATAGGTCAGAATCAAGTACGTATTGCCGGAATCATCTCTCTCTAACTGAAGATGATTTTTCCGATATGTAAAAAGTGTTATTTTTTTCATTTGTCCTGTTTTTATTTGTCAAATGTTATAATTTTTTATGGTCGTTTGATATCTGATTGGAGCCTGACACTGTGACAAGTACTGACAAGTACTCTATTGTAGGTAAAATTGCATATTTTCATCTTTTTATTCAATTTTTATATCAAAATAATCTCAGAAATTATATTTTTTTATTTCATTTTAATTTTAGGGTCATTATAAGTATCCATGTCAATTTTTATGAATTTTAGAATTTATTTGATGCATTATTTAGTTATTTCATAAAAATAGGATGCTCGCGGAGTCCTAATTCAACTGAAATACGACAAAATATTTTTTTTCTAATGTTTCAATTTTTTCATAAAAAGTTTTATATTTTTAGTGTTTGATCATGTTCATAATCATATTAGGGTGCTCTCCACCCGATTTGGCTTTGTTTTGAACTTGTTTGATCCCCGAATGAAATAAAATCTTGTTTGAAAAACCCTATTTTTAGCCTTATTTTGCAATAAAGGTCAATTTTCAAAGGTATTTTGGCTATTTTTTTTAAATTCTGAATTTTAAAATTATTTATTTTTATTATTTATTTAGTCAAGCATCATCCTTTATTGTGTTTATTTCAGGAAAGTATGGTAATCAATTGTACTCATTGCATACCATGAGGCTCAGTTTAGTGCCATCGACTGCAAATCCAGGTTGAGGTTCAACGATCATATAATTGGTTATGAGAGTCCGACTCCTTGAGAAGGGTCTTCGTTATCCTTTGAAAGGACTTGAAACATGTTGGCCAGCCCAGACTTGGTTGATGACAGCTTAGTTTTCCAATTTCTATTCAAGCTTTAGAGGAATTCCCGACATCCAGCGATTAGTCGTGAGCGTTCTTCCACCAACACGGCAAGCACCGTGACATAGCATCATTTTTAGCTTATTTTTATTGGCAACTCGGATGATGAATAAGCCATTATCAAATTCGGTAAAGTGTAGCTCGAAGAACTTAGCCCAAAGTTTCTGCAAAGATGAAAAAACAAATTTAAAATCCGAACATTTGTATCTTTCACCACCAGACAGTCCTGCTATTGCGCTCCAATGCACGGTTTGAAGCATATGATCATAATTTGAGGTCAGGATAAACAAGTGGTTGCAGTTCGATCCCTCCAAAATCTTCACAGGAGGAAGGTTGTACTACATCATGGACGCAAAGCTATCTCATTCCACTGTTGAGGCCCAAGAGCGGCTTGCTCCTTGTGAAGAGCCCGCAGTGCCTGAAGGATGAGAGAACTTTTCAGGGGGCAAGGACGGGGGGAGGGGAAGGCGGAGGGTCACCACACGGGAGAGGGGGGTCGAAGCCATTCGGGTGCTCAATGTTTCAAGTGTTGAACCTTATTAAATTACCTTCGTTCTTGATTTAAGCTAATATAGAGTAATGCTACAGGAGTATTCTCAATCAGACCTTATATATGTACTTTACACAGTTTACTCGATAGGAATCATGCCTTGGATCATGTTTTTTGGACATAAAATTAAGTCTTTTTTAGTCATGAAATTTTGGTACATTGTGAGCCGTTGATTTTCAAAGATCTTAAAAGCCTTACACTATGCCATAATCACATGATCCAAAACTTGGTTTTCACTAAATAATGATTGTAGATCATATCTATATGGTCTGATCAAAGAAAAACCTCAAAAAAATTGAAATTTGAAGCTTTTATTAGGTGAGAATAGGTGCTCTGGGAGCTACTTATCATTACTAATATATATATATATATATATATATATATATATATATATATATATATATATATATATATATAGAGAGAGAGAGAGAGAGAGAGAGAGAGAGAGAGAGAGAGAGAGTAATGTGTTCCTTAATTAGGCCCCCTTTTTAGTTAGATCTCATTAGGCCTATTCAAAAATCATAGTTTTAAGTATTTTTTCTCACCTCATACACCGTAGATGTGATATGTAGGTTTTTCTTAGTGAAAACCGGCTTTTGGATCGCCAAAATCTGACTTGTATACAGGTTTTCCGGTGATCGAATATCAATGGCTATGAAGGTACCGGTTTTTTTAACTCAGAAAAACATGCTTTTTCATAAAAAAAGACATGATCCGAGAGTTTTTCCCCACTAAATCGAGCATGCTAAACACATCTAATGGTTCTGATCTCTCATAAAACACTTAAAACCTATGGGGCAGAACGAGATGGGGCCTAAAATATTCAGTTCATATATATATATATATATGAAAGAGAGAGAAAGTATTTCACTATTCTTTTAATTTTTTATTTATGACAATTATTAAAAGAAAGAAAGAAGTGGTTACACGTTTTTGTAACTTGGTAAAAACGTGATTACGTTGAGATATGTTAACATTGTGGGGGTCAGAGATGGGGGCAGGGTTTTCACCATTCTTTTCATTTTTCTTATTTATATCAATTTTTAAGAGAGAGGTAGAGGTTGTTACACGCTTTTGTGACTGTTGGTAAAATTCACAATATGACATGTAAATAACAAAAAAAAAATGTAAACTTCATGAAGATGGGCAAACAAATTTAATGACACTATTACAACACATGGTGAGAGTATCGTTTAAGAAAAAGTTCAAAGCCAATAATTTTTGGCACCTAGTGCCCCTTATTCTACATTTATAATATTTAGGATGAGGACATAGGAGATAATCTCAGGTCCATGAATTAGCTTTGTAAATGAGTATTGCAGCATATTAATTGGTTAATGAATCGACATATTATGGTTAAACTGATAAAAACGAAGGAATAATTAAAATATATATGGTCCATATCATTAAACAATCACTTCTAATTAACAAGCTCACTTGTAATAATAATACTATAGGAGAAACTACGGAGCTAAAATAAATCATGTAAAATTCAAATAGTAGTAAACAAAGCAACAAAATATTTAAGGATTTCCCTGGTTGAAATGACGATAGATGCAACTTAGATAGTGACAAGAATTGTCATCCGAAGACAACTCCAGTCCAGACAGGTCGCTTGACTCAGCATTCCCACAAGCTTCCAGCTTTGGCATGATTGTTGCAGGGTCAGCCATCTCAGTGGAACTAATATAATGGTCTGGTTCAGGAAAATCACTCACGATGTAACTATTGTGCTCATCATTTGCTTCAATCATGTCACTCGGGATGGAAAAATCCTGCTCATAATTTGGTGCAAGTGAGCTTGGTGCAAAGCTATCTACTTGGACATTTGATAGCACTGAGCCTTGTTGAATGTGTGGTGCTGGTGGGATTGGTTGGGTGCTTGTTGAAGGTGTGTCAACATTCCATGAACCGCTAGTTGTTGCCTCCATGGGTGGCCTAAGCATTCTCAAATGTTGGCTAGGCAAACACAGAAGCCCCCAAGTATGTTCGGTGCTCTTGAAAGCAAGTGGTTGATTATTAGCTTTAGGAGAAAAATTGGGCACGATTCCCTCCATAGAAGGAGCTTGAACACCATCAAGGTTACCAATATCATGCTTAGGTGCTTCTTTCAGTTCCTTCCTTGGTGTCTGACTTGCATCCTCTACCTTCAAATTTTTGGTGTCTCCAACCTTCTTTCGGCAACCCCTCTTGTTATCCTCTTTAGTAATAATAACTTCAGCTTTACCTCTTTCACATTCTTTCTCATACACTCTGCAGAGAACCCAATCATCCAACTGCAACAACAATTGGTTATTAGTTATTAAAAAAGAGTAATGCTACCGTGCTCTGGGAGTACCTACTCCCACATAATAGAAATCATGGTTGTATTAATTTTGACAATCTAAAGCTACATTAGGTACTTTGGGAGCACCCTATCATAGAACACACACACACACACACAGAGAGAGAGAGAGAGAGAGAGAGATCACCGTCATATCACCAGCCTTCCTTTTAAGGGATGTACTGGTGTTGGTTTCATAATCATCGATGGTCCGAAACTCGTGCATGATCCAGTTAGTCTTGGTGTCGTCGGGAGCCTTCCCTTGGTAGTATACAAGTGTCTTTCGTGTTCCAATCTTTCGGTCGTTCCCATCAAGTATGTACTTATCGCTACTGATGGCTTTCCAGTAGCCATCCCCAGCAGACCGACTTGGCCGGCTCCCGTTCTTATACTTTCTTGATCTTGGGGTGAAGAAGTACCACAGTTTCTTCCCATAAACTGCCTTCTCTGTATTCATTATCATCATAAAGTCGCATAAAAAATCTTTTCACAAAACTGAACAAAGAAAAAAAAAACATATATGTATATTGAGAAAGAGAGAGAGACAGGTATCCTTAATTAAAACTCTGTAACTTCAATAGTAATACTAATCTACAAATTTGCAGAAAGAGACAAGGATCGTGTTTTTATTCTTCTTCTTTTGTACTAATGAAGTTTAAGAATTTTGCAGCACTATACAAGACTTGAAGATGAATCTTCTTTTTCCAAGAAAATGGATAGACGTATAAAAGAACAAAAATACAAAAAAAATGTGTAAAATTATTCATCCCCTACTTATCCCAATACAGCATAATGAGGGCTGAATCAGCCCCAACATCAAATTGAAATAAGGTCTATTCCTATTTGGTCATATATATATATATATATATATATAGAGAGAGAGAGAGAGAGGCAAAAAAACAGCCTTTAGCCACAGCTAAAGTCTGTATTTTCGCCCAGAGCACAGCAGTCAAAGACTACCACTAAAACGCTCAGATAGACGATGGACACACGCCCAATGTTTTTCCATCCACTGTTACAGGTTTTTGTGTGTGTCTATAATACGCTTAACTGAAAATCTAAATTATGGTAAGCTGACTTTGGTTGGATATGCAATAGAGAGAGAGAGAGAACCTATGAGTTGAGGTGGCGCCATGGAGTAGACGTCGACGCTGGCGATCAAGTCTTTGAACTCATACGAGTCATCATTAGCAGCCTTCTTCCTTTCATGGAGGAAGTATCCCACCAACTCTTGTTCAGTGGGGACGAACCTGAACCCTACCCTTGGTTCTTTGGCCATCTCCTTGTTTTTCTCCATCTCTTCTCTTCAGCCAAACTCTCCAAAAAGTTCCCGAGAAAAGGAGAAAATATTGAACTTCTTTGAGGCAGCCAGAAAAAAATATCATATATATAGAGAGTGAAGAACTTCTTGGAAGTCTTATTCGTTTACGACTCTAATGGAAGCAGGTGAATACGGTGGAAATGAGCAAAAGGCTCGTGCTAAAATCGTGACCGCCCCTCATATTTTTTTATGAATGCCACGTGGCACTTAATGGAGCTGGTATTAAACGGAGCTGTTTTTCCGTCTATTTTGAATGAAAAAATATTAAAAAAATAAAATGTAAGTCTTCTTCCCTTTCCCTCTGTTCAAACTCTCTTTGAATCCTTTACAATATACGGGTCTTCTTCTTTTCCTTTCTGCAAACCCTCTTTCAACCAGCAACATGCCTCCGTCCAAGGTAAAAAAGGGAGGTGGATCGGTGAAAAGAGAGTTTGCAGATAGGGAGAGAATAATTGTATATAGTTTTGCCCCGGGGTGGAGGCATGGAGTCAAGCATAGAGTGCATAGCGAAAAACAGAGAGTGCATAGCGAGTGCAAGAGAGCGAAGAAGCAAAGCTGAAGAAAGCAGAAGCAAAAGAAGAGAAGAGACAGGAAGGGCCACCACCACCCGTGTTGAAGAAGATGAAGATCTTGGTTGGGTTCGATGAGAGCGAGGGCAGCTTCTATGCCCTTAGATGGGCACTGGACACCCTGTTCAGCCATGGCAGCTTGATGATTGTGAACGCCAGTCAAGCTTTCCAGCAGTATTTCTTCCCTGCTGGACCAGCTAACGAGACCCGAACTTGGTCATGATTTTCATGGGATGCCAAACACGCCCATTCTTTTTTCTTTTTTTTGGAGGGAAACAAGCATATACTAAACGGTAAAAAGGATTTGCAATTGGTTTCTCCCCATGTGTTTGTTAGATTTTTTTTGAAAGATCATAATCTTGGCAAAATGTATTTGGATGAGGAATTCCCATTTTGGTCTTTTGATTGTGCAGGTGTTTATATTACCCCTGCTGTTATTCAGTCGGTGAAGCAAGGCCAGGAAGAAAACAGTGCAAGGCTCTTGGGACAAGCATTAGCGTTGTGCAGTGAGAAACATGTAAGTTTTTACTTTTGGAATCTTTGAAGAAATTATCATTTCTTGGTCAGGATGGGGTTATTAAAATGAAACATCCAACTTTGCAGCTTTGTCCTTTTTTCTGTAATCTAGAATTGGCACACCTAATTTAGTTAATTCTTACAGTGTTGTCACGTGTATTGTTTGTATGAATTCTTGCTGCCAGATAGCTGATTTAAATGCTAAAAAGATGGAAGCCATGTCCTTTTTGTATGCAATATCAACATCTTAGTTTATGTGCTGCTTATCAAAGTCTGTGCTAGGGGTGCAAACGGGTCGGATATGGGCTAGATCATGCAAGACCCACTCTGATTTTGAGTTGCATGATATAGATTTTTATCAGAGTTGTATGTGAATGATATATGATGAGGTAGGATTGAATCAGGATCTGAAATATATATGGTTATATTAAATCCAGTAAAAACATGATTGGATTTTGTTCGAATCAGAACATAGATCCAACATAAAATACTGATGTAAATCCCATCCGAGCACAAAATTAATCTAATTAAGCATATCCAAGTCCGATCTAAAAGAACATTGAGATATTATCTTAAAGATCCATATCTGAAAATAATATATCATATTTGAGTTGAATTACAAATGCAATCTGTTTGCACCCTTAGTCAGTCATGATTTTGCAATTGGGGCACTACTTTTTGTTCATCATGTCTCTTGAAAGTATGATATATAGCTCTTGATTTCTTAATTATCCATTAATTTTTGCAATGTGTTTAAGTCTAATGGCTACTAGCTAGTTTTTCAATTGAGATTGATCATCACTATTTACAAGTTCAGACTACAAAATATGATTACTTAAAAGCTAAATAAGTTACAGTTACTCTTTGGTGTGTGGAAACCATCCCAATAGGCTTTTACATCTATTATTTGTGGTATCTACTTTTGTAAATACTAAACGGCAAGCATGGTGATAGCTAAGTCAGGATGCATGCTTCAATGTTGCTGGTTGGAAGTAAAAATATTGAAAATTTAAACCTTTTGCCTTTCATATCTCAGTTCATAGTTCATACACCCTTATGCACACCAATCAGTGTTGTGAAAAGCGTTGAGGCGTAGCGAGGCGCTCCACCAAAATCTGAGGCGAGGCGTAAGCCTTGAGGCGCAAAGCGTAAGCCTCAAAAAAAAATTTAACTTAAAAAAAAACTATAAAAATTATCTAAAATTATAAATAAATAAGAAATGCTTTATTGATGAAGCGCCAACCGACACGAAATAAAAAATCTCAAATAAATACGAAAAAAATATGAGATTAACATGTAAAAGTAACATTAATGCAACAACTTGATCTATATAAGTATCTAATTGCATAAATATGAGCATTCATTCAATAAAAAACTAACATTAACAACAAAATGCATATTAGCACTAACAACATCATGTCATAATTAAAAAATGCATGTTAACATTAACAACCAAATGTTAATGTATTTGTCCAGAATTTTTCAAAATGAGAGTGTTAACATTCACAATTACAACTGAAAGTCCCAAAAAACATATAAATGGTCAATAGCTCTATGATATAAATTAGGGCCTAGGCTCTTGTTGTGTCTCGTCATCATCAATATTTAAGTCTTCAATATCATCATTTGAAGAATTCATATAAATAGGTTTTTATTCATCTTCATTCTCTGACTCTTCATCATCTACACTTTCTTCATCCACGTCCTCAATTACTTCTTTTGCTTTTCTTTTTCCTTCAATAAAAAATCATGTATTAAATATTTATGTTATGTAATTAAAAAAATACATTTATATTCATAGCTAGGTAAAAGGAATATAACTTTACCTCGATCTCTTGAAGACATGTCTTGCCTAAAACCACTTTGTGAAACATAAGATGAAGTGACTTTTTCAATAGGCACATGCTTAATGGCATTTATGTCGAAGTTCGGATCCAACCATGAATCCTCCAACCAATTGGGATCACTTGGCAACACTGGATCTTCCTTCTCCACAATCCACTCATCGTCTGAGTCTATATGATCTAGACATATAGGGTCTTTGGTAGCCCTCCTCTTCATATTTTTCTCTCTTAATTTCATATTGTATATTACAAAAACCAATGCATTCATCTTCTCTTGTTCAAGTCTATTCCTTCATTTTGTATGTACCTATAATTTCAAATCATTGATAATCAAATATAAGATAATTAAACATATAAAAATGTACTTCAAAAATAAAATAAAAAGTCACAAACCAATGAGAAAGTACTCCAATTCCTCTCACAGCCCGATGCACTGCATGTCAAACTTAAGATTCGCATTGCAAAATTTATCAACTCAGGATTTTCGTGCCTAAATGAACTCCACCAATCAGCTGCATTCAAATAAAATAATAAAAAATTGATAAAAACATTAAGAATGTCATAATTAACAAAAACATAAAAAAATATTAACAAATAACAACATAATTGCAAACTTATCAGGACTTTTTAATTTTCTTGTTGTAACAACGACCTCTCTGCCAAACAAGCCCTTTGCCTTTTTAAATGCATCGATTTGTGCTGTAATTTTTAACCGAATATTTGCATCAGAAACTAAATTTTCAACACAATCGTAAAAGTCACCCATAACTTTTCCATCAGGGTTGAAGTTGTCAGCATAATGAAAATGTGGATTTAAATAATAGGCAGATGCTGCATGCAAAGACTTATGAAGTTGCAAGTCGCATCGTCTATCAATGATATCCCAAATAGATTTATATTTTCTTTCGACATTGTCAAGGTTTGAAGCAATTTTCTCCTTCGCTCTATCTATTGCCTCATACAAAAATCTCATAGCAGGTTCGTCTGCATCAACGAGTCGCAACACTTTCACGAGAGGTAGTGTAGCTTTAATTGCATATGATATAGCAGCCCAAAACTTATGATCATTAAGAACAATATAAGAAATGTTCTTAGCATCAAATTTTTTTATAGTAACTAGATGTTCTAAAATTTGAAGATAAGAACATCGACTTTAACTCTTTCTTATAACATCCAATACTATGAAGTGTAAGATTGTGGTAAAACGAGTGATGGTTGGACGCAGAATTTCTTTCTTCTTTGCTAATTTTCTCATTAAATTTAATACTCATGCATGACTATAAATGTATCTTATAATTTTTTTTGCCTTTTCCACTGTATCTTTAAAAATTGATATCTTTCCAATATCTTCTAACGTAAGATCCAAGCAGTGGGCTGCAGATGGTATCCAAAAATATGTTTTTCCTGTTGTTAACATATTTTCAGCTGCCATATAATTTGGTGCATTATCTGTAATGAATTGCACCATATTACTTTCACCAACTTATTTAACAACTTCTTCAAACAACTTATACAACTTTACACCAATTTTTTTCATGTCGCTGATGTCAATGGACTTCAAAAATATTGTCCTAGATGAGCTGTTCACAAGAAAATTAATTAAGTTTCTTTCTTTTCCATCTGTTCAACCATCTGCCATAATATTGCAACCAACCTTTGGCCACTCTTTTTTGAACTCTTTCAAAATTTCATGAGTACAATCTGCCTCGTCCTTCAAAATCCACGTTCTGATCTCATGAAAAGAAGACAGTTTGAACCCTCGCCCATAATTTGCAATAGCTTCTACTATTGCACCAAAATATAGACTGTTGCAAATATTAAATGATAAGGCATTTGCATAAAAAAATCTACCAATGGCACGACATACATTTTTTCTTTTATCCCTTTTGAAAGCAATGTTTATTGTGGTTTGTCGTGCTTCTTTATTCACAAAAATGTTCATAGGACCAGCTGTACTTGTTTTTGCATCACTACATGATCCACTAGTTTCTTTATTCACATTATCGTCGGTTGATGATCCAAAATAAACACTTCTCCCGATATCCAACTTGTTTTGTTCGAACTCTTCTTTCTTTAGCCTCTGATCCTTTAGATGATTCTGAAAAAATCTTTTCACGTCAGGTGGAACCGCTTCGCACATACTTACACCATGCCTTGTGCCAGCTAAGTAATGTTTTAGCCTATAGATGACTCATGTAGTCTCTTTATGACAGTAATTGCAAATTAAATGTCCTACGAGTTTGGGATCTTTAGTAGGATTTGGAACTTTAACTCCATGATCCCATCCTACATCTTTTGCCATTGTTCAACTGCAAAAATACATAACACAAAATATATTTTAACATCATGCATTTTGCTGATCACATTACATGAAAACAAATGCAAAATAGACAATCCCGGTGTATAAGCTATATAGGAATCCTAGAAAAAACATAATTGAGCAATAGGAGCTACGTTGCTCATGTGTGCCAAAGTAATAGAAACAAAACAATGACGGCATACATAACTCTTCTCTAATGTAACAGACTAATATACAACATGCTAACTGAAGGCATAGTAGTAAGGAAGTTGCAAATCTATCAAAATATAATGTGAGTTGAAAGGTTCTTTAAGTAATTTGTCCATCTTAACCAGGTTTGGTCCATTGTAGGTTTTGTAAACCAAACCCATGATTGTGATCTCTTTAGTTCTTTTAGTTGAAAACACATACCACATTCAAAACTTATCATGTTTAGTCAGATTTTTTAAAGAAATCTAAAAATCAACATTTTGTCACTATAAGTCAAAAACGATGGAAGCGAAAAGATGGCTACTTGTGCATGCCCAGAGACTAGAGTATTTCTATATTTGAAGAGGCAAGGAATAACATCCAAAATATTTTGAATCCGTAGTCACTAAAATAATACATAAATACAAACAAGGCTAAAAGGTGACAAGAAAAACACAAGTGACAACATGGCAAAAAAGTCATTAATAAGACAATAGAAACAGAAGCCAACAGTAAAATATTCATATAATGAACCTACTTTTTAGTTTTAATTAGGCCGAGTGCGTCTAGTGGTCTAAATAGTTGGCATGATAACCTTTCATAGTGGAGAACCAAAGAGTGATGGGAAGAGTAAAACAAACTCTCAAGAAAAAAAAGAAAAAAGAAGAAGATGGGAACAATAAAACAAAGCAAAAAGCTAAGCAGATGAAAAATCGACTTAACTTCAATTCCCCTAAGGCCCTAATATTATCTGTCACCTGGAAGTTCAGAGACATCCAATTCATAACAAGAAGTATGCCAGAAGTATATTGTTTGTCATACAATAATCAATGAAACAAACTTCTAAATTTTTTGCTACAAACTGACAATTCATATCATGAAGAGAGAATTCAGACTTATACTAATTCACAGACAAAAACATACACATATTTTTTGTTTCTTTAACATCCAAAAAGCCTTGAACCGATTTACTCCATTACCCCAAGAAAAAGATAAGAAACCATGAACAACCATGAAACTGAATCCTCAATTCAATGTTCTCTTAAACCAACAAAAAACAAATGCTAAATCTTAACTCCACATCACCACAAGGGAGAAACTCAGAAACACAGTCTATTAGCTAATTCAATTCCCCTGCCCACGAAAGGCGACGACAGGGGGGGGACCCCCTGCCCACGAAAGGCGACGACAGGGGGCACCACCCCCTGTCGGTCGACCCCAAAAGAATGGCAGGAAGTAACCCCCTGCCAAAGAGAGGTGACGACAGGGGGCTCTGCCCCCCTGTCGATCGACCCATCACGGAGAAGAAGAAGCAAAGAAGTTTATCTGTCACCGGAAAACGCAGAGGTCGCCGGAATGGACGGCAGTGGCGGTGAGTCGTTGGCGCTCTCGTAACAAAGAAAAGAAGACGGTGGTGGCCGGCGGGTTGCCGATGCCTTCTCAGTAGAGGAAAGAAGAAGGTGGAAGAGGCGATGACCGACGACGGGTGGTGGCCGGCGACAGCAGTGGCAAGGGACGAGAGGGGACAGAGTGGAGAGAGAAGGGGCGAGGGCTTTCCCTCGCCCCGAAGCGCTTGTGTCTTTTTTAAAGACACAGGTTCTCGATCCTTCGAGAATACGGGCCCGGATCCGGGTCAAACTCGGGTCCGGGCCATCCGGTTTTTTAATGCGCGCCTCACTTTGAGGCGCGCCTCGCCTCAAGGCACATGAGGCCTACGTTTTTATGGCTTTACGCTTTTTAAGTGCGCCTCAAGGCGAAAAGGCTCTCGCCTCGAGGCGAGGCACACTTTTTGCGCCTTGAGGCACGTTTTTAACAACACTGACACGAATATTCTAGTTGTCAAGAAATGTTGTTTGCAGAGAAATAGTGCTTGTTAGCCAAGACAAAGAAAATGTACAAGCAAAACTGGAATTTTAGATGAGGACATTGAAGAAAAATAAATAAAGAATTAATACAATAAAAACAAAATATATAGATTGTAATTTTAGTGATGAAGTTAGTGAAAAGAAAAAATGTCATAAAAGCTATGTCACATAGGTGTGGGTGCGGGTGTGGCGATGTGGCACTTTAAAAAAACTTGGGTGTGGGTGTGTTGACTTTGAGGTATTCGAGCAAAAGTATAAACGTTTTAACATGGGTTACTTTCTGGAATTTCAGTGTTCATTAGAAAATTTGGTGATGATGATGTCCACTAATGTTCACACAATAGCCAGTATCATTAAGGCGATGTTTGGTGACTTTTTGACGGAAGCAGATCAGGTCATGCTGGAAATGAGTAGAAGGCTCATGCTAAAATCATGACCGTCCCTTACACTTTTCGTATGAATGCCATGTGGCATTTAACGAAGCTGCTTTTCCGTCTATTTTGAGTGAAAATTTATTAAAAAAATAAAATGTAAGAGTCTTCTATCCTTCTAACTCCGCCTGTGTATAACTGTTTAGTTATACACTGCCGGTCTCAAGCCCGGATAAAGGAGGAGGGTTGCGGTAGGCCTGTGACAGCCAGCATAAAAACTTAGTCATACCCTATGATTATGAACCAATATGAGAATTTCGTTGGGGGCGTTCCCTACTGAGCGACGCGTTGTACTCTATAGGCCCGGAGGCAGTGATAAATGGGCAAGGGTTGCTAGGTCGTCATCCGGAAGCGACGCGTCACACCGGCGCCCGGGTGTGGTGTCAAATAGGCAAGGGTTCCCTCACTTTGTTGAACGGGTGGGGGTAAAGAAGTTAGTCTAAGACCATAAAATTAGGTTATCCACTTGGAACATAGGATCTTTAACTGGTAAGTTGGTAGAGTTAGTAGATGTTATGTGTAGGAGAAAAAATGATATTTTATGTCTACAAGAGACCAAATGGGTAGGTGAGAAAGCAAAAGTGATAGAACCTTGGGGATATAAGATTTGGTATACAGGAATAAATAGGAATAGGAATGGAGTAGGGATTGTTATTAGTCGTGAGTTTATAAATAATGTAGTTGAGGTCCGTAGGAAGGGTGATAGGATTTTACTTATTAAATTAGTATTAGGTACGGATATTATTAATATTATTAGTGTTTATGCACCTCAAGTAGGTTTAGATGATTCCATTAAGCATCAATTTTGGGAAGATTTAGATGGAGTACTACAAGGGTTATCCTATGGAGAAAGGCTTTTCATCGGCGGTGACCTTAATGGGCATGTAGGCATTAGTAGGGATGGATTTGAGAGTATCCATGGAGGCTATGGTATAGGAGAAAGAAACGAAAGTGGAGAAAAGATTTTAGATTTTGGTTTGTCCTATGATATGATCTTAGCAAACACTTGGTTTAAGAAAAGGGAGTCTCACCTAGTAACATTTAAAAGTGGGGTTAATACGAGTCAGATAGATTTTTTCCTACTTAGAAAGAGAGATAGGGGTTGTTGCATCGATTGTAAGGTTATACTGGGAGAAAGTGTAGCTACACAACATAGAGTCTTAATTTTAGATCTTAGAATTAGACAATGTCGCAAAAGGGATAGACATAGGATAGATCCTAGAATTAAGTGGTGGGCACTGAAAGAAACTAAACAAAGAATGTTTGTAGAGCGGGTAGTTAAGGAAGTTGATTGGTGTCTCGAGGAGGATTCAGAATCAATGTGGAATAAGATAGCGGGTGGCATGAGAAAGGTGGCTAAGGAGGTATTGGGTGAGTCTAAAGGCGGTGCACCGCTAGGTAAGGATACATCGTGGTGGAATGAGGATGTCAAATTAGCTATTAAGGTTAAAAGAGAGTGTTACAGAAATCTAAGTAAAAGTCGTGATAATGAGAATTTGGAGAAGTATATGATAGCAAAGAAGGAAGCTAAAAAAGTAGTTCGGAACGCGAGGGATAAGGTATATAAGGAGGTTTATGACAAGTTGGATACCAAAGAGGGCGAGAAGGATATTTATAGGCTTGCAAAGATGAGAGATAGGAAATCGAGGGATCTGGGTATGGTTAGATGTATCAAAGATGAAACGCAAAGGGTTTTAGTCAAAGATGAGGAGATTAAGGAGAGATGGAAAGATTATTTTGATAAGCTATTTAATGAAAGTCATGATCAGGATCTTGGAGACTTTTCCATTCCTTTTCATGAGATGAATCGTGACTTCATGCGCAAGATTCAAAAGAATGAAATTGCAAAGGCTTTAAAGAAAATGAAATCAAGAAGGGCAGTGGGCCCAGATGGTATACCTATCGAGGCTTGGAAATGCTTGGGAGAGAAAAGTTTAGAATGGTTGACAATTCTTTTTAACAAGATTTGGCGGACAAATAAGATGCCTAATGAGTGGAGGAAGAGTACTTTGGTGCCTCTATATAAGAATAAGGGTGATATACAAGATTGCACAAACTATCGTGGTATAAAACTCATGAGTCATACTATGAAACTTTGGGAGAGGGTGATGGAGTCTAGGTTGAGAAAGGTTGTCATGATATCGGAGAATCAATTTGGTTTTATGCCTGGAAGATCAACTATGGAAGCTATACATCTTCTTAGACAACTTATTGAGAGAAATAGAGAGAGGAACAAAGATTTGCATATGGTTTTTATTGATTTAGAGAAGGCTTACGATAGAGTACCTAGGGACGTTCTCTGGTGGACAATGATGAAGAAAGGTGTTTCTCTCAAGTACATTAGTATAATTAAAGATATGTATGAAGGAGTAGTAACCAATGTTCGCACTTGTGTAGGGGTGACAACCAATTTTCCTATAACGATTGGGTTACATCAAGGATCTGCTTTAAGCCCTTTCCTATTTGCTATAGTGATGGATGAGCTTACGAGATCAATTCAAGAAAATGTGTCGTGGTGTATGTTGTTTGTTGATGATATTGTTTTGATTGATGAGTCTAGAGCTGGGGTTAATGCTAAGTTAGAATTATGGAGACAGACATTGGAAGCAAGAGGTTTTAAGTTGAGTAAGAGTAAGACAGAATACATGGAATGTCAATTTAGTAAGCAACGAAGTAGTGATGGGAGTGTAGTGAAGCTTGGTGAGCAAGAAATATCGGTGGATGATTCTTTTAAATATTTGGGATCTATCATACAAAAGTATGGAGAAATTGATGGAGATGTAAATCATAGGCTAAAGGTTGGGTGGATGAAATGGAAGAGTGCAACTAGAGTGTTGTGCGATCGTAGAATGTCATTGTGGTTGAAGGGAAAGTTTTATAGGACGACTATTAGGCCCGCTTTACTATATAGTACGGAATGTTGGGTTGCCAAGAGACATCATATTCAAAAAATGAGTGTCGCTGAGATGCGTATGCTGAGATGGATGTGTGGAAATACAATAAAAGATAAGATTCGGAACGAGGAGATACATAAGGTAGGTGTTGCACCCATTGAAAATAAGATGAGAGAGAATCGTTTACGGTGGTTTGGACATATTCGACGAAGGCCTAATGATGCTCCAGTTAGAAGAATGGAGAAATGGGAAAATATATTAGTTAAAAGAGGTCGGGGTAGGCCTAGGAAGACATGGATGGAGGTGATAGGAAAGGATATGAATGCTTTGAACCTCACCGAAGACATGACATTGGATAGAAATGAATGGAGAAGGATTCATGTGGAAGACCCAGAATGATTTTCTTTGTTGGTTTATATCGCCGACCCCAATTGTTTTGGGATGAAGGCGTAATTGTTGTTGTTGTTGTTGTTGTTGTTGTTGTTGTTGTTGTTGTTGTTGTTGTTGTAGTCTTCTATCCTTCTCCTCTATTCAAACTCTCTTTGAATCCTTTACAATGTACGGATCTTCTTCTTTCCCTTTTTGCAAACCCTCTTTGAACCAGCAACATGCCTCCATCCACGGTAAAAGAGGGAGGTGGGTCTGTGAAAAAAGAGTTTGCAGAGAGGGAGAGAAGAATTGTATATAGTTTTGCCCCATGAGAGATGGAATGTATCATGCCAGATCAATGAACCAGAGCTTGTCAAGCAGCTTAAGGTATGCTTATCAATTAAAATATTTCTTATTACAACGCCCTCTTTGTTTTCAATCTTAATTTTGGCCTTTTTATTTGGGGACTGCAAGTATTCAAGTGATAATTGCTGCATGTACTGTTAGGAAGAGTTGAGAGCAGAAAACTCCAAAGCAAAGGAAGAAGTCGAGGATCTAACCCAAGAAATGGTTGAATTGTGTTATCAGACAACAGAAATGCTTGAAGAAGAGCGCAAGCGACATGCTTTCATTGACCAAACATCACTCCTTAGGATTAAGGAGTTAGAAGAAAATGTACTGAAAAGATGAAAATTTAATATTCACTTCCTGAATGGTGTGCTCTCCATCTTTCTAAATCTAAATTCTTTCTGTTTGTTTCTGACTTCAAGGTACGTGATGAACCTAGGAAATTTTTTGCTGTTGAGAGGCATCTGCATGAAGCAGAGGAATTGTCTGACATTGGATATAAGGAGATCATTCGCTTAAATGATACTTTATTGGTATGTCTCTCCATGTTCCTTGTAATTGAGACTGCAAATTCCTTAGTGTTGTGTTTATACTTTATAGAGCAGCTCTAGCACATCTTTGCTGCTGAACTTCAGATTTCTTATTCCATTTGCATCAGTCCACAAGTTGCTCATCTCTGTGGATACTGCTCTTAGTGGCTTGTTGGAATAGTCCAGAAGAGATGTTGCATTCTGAATCAAATCACTAGGATAGCAGTTCATTTCTTTCAAGTACAGTCATTGATTGCATTCATTTTCTTGTTCCATACAGAATTTTATGAAATTTATGAACCGTATGCATCCACCAAACTGACATCACAGGGGGGAGGAATCTCCCAGTTCACTAACACCAAGAGGGGGAAAATATCATCAGAATGACAAAGAAAAAAAAATTAAAGAAAAAAGTGAGCTTTCTTTTTTCTCAAATGCATATTATGCCAATTATTAGGCAATCTTAGGTTGATCTTGCTGATCAAGATTTTCTGCTCTTTTTGGTTTTCTGATTCAGAGATTACAATTTAAGGGCTCCAAGGCAATTCTGCATAAGGACAAAACATGCATGTGTGTGGTCTGTGGATGATTTGAAACTCCAGCTTCTTAGGTCAAGAACCATAGAAAGCTGAATGCATATTTTCTTCAGATGATATGTGGTGTTGCACCAATTCTTTGTAACTAAAGAAACAGAGAAGGCCGCATGGCAGGAATGCGTGGTTTTACAGATCCTATCATATAGGTGATGGATTGCAGCAAGGCTGAGATTTTATGATTTTTTTTTCAATGGAAAAATCTTTTTGATATTTGAATTCATTCATTCATGTATTTTAACTCTATATTCATGTTTTATTTGTTTTATTCAGTAAATAAAAAGCTTATCGGTGTACAGTACCTAAAGTACACAATATCATTGCTGAAACTCAAGATATGGCCCAAGTCCATGCATGCTTAAAATTCATGGCAGTTGCTCATTCACAATAGCTGGCTGGACAAGACAATAGGATGACTCATGCCTATGCTAATCTTGATTGGAAGTGGCTCATTTCTATTGGCAGTTAATGAGGCTGCTACGGCAACAAGCTGTACACCCACAAACTATAACCATGGTTGGCTGTGTTGGTCGTTCTGTTGCAGGAATTATAAACATGTTTTCTTTTTTAACCTCCATTGCAGAACCTCAGACTACATAATCCTTGGGCTTACACTTTTGTAACTAGTCCAAATTCTGAACCTCAACTGTCGTCCTTTTCTCCATTTCCTGGTTGCATGTTTGGTGAAACCCACTTCGCATCATTAAAACCCGAGTTCTGTGAAGAGCATATAGATCCGTGTTCGCTATGGATGTCCCAAGCTTCTAGCAATTTCAGCATTTCTCCTTCTATGTACCAAAACTTGTATAAGGTCAACAAATCCCCATAAAAAAGAAGAAAAAAGCCTTTTATATTTTGAATGGCATGTGTACCTGCATGTACGGAGAGATGCATTATTCGAAGATGGGCATTTCTTAGTTCTTAATTTTGAAAATTTGAGGCATCATAGAGGTTGGCTTTTCAAGGATCTTCAAGAATCAATGTTGTTAAAGTCGGTTCACAAAGGTGAATCGGTTTCTTGAAAAAATCTAAATTGAATCGAATGGTTTGTGAATCGACAACTTTTTACCACCACATGTTTGTCGATTGAATTTTTTGTACCCACTCAAAATAATATTAAAACTCTAATCTGAATTGGCCTTTCTATAATTGTTGTTTTGGCCGATTCGATCTGACTCAGCCGATTCAATCCATTTTTAATAACATTGGTTAGTAGAATAAGCTATAAATTAATAGAAAAAGAAAAAAAAGACACTATAGGCTCACGAGTTCCAAGCCTAATGAGCATTTAATTATCTGTATACACATTTTTTGATAGTCAAATTAGGGTTCCCCTCAATGTGATTCAAACCCAAGATCCATCTGTTTAGAGAATGAACTCTAAGTCATCATTTGTGCTCATTGAAGGACTAATCCAATATGATCCCGACATTTGTCCACTAACAAGTTTGCTACTTTTGCAGGGACACTCAAGATTAGATTTTTTCTTTTCCTTTCTTTTATTTCAATTCAATTATTAATATAAACATTAAAATAAGAATTTTCTTTTCTGCTTAGAATATAGTTACATTGCATATAGTTTATTTTCAATAATATTAATCGTGTGATGAATGTTGATTTAAGTATATAAAAAATCTACGATGGTCTACACGAATGGCAAATGCACTAGCTTGATTTTATCTAAGTCTTTCTCCTAAGAATCGATCTTTTCATAAACCCTTTTGATTTTCAAGAAATTTTTTATCTTTTCTGAATCTAATTCACGATTTTCCTTTCTTCAGAAATATTTTCCAAATGTGTCTCACGATTTTCAAAGTGTCCTCTTTTTCAAGTATTTTAAATATTCGAAGCATATATCATGTTTTCAATCAAAAAAATTTTAAGTCATAGCGCATGCCTGATTCTTTGTGTATTTAAGAATAGAACATCAATTTAGATAGTTGACTAAGGCAAAACACATGATTGATCCTTGGTTCGATTACCCCTAATTATGGTGCCAGGAACGGTTGAACCTCGTAATGACAAACGAGTCATTTTCCTGTAAATGTTTTAAAATAAAGGTGAGTTATTTAAAAAAACATTTTTCAAAGGTAAGTTTGACTTGCAAAAGTAATATTTTGCAATGATAACAACGGGGCAAGGCGGGAATCGAGATGAGAATGGGGCGGGGGCAGGGGAAAGCGTAAGTCTATCCCCGCATGGGTTGTGATTTTAACCTCCATCTCTGCCTCCATTCCCATTTCATGTCCTCCATCCTTGGTCCAAATAAAGGCCCTATTTTCCCCCGGCCCATTGCCATCCCTACAACCATGATGTTAGATTCCATTCGCACATAGTGACCCTGTCCACCATGTTGAGTCCTTTTTTTTGAAAGGCAAGTTAGGGTTAGGTAGACCCCTACCAGTTATACAACTGTACCTTTGGGATTTGAACTTGCAACGTCTCAACACAAGGTGGCATGCACTAGCTGCTTCCTCTGTGACAAATATCACGAGATTTATAAAAATCTCATGATAATATTGCAAGAAATTGCTTGAAAGTTTAAAATGGTAATTTTTCGTGAGATTTTCAAAGCGTGACAAATATCACGAGATTTACATTTTTAACATATATTTATTGTGAAAACCCTTAGGATTTTTATTTTTAAACATATTTTCTTATATTTTTATTTAATTTTTATTGCCCAAATTTTGCTGAGAAAACATGAGATTTTATGAAAAAATTCAATTTTTTCTGAACTTTTGACTGCGGATTTGTCACTATGGCTGCTCCTACCCACATTGAGTCTTGCTGCTAACTCCACACTCAAGCTCAAATCGACCTGGAGTTGACTCAAACCAGACCTGGCTGACTTAGCTACATTGAGCTTAATATTTGAACGAAGGCATGGTGGCTTGCCCTGTTTGGGCCAAGTTATTTGTGGTTCCACCTGTGTCTAGGGTTGTCAATCGACCGGGTTTGACCTGGACCCCACCCATAGCAAACCCTATAAGGTCAGAGTTTGGTGATGAACTGATTAGAATCCGGGCTAGACTCAAAGGGTCTGATCAATATATGGAGCTGGGTATGATTTGTGAAATTTCATACCAGACCCTGGCCCGACCCTGGTTATGACTATGATATGCAAATTTTCAATGTAAAAAAGATTAAAATATATTATTTTACCGTGTATGTTTTAGGTATGGTTCATGTAATCTTTATAGGATCTGGTTATGGTTTCTTTTATGGGAGGTCCAATTGGATAATCCAATACCAACATCTCAAATCAGATCTAAGTTTGGTCCCACTTGGGTCCAAACCAAACCCGAGCCGTTGACACCCCTACCTGTGCATCGTGTTTTCAAGCCCACAAGTAGCCATCCGACTTCTTTTGATATGAAAACTCAACCCGTGTTGCTCTCTTCTCTGCTTGGTGATATATTTGGAAAGAGAGGGTCTTCAAAGAGGAGGCATCGTGTTCGTGCCTGCGTTGACATCTGATTAGTTTCAAGAATGTTCAGGTATTCGTGAGCTGCAAAAATGGCTGGATGATCACTTCTCTTGGCTAACCATGTTCTGACCATTCATTTATTTCTTGGTTCTTTACATTTTTCTGTTTCATTCTAATCAGTACACCTCATGACGCTTTTACTTTGATGTCACGAAAACCCCGAGTGAAGCCCCACGAGTCGACCACCCTACCCTTACTTGGCCCACCTTTGAAAGATACAGACACACTCATGTGCCAGTGAAGTTTGATCCAGTGACTTCGTCATGCTTTCGATGAAATTTACTAATTCTAAAAAAAAAGAAAAAAAGACCGCCCCAAAACACCAAAGATGACTCTTATGAGGTTCGTACCAGGCTTGGTTTTATCAGGCTGAGTTAGAGATACATCGGGTCAAGTACTTGACCATTCATCCCCGAGTACCAACGGGGTTCCGCTTGATTGGTAGGAGCTGTTAGTGTAGGTCACCATGTGTTGGGACTTTGCAAGTTCAAAACCCAATGGTATGTTGTGTAACTGGACTAGCTTGCCTTTCAAAAAAAAAAAAATTCTCCCAAAGTGCTCTCCAAAAAATTACATACTAATGAATATAAATTATTATCCTCCACCCCCCGCCTTCATCCTCGTTTCATGTCCTCCATCCCCGGTTCAAACGGGGATGAGGCGGGGCAGGGAAAAGTGGTCGGGGCGGGGCAGGGAAAAGTGCACGTCCATCCCCGCCTCCACCCCCGGACGGAGATGGATTTTAACCTTCGTCCCCACCTCCATCCCCGTTTCATACCCTTCATCCCCAGTCCAAACGGGACGAGGCGGGCCCCGCTTTCCCCCGGTCCACTGCCATCCCTACCAACAACTCCACCCACCTAACCTAGGGAAGATGAGGGTGCAATGCGAATTCACACTTTTGCTGTGCTGCTATACACCAGTTCACTTTTCATCTGATGTTAGGCCCCCACAGCTGACAGGCTGTGTATCAAAAAGTAAAAGGTGCACACTAAATGTGTGCAATGAGATCCACCAACAACCCACATAAGAGACAAATAGAGAGATGTTATACCTAATTTATGCTAGCTGCCTTTAGTTTCTTTAAATGCCATAAACACACATCAACCTTCATAATTGTGGGCACATTAGAACCCACACTCCTACCCAGTTCCTTGCCTGTGCTCTACCACTGCATACATGGACCAAGGTGATGTTTAACTCAGAAAGTTCACACAATTGGCCAGTGGCCATCCAAAAAGATCTAAGCATGGCCCTTCTACCATAAAGTAACAACTTTGGTAGCCTAACTTCACGAGTTCATAGTTGATTCGAACTGAAAAAAATGGTATTTTGGAGCAAAGGGTGGTTAGGCAATCGCATGGTTGAGTGTGTGCCGTCTCCAAATCTGGATCTGAATACATTTAGACAATTAGTCAGTTCTAGACTAGTATTGGCCACATCCTGTTAAGAATTCAAATGAGGCAATTAAACATCAAGTCAGAAAGAGATATTGCCCTTTAGAAAAGTGAACGGTAGGTATTTTTATTATTTGATTACGACAGGATTTAATGTCATTTAATTCAATTTGATTGAACCAGAGGTCCAAAGTTAATGTACAATAGTAAGGGTAGGTCTTTTTACGTAAGCCCTGAAGCTTATATCAGAATTTTTTAAAATGTGTCTCATTTCTGAAATTAAGAGCAAAAGATGGAAACCCAACTGGGAATTTTCCTTGTGACCAAATACGTTTGTTGAACATGAAAACGTGACGTGTTGGTTTACCTACTAATTAAATAAATCGTTGCACACTTTTTGGTGTACTGTATCCCAAAGATAGAAGGTGGAGCAGCACACCAAGAGTGCAATCAATGCTCTTGTTTATAACTTGCACTTGATCCTCTACTCCTTTGTCCTTTGCTTCTTCATAGCAGTTGTGCGTACCTCCATCCGACGCTTCCCTCAGTTCTCCCTGGTAACCATCTCATTAGTCATTAGCCATTAGCAACCTCTCTCTCTCTCTCTCTGGTGGTTGTTGTTGCCATTGTTATTGCTGTTTCAAGGCTGTGTGGTTTAAGGGAGCAGTTGGTAACATGCCCAAGTTGTATCTTTTCTTTCCCCTTTTTTCATAAGTTGGTGATATTGCGTTGTTTCTTTTGTATCTCAGGGCTTTCGTTATCGTATTTGCTTGGTGCTGGTGAAAAAGCAAAACATAGAAATGGCGCAAGAGCCCATTAAATCTGAAGATGTGAGCTAGTCGATTCCTCTCTAATGCTTCATTCCGAGATTTTCATCTTTTTTGTTCGTATGAGACTTGAGGTTCATGAATTGTGATAAAGGATGTTCTCTTGATTCTCAATGGTGTCTCAATTCTGAATAGTTGGTCGTTTTCTCTGTGTGAAGGTGGTCCTTACAGAAGCGGTCGGCAGTGTTAGATTGATTAAATTGAACAGACCTCAGCAATTGAATGTTATTTCTTCAAGGGTGGTATGTTGTGGAATTGAATGGGAATTGCATATTTGCTTGATTTTTATACATGATAGTCAGGATGTTAATTAATTGATATGGCATTCCCATGGTTAGGTGTCAATATTAGCTGAATCTCTAGAGAAATGGGAAGGAGAAGACGATGCAAAGCTTGTTATTATTAAGGCTAGTATTCTGACATATTAAAAAAAGGAAAAGAAGGCGTTCAATTCGTTTATATGCAAAGTGATACATTTTGTATCTGTTAATAGGGAAGTGGGCGTGCATTTTCTGCTGGTGGTGATCTAAAGATGTTCTATACTGAAGGGAAGACAGGTGAACTTCCTTTACGATAGATGTCCCAATTGGGACAATGCATATTCTGTAATTCTGGGGTGTGTAATTTTCCTGTTTCACTTTACTTCCCCACTTGGTCGATATGCTGCTTTCTTCAATTTTGGATTCAATATTTTCACGTGGCTTGCCGAGATCCTTCTAGCTCGATAATAGTGAATTTCTTTGATGGACCAACGTTTTCATGTGATTATTTGTGGCCGCTGCCAATTTGGCCCAACTGTTAGTGTCTTAACCCAGTCAGTCCCATGGGTGGCTTGTAAAACTTGGTGAAGGAAATCTTGGTTAGACACACAAAGTGACTCGAATTGAGGCTTCTACAAGTACCAAGCCTAGATTGCTTTTCTGAAATGGTAATTTTTTTTATTGTATCTTATCTTTTTTTTTCCTCTCCGTTTCATGCAGATGCTTCATGTACTGAGGTTGTTTATAGGATGTACTGGCTACTTTATCACATTCACACCTATAAGAAGACCATGGTATGCAACTAGTCTGTTTTTTCCAGTATCCAAATTACTTTCAAGGACAAGATGCTGTTGATGCCTTTAAGTACTTTGCATTGAAAGCAAATCCTCAAACTAGCTTCATGATTTCTCATCAGTAAACCGTAATGCTGTTCTCAGGTAGCTCTTGTTCATGGTATTGTCATGGGTGGAGGTGCATCTCTGAGTTTTCCTTTGAAATATTCAATTGTGACAGAAAAAACTGTAAGTATATGATTCTTGAAAGATGATAAAACACCAATATGATAATTATGATTTTTGTGTGGAATAAGATAATTAGTTTACAAATTTATCCATGTTTGTGAAATGCTGATAGTGATAGATAACTGTCGGATTGCTTGGTCTTTTTTTTATGCCCTGTGCCTCCTTTTGACAACTGGGTCACATGAGGAAAATCTCAATATATTTCATTGTTCCGTTCCTTTGGCAGGTATTTTCAGTGCCTGAAGCAAGTGTGGGATTTCACACTGACTGCAGTTTCTCCTACATTCTTTCTCATCTTCCTGGGCACTTGGGTAAATTGTTTTTGTCACTCAGCATGACAGTATAGATATAATCATTGACCTTAAAATACTTGCAACGATAATCTGCAGGGGAGTACTTGGCTTTGACTGGTGCTAGGCTGGATGGAAAGGAAATGATTTCTGCTGGCCTTGCTACACATTTTCTCCCATCAGAGGTAATCTGTGGTTTATGCTTGAAGTCTCAGCTGACAGGACCTTGATCTCATGATTTGATTGATTGAATCAAATTGTCTGGGCATCACCCTACTCGGGTCTGTACTTAGGGAACTTAGAGAAAAAAATTGACTGATTCAGTCTGTCTGCTACTGCTGTCCCAGCTGATCCTGTTTGAGTCTTTAGAGTAGCAAATTGACTCTAAGCTATGTCACATGGGTGCGGGTGCGGGTGCGACACGGGTGCGGCGCAATTCCAAAAAATTTGGACACGGGGACTCGGCTATATATATATATATATATATATATATATATATATATATATATATATATATATTAAAATATATATATTATAAATATATATATTTTAAATATAGATAATTATATATATAACAATAAATTAACACATAAAGATTGTAAATTTTAAAGCAAAAATAAAAAAGCAATTCTTAACAACACAAACTTACCAAAATATAACACATAAAGAAGCTTGTGAGTGTGATAAACAACAAAACTTATCATAAATCTGCTTCATCGTCTGAATTAGAGGGAAGAACAGGATCGAGGTAGTCCATGTTGAGAGTATGTAAATTATGTTCTCCCTCCAAGTCAAAATCTTCTGGATTTACATCCCAATTCTTGGATGGTCCACAACTGCATCAAAAAATGACTATATTAGTATCTAACTTAAAACTTTGAATACAAATATTTAAATACAAACTTTGAATACAAAAAAAAAGTACTTATACTCTTCTTTGGTGCGGCGAGAAATTAATCGTAGATTTGAGTGAACATAAACCAAATCCTCTGTTCTTTTACTAGTGAGTTTGTTTCTTTTAATGTTGTGAATTTGAGCATATGTACTCCAATTTCTTTCACCACAAGATGATGTAGCAGATTGGAATAACAACTTCATTACAAGACGTTGCAGATTTGGTATCTCTGATCCATATGTTGCCCACCAATTAAGGGGATCTTCCTCGTCCCTTGCCACAAGTGTTGCTAAAGAATCAAATCTCCCAGTAGAAAACTTGCCAAACTCACTATTTATAACCTTAAACATGTGAGGATCATTAAAAAGTCTTCCCAAATATATCATTCTATTTCTTGATATCTCAAGATCTTCATTTGGAGAAACACGACAAACACCTGCTGTCAACCATTTTTTTGCGTAGTATTTTGGATTGAGAGAGTGTGTCATGCAATGCAAAGGTGTATTGCTTTTATCCCATCTTCTCTCTAAAACTGAATGTACATGATTGTAAAATTCTGAATCATCAAGTGCAATATCTTTCTTCTCATGTTTAAAAATGATACTTTGAACTTTTTCAATCATATTGTCCCACATTTCATAAATTCTATGAAGCATGGGTATATCTCTGTCAACTTCTCTCAATATTTCCCAAATAGGCTCTGTAAATTCAACAAAATATGTAATTTTATCCTACCAAAAATCATCACAGATGCATTTTTTGATAGCTTGAGCCTTGACATCATCTTCAGTACGATAAAAATCTCAATCTTGATCAGCCACCATCATCATCAATGCATTCTTGAGTTGCTTAATTCTTTTTATCATAACAATGAGAAAAGCAAAACGAGTTTCAGCAACTTTCAGTAACTTGAGATCAGAATGCCTATTAAATATAGAAAGGGCATGATGATGGTTTACAACAAAATTTCTAATATTTCGAACATCATGTTCTATTTCCTCAATCCATAAGCACATTTCATGTGCATGTGCATCATCTTTTGATGGATTGCATATATTCTTAAGTGCCAAATTTAAACTGTGTGCTGCACAAGGAGTCCAAAAAATATGTGAATATGTATCTTCACTTGCCAAATTCATTCTTGCACGACTGCAAACTGGAGCATTGTCAGTAATGATTTGCACCACACTTTCTTCACCCACTTCTTTTATCACTTCGACAAATAATCTCTTTAAATATTCAGCATCTTTATACTCTCCAGATGCATCAACAGTCTTCAAAAAGATTGGCCCATTAAGTGAGTAAGCAATGAAGTTTATCAGTGGTCGCCTTTGTATATCAGTCCACCCATCAGAAACAATCGACACTCCATGTCGTTTCCATGCAAATTTTTTAGTCTCTAACAAGTCTTCAATTCTATTTTTTTCCTCTGCAAGAATGATTGTTCTTAGTTTTTCTGAACTAGGAGGCACATAACCACTCAAATTGCAATTAGCCAAAGATGTAATCATATCTTTCTAGTATGGACTTCTAGCTACATTAAAAGGAATTGAGCTTGAGTAAAAGAATCGACCAATCTTTTTATCAATTTCTGCTCTTGCCATGTTTTTGAATGATGCTTGTATTGTTTTATTGCTTTCCATCTTTCTTTTCTTTAAAAGCTCTTCTTGTATATCACTAGCAGTAGGAAAAGACAAATTAATCGAATCGCTTCTCATCTCTGTAATTTTCTTCTTTTCAGCTTCCTCTTGTTCTTTTTTTAATTGCTTTAACATGTCTTTGTCAACCCCAGAACATGCCCTAATTCCTTGACCACGAATATGCAAAAGATGTGCTTTCACACGCGTATAAGAACCTGTGAAAACAGTCTTACATAGATTACAATGAAACTGCACATTCCCACCACCACCACTACTAGCTTTTACCCCTTTTGTCACAAGCCTCCAAAGTGGTTGAGAAACTTCTAATTCAGGGTTAGAACTTGAACCAAATGTATTGACACTACCACTAGAACTCGCCATTATATTTGAAAAGTGAAATCTGAAAAGAAAATAAGTAAATAAAATAAAGTTAATAAACACTTCAAATTTCAAAATAATAGTAATAGGAGCTACCCCCTATCTAACACAAAAAAAGAGGGGCAGGGTAAGCCCCTGCTGAACCTTATCCGTGTCAGGGGCTTCGCCCTTGCCAAAAAGCCAAAGGCAGCAAGGGAAACGAGGAGGGGCTCGGCCCCTCCTCGTTTCCCCTGTTGTTCGGCGTGGCAAGGCTCGGCCTGTCAGCCGAGCCCCCTCCTTCCCCCACTCCTACTTCTTACCCCTGCAATAAAAGGGAAACGAGGAGGGGTTGAGCCCCTCCTCTATGAATCAGACGTACAGGGAGGGGTCGAGCCCCTCTTCTGCGAGCAGAGGGTGCAGGGAGGGGGGGCGAGCCCCTCTTCTGCGAGCAGAGGGTACGAGGGGAGGGGCCTGCCTGGCATAAGCGAAACGAGGAGGGGCCAAGCCCCTCCTCTGTGAATAGGAGGCACAGAGAGGGGTTGAGCCCCTCTTCTACAAGCAGAGGGTGTAAGGGAGGCTGCGAGCAGAGGGAGGGTTGATCGACATACCTGTTGACGGAGGGGGAGACGGTGGCTGCCTGTGCGTACCGTCGCCGGAGTCTGGATCGTCGGCGTGGGTGTAGGAGAAAGCTGCAGGGGCTGAAGGGGAAAAGCAAAATCAAGAGGGTAAGCCCCTCCCCCTGTCGATAAACCCCTTTTAGGGTTCGGCTGCAAAAGAAAATTGGATTTGGGTCGGGTCCGGACCCGACCCAGATCCAAAATGTAATTTAAAAGTCGAAATGGACATTTTTGGACTCGGTCAAAGTTGACCGAGTCCAAAATGTGGACGGTCTCGGCCTGGACTCGTTGACCGAGTCTGACTCGGCGTTGACCGAGTCCGGGCCGAGTCCTAAGCCGCACCCGAGTCCGCACCCGTGTTGGGGCGTGTCGACTCGGGTGCGGCACCTCCTTAGCCGAGTCCGTGTGACATAGACTCTAAGACACCAATCTAAACTTGGTTACATGGATATTTGTTCTTGTATTGTTTTCAATTTTCAAAGAAACATATTTTCTGACCATCCTAAGTTGTCCCAGAGTTTTATTGTAATTCTTAACCTGAATACCTATTTCTCCATAGTTTTATTGAAATTCTTAACCTAAAGACCTATTGCTGCACTTGCCAAAAACCAATTGTCTCAGTTATGAAATATTTTTGGAGTATGTAGCTCAATCTTTTCCACCATACTATTCTGTATCAGTTAATATGTACCTAGGTTATAGTGCACTACTCAATTTTGAGGATCATCACATTATGTTATTTGTTTATGGCAGAAAATATTTGAGCTTGAGAAGCGGTTACTAAGTTTAGACTCGGGTGATGAGCATGTTGTCAGATCTGTGATCGAGGAATTCACAGTATCTGTTGAAATTGATGAAAAAAGCATTTTGAATAAGTAAGAAAAGTCAAACCCAGCATTTGTCTAACTGTTGTCCATTGAAATACAAGAAAATCTCTCTTTCTTCAGAAGTAACATCATTGAAATTACTTCGCTTTCTATATTCTTTTTATTTTTCGTTTTCATCTTCTTGCAGGCAATCTGTCATAGACAAATGCTTCGCTGGGGAATCTGTGAAGGAAATCATAAGTGCACTGGTCAGTGAGTAGAACATAAAAACTGCTTGCTCAAATTCTTTTAAATCATAAATGCAGGATTTCTGGCACTTTTAATTGTGATTATACCCAATGTGTCCAAATTATTCTATCCAACCTTTGTTGATATATTTTGTTCACATGACTATGGAAGAACATTTTGTCACATAATTGTATAAAAAAGGAAAACAAAAGTTTTCTGCATGAACCCACATACGCATGAAAATGCTGATGCACACACACCCCTTGGTTGGTCATGTAAAAATAGAGTCATGGTAACCGCATCAGTTTCCATGAGGGCATACTTTGCAATTTCCTTCCAGTAAAAGCTGGTGAAGCACCAAGAACCATCCATTGCTGTACAATGGCTCATGACAAAAAAAATCCTGAGAAAATAATATGGTCACATCATCGTGTCTAGATGCTGTCATAAATCAGTCAACTTTAAATAATGGTGTCTATTCCAAGGAATGTAGGAAAGGTAACCTGCCAGATTGTGATGTCCTCTTCTTGGTTTTCAGGAGGCAGAGGCCAGTGCAGAAGGAAATGGATGGATTGCTGAAGTAGTCAAGGGGTTAAAAAGATCATCACCAACAGGACTGAAGATCACACTAAGATCTGTATGCATATTCTCCAGTCATATTTTCTTATGAATATTATACACTGTGCTGTTGTGAAAGCAATATCATATAAGCGATCATAGGCCTTACAGATACTGAAATATCAGAAGTGGCCTAAACGTTGCATCTGAAAATTGTGCATATACTTAGACAAGGTGACTCGTATTTATATATTTTCTTTTACAAGTGTACTACTTGCTTTCAGTCAGTAAGCAAGCCTTATGCTCTAAACATGTCAAACAACAATAGCAATCATATATTACAAAGGGGAGATTTATTTTACTTTTGTTTTACAAAAATTTGTAGTAACATGGAATGATTAAGAAAATGCAAGGAAGCATGCACTTAGAAACTCACATTCTCATTAAAGGATAAATGGACTAATTGCTATTTTTGGACTCATTCTTGGGTGATACGAACAGCATTCAAGGAAACGAATAAACTCATTTTTATTGTCAAGTAAATTGGAACTCCTGCAATACTGACAAGATGAAGTGATTGCTTGTAGTAAAATTTATTTTGGAAAAAGTGAACGTTTCCTCTTTGTCTCAGGCTAATAAACATCATGTATGACAGGGCACCATCAGATGTCAATTCTGGATAATTATTAGAATCAAATTTAGCCTGCATCTGATATCCATTACTTTTAATGACTGCTCTAGAAGAATAACTTCTATTTTTCTTGGTAATGTTTGATTATTGATATTTCATTCATCATTTTTCTGTCATACCTACGTACATTCATATACTGAGTGACAAAATCTCTTGAAAACTAGAATTGTGAGTTGGTTATTGGCTTTGAAGATTACTTCAGCTTGATTGTTTTAAAATTTTGAAATGAACAACTGTGGATGGCTCCTTTTCTTTTTCCATGGTTTTGTAAACTCCTTTGTTTCACTAAAAAAGAAACAATTCACCTGTTTTCAGGAAAAATAAAAATCCGAGTCTATACAAGTGAGGCTATTCATCTTTTTTGGGAAGAATAAAAATCTCAGTGGGCTCTATAAGCACGTGGCAGTTGTGCATCATGTCCTTACATTTGCATTTGGTTGGAATTTAGAGTTTGCAGATAGCACAATTCAATAATTTTTCTCCACATCATAAGAAAGAGAAAACTAGCACTTTGCTAGTATATGAAATAATGTGTTTGATTACTAGGGCTTCTAAATTTCAGCATTCACAAATAAGCCTCTGTTCCATGCCAGGTACGGGAAGGAAGGAAACAATCTTTGACCGAATGCCTGAAGAAAGAATTTAGACTTACCATGAACATACTAAGATCAGTAATCTCCAACGATGTGTACGAGGTAATAACTGACTAAATGATAATTCAAAAGCTAAGCCTTTATCTTGGCCCTTCACCTAATTTTTCCGTTATCTGTTGGAACTGAGAAGGGCATTAGAGCATTGGTTATTGATAAAGACAAGGCTCCAAAGGTATGAAGATCTCTCTCTCTCTCTCTCTCTCTCTCTCTCTCTCTCTCTCTCTCTCATATGTGGACTATTGTAGTGGGATCCACCAATATTGGACAAAGTAAGCAGTGACAAGTTGGACTTTGTCTTCCAACCTTTCAAAGAAGAGTTGGAGCTTCAGATTCCAAGCGAGGGCAAGTTATCCAGGTCAGCCTTAATATGAAACCTCGTCATATATATATCTCTGTGTATGTGCATGTGGAGGGCGGTTGAAACCACTTCTAAATTTATTTTTTAAAGTGTTTTTTTGGCAAATTTGACCATAGGTCATGATAAAAAAACCTAAGAACCTGCTCTAATAGCAAACTTTTTTTATGTATAAATAGGATTTTTTATGATCTTTTAAACTTCACAATTTCAAACTGTTGATTTTTAACATATTATAAAATCGTAGGTGCACATTGAAAAGATTTGTTACAAGAGCCGGTTCTTAGGCTTTTGACCATGGAGATCACATCAGTATGGTCAGATTTGCTAACAAACACAACTAAACATGAGTTTGGGAGTGGTTTGTACCTTCTTTTGGTTGGACGGTTATATATATATATATATATATATATATATATATATATATATATATATATATATATAGAGAGAGAGAGAGAGAGAGAGAGTAATGGTCCTCTTAGTTTCATCTGTAGTTCATTTAGTGGAAAACATGTATTAGATTAGGATATTTTCCTATCTTCAGACAGGTATTTAAGAAATGTAGGAACCAATGGGATATAATACGTGAAAATATTTTCTTTCAAAAGAATATAATACACTAAAATTACTTTAAAATAAAAAATCAAGTTTTTCATTGAAATCCAAAGTACCATCATATGATCTCTTGAATGGTTCCATTCCTAGCTTGGTTAAGACCTCTCTCTCTCTCTCTCTCTCCACACGCACATCCACACTTTCCTTTTTCATATCTTGGTATCTTTGCATCAACATTTGCAGGTGGAGTGGCAAATTTGAGAATTCAGTCTACCAAGCTAAATGCACTGGCCAGAATGGCGATCACTGCTATTCTTCTTAGTTCTCATGCCAGACATTCAGCACCTCCACATAAAATAAAAGACAAGTGAGCATTGCACCTCCATTCATATCGGTCATGTCCTACTTTCTTGAAGCGTATATTGGAAGCGTTTAAATTATCTTATAGAAACACCACCACGTTTGAGGGATTACAATAAGGAGACTCAAAGGAAACAAGTGAAGCGCAACAAGTCTTAAAGGGCCTCAGGGCACATATGACTAGTAGGGGGACTCAATTTTCGCCCAGTAATCCTTACCCTTGGAGACACCAACCCACACGCCTTTCAAGAGGGAAGTATTTATCATGTCTTTGGTTGTGTTTTTCTTGTTTGGTACTTTGGGTTGTGACCCCAAAACTGAAGTAAATGCTCAACATTTGTCTAAATAACCAGTCTGTAGTTGTAAAAGTTGAACTTCTTCGATAGCCAAACATCTTCAAAGTTCCCTATTTACCTTTGCAGCATTCACGAAATTGTTTGTCAAGCAATTTGATTATTCTGAAACAGACCTTATGTTGCAATCGAAATCCATGGTCACAGGAACCCAATACATCAACATGGTGTTTTTTTTTAATAAAAGGTTGCTGGGGGATAGGTGACATGTTTCCACTACATCACATCACCTAGCTTATGGACCCTAATTACATTACAAAGATCGCCAAATTCAATAGGCTAATCACCAACGAACTGATACACCCACGCAATGGAACTTTTAGAAATCCCTTCTTTGTCAGCTATCAAGCTGATGTGAACCTGTTGTTGTTTGACAGAAGCCTTGCCCCTTGAGGGCCTTCTTTGCGAACTGCCACAACAACCTCATGAACATGGAAAATTCAGGCACAATGTAATCAGATGATGAGAATGTAGCACCTACAAAGAGAAAAACACCATCTGAATTTCAAACAGGCACGGCCAATCTGGTTCCAGCCGAATCCTCATGAGATACAAAGGAAAAATCAGGATTGAATTCCTCCTAAGGGGGCACCCGCTTGACTGTCATGATACAAATTTGCTACCACTCCTCTACTTGATGTCTAACATCATCTGCCCAAGGGATCTTCTTGATGTTTTCATGACAAGCACTCCATATTTCCTTTCAAAATCTGGGAATGGAATAGTCTTCATCATCATGAATAGACCTATTCCTAATGACGAAATTTTCCATATGATTATGTCACGTAGAATGGTGGAGCATGTCAAAAGGATAAGGCTTGTATAGCCCTCCTTTTTAACGCCAAAAAAACCCCTAATGCATCAGATGTATCCCATGTTGGATTAACCACCACGATTGACGTGGTGGTTATCCACGATGTAGATACATCCCCACATTAGGGATGATCCATCCGATAAACCAGGATAAGGGGGAACGCTTACACAAACTGTTCCCACCCTATACTTTATAAATACAGGGTATCATGAGCGACCCTGTGTGTGTGAAAAGTAAGGATACAGGGAGGAGATAGGTCTACTCACCGGCTGTCCAAGGAAGCCTGCGCTTGTGGTGACAGCAGCCCGACTGAACAGAGAACCTCTGGCGACCTCCATCTCCGGTAACCACAGCCTAACAATGGTTGCCTCAGGTACGTTGTCCTCTGTGCTCTGTGTTTTTTTTTTTTACGCAGGGCCACCGCCTCTCAGGGGAAGCAATGCGTTTTGCCGGACGAGCAATCCCATTAATGGGTTATGGGCCCACACCCTATTTTTGTTGTGGGGTGTGTTTTCCGGTCGTCCAGCAATGCAGGTCGCCGTGGGGCGATGTTGCAGCTGGTCACCGGCAGCCGGCGACTGTCGCCGTTGGGTGACAGGGCAAAAAAAATTTAGACTGGCTTACCTACAGATTTTTTGGGGGTTTCAGTCGGGAAGCACGTCGTCGACTGTTTCCCTTCTTCCTTCATCTCTGTCAGGGCACTGCAAAGCTATCGGAGCCGTCGCCGGCGACTGTCAAGTCGTCGGACCTCTGCATTTTTTAGCCACGGTTGTTGTCGCCCCACCGTCGAAAGTCAGTTACCATTGGGCCACTGACGGTGGTGGCTGTCGCCTCCTTGTCGTCGGGGTCGCCGACAATCGTCTGATTGCCAGACCCGACGGTAGCGATCTGCATTAGGAGAGAGAGAAGGAAAGAGGGTTTCAGAAACCCTATTTCGCGTCTTAAGTTTTCTTTTTAATTCTCTTTGGGTCAGGTCCATTTTTGGATCCGAACCCGCCCCACCTGAACTGATCCATAAGGCTCCTCTGGATCGGATTCGGGATTCGGGTGGGGACCCGCTTTGTTCTGACTCAGATTAGGCTAAATCCTGAGTCAGACCCGGATCTGGTTCGTACCGGGTCTGGCCCGGATCCAGTTAAGCCTCGGGTCTGGCCTGGATCCGGTCAAGCCGGGTCTGATCCGAATCTAGTTAAACACCGGGTCCGACCCGGATTCGGCTATATACTGGGTCTGACCCGGATCCGGTTAAAACCGAGTTTGACCCGGATCTAGTTAAACACCGGGTCCGACCCAGATTCAGTTAAATACCGGGTCTAACCCAGATCTAGTTGCAAACTGGGTCTGACCCGGATCAGGTTAAAACCGGGTTCGACCCGTATCCAGTTAAAACTAGGTCCGACCTGGATCCATTTTAAAGTCGGGTCCGACCCGGATCCAGTTTGAAATGGTTCTGACCTAGATCCAGTAGGGTCCAGGCACTATTTGGCCTGAATCGGATCAGGGACTGATTCAGCCACTTCCGGGACCGGTTCAGAGTCATTTTTAACCGGTTCCTTTCAGTTTCTCACTGGTTCTAAGATGCTAAGACCTTGTTTTCTTAAATATAAGAAAATACAGGGATTTTGGCATACAGTTATAGGTTTTTATGAACTTTTATTCATACTTGACATCAGTTTATAAGGTTTAGAACCGGTTCAAACCCTTGGATAACCGGTTTGTGGTTGTTTCAGACCGGTTCAGAGTACTTTCAAATCGGTTCCTGCTTGAGGACCCAGGGTTTTACCCATTTAAGCTTGGCTTGGGTTATAGTTCATGCATTTATTTGTAATTATGCATGCGTGAATGATTATTTAAATATTGGCATCAAGGATAGCAAGATGACTTAGTGATTTCATGTCACCAAAGTGACTAAATACACGTATGTTGTCAAAATTTTATATTATCATATAGTTTTAGCCAATATTACTGTTGTACTTAGATTCATGAAACGATAAACGACCCAAAAGTAGTTTTATTGTGTTTGGAATTTAAGTAGGGTGGAATAAGGTAAATGTGTCGATATACATCACACATGTGTATCCAAAGGTACTTTATGTTGATGGTCTAACTTCACAAAAACCTTAGTTTTATCAAATATGGTCGGTAGGCGAAGTGGTTTCGCGTGTCGAAGCTATTACCAAAGTAGGACTCTGATGACCCCCTTCACTCGCTTGGAAATAAGCATATTAAGGGTCTTTATTCTTTTGCTTTTTTCATTAAAGTTTTAGTCCCGTACGAATGCTTCTTGATACGTATTTTTGTCGTGCAGTTTCTAGTTCTGTGATTTTAGATGGCTCAAGCTCTATACATTTTCTTGATGGATCTAACTTTAGTGATTGGAAAGAAACTATTCATTTTACATTAGGGTATATGGATTTAGATTTGGCCCTAAGGATAGATGAATCTGCTGGTCTCACTGATCAGAGCACTGTTGATCAAAATATTGTTTTTGAGAAGTGAGAGCGCTCGAATAGGCTTAACTTGTTGCTTTTGCAATCTAAAGTAGCTAAGAATATTCGCAGTGCTATCTCACAATGCAGAACAGTGAGAGAATTTTTGAGTGTCATTGAGGCACAATTTGTGAGTTCAAACAAAGCCAGAGTTAGTATCCTGATGTTAAAACTCATATCTATGAAATATACTGGAGGGAAAAACATTCGCCAGCATATTTTGGAGATGAAGAACATAGTGTCTCAGCTAAATGACATGAAGCTCACCATCTCTGATTCTTTCCTAGTGCATTTAGTTCTAACGTATTTACCTTTGGAATACAGACATTTCAAAATCTCTTACAACACACATAATGATGAATGGACGTTCAATGAACTTATGTCTAAGTGTGTTGAAGAAGAAGAGAGGTTGAAAGGAAAGAAGGTGCAGAGTGCACATATGACTTCTCATACATCCAAGGTAGGACCAAGGAAGAATACATTTAAGAGAAATGCTAGGAAGAAGTCAACTGGGGATAAGTCATCCCAAGACAAGCAATCTAACTCTACTCTCATAAAGTATTTTTTTTGCAAGAAGAAGGGACACAAGAAGGCAGATTGCATAAAATACAAAAAGTGGTTGGAAAAGAGAGATAATTTGTCATTTGTTTCTCATGAATGTAATTTATTACAAATTCCTGAAAATAACTGCTGAATTGATTTTGGTGCTATTGTTCATATTTCCAATTATCTACAGTTGTTCCTGAGTAGAAGAGAACCAACAATGCATGAGAAGAGCATCTATTTAGGAAACAATATGCGTTCACATGTGAAGGGTGTTGGAACCTGCAGGATTACTCTGGATACAGGCGCGGTTTTAGATCTTCATGATGTCTTTTATATTTTATCATATAGTAGAAATTTAATTTCAATTTTGAAGTTTGATAAATTTGGATATTGTTTTAAGTTTGAAAATTCCAAATTGTTCATTTATAGAAATTCAATTGAAATTGGTTTTGTATCAGTTTATGATGGTTTATATAGATTGAATGTGAAGATCCAAACTCAGGAGTCTCTGACTTCTGAATACGCATTGGTTGAAAATAAACGTAGCTTGACAAATGATAAATCTTACATGCTTTGGCATTGAAGGTTGGGTCATATCTCTAAAAAGAGAATAAAGAGACTCGTAAATGAATGGATCTTGAAATCTCTAGATTTCACCAACAATGACCCATGTGTTGATTGCATAAAGGCTAAGCATACAAACACATATAAAGAAGGTGTCAAACGCAACAATGAGATATTGAAGATAGTCCATACGGATGTATGTGAACCATTTTCTCCATGTTACACAGGCAAAAAATATTTTGTCATATTTATTGATGATTATTCTCGATATATGTATCTCTACTTGATCTTTGAAAAATTTGATATTTTTCAGATGTTTAAGGAATTTAAGAAAGAAGTAGAGAAACAAACTGGTAAGATTATTAAGATAGTCAGGTCTGATAGAGGTGGCAAATATTATAGTAGATTTACTGAGATGGGGCAAAGGGAATGACCATTAGCGCGATTTCTCAAAGAGGAATGCATTGTGCCTCAATATACTATTTCTGGTAGTGCCTATCAGAATGGTGCAGCTGAAAGGAGAAATCGTACACTTAAGAAAATAGTCAGAGCTATGTTGAATTATTCAACACTTCCCATAAAGTTGTGGGGTGAAGCCGTAAGGACTGTTGTGCATATTTTGAATAAAGTTTCTACGAAACCTGTACCTAAAACTCCTTATGAGTTGTGGACAGGTAGGAAACCATCATTGTCTTATATGCACATATGGAGATGTCCTGCAAAGGCTAAGTCGTATAACCCCCACATTAAAGTCTTTGATTCAAGAACAACCAATGGATATTTCATTGGTTATCCAGAAAGATCAAAAGGGTACAGGTTTTATTGCTCATCTCGCTCACCACAGATTGTTGAAACGAAGACCAAATTCCTAGAAGATGATTCAGTAGGATTAAGCGCACTTTAAAGTCTTGGTTTTGAGGAAGTACAGGATCCAGTTTTATCACATGTTAAAAAAACATCGAAAGATACCATATTATTATTCCTAATGATGATGTGGTTGATCATTCAGTTGTTAATGTACAAATCCAAAGTGAACCTATTGTGGACAATGCAGAAGAGCATAAACAAGATGATCAGGTTCAATCTGAGCTTGAAGAACGACCTGTTTAGAGATCCACAAGGATTAGAAGATTTGCCATACATCTTGATTATGTAGTGTACCTTCAAGAGCCTGGTGATTTCATATATATGGATGATGACCCATTGACTTTTATGGAAGCTGTTGAAAGCAAACAATCTTCGCACTGGATAGAAGCTATGAAAGAATAGTTAGACTATAGCTAAAAATCAAGTGTGGAATCTTGTCACGTTACCTAAAGGAGTAAAACTCGTAGGGTGTAAATGGGTCTTTAAGACCAAGAATGACTCCAAAGGTAACATAGAGAGACATAAAGCAAGATTGATTGCTAAAAGATTCACCCAGATGGAGGGCATTGACTATAATGAGACATTTTCTCATGTCTCAACTAAGGAGTCAATGAAGATAATTTTGGCCTTCGTAGCTCATGATTTAAAGTTACATCAGATGAATGTGAAAACAGCGTTCCTCAACGAGGATCTGAATGAAGAGGTATACATGGAACAACCTCTTGGTTTCTCTTAAAATTATCGTCTGGTTTGCAAGCTCAACAAATCAATATATGGACTTAAGCAGGCCTCCCAACAGTGGTATATTAAATTTTCCCAAGTCATTGTGACTTTCAGGTTTACAGAAAATATTATTGATCGATGTATATACCTTAAGGAAAGTGAAAGTAAGTTCATTATATTGATGTTGTATGTAGATGACATCTTACTTGCAACCAACGATATAAAGTTGCTTTCAGAGACAAAACAGTTTCTTGCATCATATTTTGATATGAAAGATATGAGTGAGGTTGCTTATGTTCTTGGCATTGAGATTCGTCGAGACAGAGCAAAAGGTTTTCTAGGTCTTTCTCAGAGATCCTATATAGATAAGGTGTTAAAGCGATATGGGATGGAGAATTGTTCTCCTAGTTCTATACCCATATCAAAAGGTGACAAACTGAGCCTATAGAATTGTCCACAGAACGATATTGACAAAGCACAGATGAGTGCTTATCCATATGCATCAGTTGTTGGCAACTTGCAGTATGCACAGATATGTTCTCGACCAGATTAGCAGATTTCAGTCTAACACAGGTTTACCTCATTGGAAGACTACCAAGAAAGTCTTGTGGTACTTGCAAGAGACAAAAGACTATATGTTGATGTATCATAAAGTTGATCACCTCGAAGTCATTGGCTACTCAGATGCGGATTTAGAATGATGCCTTGATAGTATAAAGTATACTACTGGGTACGTCTTTTTACTTACTGGGAGCGCGATCTCTTGGAGGAGTGGAAAGCATACGACTACTGTTGCCCACACTATGGAGGCTGAATTCATAGCATTGTACGAGACTACTTCATAGGCTATATGCTTAAAGAACTTCATATCACAGTTAAAGGTGATCGATTCCATTAGAAAATCACTGAAAGTCTACTGTGATAATGAAGTTGCAGCATTCTTTTCTAACAACAAAAGTACCACGTCGTGCAAACATATGGAATTGAAGTATTTTGTTATTAAAAAAAAGATGGAGAATCATTTAGTGCATATTGTTAATATTGGTACTAAGAGATGATCGTTGATCTTCTTACTAAAGGGCTATCACCGAGATTATATTCCGAACATGTAATGAGAAAGGATTGTTAAACCCTTTTTGACATATGCATACAAATAAAGTGATCACTTTCAGTTCTTGATTCTTATTATGGTTATTGTTAATCTCATAAAAATTAGATATTCAATTAAAAACCTATAGAATAGATTATAAAGGCCAATTTATTCATCAAGTTATTCCCATAAGGTTTTCTGGTTAAAAGGTTTATCGTCAGATCAATTGGGAGAATGTTACATCCCCCATCCGATAAACCAGGTATAGGATAAAGGAGAACGGTTATGCAAACCATTTTCACTAAGGATACAGGGAAGAGATAAGTCTACTCACCGGCTGTCTAAAGAAGTCTGGGCTTGTGGTGGCAGCAGCCCGGCTGAGCTGAGAACCTCGGGCGACCTCCGGCCTAACAATGGCTGCCTCATGTACGCTGTCCTCTGTGTTTTCTGTTTTTACGCAGGGCCATCACCTCTCGGGATAAGCTATGCGTTTTGCCGGACGAGCAATCCCATCATCCCACGGAGCGCCTTCCATTTCCTATTGGAGTTTCAGTGACAAATGGAATATTCACACTCCAAAGACGCAAATACAGATCCTAGAATGGAAACATTTCCAAGCCTCAAGGCACCATTCATGCTCTAAGAAGAATAACCAAGCGACACACTCTCTCCAAGGGGTTCTTGGTTGCACCCAAATGTCCAGAAAACTTGGATACGTCGGAAAATTTTGTTCTGCTCCATATTGCAATATCCCAAAATCATTCCAGTTATTCTGAAAAAGTGGGTGCATCTTTACACTCTAAATCTAAACCCCACATTTTGGACACCTAACATCATTCCTAGGTAGAGATTAAAAAGGATTTAGATGACAATGGCTTGCCGATTGGAGTCCGATTCCAGGGAGCGGGTATATGCTAGGCATTGAGGGTTGAGGAAAATGGGGAGAATGCCTCTCCATTTTTCCCTTCCATATTGAAAAAAAAACTCCTTCATGGCTGAGGGGTGACGGTATCTCTCGGCAGGAGGCGCAGACGGAGAGGCGGTCTGGCACCAGAAACGATCGCCGGAATCGTCATCGGAGGCTTCGCCGCGCTCAGCCTCGCGTGTATGCTCTTCATCTACCGCTACGAGGTGAGGACGAAGATGGCCGATACCGCAGAGGGGTGGCAAAATTCTCCGACGACCAGTAGAAGACGAAGAGGACGAACGCCGGGAGATGTTCATGCCTGCGCGGGAAAGGGATCGGCGATGAGAGCGTCTCGGAGAGCATGAGCTCCATCTCGGAATCGGAGGATGAGCTGCGGGAGCAGAAACCGGGATGCCTCATAACGGTGGACGGCGAGTGCCCGGAGATGGATGTCGATCGGCCGGATTGGTTCCTGTGTACCCCTCTCCCTGTTACGTCGTTAAGGTGTTTTCTATGGTTTTTCTTTAGTATGGAAGGGCAAAATGAAGAGGCATTCTATCCATTTTTCCAAACCTTAATGCATTTACACGTGGCGAGCATGGCATATACCCGCTCCCTGGAACCCGACTCTGCCGACTGTGGTGCTAGCTTGGATAAGTGAAACCTTGCTTTGGGTGTCAACGGATCGGGTTTACTCGGACCCGACCCAAACCAAACCCTATAGGGTCCGAGTACTGTGATAAATAAGAAGACCTGATTAAGACTCGAGTTGGGATCCGAAGGTCTGATTAATACATGGACTCAGGTATAGTTTGTGAAATTTTATAACAGACCTGAGCCCAACCCGAGTTCCGATTAAGAGCCGCAAATTTTCAGCATAAAAATGATAAAAAAAATATTGTTTTACTGGGTATGGCCCGGGTCTGGTTCATGTAGTTCTTATCAAGTCCGGGTATGGTTTCTCTTATTGTGGGTCTGATTAGACTCAGATCCACAGCCGATACCGTACCCAAAAATCGGAGTCAAGTCTGGTTCCACCTGGGTCCGAACAAAACCCAACCCGTTGACACACCCTATTTACACCTATTCCAATCGGTCTGTTCTTAATCAAACATCAGGAGGCTGATGCTTCCAAAGTGCCAGCACTAGTGCACCATCAAAGTAACACATATTATATGCATCTGTGCGTATAGTATCTGTGCGTATAGTGCATTGTCCATGGTGCCAGGCTTTAGCAATATACATAAAGTTCCGGATTAGAGAAAGCTGTGCATACTTTTGATTTCTTAGTGATTGGTAAACTGTAAGCGTTCAATCGTATTAGCATTTGCAAAAGCTAAATTATGCTTCTACGCCATGAATAGCAATTGTTAGGCAAGATGTTCTCTTTTTAAACCGATTATTTATTGAGCATTTTACAGGATACAAGCCAAAGACCGTGACTTGATATCGGGAAAAGGAGAAAAAAAAAAGCCCACTGAACAACATACAAGAAAAGAAATATGGATTCCCTTTTCTGTTTTCTTCTCTCAATCTACAAAGATATTACACAAACAAAAATCAAAAACTTAAGAAACTCCTTGGAGTGATAATCGTTCACGCAAGGTATCAAAAATTGCAGTGGCTGCCGTGTTCTGGGCAAATGTCGACTTCAAGCGGCCAAGCAACTCACCATCTTTTGCCTGTGATGCAGCATCTGCAGCTTCCTTTGCCATGCCAATGCGAGCATATGCCTGTCATCGACATTTTGATTAACAGCAAACATATAAAGATGATGATATGCAACACAGTTTTAAGTTATACTCTGAACCAAACAGTGTATACACTTGAACAACTTATCCCAACTTCACAATGGCCATGGGCAAATTCTTGACATGTATCGTGTACCATCCATCTCCACAACAGACATCGGTTGGGATCAAGCAAATACATTAAAATATTGTCAGCTCATCTCGATGACCCTAACTACAAAGGTGACATATGCATGGAAATTGGCATAAAACACAATATATGATATTTTCAGTTAGAGAGGTATGTCATTAGCAACCATAATGAACTTTAAGTGACCCAAATGAGTTGCAAGCGAAGAAAAAGACTGAAAAGATCACAAAATACCAAAACAAAAGTTAAAAAGAACCCCTTTCGAGGAGAAATTCATACTTCAGCTCTTTCCCGAGGATCTGCCAGCTTTGGGATGTACTTGAGAGCTTCATTTTTTCTCATCAGCATCGATACATGCTTCCACAAAAGGTTTGTAACCTATTCATCTCAAAAATAACAAATGTAAGCACAAGATTGTGATATTACAAATAGAAGCCAACCAATGAATCACATGCATATGTGAAGAGAGTGAAATCAGCTTCAATATTTCCTTGTAAAGGATTATGAGGACAAAAGCTATCCAATACTAAGATGCAGTCTTGACAGGATACAGGCACACGAGGACTTGCTGACATGAGAAGCACTGACAAATAAAGGACTTCTAAAACAGTTTGGCAGGACCAACACATAAAAAGTGCAGGTCCTCGACTTAGGCAGGCTATCCAAAGTTATCTGAAGTTCTGGACTTTCCAAGTATCAATTTAGCAATATCAACGATTCATCTATGAATCTTATTCTGCATTTCCTTCTATCCTTTTCAGATGGTTACCATTCAAGCATGTAGAAGAGAATGTTCAAGCAGGAAACAAACAAAAAGCAGATACTGGATTAAAGTAAGTTGCTCATAAATATACAAAATCACCACATACCTATTGGTGGTTTTTTCTCTTTGGAAAATTTTTCTAGAGCATCCCAATCTCTTATAGTAGCCAAAGCAAAAACTTTAAGCCAATACCAACGCTTGTCAGATACCTGCAAAAAGTATTTAGCTCAATAAGCATTATAAGATGAAGAAAAGAGAGTAAAAGATGCCATAAGAAGAATATCAGTAAAAGACTCCAACCTTAAATTCTGTCCTCACTTTCATTGCAGCTCGATGATTACCCAGTACAATACAAGTACGTATTGTATCACTGACACTTGAATCAACAAATATAGCCTGCTTTGTAGTCACTTCTAGTTCATGCTGCAATCTGTAAAATTTACAAGGATCATTATTGGTATCAAAGAAGAAGGAAATATGTGATCCAAAGATAGACCAGTAAATCCACTTCTAGTATCCATTCTAGATCATGATATGGACCAAAAGTTAAAATTTTGCAAGTTCAAGTGAAGAATAGTGTCACATAAATGTATTGTGCTTGTTAACAGCTCAGTTTGCATCACTAGTTTCACGGCCACCACAAGCAGGTCCAACTTGGATAATATTTTAACATTGATTTCATGGAATAGGTTTTCTGGGTTACAATCTTTTGGGTTTATGATATAGCAGCATCTTGAAATGTTTCAGAACTGGCCTTAGGTTGGCAGGCCAAAGATTTAGCAACCTTTCCTATCATAGAGGTTTTTCTGTCCAACTAAGGAAAGGAAAGTATGCCCATTGCCCATTTCTTGTTCCCAACAGACTTAAAAATGACCCAGGACCTCAACAAAGACCCCAATTGGAGATGGCCATCTGGTGTAAAATCTTCTGCAATTCTCACGCTTGGTTCAAAGGGAGCTTCAAGGATGGGCTCTTATGGCTTCTGAACAGAATGCAACATCATCCCTTGCTTACCTCTACCAATTCTGATAGCAATACCTGCTTGCTTGTCTACAAACTACAAAGGAAGCAGCAGCAACCACTGCTCATCAAGGAAGTGGAGGCATGTTTGGGCTCACCTCCGTGGCCTCATGTTCACCAGTGCATGGGTGAAGTGTAAGCGTGGTAATATGAGGCCATTGTGTTTGAACCTATGCCAACAAGAGTTTCGTAGAGAACAAAGATGGTGAGATATTCTGCACCACCCACTGCACTCATGCCTAGCCCCACTTCAATTTTGTGAGATCTGGAATATGGTTGAAGATCTTTATTCAGGCTACAATATTGATAGAGACAGTCCTATATTACAGAACAGCCATGAATGCATGTTTGATGCTCTATTTGGAATGGAAGCAGATAGCTTTTGCTTAGATTTGCAGGATCTCCCGTTGTTACTATTGATAGTCAATAATCAAAGTCAGCATTATGCTACTAAAGAGCCAGGCAATGAAGTAATGAAATCAAGGACCAAGTTCCATTTTAATGGTCTATGTCGCACAGTCGCACACATGGATTTAACATGAGGTGGACATAAGACATGGATAAGAGATTATGAAAGTAAGATGGAAATGTAAATATATATTAATATATAAGCTGATTGAGAAAGATATGCTTATATATTTGATTTATGAAAAATATAAGCATAACTGTACATTGTAAAATGAAGATCGAAGACCAGGGAACTTTTTGCGAGCAGGGGTGCTGAGGATGATCCATGATACTTTGATGCCAAAGACAGAATTTCTTAACACTATCCTTGCACTTGAGGATCTTAGTTTCCCCTGTATCACTGTTTCTGCTGCAAATGCAAGATGGATTGCGTGGATGAGAGATATTGTGGAAGGACGTAAGCTGCTTCTGCTCAGTTTTGATATGATCGTTTGTTAGAGATTTCCTGACATTATCCTATGTAAATTTGTTGTTTGTATTCCTCCAACTGTACATCACATACAGAGGAAAGATAAACCACCTGACTGGAAGTGTATTTAGGTTATCAGCACTTTTATTGCTGAGAACCCCCTAGGGAGGGGACCCTTTTCCCCCAGCTTGATAATAAAAAAAGATATGAAGAGTGAGTGAGAGAGAGAGAGATGTCAGTTTGCAGCCCAACACAGTACTATATTTTCCTATAAATAGCAAACTATGAGTTTGAAGACACATAATGAACTAGGTTTCCACTTCAACAATTTTGCATGTTCTTCAGCAACCTTTGACTCGAAGGTATGCTCTTTTGTCTCAGAGAACAGATTCTGAGTTTGCTCGATAAGCTTTATACGCGGGCCGTAAAGGGGAGAACCCTTGCTGGCCAATGGGTTCTTCCCTATCACCCATGACTCCCTCCACAACAAGAAAGCTAAGTCCTATGACAAAAGATATACATCACATCAACTGACAACACAACACAAACAAAAAGTTTAGTGTTTAGCGTTGAGCATGTAATAATAAAAAAAGCAGTACATTATTAACTAACCTGAAGCCGTATATAAAAGAGAAAGTATTTGGTCTGTGTCAAAGTTATTCAGCATAATTGGCAAAACACATACCATGAACCACTAAAAAAATGCAGAAAATGAAGCATTTTGCAAATGGTTTAATGTATGAATGTTGATACAAGGTGAAAGTGCATCACAGCATGCATAAGTTAATTAACAACATTCACAATTCACAAATAAACTCCAACCAATTCTGTTTTTTTAGGTGATTCATGTTGGGTTGCCTCAATGAATTTGAAACATGAGACCTAAGATCCTAGGGAATGCTGGGGCTTAACGAGTTTGAGACAGTAAGTTCCCCAAGTGAACCATGTCGGTTCCCTTTTTCTTTTTCTTTTTCTTTTTCTTTTTCACAAACCATGTCAGCAGGACTTGCAGCACACCAATTTGCCAATACAGCCTACAACATGATCATCAGGGGAATGTAACATTTCCTATCACTGAAGAAGAAAATCAAGATGTTTTCAAATCATAGTCACAAATATTGCTTTCCGCTTATCGGCAAGGGTTTTTTTGGCAGGGGAATGTAAAAATAAATTCTTTTTTCTTAGGAATATCCCAGGAGAGCCTTGGGCATTCTTTAGAGAACAATAAAATCATTCAATTTCTTCACTTTGTCAAAAAAAATGTGATATTCGTGACATTTTTTTATCATATTCTGACCATTACAAAAACCAAGATATTTAAAAATATTGTGATATTTGGTGACTATGATTCAATTACCAAAATTTCAATGCTTCCAAAAGTGCAAATTCCTGAATAAGTCATAGCTTGCCTTGCTTGTCTCCAAGTGTGCAATGGGATAGACCAATGTTGTAATGATCATATAGGAACCCATATTGGAAGGGCTGGCAATACGGGTGTATCGTATTGTATCGTAAGATACAGAAAACCTCATTTTAAAATCATAAAAAATAAAAATGCACAAAAAATTTAGAAAAAGTCATAGAATAAAAAAAAAGAAATCAATTTTAAGGATTATGAACAATTGGAATGGCTGGCGATACGGGTGTATCGTATTGTATCGTAAGATACAGAAAACCTCATTTTAAAATCATAAAAAATAAAAATGCACAAAAAAACAAAAAAATTTAGAAAAAGTCATAGAATAAAAAAAAAAGAAATCAAGTTTAAGGATTATGAACAATTAAACATACACATGTACAACTATAACATGCAAAACAATATGGTAACAAACTAACAACTAACAAAACAAAAGGTTTATTATTAAAGAGTCACAATAGATAATAAACAAAAGCAAAAATTTTTGAAAAAATAAATTATAACAATCACATAATACAGAAATACAATAAAATTTAAATAACTAAAAAAATAAAAATATGACCACAAAGATAATTAAAACACATTTTAGTCAAACTGCAATATTAAATAAACTTAATTATGAAAATTGAGCATGAATAAATATGTAACAACTATCAAATATAAAAGTTATAATTATGATGTTCTAACAATGTATCCATTACATATATCAAAAGAGTAAAATAAAAAAAAAAGAAAATAATGTCATTTCTAAGTAGTATGCATTAAAAAAGAGAAATTTCATAATGTTTTCATTGATTAGTTTCACTAATTACAATAAGCACAAGAGTGCTCTTCCATAATAATATTTCTCTTCTCTTCTTTCTTGTCTTCACTAATCACAATAAATTAAGAAGAAACTTCTATTTTTTTGTTCACATAACTTATGAAATAAGTGAATAGGACTCTATTAAAGTCTTATTTATATAAAAAATTGTCACTAAAAGTGAAAAAGGATCCAAAATAAATTGCTTGAAAATTTTCAACACAAAAAAGTGAAAAAGCTGCCGTATCTTACAATACAGCATGTATCATACGATACAGTACCATATGGTGTGATACGGTCCAATATGCCACATTTTCAGATTCAGGGGGTATATCGTATTGCATGGACCAGCAATACTGCGATATACTGTATCATATACAATACAATACTGATAACACTGGGATAGACAATGGAATAGCGATACTAGAAATCATTTCTTTGGAGATCAAGTGCCCAAGACCTCCCTCAAGGCAATGCTCTTAGAAAAGCCAGAACTCTCAAAATGAACAGCAGAAGAAATTTTCTAGCTCTGGCAAGAAAAAAGTATGGAGAGGCACAGTACCAATAGACCATGTTGAAAATTTTTAAGCAAATACATCCACTGCTTCTGCTCAATAGATGTAAAGATTCTGGCTTCAAACAAGCTAGGCACATTTTTCCTAAAATCAAGGGTTTAGGACAATACATATTGTATCTAGTATCCTGCTGCTAATTTACTAGCCACAACAACAATACCATTCTAAATAGGAAATACTCGAGTTGACAGGAGTAATAGAGGCAAATATAAAGAAATTAATTCTGAAAAAAAATTCAAATCCTTCAAATTGTGTCTGATACATGATAAATAAACCAGCTGCAAGTCAATTATTTGTTGAATAAGATATTCAATTAGAACATCTCATCATACATTTGGCAAAGCATTAACAAAGCAACATAAGCAAAACATACATGAAGCTGCCCAGCTGATAGGTAGAAGTCCTTGAGAAACTCATGCTTGTAGCACCTAACACCGCACAAAGTGTTTAATATCAACTTTCCACAATCCTATCAAAATAACATTAAATTACTGAACATAGTAAAAAGAGAGAAGAACTATGGGAAAACAGTGTAGCATATAGTGGTACCTTGCATAAGTAATAAATAGATCACGAGCCAAAGGTTTTCCCTGTATCATTGTGAAAAACTCCAGAGGAGCCTTCTGTATTATGAAGAGAGTATGTCATTTCATGCTGAAAACTTAGTATTATTTAATGGTAATAAAACAAAGCGTTCAGTTTAACATAGTCCATGTGTTAGACAAAAAACACAGGTATTTTCCGACATGTCGTACAAAGTACACAACAAGAACAACTGGTTGGGTAACTAGTTGAAAAGAACAATATTTACAGACATCCAGGAACCAATCCCACAATCAACAGATGATTCACCAAATAGGAGTTGCCTAGCCCAGATGATAAATTTGTGAAATATCCAAACCATCATGTGGTGAGCAAAACCAAGGACGTAGGATACCAAGGCATGCAATGTTTGCACACGGACAATAAATATGTCATTGGGTAAAGAAGTCATTAACATGTTACACAAGACTGACACTAATATGTAAAACAAATGTTGACTCAGCTGCAGAACATAAAAGAGAACAAATTTGACAAAAAAAAAAACAAATACCTTCTGCCAGATATGGAATAGAACAAGATAAACCAGATCAGTGTCGCCACTTTCAGTTGCCTTTATCAAGGCTCGATCCTCTTCTCCCATGCTTAACAAGAGGGGAACCTAAGCAAAAGGCAACATATGTGAAAATGTCATAGTGCTTCATCAAGTAATTAGAAATAATGGACTACTGAAATAGCCAGCTACTTGATAAGAAGTTATCTTGACACACAGTCAGAGGAACCATATTAGAAAGCATGAATCCTAGCAACAGAAACCTGAATAGCCTTAACAATGACTTACATCGAAACTTTAATTCTAGGTAGCCATACCTGCTCTGAGGAACGTGGTTCATATTCAACAAGCATAGCTGCTAATTTCCGACGCCCAGTTCGATCTGCATGAGCAGCAACAGCAGCATAAGAAATGCCTTTGCATATTGACATCTGAACCCAGAAGCCATTATTTCAGAAATTATGAAAAGTTCATCAAATAAGAGAGCAACTTTTGACTATAAATTAACTTGATCACTATCTATTCAAATTGCAAACCATATCAAGTAGCATGTCCAGCAGAGGAGTGTCTTGAATAGCCAATGAGGCTGTTATCTTAGCACATGCCCAGTGCATTATCACCACCTCCTGCATGGTGCAGAAAATTGGATAAGCAAAAGCAACAATAGCAAGCTACAACAGTGTTACCAGAAGCTTGCACTTCTTAGAAACTTGCTTCGGAAGCGCGATACTCGCTTCTGAAACTTGATGGAAATCTTGATTCTCCCACACTTCTCCTATGCTTTCCATATGCTTCATCCATGCTTCTTCTATGCTCTCTAGCGCTTCTTTTCATGTTTTTTATGCGCTTTCTCTCACACTTCATACTCACTTCTCATGTGCTTTCTCTGAATTAGTAGTCATCTTTTTTAGATTTCGACAAAAAATTAATTCTTACACTAAAAAATCATGAAATTTAAGAATAGTTATTTTTATTATAGTTTTTATTTGCATTCCATTTTGATTCTCATTCAATTCTTATATGGCTTTCTATTTTATTCCTCACTTCTCACTTCCTATAAATTTTAAAATGCCTCGCTTCTCGCTGCTGCTTAATAGTATGAAAACCTTGAGCTACAATGCAAGAAAAAAGGTAAAGTGTTCCGACATATATATATATATAGAGAGAGAGAGAGGATGGTCCATCACTTGTCCGCTCCTTCAAAATATGTATGTTAGATATATTTTTTGGTAAATCTGACGGTATAGATGTGATCTCCATGGTTGAAAAAACATGATTAGCTTCTTGGATCAAAGTTTTTTAATGTGCAAGAAAGATTATATAACATAAAAATTTTCACAAATTTCAAAACCATTGATTTTTTATTCCATGTAAAATCCTAGCTACACATCAAAAAAAGTTTAATTCAAGAGTCTATTCATATGTTTTTTGTTAGAAAATGGTATTCCACCGTCAATCACAAGAGGAAGAGGAGTAGAGAGGGAAAGACGCGTCGATGGCTGAAAAAAAACAATTAGGGTATGCGGTATTGGCTTCCCATTAAATATATGTTGATACAACTATTAGGGTACGAAAATACCCATTCCATAACAACATAAAATTACATTATGCCATTAATGAACATGTGTTAAAAAAATCGAGTTGGATCTGGATCCTGAGATCCAAACCCAATCGTGAATGACATCTTTTCACCCTCCCTCAAGTTGTACATGGTTTTGAACCATGAACAACTTGTCTTTTAACATCCAGAATCTATCTTTGATAAGCCCTTTTGTAAACAAGTCAGCAACTTGATCAACAGTCAAAACGAATTCTAGTTCAATTTCCTTCTCTTCAACCTTCTGTCGTACAAAATGTTGATCAATTTCAATATGCTTGGCACGACTGTGATAGATAGGATTAAATGACATGTTGATGGCACTTTGATTGTCACAATAGAATACATTTAGAAATTGACTCTCCTACTTCTATCAACAGGTGTGTGATCCATGTTACTTCGGTTGTAGTAGCTGTCATTGACCTATATTCAGCTTATGTGCTCGACCTGGCTATGGTTTTTTGTTTCCTACTGCTCCATGAGACAAGATTTAGGCCAATGAAAACACAGTGTCCTTAGACAGACCTGTTAGTTTTGGATCATGGATCCGACCCGCACCACATTCCAAGGGTCCACCTCGGGATGCGTAGGCGGTGGCATATTTGTAATTTGTTTTTATTACTTGTGTAATGATATACCCTGTACAATACTTATAAGTAATATGAGAAAAGGGAAAACCCTATTGCCGCCGACTCCCCTCTTCTCTCTCTTCTCTCTTTACCTCACCTTTGTCTCTTGTAGGTTGATCTTTCTCACATGGTATCAGAGCACAGGCGCGAAAATCAATCATCTAGAAGACCTATAAGGACCAGCACGTGCTTCTAAAGGACGTAGGATTTATTTTTGTCCCTTTTCCTTAATCAGATTTATTTCTTTCTCTTTTTACCTTAATCCTCTTTCACGTCATTCTAGTTTCTCTTTCGGTTCTTTTCATTTTCAATAATTTTCTGGTACGCACGTCTTAATATTCTGTTCCAATCTGCCGAATCTTTGATTTTCTCCCCAAAAATATATTTGTCCAATATTTTTCTGGTTCGCACGTCACTATTCCTCTGTGTGACGAAGGCACTGATATTATTTTCAGCACACAGCATTGTTGTTTTTCTCTCAATATATCTATGTTCAATATTTTTCTGGTTCGCACGTCACTACTCCTCTGTGTGACGAAGACACTGATATTATTTTCAGCACACAGCATTGTTGTTCTTCCCTCAATACACTGTCAGTACAGTCGACATTTGGCATTCTATTTTGGTATCATCCCATTCCTATTTCCTATCTATTATTGCATCTCATTCTTCATATAATCCATGGATTCCAAGTTGAACCCTAGTTTTCTTACCTCATGACTCACAAGTTATCCCATGATAACTACTTACTTTGGAAGCGTCAGACTGTGCCTTTTATTCGCAGTCATAGTCTTTATGGGCATCTAGATGGGCGATCACCCGCCCCACCTACACATATCATGCAAGAAATAACAGGTGAAGATGGGAAGGTGAGTCAACTTCGAACCACCAATCCTGCTTATGACATATGGGTACAACGGGATCAGACATTAGTTGCTTACATAACTTCCACACTTTCTGATCGTGTTTTACAAACTATTTGTGATGATCAATCTGCTGCCGAGTTGTGGAATGGACTAGCTCATTCCTTTTCTCAGGTTTCCGAATCTCGGGCTTTGCAACTCGTGGCAATTCCAATCCATGCGAAAAGGAAACAAATCTATTACAGAGTTCATGGGGGATGTCAGGGTGATTACAGATCAGTTAACTGCCATTGGAAGTCCTGTATCAGATAAAGATATGGTACAACAGGTATTAGGTAGCCTTGGACCTGAATATCGCATGTTTTGCACGGCACTCCAGGTTGTCTCAGTTCTTCCATGTTTTGATGATCTTCAATCTAAGCTTTTGCAATATGAGGTCAGTTTAAATCAGGAACACGCGTCAGATGATGTTCATCTTGTGATGATGGCACATACGCCTATTCAAACAGGAGTCTTATTTACTCCTCCTCGTCCCAATGGAACACCTATGAATAAAGGAGGATTACTACCTACACCAGGTGGAGGAGGTATTGGCTCAGGCAGTATACCACGAGGGGGACGTGTTCCTACTTGTTTTCTATGCAATAAGCGGGGACATGTTAAAGCAAATTGCTGGTACAATCCTCAGAACCGGAACAAAACAGGGAGGCCAGATAGTAGGTCAGGGCAGAAGGCAACTCAGACGTTTGCACGCACTCCTCAGGGACAGGTTCTTCCACAGGACGTACAAAATATCCTTATGACTACTTTCAATCAGATGAACTTGCGTCAAAATGATGAAGGTATATGGTATATTGATTCAGGGGCAGCAGCACATGTTACTTCTGATGCAGGTAAATTTTCTCACTTGACTCCTTACACTGGAAATGGCACTCATAGGAGATGGATCTCACCACCCCATCTCTCACACTGGAAATGTCTCCCTTTCTTTGCCTGAATCTCAATTACCCTTGTCAAATGTCTTACTCACACCTGCTATTCAAAAGAATATTCTATTTGTGTCAAAATTAGTTGATGAAACAAATTCTTCCGTTGAATTTACTCCTTCTGTTTATCTTAAGGATCTTCACACCAAGAAGACGCTCGCTAAAGGTGAACGGCGCGGGAACATGTACGTCTTTGAAGAATCTCATGTGCCTTTGAAGACGTCGTCTTCAGTAGCCGTGGCTTCTTCAGCTTCTTCCTTTCCAACATTTTTGAGTCAATCTACAGATCATAGTTCTTCATCTAGAGTTTTGGAACTTAATAAGCCTGACTTATGGCATCTCCGTCTGGGTCATTGTAGTCAAGTTTTTCTTGACAAGTTGTCTGCTAAAGGTTTAATACCCGCAGTCAGTTTAGAGTCAAAATGTCCAAGTTGTCACTTATGCAAAAGTCATGTACTTCCTTTTCATAGTATCAATAAAAGAGCAACAAAGCCTTTTGAGATTATATGCTCAGATGTTTGGGGTCCTGCGCCCACTGCCTCTCTTTCTGGATCTCGATACTATGTACTCTTTCTTGACTCTTACACTCGATTTAGTTGGATTTACTTCATGAAAAACAAACATGAAGTTTTCAAGTAGTTCAAACAGTTTCATGCACTAGTCCAAAACCAATTCAATACCAATGTTGTATATTTCCAGTGTGATGGGGGGGAGAATACATATCCCATGATTTTAGTGAATATTTAAAGGAGCATGGCATTACACGTAACATTTCTTGCCCTCATACCCCTCAACAAAATGGAGTAGCTGAGAGAAAACACAGGCATATTATTGAGATAGCCTTGAGCATGATGCACACTGTGGGTATTCCTTTCTCTCTTTGGACAGAGGCTTTCCATACAGCTGTTTACGTTATCAACAGGTTGCCCATGACCATCCTTGAAGATAATTCTCCGTATTTTGTTCTTTATAATTGTCATCCATCATATGAAGAACTACATCCTTTTGGTTGTCTATGTTATGTTCATATTGATCATTCATTGAGAAATAAGTTTCAAGACAGAGTTGTACAGTGCAAGTTTCTTGGGTATGCAGATGACTATAAGGGATACAGGTGTTATGATCCTCATACAGGCAAAATTCGGGTATCTAGAAATGTTGTTTTTTATAATGAAAATTTTGACACTCTGGGTTCATCTTCCACAGATACACAGGACGGTTATGATCCTTGGCTCAGTGACTCACTTTTATATGACTCGTTGCCTTATGAGGATTCATCTTTATTGACAGACAATGAACCTTATACTTTCGATGTGGAACCGCATATGGAAGACATTCCTCCTACAACAACATCCTCACATTTTTCTGGTCTTGTTTATTCTCGTAGACCTCATCCAGTCAATGATGAGACTCCTCTACGACGTTCCACTCGGATTAGACATCCTATAGATCACTGGGTAAGTTATAACAATTTCTCTTTGGATTTTCAACATTTCTAACTAGAGTGTCCAAAGAAATAGAACCTTCCTCTCTTTTCATGAGGTTGTACATTCCCGTGCCTGGGTAGAGGCGATGAATGAGGAAATCGAAGCATTGCATGAATGCAATACATGGGAAATTGTACCAAGGCTAGATAACAAGAATGTTGTAGGATCCAAATGGGTGTACAAGATCAAGCACAAACCAGATGGCAGTGTTGAGCGCTATAAGGCTCGTCTGGTTGCACGAGGCTTCACACAACAGTATGGGCAGGACTACGATGAAACGTTCAGCCCAGTAGTAAAATTGGGCACCGTCAGGATTATCATTGCATTGGCGTTACAACATGGATGGTCACTCAGTCAACTTGATGTTAAAAATGTTTTTCTGCATGGTGAACTAAAGGAAGAAGTTTACATGGAGCAGCCACCTGGTTATAGCATGCATGATCCATCCAATTGGGTATGTAAACTTTGACGCTCTCTTTATGGCTTGAAACAAGCTTCTCGATCTTGGTTTGAAAGTTTTTCCACGGAGATCCAGCATCATGGGTTCACTAAAAGTATTCTAGACCATTCATTGTTCATATTCAAAAGTGATTCAGCTATTGTTTGGGTGCTTATATATGTTGATGACATCATTATTACTGGGAGTGATGAGGTTCACATATCTTTGGTTAAGTCTATGTTGATGGCTAAATTCAAGATGAAAGACTTGGGTCCCTTGCGATATTTTTTGGGTGTGGAAGTTGATAGTCGACATGAGACTATTACATTGAGCCAACATAAGTACACTATTGATATTTTACTTGCTACAGGGATGGAGAATTGTAAACCAATTAGCACACCTTGCCTTCTAAATCATAAGCTAAGTGCTAAAGAAGGCACTACTTATCATGATCCTACTTTGTATCGTCGAGTTGTAGGGATGTTACAATACTTAACATTCACTAGGCCTGACATAGCATACTTTGTCAATCAGGCTTCACAGTTTATGCATGCTCCTACAGATGTACATATGGAAGGAGTAAAAAGGATCCTTCGGTATTTAAAGGGTACGATTGGAGATGGCTTGATGTATACCAAGGACACAGCTTATACGTCAAGGCATCGACTAGACGCGAACTGGGTTGGTGATCCTGACGAGTGCAGATCAGTTTCGGGGTATTGCATTCTTATCGGCAATAATATTGTAACATGGAGTAGCAAGAAGCAAAAGGCAGTGGCGCGATCTAGTACTGAAGCAAAGTATCGTGCAATGGCAGCAGGAACAGCCGATGTTACATGGGTGAGACATCTACTGCAAGAATTACAAGAACCGATCTCGTCCTCTATGCTTCTTTGCAATAATCAGAGTGCTATTAATATTGCCTTCAATCCCATCCTTTATTGTCGCACGAAGCATATCGAGATCGATCAACACTTTGTTAGACAAAAGGTGGAAGAAAAAAAAATTGAACCTGCATATGTTCGGTCAGATATGCAAGTTGCTGACATCTTTACCAAGGGATTATCCACTCATCAGTTTTGGGCACTAAAAGACAAGTTGAGCATGATCAAAGACCATACTCAACTTGAGGGAGGCTGTTAGTTTTGGATCATGGATCCGACCCGCACCACATTCCAAGGGTCCACCTCGGGATGCGTGGGCGGTGGCATATTTGTAATTTTTTTTTATTACTTTACAATACTTATAAGTAATATGAGAAAAGGGAAAAACCTATTGCCACCGACTCCCCTCTTCTCTCTCTTCTCTCTTTACCTCACCTTTGGTTCTTGCAGGTTTATCTTTCTCACAAGACCTATGCTCATCTGGATCTCCTGACCAATCTGCATTTGTGTAAGTAAGAAGTTCATGCATGTGATAGCCATGGATACTCTTTCTATACACAAGACTATCTCCAATAGATCCCTTCAAATATCGAAGAATGCGTTTAACAGCTTCCATATGCCCAATATGCGGTTCATGCATGAACTGAGATACCTGATTGACAGAATAGACAATATCAGGCCGAGTGAATGTAAGGTACTGAAGCATTTCTACTATCCTGCGATATCCTGTAGGATCCTGATACAAATCTCCATTACACTGGGTGTGCTCAGGGGCTTGCAATCTATCATACCTGTCTTGCTAAGAACATCAATGGTATACTTATGTTGGGCAAGTGTCATGCCTTCAGTAGTCCTATCAACTTCTACTCCAAGAAAATATCGCAGTTTACCAAGATCATTCATCTTGAATCTATAGTTCAAGAGTTCTTTAACTTGTTCAATATGTTAATTAGAGTTACCTGTAATGATAATGTCATCAACATATATCAATAACAGGGTAACTATATCTTTACATTTGAATATGAAAAGAGAATGATCAAGAAGAGACCGACTAAAACCATATTTTTCCACTTCAAGAGAGAAACTGTCAAACCAAGATCGAGAAGTCTGCTTCAGACCATATATAGCTTTCTTTAACCTGCACACATATTCTTTGGAGTTCCCTTCTGCATACCCAGTGGGTTGCTCCATGTATACTTTTTCCTTCAGAGTTCCATGTAGAAATGCATTTTTCACATTCAGTTGACTGAGAGTCCACTGGTGCTCAACAACCAATGATAGTATGACTCTGATGGTGTCCATTTTCACCACCGGACTGAAGGTCTCGTCATAGTCTTGTCCTTACTCTTGTGTGAAGCCCTTGGCAACCAGTCTAGCCTTGTATCGCTCGATAGTACCATCCGATTTATACTTTTATCTTATACACCCACTTTGACCCAACCACATTTCGATTGTATGGTCTGGGAACAATATCCCAAGTGCCACATTCATGAAGAGCCTTCATTTCTTCGTTCATAGCTTCAATCCATCTTTTAGAATTTATTGCTTGATAAAATGTGGTGGGTTGATCTTCCTTACCAAAAGAGGTTAAGAAAAGTTGAAAATCCATCGTGAAGTTCTCGTAACTAACCCACCTATCAATAGGATGTCGAGGCCGGATAGACCTTATGTGAATAGGTGATTGAATGGAAACAGAAGGAGAATTCAGCTCCTGATTAGAGCTGGGAAATATCTCCTTCTCACGTCGAGAGTAAACAATGTCTTTATACCTTTCGGAGGCCAATGATGGTTTAGAGATCACACTTTCCTGAGTTCTTTGCTCAGCAGTAGACACGTTTCCCCCATCTCTTTGATTACAGTCTAAAGAACAAACACCGTCGATACTAGAAAAGAGATCAGAGTTCAACCAAGGGTGATAAATTTCAATTTCAGGAGAAGTGTCAACATTATGACCAAAATTTGATTCATCAAACACAACATTTCTGGATATCTTGATGCGCTTGCTCACGAGATTATAGCATCTGTATCCTTTGTACTGTAAGGCCTTATCCTGAAACTTGTGTCGCATTGAACTGTCAACATGAACATAACATACACACCCAAATACACGCAATTCATGATAATTTGGATGCACACCATGCAAAGAGAAATGGGGTGATTTGTTTTCCAAGATATTCATGGGCAATCGATTTATTACATAGACTCTTGTATGAAAAGCCTCTGCCCATAAGGTAACTAAAAGATTACTATTATGCATCATGCTCATTGCACTCTCAACAATATGGCGATGCTTCCGTTCAGCAATCTCATTCTGTTGAGGTGTATGAGACCTGCCTACTTATTCCATTTGTTTGAAGGAAATTAATAAAGTCATTTGAAGAGAACTCACCCCCTCCATCACATTGGAAACAAGTAATATTCTCAGAGAATTTATTTTGAACAAAGGAATGAAAATTTTAAAACCTGAAGGTTTTAGATTTACTTTTCATGAAGAAGATCCATGTATATCGAGAATAAATATCAACAAAAATGAGATAATATTTAGTGTCAGACATGGAAGGAACTAGAGCCAGACCCCAAACATCAGAACATATAATTTCAAATGGTCTTGAAGCTCTTTTATTAATGGAATGAAATGGAAGAACATGCCTCTTACACTGAAGACAACTAGAACATTTTTTATTATCGACACTTAAATTCAGACTTGACTTGAGAATAAGACTGCTTGAAACAAGCTTATCAATAAAGCGACTACTACAATGACCCAGATGACTATGCCAAAGATTCGGCTCAATACATTCAGAAATATTAAGAACACTCTCAAGAGGAACTGAAGATGATGATGTGAGCTTCAAGATGGAATGAACATGTTGAACACGAGAGGAAGGATTCTCTTGAAACACGTACATATTCCCTTGTCGTTTTCCTTCAGCGAACGTTTCCCTCGTGTGAAGGTCCTTAACATGAACAAAAAAATGAGTAAACTCAACTGAAGCATTAAAGTCATCGACAAGCTTAGAGACAAAAACAATATTTTTCTTGATATTAGGAGCATTAATGACATTTGAAAGAGCAAGGAAAGAGTTGGACATAGGAATTACAAAATTTTCAATATGTGAAATATGGTGATGAAACCCATCTCCAGTGACAATACTATTTCGACCAACATAAGGAACAAGATTTAGGAGCTTACCAGTATCACTAGTGACATGAGTGGTTGCACCAGAATCAACATACCAAGTACCTTGATCATTCTGTTTGATGTTTAATGCAGCAAAGGCAGATAATAACAACTCTTTTACTTCTCCAGTATTCTTCAATATATTTGTTCCCTTTCTTGTCTCTAATTGTTTTCCTCTATTTTGCAGGTTAAACCAGCAATTTGCTTTTATGTGCCCCTTTTTGTTGTAGAGAAAGCAAGTAGGTATTGTCCTTTGTCTTTGCAGATTAGGAGGCATACTGGGAGTAGGTAATATTCCACAGGCTCCTTGTCCATTCTTCTCTTGACCTCTCCTTTCCCGAGATTCATATATGCCATGTCCTCGACCATAGGTAACTCCTGTGACAAGAACATTGTGTGCTCCAATGGGGTTGTGAATACCTTCAGAGAATCCCTTCAAGGTCATCTCATACTGTAAGAGCTTAGCACGAAGGTCTTCAAATGTAGGTAAGTCTAGCAAACACAGCAAAGAAGTAACCATCATGTGATAATCGGGTCTCAGCCCGCTCAAAGTCTGCTGCACCATATCTTTGTCACTGACCGCGCAACCCACGATGGCCAACTCATCCGTGATAGTCTTCATTTTGTTTAAGTACTCCATGACAGTCATGGAGTCTTTCCTCAACATTTGAAACTCTCTTTAAAATAAAATTCTAACCTGAGAAACTTGAGAATATGTCTGAACAAGACGATGACATAACTTCATAGTTGAGCAGTCATCAGGGATTGCCACAAGCACCTCCTGTGACAGAGTGAAAGTGATGTAGGCAACCAAAGCTTAATCTCGCTTCATCCAGGATATATACTCTAGATTTCTAACAAAAGTAATTGAAGCGTCACCCTCCTCATTCTTTCCTTCTTGTGATATGAACTCTGGAGGAACAGAAACATAGCCATCCATATTTCCAGAAAGATCCTGACTCCTTATCAATGGGATGATTTGTCTCTTCCAGGTTAGAAAATTTGAATTGTTCAATTTCTCAGACACAAGCTGACTGAGAAAGTTGGAAGAAAGACCATATTGAGAAGAAGAAAATGAATCCATAGTCGATGGGAAGCGAAAAACGAAGAAGATTAAGAAACCGAAAGAGAAGTCACTTTAGAGCAAACAAAATAAAAATTTAGAACAAATAATTGAACTTCAGAGAACTCGACTGCCTTTTCCTTCTTTTTTAATAATAATAATAATAATAACATGCAGACCCGAGGCAGAAAAAACAGAATATGCAGTAAAGAAAAATAAGTATTCAATCAGTAAGAAAATGCATGAATATGAAAATAACGTGTTTTCTTTCTAAAAGGGAAAATTCCAAAGTAGAGAGAAAGATAGATTCAGAGTGATATTAATCAATCAAGGCAGAACAGAGATCGTGTTCAGGTCAGATTCTGTTCTGACATCAATATGGGAAAAAGGAAAGAACGAGTTTGACGTGATTTCAATCTTTGAAATCACGCAAACATGAATTCTGATATTGCGTGGTTAGGTAAGATTATTGTATGGGTGAAATCAGATGCAGCAATATGAAAGAAAGAACAGTGAGAGAAGAAACAAATAGGAGAAGAAGATAATGCAAAGTTAAAGAGCAAATCAGATATTTTGGATTGTGAAGGAAAAGAAGAAACGATATGAACAGAGAGAGAAATACCTTAGAAGAGGACAAAGAGGCTGGACTTAATGCTCATAGGAGAACACGATCTTTAAGGAAGGATCTCTTGCTCTGACACCATGTTAGAAAATGGTATTCCACCGTCAATCACAAGAGGAAGAGGAGTAGAGAGGGAGAGAGGCGTCGATGGCTGCAGAAAACCCAATTAGGGTCTGCGGTATTGGCTTCCCATTAAATATATGCTTATACAACTATTAGGGTACGAAAATACCCATTACATAACAACATAAAATTACATTATGCCATTAATGAACATGTGTTAAAATAAAACCGAGTTGGGTCTGGATCCTGAGATCCAAACCCAGTCGTGAATGACATCTTTTCATTTTCAACCATGGAGATCACATCAATATGGTCAATTTTGCTAAAAAAATATCTAATATGCACATTTTAATGGGGGAGGACAAGGGGTGGAGCATTGCCCTTCTCATATATATATATATATATATATATATATATATATATATATATATATATATATATATATATATATATATATATATATATATATATATATACATATATATATATACATATACATATATATATATATATATATATATATGTATATGTATATATATATGTATATATATATATAGGTGTGAAATGATACGTGCTAAACGAGTTTTGTAGGGTTTTTTCATTTTATTTTTAAATTCTGACCGTACAGATGTGATCTATGTACTTGATTTTATAGGGATCAGCTCTTGAAGTGTTTGATTCCAACACATGGGTGGGTTTTTATAAGGTTCAAAAAATCAACGGTCGAAAATCCTTGTAAATTTTTTAGGCTCCAAATATCATTTTTTTCATAGAAAACACATGATCCTAATGTGGATTCCTCATAAATCAACCATGCCCAACACATTTATGGGGTCAGAACTGCAAGAAAAAACACCGAAAGGGCAGAAAAAAACATTTAGAACGTATCAATTTTGCACCTACCCATCTCTCTCTCTCTCTCTCTCTCTCTCTCTCTCTCTCTCTCTCTCTCTCTCTCTCTCTATATATATATATATATATATATATATATATGTTTGCTACCCTTGTGGATAAAGAAAACCCTAGTGAAAATATATAATATTTTTTTCAGTTCTTTTGCATATCTGACCCTTCATATGTAATCTACATAGTAAGTTTGGTAGAAATTGACCCTTAGATCATGTTTTTATGACATATATATCAGATTTTACGGCAGTTGAAAAATCAATAGCCTAAAATGTACCAAATTTTCAAACCTCAAAAAAACATATTTTACATCAAAAAACTTTAATCTAAGGGCTGATTCTTACTATTTTGACAATGCTGAACAAATCCATGAGGTCAGATTTGGTCAAAGCAACCTGCCCCTATGAGTTCCAACTAGGGTAGGGGGTTCATTACCCATGGTGTAGCAAATGCTATCCCTATATATATATCATGGTCACAGATATAGGCGATATTTAAAAAATATAGAGCTAATATAGCTGTTAAATCATAAAACAATATTAAAGGCAAAATATCACGATATTTTGAAAATATTAGAAATTTATATCACGATATTATCGCGATAATATCACAATATTATGAGTTAGCTTTTACTTTTTTACTTCTTTTCTATATCTTAACTATGTTTTCCTTCTTGCTTTTATATTTTACTTATTTCTTTCATTATATGTGTATTTTATTATCTAAACAGGTTTTTTTTAATTATTTCTACTATTTTTATATTTTATATATTTTTTAAGCATAGAGTTTTCCTGAGATTTATCAACTATCACGAGAAATTGCCTTGCCAAGATATAGCCAAGACCGATATTTGTGACTATGATATATGTATATATATTCAAAAGTACATGAATGAATTCATGTATATGGCTTAAAGAACACAATCAAATAACACAGTAAGTTAACAAAAGGAAAGATCATCTTTTCCAAAGAGAACCAAGATACACGCATACCTGGCTCAAACCAAGATACTCTGAGATCCTTAATGACAAAAGATGCCGATGTGCATTTATTAAACGAGCAACCAGAACTGGTGGTGTAAGCATCTGAATTTATAGATACAGTTAATTCATGTACTCTAAATCAGATTTTAGCTCATGAAACAAGATAAAGCGCTTTCAGTTGAAGAACCTTGTACTGCTGAATGCTTAGAGGAACACCAATCTCATGGTTGCGCACAGCATTTAGAACTCGCAATGTTTTGCACACGTCTCGAAAGTGATCACGTTGGAGCTGGCTGCCAAAGTGAACTGATTTCATTACCGAAAGCACAGATCAGAAAAACACTTTTTTCTGCTATAACTGTGCATGTGAGATGGAATTTTTTTCCTGCTATAACTATGTATGTGAGATGGAAATTTTTTTCCTGCTATAACTATGCATGTGAGATTGAAATTTTAATAAAACAGGGGGCAATCCAATTGAACATTGTATTATGCTGAAAAGAGATGAGGAACAAAAAACAGGCAAAACACAAATGGGCAAGAAGAATGAACATGTAAGGGTGATGTTAGTCAAATATTCAAAAAAGCCAATTAGGGTGCCAAAGGAGTATTTCCAAGGAAACCCACAAGCCCAATACAACTAACAAGTGACAAGAGACAGAATAATGATAAACTTTTGGACATTAGATGCAAAAAAGAACAAGAAAATTCCAAATGCAATCCAACTTTTACAGGAGAAATGTTAAAATATCAAGTTTAAAAATCTCACCCACAACACATTACAGAGATGAGAGACTAGGATAACACGTAGAAACTTGACCCAATCATGTTACTTTGCAGGAAATTACCTCAAGAAAACTGCAAAATGAAGTTATAGTACACCATTACAACTATACAAGCATGAATAAGATTTTCTAATATGTAAAAAAGGACAAGAAAGATTGCACATGTAACGTTGCAATGGTTGCATACAAAAGAGCAACCTTTCTAATCCACATTTAATCTCATATCAGGAACATAATAAAACACATACTTCTGCCTTTAAGTTCCTCACAAGAGAAACTTCTCTGTCTTCTTTCCATGTCAAAGAATAGAAAAAAAAGTGAAAGATACCTACAACCGAACAAAGAAACAACACAAAGAAATAGTTACTTTTGATTTGCTAGTTTGTTCCTTCTAAAAGATATTTCACTGAAGGAACAATTGGAAACCAATCTCAAATGAAATAGAATGTAAACCTAAATCAACAGAAAAAATACAAAAATGGCTGGGAGAGTAAAAAACTTGGAAGAATGCAAGCATGTCGCTCCCCCAAGAACGTTGCTCAAACATGTACCCTACTTATAGCATGTCTACATCTGAAAAATAAATCATAAAACCAATTTAAACCAACGACAGGTAACAATTTCCGAAGCACACTAACCCGCAAAAAGCCTGTCCATAGCTTGCAGCTCTAAGAAGCATTCTTTGGCGTGAAATGTCAAATTCATGGCCAGCAGCATCAATACATGCTTCAACTGCCTCAGGGAGAGAGGAGCGAATCAACCTAAGATTTTCATCTGCCTGACCAAAGATATTCAGAGATTAGTAAGAATAGGCTAAGGTGACAAACATCATAACACCTCTTCAAATACAAAAAAGAAACATCGTATAGATGATAAAAAATAAAAAATTGATTTAAGTCCCCAAAGGATTATGTAAAACAGAAATTGGAAATCCAACAGCAAATACCATCATAGTTGGCAAACCCGGTGATCCAACTCGGGAATCGCCCGAGTTGGATCGGATCGCCAAGCAACTGGGCCACCGATCCAGCCCAAACCTGTTTTAGCCAGGTTCGGGCATGGTTCGGCTAGGAATCGACCGACTCGGCTGACTCTGCCAAGTCAGCCGATTCAATCCTGAATCGGGCGATTCAGGACTGAGACACGGCTCAGTAAATCGATATCGATTCACTGAGTCTTCTCGTATTTTGAACCAGTTCATTTCGATGCGAACTGATTCACCGCTTTAAAAGTCAGATTCTTTTTGAGAATTCTCTCACCTCTTCTTGTTCTCTCTCACCCCTTCTGCAACTCCAACCCTAGGGTGACGGCCGCTGACCAATGACGACCACCGGCAGCCATCATCTGCCATGCCGCCGACAGCTAGGTTCTCTCTCTCTCTCTCTCTCTCTCTCTCAGGGCGTACGTTCTCCGTCCCCTCCCATCTCTCCTCATTGCTTTTGTTCATCTTCCTCGCTTTGGGATTGCTTGTGGCAAGCCTGAGTAGCTCTTGATACTCTCTCTCTCCTGTTTTATTGGGTATTGATGCAGAAAACGCAGTGAGGTGTTTTAGTTTTGTTTTCTTTTTTAGCACGTTTTAGGAGGTTTTAGGGTTTCACTAATTCTTCCTTCTTGAGGGTGTGCGAGATGCAACCTCGCCCCCACCATCTCGCATGCATCACCGACTTCAAACCCTCTCATGTTACCTGCTCAGCCACACAAGACTCTCATCAGTCATCCCGCCCTGTCCAAGAAACTCATTCCCCTGTAACAATCGTATTTGCCCCTACTCTCCCTCACTGTGAGGCGAGTCGATGCTCTCTCTCTCTGCAAGGCTTGCCTCTGAGAGGCGATACACAATGCACAATTAGGGGTTTTTCTCATTTCACAAATTTCATTATTGTTCTTATGTATGCGGCTATGTCAGTTATGAAGCTTATTTATTTTTTATGAAGATATTTTGTAGTTTTTGTTCTTTGATGCTTTGATTTAGTGAATTTGTTGATTGGAGTTTGATTATTTGCATTCACATTGTAGAAAACATAGTGTTATATTCAATATTTAAAGTATTATTTAAAAAAAATACTAATTTTTTTTTATGTCCTAACCCGTCCGAGTTACCGAGTTGACATGCCGACTCGCAGACCCGCGAGTCAAGGGTCAGACAATCTGAGCCCGAGTCACAGGTTTGCCAACTAAGAGCAGAAAATCATGTTACAGAGTTCTAATGCTACATACATAAAAAGAAAGTGACACAACTTGCAATGGATTTGTTCTTTGTTTCTCTTACAACTTATGTCATAGGGATTCGTCCAACAGGGCGTCGCACCTGCGTCAACGTGACTCGACCCAGGTGCGAGTGCGGGTGCAGCACCCAATGCGGTCAACACACCCAAGGTAATAATTGTCCATTTTGGACCCAAAAAAAAATACGAAAGGTGGTGATACAAGTGTATATCTGTTAAAAATTATATACATAATTATATATATACCCTCTCGCACCCCGCACCCAAGTTTTTTTAAAGTGCCGCATCACCGCACCCGCACCTTTGTGACATAGCTTACAACCGATCATGGATAACATGGTGCATTTATTTCCAATGGCTGTTGCATGCACTTCGCTTCCTGAAAGTAACTTCCAATAGGCAGTAGAGGAAAGCCTTTCGTATTACATAAACGAAGTTCATCTGCCTATTAAATCTGCTAATGTAGTCCTTGGTTATGGATTTATTTGTTTTATGGCATTGTCATCTCATTTCCTTTGTTTCTCAAAAACCTTAGAGTTTAACACTTTTCTGTTTATGATAGTCTAATTTAGGTTTCAAGTATAAAGGTTGTAGAATGTCCAAGACTCCAAGTTATTTAATTCACTTGGTGCCCTTACACCTATTAGGCCCTTAGCACACACTGGTTTATGGGGCCTTTCTCCCTAGGTAGGTCTCCACATTATGTTTTGTTCTTACTTTGATTCAAAGAACAAATTTAGATTGATAAAACTTTTAGATAGATATTTCTTTACTCATAGGACATTGGCGCCTTCGAGGTTGTGCCATCAAGAAATGGCCTAATATCGACATTTCTTGGATTGGTACCTCTAGATTAGGGAATGTACTAATGAAAAAAAAACTATATTTGTAGTGGTGAGCCCTCATCATCGTAATAGCCTTTTCAATTTAACAATTTTTATTCCCCTCAGAAAATGGTGCTTTGGAGTTTCACTTCATTGCATTATAATGTAAAATGTTAATGGAATAAATGAACTCATAAGGTTTTCAAAGTGTGTTACTTGAAGCAGATTTATTTTTCTCCTTTTATTATCTATGTACATGAAACAATGTGATGATTGTCACAAAATATGTGAAAAAACAAAAGCAAAAACCATAAAGAGATTACAATAACACAAACACAACGTGCACATGAAGAAGTCCACCATGAGATAATACAAGGTGCCAACATAGGCAATACAAACAACCACTAAGGGTAATACCATGCATTAAAACACAAAAGCAAGAATAAAATAAATAACATTTTAGTGGTTGTTTGTATCAGAGTTACCAGTCGAGGAAGCGAGAGCGGGAAGCGATACAGGAAGCGGGAACGGGAAGCGAGGCACTTTCAAAAATTTAGGAAGCGGGGAAGCGCGGGACCACTTAGAAGAAAATTATGAACCGTCTCGGAAGCGACCTAGGAAGCTAACCGGAAGCGAGGGGGAAGCGAAAAAAATGAAAAAAATAGAGAAGTGAGGGGGAAGCGTGTTTTCCATAAAAGGGAAACGTGCTTCCCATAAAAGGAAAGTGTGCTTCCCAAAAAAGGAGGATGCTTCCTCACGTGTTTCGGAAGCGCGACATTTCACGCTTCCGAAGCGCGTATCGGGGAAGCGTGCTTCCCCTTACGCCTAGGCGCTTTCGGTAACTCTAGTTTGTATTGCCTATGTTGGCACCGTGTATTATCCCATGGTGGACTTCTGCATGTGCATGTTGTGTTTGTGTTATCGTAATCCCTTTGTGGTTCTTTTGTTTTTCTGCATATTTCGTGATATGGTATCAGAGCGAGGGATTTTTTATCTTAGTATCTTGTTCGAGTTCGTGCTTCGAAAGAAAATTTGATATATTATTAATGCATGAATTGTTACTAATATTTGTAAAAAACTTAAAATTATTACTTTGTTCTACTTGAGTGTTATTCTTTTTCAAAATATACATACTAGTTTTTTTTTTAACTATTTGGTTAGGATATCTTCTTTTCGTATAGTTGAAATATGTGTTTTGTTCTCTCGGTGGGTTCTTAAAGATGCGATGGATTGAAAAAGGAATATCTTTGATACATCATATCATGAAGATGGAGATAGTCGATGAAGGCGTTTGGGGATGATCACCAATGAAGACATTCAAAGACTTATATTTGCAAAATTCTCTGATACGTCATAAAGATAGAGACTCTCAAATAAAGACACTTGAAGACTTGGATACTACCCATTGATTTTTTTTTCAAACTTTCGGTATATGACACTGTAAGTTTAAGGGAGAGTGTTAAGTTATATATATATATATTATTTATAATGATGTTGTTGAAAATAGGTGGTTTTAAGTGAAGTCCTTTTATATTAGATGTTATTTGTATTTTTGCTTTTATAATGGGGCTTGATTGTAATTATGCTTTTAAGCCTCTCTCTATTTAACATAGAGAGAGGCCCTAATAACAATATCGAGTTCTCTTTTTCTTGAGCAGTCGTCTCTCTCTCTCTCTCTCTCTCTCTCTCTCTCTCTCTCTCTCTCTCTCTCTCTCTCTCTCTCTATATATATATATATATATATATATATATATATATATATATATATATATATATCTAAGGCTCGGTGCATCTTCTACATGGTATTAGAGCCTAGCCGATCGTGGGAGCGTGATCGAGTGTGATCAAAGCACAGTCGATCGTGGAGGCTTTCTTGATCGTGATCAAACTTCGATCCAATGAATATTTTTCCAATCAGGTCAGCGATTAAAATTTTTTTTAAGATCTGATGACAGATCTGGGCGTGCTGTTGGTCGTGGATGCTTGTTGTGGGTTTCGTAGCTCCTCGGTGTTGTTTTTTTTTTGTTCTCGTGACTACCTACTGCCGAGTTGGTAGTTCCTGCCGTGATTCTGCAAATGTTTGATTGTTGTTGGTGAGTTCTCGTGACTACCTACGCTGGGAGTTCTCGTGATTCTCGTGACTACCTACGTTGGGAGTTTGATTGCTGTTGGTGATTCTGAAAATGTTGGTTGTAATTTCGCTGTGAGTTCTAGTGACTACCTACGCTGGGAGTTTGATGGTTGTTGGTGATTCTGCAAATGTTTGGGCCCAGTTTTTTTTTTATCGCGTGAGATCTTGACATCGTGGACATGGGTACAGTTTGCACTGAACCACGTTAGCTCCTGTGTGTTACACTCTTTGCTTTCTGATCTGCAGTGAATGTGTGAAAGATATCAGTGCTTTTATTTCAGCCGTGATACCCTGATTTTTGGGCCCTGAGTTTGTTTTTATCGTGATTTCATGCCGCGACTTCCTGTTTTTTTTTAGAAACAGCAATCCAACTCGTAGTGGTGTTGCTCGTGATTGAAAAATGACTGATTGTCGAGCTGTATATGTCTGGAGAGTTGCCCCTGTTATGAAACAGGTTTTGCGTATGCAGAAGTTATGTTGGTCGTGATTCACTGACATGCTGAAATTTTTTTTCATGTTTGTGGGCTGTTGTTCACTATTGTCATGGGTTTTTTTGTTCGTGTGTGAACAGCTGCTGATTGTCATATCGGTTGGTGTGTGAGTGTAACACACGCTTTTCCCTGTGTTGATTGGAGTCTGTCCAGTTTTTTTTGCTGAACCAGAAGTATGGCTGAATCTTCGAAATGTGATTCAAAATTGAAAAATATTGGAGAATATAAGGCATTTGTCAATCCATTTTCGTACGGCTCGTCTGTAAGGTTGAATGAAACTAACTATGCCAGGTGGTCCAGAACATTTATGATGTCGGTATTTGGACATCGTAGAAAACATATCTTGTTGGAAGACGAACCCACTGAAAAGGTGGGAAAATATGTTACCTGGGATGAAGATAATGACATAGTTATGTCATGGATTATGAATAGTGTCGAACCCCATATTGCAGATGGTTTAATTTACTATAATACAGCCAAACATATGTGGGACAATCTTCGAGATACGTACTCACAAGAGACTAATGTGAGTCGTATCCTGCAAGTTGAACAGAAAATATATAATTTACAGCAGGGAGATCAAACCTTGGCCCAGTACTATGCCTTCGTAAAAGCTGCCTTTGAAAGACTTAATGCTCACAGACCCCTCTGCTGTTCGAAACAAAAGGATCATCAAGAACAAACTATGGTTGCTCGGTTTCTTACAGGTTTATCTTCAGAATTCTCTGTTGCAAAAGTCCAAATGTTGACTGGTTAGGATGTACCTACTCTTGTTGAGGCATATAATCGTCAGAGTAGACTTGCGATCTCTCTTCCACATTCTCAGCCTGTGACTCAGTCATCTGCCTTAGTTGTCTCATCTGGTTATGGGCGTGGAAATCTTCAGAACATCAGAGGACGAGGTCGCGGACGAGGTGTCGGAGGCAGAGGAAAGCTTCAATGTACATTCTGTGGAAAATCTGGACATTGAGAAGATCGTTGTTGGGATAAGCATGGCCGGCCAACCTCCTCTTCATCAAAGTCATATGCTCCTAAAGCAAATGTTACTACTCTCGAGGCAACAAAGGTACAGGAAAATATCTCAGCAAGTGACAGTAGTATCACCCTCAGTCATGCTGAATATGATGAGTTGATAGCTCTTCGTCCTTTAAGTTCCACCCCTCCTCTAGCTGGTGTTGCCTATTCTACCGGAAATCATCTTCATCCGACTGACAGTAAATGGATTATTGACTCTGGTGCATCCAGACATTTGTGTGGAAATTCACTTGTTTTTTCAGATCTAAAGGATATTAAGGCTCAGCTTGGAGTCTCATTAGCCGATGGGAGCTCCTCCCCGGTTGTTGGTCAGGGAAATATTTCTATATCCTCCTCATTACAGTTGAAAAATGATCTTCATGCTCCAAAATTTTCTCAAAGTTTACTCTCTGTTAGTTGCCTTATAAAAGAACAAAACTGTAGAGTAATATTTGATCCAATGGGTTGTCATTTTCAGGATTTGCTGACGGGGAAGAAGATTGGTGGAGGCTATAAAGAAAATGGAATTTACTACCTACATCATCCAATGGGTATTGTTCATGCTGCAGTGGAACATTCATTCAGTCTTGTTCAGTGGCATCGTCGTCTTGGTCATCCTTCATTGTCAAAGCTCCGTTCGGTCTTTCCTCAGATTCCTTCCACCACATCATTTCAGTGTGAAGCATGTCAGCTGGGCAAGCATCATCGAAGTTCGTTCCCTTCGAGTCAGAGTCAGAGTCAGAGTCAGTCTAGTAATAAAGTCTTTGAACTTCTTCATGCAGATGTATGGGGTCCTAGTAAGATTCCTACTAGGACTCAGTGTCGATACTATTTAGTTATTGTTGATGATTTTTCTAAGTTGTCATGGGTGTTTTTAATAAAGGAACGATCTGACGTTCCAAGTATTATCAAATCTTTAATTCTTGAAATAAAAACTCAGTTTGAATCTAGTGTCAAGATTGTTCGCACTGATAATGCTCTCGAGTTTAAATCAAAAGGTCTGTTACAATTTTACCAAGATAATGGCATCCAACCCCAAACTTCTTGTGCCTATTCATCTCAACAAAATGGGGTGGTTGAGCGAAAACATCGTCACCTACTTGATGTTGTCAGGACCATTATGATTCAATCCAATGTTCATGCGTTATACCGGGGTGATGCAATTACAACTGCTTGCTATCTGATCAACCGCATGCCTTCATCTTCTGTGGGTGATCAAATTCCAATTCATATCCTAAAACCCAATACCCTCCTCTTCTCCCTCTCGCCCAAAGTATTTGGATGTGTTTATTTTGTACACAAACTTGGCCCTGACCGTGATAAATTAGTTGCTCAAGCTACAAAATGCATATTTATAGGTTATCCCAAAAATCAAAAGGGATATCGATGTTATGATCCTACTTCTCGCCGAGAGTATGTCAGTGCGGATGTATCTTTCTTGGAATCCACTCCATATTACTCTAGTACCGGTTCCCCGCTGCAGGTTGATCCAGTTGAGTCTTGTACATTACCTATACCTCCTTTTCCTTTGGAATTCGTGCCCTCATTCCCGAACCAAACTTCATCCTCTTCCAGATTTCATAATCCTCCATTGGTATATGTGTGTAGAGATCCACCTCTGTAAGTGCCTTCATCTTCTTCTTCCCCTGAGGTAAGTTCTACTGACAATAGTGATCTTCATGATGATGATAACAAGCCTATTGCTCTACGAAAGGGGACACGACAATGTACCTTATATCCCATATCTCATTTTGTCTCTGATGCCAGAATTGGAAATCAGATGAAATCTTTTATTTCAGCCTTATCTGCTGAAACTATTCCTCTGAACTATCAGCAGGCAGAGCTTGATACTCGCTGGAAGCTGGCTATGCAAGAAGAAATGGATGCTTTAATATCTCAGCATACATGGGATCTAGTTGATTCCCCAGCAGATGCTGACATTGTTGGATGTAAATGGGTATATACCATAAAGTACAAATCTGATGGTTCTATTGAAAGGTACAAGGCCAGATTAGTAGCCAAAGGGTATACTCAGACATATGGTATTGATTTCTTTGAAACTTTTTCTCCTGTTGCACGGATGGGTACCATTCGTCTTGTTCTCTCAGTAGTTGTTCAGCATGGTTGGAGCTTGTACCAATTAAATGTGAAAAATGCATTTTTATATGGGGACTTATCTGAGACCGTTTACATGCAATAACCTTCAGGATTCGAGGTTGAGGGGGAATGTCAGAAGGTGTGTAGATTGAAAAAGGCGATTTATGGCTTGAAACAAAGTCCTCGTGCATGGTTTCAAAAGTTGTTTGAAGTGATGTCACGCTTTGGATTTAATAGGTCAGCAGCAGATCATACACTATTTATAAAGAAAACTAGCTCTGGCATAGTTGTTATGGTGGTATATGTGGATGACATCATTCTTACAGGAGATGATGTGAAAGCTACTGAAGCCACAAAGGCTTATCTTCAAAAACACTTTGTTACAAAAGACCTTGGTTCACTCAGGTATTTTCTGGGTATAGAAGTTGCCAGGAGCCGTGAAGGGATGGTTTTGTCTCAACGGAAGTATGTTCTTGACTTATTAAAAGAAACGGGAATGTTGGGAGCTAAACCAGCAAATATTCACATGGACCATAAAGTTCAGTTGTCTGAAGAAAGGTCAAAACTGGTTGATAGCAAAAGCTATCGCTCCCTAGTAGGGAAAGTACTGTATGTAACTGTGACCAGGCCGGATATTGCTTTAGCAGTAAGCAAAGTTAGTCAGTTTATGGACAAACCAACTGAGGTACACTGGAATGCAGCTATTATGATTCTTAGATATCTAAAATCTTCTCCTGAAAAGGGGTTATTGTTCAGGAAAGGTGGAACTCTGGAGATAGTGGCCTATTCTGATGCTGACTATGCAGGATCTGTAGTGGATAGAAAATCTACCACAGGATTCTGTGTGTTCCTGGGAGACAACTTGATCTCTTGGAGAAGTAAGAAACAAAATGTGGTTTCTAGGTCGAGTGCAGAATCAGAATATCGAGCTATGGCCCAAACAGCTGTTGAATTGATGTGGGTTCGTATTGTTCTTCTTGATCTTCAGGTGAAGGTTTCCTCTCCCATGACCATGATGTGCGATAACAAAGCTGCAACATATATAGCGAACAATCTTGTATTTCATGAGAGAACAAAGCACATTGAGGTTGATTGCCACTATGTAAGGGATATGGTTCAAGCTTGTCATATCACTACCAAATTTCTAAAGTCGGAAGACCAAGTTGCAGATATGTTTACAAAACCTCTTGCTAGACCAAATTTCTCAAAATATTGTGACAAGCTGAGCATGATTGATATCTATGCTCCAACTTGAGGGGGAGTGTTGAGAATAGGTGGTTTTAAGTGAAATCCTTTTATATTAGATGCTATTTGTATTTTTGCTTTTATAATGGGGCTTGATTGTAATTATGCTTTTAAGCCTCTCTCTATTTAACATAGAGAGAGGCCCTAATAACAATATCGAGTTCTCTTTTTCTTGTGTAATTGTCTCTCTCTCTCTCTATCTATCTATCTAAGGCTCGGTGCATCTTCTACAGATATAATAGGTAATACCCTCTAGGGGTATTTTCATCATTTCAAAGCATTATAATAGGTTGTGCCCATTAGGGGTACTTTAGTTCATTTACTTTATTTTGTTCTTTTTGTCAATTTCTGTTTTTATAAGGACTATTTGGTCAAAGACCAAATAGAACTGTTGGGTTCTTTTTGGACTATGAAAAGAAAAGAATAGAAATATATATTATAAATACCTTTTTTTCTTAATTAAACAAGATATACGTACCAAAATATGTGCATAAAGTCACCAATAATTTGACTAGTCCAAAAAGAACACATCTCTATTTGGTCTTTGACCAAATAGTCCCTATAAAAACAAAAAATGACAAAAAAAAAACAAAATAAAGTAAAAGAACTAAAGTACCCCTAATGGGTACAACCTATTACAATGTTGTAAAATGACAAAATATGAATATATATATATATGTACAATATGAATATGTGCATAAAGCCACCAATAATTTGACTAGTCCAAAAAGAACACAACAACTTTATTTGGTCTTTGACCAAATAGTCCCTATAAAAAAATGACAAAAATAACAAAATAACGTAAAAGAACTAAGGTACCCCTAATGGGCACGACCTATTACAATGTTGTAAAATGATGAAAATACCCCTAGAGGGTATTACCTATTACATCATTATAATATATATATATATATATGTATATATGTACAATATGAATACGTAAATAAAGTCACCAATGATTTGACTAATCCAAAAAGAACACAAGAGCTCTATTTGGTCTTTGACCAAATAGTCCCTATAAAAACAAAAAAGAACAAAATAAAGTAAAAAAACTAAAGTACCCCTAATGGGCACAACCTATTACAATGGTGTGAAATGATGAAAATACCCCTAGATGGTATTACCTATTACATCATTATAAATAAAATATATATATGAATATATATGTATATATGTACAATATGAATACAACCCCGCCTGTGTATAACTGTTTAGTTATACACTGTCAGTCCCAAGCCCGGATAAAGGAGGAGGGTTGTGGTAGGCCAGTGACAGCCAGCATAAAAACTTAGTCACACCCTATGAATATGAACCAATATGAGAATTTCATTGGGGCGTTCCCTATTGAGCGACACGTTGTACTCTATAGGCCCGGACGCAATGATAAATGGGCAAGGGTTGCTAGGTCGTCGCCCAGAAGCGACGCGTCACACCGACGCCCGGGTGTGGTGTCAAATAGGCAAGGGTTCCCTCACTTTGTTGGACGGGTGGGGGTAAAGAAGATAGCTCAAGACCATAAAATTAGGTCAGCCACTTGGAACATAGGGTCTTTAACTGGTAAGTTGGTAGAGTTAGTAGATGTTATGTGTAGGAGAAATATGGATATTTTACGTCTACAAGAGACCAAATGGGTAGGTGAGAAAGCAAAAGTGATAGAACCTTGGGGATATAAGATTTGGTATATAGGAATAAATAGGAATAGGAATGGAGTAGGGATTGTTATTAGTCGTGAGTTTATAGATAATGTAGTTGAGGTCCGTAGGAAGGGTGATAGGATTTTACTTATTAAATTAGTATTAGGTACGGATATTATTAATATTATTAGTGTTTATGCACCTCAAGTATGTTTAGATGATTCCATTAAGTGTTAATTTTGGGAAGATTTAGATGGAATAGTACAAGGGATATCTTATGGAGAAAAGCTTTTCATCGACGGTGACCTTAATGGACATGTAGGCATTAGTAGGGATGGATTTGAGAGTATCTATGGAGGCTATGGTATAGGAGAAAGAAACGAAAGTGGAGAAAGGATTTTAGATTTTGGTTTGTTCTATGATATGATCTTAGCAAACACTTGGTTTAAGAAGAGGGAGTCTCACCTAATAACATTTAAAAGTGGGGTTAATACAAGTCAAATAGATTTTTTCCTACTTAGAAAGAGAGATAGAGGTTGTTGCATCGATTGTAAGGTTATACCGGGAGAAAGTGTAGCTACACAACATAGAGTCTTAATTTTAGATCTTATAATTAGAAAATGCCGCAAAAGGGATAGATATAGGATAGATCCTAGAATTAAGTGGTGGGCACTGAAAGGAGCTAAACAAGCAATGCTTGTAGAGCAGGTAGTTAAGGAAGTTGATTGGTGTCTCGAGGAAGATTCAGAATCAATGTAGAATAAGATAGTGGGTGGCATGAGAAAAGTGGCTAAGGAGGTATTGGGTGAGTCTAAAGGCGGTGCACCGCTAGGTAAGGATACATCATGGTGGAACGAGGATGTCAAATTAGCTATTAAGGTTAAAAGAGAGTGTTATAGAAATCTAAGTAAGAGTCGTGATAATGAGAATTTGGAGAAGTATATGATAGCAAAGAAGGAAGCAAAAAAATTAATTCGAAACGCGAGGGATAAAGTATACAAGGAGGTTTATGATAAGTTGGATACCAAAGAGGGCGAGAAAGATATGTATAGGCTTGCAAAGATAAGAGATAGGAAATCGAGGGATCTGGGTATGGTTAGATGTATCAAAGATGAAACGCAAAGGGTTTTAGTCAAATATGAGGAGATTAAGGAGAGATGGAAAGATTATTTTGACAAGCTATTTAATGAAAGTCATGCTTAGGATCTTGGAGACTTCTCCATTCCTTTTCATGAGATGAATCGTGACTTCATGCGCAAGATTCAAAAGAAAGAAATTGTAGAAGCTTTAAAGAAAATGCAATCAAGAAGGGCAATTGGCCCAGATGGTAACCTATCGAGGCTTGGAAATGCATGGGTGAGAAAGGTTTAGAATGGTTGACAAATCTTTTTAACAAGATTTGGCGGACAAATAAGATGCCTAATGAGTGGAGGAAGAGTACTTTGGTGCCTCTATATAAGAATAAAGGTGATATACAAGATTGCACAAACTATCGTGGTATAAAACTCATGAGTCATATTATAAAACTTTGGGAGAGGATGATTGAGTATAGGTTGAAGAAGGTTGTCATGATATCGGAGAATCAATTTGGTTTTATGCCTGGAAGATCAACTATGGAAGCTATACATCTTCTTAGACAACTTATTGAGAGATATAGAGAGAGGAACAAAGATTTGCATATGGTTTTTATTGATTTGGAGAAGGCATACGATAGAGTACCTAGGGATGTTCTCTGGTGGACAATGATTAAGAAAGGTGTTTCTCTCAAGTACATTAGTATAATTAAAGATACGTACGAAAGAATAGTAACCAATGTCCTTACTTGTGGAGGGATGACAACCAATTTTTATATAACGGTTGGGTTACATAAAGGATTTGCATTAAGCCCTTTCTTATTTGCTATAGTGATGGATGAGCTTATTAGATCAATTCAAGAAAATGTGTCGTGGTGTATGTTGTTTGCTGATGATATTGTTTTGATTGATGAGTCTAGAGTTGGGGTTAATGCTAAGTTAAAATTATGGAGACAAACATTGGAAGCAAGAGGTTTTAAGTTGAGTAAGATAGAATATATGGAATGTCGGCTTAGTAAGCAACGAAGTAGTGATGGGAGTGTAGTGAAGCTTGGTGAGCAAGAAATACCGGTGGATGACTGTTTCAAATATTTGAGATCTATCATTCAAAAGTATAGAGAAATTGATGGAGATGTAAATCATAGGATAAAGGTTGAGTGGATGAAATGGAAAAGTGCAACTGGAGTGTTGCGCGATCGTAGAATGCCATTGCGGTTGAAGGGAAAGTTTTATAGGAAGACAATTAGGCCCGCTTTACTATATGGTACAGAATGATGGGCTGCCAAGAGACATCATATTCAAAAAATGAGTGTAGTAGCTGAGATGCGTATGCTTAGATGGATGTGTGGAAATACAATAAAAGATAAGATTCGAAACGAGGAGATACGTAAGAAGGTAGGCGTTGCATATATTGAAAATAAGATTGAGAGAGAATCGTTTACGGTGGTTTGGACATATTCGGCGAAGGCCTAATGATGCTCCAGTTAGAAGGATGGAGAAATGGGAAAATATATTAGTTAAAAGAGGTCGGGGTAGGCCTAAGAAGACTTGGATGGAGATGATAGGAAAGGATATGAATGCTTTGAACCTCACCGAGGACATGGCATTGGATAGAAATGATTGGAGGAGAAGGATTCATGTGGAAGACCCAAAATGATTTTCTTTTTTGGTTCATATCGCCGACCCCAATTGTTTTGGGATGAAGGCGTAGTTGTTGTTGTTGTATGTACAATATGAATACGTGCATAAAGTCACCAATGATTTGACTAGTCCAAAAAGAACACAACAGCTCTATTTGGTCTTTGACCAAATAGTCCCTATAAAAACAAAAAAAGAACAAAATAAAGTAAAAAAACTAAAGTACCCCTAATGGGCACAACTTATTACAATGGTGTGAAATGATGAAAATACCCCTAGATGGTATTACCTATTACATCATTATAAATAAAATATATATATGAATATATATGTATATATGTACAATATGAAACAAATATATATATGTATATATGTATGGTAATACATATATATATACATGTATACATGTACAACTTAACAATGATGAGAACCAAGTTAAGGACATAAGTGTTTCGCTACTGGCTACTATACATGGGTTCTCATGCAAAATTCTGTTTGCAATCATAGTTCAAATAAAGAATTCATAATGCAAATCAGGCAACCTTAATAAACAATTTTAGTTGGCTTTTTTAGTGCTGAATCACTCTTGAACAGAAGGAAACAACATCAACCAAACATTTTACAAAGCAATCTCAACAGAATAGACTTTCTGCGAAGTTATTTTTGATAACTTTTATATATGAACATAATGCATATCTGAACCCAAACACTCCCACTATATGATTGTATCCTATAAAATCAAGCTGACAATACCTTTGCACTACGCTTGTCAAAGTGATCCAAGGCATCATACAACAAGGCAGCTGGTACTGTGCTTCCAATTTTAAATATAGAGACAGTGGAGTCAGGAACTCGCTGTAGGAACTCCATGCTTGTGTTTGAAAGGATCCGCACCCCATCACATTCAGGAATCAGAATGATGGGCTCATCATATGTGTATCTAACAGCATCCCCATATGGCCCAACCATCAAAAGCAAATTGTCCCAGTAAAGCAGCACGCTGTCCATCCCACACCATGCAAGTTGTTCAGGGGGCAAAGCAGACTGCAGGAAAATGCAGAATATATGAACTTGTAATCAAACTAGGAGAAGTGTTCTGGACATTTAAAAAAAGAAAAAGAAAAAGCCCTATCTTTCCAAAGTGGAAAATTCCATTTAATATAAAAATGGCAAGACTAGTATTGGGCAGATATTCTTTCTCTAGTCAGGTGCTTCGATTTCTATATAGAGGCTGCAAATCTAGAGATGCTCTTCAATTTACTTGGTGGTAGAACTCAAGTTCAAGGAAATTATATTCATAAGACTGGAACTACAAGCTGTGTAATCCTTACCATAACTTCTCGTCAAAATTCCCTGTTTGGGAAATGTTTAAGTTTCTTTATTCGGCAGAATTTGATCTACCAACTCGGTGAAACTATGAGATATGAAATTTCAACTGTCTATCCTGAAGTTCCCTTCTTGAAACCAAATGGTGAAATTCTAACACTAGGTTGAATCAAAGCTCAATTCCGCCAAACTCTGCCGGCTGAACAAAGCCTCAACATGAACAACAAATGCATCAAAAAACGCCCTCTGCTCCTTTAGATTTCATATTTTCACAATTTCTCGAGGCTAACCCATCTTTATCACGCCCGATTGCCATTTTTCAGGTTTTCAATTCATTCAAACAACAGAGTTCCAATTGCAAGTAGCACCACGATGACTAATTGATGATGAAATTTGACAAAACCAAAATTCAATGTTCATAGAGAAGATGAAGAAGGCATCAGAATTACCGACCTCACAATTGAACTCGAACAGAACTCGAGAGAAATCCGTGGAGACAACAAGGAGCCGCCCGTCATGCGTGAACGACGCAATGAACTTCCCATTCGGTGAGACCGCCATCTTCTGCAGCGGCCCGATCCCGTCGCCCTGCTTCTGCGCCGTCTCCTCCTCCACCACCAGAACCCCGTCGCCGACGGCGAGCAGCACCTCGACGTTCCCCGACATCGTGTACTGCGGCTCGATCACCGCCGCGCACAGCGGCAGCTCCCCGGGCACGAGCCCGGCTTCGCAGAGCCGGAAAGCTCGGGGGCTCTTCAGATCGGGGATGCAGAATACGCGGCTGGCGTCGGTGACGCAGGCGACGCCGTTGCCCCAGAAGACGCACTCCACGACGTTCTCGTCGGCCGCCTCGATCCCGAGCGAGAGCGGCGGCTCGATGGGCCGGGCGTGGGCGTCGTAGCGGTAGACGGAGCCGTCCTGGACGACGCAGACGAGGGCCTCCTCGTCGGTCCAACCCATGCCGACGAGGCGGCCGCCGGGGCGGTCCCAGACGGTGGAGGCGAGGAGGATGCCGGCGGAATTGAAGACAAAGAGCTTCCGGCGGGCGGACTCTGCGAACAGCTGCACGATTTTGGAGTCGTCGCGGATGGCAGCGATCGGACCGCTGAAGCGGGCGCAGCCGACGCGATGTCGCCGGAGATCCATCTTCTGCCAGCACATGGAGTAGAGTTCCGGCTTCCGGTAATACCAGTTGTAGAGGAGCTGCCACTCCGCCGCCACCGAAACGGCCGCAGCCATCTCTCTCGCTCTCTCTCTCTCTGAAGAAGAGTGCGGGTTCACGTCGGGAAGGGAAACGCTTTTGTAAGGTAGAAAAAAGGGAGAGATCGATGGGCAACGATTTTTTGTTTGAAAGCGGCGTTTGGATTGCACAGACTCGGGAGTCCGCCGGAGTTTGAATTCCAAGGATGCCGAGAATTCCTGGAATTGGCTGTCTAGGAGTTTGAATTTCAAGGTCTCGCACATGGACCCTGATCTCTGACGGGTTATGGCTTAGACGGGCCTAAACCCAACCCAATTGGCTTCAAGATCTAGTTTGGTGGGTCTAGGTCTGGTCAAACCATTAAACGGATCAATGCCGAGCTGTTGGGTATCCAATCACTGCAGTGGTTACCCATGTGGTCAGCAGGGCCATGTGTCAAGCTGAAGGCCCAAGATCAAATCCTGCTGCTGCATGGGGGCTGTCGTTGCTTTATCACAGTTGAGGCAGGTAAGGTTGGGTGGCCGTGTTTTCAACCCGGATTTTTATGAGCTCACTAAGTAACCCGGAGTCTTATCCAATTATCTAATATCCAAACACTAAAAATAAATATAAACGGATCTTAGACCCAGACAAGTTTCACTTCCACCTTGTGTCATTCTCCTCAAGTTAGAAAATTTCTTGTTCTTAGGCCTGAATCTTCTGCTTTCACTTTTTTTTTTTTTCTCAACCTGTGCAAACAATTGAACTAATATATCTTCTTATGCATAGGGATCTAATATGCATGAATCAAGAGAACACGGGGGCTCCACTTATCACCTTGTGTTGGGACATCGCAAATTCAAAACCCAATGGTATAGTTGTATAACTGGTAGGGGTCTGCCTAACCCCAGCTTGCCTATAAAAAAATGAATCAAGAGGTGGGATCACTCTTTACAAAATACCCAAGTAGAAAGAGTATCGAATGGATTTACCTGTAATATAAGGGCCAAGCTATCCATTTGCAGATGGCCCCAGATCCAATTATGATTAATTGGATTCAAGACAGTCTTAACTGGTCTAAATGGATTTGGATTGGATCTGGTTTAAATGGATAGGACATGTTTGAATATAGGTTGGTTTTAAGGGTTTTTGGAGCTGGCTTTGTACTCATAAACGGGGTAGATGGGTTGTGAACAGTGAAAACTTGGTTCTATTTGAATATTTCAGGGCCAGATCATGGTCCATAATTGGGTAAAGTGTTTCAGAAAAGAGGCAGATGGAAGGAAAAATGGAGTAGGGCCTTGCCCACCCTGCTCCACCATCTTCCTTGAGGACCAAATAAGGGGGATACAGTCTGGCAAGCGGGGTTGCAGCCAATCCATGATGGTGACCCATCTTATACTAGCCAATAGAGGTCCACTGGTATCTGTTGCAACTCTATATATAGCCCTTGATTGGCCTGCTCCTTCATGAAAAAAAGTGAGTCATAGTGATCACCTTGTCCGCGAAAATAAATGAGTCGAGCTTGAACAAGGCGTTCACATAAATGAGATGAGCTTGAATCGACAATCGAGATCGGTTTAGATCGATGAACTTGATTAGGCGCGGTTTATTATATGAAGCATCAGTTTTCATGTGTATAGATGTTGGCAATTATTACCTGGAAGGTGTTGAGTTCAAATCCCATCTTGGTTCTTGATTTCAAAATTTCTTAAGTTAAAGTACTTGAGTTTGAAGTGAGCTTAGCCAAGCTCGAGCTTGACTCAAGCTGGTTAGGGACAGAGAGTGTCCAAGCTCGGCTTGATCTTGAGCCAAACTTACATGCTAAAATTTTTTTAGCTAGCCGAGCCAAGCCAAGCCAGCCAAAGCTCCGCTCAAGCCCGGCCCGTGTGCATCCCTAATCACTGGTGGTCAAAGCTTTTATGGGCCGAATTGTATGATGCATGTTGATGGTCATCGGTGTATTTTGGGACATTTCTGAAAGTGAACCACTCGGGTATGAACACAGAGTCACAATGGTGCGTAAGGTTAACATGGTTCGGTCAAGTTTAACCTACATTAACGACAAAGGTCTCTCTCTAACTCTAATTCATGATGAGAGGAGGGGCTGATCTCTCTTGATTTAAATAATTATTTACATGAGAGACAAGACTCTACAATCACTATGGACTCTACAATTCATAATCTCATTAGAGTTCACACAATCTTGATGATTGTGGTTGAGGAGAGTCCTAATGATACGCTCCTTTACATGACAACTAATTCTTTCACATTAGCTCAATTGATGGTAGAAATCTCAAACTATTTCAAGCAATTATTTGTTGAATCGGGGATGCGATTCAGACCCGAACCTGTCTGCACCTGACCCAACGGTACTCGATCTAAACCCGGACCCATTAGCGGGTTCCGAGTGGATCGTGTCCATGCCTGACCCAGTCAAACCCAGACCCGGTTGGGATTCTGGGTGGACTAGGTCTGAGTCCGACTTGATTTGGGAGTCAGACCCATTGGGGTTTTTGGGTGGATCGGCTTTGACCTTGACCCGCTGGACCTAGTCCAAGACCCGAATGGGTTCCAAGTGGATCGGGTCAGTGCGTGACCTGATGGGACCTAGTTCCAAACTTGGGATCCATTTGGACCGAGTTTGAATCTGAATCGGGTTTGAATTGAGGGATCTGACTTATATGTTGTTTTGGGTCGGATCAGGGTTGAAACATGATCCATGAACTGTTTACCCCTTTTAAGGAGCTGAACTGGTTCAGTGACCGAGTCGGTGGATTCCAAGACCAATTCAGAGCATTTTCCTACTGGTTCCAAATGGTTTTTCATCGGTTTATGTAAGAAGTGACCTTATTTTCTTGTATATGAGAAAGAACAGGGGTTTTCTCATTTGATTTTAGGAGTTTAGAGGCTTTTGTGCATGTTTCAGACTGGTTCGGTTGTTCTGAGACCAGTCCAGGGTATTTCTTAATCGGTTTGAGGTCGTTTCAGACCGGTTTCAAGTACTTTTTTACCAGTTTCTACACTAGGACTCTTAGTGTTTCATGTTGCCTTTGTCATCTTCCTCATGCTTTTATGTATAATTTTATCATGAACGCATGACATTGCATGCATTTTATGTTACTTTATGTTATTTAAGCATGAGTTATAACTAAATTCACGATATATGTGATATGTTTCATACAAATTTAATTTGTGCATATGTGATGTAGCATAATTTTTTGTTTTTTTTATGTTATTATTCATAATTTATCATGAATATGCATGCATGAGCATGCTTTATAATACAAATATGTTTGCGATAAAAGATCTCGATCAACTAATTCATGTAATCACCAAAGTGATTAGAGTTGTGTTGATTAAGGGTTCTTTGAACCGTGTTGAAATTAGGTATTACAATTGTGTATGATTTTATGAAATAATGATTCTACCCAAAGGTAGGTCATTATGTTCCAAATTCACACAAAGAGTAATACTATATGTGTACACCAGTCCATGAAGCATGTTCGTACCCAAATGTGCAGTGCCAAATTGTCTTTGGTTACATGATCTACTAGTTTTATCAATTGAACTCAATTTCTTAAGAATTGAAAAGGCGAAGCAATTTTGAGTGTTATTGTTTTCACCAAAGTGGAACGATGATGATTCTATTATGATTGCCTTAGAAAAGGTGAATAATAAATGATCTTACATTTACTTTTTCAATATGAATCTTCTATGAGCAATAATTTAGTATTTTTTCTTCATTTTTGCAATACCATATTCTTTAATTATTAGCGGTTCTAGTAATATCTTAGTTTTAGATGGATTTAATTTTTTAGATTCGAAAGAAATAGTGTTATTTATTTTAGGAAACATAGACTTAGATTTGGCTCCTAGAACTAACAAACCTCCCTCTCTTAATTACAGAGTAGAGTACAACTGATCAAAATGCTACCTCTAAGAAGTGGGAACACTCGAATAAGCTTAGCTTGTTGCTTTTGCAATCAAAAGTGACTAAGAATATTTGAGGCATCATTTATCACTACAAGACATTAAAAGAATTTTTAGGAGTCATTGAGGCTCAATTTGTCAGTTCTAATAAGGCTAGAGTCAGTATCCTGATATCCAAATTAGTATCTATGAAATATTTTGGAGACGGTAACATCTGACAACATATTTTGGAAATTAGCAATATTGCATCTCAGTTGAATGGCATGAAACTCACTATTTCTAACTCTTTCATGGTTCATTTGATTCTAACATCATTGCCTATTGAATACAGACCCTTCAAGATTTCTTATAATACACATAATGATGAGTGGCCTTTTAATGACCTTTTGTCTAAGTGTGTTGAAAAGGGAGAAAGATTGAAAGGTAAGAAGGTGCAGTGTGCACATATGGTTTTTCATCAGGAAAAATATAGGCTTGGGGCAAACAAGGGTTCCTACAAGAAGAAAACCTCTAGGGAGAGTTTCAACTCTCAAGCGAAATCCAAATTCTAGGATGACAGTTTTTCTATAAAGTGCTTCTTCTATAAGAATGAGGGACATAAGAAGGTGGAGTGCATAAAGTACAAGAAATAGATCAAGATTAAAGGTAACACATCATTTGTTTCTCATGAGTGTAATTTAATTCATAATTTATTGAATAACTGGTGGATTGATTCTGATGCCACAGTATATATTGTCAACTCTCTATAGGCAACAGATTATGGAAAAAATATTTTCTGAAGAAACAAGATGTGTTTGCATGTAAAGAACGTTCGGACTTGCAGAGTTGTTCTGGAGTCAGAGTTCATTTTGAATTTGGTTGATACATTTTATGTTTCATCTTATAGTCAGAACCTTATTTCGATTTCAAAGCTTGATAAGTTTGGTTTTGCCTTTAATTTTGAAAACTCTAAACTTATTATTGTTAAAAATTTAATCTCTGTTAGTTCTGCATTTATATGTGATGGTTTGTATAATTTAAGAATCAATATTTATATCCAGAAATCTTACTCTGTTGAAAATGCATTGATTAACAATAAATGTGATTTAAATGATGACCAATCATATTTGTTTTAGCATTGTAGGTTAGAACATATCTTGAAATAGAGAGTGCAAAGACTTGTAAAAGAAGAGATTCTTAGAGCACTTAACTTCACATATACAAGTCTATGTATTGACTGCATAAACGCTAAGCATGCCAACACATATAAGAAAGGTGTCAAACACAATAATGCTAAATTAGATACAGTACATAAGGATGTTTGTGGGTCGTTAACATCGTATTACATGGGAGAAAAATATTTTGCCACCTTTATAGATGACTACTCTTAGTACATGTATCTCTACTTGCTATTTGAGAAATTTGAAGTCTTTCAGGTTTTTAAGGAATTCAAGAAAGAAGTAAAAAAACAAATCGATAAAGTTATAAAAGTAGTTAGGTCTGATAGATGTAGAGAATATTATGTGTGTTTTACTAAGATGAGACAAAATGAATGGTCATGAGTATGGTTTCTAAAAGCGAAAGACATTGTGCCTCAATATACAACGCATGATAGTCCCTACTAGAATGGTGTAGTTAAAAGAAGAAATTAAATGCTTAAGAAAATGGTTCGAACGATGTTAAATCACTCAACTCTTCTTTTGACCTTTTGGAGTGAAGCTCTTAGGACAACAATATATATATCTAATAAGGTTTCTACGAAGGTTATCAAAAAGATTCTTTATGAGTTATGAATATGTAGAAAATATTTCTTATCATATATACGCATATGAGGTGTTCAGCTGAAGCTAAATTGTATAACCCACATATAAAAGTTTTTTGTCCTAAGATGACTAATAAATTTTTCATTGGTTATCCAGAAAAATCAAAAGGCTCTAGGTTTTATTGTTTATCTCATACACCGCGAATAGTGAAATCAGATAAAGCGAGATTTCTTAAAAATGGTTTTATTGGGATTGATGCATTTCAAAGACTTACATTTGAAGAAGTATATGATTTAGCTTTCACACCTACGAAGAAAAAATATCTACTTTTCTTAATAATTGGTCCTTTGTATAATATTAGGAAAAATCAGATCAATGAACTTTAATCTCAAGTAGAACAAGTTGTTGATGAGGATACAACAACAAAGGGATGCAAGGGTTCAATTTGAATCATCAATAGCTCATGTATGGAGGTCTACGAGGACAAAAATATCTGCTATCCATCCAAACTATGTGGTGTATTTGCAAGAGCCCAATAATTTTATAGATATTGATCCTTTAACTTTTGTAGAAGTCATTGAAAGTAATAGATGGACACATTGAATCAATGTCATGAAAGAAAAGTTTGACTTTATGACAATGAATCAAGTGTGAGATCTTGTACCTTGACCTGATAGAGTCAGACTTGTTGGTTGTAAATGGGTCTTTAAGATCAAAATAGGCTTTAAAGGATGGGTAAAAATGTATAAGGCTAGGCTTGTTACAAAGGGTTTCACGCAAATGAAGGGCATTGATTATAATAAAATATTTTTTCATGTCTCAATTAAGAAATCGTTGAGAATAATCATATCCCTCATAGCTCATTTTGATTTAGAGATACATCAAATGGATGCGAAAATGACTTTTCTATATGGAGATCTAGAAGATGAGGTATATATGCAATAGCCTCCTAGTTTCAGTGTAGATGACTCAAATAATTTAGTTTACAAAATAAAGAAATCAATCTATTGACTTAAACAAGTCTCTCGTCAATGATATAAAAAGTTCAATCGAGTGATTTTAAACTTTGGATTCACTGAAAATATTGTTAATCAATGCATATACCTTAAGGCTAGTAAGATTTAGTTCATAATTTTGGTTTTATATATTGATGGCATTCTTCTTGCAACTAATGATTTGAGTATGCTACATGAGAAAAGATTTTATTTCCTCTCATTTTGATATAAAGAACATAGGTGATGCCACTTATGTCCTTGAAATTGAGACCTGTCGTGATAAAACTAAGGGTGTCCTTGGCCTCTCTTAGAAATCCTATATCCTTAAGGTTATTAAAAGATATGAAATGAAGAATTATTCTCTTAAATAAGCACTCATAGTAAAAGAGAATAAATTGATCCTAAAGGATTGTCCTCAAGATGATAATGAAAAGACTTAAATGACAAGCGTCATGTATGCTTCGGCGGTTGAGAGTTTGTAATAAGCACAAACCTTCATACGATTAGATATCACATTTGATGTTGGGATGCTTGGTAAATATTAGTCTAATTGAGGCATTGCATACTAGGTGACAAAAAAAGTCATGCGCTATTTGCAATAAATGGACTATATGTTGACCTACAAAAATGTTAACTACCTAGAGGTCATTGGATACTCTGACCCGGACTTAGAAGGATGTCTCAATAGTAGAAAGTCTACTATTGGATATGTTTTTCTATTAGCAGGTGGTGTTGTCTCATGGAGAAGAAAAAACCAGTCTACAACTGTAGATCACACCATAGAGGCAAACTTTATTGCTCTATACGAGACTTCGTCTCAAGCCATATGGATAACTTCATTATGGGTCTTGGTATAATGGACTCTATTCAGAGGAGACTAAAGATCTTATGTGATAATGAAGTTGTTGTGTCCTTCTTGAATAACAACAAGAGCTCCACCTTATCTCGACACATAAAATTAAAATACTTTGTTGTTAAAGAAAGGATTAAGATTTATTTAATGTATATTGATAGAATCAGTATGAAAGAAATGACTGCAGATCCTCTTACTAAAGGGTTAATACCATGATTATATTCTCAATATGTAATAGGGATGAGTATATTTGATTCCTTTTGATGATGTATGACAATACATTATAGTTATATGTGATCACATTTATGAGATTCTCTATGATTTTTATGTATTGTTGATTGCGAATAAAATGTCTTTCATTTATGAAGAGAGAATAACACAATAACAATATTAAAAGGACTAGAATGAATTAGAGACCAACTTATTCATAAAGATATTCATAATATACTAAACAATTAAAATGAATAATAGACTAGTACATGAAAATATGACATCTCATATAAAGATGATCATCCTCATGACTCATATGATTCATTTTTGTGATACAGACTAACATATGAACCCACATAAAAATTAAATTAAGATAACGGTCAAAAACCTCGATTATGTATTTTTCTGTGTCAATGGGTTAAGTGAAAGAATGCTGATTTTTTTTATCGAGTCCAACCGGATGTAACCCGGTTTGACACGGGTACACCAAAGGACATCATAAGAGTGTGAGGGGCTGTTATGAGAATGTGAATGGTTCATATTCAATATGCATGAATGTCATGCATGTAACCCCCACTCATTAGGGATGACAGTGGATCGGGGCAGGAGTGGGGGACAAAGTCTTCACCCCCGCCTCATCTCAAAATCCTACCCTCCATCCCCGCAAGGGTTTTGATTTTAACCTCCATCCTCATTTTATGTCATTTTCTCTGGTCCAAATGGAGTGAAGCGGGGTGGGGCTCTATTTTTCCTCGGTCCACTGCTATCTCTAAAGAAGGATCGGGGACAGGGCAGAGCGGGTATCGATGCCAGGGGTGGGGGAAAGCATAAGTCCATCCCTGCCTCCATCCCACACGGGTTTTGATTTTAACCTTCATCCTTGTTTCATGTCCTCCATCTTCGGTCCAAACAAGGCGAGGTGGGATGGGACCCCATTTCCCTCTGGTCCACTGCCATCCCTACCACTCATCTCCCACTATATAAGGAGACCTCCATGAATGCTTGATGAAAGCATACATGGTTATTGAGTTTTATTTTGAGTCATTGAGTTCAAGGGTCCTGCTCACTTTTCGACATTCTGTCTTGGCCTCATTGTGGGTGTCGATTGGCTTAGGAGAACACCAACTACCTGCATCCATCGAAGCATCTTTTGGATCATTCATGGCCACATCCAATAAGTGGATCTTCCACAATCCATTTTATGCTAACAATTCATTCATTATATTTAGTAGGCAATTACAGCTTAGGTTGTATTCTTCAAGTTCTCTAACAAATGAGGTTGTGTTTGGAGATTGTGGCTTAAAGTTGCTCGGTGGAGGGTTTGAGAGGAATGCAATAATCAGACTTTCAGAGGACAATGCAATCCTATTGATCAAGCCATCCCCACTATTCAATCGGACATGTTGTTATCGGTAAAGATATCCTAGTCAGACTCAAACATTGCATAGTTGGGTCCCCCTCGGTCGAGACCATTTTTTGTTAGATCTACTGTTAATGACTGATTGTTCGCTTTCTTTGGCTTGCATGTAGGGGAATCAGCAGGCCTGGTTTACCCTGACTCGACCCGAACCAAACACTATAGGGTCCGGATATGATGATAAATAAGAAGATACGGGTCCGGACCTAAAGGTCCGATTAATACATGGACCTGAGTATAGTTTGTAAAATTTTATACCAGACCTGGACCTGAACCAAGTTCTGATTAAGACCCACAAATTTTGAATGTAAAAATGAAAATATGGTTTTACCATGTATGGTCCGGGTTTGGTTCATGTACTTCTTATCGGGTCCAGGTATGATTTTTCTTATAATGGACTTGATTAGACCCAGGTCCAGACCCGATACCATACCCAAAAATCTGGTCCAAGTTTGGTTCCACCTGAGTCCAAACCAAACCCGACCTCTGCACACCCATACTTGGAAGCAGATCAGGTCATGCTGAACATGAGCGTTTTTGCTCATGCCGACATTGTGGCCATCCGATTTGCATTTTGAAAAGACTTAACAAAACCACATGGCATTCATCCAAAATGCAAACAGACGGCCAAGATGTCAGCATGAGAAAAAACGCTCATGTTCAGCATGACCTGATCTGCTTCCCCCATACTTGCATGTATCTGTATAGGCTGATATAATGAAAACCTCTTCATCATTTAAACTATTTTGCCAAATTCTCTTAATAAAATTTTTATATTCCCCCTAAAAAAAAACTATGGAAAGGTTATGATCTAATAGGAAATAATTACATGTAAAATCTAAAAAAAGTATTCAATAATACCAAATAACCGATCACCTATCCAACTAAATATCTCTCCACAATATAGAGAAAACAAAACCTTAATTCTAATTTAGGTTTAAGATAAATCCAAACCCTAGCTCGAATCCAAAATTTCAATCCAATTATCAAATATGTAAATTTAAAATTCAAACATTAAAAAATAAATGTAAACATAAAAAAAATAGATGGGAACAGGTCCTAGATCCTGACTAGGGCTGTCAACGGGTTAGGTGAGAGCCAGGTCAGGGTTGACCCGGACCTGCCCATATAGGTATTAACCGGGTTTTATAGGTCACCGAAATAGAATCCCATACCTGGACCCGCATATTTTAAAATTTTATTTTTATTAAAAATACATATAAAATACTCAGGTCGGGTCAGGTTCCCAGCAAAACTCATGACCCAAACCGGCTCACAAATTTCTCGGGTCGGGTTAGGGTCAACCCAAATATTATTAGGGTTGGCACTTTCCTTGCCCATACCCAATTAATCGGATTCGGGTACCCGGTACAAAGTGGACCCCTTGACAGCCCTGATCCTGACACATCTACACAAAAACAACCTTGCCTCCGGTGAGACATTGCTACTGGAATCCCATTCCAGAACTGATAGAGCTGATGTACTCCGTAAATTGAGCTCTAAAATTAATACAGATCCAATGATCACACAGAAACCCCACAAAAGATGGTCATACCCCACAAAACCAATTCAAATCCAAACAGAAATTGGACACTACCCCACAAAAGCAAAAAGCTAAAAACCTAATCAGAATCTAACCATCTAGAAATCTGCAACAAAATTCAAGAGAACAATAAAAAAGTGCTCAAAATTCCTGTGGAAATATGAAGAAAAACCCAATTTATATCTAAATAAGAGACTAAAGCGATTCCAAGAATGAGAGAGAGAGGGTGGAAAAAGGTAAGGCTAAGATCTGAGGCAAAACCATCCTTTTTTTCACATTAATTCATATTGAACTCAGGCCAACCTAATAGTGGTGGCTTGGAGTAGGGGTGTCAACGGAACAGATCCGGTTCGGACCCAGGTGAGTCCAAACCCAAATCTATTTTTGAGGTGCTCTACCGGGTCTGGACCTCCTATCAAGTCCGTTATAAGAAAAACCATACCCAGGTCCCATAATTAAGGATTTACATAAACCAGAACCGGTCCATACCTGGTAAAATAGTATTTTTTAATTTTTTATAATGAAAAATCATGAGTCTTAATCGGAACTCGTGTTGGACCGGGGTTTGGTATGAAATTTCACAAACCATACCTGGCTCTATATACTAATCGGACCCTTTGGGTCTGATCCAGTTTCTAATCGGGCATCCTTTTCTTGTCACCAAACCCTGACCCTATAGGGTTTGATATGGGTCAGGTCTGGGGTGTCAATGGGTCGGGTTTGACTCAGATTCAACCCGTACTGGACCCTATAGGGTCATGGTTTGGTGATAAAGAAGGAGGTCCAATTACAAACAGGGTTGGATCCAAAGAGTTCGATTAATATATGGAGCTGGGTATGGTTTATAACATTTATACGAGACGCAGGTCCGACCAGAATTCTGATTAAGACCGGTGATTTTTCAACATAAAAAGATAAAAAAATATTATTTTACTGGGTATAGACTGGGTCTGGTTCATGTAATCATTATAGGATCCAGGTATGTTTTTTCTTATGGCATATGCAATCTGACCCAACACTCACACCTAGAAGTCAGATCCAGGTTCAGACTCACCTGTGTTCAAACCAGATCCGACCTGTTGACACCCCTCGATTGGAGCGGCTGTTTAAAGCAAACCTACAAAAGATAGGTAGGTAGTTGTAATTGGTCAGACATTAAGAACGTCTTTGTAAATATATCAAGTTGTGTCTTCTATAAGTTGGATACTGTTTGGATGTGGATTTAGTCCTGTTTTTTTATAGGCAAGCTGGGGCATAACCTTGCGGATTCGAACCCATGACTCCTTGGTTTTGGTTATGATGATGCAACCTAACCATCCAGCTATCTAATTAGACGCCAATTTTAACTAGTATTTCTTGTCCAAACACATATACAATCATGTACTAGATCATACATGGATGAGAATACAATGTCCATATCCTAACTATTGTCACCCCTAGATGGTACTAGCTTACAAAAAAAAACTTAAGTCTTGTGAAAATATATAAATAATAATTAAAAAAAGCTAAAAATCTCTGTTTTGGCCAAAATTCAAGGGAACTTGATAAGAATCCGACTGTCACAAAGCTAAACACTTGAAAGTTACTGCATGCACCGGAAGATTTGAGTTGCTTTGTAAAGAGCAGGGTTTCTCTTCATGAGTAGAAAAGCTCTAAGTATTGAAATAGAAAAATATATAAAGTTGGAAACAGTGAATTAGTCCCAAAGATATAAGTTATTAGCTCCGGCCGGGTTGCTCAATTGAGTGTAGGGATTTTCACGGGTCACATACGTCATGAGTTCGATCCGCCTATGATGTGTCTCTCTCTGTTGACGATAACTCTTCTCACCTCTCTCTCCTTTACAGGATCTGATCTCAACGGTTACAAAAAATATCTCTGCGTATCAAGTTGGTTATGGAAACTGTATATCGTACGGCTATAGTTTTTTCCAAGTTAGCTATATGTTGTATATTATAAATATTGTGTCCCTGATGATTCAAATAATAAGAGAAAAAAAAGAGCAAGAGTGTTTACCGTGGATGTAGGTCTAATATGACTGAACCACGTTAATTCCTTCTTGTGGCAAATCGTGTTCGTGATCCATCTGGTACACTGTGTAAATCGTTACACAGTGATACCTGCAAATTATTTTCTATCTACATATTGCTACATGGTGGTGTGAGTCATCTTAATAAATCGCTACATGGCGATCTCTCATAAATCGCTACGGTGGTATCTCTCATAAATTGCTACACGATGATATCTCGCAAATCGCTTCATGGTATCAGAGCCTAGTTGATCTCTGGATGTTGCGTCTTCCTCTCATTCTTGTCAAGTGTTTCTGGCAATTGTGTGTGATTCCTCTTCATGGCAAACAGTTCGTCAGGACAACCTCAATCTCCATCATCAACAGAGCGAATCCTCGTTCAAGATCAGGTATCTAATACAAAAATCACATCGATATTATTGAATGGTACAAATTATCTTTCGTGATCCAAATCAGTTTCCTTATACTTAAGCGGTAGATCTAAACTCAGATATATTAATGGAGAAATAACTAGGCCAAGTATAAATGACCCCAAATATCGTGATTGGAGGTCTGTCAATGACCTTGTTATATCTTGGCTTCTTAATTCAATGGAAAATCGAATTGCTGAGGGTTTCTTATTTTTAAATACCGCTCAAGAAATATGAATCACTGTTGAAGAAATGTATAGCGAGCAAAACAATATAGCTCGTATGTATCAATTGTCCTCCAAGATTCATAACCTCAAGAAGGATACTCAAGGTTTCTCTGATTTTTTTGGAAAAAAAAAGTGTCTATGAGATGAATATGAGTTATATACATCCACATGCACGGATATGATTTCCTTTAAAAATCTTTGTGAAAAGGAAAAAGCATTCCAATTGCTCGATAGGCTTGGGAATGAATTTGATCAAGTTCGAAGCCAGATCTTGTTATCACAGAATTACCATCGGTTAACAATATATGCTCTATCATAATGAAAGAGGAAACTCCCCATCGAGTAATGAATGTAGAGAAGTCTATCCCTGAAGCATTCGATAGAGCTTTTTTTTCTGATGTTGTAGTTTGTGCAACAAAAACTATGAGTCATCAGGCCACAAAACAAGAAACAAGATTTCTTGTACCTTTTGTAAAAAAACTGGACATACCAGGGATAGATGCTGGAACCTTCACGGTAAACTAGGAACTGCTCCAGCTCAACGTCCCCATGAAGTTGCACCATCTAGTCATGTGGCTACCACTTCAAACCCGAATGATAAAGTTAGCTCAGAAGATTTATCTACTCAATTGAAGAATATTGCTGAGCTGCTTAAAACCATTTGTCAAAAAAATGATCAAGTAGCTATGATGGCCTCCACATCCTCTCCTTCAAATCCAGGTAATATTTCTGCTCATCACAATGATAAAAATTGGATCATTGATTTGGGAGCAAGTGAACATATGTGTTTGACCATAACTAATAAATCTAGGCTAAAACCAATTTGCGGCTGCAAGCATGTTGTCATTGCGGATGAAACAAAAGTTGATGTAACAGGTATTAGTAGATTTTAGCCATTTGATCATGCAAAAGAACTGGAGGTTATGGTAGTCCCAAGGCTATCGCGCGACCAACTTATTATCTGTATCAAAAATTACAAATGAGCTTAATTGCAATATCACTTTCTCACCATATAATGTGATATTTCAAGACAGGGTGACGAAGAAAGTGATTGGTGAAGGAAAAATTTCATATGGTCTTTATGTGCTTGGAAGACACGAAAGGGCCATGCTTGCTGGAAAATATGAAGAATGTCTGTGGCATAAACGTCTAGGACATCCACCAAGCCAGTCATTGAACATTTTATTTCCTGATTTTCAATTTGATTGTCATTCGTGTGATGTTTGTAGATATGCTCGAATGACTAGACTTCCCTTTCCTAGATCAAATAATATTGCAGAAAAACCATTTGATCTAATTCATACCGATGTATGGGGACCTTCTCTTGTGACGTTTTACTCTGGTTTTAGATATCTAACATTCATTGACAAATTTTCAAAGGGTACCTGAATCTATTTACTTAAGACCAAAAATGAAGTCCTTGGTAAATTTAAAGAGTTTTTTTCTATGGTAGAAAACCAAATATGATACAAAAATCAAGATCCTAAGATCTGACAACGGCACTGAGTATAAGAATACTCAGTTTGACGAATTTGCAAAATAAAAGGGTGTAAACCATCAATTTATCTGCGTAGGTACTCCTCAACAAAATAGAGTAGCCGAAAGGAAAAATCGCCATTTGCTTGAAGTTACCAGAGCCCTATTATTCCAAATGAATGTTCCAAAAATATTTTGGAGTGATGTTGTTCTGACTGCTTGCTATATTATAAATTGTTTGCCTAGCAAAATTTTAGAAAAACACTCTCCTCTTGAGATTCTAAAGGGACACAAACTCAATTTAAATCACAGAAGAACCTTTGGATGTGTTGTATTCATAGCCAAACAAGGATCGGATAAACTTAGTTGTCGTGCTTCCAAATGTGTCTTCTTGGGGTATTTTGCGTCTCAAAAGGGATATAAATGCTATAATGTAGAAGAGCAACGTCTTTTTATCACCAGGGATGTCAAATTTAATGAAAATGTTTCATACTTTCAGCAAAATCAATGCCAGGGAGAGACAATATCTGGAGACATATTTGAGAAAAACTATTCTCAGGAAGAAGTAGTTCTGCCTGCGCCTAACTCATATGAAGAAATTACAACAAGCATAGGAAGAACTTTGGACTCATCACAAGAGGTAAACTCTGAAACAGAAAATCAACCTTTGCTAAGAAAGTCAGGGCATCAATCCAGAGCTTCTGCTCATTTAAATGATTATGTTACATTCTCAGTTATGTACCCTATTGAAAATTATATCGGGTATCACAAAATAAGCAGGACTCACAAAGCCTACATCAACCACATTTCTCAGATTAAGGAGCCATCCACATATGAGGAGGCTAGAATTGACCCAATATGGGTTCGAGCTATGAATGAAGAGCTACAAGCTCTTTATAAAAATAAAACCTGAGAAGTTATTTCTTTACCTCTTGGAAAAAAGACAGTCAGATGCCATTGGGTATATAAGATAAAACATAACAGTGACGGGACTGTAGAGAGATACAAGGCCAGGTTGGTGGCTAAAGGGTATACTCAGACTCAAGGTCTTGATTACGATAAAACATTTGCTCTTGTTGCCAAAATGAATACCGTCAGAATTCTCTTATTTGTTGCTTGTAATTACAATTGGCATCAATATCAATTAGATGTTAAAAATGCTTTCTTACAGAGAGACTTAAAAGAAGAAGTGTATATGAAACTTTCACCTAGACATCCTGAAGAAGAAAATACTGATAGAGTATGCAAACTACATACAACCATTTATGGCCTGAAACAATCTTCCAGGGCATGGTACCATCGATTGAGCAGTTGATTGGAACAACATAAACTTGTCAGAAGCAATGCTGACAATTCAATATTTGTCAAAGGAGAAGGTAATCACTTGGTTATTATCTTGGTATATGTGGATGATATCATTGTGACAGGTACAAATGATGAAGGCATTCAAGAAACAAAAAGGCTTTTGCATAACACCTTTGACATAAAAGATTTGGGAAAACTTTGCTACTTCTTAGGCATTGAAATAGCCCATTCAAGAAAGGGTCTGTTTTTATCTCAAAGGAAATATATGTTAGATCTTCTTAAAAGTGCAGAAAAAATCGAGTGTAAGCTCGTGGAAACTCCGGTGGAAAGCGAACAAAAATCTATTATCTCTTTTGATGATGTAACCGTTAATAAGGAAGGATACCAGAGATTAGTTAGAAAACTAATCTATTTAACTATTACTCAACCGGACATTACATATGTCGTCAACCAAGCAAGCCAATGTATGCATGCTCCTCAGGAACTACATTGGAAAATCGTAAATTGAATACTGTAGTATTTAAAAGGAATGTCAGGCCAAGGGTTATGGTACAAGCAGAACAATTATCATCAAATTCAAGGGTTCATAGATGCAGATTGGACAGGAAGTTCAGACAGAAGGTCTACCTAAGGATATTGTGTTTTTGTTGGTGGCAATATGGTTACCTGGAAAAGCCAAAAGCAATGGGTGGTTGCCAGAGCTAGTGCAGAAGCCGAGTATAGGGCCATGACAACTACTTCCAGTGAAATAACCTGGGCCAAAACGCTCCTAACAGAAATGAAGATGTCAGTCGATTTACCTATTTCCATGTTCTGTGACAATCAAGCAGCAATACATATTGCAGCAAATTCAGTTCTTTATGAACGAACTAAGCATATCGAAATCGATTGTCATTATGTTCGTGAAAATGTTCAAAGAGGAGAGATCTCTACTCCATATACTAAAACTACAGAACAACTTGCTGACAGATTCACCAAAGGACTAAGTCGAGATCATCATCGTGACCTTCTCAACAAGTGGGGTTGTGCAAACATCTACACCCCACTTGAGGGAGAGTGTTGACAATAACCCCTCTCACCTCTCTCTCTTTGATTTACGGGATCTGATCTTGATGGTTACAGGAAATATCTCTGTGTATCAAGTTGGTTATGGAAACTGTATATCGTACCGCTATGATTTTTTCCAAGTTAGTTATATGCTATGTATTATAAATATTGTATCCCTGATGATTCAAATAATAAGAGAAAAAAAGAGAGCGAGAGTGTTTGCCGTGGATGTAGGTCTAATATGATCGAACCACGTTAATTCCTTCTTGTGGCAAATCGTGTTCGGGATCCATCTGGTACACTGTGTAAATCGTTACACAGTGATACCTGCAAATAACTTCCTATCTACATATCGCTACATGGTGGTGTGAGTCATCTCAATAAATCGCTACATGGCGATCTCTCATAAATCGCTACATGACGATCTCTCATAAATCGCTACGGTGGTATCTCTCATAAATCGCTACACGACGATATCTCACAAATCTTTTTACTCCACCACGGCATCAAGAACGCCATCCCCAACTCTACCTCAGATGTAGGGCATGTTCGGTGGGGACTTCGGAGGTGGCGATGGTGGTAGCGCAGCCCCCGACCCGACCTCTGCTTGCAACCTCTCTCTTCCTCCCTTTCCTGCTACCACCCCATCTTCTCCACCTTCCTCCTCCCTTCCAACCCACTCCTTCCCCAAAAATCAGGCGACGCCAAGCACCATCACCGGCCATTACATGGTCAGCGACTGGATGCTGACCAAGGACGACCGGTGAGACCCCCTGATCGCCTCTCCTTCCCTCCTTTCTTCTTCTTTCACTGCCTCTCTTCAATTGGTCTTCCTAGGCGAGGTTCAGACCAGACAGTCATCGGCATCACCCATGACCATTATCCATGACTGTCCAAGTTGTTTGCATATTGTCATCAAACAACGGACATTTGGAACATAACTTTTAAGTGCGGTCCAAACAAACATGGACTGACTTGTAACAGTTGTTACGGAATGAACATACCTATATGTTCTGTTCCATCTTTTTTTTTTCATTCAACCCTGGACAAGTCATCAAACATACACTTAAGGCTCGATCGTGGTGGGATCTTCGTCATTAACAAAAAATAAAAAAAAAGGATATCCTTTGGATTGCAACTCCCCCAGCAATCGTAGGTACACTTTGGGTCTCAGCTATACCTGGCTAGTTGAAAAGAATACAAGCACAAAAAAGCAAACCAGAAAAGGGATTCCACATGATTGCTATCTTTCAACTTGTAATTTTCAAATGTACCAATTGTCAAATTCATATAATATCAACTTTTTTTGGGCTCATGATGACTAAGCTGGAACATTGGTTGATCTTAGCCTTTACATGTCAAAATGACGTCCATGTGATGTCATTCTCGCAAGAAAAACCCCTGGTGCGTCTCCACGGTCATTTCTCAAGTGTGAAGAGAAATAATATGGACCCATTATTTTTTGGACTGGATATGGACCAGTTGCTTGTTAATAAATTGAACCAGCTGAAGTATCAGGATCCATGTCACTCACATAAATACTTGGCTCTCAAATACGCATTTTATTGGTATGACTATGGTTGTAGAGTGGTTTGCTGGCTAATTTTCCATTTTTGTCCCAGTTTTACCTAAAGGATTTAAATGGGAGCCAGATTTGGCATTTTGTATTATTAAATACGGCCACATATGGAAGGGTTAGCTTATATTCTTTCAAATAAAATTGGAAGAAATTCCTGTGAGAACAAGTCTGGCCCCTTTGACAGCCAATGATATAGCTCAGATGCAAAAAAAAAAAAACGCATGCACACATGCTTATGTTTACACACACAAAACACGGAGTTAAACATATAGTTTACCTGGATAATTTAAAAAATTTAGTTTTTATTAGATAAATCTCAGAGGGTTAACACAAAAGAATTGACAAGAAAGCAACACAATGTAATGAAAAAAATTATAATGATTTCATGAAAATCATGATAACTTTAAAATATCAATAATTGAACATGTTACAGTTTTTTCATTTTTTCTCTTTCTGTCAAATTGTTGCCGTAATATCACAAAAAATTTAGTTGTCTCTCGGCCCATTTGTCACATTAGGATAGATAATGGGGTGAGAATTGATCAGATCTAGATCGATCGTCATATGCTGGAGTCCTGATAGAGCCTTCATAAAAAGTTTGAAGTTTAGAGTTTGGAGTTTGGACCAAGATCCATATCCAGTTTTATATATTTATTTCCCCATTTTATTCTGATATAATATGATTATCATACATAAAGAATTTGTTATCTGGACAACCAACTTTTGTACAAGTGCACAGTTACTAATTATGTAGCTTACTGTCTCAATCATTACTAAAGCGTTTAGTGCATGTTCATTGGATGCTTGACTGCTAGATCAAATAGCAGTTACCACACAATGGCCAGAGGGAAAAGTGGTTGTGCCTGTTTGTAGCTTGTTGGTGCCTTACTTCATGACAAAAAAAAAATCAACGTGCAATTCTGCAAACAGGACCACTAAGAAAACCAGGGGTTGGTATACCTCCACTATGATCTGTTTGCTAGATGCTGTGTTCTTTATATTTACATACAAGTGTATTTTAGTCCTTTTACCCAAACAAGATTCAGTAGTGGTCCATCAAAGGCAGCTCAATAAGGTATGGTGAAGAGGTTACTTAATTAAACTGATGGTGCAGGTGGAGCTGGATTTGTGAACCAACCAAAAGTGTGCTTAACTAGTTTTTTTTTGTGTTCCTGGTTACATCAAGGGAGCCAACACCTCCCCCCTCCCACCCTTCAAAAAACACCAACTACGCATTGACAGGTCTCTGATTGGTAAAACCCTTGAGGCCCGATACGCACCAGGGAGTACACCCTAAGCAAGGGATGATCCTGCGCGTTTGGAACTCATGACATCCATTCAGCTTGGTGACATTCAAGAATCACCGCTACCAGATGAGGTTGGCATGCCACCATTGAAAAACTTTATTGACATCTTGTTTGCATTTGAACTCTGAAGCCCACAACAACAGTTTTCAGAATTTCTTGCATCATCAATTTCCTTATATTAGAAAAAAAAAAAGCAAGGCTACTAATCATCAGGGTGCTAGGAAGGATGGGAGACTTAAAAGAGTTTTTCCTGGGCCTGAAGTAAGCAATTTGAGTCTTTGACCGACTATATATGGACCTGCACATGGCTCAGATTTGTTGCTTCACCAGCTATATTTCAAACTTTGAGAAAAATAACATAGTAAAAGGAAAAGTAGTGAAAAAGAAGACCTGCTATGCTTTCCTTCGTTACCCTTCCTACTGTAAAAAGATAAAGGGTTGACAGAACACAGAGGCCATCATGGCTCTGTATATACCCCACAGTTCTCCCACTGTAACTTTTCCTTTTGTTTTTCTTGGTCTATCCATCCATGAAAGTCTGCTTTGTTGTTCTTCCAAGCCAGGGAATATAGGCCAACATCACTATATAGAATTAAAAAACTAAAGAAACGAAAGCTTGATAGTATTCTTATTTCTTTTACAAGTATCTTCTTAACTTGTAATAGCACTCGATTGTATTCAAAGTTTCATGCTCCTAACAACAATAACAAATAAAACAATTTCATATTTTCCTCTGGGCTTTCTCACTAAAAAAAGAAAAAAAAAGAGCGAAATCCATGTCCCAAATTATATTGGGGTTTCTTTAAAGTCCCAAAAGAACTATTCTTTCACCTTAATAGATAACCACAGATTTGGTTAAATTTTAAGATAAATATAATGTTAAGATGGGTTTTCTTCAAAGGAGGTGATCGCATAGGTATTAAGGGATTGGCTTTTGTTTGCTAACTCAAGAGTTGAAACCTAGTCGGGTCTTAGCCTCGGAGTTTTAAGCCACCAGCACAATGACCATAGGTATGACAGGTCGAGTCAGTGCACCAGGTCTTCATGCTGGGTGCAGTTGCTTTATATTATATAAAAAAAGGAACCCAACACTTTTTCATCCGCTTTTTGGCTAGCCATCATTGGGTACGCCTTAGTGCTTGACTTAAATCATATTTCTTTTTTGTTTACTTACTTTTCCTTTTGGGGTTGATAATGGAAAAGTCTACTAAGTTTACATTAGGCCTTTTAAATTACAAATATGGCTTATGAAAGGAATTTCTTTATATACATCTCTCTCTCTCTCACACACACATGCACAGCTAAAAACCAGTCTTTCTTCTTGAAACATCATAGTACTCAAGAAGTGGGGGTTTGTTCTTCTGTAATATTGCAGAATAATTTTGTGACTACAATTATATGGTTGTTAGAGGTATTGAAGTTGTGAGATTGTTCTGCTGAAGTTTTAGTACCTGACTTCAAGATTTGGGTACAATGACATCTTTTCAAAGGACGGCCGTGTACATAAGTATGGCAGTTCTTGTTTTCAGTATTCTTTGTGCTTGTGTTGTTTCATCTCATGAGCTATCCCAGAAGGCTGTAAATGACAACGGGAGTCATATTGTCCAAAAGGCATCTACAATTCTCATTGTTCCCATGGTAGTCTCTCTCTCTCTCTCTCTCTCTCTCTCTCTCTCTCTCTCTCTCTTCCAAATTAAGCACTATAAGTGCATTGCTGTTGCTGTCGTTGTTTCCAGTTCTAACATACTGTTTGTTATATCTTGCAGTTGGACCCTCGACTTAAAAATCAGATGGCCGTCCATGGTTTCCTCCTATGGGCATCTGTTGGTTTTCTTACGCCTATTGGAGTGCTTTTGATGAGAATGTCAAACAGGCTAGACTGTGGAAGAAGATTAAAGGTTCTATTTTACTTTCACATCATTTTACAGGTAAAGCGTTCCCCTTTAATGATCTCCATGTGTGTGTGTGTGTGTGTGTGTGTGTGAGAGAGAGAGAGAGAGAGAGAGAGAGAGAGAGAGAGAGAGAGAGAGAGAGAGAGAGAGAGAGAGAGTATAATCATTGATACCTTTAAAATTTTGAGCAGCATAATCATTGAAACAATTTGTAATCAACAGCACTCTAGTTTATTCTTTAGCAGCCAACCCCTCTATTCCATATTGTTTACCATGCCTAAACTGCTTTTCAATCTTCAAAGGAAACTGCAGCCCTTTTTTTTAATTATTGCCAATTGCACCATGTTGATTACTTTTTTTTTTCTTATTAATTACCTGGGAGGTGAATAAAGTTCATCAATCAGTGTCATGAATTTGTTGCAGATAATTTCAGTTTCCCTTGCCACTGTAGGAGCAATCATGGCCATCAAAAACTTTGAGAACAAATTTAGTAACACCCATCAACGGATTGGCCTGGCTATCTATGCACTTATTTGGTTGCAACCATTGATTGGCTTATGCAGGCCTCATAGGTACATAACCTGACTACAAAACTCTTATTAGAATTTCGGTCGATAATGAATTGTAATGCTCATTTCTTCCTCGATGAAAAACTCCATAGCTTGACTCACAACAGGGAAATGTTAATCTCTGTAGGTTTTATTTGTTTGGGGATCACTTGGAACATGACCAAGTTCTTAAGCTAAGCTAAGGTTGGACCATGCGAGCTTGATCCCCGCATTCTCTATTGTGGTAGAAAAGCTGGACGCCAAGCAGCTGCCACATTAGTTGAATGCCATGTTGAAAAATTGCTCCATTTATTTGAACTTGACAACATTCTTAAATACTGAGAGTTTGCTTGGAGGCAAGCATCTACGTATTATCTTTATTTTTTTTGAGAGAAATCTACGTATTATCTTTAAAGAGAGTTTGAAAAAGAATAATTAACGGCAAATTTTCCTCTTAGGGTACAACCAACTCATGCTTACTCTCAGTTTAATTTCAACAAGCTTGAGATAAGTGGCCAATGAGATCATATTCCAATGGGTGAAAAACCACTAAACAATAACGAATGTCTAATGGTCAAATAATTTGTTGCTAGTTCTTAGATAATTAAGGATCGATGAGCGACTCTTAACAAAAAATAAAAATACTTATAGCGGCTAGTTTTTTTTTTGAAAGGCAAGCTGGGGTTAGGCAGACCCCTACCAGAAGAACAGCCGCCCCATGTGGCAGAGGGATTCGATCCTGGGCCTTCAGCTTGACACAGGGCCCTGCTTACTGCATGAGATACCACCCCGGTGGTTATAGCGGCTAGTTATAGTGACGTTCAAGACAACCGCATGCATCTTAATCTCTCATGCACGCGCATTCATGTAGAAAGCCAAAGTCAAAGTCAAAATAAAGTTCAGTCACGAGTTCAAATCCCATGAGTGCGAGTCCCTTGCTGTGAGGCTAAAGTTGGGTGTACTCTCTGGTTGGACAGGGGAGACCTGAGGTTTTATGTCAATTAGCTTGCCAGTTAGTCATGATTTTTCCCTGATTAACTATCCAAAAAGTTTAGTCAAAGGTCGTGAATTTTTTTTTTTGAAGTAAACTTGTACTAATCAGATGGTGATGAGCAATCACCCAAGGGAACCCTACAGTAAATACTATATAGTATTATAAGGCACAAACGAATCGAAGTGACAAAAGGCGCTCAGTGAATCATGGCAACAAGGCCACTTTGCTGGTTACAATACCCTGTCGTGTATTTAAAAGTCTTGAATTAGTTAATTGAAGTCCAAAATGATCAATATAAACTTTTTTTGATATTATGGTGATGCCATATTTGTCTTGGATACAGAATATATAAGCACCAACTAGAATTCATGCATGTGGTCTTCTTTTCAATATGTGCCTATTGCAAATAAGCAGCAAAATGTAGCAGTAGTAGAAATCTTGGATTGAAGAGTCATGCAAACCCTGCATCCATGTTTATGCATGCACATACATGCTTGCAGGATGCTTTGCATCATCATGAACCAAAATTTGTAATCTATTTGTATCACTTTTCTCTTGTTTGTGCAATGAAAACGACTTCCAATTTTACCATGTCAACCATTTGGAAGCACATAATGGATCAACAACATCAAATTTGAATAATGAATTTTCAAGCCAATATTCTCTAATCTACCTTTCAGTACTGAATGCTGGATTCTTGAACTGTTCCAGGGGTGTTCGAGGAAGAACCATTTGGTATTTTCTGCATTGGCTACTTGGAACTGGAGTTTCATTGTTGGGGATAATAAACATCTATGTTGGTCTCTATGCTTATCACAGTAGGACCTCCAACAATGTGACCATATGGATTATTCTGTTCACTGTTGAAGCCTCCTGCATTGCTTTCCTCTACTTGTTGCAAGATAGATGGGATTATCTACACAAACAAGGCGTGGTTCTTGGGGTAGAACCACTTGGACCAACCTATCAAGTCTCAACATTGGGAAACAAAATGAATGGTGAGCATTGCTAATTGCAGAGGAGGATAATTCTTCACTAACGTTGTGATTTTGTGTTCATTAACCACATTTCTGCATGTCAGTGAAACACAACCAAGTTCATGAACTTCAGCTTCAGGAAATGATGGAGTTCATGAACTTGGTTTTGTTCCCATGCTAACCGAAAAATGCCTTCTCCTTTGCTTTGTTTTTTTATGTAAGTAAATCAACAATATTGCTCAACAAAATAAGGGAGGAACTGTTGCTTTGTTAATTTCTTTTGTGGCATATAATCAAATTCTTCTTTGTCAAAATAATAAATGTACGATATAGATTTTCTTTTCCATTCTAAGTAAAAGAAAAACAAAATCTGTTTTCACTGTTTTTGTCATGGGCCTATTTCCTTCAATGGGCCAGCGCGGCGCGACGATCCTTCCTTACCGCCGCAAGCCTACTCGTCAGCTCGCTTGCCGGTCGCGGAAGCTTGTAATCAGAGTGCAAGAGAGCAAGAGAGAATAGAGGGAGAGAAATTGCAATCACAAGAAGCAATCACAACGAGGGTGAACAAAAGAAAGCTCAACGCATTTAATTCATTCACAATTTTGCCCGCAGGCTATTACAGTTCAAGTATACGGGCTGCCCCTTCGGGGTATTGATTCACCTGAACCGGGCAGCTTACATCAGACTCAATAAAAGCAAAACAAACTCTAAGCGCAACTGTACACTGTAAGTCGCAAGGGAACATGCTCCCCCCTCAAATCATGCACCGTCCTCGGCGCCATCTGTTTCGTGGTAAGCCCTGACTTCAGCCGGGTAGCGGCTATTTCATTCGAAATGCAGGCTCTCACGTTGGTTCCGCTGTTTCCTCCCACTGCACCAAGTATTTCTTCGCTTGCCCCAAGTAGTTGACCTTGTGGCGAAGGATCTGACTGAGGTGCTTCTCGGCCCGTTGTGCTGTCGGGGCCCTCTGCATGATGGGAGCGCGTTGCGGCACATTGCGTTCCGGGTCTCCATCATCTGGATGGAACTGCTTGAGGTTGCACACGTGGAACACCGGGTGCACCTTTAAGTCTGGGGGCAACTCCAGCTTGTATGCCAGCTTGCCCACCTTCTTTGTGATGGTGAAGGGTCCCTCATACTTTCTGAGTAGTCCGCGGTGCCGCCCGCGGAAGATGCCTGTGCGACCAGGATATAACTTCACCAACACTTGGTCCCCAACTTGGAACCCTGCGGGCCGACGGTGTTTGTCCGCCCACTTCTTCATTCTCTTTGCCGCTTTGTGTAAAAATGCCCTCGCTAACTCATTTTGCTCGTGCCAGTCGCGAACAAACTGATAGGCGAATGATGGCCTTCCCTTTTCCTGTGTGGCAAGAGTGTGCGGGGTCAGTGGCTGCTGCTCCGTGGCTATCTCAAACAGACTATGGCCTGAAGACTCGCTCTTCTGCAGATTATAACAAAACTGTGCCACATCAAGGAGCTTCACCCAATTTTTCTGATTGACACTAACAAAGTGCCTAAGGTACTGCTCCAGGATCCCATTGATACGCTCTGTCTGCCCATCTGTCTGCGGATGGAAGCTAGTTGAAAATAGCAACTCAGAGCCAAGTAGCCGAAATACTTCACGCCAGAACTTGCCCGTGAAGCGAGCATCACGATCACTCACAATGCTCTTCGGTATGTCCCAGTGCTTCACCACATGCTTTACGAACAACTCCGCAGTCTTCTCTGCAGGGCACTCCTTAGAAGCTGGGATGAAGGTGTCATACTTTGAGAAACGATCCACCACAACCAGAATAGAACTGAGGCCCTCTACCTTTGGCAGACTAACAATAAAGTCCATGGAGATGCTATCCCAAGGACGTTCTGGAATTGGTAGAGGCTCAAGGAGACCGGCAGCCTTCTGATTTGTCCCCTTATCCTGCTGGCAGATGAGGCATGTCCGCACATACCCCTCAACGTCGTCTCTCATCTGCGGCCAATAGTAGCCGCGCTCAAGGAGTGCTAAGGTCCGCTCCTGACCAGGATGGCCGGCCCATAGTGTATCATGGAACTCCTTGAGTAGCTCTCGGCGAAGGCTTCCCCACCGTGGTACAAAGATGCGTCCCCCTTTTCTTACGAGGAGGCCATCTTGTAGCCAAAATCGCCAAGTCTTCCCTGCCTGCACTAGAGAAATAAGGTGTTGTGCGATCGGATCCTGCTGCGTACCCTCGCGGATGCGGCTCAGCAGTGCACCCTCCAAATGCACTTCAGAAGACTCCGCACGCGCAGCTGCCAGTTCAGCCCTACGGCTCAGGGCATTCGCCACAACGTTGGTCTTTCCAACCTTGTACTCCAAGGCAAAGTCGAACTCAGCCAAAAACATCTGCCATCGAGCTTGTTTAGGCGTCAACTTCTTTTGTGTCTGAAAATAGCTCGTGGCCACATTGTCCGTCTTGACAACGAACTCGGCACCCAAAAGGTAGTGTCGTCAGGTCCTGAGGCAATACACAATGGCGGTCATCTCACGTTCGTGCACTGTGTAACGCCTCTCTGCATCCTTCAGCTTGCGACTCTCATATGCGATCGGATGACCATCTTGCATAATAACTCCGCCAATGGCAAAGTCTGAGGCATCAGTGTGGACTTCGAAGGGTCTCGAATGATCAGGCAGTCGCAGCACTGGCTCCCTCACTAAGGCTTTCTTCAAGCCATCAAAGGCATCTTGGCACGCTCCTGTCCAGAGCCATACCCGATTCTTCTTTAACAAATCCGTGAGAGGCGCAGCAATGAGGGAATAACCTTCGATGAAACGCCGATAATAGTTTGTCAAACCAAGGAATGACCGCAATTCTGGCACTTTGCTTGGCGGAACTCATTCTTGGATGACCCTTATTTTCTGCCCATCCATACGCAGCACACCACGCCCCACAACGTGGCCAAGGAAGCTAATCTCCTCCTGCCCGAAGAGACACTTCTCTCGTTTGACACAGAGGTCATTCTCCTTTAGCACCTGAAACACTATTCGCAAGTGCCCGACATGTTCCTCCATGTTACTGCTGTAGATCACGATATCATCCAGATAGACTACCACAAACTTGTCTAAGTAAGGGTAGAAGATCTGGTTCATTAAAGTCATGAACGTGGCTGGAGCATTTGTCAACCCGAATGGCATTACTAGAAATTCGTAAGCACCATAACGGGTGACACAAGTTGTTTTCGGCTCATCACCTTCAGCAATCCTCACCTGCTAGTAACCCGATCGCAGATCTAACTTGGAAAAGATACGGGCACTGCCTAGCTGATCGAACAAGTCCGCTATCAATGGCAATGCGTACTTGTTCTTCACCGTGACCTTGTTCAAAGCACGGTAATCAACACATAACCGTTTAGAGCCATCATGTTTCATCTGGAAAAGGACCGAGGCACCAAATGGGGCTTTTGATGGACGAACAATGCCTGCGTCCAACATCTCGTCTAGCTGCCTACGCAGCTCCTTCAACTCTGCTGGCCCCATACGGTATGGAACCATTGCGGGAGGCTTTGCTCCCGGGGTCAACTCAATCTTGTGGTCGACCTCGCGTCTTGGCGGAAGACGCTTAAGCAATTCCGGAGGCATCACCCCTCGAAACTCCTCCAGTAGAGGGGCTAGGGTCGGCGGCACTGCTGCTTCTACCTTCCCTTCATCTGCACGCACTGCAACTAAGAATGTCTGCTCCCCATGCTTGACACCCTTCTTCAGTTGCATTGCTGATAACACTGAAGACTTGCCTTTCTGCGTAAGGCACTGCACTGTGTAGGACAAGTCTGATACCATGATCGTCAACGTGTTAAACTTTGGCAGCATCATCACATTCTGGCTTCACAGAAACTCCATACCCAAAATCACCTTGAAATCGTCTAGGGGCACCACAGAGAAGTTGGCTTTGCCGACCCAACTCCCCACTTGAGTAGCCACATCTCTTGCTTCACCAAGGATGGGTTTGGCCTCAGAGTTTACTGTTTTGATAGTCCTCTGCTTTGGCCCAGTTTTCAAGCCCAACCGCTCTGCCTCTTCCCGCGAGACAAAGTTGTGTGTGGCCCCGGAGTCTACCATTGCCGAAGTAGACTTTCCATTCATAATGACTTCTACGTACATAAGTTCCTTACTGACCTGCATGTTCTTAGTTGCGCAACTTCTAGCTGCGTTAATCGATCACATGGCGCCCATCCTCGGTTGCATGGTCTCAGTGTCGCTGCCTTCAGTATCGCTGCATTCTTCCTGTGCAGTATTGGCTTGCCCGTCGTCTTTTACAAGGCGCTTTGGGCATTGCCGGGCGATATGTCTATCACCACAGAACCAACATGTCACAACTGCACCCTTGTTGTTGTTGTTATGCTTTGTGTAGTTCTGTTTCTTTTCAGATTGATGGCGTGTCGACGCCTCACCTTTATCGTTGCGCTACTCATCCTTCTTGCCTCCGTGGTCAGGCTTCTTCCTAACTTTGGTTGATGGGGTGAAAGGCTTGCGCTGAGTGTCAACTAAGCGCTCAGCCGCCACATATGCATCTTCCAAAATACGGGGGTTGCACCTTTCCACTTCAGACTGTGCCCATGGTTGAAGTCCTATAATGAACCAGTTGAGCATGTCGTCTTCTGGCATGTTAGGTATCTCCAGCATAAGCTTCTGGAACGTTCTGACATAGTCTTGCAACAAACCAGTATGTTTGAGCTCACGAACCATCCGGTAGGCCTGTCTTTGCGCATTTCTTGGCATGAAGTAGTTGCGCAACTCTACTTTGAAGTCGTCAAAGGTGTCTATCACACATTGACCCCTCTCCATGTCATTGCGCTTCCGCCTCCACCAAGCGATAGCATCACCATCAAGTAAGGCCGCTGCAGCCTTGATCCTCAGATCTTCGAGGGTCACATTCTGGATATCCAAGTAGTCTTCTACTTGGAACAAGAAGTTCTCAATGGCCTTGCTGTCGCGAGAACCATTGAATTTTGCGGGTCTAGGTACATCAATCCTTGATGGTCTCTCACCATTTCCGCCATTCAGGGTCACCGTCCGCTGCAACGTATGGTTCCTCAACTCAAGATCGGTCACTGTAGTCGTCAACGAAGAGACCTGCCCCATTAGTAAGTTCACCTGCTCTTGCAGGCTCGCCACCACATCATTCAATCCATTGAATGATTCACATGCGCGTGAAATCGCTTCATTATGCGAAGTCACATCTTCCACCAGCTTGTTAACAGTTGCAGCCAACTCTTCTTGGCCCCGAGGTGAACCCATCTCCTCAGCTTCGGCAACTGCCTTGCCTTTGGTGTTGCGTAAGTGTTGATAAGGCGCCACGATGTCTTGCTCACAAATCGCAGCCTGTCGGCGTGTCTGTCAACACCGACTCCGGAGTCCCTTCCCCAGCGCGACGATCCTTCCTTACCGCCGCAAGCCTACTCGCCAGCTCGCTTGCCGGTCGCGGAAGCTTGTAATCAGAGTGCAAGAGAGCAAGAGAGAATAGAGGAAGAGAAATTGCAATCACAAGAAGCAATCACAACGAGGGTGAACAAAAGAAAGCTCAACACATTTAATTCATTCACAATTTTGCCCGCAGGCTATTACAGTTCAAGTATACGGGCTGCCCCTTCGGGGTATTGATTCACCTGAACCGGGCAGCTTACATCAGACTCAACAAAAGCAAAACAGACTCTAAGCGCAACTGTACACTGTAAGTCGCAAGGGAACAGTTTTAGTGATCTTTATTATTTCGAGTCTTAGTGTAATAAATTATTTCTGTCAACGTATATTGTGATATTATACAGACCCTTAAATATGGATATAGAATTATAGATATGGCACACAATATAGAATTCTCGGTTAGGATCTAATATGGATACCTGAGCTAGGCCCAGTCCCACCCCATTAAAAGGTCCGGTGGACATATTGATAGGTCAAAATCAAGTGAACCATGAAGTCAATTACCAACCTATGGCTGGTAAAAGAGACCAGTAAAACTAGCTTGGCTGGTTTAGAGTGAACCCTAAATGGAGCTCGTGATAAGCCAAGTGATTATATAACCACATGAAAGATTAATGTCATAGGACACGCCATTTTTGCCCATTTGTTAAGTGACACGGCCCGACACAGGAACATAATAACACATGACACGCCCATAACTCACGTAATGACAATATTAGATTATTTTACTAATTTTCAATAGTTTTAACAATATTTAAAAAAAATGTGGTTTTATTGTATTATTAACAAAATATCAAAAAAATGTAAAGCAATTAAATAATGAAAATCTATTTCTTTAATGTCCTATTTTAGAAAAAAATTGCAAACTTGCATCTCAAACTCGTATCTACTCACGGTTTGTGTTATTGTGTCATAAATGCAACGTGAAATAAAAGTTATGTAGTATGTACATTTTTACCTTTACCGAGCCTACGTGAGCTGAGCGGAACCCATTCACGAGTTGATCATGGCTTGGCTTGCCTAGCCCATTCAATGTATGAGATTAGGGATGGCAGTGGACCGGCCTCGCCCCGTTTGGACCGGGGATGAAGGGTATGAAACGGGGATGGAGGCGGGGACGAAGGTTAAAATCCATCCCCGTCCGGGGGTGGAGGCGGGGATGGACGTGCACTTTTCCCCGCCCCGCCACGATCCCCGCCTCATCCACTTTTCCCCGCAATATCCCGGCCCCGCCCCGCCTCATCCCCGTTTGAACCGGGGATGGAGGACATGAAACGGGGATGAAGGCGGGGGTGGAGGATAAAATCCATCCCTGCCAGGGAGGCGGGGCGGGGGTGGAGGATAAGATCTTGAGGCGGGGCGGGGCGGGGGTGGAGACCTTGTCCCCCGCCCCACCCCGCCCCGCCCCACTGCCATCCCTATATGAGATTTGACAGGCTTTGTCCGAGATGAGCCACAAGCTGCCCGGGACGTAAACAGTCCAGATTCGAGTTGGATGCAGTCAATACCAGAACCGACTAATCAAATGTGGGTTTAACAGTTTCGGATTCAAATGTTGAAAGGCTCATGCCAAATCTGGTTTTTTAAATGTAATTAGACTTTATATCCATCAATCCAGATACTCGTTGGATTTGGTAGCGAAAAATAAAAAACCATATCCGCATCTAAATATCATCGGATGTGGTTTCGGCTTAACAAGATCCAACTAAACCAAATAGAATTCAGTCGGATATCTGATAAAATCCAATCCATTGACATCCCTATTGGTAACCAAAGCCACAAAATATAACGGAAATACCCCCATAAAACCATTGGAATAGCGAAACGTGCTGAGGGAAAGTTCAGAATACCCATAGTTATCCATGAATACAGCCTCAAATCAAGCCCAATCATAATAGCACTTTGTTTTTTTTTTTAATCACAGAAGCTTACGAAGCTGATTGTGGGTAACGTGGCAGTAAATAGCTTGCAAGACTTATTTGTGAGCACACCATTAGGTCAGGCAATCTTTTGTACTCTTTTATTTGTTGGGGTGTGGGGGGGAGAGGTGTGAACGTATAGTATGACTACATGACTACCTTGAGTATGTGCATGGAGAAATCCTTTATCAGTCTATTGAAGGCATGCGCAAGCTCTCTTTCTTTAGGCAAAGGAATGGTCGTTCATGGCAATATCATCAAGAGCGGATTGAGCACGTTGGCATCGATCCAGACCAATCTTATTGGCGTTTATGTGAAATGCAGTTCTTTGGTATCTGCACTCCAACTGTTTGATGAAATGCCTCAGAGAAATGCAATCGTTGAATCAGCCATGATTTATGGATATTCTAGATCCAGAAAGTTTGATGATGCACGCCAATTGTTTGAAAGGATTACGGAACCAAACGTGGTGTGTTGTAACGGGATGATCTCTATGTACGTCCACAATGAGAAAGACGTGGAAGGGCTTAATTTGTTTAGGGACTTGTATTATATGGGCATCAAGCCAAACGAATTCACTCAGTGGAATGTGCTTTTGAGGTGTTCAAATCTCAAAGCTTGGAAGAAGGCAGACAAATCATTGCTTTTGTTATTAGGGGTGGCTTCTCACTGGATTTAGCAGTTAGTAATTCACTCATCAGTTTGTATTCGAAATGTGGAAGACTGGAGGATGCAAAGTGGGTTTTTGATTATATGGCAGATAGATATGTATATTCGTGGATAGCAATGGTAACAGGGTATGCGCAAAATGGTAGAACAGGGGAAACAGCACGCTTGTTTGATATGATGCCTCAAAGAAATGTGGTATCATGGATGCAAAGTGGGTTTTTGATCATATGGCAGATAAATATGTATATTCGTGGACAGCAATGGTAACAGGGTATGCGCAAAATGGTAGAACAGGGGAAACACCACGCTTGTTTGATATGATGCCTCAAAGAAATGTGGTATCATGGAATGCAATTATATGTGGTTATCAGAAACAAGGGGATGATGAGGCTGCATTGGAACTGTATGTTCAGATGTTGAGGAATGGCCAGTTGCCAAACTCATCAACATTATCTGTAATCCTCAAAGGGTGTGTTTGCTTGCAAGAGATTGGGAAAGGAAGACAAGTTCATGATCAAGCGATAAAATTAGGAGTCAGTTCAAATGTGTTTGTAGGAAGTGCAATTGTTGCCATGTATGCTAAATTTGGTTACATGGTTGATTGCCAAAAAGCTTTCGATGAGATCTCAGAGCGGAATGTGGTCTCTTGGTCTGCTTTGGCATCAGGATATGCTCAAAATGGAGAAATATGGTTGCAGCTAATCTATTTAATAAAATACCAGAGAATAATTTGGTATCATGGAACTTTATGATAGCAGGGTGTCCAAAATGGTTTACAAGCTGAAGCACTTGAATTGTTCTCTGATATGATCAAGGCCAATGTGAAACAAATCAGTTCACCTTATCGAGCCTCTTGAATGCATGTGTTAGTCCCCAAACATCAAGAAATGGAAGAAAAATTCATGGTTATGCAATAAAAAGGGGTTTTGATTCACACAACTCAATTGGAAATTCTTTGATTACCATGTATGCAAAGCAGGAGGATATTGTAAGTACATCTGTATTTGGAAGAATGCGCCAGTATGATGTTGTCTCATGGACAGCCATGCTGTCAGCATACATCTTTAATCACAGGATACATTATGCTCGTCAGATCTTTGACACTATGCCAGAGAAAAACCTGATTTCTTGGGACACAATGATCTTTGGATACCTCCAAATTGGGAAATCTTCAGAAATGAATCAAGAAAAAGACTTGGCTCTGCACAGTTATCCAGAGGATGCATTGGAACTCTTCTACAAGATGGAAGAATTTGATATAAAACCAGATCACTTTACCTATAACTGTGCTCTTGTTTCTTGTGCTACCATTGGAGCCCTGCAGCAGGCAAGATCAATACATGCTGCCACCATAACTAGAGGTTTTGAATGCAACAATGGAGTAGCCAATCCGCTGATCAATGTTTATGGAAAATGTGGAAGCTTGAGGGATGCTGAGAATGTTTTCAATAGCATGCCCAAACTTGATCCGGTATCATGGAACACCATGATCACAGGATATTCACAAAATGGACAAGGCCATGAGGCATTGCACATCTTCCATAAAATGTGTAAATCAGGTGTACAACCAAATCATGTAACTTTCATTAGCATTCTATCCACTTGTATCCATACTGGAGAAGTTGAAAAGGGTTGGGAATTCTTTGAATCAATGAGCAGAGATTATGGAATTGAACCTGGTCAAGATCATTAGGCATGCATGGTTGATCTTCTTGGCCGAGCAGGTCAACTTTGTGAAGCTGAAAGATTAATAAATGATATGCCAATAAAACCGGATGCTGTTGTATGGGGAGCTCTTCTCGGAGCCTGTAAGACATATAGAGATGTTGATATTGGTAGAAGAGTAGCAAACAGCATCTTAAATGTTCAACCAGGTAATGCTTCAGCATATGTAACCTTATCTAACATTTTTGCTGAGGCTCGCTTTTGGGGTGATGCAGCTGAAATGAGAGTACAAATGAGAGAGAAGCGGTTACAAAGAGAATCAGGATGTAGCTGGATTGAAATTTAGAGTCGCACTCATTTCTTGCAGGAGATAAGTTCCATCCAGAGTGGAATTCCATTCATGTGATGCTCTCTACTTTGTATAGTAACATGAAGGAAGAACATTATATACTTGATGTTGGTTAACAAAAAATTTGGTTCTTCATTTAGCAAGATGATTCTTTTAGGTATATATATTTTTCTGGTGAATCCTGCTAGAGGCTTTCCCGCGGCTTGGCTAAAACAACATAATCATGGATGACAGTTTGATGCGATGATCAGTGTGTAACAACAAGAGTTCTTCAAAGCATGTGACGTACATTTAAGGAAGGAGTTGTACATAACCAGTTGAGATAGCTACAGCTAATATTAGGAATGGTGGCACAATTATAAACAATGCAATGATGGCAAAAAAAGCCGAGTCATTTCTCTGAGATACTTTGTCTAAGTAAGCCTGTCTCTTGATGTTTCTTTTCTGTGAAATGGTCAAGGATTTCATGCTCTCTTTCAGTTTTTTACCCAATGGAAGACTGAAGTCGCCTTCTCTGTCTTCAACTAGTTGCAGGAGTTGCTCACGGATTGTTGCCTTCTGTGGGTTTCCATCACTAATGTAACCTGATCATGGAATAAACCACTTGGTTAAATAGATTGGTCATGAATTGGATAAACCCGGTCTGTATCGAAAATGAATTGCACAAGGGTAGTACCACTGTCTGGAGAGCTGTTGGATGTTAACTGTTCTAAGAGGTCCAGCTGAGCACGCATTGAAGATCCTTTTCAAGCAAATGAATAGCTGTATGAGTACCATGGCCACACTATAGAATGAAATTCTGACATGAAAAACACACATCAGAGGTCATTGACTGTATGATGCAAGCAGAAAAGGGATTGCTCTTGATTTAAGAAGTAATATGGCTCAGAGGCATCCTAAGATCTAAAGGATTCTGAATGAGGGAGAAAATTCGCACAGCCCACACAGAAACTCTGTTGAGAAAGAAAGCATATGGTATTAAACTTTAAACAACAAAACTGGGCACTCGACTATATTACCCATCTTCATTTTCTGGGAAGTCATTATGATTCCCTAAACTGGTTTGCATGTCATGTATGGGAAAACTGAAAGAATAGTAGGAGAGGAGACAAGAAAAAACACAGATGGGAAAAGAATAATTAAATGTCTCAATGAAACTAAATCAAAACCAATAGACTGAGACATCAGAAAGAGCCCTTAACAGTGATACTGTCTCTCTTTTGGGACTGTCCAAATATACCTGGAGCAATGTGCATCAAAGTATTTCCTGAGATAGACATGCATCAACAAATAACAAAAGATTTCTGACAGTCATGCATCGCAACTGAACCCACCATCACACTGCAAAAAGCTGACAACAACAGCAAGATTTCAAAGAGCACAGATTCTCATTACAGTTACTGAAACTGTTCAAGATCTTTAAAAGATAAAAGCCTACTTAGACTCGGCCTTTCCCACAGTTTGCAGTTTCATTGTTACAACTTCTGCATACTTGAACCAACGTAAGAGAAACAAAAAGCACAGCAAGAAGTAAATTTTAATAAAAATTATTCCCAACCCATCTATCTACTTGTACTCGTGTCTTTCTGGCCGAACCAAAACTTGAATTTCAAAATCAGTCCTTGAGTTGCTAGAAATCAACCATATATAAAAGGAGTTCCGATAGCAGTCTATTATTTCTGGTAAACTGCACCTCTAATATGTTGACTTAATGATGTTCCTGCAACGATTTCTTACAAAAGCCGCTGGTGCTAACAAGTTAATATAGAAAATGTTCTCTTTTTCTCACTTGATGCTAACTGAATGTTGGTGATGTTTCACAAAATCAACGAGATTGTTTCACACTATGAGCACCTTCAGGTAAAAATGAATCAATGCGATTATTTTGCTCTATGAGCACCTTCGTGTAAAAGTTAAATCAACTACATTTTTTTTAGCTCTATAAGCACCTTCTACTGTACTTGAAAGCATATAACCCATATCACACGAATTGTTCTGTTCTGAGCTTCAGTGTTATTTCAAAAAACAAAATGCTCTCTCTCTCTCTCTTACTTTCGGCTCTCTCTCTCTCTCTCTCTCTCTCTCTCTAGGTCATCTGATGAAAAATTTCTTACATACAAACTTGGTCATCAGTAGCTTACCTGTTGTGGCATACTCATCTGAGAATTTATCAGATTGAGCTCTACATGGGGGCGATCGTCTCTCCAGAATTGATGAGGGTCTCAATGGAGTTCCAAGTTTATGACTGCAGTGCGGGTGACCCAGGGTCGAGTCCCCAGAAGTCCAGTCCATGACTGGAAATCTAGAGGGAGAGGTGTGGGGAGGGATGGAAACTGCAAAAGGCACGGCCATTGCTTCTGCCTCAGCTCCTTTCTGACCTCAACTGTTCCATTTGGCAATGGGCAAAAATTTCAGAAACTGAGTTTTTATCATGAATTGTGGGGAGCAATAGCACCACCACATGTTTTTGTCAAGTATTGGTTATCACTAGTTTTTCAGTTGCATATTCTGATTCTAAAACGGGTGACCCCACAAGTCTGGAGTGAGCGGTTCTCAAAAAACAAGAAAATTGGGATGGCTGTGCCTTCTTCCAGTAGCCTTAGCTGCTGGGCCCACAGTGACAAACATTATGGACGGCAACTTATCGGCCATGAAAATATCGTGATTTTTGGGGTGTTTTATCGCATTTTTATCGGCGAAATCTCAGCAATAAAATCAGCAAAAATAAATAAATAATAACGTAGAAAAGAAATTACTAAATAATATGAAAACTATAATTAACCAATATTTACTGATGTTATGTGGGTTCATTTTGAATAATAATAATATATATTTCGATATATTGACCATTTTAAATGGTGACTAAAAATATCACTTTTTGCAATATTTCCAACGTACCACTGATATTTGTGATTGAGGGTGGGCCACTAATGTGATCACTTGGTTCCAGAGAATTTCAAAATTTTAATACTTATTTCTATTAAAAAATCTTGTTAATAGCACAAAATACTTAAATAAAAATATATAAAAATGAAGAGTAATAAAATTGGTGAAAAATGGGATTTGTTTTCTCGTGATTTGGTGAAAAGAAGGAATGTATCAAACATTATTAGATTTTTTTCCAAGTGGAAAAATGTCACAGTGTTTCCACAATATTAAAAAGAAAATGCTACTTGAAACAGGTATCAATATCACTTAAATTGATGGAAAAGGTTTTTCAGAAAAAATATCTCTAAATACAACTTGACCATTATTTTTGGATGTAGTGGCCTCAAATAATACCTAAGAGTTAAGATCCATCACGTTCACTACAGTTGTATAAAAAATCCAAAGACTTCACATTATATGCAGCATCCCTGCATGATGGCCATGCAGCCACCTGTGTAACAACCATCTATCTTGGCATATCTCGATATGGGTAGGGTTTCAAACGGGTCTGATTCATGAAGTGGCTTTTGCAAATTTTGGCTGTCCAGGATCCAAATAAATCCAACTTCCCAATGTATTTTAAGATCCAAAATGCGATCCATTTGCATCCCTAGAGATGGGTTCATTGTCCATCTGAAGGAATGCTGAGATGAAGCACCATTGTCTATTTCGGACTTCGGTTATCCTAGTTGAGGATCTAGGTTTAAATTTAGTCACAAGGGCTTTGCCTTCTTGACTAAGATCATAGTTGAACCAGGTCAGCGTGGTGATGAGAAGGTTTAACTTATCCATTTATTTGAGGAAATAATGTTAAGAAGATAGTTTATGAAAAAGAAAAAGAATGTATTCCCTAAAAAAAAAGTGAGATGGCGTCTTATTTTATTGGCATTCAAAACTGGACTTGTACGCTAGATCTACTGATCTAGTAGGGGTAAGTAGGTAACTTATGAATGTTCCTAAGGTATGTTTGATGGCTTGTTCAAGATTGGACAGAACGAACCAACAAAACAGACATAACACAAGTTTTATTTGTTTTGCAACTGCACTTCATTTAAAGTTTGTTTCGACTGGACACGGAAGTTGTGTTCCAAAGTCTAACATTTGTTTTACATTATGCGGACAACATGTACACACATGGATAATTGATCGGATAACTTCATTTTGGATCGTACGTCTTGATCCGTACAACCATATGAGTATTTTAACATGTTTTATTATGGATTTTAATATCGGATTGAATCTAAAAGCTAAAAAAAGTTTAAAATTTGAGTAATTTGAGAAAAAAATTAAGATTTTATATTTTTTATGTACAAATATAAAAACCTTAAATAAATCACAAAACCTCAAAATGCAAAAAAACAAATCATAAATAACCAAAAAAATAAACTGCAAGAAAAATAAACCATAAAATTAAATAAAAAATCCTAATTCAAACTCTAATCAAAGAAAATGAAAGAAAGCAATTCTAATATATTTAATTGTAAAAAACCTTAATTAATGAAATTTGATTCAAAGCCCTAGTAAACAAAAATTCTAATCAAATAAAAGAAAATCCTAATCAAATTAACTATAAAATGCCTTAATTTAATTTTTTTGATTCAAAGCCCTAATAAAAGAAATCCATAATCAAACTAACTATAAAAATTTCTAACTCAAGAATTTGATTTAAAACCCTAATCAAATAAAATCACAAAAAAAACTATTCAAATTAATTATAAAAAACCCTAATTTAAATTTTTTTATACAAAACCATAGTCAAATAAAAAATTCTATTCAAATTAACTATAAAAAGTTCAAATTGAAGAATTTGATTTAAAGCTCTAATAAAATAAAATCAAAGAAAAACCCCTAATTTAAAAAATTTGATTCAAAGTGCTAATCAAAGAAAATCAAATTAGCTATAAAAATCTTTAATATTGATGTTAACGTTATTTAGTGTATACATTAAGATAGTTATGGAGGGGGTTATAAAGTTAATGAGACACTTATCTTTAAGTTAATGAAAGAATTAATCCAATCCTCTATATAATAAAACCATGGTCATGACCGGTGATAATGGAGCAATAGTTGAGCTTTAATGGAGGAATGTGAAAAGTCAGTAAACCCACTTGATTCTCACCTCCCAAACAAAGCCTAAAATTTGGATCCAATTGTAGAACGTACCTAAAACTTGGAACAGGATCTCAATATTGTAGGGGTTCAGGTTAGAATCTAGGCTCATCTGATAGGGGCGACTTGTGAATGTCACCAAGTTGACGGGATGTCACAAGTTTGAAACCCACAGGAGGGGTCCCTTGCCGCAAGAACGAAGTTTGGTGTACTTTCTGTGGGCAAGGGGGACCTTAAGGGTTTTACCAAACGGAGACCAGCCAAGGTGTGGTTGGTGATGGCGGGTCCAAAAAAAAAAAAAATCTAGGCATGACTAAAATTGTAAACCCGTATGGGTGATTGGGTTCATGTATTAAACATGGATGTGATTAAAATTGTAATTTCAAAATGTATGCAAAGGTTTTATAAACAACTTAGTTTCTTGTACCCAGCTTTTAATCTTGAATTAAAAAAAAAAACTTGTAAGCGTCAGAAAAAAATGTTTCACTCATAAAGCTAATCAATTAAAACTAATTAATGCTTTGTCTAAATAGATGTTGCAAATCGAGTCCAAGTAAGATTGATTATTAGAATTGAGTCGGGCATGAAAGAGGTTTGGGTACAAATTGGGTTGAGTATGGGTTGGTTCGAGTATATATTTTAATGAACCAACTGGGTCTAATGGTTCTCGTCTAATATAGTTCCAGATCTGGTGGGTTCAGGTAAATATTGCATAGAACTAATTGGATCAGATATAAAAACAAGTGAGTTTCAAAAAGGTTGGGCGATATACTGCTAATTATTCCGAGAAATGACCCGTTTTTCAAAAGGGTATAAACTTTAAATCTGACTCAAACCACCAAGGCCGGTTCATGTCTAGCCTATTTGAGACATTGGTTTCAGTTGGGTATACCTGACCCCATTAGGCCATTACACCCCTAGGTAAACGAGTCTGGATCGGGTGCAATATGATTGCACAAAAATTGTGCATTAAGCACCCGATGGCCCTACATCAAGTCTTGGGTCCCACACCTGACAGGCCTGTTCCCGGGTAATTAGGTGCTTAATGTACAGATATTTGTGCAATCACATTGCACTAGGTAACCTCATACATGGGCTGGAGCTCCTATTGAGCAAAACATTTTACAATGTGCACTAGATCAACGACAAAGGAATCGTGGTCCCTAACTTTTCATATGCATGCGAGCCACTACATCCATCAAGATTCTCATGATTCTAATTTAAAAAAAAAAAACAAAATATAAGGAAATATTTTTTTTCATTTTTAATAGCCTTCATCCCAAACAATTGGGGTCGGCGATATGAACAAAAAAAAAAATCATTTTGGGCCCTCCACATGAATCCTTCTCCTCCAATCATTTCTATCCAATGTCATGTCCTTGGTAAGGTTCAAAGCCTTATCCTTTCTTATCATCTCCATCCAAGTCTTCTTAGGCTTACCTCGACCTCTTTTAGCTAATATATTTTCCCATTTTTCCATCCTTCTAACTGGAGCATCATTAGGCCTTCGTCGATCCATAATAGATATTGTTGATATATAAAAAATTATTTTCTTAAATATTATTTTAAATTATTAAAAAATCGAGAGAGAAGCTAAATGCCATGACTATTTGACACAACCAATCACATGATAGCATTTCATGTGAGCCCATGTAATGCTGTCATGTAATCGGCTAGCGACACATAGTCATGGGACTTAGCTGTTGCAGATTCCCTTTATTGTTTGGTTGTAAGTGACTGTAGCAGTAAGTAGAGGTGGGGCAATGAGTCGGGCAGTTCAGCTCGTCATAGGTCGGGTTTAAGCTTATAAATTAGGTTCAAGTTTGGCTCAAACAGAGTTGAAACGAACTAGGTTATAACTCGGCTTGACACGATTGTAACATGCAGGATGTGGTTTTCCCAATGAGTCAGCCGGAACCAAGGTGTTGGTCTAACCCATCAATTTAAAGGCCAAGCTTGGACCAGGGAGGTTGAGTCAACAACTCAGTTAGCCTGGTCCATTAGCGAGTCAGGTCAACCCGTTGACCACTCCTAATTGTTTGTTAACCATGCATGAGCTAAAATAAATGAATATATGATTTTCAGAGGTAAAGATTTTGAACCATAAAATTTTTTAAGAACCTACCTGAATCCTTATCATTTAAGGAGTTTCAAATTCCTTAGAGTTTTGAAATTTGAAGTCACCTCCCTTCACTATTCTTTACCAAACACACTACAAATCCATTTAAACCTGCCACGTCATGTAAGCATCTCCGACACCCTCCCATACCCCTTCTCCCAAACAGGGGAGGGTGGTGTATGTTCGCTCCCGATGATTCACTGAATCCCACGTCTGTGTTCGGGGCTTTGAATGAGCACCACGTATACAAGCACATGAGGCTCGTATTCCCGTGTATGTTGGCATAACTTTGCATCGGACTCTGGTGTTGTTGCAAAGACTTAAGTACCCTTTCTTGCTATTCTTCTCATAAAGTGATGGTTTGAGAAAATGACAAAAATGCCCTCCATCCACAAAGTCGAGGATGATGTTGACTCTTCAAAGTCTTCTTCTTCTTTTTCCGTTTAAAAAAAGGACAAACATGTCCTCCATCCAGAAAGTTGAGGATGATGTTGACTCTTCAAAGTCTTCTTCTTCTTTCTCTGTAAAACACTGTAAAACCCTCTCTCTCTCTCTAGAGAAGAAATCAAGAGAGGCAAAGAGTTCTTCCTGGAGAAGGCCATGAACATCAACCCTCTCACTCTCTCTCCCTTCTCTCTCTACTTCTGTGCACATCCAACAGACGATCCTACATTGCTCCATCAAACACCGACTGACCTGCACACTGATTGTAGCATCGTTCAACTTGAAGAGTTTATATGTATAGGAGAATACAAAGATGTCTCTCGGATTCATTGGAACATTTTATTTCTTTTTCAATGTGCAGTTGGCTCTTATCATTTTCAGTTGCTTTTTAGATTATACTTTAAATTGTAGTGTATTTTAAATCCATTGATTTGTATGTAATCGAAGCTCATTTCGATCTGAAAATTTTACTGCAACTTCATGCACATGTATTCATGCTCTCCACCAAAAATTAGATCATTCTGAGTTTGTTTGACCCACTTTAAAAAGTCGAAGTTCGGAACCTGTTATTTTGCACCGTCAGGATTTTAGCAGAATTAGGACCAACTTGCGGGAGTGATTTCTCCCTAACCAGAGATGATCTTTCAAATCCGTAAAAAGGGTTGTTTTCTAAATTGAAGCTAGTTTGTCCATACCAAATTTCAGCGATTTCTTTGGGGTTTTCATACCAGTTTTGGGTTAAAAACCACAACCCTGTCACCCTGTGTCATTTTAACGACTTAGATTTTGATCCATTTTGTCAGAATTTTATTTCCCTAATGAGAGATCATTTTTCAATTTCGTAAAACGGGTTCTCTTTGCTTATGTGTCTAGTTCATTTCTGTAAATTTTTAGAATTTTTCATGATCAATTGCTATCTTATTTTGATTTAATACCAGAACCCTGTATCCAGATTTTGGCCCCCATATCATGACTGTTGCAGCCCTCCTTCAACAAATCGCTATTTGATTGACAATATTCTTCAGCAAATCGTTGTTATAATTTTTTTGGGTCTCTAATGTGTCCCTACTATGATTTGTAATATTTTCGGGTCTCCAACGACCCCTACAATGATTTATAGTGTTGTCCGGTCTTTTAACAATGATTTGTAGTATTTTCGGGTCTCCAACGACCTCTTCAATGATTTATAGTGTTGTCCGGTCTTTTAACTACAATTTGTAGTATTTATGCTTAGATTAGAATGAATGAGCATGTAGTTTAATTTTTCATTTTTCATAATCAATATGTTGCATTTTTATTTTTATTTTCATTTTCAATACACTATAATGAAACACGAATGGCACAAGCACCATTCTAATAAAAGGTGATTAAATCCATGTTGACGATACCAAATTTTGGGTCAAAAACCACAACCCTGTCACCACAACAGGGTGACAAGTTGGTATTCCGCAAATCGCTATATAATGTTTTTGAATTGCACTATAGCTATTTGTAGTGTCTTTCGCAAATCGCTATAGCGATTTATAGTGTTATTCAGTAAGCAAATCGTTGTAAAACGCTGCCCAAATTAGGACAAACTTGTTAAAATTTATAACTCTTTATACATATTTGATATTATAAATTTGTTAAAATTCAGGACTGGACTGGTTACAGATTAATCTTATTTAACCATGATTAAACAAAATATTTTTGGTTTTTTATATATTTGAAATATTAAATAAATATATAAAGTTATAAAAATTTTCAGATATAAATTAGACAAATAAAGCAAAAAAACGCTTTTTACAGATTTGAAAAATGATCTTCCATTGGGGAGATATGACTCTTGCAAAATGAACTAAAAACATGAGTAACTCAAACGATATAGAGTGTGATAGGGTCTTGGTCTTCGACCAAAAACAGATATGAAATTACCATAAAAATTGCTGAAAATTGACAGGAATAAACTAGACTCAATAAGAAAGACACCGCTTTGTACGGATTTGAAATCCGATCTTCGGTTAGGGAGATACGTCCCCGACAAGTTGGTCTTGATTCAAATAGCGATTTACGCGTGACGGCTATAGCGATTTGTAGTGTTAATCGCTATAGCCATCACACGTCTGTGTTCGGCTGGTCAAATGAGCGCCACGTATTCATGCACATGGGGCTCGTATGCCTGTGTATGTTGACACACCTTTGCATCAGACTCTGGTGCTGTTGCAAAGACTTAATCACCCTTGCTTTTCTTGCCCTGAAATGATGGTTCGATTAAATGACAAAAATATCCTCCATTCAAAAGCTGTGAAACGATCATTCGAGAAAAGGACAGAAAAGGGCAAAAAAGGGCAAAAAAGTCCTCCATCCAGAAAGTTTGATGTTTACTATTTAAAGTGGAGACGTTCCCTATTCATTAAACTCCTGCGCGATCTGCTGTAACAGTAGCTCCCATTATCAACCCAAACTTTGCCTTCGTCTCCAGTCGAGTTTTCCGCCTTGTTTTTTATCTTGTTTTACAACACATTGTCGCCTTCTCGTGCCTGTCTTGTGTTACAAAACATTCCTGTGTCTTCGCTTCATTTTTGTTGTCGTTAGGCATCATGGAAGAAAGCAATAATGCACAAACATTCCAAGAAGTGCCATTAAGGCAGCGTGAGTATCCTTTCATCTCATCATGCTATCGATGAAGAAGGCATGTCGTCTGGTATGCCATTAAGGCATTGTTTGGTTATTGCAAGTAGATCATGTTCTTACAATGGTTGGAAACTTATCGATATTTGTAAGACGCTAGGACATGTTGACAAGAATGCTTGTTTACAAATGCTAGGAAGGGCCTCTACCCCATCAGGTATCCTATATTAACTCATTATATGCATTGTATCGATTTGTTTGCTATTATGCTCAATTTCTTTCTTATCGATTTGTAATTTATTGTGCGATATATTTATCGACCTTTTAGATAGTATGGTTTTGATTATCGAGTTGTAAGTTATTATGCTGAACTGCCGTATCGATTTTCAATATCTTACAAATCGATATGTATATCGATTTGTAAGATATTATATGTTATGTAATATGTATTTCTAAGATATTTGTACACAGACTTTGAAAACGTGTGCTTGCAGAAACACATCGTTACTTGCTTGTGGGGGGTAGGGGGGGGGGCGATTTTCGCAGGCATGTCGCTGCTCTTTCAGCGACTTCGATTGGACTCACTTTTGAGCCTAGTGGATGTAATGAGAGCGTTATCGTCAACACACATGTACGACATGTGTAATACAATTGGCATGGTAAGCGACAACTCGATGCTCAGTATTAGCAAACATCAAACCGCACTTGCTTTGATACTGTCATTCATTAAATCGTTGTCTTGACTTGCTTAACCTTATCGGTATCCGTTGTTATATGCATCCTGATTAAATCCTAGTAAACGTATACGCTTGCTAACTCCACTATCTTCTCTTCTTTTTCGTTGCTTGTAGGCATCATGGAAGAAGGCAATAATGCACAAACATTCCAACAAGTGCCATTAAGGCAGCGTGAGTAGCTTTTCATCTCATCATGCTATCGATGAAGAAGGCATGTCGTCCGGTGTGCCATTAAGACATTGTTTGGTTATTGCAGGTAGATCATGTTCTTACGTTGGTTGGAAACTTATCGATATTTGTAAGACGCAGTCATTAGACCCACTCTTGACTTGAATGTTCCAGTAGAAGAAATGCAATTCAATAATGAGATAGACTACCGCGACAGTACACATAATAAAAGTGTAGGCACCGGGAATGTACATGAAAGTACACTTGACTTGAATGTTACAGTAGAAGAAATGCAAGTTAATAATGAGGCAGATTTTGATGTCAGTACACACAATAAAAGCGTCGAAACTGGGAATGTACATGGAATTACACTTGACTTTGTTCCTGTAGAAGGAATGCAGTTTAATAATGAGAAAGCTACATATAAATTTTACAATGATTATGCCTTAAAAGTTGGCTTCAGTGTGAGAAGGTTTTCCTGGTCAAAAAATGCACATGGTGTCGTGGTTAGAAAGACATATGTTTGTTCCAAGCAAGGTTGGAAGAAATCAATGGGAAATCCAACAAGGAGCATGCCAGAATCAAGATGTGGATGTCAAGCGAGAATGGTTTTGAGAAGACATCTGAATGAGAAATTTGTCGTGCGTACTTTAATCAGTGATCATAATCATGAGTTATCTGTATCATGTATGACTTCTATGCTAAGGTCACATCGTAAAGTAACTGTAGCCCATGCTGCAATGGCTGAAATGGCCGATAGCGGCGGCATTGCACCAAGGAAGACATACAATTTGTTTACCCGCATGGATGGTGGTCGCGAAAATGTGCCATTCACACCTTTGGATCTAAGAAACCACTTGAGAAGGAAGATGACAGAAAACATGAAGAACGTAGAAATATGTTCTTTGGTTCATTACTTATAGAACAAATCAAGCAATGAACATGGTTTCTTTAGTGCAATGCAAGTGGACGAAGATGGATATGCTGTGAATATGTTTTGGGCAGATTCATAGTCAATAGTGGATTATGAATGCTTCAATGATGTGCTTGTGTTTGATACTACAGTAAAGATTAATACTGAACAGTGGTCATTTGCGCAGTTTGTCGGAGTGAACCATCACGCACAGAGTTGTATATTAGGCGGGGCATTTTTGTATGACCAGACCAAGGAAAGCTTTGAGTGGTTGTTCAGAGTATTCATACAAGCAATGAACGGGAAGCATCCTGAAACTGTACTTACAGATGGTGATCACACAATTGCGGCTGCAGTGGTTCATGTGTGGCCAGATGCACATCATCGCCTATGTTTGTGGCATATCTTTCAAAATGCAGCAAGGAACATAGGACACATATTTAATCAGAATACAAGGTTTGACAAAAAATTTACAAGGTGTGTACTTCATAGTGTAGACGAGGTCACCTTTAAGTCAGATTGGGAGCAAATGATTAAGACATACGACCTTATTGACTGTTTGTGGTTACAAAATTTATATGCAGAAAAAGAGAAGTGGGCATTGGCATATGAAAGACAATACTTTTGTGCAGGTATGATAAGCACACAAAGAGCTGAATCTATGCATGCCACGCTGAAGAAGACCCTGTATTCATGTTTAACAATGTTTCATTTCATGAAACAATATGATTTATTTGTAGACGGTCTAAGACAGAGTGAGCTTGAACAAGACGTGAAATGCTTCAATAAACGACCTCTAACTCTTGGCATGAAAATATTGATGCGACCTGCAGCTCTGTATACACTGACTGTATTTGAATGGATCAAGAAAGAGGTGTTACATGTCATGAATTGCAAAATAGAAGGACTCGTGCAAACCGAGAATATACACAAATACCATATTTTATGGCAGGGCGAAAACCATCACGAAAGGCAAGAAGCACATGTCACGTACAATGTTGACAACAGAAGAGTTGAATGTTTGTGCAAAATGTATGAATTCAAAGGTATTCTATGCTGTCATGCATTAAAGGCACTCAATCAAGAGAAGATACAAGAAATACCTAAGTCTTACCTAATACGAAGATGAAAGAGACGCACAAAGATTGAAATGCTCGTTATGGACAATGCGAGTAAATCTGGTGTGGACCAGAAGTGTCACATAGGCTCTCGTTACCAACAACTGTGTAGGTCATTCATGCATGTTGCGGATTTGGCATCGAGAAGTGAAGAATGCTATGTATCTGTGAGAAAAGCTGCAATGGAGTTACTTGAAAACATGGAGTCAATTCACCTTAAGTCCATTGCAGCGAATGAATACCAACCAAAGATAATGGGATCGAACAACGTAGGTGAAAATCATGTTTCGCTTGACACTCCCGAGAAGTTGCGCCGAAGCGTAAACATTATCTTCAACAAGTCAATAGTGAATGTTGTTGATTATGATAAACATATTCATGAAGCGAAGGGTATCAAAAGAAAACTTGCATTTGATCACAGTCGTCAGAGGCCAAAGGGTGCACTAGAATTGGTTGGCAAGAAAAGGACTAAGAAACAACCAACCTGTAATAAAAAACAACAAAGCCCTTCGAATGAACAAGTATTTTAGACATTATATTGCTTCTCATTACGTGAAGCTTGTCAATATCTAACTCGTGTAATGTCCAACATGCAACAATACCCTACAGAAGTACCAGTAAACGTTGAAACCTCCATTCCTCCCGACCAGATTTCCGGCAAGGATCGCTTCAGTTTTACAAGTCTATTGGTATGTAATCAATGTGGTGAGGAGGTATGCATTTCTTGTGAAACTTAATGCAGTGTCTTATATTTTCTCTATCATGACAGGCTCTGATGCATTCGACAGATGAGAATGGGACGCAGGAATCTCGTGTGGTCTATTAGTTTAGTTTTCCGTGCTTGTGTTTTTGCTTAAATCGATAAGTAGCGATTTGTGGCTTCTGCTGAAAGTCGATTCATGACATCACTGAATGACGATTTGTGGTTATCGTTGAATAGCAATTTGTGTCATCGCAGCATAGTGATGTGTGAGTATTGTTCGAATGTCAATCTAAGCGGGCTGATGTTATCATCGCAAAAATTTTCCCCACCCTTACGAGAGAGAAACGAATTTCGTGAGTCAAACTCGACCAAAGTTTTGAAAATGGTTTTTGAAAATTAACTCGCCTCCGTTTTGAAAATTTGCGGAAAAATTCCGTGGAATGGGATCCGCCTGTCGGAACGAGGTTCAACCATTCCTGACGCTTTAACTTGACTCAAATATCTAAATTATGCTCTATTTTTCCTAGAATGCACAGAGAATCAGGCTTGTGCTATGAAATTTTGAAAATAATGCAAGTTTGAGAAAATATGATGTTTGCTTTGGAAAATTGAAATGCATTTGGAAAATGATTGGAAAAGTGCTTGAAATTGGAGTTTCTGGGAAAATCATTGAATTTCATTGAAAATCAGAAATTTGCATTGGAAAGTGATTTCTCAGGAAAACTTGAAAATCTGAGAAAATTGGTTTTGAGATTGGAAACTTGGAATTGATTTTATGAGAAAATGGATTTGAGAATTCTGAGAAAATCAAGAAATTCATTGGAAAATGACTTTTGAAATAGAAAATGGATTCTTAGGAAAATGAGAACTCTGAGAAAATCGATTTCTGAAAACTTGGGATTTTTGAAATTTGAGAATGTTAACATTGGAAAATCTTGATTTGAACTTGGGAAATACTTTGAAATCTCATTTGAAAATTTAGAATTCTGGGAAAATCCAATCCTGAGAAACTTGGAAATTTTTGGGAAAACTGATTTATCTGAAATTGAAATTGGAAAATGAATTTGAAAATGATGCAATTTGAATGAATATGAATTTGAAAAGGGAATTTCATTGAGGAATTGGGAAATCCTTTTAAAACTTTGAGAAATGCAGTGCATTTTGAAGTTAGCCTAAGAGTGTAGGCTGAATGTGGCTGATATAAAGATCATAAATCTTGGTTTTCTTCGTATTTTGACTATGGCCATAAATATGAATCCCACCGAGTTTATAAACTCTATAAAAGCTTGTGCACGTGCCATTCGTGTAAACCATAGTGGATTTGAAATAAATGCACATGGATCATACATTAGATATTGGAATTTTGCAGAAATTAAACTATATACAATGCAACCCTATTCTAAGCAGAAAAGTAACTCTTATTCCAAATATTACATTGATTTTTACATTGAATTGAAATAAAATAAATAATAAAATGGCTAAGTCTTCTTCATGAATATTCCTGCAAAACTGGAAAACAAGGTTAGCACAAAAATATAGGTTTTTCTGAATTTATCCAAAAATATGAGAAATTATCGGATATTATTCAGATATAAACCCCAAATCATACCCCTTTGATATAAACATGATAAATAATGAATAAATTTCGAAAATAAACTTGAAAATTCAAAATTGGGGTCAAAATGACCAAAATACCCCTGATGACCTTGACATCATGATTTTCTGAAAGAATTTTTGTAAATTTTGGAATTTTGAAAATCAAATGAAATAAATCAAACATAATATGATAAAATATGATGATATGCATGAAATTTTGTAGAATTAGAAATTGAAATTTCGAAATTATGGACAAAATGATCAAAATACCCCCGACAACAAGACTATGGCCTTGAAATTAGGGTTTTCTAAAATAAATTTTGCAAAAATGGAAAATGTAAAATGCAAATGACATTGAAATTAATCCTAATATGATTATACATGCTCATGTACATGAAAAAAACCCTAAAATGGCGAAAATATCATAAAATATCAAATTTAACCTGATTTTCGCTTGATTTTTGCTTTTGAATTTAAAGATAAACTAACACATAGAGCAAATCAATTTGGAATTAAGCCAAATTTGGCATGGACACCTAAAATATCCCTAAAAACAAAATGGAGCTCGAAAATCTATTTTTTTGTATTTTTAAATATGGAAATTCAAGTAAAAACCTTAAATTTTGTGATTTTTGCCTAAAATATTGATTCTAAAGGGGATTTAGGATATCAACCTTCCATAAAAATTTCCCAAATTTTATGGGGTGACAGAGGACAGTAAGTCAAGGATTTTTTCATTTTACACTTTCTGGTTTTGACCTATGGTCGGAGCTGTGCCACTTCGGCAAGTCGAATCGGAATCCGGCGACTCCAGGATTTGGGGGAAACAGACAGGTTTTGGTAGAAAATGTGGGAAAAACAGTAAACAGATGGGAAAAAGGTTGAAATTATGGGAAAATATCTTTAACAAATAGGGGAAAGTTTTATTTTTTTACACAATTGGGATTCGGGTTACGGTTTGGAAAAGGTCACACTGTTATCATAGACCTAAATCTCTGGAATTTCTGGATATTGGAATCTGTTAGACAGAAAGAGAAAATTCGGGAAAAATACTGAAACAGATCCAACAATTCTCAACTTTTGGGAAATGACAGGAAATAATGTTAATAATAACTTTTGTGTTTAAAGGTTTTGCAAAAGAGCTACATATTGAGTAGACTTGGTGCATTAAGGTCTGTCTATACCCTGACAAAGAAAAATCGAGATTTTCCCAGGGTTCTGAGAAATCCAATTTTTTACAGAGGTCAAAACTGCTTGGAAAAACCTCAAAATTTTCAGATCATTAGTAGATTCAATCATAAATCTTCTGTGATTTTTGGAGTACAATACAAATCTCCCACAAGGGTGGTTCCGGAGGTTCTTGTCAGCTAAAACTAAACTTGAATTTTCGAAAAGGGTGAAATCCCAATCAGGAATTTGGGTTATTAGAGAGGGTTATGAAACCCAAATTGATCTAAATATTTGGCAGGAGATCGATGGTAAGTAATCATAACTATCATGAAATTTTCAAGATTTTTAAACAAGAGAAACTACATGAAATCATAGATGGACTCTGCGCATTGACTGGGATACTATGGAATGTTAATCAAATTACACTACTTGAGTAAAACAACTATTTAACCAAGAAAGAAAACTAGATGCAATATCAAATGAATAAGAAACATGCAATTTACCTAATAATGATCATAATGCATGAAAAGCCTTAGGGAGATATGATTGATGTTCTATGTTAGCCATCGGAATGAGGGATCCGATCCATTGGTCGGATGGATGGCCTCTTTTCCATGGTTTTACCATGATGGAACCGATATCATCTACTAATTTAGATCTATGCCATGAAATCAATATGAATTCAGTCTTAATTAGGCTTTCGTTGCATTTATGACATAAAAAAAAAATTTGAAAAGAGAAGCAACTGAGGTCATTACATGGTAAGAAGAACAAAAAATCATTCATATTGTGAAAAGGAAAGACATCTTACCTTGAAAAGGGAGAGCTTGGATCGGCTAATGGGGGTTTTCCACCAAAGAGGTCCTTACGTGCTCCCTTGCAATAGATAGGTTCGCTGCAGCCGATGGAAAAAGTTGAAGATGCTGAGGGCTGGGCGTCTTCTTTGTATGGGCTGGAGACCGGCTGCACTAGAGTTGGTAAGGTTGTGGAGCTTCAATGGCTGGAAGCTGGCTAGAGCGGCTGGGCGTGGAGGCTGCAAAGAGGTGCTGCTAGAAGGCTTGAACCGGTATGGGCGTGGAGGCTGCAGCTGGCTGGACTGGAGATGCTGGTTGCTGTGGTGGCTGAAGAAGAGCTGCAAGGGATGGAGGATGGTGCTTCAAAGTGGATCTGCTGGCTGCAAGGAAGAAGATGGCTGAACTGTTCTCGTGGTGGCAGCAGCTGCTGTGCGTTGAGGCGATGGCTGGAAGTGTAAGTTGTGGCTGCAACAGCCAAGAGGAGAGAGAGAGAGAGAGAGAGAGAGAGAGAGAGAGAGAGAGAGAGAGAGAGATGTGGTTAGAAGATGGGACAGCCGTTCTTTTTTTTTTGGTTTTAAACTTAGTTTTTAATTGGGCTCCTACCTAGGGTTTTATGAGTCAATGAAAAAGGGAGAGACCCCCTTTACGTGAATGGCTGGGCAAGAGGGAAAAGAAGGGAGGAAGAAAGGGAAGAAGGAAAGAAAAAAGAAAGAAAGAAGAAAAAGAAAAGGAAAGAAAGGAAGAAGAAAGGAAAAAAGAAAAAGGAAAGGAAGGAAAGGAGAGAGGGCTGGAGGTTTGGGTGACCATCTTGTGGGTCCCACCTCTCTAAAATGCAAAATAAATAAAATAAATAAAAAAATGAACAAATAAAAGAAAATTGAAAGGAATAAAAGAATATTTTTTTTAATAAAACAGAAATGTAAATGGGTGGTCCATCTCAGAGCGGGTCCAAATTCTACTTTTGAAATTTATTTTGACGATTAGAGGGGTAAAATAGTCTTTTCAGAAAATTTCCACGCGAAACGAGCTATTTTTGGCAGTTTTTAAAACGAGCTCGGATTTTGAAGTTCAATACCCCATTGCGAAGCAAATCTAGTGTAGAATTTAAAAATTTGATTTTGAAAGAAATCCAGATTGTTTTTCTCGAGAAAATACTTCCAAATTTATTTCCAGACGAAACGAGCTATTTTTGGTAGTTTTTGAAACAAGCTCGGATTTTGAAGTTCAATACCCCGTTGCGAAGCAAATCCAGTGTAGAATTCAAAATTTGAGTTTGAAATAAATCCAGATTATTTTTTCTTGAGAAAATATTTCCAAATTTAGACTCTTGGGGGTAAAAATGTCAATTTTGAAAAACCCGAGGTTTGAAATTGATTTCTGAAAACTTTTAAAACTCGATCTGGATTGAAATTTATAAAACTGGAGTTCTGGACTTCGAAAATGAAATGAAATATTATGAAATGCTGAGAAATGACATGAAATGCTATGCGAAATGCTAACCTTGAATAAAGAATTTTGGATGTCAGACCCCGATTGACACTTGTACCAGTTTAAAAAGCATTAAAATTGATAAAATTTGCAAAATAGCTCAAGAAATGGTTTTCGGGACTCTACTAGGTCAGAGTGACACTGAAAATTGGAGTTCGAGCTGGATTAAACTGAGATGAGCTAGATTGAGATGGGTTTTAGAGTTTCAAAACTCAAATGAACTCACCAGACACTGACTCAACTGACCTTTCCGACTGAATTTTCAAGAAAAGCTGCCATTTTTAGAAAAATGGTACGGAATGATCACTGAAGCGAAGTGAATTACGAACCTAAGCTGGGTTCGAGCTAGAACAAAGGTCAGTAATACTGACATGAACTAAAATCGAAGCTCGAACACTAGCTCAATTGACTGAACTTAGCTCAATTTCAGCTGAAATGGACTAAAATGGGCTCCTGGACACTTGGAAATGATTTTGAACTGAAACTGGAGCGCTTGAACTTCTGGTGAGCTCAAGTTAGACTCTGGGGAGTATGACTGACTATGACTGTTTAACTCGAAGACAATTGGCTTGGATTTGAGTGAGAAATGAGCTCATTTCTGAAGAAATGATCTCATTTTGGCAGGAATTGTCAGAAATGAAAATGATCTGTTCATTGTGAGCTCAAATAAGTTTTGGAATGACTGATATTCTAAATGTTTTGAACTGAGCAGTGAGCTTTGTTGACTCCGACTGACTAGGGTTCGGGATGACCTAGGGGTAAAATGGTAATTTTCCTAGTGAAAATGGGTAAAATGGTGATTTTCTGAAACTGACTCGGGGTTTGACTCCTACACTGACCTAATAGGGTTGGCACTGCCTGAGGAGGATTGTTTGAGAATGGATGTGAAAAATTTGGGGTGTTTACAGATGTCCCTCTTTGCTACTAAGCCGGCTTGAAGACGAGCCTAGTGGCAAAGAAAAACACACCAAATTTTGGCCATAAAAATGCCCTAATTTGAAGGATCTGACTGTGTATGAAGAAATTAGCCCTAATGAAATTGGTAGATATGAAGTGAAGAATAAAGAAAAAAATTTTACTTCAAAAGGAAGTGAGATTCAGGTTTTGGCCTTAACCTGGATGGGACGGAAAATACCTCGTGTAGAAACGAAGCTCAGGTTTGACCCTTAACCTGACCGGGGAATGAAATACCTCCTCAAAGGAGGCTCAGGTTTGTACCCTTATCCTGATTGGAAGGAAAATGAAATACCTCATCAAAGGAGGCTCAGGTTTGTACCCTTATCCTGATTGGGCGGAAAATGAATGGAAGCCTCGAAGGAAGAAACCATGATGGAACCTTCGAATTTCCGCACAATGAATCCGATAGAGGTTTTGCAAAAGGATGAAATTGGGGTCCCTAAAGCTTGAAAAGGGGTTTGATTTTGGGCGCCTCATTGCTGAGACTAAATAACTTTTGAAATTGGTGACCTTTTGCAAGAAAATGATTGGTGGCTTAACCTCAAGCCGAAATTGGACTGTCTATGGTGGGACAGTGGGGACACAAGGAAGTGTCGAATTTGAGAGCCCATGCGCTCAGATTATACCAACAGAAGGGAAGGAATCTTGAAAACTCTCGTTATCAAGTCCTTAAAAGGGATAACAACTGATGTCAGGATGCACCAAAGATGAACCTCAAGCTCTCGCTTCACGCCAGGATAGCTAGAAAATATTGTCAAAATGTTGAAAATTATTGTTGATTCAAAGTAATTGAAAATGATGCACATTGTTTTGAAAATATTCTCTTTTTTCTACCTGAAGTATTACCTCCGACTGGGCTTAACTTCGTAGAATCAAGATTCGAATTCAAAATTCTTGCAATTGACTTTCTTTCAAGGAGGCTATCAATTTCCTTGATATGAATAGAAAAGAGAGTATTCTTGATATTGTGAAAGCAATTGGTGAAGGAATATTGATAATAGAATTTCATAAATTTTAAAGAAGATTCTTGACAGATTCGGCAGTCTGATATCCTGGGATTCTTTTCTCATGATGAACTTTCTGCCCACTTTTTTTTTCTTTTTTTTCTCTTTTTTGGCAGAATTAGAGCTCTCTTAGGCTTTTGGGGATTTTATTACATCATCCTTCATTTTGGAGATGTCCTGACTTTTCTCTCTTTTTTTTGGAAGGGTACGTCACAAACTCCTTCATCTTGGAGATGTTCCGATCCTTCTTTTTTTCTCAGGGATTATATCGACGGTTATTGGCTCATTGGTTGGAAATCTCTTGATGATAGCGGAAATTAAATATCTTTTAGGGTTTGTTGGGACGCTCATCGCAGTCGCCTTCATCTTGACGGTGCTCTGAACTTTCTCTGGAAGGATCCGTCACAAACTCCGTCATCTTGAAGATGATTCAAATCTTCTTTGGCCCCGGGGGTCTACTCGCCTAATTCGCCTTCATCTTGACGACAATTGAGAGATCCCTTTTGCAGATATTTAATTGTAGCTTAGGTGATTAAGGAGATATAGGGATTTAATGGATTTTTCTGTATCACCGAGGATATTTTGACTGCTTTATTTTCCAAGAATGATCTTTAAAAATGTGTCATTGACTGCGATCAATACCGATCACTTATGGCTTTGCAACAACATTGAATTTCCTTTTGCTGGCCATATCGAGGATTTATTCTTCATACTTTTGGTTGGCTAATAGAAAGAATTTGAATTTTGAATCCTTTTTCACAAAAGCTTTGACCTTTCGGAAATAATACTGAAGGTATTATGAGGTAATGTTTTTGTGCAATAAAAATTTTGAAATCAACAAATATTTAATGACAAATTGGCAAGATTTTCTTGAAATCCTTTGTGGAAGCGAGTATTTGAAGAACAACGCAACACATCTATGACAAAAATTTTCTTCTTCTTTCCTCAAAGGAGAAGATTCCAAAATTGGAAATATGAATTACTCCTCTCTTCCCTGAAGAGGAGGTGTTTGCAAAACGAACTTTCGAAGAGAAATTAAGCTTTCGTCAAAACTTCCTAACATTAGGCTTCTCTTATGGAAAGGGGGCCGATAATGGTGAGGTCGGTGAATTGGTCATAAAGGAACCAGTCTATCACACTCTCCTTGAAAAGATGGTACTTCATGATGAAATGGACTAGTATGAAATTGTGATCACAAGGAAAGTGAACTTCCGTCGAAGCTCTCCCTGAACTAAGGGTTTCTTGTATGAAATTGGAATTTTGTTTTGCAAACTGTTCACAAAGACATGAGTCCCTTCAAACTCTCCCTGAAAAGGGGCTAAGTGAACAAAGGATAGCATGCGAAAAGATTGAGCTCCCTCGAACTCTCCCTGTAAAAAGGGTCTCTCGCAAGAGGAAATGATTGAAAATGGTATTTGGTGACCAAAAGGGTCAAAATTGGAAATTGAAATTTTGAAATTTTGAAAATTTGAAATTTAAAATTTGAAATTAGAAATTAGAAATTGGAAATTTGGAAATTGGAAATTGATATTTGGAAATTGGAAATTGATTGACTCGAAGGTCGAAATTGGAATTGGTTGACCCAAAGGTCGAATTTGAAAATTTGACAATTGGTTGACCCGGAGGTCGAAATTGGAAATTGATTGACCCGAAGGTCGAAATTAGAAATTTGGAAATTGGTTGACTCGGAGGTCTGAAATTGGTAATTGGGTGGCCCAAGGGCCGAAATTGGAATTGGAAATTAGAAATTGGAAATTTTGAAATTGGAAATTAGAAATTTTGAAATTGATTGATCTGAAGGCCAAAATTGGAATTGATTGACCCAAAGGTCGAAATTGGAAATTTGGAAATTTGGAAATTGATTGACCTGAAGGTCGAAATTGGAATTTTGGAGATTGAAAAATTGGGAATTGGAAATTTGAAATTTGGTATTTGAAATTGGAAATTGAGTGACCCAAAGGTCAAAATTAGAGATTTGGAAATTGGGTGGCCCGAGGGCTGAATTGGTAATTGGATGGCCTGAGGGCCGACATTGGTGATTGGATGGCCTGAGGGCCGACATCAGAATTTGATTGACCCGAAGGTCAAAGTTGGCATTGGAAATTGAAAATTTGGAAATTGGATGACCTGAAAGTCGAAATTGAGAATTGGCTTACCGGAAAAAATATGGGTTCAATAGGAATTCAACCTAAGAACGACATTGGTTCTGCTGAGAACGACATTAGTTCACTGGGAACGACATGGGTTCAATAGGGATTCAGCCTAAGAACTATCAATTCCATAGGAATTTAACCTAGGGATCACAGTCTAAGAAGTAAGGATACAACTTGTGAGCTTTGAATGAACCAGGTGCTAAACTGGGTTTTAAGGGAAGATTCGAATCGGAATTCAAATCTTCAAGGAAAAACTAAATGAATTGGGTTTTGAAAGAAAATTCAAGTCGGAACTCTAATTTTCTAGACCAATTCTAGACATTTGAATTGAATTTGAAAGAAAATTCGAGTCGGAAATCTAATTTTCTAAACCAATTCAGAAGGAAAAGAAAACTCGGGTCGAAACTTGAATCTTCGAAGGAAAACTAGATCCATTGGACGGAAAGAAAATTCAAGCCAGAACTCGAACCTGAAGGAAAACTAGACCGGTTAGAAGGAAAAGAAATTCGAGTCGGAACTCGAATCCCAAAGGAAAACTAAACTAATTAGAAGGAAAGAAAATTTGAGTCGGAACTCGAATCCCGAAGGAAAACTAGACTGATTAGAAGGAAAGAAAATTCGAGTCGGAACTCGAATCCCGAAGGAAAACTAGACTAGCATGGATTAGGTTTGAAAACATTAATCAGTAAACCAGATTTAGAAAGTTTGACCAATAAAAATTGGATTTTGAAAGTCCAACCAATAACAATTGGATTTTGAAAGATGTACCAGTGTGAATACCAAATTTTGGAAATGAACCAGTATAAGTACTGGATTTTGAAAATGGATCACTACGAATACTGTTTTTGGAAGAATTACCAGCATGAACACTGGATTTTGAAGATTTACCAGCACGAACACTGGATTTAGAAAATTTTACCAGCACGAACACTGAATTTTTGAAAGTCTTACCAGCACGAACACTGGATTTTTGAAAATTTACCAGCATGAACACTGGGTTTTGGAAATTTCCCAGCACGAACAGTGGGTTTTTGAAGAATTACCAGTACGAACACTGGATTTTTGAAAATTACCAGCACGAACACTGGGTTTTGAAGAATTACCAACATGAACACTATTTTTTTTAAAAAATTACCAATTGATTTTAATAGAAGATTTTTAATCTTCATCCTCACGATGACTTAGACAACTGTCGAGGTCTCAGGATTTATCCCTTATCCTGAATGGGTAGTTCAGGTTTATCCCTTAACCTGAAGGGGAAATGAATTTGATGCAAATGAATGTAAATGGATGCGAATGAATGCATGTAAATGCAAATGTATGCAAAATGATGTAAATGAATGCACATGCATGCAAAATAAGAGATTTGTTTGATCCTGCCTGCATACAGGATGTTTTGAAGACAATTTTCAAAATAATGCCCCAGTATAACTGGGGAGTGAGAAGTTGGATGAAAGGATAAGTAATTGATATTTGAAGAATGCTTTCTGACTTTGGATTGATTCTGGGACTTTGAAGAGGGTCATTCTTCATGAAAGAACATTTTGTAGAGAAGGAGAATAAAAGGTGACATCAAGTTTATGAGGAAAATGGGTAATTTATTCAATCATTGGAGAGAAATAACAAGTTGGTAAGAAAACGGAGACTGTATTGTCCTTTTAAAATGACCAAAAGCAAACTGATTAAAGATGACATAGCCTTGACATTATCAGTTTCTTGGAAAACTTGATCAGGATGCTCAACTGGTATCTTCCTCATTTTCAACAAGGATCTTGTTGATGCGATCTTGAATGATGTTCTTCAGGACGAAACAATTCTCAGTGTCATGCCCTACTGCCCGATGAAATTTACAAAATTTTTCTTTGAATCTGCCCATGACTGTTGCAGGATCAACTACTTTAGGTAAACAGATCATATCTTTTGCGAGCATGTATTCCAGAACACTCTCTAGTGTCTGATCCAGAGGGGTGAACTTTCGATCTTTTCTCCAATCCTTGTGCTTTGGCTTTTCTTGACCTTTCTCTTTATGCTGATGACTAGATTGAAGAGGCTTATCATTGTTGGAGAACTTTCCTTTTTGGCCCTTAGATCCCTCTAAATAGTTATCATGATTGCAATCATCGGCAGAAAGAGTAAAGTGAGCCTCTGGAGATCTGACCATATATTTTGTGAGCATGTATTCCAAAAAACTCTTGAGTATTTGATCCAATGGGGCCATCTTGCGGTTCTGGTTTCGACCGTCATGTTGTACTTTTTGCTGATTGCTTGACTTCTGTTGATACTTGGCCGAGATAGTTGACCAATATCCTTTCTCATTCTCAACGAAGAAATTCTTGTCGATATAATCTTGGAAAATGTTCTTGAAGACAAAACAGTGGTCGATATCATGCCCTACCACCGGATGGAATTTACAGAACTGGTCCATAAATCTTCCCATGATTGTGGGAGGATTTGTGACTTTTGGGAGCTTTACCAATTCTTTGGCCAACATATATTCAAGGATTTCATCGAGAGACTGCTCGAGAGGAGTAAACTGGCGATCGTAACCCCAGCCGTCCCGCTTTATCTTTTCTTTCTGTTGACTCAATTTTCCATTCTGCTTAGAAGATTTCTCTTTCTGACTTGTATGATTGCCTTTGCTATCTTTGCAATCATCGTGGTTGGCATTAACGAAGAAGGCGGGGTTCATCTTCTTTTTTGGATCTTGATTATTCCTGACAGGAGTGATGCCTTCATAGAGGTTTTTGCTCGCGAAGACCTTCTTGCCCTTGTCACGGTCTTGCAAATTTTTAATCACCTCAGCCATTTTCTTCAACTGCACTTGGACTAGATCATCCATTGCTTGACTCTTCAATTTATAGGCTATCCCTTGTCTATGAGGGGATCTTTGAAATGCTTGCTGAGCTTTATATTCTTTATCAGTGTCCTCTACTGATTTCCCTTCATTTGTTGTATCACCATCCTGAATAGGCTTCTTAGACAACTTCAAAACCCTTTTGACTACCTGGACCTTTGCCTTCTGCTTAACTTGGGTCTTCTTTACACTGACTTCAGCTGATTCTGCCAGCATCTTGCTCATCATCTTTTTGAACATGGCATATATCTAAGGATCCATGTCATCCTCAACCTGCTGCCCTTGATTCTTGCCCGAGCGTGGGGAATCCATCTCTTCGTCCGAGGCTGTTGAATATGCGATGCCTTCGACTGGTGCAATTTTCTTCCTTGACCTTGTCTGAACCATCGAATATCATGAATGCTCTCTTGAAAAGGGCAAAATTGATGATTACGCTTTTGAAAGAGATTTTGATTGGAAGAGAATATTTGTTGAGAATTTTGGTAGACAATTGAAAGAATATCCCATTACTAGGGATTGAGTCGTTGTTGGGATTACGACAATTGCGTTGTCATTCCTTTGCAAAGAAAATAAACAACTAAAACTTATGCCTTGTTACGTAGGCGAGGTCGTCAAACCAAGAATTGAAGAATTTGAAAGATTTTTATTTATTGAAAGGAAAACATGATTGTATCAATAATAAACTTGGGAAAGAGGGGGTGGACAGACAATTTGCCACCACTCTTTATAACTAGCAGAGACACGAGGACTGGAGAAAAGAGTGGGAATGATGAAAGAATCTCAGCCATATTTGGCAGAATGGTATGTTCCGGATCACTGCGTTGATGCAAAGTCGAACTCTGGCATAACCCCTGATAGTAGCAGAGCTTCTACGCGCTCCTGTCTCTGAGAAAATTGTCTGACACATCACTCTGGATAGTAGTAGGTACAGAAAATGGGCTGAGTAGCTTGAATCTCTTGCCATATGCATAGGTGTATCTGGGAGGTGATAACTCTCGATCAAAATAGTCTCACACCACTTCTTCTTGCAGTAATCGATCAGGAATCAGTACCGTGCAACTGGAAGGAGCTCTTTGCCGTTATATCTGAACGAACTAGCTTTGATCGGTACATGCTGAAGGAACCAAGACTGAAGATCATAGGTACATCCCTCGACTAAGATGGACTCTCCAAACGTGAAACAAGTCAATCCTTTGTATAGAAAAGCAAGCGCGACCATGGCTATCGAAAGACGGCTGGTCTGTCGACTTCTCCTCAGAAGCTGAACTATTCTGACATCCACATAGTTCTGTCCGTCTGGAAAGAAAGCAAGTCCTACAATACACAGAACCATCGCCTGATGAATTCTCTCTCGAGTTGTCCTGGACAATGAGTTGACTTCTACGAATTCTCCATACTGTCGGTAGATCTCGATCAGGCTCACGTACTCGTTCCCATTTTCTTCAATCAGTGGACAAGACTTGCGCCCTGTCATGCGAGCCACGACATCTTTAGGGTCCAGACCCTTGACATTAATTAGAAACTGTTGCTCTAACGGATCTCCAGTTTGACCGGCTGGCTCAGGCAGTCCCATAATCTCTGAAAACTTATCCATCAGTAGTGTCATCTCGCTCCACGGAAGCCAGAACGTGCAGGTACGCGGATTCCACCGCTCTGCCAGCGCATGGATCAGATTGCCACTAACTGTCAACTTTCCCACTGCAGATGCCAGTTCCAACCTGCAATCGCTCAAGTGGTCCGGAAACATACGAGAGAAGTTTTTAAACCAAACATAGTACCACCGGGGGAAGAAGGGTCTGGTGCTGAGAGCTCGATGATCGGGAAGACTTTGTCGCACCTCGTAGGAGATGTGACTCTCAGGAAAAACAAAATCGAGCTGACTGGATGCCATTGGGCTAAAAGATAGGAAGATTGGAATTAGACTTTGAAAAATATAAGAATTTTGAAAATTGCAGGCAGAATAAAATGAAATGCTGAAAATTCGAAGTTCAGAGGAACGAAAGACTGAAAAATCACCTGAAGTTTTGAAGAAAACGTGAATAATTTGGAAAAATCGTCCAGGGTTTACAAAGAAATGCTTTATAAATGGAAAAATGAAGTATTTTGGCAAATTATCCAGTATTTTGGAAAAACTAGGAAAAATATGGGAAAATAAGATGGAAATGAATATCATACATTCAATCACAAACAATTATGCACATACAACATTCCCTAAGAAGCTGACTCTAAATGCATCAATTTTGAAAGAGCTTTAAGACTCTAATTCTGACTCTAGGCTCAGATCAGTTGTGTCCAATCATGCTATGCCGATATACTCGAACCGAGGCTCGATGTACGTGGCATAAAAATTCATCTTCGGTTCTAAGCTTGTGTTTTCCCAACATCCTTGAGCGCCTGCCGATATACGTTGGACTATGGCCCTTGGTACGTGGCAGGGGGGCGTTAGCCCATATAAGTGGCCCAGTTGTGAGGCTCTATCCTGAACTATGGTTCTGGAAAAGAGCCCAGCAACGTGAAGACCGGGTAGACATAGGTGGGGTGGTTTTTGAAAATATGAGCACATACAAGTAAACAGAGGGCTCTAAGTCCTAAAGAGATAGAATTTTGAAATATTTGAAGAAGCAAACATTGTTTTCATACAAGTTCTAGATTGAGGAGTGTTGTATTTCAGACCTAAGTCTAAGTGAGCATGCATAATTCTCCTCAATATGGTCTTACCAAACCATGCCTAGTCTACATGCAATCCATGTCAGCCGGGTTCAAGTCTAGGCTCCTAGGTTCACATGATATCAAGAATTAAAGTTGACATTCCATAGAATATAATTTTGATAACTGAGCTAAGTTAAAGCACATAATTGATCAGGCGAAGACAGGTCCCATCACGGTCGCCAAACCTGTTATCATCACAAAATTTTTCCCCTCCCTTGCGAGAGAGAAACAAATTCCGCGAGTCAAACTCGACCAAAGTTTTGAAAATGGTTTTTGAAAATTAACTCGCCTCCGTTTTGAAAATTTGCGGGAAAATTCTGTGGAATGGGATCCGCCTGTCGGTACGAGGTTCAACCGTTCCTGGCGCCTTTACAAGAGGTAATTGAACCAAGGATCAATTACGTGCTTTAACTTGACTCAAATATCTAAATTATGCTCTATTTTTCCTAGAATGCACAGAGAATCAGGCTTGTGCTATGAAATTTTGAAAATAATGCAAGTTTGAGAAAATAAGATGTTTGCTTCGGAAAATTGAAATGCATTTGGAAAATGATTGGAAAAGTGCTTGAAATTGGAGTTTCTGGGAAAATCATTGAATTTCATTGAAAATCAGAAATTTGCATTGGAAAGTGATTTCTCAGGAAAACTTGAAAATCTGAGAAATTAGTTTTGAGATTGGAAACTTGGAATTGATTTTATGAGAAAATGGATTTGAGAATTCTGAGAAAATCAAGAAATTCATTGGAAAATGACTTTTGAAATAGAAAATGGATTCTCAGGAAAATGAGAACTTTGAGAAAATCGATTTCTGAAAACTTGGGATTTTTGAAATTTGAGAATGTTAACATTGGAAAATCTTGATTTGAACTTGGGAAATACTTTGAAATCTCATTTGAAAATTTAGAATTCTGGGAAAATCCAATCCTGAGAAACTTGGAAATTTTTGGGAAAACTGATTTATCTGAAATTGAAATTGGAAAATGAATTTGAAAATGATGCAATTTGAATAAATATGAATTTGAAAAGGGAATTTCATTGAGGAATTGGGAAATCCTTTTAAAACTTTGAGAAATGCAGTGCATTTTGAAGTTAGCCTAAGAGTGTAGGCTGAATGTGGCTGATATAAAGATCATAAATCTTGGTTTTCTTCGTATTTTGACTATGGCCATAAATATGAATCCCACCGAGTTTATAAACTCCATAAAAAATTGTGCACGTGCCATTCGTGTAAACCATAGTGGATTTGAAATAAATGCACATGGATCATATATCAGATATTGGAATTTTGCAGAAATTAAACTATATACAATGCAACCCTATTCTAAGCAGAAAAGTAACTCTTATTCCAAATATTACATTGATTTTTACATTGAATTGAAATAAAAGAAATAAATAAAATGGATAAGTCTTCTTCATGAATATTCCTGCAAAACTGGAAAACAAGGTTAGCACAAAAATGTAGGTTTTTCTGAATTTATCCGAAAATATGGGAAAGTATCGGATATTATTCAGATATAAACCCAAAATCATACCCCCTTTGATATAAACATGATAAATAATGAATAAATTTCGAAAATAAACTTGAAAATTCAAAATTGGGGACAAAATGACCAAAATACCCCTGATGACCTTGAAATCATGATTTTCTGAAAGAATTTTTGTAAATTTTGGAATTTTGAAAATCAAATGAAATAAATCAAACATAATATGATAAAATATGATGATATGCATGAAATTTTGTAGAATTAGAAATTTCGAAATTATGGTCAAAATGACCAAAATACCCCCGACAACAAGACTATGGCCTTGAAATCAGGGTTTTCTAAAATAAATTTTGCAAAAATGGAAAATGTGAAATGCAAATGACATTGAAATTAATCCTAATATGGTTATACATGCTCATGTACATGATAAAAACCCTAAAATGGCGAAAATATCATAAAATATCAAATTTAACCTGATTTTCGCTTGATTTTTGCTTTTGAATTTAAAGATAAACTAACACATAGAGCAAATGAATTTGGAATTAAACCAAATTTGGCATGGACACCTAAAATATCACTAAAAACAGAATGGAGCTCAAAAATCTAATTTTTTGTATTTTTAAATATGGAAATTTAATTAAAAACCCTAAATTTTGTGATTTTTGCCTAAAATGTTGATTCTAAAGGAGATTTAGGATATCAAACTTCCATAAAAATTTCCCAAATTTTATGGGGTGACAGAGGACAGTAAGTCAAGGATTTTTTCATTTTACACTTTCTGGTTTTGACCTATGGTCGGAGCTGTGCCACTTCGGCAAGTCGGATCGGAATCCGGCGACTCCAGGATTTGGGGGAAACAGACAGGTTTCGGTAGAAAATGTGGGAAAAACAGTAAACAGATGGGAAAAAGGTTGAAATTATGGGAAAATATCTTTAACAAATTGGGGAAAGTTTTATTTTTTTACACAATTGGGATTCGGGTTACGGTTTGGAAAAGGTCACACTGTTATCATAGACCTAAATCTCTGGAATTTCTGGATATTGGAATCTGTTAGACAGAAAGAGAAAATTCGGGAAAAATACTGAAACAGATCCAACAATTCTCAACTTTTGGGAAATGACAGGAAATAATGTTAGTAATAACTTTTGCGTTTAAAGGTTTTGCAAAAGAGCTACATATTGAGTAGACTTGGTGCATTAAGGTCTGTCTATACCCTGACAAAGAAAAATCGAGATTTTCCCAGGGTTCTGAGAAATCCAATTTTTACAGACATCAAAACTGCTTGGAAAAACCTCAAAATTTTCAGATCATTAGTAGATTCAATCATAAATCTTCTGTGATTTTTGGAGTACAATACAAATCTCCCACAAGGGTGGTTCCGGAGGTTCTTGTCAGCTAAAACTAAACTTGAATTTTTGGAAAGGGTGAAATCCCAATCAGGAATTTGGGTTATTAGAGAGGGTTATGAAACCCAAATTGATCTAAAATTTTGGCAGGAGATTGATGGTAAGTAATCATAACTATCATGAAATTTTCAAGATTTTTAAACAAGAGAAACTACATGAAATCATAGATGGACTCTGCGCATAGACTGGGATACTATGGAATGTTAATCAAATTACACTACTTGAGTAAAACAACTATTTAACCAAGAAAGAAAACTAGATGCAATATCAAATGAATAAGAAACATGCAATTTACCTAATAATGATCATAATGCATGAAAAGCCTTAGGGAGATATGATTGATGTTCTATGTTAGCCATCGGAATGAGGGATCCGATCCATTGGTCGGATGGATGGCCTCTTTTCCATGGTTTTACCATGATGGAACCGATATCATCTACTAATTTAGATCTATGCCATGAAATCAATATGAATTCAGTCTTAATTAGGCTTTCGTTGCATTTATGACATAAAAATTTTTTTTGAAAAGAGAAGCAACTCAGGTCATTACATGGTAAGAAGAACAAAAAATCATTCATATTGTGAAGAGGAAAGACATCTTACCTTGAAAAGGGAGAGCTTGGATCGGCTAATGGGGGTTTTCCACCAAAGAGGTCCTTACGTGCTCCCTTGCAATAGATAGGTTCGCTGCAGCCAATGGAGAAAGCTGAAGATGCTGAGGGCTGGGCGTCTTCTTTGTATGGGCTGGAGACCGACTGCAATGGAGTTGGTAAGGTTGTGGAGCTTCAATGGCTGGAAGTTGGCTGGAGCGGCTGGGCATGGAGGCTGCAAAGAGGTGCTGCTAGAAGGCTTGAACCGGTATGGGCGTGGAGGCTGCAGCTGGCTGGACTGGAGATGCTGGTTGCTGTGGTGGCTGAAGAAGAGCTGCAAGGGATGGAGGATGGTGCTTCAAAGTGGATCTGCCGGCTGCAAGGAAGAAGATGGCTGAACTGTTCTCGTGGTGGCTGCAGCTGCTGTGCGTGGAGGCGATGGCTGGAAGTGTAAGCTGTGGCTGCGGCAGCCAAGAGGAGAGAGAGAGAGAGAGAGAGAGAGAGAGAGAGAGAGAGAGAGAGAGAGAGAGAGAGAGAGAGAGAGAGAGAGAGAGACGTGTGGTTAGAAGATGGGGCAGCCGTTCTTTTTTTTTTTGGTTTTAAACTTAGGTTTTAATTGGGCTCCTACCTAGGGTTTTATGAGTCAATGAAAAAGGGAGAGACCCCCTTTACGTGAATGGCTGGGCAAGAGGGAAAAGAAGGAAAGAAGAAAGGGAAGAAGGAAAGAAAAAAGAAAGAAAGAAGAAAAAGAATAGAAAAGAAAGGAAGAAGAAAGGGAAAAAGAAAAAGGAAAGGAAGTAAAGGAGTGAGGGCTGGAGGTTTGGGTGACCATCTTGTGGGTCCCACCTCTCTAAAATGCAAAATAAATAAATAAAATAAAAAAATGAACAAATAAAAGAAAATTGAAAGGAATAAAAGAATATTTTTTTTAATAAAACAGAAATGTAAATGGGTGGTCCATCTCAGAGCGGGTCCAAATTCTACTTTTGAAATTTATTTTGACGATTAGAGGGGTAAAATAGTCTTTTCAGAAAATTTCCACGCGAAATGAGCTATTTTTGGCAGTTTTTAAAACGAACTCGGATTTTGAAGTTCAATACCTCATTGTGAAGCAAATCCAGTGTAGAATTTAAAAATTTGATTTTAAAAGAAATCTAGATTGTTTTTCTCGAGAAAATACTTCCAAATTTATTTCCAGACGAAACGAGCTATTTTTGGTAGTTTTTGAAACGAGCTCGGATTTTGAAGTTCAATACCCCGTTGCGAAGCAAATCTAGTGTAGAATTCAAAATTTGAGTTTGAAATAAATCCAGATTATTTTTCTTGAGAAAATATTTCCAAATTTAGACTCTTGGGGGGTAAAAATGTCAATTTTGAAAAACCCGAGGTTTGAAATTGATTTCTGAAAACTTTTAAAACTCGATCTGGATTGAAATTTATAAAACTGGAGTTCTGGACTTCGAAAATGAAATGAAATGTTATGAAATGCTGAGAAATGATATGAAATGATGAGAAATGACATGAAATGCTATGCGAAATGCTAACCCTGAATAAAGAATTTTGGATGTCAGACCCCGATTGACACTTGTACCAGTTTAAAAAGCATTAAAATTGATAAAATTTGCAAAATAGCTCAAGAAATGGTTTTCGGGACTCTACTAGGTCAGAGTGACACTGAAAATTGGAGTTCGAGCTGGATTAAACTGAGATGAGCTAGATTGAGATGGGTTTTAGAGTTTCAAAACTCAAATGAACTCACCAGACACTGACTCAACTGACCTTTCCGACTGAATTTTCAAGAAAAGCTGCCATTTTTAGAAAAATGGTACGGAATGATCACTGAAGCGAAGTGAATTACGAACCTAAGCTGGGTTCGAGCTAGAACAAAGGTCAGTAATACTGACATGAACTAAAATCGAAGCTCGAACACTAGCTCAATTGACTGAACTTAGCTCAATTTCAGCTGAAATGGACTAAAATGGGCTCCTGGACACTTGGAAATGATTTTGAACTGAAACTGGAGCGCTTGAACTTCTGGTGAGCTCAAGTTAGACTCTGGGGAGTATGACTGATTATGAATGACTGACTCAGAGACAATTGGCTTGGATTTGAGTGGGAAATGAGCTCATTTCTGAAGAAATGATCCCATTTTGGCAGGAATTGTCAGAAATGAAAATGATCTGTTCATTGTGAGCTCAAATAAGTTTTGGAATGACTGATATTCTAAATGTTCTGAACTGACCAGTGAGCTTTGTTGACTCCGGCTGACTAGGGTCCGGAATGACCTAGGGGTAAAATGATAATTTTCCTAGTGAAAATGGGTAAAATGGTTATTTTCTGAAACTGACTCGGGGTTTGACTCCTACACTGACCTAATAGGGTTGGCACTGCCTGAGGAGGATTGTTTGAGAATGGATGTGGAAAATTTGGGGTGTTTACAGTTGAGAAAGGTTGTTCAAGTAAGTTTTTATGGGGCATTGATCAAGGTTGCGATTCATTTTATGATCTGAGTAAGCTATCACCACGCAAATGAAATCTTACTTAGATCCTGAAATGAAACACAACCATGATCAATGCCCCAAAAAAGCTTACTTGAACAACCACTCAGATAACGCTTAGAGTGACAGTCGAACAATACCCCCAAATCATTATGCTGCGGTGCCAAGTATCGCTATTTGACGATAACCAAAAAATTGCCATTAAGTTATGTCATTAACCAACAGAAGCCAGAAATCGCTATTTATCGATTAAAGCCAAAATACAAGCACAGACCGCAAGTCGTCGATGACAAATCTCTATAAACTCGTAACAAATCCGACGATGTTGAAATCGGGTCATGCAAAGAGGCATGACAAGTAAACTAATAGCCCACACGAGATTCCTGTCCAGCTGACAGCATAATCGCTTTCCCGCGATAACCACAATTGGCTATGCAACGATTACGAAGTCTACTTACGCAACTCCAAGCAATTGTGAGAAATCGAACCTTACATTTCAACGGCGCCATTCCTGGACGAAGAAAGATCAACCATGGAACAAAGAAGGAATTCCGGTCAATTTACCAACGTTAGTTGGTAAAGCTATGATTGTAATTAAAAGGCGTCAATTCAACTTCTTCTGCAACAATTCTTTCGTGTTCCCAACACCTCCAATTGTTATCTTGTGAAAACTTTTAGCCATATGTTGTAAATAAAAGGCTAATCAATGTGTCGTTTCTCTTCCTCACTTCATTTCTTAATTGGTAAGTAAACCTCTTTGTCTGTTACAGGGTGAGCTTTGTTCGCTTTAACAGTGGAAGTGCAAGTGTGAGTGGTACTCCACAATGACTCACAATCGCTTTGGAGTTCTTAACATGGGATCGTTCAGATCCCTCTGGTTTTTATCACCAAACGGCAGCACAATCGCTTTATACTAGTATCGTTTAACAACACAATTCGGTGTTGACTAACACCGCTACGTGCTACCGCCATGTAGGCCGTGAACAATAATTTAACGAGTTCTGACGTCGTAAATGACATCAGTGAATAGCGATCAGAGAAGATTAATGCGACGAAATCGCTACTGATGATCATAAGTAAACAGTAAGTAAATTGCAATCGCGCAATAGGATGCCGGCCAGCCAAAATCGATACGATATTGTTCTCTGTCAGAAATCGCTCATTTGCGAGGATTTCAATTCATGAGGTCAACAACGCGAACGACAATGGCTTGTCCCTTTGTAAATGTTGTAAGTCAACAAGGATTTGCGGTGTTAAATGATACTAGTATAAAACAACAATGAACGTTGTTAAAAAATCGACAACGACTACGATATTTGGCATGAATATATCGTTGTATCAATGTTTGATAATCAATTGAGTAATCATCAAAGATTATTCATACCTGGAAAACGTGTTTGTTCGGGTCGGGTCAATCTCCCATTCAATGTGATTAATCATTTAAGTTGCGGGTTGTCTTCGATAAAGGGCGGTATTCGAAACGACGATTTTGAATTATTTAAAACGAAATCATTTAATTAGCGGGTTTTTTTTCGAAAAAGGGCGGCATGGGTAAAGACATATTTTGTATTATTTAAAACGCAATCATTTCATTTGCGGGGGTTTATTGAGCAAGGGCGGCATGTGAAATGACGTATTATTAATTATTTAAAACGCAATAATCTAGTTTGCGGGCAGTTTTCAAAAAAAGGTGGCATGTTAAGGGACGTTTCATTTATATTTGACTGACGACGTCAATTCCGTATCTGCGTTGCAAAGGTGGCATCGATATCTTCGTCCAGGTATGGCACCGAAGAAGAGGACTATGGGAGAAATACGACCAGGCATGGCGTCGAAGAAGAGGACTATGGGAGAAATACGACTAGGCATGGCGTCGAAGAAGAGGACGATGGGAGCAGTACGACCAGGCATGACGCCAAAGGAGAGGACGATTGGAGCTATACGACCAATCACGGCGCCAAAGCAGAGCACGATGGGAGCAATACGACCAGCCACGTCGCCGACGGAAAAGACAACCACTCCCACAGTACCAGCTTTAGTGCTTAAGACATATATTTCTGCCTTTTCATATCCTATTTCGACTTTTGTTGTTTACTGTAGAAAATAATTTCAATGTCGAATTCTGAATACTACGCTCATGGTGCACGCAGTGCAACATTCACAGATGAGGGTGGGTGGCAACTCCCTAAGGAGGTTCTAGATTACATCGAGGAGATGCAAGATGAATTTGCAGACAGGAACACTATCAGTAATTTTGTACGTACGCAACCAGTATCATTTACTAGGTCTTCGGTTTGTATGTTCTCAAGTTTGTAAATTTTTGCAACCAGACAATGTGTGATTTTGTCAATTATATTCAAAGCAACACAACGAGCAATGCAGTACGCATCATCACCCCTTATTTCATGGTATGTCTGGTCTGTCATTGTTTTATTTGCTTTTATGACTTACTCACTTTTCTTGGTGGTTAAACCTTACTATTTCGTGCAACAAATGTACGTCCGGCGAAAGCCATACACCAATGGATTCGCAGATGCACTACCTTGTTGGAACAACGGTGAAGAGTTCGTAGACTTTGTGAATTTTGATAAGGTAGGTTAACAAACCTCTTCTCCAAGGTTTAGTCGTTACATCCCCATCAAGATCTGTCTATGGAATTATAAATTATTCTATCGATTCGCAGATTTTACTTCCTACACTGTGGCAAAATCCAAAACATTGGGTCTTATACGAGATGAATTTTGTGGAAAAACAACTATGGCGCTACAACTAATTGGACTGCCATAGTGGTGTAGAACGTGACGCTATGCATTTGGTAAGCTTCTGCCCATAGGTGAAGCGTAACTATTTGTGGTGGATCAGACTGTACTATATTTTCTCTTTATCACAGGCGGGATTCCTAAAGGACTATTTGGGTGTCGACATTGGCGAGTGGATGTTGCTCTGTGTTGATGATGCTCCTGTACAAACTAATGGGTTCGATTGTGGCATATTCGTAATGACGCACATTGAAGCAATATACAAAGGAAAAGAAGCTATTTTCATCGCGGTATGAACTTTGCATCCGCTGTTATTGGGGAGTCCTGTTATATATTGGTTTCACATTACATATTTTTGTTGCAGGAAGATATATCGGATTTACGCGTGGAAATATGTGAAAATTTGATTGAGTTCAAAAAGAACGGGAGACATAATCTGTAATGTGAAACCTATAGATTGCTCTCTCTATACAACCTAACGAACTCCGCCATCACCGTTCTTGCCCAACTACGGCTGTGCAGTCGCAAGATGGTGAGGAGCGGTCAACAGAGGTGGAGTTGGCTGACGTGGAGCTGCCGGCGATGCAGTCGCGGGCACTTAATTTGCGGTTGTCAGTGGTGCCGAGGGACGCAGTTGCCGCGCTAAGGGTGACCATCAGGAGCTTCATCGCGTCCTTTTCCTCTCGTGAGGAGGAGGTTTCAGAGGAGCAGTCGTTCCGTTGACGGGGGTTCATCTAACCCGGTTCCGTTGTCGGGGGTTCATCTTCCGGTAGGCAAATTTTGTAAAACTACAAATATTGTAAATCTGTCTCCGTTGAAATATAATTTGAACATTACAACACACTCTTGTAAATCGTTGTACTGCTACATCTAAGAAAACTAAGTCGTATAGAGACATAGTTTTGTGTTGTATGCGCTTAACCAATCCTGGTAATGCTGGTCTTCGGTAATTTAAAATACTGTACAGCGAAAGATATTTTGTTGTTGTTCCAAAATCGCTGTATAGCTCGCTTTCCGTGAACGAAAAGTGCGGAAATGGATCACCGCGATTCCTAGTAACAAAGGCACGTAATGTTTGCTCTGAACAAAGTTGTGGTTTTATATAAGACGAAAAATTATTTCTACAATAAAACCCACCCGCTACGTGCTACCGTGATTTGAACTACCAGGTCCCATCACATTGATTAGTTTTGAGAATAGCTGTCTGACATGCCATTGTTCAAATTCATTAATGCGGAGGGTATTTTATGTGAAATTTGCTCTTTGTTTATTAAAACTGTCGTATTAGTTTGAAAACTGACGGAAGGTGATAGGATGTTTCATTAATATTTGAATGACACATCGCACAGGTTAAGGATGTGTTCCATTTTGCTTCGCGAATAAGGAACCGACAAACCGACAATTTACGCAAAAGCGACTTATTCTTGAATCGAGTGTATAGACGCTTCGACGCGGTTGTTGTATCCATGTAGACTTTTTTCATATGTATGCAATATCATAATTAAAGTAAATAGTAGTTTGAAATTAAAAAAAGTTACAAATTCTTACACAACATTTCATGGTAGTAGTAGTGAAGCTGACGTTAGACCACCATTTCTGAACAGCAAACCCGTCTTATCGCTGTGTACTATTTGTAATTACGAAAGTGACATTTTTGGCTCTTGTTCACCACATTCATCTCGAGTCTCTTCTGCGATTTTCATTCTGTGCGTGTCAGCAATAAGGCGATGTTTACACATCAAACATTTCATAACGATGTTGACTATTATCATTTCGAACATTACAAGGCTTTGTTCATTGCATACATCACTATCTAATTTTGCGACTGTCAATCATGCGTGTTGGGCACTGCTGGTCGCTGCCTTTTACATACTCATGGCGGCTCTGCTAGTTTCACCTCCGCAATTAGGAAGGACGTCAATATTTGGCAGAGTTCTTCACGGAATCCAGGTATATCAACCTGCAAAAATAAATTATAATGTGGAACCAATAGACATGCATTTAATCACTAATAACATAGGACAAGAAATAACATACAGCGTCGAAACAGGGTCCAGCACAATTGTATATCGCTTCAATGTACTTCATTACAAATACGCCGCAATCAACGCCATTATCTTGTAATGGAGCATGGTATGCCGTGCGATAGATCCACTCGCTAACATCGACTCCCAAAATGGCTTTGACGAAACTGATCTGAGAATAATGCGACCCAAAGTAAATTCATGACCCCAGTACAGGACACGATACTCATATAGATGAAATCTTACGAGATGGGAATTGTCTAGCAGTAAACCACTATCAACTTCCAAAGAATTGTAACACCAAAGTTGTTTTTCGTGTAAATCCATCACGTATAAGACCCAATGCTTTTCTGATTGCCAGAGTGTAGGAATCAATATCTGCAAATGGATCGAAAAAATGTTGTTAGCACTGTCATGCTGTAACCTTGTATTCTAGGTTTGTTTGCTTACCTTTTCACTTGACAAAAGGTCTCTGCAATGATTACCGTTAACCCAATAAGGTAAGCCGTCTTTAAATCCACTGGAGTATGGCAAACGACGTAAGATCGTCTGCATACCGAAACATTGCTAACAACAATGTTAACATACAAATCAATCAGACTTAATCAATAACCAAAAGCAACGTAAAATACAACCGATATACCATGAAATATGGGCTGACGATGCTTATAGTTTGGCTTGGTGCGTTGCTTTTAATATAACTGACGAAATCAGATATAGTCTGTTTGAAGCAAATATGTTGTTGTTAACGCACGTACACATAGCTTACGTATATAGACAACTCCTACTAGTTTCATACGAACAAAATTACTGATCATGTTGCATTCTGAGAATTCATTGCACATTCGTTTGATGTCCTCCACGAGTGATTGACTAAGTTTTCGCCCAACTTCGTCGGTAGATGTTCTACTGAAATAAATAAGGACATTGCAATCAACGATATGGAAATTACATTACATAGTACACACCACAAATCGCAAATAACGGCTTGAAAGAGACGTATTTTGTTGAAAATGAAGACGATGTGAAGACAATATACACATGATTCGCCATCGTCAGTCGTGTAGCTGTCTTCGTCTGCTTCACCGACCACAATTTTCTACGCTGGGGGGAAATCCAGGTTTATGAAGGAACCGTCGGTTTGATTGTGGAACCCCCGAACATGAGATCTCAGTACCGGCCCTGTTCCGGGGGGGACATATAACCTGCTTCGCCCAAACAGAGCTTAGAGAGGATTGCTAATAGGGTTGACTCCTCTGGCAAAAAAAAATAGGAGACCCATCTCTCTCTCACTCTTGTTCAGAGGAGTTCTCATCCTCTCTCTGTAGATCTCTTCATGGCTTCTGAATATCCGCACCATGATCATGATCATGACCATGCTCATGACCATGATCATCACCACCACGACCATGCCCACCATGCTCATGACCGTGATCATCACCACCACGACCATGCTCATCACCATCAGTAAACCTCTCTCTCTCTCTCTCTCTCTCAAATGCAACATCATGACTCTCTTAATCTCATGAAAGTTCTTACTTTTCTTTGGTTATCATGCTTTTTATTTGTTAGTGGGGAAGGTCATGATTCATCATCATTGGTAGGCCCTGACGGGAGGATATACCATTCCCATGATGGCTTAGCCCCACACTCGCATGAACCCGTCTACTCCCCTGGCTACTTCTCAAGAAGGGCACCTCGCCTCCAGAACAGGAATTTCAGTGAGCGCGCTTTCACCGTCGGAATCGGTGGTCCCGTTGGTACTGGGTATGCTCTGTTATAGGCTTACCCTCAGTTTGTTATGATGTGTCTTATTTTCTGTTATGGGTTTTGGATTTTTCATTGAGTTAGTTTGTGGGTCTTCAGGTTTTTAATAGCGAATGCAACGTTTTGGATCTTGGTGGTCTGGATTGATTTGGATATAAATTATGTTGTGGCATTGGGGGTTTTCTTTTTGAGTTTTTAATAATGAATATCATGTAGTGTACCAATCATTGTTTATATACTTGTTAGGGGAAATTAGTTACTACCAATCTCCCACTGGTTGTGTACTGAATGATTCTTGTGTGGTTGGGCTCTATTTCACTGTTAGAGAGTTTGCTGTAATGTGTCAAGAAAAACAATTTCAATTGATACTGAATCATGGCCTAGAGAAATTATACAGATCTTTCAGAACTCTGAGTTATGGTCGACAGAAGCTTCAAGTTGAACTTAAACACTGAAAGATAGTAACTGGAAATTCAAAGTGGGTGCTTTATAGAAGAATGAAATTCTAGGATCATGATTTCAGAAGATGGTTGTAGTATTCCTCAAGGTGATGCTAGCATTAGGATGGTTCTTTCAGCACAGGCGCAAACTCTTCCGATCGAAGCGCAGTGACTTACATTGAAAACCTGTTGCCGGGAAAAATGATGACATGCTTGAATCTCTAGAATTTCTAAAAGTTCCTGCAGTCACAGTAAGTTCGGAATCGAAAAATGTAGCTTCCTGTTTTGCATGTTATTTCTATGGCATCAGTTTCCGTTATTTTTGCTCTAACCTTAAGTGAAGGTTGTATTCAAATATGCTGAAGACTACGGATTTCCGTTAAGTGATCAGTAATGAGCTTATCTGCAAACTATTGTATTTTTGGATAGTAAGTTGTTATTTCCTTGTTTCTGTGATGAGGGTTCTGTACTTGATTGTAGACCTCACTTCATATTTGCACTAAACAAATTCATTCTCGTTTTTAATTCCAAATTGATTTTCTTCTAATTGTCATGTTTTTAAACTAGCTGCATTCCAATGAGTAATTGATGCAGATTCTTTTTTCTTTTCCCCAGGAAAACAGCTTTATTGTTGGCGCTTTGCCAATCATTGCGTGACAAGTACAGCCTAGCTGTGGTATGTATCTGATATAACTTATGGCTTTAGAGTGTTTAATCGGCACTCAGTGATAAATTTAAGCAAAATCAACCATAGATGTTCATATGGCTCATATCTAAAGATTAGGTGGTTAGGAATTGGAAAAATACATCTTTTCTTTATGTTGGTTCGTTAGGCAAGTTTGTCCCCCCCCCCCCCCCCCCTTCTCTCTCTCTCTCTCTATCTATCTATATATATATGGAACCCCCTTGTTTGTTTGTTTTTTCTCACATCCAACACCATAGATGTGATCTACATGTTTTGTTTAGTGGGAACTGGCTTTTGGATCGCCGGAATCCGACCTGTATACAGGTTTTTCGGTGATCCAAAAGTCAACAGCTATGAAGGCATCTATTTTCTGGACTCATAAAAACATGTTTTTTTGTCCAAAAAACATGATCCATGAGTCGATTTCTACTAAATCGAGCATGCTGAACACATCTATGTGGTTAGATTGTGTCAAACAACTTGCATCATCAGGTTCAAACTAGATTGTCAGTACAATCGATGTACCAAATGTAAACCCATAATATATTGATAGATATATAAACTTACCCCTGTTTCAGGGAGCACATTATCTATTTTCATCTGAATGCTCAATCACCTAAAAAGAAAAGTGTGTGACTTATTTGTTCCTTTCTATTCTTAGGTTTAGTTGAATGTGAATAACCTGCATAATAAGTTTTTTGCTACCCAAAACTTCTGTAGTCTTGGTTCATCTTTATGCAGAGTTAAAGCATTATTAGTTAGGATGCTTCTTTCTGGCATAGCAGACATAGAAGATGTTGCAAGTTAGCATTTGAGCATGCATGGTATTATGGAAGAAAACATATCGAACTTTTGTATTTGGAACTTTTATTTATTACCAGAATATCTACTGATGAATAGCTAACATACCCCTCTCTTTTCCTTTCTCTTTTGATTTTTGAGAAGCTTTATTAGACAAAATGGGTGGAAAAAAAGTTGACACGGTGTCACCATATGGAACAGAAATAAACAAAGAACTAAATGCAAAATAAAGAGTAACCACTCATTGATAACAATGATTGCTGAAACCATTTTTAGTTGATGTCACTATACACAGGATGTGTTCTGCCCAGCCATTCTAACTTGCATCCTGTAGAAAAGCAAGTTCAATGCCCTGCATCACATGACTGAAGAGAGGAATGCTCTTATATCTTAACTTTAAGAACAATGACAAATTTGAAGGCTTGGATTATACATTTAATTGTGCTTACTTCCTTTATCGTATGCCTCACTGAGTAATAGTAATGCATGAAGGTTGGTGTCCCATGAGACATTCCATACCTGGTAAAGGGCACCTGTTCAACAAACCTGATGATTTAGCCATCTTGAGGATAGAGGTGAGCATCCTGCAAAAGCCAAGAAATGGGAAGTGGAAAAGAACCTCCTATCTGAGTCTCATGAATGCGTGTAAAAGTTCCAATACAGAAATTACACACATGCTAAAATGCATGCTTATGCTATATTTTGCAATTTTCTCTACGTGTGAAGCTATATATTGCCAATCATGAATTAAAGTTCTAAAACATGTCAAGGATATATGGTTAACTTACAATTGATATTTAAGAAATATATGGTTTACATTGAGCAATTTTTATCTCATGCAATGACCACATTGAACATGACCGGATCATAAGATAGATAAAATGGGTTAAGTCAAGCCTGGAACTCAGTTGACCTGTACCCAGGAGTAGCCTTGTAGAAGTGCGCCCATGTTACATAGTTTGAAGATCAAGATCTTCCTGTACTTGGAACCAAAGCTTCCCTTATGGTATTTATGCAGTTCCTTGAGTGTTCTGTTTGTTCTTAATTATTTGACTGTTTTGATTATAAATATGCAGGTATTTATCCAAACATGAACATTAGTCCTGGTGTTGTTGACCTGGAATATTTATGTTAGAATTCTCTTATGTAAATGATGCTCTTTTGTAGGTAACAAATGATATATTTACAAAAGAGGATGGAGAGTTCTTGGTGAAGCATGGAGCACTTCCTGAGGAAAGGATTCGGGCTGTGGAAACTGGTGGCTGTCCACATGCTGCAATTAGAGAAGATATTAGTATAAACCTAGGTCCTCTTGAGGAGCTGTCCAACTTGTTTAAGGCAGACATCCTTCTTTGTGAATCTGGGGGAGGTATATTTAGCTTTTGCTAATGTATTCGTCTTGATTTTTTTTTTTTTGAAAATATGATTATCTTGTACTTTTGTCTTTTCATCAGTTATGATATGTTTCTTATCTCATCTATGTTGCTGTGATTTCATAAACCATAGACGTGTTTGGTTACCATGTACCTCTATAATGAACATTGTTAATTGTAGCTTCTTTCTATTTTATAATAGTCATGATTATGGCTAGAGAAGGGCACATATGGTTTAAAAACCACTTCAGATTCATGCCACTGAGCACTCAATATAGATAAACACAGCCTGATAAGTCATCCAATACCTAGTTTCTTTGTTTGTTTTTGCTGTAAGAAATTGGTCCCGCAATCTGCATGACCTACTACAACATCTTTTTGGGCTCATATTTTCATGTTCATATGACTTCTATTCCAGTTTATGTACATGTCAAGAAAAATGTGAAAAGACCTGCCACATGCTTGAGTGACTTGTCTGATACTTGTTTGGTTAAGTTCAAATCTTCCCTAAAAGCTGAAAGTTAGGGGTAGTATTTGGTATAACATTGTTCTTGAAATAGTTCTCTTCCTACATCTCTAATTAAAATCCCTTTGAGATATCACATGTACTCTATGATGATTATCATCAAACAACAATACCACTTTCATCGGGCAAAAGAAGAAGAGAACATCTGTGAACAGAATTCTTATTTTGTTTATGTGATTGAACATTGAGGTTTGACAGACAATCTTGCTGCCAACTTTAGCCGTGAGCTAGCAGACTATATCATCTACATTATTGATGTTTCTGGAGGTGATAAGATTCCTCGAAAAGGTGGCCCAGGAATTACCCAAGCAGACCTTCTAGTGAGTTCTCTCTCTCACATGCACACACACATACATGCGTGCTGGTGTGTTCGCGCTGCAGCTGTAAGCTGGCTGCCACGCATGTATCACCTTGGTCATGTGTCTTGGATGTTACTTATGGGGATGGAACATTCTCACTTCTCAGGTCATAAACAAAACTGACCTTGCTCCAGCTGTTGGAGCTGACTTGGCGGTTATGGAACGTGATGCACTTCGGATGCGTGATGGAGGGCCCTTTATTTTTGCTCAGGTTGTGTAACATGGACTGGTCTTCTTTTCAGTTGATATCACTATTTGTGCAACTCTGCAGACTTAGATTTGGGCTTTTTTTCACTGTAAAACATGCAAATCTTTCCGGGTTGCCTATACTGACAAGTGTTGATTACAAGTTTATTTCAGTCTTTATAACACAAACATCAGGCCTTGACTAGCCCCAACGAGTTTGGCACAGCGGAGGAGGCCTTGGCTACTAGATGGGTGGTCAGGGTTTCATTCCCGCAAGTGTCAAACCGCTTGCATTAATGTGGGTAAGGGATAAGCCCTTGCTCAGCCGAAGCCGGGCGACTCTCTGGGGGAAAGGGGTGCGCCACGGGTTTACACCATCGGGAAGGCAACCGTAGGTACAGCAGGCTGAGCCAACACAACTTGGTCTTTGATCCTGAGGGTGGTTTTCCCATCCTTCATGAAAAAAAAAGCAACAGGCCTTGACTTTCTGATTACAGCAAATCTATCTAGATCCTGATCTTAACCCGTGCCTTCAGGGACCTGGATGATGAATTGTTTAGCAGCAATGCTTGGAAACAATCATTATATATTTGAAACTTTATCAATTTCAAGTGCTGTTTGTGGTTTTCTGCTATATGCACAGTCCTGTCTGGTCATGGGAAACATAGATATACTGAACTTCATATGTGCGTATGCTTGCAGGTGAAGCATGGAGTTGGTGTGGCAGAAATTGTGGATCATGTGTTACAAGTTTGGCAGACAGCTACTGACCAGAAGTGCCACTAACTCTTCAAGTTCGATGCCTGGTTCAGTTGTATGAAATCTTGCTGTATGCAAGGAACAAACGTTTTTGGTTATAGACATTGATGAAGAATTCAGTGCTGTGTTGGTTACTGTTTCATGAGAGTTTCAAATCTGAATATGAATCCTTTAGCCAATGTCCTATTAGTAAGACATGGTATTAACTACATCCAAACTGTTTACAACCCTAGATACTACTGTTTATGAAAAGTTGGGGTTTACCTTTTTTTAGTAAAGCACCATTTTAGTGATTAAAAAAGAAAAATACTTTTTGAACTGTGCCACAAAGATACAATACTACCCACTGTGAAGTTGGTGACGTGAGTTCATAAATTTCTTTGGAAAATAAGACACGAGGCCATGGATTTCTTTCAAAAATTTTAATCAATAACAAATTATATGTGATATTTTAATATATGAAAAATATAATGAACAATTATTAAAAACTATTAAAATGTATTAAAATTGTGTTTGCACGAGTCCAGGTCGTGTTACCGTGTCTGATTGTGTCCCCCTAGACATAAGACTCTAAGTGAGATTTTTGTTTTGAATAATCTAAGGGAAAAACCTTCCATCACCCACTTTCAATTGGTAAAACCCATGTCTCCCCTGTCCACTGGGGAGTATACCCAGCTTCAACCTTGTGGCAAGAGACGCCACCTGTGGGTTTCAAACTTGTGAAGCCCTGAAAAAAAAAAGTTTCCGAAATTTCATTTTAAGTGTCATCCAAATGGTCTCTTAATAGCAAAAAGTAACTATTTACTTTATTTTTTTATTACCATGTTTTCATTTTAGCAAAGAAACACTTATTTTTGGTGTCTAAATATATCTGCAGCTTTTGGCTTCTATCATTTTGTTTTTCATCTTAATAAAAATGTCAAAGATCAATCCATTAATTTACCAAAGCCCAGCCATATGGACCAGTACAATACTGGTATTGATAATGATTTGTATATGTTGCAAATTATTGTAAAATTATCATGATGAATGCAAAAACCTTTAGATTAGATGTCTAAGTTTTCACCTACGCCCTTCTTGGGGAGTGTTGATAGAAATTTTGTGACTTTTCTTTTAAATCGCAAAAAATCTTTTTTAAAAGATGTGGGGCCGCTGCTGCATCATCCTTCTCTAGAGGGAAGGTAAAGCTAACACAAGTTTTTTAAACTCGTAGCATAAATCAGATCGGGTTATGAAAAATAAAACAAGAAAATATGTATAAATATCTATTTTAAGCTACTAATGACTGAATAAATAAAAAGATATAAATGAACTAAACAAATAAGTACTTTTTTCAGACTCGAGGGTCTATTTTATTGTTCAAGATTTTTTTTGTTCATTAGCACTTCTACGTGGGATATGGTAACTTCTTGTGATGGTTTCGGTAGCACTCTCGTACAGGTAGGATATTTAGAGAGAAGAGAGAATGACAAAGCCCGTGTTCATTCTCTATCATGTCAATGCTCAGACCTCTCTCGTTCCCCCTGTGATCATAGGGGTGGACCCCTATTTGTAGGTGTTCAGAATAAATCCAGATCATGAGGCTTTTTGGGTTTGGATTTGGTTTAAATGGATCCATAATCATTCTGGATAAAAGGTGAGGTTAATTGGGAGGAGTATTTCTCGGGAGAAAGTTTATCTAAGAAGAATATTCTCTTAAAATCATGCAAAAGTGGTTGGAGATGAGGCAAGTGTACTTCATTTGCTCGAACTAAATGACAGATTAAACTGGTTTGTTTGTCCAAAGATTGATGGCTAAACAAGTTTTACCCTCCTTTGGAGAGGATAAACCCAATGTTGTATTGACTGGACGGCTGAACTGGAGTAGTTGTCTGCAAACAAGGTAGGTGTTGGATGACTAAACTGCTTTAGCCATCCAACGAATCCTCTAGGTTTTCTCGTGCTATCCTCTAAACTAAATATTTGATTAACTGGACGACTGAACTGGAGTAGTCATCTGTAAACAAGGCATGTGTTGGACAACTAAACTGCTTTAGCTGTCCAACAAATCCTCTGGGTTTACTCGTGCTATCATCTTTGTGAACTCCAACCTGCAACTTGATTCTTTTAAAGATATTAGTATTTTGGCATCTTGAGAAAATTGGGTGCCTACAAATACCCCTCTTTGTCAGTAATCGATGTTATTCGGTTTATGACAAAGAAGTAGACACTTAAGGTTTGAAACACTAGGTTGTCGAGACTGAATTCAGTCCTGCCAAACAAGGTTGGGCTAATGCCTGAAGAAAAACTAGATTGTCGAGACCATGATTGGTCTCATCGAACGAAGTCGGTGCCAACATCATAAAGAAGAGTTAGATTGTTTGAGACTGTTATGGATCCCACCGAGTGAGGCCGGATTAGTCCTAGGACAACTGGATTGCCAAGACCATTTAGTGGTCTTGCCAAGCGAGGTTGGTGCCAGTGTTGAGAGGTGAATTGGGTTTTCAAAATCGTACTTGGTCTCACTAAGAGATCCTGGATGACTGGATTGCCAAGACTATTCAATGGTTTTACTGAACGAGGTCAGTGCTAGTATCCGAAAACACTTTCTTTATAGTAAAGAAAGAAAAAATATTGGGCTTCAGGCATGGATAACATAAGAGAAATGTGACTCCCTTTCATTACTTTTTGACCAGTTTTGATTTTTTTGATGCCTTTGTTGACGATTTTCTTTTTGAAAATTTATGAGAACAAATGTTAGGAGTCCTACACCTCTTGTGGGTTTATGGATATGATGGAGTTGACCTAGTAAGGAGAGATTTTCTAGCTCAGTCAAGAAAGTCAGGCATACTTTGGTCTAGTAATGACGAAGAGGGCAAATCTTTCTGTGTACTTATACTCAGGATCTCTATGGCTAGTTTTTTTAATGCATGCAATGAACTTTTATGCAGTGAGACTCGTGCATTTGTCATAGAGTAAGTAACCTATGAATGATTAATCATTTAAAGTCATGATTTTTTTTTGCACTTTTTCAAAAAATTAGAACCTTCCTAATAAGTCATGATTCATATACTTTTGATTTTTATCCTCTCAGGTTGGTATAAGGTAGCAACACTCAACTTTATTAGGATTTTTCAGCTTTAATTTTGCATTGGTTTCAAGCAACTAGTTATAAGGATATGAGATTAGGTCTCAAAGCATTTTTGTTGGATCTAATGGCTCTCACTAAGGTTTGAACTCTAAAAGACTAGAGCTTGGATGAGAATATGCTCAAATACGAATTTTGCCCCTAATTTAGTCATTTTTTAGCCCCGGCTTTTATCCCATAAAGGGTTTATTCCTTACTTTTGCTATCCCTTGAACTGAGATTCGGCAATCATGGGTTTCATGACTACCCAATCTAGGAGAGATGCTCCTATCTATCCAACTTATATCTTCAAGAACACATAATCGAAGTTTGCCTTATTGTCATAAGTTCTAAAGGTAAGTATTGATTTTCTCCTAGCACACACTTTTGTTTTCAATCCCTGCCCCAAAGGCTGTTTCATAACTGAAGTCTGCTACCATTCCGTGGTCCCAAGGGTAAGTATTACCTTAAAAAGCACTACTCATTTTTTTTGCATGCTTTTTCAATATTTTCCTATTGAGATAGAATGAAATGTCTCTCTAAAGACCGACCTATAAGCATATTAACATCGAAGGTATTCACCACCCCTACTCTTTTCTTGAAGAGTTGGTCACCTAGGTGAGCTTCCAAAAGCTTTACTTTTATGCATTGATAATAATCTCATACTCCTATAATTCATCCTTATAAACTCATAGGTTAAAATTATTGGATAAAAGTACCTTGACTTCACTGTGTCACTTCCTATCTTACCCTAAGAATTGAATGTCTTATGTGCTAGACTCTCGGGTGCAAGGACCTACTTTAGAGAATGATTGTTATGAAGATAGTTGGATCCATCTTGGGACAAGGTCCCTAACCTTTAATGATCAATGTAATGATATGATTAACATCATGATGAAGTTCTATTATCTTTTTATGACTATGCAAGTCAAGGTGAACTGAACTGCCAAGACCATTGTGGGTCTTGCCAAACGAGGTCAAATCAATTCAAAGATGATTGAGGCATCAAGATTGTTTGTAGTCTCGCCAAACAAGGTCAGGCCAATGTCCAGAACAACTGGGGTATAGAGACTGTTATGGGTCCCTTAAAACAAGGTCGGGCCAGTGTTCAGAGGTATATTGGGCTTTTAAGACTATTTGGGTCTCAACGAATGAGGTTGAGCCAGTTTGTGATTAGATGTTTGGCTGTTAGAGGTTCCTTCTTGTTTAAGAGGTATGAAATTTGAAATGGCTTTATGATGCTCTATCTCTAGGTTTTGGATAGGTTCAAACTCCTTTGACTTGCCCCCACACGATTTTGACAAAAAAACATCATTAAAAATAGTTTGAAAATAAATAAGAACTTGACAATAGCTTCCTTAGTCTCGTCGATAGGAATAATATGCTCTTGCAACGACAATGATAGCTTGGACCCTAGAAAGAAAAATCTTTTGAATTGTTTTTTGAGCTTTTCTTATATTTTTTTTCGATATTAAGAACTTTTTTATTTTTGTTTGAAATTATTGGTGTTTTATTTTTTGGTTTTTCAAAAGACTATTTTACAAAATTCAAGTTTTAAAAGGCTTATCTGGGGTCATGGGATGATGACCCATGCAAAAGGCTTTTTTTCTCCATACCATTGCAGTTTTACTCTGACTTATAGTCACCTTTTTCTAAGCATGCTGTCCTTTTTCAGAAGGAGAGGAAGAGGAGCTCGAGTGGCTATTTAACTTTTGTTAGCCTAAACTAAGTTGATGCAAAGGAAGTGCTAACTCTGTATTCTCTGAAGCAACCAGACTCTTTACTTTGTTGATGATGGTTGACCCATTTTTGAAGTGATTCTTCACGACCCATGTGAGCTTTTCTTTTTTACCTATTTTATGTTCAGGTCCTTTGTAGCATAGACCTTGGGTCTTTGCCTTTGGTACTGTTGGAAGATGTTCTCCTATGCCCTTCTGACTTTTGCTTAATCCTTCCAAAGGTTGGTACCCCATGTGTAAGGAGATTCTTCATTCATTTTTCACATTTTTCGAACATGCTGGTATAAGGGATGACTCTTGAGGTGAGAGTCATCTATTATGCTCATGTTCTAGAAGTCTTGGGGCCTTTTAGAGGGGTCCATAATTAAGGCTTGACCCAAACTAAATGATTCCCCATTCATCACTGAGCTTGGGGAGGGGGTTACCTCTCCCTCACCAAATTTATATTGAGAGGCGATTTGGTGAGGCATCATGGGCGATACTTTCTTCAGGACTTCTGCCTGATAAGTCTTCTCTGGATGTGCGGTTTGACTTACATTTATTTTTGGCTTACTCTTCTTAAGAGAGAGTGCAGGGCGACTGTTGATTTTTGTGTCAGTGTCTCTGTAATAAGACACTGGGGGAAGAACCCTGGTGTAATTTTTGTCTGGATGGTCCATACAAATTGTACTCATCTGAGGGGACTCTCGTGATATCTCTTGGTTCTTTCTTAAAATCTGCCTTCTTTGTACTCCCACCCTACCTTAGAAACACATTTATGAAGTTACAGGCAGTTGTTGAGGGCTGATATTGCATGTGAGGACCCGGAGGATGCAAATCACTAAGTTAGCAAGTGGTCTTTGCTTTATAGCCTTTCTGGGAGCTAATTCTCCATTTGTTCACAAGTCTGAACCTTTTCTTTTGAATTATGATTTGGAAAGTGCTCTTAAAAAATGACCGTCATTGTTGCTCTGGTTTTGTGGTTCCTCATCAACCAATAACTTGCCACTTTGAATATTGTTTTGAATGATGTGCTTGAGGACATAACACTCTTTAGTGTCATGGGCCACTGCACTGTGAAACCAACAATACTTAGATGGGTCCTTACCCTTCATCTGCGGGGGTCTGATATTTTGGCTAATTTAATCAGACCATCCTACAATAGCAAATTTAGAACCTATGATCGGGTTGGTTTGAACCTTGTAAACCTCCTGTCACTGGTTGATTTCAGATTTTCATCGTACTCACTTTTCTTCTCATTTTGTTTGTTAGGGTCACCTCTCTAGTTACCTCCCCTTTAGCTCTGGTGGCCCTACCTATGGTCTAGGTGACCCTTCTTATGGCCTTGATGATCCTGTTTCTGACCTTGTTCGGAGGTTCAAACAATATTGACTTGTGTTGAGAAACTATGTTTTGATGACACATAATATGATATACTGTCATATATGCCTTCATGAAAAATGTTATATTATGACTGAATATGATTTGTCATGTATTTAACGAGTATTTGATGCAAGGTTATTTCACCTAAAGAGGATGGAGACTACCTGCTCAAGTACAACCTTTGGTGCAATCATACTCTCTGAAGAAAAAGCTTGATGGGCCATACATTCTTAAAGATCATCTAAGGAGATCGGCTACTTCAAGATGAAGCTTTTTTTTCTTCTTTAGAGTCATATGTAACAGAACCTTCAGAAGGATGCATATTGCATATTTCATATTACATGCTTTATCATACAAGCCATCTATTTACAAAAGCTATGTTTCATAAAAGCATACTATATTTCAAAAAACACCTTTTTGGAAACTAATCATTGTACTTTCTTACAAACATTTATGAAAAAGATATTTTGACAAGATATAATAGCTCATGATTTCAAAAGCATTAATTGTACCTTCTAACATGCATTTATAAATAAGACAACTTGAAAAGAAATAAAAACTAATGATTTCAAGTATGAAAGAAAAAGACAAAATGAATTTAAGTCATAATACAAAATCATCTAGCTTGAATTGACAATGTAAGAAAACAAATATTATTATTATATTATGTTTAGAAAAGACTTTAATTACTTTATACAACTCTAGAATGTTGACTTACTTAAAGTCATCATTCTTTCTGTAGACATTAAATAACACCTCATAAAGCAGTTGAGAAATGACCATTTATAAATAAAGTACTCAACAAAGCATTTATTTTACTTACATACATTTAAGAAAAGAAGTGACAATTTGTAATAAAAATACTAATATGCTATAAATCATTAAATTGAATAAAGACAAAACTACATGATGATTTACAATCCAACGTTCAATGTACTACAAATCATTTATTATGAGAATAGACCTTTTACAAAATATATCACACCTAAAATACTACAACGAATAGTGTACCCCAAATACTACACTTATGGAAAGAAGACATTTCAAAAAAGCAATATAGTACACATATCTTTTTACACAAAATTGTTTTTGAAATGACTTGACATCTCACATCCCAAAAGGACAATCATTTCAAAAAGGCAACGACTATTTTCTTGTGGCTATATATACACTAACAAAATAATATTTCAAACAAGACATGTGAGCTTACAACGAAAAAAATTCATATTCGATATTTGAAAAAGAGAACCTAGAAAAAGAAAGAGAAAAGAAAAAGAAAAAGTCAAGAAAAACTCTTTGACAAAGAGAATCATCTGAGTGAAAAAAACAGAACATTCTGAGAATCCTTCATTCGTGCATTCATATCATTCTGAAGGTTCTATAGGAAGTATTGTAACTTTCTGTTATTCACTGTTTTTCTTCTTTGTTGAGAGAAGTAGACCTCTGAGGAAGAGGGTGCTTCCCTTCTCTGTTGAGAGAAGTAGACCTCTGGGAAAGAGGGTGTTTTCCTTCTATGTTGAAAGAAGTAGACCTCTGAGAAAGAGGGTGTTTCCCTTCTCTGTTGAGAGAAGAAGACCTCTGAGGAAGAGGGTGTTGTACTATTTATCCGGTAACTCGGATGTTATAGTGAAAGGCTCAAGTATTTTGCTTGGGGACTGGATGTAGGTCAGTAACTCGACCGAACCAGTATAAATCTTGAGTTTTATGTGTTGTGCCTTATTGCCTATATCCTTTAAATTATCGATTTTTTTTCATATTTCACTATTCACCCCCCTCTAGTGGAATTTCAACTTGGGCTTTAGACGAGTCTAATTTTTTATAGACATTATTATTCCTATTGCTCTTTAGGAACCCGTCATATACTCTCTTTCTAATACCTACCTTAAAGGCAATAGCCTTCTTGATGATCTTAACATAAGTCTCCACCTGAGCCATGCTAATCGGGCTCTAAAGGGGTTGGGAGAAATTATCCATGATTATGATCCGTGCATGCGAGTGTGAGATCGATTCCTTCATTTTGCTAGCCATAAACCTCCATTGGTTTATAAACTCATGGGCACCCTTCTTCTTCTTTTATTTGAGGTCATACAATTGGCTAATGGTGGACAGAGCCTCTATGTTAAAACGAAACAACTCCATAAATATATTGATAATTTGCTTGAACTCTCGAATGTTCTTGAGATTTAGGGTGACAAACCAGTTTAGTGCCTTCCTTTTTAGGTTCCTGGAGAACCAATTAATTAGCCTTTTATCGTTGTTTTAATATTTAGTCATGGTCTCTTTAAATAATGCTAGGTGATTTCTCGGGTCACCTTTTCTTCTAAATTTTAAAAACTTAGGAGAAACTTCAATGCCTTTATTATCATACCATTCAGGTAAGAAGTCCTCTGTAGAATACTCTCTTTGGTCCATATTTGCATATCTCATTCTGGTGCTGAGATTCTGGACCATGTCCTAAAGGAATTTGATTTTCTTGTCTAACTCTGAAGATCTAGTGTAGACTAGATGGGTCATCCAGTGTCTGTGAGCTCTTCTCTCCTGATCAAACATTTGAGATTCACCTCAACATTCTTGTTTCTGGGTGTCTCTATCTCTTTTCTCTTCTTATGCCTCTTAGGCCTATTGATACTCTTCTTTTTCTTGCATTCCCTTATCTTTCTCTTTATTTTTCTCATGTGACGTCTCATCTATGCCAACTCATCTCACTCTTTGAGTAGGGGATCTAACCCAAAAAGCTTTGTGGATTCGTCTCCTGACTGATTCATATGTGTTGTAGCCGTCCGTCTTGTAATCCGTTGAAGGAATATTATGAGAAACTCAAGAGTACCAACGAGAGCTAGACTTCAACTATACTAGACCATTTCCTTTTCTCCATGCATCTTCGAGCTCTCTAGGGACATCAATGTAGGTCTCTTCGTCTGGATCCATATATGATGTGACATTTCATGCATAGGTATATAAGCAAATGGGATAGCATCCCATAAGTGAGATTTTCTCGAGATGGTTCTTCTCGAATAGATAGGGGTTGGCCTTCTTGGTCCAAAATCAAGTATTCATGATACCTCAAACATGTGATTTAAAGAAGCCCAAACAAGTAAAGAGAGATTTTGCAATCTAACGAGTATCCTAACTCTACTCAAAAAATACTAAACCGATTTGTAAGGTTTCTTTGAGTTCTAGAATAGGGGTTCCTTTATGAATTTGATGCATGATGTAATTAAGCTAACAATTTATGAGTACTGATATGGATGTTTTGGCTCTAAATGGTACTGCCACCAATATATCCAAGCTAACAACTTAAAAGTATGGGTAGAAAGATTTGATGTACCAAATTGTAGGACAAGGGAGGTTTGAAAATCCAAAACAAAATGAGAGCTTTAATCATAAAAGAGAGAATAGAAAAAAGCAGGAAGCACCCAATTGAAAAAACAAGGTTTTCATATAATATTTTAAAATTGTTGAAGGTTATGTTTTCCTAATTTCTAAATGTCATGCAACTTCTCTAGCAATGGTTTCTAAAAAATAATAAAACCTAGCCTAATATTTATGTATAAAGCTAATGTAAAAAAACTTATATTCAAAATAAAAAGAAACTAAATGAATCAAGGTTTGAGATAATGAGTTTCAGACAACCAAACAGAACTGGACGACTAAACCTAGCCGGATGACCAAATTAAGCTAAACAGCTAAATAAAGCCAGACAACTAAATAGAGCAGGACGACCAAACTGGCCATACGACTAAAATAGAAAAAGGCCCTGAACGACGAAAGAGTGAAGGGCTGCAGGGCCTGGATGGCCAACTCTACAAGAAACTTGCAGAGCTTGAACAACCAAGTCTGCAATGAGGTTGTAAGGCCAAAATGGCAAGGAATGTGAAAATGATCTGCAGGACCTGGACGACAAATCTATAGAGATAGAAAAGGAAGAGAAAGGCAAATTTTGACCAGACGACCAAATCTGTCAAGAATAGAGTCTGGCTGAACAACCAAACCTATTAGGAACAGAGTTTGGATGGACAACCAAACCTGTCAAAGACAATAGAGTAGACGACGAGAAGACAATACATAGACATGGTCTCAAACAACCAAATCTACGAAAAAAGGAGGATGAGCAGCTAAACCTAATTTAGTCATCCAAATAGGTCAGCAATATTATCACGAGCAGTAAAAATGTAAGAATGCAGGCAGAACCTCGAACTGCCTAGTCTACGAGAAAAGTAAGATGGACGGCTAAACTAGTTTAGCCATCCAAACATAACATCAATATTACCAAGAGTGTCAAAATGCAGGAATGTAGATAGGTCCTCAAACCATCTAGTCCGCGAGAAAATCAGGATGGACGATTAAATTAATTTAGCTACCCAAACAAAATAACAATATTATCAAGAGCAGTCAAAATATAAGAATTCAGACAGGCCCTCAGACTGCCCAGTCTGTGAAAAGACCAGGGTGGACGGCTAAACCTGGTTCAACCATCCAACATAGCAAAAAAAAAATTAGAGACTGAAATGCAAGTCTAGCTACAAAATTTTTTTAAAAAAAACAACATTCCACCATGATCGCCAAAAATTGTTGATAGAAATTTTGAAACTTACCTTTTAAATCACAAAAACTCTTTTTTAAAAGATGTGGGGCATTGTTCAAGTCATCGCCATCCTTCTTCAGAGGGAAGGTAAAGCCAAAGCAAGTTTTTTGAACTTGTAGCATAAATCACACGATCAAGTTATGTAAATAAAATAAAAAGAATATGTGTATCTATTTTAAGTCAATAATGACTAAATAAATAAAAAGATATAAATAAACTGAACTAGAAAGTACCTTTTCAGACTTGAAGGTTTGTTTTATCGTTCAAGCTCTTTTTTATCCGTTAGGACCTCCACATGGGATATGGTAGCTTCTTACGATGGTTCCGACAGGACTCCCATGCAGGTAGGATATTTGGAGAGAAGAGAGAATGCCAAAGTTCGTGTTCGTTCTCTATCGTGTCAATGCTTGGACCTCTCCCATTCCCCCCCTAATCATAGGGGTGGACTTCTATTTGTAGGTATTCAGAATGAATTCAGGTCATAGTTTTTTTAGGTTCAGATCTGATCCAAATGAATTCGTGCTCATTCCGGATAAGAGGTGAGGCTAATTGAAAGTAGTTATTCTCGAGAGAAGTTTATCTAGGGGAAATATTCTCTCAAAATTATGTAAAAATGCTTGGAGATGAGACAAATGTGCTTCATTTTCTCAAACTGATTGAACGACTAAACTGGTTTATTCGTACAGAGATAGACAATTAAACATGTATGATCGTCCTCTGAAGAGGATAAACCAAATGTTGAATTGGCTAGACAGCTGAACTGAAGTAGCCGTCTAAAAACAAGGTAGGTGTTGGACGATTAAACTGATATAACTGTCTAGGGTGAGATGGCTAAACTGAGATAGTCATCCAGTGTCGAACGGCTAAACTGCTTTAGCCGTCCAACGGATCCTTTTGAGTTTTTTCATGCTATCGTCTTTGTGAACTCCAACCTGCAGTTTGATTCTTTTAAAGATGTTAGCATTTTAATCATCTTGGAAAAATTAAGTGTCTACAAAAGATACGCAAGTAAAAAAAGCTTCTACAATCCTATAAATAAGATGTCTATCATGTAACATGTAAATGGGTTTCACATTCAAATAGTGGGTCTAGCAGTTTTGGATGTGGTAAATCTTTAGATGAATGCATCTAGGGGCACTCTTGATGGTAATGTAAAAGTCACCTCTTACGTGATCCTTCTCCTTATTAAGAGAATATTAGGTTAGTGTTCCCTCTCATGAGCTCTTCAATGTCTAGCATATATATAGAAATGGGTAGGTGCTAAATGATACTTGATAAATGAGTTTTTTTGGTCTTCTAATATTTTTTTCGCAAGTTCTGACCCCATAAATGTGTTGAGCATGGCCGATTTATAAGGAATCCACCCCTGAATCACGTGTTTTCAATGAAAAAAATTATATTTGGAGCCAAAATTTTTACAAAAAGTTTGGACCATTTATTTTTCTAACTTTATAAAACCCACCCCTGTGTGGTAATCAAACCGTTAAAGAGCTGATCCCTGTAAAATCAAGTACATAGATCACATCTGTACAGTCAAAATTTGAAAATAAAATAAAAAAACCTGAAAAACCAATTTAACACGTATCATTTAGCACCTACCCATTAGTCTCTCTCTCTCTCTCTCTCTCTATATATATATATATATATATAGAGTATATATATATATATATATAGAGAGAGAGAGAGAGAGAGTATATATATATATATATATATATATATATATATATATATATATATATATATAGAGAGAGAAAGGTGGTAGCTGCCTACCACTTTTTTAACCTATTGTCAGCCTATCACGAATCAATAGGTATTTCTGGGTTGGTTTTTGCAAAATCTGACCCTGCGAATGTGTTTGGCATGATCGAGTGGCTAGAAAATGATATTTGGATAATGTTTTTTTGATAAATTTTTTTTTTAAGTATTGAATATTTTTTTTATAATTGTAGACTATTGATTTTGTGTGTTGGAATTGAGCTATCCAAGAATCAATTCCTATAAAATCAAGCATGTACATCAGATTTGTATGGTCAGATTTTACAAAAAAATTTAAAAACTCTTCCAAAGCTCGATAGGCTAGAAAAGTGATAGGTTGCTACCACCTACATATTGGGATGAGAGTATTGCGTGGGCGATCCGGCAAAAAAATGACCTTTAGTGGCGGTCTAAAGGTCGTTTTTGCAAAAAAAAATCTGCTGGCAGCTGGGGTTTGTCCAATCCCCTGTCCAATGATGGGGTGTCCAACAATATACATATACACCAAGATATCATACGGTGGTAGACACTACACACTCTTATTTGTATTGATCTAGTCACCAAATGGTAGATTAACGGTACATGTGTTTAATCATATTTATTTACTATGGTATAAGGTTTTATCATGTTCTATATGTGAGGCAGTGATATATATATATATATATATATATAGGATCATTATAACTGGCTTCATAGTGTCCACCACTATATGAGGAGGGATTTGAACCTTTGACACCATGGTTCATAGCCACATGATCTAATCCTCTGAGCTGCAGGCCCACTTCATCTCTACTAGATTCGTAATGCATCCATGTCTAAATCGCATGTCTCTAATGAGCTCCGCAATTTTTATTAGAGCCTTACATGTTCGAGATGAGTAACTTTGGAGCACATCTAGGGATGGAAAACGAGATGAGCTGCTCGCCATACAGCTCGACTCAACTCAAAAAATGAGCTCAGCCAGCCGAGTTACGAGCCAGGTCGTTTAGGTAAATGGGCCAAGCACACACATGGCACGTTCGACTTGGCTTGGCTCGGCTCGTATAGGATAATTTTACATGTTATATATTTATATATTATATATTTTATACATATATCATATATATTATATACATAATAATATGCATATTATATGATTTATACACGTATTATACATAATAAAATATATGGTGGTTCTGTATTATGATACCTTATGGTGATACACGTTCTTTTTTTTTATGGATCTAACCAGAAAATTCTAGATCTAATAGTACGGATGTATTTAATATGATTTATATATTATGTTATAAGGTTTTATCATGTCTAATACATCATAAAATCTTAATTTTGAGACAGTGAAAAATCAATAGTTCATAATTCATGAAAATAAGGATTGTCTAAAAATGGTATAAAACATAATATTTCAATTAACTTTACAGAACATGGTAAGCATGATCCAAATTTTAGATTTTGCATTTGGAGCATAGATTCATGTATGTAAATCAAGTGGGTACCACCATGGAAAAATATTATATATATTTTTATATATTATCAAGCCTTAAAAACACTTTAAAAAATATTTTTTAGAAAACAAAACTTATGATTTCAGCTCATTTGCCAGCCCTGCACATCGAATTGACATGCGAGAGCAAAGCCAAAAAATATGGCGGTTAGATGCCGTTCATCGCATGAATGAACAACATCTAAGGGACTCCTCGCACATTTGTCAAAACCGTACTGTAAATCCAAGTCCAGATCCAATAATCAGAACGTGACTAACGTGGCAATGCCCATATCCAACAGGGTCCAACCCATTGGCTCACAGGAAAAATATGACCGTTGGAACGATACAGGAATTTAAAATAAAAAATAAAAAATGCTTGGTGGGCCAACCACCACTTGACTTTTTGACTTTCGGATGGCAAACGCATCAGATTCCAAATCCTTCAAAAGCAAGAGAAACCCCACGCCACCGTGTTCCCCACATTTATTCTCTTTACCGTTTTGCCGTGTCCCCCCCCCTCTTCCTCCTCTCTCCTTCCCTCTCTATTTCTGTACTCCTATTTTACTCTGCTCTTCCCCACATTCATCTTCTCTAGTGGTGGTGGTAATATGCGAGAGTTTCTCTACATAGAAAGTGTGGACGGTGAGGAGAAAGAAGATTGGTAGTGATGGCCAAGAATGGTGCAGAGGAGGTTCCAGTAGAAGCCCACCCTTACGCTTTCCACGTCTCTGGCCCTCGAAATCTTTCCTCTCCTAACTGGAGGGACCTCATCTGTTCTAGTTGGTAATCACCCACATATTCATTTTTGTCATTTGTGCTTTTGGAGTGGGATTTTGTGATGGGGGCCTTTTTTTGTCTCAAAATCTTTGTGGGTTTTTCTTTTGGTTTAGGAGTGGGCGGTGGTTATATGTTTACCTTAGGTGGGAAAGGAGTAACTGCTTAGTGGGTTGTGGATTTTCCTTTTAGAGAAGCGATTATGTTCTGGGATTCTTCTTTGTGCGGGTTGCTTTGGGGAGTGCTGCATTTTCTTTTTTGCAATTGATTTGGCTTTTGGTTTCATTTATAAGTTCTAAGTGTGCTATAGAAAAAAGCAATTGATTTTCTTCATATTACATATAGGATGGTGAACATAAAAGTGGTTTTTATGCAAAATTACCGAAAATTATCTCCTTTTCTGTTGACAAAATGCTGAAATTTCTCACAGTAGCATTCTAATGCAAGATGCTCTTGTGATGTTTGTTTTGGAACTTGAATGTACTTGAACGGACATGACCTGCATACAATTTCTTTTAATGTGGATGACATATATGCGATGAAAGGGCTTTTGATGGCTGATTTGAAATTGGTTGCATAAATGTAGTGAATTAATAAGTTGTATTCAAAATCATTAGTTGAGGGGTCTTTAACAATTAACAGAGCAATGAGATCTGAAAAGAGGAAATTCATTAGTTTTCAAAAGCAAATTTCGGCCAAAAGGTTATTGTTTTTATCTCTCTGAAATTTTCTTTTGCTTTTAATAACAGGAATGATCCAAACTACAGAAGAACAGTGATAACTTGCTTCATACAGGCAGTATACCTTCTCGAGCTCGATAGACAAGATGAAAGAAATGAAGAAAATGCCCTTTCTCCGAAATGGTGGAAGCCATTTAAGTACAAGGTTACACAGACATTGGTAGATGACAGGGACGGATCCATTTTTGGGGCACTTTTGGAATGGGATCGAGCAGCTGCGCTGTCTAACTTCATCTTGATGAGACCGAGTGGTGCTCCACGGGCAGTTTTGGCACTCAGAGGAACATTACTGAAGAGCCCAACCATTAGGAGAGACTTAGAGGATGATCTACGTTTTCTGACTTGGGAAAGCTTAAAGGGCTCTGTCAGATTCAGCAAAGCATTGGAAGCGCTAAAGTCGGCATCAGACAAATTTGGCAGCTCCAATATCTGCATTGCAGGGCATTCTCTTGGAGCAGGATTGGCACTGCAAGTGGGCAAAGCATTGGCCAAACAAGGCATATACGTGGAGACTCACTTGTTCAATCCACCCTCTGTTTCAATTGCTATGGGCTTAAGAACCATTGGGGAGAGGGCCGAGTATTTGTGGAAGAGGATCAGGGGTGCAATCGATATGGTCCGAACAATTCTTCCTGCTAATTGTGAGGTTCAATCCCTTGATGAAGAAGATAATAGTGACAAGGGTGATGATGGTAAAGTTTGCAAGGAACTAAAGAAATGGATTCCCCATCTATATGTGAACAACAGTGACTATATCTGTTGTTATTACACTAATCCAGCAGGCACAGTTGAAGGAAAAAATGGCGGCGCCGGTGGTCCAGACAAGCCAAAGGTTGAGGATCAAGGGCAATTGGCAGCTAAGCTGTTCGTGATGTCCAAGGGCCCGCAGAAGTTTTTGGAGGCTCATGGATTGGAGCAATGGTGGTCTCATGACTTGGAACTACAGGAGGCACAACATAGCAAGCTCATCAGCAGGCAGTTAAGATCCTTATACACTGTTCAACCACTGCCTCAAGGCAAAACTCAATAAGATTCTCGTGTTCCATATATGTGTGAGGCCAGCAATGATCCGTATCTTTTCTCTGATTCTTGGCTTGTATCTCTACAAGGCCATGTGATTGATTACCCAATTTGGTTGATGCTCTTGTTTTTCTATCTCATTACATTATCATATGTGATGTGTTTCTGTTGAAAATGTCGCAATTTTGAGATGATATTACACATACCCATTGGAAGATATCTTTTATTACAATTCTTTGATGTCATACATTCTGATCTTTGAGTGGGCGGAAAGAACAAATTGATTGGAGGTCCTTCACAAAAATGAAAACCCACAATGTATATAGGAGTTCCGACACATTTGTTTAGAACTTGCCTTAATTGGAGAGGCTACTTATGGTTTCTTATGATGTTTTCTTTTGTTGTTCTCATCTGATTAGATGCAAAAGTCTTAAGAGCAAATTGATTGGAGGTCCTTCACAAAAATGAAACCCATAATGTATATAGGAGTTCCGACACATTTGTTGAGAACTTGCCTTAATTGGAGAGGCTATTTATGGTTTTTTATGATGTTTTCTTTTGATGTTGTTCTCATCTGATTAGATGCAAAAGCCTTCTTTTTTTCTGTCTTAAGCAGCAGGCGTACATGTATATCCATTTTAGTTAACATGTTCCATTATCCAGTGGGAAACCTTCCTGGCATTGTAAACATGCTCACAGAAAGCTGCATAATCTGCTCTCATGTTGCAGAAGATGGTACAATATCCTCATGCCCGGTTCTTGATGGTTGATATGCCCAACACTCCACTTTTCCTCAACCCTTGACTTGACCTTTATTTGAGAGCCATTCTCCTACTTTCGGCACTTATTCTGTTATTTTGGAGTGTTCAAGTCTGCAGAAGTTCTGGATTTGTTGCACATGGGTTACACCCAAACACCCAAAACAAACGAACAATTTCATGCACTGAAACTTGGATTTTGCCATGAGAGAGTAGTGATACCCTTTTTTAGCAGATCAGCTGTTTTCTCTTTCCATATGCATCACAGTCGGAAAAGAAAGCAATTCCATTAGTGCTTTTCTCAAAATATTATGCTACTATCGATGCACAGAGAATGAATACTCGAACTCATTCTACCACCTTTTCCTTTTAAATATTTAAAGTCCAATTCATCATCCATCGATAGTGATAGCATCTAACATAGGGGATCTGATTCTCTTCTTATTGGCATTAAGTAGCATGATCTAAAATTTAAATATAGGCCTATATTTCTTTACGTAGACGATCATGAGTTATGTTTGCCTTGTGACAGACTTTGATATAGCCAGAAGCATGAACTCATGAATAATTTTAGTTAAGTTGAATTATCTCGAGTTGTCTAACCATGTTCAATGGCTTTCTTTCTCTTCTGTGGACATTTTATATTAGGTTGTAAGATTGAAATGTGTCTTTCTTCCTTTTTCATTCTTGTTCTATATTGGTTCATGGGTGGTGGGGTCTGTGTTTATGTGCTATTTGCTTTCTACATGTCCAAATTAATCTGCTCTAGGGCTATTTAGCACTGCAATTTATGGAAACTTTGTTGCCATCCAAGTTGTTCAGTGGCAACCATAAAACGGTTTTCCTTTTCTATTTTCCCATTTTGTCTTGTCTTTTCCTCTTTTAAGACTGTTAAAAAACTAGTATGAATGAAGTTAATGAAATATAAGAAACAAATAGAAAGCAAATCACTTGTTGTTTATGTCCTATGTCCAAATATAAGAAATGATTTTATCAAGTTAATGATACTTCAATTTTAAAAAGTGGCTAAATCACTGGTTGTATCCAGTTTTAAGAACTAGGAACTCAGTACATGCGCATACAGAAGGGTTACTAAGCCTTATTATTATTCTGTTTCTTGAAACCTCTTTATCTAAAGCTATGCATACATGGGGAACATACTTGATATCTGATGTGAATCTAGTGATGTGACAATTTAAACCTACAAGGAACATTTGGGTAACAAGATTTAGATAAGACTCATGGGGAAGTTCTTTTAAATCTACAGAGTGAATCCAAGATTAGCTAGCATACAGAGATCCATGCACCTAACTATGTGGGCCTGCTTAAGGTATTCAAGTTGAAGGACATTGAGAGTTCGATACCTGAAGTGTGCATCCCTCGTCACAAGACTAAAGTCATCATAAATATACATTTTTTGAACCTACCAGCTTGTGCTCTGCTAGGTCTAGAGAAGTTACCAGCAAAAACCTTGGACCCAAGTTTCTGATTTATTTTAAAGATTGAAGAAATTGAAAATTAGTTTGATTGATGGCCCTATAAGAACTGTTTCCTCTCTTATTTATTTTCATAAATAATCGCTTCCACTTGAACTTAACATTCCCCTGGCGTAGAAGGCTTTCTTTCTCATTGCGTTTCCCTGCTGCTATATTTCTTTGTATGGAACAAGGAACTCTTAACGTTTGCAATACCCTTTGATTCTTGAATCTTGCGGTCACAATCAAAATACTTTCTCAAGGTCAGTGAAACACTAAAAAATACAAGTGTGATTGTGTTTGTCAGCTGTGATTGTTTCTGCCTTCTTGCCTTGAAAATTGGTCACAACTTCTACCTAATCAAACAACTGCTTTTTCATTGTGATCAAGTCTATATGAAAAATCACCTTATTCTAGGAAGGTCAAAGTATCCAAGTATGAGTTGGCTTAGACACGATTTTATCGTGTTTGATTTATTGGGAGTAAAATTTCTCCCACCCTCAACCAAATCACTTTACTAATTGGACAACTTTAGTTAGTACAAGGACAACCACTCAACTGGTGCAAGCTGCATTTCATGGACGTAATCAGTCCACAAGATTATCACAGAATGACCAAACTGACACTGGCATGGTTCTCAAGTAATCCCATTTAGACCAATGTTGTCAGTATCTCGGCAGCAAATTGATACGGCTATTTTTTAATAAATATAAAAAATTTGTTTTTAATACTTTTAAAGTGTAAAATATTTTTTATTATTTTTTAGGCGATTCAAAACGATTCACTTGAGAATCGGTACAATGGGTACGGGCTGGTTCACCTGAATGGTTGACCAAAGATTCAAAGCCAATACCGATACTGACAACATTGATTTGGACATATGTTATCGTGTTTGGTATGTTGGGAGTAGATCACTACACAAATAGCACAACTTTAGCTATCATAAGGACCACCACTCAACTGATGAAGACTACGTTTCATGGACAAACTGTCCACCAAGATTGCCAGGGAACGACCACATTTACGTGGGCAATATTCTCAAGTAATTGACTCTCTCTCTCTCTCTCTCTCATGTGAGATCTTGAGGTGGGGCTTACTTGTACGCATCTTATTCTTTAAGCAGAAATAATTGCTGCAAAATTTGCTACCACCATTAAAGCAGAGGTTCAATTCGAGTTGAAGAACATTGATCGCAACTATATTTATAGACACATACGCACAACATATTCAAATATACCAAGAATATCCCCGATTTCCAAGACGTGGCACAATAACGGCATTGGCTTGATCTTTATAGCAGCTACATAGTCACAGGATGAGTAAACCCAAAATTGTTTTTCCTTTTTTTCCCTCATTCCTTTTCAGAAATATTACGCAAAAAAGTTACAACCATATACAATTAAGAACCAAAAAGGCGAAAGTAGAACAAAAAAAAAAAAGAATTTAAGGAAAAAAAGAAGAAAAGATCGGCTAATCCCCCAGCACAATCGCCATCGCTCAAGTCTGCTTTCACTTATTACCAAGCCCATCTCCACCGTCCGACTTGGCTGGAGCGACCGGCGTGTCGGGGTCGTCGAACGAGAACGAGTCGCGCGGGACGAAGAACTTCCCGGTGGGCGGGACCCACAGATTGATGAGGCCCTGCGGCCGGCCGGACGGCCGCCTCAGCTGGAGAGTGACGAACTGAACTGGATCGGCCGCGAGCTCCACCGATTCGCCGTCCTCCTTCCTCAGCACGTCGCAGAGGAGCACCCTCGCGCTCCCGACAAGCTTTTCGTGGAGGTGGCCGTGCGCGTAGACGTCGACGTTGAGCGCCGCTAGGACGTCGGTCTCCGGCAGCCTGGGGTCGAACGTGACGGAGACCGTCTCGTTCCAGGTCGGGTCGGTCCCTCCCGCCTCTTCGACCCGGGTGCGGGCAGCGCGGCCGGGCTCGACGTAGAGGACCGCGTACGTCCGCATCTTGGTCAGGTGCTTGACGTCCTCCAGGTCCTGCGCGGAGATGACTCGGACCTCGATGGTCCTCTCCCTAACCGGCTCCTTTCTTCGACCGAAATGAGTCTCCGGAGCCATCCCGGTAGCCGGAAAATCCAACAAAATTGCTACTGAAATTTCAAAGTGGAGGAAAACAGAGAGGACGACAAACAGTCGCTGAGAAGAAGAGGGGGTTGAAGGGAATTTATAGGGAGGAGGGAAGGTTCTCGGTAATTATGTAAAAGTGGGACGGCGTTCTTTTTGCCGTGGAAGGCTTTTCTGACACAGAACGGACGCGTGGCAGTGAGACGAACGTTGAGATTGAGATAGCTGTTTGGATGATGACACGTGGTGTAGTGGTACTTGATGGCGGTTTCAGAACCGGGTGAGAGGGTTCGGTGGGCTCGTGAGAAGATGTGGACCGCGTTGGGTTGTATGGAGGTGGTGTGAGCCAGCTCATGCCAGGCAAGCTCGTGCCTGGAACCGTTACGGACGGTCCAACGAGGTTTTCCGTTGGAAACGTGAACGGATTTGACAGCGAAGCGCAGCCGTGTTGGAACGGAAAAAGAGATGGGTGTGACCAGGGGGGTGTCAACGGGTCCGGTTTGGTTCGGACTCAGGTAGAACCATACCTGTTCCCGATGTTTTGGTATGGGATCGTATCCATACCCGGGTTTAATTAGATCCGTCATAAGAGAAACCATACCCGAACTCGATAAAAACTACATGAACCAGATCCGGCAAAATAATAAATTTTTTATCATGTTTACATTTAAGTTGTTTTGGTAACCCTACATGTACCATCCACACAAGAATCCTCATTAGACGTAACAACCTAAATCCCTTCCTCATCAGGAGAAAATGCCACTTCAATTGGACCACCCGCATCATCCATGTAACGGTGGATTGATACATACTTAAAAAATGGTTTTGAATATCCGAACCCAAAAAATTGACAAGCGATTTGATATCCGACTATATCTGAGTTACAAGAAACTCTAGTTACATGTGGGAAACTCGTTTCCTAAAAAACCGTTTTCAAAACTGAAAACAATGTGTTTTCAAAACTTATGGGAAACTTATAAAAAATCATGAGAAACATGTTTTCCATCGAGAATGAGAAACCCATTTCACATCACATGGAAACCTGCTTACTTTACCTGAAAATTTCTTACCCCTTTATTTGGGAAACATGTTTCTATATATTTTTTTCAAGTTTTTCTTAAATAAAAATCTTTTGCAATGAAAAGTTGAGACATGTGTTATTCAAAATTTAAATTATTTATTTTAGTTGTAATATATTTTATTAAAGATTTTATTAATCCTTACTATTTACCATAATATAATTTAAAAAGTAACATTTAATGTGAAAAATGAAAACCTACAAAATGGGCACAGCTAAATGAAACATGATATTGGATTTCTGGTGTTTTCTTTATAAATTCTGACGGTACATATTTGTTCTATATGCTTTCTTTTATAAGAATCACTTATTTGGAGCATTTGATTCAATTACATGGATAAATTTTTATAATGTTTAAAAAATCAACGGCCTACAACTTTTATAAATTTTGAGGCTCTAAATACTATTTTTTTCATCCAAAATCATGATTCAAGTATGAATCTCTAGTAAATCAATCATGTTGAACACATGCATTGTGTTAGAATTTTGAAAAAAAACTAGAAATACAATATCACGTTTCATTTAGCACGTTCCCCAATTTGTAGGTTTTCAATTTCCACGTTTATGTAAACTTATAATATTATAATAAATGTAAAAAAATACTTAAAATTAATTTTATAACATTGTTTTAATAGTTTTAACACATGTCAAGTTCTCATTCACATAAAATATTTTGTAATTATTTTTAGTCGATATTCAAAACGATTCACTTGAGAATCGATATCGGCCTATTAATTGGCTAAACTATTTGATAGCCAACATTGGGACTTAGATTCTTTGAGTCCGACCAAATTGTAATTGTACTCTTTCTTGGTGATCAAAACCTTATCCTATAGGGTTTGGCACGGGTCGGGTCAGGGTCAAACCCAACCATTGACACTCTTAGGATAGACGTATAGCTAGAGAGAGTTCAATATTGGACCAACCATTTGTGCAAATGCACGGAGGGTTTCTTCATTTGCATTGCACCAAATGTAGAGAGAGAGTCCCAGAAGCGACACTAGGGCAATTTTTTTTTTGTGGAAGTCCATTGAAGATCATTCATTTGATTGATAGAATATGATGCAAAAGGGGGTTACGTGAATGGGTAACCGTAAGTCATGGATTAGTGGGTATGCGTTAGAGACGTTTTAGAATCCACGATTGTGTTGTGGTTCTTAAAGTTAAGGAGTAAGTTATGTAATTCATGAGTTATAAATGGGTCATGAGTAGTGGCTATTAATGAGGAAGTGACAGTTATAGGTTTACCTTTTTAGCTATAAATAGAGGTCTTGGAGGTTGTACGAGAAGTGTAATCTCTCACGTTTTGCTTTTACTTTGTGTTAAAGATTTTCAATATTTTACTCCATTGTTAAGTTAATATTTTATATTGTTGCTGCATATATCTTTGCTTTATTTCAACAAGTTTGGTATCAGAGCCCCAGGTTCGATTAAGCTGGGTGTGTTTGAGCATTGCGAAGATCATTGCCGAAGCTGGATCTTCAAGTTGGTTGGTAATTACGTGGTGTAATTCACGATGTCTAACGGTACAAATCTGAACTCTATAAATCTCTCACATGCCTTGGTACCCATTTTTAATGGAGAAAATTATGAATTTTGGAGTATTAAGATGAAGACGTTTTTCATTTCTCAAGATCTTTGGGATCTAGTTGAAAATAGTTTTGTAAAGACACAAAGCTCAAAAGCAACAGAAAAGGCAGCAAGTGAAGTAAAGGAGTTGCGTAAGAGAGATGCCAAGGCTCTTCTCGTTTTGCAGCAAGCCGTGACTGAAAGTATTTTTCCTCGAATTGCGGCAGCCACCAAGTCGAATGAAGCATGGACTATTTTGAAGGAAGCCTATCATGGAGATAGTAAGGTAACTATTGTAAAACTCCAAACACTTCGTAGAGATTTTGAGACCCTGCTAATGAAAGAAAATGAGCCTGTGCAAGATTTCTTTTCTAGAATGTCTACTACTGTAAATCAAATGAGAACATTCGGGGAAATAATTGATGATAAAAAGGTAGTAGAAAAAATCCTACGAAGCATGCCACCAAAGTTTGATCATGTCGTCACAGCTATAGAGGAATCTAAGGACATGAATAATTATTCGATTAACGAATTAATGGGTTCTCTTTTGGCACATGAGGCTAGATTGAACATGTCAACCGAAAAAAGCATTGAACATGCATTTCAGGCCAAGGTAGATATTTCCAACAAGCAGACGAGTGACGAAGGTACCTTAGAGAATAAATATCCAGGAAGAGGAAGAGGTAGAGGAGGATATCGTGGCCGTGGTTGTGGTCGTGGAAGATTTGAAATGGGTCGGCACAATGGAAGCAATCAAAGGCCGAATTATAAAGACAAACAATGTCATTATTGCAAGAAGTATGGACACGTGGAAGCAAGGTGTTGGGAGAAATAAAAAAAGCAGGTTAATGTTGCTGAAGAACAAGAACAAGGTAATCTTTTCCTTGCACAATTTGAAACCAAGGTTAATAATATGTGGTTTCTAGATAGTGGGTGTAGTAACCACATGACAGGTGAAAAAAGACTTTTTCACAATATTGATGAGTCCATGAGAATGAATGTTCGTCTTGGAAACAACAAAGAGGTACAAAGTGAAGGCAAGGGAACTATTGAAGTTGATGTTAAATCAGGTAATAAAAGAATGATTCATGATGTTTATTATATACCTAGTTTATCATACAATTTATTGAGTGTTGGACAATTAATTGAGAATGGGTATGCACTTAACTTTTATGATGGAATATGTGAAATTAGAAAAAGGAGAATGGACAGTGAACCTCTTATAAGAGTCAATATGGCACCTAATAGAATGTTCCCTCTTGAATTTACACACGTGAATGATGTTGCTTTAATTGGTAAAGAGGATGAGCCATCACATCTTTGGCATTTACGATATGGCCATTTACATTATAATGGGCTGAAAATACTAAGAACCAAAAACATGGTTTTGGGATTGCCTAATATAACGTGTAATGATGGAATTTGTGAAGGATGCGTATATGGGAAGCAACATCGTTTATCATTTCCCATCAGAAAGGCGTGGAGAGCCAGAAAGCCTCTTGAGTTAGTTCATGCAGATCTTTGTGGTCCCATGAACACTCCATCCTTAAATAATAATAGATATTTTCTATTGCTTACTGATGACTTTACTCACATGAGTTGGGTGTTTTTTCTCTCTCAAAAATCAGAAGCATTAAAAAATTTCAAGAATTCAAGGCTTTTGCAGAAAAGGATAGTGAGCATGTCATAAAGTGTCTACGTACAGATAGAGGGGGAGAATTTCTGTCTAATGATTTTGAAGAGTTTTGCAAAAGGAATGGAATTCGCAGGCAGCTAACAATAAGAAAAACACCAGAACAAAACGGTGTAGCTGAGCGAAAAAACCGTACAGTTGTAGAAATGGCAAGGAGCATGTTGACTGAAAAACGACTCTCGAATGAATTTTGGGCTGAAGCCGTGAACACAACAGTATACTTACTCAATATATCTCCAACAAAAGTTGTGCGTAACATGACTCCATATGAGGCGTGGTGGCAGCGAAAGCCAAATGTAAGTAATTTGAGAATTTTTGGTTGTGTTGCTTATTCCTTGATCGATTATAGTGATCGTAGTAAGATGGATAAGAAAAGTGAAAAATGCATTTTTGTTGGTTATAGTGACACAACAAAGGGGTATCGATTATATAATCCAACATCTAAGAGTTTAATCATTCGTCGTGATGTTATTTTTGATGAATTAAGCTCTTGGACTTGGAATCAAGATGCAGATAAGTAAAAAATGGAGGTCATTCCCCTTGCATCTGATAAAACATTGGAAGCTTCAACAAGTATGTCTCAAAACAATGGTGATAATGAGGACATAGACTCACCACCTAAAAAGGTAAGATCCATAAAAGAGATTTATGAATCATGTACTTTTGCCTTGTTGGTTGAAGAACCTATGTGCTATGAGGATTCTAGTGAGAAACAAGAATGGGTAAAATCCATGGAAGAAGAAATGGTAGCCATTCAAAAAATGATACCTGGGAACTTGTAGATTTACCCACAGGTCAAAATGCTATTGGTGTGAAATGGGTTTGCAAGGTTAAATATAATGCAGATAGGAGCGTGCAAAAATATAAAGCAAGGTTAGTCATTAAGGGGTATGCTCAAGAATTTGGAGTAGATTTTTCAGAAACTTTTTCTCCTGTTGCACGTTTTGAAACTGTTAGAATTATTTTGGCATTAGCAGCTCATATGAAATGGTCAGTTTTTCAATTTGATGTAAAATCTGCATTTTTGAATGGGTTCTTGGAAGAAGAGGTATATGTTTGCCAGCCTCAAGGATTTATTGTTAAAGAGAAGAAAGAGAAGGTGTATAGGTTGAAAAAGGCGCTTTATGGCCTTAAACAGGCACCTCGAGCCTGGTATGGGAGATTGGACTCATACCTAATGCAACAAGGATTTCACAGAAGTGAGAGTGAGCACACTTTATATGTAAAAGGATCAGGTACTGACTTTCTTATTGTCTGCGTTTATGTAGATGACATAATTTATACAGGCTCGTCAAGTACACTTTTTGAAGAATTTAAAGAGGACATTATGCATGAATTTGAAATGTCAGATTTAGGGTTGTTACACTATTTTCTTGGACTTCAAGTTCAACAAAGTGTTGATGGTATTTTTATTTCTCAAGAAAAATATGCTTTAGACTTACTTGAGAAGTTTAACATGGTGTCATGCAAGCCGTGTTCCACTCCCTTGAATACTAATGAGAAATTATCAGTACATGATGGTACTATGAAGGCTGATGAACGGTTGTATAGAAGTTTGGTTGGAAGGCTAATGTATCTTACACAGACTCGTCCAGATATTGTGTTTCTTGTTGGCCTAATTTCAAGGTTTATGCAGTGTCCAACGATACATCATCTTGGAGCAGCAAAACGGATCCTTCGTTATATTCGAGCAACCACTAATTATGGGATTTGGTACAAATCAAATCCTGAGTTTAAATTAACTGGCTTTACTGACAGTGATTGGGCTGGTTTTGTAGATGACAGGAAAAGCACAAGTGGATTCATCTTTAATCTTGGATCAGGAGCCGTGTCATGGATGTCAAAGAAGCAAGCAACAGTGGCACTTTCATCTTCAGAAGCAGAGTATGTTGCTGCAAATGCAACTGTATGTCAAGCTATTTGGATAAGAAGAATTTTGGCGGACTTGCATCAAGAACAAGCGAATGCAACAGAACTCTATTGTGACAATCAAGCAACCATTGCCATGACAAACCAAGCATATTGAGTTGCGTCATCATTTTATCAGACAAGCTGTTGCCGATGGAGCTGTAGCAATGAAATATTGCTCTACAAATGACCAAATTGCAGATGGATTTACAAAAGCACTAAGCTATTCAAAGTTTGTGAAATTCAGATCCACTTTAGGTGTATCGAGTTTTGCATCAAGGGGGAATGATAGAATATGATGCAAAAGGGGGTTACGTGAATGGGTAACCATAAGTCATGGGTTAGTGGGTATGCGTTAGAGACGTTTTAGAATCCACGATTGTGTTGTGGTTCTTAAAGTTAAGGAGTAAGTTATGTAATTCATAAGTTATAAATGGGTCATGAGTAGTGGCTATTAATGAGGAAGTGACAGTTATAGGTTTACCTTTTTAGCTATAAATAGAGGTCTTGGAGGTTGTACGAGAAGTGTAATCTCTCACCTTTTGCTTTTACTTTGTGTTAAAGATTTTCAATATTTTACTCCATTGTTAAGTTAATATTTTATATTGTTGCTGCATATATCTTTGCTTTATTTCAACATTGATATCCCCACAAACTAAAAATGACCATTCAAGAAGAGGTTGATCACCTATCTGCTCTTCCTCAAGACATCCTTCTCACCATCTTATCTTTGTTGCCTACAAAAGCAGCAGTGGCAACTCCGTCCTTTCAAGAAGATGGAGGCACACTTGGATTCATCTTCCCACTCTTCATTTGGAGAAGAATTTGGTAACGTATGATCATGATTACGTAAGGTGGGCATCTGTTGTGGATCATCTTCTAGGGTCCCTTGTTGCACCTGTTCAGCAGTGCAAGATTTCTGTGGACCAACTTGGGAGATTTGACTGACATGATCTTAAGAGATGGATGTTGTCACTTGCTACAAAAGGAATCCTCCAACTTCATTTAAATGGTTTCTCCTTGACTAGTGTGTTTGGCTGTGCCACACTCAAGGTATTGGAATTAAAGGATTTGCAAGGTCAAGCCACCCTCAGGATTCAAGGGTTTTCCACAACTTTGCAATCTGACCCTTGATAATGCCACTTTTAGTGAGGAGACCTTCCAACAACTGATTTGTCGGTCTGAAGTCCTTGAGTGCTTGAAGGTGGTCACATGCATTGGCTTTTCAAGGCTTGAGGTTAATTCCAAGAGTTTAAGATCCCTTGATTTCATAGATCATGCATGCACCTTGCGTAGTGGGCTTCAATGGTAACCTACTCTTTGGCTGTCATGGAAGTTTTATTGCATTACTTAAGTCTTTGGTTCATATGGAGAAGGTTGGATTAAGTGGGAAGCTTATGTAGGTATGTTTTTCTTTTTTCTTTTTGTTATCTTTTTCTTCTTTATTTCATGTGTACTTGGTTGCACCCATCTATTTATAAAATAGGGATAGGTTGGGATTTTGTAGTGCAAAATAATAATTCATCTCAGCTTCTTGGATAAGTAGGTGCATTCAATCACCACTACAAGAAAATACGTTGTTAGCGACGGACATTAGCGACGGAATTTTTCCGTCGCTAGTTAGCGACGGATTACCGAGCGACAAACATCCGTCGCTATAATTAATGAAGTTTACGAACATAGCGACGAAATATAGTCTATTGCCCAGTCCGTCGCTACTTAGCGACGGATTTTGCGACGTAATGGTTTGTCGTTACGGTCGCACCATTTGCCGACAACATTGGCGACCGAATATAGTCCGTCGCTACTTAGCGACGGATGTGGCGACATAATATAGTCCGTCGCTCGTTCCGTAAATTTGATTTACGTTGGCGTAGCGACGGAATTCATCCGTCGCTAAGTCGTCACTAAATTTCGAATAACCCTAATCCCAGACAGCTTTTCCTTTTCTTCTTTCGTTGCTCCTGCCGTTCGCCGGTCCCACCGTTCCCCGGTCCCACCGTTCGCCGGTCCCAACCCCCGGAGACAGGTAAAGGAAGGCACCCCCCCGCATTTTCAGGCAGGGGGGCAACCCCCTGTCGGAAAACGCAGGGGGTTAACCCCCTGCCGGAAAACGCGGGGGTTAACCCCCTGCCGTTTCCGACAATGGGTCGACCCCGGCAGGGGGTTAACCCCCTGCCATTTCCGACAATGGGTCGACCCCGGAAGGGGGTTAACCCCCTGCCTTTCCGGCAGGGAGTCGACCCTGGCAGGGGGTCGACCCCGGCAGGCTGCACACTATGAAGACTGCAGCAAAAAAAGCATCTGACGTAATAGATGATCCACTACAGTGGAAGGGCCATGGCCCTATTACTATCAGGAGAGATTATTGGGATGAAATGTGCGATAAGTGGGCAGGAGATGCATTTCGAAATCGCTCTGCGAAGGCTGCACAAAATCGAGCAAAAATGCCCGATGCCCATCTACACACAGGTGAATCTAAGACATTTGGGAGCCACTTGAAGAAAATGGTAACTCATCAATATATCATATTAATTTTACAAGTATTGTTGCAAACTTGTGAACTAAATCTTTTGTCATTTAACTTCGCAGGAAGCAAAAAAATGAGGCACTGTAATATATAAGGATGTGTTTGTTGAAACACATAAACGGAAGACCACGGGAGTCTTCGTATCAGAGAAGGCGAGAACGACGACAATATGTATTTATTCTATTAATAATCATTGCAATATGCAAGTTATCATAATGTTATCATTAATTATTAATGCATACTTTAAACATTATTTTGTAGGAGGCATATGAGCAACAGATGGTAGAGCGATATGACAATGACGCTACTCAGCATCCATCATTTGATCCTGCAGCATGGGTGACTGCAGCAGGTGAACCCTAAAAGGGTCGCGTGTTCAGGTTTGAGAGTAATCTAAACACTTCACCAGTTATTGCTTTTTCCAGTTACAGCTCACAGACTTCTTCCGTCGACATAAGCTCCAAGAAGCAGCAGCATATTCTTTCCGGTGATGATGTACGCTAGATCATTAAGGACACAATGAATGACTACTTCCATGACACCGTCGCCCCCTTTCTCCGAGATGAGATCAATAATCTTGTGATGAACAGAGGATCTTCGATTGCAGGTCCCTCTCAAATATAATCACATATTCAATTTTTTGTTTGTCTGCCTTAGAACATATATGAGCATAATCGAATCACATATATAACTTTTTGTCTGCCTTAGAGCACATATGAGCATGATAGAATCACATATAGAGTTTTTTGCCTGCCTTAGAGCACATATGAGCATGCTATAATCACATATAAAGTTTTTTGCCTGCCTTAGAGCATATATGAGCATGATAGAATCACATATAAAGTTTTTTTGACTGCCTTAGAGCACATATGAGCATGATAGAATCACATGTAGAGTTTTTTGCCTGCCTTAGAGCACATATGAGCATGCTATAATCACATATAAAGTTTTTTGCCTGCCTTAGAGCACATATGAGCATGATAGAATCATATATAAAGTTTTTTTGACTGCCTTAGAACACATATGAGCATGCTACAATCACATATTCAGTTTTTTGACTTCCTGAGAACACATATGAGCATGTTATAATCACATATTCAGTTTTTTGACTGCCTGAGAACACATATGAGCATGCCAAAATCACATATAGAATTTTTTTACTGCCTTAGAACATATATCATTCATGATATATTCACATATAAAGTTTTTTGCTTTGCCTGCCTTAGAGCACATATGAGCATGATAGAATCACATATAGAGTTTTTCTGTCTACCTTAGAACACATGTGAGCATGCTATAATCACATATTCAAATTTTTGACTGCCTTAGCACACATATGAGCATGATCGAATCACATATATAGTTTTTTGCCGGCCTTAGAGTACATATGAGCATGATAGAATTACATATAAAGTTTTTTTATTGCCTTAGAACACATATGAGCACATGATAGAATCACATATAGTGTGTAATTTATTTTATTATATTTTGTTTATCAATACTGACTGTTCTTTTCTTGTGTAGGCTGCTAGCGATAATCAGCGTAGCGGAGCTAAAGGGACAGATAAAGGCAATGAAGAAGAAGACGCACAAAATCTTGGTGATGATTACAGAATTGTGTTGAAGTTCTATTTTTTTTTTTGTTTCTTAAATGTAATTATTGAATTGTAGTTAATTGAACTTGTTAATTTTAAGGTGAAATGATTAATTGTTGTAGATTCCTTTTATATGGAATTTTTTGTGCAGTTTGTTTTTTATTTACAAGAAATATAAAGTGTACAGTTCTCGGTATTTATTTTTCAAATAATTTTTTTATTTTTTTTCATGTTTGCGACGGATTAGCGACGGAACCATCCGTCGCTATGCATATAAATCTAGCGACGGACATAAATCCATCGCCAAGCCGTGGTCGCCGTTTAGTACCAGCGGATTGGCGACGAAATATATCGCTCGTTATTCCGTCGCAATTAGCGACGAACCTGGCGATTAATTTATTCCATCGCCAGTTAGCGTCGAAAAATTCGCGACGTAAGCATACCGTCGCCTAGTCGTCGCTAATCCGTCGCTAAGCCTGTTAGCGACGGAATAGCGACGGAATGTGGTCGTCGCTAATCCACGACTTTGTTGTGGTGCACCCTTCTAGTTTAAAGCTTTAATAGCCATTGGTTCCATAGAATGATAAGCTTTGTATTCAAGAAGGCATTTTTTTTGCTTTTCTTTCTTCAAGGGGTGTTTGTTTGTTCCTTATTCATCCATGAAACCAAGATAAAGTTATAATTTTTTATTACAAAGTTGCAACTTAGTGAATCCAAGTAAAATCTTAGCTTAACCAATTCATTTCTTTCACTTATATGCTTAACGAATCAAGATCAACTTGTTTGGGTAGGTGTTATCCCTGCAAAATTTTTCCTTTGAGCGGGATCCTTTCGCATTTCAAATATTTCTCTTTAATTTTAAGAAAATTGAAAATTAACTCGCCTCCGTTTTTGAAAAATATAGAAAATAGGGACTCACTTATCGATACGAGGTTCAACCGTTCCTGACGCCTTTACCAGGGGTAATCGAACAAAGGATCGAATCAATGTCTTTTGCTTTGCCTAAATTTGACTGAGAAATTATTTCAAAATCTTAAATGCATATTGAATCATGCTTATGCCATGAATTTTGAAAATGATGATTTGAAATATGATGCATGCTTTGAAATCATTTTGATTTGAGATTTCAGAATTATAATTCCAAATGAATTTCAAAATTGGATTTGAAAATACACTTTGAAAAGTGTTTTGAAATGACTTTAGAAATTTATTTGAAATAAAATTTGAAATGAAAATTGAGATTTGAAATGGAAAATGAAAATGGAATTGAAATAAAGTTGAATTTGGATTTGAAATTGAAATTGATATAAGAATTTGAAATTGAGATTTGAATTTAGAAATTTGAAATTTGAGTTTAGATTTTGAAATTGAAATTTAACTTTGAAATTGGAAATGACTTTGAAAATTGAAATTTGGAATTGAAATTGAAATCAAAATGGGAATTTTGAAATTGAAAATTTGGAGTTTAAAAGTAAATTTTGAAATTGGATTTCGAAAATCACTTGGAATATTTTGATATTGGAAATACTTGTTGAAAATGAAAATCATGAAATGATGTAATTTTATGATGAACGCATTTAATAAAGAAATTCAAAAAGATTTCATTTTAAAAGATGATTTTTTTTGTATTTTTACATAATTTAAAACAAATTAATCTTTAATACATTCATGACTATGGACACAAATGTACATCAGATTAATCTATTTTAAATTATGATAAACGAAAAAAATATGATATTTTTCATAAAGAACCCAAAGTATAGGTTAAATTTTATTCTATAAAAGAGAAAAATCCTAAGTATTGTTCGCATTCTGACTATCGGCATAAATGAGAATCATCTACTTAGGGTTATTTACCTTTTATTAGAATGGTGCACATGTCATTCGTGTTACACCATAGTGCTTTTTGAAAAATAAGATAAAAAATAAAATGAAAAGTCAATTACGAGAATTTAAAATGTAACTACATGCTCATACATTCTAATCTAAATAGGAAATAGAAATTCTCATTAAATGAGATTATTACAAATTTTAAATTTAAAAATGAATAATGAAATCTCCTAATCCAAAAGCGAAGCTAATCTTTCGTGCTTCCTTGTAAAACAAGAAACAATACAAAAGCAATAGAGAATGCAAAATACAAGAATACAAAATAAAAGATGTGAAGAAAGAAAGTAAATGTAAAATTTAGATGGATATGAATCAAAATATATTTAAATGAAAAAGAATGATGTTATGAAATTGAAAGTGTAATGATAGAAATGCATAGATGACAAGAGAACTCAAAATGCAAAAGGCTCATTTACAAAGGGTAATCATGAAGTACAGAGAGGATGCAAAACTATGATGCGAGATGCATAAACATGGAAAGTCACAAATGTATAGAACGTGTATAGCAAGAAACACCTATATTAAAATGAAGAAATGTAATGAAATTGAAACAATTGATTGCAGTGAATTTGAAAGAGGAAAATGTGATGCAACAGAATAAAAGAAACATAAAGTTGATGATATGCAAAATGAAAAGGAATGTGATGACTAAATGATACAAAATGAAGAAATGAATTAGGATTAACATTTGTATTATCTGATGCAGTAATCAAGGAATGAATAAATGCAATGCACAAGAGAATGCTTATGCGATAAAATGAAAAGGGGAAATATGATAAGGGAAAATATAAAATACGGTGAGTGCAAATTGTAGAATGAACAAATGCTATAAAAGTGTAAATGACATGCAAGGATCAGAACACAACTTAGACGAAAGTGAAAGGAAATTGTAGAGTAGGAAATGATATGGAATTTTGAAAATATAGATGATGTAGAATGCATAACAACATGAGATGTAATATATGATGCAGAGAAAAGAATAATGCAGAAGAAATGAAACAAAGAAACACAATAAAGACAATGTGGATGGGAAGAGAATATTCAACTGCACAGGCACACGATGATACAGACACTGCAGTCGATGAAATAAAAGTGCAGATCGATCATATGCAGCACACACACAAATCGACGGTGCAGGGACAATGCCATACAGTGCCGATGATGATAATGGAATAAGGTGCGTGAAATGCTAATGAGGCATAGATGAGAACACAACATGTGATGAAGTTATGTAAATGACAATAGCAGGATGTAAATCATGGTAAACAGAGGGATGCAGAGCAACGGATCGATGCAAAATAGGCGAAATAGGAATGATGAAGAAGACATGAATAAAAAAAAGAAAGGATGTGATGCTGGATTGAAAATGCTAGATATTGATCCACACAGATTGCAGAGAAACAATAAGAAAAACAACGATGATGCTGAGAATGTAAGAAGCGTAGGAAAATGGAAATACGTTGGATCTAAAACGCACAAACCAGAAATTATGATTACAACTACTGAAAATGAAATTTCAATGAACTAAAAGATAAAAATACAGATTAGAAATAAAAGAGAGGCTTTCACGGCCGATCTGAAAGAATCCACGACAGTTTCCGGCCAAGCAATGGATTCCGGCAGATGTGATGGATTCCAACCAAGGAACTTCACGATGAACCAGAGATTCACCGTGAAAATCAATTCCGATCCTGATTATGACAGGATATAATAATTTTCACGGTGAATTATTCTAGCAAAGGGATCTGGCAAATCAAAGATTTCAAGGTGAACTAGAAATTCATTGTGAACATCAAATCCGACAGATGTGATGGATTTCACAGTGAATCAAAGAGTCACCGTGAAATCAATTCTAGTGGATCATCCGATTCTGGATTTAATTGGATTCTATTGCAAATGAAGATTCACGATAAATTCAGACTTGATTTCACCGTGAATCCGAGCACATGCCAAACAAAATACAAAAGAAGAGGAGGGAGGAGAAAAGACAGAGAGATGAGAAGACAAAATGAAGAAGAAAATTTACCAGCTAATTAGAGATCCGACGGAATCAATTGAGAGAGAAGTTGATCCAAGTTCTTCACTGTAGATTCAATAGGGAAACTCCAGCCGGATATTCACCTGTGAAAAAGAGAGAATCAGACAGAGAGAGAAAGGGAAAGAGAAGAAGGAGAAGAAGAGAAGGGAAAGAAGGAAAGAGAGGGAAAAGGGAGAAAGAAAAGAGGGAAAGAGGATATCCTCTTTTCTTTTCTTTTTGAAAATTGATCGAGAGACCTTTGAAAAATTATTTGATCCTCCTCTTGTTCGATGCCTTCCCTCTCCTTATAAAGGAGAGGGAGAGGGTGGTTTAAAAAAAATTCAAAAATGCCTTTTAACTTTTGAAAAAAAAAAGGTATGTTGTGGTGTTTTTTTAAAAAAGCTTTTCTTAGTCATTCTAGTCATTTTTCATTATTTTCTTTTTTTTTTTTGAAATTTTGCTTTTTTTATTTTTCTTTCTTTTTTTTATTTTTAGAAAAAGAAATATAAAATGCAAATGCTTTAAGAAATAAGATCTAGATGGAATTTTGAAAGATTTTACAAAATATTGAATTGCAAAAGAGAGTTTCTAAAATAAAAGAACAAATTTTAAATTTGGATTTTAAAAACGGATATGGATCTGAGCTTTTGAGTAAAAATGGAATTTGGATCTTGAACTGAGAAAATAAAAGGAATGGATCCAAATAGAGATTGGATCCGAATATTTGAGCCACACATAGAGAATTGATTTTGAATTTTCAGATTTAGATAAAAAATAGAAGGAGCGGGCTCAGGATTGGATTCAGATATCTGATTTGAATTCGATTTGGGTCCAATGAACCTAGATTTTGGATCTTCCACAGAGAAGTAGATCCGAGAAATGATTAGAAATTAACCCAATTGCCCTTCTGAATGACTCAGACAGTGGAACTTAAGGTCAAAAAGGATAATTTTTGCAATTTGGAAAATTTGGGGTGTTTACAGATGCCCCTCTTTGTCGCTAAGCCGATTAAAAGCTGAGCTTAGTGGCAAAGACAAAACACACCAAATTTAGAGGAAAAAAAATTGGTTTGAGAAATGCTCCTCACGAAGTGAGGTTGTAAAAATACAATCCCTAAAGCTTTTGAAAAAGGGGAAAATGTAGAAGATGTCTCATGGATTGAGACGAAATAAGCTTTTAAAATGCAGAAGAATTCAGGTTTAGCCCTTGACCTGGATGGGATAAAAATACCTCGAAAATAACATTTAGGTTTAACCCTTAACCTATAGAAGAATGAGAAATATGGATTTCTCGTCAGAATGGGGAAACCATGACGGGACGTGAAAGAAATACCTCATCAGAATGAGGTTCGAGTTTAACTCTTACCTGAACGGGAATGAAAAATATGGATTCTTTGAATGAAGAAACCGTGATGGTCTGAATTTTTCCTAGAAGGATACATCACACATTCCTTCAACTTAGAGGTGATTCGAATCTTCTTTATCCTCAGGGGTCTAACTCGCATATCAGTCTTCAACTTGACGATAGTTGAGAGATCCCTTTTGCAGATAATCAATTATACTTGCTTTATTGGAAAATTTGAGGGGATTCTATATTGCTCAGAATATTTTCACTACTTTCTTGCCAAAAGAATCAACTTTTAAAATGCATCATAGCTATGATCAATATCATTTCGCTTCTGGCTTTTCAACATCATTGAATATTTCTTTGCTAATCATACCAAGGATATTTCTTTCATCCTCTTGGTTGATCAGCAGGGAAAATATTTGAATTTTATCCTTTTTTCGCAAAAAGTTTCACCTTTTTGAGACAAATACTAGAGGTAATTTGAGGTGATCTTCTTGTGCAATGAAATTTTGAGATCAACAAATAGCTTTGGTAACAAATTGGCAAAATATCCTGGAATTCTTGGTGAAAGAATTTACTTGATATTTAAATTAATGGAATCCTTAGCAGAAATTTTGAAGGAAGGTCCAGTATAAAGTTGGAATTGGAAGGAGAGCTCAGCACAAAGTTGGAATAGGAAGGAAAATCTAGCACAAAGTCAGATTTGAAAGAAAAGTCCAACACAAGGCTGGATTTGGAAGGAAATTCCAACACAAAGCTGGATTTGGAAGGAAATTGCTTCACAAAGATGAATTTTGAAGGAGATTTTATCTTGAGGGTGGATCTGGAAATGACCCGCGAAAATAGTTTTGAAAGGGGTTTGAACCCGAGGATTGATTTTGAGAAGATCGATGAAAAATAACTTTGGAAGGAGACTCGACCCAAAGGTCGATTTTTGAAAGAGGTTGATTTGAAACTAGTTTTGGCAAACGGGAGATCAACACGTGGGTTGGTTTTGAAAAGACCGGTTCAAAACCAATTTTGTAAAAGGAGATCAACACGGGGTTGATTTTAGAAAGACTGGTTCAAAAAAAGGAGATCAACATGAGGGTTGATTTTGAAAAGACTGGTTTGAAACCAGTTTTTGTAGAAGGATTCAACCCCAAGGTTGATTTTTGAAAAAGACCGTTGTTTCGAAAAAAAACCCTCGGTGATCATAAGGGAGATTTTAAAATCTTCTTGATTTTGAACAGATCCCTATAGATAGTCCTATCGTTCTTATGAAGATGATTCCTGGATTATCCCTTATCTTGAATGGAAAGAAAAGAAGATGATTAAGAGATGACAAAAAAAACGATGGTGAAAAACCTTCTCAATCCTGTATGTCCATAGGATGTTATGGGTAAAAATAATGTTTCAAGATTTCCCCTTATCCTGAATGGGGATAAGGAAATGCCTCATTAGAAAGAGGCTTAGGTTTATTCCTTAACCTGAAAGGGAACAAAATAGGAAATTGATGGAAAATTGATACAAATTGGCGATGAAAGAGTTTGATCCTGTTTGCATACAGGATATTTTGAAGTAAAGATAAAATTTTAAAAGATGTCCCACTGTAATAGGGAAAAAGGATATTTGAAAAATGCTTTATGAAGATAACAAGGTGATGAGATTTTTGATTGATTCGGGAGGCCCTTCAAAAGAGGTCACTCTTCGTAAAAGAAGACATTTTGCAAAAAAAAAGAGAAGCAAAGACGATGTTGCCAAACTATGAGGAAAATTGAAAATTCTACTGATGCATTGAAGAAAAGAGTGACAAATCAAGGAAAGAAATGAGATTACATCATCTCTTCAAATCGACAAAAGCAAAAATGGGAAAGCACTGGCATTGTCAGTTCCTTGAATGATTGGGAAAAGGCTTGGTCAGGACGACTAACTGATCATCTTCTTCATCTTCAACAAGGAAATTCTTATCAATGCAGTCTTGAATGATATTTTTGAAGACGAAATAGTGATCAGTGTCATGCCCTACTGCCCGATGAAATTTGCAGAATTGATTCATGAATCTTCCCATGATTGTGGGAGGATCCGTGGCTTTTGAAAGATTCACCAAACCCTTGGTTAGCATGTATTCAAGGACTTCTTCGAGCGGCTACTCTAAGGGAGTAAACTTGCGGTTGCTACCCCAACCGTCACGCTTTATCTTTTCTTTTTGTTGAAAGTTGGACTGAACTGTCGTGTTGCTCTGTTTGAAAGACTTTTTCCCTTGAGCTGCACGGTTGTTCTTGCTACCTTTGCTGTTATTGTTGCCAGAGTTGGTGGAGAAAGTGAAATTTGTCTTCTTTTTTTAATCTTGACTATTCTTGACGAGGGTGATGCCTTCATAAACTCTGTTGTCCTTCCCCATCTCGAGCCATTCAGCTCATTCAATAACTTTGATGAATGACTTGGAAGGTGAAGTGAAAATAAGACCTCTGAGAGGTTAAGAGAAGTTGTTCAGGATAATCTGGAGTGCGTGCTCCTCTGAGATGGGGGTTCTCGTTTTGTTGCAGGTGTCTCTCCATCTGCGAATCAAGTCTCTGGCTTTTTCTTTGTCATTCTGCTTCAGATTATACAGATGATTGAGGGTTGATAGTGCCTCAGTATTAAACAAGAACCTTTCAATGAATAAATTAACAACTTTGACGAACTCTCGTAGTTCAATCGGGTTGATGTGTTCAGCATAGCATCTTGCTGCAACACCTTCTAGACTGCACGGAAAACATATGAACAAGGCTCTATTGTCCCTCTTAAACCGGTTGCATTCTGCAAAGAACATGGCTAAATGAGCCTTGAGATTGCTTGTTCCATCAAACTTAATGAATTTACGAGGAAGGTCCTCCAGGTTGTCATCTCCTTCTAGGTCGTCATAAAAATCTTCACTGGTATAAACTCTCTTTTCTTTGTCCCGAGCTTGCAGATCTTTGACCATGTGGGTCATCTCTTTCAATTGCAATTGGATTTGATCTTCTATCGGGATTTGAAACTCAGGCTTGTTAACTGGCTCAGGCTCCTCAACGATTTTCTTGGGCTGATATAGGGGATTTTGGAAAAATGTAGGTTGCTCTTCCTCTGAGTTTTCTTCTGTTGAATCTGTCCCTTCTGAACTGCTGTCAAGTTGAACCCTTTTTTTGGTAACTTTGACAGGTTCTCTCATGAGATTTCCCTTGGATGGTTTCTTTCCTGAACCTGCCTTAGCTAGATCTGATTGCATCTTGATCATCATCTTTTGAAATAAATTGTACATGGCGGGATCGATGTCATCATCGCCTGTCTGATCCTGACCTCTAGCCAATCTTGGAGAGTTCATTTCTTTTGTACCGTTGTACTGTCTTCTTCCCATATCACAACACCAATGCTTCATCTGTAGAATAAAGGGGGTGGTTTAGACTAAAGAAATTTTAGAAAAAAGAGAGATGATGAAGAAGATATTTAAAAATTAGGTTGACAAGTTAGAAAAGATATTCCATTACCAGGGATTGGGTCATCACGAAAGTCATGACAATTGTGTTATTACTCTTATAAAGGAAGTAAACAACTAAAAATATGCCTTGTTACCCAGGCGGGGTCGTCAACCATGATGGAAGAATGAGTGAGAAAACAAAAGATTTGGGCTGACAGTTTCCCACTGCAATGATCAGGGGATTTACTGAGAAACACAAGAAGAGTAACATGAAGAGATTTTGAAAACAAGATTGAAATATAAGGATCAAAATCCAGGAGAAAAGAGAAAAATTAGCAGGCAAGATCAAAATTAGGTTGAAAATTCGAGATCCAGAAGAAAGGAAGAAAAAAAAAGAAAATCACCTAGAATTTTTGAAAAACAGAGGAGAAATTTTAGAGAAGGATTTCCAGGGTTTTGAAAAAACTGATCTGAAGAAATGAAGAAAGAGAGAAATATACACCTGAATTTTCCAAAATAGAGGGAAATTTTGGAAGGAATATCCAGGGTTTTGAAAATATAAGGAAATACCAGAAATAAACAAGAGTTACAAGGTAACATCCACCTTAACAAGCAAGATTATATAAGAAATGATACGCAAAACAACACTCCCTCGAAGCTGACTCTAATATGCAAACTTTGAAAGAGCTCGTAGGACCATAATCCTAACTCTAAGGTTTTAATCATCTGAATTCAATCATAATACACCGATATACTCAAGCCAAAGCTCGAAGTATGTGGCAGAGAAATTTCTCCAGTTCTACGGTAATGGTTTTTCCAACATCCTTGAGCACCTACCGATATACTTCGGACTATGGCTCTTAGTACGTGGCAGGGGGGGGGGGTATTAGCCCAAATAAGTGGCCCAGTTATGAGGCTCTTTCTCGAACTATGGTTCAGTGAGATAACCTAGGAACGTGAAGACTGGGACAATATAGGTGAGGATATTTTGAAAATATGATTCAAGCATGCAGGAAATTAGATAGCTCTAATGCAAAGTCTTAAAGAAATAAAACTTTTGAAAATCATAAAGAAGCACAAACTTGCATACATTGTTTGCATTCAATCCCTAGATTGAGGAGGGTTGTATTTCAGACCTAAGTCTAAGTGAACATGCATAAATCTCCTCAATTTGGTCCTACCAAACCATACTTAATCCTATATGCATTAATGTCAGCTGGGTATGATTCTTGGTCTCTAAGGCTGCATGAAAATGAAGCTGACATTTGAAAAATAATAACTCAGTCAAATTTAAACAAGGCAAAGGCATTAATTCGATCAAATAAAAGACGAGTCCCATCACAGTCGCCAAATCTGTTATCCCTGCAAAATTTTTCCTTTGAGCGGGATCCTTTCGCATTTCAAATATTTCTCTTTAATTTTAAGAAAATTGAAAATTAACTCACCTCCGTTTTTGAAAAATATAGGAAATAAGGACTCGCTCGTCGGTACAAGGTTCAACCATTCCTGACACCTTTACCAGGGATAATCGAACCAAGGATTGAATCAATACCTTTTGCTTTGCCTAAATTTGACTGAGAAATTATTTCAAAATCTTAAATGCATATTGAATCATGCTTATGCCATGAATTTTGAAAATGATGATTTGAAATATGATGCATGCTTTGAAATCATTTTGAGTTGAGATTTCAGAATTATAATTCCAAATGAATTTCAAAATTGGATTTGAAAATACACTTTGAAAAGTGTTTTGAAATGACTTTAGAAATTTATTTGAAATAAAATTTGAAATGGAAATTGAGATTTGAAATGGAAAATAAAAATGGAAATTGAAATAAAATTGAATTTGGATTTGAAATTGAAATTGAAATTGAAATTGATATAAGAATCTGAAATTGAGATTTGAATTTTGAAAATTCAAATTTGAGTTTAGATTTTGAAATTGAAATTTAACTTTGAAATTGGAAATGACTTTCAAAATTGAAATTTGGAATTGAAATAAGAAATTGAAATTGAAATCAAAATGGGAATTTTGAAATTGAAAATTTAGAGTTTAAAAGTAATTTTTGAAATTGAATTTCGAAAATCACTTGGAATATTTTGATATTGGAAATACTTGTTGAAAATGAAAATGATGAAATGATGTAATTTTATGATGAATGCATTTAATAAAGAAATTCAAAAAGATTTCATTTTAAAAGATGTTTTTTTTTTTTTTATAGAATTTAAAACAAATTAATCTTTAATACATTCATGACTATGGCCACAAATATACATCAAATTAATCTATTTTAAATTCTGATAAACGAAGAAAATATGATATTTTTAAAAAAGGACCCAAAGTATAGGTCAAATTTTATTCCATAAAAGATAAAAATCCTAAGTATTGTTCGCATTCTAACTATCGGCATAAATGCGAATCATCTGCTTAGGGTTATTTACCTTTTATTAGAATGGTGCACATGTCATTCATGTTATACCATAGTGTTTTTTGAAAAATAAGATAAAAAATGAAATGCAAAGTCAATTACGAGAATTTAAAATGCAACTACATGCTTATACATTCTAATTTAAACAGGAAATAGAAATTCTCATTAAATGAGATTATTATAATTTTCAAATTTAAAAATGAATAATGAAATCTTCTAATCCAAAAGCGAAGCTAATCTTTCGTGCTTCCCTGCAAAACAAGAAACAATACAAAAGCAAGAGAGAATGCAAAATACAAGAATACAAAATAAAAGATGTGAAGAAAGAAAGTAAATGTAAAATTTAGATGGATATGAATCAAAATATATTTAAATGAAAAAGAATGATGTTATGAAATTGAAAGTGTAATGATAGAAATGCATAGATGATAAGAGAAGAACTCCAAATGCAAAAGGCTCATTTACAAAGGGTAATCATGAAGTACAGAGAGAATGCAAAACTATGATGCGAGATGCATAAACATGAAAAGTCACAAATGTATAGAACGTGTATAGCAAGAAACACCTATATTAAAATGAAGAAATGTAATGAAATTGAAACAATTGATTGCAGTGAATTTGAAAGAGGAAAATGTGATGCAGCAGAATAAAAGAAACATAAAGTTGATGATATGCAAAATGAAAAGGAATGTGATGACTAAATGATACGAAATGAAGAAATGAATTAGGATTAACATTTGTATTATCTGATGCAGTAATTAAGGAATGAATAAATGCAATACACAGGAGAATGCTTATACGATAAAATGAAAAGGGGAAATATGATAAGTGAAAATATAAAATACGGTGAGTGCAAATTGCAGAATGAACAAATGCTATACAAGTGTAAATGACATGCAAGGATCAGAACACAACTTAGATGAAAGTGAAAGGAAATTGTAGAGTAGGATATGATATGGAATTTTGAAAATACAGATGATGTAGAGTGCATAACAACATAGGATGTAATATATGATGCAGAGAAAAGAATAATGCAGAAGAAATGAAACAAAGAAACACAATGAAGACAATGTGGATGGGAAGAGAATATTCAACTGCACAAACACACGATGATACATACACTGCAGCTGGTGAAATAAAAGTGCAGATCGATCATATGCAGCACACACACAAATCGACGTTGCGGGGACAATGCCATACATTGCCGATGATGATAATGGAATGAGGTGCGTGAAATGCTAATGAGGCATAGATGAGAACACAACATGTGATGAAGTTATGTAAATGATAGTAGCAGGATGTAAATCATGGTAAACAGAGGGATGCAGAGCAACGGATCGATGCAAAGCAGGCGACATAGGAATGATGAAGAAGACATGAATAAAAAAAAAAGAGGATGTGATGCTGGATTGAAAATGCCAGATATCGATCCACACAGATTGCAGAGAAACAATAAGAAAAACAATGATGATGCTGAGAATGTAAGAAGCGTAGGAAAATGAAAATACGCTGGATCTAAAACGCACAAACCAGAAATTATGATTACAACTACTGAAAGTGAAATTTCAATGAACTAAAAGCTAAAACTACAGATTAGAAACAAAATACAGAAATAAAATTGAGGTTTTCATGGCCGATATGAAAGAATCCACGGTAGTCTCCGGCCAAGCAATGGATTCCTACAGATGTGATGAATTCCTGCCAAGGAACTTCACGGTGAAACAGAGATTCATCGTGAAAATCAATTTTGATCCTGGTTATAACAAGATATAATGATTTTCACAGTGAATGATTCCAGCAAAGGGATCTGGCAAATCAAAGATTTCATGGTGAACTAGAAATTCATCGTGAACATCAAATCCGACAGATGTGATGGATTTCACAGTGAATCAAAGAGTCATCGTGAAATCAATTACGGCGGATCATCCGATTCCGAATTTAATTGGATTCCATTGCAAATGAAGATTCACGATAAATTCAGACTTGATTTCACCGTGAATCCGAGCACATGCCAAACAAAATACAAAAGAAGAGGAGGGAGGAGAAAAGGCATAGAGATGAGAAGATAAAATGAAGAAGAAAACTTACCAGCTAATTGGAGATCCAGTGGAATCAATTGAGAGAGAAGTTGATCCAAGTTCTTCACCGTAGATTCAATAGGGAAACTCCAGCAGGATTTTCACCTGTGAAAAAGAGAGAATCGGACAAAGAGAGAAAGGGAAAGAGAAGAAGGAGAAGAAGAGAAGGGAAAGAAGGAAAGAGAGGGAAAAGGGAGAAAGAAAAGAGGGAAAGAGGATATCCTCTTTTCTTTTCTTTTCTTTTGAAAATTGATCGAGAGCCCTTTGAAAAATTATTTGATCCTCCTCCTCTTGTTCGATGTCTTCCCTCTCCTTATAAAGGAGATGGTGGTTTAAAAAAATTTCAAAAATGCCTTCTAAGTTTTGAAAATTAAAAAAAAAGCTTAGTTGTGGAGGTTTTTCAAAAAAACTTTTCTTAGTAATTCTGAATTCATTTTTCATTATTTATTTATTTTTTTGATATTTTGTTTTTCTTTTCTTTTTCTTTCTTTTTTTCTATTTTTAGAAAAAAAATATAAAATGCAAATGCTTTAAGAAATAAGATCCAGATGAAATTTTGAAAGATTTTACAAAATATTGAATTGCAAAAGAGAGTTTTTGAAATAAAAGAACAAATTTTAAATTTGGATTTTAAAAACGGATCTGGATCTGAGCTTTTGAGTAAAAATGGAGTTTGGATCTCTAACTAAGAAAATGAAATGAATGGATCCAAATAGAGATTGGATCCAAATATTCGAGCCACACACAGATAATTGATTTTAATTTTTCAGATTTAGATTAAAAATAGGAGCGGGCTCAGGATTGGATTCAGATATCTGATTTGGATCCAGATTTGGGTCCAATGAACCTGAATTTTGGATCTTCCACAAAGAAGTAAATCCGAGAAATGATTAGAAATTAACCCAATTGCTAGAAGGATAATTTTTTGGAATTTGGAAAATCTGGGGTGTTTACGGTAGGGTTGTTCATCAAGATGCATCTGGAAATTAGCCTCACATTCTACTCCCACAATGCTGAAGAAGTTGGAGATAGAATTATATCTAAGGGAACCGTCCTGGGTTGCATTGCTTGATTACTTGTTGAGCAACTCCCCTCTTTTGCAGGAGTTGGTTGTTAAAGTGAGCTTTCTCAACTGCTTAATTTTAGTTTGTAAAGTTAACATTAATCAGTATGAGCTTTCTCAACTGCTTAATTTGCTTTACATATTACTCCCTCTTTTTCTGTTCATGCAGAGGGTTTACACTCCTAAACCTACAGTTAAGACAGATTATTGGGAAGGTCAGAGTCCTTTCCATTGTCAAATTCACTCTCTTAAGGTCTTGAGGATGCTGAACTTCTCTGAATCTGATCTGGATTTAGTGAGATTCACGCTCAAGAATGCACAAATACTGGAGAGGATAACCATTTCCCATCGCTTGCGCAGGACTTGATATGCAAAGTGGCGTCTTGAACTTAGATTGTATATGATGAAAAGAGCATCACCAAGTGCTGAATTGGTTTTCAAGAACAGGTTTAGGAGGTAATTGGAATTGCTCCCATGGATGCGTTTCATAAGAAATTGGATAGAGTGCTATTTGCAATTTTATGGTCAATTTTTAGAGAACATACATTTATAGTAACCATTCCAATAATTTAGCAGTTGGAGTCTATGACATGTATGCGAATATGTACTCCAGTTCTGCGCAACAATTATTTCTAAGAACATGTACATTTTTTTGCATATGACTGAGCACAAACCACTCAGAACCTTGCAGATAGTTTCCTAATCTTGATTTTTACCATCTAATAAAGCAAGGGATTCTGGATGTTCTTCTAGACTCAGTTACTGGTGATCAATTCTCAATGTATGTTGGGCAGAAGTTCCACAGTAATCTCTTTTGTGCTTTGAAATGAGAGTTGTTTCTAAGTAGTCGCTTGGAGAAAGCCTTTCCAATTCCTCTTTGTATAGTTGGTAAAACTAAGGATTGTTGTAATCTATCTAATTCTATTAGCAAAGCCTGCTTACCTAGTATAAAATGTGAACGATCAGGGAACCATATATATATATATATATATATATATATATATATATATATATATATATATATATATATTGTTAAACCAATCATTTCAATTAATGTTAATGAAGTAGATCATAATTCAAGAAGTAAATAAGAACGGCAAGGCGGCTACGCCACCGGAAATCGGAGTGCTATCTGAATGTTGGGAGGTTCATGGTGATCAATGCACAATTATTGCAACACATACTACTCTCTGGCATTTTTTTTTTAAAATGGCAAACCACTAGTTTTTTAGGATTGCTGTGGAGACTTTGTGTTTACTGCCTCCTTTGGGGGATCCGACGGTTCTTTTTTTTTTATCAGCATGCTGGGAGATTGAAGTTTCCTTTATCATTCATTAATCAAATTGTGATTACTCATTACAAGGTGCAGTCTCACTTAAAGGGGATCAATCTGGAGGCTCACTTTTCCAGCACATATACTCTCCAAGACTCCTAAACAAAAACAAGATTTTGGCAAATTTCCTGAAGGAGGCCATTCAGACTAATGGTCCAATTTGGGACAAGATTAATGAACATGGAAATCATTTGACTTCCTCTGCTAAGTCCAGCATATGAAGAGGGGTTATGCTGTGGAACTGTTGAAGCTAAAAAGGCATCCACTAATTTGCTTACTAAATTATGGGGGCTTAAATCATTGAACTAGGCTCCGTATATATGAGATCAGTTTGGTCACAGACTGTATGTATAAAAGCAGTCCTAGACAGGTCATTATCGGAGTGCTTTTGCATCAGCAGAAAAGCTTCTTTCTTTTATGGAATATCATGCAAATGAGAAACATAATGCGATTTGAAACTGAAGTGAATCTCATATGATTCCAAATCATACGGTGAAATATGTGATTTGAAATCATATGACTTCCAATCACATTTGATTCCAAATCACATGGGATGCAACCAAACATACCCTCTTGTAAATCGGCCTCATATTGATTAAATAGTAATGATATTGTGCACCCGGATCATCGCCTACTCCCTTTTATTAGCTGTTTGGATCTATGCATGCAAATATGACTTTCCCGCTTTAAATATGCTTGCACCTACCTTAAATGGTACCTGTATGTTTTGAAAATTCTCAGCAGTTACCTTAAATGACTCTCTCTCTCTCTCTCTCTCTCTCACACACACACACACCTATATGACTGCATACGTGGATCTCTCTCTTTCTCTCTTTGGAAATCTCAACCGTTAGACATGGATGATGGCATGTGAGCACATGCATCCATGTGCCTTTTGGTTTTCTAAAAAAAACTTAGTTTTCAATCTTTCTCTCAATCAGGTTCTGTGATACCCTAGCCCTTAGACAAGGGCAGCCCCCATTGGTTTTAAGATCTCAAATATTGGGAATTGTATTTGGTCCACTTGACTCTATCGTACTTTCTTGTAGAAAGTAGTGGTTGCAAGCTTTATCTAATCTTGAACTCATAAAGCGTGTCCAACAGGTAGTGTAAAACACACACAGGCCCTTTTTTTTTATGTACAAATGTGATTTTTTTTTAATATTATAATTTTGGTGAACTAAATGCTATTTGATAACACAATTAGACGATTCAAAACATGTTTATGATTAACTATGTTGTGCATATCATATCCATAATTCTGGATCCACAAAAATACTAAGAAAATATTGAAAAGCAAGTGGTTTCTACTAGGAAGCATGGTACAATTTAGGGCAATTCTTGATATATTTGTGGTAATTGGTGGGGTTAAATGTAAAATTTATTATTGTTTCTCAAAGTTATTCATGAAAATTTTCAGTAAATTGTCTTGAATATTTTTTTGTCAAAATAAAAGGAATTTGGATACGCAGAATTAATAGGCGCTTTGGCAACCAAACCTAACTAGATGAGTTCAGGTGATTTGGCATCCAAGCTTAAAAAAACCAGGCTATTGACTTGCTGAATCTCGTTGACATCCTTTGTATTCATATGCAACTTAAAAAAATTCTATGATTGAATTTCATTTCATGTAGAGGCCAGCTAAAATCACTAACAAATCTGAAGCACATTTTCACGGTTTAGACCATCCACAGACTCTTATACATAACTTCCTCTTCAGTCCATATTGTGGCGATCCAAAGAGCTGAATACCAACGCCATAAAATTATAATGGTTGAAAGAAAAGCCAACTGATGCATATATCAAAAGCACACAAACTTTATCCCTCAAGAACTGTAATACGATGAGAGAGTCAACAGATAAAATAATGTCAAATGATCAATGTATGCTGCTCAATTTGAGACTTGAGGTAGAATCATAGGGATCAAAAACTAGATAAAAGAAAGAATAAAAGATAGAATAAAAAACTATAATGAATGAAAGGCAATCAATTAATCAATAAAAAAAGAAAAGAATAAAAGAAAGAATGAAAATAAAAAACTAGGGTATCACAGAACCTGATTGATTCAGATGGGGGAAGTCCTCCAGAGAGAGATTTGTGGAGCTCTCATACAGCAGGAGAAAGAGATTGAAAATTAAGTTTTTTATTTTTTGAGAAAACCAAAAGGCACATGGATGCATGTGCTCACATGATATCATCCAGGTCTAAGATCTGCCATTGTAGGAGAGTATCATTTAAGATAACATCATGTGAAAGGATGAGAGAGAGAGATTCACCTACTAAATCATAGGTGAGATCCAACGGTTAATAAAAGAGAGTAGGTGCTCCGGGAGCACCTTATCATTAGTATTGATTAAATCTTGTCTTTTCTTCCCCCATGAACTTTACCACATATTTACAAATTTTGGTATTTTTGCTATCAATGGTTTTTGAATTGCATGAAAATCCTGCACACATGTTAAATTCTAGTTATTCAAACATTGATCGTTACTAAAAAACCACGATCATATAAGGAGTTAGATTTATTGAAAAATTGTTGAAACATATACTTAATCAAATAAGGAATTTGCTTGGAGGCATGAATATAAACACTATCTTTAAAGCAACAATCGCCCTACTAGGATTGATTCCTTGGTGCAACATGATGGTTTGCAACTAGGGATTGCAGTGGATTGGGGGCGGAGGTGAGGGCGGGGGACAAGGTCTCCACTACTGCCCTGTCTTAAAATCTGAACCTCCATCCCTGCATCGGGATGGATTTTAACCTCCACCTCCACCCCCGCCTCCATCCTCATTTCATGTCCTCCATCCCCCGTCCAAACAAGGGTCGGGCCCCTTTTTCCCTCGGTCTATTGTCATCCCTTCAAAGGATTGGGGATGGGGCAAGGCGGGATCAGGACGGGGGTGGGGCGGGGGAAAGCGTAAGTCCATCCCCGCCTTCATCCCTGAATGGGGATGGATTTTAACCTTCATCTCCCCCTCCATCCCTGTTTCATGCCCTTCATCCCCAGTCCAAACGGGGCAAGGCAGGGCGGGGCTCAATTCCCCCCCCCCCCCCCCGTCCACTGCCATCCCTATTTGCAACATGATTTTTTCATAAATCTTTTCCTTTGCAAAGAAGTCTTTCACGGCAAAAGTCACATAATGACCCACTATATATATACCAAAATTTCTGAAAGAAAAATACCTGGGAAACCGTCTAGGCCCGGGGACTTATCCTCATTTTGCTTGGAAGACAACAACTTTCACCTCATCTGAAATGGGTGCTAACAACCGTGAATTCTCCTCCTCTGAAACCTGTAACCCGCCTATCATAGGCAATGCATCATGACGAATCTGATCCTTTGAAAGAAGTTTCAGAAAGAAATCAAAGCAGTCAACCTCAATACCTTTGGGTCAGATATGATAGATCCATTCACCATGAGGCTATGAACTCAATTCTTCCTACTTTTACCCTTAACCGAAGCCATAAAGAATTTCGTATTTCAGTCATCTTACATTGAGCCATTGAATCCTCGATTTTTGCTTCTAAAAACATCTCCTCTTGAATAAGAGCTTTTTTCAACTGGTGCTTAAGGTCAAGCTCCCTCTCAATATCAGAGGGGGATGGCTGTCCCAAATCTAAGCATACCTGCAAGTCTGTCAACTGGTCGCTAATAATGTTGGCCTTCTCACCCACCTTCCCAAATAAGAACCTATATCAATGAATCAATTTGGCTCTGACATCATCAAGTTTATTTAAGATACGGATCATGGGGCAACCAGCCTGAAAAGAATTCCAACATTGGGATACAATACGATGACACTACTCCTCAATGAGCCTCATAGAATAAAACTTGAAAGGAGAACTCTTCCTGTATTGGACAACATCCATGTAAAAAACAAGAAGGCTATGATCAGCAACTGCTAAAGGCAATATCTTAAGAGAACTGCCCATCTCAATATCATCTAACCGTTAATTTGATAATTCACAAAGCTGTCAATTTTGCTTTGTAAGTTAACGTTATTACAAGGAAGGCCATCCCATTGCCTTTGAAAGCAGAAAGTTAAAATGACATGGAATGGCATTACTCTGTGCACAAGCGAAAAATGACAGCGGATCCTCCTCAGACCAAACATCATGGACGAATCCAACATCTTTATACCTAAACCACGAAAAAACATAAGCTCCAAAATAAATAATATATCTAGTCTGTAAGAACTAATTAATAGCATGTACCAAGTTCCTCGCAAAACCTCTTATATTCTAAGATAAAACTTTTATTTTTAGAGATTACCTGATGTAATCTTCCTGTTGCCCTCTTTCGAGACAGCCCGCGAGTGGAGATTCAACGAATCCCCCGTCATAGTAATAGGCTGTTTTGGGCCTCGCAGACTTCTTTTTACCCTCATATTCAAGGACACCTTTAACCCTCGGAGTTCTGTCCCTACAGGCTGGTCCCTTGTGCTAGTAATAACATGTTGTCCCATGACAGTGTCCTGACACTGGTCTTTTTGGGAAATAGTCTGCACAATCGTACCAGACACGGTGTATGTTTGCCCCCCGATGATTCACTGAATCCCACGTCTGTGTTCGGGGGTCTAAATGAGCACCACGTATACAAGCACATGGGGCTCGTATTCATGTGTATGTTGACATCACTTAGCATTGGAGTGTGGTGCGGTTGCAAAGACTTAAGTACCCTTTCTTGCTATTCTTGTCATAAAGCGATGGTTTGAGAAAATGATAAAAATGCCCTTCATTCAAAAAAGAAAAAACAAACAGTTCAAAAAAAGGACAAACATGTCCTCCATCGAGAAAGTCAAGGATGATGTTGACTCTTCAAAGTCTACCCAGCGAAACGAACCTTAATCCTTTGAGAAAATAACAAAAATGCCCTTCATTCAAAAAAGAAAAAACAAACAGTTCAAAAAAAGGACAAACATGTCCTTCATCCAGAAAGTCAAGGATGATGTTGACTCTTCAAAGTCTATCCAGCGAAACGAACCTTAATCGTTTCGCCGATGGTAATCCAGCGAAACGATGGTGAGCCGACGATCCGATGGTGAGCCGGCGATCCGATGGTCATCCGACGAAACAAACCTGAGCCATCAAAAATGTCCGTTTGAACTTTTCATCGTCATCTTCTTCTTCTTCCTTCTTCGTAAAATACTGTAAAACCCTCTTTCTCTCTAGAGAAGAAATCAAGGGAGGTAAAGAGTTTCACCTGGAGAAGGCCATGAACATCAACCCTCTCACTCTCTCGCCCTTCTCTCTCTATTTCTATGCCTGATTTAGAGTTTTTGCCCTTACAGGAGGGGGGTCCGGAGGCTCCCCCCGACGCGGATCCCGCTGACCTACAGCAATTTGTAGTATTATCGGGTCTCCAACGAAACGCTATAGTGATTTGCGGAAGACACTACAAATCGCTATAGCGATTTGTGGAAGACACTACAAATCGCAAATCGCTATAGTGATTTGTAGTGTCTTCCGTAAATCGCTATAGCGATTTGTAGTGTCTTCCGCAAATCGCTATAGCCATTTGTAGATTCTTCCGCAAATCGCTATAGCGATTTGTAGTGTTATTCAGTAAGCAAATCGCTACCCGAATTAGGACCAACTTGTCAGGGTCGTATCTCCCTAACCGGAGGTCATATTCCAAATCCGTAAAAAGTGGTGTCTTCGTTATTAAGTCTAGTTTATTTATGTAAATTTTCAGCGATTTCTATTGTCATTTCATTCCTCATTTTAACTAAAAACCAGACCCCTATTATTTTGTGTTATTTGAGTTGCACAACACCATTCTCGCTTGACATCCACATCTTGATTCTGGCATGCTCCTTGTTGGATTTTCCATTGATTTCTTTCAACCTTGCTTGAAACAAAAATATGTCTTTCTCACCACGATACCCTGTGCATTTTTTGACCACGACACCCGGGACCCGTGCCGGGGGGAGCCCCCGGACCCCCCTCCTGTAAGGGCAAAAACTCTAAATCAGGCTCCACAATGAATCAAGTTGAACGATGCTACCCACACTGGGAGGAGCCTCCAAACCCCCCTCCTGTAAGGGCAAAAACTCTGAATCATGCTCCACAATGAATCAAGTTGAACGATGCTATCCACGCTGGGAGGAGCCCCCAAACCCTCCTCCTATAAGGGCAAAAACTCTAAATCAAGCTCCATAATTCATCAAGTTGAATGATGCTACCCACGCTGGGAGGAGCCCTCAGACCCCCCTTCTGTAAGGGTAAAAACTCTGAATCAGACTCCACAACTCTTCAAGTTGAATGATGCTACCCACGCTGGGAGGAGCACCCAGACCCCTCTTCTGTAAGGGTAAAAACTCTTAATCAGGATCTACTACTCATTTAGTTGAATGATGTTACCCACGCTAGGAGGAGCCCCTAAACCCTCCTTCTGTAAGGGTAAAAACTCTGAATCAGGCTCCACAACAATCAATGTGCAGGTCAGTTGATGCTTGATGGAGCAATGTAGGATCTTCTGCTGGATGTGCACAAAAGCAGAAAGAGAAGGGAGAGAGAGAGTGAGAGGGTTGATGTTCATGGCCTCCTCCAGGAGAGATTTCTTTCTTGGATAATCCTTTAGTGCAGAGACTGGGTCTTAAATAATCATCTTCGGGGCACTTAAGTCTTTACAATCACTCCTTTTCTAAAATCGATATTTTTTTTGGCACCAATGGAGGAGAGGGTACTTAAGTCTTTGCAATCGCATCAAACTCCAATGCTAATTAATGCTGACAAACATGGGGATACGAGATGCACAAGCTTAAATACGTGGTGCTTTTTGGGACCCCCGAGCATGAGATGTAGCTAACTCCCCTGTTCGGGGGGGGGGGAACATATAACCTGCTTTGCTAAATGACCCACAGGGGGGGCGAAACAATAGGACTGCGCACAACCCTACCTTCTTCATCACTCGGATCGACCGACACCCCTTGTGATACCTTCCGACCCGAATCAACTGGAGTCTCTACCTGACCCTGACCATCTTCAGGAGTCGATCTCTCCTCACCATCAGAGACACAAGCCGAACCAGAACTAGGTGGATCGTCCCAAGCATCTGCCTCCTTCGATTTCACCTCATTCAACTCCTCAAAAGAACTGGTCTTACCAGCAGTTGTCTTAGGCACCCAAACCTAAGCTACCTTCCTGTTCAGCACATGCTGCCATTCGTCCTGCTTGGCATTCACCTTTGTGGCAGACTTTGATTTCTTGCGACGATAATTTGATGTATTGTGAGTTCTGGCTTTGCACACCTCACATACTCGAGTTCCTGACTCATATTCAAAGCGAAGATCTCCCGCAAAGGAATCACCCAAGGTGATTGGAAACGAACCTTGTTAATCTGCATTCACCTGTGTTTCCACATGAACCCTAGCAAAGTGGAAACGAACATGAGAGGCCGTCCTCTCATCAACTGCCACCAACTTCCCATCAAAGGCCTCTGCTACCGGACAAAAGACATCGTTGCACCAAATTGCAGGCAGAAGGCCAAAGATTCTGACCCAGACAGGAACAATCCTCAACCTGTGGAATTTCAGGATGCCCAAACAATCCCACAGTTCCAGCAGGAGAATATGGCCAACCAAACTCCAAGGACCCCATCACAACAATGATAACAGATTTTCTTGGCTACTAAACTGAACCAAGAACCTCTGGCTTGGAGTTCAAGTTCCAACGTTTGAATAGCTCCTGAATATAGAACTCCCACTCCATTGATTTTATATCCCACTTGCATAGCAAGCAAAGAGAGAAGGCCTTTCGCTTCTCATCGTAAAAAGACTGAGGGATGTGAATAAAAAGATTACCCTCACTCACCACTGGAGGAGGAATATCAGGGTTGGGGATTATCGACGCACGACCCACCACCTGGGCCCAAGATCGCGCTCCAGTCATGTACGAACTAGAAAAACCCTTTCCATCGAACACACCAAGACCAGCAACAACACCGCCCTCTAAGGGCGATCCTTCTTGGCCAAGAACAAGGCCTGCACCATCACTGCCAGGAATCCCAACACCCACACAACCAGGACCACGAGAACTCTCATCACCACCAGCACCGGTTAGACCTGACGCTTGAGCCACCTCACGCAGATCTTGAAAAACCATACTAGCATGGCCACCCCCACTGTGAAAACCAAGACGTTGGGCCGATCCACTCTGAGCAAGAACGCTAGAGGCATCGAGAGCGGAAGATGTGTGACTAGATGTAGCGCCTGCTTGTCCCACCTGCAGCCTCAGACGTCACCACTAACCCACACAATTAGGGTGAGTCCTGTTTGGATCAAGGTTTTAAGCCCGAAACTCTAAGCTATCGGGCCAAAACACAACACATCATAAACGTGACCTGAGCTATTTATTAATTTTTAACAATATAAAAAACAAAACAATTAAATAATTGCATAGTAACTTGATAAATATTATTATTTACCTAATTAGTTCCATTAAGATTATGAAAACTAGAAAGACAATTAGTTATGGACATGGAAACTTGTTTATTATTTATTATTTATATATTTAGTTGCACTAATTAGTTGGGTTTGGGTTGGGCCTAGTGTGGCCTCACCCGCTTCGCATTGGCTCATTGGGCCAATGGGCCAGGTCATGGGCTGCTTTTCAAACTTAAGCCCATTAAGAACTGGGCCCAGCTTGTTAGTAAATGCATGGGCCATGCCATCTTCCGGGGGGGGCACACTTAAAGCCCGATGGGCTGAGCTTTAAATGGGTCTGGGCCAGCCCGATGCCTACCCCTACCCCAGAATCGCCGTCCCTAAATCCTTAACTGTCAAACCAGATACACCACCTATGCTGGCTGCAAGTGGCTGAAGATCTTGTTGAAGAGAAACGACAAAGAAGGCACTAGTGGCACGTCTAGCATGATGTTGTTCTTCCTGCCCCGGAGGAAAGAAGGAACTCCCCTCCCAACCTCGTTCCTCAAAAACACCAAGAAAAGGAAACCAACAACAAAGAAAGATGCCTAGTGAAAGCGACCTGCCGGAGACCAAGGTGAGAGATACCCTAAGAAGCCAAGAGAGAAAAAACCTTAGTAGAGCTACTCTCTCCTAAAAAAGCATAGGTCAAGAGTAGGGGTGGTAATCTGGTCGGGTCAACGGGTTGATGGGTCGGGTTAACGGGTTGGCAGGTCAGAATACCTCAACACGAACACGACCCGTTTATTAAACAGGTCGGATGTGACAAACACGAACATGACCCATTTGTTAAACAGGTAACCCGACCCGACACGGTTAACCCGTTTAATAAACGGGTTGGGTCGACACGACACGGCGACCCGTTTATTAAACGGATCAACCCGATAACATAGACAAAATAACCGACCCGAGTAACCCGAATAACCTGTCTAACCCGAATACCACAATTAGGAACACACAAAAAATACATATTATACTTTTTTCTGCAAATCTCAAATCTCAATATGAAATTGTACTACCAACATTAACATAAAACTTCAACATAAAGTCATAAACATAAAGACAACATCAACATAATTGTCTTACAAGTTACAACCATACTACAAACATATCCACCAAGTTGTCTTACAATCATCAAGATAAACATAAATAATTAAACGGGTTGACCTGCCCGCCTAACCCATTTATTAAACGGGTCAAACGGGTTGGCAGGTTAGCATACCCCTAACACGAACACGACCCGTTTAATAAACAGGTTAGGCAAGTCGACCCATTTACGACCCGAACCCATTTAAGCCAAACCCTAACCCGACTAAGAAGCGGGTTGGTGGGTCGGGTCAGATTTTGCCACCCCTAGTCAAAAGTTAAGGTTTTCTTTTTAGATCGGGGAAAAACCCGTCACCACCAAGTTCATGGATGTGAAACCCCAGGCTCCTTTGTCCACTAAAGAGTGCACCCAGCTTTAGCCTCAAGACAAGGGATGTGCACCAGTGGGATTTGTTGTAATACCTCGTCAACTTAAGGCATATTTGCAATACCTTGTCACTCTTGAATTTTCTCAGGATCTTGAGATTGTAAATCATAATTGCAGTATTTTTCATCGTTACTAATGATGAGAAAAATTATGTGGGACTACATATGTACAATTACATGTTATGTACTGTATAATGTTTAGGCTCATATTATGTGATCTAATACGGTTGGGCCATGTGATATTTCATATGGTATGGTCTTATTATGTGAAGAGACTTCTTATGCTCTTATCTATCAATTTTTTATTTTATGATGAGCTAAATTGAAAATAGACTATGATTATAATTAGGTTATAGTCTCCAAACCTTATATAATAATTATTCTTTGAGGCTTCCTGTCATCATCAAAAGAAAATAGTCATTTTCTCGTAAGGTTTAGAGAAAGGCAAGACCATGTATAGAAGTTTTACAAGATCATACCTGTCACAGATCTATCGGAGCACCAATAGATTCAGGTATGCTTTCGCATCAAGATTACGATCTATTTAGTTTTCGATGGATTCAAAATCCAACAACTAAAACGAGAGAGAAAGTATAAGTTGTCATTGTAATTGCCAACTATGAATGACTTAATGTTGTAAAAGTTGGTTGTTCATCCCACTTGTGACTAAAGCAAAAGTCCCCTTAGTGGCATTCATGAGTCACCCCTCCAAAATGAGTAGGGCATAATTAAAGTTAGTTGGATGAGCACTAATATAAGTGGCCAATAATTTTAAAAACTTAGGGCGATAAATTCAATTTTACCACAGGTTAAGCCTCCATACGTAAATTTTCTTAAAAATTAAAGACGTGTGATATTCAGATTTTGACAATGTGTTAGATTACTTGGTCAGGATCGCACTTGAGGTACTCTGTATGTGCCATTAATCAGGCCTGGGATCTCGTTTTCTTGACCCAATGCAACCAGAACCCGACCCTCCACTCTAGTTTGGGCACCTGACATGTTAACAACCCTACTCCTATCTTCACCAGCCAACCTCACCTCCCTTATCAAGATCTGACGGTTGGAAGCACCTCTGGCTAAGACTCAGCCACGTTTACCTAAGATAGGCGCCTGATAGGCCCAACACATACCCAGATAACCCAAAGCCCCGCTCGAATCTAGTCAGGTTCGAGCTGGGCCCGAGAACTTAGTGGGTTAGGTTGGGACCTTTGAATCCAACAAGTAAATGGGCTCTGGCTCGGCTCTATTGAAAGTTTTCTTCGGCGCTATTTGAGCCCAGCCCATTTGCTAGTCAGACTGAGTGAGGCCTGATTCATATTATGCTTGTGTTGCACAAGGCAACCCAATTCCGGCTCAATTTGGACCAGATATTCGACAGCCCATCACCAACCCTTTCTGCTGGCAACCTTCCCTTCGTCCCCTCCCTACTATTTAGATAGGGATAGTGTAAACACCCCAAATTTTCCTCCTCATTCAGTATTCATCCATTTCATGTGTCATTGCTTATCATTGCATGAATTCAGCATATCATTGCATTGCATAGCATAGCATTGCATGTCATTACATCTCATCTTCGAGATCCAATACTCCTGTTTTCAAAATATTTAATCTAGATTCGGGTTTTAAAACTTTTCTTTCAAAATCAATTTTAAAACCTAGGTTTTTAATCAACATTATGTCATTTGCCAACCCCCAGGACCTTATATTTTGAAGTATTTTCTCAGAAAACAATCTGGATTCATTTTAAACTCAATTTTCAACTGATTTCAATTCTCAGATGAGACCCATTTAGGTGGTGTCGCTTCTGGATTCCTTTACTTGTCAAAAATCTTCAAAAATTTCAGAGTCCTAATTGGATCAGGACTCTTCTTCCAGAGTCCAGTCGGATCAGAACTCTATTTTTCACTACCTTTTTTACTTGTTTTCGGAGAAAACCTTTTAAAATCTTCTGTTGTGGCCAAAATTTCAGAGTCCTAGTTGGATCAGAACTCTTCTTCAAGAGTCCAGTCGGATCAGGACTCTTCTTCAGAGTTTTAATCGGATTAGGACTCTAATCTTTTACAGCTATTTTTATCCATTTTCAATCAAATCTTTCAAAATCTGTCAAAATGAGTCAGAAACTCAGAGTTTTAGTCAAAACAGGACTTTGTTCAGAGAGTCCTAGTTGAATCAAGACTCTGATCCTGATTTCAATTTTAAGAGATTCTTTCAGAAATCTTTCAATCTACCAAAACTATTACACTTTTATCAAAAAAATTCAAAATTATGAGGTTTTATCTCAGAGTCCCGATCAAATCAGGACTCTACCTCAGAGTCCTGATTGAATCAGGACTCTATCCAAAATTTATTTTTATACTTCATTTTCAATGGTTTTCAAAAGCTTTGCTTAAATTTCATCATTTACTTACCAGAAAACCAAAATTCTTAGAGTTCTGATCGAATCAGGACTCTTTCTTAGAGTCCTAATCAGATCAGGACTTTGAACCAAAACTTCAATTTCATCCTGTTTTTAACTGTTTTTCAAAAATCTTTCATTTGTTTTCTCTAAAAATCCAAAAATATGAGAGTCCTAGTTCAATCAGGAATCTGTTCTCAGAGTCTCAGTTGAATCAGAACTCTGTTCTATTTCAATACTTGTCATTGTTTACATTGCTTTCACAAGTTCTTTCATCCGTTTTTCAGAAAAATACCAAAAAATCTAGAGTTTTAGTCTGATCAGGACTCTGTCCCGGAGTCCTAGTCCAGTCAGGAGTCTGTTTTGAAGTCCGTTGTTACTTTCATTTTCATTTATTTCCATTGGTTTTCAAAAATTACGTCATTTTGTAGAGTACAGTTAATTCAGGACTCTATTTCAGAGTTCTGATTGAGTTAGGAGTCTAACCCTGACTGTATTTTCTGACTTGTTTCACCATTTTTGATGAAATCTTTTCAAAAACTCCTTTATTTGGCTTTTAAAACCCAAAATCTCAGAGTCCTAAAAATCCAGGACTCTAACCCAGAGTTCCAGTTTGCTTGAGACTCTGTTTTCAAAAACCTTGAATTTCAATTATTGATTTTAACCCCTTTTCAAAGCTGTTTTCAGTGTGTATTTCAAAATTTTCAAAAATCGATGTGGGCCCACTCAGTTGGAACCATATCCAGAGGAGTTCTGACCCAGTTCAAAAATTTTAATTTCAAAGTTTACTTTTGAAAATCTTTTGAAAACTTTCTCAATTTCAAGTTTTTGAATCACTTTCTTTTGAAAAACTCAAGTAGGGCCCACTCGGGGTGGCACCATATTCGAGTAAGTCAGGGGTAGACTAGGGTTAGTCAGTGTCTTGGTTAGTTTTAAAGGTTTAGAAGAGTCAAAAGTTATTTCAAAAACTCATTTTAAAAGTTAGTTTTTAAAACTAGTGATTTTAAAGGTTTTTAAAAGTGCTTTAAAAACCCAAATGTGGAAAATGCCAAGTGGCATCACATTTGGGGGATTTCTAGGATAGCCTAGGGGTTAATTAGGCATTAGTTAGGATAATTTAGGCTAGGGGTAGGCTAGTAACTACACCCCAAAATCGCCCCCCCCCCCCCCCCCCCCCCTTAGAGTCCAAATTTTCCAAAATTTTTAACCTAAAAAAAATTCTATAAAAAGCCCCCATAGGGGGGGACGATTTTTTTTATCTCTCCTCTTGGCAATTCTTGGAGCTTCTCTCTCCTCTCCAGCACTTCCTCCATTGCTGCAACTCCAAGGTAAATAATTTTTTCACTTTTTAATATTTTATTTAGTGTTTTTAATGGTTTAAACCTAGATTTAGCCTTGGAAGCCCCTCCTTATGAAGATTCAACCTCAAGAACCATCAAGAACGGTCCAAGAAGATGATCTAACTCTGTTTTTGTGTGTTTGCAAGGATTCTAATCCATTAGAATCGATTTTAGCATTGTCTTTTACATCATTAACCAATAAAACATGTGATTTACCCTTTAAATGGGTTAAATCCATGTCTTTAAAGGTAAAATGGAATTCCAGCCATTGATTCCCGAATTTTTATTTATTTATTTGTTTATTCATGTTTATTATACGTTTTTCAGCATAGAAATAATTTTTATTTACTGTTTTATGGTTTGTTTTATTGTTTTTCAATAGTTAATGCATGATTTCTTAAGTTTCTTAGATTTCTGTGTGTTTTAAGTTTAGAATAGTCAAGATCATACTATTTTGGATTGAAGTACTTGCTGTTAATGTCTGAATTTTTTATATGTGATACGTGCATATGTAAATGAGCTATTATAAAACAAGCAGAGATTTTGGGATTCGGGAACCCTGTCAGAAAAATCAGACATCAAATCGGGTTTTTAAAGCTTTAAAATCGTGGTTAAAATCAAGAAGGTAACTTGCTGTTATGATATTTTTCTCATCCTATATCCGATTTGAGATCTGTAAAGTGCCATGGATTCATATTGATTAGATCTATCTACTGTGAAATTTTAAGATTTTTTGGTATCTGTTTAGTATTTTTCCTTTGACAAAAAGTGTGATTTTAAATTTAAAACTCGTTAGGGTTTACCAAAACCCTAATCAGACTTGTGTTATTCATAGATCCCAAAGCACAGATTCGATTCCTGATCTGTAAAAAGTGAGTATTTAATATTTTTCTGTTCACTATTTACTGCTAAAATCTCAAATATTTTAGATTAGTATTGTTATTTATCCCGGAATTTTCAATTGGAAGTATCTGTTTTAACCCCTGTTAGGTTGGTTAGATTTTAGTTCAGATTGCCAGAAGAGTTTCTCCCTAACCGGAGATGCTTTTTCCGATCTGTAAATTGGTAAATCTCTGTTTTTCTTCCTAGTTTGTCTCTGTAAAATTTCAGAAGTTTTCATGGAATATTGACCCATGATTTGGGTCTAACTCTCAAACTGGTTTGTGACCTAGGCTAAAAATAGCTTATTTTAGGTTGTTAATGCAATTTTTGGGTTAATTCAATGTCAAAAAATTAATTTTATAATTCCAATCCGATATTAGGGTTATAACAAGTGCAGGTACCAAATTTGTGAAATTTTGGAATCCGATTGATGGCTGAATTAAGCAAGTTGCAAAACAGGGTACCCGAAGAATCCTGAAATACTGCCAAAATCACATTTTTTGTGATATTCTTGGATTTTCGTGCATAAGTATATGTTTTTAGGGTTTAGTCATGTCTATAATCACATTAGGGTAGTTCATGTTTAATTTTATGTTTATTTGATTTCATTTAATCCATAAAACCAAAGTTTTTATCAAAATCTATTTCAGAAAACCCTGATTTCAAGGCCATAGTCTTGCTATCAGGGGTAATTTGGTCATTTGACCTCAATTTCGAAATTCAAAACCCTAATTTTCTCATTTTTAATCATGTCATATCATATTTGAGTCAATTTATCCTTATTTGTATTTCAAAACTTGCATTTTACAAAATATCTTTCTGAAAACCCTGATTTCAAGGCCATAGTCTTGCTATCAGGGGTATTTTGGTCATTTTGACCGCAATTTCGAAATTTCAAATTCCATTTTCATATTTATTCCATCTTATTTCATATTTTATTAAGTTTATATAAGGGAATCACATGGAAAATGGCTTATATCTTGCAAAATCCAGTAATTTCTAGATATTACTGGATAAACCTAGAAAAGCCAACATATCTTCACTAACAAGTTTTCTAGTTTTGCAGGAACATTGAAGACTTTATTTTCCTTTATTTCCTGTATTTAAATTTGATTAGTGATGTAAATTGTAATTAATTTTGGAATAAGAATTTCAATTCCTGCATAGAATAGGATGCATTGCATATAGTTTTAAACTTTGATATATAACTGCTATGTATGCCAATTCATGCATATTTTTACCAATTCACTATGGTCTACACGAATGGCATGTGCACTAGCTCTTATGGAGTTGACAAACTTGGTGGAATTTGTATTTATGGCCATAGTCAGAATACGAATGAGACCTAGATTTGTAATCTTCGTATTAGCCACATTCAGCCTACACTCTTAGGCTAACTTCAAAATGCACTGCATTTCTCAAAAATACAAAAAGGATTTTCTCAATTCCTCAAAATCAAATATTTCAAGTCCATATTCATTCATTTCATTCATTTGCAAATTCCAATTTCAATTCAGAGAAATCAATTTCTTTAAAATTTCCTAAGTCTCATTCAAAAATCGATTTTCTCAAAATATTGATTTGTCAATGATATTTCAAGTATTTCCCAAGTTCCAAATTCGATTTTCTAAGTTATATTTTCAATTTCAAAGTTTGAATTCAAAGAAATCAAGTTTTCCAAAGCTATTTCACATTTCTCAAAATCGATTTTCACAAAAACCTCTAGATTCTTCAGAAATCGATTTTCACTTTCTCAAATACAGTATCACAATCATGATTCACGATTTTCCAAGTGTTATCTTTTCCAAGAATCTCCAAATATTTCCAATATTCAAAGCAAACATCATGTTTTCAAATATGCATTTTCAGAAAACTCATAGCACATGCCTGATTCTTTGTGCATTTAAGAAATAGAACATGATTTAGACAAGTTGAGCAAAGCTAAGCACACTATTGATCCTTGGTTCGATTACCTCTGGTAAAGGCGCCAGGAACGGTTGAACCTCATACCGACAGACGAGTCCCATTCTTCGGAATTATCCCGCATTTTAAACAGAGGCGAATTATTTTCAAAATCTTTTTCAAAGGTTAGTTTGACTTGCAAAAGTAAAATTTTGCGATGATAACAGGTTTGGTGACCGTGATGGGACCTGTCTTCGCCTGATCAATTGTGTGCTTGACTTAATTCCAATTGTCAAAATCGTGTTCCATGGAATGTCAGCTTTTATTTCATGATATCATGTGAACCTAGGAGCCTAGACTTGAACCCAGCTGACATGGATTGCATGTAGACTAGGCATGGTTTGGTAGGACCATATTGAGGAGAATTATTCATGCTCACATAGACTTAGGTCTAATACAACACTCCTCAATCTAGGAATTGTATGAAAACAATGCTTGCTTCTTCAAATATTTCAAAAATCTATCTCTTTAGGACTTAGAGCCTTCTATTTGCTTGCATGTGCTCATGTTTTTCAAAAACCACCCCACCTATATTGTCCCGGTCTTCACGTTGCTGGGCTCTCTTCTAGAACCATAGTTCGGGACAGAGCCTCACAACTGGGCCACCTATTTGGGTTAACACCCTCCTGCCACGTACCAAGGGCCATAGTCCAACGTATATCGGCAGGTGCTCAAGGATGTTGGAAAACTTGAACCTAGAACCGGAGGAATTGATTTTATGCCACGTACATCGAGCCTTGGCTTGAGTATATCGGCATAGCATGATTGGACACAGATGATCTGAACCTTAGAGTTAGGATTAAGGTCCTACAGCTATTTCAAAAAAATTTGTGCATCTAGAGTCAACTTTTAGGGAATGCTGTATGTGCATACTTGTTTGTGCAGAATGTGATGTGTTGTAGTCATTTCTTTTTATTTCCCATATTTTCTCAATTTTCTAAAATACTGGACGATTTTTCAAAAAATCCCCAATCCATTTCCATATACTGTCCATGTTCTAAACCTTGGATGATTTTTTAAATACTTCATCTTCCATTTTATGAAGCATTTCTTCATATTTCATCAAACCCTGGACGATTTTCCAAATTTCCCTTAATTTCCTTCAAAACTCCAGGTGATTTTTCCTCACTTTCTTCTGGATCTCGAATTTCTGCTTCATTTTATCCTGCCTGCAATTCTCTTTCAAAATTCCTGCATTTTCCCAAGTCTTATTCCAAGTTTTTCCATGTTTTCCAGACTGATGGCATCCAGTCAACTCGATTCAGTCTTTCCTGAGGGTCACATCTCCTACGAGGTGCGACAAGGTCTTCCAGAGCATCAAGTCCTCAACACCGAATCCTTCTTTCCCCGGTGGTACTATTCATGGTTCAAGAACTTCTCTCGTATGTTTCCGGACCACTTGGACGAGTGTGGGTTAGAACTGGCATCCGCAGTGGGAAAGCAGACAGTCAACGACAATTTGATCCATGCACTAGCAGAGCGATGGAATCCGAGCACTAGTACATTTTGGTTTCCGTGGGGGGAGATGACTTTACTGATAGATGAATTTTCAAAAATTATGGGATTACCCGAGCCAGCCGGTCAGCCTGGAGATCCATTGGAGAAACAGTTTCTGATTAATGTTAAGGGTCTGAACCCTAAGGATGCCTTAGCTCGCATGACAGGATGCAAGTCTTGGCCATTGATAGAGGAAGATGGAAACGAGTATGTGGACCTGCTCGAAATCTACAAACAGTATGGGACATTCGTGGAAGTCAGTTCCTTATCCCGAACAGCTCGAGAAAGAATTCAGTATGCGATGGTCCTGTGCACGGTGGGACTCGCTCTCTTTCCCGATGGACGGAATTACATAGATATCAGGATAGTCCAACTTCTGCGAAGGTGGGGAAGTCGACAGACCAGCCGCCTCTCCATAGCCATGGCTGCACTCGCTTTTCTATACCGAGGGTTGATCCGTTTCACACTCGGAGAATCCATTCTAGTCGAAGGGTGCACCTACGCATTACAATCTTGGTTCCTCCGGCATGTGCCAGCCCGAGCCAGTTCATTCAGATATAATGGTGAAAAGCTTCTCCTAGTTGCTCGATACCGGTTCTTGATCGACAACCTTCAGGAGGAAGAGGTTGTGTGGGACTACTTTGATCGTCAGGAATCACCTCTCAGATATACTTATGCATACTGCAAGCGGTTCAGGTTACTTGGCCCATTCTTCTGCGCATGCTACCATCCGGAGCGGTGTGTCAGACAGTTCTCTCAGAGACAAAAACGTGTAGAGATTCATCCACTATCAGGGGTCTTGCCAGAGTTCGATCTCACATCAGATCAGTGGTCCGGAGCATACCATTCTGCCAGACATAGCTGGGATTCTTTTGTCACTCTCACTATTTTTCCTGGTCCTCGAGTGTCCTCTGATTATCAGGAGTGGTGGAAAATTGTTTGTCCCCCTCCCCTTTGTCAAGTGTATTTTCAATAAAATTCCTTTAATCTTCACTTCATCTTGGTTTGATGACCTCGCCTAGGTAACAAGGCATATTTTTAGTTGTTTGTTCTTTTGTAAAGGACTGACAACGCAATTGTCGTAATCCCAGCGACGACTCAATCCCTAGTAATAGGATACTCTTTCAATTGTCTACCAAAATTCTCAACAAATATTTTCCTCCAATCAGAATTTCTTTTAAAAGCCTAACCATCAATTCTGCCCTGCAGAGAGCGTTAGCAACCTTTAGAGAGTTGTCGTGACATTCAATGGTTCATACAAGGTCCAGAAAGAAAACCACATCAGTTGAAGGCATCGCGTACTCAGTCGCGTCAGAAGAGGAAATGGACTCGCCCCGTAGTCAGGGTTAGCAAGCGGAGGATGACGTGGATCCCCAGATGTACGTTATGTTCAAGAAAATGATGACCAAGATGCTGGCAGAGCAAGCTGAAGCCAATGCTGAGCAGACTCAGATCAAGCAGAAGGATAGGTATCACACGGCCAGGAATGTGAAGATCAGTAAAAAGCAGAATCGTCATGAGGAAATGTCTGATGAGTCAGAATCAGCAGATGATACTGACAAAGAGTATGAAAACAAGCAAGAATTCAAAAGGTCAACTCAGGGGCAGGGGTCGGCCTACAAATCCAAGAATCAGTTTGTTGACGACCCTACGCAGTCACAACTCAAAGATGTGATGAAGATGGTTAAGGATCTTCAAACTCGTGACAAGTGAAAAAGAGTCTTTACGAGTGAAGACTTCTATGATGGACTGGATGGGGATGATGATCTTGATAATCTCCCCAAGAAATTTATCAAGTTTGACGGTTCAGGTGATCCAAAAGCACATCTCGCCCTATTCTTCGCAGAATGTTCCAGGTTCAAGAGGAACAATCGTGCCTTATTTCTCTGCTTTCCTCGCAGTTTGGAAGGTGTCGCAGCAAAGTGGTACTCAGAGCACATTAATCCGATAGAACTGAAAGAGTTCGACAAAGTGGTCAATTTATTTATTGAGCGCTTTCTATTCAATGTTGAAGCACTCCCGACTCTCAGTCATCTCTGCAGTCTGAGGCAGAAGGAAAACGAGAAGGCCAGGGATTTCATTTATAGATGGAGATCCGCTTGTAATAAGATGTGTGAGCCAATAGCAGAAAGACACCCACTATCTTTGATCCTGAGCAACTTCTCGCAACCCCTGAGGGGACTAATTTCTACATCTCCATCGAAGAGCTTCATAGAACTGACAGAACGAGCTGAATGGCTCGAGTTGAGTATGGAGAACGGATCTTATGAAGGTTTTATGTTTACAAAGAATAACAGTCAACAAGAATCGAAGAAGAAAGCCCATTTTACCTACTCTGCCAGTAACAGCAAGAATCAGAACAAAGGAAATGGAAAAAATCACAGTTATGCTTCAAGAGGGTCAAATCTCAACAAAAGTGATCAGAAAGGCAAGTCGATTATTCAATATGATAGGCAGCCACGGCAGACCCTCGAACAAAGATCAAGACCACAGGAAAAGCCGAAGCGGGAAGGATGGAGTTATAACCGCAAGTTTACTCCCTAGACCAGTCCCTCGAGACGATATTAGAATATATGCTCGGCAGTGATATGATTAAGCTTCCAAGGGTAGCTGACCCGCCAGTGGTTATGGGAAAACTGAAGGATAGATTCTGCAAGTTCCACCGAACTATGGGACATGATACCGAGAACTGTTTTGTTCTAAAAAACATCATACAAGATTATATTGACAAAAATCTGTTGGTAGAAGGGGCTGAAGATGAGAAAATGAAGATTCTAAATCAGCCTTTCTTGCAGCACTCAACAGCAATGATATCTGATCATCCCTTTCAGCCACAAGATCATATCCAACCATGCCCTAGCAGTGATATCAAGGTACAACATCAGGTATTAGTGTTGCATAAGGCCCAGTCCAGTTCTCAAAAGATGGACCTCATTTCAGCATTCAGTAAGCTGAAAGTTTCGAGAGAGCCCGCTGGAGTATCTCCAGAGGTAGCCAAAAGAATGCCATGGTTACCCAAGAGCCTTGTCAAATCTACTTTAGAAAAAGGGAGAAAACCAGAAGAAAAGGTCTATACAGTGCAAAGACCAATCACTGCCCTCTCTAATATCCCTATCCTTGAGTTGACACGTGCCTCTCCTAAGCATCAACAAGTCCTGGACGATTTACTGCGAAAGATCAAGGTCAAGCCAGGCACCACACCTGAAGACATGGCTCAGATCGTTAATCAGTCCATGACCAATGCTCCCATAACCTTCTCAGATGAGGATCTGCCAAAACCTCACGCATTTCATAACAATGCCCTGTACATTATGGTGCAAACCCGGGGAATGACTGTACCCCACTTGCTTGTAGATGGAGGCAGTAGCCTCAACATTTGTTCTGAAATGACTGCCAAGGCTCTGGGTATAAAAGAAGAAGAGTATACACCGTATCTGATCACTATTTATGGGTTCGATAATCATGGACAGACAACAAAGGGAAAGATCTTTCTGGAAACATTTATCAACTACTCTGTTCATACAGTGCTTTTTCATGTCGTTAACATGCCACTTCCAACTACTCTTAAGGAATTGCGTAGTCTTCAGGGACGTATGCAATCAATTCGGAGATTCATATCCAACCTTGCCATGAGATGTGAACCTTTCAATCATCTACTCAGAAAAAGAGTGAAATTTGAATGGGGACCAGAGTGTCAGCAATCGTTTGAACGTATCAAGAAATATCTTCTTAATCCGCTCGTTCTAAAGCCACCAGAATTGGGAAAGCCTCTCTTGCTATATGTTTCAGTTAACCAAGCCGCTTGTGGCGAATTCTTGGCACAGTATAAGGAAGGCAGTTTGATTGAACATGCCATCTATTATGTAAGCAAGACTTTCATTGATTACGAGAAGAAATATTCTCAGATAGAAAAGACATGCCTACCACTAGTATGAATGTGTCAGAAGTTGAGACATTACCTGTTAGCATCGGAAGTCAAGATTCTCTCAAAACTTAATCCTCTCAAGTATATTCTCGAACAACCATTTCTCAGTGGACGGATTGCTAAGTGGCAAGTCTTGTTAATGCAGTATGATCTGGGGTATGTTTCTCAGCAATCTATCAAAGGTCAAGCAATTGCGAACCAATTGGCAGATTTTCCTTTGGCAGAAGATGTTAAAATCGAGGATAGTTTTCCCGATGAGCAGATCTGTAATGTTCAACGATCCCCAGTTTGGAATCTATTTTTCGATGGATCCAAGAACATGGCCGGCATAGGGGTCGAAATCTTGCTGATCACACTAGAGAAAGAGATTATCCCCTTTTCTCTGAAACTGGATTTTCAATGTACCCATAATATGGCTGAGTATGAAGCTTTAATACAAGGTATGAGAATTTTGCAAGACTTCAATGTTCAGAGGGTACACGCTTTCGGCGATTCATTGCTCGTCGTCAGCCAAGTCAAAGTTGAATGGCAGGTAAAAGATCAGAAGTTGCTCCCTTACCAAAAGATTGTTTTAGCCCTTATCAACAATTTCGATGAATTTCAGCTTTTCCATATCAAAAGCGAGTTTAATCAAATAGTTGATGGTTTGGCCAGCTTGGGCTCCATTATGTCTTTCAGAAATGGAGAATCCTGTTGCTTTTTTGAAATCGGTAGACTTGACCAACCTGCCTTCGTTCCGGTAATGCAAGTCAACCAGGCGGAGCAGAAAAAGAAGCCTTGGTACCAAGATATTAAAAACTTTATTGAAACTGGTGAGCTTCCACCAGAACTATCAAAGAAAGAGCAAAAAGCAATTCAGCATATGTCCGCCCGCTATTTTATCCTTGCCAATGTTCTTTATCGTCGTGGGTTCAGTTCTGAGTATTTCAGGTGCTTAGACGAAAAAGAAGCCAAAGAAATCGTACGAGAAGCGCATGAAGGTATTTGCGGTGGTCATGTCGGCTACCAAACCCTTGTTAAACAAATCATTCGGGCAGGATACTATTGGAGAACCATGCAGCAAGACTGCTATCGTTTTGTGAAGAAGTGCGTTCAGTGTCAGATGCACGCACCTTCCATTCATGTGCCAGCCACGTACTTGCAATCAGTCGTGTCTCCATGGCCATTTTCTATGTGGGCCTTCGACGTCGTAGGACCCATCTCTCCTTCAGCTTCTAATGGTCATGAATATTTCCTTGCCGCAACAGAGTATTTCACCAAATGGGTTGAAGCCGTCACTCTGCGTACAGTGGAAGGTCGACATGTAGTCTCGTTCATTCATAAGAACATTCTTTGTCGTTTCGGTATACCGCACGACATCGTGTCAGATAATGGTACTCATTTCAAGAATGAGAGAATGAAGATCTTTTGTTCAAAATTCAGAATTCATCATCATTTTTCAGCTCCTTATTATCCGCAAGGAAATGGTCAGACAGAAGCAACCAACAAGAGTTTGATTTGCATCTTGGAAAGAACCGTTGAGACGGGTCATGATTGGCACGAGAAAATCCATGATGCACTTTGGGCATATTGAACTACCATTCGAACCCCAACCAATGCGACTCCTTCAGAACTTGTTTATGGGACTGAGGTGGTGTTACCTCTTCATGTTCAGAAGCCCGCCCTTAAGTTCGCATCTCTTTTAGAGCCACCACTTGATCAGTATCAGCAACAGAGATTGGTACAACTAGATTTACTCGATGAGAAAAGACTCAAAGCAGCAGAGCATGCTCAGTCTTATCGTCAGAGGATAGCAAGGCAATATGCCAAGTCAGTCATCGAAAGGAGATTTCAAGTTAATGACTTGGTCCTTAGATCAACAGCTTATCTCAAGCATCGCCCACGTGGCAAATGGTCACCAAACTGGGAAGGTCCCTACGTGGTGAAAGAAGCGTTGCCCCGTAATTCATATCGTCTGATTAATGCAGATGGTGTAGAAATATCTGACCCCATTAATGCTCGACATTTGAAAAAATTCTATACCTAAAAAATCTCTATTCTATCTTTTGTATTCTTTAAAAATTCTCTTCAATAAATGATCAATTATTCTTTTATCAAAATATCTCTCTTCCCCAGAATATACTGGGCCATTCTTGTTAAAGTTGCCTTTTATCCAAAACAATCTGTGTGCAGGCAGGATCTAATAAATCTCTCATTTTGCACGCATGTACACTCAGTTGCATCCATTTGCATTTGCATGCATTCATTCGCATTCATCTGCATCAATTTGCATTGAATTTCCCATTCAGGATAAGGGATAAATCCTGAGATCCCGTCAAGTCGTCCAAGTCATCGTCAATTGATGACCCTTCAAAATCCAGTGCTCGTACTGGTAATCTTTTAAAACCCAGTGCTCGTACTGGTAACCTTTTAAATCTAGTGCTCGGACTGGTAATCTTCCAAAATCCAGTGCTCGTACTGATAATCCTTTAAAACCCAGTGCTCGTACTGGTATTTTGATTCGGTCTTCATACTGGTCGCAACATGAAATCCATATTGGGGTTCAGACTCAATGTTAATCTTTAAACCTGCGAACCAAACAATCTGTATCAGACCCTTGGGTCGTTCCATTCTGTTAATCTGACATTCGGGTTGCCTATTTTGTCAGACCTCTAGTCATTCGTATTATCAAGCAGTTCTTTGAGTTATCAAAAGCTATCAAAATCAATCGTCAAGTACTTCTCTTGCGAGGGACCCTTTTTCCAGGGAGAGTTCGAGGGAGCTCATTTCTTTTCGCATGTCTTTATTGTTCGTTCGTTGAACCCCTTTTTCTAGGGAGAGTTTGAAGGGACTCGTGCTTCACGAACAGTTTGCAAAATAATCTTTATTGTCACGCAAGGAACCCTTTTTCCAGGGAGAGTTTCGACGAAAGCTCATCCTTCTTGTAACCCTAAATGTCTTTTGTTAGGCCACCCCTGTCGTCGAGGACCCTTTTTCGAGGGAGAGTGTGATGAACTCGTTCCTCTATGATATCCTTTCAACCTTTGTTAGCGGCCCCCTTTCCATAAGAGAAGCCTAGAAATAAGGAGCTTTGACGAAAGCTTAATTTCTCTTCGAAAGTTCGTTTTGCAAACGCCTCCTCTTCAGGGAAGAGAGGAGTATCTTTTTATTACCCGTTTAGGTAAGGGTCAAGCCTGAGTCTCTCCTTTGGGGAAAGGAGAGGAGAATCTAGCCACGGATGTGTCATTTAGATCTCAAGTGATTTCTTTCACCAAGGATTTCAAGAATATTTTGCCAATTTGTCATGAAAAATAATTGTTGATCTCAAAATCTTTACTGCATAAAGTTGTACCTCAGAATACCTTCAGTATTACTTTCAAAAGGACAAAGCTTTTGCGAAAAAGGATTCAAAATTCAAAATCTTTCTATTGGACAACCAAAAGGATGAAGAATAGATCTGTGATATGGCCGGTAAAGAAAATTCAAAGTTGTTGCAAAGCCGTGAGTGGTCGATATTGATCGCAGTCAATGACACATTTTTAAAGACCATTCTTGGAAAATAAAAGCAGTCGAAATATCCTAGGTGACACAGAAAAATTCATACCATCTCTATATCTCCTCAATCACCTAAGCTGCAATTAAATATCTGCAAAAGGGATCTCTCAATTGTCGTCAAGATGAAGGCGAATTAAGCGAGTAGACCCCCGGGACCAAAGAAGATTTGGATCATCTCCAAGATGACGGAGTTTGTGACGGATCCTTCCAGGGAAAGTCCAAAGCATTGTCGAGATGAAGGCATATGCGATGAACCTACCGACAAACCCTAAAAGATATTTAATTTCTGCTATCATCAAGAGATTCTCAACCAATGAGCCAATAATCGTCAAGATAATCCCTGAGAGAAAAGAAGGATCGAAACATCTCTGAGATGAAGGAGTTTGTGACGTACCCTTCCAAAAAAAAAGAGAGAAAAGTCAGGACATCTCTAAAATGAAGGATGATGTAATTTCCGAAAAATCCAAGAGAGCTCCAATTCTGTTAAAAAAAGAGTGCAAAAAGATCATCATGAGAAAAGAATCCCAGGATATCAGACTGTTGAATCTATCAAGAATCTCCTTTAATTTTGTGAAATTTTTTTTATCAATATTCTTTCACCAATAGCTCTCGCAATATCAAGAATACATTCTTTTAAGTCCATATCAAGGAAATTGATAGTTTCCTTGAAAGAAAGTCAATGGAAATGATATTCGAATTCGAATCTTGATTCTACGGAGTTGAGCCCAGTCAGAGGTAATACTTCAGGTAGACAAGAGGGAATATTTTTCATATATATATGTGCTTATCATTATTGAATTAACTACAATGTTTATCTTATTGGCAATCTTTTCAAGTTAACCTGACATGAAGTGAGAACTGAATGTCTATTTTGATGTATCCAGGCGTTGTTGTTATCCCTTTTAAAGATCGGATGATGGGAGTTGTCCAAGATCCTTCCCTTCTTGTTTTAATCTGAGTGCCTGGGCTCTCAAATTCGCACACTTCCCTGTGCTCCCCACTGTCCCACCATAGACAGTTCCCATTCAGGTTAAGGGTTAAACCTGAATTTTCTGCAAAAAGGTCGTCTGTCTTAAAAGGCATTCAGTCTTAGTGATGAGACACCCAAGATCAATCCCTTTTCAAGCTTTAGGGAACCCCCTTTCTTCTTTTTGCAAACCCCTCTCGGATTTATTGTGCAAAATTCGAAGGTCCCATCATGGTTTCTTTATTTGAGGATTTCGTTTGTTGTCCCCTTTCAGGTTAAGGGTTAAGCCTGAGCCTCATTTTTCGACGAGGTATCATCCCCTTTCAGGTTAAGGGTTAAGCCTGAACCTCATTTTTCCATGAGGTATCGTCCCCTTTCAGGTTAAGGGTTAAGCCTGAGCCTCGTTTTTCCACGAGGTATCGTCCCCTTTCAGGTTAAGGGTTAAGCCTGAGCCTCGTTTTTCCACGAGGTATCGTCCCCTTTCAGGTTAAGGGTTAAGCCTGAGCCTCGTTTTTCCATGAGGTATCGTCCCCTTTCAGGTTAAGGGTTAAGCCTGAGCCTCATTGTTCCACGAGGTATCGTCCCCTTTCAGGTCAAGGGGTTAAACCTGAGCCTCATTCTGATGAGGTATTTCATTTGTCGTCCCATCCAGGTTAAGGGCTAAGCCTGAGCCTCATTTCGATGAGGTGAATCTTCTTCTTTATTCTTTATGTTAAATCTACTACCATCATTTGAACTAATTCTTTCATACCCAGTCAAATTTATCTAATTGGGGCATTTTTATAGTCTGAATTTGGTGTATTTTTCTTTGCCACTAAGCTCGGCCTCAAACCGGCTTAGCAGCAAAGAGGGGCATCTCTAAACACCCCAAATTTTCCTCCTCATTCAGTATTCATCCATTTCATGTGTCATTGCTTATCATTGCATGAATTCAGCATATCATTGCATTGCATAGCATAGCATTGCATGTCACTACATCTCATCTTCGAGATCCAACACTCCTGTTTTCAAAATATTTAATCCAGATTCGGGTTTTAAAACTTTTCTTTCAAAATCAATTTTAAAACCTGGGTTTTTAATCAACATTATGTCATTTGCCAACCCCCAGGACCTTATATTTTGAAATATTTTCTCAGAAAACAATCTGAATTCATTTTAAACTCAATTTTCAACTGATTTCAATTCTCAGATGAGACCCATTTAGGTAGTGTCGCTTCTGGATTCCTTTACTTGTCAAAAATCTTCAAAAATTTCAGAGTCCTAGTTGGATCAGGACTCTTCTTCCAGAGTCCAGTCGGATCAGAACTCTATTTTTCACTACCTTTTTACTTGTTTTCGGAGAAAACCTTTTAAAATCTTCTGTTGTGGCCAAAATTTCAGAGTCCTAGTTGGATCAGGACTCTTCTTCAGAGTTTTAATCGGATTAGGACTCTAATCTTTTACAGCTATTTTTATCCATTTTCAATCAAATCTTTCAAAATCTGTCAAAATGAGTCAGAAACTCAGACTTTTAGTCAAAACAGAACTCTGTTCAGAGAGTCCTAGTTGGATCAGGACTCTGATCCTGATTTCAATTTTGAGAGAATCTTTCAGAAATCTTTCAATCTACCAAAACTATTACACTTTTATCAAAAAATTACAAAATTCTGAGGTTTTATCTCAGAGTACTGATCAAATCAGGACTCTACCTCAGAGTCCTGATTGAATCAGGACTCTATCCAAAATTTATTTTTATACTTCATTTTCAATGGTTTTCAAAAGCTTTGCTTAAATTTTATCATTTACTTACCAGAAAACCAAAATTCTTAGAGTTCTGATCGAATCAGGACTCTTTCTTAGAGTCCTAATCAGATCAGGACTCTGAACCAAAACTTCAATTTCATCCTGTTTTTAACTGTTTTTCAAAAATCTTTCATTTGTTTTCTCAGAAAATCCAAAAATATGAGAGTCCTAGTTCAATCAGGACTCTGTTCTTAGAGTCTCAGTTGAATCAGAACTCTGTTCTATTTCAATACTTGTCATTGTTTACATTGCTTTCACAAGTTCTTTCATCCATTTTTCAGAAAAAATACCAAAAAATCTAGAGTTTCAGTCTGATCAGGACTCTGTCCCGGAGTCCTAGACCAGTCAGGAGTCTGTTTTGAAGTCCGTTGTTACTTCCATTTTCATTTATTTCCATTGGTTTTCAAAAATTACGTCATTTTGCAGAGTCCAGTTAATTCAGGACTCTATTTCAGAGTTCTGATTGAGTTAGGAGTCTAACCCTGACTGTATTTTCTGACTTGTTTCACCACTTTTGATGAAATCTTTTCAAAAACTCCTTCATTTGGCTTTTAAAACCCAAAATCTCAGAGTCCTAAAAATCCAGGACTCTAACCCAGAGTTCCAGTTCGCTTGAGACTCTGTTTTCAAAAACCTTGAATTTCAATTATTGATTTTAACCCCTTTTCAAAGTTGTTTTCAGTGTTTATTTCAAAATTTTCAAAAATTGATGTGAGCCCACTCAGTTGGAACCATATCCAGAAAAGTTCTGACCCAGTTAGAACCCTATGCTATTTCAAAAATTTTAATTTCAAAGTTTACTTTTGGAAATCTTTTGAAAACTTTCTCAATTTCAAGTTTTTAAATCACTTTTTTTTGAAAAACTCAAGTAGGGCCCACTCGGGGTGGCACCATATTCGAGTAAGTCAGGAGTAGACTAGGGTTAGTCAGTGTCTTGGTTAGTGTTAAAGGTTTAGAAGAGTCAAAAGTTATTTCAAAAACTCATTTTAAAAGTTAGTTTTTAAAACTAGTGATTTTAAAGGTTTTTAAAAGTGCTTTAAAAACCCAAATGTGGAAAATGCCAAGTGGCATCACATTTGGGGGATTTCTAGGATAGCCTAGGGGTGAATTAGGCATTAGTTAGGATAATTTAGGATAGGGGTAGGATAGTAACTACACCCCAAAATCCCCCCCCCCCCCTTAGAGTCCAAATTTTCCAAAATTCCAAAATTTTTAACCTAAAAAAAATTCTATAAAAAGCCCACATAGGGGGGCACGATTTTTTTTATCTCTCCTATTGGCAATTCTTGGAGCTTCTCTCTCCTCTCCAGCACTTCCTCCATTGCTGCAACTCCAAGGTAAATAATTTCTTCACTTTTTAATATTTTATTTAGTGTTTTTAATGGTTTAAACCTAGATTTAACCTTGGAAGCCCCTCCTCATGAAGATTCAACCTCAAGAACCATCAAGAACGGTCCAAGAAGATGATCTAACTCTATTTTTGTGTGTTTGCAAGGATTCTAATCCATTAGAATCGATTTTAGCATTGTCTTTTACATCATTAACCAATAAAACATGTGATTTACCCTTTTAATGGGTTAAATCCATGTCTTTAAAGGTAAAATGGAATTCCAACCATTGATTCCCGAATTTTTATTTATTTTTTTGTTTATTCATGTTTATTATACGTTTTTCAGCATAGAAATAATTTTTATTTACTGTTTTATGGTTTGTTTTATTGTTTTTCAATAGTTAATGCATGATTTCTTAAGTTTCTTAGATTTCTGTGTGTTTTAAGTTTAGAATAGTCAAGATCATACTATTTCGGATTGAAGTACTTGCTGTTAATGTCTGAATTGTTTATATGTGATACGTGCATATGTAAATGAGCTACTATAAAACAATCAGAGATTTTGGGATTCGGGAACCCTGTCAGAAAAATCAGACATCAAATCGGGTTTTTAAAGCTTTAAAATCGTGGTTAAAATCAAGAAGGTAACTTGCTGTTATGATATTTTTCTCATCCTATATCCGATTTGAGATCTGTAAAATGACATGGATTCATATTGATTAGATCTATCTACTGTGAAATTTTGAGATTTTTTGATATCAGTTTAGTATTTTTCCTTTGACAGAAAGTGTGATTTTAAATTTAAAACTCGTTAGGGTTTACCAAAACCCTAATCAGACTTGTGTTATTCATAGATCCCAAACCACAGATCTGATTCCTGATCTGTAAAAAGTGAGTATTATTATTTTTTTGTTCACTATGTACTGCTAAAATATCAGATATTTTAGATTAGTAGTGTTATTTATCCCGGAATTTTCAATTGGAAGTATCTGTTTTAACCCCTGTTAGGTTGGTTAGATTTTAGTTCAGATTGCCGGAAGGGTTTCTCCCTAACCGGAGATGCTTTTTCCGATCTGTAAATTGAGAAATCTCTTTTTTTCTTCCTAGTTTGTCTCTGTAAATTTCAGAAGTTTTCATGTAAGATTGACCCCCTGATTCGGGTCTAACTCTGAAACCGGTTTGTGACCTAGGCTAAAAATAGCTTAATTTAGGTTGTTAATGCAATTTTTGGGTTAATTCAATGTCAAAAAATTATTTTTAGAATTCCAAACCGATATTAGGGTTATAACAAGTGCAGGTGCCAAATTTGATGAATTTTGGAATCCGATTGATGGCTGAATTAAGCAAGTTGCAAAACAGGGTACCCGAAGAATCCTGAAATACTGCCAAAATCACATTTTTTGTGATATTCTTGGATTTTCGTGCATAAGTATATGTTTTTAGGGTTTAGTCATGTTTATAATCACATTAGGGTAGTTCATGTTTAATTTTATGTTTATTTGATTTCATTTAATCCATAAAACCAAAGTTTTTATCAAAATCTATTTCAGAAAACCCTGATTTCAAGGCCATAGTCTTGCTATCAGGGGTAATTTGGTCATTTGACCTCAATTTCGAAATTCAAAACCCTAATTTTCTCATTTTTAATCATGTCATATCATATTTGAGTCAATTTATCCTTATTTGTATTTCAAAACTTGCATTTTACAAAATATCTTTCTGAAAACCCTGATTTCAAGGCCATAGTCTTGCTATCAGGGGTATTTTGGTCATTTTGACCGCAATTTCGAAATTTCAAATTCCATTTTCATATTTATTCCATCTTATTTCATATTTTATTAAGTTTATATAAGGGAATCACATGGAAAATGGCTTATATCTTGCAAAATCCAGTAATTTCTAGATATTACTGGATAAACCTAGAAAAGCCAACATATCTTCACTAACAAGTTTTCTAGTTTTGCAGGAACATTGAAGACTTTATTTTCCTTTATTTCCTGTATTTAAATTTGATTAGTGATGTAAATTGCAATTAATTTTGGAATAAGAATTTCAATTCCTGCATAGAATAGGATGCATTGCATATAGTTTTAAACTTTGATATATAACTGCTATGTATGCCAATTCATGCATATTTTTACCAATTCACTATGGTCTACACGAATGGCATGTGCACTAGCTCTTATGGAGTTGACAAACTTGGTGGAATTTGTATTTATGGCCATAGTCAGAATACGAATGAGACCTAGATTTGTAATCTTCGTATTAGCCACATTCAGCCTACACTCTTAGGCTAACTTCAAAATGCACTGCATTTCTCAAAAATACAAAAAGGATTTTCTCAATTCCTCAAAATCAAATATTTCAAGTCCATATTCATTCATTTCATTCATTTGCAAATTCCAATTTCAATTCAGAGAAATCAATTTCTTTAAAATTTCCTAAGTCTCATTCAAAAATCGATTTTCTCAAAATATTGATTTGCCAATGATATTTCAAGTATTTCCAAGTTTCAAATTTGATTTTTTAAGTTATATTTTCAATTTCAAAGTTTGAATTCAAAGAAATCAAGTTTTCCAAAGCTATTTCACATTTCTCAAAATCGATTTTCACAAAAACCTCTAGATTCTTCAGAAATCGATTTTCACTTTCTCAAATACAGTATCATAATCATGATTCACGATTTTCCAAGTGTTATCTTTTCCAAGAATCTCCAAATATTTCCAATATTCAAAGCAAACATCATGTTTTCAAATATGCATTTTCAGAAAACTCATAGCACATGCCTGATTCTTTGTGCATTTAAGAAATAGAACATGATTTAGACAAGTTGAGCAAAACTAAGCACACAATTGATCCTTGGTTCGATTACCCCTGGTAAAGGCGCCAGGAACGGTTGAACCTCGTACCGACAGGCGAGTCCCATTCTTCGGAATTATCCCGCATTTTAAACGGAGGCGAGTTATTTTCAAAATCTTTTTCAAAGGTCAGTTTGACTTGCAAAAGTAAAATTTTGCGATGATAACAGATAGTGATGTCAATGAATTTGATTTTAACTGATATATATCCAGCTAAATCTGTCTCCATTTAGTTAAATTTCATAACCCAAAGCCATACCTTATATATTATAATCGGATGTGGATAGAGTTTTGAATTTTTATTACTGAATCTGACGGACATCCAGATTTGCTGGATATTCGAATCCAATTACATGTGAACAAACATATTTGGTATGTGCTTTTCACCATCTAAGTCTTAAACTGAATTTAAATCGGTTTAGCTAATATCCTATTAGTCAGATTTGGTATAAAACACATCTGACCCGAATTCCAATGGTTTACATCCCTATATTCAGTTATAGTTTTAGCCCCGCAAAGCACCCTTCCCTACGTCCTGTCTCTTATGAGGAAACCGGGTCATGGCCTCATAAATGGTTCCAAACCAATTTTAAATCCTCCTAAATCCCACTAATCTGGAGACATTGCAATCCAAACCAGGATTAACCAACAAGTATAGCCCCAAGGGGGGTTGGTGCAGTGGGGTGGAAAACTTGGCTGCTAGACCGACAGTCAAGGTTCGATTCTCATGGGTGTCGTCCCTCTGCACATGCCAATGCGTAGCATAGGCTCTGGGGGCAGGGGTCCTAACCTTGGAGTTTTACGCTGCCGGCACAACGACCGTAGGTATGGCAGGCTGAGCCAATGGGACCAGGTCTTCATGTCGGGTGCGATTTCTTCAGTTTATAAATTTTAAAAAAAAAGACCAACACACGTATAAAAATGAACCAAACAATTTGACGCCACAGTCAACGTAATCCAAATAACTTTCCAGTTCGTATGCCTGAAACATGGGTCCCTTTGTGCATGGGCTGTGCAATATGCACTCCTCTAACACATTATACATGTCCACTAGCTCAAAGTGGGAAGGATTGATCAGATTTTGGTCCATTTGGCCAATGGACCCTATCCACATTAGGTCAAGTGAGTCATTCTCTACATAAGGATGGCAGTGGACTGGGAAAAAATGGGGCCTGCCCCACCTCGCCCCGTTTAGACCGGGGACGGACATGAAACTGGGATGAAGGCGGGGATGGAGGTTAAAATCAAACCCCGCATGGGGATGGAGGTGGGGATGGACTTACGCTTTCTCCTGCCCCACCCCGTCCCGATCCCCACCTTGCCCTGTCCCCAATCCTTATTTAGGGATGGCAATGGGACAAGGGAAAACTGGGTCCTACCCCGCCCTTCCTCACCCCTGTTTGGACTGGGGATGGAGGACATGAAATGGAGATGGAGGTTAAAATCCAAACCCGTGCAGAGATGGAGGTCCGGATTTTGAGATGGGGCGGGGGTGGAGACCTTGTCCTCCGCCCCCGCCCTAGTCCACTGCCATCCCTATCTCTACCCATTGTTCCTTGCTTCCGCCATGGGTTCGAGCCACAATCAATCTTCCAACGATGCCGGCTTCAACCCTTGAGATTAGATACCACTAAGGTTGTGAAACGAGATGAGCAGTTCGCTACCCACCTTGGCTCAAAAACTGGGTTTGGTGAGCCGAGCTATGAGCCAGCTTATTTAACTACCTAAGCCGAGTATAAACTCTGCTCGGCTCATATAAGCTTGTCATATATACTATATGTAATGTATTTTACACACACAGGTTTTATCCATGTATTATCAAATATGTATTATACATATATTATATATATTGTAAAATTTTAGAAGGCAGTTAAAATCAATCTTTTAGGCAAACAAGTCAGCTTGTGATCGGGTCGTAAAACTCAGATTGTGACGAGCTCACGAGCTGAGCCCGAATGAGGGGTTACCCTTAATGAGCTGAGCCTGAACATGCCGAGCTTGGTTTGGCTTATTCACGAGCCCTAGGTACCACTCAACAGGCTAACTCTAGGAAGTCTGGTGCCCATGCGAGATTATCATCATCAAAAGAATTATGGGTGGTCCATCCTAGTGAAGATTTTGCAGCAAACAATCATATGCAGTAGGCTCAAAACTGGACCAGCCAATGCACTCATGTAGTCTGAAGAAAAGGCCGAACTAGTTGAGTCAGGACTAAACCAGGGTTGATTTGCTTTCCCACTGAACTTGCTCCAAATGAGCCTCCATCGGGTCTGGTTAGAATGGACCGATGGATTGACAGGAAGGCTAATAGAATTTCAATGATGAAAGGAAGCCCACGATGGGATCTTCCATTCAAGCATCGTATGTATAAACATGGTCGTAGACTGACAGGTATTTCTTCATGACTTCCTGGCGGTAGTGGGTCTGAATTTGGATCCAACTTTGACGTGCCTATGCTGGATTTAGAAATGGATTTGACTTGCTCTAACTTAGGACCATCTTTGTCTAGATCCCGTATAGAAAAACTACCGTCCCTTAGGTGAATGGCCAACTTACCCTCTAGGGCTCTTTGTTTGTGATAGATTAGGGTACCTTCGATTGAAGCAAGGTTTTGATGTTTGATTCTTCTGAAATTTTTGGGTTTAAATGTTACTGGTTATCTATGGCTTTGTTATTTGTCAAGTAAAATTTATGAATCACTTAAATGTCAACTTTATGATAGAAAGGAGACAAGCATGAGTCTGTTTGAATAAGGAAGAGTAGGTGTAGCTGGTAGGCTTATGATCCCTTGTGTTACCACCAATGTTTAGCAATTTCTTTTTCTTGTTTATTCAAACGATTTGGTTGGGCAAGGATGAAGAGAACAATTATATTTAAAGAGTGTAGGAAGAGGATAAATGGGAAGAGGGGTTTCCCCCAACTCCATCAGTCTCTCTCTCTCTACGACTTTCCCGTGGATTTCTTTTGTATTTTTTTGTCTTGCATTCAGCATGACGTTATCAATGTCCTCGCTGAGTTTCATCACAACTGTCGACTGTCGGTTCACACACACTTAACCAATGTCTCTCTCATTCTTAAGGATGTGGCGGCCTATGATATCTCGAGGTTCCATCCGATTTCGGTTATGAGTGCGCTTTATCACATTATTGCTAAGGTTTTGGCCAATAGGCTCAGAGCCGTCGTTGTTCAAATCTTTTGAGACTCCCAGTTTGCTTTTATCCTCCATAGGAAGATTCATCACTCCTTCATCTTGGCATCAAAAGTTCTTCACTCTTTGCATATCAGCGGTCAGCCTTTTTTCTCTCTCAAGCTCGACTTCCATAAAGCTTTCGACTCGGTCCACTGGCCATTCTTATTCCACATGCTTGCCACCTTTGGTATCGGCCGTCGTTTCTCTCAATGGGTGCACGAGCTGGTATCAAATGCTCACTCTGTGATTAAGCTTAACGGAGCAAGCGGTAGGCAGATCAAGCTTGGGCATGGTATTAGGCAAAGTTGTCTTCTCACCCCTTTATTATTTAACGTCATCGCTGAGGGGTCTCGTGGTGTTGTTTAAGAGGGCAGCAGATAAAGGCAATATTGATCACATCGGCATCCAGGAATTCCCCCATCATATTCTCACCTATGTTGATGACATAATCCTTTTCGACCATGCTTCCGTGCAACAGATGCTGAGATTCAAGCTCATCCTTTAATTTTTCCTCTCTCTTTCGGGTTTATCCCTTAATGACAGTAAATATTGCTTGTCCATGTTCAATGCCCCACCTTTCTTGCTGGTTGTCGGTCAGCAGATTTTTAGCTGCGCAACTTCGGATTTACTTATTTCATATTTGGGTCTCCCTTTACAAATAAAGCGCATCCCCTCAGCCACTTGGACTGCCACTATCCAAAAAGTTCAGACCAAAATTTCTTTCTGGCAGGCTTCCTACCTTTCCATCATCGGTCGGCTTACCCTTATTAAGCACATCTTGTCCTCTATCTCAGAATTTTTTATGTTCATGTTTTTGATGCCCAAGGGTGTGGAGAAGAAGCTCTCCAGTTTGATGACGAATTTTCTTTGGTCTGGTCGCCAACTTCGGACTAAGCGCCACCTGGTTGGATGGATCTCATTGGTGTTACCAAGGCATATGGCTGGTCTGTGGATCTTTGCTCTCAGACTAAGGAGTATTGCTCTCATTGTGAAGCAATGTTGAATGGTGCACTGTCCAGACAATCTGTGTTCTCCTATGCTCCATGCTAAGTATGGTTCCCTTGAGGCGATCCAATATAGTTGTCGTCCCCGTAGGCTTTATATCTCGCACTTGTGTTGCATGTGGCTTAAGGTCATGTCTTTCGTCCTCATGCAAGATAGTGATTCCGGTCTTGACGCGCAGTTTTTGCAATGGGCAATTGCATCCAGTGGCATTTTTTGCACCAAAACTCTATATCGGTCTCTTCTTCCGCCTGGGGCCGACTGACTTCCTGAGCGTCTTTTATGGGCTAATGGCTCAACTCCCTGCTCTCGATTCTTAGCATGGTTAATTTTACATGATAGGGTACAGATAGACAGTTTTCTTAAGAAGGTGGGTTTTCAGTATCCGAGTAGGTGTGTCCTTTGCCAAGCGGTGGAAGAATCCACCTATCATCTGTTTTGGGCCTGCCCAATCTTTGTGGATCTCTTTAAAAGTACGTGGAATCAACTTGAAGTCATCGTGAGACAGGAATCCTTTGCGCTCGACCTTCTGTGAGATCCACTGCGGGTTCACAGTAGCAAACAGTGGAAGCTGATCTAGAGAATTTGGCTTCTTACTTCCTGGTGGGTTGTGTGGATGACTCGCAACAATGCGATCTTTCGTCAAATTTCGGTTGTTTTCAATAAGCTTGTCTATTGCATCTTGGCTGATGTGTACACAATTTTGTGCCTCTCTTCCCATGTTATCCACCCCCTTCAACCGCCTTTTCTTCCTCAAGACCCTGGCTGATCTCTGGGTTCTTCTATTTTTATGTTTTGCCTTCGTGCTTTCGGCCCTTTGTTTTGGGTCTGTCATTTTTTTGTTTTCATGGGCTCAATTTTTTGTTGATCCTCTGCCCTAGTAATGTTGATGTTTCTTTCGGCTCTCTCTTTCTCTCTCTTATTTGATGGTAGGATGCAGTTGAACTAGTGTTGAATAGGTATCGATGATTAAGCAAATAGGCACGAGGATGGATTTGTTTTTGGTGAATAAGTTAGGGATCAATATGGAAAAAAATATTTTTTTTATATAATATCGAGGAATCTTAAGAAATTTCTGTTAGAGCTTGTAAACAAACTGAGTAGCTCATGACTCAGTTAAGTTCTGCTCATCATAAACTGGTTTGTGTTCGGTTCATATAATCAGCGAGCCCACGAACAACTCATTTGGCTTAAACAAGTCAAGTCCAAACATAAAGTGAGCTTGCTTAAATAAAGAAAAAACATATTTTAAGTGCAATATATAAAAGAGAAGAATATGTAGACTATATAAAAAAAGAGAAGGATGCATAGAAAATATTGTATGCCAGAAAAAATTTCTTAGAAAAAGATTACTAACCTCAACCGTGCAAAAGTCATGTTTTTTGAAAAGAGATGTGGAAAGTGGTATGAATACGAGCTCGAACTGCCCCTTTCACAATAAAAAAGTAAAGCACAAAAAAGTTTTGGCTTCTTCTTCTTATTAGGGTTCACTTGAATGAAATTTGGATCCGAAAGTTGAGCTCCCCACGAAAACCAGGATTTTTATGCAATAAAAAGATAAAAGCTTCCTTAGTATATATTCAAACCTAGAAGTATGAAAGAACTAAAAGAAAACTCATAAAAAATCATATGAATATAAAAATCATTTTTTTAGGCTTAGGGATTCTTTTTCTTCTTTGCTCATACTTGATGCACCTCAATTCGGTTTGGTAGAGCTTTCCCTTCAATTCTTCCTAATGAGTTCTAAATTCATCCTAGATCGATCTTAGCTGGGGTTTAGGAGCCTTAGGGATGTCCTATTTAGAGCTTCTCAAAAAATCTGTTTTGGGTTGAGATTATGAGTTCTTTATCTAACTCCTACTTGGGTAAATCTTTTAGAAATTGAGCTTTCTAAAGGACTCCTAGATGGACCGGGAGCCTTATAATGGATGATAAGGAGGAAGAATAGGCTATATAGGAGAGCTAAAGTCATGGATGGGGCCTTTTAGAGGCTAATTAGGATGCTCTTTAGGAATTTTGAACATTGGGTTAGCGGATAGAGTCGCTCTCTAAACCTATTGGTTGCACTTTTGGAGATGGTATTTTTAAAACATATTTTTCAATAAAAACAAGGGAAAATCATCAACCAAAGATATAAAAACCGACTTTCCACCGAAGTGGCGAGTACGGGTCGAATCCACAGGGAACGGGATACTTCTGAATTAATTCTAAAATAATACTTTATTAATATAAAATGTTTACAATCTATGTCAATATTACAATTTAGAACAAATTACAATCTAAACTATGAAAATAAAACTACAATAGGAGGCTAAGTCTTCTGCAGGTCTTCAGGGGCATTTCTGTCTTTTCATAACAAGTGCAGTCGCACATCACAATTGAATTACATCTGTGAACCTGTTCTAACTTAACAACCTACATAATAAAAACATAAAGTCAATAACTAAATCAAGAATTAATCTAAATTACATCTATAACTAATTCTAAACTGAGTCAGGAATTAAATTAACTTAAACAAATAACTAAACTAAAATTACACTATCTAACTAAACTAATTAAGAAAAGCAACTCTAATTACTCTAAATAATACTAATCTACTGACTACAATGCTAGAAAATACTAAAAATACAGGAAATCAGACAAATAGTTAAAAGACTGTTTTGTCCCTAAAGAATACAAATGTGGACTCTAACAGCTTTTCGCAAAACGACTGTTTGAGGGGTCAAACGATTTCCAAAATTCATGAAACCACTTCTGTTATGTAAAAGACAGATTCAAGAAACTGACACATTTTACATAAGTGAAAAATACGTTCTGGATCTCCAAAACTAAGCGTTTCAAAATCGGGATAATCTGGGAAATCGCTGGACCCGAAATTTCAAAATTCGAAAAAGCTGTTTTCATAATACGCTTGAAAACCAGACCAAATCAACTCGGATCGAGCTGAAATTTGGTCTGCAGACAGTTAACACACCAATGTGCAGAACAGAAAAATAATGTTCAGAAAACTCACGAAAAATCCACATATGATGACGAGTGCACGATCGGGTAAAAATCAGGGTTTTGGTTCAGTGCACTATTCATCCCTTTGAATCCACTAATGCATTTACACATTAAATCACATGAACTAACAGTCCTAAATTACACCTAAGCTACTGCAAAACTACAGAAAATAATCACAATTAAACTACATATCTAAAATCTAAAAAATTACATAAACAACTAATATTAAGTCTAATTTAAACTACTTGTTAAACCTAAACTAACCTAGACTCACTAACTAACTAACTAAACTATAGTTACTACTAATACTTAATTAAAACAAACATTAACCTAATACTACAACTAGAGTTAGCTACTAACTAAGTTGACTACTTATCTAAGGGTTAGTCTAACTAAGACTAGAGTATGGTTAGTGTTAGATACCTAGGGTTAAACAACTAAGGCTAAGTGCTAACTATGGTTAGTTCATTACGAATATAACTGATTAATCTAGAGTTAATTCTAACTTAATAACACATCTACTAACCTACGGTTATGCTAATTAAAGTTAGTTACTAATTAAACTTGACTAAAGTTAGTTCTACTTATGTTAAACACTAACTAAGGGTACTAACTACCTACGGTTAGGAAGTAATTAACTAGGGTCGGTTGGCGTAATTAGGATTAACTAAGGGTATGGTTCTATAATTAACTAACTATGGTTAACTACTTAGGGTCGAGCACTAACTAGAGTTAACTAGGGTTTACTAACTACGGTTGCTAGGGTCGGTTGGGATAAGGTAGGGTTAACTAAGGTTCTAGGATCGGGTAGGTTAATTGACTAACTACTAACTAAGTAGGCTAACTACGGTCAATTAATTAGCTAAAGGTTAGTAGGGTGGCGGTTTAAGATAGGACATTGAATAAGGTTCACGCCACCCTATATGGGTTATTATCCTAATAAATAGATATTATTTAATCAACCAATAATAAAAACCTAGGTTAATTTCTAAATACAATGTAGCCAACATTAATGCAAACCTACCTAAGTTATCCTACACGATTTTGTAAAACTTTAACTAGGTCAATAACTACTACATTAATAACATCCTATCTATACTATGTCAATGTAGGAAAGTAGGAATTGGCTAATGAATGCTCAATCTCGAATTTGGGAAGAAAGAAATCCCCATCCATAATTGCCTTAAATTTCAAATAGAGAAACTTACTCTTCAAAAACCGTCCAGCCTATGGAATCATACGTTTTTCCATACTTTCATTAAAAGCATTAACTCCCTTTTTTTTTTTAAATCTTTCCCAAAGCATCACACACGATTTTTTGGTAGCTTTAAATGAAAATCTTTAATATGGCAACTCTTGCCCCAAAAATCGTGTGAATGCTTTTAGAAGTCCTAGGGAATTTGAAAGGGTTACCACTTGGGAAAAAGATACTCATTTATGAATTGGCTAGAAAATGGAGATTTCATTAAAAGCAATATCACGAAATTGAATGGAGATCAATCCTTCCCAAAAACGCCTTACTACCGTAAAGACCATATTGCCCTTTGACTAAAATATAAAATTAAATAAGGAACTACTCTATTCTAAAATTAATTTAACTACTCTAACCTATGCACACATAATCAAAAGGGTATAAATGAGAACAAAAATTAATTGGAACAACCTACGTTAATGCCTACATAAAAATCGAATTAACTAATGGAATGATACATTGACTCAACGAATTCTAATAAATCTAAACATCCTAATTAACATGGAATTACATTTATTCTAAAAGGCACCAAATAATAATCTAACATGCTATTGCCTACAAAATGTGAACAAAGGAAGAAATTAACAAACATTATATTAACTCTATACTAACACATCAACTAAACTATATGAAATGAATAACTCTAATCAAAAGCTAAATTCTATTCTACATTAATGCACGATTAAACTGAACTTTTACAACCTTGTTGAACCTCTAATGGCCGACCTACATTTGAAGAAGACGACTACACTCACATGAAAAATGAAAAATCTAATTTGAACTAATACTACCACAACAATTACACATCTAAATTAAACTAAGCTACCATGATTATAATTACTGATTTTAACTAAGAACAAACACCCTAAACCAACTAATCATGTTGTAAATTAAATAAATAAATCAGAAAAAATGCTAAGTAGGAATCTACTACAATCGACTATTGCTAAAACACGAAACTGAAATTAATCTACTAAAACATACTATAAGATTAAAATCTATTAAAACCTAAACAGTAATTCACACATTGAAATGAAAACAGTAAACTAAAGAACTACCGAAAATACTACAGCCGGCTGGACGACCTACACAACAATCAACAAACATCACTCGACTTTTCATTTTCACAAAATCTAAAAATGCACAAAATAGAAAATCACAGAGACACTTTTTCTAAGGTACTAAACTCGAACAAAATAAGATATAGTAGACTGAGAAAGACTAAAAAGACGCAGACACACAGATCTGAAAACTCAAAATACACGCACACACCCAAAACATGCCAACGTTGGATTGAAAACATCATTTTAAACAAACCAAACCACCTAAACATTCTATGTTCTGGTTGCAAGCACAAAAACGCTATTCTAAGGCTGACAAAATACAGAAAACGCACAGCCACATCACTCACACACAAAATAGGTTTTATCTAGAAGAGAGGGACAAGAAGACCAACCTCCAGGGCGATCCGACGACTGAGAGGGAGAAAAGAGCGGACTTTGCTTGGCTTCACACCGTTCGGAACCTCGTTGATGCTGGAAATACACCATGATACCATGTCCTACAGCTGCAACACGTTGGAAATCCACCGAAGATGAAATGTGAACCGATTCTCGATCGGGGGGCGTAGAAGACCGGATGGAGGTAGAGCCGGCTCTTCTCGTTGGAGTGTTTTGCACTTCCAAACGAGAATAGGTGTTTCCCACCTCTGCTGCACCTGCAAAACACAACACACATGGAGATTAGCCAACATGGAAGCTAAAGAAATGAAAAGATTTGAAAGGGAGACGAGGTAGAAGGCTTGGATTTCAAGCTTTTCGTCATGTCTTCAATGGAGATGGAAGGAGGTGAGGGTTGAGAAGGGGGCTGGAGTTAGAATCGTGCCCCTAGGGCACGAAAATCAAAGCAAAGACAAGTCAGCCATGGGCGCCCCTCTCCTTTTGACGTTTTGGCTTCTTTGGGTTTATTTTCAAAAACAGTGTTAAAAACAAAAGAATTGTTGGGCGCCTCTTTCTGCAGTGGGTTTTCAGAAAATGTTTTATGAAAATGTGAATGGGTTGGAGCTGGGTTGAATCCATGTATTTTTGACCCAAATCCAAGATCCAAATGGGCGTCTGGAGCCAGATCTCTCAATTCGGATCCGATATTTGACCTGTTACACTGTAAATGCCATAATTCCTTCAAATTAACTCCGATTTCGATGAAATTCAAACCAGAGCTCCCTAACATCATTATGCACCTAAGTGTATGCTTTAAACCTATAGATGATGCATTTATGCAGTGAAAACATGTTAAGAAAATGTGATATTTATGCATCATCACCTATTTGAACCGCTTAACTTGCAAATGTTGTAACTTTGTACCCCGTTATTAGATTTTAGAGACTTTTGGTGTGTTGGAAAGATAAGATCTCGAAGTTTAAGCAACTACCAAAAATCTCATTTAAGGATCAAAACTGCAGTCAAAATGAAAACAACCTCCCCTTAGAACGATTTTCACTCAAAATGGTTCAATGACTTTGTGGGATGACTTGACAACATGGGATTGGTCCATATAACAATTTTTTCTTGAAAACCTACCCACTAAAAAACATGCCAAAATTTTGACTGTACAGATGTATTCAGAATGATTGATTTACTAGAAATCGACAATAGTGAATTTTGGATAGAAAAAATAGTATTTGGAGCCTCAAAAATTTATAAAAATTGTACGCCATTAATTTTTTGTAACTTTTAAAAAGCTATTCATGCATTGAAATCAAATACTCCAAGAACTGATTTTTATAAAAACAAGCATACAAATCACATCTGTACGGTTGTCATTTTGAAGAAAAAAATACCAAAAATCCAATAGAACGTGTGATAGATAGGTTTGGCATGTTTTTTAGTGAATAAGTTTTCATTCCTATATATATAGTCACAAGAATATGATAACTAAAAATATAGGCATTTTCAGCACTTTTTTTGCAAATTCAACCATGTGGATATGGGTGGCACAGTGAATTTGCTAGGAATTAACCATTGGATCATGTATTTTTGATGAAAAAAATGTGATTTTTGAATGCTTGAATATTTATGAAGATTACAAGCCATTGAATTTAAAGCCTTAAAAAATCTTGTTTATGCATCAAAATCAGACGATTCAATAGCAGGTTCTTATAAAACCAAGCATGCAGATTACATTTGTAGGGTTAAATTCAAGAGAAAAAAACAAAAAATCCATGAAAATCGCAATTCACACATTAGTTCTCATAATTTTGTGATAATATATCTACATAGCATGGAATTTTTTACATGAGTTTGCTCAAGTTGGGTTTGTCTCATTCATGGATGAGTCGGCACTTGCCAAAGTCACGAGCCCAGGCCCACTGGTAAACGATCACCAGCCCTACTTCATGTATTGTTTTATGATAGACCTAACCTTTTGCTGAGTATTCCGATCCAGCCATCTTGGTCTCTTCTTGACTTTCGTAATGATCGGTTCATATTACCTGTTGTTAGCATCTTTGGAGTATTTTAAGTTGGGACTATCCTTTTGTAAACTTCAAGAGCAAATCGATTTCGTGTCTACATTTATATGGCAAGTTATATGAAAAAATACTGCAACTTGCTTTTTATATAATAGTTGTGTTGGTCATAGTTAATTTTAAAATCACTAGCTTAGTCACCCTATGGAGTAGCGAAGAAGTATCTGAGCTTGTTTCTCATTGGAAGAAAATCTGCAAGAACTCTAGAGTTGCGAATTGCAAGGTACGGGCTTTCACAAGTTTTTTTTATAATTTTGCAATACCTCATACGATACTTTTTTAGAATTTTTGCAACATGCAGTGCTATACTTGTTACGAGTTTCACAAGTGTTTTAGAATTCTACTATCCTTTTTAGGATATCGCAACCTAAGATGCTATTTTGTTGGCAAGTTTGGCGGGTTCATGAACATTTAGTGTTGTGACCTCTCAAAGTCAGAAATAATTCACATCTGTGAGGGAGTAAGAGTTCAAAAAATGAGAGAATCTATGGAATTGTTCATTTGACAAATTATAAGATATTTTTTAAAAAATAAATTATTTTTATTTTACAATAATTTTCTATTTTATTTTTTGTAAAAAAATTATTAGGTTAGGTAGCCAGGACCAACGTTTTTTAGACTTTTTGCAAAATAGTCTTTCTTTTTTCATGTTTGGCAAAAAGGTGTTTTTATAAAGGCAAAAATGTCATTTGGCAGTAGGTTGATCTCGAATTTGTAGAAAAAGGAAAGCAGATCATGTCATGCTGAACATGAGCGTTTTTGCTCATCGTGGCCATCCGATTTGCATTTAAAAAAAAACTCAAAAGTCAATAAAATTACGTGGCACTCATCGAAAATGCAAACAGACGGCCACGATGTCGGCATGAGCAAAAACGCTCATGTTCAGCATGACCTGATCTGCTTCCCTCCAATTGGTTTTTGGTTTTAAAATAAAAGAGTAACCCTGAAGAGTTTCATCTTGGAATTAACGTACCGACACACACGCAGTGTGTGGTCATCAAGTAAAACTTCATGCTCAGCCTCCCTCCCCTTTTAGAGAAGAGAAGAGAAGACAAGACAGGAAGAAGAAGAGGAGACATTAGACATGGCTTCGTCCATCGTTTCTTTGGTGGTGAAAGAACTGGGAGCCCTTATTTCCAACGAGGTTGGGCTCATTTGGAATGCGAAGGATGATCTTGAGAAACTGATGAGCGAGCTGCAAGCGATTCAATCGGTTGCCGAATTTGCGGATGGTCTGCCATATTTCATGACGGAGGGAGTGAAGGACTGGCTGGAGAAGCTCAAGGACGCGGCTTACGATGCCGAGGATGTCATCGACGAGTACCAGGCATGGAGTGACTACGATCAAAAGGTATGCAGCCCCTTCACCTGCTTTGGCAAACGCGTACTGCGTCTTTACCGACTCGGCAAGGAGATGAAGGCCATCAAAGGAAGGCTCGCTCAGATATCGCAGGAGCGAGAGCGCTACAAGCTTGACGAAGCAGCAAGGAAGGCAGTTAGTATGAACCGAGCGACCACCTATTTTGTGGTGAAAGAGGACATCGTGGGCAGAGACTCCGACAAGGAAGCCCTCGTAGAGAAGCTGCTCTGTGAGGATGTGATTGCGGGCGGGCAGAGGAGCAACGTCCCCATCGTTTCCATTGTGGGGATCGGAGGCCTTGGGAAGACGACCATTGCCAAGATGGTCTTCAATGATGATCGAGTCAAGGAACGTTTCAATGAGTCCATGTGGTGGGTATGCGTCTCGCAAAATCGGAATGCCCAAGACTTGGTGAGAACGATACTGGAAGAAGTTAAAAAGACGGCCATAGGCGTCTCCGCGCTGAACACCATGTGTGAAATCCTCAGCGACTCCATCTCGGGTAAGAAATTCCTCTTGGTTTTGGATGACGTTTGGGAACTAGATTGGTGGAAGCAGTTGGAGGCACTGCTAAGAAGAGGAGCAAATGGAAGCAAGATCGTGATCACCACCAGGAAGGAATCCGTTTCAGACAGGATTCGAGCAGTTTATATGCATAAACCAAACGATTTCTCATTCCGCGAGAGCTGGAAACTGTTTTTGCAGAAAGCATTGGGGGAGGGCGAGACGGAAGAGGATTTGGAGAGGCTGAATTTAAAGGATATCGGGGAGGATATAGTTAGAAAATGTGGGGGGCTGCCGCTTCTAGTCGAGACAATTGGGAGCGTCATGCGATCAAAGGAAAGGAAAAGGGAAGATTGGAAATATATTGCAGGGAGTGGGATTTGGAATTTGTCATCCCCTCCATATAGCAATTTCCTTCCAGGTCTCGTATTAAGCTACGATGACCTGCCATCTCATTTAAAACGTTATTTTGCTTACTTCTGCTTGTGTCCAAAAGGTCGCACTTTGGCAAAGGATGACCTTACCAAGAATGTGATGGCACACAAATTTGTTGGGGATAAAGATGGAGCAGACATGGAAGTTATTGCAAAGGAGCATATCGATGATTTGTTAGGCCGCTGCTTGCTTCAGCTCGACAAGTCTAAAAAATTTCTGACCATGCACGATACTATCCATGATCTAGCCCTACATATTGCGGGGAGAGAATATAACTACAATTCTGTCGACCAACATACACGCCATCTGGTGCTTGACAAGGATGTGGGTTCGCTTGACGAAATTGGGCTGGAAGCAACCAAGATATTGAGAACACTGATGTGCTTTGGAGGCAGGTTAGCGGAATCCCCACTTGACAAGCATTTCACTAATTTAAAGAGGCTGAGAGTGCTAGATTTGACTGGAGGAGACTTCCTAAAGTTGCCTGACAGCATTGGAGATCTTATTCTTTTGAAACATCTCGACTTGATGTATACAAAGATAGAGGAGTTACCTGTCTCAATTGGTAAGCTCTACAGTTTGCAAACGTTGCTCTTAGGTGGTAGCCAAATTAAAAAGTTACCCAAAGAACTAGGGCAGCTATGCAACCTGAGGCATCTTGGTTTGGAAGACACCTCCAAGTTGGAGTTTGTTGCTGAAGGTTTGGGAAAGCTTTCTTGCTTGCGTACCTTGAATAGATTTATTTTATGCGACACGAATGGGACTGGTGTTGGTTGCAACATAAAGGAGTTGAGGAATTTGAGAAAATTGAGTGGGAAGTTGGTCATAGAACATCTAGAGAGGGCCGAACCAACAGAGTGTGCAAGCGAAGCTCGACTCCAAGAAAAGGACCATATTGACGATTTAGAGCTGGTGTATGGCAAGGTTATTGTTGATGAAGCAACCCCACAAGAGGAACAAAAGAAGATAGCGGAAGCTCATGAGAGTCTTTTTCAAAAGCTATTCCTGCCACCTGATCTTAAGAATCTGGGCTTCACCGGTTATTGCGGGAGGACATTGCCTGCACATTGGCTTCTGAATCATGACCATTCACACTTAAGAATGCTAAAACTTCAGAACTGCTTGTTTCTAAAATTGCTACCTGATTTTCCTACTATAGCATTTTTGTATCTCTACGAATGCAATTGTTTGGAAGCATTACTGATCATGCCACGCCTGTCAGAGCTGTCCGTGAGTGGGTGTAAGAGATTGAACAAATTGCCGAACATGCCTACACTCAGAACATTGAAGTTGGAAAGTTTTCAAGAGCTAAATCAACTCCCTTGCTTGCCATCACTTGTGACATTGGAAGCGAGAAAGTTAGCCAAATGGGAAGGTTGGCCACCGGATATGGAGGGAAGCGCAATGTCATGCCTAAACACGTTAAAAATAAGCGACTGCCCCAAGTTGAAGACCTTACCTCACTTTCCTGCACTCAAGAAACTGGAGACTAGAGAGTGTAAAGAGTTGTATGCCCTTCAAGAGGAGCATGAAGCAAGCATGTCTGCCCTAACAGAGATGGCAGTTTATGGATGCGAGAAGCTGCGTGGATTGCCTTGCATGCCAAAACTGAAGACATTGAAGGTAGAACAGTGCCATGGCCTAAAGCACCTTCCATGCTTGGGGGCACTTAAGGAATTGGAGATGAGAAGCTTGGACAATTGCGAAGGATGGTCGACTTCTGGGATGATAAACGGTGCGTTAATGTCACATCTGCGAAGGCTACAGATATTTGGGTGCCCAAAGTTGAAGAGATTGCCTCATTTTCCTGCACTCACCTTCATGGCCGCTGAAAGATGCCAAGAGCTGCGGTCGCTCTGGGGCGAAGAGGAACAGCCGGGGGAGCTAGAAACTCTGTTGGTGTTTGGTTGTCCGAGAGCGAGTTTCCCAATTGGCTGCTTGCCACACCTCACCAAGCTCCAAAATTTGGGAATCGGTGGCTTCCCGGAGTGGCCGCGCCAACCAGCATCATTACCCATTGCAGCTCTCCCACGCCTCAAGATCTTAGGAATGTCTTTTGTGCCCGGACGGATTCCATTGCCTGATTGGTTGTGGCATCTCTCCCACCTTGAGACATTGCACTTGTCCGGCGTTACTGATGCCACAAGCTTGCAGGGATCATGGCAGAAGCTGAAGCAACTAGAGCGCCTAACAATCCGAAACTGTCCAAAGCTCGTTACCCTGAAAGACCTCATCCCACCACAGGAGTCGGGCTCATCTCAACAGCCACAGCTCCCCATTCTCCCAAAACTTGAAGAGTTGAGGATCTATGATTGTCCCCAACTGAAATCACTTCCGGAAGGGCTGCAACACCTCATCCAACTGAAGTTCTTAACTTTAACGAGGTTACCAGAGTTGACATCATTGCCGCATTAGATCACCAACCTCCACAAACTTGAGGAGTTGAAAATTAAAGATTGCCCCAAACTTGCTTCGCTACCACCCGAGTTGAAACGCGGCCTTGGAACAAGACTAGTCATTAAAAGTTCCCCTTCTGGATGATCTGGGATCATAAGGCTACAAGTATTAAGGTAATTATTTATGCGTCTCACTGAGTGATTTCTGTCCACTCTTTTCTCTTGGTGATAGATTCATAATTATGTGTTTCACTTGATGTTTTTGGTTGCAATTATTGTACGCCAGCGTCCAGCTATAGGGAGAGAATTGCACAAGCACTAATAGGCTCCTGCACGGAATAAGACCAACAAAACTTTTGTCGGTTGATAAACTGTTAAGTGGCTATCTTTTTCTTCTTTTTTAACTTCCCTATGATGTTTGTTGTATTTGTTGTACCATCTATTCTTCAAGTAGTTTGAACTTTTGGCTCGAAATTTGTGTAATTCCATTGGAGGTACAAGCAAATGATGAGCTGTCACAAAGATACGATCAATTATGTAGGCTTACATGATTCGTAAAAGTGACACTGATTCCGCAAAATCTTGAAATGTATGACATGGTGACAAGTGTACATATCAGAGTTACCTGAAGCTTCTTAGATAGCTGCAAACTTGAATTTCGGAAGCTTGCTCCTGATACTCTTCTCTTTCGAAACTTGATGATGCTTTCTGGGCTTCATCTATTCTTATATGTTCTCTCACTCTACTTTTCATGTTTTTTCATGTGCTTTCTTTAAATTGGCAGTGTTACTTTTATTTTAGTTTTTATTTGTGTTTTATTTTGATTTTCATTCAATTCTTATATTTTTTTTATTTTTCGCTTTTCGCTTCTTATACATTTTAAAATGCATCGCTTCTTGCTTCCACTTCTTGTATCGTTTCCCGCTTTCGCTTTCTAGTCAGACAACCTTAGTATATATATATAATTAATTAAAGAAAAGTGTTTTATATTAATATAAAATATTTTGTATTGTTTATTTAAAATTTTAAAGGTTTTTTTTGTGTTTTGCAATATTTTTATACTAAAGACAAAACATTTAATATAAAATATTTTATATTGCTCATTTTTTTTTTAAAAATATTACCTATTAAGTGAGATGAGTCTCTCTCTCTAAGTCTATGTAGAGCAGGTAATACCTTTTACAGCAAAAGGCATTTTTTTCTGGTCATTTTTGGCGTCTGAACATGCATCTGACACAGGCTCATTTAGGCGTGTCACTGTGACATATATGACTAATTGTGCCTAAATCCGAGATTTATGGGGCTTGAGCTGAAATCAATGGGTCAGACTTGCATCAAATTGGGGTAGTGTTTAGATCTTGGTTCAATTATATGGGACGCCTGCTGGGACTGATTCCATTTCTCACCTGGCCCAATTAGGCAGGTGCTGGTGCAGGGTGGGTATGAACCACGAGCTGACCACTTCAGTTTGATACTCAAGCTCTTGTCTCAATCACTAAGAGTTTGTAGGTTCACATATGGGACCTTTATTTTTTGGAAAATTTTAAGAACCACACTTAAAGTTTTGGCAATAATAAAAGACACATCTAAGTTTTAATATTTTTTAAAAACACACCAAAATTCATGCTCCGATAATCAAGGACATATTTCCATCAATATAACCTTTGGCTATCATTAACCCAAATTGAGTTAATAAGATAAAGTTACTGAATCACCTTCAAAACAATATTTCTTTTTGAAAAAGAATTTTAAAAACATACTTAAAGCTTTGGCGATAATAAAAGCACACTCAAGTTTTGGTAATTGCAAATTGCATCCGACATTTACCAACAGGGGGCTCCGCTTGTCTGGTAGGAGTAGCTAGTGCACGCCACCTTGTGTTTGCGACGATGCAGGTTCAAACCCCAATGGTATAGTTGTATAACTGGTAGGGGTCTACCTAACCCCGGCTTGCATTTCACAAAAAAAAAAAAAAATTTGCAGCAGACATTTAACTACAACTTTGATGGAAGTAAACCATGGATCTTTGTTATCAACCATGAAAAGTTTAGATAGTTTTTATCAATATAGAAAACTTTAGGTGTGTTTTTTTAACACCCATAATTTAAGTGTATTCACTCAACTTTTGGTGATAATAAAAAATACACTTAAGTTTTAATAATTGTAGCACACATTTAACGACAATTTCGATGGAAGTAAACCCTGGATCATTTCTTATCAACCATTATGTTTTATCAATCTAGAAAATTTAACTGTGTTTTTTATTATTGCCCATAATTTAGGTGTATTTTTTAAAATTCTTCTTGTTTGTTTCATAATAAAAAAACACGAAAAGCAAATATTTGGATTGTTTTGCCCTGTTCATGCAATAATTAACTGGATCCAGCAAAGCATATGAGAAATTTGAAGAAAAACTTGTATTAGTTGAAACGTGCAAAGGAAATCAGAATCAAGATGATATGTAGCCCTCTCTTTAGTAATAACGCAATATTTGTTTGCTTTCTTTTTCAACACCATGCTGCCAACGATGTGAAATATTTTAAAACTAATGACAATTTACTAGTGAGAAAATGAGCGTCAATACATATGTATTTACTGAGAGTGAAAATATTAATAGGTAAAAAAGTGTTAATTAGTTCTGCCTAACTAAATCTTATAACCACCAATAGCATGAGTGTGTATACATATCCCATGAGCGTCACCTCCTGCGCAAGCCGAAGCGTGGCGACTCCCTGGGGGTGAGGGGTAAGCCCTCCGAGTTTTAGGTTGTCAAGATAGTGACCATAAGTATGGCAGGCTGAGCCAGTGACCGAGTCGGGTTTGACGAGATCTCAAATTTTCAGTTTGGATTCACTTTGATCTGAACCAGACCGAATCTGGGTCCAGTCAGTTTGAATCAATTAAAAGAGAATTGGATCTATATAGATTTGGGTCTGGATTGTATCTGACTGATCTGGATTCAAAATAAAATTGGATCTTGTTCGGATGAGTACTGTATCCAAATTAGAACTGGGTCTAGATTCAGTTTGATAGTTCTGGATTCAAATCAGAGCTGGATCATGATCCAACTCATTATTGGATGGACCAGTTCTGGATCTAGATTAGAAATGGGTCTAAATCCAGTTAGATAATTTTGGATTCAGATAAGAGATGAATTTAGATTCAGTTTTTGTGATTAAATTTTGAGAATAATTATCAAAATGATCAAAGTACCCTTATGTATGTACCCAAGATCCATTTAGGTAAAATAGGCATAACTTTGCACTTTAAACTCAGAATTGAGTGAGGTTTGGTGCGTTGGACTTGTATCGTAGAGGAGAATCTCTATCCTCTTATTTTATTCAAATCAAGGGCACAAAATCGAGGTCTGACGAGTCAACTCGGAAAAGGTATTTTGGTAATTTTGTCAAAATATGAGAAGTTATCTGTATTAATACGAGCATGCTTGTGTGATGATCAGATCCTACTATTAGAGCATTTTAAGACTCGATTATGACTAGAGCACAATATTTGTATTCGATGTAAAGGATATATAAGTAATTTTAGTTGTAAATAAATATTTTTGCATTGCATGTTATTATTGATGTTGTTAATGAGCATTGAGTGTGTGCATGATATGCATAAAAGGATCATGTATGAAAATATTGTAATGAAATGATTACATACACATGTTACTCGTGATAAGTCATTCATACTTGAAAGATATTATTTCTGTGATAACATATCTGTATTATAATTTGCAAATAACATGCATCATGATAAGATTGTGATTAAACTTGAGTTTATTTATTCTATTCATGTCATGTGAATGTTTATATTGAGATTAGTATACATAACTTCGTAAATCCCGAAAGTAGTGACTTGTGAAAAGGGCTACCTAGTTCGCGACAAGAGTGTAGCCACCATGGAGAGTGAGTCGTCTGTGATTTAACGATGTGGAGACTCTACATCGTTGTGTCCTTAGTATAATATAAGTGTTAACCCTAATGTCATTCTGAAATTGAAAAGTGAGACCTGTCATGATCATTTTATGATATCACTAGTGAGAGAACAAGTGAAATACGAGCTTGAGATTGTGTTTCAATGTAATAAACTTAAAATATGACTTAAGGTTATATTCACACAGTGTTTGGGACTCTAGATAACCATAGATGGTTGAAAGCTCATAGTTAGGATGTAGCATGAACCATGCTAAGATTGAGATTAAGCCTAACCTCCCAGTTAGCTATTGGTGGGGTCTTCTTTTTGTTTCATTGCAGTGCCTGGTGGTTCGAGGGTCACTGAGAGTGTATATTTCATACTCTAGCCAACTTATAGAATTGAGGTATTCTGTGGGGGTTGCTACTCTCATAGATGGCTATGACCGGTATAGCCGACCTAGTGTTAGTTTAGTATGAAAGAGTGTTTGAGAGAGTTAAAATGAAATAATTAAAACATGCAAACTTGTTTGGTGTGTCAAAAACTAAACTCAAAGCAAAGCTTAGAGCTTCACTATAATTGTAAGTTAAAGTTTTTATTTGCTTATAATTATTCCTTCTTAGATTGTAGACTCACCCATTGTATAATTACAACTATAGGTTTCAGGCACACTAGCACAGGCAGAACGCGACCAGTTACTTCTACTTTAGCAGAGCACTTGGTAGTTTTTATTTTATTGTCATTGAACATTTATGTACTTGTTATTTTCTCATGTTATGAATGATGAACATTGTGAAAGAAAATGAGTTATTCAAAAAAGAATGAAAAAAAAATAACCATTTTTTTTGTGAACTTTGTATGCTTTTTCTTTGAGAAGTAATACCAACCGGACTCGGACTCTCGAGGTCTTAGATCAGGGTGTTACTAAGACTCTTTTTGGGAGCCATAGATGCGAGGGGAGATAAGGATTTAGTGAATCCCACCAACTTCTGCGTATGTTTGGAAGTCCGGATTTGAGATGTGGGAGTAGAGATGACTCCATTCCAACTACGTCCTCACAAGGATGTACTTGATAACTCCAGTCTCATCGCCCATTCTTTCTTTACTCCCATCTCCTCTGCAACACCGACTCCCAAATAGAGCCTAAAATGTGATGCTGCCATGGCGTCTTGGGACTTGGGATGGAGTTGCCAAAAACATCTTATGAATGGTGTTGAAACGTGGTATTTGGGTTGCCAACTCCATCCTGAATATAATGTTTTGGCAACACCACTATTCCCAAACAACAGTGTGTTGGGGAAACTTCAACACTGCAGAAGGTGTTGGGGAAACTATAATGTATCCAGGTTCGCAAACAGATAGAGCATAAATAAATATCAGGCTCTGATTTATCCTGACTTAAGGTTAACTCCCCAAATTTACAGGTCTTTGTCATTGATTTGATGCGTGCACCAAAACTGGTGGAATTCTCCGGCTACATGAAATTTTGACATCATAAAATAGATGACTACAATTTGATTGTGCTGCTTAGTGCTTTGGTTAATGTAGAGAACCATAGTTTCTCCGGATTCCTTATTCAGGTTGGCATTACTTCTTTAGTTTTATACATAACAATGGATTCCATAATGTTCTATGTCCCCTGGTGCCTCTTGGGCTTAATGTCTTCACTGCTTGTTGTGTAGGGTTGCTCACCTGCATGCATTACAGTGAAGACTGTAAATATTACTTTTCTCAGACTGAAAAAGTTGGATACAGAAGCGTTCTTGGAACAAGCATCTGAGAATGCCCTGTTCACTTGTTTGCTAGCAAGCTCTCTGCATTTAGTAGAGCTAATTATTCATGCTTTTCTTTCTAAAAAAAAAGGAAAACAATTTGGTCTTTTAGAATGGATCACTTACCTGCTTCATGAATTTCTCTGTTTTTTCACAGGAACGACCATTCTACGGCTTCTCAGGACGCGCAGTTAAGAAAAACTATTGGGAAACACAGAAACCATTTTATAGTCTAGTTCATAACCTATCATCTGTGAAGATGTCGAACATTAGGAATGAATTTGACCTGGCTTTTGCAAGATTCACACTCATGAACACTCTCGTACTGCCACGGATGATGCTTATTTATCATAAAAATACCAGTTGCAGTAAGAAACTGAATTTTAAAGAAAGTTTGTCAAGGCTGATGAAGGCATCCTCCAATGCTAATCTTATCTTTGCAGACTTCCAATAGACATTGTCGCTAAGCATTCATGTATCCCTCTTTCAGTATGGACTTTTTTGATTATTTAAAAGTAATATGGATTTAGTTACTGATTAGTCACATACCCAATATCTAGAGCAGGTTTGTAAATATATAATTTAACAGTTCAAAGGATATGAAACATGTACTCTTCAAAATCTCCTGTTTACATTGTAATTAACATGACCTTGATGTAGAATTTGCAAAGTTCATGATCATTGCAAGAGTAGAATCTCTTTCCTATCAATCAGATTGATAAATAAATATCAATAAAGTTTCTTGTGATATTGATGCAAACAGATTTGATGTATAGAGGAAACCAGTGCACACTCCAGGTTTCTACCAAAGTTTTAACTGCCTAAGGATACTTAAATGAAGGTTTTATCCAAATAAGAGTGGATAAAACCTTGGCCGTTCTTAAATGAAGGTTTTAGAGTTTATATCCAAAAATGCAACTAATATTGGGTACCATTGAAGTACATGCTATTGAATTTAAATCACCATTTTTCTTATTTTTTCTAATTTATTTTTTAAATCAGACTTTATATATGTGATCTGCATGTTTGTTTGGTAGAAAACACGTTTTGAAATAGGTGTTTATAATGCATAAGCAGGTTCAAAATCTTTTAAAAATCATCACTCAACAGCCTATAGTAAGCTAAAATATTGTAACTCAAAAATTCGTGTTTTTACATTGGAAGCACATAATTCGAGGTGCCATTCCTAACAAACAGATCATGATAAATACATTTATGAGGTTGGATTGAGGTGATACAACTTGCACCTCTGATCTTTCATTTCAATGATAGTAAATATATTTAACCCCATATGTCAAAAGTTGCAATAAAGAAAAAAGGTTTTATTTGATTTCATGAAATACAATATTTCGAGTTCCATTCATTTCAAATGAGCATCATAAGCATACTGAGAAACATGGGTGATATTTTAAGAAATTGAGATATCTTGGTTGCTGTTTGTAACAGTGAAAATGTCATGATATGTTCAAAATATATGGGGTTAATATTATTTTAATGAAAACGTCATGATTTTATCATGATATTTATTCTTTTAACAGCGATATCATAAGAAAAATGAGTTATTTTACATGTTCTATATTTTTATTTTGTCGTTTTGTCATATTTTTGTTCTAATTTTTAACTTATTTATTTGTGTTGATATATCGCCCAATAAAAACGTGCTAAGATTAAAAAATAACTAAACTTTTCCGTTTTCACAATATTTTCTTAGCCGTTATTTTCCCGTTTTAAACCTTTATTACGGTGATAAAGCTTCCAAATCACTTGCAAAGCGAGCTTGTGCAAGCTTTCAGTTTGCAGAGGTTTCACTTCACAATGAGACTCCCACTCAGATGATATCATGAGAGCTCCCGATGCCGGAGATGGAGACGGCGGCACCGAATTCCTCCTCCTCCATCACCACCACCACCGCCACCACTGAGCCGGATGATCGCCTCTCCGACTTGCCACATCACCTCCTCCTCTCCATCCTCTCCCTCTTGCTCACCAGGGAAGCCGTGGCGACGTCCGCCGTCTCGCGGCGGTGGAGGAACGCCTGGTCCTCCCTTCCCAACCTCGATTTGGGGAGCGAATTGGTGAAGACCGGCGCCTTCGGGACTGAAACATGGGCGGAGGTTGTTCTCCGCCTCCTCTCGCTTCGAGATGCCCCGGTTCTCCGGTGCCGGATCTCGAACGAGCTCGAGAAATTCCGCCCCTACGTCGACCGAGCGATCGGAATTCTCGTGGATCTCGGGGTGCAAGAATTGGTGGTCGGTTCGGCGCGTATTGGTGCCTACAGGCTGCCTTCTTCCCTGTTCCGGTGCGATGTGATTAGGGTTTTGGAATTGCGGGGTTGCGTGATCAGGCTACCGGAGGGGTTCGAGGGATTCCGGCGACTCGAATCGCTGAGGCTTGTCGAGGCCACGTTTGACGGCAATACGTTCGATCGACTGGTTCGGGGGAGCTCGGCGCTTGAGAATTTGGTGGTGGATGGATGTTTCGGATTCAGGAAGCTCGTTGTTTGTTCCCAGACTCTCCAGTCGTTCGATGTTGCTTGCAATACGTGGGAAATTCTCGAGATCGAGCACGCCCCGCGGCTTTCACGGTCGTCGGTTTCGCTGAATTTCTTGAATCCGAAGCATACCCGTGATCTCAGGCCACTTCTGCGCGGACTGCTTCGTGTTGGTTCTCTTTCGTTGCGCAGCGACTTCGTCTGGGTGAGGTTTTCTCTTAAACCATTTTCGATTCGAGGAACTGGGTAATGATTAATTCCGAGTTTTAGTTATTCATCTGAGTTTGATCGATTCTAATGGAACAATTGATTCATCTGAAAGCATTGGTATCGAGTGTTATGTGTATTTGTTTCTCTTTTTGGTTGGTTTTGACGGAATTGATCCATCTGAAGAATGCAGTACCAGTTTTCCAGAGTTGATGCCTCTGGTTCGTTGGATTTGAAGGAATTTGATTTCTATAAAGAATTGGGTATTATTTTTTATGTAGATTGTGTTTCCTGCTGGATGGGTTTTGGTGGAATGATGGTGGTTTTTATTTTTTGGGTCTAGGTCTGTTTCTGGGAAGGCATCTCTTCGAAAAGCTTCCCTGCTACCTTCTCTAATCTGAAGAAGCTTGTCATAGATGCGAATTTGAGAAATCTGGATGATGTTGGTGTTGTTTCCTGGTTTCTCGAAAACTCTCCTCATTTGAGTGAGCTAATTGTCATGGTTAGTACCTGAATTTTTTCTTCTTTTTTGTGTCAGTATCATTATTCATATTAAACTTCATCCTGATTTTGATATTTTGGCATCAGCTATGTTCTCCACTTTTTCTTAACTTGTACACTGTGTACTGGATACTGAACTTTGTTTTGGTTTTGGCATGTTTAGAGCAGATGCTGAACGTTGTATCAGTTTTGGTGTTATCATTTAAGGTCAATTTGATCCGAAACTGCTTAACTCTAAAGGAGTTTCTTAACATCTTTCTCTTCTTTTACAGGATCAGACACACTTTTCTGCTAAAACCACACTAGATATCAACCACTGGAGGACACAGAGACCCTTTAATTGTCTGATTCATTACTTTTCTAAGGTCGAGATATGTTTTGCTGCCGCACATGAATGTATTCTGGAGTTCATGAGATTCTTGCTTATGAATGGCCAAGTACTCAGACAGATGACTGTTGTCTCTCTTGTACGACAAGATAACATCTTTAAGCTTAAGAAGGGATTGCTGGCTGTTCAAAAGCATTACCCTGGTGTGCAACTGTCATTCAAGCATTTGCAAAAGGTGTAGGTATATTTCAAATTACAGGTTCTTGACAAGTTTATGATAGAAAATTAACATGTATAATTATTCTGTAGGCTGGTTGATTCTGAGCTGCTGGTCTTTGTGGAAATTATAATGCCTTGCTTTATGTATATGTTGGATCGTTGCCTGCTGCATTGTACATCAAATTGTGCATTTGATCTTTCATGTTGTGTTAATATACATTTAACCTGATAACAGAAAAATGTTGATATCAATCAACACAAGTATTTGAGCCAAGCAACTCTGTGTTTGGAAATGCATCAAGCTTCTTAACTCCCCAAGATCATAATAGTAGGAACTATCTAGTTCATGTGACCGTCTTGCATGTGTTACTTAAGCGTTCACCTTGCATAGCTTGGAAAGTGATGCTGGTAAATGTTCAAAAGAAAAGATGTGGCTTGTTGATATCTTGTAGGCAATCTGAAACTTCCACTCCTAGTTTGATTCTTCAAAATTTATCAGATAAAACTTCCACTTCTATAACCAATATGTGGTTTGTTGATATCTTGTGTATTCTATAAACTAATGATCCTGCTTCAACTGTTACCTTAGCTGCACCTAGTTATCCCTGAAACTTGTAAAAACTGAAGCTCCTCAGTAACCTATCAACTTTTTCTTGGAAGTCTATAGTAGAACTTTGAGCTGATTTTGTCTAGGATGTAAAAGGTACTTCAGATTAAGATAAGTTGTCTGATTAAGATAAGTTTGTCTTTCCTAAATAAGGAACAAACTAGGGCTGTTTTTCACTTTTATGATGATAACTGAATGTTGCATTTAGCGTTGCTTACTTAATTGGCTCCTAGCGAGCTTTTAATTTAGCTTCAATCAGCACAATGCAACATTGAAGTTGACAACTGATTTCGTTTGAGTTAATGCAAACTGTATGCATTCTATCTATGTCCAGAGTTAAATCCATATTTTACATAATGATAAATATCTTGAAGATATGCATGACATGTGCCATCTTTTAGCATTTCAGAGAAAGAAAGAGCCATATCGTATGCAGGAACGGTATGGGCATATCCAATTTTGTAATTTTTCCCTTTTGTACCAACTAGGGTTTTATGCCCTTCGTTATATTTATAGTCACCTCTTTTTGAGAGTTGGGGTATGAGAGTTTCGGGTGTATTGAGGATTAGGGTTTTGAAAGCTCTATATCTTGCCTTTGTATTTCATTGCATTTGCTAGTGAATTTCTTAGTCCTTTGCCCGTGCATGTAGGCTTGAGCGTAAATCTTGTTCTTTTCTTCTCTTTATCTTGTGGTTTGCTTCGTTTTTGTTGTGGTTTACATAACAAGGTCTCATAAAAAAATTTCCTTTTTTCTAAAAGAAAGGGCCTTCATATTCAAATGATTCCAGTTGAAATTATATGTTATTACTTGTAACCCTTTTGCTTCTTGGGATCTCATCACCTTCCCCTCTTGCATTGACATTATGTTTTTTTTAATAATATTTCATTTTTCCTTGCTCCTATTAGAAAAAAAGATAGTTGAAGATGATTGATATTGACAAAGTTGTTTGTGTTGATTTAATGAGTGTGCATTTCAATTTTTAAGTGCATAATTCAATGTAAATTTCAAATTGTTTTGTTTTTAAATGTATTTACAATCCTTGTTATGCCACGTTTTAGGATCAATTGATAGTTATAACTAGCACGTTGAGGTGGTCATTCTAAATTCACCCTTTTATGATGTGATTGGGATTGCTAATCTATTTCATGAGTTAATCCAATCAAATTTATGGAGCGTACTCCCTAGATCTAGAACATTTGCATGCACCTTGGTGGACCCATCATTATATCTGTATCTAACTTTTATTAGGTCTTGGATGATTAGATACTGGTGGTGGTAGCAGATTAGATTCATCGGATGCATGAACTGTATTTGACATTTTTTCTAAATTTATATGTGAAAATGAAAACTTTTTGTTTATTTGGATCAGTTTCAGTGTTTTCATTCAGACCCTGTGATACTTGGAGTTTCCAGTTCAGATTGATGTTTTAGGGCTAGATTTGGTCAATTCTGTTAAGTTTGCAATGTTGGCCAGCAAAAAAACAACTTGAATCTATCCTATTGAAAATTCTTGTCAAACTTTGGTATTTATCGAATAGTGTTTACTGTATTACTTCTTTAAACCACTTGTTAACCTATAAGTTGGTTCTTCCATCTAGAAATGGATTTGGACATTTTATTTACTATTGGCAGAATCTATTTATTTATTATGGGTTGGATCATGTCCAAAACGAAATTTGAGGTATATTTTGAATCACATTCCAAAATATGTTGCAAAGAAGGCAAAAAATGTTAAAAAAAAATGAAATTGTCGATTTGAAAGACAACTTATCATGATTAATATTGAAATTGCAAGATGAAACTCATTTATAAGAGATACTCAATTAAATAAAATTTTCAGCATAAAATTATGTGCTTTAATTTTATTTACTTGATTTCATTTTTTTACTTCTTATACTTATGCTTCAATATTAAACTTCCATTTTATGCTTGGTATCTTTTTAGGTTTTTCCATTATTGCCCGTCCCTTTGGTGTGTGTGTGTGTGTGTGTGGGGGGGGGGGGGGGGGGGTTGGCGTCGTCAGACTAGTAATGGTAAAGGACCAAGTGCCATGGTGCAACTAAAGCATAAGGTTGATTAAATATTGATAGTAGATTGTTGAATGTTGACTATATACGCTGATGATGTCTATCTTTGACAAAGTGGACACCTGAAATTGAATAAAGAGTTTATGTATGATTGACATAAAAATCATAAGAGATAGGACAATGAGGTCACGAAAATGTTGAAAGAGAATAATGCTCTGTTTGGGAGAAGGCACTTGAAGGGATTTGCAAGGAGTTGAAAAAGGTACAGATATTGGATTTCAATGGAAATGGCTTTCAAGGGATTTTTAAACTACTTCTATTGTTTGGAAACACTAGTAAATCATGGAAGGATTCAGGCTTTTAACTCTTTCTAATTTCTTACCATGTTTGGAGAGCAATTTAATGTAAAATGGGATTTGATTAAAGTTCCATCAGATTTAATGCATAGAAAAAACTATATTTGATTAAAATCTATGAGGTTTTATTGAAGCATTCACCTTCAATAAAAAAGTGCCCAAAAAAATAGTACTAAATGCAATTAAAAGCTGAATTAAGATTTTAATTATATACATTGAAATATCAAAATTAAGCATCCTAAAATAATCAACCAAAAAATAAAAATATAATAGAAGTTAATAAAAGACTACCAATGATGCGTGTGACCACCTATTTAAACAAGAGATAAAACTCATAGGAGAAAAAAGCAGTTATCCAGTACACAAACCAACAAATCAGGCACCCACCGGAATGCACTCACCGGACTCTGCCTTATTCAGGGATTCGTAAATTCCTCCTCTTCATAGGGGGAGTTGAAATTAAGGTTTTATGAGTTATGGGTTTGGCGGATTCTTAGCCAAACTTCATGCCTCCCTTCATTTTCATCTCCCAAACATCCTCCAAATTTTCTTGGAGTGGTCCAACTCAGATAATTGTTTCCGACACCCTTTTTCCAAACACAGCTTTAAGCAAAGTATATTATTTTTTAACAAATTAATCTATTATGTTTGATATTAAGAACTTAGTTGAAGCATACCCTCTCAGCAATCTATATACCACCAGAATGATCAATTATAAAATCCAGTATTAGCAATAATAAAAAAGAACATAACAAAATAAAAAAGAAAGAGACCAACACCTAAGGATCAAGAAAGAATGGGATAGAAACAGGCTGACTACCTTCCTTCCACCCCAAGCATCATGGTCCCTCGGATGATCAACCAATGACCTCTCAATATCTCTTATATATATAGGAGATAGGGGGACAAACAAGAGCAAAGGTGAATCGGTATGCTGAGGATGAGAGTGTGTGTGTGTGCAGCGGAATGAGCACCGTTGCTTTGGGGATAAGAAATGACAGATGAAGCTTTAAGGATAAAAGGCAAAGGATGAACGGTCGTGAATGTGTTATGAGGAAAATATATATATATATATATATATATATATAGAGAGAGAGAGAGAGAGAGAGGAAAATGAAGGCTTTAAATGAGAAAGAGGGAGTAAATGTCATGAGGAATAGGAAAAGGAGAGAGGAAGAGATGAGAAGGAAGCTTACGGCCTTTTACTTTTGTGGGGATGCATAAAAAACAAAGTTAAATGAAAAGCAAGAAAGGCGCGGCCGGCCTCCTCGCTTATGGCTCATATTTTATTGGATGTTCTGTGCATTGTATGGGTCGAATGACCTGACCGAGATTACAAGTGGATCCCCCCTTATTTTAGTTTGCTGTTCTGTACTTGTCGCCAAATTTGGGGTTCGATACCTCATCGCCTTAAGTTCTTATTTCTGATGATTAATAAAATATTTTACTTGTTCTAAAAAAAAAGGCAACAAAATGCTTTAAATGTGGTTGTTGAAAGATTAATTTGATTGGTTGCAAAGAGGGCTTCGGTCACACCAACACTCCGTAGCCACCACCAGTTAAGGCACCTGTACACCTCGTAGGATTGAATTGAGTCTGGGTCAGAGGGGACAACACCTTCTTCCCAAGCCCGCTGCCACTTGAGAGACCTGAGCAGGTGTGTAGGGAAAGCTAGTTAACTCCTTTTCTATGGATCCAGGGCCAAAGGGGGAAGGTCACATCCAGAGCTAGCACTCTACTATATGTTCCAAGTTGGATCATGATCAAACTGTATCTACTCACGAAAATCCGGATCCAGGTCAGCTCAGACGGATCCTATGCATTAAGCCCAAACCCAGGTCACATTGGATCCAAACCAGGTTGGTATAGGTTTTGAGACTTGGTGGTGCACTTTCAATGACGTGGTGTGCGAGAAAAAACTGCAGCCAAGTTGGACTGAAACTCTCAGGTGATGGTGCCAAAGAACAGTAAAAGAAATAGTGGGAAATAAAAAAAAGGTGCTCAAAGGCACCGACTTGCAAATGCTTTCAAACTCGGAAATTATTGAAGAGGACAAATCAACACGTCTAAAATTATCGTCCTTTTCTAGATTTTGGTTTATGCAATTATTGTGTGCTCTGATTTGAAAATCGAGTCGCCCTCGAATTTTTAATTAGATACCAAACAAGGATGGCAGTGGACGGGACGAAAACGGCCTCGCTCCGTTTGAACCGGTGATGGACAACATGAAACGGGCATGGAGGCGAGGATGGACTTAGGATTTTTCCCGCCCTGCCTCATCCTCAGTCTCAGCCTTGCCCTACTTCATCCCGTCCCCAATCCTTCTTTAGGGATGGCAATGGATCGAGGAGAAACATGGTCCTGCCCCGCCTGACTCCGTTTGGACCAGGGATGGAGGTTAAAGTCATGACCCATGCAGGGATAGAGGGCAGGATTTGGAGATGGGGCGAGGGTGGAGACCTTGTCCCTCGCCCCCGCCCTGATCCACTGCCATCCCTAATACCAAATCCTACTTGGGAAACCCATTGCCTGGATTGGTTTTAGTGATCTAGTTAAAAATTTATTTACACAACCAAAAATTACTTTGGTCAAGACTAACACACTGTGGTGATTAGAAATTAAAATAATATCAGTTGCAACCATAGTGACAAACGTTTTTATCGGCAAAAACTTGTGAGAAATTGAAAATTTTCATAAATCTCACTTTTTTTGCAAAATCTTGGAAATAAAAAAATAAATTTAAAAATATTAAAATTATTTTTATAAGAAAATTTTAATAAAAATTATTTAAAAGTAAAAATTACATGTTTTTTTCATGACATACAGCCGTTTAAAATGTAAATATCGCGTTTAATTTGTGGTATTTATGTTTTTTTTTTCACAAATCTCTCGATATTTTGAAAATCTCATGAGAAATTGTTGTTTTAAGCTTTCAGGCAATTTCTCGTGATATTATCATGAGATTTTCATAAATCTCAGTGATATTTGTCACTATGGTTTCAACAAACAAGTTCATGAACTTGGTCATGCCAAGATGTAGTTGAGCACCAACGGGGGGGCTCCGCTTGTCAGTTATATCATGTCACCTTGTGTTGGAAAAAAACTCCGTTTGGACCAGGGATGGAAATTAAGAACTTGGTCATGCCAAACATGTATCAAGCTACTCCCAGCTCGGTTGTGACATGGACATCAACACAAACTCAATTGAACCGAGACACAAAAGATGCTAGTATGTATCTTTCTTCCTATGTGGTTCTCCTCATCACACCAAATTTAATGTGGGTATGCATGAAAGCGAGTGGTTTTATGTTCCGGGCAAAAACAGTTTTTAAGAGGACAGTACACTGGCCCTCTCTTTAATATGGCTGGGCAGCCAACTACGTGGCTCTCTTTAGTTGGGCAGAACACTTATATAAGTATTTCTGCCCTGAACACTCTGCTTGCCATATTATCTACCTTTCAATGTCAAAAATAAAGAGACTAGTGAACCATGGAAAAACAAGCACCACTCAAATGCCAAAGGCCGTCTTGAGGAATTAAAGATTACCATATATTTTCTTCCCTGCTGTAGAGAGAGTGCTGACTTATTATCAACATGACTTGTTGACAACGCAACCGTAACAAACCAAACACCTATAAATGCCTCATCCACACCCATACTCTGCTTAGCCTACTAACCGAGGAAGAAGATATGGTGACCACCATTTTTCTCTTCGTTTCTTTAGCTCTCTGTCTTTCATGGATAGTGAAGATAGCGTACTCAATATGGTGGGAGCCCAGGCAGCTTGCAGAGACCCTCAGGAGACAAGGGATCCACGGCTATCCTTACAAGCTCATCATTGGAAACCTGTGGGAAGCAGCGAGTATGCAACAACAAGCATGGTCTAAGCCCATGGGCTTCTCTCATGATATTGTCCCTCGAGTCTTGCCCTTCTTTAAAGAAGCTGTTGACAAGTATGGTATGTTAGCTAGTCTTGATCAGACTTCCAGTCGTTATTATTATTAGTCACTATGCAAAAACTTGGCTAATTGTGCTGATTAGATATTTGCTTGATGAATTAGTTCAAAAGATGCTATGCTCTGTCTTCTTATGTAGTAATCATTAAGATCTCACTTAATCTCATTCAGCATAAAAGCACTAAGCATATCAAAATAAATCAACATTTCATTCGATGTTTTAGAAAAACTACAAATATATTAATCCAGTGGATACCAGGATTAACAGAATCTGGAAAAAATTCAGTTTCTTTTTATTCCCCCCCCCTCTCTCTCTCTCTCTCTCTCTCTCTCTCTAGTGTTTCTCAAGGTCCCCAAAATTAGTTCATGGGCTTTTCCTCTTTAAATCTCTTTAAAATATCGCCCACAAGGGCTCGGCTCGGCTCGGCTGATAGGGGCTGCTTGTGAATGTCACCAAATTGGCGGGATGTCACAAGTTCGAAACCCATGGGTGGCATCCCTTGCGGCAAGGTCAGAATATCACCAAGTTGACTGTCACAAGTTTGAAACTCAAGGGTGCACATCCTTTGCTGCAAGGCCGGAACTGGCTATACAACTGAGTGGGCAAGGGGGGGCTGGGGTATGAAACCCCAATGAACTTGGTAATTGAGCCGGTTTTTTCCTGGTTATTAAAAAAAAAGTTCACATGCTACTAATTTTTATGAGCACCTATTTTTAGTGGATTAAAATATTTGATTGTGATGATTCTGTTTGGTAGAGGTCCATGAGAATTAAGGATTTGGCCCTTGAAAAAAGTGCAGGTAGATTAGCTCTCACTTGGTTTGGAAAGACACCTCAACTGATCCTTATGGATCCAGAGATGGTAAAGGAAGTTCTTTCAAATAAATTTGGACACTTTCGGAAGCCGCCCACACCACGTTCATTGCAGATCCTAGCTTTGGGCCTTGTGAGCTTGGATGGAGAAGAATGGGCACAGCAGAGAAGGCGTCTCAATCCTGCCTTCCATTTGGAAAAGCTGAAGGTTTGCAGTACAAATCTTTCTTCAAATCCAATAAATTTTCATCAAATAAAGCCCTCTCACGTCATTAAGAACTTGCCGTTGCAAGGCATTTACACGCACAAACACAAACACATCTACCTTGTAGACAAAAAATTTACTGCTAACCATACATTTTTACTCCCACCAGCTCACATTTGCGGTGAACGGAGTCAAAAGGTACATTTTTGAGAAAAAATGGATGGTTAGCAATCTAAAAATGCATGGATTGCTAACCATCCATTTTTTCTCAAAAATGTACCTTTTCTCCATTACGCAAATGTGAGCTGGTGGGACAAATATACCCATAGGCACAAAGACTCTCTCTCTCTCTCTCTCTCTCTCAACTGGGGTCTGAATAAATCACAACGATTTTTGGTAAGATTTGATGAAATTTGGGTCAATATTTACACTCAATTAACTTGGTTGGATAAATTTGTACTACGTTTGGCTTGGGGAAATGAAGCTCGTTGGAAAAAAAAAGTTCCATGGATACCATAGTTGGTGGGTGCAATTTATCCTGCCCTTTGAGTGGAATTACAATGGCCACCAATCGTTTTTCCTGTTTAATCCCACCAACTTGGTGGTGGCCAAGAAATTTCGCGTAACTCCTTTGCTGCAACACCCAAATGATGGACTCGTGGTTTCAGAAGAAAGTGAGCATCATGGAACCTTTTCTCTCATCTAATACACGGCCATGCATCTAGAAGAGTCATGGTAAGCTAAATGATATAAAGATGTAGATCCAACTTAGTGTACTGCTGCACCTGATCACCCTCCATCATCCCAATGATGGAGGGTGATCAGGTGCAGCAGCACACAAAGTGTGAACCTCCCTCACTTAAAAGTGCTATACCCAGTGTGGACACGTATTCAGAGTGCTGGGGAGGGGCGGACTGGAGACCATCCAAACCATCTGCCTTTTCCAAAACGTGACCACACCAGGACCAAAAAGGATCCCATCATTTGACATAGGATACAAAGTATTTTATGTTGATTCTGGCTGTCTGGCTGATGCATCTGGATGGTTAAGGTCAGTCCACATCCAGGTGAGAATGTGGACTAGTCTTAGCCGTTGGTTAAGGGCAGTAGGATTGCACCCATCCTATTCAAATGATGGGATCCATACTCCACCAGGACTCAAACCCTTGATCTCTCACTGACAGCCCAAGCACTTTAACATTGCACCAAGCAATGACCCTCGGATCCATAGCCAACTTGTACCATAAAAAAGGGCACCATCACAATCAACCTGCTACCTCTGTGTCATTGGTTATAAACTGTTGGATCGGATTGATGTCTATTTTGTTCATAATGCCTTCCTCAATTCATAATGTTTCAATGAAAGTTTCACATTTCAACAACAAATTAGTTTTATTCTTTCAAATTTTTATTAGCTTTCGTGTTCTAAAATAGCCGAGACATTGAAGAATATCCAAAAGGTTACTTTTAGAATTCAATCTCTATTTGTTCCATTTGAAAAGAGAAGGGATTCCAAGAAATCAATCTTTGTTTGATTGATTAATGTATGATATTCTGAATCATTGCTAATGGAATCAAAATTCTCTTTTGGATCAGATAACTTTTGAAAAGAAACATCAAGGTTTCTCTAAAGAAGGCAGCTTCCTAATTTCATTCTAGGAGAACCTTCACAAATGTTATCACGAGATTGATATTTGTAACTATGTTGACAACCTTGAAATTTTAGACTTTCATCTTTATAGACCTTATTGTCATCTTTACTTAACTTTTGTCACTGGTTCTGGTGAACAGGACATGCTACCATCATTTGGTTCTAGCTGTAGTGAGTTGGTTCAGAGATGGGAAAAGTCAATTGGGCCGCAAGAATCTTGCGAATTGGATGTGTTTATGGAGTTCCAGAATCTTACTGGGGATGTCATTTCTAGAACAGCCTTTGGCAGCAGCTTTGAAGAAGGAAGGCATATATTCCTGATGCAGAAGGAGCAAGCAGAGCTGGTAGTCCAAGCCTTTCGAATGATTTATGTGCCTGGAATGAGGTAAAACAGACTGTCTGCCTATGGTTTCACAGTATGCTCATTGGTGAACCAAAGAATTCATGTGACAGAGAAAAGTATTATGCATTTCAGTCCAATGTTGATTCATATGATTAGCAAAGATTTAGGACTACTCTCGTTCAATTCTATTCAACTTGGCAACTGTGCTAGAATTTAGTGTAAACATGTTTTCTTTACAGCAGCATTACTAGGAGAATATAATCAAAATTAAGCATATATGCTACTGCAAAACAGGTTCTTGCCGACAAAGAACAATCTCAGGAAAAAACAGCTGAACAGAAAGATCATATCCCTGCTTAATAATATAATTGAGAAGAGAGAGAAAGAGATGAAGTTGGGGATCGCCAAAAATGATGATTTGCTGGGCATATTGTTGGAATCAAATGAGAATCACCATGTGAATGGAAGCAAGGGGATGACAAGAGAGGATGTCATAGAGGAATGCAAACTGTTCTACTTTGCTGGCCATGAGACAACTTCAGTGCTACTAACATGGACCATGATTCTGCTTTCCATGCATCCAAGCTGGCAGACGCGTGCGAGGGATGAGGTTCTCCAAGTTTGTAGGAAGGATACTCCCTCTTTTGATAGTTTAAGCCACCTAAAGACTGTAAGTTCTGTTTTCCTGTGAAGTTTGTTTGTGGAAACAAGTTGGTAAAATATCAGGCATGCGTTAAGCTATGCTATGATTTGAATTTGATGAGCCCTGACTTGAATAAGTCCATGTGACTAACTAAGCACCTTGGTGTCGGTTGAATATTTAGCTTAATAACTTTCTGCTATCTTGATATTTTGACAATGTTCATCTGCAATACAGGTCACTATGATCCTATATGAAGTTATGAGGCTATACCCACCTGCAACTTTTATGGTTAGACAAACTTACAAAACAATTAGAGTGGGAGATGTCACACTCCCAGCAGGAGTCCGTTTGGTGCTTCCAATGCTCCAGATCCATCATGATCCTAAGTTTTGGGGCGACGACTCAGATGAATTCAATCCAGAAAGGTTCTCAGCAGGAGTTTCAAATGCATCTAAGCATCAGCTGGCCTTCTTTCCATTTGGTTGGGGTCCTCGAATCTGCATCGGTCAGACATTTGCACTAATTGAGGCTAAGATGGCGCTTGCCATGATTCTGCAGCGCTTCTCCTTCGAGCTCTCGCCATCCTACATTCATGCTCCACATACAGTCATAACACTTCACCCACAGTATGGAGCTCCAATAATCTTTCATGCTGTCTGAGAAAACTATCACAATTTCCTCAGTTTGCTTGACAATATAGTATGTCAGGGACCAACAAAATGCTTGCGCATGGTATAATACAAATATGAAACTATGTAGTCCTCCGTTTCTGTAAGATAAATTGGTCTATTGCAGTATGTATTTCAATGTTTCATACAAATAGGAAACTATGTAGTCCTCTTTTTCTGTAAGAGAAATTGGTATATTACTGTATGTATTTCAATGTTTCTTCGGCATGAATTGTAATCTATAAAACTATGTTAAGAATTAGAAATTTCCTCTAGTTTTGTGGAATATAAATTTAAACTTCACCATTAGAATCATGAATTTTTATTCTGAAAGTGGAGGAACAGAGAACACTATAATTCTTCAAAGATACAAAAATGGATCTCGTCTTCGATACTTAGTGAAGTCAGCTTGTTAGTGTGTTTATTACTATGAGGACATTATTCAGTAGATATATGGAGTATAGTAATAATGTCTAAAAGTTAAAGCATACAAGTTGATGCTGCCGTGCGTCCACAATCAGGGGCATTGCAGGGAATCGTCTGAAGAGACAATAGTGTCTTTTGGAAAAGGTCGGCAAAGTTTACAAGTGGCAGCAGAAAACTCCCCACCTTTTTTGCAACGTAGTTCAGAAGTCATGTGGGTCACCCTTCTTTATCACTTGGCCTGCTCTCCCACTTTTTGGTGCCAGCACTGCTTGGTTTCGCTTTCGGCTTTTCTCCCATAACATGCATAGCGTCAAAAGTTAAAAACGGCAAAACATCGGCAGCCAAAAATCTCTTATTTTTTGGTAAAATCTCGGCAATAAAAAATAAATAAATATATATAAATAAATTTTTTCAAGGAAATATAAATAAAAACCACACAGTGTTTTTCACTTACCGTTTTTAACTTTCGACTGGCAATTTTTTGGCGAGATTTTCATAAATCTTGGGATATTTGTCACTATGATAACATTAAAACTAACACCATTTCGATAAAACGGATTCAATTAAAAAAAATTGATTATATAAATGAAATAAACTCTCTCTCTCTCTCTCTCTCTCAACTTCAGGTAACCTCATGTAGATTCCGATACCCTTCCACTAAGATGGCCAGCCATCATATCCAATCCAAATAAATGAGTATACTTAAAAAAGAAGCCAACTTGCGAATGCTTCCATCACTGTATTGTTGAAAAGGACAGACAACATCACCAACATTATCGTCCCAACAAACTATCAGAATCATGCAAGAAAGTATCAATGCCTCTCTGTTTTTTAGGCAATTGATGATGATTTCTCTCCCAGTTCCCCTCTGGTTAGGAATCCGAGTCACAAAAGACTCAAATTTGCGAACCATGAAATTTCAAGATGATTTCAATAACAGTCCCAGTCGAAAGTTTTAGAGCACTGGGCTCATAAGTCTTATCATAAGCCATTGTGCCTGAATCAATCTATACAAAAGTTAGAAATAGTGTAGCAAAGGTGTGATCAGAGAAATCACAGTCAGCTTTGAAATGGAACATGACCACCTATTGTGACTAGCATTTGCTGCTGCAGAATAAACTAATTTGAAAATGGGGTAACATGGTTGATAAGGCATGAGTTCCAGTATCATAAGTGTTTGCTCATAGGAGCAACCACGAATTTGATCAATTACCCTTCGTGCTTTCTGAGCAGACATACCTATATGTCGAGCTAAAGCTCGTATTTCTGTACCCTGAGTCTTCTTTATCATAGGGTTTTACCTCATCATGAACATAATCACCTTGCATTAGCAGTAAAAATTTGTAGCACTGAAATTCATGAACTTGGTCCCACCTGAATGTGACTTAACTTTAGGCCTGATAAGGGTCCACTTTAACTAAATCCACAAGTAATATGAAAAAAGAGCTTGGACAGCTACACGTACTCCATTTCAAAAAATTGAATTTCATGAACTTGGTCATAACAAGATAAACCTTTAAGAACTCACTAAAAACTAGTTTAGCCATTTCAAAAGATTGAATTTCATGAACTTGGTCATAACAAAACAAACCTTTAAGAACTCACCAAAAACTAGCTTGGCCAATTTTGCAACTAAAGACGCACAAAAAAAAAGGAAAACTCTGTTCTTCCTAGGCTACAAAGTCCATGAACATGGTCACTCGATCCCAAACAGGCCTTCAAGAACTCACTAAAAACTAATTCTAGTGCTTCAATTGCAAGTTGTAAAACCATAAAAAAAAAAAAAAAAACATATAAGACTCGGATATATGTATCCACTCAGACCCAGTTCAACCAACTTATATGTAAAAATATGCGAGTCCATTTCTTTCGTGGGATGATTCATTTCTCCATAGAGCAAAATCTTTTTTGAGACTAACCTTCTCATTAATGAGCCCCCTTGAGACTAACTCTTCCGGTAAGCCATGACGGGCATTGCGCAATACACACGGATTTCCTTCTTTTGCAACATCAATCCCAAAGATTTGTCATTCATGGAGAAACAAACTCCTATGGGATGTCTGAAACAGTACCGCCTTAATAGACACAAATTTTCTGAAACAGTACAAGGCAAAGGCTTCATTAGCTTATAGTTTTCAGAATCCTTCATTAGTTTATAGTTTTTAGAATCCTTCCATGAAAATGCCTTCATTTGTTGATTTCAGAACTTACCCATTTGATGCCTTAAAAAGTAATAGGATTTAAATGCTTGACTTGGGTTCCTTTTGAAAAAAAAAAAAAAAATACTTGATTGTGTGTCTAGTATAATGCACATGTTTTTGAGGGAACAGAATAAATACCATTAAAGCATAAATAGCTGAATAGTGTATAACAGATTACATTGATGGTGCGTTATGAGATATAACACCCCCATCCAGCCAAGAAAAGAATACTACATGGAAGAACATAAAAGAGGTACCTCACCTAACCAAGAGGAGCATCAGAGCCGACCCAACCCAAACGGTGGACAGCTTCAAGTCGCGATCCAGCTCCTCCCTAACCAGTCCAAAGATTGCCTCGGCCACTTACGCATAGCCCTTTCTTTCACCACCCATATAAGCTGGCATAAGATGAAGTGAAGACTGCAAGAGTGGTGTTTGAAGATGTGTCTTTTTCAACCAAATAGGCCTCCAAGTTGTCAATATGGAGACGCTCCACACGAACCTCCATTGATGGTCTTTGGAATACAAATGTGAGGCAATCAAAGCCTCCCTCGGAAAAGAAAAATGACATCCAATCTATATGGAGGTCAATCCAAGCTTGGTGCAAGATGGACAATGTAAAAATGCAATTTCAAAAAAGATGCTGAGTGGATTCTTCTTGACAATGACAAAGTGAACAAGGGCTAGCTAGGTGAAAACCCCAGCTTTTGAGCCTAATCTCCGTATTAACAACGTCATGGAGGAGAGTCCAAGCAACATAATTTGGTTCTTTCCCTTGTTCACATGAAAACTCGAAATCTCCAAAAAGCATTTGAGAATCATCCATAAGGCTCACATATTTTCCTCAAAAGCTTCTCCAAAGATCAAGAGTTTATTGGCGAAAAGGAGATGAGAGAGATTAACTGAATCCGACACATTGCAGCCCAGGAAAATGCCCTTTTGGGCCCACACAATTGTGGTATAATGAACATTAAGAGATGAATTTCATCACCCTCACAATTTCAAAAATTTTAGTGATTCCAGGCTTGCACCACCAAAAGTGTTAATGTTTATCCACTTATTCAAGAAAAGCAAAGACTTCCTTTATGAGAGTGTTTGGAATTAGAAGGTTTACAGCTCATATGCTTTACAAGTTTAAGAGAGAGAGAGAGAGAGTCGAACTATAGCCATCATCATTGCGAAAAACATGTTCACCAACATTGAACCTGTCCGAAAATACAAGCCAAGAAGCCCAGAAAAGAAAGCAAGATACAAATACGGTTGATCGACGATCGTCACCCTATTTCAGGAGGTAGCGATGGAGGTTGATTGCACTAAAGCTCAAAAAGGTTGATGCACAGAATGGCGTACACGTCTGCCAAGATAAGGTTCACTATTTTATTGAAAACCATCGGAATATGCCGGAAGATGGCATTGTTGCGGGTCATCCAAACGGCCCACCAGGATGAGAGAAGCCAAGTTCGTCAAATAATCTGTCATTTGTTGCACTGACAAACAGATTGAGGACCCCACAGCAAGTCATTTGCGAACGATTCGTGGCGTATGCAAACCACGGGCTTATTCCAGGTGACCTTAAAGATGCTTTAAAATACAGTGCACTCCCAAAATAGGTGAAATGCAAATTCTTCGACTGCCTCGCACAATACACATTTAATCAGAAGATGTAATCCGATGGATTTGAGGAAGTTGTCATGTAGGATGAGCCATGCTAGGAAATGAGATCGAGAAGTTAGTCCCTTGCCCCAAATAAGGCTTGACGGGAACCGGTCCACCCCCGAAGGAAGGAGAGAGAGATAGCATCCTTTAGCGCGAAAAGAGTTGTTCGGAGCAAAGTGCGTCCTAAGAACTGGGACTGCGAGTCAACAAGGCCATTAATAGAAAGAACCGCAGACCAAGCTTGGATCCATGATCGACGAAACTTTGACATTGCTTGTTGACTCACGTGAGTGGCCCCAACCAACGATTCCACACCTCCGTATTTAGCAAGAAGAACGTTGGTACACGGGGACCCATGTTGGTGCGCAAGTCAGCTCTGCTTCACGACAAGAATCATACTTCTCAATCTGGGGTCCTTGATTCCCAAACCCCCCTATAAAGAGGAAGCCTTAGGGTATCACACCCTATCAGGTGTAGCTTGTTGTTGGAGCCACGTCCAGACCACAGAAAGTTTGTCAAGACCCGAGACAGCTTCTTACTGACCCCCACAAGCATCAGGAACATTGACATAACAAATTCTAGCATAGCATTTAGGACATGCTTGATGAGAGTCACTCCACCCGTGATGGAAAAGTAGGAAGCTTGCTTGGCCGAAATTTTATTATGAACCTTTTGCAGAGACGAGTTCCAAGTTGTCGTTGTGACCCTGCTGATCTGAAGCGGCAGACCCAGATAAGAAAATGAGTTTTCTGTTACTATGCATCCGAATATTTGTTGGCCCATGGCCAACATCGATAGAGGGGCATTAACCAAGAACAAACAACACTTATCGTAGTTCATAGATAAACCTGACATCGACAGGAAAAAAAGTAGGACAAGCTTGAATCTTAACATTTGTTGGATGGAAGTCCTTCCAAAGATAATCATATCGTCGGCATAGGTTAGGATATGACACGGGAACTCTGATATACCGAGTGGCTCAATTAGACCATACTTCACTGCCCTCTTAACCAAAACCACAAGGCCCTCAGAGACGATGTTGAAGAGTAAAAGAGATAGGGGACAACCTTGCCGAAGACCACGACCAAGTTTGAATTGCTTGCCCTTTACCCCATTGATCTGAATTTGTGATTATGCATTGGTAACCAGCTCATGAACCCAGCTAGAGAAACGTCTGCTGAAGCTCAAATTTGTCAACATGTTGAAAAAGAACGGCCAATGAACTGAGTCGTAGGCTTTATGAAAGTCAAGCTTAAGAGTGAAGAAAGCCCCCCTGTTGACCTTGAGAGAATGCAACACTTCTATGGCTAAAATGAAAGAATGTTGAAGCCTTCTATTAGGGATAAAGGCGAACTGAGCCTCCGATAAAATCCTAGGAGTGACTGATCGCATCCTATTTGCCAAAACCTTTGTGATAATGTGATATAAACCTCTTAACACAGAAATAGGTCAGAATTCCGAGATGTCCAATGCGGCAACTTCCTTAGGAATAAGAGACACAATGGCTAGGTGGGAATAAATCGATAGACGACCGTTGCGATAAAACTCAGCAAAGACACTAAGGATATTACTCTTAACGCGTTGCCAGAAAATGCGAAAGAAATCCACCGGATACCCATCAAAGCCCGGAGCTTTCCACCCAGACGAATCTTACACAATCGAGAAGATTTCATCTTCGGTGAACGACACCTAAATCAATTTGGAGAGAGTCTGATCCATGGTCAAGAATAATGCAGTACCCATCGCACCTCCTACCGCTCGACTGCAGGAATACAGGTTAGTAAAATAGTTGGTGACAACAGTGAGTACCTGATCACCCGAGTAGGAGACACCATCGATAAACATAGAATGAATCACATGTCTTCTATGCCTATGAGAGGTGAAAGAATGAAAGAACCTTGTGTTCCCGTCACCTGCTTTAAGACAAATCATCCTTGATGGCTGCTTCCAGCGTATCTCATCTTTTAGACACCAAGATTGCAATAGCAGAGACAACTTGGTTGATCTAACATTGAGTCTTTCAATATCGGATGCAGACATTGAGGATATACCCAAGAATGACTGATTGATGTTAGACAGCTCGTGCTTCCACTCCTCCATATTTTGGAATTTGATTATGTTATTAGAAACCAGCTAAGATTTGATGTCGCAAGATAACCGAAACAGTTTCACCATGCACCGTGAAGCCGCCTGGTCTGCATAGCAAGGTCTATTCCAAAATTGTTGGACTAACGACTTGAAACCTGCCTCACTAAGCCACCATTGCTCAAATCTGAAAGTTCTGTTATCGGAAAAGCCTTGACCCCATCGGATAACAATCTGACTATGGTCCGAGACAGAAGGTAAAAGTAGGCAACAAGAAATGTCATTGATAGAGTTCAAAAGATCTGACGATACGAGCACCCGATCTAGCAAACGGAAGCACGGTCGAGATCACCGATTGGTCCAAAAGAATGTTTCACCTACATGGGGTACTGGGTACAGCCAGTTCATCTGAATAAAATTATGAAAGCCCCTCATAGAAGCCGAGAAGGAAACCGAAAAGCTTGAGTCGATTGGCGACAAAAGGCAGTTGTAATCACCCATGACAATATGTTGGTCCCCGAAAGAAGCAATTACCCTGTTCAGGTCCGACCAAAACTCCTCACATCGGAAATTGTGGTGGTGACCGTAAACCATTGTGACCACAGCTGGCACCTGCTTTGGCGGGAGGGGAAGAGCGATGGATATGGAAAAAGTTCCTATGTCAACCTGGTGTAAGTCTAGAGAGTGCTTCCCAAGGATGAGTAGACCTCTCGCATAGTTAATCGCAGGCTTGAAGAAAAAATATACGCCACGCCAGATTTCAGAGACGATAGAGCGTGAGATAACCTCCATCTTTGTTTCACAAAGGGCAATGAGATTGGACTTTTCTTGACGGATCCAACTTGTCAGGAAAAGGCGCTTAGAGGGGCAATTCAGGCCCCGAATATTCCAACACAAGATCTTCATAATTGATAATCCAGAAATTTCCTCGGAGTGCGGATCCTCCCAGACCACCTCAGAGAAACCCCCAACTCGCCAGATGGAGAATGCAAAGGCTGATGACGTCTCCTGATTGGGAGACCACCCTGCCCAATAGGAGATTGCCCCTCGACCAAATTAGGAGCTAGGCTGACGTCAGGGCTATGCCACTCAGTCGCAACCAAGGATGGTAAGACATCTGCAGTAGTAGTGAAGGTTTCACAGATAACGGATTCGACGCTTAGTAGTTGTGGGAGAGGAAGCGATAAGTCTAGACACTGAGCAACTTTGCCCACAGACATACCCAAACTGCTTGGTTCTGTCGTAGCCGCAAGAGAAGGAGACACTGAGGAGTGGTCGCTCCCCTGGCTATCGAAGGGGCACTCCCTGGCGGAAGATGAATAGTCCACAGTAGTCGAAGCCCTGCAACTCATGGATAATGGAGGAGGATTGACAATGCTGCAGGAGACCAGGCGAAGCGGACAAACTATGCCTTTGACAGAGAATGACGAAACCAAGGCTGAAAGGCCATCCACGAGCCTGCAGAAAAAATGATTCTGGACCGAGACTCCAGACAAAGGCAACGTATTGGTCCATGCAACAAACGAAGACTCCGATGGATATAACCTATGTCGTGTGAAAGGCCCAAACTTAGATCCCCATAAGACAATGCATGCGAAATTGAAGATGTGGCATTGAGAAACGTGCTGCCAAAGCTGCCTCGCGCACTGATCCCGATCACCAACAAGGAAAAAGGTGTTCCCTCATAAAGAAGAGAACCTCCGAACGACGAGCCCCAAAAGGAGGAGACGGCATCGGGTGATGACGACGATGAGCTCTCACCCCGAGACAGAAAATACCCGCATGCTAACTCAATAGCACAGCGATCGCCAAGTTGTCGAGCGTGCTTGTACGCCACCGCCTCCAAAGGAGAGCAAAAGGTTGACAAAGGACGTTGAAAAACCCTGCACGCCCATGTGGGCCCTGCGACATCAGACAAGGACCCCACCCTGGCTACAAGAGGTCGGCGAGCACAGAAATCGAGGAGCCAACACATCCACCAAAGTAGAGAAAGTCGATGACACGGCCTAGGCCACGTGGGGAGACCGCCTGTCTTACCTATATTTTTAACACCACCTCAGAAAATGAAAAATGAGAAAGAACCGAAAAAGTACCTCCATCGAATAGAAAAAGGCGACTCTATCACAGTCACCCCAGAGCACGCAGCCTGCAACCCTGACCTGCCATAATCACCGAAAGATGCGCCCTCAGATAGAGCATCAACACAAAGATGGAGGGAAACCGACAAAGTGGAGCAGGACCCAACCCGACCCAAAAGTTCGAGCGAACCACCAGGACGGTCGTGACTGAGAAGGTTATGACCAAAACGCTTCCCTGAGAACGACATCGGTGTGGCCGGCGACAGAAACGTCTTCACCCAAAAGGATCCGATCTTGATACCCACAAACGACGATGAAGGATCTTGTAAATTGCCTATCTGGACTCAAGGCGAGAGCGAGGTTTTATGAGGGAGTTGTGAACTTCGTGATAAGGCCCGACCGCAGGAGGAAGGAGAGGAAGTCGTCGTAGAGTGCCTGGATATCGGGTGCCTCCTAAACCTGAACGACGCAGAGAAATGGAAGCAAGCACAATGCCTACGAATGTTGAGAGACAGACAGTCCACGCACCACCAGTCACCCTGCAAAGCCCAGTGAAGATGCGACCTAGAGAGTTTTTTGGAGAAAGAGTGATGCCAGGATGCGATCACCTCCTGTCAGCCCCGACCAACGACCAAACTCGGAGAGATGTGGTAGAAAAAAGGAGCCTAAAGCATAGCACCAACAAAGCACGCCTGAAGGGATTCAACCCTGGCGACCCACAAGAAACACCCGAAAGAATAAGCGGAACGGGAGGGCAACAAAAGCACCCTATCGACGAAGAGCGAAAGCAAGCCCCCAATCGTTCAAAGCCTTCTGGATCGAAGAAAGTGCGAGTTGATTGACACGTAGAGGGTGTGATGGGCATAAGCCCCAAAAGAAGGAGGAAGAGGGATGCATTGGTCAAATAGAGGGGGGGGAGAGAGAGAGAGAGAGGCGAAGGTGATTGTTCAATAAAAGCTCAAAACAGCATTGAAGAAAGGTCTGTGAAGGCAAAGCTGGAGCTGAACCTTGCCACAAACTCATACCCTGAATCACTAGATGTCTGCCCTGTGTGTTGAACCAAACCTGCTCTACTGCCTTTCTCTGCCTCCTGAGTTGCAGAGATTTGGGGCTGTTGAGAGAGGGAGAAAAAGTGATGATCTGGCCATGCTCCCTTGCTTTGCTCTTCACCTTGCGATGGATTGATCGGACAGCAACACCACGACGGAATCTGCATGACTGAGTGCTGACGATGCCTCAATCACCAAGTCACCTGCCACTGCACCGCTGGTTGGTTGACGATGCCCTTCACCCGGCAATCCGAACAAACATGGCCTCGTTGAGAAAGAGAGAGAGAGAGAGAGAGAGAGATCGGACCAGCTCCTTTCTAGCGATGGGGTGAACCAGAGGGGCAATGGTATAGGGGGCTCGCCGGAAGAGAGAACGATGAACCAAGGGCCACAAATGAGTCGGAAGAAAGGTCAATGGCGGTTTCAGTGGTGGTTGAAGCAGGGGAATAGACAGGGTAGGGTTTTCCTCTGTAGAGCAGGTTGAGAGAGAGAGAGAGAGGGTCTGGGCAGACAGGCCATGGAGGTGTCGGGGGGGGGGGCAAGTACAAGCAAGGTCAAGGAATGGGTGGTGCAGCGGGAGCTCAGTGGGATTGGGAGGATTGAAGCAGCACAAGGGGAGAACCGACATTGTCCCCTTCCTCTCTAAGACGTTCGACCTGTTGGGCGACCCCAAGGCCACCCAAATCGTGTTGTGGAATCCATAGGGCAATGCCTTCGTTGTGTGGCAGTCAGTTACCACACCACAGCCACCCTACGATGCCTCACGAAGCCACGCTACACCAGAAAACCTCACCGCCAGCCGATAGGGTTCCGTCGTTGAGAGGCACAAAAAGGAGCAAGGGAAAGGGAAAGGCAAAGTCGGGCAGGGGAGAGAGAGAGAGAGAGGACCTGCTTTCTTGCCGGAGATTCGTCGCACCCGGCGTCTGGTGTCACGCAATCGTAAATAGCATCCAGAGCCCGACATCGGGTAGGGGACGGGGACGGGGATGAGGATGATGAAGAAAGCAAGGGAAAGGGAAAGGGAAAGGCAAAGTCGGGCAAGAGAGAGAGATGTTGCCCTATGATTTTTTAAAGTTGGATCTTGCAAAGTGTAGGTAAATTGGCTCTCACCTGGTTTGGCACAACAAATCAGCTGATTGTCACGAACCCTGAGATTGCAAAAATCCTTGCAAACAAATTTGGCCACTTCCAGAAACTGCCGCTAGAACCTCACCTAAGGCTCATATCTGATGGCCTTTCAGCATGGAAGGTAAAAAGTGAGTAAAGAAAAGACGACTCACAAATCCTGTTTTCCATTTAGAGAAGCTGAAGGTTAATTTCTTTTACATGTATCCAACTCAAACTCTCACACCAATTCTTGAGCGGGAACTCCCTTCAACTTCCACCAAATCGACAGCTATTTTGCATCACACGATCTTAGATACTGGTCTAATCACCATTTATCGATAAGCACATACCACCAATTCGATCCCTAGGGAAAAAATTCAATCCATAATGGCGATCACAATAATATGTTTAGCAGAAAATCACATTATTTGGACACAAAGATCTGTTTCTCATATCCCAAATGGTATTTAGTATTTACCATGATAGACTACAATTTTGCCTTCTATGGATGCATACACTATTTTGTCCTTTGCTTCTCAAGTTGTATCAAATAAACCCCAATTTGTGTCAGTATTGTGGTGATGACCAAGCTATGGGTACTTTGAACCCGAGACCCCTTGGTTATTATACTCTCTCTCTCTCTCTCTCTCTCTCTCTCTATATATATATATATATATATATATATATAGAGAGAGAGAGAGAGAGAGAGAGATGCCAAGATATAATAAAAGTCAATATTGAAGACTTATTCTTTAAAAAAAAAGACTGCTAGTGTGATGGGCTTACTTTTTCAATAGACCAATGCAGCACAACGATCCTTCCTCACCGCCACAAGCTTGCCACTGCGGAAGCTTTGATAATAGAGAATGCAAGAGAGCGAGAGAGAATAGAGAAAGACAAATTGCAATCACTTGAAAGTAATCATAATAAGGGTGAACAAAAAAAGCTTAATGTATTTGCATTCATTTATAATTTTGCCGGCAGACTCATTACAGTATAGTTCTATGAGCTAACCTTTTAGGGTATTTATCAACCTGAACTAAAGTGCAAGGGTGACCATCAGAAAGTTACAAGTGACTCGATGGGAACATCCAGAATTATGTAGATAAATACATAAACTTATATTGCACCTCCTTATCCATGTCATAAAAATTTGCATTATTTCAAAATTTTATTGTGATATTCTGTAAGTGTGGCACATTCTTTAAAAAAATGTGATATTTTCAAAATATCACCTATTTCGGAAATACCACATTTTTAACATAATATCAACCAAAAAAATATTTGCTAATAACATCTATATATTTTTTGTATTTCTCATTTTACCGATTTTTTCCTCAGAAATTCCCATAAAAACAGAAAATTTCAATTTATCGCAGCCTTTTCCTTTGCCGAGATTGTCCAGAGAATGAGATTTGTGGCACTGCCCCTGATGCTCTTCAAACTTCAAATTGTGGAATTCATGTTATGTGGTCATCTTTAGTTACCAACCAGTTCTCATCTGTAATTTGCAAGCAGGGCATTTTGCCATCATTTTCCACCAGCTGTGATCAGTCGGTGCAAAGGTGGGAAAAGCAGCCCGTCCTCGAGGATGCTGTGAAATGGATGTATGGGTGGAACTCCAGGATCTTTTTGCAGATATCATCGCTAGAACGGCCTTAGACAGCAGCCATGAGGAAGGAAAGCTTATATTCCAAATGCAGCAGGAACAAGCCAATCTGATGACAATAGCAACCTGATCCATCTACATCCCTGGGTTTAGGTGCAGTTAAACCGTTCTATCTTTTGCAGAGCATGCTCACTGGACATTCCACCCCATCAAGAGAACTGGAATCAAGTAAGAATCACAATGAGCATGGGAACGGGGGAATGAAAATGGACGAAGTAATAGAGGAATGCAAGCTTTTCTACTTTGCAGACCATGAGACAACTTCAGTACTGCTGACATGGACAATTGTCCTGCTGAGTATGCATCCTAACTGGCAGACACTTGCCAGGGATGAGGTTCAAGTTTGTTGGAAGAATTCTCCCTCTTTTGACTGTTTAAGCCACCTAAAGATTGTAAGCAGTTGATTTCCTTCTTGAAACCATGTTTGCAATGATTTAGTACAGAATGGGATAGAAAGAGATTTGAACAGGTTCAGTCCACGCACTTAAGTATCACAATTGAGCTTGTGGTTGTCTTTGATGCCAAATCTATCATTTCTATACCATTCCAAGCCTTCTAGTAGCTGTCTTAACATTGTTGAAATCCATCTTACAGGTCAAAATGATTATATATGAAGTTCTGAGGCTGTACCCACCAGCATTGACAATAACTAGACAGACTTGCACGAAAATGAAACTAGGAGGTATCATAGTCCCGGCTGGAGGCCGGCTCGTTTTACTGACACTACTGACCCATCACAACTGCATGATTTTGGGGTGATGAAGCAGATGAATTCAAGCCACAGAGATTTTCAGGAGTTTTCAGTGCTTGTAAGCATCAGCTAGCTTTCTTTCCATTCGGTTGGGGTCCTTGGATCTGCATCGGGCAGACATTTGCTATGATTGAAGCAAGGTTGGCTCTTGTTAAGATTCTGCAACATTTCTCCTTCGAGCTATCCTCGTCCTATGCTCATGATCCACACATTCATATCACTGTGCATCCTCAGTATGGAGCTCAAATCATCTTGAGACACATCTGAGACTGCCATGGTTGACTCCCTCTGTTTTGCCAGGTTCTAGTGCTAGAACATGCCTGCCACACACCCCAACAAGAACTAGTCTGTTTGTGAGGTGCTGGAAAGCACTATAGACCTCCTTTTATATTAATACTATTCTAACAGTTGAATAAATAGAGGTGTTGTAAATTGGTGTTTGGTTATGGCTGCCTATTGTAATAGTTTGTTTCATGAAGTGGAATAAAACAGAGGTTTGTTGTTTGCTTCCGGCTACTGAATGAATTTTGGTTTGTGTCTCTTAATATTTTTATAGTTGGGAGGGGTGTCTAGCCAAGAATCTAAACTAGGGTAGGCACAAATGTAGAGTGAAAAGGAGAAAAAAAAAGCACAAAGAACCTAAAACCTAATTAAATATTAATGCTATAAAAAAAACTAAATCCTAACAACTTTATATATATATATATAATTAAAAAAAACCTAAAACCTTAAAATTTTATGTTTATAACTAAAATCAAACATGTGGAATCAAGTTCAATGTTGATTAAAAAGAAAAAATACTTAAACACAAATTGCAAAAAGAAAACATAAAAAACCCAAAACCTAATGAAATTTTCATAGTTCATGCAATTTAAAAAATAAAAACTAAATTAAAAACCTAAATCCTAAACAAACATCATTCACATATATGCTAATTAAAAAAAACTAAAATTTTAAGTTTCTAATTAAAATTAAATACGTAGAATCATGCTTAACGTTGATTAAAAATAAAAACACTAAAATACTTAATTAAATATTCACCTCATTTTTAAAACCAAAATCAAACACCTAAATGCTAATTGAATAAAAAAAAACTAAAACCTAATTAAATATTCATGCTATTTAAAAAAGCTAAATATAAAACCTAAATCCTACTCAACACCATTTATATATAGTAATTAAAAAACCTTAAAATTCTAAGTTTGTAACTAAAATGTAGAATCAAGTTTAATGTTGATTGATATGAAAAATACAAAAAAAATCTAAATAATAATTGAAAGAAAAAAAATCAACACGAAAATTTTTCAAGAGGTCACTCATCTTTTTTTTTGAGGTTGCAAAGCACAAAAAACCCTAAAACCTAATGAAATATTCATGGCTCATGCTATTTAAATAATTAAAACTAAATAAAAAACCTAAATCCTAAACAAACATCATTCACATATATATGCTAATTGAAAAAAAAACCTTAAATTTCAAGTTTCTAACTAAAATCAAGCATGTGAAATCATCAATCATATTTATTGTTGATTGAAAGCATTCATCTCACCTCTCCATGTGGTGGGAGGTTGCAGGTTTAAAGCCCGATGGTATGTTGAATAGTAACTGGTGGGGGTCTGCCTAACCCCAGTTTGCCTATAAAAACAATAAAAACAAAATAAGAAATCTAATTGCTAATTGAAAAAAAAAAAACCAAAAAACTCTAAAAGTCCTCAAGCCTTTAAAGCACAAGAATATGAAGATGAAATGTCCACCGCCCCGTGCCCACTGGAGAGCTCACTGAACATTGGATTCGGAGAGAGAGAGAGAGAGAGCTTGTAGGGGCTGCACCGTGGTGCCTACACTGAAAGACGCCGCCGAACGGAGAGGAGATACTCGTCCGACGACCAAAGAGTTGGCGATACAAGGTTTGAGAGAGAAAGAGAGAGGCACTTCGTGACTCCTAGTGCTTTGGGCCCAGGTGGTACCCACCCTGACCCCGGACTCTCTTTAGAGTTCCGGTCAGGGATACCTCCTAAGGTTTTTTTTCTGGTCAGCCCCCATGTGGCTTCGCCATTAGGTGTTAGTCAATTTTAGTCACCTCCCAACTCGTCAATAACAAGTATACATTCGGATTTCTACTTTCTACTTTGCACATTGCATCATTGGTGACACAAAGATGAAGCCCCACGCTGTTTTCTTTTCTTCACTCAAGCAGGTAACATGTTTCGTTTCCTTTCAGTTGACCCATTTCAAAGGTCTTCAATTATTATTTGATTGAGCATGCTCCTCTGAGAGCTAATCTCAGGCCCATTTTTTGGTTTCAGGTGGAAAGAAGATTGGCATCAGAAAACACCAACAAAACCACCCCTGAATCCAAAACCCATCTCTGGGAATCTAATGATGTCACCAACAAGACCATCCAAGAGAGCAAAACCCATCTCTCAGAATCTATTGATGTCACCAACAAGACCATCCAAGAGAGCAAAACCCATCTTACAGAATCTACTAATGTCACCAACAAGACCATCCAAGAGAGCAAAACCTATCTTCCAGAATCCAACAACCAACAATCATTCTCTGCCTTTAGTTCACCCATCTACCTCAACAGTGAAAACCCAAAGCTTCTTTCACTCCAAGGAAGTGACCCACCTCCTGAATTCCTCTCTAACTCGCCAGATTTCGACTTGTCGCCAGAAACCAACCCTCTTACACCTACCGGAAGTTCCGATCCTTCGAACGCCAATGCCTTTGGCGATGAGATCAGTGAGCTCTGTTCTCTGTTGGGCCTTGCAGACGTGAATTGTGGTCGGGAAAGAAAGGAGGGTGGAGAGAAGGAAAGGTGCTTTTGTAGTTTCTGCTCCGGTGGGTTCCTCTCAAAGGTTGGTGTGAAGGGTCCAACATGTGATGGAGAGAAGAGAAGGTTGGAGGGATGGATTGATTATTTCGCGAAGACTGATTGCAACACGACCAAGAGAAGAGAGCCGCTCAGGCTTGCCCATTTGCTGTTAGCAAAAGCTGCTTCAGATGAGATTGGTGGTGGCGGCTGCATTGAGTTTCCAGAAACAGCACAAGAGTTCTTGCACCAAGATCCACCTTCTTGAATGAATTGGTTCTCCCTTAGGCATATCATCAAACAGTTTCTGTGCGTGCTCCTGGTCATTGCGCATGGCTTCAAACTATTACGAGAGTATGTGTTTGGATTTTAGTTTGTTTGTTTTTTTCTTGAAAGGCAAGCTGAGGTTAGGCAGACCCCGCCAATTATACATCATACCATTGGGATTTGAACTTGCAACGTCCAACACAGGTGACGTGCACTAACAGCTCCTACCAAACAAGGGGAGCGCCGGGTGTTGGATTTTAGTTGGTAGTACTGTACCAGCATAGCTTAAGATTTACATATCTACACAAGCAAAAACTAAGTCTTTGGCATACTCTATTTATTATTTTCAGTTGACTTAAATATGGTTTTTTATATTATTTTTAAAGCACTCTTATTTTTATGAATTGTGAGCCGTTGATTTTTACTTTGTCAAAATTAAAATCTTATGTTTTATTGAACAAGATAAAACCTTGCCAATAAAAAACATGATAAAACCCTTTAATATAACAAATAAATAATGCTAAAACATCTGTAGAGTTAGATTTAACATTTGATGGCTAGATGTATGTGAATAAGAGTGTGTACCACCGTATGGTATCATAGTAACGTATACGTGTACATTAGTTTACTAATAATATATGTGCTGAAAAATGTGAACATTTGGAATGGAACCCAACAAATAGAATCTTTTCATGCATTTCCAAGTGAGAAAAGTTTTCATATTTTGTATGCTTTTTACCAGCCATGCATATGAAAAAATTCCCATCTGATGAAAAGTGTGGAAAATAATAATTGCAAGATTTTTTATCCATACATCTCACGCTTTTCATATGAATTGAATATTCAAATCGTCTAAAGGGGTGTTTGTTTTATGCCCTTTCCTACTAAAGAGGCTCTCTTTCATAAGAAGAAATAAGGCCTCCTTCCTACAAAGAGTGAAACAATCATGTCTATCAGAAATATATGGTGAAACCCCACATAATAAATGCAAAAAAACAGCTTTCCTGTTCAAATGGGTTCATGCCTCTCTCCTGTGGAAGCACTTTTCCTCCAAACTAGCTCTTTCAAAGGAAAGAGGCTTCCTTTTAGTGGGAGTGCACCAAACACCCCGTAAAAAAAGTTTTATCACTTCCTGGCAGATGTACACCCTAACTTGTTCTCATTTCTGCCCCTTTATATACTAATAGCTTGTTTAATTGCCTTTTATCTCATATACTAGGTGATCTGAGATCTCACATCTGTAATACACCCCCACGCCACCTGAGCCAGAGATTCATGTAAAAAATGCCCCTCAGTTCTCATATTCTCAGCAATCAAACCCGCGCCCTAATGGGGCGTTTGTTTCATGCCCTTTCATATGAAAGAGTAAAGAGGGTCTCTTTCCTGAAAGGGTAAAACAAACATCTAAGTAAGAAATATGTGATGGGGCCCACATGAAAAATTATCTTTCCTATCAAAATAGAGGTTCAGGCCTTCCCCCATGGAGAAGCGAAGAAGTTTACCATGGGTGGGAATGTAACAAACGCCCCCTAAGAGAAATTTATATACAATAATAGTGCATCCTTTCTATGTTCACGTGATAGGCGAAAATCTTTTACTGCACGGCGTTTGATTATGCAATTTGGTTACTACGTATAGCTACAATGTTTAATGTGTTACAAATGTCATGGATCAGATGCGGATCAAATATGTCATGAATCATAAGATCAGATCTGCACTGGTTGGAAGTTCTGAATCAACCCAAGTCATAATCTAGTCCAACCGAGAACAAGTATGTGGTGATACATCTGCATCAGATTGTCAGAATGATGGTGAAGAAGATAGTCATCGTATTTGGTGAAATGACAGAGTTCAGATTAACCAATGCATCGTTGATCACATTATTAACTGAGAACAACTAATTTAAGGGGCCAAATTTGTACTGTGAAATAATTTAGAAAGGCATCACCAACTCAATTTAAATAGTGATGATACAATTAAAGCTTCTTCCAGTTTCCACAAACTCTCCCCTACTTGTTAGAACCTAAGCTTGAAGGACATCGGTGTGTGTATATGTGCTCGGACACCTAGGAGGTGGCTATCATCCAATTGATATTTTGTGGATTTGAGATAGACCATCTTCAAAAAACACAATGGTTTTTGCTGTCTTCTAGTAGCCTAGGCTTGTAATTGCAGTCAAAGATTTAATAGCCTATGTCCGACTACATTGCTATAGATGATCAATTGTGCTATTCAATGCTAAAATGGACAATCAGTCCCTTCACCCTATCTTCTGCCCTGCCAGCTTACATTAATATGTGTCCACATGATGTTGCATGAACAAAATTCCCCTTTGAGGAAGGGGAATTATATTTGGTATAACCTAACTTGGCAGGGATCAGGTACAATGTAATTGCACCAAAACAAATGCCACTCCCCTGACTTGTCCAATACGTGTCTAATTCAAACTATAGGGCCCACAAAAAATTGACTTGTTCTTGACATTTATTGTGGGGCCCAACAACACATTGCAACAAGAAAATGAGGGCAGTCACATTGCAGCTGATCCCCTATTCCGACCACACAGAGGAGTTTGCGGTTTGTTTATTCAGAAAATGCATATATTGGAAAATGGTTTCAATATAAGAAAATGACTTTTTCAATCATGAAATTTTGGAGCATTATAGACTGCTGATCCTTGAAGATCCTAAAGATTCTTCTTGCAAGGCAAAATTAGACCATCCAGAACATGTGTTCAGCAAACCATGTAAATGATATTTGTAGTGCTTGATCCCTTAGAAAAAACAAGTTTTAACGAAGATAATATTTTCCCTGAAGAAGGAATTCTTTATATGCACAAAATAACATATTTAAAACGTTAAAACGACTCTGGTTTCTGTAAGACTACTAGAGGATAATCTTGAACTTTGATAGGCATCCCCATAACAAGTAATAACTGTACTGTCAAACAAGCTTGTGAATTTAAATATCAACGCCCTATATATAGTAAACGAGAAAACAAATTAATAACCAATTTACAGCCATCTTCAAACTCAAAATTTAGTAGGGACTAGCCTCTCTCCAGATATCACACACCACACAAGGACTAAGAACATTCAGCTGAAAGACGTGCTCAAACCAGTCAAGAGTGCGTAACCCTCAAAATACTCTCTGAGAACAGTCCACGTGAAGAGCCGTCCATCTTACTGGTGGAAAACCTTCAAATGTTTTCTTGATTGAAAAAAAATATCCACATCACAAACACTACATTACCAAATGACAACCTCTTGTCAAAAAGAATATAACCAATACCCATCTCCTCAAACCCTCCTTGCCACTCAAAAGAAAATCAAAATGCCTCATTTACATGATAATGGAAACTGGCTAATAATGGGACACATACAGAACTTTGCACATAAAATCCCAGTAACAGAAATAACAAAGCAATTGAAAAGCTCAGATTGTGAATATGCCTACCTGTGGCCAATGGATGGTTTAAAGAATCCTGTATTGTTTAACAAATGTAGCAAATAAACATAAGGAGCTTTCAAAAGCACAATCACATAGCAGTTGCTTGCCAAATCATTCAGAACAAACCATCACCTTTGGCATAACTACAAGTGTTGCTGCACCAGCTAAATCATATGGTCAATGCAACCTGTCAGTGAGTATCTGCCTCAGTTTTCTCATTTTAGTGGCTATGAGAAATCACACAATTTCTCAAATGCAAACTCTCAGGAAAAAAGAGCAATCAGTACATTATTAAAAATAACTAGGAAAGAACTGGCATTAGTTATTCGTAGTCTGTTCTGCAAAATAGCACAGAATGTTGAAAGATGGGACTTAAAAACACAACCTTGATTTGAAAAACAACTAAAGGAAAACCATTCAAACTGTTAGGCACAAGAGAAACAGGATGAAAATAACATGCATTAATGTGACTGCATCCTCCAACTAAATCCAGATGTAGCATAATTAGTCTCAAAATTCAGATTCAAAAGAAATAAAAATGAAAAGCTGAAAATAAAAAATAAAAACTTGATTCGAAAAAAATGGATGACGTGAGGCCTCAGATGAGTATGGAAGACATCATGTGATTCATGTCCTATCACATGATTATAGCTAGCCACCTGCGGTATCTTTCCAGGCAGCATTAACAATGTCACAGGATCCTTCATTTGTCTCATCATCCACACTTATCAGAGCCCTGTCACTGGAGCAGAAAGTAGGGGTTAAGGTTTTTGGCAACGTCTTCAAAATTCCAGCTGACCTTATGGGGCATGCTTACAAACAAATAGCCAAAAACACAAGAATCTACTACTTTTTCAAACAAAGTTTTAAATGATCACAAAAATACTTGAACACAAAACATTGTGCAATAAAACTGATCAGGATTGGAGAGATGTCTGCCTTCTAAGGACTATATATTTATTGGCTATGTAGTTAAAAGCATACCTAGAAGCTTGCCTAGGCACTTAGGCAGCTAGGCACCAACCCAGCACCTAGCTAGTGCCCGAGTGTTGGATCAGTGCCTAAGAGGAGCTCTTTAGAACGAAAATACAAATTTTTTACTTATTGTTTTAAAAACTTAGAATCATGATTTAACAGTTTTTGCATATTTTTTGGATTTTCATATTATTTTAAAATTGTGTAGCAAAGGAAAAGGCAGAAGAGATAAATGAAATCCAAAACAGAATCCCTCACATAAACAATAACATATCAGTTTAATAGAACTTACCTTGAAATTAATACTAAAACTATTTATTGGCCAAACATCAGTTTAGCCTCCCAAAACCATGCAACGGCCAAACCTGTTATACAGCCTAATCAGCAATATGAATATTCAAGAGTGACACTATGCAGATCAAAGAGATAAAAAAAAAGTATGAAAACACCAACATGAAAAAAATGAAAAGAAAAAATACAACAAAGAATAATATTCTAGTTAACAATACCAGCAGTTCGACATGAAAAAAAAATATGTTTGTTAAAAGACCACATAAATCCAATAGAAGGATAGGAGCCTAACAACTAAGAGGTACTTGGTTTCAGGAAACCCCAAATTAGCAAGAAAATCCTATCCACTATTTGTCAGTAAAGATCACATTTTTCTCTTCCTCGTCCATTATTAACTGCAAAACTTGTTACCAATTCATCAAGCTTTTAAATGAATGAGAAATGTATTAGTAATTTTGTGGCTAAAAGAAAAATATCTGCAGGGATACAACATGAGATTTTGAGTCTCGCGTGTCTACCATTTCACCATCATGGAATCTTGAAAGTGAATCGTATTCCATAAATATTCTATCTAGTGTGAACTATGGAATATATGAAACATATGGAGGGTTAGAGTTTTTCTATGGATCGGTCATGTCATATAGGCCCAAATCAAACATCAAATTACATTGGTGGCACGATGTTTACGTGAATCCACATTGGAAGGGCATCATACCAAAGTAGTACAATTAGGACCTCGATATGGTTTTATTCCATTCAGTTCGCTTTGGGGCCAAGTGACGTGTCAGCGCTAGAGCCAGCACAACTACATGCTGGCAGGTAGAGTGAAGGCTCGAGAGTAGACAACAAGCTTTGCATTGTAAAGCAAGCGAGTTTGCAACTGCAGGTCAGCTGGCATGGCATTAATAAACCAGTCAATGAGATGTTGGTCGCTTGGCTTCTCTCTTTCAGATCCTCTTTTTGATATTCCCAAATCTGACAATGAATCGAGTTGTCAAGAACGTGGAGGAGGTAGGATGGGCAGTTGGTCGGATATAATATGGATCGCACATGGTCAATCTGCTCTATCTTCCGTTCCACTTGGCCTCCTTCACTTATAGAATGAATTGACAACCTCTTTCCTCCGGCAACACTTGCCTACCTGTCAAATCTCGCTTACTATTTGCTTGCTTTAGAGCATGGAACTAGAACCTCAGAGTCACTTTCCGAAATTGTTTCCAGAGAAGGGGGTACAAGACTTTCTTGAATGGAATTTACTCAAAAAGCACTCGCAAAGCGAAGCACCAGGGTGTTATTGAAATGGAAAAAATAACGGGTTGGTGTGGGAACTTGGAGGGATGACCCGCCGAATTCCCATAAGAAATTGCCAACATGAACACAAAAGAAATTTGGAATTGTGTATATAAACAAAACAAATTGTAGGCAAAAAGATGTGTTTCATGTGGATGATTATCATAAGAGATTCCCAACATATCATAAGATTCTCGTTCTTTAAAAAAAAATGATGTTTTTCAAAATCTAGAAAATAGACGGGATTCTAGGATTACTACTTGGAGCAAAGACTTTTATGCATACCTCTTCTGGTTGGTCCACGCCAACCTGTATTCTCGTTAGATGATACACAAACACTAGCAATCCACCTGGTGCCTCACTGCACGTATCCACAAACATGCTCTATCAACGACGCACCCTTTCACCATCAGAGCTATGAGTACACTGCCACAGAACATGTACCGCTTTGAGAAAAGAGGGAGCCTCACTCCCAAATGTAGTCATGATCTAATATACAATAATACGGCACATGAGCTTTTTCCATTCTGCTTTGGAAGATCCACGCTTTTCTCAATTCCACATGGATGGGCATGTTCCACTCAAATATCCACTTCCACTATGGAGAGAATTGTTGTTGGTAAGAAGATTGGGATCCTTATCCCAAGAGCTAAAGAAAGACTCTCTCTAAACCTTTGCTGTGAGAAGAGAATCGTTGATTTGACCTATGAATGGAGTGGGTCGGCAATTCAATATATGAATCATCATTCACGGTCATTGATAAGATCCTTCCATTTAACAGCACCTTAAGATGGCATAGCCTTAACGATAACGGTAAGGTTCAAATGAGGAAAGGCCTACGGTGACATAGGTCCAAAATTCTCCAAGAAAAAAGAAAATTTATAATTGTATAATCGTAAATGCATTCTATGGAATATATATATATATATAATGAAAATACAAATATATACTATATGCAGACATAGAACTAATAGCAAGAAAGGAACACATGCAAATCCTGATTGATGCAATCTCTAAGAGAGGCACTCTTGATGGTCCGGGTGCGTGCCCTCTACAAGCATCAAAATATAACCCCATCGGAGATATGGTGCACCATTAAAACTGATGTGTCATGCATAGAATCATTGTTCAGGACAAGTAACCCTATTCAACTGCACAAATGTTTGAGTTTTTAAGCATTACATGCTCCCATATACCAAATTGACTGGAGAGATGGAAGGAAACATTATGAAGTGAATGAATCATGTATAAATAACAAATCTCAGGAAATTTTGAAAAAACTTGTTTTTTTTTGGAAAAATCTTGTGAAAATCTTGGTAAATTAAAAGGATTATGTTTAAGCTTAAAACGAAAAATAATTAATAAGTATGTTTAGTGAATAAAACATGAATAAAAATAAAGATAATAAACTGGGTTTATCAAATAGAATGAGAATGGGTTTTAAAACTATAAAAGAATAATCTTATGTCGACTAGGATGAGGAGTTGAGGACACATGGCTCCTCTCAAGTCTATTTATTAAAGAACTTGTCCTTCTATCTGTTTGCATTGGGAATGGGCAAAGGAGTGATACCCTAGGATTGCCACATAAGCTCTTTTCATTATGAGCTTTGAAAGTGGCAGCTTCCCTTTCTTCGAAAAGAGAAAATAGATTGCCACATAGCCCTCTCTTCTTGAATAAAGAGATTTCAAAATGGGCAAAGGTATGGTTTTTCCCATCATTCAAAAAATTATTTGATGATTTTGTTTGTTTAAGTCGTGATATATACGCAATAATATCGCGAGATATTGAAAATAAGCGAAATTTTGAAAATCTCGCTATATTATCGGTATAATCTCGTTTGTGAATCAAATGTGATAATATCTTGAGAATTTAAAAAAATCAATGATATTTGTGACTATGGTATATATACATATTATCATTCTTGAAGGAGCATGAGATCTTGAGAACAAAACCCATCTAGATGAGTGCCTCTACTTTTCCTTTATCTCAACAAGCAATAGTTATTTTTCTCCTCATTGCTTCCAAATAGTTTTAACAATGCCCTGTACTAAGGTTGTAAGTAGTGTTTCGTTACTCGTATCGGTTGACCCAATAGTAACACTGTATCGTATCGTAAATTTTTAATTAAAAAATTAAAAAAATCCAAAAACTCAAAAAAAAATAGTAAAAATTCTAAAAAAAAAAATTTCACATGAAATAATAATAAATTGCACAAACTACATACATAAAATCACATTATGAAGCATTTATGACTATATTAAATACCACAAGAGTCATACTTTCATATTACATAAACAAAAACATTTTTCAAGAATAAGTTTTTTAATAAAACATGAATACATGATACATCAATAATCATAATCATCTTTATTATCTTTTCTTTCTTCTCCTTCTTCGACATCCACATCATCTCCAAGATACATGGGGTCTTCATCATCTACCTCTTGTGCTCATTCTTACCTGTTGCCTTATGATTTATTGCATTATCAATAATGAACTATACAATGTTTTGATGTTGAACCTCATCCATAACCTAGCCAAAAACCCTGAAGATGAATACATTTGTTGTCTTGGGTGTATCAGATAAATCAATTGATTTCAAAAACATGATTCCTTTGGGACAATAGAAAAGAAAAATTATCAAGGTTCTCGATTTTCTATCTATTCACCCATCTGCCATGATGCTACCTCCAGTCTTTCTCCATGACTGCCTCATCTAATTACAATAAGTCTTCACTTTATTCACATTAACATCTAAAATCTTTCCTTTTAAAGCATGATATGAAAGCATCTTATATCGAGGCCCGATACTGGTTATGGCATTTGTCATGGCCGTTTTAAATTAAAGGAATTAGCCGCATTGAAAGAGATGCAAACATCATATAACCATCTTCCAACCGTGACATCCGCTTGTTCGACTAAATATTGAGGAGTCATTGTAGTACAAATGTCAGACTGCGCCCCAAGGGTAGTCCCTGGAGGGAAAAAATGCTTAATAAAGCATCTAGCCATACCTCCTGGTCCTCCTCTCGAAAAACTCCTTTTTGTTTCTCTTCTTTATCCTCCACTTCTTTTTGTACTCGTGGCACTATTACTGGCACCGGTCACATATTTTCCCTTTGCTGCAGAACTTTTTACTTTTGATCCTATGCTATAGGTTGTAGGATCAAAAGTAGTTCGGATATTATATTAGACCCGACCCGACCCATGTACACTTAAGTGTTTTATACAATGCATTAGGTCACGATTTCTGATATACAGAAATCGTGACAGCCGCAGAAGCCCCTTTTCGGTTTTCTCTTCTCGTCTCTCTCTCTCTCTCCCTCTCTTTCTCTGTTTTCTCTCTTAATGCAGGTGCAGGTGAAATTCTAACATGGTATCAGAGCGTAGATCCTTCTAGAGGCAAAAAGGAACTCTGGCTCGTGACCACGATAAAAAAAATTTGAGGTTTTCCCCTTCTCATTCTCTTTCTGTCCTTCTTTCCCTTTCGCCTCTTTTCTTTCCCCCTTTCTGAATCTCCCTATGTACTCACACCTCACGTGAGTTACATTTTTGTGAATCTGTGATTCACGGGCCCTCTATCCACATGAATCCAGATCGTAGATTGACTACGTTTCACGTGAACTGGTTCACGTGAAGGATCGGTCTTCTCCCAGATCGTGGGTTAACGTCTCTTCACGTGAATTCGTGAACTGATTCACGTAAAATATTAAATTTTTTCTATTAATCGTTTGATTCTCTTTTCATTCTGTCTTTTCCAAAATATCTCTGCATATTCGGATGTTATAGTGCTTCCCTTTGATTCCCTTTGCTCTGCTGCACCTTATCATTCCTGATTTCCCTTTGCTGAAACAGTCAAAGGAGGGGTTTCTTAACGTGTGATTATTTTTCACGCAAGCTTTTTTTTTGGTGCACAGAAAGGACCAAAGTTTCTTCATATTCTGATTTCAAGAGACTACGATTCTCTGACAGCAAAAAAAAAAAAGTGTTGGGAGAAGGTTGATTTTTTGTCTGTTGATTCTTATTCTCTATGGATCCCTACCATCCTCAATCAAATCTTTCCTCAAGTTTTCTCAACCAACTTGTTTCTGAGAAGTTGAATACCTCAAATTTCTTGATCTGGAAGAGGCAGATTATTCCTTTCATAAGGAGTCAAGGCCTCTTAGGTCACTTGGATGGAACCACTTCAGTTCCACCAGAATTTAGCCCGAGAGAAGAAAAAGATGACAAAGAGGTGAGTTCAATCGTGTATGTCAAAAATGTTGAATTCCTCAATTGGGAAAGAAAAGACTAGTCAGTTGTTGCATACATCACATCCACCCTGTCTCAAGAGATCCTACTTGTCATTCCTGACAATTGTACAGCTCTACAACTCTGGGAACGACTGGTTCACACGTATTCGCAGGTTTCTCAAGCAAGAGTAGTTTTTTTAAAAAGAGAATTTCAGTTGTTAAGGAAAGATTCCATGACCATCATGGAATATTTGAACAAGATGAAGACCATTACAGATCAACTTGCAGTTATAGGGTGTGTCGTTAGTGACAGTGACATGGTGCAACAAACCCTGAGTGGATTGGGATCTGACTACAACATGATAGTCACTTCACTATTGTGTCTCCCTGTTCTTCCTACCTTTGATGAGCTACGAGCCAAATTAATCCAATATGAAATGACTCTGAAGGGATTCTCTGAAGAAACTCATAATCATTCAAATTCTCAAGAAGTTTTTGCTACAGGAGTGACCTATGGTAGAGGACGAGGACGAGGAGGACAAGGGCGAAGTGGACACGGAGGGCGTGGTTTGCTTCCCACTCCAAACATGTTTACTCATGCGCAGGGAACAAGATCCATCCCTACTTGCTTCCTTTGTAACAAAAAGGGACATATCAAGGCGAACTGTTGGCATAATCCAGAGAATAAAGGAAAGAGTCCACAGACAGAAATCAAGAGAAGGTTCACAAATACCAGAGACAGTGGAGAGATTAAAGATTTGTTGATATCTGCCTTGTCAGAGTTAAAATTGAAGCAGAATGATGAAGGCACTTGGTTTGTCGATTCCGGGGCAGCGACTCATGTGACAGGCGATGCAGGTAAAATTTCTAATCCTATTCCTTATTTTGGAAAAAGTAAGATTGTCACTGGAGATGGATCCCACCATCCTGTTTCCCATGTTGGAAAGACTGTTATCCCCATGTCACATTTCACTCTTACTCTTTCTGACGTTCTTCATGCTCCTGACATTAAGAAAAATATTGTCTCCGTCTCTAAACTTATTGATGATAATAATGCTTCAGTTGAATTCACTCCCTTCTATGTGCAGGTCAAGGACCTACGCACGAGGGAAACATTCGCTGAAGAAAAGAGACGAGGCAACATGTATGTCTTTGAAGAAGCTCCATGTCGTGATGTTCGCCCTTCTCACCTGGTTTCGAAGTCTTCATCAGAGTCATGTTCCTCCTCTTTTGCTAGTGTTTTTAGTATCTTTGAATGCAATAAGCCATCCTTATGGCATAGTAGGTTAGGACATTGTGGGAGTCATTTTATTGAGAAACTTGTTTCTAATAATCTCATTCCAAAAGAAAGTCTTAAAGGGGATGAGAGTAGTCATAAATGTTTCAGTTGCCTTTTGTGCAAGAGTCATGTATTGCCTTTCAATTCAATTAATAAGAGAGCTTCAAAACCTTTTGAGATCATTTGTTCTGATGTGTGGGGACCCGCCCCAATTGTCTCTGGGTCTGGAAGCAGATATTATCTAATCTTTGTTGATAGCTATTCTCGATACACTTGGATATATTTCATAAAAAATAAGTCAGAAGTCTTCTCTTTGTTTCAAAATTTCTTTTCCTTGGTCAAAAACCAATTTTCTGAGTCCATTCAGTTTTTCCAATGTGATGGAGGTGGGGAATTTTCATCCCATGACTTTATTTCTTTTCTTCAAGATAACGGAATAGGAAGAAGGGTGTCCTGCCCTCACACTCCTCAACAAAATGGGATTGCTGAACGAAAACATAGACATATCGTTGAAAGTGTCATGAGTATGCTTCATGACAGCAATCTTCCCACCAACCTATGGACAGAAGCCTTTCATTCTGCCGTGCATGTGATAAATAGATTGCCAATGGTCATTCTGGAAAACAAGTCTCCTTATCACTGTCTCTTTGAAACTCATCCTAGTTATCATGATCTGCGTGTTTTTGGATGTGTTTGCTATGTTCATGTTGATCGGTCCCTGAGAAACAAGTTTCAAGACAAGGCCCAAAAGTGTAGGTTTGTGGGATACGCAGATGACTACAGAGGATATAGGTGCTATGATCCCACCAACAAACGCATCAGAATCTCAAGAAATGTTGTCTTTGATGAGCAAAATTTCGATGACAAAGCTGATGCAACCAATATACCAATTGAAGTTTACTATCCTTGGTTGAGTTCAGAACTTTTTGCTAGCGCCAGCGAAGCATGTTCACCAGATTGCGTGCAGCAAGAAGAAGAGATGTCTGAAAACACTGAGACGTCGGGGTCACAGAATTTAGAAAAATACCTGGTAGATACAAAGGCATTGTCTATTCCAGACAGAGACCGATGACATCAAGCCATTCAGATCATGCTTCAGTCAACAATCTGACCCCTTCTCACACTCCTGAGATCAGAAAATCAAGCCGCATACGACATCCCATTGACAGGTGGGTCAGCTATAACAACTTCTCCTTGGATCTTCAACTGTTTTTAACTGCTCTCAATAAAGAAGATGAACCCACTATGTACTACCAGGCAGCCACTTCTATCAAGTGGGTAGAAGCTATGAATGATGAAATGCAAGCTTTGCATGAATGTGGAACTTGGGAAGTCGTTCCCAGACCGCCTGACAAAAATGTTGTTGGATGTAAATGGGTCTATAAGATAAAGTACAAGCCAGATGGAACTATTGAGCGATACAAGGCAAGGCTCGTAGCAAAAGGATTCACTCAAGAAGCAGGGCAAGACTATGATGAGACTTTTAGTCCGGTTGTAAGAATGGGAACAATTCGGATTATTATCTCTCTGGCTATTGAACATGGGTGGAAGTTGAGTCAGCTTGATGTAAAGAATGCCTTCTTGCATGGGGACTTGAAGGAGGAAGTGTATATGGAGCAACCCCCTGGATATCAAGAACAAAATTGTAAAACCCATGTGTGCAGGTTAAAGAGAGCTATCTATGGTTTGAAACAAGCATCTCGCTCTTGGTTTGATAGCTTCTCACTAGAGATTCAGAAACATGGATTTTCGCGTTCCATGCTGGACCACTCAGTTAGAGGGGCAGTTGGCCCAGATGGTATACCTATCGAGGCTTGGAAATGCTTGGGAGAGAAAGGTTTAGAATGGTTGACAAATCTTTTTAACTTGATTTGGCGAACAAATAAGATGCCTAATGAGTGGAGGAAGAGTACTTTGGTGCCTTTATATAAGAATAAGGGTGATATACAAGATTGCACAAACTATCGTGGTATAAAACTCATGAGTCATACTATGAAACTTTGGGAGAGGGTGATTGAGTCTAGGTTAAGGAAGGTTGTCATGATATCGGAGAATCAATTTGGTTTTATGCCTGGAAGATCAACTATGGAAGCTATACATCTTCTTAGACAACTTATTGAAAGATATAGAGAGAGGAACAAAGATTTGCATATGGTTTTTATTGATTTAGAGAAGACATACGATAGAGTACCTAGGGACGTTCTCTGGTGGACAATGATGAAGAAAGGTGTTTCTCTCAAGTACATTAGTATAATTAAAGATATGTATGAAGGAGTAGTAACCAATGTCCGCACTTGTGGAGGGGTGACAACCAATTTCCCGATAACGGTTGGGTTACATCAAGGATCTGCTTTAAGCCCTTTCCTATTTGCAATAGTGATGGATGAGCTTACGAGATCAATTCAAGAAAATGTACCGTGGTGTATGTTGTTTGCTGATGATATTGTTTTGATTGATAAGTCTAGAGCTGGGGTTAATGCTAAGTTAGAATTATGAAGACAGACATTGGAAGCTAGAGGTTTTAAGTTGAGTAAGAGTAAGACTGAATATATGGAATGTCGGTTTAGTAAGCAACGAAGTAGTGATGGGAGTGTAGTGAAGCTTGGTGAGCAAGATATACCGGTGAATGATTATTTCAAATATTTGGGATCCATCATTCAAAAGTATGGAGAAATTGATGGAGATGTAAATCATAGGATAAAGGTTGGGTGGATGAAATGGAAAAGTGCTACTGGAGTGCTGTGCGATCGTAGAATGCCATTGCGGTTGAAGGGAAAGTTTTATAGGACGACTATTAGACCCGCTTTACTATATGGTACGGAATGTTGGGCTGCCAAGAGACATCATATTCAAAAAATGAGTGTAGCTGAGATGCGGATGCTTAGATGGATGTGTGGAAATACAATAAAAGATAAGATTCGGAACGAAGAGATACGTAAGAAGGTAGGTGTTGCACCCATTGAAAATAAGATGCGAGAGAATCGTTTACGGTGGTTTGGACATATTCGGCGAAGGCCTAATGATGCTCCAGTTAGAAGGTTGGAGAAATGGGAAAATATATTAGTTAAAAGAGGTCGGGGTAGGCCTAGGAAGACTTGGATGGAGATGATAGGAAAGGATATGAATGCTTTGAACCTCACCGAGGACATGGCGTTGGATAGAAATGATTGGAGGAAAAGGATTCATGTGGAAGACCCAAAATGAATTTCTTTTTTGGTTCATATCGCTGACCCCAATTGTTTTGGGATGAAGGCGTAGTTGTTGTTGTTGTTGTTGTTGTATGCTGGACCACTCATTGTTCTTTTTTAGAAGCCAGACTGTGACCACTCTGTTATTAATTTATGTTGATGATATTGTTATCACAGGAAACTCTGTGGTTCACATCCAAGAAGTGAAAAACTTACTAGGTCAGAGGTTCAAAATGAAAGATCTTGGAACTCTACGCTATTTTCTTGGTGTAGAAGTTGATAATCAAACTCATGGCTTGACACTCACACAGCACAAGTACACCGTAGATGTTCTCCGCAAGGCAGGTATGAAAGACTGCAAACCTCTGGGAACTCCGAGTGTGCTGCATCAAAAACTTAGTGCTCATGATGAAGATTTGTGTGATGATCCCACCAGGTATCGAAGCATAATAGGAATGTTACAGTATTTGACCTTCACTAGACCAGATATTGTTTATTCAGTTAATCAAGTATCTCAATTTATGCATGCGCCACGTACTGGACATATGGAAGCTGTCAAGAGGATCCTTAGATATCTGAAAGGGACTATTGGGGATGGATTGACATACTCACCACAGTCATATGGAAAAGATGAGCATGGACTCACTGTATATTGTGATGCAGACTGGGCTGGGGAACCTGATGAACGAAGATCTACATCAGGATATTGTGCCTTCATTGGAAGAAATTTAGTCTCTTGGAGCAGTAGAAAACAAAAAGTTATCGCTAGATCAAGTACTGAGGCTGAATACAGATCTATGGCTGCTGCCACTGCCGAAGTCACATGGATCAGACATCTACTGACTGAAGTAGGAGAAAAGATCTCCCACACTACCTTGCTATGTGACAACCAAAGTGCTATTAACATGTCATTCAATCCAGTACATCACAGTCGTGCTAAACACATTGAGATTGATCAACACTTTGTGAGACAGAAAGTTGAAGAAAAAGAGATTGAGCCTGAGTTCGTCAATACTGAACAACAAGTTGCGGACCTATTTACGAAAGGATTAACAAAGGATCGTTTTTGGACGCTCAAAGGCAAGTTGTGTATGGTTCACAACCATGCTCAACTTGAGGGGGGGTGAAAAAGTGTATATTGTTTCGGGTTCGGGTCTGGATCCTATACCAGACCCGAGTTCATTGTAAAACTTAAACTTAAATGTATTTTTTTTTCTGGGTTGGGTTCGGATATTATATTAGACCCGACCCGACCCATGTACACTTAAGTGTTTTATACAATGCATTAGGTCACGATTTCTGATATACAGAAATCGTGACAGCCGCAGAAGCCCCTTTTCGGTTTTCTCTTCTCGTCTCTCTCTCTCTCTCTCTCTCTCTCTCTCTCTCTCTGTTTTCTCTCTTAATGCAGGTGCAGGTGAAATTCTAACAAGGAGCTCATCTTCGTAATACACATCCTCCCAAAGCTCCACATTCCTCATTTATATCTCTTTCTTATCTTTTTTCTCTCAAGTCATTACTGGCATTGCCATTTTACGACATTTGGCAATTTTTTTGATGTGCATGCAATAACATTATGATGTGTTCCGACTAAATGATGCTTCAACAAAAAGAAAACCACCTGAAAAACTATTTTGGCAATAGTTGAATTTGATTCTTATCGGTTTCCACTCGTTACTTGAGCGCACCGTTGTCATGCTAGATCTTCTGATGCCATTTTCCCTTAAAAACACTCAATAACAAGCAAAAGATTAAGGATTTTTTTACCTTAACCCACTTCTTTAGGTGAAAAAATGGGTGAAAATACACTCTTGAGAAAATCGCAAAAGCCCTCTCTCATGCGCACAAATTGGCCTCCAAATCGATCTCAAGGAAGAACCTAGGGTGTGTGGGTTTCCTTCTAAGAACCTTTACACATATGTAGAATGTAATGAAGAGGGGCGGAAGCACCAATAGAGCAAAAGCACTCTTTAAGAGTGACCACAATAGCCAAGAACACAAACACTAAAAGTGTACACACAAAACTCACAAAAGTAGAAAATGACTTAAAGTCATAAGTTGAATATTATGAAAGAAAGAAAGAGGAGGGTGAAAAACACCTTACAATACAAGAGGAAAACCTCTTCTATTTATAGAGGAGGGAGTCATAAGGAGGGGACCACAAGGGGCTCCCATGTAGTCGTTGGGAGCCCCAACGGTCATAAATCTGACCATTGGGGCCCCAACGACTACATGTGTGGGGCCCTTGTGGTCTTACAAAAAGCTGAAAATAAAAAGGAAAAAAGAAAAAGGAAGAAAATAAAAAATATAAAAAGAAAAAAGATTACATGTGGTTTTACCAAAATACCCCTATCGGGTATTTTGAGGAAAGAAAAGGAAAACTGTATATATATACATATATGTATATATATATACTTATATATATACGTATGTATATATATAAGTATATGTATATATATATACATAATTTAACACGCCCCCTCAAACTTTACGGGGAGAAGACCGAAAGTTTGCCAAGAAGAAACATAAATCGTGGAGTTGGGAGCGCTTTGGTGAAGAAGTCAGACAGTTGATATTCTGAAGTGACGTATGGTAATGTGATAGTTCCTCTGAGGAATTCATCTCGAACGTAGTGGCAATCCATCTCGATATGCTTGGTCCGTTCGTGAAACGTATGATTGCTTGCAATATAGATCGCACTTTTGTTATCACAGCAGAGCTTGGTGGGTGAGGAAATGAGGACACCCATGTCACCAAGGAGTCCTCTGAGCCACACAATTTCCATTGTTGTCATTGTCATAGCCCGATATTCAGCTTCAGTGGATGATAGAGAGACCTTTTGCTGCTTCTTACATCTCCACGAGATGAGAGATTCACCTAAAAAAATGCAAAGACCAGTAGTTGAGATACGAGCATTGGGATTTTCTCCCCAGTCAGCATCAGTAAAACCAGTTAATTCAAGAGATGAGGAAGATGATAAGAAGAGTCCCTTGGAAATGGTATTTTTGATGTATCGCACAATTCTCATTACAGCCGCCATATGAACTGTAGTAGGTGCGTGCTGAAACTGGCTTGCAGCATGAACTGCATGAGCTATGTCTGGACGGGTGATGGATAAGTAAGTGAGAGATCCAATTAATTGACGATAGGGAGTTGGATCCTCAAGAAGAACACCATCCTCAAGTCTCAGTTTTGCATTGATAACTTCGGGAGTCTCAACTTTCTTTTCATCAGATATTCCAGATTTGGTACAAATGTCTGCTGCCAATTTCATCTGAGATAAAATGTATCCTCGTGGGGAGTAAGCCACTTCAATTCCTAAAAAATATCTCAAGAATCCAAGGTCAGACATATCAAAAATTTCTTTTAACATAGACTTCACATCATTTACCCCCTTTTTGTCATCCCCAGTGATGATCATATCATCAACATATAACAGAAGAATAACGATGAGATTACCTGTTTTCTTAACAAAAAGAGCAGTGTCAATATGGCAAGAAGTAAATCCTAAATTGATTAATACATTACTAAATTTATCATACCAAGCTTTATGAGCTTGCTTAAGTCCATATAGGGCTTTTTTTAATTTCAAAATTTTACCATTTAAATTCATACCCGGAGGTGGTTCCATATAAACTTCTTCATTCAAAATTCCATTTAAAAAGGCATTTTTGACATCTAATTGAAAAATTGGCCATTTTTTAGCAGAGGCTATTGCAATAAGAGCTCGAACACTAGTCATTCAAGCAACAGGGGCAAAGGTTTCATCATAATCTATCTCATACTCTTGGGCATATCCCTTGGCCACTAACCTGGCCTTATATCTTTCTAAAGATCCATCGCACTTAGTCTTAACTTTAAAAATCCATCGGCATCCAATGGGTTTCTTGCCATTGGGTGGATCAACAATTTCCCAAGTTTGAGCCCTCTTAAGTGCATTAAGTTTCAGTTCCATTGCTTCATTCCAATGGGCATATTGTCTAGCATCATTATAATGAGTTGGTTCATGAATTGAGTGAAGAGCAAGTAGACATGCCCGAAAATTTGGGGAAAAAGAATCATAAGATACAAATCTATTTGGTATTTTTGAAATACGATTTGATATTTTATGAGAGGTTTCTTCAGTTAACTCATTTTAAGAGAATTTTTCAAGGGCACAAGGAGGATTACTTTCATTTCTTCTAGAGTAGACTTGTATTTGCCTTTGCACATTTTCTTGTAAATTTTGGTCATCATTTGAAGGTTCAAAAAAATTGTCTATGAGCGATTCACTAGATTCAATATTATCATTAATGACCCTTTCTTGAGGCAATAAGTTAAATAAAAAGGAATAATCAATATCTTCATTTGGTTTATGCGAAAAACCATTTTCTTCTTCTAAGAATGTAACATCTTTTGAGATATAAAGTTTATTATTTGATATATCAAAGCATCGATAACCTTTTTTTTTTCGCCATATCCTAAGAAAATGCATTCAATAGCCCTAGAAGAAAGTTTATCATTTTTGTGAGTTAAAACAAAGCATTTACATCCGAAAATTCTTAGTCTTTTATAATCGGGAAACATATTGTAAAGTTTCTCAAATGGAGAAAGATTTTTTAAAGAAGATGAAGGAATTCTATTGATAAGATACGTTGAGGTTAGAACCGCTTCGGCCCAAAAAGATTTTGGAATATTTTTTGAGATTAATAAGGTTCTTGTGGTTTCTAATATGTGTCTATGCTTTCTTTCCGCAAGACCATTTGTTGTGGAGTGTTTGGGCAAGAACGTTGATGGCAAATTTCGTTTTCTTTTAAATAGTTTTGAAATTCATTGGACATGTATTCACCTCCCGAGTCGGACCTAAGAATTGATAGATTTCCTAAAAATTGATTTTTGACCATTGCATGGAATTCTTTAAAGAAAGAGAAAACTTCGGATTTGCGACTTAAGAAGTAAATCCATGTGAATCGAGTGAAGTCATCAATAAAGACCACATAGTACGAAAATCCTCCTTTGGACAAAATAGGGGAAGGTCCCCATACGTCGGAATGAACAAGTTCAAAAGGCCAAGTGGTGAAATAATTTCTTTGAGGAAATGGAGTAGCTTTAGATTTCCCAAAAATGCAATCTTTACAAGTCATGTGATTGTCTTTACAAGTATTGTTCAAAAAAGGAAAAAGAGACATTTTTACAAAATTTGGATGACCAAGTCTCTCATGCCAAATTCCAATACTTTTGTCATTTACAAGATTGCAAGATGACTTAGATGGAAGAGTCAAAAAATCCATAAAATAGATATCACCCCTTCTATGGCCTTGCCCAATCAGCTTCCCTGACTGGAGATCCTGCACGGTGCAATCTTTAGGTGAGAAAGAGACTTTGCATCCATGATCGGTGATTTGGGAAACGGAAAAAAGATTTAGATTAATTTTTGGAACGACACTTACTTTAGGAACAAAGAAGGTTTTAGAAGTTTTAAAATCAAGTGTTCCAATACTTTCAATTTTTAAAGATGTCCCATCGGCCGTAGAAACATAAGAAGATATGGGTTCGGAAAAAACATTAGAGAGTGAGTTTTTATAAGATGTCATGTGAAAAGAAGCACCAGAGTCTAGTATCCACGTACCTGGAAGTGATGAAGAGTAGGCGATGGCGGCTCCGGATGTTGAAGATGAAGAAGTCTTGAGAAGATGTTGGAAAACTTCGGAGATATGATTAAGAGTTTCTTTGATATCTCCCTCTTTGACACTTTATTCTTCCTTCTTTGGAGAGTTTTCTCCAACCGTGGCCACTTTCCCTTTTAGCTTTGGGCAAACCGGTTTAATGTGACCCGGTTCATTGCAATAGTGGCAAATCACTCCCTTTTTATATCCATTATTCTTGTTGAAGTGGGGAGATCTATATACTTTTACATTTGATCTGGGCCTAGAAACGGCCAAAACTTCATCACTCTTGATACTTAGGTCAAGTCGAGTTTCTTCTTGGCATACTTTGGCAAGGGCGTCTTCAATGGGTAAGGCTTTACTTCTATGGAGAAGAGATGCCCTAACTTGTTCATATTCCGGTCGTAGACCATGAAGAAATTGGAAAAGTGCTCATTTTCAATTTGTTCTCTTATTAACTCAATATCTTCCGGAGCCACCCATTTAGGCTCAAGAAGAACAAGCTCATCCCAAAGAGGGGTTAAGGAGCTAAAGTAGTCACGGACACTCATATCCGCTTGTCTAGTGGAACGAATTTTTTCTTGACAAAAAAATTGTCGAGCAAGATCCTTTTGGGTATACATACCCTTAAGGAAAAACCATGCCTCATTGGCTCTTCTAAATTTTGCAATATTTGCACAATTTTTGAGGTCTACATTGTTCATAAACCATGCCAAAATTTTGGCATGATTACTTTCCCAATCCTCAATTTTGGATTGATGATCATTTATAGCTTTGATGCGTTCATCGCCATCTAAAGCTTTTTCAATATCATTTTCAACTTTAGTGAGAACAAGAGAGGGTTCGGGAGTAGTTCCCATAACAAAACCCCAAAGTTTCTTACCTCTTAGATGATTTTCCATAGCGGAGGCCCACATAAGATAATTGGATCCATTGAGCTTGAAAGAAAGCTCAACTTTAGAATCACGTTCCATGGGAGCCGAAAAGAACTTCTTTCCTTCTACAAAAAAACTTGAGAAGCATGCGTCCCAAGGCACCAAAAGGAGAAGGTAGAAGCCGGATCACCAACCTTGCTCTGATACCATGTAATGAAGAGGGGCGGAAGCACCAATAGAGCAAAAGCACTCTTTAAGAGTGACCACAATAGCCAAGAACACAAACACTAAAAGTGTACACACAAAACTCAAAAAAGTAGAAAATGACTTAAAGTCATAAGTTGAATATTATGAAAGAAAGAAAGAGGAGGGTGAAAAACACCTTACAATACAAGAGGAAAACCTCCTCTATTTATAGAGGAGGGAGTCATAAGGAGGGGACCACAAGGGGCTCCCATGTAGTCGTTGGGAGCCCCAACGGTCATAAATCTGACCGTTGGGGCCCCAACGACTACATGTGTGGGGCCCTTGTGGTCTTACAAAAAGCTGAAAATAAAAAGGAAAAAAGAAAAAAGAAAAAGGAAGAAAAGAAAATATATAAAAAGAAAAAAGATTACATGTGGTTTTACCAAAATACCCCTATCGGGTATTTTGAGGAAAGAAAAGAAAAACTGTATATATATACATATATGTATATATATACTTATATATATACGTATGTATATATATATATACATAATTTAACAGTAGAAGTCGGCCCTTAAGAGGGCTTTTAAACCCAAAATGAAAAAGACCTGTTTTCAAGTATTTTAAAGTGTGTCAGACTTGTACCATACGATACGAGTCAATACAGGGGTGTATCGTATGATACATTCAATACGGAGATGATATACTCGATACAAGTATAATACACACTCGTATTGCGATACTAGTGTGTATCGTATCGTATCGTTAGACCAAAAAGTAACAATATATATCATGTTGTATCTTACGATACGGCACGATAAAGACAGCCTTGCCCTATACCATTCTCCTATTTCATCATTACCAACTTAGGATGCATTCTCTTGAGCCTCCACTCTGAAGCAAACCTTCAAAAGCAGAAAAATTTTACATTGAGATTAGTAGGCTATGTTACCGCGACACGGCACCTTGGTGTCGACACGGGTACTGGTACCTGGGCATGGCATTTGTTGTGTCCTATATTATACTTTTTTATATATTGTATTTTCAATATATAATATATATTTTAGATATATAATATATATTTTTCAGTAAATATTTATCCGTGTCTCCGTACCCATATTTTTTGGAATTGCCATGTTGTACCCTCTGTACCTGTACCCGCACCCGTACCCGTACCCATATCCAGGTGACATAGTTAGTAGGTGATGCAGATTATTATTTAGATTAGTGATAGCCTTTCTTTTTTCCCCTTTCAAACAACATATCAAAAAGATTGAAGTTTTCTCATTTGAAATTGTGTTAGGTCTAAGTCCTATTACTTTAGCTGAATTGTTTGTAACTACAAATTTACAATACAGATGCAGTGGTCAGTTGGACTTTTGATTCAGTAAGATCTCTCTTTTCTTGTCATTGACATCCTATCCTTGATCCTCAGAAGGTCCGATTTTTATTGATGTTTGCAATTCTAGTTAATGTGATTTGGTACAAAGTAGTACACTCTGTAGGATTTGAACCTACAACATTGGGTATGGGTTACCTAAATTCTCCAAGTGAAAATTTTCTATCCTCTATTCAAAGAGAAGTCGGTCTAGATGCAATGCTGATTCATAAGGATGTGTCTCCTCCAGAAGTGATAAGAAGAGTAACTATTATTGAACCCATTTGTTTGTCTATCAAATGGGATGGAATTTTGACTATGCATCAAACCATAGAGCCTATTCTCACGTGGGGTAATAAAGGAAAATTAGCTTGAAAAATAAATAGACAGCAACATGTGCAAGCCATGCATGTTGTGCAATTATTGGGCCTACCCAAGAGTTTTTAGTCCGTGGTGGATGTTATGGAGACTTCACCAAACATGCACAAAAGAAAAATTGGTGGAAATCAATGATATTTTCCTTGGTTTTAACACCCATTTCATAGATTTTGATTCCAGTTTACCTTTTGTCGTCACATAAAGCCATACAAAACACAAAATGTGCTATTCTTCCAAGTTTCAAGTTTGGACACACAAATGCAGATAAACTTCAGATAATAATAAATAACTAGCTAACCACATAACTTTGAGAAAGGAGAATGGCCATCCAACACTACATACAGCAACCATAAAAAATCTGTATAAGTTTATCAAGCTTACCCTTTGCCACACTCTGCCTTGTAGTAGTCCAAATGGAACAGGACCATAATGCCTAGAATCTTGGAACCACAAGCCATACAAAACACATGACCTTTAGGCACCTGAATGTATGACCATAACAGAACAAAGACCCACATTTAAGGCAAGATGTAACGTTGTCTTGGAAATCACAAAATGTGCACATACAATCATTGATGCCACAAATCTGCCATGAGTATTTGGATGGTGACTGATGCGATCACCTTCCAAGCCAATAACTCACTTACCGACCCGTATATTAGGATTCAATGGTGAAGAAGCAACAACTACATCACCAAGTCTTATCCTTCCAAACCTTGAAGACAAGTGCTCAACTAGAAGGATGTCTCCAGATATATAGGCAGCATGCTGGGCCCTCTAGTCTGTGGTATCAAAATAGAAAATGAAATAGAAGTTGGCATGATCCTGAAGAAACTTATAGAAACAACCAAAAGATAAAATGCCGTTGAATGATCATACGAGAAAAACACAGCAATTATTAGCGCATAAGAATCAATTCAGCAGTTTTACAGATGCCTAGGATCCAAAAATAAAATCATTAATTTCAGGGGGAATTAATTAAACCAAGAAAATCACTGTAAAATATACTTTAGACTGATGAGGAAGTCTGAATATAGGGGAATGACAATAAATTCTATGCAAGATGCCAAAGAAAATTCCAGTAAAACCATAAACAGGGCATCTGTAAAATGCACTATATTTTAAAGGCCCTGATCTTCTATAGCAGAGAAGGTCATTAGAAGAGCAAAAGAATAGTTTTTGTTCTATAACATGTTTTTTTTTAAATCTTGAACAAGCAGTACCGAACTAATTGACCCAATATGCTCAAATATTTTGAGCCTCAAATTCAAAATTTAAAGAGGATTGTATTTTGAGCTTCAAATTCAGAATTTAAAGAGGATTATATTTTAATCTTCAAATTCAGAATTTAAAAAGATGAGATTGAGCTTTGATCCTGTCCACTTATCAAATATTTGTTAATTACCCTACCATGCCAGCATAAGAAAATTTGATCAGGATATGATAGAACATGAATGTGAGAAAAACATGACTTTCAAAGAATTCCAATTGCAGATTGGATAACCTCCTGATTATGATGATACTGATGATGATGATCATGACAATATGATAAGCACGCAAACACACGCACACAGAGGTATTCATTAAAGACAACATGCCTAGATGTGTAGAGCTTCTTAGGTACAAGATCATACAGAAGGTACTTTTGACCATTTTCCTTGGATATGGTATGAATAATATGCAAGTGACGACAAAAAAACAAAAAATAATGGATTTGCCACCAACCACTTCTGTCGAAACAACATAAGTTGCAACGAAGTGCACCAAGCAAAGGGATTTGGTTAAAATGGTGCAATGATTCCATGATTCCTTAGCAAGTTCTTTCACATAAGTAACACCAGACCTCTCATATCCATCCCATGTACTCTTCCTAGCAAGAGTTGAATTACTTTAGAAGGATATATGGAAGCTCAATATTCGGAATACAGAAATTTCAACTTAGCATGCATTTCAAGCAAGATAATGATGGAGATCATGATTATTCATAATAACAGTAATGAACAATGGGAATATCAAAACACGATATGGGGAGTTACATAATCAGAATACTCAAACCAACCTAATATAAGTTTTCTTCTTATGTTTTTGAGGAACAGAGGGCTATAAGTAACTGCTTATTCTTACTCTTAGTTGTAGAGGTTGTATGAAAATATGGGCATTCTTTGAGATAATCATTAGTTAAAATAGAGACCTTTTTATTTTTCAATCATCACACTAACTTTAAGCTTGCAAGTCAATTAAAGGCAAAAGTATCACCATGATCTGACATAAAGCGAATATTGATCAGTGAGTCACAAATATGGACAACCCAATGCACTGGCACACTTAGGGCTTATTTTCACATATCTAGGCCTTTTTGTTTAGGAGAAATTTATTAAAGAAATACTGTAAACTCAAGTTCAATGCTACTATTTGGGACCATTTCCATGCTAAAATGGGAGGCTAATGTTTGCTTTCTTAAATCGCAGCAAAGCCACATCCCAGGCTGTAAATAAAATGGAAAATTTTATTATTAGCGCTCTTGGGAACTAAAGGGATGCAGATACGTCCCCAGCTAAAATGATGGATTTGAAATATGACAGTTGGACGGCAAAGGATCTCCGTTTTGGAAGAGGGTCTCTCAGGTTCAAAATGCATTCAACTATTTCATAGCTTTTCAAACAAAGAAAAAGATAGTGTCTTCAAGATGCTACATATGACGCCATCAGACCATTCTACATAAGAAAATAAGGGAATTCAACGTGACAACCCACTGTTTGTCAGGATTCAGTGACATGATCACTAAATGTTTTATATGGCATCAGCAGACTGCTCATAATGTTTACACTTGATAAGCTTCTACAATGGTTCCCCATGTAATTAAAATTAGGTCTTAAACTTTCTTGATAAAAAAGGACTTGCACATACATAGTAATGCAATAGGAACTTGCATAAGTTCACATCTCTGTGACGCCAACATGCCATATTACTGGTTTTTGAAAGTACCATATTGATCATGCATAATTTATGCATTGTAGATTCATGTTCTTTTATGCATGATCCGTCATAAAAATGAATTAAAAACACAGACTTATCAATGTTTTTCAGGGTGTTTTCAAAAAGAAGAAAAAAATCATACAAAAAGCAAGATTACCTGGGTGTTTTAGTGTTTTGTTTTGTTTGGAGTTTTTTTTTTTTTTTTTGAAAACACGTTTTTGAGAAAAGGTAGTTTTTAGAATTTTTGAAAACTTAGATATAATTTTAGTAAAATACATTTTAACCTAGGATTAGTATTATAAATAATCTTTTTTGAGAAGAGGCCGGCATCCTTTCATTGGGAAAAATGCTAGCCTCTTCTCTTTCTCTCCTCTTCGTTTCTTCTCTCTATTTTTTTGTTTGATCACCGGTTCTTTCCCGTCTCTTTCCTTCTTCGATCTTGGTTTCATCGTTCTTCTGATATTTGCTATCACCGGTGCTTCTTACCCCATCATCGGAGCGTGTGTTCACCCACGAGAACAACCCCTTCTTCTTCTCAACCCCTCCATCGAAAGGGGTTGCAAGGTTTGTTTCTTCTCCCCCATCTCGTTATTTGATTCACATCTAGGTAGATTTATTTCAGCTTCATTAAATACAAAAAAAAAAGTTTTAGTTTAATATAGCATCTAGCGTAAATAGGTTTCTGCCTATGTCACATGGGTGCGGGTATGGGTACGGGTGCGGAGCAATTTCAAAAATTTTGGACACAGGGACATGTATAGCCGAGTCTTATTATTGTTATATATATATATATATATATATATATATATATATATATATATATATAAATATATATAAAAAAATCGATTTTGTATACGTCTTTTGCCCTAAAAATAGATAAAAATAGACTCGGTCAAAGTTGACCGAGTTCAAAATGTGAACGGACTCGGCCTGATGCATTGACCGAGTCCGACACTTGGTTGATCGTGTATGAAGCCGCACCCGTGTCGATGCGGGTGCGTCGACCTTATAGCCGAGTCCAGTGTGACTGAGGTTCCTGCTTGATTGTTTTATTTAGTGTAGATTAAAAAGTTTGTTTTTCTGCAATAGCAGAGTTCGTAGATCATTGTTTGTCGTCCGTTACACTGTCTTTATGTTATTTTCTGTTTTGATTAGATCACGCCTAGCGTGAAAGCATCAACAACCAAACCGATCTGCGTGATTTCTTTGATCACGCAGACCTGTGGACGTGTGTGTAGTTACAGCGTGCGCGAACTTGCTTGTTTACAAGATTGTTTATTAAGTTACCGGAAGAAGCGATCTCTGTATCTTTCCCTGAATATTAAGTGAACATCAACCGGATAACATGCACGACTCGCACACCACAAACCACAGCCAGCAATCAATCTGATCGGATTGATCATGCAGACGGTAGTAGTTTTCAGATCAAGCAGACCGCACGTCATTGCAGATCCACACTGAGCTTTCTTGGATTCAACGTGTTATCGATTGATCATTGATCTGTAGATTTTTTATCAGTATGGTAATCTGCAGTCTGCTAGAATCTGTATATCTTTGGTGCAAAGTTGGTTTAACGTCTTGCTTAAAGTTAGATAATATTCCATGTGGTTAGATTTATTTGATATTTGTTGCAAGTAGTTAGTTAGAATCTATTAGTTTGTTATATTTTAGTTACTAAGCTTAGATTTAGTTAAGTTTTTATTCTTGTTTCTTTTCTCGTTATAACTAACCTTCATTTTAGGAATTGTTTCATGTAGTTTTTGTTTTTTTGTTTTTGTGTTTTGCAGGTAAGGAGATGTAAATCATAGGATAAAAGTTGGGTGGATGAAATGGAAAAGTGCAACTGGAGTGTTGTGCGATCGTAGAATGACATTGCGGTTGAAGAGAAAGTTTTATAGGACGACTATTAGGCCCGCTTTACTATATGGTACGGAATGTTGGGCTGCCAAGAGACATCATATTCAAAAAATGAGTGCCGCTGAGATGTGTATGCTTAGATGGATGTGTGGAAATACAATAAAAGATAAGATTCGGAACGAGGAGATACGTAAGGAGGTAGGCGTTGCACCCATTAAAAATAAGATGAGAGAGAATCGTTTACGGTGGTTTGGACATATTCGGCGAAGGCCTAATGATGCTCCAGTTAGAAGGATGGAGAAATGGGAAAGTATATTAGTTAAAAGAGGTCGGGGTAGGCCTAGGAAGACATGGATGGAGATGATAGGAAATGATATGAATGCTTTTAACCTCACCGAGGACATGGCATTGGATAGAAATGATTGGAGGAGAAGGATTCATGTGGAAGACCCAGAATGATTTTCTTTTTTGGTTCATATCGCCGACCCCAATTTTTTTGGGATGAAGGCGTAGTTGTTGTTGTTGTTGTGTTTTGCAGGTAAGGCTTCTTATGTGAAGAGCCCTCCAAAGATCCCCTCAAAGACGTGCTCCTTGAGAAAGGGACCCTTAAGCCTGAAGATTCAACTGTCCAAGTGAATAAGAGAGGCTAGATCGTAAGTGAAGAACCCTGTCGATTTTACTTTTCTTTATTTTTATTTTTTTAGAGCAACAGGGCCATTTACTTTAAGTTGGGTTGTAACAAGGCCTTTTTATTTTTTAGCCTTCTGCAAAGGGTAGCACATTTTAAATTTTTTTTTATTCAAGGTAATAAAACTTATTCTTGTGTGAGGTACAATTTTTTTTTTTACGTTCTCTGTATTCGACACAGACTTCACCACTAGTGTGAAACAAAATTTGAAATTTGATGAACGATTTACACAAGCGAATTTTACTAAAAGCATCTTTTAAAAATAATTTTATGAAAAATTGCATCTCATTAAACCCTCAATGTTAGTCTCAATATTAGTATTTTTCATACAACAAAATTAAGTTGACCAATAAATTTTTGAACTTCCTAGGAATATGCAAAGGGATGAATAAGATGTGTTCTTTGCTCAGTTTAAGAAGGGGATTCATTAACCGTTTCTAAAGTTGGCATTCATTCATTTTTATAAGATTCAAGTTATCTTACTCAACTGTTTAAAAGTTGTTAAAATAAATTGCCCAAAAACAACACAAACCGGAGAAACAATGGCTCGCGGGCTTCATTGTTACACCATAAAATCAGTAATCTGATTATTCCAACGAAGAATTAGCAATCGAAATGCATAGTTGTAGCACCTTGTCCATCCAGATTACTCAATTTTCTCATCCAACATTAAAATTTACCAACACCCAACGTCCACAAATCCTACGAAACTCGCAACAGAAGCCATAGATTGCAATATTGCAACTGTTTCTGTCCCTCTCAGACCACAACCACCACCCAGAAAAAATAAAAAAAATAAAAGAATAAATATACAAGGCAAATATTTCGGCATAAGAATAAGCAACTAAAAAATGCAAAATCAAATGGATACAATAAAAAACGTCCTAAGACCTCAAAAATATTCAAGTAGAAAACTGAACATACAGAGAACGTGAAAGAGGGAAAGAGGAAGGCTCGTTACCAGCGAGTACGAAAGCAAAAATGACCGAACTTTCTTTTCTTTTGCTTATATCTATTTTTTAATTTCTTCTCTCTCTCGTAGACTATAGGGGTGTCAACGGGTCGGTTTTGGTTCGGACTCAGGTGGAACCAGACCCAAACATCATTTGAGTTGATGGTACCGGGTCCTGACCCATGTCTAATCGCACCCACCATAAGAGAAACCATACCCGGATCCTATAAGGATTACATGAACCAGACAAAGACCATACCCCGTAAAATAATATTTTTTTCATTTTTACATTGAAAATGTGTGGATCTTAATAAGAAATCGGGTCAGGCCCAAATCTGATATGAAATTGTACAAACCCTGACTCCATATATTAATTGAACCCTTCAGGTCCGACCCGGATTCTAATCGGGTCTTCTTATTTATCACCAAACCCTGACCCTATGAGGTTAGGTACAGGTCAGGTTCAGGTCAAACACAACCGATTGACACCCCTAATAGACAAGGGGTCCATAATACGGGCCGGACCTAGTTCCTCGATGGGTCAGGCCTGGTTTTAGTTTGAGCTTACTAACTTATCGCATGTTTCTGTTTAGCTGGTGACCAAGAATTCTTCTTATAGTGAGGACCCGCTGATGCATGGGTGTGTCCGTAGCTTTTAGAAGTGGGTCACGTAAGGCAAGGTGGTAGTGAGTAGGGATGGCAGTGGATCGGGGAAAAGCGGGGGCCCGCCCTGCCTCGCCCCGTTTGGACCGGGGATGAAGGGTATGAAACGGGGATGGAGGCGGGGACGAAGGTTAAAATCCATCCCCGTTTGGGGATGGAGGCGGGGATGGACTTACACTTTTCCCTGCCCCGTCCCCACCACGATCCCCGCCCCGTTCCATCCCCAGTCCTTCTAAAAGATGGCAATAGACTATGGGAAAGGGGGCCCCGCCCCGCCTCGCCTCATCCCCGTTTGAACCGGGAATGGAGGACATGAAACGGGGATGAAGGCGGGGGTGGAGGTTTAAATCCATCCCTACGTGGGGATGGAGGTTCTAATCTTGAGACGGGGCGGGGGTGGAGACCCTGTCCCCCGCCCCGGTCCATTGCCGTCCCTAGTCATGAGGCCCCACCTGAGGTTTTTCTGGCTTCGGTAAGGGTTTCTCGTCATAAAAAAATACAATGAAGTCCTCAACCGGTTCGGGTTGGGCAACACCAGGCCTCGATTTACTGACTCATCCCATGTTTCTGTTTAGCAGGTGACGACGAATTCTTCTTACAATGAGACAACTTTTGCTACCTGCGTTGGTAATGAACGGTAGGCCTGATTTGGTTGCGAATGGCAATGCAGTTTAAGCTTATAAAGTGTGTTTTTTTTACCTTGTTATGGTACTTGATCTGTTGCATTGTACATAGGTTCGATTACGATAGAGGAAAAGACAACATATGTTAGAATATGAGGTCTACCATGTGAAGTGGGCATTTTCAATACTTGCTTTGCAAATCCAATCATGTAAATGTGTTGGGCATGGTGAATTTGCTATCAACTATTGGATGGTGTATTTTCGAGAAAATAATATGATTTTTGGATGCTTGAATATTTGTGAAGATTATGAGAGCCTTAAAAAATCTTGTTTATGCATCATAATTGAATGATTCAAGAGCTGGTACTTAAAAACAGGCAGGTAGACCACAGCTATATGGTTAGATTTAAGAGAAAAAAATAAAAAATAAATTCATGAAAATCGTGGTTCACACAATAGATCTCATATTTTCAGTTCTCATATTCAAACGACTCTGTTAGACGATATAAAAAATAATTATCGTAAAAATTCAAACATTTATTTGTATAAGTTAATTTGGTGAAAAATTACAAAATCAGATTAATGTTTATCCAATTACCAGGATACATACAAATTAGCGTGTCATCCAAATAGCAAAATCAGGTTTTTAGGGTCTTTCACAAATCCACGTTTTTAGAAAACTAGGTTTTTAAACCTGTCATATCCAAACGGTTATGGATTTTGAATGAAAATTCTCATTTATATGCCTGCTTTTTTGGCCTCATTTTATAAAGTTTAAACCAAATTAAAGGTGCATATACTATTTATTGATTTGTTATATCATGCAGCATTTTTACATGTTTTTTGAACATAAAACCTTTTTTAAAAGCATATGTTGATTCTTTTAACGGATTTCGCTGATTCACATATTGAAATGTGATTCGTGTCAGCGAAAAGCTATCGTCAAAACTTGCTTGTAAAACATAAAAAATGAAAAGAAAATTTGAAAAAAGGCCACTTCGCATAAGGAAAGTGAGATAGGTCTAATTGGACCTGTATCTAACATGAATGTGACTGATCTGGTTGGAAGACTGAACTAACTCCAATGAGTCACCAGGATCAAACCAAAAGCCATTACCAACGACCGAGCCCATTAATAGACCCTTTAGCACGGAAGATAAGTGAATATGGATTGCCAATGAATAAATAAGATTAGGACTCTTTCATGCATGCTTAATCCCACCTTTCAATTCATCCAAAGCACTCTAAAGTGTGGATGCAGCTTCCTACTTGTTCCTCAATAACTGAATATGTGAAGCAACAATGGAAGGAAGAAACGCAGTACCATCTTCATCTTTTTCAAATTTTAAAATGCTGCAACTTGTTATCGAATTTTAAACAGTTCTTCCACTTTCAATTCCTTTTCCAATCACTCTTAGGATTTTTCAGCTTTCTTGTATTATTATTATTATTATTTGATATTCAAGGAAAAGCCACCTATCTCACCTAGTTGATCAGGCAGTATCTCAACTCCGCTTTCAACTCGAGAGTACACTCAACTTCGGCCTTGCAGCAAAGAACATACATCCGTATGTTTCGAAATTGCGACTTTCCATCAACCTAGTGATGTTCACGAGTCACCCCTAACAGATGAGCCGTGCATTCATGTATACGGTAAATATTTCATACTAATGATGGTACCAAACTTGAGCAAAAATCAGTTTCCTTTTTCTTTTATTTTGTTGGATTTTTTCTAACTGTCAGACCCCTACAGATGCAACTACATGTTTTGTTTAGTAAGAAATGGATTTTCAATAATGTGACTGTGACATGTAAATAGGTTTTTCAAGGGCTTCAAAAATGAATGACCACAATGTACCAATTTATAACTTCCAAAGGTAGAAAACACAATCCAAGTTCAATCTTAGCTAGTAAACCAAGTTTCATTAGCATGAAAGAAACATGTAGCTTCACGCTTGCAAGACGAGGTTCTTAAAGTTTCCAAGGTCTTCAGGCACATGTATCAACAAATCAAATTTGATTTGGAGTCATATGAATCAGAATCACAAGAGGCCTGAATCAGAAAACTCACTCACATTTGCCTTTGCAAATGAGAGTCAGTTTCTCGTGGCCCATTTTCTGATGTTTGGTTAGCTGTACCAATGAGATTCATTCTTCCACTTGCATGAGCGTCTGAATCTCATGAGACGTTACCAAACATGCAAGTTCTCTTGAACTCTATCTCTCTACAATTTGTGCGTGTGTATAACACTCAAGAAACAAAAGGTGAAGGCTTCCCAAGTGACAAACAACTAGGTAAAATCCAATTACGTGAGCTACAATTACAGACAGACATCAAGAGACAAGTTATTACATGAAGTTGGAATCGTTCAGAAGCAGAGAAGCAACCAACATGCAGCGGGTCTCCAACCTGGGAAACAGTTTAAATATCAGTGGCCTCTGGTGCGGACCAATGAGAAAAAAATGCAGCAGCACAAACACCTGATAAAAAATAATGACTATCAATGAACAATTTCAAATCTTATTTTGCTGGATTCAATACAGAAAATTGGAATTTAATCAATCGCCATGCTAGCCTTAAACCAATCTCACGAATGACTATGAGGAACTTGTAAAACGTCAATGCATAGACTCAGTTCAACTAAACATCACCCTGGAACTGATAAGCTTGCAGATTTCAAGCTTTATTGACATAAAGGAACAGTACCTAACTCGAGACTTGAATAAGTTAAAACACTCTAGTTAGTTGGCCTAGACATATTGGGACCAACTCAACTAACTTGGGTGTAGCTCAGCATGAACCAATGCTGCTTAAGTACAGTATGATAACTAAACACCTAGGTTCCTTCCAGGAAAACAAAAAAAAGGTAACTAAATCCATAGGGATAGGCTAAACCAGACCCCAATGAGATCACTTTTCTTTTCCCTTTTTCTTCTTTATGAGCTGAAACAACTAACCTAATTGAAGGCAATCCACAGAAACTAGCCAAAAGTCCCTTAAACTTTTCCCCTTGTTCTTAACTCAACTGCTGAGCAATCTGGAACAAGAATGGACCACATTAAGATAATGTAAAGCACAAAAATAATTCACAATTATACAAACCAATAACATCGGCACACTGATTTTTCCATAAATAAGAATACTTCGGAAACAATTAGTGATAATTTACACGAAGAACTGCTGCAAATCCAATCACATCGGCACTCTAATTTTCTCATAAAAGAGTACTGTAAAAATATACTGATTATTTGGAGGAAGATTGACTCAAAAAAAGGACCAAGAATGTCCGCGACACCTGACTTACCAAGTAGGATTAAATAACCACTGGATTCAGGTGAGCAAAACTCTGGCATATTCAGGATCAGAAACTTCGAATGCAAGCAATTTGGATCTAGAATTAAATTTAGTATGCCCCTTCCTGAGCCACCAAACAATTTTGATCTAGAATTCAGAGTTGGCATCTTTTATATTTTCTGTGCAAGCATGTGCCTGCTAGGGTTAGAAAAACTACCACCAAACAATCAAATCATGAAAATGTAACGACGCAAAAAGTAGTTAGACTTATATCAAAACTTAACATTACATTTTTATATGTTTTAGAATTGCCATGCTTCTCTCTCTCATCACAAATCTCAAGCAACATATAATGGTCAGGAAAAAAATGACAGCAAAAACTGTCAAAGCATTACCCTTGTAGATATGATCCTCACTAATCTCCTTCCCCCAATGATCCAAAGCCTTCAATTGGCCATACCTAAATGAACCAGAAGAAGATAAACATAAATCACTATTTTCTGAAGTGTGACAGGACACCAAAACTTATCAAAACAAATGATCATGCACAATATATATATAGGGTAAATATTGGCTACTAATGAAGGTACGGAACTAATGAGCTAGAAATCATAGGTGCAAGTTGTATCGACTCAATCTAACTACATAGATGTGTTCAGCATGGTTTGTTTGCTAAGGATCAAGCCTTGGATCGTGCTTCTCTGATATAAAAGTGTGATCTTTTGAGTCATGAAATTTTGGCACATTGTGGGCCATTGATTTTTTGACCCCTTTAAAAACCTAATTACTTGTCATAATCACATGATTCAAAACAAGTTTCCTACTAAACAAACCATGTAGATCACATCCATAACATTTGATCTACAAAAAAAATGAAATTTTTTTATGAAAAGAGTGATTTCTACTCATTAGTAGCCAACATTAACCCATATATATACTTCCAAATAATGGTACAAGTTGATCATGCATAATTTGTATTCATATTATGTACACTTTATATGCATGATTAATTGTGAAAAGAGATTAATAACCCTGGTTTATCAACTTTTGGCAGGGCATTACTTAGTTTTCAAAAAGAGAAAAATTGCACAAAGTAAACCCAATTGAGTGGTTTTTGGAAATTTAATTTTTTTTTCTTACAACCTTTTTGAAAACTGGTGTCTTTTGAATTTATTAAAAATTGGTAGAGTTTTTAGAGGCTGTTGTCTCCTCTTGAGATTCACGTCAGCCTCTCTCTCTCTCTCTCTCTCTCTCTCTCTCGCTTCTTTCTCCCACTTCTTCTCTTCTTTCCTTTATTCATCGCCGACTTCTTCTACTTGGCTCGTCAGAGGGCAACGTGGCGCACGTGTGATCTCGGAGGACGACCACTCTTTTCTAACCCCTCCGTCGGAAGCGACTCCCAGGTATGCTTTTGCTCCCTCTTCTCTTTACGTTTACTCGTATAGATTAGATTTTTTTTTATTCCGTGAATGCATATAAATTCTGTTTTAGCATTGCATCTAGAATAATATGATTTCTGCATTTTTTTTTCTGCATCTAGATTAGAGAAAAATTCAATTCATTGCATCATATAGTAGTATATATTTTGTTTTTAGTTTAGTTGTTCTTTGAAGAGGGCATGCGGTCGCAGATCAATCTGCGTGAAGTCTGTACCAGATCTGCCATTGTTGACAGATCTGGTCAAGTTCCATTAAACAGACTTGCATGATCAGCGTGTTCACGCAGTTCCAACCAGAGTTACCGGAAGCGCCTAGGTAAAAGGGGAAGCGCGCTTCCCCGAAGCGCGCTTCGGAAGCGCGAAACGTCGCACTTCCGAAGCGTGAGGGGAAGCGTCCCCTTTTTTGGGAAGCACGCTTCCCTTTTATGGGAAACACGCTTCCCTTTTATGGGAAACGTGCTTCCCATTTATGGGAAACGCGCTTCCCCACGCTTCCCCATTTTTTCTATTTTTCGCTTCCGACTCGCTTCCTAGGTCGCTTCCGGTTCGCTTCCGAGACGGTTCGGAATTTTCTTCTAAGTAGTCCCACTCTTCCCCGCTTCCTAAATTTTTGAAAGTGTCTCGCTTCCCGCTCCCGCTTCCTCGACTGGTAACTCTGGTTCTAACCTGATCTGATATTTTTCTCAGGTCAGATCTGAATTTTTTTTTACCAAATCAGAGCTGCGTGTATTTGCAGAACTCAAACCACGCAGTCAATAGCTCGCAGGTCGGTCTGTCAGTGCAGACCCGATCTGCACAACCCCTCTTTTACATTGGGTTCGGGATCTGCAACCTCAATATACACCTGTTTGGATTGATTCAACATGCAGATCAGCGTGATCTGCTTGTTCTGATCTGCTCAGTCATCAGCATCAGCGTGACCAAACTTGCATTATCTTATCTCAGTCGGCGTGGCTACCTGCCACATTTTTTATCTCCCTATCATCAGCCTGCTCGGGTGCTCAGACTCGACCTGATTCGGACGGCCTGAATAACCAGACTGGGCCTGATCAGTCATTACAAACAGACCTGTGTGATCCAGCTATCACGCAGATCTGTATCATCAATTGGCTGCAGCAGTAAAAAGTGGTTGAAATTGAATTTTTTTTTTTAGACTTGCTGAAGGCACGTTGCTCGAACCTCTATCTGAACGCAAACAGCCAAGCCAATCTACATTAGTGTAATCGGATCACATCAGTATAGACCCATGACAGGTCGGGCCCAGCCAGCGTTCAAAGCCCACCACTAATTGTTGGCCCGCGTGTTCTCATTGTTCGCATGCAACCTGCATCCTCTGTTTTAATTTGTTTTCTTTAGTCTTTTGTTTAAATTACTACTTTATTGCATGATAGTTTAGAGTTTGATTTCTTTAGGAAGTAAGCATAGTTAAATTGCTATATATCTTTGGATTTAATTTTTGCTTATTGCAAAACTAACAGTAGTTATAGTGGAAAATGTAGTTGGTGCGTGTGTTTTGATTTGTGTATTTAGTGTGTTTTGCTCCCAGAATGATTTTCTTTTTTGGTTCATATCGCCGACCCCAATTGTTTTGGGATGAAGGCGTAGTTGTTGTTGTTGTGGTTGTGTGTTTTGCAGGTGGGTTCACGTGTGCGAATAGAGTGCCATTGCCAGGGTCGTGCCCGTGCGAAGCAAAAGAAGGCTAGACCGCGAAAGAAGAGAGCCCTACAGATTTTTGTTTTTTTCTTTATTTTTAAATGTTTTTGGAGCCTCTGGCCATTTAATTGGGTTGTAATAATTTTTAATTTATGCTCGAACTATTGTAATAGGGTAGAATGCTTTGTTTTCTTAAGGCAATAAAATTTTGTTATTGTGTAGAGTACGAAGGTTTTTAAACATGTTCTCTGTGTTCAACCCGGACTTCCCCACTAGTGTGAACCGAAAATTTAAGATTTGATGCACGGTTTACATAACTATTTTTACTGAAAAATATCTTTTAAAATACTTCTAAGAAAAGTTGCATCAAATTTTTGTCGTCGTTGCCGGGGAACGACGATTTAAAACTGAGTATTCACTTTATTGCCTTTTTCACGTATATTTAGGATTGTTAGTTTGCTTTTGCATTTTTAATAGGATTGCTTAGTTTAATTTCCTGTTGATATCTAGGACTGCTTAGCTTGTTTTTGCTTATTATTTAGGACTATTAGAACCACGTTGAGTGCAAAACATAAATCTAGTTTACTCTTTTTCTACACGGCCCACCTATTAGGGTACCATCTTAGGTGACTGCGCATGTAGTTTGCATTCAAGTTTTATATCTGCACTGAGTGGTGGTTGTTTATTTCCATCTTTATTTTTCTGCTTTACTTGCTTCGTGGTATGGTTTGATTGTGATTGCACGCTAGTATAGATAGAAAACCATTTTTTTAGGATGTTTGCTATACCGGGTCTAACTGCGGTATATGCAAGGGCGACGCTCCCAAGATCCCTAGCTCCAAACCGCGCTTCTCAGTCCGGAACAATTGTTTAGGAGCCACTCGCCACAAGCTAGAGCAATGGGTGAGGAGGTCCGAACATGCCCACTTAAGAAGTACTTCATCCCCAATGAGTACACCCTATCCTCTTGCATCACAAGACCGGATGTAAGGGCAAACACCCTTGAGATCAAGGCCAGCATTATTCAAATGCTTCCATCTTTCTATGGCATTAGTAATGAGGATCCTTATCGCTACCTTGATGAATTCCTAGAAATTTGTTTAACTGTGCGAATCTATAACCTTGGCGATGATGCCTTAAGATTTACGCTCTTTCCTTTCTCTTTATAAAATAAGGCGAAACATTGGTTGAAGTCCATTGACTCGATTCAAATTACCACATGGGAACAACTTCAAAAAGAATTTTTAAAGAAATACTTTTCCATTAGTAAAACGAATCATTACAGGAAAGCAATCATTAGCTTCTTACAATTGGAAGGAGAGCAATTTCATGAAACATAGAAAAGGCTCAAGGACCTCTTGAGAAGATGCCCTCACCATCAAGTACCTAAATGACAGTTGGTGCAATACTTTTATGACGGTCTTACTGAGAAGAACCATCAAATGGTGGATGTTGCTTGTGAGGGCACATTCATGCTAAAAAACGAAGATGAAGTATGGTCGCTTTTTGAAACACTGAGCGATAACTATATGTACCATGCCTCATCTTCGAAGTTTGATAGGACCACCTCCGATCCAAGTGGTCCTAGAAAGGGAGGTATCTTAGAAGTTGGGTTTAATTAAGAGTTGCAAATCAAAGTGGACCAATTGGCTAGAAAAATGGACCAATTGTTAGCATGCCCAAGTATAATAAAACAAGTGAGTCAAGTGTGAAGTTATGTGCTAGCCCTGCATACTATATCACTGACTGTCCGGAAGCACCTCACTATCCTGAGTTTGTTCAAGAACAAGTGAACCTCGCCTAAGGTTTCGCTAGACCGATGTATGACCCATATGCATCTACTTGTAATTCGGGTTGGCGAAACCACTCCACCTTTGCGTGGAGAAATCCACAGCAACAACCCCCTGCCCCTTCTCAAACCCAAGTCAGACTAGGTGGCTATCAATCAAGCTACCAGAGACCTAGTTTCCCTCAGGCTCAACCCTTGTTTAGTCAACTTTAGTCCCAAGAGCCTACTTCTACCAAACCTTCGAGGATAAAATGTTTCAGGCTTTTACAGACATTAAAGCAAACCTGAATTGTCATACCCAGTCCATAGAAAAGTTAGACACACAAATGGGACAGCTTGTCGAAGCTCTAAGCAGGCAGATCGAGAGGACACTGCCTAGCTAACCCATGGTCAACCCTAAGGAAAAGGAACTGATTCATGGCCTACATATAACTGACTTACACCACGAGCAGGTTAAGGTTATCACTACCCTTAGGAGTGAAAAGGAATTTCATGGTATCACAGAAACGACTGAAGGGTTTCAGAGACAAAAGAGTAATCGGTCGGTCCCCTTAGATTTACCCCAGGAAAGTGGGAGGGCTTCACAACTTGAGCCTTCTAGATCGTATATACCCAAAGCCTCATTTCCTGAGGCGCTTGAAAAGCCAAAATTTTTTGACAAGAAGGGGTTAAAAATGCAAGAGATGCTTGAAATATTCAAGCATATACAAATAAACCTCCCCCTGTTAAATGTCATCCAACAAGTGCATGCATATGTAATGTTTCTTAAAGAACTTTGCATGCAGAAAAGAAAATCAAGATCTCTTCCCAAGAAGATCTTCTTGACTAAGCAAGTGAGCTCAGTGTTTCAGCACCGAGCTCCACCTAAACTCAAGGATCCTGGGGCACCGATCATCTCTTGTATTATAGGGAACATAACCATCGAGCGTGCTTTGCTCAATCTTGGGGTCAATGTAAATATATTGTCGGGTTCCCTGTATGACACTTTTGGGATTGGGGACATAAAACGCACCTTGACCACGCTACAATTGGCTAACATGTCTACCAAGGTTCCTCAGAGAATATTGGAGGATGTGTTAGTCAAGGTTGAGGATTTTTATTTTCCTGTTGATTTTCTTGTTCTGGATATAGAAGGCACTGATGTCGTTCACCAGACCCCTATAATTTTAGGCAGACCATTCTTGGCCGCTGCCAATGCTTGTATTAATTGTCATACTGAAGCGATGGATGTCTCATTTGGTAACAAGAAAATGCGATTAAACATCTTTGATACTGCAATGAGAACGACAGAAAATTATGAATGTTTCCATGTGGATGACACTAATCTTCAATGGGAGCAATCTGATCCACTACATTTGGAAATTTGCATGGATGACTTTTCGGTTTATAGCTCATTATCTAATAATGGTCCCCACATGTTTCAAAAAGATCTTCAAAAATGTGTAGAGTCTAATCTCGTTCATAGCTGAGAAAAGAGTCATTTCATGGTCCAGAGCGGTAAAGTTTTAGGACACATAGTGGACAGGGCAAAGGATGAAACTATATATATTAGACCTCCCGATTGAGTATGACCTTGAGTTCATTGATCTCATAAACGATAAAAGGTAAATAGAGATTCATCTGACTGAAGACGTAAAACTTAGCGCTTTTTGAGAGGCAACCCATACTGTTGTAATTTTAGTAACCAAGTAGTTTTTCTGCTTCTTTATTTTTTTCCTTTTTGTTTTATGAGCATGAATAGATCATGTATATAGTTAATTTCTTGGATATTGTTTATGAGTTACAAGTGACAGGACCTCAAGTGATATCTATCATTTCTCTCGTGTTTCTTTTATTCCCTAGTGTGCATTCATTCAGTTGCATATAAGCATGGGAAAGTGTCACTGAGGACAGTGTCATTCAAGCATGGGAGAGGGTAAAGTTTGCACCCAATTTTTTGTTCTGGCCATATATGTTCTAATAAAAACTCATAAGAATTAGGCTTGTAAGGAATAAGTGTAAGCATATATGAATGTGTTACATAATTTGACATTTTAGAGCATTTTTAAGCCCCACGAAAAAAAAATTCTGAAACCAATCTAGAAAGAGTAATTATTTATGTGGATTTCAAAGAAAGGATGGTAGATGAATGTTAGTATTTATTTTGAATTACGAATATGAATATGCACAGCTTTATTTTTTGAAAAACTAAGCAAATGAAAAATATAAAAAAAATAAGAGCTTAAAAGTGTTTAGTTGTTTGATGTATTGATTGTTCCACAATAGCTGGGCTCAGACACAAGTTAAAGTATTTGATTCCCATGTTGAAAAGGATAACAAAAGAGATTATTTTTTTGTCTAGTTGATATTTGTGGCCTATTTGGTTCAAGCAAGTAGGGTCAGAGGGGTGTTTACACCTAGTGTCCTAAAGTCATCTGGTTTGGGAGCCACTGGCCCGTTACATGGACTTGATAGAGAGCCTAAGAGATGTTGACATTACGCATGACAAGAAGAAAACTATATCTAAAACTATGAAAATTTAAGGTCTAGTGACTCAAGCAATTAAGTCCGAGGGATACTCTGTATCTGGTGCCATAAGGTCATCTGGACTGGGAGTCACTGACTCAAAGCTCGTTACACGAATCACAAAAACCTGAAAATGGACATAGTGCTCAACTAAAAAAGTGAAAGTGTGAAAAGTTGAAAAAGAAAAAAAAGAAAAAAATAATCACAACAGCTTATTGAAAAAAAAAAACCATTGCCTAGAAAGAATCATAAAAAATTGTGTAGAAAACATACAACAACAACAACTACACCTTCATCCCAAAACAATTGGGGTCGGCGATATGAACCAAAAAAGAAAATCATTCTGGGTCTTCCACATGAATCCTTCTCCTCAAATCATTTTTATCCAATGCCATGTCCTCGGTGAGGTTAAAAGCATTCATATCCTTTCCTATCATCTCCATCCATGTCTTCCTAGGCCTACCCCGACCTCTTTTAACTAATATACTTTCCCATTTCTCCATCCTTCTAACTGGAGCATCATTAGGCTTTCGCCGAATATGTCCAAACCACCGTAAACGATTCTCTATCATCTTATTTTTAATGGGTGCAACGCCTACCTTCTTACGTATCTCCTTGTTCTGAATCTTATATTTTATTGTATTTCCACACATCCATCTAAGCATACGCATCTCAGCGACACTCATTTTTTGAATATGATGTCTCTTGGCAGCCCAACATTCCGTACCATATAGTAAAGCGGGTCTAATAGTCGTCCTATAAAACTTTCTCTTCAACCGCAATGTCATATTCTATGATCGCACAACACTCCAGTTGCACTTTTTCATTTCATCCACCCAACCTTTATCCTATGATTTACATCACCTTACCGGCAAAACACAAAAACAAAAAAACAAAAACTACATGAAACAATTCCTAAAATGAAGGTTAGTTATAACGAGAAAAGAAACAAGAATAAAAACTTAACTAAATCTAAGCTTAGTAACTAAAATATAACTAATAGATTCTAACTAACTACTTGCAACGAATATCAAATAAATCTAACCATGCTTGAATGACACGCAGTTTCAAAAAGATCTTCAAAAATGTGTAGAGTCTAATCTCGTTCATAGCTGAGAAAAGAGTCATTTGATGGTCCAGAGCGATAAAGTTTTAGGACACATAGTGGACAGGGCAAAGGATGAAACTATATATCTTAGACCTCCCGATTGAGTATGACCTTGAGTTCATTGATCTCATAGACGATAAAAGGTAAATAGAGATTCATCTGACTGAAGACGTAAAACTTAGCGTTTTTTGAGAGGCAACCCATACTGTTGTAATTTTAGTAACCAAGTAGTTTTTCTGCTTCTTTATTGTTTTTTTTTTTATGAGCATGAATAGATCATGTATATAGTTCATTTCTTGGATATTGTTTATGAGTTACAAGTGATAGGACCTCAATTGATGTCTATCATTTCTCTCGTGTTTCTTTTATTCCCTAGTGTGCATTCATTCAATTGCATATAAGCATGGGGGAGTGTCACTGAGGATAGTGTCATTCAAGCATGGGAGAGGGTAAAGTTTGCAATGAATAAGCAATGACACAAGTGTACTTGATTTTCTGAGAATAAATCATAGATAATTGTAATTGTGTAGAAAACATATAAGGATAAATAAGCAATGACACAAGTGTACTTGATTTTCTGAGAATAAATCATAGATAATTGTAATTTTTAGAAAAGTAAAGGAAAAGGTTTTTCTTCTATGGTCGCATGTGAAAACTCTAAATATGTTGTAGAAGTGTAATTTCATGAAATATTTGTTAGACGAATTTCTTAGCTGCCTAATATTTTTTGAATTTGAACTTTGATATATACATGATAGAGATATTTGTGGGTAGCATCACTGCAAACCCTCACGAGACCTTACTCGTCCACTGGGGTAACCTAGGAGTTTAAAAGGCTTGTTGCATATGCTAAATGCAACTGTGATTCCTACGAAAGTGAGTTAAGTTTTGATTTGCATGTTTTGTTTTGTTTTTGTTAAGGGTAGTTTGCTCGAGGAGGGGGAATTTGATCATGCATAATTTGTATTTATATTATATACACTTTATGTGCATGATTAATTGCGAAAAGAGATTAATAACCCTAGTTTATCAACTTTTGGCAGGGCATTACTTAGTTTTCAAAAAGAGAAAAATTGCACAAAGTAAACCCACTTGAGTGGTTTTTGGAAATTTAATTTTTTTTCTAACAGCCTTTTTTAAAAAAGTTTTTGAAAATAGGTGTCTTTTGAATTTATTAAAAATTGGTAGAGTTTTTAAAAAAAATTCTTAAAAACACTAACCCTAATTTTTCTTTTAAATAATAAAGATTTAGAGGAGGCCGATGTCTCCTCTTGGGATTCACGTCAACTCTCTCTCTCTCTCTCTCTCTCTCTCTCTCTCTCTCTCTCTCTCTCTCTTCTCTTCTCTTCTTTCCTTTATTCATCGATGACTTCTTCTACTTGGCTCGTCAGAGGGCAACGTGGTGCACGTGCGATCTCGGAGGACGACCACTCTTTTCTAACCCCTCCTTCGGAAGCGACTCCCAAGTATGCTTCTTCTCCCTCTTGTCTTTGCGTTTACTCATATAGATTAGATTTTTTTTTATTCCTTGAATGCATATAAATTCTGTTTTAGCATTGCATCTAGAATAATATGATTTCAGCATTTTTTTTTCTGCATCTAGATTAGAGAAAAATTTAATTCATTGCATCATATAGTAGTGTATATTTTGTTTTTAGTTTAGTTGCTCTTTGAAGAGGGCACGCAGTCACAGATCAATCTGCGTGAAGTCTGTACCAGATCTGCCATTGTTGACAGATCTGGTCCAGTTGAATTAAACAGACTTGCATGATCATGTTCACATAGTTCCAGACTGATCTGATATTTTTCTCAGGTCAAATCTGAATTTTTTTTTACCAAATCAGAGCTGCATGGATTTGCAGAACTCGGCCCACGCAGTCAATAGCTCGCAGGTTGGTCTATCAATGCAGATCCAATCTGTGCAACCCCTCTTTTACATTGGGTTCGGGTTCGGCAACCTCGATCTGCACTTGTTTGGATTGATTCAACATGCAGATCAGCGTGATCTGATTCTGATCTGCTCGGTCATCAGCATCAGCATGACCAGACTTGCATTATCTTCTCTCGGTCAGCGTGGCTGCCTGCCATATATTTTTTATCCGCCTATCATCAGCTTCCTCGGGTGATCACACTCGACCTGAATAACCAGGCTGGACCTGATCAGTCATTGCAAACAGACCTGCGTGATCTAGCTCTCACGTAGATCTGTATGATCAATTGGCTGCAGTAGTAAAAAGTGGCTGAATTTGATTTTTTTTTTTAGACTTGCGGAAGGCACGCTGCTCGGACCTCTGTATGAACCAGTGTTATTAAAAATGCGCCTCAAGGCGCAAAAAGCGCGTCACGCCTCAAGGCGAGGGGCTTCATGCCTTGAGGCGCATGGGTAAAGCGCAAAACCTATGAGGCGCGTGCGCCTCATAGGTCTTGAGGCACACGCCTCAGAATGAGGCGTACACGCCTCAATTGATTTGGTCAAATGAGGGTCAAAACCCTCATTCGACCAAAAACTAGGGCTTAAACAAAGCCCTACCGACTCTTTTATGTTATTCTTTTACTTTTTTTCTCACCCTATCGCTGTTTTTTTCTCACGACCTTCTCTCCCTCACGGCAGCCTTCTCTCCCTCACGACAGAGCATTCTCTCTTGTGGTGGAGACCAAAAACAGGTACGGGTTTTCTTTTCTCTCTCGTTCTCCTCTTCTTCTTCTTCTTATCTCTTCTCTCCTGTCTCACGTGATACAACATTCTCTCTCTCTCGTGATATAGTCGCCCCTCTCTCTTTTTCATTTTTGCTTTTTTCTCAACCCTGTATCTGTTTTTACCCATCTTTGTACAGTTTAATGTTGTATCACGTGAGAAACTTGAGAAACTTTCTCAACTCGCAGCCAATGGGGGAGCCAGAAGTTTTTCGTTCGGTGGGCAGACTTCGGGCCTCGGGGACAATGCTATGGTCTTGAAGGACGATCCATTTATTCGGACCAGTGACGGAGCCAGAATTTTTTTGCTGGAGGAACAATCGTTTGTGGAGAGATAAAACTTAAATAAGCCTTTGAATTAAAATAACAATTATTACAAATACAAACAATTAAATTTATGAACATAATAAGATAAAACCTTAAATTGTACTTTTAAACTAAAATAAAGATTGTTCACTTAAGAAATACAAACAACTAAATTCATGAAAATTTTACAATTGGCATTTTCTATTTTTCATATTTTGAAAACAATTCATAATTGCATCATCACTGATGGTATCAAATGTCTCCTTCTCTATGTAAGTAACCAAAGCATCATTGATCCATTCATCTCCCATTCTATTACGTAGACGACTTTTGATATTGTTCATATCTGAAAATGCTCTTTCAACACTTGTTGTTGCAATTGGAAAAGTTAATGCCAACGTAATCAATAGATACACATGAGAAAATACAATGTGCTTTTGAGTTGCTTCCATCATCTCTGCTAGTTCTGCTAAAGATTTTAAACTTGAAAATTGATCACTGTTTCGCATTTCTGCAATATATATATCCAATTGATTTTCAAGTCTAATTATGTTTACTCTAGAAAAGTCCTTAGGGTAAAGCTCAGCAAGAGGAATCAATTTATCTTTATCAAAAGCAGAAAAAGAATTCTTTGGACTCAAGCATGCCATTGAAATGAGGAGCTTTGTATTTGCTTCAGTGAAACGATCATTCAACTCTTGAAGTTGCAAATCAATAATAGCATAAAACACATCAATACGATAATGATGCAATGTGGTGATCTTTTCAACCTTATGTCTTGGTCGTCCTTGAGATGTATATGAGTCCTCTAGATCAGGAATCAGAATATCAAATCTCTTACAAAATATGGACACTTTGTTTATGAGAGAGTCTCATCCATTGTCTCTCAGACCTTGAAGGCACTGTTTTGATATAGTGACTAAACTCATAGCATTCACAATGTCTTGATCTTTTCGCTGAAGTGCTTGTGAAAGATCATCAGTTATTCCCAAAACTTTACACATCAAATGTAAGCAAAAAACAAATTCAAAATCTTGCAACTGATGATATAAAATAATTGCATCTGAACTTTTTCCTGAATATGTATCTTCTGCAATGAAATCTAACACTTGAATAACAGAAGAATACATACTGAGTAAATTAACCAAAGCATCGTAATGAGTATTAGAATGTGAAATATAGATTGGATATGGATCCGATAAAGGATCCATATCCATTCACAAGTTTTGCTTTAGTTGTATTATAATGTAACATGTGTTACTAACAAGGGGCACTTTTGTCCTTGTAAAAAAATCATTGTAACCCTATTAAGACTAATGAAACACTAGTGCAGCAATAAGATAGATTGACTGCCGATTTCTGAAACCTCTTCTCTTCACCTCCTTTTCTCACACTTTCTGCAGATCACGTCAGTTTATTAGCAGATTTATCATGGTATCAAAGCAGTGTTAATCCTGTGGGTGATGAATACATAAAGCTTGTGCCTGGTCAACGTGAAAAAGTTGGCAGTTCGTAGATCTGAAAGCAGGCAGATCACGTGCCTGGTCAGCGTGAACAGCTCCCTGACAGATCTGAAAATCGCAGATCTGAAACCTCCTCTCTTCTATTTCACAGAGCCCCTTTTCAGCGTGAACAGTCTTCCAAATCACGTGCCTGCCTGGTCATTCCTTTTAGCGTGAAAGTTGGTAGGTCACGCAACCTTGGTTTTCCTCCTTTTTTCTCTGTTATTTACATTTCTTTAAATGTCAATCTGTTTCTTTTCTTCCATTGTCTTGCAAATCTGAAATACTTTCAGAAAATATCCCTTTTAGCGTGAAAGTTGGTAGGTCACGCAACCTTTGTTTTTCCTCCTTTTCTCTCTATTATTTATATTTCTTTAAATGTCAATCTGTTTCTTTTCTTCCATTACCTTGTAAATCTGAAATACTTTCAGATTTATAATCTTTGCTTATCCTTCTTTTCTCATTGTCGCAAATCTGAAAGTGGCGACAGATCTGCCATCAGTTCTTTCTCCTATTTCTAAAGATCATTGTCTGATTTAAGCCTCTTCTATTCCTCGCAGATCTGAAATCCCTTCAGATCTGCTATTCTATCTTTGTCCTTCGGCACTTTCAGCCCCATAAAGCCAAGTTCAATACTGCTGCCATTCTCAAATCCATTTGCTTCGACCTATTTTTTTTCATTTATCTTAATTCTTTGTTAGCCTTTTATTCTATCAATGGATTCTTCAGGGAATTCAGGTCTCTCTTCCAGTTTCTTAGGGCAGTTAGTGTCAGAAAAGTTAACTACCAACAACTATTTGACTTGGAAGAGACAGATTGTCCCTTTCATTCGGAGTCAAGATCTTTCAAGTCACTTGGATGGATCGACTCCAATGCCTCCAGAATTTATCACAATCGAAGCCAAAGAGGATGGCGGATTGCCAAATATTATTCGCAACCCTGCTTTTGTTGTTTGGATGAAGCGTGATCAGGCACTCGTCGCATACATCACCTCCACATTGTCACAAGAAGTCTTGATTTCCATTCCTGATGATTGCACCTCTAAGGTTTTGTGGGATGCTTTAGCTCAGACCTACTCTCAGATATCAGAGGCTAAAGTGTTGTTTCTTAAACGTGAATTACAAATGTTAAAAAAGGGTGCAATGAGCATTATTGAATTCTTAAATCAAGTCAAAAGCATCACAGATCAATTAGCTATGGTTGGATATCCAGTCTCAGATAAAGAAAAGGTGCAGCAAACACTGAATGCCCTGGGATCAGAATATCATGTTCTTGTTACATCCTTATTATGCTTGCCTACGTTGCTCTCCTTTGAGGAATTACGCGCCAAACTTTTTCAGTATGAGATGACACTGAAAAGCATGTCTGAAGCTTCAACAGGACAATCATCTACGCATGAGGTTCTTGCCACAAGGGTGATAGCTGATCGCGCACGAGGAGGACGTGGCAGAGGCAAGGGAAATCCAATCCAGGGTGGACGTGGGATTCTACCTACACCAAATTCTAATGTCAATTTTTCAAAGAATGTTCCCACATGCTTTCAGTGCAACAAGCGAGGTCATATCAAGGCCAACTGTTGGTTCAACCCACAAAATCGAAATAGAATGCAAAACGCCAGAAATGTTGGTATATCAGAAACTGCAGGTACATTTCGAGTCAGTGAAGATGCTAAGGATCTCCTTCTATCTGCTATGGCCAATTTGAATCTGAAGCAAAATGATGATGGAATATGGTATGTTGACTCTGGGGCAGCAACCCATGTCACTGGTAATGCAGGTAAGTTCTTTACTCTGACTCCCTATTTTGGAAAATCTAATATTGTAACCGGAGATGGGACTCACCACCCTATTTCAAGCATAGGCAATGTCGTCATTCCTTTGTCTAAGTCATCTATTCTTTTATCTGATGTTGTTCATGCACCAAATATAAAGAAAAATATTGTATCTGTTTCCAAGCTTGTTGATTCTACCAAATCTTCTGTGGAATTTACTCCTACTTTTGTCTTTGTCAAGGATCTTCAAACGAAGGAGATGTTCGCTAAAGGAGAGCGACGTGGAGACATGTATGTCTTTAATGAAGATCCAGCCTCCAGTGTCCTGAAGCCCCAGTCTGATCTCGTCTCCAAAAGTGTCCTAAGTACATCCAAATGCAATAAGTCAGATCTCTGGCATTCTCGTCTTGGTCATTGTAGTCAAGTCTTTGTTGAAAAGTTTGTGTCCAATGGTCTTCTTTCGGAGTCTATTTCACCTTCATTGAGGAATAAAATATGTCCCAGTTGTCAGGTCTGCAAAAGTCATGTACTTCTTTTTCATCAAATAAATAAAAGAGCTTCTATACCCTTTGAGATAATATGTTCAGATGTTTGGGGCATAGCTCCTAATCCTTCCTCTTCTGGAAGTTTATTGACAGTTTCTCTCGTTTTACCTGGATATTCTTTATGAAACACAAATCAGAGGTCTTTTCCATTTTCCGTCACTTTCATGCCTATGTTAAAAATCAATTTTCTCAAAATATCCAAATTCTCCAATGTGATGGAGGTGGTGAGTATTCCTCCAAAGAATTTTTTAGATTTTCTCCAAGATACTGGGATGCATCGTAGAGTTTCTTGCCCGTACACTCCACAACAAAATGGAATTGCTGAACGTAAACACAGACATATTGTGGAAAGTGCAATGAGTATGATGCATGGAGTAACTTACCCATTAATCTTTGGACTGAAGCTTTTCACACTGTCACTCATGTGATAAACCGTCTTCCTATGCCTATTCTTGAAAATCAATCTCCCTATTATGTTCTCTTTGGTGCACATCCCGATTATAATGAGTTACGAGTTTTTGGATGCACATGTTATGTTCATATTGACAAATCCATGAGGACTAAATTCCAGGACAAAGCCTCTATATGCCAATTAGTAGGTTATGCAGATGAACACAAGGGTTACAGATGCTATGATCCTGCTAGTAAGAAGATTAGAATTTCCAGAAATGTTGTTTTTGATGAAAATAATTTTCTGGGAAAAGAAGCGGAGGTCAATCGTGAACCTACTGGTGCAGTTGATAATTGGTATGATCCATGGCTTAGTGTTGAACTTATTTCACATGCTGCCGAGCATATTATTCTGTCTCCTGAAAGCATACATGATGAGACAGTTTCAGATGATACATCACAAGCAGAGTGTCTGAGATACAAAGGAAATGTGTATACTAGGAGATCTAGAGAGCAAACGAATGTACCTGCTGAAGAACACATTGCATTGTCTAATGACAGAGAAGCACCAAGAAGATCAGGCAGGATAAGGCATCCTACTGAAAAATTGGTTAGTTATGACAATTTTTCTATGGACTTTCAGATTTTTCTATCCCAGATTGAAAAACATGATGAACCACTTGGTTTTCATCAAGCTATCCAATCCAACAAATGGATTGAAGCGATGAATGAGGAGATCGAGGCACTTCATGAGTGTCGAACATGGGAGATAGTTGGCTGTCCTCCAGACAAAAATGTTGTTGGTTCCAAATGGGTTTATAAAATTAAATATAAACCGGATGGTAGCATTGAACGGTACAAGGCGCGTCTTGTGGCCAAGGGTTTCACTCAAGAATATGGTCAGGATTATGATGAGACATTCAGCCCAGTGGTGAAAATGGGAACTATTCGCATTATACTTGGCCTGGCAATTGAACATGGGTGGATCCTCAGTCAGCTTGATGTTAAGAATGCATTCCTTCATGGGGACTTAAAGGAAGAGGTCTATATGGAGCAGCCTCAAGGTTATGCAGAGGGAAGCCCAAAAGAATATGTATGCAAGTTAACTAGAGCTTTGTATGGATTGAAGCAAGCTTCTAGGTCATGGTTTGAAAGCTTTTCCTTAGAAATCCATAAACATGGTTTCTTTCGCTCCCAACTTGACCATTCTCTGTTCATATATAGGAACGGTACCACTATAGTTTTCTTACTCATATATGTTGATGATATTGTTATCACTGGTAATGCTCCAGACCACATTCAGCAAATTAAAGTTCTATTGAGTATGCGGTTCAAAATGAAAGACCTTGGGGAGCTGAGATATTTTCTTGAAGTAGAGGTAGACAGACAAGGTGATAAAATGTCATTAACTCAACATAAATACACTTTTGATCTTCTGGCTAAAGCAGGAATGACAGATTACAAACCTCTACCCACACCCAGTGTTGCTAACCAAAGGCTCAGTATTTGTGATGGTGAGTTATATCCTGATGCAGTCAAGTATCGGAGTTTAGTAGGTATGCTACAATACCTTACATTCACTAGACCAGACATTGTGTATTCTGTCAATCAAGTATCTCAATTCATGCATGAACCAAAGACTGGTCACATGGATGTTGTCAAACGCATCCTTCGCTATCTAAAAGGAACGGTGGGTGATGGACTCACATATACTCAATGTTCATGGAAATCACCAAAACATGACATACTGGCCTATACAGATGCAGACTGGGCAGGAGATCCAGATGAGAGGAGGTCTGTTTCAGGATACTGTGTTTTCATTGGGAGAAATCTTGTTTCATGGAGTAGCAGAAAACAGAAGGCTGTGGCAAGATCTAGCACAGAGGCAGAGTCTAGATGTATGGCAGCTACCACAGCAGAAGTGACCTGGATTAGGCATCTTCTTATAGAGATGGGAGAGGATATCTCAAATTCGACACTTATGTGTGATAATAGAAGTGTTATACAAATTGCATTCAATCATGTTCATCACAGTCAGACTAAACATATTGAAATCGATCAACATTTCATCAGACAAAAGATAGCCGACAAAGAGATTGAACCAGTTTATGTGCCTTCAGAAGACCAAGTTGCCGATATGTTTACAAAAGGTCTTACAAGTCACCGCTTCTGGTATCTGAAGAACAAGTTGCACATGGTTTAGCAGATTTATCAATGAGAACCCCACCGAGTATCACCAGGTCGTTTGAAACTTATTTCTTGATTTAATCCTCGTCCTGTTTCAAGTTCACCCAATGCAAGTGCTTCAGCAATTCGCATAAATTCTGCTTCTCGAATAAGCTCAGATCTCTTGCATGAAATGGAAAAAAAAGTTGACAACCTACCTATTATATTGAAAAACACATCAAACAATGAATTTTTTTAGCAACACCAACTAATGTCAATTGAAGTTGATGTGCAAAACAATGAATATAATATGCAGATGCATTTTCATGTAATATAATACTTTTAAATCCATTAAACTCCCCTCTCATATTACTTGCTCCATCGTAACCCTGTCCACGCAAACTTGATATGCTTAATTATTCTTACAAAATGCTTCTTCAACTACTTGTTTGAGTGACATAGAACTTGTTTCAAGAACATGCACAAGAATAAGAAATCGCTCAACCACTCGACCTTTTTCATTAACAAATCGTAAAACAATGGCCATTTGTTCTTTAGTTGATACATCACGAGAATCATCAAGTAAAATAGAAAAAAAAAATATCTCCAAGTTCCATGATAATAGCATTTGTAGTTTGTATAGAAGCAGCCTTGACAATATCCTTTTGTATATCAGGAGATATCAATTTGTTATTTTCTAGAGCACTTTTCAATACAACTTTATTTATGTCATCATTGATCTTTGCAAATATCTTCAACAACTCAATAAAATTTCCTCTATTAAGAGATTCTTCAGCTTCATCATGTCCTTGAAATGTCAATCCTTGACTTAACAAGTATTTGATTGCATTAACAGTTGCCCAAAGGTGAAGTCTATATTCATCTTTCTGTCGAACACTTTGTTGATAAAGTATAGCATCAATATGTTGTTTTTGTTGCATCAAATTCTGACACTTCATTCGTGCTGAATTGTGAAAACTGCGAGAGCTTCCAACATGTTTATCAAACCTCTTCTTGTCTTTCCAGTTATCAAATCCTTCAGATACGAATGCCTCTACACTAATCTTCTCTATGCTTTTTGGCCTGAAAAGATAACACTGCAAACAATATGTTTTATGCTTACTTGTACTATATTTCAACAAATCCTTATACTCATCAATGAACCTTCGTTTTTGGTGGTTTAGTTGAAACGGATAATCTCGAGGTTGACAAGGACCTCGGATCATATATGCTCTACGAACATTATCTTGGATATTAGGATGATAACTAGAAATAGAAGGACGAAGTGCAGGGTCTGCAGGTAACTCTGATTCATTAATTTCTGTTCTGATTATTTTCTAACTTAGTTCTCCTTCTCGAGTTAGAGAAGATTAATCAAAGATTGATCTTTTCATTATAAACTTATCCATTCCTACGCAACGAAAAAAAATATGACAATGTTATATGAGCCAAATCTTATTGCAAAAAAGGATCGAGCAAAATGAAATGACAACAAGAACAAGAACAATAACAAGGTAGGGGGCGAAGTCCACTGTTGGCAATCAGAGGAGGCAGTGGAAGCAAAGCCCCTGCCGGACAGGGGGCAAAGCCCCCTGTCGAGAAGGACTCACATAGGCAAGGCGGGTGAAGCCCCCTGCCGGAAACACCAACAGAGGCAGGGGGGGCGCCCCCCCTGCCGGGAAAAAAGAGGCAAGGGACGGAACCCCTTGCCAGCAAACAACCACAAGGCAGGGCCAGGCCAAGGGGGCTTCACCCACCTGGCCTATGCGAGCCCTTCCCGAAGGTATGAAGAGAGACAAATTACATAAAATAACAGAGTAGTAGGATCATATGAAAAAATGATCCTCAATATAGGTGGAGTTTCTAGAATTGATGATGTAGTACAGGAACTATCGGTAGTGGATGCAAAGGCGACTGGCTTTGTTTTTTAGTTTAACTAATTATAAATGATTCCTGGAAGTAAGAATTAGGATCCAAAACATTCATATGAAGTAGAAGTTGGAATAAATAGTCGATCATAAAAATGTCTTGGAATGTAATGCTGCAAGGCAATTCCTAAAACAGGGTTGTCCCATATATTCTTACTCATTAATCAACATTTGGCTATCTTTTGGTTGAATCCTGATCCAATTATTTAACTTATACCCAGTAATTTTCTAGAGAAGTTTGTCAATCCACCTACAAACAACACAGCTCATGACTTTGCAAGATTAAGATCACTTAGTTTAGCATATAAAATGCAATTCTAGTACCAGTAATATTACAGATACGCAAATAACTTGCTTGAATAGTTAAGCATGACATGTAGAATATGCTCAAATTATGCTTCAATATGTACAAGAGTTTTTAGTTCTTTGTATAGAAAATAGTATGTCATGTTTAAAGTTCAGTTTCAATTTCAAATTCATTTTGCAATCAGAATAGTTATTATAATTGATCCTGCATCTGAAAAATACAGATGAAATTAGTGAAAATCAATACAGATAGAAATAACACATTCATATGATCATCATATAGCACATTCACTAGTATTGACATCAGTTGCAAAGATAAATTTCTGTGAAGAAAAAGATTACTGGAAGTTATTCATAGCATATATTTTCTACATTAATTTACAAAATTAAATTGCTAAGCACTAAATATAGGATATTCATGGTAACGTTAATCACAATTATATTGATATTCTTCAACCAAACAACATAGAAGGGGGGGGGGGGGGGGGGGCTCGCCCCCCGCCGAGAAACACAAGAAGGCAGAGGGCGAAGCCCCCTGCCGGGAAACATCAAGGAGGCAGGGGCAGAGCCCCCTGCCGGAAAACATAAGAGGGAAGGGGGGGGCTCGCCCCCCGCCGGGAAACAAGGGGTCCCAGGCCTCGACCCTCGCAGGGAAACACAAGAAGACAGGGGGTGACGGCGCCCCCTGCCGGGAAACATCAAGGAGGCAGGGGTCTCCACCGGTCCGCCCCCTACCGGAAAAACATCAAGGCTGAGTCGTCAGTGGCCGAGCGAGGGGGTAGGGAGGTTATCTGCGACAGTGCGACGGTCGGCGGCTAGTGATGGTCGCCGGCGAAAGAAATATGGCGAAGGAGGAGGGGCACCGACGAATGGGGTTCACCGAAGGGAGGTTGGCAGCACAGTCGCCGATGGCTGCAGAGCACAGAGGAGGAGAGTCGGCGAATGGGGTTGTCGGCAAATGGGGAACGCCGGAAAGGAGGGGCAGAACACAGAGGAGAGAGGAAAAGTGGTGAGGGTTTTACCCCTCACCCCTTTTGGCCTGCGTCTTTAAGACGCAGGCTCTAGACTCATCGAGAGCTCGGGTCCCGAGTCGACTCGGTTTCCCGAGTCCCAAGTCGACTCGGTTTCCTGAGTCACGAGTCGACTCGGTTTCAAATTCCAGGGTGGGCGACCGCCCACCCCTGGCTCCGCCACTGCTCGCAGCTTCACATTCATTTGTCCAGTTGAGAAACTTGAAATCACAGACGTGAGATATGAGGAAATTGAACTATGCTTTCTTTTCTCTGTCTATTGATTTAGAACGCATGTAACCAGATGCAAAATGGCACGTTATTTGACTCATTCTAGCAGTACATTATGTGTTTTCTATAGATCCAAACTCAAAGGCCAAAACCAATCCTTGGATCATGCTTATTATGTGCATTTTGTGCTTATTTTTCATGTGGTAAAGTTGACTACGACATGATATGTAGGGTCAAATTTGCATCTTTATCTTCTTACGGTCTTACAACCTATGTCACATGGGTGCGGGTGCGGGTGCGGGGGTGCGGTAAAAACTTGGGTGCGGGGGTGCAACATTTTTATTGTAATTACATTCTTTTTATTGGGGTTTGAACTTGCAACGTCCCAACACAACGACGGCAGCCCCCAAAAAAAAAATCTTTCAAGGGGCGCTGCCCCCCTACCACCCCCCGCCCGCTGACCGCGCAGTGGAACCCGCGCTGGGGGGAGCCCCCAGACCCCCTTACTGCAAGGGAAAAATCTTTGAATCTTTGCATTGTAACTATGCTTTTATTTCATAAAATTTGTTTATATTTAAATTAACCTTATGTATTCACATTCATTGAGGTCGGAGTTGCAACTTCAGTGCTCGCTACATATGTAATCAGGTAGGGTTTACTTAGCTTTGCCCATTATATGTTATCATTCACATTGAATCTTTGCCCATGATATGTTATTATTCACATTGAATACATTGTTAGTTTTTTCTATATTCTCCTTTTAGTGGCAAGTAATTCAAATTGGTTCCTAAATAAAAAAAATTAAACTAATAATTTTCTAGTTCTCACTGACTTCATGTGTTTGTGTTTTCACTAGTTTCAATTTATATATATTGATTTTTATTGAATATGAATCTATTTTTTTATTAATATAAATTTTGCTATATGTATTTTTGCAGTTGAACAATAGGAAAAGATGTAGGATGAAATCATGGAGTTAAAGTTCTAAATCCTACTAAAAATCTCAAACTCGTAGGACATGTAATTTGCAATTATTGTCATAAACAGACTACGGGAGGCATCTATAGGTTAAAGCATTACTTAGTTGACACAAAACATGGTGTAAGCATGTGAGAAGCAGTTCCACCTGATGTGAAAAGATTTTTTCAGAATCATCTAAAGGATCTGGATCAGAAACAAAAGAAACAAGAGGAAGAATAAAACAAGTTAGATATCGAGAGAAGTATTTATTTTGGATCATCGACCGTCGATAATGTGAATAAAGAAACCAGTGGATCATGTAGTGATGCAAAAAACAAGCACAGGTGGTCCTATGAACCTCTTTGTGAACCAAGAAGCACGACAAACCACAATAAACCAAGGTTTTAAAACCCGTGACTCGGAACTCGACTCGTTCTTTATTGACTCGTGACTCGGCGGGTCAACTCGGTGACTCGGACCGGGTTTTGTTAACTTTTGATTTTAAAAGAAAAGCAATATATAATTTGTCTGAAACCATGTTTTTGAGTAAACATAGTCTCCAAACGTCTGTAAGAATATAAAAACAACTGCAAAGAGCTATAGAGGTTTGCTTGAATAATTGAATTTGATATCTATACAAGCACTTTGACTAATTCATGACTTGAATTAGAGGATTTGGTCACCATGAGTTCAGTCTGCTACTACCTAAGGTTCCTAAAATGACCAATCATATATGCTAGCTTGTTTTAAAAGTTTTAATTCCCTCTCTAACAAATCCATAAATGTAAAACAGGGATATATGTGCATATTGAAAGTTTACAGAGTGCCCAATATCAACATAAATAAGCAATTTTCTCATGTATAAAACTATGCAGGAAATATATTAATGGCACAACTATAAAAAGACTACTAATATTTGAATATGTGCAATGCTTGTTCACATAACAAATGGATGATGAAACCTAAATGTGACTTCCCATAGGCACAGTTGACCCTCCATATATAGTGAGAATTATTTCTTTAAAATATTTTGCTAGAATAAGTTGATAACACAAGGTGAACAGTAGTTCGAACAACATAGCGATTTTATTCTATGGATTTAAATGTTTTTTTATCTTTAAATGATTTTTATTTTCTTTTTTATACAAAATATGGGGGTAACCCTTGTTAAAATATATGTAATTATATATTTCGAAACTGTAATTTGAAACTCAAAAAACAAATTTCAAACATCCCAAAACTTGCCCGAGTCAGGCCGAGTCAAGCCGAGTCAGGTCGAGTCAAGCCCGAGTTTTGGCAAACCGAGTTTGCCTTGCCGGGTTGACTCGCTGGAGGGGCGAGCCGAGCCAAGTCAGCCGAGTCAACGATTTGACTCGGCGAGTTTTAAAACACTGCAATAAACACTCTTTCAAAAGAGATGAAAGAAAAAATGTATGTCGTGCCATTAGTAAATTTTTTTATGCAAATGCCTTATCATTTAATCTTTACAATAGTTCATATTTTGGTGCAATGGTAGAAGCTATTGCAAATTATGGGCGAGGATTCAAACCACCTTCTTATCACGAGATCAGAACGTGGATTTTGAAGGACGAAGTTGATTGTACTCACGAATTTTTAAAAGAGTTCAAAAAGGAATGGCCAAAGGTTGGTTGCAGCATTATGGCAGATGGTTGGACAGATGGAAAAAGAAGAAAATTAATTTTCTTGTGAACAGCTCATCTGGGACAGTATTTTTGAAGTCCGTTGACATCAACGACATAGAAAAAACTGGTGCAAATTTGTGTAAGTTGTTTGAAGTTGTTAAAGAAGTCGATGAAAGTAATGTGGTGCAATTCATTACAGATAATGCACCAAATTATGTGGCAACTGAGAATATGTTAACAACAGGGAAAACATGTTTTTGGACACCATGTGCAGCGCATTGCTTGGATCTTATGTTAGAAGATATTGGAAATATATCGATTTTTAAAGATACAGTGGAAAAGGCAAAAAAAATTACAAGATACATTTATAGTCATGCATGGGTATTAAATTTAATGAAAAAGTTCACAAAGAAGAAAGAGCTTCTACATCCTGCCGTCACTCGTTTTGCCACAACATATCTCATACTTCATAGTATTGGATGTTATAAAAAAGAGTTAAAGTCGATGTTCTTATCTTCAAATTTTAGATCATCTAATTACTATAAGAAATCTGATGCTAAAAACATTTCTTATATTGTTCTTAATGATCATAAGTTTTGGACTGCCATATCATATGCAATTAAAGTTACACTGTCTCTCGTGAAAGTGTTGCGATTAGTTGATGCAGATGAACCTGCTATGGGATTTTTGTATGAGGCAATGGATAGAGCAAAGGAAGAAATTGCTTCAAACCTTGACAAGATTGAAAGAAAATATAAACATATTTGAGATATCATTGATAGACGATGAGACTTGTAACTTCATAAGCCTTTGCATGCAGTTGCCTATTATTTAAATCCATATTTTCATTATGCTGACAACTTCAACCCGGATAGAGAAGTGATGAGTGGCTTTTATGATTGTGTTGAAAAAATGGTTTCTGATGCAAATATTCGGTTGAAAATTACAACACAAATCGATGCATTTAAAAAGGCAAAGGAGTTGTTTGGTAGAGAGGCAACTGTTACAACAAGAAAATTAAAAAGTCCTGGTAAGTTTGCAATTATGTTGTTATTTGTCAATATTTTTTTATGTTTTCGTTAATTATGACATTTTTAATGTTTTTATTAATTTTTTATTGTTTTATTTTAATGCAGCTAATGGGTGGAGTTCATTTGGGCACGAAAATCCTGAATTGATGAATTTTGCAATTTGAATTTTAAGTTTGACGTGTAGTGCATCGGGCTATGAGAGGAATTGGAGTACTTTCTCATTGGTTTGTGACTTTCCATTTTATTTTTTAAATACATTTTTATAAGTTTAATTATCATATAATTGATTATCAATGATTTAAAATTATAGGTACATACAAAATGAAGAAATAGACTTGAACAAGAGAAAATGAATGCATTGGTTTTCGTAATGTACAATATGAAATTAAGAGATAGAAATATGAAGAGGAGGGCTACCAAAGACCCTATATGTCATATAGACTTAGACGATGAGTGGATTGTGAAGAAGAAAGATTCAGTGTTGCCTAGTGATCCCAATTGGTTGGAGGATTCATGGTTGGATCCAAACTTCGACATAAATGTCATTGAGCATGTGCCTATTGAAAAAGTCGCTTCACCTCATGATTCACAAAGTAGTTCTAGGCAAGCCAGGTCTTCAAGAGATCGAGGTAAAGCTATATTCCCTTTACCTTGTTATGAATATAAATGTATTTTTTTAATTACATAACATAAGTTTTTAATACATGATTTTTTATTGAAGGAAAAAGAAAAGCAAAAAAAATTACCGAGGACGTGGAGGAAGAAAGTACAGATGATGAAGAGTCAGAGAATGAAGATGAAGGAGAACCTATTTATATGGATTCCTCAGATGATGACATTGAAGACTTAAATATTGATGATGATGAGACACAAAAAGAGCCTAGGCCCTAATTCATATTATAGAGCTATGGCCATTTATATGTTTTTTGGGGTCTTTGAGTTGTAATTATGAATGTTAACACTCTCATTTTGAAGAGTTTTGGATAAATATATTAACATTTGGTTGTTAATGTTAACATGCAATGATGTTGTTAGTGTTAATATGCATTTTGTTATTAATGTTAATTTTTTATTGAATGATTGCTCATATTTTATTTCTTAGATACTTATATAGATCAAGTTGTTGCATTAATGTTACTTTTACATGTTAATCTCATATTTTTTCAGTATTTATTTGAGATTTTTTATTTTTTGTTGGTTGTTGCTTCATCAATAAAGCATTTCTTATTTATTTATAATTTTAGATAATTTTTATAGTTTTTTTTAAGTTTTAATAAAAAAAATTTGAGGCTTACGCTTTGCGCCTCGAAGCTTACGCCTCGCCTCAGATTTTGGTGGAGCGCCTCGCTACGCCTCAACGCTTTTCACAACAGTGATCTAAACGCAAACAGCCAAGCCGATCCGGGTTAGTGTGATCGGATCACATCAGTACAAACCCACGACAGGTCGAGCCCAATCAGTGTTAAAAGCCCGCCACTAATTGTTGGCCTGTGTGTCCTCATTATCTGCATGCAACCTGCATCCTCTGTTTTAATTTGTTTTCTTTAGCCTTTTGTTTAAATTACTACTTTACTGCATGATAGTTTAGAGTTTGATTTCTTTAGGAAGTAAGCATAGTGAAATTGTTACATTTCTTTGAATTTAATTAGTGCTTCTTGCGAAACTAACAATAGTTATAGTCGAAAATCCAGTTGGTGCATGTGTTTTGGTTTGTGTGTTTAGTGTGTTTTGCAGGTGGGTTCACGTGTGCGAATAGAGTGTCATCGCTAGGGTCGTGCACGTGCAAAGCAAAAGAAGGCTAGTATGTGAAAGAAGATAGCTCTGCAAATTTTTGTTTTTTTTTTGTTTTTAAATTTTTTGGGGGTCTCTCGCCATTTAATTGGATTGTAATAATTTTTAATTTATGCTCAAACTTTTGTAATAGGGTAGAACGCTTTGTTTTCTTAAGGCAATAAAATTTTGTTATTGTGTGGAGTATGAAGGTTTTTAAACACGTTCTCTGTGTTCGACCCAGACTTCACCACTAGTGTGAACCGAAAATTTAAGATTTGATGCACGGTTTATATAACGATTTTTACTGAAAAATATCTTTTAAAATACTTGCAAAAAAAGTTGCATCACAAATCATCGTGTTAAATTGTTGGTCATAATAGTTCAAATAATCAAAGTATGTTCCTTGCAGATTGGTAGCATGAGATCATATGTTGGGCTATTGACGGCAAAAACTTAATAATTAGGAACGGCTGCCAACAGTGGTTACTGAAAAAACTATGAACATGAAACACAATGTCCAATCTGAAAGACACTCCTTACATATCATTTCTAGAATAAAAAGAAGATTGTTTTTTTTTTTGCAAAAAAAAAATTATGATAATTTAGCAAACTAATATGCAGCCTCCCAAAAATCTGAGAAAAGCAATAGCTGTGGGAATAATAAATGTGAGCAGCACATTTATTTCATGCACTTAAAGCAAGTACTTGCAAGCACAGCTAAAGAGTGAGAACAGTGTAGTGACAGCAGTTCCATCCAAACAGGGATAGAGCAGCAAAAGCTTTTCTGCTAACATAAGATCATTCCAGTCTAAATAGACATACCTTTTCCATAAATTTTAGAACAGATCACATTTAATCAAACAAATCATCTCTTTCACTTTGTTCTCTTATAACAATACCTCTTACAAGTGATCATGAACCAGGAAAGAAAAAAATCTTACAAGATATCCATGTCATGGATTTCTAGCCTCAGTCACACAGATTTTGATTGTTCCATCATGTTGCAACCAAAGGTTGATAAACATAAAGCTTCGCCTACATCTGATATGTGTCTGTAAATGCTTTCTATCAGTCAATCTTTATGGCGTGTTTGATTGCACATTTTGTGCGTCGTGCGTGATACCGCAGCCGTGCGGAACGTGCATTGCACCAAACGCTGGACACGTGTCCCAGGAACCTTGTTTCAGCAATCCCCCCCCCTGGAATGGAGGGAACGGAACAACGTTCCGACTCACTCTCTCTCCTGTGCAGAGACAGCTGTGCGGTGACACCAGCAGGGACTCTCCCTCTCCACCCCCCCCCCCCTCTCTCTCTCTCTCTCTCTCTCTCTCTCTCCAATTAGGGTTTGAATTAGGGATTTTTCAATTAGGGTTTGAATTAGGGATTTTCAGGGTTTCGAATTAGGGCTTTTTGATTTAGGGTTTGAATTAGGGATTTTCAGGGTTTCGAATTAGGGCTTTTTGATTTAGGGTTTGAATTAGGACTTTCTTTGATTTTAATTTTATGTTTTGAATTAAATATAAAAATAAAAAATTCCTTTGATTAGGACTTTGAATCAAATTTCTTTAATTAGCACTTTTTACATTTAATTTGATTAGGGCTTTTCTTTTATTTGATTAGGGTTTTTTTCTTTCAATTTCTTTGATTACGGTTTGAACTAGTGTTTTTTATATTTAATTTTATGGTTTATCTATAATTTATTTGATATTATAGTTCGTTTTGGTTTATTTTTTTTGCAGTTTATTTATTTTCAAATAGGAAAAATATGATTTCCTATTTGAGTCAAAACAAACGCTGGACAAAGAACAGTTACAGAACAGACAAAACATGTGTTTTGTCTGTTCTGTTCTACTGTTCTGTCCAATCTTGGACAAGCAATCAAACACACCCTATTGAAGTAGAACGATCCAGGTGCCTTCAAGACACCAGACTTTTTGTGGTATGAGCATTTCACTAGAAACCTTGAGAACAAATAGTAGAGGTGGTGGTATGTATGCTTTTGGGTGGACTTCCCCAGGTCATGTAAATCAAGCTCACATAAAAAACATCCATATATTATCAATAGAATGGGAGAAAAGTAAATGTAATAGATGATGAAATGGATCATACAAATGCTCATTTCCCTCACATGAAAATAGGTGACTGACTTTCTGTGCACGATGTGTTCTCAAATGATGAAGTCTGGTCAGGACACACAGCTAGGAGGAGATGATAACATGGTGTAGTTGGAGGCATCTTTTGTATAGGAAAATGAAAGAAAGGGGGAACAAGAGCTAAGCTGGATCACAGGTTATAAAAGACCACTAACAAATGAACTGACTGTTTATGAGCAACTGCTTATCCAGAGAAGCAAAAAGATAAATAAATAAATAAGAGAAAACTACAGGAAGAAGAACGAGGACTGCAAAAGTCAAAAGAGAAGATGTATAACCGAAAAAAAAGAAAAAAGGAAATCAGGCATAGAAACAACATATTTCATCCAGCAGTCTCCACTATCAGCACAGTTTAAGCCTTCAATTTGCAGAATGATATTTACAAGCCAGTGGGTTAAGTGTTATCCAGCAAAAAAATTATCAATGAACCATCCACAACCTCCTACATTTTTCTGCAACCTACATTGTTTTATTGCCAATAAACAGTCAATGGTCATAAATCATAAGACATACTGCAGGGGTGTTACATGGAGTGCACCCTTGATCCACATAAATAAATGTTTATTAAATATGGAATATTTTTTATTGCATTGTTTAGCTGAGAGAGATTATATTGGATGGCTACGTCTGGGTTGTTTTTTAACCACAGACTCACGACCAAATCATGCCACACAAAACAATGCAAAATGAATAATTTCTAGCATGTTGTACACCACATGTATTGTTCACTTGATCCACAGTGGTAGGGAAAAAAGAACATACCCGGCAAAATACTTTTCCTGTAAGAAGGCCATAAGGAACTGGGCCAAAATGCCTTGAATCATTCGAAGAATATAAGTTGTCACCTTGAATCCATACATTCCCTTTTGGCACCTATAATCAATTGAATGAAAAAATAAATTAAAACAATAACCACCTAAACTTACTTTTGCTGAATGCCTCATTAGTCGTGCTCGATATCTCGAATATCGAATACAAACACCATGACATTTTTGCTCTGAGAACCAAAAAAACACCCTTGAATTTTACTCCAGGAGACATAGAGAGATCAAAAGCTGGATAAATGTGAGAAATGATTATATTTTTCTCATTAAGAAAAAAATGAATTAAATACAGGCCTCATTCCATGATAAGGCAATACCTCCATTTGCACATTTAGTTCCTACATATGCACAATATGGTTGGGAAGGCAGATCATTTCCCGATGTACATGAGAAAGGATAAAGATAATACAAACATTTGAAAAAATGTAAAAAATAAGTTACAGTAAAATGGTATTTTACAATAAATGTCTAATATGTCCCCTCAAGTTGGAGCATGTGGATTGAGCAGGCCCAACTTGGTCTTCAAGATAGAAAAGTGATCAGTGCCCAATGCTTTAGTAAACAAATCAGCACATTGTGATGCTGTGGGAACGAATTGTGTGCAGATTAAACCGCTTTGAATCTTTTCATGAATGATATGGCAGTCTATTTCGATGTGTTTTGTGCATTCATGATAGACCGGATTGGCAGCGATGTGGAGAGTTGCTTGATTATCACAAAACAACAGCATAGGTTGGGGATGTAATATACCAAAATTTTCCAGTAAATATTTGACCCAAGTGAGCTCGCAACTGGCCAAGGCCATCGAGTGGTACTCTGCCTCGGCGGAAGAGTGAGAGACGGTGGACTGGTTTTTGGATTTATGGGAGATGGGACTGGTCCCAATAAAGATGCAGTAACCCGTAGTGGATCAGCGAGTCATGGAACAATAAGCCCAATCAAAATCATAATATCTGATAACGTCTAAGGTACTTGATGATGCCATAAGTATGCCTTGTCGAGGAGTACCTTTGAGGTAACGGAGTATACGAAGAGCAGCGTCCATATGTGGAGTACGTGGTTGACTCAAGAATTGACTTAAAATGTGATCAGCAAACAAAATGTTGGGCCTGGTAATGGTTAAGTAAACAAGGCGCCCAATCAAACATTGGTACTTGATTGGATCGTCTAGTGCATCACTATCTTTGTTGTTGAGTTTCAATTGTTGTTTCATAGAAAAATTGCATGGTTTGGCCCCCAAATAACTCATGTCTTTCAAAATATCCAAGACATATTTTTGTTGGGAAAGAAAAATACAATTTTTGGATCTGGCCACTTTGATGCCCAGGAAATATTTGAGTTGGCTAAGGTCCTTGAGATGAAACTGGTTGTCAATATGGGTTTTGATATGTGTGGTGGCGGTTGGATCATCTCCAACGATGATGATGTCATCAACATATACCAATACGAAAATTTGACTATGTGCATAAGTCTAGAAAACAAGGAATAGTCCGCCTTGGACTAACTAAAGCCAACTAAATTCAAATATGTAGAGTTTGGCAAACCAATTTCGAGAGGACTGTTTAAGTCCATAGAGAGGCTTGTTAAGACAGCAAACGTTGTGTGCCCCCTTAATGTGAAACCCCTTAATGTGAAACCCAGGAGGCAAATGCACGTAGACCTATTCATCTAGTTTGCCATGGAGAAACGTATTGTTGACATCAATTTGGTAGAGATGCCAATTAAGTATGTCAGCAATCACGAGGAGACAACGAACCATAACGAGTTTGGCTACGGGTGCATATGTCTTGTTGTAATCAAGGCCTTCAATTTGATTGTACCCTTTTGCAACCAATCATGCTTTGTATCTTTCGATGAAGCCATCGGATTTCTATTTAACTTTATAAATCCACTTACAACCAACTAGTTGTTTGCCTTCTGGTAAGTCCATCACCGACCAGGTATCCACTTACAACCAACTAGTTGTTTGCCTTATGGTAAGTCCATCACCGACCAGGTGTATACCATGAAAATTGGATAAATGTGAGAAACAATTATATTTTTCTCATTAAGAAAAAAATGAATTAAATACAGGTCTCAATCCACAATAAGGCAATACCTCCATTTGCGCATTTAGTTCCTACATATGCGCAATATGGTTGGGAAGGCAGATCCTTTCTAGATGTACATGAGAAAGGATAAAGATAATACAAACATTTGAAAAAATGTGAAAAATAAGTTACAGTAAAATGGTAATTTACAGTAAACGTCTAATAGAGACAGATCACCAGATCCAATTCGTACTCTTTATTATTTACTAACTACATAAAACCATGTTGTAAACCATTTTATTAAAAAACAAAATCAATGGTGTTTTCATGCTTTAAACCAAGTACGCCAACGATTAATATTTCCATGGTCTCAAATCTTGCTAAGGAAGTAGAATAAAATTCAAGTATTCAACCGAGTGGTAATCCCCAACTAGAATTAAAATATGTCGTCTCCTCCCTAACCTATAGGAAACTCATGCATTTTGGTACTTAACCAATAACAAATCTTAGAGTGAGAAAGTAATGGTGATAACAAAAATCGAGATTCATACAGTAACTGTCCGGGCGCCATGACCGCTGGCATTGGTCGCGAGAAACGTAATGTTATCGCCTTCTAGACCCGTTATCCGCTTCGTAACGATTTTCCTCGGGTTTTCAGAAGATCGAACGAGAACGATGTCGCCACGCTTAATCTTCTCCAACCTTGTCGATATTTTCTCAACCAGAAGAATGTCGCCAGTCATATTGATGGTGGGTAGCATGCTAGGCCCATAAACCTGAACCAGAACATAAGAAGAGACGGCGCAGAAACAATGTGAAATTCTATGTAGACGTGATTGCTGAATTTTTACCATTGTAAGAAGCAGGGAATGTCACCTTCTTCCCCTCTTCTCTTTTATTTGTTTATTTTAAATTTACTGAGAGAAAATCGAAGTACTAACTTTCTCCAACTGAGAGAGAGAGAGAGAGACGTACCAGAGCGAGGCCACCCACGTAGGTGTTAGTCACGTGGAGGCAGCAGAGGAACTTGGCAACGAAGAAGGTTCTGTCTAGCGCTTCCGTGGTGATCGTCCGCCATGGAAGGCCCCTCAACCCTCTCAGAAACCCCCCCACCATCTCTCTCTCTCGCTTCTCTCTCTCAGCGTGCTCTGAGTTAAACCACAAAGAACCGGGACACGGATCTGAGTTGGACCCAGATGAAGCACGGACCAAATACAGACGCATGTTGGTCGGACTCAGGTCCTATACTGCTCCAGACCCATACAAGTTTGCTTCATTTAGTTAGGAATTTTACGTTTAACCGCCTAACCTACGACAAAATTACGTAGAACCGTCTGTCTTTCAAAACTTTTCGAATGGGTGCTTGAGGTTTCAGTATATTGTTCATATGAACGCTTGGGACAACCTTTTTATCATTTTACTCTAGTTGACTTACTGAAATGTCATTTTAATCATCTGTTTTCCAAATGACTGAATGCCATTTTTTTGTAATTGTATTCTAGCTAAGGCTAAATAATTAACTTTAGCAAGTTCAGCTAACTCTTTAAAATAACACCAACCATTTCTTTTTTAAATGATTAAATGTATTTTTGTGGTTGTATTACAGATAACGTTAAATCAGTAATTTTAGCAAAGGAAAGTGATGCGTGGTTGTAGTATAGTTAAAGTTAATTCAGTAACTTTAGTAAGGAAAGTGATACAAGCACTCATATGAGCAACATGAAAAACACAGGCGCCCATTGGAAAAGTTTTGAAAAATAGGCTATTAACTTAATTTTGTCATAGCCTAGGTGGTTAAACTTAAAATTTCCTTAGTTCTAACGCACGTTAGTTCGAGTTAAGTGATGGCACAATTGCTAATATTTGTTTCTTTCTTTATTTCTTTAAGAAAACCTAATTTTGGGGTTTTATAAAATAAATAAAATAAACATAGAAAGCCAAATCTTTTTTGGGGCTCAGGTATCCCTTTTCTACAACCACCACTAGGGATGGCAGTGGGGCGAGGCGGGGTGGGGGACAAGGTCTCCACCCCCGCCCCGCCTCAAGATTAGAACCTTCATCCCCGCACGGTGATGGATTTTAACCTCCACCCCCGCCTTCATCCCTGTTTCATGTCCTCCATCCCCAGTTCAAACGGGGATGAGGCGGGGCGGGGCGGGGCTATTGCGGGAAAAAATGGCGGGGATGGGGTGGGTGGGGAAAAGTGTACCTCCATCCCCGCCTCCATCCCCGAACGGAGATGGATTTTAACCTTCGTCCCCGCCTCTGTTCCCGTTTCATACCCTTCATCCCCGGTTTAAACGGGGCGAGGCAAGGCGGGGCCCAGCTTTCCCCCTGTCCACTGCCATCCCTAACCACCACAAGGAGTGATGTGAAACTCGAGTAGCATTCAAGCTAGACTTGGGCTATTGAGATAGGAGATCTTAGTCTTAAGCCTGGTAAAGTGGGCTTAACTAGGCTAGAATACTAAGTCTAGACCGGTACAAATGTTGACAATGTATAATCTCAAACTTTTAACACAAAATGAAGAAACTGAACCCTTATTTTTATAGATTTTTTAGTAAATTCTAGTACTATTCTTGCATATTCAATTCCTTAGGGAAGTAGTAGATCATTCCTTTGGATCCCATGAGACCCGGCTCCTTGAGCTTCTAGGTTCTTTGTCTCATTAAACTTGGCAAGCTTTAAGCTCATTGTCCTGAACCAAAATAAAGTCTTAAATCTCAAAGAGTCTTCTTTCACTTTTAGCACTTGCATCTGAGAACTCACATTAGCCCTTTATACTTGTGTTGAACCTTGTGTTAGAAATCATGGATTCCTCCCCGCTGTACACAAGACTCAGCACAGGTTGATGGAAAAACAGGTAATGGTTGCATAATCCTCAAATCAGAGGCTGTGGTATTAGGCTTTCCATTAAATACATACTGTTACAATTACTAGGGTACGAAAATACCCATCATACAACAAAGGTAAATTATAATATGTCATTAATGCTATTCATTAATGAACATGCGCTGAAATCTGTAATTTGATAAACACGAATTGGGTTTGGATAAGATCCAAACCCAGTTCATGAATGATTACTTTTTTTCACCTTCGGCCTGCCCCCACCCCCCAATACTATGTGATGTTTGCCATTTAGAGACTCAACAAACAAGACTTGGCCTTGAACCTTTTTGTCCTACCACGGGTTTGTTAGAACAACATGGAGGCTGCTGATGGGCCCATATTTGGCACAAAGTCTACTTAATCGTGGACTAGGCCCAGCCCAAGTAGATGATTAGAATAGTGTTGGGTGCAAAGTTTTTAATACAACCTTACCCTGCACAAGCTTCGCCTGGTTTTTCAATCAACTGGGATTGCAAAATTTGGGTGGAGATCCAATTGAGACATGGACTGAGCTTGAGCCCAGAAAGATCCTGGTTATCATGACTGAACGGGTGCAACCCCACCCAGGATGATTTTACATGTTTGACTCCAAAATTTGACTGGTCAATTACCATTTAAGCAGGTCATATATCATCTTTCAGATCCGATTACCTAAATGGGTTCAATCTGGTTCTGGCTTTTTACTATTGAACCCAAGAAAAGAATCACGTCATTCTAAAAACTGACATGCAAACTGACTTCGATAATGGATGATGGTTAATCAAATCGAGGTTTTCTAAGCCTCAAAAAGGCTCCTAAATAAGTTGGATCTGGGTAATGCCTAGATCCAACTAGAAATCGATCATGTACCATGTCACACTCAGTTGGAGCGAAGATGAAGGGCAAGCTTTCAAAATGAGCTCAGAAACAACCTCATCCTTATTACAGGGCATAATAGTTGCATTCTCAAAAGAATTTTTAAGGCCAACCCGACCAAGTTGTGGGAGAGTGTAAAGTGTGCCTAGCTCTGGCCACATGGACCAAATTTTGAAGCTAATGTCACCAATATCACAGATATTTTGAATTTATCATGATAAATTCACAATAAACTCCTGACAATCTCCTTTTTCCCAACATATCTCGAAATTATTGTGATCTTAACATGTATTTTTATTATTATACTTTTTGTTTTTTCGAACGTACTGAATGACCAAAATGACACATTTTCTAAAAAGCCTTAATAAATTTCAAATCTGTCTGTTGTTCAAAATCGCAGATATTGTTATTTTTATGACTTTTTTAGGCCTTGCACCTATGGTTTTCAGTGTGAATTTCTTTCATATATGATGTTTTGAGGTTCATGTTTAAAAAAAAATTATAGTTTTTTTATGCAAAGTTATTATGTTTTTTATACGAAATAACTCAAGTATTTGCATAATTTATCGATTCGAGTTTGGAAGAAATTTCCCATATTTTTTTATGCACTTTTTTTAATTTTTTAATGAGAAGTAACTCAAGTATTTACGAGGTTTTGAAGTTCGAGTTAAAAAAAAAATTATAATTTTTTTATGCAATGCTATTACAATTTTTAATTATGTAAAGTAACTTAGGTATTTGCGAAATTTGTCAGTTTGAGTTTAAAAAAAAATGCATATTTTTTATGCGAATTATGATTTTTTTATGATAAGTAACTCAAGTATTTTCCATGTTTGAGTTTAAAAGTTTTAAAGTTCATCAAATAGATATGAATTAAGTATTTTCACAAAGATCTTCAATGTCCTAAGTAGACGTGCACAAGGAGATAAGGTGGATCAGTCGACCTCCCATCTTCAATGCCCTAACCAAAATTAGGGTTGAACATCTTGGGACTTTACAATTTTATTTACAAAATATTTTGTAATTTGCAAAGCTTTTATGAAGCCTACTTTGGCTTATAAAAGGGGGCTCTCATTGTTAGCATAAGACAAAAAATCAGAATGATTGGAATGCTCTCTCTCTCTCTCTCTCTCTCTCTCTAGTTGGATGTTGTCAGTATGCAAGTTTGTGAGGAGGATGAAGGGGAGGCTACCGTATGTTGGAGTGAGGGTAGTAGTCAAATACTGGGAGTAATGATACCCTTGTGAGATGTTACTGTCACATTTGAACTTGCATAGTCAAGTTTAGGAAAGTTAAGTTTGTGTTGTCCTGTGATTCTTCTCATACACAATTTGATTTTCATAGTGCATTAAACCGGATACTCTCTCAATTTTCAGAGCGAGTTCGTTTGAACTATATATACGGTATGTGACGAAAGAAAAAAAAGAAAGTTAAAAAAAAAATACCAACACATTATAGACAAATGGCTGGTTTGAGCAGTCACAACTATTCTCAAACCAGGCCTTTGCCTTATTTTTTTGGTTAACTTTTTTCTTTCACCGGAGATCATCTACACAGTTCAAAGCAACTTACTTTAAAAATTGAAGGAGTATTCGATGCTAACGCACTATAAAAATCAAACTTTGTGAGTCACAAGACAATGCAAGTTTAACTTTCCTTAAACTTTTCGATGCAAGTTCAAAGGAAGCAGCATCACCTCACTGGGTCATTGGAATGAATGATTGTTTGAGCATGTTCATTTGTTAATGAATGAAATCAAATTGATTCATTGACAAATTAATTGAATGAATTATTATATGAGCACATTCATTTGTTAATGAATGAAATCAATTTAATTCATTGTAAATTTGATTTACTTGAATTTTTTGATTTATTGTAAATTTGATTCAATGTCATTTTTTGATTTATTGTAAATTTGATTCACTGTCAATTCAATCCATTTGAGGACCACAAAGAACTCACCTTTCTATCTAACAAGAGAAGCCGATGGAAAGAATGTCACAAACTCGACGGAATCATTGAAAAAGTCATCAGAGATAAAAAAAACTCAAAAATTGTGGAGGGAATTTGGGGGACGACATGTTGGGGACCATGAAGAACCCTAAATTTTGTTCTTAAAAAGAAGTGAAAAATTTGAGATGTTGATACCGGGTTGAAAATAACCCTCAGCAAAAATAACTCTGATCCTTTCCCCGTACCACCATCTCAAACGCAAAAAAGGACATGCATTTTAATTTTTAAAAGTCATTCACAGACTCTTTATGCAACATTTCATTTTTATGTTAAGTAACTGAGGTATTTGCACAGTTTCTCGGTTCAAGTTTAAATTTTTTTTTATAGATTTTTTATGCGAAGTAACTTAGGTATTTGCTATGTTTGAAGGTTCGAGCTTAAAAGAAAGTTTGTTCGCACATATTTTATGCCACGTTATTACATTTTTTATGTGAGATAACTCAAGTATTTGCGAGGTTTGATGATTTGAGTTAAACAAAAATTTATAAATTTTTTATGCAATATTATTACATTTTTTATGCGAGGTAACTCAATTATTTGTGATGTTTGTCGGTTAGAGTTAAAAAAATATTTACAGATTTTTTATACGATGTTATTACATTTTTTATGTGAGGTAACTCAAGTATTTGCAATATTTGTCAGTTAAAGTTAAAAAAAAATTTGCAGATTTTTTATGCGATACTATTACATTTTTTATGCCAGATAACTTAAGTATTTGCGATGTTTGTCGGTTTGAGTTAAAAAAAATTGCAAATTTTTTATGCGATATTATTATATTTTTTATGCGAGTTAACTCAAGTATTTGCAATGTTTGTCGGTTTGAGTTAAAAAAAAACCATAGAATTTTATATACAAATTTAAGAATTTTTTATGCGAAGTAACTAAAGTATTTGAGATGCTTGTCGATTCCAGATTAAAATAAAGTTGACTTGCACTTATTTTATGCAAATTTGATAATTTTTTAATGTGCTGTCAGGTATTTACGAGGTTGAAGTTTCAGATGAAAATAGAAGAAATTCACATATAAAAAAATTTGCATCGAAACAATAGGTGCGTGGGCTAAAAAGGTCATAAAAATAATAATATTTTTGATTTTGGACAGTAGAAGTATTTAAAATTTTTTAAGGCTTTTCGAAAAACATATCATTTTTGTCGTCCAGTACAATCATTTTTCATTGTTTTCTGGTATTCTTTTATTTTTCACGCACAGAAGAGAGAGATTTCTCTAAAATTTTTAATTTTAGATTTCTCTTTGCTGTTATTGAGATTTGTGACAATGTTAAGGAGCTTAGTTGGAGGTCCCTTTATTTCTAGATCGAGTTATGATGAATTCCCTCTACTGATCTGAATTCATGTGCAATATGGCTTAATGTGGCTTTCACAGTTTTATTTTGCATCCGGAATTAACACCACCATCGCAGCAGACCCAACAATTTATCTGACCATATCTGCAGGGGCTTACTCAAACTGATGAAATCGATTCGGGTCGGATGGCAGTGATCGGTATCCGGATATTGGTTACCCGAATGATTGACATCTTTAATCTCAAGCCGGCAGCATGAGTTGAAACCTTGCAAAGAAAGGTCCAAGTAAGCTATCCCGCCATGAATGCAAAAGGGTTTGATTTGGTTTTCGTCTGTCAAAATAGTCAGACCTGATCTAGATATTGGTGGGTCTGGCCTGCATCTAGGGTTTGCAAACGGATTGGATATGGTTGTATATCTGATCCGAGTTTGACATGTCATTCCAGATTTGGGTCCTATAAGTAAATTCAGGACGTGCATTCAGATCATATTCGGATCTGTTCAATCAGATTACATTCAGATTCGGGTTGAATTCGGAGCAACATTCTAAGTCAGATCTGAAATTTATCCAAATCAAAATTGGACCGGTTGCATCTTTTACATGTAAATAGTTTGTTTTATTGTATTTTTTGTGGATCCAGTATTACCACATGTATTTTGGATTCAGATTTAATCTTACCTCATTGGATCCGATTCAGACCCAAATCAGGATTCAGATCTACTATTTACATTTGGAATTCTGATTTGTATCTGGCAAGATCCAGCCTGAATCCAAGCCGTTTGCACCCTTGGCTGCATCTGACTTTGAGGTACTGTTACTGGACCCAGGTATGGGTGCACGGGACCCAGCTTAGGCAGGACCAGATCCATATTTGGGTTGGGATAGCAAGGACCAAACTTACTGAATTCTCTATTAAGAAAATATATTGATATAAAAATTCCAGATCTTAATGGGATCTCAGGTTGGATCAAGTCTCCATCTGCTATTCAGATCTTGTTGATCCAAACAGATTTAAGTAGCCGGCCGGCCCTACCTTACTAGGCCCAGACCCTAATACTGTGGTGTTGGTATCGGGTCAGGTCAGGTAAGCCCTGATCCTTTGACAGTAGAGGTAGTCGGATATATCACTCACCGACCCAAATCACTTGACTATCAGCAGAATCTGAATATTTTTAGCTCTAGATTTTTGACTGTGAATAGTCCAACAAATTTTGATCTTTCAAATGAGAGCTGGTGGCCAGGTTAGCTTGAGTTCTAGTCTTCATCATCCAAGAAGAAAACCCCACGTCGGATTCATCCTTTTATTTGGCAGAGTAGCTCAATGTTTCAATGTGGCTACAGGAAGATTGTTCATCAGAATTTGCACTTGCCATTGATTTCTTGGACTAATTTCTGTTGTTGGTGTTCGCTAATTCATAGCGGGAGACCAAGTAGGTTCTTAAAGGAGGTCTCTTTGATGAATGGTCATGCTAAACATGGAAATTCAGTAGTTGGGTACCAAGTGCTTGACGATTTGTCTGCAAGAAATGGGCTTTCAATGCGGGCCATGATCTCCAATTATGTTAGACATGACAGATTAGATGACGCCAAGCGTGTTTTCGATAGAATTTCCATGCCGGATGTCTTTGTGTCGACAATGATGATTGCCGGGTTTTCAAGGATTGGTAAACTAGAAGAAGCATGCCAAATTTTTTATAGAATGCCCATCCGTGATGTTGCTACTTGGAATGCAATGATATCGGGCTGCTTGAGATGTGGAAAACTTGATCGTGCGTGTCAACTGTTTGAAGAAATGCCTGAGAAAAATGTAGTATCTTGGACTACCATGGTTGCAGGGCTAGCTCGGGTAGGCCAGATCGAATCAGCAAATGAGCTGTTTAGGAGGATGCCGTATAGAGATTCAGCTGCATGGAACGCTATGATTGATGGGTACTGTAGAAATGGAAGAATAGAAGATGCCAAGAGATTGTTCGTGGAAATGCCGAATCCTAATGTAATTTCTTGGACTTGCATGATGGGTGGGCTTGATCAAATTGGGAAGAGCAATGAGGCACTTTCCTTATTTGTGAAAATGATGGGTGCTGGAGTTCAGCCTACTTCAAGCACCTTTGTTTGTGTTCTTAGTGCATGTTCCAATCTATTGGCTTTATGTCAAGGGGCTCAAATCCATGGCCATGTGATAAAGACTGGTGACATCTTTGATGCTTTCATCTCTGCAGCACTTGTCACTCTTTATGCAGAGTGTGAGGATATGACTGACTCCATGAAAGTGTTCTCCAGAATTTCTCAGAAAACTGTAGTTCCATGGACAGGTCTTTTGACTGGTTATGGTCAGAATGATCGTCATGAAGATGCTCTTAATGTGTTCCATAGCATGATGAGCGATGGCATCAAGCCAAATCAATCAACATTCACCAGCACACTGAATTCATGTAGTGCCTTGGAGGCTTTAGATAGAGGGAAAGAAATACATGCTCTCACCATTAAAATGGGATTGGATCCTGATGTATTTGTTGGGAACAGCCTCACTGTAATGTACTCTAGATGTGGTAATATAGAGGATGCTGTAGTTGCCTTCAATAATATTAACAATAAGAACATTGTTTCATGGAATTCAATAATTGTTGGATGTGCCCAACACGGAAATGGCATCCTTGCACTCAAATATTTTGATCAAATGGAGCAGTCAGGTGAGAAACCAGACGAGATTACATTTGTTGGGATATTAACAGCATGCAGCCATGCTAGATTGTTAGCCAAAGGGCACTATTATTTTGAACTGTTGAAGCTTGATCCCACGGTCACTGTGCAGCTCGAACACTATGTGTGTATGGTGGACATCTTGGGCAGGTCTGGTGAGTTGGAGAAGGCAGAGGAATTCATCAATAAGATGCCGATAAAAGCAACAGCTATGGTATGGATAGCTCTGCTGAGTGCTTGCAGAGTTCATTCAAATTTGAAAGTAGCAAGGAGAGCTGCTCAAGCTATATTTGATTTGGAACCTCTCAATAGTGCAGCTTATGTTTTACTCTCCAATATAAATGCTGCTGCTGGTAAATGGAATGACGTTGGGAAAACCAGGGTGATGATGAAACAGAGAGCAATAAAGAAAATTCCTGGCTGTAGTTGGATCACTATCAAGAACAAGAGTCATAAATTCATTGCACGAGACACATCACACCCAATGAGCAAGGAAATCTATGAAAAGCTGGACTGGATAGGTGGCAAACTGATTGAGTTTGGCTATGTTTCTGACAAAAGTTTCGCGTTGCATGATGTTGATGATGAGCAGAAAGAAACAAGTCTGTCTTTTCACAGCGAAAGGCTGGCTGTTGCATTTGGGCTTATTAGTACTGTTGAAGGGAGTACCATCCGTGTGATGAAGAACCTTCGCGTCTGTGGCGATTGCCACACTGTTATGAAGCTCATCTCAAAGATTGTTGGCAGAGAGATCATTGTTAGAGACGCGAGTCGATTCCACCACTTCAGAGATGGAGTTTGTTCTTGCAGGGATTATTGGTAATCGGAAAAAACATGGAGACCTCTAAGGTGACTGATTCATGATTTGGGGTTCAACCTCATGCTGGAATCCCAGTTTAATCAGCATTGCCACTGAACTCAGGTATGCATATGATAGCACCATAACTGAATGCCTGTGTCCCTCCTAGTCTCACAAGGTTCATAGATTTTGAGCCAGGGGAGTGAAGGTTGGTGCGCTTGAATTGGTATTGTCATTATTCTTTTGTGGAATTTTGGAGGCATGGACTAATTCTTGATTCTTCATACAGTGCATCCAAGATCTATGGAAGCCACCAGGCCCTAAAGAATATGACTACTGTGAGAGGTGCAAAAGTCACAGAATTTGGAAGCCATCTTCCAAAAAGGTAACATTTATCAAAGGACATCTCAGTATATTGAGAAGAGAAAATTCTGTAAAACTGTCCGGGGAAAACGTTGGACCACTTATCTGCGATTTGGATGAAACACAGACATTGTGAAAAGTCCACCCTAAGTTGGTGCATCCTTTTTTTCTGATAAAAGTGGTGCATAACACACACTGTGGATACATACCAATAAGGGTAATTTTCAAATGCGCACTAAATTTTTTTGTCAAAATTAGCATACCCTCACACTTTTCACACTTTTCAAATGACCCACAATCTTCCATCACCTTTAAGCAAATACCCTCATTTTTCTGCCACCCTTAATCTTGGTTAGTGTTGATTATGAAACTAATATCACATGTTGCACTCAGAAAAAATATAAGTGCAGATGTTACTTTGTGCTTAATATAAAATTATTTTTATACCTTTAAGACATCAATTGTTCATTGCTGTGGAGTTGTCACATGGATATGGCTGAAGACACCGGGATACGGCCATTTTTATGAAGTTTTCAACGTAACTGATATACAAGGGGATACAAAACAGCAGTCAAAATGGAGTATCAGTGTGACATAGCTGTGGAGTGTCAAAGATTACGGTTGTAATAGCAGTTGTTTGTAATTAAGAACAAAGACGAGTTACAAGGTTGGAATTAAAATGAACTTTAGTTATTTTTTGCAAGAGTAAATTAGATATTTTATAGAATATAATGGTAGTTACCTCATTGGATATTTTACTTAATTTTGGCTAACAGTTTGGGAGGTACTTGAAAAATAAGAAATTTGGTGGATGTTTTATAGGAACTAAAAATTTCCGGGTCATTTAAAAATTGTGAACTTAAGGAGGGTTTCCTGATAATCTTAAGACCTAAAGGGCATTTTTGTAATTTTTGGCACCATATTTGGAATTTTTCTTTCTCAAAATTTTACTGAAAAATTTGAATGCATCTAACCAGACAAAGCAGCAAGGCCTTTGCAAACTTGTCCGGAAGTTACAAAGTAACAAGGCTTGGCAAAGTTGACTGGAAGTTAATGAGCTTGTAATTGGAAACAATCTATGGGATCACATAATTGAAGTCTTTTCATAACAGTGCGCGCCACGTGTTAATTCTACATTATGGTTGGATCTTGATGAGCCACTAATTTTCCATTTAGGCTGCAGTCGATTATACCACCAACTGTGATGCCCAAGTATGATAAGCATGATGCATCAAGCTTATAGCAGGATCATTTTCTCTCCATCCATGAAGAAAAAATTTCTGGCAGTGACACTGAAAGGTGTGATACAGATAAATGACTGTTCTAGATTCATTCCTGATAACTGACTACTTGTGAACTACTTGAGCTTGAACAGAGTTTTTGGACAAGAAGAAAACCAAACAAACAGTTCTAAGTTCTAACTCTAGCCATTGAACTAAAAGGCCAAGATTTATAGTTATCAAAGATGCATACAAAAAGATTGAACTAAAGACCAACAGTTCTCATTTCTTCAGTTACAGAACTTCTCTCCCGACCTAAGGCATCCGAAATGGTTTTCACCTCAGCAATCATTGCAACAACATCATTCAGCTTATTCACCGCCGAGCCAACACCCTGTGTTCAAGCAAAACATAATTTAGGATTATAGTCACTTTCTAAGAGTGGCCCCACAGCAGAACATCAGTTACATGACATCTTATATAACAGTGACAGATGATGAATTTTGCATAAAGCATGTTGAAAACCTATGTTGTTTAGGGTCTTCTCGTAAGGGACACGACAGGTAGACACGCCACGTGACATGCTGTAACACACTTTTAATATATGTTATATTCTTTAATAGCTTTTCTCATTTTATTAGTAATGAATATATTTTTATAACCATTAATATATATATATATTTTTATATTTAATAATTAAAATTTTTTCCTCGTTTCCTTGTTTTCAAAAAAATCACATTCATGTCATGTATCCGTGTCCATATCCATATCCTTGTCACAGTTGAAAACATAAGCGTACAACTATAGTGATAGAAACAGCTTTCATTGGCATTAATAAATTACATGAAATTCCAGGAAGTGATTATTCAGGCAAAATTGTCTTTATTCTCGGAGATGATGTGGCGAACGCTACAACAAAAAATACCTTTCTCTTTATTTGCAATCTGGAAACAAAATGCTTTCCTGTCTCCCACAGTGCTTCATATTGAGCCGATAATATCAAATCAGTACTTTTTATATTGCCATCAATTTCTTTGGAACCCATAGTTGGTGTGGTTCAGAATTAATTTTCTATCAAAACTTCTGATAAATGAGTTTTCTTGAAGGGTCAACAAACAATATTCTTATCTTATGAACTTCAAATTTTTTTAGGGTCTACGTCACACATGGATACGGCTGCAGATGCAGTGATATGGCCATGTTTATGAAGTTTTCAATATGAATAGCATATAAGGGGACATGGTGCGGGGACCAAAATGGAGTGTCCCTGTGACATTGTCCAGAAGAATGAGTTCAAGAAGCTTGGTAAGCTGGAATGCATCTTGAGTAAAAGAGTTTGGTAGAGACATGGCCTTGTGTCAAGGATGAAACAACCATGTCGGGAAATAACATAAACGGCAGTAGGAAGGATGCAGAAAACACGTGATTCTTATGATAAAGATCCAACATCTTATTTTAAAAAATGCCTAAAAATATTTATGGTATTGGAAAGAGATTGTATCACTCTAGTCTTTTGGGAACAAAATGAATTTCTGTGGCACTATTTTACAGCTAACATTTTTAATAAGTAATTTCAATGGCTTGCAGTTCATTTTATATGATTCACTCCCTTATATAAATTGTTAGCAAAATGAATTTCATTCTTTTATTACAGAAATTTGTAGTTTTATATGCAAGAGCTTGCATTATAAGATCTTATTTTATGCTTATCTATGCCTCCATTTTGTTCTATCCTTAGTATCTCATCTATGATCCATGATCTGGTGCATTGGAGCACTGTGGCAATTATGACTTGTTTCTTTCTGCCTGTTTAACATCAGGTCAATCTTGCCAACATTCTTACATATATGACAAGGACTCATTAATCAGAATAAGAAATGTTGAAACAATATACATACCACACCAGCCGCACCAGCTGCCAAAGCCATAGGTGCTGTAACGGAACTCACTCCGGATGAACATAAAACTGGAATCTTCACTGCCCGAGAAATGGAGTATGCAGCCGCCAATGTGGGAGTTGCCTGAGCATTCATAAAGACATAAGATGAGAAAAACAGGGGTAGACAGAAGGTCTTGAAGTTATTCAATTATTTGAATCTCCTCAGCAAGCCAGTATATGTTATTGAATGCATTTTAAATTTAAATATGCCAAAAATATCATGAAAAAATGAGCACATGGTAACTTATGCACATAAACACCCATGGATGCACATAGAGAACTACATAAAGAAAAAGATAAGAGCATATAACAGGATCATCTCTCATGTAAAAATTGGAGTATTCCCATTAATGGAGCTTTGATAGTACTCTGATGCTTCTTAGGAAATACATGATAGTATTCTAAAGTTTATTAGGAGACACAAAACATGTAACCGTTAAGAATGTCCATAACACTGATGCTGACATGTATTCACTTTATGCATAAGAGATATTGCTAAATATCCTTCCAATGATGAAGAATGGAAAGTTTATCAGCTGTTGAACTCATATACCTTCTCAATCAGACCAAGAATGCCAGACTGTGAAGGATTTGAACATTTTCCACCTTCAGTTTGTATAATGTCAGCCCCCTCCATTTCCAATAACTCTGCTAAACTGACCTGTTGGAAATACACGTGCTCTCATAAGATATGTGTACAATCATTTACAACACATATCTCATCTGAAAATTGAAGCAACAACCTGATCAGGGAGGCTTAGCATATGTGGCACAGTCACAGAAAGCGTAATATTTGGTAAAATCCTCCTGGCTTCCTTTGTTAGCTCTAATATCTGCACATTTACACAGATATTGCCTAAAAATATCCCTCAGAAAGTGTTCAGAATTTAAGATCATATATTTCCCTTTTACTAAATATACTCCATGTGCCAGGATAATAGAAAATTTCTGACAGACTCCATGAGACCAAGATCAGAAAAATGATGAGTATCCAAAACATCGTTTCTGTAAATTTTGTTTCACATGTATGTATAACTCAATACCTGATCTGGAGAGAATTTCATTCCCATCTCATAAAAAGAATCATAATTTCCGATCTCCACCTGTACGGTTGTTAATCACGTTAATACACATTAGCCTTTTCATACCCTGCATTACCAATTGAAGTAACGAAAGTTCCAATAGAGTCATTGTGGGGCCAATATGTGTGTGCATGTGCGTGTGCATGTTAATGGATGATAATTCTAACCATATGAGCCCCAGCTTCAACTGCAGGAAGGAAAGCTTTAGGTTCCACAGATGAGACACAAATCTACAAAACAAAAAGAATAGTCATAAATAAGAACCAAAAAGTTCACTATATATTACCATTAAACGGAGGTCAGTGATGGTTTCTGAGCATATTTCCAGACCTTTATTATCCATTTAATGAAATGTCAGGTTCAAACAAACAGAACATTGATATTCCAAGAATCATGCCTATGGCTATTTGTAAATATTAAAGTGATATGGTGGTTTCATTCAGCATATCAATTGAAATTAGAAAGTCATATCTCCTTTAATTAATCAATGTCTCCAATTATCAGGCACATCCAATTAATAATATGGATAGAGATTACAAATGCCAGTACCCTTTGCCAATTACAGACAATTAGAAGCCACAAACCAACAGTAACATTCCCCACAGGATATACCTGAGGAGATGAATAACCATACCATTTTGCTACAAATATTTTATAAGTTGCAAGGCATCAATCTTAGGACATAACAAGGAATATATATGAACAATTCTCAAGCAATTGACATGGTAGAGAATATTGTTGAAGAGAAATGCTACCAAGAACCAAACATCAATGCATTTGGTAGATTTTATTGATCTAAACATGTAGACTTTGCCCTATTTGTAAGTCAAAGGAAAATCTTTCAAGTGAAATATTCATATAGTTGAGCCATTTGAAAGATTTTCAAATTCTCTCTCTCTCTCATCCACACACACACACCACATCAAGAAAAAAGAATAATTTTATTTCCCTTGTAACATGCATCCCTTTTGAATTTTCAGATCTTAAAATTACTTTGAATCATTTCTACACTGGTTATGCAGGAACAAAGCTTCCCAGAAAAAGATGTGTTTGTGTATGTGTCAGCTATTTGAGAATTTGTAGAGATTACAGAACACTAATGAGGACCTTACAAAAATTGATCTATTCATATTCTCTCTCTCTATATATATATATAATGTCATGCACAGAAGCCAGAATGACTCCTACAAACTGCAACTGATAGTACACTTTCAGTGACATATAGGGCAAACATTTAACAAAGAAGTGCTCTGAGGCTGCACACATGCACAGAGAGAGTCTATCTATCTATCGATGACATAAGGACAACTGTCTAATGGATATGTTGTGGCCAAATACATGTTATTTGTATTTAGAAAATTCCATTTAAAACTAATTTCAACATGCTCGGTTCCCAAGCAATCACAACTTCCCTCAAAATTGAGGAATGTTGATCTAATGCCGTTGGCCATCATCTTTGCAACATGTTTAAGCCATTTGAGCTGTTCAACTAGCAATAAGTTTCTTATTTCCCAAAATGAAAATTTGCAGTGCATATGATTGTGACACATATAGTGAGACATCAACATAATAATTCAAAAGAGCAAATCCCTAAAATTTTTGAACTGAGTTTTTGCACTCATAAGTGCAGTTTCATACTGGAAGAGGAGTTAAGAAATAAAGTTCAAAGCAAACATACTGGAAGAGAAGTAAGGCTCTGTGCAAGCTTCACTAGCTCTGGATCACAAGCTATGTCCACATGTGTTGCTCCACCCTATCAAATATTTCCAGTATCATATCAAACAGTTAGAAATTAATAAGCATGTTTATCCCGGAACAGAATCATCACAAATGAGAAGCTTTCATGTTTTTCTAGGCCAAAGCCAGCAATTAAATTTTAATGACTAAACTAGAGAACATGCATTTGTGCGAACTCTCTCTCTCATTCACACAGAGTACTAGCTCCTTCATAGCCATCACCATCTTTATCACCATATAAAATTGGATTAGAACAACAAGAAAAATCATGATAATGCCTCTGCAATTGATTCATATTAAAAAAAAATTGATTCATATTCAATTCTTTTTATGCTTCGTTCATGTGATTATTTATTTTGGAAGGATAAGCCACAGGATTGGCTACCCGAAATGGGCGATCGTATGTAATAGTTTCTTTTCATTTCAATAGAAATTCGGGGGAACCCCCCAGAGTTATTCCTTAAAAAAAATTTGATTCATATTCAAATAAACCATCAACATAAACCTAGTTTGCCCAGGAATAATTAATCTTCATTTTCAGTTGACTTATTCATAACATGATTATTAACTAGATTTTTTATAAATAACTGCTGCAGCCAGGTAGAAGAAAATGCCATCTACCAACCTTATCAGCAGCAGTAACTACAGCAGCAACACTGTCTCGATTGAAATTTTGCAGGCCTGAGATGATCTGTACAAGGAAAAGAAAAAGCATCAATTTGATCACTGAGCAAGCAGAAAAAAGAATAAAAGATAAAACAAAGCGATGGTTCATTTCCTGAAGAAAAATAAAAAATGCTTATTATATTATGAGATCTTACACATTCTCATGATAAAATGATGAAAGCAAAAGTTGGCGATTGAAATTTTTTTCTTCTGTTTATTGTTATTAAAGAACTTGAAGTTGAAAGGTATCATTGCATAAGCATTATATGAATAAACGATCATTTCCTCAAAGCAAACTATAGGCGTTGGCCATGTTAATAATTTGTCCATTTTGTTTTGTTAAATTAAGTAGCAACAATTGTAGATAATTATGGCAAAGATGCAAGAATCAGGATATCATTGAGGTATATCACCAAGAACAATCACTAACATTCAAATTAACTAATAAAAGGCAGATGGTAGTTTCAGAGTATGAAGAATCAGTCATCGAACAACATAACTACCATAAGTTCATTCAATGGTCACATAGAAAAGGAAAGAAAACAAAAAACGGATCACCTTTATATATATATATATATATATATATATATATATATATATATATATATATATATATATATATATATATATATATATATATATATATATATATGCAACTAAGACATGCTTCTCAATCATGATCAGGTTGCCTCTAAAAAGTAAAATAAAGTCTCTCATTTAGTTGACTAAACACATATACATGCCATTTATATAACTTGACAGGTACCATTACACAAGCATTGCCTCGTGAAGACCCATTAAAATGGAAAGGCCAAAAGATGGAAAGAAAGGGAGCAACTTGCCTTAAGAGCTCTACATGCATGGAAATCCTTCAGTACAGTTTCCTTAGAAGAAGAGAGAGACGCCCTTATGGCAACACAGCGGCTCTTTCTGGTGGTGGCTTGACGTTTTGATGGAGAGGTACCAAGAAATTGAGGGTGCAGGGGCTTCTCCCTCAAGGAGGGGGAGGTGTGACCAGACATGGCTACAGTCGCCATGGTGTGGTGGTGAGAGTGCAGCCGTGCAGGGATAAGGTTGTGCTGCCTCAATTAAAGCAAACGTCAGTGTGGCACCAGATATGAATGGAGATGGCCACGTTGATGTTTCCTTTGTGGGGCCATCTTTTTGCTTTGCCAAGGAGCAAGCGCCAAAGACCAACCAGCCCTCCAGCCTCCAGGCCAATGTTGACAGTATCGGTTTCGGTCAAATCGATTCAGAGAATCGGCGGATTCGGTTCAAGTCTGAATCGAGCTGAATCAATTATTATCTCTTCTTTTTTAATTAAAAACCATTAAAAATAAAGTATGAAAGTATTTTAAAATATTAAATTATATTTTAAATATTAAAATATAAAAATCCGTTGAGGGCCAAATCGGCTTCCATCGAATCAATTTGGAGACGATACTGTATGAATCGGCTGACAACACTGCTCCAGGCCCAACAAACCAATGGTGTCAGTATCATGGTCACAAAGTGTTTAATCACTACAAACTTTTTGTCACGGGCCTATTTCCTTCAATGGGCCAGCGCGGCGCGACGGTCCTTCCTTACCGCCGCAAGCCTACTCGTCAGCTCGCTTGCCGGTCGCGGAAGCTTATGATCAGAGTGCAAGAGAGCAAGAGAGAATAGAGGGAGAGAAGTTGCAATCACAAGAAGCAATCACAACGAGGGTGAACAAAAGAAAGCTCAACGCATTTAATTCATTCACAATTTTGCCCGCAGGCTATTACAGTTCAAGTATACGGGCTGCCCCTTCGGGGTATTAATTCACCTGAACCAGGCAGCTTACATCAGACTCAACAAAAGCAAAACAGACTCTAGCGCAACTGTACACTGTAAGTCGCAAGGGAACATGCTCCCCCCTTCAAATCATGCGCCGTCCTCGGCGCCATCTGTTTCGTGGTAAGCCCTGACTTCAGCCGGGTAGCGGCTGTTCATTCGAAATGCAGGCTCCCACGTTGGTTCCGCTGTTTCCTCCCACTGCACCAAGTATTTCTTCGCTTGTCCCAAGTAGTTGACCTTGTGGCGAAGGATCTGACTGAGGTGCTTCTCGGCCCGTTGTGCTGCCGGGGCCCTCTGCATGATGGGAGCGCGTTGCGGCACATTGCGTTCCGGGTCTCCATCATCTGGATGGAACTGCTTGAGGTTGCACACGTGGAACATCGGGTGCACCTTGAAGTCTGGGGGCAACTCCAGCTTATATGCCAGCTTGCCCACCTTCTTTGTGATGGTGAAGGGTCCCTCATACTTTCTGAGTAGTCCGCGGTGCCGCCCGCGGAAGATGCCTGTGCGACCAGGATATAACTTCACCAACACTTGGTCCCCAACTTGGAACCCTGCGGGCCGACAGTGTTTGTCCGCCCACTTCTTCATTCTCTTCGCCGCTTTGTGTAAGAATGTCTTCGCCAACTCATTCTGCTCGTGCCAGTCGCGAACAAACTGATAGGCGAAGGATGGCCTTCCTTTTTCTTGTGCGGCAAGAGTGTGCGGGGTCAGTGGCTGCTGCCCCGTGGCTATCTCAAACGGGCTGTGGCCTGAAGATTCGCTCTTCTGCAGATTATAACAAAACTGTGCCACATCAAGGAGCTTCACCCAATTTTTCTGATTGGCACTAACAAAGTGCCTAAGGTACTGCTCTAGTATCCCGTTGATGCGCTCTGTCTGCCCATCTGTCTGCGGATGGAAGCTTGTTGAAAACAGCAAATCAGAGCCAAGTAACCGAAATACTTCACGCCAGAACTTGCCCGTGAAGCGAGCATCGCGATCGCTCACAATGCTCTTTGGTATGCCCCAGTGCTTCACCACATGCTTTACGAACAACTCTGCAGTCTTCTCTGCAGGGCACTCCTTGGAAGCTGAGATGAAGGTGGCATACTTTGAGAAACGATCCACCACGACTAAAATAGAACTGAGGCCCTCTACCTTTGGCAGACTAACGATGAAGTCCATAGAGATGCTTTCCCAAGGACGTTCTGGAATTGGTAGAGGCTCAAGGAGACCGGCAGCCTTCTGGTTTGTCCCCTTATCTTGCTGGCAGATGAGGCATGTCCGCACATACCCCTCAACATCGTCTCTCATCTGCGGCCAATAGTAGCCGCGCTCAAGGAGTGCTAAGGTCCGCTCCTGACCAGGATGGCCGGCCCATAGTGTATCATGGCACTCCTTGAGTAGCTCTCGGCGAAGGCTTCCCCACCGTGGTACAAAGATGCGTCCCCCTTTTGTTACCAGGATGCCATCCTGTAGCCAAAATCGTCGAGTCTTCCCTGCCTGCGCCAGAGAAACAAGGTGTTGTGCGGTCGGATCCTGCTGTGTACCCTCGCGGATGCGAATCAGCAATGCACCCTCCAAATGCACTTCAGAAGGCTCTGCGCGCGCAGCAGCTAATTCAGCCCTACGGCTCAAAGCATCCGCCACAACATTGGTTTTTCCAACCTTGTACTCTAAGGCAAAGTCGAACTCAGCCAAAAACATCTGCCATCGAGCTTGCTTGGGCGTCAACTTCTTTTGCGTCTGAAAATAGCTCGTGGCCACATTGTCTGTCTTGACGACGAACTCGGCACCCAAAAGGTAGTGCCGCCAGGTCCTGAGGCAATACACAATGGCGGTCATCTCACGTTCGTGCACTGTGTACCGCCTCTCTGCATCCTTCAGTTTACGACTCTCATATGCGATCGGATGCCCGTCTTGCATAATAACCCTGCCAATGGCAAAGTCTGAGGCATTAGTGTGGACTTCGAAGGGTCTCGAATGATTAGGCAGTCGCAGCACTGGCTCTCTCACTAAGGCTTTCTTCAAGCCCTCGAAGGCATCTTGGCACGCTCCTGTCCAGAGCCATACCCGATTCTTCTTCAACAAATCTGTGAGGGGCGCAGCAATGAGGGAATAACCTTCGATGAAACACCGATAATAATTTGCCAAGCCGAGGAATGATCGCAATTCTGGCACTTTGCTTGGCGAAACCCATTCCTGGATGGCCCTTATCTTCTGCCCATCCATACGCAGCACACCACGCCCCACAACGTGGCCAAGGAAGCTGATCTCCTCCTGCCCGAAGAGACACTTCTCTCGTTTAACACAGAGGTCATTCTCCTTCAGCACCTGAAACACTGTTCGCAAGTGCCTGACATGTTCCTCCATGTTACTGCTGTAGATCACGATATCATCCAGATAGACTACCACAAACTTGTCTAAGTAAGGGTAGAAAATCTGGTTCATTAAAGTCGTGAACGTGGCTGGAGCATTTGTCAACCTGAATGGCATTACTAGAAATTCGTAAGCACCATAGCGGGTGACACAAGTTGTTTTCGGCTCATCACCTTCGGCAATCCTCACCTGCCAGTAACCCGATCGCAGATCTAGCTTGGAAAAGATACGGGCACTGCCTAGCTGATCGAACAAGTCTGCTATCAATGGCAATGTGTACTTGTTCTTCATCGTGACCTTGTTCAAGGCCCGGTAATCCACACATAACCGTTTAGAGCCATCATGTTTCATCTGAAAAAGGACCGGGGCACCAAATGGGGCTTTTGATGGACGAACAATGCCTGCGTCCAATATCTCGTCTAGCTGCCTGCGCAGCTCCTTCAACTCTGCTGGCCCCATACGGTATGGAACCATTGCGGGAGGCTTTGCTCCCGGGGTCAACTCAATCTTGTGGTCGACCTCGCGTCTTGGCGGAAGACGCTTTGGCAATTCCGGAGGCATCACCCCCCGAAACTCCTCCAATAGAGGGGCTAGGGTCGGCGGCACTGCTGCTTCTACCTTCCCTTCATCTGCACGCACTGCAACTAAGAATGTCTGCTCCCCATGCTTGACACCCTTCTTCAGTTGCATTGCTGATAACACTAAAGACTTGCCTTTCTGCGTAAGGCACTGCACTGTGTGGGACAGGTCCGATCCCATGATCGTCAACGTGTTAAACTTTGGCAGCATCATCACATTCTGGCTTCGCAGAAACTCCATACCCAGAATCACCTTGAAATCGTCCAGGGGCACCACAGAGAAGTTGGCTTTGCCGACCCAACTCCCCACTTGAGTAGCCACATCTCTTGCTTCACCAAGAATGGGCTTGGCCTCAGAGTTTACTGTTTTGATAGTCCTCTCCTTTGGCCCTGTTTTCAAGCCCAACCGCTCTGCCTCTTCCCGCGAGACAAAGTTGTGTGTGGCCCCGGAGTCTACCATTGCCGAAGTAGACTTTCCATTCATAATGACCTCTACGTACATAAGTTCCTTACTGACCTGCATGTTCTTAGCTGCGCAACTTCTAGCTGCGTTAATCGATCGCATGGCGCCCATCCTCGGTTGCATGGTCTCAGTGTCACTGCCTTCAGTATCGCTGCATTCTTCCTGTGCAGCATTGGCTTGCCCGTCGTCCTTTACAAGGCGCTTTGGGCATTGCCGGGCGATATGTCTATCACCACAGAACCAACATGTCACAACCACACCCTTGTTGCTGTTGTTATGCTTTGTGTAGTTCTGTTTCTTTTCGGATTGATGGCGTGTCGACGCCTCACCTTTATCGTTGCGCTGCTCATCCTTCTTGCCTCCGTGGTCAGGCTTCTTCCCAACTTTGGTTGATGGGGTGAAAGGTTTGCGCTGAGTATCAACTAAGCGCTCAGCCGCCACGTATGCATCTTCCAAAATACGGGGGTTGCTCCTTTCCACTTCGGACTGTGCCCATGGTTGAAGTCCCACAATGAACCAGTTGAGCATGTCGTCTTCTGGCATGTTAGGTATCTCCAGCATAAGCTTCTGGAACGTTCGGACATAGTCCTGCAACGAACCAGTATGTTTGAGTTCACGAACCATTCGGTAAGCCTGTCTCTGCGCATTTCTTGGCATGAAGTAGTTGCACAACTCTACTTTGAAGTCGTCGAAGGTGTCTATCACACATTGACCCCTCTCCATGTCATTGCGCTTCCGCCTCCACCAAGCGATAGCATCACCATCAAGTAAGGCCGCTGCAGCCTTGATCCTCAGATCTTCAAGGGTCACATTTTGGATATCCAAGTAGTCTTCTACTTGGAACAAGAAGTTCTCAATGGCCTTGCTGTCGCGAGAACCATTGAATTTTGCGGGTCTAGGTACATCAATCCTTGATGGTCTCTCACCATTTCCGCCATTCAGGGTCACCGTCCGCTGCAACGTACGGTTCCTCAACTCAAGATCGGTCACTGTAGTCGTCAACGAAGTGACCTGCCCCATTAGTAAGTTCACCTGCTCTTGCAGGCTCGCCACCACATCATTCAATCCATTGAATGATTCACATGCGCGTGAAATCGCTTCATCATGCGAAGTCACATCTTCCACCAACTTGTTAACAGTTGCCGCCAACTCTTCTTGGCCCCGAGGTGAACCCATCTCCTCAGCTTCGGCAACTGCCTTGCCTCTGGTGTTGCGCAAGTGTTGATAAGGCGCCACGATGTCTTGCTCACAAATCGCAGCCTGTCGGCGTGTCTGTCGACACCGACTCCGGAGTCCCTTCCCCAGCACGAGAACGGGCTCTGGTACCACTTGTCACGGGCCTATTTCCTTCAATGGGCCAGCGCGGCGCGACGGTCCTTCCTTACCGCCGCAAGCCTACTCGTCAGCTCGCTTGCCGGTCGCGGAAGCTTATGATCAGAGTGCAAAAGAGCAAGAGAGAATAGAGGGAGAAAAGTTGCAATCACAAGAAGCAATCACAACGAGGGTGAACAAAAGAAAGCTCAACGCATTTAATTCATTCACAATTTTGCCCGCAGGCTATTACAGTTCAAGTATACGGGCTGCCCCTTCGGGGTATTAATTCACCTGAACCGGGCAGCTTACATCAGACTCAACAAAAGCAAAACAGACTCTAGCGCAACTGTACACTGTAAGTCGCAAGGGAACACTTTTATCATAGCAAATAAGTTTTTTTTACCAAGGGTGATCTGCTTGTCTGGCAGGAGCAGTTAGTGCATGTCCCCTCGTGTTGGGTCATTACAAGCTCGAATCCTAAATGGTATATGGTTTAATTACTGGTAGGGGTCTGCCTAATCCCATCTTTCTCTGTGGAAAAAAATTAATTTTTTTTTTGTATGTAGGTAATAGAAAAAATGGGTATGAACTTACTAAAATATTATGTTATTACTAGTTAAAAGTATTATATTTGTTGATGTAAAATAATGTCGATGTGTCCAATCCTGTCATAGTGTGTCTGGCTGTGTCCCAAAGACATGGGAGCCTAAACGGTGTTATTCCTGTGGCATAGTTTATATGACAGAGATTTGGATTCAACTTTTCTTGATTAATATTTAGATACAACATTTTATTAAATTCATATTAAAAATAAAAAGTAGCGATTATAGAAGTATTTCATCATCAAAGCACGTATATTGATGTGAATGGTATTAATATATGACTTGGGGTGTACCCAGGAGTATGAGTACGACGCTTGATCTTTGTTGGCCATGCGTTCACGTCTTGAAGTGATACAAAGCAGCTAACCACGTCTAGTGTCACACGGGAAAATTTTCGTCCTCAAAAGAGACTCTCGCTCATGGCCTAAGTGGTAGATCCGTTTGCCACTTAGCAGCCTAACATCGATTCACAAAGGGCAAGAACCTGAAGGTTTTACTCTTGGAACACTCAAGAAAAGGACGCACAAGAGGCTTAGCTAATTTTTCCCACTTGGCCTTCTTTCATTAACTTAAAAGAATATATAAGTACATAAACAAGCACTTGCTTTCTTCTACCTTTGCAAGTCCTTTATTTATAACTATTACAAGAAAACCGAACCCAGGTGACACCTGTGCAAGCTGCCATCACATTCGACAGTTTGCAAAATTGTCAACTTCCTCGGATGGTGGCTGCTACCACATTTAACAATTCACCCAACTGTTAACTCCCTTGGGCAGATGGCTGTCTTTTCAGGCTACCACCACATTGCCAACAACTGTCTGCCATCCAACTGCAACCGAATAGGTGGCAAGCACCGCAGCTGCCACGCACATCCATCTTCGGTCTGCACAACCATCCCTTCGCAACCCTTCTGCGGATAACCGCTTACCTTGACTTCCCGTCAATTACCCGCTCTTACGCAAGCTTTGCACCCGCTTTCATTTTTTGCACCGATGGTCTCTGCATCGTTCACCCACATGTTTGCTCCCAATGGCCACCCCGCCATTGGCTTGTCAGGACCAAGCTCGTTCGCGTGGTCCCCAAAATTCTGGTGTTACAGGCCTCCCCCACTTGCGGTCTTCGACATCCCTGTAGAAGCCACAAGGTACTCTTGGATTTTGTCTTCAAATTGCCACAGAGTACTGTCTCGCTCCCAGCTTCGTTCGCTTTATGGTAAGCCCTTCCATTGGACCAAAAATTCTCGAAAATAACTGGCCTTGCTATGGCCTTAAGTCAACGATCAACAATGTACTCTACTTCTCGATCAAACTGTTTGGATATGCTTGGAGGAGCCCGAATAGGGTGCGACCGATCTGGATCATGTTCATCTTCCAAGTAAGGTTTAAGAAAACTTACATGAAAAATAGGATGAGACTTGATTCGAGTCGGCAAATCCAACCGATACGCCATATTGCCTATCCTTTGAATCACTGTAAAGGGACCATCATAGCCGGCAACAAGTCCTCTGTGCACCATTTTACTGCTGATCTTTTTCCAGATCTGTGGTGTAAGTTTTAACATAACCTTATCACCAACTTCAAACTCAAGGGGTCACCTGCGCTTATCAGCGTTCTTTTTCATTCACTGCACCGCCTTAGACAAATAGTCGTGGGCCTCGTCCAGATGTTCTTGTTTATCTTGAATCATCTTGATAGCGGAAGGACATCTTCCTTGAGCCGAGATGGCCACATTCGGCAGTGTAAGGGGTTGTTGGCCTGTAGCCAACTCGAAAGCACTCTTGCCTGTCGATGTACTTCGATGCAAATTGTAACAGAACTGGGCGACATCAAGCAAATCAACCCAATTTTGCTGGTTGGCCGATACATAGTGTCATAAATACTCTTCTAGGATAGAATTTACCCTTTCAATCTGTCCGTCACTTTGAGGGTGGTTGCTAGTGGAAAGGTTTAGCTTTGTCCCTAACAACTCAAAAAGGCAGCTCCAAAAATGACCAGTGAACCGAGTATCACGGTCACTGACTAGATCCAGCGACATTCTCCAATGCTTGACAATGTTGGACATGAATAGCTTGGTTGTCTCCTCGGGCAATTCTTAGGGGCAGGAATAAACGTTCCGTACTTGGAGAATCGATCCACGATCACCAAAATAGAGGTTTTGCCATCCACCTTCGACAAACCAGTAATGAAGTCCATCAACACACTTTTCTAGGGCCGCTCAGGAATCGGCAAAGGATCAAGCAAACCCTATCAACTTTGTCTTGTTGACATACAAGACAAGTCTGAACATAATGTCGAATATCCCCCTCCATCTTTGGCCAATAAAACCCATGTTCCATAAAGGCCAACGTTGGCTAGGATGCCCAACCCATTGAGCATCATGATATTCTTTCAACAATTTCTTCCTCAAGCCACTAGTCATAGGTGCATATACTAAGTTGCTTTTGTCATAAATCACCTCGTCTTGTGTCCAAAAGCGTTGACAGATGCCCTCGTGAATAAGCTACATCAACCACACTGTCGTAGGATCCTTCCCTGTGGCTTCCTTGATTTCCTGCAGTAAGTTTCCCTACACTTGCATTGCAGCAAAGATCTGAGGCATTCAACTCAATGCATCGGCGGCCGTATTGGTCTTACCAGACCGTTGTATGATCTGAAAGTCAAATTCGGCAAGAAAGTCTTGCCACCATGCCTACTTTGGGGAAATCCTTTTCTGTGTCAAGAAATAACTGTTGGCCACGTTATCGGTGCATACAACAAAGGGTTTTCCTAACAAATAATGCCGCCAAAGCCGAAGGCAATGTACCACAATGGTCATTTCTTTCTCGTGCATTGTATACCTCCTTTTAGTGTCATTGAGTTTCTGACTTTCGTAAGCAACTAGATGTCCCTCCTGCAGTAGGACTTCTCCCAAGGCGACAACAGAAGCATCCGTTTCTACCTCAAACAGTTTTGAAAAATCATGCAATCTTAAGACAGGTTCTTCTGACAACACTCTCTTAAGTTTGCAGAATGATTGCTTACAACGTTCTGTCCACCTCCAAGGCTGATCCTTCTTCAGCAGGTCGGTTAAAGGTGCCATGGTTTGCAAGTATCCCTTCACGAACCTTATGTAATAGTTAGCTAGGCCCCCAAATGACCATAGCTTTGTGCCTTTGGCAGGGACTGACCATTCTTTAATGGCTTGTATCTTTCGAGAATTCATCTCCACGTTCCCATTCCCTACACAGTGCCCCCAAAAAGGCACTCTTGTTTGGGCAAAGACATATTTCTCAGGTTTCAAGTACAACCTGTTCTCCCTCAACTTCTCCATAACTAGTCGTAAGTGTTGGATGTGATCGTCCAAACTTTGGCTAAAGATCACTATGTCATCCAAGTATACTACAACGAAGTCATCAAGATACGGGCGAAACACGTTGGACATTAAATTGCAGAAGGTTGCCGAGGCATTGGTTAACCCAAACGACATAACACAAAACTCGTACAAGCCATACCGAGTTATACAAGCAGTCTTGTGCTCATCACCTGCAGCAATGCACACTTGGTAGTATCCCGAACACAGGTCCAGTTTGGTGAAAAACTTAGCAACTCCAAGCCGATCAAAAAGGTCCTCAATACGGGGTAATGGGTACCTATTTTTTATGGTAAGTTTATTCAATGCCCGATAGTTGACGCACAGGCGTAGCGACCCGTCTTTCTTCTTTTGAAATAACACAGGGGCTCCATACGGGGCTTTGGATGACTGAATATACCCTGCCTGCATCAACTCATCCAATTATCTCCGCAACTCAGTGAGTTCTGGAGGTGACATGCGGTAAGGAACTTGGGCCGGTGGTTGAGCACCAGGCACCAACTCAATCGCGTGGTCCACATCTCTTCGAGGCGGCAACTCCTTCGACATCTTGTGGGGAAGAATGTCAGCATATTCTTCCAATACAGTATGCAAGCTAGAAGGCAAGGAACTAGAGGAATCGTCCTCTCCAAGTTCCTTCAAAGTGGCCAAGTACGTAAGTTTGCCCCCCCTTAATCCATCCTTCAGTTGAAGTGCCGACATGAGACTCACCTTACTTTGAGTTCCTAACTCCAAGGGGACCATACTTGGGGCCAACTCATCCATGATCATGAGGGATCTAAGGTGCAGGGAAACTGCCACCTTCGCCTACGTAAGAAACTCAACCCTCAGCATGACGTCAAAGTCTTCCAACGTGCAAGCCATGAAGTTACATAGTCCGTGCCAAGATCCAACCTGAACCGACACCATGCGCGCTTCACCACTAACGCTAGACGGTGAAGCGTTAATGCCCTTCACTTGACAGTTGCTTGTGCTTAGCCTCAATCCAAGTTCACTTACGAGTCTAGATGCCACAAAATTATGAGAGGCGCCCGTGTCTACTAACGCATGGACAAAGCACTCATTGATGCTTACAACAACATACAACAACATGGGACTCAATAGGGCTTCCGTTACAGTTTTCTGTTGGAAAGTACCTATAACTCTCAAGGGGTTCAGTCGAGCCGTCTCTACAACCGACGCATCTTTCGCTCCGACAGTGTCCACCATGACAGCCGCATTCATAGATTTCTTTTGAGACTGTCTCTGGCTCTATGAGGGCCCTTGCAAATAAAACACCCAGAATAAGTAGAAGACTTAGTCATATCTACCTTTGTTTTTTCCTTCGTTCGGGCCTTTCCTAGAGCCACCCTCTTGCCAGGATTCCCCATCCTCACCCTAGACTTCGTTGATTCGCTTCCAGCGTGGGCTTTATAGTCCACCAACCTATCGGCCACAACCAATGCCGACGGTAAATCCTTCACCTCGAGACGACGCAACTCCACCTGCGAACAAGAGGCCAATCCGCTCATGAAGTTGAAAAGCTTGTCTTCCTCTGACATATTCTTCATGTCAAACAACAGAGCAGAGAAAGACTTGACGTACTCACGAACAATCCCTGTCTGCCGAAGACGCCGGAGACGCCGGAGTGCATCTCGGGCTAGCCACACTATATTTGAAGGAAGGAACTGCGCCTTGAGTTCCTTCTTCATATCTTCCCAAGTAGCAATGGTTGGCCTTTGAGCATTGGCGTCATCCTCCAACTTGGTGCACCACCACAGTTTTGCATCTCCATTGAGATACATGCTCGCCACAGTGACTTGCTCACTCTCGTTGGTGTGGGCAGCCTTAAAGAACTGCTCCATATCCCAAAGGAAGTTCTTCAAATCTTTAGAGCTTCTTGTGCCATTAAATCCTTTTGGTTCCAGCACCTTAACCCGCAACTTGTCAGTCTGCGACTGGTTTCCCATGGCCCTTCTCAAGACAGCTATCTCAGCCTACAAATCAAATGTTGCAGCGCCAAGTTCTCTTTGCAAATTTACCAAGCCTTGGTCTATATTGTCGCAAAGATCGGTAAACATTCTTTCTAAGCTGGCCAAGCATCCTTCCATCGCCTCCAACCGCAATGCTCACTCGTTCAACTGAGTGGTCTGAGTTCCCACTGTTTCCTCTAAATGGATCAGCCTTTCTCGGTTCTTTGCAGCAACCATGTCCAACCTAGCTTTGATACCAACTGTCACATGGAAAAAATTTTGTCCTCAAAAGAGACTCCCGCGAGCAGCCTAAGTGGTAGATTTGTTTGCCACTTAGCAGCCTAACATCAATCCACAAAGGGCAAGAACCTGAAGGTTTCACTCTGGGAACACTCAAGAAAGGGACATACAAGGGACTTAGCCAATTTTCCCCACTTGACCTTCTTTCATTAACTTAGAAGAATATACAAGTACATAAACAAGCACTTGCTTTCTTTCACTTTCGCAAGTCCTTTATTTATAACCATTACAAGAAAACCGAACAACCCAGGTGGCACCTATGCAGGCTGCCACCACACTCGACAGTTTGCAAAACTGTCAACTTCCTCAAACAGTGGCTGCCTTCCTAGGCTGCCACCACATTTAACAATTCACCAAACTGTTAACTCCCTTGGGCAGATGGCTATCTTCCCAGGCTGCCACCATATTGCCAGCAACTGTCTGCCATCCAACTGCAGCCGAATAGGTGGCAAGCAACACAACTGCCACACACATCCATCTTCGGTCTGCACAACCATCCTTTTGCAACCCTTATGCAAATAACTGCTTACCTTGACTTCCCGTCAATTACCCGCTCTTATGCAAGCTTTGTGCCCACTTTCATTTTTTGCACCGATGGTCTCCGCATCGTTCACCCACATGTTTGCTCTCAATGGCCACCCCGCCATTGGCTTGTCATGACCAAGCCCATCTGCATGGTCCCCAAAATTTCGGTGTTACGTCTAGCTACATTAGGAGAGCGAAGCAATCTCACCCAGCGTTTACAACCACAAACCTTACCCCTCTGTGGGTCTCACTTGTACCGAGCTACAATAAAGAGGTACTACAACCAACTAAAAACTTTATTGATGATCTAAATATGGAATACAATTGACTCAAATATGATGTTTTATACTTTTTGAAACCACCTTTATTTTCAAGAATTGTGAGTCGTTGACTTGTATCATCTCAAAAATGAAATCTTATGGTGCACTAGTGATATAGGAGTGGAGCAGAGTGACTCAAGATCCATTGAATCATTTTAGATTCATCTTTGTTTCATTTGAATTTATATAATTGTCATTGGATATTGGATCATTGTGTTTGTTTCATATAATGGATAAGTTTGTTTTGATTTAAAAAGTTATCAAAATAAGATAGTTACTTAGATGGTAAGTAAGAAACTTATCTTATTTAGAGTTTTTTCAGAATGGTAAATTTCTCATAGATAAGAAATTTAGAAATTTGATAATTTAAATTGACAGAAGAGAATTTTTTATTATTTTAAAATTTTCCTGCTTTCTTAAATAAAAATAGATAAGTTTAGATAATTATAATTTTTGCTAGCCATAGCTGGTGGTAGTTTGGTAGGTCTTCATTGATATTGGAGCAAGATTATCATTTCAATTCCATACGAGAGATGATACTATCTGTTTTGTTCATTACAAGCCATTCAACTCTGAGAGCAACTTCAGATGATAAAAACCTACTACTATCCAGAGATTTTTTTGTTGGAGTCACCCACGTAATATGGGTGTTACCCACATTAAGGACTCCCATAAAGGTGTCCCTATCGGATAAACCCCACGATTTTGGAAAGGAATAGTTAAGTAACTGTTACCTAATAAGGAGTAATGTTATAAAAGGGGGTGTTGATGAAAGACTTTTGCGCAGAAAACTAAAGGGAAATCATACGTGATTTTCATTGTTGGGATTGGATCCTGCTCACCGTCGCTGGAGGGCCTGCGCTCATCAAGGGCTGCGACTAGCTAAGGAGACGAACATCTCAGAGTCATCAATTCAGGTTCACTTATTGGCTGTTTTCAGATCGACATGGCCGCTCCAGGTATGCCATCACCATTCTCTTGCACATGCCCCAACATTGGGTTATGGGCCCATGATTATCTGTTGTATGCTGCATTTATGCCTTTTTATTGCATTTTTTCGACGGAACTGCCGTTTGAATGACGATGCCCCCCTTACCGACCTCAATTGGGTCGATATCTTAAAGAAGGGAGATACAAACACTGTATTTAGATCAGACGGGCGATCCCCTACCATTTTTTGGGAAAGCCAACCTCTTGAGCCGGTTGTTTCCCAAAAATGCCCAAATAAAAAAAATTTACCTCCTATCTTGGGCATTGATCGGGGGTGTCATCTGCCAGACCTTCCCTATTTTTTTCTTCCTTGCGGGCGTTGCAGATTTGCCGCATCGTCTTACCGACGGTGTCGCTGGCCATGGCAGTCGTCAGCACCTCTGTAGTGTGTCGAGCTGTTGAAGATGACGCCTCCTCCTTGTCGATAGTCATGGCCATCGGTTATAGTCAAGGTGGTGGAGGCTGCCACATCGTTTGCCGACAGAGTTGCCGGTGACCTTTCAGTTGCTGGACCGTCGAAGACGGTGGCGACACTCTTTGAGAAAGGGGAGAGAGAAAGTTGAAAGGGGGATTTGGGGTTTTCTGAAACCCTAACTCAAAAAAGGTTTTTTATACTCTCGAGTTGGGTCCATGTTTGGACCTGAACCGGCCCATCCGTATCAACCCATTAGAAATGGCGGATAAGGTCTAAGCTTTGGGTGTAGGATTCAATAATTCCAGAACCCGATCTAATATGTTATGGATCCAGATCAGGTCCTTATCTGGATCCAAACCCGAATTATCCAATATCGATCCATAAATTTTTTAGATGGGATTCGAGTTTCGGATAGGAGTTCCAAGGTGCTTGTGACCCATTGTGATCATCGCAAAATTTTTCCTCTCATAATGTTCTCTCTCTTCCTTCTATTTTCCTTTCCAACCTCTTATTTTCCTCCTTTTTGAAGGGAGAAAAGATAAAAGAACAGAAAGAAAGAGAGAAGAGAAAAGAAAGAGAAAGGGGGAACTGTTTTGCGCGGTCTCACTTGACCTTAATTTGAAAACATTTAGAAATTTAACTCGCCTCCGTTTTTTGAAAATATTGCGGGAAAATGGAGAGACGGGATTCGCTCGTCGGTACGAGGTTCGACCATTCCTGGCGCCTTTACCAGGGGTAATCGAACCAAGGATCGAATCTATGCCTTTTTGCTTTGCCTAAATATAATCTAAGAATTTATCCTAAAAGATCTAAATGCACAAAGAATCATGCTTGTGCAATGTAATAATGTATGCTCTTTTGAAAGATATTTTGAAAATCTCCAAGTTATTCTGAGATGAACTTAATAAGGGAGTGAAGAAATGATTGAATCTAACTTAGAACTTGAGATAGATCAGAAAATTTCTAAATCTAAGTAAATCAGAGTCGAAAGAGTAAATCTTTGACTTAGAGAAAGAATGATTTAAAGTTTTGAAAATGAAAGGAGATGAAGTTTCAGAGTCAGAAGTGAACTTTGAATTTAATCATGGATTTAAGAAAAAGAAAGTAAGATTTTGAAAGTGGAATTGAATTTGAAATCTAGAATTGGGAATGGAGATTGGGTTTCGGATCCTAAAAATAGATTCGGATCTGAAGTCTAAGATCCAAAGTGAAATTGGAGTCTGGATCCTAAAGGAGAATTGGATCTGAAATCTGAGATCCAAAGTGTGATTGAATTCTGGATCCTAAGATGGATTTTTGGGTCTAAAAGCCTGAGATCCAATATAGGGTTGGATTTTGGATCCTAAGATGGATTGGGATCTTGAAGTCTGAGATCCAATATAGAGTTGGACTTTGGATCCTAAGATGGATTGGGATCTTGAAGTCTGAGATCCAATATAGAGTTGGACTCTGGATCCTAAGATGGATTTGGATCTGAAATCTAAGATCCAAAGTGAAATTGAAGCCTGGATCCTAAAGAGGAATTGGATTTGAAGTTTGAGATCCAAAAGTGGATTTGGACTTTGGATCCTAAAGGGGAATTGGGTCTGAAATCTAAGATCCAAAGTGAAACTGAAGTCTGGATCATAAAGAGGAATTAGATTTGAAGTTTGAGATCCAAAAGTGAAATTGGACTCTGGATCCTAAAGAGGAATTGGATCTGGAATCTAAGATCCAAAAAGTGGAATTGGACTCTGGATCCTAAAGAGGAATTGGATCCGAAGTCTGAGATCCAATATGAGTGTTGAATCCTGGATCCTAAAATGTATTTGGAGTTTGTTAAATCCAGAAGATGAATCAAGAACTTTCCAAGTTTGAATTGAACTTGAAAAAAAAAATGAGATTTAGAATTTGAATCTTGAATATACAAATGAATTTCAAAGTTAAATTGGACTTGAATTTGGAGCTTGAATTCGGAATTTAGAAAATGAATCAAGAATCTCAAAGTTAAATTGAACTTTGAGTTTGATTGGAGTTGGGATTTCAAAGTCAAATTTGAACTTTGAAATCTGATTTGAATTTGAATATAAAAATGATTTTGAAATCTCAAAGTTAAATTGAACTTTGAGATTGAAAAATGAAATAGAATTTGAAAATGTGAAAGGATGAATTGGATTTTACAGGAATTAAAGATTGATTGAAGAAGATATTTACATTACTTGGAGTTTCGAAAAGAAAGGAATTTTGAAAATATGATGCAATTCTATCCTAAATGATGAATGAATTTGAAGAATTTGAATTTTGGATTTTTGAAAAGCTATTCGATTCTTTAAATGAATTAAAACAAGATTGAAGATATAATACATCCTTGACTATGGTCATTGAATGTATTATATAATAATCTATTTTTAAATTCAAGAGAAGAATAAAATACATTTGGTGCTTTTATAGAATTTAAAATGAAATTAACTCTCAATATACCCTGACTATGGCCATTGGTATATATTTTGAGTCAATTTTAAGTTAAATTCTAATAAAAGGAGAAAATATTTGAGGAAATATGATGAATTTTGAAAATGGATCCAGTGTGGATCCAGTGTTATTTCATAAAAGATAAAAATCCTAAGTTTTGTCCATACCCTGACTATGGCCATTGATATGGATCATCAACTTAGGATCCATTACCTTTTATGAAAACGGTGCACATGCCATTCGTGTTGCCATTTGTGAGAATTTAAGAAATGAAGGAAAAAATGAATGAAAACAAGCAATTCATGATGGTTACAATGCTCATTCATTCTACCTAAGCTGGAAACATAAAGTTCTCATTAGTATCTAACTATTACAGATTTTGAATGAAATTGAAATTACAAAATTTCTTAATCTCAAGGGAAAGCCATACCCTTTACATATTCCCTGCAGAAATCAAGTGTTAATATTCAATAGGAGCCACACATAAAAAAAAGAAGAAGGAAGGATAGCATTTTATACATAAGGTGAAGATGCAATGAGTTATGGATGCTAGGTAAAATATGTATGATAATGTGATAAATGGCATGAAGATGTCTATGAAGGCTTAAGATTACTTTGATCTTCCTTAGAAATATCAGAGCAATAGGTTTGCTCACTGTCAACACTTTTGCTGTTATTCAGGGATCTGAATATAGTTTGCATAACTGATGGATTCTCTAAGGAACCCTCTAATGGCAGCATCACATTTCAGGACAAAAGAAGCTTATCCCCGAAAAACTCCTCTTCAAAGCACTGACTAATGTTTAGTCAGTTCAGCAGATTATGTAAAACTTTCAGGTAATTTAGCCGCAAGGTTTGAGAAGAGGGCTGGAAAAGAAAAACTCACTCAGCCGATCCTAATCCTAGCTTTTTATTCCGATGGGATAGTCATTTGATAGATCGAGCAAGATACTACTTTCTGCAAGCAATGGAGGTTTTCTGTAAATGACAGCTATTGACAGGCTGATGACTTGTTGAAGTGGGGAATGCCTATGGGTTTTCCTAAGGCAATGTATATACTTAATGGGGGAAAGTATGTGTATGAGAATATCTAATGTCTTGGAGATGCAGTGAGCCTATGGACTGTTGGGAGGTTACAGTAACTCATTAACTGCTATGAGGGTATATGGTAATGGGTCGGAAATGGGTAACTACAATGCTGGTGGAGATGGATGCTAGATGAGCCTAAACTGGACAGGGTGCAGAGGCTCTGTTGTAGGTGGTTTACAACAGTAGGGGTCGTGGGAAGAGTAGTCCTTGCACGAGGGAAAATATCATTCAAAGTGATGATAGTTGAGATCTGTTAATATGCAAAAGTCAAAATGCAAGCATCAAGTAGAAGTGATAAAACAGAACAAGGACATAATATATCAAAGAATTACTTAAAAAGAGCTAACTACCAATGCTACCATCAATTAGTGACTTGAAACCAATGTTAATCACTGACTCATATACTAAGCAAATTAAAAAGATACTATGACAACTGCTAAGTGCTAAATAACATCAAATTCTAACATAAGCAAAACAGGCTCAAGCAACAAAATGAGTATAAATAATGAGTATCTCCAGGTTTGCGAATTGCAGGTTGCAAGTTGAAAGTATGTAGCAGTTCTACGTGTGACCCTGTGCCTATATGTGCCTGACTTGGTGCAACACTCTTTCTGTTGAATCTTCAACTGGCATTCACAACCACGTTCATGGGTCCAGGTCACAGGTCATGCTATGTAAAAATACGTATATCTGACCAGAGTTTTTCTCTTTTCTTTTTTTTTTTTCCTCCTTTCTGATTTTGAAAGGACACTGAAGAGATGTGATGCCTAATGTTACACAGACACCAAAGTTAAAACTAGAGCAACACTAACTTTTGAAACCTCTATATAGTTATACACGTTGATATATCAGGGTCAAGGGTCTAAAAGATATTCAGACATGAAGAACTACTCTGCTAAAAAGTTGTGTTGCTGGTCATGAAACAACATAGAGAGCCCAGAAATAATCGCTCCAAGTCTGTAGTTGTCTAAAACTGTTAGATCGCCAACCAAGGTCCTGGGTTATCCTCCTGCTTTGAGGACACTGAAGCATAATATCAGCTAGAAGGAACAAATAGAATAAGATGTGAAATAACCAAGTGAAAATTAAATTGCACTCAAGGACATCCAGCATAATCACAGTTAGCAGATGTCATGCACACTGTGGATACCAAACAACAGATGGTCATTTGTCAAAGAATAGGCAAAAGATATTATATGAATCAGGGTGAGAAGAATCAATGGATCAAATGCAACTTTTATTTTTCCTTTTTTTTGAGTGAGGGGGTCAGTTCTAGTGTGTCAAAGCCAACATAGGCATAAGCACCAGTTAGACGATCATATACAGATGCAACTTTGAAAGAAACAGAAAACATGCAGTGTTTTGGGTGAATTCCTTACATTACAATCAGTATCTACTTTGAGATCAACAGTAGTACTTCGGTTTTTGTACACTGTGCTGATGTCACCAGTAAAGAGATCACCCTTCTTCACACCAGTTGTTGAAATCCCCTTCAGACCAGGCGATTGTGTCAACCCGTCGATGGACCCTTTAGATCTGATAATGCCTTTATCATGGAGGTTAAATTGTCAATAATTAGGGGATTCACCTGTGTTGGTTGCCTGTAATGGCAGCAGTATATATCATGATATTCTCAGTGACAGTTTAATATCAATTATCTATTTGGTGGAAAATTGTAAAACCCTGGAACAAAAACTACCAGTCTTTACAGAAAAATAAATTGGCGCACCACCCAACCAGATACTGGACTCCCCTGCAAAAGATATGATTTAGGATGATTCAAACATGAATGTGTGAGATACATTATAAGGAATCTGAGGATTACCGAGCATGAAAAATACATGGATGAAAGCGAGAAAATTTCTACATAACGAGCATAAGAACAAAAACGAAACCAGAGAGTCTAAGAGATGCAAAAAATTTCAATTATCTATTTGGCGACAAAGCTAATATACAGTAAAAAAAAAACTCAACAAGAACATGATATTGGAGGGTGAAAACCTGTTAAACTAGAGGCAGATATCAACTAAACCCACACAGCAATCATATTTATATTCCAACTAAACTGGCAAACAAATCATATAATCCCAGCTTGGTTCTTCATATAGACGACCTGTATAAAATCAACAAAGGTTATTGTCATTTCTTGCCACATATATTCCAAAAGCCATGACAATCTAACAAAGGTCTATATATATATATATATATTTTACAATGAGAGGATTATTTGCAGATCTTAAAGGAACCCATTTGATGATTTAATGGAGATCAGGGTTAAGGCTGCTCTGTACGCTTGATGTATTTATCAGCAGAATCAAAGTTTTTTTTTTTGTTTGTAAACCCATCAGATGATACCTTATATGCATATTCTCTAGATTTCCCAATCTATCATCAAGGATGACCAGAACCCCAGGACACCCTTTGGACACAGGGTTGAGAAATTAAGGGATCAAGGTCGATTTCCCTGTCCTAACCATTATCAAAATTCAAGCGGAGAAATCACAAAATCCAATTGGGAGATGCAGAAAAGAATAGATTAATGCGAAGCATACCATAGTAGTGAAGCAGATGCTTGTTTCAAACATTTCTAGGCTTAATCCGACAGCACCTGTATTAATGATGCAGTGATTCCCATTCATATGGGTATGGATTCATGACATAATGCACGATCTGATGAATAACATGAGTAAGATATGATCAGAGGATCTTAGAGATGAATCAACACAAAAAAAAATCCTCCGTGAAACTGGAAACTGAATCATGACATATAAATAAGCAGGACCAAAGGATAGGATGCTCTGACGAATACGCAGGAATGATGGTCATATGCCGATGGTGGAGACAACATTCTAGAAGTCGCAATATGTAAATAACACCTGGGAGCTAAAATAAGGATGATATTCTAAGCGGCAATACAACCAGAGGTGAAAGCGATGAATTCGACACCCTTAAAGTAAGACATCGAATGTATCCAAATAATTACGACTAACAGAAAAAAAAAAAGGGTAAAGCATAGAATTGGAAACCCAATCCCAAACTGATTCATAGCGAAGAGATCAAGATTTCATTGTAAACCAACAATAACAAATGAAAAACCGGAGATAAATCGATTATGGATTGGAATAAAACAGCAAGACTAACAAAAGAGAGGGAGGAAAGAAATTATGTTGGAATATGGACTTCCACTTGCTGTAGCAATGGAGGGTCGATCCTGCTATATGCAGGTCGATCCCTTCCATAATGCTGCGAAAGGAAAATTAAGAAAAAAAAAAAATAGAAAATCCAAAAAAATAATTTCCACGAAAAATCCCAAAAATAAAGGAAAGAGGAGGAAGATCGGATACTTACCTGCAGTTCAACAAAGGTCTTGGATGAAAGGGGAGTCTGGATGTTGATCGATCGATGTTTCGTGGATGAAGCCGATGAATGAGAAATTAGAAGATGATAAGGGTGAAAAACTGATGGTAGTGGAGAGGTGAAAGCCGATCGTGAAGAGGAGGATGGAAGGGTCGAAGATCGATCCTCAAGGAGAAGAGGGGTGCTGGGGGTGATAACCGATGATGGATCCTTTATAAGAAACCTCGATGTTGCTGGATGATCTCCCCTCCTCCCAGTGTAAGGGATGGTTCTCTTTTTAAAGCAAGAGGAGAAGCTCCAGAAGCCTCTTCCGTTAGAGATGAAGGGTGGATCAATCGCATGGTGGAAACTGGAGGGAAGATCCGGCAATCGGGTGCACATGGGGGGTTCGGACGAGAGCGGCTGAAGGAGAGAAACAAACTCGAGAAACTTGAGAAAAACCCTAACTCGACTATTTAGCTTTGCATTTTCCAAAAGAGGTGTTCTTATAAAAAAGATTTTCAAAAACGGGTTTCTAAAAACCATTTTGCAATTTTCTTCATTTATTTTTGATTTTTTTGTTCTTTTCTGAGTATCTTTATTTTTTTGTATTTTGGGAAATACAAAATCCTAAAACGTAAGGCAAAACAAGGATTTAAACTATTTTTTTTTGTATTTTTGAGAAATATTTACATAAAGAAGGTTTTCAAGGCTATTTTGAGGAAATTTCTTTAGAAAATGGGTTTGGACCCGAATTTTGAGAAAATACTCGAGTTTTAAACCTCGAATCGAGGAATACAACTCGATGGATCCAAATGGATACCGGACGAAGTGTCTGAGCTTTTCAAAAGATTATTTTGGTAATTTTGAGATTTTAATTTAAAATTTGGATAATGAAGCTCATATTTGGATTTTGATAATGGATCCGAATCCAAAATTGAGTCAGATATGGAAAATGAATCTAATTTCAACCAAATTTTGAGAAACAAAATGGAATTTAGATTTAAAACTGACTCAATTACCTAGAAAATGGGGGAAAAGGGCAGAAAGGGGATATTTACAACATTTTGAAAAATTTGGGGTGTTCACACCCATATCCATTTTGTTTTTGGATTTGGTTTAGGTTTGTGAAACCTGATCTGATTTCTGGATCCATACTCGATCCACTATGTTCCATTGGATCAAGTTATTGTTTCGGATCTGGATCTGTCGACCCACACCAACTCATAAGGCATACTGGGTTACGGGTCTCAGAACCCGAATCCAAATACCCCTGAGTCTCTGGATCAGATCTAGGTAGCTGGATCCGGTTCTGTCTGTGACAAATCCAAAATCTGGTTAAAACTGGGTTATATGGTTCTAGATCTGACAACATGACAAAACCAGATCCACTACACTGTAACAGTGTCAGAGAACCATTTCAGATTAATTCTGAACCGATTTGGGTTTCTCTGGAACTGGTTCTCAGTCATCTGAGACCGGTTCAGTGCTACACGGACCGGTTTAGACTGTTATAGACCCGATACAATGATTTTTTTAACCGATTCAGAGGTTTAACAACCGGTTCATATGGTTTTAGGACCGGTTCAGGGGTTTAATAACCAGTTCATATGGTTTTAGGACTGGTTCAAGGGGTTTTATCACCAGTTCATGAGTTTTTAGAACTGGTTTGGGGATTTTTATAACCACTTCATAAGGATTAAGAACCGATACAGTTAATTAATGACCGGTTCAAGCTTTTATTTCACCGATTCATTATATTTTTGATATGGATTATTGTTTTTCTTCGGTTCACGGGCATAAACATTAAGTTACAACATGTTAAAAACTTTATTTTATCATGTTCATACATTTTATTTGTAATTATGTATGCATAAATGAATGTCTGATATTGGAATCAAGGATAGTTAGATAACTTAGTGAATTCATGTTACCAAAGTAACTGAATACACGTATGTTGTCAATTTTTGTTCTATCATATAGTTTTATCCAATATTAATGTTGTACTTAAATTCATGAAATGATGAGCGACCTAAAGGGAGTTTCATCGTGTTCGGAATCTAAGTTGTGTAGAACAAGGCAAGTGTAATGAGATACATCGTGCATATGTATCCAAAGGTACCATGTGTTGATGATCTAGCTTCACATGAGCCTTAGTTTTACCAACTGTGGTCGGTAGGCGTAGTGGTTATGCGTGTTGGAGTTCTTACCAAAGTAAGACTTCAATGACCCCCTGCACTCGCCCAGAAATAAGCATATCAAGGGCCTTTCATTTATTGCTTTTTTTATCATGTTTGTCTCATATAAATACTCTTTTTGATATATGTCTTTTGCCATGCAGTTACTACTGTGATTCTAGATAGCTCAAGTTCTATTCCTTTCTTTGACGGATCTAACTTTAGTGATTGTAAAAAAACTATCCTTTTCACATTAGGATATATAGATCTAAATCTGCTTTAAGAAAGAATGAACCTGCTGCCCTGACAGATCAAAGCACTACTGAACAAAAAAGTGCTTTTGAGAAGTGGGAGTGCTTGAATAGACTTAGCCTATTGCTTTTGCAATCTAAGGTGGCTAAGAATATTCGCAGTGCTATCCCACAATGTAGGACAATGAAGGAATTCTTGAGTGCCATTGAGGCACAATTTGTCAGTTCAAATAAGGTCAAAGCCAATACCCTAATATTGAAACTTATAACTAAAAAATATTCTGGAGGGGGTATTATTCGCCAGCATATTTTGGAAATGAGAAACATAGCATCTTAGTTGAATGACATGAAGCTGACCATTTCTGACTCAATCCTAGTGCATTTGATTCTGGCATCCTTACCTTTGGAGTATGTACCTTTCAAAATCTTTTACAACACATATAATGATGAATGAACATTCAATGAACTTATGTCCAAGTGTGTTGAGGAAGAAGAGAGATTGAAAAGAGAGAAGGTGCAAAGTGCACATATGGCTTCTCATAGATAATGGTAGGACCAAAGAAGAATGCATTTAAGAAAACTGCTAGGAAGAAGTCAGTAGAAGAAAAGTCATCTCAGAGCAAGCAACCCGATTCTGCTTTCATAAAGTGCTTCTTTTGCAAGAAGAAGGGACACAGAAAGGTGAATTGCATAAAGTATAAGAAATGGTTAGAAAAAAAAAAGTAATTTGTTATTTGTTTCTCATGAATGTAATTTATAGGGGTGGCAATCGTGTTGGGTTGGCGAGTCAGCATACCTCAACCCAAATCCGACCCATTTATTAAACGGGTCGGCTGTGGCAAACATGAACCTGACCCGTTTAATAAACGGGTAACCCGACATGACCCGCCAACCCATTTAATAAATGGGTTGGGTCGGGTAAACGGGTTCTCAGGTTCGCGGGTTAGGTTGGCGGGTCGTCGGGTCAGGTTGGCGGGTTGACGTGTTGGCAGATGGGTTGGCGGGTTGGCAGGTTGACCCACCCGCCTAACCTGTTTATTAAACGGGTCAACCGGTTTGGCGGGTTGACATACCCCTAACATGAACCCGACCCGTTTAATAAATGGGTTAGGCGGGTCGACCCGTTTATTAAACGAGTTCATTTTTTCCAAACCCGAACCCACCTAAGAGGCGGGTTGGTGGGTCGTGTCAGGTTTTGCCACCCCTAGTAATTTATTACATATTCTTAAAAATAGCTGGTAGATTAATTCTGGTGCTACTGTTTATATTGCCAACTATTTGCAATCATTCCTGATCAGAAGGGAACCAACAATGCATGAGAAGAGCATCTATTTGAGAAACAAGATGTGTTCACATGTGAAGGGTGTTGGGACTTGTAGGATCATTTTAGATACTAGCATAGATTTGGATCTTCATGATGTTTTTTATATTTCATCATATAGTAGAAATCTAATTTCAATTTCAAGGATGGATAAATTTGGATATTATTTTAAATTTGAAAACTCTAAGTTATTCATATACAGAAATTCAATTAAAATTGGTTCTGCATTAGTTTATGATGGTTAGTACAAATTAAACGTGAAGATCCAAACTCAGGAGTCTTTAACTTCTGAATACACATTGGTTGGTAATAAACGTAGCATGATTAATGATAAATCCTACATGCTTTGGCATCGAAGGCTGGGTCATATCTCTGAAAAGAGAATAAAGAGACTCGTAAATGAAGGAATCTTGAAATCTCTAAGTTTTACCGACAATGACCTGTGTGTTGATCGCATAAAGGCTAAGCAAACAAACATATATAAAGAGGGTGCCAAGCGTAGTAGTGAGATATTGGAGATAGTCCATGCAGATGTATGCAGATCTTGTTACACAGTCAAAAGATATTTTATCACCTTTATTGATGACTATTCTCGGTAAACGTATCTCTGCTTGATTTATAAAAAAAATGATGTTTTTCAAATGTTTAAAGAATTTAAGAAAGAAGTAGAGAAACAAATCGATAAAGTTTTTAAAATAGTCAGGTCTGATAGAGGTGGTGAATATTATGGTAGGTTTACTGGGATGGGGCAAAAGGGAGAACCATTAGCATGATTTCTTAAAAAAGAAGGCATTGTGCCTCAGTAATCATGGCTGGTAATGCCTACTAGAACGGTGCAGCTGAAAGGAGAAATCATACGCTTACAAAAATGGTCAGGGCCACGTTGAATTATTCAACACTTTTCATCAAGTTGTGGGGTGAAGCTTTAAGGACAACTATGCATATTTTAAATAATGTGCCTACAAAATCTGTGCCTAAAGCTTCCTACAAGTTGTGGACAGGAAGGAAACCATCACTATCTTATAAGCACATATAAAAATATCCTGCAGAGGCTAAATTGTATAACCCTCACATTAAAGCCTTTAATCCAAGAACAACCAGTGGATATTTTATTGGTTATCTAGTGAGATCAAAAGGATACAAGTTTTATTGCCTATCTCATTCACCACAGATTGTTGAAACGGATAAGGAAAAATTCCTTGAGGATGGTTCAGTAGGATTAAGTGCACTTCAAAACCTTGGTTTTAAGGAAATACAGGATCTAGTCTCACCACTGTTAAGAAAAACATTGAGAAATACCATATTGTTATCTCTAATGATGATGTGGTTGATCACCCAGTTGTTGATGCACAAATCCAAAATGAACCTATTGTGAATACTGCAGAAGAGCATAAACAAGATGAACATGTTTAATCTAAACCTGTAGAATGACCTGTTTAGAGATCCACAAGAATTAAAAAATTAGCATACATCCTGACTATGTGGTGTACCTTCAAGAGCCTGATGATTTCATAGATATAGATGATGACCCGTTAACTTTTATGAAAGCTGTTGAAAGCAAACAATCTTCACACTGGATAAAAGCCATGAAAGAAGAGTTGAACTCTATGGCTAAGAATCAAGTCTGGGATCTTCTCGAGTTACCAAAAGGAGTAAAACTCATAGGGTGTAAATGGGTCTTTAAGACCAAAAAGGACTCCAAAGGTGACATAGAGAGACATAAGGCAAGTTTGGTTGCTAAAGGGTTCACCCAGATAGACGACATTGACTATAATGATACATTCTCTCCTTTCTCAACTAAGTCAATGAGAATAATTTTGGCCCTTGTAGATCATTATGACTTAGAGCTACATCAGATGGATGTGAAAACAACATTCCTCAATGGGGATTTGAATGAAGAGGTATACATGGATCAACCTCTTGGTTTCTCTGAAGATGATCGTTTGGTTTGCAAGCTTAACAAATCAATATATGGACTTAAATAGGCTTCCCGATAGTGGTATATCATTTTTTCCCAAGTTATTGTGACTTTCGGGTTTACATAAAACCCTATTGATCAATGTATATACCTTAAGGAAAGTGAGAGTAAGTTCATTATGTTGATATTGTATGTAGATGATATTTTGCTTGTAACCAACGATATAAAGTTACTTGAAGAGACAAAACAGTTTCCTTCGTCATATTTGATATGAAAGTTATGGGTGAGGCTACTTATGAACTTGGCATAGAGATCCGCTGAGACAGAGCAAAAGGTTTTCTACGCCTCTCCCAAAGATCCTACATAAATAAGGTATTAAAGCGATATAGGATGAAGAATTGTTCTCCTAGTATAACACTTATATCAAAAGGTGACAAATTGAGCCTAAAGAATCATCCACAGAAAAATATTGACAAAGCACAGATGAGTGCTTATCTATATGCATCAGTTGTTGGCAGCTTGCAATACGCGCATACTTGTTCACGTCCAGATATTTCTTTCGCAGTAGGAATGCTTGCTAGATTTCAGTCTAACCCAGACATATCTCATTGAAAGGGTGCTAAGAAAGTCTTGCGATATTTATAAGGGACAAAAGACTATATGTTGATGTATCATAAGGTTAATCACCTCGAGGTTATTGACTACTCAGATGCCAACTTAGAAGGATGCCTTGATAATAAAAACTCTACTACTGGTTATGTCTTCTTACTTGTTGGGGGAGCAATCTCTTGGAAAAGTGGGAATCAGACGACCAGCTCACACCATGGAGGTAAAGTTTATAGCATTGTATGAGACTACTTCGTAGGTCATATGGTTGAAGAATTTTAAATCACAGTTAAAAGTGATTGATTCCATTGAGAAGGCACAAAAGGTCTACTGTGATAATGAAGCAGCGGTGTCCTTTTCGAATAACAATAAAAGTACTATGTCATGTAAGCATATGAAATTAAAGTACTTTGTTGTTAAAGAAAAGATAGAGAATCATTGTCGTCGTCGCAAAATTTTTCCCGTCTTCCCTTCATTGCAGAAGAGAGAGGAAAATGCTTTCGTGATTCAAACTTGACCGGATTTTGGATTTTTTTTTGAAATACTCGCCTTCGTTTTGAAAATTGCGGGAAAATCCATGGGATGGGGGCTCGACTTGTCGGTACGAGGTTCGACCGTTCCTACCACCTTTAACAGGGGTAATTGAACCAAGGACCAAAATTGTGCTTGACTTAGTAAGATTATCGAAATCATGTTCTATCCTAAATACACAGAGAATTCAGGCATGTGCTATGAGATTTGGTAAAATATAAGTTGAAAAACTATGATGTATGCTTAGAAAATATCTGGAGTTGAAAAGCATTTCTCAGAAAAAAGATGGAAATCAATCTCTCAGGAAACTCAGACGAAGAAGATTTGAAATTTCGAGAAAGTTTATGAAGCTTTGGGAAAATCATGAATGGTTGAAATTCCTGGGAAAATAGAAGTAATTCTTAGGAAAAGGGTAAACATTTGAAGGGAAAAATGCTTGTCAAGGAAAATTCCAACGTTGAAAACTTTCTTTAGAAAATGATTGAAATACATTGGAAAATCCTTAGGAGCAGGAAAAGCAAAACTCAGGAAACTGAAATCCTGAGAGTATTAGACTTGAAATATTTGAAAATTGATGTTGATTCTTGAGAAAGATGAAAAATTCCTTTTGAAAATGAATCTTAAGAAAATAACATTTTCCAGGGAGAATCACGAGAAAACTTGACTTGGAAAATCCAACTTTGAAAATTTTCAGAGTTTCTTGAGGAATCGATTTTTCAAAGAATGAAATTTTCTTGAGAAAATCATGAGAAAAGTAGATGATGCCATGATGCAGATGATTTGAATGAATGAATGCACTTTGAGAAGATTTTCTGAGAAATTTGTTGGAAAAATATGTATTAAGTCAAAGTAAATCTTTCACATATTCTGACTGTGGCCATGAATATGTTCAGAATTTATTTGGGTTAATTCACAATATTTTGAAAAATTGGAAACATGATGTGCATTTTTAAGATAGCCTAAGAGTGTCGGCTCAGTGTGACTAGTAGAAAGATGATGGATCTGGGTCTCGTCCATATTCCGACTAGAGCCGTAAATATGGACTCCACCGAGTTCATCAACTCCCTAAGAGTTGGTGTACATGCCATTCGTGTTCATCCACAGTGATTTTGAAATAAAATGCATGATTCATAAGATCAGGATATTACAAAATCAAACTACATGATATGCATCCTAATCTAAGCAGTAAAAGTAAGTATTATTCCAAATTGAATTGTTACATTTCTGACATAAAGCAACATAAATGAAATAAACAAAATATGTAATGTAAAGAATCAGCATCCTCCAGATTTTCCTGCAAATGGGAGTTGGCACAAGAAATTCCAAATACAATAGAGGAATTGAAAATTTCACATTAACCCCAATGCCCCACTACTTATGCTTAAATTACATTGAAAGGACACCTATTAATGAAATATAATGTCTGCAGCATGAACAAAATGCATAGGAAAATATCTAGATGCTATGCCCAAACGAAATGAGAAATGTACTAATGGATGCCTAAATGCTTTAAACTCCTATTAAATGAAATACATCTACTTGAATATACATGGAAGGATTTATACCTAAATGTTCATGCAAAAAAAAAAAATGTACATAAAAATATATATACATATATATATATATATAGATCTATATATTCACATAATGGAGAATATGTATAATAATCAAATCTTCACCCGTAATATGTGAATATAAGCTATGGCAATATCCGGGAACACATATAACAAGAAGCATACAACTGTGCTGTAGGATATGTGGGTGACCATATAAATGCTGGAATAAATATATCTAAGCTATGGAGAAAGGTGGAATGAACAGTTAAGGCACAAGTGTATCTACATGATTGATATTTTCATGAGTCGGCTAAATGGGAAACAAGGGCAGGTGCAAAAGGCCGCCCTACCATACAAAAAAACCGATGTTAAAACAGGTAAATATGTCAATAGACAGGTTATAGACAGAATGCACAAAAGGAAATGCCTATGGCTGGGTATTGAGATATGATGCTGACACAACTATAACCAACTTTGCAGCTTTTATGACTGCACCTAAATGCTGAGCTTTTGGAGGAGCCTCAACTCCCTTCCTCTCAAAATTGCTGGAGGGACAAAATTTTCCAAAAAAAAAATTTACTAATTCTGGAAGTGACAATTTCAGAGCCACCGATAACCATCTTCTCCTTTGTCAGCCGGCGGTTTTGCTTGCAGCACCCCATTAGATGCAACCTTAGCAGCTGCTGCAGTATCTTCTACCCAGGATTTTACTCCTTCAATTCGGCTACATGCTCATCTTAACCAAATGGCCGGCATGCACATGATAATCGGTAACCAAAATTTCAAGAAATACTACAGGACCATGATATTCTTACAACACAGCCCCTACTTGTTAGCATGCCATAATCATTGCTCAACTCAAGCTTTCATTCCTGCGTTACTCTGTTCATGACACATGAACTTTGTGAAGCTAATTTATAGGTACCCTGCTAACATACAGAATGCATAGAAGAACAAGGACTGCTAAATACAGAATACATAGAAGAACAAAGACTATATCAAAGAAATGAGATCTATACACTGCTAAATACATATATACATGCTGCGTAATGAAATGAGATATGTACACTGCTAAATACAGAATGCATAAAAAGAACTTAAAAGAACGAATATATATGCATAGATCAACGGCTGGGATGAGCAAAACTGTCATTTTAGTGGGATGACCAATTAGTCTCAGCTAATTAAGTTTAATCAATGCTTGAAATAATAGCTGAACAGAATTTAATGGAATATCAAATAGATTTAATCCAACGTGTACAGCCAACTAAGATCGTGGATTAGAATTGCTCCCAAAATCAATGCTGTGGATCGAGTATTTGAATCTGATGGTAGATAGATCTCACATGTTTCATTAGGACAAGACACCCGATTCATTTGGTCATGGCAGATTGATTCTGCTAATTGATCATACATAGCACAGTAAAAAAATTAGCAAATTTTACTAAAAAAAAAAAACTTATGACTATTCAGCACATTTTGGTTTCACAAGATCTCTCCAAGGGAATTTCACCATAACTCAGGATAACCTCCTCTTATAGCAATAGAGTAATAATATATTAACAATGGATTCCCCAACACAGAATGCCAACAGCTGGGATACAGGGGTAAGCTATCAACTTGTGATAGTGAGGAATAGCATAAAGATGATTCTCTTGCTGTAACGCAGGAGAGGATAGAATGCCGTAAAGAAAAGAAATGAGAGTAAGAAAAAAATTTTGCCAGATTTAGTGCCTGTGTCAAGGGCACACTTCGCTGTACGATGAACCCCTTTGGGTCTCGTTGGATGCCATGATATGCAAAAATTCTTTGTTCTGCATCAAAAAAAAAAAAAAAACTGTTCCAGGCCAAAACATTTTCCAGTGAAATGAGAATGAACCCACTAAAGGGATTAATATGCAGAGTAAGGTCTTGAGGTTGTGCCAATTACAGAGTTTAGGAGGAATAGTCCCTGAAGGCGATTCATTGAAATATCAAGAGACCTCAGCTCACTGCCATTTCTGTGAGTCGATGGCAGCACCCATGTGGACTACTCTAAGAAACATCTACCACTTCTGATTTGGGGCAAATCCCCAATGAAACCAGGAAAATCACCATGAAAATCTGATTTAAAAAAACACTTTTTGATGGAAAAACAAGCATCGTTTCGTAGGGGCTTAAAATCTTTTAAAATAAATCAGACCCTAAACACAGCTAGCCTACTTTTGGAGAGGTCGATGGTGCCATTGAGAGGCATCCTCGATCCTCAATGCATGACCCACCGTGAAGGTAAACCACTTCCACTCAAAGAAAATGGATTTACCACATATATCACCTGAATACCAGGCCTAATTAGCAGAGTGTAGATATAAGATGGCTTCTCACCTGCTATCTTGAACTGTTTGCCTTCCGGATGCCGCCCTTTTGAGACTGGTTTTTTGGATGGAGGAGGCGCAACGCTCGGGTCTGACTGCAGGAAAAGGGGACTTCTTATGTATACTTTGCCGATCCACTGAAGTCCTCTGGTTCTTCGTGAAAGGGGAAACCAATGAGAGAAGGGGAGCTCCTCTTGGTCTATTCGGTTGAAGGTGAATGAAGGCAAGCCTTGTGAAAAGGGGAGAGCTGGGGTTAAGGGAAATCGCCGATGGCGTCGACCTCCTGCTGATGGAGAGGGAAAGAGATGAAAGGGGGAGTGAGGGGAGAGTTGGAATCGCCGATGCCTTTTGGTGGACCCTCCTCCTCTTTTTAATAGCCACCCCTCAAATCCCCTTTTTTTTCTCTCTTTAGCCGACCTTGATAACCCTTAAAACAAACTTTTAAATTTTTTTGAAATCTTTTTGAAAAAGAGAACTCGCCGTTTTGAGGGGGGACGACTCCTCTTTTCCGGAGACATTTTGAAACTTAGGTAAAGTAAAAGTTTTGGGTTTGAAAAGTGATAAAAAAAAAACAAAACAAAAATGATAAAACGAATTTGTTTTTTTTTCTTTTTTTTAAGGTGGTGCCACCTCAACTGAATTTGAAAACCTTTTGAAAAAATTGTTTTTTTCTTGGCAAAGAGTCTTAGTGGGGTGCCACCTACGTGGGCCCACTAATTATTTTATTAAAATTGAGTTTAAAAAGTTTTATAAATCGGTGCCACTTTCGAATGGGCCCTATTTTGAAAATAAGATAAATTTTTGAGAATTTGAGTGTGACACCACCTCGGGGTGGGTCCCATGTCACTTATTTGAAATAAAAGCCAAGTGAAATTTTTGGAATTTTCATAATCGTAGGCTAGTTTTAAAAAACACGAAGCAAAATTTGGCTTTATTTCAAAACTTAGAAGAAACTGGTCCTTCAGGGCAAAATTTTGAAAGATGTAGAGAAATTCGGAGCCCTTTTGTAAAAGTTTGAAATAATGTCTTATGAATTTGAAATTGTGTCCCCCTCTTTTCAACTGACGAAATCTTGAAAATCAATGTCCAAAACTATCCAAATCGTTTTCTTGAGAAAACTTTTGTAATTTGGAGCCCTAAGGGGTAAAATAGGAAGAATTTGGCAATTTTAAAAACCCAGGAGTTTGAAATCAATTTTGAAATATTTAAAACTCGAATCTGGATTGACATTTTTGAAAATCAAGAGTTCTGGATCTCAAAATGACATGCTGTGCAGTGAAATGATATGAAATGCTCATGCGATGTTATGCAAAGACATGTTTCCTGAAATGCCATTCTGAATGCAAAATTGGAATTCTAGCTTCTTGTTGAGAATAAGATTTTGAAATTTTGCAGTTTGAAGCTATTTCTGAGTCCAAATGGAGAAATTTTGAGACTTAGGAATAAAATTTTGGACTTTCTACCAGGTTCAATCTTAGAAAATAACCATTTTGCCCTTGATTGATTTCAGAGAACTAGAATGTAATGATTGGTGGAAATGTCAAGAAGGTCATTGAAAATTTGGGGTGTTTACAGATGCCTCTCTTTGCTACTAAGCCGGCTCGTGGCCGAGCTTAGTGGCAAAGAAAAACACACCAAATTTGGGCTATATAACAATGCCCCAGTTAGAAGGATCTGACTGGGTTTGAAGAAATTGGCCCTGATGAAGATGATAGATATGAAATGGAAAATACAGAGAAAATAGATTTGCTCTGGTGAGAGTGAAGTTCAAGTTTTTGCCCTTAACCTGGATGGGACAGAAAATGCTTCGTATGGAACGAAGTTCAGGTTTTAGCCCTTGGCCTGATTGGGGAATGAAAATATCTCATGGAAATGAGACTCAGGTTTATACCCTTAACCTGATTGGGGAATGAAGATGAAATACCTCATCAAATGAGGCTCAGGTTTATATCCTTAACCTGATTGGGCGGAAAATGGAATACCTCTCTGAATAAGGCTCAGGTTTATACCCTTAACCTGATCGGGCGAAAAATGGAATACCTCATCAAAGGAAGCTCAGGTTTGTACCCTTATCCTGATCGGGCGGAAAATGGATGGAATCCTTGAAAGAAGAGACCATGATGGAACCTTTGGATTTTGCACAATAAATCCAACAGGGGTTTTGCAAAAGGAAGGAAAATGGGGTCCCTAAAGCTTGAAAATGGGTTGATCTTGGGCGTCTCATTTCTGAGACTAAATAGCTTTTGAAATTGCCTTTTTCGAGAAAATGATTGGTGGTTCGACCTCGAACCAAAATAGGACTGTCTATGGTGGGACAGTGGGAACACAGGGAAGTGTGCAAATCTGAGAGCTCACACTCTCAAAGAAGGGAAGGAATCAAGTCCTTAAGAGGGATTTAAAAATTGGTGTCAGGATGTATCATAAACGGACATCAAGCTCTCACCTCACGCCGGGATAGCTAGAAGATATTGTCAAAATGTTGAGAATTCTGTTGTTGATTCAAAGTATTTGAAAATGATGCATATTGTTACAAAATTATCCCTCCTTTTCTACCTGAAGCATTACCTCCAAACGAGCTTCACTTCGTAGAATCAAGATTGGGAATCTAAATTGCTTGCAATTGACCTTTTTCAAGGAAGCTATCAATTTCCTTGATATGAACAAGAAAGAGAGAATTTAATATTATGAAAGCAATTGATGAAAGAATATTGATAATAGAATTTCACAAAATTAAAGAAGATTCTTGATAAATGGGGCAGTCTGATATCCTGGGAGCTTCTCTCATGATAATCTTGCTGCACTCTTTTGGCTCTCTTGGGCTTCGGGAGAGTTTATTACATCGTCCTTTATTTTGGAGATGTTCTGACTTTTTCTCTCTTTCTTTTTCCTCTCTTGCTCTCTTTTGGGAAGGGTACGTCACAAACTCCTCCAACTTGGAGATGTTTCGATCCTTCTTGGACAATGTTGGCTCATGGGTTTGGAGATCTTTGGATGATAGCTGAAATTAAATATCTTTTAGGGATTGTCGGGAGGTTCATCGCATCTACCTTCATCTCGACAGTGCTTTGGACTTTCCCTGGAAGGATCCGTCACAAACTCTATCATCTTGAAGATGTTTCAAATCTTCTTTGGCCCCGGAGGTCTACTCGCTTAATTTGCCTTCATCTTGACGACAATTGAGAGATCCTTTTTGAGGATATTTAATTGCAGCTTAGGTGATTTTGAGGAGACAGGGCTTGGATGAAGTCTCTCTTTTTCTAGCGCTCAGGATATTTCCACTGCCTCGTCTTTACAAGAATGGTTTTTAAAAGTGTGCCATTGACAGCGATCCATATCAATCATCTATGGCTTTTCAATAACATTGAATCTTCTTTTCTGGCCATATCGAGGATTTATGCTTCATCCTTTTGGTTGGCCAATAAAAAAGAATTTGAGTTTTGAATCTCTTTTCTCAAAAGCTTCACTCTTTTGGAAGTAATGCTGAAGATAAACTGAGATAGAGATTTGTGCAATAAAGATTCTGAAATCAACAAATAATTTGATTTGACAAATTGACAAAGTTTTCTTGAAATCCTGGGTGAAAGAGAGCATTTGAGGTCCAGCTCAACACATCCGTGACGAAAATTCTCCTCTCTTTTTCCCCAAAAAGAGAGACTCAGGCTTAGCCCTTACCTGAATGAGAAATGAAAAATACTCCTCTCTTCCCTGAAGAGGAGGTGTTTGCAAAACGAACTTTCGAAGAGAAATTAAGCTTTCGTCAAAGTTCCCTAATATTAGGCTTCTCTTATGGAAAGGGGCTGATAATAGTAAGGTCAGAAAATTGGGTCATGAAAGGAACGACTCCATCATACTCTCCCTAAAAAGAGGGTCCTCCATGACGAAAATGGCCTAGTATGAAATTGGGGGGTCACAAGAAAAGCGAGTCTCCGTCGAGCCTCTCCCTTTAAAAGGGTTCCTTGTGTGAAATTGGAAATTGTTTCGCAAACGGTTCACGAAGACGCAAGTCCCTTCAAACTCTCCCTAAAAGGGGCTAAGTGAACGAATTGGATAGCATGCGAAAAGAACGAGCTCCCTCGAACTCTCCCTAAAAAGGGTCTCTCGCAAGAGAAAATGATTGAAATTGAATATTGAGATTGATTGACCCAAAGGTCGAAATTGTAAATTGGAAAATTGATTGTTTGGAAATTGGATGACCCGGAGGTCGAAATGGGATGACCTAACGGTCAAAATTGGGAATTGGTTGACCAAAAGGTCGAAATTGTGTGACCCGAAAGTCGAAATTGAGAATTGAGTGACCTGAAGGTTGAAAATTGGAAATTGAGTGACCCGAAGGTTGAAAATTGGAAATTGAGTGACCTAGAGGTCAAAATTGGAAATTGGGTGACCCAGAGGTCAAAATTGGAAGTTGAATGATCTGGAGGTCAAAATTGAGAATTTGGTAATTGGAATTGAGAATTGGAATTTGAATTTGGAAATTGGGTGACCCGGGGGTCAAGATTGGAGAATTGAATAATCCAAAGATTTGAATTGAAAATTGGTAGGCAAAATATCAAATTTGAGAAATCGCCTGACTCTGAGGATTGACATAACTTGGATCAATGCAGGAGAATAAATGGCTCGAGTCAGAACTCGAATAAAGTAGAGAGATCATGAGTCGGGATCCGGATCAACAAAGGATGATGAGTTAGGATCAGAGCTCGAATAAATAAAGAGATCTCGAGTCGGAACCCGGATCAACAAAAGAAAATGAAGTGCTCGAATTAGAGCTTGAATAAATAAAGAGATCTCGAGTCGGAACTCGAATAAACAAAATAAAGAGCTCGAGTCAGGGCTCGAATAAATAAAGAGATCTCGAGTCGGAACCCGGATCAACAAAGAAAAATGGAGAGCTCGAGTGAATAAAGAGATCTCGAGTCGGGACCCGGATCAACAAAAGAAAATGAAGACTCGAATCATAGCTCGAATAAGGTAAAGAGATCACGAGTCGGGACTCGGATCAACAAAGAAAATGAAGAGATCGAGTCAGGGCTCGAGTGAGGTAGAGAGATCATGAGTCGGAACTCGGATCAACAAAAGAAAATGATTTAAGGGAACACTCGAGTCGGAACCCGGATCAACAAAAGAAAAAGTAATTTTAAAGGAAAACCTGGGTCGGAACTCAGTTTTTCAAAGGAAAAATAATTTTGAGAGAAACACCCGAGTCGGGACCCGATTTTTCAAAGGAAGATAATTTGAATAAAAACCCGAGTCGGAACTCGGGTTTCAAAGACCGACTTAAAAGTTGGATTTTGAAAATGTACCAGTTTGAGCGCTAGGTTTTGGTTCAGTACTGGTGATTATCTTTCAGTTTTGAATCATTAAGAATTGTGATGGGACTGTTTGTTGAAATCCCAATACTGACCAGATTGTTATTAATGCAGTTGAATGCAAATTGATGCACATGAATGCACAAGTGCGTGAAATGAGGAATTTTGTTTATCCTGCCTGCATACAGAACAAAAAATTAAAAAATGCCCCAGTGTAGCTGGGAAAAGAAAGTTTGATCATTATTTGAAGAAAATAGAAAGATTACAAAGAAAGAATAAAGGCTTCAAGTATAGAACTTTTTCAAGTGTCGAGCATTAATGGGATCTGGTAATTCCAACCCATCGGCGTTGATGAGACGATATGAGTTGCGGGGTAATGCTTCTTTGACGACATATGGACCTTCCCAATTTGGCGACCATTTACCGCCAGGATGATGCTTGAGATAAGCTGTGGATCGAAGTACTAAATCATTGACTTTGAATCTTCTTTCGATGACAGACTTTGCGTACTGCCTGGCTACTCTCTGTCGATAGGATTGAGCATGCATGCTCTGCTGCTTTTAGCCTTCTCTCATTGAGTAAGTCTAGCTGTACCAGTCGCTGCTGCTGGTATTGGTCAAGAGGTAGTTCTAGAAGTGATGCAAATTTCAAAGCAGGCTTCTGAACATGTAGCGTCAATACTACTTCTGTTCCATAGACCAGTTCTGATGGCGTGGCATTCGTTGGAGTGCGAATGGTGGTCCGATAGGCCCATAGTGCATCATGGATCTTCTCATGCCAGTCACGGCTTGTTTCCACAGTTCGCTCCAAGATACGAATTAAAATTTTGTTGGTGGCCTCTGCCTGGCCATTTTCTTGAGGGTAATATGGAGCAGAGAAATGATGATAGATTTTGAACTTTGAGCAGAATGTCTTCATCTTTTCATTCTTGAAATGACTGCCATTATCTGACACGATGTCATGCGGGATGCCAAAACAGCAAAGGATGCTCTTGTGAATGAAAGAGACCACGTGTTGGCCTTCTACTGTGCGAAGAGTTATAGCTTCTACCTATTTGGTGAAATATTCTGTTGCGGCAAGGAAGTATTTGTGGCCATTTGAAGCAGAAGGAGTGATGGGACCTACGACATCGAAGGCCCACATAGAGAACGGCCATGGAGAAACAACAAATTGCAAATAAGTTGCCGGAGCATGAATAGAAGGTGCGTGTATCTGACATTGAACACACTTCTTCACAAAATGATAGCAGTCTTGCTGCATAGTTTTCCAATAGTAACCTGCTCTGATGATCTGCTTGACAAGGGTTTGGTAACCGACATGCCCACCACAAATGCCTTCGTGTGCTTCTCGCACGACTTCTTTGGCTTCGTCTTCATCTAAACATCTAGAATATTCTGAACTGAATCCACGACGATAGAGGACATTGGCTAGAATGAAGTATCGAGTAGACATACATTGGATTGCTCACTACTCTTTCTTCGAGAGTTCTGGGGGAAATTCTCCGGTTTCTATGAAGTTCTTGATATTGTAATACCAAGGCTTCTTCTTCTGCTCAGCTTGGTTTACTTGTTCTGTTGGAAGGAAGGCAGGTTAGTCAAGTCTGCCAATTTCGAAGGAGCGACAAGATTCTCCATTCTTGAATGTTATAATGGAGCTCAGGCTGGCTAGGCTATCAGCCACTTGATTGAAATCTCTCTTGATATGAAAGAGCTGAAATTCTTCAAACTTGCTGACAAGAGCTAAACAATTTTCTGATAGGGAAATAGCTTCTGATCTTTGACAACGAGTAATCAGTCGCCGTAGGCATGCACTCTCTTAACATTGAAGTCTAGTAGAATTTTTAGTCGTTGAATTAGAGCTTCGTACTCGGCCATATTGTGGGTACATTGAAAATCTAACTTGAGAGAAAATGGAATCATCTCTTTCTCAAGAGTGATTAATAAGATTCCAATGCCTATTCTAGCCATATTCTTGGAACCATCGAAAAATAAATTCCAGACTGGAGATTGCTAGATGTTGCAAATTTGTTCATCAAGAAAATCATCTTCGGCTTTCACTTCTTCTGCCAAAGGAAAGTCAGCCAACTGATCTGCGATTGCTTGGCCTTTAATTGATTGCTGCGAGACATATTCTAGGTCATACTGCATCAGTAAGACTTGCCATTTGGCAACCCGTCCGCTGAGGAAATGTTGCTCCAAAATATATTTGAGAGGATTGAGTTTAGACAAGATTTTGACTTCAGATGCCAACAGGTAGTGTCTTAGCTTCTGACACATCCATACCAGAGCTAGGCAAGTCTTCTCTATGTGAGAGTATTTCTTTTCATAGTCTATGAAAGTCTTACTCACATAATAAATGACATGCTCTATCAAGCTGCCTTCTTTATACTGCGCCAAGAATCCGCCGCATGCGACTTGATTGACTGAGATATATAATAAAAGGGGTTTCCCCAATTCTGGCGGCTTTAAGAATGGAGGATTAAGGAAATACTTCTTGATCCGATCGAACGATTGTTGACACTCTGGTCCCCATTCGAACTTCACTCCTTTTCTGAGTAAGTGATTGAAAGGTTCGCATCTCATTGCCAAATCGGAGATAAATCGCCAGATTGATTGCATGCGTCCCTGAAGGCTACACAGTTTTTTGAGATTTTTTGAGGGCGGCATATCAATGATAGCCTTTGCTTTGGCTGGGTCAACTTCAATTCCCTTTTTGCTGACCAGAAAACCCAACAGTTTGCCTGATTCGACTCCAAAGACACACTTTTGCGGGTTAAGCCTTAACTTGTAAAGAATGAGTCGCTTGAAAACTTGGTCAAGAGCTTCGAGGTGAGCTTCTTCCTCTTTAGATTTCACGAGGATATCATCAACATACGCATCCATGATTTTGCGCATCTGATCGTGAAAGATGATGGCCATTGTCTGTTGATATGTTGCTCCACCATTTTTGAGCCCAAAAGGCATAACTGTATAGCAGAAAGTGCCCCAAGGCGTAGTGAAAGAAGTCTTTGATTGGTCGCGGGCGGCCAACTTAATCTGATTGTAGCCAGAATATCCATCCATGAAAGAGAACATGGCGTGTCCTGCCGTGCTGTCGACTAGAAGATCGATGCTTGGAAGCGGATAATCATCTTTCAGAGTCGCTTTATTGAGGTCCCTGAAGTCTATGCAGATCCTTACTTTGCCACTTTTCTTTGGAACAACGATGATATTGACTAACCAATCTGGGTAGTCAATAGTTCGAATGAATCCTGCTTTGAGCAAATCTTCAAGTCCTTCTTTGACTTGTTCTATTTTGGGATCCATTTTTCTCAATTTCTGCTTGACTGGCTTAGCATCTGGCTTCAAAACAAGACGATGTTCGACTAGTTTTGGGTCTAAGCCCGACATATCTTCATATGTCCATGCGAACACTTCTTCATGTTGTTTGAGGAAATTCGTAAGCCTTTTCTTTTCTTCCGAACTCAGACTGGTTCCGATCTGGAGAATTTTGGGATCTTCCTCTGAACCGATATTGACATCTTCAGTCGGATCTTGTACTAGAGGAGATGGTTCGTTTTGCTTCTGAACTGAGGCAAACTCTGGTAATTCGTGAAGAGACTGATCATATTCTGCACAATCATCTGACTGCTTTGCAATCTTGCCATCTTTAGTGCTTGCTTTGACTCTGTGAATTGCTGCCGACTTCTGAAAAGCCTTGGGTTTGAGAACAAGCTTCTTGATTGTCCGAGAAGTCATTCTGAAATTTTGGATAAGAAATTTGGTTCAGATAAAATTGCCCATCGTAAGACAAGCAATCATTTGAAGAGAACTATGCATAAAATGGCATTAAAATTATAAAATGAAGAGATAAACGGAAAGAGACAGATGACATCCAGATAGACAAAGAAACTTGAAATTTTATTGATTTTGAATTGATCAAAGACATTGATAAAATGAGACATTTATTTTGGAAAGAATAGAAAGAAAACAACAAATGGTCTTCAATGTGCCCCTTTGACAAAAACAGTCTTCTTTGGTGAGCTTCCACCGGAAAACCCTAGTCCTGCTCTGTGGGGACGATGCTTCTGGATCACTGGCTCGATGCGGCTATCTTCATTTTTGCTGAGTCCTTTGAAGGGTTGATAACCGTGCTTCAGGAGTAAATCAAACCCCTTTCTTGCCTTCATAAATTGTGGGAACAACAGGTGATCTTTAATGGCACTGTAGTTGATCCGACCTCCAACCTTGAAGAATTGAGGACCTCTCTATCGGGTCATGGCTACAGTGTGCGGAGATAGTTCTGAGGATGCCTGGAGTATTTCTCAATTTTCTCTGAGATTGATTTCTTCACTCTCCCTGATGCTGGGAATATCCGCAGTGAATGACGGTCGGGGGATCATGGGCTGCAGGAGCCTTTCTTCTGGGTCTTCTCCCAGTATTGTTGTAATCATTCCACCTTTTGACCATTTCACGCATTGATGAAGGGTGGAAGACACTGCATTTGCATTGTGGATCCATATTCTTCTGAGCAGCAGGTTGTAGGTGGGTGGTACATTGACCACATGGAAAAGGACGGAGTGCACCGAATAGTTGATGAACACCTCTAGAAATATCTTGCCCTTGGCCGTTTGACCATGGTTGTCAAATCCGTAGATAGTGATAGGATCCGGAATGTATTCTTCATCCTTGATCCCTAATGTTTTTGCTGTCATCTCGGGACATATGTTGAGGCTGCTGCCTCCATCAACTAGCACATGTGGTACCGTCATTCCTCTGACTCGGACGACAATGTACAGAGCATTATTGTGAAATGAATGAGGCTTTGGAAGGTCCTCATATGAGAAAGTGATCAGCGCATTGGTCATGGCGGAGTTCACGATTTGCGCCATGTCTTCAGGTGTGGTACTGGGCTTAACTTTGTTTTTTCTGAGCAAATCATCCAGTACTTGTTGGTGCTTGCAGGAATTTTTGGCTAAGTCCAAAATTGAAACATTGGACAAAACAGTTAGATGCTTCTGAGTTGAAGTTTCTCCCTTTTTTGGGATGGATTTGAGAAAATGTTTTGGGAACCCTGGAATTTTACTGGCTGCTGTAGGAAATACTTCGGCTGGTTCCGCTGATACTTTTAGCTTATCAAAAGCTGAAATTATGTCCACCTTCTTGGTGGGTGGTGCTGCTTGTCGTAGTACTGAAATTTGGTGCTGAACTCGGAGATCTTGTGCAGAACATGGCTTGATGTGTTCGTGAGGCAGGAATGACTGTGCAGACACTACTGCTGTGGTGTGTGAAGGAAAGGGCTGCTTTAGAATATCCATTTTCTCTTCTTCATCTCCTTCTACCAAAAGATTTTTATCAATAAGATCTTGCACAATGTTTTTGAGAACAAAGCAGTTCTCAGTGTTGTGTCCCACTGTCCTGTGGAACTTGCAAAACTGATCTTTCCATTTCCCCATGGGCACAGGGGGATCGACCAATCTAGGCAACTTAACCATCTCTTTTGACAGCATATACTCGAGTACATCTTCGAGTGATTGGTCTAAAGGTGTGAACTTTCGGTCATAGCTCCACCCTTCATGTTTGGTCTTCTCACGCAGTTTCGGCCCTTGATCCTGCTGAGGAGGCTTGCTGTATTGAGGAGCAGACTTTCCTTTCTGATCTTTGTTGTTTGCATTGCCTGCACCGTAGCAATAATCTCTCTTCTGACCTTTATACTGGCTTCAACTGTTGTTGTTGTTATTGTTGGCAAAATAGGTGAAGTGAGCTTTCTTCTTCTGCTCACCTTGAGGGTTGTTTTTGGAAAAAGTGAAGCCTTCGTAGACTCCATTCTCCACGCTCAGCTCGAGCCATTCGGCTCTCTCAGTCAGCTCAATAAAGGTACGGGATGGTGCAGTAGAGATTAACCCTCTTAATGGTTGTGAGAAATTGTTGAGGATCAATGATAGGGCATGCCTTTCTGAAATAGGATCTCTCATTTTGTTGCAGGCTGACCTCCATCTGTGAATAAAATCTTGTGCCTTCTCATTCTCATTCTGCCTTAGATTGCAGAGATGGCTCAATGTAGGAAGCGCCTCTGTGTTGAACAAGAAGCGTTCAATAAACAGGTTTACTACTTTGTCGAACTCCTTGAGCTCAATGGGGTTGATATGCTCATCATACCACTTAGATGCAACTCCTTCCAAGCTGCGGGGGAAACATAGAAATAGTGCCCGGTTGTCCCTCTTGAACCTCGAACACTCAACAAAGAAAGTGGCAAGATGAGCTTTTGGGTCGCCAGAACCGTCGAACTTGATGAATTTACGGGGAAGATTCTCCAGATCATCATCCCCTTCTAAGCCGTCATAGAAGTCTCCGTTGGTGAAGATTTTCCTGCCCTTGTCGCGGGCTTGCAAATCCTTGACAACTCTAGCCATTTCTCTAAATTGTGTTTGCAGAGGCACTTCTGTGACCTGACTCTTCGATTTGCGTCTTTTTCTTTGTTCTTGGCCCCGCTTCTGAAATGCCGGAGGCACTTCATATTCTTCATCTGTATCTTCAATTGAGTCTGTTCCGTCTGAGATCTCTTCCGGCTGAACTTGCTTTTTGGAAGCCTTCTTATCCTTGTGACTATGAAACTTCTCTCTGAATGGATTTCTTTCTGAGCTGGTCCCGGGCTGCTTATTGATCATCTTATTCATCATTTTTCGGAACATGGCATACATTTGCGGGTCTATGCCATCATCGTCTTGTTGCTGCTCTTGACTCCTCTCAGATCGCGAAGAGCCCATCTCTTCTTCTGAGGCCGACGAGTACTGAGATGCCGTTGTTTTTTTGTCTGATCTTGTCCAAACCATCAAATGTTATAGATGCTCTCTGCAGGGCAAAGACCTGATTAGATTCTGAAGGAATTGGATTTTTTGGAAGAAATATTTGCTGAAAATATGGTAGACAATTTGAAAAAGATATCCCATTACTAGGGATTGAGTCGTCGCAGGAATCACGACAATTGTGTTGTCATTCTTTTTGCAAGAGAAAAAAATAACGAAAATATGCCTTGTTACCTAGGCGAGGTCGTCAAACCATAATAAAAAGAGAAAATTTTATTGGAATGAGAAAATTGAACTTTTATTGATCTTGACAAAGAGGTGGAGGACAAACAATTTGCCACCATTCATGATAGTCGGCAGACACTCTAGGACCAGGAAAGATTTTAAGAGAAACAAAGGAATCTCAGCCGTAGCGGGCAGAATGATATGCTGCGGACCATTGTGCGGAAGTGAGATCGAATTCTGCCATAGCTTCTGATAGTAGTCTGGCTTCAATATACTGCTGCCTCTGGGAAAACTGCCGAACACATCGCTCCGGTTGGTAGTAAGCACAGAAGAATGGTCCCATCAATTTGAATCGCTTGCCATAAGCATACGTATATCTGGGGAGAGATAGTTGTCGATCAAAATAGTCCCAGACTACGTCATCTTCTTGGATGTTGTCAATCATGGATCGATATTGTGCCACTGGAAGAAGTTCTTGACCATTGTATCTAAAAGAGCTTGCTCGGGCTGGAATATGCTGGAAGAACCAGGATTAAAGTGCGTAGATGCAACCTTCGACAAGAATGGACTCTCCAAGTGAGAAACGAGTCAGACCATGATATAGGAAGACGAGCGCTGCCATGGCTATGAAAAGACAGTTGGTTTGTCGACTTCCCCATCTTCTCATAAGCTGAATTATTCAGATATCCATGTAGTTTTGTCCGTCTGGGAAGAGGGATAATCCTACAGTGCATAAAATCATTGTGTTCTGAATCCTTTCTCTAGCTGTCCTTGATATTGAGTTGACTTCAACGAAGGTCCCGTACTGGCGGTACAACTCGAGCAGGTTGACATATTCATTTCCGTCCAACTGGATCAGGGGCCAGGATTGGCGACCTGTCATACGAGCTAATGAGTCTCGGGGGTTCAAACCCTTGACATTGATAAGAAATTGATGTTCTAACGGATCTCTTGGTTGACCGGCGAGTTCTGGTAATCCCATGATTTCTGAAAATTCATCCATTAACACGGTCATCTCCTCCCATGGGAACCAAAAGGTACAAATTTGTGGATTCTATCATTCTGTCATTGCATGGATCAGGTTGCCGTTGATGGTCTGCTTTCCGACTGTTGACGCCAATTCTAATCCGCACTCGCTCAAATGGTCCGAGAATATTCGAGAAAAGCTTTTGAGCCAAGAATAGTACCACTAGGGAATGAAAGTTCCGCTGCTAAGGGCTCGATGTTCAGGATGACCTTGTCGCACCTCGTAGAAGATGTGACCTTCAGGAAAGATAGGATCGACTTGACTGGATGCCATCAGACTGAAACAGAGAAAGACTCAGAATGAGACTTGGGAAAATATAGGAAAATTTGAAAAGTTTGCAGGCAGGATATAAAATGCAGTTGAAAATTCGAGATCCAATAGAAAGGTAGAATGGAAAATCACCTGGAGTTTTGAAAGAAATGGGATATTTGAGAAAATCTTCTAGGGTTTGAGAAAATAAAGGAAAAGATGAGAAATATGGGTATTTTAAAAATAAATTTGGGAAAATGTAAGAAAATAGAGGTAACATACAAACAATCACATCCTGCACAAACATTCATGCACATACAACACTTCCTAAAAGGCTGACTCTAGATGCATTATTTTGAAAACAGCTGTAGGACCCTAATCCTAACTCTAAGTTCAGATCATCTTTGTCCAATCCAGTTATGCCGATATACCCGAATCGAAATCCGAGGTACGTGGCATATAATTTCAACTTCGGTTCTAAGGTAAGGTTTTCCAACATCCTTGAGCGCCTACCGATATACTTCGGACTGTGGTTCACGGTACGTGGTAGGGGGGTGTTAACCCAAATAATTGGCCCAGTTGTGAGGCTCTGTCCTGAAATAGGGTTCTGGAAGAGAGCCCAGCAACGTGAAGACCGGGTAATAGTAGGTAATTGAGGTTTGAAAAAATGATCACATGCAAAAAATAGAGGGCTCTAAGTCCTAGAGAGATAGATTTTGAAAACTTTGAAGAAGCATACATTGTTTGTATTCAGATCCTAAATTGAAGAGAGTTGTATTTAGACCTAAGTTTATGTGAGCATGAAAATATCTTCTCCATATGGTCCTACCAAACCATGCCTAGTCTATATGCAGTCCATGTCAGCTAGGTCAGAATCTAGGCTCCTAGGTTCGCATGATATCAAAAGTAAAAGAGCTGACATTTTGGAACATAGTTTCGATAATTAAACTAAGTCAATCACACTTTTGATCAGACAAGGACAGGTCCCATCACGGTCGCCAAACCTGTCATCGTCGCAAAAATTTTCCCGTCTTCCCTTCCTTGCGGAAGAGAGAGGAAAATGCTTTCGCGATTCAAACTTGACCGGATTTTGGAAATTGTTTTGAAATACTCGTCTCCATTTTGAAAATTGCGGGAAAATCCATGGGATGGGGGCTCGACCTGTCGGTACGAGGTTCGACCGTTCCTGCCGCCTTTAACAGGGGTAATCGAACCAAGGACCAAAATTGTGCTTGACTTAGTAAGATTATCGAAATCATGTTCTATCCTAAATGCACAGAGAATTCAGGCATGTGCTATGAGATTTGGTAAAATATAAGTTGGAAAACTATGATGTATGCTTAGAAAACATCTGGAGTTGAAAAGCATTTCTCAGAAAAAAAGATGGAAATCAATCTCTCAGGAAACTCAGACAAAGAAGATTTGAAATCTTGAGAAAGTTTATGAAGCTTTGGGAAAATCATGAATGGTTGAAAATCCTGGGAAAATAGAAGTAATTCTTAGGAAAAGGGTAAACATTTGAAGGGAAAAATGCTTGTCAGGGAAAATTCCAACTTTGAAAACTTTCTTTAGAAAATGATTGAAATACATTGGAAAATCCTTAGGAGCAGGAAAAGCAAAACTCAGAAAACTGAAATCCTGAGAGTATTAGACTTGAAATATTTGAAAATTGATGTTGATTCTTGAGAAAGATGAGAAATTCCTTTTGAAAATGAATCTTAAGAAAATAACATTTTCCAGGGAGAATCACGAGAAAACTTGACTTGGAAAATCCAACTTTGAAAATTTTCAGAGTTTCTTGAGGAATCAATTTTTCAAAGAATGAATTTTTCTTGAGAAAATCATGAGAAAAGTAGATGATACCATGATGCAGATGATTTGAATGAATGAATGCACTTTAAGAAGATTTTCTGAGAAATTTGTTGGAAAAATATGTATTAAGCCAAAGTAAATCTTTCACATATTCTGACTGTGGCCATGAATATGTTCAGAATTTATTTGGGTTAATTCACAATATTTTGAAAAATTGGAAACATGATGTGCATTTTTAAGATAGCCTAAGAGTGTAGGCTCAGTGTGACTAGTAGAAAGATGATGGATCTGGGTCTCGTCCATATTCCGATTAGGGCCGTAAATATGGACTCCACCGAATTCATCAACTCCCTAAGAGTTGGTGTACGTGCCATTCGTGTTCATCCACAGTGATTTTGAAATAAAATGCATGATTCATAAGATCAGGATATTACAAAGTCAAACTACATGATATGCATCCTAATCTAAGCAGTAAAAGTAAGTATTATTCCAAATTGAATTGTTACATTTCTGACATAAAGCAACATAAATGAAATAAACAAAATATGTAATGTAAAGAATCAACATCCTCCAGATTTTCCTGCAAATGGGAGTTGGCACAAGAAATTCCAATTACAATAGAGGAATTGAAGATTTCACATTAACCCCAATGCCCCACTACTTATGCTTAAATTACATTGAAAGGACACCTATTAATGAAATATAATGTCTGCAGCATGAACAAAATGCATAGGAAAATATCTAGATGCTATGCCCAAACGAAATGAGAAATGTACTAATGGATGCCTAAATGCTTTAAACTCCTATTAAATGAAATACATCTACTTGAATGTACATGGAAGGTTTTATACCTAAATGTTCATGCAAAAAAAAAATGTACATAAAGATATATATACATACATATATATAGATCTATATATTCACATAATGGAGAATATGTATAATAATCAAATCTTCACCCGTAATATGTGAATATAAGCTATGGCAATATCCGGGAACACATATAACAAGAAGCATACAACTGTGCTGTAGGATATGTGGGTGACCATATAAATGCTGGAATGAATATATCTAAGATATGGAGGAAGGTGCAATGAACAATTAAGGCACAAGTGTATCTACATGTTTGATATTTTCATGAGTCTGCTAAATGGGAAACAAGGGCAGGTGCAAAGGGCCGCCCTACCATACAAAAAAACCGATGTTAAAACAGGTAAATATGTCAATAGACAGGTTATAGACAGAATGCACAAAAGGAAATGCCAATGGTTGGGTATTGAGATATGATGCTGGCACAACTATAACCAACTTTGCAGCTTTTATGACTGCACCTAAATGCTGAGCTTTTGGAGGAGCCTCAACTCCCTTCCTCTCAAAATTGCTGGAGGGACAAAATTTTCCAAAAAAAAAAAATTTACTAATTCTGGAAGTGACAATTTCAGAGCCACCGATAACCATCTTCTCCTTTGTCAGCCGACGGTTTTGCTTGCAGCACCCCATTAGATGCGACCTTAGCAGCTGCTGCAGTATCTTCTACCCAGGATTTTACTCCTTCAATTCGGCTACAGGCTCATCTTAACCAAATGGCCGACATGCACATGATAATCGGTAACCAAAATTTCAAGAAATACTACAGGACCATGATATTCTTACAACACAACCCCTACTTGTTAGCATGCCATAATCATTGCTCAACTCAAGCTTTCATTCCTGCGTTACTCTGTTCATGACACATGAACTTTGTGAAGCTAATTTATAGGTACCCTGCTAACATACAGAATGCATAGAAGAACAAGGACTGCTAAATACAGAATACATAGAAGAACAAAGACTATATCAAAGAAATGAGATCTATACACTGCTAAATACATATATACATGCTGCGTAATGAAATGAGATATGTACACTGCTAAATACAGAATGCATAAAAAGAACTTAAAAGAACGAATATATATGCATAGATCAACGGCTGGGATGAGCAAAACTGTCATTTTAGTGGGATGACCAATTAGTCTCAGCTAATTAAGTTTAATCAATGCTTGAGATCATAGCTGAACAGAATTTAATGGAATATCAAATAGATTTAATCCAACCTGTACAACCAACTAAGATCGTGGATTAGAATTGCTCCCAAAATCAATGTTGTGGATCGAGTATTTGAATCTGATGGTAGATAGATCTCACATGTTTCATTAGGACAAGACACCCGATTCATTTGGTCATGGCAGATTGATTCTGCTAATTGATCATACATCACACAGTAAAAAAATTAGCAAATTTAACTAAAAAAAAAACTTATGACTATTCAGCACATTTCGGTTTCACAAGATCTCTCCAAGGGGGTTTCACCATAACTCAGGATAACCTCTTCCTATAGCAACAGAGTAATAATATATTAACAATGGATTCCCCAACACAGAATGCCAACAGCTGGGATACCGAGGTAAGCTATCAGCTTGTGATAGTGAGGAATAGCATAAAGATGATTCTCTTGCTGTAACGCAGAAGGGGATAGAATGCCGTAAGGAAAAGAAATGAGAGTAAGAAAAAAATTATGCCAGATGTAGTGCCTGTGTCAAGGGCACACTTCGCTGTACGATGAACCCCTTTGGGTCTCGTTGGATGCCATGATATGCAAAAATTCATTGTTCTGCATAAAAAAAAAAACTGTTCCAGGCCAAAACATTTTCCAGTGAAATGAGAATGAACCCCCTAAGGGGATTAATATGCAGGGTAAGGTCTTGAGGTTGTGCCAATTACAAAGTTTAGGAGGAATAGACCCTGAAGGCGATTCATTGAAATATCAAGAGACCTCAGCTCGCTGCCATTTCTGTGAGTCGATGGCAGCACCCATGTGGACTACTCTAAGAAACATCTACCACTTCTGATTTGGGGCAAATCCCCAATGAAACCAGAAAAATCACCATGAAAATCTGATTAAAAAAAAACCTTTTTTATGGAAAAACAAGCATCGTTTCGTAGGGGCTTAAAATCTTTTAAAATAAATCAGACCCCAAACACAGCTAGCCTACTTTTGGAGAGGTTGATGGTGCCATTGAGAGGCGTCCTTGATCCTCAATGCATGACCCACCATGAAGGTAAACCACATCCACTCAAAGAAAATGGATTTACCACATATATCACCTGAATACCAGGCCTAATTAGCATAGTGTAGATATAAGATGGCTTCTCACCTGCTGTCTTGAACTGTTTGCCTTCCGGATGCCGCCCTTTTGAGATTGGTTTATTGGATGAAGGAGGCGCAACGCTCGGGACTGACTGCAGGAAAAGGGGACTTCTTATGTATACTTTGCCGATCCACTGAAGTCCTCTGGTTCTTCGTGAAAGGGGAAACCAATGAGAGAAGGGGAGCTCCTCTTGATCTATTCGGTTGAAGGGGAATGAAGGCAGGCCTTGTGAAAAGGGGAGAGCTGGGGTTAAGGGAAATCGCCGATGGTGTCAACCTCCTGCTGATCGAGAGGGAAAGAGATGAAAGGGGGAGTGAGGGGAGAGCTGGAATCGCGGAAGCCTTTTGCTGGACCCTCTTCCTCTCTTTAATAGCCTCCCCTCAAATCCCCTTTTTTTTCTCTCTTTAGCCGACCTTGATAACCCTTAAAACAAACTTTTAATTTTTTTTGAAATCTTTTTGAAAAAGAGAACTCACCGTTTTGAGGGGGGACGACTCCCTTTCTCCGGAGACATTTTGAAACTTAGGTAAAGTAAAAGTTTTGGGTTTGAAAAGTGATAAAAAAAAACAAAACAAAAATGATAAAACAAATTTGTTTTTTTTTTCTTTTTTTTAAGGTGGTGCCACCTCAACTGAATTTGAAAACCTTTTGAAAAAATTGTTTTTTTCTTGGCAAAGAGTCTTAGTGGGGTGCCACCTACGTGGGCCCACTAATTATTTTATTAAAATTGAGTTAAAAAAAGTTTTATAAATCGGTGCCACTTCCGAATGGGCCCTATTTTGAAAATAAGAGAAATTTTTGAGAATTTGAGTGTGACACCACCTCGGAGTGGGTCCCACATCACTTATTTGAAATAAAAGCCAAGTGAAAATTTTGGAATTTTCATAATTGTAGGCTAGTTTTGGAAAACACGAAGCAAAATTTGGATTGATTTCAAAACTTAGAAGAAACTGGTCCTTCAGGGCAAAATTTTGAAAGATGTAGAGAAATTCGGAGCCCTTTTGTAAAAGTTTGAAATAATGTCTTATGAATTTGAAATTGTGTCCCCCTCTTTTCAACTGACAAAATCTTGAAAATCAATCTCCAAAACTATCCAGATCGTTTTCTTGAGAAAACTTTTGTAATTCGGAGCCTTGGGGGTAAAATAGGAAGAATTTGGCAATTTTAAAAACCCAGGAGTTTGAAATCAATTTTGAAATATTTAAAACTCGAATCTGGATTGACATTTTTGAAAATCAGGAGTTCTGGATCTCAAAATGACATGCTGTGCAGTGAAATGATATGAAATGCTCATGCGATGTTATGCAAAGACATGTTTCCTAAAATGCCATTCTGAATTCAAAATTGGAATTCTAGCTTCTTGTTGAGAATAGGATTTTGAAATTTTGCAGTTTGAAGATATTTCTGAGTCCAAATGGAGAAATTTTGAGACTGAGGAATAAAATTTTGGACTTTCTACCATGTTCAATATCAGAAAATGACCATTTTGCCCTTCATTGATTTCGGAGAACCAGAATGTAATGATTGGTGAAAATGTCAAGAAGGTGAGTGAAAATTTGGGGTGTTTACAATCATCTAGTGCATATTGTTAATATTGGTATCAAAGAGATGACTGCTGATCCTCTTACTAAAGGGCTAGCATCGGGATTGTATTTTGAACATGTATTAAGGATAGGCTTGTTAAACTCTTTTTAACACATGCATAAGAATAAAGTGATTATATACAATTTTGATTCTTATTATAGTTGTTTATTGTTAATCTCATAAGATTAGAGATTTAACTAAGAATCTGTAGAATAGATTTTAAAGGTCAATCTATTCATCAAGCAATTCCCATAAAGTATTCGATCAAGGGTTTATCACTGGGACAAGTGGGAGAATGTTGGCTTCACCCACACAATGTGGGCATTACCCGCATTAAGGACCCCATAAAGGGTGTTCCTATCAGATAAGCCCCACGATTTTAGAAGGAAACAATTACATAATTGTTACCTAATAAAGATTAATGCTATAAAAGGGGGTGTTGATGAGAGACCTCTGTGCAAAAAACTAAAGGAAAATCATATGTGATTTCCATTGTTGGGATTGGATCCTGCTCATCGTTGCTGGAGGGCTTGTGCTTATCAAGGGCTGCGACCGACTGAGGAGACAAAGATCTCAGAGTCGCCGATTCAGGTTCACTTATTGGTTGTTTGCAGACGGACATGGCCGATCCAGGTATGCCATCGCCATTCTCTTCCATAGGCCCCAACATTTCTCAAATAAAAGACCAGCTTGGCCACCAACCAACAAAGTTATGCAACACCTACAATGACCGGTCTAACGAGCAGGACCTCCATCACCCGGTCGGATGGTCGCTCAACTCCCTTGGCTCCTACCCCCATCACCCCTACTTCTCCACCTTCGTTTGTTCCTTCACATCTTCCCTTCCAAAATCCGGTGAAAGTAGTGGACACCACCAGCCAGATGCAGTTCGGCGATCGACTGCCAACCTGGTTTGGCCGATCGGAGCCCCATTCCCAGGCCTGTGCCACCCCTACAGTGCCTCCTTCTCCCACTTTTCCTACTTCATCTTGGCTTTATTCTTCTCTATCGCCACTTCCTTATCCAACATCAACCCCATTGTCTACTTCTCCTCCTCTGTAGATGCCCACTAACCTGTGCTGAGAATGCCCTCCACTGACGGCGATGAGTGAGCACATCATGTAATGCCCTAAATATTTAACTCAAAAATTTTGGAACAAAATTTTTTTCTTAAATCACAGCGAAAATATTTGATTAATCCCTCAGTCAAATAATATGGGTGGGTTACAAGAGATAAGACAAACTCAATAACATTAGGCAAATTAAAATCTTGCCTTGAAAGATTACAAGCCGTAAATGATATAATTAATGAATTTAAAGTCAGAGTTCCACAGGATATCCACAGAAGATATGGTCTCATGACACTGTCCGCAGTGATGACCGCAATTGCCTTAATATCTTTATCTGTTTCCTGAAAAATAATAATTCAGATGGGGTCAGACTACACCCCGTCTGAGTAAGAAACATAATATCAATATGAATGTGCTCAATGTCATGTGTACAAGTATATGTGCAACACATTGATATAAGAAATGCAAACATTCAAACAAGTTCTAAATATACAGTTCATCCAATACAAACATTTCACGGTTTAATACATAAAGAAAAAATATTAACGAGCGACACATCCTATGAATGAATCACATTTATGTTATAACGATTTTCAATGTAAAGGAAAGCATTACTAAGCTATGCATTACATGAATGAACCACAATCATATTATAACAAATGCAACATCAAGCATTGCGTGTATACTTGAAGACTCTCAAATGTGTTCTAACTTTATGTTTTCCTTGTTAATTACCTTGTGGGTATGCACATGCATTCAACATCATAGCTGACCGAGACCATACAGAGGGTCTATTATGCCTTTTAAATTAATACCCCGTATGACTAGCCGTACGAATATCCAAAGGGGATGGATCACGACCGAGAGAGTACTCCCCAGTGCTATAACTAGAATTAAGATGCACCCTGGTAACTTCTGCAGAAAACTTGGATCTACCACCCAGGATGTATTGGTAGTCCTGCCCCCCTAACTCTAAGGTCTGGGGACCAGGTGAGATGCCTAGCTCTCATAAAAACATAACTGTTCCACGGAGCTTGCACCATCTACCCTCTCTAAGGTAGACCATGGGTCCAGTAACATACATCTTTTTTTAGGTGTACCCAGAACCTTAGAAAACTGGTAACATATACCATTTTTAGGTATACCTAAAATTCTGAGAAACTGGTAACATATACCGTCTATCAGGTATACCTAGAATCCCAAAGTTAAGTTATATGTGTAAATATTACATTTTGTTTGTTGCTTCGTGTGAGTCATTGCACCACAAGGGATTTCCAAAATCCCAAACCCACACTCAGGCTGATTAAGCATATGCACATACCAAATCAATGTCCAATAGGCACAAACAATATTTCTTTTGAGTCGAGTACTTATACTCGCAGTATTTTAAAACATCATTTCTGAGCTAGGGTGTACGTTTTGTACCCCACTGATCATGCACTCACATGGCATGTCTCAAGTATAACTTCTCATAAGTGCTCATATGGCACTATAAAGGTTCTGCGAAACCCCAAGTTCGGTTTTGAGCTTTCACATGATCATGGCATGGCAAATGTCTTTTATTAGGCAATTTTTTTTGGCAGAACAAACATATATCAACCAGTACAAAACATGTCATAACATTTGCATGCAATCACAATTCAATTTATATGTGAATCAATTAGCATCATAAGTGCCCCTATGGTACCATAAGAGTTTTGCGTGCTCAGTTTAAATCTCGTACCATCATGCCGCCTGTAGTTTTTTTTTTCTTAATTATACAACTGTAACAAAGATATACATTTAACAACAGGTGGTCCATACAGTGGACATGATCATGACATTCACATGCAAATTTACATGATACATACAATATTATAAATAAAATGAACACCATAAATGATTTTTCATCCTTTGCCAAGGCTCAATAACAGAATAATACTCTTTTCATAGGCATGTAACAACATTTGCATTTTTTTTTTGCAAAAACACACTTGTACACTCATTTCAAATAACATGTTGAGCAGAACAATAAAATAACCACTCTTATATCGGTTGACCAGGTTTCCAACTGTGGCAACCAACGCAGATGAGGTTAGAACTATAACTTGAGTATCAAATCTTGCAATATTCCCACATGTGATAAGCATCAATTTCAAATATATTATCCATATTTTGTTTTCAGAACCTTGTGCTTTAAACTAGTGATATATATATGTATGTATTTCACACATACATATATAAATCGACTGGGCTGCGGCGGACCACCTCCGGTCCTATCATGGACCCGTATGGATATGGGTATTATGTCGACAATAAGAAATGAATATTAACAGTTTCATCATCATTTTTTTTAAAGGCAAGCTGAGTTGCGGCGGCCAGTGGTAGACTTGCTGCAACCACGACATAGGCACACCAACAAGGTGGTGCACCCTGCTAGTTATCTGGGTACAAGAAAAAGGGAAAGTGCAATCATGTCAACCTCAGCCTACTGCACCCATGTCGTGTGCAGCTAGTGTTGCCCCTCTTCAACACATCAGCACGGGTCTGCTGTGAGCAACAGGGCACAAAAGTGGCTACGTTAAGGCACAGGTGGCCAATTGGGTGTTGACAGGCTCAACTGATTAGCCTTAAGTCTCATATATATATATATATATATATAGTTTTTCTTTGAAATTAAGCTTGGAAAGGCAAACATGGGCTGCGAAAACCCCCAATTAATACAACAATTGTAGTGCAGTTCGAACCTATAGCACCCAACCAGAATGCCTTGCGCTAGCTATGCGACCGTAGCATTGCAGCGTCCAGCCAATGCAAGGTGCACTGGCTGTGCGCCAAACTGATCCGTCCGCTACCCTGTAAAATTTAAGCCTACTATGTCCATCATCGTAGGCTTAATAAGAATTCAGGTTCAAGAGGAATAGCATGTATTCCTCAGTAAAAACCTTAGATAAACAAAAATACTTGTCATAGCATTCTTGATGAACATTTAGATATAATGAATCATACGTTGTATATTTATGTCATGATTTTTCCCAGAACAACATAACTTAGGCTGTGTATGCACATGTAAATATTTTCAAGTCTTAATGGTTTACAACCCTACTTCATATCAAGAATCAACTTACGTATTAAATGAAACGGAAAGTGCTTAAATATACACACACCAAATTTAAATGTATGATCCATACAGCCACCACATGTTCACTGATAGTCAAGCTACCAATTTTTTTTTTTAACAGTACACATGAATCTAGTTTACCATATGTTATATGAACAATTTAAGAGAATCAAAAGTCTAAGTGCTTCACTACAAACAATCCGATTTTCATGATTTCAAGTATAGGGATAGATATAAAAAAAACAGTTTTGGAAAAGCTATGGTTTTCTAAAGGATCAATGTGTCACTACCAATAGATGAGTCAATAACTAAACATATTTGATCAAGACTAAGATGTGCAGGTCTGAACCTCAAATCCTACCGGTCATGACCTATGATAAGTTTGACAATAGACATCGAGATGGTCAATACATTCAACCCTCTTCCCTATATATACATATATATATACATATATATACATATATATATATATACATATATATATATATATACATATATACATATATATATACATATATATGTATATATATATATGTATATATATATATATGTGTATATTATGTATATATTATGACGATCCCATATGGACAACAATTACATTTTATTTCATATTTGTACAAGCTCAAAATAAACTACAGAATGAAACGATAATCACCCTATAGTAAGCATGCTTGATTATAAGTTTTTCTGTATACATATAATTAGAAAAATGCAGACTATATCAGATAGTTAGTAGAGATATTTTGCAGATTAATAACCAGTGTATTGGTCTATGCAAAACCAGAAACAAAAAAAATAAATGCAAAAAATGCTAAGGTTCACATGAATACATGGTTTTAGACTTACATCTAGAGAGAAATATGCAGATTGTTTAATTTCATGGCTACTTGCTGAAATAAATGTATCATGGTATATGTATTTGCATGGCTAAATGCATATACGTGCCCCACGACACTGCACACACGCATAGAGAAGTTATGCCCTTACTTCAATTTAATGAATCGTTCCCTAACAAGATCTGCCATTGTTTGTCTCTCGGTGCTCCCTTCACTTCCGACTAGAGCTTCTCCTAACGTGAGAGAGGCTAATGGTGGTTCTTGAGAGGGATAAGAGAGAGAGAGAGAATTAGCAAAATTGTGTGTCACTATTTTGCCAATGAGAGACCCCTATTTTATCTCTTTTGGTTAGGTAAATTTCAAAATGGTTTGAAATCTAAAACTGTGTATCCCTCCCAAACATTTTCTTCAGTAGGATAACTTTTAATCTAATGTACCATTTTTGCCTTTTCCCTTTTATGCACATTTGATTTTCCTAACTACTTTTCTTCTTTTTAATCTTGCCCTTCCTATACTTGTGGTGCAAGCCTTTCAAAAAGGAAAAATCATGGGAGAGATTCTTGCTATCTCCCATTTATTTTTCTTTTTCTTTTCTCCAGCCATATAGTCATCCCCAAATTCATGGAGGTTGAGAGAAAAATCAGCATTTTAAACTTCCTAGAAGGAGCATGTGGTAACTTCTCATGTTACCACATGTTTCTAGAGTAGATAAAACACATAGGTTTGGTTTTAATAATTTTTTTTTTGTAAAAAAATGCCAAAGTGCAAAAAGTCATGTGCCAGTACTGGGGGGTTTTTGAACCAGGGTTTAGGCAACAAACCTCTCCAGTGCACTATGTTCTATTTTGTTGCAATTATTGTATCTTTTAAACTATTTATGCGCGTCTAAGCCTTTATGTGTTTTTGTCAAAAAGAGAACATGTTTTTCTCAAAAACGTGTATGTGAGAATGGTGGGATTTGATCCTGCATTAAATCTCCAAGAGGTAACGAGTTTCTCCACTACGCTACACACTATTTTGTTGTAAGTTTTGTCTGAATTAATTTAGATAAACTCTTGTTCGACATTTTTTCCTAAACAGCTTCGCCTTTCCCAAGTGGATTCTCCCAACTTTTCTTACACAACTACAAAACTTCGTTAATTGTTCTTCGGTTCTCAAATAGGGACCACAAGATATTTGGATCCATCGGGATGCAATTGCAATCAGATTGGAATTCAGATTACAAATTTGAGTTGGATCTAAAATATACTTCAGATCTTCTGAACTCTCTAACTAGATTTTTGGATCTTGATTGAGATTCGATCGTATTTGGATCCATTGAGATTCAATTGAATTCAAATTAGATTTTAGATCCATCAAGGATCCAAATCCACTCACCCTAACCGAATCCAATTACTGGATTCATTTGATCGTATTCAGATTCAAGATCCATTTGGATCAAATCCATATCATACTATCATATTCATTTTAAAGAATTTTAACATTTATTTATTTTGATAATTATCAAAATTTTGCAGGTTTTACATTCTTTTCCCCTAAAAAAGAATTTCATCCTCGAAATTCGTTACAAGGACTAAACAACTAGACTGAAATATCTTTCTTGTATTTTAAAATTTTGGTTTTTCCTCGTATGTTATCCAATGAAAATCTCTTAGGTAATTTCAAAGATCCAATCTATGTGCTTTATTCTATATTATTATTATTATTATTATTATTAATATTTTTTATCATTAGTTATAACACTATGAGAAGAGAAGTTTGTCTCTTTTTAATAAATAATGTTCTCATTCATGCCTTATGCAAAATCTTATAATGTTTGTTCATGTTGTATCCTTATCACTATACAATGGACCGTAGTATATATGTTATTCCAAAAAAAAACTTTAAAACAAATTAAAATTTGAACCTCGTGTCTCGTTTAGAGAATGTAGAGTCCTATTTAGGATATATAAAAAAATCCCTTTCTGAATCCATAGTGGCATAGCCTGTATTTAATAGGAAGTGATGTATGACCTAAAGATATCAATTGACTCAGATATGATTCAGTGTTCAATGCGTATCTAATATCGATTCTTCAGATCCTATATCCTTGATAGGATTCAATTAAAATCTGGTGTTGGATTCAGGATCCAATTTTTTTTGAGTGAAGTCTGCATCCAACAAAACTTATATATCTATGCGTAAGACTTTAAGAACTTAAATTAGTCAAACCTAAGTGCTAGGACTTATAACCATTCAAATGAAATTTAAATCCAAAATATTCATCTTTATTCCCAAAGAACATAAATAGCAAAATTTCTTGGATTATATATTTATTCTAGTTCACTATTTAAAGATTCTTCCATATTCATTCTAACTTGGCATTGTGGTAGCTTGTTGTGTCACAACCTTAGTTAGGTGTTTAGTGAATCACAGAGATCGTCACACCTAGCTCCTCAAGCCATCTACTTAAACAACAAAATAACATACATCTCTTGCTTAACTTGATCACAACGTAGATTGAATGGCGTTCCTAGCAATATATCTAGGTTCTCGATTTTTACACAACAAATCAAAATTTTCAAGCAATAAAAACTTAATTCAAATACTATATACTCACAAAGCTCTTGCAGGGTCGCTGGAAGGCCATGAACCATATATTCTTTTCCTGCTCTGATGCCATAACTGTAACGCCCCAAATATTTAACTCAAAAATTTTGAATAATTTTTTTTCTTAAATCACAACAGAAATATTTGATTAATCCCTCATTCAAATAATTTGAGCGGGTTACAGGAGATAAGACAAACTCAATAACATTAGGCAAATTAAAATCTTGCCTTGAAAGATTACAAGCCGTAAATAAAATAATTAATGAATTTAAAGTCAGAGTTCCTCAGGATATCCACAGAAGATATGGTCTCATGGCATTGTCCGCAACGATGACCTCAATTGCCTCGATATCTTTATCTATTTCATGAAAAATAATAATTCAGATGGGGTCAGACTACACCCCATCTGACTAAGGAGCATAATATCGATATGAATGTGCTCAGTGTCATGTGTACAAGTATATGTGCAACACATTGATATAAGAAATGCCAAACATTCAAACAAGTTCTGAATGTACAGTTCATCCAATACAAACATTTCATGGTTTAATACATAAAGGAAGAATATTAACGAGCGACACATCATATGAATGAATCACATTTATGTTATAACAATTTTTAATGTAAAGGTAAGCATTACTAAGTTATACATCACATGAATGAACCACAATCATATTATAACAAATGCAACATCAATCATTGTGTGTATACTTGAAGACTCTCAAATGTGTTCTGACTTTGTGTTTCTCTTGTTAATTACCTTGTGGGTACGCGCAGGCATTCGACATCGTAGCGGACCGAGACCATACAGGGGTCTATTATGCTTTTCAAATTAATACCCCATATGACTAGCCATACGGATATCCAAAGGAGACGGTTCACGATTGAGAGAGTACTCCCCAGTGGTTAGAACTAGAATTAGGATGCACCCTGGTAACTTCTACAGAAAACTTGGATCTACCACCTAGGATGTATTAGTAGTCCTGCCCCCCTAACTTCGAGGACTGGGGATCGGGTGAGACGCCTAGCTCTCACAAAACATAACTGTTTCATAGAGCTTGTACCATCTACCCACTCCAAGGTAGACCATGGGTCCGGTAACATACACCGTCTTTCAGGTGTACCCAGAACCCTGAGAAATCGGTAACAAATACCATTTTTAGGTATACCCAGAATCTTGAGAAACCGGTAACATATACCGTCTATCAAGTATACCCAGAATCCCGCAGTTAAGTTATATGTGTATATATTACATTTTGTTTGTTGCTTTGTATAAGTCATTTCACCACAAGGGATTTCCAAAATCCCAAACCCACACTCGGGGTGATTAAGTGTATGCATATAGCAAATCAATACTCAATAGGCACAAACAATATTTCTTCTGAGTCGAGTACTTATACTCGCAGTAATTTAAGACATCATTTTTGAGCTAGGGTGTACGTTTCGTACCCCACTGATCATGCACTCACCTGGCATGTCCCAATTATAACTTGCCATAAGTGCTCATATGGCACTATAAACGTTCTGTGAAACCCCAAGTTTGGTTTGAGCTTTCACATGATCATGGCATGGCAAATGTCTTTTATTAGGCAATTTTTTTTTTGGCAGAACAAACATATATCAATCAGTACAAAACTTGTCATAACATTTGCATGCAATCACAATTCAATTTATATGTGAATCAATTAGCATCATAAGTGCCCCTATGGTACCACAAGAGTTTTGCGTGCTCAGTTTAAATCTCGTACCATCATGCCGCCTGTAGTTTTTTTTTTCTTAATTATACAACTGTAACAAAGATATACATTTAACAACAAGTGGTCCATATAATGGACATGATCATGACATTCACATGCAAATTTAGATGATACATACAATATTATAAATGAAATAAACACTATAAATGATTTTTCATCTTTTGCCAAGGCTCAATAATAGTATAATACTCTTTCCATAGGCATGTAACAACATTTGCATTTTTTTTTGGCAAAAACACACACCTGTACACTCATTTCAAGTAACATGCTGGGCAGAACAATAAAATAACCACTATTATATCGGTTGACCAGATTTCCAACTGAGTATCAAATCTTGCAATATTCCCACATGTGATAAGCATCAATTTCAAATATATTATCCATATTTTTTTTCAGAACCTTGTGCTTCAAACAAGTGATATATGTATATGTATGTATTTCACACATACATATATAAATCGACTAGGTTGCGGCGGACCACCTCCTGTCCTATCATGCACCCGTATGGATATGGGTATTATGTCGACAATCGGAAATGAATATTAACAGTTTTATCATGATTTTTTTTAAAGGAAAGCTGAGTTGCGGAAGCCTGTGGTAGACTTGTTGCAACCAGGACATAGGCACACCAGCAAGGTGGTGCACCCTGCTAGTTATCTAGGTACAAGAAAAGGGGAAAGTGCGGTCATGTCAACCCCAACATACTGCACCCATGTCGTGGGCAACTAGTGTTGCCCCTGTTCAACACAGCAGCACGAGTCTGCTGTAAGCAACAGGGCGCAAAAGCGGCTACGTTATGGCATCGGTGGCCAGTTGGGTGTTGACAGGCTCAACTGGTCCGCCTTAAGTCTATATATATATATATATATATATATATATATATATATATATATATATATATATATAGTTTTCCTTTGAAATTAAGCTTGGAATGGCAAACATGGGCTGCGAAAAACCCCAATTAATACAACAATTGTAGTGCAGTTCGAACCTATAGCACCCAACCAGAATGCCTTGCGCTAGCTATGCGACCGTAGCATTGCAGCGTCCAGCCAATGCAAGGTGCACTGGCTGTGCGCCAAACTGATCCGTCCGCTACCCTGTAAAATTTAAGCCTACTATGTCCATCATCGTAGGCTTAATAAGAATTCAGGTTCAAGAGGAATAGCATGTATTCCTCAGTAAAAACCTTAGATAAACAAAAATACTTGTCATAGCATTCTTGATGAACATTTAGATATAATGAATCATACGTTGTATATTTATGTCATGATTTTTCCCAGAATATATATATATATATATATATATATATATATATATATATATATATATATATATATATATATATATATATATATATATATATATATATATATATGAACAACATAACTTAGGCTGTGTATATACATGTAAATATTTTCAAGTCTTAATGGTTTACAACCCTACTTCATATCAAGAATCAACTTATGTATTAAATGAAACAGAAAGTGCTTAAATATACACACACCGAATTTAAATGTATGATCCATACAGCCACCACATGTTCACTGACAATCCAGCTACCATTTTTTTTTAACAGTACACATGAATCCAGTTTACCATATGTTATATGAACAATTTAAGAGAATCAAACGTCTAAGTGCATCACTACAAACAATCCGATTTTCATGATTTCAAGTATAGGGATAGATATAAAAAAACAGTTTTGGAAAAGCTATGGTTTCCTAAAGGATCAATGTGTCACTACCAATAGATGAGTCAATAACTAAACGTATTTGATCAAGACTAAGATGTGCAGGTTTGAACCTCAAAGCCAGTACCTATGATAGGTTTGACAATAGACATAGAGATGGTCAATACATTCAACCCTCTTCCCAATATATATATATATATATATATATATATATATATATATATATATATATATATATATGTATAGATCTGGAATGACATTCATAATATTATGACGATCCCATGTGGACAACAATTACAATTTATTTCATATTTGTACAAGCTCAAAATAAACTACATAATGAAATGATAATCACCCTATAGTAAGCATGCTTGATTATAAGTTTTTGTTTGTGTATGTATAATTAGAAAAATACATACTGTATCAGATAGTTTGTAGAGATATTTTGCATATCAATAACCAGCGTATTGGTCTATGCAAAATCAGAAACAAAAAAATAAATGCAGAAAATGCTAAGGTTCATGTGAATACATGGTTTTAGACTTATATCTACAAAGAAATATGCAGATTTATTTAATTTTATGGCTACTTGCTGAAATAAATGTATCACGGTATGTGTATTCGCATGATTAAATGCATATACATGCCCCACGACACTGCACACACACATAGAGAAGTTATGCCCTTACTTCGATTTAACGAACCGTTCCCTAACAAGATCTGCCATTGTTCGTCTCTTGGTGCTCCCTTCACTTTCGATTGGAGCTTCTCCTAACGTGAGAGAGGCTAATGGTGGTTCTTGAGAGGGATAAGAGAGAGAGAGAATTTGCAAAAATCATGTGTCACTATTTTGCCAATAAGAGACCCCTATTTTATCTCTTTTGGTTAGGTAAATTTCAAAATGGTTTGAAATCTAAAACCGTGTATCCCTCCCTCACGTTTTTTTCATTAGGATAACTTTTAATCCAATGTACCATTTTTGCCATTTCCTTTTCATGCACATTTGCTTTCCCTAACTACTTTTCTTCTTTTTAATCTTGCCTTTCTTATATACTTGTGGTGCAAGCCTTTCAAAAAGGAAAAATTGTGGGAGAGATTCTTGCTATTCAAAAACGCCAAAGTGCAAAAATCCATGTGCCAGTACTGGGGGGTTTTGAACCAGGGTTTGTCCCCATAGAGGCAATGAACCTCTCCACTGCACTATGTTCTGTTTCGTTGCATTTATTTTATCTTTTAAACTATTTATGCATGTCTAAGCTTTCATGCATTTTTGTCAAAAAGAGAACATGTTTTTCTAAAAAACGTGTATGTGAGCGTGGTGGGATTTGAACCTGCATTAAATTTCCAATAGGTAATGAGTCTCTCCACTACACTACACTCTATTTCGTTGCAAGTTTTGTTTGAATTAATTTAAATAAACTCTTGTTCAACATTTTTCCCTAAACGGATTTGCCTTTCTCAAGTGGATTCTCCCGACTTTTCTTACACACCTACGAAACTTTGTTAATTGTTCTTCGGTTCTCAAATAGGGACCACAAGATATTTGGATCCTTCAGGATCCAATTGCAATCAGGTTGGGATTTAGATCTCAATTTTGAGTTGGACCTAAAATATATTTTAGATCTTCTGAACTCTCTAACTAGATTTTTGGATCTTGATTGAGATTCAATCGTATTTGGATCCATTGAGATTCAATTGAATTCAGATTGGATTTCAGATCCATCAAGGATCCAAATCCACTCGCCCTAACCGAATCCAATTACTGGATTCATTTGATCTTATTCGGATTCAAGATCCATTTGGATCAAATCCATATCATACTATCGTATTCATTTTAAAGAATTTTAACATTTATTTATTTTGATAATTACCGAAATTTTGCAGGTTTTACACATCAGGCGAGTTTTCGTTGGTCGGTGCCCCCCCTGGTGTACCGCCATGGACGATGGGTGAGGGGGAGGGTTTACATACCCTTGCTCTATCACTTCACCACCCTTCTCCCATCCCTTCCCACGATGGTTCAGAGAGAATCAATTCATACTAGAATCGGTTCGATCTGATAGCAGCCCATTCAAGCGGTTCTAAGGCAACAAAGACCAGTTTGATGAACACATGGACCAATTCTCAGCTGTTGCAAGGTGGTTCATAGATTGACAGTGGGTTTCTCATGGTTTTGAACCCGAGTCCAATCCAAAATTCCCCAAACCCTTATTTGAAACCCACATTGACCAATTTTAACTCTTATTTGGACCCAGATCTAAACCCATGCCACCCAAAAACCTTTAACTCCTACTCCAAGTCCCAATTCGACCTGAGATCCCCAACTCTATCTCAGACCCATAGCAATTTTTGGCTTTATCAAGGCTCAAAATCAGTGCGAGAGTACACTGTAGATTGGCACCATAGGCTCAGAGTTATAGGACTCCTGATCAACAAGTCCTTAAGTATATCGTTAGATTTCGTAATTGCATTTTCTTAAACTATATTTTAAACAAGTTTTTCAATGTGTGTCAGACCTTGAAGCATAGATAAAGCCCGCTCAAAATCCCCTCCCATAGGCTAGATCCAATTAGGTTGTGTTTGGAAGGAGGGTGTCAGAGGAAGTGAGAGGGCGTCAGACGTAGAGATGGCAGTCATTTGGATTTATATAATTGTCATTGGATATTGGATCATTGTGTTTGATCCATATCATTAGGAAAAGTTTATTTTGATTGAAAATTTATAGTTACTTGAATTGTCAATAGGAAACTTATTTAGAGTTTTTTAGGATTGTAAATTGCTCATCTATAAGTAGATGAGAAATCCAGGAGAACTTATTAGTTTCAGTTTTTTTTTTATTTCCTAGTTAAAAATAAATAATTTTAGATGTAACCATAGTTGATAGTTTGGTAGATTTTTCTTCATAAATTTGACGACAGGTTTATGTTATGTAGAAGACATGATAAAACTTTATAATATAGTAAATAAATCATGCTAAATACATCTTTATGGTTGATTTTAGCATTTGATGGCTAGATCTATATAAACAAGAGTGTGTATCACCGTATCATATATATATATATATATATATATATATATATATATATATATATATATATATATATATATATATATATATATATATATATATATATGAGCCTAAAAAGGTTCTTATTTTCAGTTTTGGTCTCCCAAGATGTTTTCTGTCTCTCTTTGACAACCTTGGTTGATTCACTATTAGTGGCTGTAATTGTATCTAATATATCATTAGAATTCAATTTTCATGAGAGAGAGAGATCAATAAATGCATATGGTAAAACTACAATGTTGCCTGTGCAAAAAGATGCAAAATTTTGAGTCTAAGTATGTAACGACCCAAATCGGGGCCTCTCAAGCCCAGGTTCATGGACGTTAGTTTCAGAGGAAAATTACTATAATAACCTAAAAACAACTTAAAGAATCATGTTAGAAATTTTTTTCATTCAATAATTGAAGGTCCATACAACCATTTACAATAACCATAACCATCTAAATACAACTATCATAAGTAGAATAAACAAAAGAGTGAAGGTGAGCCATACTTCGAATATGATAAAATCTAGTGGCAGAGTTAAAGTCCTCAACTAATTCCTGCGATTGGTAGCAGTTTCTGAACCTACAGTTGTAACAAAGAGAGGGGATGAGTCTACAACCCAGTAAGTTTTTATTTACAAATAGACATGACCGTTACAACTATAGTGAGCTCTAAGCTCCTACTCTTAGTTTAGTTTGCTAATTATGCATATATATTGTTTATGAATTTTACTTCCCTTTTACTATATCTTTATCATCATATTCAAACTCAAACTCATACTCTACTCTAATCGGCTATTCTAGACATAGTCTCGTTGGGCGTATCAACCTATGTAGACAACTCAGAGTCTACGGCGTTGGCCAAATATATAAACCAATCACAATAACATAGTCCAAACCAGCCCAGACTATAGACACAAGTGCTGCAGCTCCTCGCCGGTTGTAAGCTGGGAGCTACAAAAAGCTCAATTGGTAGCTAGCCAAAGAGCCAAAATGGCTATACATGCCCCCAAGGTACTCAATGAGCTATACCTGCCCCCAAGGTGTCTCAATGAGCTATACCTGCCCATAAGGTGTCGAGAAGCTATATCTGCTCCCAAGGTTTTGTGGTTCATGCTACATCCTACATATGTCTAGTGGGCAATGTTTTAACCCAACGTTTGAGATATTCCTAAGGTACATGCTGAGAAACTATAAATAAACAATGCATAAATTTAAAACAAATAATATACAAATCCTAACTTACTTTTATAGGAATCACAGTTGCATTTGGCATATGCAATAAGCCTTTTAAACCCTTGGGTTACCTCAATGGACGAGTAAGGTCTCGTGGGGGTTTGCAGTTGTAAACACTTCAAATTTTCCATCTTCATTCACAAACCCTTTTCTCTTGCCACTGGGGACCCACTCTCTAAATCCTTCAGGGAATCAGTTGGTCGATATCTGAGCCAGGGCCATTCAGAACCCGAATTTTGCCCCAAATTCAAATATTCCAAAGGACAATCTCCATTATGGCCCAATTTCAATCATCAATCTTTACCTCAGAACAGAAATGTTCAACTCTCTATTTCTGTCAGGGGTCTGGGACTTCAAATCCCTCATCCTGGGTTTGCCTTTTGCATCTTATTCCATATCATCTCACATCATTATATGTTATTTCATTGCATTGCATCTCATTTTTGAGATCCAACACTCTTGTTTTTCAAAATATTCAATCCAGATTCGATTTTAAAACTTTTCTTTCAAAATCAATTTCAAATACCTGAGTTTTAAATCGACATTTTGCCATTTGTTAACCCCCAGAATCTTAAATTCTTTTATTTCAAAATATTTTCTTTATAAAATGATCTGGATTCATTTTAAAAACAATTTTTAATTGATCTCAGTTCTCAGATGAGACATATCTAGGTGGTGTCGCTTTTGGATTCCTTCATTCTTCAAATTTCTCAAATTTTTAGAGTCCTAGTCGGAACAAGATTCTATCTTTTTATGTTTTAAACCTTTTTCAAAATTCTATTTTGGTTTTAAATTAGAGGTAGTCTTATCCCTTGTCCATTCCTGTCATTTTGGCCAAAATCTCAGAGTTTCAGTCGGATTAAGACTCTTTTTTAGAGTTTCAGTCGGATCAGAACTCTACTTTTCACCTTTATTTTTATCTCTTTTCGAGAAAACCTTTCAAAACCCTTCATTTTGGCCAAAATTTTAGAGTTTCAGTTGGACTAGGACTCTACCCCAGAGTCCTAATAGAATCAAGACTCTATCATGATATTATTTTTTTATTTTATTTTCACTTATTTTCAAAAGTTCTTTTTAAAATCTCATCATTTGTTTCTCAGAAAACCAAAATTTTTTGGAGTTCTAGTCGAATTAGGACTCTTCCTCAGAGTCCAAGTCAGATCAAGACTCTGAATCTGACTTTAATTTCTATCTTATTTTCACTTATTTTCTAAAACCCTCTCATTTGTTTTCTAGAAAATCCTAAATTTTAAGAGTTTTAGTCGAATTAGGACTCTGTCTCAGAGTCCCAGTTAGATCAGGACTCTAATTCTGATTTCAGTTCTCACCTTGTTTTCATCTATTTTTGAGAAAAAGCTTCTAAAACCTCCTTGTTTGTTCAAAATCCTGAGACTTTTAATCGAATTAAGACTTTGTTCCAGAGTCCCAGTTGGATTAGGACTCTAATTCTGATTTCAGTTTTCATCTTGTTCTCACCTGTTTTTGCAAAAAACTCTTAAAATCTTCTTGTCTGTTTTAAAAAAAATCAAAATTCTTAGAGTTTAGTCGAATTAGGACTCTATCTCAGAGTCCTGATCGGATCAGGACTCTGTTCTGATTTTTGTTTTAACTCCAATTTTTACTAGTTTTTAAAATCTTTTCGCCTATTTTTTTTAAAAAAATCCAATTATGTAGAGTTTTAGTCAACTTAGAACTCTATTTCAAGAGTTTCAGTTGAACTGAGACTCTGACCCTAACTTCGTTTTTCAGCCTATTTTATCAAATTCTGAGAAAACCTTTTAAAATTCTTTTATTTATCTTTCAAAAATGCCAATTTTTTAGAGTTTCACTCGAATCAGGACTCTGTCCCGGAGTCCTAGTCGGCTTAAGACTCTAAATTTTTGTGATTTTAATCTTTTATTTTCATTGTTACTCATTTTAAAAACCCTGTTTCTCAACCTTTGTTTTAATCTTTTCAAAATCCAATTTTATCAGCTTTCTTCAAGCATGGCCCACCCTCCAGGGGTGCAAAACCCTAATTTTTAATTTTATTTCATTTTATGTCTTTCATATTTCAAAAATACAAAAAAATATTAGTTAGTTTAGGTGTCCTTTTAAAGTTTTTGAGAAAAATCATTTTACCCCCTTGTTTTAAAGTTTTAAAATCGTTTTCTGAAAAACCAAGTGGGGCCCACTCAGAGTGGCATCACATTTGAAAGAGTTAGGGTTAGCTTAGAGTTAGTCAACGTCCTAATTAGGTTAGGAGTCTATAAGGATCAAAACTTGATTTTAAAATTTTTATTTCTACTTTAGATTTTAACTTAGGATTTTAAAGTTTTAAAATTAGGGTTTTAAAAAAAAAGTGGCGCCACATTTAGAAGTTTCCCAAATCCTTTAGAATTCTAATTAGTTCAATTAGGGTTAGTAATTAGAGTCCCACCTAGGTTAGAATCCCACCAAAAATCTTCCCCCCTAGTTGGTTTTAGATATAATTTTAAAAAAGTCAATAAAAGCATTAATTACACCCTAATTAAGTGGGATTTCAAATAGCTATAAATAGGGACTCAACGGGGGTCAATTTTATGAGTTTTTCCTCTCTCCTTCTCTCTAATTTTTATGCTCTCTCTCTCTCTTTCAGCTTTCTCCATTGCAGCAATCTTCAAGGTAAGTTTCATTTACTTTATTTCATTAATTTTATTATTTTTTTATGTTTTTTTTATGGTTTTCACCATTGCCTCCCCTTTATGAATTTCAAGCCTAGTTTTCATTCAAAAATCATAAAATCGATTCAAAAAAGTGATCTAACACTATTTGAGGGCATTTTCCATGATTCCAATCCATTGAAATTGTTAGAAATATCATTTTTTATATTTAAGCCAAATAAAAGATGAGATTCGCCCCTTCAATGGGTCAAATTGCTCTTTTCGAAGACTAAATCAAAATGTAATCGTGTATTCCCTAATTTTCTTTATTTTTTATCGTGTTTATGTTTATTTTAGTCATTCAAATGTCAAATCCAAATTTATGGTGTTATTTTCATATTTTCTTTATTATTTTTCATGTTTAGATTAGGGTTTTTCAAGTTTTATCGATAATATGTGATCCTTGATCCTGAGCACGCGGGAATGATGTTATGTCATGCTCGATTTCTTGTGAAAAAAATATGTTTTTTTTAGGATTAAACCGTAAACATGTCAGTGATTTCCTATAAAAGAATCGTATTATTTTGGGTTCTATAACTTTATCAAAAAAATATAAAACCGAACCTTACTTTATAAACCGTGAAATCGCTATGTGGATTTGGGAACAACTTGACGATGCGATATCTCCCTCATCAAAGATTTGATTGATAATCTGTAAGTTACAGTGTATTCGTTATCATGTCTAGTATTTCTTGTAAATGTTTCAGATTTTTATACATCTGTTTGCTATTTTTACTCTGTCAGAAAGTAGAATCGGTTTTACAGAGCTCGTTATGCATTATCTAAACCCTAGATCGTTTTGTGTCATTGTCAATTATATCACCCTCACTAGAGATCCAATCGATGATCCATAAAAAGGAAAATCTTTATATGTCTGCTTTCATCTGCTAAAATTTTATAATTTTTTAATATGATTTATTATATTTCTCTATACCCGAAATGGGATGTATTTATTTTAACTTGTTACATATAAGCCGAAATCAATCGTATATTGCCGGAGTGATATATCCCTAACCGAATATGATTTTTATGATCGATAAAAAAGGAAATCTTTATTTTTATGTCTAGTATATCTCTGTAAATTTTTATGAATTTACATGGTGATTTGATACCTGATTCGAGCTTGGCACTGTGATAGGTACGTGCCCACTAGCAAAATAATATATTTTAGAGTTTTATTCAACTTTTATATTAAAATAATGTCAAAAATATATTTTTTTGAATGCAATTTAATTTTAGAGTTACTAGAACTATCCATGTTGATTTTTACTGATTTTTGAATTTAGTTGATATATTATTTGATTAAATCATGAAAACAGGGTGCCTGCAAAGTCCTGGTTCGAGTAAAACACTGGTGAAAATCACTAATTTTATGATATTTTGATTTTTTGATATAAAGTTTTATGTTTTTAATGTTTTATTTATAATCATGCTAGGGTACTTTACACCTGATTTGGTGTTTATTTGAATCCATTTGAGCCCTAAATCTAAAGTTTTACAAAAATCTTTTCTAAAAACCCTAATTTCAAGGCCATAGTCTTATTTTCAGGGGTATTTTTATTATTTTCCTCCAAATTTCGAATTTTAAAGCTGTTTATCTTTATTAGTTATTCAATTTTATATCAGATTTTAGCTTATATCTGGATAAATCCAGTAATTTCTAGATATTATTGGATAAATTCAGAAAAGCCAAAATATTTTCACTAACATGCTTTCTAGTTTTGCATGGACATTCAATAGTGTATTTTCTTTTATTTTTTCCTCTTTTTATGTAAATTGTAATTGTAAATATTGGAATAAGAATTTTCTTTTCCTATTTAGAATAGGATTGCATTGCATATAATTTACTTTTTTTTTCTTCTTCATATAAATGCCAATGTGTGATGGATGATGATTCATGCATATTCAAACTCATTATGGTCTACACGAATGGCACGTGCACTAGCTTCTAAGGAGTTGATAAACTCGGTGGGTTTCGTATTTATGGTCATAGTCAGAATACAAATGAAACCTAGATTTATCATCTTCTTCTAAGCCACAAACGACCTACAATCTTAGGCTATCTTAAAAAACCATTGCATATTTCAAAGTTTTCTAAACATTTTTCTCCCTTTAGAATCAAATAAACTATATTCAATACATATTCGTGGCCATAGTCAGGGATATGTAAAGAATTTATTTCATCAAAGTTCTATAAGGCAAAAAAATCTCTTTTTCAAATGATTTTCATAAATTCTTAAGAAAATATTTTTGCAAATTGCATTCATTCATTCATCTAGGATAGATTGCATCATGAAAATATTTCATAGGGCCACACGCCCAGTCTTTTGATCAATCCAATATCAGAAAATCAATTTCTTAAAGTCCCCCTGAATTTTCTTCAAAAAAATTGACTTTCCCAAGACACTAAGGTTTTCCTCTTCATCAAAAATGATTTTCAAGGGATTTTCAAATGCTTTTCTAAGTTCAAAAATCGATTTTCCAAGTTTCAATAACTTCTCAATTTCAGAATTTAAAGAAATGAACTTTTCTCAAAGTTATTTGAGTTTCCTTCAGAATTCGATTTCCTCAAAACATAAAGATTTCCTCAGAAATCGATTTTCCTTTTCTTCAAAATACTTTCTCAATGTGATTCACGATTTTTCAAAGTATACTCTTTTACAAATAATTTTTAAATCTTCAAAGAAAACATCATGTTTTCAATCTGCATTTTCTGAAATCCATAGCACATGCCTGATTCTTTGTGCATTTAGGAATATAACATCAATTTAGACAAGAACAAAGCAAAACACCAGTTTGATCCTTGGTTCGATTACCCCTGGTTATAGTGCCAGGAATGGTTGAACCTCGTACCGACAGGCGAGTCCCATTCTTCGAAATTATCCTGCATTTTAAAACAGAGGCGAGTTATTTTCAAAATCTTTTTCAAAGGTCAGTTTGACTTGCAAAAGTAAAATTTTGCAATGATAATAGAAGTGATGCTACCCACAAAAATCTCTTGTCATGCATATATAAATTTTTTCAAAAAGCATTAGGCAATTAAGAAATTGGTTTAAACAAATATTTCATGCAATTATATTCACACCACATATTTAGAGTTTTAATATGCCTCCATAGTAGAAAAACTTTTCCTTTCACTTTTCTTGAATTTGCAAATATCTATGCTTTTTTCTTATAAAATCAAATACAATCATGCTATTGCTTATTTATCATCACTTGTATGTTTTCTGCACAGGTTTTTATAATTATTTTTAAGCAATAAATTTTTATTAAGCTCTTATTATTTTTTTTTTCAATTTTTCACACTTTTTCTTTTCTGTTGAGCACTATTTCAATGTTTAGGTTCTCGTGACCTGTGTAGCGAGATTTGGGTTAGTGACTCTCAGGCCAGATGACCTTAGGGCACCATATACAAATTATCCCTCAGACTTAATTGCTTAAGTCACTAGACCTTAGATTTTCATAGTTACATATAGTCCTCTTCCTGTCGTGTGTAATGCCTACATCTCTTAGGCTCTCTACTAAGTCTATGTAACAGACTTTCAGACCAGTAGCTCCCAAACCAGATGACTTTAAAGCACTAGGTGTAAAACACCCTTCGGGATCTACTTGTTCGAACCAAATAGGCCACAGATGTTGACTAGACAAGGAAGTGTGCTCCTTGGTTTCTCTTTTCAAGCAGGAAGGCAAACACTTCGACTCATGTCTCAACCCAGCTACTAGGGAACAACCAAGACATCAAACAAGCTAAACGTATGCTTTATTTCCTTTTAATCTCTTATTTCTTTATATTTTTTACTTGCTTAGTTTTCCCAAATCAGGACTGTGCATATTCATACTTATGATTCAAAACAAACTCTAACATTCATATACAATCTTTTCTTTAAAATCCACATAAATAACCACTTCTTTTAGATTAGTTTTAGCAAAAAAAAATCACATGGAGCTTAAAAATGTCTAAAATGTTAGATTATGTAAAATTATTCATAAATGCTTTAACTTGTTTCTCAAAAGCTTAATTTTTATGAGTTTTTAACAGATACATGGATAGAAAAATTTTTGAGGTGTGCATCTCATATCCTCTCATGCCTAAATAACACTATCCCTAGTGGCATATAATAATGCAAACATGCAGATGCTCATGCACACGTAAAAACATAAAAGAAATATTAAAGGAAGAAAATATACAACCTGTTTATACGCAGAGCCTCTTGAGCTGATTGTCACCTTGTCCTCGCACCACCACCATGCATATTCGAATGCATGATTTTCTACTAGTTTGGAAAATGATACACTTCTGTGAAGGTGCCCGGTAACCTGTAACTTATAACCCTAAAGCATAAAAGATTAAACCATATATCCATGACAATCTAATAAAAAAAATAAAAATGAAAAGAAAATAAGCAATCTAATTCTACTCTTACTCTATACGTATGGTACAAGATCTCTGCTCAAATCCTATTTCTCTACAAGAGATTGGGATGATTTCACCAACTCGAATTATACGTAGAAGAAAATGGATCGTTCATAGGTTTGGCAAATCCTTGAGCAGCCTGGACTTGTTCTTGAATAAATTTAGGGTACTAAGATGCCGAAAGACACTCACTAACATGTGTCGGACCGACACACAGAACACATACTGTAAGAGTATGCGATGGGCCCGCAAGAAGTTGATCAAGCATCTGAGTAATCAAATCTACTTTACTCATTAACTCAACTGCTTTAATTTTCAGAGCACCACCTTTTTTTACAATCCCTGGTGTGGTTCTCTCAACACGAGAGCTAGATGCATGATGTAATGAATTTTTGGTTAATGTATCAAACAACCGCCATGCCTCATCTTCGCTCTTTAACATGAATGTGCTCCCACAAGAAGAATCAATCATCTGATGATTCTGTTCAGTAGACCATCATAAAAGCACTGAACCAATTGCCATCTCGACACTTGTTGATGAAAACACTTTCTAAGGAGATCTTTCATCATCTCCCAGGTCTTATAAAATTGCTCGCCCTCTAGCTCTAAGAAGCTAGTAATGGCTCGCCTAAACTAGTTGGTACGACCTATGGGAAAATACTTTTTTAAGAACTCTTTTTGCATATGATTCCATGACCCTATTTCTATGGTATCTAAGGACTTTAACCAATACTTAACCTTGTCCTTCAATGAAAACGTGAAGAGGGTCAACTTTAAAGCATCATTCTTGAAATTTTGGATTTTCATGGTAGAGCATATTTCGAGGAACTCGTGTAAGTGCCTATAGAGATCTTTGTGACTAAGGCCATAAAAGGATAACATCTAAATCACACTGACATTAATCTCATATTATGATGCCCCTATAGTAGGTCTCCTGGTATAGGACACCTAGGTGTACTCTCTGGGTAATAAGTACTCCCTTAGAGGGCGGGTAGGAGCAGCGAGCTCCATCTTACCCATTTCACATCGACCTTGAGGAGAATGAATTATTCTTTTAGGGTCTTTGACAAAAAGATGCAATGGATTACCCAAAGTCCTACTCCCTTGCATACATTGGTGTTTGGACCAGGTATGCACAACGAACCTAATCTAATTACAAAATACAAAAGAAAGTAAACCTATATATACTAACTGCGTTCAAACCTATACTAACTATCTATGTATAAACTAACCAACATAGATATTAATAAAGCAAGAAGTAAACTATTGCCTTTCGTCGGTCCCCGACAATAGTGCCAAGAATTTGATGTGATTTTGAAAACAATATTTTTAAACAAAAAACTACATGCCAAATAATAATTTAAAACCAACGCTTGCACTCGTTGCAGAGTAGCAAGTCAGATCGTCTCTTCAAGGAACAAAACTTAGGTAAAACAATTCACAAAAGAGCTTACTATATTAATAACTAGAAAGGAAAAGAATAATTACATTATTCTTAATTACAATGCTAACTAAAAATAAAAAAGGGACAAAAATAATAAAAAATATATAAATATTCTAACTAAGCTTTGGGCCCTCTAGCAAAATCCAAAGAGCTTTAAGAGAATATTCTGACCACCTAAGCCTACCCTCCTCTTTATTCTGACTCGAATAAACAAACTTGTAAAACAAAAATAAAGAAAAACTACTATATCCTAAACAGTTAATATAATGACTATCACATAAAAGGAATGAATTAAATCTAACTAATTAATATAAATAATTGGAATAAAAGAACAATAAAGAATAAATGAAATTAACAAATCGAAACTAAGAACCAAACTACAATTATCAACTAAACAAAAATATCGATTATTTGAAACTAAATTTAAACTATCTATGGACTAAGAGGAAATAACTAAACTAATGAAATTAATGATTAATAACTAAAACAACTAATCTCTAACGTGAACTTAACAAGAATAAACAAGAACTAACTAACTAAATTAACTAATGCTATCAAGAATTAAAAGAAACTAATTATCAAGAAAGCAATTAACTAACAAAAATTCAAGAATTGAACTAATTAACAAACTAAATAACAAACTAAATAACAAGATTAATAACTAACTAACTAATGTCCCTAACAATTGTCGGATCTTTAACAAAATTTGAATTTAAACTAATCTAAATAACGAATTTGAAACAATAACTAACAACTAAAATATCTAATCTAACTACTTAATCGATGAATTAAAAGAATCAAGAATCGGCTAAGCTAATCAATTAACAAAATATTCTATATTAATTGCAAGATTAAAATTAAAACTAAATTGACATGAATCAATTTATAACTAAATCTAAACTACAGAATTAAAACTGAAAATACTATAATTACTCATGATTATTCTAAGAAGAAAATAACTACTACTATGCTATTTAAACAGAAAATGATAAAAGAATGAATAAGCTAAGCTATTTTAATTACGCTAACTAAATTTAATCTAATCTAATTTAATGACATTAAACTAAAATCAATACTAATCTAACTACTGTAAAAACAGGAATTTAACATGAATTGAAACTACTAATTAAAAATAATTGACAACTAGCTAATTTGGCTGAAATAAAATCATATTAAACATGCAATAATACTGAGATAAATCAATTATTTTCTAACTAAATTCTAGAATAAAAATACTAGAATTAAAATTATAGAGATTTAACTAATTAAAAATAGAAAATTAACCTATTCTAATTGATTGGCATAAAAACTAATTATTCTATTCTATTTTAATCTATTGATTATCTAACTATCAATAAAATAGCTATTAACGACAGTTAAAATTAATCAAAACTGACTAATATTCTGAAAAAGAAATAAAGAACATGAATGAATAGTAATTAAACTAATTTATTTAACAAAAATAATTTAACCTAACTAGTCTGCTAGAATAAAAGAATAACCATTCTAATTAACATGACTATTAATTTAATAACGACCAATAAAAAACTAACAACAAATTAATTTGCTGGAAAATAAACAAAACAAGTATCAACAACTAATCTAACTTATTTGAGAAAAATAAACAAGAAAAACTAGATCTAATCATACGAACTTAAAAAAATGGAAAATAATCCAAAAACCCTAATCGACTAATTAAAAATTGCTAAATAATTAAATCTAACCTTAATACCAAAAATAAAAACCTAATTAAAATTCAACTAATATAAATCTAAGCCTAAACTGAACTGAAAATAACATGAATAATAAAAAAAACTAAACTATATGCATGATTTTGATTAAAACAGAATAATATGCTTGAAAATCAATAAAAATGATAAAAGACTATTTATGCCTAATTTTTATTTTATAAAAACGTGAATCTAAAATGAAAAAGAACTTGATCTAATCTAAAACTAATCTAATCTATTAAAATATAAAAATAAACTATTCTATGGGCTAATACAGAAAGTTTTTACAAATCCAAACTTGACCGATGGGCCTTTTCGGTTAAGTTCTTCGACCTGGATGACTCAAGATTCAACTAAAACTCCAATAAAAAAGATAACCAGACATTAGAAACTGACTCTAGACAATAAATAACGTGACATATAAAAAACCCAAAGCAAAACATAAAAGAAAAATGGCCAAGACTCGATTTTTTATTTTTTATTTCTAAAAAAAGTTAAAATAAAAATAAAAAAGTAGAGAGGGGGAGAAATGCACACTTCAAGGGCTGTCCGATGAGTTTGGGGGTAGAAAAGAGCAAACTTATACCTCAGATCTCATGCCACAAATATCTTTTTGTTGCTGGAATCCGTTCTTGGCTACAACACGATTGGGAACCCAGTTAACGAAGAGGGAGATTGATGGTGAAAAAAAAGAGATTAGTTGGTTGCAGAAGGAGATTTCTCCGTCATCGAACATGGTGGTAGATGGTGGTTCACACCAAATCTAAAGTTAAAGTTTCCAACCGTGGGTACCTACAACAAAAATGAATTCAAACAATGAAAAAGAAATACAAAATACGATAAAAAAGAAGAAATCTAGAAATCGTAGGCGAGAAAGAAGAAGGGGAAGAATAAGAAATCTAGAAAGAAGAGGGAAGCAAGGGTTTGGAGAGGGTACCATGAAACCCAAGGCAAAGACAACTAAAACAAGGTTGGACATCCCCTATTTATAGACATATTTTTACAAAATTATAAAATAAGTCCCTATTAAAACTATTTCTAAAATAGTACCTAAAATATTCTAAATTTTTTAAAAACTACCCCGTGCCACTTTCAAGGAGGATATTTTTATAAATTTTCTAATCCGATCTACAGACTTTGGTTCAGATGGAATATGGATCAAATCTAAAGGTCCATTATTACAGCTTTGAATCAGGCCTGGATCCAATTCGCATCGATACAGATCCAATTTCCCAGAAAATGCTCTCATTTGTTCATTTTAACTCAAATTTTGATGAAATTCGAACCGAAGATCTTTCATACTAAAACAACATAAACACATGTACTTAAGCTATAAAATCACATATAAATGCATACTTTTATGATAATATGATATGCATTTTAAGCATTATCAGTACACATGAGTTACATACCTCAACAATGCCCTAGACCATGCCTCTTAGTAGAGTTCCTTATTATGCTATATGTGGTTATCCTATGTACATTATTTTTTCAACCTTCATTTGTTAAAGTTAATGTATTATACAATCATCAATGTATGTCTACTAACTACTTTTTGACAAGTATTCACATGTCATAAATTTAAGGATAACATCCCATCACAGACTTATTAATTCACAACACTTACAATACCCCTCCCATGATATAAACATGACATTCTCAGAATAGATCCTATCTCAAAACTCTAGAACACTACACTCAATTCTCAACATCATACATCATTCTTTTACATGCAAGAATGCCATGATTTTCTTCACACAGGATACATTCATAATTTAAATCATGTTATAATGCAAGAAACATGTAGTATATATCACCTCATTTAAGCATCATATAGAATATCATGATTATAGATTCCTAAGCATGCTAAACAATTGTTCTATTCATAATAAAATAAAACTATCATACTTAAAATACATGTAATCATATCGTAGGATACCTAAAATAATCAACATGTATTTTATTTAACTAAGGAGGAATTTTTATATGTTAACATACTTAGAACGCTTAAATTTCAATTCTAAGGAATATCCTTAGCCTCTCGCAAGTTTTGATATGAAATCAACAAATATTCTATGTTATCATTTGAAGTCTCGTCTTTTGTGAAAAATTATAAATATACTTCTAGGCTTTAATACCAAACTCTTACTCTGTTCTTTAAGAGTTTGTCATCATATCTCCTATTAATGGATCCTACTTGAAAAGGAGAATCCAAGGATCCAAAAATCACTTGAATTCGACCTCGAGGTACCAAGTTATGCCTTGTTTACTAATTGGGCACATTGAGTGCAAAATGGTCTTTTACTTTTTGACCACCCCCAGTTCCAAATAATATTTTTTGATTTATATTGTCTTTATACCATATCTAATTCGTATTAAATTTTGGATCCAGATCTACTCTGATTTCAAAATGGATCACTTAGGATTTTCAACTCTAACTCTGGCTGGATCTTGGATCCGGTACGCCCGATCCAAACCTTTTCATGTTGGTTTGGCACAAGTATGACGTCTATGTTGAAAAATCTTGGATTTGGATAAAACTCCACTAAATCCACTTAGTTTCAGATCCACTTTGGGTGTTCACGATCTGATTTGAGTTTGGATCCGATTCGTGTTAAAAAATTGAGGTCTTCAGTATCTCGATTTTTTCACTGCACCCATCCAATTCCACTTACGTGCATATATATATATATTAAGAGTCTGATATTGTCTTAGTCTAGACTGAGTCGATCTGACCTGGACTAAGTTGGTCTATAGAAACAGACCAGACTTGGTCTGCCCAGACCAAGACAGTCTACCCTAAACATAGATCGGGCTTGGTCTGTCAAGAAAATAGACCCGACTCGGTCTGTCCAGACCAAGTCGATCTGCTAAAGCCAATCGAACCTGACTCAATTTGAATAGACCGGGTCGGTCTGCCAAAAGTCAGATTTGACTCAGTCTATTCAGACCGAGTTGATCTGTCACTAATACACAGACCGAGTCGGTCTGTCGCATCACTGTTTTTTTTACTTCTGCTTCTTTGCTAAGTATGGGCATGCCCATACTAAGTCAACTGGGTCCTCACCTGACCCGGCCCGGTCTGGGTCATGCCCAGACCAAGCAATGTGGTCGACACAACCGACTCAGTCTGCCATTCTACACTGACCGAGTCACCTCTCATGAAGGGTCAAGATTCAGTCTCCCCCTTCTTCTCAACTATGCGACAGTTTCAACAACCTCACTATTGTTGGGGCTGCTGCAACCCACTATGAATGGGGCGGTATCGGTGGTGATCGTCAATTGTCAGCGCCTGCCTACCTTTTTTTTTTTTTTCACCATTGGCCGATAGCGATAGCAGAGGAAAAACCCTATCCTTGCATCTCTGCAACTCACCAACAACCTCGTGGTTGCCACCGTCTTTTTCTTCGAAAAGGAAATAAGAGGGGGAGGGAACAAAACTTACCTATGGTCGGCAGAGCTGCCCCTCCTCCTCTCCTTCTTCCGTTTTCCATGAGTCTCTCTTTCTCTGAGTGTGATTTCGAATGGGGGAAGGGAGGAGCACCCATGCCTTTTATATCCATGGGTGAGGGTTGTCTGTTATCCCTTCACCTTCCTCTTTCCTTAATCGAAGGGAGGGCGAGGAATGTTTCCCCCTTCCTTCTCTCACTTTCCATTTTTGTGGGAGAGGGAGAGGGGTAATGTTTTCCTCTCCCGTAACTATCTGACGCTTCTCTTTTCGTAAAGTCTCCAGCTAGGCAACTGCGACATTACAATTTCACCCCCCTTAAAAGAAGATTCATCCTAAATGTTACTAAAAAATAACTAAAAAAATTGTGTGTGAATGTCTACTTCATTCTCTCATGTAGCTTCATTCTTACTGTGATGCTTCTATTTCACCAAGACTATCAGAACAATCTTATTCCTTAGTTTATGCTTTTTGAATTCTAAGATCTTGATTGGTTCTTTTCGAATACTTAAGTCTTCTTGGATATCCAACACTGATTCTACCATATCCAGTATATGTGAAGGATTTGACACATACTTTCTTAACATGGATAAATGAAACACATTATATATCCAAGAGAGCGATGGGGGTAATGCCAATCGATAGGCTATAGCCCCTATCATTTTTAAAATTTTGAAGGGTCTGATATACCTTGGATTTAGTTTGCCCTTCTTTTCGAACCTCATTACCCATTTAAATGGTGATATCTTAAAGAAAACGTGATCTCTTTGCTCAAATTTCAACTCACGTCGCCTCTTATCTGCATAACTTTTCTAATGACTCTGAGCTATTTGGTGTCTTTCATTGATGAATCTCATCTGTACCTCCATTTGCCAAACCAACTCAGGACCTAAGGTTTTTCTTTCACCATCCTAGTCCCAACATAGAGGCGTTCTACAATGTCTCCTGTATAAAGCTTCATAGGGAGCCATACCAATGCTAGCCTAAAAACTGTTGTTATAGGCAAATTCCATTAATAGTAGAATCATGCGCCAAGAGTCATGATACTTCAACGTACAAGCTCGCAACATATCCTTCAGCGTTTGGATGATCCTCCCCGACTATCCATCTGTCGAAGGATGAAAAGTTGTGCTTATCTTTAATTGAATCCCCCATTTCTTCTTAAAAGCTTTGCCAAAATTTGGAGATGAAGTTCAAATCTCTGTCAGATACAATAGAGTTTGGCACTCTGTGTAATCTCACTATCTCTCTAATAAAGAGACGACCCAACTGTTTGAAGGAACACATTGTCTTGCATGAGAAAAAATGCACAAACTTAGTCAATATATCGACAATCACACAGATTGCATTTAATCCTTTGGTCTTAGAGAATTCTATGAAAAAATTTATTGTTATATCTGCCCACTTTCATACAAGGATAGGTAGTGGTTGTAATAGTCCACCCGACCTCTGATGTTCAATCTTTACTTTCTGACATACCAGGCATCTACTAACAAAATCAACATCTCTCTTCACTCCATTCACCTTGGTCGTCTACCTTAAAATTTGGATCTTTACCTTTAGATATCACTGATTTGCTTGATCTAAGGGTTGTTTCTCCTTAATTTTGTCCCAAATTTCAGACCTTAAGGTCATTGAGAAAAACATCAATCGACCTGGAAGACATTGCACTTCTCTTTTTTGCTCCACAATGCTGACAAATAGATTTGACATAGATAGTCTTGTGGCTGATTTAGCTTTCTGACTAAGTGCATCAGCCACTACATTGGCTTTCCCTGGATGATATTTTAATTCAAAATTATAATATTTGAGTAGCTTAAACCATCACCTCTATTTTATATTCAATTTCTTCTAGGAGAATAAATATTTTAAACTTTGATGGTTAGTTAATACCTCAAATTGTTTTTCATATAAGTAGTGTCGCCAAATTTTGAGTGCGAACACTACCACTGCCAACTCCAAATCATGAGTTGGGTAATTCATCTCATGCACTTTTACTTATCAAGATGCGTATGTGATAACTCTGCCATGTTATATCAATACACAACCCAATCTTTTATGCGACACATCACTATAAACAATAAAACTGCCAGTGCCAGAGAGAAGAACTAATACTGCTGCAGTGGTTAATCACTTCTTTATTTCTTGAAAACTTTTCTTGTACTTCTCATTCCATTCGAACTTTACATCTTTCTTTGTCAGCTTAGTCATTGGGGCTACCAATATAAAAAATCCTTCTACAAAATGCCTGTAATATCCAGCTAACCCCAAGAAACTCTGAATCTCTGTGGCATTTTTGGGTGTAGGTCAGTTGGTCACCACTTCAAATTTTGCTAGGTCCACCATCACTCATTCTTTACTAATGATATGTCCCAAAAAACACTTGATCCAGCTAGAATGCACACTTAGAGAACTTATCATATAACTTATGTTTTCTAAGTATTTGCCAAACTATTCGCAAATGTTCTGTGCCGTTCCTTACTAGCAGAATATATGAGAATATCATCCACGAATACCACCACGAACTTGTCCAAAATTAGTTTGAATACTCAATTCATTAAATCCATGAATGATGCTCGAGCATTCGTCAGCTCGAAAGGCATGACCAAGAATTCATGATGCCCATATCTTGAGCAAATAGTTGTCTTGGCCATATCCACTTCCCGGTTTTTCAATTGGTGAAATTCGGAGCGTAGATCCAACTTATAAAAACAAACTGCCCCTTCGAGTTGATTAAATAAGTCATCTATCCTTGGCAATAGATACTTGTTCTTTATTATCACTGCATTTAATTTTCTGTAGTCGATGCACATACACAGTGACCCGTCCTTCTTTTTCACAAACAAGATCAGTGCACCCCAGGGTGACATCGAAGGTCGGATAAATCTAATATCCAACAACTCCTGCAGTTGGTCATTGAGTTCATTGAGCTTTGCAGGTCCCATCCTATATGGTGGAATTGAGATGGGTGTCATGCCAAAAGCTGAATCGATCTAAAACTCAATTTTCCTATTAAGTAGAAGTTCAGAAAGTTCTTCAAGTTAAACATCCATGATTTCTCACACAATCTCTACCTCTATGACTGAGAGGTTATCACCAACTTCGGTCTTCATATAAACCAAATATCTAAGACAACCCTTCTGTAGGTAATAGTTGGTTTGAAGACATGAAATTATTACTGGCTTTGCAAGTTTTTTAACACCCTAAAAGGTGAAAATTGGGGTTTTAAAGTGTTGAAAACTGATATTTTTTCTTCAACAATTGATCATCGCATGATGGTTAGATAACCAATCCATGCCCAAGATAACGTCCACTCTCTTAAAATCTAATAGCAGAATCTCTACTGATAATAAACGTTCTTTAATTTGTACTATGCATCCTTTGGTGATCTTATCTACACAGACGGTCTTTCCCGCTGGTGTGTTTACTTGATATTTTATGTCTAGAGATTTAGGTGGAACAAATAATAATGCCACAAAGTAGGGGTAGTAAAGTTATGCATAGCACCTCAGTAAAAAAGAACATGTACACTAATACCAGAAATCAAAAGTATACCTTCCACCATGTCTGGACTAGCCAAAGCTCTCTTCACAAGCGTCAGTCCACTCAAACTTGATGCCTTTACGTAAAAGCTTCATTAATGGTAGTGCAATTCTAGAAAAATCCTGGATGAATCATCGGTAGTATCCTGCTAATCCAAGGAAACTACGAATATCAGAGACATTCTAAGGCTGCTTCCAGCCTAAAATGACTTCAACCTTAGCTGGATCAATTGAAACTCTATCACTGGATATCACGTGACTCAAAAACATAACTCGCTTGAGCCAAAACTCACATTTGAAGAACTTGGCGAACAATCTGTGCTCCCGAAGTACTCACAAAATGATACACAAATGCTCTCGATGCTTCTGAGGACTCTCTGAGTAGATTAAAATGTCATCGATAAACATGATCACAAAGGTGTCCACAAATATACGGAAGATCCGATTCATCAAATCCATGAATGTTGCAGGTGCATTAGTGAGCCCGAAAGGCATCACTACGAACTCGTATAACCCGTATCTCATTCGAAAAGTTGTCTTCGAACATCTTCCTCCTTGATTCAAAGCTGATGATAGCCTGATCTGAGATCGATCTTCAAACATATCTTTACCCTCTATAACTGGTCAAAAATATGTTCGATTCTCGGTAACAGATATTTGTTTTTGATTGTCTCTTGGTTAAGCATTTTGTAGTCAATTCCCAACCTCAAAGATCCATCTTTCTTCTTCACGAACAACACTGGTGCACCTCATAGAGATGCATTGGGTCTGATGAAACCTTGCTCCATCAACTCTTCTAACTGATGCTTTAGTTCTTCAAGTTCTGCTGGAGCCATACGATATGGTGCCTTGGAAATCAGAGTCGTTCCAAGCAATAACTCAATGCAAAATTCAATCTCGCGCTTCAGAGGTAATCTGGGCAATTCCTCATGAAACACATCAGAAAACTCTAGAACTACATCTAAGTTCTAGATAGGGACTATCTTTGGTTCAACTGAGGTGATACTGACCAAGAACGCAATGCCCCCTGTTCACAAGTACTTCTGAGTAAAGGATGAAATCAAATGGCTGTCTCGAATAGGTTGAGAGTTTGATTTCCAAAATTGGATGATTAGGCCAATATAAGACCACTTTGCCTTCTCTACAAAGAACTTGAGTGTGATATTTGAATAACCAATCCATGCCTAGAATGACATTAAACTCAGTCATGTCTAGTAGGATTACGCCAACTGGCAAGTTCTGACCTGCCATTGACACCTTGATGCTCGAAATATAGTCCACACACAAGGACTGATCATTGGTTAGAGTACGAACCTCCAACGAGTAATTCAACAGTTCAACCGAAATAGGCAATGTTCTAGCAAATCTAACAGAAAAAAAAATGAGAAGCTCCGTAATCAAATAGAGTAAAAGCCGCTTGTTCAACTACTGAGATGGTACCTTGGACCAACTCTCCTTTGGTCACTTGCTCGACAGTGGCCGCATACACTCGTCCTACCACCATTTTCTAACTTCCGGGCTTCTGCTGATGAGATTGCTGCTGCTGAGGCAATCGTTGATATGTTGATTGTGATGTTCTAGGGACATTCCTTTTTATGTCATATGACTGCTTCTTCCGGTAGTCCTTGATATAGTGGCTCATCTTGCCACAATACAGACATCCTCTGGTGTTGCGAGGACACAGTCGGCTAGGATGATCAACAAGATATTTTAGGCAACCTAGGGTTGCCGCTAACTGCTTCAACTGCTGCTGCTGATGCTAACGGTTCTGATGACGATTGTTGTTGCCTTGTGATCGGTTTTTCTTTGCTGGTGGAGTAAACTTCCTTCCACCGGGTTTTTTCTAGAATTGTCTCTTCTTAGGCCAACTCTTTTGGCCTGACTGCTGGTTTCCTCTGAACTGTTGCATCTTCTACAATTCAGACCAATCCTGCTCTAGGAGAGTGCCGTTTCCAAGGCCTCATCTAGTGTCGTAGGGGCATGAGTATAAACTTTCATGCAAAGGGCAAGCTTCAATCTGTGAGCAAACTTTATCTTTTGGTCCTTTTTCGATAACATAAACATTGGGACAATAGCATTCCAGACTTTTGAATTTTGTAACATATTCGGCTAGCATAGAGCTCCCTTGCTGAAGATCTAGGAACTCTTGCATCTTTCTACTCTATTCATGCATCAGGAAATACGTTGCATAGAAAACCTCGATGAACTGCTCCCACATCACTGGTCCATTCACAAACTTGACTTCTAAGATAGTCGCCCACCACCTTTCCGCATCTTTCCAAAGTCGGTACGTTCCAAAGTCTACTTTTCGATCATCGCTGACTTGTAGAACTTGAAAAATTTATTTGATTTCTCGAACCCAATCTTCTGTTACTTAAGGAGTCAATTTCCCATTGAAAGATGGAGGGTTCATGCTCATGAACTGCTTATATGGTACTATGGTAGCTGGAGTCTGAGTAGGTGCCTCGCGTCCCTGAGTGGCCTGCTGTAGATGGTCACCCATGGTATGCATCGTCTCTGCCTGACGACTGATAACCTCGGTAAGGTTGTAGAGAGACTCCATCAGGTCATCACATCGATCTCGTATAAGCAAAAATACAACTTCCCCAAAACACAAAGTTTATTCATAAGCAAAGGATTCATGTATTTTTCATTACTTAACAAGCCCAAAATACCCTTTTGCTAAGACAGGGTTACAAAATATATCCAACTACATTGGAGAAACAAAATGAAATACTGACTCAGTGTCTCCACAAGATGTTCACCATTAAAAAATCATCTTCATTTCCTACTGGTGTAACGGCCTCGGTAATCATTCCAGTTCCCACACTGTCTCTGCACAAGGAGGAGATGTTGGTGTATACTGAGGGAAATTCGGTGGAGGAAGCCGAGCTATCTCAGGGCCTACATCAGAAACTTCATTCTGCACTGGAGATAGGGGAGGAGCTAGCATGCACTGAGGGGAAATAGCGTATGAATAGGAAGCTAACGAGTACTGGGGAGAATTTGGCGAAATGTGCAAGTCTCCCTCTTGGCGATCGACCTCCAGCAGTACTGGACTAGTCTCCGATGCCATGTCTTCTACCATTTCTGCATTACCCTTCCAGACTTCGTCTCCCAATTTATGCTGGCACTCAATCTCAATATGTCCTCTAAGACTACAGTAAGGGCAATCACTCAATTCACGGGGACAAATTTGTCCCACATGATCCAACATGCATCTAGCACACGAAGGTGCTTGATGTGTAATCACTTGAGCACTTCGTACTATTTGCTGAACTACCCTGTCCAGGGCTTTTATGCCTCAAACCAAGTCATATAGGGCTTCAAGAATCCTTTCATGTCTCAGATCCGACATCTAACAAACAAATATTTAACTATGCATAAAAACTTAAACAAAACAGTAATCAATAGTAAATAACAAAAATTTACTGAATAAAGCATACTTACAGTGCGATGGATGATGCACGCTAAAGTCTTGGACCACACTTAAAACACTGCTCTGATACCAACAACTATAACGCCTCAAACTCCAACCAAGGAAAAACCTTAGATTTTTAGAGTTAAATTTTTTTTGAAAGGTTTTAAATAAGCAACAAAAAATAAGGGAAAACAATGGTTGCAAGTTTGAACGAGTTATAGGTGAATAATTACTAAAAGTCACTATATCAAAGTCCTTTACAAAATGGGACTATGAATATATTGTAAATACAAAGTCTCCCAAAAAGTCAGAGAAAATCCCCTCAAAACCAAAAGCCAAGACCATGAGTCCAAGTATGGGTCCCAAGCCTCCCGCCGTGCAGCCGTCGCATCGCAGCTCAAACTAATCATTACCTGTATCCCCATAAAATGGGATCAGACCTCTTGCGAGGTGGTGAGATAAACCGTTCTCAATATACCATTTTTAGCAAAGCATGAAGCATGAAGCATGATAGCAGTTATGACGTGAATCAAAAGTAAGTAGCAGAACTACGACTAATATGATGGAACAATTAAAAATATGTAACCAAAGTAAATGTGCACGTGAGCTTACATGTGCAACATGCTAAGAGAAATAACCATACAAGCTATGTCTTTCATGATGAGATAGTTAGAAACATGTGACCAAAGTAAGGCATCAACAATACGTACAACAAGAAAGCACAAAGAAGGAAACACATTATACAGTTCTAAGGTACGAAGCAAAGACATCCAATAAGGCAAGATCAGCATGTAATTGGTTAGTGATTATATTCTTCTTGCTTACTCCTTTGAGTACGCAAAGGAACCTCGTATTCTGCGAGACATGCACTTAGCGTCTGTTATTCAATTTTTAAAGTGGTAATCAGGGAAGCTACAAACCGAGTAAACTTTATGCGGGCGACCCGTGGTCGAGAGAAAACTACGCATAGGTAAATGATTGCAATCCATACTACTGCAGTAGTTGAGACACCTCATTAGGTCACCTTGACCTCCCTAACTCCGAGTGATTGAAGGCCAAAAGGACACCTTTGCTCCTATAACGTGTCGTAGTAATGACCGATCACTCGAGGTTTGTACCATCCACCCTCTCCAAAATGAACCATTTTGTGAATAGGGAAACATGTGGTTTATCTTTCTTAAGCTGGCTGATAGACACACCTCCTTATGAGGTATCTAGGCGCATATGCCCCATGTTTCTCGCAGGGTCACACAAACAAGGTCTTTTCCCACCCATTCACGTGCTCGAGCCTCACACGACTAAGAAGAGCACATCGTCGGTGAAGGCGATACAACACCATTTCTTTTTTTCTTAATGGTATTACAACACATGAGCTCACTCATGAACATGGGACCATCGCCCAACACCACTCATGTGGAGTTCCATAACATCCACCGACCAATGTGTCAATACCCTCCGTGGTGTTCTATCTCAACCCTTTGTCGGGATACATCAAGGGCATAGTGTGAGACATGCATCAGTGTGGTGCCAAGGTGTAACATAGTCTACAAATGTGTAGCACACAAAACCAAATATGACACTTGATGTTAATCAAACGACATTCAAGTCTAGTGTCAAGGTGTGCCAAAGTGCGAGTGCAAAGACATACAACATGTTCTTAATATTCTTGCACATATGCCAAAATTCAAACAGCAGCGACTACTCATATCCATACGTCCACATTACATAAGTGTAAATATGTGCAAGTGATGAGTGTCATCTGGCAACCACATTTGATACATGAGTCAAATATGCAATTCTACTGATTATTGCAATTATGACACTAAAGCAATTTAACGTGTCATGATGTGCGATACTTTATGCAATAAAAAATGCAAGAATATATATATATATATACTTTGGCACACGACATTTCACAACCATCTACCGAAAGTCATACTTCATGCAGGCGGAATCGAGCCATGCCAAGCGCTCTAAACTCAAACGTAGGCCTTGCTTGCCATCCTTACACGCAAAGGAGTGCTACGCAGGCAAAAATGCCATAGATCATGAATATGAGAATAGTGGGCAGCGTTCAACTGCGTTGTATGCTCGCAACCCACTGCATATGTGCAGGAAAAAAGGTACCAAAACAACCCACAACTCGCTGTCTTGAGCCGTGCACCACAGCAGTTCACGAGACTGTGAACTACCGCAGCACCCATGCTGCCAGCGCAACAGGGCTGTAGCCTTGCACACAGGCCGGGATGCCCAACAGCAGGGAACAACCTACTACCTACGTCGGCTAAAGCACTAGGTCACGAGCTACAAGGCCAGCTCACAGCTGCCTTACAGGTTGCGACAATCTGCCCCAGACTGTGACAGTCCAGGTGCCAGGGTGCTAAAACCACCGAAACCAGGTCTGGTCCATGACCCAGCTGACCATACCCACGCCTGGTCTAAACCAGGGAGGTTCAGACTAGGGGAGGTGAGGTGTGGTTCACACGGATAGCCCCAGACTAGGACAATCTGGGCGCTCCAATGGCCAAATGCCCCCAGCCTGGTCCGGTCCATGAGGCACCAGACCTTGCTGGAACAAGGTCCCTAGTCTGAACCAGGGAGGTTCAGACCGGGGAAAATGGTGCAGGCTGTGGGCCCGCACTGGGAGGCCTGCGGCCAATGACCAGCTACCTAGGTGCAACCTGCACCCAGTTGCCAACCCCCGCACGGCTGCACAGCAGGGAGCCCCTGCTCGGTCCAGGGTGACCTTGACAGGTCTAAACCAGGGAGGTTCAAACGAGCCAGACTGAAAAATGGAGGGGCTACAGTAGGCCTCAGGCTGGGGGTTGTTGCTGTAGCTCAATAGCAAACAGGGAGAAGGAGGTGACCAGGGGCTGACCATCACACGATCGACCTGGGTCATGGCCGCAACACATGTAGCCCCAGTCCAGACTGTGGGGTTTGGACCATGCCGAAACCCAACAACGAAAGAAAAGAAAGGAAAAATGGAGGAGAAAGAAAGAGGAAAAGAAATATTATGGAGAAATTGAAACAAAATGCAAAGACTCACATTGTTTGCAAAACAAAAGAAGAAAAACATGATTCTACTATATATACAAGAAAGAAAATGACATTCGAATCATAAATCCACCTAGAACCCCTTGTATTTCATGGGATGAGAGAAGGGAGTTTTGGGTTTCATGGCATTCTACAATAGAATAATTACACTATCAACAAGAATTGGGGAAAAACCATGGACGAGAAATGCTTTTACAAGAACTAGAGTGTGTGGGTGCTTAAAATCGGTGGAGAACAAATATTCCAGCCCACACACAACTCTAATCTGCCGAAACATCTTGCATGCACCAGATGCAAAGGAGGTTTGGCTTCATGCTTCAACCAAAACATGCATTCATCATTTCATTCAACCAAAAACGGTAAAAGAGAGTGGAGCATCTCACCTTGATTCGAATGGAGAAGGAGAAGATGAGTTCTTCTCTAGCTTGAAGATGATACCCAACAAAGAACACACACACACACACACACAAATCTGAAAATTCGGTGGAAGAGGAGAGGAGAGAAGAGAGAGAGAGAGAGCTCAAGAAAAATCACCACTTATGTCTCTCTCTCTCTTTTTCTTAAAAGGTTTTATACGTTGCATGCTAAAATGAAGGGCTAGGATTACCTTGGAAGATCCCATGGCTAGGGTGAGTTGCACACCCATCCATGCAATGGCAAGAGTGAAAGACTTGCATGGCCGCCCAAGAGCTCCACTAACCTTTCTTCTTTTCAAATTTACTTTTAAAGTTTTCAAAAGTGCCATGGGGCTGCCACCTCATGCACCCAATAGGAGCACACCTCCTTCATGATTGTACTCCTATATATTACAAGGATGCCATGGGCTGCCGCTCACTTGGCCAATCCACACGCTCTCTTATTAAAAGCTTACCTTCCTTACCACCGCCCAGCTTGGTCAACTCGACCAGCTAGGCTCACTCACATGGGTGATACCCAGTGAGGTCGAGCCAAGGCTTGAGTTGACCTCCCAGTCGAGCCCAAGCCCACCTATGACAATATATATATATATATATATATATATATATATATATATATATATATATATATATATATATATATATATATATATATATATTGCGTTGCTCAATTTTCATTTCGGTAAAACCCATAATCTTTTAACAACACCTTGCTTGCTAAATTACATAAAATGGATGGGTTTTAAATCATTTCAATTCTTTGATTCACAATTGGATTAATCTTATGCAATTTGAATAAAACTTAGGGTTTCGATGAAAAATGCATTGCAATATGCATATCTCTCTCTCTCTCTCTCTCTCTCTATATATATATATATATATATATATATATATATGTGTGTGTGTGTGTGTGTGTGTGTGTGTGTGTGTAAAGATCCTCGTAGGTATACAAAAATATTTTTCTGAAAAATCTTATCATGCATTGAATTTTCTCAAAAAATTTGTGGGCCTTACATCTGTCCTCCTAACATCCTCATGATAGGATGTTCTGTGCTGCTCTCGACTTCTTCTCTCACTACTGGTTGGTATAGCGTTGCTCGACCCTGGGTGTAGTGGTCGTAGCGGGTCCTACCACAACCCAAACAACACACTGCTGCTCCCCTACCTACACAGTTTTCCATTGATCCTCTCCTAACATGCCTATAGGGAGGTCGTCCCCTTGATCCTGGCAATCCCCCAATGGGTGGTTGAGGTAGTGCTATCCCTTCCTCTTTGAATCTTTGCCCCCAGTCATTGATTATAACCATAACTGAAGCTGGGAGAGGAATGAGAAATGTCATACTCTCAATTGCCTTAGTCATGTTCATTATGGTCATCACAAAAAGAGAGAGGATGTCAACCATTTGGTCCGTCTGTATGACCTTGGGATGCCTTCTCCTCCCAAAACTCTTATCACTCCTACAATTGCTCCTGTTGCTACTATTACTGTTAGCGTCCATTCCTGCTAACACGAAATACTCAATAAGTTTAGGATTTAATCAATTACGTGGACTTTTTTATGACTCATTAGCACTTATTCATTTGAATGGTTCAAATTTATCCTTCTTATAGGATCTCATAATCTTGATAATCCTCAATCCTGAAATTTTCTTTTTTATAATCTTTCTTTTTTCAAAATCCAACTTTTTTCTAAAAAATTTTGCCCTGATACCAGTTGTAATAACCCAAACCGAGACCTCTTGAGCCCGAATTCTTGGACGTTAGTTTTTAGAGAAAAATTACTACAATAACCTAAAAAATAACCTCAAAAACCATGCCAGATTTTTTTATTCAATAACTGAAGGTCCATATAACCATTTACAATAACCATAACCATCCAAATACAACTGTCATAAGTAGAATAAACAGAAAAGTGAGCCATACTTCGAACGTGACGAAATCTGGTGGCAAAGTCAAAGTCCTCAACTAATTCATGCGGTTGGTAGCAGTTCTTGAACCTATAGTTGCAACTAAGAGAGGAGGTGAGTCTACAACCCAATAAGTTTTCATTTACAAATAAACACGACCGTTACAACTATAGTGATCTCTAAGCTCCTATTCTTAGTTTAGTTTTCTAATTATGTACACATATTGTTTATGAATTTTATCCACTTTTTACCTTATCTCTATAATCATACTCTACTCTAATCGGTTATTCCAGACATAGTCTCCTCGAGCGTAGCAACTCATGTAGACAACTTAGAGTTTACGGTGTTGGCCATACATATGAACCACTCACAACAACATAGTCCAAACCGGCCCAGACTATAGACACAAGTGCTGCAGTTGCTCGCTAGGAGCTACAAAGAGCTCAATCGATAGCTAGCCAAAGAACTAGGTTGGTTATACTTACTCTTAAGGTATTCAAGGAGGTATACCTGCCCTTAATGTGTCTTAATGAGCTATATATGCCCCTAATGTGTCGAGAAGCTATACCTGATCCCAAGGTTTTGTGCTTCATGCTATATCCTATATGGGTCTTGTGGGCAATGTTTTAACCCTTAAGGGTCACCTACGAACGTCTAGGATATTCTCAAGATACACACGAGGTACACACCTCAACAATGCCCTAGACCATGCATCATAGTAGAGTTCCTTATTATGCTCTGTGTGATTATCCTATGCACATTATTCTTTCAACCTTCATTTCTTAAAGTTAATGTGTTATACAATCATCAATGTATGCCCACAAACTACTTTTTGACAAGTATTCACATGTCATAAATTTAAAGATAACATCCCACCATAAACTTATTAATTCATGACACTTACAATGCCCCTCCTAAGGTATAAACGTGACATTCTCATGACATATCCTATCCTGAAATTTTAAAACTCTACACTCAATTCTCAATATCATACATTATTCTTTTACATACAGGAATGTCATGATTTTCTCCACACAGGATACATTTATAATTTAAATTATGTCATAAAGCAAGAAACATGTAGCATGTATCATCTCATTTAAGCATCATATAGAACATCATGATTATAGATTCCTAAGCATGTTAAACAATTATTCTATTCACAATAAAATAAAACTAGCATACTGTAAACACCCCAAAATTTCCTCCTCATTCAGTATTCATCCATTTCATGTGTCATTGCTTATCATTGCATGAATTCAGCATATCATTTCATTGCATTGCATAGCATTGCATGTCATTACATCTCATTTTCGAGATCCAGCACTCTTGTTTTCAAAATATTTAATCCAGATTTGAGTTTTAAAACTTTTTCTTTCGAAATCAATTTCAAAACCTGGGTTTTTATTCAACATTCTGTCATTTTCCAACCCCGAGACCTTACATTTCGAAATGTTTTCTCAGAAAACAATCTGGATTCATTTTAAACTCAATTTTCAACTGATTTCAATTCTCAGATGAGACCCATTTAGGTGGTGTCGCTTCTGGATTCCTTTACTTGTCAAAAATCTCAAAAATTTTAGAGTCCTAGTTGGATCAGGACTCTTTTTTCAGAGTCCTAGTCGGATCAAAACTCTAATTTTTACTACCTTTTTACATGTTTTCGAAAAAAAAAACCTTTCAAAATCTTCTGTTTTGGCCAAAATTTCAGAGTCCTAGTTGAATCAGGACTCTTCTTCAAAGAGTCCAGTCGGATTAGGACTCTTCTTCAGAGTTTCAATTAGATTAGGACTCTAGTCTTTTACAACTATTTTATCTATTTTTAATCAAATCTTTCAAAATCTTTCAAAATGAGTCAGAAACCCAGAGTTTCAGTCAAAGCAGGACTCTGTTCAAAGAATCCTAATTGGATCAGGACTCTGATCCTGATTTCAATTTTAAAAGAATCTTTCAAAAATCTTTTCATTTATCAAAACTATTATACTTTTATCAAAGAATTTCAAAATTCTGAGATTTTATCTCAGAGTCATGATCGAAGTAGGACTCTATCCAGAATTGATTTTTATACTTCATTTTCGCTGGTTTTCAAAAGCTTTACCCAAATGTCATCATTTGCTTATCAGAAAACTAAAATTCTTAGAGTTCTGATCGAATCAGGACTCTTTCTCAGAGTCCTAATCAGATCAGGACTCTGAACCAAAACTTCAATTTTATCCTGTTTTTAACTGTTTTTTCAAAATTCTCTCATTTGTTTTCTCAGAAAATCCAAAAACCTGAGAGTCCTAGTTCAATTAGGACTCTGTCCCCAGAGTCTCAGTTGAATCAGAACTCTGTTTTATTCCAATATTTATTATTGTTTTCACTGCTTTCACAAGTTCTTTCATCCATTTTTTAGAAAAATACCAAAAAAATCTAGAGTTTCAATCTGATCAGGACTCTCTCCCAGAGTCCTAATCCAGTCAGGAGTTTGTTCTAGAGTCTGTTTTTACTTCTATTTTCATTTATTTTTATTTGTTTTTCAAAAATTAGGTCATTTTGTAGAGTCCAGTTAATTCAGGACTCTATTTTAGAGTTCTGATTGAGTTAGGAGTCTAACCCTGGCTGTATTTTCTGACTTGTTTTACCATTTTCGATTAAATCTTTTCAAAAACTCCTTCATTTGGCTTTTAAAAACCAAAATCACAGAGTCCTAAAAATCCAGGACTCTAACCCGGAGTTCCAGTTCGCTTGAGACTCTACTTTCAAAACTTTGAATTTCAACTATTGATTTTAACCCCTTTTCAAAGCCATTTTCAATATTTATTTCAAATTTTCAAAACTCTGATGTGGGGTCCAGTCAGTTGGAGCCATATCCAGAGGAGTTCTGACCCAGTTGGAACTCTATGCCATTTCAAAAACTTTTAATTCCAAGTCTACTTTTGAATCTCTTTTGAAAAACATCTCATTCTCAAGTTTTAAAATCGTTTTTGAAAATTCAAGTGGGGCCCACTCGGGGTGGCGCCACATTTGAAGAAGTCAAGGTTAGAATAGGGTTAGTCAATGTCCTAGTTAGGTTAGGGGTTTAGAGGAGTCAAAAACAATTTTAAAAATCCATTTTATTTAAGTTTTAAACCATTGGTTTTAAATTCAGGTTTTAAAAACCAAATGTGGGTCCATACTAGGTGGTGCCACATTTGGACTTTTTAGGGTTTAATTAGGTGTTAATTAAGGTTTAGTTAGAGTTCATTTAGGGTTAGGAAACCACAAAAAATCGTCCTCCCTTGGTGGTTTTAGATAGAGTTTGAAAAAGTCAAAGTTAGGTATTAATTAGTCCTAATTACATGGGTTTTGAAAAACTATAAAAAGGGGTCTTTAGAGGGGGCAAAGGGAGCTCTTTTTCTCTCAAATTTTCGTGGCTTCTCTCTCCTCTCCAGCACCTCCACCTTCCTCCATTGCAGCTGCATCCCCAAGGTGAGTTTATTTAATATTATTTTATTATTATTTTATTAGTTTTTTATGATTTTTCAATAGATTTCACCATGGAAACTCTTGTGTTCATGGATTTAACCATGGATTTCATCCAAGAACCCCAAAATCAATTCAAGAAGATGATCTAACTCTATTCCATGCTGTTTTTCATGATTCTAATCCATTAAAATCGTTTATTTCATTATTTTTTATATTATTAACCAATAAAACATGTGATTTACCCTTTTAATGGGTTAAATCCATGCTTTTAAAGGTAACATCGGATTCCAGACATTGATTCCCTGTTATTTATTTATTTATTTGTTTGTTCATGTTTATTACATGTTTTCCAGCATAGAAATAATTTTTATTTACTGTTTTATGGTCTATTTTATTGTTTGTCAATAGTTAATTTATGTTTTCTCAAGTTTCTTAGATTTCTGTGTGTTTTTAGTTTAGAACAGAAAAGATCATACTGTTTCGGGTTGAAATATTTGTTGTTAATGGCTGATTTTTTTATATGTGATACATGCATATGTAAATAAGCTACTGTAGAAAAAACAAAGATTTTGGGATTCGGGAACCTTGTCATAAAAATCGGACATCAAATCAGGTTTTTAAAGCTTTAAAATCGTGGTTAAAATCAAGAAGGTAACTTGCTGTTATGATATTTCTCTCACCCTATATCCGATTTTAGATCTGTAAAGTGCTATGGATTCACATTGATTAGATCTATCTACTGTGAAATTTTTGGATATTTTGATTACTGTTTAGTATTTTTCCTCTGTCAGAGAATCTGTTTTTAAATTTAAAGCTCGTTAAGGTTTACCAAAACCCTAATCAGACTTGTGTTATTCATAAATCTCAAAATACAGATCCGATTCATGATCTGTAAAAGGTGAATATTATTATTTTTCTAATGTCTGTTCACCTCTAAAATCTTAGATATTTTGGAATAGTACTGATATTTATCCCGGAATTTGTAATCTGCAGTGCCTATTTTAACTCATGTTTGGTTTGCAATATTCAAGTCCAGATTGTCGGAAGAAGATCTCCCTGGTCCAAACTGATTTTTCAGATCTGTAAAAAGGAAAAGTTTTATTTTCCTGTCTATTTTGCCTCTGTGAAAAATCAGAGATTTCCATGAAGGTCTGACCCCTGGTTCGGGTCCTAAACTGAAACTGGTTGGTGAATTAGGTCAAAAATAGTATATTTTAAGGACTTAATGCAATTTTCGGATTAATTCAATGTCAAAAAATTATTTTTATAATTCCAATACGACATTAGGGTTATAACAAGTGCAGGTACCAAATTTGATGAATTTTGTAATCCGATTGATGGCTGAATTAAGCAAATTGCAAAACAGGGTACCCGAAGAATCCTGAAATACTGCTAAAATCACAGTTTTTGTGATATTCTTGGATTTTCGTGCATAAACATGTATTTTTAGGGTTTAATCATGTTCATAATCATATTAGAATGCTTTAGGTTTAATTTGATGCTTATTTGGTTTCATTTAGTCCTTAAAACCTAAATTTTTACCAAAATCTATTTCAGAAAACCCTGATTTCAAGGCCATAGTCTTGCTATCAGGAGTAATTTGGTCATTTGACCTCAATTTCGAAATCCTTAACCCTAATTTTCATATTTTTAATCATGTCACATCATATTAATTTGATTTCTTCTCATTTAAATTTTAAAACTTGCATTTTACCAAATATCTTTCTGAAAACCCTAATTTCAAAGCCATAGTCTTGTTATTAGGGGTATTTTGGTCATTTTGACCCCAATTTTGAAATTTCATTTCTTATATTTCTTATTTATTCAATTTTATTGCATATTTCATCATTTTAATTTAAGGAAATCATGGCAAAAAGGCTTATATCTAGCAAAATTCAGTAATTTCTAGATATTACTAGATAAATCTAGAAAAGCCAACATATCTTCACTAACAAAGTTTTCTAGTTTTGCAGGGACATTGAAGACTTTACTTTTATGTATTTAAATTTGATTAGTGATGTAAATTAAATTAAATTTGGAATAAGAATTTAAATTTCAGCTTAGACTAGGATTGCATTGCATATAGTTTAATTCTGCAAATATTAAATGTCTGATGAATGTATCATTCATGCACATTTTATAAATTCACTATGGTCTACACGAATGGCACATGCACTAGCTCTTATGGAGTTAACAAACTTGGTGGAATTTGTATTTATGGCCATAGTCAGAATACGAATGTTACCCAGATTTCTAATCTTCGTATTAGCCACATTCAACCTACACTCTTAGGCTAACTTCAAAAATGCACTGCATTTCTCAAAAATACAAAAAGGATTTCCTCAATTCCTCAAAACCAAGTATTTCAAATCCATATTCATTCAATTCATTCATTTGCAAATTCCAATTTCAATTCAGAGAAATCAATTTTCTCAAAATTTCTAAGTCTTATTCTAAAATCAATTTTCTCAAAACTCTAAGTTTTCAAATGATATTTCAAGTATTTTTCAAAGTTAAAAATTCGATTTTCCAAGTTATAGCTTCAATTTCCAAGTTCTAATTCAAAGAAATCAAGTTTTTCCAAGTTATTTAAAATTTCTCAGAATCGATTTTCATAAAACTTCAAAATTTCCTCAAAAATCGATTTTCACTTTCTCAAATACAATATCTCAATCATGATTCACGATTTTCAAAGAGTTCATTTTCCAAATATTTTCCAATCTTTGAAGCAAACATCATGTTTTCAAATATGCATTTTTAGAAATTCATAGCACATGCCTGATTTTTTGTGCATTTAGGAAATAGAACATGATTTAGATAAGTTGAACAAATCTAAGCACACGATTGATCCTTGGTTCAATTACCCCTGGTAAAGGCGCCAGGAACGGTTGAACCTCGTACCGACAGGCGAGTCCCATTCTTCAGAATTATCTCGTATTTTAAAACGGAGGCGAGTTATTTTCAAAAACTTTTTCAAGGGTCAGTTTGACTCGCAAAAAGTAAAAAAATTTGCGATGATAACAGGTTTGGCGACCGAGATGGGACCTGTCTTCGCCTGATCAATCTAATGCTCAACTTAGTTCAAATTGTCAAAATCGTGTTCCATGGAATGTCAGCTTCTACTTTATGTTATCATGTGAACCTAGGAGCCTAGACTTAAACCCAGCTGACATGGATTGCATGTAGACTAAGTATGGTTTGGTAGGACCATATTGAGGAGGAAATTTTCATGCTCACATAGACTTAGGTCTAATACAACCCTCCTTAATCTAGGTTTGATTGAAAACAATGTTTGCTTCTTCAAAATTTTCAAAATCTCTATCTCTTTAGGTTTTAGAGCCTTCTGATTTGATTGCATGTGCTCATGTTTACAAAAAACACCCTACCTATATTGTCCCGGTCTTCACGTTGTTGGGCTCTCTTCCAGAACCATAGTTCGGGACAGAGCCTCACAACTGGGCCACCTATTTGGGTTAACACCCCCCTGCCACGTACCAAGGGCCATAGTCCAACGTATATCGGCAGGCGCTCAAGGATGTTGGAAAACTTGAACTTAGAACCGGAGAAATTGATTTTATGCCACGTACATCGAGCCTTGGCTTGAGTATATAGGCATAGCATGATTGGACACAGATGATCTGAACCTTAGAGTTAGGATTAAGGTCCTACAGCTATTTCAAAACTTGTGCATCTAGAGTCAGCTTTTAGGGAATGTTGTATATGCATACTTGTTTATGCAGAATGTGTTATAGTCATTTCCTTGTTATTTTCCATATTTTTCCAATTTTCTAAAATACTGGACGATTTCCAATCCATGTCCCTATACCGTCTATGTTTTAAACCCTGGACGATTTTCAAATGCTCCATTTTATGAAATATTTCTTCATATTTCATCAAACCTTGGACGATTTTCCAAATTTCCCTTAATTTCCTTCAAAACTCCAGGTGATTTTCCATCCTCACTTTCTTCTAGATCTCGAATTTCCTGCTTTATTATCCTACCTGCATCTTTTTAAAAATCCTTGTATTTTCCCAAGTCTTATTCCAAATTTTCCATGTTTTCCAGTCTACCTTGATGGCATCCAGTCAACTTGTTTCAGTCTTTCCTAAGGGTCACATCTCCTATGAGGTGAGACAAGGTCTTCCTGAACATCGAGTCCTCAGCACCGGATCCTTCTTTCCCCGGTGGTATTATTCATGGCTCAAAAACTTCTATCGTATGTTTCCGGACCATTTGAACGATTGTGGATTAGAACTGGCATCCGCAGTGGGAAAGCAGACAGTCAACGGCAATTTGATCCATGCACTAGCAGAATGGTGAAATTCGAGCACTTCTACTTTCTAGTTCCCATGAGGAGAAATGACAGTGCTGATAGATGAATTTTCAGAAATCATGGGATTGCCCGAGCCAGCCGGTCAGCCTGGAGATCCATTGGAAAAGCAGTTTTTGATTAATGTCAAGGGTCTGGATCCCCGAGACGCTTTAGCTCGCATGACAGGACGCAAGTCTTGGCCGCTGATCGAAGAAGATGGAAACAAATATGTGGACCTGCTCGAAATCTACAGACAGTATGGGGCATTTGTGGAAGTCAGTCCCTTATCCGGAACAGCTCGAGAAAGAATTCAATATACGATGGTTCTGTGCACAGTGGGATTAGCTCTCTTTCCCGATGGACGAAATTACATAGATATCAGGATAGTCCAACTTCTGCGAAGGTGGGGAAGTCGACAGACCAGCCGCCTCTCCATTGCCATGGCCGCACTCGCCTTTTTATACCGAGGGTTGACCCGCTTCACACTTGGAGAATTGATTTTGGTCGAAGGGTGCACCTACGCATTACAATCTTGGTTCAACCGGCATGTGCCAGCCCGAGCCAGCTCATTCAAATAACATGGCGAAAAACTTCTGCCAGTTGCGCGATACCGAGTCTTGATCGATAACCTTCAGGAGGAAGAAGTCGTATGGGACTACTTTGATCGTCAGGAGTCACCTCCCAGATATACTTATGCATATGGCAAGCGATTCAGGCTACTTGGCCCATTCTTCTGCGCATACTACCATCCGGAGCGGTGTGTCAGACAGTTCTCTCAGAGATAGAAGCGCATAGAAATTCACCCACTATCAGAGATCTTGCCAGAGTTCGATCTCACATCAAATCAATGGTTCAGAGCATACCATTCTTCCAGACATGGTTGGGATTCTTTTATCACTCTCACTATTTTTCCTGGTCCTCGAGTGTCCTCTGATTATCAGAAGTGGTGGAAAATTGTCTGTCCCCCTCCCCTTTGTCAAGTTTATTATTAATAAAATCATGTTCTTCAATAAAATTCCTTTAAATCTTCATGTCACCTTGGTTTGACGACCTCGCCTAGGTAACAAGGCATATTTTCAGTTGTGTATTTTGCAAGGAATGACAACGCAATTGTCGTAATCCCAGCGACGACTTAATCCCTAGTAATGGTATACTCTTTCAATTGTCTACCAAAATTCTCAACAAATATCTTCCTCCAACCCAATTTCTTTCAAAAGCCTAATCATCAGTTCTGCCTTGTAGAGAGCATCAATGACATTCAGAAGAATATTTGTGATATTCGATGGTTCATACAAGGTCCTGCAAGAAAACCTCATCAGTTGAAGGCGTGGCATACTCGATCGCTTCAGAATAAGAAATGGACTCCCCCCGATCAGCCAAAGGTCAAGAACAGTAGGTTGAGGATGACATTGATCCTCAAATGTATGTTATGTTTAAGAAAATGATGAGCAAGATGCTGGCAGAGCAAGCCGAAGCCAGTACGGAACAGACCCAGATCAAACAGAAGGATAGGGATCACATAGCCAAGAATGTGAAAATCATTAAAAAGCAGAATCGCCATGAGGAAATGTCTGACGAATCAGAATCAGCAGATGATACTAACAAAGAGTATGAAAACAAGCAAGAATTCAAAAGATCGACTTAGGGGTAGAGGTCGGCTTACAAATCCAAGAATCAGTCTGTTGATGACCCTACGCAGTCACAACTTAAAGATGTGATGAAGATGGTTAAGGATCTTCAAGCTCGTGACAAGGGTAAAAGGGTCTTTACAAGCGAAGACTTTTATGACGGATTGGATGGGGATGATGATCTCGATAACCTCCCCAAGAAATTCATTAAGTTTGATGGTTCAGGTGACCGAAAGGCACACCTCGCCCTTTTCTTTGCAGAGTGTTCCAAGTTCAGAAGGAATAACCGAGCCTTATTTCTTTGTTTCCCTCGCAGTCTGGAGGGTATTGCAGCAAAATGGTATTCAGAGCATATTAATCCCATAGAGCTGCAAGAGTTTGATAAAGTGGTCAATTTGTTTATTGAGCGCTTTTTATTCAACACAGAAGCCCTCCCGACTCTCAGCCACCTCTGCAGTCTGAAGCAGAAAGAAAATGAAAAAGCCAGGGATTTTATTCATAGATGGAGATCTGCTTGTAACAAAATGCGTGATCCAATATCAGAGGGACACGCACTATCCTTAATTTTGAGCAACTTCTCGCAACCCCTAAGGGGACTGATTTCCACCTCTCCATCAAAGACCTTCATAGAACTTATAGAACGAGCTGAATGGATTGAGTTGAGTATGGAAAATGGATCTTATGAAGGCTTCATGTTCACCAAAAACAACAGTCAGCAGAAATCTAACAAGAAAACCCATTTTACCTACTCTACCAGCAACAACAAGAACCATTATAAGGGAAATGTGAAAGATCACAGCTCTGGCCCAGGGGGACCAAACCTCAGCAAAAATGAGCAAAAAGGTGAGTCGATTCCCCAGTATGATAAGCAACCTCAACGATCTTTTGAGCAAGGGTTGAGACCTCAAGAAAAGTCGAAGCACGACAATTGGAGTTTTAAACGTGACTTTACTCCCCTAGATCAACCGCGTGAAGAAATCCTTGAATATATGTTGGCCAAGGAGATGATTAAGCTCCCAAGAGTCGATGATCCTCCTATCATTAGGGGAAGATTTAAAGATCAATTCTGCAAGTTTCATCGGGCCATGGGGCATGATACCGAGTACTGCTTCGTTTTCAGGAATATTATTCAAGACTATATCGATAAAAATATCCTTGTGGAAGGCAAAGAAGAAGATAAAGCAGCCAGCTCATCAGCACCCTAAGAGCGACAAGGCCATCACTCTTTCATTCTTGCATTTTGCTTTCGTCATTTTGTATGGATGGCATGGTCTCATCTCTTTCATCAATAAAATTATCAATCTTCCTCATAGTTTGGCATCATCTTTTGTATTTCTCCTTCTTTACAAAATGTCTTTTTACAAGGAGTAACCTCTTTCAGAGTGTCTCCCGAATTCATCAAGAAGCACATCGTCAATCTTTCCACTGTTATCTTCAGAGAACATTCCTCAAATATCAATTATTTATCCTTTCATCCAATATCTTACTCCCCCATTACACTGGGGCATTATTTTAAAAATTGTCTTCAAAACATCCTGTATGCAGGCAGGATCAAGCAAATCTCTCATTTTGCACACATGTGTACTCATTTACATCATTTTGCATTTGCATGCATTCATTTGCATTTTTGCATACATCAACTTGCATCAATCCAATACCCATTTAGGATAAGGGATGAATTCTGAGACTCGTGGCATTTGTCTAGGTCAGCGTGAGGGTGAAGATTAAAAATCTCACATTACAATCATCAAGCGCTTTCTAAACACCAACCTTTTTCAAGTTCGTCCTTCGGGCCGAGTTTTTATCAAAACCATTTTTACCGGTCAACCTTCGGGTGAAGCCTACTTTCTAAATCCGGTTTTCACTGGTCGAACTTCCTAAATTCGGTTTTCACTGGTCGAACTTTCTGAATCCAGTTTTTACTGGTCGAACTTTCTAAATCCAGTTTTCACTGGTCGAACTTCCTAAATCCGGTTTTCACTGGTCGAACTTTCTGAATCCAGTTTTTACTGGTCGAACTTTCTAAATCCAGTTTTCATTGGTCGAACTTTCTAAATCCGGTTTTCACTGGTCGAACTTTCTCAATCCAGTTTTCACTGGTCGAACTTCCTAAATCCGGTTTTTACTGGTCAAACTTCTGAATCCAGTTTTCACTGGTCGAACTTCCTAAATCCGGTTTTCACTGGTCGAACTTCCTAAATCCGGTTTTCACTGGTCAAACTTTCTGAATCCAGTTTTTACTGGTCGAACTTTCTAAATCCAGTTTTCACTGGTCGAACTTCCTAAATCCGGTTTTTACTGGTCGAACTTCCTAAATCCGGTTTTCACTGGTCGAACTTTCTGAATCCAGTTTTTACTGGTCGAACTTTCTGAATCCAGTTTTCACTGGTCGAACTTCCTAAATCCGGTTTTTACTGGTCGAACTTCCTGAATCCAGTTTTCACTGGTCGAACTTCTTGAATCCGGTTTTCACTGGTCGAACTTTCTGAATCCAGTTTTCACTGGTCGAACTTCCTAAATCCGGTTTTTACTGGCCGAACTTCCTGAATCCAGTTTTCACTGGTCGAACTTCCTAAATCCGGTTTTTACTAGTCGAACTTCCAGAATCCAGTTTTCACTGGTCAAACTTCCTAAATCCGGTTTTTTCTGGGCGAACTTCTTAAATCCAGTTTTCACTGGTCGAACTTCCTAAATCCGGTTTTCATTGGTCGAACTTCCTAAATCCAGTTTTCACTGGTCGAACTTCCTGAATCTGGTTTTTACTGGTCGAACCGTCTAAATTCAGTATTCACTGGTCAGACTTTTTGAAAGCCCAGCGTTCGTGCGGGTACTTTTTAAATCCAGTGCTCATGCTGGTATCCTTCCAAAATCTAGTGCTCGTACTGGTAGCCTTTTAAAGTCCAGTGCTCGTACTGGTATCCTTTAAAAATCCAGTGTTCGTACTGGTAATCTTTTAAAATACAGTGCTCATATTGGTACTCTATCAAAGTTCGGTCTTCATACTGGTCGCAACGTAAATCTCTTATTGGGGTTCAAACTCAATGTTAATCTTCAAACCTGCGAACCAAACAATCTGTATCAGACCCTTGGGTCGTTCCATTCTGTTAATCTGACATTCGGGTTGTCGATTTTGTCAGACCTCTAGTCATTCGTGTTATCAAGCAGTTCTTTGAGTTATTAAAATCTATCAAAATCAATCGTCAAGTAGTTCTCTTGTGAGGGACCCTTTTTCCAGGGAGAGTTCGAGAGAGCTCGTTTCTTTTCACATGTCTTTATTGTTCGTTCGTTGAACCCCTTTTTATAGGGAGAGTTTGAAGGGACTCTTGCTTCACGAACAGTTTGCAAAATAATCTTTATTGTCACGCAAAGAACCCTTTTTGCAGGGAGAGTTTCGACGAAAGCTCGTCCTCCTTGTAATCTTAAATGTCTTTTGTTAGGCCACCCCCGTCATCGAGGACCCTTTTTCCAGGGAGAGTGTGATGGACTCGCTCCTCTATGATATCCTTCCAATCTTTGTTAGCGGCCCCCTTTCCATAAGAGAAGCCTAAAAATAGGGAGTTTTGACGAAAACTTCATTTCTCATCGAAAGTTCGTTTTGCAAACGCCTCCTCTTCAGGGAAGAGAGGAGTATCTTTTTATTACCCGTTCAAGTAAGGGTCAAGTCCGAGTCTCTCCTTTGGGGAAAGAAGAGGAGAATCTAGCCACGGATGTGTCATTTAGATCTCAAGTAATTTCTTTCACCAAGGATTCCAAGAATATTTTGCCAATTTGTCATGAAAAATAGTTGTTGATCTCAAAATCTTTATTGCATAAAATTGTACCTCGAAATACCTTCAACATTACTTCTGAAAGGACAAAGCTTTTGCGAAAAAGGATTCAAAGTTCAAAATCTTTCTATTGGCCAACCAAGAGGATGAAGAATAAATTCGCGATATGGCCAGCAAAGAAAATTCAATGTTGTTGCAAAGCCAGAAGTGATTGATATTGATCGCAGTCAATGACATATTTTTAAAGATCATTCTTGGAAAATAAGCAATTGAAATATTCTGGGTGATACAGAAAAATCCACTCAACCTTCATATCTCTTCAATCACCTAAGCTGCAATTAACTATCTGCAAAAGGGATCTCTCAATTGTCATCAAGATGAAGACGAATTATGCGAGTCGACCCCCGGGGCCAAAGAAGATTAGGATCATCTCCAAGATGACAAAGTTTGTGACGGATTCTTCCAGGGAAAGTCCAGATCACCGTCGAGATGAAGGCGAGTGTAATGGACCTACCGACAAACCCTAAAAGATATTTAATTTATGCTATCATCAAGAGATTCCCAACTAATGAGCCAATAATCATCAAGATAATCCCTGAGAGAAAAGAAGGATCGGAACATCTCTGAGATGAAGGAGTTTGTGACGTACCCTTCCCAAAAAGAGAGAAAAGTCAGGACATCTCCAAAATGAAGGATGATGTAATTCCCAAAAAATCCAAGAGAGCTCCAATTCTGTTAAAAAGAGAGTGCAGAAAGATCATCATGAGAAAAGAATCCCAGGATATTAGACTGTCGAATCTATCAAGAATCTTCTTTAATTTTGTGAAATTCTTTTATCAATATCCTTTCACCAATAGCTCTCGCAATATCAAGAATATATTCTTTTCCGCCCATATCAAGGAAATTGATAGCTTCCTTGAGAGAAAGTCAAAGGCAATGATATTTGAATTCGATTCTTGATTCTACGAAGTTAAGCCTAGTCGGAGGTAATACTTCAGGTAGACAAGAGATAATATTTTTCATATATATGCTTATCATTTTTTAATTAACTACAATTTTTATCTTATTGGCAATCTTTTCAAGTTATCCCGACATGAAGTGAGAGCTTGATGTATATTTTGATGTATCCAGGCGTTGTTGTTATCCCTTTTAAGATCGGATGATGGGAGTCATCCAAGATCCTTCCCTTCTTGTTTTAATTTGAGCGCCTGGGCTCTCAGATTAGCACACTTCCCTGTGTTCCCCGCTGTCCCACTATAGACAGTTCCCGTTCAGGCTAAGGGTTAAACCTGCATTTTTCTGCAAAAGGTCATCTGACTTAAAAGCCATTCAGTTTCAGTGATGAGACGCCCAAGATCAATCCCTTTTCAAGCTTTAGGGAACCCCCTTTCTTTGTTTTGCAAACCCCTCTCGGATTTATTGTGCAAAATTCGAAGGTCCCATCATGGTTTCTTCATTTGAAGATTCCATTTATCGTCCCCTTTTAGGTTAAGGGTTAAGCCTGAGCCTCGTTTTTCCACGAGGTATCGTCCCCTTTTAGGTTAAGGGTTAAGCCTGAGCCTCGTTTTTCTACGAGGTATCGTCCCCTTTTAGGTTAAGGGTTAAGCTTGAGCCTCGTTTTTCCACAAGGTATCGTCCCCTTTCAGGTTAAGGGTTAAGCCTGAGCCTCATTTTTCCACGAGGTATCGTCCCCTTTCAGGTTAAGGGTTAAGCCTGAACCTCGTTTTTCCATGAGGTATCGTCCCCTTTCAGGTTAAGGGTTAAGCCTGAGCCTCATTTTTCCACGAGGTATCGTCCCCTTTCAGGTTAAGGGTTAAGCCTGAGCCTCGTTTTTCCACGAGGTATCGTCCCCTTTCATGTTAAGGGTTAAGCCTGAGCCTCGTTTTTCCATGAGGTATTGTCCCCTTTCAGGTTAAGGGTTAAGCCTGAGCCTCATTTTTCCACGAGGTATCGTCCCCTTTCAGGTTAAGGGTTAAGCCTGAGCCTCGTTTTTCCATGAGGTGTTGTCCCATCTAGGTTAAGGGCTAAGCCTGAGCCTCATTTCGATGACATGAATCTTCTTCTTTATTCTTTATGCTATATCTACCACCATCATTTAAACTAATTCTTTCATACCCAGTCAAATTTATCTAACTAGGGCATTTTTATAGAGTGAATTTGGTGTGTTTTTCTTTGCCACTAAGCTCGGCCTCTAACCGGCTTAGCAGCAAAGAGGGGCATCTGTAAACACCCCAAATTTTCCTCCTCATTCAGTATTCATCCATTTCATGTGTCATTGCTTATCATTGCATGAATTCAGCATATCATTTCATTGCATTGCATAGCATAGCATTGCATGTCATTACATCTCATTTTCGAGATCCAATACTCTTGTTTTCAAAATATTTAATCCAGATTTGAGTTTTAAAACTTTTTCTTTCGAAATCAATTTCAAAACCTGGGTTTTTATTTAACATTCTGTCATTTTCCAACCCCGGGACCTTACATTTCGAAATGTTTTCTCAGAAAATAATCTGGATTCATTTTAAACTCAATTTTCAACTGATTTCAACTCTCAGATGAGACCCATTTAGGTAGTGTCGCTTCTGGATTCCTTTACTTGTCAAAAATCTCAAAAAATTTTAGAGTCCTAGTTGGATCAGGACTCTTTTTCCAGAGTCCTAGTCGGATCAAAACTCTATTTTTTACTATCTTTTTACCTGTTTTCGAAAAAAAAAAACCTTTCAAAATCTTCTGTTTTGGCCAAAACTTCAGAGTCCTAGTTGGATCAGGACTCTTCTTTAAAGAGTCCAGTCGGATCAGGACTCTTCTTCAGAGTTTCAATTGGATTGGGACTCTAGTCTTTTACAACTATTTTATCTATTTTTAATCAAATCTTTCAAAATGAGTCAGAAACTCAGAGTTTCAGTCAAAACAGGACTCTGTTCAGAGAATCTTAGTTGGATCAGGACTCTTATCCTGATTTCAATCTTGAAAGAATCTTTCAAAAATCTTTTCATCTATCAAAACTATTATACTTTTATCAAAGAATTTCAAAATTCTGAGATTTTATCTTAGAGTCCTGATCAAATCAGGACTCTACCCCAGAGTCCTGATCGAAGTAGGACTCTATCCAAAATTGATTTTTATACTTTATTTTCACTGGTTTTCAAAAGCTTTACCCAAATTTCATCATTTGCTTATCAGAAAACTAAAATTCTTAGAGTTCTGATCGAATCAGGACTCTTTCTCAGAGTCCTAATCAGATCAGGACTCTGAAACAAAACTTCAATTTTATCCTGTTTTTAACTGTTTTTTCAAAATTCTCTCATTTGTTTTCTCAGAAAATCCAAAAATCTGAGAGTCCTAGTTCAATTAGGACTCTGTCCCCAGAGTCTCAGTTGAATCAGAACTCTGTTTTATTCCAATATTTGTTATTGTTTTCACTGCTTTCACAAGTTCTTTCATCCATTTTTTAGAAAAATACCAAAAAAATCTAGAGTTTCAGTCTGATCAGGACTCTGTCCTAGAGTCCTAATCCAGTCAGGAGTTTGTTCTAGAGTCTGTTTTTACTTCTATTTTTATTTATTTTAATTTGTTTTTCAAAAATTAGGTCATTTTGTAGAGTCTAGTTAATTCAGGACTCTATTTCAGAGTTCTGATTGAGTTTGGAGTCTAACCCTGACTGTATTTTCTGACTTGTTTTACTATTTTCGCTTAAATCTTTTCAAAAACTCCTTCATTTGGCTTTTAAAAACCAAAATCACAGAGTCCTAAAAATCCAGAACTCTAACCCGGAGTTCCAGTTCGCTTGAGACTCTACTTTCAAAACTTTGAATTTCAACTATTGATTTTAACCCCTTTTCAAAGCCATTTTCAATATTTATTTCAAATTTTCAAAACTCTGATGTGGGGTCCACTCAGTTGGAGCCATATCCAGAGGAGTTCTAACCCAGTTGGAACTCTATGCCATTTCAAAAACTTTTAATTCCAAGTCTACTTTTGAATCTCTTTTGAAAAACATCTCATTCTCAAGTTTTAAAATCGTTTTTGAAAATTCAAGTGGGGCCCACTCGGGGTGACGCGACATTTGAAGAAGTCAAGGTTATTCTAGGGTTAGTCAATGTCCTAGTTAGGTTAGGGGTTTAGAGGAGTCAAAAACAATTTTGAAAATCCATTTTATTTAAGTTTTAAACCATTGGTTTTAAATTCAGGTTTTAAAAACCAAATGTGGGTCCATACTAGGTGGTGCCACATTTGGACTTTTTAGGGTTTAATTAGGTGTTAATTAAGGTTTAGTTAGAGTTCATTTAGGGTTAGAAAACCACAAAAAATCGTCCTCCCTTGGTGGTTTTAGATAGAGTTTGAAAAAGTCAAAGTTAGGTATTAATTAGTCCTAATTACATGGCCTTTGAAAAACTATAAAAAGGGGTCTTTAGAGGGGGCAAAGGGAGCTCTTTTTCTCTCAAATTTTCGTGGCTTCTCTCTCCTCTCCATCACCTCTACCTTACTCCATTGAAGCTTCAGCCCCAAGGTGAGTTTATTTAATATTATTTTATTATTATTTTATTAGTTTTTTATGATTTTTCAATAGATTTCACCATGGAAACTCATGTGTTCATGGATTTAACCATGGATTTCATCCAAGAACCCCAAAATCAATTCAAGAAGATGATCTAACTCTATTCCATGCTGTTTTTCATGATTCTAATCCATTAAAATCGTTTATTGCATTATTTTTTATATTATTAACCAATAAAACATGTGATTTACCCCTTTAATGGGTTAAATCCATGCTTTTAAAGGTAACATCGAATTCCAGACATTGATTCCCTGATTTTTATTTATTTATTTATTTGTTTATGTTTATTACACGTTTTCCAGCATAGAAATAATTTTTATTTACTGTTTTATGGTTTTTTTATTTTTTGTCAATAGTTAATGCATGTTTTCTCAAGTTTCTTAGATTTCTGTGTGTTTTTAGTTTAGAACAGAAAAGATCATACTGTTTCGGGTTGAAATATTTGTTGTTAATGGCTGATTTTTTTATATGTGATACATGCATATGTAAATAAGCTACTGTAGAAAAAACAGAGATTTTGGGATTTGGGAACTTTGTCAGAAAAATCGGAAATCAAATCGAGTTTTTAAAGCTTTAAAATCGTGGTTAAAATCAAGAAGGTAACTTGCTGTTATGATATTTCTCTCACCCTATATCCGATTTTAGATCTGTAAAATGCCATGGATTCACATTGATTAGATCTATCTACTGTGAAATTTTCGAATTTTTTGATTACTGTTTAGTATTTTTCCTCTGTCAGAGAATCTGTTTTTAAATTTAAAGCTCGTTAGGGTTTACCAAAACCCTAATCAGACTTGTGTTATTCATAAATCTCAAAATACAGATCCGATTCATGATCTGTAAAGATTGAATATTGTTATTTTTCTAATCTATGTTCACCTCTAAAATTTCAGATATTTTGAAATAGTATTGATATTTATCTCGGATTTTTTAATCTGCAGTGCCTGTTTTAACTCATGTTTGGTTTGCAATATTCAAGTCCGAATTGTCGGAAGGGGATCTCCCTGGTCCAAACTGATTTTTCAGATCTGTAAAAAGGAAAAGTTCTATTTTCCTGTCTATTTTTCCTCTGTGAAAAGTCAGAGATTTCCATGAAGGTCTGACCCCTGATTCGGGTCCTAAACTGAAACTGGTTGGTGAATTAGGTCAAAAATAGTATATTTTAAGGACTTAATGCAATTTTCAGATTAATTCAATGTCAAAAAATTATTTTTATAATTCTAATCCGACATTAGGGTTATAACAAGTGCAGGTACCAAATTTGATGAATTTTGGAATCTGATTGATGGCTGAATTAAGCAAATTGCAAAACAGGGTACCCGAAGAATCCTGAAATACTGCTAAAATCACAGTTTTTGTGATATTCTTGAATTTTCGTGCATAAACATGTATTTTTAGGGTTTAATCATGTTCATAATCATATTAGAATGCTTTAGGTTTAATTTGATGCTTATTTGGTTTCATTTAGTCCTTAAAACCTAAATTTTTACCAAAATCTATTTCAGAAAACCCTGATTTCATGGCCATAGTCTTGCTATCAGGGGTAATTTAGTCATTTGACCTCAATTTCGAAATCCTTAACCCTAATTTTCATATTTTTAATCATGTCACATCATATTTAGTTTGATTTCTTCTCATTTAGATTTCAAAACTTGCATTTTACCAAATATCTTTCTGAAAACCCTAATTTCAAGGCCATAGTCTTGTTATTAAGGGTATTTTGGTCATTTTGACCCCAATTTTGAAATTTCGTATCTTATATTTCTTATTTATTCAATTTTATTGCATATTTCATCATTTTAATTTAAGGGAATCATGGCAAAAAGGCTTATATCTAGCAAAATTTAGTAATTTCTAGATATTACTAGATAAATCTAGAAAAGCCAACATATCTTCACTAACAAAGTTTTCTAGTTTTGCAGGGACATTGAAGACTTTACTTTTATGTATTTAAATTTGATTAGTGATGTAAATTAAATTAAATTTGGAATAAGAATTTAAATTTCAGCTTAGACTAGGATTGCATTGCATATAGTTTAATTCTGCAAATATTAAATGTCTGATGAATGTATCATTCATGCACATTTTATAAATTCACTATGGTCTACACGAATGTCACGTGCACTAGCTCTTATGGAGTTAACAAACTTGGTGGAATTTGTATTTATGGCCATAGTCAGAATACGAATGATACCCAGATTTCTAATCTTCGTATTAGCCACATTCAGCCTACACTCTTAGGCTAACTTCAAAAATGCACTGCATTTCTCAAAAATACAAAAAGGATTTCCTCAATTCCTCAAAACCAAGTATTTCAAATCCATATTCATTCAATTCATTCATTTGCAAATTCCAATTTCAATTCAGAGAAATCAATTTTCTCAAAATTTCTAAGTCTTATTCTAAAATCAATTTTCTCAAAACTCTAAGTTTTCAAATGATATTTCAAGTATTTTTCAAAGTTCAAAATTCGATTTTCCAAGTTATAGCTTCAGTTTCCAAGTTCTAATTCAAAGAAATCAAGTTTTTCCAAGTTATTTAAAATTTCTCAGAATCGATTTTCATAAAACTTCAAAATTTCCTCAAAAATCGATTTTCACTTTCTCAAATACAGTATCTCAATCATGATTCACGATTTTCAAAGAGTTCATTTTCCAAATATTTTCCAATCTTTGAAGCAAACATCATGTTTTCAAATATGCATTTTTAGAAATTCATAGCACATGCCTGATTCTTTGTGCATTTAGGAAATAAAACATGATTTAGATAAGTTGAACAAAGCTAAGCACAAGATTGATCCTTGGTTCAATTACCCCTGGTAAAGGAGCCAGAAACGGTTGAACCTCGTACCAACATACGAGTCCCATTCTTCGGAATTATCCCGTATTTTAAAACGGAGGCGAGTTATTTTCAAAAACTTTTTCAAAGGTCAGTTTGACTCGCAAAAAGTAAAATTTTTTGCGATGATAACACATACTTAAAACACATGAAATCATATCGCATGATGCCTAAACTAATTAGTATGTATTTTATTTAACAAAGAAAGAATTTATAAATGTTCACTTATCTGAAACACCTAAATTTTAATTCTAAGGAATATCCTTAGTCTCTCGCAAGTTTTGATCTAAAATCAACAAATATTCTGTATTATCATTTAAAGTCTCATCTTTTTATGAAAATTTATGAAAATACCCTTGGTCTTTAATGCCAAACTCTGACTCCGTTCTTTCAAAGTTTGTCATTACATCTCCTATTAATAGATCCTACTCGAAAAAGAGAATTCATGGATCCAAAAATCACTTGAATCCGACCCTGGGGTATCAAGTTATGACTTGTTTACTAATCGGGCATATTGAGGGTAAAATAGTCTTTTTTACATTTTGATCACACCCAATTCTATGTAATATTTTTTTATTTATGTTGTCTCTACACCACATCTTTACACCATATCTAATTTGTACTAAATTCTAGATCCAGATCCACTCTGATTTCAAAACAGATCACTTAGGTTTTTCAACTGCAACTCTAACTGGATCTTGGATTCGGTACGCCCAATCCAAATCTTTTCATGATTGTTTGTCATAAGTATGATATCTATGATGGAAAGTCTTGGATTTGGACTAAACTCCACTAAATCTACTTACTTTTAGATCCACTTTAGGTGTTGGTGATCCGATTTGAGTTTGGATCCAAACTTGAATCCGATTCGTGTTGAAAAATTGAGGTCTTTGCTATCTCGATTTTTCCACTGTACTCGTCTAATTCCACTTATATATATATATATATATATATATATATATATATATATATATATATATATATATATATATATATATATATATATATATATATATATATATATATATATATATATAAAGAGTGTGGTTGTCTTGGTCTAGACCGAGTCGATCCGACTCAAATTGGGCCTGACTTCATCTGGACTGAGTCGGTCTGTAGAAACAGACCCGACTCAGTCTGCCCTGAACATAAATCGGGCTTGGTCTATCAAGAAAACAAACCTAACTCAGTCTATATAGACCGAGCCAGTCTGCTAAAGCCAATCGGACCTGACTCAGTCTGAATAGACCGAGTCAGTTTGCCAAAAGTCATATCTGACTCAGTTTGTTCAGTTCGAGTCGATCTGTGGCTAATACACAGACCGAGTCAGTCTGCTAAAGCCAATTGGACCTGACTCAGTCCGAATAGACCGAGTCAGTTTGCCAAAAGTCATATCTGACTCAATCTGTTCAGTTCGAGTCGATCTGTGGCTAATACACAGATCGAGTCGGTATGTCACATCTGTGTTTTTTTTTACTTTTGTTGCTTGGCTCGGTTTGGCCATGCCCAGACTGAGCCAACCCGGTCCTCACTTGACCCATTTCGGTCTGGGTCATGCTGAGACCGAGCAATGTGGTCGACACAGCTGACTCGGTCTGTTGTTTTGTGCAGACCGAGTTGCCTCTCATGCGGGGTCGAGACTCAGTCTTCCCGTTTTTCTCTACTATGCGGCAATTCTGGCAACCTCACTGTTACTGGAGTTGCTGCAGTCTACTATGGATGGGGCGGCATCGCTGGCGATCGCAGATTGCGAGCGGCTGCCTGCCTTTTTATTTTTGTTTTTTTTTCATCACCGGCCGATAGCGATATCAGAGGGAAAACCCCTTTGATATACCCCTTTATGAGAGGCAGGGACAATGTTCTCCCTGTCTCTGCGTCTCTGTAACTCGCCAACAATCTCATGGTTGCCGACGTCTTTTTCTTTAAAAAGGAAACAAGAGGGAGAGGAATGAAACTTACTTGTAATCGGCATAGCTGCACCTCCTCCTCTCTCTCTCTCTCTCTCTCTCTCTCTTTCCAAAAAAATGCTTTCTCGTTCTCGTCTATCAAAGGCGAAGCCGGGTGATTGGTGGTGCGCGGGTTGCCTTTCGCTCAACTTTCGCAGGCGTCGTGCTTGCCTCCATTGCGCCTCGTTGTTTCAGTCTCGGCGGCACCCAGTGCTCAGGCACTCGTGGGCGGTAGTCCCTCCTCCCTCCATCGGACGAGCCTCTTCGCGAGGTATGCACCGCCCTCGCAAAGCTTCATTCGCGCCTTGGGTCCAAATCAGTATCTTGGAAGATCCTTCATCGTCATTTTTGGGATTCAAGATCGGCTCCGTTTGGGTGCCGATGCGTCTGTCAATGGCTGCACCGATGTCTTTCGCAGGGAAGCATTTCAATCTCAACCATCTTTGTCATGTCCGTACATGTGGATCGCCTGCCATCTTGGGTCGGGACAGTTGCTGCTCTGCTGTGTCGGGCCCGCCTGTCTATTGTGCTGCCTCCGTCTCTGAGGGTCCCGCGTCCGATGACTTTTGCAGCCAGGGAGTGCTTGCGACATGCTCGGGGGTGCAGGCGGCATGCTCTGGGGTGCCTGTGTTTTATCCGTCCTTCTCTCCTCGGCGTAGATCGGGGATGCAGGTCGCGTGCTCTGGGGTGCCTTCGATTTATTCTCCTTTTTCTGTTCGACGAAGGTACTTTTTCTCTTCTTTCGCTCTTTTTGATGTGCGAAGAGTTGTTAAGGCCAGAGGTGAGGCAAGCAGGCTCTCCCTGATTTATTCATCGAGATCTCGCCTCTCCTTGTCTTGGTGGTCGTGCTGGCCACTCGGTTTTCAAGCCGTACAGAGATCGGTGGATAGCGTGGGGCCCTTTATCGACGTTGCGAGGTCTTCTTGGGTGAGCAAGGATTTTCTTCGTCCGTTGTTGTCATCTTGCTCTCCTTCGGGGGCATTGGGGTTCGGGCCACCGCAGCTCCTTGGCGGTGTTTGTGCACCTGTGTCGGCAGGGGGCTTTTTGCAGCCTCGGGGTGCGAGTCTGCTGGCATCATCATCATCATCTGTTGTATCTTCCATTCTGGGCTCGTTGTTCGAAGTGGGGCAGGCTTTCAGGTGGAATGGCAGGTGTGACGAGGCATCTTGACCTCGATCAGGAAGATGTTGGCTGTCGTGGCTTCCCGGGTGGTCTGAGTATTGGGCTATGTTGTTGCGTATCCTGTTGGTGGATCCTTTCTTCGAGCGTGTTCGGGATCAGGGACCGTCAGGTGTCGCCTTGGCGTCTAAGGATACTCTATGCCTCTCGGCAGGTGCATCATCCTATATTTCGTTTGCTTCGACCTATGGGGCATCTGAGCTTGGGCCTTTCTCGCGAAAGAGGTCTCATCTCTCGGAGGACTCTCTCCTTGCTCGGGCCCACAGGTCGTCTTCTTCCGGAGTCCCGATTCGACAGTGTTTTTTCTTCAAGCTGGTTGATGGACTTTCAATCTTGGTTTCATCTATCTCCATCGAGTGCATCGTCTATCCGATTCGCCTGGTCTCCATCAGTTTGGTAAGTGCCCCTCTGTTTGTCGGGTATTGCAGGACGCCGTTTGCATTGAACACCTCCTCTTTCATTCGGGAGGGCGACTTCGCAGGCCTGGAGGGCTCCCCAAACTTGGTCTATCCGTCAATTGCGGGTTCATCATCTAGGAGTGGTCAACTCTCATCCTTTTTGGGTCTGTCTGTGGACGATGCAGCTCGGCGGCTCAAGCTTGCGCTTTCCCAAGCCCAACTACTCAGCATCGACTCTGTTATGCGCGAGTCCTTTGCCGCGATCGCAGATCGTTTACCGACCTTCGTCGCGGATGATGGGCGTATCTCGTCCATCATCTCTCCATCTCCTTCGGTCGAGGGGTTATCTCTTCCTGGGTGGGGTGGTCCCCCAATTAGGAGTCGTCGTCGACCTTCTCTATCTCCTTCCGGCGAGTCTGGGGTCTCTCCAAGGCGGTCTGTGAGGATCCGCACTCCTCGGGTATTTCCAGACTTTTAGTTATGAAGATCTTGTGTTGGAATATTCGGGGACTGAATTGCCCCACCAAACGTCTTTTCCTAGCGAGTTGGATCCGTCAAGAAAAGCCCGACCTTATTGCAATTTGTGAAACGAAGATGGCAGATATCTCGAGCTTCGTCGTCTCCGAATCTGGCGTGGTGCAGATTTCGTCTTCAAGCCTGCAACTCATTATGCGGGAGGCATCCTCATCCTTGGGAAATATTCTCTAGCCTTTCAACGGGTGGACGAAGGTACGTTTTCCATATCCATCACTCTTCCCTTACCTCCTCAGAATATTCCAGCAGTGGTCACTATGGTGTATGGTCCCCACCGTCAAAGCCGTCGGGAGGAGTTTTGGTTGGACTTAAATCGGGTAATTGCTTCATTCGGGGACCAACATATTATCATGGGAGATTTCAACTGCCTTTTGTCTCCTATCGATTCTAGCATTCCGGTTAATTTCTCGGCTTCTATGAGGGGCTTCCAAAACTTTATTCAGACGAAACGATTGTACCACGTTCCCCATGTTGGTGAAGCTTTCTCGTGGTCTAATCGACGATCTACCCCGTGCTTCCGTCTGCTAGACAGGGTGCTCGTTTCGTCAGAGCTGCTGAGTTCTATTAATGACATCTCTTGTTGCCTTCTTCCTCCATCTGTCTCAGACCATAGTCAGATTGTTATCAGATGGGGTCAAGGCTTCACCAGTGATAGATCCTTTAGATTTGAGCAATGGTGGCTTAAGGAGGCGGGCTTTGAGTCGTTAGTCATTCAATCTTGGAATAGACCTTGCTTTGCAGTCCGGGCGGCTACAAGATGCATGGTTAAGCTTTTTCGACTATCCCGCGATATCAAATATTGGCTTATCTCCAATAGAATAAGCAAATTCCAAAATCTGGGGGATTGGGAGCGAGAGCTGGCTTCTATCAATCAGTCTCTCTTGGATACGTCCTATATGAATGCATCAGATATTGAATGTCTCAATGCTAGATCGGCCGAGCTGACTCTTCTAGTGCAATCGTGGCGTCTAAAGGATGAGATTCGTTGGAAGCAGCGGTCAAGGGTGACTTGGCTTAAAGCAGGTGACGGGAATACAAGGTTCTTTCATTCTTTAGCGTCTCACAGGCATCGAAGACATGTGATTCACACTCTGTATATCAATGGTGTCTCCTTTTCGGGCGATCAGGTAATCAATGCTGTCTCCAACTATTTTTCTAACCTGTATTCCTGCAACGAAGCTGTAGGTGGCAATATGGGTTCAACATATTTTTTGGCCATGGATCGAGCGCTATCCAACTCGATTCAGGGGTTGTTCACCGAAGAAGAAATCGTCTCGGCGGTGCGGGAGTCGTCTGGGTGGAAAGCTCCAGGATTTGATGGGTATCCTGTGGATTTCTTTCGCATATTCTGGCAATGCGTTAAGAGTGACATTCTTAGTGTCTTCGCCGAGTTTCATCGTAATGGCCGATTGCCGGTTCACTCTCACCTAGCAATTGTGTCGCTCATTCCTAAGGAGGAAGCCACATCAGATATCTCGCGATTTAGACCTATATCAGTGTTAGAGAGTTTATATCGCATTATCGCCAAGGTCTTAGCTAACAGGATGCAGTCAATTGCTCCTAGGATTTTTTCGGAGGCACAGTTCGCCTTCATTCCTAACAGAAGACTTCAACATTCCTTTATTCTGGCCACAGAAGTGTTGCACTCTCTCAAGATCAGCGAGGGGGCCTTTTTCACTCTGAAGCTTGACTTTCATAAAGCCTACGACTCGGTTCATTGGCCGTTCCTCTTCAACACATTGGCAAACTTGGGCTTCGGTAGGCGTTTCTCTAGCTGGGTGCATGAACTGGTAACCAATGCCCAATCACAGTTTCAAATCAATGGGGTCAAAGGAAAACAGTTCAAACTTGGTCGTGGTCTTCGACAAGGATGTCCTCTGTCTCCGTTACTCTTTAACGTTGTCTCTGAAGGCCTGGTGGTTTTGGTTAAGAGGGCAGTGGAGGGTGATCTCATTGAATCTCTCGGTATTCAAGAGTGTCGTAGTCAGATCCTGACCTACGCTGATGACATAATTATCTTCGGAAGGGCCTCCATCCAACAAATGTTAAGATTCAAGCTTGTCCTTATTTTTTTCCAATCGTTGTCAGGTCTATCCTTGAACTACGAGAAGTGTTGTCTATCCATGGTCAACGCCCCTCCATCAATGTTGGACATGGGCCAGCGGATATTCGGATGCTCGGTTTCGGATAACTCTTTTTCTTATCTGGGTCTGCCGCTTCAAATCAGTCGTGTATCAATGGCAGCCTGGAGCACCACTATCCAAAGGGTTCAGAAAAAAATATCGGGCTGGCAAGCGTCCTACCTTTCTATCGCGGGTAGACTAACTCTCATCAAGCACGTTCTTTCTGCTATGCCAGAATTTTTTATGTCTATGTTCCTGATGCCTATGGGGGTTAGTAAGAAGATAGCTCAGGTAGTGACACACTTCCTGTGGTCTGGGCGAGGTTCCAAAAACAAGCGCCATCTAATAGGGTGGGACACTCTTCAACTTCCCCCAAATAGGGGGGGTTTGGGAATCAAGCATCCCCGGCTGAGGAGTATGATTCTTGTCGTGAAGCAGAGCTGGCTGGCACAACAACCTGGGTCTCCGTGTGCAAGCGTGCTTCTAGCTAAATACGGTGGTGTGGAATCATTGGTGGGGGCCACAAGCGTGCGTCAGCGAACTATGTCTAAGCTTCGGCGGTCATGGATCCAAGCATGGTCTGCAGTTCTGTCACATAATGGCAATGTTGACTCGCAATCTCAGTTCTTTGGTCATAACCTTGCTCTGAATGGATCTTTCCGCTCAAAAAAAGGGTACCTCGCTCTCCTTCCGTCGGGGGTGGACCGGTTCCCGACGAACCTGATCTGGGGCAAGGGTCCCACTCCGAGATCATGTTTCCTGGCTTGGCTAATCTTACACGATCGGGTGCAGACTGACAACTTCCTCAAATCCATCGGATATCATCTGCCGAGTAAATGTGTGTTGTGTGAGGCGGTTGAAGAATCTGCCTTTCACCTTTTTTGGGAGTGCTCTGTCTTTCAAAACATCTTTAAGTTGACTTGGAATAAGCCGGGGGTCAGCGTGCGCCAGGAATTGTTCGCCAACGATTTGTTGTGGGGTCCTCAACAAGTTCGTCATTGCAACAAATGACGTATTATTTGGCGAACTTGGCTTCTCTCGTCATGGTGGGCCGTATGGATGACTCGCAACAACGCTATTTTTTGGCATATTCCGGCAGTGTTCAACAAAATGGTGAACCTTATTTTGGCGGACATATACGCCATTCTCCGCATCAACATCCCTGATCTGCAACACCATCTGCCTCCAGGGACCATTCATGATCCAGGATGATGCTCGTCGCCTAACTGTATTTGTTTCTTGTTTCTTTCTTCCTTCTCTCCTTGCATCTCTACTTTTCTTTTTTTCCTTTTTTGGGGCTCCTTGGCATGTCTTGGGCCCGTGTTTGGTTACCCGGTAGGTTCAATGTTGGTTGAACCTGTTTTTGTATCGTAATGTTGATGGTTATAGTTCGTCTCTCTCTCTCTCTCTCTCTCTCTCTCTCTCTCTCTCTCTCTCTCTCTCTCTCTCTGAGTGTGATTTAGAATGGGGGAAGGGAGGAGCACCCATGGCTTTTATAGCCATGGGTGAGTCTGTTATCCCTTCACCCGCCTCCTTCCTTAATGAGGGAGAGGGGTAACGTTTCCCTTTCCCGTAACTGCCCGATGCTCCTCTTTTCGTAATGTCCCCAATCAGGTGGCTGCGGCATAACATAGTAGCCACTTCAACCAAAAGATATGAGGGGTGGGTTTGTCTGGAGTCTTCGCATCCCCAAGACCTTGTGCAATGTGGAGGGTTTAGACACTGGTCGAGCATGGGTGGGGCTCAGGTGCAGACTTATGGGGGCACAACATTCTGGGGCAAATCAGACAATGAGCAGGAATGACCTACCAAAAACAAGGATCGGTCATATGCAATATCGGGCTTGAGTTCAGTCAAACTGGGTCATGCGGTCATTCCCCATAGCTCAACCAAATCCAAGCCTACTTTTCCTGTTGGTTTGAGCCTAGGCCAGAGTTTTTCAAAACATGATATTGGTAAATACGGCTCAACAGAACTGATCCATTTTTGTCAAAATATTTCAGGTTTGGAGACGGTGAACTCGCAGGAAAAACTAACTGAAGTTGGCAATATAACCAGATATAGTGATAAATATCAGTGATATTTTAGACATTTCTTAAAACAACCAAAACGTTGTGATATTTTCGAAATATCTCATTACTATCTTTTAAACAAAAATATCTTTATTTATTATCTTCATATGAGGGTGGAAAACCAGTCTTGGATAATTTTTATTGCAAGAAAAGCTCAGTGTGCTCTTCTGTTCGTTATAAGGTTTAGGTCATGTGCCAGAATCGGCTAATAGTAACTACTTGTTTCAATCTACTGAAGCAATGGTTGACAAAAAAAAAGTTAACAAAGAAACTGAACTGACAAAAAGAAGACAAACAAACTAAACATGCTAAAATGGGCAAACTGAATCATGATCGACTCCTTACACTGGAACCCGAACATCCCCAAAAGCCATAGATCCAATTAGAGGGTGTTTGGATACACCCACTTATCTAGAAAAGCAGGATAAGTAGGTACGTTGCCTTATTCTCCATAACACAATATCCCAACTTATCCTAGTTTTATGGGTTAGTGACTGCACCCAACTAGATTTGTTGTTAGGATAAGTTGCAAAATCACATTATCCTTTACAATGTTATCTTCTAAATTACTCTACTTTCTTTGTAAAGTTGTTGCATCCCCACAATGCACACGTCCTAATTTATCCTACTTTTCTAAATAAGCAGATGCATCTGGACACCAAATACATGAGGGATTTATATTCTCTATAATAGTTGAATTCTCACCATACAAGTTGTTTTGACTCAATCTTGAATCAATCTAACCTCATAGATGTGTTCAGCATGGTCCATTTAGTGGGAAACAACCTTCTAATTATGTTTTTTCAATGAAAAATCATATCTTTCTAGTAAAAAGTCGGGAAAAATTGATGTCTTCCTGGCCGTTGATTTTAAATCGTTAGACAACCTGAATACAGGTCAGATTCTGGCAATCCAAATGCTGGTTTTTACTAAATAAAACGTGCAAATATCTACAGTATTAGATGTGATAAAAAAGAAAAAATAATAAAAAAGCAGAATTTGCCAAGTCTATTGTACTTCTCTCAAATATTACCTTCAAAGCCCATAAGGGTTCCCGTCATTTGGTAGGGGTGACTCGTGAACATCACCAAGCTGAAGGAACACCACAAGTTTGAGCCCCTGGTTTGCATCCCTCCATGAGGCAGAAGGTGGTTGTACTCTTTGGGGGGGCAAAGGAGATCTAGGGTCTTTATACCAATGAGCTATAAACTTATGGGTGGCGTCCCTTGCCATAATGTCCAAGCTGGGTGTGCTCTCCAGTGGGCAGGAGAGTCTCAAGGGTTTTACCAATAGGAGGCCAACCAATATGGTTTCCCTTGGATTATCCAAAAAAAAAAAAACCTTAGAAGTATTTTACCATTAAAGAAGGAAATGGCCCTGGACATGATTATTAAAGTGTCAGCGTGGAGAGGTGCATATATAGAGAACATATAATGAGGAAGATTAAAAAGGAAAAATCAAATGAACCAGCGAAGAACTTTCTTATAGATGAATAAAAATGATTAAAACACCTCCCATTTGACTTGACCAATACAAGCAAGCCTTGTTGTGAAGGACCTGTTGGCGGGCTGAACACTCTTCTGGCAAACCAATTTTTAAGATGATTGAGGATGAACCTCTCTAGTACATTCAAAACCAAGAAAAACCAACCAAGATCCTAATAATGATGGATTTTCATATCATCTGGACTTTATTAAAAGCTTCAGTTTGTCACGTTTGCATCATTGTTCTTCATGAATATATTGTTGGAAACTTTAGCTTAACTTTAGTGGGTAGGGCAACTAAGATTGAACCTTTGAGCTCAAAGGCATGCGTAAATACGCTATCTTTCAAGTGATGGTTGCCTCACTTAGGATCAAATCTTTGATGCAATGGGTACTCGTGCAACTATGTTCACAGAATACAACTGAGCTTTCACCTCCTAGCAAAATTTCGGTCCACTCCTTGCACTAAGTGAGACTGATAACCTCTACACGAAGTACCTTGAATAATCTCTTGACTGGGATAGAAAGATCTAGGTTCGAATTGGATATGAATATTGGATTTGGATATGTGTATGAATCCAAACTGCAAATGGGTATGGATCCAAACAATAATTGGATCTAGATCTTAGTAATGAATTTGAATATCAACTCAGTCTGGATAGCAGATGGATTTGGATCTGAATAACAATTAGATCTAGATTCAAACAATAATTGGATCTAGATTCAAACAACAACTGGATCTAGATTTGAACTGGACATGAATTTGAATTGGATCTGCATCCAACAATTAGATCTAAATATGAACTAGATCTGGATCCAAACAATAACTGAATCTGAACTAGATCCGGATCCTGAATAAAGATCCAAATAACCAAATCTGGGTCACTACAAGAAAATTGTTAATTAGCGACGGAAATTAGCGACGGATTTTTCCCGTCGCTACTTAGCGACAGATTAGCTAGAGATAGAATCTGTCGCTAATTTGCGACGGATTAGCGAGGAAATGACTTTTATCGCTAATCTGTCGCTACTTAGCGACGGATTAGCGACTGCATGTTTTTGTCGCTACTTTTGATTACAAGAACACCATTTTAGCGACGGATTTAGAGAGGGAACTCTGTCGTCGCTACTCCGTCGCTAATTAGCGATGGAGTAGCGACAGAATATATTCTGTCGCTTTTTTGGTATTTGGGTTTCGCGACGGCTTCGCGACGGAATTTTTCCGTCGCTAAGCCGTCGCTAAATGTCGCGTAAATCCCTAATCCCATCCCTCTTTCTCTTTTCCCTGTTTCGCTGTACTGCACCCTCCCGCCGCCCGTCGGCCCTCGCCACCGTCCGGCCACCGCCGCTCGCCAGCCGCCGCTCCCCGTCCACCGCTCGCCAGCCGGCGCTCGCCAGCTGCCGCTCCCCGTCAACCTCCCGCCACCGTCCGGCGAAGCGCAGGTTCTTCTTCTTCTTCTTCTTCTTCTTCTTCTTCTTCTTCTTCTTCTTCTTCTTCTTCTTCTTCTTCTTCTTCTTCTTCTAAACGCAGGGAGTACGCCCCTTCCCTGCCGGAAACGGAGGGGGTTTAACCCCCTGCCGTGCTTTCCGGCAGGGGGGGTCGACCCCCTGCGTTTCCGGCAAGGGGGGTCGACCCCCTGTCGGAAAGGCATGGGGGGTCGACCCCCTGCCGGAAACGCATGGGGGGTCGACCCCCTGCCGGAAACGCATGGGGGGTCGACCCCCCTGCCGTAAAGGCACGGTAGGGGGTCAACCCCCCATGCCGGAACTGCCTTTCCGGCAGGGGGTTTAACCCCCTTCCCTGTTTTGAAAAGAATTTTTGTCGGCTGGGCCGGCTGGGCCGGCTATGGCCCTGTCATAGGCTCGCCTAGCACCCAGCCGACTGGGTGCTGGGCCTGGCGCACCTGCCAACATGCTGGCAGTCAGCCGAGTGCTACTCGGCTGGCTGCCAGCCAGCCAACAGCCACCAACGTGAATAAAAAGATTTTTTTTTTTGAAATAAAGGGATCATACCCAGCCGATCACTCGGCTGGGCCAACAACGAGGGTTCACGGCTTGACTTCGGCTGGTCTGTCAGCCGACACCCATACCACATCGATCGTGCCATGGATTTCTTTCTGAAAAAAAAAATGAAAAACAAGGAAAAATATCAATATAACATAGTGGATTCGTAGATCCACTGATTCGCCATGGATTTCCATCAAAACATGCATGGAAATCCTACCTCTACCCGATTTCTCAAACGTTTCACATAAGAAAATGCCCGTACCTTGAGAGAAATACCCGATTTTTTTAGTTAGTGTTTCATCTTGTTTCATGATTAGTTAGTTTGTTACTTAATTTGTTTTGTTTTTGTGCAGATTTTTCAACGGAACCAACTCGTGCTCGGCCACCTGTGGTAAGTAAATGACAAAAAAAATGCAAATCGGGTAAATACCCGTGGTGAGTAAGTGATGCAAACGTATCACATGTTATTTAATTTATTGAATGCAGCACTTTATTGTTCACACACTCACTTAGTTGTTGATATCTAGGACTGCTTTGTTGGAGTTCGGAGATCATGCTGAGCATGATTTTAATGTAGAAATATGGAAGTGTTCTTATTTTTGGAGTACGGAGTCCATGCTAAGCATGGTAGTAGTTAGTGAGATATTGAAGTGTGTTTGCTGCAGGTACATGTTTGCCATTTATTTGATATGAATGATTATGATGTATTGCAATGTTTGATGTAATTGTATCCATGCTTGCATGTAGTTACTTTCAATTTGATTTTGACTTCCATGTGAAATTTTATAATAAAAGCATGCTTCAAATGATTGTATCATGTCATTAATAGTTTGCACATGAAAATATTAAGTTATCAATGCATGCATCAAAATTCTTGTTATTGTTTGACATAGTATATTGCATGATAAATTTGATATTTTCTTCATCGTCGCATTCTGATTGTTTTTTTCTTAATTCGTTAGGATACTATTCGTAACATCATACGACAGAATGACTGCAAACCGTGAATGGATGTACCGTAGGATAGTGGACAATGAGTTATCGCATGAATATATGGATGGTGTCGATAGTTTTATTGAATTTGCAACGGCGAGTGTCAGTACGGTAGATCCCACAGGTCGGATTAGGTGTCCCTGCAAGATTTGTAAGAATAATCGATTTGTAGAACCTCATGGCGTTAGACATCACCTATACAGGAAGGGTTTTGTGAGTGATTATCAGAACTGGGCGTTTCATGGAGAAGAATTTAGAAACGATTTTGATGCACGGGTGAATGTGGTGCACGATAATCCATATACGAATTTGATATTTGATGCTGCAGGAACAGAACTGGGTTCTGCTATGAGTTCTAGTGATGTAAGAACTGTCGTAGATGAAGAATCACCAAACGATGCAGCTAGTAGATTTTATGATTTACTTAAAGATGCTGATGAGCCACTTTGGAACGGTTGTGAGAGTCACACTATCTTGTCTGCAGTTCTTCAACTAATGAATTTGAAGTCCGAGTATAATTTGAGTCAATCATGTTTTGACCGTTTGTGCATGATTGTGAAGAGTATGTTGCCTAAAGATGAGAAATTGCCACAAAATTTCTATCGTGCGAAAGTTATGGTCAACGCTCTAGGTATGGGTTACAAAAAGATTGATGCTTGTCCAAATCACTGCATGTTGTATTTCAAGGAGCAGGAAAACGACATATCATGCCCGTCATGTGGGCATCCTCGGTTCAAGCCAAAGACAAGAGGCAATGGTAGCACGAGATCAAAGGAAGTTTCATACAAGTCGCTCCGCTACTTTCCTATCACTCCTAGATTGCAGCGATTGTATATGTCTTCAAAGACAGCTAAACACATGAGATGGCATGCAAATAAAGTTCGACACGATGAAAACAAGATCACGCATCCTGTTGACGCTGAAGCTTGGAAGCACTTTGATCGTACTCATCAGAACTTCGCAATGGAAGTGCGAAATGTTAGACTCGGTCTATGTACAGATGGATTTAATCCATTTGGGGGTAGATCAACTCCATACTCATGCTGGCCAGTATTTGTAACTCCATACAACCTTCCACCAAGCTTGTGTATGAAACGTCCAAATCTTTTCTTGTCTCTGTTGATCCCTGGTCCGACCTCACCTGGCCAAAATCTTGATGTATATCTAAGGCCATTGATTGATGAATTAAAAGTACTGTGGGATGACGGTGTTACCACGTATGATGCCCACAAAAAACAAAATTTCAACATGAAGGCCGCTGTTCTATGGACAATCAGTGACTTCCCTGCATATGGTATGTTATCTGGTTGGAGCACACATGGGAGGTTGGCTTGTCCGTACTGCATGGAGGATTCCAAAGCTTTTAGATTGAGGCATGGAAGGAAGCCTTGCTGGTTTGATTGCCATCGTCGATTTCTACCCAGCGATCATCCGTTCCGACGTCAAAAGAATGCATTTACAGCAGGCACAACTGAAATGGAAGGTCCATCCTCAAGATTGTCTGGCATAGAGATTTTAAAAAGATTGCGATACTTTCCAAATGTATTAACAGATGCCCGCAGTCCTACACCCTTCCGTGGATTTGGGAAGGAACACAATTGGACGAAAAAATCTATTTTTTGGGAACTACCGTATTGGCCGACCCTATTGATACGACATAATTTGGATGTGATGCATGTAGAGAAAAATGTGTTTGATAATGTGTTCAATACAGTAATGAATATTAAAGGAAAAACGAAGGATAATCCGAAGGCCCGTATGGATTTAAAATTAATATGTAAATGACCAGAATTGGAACTCAAAGAGTATAATGGCAAAGTACTGAAACCAAAGGCGAAGTACGTGCTCGGACCTGATCAAATAAAACATGTATGTCAATGGTTGAGACAACTGAGATTTCCAGATGGATATGTCTCTAACATTGCTCGGGCTGTGAAGATTGACGATGGACAATTATATGGGTTGAAGAGCCATGATTGTCATATCTTTATGCAACGATTGATACCCCTAGCATTCCATGATATGTTAGACAAACCTATATGGGGGGTATTGTCTGAGTTGAGCGGATTTTTCAGAACATTGTGCGCATCGGAGGTCATTGTATCAGATGTAAAGAATCTCGAGGACTCTGTCATCACCACTGTTTGTCTGTTAGAAAAGATATTTACGCCAGCATTTTTCGATGTTATGGAACATTTGATCATACATCTGCCATATGAACTAAGGGTTGGTGGCCCTATGCAATATCGATGGATGTACCCATTTGAAAGGTATATGTTTTTTTATATTTGTCTCTTTAATGACAGATATTTAAAATTTGAAATGTATATTCTTGTCAGATGCATATTCGACCTAAAAAAAAAGGTTCGTAATAAAGCAAGAGTAGAAGGCTCTATTTGTGAGGCGTACACTTTAGAAGAGATTTCAAATTTCTCATCTATGTACTTCGAACCTCATATTTCAACACGTTACACATGCCCGCCCCGTAACGATGATGGAGAACAAGTAACTGTAGCTGACAAGCTGTCGATATTTCAACGACTTGGGCATGCATTTGGTAGTTGCCGATCAAGGCTATTGACAGATCGAGAGCAAGATGCAGCACACATCTATATTCTTTTTAATTGTTCAGCGATCGACCCATACATCGAGTAAGTATATGTATATGCAACTCAATTATAAATCCTTTTATGTTCTATATGTGGATACATGGCTCGGTAATATAAGTATTTGTGGTTTGCAGACGATTTGATCTGGAGTTGCAAAGCAAAGTTTCACATCTCACTAATGCAGAAGTACAAAAAGAACGTGAAACTAAGTTTGTGGAGTGGTTGAAACAGTTGGTAAAGAAGCTAACATAAATTTTGTACTTATAAACAACACTAAGTTACTTAATTGATCGTGATCACAATAATTGTTTATGTCTGTGCGTAGGTTCGCCATGGTGATGTTAAAGATCAAGGAATATGTGATTTAGAAAATGGTCCGACCAAAGTTGTGCAATGCTACAACGGGTATATCGTAAATGGTTATCGATTCCATACAAAAGACTACGGTATAAACAAATCAACGATAAATAGTGGCGTGTGTGTCAAGGGTAGCAGCTACGGTGAAAATGAACATGATTACTACGGTGTTATAGAGGAAATAATGGAGTTGACTTACTTAGGCATGAATAACAGGGTTACGGTATTCAAGTGTCATTGGTTTGATCCAACTGCAACAAGATTCGACAAAGCTTCAGGCATTGTGGAGGTGAATCATAAATCCAGGTTTGGAACATATGAACCATTCATATTAGCCTCGCAAGCTCAACAAGTTTATTATACTTCATATCCGAGTATAAAAAAGTCAGATAGAAATGAATGGTGGGCAGTTTGCAAGGTGAAATCTAAACTATACCCTGAGTATGATCAGTTACAAGAAGATGAGTTAGCTGAAGACAGTGATTACTATCAATCAGATGATGTCTGTGACTTCGCTTATGGTCACGATGTTGCGCATGATATGCATGTCATATCTCCATTGGCTGATGAAACATTCATAGAGGAATGTGATCCAAATGATGTACCAAGTGGATGGGCAAACAATGAAGAAGAAGAAGAAGAAGAAGAAGAAGAAGAAGAAGAAAGTCAAACTAGTGACGAGGAAGAATTCTCAAGCTAGTGAAAAAAATCTTATACTACAAACCTCTATTTAAATGCATTGTAATACTTGATGTGAGTTGTATTGCAATACTTGGTGTGAATGATTAAAAATTTTATTTCAATGTATTGTAATACTTGATACGAATGATTCGAATGCATTGTAATTTATCTGAATGTATTATAATTTATGCAATTAACGAATGATTTGAATTAGTGCAATACTTGATGTCAATGATTTGAATTATTTGAATGCATTGCAATGCTTGATGTGAATGACTTGAATGCATTGTAATACTTGATGTGAATTATTTGAATGTATTGTATGACATATGTTATTTGTTAGAATATGGTTCGTGGAGGTTATAGTGGTCGCTCATCCAGTAGTAGCCAGGCTCAACCTTCATCTTCACGGGCTCCTGTGATAGGTATATCATATAACTAATTAGATGCTTGATTAGTTCAAATGCACATTCTGAGAACTTGGTGTGTATTTTTTTACAGATGATGTTGCGCCTGTATACGACCCACCTACACCAGTTGATCGCACAAGTCAACAGCCAACACAGGAAACAGGGTCTTCACAGGCTGGCACAAGAAGACTCATTCGAATAGTGTATATCGATAATCGACCGTAAGTATTTTGTTTTCAATTATTGCATATCTTTTAAATATTTTATATTGATATTTACTGTGTAACAATTCATGTGCAGCACGAGGTTTGAGCCACAAGAAGTAGTACGGGAGATTAGGAATTCACTTCTTCAACATCTACCAGGACCAGTTGCTCAATGGAAAGAGTACCCAAAGGAGGTATTAGACAGATTGTGGTCCTCATTCATGGTATACAGTTGTTCCTCATAGTTAATGTGTTTCATATTTAATTTATTTAAGCAATGTCTACTAACTTTCTGAAAATATTTGTAGGCTTCGAATCGCTTTGCAACTACGGTGGAAGAAAATGATGCAAGGAAGGTGTGGCAGAAGGTGGCTGCCAATCGATTTGCAGACATGCTGCACACTATGAAGACTGCAGCAAAAAAAGCATCTGGCGTAGTAGATGATCCATTACTGTGGAAGGGCCATGGTCCTATTACTATCAGGAGAGATTACTGGGATGAAATGTGCGATATGTGGGCGGGAGATGCATTTAAAAATCGCTCTGCGAAGGCTTCACAAAATCGATCGAAGATGCCCGAAGCCCATCTACACACAGGTGGATCTAAGACATTTGGGAGCCACCTAAAGAAAATGGTAACTCATCAATATATAATATTAATTTTATAAGTATAGTTGCAAATTTGTGTACTAAATCTTTTGTCATTTAACTTCGCAGGAAGCAGAAAAAGGAGGCAGTGTACCATATAAGGATGTATTTGTAGAAACACATAAACGGAAGACCACGGGAGTCTTCGTATCAGAGAAGGCGAGAACGACAACGGTATGTATTAATTCTATTAATAATCATTGCAATATATATGCAAGTCATCATAATGTTATCATTAATTATTAATGAATACTTTAAACATTATTTTGTAGGAGGCATATGAGCAACAAATGGTAGAGCGATATGGTGAAGACGCTACTCAGCATCCATCATTTGATCCTACAGCATGGGTGACTGCAGCAGGTGAACCCAAAAAAGGTCGCGTGTTCGGGTTTGGGAGTAATATGAACACTTCACCAGTTATTGGTTCTTCCAGTTACGGCTCACCAACTTCTTGCGCCGACATAAGCTCCAAGCAGCCGACTATTCTTTCCGGTGATGATGTACGCGAGATCATTAATGAATCACTGAATAACTACTTCCAATACACCGTCGCCCCCTTTCTCCGAAATGAGATCAAGGCCGCTGTTCAGGATAGGGGATCTTCGATTCCAGGTCCCTCTCAGGTATAATCACATATATAGTTTTTTTGACTATCTTAAAGCACATCTGAGCATGGTAGAATCACATATAGAGTTTTTCTAGATGCCTTAGAACACATATGAACATGCTATAATCACATATTCAATTTTTTTATTGCCTTAGCACACATATGAGCATGATAGAATCACATATATATATATTTAACTTTTTGTTTGTCTTAGAGCACATATGAGCATGATAGAATCACATATAAAGTTTTTTTGATTGCATTAGAACACATAAGCATGCTATAATCACATATTCAGTTTTTTTACTGCCTAAGAACACATATGAGCATATTATAATCACATATTCTGTTTTTTGACTGCCTTAGCACACATATGAACATGCTATAATAACATATAGAGTTTTTTAACTGCCTTAGAACACATATGAACATGTTATATATCATTTATGATAGAATCACATATAAAATTTTTGGCTTTGCCTGCCTTAGAGCACATATGAGCATGCTATATTCACATATTCAATTTTTTTACTGCCTTAGCACACATACGAGCATGATCGAATCACATATATAGTTTTTTGCTTGCCTTAAAGCACATCTGAGCATGGTAGAATCACATATAGAGTTTTTTTATATGCCTTAGAACACATATGAACATGCTATAATCACATATTCAATTTTTTGACTGCCTTAGCACACATATGAGCATGATAGAATCACATATAGAGTTTTTTTATTGCCTTAGATCACACATGAGCACATGATAGAATCACATATAGTGTGTAATTTATTTCATTATATTTTGTTTATCAATACTGACTGTTCTTTTCTTGTGTAGGCTGCTAGCGATAATCAGGGTAGTGGAGCTGAAGGGACAGATAAAGACAATGAACAAGAAGACGCACAAAATCTTGGCGATGATTAGAGGACTGTGTTGAAGAAGTTCTATTTTTTTTATTTTTCCTAATTGTAATTGTTGAATTGTAAATAATTAAACTTCTTAGTTTTAAGGTGGAAGGATTAATTATTATAGATACTTGTTATATGAATTTTTTTGTGTGGTTTGTTTTTTATTTACAGGAAATATAAATTGTACAGGAAATATAAATTGTACAGTTCTCCGTAATTAATTTTTAAATAATTTTTTTTTGATTTTTTTTCGTTTTTGCGACGGATTAGCGACGGATGATTCCGTCGCTATTCATATTAATCTAGCGACGGAATTAAATCCGTCGCCACGCCGTGGTCGCCGTTTAGTACCGGCGGATTGGCGACGGAATATAGCGCTCGTTATTCCGTCGCAATTAGCGACGGACTTGGCGACGGAATAATTCCGTCGCCAGTTAGCGTCGAAATATTCGCGACGTAAGCATACTGTCGCCGCGTTGTCGCTAATCCGTCGCTAACATGGTTAGCGACGGATTAGCGACGGATTAGCGACGAAAGGTGGTCGTCGCTAATCTACTGCTCTGTTGTAGTGGGTCCTGGATAAGGATTCAAACAAGAATTAGATCCGGATCTTGGATAGAGATCCAAAAAAGAACCATATATGAATATTGGATAAGGATTTGAACTGCAGCTCTGAAACCAAAGAGAGAGAAAACACAACTCATGGGAGAGCACTTGAGAGAGAGAGAGAGAGAGGGGGGAGGGGGGAGAGGAGAAAGCTAAGGATGTGATTATAAGAATGGGAGATGATTGGGGTTTATAGAGGCCTCAACTCAATGCCACCCTTAAAGGCCATAAAGGCCTTTAAGAGGCCCAAACAGTCAACAATTATGGGTCATGGCTGGCCAAAATGACTAACAATAAAGGCCCAAACTGTTACGTAAAGAGGAGTGCCAAAAAGGGTCAAAATTGACCAAAGAAGGTCCATGAACGACCTTGATTGAGTCAAAAGGTCAACGATTAACAAGTCATGGATAAGGGGCGGCCATTAGACTATTTTGGAAATGCCAATGCAAAAACATAAAGTTGGTTCAGTCAAAGTTAGTTAATGGGTTGGTCAACAGTCGATTTTAGACTTTGGGGATTAGATCCGTTCTAAGTACTAAAAAGATAATTCAAAGTTTAAACCCAAACCCAATGCCCAAGGTCCATAATTCAAAGTCCAAAGTCAAAGGTTAAGGTCAAGGTTAAAGATCAAAGAATAAGTGATGCACAAGCCCAAGATCTAATGCCCTTGAGGGCCTTACCCTTTAAGGGGCCACCCCTTTATATAAGGACAAGAGTTTTCTCAAAAACCTTCAATGTGGGACAAAACTTTTGTAGAGAACCCATTACCCACAAACTTTGGAAAAAATGAAAATAAGAAGAAAAACTTAAGGATAGTTTTGAGTCAAATTCCAACAATCCTCCACGTAGATCAAAATTATAAAAAATGGACTCAAGAGGTTGTTCACAAAGATTCAGTGCAAAAGTAAATATACTTTTTGGGTTTGAACCCCCACATTAGTGTTACTTAGTCTTAGTCAGTCTTGGACCTCAATAATATTAACTTTTAATTGAGAATCCTAATTGACCTTCCATATATTGGACACACACTTTCACTTCAGGTGGTCATAGTATGTCTACCAATATATATATATATATATATATATATATATATATATATATATATATATATATAAGCCACACATTAAGGGTCTTGTGTTGTATCTCAGTTTCATGAGTACTTTAGAGACAAAGTCCAAGTCTCATAAAAGACGACTCCTACCACTACAAGAAAATTGTTAATTAGCGACGGAAATTTGCGACGGATTTTTTCCGTCGCTAATTAGCGACAGATTAGCTAGAGATACAATCTGTCGCTAATTCGCGACAGATTAGCGAGGAAACAACTTTTATTGCTAATCTGTCGCTACTTAGCGACGGATTAGCGACTGCAATTTTTTGTCGCTAACTTTTATTACAAGAACACCATTTTAGCGATGGATTTAGAGAGGGAACTCTGTCGTCGCTAATCCGTCGCTAATTAGCGATGGCGTAGCGACATAATATATTCCGTCGCTTTTTTGGTATTTTGATTTAGCGACGGAATTTTTCCGTCGCTAAGCCGTCGCTAAATGTCACGTAAATCCCTAATCCCATCCCTCTTTCTCTTTTTCCTGTTTCGCTGTCTTGCTCCCGCCCGCCGCCCTCTCCCTCCCGCCGCCCGTCGGCTCTCGCCACTGCCCGACCGCCGCCGCTCGCCAGCCGCCGCCAGCCGCCGCTCGCCAGCCGCCGCTCGCCAGCCGTCCACCGCTCGCCAGCTGCCGCTCCCTGTTAGCCTCCTGCCACCGCCCGGCGACGCGCATGTAATCACTTGCATCTTCTTCTTCTTCTTCTTCTTCTTCTTCTTCCTCCGATTCCTCATCTGCAGCCTCCAGGTCATTATTTTTGAAGTTCATATGATTACGAAAATTGGGAGAAATTCGGGGTTTGGTTGATGTAGGTTTCGAATGATTTTTAAATACATACTTTTGTTTGGGGTTTTGATTTTTAGTGTTTCGATTTTGGACATGGGTGAACGGTGAATCGGTGATGGCTTGATGGGGCTTTCCAAATATATAGGAATTTTGTTTCTAAACTAATTTGATTAATTTGTTGTTACTTGTTAGTTGCTGCTTGTTAATGATTCATGAATGATAAAGTTAGAGTTTAGAATTTTTTGCACAGTTTGTCCATCATATATGTTTTTTTTTCTGATTTCTTGAAATAGTGTTGCTAAAAGAATATGTTTGGGATTTTTATGCATCTCATTGCAACAGATTCTTTTGGTTCAGTTACTTCAGTTGGAGTTTTTTTTTTTGTTTGATTTGAGCATGTGAATGTGAAGATGTGTGATGTCTGTGGTTGGTTGACTAGGCTGTTTTTTTTGTTTTAAATGTTCTGTTATAAGTTATGACCTGCCTGTAGCATATAAGCAGGTGTCCGCTTCGAATTTCCGATGATGATTGTATCATCAGATTGAAATTTAGATAACGGTTTTCCATGGTTGGATTGGGATACAACTGAATCCACGTATTTATTCAGATTTTGGTTCTGATTTGGGCATGATTATAGCTGTCAGTTTCAGATTTGGTATTATTCTTTTCTCATTCATATCCAATTTTGACTAGGCCACATCCTATTGGCCGAATTTGGTATTGCCTACATCAGATCCAAATCTGACCAGATTGCGTCCCTACAATCAGAACTTTATAGTTTTTCACAAAAGCAATGCTATAACTGTGGAATAATAGTAAGCATCATGATAGAAGGAAAACATTTTTCCAATTTCATATGCACAAAATAATGGATGGTTTGATGATCTATCACTAACTTTACCTACAAATTTCCCATGTGAGTTAGTAAGATTTGAAGAAGAATAAAAGGCAGTTACTGACTTTGACGAAGTGTTGTAAGTATCGTACCGTATCGTACGATATGGTATGTGGGAGAAGGGGCAGTAGGGAAGAGGGTTTAGGGTTTGTGGGAGAAGGGTTGAGTTATTGTTAATACCAGCATGTCCTCTTAATTCTTGTTATTTTCTGTCAGAGATCTACAGGTTCTGCACCTTTCTGAAATTTTAAAAAAAGGTGGTTAAGTCTTTTTTAATTAACTTAAAAAATTGTATAAACAAAGTTCCTAACTTCTATTTTGATATTTATTTCATAGAATCATTTTTTGCTTTCTAGAAATTGCAGAAGGGTCTCTGATTTGCCTATTACCCCCTGGAGTGCCATTTTGCTACGAATTGCATGAGTTTTATTTTTCAAAAATAATAGCAAGTTTAGAAACTCTTGTTGCATGCGTAAACTAGATTAGAAAAACAAAACATTTGTTTGATTATTTTGTGAATATTTTGTGAATATTTTTTAGAATTACTAGTTTATAAAGAATCTTTTAATCCTAGTATTTATCTATGTTTAGGCAAATGACAAATAGAATAATCATGGTTTTAGTAAAGCCATCAATATCGAACTGAGATATAATTGATTGTGGGTTTGGATCTGATCATATTTGGGTTTATTTATGTAATTAACCAATCCTATGCGATAAGGTATCAATTGCTATGTCAGGGTAGAAATCACAATCCCTCCACATGTGAATTGCTTCTTCTTAATTCATTTTTTCCATGATGTTCAATGCTTCTTTTTCACTTTATTTCATCGCATTTCATCATTAGATATATCATCAACAGTTTAGTTGTTTTTTGCATTGCATAAGTGTTTGTGTTTCCCTAATTAGCTTCAATATTCATTTTAACACAGTGTTTTTTGCAGATTTCTCAACGGAACTCGCTTGTGCCCCGCCACCCGTGGTAAGTAAGTGACAAAAACAATGCAAATCGGGTAAATACCCGTGGTGAGTAAGTGATGCAAGCGCATCACATGTTATTTAATTTATTGAATGTAACACTTTATTGTTCACACACTCACTTAGTTGTTGATATCTAGGACTGCTTTGTTGGAGTTCGGAGATCATGCTGAGCATGATTTTAATGTATGAATATGGAAGTGTTCTTATTTTTGGAGTACGGAGTCCATGCTATGCATGGTAGTAGTTAGTGGGAGATTGAAGTGTGTTTGTTGCAGGTACATGTTTGACATTTGTTTGATATGAATTATTTTGATGTATTGCAATGTTTGATGTGATTGTATCCATGCTTACATGTAGTTACTTTCAATTTGATTATGTCTTCCATGTGAAATTGTATACTGAAAGCATGCTTCAAATGAATGTATCGTGTCATGAATAGTTTGCACATGAAAATATTAAGTTATCAATGCATGCATCATAATTCTTGTGATTGTATGACATCATATATTGCATGATAAATTTGATATTTTCTTCATCATAGCATTCTGATGGTTCTCTTTTAACTGGTTAGGATACTATTCGTAACATCATACGACAGAATGACTGCAAACCGTGAATGGATGTACCGTAGGATAGTGGACAATGAGTTATCGCATGAATATATGGATGGTGTCGACAGTTTTATTGAATTTGCAACGGCAAGTGTCAGTACGGTAGATCCCACAGGTCGGATTAGGTGTCCCTGCAAGATTTGTAAGAATAATCGATTTGTAGAACCTCATGGCGTTAGACATCACCTATACAGGAAGGGTTTTGTGAGTGATTATCAGAACTGGACGTTTCATGGAGAAGAATTTAGAAACGATTTTGATGCATGGGTGAATGTGGTGCACGATAATCCATATACGAATTTGATATTTGATGCTGCAGGAACAGAACTGGGTTCTGCTATGAGTTCTAGTGATGTAAGAACTGCCGTAGATGAAGAATCACCAAACGATGCAGCTAGTAGATTTTATGATTTACTTAGAGATGCTGATGAGCCACTTTGGAACGGTTGCGAGAGTCACATTATCTTGTCTGCAGTTCTTCAACTAATGAATTTGAAGTCCGAGTATAATTTAAGTCAATCATGTTTTGACCGTTTGTGCATGATTGTGAAGAGTATGTTGCCTAAAGATGAGAAATTGCTACAAAATTTATATCGTGCGAAAGTTATGGTCAACGCTCTAGGTATGGGTTACAAAAAGATTAATGCTTGTGGTCACGATGTTGCGCATGATATGCATGTCATATCTCCATTGGCCGATGAAACATTCATAGAGGAATGTGATCCAAATGATGTACCAAGTGGATGGGCAAACAATGAAGAAGAAGAAGAAGAAGAAGAAGAAGAAGAAGAAGAAGAAGAAGAAGAAAGTCAAACTAGTGACGAAGAAGAATTCTCAAGCTAGTGAGCAAAATCTTATACTATAAACCTCTATTTAAATGCATTGTAATACTTGATGTGAGTTGTATTACAATACTTGGTGTGAATGATTAAAAATTTTATTTGAATGTATTGTAATACTTGATACGAATGATTCGAATGCATTGTAATACTTGATGTGAATGATTTCAATTATCTGAATGTATTATAATTTATGCAATTAACGAATGATTTGAATTAGTGCAATACTTGATGTCAATGATTTGAATTATTTGAATGCATTGCAATGCTTGATGTGAATGACTTGAATGCATTGTAATACTTGATGTGAATTATTTGAATGTATTGTATGACATATGTTATTTGTTAGAATATGGTTCATGGAGGTTATAGTGGTCGCTCATCCAGTAGTAGCCAGGCTCAGCCTTCATCTTCACGGGCTTCTGTGATAGGTATATCATATAACTAATTAGATGCTTGATTAGTTCAAATGCACATTCTGAGAACTTGGTGTGTATTTTTTTACAGATGATGTTGCGCCTGTACACGACCCACCTACACCAGTTGATCGCATAAGTCAACAGCCAACACAGGAAACAGGGTCTTCTCAGGCTGGCACAAGAAGACTCATTCGAATAGTGTATATCGATAATCGACCGTAAGTATTTTGTTTTCAATTATTGCATATCTTTTAAATATTTTATATTGATATTTACTGTGTAACAATTCATGTGCAGCACGAGGTTTGAGCCACAAGAAGTAGTACGGGAGATTAGGAATTCACTTCTTCAACATCTACCAGGACCAGTTGCTCAATGGAAAGAGTACCCAAAGGAGGTGTTAGACAGATTGTGGTCCTCATTCATGGTATACAGTTGTTCCTCATAGTTAATGTGTTTCATATTTAATTTATTTAAGCAATGTCTACTAACTTTCTGAAAATATTTGTAGGCTTCGAATCGCTTTGCAACTACGGTGGAAGAAAATGATGCAAGGAAGGTGTGGCAGAAGGTGGCTGCCAATCGATTTGCAGACATGCTGCACACTATGAAGACTGCAGCAAAAAAAGCATCTGGCGTAGTAGATGATCCATTACTGTGGAAGGGCCATGGTCCTATTACTATCAGGAGAGATTACTGGGATGAAATGTGCGATATGTGGGCGGGAGATGCATTTAAAAATCGCTCTGCGAAGGCTTCACAAAATCGATCGAAGATGCCCGAAGCCCATCTACACACAGGTGGATCTAAGACATTTGGGAGCCACCTAAAGAAAATGGTAACTCATCAATATATAATATTAATTTTATAAGTATTGTTGCAAATTTGTGTACTAAATCTTTTGTCATTTAACTTCGCAGGAAGCAGAAAAAGGAGACAGTGTACCATATAAGGATGTGTTTGTAGAAACACATAAACGGAAGACCACGGGAGTCTTCGTATCAGAGAAGGCGAGAACGACAACGGTATGTATTAATTCTATTAATAATCATTGCAATATATATGCAAGTCATCATAATGTTATCATTAATTATTAATGAATACTTTAAACATTATTTTGTAGGAGGCATATGAGCAACAGATGGTAGAGCGATATGGCGAAGACGCTACTCAGCATCCATCATTTGATCCTACAGCATGGGTGACTGCAGCAGGTGAACCCAAAAAAGGTCGCGTGTTCGGGTTTGGGAGTAATATGAACACTTCACCAGTTATTGGTTCTTCCAGTTACGGCTCACCGACTTCTTGCGCCGACATAAGCTCCAAGCAGCCGACTATTCTTTTCGGTGATGATATACGCCAGATCATTAATGAATCACTGAATAACTACTTTCAATACACCGTCGCCCCCTTTCTCCGAAATGAGATCAAGGCCGCTGTTCAGGATAGGGGATCTTCGATTCCAGGTCCCTCTCAGGTATAATCACATATTCAGTTTTTTGACTGCCTTAGAGCACATATGAGCATGCTATAATAACATATAGAGTTTTTTTATTGCATTAGAGCACATATGAGCATGCTATAATCACATATAAAGTTTTTTTGTCTGCCTTAGAGCACATATGAGCATGCTATAATCACATATAAAGTTGCTTTGCCTGCCTTAGAGCACATATGAGCATGCTATATTCACATATTCAATTTTTTGACTGCCTTAGCACACATACGAGCATGATCGAATCACATATATAGTTTTTTGCCTGCCTTAAAGCACATCTGAGCATGGTAGAATCACATATAGAGTTTTTTTAGATGCCTTAGAACACATATGAACATGCTATAATCATATATTCAATTTTTGACTGCCTTAGCACACATATGAGCATGATAGAATCACATATATATATATATATAAAACTTTTTGTCTGCCTTAGAGCACATATGAGCATGATAGAATCACATATAAATTTTTTTTGACTGCATTAGAACACATATGAGCATGCTATAATCACATATTCAGTTTTTTGACTGCCTAAGAACACATATGAGCATATTATAATCACATATTCAGTTTTTTGACTGCCTTAGCACATATATGAGCATGCTATAATAACATATAGAGTTTTTTTACTGCCTTAGAACACATATGAACGTGTTATATATCATTTATGATAGAATCACATATAAAATTTTTGGCTTTGCCTGCCTTAGAGCACATATGAGCATGCTATATTCACATATTCAATTTCTTTACTGCCTTAGCACACATACGTGCATGATCGAATCACATATATAGTTTTTTGCCTGCCTTAAAGCACATCTGAGCATGGTAGAATCACATATAGAGTTTTTTAGATGCCTTAGAACACATATGAACATGCTATAATCACATATTCAATTTTTTGACTGCCTTAGCACACATATGAGCATGATAGAATCACATATAGAGTTTTTTTATTGCCTTAGATCACACATGAGCACATGATAGAATCACATATAGTGTGTAATTTATTTCATTATATTTTGTTTATCAATACTGACTGTTCTTTTCTTGTGTAGGTTGCTAGCGATAATCAGGGTAGTGGAGCTGAAGGGACAGATAAAGACAATGAACAAGAAGACGCACAAAATCTTGGCGATGATTAGAGGACTGTGTTGAAGAAGTTTTATTTTTTTTATTTTTCCTAATTGTAATTGTTGAATTGTAAATAATTAAACTTCTTAATTTTAAGGTGGAACGATTAATTGTTGTAGATTCTTGTTATATGAATTTTTTTGTGTGGTTTGTTTTTTATTTACAGGAAATATAAATTGTACAGGAAATAGAAATTGTACAGTTCTCGGTAATTAATTTTCAAATAAATTTTTTTTAATTTTTTTTTCGTGTTTGCGACGGATTAGCGACGAAACCATCCGTCGCTATTCATATTAATCTAGCGACGACATAGCGACAGAAGTAAATCCGTCGCCAAGCCGTGGTCGCCGTTTAGTACCGGCGGATTGGCGACGGAATATAGTGCTCGTTATTCCGTCGCAATTAGCGACGGACCTGGCGACGGAATAATTCTGTCGCCAGTTAGCGTCGAAATATTCGCGACGTAAGCATACTGTCGCCTCGTTGTCGCTAATCCGTCGCTAACCATGTTAGCGACGGATTAGCGACGGAATGTGGTCGTCGCTAATCTACTGCTTTGTTGTAGTGTACCTTCACACTCACATAGGTAAGTCCATCAAGGGTGTAAACCTGTTTGAAACACCTCAACCATAAGGCCTATAAATCTTATTAAGAGTTCAATTCAAACTCAACCTCCTTGCACAACTTTTGAGCACTTGACATCAAGAATAAAAAAATTATTAAGTATTCAATCCAATCACTCAGAGACTTGTTTTTCCCATTTAACCACTCGACATGGTTTGACCCTTATCATGTGGTGGGGTTTCCGTCAACGGTGATTGCTTTTATAGACTTTAATCTCATTTTCTTCGATGTCTTAAATATGATATCTCGAGAAAGTTTCTTTGTCAACGAATCCGCTAAGTTTTGATAAGATTTTACATATTCAATTGAGATTACTCATTGTTTGAGTAAATTATTCACATAATTGTGCTTTGAACTGAATTGTCTAGATTTTTCATCATAAATATTACTTCTTATTTATATATAGTTGCTTGACAATCGCAATGCATAGCTATCGAGGTTATTGGCTTGTCACTTAATGGTATTTTTATTAAGAGATTATTTAGTTACTTATCTTTCATACTATCTAAAGTTAGTGCTATCAATTCTGCTTCCATTATAGAATTAATTATCAGAGTTTGCTTCTTGGATTCTCAAGTAGTTGCTCCAGATCCAAGGATAATTATCCAACTACTTACGGAAAATGACTCATTGGAATCAAAATTCTAGTTTGCATCATTGTACCCTTCAAGTACAATGGATTCTCTCTAATAGAATATTTTATATTCTAGAGTTTCTCTCAAGTACTTTAGGACTCGATATATAGCATTACAATGCTCTTATCCTGGATTACTCGTATATCGGCTCTACTTGCTCATGTTGAAAGCTATGTCTGGTCTAATTGCATTCATAGCATACATGAGACTGCCAATAATACTTGCATACTCCAATTGAGATATGCTTCTTCCAGTGTTAACCCATAGCTTAACACTAGGATCAATCAGAGTTGTAATAGGCTTACAATCATAATGATTATATTTTCTCAATGTATTGGGATTGAGTTAATGCATAACCATTTTCATGTCTCATTAATTTAATATCAAGTATAACATCAATTAAATTAATATCTTTTATATCAAATTTAGATGAAAAAAAAACTTTTAGTATTTTTATGCATTATTACTCATGATTAACATATCATCCACATAGAGACAAATAATTATGACATGACTATTTTTTATTTTGCTATATATACATTTATCAAAATCGTAAATTCTGAAACCATATGAAATGATTACTTCATCAAATTCCTCATGTCACTATTTAGGTGATTGTTTTAAAACCAGACAATGACCTTAACAGTTTGTAAACTTTCTTTTCTTGACCAGTATTTTGTCTATATATTCGATGAATTTTATAAAATTCAATGAACTCATTTAAAGGATATTCACCACCTCTATCAAATCTAAAAGACTTTATTTGCAATTATGAAAGCTTTCAGCCTCAAATTTGAAAATCTTAAAATTTTTAAATGATTGATCTTTTGTTTTCATAAGCATATTTTTGTAAAATAATCAATAAAAGTTATAAAATAATTGTTACCCCATGAGTTAGAGTATTTTTCAAATCACATACATCATTGTGTATTAAATCTAATCACATTTTTTAACATGTTTAGATTTGCATATAGGAATAAGTCGTAAGTTACACATGCTTCTCAAAAGACTTATAATTAACATGTCCTAATTTAGTATGCTACAAATCATATGAGTCAAACATATAAATAGAAGAAGAATCAATCTTTATTCATTAGATTGAGTTTGAATAACTCATTGGTGGTGTAACCTGATCCAATGCTACGGTGGACTCGGTACACACCGATCCACGATCCAAGATCCAAACGCACGCGGAAGCTGAAATGATATAGAGTCCAGACAGAACTCTGGAAAACTGATTTTCGGGATCCGTGCGCTCTGTTTCAACAGAGGAGATCCAAATAAAAGTTGTGCGTGATTCACACAGATTTCCAAAAAATCCAAAAATACTAAATTCGGAGCAAGAACGACCGCTCCACGGACTCGACACCGAGACTGCTAAACAAGTCCAACACAGATTATCAAAATTCAGGGGTAGACTGTTTGAAGGGAATTTTGACCCTTCAAACGTTAGAGTTTGGACAAACTCACAACTGACAAAATGAAGGCCAAATCCATACCTTTCCAGAACATTAAAGATCGTAATTTTTGGAATTTTCTACAGTCCTCTACGAATTTTTGAATTTCAGAATGGTATGAGTTATTGTTTCAGAAAATAAAATTCAAAGATTCGACAGTAGCAGCAAAGATCAATATTTTTGAAGCAACTAAGCAACGATTCAATCAAAACAATAAACATGAAAGTTGTAGGTCTAGATTATAACTTTCCACAGAATAAAAAAAATTGAAATTCCATTCAGAGAATCTCCAGATAATCAGAAAATACCGAACACTATTAAGTTGGTTCTGAACCAAACTGGTGACAGTGGATGACTATCAGACCGAGACTTTGACGGACAGATTCAGGGGTCCAAATGAACGAATCTCAGAAACCATGCAACTACAAAGTTGTAGAAAATATTCTTAGCTTTCTAGGAAGCTAAAGAACATGAAAATCCGCTCAATATTGAGTCTGATACGGATGTTTTATCAGAGACTTTTCTGTTATCTCGTAACAACGATTTGGTCCTTTTGAAAGAACCCGAGTTCATTCACACACATGAACAACCCGAAATAACTTAAGATCAAATGAGACAAGTTTTAATATGAAAAAATACTTCTAACATGCCTTCGCAATTCTTTAATGGTCTAATACAATTTAGCAACATCAAATCATGAACAATCGCAACAAATGCAAATAAAAGTAGCTAAAGAAATAGAACGAAGAACCGATAGAGATATCTGGGCTGAAATCGATAATGTCCGTCGTTGGAAAGCAACCGACGCCACAAGAGAGATACGAACAGTAGGGATGGATGAGCAACCATCATGAACAAACTTAGAATAACCACCACGAATAAAACCTCTTCACAAGAGCACCTTCCACACAAAAATGAAGTTCGGTTTTTCTTTCACACCAAGATAGCTTTCTTTTTAGCACCAACCACAAAAAACTTGATTTTTCTCACTCTAGAACCAGCCACACTACCAATTTCGAAATTGAACAAGACCCCCCACCCCTTGGACTACCTCCCTAGTTAAGGGCTTAGGTTGCTTGGGAAGAGCCACAATAAAGAGACCTTGGCCTTCCTAAGCTTTGCACCAAAAACGAGTGTGCAAGCCTAGATTTTGTCAAATGCTAATAACTCCACCAACAGTCCATTTTTGACTTTGGGCTGGTCAACATGAATTCAAATGAGGTCCAAGATGGACCATACTAAAGTGGTGCCACCTAAGACCCCCCTCATGAAGACAGATCAAGATCCGGATCGAAATAGGATGTGAATTGGATCCTGCACCAACACCAAGAGAGAAGCGAATTTGCGAAAAAATAAAAACTACCCTTGGACCCCATACACCCTATAGTACCACAAAAAGATCCTACAGGGTACCAGAACTATCTGGATCCGTAGAATCTGGCTCTTAAAAAAATTAAAAAAAATTACATGAAATAACTATTGATGAAGCAAAATCCAAAAATTTGATTCCGTAATGGAATCAAAGCAATAAAAGGATCACGATGAGCATCAACTAACTGGGAGATCCACTAAGACCACAGATGTCCTGCAAGCGTGTGGATCGCCTAGGGTAGCGATGTCCGGAATGGGTCTGGATATTTGGATTGAGATCCAAATCCGCTTCTGTTTCTGGATGCTCTGCATCATAACCTTTGCCTACAAACTTGTGGTTTTTTTATAGTATAATACTGCCAAATTCCAATATGACTTTGAAACTATGAGTTATAAGCAAATAGGTAGATACAAGATTTTTCGTGACAATAGGTACATGATACATATTTTAGGCGATTAAGCATTTTTCGGAGGTGAACTAAAGTTTCATGTTTAGTTTCTATGAATCTTAGTTTTATGTTTATCACCCATATAAATCATATGGTCTTCTCCCACTGTTTCATATATTTTGAACATACTTCTATCATTGTATAAATAGATCATTGGTTCATAATCTATATACTACACTTTATCTGAATTAATCATAAATATCTCACTAACTGCATTTGCCAGGTTTACTAGCTCTTCTTGTATCGGCATTCTCTCGCATGGTGACTCACTTTTCTACAAGTATAGCAAAAAACATTATTTTCTTCTTAGCAATGAATTTGGGTTCCTTGTTTTTGTTCCTAAGTTTGGGTTTGAACTTTGGTTTGCATTCAACCATGTTTACCTTAGTACAAAATTCTTTTACTCCATCTTTCTTATCTCAAGATCGAGCTTCCTCCTCGATCATAAGATGTTGAAGAAGTTGTTTTAAGGTAAACTCTTCATTCCTATGTTTCAATTTATTTTGATAATCGTTTCAAAATTGAGGCAATCTCACAATGATTGCAGCCACTTGAAATGATTCATCAAGGTTCATACCCTCAGACTTGATTTGATTAGCCAAGATCTGCATCTCATGGACTTGAGGTAGCAGTTTCTTATCATCAAAGAATTTGAAATCTGTATACTTATTAAACAAAAACTTAGGATTTAATACATCACCAGTTTTGTACTTACTTTCAAGGGCTTCCCACAACTTCTTTGCAATGCTGACTTTCGAGTAAAGGTCAAACAAGGTGTCGGGGATTGCATTCAGTATGCATCCACAACATACAAAGTCATCCTGCTTCCACTTTTGTCTCTTGCGATTTTCAGCTATGGTTTCGTCCTCTCGTTCTTCATGACAATCCTTCGTGAGCACGTACACTATATTTGTAATTCTAAGGAAGATGAACACCTTGTGTTGCCATCGTTTGAAATTGGTGCTATCGAACTGAGATAACTTGGGCAACTCCTAATTTTTAACCTTTACAGTCACCATATGCAGGATTATCGCTTGAAAACTTCACCTTAACTTTAGTGGATCAGGCAACTGAGATTGAACTAGTGAGCTCGGAGGCACATGTAAGCACACTGTCTTTCAAGCAATAGTTGCCATACTTAGGATCAAGTCTTCAGTGCAATGGGTACTTGTGCAACTATGCTCCCAAGATACAACCAAGCTTTCACTTACTCACAAAAATTTGGTCCATGCCCTATAGTGGGTGAGATCGATATCCTCAACACGAACCACCTTGAGTAGCCTCTTGACTAGGCCATGAAGATCTAGGTTCAAATTGGATACGGGTATAAATCCAAACCACAAGTGGGTATGAATGTAGTTAGTAACTGGATCAAGATCTTAGTAATGGTCTGAATATCAACTGGTCTGGATAGAAGATGGATCTGAATCTGGATCTAAATCCCAACAATAATTGGATCTGGATCTAAATAATTGGATCTAGATCTGAATAATAACTAAATCTGCATCTGAACAAGATTTAGATTTAAACTAGATCTGAATCTAAATAGCAACTGGATCTAGATCTTGGATAAGGATTCAAACAACCGGATCTGAATCCTTGATAGAGATTCAAACAAGAACTAGATCTGAATCTTGGATAAAAATCCAAACAAGAATGAGATTTGGATCTTGGATAAAGATCCAAAGAAAAACCAGATCAAGATCCTAGATAGGGATCCGAACTGCAACTTTAAAACCAAAGAGAGAGAAAACACAACTCATGGGAGAGCACTTGAGCGAGAGAGAGAGAGGGGAGATGAGAGAACTAAGGATGAAATTATAAGAATGAGAGAGGGCTAGGGTTTATATAGGCCTCAACCCAAGGCCACCCATAAAGACCATAAATGCATTTAAGAGGCTCAAATGGCTAACAATTATGGGCTATGGCTGGTTAAAATGGCCAGCCATAAAGGCCCAAACTGTTATTTAAAGAGGGGTGCAAAAAAAGGTCAAAATTGACCCTAAAAAGTCCATAAACGAGTCAAAAGGTCAACGATCAACAAGTCAAGGATAAGTGGTGGCTACTGGATCGTTTTAAACTATAAATGCCCATGCAAAAATGTTAAGGAAAATTCTAAACAGATTTAGGTTGGTCAAAATTAGTTAACGGGCTGGTCAACAATCGATTTTAGACTTGGAGATTAGATCCGTCCAAGTACTAAAAAGATAATTCAAACCCAAGGCCCAAGTCAAAGGTCAAGGTCAAGATCAAGATCTAAGATCAAAGAATAAGTGATGCACAAGCCTAAGATCTAATGCCCTTGAGGGCCTTGTCCTTTAAGGAGCCACCCCTCTATATAAGGACAAAAGTTTTTCCAAAAACCTTAAATGTGAGACTCAACTTTTGTAGAGAATCCATTACCCACAAACTTTGGAAAAAATGAAAATAAGAAAAAAAACTTAGGAATAATTTTGAGTCAAATTCCAACAATCCCCCACGTAGACCAAAACTATAAAAAAAGACTCAAGAAGTTGTTTGCAAATATTCAGTGCATAAGTAAAGGTACCTTTTGGGTTTGAACCCCCATGTTAGTGTTACTTAGTCTTAGTCAGTCTGAAACCTCAATAACATAAACTTTAAATTCAGAATCCTAATTGACCTTAACTCCATACACCAGACACACACTTTCACTTCAGGTGGTCATAGTATGTCTACCAATATATATATATATATATATATATATATATATATATATATATATATATATATATATATTCCACACATTAAGGGTCTTGTACTGTATCTCAATTTCATAAATACTCTAGTGAAAAAGTCCAAGTCTCATGGAAGGTGACTCCCACCCTATGGATCTTATTAAGAGTTCAATTCGAACTCAACCTCCTTACACAGAGGTTCCGAGCATTTGACATTAGAAATAAAAAAATATTAAGTGCTTAATTCAATCATTTAGAGACTTGTTCTTTCCATTGAACCACTCGACATAGTTTGACCCTTAAGATGGGGGCAATCTCTCGATGATTGCAACCACTAAGAATAATTCATGAAGGTTCCTACCCTCAAACTTGATCTGATTAGCCAAGATCTGCATCTCATGGACTTGAGGTAGCAGTGACTTATTATTGAAGAATTTAAAATTCATATACTTATTAATAAAAAACTTACGATTTCCTGCAAACTTAGTTTTGTACTTGCTGTTAAGGGCTTCCCACAACTTCTTTGCAGTGTTGTCTTCTGAGTAGAGGTTGAACAGGGTGTCCGAGAGTGCATTCAGTATGTGTTTGTGACACACGAAGTCATACTACTTCCACTTTTGTCTCTTGTGATTTTCAGCAATGGTCTCATCCTCTCATTTTTTAAGACAATCCTTCGTGAGCACATACACCACATTTGCAATTGTGAGAAAGATCAACACCTTGTGTTGCCATAGAACTAGGGCAACTTGGGCAGATCTTGGTTTCCAACCTTACAGACAACATATACAGGACTATCATTTGTAAATTATTATAAACTTTACCTTAAGTTTAGTGGGTCATGCAACTAAGATTGAACTAGTGAACTCGGACGCACGCATAAATGCACTGTCTTTCAAGCGATAGTTGCCCCACTTAAGATCAAGTCTTCGGTGCAATGGGTACTCATGCAACTGTGCTCCCAAGATACAACCGAGCTTTCACTTACTCGCAAAAGTTTGGTCCACACCCTACACTGGGTGAGACCGATAACCTCGACATGAACTACCTTAAACAACCTCTTGACTAAGATAAGGAGATTTAAGTTTGAATTGGATAGTTTAGATATGGATATGAATCTAAACCACAAATAGGTATGGATCCAAACAATAACTGGATCGAGATCATAATAATGTATCAAAATATCAACTAGGTCTGGATAGCAGATGAATCTGGATCTGAATAACAATTGAATCTGAATTGGATCTAAATTGAATATGGATCCAAACTAGATCTGAACAATAACTAAATTTGGATCTGAACTTAATTTGGATTCAAATAACAACTAGATCTAGATCTTGAATAAAGATCTAAACAACCAGATCTGTATCTTGGATAGAGATTCAAATAAGAACTGGATATGGATCTTGGATAGAGATCCAAATAAGAATTAGATCTGGATCCATGATAGAGATTCGAACAAGAACCGAATTTGGATTCAAGATAGAGATTTGATCAAGAACCAAATTTGTATCCTAGATAAGAATCTGAACAAGTATCAGATCTATATCTTGGATAGGGCTTCAAACTACAACTTCGAAACCAAAGAGAGAGAGAGAGAGAGAGAGAGAGAGAGAGAGAGAGAAAATATAGCTCATGGAAGAGCACTTGAGATAGAGATGGGAGATGAGAGAGCTAAGGATGCGATTATAAGAATGGGAGAAAGCTGAGATTTATATAAGCTCAAGCCCAAGGCTACCCATAAAGGCCATAAAGGGCTTAGGGCCTTTAAGAGGCTCAAACTACCAACAATTATGGGTGACCAGCCATAAAGGCTCAAAATATTACGTAAAGAAGGGCGCAAAAAAGGGTAAAAAATGACTCTTGAAAGTCCATGAATGACCTTGATCAAGTCAAAAGGTCAACGATCAACAAGTCAAAAATAAGGGACGGCTATTGGACCATTTTGGATCATAAGTGCCCATGTAAAAAAGTTAGGGCAAAGTACAAATGGATTCAGGTGGGTCAAGGTCAATCTTGGAGATTAGATCTATCTTAAGTAGTAAAAAGATAATTTAAGGTTCAAACATTTGAGGTTCAAGAATAAGTTATGCAAAGCTCAAAATTTAATGCCCTTAAAGGGCCTTGTCTTTTAAGGTACCACCTTTCTATATAAGGATAAGAGTTTTCTCAAAAACCTTTAATGTCCAATTAAACTTTTGTAGAGAACCCATTACCCACAAACTTATGAAAAAATAAAAATAAAAAAAACTTAAGAATAGTTTTGACCCAAATTAACATATATTATAGTTCTTTTCTCTCCTTTTTTTTCTTTAAGAAAAAAAGATTAACAAACGATAAAAAAACTCAAAATAGGGAGAGGATCAAACACAAAACAGAGAAAAAAAATTGCTTAACATTGAACTATTTACATGGAGGAAAAAGAAAAGAAAAGAAAACTAAAGAAGACAGTTTACTCAATCATCGTCAATCAAATCTCCTACCCTCTCTCCCTCCAACCACCAAACCCCAAAAAACACCACTAACACCATTACCAAAGGCCACATTCACCAGCACAACCACCATTGCCAAAAAAAAAATGGGGTATTTCTTCATGGTTGATGTCAAAAGCTGCAACCACAACAGAGGAAGTAGAAGCAGATCAATGAGACGATGACGACAAACTCGAAGGTGGAGACAATCTTGAAGAGGATGTCATCCACAATGGAGAAGTGGAAGTATGGCCATTGCAACTCCAGCCCATTTCACGCTCGGCTGAGACTGAATCTGGAAGCCAACTGCTTCCTTGTCCTCTTGAAGCACCCTGTTGCTACTGCTGTTTTCGCCATATACCATATTTTTTCCTGCCTTGCTTCTCTTCTGTTATGCGTCCTACTAACGATCGGTAAGACAGAGAGGGAGAGAGAGGAGTGGGTTCCTTGATTTTTATGAATTGTAGGGCCCCCCTTTTATTGAGAAGTGAGAACTAGAGAGATCAGTTTCTTCGCCTCGACGTTTACGTTTAGCTTGTTAGCTATCTGGGACATGATGGCATCTCTCTCTCTCTCTCATATTTGGTTAGATGTTGTGTTCTAACTTCTATATGGTTAAGATACCCTTATTGGCCGACCAAGTCTTTTGCTTTGATGTAGACTGTCCCTGGGTTAGCTAGTGTGAGTTAGACGGTTGTACTACTTGGGTAAGTGATGCAAGCCGCACAGAAGGCAAACTTGGTGAAAAATTTGGTCCTGTGACACTAGGAGCTCCTTAAATACTTGTTCTTTTATCTATTAGGGGACAAGTTATCTAATTCCGAGTACTGTCCCTCCCATTTGTGGATCCAACGTTATGTAGATCTTCAACCTCCTAAACAAAATGACTCTAGTGGTGCTCCAATTGAAGTAGGCCTATATTCAGGGATGTGTTAGTGATTGTAGAGCCAACAAGGGCTTTGCTTTTGCAGTCAGACACAACTATTGGCTTCACCTGACATGGGATGACTATATTTCCTCACCCATGGTAGTGTCCCTTACCACAAGGTTGAAGCTGGGTGCACTACATAGTAGGCAGAGGGGACCTCAAAGATTTTACCAATAAAAGGTCTACCAATACATGGCCGCTGATGAAGGTGTTTTCCCTTCACCTTGCCGAACAAAAATGCTTGTATAAAGGGGATATACATTGATTAGTTTTTAAGGATTTTTGTTTTAAGTGGCAACCATGGCCCCAAAGGGGGTTGACTTAGTGGGTTGGGGGCCTTGACTGCTAGATAGGCAGTCAAGGTTCGATTCTCATGAGCGTTGCTTTTCTGTGCAAGCCAATGCATAGCATGGGCCTTAGAGGCAGAGGTCCTAGTCTCGAAATTTTATGCGGTCAGCACGATGATTATAGATATGACAGGTTGAGCCAACGCTACCAGGTCTTTGTGCAAGTGTGGTTTCTTTAAGTTCTAAATTCAAAAAGTGTCAGACATGTCTTGATGGCTGACAGTTGTGCAACTTCTAGCTTCTCAAGGATTTTTTCCCCACTATTTATTACTTTTTTTATTTTTTAGGTTTAGCTTTTGTTAGAAGAGACAACCTGTATATTGCAAAAGGGTGATTTGTTCATTAACTTTCAAAAGTGACAAATGCGCTCCTTGACTTGTCTCATTCTCATTTTGTGTTCGTTACTTTAGTTGCACATTTTATATGCATAAATGATTAGTCCCACTTAAATACAATGATGATATCTGCCGATGACACCATGGATCCAAAATTAAGGACTCACTAGATTTTTCAAATTTTCATACAATTGCAAAGGTAGTGTTACGACAACAAAGCCGTATATGATATTTCTAGAACTAGATTTTGATGATGAACAAGTGAATCAACTGCATTTCAGCTAAAGCAATGAAGAAAGATGACAAGAATTAAAGAATTCAATGAAGAATCTTTGAAGACAAATGTGCAAATGTAAATTTCATTAAATGTCTTAGATTCTTGTAAGAGCCTTACTTAGAGTGCATATTTCAATTGCATTTTATTTAAAAAGTCTTTAAAAAAACTTTTTTAAAAGAACCCTTCATGAAAATTGTTTTAGAAAACTCTTTACTTAATTTTTCATATTTATTAGTCGACCAATAGACTCACCAGTCGACCAACTTTTTCGTGTCAATTTTCTAAAGCAAAAATGTTAACTTTATGATTAGTCGACTGGACAGAATGTTTGTTTTACGAAAAATTTAGCAGGAGTTGACCAAAGGTTTTCTTAGTTGACCAGACAGAATGTTTGATTTCTGAAAAATTTAGTAGGAGTCGACTGGAGGTTTTCTTAGTCGACCAGACAGAATGTTTGTTTAAAAATTTAGCAGGGGTCGATTGAAAGATTTTTTAGTCTACTGATGATTTCATCAATCAACTAACTTTTCTTTAGTCGACTAAGTTTCAAACTCCAGATTTTAAAACAGTTCTATTAAACACATTAGTCGACTGACAATAACTGTCAGTCTGCTAATATTTGAGTTCAGTCGACTAACTACTGTTCCAGTCAACTAATATAGTCATTTTTCTATAATTTTGAAAAGGTGTATCTTTTCATTTTTCAAATGAATTGATCCGTTCAAAAGTAACTATTTTGACACCCTTTCATACCCTCAACGTATGAAATCTTTCAACTATAAATAAGAGTGAATTCTACACTAAAAAAATATCGAATTATATCCAATTACATTGAATTACAAAGATCAAATCCTTTGTTTTTCACTCCTATTCATTCAAGTATTTATTTTCTCACTCACTTGATATTTTTACTTCAGTTTTTCACTCAAATTCTTTTGAGAGATAGTGAATTCATGAGTTGAGTATTTCAACAACATTAGAAGCCAATTGCATTTCATTTGCATTTATAAGAAAAACTCGTAGGTTGATTATAAGTTTGCTTACTTATATTTTTCTGTAAAAGGAAAGGAATCCTTGGTTTAAAGGAGTTGCTTGCTTTCAGTAGGGTTGTTACTGAAAGTGGGACCAGATTTGGTCTGTATGTTCTTGTGTTGACACAAGGTTGATAGTGGAAATCTCAAGAGAGTTTTGCTTTGGGACTGGATGTTGGTCAAGAAGATCGAACCAGGATAAAATCTTGTATTCTTTGTGTGATTGCTGTGTGAATTTCAAAATCCTTCAAAATTCCAAAAACGTTATTTAAAAGCACTATTCACCCCCCTTCTAGTGCTCGTTGCCACGATCCTACAACAATTTCATTTGGTATCAGAGCAAGGTTTACTATATCATGATTTTACCATCATCTAGCATGGAAATAACATTGTCTTCTCAGTATAAAGAAGGATGCTCCTGAGTTCGTCCTCCTCTCTTTGACAGAACAAATTATGGCTATTAGAAAGTAAGAATGACAATATTCTTACAATTTATGGATCTCAACATTTGGAGAGTTATTTCAGAAAAGTACCAAGCACCATCAACTGATTTTAGCCTATGGACTAATGAAACAAAGAAGACTGCTTCACTCAACGCCAAATCTATGAATGCGCTATATTATGCCGTTGACAATGTAGAGTTCAATCACATCTCTCAATGTTCTACAACAAATGAAATTTGGCATACTCTTCTCATTACTCATGAAGGTACATCAAAGTTAAAGGAATCTAAGATTGCTTCTTTACTTCATAAATTTGAATTGTTTAAAATGAAGCAAAAGGAGTCTATATCGGATATGGTAACAAGAATGACATATATTACTAACACTCTAAAATCCCTTGGACAAAAATATTCGCAAGTGGATTTAGTTAAAAAAATCCTAAGGTGTTTAACTCCTGAATGGGCAAGAAAAACCACAGCAATAGAGGAAGCAAATGATTTAAACTCCCTTTCTCTTGAAGATTTGGTTGGCAACTTAATGACATATGAAGTTTAACTTCATGATAAACAAGAAGAAGAACCCAAGACAAAATCTCTTGCTTTCAAGGCCACTTCTGACTCTGAAGATTCAGAAGAAGATCAAGATATTGCCCTCATCACTAGGCAATTCAAAAGATTCATAAAAAAAGAAAGATTTCAAAGGAAGGTAAAAAAACTGATTCTTCCAATCCTAATGAAGTCATGTGCTTTAACTGCAAAAAGGCAGGACACATCAAGAAAGATTGTTCGCTTCTCAAAATCAAGGCTAAAGACCAATTCAAGAAGAAAAAGGTGTTTCAAGTAAGTTGGGATGAGAGTGATTCCTCCTCCGACTAAGAATCAAATGAAGAAGTCGCCAACATGTGCTCTGTAGCACAAGAAGACTCGGTAAGTTAATTTGAGTATGATGATTTATTAGAAGCATTTAATGGTTTATATGCTAAATTTAAGAGTCTAAGTTCTAAAAACAAAGAGTTAAAAATTGAAAATTCAACTCTTGACTCTCAAAACAAAGTGTTACTTCAAGAAATAGAAAATCTCAAGAAGGAAAACTTTTGTCAAGCATCTGAGATAAAAGAAATTAGAATTAGAACCAATATCTTACAAGAAGAAATAGTAAGTCTGAAAGAAAAATCAAATGATCTTCTTTCTATAGTGACTAAGTTCACTAATGGCCAAGAAAATCTAGAAAGACTTATTGGTTCTCAAAGATACTCAGTTAATAAAATCGGATTGAGATATAGTTTCTTTGATACTCAAAATAGACCAAATTATGTGGTAAAGAATCTAAATCAAAATTCTCAATCATTGGTTCAAAAAACTCAATTTTCTAGTCATAATAGAAACACATTTAATCATGGTACTTATAAAGCTTATAAGCCTAGACATGATTATTCTAGAAATGCTAAATTTTTTTATAGAAAGAATATTTATTCTCAAAGAAAACCAAAATCCAAATAGATATGGGTTCCTAAGACTAACACTCATAGACCCGAAAATAAAAAGGGGTCAAATGCTTTGTCTTCCAATTTTGTTGTAGGTACACAAAATAAGGAGCAAATGGATCTTGGACAATGGTTGTTCCAAACATATGACTGGAAGGCCAGAGTTATTTTCCACCCTCCAAAGTAAGGATGGAGGAACTGTCACCTTTGGAGACAATAACAAGAAAAAAATAATCGGTATTGGTAACATTGGTAATCCAAAATTTCCCTTGATAGAAAATATTCTTTTAGTAGATGGTTTAATGCATAATTTATTATCCATTAGTCAAATATGTGATAAAGGTTTTTTCATTTCTTTTGAATATGATTTATGCTTAGTTTCTGATTTTCGTTCTAAAAAGATCATTTTTAAAGGTAAAAGAAGGAATAGTGTATATGAACTTTATCTAGATGAGTTACCCACTTTTAATGAAAAATGTCTTATCGCTTCAAATGAAATTCAATGGTTATAACACAAGAGACTTGAACATGTTAACTTCAAATTAATTTCTAAGTTATCCAAGAATGATCTTGTTAGAGGCCTACCTAGAATACCATATAAGAAGAATCACTTATGTGATGCTTGCCAAATGGGTAAACAAATCAAGAGTTTTTTCAAAGCAAAAGATATAATTTCAACAAAGCGTCCTCTTGAACTTTTACATTTAGATCTATTTGGAACATCTAGAATTCAAAGTTTGAATGGTAGTAAATATACTTTTGTTATAGTAGATGATTATTCTTGTTTTACTTGGGTAATTTTTTTAAAAAGCAAAAATGATGCTTTTTCTAAACTTTGTAGAAGAATTACAAATGAAAAATCTACATCTATTATTACCATTCGTAGTGATCATGGTGGTGAATTTAAAAATGAATCTTTTCTAAAGTTTTGTGATTTACATGGTATATCTCACAACTTTGCTTTTCCTAGAGCGGCTTCATAAAACAGAGTTGTTGAAAGAAAGAATAGAACTTTGCAAGAATGTGCTAAAACCATGCTTCAAGATAAAAATTTACCAAAATACTTTTGGACTGAAGAAATAAATATAATATGTTATATTTTAAACCGTGTTCTTATTCAGCCATTCTTACATAAAACATGTTTTGAATTGTATTATGATCATATAAAGATCTCATATTTCAAAATTTTTGGTAGTAAATGCTTCCTGTTAAATACCAAAGATAATCTTGATAAGTTTGATTCAAAATCACCTGAAATAATATTTCTTGGATATTCTTCTAGAAGTAAAGCTTATTGTGTTTTTAATAAAAGAACATCTTGCATTGAAGAATCTTTACATGTTGCATTTGATGAGAATAGTGAACAAATTATACCTCTAAGCAAAAAAATAGTTATACTTCAAGAAGAACCTTTGATAGAAAGCACTTCTTAAGAAAATATTCCTCTTCCACCGGTTTGGAAAGAAGTTTTCAATCATCCACATGAGCATATTATTGGAGAAATAAAGAGTGGTGTCCAAACTAGAAGGCAATTGGAAAAATATATTGCAAATATTGCTTTCATATAAAAAATAGAACCAAAGAATATCAATGAGGCTTGTGATGATGAATTTTGGCTTTTGGCCATATCTGAAGAACCTAACCAATTTGCTATGAATGATGTATGAGATCTAGTTGATAGACCAAAGGATCATCCAGTAATTGAAACAAGATGTGTCTTCCAAAATAAGCTACGAAAATGGCGAAGTCATTCGAAACAAGGTAAGGCTAGTAGCACAAGGCTATAATCAAGAAGAAGGCATAGATTTTGATGAAACCTATGCATCAGTGGCTCAATTAGAGTCAATTTGAATGATGCTTGCTTTTGCTAGCTACATGAATTTTAAGTTATATCAAATTGATGTTAAGAGTGCATTCTTAAATGAATACATCAATGAAGAAGTTTATGTAGAGCAACCTCCAGGCTTTGAAAATGAGAAATATCCAGAAAATGTCTACAAATTAAAAAGAGCTTTGTACGGACTCAAACAAGCACCAAGAACGTGGTATAAAAGACTACAAAATTTTCTAGAACAATCTGGTTTTTTCATTGGTCGGGTAGACTCAACTTTATTTATTAAAAATCTTAATTCAGATATTCTATTTATGCAAATTTATGTTGATGACATAATATTTGGTTCTACTAATGATTGTCTTTGTAAAGAATTTGCTAAAGCTATGCAGGAAGAGTTTGAAATGAGCTTGATGGGCGAATTAAACTACTTCCTTGGACTTCAAATAAAGCAAACAGAAGATAAAATCTTCATCAACCAAGCCAAGTATATAAAAGAACTTCTTAAAAGATTTGGCATGGACTCATCGAAATTAAGAAGAAATCCTATGAGCACAACTACCTTTCTTGACAAAGATGAAAATGCTAAAACTGTAGATACTAAGCTCTACATAGGTATGATCGGATCTCTATTATATTTAACTGCTAGTCGATCTGATATAATGTTTAGTGTTTGTATGTGTGCTAGATTTCAAGCTAATCCGAAGGAATCTCACTTAATTACAATAAAACAAATTCTTCGATAATTAAAAGATACTTTTGACTTTGGATTGTTTTACCCAAAATCATTTTCCTTTGATTTAGTTTTATATAGTGATGCAGATTTTGCTGGTAGCAAGTCTGATCGCAAAAGTACTAGTGAAACTTGTCACTTCTTAGGACGACATTCCTTAGTTTCTTGGTTTAGTAAAAAGCAAAATTCAGTGTCACTCTCGACAACTGAAGCAGAATATATAGCGACTAGTTTAGCATGTTCACAAGTTCTATGGATGAAACAAACCTTAAAAGATTTTGGTTTGAATTACTCCACAATAATTATTTATTGTGATAACACTAGTGCTATAAATCTTTCCAAAAATCCTGTTCAACACTCAAGAACTAAACATATTAAAGTGAGACATCATTTCTTACGAGATCATGTGTTAAAAGGAGATATTTCTTTGAATTTTATACCCACAAATGCACAACATGCCAATATTTTTACTAAACCACTTAAAAATAAAGATTTTATAATAATTAGGAGAGAGCTAGGCATTTGTTCATTATTAGATTTATAAATTTATTTTAGAACATTTTGTTTTTGAAAAATCTCAAAATCGAACTTTTTAGTCGACCGATGAAAATTGATTAGTCGACTGATGGTTGCTTTTAAATTTTTAAAAAGGAAGGGACCCGATACCCCATGGTTTTGTTTAAAAGGAAAGTCATTATTCTTTAAAAAATACGCTTGTGTGTTTTCCCCTCTTCAGAAGCTGAACACACTCCATCTTCTCTGCCATTCCTATCCCCCTTCTAACCCTAAGAGACTCAAATCTCTTGCTGGTCGCACTCCTCTTCCTCGCCGAAACTTTCTTGACCGTGACAAAGTGCTTCTACAACAATTCACGATTGTGACACCTTAGTAAACCTCTGCAACACCGGTTATCCTCCACGACATCGAACAACATCATCTTCTCATCGGACGCCATTCTTGAAGCGTTGGAGCCCCAACATCCATATCGTCTCCGCCTGTTCCTCTCTGTGACCTCATCGATCAGCCACTCCCTGCGGCACTGCTTCTCCTTGACAAGTTCACTCTTTTTATCTTTGATTCTTGATGACCATGCCTCATCAGAAAGCCGCCTCCGCACAAGGTTCCCCTTCTTCATCTACACCTATAGACAAAGGACGTCATGAATTTTCTCTTAGCCTACTTAGAAATTCGCTTCTATATGATACATTTGGATCTATTTCTGCCCTTTCCATCTTACCTGGTAGAAGTGTTTTTTTTTACGTTTATTCACGATATGATCTTGAGGCATTGTTTACAGGGATTTCACATATTTTTTATGCATCTTTTGATCATGATTATTATCTATTCTTAATTCATTTGTTTTACACAAATTTGCAAATCAATCACGATACCAGTTTTATTTCCTCTCTTGTTAGAGACATTGAAATTAAGTTTGATTCCAAACTCTTTGGACAAATCCTCGATGTTCCATCTTCAGGAACTTCATTCAATTCTATTGAACTCAATGCTGAAAATATTTTTGAACAAATTCTTCTTCTTGATACACCTCATTGTCCTTCCTTCAAAAATACTAATCTTCAACCTCGCGCTCGCATTGTCGGACAATTTTTCCCCCTTAATGTCCTCCCTAAAACCAGATCCTTTGATTACTTTTCAACAGATCTTTCTACTGCTCTTTATGTCTTATTTGAAAATATTTCTGCAAATTGGGCAAATGTATATTTTACTATGTTGTGGAAAGAAAAACCCTTTCTTCCGTATGAATGTCTTCTTACCCGCATTTTCAAATATTTTAAAGTGCCTTTGACTAATAAAAAATCTGTTTTGCAAAAGAAAATCTTTGATGAAACTGTTTTTAAACACATGAAACTCACCTATCTACCTCATTCACGTTTTGATTCTCCTACATCTTCTGAACCATCACCATCTCCTATGTCACCTCCATCTCAAGGCAAATGAAAGAAAGTCCCTATTGATCAAGATCATGATGAAGTTTTGCAATGAATAGAAACTTTGGAGCTACATCAATACACTTTTCGTGAGGATGTGACTCAACAACTTTCGTCAATTCAGAATGATATTGTTGAACTCAAAGAGATGATCAGACAACACTTCTCTTAAACTTTGTTTACTGTTATTGCTTTGATAAAACAACACTTTTTTTGAACTTTGATAATTTCTGGGTTATAATATTTAGAACTTGAATTTGCATTTTGCTTATCCTATGACCGCACTTAATCCTTTTGATTATGACAAAGAGAGAGAAAAAGACAAACATGGAAATTGTATGAGAAAGCATTGAAAATTGCATTAGAATTGATACCAATTTCATGAAAAAGAAATAGAAATGCATGAAGTAATGATGAAAATGCAAAACAATCAATATGTGATATATATATATATATATATATATATATATATATATATATATATATATATATATATATATATATATATATATGCTTTGATTGTGCTAACTTCTTATGTTTTGTAACATATTGATAGGGGGAGTAAAATCTTCATCTATGTATCTAAATGCTCCATCTTTGACTAGTTTGTCATCATAAAAAAGGGGGAGATTGTTATGACAACGAATCCGTATATGACATTTCTAGAACTAGATTTTGATGATGAACGAGTGAATCAACTGCATTTCAGCTAAGGCAATTAAGAAAGATGACAAGAATTGAAAAATTCAATGAAGAATCTTTGAAGACAAATGTGCAAATGTAAATTTCATTAAATGTCTTAGATTCTTGTAAGGGCCTTACTTAGAGTGCATATTTCAATTGCACTTTATCTAAAAAGTCTTTAGAAAAACTTTTCTAAAAGAATCCTTCATGAAAATCATTTTAGAAAACTCTTTACTTAATTTTTCATGTTTATTAGTCGACCAATAGACTCACCAGTCGACCAAATTTTTTGCGCCAATTTTTCAAAGCAAAAACATTAACTTTCTAATTAGTCGACTAATGAACTCTTAGTCGACCGGACAGAATGTTTGTTTTATAAAAAATTTAGCAGAAGTCGACCGAAGGTTTTCTTAGTCGACCAGATTGAATGTTTGATTTCTAAAAAATTTAGCAGAAGTCGATTGGAGGTTTTCTTAGTCGACAGGATAAAATGTTTGTTTTCAGAAAAATTTAGCAGGAGTTGACTGAAAGGTTTTTGAATCTACTGATGATTTCATCAGTTGACTAACTTTTCTTTAGTCAACTAAGTTTCAAACTCCATATTTTAAAACGGTTCTGTTAAACACAGTAGTCGACTGCCGATAACTGTCAGTCTGATAATATTTGATTTCAGTCGACTAACTACTATTCCACTCGACTAATATAATCATTTTCCTGTAACTTTTAAAAGGTGTGTCTTTTTATTTTTCAAACGAATTGACCGTTCAAAAGTGTCTATTTTGACACCCCTTCATACCCTCAACGTATGAAATCTTTTAACTATAAATAAGAGTGAATTCTACACTAAAAAAATATCAAATTATATCGAATTACAAAGATCGAATTCTTTTTTTTCCACTCCCATTTATTCAAGTATTCATTTTCTCACTAACTTGATATTTTTACTCCAGTTTTTTCACTCAAATTCTTTTGAGAGATAGTGAATTCGTGAGTTCATTATTTCAACAACCTCAGAAGTCAATTGCATTTCATTTGCATTTATAAGAAAGGCTCGTAGGTTGATTGTAAGTTTGCTTACTTATATTTTTCTGTAAAAGGAAATGACTCCTTAGTTTAAAGGAGTTGTTTGCTTTCAGTAGGGTTGTTACTAAAAGTGAGACCGGATTTGGTTTGTATATTCTTGTGTTGATACAAGATTGATAGTGAAAATCTCAAGTGGGTTTTACTTGGGGACTGGATGTAGGTCAGGAAGACCGAACTAGGATAAAATCTTGTGTTCTTTGTGTGATTGCTGTGTGAATTTCAAAATCCCTCAAAATTTCAAAGACGTTATTTAAAAGCACTATTCACCCCCCCTTTAGTGCTCGTTGCCTCGATCCTACAACACTTTCAGGTAGGTGTTTAGGACCACAAAAAATATGAAACTTTTTATCTTTATTTTTCTGAAAAAGTTTCATTTAGGAGCCAACCTTTTGCCTTCAATCCAAAAATTGAGCTTAACTTTTCTGAAATTCTTGATATGGGCCACAGTTTTCCAACTGTCAAATATGGACCTCAAGTTAATATCCATCATCCTGAGAAACGTGGTTCTATTTTGGTTTTCTGTACTGTCCTTTATAACTGAAGGATACTTGTTCATCCTCATTCAAAAGACAAGGGTAAACATTTTGGACATTTTATTATGAAACCTATCATTGTAGTGTGATTTATGACTTGATCTTAGTTAATTGAAAATGATTAAGTAAGCCTTTGTTGGGTGGTTTTTAGGAGCAAAGAGGCCCATGCATATCAAGAATTTTAGAAACATGAGGCCCATTTTTGAAACTAGAGGCAAAAAGTTAGGACCCTAAATGAAATTTTTCGCTGTCTTTGGGAGAAAATTCAGTAGTCAATCAAATTCTGGATTTGAAAAAAAAATGGTAGTTAAATTCAATGTTGTCTAATGAAGATTTATGGCGCAGGTGTGGCTCAAGTGCGAGCCTGAGCCCAAATCTTAACACAACAGAAGCATATATTAAGTACAAATTCCGGTGACCCGCATGAAGTTTTCCGGGAACTTAAGGCTTTTGTAAGTTTTCTTCCTCTAATCCAATTTATTAAAGTGACAGAACAATAGTAAAGATGAAACTGAATATATTTTATAAGACCTTTGGAAAGGAAACTTTGTCCCCTAATCAACTATAATTATAAGAAACAAAAAAATCAACAAGAAAATTACGGCTCATTCTGGTAATAAGAGAGTTACTATGGGAAATGATAATTCAGCAGAACTCCTGAATCCTGATATTATTGTAGGCACACTCATATTTTATAGGCAATGTTTGGCTACACATGAAGCGTGGCCCCAGCAAGTTTTCGATGATCATCAGTTACACTATAGAGTTTTAAAACTAGATGGTATATAGTATCAGAAAATATTGTGAGAACTTTGTTTTTTTGTTTATGAGGAACAGCGAAATCAACCTCGGGATTAGAGACCTAGTGATGTTGGCTGTGATTGCTGCACTTACGGTTTCTTTTTCAATGGTGCAAACCCTTGGCGCGCCCCTTGTTCCTTAGAGAGTCGCCTGCTTCGGCAAGAGCAAGGGACATAATACCCTTAAATATAAGACTTTGAATTTGATTCAAGGTTTTTGGTTTTTATCTTTATTCCCTACTCCAAGATTCGACTTTGAATACTGGCCAACTTAAATATAATAAAGTCAAAGTGCCATGCTTATTGTCTTTGTGTTGAATGGTGTTTACAATAATGATGATCCGATCTATTGCGCAAGGCCTGCGGTAGCAACAGAACCGGCAAAAATATAAAGAAAAGATAGTTCTTTTCTATTATCTTAGTATTAGTTAGTGATCCCGGCTCGATGAGTCATTTCTTTCATGATAAACTGTTGGCACCAGTCTTACATTTTGTTTCTGTGAACCGAGGAGAAAGGAGGGCTAAGTGAGAAGAGGATTGTTACATGAGAAGAGTGTACATCAAGATGTTTTTTCTAAGGAGCTTTCAATGTTATCCAGGATAGACCAATAATTTAGACTTGTAATAACCACATGGATGCGTCTAGTTAAAGTAGTCAGAATGTTCCCTTGAATCATAATTTTTTTATATGTAAAAATATGTTTTCTGAAGGTTGAAAATTTAGTAAGCTGTTGAATTTTCAGCCCCTAGAAAATCCAATGTATACGTTGCAAAAGCAGGATCCAAATGTCACTTTTTACTGAAACAAACATGTAAATCACATCCCAAGGGTCCGATGTACAAAAAAACATTAAAAAAAATTACAGTTTTTCACTGGAGAGTTCCTTACTGATGAGGGTAGCAAACATTACCCCTTCTATTTGATATCCTTAAGGAAAATAAAGTGGAATTTTAAAAAATTACAAAAAATATACCTCTTGCAATGTCTAATACTGGATTTCTAGTTTGTTTAAGTCAATTGATGTATCAAAGTTACCAACTTCATTAGGCACTTCAAAACTTTAACCAAGATGAGTTGTTAAATTCGAAGTTCAATTTTTCCAATCTCCTTTTCATTTACAAAAAATTGTTCTGAAGGTTATCTGCACTAAAGGTAGCAAATACATCATGCTTTTAGAATATAATCCATTCATGACATCTTTTTGCACCCTTCCACTTTTAGGTTGTTTATAACTGGTACACCATTACCAAAAGCAAAAGAGAAAGGATGACTTAAAAAGATTCCAAATACAAAGGAAAGATAGAAGAAAGTCGGTTAGTGAGAGAAAAATCATCCCTAATTGAATGCTTCTCAGATGTTTCCTGGCACCCTATTCATTCTTGCATACTTTCAAAACAAAATTGACTCAGTCTTGATCAAACCAAATATCTAGATATTAGTAGCAGATTATACTTGAGAGGTAATTAAGTGGGTGCATCCAATCACCCCTTAAAATAACTCTTGGAATAAAAATATGGCCAACCCCAACCCAGAAAAGAAGGCAACCAAAAGAAGAAAATAAAGGTGGGGATTGAGTCTTGCCAAACCATTGCCAAACTGTGCCAGCAATTGCCAACATTGCAGACTTCTGTGACCACAAACCATTGCCAAACTGTGCCAGCGACCATCGTGGAGACCACTTTGTTGATTGTGTGGCTTGTGTGCACAGAAACTAGTTTCTTATAGCACAGTCTTAGCTAGTAAAGTACACATTGCGAAGACGAGCGATTTTTTTAATTTCCCTAGGAAACCATCGTTATGTGGGTATACCAACATCCCCAGTTTTTTGAACTTTGGTTTCTCTAGAGCTTAACATAATATTTCTAGGAAATTCATCTTTACACCATGATAATTATGGCCTCTACTTTTGTCCCTATGTTTCATACTAATTATGCATAAAGTGGTCTGCTCTAAAACGATTAAATAAAGGGTGGCAAAATGAGAAAAAGAACTGAACAAAACATTTTTTTTTGTTTAGCACAATGGAATTAAAACCCTCATTATGACCACACATTAGAGTTGGTAAAACTGTTGATGACTTCCTTGCCCACTGGAGAGCACAACCAGTTTCGACTTTGCGGTGAGGGACACAGTCTACTAATTTTGAACTCATGCATGGTAATGTTCACAAGTCGCACCTGTTAGAACACGAGTTGGATACGTGGGTCTCCCTCACGTTGGACTCTCCCAATACTACAAGAAAAATGTTAATTAGCGACGGGCATTTGCGACAGAAATAATCCATCACAATTTTGCGACAAAGTAGCGAGAAAAAATTAGTCGTTCCTAAAATTAGAATTAGTTGCGGAATTTGCAACAAAAAAATTATATTTCAAAGTCCGTCGCTAATTAGTGATAGAATGTAATCCGGCTCAAACTCCGTTGTAACTTCGCGATGGATGAGCGACAAAATTTTTCTGTCGCTACTTCATTCTAATTGGCGACGATTTTTGAGACAAAATTTTTCGTCGCTAATTTCTTTCGTAAAACCCTAATGTGAGTCATTTTCTTTCTCTTTTTGTTTCATCCCTTGCACGTCGCACGCCGCCCATCGCTCATCGCCTGCCACCCATCACCTCCTCCTTCTTCCCTCACTCCTCTCTCATCGTCGTGTGCCATCATCGTTCATCATCTGTCGCCCATCGCCTGCCCCCCATCGCCCGTCACCTCCTCCTTCTTCCCTCACTCCTTCTCTCTCATCGCTGTGTGCCACCGCCGACCACCGTCGTGTGCTATCGCCGCCCATCACCCATTGCCTGATTTCTCTCCATCACCTCATCCTTCTTCCCTCACTCAATCTCTCTCGTCGTTGTGTGCCACCGCCGACCACCGTCGTGTGCCGACCTCCTCTTCTACCTCCCCCTCCCCCTCCCCGAGTCCCGCCCAATCCGCCGCAGGCTGACCATCGCCGACCTCCCATCCCCTCTTTTCTTCCCCTATTTTTTTTGTCCACCCTGCACCACCGTTGTCGTCGGGATGCACTTCGTCTCCTTGACGAGTGCCAATCTGAAGACCCTCTACTATCACGGTTCTCATCGGCCGGTACCAGATTCCCCATTGGCCCTTCTTTGTATTTTTTTTCTTATTCTTTTTATTTTTTGCCCTTATTCGGGCGAGAATAGCGGTGAGCGATCATGTACCAGTCGATCTCCATCCATCTCGTCGGGCCTCTGACCTGTATTTGCCAATCGTGAAGGTCTGTTCAGGTGACGATAAGCTAGTCATTGTGTGTGCATGTGTGCAGCTGTAGCGTTCTCTCCTTGTGAGAGAGACGAGTAGATCGTTTGGTATTGTATTGTTTTGTATATTTGTACTTTGCAGGTACATAGCTAAGCTAATTATACGATACTTAGTGCTAAGCATCGCATGCGGCCAAAAATTCAATGCAAAAAGAAATAAAAAAAATGCAAAGGCAAAAGCAATGCAAATCGGGTAAATACCCGTGGTATATAAGTGATGCAAGCGCATCACATGTTATTTAGTTTTTTGGATACAAAACTTTTCTATTACACACTCACTTAGTTGTGGATATCTAGGAATGCTTTACTGGAGTTTGGAGATCATGCTGAGCATGATTTGAATGTATGAAAATAGAAGTGGTCTTATTTTTGTAGTTTGGAGTCCATGCTAGTCATGGTAGTAGTTAGCGAGATATTGGAGTGTGTTTGCTGCAGATATATGTTTGACATTATTTTGATATGAATGATTGAATGTATTGCAATGTTTGACATGATTATATTCATGCTTGCATGAAGTTATTTTCAAATTAATTATGCCCTTCATGTGAAATTGTATTATGAAAACATATTGAAATTGAATATATCGTGTTAATGAATGTGATTTCATCTTTCTAAATATCTTTGTGATATATATATCAAATCATTATATCCACCAACAATGCATGATAAATTTGATATTTTTTTTCATCGACACATTATTATGATTCTCTTTTAACTAGTGAAGATAATATATGTAACATTATAAGATAAAATGGCTGCAAACCGTGAATTGATGTATCGTAGGATAGTTGATAATAAGGTGTCGCTAGAATATATGGATGGTGTTGATAGTATTATTGAATTTGTAATGACAAGTGTTAGTACAGTGGATCCCATCAGTCGGATCAGGTGCCCCTGCACGATGTGTAAGAACAATCGGTTTGCAGAACCTCATGACGTTAGACATCACCTATATAAGAAGAGTTTTGTGAGTAGTTATCAGAATTGAATGCTTCATGGTGAAGAATTTTGGAACAATTTTGACGTACAGGTAGATGTGGTGCACAATAATCCATATATGGATTTGATATTTGATGTCGCAGGACAAGAACTGGTTTTTGCTATGAGTCCTAGTGATGTACTAACTGGGATAGAGGAAAAAACAGCAAACGATGCAACTAGTAGATTTTAAGACTTACTTACAGATGATGATAAGCCATTGTGGAATAGTTGAGAGAGTCATACTAGCTTGTTTGGAGTTCTTCAACTACTAAATTTGAAGTCAGAGTATAATTTGAGCCAATCATGTTTTGACCGTCTGTGCTCTATTGTGAAGACTACAACAACAACAACAATAACTACGCATTCATCCCAAAACAATTGGGGTCGGCGATATGAACCAAAAAAGAAAATCATTATGGGTCTTCCACATGAATCCTTCTCCTCCAATCATTTTTATCCAATGCCATGTCCTCGGTGAGGTTCAAAGCATTCATATCCTTTCCTATCATCTCCATCCAAGTCTTCTTAGGCCTACCCTGACCTCTTTTAACTAATATATTTTCCCATTTCTCCATCCTTCTAACTGAAGCATCATTAGGCCTTCGCCGAATATGTCCAAACCACCGTAAACGATTCTCTCTCATCTTATTTTCAAACGATGCAACGCCTACCTTCTTACGTACCTCCTTGTTTCGAATCTTATCTTTTACTGTATTTCCACACATCCATCTAAGCATACGCATCTCAACTACACTCATTTTTTTAATATGATGTCTCTTGGCAGCTCAACATTCTGTACTATATAGTAAAACATGCCTAATTGTCATCCTATAAAATTTTCCTTTCAACCGCAATGACATTCTACGATCGCACAACACTCTAGTTGCACTTTTCCATTTCATCCACCCAATCTTTATCCTATGATTTACATCTTCATCAATTTCTCTATACTTTTGAATGATAGATCCCAAATATTTGAAACAATCATCCACCGGTATTTCTTGCTCACCAAGCTTCACTACACTCCCATCACTACTTCGTTGCTTACTAAACCGACATTCCATATATTATGTCTTACTCTTACTCAACTTAAAACCTCTTGCTTCCAATGTTTATCTCCATAATTCTAACTTAGCATTAACCCCAACTCTAGACTCATCAATCAAAACAATATCATCAGCAAACAACATACACCACGACACATTTTCTTGAATTGATGTCGTAAGCTCATCAATCACTATAGCAAATAGGAATGGGCTTAATGCAGATCCTTGATGTAACCCAATCGTTATAGGAAAATTGGTTGTCACCCCTCCACAAGTGCGGACAATGGTTACTACTCCTTCGTACATATCTTTAATTATACTAATGTACTTGAGAGAAACACCTTTCTTCATCATTGTCCACCAGAGAACATCCCTAGGTACTCTATCGTGTGCCTTCTCCAAATCAATAAAAACCATATGCAAATCTTTGTTCCTCTCTCTATATCTTTCAATAAGTTGTCTAAGAAGATGTATAGCTTCCATAGTTGATCTTCCAGACGTAAAACCAAATTGATTCTCCGATATCATGACAACCTTCCTCAACCTATACTCAATCACCTTCTCTCAAAGTTTCATAGTATGACTCATGAGTTTTATACCATGATAGTTTGTGCAATCTTGTATATCACCCTTATTCTTATATAGAGGCACCAAAGTACTCTTTCTGCACTCATTAGGCATCTTATTTGTTCGTCAAATCTTATTAAAAAGATTTGTCAACCATTCTAAACCTTTCTCGCCCAAGCATTTCCAAGCCTTGATAGGTATAACATCTAGGCCAACTGCCCTTCTTGATTTCATTTTCTTCAAAGCCTCTGCAATTTCTTTCTTTTGAATCTTGCGCATGAAGTCACGATTCATCTCATGAAAAGAAATGAAAAAGTCTCCAAGATCCTGAGCATGACTTCCATTAAATAACTTATCAAAATAATCTTTTCATATCTCCTTAATCTCCTCATCTTTGACTAAAACCCTTTGCGTTTCATCTTTGATACATCTAACCATACCCAGATCCCTTGATTTCCTATCTCTCATCTTTGCAAGCCTATAAATATCCTTCTCGCCCTCTTTGGTATCCAACTTGTCATAAACCTTCTTATATACCTTATCCATCGTGTTTCGAACTACTTTTTTAGCTTCCTTCTTTGCTATCATATACTTCTCCAAATTCTCATTATCACGACTCTTACTTACATTTTTATAACACTCTCTTTTAACCTTAATAGCTAATTTGGCATCCTCGTTCCACCATTATGTATCCTTACCCAGCGGTGCACTGCCTTTAGACTCACCCAATACCTCCTTAGCCACCTTTCTCATGCCACCCGCTATCTTATTCCACATTGATTCTGAATCCTCCTCGAGACACCAATCAACTTCCTTAACTACCTGCTCTACAAACATTTCTTGTTTAGCTCATTTCAGTGTCCACCACTTAATTCTAGGATCTATCCTATGTCTATCCCTTTTACGACATTTTCTAATTCTAAGATCTAAAATTAAGACTCTATGTTGTGTAGCTACACTTTCTCCCGGTATAACCTTACAATCGATGCAACAACCCCTATCTCTCTTTCTAAGTAGGAAAAAATCTATCTGACTCGTATTAACCCTACTTTTAAATGTTACTAGGTGAAACTCCCTCTTCCTAAACCAAGTGTTTGCTAAGATCATATCATAGGACAAACCAAAATCTAAAATCCTTTCTCCACTTTTGTTTCTTTCTCCTATACCATAGCCTCCATGGATACTCTCAAATTCATCCATACTAATGCCTACATGTCCCTTAAGGTCGCCGCTGATGAAAAGCTTTTCTCCATAAGATATCCCTTGTACTACTCTATCTAAATCTTCCCCAAATTGACGCTTAATGGAATCATCTAAACCTACTTGAGGTGCATAAACACTAATAATATTAATAATATTTGTACCTAATACTAATTTAATAAGTAAAATCCTATTACCCTTCCTACGGACCTTAACTACATTATCTATAAACTCAAGACTAATAACAATCCCTACTCCATTCCTATTCATATTCCTATTTATTGTTGTATACCAAATCTTATATCCCAAGGTTCTATCACTTTTGCTTTCTCACCTACCCATTTGGTCTCTTGTAGACATAAAATATCCATCTTTTTCCTACACATAACATCTACTAACTCTACCAACTTACCAGTTAAAAACCCTTATGTTCCAAGTGACTAACCTAATTTTATGGTCTTGAACTATTTTCTTTACCCTCACCCATCCAACAAAGTGAGGGAACCCTTGCCTATTTGACACCACACCCGGGCGCCGGCGTGACACGTCACTTCTGGGTGATAACCTAGCAACCCTTGCCCATTTATCACTGCCTCCGGGCCTATAGAGTACAGCGCATCGCTCAGTAGGGAACACCCCAACAAAATTTTCATATTGGTTCATATTCATAGGGTGTGACTAAGTTTTTATGTTGGATGTCACAAGCCTACCGCAAAGATGAGAAATTGCCACAAAATTTCTATCATGTGAAGGTTATGGTCAACACTATATGCATGGGGTATCAAAAGATAGATGCTTGTCCAAATCACTTCATGTTGTATTTCAAAGATCAAGAAAATAGTAGATCATGTCCATCATGTGGGCATCATCGGTTCAAGCCAAAGACAAGAGGCAATGCTAGCACGAGGTCAAAAGAAGTGCCATACAAGTCACTTTGCTACTTCTCGCTCACCCTTAGATTGCAATGATTGTATATATCTTCGAGGACAACTAAACACATGAGATGACATGCAAATAAAGTTTGACATGATGAAGACAAGATCACGCATCTTGTTGACGTGGAAGCTTGGAAGCACTTTGATCGTACTCATCAAACCTTCACAATGGAAGTGAGAAATGTTAGGCTAGGTTTATGTACAAATGGAGGAGGAGCAGGACGCAAACTTTCTGCACAGGAGGAGCACTGTATATAATTTTTTGTTATAATCAAGTGTACTAACTTTCTAAAATTATTTGTAGGCTTTGAATCGTTTCACGACCGCAAAGGAGGAGCAAGACGCGAGGATAGTGTGGCAGAAGGTGACTGCCAATCGATTTGCTGACATGCTGCACAATATAAAGACTGCAACAATAAAAGTAGCTGGTGGGATAGATGATCTACTGTTGTGGAAGGGCCATGGTCCTTCTACTATCATGATAGATTATTGGGATGCAATGTGTGATAAGTGGGTGAGCCATGAATTTCGAAACTGCTCAACAGAGGCTGCACAAAACCAAGCGAAGATGTTCATTACCCATCTACACATAGGTGGTTCTAGAACTTTTGGGAGCCACTAGAAGAAAATGGTAACTCATCAATATATATACATATATATCTATATATATATTATCAAATTTATAAGTATTTCTGCATATTTTCTAATTGATTTTTTATCATTTAACCTTACAGGAAGCCAAAAAAGGAGGCATTGTGTCTTATAAGGATGTATTTGTTGAAACACATAAATGTAAGAGCATGGGAGAGCTCGTATCAGAGAAGGTGAGAGCGACAACAATATGTATTTACTGTATTAATAAACATTGTAATATACAAGTTACCATGATTTACATTATCATAAACATTGTAATTCTTAATTATTAATTTCTACTGTAATCATTACTTTGTAGGAGTCATACGAGTAGCAGATGGTAGAGCGATATGACGATGACTCTACTCAGTATCTGCTTTTTGATCTTGCAGCATGGGTGACTGCAATCGGTGAACCCAAAAAAGGTCATGTGTTCGGGTTTGAGAGTAACATTAACACCACACCAGTCGTTGCCTCCTGCAGGTAGGGCTCTCAGAGTTCTTCCGCCAACATCAACTCTCACCGTTCGATTGACCTTGTTGTTTCTTGGGATGATGTCTGCCAGGTTCTTCAAGATACAATGTGTGACTTTTTACATGACGTCATTCTCAACATTGTCCATAATGAGTTATGCAACTTTTTTCAGGGCAGGAAAACTTTGTTTATATTCAACATGAGCTCTGGTGCCCGTTAGGTATGAATGATTGAATCATTATGAATTTTTATTGCTAGCATTAGAACATATGTATGCATGATTGAATCACTATAAAATTTTTGACAACCTTATAACACATATATGCATGATTGAATCACTATGAAAGCTTTTTGACAACCTTAGAACACATATAAGCATGATTTCATCACTATAAAAGTTTTTGACTGCCTTATAACACATATATGCACGATTGAATTAGCATAAAAGTTTTTTGACAACCTTAGAACACATATAAGCATGATTTCATCACTATGAAAGTTTTTTGACTGCCTTACAATACATATATGCATGACTGAATTACTATAAAAGTTTTATGACAACCTTGGAACACATATAAGAATGATTTCATCACTATGAAAGTTTTTGACTGCCTTATAATACATATATGCATGATTGAATTACTATGAAAGTTTTTTGACAACCTTAGAACACATATAAACATGATTTCATCACTATGAAAGTTTTTTGACTGCCTTATAACACATATATGCATGATTGAATCACTATAAAAGTTTTGAGGTTGTGCATGTTTGTGCACTTGTACATGTTATCCTCTAAAATGCACCTGTTTTTTTACATTTGAATAATGTGTGTGAAATGCAACTATTAATTATACGACTGCATCATTTTGTAGACCGCATGCGAGATTTTTTTCAAATTTTCTTACCATGAAAAGTGGGACTTCAAGATCCAAATTTAGGTTAATACGGATGATGGGAGTCAACTATATATGACGTTGACACAACTATACTGTAAATTAGTTTGCATATATTCTTGCAGTACTGGGATAATACGTCTCTTCAGTCAAATAAGTATAGAAATTTCATTAGGATTTGTTTCTTTTAAGTAAACCTCAATGTGGAAGGAACATCCAAGATCCCAAAAACAAATTATTACACTAAATCTTGAAAATTTGAGTTGACCAACATCATTTTCATCCAATGTATATATTTATAATTAGTTGGACTTTTTAGTTAAGTATATTTGTGAACTTTAGAATTCAGAAGGCTGATCCATGTACACATCTTATGCCAAATATTCATGTAAAAAAGCATTTTGAACATCAAACTGATGAACGACTCATCCATGATTAAGCGCAAAAGAAATAATCAATCTAATAGTAACATATTTTACCACAGGGCTGAAGGTTTTAAAATAGTCCAAACCTTTTTATTGATTGTATCCTTTGGCTATCAAATGAGCCTTGTAACGCTCCAACGTCCCACCTAAACGTCTTTTAATTTTAAAGATTCATTTACAACTAATAACATGCGGAGCTTTACTAGCAAGCACTAGGGTTCATGTCTTATTTTTAATGAGAGCATCATATTTTTTTGCATAGCATCATGTCAATTCTTATTTTGGAAGTTTTTTTTTTTTGGAGACAGGTTCTTGGTTTCATATTGGAACTGAGTAATCATATGGTGGGTTCTGGTTGAAGAAGCATTAACTATGGGTATAGTTTTGGGACTTTGGTTGGTAGGAGTTTGGCTTATGGGACAGTTTGAGGTCCTAGAGGGGACACTCGGGCTTTGTGCATCAGGAGTTAAAGGACTTTGCTTTTCAATGAGTTCTATTGGAACATTTTTGTTAGAGGTGATCAAATGATAGGAAATAACAACTAAAAGTTGGACAAGACATTTTGGACACAGGATGGTTTTAGATCTTAAACGAAAAGCTATTTTTATCAAATATAACATGGCATGAAGTGTACATTTTTTCATATGTCAAACTAAAACAATAGTACCCATGGTGCTCCCATAAAAACACATGTTTCATATTTGAAATCCAGTTTAATTTTCTATGTAGGCACAAACAAGGAAAATAAGTACATCAAAAATCTCTTAGCATATTATAGTCATGATTAATATTGAATAGTTTTTTCATGAGAGGGACATCATTGACAATCTTAGAGGGAATACAATTAATGAGATGCACTGCAAAACTGAAAGAAAATGTTCAATACTTGGATAGAATCTTAGCTTGAGCCATCATGGACAAGCTTGTATCAACAATATGTTGATGCTTTTGTTTGATATCATTCTGTTCATAAGTGTGTGGACAAGAAATTCTATGTCCTATGCCACACTCAACTAAATACTTAGAGAGAGCTTGATACTCTCCTCCCCAATCAGTAGGAAAGTATTTTATCTTTCTTCTCACAAGATTTTTGACAAGCATCTTAAAATTTTTAAAAATATTTAACATATCAGATTTATGCTTAATAAGATAAAGCCAAGTAAACTTTAAATATTTATTTATGGATGTAATATAATATCTAGAACCATTATTTTTAGTCATTGGAGGAGGACCCCACACATCAGAATAAAATATATCTAAAGCACTTTAACACGTGGTATGAGTGTTCAAAAGGTAAATTGTGACTTTCTCTTTCAAGCATGCTTCACACACGTTATTGTGAAATGGTTTTTCATAGGGCAACTCAAAATTATCTAATATCTATTGCATTATTCAAAGTGTAGGATAACCAAACCTATTATGCCATTGACCAAAGGATGTCTTTTCCCCAACATAAGCCTCTTTTGAAGTTCTCTCCATGTGAAACTGATACAAACCTTCCTTGTTTCTTGAAAAAGTGAATTTCATGTACAGTGATCATTCACACAATAACAATTAGCATAAAATTTTAAGTAGACATCATTATCTTTCAAAATCTTTAAACTAAAAAAAAAAATTAGTAATACTTGGCACATGTAATATATCATTTTAAATTAAATCATAATAAAATTTAGAGAAACCAACATGACTGATTTTCAAACCTGAACCATCACTAGTTTTTACTGATTCAGGGCTCTGATATTTGGGGTGGATGTATAAATTGTTGATGTCATTGGTGATGTGATGGGTAGCTCCTTTGTTCAGGTGCCAACCTTCTTCATTGTACTTTGATACATTGGAATGAGGTGCAACATGCAGAGTCATGAGGATAGATGAAGATGATTTTGGTTGGGCCATGTTTGAAATTTGATAACACCAGTGAGCTGAGTGACCAAGTTTATCACAATACTAACACACAAGCATGGGTCTCTCACCCAGATTGTTGTTAAATTTTCCACCTGACCTACCTCTACCTCTATTATTTCCATGACCACCTCTACTACGATCATGTTGCCTGGACAAAAAATTAGTAATAGGGATGGTGGTATCTTTAGTGTTGTCATCTATATCTTTAATTTGAGCTTGAGCAATAAACTATGTAACTCATTCAAGATGATGGGCTCTTTTTGAGCCTTTATGGATGTCTTAAAAATCATGTACTCACTCGAAAGATCTCTCAATATTTGAAGAATAATGTCTAATTCATCAACCGGTTTAGAAGCAACGACCAACTGGTGAGAAATGGCTTTGGCTTGCTGAAAATATGCATATGTAATTTTATCTCTTTCTTAAGATCCTACAACTGTGATTTAAGTTGCATATTGCATGATCTGGTCTGAGCAGTATATGACTATTTTAGCATAGTCCATACGGCATGCACAGTGTAAACCGACTATCTGAGTATGAATTGGCTTAGAGAAGGATGATATGATCCAACTCAGGATGACTTGATCATATTTCAACCATTCTATATAAGTTGGATTTAACTTTACAGGATTTTCAATAAATTTTGGGAGTGCAGATTTTCTACCATCAATGTTTTCCATAAGGCCATAGGTATATAGAATTGGTATGAACTGTGACTCCCAAAAAAGGTAGTTATCTGAGGTCAGTTTAATAGTCAGGTAATTATGCACATTACTTGGCATGGATGGAGGCGAGAGGTTGGAGACCATACCAGACATAGATGTAGAAGCCGACAATGCCAAGCTTGAGCTGTGCTACATTATGATCAGCTGAAGAGGGATGCGAACCGTGGTTGGTTATGGTAGCTCTAATACCGTAAAATGACACAAAGTAAACCACACACATAGCACGATTTAATGCGGTTCGGCAAATAGATGTGCTTATGTTCATGGCCAAACAACTTTCGCTTCAGATCCTTATGTTTTCTTTTCTCATTAGACAATGTTGGTATGGACTCTTGAAATTCATTACCAACATGGTTTCTATCTTGGATCTTGGAGACGTGATCTTCAATCTAGTTGGGACTCTTGGAGACTCGATCTTCGATCCAGCTAGGACTCTTGCACTACAAGAAATATGTGGATTAGCGATGGATGCTATCCATCGATAATCCATCACAAATATGTCACTAATTTGTTTAGCGATGGATTGGCGACAGCTTAGCGATGAATAGCGTCCATCTCAATTTCCTGGTCGATAGTTAGTGACAGAATTGATCTGTCGCTACCTCTGTTGCTAATTCATGGTGGATTAGCGAATGTCATAATCCATTGTTAATCCATCGCTAAATAAGGAATGATTTGGTTTTGCGACAGCTACATATCTACTGTTAAGCCGTCGCTAAAATTTTACGATGGATATGTTTATGTCGCTCAATTTTGTTGCTCAATTAACGACGGCTTAGCGACGGAGTAAATTCTGTCGCAAAACATCGACTGATTCAGTTTTTGAGACAGATTAATATTTGTCCCTAATTTGTCGCTATATTTGCGATGGATATTAGCGATGAAAAATATTCGTTGTTAATCCATCGCAAAATTTTAAAAAAAAAATATTTGAAATATAAATATCAAGCAAAAATTTCTCGTTATATAATTTATATAACCTGTGTATAAAAAATAAAATACACATAAAAAAGACATATACAAAGCAGGTGAAACAAATTTAGCATAAGCTATAAGTGAAACAAATTTAACAACCCACTATAATCCTCGTCAAGTACTAATTAGTTATAAGTGAACATATACAAAGAGTTTCATTTGAAACAACAAGTACGTGCAACAAATTCAACACATGAATCTAATCATTGTCAAGATTTGGAACATCATCCTCTTTATTGTCTCGATCTACCCCTTCATCCATGCCTGCATCAACTCCTCTATGTTGATCATCTCAAACATTTTACAAGAGAACCGAAATGTTAGTATTCATAAACAAAATATAATGAAATAAATTATATGCAATGCACCTAATCTAAAGAAATCAAAGTAACATGGTTGAATGAGAGATAGACTAGCAATAAAGTGAAGAACATTAACAAAATTCAGATATGTGTTCTAAGGCTGACAAAAAAAAATCATAGTGATTCAATCATGTAGATATGTGTTCTAAGGTTGTCAAAAAAATGTCATAGTGATTAAAGCGTGCATATATGGTTTATAAGGCTGTCAAATAAATATTTTGGAAAGATTCAATCATCAAAAGCTATGTCTAGCCCTTACAAAAGGATGTGCATGGACAATTTATTATTTATTTTTCTGGTATAATTCATTTTAGGGTTTCTGCAAAATAGTCCTTATTGGAGATTAAAAACAATAGTCCCTGACTTATGAGATTTCTAAATTGTTCCCCACTTTTTTATTCGGCCTTTGTAAATTTGTCCTTGTGGTTAACAGCTTTTTAAAGATAGGCAAATTGACGGTTCTGCCTTCATGGGAGGACCGTTTTTCAAAAATGGAATAAATCATGGACTAATTTGCAAAAACGTGAGTAAAAATAACTGGTCTGCCCTCATAGAGGACCATTTTGCCAAAGACAAATAAAGCAGGGACTGATTTGCCCAAAAGAAACACAATTCAGAGCGTATAATGGTCATTTTTTGTTAATATATAACCATGGTCAATGCCTAATCATGGTCAGTCTGACGCCAACCTAATGAAAGGACTATTTTGCACTAATGATGCAAAAGTTGGTGACCAATTTGCAAAATCTCGTAAGGCAGGGACTAGTTTGCAAATCCCCGATAAGGCAGAAACTATTTTGCAAAAAGCCCTTCATTTTACTATGAAAGTATCGATTAATAAGTCATAGTCTTTCTTTATGATAAGATGGGAAAATTCCATTTAACAGCAAAGCTTTTGCCCTTACTTTCAAATATGGGCCTCACATTTCTGAATTTCCCAACATGAGCCTCTGTTTTGCTGAAAAATATCTGGGGTTAAATCATAAGTCAAATTACAGCAACAACCTTTATAATCAACAGCTCAAACTGTTATCCATTTTCTTTTTTATGAGTATGAATGAGAAATTTTCAATTTCAAAGGACAATATAAGAAACAAAAAAAATCAAAATTTCTAAGTTCATGCATGGATGTTGACCTCACGTCCTTATTTAACAATGTCCAGCAAAAGTGTTGCCCAAATCATTAATTTCAGAAAAGTGAGGCTCATATTTGGAATAAAAGACAAAAGGTTGGCCCCTGTAAGAAGTTTAATGTTCGGGATGAAGGAGCTTCACACTCCTTGGATAGGTCACAAAGCAGAAATTTTTACCTTTTTGGTTTCATGAAATAATAATCAAAAGTAGGACTTATGATTAGCATAGTAAATAAGAGTGTGTACACTATATGGTATAATGCTCCCAACTCATTTCAACACGGATTTCAACAAAATAAAGACCATTCTTCTCAAAAAATCTATTCCAACGTAACTAAACACGTCAATTGCACAAAAAAAATCATCTATATTGCCATTTTCTAGAAATTACAAAAGTAAAAAAAATGTCAAATATTACAAAAAATTATGGGTCCTTGTTGAAACTCGATCAGGTGGGGCCCGGTCTGATATAAAATTTCATAAACTATACCAGGACCCTATAGGGTTTTCAGGTCCAGGTAAACCCTACCCGTTGACACCCCTAGGCACGTTTGGATAAATTGATGGGTTAGCTGCTTGGGTTATTTCTCATCTTAATAGGCATATTAGATGACATTTTTATCCTCTCTCTCTATATATATATCCAATTGGGAAGTGGAGCAGATCCGATGATGTATAAAGCACTCCGGCCACACAAAAACATAGAAAATAGCTGCATGTGTAGTGATTTTCTGTGCAGCAATTTTCTGTCTTTGTGTTTACAGATAATTTTCTGTATTTTGTTATGCATGGAGCGATTTTCTGTGTTTTGTGTTTACAGACAATTTTATGTATTTTGTTATGCATGCAGCGATTTTCTGTGTTTTGTGATGCACGAGTACTTTGTAAACTACTTGGTCCCGATCACCTAACCACACCTCGGAAGTAGAGGGTTTAAGCCATGAAGTCAACAGCTGAAAATCCTTCATCTTTAGCTATGTTTCTTCCAATAAACTCTTTATGAATTACACAAACTCCTTCACCACATGGGTCTACTCTACTTGAGGGCTGGATTTTGCTCACCTGTATCTTGTGGATTCAGATCTTCATCTTTGTGATCTGTTTCACACAATTCATTCCAACTTCAAACTCTGTCCTCTATGTGTGTGAAGGCTCAACATACTGTAGGTGGTGTTGCCTACTTGGTAGCATGTTATATTATCGTACGATTCCTTTAGTTTGAATGGCTCCAAAGATCCAAAATAACGACAAAGTAAATCAACCAAGGTGGTTCGTACATACTGAAACTGACATGTTGGCAATATCTTTGCATGCCTGTTCCCCCATACGTTTGTATATCCCGATTCCAATGGACTATTTACAGGTAATTGACTGGAATCATTTCTCATGCCGCCTCTCATGCTTGGTCCAAACCTACCAGATGGCTAGCAGAAAATGTCGGTCGAATCAAACCAATTTTGTGGTAGTTGCACTCATTCAAATGAAAGCAACTAGAAGAGAGAGAGAGAGAGAGAGAGAGAAGATCAACATTACCACTCATGAAGATCAAAAAAATGTTGAACCCATGAACCAAACAAGATAGACAACATAAATAAAAAATATAGAAAAATAAGAAGCTAAAGAAAAAGAAACTACAAACAGATAGCAACAGACAATAATTAAAGCCAAGCTCAACCAGGATCTGTTGGATTAGAAGGCACCACCGATGAGTGAGCGTTGATAAGAAAAAATGAGAGGTCTCTAAGATGCATACGAAGAATCTCATATACATCAACTTATGGACAAGATTATTAAGGACGATCGAAATTTGACGGAAAATAACATCATTGCATGCCATCCAAACAAACCACCAAGTAGTAAGTAACCACATCTTCTAGATCAATCTCTATCGCTTGCATCATCTAATTTCAACAGAGCCCAGGAGCAGATCAAGCACGAAAGACTCCTCTTTGACAATTACATCCCGAGATCTCCACGTCCTACTAAATATGACTACAAATATTGGGCAGGACCAGAACAAATGAAATGAAGTTTCTTCAGCAGCTTGACAAAGCACACACCGACTAGGAAACTGAAAACCCAACTTCTTTAAAGAACTATAAGTATGAACCTTATCGTGCAAAATTAACCAAGCCAAGACCTAAGATCTTGAGGAAGGGCCCTTAGCGCATAACACACACTCAGGGGACCAATCGGCCCCTAGGGGGAGCGACGATCTATACACTTTGTGGGTGTGGAATGCACCATTTGGCGCAATCGCTCATTGCAACCACTGGTCATAATTTCCCGCATCTCCAATTTGATCTCTAAAGAATGATAAGACTCTCAGCCACATGCTTCGCAACTGCGAGATCGCCAACCCCTGGGTTACATGACGAAAAAGAGCTAAATCAGGGGCACCATATTTAGCATGAAGCAAATGAGCACATGGAGAACCTAGTTGATGGGTCATCTAACATTGCTTGGCCACAAGAGCAATACTCCTCTATCTTGGAGCAAAAACACCTAAGCCAGCCATACGCCTAGGTAACACCACCATTCGCCAACCAACCAAATGATGCTTACCCTGAAGTTGACACCCAAACCAAAGGAAATCCGCCATTAAACGACAAATCTGCTTCTTCACACCCACTGACATCACAAATATTGACATAAAAAATTCAGGGATAGAAGAAAGAACATGTCTGATTAAAGTCATATGGCCAACGATGGAGAGATAAGACGTCTGTCACAAAAAAATCTTGTTTTTCACTTTTTGAATAGTTGGAGCCCAAGCAGTGGAGGAGAGGCCCTTCACTTGTAACGACAGGCCCAAATACGTCATCGACAACTCAGAGATTGCGTAATTAAAAATTCGTTGTCCCGCTGCAAGCATAGAAGACTCAACATTGAACATAGTAAGAGAACATTTGCTATCATTTAGAGAAAGCCCATAAAGAGAGAAAAAGAACTGAAGAATAAGTTTGAATCTAAGCATCTGTTGCACATTTGCTTGCCCAAAAATAATCATATCATTAGCATAAATAAGAATATGATCCGAGAAATCTGGAACATCTAAATGATCAATCAGGAGCTTCTCCGCAACACTCTTAAGCAACACCATGAGACCCTCAGCAATGACATTGAACAACAAAGGTGAGAGAGGGCAGCTTTATCGTAATCCATGCCCCAACTTGGTTTGGCCAACTCTAATGCCATTAATCTTAATCATGGCCTGAGCATTAAAGATCAATTCTCTCACCCACCCAGAAAAATGATGACCAATGCCAAAATTGGATAACATTTGAAATAAGAAGGGCCAATGCACATAATCAAAGGCTTTATGAAAATCTAATTTAAGAGAAAAATAGGGTTGACCACTAAGATGTAAGGAGTGAATGACTTCAGAGGCCAAGATGAAAGAATGATGAATTATCTTATTGTGGATAAAAGCGAACTGAGAGTTCAAAAATATTTGGTGAGCCACGACCTTCAACCTATTAGCCAACACCTTGACAATCATTCGATAAAGGGCATTCATAACAAAAATCGGGCAAAACCTAGAGATATCAGTGGCAGCATCATCTTTCAGAATTAAAGAAATAATTGCCAAGTGGGTTTGAATAGGCAATCTGGAGTTTTGATAGAACTCATCAAACATGTTAATAACATCAGGCTTGACACAAGACCAATTTTTTTTGAAGAAATCTACATGAAACCCATCAGAACCTAGAGCTTTCCACCCTGACAAACCTTTGATAGCCCTAAAAATCTCGTCTTCAGAGAACTTCATTTGCATAGATCTGGCTTGATCTTGCTTAATCGAACCAACAAAAACATGACAAATGACACCTTCTATGGTAAGTGAAACAAAATATAAATCTTTAAAATACTGAGTAACAACTGAAATAACATGTTGATTAAAGTATGAAACACTCCGAATGGTGATTGATGGAACGACATTCCTCCTATGACGATGAGAAGCATAAGAGTGAAAAAATTTAGTATTACCATCTCCAGCCGCAAGCCATTTTACCCTTCCCGCTGCTTTCATCTAATTTCCTCTTTGACCCTCCAGTTTTTCAAAAACGTTGATAACTCAATGGATCTGGCCTGCAAACTCTGCAGGTGCAATTCAGATAGAGACTCTGGGAAAGACATAGTTTGATACAACGCTGAAATCTCTTGCTCCCAAGCAGCCATTTGCTGAAATTTAACCACATCTTGATTATGGAGCCAAGCCTTGATATCCTTAGCGAGACAAGACAGCTTCTCATGACATCAGATAGTCACCCACTACTCATTTGAGGGCTTGTTCCAAGAATCAGAAATAATTGTGTGAAAGTCTGGCTCCTGGAGCCACCATTGTTTAAACACAAAACTCATGGCGGATTTAAAACCTTTCCCTCAAAGAGTGATTAACTAACCATGATTCGAGATAGAAGGAATTAGCAAGACACACTTGACATCGAAAATGAGATCCAACAGATTTAAAGTGACAAAAACCTTGTCAAGAACTCTGCAACATGAGTGAATCCGCCTATTCAACCAAGAGAAATGCTCCTCGATAAAAGGAATAGGGTAAAGGTGATGTCAATGAACAAAATCTTGGAAACCTCGCATAGATAGATTAGGAAGAATGAGGTTATTAGAATCATGAATAGACAAAAGGCAATTAAAATCCCCCATTAGAAAATGGTGCTCTCCGTTTGAGACAATGATCTTATTTAAGTCATTCTAGAAAGCAAGCCTCATAACGGTGTGATTAGGGCCATACACAACAGTGACCACGACTCTCCTGCCACTATCTTGCAAAGTGAAGGCAACAGACAATAAAAAAAGACCCATGTTCAGCTAAGAAATTTGTAAAGACTGCTTTCTCAAAATAAGGATACCACTGGCATGACTGACTGCAGGCTTAAAAAATAGTCAGCACCCCTCCATATACCAGAGGCAATAGAACGAGAAACGTCATCCATCTTGGTTTCACAAATAGCAATCAGGTCGGGTTTCTTCTGTCTAACCCAATTAGCCAAAAACATACGCTTGGTAGGGAAATTCAAGCCCTTGATATTTCAACAAAGAGACTTTATGACACACAATCAGAAAAAATCTAGGGAGTGTATGGCCTCATCGACCTTCGTGGAGACCTACCATCGAAAGTTGTAACATTGAGTGGGTTGCTCTTCCTACTTCTACTATCACTGCTAACGTGTTGATGCCGAACAACTCCTGCACACTCAGTAGCCCTCGAAGAACCGAGAGAATCACCCCTCAGACCGACGATAACACCAAGTGAAGGACCTAGGGAGCCACATACGATAGTAGAGACTGCCGAAATGGTAGATACCATATCGATAGTTATATGAAGCATCTGCGGCAAGGAGAGAGAGATATCAAGCATCTGGGCTGCCTCTTCAACCTCAACACCCAAAGGTGATAGAGGGGGGCGCTGCCGAGGAAGGGGTGGAGCGGAAGGGAGAGACACACCCCCAAGAACTACACGCGGAATCAGTGATGACAGGTGAAATATTAGTGGCCTCAGTGACAGCAGGCGAGAAAGGAAAAAGAATTGATAGGCCAATAATCATGCATCTGTGAGCTTCAATGGAGTGAGCATTAAACACCATAATGTGAACTGCCATATAATCAAAATGCCTGATTAGAAAAATAATAAAGGACGAGGGCAAAATTGACCTTTTCCAACTTTTTGCATGACTATCCAACTGAGACACCAATCCATTTCGAGAAGGGGCGCTAGTCGTGTAAAGCGCAGAGTCACTAACAGAGAATCCATGATGGGCATGAGCATGGGGAATAATGATGGACTGATCACCAGTAGGATAATAGTCAAAATTAGTTGCATCAGATTTCTCGGGGCCCCCAGCAGCATGTTCGACGGCTATTGAAAGCGGGATACGAGAGGTTGAACAGACATGAGGGGTTTGCCATCGTACGTCAGACATAGTGAGGATTTAGCCAAAAGTGGAGTTGAAAAGGATTTTTTGGTGAACTGTGTGGGCAGAGCATGTGAGAGCTGGATCGGGACCCAGATAGTCCCAATCTTGATGGCATGAAAAGAAATCTTCGGCTCCTGAAGATCTCCAATCTGCACCCATGGCGAGAAAGAAGTACACCGCGGAGGCCGCTTGGAACTTTGATGGGCAAAGTGACTCCCCAACATAGAAGAATCGCATGCGTCAAGAGGCTTCCCGATTGAATGGTAGTGAGGAACATTTTTTCGCCTTCACTTCCAAAAAGGATGATGACGAGTAAGGAAAGATGAACCACACCTATGGCAATTAAATCATTTTTGAAAATTCAGAGAGAAACATGTTGCGCACCACCAATCCCCCGGTCTAGCGTGACGCAACTGAGATCTTGTGCGAAGGTCATAAAATGAGCTTTGCCATAGAGACGGGACCTGCTGCCAACCCTGATCAGCGACCCAACGAGGAAGCTCTCAAAAAAAGAAAGGCAGGTCAAGCAGTGCTATGACAGAACAGGCTTCGAGGGGCTCCCTCCTAATGGCACAGATAAATTTCCTAACGTCCGAGATATGAAAAGAGCCTGCATCCAGGCATGAACCTAAGACCTTTGAGAGATTGAAAAATAATTGATGCTTGAGTCTAAATGGCAGATCAACATCGAAACCCCATCATCGGAGGGCGAATGCTATGCCCCAGTCATTAAGAGCATCCTGAATGATATGGAGGGGCCGCTGATTTGCTCCCAAAGAGTGATAGGAAGCAAGACCCCAGAAAACACGCAACGAGCGACTCATAAGGGAGAGAGGGGAGAGAGAGAGAGAGAGAGAGCACCTAGATGCTAGAGGCGCGGTGGACGGTTGCAACCGGTGGTCGACCTAGGGTTGGAGCACGACATGTGAGCGAAGGCGATACAAGCCCCAAATCTCCAAAGAACTGAGGATTTGCTGTCAATGGCCCTTTTCAGCAATCATGAAACCCCCAAAACTCCAAAGAACTAGCTGCCAGTGGTGCGATGGACGATAGTAGCAAGTGGTCCACCTAGGTATGTTTCCTGCACGACTCTTTCATCGGGGACTGGATGCTGGAAACTCCAAAAAACTGGTTTCTCAATATCTAGGGACAAAGCAGAGGAGGAAAACAGCGAGCACCATATCTGGTTGTTCCCTCGGAGAATGGCGGTAGGGACGAGGCCGAGAGAGGGAAGGGGCCCAAGGGTAGGGACGAGGCTGGAAGCAGAAGGGATGGAGGAGCTGTTGTTGAAGGTGGCATGACGAAATAGAAGGGTCGTGTGTCGAACCTCAGATGACAGCTCCCCTCTCGTCTATAATGGTGGGCGATGATGAGGAAGATTGTTGCTTGTCCAGCGAAGGATGGGCTAGCGGTCGAACCCTGATAACTATGGCTGGAATCCTCTTTGCCTCCACGGTTCCATCTGAAAGCCCTTTCTATACTGCAATCTCCCCTAAAAATCCCTGCCAGAGGTGCTGATCTCAGAAGGGGCGGCAGATGAGGCTTCCTCGACTGGGGGGCTCATAGGAAGAGAGAACGAAGAACGAGGGGCGAAAGACGAGGCAGAAGAGGTGGAAGAAGGGCGACGACGATGGCGGTGGAGGCCGGGGAAGGGGTGTCAAGAAGACTCGTGGGCCTAATCTGGTTGGGGTTGGGTGAAGCGCAGAAATGAGAGGGAGGAGGGGGCGGTGGGGAGGCTTTCTGATGGTGGTGGAGGTCAGGGATGGCGGTGAGGTGGCCGTCCAGCAGTGGGGAGGATGGGAATGGTGGTGGTGGAGGCTGGGGAAGGGGCAGTGGTAGAGGTGGAAAGGAGAGAGAGAGAGAGAGAGAGAGAGAGACCTTTTGTCTATGGTTTGGCTAATGTTGGTTGTCATTGTTTGGTGGTTGTTAACCAGTGACCGTTCCTTTTTTTTGTTTTTATTGAAAGGAAACTTTTATTAAATAAACAGAGTGATTAAATTGATTACAGGGAGATCAATCATCCTCACAAGCTTGACAAAAAAGAGTGCCAAACTTGTCTTATATAGCCAATTGATCTTGTTGCTCGCAGAACCAGCAAATGCCTAGCCAGTCACTAAGAACATTTAGCATCTCTGCTTGTTTCCTCCTAGGCTTACGTTGCTTCTTCAAATTCTCCAACATAAGTTTCACATGAGCCATGAAAGATGTTGACAAAATAAGCGTCTAAAGTGGAATCTTGCTGGTCATGATGCTGAGTCTGACTAAATCCGAGTCCAGTTTTACTCATCCCCCATCTTCATACCCCTCTTAAATCTTATGATGCATGTTGTTTGATCAAATCTGACCTTATAGATGGATTCAGCATGGTCCATTTAATAAGAATCGAACCCTTGCATCGTGTTTTTTTATGAAAAATATGTTTTTTTTTTTAATTACAAAATTTTATGTTTTGTCGACGGTTGATTTTTAAATCACCAAAACATAATTTCATGAGATCCCAAATGCATAGGGATCACTAGAGAGAGGATGATGGTTCTTCACAAGGGCAGCAAAAAATCCTTAGGTCTTTCTTCTATTGTACTGAAATAGAGAATGAAGAGGAAGATCCTTCAACGTTCTTTTTGTTTTGGAATTAGGGTTGCCACACCTTGGATTCAATTGATGGATTCAAGGGCCAACAGCAAGTTGGGGCCCAATCTCTTTAATGGGTCTCCAACTGCTAGATTTAAAGCCCCAGAAGATCCAAATCTCAAATACAGAGAAAAATATTCATATAAAAAAACAAATCAATTGAGATCCAACCTGATTGGAACAACCCGACCCAAAGACCAGTTTTTTTCAACTGCAAACCAAAGATCCAAAACTTGAGTTGGTCCTCAAAGATTGAGCTCACGTAAAAATGATCCATTTGATTAAAGAACAGCTCATAAATCAAATTGAATATGACATCATCTACATTGTGGCGGTATTTTTTTGTTGGTGAGCCATCACCAATTGTAGGACCCTTGCATACCGAATCTTCAAATAGTGGAGACACCTGCATCCATTCATAGTGAAAAAGGCATGGCCCACCCAAATATTTGAGCAACAAATTCAACCTTTTCTATCCTCAAGATTTGAACTTCTTCCGATTGAATTGAAAGGAGGAATCCTTCATGTTCAAACTTTGAAAGGAGCAAAAAGAAGAAAATAAAATAAACGAATTAACAAGGGGATATGATTATATAGTTTGTATTTTTCTTTCACGTGTTGGAATATAGTTGACCTATGCAATGGGCCAGGAAAAATATGATACAAATTTTTAATAAAATTGAGTTTTTCTATATTGGCCCATTCTTATAAGGCAAACCCAAAACCATCCTCTTATCCCATTGTTCAAAATCATCCTCACTTTTTGTCAACTGTTGCAAAATCATCCTCGAGGTAATTAGATGCCACATGATGGAAGAGTGCATTTGTCCTAACACTCTAAAATGTAGGGTTGATTTTGAAAAAAAAAATGCAGGGTTGCTAGCTCTTGGTTAAGGATGATTTTGGAAAAAACTCCAATAAATTTTACATCATTCTAATATAAGGCAACACGGGGCCTGCTGCCTCCCTCCAGTAAGTATGACAGACTTTGAAGAAGATGATTTAATTATTGATCGAGCTATATTTAAGATAGGATGGTCACTATTTGGTGTTTGTCACTATAAGAAAATTGCTTATTAGCGACTGACATTTGCGATGAAAAAAATTCATCGTCAATTGGCGATGGATTAGCGAGAAAAAGATATTTGTCGCTAAAATATCGTTTATTTATGATTTTAGCTACGAAAAATAATTTGTCAATAATTCACCGCTACATTGCTATGGATTAGCGATGGATTTTATTTCGTCGTCATATACTCCGCAACTTAACGACGGATCAATGAAAGAACTATTCCGTCGCTAAGTCATCGCCAAATAGCGACGGCCTAGCGACGAAATTTAGCCATCGCTAATTTTCCCGTAAATCCCTAATTATTTTCCTTTTCTTTCTCTTTTCTATTTCATCTCCGTCGTGTCTCTCCGGCTCGCCTTCCGACGCCCCCGGCCCGCCTCCCGTCGCCCCTCAGTCTGCCTCCCATTCCCCCTGACCCGCCTCCCGTTCCCCCTGTCCCCTCGCCGGCCCGCCTCCCGTTCCCCGCGACCCACCTCCCATTGCCCTCCGGCCCGCCTCGGTGACGCCAGAGCAGCCACGACGCCTGCATCCGTCGTTTCGCCGATCACAAGTGAAGATTTTTCCACCTCCTTCTGTCTTCTTCCTTATTTTTTTTTTTCGTCAAGCAGCCGAGTTGCCTCCTGCACCATTTTGTTGGTCGGCAGGGGCATCCTGCAGCTTTCTTCTTTTCGACAGGCCGGCAGGGGCCAAGCCCCTACCGCCTGCGGTTGTTCTCGGTAGGACGGCAGGGGCGAGGCTCTGCCGTCTGCATGCGCAGACAAGGCAGACAGGGGCCAAGCCCTTGTCACCCCTTCTTCTTGTCGTCAGGCAGGGGGGGAGCCCCCTGCCTTTGCTTATTTTCCCTGGTAGACAAAGGGCAAATCCCCTGCCTCTGTGTCTTTCTGAAAGGCAAGGGGGCTCTGCCCCCTGCCTCCATGATTACTGTCAGACAGGGAGCTTAGAAGGCTCATCCCCATCCTTGTTTTTTTTTTGCCAGGGAGAAGCTGAGCCCCTTTCCTATCTCCTTGTCTTACGAGATGTGAGGGAGTAGATTATTTTGTATTGTATTATTTTGTATATTTGTGCATTGCAGGTACGTAGCTGAGCTAATTGCGTGATGCTTAGTGCTAAGCATCACACGTGACTAAAAATGCAATGCAAAAAGAAATGAAAAAAATACAAAGGTAAAAGCAATTCAAATCGGGTAAATACGCGTGGTGAGTAAGTGATGCAAGCGCATCACATGTTATTTAATTTTTTGGATGCAACACTTTTCTGTTCACACACTCACTTAGTTGTGGATATTTAGGACTGCTTTGATGGAGTTTGGAGATCATACTGAGCATGACTTTAATGTATGAGAATAGAAGTGTTCTTATTTTTGGAGTACGGATTCCATGCTAGGCATGGTAGTAGTTAGCGAAATATTGGAGTGTGTTTGTTGTATGTACATGTTTGATATTGTTTTGATATGAATGATTTGAATGTATTGTAATGTTTGATATTTCTGTATCCATACTTGCATGAAGTTATTTTCTATTTGATTTTGCCTTCTATGTGAAATTGTATCATGAATTTTTTGTTCAAATGAATATATTTGTGTTATCATAGCGTTATTAAGATTTTCTTTTAACTGGTGATGAAAATATCTGTAATATTTTAGGACAAAATGACTGCAAACCGTGAATGGATGTATCGTAGGATAGTTGATAATGAGGTGTCGCATGAATATATGGATGGTGTTGACAGTTTTATTGAATTCACAATGGCAAGTGTCAGTATAGTGAATCCTACCGGTCGAATCAGATGCCTCTGCATGATGTGTAAGAACAATCGATTTGTAGAACCTCATAGCATTAGACATCACCTATATAGAAAGGGTTTTGTTAGTGGTTATCAAAATTGGATGCTTCATGGTGAAGAATTTTAGAATAATTATGACACAAGGGTGGATGTGGTGCACGATAATCCATATGTAGACCTGATATTTGATGCCGCAGGACCGAAAATGGGTTTTGTTGTTGGACATAGTGATGCACCAACTGGGGTAGAGGAAGAAGCAACAAATGATGCAGCTAGTACATTCTATGACTTAGAGATGTTGATGAACCACTATGAAATAGTTGCGAGAGTCACACTATCCTGTCTGCAGTTCTTCAACTATTGAATTTGTAGTGTGAGTTTAATTTGAGTCAATCATGTTTTGACCGTCTGTGCTCTATTGTGAAGAGTATGTTGCCCAAAGATGAGAAATTGCCATAAAATTTCCACCGTGCGAAAGTTATGGTCAATGCTCTAGGTATGGGGTATCAAAAGATAGATGCTTGTCTCAATCACTGCATGTTGTATTTTAAAGATAAAAAAAAAAACAGATCATGTCCATCATATGGACATCATCGATTCAAGCCAAAGATAAAAAGAAATGGTAGCACAAGGTCAAAAGAAGTGTCGTATAAGTCACTCTGCTACTTCCCTCTCACCCCTAGATTGCAACATCTGTATATGTCTTCGAGGACAACTAAACAAATGATGTCATGCAAATAAAGTTCGATATGATGAAGACAAGATCACACATCTTGTTGACACAGAAGCTTGGAGGCACTTTGATCGTACTCATCAGAACTTCTCTTTGGAAGTGAGAAATGTTAGGCTAGGTTTATGTACAGATGGATTTAATCCATTTGGGGGTAGATCAATTCATTTCAAGAAAATGTATCGTGGTGTATGTTGTTTGCTGATGATATTGTTTTGATTGATGAGTCTAGAGCTGGGGTTAATGCTAAGTTAGAATTATGGAGACAGACATTGGAAGCAAGAGGTTTTAAGTTGAGTAAGAGTAAGACATAATACATGGAATGTCGATTTAGTAAGCAACGAAATAGAGATGGGAGTGTAGTGAAGCTTGGTGAGCAAAAAATACCGGTGGATGATTCTTTCAAATATTTGGGATCTATCATTCAAAAGTATGGAGAAATTGATGGAGATGTAAATCATAGGATAAAGGTTGGGTGGATGAAATGGAAGAGTGAAACTGGAGTGTTGTGCGATCGTAGAATGCCATTGCGGTTGAAGGGAAAGTTTTATAGGACGACTATTAGGTCCGCTTTACTATATGGTACGGAATGTTGGGCTGCCAAGAGACATCATATTCAAAAAATGAGTGTAGCTGAGATGCGTATGCTGAGATGGATGTGTGGAAATACAATAAAAGATAAAATTCGGAACGAGGAGATATGTAAGAAGGTAGGCGTTGCACCCATTGAAAATAAGATGAGAGAGAATCGTTTACGGTGGTTTGGACATATTCGACGAAGGCCTAATGATGCTCCAGTTAGAAGGATGGAGAAATGGGAAAATATATTAGTTAAAAGAGGTCGAGGTAGGCCTAGGAAGACATGGATGGAGGTGATAGGAAAGGATATGAATGCTTTGAACCTCACCGAGGACATGACATTGGATAGAAATGAATGGAGGAGAAGGATTCATGTGGAAGACCCAGAATGATTTTCTTTGTCGGTTCATATCGCCGACCCCAATTGTTTTGGGATGAAGGCGTAGTTGTTGTTGTTGTTGTTGTTGTTGTTGGGGGTAGATCAACCCCATACTCGTGTTAGATGGTATTTATCACCCCATACAACCTTCCTCCAAGCTTGTGTATGAATTATCAAAATCTTTTCTTATCTCTATTGATCTCTGGTCTGACGTCTCCTGGCCAAAATCTTGATGTATATTTGAGGCCATTGATTGATGAACTGAAAATACTATAAAATGACAGTGTTCTCATGTACGATGCACACAAAAAACAGAACTTCAATATGAAGATTGTTGTTCTATAGACAATCAGTGACTTCCCTGCATATGGTATGTTATCTGGTTGGAGCACACATGGGAGGTTAGCATGTTCGTACTGCATAGAGGATACAAAATCGTTTAGATTGACGTATGGAAGGAAACCGTGCTGGTTTGATTGTCACCGTCGATTTCTACCCAGCGATCATCCGTTTCGACGACAAAAAAATGTGTTTCGAGCAAGCACAACTGAAATGGAAGGTCCACCAACAAGGTTTTCTGGCATAGAGATTTTAAGAAGATTGTGATACTTTCCATGTAGACTGACAGATGCCCGTAGGGCAACACCCTTTATTGGATTTGGGAAGGATCATAATTGGACAAAAAAATTTATATTTTGGGAACTACCATATTGGCCAACCTTATTAATACAACATAATTTGAATGTCATACATGTGGAGAAAAATGTATTTGATAATGTATTTAATATAGTAATGAACGTGAAAGGGAAAATGAAGGATAATCCGAAGGCATGTATGGATTTAAAAGTGGTATGTAAAAGATCAGAATTGGAACTCAAAGAGTACAATGGCAAAGTACTGAAACCAAAGGCAATGTATGTGCTTGGTCTAGATCAAGAAAAGCTGGTATGTCAATGGTTGAGACAATTGAGATTTCCAGACGGCTACATTTCTAACATTGCTCGGACTGTGAAGATAGACGAGGGACAATTATATAGGTTGAAGAGCCATGATTGTCATGTCATTATGCAACAGTTGATACCCCTAGCATTCCATGATATGTTAGACAAACCTATATAGGGGGTATTGTCTGAGTTGAGTAGATTTTTTAGAACAGTGTGCGCAACTGAAGTTGTAATATCTGAGGTAAAGAATCTCAAAGAATCTGTCGTAACTACTATTTGTCAGCTAAAAAAGATATTTTCACCAGCATTTTTTTATGTTATGGAACATGTGGTTATACATTTGCCATATGAACTTAGGGTTGGTGGACCTGTGCAATATCGGTGGACGTACCCATTTGAAAGGTATATGTTTATTTAAATTTTTCTTTTCAATACTATTGAGAAATTTATTGTAATCCGAGATGTATATTGTTGACAGATGCATGTTTGACCTCAAAAAAAAGGTTCAGAATAAAGCAAGAGTAGAGGGCTCTATTTGTGAGGCATACACCTTGGAAGAGATTTCAAATTTCTTATCTATGTACTTTGAACCTCACATTCCAACACGTTACACATGCCCACCTTGTAATGATGATGGAGAACAATTAACTGTAACTGACAAATTATCTATATTTTAACCACTTGGACATGCATTTGGCAATTGCCGGTCAAAACTCTAGGAAGATCGAGAGCAAGACGCAGCATAAATATATATCTTTTTTAATTGCTCAGTAATCGACCTACATTGAGTAAGTATAGTTAATACGTAACATTAAGTTCTATACGTGTGTACATGGTTCGGTAAAATAAGTTTATGTTAAGTGTAGACGATTTGATCTGGAGTTGCGAAGAAAACTTCCATAACTCATTGATGCAAAAGTACATAAAGAACGTGAAAATAAATTTGTGGCATGGTTGAAAGAGTTGGTAAGGATGATTGTATACATTTTTTCCCTTTATACAACAATAAGATACTTAATTTGTCATGATCATAGTCCTTGTTTGTGCTTGTAGGTTCACCATGGTGATGTTAAAGATCAAGGAATATGTGATTTACAAAATGGTCCGTCTAAAGTTGTGCAGTGTTACAACGGGTGCATCGTAAATGGTTATCATTTTCATACAAAAGACTACGGTGTCAACAAGTCAACGATGAATAGTGGTGTGTGCGTCAAGGGTAACAACTATGGTGAAAATAAATATGACTACTATGGTGTTATAGAAGAAATAATGAAGTTGACTTACTTAGGCACAAATAATAGTTTAACTTTATTCAAGTGTCAATGGTTTGATCCCACAACAACTAGAGTCGACAAAGTCTCAGGCATTGTGGGGGTGAATGATAAGTCAAGGTTTGGAACATATGAACCATTCATATTAGCCTCGCAAGCTCAACAAGTGTACTATACTTCATATCCGACTACAAAGAAGTCACATAGAAATGAATGGTGGGCAGTTTGTAAGGTAAAGTCTTAACTATACCACGAGTATGATCAGTTACAGGAAGACAAGATTATTGAAGATGATGAATACTATCAATCAGATGATATGTATGACTTCTCCTATAGTCATGATGTCGCACATGGTATGCATGTCATATCTCCATTGGCTGATGGCATATGCATGAAAGAATGTGATCCAAATGATATATGAAGTGGATGGGCGATAAATAAAGAAGAAGAAGATGATGACGAAGAAGAGGAGGAGGAGAAAGAAGACTATGAAAGTCCGACAAGTGATGATGAGTCATTCACGAGCTAGTGAAATACAACTTGTAATACGATTTGATATGAATGATCTAAATAATTAGAATGATTTGAATATATTGAAATGTATTGTATTGATTTAAATATATTGAAATGTATTGCAATGTTTGAATGTCTTGCATGAAGGTTTTTTCAATTTGATTAGAATGATTTGAATGTATTGAAATATATTGTATTGATTCAAATATATTGAAATGTGTTGCAATGTTTGAATGTCTTGTATGAAGTTTTTTTCAATTTGATCTGAATGATTAGAATGCTTTGAATGTATTGAAATGTATTGTATTGATTTGAATATATTGAAATGTATTGCAATGTTTTAATGTCTTGTATGAAGGTTTTTTCAATTTGATCTGAATGATTAGAATGATTTGAATGTATTGAAATGTATTGTATTGTATTGATTTGAATATATTGAAATGTGTTGCAATGTTTGAATGTCTTGCATGAAGTTTTTTTCAATTTGATCTGAATGATTAGAATGATTTGAATGTATTGAAATGTATTGTATTGATTTGAATATATTGAAATGTTTTGCAATGTTTGAATGTCTTTCATGAAGTTTTTTTCAATTTGATCTAAATGATTAGAATGTATTGAAATGTATTGTACTGATTTGAATATATTGAAATGTGTTGCAATGTTTGAATGTCTTGCATGAAGTTTTTTCTCAATTTGATCTGAATGATCTGAATGATTTGAATGTATTGAAATGTATTGTATTGATTTGAATATATTGAAATGTATTGCAAGGTTTGAATGTCTTACATGAATGTTTTTTCAATTTGATCTAAATGATTTGAATGATTAGAATGATTTAAATTTATTGAAATGTATTGTATTGATTTGGATATCTTGAAATGTATTGCAATATTTGAATGTCTTGCATGCAGGTTTTTTCAATTTGATCTGAATGATTAGAATGATTTGAATGTATTGAAATGTATTGTATTGATTTGAATATATTGAAATGTGTTGCAATGTTTGAATGTCGTACATGAAGGTTTTTTCAATTCGATCTGAATTATTTGAATATATTAAAATATGTTGCAATGTTTGAATGTATTTCCAGTACATTTTAATTTGTTAGAATATGGTTCGTGAATGACACAGTCGTCGAGCACCCAGTAGTAGCCAGTCTGAGCCTTTATCTTCACTGGCTCCTTCGATAGGTATATCATTTAAATAATTGTATATTTGATTAGTTGAAATTTACATTATATAAATTTCTAGCTCATTATTCTGTAGGTGCTGTTTCGCCTACACATGACCCACATACGCCGGATGCAAGGTCTTCTCAGTGTGACCCATTACAAGTAATTCAAATAGTGTATATCGATGGTCGACCGTAAGTATTTCATTGTCACTTGTTTAATATTTAACTTATAAAAAATGTATATTGATGGTCGATTGTTATTGTGTGTCTTTTCATGTGTAGTGTGAGGTTTGAGCAGCAAGAAGTAATACGAGGAATTACGAAGTCATTACTGCATCATCTTCCAAGACCGGTAGCGCAATGGAAAGTGTACCTGAGAGAGGTGTTGAACAACTTAATTTCCTTATTCATGGTATGCAATCATTTATCATAACAAGTAGTGTTTTATATTTATGTGTGCTAACGTTCTAAAAGTATTTGTAGGCCTCCCATCACTTCGCAAGTGCAAACGAGGAGAAGGACGCGAGGGTAGTGTGGTAGAAGGTGGTTGCCAATCGATTTGCCGACATGCTGCACAATATGAAGACTGCAGCAAAAAAACAGCTAGTGGGATAGATGATCCACTGCAGTAGAAGGGCCATGGGCTGGCTACTGTGAGGAGAGATTATTGGGAGGGCATGTGCGACAAGTGAGCGAGCAATGATTTTCGAAACCTCTCAGCAAAGACTGCACAAAACCGAGCAGCGATGCCTGATGAGCATCTACACACAGGTGTATCTAGGACTTTTGGGAGCCACCAGAAGAAAATGGTAAGTCATTAATATATATATATATATATAATCAAATTTGTGAGTATTTTTGCATACTTATTAATCAATTTTTTATATCATGTCACATTACAGGAAGCAGAAAAAGGAAGCATTGTGCCTTACAAGGATGTGTTTGTTGAAACACATAAACATAAGAGCACGTGAGATTTTGTATCAGAGAAGGCGAGAGCGACAACGGTATGTATTTATTGTATTAATAAACATTGTAATATACAAGTTACTTTGAATTATGTTATCATAAATATTGTAATTCTTAATTATTAATTTATATTTTAATTATTACTTTGTAGGAGTCATACGAGCAGCAAATGATATAATGATATGGCGATGACTTCACTCAGCATCCGTCTTTTGATCCTGCAGCATGGGTGACTACTACAGGTGAACCCAAAAAGGGTCGTGTGTTTGTGTTTGGGAGTAACATGAACACCACACCAGTCGTTACCTCTTGCAGCCCGGGCTCACAGAGTTCTCCCGCCAGCATCAACTCCCAACGTCCTATTGACCCTGCTATGTCTTGGGATGGTGTTTGTTAGCGTCTTGAGGACAAAATGCAACACTTTTTAAATGCAACCATTTTCAACCTTGTCTGTAATGAGTTGTGCAACTTTTTTCAGGACAGGAGAACTTCATCTGCATTCAACATGAGCTCAGGTGCCCGTCAGGTATGCATGATTGAATTGCCATAATTTTTTCCTTATAATTTTGTTAATGTCCTTCAGTTTTATTACTGGTTTATTTGTCATTCAGCCATTTACTTTGTTGCATTAGATTAGGTGGATTGCATATAATTTATTTCATTATGTTTTGTTTATAAAATACTAACATTTTGGTTATCTTTTGTAGGATGATGGAGATGATCAACGTAGAGGAACTGATGGAGGCATGGGGGAAGAGGCAGATCGAGAAAATGAAGAGGATGCCGCCCAAAATCTTGGCGAGGATTAGATTTTTTGTTTAATTTGTTTGAAAAACTTGTAACTGTTACGACAATGAAGCCATACATGATACTTCAAGTACAAGGTTTTGATGATGAGCAAGTGGAATCAACTGCATTTCAGCTAAGGCTATGAAGAAATTGAAGAATTCGATGAAGAATCTTTGAAGACTAGTGTGCAAATGTTTAATTCATTAAAAGTCTTAAATTCTTGTAAGAGCCTTACTTAGAGTGCATATTTAGGTTGCATTTCACCTTAAAAGTCTTTAGAAAAACTTTTCTAAAAAGAACTCTCATGAAAATCTTTTTAGAAAACTCTTTTCTTAAATTTTCATGTTTATTAGTCGACCAATAGACTTACCAGTCAACTAATCCTTTCGCGCCATATTTTCTAAAAAGTCATTTTTGTCAAATTAGTCGACCGAAGGTTTTATCAGTCGACTGGACAGAATGTCTGTTTTCTAGAAAATTAGCAGCAGTCGACTAATGGTTTTATCAGTCGACTGAACAGAACATGTGTTTTCTGAAAATTTAGCAGCAGTCGACTAATGCTTTTTATCAGTCGACCGAACAGAATGTTTGTTTTTCAGAAGATTTTAGCAGCAGTCGACTAAAAGGTTTTTCAGTCTACTGATGATATTATCAGTCGACTAACTTTTCTCAAGTCGACAAAGTTTCAAAAGTTCAGATTTTCAAACGGCTCAATTAACAGATCAGTCGACCGACGATAACTGTCAGTCTACTAATAACTAACTATTAGTCGACTAACTGATGTTTCAGTCGACTAATTTTGCCGTTTTCCTGAAACTTCAAAAAGGCGTGTCTTTTCATTTTTCAAACGTTTTGATCGTTCGAAATGGACAGTTTTGATACCCTTTCATACCCTCAACGTATGGAAAACTTTAACTATAAATATAAGTGCATTGTACACTCAAAAACAACAAGAATTCAATCGATTTGAATCATTTACTTATTGCTTTTCACTCCTATTCATTCAAGTATTTGTTTTCTCACTCACGTGATATTTTCACTTCAGTTTTTCACTCAAATCACTTTGAGAGATAGTGAATTCGTGAGTAGAGTATTTCAACAACCTCAAAAGCCAATTTCATCTCATTTGTATTCAAAAGGAAGGCTCATAGGTTGTTTTGTAAGTTGTTACTTATTTTCTGTAAAAAGAAGGACTCCTTGGTGTAAAGGAGTTGTTTGCTTTCAGTAGGGTTGTTACTGAAAGTGGGACCAGTTATGGTCTGTGTGATCTTGTAGTTTACAAGGTTGATAGTGAATATCTCAAGCGGGTTTTGCTTGGGGACTGGATGTAGGTCGGGTTAGACCGAACCAGGATAAAATCTTGTGTTCTTTGTGTGTTTGCTTTGAGATTTGCAAAATCATTAAATATTCCGCAAACAATTTTTTAAAAACACTATTCACCCCCCCTCTAGTGCTCGTTGCCTAGATCCTAGTGCACTTTTATTTGGTATAAGAGCACAGGTTTGCTATTACTTTGATTTGACCATCATCTAGCATGGCAACTACAACATCTCAGCACAAAGAAGGAAGCTCCTTTGTTCGTCCTCCTCTCTTCGACGGAACAAACTATGGATACTGGAAAGTAAGAATGACAATATTCTTGCAATCCATGGATCTCGATATCTGGAGAGTTGTTTCAGAAAAGTACCAAACTCCATCAACTGATTTCAGCCGATAGACCGATGATGAAAAGAAGACTGCTTCACTAAATGCCAAAGCCATGAATGCATTATATTGTGGCGTTGACAAGGTAGAATTCAATCGCATCTCTCAATGCTCTACAGCAAATGAAACTTGGCATACTCTTCTAGTAACTCATGAAGGTACGTCAAAGGTAAAGGAATCTAAAATTGCTTCTTTAGTTCATAAATTTGAATTGTTCAAAATGAAGCAAAATGAATCTATATCGGACATGGTAACTAGAATGACCAATATAACTAACACTTTGAAATCTCTTGGAAAAGAATATTCACAAGTGGATTTAGTCAGAAAGATTCTAAGGTGTTTAACTCCTGAATGGGAGAGAAAAACCACTGCTATTGAAGAAGCAAATGATCTCAATACTCTCACTCTTGAAGACTTAGTTGGTAACCTAATGGCATATGAGGTCCAACTTCAAGACAGACAAGAAGAAGAGCCTAAGAAGAAATCTCTTGCTTTTAAGGTTACTTCTGACTCAGAAAATTCAGAAGAAGATGAAGATGAAGATATTGCCCTCATCACAAGACAATTCAGAAGATTCATCAAAAAAAAAAGATTTCAAAGAAAGACAAAGAAAGCAGATTCTTCTATTCTCAATGAAGTAAAGTGCTTTAACTGCAAAAAGGCAGGACATATCAAGAAAGATTGTCCTCTTCTCAAATTCAAGCCCAATGACCAATTCAAGAAGAAAAAGGCATTTCAAGCATGTTGGGATGATAGTGACTCATCTTCCAATGAAGAATCAAATGAAGAAGTCGCCAACATGTGTTTTGTAGCACAAGAAGATTCGGTAAGTCAATTTGACTATGATGAGTTATTTGAAGCATTTAATGATTTATATGCTAAATTTAAGAGTCTTAGTTCTAAAAATAAAGAGTTAAAAACTGAAAATTTAACTCTTGACTCTCAAAATAAAGTGTTACTTCAAGAAATAGAAGATCTCAAGAAGAAAAATTCTTGCCAAGCACTTGAGATAAAAGAAATTGGAGTTAGAACCAATCTCTTACAAAAAGAAATATCTAGTCTTAAAGAAAAGTCAAATGATCTTCTTTCTATAGTGACCAAATTCACAAATGGTCAAGAGAATCTAAAAAAACTTCTTGGTTCTCAAAGATGCTCGGTTAATAAAACTGGATTGGGATATAGCTTCTTTGATACTCAAAATAGACCAAACTATGTGGTGAAAAATCAAAGACATTATTCTCAACCTTTTGTTCATAGAACTAAACTTTCTAGTTCTAATAGAAATGCATCTAGATATGATTATTCTAGACATGTTTATTCTAAATCCTTTTATAGAAAGAATATTTATTATCAAAGGAAACCAAAATCTAAATGGATATGGGTTCCTAAGACTAACTCTCATGGACCCGAAAATAGAAAGGGGTCAAATGCTCTGTTTTCTGATTTTGTTGTAGGTACACAACATAAGGAGCAAATGGATATTGGACAGCGGCTGTTCCAAACATATGACTGGAAGGCCGGAGTTATTTTCCACCCTCCAAAATAAGGATGGAGGAACCATCACCTTTGGTGACAATAACAAGGGAAAAGTGATAGGTATTGGTAATATTGGTAATCCAAAATTTCCCTTGATAGAAAATGTTCTTTTAGTAGATGATTTAATGCATAATTTAATATCTATCAGTCAATTATGTGATAAAGGTTTTCATGTTTCTTTTGAAAATGATTTATGCTTAATTTCTAATTTTCAATCTAAAAAGATCATTTTTAAAGGTAAAAGAAGAAACAATGTGTATGAACTATATCTAGATGAATTACCCTTTTTTAATGAAAAATGTCTTATTGTTTCAAATGAAATTCAATGGTTATGGCACAAGAGACTTGGACATGTTAACTTTAAAATTATTTCAAAGTTATCCAAGAATGATCTTGTAAGAGGCCTACCTAGAATACCATATAAAAAGGATCACTTATGTGATGCTTGTCAAAGGGGTAAACAAATCAAGAGTTCTTTTAAAGCAAAAGATATAGTTTCAACAAAACGTCCTCTTGAACTTTTACATTTAGATCTATTTGGACCATCTAGAATTCAAAGTTTGAATGGTAGCAAGTATGCTTTTGTTATAGTAGATGATTATTCTCGGTTTACATGGGTGATTTTTCTAAAAAGCAAAAATGATGCTTTTTCAGAATTTTCTAAACTTTGTAGAAGAATTACAAATGAAAAATCTACATCTATTATTAAAATTCGTAGTGATCATGGTGGTGAATTTGAAAATGAATCTTTTCTAAAGTTTTGTGATTTACATGGTATATCTCACAACTTTGCTTTTCCTAGAGCGGCTCCACAAAATGGAGTTGTTGAAAAAAAGAATAGAACTTTGCAAGAATGTGCTAGAACCATGCTTCAAGATAAAAATTTACCAAAATACTTTTGGGCTGAAGCAATTAATACAACATGTTATGTCTTAAATCGTGTTCTTATTCGACCAATTTTACATAAAACATGTTTTGAATTGTATTATGATCGTATACCAAAGATCTCATATTTCAAAATTTTTGGTAGTAAATGTTTCTTGTTAAATACCAAAGATAATCTTGATAAGTTTGATTCAAAATTAGATGAATCAATATTTCTTGGATATTCTTCTAGAAGTAAAGCATATCGTATTTTCAATAAAAGAACATCTTGTATTGAAGAATCTTTACATGTTGCATTTGATGAGAATTGTGAGCAGGTTATACCTCTAAGCGAAGGAGAAGAAGTAATACTTCAAGAAGAACCCTTGATAGAGAGTACTTCTCAAGAAAATATTCCTCTTCAACCGGTTTGGAAAGAAGTTTCTAATCATTCACATGAACAAGTTATTGGTGAAATAAAAAGTGGTGTCCAAACTAGAAGGCAGTTAGAAAAATATATTGCAAATGTTGCTTTCATATCTAAATTAGAACCAAAGAATATCAATGAGGCTTGTGTTGATGAATTTTGGCTTTTGGCCATGTCTGAAGAACTTAACCAATTTACTAGGAATGATGTTTGGGATCTAGTTGATAGACCAAAGGATCATTCGGTAATTGGAACAAAATGGGTCTTCCGAAATAAGCTAGATGAAAATGGTGAAGTCATTCGTAACAAAGCAAGGCTAGTGGCACAAGGCTATAATCAAGAAGAAGGCATAGATTTTGATGAAACCTATGCACCAGTGGCTCGATTAGAGTCAATTCGAATGATGCTTGCTTTTGCTAGTTACATGAACTTCAAGTTATATCAAATTGATGTTAAGAGTGCATTCTTAAATGGACACATCAATGAAGAAGTTTATGTAGAGCAACCTCCAGGCTTTGAAAATGAGAAATATCCAAAAAAATCTACAAATTGAAAAGAGCTTTGTATGGACTCAAACAAGCACCAAGAGCGTGGTATGAAAGACTACGAAATTTTCTAGAACAATCTGGTTTTTCCATTGGTCGGGTAGACTCCACTTTATTTATTAAAAATTTTAATTCAGATATTCTTATTGTACAAATTTATGTTGATGACATAATATTTGGTTCTACTAATGATTCTCTTTGTAAAGAATTTGCTAAAGCTATGCAGGAAGAGTTTGAAATGAGCTTGATGGGCGAATTAAACTACTTCCTTGGACTTCAAATTAAGCAAACTGAAGAAGGAATCTTCATCAATCAGGCTAAGTATACAAAAGAACTTCTCAAGAGATTTGGGATGGACTCATCGAAATCAAGAAGGAATCCTATGAGTACAACTACTTCTCTTGATAAAGATGAAAATGGTAAAAGTGTAGATACTAAACTCTACAGAGGTATGATCGGATCTCTATTATACTTAACTGCTAGTCGATCTGATATTATGTTTAGTGTTTGTATGTATGCAAGATTTCAAGCTAATCCAAAGGAATCTCATTTAACTGCAGTAAAACAAATTTTTCGTTATTTGAAAGATACTTCAGATTTCGGATTGTTTTACTCAAAATCATCTTCCTTTGTTTTGGTTTCATATAGTGATGCAGATTTTGCAGGAAGTAAATCTGATCGCAAGAGTACTAGTGGAACTTGTCATTTCTTAGGAAATTCTTTAGTCTCTTGGTTTAGTAAAAAGCAAAATTCAGTATCACTCTCAACAACTGAAGCAGAATATATAGCGGCTAGTTTAGCATGTTCACAAGTACTTTGGATGAAATAGACCTTAAAGGATTTTGGTTTGAATTACTCCACAACAACTATTTATTGTGATAACACTAGTGCTATAAATCTTTCAAAAAATCTTATTCAGCATTCAAGAACTAAGCATATTGAAGTTAGACATCATTTTTTAAGAGATCATGTGTTAAAAGGAGATATTTCATTAAATTTTATTTCTACTAAAGAACAACATGCCAATATCTTTACTAAACCTCTTAAAAATGAAGATTTTATGAGAATTAGGAGAGAACTAGGTATTTGCTCATTTTTGGATTTATAAAAATGTTGATTTTTGAACAAAATCTCAAAATCGCACTATATTAGTCGATCGATAAAATTCTAGTCGACTGGTGTTTTAAATTTTGGAATGTATCGCACCATATTAGTCGACCGATATATTTCTAGTCGACTGATGATATTTTTTAGAATGAGTCGCACATTCTTAGTCGACCGATAAAGATTTAGTCAACTAATTTTTTTTTTAAATTTTTAAATGAAGGGACCCGATACTCCTTGGATTTTTAAAACACCCGTTCTTTTTAAAATAAGCATCGTTTCACTTCGTTTTCGTATCTTTTCATTTTTCTTAAAAACGAAAACCTTAAAAAACGAAAACCCTCTTTCTCTTTTGCCTCTCTTTTTTCCGAAAAACCCTCGGAGTGCCGTTCGATCCCATTTTCGCTGAGATTTTCTTACCGTAACAAGGAGATCACAACCAGAAGACGCCGGAGTCTTCTGGTTGTGATCTTGAAACGCCGAAATCCTCCTGCAGTAACTGGCGCATCTTCAAAACACGCCGGAACCCTCTTGTGTGACAGTGCATTGCCGGAATCCCCTTGTGGCCGACTTCTCACTCGCCGTCAGCCATTGTATCCTCCTCTGGTTCTGTTTCACATCGCTAGACAGCGTTCTACTTCTGCCGGAAATCATTTGGAAGCCGTCATTGTTTTTGGTAACTCTATTTTTTTTAACCATGCCTCGTACGAAGTCTGCATCTGCAAAAGGTTTAGGTTCAACTCCTCTTACACCTTCTTCAAGACATGGTTTTTCACTAAGATTACTTCGCAATCCTCTTCTCGATGATACTTTTGGATCAATTTCTGCACTACCTATTTTACCAGGTCGAAATGTTCTATTTCACTTGTTTTCTCATTACAAAATAAGAGAATTATTTCCTGGTATTTCACATCTTTTTGATGCTTGTGCAGATACCCTTCACTATCCTTTTCTTATTCACTTGTTTTACACGAATTTACAAATGGATCATGAAACTGGAGTTTTATCCTCTCTTGTTCGTGATGTTGAAATCGAGTTTGATTCGAAATTACTTGGAGAAATTCTTGAAATTCCACCTTCAGACACTCTTTTCAACACTATTGAATTGAATGATGAAAAAGTTTTTGAACAAATTCTTCTTCCAGGAGCACCTCACTGCCCTCCTTTCAAAAATACCAATCTTCAAACTCGTGCACGCATTGTTGGACGAATCCTTGCTCACAATGTTCTACCCAAAACTGGTTCTTTTGATTATTATTCCACAGATCTATCTACGACTCTTTATGTTTTATTTGGAAATATTTCTGTCAACTGGGCCAATGTGTATTTTACAAATTTGTGAAAACAAAAACCATTTCTTCCTTATGGTTGTCTTTTAACCCGTATTTTTAGACATTTCAAAGTTCCTTTAACAAATGAAAAATACATTGAGCAAAAAGAGTTCTTTGATCAAACAATTTTGAAAAGAATGAAAATTAAATATCTGCCTCCTTTAAATGTTGATCAAACTGAACCATCTGATCCTAATGAACCATCAATTTCTAAACCTTCACCTTCTGCGACACCTTCTATCTCATGCAAAAAGAAAGAAATTTTCGACAAGTCAAGACCATGATGAAGTTATGCAAAGACTGGAAGCTTTAGAGCTGCATCAACATACTTTTCGTGAAGATGTGACTCAACAACTATCTTCGATTCAGAAAGAGATTACTTCATTCAAGGATTTGCTCAACTCACTTTTCTAATCTTTGTTGTCTGAACTTTCATACTTTATGGGTTGTAATATTTTAAACTTGTATCTCTATTTTGCTTATGTTATTTCTGCCCTTACTCTTTTTTATTCTGACAAAGAGGGAGAAAAAGATGATAGCAATTACATTGAAATTGCAGGAGATCTTGCATGAGAAATGCAAAATTAAGAGAAAAAGAAAGCTTTGAATGAATGTATTTCTAAATGCATGAAGAAATGATGAATGGAAATGCAAACCAATCAATATGTGATATATGTGCTTTAAATGTGCTAACTTTTAATGTTTTGCAGCATATTGATAGGGGGAGTAAAATCTCCATCTATGCATCTAAATGCTTCATCTTTGATTAAGTTTGTCATCATCAAAAAGGGGGAGATTGTTACGACAATGAAGCCATACATGATACTTCAAGTACAAGGTTTTAATGATGAGCAAGTGGAATCAACTGCATTTCAGCTAAGGCTATGAAGAAATTGAAGAATTCGATGAAGAATCTTTGAAGACTAGTGTGCAAATGTTTAATTCATTAAAAGTCTTAGATTCTTGTAAGAGCCTTACTTAGAGTGCATATTTAGGTTGCATTTCACCTTAAAAGTCTTTAGAAAAACTTTTCAGAAAACTCTTTTCTTAAATTTTCATGTTTATTAGTCGACCAATAGACTTACCAGTCGACTAATCCTTTCGCACCATATTTTCTAAAAAGTCATTTTTGTCAAATTAGTCGACCGAAGGTTTTATCAGTCGACTTGACAGAATGTCTGTTTTCTGGAAAATTAGCAGCAGTCAACTAATGGTTTTATCAGTCGACTGAACAGAACATGTGTTTTCTGAAAATTTAGCAACAGTCGACTAATGCTTTTTATCAGTCGACCGAACAGAATGTTTGTTTTTCAGAAGATTTTAGCAGCAGTCGACTAAAAGTTTTTTCAGTCTACTGATGATATTATCAGTCGACTAACTTTTCTCAAGTCGACTAAGTTTCAAAAGTTCAGATTTTCAAACGGCTCGATTAACAGATCAGTCGACCGACGATAACTGTCAGTCTACTAATAACTAACTATTAGGCGACTAACTGATGTTTCAGTCGACTAATTTTGCCGTTTTCCTGAAACTTCAAAAAGGCATGACTTTTCATTTTTCAAACGTTTTGATCGTTCGAAATGGACAGTTTTGATACCCTTTCATACCCTCAATGTATGGAAAACTTTAACTATAAATATGAGTGCATTGTACACTAAAAAACAACAAGAATTCAATCGATTTGAATCATTTACTTATTGCTTTTCACTCCTATTCATTCAAGTATTTGTTTTCTCACTCACGTGATATTTTCACTTCAGTTTTTCACTCAAATCACTTTGAGAGATAGTGAATTCGTGAGTAGAGTATTTCAACAACCTCAAAAGTCAATTGCATCTCATTTGCATTCAAAAGGAAGGCTCATAGGTTGTTTTGTAAGTTGTTACTTATTTTCTGTAAAAAGAAGGACTCCTTGGTGTAAAGGAGTTGTTTGCTTTCAGTAGGGTTGTTACTGAAAGTGGGACCAGTTATGGTTTGTGTGATCTTGTAGTTTACAAGGTTGATAGTGAATATCTCAAGCGGGTTTTGCTTGGGGACTGGATGTAGGTCGGGTTAGACCGAACCAGGATAAAATCTTGTGTTCTTTGTGTGTTTGCTTTGAGATTTGCAAAATCATTAAATATTTCGCAGACAATTTTTTAAAAGCACTATTCACCCCCCCTCTAGTGCTCGTTGCCTAGATCCTAGTGCACTTTCAGTAACTAATTATAACTTCTCAAGGACTGTACTTGGTAGTTAAAGTTTGCTTAACTTAGCAATTTCTGTTTAATTTGTATGCATTATTTATTTGTACTATTTTTTTATAAGCAAGATATATGAATTGTACGCTAAATTTTTCTTGATTTTCAAAATATTTCAATTTTTTTTTAAATTTTTATTACAAATTAGCAACAGATATTATCCGTCGCTACTTCGTCGCCAATTTGAAGTAGTCGTCGGTCTGCGGCAGAATTTAAGTCGTCGCTAATGTCTGTCACCAATTAAAGATGGACATTAGCGACAGATATTCATCCGTCGATAAATGGTAGCGACAAAAATAGCGACAGATTAAATTTCATCTCTTAACCAAATCGGTCATTGTTTAACGATGAATTTGCGATGTAAATGATCAGTCGCTAAGCCATCACAACATAGCGACAAATTGGCGACAGATAAATTCCATCGTAATTTAGCGACTAGGGTTATGTGATAGATGATATTCGTCGCTAGTCCGTCGCAAAATCTGTCGTAAACATGTATAGTGATCACGGATTAGCGATGGACTAGCGACGGATAGCATCCATCGCCATTACACATTTTTCTTGTAGTATGTTTATGTCTATTCAATTCATTCAGGCACTAGATTGCAATAACCATAAATAAAAAATGTTCGTATGACACGTCTTAACTATCCACTATCTATCCTCTTATCTAGGTCTTCTCTTTCTCCCGTGTTAAGAAACTGGTTGATATGTTCTTTTTCTTCATATATTCTTTATTGTTCACCCAATTACTTTAGTCTTGTTCTTCTCCTTGAACCAAGAACTCAGTTGACCTGAATCATTTAGTTGAGTTTTTATCACGAAAAATCTTTTTAGTAGGTTTTAATCTCATTTTCTCATATGTACTTTTAATATTTTTTTAGGAAAGGTCTTTCATAAGTTAATTTTTCAAGTTTTGACAAGATTTATATATTCAATTGATATTAGTCTTTGCATGAGTAAATTTTTTACAATAGTGTGTTTTAGACAATTAAATCTAGATTTCTCATTATATATATTGTTTCCTATTTTATATCTAACAACTTGGCTATCACAGTGAATCATTATAGGGAGTAAGAGTTTGCCACTCAATGAAATCTCAATCAAGAGATTCCTCAGCTATTCGACTTCCATGCTAGTAGATACTAATGCTATAAGCTTAGCCTCCATAGTGGATAGGGTTATGATTGTTTGCTTCTTGGATATTCAGAATATTTTCTTAAATCCAAGAGTAAAGATTCACCTGTTTGTAGATACGAAATTATCTTTATTCGAATTTTAATTGGAATTGCAATACCCCTTAAGGTTAATATAGAATAACCTTACAAGGTCCCTTTAAGGTACTTCATGACTCTTAAGATTGCATCCAAATGCTGAGGTCTAGATTGCTAGTATATCTACTTAGTTTGCTTATATAAAATGATATGTCTAATCTAGTTTCATTCATAGGATATATAAGACTACCAATAATACTATTATACTCAAGTTGAGAAATACTTTTTCCAGTGTATTTAGATAATTTAGCATTGTGATCAAACAATCTGTCAACAAACTTTCAATCAAAATAATAACAAATTTAAATATTTTTTTAATATAATGTCATTGAGTCAAACCATAACAATGCTTATGTATAACAAGTTTGATCCTAAGAATCACATCATCAAGTCTCATGTCTTTCATATCAAAATTAAAAGAAAAATTTGTTAGTATCATTTATGCAATCTATACTATTGTTAAGTATTAACATGTCATATACATACAAATAGATAATGCTAATGTTTTTATGATCAACTTTAGTATAGATGCATTTTTCATATTCAAGAATGTTAAAACCTTAACTCAAAACCATATCGTCAAATTTTTTATGCCATTTTTTTAGAGTTTGTTTCGAACTGTATAAACAATTAAGCAATTCACAAACTTTATTTTCTTGATTAGGAACTACAAAACTTTTAAGTTGTTTCATATAAATCTCTTCTTCCATGTTACCAATAAAAATATGGTTTTAACATACATTTGATTAATTTTGAGCTTAAAAATCGAAACTAAGGCTATAAGAACTCTAATTGAAGTAATTCTTGAAACCGGGGTATATGTATCAAAATATTCAATTATGAATTTTTGTTTAAAGCTTTTTGTTACAAATCTCGCTTAAAAATTTTCAATTGATCCATTGACTCTAAGCTTCCTTTTAAAAATTCTTTTACAACCAAGTGCTTTAAAACCATGTGGTAAATATGCTAAAACCCATATTTTATTTTCGAGAATTGAATCAATTTCACTTTAGATAGCTTATTTTTAAGATGTGGCATGAGATGAGGGCATATCTTCAAAAAAAGTTAATGGATCTCTATCAATCATGTAAATTGAAAATCTATTCTAAAATCCTTTGGTTTTCTAATTTTCTTACTTTTTTTTGTTTTAAAACACACTTTTTGGATACAGGTTAACGTAAAGCATTGAGAGAAGAAAAAAATTGCAAATATTTGAAAGTTAGATCTTCTCTAAATTAAGCTTGTCCAGATTCATAAATTACTTTAGTTTCTAAATTCATAAACCTATATGCTTTGCTGTTTTGATAATAGCTAATAAAAAACATATGTTAGTTTTAGATCTTAATTTAGTTTTTTTAGCTTCATTCAAGACTTGTTTTGTAGCTCGTTCCTAGCATGATTTGGGATGGTGTGACCATAAATCACACTGGGGCCACCAAATAAAAGATGTAGTGAATGTGCTTTTGCCATGTCTATGGAATGATGTTTCATTGTTCCACCCCCTATTACGCCGAGAATAGGACGGGGGAACATACATAAAAAAAATGGTCAGGGGGGGTGTCTCTCTGACTGTCTCATTCTCCTCCCCCCTCTCTCTCTCTTCTTATTTCTTCCTCTTCTTCATGCCTCTCTCTCTCTCTCTCTCTCTCTCTCTCTCTCTCTCTCTCTCTCTCTCTCTCTCTCTCTCTTCTCCTTCTTTGTTCCTCTCTCTCTCCCCTCTTCTTCTTCATTCTTCGTTCTTCGCTCTTCTTCTTCTTTTATTTTTTTTTCTTTGGTTTTATTTGATTAGGTTTTTTTTTTATTGATTAGGGGTTTTTGTTTGATTAGAGCTTTGATTTTTCTTTGAGTTTCTTTGATTAAGATTTGATTTTTTCTTTGATCTTCTTAGGATTTTTTTAAATAATTAAGGTTTTTCTTTGATTTTCATTGATTAAAGTTTTTTTCCTTGATTTTTATTGAATAGGGGGTCTTTCTTTGATTGTCATTGATTAGTCTTTTTTTTGCTTTGATTTTTTTTTATAAGGGCTTTGTTTTTTCTTTGATCTTCTTATTTTTTTTTTTAATAAATTGTTTTTTTTATTTTCATTGATTAGGGTTTTTTCTTTGATTTTTATTGATTAGTGATTTTTCTTTTGTTGTTATTGATTAGGGTTTTTCTTTAAATTTTTTTAATTTTTTCCTTTTTTTTTTCATATTTAGGGATAAAATCTGTTACTTTTTGATAAACTTTCATAATTAGATCCAATACGACACCAATGAAAGCATTTATGTATTAATAAAATATCAATTCTTATTTTTTCTCAATTACTGAAAATTTAAATATTTTTAAGTTTTTAGATCTAATCTGAGATCCATATCTGAAGTTAACATCCATAATAAACATGTTAAAACACTCATATGGTTGAATGGATTGAGTTGTACGATCCAAAATGAAGTTATCTGACCCATTATCCTTATGTGTTCAAGCTATCTGCACAACATGAAAACCAAATGTTGGACACAAGAAACACATCTTCTTGTCAAGTCAAAACTAATGTTGGATGTAGTGTAATTGTTACATAACAGATAGAACATGCATTTTGAATGTTATATTCAGCTATTTTGTCCAATCTTTGACGAGCCACCAATCAAGCCCTCAATCTAATATAACACAACCCCAAACCTTAAGATAACTTAAATTTTAGAACTTTTTTTTCACTTCATAAAAAGGTTTTTCAATTTTTTTGTTTGATTATTATAATGATCATGCTTGCAGAAAAGAATTAATACTAACTTACTCATTTTCTTGATAGAATCAAAATATAAATCACCCAGTCTAGCATGTCATAATTCAAGATAGTCAAGCAAGTAAGCAGAAACAAAAGTAATCTAATTGATCATATTAAGTTTGAACAAGCCACCAAAAACAAAGCCTTTACCTATAAACACATAGTTCTTTGACAATATTAAAATGTCAGATTCAAACACTAACTTAAAATTGCGTATTCAGTATGAAGGCTAATACAAGGTTCTTAATCATAGTGGGTACATGATATATATTTGTGAGGGTTAGACATTTTTCAGATATGAATTAAAGTTCCATAATCCCTTTTTATTCAACCCTCACAAGATAAGAGTTTCGCATGTAAACATGATTGTCTTCTCCCATGACATCATATGCTTTATAAAACATACTTTGATCATGACATGTATGTTGTAGACCCTAAATCTACATGTCACCCTTTGTCCATTAGAACCATAAAAAATGAGCTTACTACAACCACTAGGTTTTTTTTTAGAGCTTCTACCTTGGTGCCTTGTCTCTTGTGATGATGTCACTCTCTTGTATAATGTCTTGATTTACCACACACATAGCAAGAATTAATCTCGCATTTTGATTTCTTAAAATATTTGAGTTTCTTATTTTTAGACTTTAAACTGAGCTTAAACTTTGGCTTATGATCCATCAGATTCACCTTGGTGTCAACTTCTTTAACATCTTTTTTATCTCTGTGACGAGCTTCTTCTTCAATCCGAAGATGAGAAAGAAGTTGTTCCAAGGTGAAATCTCCATTCTTATGTTTTAATATATTATGATAATCCTTTCATGAATTGGGTAATTTTTCAATTATCACAACCACTTAGAAGGACTCATCAAGTTTTATGCCATCTTTCTTAAGTTGGCGAGACAACAATTGCATTTCATCAACTTGAGGTAGAAGTAGTTTGTCATAAAAAAACTTAAAATCTATATATTTGCTAACAAGAAACTTACGATTACACACATTCTTCGTGTTGTATTTATTTTAAAGAGCTTCCCAGAGCTTTTGCGTAGAGTCTACATCTAAGTAAAGATTGATCCATGGGTAGGACACGAGAATGTGCCCTTGACACACATAATCATCTTTCTTTTACTTACAGTGCTTCCTGATCTTAATAACAAATTCTTCTTAATCTAGAGGACAAGGTTCAGTCAGCATATATGCCACCTTGGCCATGATAAAGAAGATCATCACTTTGTTTTGCCATCACTTGAAATTGGTCTTGTCGAATTGAAAGAGCTTAGGAAGGTCTTGATTTTCCATCTTCACAGTTAAAGCCATGGAACTAGATGTCACTTTTAAATTATTAGAACTTTTTTTTATAAAAGGTGAGATCTAAAGCTTGGATGCACGCAATAATGGTGACTCGGTCGAGTGTACTCACTTTTGACCCAATAATTAGGCGATCTGAGCCGAGTTAACGAGTTGACCTGTTGATTTTTCAAACTATGGTTGAGACTAGTAGTTAAGGCTAGGTACAACTTTCCAAATAAGTTAAAAATGACCTTTGACTGCTTTGGTCAACTACCAAACGATTTGAAAAAACTAAAACCTTTTTAAGAGGTATAAAATTGTTCAAAATTAAGTGATACAAAGCCAAATCCAAAGTCAAAGTTCAATTGACAAGCCACCTTAGAGCCTTGCCCTTTGAGTCAACTTTGCACATTTTAAATCTAATGAGTTTTTCAAAAATGTTCAATGTGGATCTAAACATATTTCATAAAATAGACTTTTCCTACAAAATCTTTTTTTCAAAAACCGAGGCAAAGACAAGGTTATTTGGCCAAAAAAAACTTGATTAAAAAACTGTAAGCTTTGAGCCAAACAACACAACAGGCAATACCGTGTAGAAAAACATGTTGGGTAGTTGTAGTCTTCTATTTTGAAACGATTCAAATGCTAAAACAGTAAAAGCGTTCTTATTTGAAAGCTTTCTCAAAGGCTTAGATGCCCTCATAAATCTATTGAAAAAACAACAACACTGACACTACTAAAAGTATGATTCAATGTATCCCCTTCTGAACTGATTTAGGGTGCTATCACATGGCACAAAATTTGTGCATTAAGTACCTGATTGCCCTCCATGAGCCCTTGAGCCCTACAACTGATAGGCCTGTGTTCAAGTTGGAGGGTGATCTGGTGGTTAATGCACAAATATTTGTTCAATCATTTTGCACCTGATCTTTTCACCTCTTTCTCTCTCTCTCTGAAGTGTATGCCACGTACTATTTGACAAATATATATACTTTATTTTATGAAGATGGTGGAAAAAAATGAATCGAAACCGATCGCACTGATTAGCAGAACAGATATTATTGTTATCAACAACTTGACTGGGTGAGGTGAGGCTGAGGGTGGCGTATACAATCTAGCCAAACTTGCCCAATTCGCTTCTTTTACTGGTTCAAAAGTTCAAAACAACAGATAAATAATGATGCTTTATATCATGTGTACGCATGCACGCATACCTCATGATGCTTTAAGTGAACGCATGCAAACAAATGAGAGAGAGAGAGAGAGAGAGAGCATAGTGCATAGCATGCACGCATACCTAATGGTGCTTTAAGTTGGGTTATTGTGGTTATAGGAACCACAAAAAATGGAGTGAAGTCCTGGATCCATATCCCATCAATTTCTACTAAATATCCATCTTTATTATCTTACATGCTCTCGTTGAGACGAACCAACAACCAGCTGTCTATGTTAGATCATGTGATCAATTGCTGACCAATTCAAGTCCATGAGATGAACTAAGATCAAGGTGGATCAGGTCCAATCACAAGATATGTAAATCAGATCCATGCCCACCTCGTCAAACTCCTTTACCACCTCAGTCAATAAAAACACACCTCTCTCTCTCTCTCTCAGCATATTTTAGGGCTTTAGGCTTTTCAAACTGTAGTTGGGGTCGGGTATGAATGCGAGTCTTTTTTAATTGCAATTGAGTCTATTATTTGTTTGGGTTGAATTGAGTCAAGATCCATTAGAGTTGCTTAGTATTTAAGTTGAAGATAGGTCCATAAGTGACGTAATGAAATTTAGAATTAATGAATGTAGTATAACCCTTTGGGTCAAGCAATTACGGCCTCGAAAATATTATAATTGCTTGCCATGATTTCTATGTTCCCTAGGGCTGCAAACGAATGGATATGGTCGGATATCCAATCCGAGGCTAACATATTTTTTTGGATATGGATCCTTAAGTAAAATCCAAATGTGGATTTGAATTGGACTTGGATCTGTTCAATTGGATCACTTTCGGATTCATGTCGGATTCGATCGGTCATCGTTTTAAGTTGGATCTAGAGTTTATCCGAATGCAAAAATTTTAATGTAAATAACTTGTTTTCTATTTTTCTGGATCCAGTATTACCACATGTATTTTGGATTCGGATTCCATCTAACCTCCTCAGATCTAATTCGGATTTGGATCTACTGTTTGCATTTTGGATTCAGATGATCCGGCCTGAATCTAACCCGTTAATTTGCACCCCTAATATTCTCTTTTTCTTCATCTCTTGCCGTTATTTCTTGGATCTTAACATGCATGCATAGGCGTTACGTCTCACATGAGTCAGTTTTTTTGGGTCTTTGTAGTAGGAGTGGGCAACGGGCCTACCGGGCCCGCTAATGGACCCGGCCAAGTTTGCACCTAATTTATAGGCCCAAGCCCGACCCGCGGACCACCCAGCCCATTGCCCACCTCTATTTGGTATATTTGATAGTCTACGCATGTGAGGTTGTGTCCCAATAAATTAAAAAGATTCTTTTCTCATGCTTTGGACCTAACAAGCAAACCTGCCCCCCTCCACCGAAAAGGATGTGCAGAGGCAGGGTCAGGCTTTTTTGCCCTGTTTTTCACCAACCGGGTCAACAATGTCATGCCCGCTCCCCATGAACATATCCTTTCCAGACCCAACAAACCCAAAAAGTCTTCCTCCTCCACAAGCACGTACAAGTCACCATCAACCCAAACTTTTTAGTACCACGATCCAGATATCCTTGGCTGACCAAAGTACTTACTCTTCATCATTATCATATGGAAATAACCAATTTGATTCCATCAATATGAGTTTCAATAGATTTTATAATATCAATGTCAATATCAAGTATCATTGAATTGTTATTTTTTTTAGGGCAGAGTAGGTAAAGTCGCATTGCACACTTTGAGTGTGCCGCTGCACCTGGTCGCCTTCCATCTTTGGGGAGCCCAATAAAAGATGGAGGGCAGCCAGATGCTGTGGCACACTCAAAATACGCAGTATGCAATGTAATTATTGCACCTGACCTGCAAAAGATGAAAATTTCAAAAACTAAAAAAAAAAAAAAAAATTGTGTTTTAACGTATCACCTGACTAAATTCTGAAGGGCAATTTGGTCATTAGTGCGGACCTATATGTTATTTGTGTTGTACAGTAGGGATCAATTGGACCCGTTTGAGCGCACCAGCATCCTTTCAAAGTTGCCGCAAAAATGAAAAAAAGGTTCTCAGACAATGGAGTTGGGGGGACACAGACTCTCTGACAAGGCAAGTTGACTAGGGGTATTTCAGTCATTTTCTTCAGTGAAAAAGGTGAAGATCACCATGGAATCCGGTGCATTAATGACTCGTGTTTTTTACTCATGAACGACGGCTCACTCTTTCTTGTAAATGACGAAGCTACCCCCGGACCCGTGAATAAAAAGATATATTTTGACAAGAATGCCCTTAGGGTTTTGCTCTTGTCTCCTTTTAACCCTCGACAAGGTCAGAGAGGATAAGGTTCATATGACACAATGACCTTAACCAGTACGCACGCAGTCGACATACAAATCTGAGGGTATTTTGGTCATTTTTGTAACATTCTAGATTGGACGGTCTCAATTTCACACACAAGTTTTTTGCTTGGATTAACCAAATAACACTAAGAGTAAGCGAAAAAAAACTCTTATAGGAAAAGAAAGTTTTGCCTATGAAAAGTTATTCAAAAGAAAATTTCTTGCTTATTCATGTAGCATGTACACGGGCTGAAAAAGAAAGAGAAAATGTTTTGCTTGTTTGTTTGTGTACGAAAATTTTTTTTAATTATCGTGAAAAGAATCCCAACTTCTCCAATTAATCGTGAAAAGCAATCACGAAACACCAATTCTACGCCGACACTTCAAAATGAAGTAAACACTCATCAAAGAATCGGCAATTAACATCAAATGATGCAAAAATAAAAAGCTGAAAAATTAAAATTAATAAATTGGATTAAGAAAAAAAATGATACCACATGAGAACAAAAACTTAAGAAATATTTAACGTTTTGAAGAGCCCCAAACATAATAAACAACGAAAAAAAGTCTTGAGAACAAAAAATTAGGAAATATTTAACTGTTTTTGAAGACCCCCAAACACAACAAACATAAAAAAAAAACTATATATAATTGACAAATAAATAAAAAAATGTCTATATGAATCCCCTTAATTGGACCCATTCTATACTAGTGTGGTAAGAGTTTCTATCTAAATAGAAGATCAATGGGAAACAATGACACCATATAAAAACAAAAAATTAGGAAACGATCTTGAACACATGCATTTTAAAACAAACCGAGTTTGAACAACCCAAGCTCGGCTAGTGTGCTTGCCTACCTATCGATTAGGGATGGCAGTGGACCGGGGGAAAGCGGGACCCCGACCCGTTTGGACCGGGGATAAAGGGGACGAAGGTTAAAATCCATCTCCGTTCGGGGATGGAGGCGGGGATGGACGTACACTTGTCCAGCCCCGTCACGATCCCCGCCTCATCCCCGCCCCGACCCGTCCCCACCACTTTTCCCCGCAATATCCCCGCCCCGCCTCATCCCCGTTTGAACCGAGAAGGTTCTGACCAAGACAAACATAGTACTCAGACTTTGTCAGCAACACAAAATATCAAGATGAATTGTTTTAGTTTTTATAAAAAAAAAAACTTGCTAAATATCAGCAATTATAAAACATTTTAAAATATACAAAACATAAAATTAGAAGTATATGCAAAATTTAAAAAATGTAACGTAAATATCGCGATATCTACAACGAAGGGCAAGAGATAAAATTACCAAACACTTACTACAACATTTTACCTCTACTTACTATACATGATAAATTTATATTTTACCACTTAACAATAGGTGATATTTTAAACGTATCACTGATAGTTGGTACCGTGGTTCCAACCAAAATTAAAAAGTAAAACGGAATTTGGTTTCCCACTGAGCCCAACTTAAATGCAGGAACCAAACCAAGTCAAAGATCTGGATCCAATCTGATTGAACTAGGGCCATTCTGGTCTACAGGTTGTCCTCAGAACCGGGTCAAGAACAGGCTTCTACTAGAACCCTTCTGAATAATCTGTTTGATTCGAAGTCCCTGGTCCAGGTCCGAGTCCGAGTCCGAGTCCAGGCACCAGAATACCTCTTTTTTTTTGTCATTTTTCCAATATGTAAAAGTCAACCCGTTTAAGGGAAGATCGTTTCCGTCCTTGACCGTACCCCTGGAATGTGTCGGGGACACGCCATGGGTTCACTCGCGCGTGTTTCTCGTGGTTCCCCACGATCTATGGACCAAGGAGTTAACGTTAAACTCTGGTGTCGGAATCCAAGAGCATGACTGGTTAGCTTGTGAGGTTTGACCACCACCTAGACACGTCACCGGCTTTATCCGGTAGCCCACGGGCCAACAAGAGTATACAAATCACACGCTAACACTCCCTTATAGACTCATCTCTCCCCTTCCACCCCTCTCTCTCTCTCTCAAAAAAGTAGAGCTCTACTCTGCAACTCTAATGGCGGAGGGGGGAGAATTCTTCATGAGAGATGCTCAAACTCATCATTTGAAGAAGGAAACCATGAGTTTCGATGTTGGGTTTCCGTATGCCGACCATTTTCCGAGCTCGGTGGCCGGAGGTCTTATGGGGATCAATGATCTAGCTGGGTTTGATACAACCTACATGAGCTTCACACAATGTTTGCAGGCCAAGATCCCCATGAATTATCCGGGGGGTCCTGCACTTGACATGTCGTGCTCGTCGGAGGTCTTGAATTCTGCTGAGGTTCCCGACCCGGCACCGGAGGCGGTGAACACACAGAACTCATCGGATTCATCGACCACCGAGGTGGCTGAGGAGGATTCCGGCCAGAGTAGGAAGGATCAGGCTGGTGCAGCAAACGATGGGAAGGAAAAGAGTAAGAAAACGTGAGTTTTTTTTTGTTTTGCTAGCATTATACTGTTTGAGAAGCCTGGTAGTTGGTTTGCTGCCGGATTCCGGCAGCAGTGGCGGTATCTGGTATGTGGGTATGCTTGATATACGCATGAAATTTGATGTGGGGAGTGTTTGGTTCATTGGGAGTAACATTAGAATTGCTTCATTTCTTTTCAATACAAGTACTGTTGGGAGTTCTTCTGGAAGTCACTGCTTCCTTGGTTCTTGTTGAATAATTGAATGTGGACTCTCTCTCTCTCCTTTTCGTCTTCCCTGTTCACATTGATTTATGCCTTTTGTTTAACTTTTTTGTTTATGGTTAATCCGTCTCAATCTTGGTGATGCTTTTCACAGGAAGAAACTAAGGAAGAAAGGAGAGAAAATGCAAAGACAGCCACGCTTTGCTTTCATGACCAAAAGTGAAGTAGACCATCTGGAAGATGGGTACAGATGGAGGAAATACGGCCAAAAGGCTGTGAAGAATAGTCTTTATCCAAGGTGTGCACCCTCCCCCAACCACCATCCTGTGTTTTCCCGGCACGCCCATATCATTTTCTGAATCATCTATGGAAGCCTGACAATTGATACCTGCATTCCATCAAACGCTAGAATCCTAATCAAAAGAAGTGAAGCCCTAGTATGGGCTAACATGTAGGTTCTAGACCCTCAAAAAAGTTGGCCCTACTCAGGCATGGTGCAAGAGTAGAATTGAGTTTGATTAAAGTCTGATGTAAATTTGATGTAACATGAGAGGCACCATTGAATTGACATGACAAGGTCTCTACATAGTGTGCTCTACTCATATCCATGGAGAGCAGATCCAATGATCAGGCCAAGTACTTAACAAAGTAATCGGCAAGAAAATGATAATACAATAGAAATAGTGGGGATATCAGTATGAGTTAATTAGTTTTCTTCCATTGTGATTGGATTCAAGAACTTTATATTCCTTCATTGGTGCTGCAGGAGCTACTACAGGTGCACCAGCCAGAAATGCTCGGTGAAGAAGCGTGTGGAAAGATCTTACCAAGATCCTACCATAGTGATCACGACATATGAAGGCCAGCATACACACCAAAGCCCGGTGTCACTTCGAGGAAGCAATGGAAGCATCATGGGAATGCCCCGTCTTGCAGCGTCGGCAGGATACCATTTTCCAGCAGAGCTACCAGTGCAAGTCCCTAACATGAGCAACTCAATTGACACCAATTCCTTCTTCCTGAAGAGCACTAATCCTCTTCCTCAAGTTCAGCAACACCAGCTGCTGCCTGACTATGGCCTCCTCCAAGACATTATTCCCTCTTTCATCATCAGAGAACAATGAAGCCCAGCACCCAATACCTGTTTTTTTTTTTCTTTTTGTATAGGTAAATAACACAGACTTGATTAGAACTAGGTATGCATACACAGCATTAGAATGTAATCTTTTTGACATATATAAATCCCTCTTATTCCACTTCCAAGTTGAGGACTCCGTCAATCTCCATTTCCAAAATTTAAGTCAAAACCTTTCATTGATTGAGGAGAAGCGTGTCGTAAGGCTTACGCATTTGGGCAATGTGCATTAATGGAGGCTCTATCAGCGTAGGTCTCCTTAGTCTGTCAGTACAACAGCAATTGAGGCAGTTGTATTACTGGTTTGATGGCAAAGGTAGGGCCGGAAGATTGGGGATGACATAAATGGAGCTGCGTGATGAGTGGAGAGATTTCCTGTTATTGGGGGGGGGGGGGGGGGGGTCGAGGGCGACGTTTGGGCAATGACAATGCAAATTAAAGTAGTTAGTGGAGAACACGACTCTCGAGACGTGTTAAATTTAGCTGTTATAACACAAGCCTTTATTCACAAATTATATATATATATATATAAGCATTTTAACACTTTTTTGTCAAATCCAACCATGTGGAGGTGCTTAGCATGATAATTTGCTAAGAATCAACCACTGGATCATGTATTTTCGATGAAAAATATGATTTTTGAATGCTTAAATATTTTGAAGAATAAGAGCCATTGATTTTAAAGCCTTAAAAAAATCTCATTTATGCATCAAAATCGGATGATTCAAGAGGGTGTTCTTGGGAAACCAATCCATATGGTTAGATTCAAGAGAAAAGAATAAAAAAAATTATAAAAATTATGATTCATACATTAGTTCTCATATTTTCATTTCTCATATTCTAAGGACTATATATATATATATAACCACTAAAATATGAGAACTAAAAAATATGGGCATTTTCAATATTTTTTTTTCAAATTCAACCATATGGATGGGATTAGCATGGTGAATTTGATAGGAATCAACCATAAGATCGTGTATTTTTGATGAAAAAATGTAATTTTTGAATGCTTAAATAATTATTAAGATTTTGAGCCATTGATTTTAATGCCTTAAAAAAATCTCATTTATGCATCAAAATTGGATGATTCAAGAGTATGTACTTATAAAACCAAGTTAGATTCAAGAGAAAAGAACAAAAAAAAACTATAAAACTTGTGGTTCTAGTTCTCATAATCTAATGATTCATACATAGTAATGGGTCTATGCTAAAGTGCATTGACCGTCCATCGCGCACATTGCTTCACATCAAGAACACATTTTTTGGGCAAAAATCCCTTTAGCGGTGGACTCAAAGTGCCGCTAAAGGTCCCGGGTGTAATAACCTTAATTTTTTTTGTTAATTACTTAAATCAATACGTATAATTTTTTAGAGTTTGTTCCTGGAATCCAAGTTTCGAATCCAGGATCTATAATGGGTCTATATATATAATATTATATATATATACGAGAAAAATAAATAATAATAAAAATAATAATATAAAATATACACATAAAATATTAACGCGAGGATCCATAGTTGGATCCAGTCTGCGGATCCACATCGCTTGAGAGACGCGGATCCAACACGCGGTTGGATCCCGGGTCTCGGATCCAGACCCAGGCCACGCCACGCGTATTAAGGTAAGCAAAAAAAAAAGACCCTACCCGATAAAATGCGCGTTAGGGTTCTGAGAGAACCCTAACTCGACCGATGGGGGAAAGAGGGTGTGTGTGTGTGGGGGGGGGGGGGGGGGGTGTTGCGTGAGTAGCCACCAAGGGAAGGGGGGGAGGTAATTGACCTCCTTTCGTTTCGAGGCCACCCTCCCTATTTAGTGCCCTCTTCTCACCCTCTCCTCCCACACTCTCTTTCTCTCTTTCTCTCTTTCCTTCTCATCCTCCCTTTCACGGCAGAGGAGCGAGTGTGGTTGATTGCACCTCCAACTATGAACCCCAAAACGAAGGAAGCATTTTAATGGCTACCGTAAACCCTCAACAGATTTGGGGATTTCAGGATGTTGTAAATAAGTATGTAGTTTTGTTATGTTGTGTTAGGTTTTGATGTGTGAGACTGTTATACATTTTCCAAATCTATATCTAAAGGAAAGAAATTGAAGATTTGTTGCCTGTACACTTTGAAAAAAAAATTATACCCTAGCACGATTCCAGACTGGAGTTTTGCGTTTTCACGTTCAACACAGATTTCTTGCATCAGAAGTATAAGTTGTTTCATCTTTGTCTCGGATTGATGTAAATTCCTTGTTCACTATTTCTTTCTCCTGTTTACAGGGGTATGGGTCTGTGTTGTGTTGTATGAAGCCATCTTTATCACTTTCGTCATTATTTATGTAACGCCTCAAATAATTAACTTGAAATTTTTGGAATATTTTTTTTTAAACATCAGCGAAAAAGTTTTATTAAATGCTTAGTCAATATATTTGGGCGGGTTACAAGTAATAGCTCAAAAGCAATAACAGTAAATTCTTACATTGAAATAATACAAGTCATAAATTACATTTTTATGAATTATTACAAGTCAGAATTCCTCAGAAGACCCGCAGAAGATATGGTCACATGGCACTGTCTGCAGCAACAACCGCAATTGCTCGCCTTTTTCTATTTATTGAAAATAGAATTTCAGAAGAGGTCAGAGTACCCCGTCTGAGTAAGAAGCATAATATCCATATGAATGTGCTTAGTGTCATGTGTACAAGTATATGTGTTACACCTGTATATAAGCAGTAACCCACTTTTGAACCAATGTGGATGTACAATTCACTTAATTAAAGCATTTCATGTAAAGTTTGCATAAAGTATAGACATTAATGTATAACACATCATATTTTAAGACTCACATTTAAGCTATCACATTTTTCATGTAAAGGAAAACCGTTCTGAGTTAAGCACCACATGAATCACAATATACTCTAACAATTGCAACATCAGGCATTATGCAACTACTTGAAGATTTTTCAGAAATACTCTAGCTTTATGTTTTCTCTTGTTAATTACCTTGTGGGTACGCATAGACATTCGACATCGTAGCAGACCGAGACCACACAGGGGTCTATTATTTTATAACTCGTATGACTAGTCGTACGAATATCCAAAGGGGATGGTTCATGATCGAGAGAGCACTTCCTAATGGCTAGAACTAGAATTAAGATGCACCCTGTAACTTCTGTAGAAGACTTGGATCTATCACCTAGGACGCATTGGTAGTCCTGACATCCAAACTCCGAGAACTGGAGACCAGGTGAGACGCCTCGCTCTCACAAAACTAGAATGTCCCACGGAGTTTGTACCATCTACCCTCTCCAAGGTAGACTTTGAGTCCAGTAACATACACTGTCTTTCAGGTGTACCCAGAGTCCTGAGAAACCAGTAACATATACTATTTTCAGGTATACCTAGAATCCTGAGAAACTAGTAACATATACCATCTTTCAGGTATACCCAGAATCTCTTATTTATTTTATATATGCATATTTTTCATTCTTGTTTGTCTGGGTCCAATAACATACACTATCTTTCAGGTATATGCAAATCCTTGGAAAACCAGTAACATATACCATCTTTCAGGTATACCCAGAATCCCAAGAGAAACTGGTAACATATACCATCTTTCAGGTATACCCAGAATGTAAAATTTTTATTTATGTGATCATATATTAATTTAGCTTCTGTTTTTGGTGCTAAGGTATACATATCATACCCCACTAGTTATGCTACCACATGACATACCACAACTTTAACATTTCATGAGTGATCGTATGGCACTATAAGAATTCTGCAAAGTTGTAAGCTCAGTTTTTAAACTTTCACCTGATCATGGCATGTCAAATGCCCTTTATTTAGCTAACTTTTGCAAACAAGCATATACAAATCGACACTGGACATAGAAATAATCTTTCGTATGGAATCACCATGAAATCAATTCGTATCATAAATGCCCACATGACACCACAAACGTTTTGTATGCATAGCTTCCATATTATACCGCCATGCCATTGTAGTTTTCCTTGATTGGAGTTGTATCAAATATATGCATTTAACAACAGGCCACATATAAAACTATAGGCAATAGGAATATATATATATATATATATATATATATATCATTTCTATCTCGTTCAATTGCCATATTCATCAACATGTAACATTCTCTCCCTAAGTAGATAATACAATCATTATGCTATTTAAACATGTGCATTGCAGTGAGGTGTGCCATAACCAATGTTTATCTACCTTAGTGAGTTTAAGACCTAAGGTGAGTATGTGCATAGTCACAAACTTTCAATGAAATACCTATATTATTTAAAGGGAAGTATCATATGAAATTGTCATTTTTCTATATTTTCCAAACTCAGAAATGAACAAAACATTCATTTTCGGGAATGAATGGTGAATTGTGCAATTTTTGCAAAAGTGTGTATGTGTACATGATGATAGCCAAAACCATTCGAATTTATATATTTCTTTAGATTGACGAATAAAATGAGGATATGTATACCGTTGAGGTTTTGCGGATTCAAGCATTTATTATTTAAAAAGTTGCACCAAACCTTTGTCTCTTTAAAAAGGATTATATATATATATATATATATATATATATATATATATATATATATTATTTAAAAAGTTGCACCAAACCTTTGTCTCTTTAAAAAGGATTATATATATATATATATATATATATATATATATATATATATATATATATATATATATATATACACTTGCGACCGTGGTTGGGTTGCAACAAGTCATCAATATGTAGTAATCCCGCTATAGCTAAGACTAGGCCTAGGAAGGTCTTTAAAAGCCTTGCCACTGCCTCTGTGCAGTCTACCACCAGCCGTGGCTGAAGTCAAAGTGACTCATTCGACAGTGCACAAGAAGGTGCAAAAGTTTCTGTTGTGCACAACCGCTTTTAGCCATTGAAATGCCCGGCCAGCTGCACTCACCATCGTGGTCATAAAGCACCAACTCAAGAGCCGAAGGTTGGGATCCGTTAGACCCTTGCTTGCAGCTCCCGTATGGCAGCAGTGTGCTACTGCACACCCAAACAAGGTGCAGGTTGGGATTGAGTCGACCCTGTCTGCAGGTACCTGGATGGGGCCGTGTGGTGGTACCCAATTAGACCCATGAAAATTACAAGATTTAATAAAAAGGATAGTTTGTCAAACACCACCCAAACCCACCTAATTTTGACCTTAAATTCACCATGTTATATTTTAGAATGCATGTCACTATGGTACAAGTGTATAGTTATGTATGCATCCTATGGTTATCAGCCACTAACAATCTCAAAGAAACATGTCGCCTACTATTTTTGTCATTGATTTTATTGCAGAGTTAGTTTTCCATCAAGGAACTCCCTACAAAAGTTAAAACTTTTTGTTATTGAACTTAAAATAGAAATTTAATTTTTTGTTATATACTTAACAGGAAGATCACGGTATCTTTAAGTATATGTATCAAAAAATTATTTCCATCCAATACATTTAGAACATAAATTGCCAATTAAATAATGAACTTACGCTATATGAAATTCTGTAAAAACCAATACTGTAGAACAACAATATATAGTCTCAATCAAATTTGCAGATTTGTAGTGAATATCTTCCTAAGCGTGAAATAGTGACATGTTTTAATCACATCTTGTACAAACAATTCCTCAAGGAAACACTCAGAACAAGCATATTAGTAATGATCAGTTTACTCTATGCATCTCAATCCTTGAATTTACACCAAAATATTGATTAGTAGTTCATCAAGTTTCTTTGCAGTTCTAATTCAGAGAGGTGTGCAGGTTCCCGTTAACATGACTCAAAAATATACAGGTACACACATACAGATTCTGTAGAAACATTATATTCTAAGCAGGCCTGAATTCATTTTATATGACATGATAGAGATTCAATAGTTGTGACATACTGATTAAATATCTTGTGTATTATATTACATGCAGAAAGGGGGTTCTATGATCACATCGCATTCCTTTCTTAATACTAATCGAGATTAAAACGTAGTGAAGTTTGGACAGTGTAAAAATTTCCAACATCTTTATTTCACTAAGATGTGCATTATAACGCAAAAATTGCAAATCACAATAGTATGGTTATTAAAAATACAAACATTCAAATTAGATGAACACCATAAGAAAGCTTGGCAAAGTGCATCTTGCCACTGTCTATCACTATACAGAAATTCAGGGTAACACACCCCTACCATTAAACCCATGGTAGGACAGAGATCCTATAGCAGCCATGACTAAGACCCATGTCAAATATTCACATCTTCATACATACATTAAGATGGTGCGCAACATACTTGTATTCCATAGCACCCTACACATGCATAAAGATTTTATGCCCTTACCTTGTTGAAGACCGAATCCGGAGGTAGCCGCGCTTCCTTCACTCGTGCATTGAATGACCTCGTGCAAGCTTCTCGCCAGAGGTAATGGTGGTGAGAGGCAAGAAGAGGATAAGTCACACGGCTGGGCTGAGAGGGAAAAGCTTGAGAGAGAAAGAAGCTCGAGAGAGAAGAGGGACGAGTTCCAAGAAGGGCTTAATTTTGTAAACCCAAAAATTCATGTTTTTTTTTTCTTTTGTAACTCTCTCCACTTCGAGTTCCACCCAGCCACTCTCATTATAACCTTGAATACTTTCCAAAAACATGCCTTGAAACCCCCTCCTTTCCACTTCAAAAATGTAGAAGGGTGGCTCCTTTCCAAACTGGACGGTTGGGCTTCCAATGTGGCCCAACCATTCAGCCTCCTCCTTTTAGAAAGTCGGCCTTCCCTATTTAAGTCCACATCTATTGCTTATTTTAAATTTCAAACAAAATTCCAAATAAAAATTATATATTCTTTTTGTAAAAAGCTTCATTTTTGGCGCACCGAGGGAGTTGAACCGAGGTTCTCCTCCCTAAGGGGTAACGAGCCCCACCAGTATATTGTGATTCATTTCGTTGCAAGTTAGCAATATAATTTCATTTAATTATTTCATGGTGGTTGGGCATTTATTGATTAAAACGTTTTTCTTTAGCAAAATTTTCTGGCTCCCAAGGGATTTGAACCAGAGTTCTCCTCCCTTAGAGGCAACCAACCAAACCACTAGGCCAATTCCTTCTTGGTTGTACTCCTTTGCAACTTAATTCCTTTTACTTCCTTTATATACGATTTTGGTTCTTGACAAATCTCAAATACAAGTTAGATCTAAAATTATATTTTAGATCTTCTGAACTTTCTAACTATGTTTTCGGATCTTGATTGAGATTCGACTCTATTTGAATCCATTAAGATCCAATTGGATTATAATTGGGTTTCGAATCCATCTAGGATCTGAATCCATTCATCATATCTGAATCCAAATACTGGAACCATTTGATCTTGTTTGTATTCAAGATCCATTTGGATCAAATCCATATCACATTACCGTACTTATTTTGCAAAATTTTAACATTTATTTATTTTGATAATTATAGAAATTTTGCGGGATTTACAATTTATTTTTGTTAAGGTTATTTACCTATCACAGTGTTGTCCACTATCATTGGTTGCACTTTCGTCTGGGTCACTTTATGATTTACTCTTTCTTTTGAGTTACAATATGGGTCGGTCACAACACCCAAACTGATGTTTCGGAAAACCATAAAGTTATCTATATATATATATATATAGAAAGAGAGAGAGAGACCCAAACCTGCTAGAGTGTTACTCCACTTAATCATGGAATTTTGTTCATTCCAAATTACCTTAATCAAGTATGAGAGAGTGAATTAGTGACATATTTTACTGGATAGGCCACTGCACAGAAGTATACATGTTCTGATTTTTCCCATGTGCAAGAAATTGCATGTTCTGACATCATTATGCTTAGATTATTGCATGGTTTAGAATAGAAGCATGTACAGATTGTGGGATTGATTAATTAAATCTTTATAAGATTTGATAGATAAATAACCTGAACACCTCTGTCAACCTATTAGGTTGTATGAGCATATGTTGATTCATAAGCATGACAATGTCTACAAGTATGTTTGGGTTGTTATAACAGAAATTGCCCTAGTCGTTTCTTTTGCTAATTGCTGCAAAACCTGAACTGTGTGTGTTCATATACAGGTGGGCCTTGAAAACAAGACCCTTTGGCAAAATTCGGTATAACCTGAAATATGGTTCCATGAAAGATCGATTGCTCTTAAAAAGAGAGTTCTGAAAAGAATTCTTTTAGTAATTGAGTGGTTTGACATACCCAAAGTTGAGGGCATTTGTTGATTGGTTGTTCTATGATAAATTAAACCGAATTTCTCGCTTTGATCAACACTATTAACAAGTGACAACCATTGAATTGTTGTGTAATTGATTCTCTTTTCTACCAAATATGACTTCACTCTCCTGATATCACTGTTGAATAAAAAAATTCACTATTTATGCTGATTAAGTTTTCAACTCGAGTAGATCTTAGTGATAACTTGTAAACAAAGTTACACCTTTATATGTGAACAGTGGGCTACAGGTCAAAATTGGCATGTATAGTACCAAGTTTGGTAGTTGAGAAATCTCGAGTGGATCTCTCAAGTTTGTAGACCTCTTACAAATATGAAACTTAAACTTAATATTCTCACATGACTGGTTTAAAGGTATCGGGCCAGTCCTGCTTGACAGTTTAAAACAGGAGCACTCTGGGTGGGTTTGCTCAAGTAAATTGATAAAATGGGTAGCATATCTAGTAAGCTATGCATGGTGGAAAATCTACTACTACAGTGGTAGGATTCAAAACTTTTGGAAAATTCCAGTGTCTTTGAGCAACTGGATTCAGATCAGGGAAAACTCTGATAAGTTGAGTAATAAACTTAACAAGATAAGCAACCCACTCAGATTCAGGCTTACCTTAGAGAGGGTAGATGATACATAACTTCGGGGACATGTGTTTCATGCTTCAAGCAATAATGGCTCGTTGGTCCCCAGTTCTCGAAGTTAGAGAACCCGAACTACCAAATTTGTCCTAGGCGGTAGCTCCACGTTCTCTTGCAGAAGTTAGGGATGCATCTTGTTTGTTTTGGGCCTTTGGGAGGTTCTCTCGGTTACTGACCACTTCCTTAAGATTCTAGTTTCAGTTAGAACATTCGGGTTAATAAAACATCAATGCATAATAAACCTCCGAATTGTTCTCTTCTGTTATGGTTGCCTTGGCCCGCATGTACCCGCGGGATAATTAAAGAAAAATATTAACTAAAAACATCTTGTGTACATCAGTTGAGAAGGGAGTTGACAGGTTTGTACTTTAGTACATTAATAGTTACTTTTAGCATGTGGTTATTTAAATTAGCATGACATAAATTCTGTAGAATCTATAAGATATTTTAAGCTTGTTACTAATATCACCTGCTAGTTAGATTCTTAGAAATTGTTGTTGTAGTAATTTAGTTCATGTTATTTACTTTCACCTTTGATGCTCAATATCATGCTATTCATACACATTACATACTTGTCACACGATATACCTATAAAATCATAATATTTTTCAATTTAGACTTATTGTAGTCTAATTTCAATTATCTTATTGTTTTTCGGGTAAAGAATAGGGTACAATGAACAACTGTGGGATGGGGTGCTGATTGAGATATTGATTTATTGTGTTTCAGGGATATCTCAGATTAAATTTTAATTTATTAGTATTCATGTTATTTGGAACTCTAATGTCATAAATATATTCAAAATAAAATGAATGGTATTGCTTCGATCACTCCTGTAATGTGCCTGAATGCTTGACCCAATAGAGTGAATGATTTTCGTTGTCGAAAAAAAAATTCTCAAAATCTGGGTTAAATTTTCGGGGCGTTACACCGAAACCATTATTGACACATTGAGTGTGCCCTAAAAATCTTTTTAAAACTGCCACACCTGTCCCACTTGGCTTTTAGCAATGCTTTGAGTGCACTGCTAAGGGTTTTTTATGCGATTCTTTCTTGCATGCTAATGGATGGTCATTGAGTTTTAGCTCCGATTTAGCATTCAATTCTCTCTCCCTCTCTCTCTCACACACACTTTATATATATATATATATATATATATATATATATATATATATATATATATATATATATATATTTGTGTTGGATAATGATTGATACCCTCATGGGTATAAAAATCCTTAATGAAAAACTTTAATTGTTTCATTTTTTAAATTTTTTCCACATCTGACACCCCACATGATCTACACGTTTGGTTTAGTAGAAACCAACCTTTGGATCATGTTATTCTTACGTGCAGGACAGACTTTTCAGAGATTGAAAAATCAATTTTCTAATATACTGAATTTTGAACCCTCAAAAAAATTGTTTCAATGTTTATTCGAGTTAATAAATATATATATATATATATATAGAGAGAGAGAGAGAGAGAAAGAGTGCACGTTGAGCGTTCATCATGAGCGCGATGGATGCTTTAAGAAAACCTTTTATTTAATACTGGGTGTATCCCCACAGGGGCTTTTAGTGGCGTTTTGAAGTCCCACCAACGGTCCCAGCATAACTGGTTGAAGCGATGCAGTCATTTTTTTAATTTTTTGTGAGTTTTTGTGCGTTGACCATCCATCACGTGTGCACAATGAACAACACATGTGCATTGTCATCAAGCAAGCATATACCACTTTTTCCCTCTCTCTCTCTCTCTCTCTCTATATATATATATATATATATATATATATATATATATATATATATATATAGTGTCATTGTTAGATCATAATAAAGAGAAAAAAGCCATTTTCCCACCTGTTTTTGTTTGTTGATCAAACCCTGCAAATGTGATCTACATGGTTCATTTAGCAGGAAACAAATTTTAGATTGTGCTCCTACGACATGTAAGCAAGTTTCCTGATGGCATGAAAAATCAACAATCCACTTTAAGGCTCAAAATAGTATTTCAAAATCGAGAAAACATGATCCATGGTGGTAACAGACCTTTGATCATGCTTTTGAAACATAGAATCACAATTTTGAGCCCTGGAATTTTAGAACATTGTAGACCGTCTTTTTTTGAGCTATTAAAAACATGCTTACACATCATAACAACAAGATCCAAAATATATTTCTTACTAATTAAATATTAAACCTTGTGGATCACATATATATATATATATATATATATATATATATATATATATATATAGGTTTCTCTGTAATTTGAGTATGTACAAGTATATATGAATCACTTTCACAATCCTAGTTGCAGAAAGTTTTTGGTTAATCCGTGGTTGTAGATGTGTTTGTCATCATTGATTTACTAGAAAGTGTATTTTGAATTTAATTGTTCCATTTTTTTATAAAGTTTTGTTGTAATATAGACTGTTGATTTTAGATTCTTTCAAAGCCTGTCTTAACAAAAAAAAAGTCCTTATCTAATAAATGTTATTCACTAAATGGGCTGTAGAAATCACATTTTCAAAGCCTGTCTTTACAAAATCATGCAATAAAACAACAAAAAATAATAGGATAATTTTCATAAAGCATCAAATATACGGCAAAATTATATTTACCCATCTCAGTTTTTAAGATTAGTGCCTTCGTTTGAATTAAATTACTCGAATCACTGCCTGTGTCACGGGCTTGGAAGCGAAGGCCCCCGTGACGTAGCTTCGGGCAATCACAAACACCGAAGGCAGTCCTTTTAAGCGCACAAGCAACGCACAATACACGCGCACGAGCGAAAGCAAGAGTACACGTATGCACAAATACAAAGAGAGAAGAGAGACAAGGATGCAAAAAGCTTCTTTATAGATACTTGAAAGCAAAGTACATCAAGAGGGGAAAAGAGGGTCCGAATACATGGGGTTCTTAGGCCGTAAGGCCTTGTGGGGCACTCTAGAGTGCCAAAGAGGTATATACATCATAGCAAAAAGGTGAAAAACATGGCGGTCTGGAACATGCTCCTCCGCCTAAGTTGACACCACCCTCGACGCCAATTGTTCATGGTAGCCTTCTACAAGTTGTCGATGCTGAAACATGTTGTTGGCCTTTTCCCAAGTAGCTTCACATTCTAGCAATCCCTTTCACTGCACTAAGTACTTTTTGACTTCCCCTAGATAGTTGTTGGAATGGTTGAGGATGACATCTGGCTCTCTGCCTGATACACTGACTGTTGAAGGAGCTCGCTGTGGGATCAGAGCACATTGAGGCATGCTCCATTGAGGATCTCCTTCATCTTCGTGGAACGACTTTAGGTTGCATATGTGGAATACCGAATGCACTTGAAAGTTTGCTGGCAAGTCCAGCCGGTACGCCAAGTTCTCCACACGTTTGATAGTTGTGAAGGGACCATCATACTTGCGAATAAGGCCTCGGTGGTGGCCCTGAAAGATAGTTGTGCGGTCAGGAAATAGCTTGGCCAACACTTTATCTCCAACACAAAATTCTGTTGGACAACGCTTCTCATCTGCCCATTTCATTATGTGCTTGGTTGCCTTGTTTAGATATGTCTTCGCCAACTCTGTTTGATCTTACTAGTTTTTGACAAACTGGTATGCATAAGGTGCTTTGCCACATCCTTGCGCAGCAAGGGAGTGCGGAGTCTGCGACTGTTGTCCGATTGCGACTTCAAATGGACTATGGCCGAATGACTCGCTCTTTTGAAGGTTGTAGCAGAATTGAGCCGCATCAAGTAAATCAACCCAATCCCTTTGGTTGGCACTGACAAAGTGCTGCAGGTATTCCTTCAGCATGTCGTTTATTCTCTTTGTCTGTCTATCGGTTTGGGGGTGGAAACTTGTGCTGAAATGCAAGTTTGTCCCCATTAAGCGAAACATTTCTCGCCAAAACTTGCCAGTGAAGCGTGCATCACGATCACTGACGATGCTCTCTAGAATTCTCCAATGCTTGATTACATTTTGCATGAATAACTTTGCAGTATCTGCAACTGAGCAGGTGGCTGGGGCAGGCACTGAGACAACATACTTCGAGAACCTATCCACAACCACATAAATCGAACTGCAACCTTGTGCTTTCGGCAAGCTCACAATGAAGTCCATGGTTATGCACTCCCACAGATGACTTGGCATAGGTAGAGGTTCCAGTAGTCCACCAGGTCTGTGATTGATGGGCTTGTCTTGTTAGCAAATCAAGCAAGTCCGCACATAAGCATCTACGTCATCCCGCATCTACGGCCAGTAGAATGCACATTCCAACAATGCCAAGGTCCTCTATTGCCTTGGGTGACCCGCCCAAGTAGTATCGTGGCACTCGTGCATCAAGCGCCTCCTCAAGGTATCTTGTCGCAGAATATATAGACAATCGCCCGTAGCACAGAGCAAACTATCCTCTAGCCAGAATCTTTGCGTCTTTCTTTCCTTCACCAATGCGATCAATTGTTGAGCCATTGGGTCACTTTTTGAAGCTTCTCACACTTGTTCAAGAAGATCGTCTGTCGGTTGGCTCACACTGCCCTCCCAAGCGAGCAAAGCTGCAAGTTTTACTTTTCGACTCAAGGGGTCGGCCACAACATTGGTCCTGCAAGGCTTATACTCGAGGACCATATCGAATTCTGCCAAGAAATCTTGCCAACGTGATTGCCTTGGACTTAGCTTCTTCTGAGTTTGGAAGTAGCTTGTCATAACGTTGTCGGTACACACAACAAACTGCGACCTCAAAAGATAGTGTCTCCATATGCGAAGACAATGCACAACCACCAACATCTCGCGTTCGTGCATAGTGTATTGACGTTCAGCGTCGTTTAACTTTCAACTTTCGAATGCGATAAGATGTCCTTCTTGGAGCAACACTCCACCAATAGCAAAGTCAGACGCATCGGTTTGCACTTCAAACGGTTGCCGACACAGTCAGGCAACTTTAGCACTGGCTCCTCGATCAAGACATGCTTCAACCCATCAAAAGTCTTCTGGTAGGCATCAGACCATAGCCATGGTCCGTCTTTCTTTAACAGATTTGTGAGCGCAGCCATAATTTGGGAGTATCCCTTGATGAAGCGCTGGTAATAATTTGCAAGCCCCAAGAAGGAGCGCAATTCAGGAACCTTAGAGGGTGGCTCCCATGCTTGAATAGCTTCAATCTTCTTATGGTCCATTTTGAGAGTGCCTCCTCCCACAATATGCCCCAGAAAATGGACTTCCTTCTGGACGAATAGGCACTTCTCTCGCTTCACATACAACTTGTGGTCCTTCAGAGTCTAAAACACAATCTGAAGGTGTTAAACATGCTGCTTCATCGAGTCGTTATACACCACTATGTCATCTAAGTACACGATGACAAATTTGTCAAGGTGTGGGTAGAAAATCGTATTCATTAGGGTCGAAAAGGTGGCGGGCACGTTCATCAAGCCAAAGGGCATGACAAGGAATTTGAACGCCCCATATCGCGTTACACAGGTAGTTTTTAGCTTATCCCCTTCTGCAACTTTGACTTGCCAGCAGCCAGATCTCAAATCCAACTTAGAGAAGACCTTTGCCTTTCTAAGTTGATCAAACAAGTTCGCGATCAAAGGAAGCGGGTACTTGTTCTTCACCATCATTTTGTTCAGTGCCCTATAGTCGACGCACAACCGCTTTGACCCATCATGCTTTTCTTGAAACAACACAGGCGCTCCAAAGGGAGATTTGGATGGTTGGATGATCCTCGCATCAAGCATATCATCTAGTTGTTTGCGTAATTCCTGCAACTCAGGAATGGCCATGCGATAGGAGCCATTACGGATGGTCGTGCACCTGGTACTAATTCAATCTGATGACCTATCTCCTGCCTCAGAGGTAGCTTCTTCGGCATCTTGGCGGACATAACATCACCAAACTCCTTCAATACTGACGCTAAGGCCTCTGGGACATCTGCGGGTTCTTCTGCCTCATCTGTAGCGTGGATTGTGACAAGAAAAGTCTCGTCACTGCTTTTCATGTCTCTCTTCAACTGGAGCGCAGACACCAAGCACTCACAGGGCTTCCCTGTCATCGCAGTAACCATGAAGGGCTAACTCTTATTCTCAAAGCTGACAACGTTGAGGTAGGGCATCGACACTGCCTTGTTGCTTCTCAAGAATTCCATCCCGATGATGACTTTAAAATCATCCATAGGTGCGACTGATAATGCGATCCTTCCCAACCAGTTATGAATCCGCACTGGTACATCCCAGACGACGTCGTAGATGGCCTTAGCCTCTGAATTAACCGCTTTCATGCGGCTCTCTTTCCATTCCCATTGTAATCTCAGCCATTCTGCTTCTTCAGGCGAGATGAAGTTGTGTGTGACACCAGTGTCTACCAATGCCTTGGTAAGTCTTCCGTTGAGCAGAAGTTCCAAATACATCAATTCTTTGCACATTGTCGGTTTCACAATGGTTGTAAACTTTACTGCATTCATCATCTGCATTGCGCCAACTGTTGGTGCCTCTGCAGGTTGATCATCTTCCTCACCCTGAACAACATTCGCAACTCGGGGTGTGCGGTTATCTCCATTCCCTTGACCGCAGTTTCTATTGGGACATGTATCCTGCCAACGATCCCCATGGCAGATACGACAGTCACGGCGACGATAATTGCTGCCCTGAAAGTTATTTCAATTTTGATTATTGTTTTGGCCATCTTATCGGCCATAATTCTGCAGGTTTCCCTGACCAACATTTTGTCGTTGGTCATTTCTTCGATTGTCCCTTCGATTGTTGCGATCATTTTCTTGTTGTCTGCCTTAAAATGCAGGGTCATTTCTATCAAGCTCAGCAAGTTTCTCTGCAACCACAAGCGCCTCAGCTAGCGTTGCAGGGTCATGCCGAATGAGTTCTTGGTTTTCCCATCCTTGCAGCCCATTGCCAAAGTAAAACAACCGATCATGATTATCCATTCTCTCCACTTTCAGCATTATCGAAGAAAATACCTTGACATAGTCATGCACTGACTTTGTCTGTTTCAATGCCAGCAACCTTTTGCAGGCCATTTTCTCTTGATTTTTAGGTAGAAAGTAGTCTTGCATTTTCTTCTGGAGGTCCTCCCAAGAGATTATAGCAATCAATCCACGTCGAACATCACCCAAGCGACGTCTCCACCAGAGGGTCGCTTTATCCGCAAAGTACATTGTTGCAGTCCGCAGCCTATCTGCGTCCTCCTCTATCCTTGCAGCTTCTAAAAACCGGTCCATCTCGTAGATAAAATTCTCGAGATCCTTTGAGTCCTGCGTGCCTTTATACTTTGCGAGCTCAGGTAGCCTGTAGCATGGCCTATCCACGTATGTCGCAACACCGCCACTCGGGGCAGTTCTCAACTGCCACTCCAACTGTTCATTCTTTCGTCGAACAATATCCAATTCAGCAGCCATGATGTTGAACCGACCCAACAAATCATCAAATCTGGTGGAAAAGTCCTCCATCGAGTAGTTAAGTTTAGTGGCAAGACTTTCCACTAAGTCTTCCACTCCCTCTACTGTTGTCTTGATCTTTGCATTGAGATCATTAAAAGCGACAAGTTCCATTAACCAACTTCTCCATGTTGGTTACTGACCCAGTCAGCTACGCAACATCGCGCGAGATGGCTGACACCCGATCATCAGCCATGAAGTCCTCTTCAGCAGGAACCATACTGCTTGAAGGGGTCATGGCAATCTTCTTTGGTGCCATTGTCACTCCCAATGTCGACAAGGCCCTTGTACCAACTTGTCACGGGCATGGAAGCGAAGGCCCCCGTAACATAGCTTCAGACAATCACAAACACCGAAGGCAGGCCTTTTAAGCGCACAAACAAAGCACAACACACGCACACGAACAGAAGCAAGAGTACGTGTATGCACAAACACAAAGAGAGCAGAGAGACAAGGATGCAAAAAGTTTCTTTATAGATACTTGAAAGCAAAGTACATCAAGAGGGGAAGAGAGGGTCCGAATACACAGGGTTCTTAGGCCGTAAGGCCTTGTGGGGCACTCTAGAGTGCCAAAAGGTATATACATCATAGCAAAAAGGTGAAAAACATGGCTGTCCGGAACAGCCAGATTTGCTCTTCATATCATCTTTCTCTAGTTTTCAAAATGACACTTTTAACCTTTTCCTTTCTTTAGTTATCGAATATTACTTTTATAGCTCAGCATTTTTGTTGTAAAGTAACACAATTGACCACCTGAGTAGCTGTTTATCTTAAATGTTTCAAATTTAAGTTGGCTAAACTTAAATTTGCCATACATTGAGTGGCTATAAGAACGTTACCCAAAATAATATGGTCCACACGGAGTCTAAATTCAAATTAGATAGGACAGAGAATTTTTGTTTTGAAGGAAAGAAAATTAAATGCAGTAGTTGGTCTCTGTCTCAATTGCTACACACACACATATTTGCTATCTACGTTTGAACTGAACAACAAGGTGGGATTGAATCAAAAGAACCGGCACAAGGAAATCTTATATATATAAATATGGTGGTTCTGTAACATGATACCTTACAGTGGTACAGACTCTTATGGATCTAGCCACCAAAATGATAAATCTAAGCATACAAATGTTTAGTATAGTTTATTTAATATGTTAGAAGGATTTATCATGTCAAATACACCAGCAAATTCATTTATATCAATGGCTCACAGTTCATGAAAATAAGAACAGTTAAGAAATGGTACAAAATATCTTATTTATGTCAACTTTAACACATGAAAATATTAAATAAGACGTGCAAAACATCATCCAAAGGTTAGATTTAGTGTTTGAAGTTTAGATTTATGTAAATCAAGTGTACACCACCAATATATATATATATATATATATATATATATATATATATATATATATATATATATATATATATATATATATATATATATATATATATATATATATATATATCAGAGAGAGGGGGGAGGGAGGTATGAATAGGGGTGAGAATATGTGAGACTTTGGGGAGAGAGGTGTGCAATAAATGAAGCATACCAACTACCTTCTTATTTATTTTATTCTTAATCAATTTGCTACTTTTTAAGTAAACTACGAAAATGGCCATCTAATAAGGGCAACCAGAACCAAATTCGGCCCCTTGTTTGATTGGAAACTGCAAAACTGGGGAAGGCAATTAAAACTTGCTTCCCGCAGTTCTTTGTCAAAGCTTCCTGCTTGATGTGATTAGTTCTGCATTGATGGTGCCTCACAGAGCACCACAGTTTCAAAGTAGGTGACCTAATTTACACCACTGATTAGGTTGACTCAGCTTCTTAACCCACATCAAGTTTGACACCTTGACATGGACTTCGGCTACGGACAATACTGAGTCAACAATGACCTACTTCGGCTACGGACAATACTGAGTCAACAATGACCTTTGAAAGCTGGTCCCTGTTTGTTTTTTACTTCACTAGATTGGTACGAAGCTCCCCATTGTCTTTTTCTAAATTTCAAATTAAAAAAGAAACATAATTACGGAAATAAACAACACACCTAGCTACTCTATGAACCACATTGTGCCTCTTTTACTTCTTATCGTTATGATCTTGTCTCCTTCTGGGTGCATATATAACATAAAATATGTATATATGAAATTCAATGTGAAATACAACATATAAAAAAAATGATTATTTATTGACAATACTAAGATTTTTCTGAAGAAGAGTATCTGGCTCTCTGTACTAATATAATACAAATACGTATAGATATATATCATCAACGAGTTGACACAAGCACATGCATCAAGAAGTAGCAGATACGGCCCGAATGATAAAATTTCTCTTTGCCAAGGAAAAGATAATTTAAACTCTTATGATGTTTCCCTTTCTCATGGGATCTGCATGTGGTTGACATCAGCTACAAACCTCACTCCCGATATAAAGTGTCTATGCGATTTATTATAAATTGGAGCTATGTGAAAACATGGAGCTATATGCACGTACCGGATCTTGATCCAGCTTCACATTAAAATGACAGATGTTTCTAGGGCAACCATAGGTGATTATTCTGTATCAGCCATCAATATAACATGCTTTGTGAGGAGTCCAGAGCATTGATTCCTAAGGTAATTTGCTTTTGATAGCAGGAGAGGGGCCCATCTTACAGACATGAAAATTGCCCCACTTATGCTGCTCCATAGTACATATCAGTCTTCAATAGAAAAAAGAAGCCTATTCTTAACTATAACGTACTCCCAACCCAAGTAATCATTAATCCCATTACTGGGAGATGGAAGAAGGAAAATCATGCGTCTTAGATGCCTCTGCTGGTGTGTTGCACTCAGAGCTTTAGTAGGTTGATCATGGTTGCAATTCCAGTTACCGTGTCCTTTTTAGGAAAGATCTCGTTACTATTAATTATCATTACTCAATACTCATTTTTAATGAACATTAATTATGATTAACTAATCACATTGTTATGATTGGACTGATATGAGATCCTACAGATCTATTCGTTTCATGGCATGCTTTTTTTGGTTTGGATAATCCAAGGGAAAACCCCCTCAGTCACCAATAGCACATTGGATGGCCTCGGATGGGTAAAACCCTTGAAGGCCTCCCCCATCCCACCAGGAGTACACCCAGCTTTGACCTTGCGGCAAGGGATGCTACCCATGGGTTTTGAACCTGTGACATCGTGTCAACTTGGTGACATTCAAAAGTCGCCCCTACTAGATGAGCAGACCCGTAACATGCTTAAGATAAAGAAATTTGAATGCTTTATGATGCTCTGTTTTTTGCATTTCCTTTGGTTTAACTAGGACTGATGAAATTGTAAGAAATACAATATTTGAGGAAGAGCGGACCTGGGGTTGAAGGTGAGCAGTTAAGCACTGAATCACCATGAACAGATAATCTCTCACAACCTCTTGCCTTTCTTTGTGATTTCCTATTTTTTCCAAAAATCTATGATTGTATGCCCTTACGTTCATTTTCCACCCTTTGAGAGAGGCAACCATTGGAGTAGCCTCCCAATGGTTGTCTTATGGCCACATCCTTGCATCTCTCACTTGGCCATGAGAGACAATTGTACCACTAAGTTTACTCTTACTTTTAGGTTTTACTTTGGTACACTTATGTTACTTGTATGCTTAGCCACGCATTCTGCGAATTTTTTATACATACTTCATATGACTTTTATTACTTGTATGCTAGTCATGCATTCTACAAATTTTTCATATGTATCATGTAAGACTTTTATTTGTCTTCTCCCATTAAAAGGTTATTTACTTTCAATCTTCCATACCACATGGAGGTAAACAATCCACTTGCTATCTGTTTTTCATTTTCATATCATATACCAAACAAAAAATAGTTAATTTTCTAATTATAAGACATAATTCATATGTCATCATATTGTTACACTAATCATCATCAATGTATCTCTCATGAACATGTAAAATTTTACACTCATCCCAAACTTGTCATACTATGCATAAAATAAAATTTTCATAATATCTTGAGAAATCTTTAAGATATATGAGTTTCACTACAAGAAAAATGCTAATTCGTGATGGCATTTTGCGACAGAAAAAATTTGTCGCAAATTAGCGATGAATTAGTGAGAGAAAGATATTCGTCACTAACATTTCGCTTATTTGCGAAATTCGCGACGAAAAAACATTCTATCGATAATCCGTCGCTAATTAGCGATGAAATTTATTTCGGCTAAATATTCGTCGCAACTTAGTGACGGAACAACGACATAACTTTTCCGTCGCTGCCCCATCGCCAACTAGCAACGAAATTTGTCTATCGCGAATTCGTCATTCATTTTTCCATAAATCCCTAATTTGAACCCCTTTCTTTCTCTTTTCTGTTTCGCCTCCACCACCCGTCGCCCGATGCGTTCTGTCTCCACCACCCGTCGCCCGGTCTGCTGCCCGTCGCCCGATGCTACCCCTTCACCGACCTCTCCCCCACTTTCTGCCGACCTCCCCCTTCGCCGACGCTCGATGCTCAGGTAACCCCCTTACTCCCATGTTTCTTCCGCCGACCTCCCCCTTCACCAACGCCCGACGCTCAGGCCGACCATTACCCTTTTCGCTAGAGAGGGGTCGAGCCTCCCTGTCTCCCTGTCTTATGGGATGCGAGGTAGGGGCTCGGCCACCTCCCCATGCTTTTTTCGCCAAGGAGGGGCCGAGCCCCCTCCCTGTCTCGCGGGAGTGGCTCGGCCCCCTCCCCTTTTTTTTCTTTTTTTTCGTTAGGGAGGGGCCGAACCCCCTTCCTGTCTTACAGGATGCCCGAGAGGGGCTCATCCCCCTCCCCTTTTTTTCTGCCAGGGAGGGGCCGAGCTCCCTCCCTATCTTACGGGATGCTCAGGAGGGGCTCGAGCCCCTCTCCTTTTTTTGTTTTCCGCAAGGGAGGGGCTGAGCCCTCTCCCTGTCTTACGGGATGAGAGGGAGGGGCCGAGCCCCCTTCCTTTTTTTCGTCAGGGTGGGGTCGAGCCTCCTCCCTGTATTGTTTTGTATATATGTGCTTTGCAGGTACATTGCTGAGGTAATTGTGTGATGCTTAGTGTTAAGCATTACATGTGGCTAAAAATGCAATGCAAAAAGAAATAAGAAAAAAATGCAAAGGTAAAAGTAATTCAAATCCGGTAAATACCCATGGTGAGTAAGTGATGCAAGTGCATCACATGTTATTTAATTTATTGGATGCAACATTTTTCTGTTCACACACTCACTTAGTTGTGGATATCTATGACTGCTTTGATGGAGTTTGGAGATCATGCTGAGCATGATTTTAATGTATGAGAATAGAAGTGTTCTTATTTTTGGAGTATGGATTCCATGCTAGGCATGATAGTAGTTAGCATGATATTGGAGTGTGTTTGTTGTAGGTATATGTTTGATATTATTTTGATATGAATGATTTGAATGTATTGCAATGTTTAATGTGTTTGTATTCATGCTTGCATGAAGTTATTTTCTATTTGATTATGTCTTTCATGTGAAATTGTATCATGATTTTTTTATTCAAATGAATGTATCATTTTATGTAATGTGATTTCGTATTTCTAGATATCCTCGTGATGTATATAAATATGATGTGATGGTGTTACACATGAAAATCTATGTATTAATTTAAACAAAAAATTGCTCACAAATAATCACCAAACAAGAATTAATAGATAAATTAGATATTTGTTTCATCATAGCATTATTAAGATTCTCTTTTAACTGGTGATGATAATATATGTAACATTATAGGACAAAATGGTTGCAAACCGTGAATGAATGTACTGTAGGATAGTTGATAATGAGGTGTCACATGAATATATAGATGGTGTTGACAGTTTTATTGAATTCACAATGGCAAGTGTCAGTACAGTGGATCCCACCGGTCGGATCAGATGCCTCTGCACGTTATGTAAGTACAGTTGATAATGAGGTCTTGCATGAAGTTTTTTTTAATTTGAATGTGTATCCATGCAGATATAGAGTTGTGTAACTGATCCAATTGTATTGGAAGTTAAGGATAAGTTATCTATGATTAGCAAGTGATGTCATATCTTATGTTTTAATGTATTATAATATTTGATGTGAATGTATTGAAATGTATTGCAATGATTTGAATGTATTGTAATGTTTGAATGTATTGCATGACATTTTTTATTTGTTAGAATATGGTTCGTGGGGATCATAGTTGTTGAGCACCCAGTGGTAGCCAGTCTGAGCCTTCATTTTCATGGGCTGCTTTGATAGGTATATCATTTAAATAATTATATACTTGATTAGTTTAAATATGCATTATGTGAATTTCTAACTCATTGTTTTGTAGATGTTGTTTCGCCTACACCTGACTCACCTACGTTGGATGCAGGGTCTTCTTAGTGTGACACACAATGAGTAATTCAAATAGTGTATATCAATAGTCGACCGTAAGTATTTCATTGTCACTTAGCCAATACTTAACTTATAAAAAGTGTATATCGACAGTCGATTGTTAATGTGTATCAATTCATGTGCAGTGCAAAGTTTGAGCAGCAAGAAGTAATACGAGAAATTATGAAGTCATTACTGCATCATCTTTCAAGACCGGTAGCGCAATGGAAAGAGTACCCAAGAGAGATGTTGGACAGATTAATGTCCTCATTCATGGTATGCAATCATTTATCATAAAAAGAAGTGTTTCATATTTATGTGTGCTAACTTTATGAAAGTATTTTTAGGCTTCTCATCGCTTCGCGACTACAAACAAGAAGAAGGACGTGAGGGTAGTGTGGCAGAAGGCGACTGCCAATCGATTTGCCGACATGTTGTACAATATGAAGACTGCAACAAAAAAAACAGTTGGTGGGATAGATGATCCACTGCAGTGGAAGGGTCATGGGCCTTCTACTGTCCGGAGAGATTATTGAGAGGGCATATACGATAAGTGGGCAAGCAATGAATTTCAAAACCGCTCAGCAAAGGCTGCACAAAACTGAGCGAAGATGCCCGATGCCCACCTACACACAGGTGGATCTAGGACTTTTGAGAGCCACCAGAAGAAAATGGTAACTCATCAATATATATATATATATATATATATATATATATAAATATATATATTGTCAAATTTTTAAGTATTTCTACATACTTATTAATCAATTTTTTTATCATTTAACATTGTAGGAAGCAGAAAAATGAAACATTGTGTCTTACAAGGATGTGTTTATTGAAACATGTAAACGTAAGAGCACGGGAGATTTTGTATCAGAGAAGGCGAGAGCGACATTGGTATGTATTTATTGTATTAATAAATATTATAATATACAAGTTACTATAAATTACGTTATTATAAATATTATAATTATTAATTATTAATTTATATTTTAATTATTACTTTGTAGGAGTCATACGAGCAACAAATGGTATAACGATATGGCGATGACTCTACTCAGCATCCGCCTTTTGATCCTGCAGCATGGGTGACTGCTACCGGTGAACCCAAAAAGGGTCGTGTATTCGGGTTTGGGAGTAACATGAACACCACAACAATCGTTGCCTCCTACAGCCATGGCTCTCAGAGTTCTCCCACCAGCATCAACTCCCAATGTCCGATTGACCCTGCTATGTCTTGGGATAGTGTATGCCAGCATCTTGAGGATAAAATGCAGTACTTTTTAAATGAAGTCATTCCCAACATTGTCCGTAATGAGTTGAGCAACTTTTTTCAGGACAGGAAAAATTCATATGCATTCAACATGAGCTCCGGTGTGCGTCAGGTATAAAGATTCATGTCATTTGTTTCATGTCGTTAGATTTCAAGCTAGTATATGCATGATTGAATACATATATGCATGATTGCTTTACTATGAATTTTTTTAATGCCTTATAACACATATATGAATGATTGAATCACTATAAATTTTTTTGACTGCCTTAGAGCATGATACGCATGATTGAATTACATATAAAGTTTTTTGACTGCCTTAGAAAATATAATAGCATGATTGAATTACTATATAATTTTTTGACTGCTTTAGAACATGATACGCATGATTGAATCACATATAAAGTTTTTTTAATGACTTAGAACACATATGAGCATGATTAAATCACTATCACAGTTTTTTGACTGCCTTATAACACATATATGCATGATATTAGCATATATAAAAGTTGTTTGACTGCCTTATAACATATATATGCATGATTGAATCAATATGAAAGTTGTTTGACAACCTTAGAACACATATATGCATGATTGAATTAATATGCAAGTTTTTTTAATACCTTAGAACACATATATGCATGATTGAATCACTATGAAAGTTTTTTTACAACCTTACAACACATACAAGCATGCTTTCATCATTATGAATTTGTTTTACTGCCTTAGAGCACACATATGCATGATTGAATTACTATAAATTTTTCCTTAGAACACATTTATCCATAATTGAATCAATATGCAAGTTTTTTGACTGATTTAGAACATATATTAGCACGATTGAATCACTATAACAGTTTTTTGACAGCATTAGAACACAAATAAGCATGATTTCATCACTATGAAAGTTTTTTTACCGTCTTGTAACACATATATGCATGATTGTGATACATAACACATTTATTTGACAGTATTATAAACCATATATGCATGCGTGAATCACTGTGACATTCTTTGACAACCTTAGAATACATATCTGCATGATTGAATCACTATAATTTTTTTCAGTCTTAGAACACATATTTGAATTCTGTTAATGTCCTTCAGTTTATTACTAGTTTATGTGTCATTCAGCCATTTACTTTGTCGCATTAGATTAGTTGCATTGCATATAATTTATTTCATTATATTTTGTTTATAAATACTAACATTTTGGTTCTCTTTTGTAGGATGTTGGAGATGATCATCGTAGAGGAGTTGATGGAGGCATGGAGGGAGGGGCAGATCGAGAAAATAAAGTGGATGATGCCCAAAATCTTGGCGAGGATTAGATTTGTTTGTTTAATTTGTTTGACAAACTTGTAACTAATTATAACTTGGCAAGGACTGTATTTGGTTGTTAAAGTTTGCTTAACTTAGAACTTGTGTTAAATTTGTTTCACCTGTATATATATTTTTTATGTGTACTTTTTTTTTATAAGCAGAATATATGAATTGTATAATGAGAATTTTTTTCTCGAGTTTCAAAATATTTCAAAATAAATAAATAAATTTATTAAACATTAGCGACGGATAATATCCGTCACCATTTGAAAGCATTCGTCGGTTTGCAATAGAATTCAAACCGTCGCGAATGGCCGGCGCCAAATTGGTGATGAACATTAGCGATGGATACGTGTCCCTCATTAAATGGTAGTGACGGCTTAGCGATGGATTAAATTCCGTCGCATAACCAAATCAGTCTCTAATTAGCGACGGACATGATCCATCACTAATTAGCGACAGATAAATTCTACCGCAGTTTAGCGATGGACGCTATCCGTCACTAATCTATCATAAAATCGATCGCTAACGTATTTAGTGACAGATTAGCGACGGCTTAGCGACAGATAGCATTTGTTGCCAATACACATTTTTCTTGTAGTATTTTCATGTTAACATGCATGTAAAGGATTGAGACTTATTCACATATACTATAAATTTTTCATGACATCATGAAGTCTTTTTGCTAACATTTTACCATCATAATCTAAGTCGTGTCTATCTCACTTAGATATATAGAATTTTTAATCATCCTTTTATTATAACCTTTAATGCAAATAATGCACCAAACTTATGAATTTTAATAGATCAAACAAGCGTATACTTTTCTCTAGAGTACCACCATAGAGAATTTTCAACATGATTTTGCTCATACATCATATATTGATAATGTTGTCTTATCTCCTATAAGCTTATATATGTAAATTGGTCAACTGGGGTCTATTATGACTTTCATGACCTTTAAACATCTTATGCTAACATTGCACACAGTTTGTAGTAAGCCATATCCTGACTTAAAGATAATAGTTACATGCATATTAGTGAGAAACATTCATCACTTGCATGGATTCATGACAAATACACATACTATTTTACCAGTAAACCAAACTCTCACTATCCATGTGTACTATTAAAAAAAAAATCAACATTGTATGCATTCACCACATATATTATGTTCTTATCAAGCCTTATCACTTTATGATCATTTTAGATCAATATATATCTAGATTCAAATCATTATGAATTGGTCAATGTAATTCATATTGCATACAATGCATTAGCCTTATGATATTCAACTAACTTTCCACAAATCATGTAGGGAGCTTAGTCCATGATAATTATTTATTATCATTATTCACATAAAAAAGCAAATTTGAAGTGTGCTCTCATTTTTCCATGCATATCACTTTATCAATACAAACCATCACATGTCAAACATGTATTATTTCTTAGGAAAAAATAGAAGTCTTTTATTCAAATTGATATGAATTATATCTAAACCTGATAGGAGATTCTTTTTCATCTCATCATAATGATTATATCAAAGGTTGTAAACTTATTTTTAAGACTTTTGACATATCAAATGAATACTTGAACATTTAGATCCATATATAGATCAAAAACAAGTATATTGTATTCTATTCATATCCAAATCTGACTTGAGATATTCTCATCAGGCCAAACAACTATATATCATTCAGAGTTGACTACTGTCTAAATTCATATAATTACCATATAAGTCAAATGAATATAATATCATATCCAGACATAAAACGTATCTACTTGGTTATGTATTCGATTATGGGTTATATAGGATTTATCTATAATTCAAATGCATGTTATCAACATACTCATTCTAATGGATTCATATAGTCATAAAATTTACTTGAGATGTTATCATCAAGTTAAATTTTGAATTTCATGCAAGGTTAGAAAGCTCAAGCAAAACCATGGCTTATATAGGATTTGACTATAGTCTAAATCCATTATATACATGGATAAAAAAATATCCAACACCCAACTATTTAGACTCATTACATGATTCTATAATAAATCATGGTCTATTCATAAAGCATAAGCCTCAAGATATATATGTTTTAATCTTATTATATTATTATAAATTTTACATATCCATATTAACTTGAGATATTATCATCAAGACATTTAAAAATATGTTTGATACAAGCATAGAGTTAAGTCTATATGGATCTGAACTCATTATATATCAAGTTCATTCATATTTTTAATTACGAGTCATTATGATTTGACTGTAGTTTAAATCATAATTTACACGTGCTTAGACTCAAATCTTATCCAATTTTACCTTATTCAAATCCACTACAAAAATTTATACTAAATTGAATTCATGTATCAATGAGATCTAAGCATGAAATACCAATAAAACATATTTAACAAATCATGTAGTAACAACATAAAGAAATTATGGATCTCATACTGTCAATATAGATTCATATCCAACATGATACTCTTTTGATCTAATATAAAATTTGGACCAAGGTTATCCAAAACACATAAGAAAGTAAAACATTATATAATTCCATTATGCTTATCCGGATCCATCTCCAACCTGGATCCTAAAATATATTGCATGAGTTTAAGCTAAATTTTCAGCTTTCAATTCTCATTAACAAACACATGAGATTTAACCTATTGAGTGAAGATTAATTATCATTTACTTAAGCCAACTAGTATAATCAAGACTAATTATCATTGATTTAAACCCACCAATATGTATGGTTTAGAGGGAATGATTTAAACTTTGGTCCATTTAGTTTAAGCCAAGAAGATCTAATATTTAAATATTGGATTCTATCTGGTTTAACTGGATTAAACTATCTTAACAAGTTATATTCAAATTCAATCTGATTTTATCATACCTAATCCAATTCATATAACCTTGAGCAATGCATTAAGGCTCATCTAGATTGAATCATCAGAATTGGTCTATGTAAACTTACCATGATTCTGTTTCAATCACAATAAGCATGATTGAGCCTATTCAAACTAATTTTACATACAATTCATCAAGTTTGAACTAATATGTTGAATCCAAAATGATTCAGTATGACTGGAATAAATTTGATCAGATCTTTTAAATCAAACTATATCCTTATATATCCAATTTGGTATAAATAGAATCAAACAAGGTTCAGTATAGTAATCAATTCTCTCAGTTTCACATGATGGATCTAATATAGTTACTAATATAATTCAATAGATTTGATTATGTCCAATTTTGGATTAAGATATACAATTCAATCCAAAATGCATGATTTGATAAAAAATGATCTAATCAATCCAATCTCAATACGGTGATACAATTTTAATGAATGATTACCCAAGTTATGCATTAGGACTAACTCAATTGCATATTTGTTATATCCAGAGTACATCTCAACAATCTATTTTTTTATGATGAAAATCGTGTCAAGACCAAATTTTTTATCATAGCATGATATAAAGGAAAACTTTCAATCCATGATCATGTATAAGCACTCATTCAAAATACTGAATTGTCCCATGTTGATTTATATACAACTTAATATGAATTTGATTATAATGAATCTCAATAACTGTGTTGGGTTTAGGTAATTACATACATTAACCTAAAACTAACCAGATCAATACCCATAACCAAATTTATTCTAGTTCGATATGTTTGTCTTACTAAAACCATAACATAGAGAAGTACTAGGATTAAAATATTTGTTAACTGGTAATACTCAACAATATTTTCCATAAAATAACTAAATAAATATTTTATATCTCTAATCTAGTTTAGGCATGCAACAAGAATTCTTAATGTGTCTAGATATATAGAAAATGCTAAATCTCATGCAATTTTCATCAAAATAATAGACTCTGGTATTCAGGAAATCATAAACCCTTTTTTGTAATATCAAAAAAGTTAAAAGGTTCTGAGAAAAATAACAAAATAAAACCTTAGAGCAACAATTTTAAGATTTTTGAGTTTATCAGAAAAGGAAAACCACTTTTCTGCAATTTCAAAAAAAATAGAAACAACTTTTATAAAAAATAACTCAACTAAACCCTATAATAGTAATTCTAAACTTTTTCTGACTCTAATAGAAAAACCAAAAATTATTCTATAATTCCAGAAAAGTCAAATCGATTGTTTCTGAAAATTTGTGAAATAGAAATCTTGTTCTGAAATTAATCCAGCAAACAATTCTGTTTCTGATGATATCTCAGAAATAGAACTACTGTTTAGCAAAGACCAGGGTTTAAACGGGAAAAAGCAAAAACTATTGGATCTTAAACTAAAAGGGAAAATAAAAAATTATTAAAAGAAAAAAGATTAACATCAATTCATCTTCCTTCTTTAACGAGAGAGAAAGAAAAATAATAGAAACAGTGGGTTGGTGAGAGGGTGGTGTATGTTCCCCCCCGATGATTCACTGAATCCCACGTCTGTGTTCGGGGCTTTGAATGAGCACCACGTATACAAGCACATGGGGCTCGTATTCCCGTGTATGTTGACATAACTTTGCATCAGACTCTCGTGTTGTTGCAAAGACTTAAGTACCTTTTCTTGCTATTCTTCTCATAAAGTGATGGTTTGAGAAAATGACAAAAATGTCCTTCATTCAAAAAAGAAAAAACAAACAGTTCAAAAAAAGGACAAACATGTCCTCCATCCAGAAAGTCGAGGATGATGTTGACTCTTCAAAGTCTTCTTCTTCTTTCTCCGTTCAAAAAAAGGACAAACATGTCCTCCATCCAGAAAGTCGAGGATGATGTTGACTCTTCAAAGTCTTCTTCTTCTTTCTCCGTTCAAAAAAAGGACAAACATGTCCTCCATCCAGAAAGTCGAGGATGATGTTGACTCTTCAAAGTCTTCTTCTTCTTTCTCCGTAAAACACTATAAGACCCTCTCTCTCTCTCTCTAGAGAAGAAATCAAGGGAGGCAAAGAGTTCTCCCTAGAGAAGGCCATGAATATCAACCCTCTCACTCTCTCTCACTTCTCTCTCTACTTCTGTGCACATCCAATAGACGATCCTACATTGATCCATCAAACACCAACTGACATGCACACTGACTGTAGCATTGTTCAACTTAAAGAGTTGTGGAGTCTGATTCAGAGTTGTTGCCCTTACAGGAGAAGGGTTTGGGGGCTCCTCCTAGCGTGGGTAGCATCGTTCAACTTGATTCGTTGTGGAGCCTGATTTAGAGTTTTTGCCCTTACAGGAGGGGGTCCGGGGGCTCCCCCGGCGCGGATCTCGGGCTTTTCTACAGCGATTTGTAGTATTTTTGGGTCTCCAACGAGCCCCACAACGACTTATAGTGTTATCCGGCTTTTCAACAACGATTTGTAGTGTCTTCCGCAAATCGCTATAGCGATTTATAGTGTTTTTGGATCTCACTATAGTGATTTGTAGTGTCTTTCGCAAATCGCTATAGCAATTTATAGTGTTTTTGAATCTCACTATAGCGATTTGTAGTGTCTTCCGCAAATCGCTATAGCGATTTATAGTGTTTTTGAATCTCACTATAGCGATTTGTAGTGTCTTCCGCAAATCGCTATAGCGATTTATAGTGTTATTCAGTAAGCAAATCGCTGTAAATTGCTACCCGAATTAGGACCAAATTGTCAGGGTCATATCTCCCTAACCGGAGGTCATATTCCAAATCCATAAAAAATGGTGTCTTCGTTATTGAGTCTAGTTTATTCCTGTAAATTTTAAGCAATTTTTGTTGTCATTTCATTCCCCATTTTAACTAAAAACTAGACCCTTATTATTTTGTGTTATTTGAGTTGCACAACACCATGCTCGCTTGACATCCACATCTTGATTCTGGCATGCTCCCTATTGGATTTTCCATTAATTTCTTCCAACTATGCTTGAAACAAACATATGTCTTTCTCACCATGACACCCTGTGCATTTTTTTACCACGGCACCCGAGACCCGTGCCGGGGGGAGCCCCTGGACCCCCCTCCTGTAAGGGCAAAAACTCTAAATCAGGCTTCACAACAAATCAAGTTGAACGATGCTACCCAAGCTGGGAGGAGCCCCCAAACTCTTCTCATGTAAGGGCAAAAACTTTGAATCAGGCTCCACAACGAATCAAGTTGAACGATGCTATCCACGTCGGGAGGAGCCCCCAAACCCTCCTCCTATAAGGGTAAAAACTCTGAATCAGACTCCACAACTCATCAAGTTGAATGATGCTACCCACGCTGGGAGGAGCCCTCAGACCCCCCTTTTCTGTAAGGGTAAAAACTTTGAATCAGACTCCACAAGTCTTCAAGTTGAATGATGCTACCCACGTTGGGAGAAGCCCCCAGACCCCTCACTTGTAAGGGTAAAAACTCTGAATCAGGATCTACAACTCATTTAGTTGAATGATGCTACCCACGCTGGGATGAGCCCCCAAACCCTCATCCTGTAAGGTTAAAAACTCTGAATCAGGCTCCACAACAGTCAATGTGCAGGTCAGCTGGTGCTTGATGGAGCAATGTAAGATCTTCTGTTGGATGTGCATAGAAGCAGAAATAGAAGAGAGAGAGAGAGTGAGAGAGTTGATGTTCATGGCCTCCTCCAGGGGAGATTTCTTTCTCAGATAATCCTGCAGTGCAGAGACTGGGTCTTAAATAATCATCTTCGGGGCACTTAAGTCTTTATAACCACTCCTTTTCAAGAATCGTCATTTTTTTGGCACCAATGGAGGAGAGGGTACTTAAGTCTTTGCAATCGCATCAAACTCCAACGCTAATTAATGCTGACAAACATGGGGATACGAGACGCACATGCTTACATACGTGGTGCTCTTTGGGACCCCCGAACATGAGATGTAGCTAACTGCCCTGTTCGGGGGGGGGAACATATAACCTGCTTCGTGGGTTGGTTGACCCATAAACACAAATTTTTTTTTTCTGGCAAGAGGCGATGAGGATTCTGATCCTAGCGAGAAGAATTTGGCGAAGAGAAAATCAGAAGAGAGGAGTCGAGCCCTCTATTCTCCTTATACCATCGGTGGGTGTCTCTCTTCTTTCAACAGAGAGGAGAATGATACAAAGAAAAGGGGAAAACCCACCCCCTTCTTATTCTGGCTAGCTACGTCGTTCTACTCGACCTCTAACCCGAGGTCGAATGTGATCTGTTATGCATGGAATCACTGGATACCAATGTAAGGAATATGATACTTGCCAAAGAGCAAACCCCGGGTTGAATGTGAGTAGTTATGCATGGAATCGCCATGGACAAATAATCTCTCACAACCTCTTGTCTTTCTTTGTGATTTTCTTATTTTTCAGAAATCTATGATTTTATGCACGTACATTCATTTTTCATCGTCATAGAATTGGCTCTTAAGGTCATTCTTATATTCTTGGGGCTGGATTAGTTCATGTCCAAGAGTCACTTTAACACCCTTTGAGAGGGGGATGTAACCATTGGAGTGGCCTCGCAAACGGTTGTCTTATGGCAAGTGATATGTGAAAAGCCATTTTTCTTTTTAAAGGTTTATGTGATGGAAATATTTTGGTTTAGTGAAAGGTTCTTTGATTCTTTAGGATGTGCTTAGTATTGAGAAGGCTATGATTTGAGTTGTATATATGAAATACTATCAAAATGGCCAGTATCATAATTGATAATAGAGGCAGTAGGAATGAGGAATCTCTCTTACCCACCCCATATGATGTGATTTATCAGCTTGAATGATTTCAAATGATCTAAGTTAATAATAAGACTTCCAAACTCATGCCCTAGAAAGGTAGTTGGGATACGTAGACTAGGTTCAACCATAGTTAAAGAAGGCAAGCCAACTAGTAGGGTGATTGATTTTATGAAATTCAGACTTTTCACAAGTCCATCTTACCCTAGTTTGAGCATTAAAAAAATTAAATTAACAAGAAGCTAATTTAATATTCATATATGCATTATATGGAGCATGTGGGAAACTAAATTAACCATGACAATCACATCAGTAGAACAAGCTTTTCTATATTGCACCCTAACTAGACCTTATATAGCCTAGCTCTATATATGCAAAAGTTTCGGGGTAATAATATATTATTATCTTGAGGTTGCCTCGAGTACCTATTTTACCAAACTCCTCGTGGAGGCTGGCCTATTTTGCCAAATCGATCCATCGATGTGTTTTCATATGATTCCTAGTTAGGTGAGTAGTCTTTCACATTCCTACGGTGGTTGTGATAAAAAAAAGTTCTCTCATTATCATGGAGAGAAGATAAGACTTTGATTTGACACGGATTGGGCTGCTTGGATAGCGATAGAAACTCTATAATAGAAAGGAATCCATGCTGCCATCTAGAGAAGAGAAAAGGATCACTTCTTTAGAACGAAAAGAGGAGGACAATAAATTGGCTTACTTAGAAAGGCAGCAACATGATGCTGTCTATATGAGATTAACTGACCTGTGAGAGAGAGAGAGAGAGAGAGGAAAATTATTGGCTACCCTCAGCTTCACATACTCTTTAATAGAACTGATAGGTGTGGGCTTCATTTTACCAATCTGACCCCATAATGGAATTCAGAATATTTAGTTTTTTAGGAAACTCACTTAAAATCAGGTCGGATTGAGATAAAAGCAAGACTTTTTTCAATTGTTAAATTTTAGCGCATTATGGACCCTTGATTTTCAAAGCTCTTAAAATACCTGCTTACATAGTACAGTTACATAAGCTCTTCACTAAACTAACATGCAAATAAATTTGTAGGGCCCAAAAAAAGTGAAAAAGTGGGTGATTCAGATTAAATAGTTGGTAGAGTAGTGCAAGCAATTTTTCTCTCTCTCTCATATATATATATATATATATATATATATATATATATATATATATATATATATATATATATATATATATATATATAGAGAGAGAGAGAGAGAGAGAGAGAGAGACTAGCTACCTACTTAATTTTGTACCTACCTAAGTCTATCATGAGCAGACAAGGGGTTTTCAGCTGTGGCGGAGCCAAAAATTTAAGCTAGGGTGGGCACAAATGCACAGAAAAAAGAAAAAATAATTTTTATAACAATAAACTACACTAGCAAGTGCAAAAAAAAAAATAGAAACTATATATTCATAATTAATAATCTTTGTTGAAACTAAACATGTTTTCAATAATAAATAAAATTATTTAAGATATGCAGACTACCATGATAACATGCATCTATACTTCAAAATTCAGCTTTGGTTGATATAATTAAAGACTAAAACAAATACCTTTCATGAATAATGTTGTGACTAAGCTGAAGTTTGATCTTGAAATGCATTCAACAAGACATGATAAAGGAACACAAATACTTTATAAATAAATAAATAATTAATTAGTTAATCTTCCAAAAAATCTATAAAATACATCATAAATATTTTATAGATAATTAAAAAAGTACAAGTCACTCAAAACGAAGAGAAACATCAAACATATTTAATAAATTTTATATTTTTTACCAATTTATTTTTATCATAAGGTTAATAAATGAAAGCACTAATCTAATGAACAAAAGATAATAAAACAAATAAGAAAGCACTAAAATTCTCATCTCGGCTAATTGAAAAAAACAAAACCCTAAAATTCAAAGTTCTAACTAAAGTCAAATATTCATCCTAGGAGGATATTTGATTTATTGACCTTCCAAGAAACAATATTTTGTGGTGTTATCTACCGCCAAAGAGAATATGTAGTTGCAGGTAGTTGTTGTGTATAAGTGTTATGATTTATGCATCAACTACATGATTTTGAAGTTAAAATTGATCATATTCTATTTTATTGTGACAACACAAGTGCTATAAATATTTTAAAGAAGTTAATTCAACACTCAAGATCCAAACATATTGAAGTGAAACATCATTTTATTAGATATTATGTGAGCAAAAGAGATATATAACTAACAGTTGTAGATACAAATACGCAATTAGTAGATATACTTACAAAACCATTGAATGAAGAAAGATTTACAAATATTAGAAGAGAACTTAGAATATTAAATCACTTGAAAAGAATTTTTGTATCAATCACTTATGAAATATATGTCAATAAAAATGAATCAATACATATTGAATTGAAATGAATGTAAAATAATTTGAAAAGAAAAGAAAAGAACTTTCAAAATCAAATGCATGATGAAAAGATTGGATCTAATCCAATGATTGTGATAAAACTTGAAGCAAATTTATATATGGAAAGATCAAAATTTCTCATATGTGCTTACAAGTGCATATTCTTTTATTTTCAAAGTCATAACGGCGAGTTTTGTCATTATAAAAAAGAGAGGGATTGTTGAGCTTTCAAGTATGATTTTGATGAATACAAAAGTATCTAAGGAGTAATGTTTGAATCTCAAGTATGGAGATATTTTAGACTCATCTTCATTGAATTTAAGTGAAGAAATTTCTCTCAGAAAGTGCCAAAAAGATTGTTAAAATCAATGAGAAAGTTTTATAGAAATTCAAGAATTAAAATGGAAAAGAGTCGACTCCTAAAGAATTTTAATATGCACTTCAAGTTTAAGTAAAGAAGAAAAATGTCAACTCCTTTGACAATGTCTTGACTCTTGAGGGAAGTACAAAAAAGTCAACTCCTAAAAAGGCATTGTCGACTTTTAAACAAACCGAATGCAACTTAAATCTCTGAGACACAAAGTGTCAACTCCTAAAAATCAGGTGTCGACTCTTGAATGTAAAAGCTTAAATCATTGAGACACAAAGTACTGACTTCTGAAAATCAGGTGTCGACTCATGAATGTAAAAGTCTTGAAGTAGTTCTTACCAAGACACATAGGTGTCGACACTCGAGATTCATGTGTCGACTCTTGTAATAGCCGAAAGTTTTCAACGAACTTCTAGTCGTTGCCAATGATCATATTTTCAAACATAATGAGTTTTCAACATCTATTTTCAAAGAAGAACTATAAGAAGAAGATGAAGAATAACTTAGATAATTGATAAACAAGAGCATACAAAAGATCTATCAAGAAAAGCTTTAATGACAAGAGCACTCAAATGTCTAAGAGTTTCAACGACCTCTAACAAGCAACTTCATTTATTTTACTCATTAGTATTGGATTATTTGTGTTATTTTTGCTTTGGGTCATTAGATTTCACTATTAGGAATTGCTTTGAGCAAAACTTGTATAGAAAAGAGTGAATTATTTTATTGTTAATTTATTTATAAAATCTTTAATGTTGAGCTTGAGTAAACCAAAGAGGTTCACGTAAGCTAGTGGTTGGTTATTAGCACCATTAAGCTAGTGGATTCGACGAGAAGCCAAGAGGACGTAGGGCAGGTTGGGCCAAACCTCTATAAATTCTTGGGTATTATTCATTGTCTCCCCCCTCTAGCCTTGTACGAAAAATTTTAAACACTAAATTCATTCTGTACACCTTGCTAGGTGGGGCGGCTTAAGACTTTTAAGTTGAAACAGATCAAGAGTTCAATACTTCAATACTTGGGGTGCACATCCTTTGCCTCAAGGCCAAAGCCAAATAAAAGACTACCCATGGTGGGCAGGGATGAGTGCTCATGGAGTTTTATACTACGGACATCGTCCACAGTCAACATGACACCAAATGTATGTAGTAAACAAACCAGGTATTGTACATTACAGTGACAAAATTTAGATATAATGTTACAGAAACATATGGAGATAGCTTTTACAGATGCAGGTTCACATTTACTGAAAATAAATAGCAAACTAAAACTTCAACTATAGCCTTCAATAACATAACATAGTCCATCATCCATACCAGAAGTAGAGAAAGCCTGTAAGTCCATACGGCAAGTTCATAGCCTTAAATCATCAGGGACACAAACATGTGTGTAGATCTCACAAAACTAAGACTGCAGCAAATAAGGAGGGAGGCACAGCAAAGAGGTTAAAAATTTCCTTGTGCCAACTGCAAAGTAACCCTTCACTGGAAAGAGCACACAGAGCAAAGTTTATTCTTCTGAATTTCATGCCAGATATAGACAATCTCATCCTACTGGCAATCCATCAGGCCAAAAATCACATAAAATTATAATTAAGAATTCTTGGCTCAAATCTTACCCCAATTAAAATGAAAAAAAAAACACAAAATACCGAACTAAATATTGAATCATGTTGCTGCTCATTGTGCTTGCATCTTGTGCTTATCCATGAACAAATGCCCCTCTTAGAGCTTGGGGTTGAATGAGATAGCTAGATGGTTTGGTCGTTTTATCCTAACCAAGGAAGTCTTGCCTCTTGGGTTTGAATCCTACAGGAGTTATCCCCCAGCTTTGTCTAAAAAAAAAGAACGCCATCACGAATCTACTGTGATTTTTATCACCAATAAGATTGATAAAGCACGTAAAGTATGCAAACATGCATGCCAGTTGCATTTCCTCAAAAAGTCTATCCTTGCTCATGCTCAATCTCACTGCAACAAGATAACAGCATTCATTTTACCAATCAAATAGAGTCAACAACGTTGAACAAGCAAGGATAAACCTTTAAATTACTCAACCCAGTTTACAGATCAAAAGATCATTAGGACTAGGATCAATTTCATGAAGAAATCAACACAGTGATCATGCATTCTTATGCACGAACATATTTTAAAATGGTCACTTCACAAGAACTATACAGCTGGATGCATTGGCCTCAATACGGGTCAAGGTCCAATTTCATCTTTGGAGATGGGGTATCCCTCATTAGGGCTAAAATACATGCAAGGTTTTAGCAGTATAATTGATACAGGATTGGTTAAGGATGGTCATAGAAGACGGATGAAATTAAACTTCTAACTAGTAGAGAAAAAATGATCTCAGAATCTAAAGGCAAAAGGTAATATATCTCAAAATGAAGATGCAATTCTTATCATTACTGCAATTCACAGAGCCAGCGTATCCCACTATCATGGTAAAGTAACACAGGAAGCAGGCTCACTGTGAGCCTTCAAATTTCCCTGGCCTTCTTCCACAGTCTCTACACCTGCCTATCAGAAAGAAAGATCAAGGAGACTGTTATGCAGTTTTCCAGTATTTCACTTTGCTTAGGGAACATCTTATCAATCTATTACTGTTATGCAGTTTTCCAGTATTTCACTTTACTGAGGGAACACCCTATCAGTAAATCATCACCACCAGTTCATTCTCCAACTGTTTCATACCATTCAGTAACTGCAATAAAACAATTTATTGAGGTCGGCTCGAGGATACTGATTTCCAACTTCTTTTGATAACCATAGCATTTTTAGTTCCTCTTGGGTTTTATCTCCTTCATGGGAAGGCTTGGGTGTGTTTATTTTTTTGCTGTTACATTGTTTTTGTATTTGTGGATTCAAGTATTCAAGCAGTTTTGCGAAGTTTAAGAAATAGGTTACAATAGAGATACCAAAACAAAAGAAAAGATACAGCGAAATTCAATGGTTAAAGCTGAGTAGATTATTAAGGTTCTGCCAATTGAACAAGACCATTCACATGGGATATGAAGGTTCATTGATGAATCTGATGATACATACTGCACTCCTCTCTATCTTCATCCCCTGTATATTGCTCAGTGATGACGAGGCCAAAACTGGGAAGGCCATCATCCTAGGAGGAAAGCCACATAGAAGAGTAATGACACCAATTGAAGGCCACCGCCAAACAGACACTGGGTGGAGAACCTTCAAAAAACAAATAATGACACAAATTCCTTAATGCCAAGTCAAATGTCTCAATCACCTATGCCAGAGTTCACTTCATGCACACTCCATGATCTTGGCATCTAGAAGATATAAACAGATTTTCAAATTATCAGCAGTTAACTGATACTGATGTCAAAATGTGTACTTAGTTTTTTGGATCTAAATAGCTAGTTTTTAGGTGCATCTGCCACTAGCTATTATATTTCTTCACACAAAGCTGGTTATTTGGCATAGGAGAAACAAAGAATTATAACTAGAATTAGCATCCATTGGACAAGTGGACAATGGTATGACCAATAGAGAAAGAAATTTATACCTTAATTGCTATCTCATAAAGAATATCTTGCACAAAAGTAGTATGTTGCTGAACTTCTGTGCAGTTATTTCATGAATGCACAAATCACCTGAAATTACCTCTCGCCTCATCAGGAGAAATATGACATCAAAACCATTGTCTCCCTACGGGTAGAAAGACAACATCTAGTCACATGGATGATCCACATTCCACAAAGTTCTCAGCCTACCAAAGCAGAATAATTTGAATTATACTTGACTTTGCAACACAAAATTGGCAACGGTGCACCAGCTTAAGTTTTTCAAGACTCAAGGATTGTGCATGTGCATACATTTGAATAATTTCGTAATGATTTTATTATGTAAATCCACCTGTCATTACATAGGTGATCTGCTTTTACAGTTAATATTCTTGTCCTTTACCCCACAACCATGCATATGCTGGCAATGCATGGAACGAGAATAATTAACAGCAATTACAATATTATGCAATCTGCACTCTCATACTGTCATACATGATCAAGCACGAGGAAATCACTACCAAAAGAAACCACACAAGGTTTAAAACAGAGTTTCCTGAAAAACAAGCACAATCAACCAATGCAGGCTAAGAATCCCAGAATTCTAAAACATAAACTTAAAACCATTAAAAGGTAAACTATCCAGGTCTTTTTATAAGAGAAACAACCAACATAATAACCATTACCGATGCCAAAATTAACAGTTCACCTCGCTCAAACAGAAAAATACTTCTGATGCTCTAATAAGCTTTATCCTTACTTTTTAAATGTCAAAAACAAAAGGACAACCAGAAACAAACTGCAACAAAATCTCAACTCCCCAATTATGGAAGAACTACAAAATTTCCATTAGGCAAAAATGAACCCAAGAAAAGAATAGGGTGCCTATTTCAGAATTACTCAAACATCAACATCCTTCTCTTCCAAACCATCAGTAGCAGCAACTGCAGCAGCACCTTCTGCCTCTGTGTGTGGCTGCACTTGCTCCTCCTCCGGCAATGGCTCCTCAACATAATCATTCTCAAATGCATCAGCAGGCACCTCATATAGCCTCACCTGTGGCTTTGACGGATCCTTCACAAGCACATACTTTCCTTCATTGAGCTTCAAGCAGAGATCCACAAGTGATTTGACAATCCCCCACATGTTTGAAGTATTCAAATTGATCTGCATGGCAAACTCCCTCGGCTTGTACCCCTGCACGCTGAGGATCACATGATTGAAATGGTCACGGGGGTGTGCCTTTGAGACATAACCAAGCTTCATCACATCAGCACCTGAAAGTAGTGCCTGTGAAGTCCACCGGGCAAGCTTGTTAACGTTGTTCTTCAGTTCAGTTGCAAGGACAGCTCCTTGTTGTGTCTCAAGCTTTTGTCTCCAATCAACCCCAGAGTACTTCGGATCAAACTCATTCAGTGCATTGATTGTGAGAAGTGATCTCCCACCCTTGGCATCCACCATAGCACCATGGACCTCGCAGCAGGCAACAAGTGAGGTGTTCTCGTCAAACTTCCACCGACGGTATCTGTATGCAACAGACGCTGGCTCCTCACTCTCACTGGCAAATGGGTTTGGCTCGTCAAAGGCAATCCGATTACCATCACAAATGGTTACGAACAAGATAATTTGGAAACAGTTTAAAGGAGTCATATCATCAACCAATCGCAAACACAAACACGACAAACTGTGAAGGAAACTGTCCATTTGATGAGTTCTAAATATGTTTTTAACGTGAAACACTTACTCAACCAATCCATAATGGTTATAACTATGCTTAACGGCATTAACAACAGGTCTCGAAATCATGTGTGCATGGTTTTTTACTAATATCACAATGGCAATACAACGCAACAATTGCAGATTAAAAAGCAGAATTAGAACAAATTTCCTAGCTTTTCATTCATTATTAACAACTAAAACGGCTCATGAAATTGAAAAAGAAAATCCAACAAAGGATGAAGGAAACAACAGATAATATACATAACAAAGCTTTAAATTGTTTTCATGGGGGTATTTTGAGAGCACCTACTTATCCAGAAAAAACACGATAAGTCAGAATACGGAACTATGAAGATCCACAAAACCAGGATAAATTGGGAGTTTTCCATGATGGAGCACAATGCAGATTGCACTATTCCAACTATCTGAATAAATGCGCATTCCAGATGAACCCCTGAACGCAATTTTCCAGAAACCCATTTTAATGGGTTAATAATGGTCACAGTTCGATACATCTAACGCGGTTCTGATCCCGTTTTTAACACGATCCAGCGCAAGCCAAACATTGTATTTAAATAACGTGTTTTTTTTTCGGGCAAATTGAGCCAACAGAGGGGGGCAAGATAAACCTCAATTGCCGAAATGCGGTACCTGCGAGGTCTCATTGACAGAGAGAAGGTCGAGCTGGGATCCGTCCCGCTTGTCGAAGAAGAGCTTGTTGCCTACCCTCTGCACGACGACATCCCACGAGTAGACCGAGCGAGGCTCGCACATGATCGCCGCGAGGATCGCATCGGTGGCCTTGTCCTCGTTGGCGAGGCGCTGGATCACGGGGTCATCGGTGGTGGTCACCTTGAAGAGAATCCGATTCTTGAACCTCTCAAGCTTGCGGTCGCTATTGGGGTTCACCCTGTCGAAGGCGCGATCGTAGAACTCGACGGCGCCGCAAGAGACGAGGTCCTCAGGATCGCCGACGGCGTAGCTCAGCTTGGAGAAGTTGGAGAAGGGGATCTGGTCCAGCATGGTCCATTCAGGCTGGATGTCGACGGAGAAGCGGAAGGCTGCGGCCTCACGGCGCTGACCCGCTCCGGCACGGTTCTGGTGATAGAGGCGGTCGCGGCGGAGGCGCTCCTTCTCGGCGTCGCGGCGCCGGGCCTCCACCTCCTCGTCCTTGCGCCGGGGCAGTTGCTGCCGGTTTTGGAAGCGCCACCGGGGGCCGAAGCGATGGTGGCGCGGCACAGGGCGGCCGTCGACGAGGCGGAAGGAGGCGTCGTTGTCGGTCGAGGCGAGCGAGTCGTCGCCGCCGAAGGCAAGGTCGAAGACAGAGGCATCGGCGCCGCCTCGGCCGGCAGCGGGGCGCGAGGGGAAGGGGTTTCGGGTCCAGTCGGCGATCCAGCCGAGCTTCTCCGCCTTGGAGAAGGGAGTGTAGGGTGTGTGTTGGAGGTGGTGGCTCTCCAGCGCCGCCGACGCCTCTGGCGGACCCATCCGTCCGGGTTGTACGGCACCGCCCTGACGTTGAACTCAGCCATCGTACTCGTCGATCCGGCAATACAGGAGTCAGAGATATCTGTCAGAAACTTGCTGCCATCAACGTTGTTTGTTGATTCTATTGAAGTTCCGGATTTGTTACATGTCAAAGCATATCTTTCATTTTGGATGTTTTGCTTAATCGTTCATCAACTGCTTCTTCGAAAATTAGTTTATTGGATGCATGATTAATCATCAAATCGATTTTTTGAGTTTGGATTTTTTAAAAAATACTGTAAAGTAAATTAGTCGTAACTTTTAGTAAAATTTGCCAAAATTTATAAATCTTGATTAGTTGAGAAGACAATAGAATTTAGTTGAATTTTTTTGTTTTGAGTTTTTTTAAACTCCGTCATCAAAGGAATCAAAAACCCTCTTGAAGCAGTCAGATTTGTCACCTATGTATTGTTCACTCTCATAACTCTGCCTACACATCCGAATTCAGAATTTTCATACATATTGAAAAGGTATGTGTGTTGGGTAACTTTCTTGTGTTGACCTCTGTCGAAATAGAATGTTCATACCTCGAATCACCCAGTGTTTGAATCCTGATCGAACTCACCTGTTATAAACTTAGCTTTCGTGCATGGAGATCAAAATGGATCTTGAATCGTGGATCGGCTGCTGCATCGAGTTCGTCATCATTTTTTGCATCAGAACCTCATAGTAGGATCTGCATCATTTTTGTATCAAAACTTTCACAATCGTTTTGGTATCAAAGTGAGGGTTGTCAGATTTCTTAATCTAACACGGTTCAGGTGTTGTTAGCGGTCATCAAAAAAAAAATTTAAGGCTTTATCGTCATGGCTTGGCGATAAGAAGGACACGGTCACAATGATATGAATTAATTCATGCGATCTCATTTGTCTCAAAGAGTGAGCCCGTTTGATTCTGATGAAGAATATGACATTTCTACATATCCATATTTGAGTAGGACATATATCACCCCTAGAAGAACAAATTAGAAAATGCCTGAATTTGCAGGAACAAGTAATCCCGAAGATTTTTTAGAATGGTTAAGCAGGGTCAAGGCGAATCTGGTGTTCTGGGCAGTTCATGAACACAAGAAGGTAGGATTAGTTGTCCTTAAATTGAAAGGTCAAGCTGCTATTTGGTGGAGACGATTCAAGCAGTCTCGTGTTCGTCTAGGTAAAGATCTCATTGTTCATTGGGAACACATGGAGCAAAAATTGCGCACACAATTTTTACCTCTCAAGTCTCATAGTGACTCATATTCGAAATATTCAGAGTCAAGTTATGCAAAATTTTCGTAAGTTTTCTTCATCATCTATTCTCCAACCCAACCCCACCTCATTTAAATCTGCAACTTTTAGGGTTAGATTTGAAGTTACCTCATATGATAGTTGCGAAGTTGAAGAAAACACCAATTTTTATGACTTAGAACCTCCAATAATCGAAGTAGTAATAGAAAATAAAAATTTAGGAAAGGGCATGAATCTCGAGGAGGAGTCCTAGTGCCAAGTGGTTGACTCTATATTGGATATCTTCACGAAAGAATCCCTAGATGAGCCTTTTCGTGAAATCATTGGAGATCTCATATTCGATGAGATTGATAAGGAGAATGAAGATAAACCATCCCCTGAAATTGAGGATGTTTCTATGCAAGAGATCGATAGTGAACCTAACTTCGATGAGGATCACAAAGATCATCTATTCTTGTTCGAGGACAAATTCATCTTTGATAATCTGCTCTATGAAGATATTGATAAAAGCATCCAAGATGAAGGAGCATTTGTGTGTGAGAATGTCGTCAATGACTTCATGCATGTCATTAATAATCTCAACTTTGAGCAAAACGTAAGAAATAAAGAGATAGATTATGATATAGAGGATCATCAAAAAATATGTGACAATGAGCGCTTAGAAGTTGGGACTTCTCCTAATGAATTGATCAAGAATTTAGAGACTCATTGTAGTCTTGAAAAGGAGTCCAACACATTAGGACTGGAATGCATAAAAGCCCCAAAATCTTTTTGTGTCCATTAAGAATTAGCTGATCATATTACTTATAACTCATTGATCAATTCTAATAGTAAGTTTACACTATTATTATATAGTGTTGCTTGTTCTAATAGTGAATTATCTTGTGATTATTGAAATCTTGGTACAACATTTAAAATTTTGAATCGCATGATACATATTCGATTGTTATCTGTTGTTGATCCACATTTTACTACCATTAGTAGAGCTTTGATGTAAGGTAAAGTTGTTAAATACAATGTCTTAGATGCTTTTGTGCTTCAATCATATTATTCTAAATTACATTTTTCAAAGCATGTTGAATTGCATTACAGAAATTATTATTCTTATTCTTATATGAAGTTAACTACCTTGCTTAGTTTATTTCTTATCCTTGTGGACAGATACTGTGTTGATTTTATTTTGAATTTATGCAGAGGTTATAGAGTTTTGCATGACAAAGACATGGCTTCGAGGATGAAGCCTTTCGACCTAGGAGGAATGATGCAGAGCATCCTAAAGATCCGAACATTGAAGATAAGTTAGATCCAAATCCAACTCACCAAACCTGATCCATGATCTGATCCATTGCAGATCCAATCATGCAGGACTATCTTAGTCCAATTGAATCTCCGAGAACCCAAATTCGTTTTGAATGTCGTATTTCGATTTCTGAGATATTTTGCATTTATCTTCTCAGAAATTATATTTTTCATTTTTTATTCCATTTTGTCAGATTAAGAAATCATATTAGATATTTTTTATTTTATTTTATTTTTATTTTTAGGTGCCAAATTCTACGGATCCAGATAGTTCTAATGCCCTATAGGATCTTTTTGTGGTACTAGAAGGTGTATGTGGATCTAGGGTAGTTTTTAATTTTTATCACATTTTATTTTAATGCAATTTCAATGTGGGTCTAGATCTCAACTTTATTTGGATTTTGCTTAAGATCCAGATCCAAAATTGGACCCCTAGTTAGCGCCACCCATGGGTGGACAAGTTCAGCCTTCAGTTTGAATTTCCTTTGATTTGGAAGTCAATATAGCTATTGAATGAGAATTCAAACCTCAAGCCAAATATATATTTTTTCAAACCTTGGAATGGCGGAAGCCTTGGAAAGGCCCTCCCTCTTTTTATGATGACCATTTTTGGAGTTTAAGAGTCGGGGAGGCGTCCAGCAGGAAGGAGCTTTGTTTTGAAAAAAAATTGAGAAGAAAATTCTAGAAATGGTGAAAAGAAAACTCGTGAATGAGAGCTTGGCTATCTTTTGGTTTTTGAAAGAAATCCTTTGAGAAGGGTTAGAGAAAATCATGTGAGGGTGCTAATTCAAGAAGGATACCTCTTGTGATTGTGTGGACGAATTTGGTGTTGGTGTTGTTCTGCATTTGTGAACGTTGCTGAAGTGCTCTTCAATCTTGTCGGCTACAACAAGATAACATCTTCTGAAACCATGCTACTTTTATCTTGTGTTCTTGGCGCATTTGTTATCATCGACTGTTAGATTCCTTCTTCAAGGTTGTGAGACTTTTTGCCAAAGTGTTAATGAAATTGTTCATGTGATTCTGGTTGTTCAGAAATTCATTTTGTTGATGTATGTTTGGGTTTTGTTGAATTTTACTTTTAAAGAAATTGTTTCTGCATTTTGGTCTGTCTGACAAAGTTTCAGTGTTTTGACCGTATCTCCATAGATACTGATCAAAATTGAGTGATCTTTAGCTTGTTGGAAAGCTAAGATCCTCACCTTCAAGTTTTCTGTTTACTATTTTTCCTGAATCATCTGCGTTAGGCCATGAAAATTCTTGGAAAGTTTTTGACGTTAAGACAAGAACAGAGTTCTGTCTAATCCATTGCATCTCTGCTACTATTTCGTGTTTTTATCATACCTCCTTATCTGCTACATGAAGATTTATGAGCCATAGCTTGTTGGGAAGCTAACATTCAGATCTTTAAGTTTGTTGTTTAGCTTTTTGCCTGTTTCATTTTTGTTGAGCCTCGAAAATCCTTGATAAAGTTACTTTGTTGCATGTGATCTAAGTTAGACTCTGTTATTTGTAGTTCTGACAGGTTTTCATATTTGAATCATATCTTGCTCATTGCTTGTTTATTTAGTGATCTGATTGATTTTTTGGAAAGTTAACACTAAAAGGAACAACTTTTATGTTTTACACATTTAGTGATTCGATTGTTTGCCACATCAAAAATTTGGTTTGTTTCTGTATGCTAGAAATTCCCAAACTGAAACTCATACAGTTAACTAAGAGAACATCTCAACGTATTTGGATCATATCTTCCTAGGTATAAATCCAAAAATTGCAAACATAGGCTTTTTGAAAAGGTTAGAGAATTCTAAACAACTTTGATGTTCTAAGTTTTTCCAAACTCAGTCAACAGAGAGGCCAAAAATCCCCTCCAAGTTGTCAGACTAGTCATCGGTCTGTTCTAGGTGTCCTATCTATCCATTTCATAGAACTGGTCGTAACACGAACATCACAGATCCAAATTCTGTGATATTGGATCCATTGAAAAGGTATGTATGTTGCACAACTTTCCTGTGTTTACCCTGTTTGTCGAAACAGAGTGCTACTGCTTTGAATCTCAGAGTGTTTGAGTCCTTTTCGGACTCACTTGTTATAATGTTAGCTTCCGCGCATGGAGATCCATTTGGATCTCGGATAGTGAATCGACTCATACATCAATTTTACACCAATTTGGTATCAGAGCTTCCATTGTTGCTACATCATAAACCTTCACAAGTAACCTCTTCCATTGACATCTTGACAAACCCCAAGCAATTTTCTAGTTGGTGACTAATCAGAAAAATAGTCAAAATTTTAAAGTTACTTCTTTTTTTTAGAGAGAATTCAAGTTACTTTATATGTTTTTACATCACCTACATGTTGAAGCAAAGCACAACAATTTATAGTTATCAAAACATGAGGTTGGAGGAAATTCACAAACATTGTTGGAGGAATATGTTTCGCAAGTGATCTTTATTTGTTTTCTCATTATTGATTCGAAAATCATATTAATTTTCTTTGTAGTACCATTTATCTATTGCAGCTTCAAATTTTGTTATAAATAAATGCAATGGAGTGGTTACTCTATTATACTTGTTAAAAAGCTTATTCATACTATCACTATGCTAAGTTGTATAATTTTTTTCCATAAATTACCTTTGAAATATAGTTTTATCCATGAGACTCTTTGTTTTCATAAATTAATAGCTCTTTCAATGTTTTCCATTCAAGATATAAAGATAATAATATATCATTTTATCTAGCTTCAAGTCTTTCACTCTCTTATTTTGTAAAGTCACCTTAAAAGTTAAATTATGTTTATACTAATCACATGCATATGATGAAAGCTTTTATATTATATGCCAACACATATGAACTATATTTGAAAACACTTTTTATTTTTTATCTTTATTGCCAAATCTTGATCATAGATGATTGATGTTAAAATGGTCAATTAAAGAATTCGACCATTTTCTATTCATTTTTTAGCCTAAAAATGGTTGCACTGGTATTGTTTACATCATAATGTGCCACACTTGGCCCTCCTTTAGCAACCGGACAAGCTAGACCATGTGAAAAAAAAATGATCTTGGTTGTTTTCTAACCATGTGCTAATTGTGAAATCCTTTTATCAACTTTGATATTCTTAAAATAGAAAGGAACTAATAGGTCACAACTAATTTATTCTCTTAACCATCCTAACCCATTCCAAAAAGTATAATTGTTAGTTTTTTTGCTTATTCTATACTTAAAAATGCATTCTTATAGTTTAGTAAAAAAACATGTATTAAATGAGGCATTTTCTTAATTAAATGGGGTTTTACATGTAATATTTGTGATTTTTTTGTAATTATTAAATAATCAAAATATTTTTTTTATATCTCAATTATGGGATTTATATATTTCTCTTGAGAGTTTAACATGAATTTCAATTTGAATTTGAATTACACCTTAATTCAATTCTTATGTGAAATAGAATTTGAAATTGGATTTAATTAAATATGAATATGAATTTGAATTGAGAATTTGATTTAATCTAGATTTAATCACATGTGAATTTAGATTGGGTGTAGAGTTACTTAAATGAATTTGAATCTAAATTGGATTTGGATCCAATATAGAAGTTATTAAAATTTTAATTAGAGAAATTAAATAGAATCAAAATAAGAAATTAAATTATAATTAATAGAACAAGTAGGATCCCAAGAGGGGGATGTCCTCTTATGTGGGCCCATCCTACTTGGAAAATCCCTTATTTTGTTATTTCTGAAATTTGTAGAAACTTCTACTTTAAATTAAAGTAAAAAAAATCTAAATTGTTTCCTAATTTAAATCATAAACTAATTAGCTAATGGACTTGGAAATTAAATTAAATTAAAACTAATCAAGTAAGGAAGTTCCAAAAGTGGGATGTCCCTCCCTTGTGAGCCCCTCTTGATTGGTTAAAGGCTTCTATATTGTATTTAAAAAAAAGTCCAAAGAAATCTAAAACTTTCCTAAATTCAAAACAAAGCTAAGGCTTAGGTATTTCAATTTTTTTTAATTTATTTAAGTAGTCAATTTGGCTTAGGATTTTAGAAAAAAGGCAATTAGAAAATTAGAGAATATGAAGGGGTAGGAAGCTTTCCTATTGGGATTGAAATCTCATGAAGTCCCTATAAAAGGGGGGCCCATTCTCGCCCCTCTATTGGAGTCTCTTTCTAAATTCTCTATCTATTCTCTCTCTCTCTCTCTCTTCCACACCCCCAATTAAAGGAGCTTAGAGGTCTTTAGCTAGTGTGGCTGAACCTCCAATAGTGGTGTAGTTTAGAGGAGGAGAACCACTTGACGGTTTTGATTTTCGGTCTTGTTTATCATTTTTTTGGCTTTTGAGGTAGGAGTACACTAACCATGTATGTGTATAATGCCAACATACATAGGCATGTTGTGGAGGATCCACATGTGTATATTGATACAGTCATGTGTACCATATAGGACAAACATGACACCGATCATGATGGATTAAAGCTCCAAAAATATTTTTAGTGAAAATTACTTTTGAAGAATTTAAACTACATTTTTGGAAGGTGTGGATTAATATTTATGTATGAACAACATGTAGAGATTTAGATTCATATTGCATTTGTTATTATATGTGTGTGTATGATTTAAAATCCAAAACCGTTGTAAAAAAATCGATTTCGATATATGGTTTTCTTTTTGAGAAAATTCGTTTTTCATATGAAACCCTATCGAATCTTGCATGTTATTCGTATTGTAATAATGATCTATGTGATTTTAACATATTAAGATGTATGATGTATGTGTATGACATGTTTAAATTGAATTAAAACCACAAAATACATGTTTATGATAATTTTCTTTATAAAAAGTATGTATTTAATTAGGTACTTGTTAAAATACATAAAGTCTTGTGATTTTATTCTGACAAGTCTGAAAAGAATGAATGGTTCTCTCAAATCATAAATCCAAAACTTCTTAAATTTTAAAGAGATATTACAGACATATAAAGGAAGTCCCAGGAAAAAATTGGCTTGTTTGAGTCTGAATTGGGAGATACGACTTCTACAAGTTGAAATATAATTTTTGTTTTGACAGAAATTTTGTAATGACTGCACAATTTTGTTTATTTTATTTTTCTCAATTTGCTCCATATTTATGGCCAATATTTTTATTAGTGTTATCTTTATATATTAAAAGAATATAATAAAAATTTAGTGCATAAATTTATTACAGTTTGTGAATTGAAAATCATGAAAGATTTGTTCTGAAACTTGAAATTTATGGAACCGAGTCTGTCCAAGAATATGAACAAGTTGTAGTTCATGATTTTTATTTCACGATTAGGATCGAGGTTAAACCTAATTTCTTTGAAGAATTGTGTCAGACATACCCATCTAACTACAGTAAAATTTATAGAATTTATATTATTTCATAAATTCATGCACTAAGGGTTCTTCGGTGAAGTCGAACCTAACAAGTCTTTGTGAACAAAAATCCAGTTTAAGTAAAAAATTTATTTATCCTTGATTTGGAACGAGAATTGATCTCGGTTTGTGTCTATAGTTAGCTAACATACAATGCATCTACTGTAAAAATTTTAAACTTTTTTGTATTATATTCTAATTATGATAGAATTTACATCGACTGATAAATTTTGCCCATGTAATTTTGAGTTGAAACTTTGGCTTATTTTTATGTCATGGTTCAAAAAGTAAACTAGTGGACAAGTATGGATCCAAGAATGAAATCATATTAGACACACATACCATTAGAGTATAGTGTCTTGGCATAATGAAGGTATATTATTATGCTTTTATATGAGGTCATGTATTGGCTCATATACTGTGAATGTCTAAACAAGGTTAAAATGAATTGTATGGATGACATGATATCGTAACTGCATGACTCATGATGAATAAACTATGTATCATGCATTAATGATAATGTGATATGCTTATGGATGACATTGGGATGTACTTATGCATGATATTGTGATATGCTTGTGCATGATAGCCTGAAATGCAAATGGATAATATATGGTTTCATGCATGCTTGTGCCCATATTAAAGGCATATAACCTTGTGATTGGTTAAGTGAAATCATATATGCTTATGCCCAAATTGGAGGCTGATAACCTTGAAAATAGTTAATTGTGTTTATGTATGTATGACAATAGAATTAATGAAATAAATATTGACATGCACATTAATTCTATTAGGGCTTACAATGAGAGAGTAAATGGTACTTTTGGTTTTATGAGAAGTTATTTAAAATGTGAAAGGTTGCTTATCTATCATGGAGATGGGGAATAATGCTGCCACTGCAACCACAGAGTGATATGTGTGTACTTCAGCTAAACGAAGTCTGATATATCAGATTAGAGATGTTAGGATCTTTCTCTCGATAAAGATTGTTCCTCACCCAACACTGGTGAAAGGTCCAAGGTCAGGTTAATAAGTCACAAGTTGATAGAATATACTCTTGAACCTTTGCCCTGATCTGGGAAATGAATCTATGTTAGTACCCACATATAGTGAATATCGAAACAATTATGAATTGTGCATATAGTTTAAGTATTGCATGCATCATTTAAATAAAAAAAATCTAAATATAAAAATTAAAGCCACCCATATATAAAGGAGATGGTCCACTTATGCTTATAAGTACATGAATTGATTAAATATTCATCCATAAATGTGATGTATGCACATAGGATGAATTGTTATTATTATTTGTGATTGATAGCATGTTTGTAATGAGACAACTATTTAATTATCGAATATATGTGAAATGAATGCATGTTTCTATGTATGTTTGGTTTTGTACATGTATATCATGTTATCGTATTTTTTCTACTCAGGCTCGATGAGTATGACCCTATTTATAAAATATGTAGGTACAAATTGAAAAGTCGAGGTGACGATGAGGTGTTGTGGCGGTGTCGAGAGTTGATATTTTCATTCTCAGGATTTTGTTTTGGATTATATTAAAATCATTTATAATTTATAGAGACTTGATCTACTTTGATTAATTGATTATTAGTTTAAGGATTAAATTAATTTACTTTGACAAATTTTATGATATTTCGATTTTGTCTTATATTAATTGAATGACATGTAACTCGTTTAAGGTTTTAACTAGAAGTAAAAAGATGTTTTCACTGTTTAATAAAGTATTTTCTTTACGCGATATAGTCAAACTGGTTTTATATTTAGTGGTTTTGAATTGGAGACGTCCAGTGAGGCAGGGGAATGAAGCTCCCGCGTTGCCCTATGGCTGATGATGGGCCGAGAGTTTGAAAATCGTTGAGACCAAGGGAGGCTCTTGTGCTATTTAAACAAAATCGATGGAAGGATGAAGAATGAAGAATAAAGGAAGAAGACTGACTGTGGGAAAACCAATCAATGGTAGCCTCAATGATAAAAGGGAGGCTCACGTGTAGGGCATGGCCGCAGGTGGCCGTGACGGCCGCACATGTAGGCTGCAGATGGTGAATGCAGTTGACCCAAACCAATGATAGTTAGCACATTATGATTAGAATTTCCAGTTTGGAGACTCGCAGAATGCAAACTCTAGTCTCATTCTCTGAAGCGATAGATGCATTGGATACACCTCACTGAGGGAAACTAGCTTGCCAAAAAGCACCTGCACAAGGCATGTGTCTGACCGTGGCACTGCTCCAAAGTTGGCATCCTGCCAATCTGGAGATGACTATACAATGCTCACACATGACACGTTTAGGCATGCAATGCTAGTGTCACGTGCACAGGGCCTTTCACGTGCGAGGTGCATGTGATGTAGGTTGTGCCAAACTTTATTTATCATCGGTCGAAAGTGGTGCACGTGTGTGTGGGGCGATGGGTCCTATGGTGACACGTACATTGCTAAGTGGAAAGTCCATGTCTCGCCTATAGCATGGTGGCGACACGAGGCAAACAACATTGCTCGTTAGTAGCTCAACAAGCAAGCCTTAGTGTGCATGTTCCATCTCAAGTGCATATGCTCAATTTCATGTTTCATGCCATGGGGGTTTCTCCGACTACCCGTGGTCATGTGCCATGCTTAGGGGTGCTACACCACGCACAACCTATCTTAACTTCAAGTTTGCAAAATGAAGACTACAGATGAATCCAACTTTCACCACCCTGCTTGTTTTTGTTAAAAGTAACTCGTTAGCCACTGCTGCTAATGATGTGATTAGGGTAGACATCTATGCGGAATTCATGTGTCACTTCGAGTATTCTCTTGCACAATCATATGTGGGGAATGTGTATGTGAAGTCAGAATATTAAAAGGAGCTACTTCATCTGAAGGCCATATCAGTGCCTACGCGGGCTTGTCTAACCTTTGGGGCTGCGTATCTCCAGGCACATTGAGAATTATCGAGCCAAGATCAAAATCTCACCGACACATTCATATGTGAAAAAGACCTTGGTGCGATCATTTTGGCGAAATACAGAGTCTATGTTCGGGAACTCTATTGAAAACAAAAGCGGTGCTTTTTTCAAGGGATATTAAGGTTTGTCTTATTGGCGGGGGTCATCGCCCATAACACCTATATAAGAGACCTTCCTCTCGACTTGCGTTGGTGTACCACCATACGTTTCAGAGCAACCTCTATATCTTTTGAGTAGCACATAGGAGTGCAAGGGGGTGTTCACGAGTTTGCAAATTCTCCATGATCATCTCAGGCATGTGCAAGACCCGCTCTTGCCGTCCAACCTTTTACCCTTGCGAGGGATTCGACGAGTGCATGTCAAGCGACGATGATCCTCAGCTTCACTATGTTATACTAGCAACTGACTTAAGTTGGGGGCCAAAAGGTCATCTCCATTGCAGCAGGGGATAATTTGTGGGATGTGTGATGCGCTTTGCGGTGCCCGTAAGTCTCAAAAATCAATATGCTCCTCATTTGGTACATCTCGAAAACTCGATGCTCACTCTAATGTCTCTGATGCTTATTCAGACGACGCGTAGCAAACTCTATCGACCCTCGACTATTTGTGTGTTCGTCACAGGAAGGTGATACACCCGTCCCTCGTTAACTTGACACTACAACAAAGCAGTAGATTAGCGACGACCACATTCCGTCGCTAACCATGTTAGCGACGGATTAGCGACAACGCGGCGACAGTATGCTTACGTCGCGAATATTTCGACGCTAACTGGCGACGGAATAATTCCGTCGCCAAGTCCGTCGCTAATTGCGACGGAATAACGAGCGCTATATTCCGTCGCCAATCCGCCGGTACTAAACGGCGACCACGGCGTGGCGACGGATCTAATTCCGTCGCTAAGCCGTCGCTAGATTAATATGAATAGCGACGGAATCATCCGTCGCAAAAACGAAAAAAAATCAAAAAAAAATTTATTTAAAAATTAATTACCGAGAACTGTACAATTTATATTTCCTGTACAATTTATATTTCCTGTAAATAAAAAACAAACCACACAAAAAAATTCATATAACAAGTATCTATAATAATTAATCGTTCCACCTTAAAACTAAGAAGTTTAATTATTTACAATTCAATAATTACAATTAGGAAAAATAAAAAAAATAGAACTTCTTCAACACAGTCCTCTAATCATCGCCAAGATTTTGTATTACAATGTATTACAATGCATTCAAGTCATTCACATCAAGCATTGCAATGCATTCAAATAATTCAAATCATTGACATCAAGTATTGCACTAATTCAAATCATTCGTTAATTGCATAAATTATAATACATTCAGATAATTGAAATCATTCACATCAAGTATTACAATGCATTCGAATCATTCGTATCAAGTATTACAATACATTGAAATAAAATTTTTAATCATTCACACCAAGTATTGCAATACAACTCACATCAAGTATTACAATGCATTTAAATAGAGGTTTGTAGTATAAGATTTTGCTCACTAGCTTGAGAATTCTTCCTCGTCACTAGTTTGACTTTCTTCTTCTTCTTCTTCTTCTTCTTCTTCTTCTTCTTCTTCTTCATTGTTTGCCCATCCACTTGGTACATCATTTGGATCACATTCCTCTATGAATGTTTCATCAGCCAATGGAGATATGACATGCATATCATGCGCAACATCGTGACCATAAGCGAAGTCACAGACATCATCTGATTGATAGTAATCACTGTCTTCAGCTAACTCATCTTCTTGTAACTGATCATACTCGGGGTATAGTTTGGATTTCACCTTGCAAACTGCCCACCATTCATTTCTATCTGACTTTTTTATACTCGGATATGAAGTATAATAAACTTGTTGAGCTTGCGAGGCTAATATGAATGGTTCATATGTTCCAAACCTGGATTTATGATTCACCTCCACAATGCCTGAAGCTTTGTCGAGTCTTGTTGCAGTTGGATCAAACCAATGACACTTGAATACCGTAACCCTGTTATTCATGCCTAAGTAAGTCAACTCCATTATTTCCTCTATAACACCGTAGTAATCATGTTCATTTTCACCGTAGCTGCTACCCTTGACACACACGCCACTATTTATCGTTGATTTGTTTATACCGTAGTCTTTTGTATGGAATCGATAACCATTTACGATATACCCGTTGTAGCATTGCACAACTTTGGTCGGACCATTTTCTAAATCACATATTCCTTGATCTTTAACATCACCATGGCGAACCTACGCACAGACATAAACAATTATTGTGATCACGATCAATTAAGTAACTTAGTGTTGTTTATAAGTACAAAATTTATGTTAGCTTCTTTACCAACTGTTTCAACCACTCCACAAACTTAGTTTCACGTTCTTTTTGTACTTCTGCATTAGTGAGATGTGAAACTTTGCTTTGCAACTCCAGATCAAATCGTTTGCAAACCACAAATACTTATATTACCGAGCCATGTATCCACATATAGAACATAAAAGGATTTATAATTGAGTTGCATATACATATACTTACTCGATGTATGGGTCGATCGCTGAACAATTAAAAAGAATATAGATGTGTGTTGCATCTTGCTCTCGATCTGTCAATAGCCTTGATCGGCAACTACCAAATGCATGCCCAAGTCGTTGAAATATCGACAGCTTGTCAGCTACAGTTACTTGTTCTCCATCATCGTTACGGGGCGGGCATGTGTAACGTGTTGAAATATGAGGTTCGAAGTACATAGATGAGAAATTTGAAATCTCTTCTAAAGTGTACGCCTCACAAATAGAGCCTTCTACTCTTGCTTTATTACGAACCTTTTTTTTTAGGTCGAACATGCATCTGACAAGAATATACATTTCAAATTTTAAATATCTGTCATTAAAGAGACAAATATAAAAAAACATATACCTTTCAAATGGGTACATCCATCGATATTGCACAGGGCCACCAACCCTTAGTTCATATGGCAAATGTATGATCAAATGTTCCATAACATCGAAAAATGCTGGCGTAAATATCTTTTCTAACAGACAAACAGTGGTGATGACAGAGTCCTCGAGATTCTTTACATCTGATACAATGACCTCCTATGCGCACAATGTTCTGAAAAATCCGCTCAACTCAGACAATACCCCCCATATATGTTTGTCTAACATATCATGGAATGCTAGGGGTATCAATCGTTGCATAAAGATATGACAATCATGGCTCTTCAACCCATATAACTGTCCATCGTCAATCTTCACAGCCCGAGCAATGTTAGAGACATATCCATCTGGAAATCTCAGTTGTCTCAACCATTGACATACATGTTTTATTTGATCAGGTCCGAGCACGTACTTCGCCTTTGGTTTCAGTACTTTGCCATTATACTCTTTGAGTTCCAATTCTGGTCTTTTACATATTAATTTTAAATCCATACGGGCCTTCGGATTATCCTTCGTTTTTCCTTTAATATTCATTACTGTATTGAACACATTATCAAACACATTTTTCTCTACATGCATCACATCCAAATTATGTCGTATCAATAGGGTCGGCCAATACGGTAGTTCCCAAAAAATAGATTTTTTCGTCCAATTGTGTTCCTTCCCAAATCCACGGAAGGGTGTAGGACTGCGGGCATCTGTTAATACATCTGGAAAGTATCGCAATCTTCTTAAAATCTCTATGCCAGACAATCTTGAGGATGGACCTTCCATTTCAGTTGTGCCTGCTGTAAATGCATTCTTTTGACGTCGGAATGGATGATCGCTGGGTAGAAATCGACGATGGCAATCAAACCAGCAAGGCTTCCTTCCATGCCTCAATCTAAAAGCTTTGGAATCCTCCATGTAGTACGGACAAGCCAACCTCCCATGTGTGCTCCAACCAGATAACATACCATATGCAGGGAAGTCACTGATTGTCCATAGAACAGCGGCCTTCATGTTGAAATTTTGTTTTTTGTGGGCATCATACGTGGTAACACCGTCATCCCACAGTACTTTTAATTCATCAATCAATGGCCTTAGATATACATCAAGATTTTGGCCAGGTGAGGTCGGACCAGGGATCAACAGAGACAAGAAAAGATTTGGACGTTTCATACACAAGCTTGGTGGAAGGTTATATGGAGTTACAAATACTGGCCAGCATGAGTATGGAGTTGATCTACCCCCAAATGGATTAAATCCATCTGTACATAGACCGAGTCTAACATTTCGCACTTCCATTGCGAAGTTCTGATGAGTACGATCAAAGTGCTTCCAAGCTTCAGCGTCAACAGGATGCGTGATCTTGTTTTCATCATGTCGAACTTTATTTGCATGCCATCTCATGTGTTTAGCTGTCTTTGAAGACATATACAATCGCTGCAATCTAGGAGTGATAGGAAAGTAGCGGAGTGACTTGTATGAAACTTCTTTTGATCTCGTGCTACCATTGCCTCTTGTCTTTGGCTTGAACCGAGGATGCCCACATGACGGGCATGATATGTCGTTTTCCTGCTCCTTGAAATACAACATGCAGTGATTTGGACAAGCATCAATCTTTTTGTAACCCATACCTAGAGCGTTGACCATAACTTTCGCACGATAGAAATTTTGTGGCAATTTCTCATCTTTAGGCAACATACTCTTCACAATCATGCACAAACGGTCAAAACATGATTGACTCAAATTATACTCGGACTTCAAATTCATTAGTTGAAGAACTGCAGACAAGATAGTGTGACTCTCACAACCGTTCCAAAGTGACTCATCAGCATCTTTAAGTAAATCATAAAATCTACTAGCTGCATCGTTTGGTGATTCTTCATCTACGACAGTTCTTACATCACTAGAAATCATAGCAGAACCCAGTTCTGTTCCTGCAGCATCAAATATCAAATTCGTATATGGATTATCATGCACCACATTCACCCGTGCATCAAAATCGTTTCTAAATTCTTCTCCATGAAACGCCCAGTTCTGATAATCACTCACAAAACCCTTCCTGTATAGGTGATGTCTAACGCCATGAGGTTCTACAAATCGATTATTCTTACAAATCTTGCAGGGACACCTAATCCGACCTGTGGGATCTACCGTACTGACACTCGCCGTTGCAAATTCAATAAAACTATCGACACCATCCATATATTCATGCGATAACTCATTGTCCACTATCCTACGGTACATCCATTCACGGTTTGCAGTCATTCTGTCGTATGATGTTACGAATAGTATCCTAACGAATTAAGAAAAAAACAATCAGAATGCGACGATGAAGAAAATATCAAATTTATCATGCAATATACTATGTCAAACAATAACAAGAATTTTGATGCATGCATTGATAACTTAATATTTTCATGTGCAAACTATTAATGACATGATACAATCATTTGAAGCATGCTTTTATTATAAAATTTCACATGGAAGTCAAAATCAAATTGAAAGTAACTACATGCAAGCATGGATACAATTACATCAAACATTGCAATACATCATAATCATTCATATCAAATAAATGGCAAACATGTACCTGCAGCAAACACACTTCAATATCTCACTAACTACTACCATGCTTAGCATGGACTCCGTACTCCAAAAATAAGAACACTTCCATATTTCTACATTAAAATCATGCTCAGCATGATCTCCGAACTCCAACAAAGCAGTCCTAGATATCAACAACTAAGTGAGTGTGTGAACAATAAAGTGTTGTATTCAATAAATTAAATAACATGTGATACGTTTGCATCACTTACTCACCACGGGTATTTACCCGATTTGCATTGTTTTTGTCATTTACTTACCACAGGTGGCCGAGCACGAGTTGGTTCCGTTGAAAAATCTGCACAAAAACAAAACAAATTAAGTAACAAACTAACTAATCATGAAACAAGATGAAACACTAACTAAAAAAATTAAAACAAATTAAAACAACTCTAACTAATTGAAAGAAGAGAAAAGAAAAATAGTATATATGTTAAGCCAAATCTAACTAGAAGATGCTAATTTAACAAACCAGCTATAACATGTTGAACCAGTCGACTAACATAAAGTCATAGACAATTTCTAATCTGAACTACTTAGCAAAGGAATAGTAAATCAATCAATTAGTTTACTAGAAAAGATGTGAACTCCGTTTAACCACCACTATCATAAAGAATTCAAATAGCCCTAATCTAACTAACTGATTGTTAGAACATTAAATACCAATCTATCTAAGAAAAATATAATTATAAAAGACTAATAGATTGAAATACTCTAACTAACCAGATTTCAAGAAAACAAATTGAAGTAAAACTAACTACCAGTAGACATTAACAAACTAACAAATTGATAAAAATTTATGAACTACTCTAACTAGAACAAACTAACAAATTGATAAAAATTTATGAAATACTCTAACTAACCACAGTTGATTAAATCTCAACCTAGCCAGTTGATTTCGATTTGAATTTTTTTTTTATAATTAAATTTTTTTTTGAATTTTAAATCTCAACCTAGCCAGTTAAACCACCTGCCTTTCCGGCAGGGAAGGGGGTTAAACCCCCTGCCGGAAAGGCAGTTCCGGCATGGGGGGTTGACCCCCTGCCGTGCCTTTACGGCAGGAGGGGTCGACCCCCTGCGTTTTCGGCAGGGGGTCGACCACCCATGCCTTTCCGGCAGGGGGTCGACCACCCCTGCCGGAAACGCAGGGGGTTGACCCCCCATGCCTTTCCGGCAGGGGGTCGACACCCCCTGCCGGAAACGCAGGGGGTCGACCCCCCTGCCGGAAAGCACGGGGAGCGGCGGCTGGCGAGGTCGCCGGTGGTCGGCGCAGTCGACAGCAGAGAGGGGGAGACCTGGAGCGAAGCTCGGGGGCCACTGGGTCGCCGGAACTCAGAGCGGAGGCGAAGAGGTGGCTGCAGGGAGGATCGTCGGTCGTCGGCGGCTGAGGACGCCGGTTGCGAGTCGCCGGCGAAGGGGAGACAACACCTCCCGGCAGCAGCCACAGAGGAACAGCAGGGAGGAGGAAGAGGTCGGCGGCGGGTCGCCGGTGCTCGGAGTCCTTGGCGCAGCCGCTAGCCAAGCAGGGAGGTCGGCAGCGAAGATCGTCGGCGAGGCGGCGGCGGCCGGACGGTGGCGAGAGCCGACGGGCGGCGGGAGGGAGAGGGCGGCGGGCGGGAGCAATACAGCGAAACAGGAAAAAGAGAAAGAGGGATGGGATTAGGGATTTACGCGATATTTAGCGACGGCTTAGCGACAGAAACATTCCGTCGCTAAGCCGTCGCTAAATCAAAATACAAAAACCGCGACGAAATATATATTGTCGCTAATTAGCGACGGATTAGCGACGACAGAGTTCCCTCTCTAAATCCATCGCTAAAATGGTGTTCTTGTAATAAAAAGTAGCGACAAAAAATTTAGTCGCTAATCCGTCGCTAAGTAGCGACAGATTAGCGATAAAATTTGTTTCTTCGCTAATCCGTCGCGAATTAGCGACAAATTCTATCTCTAGCTAATCTGTCGCTAATTAGCGACGGAAAAAATCCGTCGCTAATTAACAATTTTCTTGTAGTGTGAACGCTATTACACTAAAGACTTTAGCATCGCTTCACTTCCGACTCATTAGACTATATGTCGCTTCAGATATTACGCTATGCTAAGCGTGCATGAGATATGCATTGCCTTAAATCCGCTTTCGCTAGGCTTACGTAACTTTTTGCCTAAAGCAAGTTGAGTGCCACACGACATAAAATGCCCTTCAAGTTTTCTCTGCACGAGTCTGGAAGACGCAGAGAAAAAGACCATGACAAGGCAAAGGCACAAATGTGTGTGCCCAAGTGCGCATACCAAGACAGGTGAATGCCGATTGAGGGGCGGCAGCAAGCGCGCCTAAGCAGTCTGCAGCCGAGACTTATGCTGCAGTCGTCTGAAGTGACAGAATGCGCAGCTAAGTGAACGCACACATGGGAACACCACACATGCAGGTAAGCATCGAGGCTCCCGAAATGCAGCGGATTCGCATATGCGAGGGCCTAACGGCTGGGTCACTGCAATCAGGTGTGATGACAGTCAACAGGTGACTGCAGCACCGATTTGCCTGAATGGAATGGGAAATTGCTCCGGCACAACAAAGAGAGAACAGAGAAAGGGACAGAAGACAGAGGTGGCTGCGAGCCTACTGGACTACAAGACGTCACCATCCATAAAAAGGGCCTTCACCTTCAAGGTTTTGGGTGTCATTCATCATTAAGATGAATGATATCCAATACCATCAAGGAAACTTCGACCTGATCCAATTTCCAGTAGGAACTTAAGGGTATTGCGGTTAATAAACAATGCTTTGAAACAAGAAAACTTGATTGAGCTTCTCTTAAACTTGAAATTAGGGACGGTAAACCAACTGAGCAGCTCGTGACTTGGCTCGGTTTGGCTTGTCACTAACTCGTCCGTGATTGGTTCGTATAACTGGTGAGCCGATCCATGAACAGATTATTTAGCTTAAATGAATCGAGCCCAAACACACACACACACACAAAAAAGAGAAGTTTTCATGAAAAATGTATACATAAAATATGAACTATTAAGGCTAATATAAACTATATATATTTTAAGTGTAATATATAAAAATACATATCCTCCAAGTATAAATAACGTGAAATATTTTTACATAAGCCAATTGGTGTTCAGCTTGTGTCGTTCAAAGATTAGCTGAGCTCGGCTCGGCTAAACACAAGCACGATCCGAGTCACGAGCTCAATCTACTGGTAAACGAGCCAGCTCAAACATGCTATGTTCGGTTCGTTGGGCTGGTTTACCAGCCCTACTTGCAATGCAAAATAAAGATAAGATGAAAACACTTTATCATTCTCTTTATGGTACTCAAAGAAGTATTAAATCAATGGTCAGAATTGGTATCTTAACTGAAATATTTTTCCAAAAATGATTTATCAAGTAGGCTTGAATTATAATTTGAATCAATTTATTAAAGAAGTAATTTTTTAAAAAATTTCAAAAAAACATAAAATAAAAAACTATCCAAAACAAGGAAAATATGGAAATGAACTATACGATGGCTTATAGAACTCAATCAAATTCTAAAATAGGCACTCAATGCTTAATAAAAAGTGTAATAGCAAACAAGTATCATAATTATCACACACAATTCAAGCTTATTTTCAATTGAACTGGTGAGGCGCCCATTCGGACAGATTTTGATTAGATTGATATTAACCTTGTAGGCAAGATCAGATGGCTTTTACCAAATGCATAAACTCCCAACCCATCTACCAGCTAAAAGGATCCAATCCTTTGACATAGGATGAGATCCGTACTCAGCTACCGGTTCCCAAACAGAGCCAATACTCACTTCAAAAGAAGCATGACCCACTTTCAGAGACCATCGTTTGTCAATTACAGTTCATTTATGCCATGAATGACATTTCAAAGCCTTTCTCTCACTCACCGTTCATCTATGCGATGAATGACGTCCAACCACCATAGTTTTTGGTTTTGCGCACTGTTGTCCATTCGATATACTTTGACGCAATTCGTATGGAGTCTGCGCGGCTAAAAAATTGTGGCCGTGCTACGATGCATGCGGTATGCAATTCACTAATATTTTTTGGATGTAGGGCTTAAAACAGTAGTGCAAAAGAGTGAAAAGGATAGAAGAGCATGGTTTATTGTTTTTTTTCCAACTTTGGTACAAATCCTCAGAAAACCAAAAATACAAAGAGAAAAGAAATCTCATAATAGGATATTCCGGTTAATAACATGAATGATGCTAATTCATCCAACAAACAGGGTTGTCCACGCTCTGCTGCACAAATCTAACCACGTGGCCGAATCCCATCCATCAGAAGCCATGGTTTCCACGAATCACACACACCCATTTCTTGTTTTTTATGGCCCTCGGAGATTTTAGTATCTTGCTAAGTGCCCTCTCTCTCTCTCTAAAAGAGGCCAAAGAATGAAGAACCAAATATCATTTGGCGACTAAGGAAACAAATATGTGGTTTCTGTGGGTTTAGTGATCCAAAAGTTTGACACCCAACAAGGTACTCTTCTTGTTACCAATGGTTTTTTGGACGAGGCGCAATACTGATCACTCATGGCAATAAATTTGGTGTTAGCTGCACCGATCTGAGTTGAATGGACTATTTCTTGCTTGTTCTTTCTTTGAAAAAGTTGCATAAATCTTGTTTTCAGCAGGTTCTCTTTGAGCTAGTTGTTGGGTGGAGACTGTTGGATGAGAAATTCATCATTTTTGCAATGATGGGTTCTTGTTGAAAGGCTGTATTGAGCTTGGTGGGTGAAGTTGGTTTTTTGGGGGTTTTCCCGTTTAGGGGTCTTGGGAAGAGATGTCTTTGACATACCCATCTGTTGATTTTAGCTGGGGCGGGTTGGATTTTGCTTCCTGTGGGTGTTCTTCGAGCAGATGCAGGATTTCGAATGTCGGGTTTCCTCATCGAAAGCTTCCACGGCAAGGCGAGCGATTGTTTCGGCAGAGGAAGAGTTTCCATTGTGGAGTGTCTTCAGTTCAGAGGCCGGATGTTATGATAAATGGTACACATTTGTGGGTAATTCTGAATTTCCTGCGTCTGCCATGTAATTGTCGAAAATTTCATATATTTCTTCTTTTGTTTTGATTCTTTGATGGGTTCAAATCTTCAGGTGATGTAGAAGATGTAGCTTCTTCATTTGATGATAATGTTAACTTTGACAAGGGTGTGTCAGCTTCTTCTTTGCTAGCAGCCGTTGCTGATGACCTCCGCATCTTAAACGAAAACCTCCAGTCAGTAAGTGACCACACATACTGATGAGCCTTCAGTTCGAAGTTCTACAATATTACAGTTACCAGTTTCACTTTTCAATCTTATGTTCAGTGTATACTCTAAACGTTCATGCTTCCATCACTAGCTATATTGCTGTTTTTTTATTATATATTGTGTACTTACCCATGATTTCTATTTTGTGAATCAGTCCTATTTAAAAAATAGTTTTATCTGATTCCTGGTTCTTACTATATTTTGATTTGCTGGAAATTTTCTTTAGTTTTTCAAGATTTTACCAGTAGAAGAACAGGTGGCCTCACTTTTTCTATTTCTGTTGTGATAATATCCAATCTTGTGTATACTGCCTCAAAAAGTTCACTTCTTCAACTCAACTAGTGGAAAACTCTCTGCTGGTGGCACTAATTTATGCTGGTCTTTTTTTATGTCTTGCTTGATTGCCCTCTCTCATGGTGAAGACAAACTAATATACTATTTAAACACTTGTTTGAAAGAACTGCAGCAGCTGTGGTTATGTTGGCTGGTCCTTTTTCTTTTCCATGGTCCATTTTTAAACAAGTTTAGCTTTCTGCTCAAGTGGATTGAACAACATGAAATTAGAATTCAAAATGGTTACTACTGTTGATGCTTAACCATATATTTTAGTTGCCTAGAAAACATCCCATCTTATGATCTGCAGTATAGGTTTACGGTTTCTCACTACCTGGTTCATTTATAGCTGGGTATGTTTGTTTTATTTGCAACAAGAAGTCCATGTAGCCTGATCAAATTACTCTATAAACATGGGATGGGATGGCAGTCCACTACAGCATGACTGTGAACAGATCTATTGATAATTGTGCAAAGTGCTAGGAAATCTGTCCTTCCGGAAACACCAAGCCTCTAGAATATATACAGTATAGATTCAGTGGCTTAATTAAAAGTTTTTATTGGGACAAATAGTTGAAGGAGAATGCTGACCTTTTGATAAAGAGGATAGCAGGATTTTTCTTTTGCAAGTAGAGCTTTTTATAAAGAGGGGTCCGAGCTTTTTGTAAGCCAGTGTTGCTTCAACCAAATGCTTACTGAGCTACTCGAGGCACATGGCTTTCTTGATTTGGTTAGCAAACCATAGTGTGGACAATCATATTTATTTTCTATGTATATGATATATCGTGAAGGCAGATAGTGATGATATTTTATGCAAGGTAGGCCCTTATCTGAGGGATTTGCAAAGCTCAATTTCACTCTCAAAAGAGAAAAATATGAAATATTCTATATGGAACCTGATCTTGTCATATTTTTTCATTGGATTATTTGGTCAGCCATCATAGGATTTCATAGGCAGTCTAACAGTTGTCCGTATCTGGTGTTCTTCAGTTTGATGAGTACTATGAAATCTTGATTGCAATGGCATTTGAATGCTTGTATGACTTAATTTTTTCCTTCTATTTGTTTATAGTGGAAATATCTCACGAGTTGCTGAAAATGTGTGTGTTTGCAATAGAATTATGTCATCTTCCATGGTGACTTTTAGGATTTATCCTGAAGTAATTTTAATGTGGCAGGCGTGGACTGTTGCTCAACTGATGGAAACATGCATTTATTTTCAAAATGGAAAAATGGATCAGTTGTACAAGTCAATATGTAAATGACACTAAAGGACATAATGGTTTCTCCAATCCAGTGGTTCCTAATGTTTGACCGATGATGGGAAAGAAATGAGATGGAGTAATAGATACTAATCGACATAGGCTTGACCAAGAAAGTCAAAATCATGATTCCATGCTCTTTTCTGCTTATCGAACAAATAAAAATCAGCATATAGGCTGCTCACATAGATAAGAGTATCTATTTGAAAGATTCATATGTCAGATGAGGCCTTCTATATTTGTATGATTCAAGAGTCAAGAACCATTACGAATGTAGCTCAATAAAAGGGTAGTGGTGTTGAACCTTATACGATCTGATCTTTCTTGGGTGTTGTTTAAAGTTTTGGATCTCATTCTTCTTGTATCAGATAATATTCTGTGTTCCAGATAAAATCTGCAATTAGTTTTAGGGTTTTAGGTCTATTGCTACTCCTCAGCTAATTAATAATGTTACATATATTGTCATGGGAGCTTTCATTTTCCCACTTAGATACATCTATCATCTATCTCATAATTAATGCTCTACTTGTTAGAAGATTTGGTGGTATCAAGAACTATAAAGTCATCGCTTTGTAGGCAGTCATAAATACTTTTGTTCTTTGGATTGACAGCCCATAAATATTACCTCGTTTCATATCTAATCATTATGGAGTGGTCTTATGGTCACTGACTGATGGTAAACCTTGCAACTATAGATGGTTTACCTCGATGCAGAGTATGAGCTTAATCTGATCATATTTTCACAAAAATATGTTCGCAATGTTATCATTGTTCAAGCTTTTGCAGCTGGATTATCTGTGCTTCATTCATTGTTATCTGATTGAACAGTTTCTCTAACATTAATATAAGGGCTGTGCAAAATGAACTTCAGTAATTAGCAAGAATCAACTTTTGTAATTTCATCTGGTAGCAACACACTGCCTTCCATATGTGCCTTTCTTTTAAGATGTTTCAAATGGGTTGTTTTGGTAGATAGTTGGTGCCGAGAACCCCGTATTGATGTCAGCAGCAGAACAGATTTTTGGTGCTGGTGGAAAGAGAATGAGACCTGCACTAGTGTTTCTTGTATCACGAGCCACAGCCCAAATGACAGGATTAAGGTAAGCTGTTTTTTCTCTTTTAAGTATTTAAATATCTAAAAATAAGCTTTTCAGCAGTATAAAAACATTGGCTAGTGCTGATATTCAGAGATGTTACACCGAAACATCGACGTTTAGCAGAAATCATTGAGATGATTCATACAGCAAGCTTAATACATGATGATGTATTGGATGAAAGCAGCATGCGAAGAGGTACTCTTTTTCTACCCTTTTGCTAATGCTCTGCAAAATTACATGAAACACAGATTGATCTCCTGCATATAAGATATTGGATAATAATATGTGAATAGTTAGTTGGGTAACTTGGGTGCCATGTCTTATGTATCAAAAGATAACTTAAGGGTAACTTTTCTCTTTCTCTAGCTAATTGCAAGTTGATACATAAAAAATAGTTATAGTTAAATCCTTGTTATTATTCTACTTTACCCAAATGAGTCTGTTTCTAAATTTACAATTGACCAAAATTTCCAATTCCATTCGTGATGCATCAATTATTAAGGATTCAAAAATTAAGTTGAAAAGTCTTTTTCTTTGAAAATTAATATCATAACTAGTATTTTTTTTCCTGTAAAAGGCTTTGATTTGTACAATAATATTATAAGCACAGAATTTCCTATCGAATACTTTAAGGACAATAGAAAATTAGTACAAGATTTTTCAAAAAAATCATACTGAAATATCCTTTCAGTCTTGTTTGCAAGTCACAAAGTAATCATGACACGATTAAAATTCAGAAACTAATAAAAAATAATAAACTGGACTTTGTATCTCTGCCAGGCTGGAAGGTTGTTCACAGCTTTCAACCTTGGAATTATAAAGAAGATTTTTCTTTGTGACATCTGGATGGATGTTTTTGACCATTTTCATGATTTTTAGAGAGGACTTAGACAATTGCTTTGCATTTCTAAACAATGACAGTGGACTTTAACATGCTAAATTCCTCTCTAACAAAAGGGTCCATGGGCATCATGATAATGGTGTTTTTTGTTTATCTTTTTCGTTGTTATTAATTTGACTATATCCTTAGTGCCAACTCCATTCTTTAGCATGTTCTCATTCGAACTTCCAGACAGAAATTTCTTCCCCTTTATTTCCATCAAGACTTATTAAAAAAGAAAACAAACTATCTATTGTGGGAAACGAAATGTAGTTTGTGGCTCAGTGACATTTTGACACAACCGACTCTTGCAACTTAACCAGACAATGATCTAAAAGATGATTCAACCTTGTTAATGTGAGACAAAATCTTATGTGATGCCAAAAGGGACTTTGACATCTTTCAATGAATTGAAACTTTTGTCAAGAAAGTAGCATTATGGTTCTTTTCTGCCCTTCAAACTGTACCCTTCTGAGTGAATATAATTTGTACACGTTAGCAGTGTAGAAATGATGTAACAATTAAATCAGCTTTGGAAAAAACAAATTTTTTATTTGCCGAACAAAAGATATCTTGGAAAAAAAAATGGCCAGGAGCATGTAGCTGTGCATCCTATATGCAGTGAACACCAGGTAAATTTTCCAATACCAAATTCTTTTGCTCTTGGTATAGAAAAATATCGGAGCTTGTTTAAATCATCAAAGTTTAGGTTTTTCTGCCACATTGTTTGTTACTTCATGATCCGTCATTAGAAGACTGCATTATCAGATTTCTTAAGGTGTAGATGGGAGCTATTGTTAGTTATCATGTGGATGCAGGCATGGAGATGACTACTATGATGATATTCTAACTCATCGCCTGATGTTGAATAATTAATGGTGTCCAAGATAATACCACCAATACAACACAATGTGCTACAACATGATTTCTTTTCCTACAAACTAAGGGCATATTTGCAATGTGATTCTTGGATTTTCTCAAGATCCTGTGATTGTAAATCACAATCACAAGAAGTGGTGATTGTGATTGCCAGCTGTGATTGTTCCTGCCTTGAATCTTATGAAAGTACAAGATTGATCTTGTGAACAACAATCACCACTTGGCCGTGATTGTTCATCCTGCTTGTGACTAAAGCAAATGCCCCTGAGATAATATTAGGAAAAATATTTGCTAGTTTGCTAGGTTAATGCAATGAGAAAAGGAGCAATTGCAACCTCTTTGGATGTTCACATGCCTTCTTATTCGACCTCAAACCATTTTGACTATGGTGCCATCCATGGAGCTGGTAGAAGCAGTATTATGATTGCAATCACAATTATCTCCTATTATCAGGATTTTCTCAATAATGCAAAATCGTACAATAAGTCAAAAAATTGTTTATCGAAAAAAATAGAAATATCTTGATACAGTCATGGTTGGCATTCTTGGAACTCGGTATAGGATCAGCCACATGCAACTCAGTGACTCGGGTGAGTCAACTCTGTGGCTTGAACGAGTCATGGTTTTTTATTTAATTTAATAGACATAAACAATAAACATATAATTTATACTGTAAAAAATTTTAATATACAAGTGAGCCTATGTGTTATGTGTATATATATACACACACAATATTTTTCTTAAATAGATGTGTACCATATGTACATATATAGAGATAGAGTGACCGAGCACCCTCATTTTAGCCAATACTTTTTTTTAATAATACATACGAATTTATTGACTTTAGTTTTTTTGGTTGCATGTAGATTCACGTTTCATGGAAGGAGCCTTTTTCCATCATTAATACAAAAACTACAGTCTCTCACATCCAATTAAGCATCTTATCGTTAATTATGGAATTAATGCTCCACCTGGTCACTGACTTTACTTTTTACACTGCTTGCATGTTTTCTTCATTTAGGTATTTAATAATCCACCTCTCCATCTCCCAATCACAAAGCCCTTCTCTTTTAAGCATACCCATATCCAACAGCCAACTCTCATGGTAAGATAAACTATCCACACCTTAAGTATATGGCTCTTGAATGGCCCCTCTTTGATATTACCAAAATCATTAAATATTTTATCTTCTTCTGATAAGGAAGCAATAATTTCTAACCATAAAAGCATGATTCGGTCTATTTAAGACTAAAACTCCCATGACTTGGTCGGTTCAACTAAGACTCAGTTGAGTATTGAAACTCGGCCAGGTTAAGTCCTAACCGAGTCATACTGATTTTTGACTCAGTTAGGGGCCGATATGAGACAACCCGGCGGAGTCACGAGTTGACTCACCGAGTTTGCCAACTATGGGTACAGTCATACTTAGAAGTACAAGAAAAATGAACAAAAATATGAAAACTTTAAAAAATAATGATAATATTGTGATAAAATCATGATATAGTAAAATAAGCTAGATTTTGCATTTCTCATTATTTTATTAGGCTTTCTGTTGTGAATTTCTCACAATAAAAGTGCAAGAAATTCAAAATTCTAGTGATATTGTGACTATGATTACAATTGTCTTGATTTAGAACCTTATTAAGCTCTTTTGAGAAATAAGAGCATGACTCATGTTGAAACAGAAATAGATGCATAGGCCGAGGGATGTCGTCATAGTAAGGCGATGCAAGTGTAACCTGCATGCACCATACCAAAATGTATGGATGAGATTTTCTTGTAGCACAAGTACCTTGTTGAGGAATTAGAAATTGAGGATGTATAATGCTTTCATCCCATATCTAAGACTCTTTGTTTAGTGGATGATGCAACTATTATGCATCTGAAGGACCCTCACAAGGATGTAGTAAATGGCAAAAGTGTAGTTCTTTGACATCCTTGTGCCCATAATAGGGCTAGAAGTGACTATATTTGCGCCCCCTTTCTCATCTTTTTTCTATAAAGTGCATATTTAAGAGGTAGGATTTGGGATATCAAGGTAAGATCAGAGCTTTTGGTTACAAATGAAGGAAATAATTAAGACTTTCAACACACATATTTGTGAAAGTGCCTTTGCTATATAAGAGTTGGAGAGTTAATTATGCATCTAGAAGGTATGCTGATATCATTTTATAATGATAAATGAAAGAATGTAAAAATATTTGTGTGAAGGAAGAGATAGAAAATGGGAAAAGTAAAGAGCCGGCAGTGATGCAAAATCGAGTTTGATAATGTTCCTTTTTTCTCTTCTCCTCTGTTGAAATATGAACATTAGGGAAGTGTACAGTTACAAATATGGTGATGATTATCTTATTCTTCTTTTTAATTTTATTCTCTCTTCTCTCTTTTTCCATCTTTAAGGATATCCTTGGCATTGCTTGGAAATTACTAGGAGGTGAACTAGGTATTTATAGGAGATGAGGGAAAATTAAGTGATGTCTGTTCAATTCTGGGTACCTATGTGTTGGATGTCGATTGAACTCTACATCTGGACATGAGATTTATGAACATCATATCTAGACATAGGATGGACAAGAGCCAGTTGAGTCTCAATATGATCCAAATTTAACTTGGATCTTAAAGGTAGAGACAAACAAAATCCAGACAGCTAAGTTGATTCTAGCCCTTGTCAAACATACAATTTTCGTCCTCATCAATTTCTACATTCTACCAGCTTGTTATGGATCAGCTATGAGCTTTTGAGGGTGTATTAGTGGAATATCACTTGTCCAGAGGGTGTTTAGATGGAAATCACTTGCCCAGAGTGGTACAAACTTCACACAAGTAGAGATGGCAGTGGACCGGGGGAAAGCGGGGCTCCGCCCCGCCTCGCCCCGTTTGGACTGGGGATGAAGGGTATGAAACAGGGATGGAGGCGGGGACGAAGGTTAAAATCCATCCTCGTCCGGGGGTGGAGGCGGGGATGGACGTGCACTTTTCCCCGCCCCGCCCCGTCCCCGCCACAATCCCCGCCTCATCCCTGCCCCAACCCGCCCCGACCACTTTTCCCCGCAATATCCCCACCCCGCCCCGCCTCATCCCCGTTTGAACCGGGGATGGAGAACATGAAACGGGGATGAAGGTGGGGATGGAGGATAAAATCCATTCCCCGCCGGGGATGGAGGCGGGGGTGGAGGATAAAATCTTGAGGCGGGGCGGGGGTGGAGACCTTGTCCCCCGCCCCACCCTGCCCCACTGCCATCCCTACACACAAGTGCCTATGTTCCTGTAAATGTGATTCCAGTCACATGGGCCGTTTATGGTTTTGAACTAATTAGAGTCTAGACCAGTCTCAGGGCTTACTCAAGGGACAACCTTGACAATATCATGGTGTATGGACGAGGTGTCTATTGCATGCATATTACGTTGTAAGAAATTCCACCTTTATAAAATGCACCTATGCTGACAAAAAGTCTGAATGTTGTTTTATTTTGTGCATTCAAGCATATAGGTTCATGCGCATGCAGTTGCACGCATGTGCAAGTTTCACAGCTTTGCCAGTCCTTAACATTTCAAGATCTCTTTAAGCAGCTATTTTGGCTATTCCTATGTGTTTTAAGGAGTTACGCTGAAATTAGATTTAATATTTGCAATTAGAGTGTTGCTTCTATTAATGCCTCAAGCATTCTGTACTAGATGCCCATGCATTTGATTCTAATTTGCTTGCTTATTTTAGAATTAGCAAATGCCTTGTTAGGGCCGGGCAACAGCTAGCCCAGCCCAGTTTTTAGACAGGCTGATCAACCTGTTGATGGGCATGGGATCAAAACCTTGGCCAAGGCACCGCCAAGATGGGCCAGGTGGTTCACGGACTGACCCTTTGTTACAAAAGGAAAAAGCATGGGCCTGGCAGGCATTGTCTACTTTTGATCATGCCAACCAGCGTGTTTACAAACCATAGGTTGTTTGACTGACCAGTGGGCCATCAACAGGCCAAGCCAAGGATCAAAGAACTGGCCCATGCCCGGCCAAGACAGGCTGGGCTTGGATGGACAGTGGGCAGTCCAGCTTGATGTCCAACCTCAGTCTTGTCCATGTGTACTATCAACCATACTCAAGGGGCTGTGATATTCTATGATGAGGGTGATATCTTATATGACTTGTGTTGAATATTCAAGTAGGTATGTCATGGCACATTGATGAGCAAACTAGCTTGACAAAATAGTACAGCAAATTTTAATAAAACAAAATCCTGAAGTACCCTAGTAACTATCCGGTGTCCATAATCAACAAATGAGTGTAGCTTTCTAACAAACTATAAGTATTTGAGCTCTCAACTTGATCAAGTTTTCTGCTCATAATGTGTTCATGCCAGAGAAGAAGCTTAATGTTTGTGAATGTTTTCAGGAAAAGCGACAATTCATGAACTGTATGGTACTAGAGTTGCAGTGCTAGCAGGAGATTTCATGTTTGCACAGTCATCATGGTACCTTGCGAATCTTGAAAATATTCAAGTTATAAAGCTCATTAGTCAAGTATGTATGCAGTTTCTCACATTTTTCAAGTTTATGCCAAAATGAAGTTTACATATATTAATATCCCTGTGAAACTCTGTGTGACAGGTCATCAAAGATTTTGCAAGTGGTGAAATAAAGCAAGCTTCCAGCCTTTTTGACTGCGACCATACTGTGGAAGATTACTTGCTGAAAAGTTACTACAAGACAGCTTCCTTGATTGCAGCAAGCACAAAATCTGCAGCTATATTTAGTGATGTCAGTGAGAGTGTATGCGAGGAGATGTACAATTATGGGAAAAACTTAGGTTTGTCATTCCAAGTTGTTGATGATATACTCGACTTTACACAGTCATCAGAGAAGCTTGGCAAGCCAGCAGGGAGTGATCTGGCTAAAGGAAATCTCACTGCTCCTGTTCTGTTTACACTGGAGAAAGAACCAATGCTCAGAGAAATCATTGACTCTGAGTTCACAGAAGTGGGGTCTTTGCAGTATGCTATTGAATTGGTTCATAAAGGTGGGGGGATTGAAAGAGCACGGGATTTAGCGAAACAAAAAGCTGCTCTTGCTATCCAAAGCCTACAATGCCTCCCTCAGAATGATCTGAGGGCATCACTTGCAGGAATGGTGGGATATGCTCTTGAGCGGTTGGATTAGATGACCTTATTGAATTGAAGCAAGATTAAGCCTTGAGAATTGAAGTCGAGGTAGATTATGATTTATTTGCACAATGCTGCTGTGTTTGGGGATCACCTATCAGTGCTTCAGACAGAAGGGTGGATGTATTGTACTAAGATTATCATTTTTTCCCCTGTATTCAGCAATGCTACTTTCCTCAAGCATTGTGAATAGTGTTGTAATTTGCTATTACTGCATTTGTTTGTTCAAGCTCATTGTTTATGGAAAATGCATTGCCACACAATGCTATATATTTAATTTGATCCCTGGGAAATGAAGCTTCATTTTCTTCCCTGTATTCAGCAATGCTACTTTCCTCGAGCATTCTTTCAGATATTAAATGAGTAACAGTGATCGTAAGTATGGCAGGCAGAGCCAGTGCGACTAGGTCTCTGATCATGGGGGCTGTTTCTCCGTGTAAATAAAAAAAGAGTAAAGTGTAGCTCAGTTTAGTTTAAAAATTGAATGGTAAAGTATTTTAACTCTTTTACCTCAGTTGATCGTGTAAAGAAACGTGCCTTATTTATGAGAAGTTTGAAGGTGTATAAATCCCTCCATTAAGTTCTGATCTTGGATTTGCATATCTATTTGGATGGTTACGCAGACATTACAAGTTCAGTCTGGCTCTATTGTTGTTTGTTGAAGTGACAATCACTCCACATCATATCGGTGAACTCTCTGGAGAGCCTACATTTTTGCATTATATTTGGCATATTTCATTTTCTCCAGCTTGTATGCTTGTGCAAAAACAACCATATCAGTAGATTCAGTACCTGCACCTCTCTCGCTCTCTCTGCAAGCGTGTTGGCTTCCAACTGATTATATCTTTTCTTACCTATATTTATTTTTTATTTGGAAAAGTATCTTTTCAATTATAATGAATCATTTTGTTTGTAGAAAATACTGTTATATTGAACTTCTCAAATTGGCGAGTCGACTGAGTTGACTTGTTGAGTCACGAGTTGCGGATCAAATTGATTTTTGATCAAGTTGATGGGTTTGCCAATTATAAATCAGGTATCACTCAGTAGAAGAAGGGATCCCAATATTCTGAAGTACTGAATATTTGTATATCATTTGAACCATGCTGATCAAGTTATATCATGGCCACGGTTTGGATTGTTAAGCATGAAATACATAACCCTTTCAGCATGCAACTATAATGTAACTCACAGAGAGAGAGAGAGAGAGAGAGAGAGAGAGAGAGAGAGAGAGAGAAGCGCCAAGGCCCGCAAGTGAGTCAACCTGCTGGTGGAGAATGAGATAATAGGTAACTCTTATATATATATATATAGCCCCTAGATAAACAAAAAAGCTAATAAAAATACTGATGCTTTTAAATAAACCACGGTTATGGACTAAACGTAACATAGAAATAATCTTTTTGTGGTGTGGGAGAGAGCATGTGATGATTGTCATTTCCAAAGCTTTGAAGAAGTTCAAATGCATGGTTGACATTATTTTATTTGGAGGCATAGACCTTGGTCCCCCTCCCCCCACAATTGCACCCCAACAACACAATACTTGATATTAAAATACGTAGAGAGATAAACCAAAGGGACACCCATCACACATGCATTCTCTTACACCGGGAATAACTACACGCCGATACCCAACGACTAGACCTCCTCTGACATTACATTCTTCATATGTTTCCTATGTTCGTTCTCTCTCTCTTTCAATGGCAGTCTTACTATCAAATTAACAAATATAATAAATAAGTATTTAAAATAATAATTGTCATACGGCTTCAAGGTTTAGCTAGAATAGATACAAACAATAAAGTAAAAAAATACTAATAATGCGATTATTAATTAAACACTTTCCTATTTCATGTAACATATTATATTCCTAAAAATAACAAAATAAGGTAAGATGATGTTATTATTATTAATTATGAGACTTTCCTGTTTCATCCAGCATGTTATATTCTTTTTAACAAAAACACATTAAAAGTTTTAAGTAATGTAAGTTCCTCAACTTTTTATAGACAGATTTTTTATTTAAGGAAAACAAATGGAAAACGTAAGAGAAACATGTTTCCCAAACAAGAGAAGTGTATTTCTCATGTAAAGCAAATAGGTTTACTATGTAATGGGAAACAAGGTTTTCATCCCACTACAAGAAAAATGTGGATTAGCGATGGATAGCATCCGTCGCATATTCCTGGTCGCTAATTAACAACAAAACTGATTTATCGTTAATTAGCGATGGATTAGCGACGAAAATAATCTGTCGCTAAATAAGCACGAATTTGGTTTTGTGACAGATACATATCCGTCGCTAATATGTCGCTAATTTAGCGATGGATTAGCGACAAATTATATTTTGTTGCAAAACCAAATATTAGCAACGGATATTATCTGTCGCTAATCCATTACAAAATTTAAAAAAAAAAATTAAAAAAATAAAAAAAAAATTTAAAAAAATTGTTTGAAATATAAATATCGAGAAAGCCGGTGATCAGACTTGGATAAGACAAATTTGTTTGATGCTCTGCTAGAAACTTACCAGGTCTACCACCAAAAACTTGATAAGACCCAGGTAATCAGACTTGGATATACATTCATATGCCACCTTAAAAAAACCTTCAAATAAAGCAAGAAAATTGTTCAATAGTGAAATAAAAAGTATCACCTGGTACATGTTTTCTAATCCAACATGTTTTCCTTCAAAAGCATAGGTCTCTACTGGTAATCTGAGTGACAAGGGAAAAAAAGAGCAAAGGGAAAAGATAAGTTAGTAAAAAAAAAGGAAAAATATTTGCCACATCTCACAACAACTGTAGTAAATATACTATCACCACAACAAAGCAGTAGATTAGCGACGACCACATTCCGTCGCTAATAGGCGTAGTGACGACGAGGCGACGGTATGCTTATGTCGAGAATTTTTTGACGCTAACTGGCGACGAAATAAATTCGTCGCCAGATCCGTCGCTAATTGCGATGGACTAACGAGCGCTTTATTCCGTCGCCAATCCACCGGTACTAAACGACGACCTCGGCTTGGAGATGGATTTACGTTCGTCGCTAAGACGTCGCTATATTTATATACATACCAACGGATGTTTCCGTCGCTAATCCGTCGCAAAAATGAAAAAAAATTAAAAAAAAAATTGAAAATTAAATACTGAGAACGGTACAATTTATATTTTCTGTACAATTTATATTTTATGTAAATAAAAAACAAACTACACTAAAAAATTCCATATAAAAGGAATCTACAACAATTAATCGTTCAACTTTAAAATTAACAAGTTTAATTATTTACAATTCAACAATTACAATTAGGAAACATAAAAAAATAGAACTTATTCAACACAGTTCTCTAATCATTGCCAAGATTTTGTACGTCTTCTTGTTCATTGCCTTTATCTGTCCCTTCAGCTCCGCTACGCTGATTATCGCTAGCAGCCTACACAAGAAAAGAACAGTCAGTATTGATAAACAAAATATAATAAAATAAATTACACACTATATGTGATTCTATCATGTGCTCATGTGTGTTCTAAGGCAATAAAAAAACTCTATATGTGATTCTATCATGCTCATATGTGCTCTAAGGCAGGCAAAAAGTTATATATGTGATTCTATCATGCTCATATGTGTGCTAAGGCAGTCAAAAAATTGAATATGTGATTATAGCATGTTCATATGTGTTCTAAGGCAGCTAGAAAAACTCTATATGTGATTCTACCATGCTCAGATATGCTTTAAGGCAGGCAAAAAGCTATATATGCGGTTCGATCATGCTCGTATGTGTGCTAAGGCAGTCAAAAAATTGAATATGTGATTATAGCATGCTCATATGTGCTCTAAAGCAGGCAAAGCAAAAAAATTTATATGTGATTCTATCATAAATGATATATGTTCTAAGGCAGTAAAAAAACTCTATATGTGATTTTGGCATGCTCATATGTGTTTTAAGGTAGTAAAAAAACTGAATATGTGATTATAACATGCTCATATGTGTTCTTAGGCAGTAAAAAAACTGAATATGTGATTATAGCATGCTTATATGTGTTCTAAGGCAGTCAAAAAAACTTTATATGTGATTCTATCATGCTCATATGTGTTCTTAGGCAGTCAAAAAACTGAATATGTGATTATAGCATGCTCATATGTGCTCTAAGGCAGGAAAAAAACTTTATATGTGATTATAACATGCTCATATGTGCTCTAAGGCAATAAAAAAACTCTATATGTGATTATAGCATGCTCATATGTGCTCTAAGGCAATAAAAAAACTCTATATGTGATTCTATCATGCTCATATGTGCTCTAAGGCAGGCAAAAAGTTATATATGTGATTCTATCATGCTCATATGTGTGCTAAGGCAGTCAAAAAACTAAATATGTGATTATACCTGAGAGGGACCTGCAATCGAAGATCCTCTATTCAGCACAATACTGGTGATCTCATCTCGAAGAAAGGGGGCAACAGTGTCATGGAAGTAGTAATTCATTGTGTCCTTAATGATCTGGCGTACATCATCACCGAAAAGAATAGGCTGCTGCTTGGAGCTTATGTCAGCGAAAGTAGTCTATGAGTCGTAACTGGAAGAAGCAATAACTGGTGAAGTGTTCAGATTACTCCGAAACCCGAACACGCGACCTTTTTTGGGTTCACTTGCTGCAGGATCAAATGATGGATGCTGAGTAGCGTCATCGCCATATCGCTCTACCATCTGTTGCTCATATGCCTCCTACAAAATAATGTTTAAAGTATGCATTAATAATTAATGATAATATTATGATAACTTGCATATTGCAATGATTATTAATAGAATAAATACATACCGTTGTCGTTCTCGCCTTCTCTGATACGAAGACTCCCGTGGTCTTCCGTTTATGTGTTTAAACAAACACATCCTTATATGGTACAATGCCTCCTTTTTCTGCTTCCTGCGAAGTTAAAGGACAAAAGATTTAGTACACAAGTTTGCAACAATACTTATAAAATTAATATTATATATTGATGAGTTACCATTTTCTTCAGGTGGCTCCCAAATGTCTTAGATCCACCTGTGTGTAGATGGGCTTCGGGCATTTTTGCTCGATTTTGTGCAACCTTTGCAGAGCGATTTATAAATGCATCTCCCGCCCACTTATCGCACATTTCATTCCAGTAATCTCTCCTGATAGTAATCGGGTCATGGCCCTTCCACTGTAGTGGATCATCTACTACGCCAGATGCTTTTTTTGCTGCAGTCTTCATAGTGTGCAGCATGTCTGCAAATCGATTGGCAGCCACCTTCTGCCACACCTTCCTTGCATCATTTTCTTCTATCGTAGTTGCGAAGCGATTCAAAGCCTACAAATATTTTCAGAAAGTTAGTAGACATTACTTAAAAAAATTAAATATGAAACACATTAACTATGAGGAACAACTGTATACCGTGAATGAGGACCATAATCTGTCTAACACCTCCTTTGGGTACTCTTTCCATTGAGCAACCGGTCCTGGTAGATGTTGAAGAAGTGAATTCCTAATCTCGCGTACTACTTCTTGTGGCTCAAACCTCGTGCTACGCATGAATTGTTATACAGTAAATATCAATATAAAATATTTATAAGATATGCAATAATTGAAAATGAAATACTTACGGTTGATTATCGATATACACTATTCGAATGAGTCTTCTTGTGCCAGACTGAGAAGACCCCGCTTCATGTGTTGGCTCCTGACTTGTGTGATCAACTGGTGTAGGTGGGTCGTGTATAGGCGAAACATCATCTGTAAAAAAATACGTTAGAAGTTCTCAGAATGCGCATTTGAACTAATCAAGCATCCAATTAGTTAATCAATATATACCTATCACTGGATCCCGTGAAGATGAAGGTTGGGCCTAGCTACTACTGGATGAGCGACCACTATAACCTCCACGAACCATATTCTAACAAATAACATATGTCATACAATACATTCAAATAATTCACATCAAGTATTATAATACATTAAAGTTATTCACATCAAGTATTATAATAATTCAAATCATTCATATCAGGTATTGCAATGCATTCAAGTCATTCACATCAAGCATTGCAATGCATTCAAATCATTCGCATCAAGTATTACAATGCATTCAAATAATTCAAATCATTCACATCAAGTATTGCAATAATTCAAATCATTCGTTGCATAAATTACAATACATTCAAATAATTTAAATCATTCACATCAAGTATTGCAATGCATTCGAATCATTCGTATCAAGTATTACAATACACTCAAATAATTCAAATCATTCACATCAAGTATTGCAATGCATTCGAATAATTCGTATCAAGTATTACAATACATTCAAATAATTCAAATCATTCACATCAAGTATTACAATGCATTCAAATAATTCATATCAAGTATTACAATACATTCAAATAAAATTCAAATCATTCACATCAAGTATTGCAATGCATTCAAATCATTCGTATCAAGTATTACAATACATTCAAATAATTTTTTTAATCATTCACACCAAGTATTGCAATACAACTCATTCATTCGCATCAAGTATTACAATACATTCAAATAATTCAAATCATTCACATCAAGTACTGCAATGCATTTAAATAGAGGTTTGTAGTATAAGATTTTGCTCACTAGCTTGAGAATTCTTCCTCGTCACTAGTTTGACTTTCTTCTTCTTCATTGTTTGTCCATCCACTTGGTACATCATTTGGATCACATTCCTCTATGAATGTTTCATCGGCCAATGGAGATATGACATGCATATCATGCGCAACATCGTGACCATAAGCGAAGTCATAGACATCATCTGATTGATAGTAATTGTTGTCTTCAGCTAACTCATCTTCCTGTAACTGATCATACTCAGGGTATAGTTTGGACTTCACCTTGCAAACTGCCCACCATTCATTTCTATCTGACTTTTTTATACTCGGATATGAAGTATAATAAACTTGTTGAGCTTGCGAGGCTAATATGAATGATTCATATGTTCCAGACCTTGATTTATGATTCACCTCCACAATGCCTGAAGCTTTGTCGAGTCTTGTTGCAGTTGGATCAAACCAATGACACTTGAATAAAGTTACCCTGTTATTTATGCCTAAGTAAGTCAACTCCATTATTTCCTCTATAACACCGTAGTAATCATGTTCATTTTCACCATAGCTACTACCCTTGACACACACGCCACTATTTATCGTTGATTTGTTTATACTGTAATCTTTTGTATGGAATCGATAACCATTTACGATGTACCCATTGTAGCATTGCACAACTTTGGTAGGACCATTTTCTAAATCACATATTTCTTGATCTTTAACATCACCATGGCGGACCTACATACAGACATAAACAATGATTGTGATTACGATCAATTAAGTAACTTAGTGTTGTTTATAAGTACAAAATTTATGTTAGCTTCTTTACCAACTCTTTCAACCACTCGACAAACTTAGTTTCACGTTCTTTTTGTACTTCTGCATCAGTGAGATGTGAAACTTCTCTTTGCAACTCCAGATCAAATCGTCTGCAAATCACAAATACTTATATTACCGAGCCATGTATCCACATATAGAACATAAAAGGATTTATAATTGTGTTGCATCTACATATACTTACTCGATGTATGGGTCGATCGCTGAGCAATTAAAAAGAATATAGATGTGTGTTGCGTCTTGCTCTCGATCTGTCAATAGCCTTGATCGGCAACTACCAAATGCATGCCCAAGTGGTTGAAATATCGACAGCTTGTCAGCTACAGTTACTTGTTCTCCATCATCGTTACGGGGCGGGCATGTGTAACGTGTTGGAATATGAGGTTCGAAGTACATAGATAAGAAATTTGAAATCTCTTCTAAAGTGTACGCCTCACAAATAGAGCCTTCTACTCTTGCTTTATTACGAACCTTTTTTTTTAGGTCAAACATGCATCTGACAAGAATATACATTTCAAATTTTAAATATCTGTCATTAAAGAGACAAATATAAAAAAACATATACCTTTCAAATGGGTACATCTATCGATATTGCACAGGGCCACCAACCCTTAGTTCATATGGCAGATGTATGATCAAATGTTCCATAACATCGAAAAATGCTAGCGGAAATATCTTTTCTAACAGACAAACAGTGGTGATGACAGAGTCCTCGAGATTCTTTACATCTGATACTACGACCTCCGATGCGCACAATGTTTTGAAAAATCCGCTCAACTCAAACAATACCCCCCATATAGGTTTGTCTAACATATCATGGAATGCTAGGGGTATCAATCGTTGCATAAAGATATGACAATCATGGCTCTTCAACCCATATAACTATCCATCGTCAATCTTCACAGCCCGAGCAATGTTAGAGACATATCCATCTGAAAATCTCAGTTGTCTCAACCATTGACATACATGTTTTATTTGATCAGGTCTGAGCACGTACTTTGCCTTTGGTTTCAGTACCTTGCCATTATACTCTTTGAGTTTCAATTCTGGTCTTTTACATATTAATTTTAAATCCATACGAGCCTTCAGATTATCCTTCATTTTTCCTTTAACATTCATTACTGTATTGAACACATTATCAAAACACATTTTTCTCTACATGCATCACATCCAAATTATGTCGTATCAATAGGGTCGGCCAATACGGTAGTTCCTAAAAAATAGATTTCTTCGTCCAATTGTGATCCTTCCCAAATCCACGGAAGGGTGTAGGACATCGGGCATCTGTTAATACATCTGGAAAATATCGAAATCTTCTTAGAATCTCTATGCCAGACAATCTTGAGGATGGGCCTTTCATTTCAGTTGCGCCCGCTTTAAAGGCATTCTTTTGTCGTCGGAATGGATGGTCGCTGGGTAGAAATCGACAATGGCACTCAAACCAGCAAGACTTCCTTCCATGCCTCAATCTAAAAGCTTTGGAATCCTCCATGCAGTACTGACAAGCCAACCTCCCATGTGTGCTCCAACCAGATAGCATACCATATGCAGAGAAATCACTGATTGTCCATAGAACAACGACCTTCATGTTGAAATTTTGTTTTTTGTGGGCATCATACGTGGTAACACCGTCATCCCACACTACTTTTAGTTCATCAATCAATGACTTTAGATATACATCAAGATTTTGGCCAGGTGAGGTCGGACCAGAGATCAACAGAGACAAGAAAAGATTTGGACGTTTCATACACAAGCTTGGTGGAAGGTTGTATGAAGTTACAAATACTGACCAGCATGAGTATGGAGTTGATCTACCCCCAAATGGATTAAATCCATCTGTACATAGATCGAGTCTAACATTTCGCACTTCCATTGCGAAGTTCTGATGAGTACGATCAAAGTGCTTCCAAGCTTCAGCGTCAACAGGATGCGTGATCTTGTTTTCATCGTGTCGAACTTTATTTGCATGCCATCTCATGTGTTTAGCTGTCCTTGAAGACATATACAATCACTGCAATCTAGGAGTGATAGGAAAGTAGCAGAGCGACTTGTATGAAACTTCCTTTGATCTCGTGCTACCATTGCCTCTTGTCTTTGGCTTGAACCGAGTATGCCCACATGACGGGCATGATATGTTGTTTTCCTGCTCCTTGAAATACAACATGCAGTGATTTGGACAAGCATCAATCTTTTTGTAACCCATACCTAGAGCGTTGACCATAACTTTCGCACGATAGAAATTTTGTGGCAATTTCTCATCTTTGGGCAACATACTCTTCACAATCATGCACAAACGGTCAAAACATGATTGACTCAAATTATACTCGGACTTCAAATTCATTAGTTGAAGAACTGCAAACAAGATAGTGTAACTCTCACAACCGTTCCAAAGTGGCTTATCAACATCTCTAAGTAAATCATAAAATCTACTAGCTGCATCGTTTGGTGATTCTTCATCTACGGCAGTTCTTATATCACTAGAACTCATAGCAGAACCCAGTTCTGTTCCTGCGGCATCAAATATCAAATTCGTATATGGATTATCGTGCACCACATTCACCCGTGCATCAAAATCGTTTCTAAATTCTTCTCCATGAAACATCTAGTTCTGATAATCACTCATAAAACCCTTTCTGTATAGGTGATGTCTAACGCTATGAGGTTCTACAAATCGATTATTCTTACAAATCTTGCAGGGACACCTAATCTGACCTGTGGGATCTACTGTACTGACACTTGCCGTTGCAAATTCAATAAAACTGTCAACACCGTTCATATATTCATGCGATAACTCATTGTCCACTATCCTACGGTACATCCATTCACGGTTTGCAGTCATTTTCTTATGATGTTACGAATAATAGCCTAACGAATTAAAAGAGAACAATCAGAATGCTACAATGAAGAACATATCAAATTTATCATGCAATATATGATATCATACAATAACAAGAATTTTGATGCATACATTGATAACTTAATATTTTCATGTGCAAACTATTAATGACACGATACAATCATTTGAAACATGATTTCATTATACAATTTCACATGGAAGTCATAATCAAATTGAAAGTAACTATATGCAAGCATGGATACAATTACATCAAACATTGCAATATATCGTAATAATTCATATCAAACAAATGACAAACATGTACCTGCAGCAAACACACTTCAATATCTCACTAATTACTACCATGCCTAGCATGAACTTCGTACTCCAAAAATAAGAACACTTCAATATTCATACATTAAAATCATGCTCAGCACGATATCCGAACTCCAACGAAGCAACCCTAAATATCAACAACTAAGTGAGTGTGTGAACAATAAAGTGTTACATCTAATAAATTAAATAACATGTGATACGCTTGCATCACTTACTCACTACGGGTATTTACCCGATTTGCATTGTTTTTGACACTTACTTACCACAGGTGGCTGAGCACGAGCTGGTTCCGTTGAAAAATCTGCACAAAAAAACACTGTTTTAAAATGAAGTCACCACGAAAAAAAAAAAACTGTTCTGCAAGGGGTCGACTCCCCTGCTGTTCCGGCAGGGGGTCGACCCCCTTACGAAACATAAGGGGTTAACCCCCTTACGGAACGTAGGGAGTTAACTGCCCCCCTGTTCGGGCAGGGGCTCGACCCCCAACCTTTCCGCCAGTGAGTCGACCCCCTGCCGAAACAGCAGGGGGTCGCCCCCCTGCCTGAGCAGGAAAGGCTTGACCCCCGCCTGTTACGGCAGGTGGTTAAACCCCCTGCCGGGGTCGACCCCCTGCCCGGGTCAACCCCGTGCCGGGGTCGACCCCCTGTCGGAACAACAGGGGGTTAACCCTCTGCGTTTTCCGGCAGGGGTCACGCAGGGGGTTAACCCCCGCGTTTTCACGCAGGGGGTTAACCCCCCCCCTCCCCCCGCACATTTTCTGGCAGGGGGTTAACCCCCTGCCGGAAAACACAGAGGCTTAACCCCCGCATTTTCACGCAGGGGGTTAACCTTCGCGTTTTCACGCAGGGTAATCCCCTACGTTTTTCGGCAAGGGGTTAACCCCCGCGTTTTCACGCAGGGGGTTAACCCCCCCCACCCCCCGCGTTTTCCGGCAGGGGGTTAACCCCCTGCGTGAAATCGTGCGACCGTACCGGCGGACGGTGGGAGTGGGACCGACGAATGACGGGAGTGGGACCGGCGAACGGCGGGAGCGGCGAACGGCGAGAGTGGGACCGGCGAACGGCGGGAGCAGCGAAAGAAGAAAAGGAAAAGCTGTCTGGGATTAGGGTTATTTGAAATTTAGCGACGGCTTAGCGACAGATTTAATCTGTCATGAAGCCCACGTAAATTAAATTTACGAAACCCGTGACGGACGATACGTCGTCGCCAAGTCCGTCGCTACTTAGCGACAGACTAACGTTTGTCGCAAGAGTCGTCGGTAAATCGTGCGGCCGTAACGACAAAATAGTATGTCGCAAAATCCGTCACTATTTAGTGACGGATTTTGCGACATACTATTTTCCGTCGCTAGTTTCGTATGTTTCATGGAGTGTAGTGACGGATGTGTTTCGCTCGTTAATCCGTCGCTAACTAGCGACGGAAATATTATGTCGCTACCGTCCGTCGCTAACAACGTGTTTTCTTGTAGTGTATTGAGACAAAATTCATGTGTATAGGTTGTTCACAAAATCTCCCAGAAGCTATATTCATGGAGGTATGATTGTTTAGTAACAATTGTCAAATCTATTGCAATACACCAGCCCTTGGAACTTCAAAAATCAGACAACTGATTTTCAGAGGGTTCACAATTTGCATCCTTCCATCTATATCAATACATTTTTATACTGAAGATCCATTCAACAACTTATCATATTGTCTATAGACACACAAGATTAGGACTAAGTGATAAGAAGTGATGCCAGGGGCATTATTGTACACTAATAGCATATTATTTGAGAAGAGACCTGCTTGTGCAAGTACACATACTGCACTTCAAGGTGCAAGGTTGTCATTGCAGACTTGCAATATTTTGATAACTTAGGTTTGAAGCCCATTATGAATTTGGCAGTATATATATATATATATATATATATATATATATATATATATATATATATATATATATATATATATATATATATATATATATATATATATATATATATATATATATATATATGCTATTAGAATATCTGACATTTTAGGCACAAAATTAAAAGAGTTGGTCCCAGTGATAATGAATTCATATGGCAGGTAAAACTCAATTCCGATATACAGAAAAAAAAATTAGGGAAAAAAGAGGTGGCTCTCACAATTCTCGAAAATGTTAATACCACCTTTCAAATGCTAATCCCAATTCCAAGGAAGAAGTTTCATAGCAGTCTATGACCAAGATTTCAAATGAAAACAGCAACACTCAAATTTCAACAGAATGATTCCGTCCCAACCCTATCCTTCAGAGAAAAAAAAAACAAGGATTCCATGTTGCTGTAAGAAAGTGAATAAACATAAATTGTACCTTGCCACTAACTGAAACAATGTCCCCCACTTTATGCTTTGATTCAAGGCTTTTAAGAAAGAACATACTTTTGTACAGGACACTCACAGTGTTCAAGGTATAGGCTCGTAAAGTCAGTGAATGAACACAAATGTCCTGACCACCATAGTACAAAGATGAGCTAAGAAAGAAGGGCTCTACTGCATCCGAGAACAAAAAGAAAAGAAAATTAAGAAAACAATAATGAACAAACATAGAATACATATTATAACAGAATATACAGTCATTCAAATACAATCCTTGAAAAGGTTAAACTATTAGAAGTATAAACATACAGATAGTGTCCCTTTGAAACAAGATTGAGAATTTAGTATCATAGCTGAAAGAAGAGTTAGAGCCCATGGGGAAATATGGATATTTTCTAATCATTTACCTCCAACAAATAAGTGGTGCCTTGCAGAGAACAAGAAAAAAAAATAAAAAAAATGGGTGCCTCCATGCCTGTAGTAAAGTATACATAAGTGCATTCGCACCCTACTGCAAATGCAGAGGAATTCTTTTACATTAACCAATGCCATGTAAGAAAGAATTTTGTTTTCAAAGACCCTCCTTTTAGAAACTTCATACATGGTCTTAACTACTTGGATGTACACATCAATGTCATGGACAGAGGAACTTCTAATACATGGACGTCATGCTCATGCCACAACAACATAGGATTGTTATAGCTAGACCAACAAGAAGACACACATGGAGAATCAACCAAATCTATAAAATAAACATTTTAACAACCATGTGTACATAAAAAAATTTGTCAATAAATCATGACGCACCGAAGTATAAGCGCATCCTGTGATGAAAATCAACAATTCAACAGAAAAAGTACAAAACAGGATTGTTCATGCACCAGCAGAATTATATTTGGTCTTCTCCACTGACTGATCGTTATGCTTTCTCCATGATGCTTCATAATGAGAGCTTCCAGTCCCCTGTTAAAAGATCACCAAAATAAGAATCAAACTCTCACATATGAAATAAGCAGGTAAGTAAAGATATGGCAGAAGCACTATTTTCTATTAAAGGAGAAACACAATGCCACTGGAATATGAACTGAAGTAATAACAAAAAAAATGAATAAGAAACTTTATAAAACAAAGATACTAGAATGAAAATTCATAACTACAAAAATAAAAAATAGAAAAAGAAGATTGGATTATTGGCTACTGATACAATCCATCAGAAAAATAATCCCAAGTTTGTCTCCTAAGACAATCAAATATACTCAAATTGATCTGAAGATTCAGAAGAAACACAGCTGAAAATCTAATTGCCACATAAAAAAAAAAGTAGTTTAACCAGTGTCAATTAAGAGCATATTGCAATTCGCCCCATCTATTAAAAGAAAAAAATCCACAAAAATTAGAGCAACCCCAACACCACAAAGATAAACTCCTCTCACACACACACACACACACACACACACACACACACACACACACATATATATATATATATATATATAGAGAGAGAGAGAGAGGAACCACTCACTGTTAGATTGGCGGTGGTGGTCGGAATCCTTGACGCCGGTGGCCGAAACCCCTTTCACTCGGTAGTCTTGGAGCTTGGCGGTGTACTTCTTCTAGACGCCGAGGATTATGGTGTCGGTGCCACAGACGCCCACCTGGAAGAGGTGTCGGTGATGGAGGTGTTGGGACCGGTGATAGTGGTGGCCGACGATGGGGGACCGACTATGAGTTTGGGAGAGAGAGAGAGAGAGAGAGAACTGAACAGGGCGAAATAGAGGTGTTGGGACAGGCGACAGTGGTGGCCAATGATGGGGGACGACGATGGTGGTGACCAGTGTTGGGGGACCTTGGCTAACGGTTTGGGAGAAACATGGCTAGATGAAGGTATTGGGACTGGTGACAATGGTGACCAATGATGGCAGACAAACGATGATAGTGGTCGGAGAGAGAGGGTTGGCAACAAGGATGGGGCTGGTTGGCGTTGAGGGACCACGACTAAGAGGGAGAGACATCAGGGTGCCATCACCGGCCTCTCACCATTGGCCTCGCAGCCCAACCGCTGCACAGGGGTCGAGAGAGAGAGAAGGGGAGAGAGGGAGGAAGAATTTTGTGCCCCGGTTTAAATCGAAAAGTAGTGACGACTTAGCGACGAAAACATTCCATCGCAAACGTCACCGTAAATTAACGACGGATTAGCGACAGATTTTTTTCATCGCTAATTTACGACAGAGTTTGCAGCGAAAAGTTTCTGTTGCTAATTAGCGACGAATTTTAAAACAGAATTGTTCCGTCGCTAATTCCGCAACTAATTTCAATTTTAGCGATGACTAGTTTTCTCTACCTGATCCGTCATAAATTTGCTACAAAAATAATCCGTCACAAATTTTCGTCGCTAATTAAGGTTTTTCTTATAGTGTCCAGTAAGAAATGCATTAATTTTCTATGAATTTCTTAAAGTTTTGCACAAGTTTCAAAATGTGTATCCACGATCAAGTAGAGCTTATGGTAAACCTTGCTTTTGACCATGCGATCATTTGATTGGACAATTCAAGATTAATGCATATAGAGACACCAAAATTTAGTGCCTACCTGCCAATTTGTACTTGCACACACAATATGAGCATTTGTATGAATGTGGATCATGAACAGGGATGAAGCACAGATCTAGACTAAGGTGAGCATAAATGCACATAGATTTTACTTTTATATAGAGACATCATAAATGCACGTAGATTTTACTTTTATATAGAGACATGTAGAGTATAACTCTAAATTATAGAGGCACAGAAAAAGCATATAGAGTTAAAAAAAACCAAAATCAAAACCCTAACTCCTACAAATATCATAAATTATGTATTTATGCTAATTGATAAAAAAACTTAACATTCTAACCAAAATCAAATCATGCAATATTCATGAATTCATGCCTAATGGAAACTAAAAAACTAAAAAAATCTAAAAAACCATAACTAAACATCTATGTCATTCTAAAAAACCAAATCAAAACCCTAATTCCTAATAACATCATAAGTTATGCATTTATGCTAATTGATAAAAAAAGAACCTTAATATTCTTATAACCAAAATCAAATCACGCTATATTTATGGATTCATGCCTAATGTTAATTAAAAAAAAAATACAGACAAACCCTAAAACCATAACTAAACATTTATGCTATTTTAGGAAAACCACAATCAATACTCTAATTGCTACAAACGTCACAAACTATGTGTTTATACTAATTGATAGAAAAATCCAAATATTCTAACCAAAATCATGAATTAATGTCTGATGCTAATTGAAAAAAATACATAGAAGAAACCTAAAACCATAAGTAAACATTTATGTTATTCTAAAAAACGCAAATCAAAACATTAGTTTCTACAAACATCATAAATTATGCATTTATGGTAACCGACAAAAATGCCTAATATTTCAACCAAAATCAAATCACATAATATTTATGGATTAATGTTTAATGGTAATTAAAAAGCATAAAAAACCCCCTAAAACCATAAACTTTACATTTATGTTATTCCAAAAAGCTAGACACAAACAATAAAGTAAAAAATAATAATAATGTGATTATTAATTAAATATTTTCCTATTTAATGTAGCATATTATATTCTTAAAAATAACAAAATAAGGTAAGATGATGATATTATTATTAATTATGAGATTTTTCTATTTCATCCAGCATATTATATTATTTTTAACAAAAACACATTAAAAGTTTTAAGTAATGTAAGTTCCTCAACTTTTTATAGGCAGAGATTTTTTTTTAAGGAAAACAAATGGAAAACGTAAGAGAAACATGTTTCCCAAACAAGAGAAATGTATTTCTCATGTAAAATAAATAGGTTTGCCATGTAATGGGAAACAAGGTTTTCATCCAGTAAGAAATGCGTTAATTTTCCATGAATTTCTTAAAGTTTTGCACAAGTTTCAAAATGTGTTTCCATGATCAAGTAGAGCTTTTGACCATTCAATCATTTGATTGGACAGTTCAAGATTGGTGCATATAGAGACACACCAAAATTTAGTGCTTACCTGCCAATTTGTACTTGTACACGATATGAATATTTGTATGAACGGTGATAATGAATAAGGACGAACCTAGGGATCTAGATTAGGGTGGGCATAAATGCACATAGGTGTTACTTTTATATACAAACATGTAGAGTATAACTCTAAATTATAGAGCGACAAAAAAGCACATAGAGTTAAAAAAAACCAAAATCAAAACCCTAACTCCTACAAATATTATAAATTATGTACTTATGCTAATTAATAAAAAAATATTCTAACCAAAATCAAATCTTACAATATTCATGGATTCTTGCCTAATGGTAACTAAAAACACTAAAAAACTGCAACTAAACATTTATGTCATTCTAAAAAATCAAATCAAAATCCTAATTCCCACTAACATCATAAGTTATGCATTTATGCTAATTGATAAAAAAGAACCTTAATATTCTTATAACCAAAATCAAATCATGCAATATTTATGGATTCATGCCTAATGATAAAAAAAAAAGCACAGGCAAACCTTAAAACCATAACTAAACATTTATGCCATTGTAAGAAAACCACAATCAATACTTTAATTGCTACAAACATCATAAGTTATAAATTATGTATTTGTACTAATTGACAAAAAAATCCTAATATTCTAACCAAAATCACATCATGCAATATTTATGAATTCATGCCTGATCCTAATTAAAAAAAACTCATAAAAGAAACCTAAAATCATAACTAAACATATATGTCATTCTAAAAAAACCAAATCAAAACATTAGTTTCTATAAACATCATAAATTATGTATTTATGTTAATTGATAAAAAATGCCTAATATTTGAACCAAAATCAAATCACATAATATTTATGGATTAATGTTTAATGACAATTAAAAAGCATACAAAATAACCCTAAAACCATAAACTAAACATTTATGTCATTCCAAAAAATCATATCAAAACCCTAAATCCTAAAAAATATCATTCATAGATATGCTAATTAAAAAAAGCTTAATTAAATATTTATGTTATTTAAAAACTAAATAAAAAGCTTAAATCCTAACAAAAATCAAATTTAGAGGTTGATAATCAAAATCAATTATTTATTAATTGAATCGTGCTTAATGGTAATTGAAAAAAATATAACACAAAAAAACCCTAAAACCTAATTGCATATTCATGTCATTTGAAAAAATCCAAATCAATAATATAAATCCTTAAAAAAATCATAGATTTATGCCAATTAAAAAAATTAAAACCCTAGTATTCTAATCAAAATAAAAAATTTATATTCATGCCAAATTCTAATTAGAAAAACAAAAAAACCTTAAAACCCTAATGAAAATTTCTTGCTATTTAAAAAATAAATTAATAGCCTGAACCCCTAAATACATTATGCTAATTGAAAGTAAAAAACAAACAAAACCTTAAAACTCTAATTAAAATTTCATGCTATTTGAAAAAAACTAAATAAACAACCTAAATCCCTAAATACATTATGCTAATTGAAATTTAAAAACAAACAAAATCCCTTATATCAAAACCCTAAAAAAAGATAGAAACAAGAAGAAGATCCAACCACCAGGGCCAAGGGTGTGCACTAGAGAGGTCGTCGAACGGTGGATGGCTAGATACAGTCCAACGAAGTTTTGAGAGAGAGGTGGGTAGTACCATAGTAGGTACTCGCCACTTGGGCTCGGGTGGGCCATGGCCCCTTTGGGTTGGGCACGAGTGGTGCCCACCTTGACCCGGTGCACTGCCCACCTGCCCTACGGGTCAGGGTGAGCATTGCCCACTTAGGTGCCCACCCTACCAACAGTGTGGCTCCGCCCCTGGCCATGAACATATGTTTTGGAGTAGTGAGGCCCCGTGTACCTATGAATTGTGAACTGTTAATTTTTGACACCTATGAGAATCCTAAATGGCAATGATATGTCCCAAAGCACGTGTTTTATTATATAAGCCATCATCATATGCAAGGTATTGTTGACCATTTGTTCATTTCATGAATAATTTAGGGTGGGGGCATACTAAAACATAAGATACTTCATCGAACACTCTCTCTCTCACACACACGCACACACACACACAGAGAGGAGAGAGAGAGTTTTCATAAATATAATTCAAGTATACAAAATCACATTTTTTAATCCGATTATGATAATTCAATAGTCGATTCCAAGCAAATGGGTCATGCCAAATGCATCTGCAAGGTTAGATTTGAAAAAAACCTTATGAAAATCTCGTTTAATACTAGTTTACATATTTTGTTAAAAAAAACCCTGACTGTTTCATAGATCAAATCTTTATATATTTATTTATTTCTTATAATTTATTTAGGAGAATTATACTTGAATGTTTTAAAACATCTAAAGTTTTTTAAAATGTGAAAAAGCAATGCTAAAAATGTATTAAAAAATTTATAATACAAAGTATTGTGAACCACTAATTTTTAGTGCAAAAAACGAGTCTAAATATCAAAAATTATAATCATGTTGCTTACTAAATCAATGACAATGCCATCACATCATCATTAGTTGTAGATTCTAGACCTTATTATTAAATATATATATATATATATATATATAGAGAGAGAGAGACCTGCCTAACAAAAATGTAGGGGTACTTTTGAAGCTCCGCTAAAGGTCAAAAAACCAACTGCTAGGACCTTTAGCGTGCTGCAAAGGCGCCACTAAAGGTCCCTTTTACAATGGATGCTTGTGTGTGTTGACGCTCAATGCACGTTCATTTGCGTCAGGCACAAAGGTAGTCAGACAATATATATATATATATACACGACCCTTTTCTGATGCTGATCCAGCGCATATCAGCAGCTATTTTTTTTTTCATCAAAGGACGCTTAAGCGGTGGTGCATCATTTTCTGCCCAGACCTTTAGCGGACCACCGCTAAAGGTCAAAAAAACCAAAAAAAAAGGAGAAAGGGAAACACCCAGCACGTCTGACCCTATGTTCAATGGGTTCGATGATGCACCCAATCGTGTATATATATAGAGAGAGAAATTGAGAGAACTGAACATATTAGGCCCCATTTTTTTATCTGCCCCATAGGTTTTAAGTGTTTTATGATAGATATGAACCATTAGATGTGCTTAGCATGCTCAATTTAGTGGGACTCGACTCTTTGATCATGTTTTTTAAATGAAAAAATATATTTTTACGAGTTAAGAAAAACTGATACCTTAGCCATTGATTTTAGATACAGGTTAGATTTCAGCAATCCAAAAACCACTTTCCACTAAACAAAACCTATAGATCACATTTAAGGTGTTAGACATGAGAAAAAAATACTTAAAATTACTATTTTTAAAGGGGCCTAATGAGACCTAACAAAAAAGGGGGCCTAAAGAAGGGAAGGCCCTAATATATATATATATATATATATATATATATATATATATATATATATATATATATATAGAGAGAGAGAGAGAGAGAGAGAGAGAGAGAGAGAGAGAGATTCAACATTACCACTCATGAAGATCAACAAAATGTTGAACCCATGAACTCAACAAGAGCAAAGTCAAAACAAATAAAGAAAGCAGAAGAGAAAAAGAACATCAGACAGATCAAACAGGCTCACGCCGGAGCCGCTTGCCCATATGGCAGCAAAAGAGAGGTAGCATCAGCAGGAGGGAGCGAAAGATCACTAAGATGCATACGCAAGATCGCATAAACATCTACCAAGATTTTATGCACCAGGTTTTGAATGTTAACTGAAATTTGACTAAAATGAGCATCGTTTCGTGCCATCCAAACAAACAACCAAAAAGTAAGTAACCACGTTCGCCAGATGAACCTCCACTTCGTGCTGCGCCTAATATAAACCGGGCCCAAGATCAGATCTAACGCAAAAGACTCCTCCTTAACAAACACTTCCGGATGCCTCTAGGTCCTGCTAAAGAGTTTCACAAATATTGGGCAAGACCAGAACAAGTGAAACATAGATTCTTCTGCAGCTTGACAAAGCACGCACCAACTCGGGAGCTGAATGCCCCACTTTTTTAAATTATTGTGGGTATGAATCCTATCGTGCAAAATTAACCATGACAAGACTCGAGAACGGGGAGAAGGACCCTTCTCCCAAAGTACATCCTTGGGCAACCAATCAGCCCTCGGGGGGAGCAACGATCTATATACTTTTTTGGTGAGAAACGCTCCGCTTGGCACCAGTGCCCACTGCAACCACTGATCAAAATTTTTGGAGTCCTCAAAATGGTCTCTAAAGCAGACTAAATCCCTCAACCACGATTTACGCAAGTGCGAGAGCGCTAAACCCCGGGTTCTCAGACGAACCGGGATAAGAGCAGAAGCCCCATATTTAGCAAGAAACAAACAAGCACAAGGGTTATCCGGTTGGTGGGCTAACCAACATTGCTTGGCGACAAGAACAATGCTCCACAGTCTGGGCGCAAGAATGCCTAAACCAACCATACGCCAAGGTAAGACCACCGAACACCAACCAATCAAGTGACCCTTACCCTTGAGTTGACACCCAGACCATAGAAAACCTGCCAGCAAGCACGTCAGCTGCTTCTCTACTCCCACAGGCATCACAAACATAGACATGAAAAATTCTGAAATAGTTGAAAGAACATGTCTGACTAAGGTTAGACGACCGACGATGAAGAGATAAGATGACAGCCATGAAAGCAATTTGTATTTCACTTTTTGAAGCGTCGAAGCCCAAGCAATAGAAGAGATGTGCTTCACTTGTAACACTACAACAAAGCAGTAGATTAGCGACGACCACATTCCGTCGCTAATCCGTCGCTAATCCATCGCTAACATGGTTAGCGACGGATTAGCGACAATGAGGCGACAGTATGCTTACGTCGCGAATATTTCGACGCTAACTGGCGACAGAATTATTCCGTCGCCAGGTCCGTCGCTAATTGCGACGGAATAACGAGCGCTATATTCCGTCGCCAATCCGCCGGTACTAAACGACGACCACGGCTTGGCGACGGATTTACTTCCATCGCTATGCCATCGCTAGATTAATATGAATAGCGATGGATGGTTCCGTCGCAAACACGAAAAAAAAATTTAAAAAAATTATTTGAAAATTAATTACCGAGAACTGTACAATTTCTATTTTCTGTACAATTTATATTTCCTGTAAATAAAAAACAAACCACACAAAAAAATTCATATAACAAGAATCTACAACAATTAATCGTTCCACCTTAAAATTAAGAAGTTTAATTATTTACAATTCAACAATTACAATTAGAAAAAATAAAAAAAATAAAACTTCTTCAACACAGTCCTCTAATCATCGCCAAGATTTTGTGCGTCTTCTTGTTCATTGTCTTTATCTGTCCCTTCAGCTCCACTACCCTGATTATCGCTAGCAGCCTACGCAAGAAAAGAACAGTCAGTATTGATAAACAAAATATAATGAAATAAATTACACACTATATGTGATTCTATCATGTGCTCATGTGTGATCTAAGGCAATAAAAAAACTCTATATGTGATTCTATCATGCTCATATGTGTGCTAAGGCAGTCAAAAAATTGAATATGTGATTATAGCATGTTCATATGTGTTCTAAGGCATCTAAAAAACTCTATATGTGATTCTACCATGCTCAGATGTGCTTTAAGGCAGACAAAAAACTATATATGTGATTCGATCATGCTCGTATGTGTGCTAAGGCAGTAAAAAAATTGAATATGTGAATATAGCATGCTCATATGTGTTCTAAGGCAGGCAAAGCCAAAAATTTTATATGTGATTCTATCATAAATGATATATAACATGTTCATATGTGTTCTAAGGCAGTAAAAAAACTCTATATGTTATTATAGCATGCTCATATGTGTGCTAAGGCAGTCAAAAAACTAAATATGTGATTATAATATGCTCATATGTGTTCTTAGGCAGTCAAAAAACTGAATATGTGATTATAGCATGCTCATATGTGTTCTAATGCAGTCAAAAAAACTTTATATGTGATTCTATCATGCTCATATGTGCTCTAAGGCAGACAAAAAGTTATATATATATATATATATATATATGTGTGTGTGTGTGTGTGTGTGATTCTATCATGCTCATATGTGTGCTAAGGCAGTCAAAAAATTGAATATGTGATTATAGCATGTTCATATGTGTTCTAAGGCATCTAAAAAAACTCTATATGTGATTCTACCATGCTCAGATGTGCTTTAAGGCAGGCAAAAAACTATATATGTGATTCGATCATGCTCGTATGTGTGCTAAGGCAGTCAAAAAATTGAATATGTGAATATAGCATGCTCATATGTGCTCTAAGGCAGGCAAAGCAACTTTATATGTGATTATAGCATGCTCATATGGGCTCTAAGGCAAACAAAAAAACTTTATATGTGATTATAGCATGCTCATATGTGCTCTAATGCAATAAAAAAACTCTATATGTTATTATAGCATGCTCATATGTGCTCTAAGGCAGTCAAAAAACTGAATATGTGATTATACCTGAGAGGGACCTGGAATCGAAGATCCCCTATCCTGAACAGCGGCCTTGATCTCATTTCGGAGAAAGGGGGCGACGGTGTATTGAAAGTAGTTATTCAGTGATTCATTAATGATCTGGCGTACATCATCACCGGAAAGAATAGTCGGCTGCTTGGAGCTTATGTCGGCGCAAGAAGTCGGTGAGCCGTAACTGGAAGAACCAATAACTGATGAAGTGTTCATATTACTCCCAAACCCGAACACGCGACCTTTTTTGGGTTCACCTGTTGCAGTCACCCATGCTGTAGGATCAAATGATGGATGCTGAGTAGCGTCATCGCCATATCGCTCTACCATATGTTGCTCATATGCCTCCTACAAAATAATGTTTAAAGTATTCATTAATAATTAATGATAACATTATGATAACTTGCATATATATTGCAATGATTATTAATAGAATTAATACATACCGTTGTCGTTCTCGCCTTCTCTGATACGAAGACTCCCGTGGTCTTCCGTTTATGTGTTTCTACAAACACATCCTTATATGGTACACTGCCTCCTTTTTCTGCTTCCTGCGAAGTTAAATGACAAAAGATTTAGTACACAAGTTTGCAACAATACTTATAAAATTAATATTATATATTGATGAGTTACCATTTTATTTAGGTGGCTCCCAAATGTCTTAGATATACCTGTGTGTAGATGGGCTTCGGGCATCTTCGATCGATTTTGTGAAGCCTTCGCAGAGCGATTTTTAAATGCATCTCCTGCCCACTTATCGCACATTTCATCCCAGTAACCTCTTCTGATAGTAATAGGACCATGGCCCTTCCACAGTAATGGATCATCTACTACGCCAGATGCTTTTTTTGCTGCAGTCTTCATAGTGTGCAGCATGTCTGCAAATCAATTGACAGCCACCTTCTGCCACACCTTCCTTGCATCATTTTCTTCCACCGTAGTTGCGAAGCGATTCGAAGCCTACAAATATTTTCAGAAAGTTAGTAGACATTGCTTAAATAAATTAAATATGAAATACATTAACTATGAGGAACAACTGTATACCATGAATGAGGACCACAATCTGTCTAACACCTCCTTTGGGTACTCTTTCCATTGAGCAACTGGTCCTGGTAGATGTTGAAGAAGTGAATTCCTAATCTCCCGTACTACTTCTTGTGGCTCAAACCTCGTGCTGCACATGAATTGTTACACAATAAATATCAATATAAAATATTTAAAAGATATGCAATAATTGAAAACAAAATACTTACGGTCGATTATCGATATACACTATTCGAATGAGTCTTCTTGTGCCAGCCTGAGAAGACCCTGTTTTCTGTGTTGGCTGTTGACTTGTGTGATCAACTGGTGTAGGTGGATCGTGTACAGGCGCAACATCATCTGTAAAAAAATACATTAGAAATTCTCAGAATGTGCATTTGAACTAATCAAGCATCTAATTAGTTATATGATATACCTATCACAGGAGCCCGTGAAGATGAAGGCTGAGCCTGGCTACTACTGGATGAGCGATCACTATAACCTCCACGAACCATATTCTAACAAATAACATATGTCATACAATACATTCAAATAATTCACATCAAGTATTACAATGCATTCAAGTCATTCACATCAAGCATTGCAATGCATTCAAATAATTCAAATCATTGACATCAAGTATTGCACTAATTCAAATCATTCGTTAATTGCATAAATTATAATACATTCAGATAATTGAAATCATTCACATCAAGTATTACAATGCATTCGAATCATTCGTATCAAGTATTACAATACATTCAAATAAAATTTTTAATCATTCACACCAAGTATTGAATACAACTCACATCAAGTATTACAATGCATTTAAATAGAGGTTTGTAGTATAAGATTTTGCTCACTAGCTTGAGAATTCTTCCTCGTCACTAGTTTGACTTTCTTCTTCTTCTTCATTGTTTGCCCATCCACTTGGTACATCATTTGGATCACATTCCTCTATGAATGTTTCATCGGCCAATGGAGATATGACATGCATATCATGCGCAACATCGTGACCATAAGCGAAGTCATAGACATCATCTGATTGATAGTAATCACTGTCTTCAACTAACTCATCTTCCTGTAACTGATCATACTCGGGGTATAGTTTTGATTTCACCTTGCAAACTGCCCACCATTCATTTCTATCTGACTTTTTTATACTCGGATATGAAGTATAATAAACTTGTTGAGCTTGCGAGGCTAATATGAATGGTTCATATGTTCCAAACCTGGATTTATGATTCACCTCCACAATGCCTGAAGCTTTGTCTAGTCTTGTTGCAGTTGGATCAAACCAATGACACTTGAATATCGTAACTCTGTTATTCATGCTTAAGTAAGTCAACTCCATTATTTCCTCTATAACACCGTAGTAATCATGTTCATTTTCACCGTAGCTGCTACCCTTGACACACACACCACTATTTATCGTTGATTTGTTTATACCGTAGTCTTTTGTATGGAATCGATAACCATTTACGATATACCCGTTGTAGCATTGCACAACTTTGGTCGGACCATTTTCTAAATCACATATTCCTTGATCTTTAACATCACCATTGCGAACCTACGCACAAACATAAACAATGATTGTGATCACGATCAATTAAGTAACTTAGTGTTGTTTATAAGTACGAAATTTATGTTAGCTTCTTTACCAACTGTTTCAACCACTCCACAAACTTAGTTTCACGTTCTTTTTGTACTTCTGCATTAGTGAGATGTGAAACTTCATTTTGCAACTCCAGATCAAATCGTCTGCAAACCACAAATACTTATATTACCGAGCCATGTATCCACATATAGAACATAAAAGGATTTACAATTGAGTTGCATATACATATACTTACTCGATGTCGATCGCTGAGCAATTAAAAAGAATATAGATGTGTGTTGCATCTTGCTCTCGATCTGTCAATAGCCTTGATCGGCAACTACCAAATGCATGCCCAAGTGGTTGAAATATCGACAGCTTGTCAGCTACAGTTACTTGTTCTCCATCATCGTTACGGGGCGGGCATGTGTAACGTGTTGGAATATGAGGTTCGAAGTACATAGATAAGAAATTTGAAATCTCTTCTAAAGTGTACGCCTCACAAATAGAGCCTTCTACTCTTGCTTTATTACGAACCTTTTTTTTTAGGTCAAACATGCATCTGACAAGAATATACATTTCAAATTTTAAATATCTGTCATTAAAGAGACAAATATAAAAAAACATATACCTTTCAAATGGGTACATCTATCGATATTGCACAGGGCCACCAACCCTTAGTTCATATGGCAGATGTATGATCAAATGTTCCATAACATCGAAAAATGCTAGCGGAAATATCTTTTCTAACAGACAAACAGTGGTGATGACAGAGTCCTCGAGATTCTTTACATCTGATACAACGACCTCCGATGCGCACAATGTTCTGAAAAATCTGCTCAACTCAGACAATACCCCCCATATAGGTTTGTCTAACATATCATGGAATGCTAGGAGTATCAATCGTTGCATAAAGATATGACAATCATGGCTCTTCAACCCATATAACTGTCCATCGTCAATCTTCACAGCCCGAGCAATGTTAGAGACATATCCATCTGGAAATCTCAGTTGTCTCAACCATTGACATACATGTTTTATTTGATCAGGTCCGAGCACGTACTTCGCCTTTGGTTTCAGTACTTTGCCATTATACTCTTTGAGTTCCAATTCTGGTCTTTTACATATTAATTTTAAATCCATACGGGCCTTCGGATTATCCTTCATTTTTTCTTTAATATTCATTACTGTATTGAACACATTATCAAACACATTTTTCTCTACATGCATCACATCCAAATTATGTCGTATCAATAGGGTCGGCCAATATGGTAGTTCCCAAAAAATAGATTTTTTCGTCCAATTGTGATCCTTCCCAAATCCACGGAAGGGTGTAGGATTGCGGGCATCTGTTAATACATCTGGAAAGTATCACAATCTTCTTAGAATCTCTATGCCGGACAATCTTGAGGATGGACCTTCCGTTTCAGTTGTGCCTGCTTTAAATGCATTCTTTTGACGTCAGAACGGATGATCGCTGGGTAGAAATCGACGATGGCAATCAAACCAGCAAGGCTTTCTTCCATGCCTCAATCTAAAAGCTTTGGAATCCTCCATGCAGTACGGACAAGCCAACCTCCCATGTGTGCTCCAACCAGATAACATACCATATGCAGGGAAGTCACTGATTGTCCATAGAACAACGACCTTCATGTTGAAATTTTGTTTTTTGTGGGCATCATACGTGGTAACACCGTCATCCCACAATACTTTTAATTCATCAATCAATGACCTTAGATATACATCAAGATTTTGGCCAGGTGAGGTCGGACCAGGGATCAACAGAGACAAGAAAAGATTTGGACGTTTCATACACAAGCTTGGTGGAAGGTTGTATGGAGTTACAAATACTGGCCAGCATGAGTATGGAGTTGATCTACCCCCAAATGGATTAAATCCATCTGTACATAGATCGAGTCTAACATTTCGCACTTCCATTGCGAAGTTCTGATGAGTACGATCAAAGTGCTTCCAAGCTTCAACGTCAACAGGATGCGTGATCTTGTTTTCTTCGTGTCGAACTTTATTTGCATGTCATCTCATGTGTTTAGCTGTCCTTGAAGACATATACAATCGCTGCAATCTAGGAGTGATAGGAAAGTAGCGGAGCGACTTGTATGAAACTTCCTTTGATCTCGTGCTATCATTGACTCGTCTTTGGCTTGAACCGAGGATGCCCACATGACAGGCATGATATGTCGTTTTCCTGCTCCTTGAAATACAACATGCAGTGATTTGGACAAGCATCAATCTTTTTGTAACCCATACCTAGAGCGTTGACCATAACTTTCGCACGATAGAAATTTTGTGGCAATTTCTCATCTTTAGGCAACATACTCTTCACAATCATGCACAAACGGTCAAAACATGATTGACTCAAATTATACTCGGACTTCAAATTCATTAGTTGAAGAATTGCAGACAAGATAGTGTGACTCTCACAACCGTTCCAAAGTGGCTTATCAGCATCTCTAAGTAAATCATAAAATCTACTAGCTGAATCGTTTGGTGATTCTTCATCTACGGCAGTTCTTACATCACTAGAACTCATAGCAGAACCCAGTTCTGTTCCTGCAGCATCAAATATCAAATTCGTATATGGATTATCGTGCACCACATTCACCCGTGCATCAAAATCGTTTCTAAATTCTTCTTCATGAAACGTCCAGTTCTGATAATCACTCACAAAACCCTTCCTGTATAGGTGATGTCTAACGCCATGAGGTTCTACAAATCGATTATTCTTACAAATCTTGCAGGGACACCTAATCCGACCTGTGGGATCTACCGTACTGACACTTGCTGTTGCAAATTCAATAAAACTGTCAACACCATCCATATATTCATGCGATAACTCATTGTCCACTATCCTACGGTACATCCATTCACGGTTTGCAGTCATTCTGTCGTATGATGTTACGAATAGTATCCTAACCAGTTAAAAGAGAACCATCAGAATGTTATGATGAAGAAAATATCAAATTTATCATGCAATATATGATGTCATACAATCACAAGAATTATGATGCATGCATTGATAACTTAATATTTTCATGTGCAAACTATTCATGACACAGTACATTCATTTGAAACATGCTTTCAGTATACAATTTCACATGGAAGACATAATCAAATTGAAAGTAACTACATGTAAGCATGGATACAATCACATCAAACATTGCAATACATCGAAATAATTCATATCAAACAAATGTCAAACATGTACCTGCAGCAAACACACTTTAATATCCCACTAACTACTACCATGCATAGCATGGACTCCGTACTCCAAAAATAAGAACACTTCCATATTCATACATTAAAATCATGCTCAGCATGATCTCCGAACTCCAACAAAGCAGTCCTAGATATCAACAACTAAGTGAGTGTGTGAACAATAAAGTGTTACATTCAATAAATTAAATAACATGTGATGCGCTTGCATCACTTACTCACCATGGGTATTTACCCGATTTGCATTGTTTTTGTCACTTACTTACCACGGGTGGCGGGGCACAAGCGAGTTCCGTTGAGAAATCTGCAAAAAACACTGTGTTAAAATGAATATTGAAGCTAATTAGGGAAACACAAACACTTATGCAATGCAAAAAACAACTAAACTGTTGATGATATATCTAATGATGAAATGCGATGAAATAAAGTGAAAAAGAAGCATTGAACATCATGGAAAAAATGAATTAAGAAGAAGCAATTCACATGTGGAGGGATTGTGATTTCTACCCTGACATAGCAATTGATACCTTATCGCATAGGATTGGTTAATTACATAAATAAACCCAAATATGATCAGATCCAAACCCACAATCAATTATATCTCAGTTCGATATTGATGGCTTTACTAAAACCATGATTATTCTATTTGTCATTTGCCTAAACATAGATAAATACTAGGATTAAAAGATTCTTTATAAACTAGTAATTCTAAAAAATATTCACAAAATAATCAAACAAATGTTTTGTTTTTCTAATCTAGTATACGCATGCAACAAGAGTTTCTAAACTTGCTATTATTTTTGAAAAATAAAACTCATGCAATTCGTAGCAAAATGGCACTCCAGGGGTTAATAGGCAAATCAGAGACCCTTGCGCGTGTCTTCTCCTCTGAAACTCAAAAATACATCATATCTGAATTTTTTAGTTACTACTACTTCTGCATCTTCCGTCTCCTGTGTTGGAGCAGACTGCGACTTTCCCATCTCCGTTGCAAACTATGCAATTTCAAGTCTCATTGGTTGAGAGGAATGTGATACCTGTGGACTCTTCCTTCCACTCACCCATCCATTCAGTGTCAAGAAATCCTTGGTTTGGGCCGAAGACTGCACCAGATATGTTGCTTAGAATGCAGAAAGAGCACAAATATAAAAAGGTCAAAAGAGAGAACCGATCCAGTCATTGGCCAAATACCTTGCAAAAGTACTCAGCACAATGACTAGATGTATGCATGGCATCACTAGAACTTACCAAAGCTCAATTATTTTGCAGCACCACATATTAGATCCAAGCAGTCGGCATGTGAGCCATAGAACCAGTTGGCATTATATATGAACTCAATATACAAGTTAGCATACAGATTTTGATATGCATGCTTGGCGAAATTTTGTAAAAAATAAAAAAAAAAGTTGAAAAGCTATAAGAAAAAACAAAAACTAATTGAGTTCATGTTATATCAGGAATACAATTCCCTGAAATTAAATGGTTTGATCTCTAACGATATACATCCTGGCAAGAATAGAGGGTGGTGACATTCAAGGGTCTTTGTCCCCATTTTCATTTAAAAAACACAAAACAGAAGAAGTAGAAGAAGAAGAAGAAGAAGAAGAAGAAGATGCAAGTGATTACCTGCGCGTCGCCGGGCGGTGGCGGGAGGCTGACGGGGAGCGGCAGCTGGCGAGCGACGGCTGGCGAGCGGTGGACGGGGAGCGGCGGTTGGCGAGCGGCGGTGGCCGGGCGGTGGCGAGAGCCGACGGGCGGTGGGAGGGAGAGGGCGGCGGGCGGGAGCAAGACAGCGAAACAGGAAAAAGAGAAAGAGGGATGGGATTAGGGATTTACGCGACATTTAGCGACGGCTTAGCGACGGAAAAATTCCGTCGCTAAGCCGTCGCTAAATCAAAATACCAAAAAAGCGACGGAATATATTCTGTCGCTACGCCGTCGCTAATTAGCGACGACAGAGTTCCCTCTCTAAATCCATCGCTAAAATGGTGTTCTTGTAATAAAAGTTAGCGACAAAAAATTGCAGTCGCTAATCCGTCGCTAAGTAGCGACAGATTAGCGATAAAAGTTGTTTCCTCGCTAATCCGTCGCGAATTAGCGACAAATTGTATCTCTAGCTAATCTGTCGCTAATTAGCGACAGAAAAAATCCGTCGCAAATTTCCGTCGCTAATTAACAATTTTCTTGTAGTGTAACGGCAAGCCCAGGTACATAATAGGCATGTCTGAGATAGTGCAATTAAAAATTCTCTTTCCAGCTGCAAGCATATTGGCATGAACATTGAACATGGTAATAGAGCATTTGGTCTCATTTAGAGAAAGCCCAGATAGGGAGAGAAAGAACTGAATGATAAGCTTGAACCTAAGCATTTGCTGAACATTTACACGACAAAAAATGATCATATCATCAGCATAAGTAAGAATATGACCTAGAAAGTTTAAAATCTGCAAAGGATCAATGAAACACGATACCGCAGCCCGCTTAAGCAAGACCACAAGACCCTCAGCAATAGCATTGAACAACAAAGGTGAGAGGGGGCACCCTTGTTGTAAACCCCACCCCAGCTTGAATCGGTCTCCTCTAACACCACTGATATTTAACATGGCAGGGGCATTTGAGACCAGCTCCCGCACCCAATCAGAAAAACAACGACCAATACCAAAATTTGCTAACATTTGAAATAAGAATGGCCAATGCACATAGTCAAAAGCTTTATGAAAGTCTAATTTAAGAACAAAGTAAGGTTGACCACTATGCTGCAAGGAATGAACAACCTCGGATGCCATGATGAACGAGTGTTGGACCCTCTTATTACGGATAAAAGTGAACTGAGAGTCTGAAAAAATCTGGTTAGCCACCGATTTCAACTTATTCGCCAAAACCTTGGCAAACATTCGATAGAGAGCACTCATAACTGAGATTGGGCGAAATCATGAAATATCAGTGGCCTCATCCTCTTTCGAAATAAGCAAAATAATATCAACATGAAAATGATAAGGCAGTCTGGAGTTACGATAGAACTCATTAAACATGCTCACCACGTCTGATTTAATACAGTCCAAAAAGATTCTAAAGAAGTCAACATAAAACCCATCAATGCCCGATGCTTTCCAACCCGATAGATCCTTATTGGCCCTAAAAATCTCATCGTCAGAGAACCTTCTTTGCATAGATCTGGCTTGCTCAGGCTGAATTGACCTAACTAGGACATTACCGAAGACACCTTCCGCAGTTAACAAAGCAAAATATAAATCCTTAAAATATAGCGAGACTGCCGAATTAACGTGCTGATTTGAGATAGGAAACACCCCTAATGGAGATAGAAGGAACGACCTTCCTCCTATGACAATGAAAAGCATATGAGTGAAAAAAATTAGTGTTGCCATCACCAGCCGCAAGCCATTTTACCCTAGACCTCTGCTTCCAACGAATTTTCTCTTTGACCCTTCAACTTTTCAAGAGCATAGTTAATTCTAAGGACCTGGCCTGTAGACTGAGAAGTTGCAAATCAGAAAGAAAGTCAGGAGAAGACATAAACTGATACAACATAGAAATCTCCTGATCTCATGTAGCCATTTGCTGAAATTTCTTCACATTACGACTATGAAGCCAAACTTTGATATCCTTAGCTAGACGAGAAAGCTTATTTTGAACCCGAAGCGCCGCCCAATGCTCATCAGCAGGTTTGTTCCAAGAATTAGCAATAACCGATAGAAAATCTGGCTTCTGAAGCCACCATTCTTCAAACGCAAAGCTTCTGGTGGGTTGAAAGCCATCCCCCCAATGAGTGATGATCTGCCCATGATCCGAGATAGAGAGAGCAAACAACACACACTTGACGTCGGGAATGAGGTCCAATAAATTAGGGTGACAAAGACCCTATCAAGGACCCTACAGTACGGACGAGACTGCCTATTTGACCAAGAGAAGCACTCCCCAGTTAAAGGAATAGGGTAGAGGAAATGTCGATGAATAAAGTCTTGAAAACCTCACATAGAGAGATTAAGAATAACGAGGTTATTAGAGTCATGAATAGATAGCAAACAATTGAAATCCCCCATAAGAAGGTGACAATCTCCGGTGGAAACGACAACCCTATCCAAATCAGCACTGAGACGACCTTCTTGGGGACCTAGCATCGGTAGCCAAAATAATTGACGAAGGCCTCCTCCTTCTTCGCAGACCATGCATGATTTGCCGAACACCTCCAGCACTGACATACAACCTCAAGTGATCATAAAAAATGCCTAACTGCTCACAGTCTACTCCACCAAAGTGACAAAGAGAGTCCCCCAATAATAGCAGATATAGCTGAAATCGTAGAATCCATATCAACAGCTATAGCTTGCAGCTGTGAAGAGGAGAGGGAGATATCCAACAACTTAGCTGCATCAACAATAGTGACACCCAGGGGCTGTGAACTAGGACGCTGCTGAAGCAAAGGCATAAACAGGTGGCTACTCTGACCCCGCGCTGGAGTACTGGATGAGACCCCGTTTGGCGGAAGACCAAAAGATTTGGCAGATGAAAAAACCTCAGAGACATAATGCAATACAGGAAGAGGACACGGAACCGAAGAGCCAAGCACCATGTATCTGATTGCCAGGTTGGTTCTAGCATTAAATGCAATAAGATTGATAACCAAATAGTCAGAGCATTTGGAGGAAAAAATAATAAAGGACGATTGCAGATTCATCCTTTGTCCACCATGCGCAAGCGTGCCCAACTGCGCCTCCAAGCTGTAACAAGAAGTGGTACAAACAGAAGCAGACACCAGGCCTCGAGCTTGAGAAATAATTAGCGACTGAACTCCAGTTGGGAAAACATTGCTATCATGGTAAATTTTTTGTGGGCCCACCCTTGACAGAACTTGCGATGGCGAAGATGGCAAAATTTTTCTCTGCTTCCCACGAGCATGCCTACCCAACCACGTCAGTCCGCCACGAAAATTAGTGCAAAAAGAATCAGACATCGAGCTCCATGCATTATAAATAGTGAGCGGAAAATCTCCAGAAGAGTAAACATTGATGGCAGAGCCAGATTTTTTGGGGCCCACCCCTAGCAAAACTTGCAACGGTTGGGAGATGCCATCATACACTGGAGATACGACTAACATAACTGGAGCAAATGACGGAAAAGAAATCCCAAAGTGTTGTGGCCGGACCGGGACCCAAATAGACCCAATCTTGACAGCATGGAATGAATTCGTCGAGTTATGAAGATTGCCAACCTTCACCCACAGTGAGAAGGATAATTTCTGGGGAGGCCGTTCATGATTCAGACTTGTAGGATGACACTTCAACCTAGAAAAATCTTTAGTGACTAGATTCTGCCCCGACAAATGAGAATGTGAGGGGTTAGATCACCTTTGCTTTCAGACTGGATGACGACGAGAGAGAAAAGATGAGCCACACTTATGACAATCACAGTGTTTGTGAAAGTTTAGAGAAAAACAAACAGCACACCACCAATCCTCCGATCTGACATGATTCAACTAAGATCTAGAGCGAACATCGTGGAAGGAGCTTTGCCAAGTAGATGGGACCTACTGCCATCCTCGATCATCAACCCATACTGGAAGTTCACGAATGAAGAAAGGCGAAACAAGCATAGCCTTAACAGAGCACGCTTCGAGAGGCTTCCGCCTAATAGCTTGCAGAAAAAACCTAATGTCTGAAATATGAAGAGAGCCCCCATCTAAGCATGATTGAAGGGACTCTGAAAGCTTAGAGAAGAACCAATAATTGAGTCTGAAAGACAACTTCCAATCCCCACCGATGAAGCACAAAGGCTGCACCCCAGTCATTCAAGGCTTCCTTGATGAAATGTAGGGCTCACAGATTGATCCTCAACGGGAGATCAAAAGCAAGCCCCCCAAAAATGGCTTGATGAGGGGCACATAACCAAACGATGAAAGACACCGATGAAGGGGTCTACAAAACTCTGAAAAAGGGAATATACGAGATAGAGGCACACCTGCGAGGGTTGGGGACTCCGGCGGTGATCGGCACAACCGACGAAACTCGGCACAAGCTAGGGCATCCAACGTTCGAGCCTGTCGCTGGAAATGCTTCGACGCCTTCTTCAGACTATGACCGAGACTGCCGTCGGAAGCCAGTAGTTGAAGCTTGGATGTTGCAGACTTGCAGTCGGGTTGCCTACGACTTCCACCGAGGTGAATCGCAGAGGTGAGGAACGGTTTTCAGGTGGGTTGAGATGCTGGAGGAGATGTTCCTGGATATCCCGATGAATTGGAGGGCCCTTTCATTATCATAAACCGCATACACGCCCGACTGGGATGGGATTGCCTCTTGCTGCTGCGGTCTATTGCTATGGCCTCCAACTCACCCAGCTTTCGAACTGCCCTTACTGTCACCGGAAAGGCCCTTCTGGGTCGTGCGAGCCCCGACCACAAGCCAATCGATGGGCGCACACAGCAGAGGGCAACATAGAGCATCCAGCAAAGGGCAACCGGTAGAGACTGCACTGACTGAGAATGAAAAGAAGAAGGGATTTGGGGTTTTGAGGATTTGGGGTTAGAGAGAGGGCTGAGAGAGAGAGAGAGAGATGCCAGACGGCAAGAGGGACCGATCGCCGACTAAACCAGTGGGGAGGAAGGTGAATGACCGTCTAATGGGGGGCTGAGGGTGGTGCCCTAAAGAGAGAGAGAGAGAGAGAGAGAGAGAGAGAGAGAGAGAGAGAGAGATCATGCCCAACTTAAGAATCCATGACTCCTGTTCACATGGATCTAGGGTGGCAATCGGGTCGGGTTGGCGGGTCAGCATACCTCAACCCGAACCCTACCCATTTATTAAATGGGTCGGCTGTGGCAAACACGAAACCGACCCATTTATTAAATGGGTAACCCGACACGACCCACCAACCTGCTTAATAAACGGGTTGGGTTGGGTAAACGGGGTGGCGGGTTGACCTGCCCGCCTAACCCGTTTATTAAACGGGTCAACCGGGTTGGCGGGTTGGCATACCCCTAACACGAACCTGACCCGTTTAATAAATGGGTTAGGCGGGTTGACCCATTTATTAAACGGGTTCAGTTTTTGCCAAACCCGAACCCGCCTAAGAGGCGGGTTGGCGGGTCGTGTCAGGTTTTTCCACCCCTAGATCTACATATGCGCTACAGAGTCGGCAGAAGATCACTTGAATGGGACGGGGATCAAGCCAGCTCAGCCTGCTGAGACGGACCAACCCACTCACACACAAACCCCTCATGAGCATTGTCCAGGGCTTCGGCTACGGCAAGAGATCTACGGGTAGGCTTGAACCACATGGGTCCCTAGTACAAGTGGGTGTCTAACATAGCACCACGTAGGGGTAGGGTAGGACCGCCGGGGTTGGCTGCACGGTGACATGGGAAGTTGGGATTTAATTGATCATGTGACAGCATGTGGGTTCCGTTGGGTGAGATGGTGATGCCCCAACTCTTTAGTTTGGCTTGGCTTAGTTTGGCTCGGCTTGATGAGGAGAGGGTTGGTCAGTAACCTTGTTTGGTTTAGGGCATATACTGTATAGTTGACCCTAGTTAGCTAGGTATGTATAGCTTAGTTGCTTAACTTGGTCTGGTTGGGTTTATATGGTTAGTTGGTTACAGTGGCTTGGTTGGGGTTTATACAAGTTTAAGTTTGTAGTCAGGGCTATCCTTGGCTTGTAATGAAGTTCATGGCTATCTATAGCACTGAAGTTCATGAACTTGGTCAGTGCTACATCACACGGACACGCTATATAGGCTTCTATGTTTAGAGGATACAACACGATGTGGGCATGCCTCATAGCGTGCTAGGCTGCTAGCTATGAGTTGAAATATTATTTATAATTTTTAAATATAATTTTAGTAATATTTTCAATAAAAATATATTTTATATATTAAGATATTACAAAATTCTCTTGCTTCACGCAATCCCCAAAATGAAATTCTAAATTTCATTGAGCAGGACTTTTCAGTTCCTTGAACCAGCCAGTCATGTATGCAAATGACCAAGTAGAATGGTTAAACTTGGTCACATTTTAACTCCATCGTTAAGTAAGGGGCAACCTGATCAGTGCCAATCCCAAGCCTGGATAAAGGAGGAGGGCTGATGTCAATGGCAATTTGCAACAGTAAAATTCTTGCCACATCTTATGAAAATGAGTCTTGAAAAAATTTAGTTTGTCCATGTACTTTGGATAAGGCTTGATGATGACGAAACTTGGTCACCTTTCACATGATACAACACCCAAAGATCTCTTTCATGCTGATATCCACATATACAAAGAAAACTGGCTTACACAAGGTAAACTAAATAGTGTTACATGGACTGCCAAAATTGAACATAAGTAAACTTGGCTCTGAGCCTAGCTGATCCAAGCCAGGTCCCCCCATATTAGCCAGATACAGAGGATCTGAGGGCAGGGGACTATGAAGATAGGGTCACTGTTGAAAATGATAAAAAAATGAAAAAGCCTGGGAAGCCAAAAAGAACCAAGTGGCCCTCCCTTGCCTGGTTGGCATTACATTTCAGGAATTCCCCACATCCCTCTCTATTATCCCACAATGATTCAAGCAAACTCTCTCTCTCTCTCTCTCTCTCTCTCTCTCTCTCTCTCCATGATTTAAGCAACCCCACTACCCCATTCTCACCATCACCACTTCTCTCTCTCTCTCTCTCTCTCTCTCATATGGATGCAAGAGGAGCCATCTCTGCAAGAAACACAATCTCATACCTTCAGTATCTCCTGCCTGCGCTCGGAGAAACCAGAGACAGAAGCAATACCAGTGTGGTACAGAGAGGGAAGATGATCAAGATGGCAGCTGAGATGGGTCTTGCGCAGTCCTCAAATGGGTACCATTGGTCCAAGGCCCTTAGACTCAAGCTTCAGAAGAAGAAGAAGAAAAGAAGTTTATGGATACTGAGGAAATCCATGGCTTCTATAAAGAGGAGAAATGGGTATGTATTGAGAGGGAGGGAGAGTGCAAGGAAAGATAGTGTTGAGAGGAGAGTGAAGGCGTTGAAGAGGTTGGTCCCTGGAGGAGAAGCCATGGGGTTGGAGAGTCTCTTTGAGGAGACTGCAGATTATATAATGGCACTCCAAGGCCAGGTGAATGCCATGAAGGCCCTGGCAAGCTTCTTTGAGTCCTTGAACAAAGAAAGGAAGATGACGAAGGAGAGAGAGCCATGTTAGCTTCCTGTATGTTCATCAAAATGAAGAGAGATAAAGCTTCCTTTTATTTTTCTTATCGGTTTTTCGTCTTTTCTCGTTTTTTTTAATGTTTGTGATGAAACATCAACCAAAACCAATTAGGTATTTTTACTTGCAATGTTGCATGTTTTTTCTGTCTTTTTTTTTTGCTACGGACTGTGCAAGTGACAAATCTCTCTCTCTCTCTGTGAGCAATCTCAGATGTGGAATTGCATTCACGTGCAATTCTTGGCGTTCCAGCTGTAGTGGAAAAAATGTCAGCTTTTCTGAGAAATAACAGCTATATATATATGGTGAAATTACATGAATTGATTGAGATCTTCCAATTATATTAATGAATGATCTTTATATTCCTTGGTTTTCACAGCCAAAGTTTCTTCATGGCTATGGAAAGCCCCACGTTGGTGGGACAAGGTTTGCAATGATGGTGATGATGACTTGAACTGCAGGGAGATCTGTCATCTTCTGAAGCAATTTAAGGGAGTTTAACTTTTGTGCCAAAATAATTGGTGTGCTAATGTGTGTGCGAGTCCCACGCCTTTTAGCCCATTTTGTCTCAAACAAAAGAATACTAGCTCGGACTCTTAAGAGTAGTTTGTAGGATAGGCAAAGGCAAATTGCATTCCAACTTAACCAGTATCCTGGTTAGGCTACCAGTCTAGGGTTGCTAAAGGGTAGAGTCCCATATTCACTGATCCTCGGGGTACGTTTTGGCATTATATTAAACTTGACCAAGTTCACGAACTCTACATTTTTACTGATCATTAGAGGACCATAGAATTGAGTAAAAACTCAAGGAACCTGACAAGGGGGTATAAACATTGACCATGATGGCTCTGTTCAATTGAGATGCATGGTCAAGTCATAGCCATATATGGCTTCGAAATATTTGACTAAACAGGATCAACATTCCAATCAAACGCTAAATAGTGCATTTAGACTTTCGGAGACAATGTCACCAGGTTCATGATCTCAAGTGACTCTGCAAACATGACAAAATTCATGAACACCAACGAGTCTAAAGACTCTCACGATGGGAAAGTTGACTCAGATAAGGACTCTCAAGAATCTGGTCATTCAAGGAAATTATGCAGCTCAAGGAAAGTTCCCTTTCCTAAGCATACCAATGTATCTCACACTTCTATATGTAACGTGTATCCTATAAGGAAAGACTTGCACACCGATCAAGTCTCCTCTAAGGAGAGTCCCAGACGTGGTTTAGTAAGAGTCCAAAATGCAGAAAGAGGTCTAGGAAAATCGTGTAATAATACTTCTTGTTCCCCCACATGTAATAATATTAAATATGAAGAGTAGTTGAACCTCCTCTCTCAAGTTGATTTGGAAAGAGAGAGTTTGAGATCATCCTTGGACATAGGTCTTGTTCTAAGACCAAACCACGTTAAGACGTGTTTCATGCGGTTTGTCATTCTTTGATAGTTTGGTTTGCAAGCAATATGTTTAGAGTTAAAATCATATTGGGTTCTAGCTTTAAAACAATGTATTTTCTTTGTAAACAAGCCAGCTTGAGTTTCCCTCAATAGGACTAAAGCTCAAATTAATCCTAATACTTTCAGCTTATATTATTTTGAAAATAAGCCAGCTTGAACTTGGCTCATTTAGCTCGGGCTCGCCATGAAATTGAGCTTGGTGCGACTTACCATAAAAATGAGTCAAGCTTAATGCTCGACTTATCTACCAGCCCTAGACCCAAGTTATGCAACAAGCAATAGTGTGTAGGTCTCTCTCTCTCTCTCTCTCTCTCTCTCTCTCTCTCTCTCTATATATATATATATATATATATATATATATATATATATATATATATATATATATATATATATATATATATAGTAACAGGTCCGTGCTAAACCAATTTGGTGCTAAACCGTGTGTTAAATGGGTTTTTTGGGCTTCTCAAGTGCTTTTTTATGCGGTTCTGGCCCCATGTATGTATTGGGCATGGTCGATTTACTTAGAATTGACACCTGGATCATGTGTTTTCGATGAAAAAATAATGTTTGGAGCCTCAAAAATTTATAAAAGTTTTAGACTGTTAATTTTTCCAACTTTATAAAAACCCACCAATGTGTTGGAATCAAATGCTTCAAGAGCTTATCCCTCTAAATCCAAGTATATAGATCACATCTGCACTGTCAGAATTTAAAAATATAATGAAAAAGTTTAAAAACCCATTTAGGATGCTGTTTAGCACCAAATTGGTTTAGCACCGACCTATATATATATATATATATATATATATATTAGGTTAATGTTTGCTACCACGTGGGCAAGGAACTACCGAGTGATAAAGCGCAATTTTTAAATAAATTTTACAGATCTGACCCTCCAATTTTTTTTTCGACAGACAGATCTGACCCTCCAATTGTGATCTATGTGTTTGGGTTAGTAGAGATCGGTGCTTAAATCATGCTATTGTTATGTGTATGTAAGATTTTACAAGGTTGAAAAAATCAATGGCCTAAAAATGCACCAAATTTTTAATGCTTATAAAATCATATTTTTATGTTGAAAAAAAATACCATCCAAGAGTTGATTCTTTGACCATACCGAACACATTCAAAAGGTTCCTTACCAACGAGGCTTCCAAATACTTTCTCTCTCTTTATATATATATATATATATATATATATATATATAAATAAATAAATAAATAAAGGACTTGTATGCTAATAGGAAGGCTATTCACCAAACAAAACAAAAAGTAAAAAAAAAAGAAAAGAAAAGGGAGAAACCTAATAAAAGAGACGAGGAAGAAAGAGAGTTGGAGTTCACGTGGCGTGCATGAGGATGACCTCGAGTAGTGATGATGCCAATCTCAACTTTGTTTTACTTTTTATATTTGTTTTTATCTCGTGGACTTAGTTATTCTTTCTTGCTTGGATGGCGTGTAGGCCCTAGTTATGGCAAATAATGCTTTTCAGGAAGGGTGCTATTCAGTTGCCAAACTAAGCTCAATAAGTAGTTTGGTTTCATTATAGGTTAGTTCTCGACAAATCTCATCACCCCTTGGTGGGGTCGGTACAACGTTTGCCTCCAAACTCGTCCTCGGCAAATCATCGGGAAGTGTCCTCATCGGCAAATCGTGATTAGTCGGCATTACGAAAAATCGTGATTAATCGGCAAAAAAAAATCATTCTTTATATTTTATAATAAAAAGTGAAAATTACAGTGATAAATTCTAGAAACCTTATAAAAAACCCTAAAAAATTGGCCTTGTGAAGCAGGAACCCAAACAACTATATAATATTCAAAACTTAAAAACATACTTTCCTCTATACCAAAACTAAAATTATTCTCCTTTGAATAAGAAAATAATCACTTTCCATGAGATTTTGAGCCAGAAATCACAAACATTAAAAAATTATATACTCTTAATATGTTAATCGATTACCAGTTAGAGCAATCAAAATTAAGCAAAAAATGTCAATATCTCAAAAACACTACTATTATACGAGCTATTGATCGCAAAACTGCAGAGTAGAGTGACAAGCTCCAATACTTTACCTATCCTACCATCCAAAAGGGCTCACATATTATACCTTGAGGATTGCCGAGAGCTAACAATCAGGCTAGGGATAAGAAATGCCAAATTACAGGAAGACTGTTCTTGACACTCAATATGCAAAACTCTCACATCTACCTTGTCTAAAGCATAGTGACAAATATCGCAAGATTTATGAAAATATTGTGAGAAATTGCCTGAAAGTTTAAAACGGTAAATTCTCGCAAAATTTTCAAAATATCGCGAGATTTATGAAAAAACATAAATACCGTGATTTAAACACGATATTTATGTTTTAAAGGGTTATTTATCGTGAAAAAACCATGTATTTTTATTTTTAAATAATTTTTATTAATATTTTCTTATAAAAAATAATTTTTATATTGCAGAGATTTTGCCAAAAAAATGAGAGATTTATGAATTTTTTTCAAATTCTCGCGAGTTTTTTAAAAAACAGATTTTGCCGTTTTTAACGTTTGTCACTATGGTGTGAAGATACCCTTATGCACAAACGGCTATTTATTTCTTCCAACTCAAGCAGAAAGCAAAAAATTAAACAATTTTGTGAAGAAAAAACAAGAAGATGCCCAAGACAGCCCTTTCCAATAGATAAATAAATCGCTGATTGTATATGCTATTGACCAAATTTCTTTGCCAAAAAAGAAATCTGGATCCACTTCATTACTTCATTGAGTAACCACAGCAAAATTTCGTTGGAAAAAAAACGAAAAAAAATGATGGAAGATGACAAACATGTGTCTGAAACTATATATCGAAGTAGTAGAGGAGCAAGAAAACCTCACATGCAGAGGTATCTAAGGCTTTCCTTGAAAGAATTTTTGGAACCATGGAAAAAATCTGCAATATGCCATTAGAAATGGCGTTTGCAGCATTAAAGATCAAGAATCGCCCGTCCAAATGCCTCCTAAAGAAACAAATCAAGGAAGAATAAAAAGCACATCAATATTTCTTTGTGTGGATGAAAATTTCCAAGAAAGGCACACACAAAGATCAAAATATTTAGGGGCAAAAATGATCGTTTTGTACACCCAACAAAAAAAAAAAACAATTCTTGAAGCACTTTCTTACTATCTTTTACGATTTACTTACCTTTTCTTGTGGAAAAATACCATTTTTCAGGTGAATCGCCAAAAGTCGCGATTTTTACCGATCGATTTATTGCCGAGGTGCCGCTCTGGCGATTTCTGTGTAAAATCGGCGAGTTTCACTCGACTGCTCCTTCGCTCGCGATTCCTCGCCGATTTGAGCGAGGAATCCGCGAGGACAGCTGCATTGTTGCCTGCTTTTCGAATGTGATTGAAGCCATGCACGTCTCCATCTACCGATTTGCCTACCGTGACACAACCACGTGCGCACATGCAACTGCAACAATGTTAAAAGTGGCGGCTGCCGCCACTTTTATCACCACCACCATTTATTTTTTTTAAGGCCATTTTTTTATGCAGCGGCACTGCGTGCCTAGTTTGTTAGGTCATTTTTATGAAGCGGCGCTGCACTCCAAGCTTGCAGCTCCGCTGCTGATGAGCATCCATTTCAATATTTTTGGAGGTGGATACGACACCCATCTCGAGACATGGCAAGATGGGTGGCTGCCAAGCAGGTCGCTTATTATAAACTAAAAGTCTTAGTTTGCACATATCATGCAACAAATATCGTGTTATTATAAAACATATTGCAATAAAATCATAGTTATATTTTTAGAAGCTGATATAACAAAGAACGTGATATTCACATGGCATTAACATTTTATAAATTTGTATGTTTTTATATATTTTGAGAAGATTTTTTTGTTTTTACTTTATATATGATGATCATATTTCTTGAGGTTTTCTTACAACAAAAAATTTTAATTTATAAAGAGGTGGTCTTGGCTGAGATTTTCCAAGAGTGTTATTAATTTTTTATATTGCTTACACACTTGCTGCTATATATATATATATATATATATATATATATATATATATATATATATATATAGAGAGAGAGAGAGAGAGAGAGAGAGAGAGAGAGAGAGAGAGAGAGAGTTTCATTGGCCAAACATAGCAACGTAGGGCTGCAAAGATATGGGCTAGATCCTGCCTCATTTGAATCAGAAATTGAATTTTGTGCAGTCATTTCAAATTTGAATAAAATATGATGATCTAAGATTTGCATTCAAAATATATTTGGTGGTACTAGATCCAGCTAAAGAAATCCAAAATCAAGGTTTTTACCAGTAAAATGTGCAAAACGACCAGTTTAGATCTTAATGGAACATAGATTCAATATAAGACATCTAAATTCGAACTGAATCCAAAAATGATCCAAATGTGTAAATTCAAATCCATTTCCATTAGTCTTTCAAATCTTACTTTAATGATGTGCATTCCAAAATTAAGTGTCGGATTGATTGAATGTCTGATAAAATCTTGGTCCATTTAATGCCTGCAGCTACAAACTAGAGATCCATTCTATCTAACAAATATACGGGTACGACCGCACATGTGATGCAAGTTTATAAAATTTTAAAACTTATATGACACAAGGACATAGGGATGGCAGTGGACCATGGGGAAATGGGGGTCTGCCCCACCTGGCTCAGTTTGGATACAAAACAGAGAATGGACCGAGAATGAAGATGGACTTACTCTTGCCTCTGCCCCACGTCGCCTCATCCCTGATCCCTGTTAAGAAAATTAATATTATATTTTTATATATATTATAAAATTATATATATTTTAACCCTAACATAAAACCTTTTTTATCTTTTTTTTTTTAACTAATCACGTGAGCTCCCATTTCTCTTCTTTCTTTCCTCTTCTTCCTCTAAGGGTGGAAGGCAGCAACAACAAAAGGATCAGAAAAACAGGCTACAGTTCTGCCTCATTCTGTTTGGACTGGAGATGGAGGATATAAAACAACGAATGGAGCGGGGATGGAGGTTAAATGGAGGCGAGGGTAGAGGGCAACATTTTGAGACATGGCAGGGGTGGAGACCTTGTTTCCCGCCCTGATCCACTGCCATCCCTACAACAACAGATTTGTTAAAATTTTAATCAATAAAATTATTTTTGATATTTTAAAATATAAAAATATATTTTTTATTTTTAAAATATAATAAAAATAATTAAAAATAATGTTGTGTATCTGATTGTATATACACAACTATATTAATGAAAAATACCCTGATTGCGAAAAAATGTCTGCATTTTATTAGAAAAAAATTCACTCTCATTATCACTCCTAACCTTCTAGATTTGAATTTTAAATTGGGTTTTGATCATAACAAAAAAAGCTTGGATAAGAGAAAATGTTTTAGATTTATAACGCATTAGGTAAACCCAAGTTGAACGAAAATAATCATCTACAATGGTTAGAAAGTAATATGCACCAGATAATGATGAAGTTTGATACACTCTCCATAAATCAATATGAATAAGTTCAAAAACTAACATAGAGTTAGTAACACTACTTGAAAATAGAAGACGCAATTGTTTAGTCAAAAGACATATTGAGCATATTCCATCAAACTTGCAAGAGTCTGTTTTATTAGAATCAACCAAATACTAAAAACGTGAATGCAAAATACGCCCAAAGCGATAGTGCTAAAGGTGAGCATAATTGAAATTGGAGAGTGCGACTCCACTCTTGATTTCAAAAATATAAAGGTCATTCTGCATTTTACCCACTCCAATCATTCGCTTCGAGTGACAGTCCTAAAAAATACAAGAGTCATTGGTGAAAACAACATCACATTGTAAATCTTTTATCAATTTGTTAATGAATATCAAGTTGTAGTTGAAACTAGGAACACATAAGACATTGGTTAGGCATATTTGTGAATTGATGCTAGCACTACCAATGTGGGTGACTAGAGCAAACAATCCGGTGGGTAATCCTATTGGTGGGCAAGTAATGGATCATAGAGAATATAACAAATATAAACTAAAAACTATGTGATCGGTGGCCTTAGTGTCTATTATCCAACAAGAAGAGCAAAAAAAGAAGGCTAAAGTTTTATCTACAAGGTTGACTTGTGGTTCTAGTTTGCCTTGTGACATGAGAGTTATGAAATGTTTATATTATTCGGGTGTTATTTGAGGTATGACAACACCTTCACTTGATGTAGTTGAATTCATCCTTGCACTTGTATTGCCATTGTTGGTTGAGTTTGGATAATCATGAAGTTGATAGCATCGAGCCTTGATATGACCAACTTTACCACAATGGTCATATTTGGGTCTTGGACGACTTGAACGTGGTCTTGGTTGGAGAAATCTTGGATTCATGCCTTTATAGTTCTTACGATCAATTGTGGCAGGAAACATGCTGTGTTCATTGGATGACGAAGGAAGAACTCGTATCTCTCTTTGCCTCTCTTCTTGAATGATAAGGGCATATGCCTTTGAGACCGATGTAATCAGTTCTATTAAGAGGATCTGGCTTCGAATAGAGTTGTAGCTATTGTTAAGCCCCATAAAAAATTGCATTAATCGATTTCTTTGTTGCATGTCTTGTATTGCCTTCATTGCTCCACAATAGTAAGTCGGATATAAGACATATGAGGCTAACTCGTCCCACATTCTTTTGAGTTTCATAAAATAAATGGCAATAGATGATTGATATTATTAAACTGCATTTGATAGATACGTTATGCATTTGATTAGAAAAATCGCTCATAAAGTTTATTCCAAACATCAAATGCAATTTTAAAATATATAACACTTGAGGATAGATCCTTATTGATTGAGTTCAAAATCTATGAAAGCACAATGTCATTACACCTTTGTCATGCCACAAACGAAGCGGAATAAGTATTCTGGCTTGAGACCGATCCATTGATAAAACTGAGCTTATTTTTTATGCTTAGAGCCATGCACATAGCGCTTTTCCATGTCGAATAATTATCCCAAGTTAAAACTTGGGATACTAACACCATACCTAGGTTGTCTCAGTGATGCAAAAAATAGGGGGTTACCAGTTGACGTGTCTTCCTCTGAACTGGTAGTATTCGAGATTTCGGAGGCCATGGTAACTTTTGGGTTTGACTGCGGCAAGAAAACAATGTGATCTGAAACAACAGGAGTGATTCCTGGTATGCTGATGGCGCAAGAACACAACAAGGAACAACAAACGCAAAGATATTTTTACAATCTATGACCAGCGCTGGTTCAGCAGCAAGGACTCGACAGATGATTGGGTTGTTGGACAGGATGATACCAGACTTGCACACGTACATGAACTGTCAAACAGACACCAAAGTTTGGCAGGGACTTCTGCAGAGTCTATAGGTGCCGACGAACGCGATGGTGCACTCACACATATTGTGAGAAAGGTGAGAGCAGGATTAGAAGACCCGCTCTGATTTCATGTTAAATAACAATTGAGAAAAAGAGAAAAAAAATGAAATTTATGAGAGGAAATATTCTGCATGTATTTGCTTATCACGTACAATGCTTTATATATATAGTATGAACTTGACTTTTGGATAGCTCTTATCCAACAACTTTACAACAGAACAAACAAACCACCAGAATCCACTGTGTATTTGGTTTATCAAATACAACATTCATGTAGTCTGAAGATTTGGTTTATCCATTTGATCTTAACCAATTCTGTGGGATCTTGATAAGATTGGGTTTATCTTTAACAGGCTCGCTCATGCTCCTTCATGTTCGTCAAATAAACTTGGCGGGAAGAGCTCCGATCATTCAAGAACTCGGCCAGACGATCAGGTGCAATGGGATACAGTTTGTCAGCTGTGGGGCGTAACAGCAGATGATGTGTGATTGGGTGCAGTAGCACTTGAAGTGTGCAATCGCATTGCACCTGATGTTAGTTCGTAATTGTACCAGTTACTGAAAGGCATGCATGTTGAAGAGCACCATATGTTCTTGAATCTTGGCTAATACTAATCACTTGCCTAACACATGACACAGAAAATGCAAAAAAAGAAAAAGAAAAAACAACATAATAATTGAAACGTAAACCGACAAGGGCTCTGTTTAAGATTTGATCAAATTCTATTGAATCCGACTCATAGTGGTTATTTATCAAATATTAATGACTATGGGATATACGATCCAACCCTATACTTAACACCTCTATGGATGACACTGTTGATCTCAAATTCTAAGCAGCTTATGCATGCGTGTTAGATAGATGGTGTGCATAAAAACGCAGGTGAGATATATAAAATTAGGTTTTACTGAATCCTACTCTTTTTTTTTTTTATTTTTTTTGAGTGAAAGATAAACTTGTTTTTATTAATAAAAATAAGCATGACTTAGAGCGATGAGGTATCAACCCTAAGAGTTACAAAGAGGTCTGCGCATGAGACGAATCCAGTCCACATCCTCATCTTGCCACTCCAGCATAATCACATGAAAAACATCGATTAGGATATATATGTGCAATAAACAAGAAGCTGGCCTGACCTTGCCCTCAAAGATCTACTTCCTGCCCCTCGGTGGCAGGCCTGGGTCAAGCAGCAGGTCGCTAGCGTAGGATACCTCCCTAACATGGATGCTTAGGTGCTGCCATGAGGTAGAGTATATGAGCTGAAAAAAAAAACAAAACCAGAATATATGTGGGGAGGTCTCGGAGCTCAAACCACATAGGCAACAAATGCTTACCAAAGAGAACCCTCTTTTGGTCAGGTTTTCATGTGTCAATGTTGAAAAGCATACCATTCATGCAAACATGATAAAAAAAAGAAAGAGAGTATTTATGTGGTTCGGTCTTATAAGACCTACATCCACAGACACCAAAAGCTTGATTTCCATTATGCAACTTCACCTATATATATATATATATATATATATATATATATATATATATATATATATATATATATATAGGTGAAACAAGAAAGTACAGGGAAAGAAAATTGATTACATGGGTAAAAAATGAAAGGCCACCTTGAGCAATGAAAGAGGCCTCCTTGAAACTTTAAACGTCACTTTGAAACCCCAACCGTCACTTTAAAACCCCAAACGTCACCTTGAAACCCAATGTTACCTTGAGCCTTGTGACATCATTATTCATTTCTGGTGCCTTGATATTGCCAACTCATTACTCCCCCTCAAGCTGGGAAGCATAGCGAAATTGATCTTTTGGCATAGCTTTAGTCAAAACATCAGCTAATTGTTCTAAGCTGGAGATGAAGGGAGTTGATATCTCTTTATTTTGAACTTTGTCCCTAACAAAATGACAATCAACTTCTATGTGTTTTGTTCTTTCATGAAAAACTGAATTTGCCGCTATATGGATAGCTGCTTGATTATCATAATACATAGGCATAGGAGTTTTAACTTCAAAGCCAATTTATTCTAACAAAGCTTTAGTCCATGTTAACTCATATGCAGTTGTTGCCATAGCCCTATACTCGGCTTCAACACTTGATCGAGATACAACTTTTTGTTTTTTGCTTTTCCATGCAACCAAATTACCTCCAACAAATACACAAAGACCAGTGGTAGATTTTCTATCCAATGCACTGCCAGCCCAATCTGCATCAGAATAGCCATAGACATCTACCCTTCTATTTCTTTTATACCAAAGGCCTTGTCCTGGAGCTTTCTTGATGTATCATAGAATTCTACCAATTGCATTCATATGAGTTTTTTGAGGATTGTGCATGAACTTACTTACCTCACCAACAACATATGCTATATCTGGTCTTGTAGCTGTAAGATAAATTAGTCTGCCAACAATTCTTTGGTATTGCTTGACGTCTTCTACTGGCTCCTCATCAACCTTTTCGAACTTGTGATTTACTTCTATGGGTGTATTGGCTGGCCTTGCACCCATTTTTCCTGTCTCATTCAACAAGTCTATTGCATATTTTCTTTGAGACAGGTATAACCCCTTTTTAGAATGCTCGATTTCTATACCAAGAAAATATTTCAGCTGTCCCAAATCTTTAATATCAAATACTTCATGTAAATACTTTTTGACATCTGTAATTTCATAATTATTATTGTCGGTAATAATAATATCATCAACGTAGACGAGCACAATAGTGATATGTTGAGTATTTTTCTTTACGAAAAATGAGTTATCAGAAACACATCTTTTAAATCCATTCCCTTCCAAAGCTTGACTCAATTTTGCATACCATGCTCTCGGAGATTGTTTAAGACCACAAATGGCCTTTTTTGGTCTACAAGCAACATTTGATTTATTATAGCTTGAATGCCCTGGTGGTACTTGCATAAAAACTTCTTCATTGAGATCTCCTTGAAGAAAAGCATTTTTAACATCAAGTTGAATTAAATCCCAATTTAAATTGCAAGCAATAGAAAACAAAATTCTAATAGTGTTCATTTTTGCAACAAGGGCAAAAGTTTCAGTATAGTCTATACATGTTGTTTGAGAATATCTCTTTGCAACGAGTCGTGCCTTGAAACACTCAATGGTTCCATCACTTTTGTACTTGACTTTATACACCCATTTACATTCGACAAGTTTTTTATCTTTAGGAATGCCAACAATTTCCCACGTATGATTCTTTTCCATTGCCTTGAGCTCCTCATTCATAGCATCACACCTTTCTTTCTTTTTACAAGCTTTTTCAAATGTATCTGGTTCTTGTATGTTTGAGACCTTAGCAAGATAAGCAAAATATTTTTGTGACACGTGAGCATAGTTCAAATATTTTTCAATTGGATATGTCACGACACTATAAGTGACAAAGTCATGGTATTTTGTTGGCATCCGAATAGTTCGTTCGGACTGCCGAATAGACCTATTTTCATCACCAACATTCTCAATTGAATTACCTTCACCAAGCTCAACATTTTCTCCAACCTGCTTTTCACAAGTAACCTCACATTCTTGAGTTATATTAGGAAAAACAAATCCCGATTTTGAAGCTTGCTCCCCTTGAAATTCTTGTCCTTGTTTTTCAAAAAATGATTTCTCTTCATCAAATTTCACATCTCAAGAAACATAAAGCTTTTTGTTTGCGACATCAAAGCATCGATATCCCTTTTTAGAAGAGTCATAACCAATAAAAATACACTTGATGGCTCTATGTTGAAGTTTGTTTCTGTTGGAAGGATGTTGCCAGACATAAGCAATGCAACCAAAAGTTTTCAAAGGTTTAATAGAATGTTTTCTTTCATCAAAAACTTCAATTGGAGTTTTGAAATTAAGAATGTGAGTGGGCAAACGATTTATAATATAGCTTGCAGTACTGACTGCATCCGCTCAAAAAGTCTCTGGGACATTCATTTGGAATAGAAGAGATCTTGTCGCTTCAAGAAGATGACGGTTTTTTCATTCCGCGACTCCGTTTTGCTGAGGAGTGCCAACACAAGTTGTTTCATGTTACATTCCATGCATATTTCTGAAATTTATAAATTTTGCATTCATATATTCTGTCCCATTGTCTGTCCTTAAATTTTTTATTTTGCAGCTGTATTGTGTTTGAATCATATTATAAAACTTTAGAAAATAATCAAATACTTCATCTTTTCTTCTTAGAAAATATACCCATGTGACTTTAGAAAAATCGTCAATAAAGGTTAGATAATATTTGAATCCATCATAAAAAGTCACAGGTGAGGGCCCCCAAACATTAGAGTGAACAAGTTCAAAAACATGAGATGACACCGTTTCTGATTGAGAAAAAGGAAGTCGGGTCATCTTGGCATATTGACACACTTCACAATTGATGCAATCAAAAAATAAATCAGGTTTTAACCTTTTCAAAATTGAGCCTGATGGATGCCCAAGTCTCAAATGCCATGCTTTTCCTTCATCATGTCGATTGATAAGAAAGGCTTTATTTTCTCCGTCCAAAATATAAAGCCCCTTTGATTCCTTCTCCTTACCAATCGTCCTCATTGTCTTGTGATCATGAAATATAACCTCAGTAGGAGTGACTATCACATTACAGTTTAAAGTATGAGTAATCTTACTAATCAACAAAAGATTCGAAGTTAGACTTGGAATATATAATGCATGATCAAGTTGTTTTTCAAAAAACTTCACCCCTTTCGATGATCTCCATATGTGAGCCATTGGCAGCAGCAACTGGTCTAATACTGCTAATATTTTTAACATTCTCCAGACATGATCTTTTTCCAGTCATATGATCAGAAACCTCAGAATCAATAATCCATGAGCAGTTTGAGGAATCAGTTATAAAGCAAGAACAAGGCATACCTGCTTCCTTGGAGACTGTAGCTGCCATATTGCATTTGGTAAACTCCTTGAGGATTTGAGTTAGTTTTTCAATAGTTAAGGGATTCTCTTTAGAATCTGACTGAGTTATGTTGGCTTCAAGACGATCATGATTGTTGTTTCCTTTTGAAAAAATAGGTTTTTTATTCAACTTCCAACAACGATCCTTGGTATGACTGTCTTTCTTGCAATAGGTACATAATAACTTTTTCTCTTTAAATTTTTTATGGTTTAGATCATATGAGAACTCACCATTCTGCCTTTCTTCACGTTTCAGGACAAGAGCAGACCTGTTGTCAATTTCTTCATTTTTATTATTCATGACTTTTCAACGTGTCTCTTCTCTCATGATGGTGGCGCACGTCGAGCTTAATGTAGGAAGTTCAAGGGTCATTAAAATTTGACTCCGGACTTGTTCATAATCTTGTCCAAGCCCAGCTAACATTTGAAAAACTTTTTCCTGCTCACGCCACTTTTGAAAAGCAATTTGGTCAGTTATAGGTGGAATATGAGAATCAAACTCATCCCACTTGCCTTGAAGCAGACCAAGATATTCAGTGAAAGATTTATTTTTCTTTTTTAAATTGTAAATTTCTTGAGCTAACTGATATCACCTCCCAACATTATATTGTTCACCATATAGATTTTTGGTTGCATCCCACGAAGCTTTAGATGAATCAAGAAAAAGAAACCCATTGGCAATATGTGGTTCCATAGAATTAAGGAGCCACGACATAACCATGTGATCATTGGACTCCCATTCTTCACATTTGACATCATCATCAGCAGGTTTAAGTTTTTTTTCATTTACATAACCTAATTTTCTTTTACCACTAAGAAATAAAGCAACAGATTTTGACCAAGGAAGATAGTTAAAACCATTTAAAGGTACCGTAGTGATTTTCAATGAAGGATTGGCTTGCTCTTGAATCACCACCGCTTGTTGAGAGGATTGGGAAGACGACGAGCTTGATTCGGCCATTGACTATACTATCACTTGATCAAAAAACATGAACCAAACAACCTGGCTTTGATACCATATTGAAAAGCATACCATTCAGGCAAATATGATAAAGAAAAGAAAGAGAGTATTTATGTGGTTCGGTCTTATAAGACCTACATCAACATACACCAGATGCTTGATTTTCATTATGCAACTTCATCTATATATATAGGTGAAACAAGAAAGTACAGGGAAAGAGAATTGATTACATGGGTAAAAAACGAAGGGCCACCTTGAGCAATGAAAGAGGCCTCCTTGAAACTTTAAACGTCACCTTGAAAGTCAAAGCTCATTTTATAAGCAACAACCACCGAAAAAAGCACGATCTTGGACTCGGTCCTTGTGTCCACAACACATGGACCAGTAAGAAGTTAGCACCCATGCCATCGTAGCCCAGACAAAAAGAGGCCACCAAGAAGAGGTCCGTTTTAGGAATAGGATCATGAGCAAACTCGCGATTCATCTAGTGGTAGGCCCAACCCCATCTTGAACTCTTGCCAAACTCTACATCACAAGTCAACACCATATAAAGTGACATGTTTTTATCGGCAAAATCTCATTTTTCAAAAACTCATGAGAAATTGAAATTTTTCATAAATCTCATTTTTTTTCGACAAATTCTTGGCAATAAAAAAATAAATTTAAAAACATAAATTTATTTTTTATAAGAAAATATTAATAAAAATTATTTAAAAATAAAAATACATGGTTTTTAAAGACAAATAGCCATTTTAAACCTAAATATCGTGTTTAAATCATGGTATTTATGTTTTTTTCATAAATCTTGCAATATTTTGAAAATCTTGCAAGAAATTGCCGTTTTAAACTTTCAGGCAATTTTTCACGATATTATTGCGAGATTTTTATAAATCTTGCGATATTTGTCACTATGGTCAACAACCCTGTAAGGGATCCAATCCCAAGGATGGCCTTGTAGTCCATACTTAGCCCTGAAGTACAATGCGAGATCCCCCTCATTTATACTTATAGACTAAAGGGAAATAAGATTGAAGATAGAACGGTAATATTATTGTATTATTGAATACAATGGAATTGCTTATTAGCTGAATACAATAGATATATATAGTACACTCAACTTAGAATGAAAGAAAAACCTAAAACATTTACAACTCATCGTTATCTTTTCATTTGTTCCTTGATACAGTTATCTCATTTGATCCTTGATGATGCCACAATAAGGATAACCATATTGTCTTTTGGGTTCCTTGATAACGTTATCTCTATCTTCACATTTGATCATGTATATCGTAATATCGTAAAATCCTATAGACCATCACCATTTGGAAGGCAATGTTCCTCAAGGATAATAGAATAACAGTCAATCCTCTTCTACTCGTCGACTTTGAAACCAGAGGCCAAGCAATCAAGGACATTTTCGAGTGCTCGTCATTCCCTCCCAACAAAAAATGCCTCATAATTGCTTCGATGCGCATAGCAATTTTTACTGGTATTTTAAATATGGACATGAAGTGAGAGGGAATAGAAAAAATCACATATTTGATTAGAGCAACCCTTAGGGATGGCAGTGGACCCAGGCGAGAGCGGAGGACAAGGTCTCCACCTCCACCCCGTCTCAAAATCCTGCTCTCCATCCTCGCCCTCATCCTTGCATGGGTTTTGATTTTAACCCCCATCCCCGCCTCCATCCTATTTCATGTCCTCCATCCCCGGTCCAAAAGGGACAACGCGGGTCCGGGCAAGGCAAAAATTGGAGATGGATAGGGGCGGGACAAGGTGTTATTGGGGGACGGGCAAGACAGGGCAAGGCAAGAATTGGGGACGGGACCGGGCAGGGCGGGGAAAAGCGAAAGTCTATCCCCACCTCCATCCCTGCACGGGTTTTGATTTTAACCTCCATTCTTGTTTCATATCCTCCATCCCTGGTCTAATCGGGGCGAGGCGGGGTGGGGAAAAGCGTAAATTCATCCCTGCCTCCATCTCTGCACAGGTTTTGATTTTAACTTCCATCCTTGTTTCATATCCTCCATCCCCGGTCCAAACAGGGCGGGGCCCCATTTATCCCCAGTCTACTGCCATCACGGGTAACCTTCCCAGCCTTTGTCAAATACATGCTTATTCAGGATTGCAATCTAGACTCAACTGGGTCGAGCACAAGCACCCATAGACCCGCAGGCACCTGCTTGCAGTGTAGTGGTAGGCCAAGATAAGAGAACGGCAGGTGACCTTGGCGACGTCCAAATAGACGGGAGGCTGCAGCATAGTTTTTTATACCCATTAACCCCAAAATATCCCACCTAATGGGATATACGATCCAACAATCTCATGTGTCATATCTAGGGTCATAGGACCAATCTCATGGTGCCATTTTTAAGTAGATATGATCCAGATCTTTTGTTGAGTCAAAATGGTGTATTAATCGTTGAAATCTGACCTGTATGCAGGATTTTCTATCGATTAAAAAATCAACAATGGTAAAAGCACCATTTTATGACAAAAAAGCTCATTAAAAAAAAAAAAAAGACTACAAGAGTTGATTCCTATTAAATCCACTATACCGGATTATTTACTGTGTTAGATTTGATAAAAACAACTTGCAACTGGGGTGGGCAACGGGCCGGGCAGCCCGATGGGCCAAGACGATCCGGCCCTTCATGGACCGGGTTGGGGTCAAGATTTTAGAACCAGGTCTGACTGAAACCATATACGTGGTCTGGATCCGGGTCAGCCTGCAGGTTATGGGCCTGGTCAATGGATTTAAGCTATTCATTAATTTTTAATAATATATTTAAAAAATAATAATTAATTACATAGTAATTTGATAACTATTATTTACCTAATTAGTTGTATTAATTTTATAAAAACTAAAAAGATAATTAGTTGGGTACATGAAAACTTGTTAATTATTTATTATTTATCTAATTAGTTTAAGTTTGGTCGGGGCCGAGCAGCTTCACATTGGGCCAATGGGCTGCTCTTCAAACCTGAGCTTGTTAAGAACTGGTCAAAAGCGCCGCCTGTTAGTAAATGAACCGGGTCATCTCCGGGCCCCGCTTGCACTTAAAGCCCAACGAGTCAAGCTCTGAACCGAGCCGGGCCAGGACCGACCCTATGCCCACCCTACTTGCAGCAAAGGATATGGCATTATGGTCTGAAAAGAAAGGGATGAGTGGACATACTAAAAGCCTTAGCTCATGGGTGAGACTTTAATTTTATGCCAAAAGGAGAAGATGAGATATTTATAATCTTAGCCGTCCAGATGCATCTTGGACAGTTGGGATAAACATCCACTGACATAATTTTTTTTTTCAATAATGATGTTATAGGATATACCTACCATTTCAAGCATCTCCAAGGCTCCAACTAATAGCTCCATCCCTTCTGCACATTGAGTCATCCCACTTTATGCCATTCCTCAACCCTACCCCCCCCCCCCCCCCCCCCCCCCCCCCCACACACACACACACACACACCACCACACACACACACACATCCTAACTGTCCAGATGCATCAGTTGGACAGTTAGGATAAACATAAATCCACTGACATCATGTCAGGATATCATTTTTTTTTTTTTCAATAATGATATTATAGGATATGTCTACCATTTGAAGCACCTCCAACCAATAGCCCCATCCCCTCCTGCACCCCAACCCCACACACCAAAAAAAAAGGTGATATCTCATGGTGGACCCCACTTTTCATCAAGATGATCTGATGCCTTGGAAATGGATTTTAGGCCATGGTTTGAAACTAGTAGCTGAGATAGGAAGTGTCATTTGAGGAAGTAGGAACTGCCAAACCCTGGATTTGGCAGCTACTACCTTTTGGAGGTGGTAGCTCCAAGTTTCCAAACAGGGCATTAATCCATTGGGATGCCAATTCAGCGGGCTTTTAAAGTTGCCATGATGTCATGTCTTTCAATATTAAGATGGATGTTTCATTAAAGACATAAGCATTAAAACATCTTTTTTTACTAGGGTTGGTAAATAAAACCGAGTAGCTCGTGGCTTGGCTCGTCACAAAGGTTGGTTTCGGTTCAGATGTAGGCATTATTACTGAATTCAACCTAAAGGCCTGGATATTGTTTAACAGAGTCACAAATAACACTGACATTTGGAAAATATCATGATATTATTACTATATACTTGAAGGCGAATATATAATATTGAAAGAAAGCGGTATTTTCAATATATCACCTATCATGAAAATATCATATATTTATCTTTATATTAACATGATAGGAAAATGCTAATATATAGTTTTATGGTATTTTTATATTATTTGTATTTTATTCATGGTTTATACATTTTCATATATTAATAGACACCAATATTTTCCAAAGAAAAACCAAAAAATTCTATAATTATAGATCCCAAGGTTTCCTCTTGGGTGGTTGATAAGAGCTGTCAGTGCACGTCTCCTTGTGGTGGGATGTTGCAGGTTCAAAACCCAGTCGTACGATTAAATAAAAACTGGTGGGGGTCTGCCTAACCTCCGCTTTGCTTAAAAAAAAAAACTTAGGCCTCTCCTTGCCTGCTGGAGAGTGCACCCAGCTTCAGCCTTGCAGCAAGAGATGCACACTGCGGGTTTTGAACTCATGGCATCCCTTTAACTTGATGATGTTACAAGCCACTTCATAGCCATATGAGTGGAGCCTCCCGGGGCTTGTAATTGAAAATCTAAGTGCATATATCTGCCCAAACACCTCCAAGATTTTGGGCCTATTTCCAATTCCTTTTTCATTATAAAACAATACTTTAGTCTATCTTCTTTTCCCTCTCTCTTTTCTGCAATGGTACCCATAAAAATTATTAAGAGGGCCATTTTATTACAGCTTTAATTTAAAACCGTACCTACCATTGGGCATATTATATTTTGAGCTGAGAAAAAAAAAAGATTGAGTTCAGATTAGATTCCACAACTATTACCCATACTGCTAGGTTTCGGCCAGTCCTTACACCCATTAATGGATTTAGCCATCATGTCCAAAAAAGCCAGCCCAACCTAGATTCAGAAGGATTTGGATCAGGCATGTTGGAGTTTTTGTCTGATCTAGTTGAGGCCCTTTTTCCATTTTTTTTTCTTACAATTATTTTTCTTTAAGAACATGGGTTTTGTGATATTTTAATTTTTTCCAACTAGGCAAGGTGTGGGCAACTTTATTCTAGATAACCATAACGTGTATAAATTAGACTTGCTGAAAATGGATCATGGTTAAGTCGAATCTTGGTTGGTTTTGGTTGGCCTATATCCATATCCAGCACTAAGACCAATAGCCACTAGTTGGGGTCAAACATGAAATAAGCCAAAAGATCTCAACCATTCAGGACAAGGATCATCCTTCACTATGGTGCAAAGAGTTTTGACGCCCTATATTTAGGATATAAAGAGCACAGTTATTATTGTAGTCTTCCCACATCTTGTATGAATGAAGCAAATGAGGTTGTGGGTAATACTTTGAATTGACCTAGGTGATACATTATGGGTTATATAGTAACATGTATTGCACACTGCAAAATATAGTTGACTATACCATATATATATATAAGAAAAAGTGTTAAAAAAAAGTAAGAACTATTTTGAAAACACTCACTCAAATGTAATAAATAAAAAATTAAAGATTGATGTAAAAGAACAAACCTATTACAATGTGTGGAGGCTTATGTAAAGTCAAAGCCCTTAGGACTCAAGGTTTATATGCATATGACCCTTAGGTTGTGTTTGGATTCATGGAATTGTGAGGAACTGAAATCCATTTCCTTCTAATTATTCCCTTCTTCTTCGTTTGTTTTCACATTTTACTTTTTCTTTTTTGAAAGGCAAGCTGGGGTTAGACCGACCCCCACCAGAATTCATTGAAATAATAATAACTTCTACAATTTACCAGTCCGGGGGGTGGTCCTTTCAGGACTTATCTATTCCCTCTTTTCCGGAATTGGCCAAATGTTTCACTATTATATTACACCTGAAGTAACTTTGTTGTATACAAAACTTTCTAAAACTGTATGACGGGGAGGAGGTTCACCGGAAAGGAAGGAAATTGGTGCATAACTTGTAACACCTGTTTGGTTTTTGAATTCAAGTATAGTCTTCCACTTTTCCAAAATCATCCATGAGCTGGGATCAGCTTGACTGAGAGTACGTTGCCGACCACACTATTCTTTCATCTGTATGCTGCTAAGTAATGAGAAGCAACCCTGCCCCTAACTTCCCATGTTACTTTCTTCATTAGTATGTAGGGGGTTGTGGGATTCATCTTCAGAGGGTTCTGCCCTTTGTATCTTCATCTGAGGAAGCCAGTTCAAACTCTGTTAGCTTCCATTCCTGCTCGGCCTTTGGTGCCAACAGTGGCTCCTCTCCATTCCTTTACTATCTTTGTCCAAATATTTTTTAGACTTAGCAGGTGCTTTGTATGTAGAGCGGACTGTCCTACACCTGTGCAGTCTGATCCTGTTGGGTGTGCGCACAAACATTAAAAAATACACAGCAGAAACTGTATCCGTGTAAAAACAGAAAAACAAGGGGCTGGAGTACCTGATGCCGCCATTGTATAACTGTTGTAGGTGGAGGTCGACTGGAGCAGGGGAAAATCGGACTGGTGGTGACTGGAGCAAAGGATGTGGTTTCTCCTCAGCCGGACTGCGACCCTCCATAAGCACAGGTTGCCGGATGCAGTCGGTGAGCAGGACCGATTCCCACGACCGGATGAAAATACTCTGAATGGAGAGCTAAGACTCTAAACCCTCTCTCGTATTTTCCTGTATATGAAAACTATTTTTCACTCTGTATCTGCCATGATAAGGGGGTCACTCATGATACCCCTTTATAGGCACAAAGTGAGAACAGTTTGTGCAACCGTTCTCCCTTGATTTTGTGCGGGTTTAACAAAAGCGATCAATCTAGATGTGGGGATGAATCCACATCGTGAATAACTACCACGTAAATCGTGGTGATTAATTCAACATTCTCCCACTTGATCCGACGATAAAACCTTTAACCAGAAAACCTTATGAGAATAACTTGATGAATAAAATGACATTTTTATTCTATTCTATAGGTTCTTAGTTGAATCTCTAATCCTTATGAGATTAACAACAAAAATAATGAAAATCATGAACTGAAAGTGATCACTTTATTTATATGCATCTGTCAAAAAGAGTTTAACAAGCTCATCCTCATTACATGTTCAGAATATAATCTTGGTGATAGCCCTTTAGTAAGAGGATCAACGATCATCTCTTTGGTACCAATATTAACAATATGCACTAAATGATTCTCTGTCATTTCTTTAACAACAAAATACTGCAATTTCATATGCTTACATGACGTATTACTTTTGTTGTTATTCGAAAAGGACACCACAACTTCATTATCACAGTAGACCTTCAGTGGCTTCCCAATGGAATCAACCACCTTTAACTGTGATATGAAGTTATTTAACCATATATCCTGCGAGGTAGTCTCGTATAATGCTATAAATTCTGCCTCCATGGTGTGGGCAACAGTGGTCATCTGCTTCCCACTTCTCCAAGCGATCGCGCCCCTAGCAAGTAAGAAGACGTATCCAGTAGTAGACTTTCTACTATCAAGGCATCCTCCTAACTCCGCATCTAAGTTGCCAATGACCTCCAAGTGATCAACTTTATGATATGCCAACATATAGTCTTTTGTCCCTTGCAAGTACCGCAAGACTTTCTTGGCAGCCTTCTAATGGGGTATACCTTAGTTAGACTAAAATCTGCCAAGCACCCCTACTACAAAAGAAATATCTAGTCGAGAACATGTCTGCGCATACTGCAAGCTGCCAACAACTGATGCATATGGATAAGCACTCATCTGTGTTTTGTCAATATCGTCCTGTGGACAATCCTTTAGGCTCAGCTTGTCACCTTTTGATATGGGTGTTGAACTAGGAGAGAAATTCTTCATCCCATATCGCTTTAACACCTTATCTATATAGGATCTCTAGGAGAGGCCTAGAAAACCTTTTGCTCTGTCTCGATAAATCTCATTGCCAAGAACATAAGCAGCCTTACCCATATCTTTCATATCTAAATGTGATGTAAGAAACTATTTAGTCTCTAAAAGCAACTTTATATCATTGGTTGCAAGTAAAACGTCATCCACATACAACATCAATAAAATGAACTTACTTTCACTTTTCTTAAGGTATATACATTGATCAATAATATTTTCTATAAACCCAAAAGTTATAATGACTTGAGAAAATTTAATATACCACTGACGGAAGGCCTGTTTAAGTCCCACATATTGATTTGTTGAGCTTACAAACCAGACAATCATTTTCAGAGAAACCAAAAGGTTGATCCATATATATCTCTTCATTCAGATCCCCGTTGAGAAACACTGTTTTCATATCCATCTGGTGTAGCTCCAAGTCACAATGAGCTACAAGGGCCAAAATTATCCTCATTGATTCTTTAATTGAGACAAGAGAAAATGTCTCATTATAGTCAATGCCCTCCATCTGGGTGAATCCTTTAGTAACCAATCTTGCTTTATGTCTCTCTATGTTATATTTGGAGTCCTTCTTGGTCTTAAAGACCCATTTACACCCTATGAGCTTTACTCCTTTAGGTAACTCGATAAGATCCCATACTTGATTTTTAGCCATAGAGTTTAACTCTTCTTTCATGGATTCTATCCAGTGTGTAGATTGTTTGCTTTCTACAACTTCCATAAAAGTCAACAGGTCATCATCCATATCTATAAAATCACCAGGCTCTTGAAGGTACACTACATAATCAGGATGTATGACAGATCTCCTAATCCTTGTGAATCTCCAAACAGGTCGTTCTTCAGGAGCAGATTAAACCTGATCATCATGTTCGTGCTCTTTCGCATTGTCCACAATAGATTCACTTTGGATTTGTGCATCAACAACCGAATGATCAACAACATCATCATTAGGAATAATAATGCGATATCTTTCGGTGTTTTCCTTAACAAATGACGAAACTGGACCATGTACTTCCTCAAAACCAAGGTTTTGAAGTGCACTTAATTCTACTAAACCATCTTTAAAGAATTTTGCCTTATTTGTTTCAACAATCTGTGGTGAATGAGATGGGTAATAAAACCTGTACCCTTTTGATCTTTCTGGATAACCAATGAAATACCCACTGGTTGTTCTTGGATCAAAGGCTTTAATGCGGGGGTTATACAACTTAGCCTCTGCAGGACATCCTCATATGTGCATATAAGATAAAGATGATTTCCTACCTATCCACAACTCGTAAAGAGTTTTCAACACAAATTTTGTAGGTACCTTATTTAAAATATGCACAACTGTCCTTAAGGCTTCACCCCACAACTTAATGGGAAGTGTTGAATAATTCAACATAGCTCTGACCATTTCTTTAAGCATTCGATTTCTCCTTTCAGCTACACCATTCTGATAGACACTACCAAACATGGTATATTGAGTCACAATGCCTTCCTCTATGAGAAATCACGCTAATGGTCTTTGCCTTTGCCCCATCTCAGTAAACCTACCATAATATTCGTCACTTCTATCAGACCTGACTATTTTAATAACTATATCAATTTGTTTCTCTACTTCTTTCTTAAATTCTTTAAACATCTGAAAAATATTAGATTCTTCAAAGATCAAGTAGAGATACATATACCAAGAATAGTCATCAATAAAGGTGACAAAATATTTTTTGCCTGTGTAACAGGGAAAAAAGGTCCACGTACATCTGTGTGAACTATCTCTAATATCTCACTACTGCGTTTGACACCCTCTTTATATGTGTTTGCATGCTTAGCCTTTATGCAATCAACACATGGGTCATTGTCGGTAAAATTTAGAGATTTTAAGATCCCTTTATTTATGAGTCTCTTTATTCTCTTTTCAGAGATATCACCCAACCTTCGATGCCAAAGCATGTAAGATTTATCATTTATCAAGCTACGTTTATTTCCAACCAATGCGTATTCAGAAGTCAGAGACTCCTGAGTTTGGATCTTCACGTTCAATCTATACAAACCATCATAAACTGATGCATAATCAATTTCAATTGAATTTTTATAAATGAACAATTTAGAATTTTCAAACTTAAAACAATATCCAAATTTATCCAATTTCGAAATTGAAATTAAGTTTCTACTATATGATGAAATAAAAAAGACATCATGAAGATCCAAAACTACGCCTGTATCTAGAGTAATCTTGCAGGTTCCAACACCCTTTACATGTGAACACATCTTGTTTCCTGAATAGATGCTCTTCTCATGTATTGTTGGTTCTCTTCTTCTCAAGAACAACTGTAGACAATTGAAAATATGAACAGTAGCACCAGAATCAATCCACTAGCTATTTTCAAGAATTTGTAATAAATTATATTCATGAGAAATAAATGACAAATTACCTCTCTTTTCCAACTACCTTTTGTACTTTATGCAATCTATCTTCCTGTGTCCCTTCTTCTTATAAAAGAAACACTTTATGGGATTAGAGTCGGATTGCTTGCCTTGAGATGTCTTATCCCCTGTTGGCTTCTTCCTAGCATTTATCTTAAATGCATTCTTCAGTGATTCTACCTTAGATGCTTGAGAAGCCATATGTGCACTCTGCACCTTTTTCCCCTTCAACCTCTCTTCTTCTTCAAACACTTGAACATAAGTTTATTTAGCGTCCATTCATCATTATGTTTGTTGTAAGATATTTTGAAAGGTTCGTAATCCAAGGGTAAGGACGCTAGAACTAAATGCACTAGGAAAAAAATCAGAGATGGTGAGCTTCATGTCATTTAGCTGAGACGCTATGTTCCTCACTTCCAAAATATGTTGGCGAATGTTTTCCCCTCCAGTATATTTCATAGATATGAGTTTAGACATCAGGATACTGGCTCTAGCCTTGTTTGAACTCACAAATTGTGCTTGAATAACACTTAAAAACTCTCTAACTATTCTGCATTGTGGTATGGCACTACGAATATTCGTAGTCACCTTAGATTGCAAAAGCAACAGACTAAGTCTATTTGAGCACTCCCACTTCTCAAAAGCAGTCTTTTGATCAATAGTGCTTTGATCAGTTAGAGCAACAGGTTCTGCTATCCTTAAGGTCAGATCTATATATCCTAATATAAAAAGTACAGTCTCTTTCCAATCACTAAAATTTGATTCATCTAGAAAAGGTATACAGCTAGAGCCATCTAAAATCACAGGACTAGAAACTGCACGACAAAAGACATGTATCAAGAAACATTCGTACGAGACTAAAACTTTAATGGAAAAAGCAAAAAAATAAAGGCCCTTAATATGCTTATTTTCAGGCGAGTGAATAGGGGCATTAGAATCCTACTTTGGTAAGAGCACCGACATGCAAAACCACTTCGCCTACCGACCATATTCGATAAAACTAAGGTTCTTATGAAGTTAGACCATCGACATAAGGTACCTTTGGATACACATGTGTGATATATCTCGACACATTTACCTTATTTTATCCTACTTAAATTTTAAACACGATAAAACTACCTTTGGGTCGTTTATCGTTTCATGAATTTAAGTACAACAATAATATTGGCTAAAACCATATGATAGTACAAAATTTTGACAACATATGTGTATTCAATCACTTTGGTGTCATGAATTCACTAAGTCATCTAGCTATCCTTGATGCCAATACTATACACACATTTATGCATGTATAATTTCAAATAAATGCATGAACAATAACAAAAACATGCTTAAATGGGTAAAACCCTAGGTCCTCAGCTAGAAATTGGTTTGAAAACACCCTGAACCGGTCTCAAATAGCCTCGAAACGATCATCCAAGGGTCCGAACCGGTTTTGGACCCTATGAATCAATGTCAAGTATGAACAAAAGTTCATAAAACCCTATAATCGTGTGCCAAAATCCCTATATTTTCTTATATTTATAAAAATAGGGTTTTAGCATCTTGAAACCGGTGAGAAACTGGAAGGAACCAGTCAAAATCGGCTTTGAACCGATCTCGAAAGGAGCTGAATCAGTCCCTGATCCGGTTTAGGCCGAATAGTGCCTGGACCCTACTGGATCCGGGTCAGACCCGACTTTAACTGGATTCGGCTCTGACCCGACTTGAACTAGATTTGGATCTGACCCGATTTTAACTTGATCTAGGTCGGACCCAGTATATAACCGAATTTGGGTCTGACCAGATTTTAGCTTGATCCGGGTTGGACCCAGTATATAATCAGATCCGGATCTGACCCAGTTTTAACTTGATCCGAGTCGGACCTGGTATATAACCGGATACGGGTATGACCCAGTATATAATCAGATCCGAGTGTGACCCAATTTTAACTTGATCTGGGTTGAACCCGGTATATAACCAGATCCGGGTCTGACCTGGTTTTAACTTGATCCAGGTCGAACCCGGTATATAATCAGATCTGGGTCTGACCCAATTTTAATTTGATCTGGGTCAGACCCGGTATATAACTGGATCAGGGTCTGACCCAATTTTAACTTGATTCGGGTCGGACCCAGTTTTAACCAGATCTGGGTCTGACCCAGTTTTAACTTAATCTGAGTCAAATCCGGCATGAACCGGATCTGGGTCTGAACCGATATCAGGCCCGATCTGGTTTCTACTGATTAAAAACAAAACTGTAAAATAGAAAACCTGAGGGTTTTGTGTTTTCTGGAAAAGGGGTTAGGGTTAACCCAAATCGCCGCCGGCGACCCATGTCGCCTGCCGGCAACCAATGTCGCCACACCTGCCGGCGACCTTCACGGAGCCCGAACTGGTGTTGCACCTCTCCTCGCTCGATGGTAGAGAAAACAGAGAAAAAAGTTTTTTTTTTTAAACCCTTGTGCGTTGCCAAATAGATGTCGACCATTAGATCAACAACAGTCCACAGCTTCCACCGACGATGGTTGATGCTCCTGCAGCCCAATGGCCACAGGTAAAAACCCAAAACCCCTTTTTTTTTGTTCTGTCCACTACAAGAAAAATGTTAATTAGCGACGAAAATTTGTGGCGAATTTTTTCCGTCGCAAATTTGCGACAGATTAGCTAGAGAAAACTTTCTTCATGAATCTGTTGCTAAGTAGCAACTGATTAGCGATGAAAAACTTTCATCGCTAAACAGTCGCTACTTAGCGACGGATTAGCGACACCAATTTTTTTGTCGCTAATTCTGAATACAAGAAAAACATTTTTGCGACGGATTTAGCGAGAGAATTTTTTTCGCCGCTAATTAGTGATGGATTAGCGACGAAAAAATTCCCTCACTAAATCCGTTTATAATTTTTTATTTAAACCGAGCGCAAAATTTTTCCTCTCCCCGTTCAAAATTTAAACCGACCTCGCAAGATTTAAACTGGCGATGCATGCGGGTTCACGGAGGACGACGACACCGAAGAGCATGCACGCCGGTTCATGGAGGACGGCGACGCCGGAGAGCATGCTGGTTCACGAAGGACGGCGACGCCGGTTCACGGAGGACAACGACACCGATTTACGAAGGACGACGACAAGGCATAGCGATTGTTGGAGGACGCCGACGCTGGAGAGCACCGGTTCACGAAGGACGGTACAAGTCCGACGACGAGGCAGAGTTGTCGTTCTGTGCAATGCCTGTCGGGTGCGATACAAGTCCGGCTTATTGCTGCCGGAATACCGCCCGACAGGGATCACTTATTTTTTATTTTGTTTTTAAAATTTAGCGACGGATTAGCAACGGATAATGTCTGTCGCTAATCTATCGCAAATTAACAGCAGATAAGTTTTTTCACTAATTAGCGAGCAAAAATTCGCGATGGACTATATCTATCGCTAATCCGTCGCTAAACTATTTAGCGATGACTTAGCGATGGATATAGTCAGTCGCTAATCCACGATTTTCTTGTAGTGGTCGCCCTACAACAACAGTCGTCAGTGTCGACGACCAGCTGCAGCATCGCCCCACGGCGACCTGCATTGTCGAACGACCAAGACACACCCCACGCAGCGGAAGCATGGTGTGGGTCCATAACCCATTGTTGGGTGTTCTTTATGGGCAGCCTGCACACAAATAGAAAAAAATACACAACAAAAACTGTATCTGTGTAAAAACAGTAAAACAAGGGGGCTGGAGTACCTGATGCCGCCATTGTATAACTGTTGTAGGTGGAGGTCGACTGGAGTTGGGGGAAACCAGACTCGTGGTGATTGGAGCAGAGGATGTGGTTTCTCCTTAGCCGAACTGCGGCTCTTCAGAAGCGCAAGCTGTCGGATGCAGTCGGTGAGGAGGATCGATTCTCGCGACCGGATGGAAATACTCTGAATGGAGAGGTACGACTCTGTATGTGAAAACTATTTTTCACTCTGTATCTGTCGTGATAAGGGGGTCGCTCATGATACCCCTTTATAGGCACAGAGTGAGAACAATTTGTGTAACCATTCTCCCTTGATTCTATGCGGGTTTAACAAAAGTGATCAATCCAGATGTGAGGATGAATCCACATCATGGATAACCACCACGTAAATTGTGTTGATTAATCCAATAATTGCTTCTAGGTGCTTTCAATGGTAGACATATATATTTTAAATGAAACTGAGGTTAGGCAGACCCCTACCAGTTATACAACCATATCCTATAACATTATTATTGCAAAAATATCATATCCTCTGACATGTTTATCCTAACTAATGCATGGATTAGTCGAGGTACAGGTGAGAATGTGAATTAATCCCAACCTTTGGTTTGATGGTTGAGATTAAATGTAGGATGGGCCCCATCAAATGTTAGATGGTAGGATTCGTTCCCTCATTATTCAGTTTTCCCTTAGGGATGTGATTGGTGTGATAAGCAGCCAGCTCGACATTAGGGGGAAGAATGGGCCTAGTTCACGACTTGGTTCTTGCGAAACTACATCAGTTCTTGACGAGGAAGAACCCTCACTTTCAGGTGGGGCCCCACGGCCACCCTGCCTACGTGACAAGTTACATCAGTTCAATCAGTTCTATAGTCCGTACGTTTACATAAAACTTGAAATGCTATGGCATGTCACTTCGCTGCTGATGGCGATGGTAGATTCAAGTTATTCTTGAAGAGACAAACCAATAGATTGAGTGCCTAGCATTCAAGAATTGTAATTTGATGTTTTGAACTTTATAAATGAACTGACAAGGGGTCTGCTTAAAATAAAACAAGTGGGCTTTCATTGCAGATGGAACAGACGCTCAAATTTTGACTGAGCCAAGTTTTTCTTTTTGTGCTAGGCCAAGGGAAAGGCTCCGATGTGAACTTGAAGTATTCTAGTATGCAATGAGTATTAGTGAAGAGTAGGATTGACAAGGACTTCAAGCACAATTTTCTCAAAAATTATTTAAAAAATAAAGAGAGAAACCTTTTTTATAAAACCCCACAAGAAGCTCAAGAACATTTAATAAATGTTTTTAAAACATTTTAAATAAAGATCAATCTTTTTACCTTCAAATGTCTTCATAAAAAACTAAAAAAATTTAGCTTTTCAACTAAAAAAAATCACTTCGATTTGACATCAGAGTGCAAGGTTATAAGAAAAGTTTAATTTTCAAAAAATGATTTCCAAAAATTGAACTCATTTCAAGTACATTTTTGTTGTCCCAAAATTTGAACATATTTGGATCTAGATCCAAAAAAGCTCTCATTTGTCATCCCCATGATGGATCCAAATCCAAATGCATATCCAAATGGACCCTCATATATCGTTCCATGCTCATATGTCGTTCATGTGAAGTGGATCCAGATCTGAATGCCAGTACACTCTAGACTGGAATCCTAACTAAAAGATCCAGATCTAATTTAGTTTTCTGGATCAGATCTAGGCTAGATTATCGTCCCATAGGGTGGATCCAGTTCCAAGACGACAATTTAAGCTATCATTCCTGTGATAGGATCTAGATTCGAATCTCTGACGATAGTCTAGATTGTCGTTCCAACCTCAATTGTCATGCATCCTAGCTAAGAGTTACCATTTTGGACCTATTTTCATGCAAGGATAGGTGTTTTGAGCCCCAAAACCTTCTAAAAACTAAGAAATTTGCTCAAAGACATTTTAAAGTCCAAAACTTAGCCCTCTCATCTTGCCAAATTAGTCTTTCCTATTCCCTAAGCTAAAGCCCTGACCAATCAAATTGCCTCATGTCATTCTTCTGGCCAATTAGATCTAAGCGCCTGCACGGTATCTGGATTTGAATCTTGTCTTAGAAAGTCGAAAACCTAGGTCCAAGACTGAGTCCAACACCTATAAATGGGTGACCTACCCACCTAATCCAACATCTATGATCTATGATCCCCCTATGCTCAATCTATAATCTTAAATCCTTTACACCTAGACTCTGTCGGATTGATCTCGACCTATTTCACTTATACATGGAGCCTGGATCATACCCCTAGATCTAGATCCTTGTCTCACCCATACTCCAAATATTTTTCCTAGCCAAAGTTTTGCATGTTCGTCATCATGCTCATCATCATTATAAAAAAGGGCTACCTAAGCCCTATGTGAGACTCATATCCATGTGTTTTCTTTATTTTATTTGATAATTAATTTAATTTAAGTATGGATTTGTCTAATGAATACCATATTGTGTCATTTTTTTAATCTTTTCTTGCCTTGGAGGTGTTCCTACACTATCAAACTCACATTTTTTTCTTAGGATTCACGTACAAGGTATGTGGTATTGCACACTAAGACCAAGATCAAGGGAAGACTACATTCTTAGCGAGGTTGATCCCTTCTCATTGAAGAAGAAAAGACACTCAACTTGCAAAGCAGGGATTCCATATCTTCTTTAACTAATTCAGATCTAGCTAAAAATTATATATTTGTTAAAACCCATCAAATCCACATATTCACAGATCAACAAACACAATGGGACCCCACTTTCTCAACTAAGGCACCTTGAGATTCTGAAATTAGTGTGCAAAGGTCAGTTTGTGTCATACTTTTCACGATTTTTGTGTCTTGGGTTTCAAATCCATTAAGGATCCAAAACTCAATTTTGTCTTGTCTTGACTATGCATACTTTGTATAGCCATATCTCTGCATCTAAGTGTCCATTTTTTGCGTTCTAAGAGTATTGTTTCTCGTACTAGTAAAACTTGTTTCTCATACTTTCTCGATACTTTTTCGTGTGTCATGTGAAGTCGGATTCCTACTACAAGGTGCCCAAAATCATAGAAAAGCCAAAAAAACACAATAAAATATCATTTAAATAATAATTTATGTTGATTTGATTGCATCTCAGCCTCATTTATCGTCTAATCACAATTTATATCTCGTTGGAAAACTGAGATCCGTGAATTTTCATGTTATTTTGGGTGCTTTTCTAAAATCATTCATTTTACCCAATGTTGTTAGTATCAGAATCAAACATATATTGTTTGGCCATCGATTCAGGTGTATCCGCTGATACTGATACTCAAGTGTATCGTTATGAATCAACAAAAAAATAATTAAAAAATATTACGTGTAAATCAAAATGTGACACATGTTAAAACCATCAAAATAATATTTAAAAAATATTTAAGCTATATTTTATATTTATCAAAAAATAGTCGATTCAGGGCAGTATCGTATCAATTTTTGAGTGATACAATACATATCATTTGATATGCACCGATACTGACAATATTGGTTTTGTAAAATTCGACATTTTACCCATTTTGTAATATCTAGATAATAGATTTTTTTAGGCTCTTTATTAAATTCTCAATGTATGATGGCATTCTCACACATTTTTTGAGAAGAATATTTTTATTTCATAAAAAATGAAGCCGACAAGTTCTAGGGGCATTATAAGTATTTTGGGATTATTTCAAGGCTATTTTGGTCACCAAGGTCAAGTTTGTTTGACCTTGAGTTGACCCAGCAAGGTCAACTGTGAGAAGATCATTTTTTGCCATTCTTGATTGAGTGGCATAGTATGTAATTTTGGGTTTGGGTAATGTTAGGAATGGGTCTAGGAGACCCATTCATAATTTTTGTGGCATGCAATGGTGGTTTGGTCCTTGCATTGTCTGGGCTACCCCAGTTGGACCAACCCCAATAGGGCTAAGTTGGGTTCAACCACTGGCTGAACCCATTGCTAGCCTGGTCCAGCCCTAGATGGCCTAACTGGGTTGGACCTAATTAGAACAACTAGGGGGTTTAGTGGGCCTAGTGTGAAAGGATACAGGTGGATCCTGACCGGATCTGGGTCAAACCTGGATTCACCCCCAATTTAAAGAGGGACACCCCTTTCAATTCCCACAATACCCTTTCTCTTTCCTCTCCTTGCTCGCACGCCCCTCTCTCCATCACGTGTTCTTCAATCCATCGATCGGCCACTTCCGGACTCATTTTCGGCAAGCACCAGTGGTGTGCTACCACACCAACAACACCTCCCCTTCTCCTCTCCTCGTGGTGAGATGATCGTGGGAGCCGCCCTGCCTTCCTCTCCTTTGTTGTTGCGTTGAAGAGATGACCATGTTGGACATATGGATAAGTTTCAACCCATTAGGTGACCCAGTTTTGACACTAATGCAGTTAGTGGGCTGCATAGTCGAGGAAGGTTAATGCTTAGCGGAGGAGGTTACGTGAATGTCGAGTGTCCACATTCACTGAACCACCTCCCTTACCTCCACTATATAAAGAGGTGGCTGGGCAATGTATGATGAGTGACCATTGCCATACAGTCACAACCTTAGCCTAGCCTACATTCGGTTCATTGGGTTCAGGGTCCTGCTCATCGTCGAGCGAAGGCCTAGGCTCATCGTGAGTGTCGACCGACTGAGGAGAATGCTGAGTACCCGTACTCGCACAATGACATCTTTAGGTACGCTTTCTGTGTATATTTTTACTTGATATGCCATCATTAGGTTATGGGCCCACAACTCACACATTTTGTTGCGCGTGGGTGAGTGTAGGGCCTTCTGGCGTTTGCTGCGACTGTTGCTGTGGGGCGAGGTAAGTCGCAAGTTGACAATGTCTGTCGTTGTGGGGCGACTGTAACAGACTGAGCCTATCATCATGGGGTAACGTGGTTCATTTGTGTTTCACAAATAGTTGTTGGAACTCCGATGATTGTCGCCATGGGGCGACAACGTTTTTCGACAGACCCACACACTAAAAAAAAGGGAATAGAGTGTCAGAGTGTTTTACCTGCACTGTTGGGTTACAGGGTGGTCTGCCGATGCTAGAGGTCACCGCAGAATGTCGTCGGGGGGAAGGGAGTGCTTTTGCCATCCAACGACATGCGACATTCAAAGATTTGAAAAGCCCTCCCTTTTTTCTCTACCCCTGTGCTTGTCAGACTATAGCAGGGTCTGCCGCGTCGAGGTCTATCGATGGATCATTGTCGGAGGAGGGGGGTGTTTCGCCGGATCGTCGACGACGTGCAACAAAACCCTTCCCTATTCTTTCTCTAGTCGTTGGAATAACCCCAGCGGACCCCTTTCTCTGTTGTCGGTGTCGATGGAGGTTTCGTTGGAGGCCGGTGATGCTGACATTGTTGGTCACTGGTGTCGATGACCTCTGGCTGCCGCTCTGATAACATGGGTCACTGGCAAGCAACGTGGGTCGCTGTTGATGAAGACATGAAGTTCATTTTTTTGAGAAACTGAATGTACCCAATTTCTTAGAAAACTGAATGCACGTCTTTTGGGATGAAGGCGTAGTTGTTGTTGTTGTTGGTGACCCGAGTAGGAACGGGTATTCTGACCCGATGGCGACCAGATCCAACCCTTTTAGGATGGATCAGATCTGCCTAGATCCACCTGGATTTGGTCTGCAGTTTTATCCCAGGACCGGACCCAACCCATAAGGCATCCGAGTCTAGGTCTGATCCTGTGGACTCGAACACATTTAGTATCGGGCCCGGATCTGGGTTAGAACCAAATTTTTGGATCGAGTTTAGGATCTGATCCCCTAGATTGACCCAGATCCATTTGGGGTCTGGGTCGGTGATCAGATCTGACTTGGTTGGATCAGAACCAGGCCCATTTACTTTCGGGTCTGGACTGATCTGATTGAACCATGTTAAGATCCAAAACTATTTGGACCGGGTTATGATCTAAACCCATCAGGTATTCGGGTCTAAATCTAATATGGAAGACTCGAATCCAGTTTTGGATTAGGTCAGACCTGGATCTTCTTTGGATCTGGTCAAACCCGAATCCTATTTGGATGCATAACAGGGTCCAAACACTATATGAACCTGAACCGGATCAAGGACTGATACTACCCTTTTCAGGACCGATTCAGAGCTATTTTTGATCGGTTCCTTTCAATTTTTCACCAGTTTCGAGATACTAAGATCCTATTTTCATAAATATATGAGGATACAAGGATTTTGGCATACGATTATTGGGTTTTATGAACTTTTGTTCATACTTGGCACCAATTCATAAGGTTAAGAACCGATTCAGGGTTGTTTCAGACTGGTTCGGGGTGTGCTCAGACCAGTTCCAACTTGTGGACCCCGAGTTTTACCCATATGAGCTTGCTTTTATTATTTTGTATGCTTTATAAAGTGTTTATTCTAAAGAATGCATGACTTATGCACGTTGATTCATGTGTTTTATGTTGGTTAAGTTATGCATAATATTTTAGGCACGAATTATGACTAAATTCATGACAATTTATCACCAAAATTATTTTATGCATATACACTACAAGAAAAACTTTAATTAGCAACAAAAATTTATGATGGATTTTTTTTGTCTCAAATTTATGACGGATTAGCTAGAGAAAACTATCTGTCGCTAACATTCGAATTATTCACGAAATTAGCGATAAAAAAAATTATGTTGCAAATCCGTCGCTAATTAGCGATGGATTCATGCCAGAACAATTCTGTCTCAAACTCTGTCGCCACTTAGCGACAGATCAGCAGTAGAAATTTTCCATCGTGAATCCGTCACTAATTAGCGATTGATTTATGACAAAAATTTTTTCTCGCTAATTTCTCCCGTAAAACCCTAATGTGAGCCACTTTCTTTCCCTTTTTGTTTCATCCCTTGCCCTCCGCCTATCGCCCACCGCCCGTCGCTCGTTCCTTGCTGCCCGTTGCTCATCGCCGATCATCCGTCGCCCGCCGCCCGTCGACTTCCCCCTTTGACTCAGTCCCCCTCTCACCTTCGCTCCCCTCTCTTTCGCTCTCATCATTTTTTTGGCCGGCAAGCTCCGTCTGGCAACCCCCTTTCGACCTCACCCCGTCTCCCTCTCCTGACTCTGGTCACTCTTGTCTATTGACACCAACGTCGGCTCCTTTCAGGTAACCCCTAACTCCCCTCTCTCTTTTCTTTTTCACCGGCTGGCGAGCCCCTTTCTTTCTCTCCGTTTCCTTTTTCGCCAGGGAGGGGCCGAGCCCCCTAACTGTCTCTCGATCTTATGGGATGCGAGGGAGGGGCTCAGACCCCTCCCTATTGTTTTTTTGCCAGGGAGGGGCCGAGCCCCCTCCCTATCTCCCTATCTTACGGGATGCGAGGGAGGGGCTCGACCCCCTCCCTATTCTATTTTCGCTAGGGAGGGGTCGAGCCCCCTCACTGTCTCCCTGTCTTACGGGATGCGAGGGAGGGGCTCAGGCCCCTCCCTGTTCTTTTTTAGCCAGGGAGAGGTCGAGCCACCTCCTTGTCTCCCTATCTTACGGGATGCGAGGGAGGGGCTCGACCCCTCCCTGTTCTTTTTTTGCCAGGGAGGGGCCGAGCCCCCTCTTTGTCTTCCTATCTTATGGGATGCAAGGGATTAAATTATTTTATATTGTATTGTTTTGTATATTTGTGCTTTGCAGGTACGTAGCTGAGCTAATTGTGCGATACTTAGTGCTAAGTATCGCATGCAGTTAAAAATGCAATGCAAAAAGAAATAAGAAAAAAATGCAAAGGCAAAAGTAATGCAAATCGAGTAAATACCCGCGGTGAGTAAGTGATGCAAGTGCATCACAGATTATTTAATTTCTTGGATACAACACTTTTCTGTTCACACACTTACTTAGTTGTGGATATCTAGGACTGCTTTAATGGAGTTCAGAGATCATGTTAAGCATGATTTTAATGTATGAAAATAGAAGTGTTTTTATTTTTGAAGTTTGGATTCCATGCTAGTCATGGTAGTAGTTAGCAGGATATTGGAGTGTGTTTGCTGCAGGTACATGTTTTGACATTGTTTTGATATGAATTATTTGAATGTATTGCAATGTTTGATGTGATTGTATCCATGCTTACATGAAGTTATTTTTAATTTGATTATGACTTCTATATGAAATTGCATCATTAAAACATGCTTTAAATGAATGTATCGTGTTATGAATGGTTTTGCACATGAAAATGAATGATAAGTTATCAATGCTTCAAACATGCTTCAAATGAATGGTTTTGCACATGAAAATATTAAGTTATCAATACATGCATCATGGTTCTTGTGATTGAATGACATCATATATATATATATATATATGTGTGTGTGTGTGTGTGTGTGTGTATGTGTGTATGTGTGATATATATCAAATCATTATATTCACCATGAATGCATGATAAATTAGATATTTTCTTCATCATAGCATTCTTATGATTCTCTTTTAACTTATTAGGATAATATTTGTACCATCATAGGACAAAATGACTGCAAATCGTGAATGGATGTATTGTGGGATAGTTGATAATGATGTATCATTTGAATATATGGATAGTGTTGACAGTTTTATTGAATTTGCAATGGCAAGTGTCAGTACAGTAGATCTCACAGGTCAGATCAAGTGCCCCTGCATGATGTGTAAGAACAATCGATTTGTAGAACCTCATGGTGTTAGACATCACCTATATAGCAAGAGTTTTGTGAGTGATTATCAAAATTGGAGGCTTCATGGTGAAAATTTTTGAAATAATTTTTGACGCACGAGAGGAGTTGCGAAGAGAACTTTCTCATCTCACTGATTCAGAATTACAAAAAGAACGTGAAAATAAGTTGGTGGCATGGTTGAAAAAGTTGGTAAGGACAATGACACACATTTTTTTCATGTAAAATAATAATAAGTTACTTTATTGGTCGTGATCATAGTCTTTGTTTATGCTTGTAGGTCCATCATGGTGATGTTAATGACCAAGGAGTATGTGATTTACAAAATGGTCCGACCAAAGTTGTGCAATGTTACAACGGATACATCATAAATGGTTATCGATTTCATACAAAAGACTATGGTGTAAACAAGTCAACGATGAATAGTGACGTGTATGTCAAGGGTAGCAGTTACAGTGAAAATGAACTTGCCTACTACGGTGTTATAGAAGAAATAATGGAGTTGACTTACTTAGGCATAAATAACAGAGTAACTTTATTCAAGTGTCATTGGTTTGATCCCACAACATCAAGAGTTGACAAAGCCTCAGGCATTGTGGAGGTGAATCATAAATCAAGGTTTGGAACATATGAACCATTCATATTAGCATCGCAAGCTCAACAAGTTTACTATACTTCATATCCAAATACAAGTCACATAAAAATGAATGGTGGGTGGTTTGCAAGGTAAAGTCTAAACTATACCCCGAGTATGATCAATTACAGAAAGACAAGATTGTTGAAGATGGTGATTACTATCAATCAGATGATATGTATGACTTCTCTTATCGTTACGATGTCATACATGGTCTGTATGTCACATCTCCATTGTCTGATGGCACACGTATGGAAGAATATGATCCAAATGATATACTAAGTGGATGGGCACCCAATGAAGAAGAAGAGGACGAAGCAGAGGAGGAGGAAGAAGAAGAATATGAAAGTCAAACAAGTGATGAGGAAGCATACTCGAACTAGTGAAATACATTTTGTAATACATACCTTATGTTTGATGTGAATGATTTAAATGTATTGAAATGTATTGTAATGATTTGAATGTATTGCAATGTTTGATGTGAATTATTTGCAATGCATTGCAATGATTTGATGTGAATGATTTGAATGTATTGCAATGTATTGCAATGATTTGAATGTATTTCAATGTTTGAATATATTGCATGAAGTTATTTTCGATTTGATTATGTATCCATGAAGATATAAAGTTGTGTAACTGATCCAAATAAAAATTTTATTTGTTAGAATATGGTTCATGGAGGTCACAGTGGTTGAGCACCCAGTGGTAGCCAGTCTCAACCTTCATCTTCATGGGCTATTTCGATAGGTATATCATTTAACTAATTGTATACTTGATTAGTTTAAATGTGCATTGTGTGAATTTTTAACTCAATTTTCTATAGGTGATGTTTCGCTTGCACATGACCCACCTACACCATCTATTCATACACGTCATGAGACAATGCCGGATGTAGGGTCTTCTCAGTCTAACACACAATGACTGATTCAAATAGTGTATATCGATAGTCGACCGTAAGTATTTCATTGTCACTTGTTCAATACTTATCTTATAAATAGTGTATATCGATAGTCGATTGTTAATGTGTATCAATTCATGTGCAGCGCGAGGCTCGAGCCACAAGAAGTACAAGAAATTAGGAAATCACTACTGCAACATCTTTCAGGACTGGTCACTCAATGGAAAGAGTACCCGAAGGAGGTGTTGGACAGATTATTGTCCTTATTCATGGTATGTAATCGTTTATCATAACTAATATGTTTTATATTTAATTTTTTGTTATAGTCATGTGTGTTAACTTTCTGAAAGTATTTATAGGTTTGCATCACTTCGCAACTGCGAACGAGGAGAGAAACACGAGGGTAGTATGGCAGAAGGTGGCTACCAATCGATTTATCAACATGTTGCATAATATAAAGACTGCAACAATAAAAGCAGCTGGTGGAATAAATGATCCACTACATTGGAATGACCATGGCCCTTCTACTATTAGGAGAGATTATTGGGAGGGAATGTGTGACAAGTGGGCGAATAATGAATTTCGAAACCTTTCAGCAAAGGCTGCATAAAACCGAACGAAGATTCCCGATGCCCATCTACACATAGGTGGATCTAGGACTTTTGGGAGCCACCAGAAGAAAATGGTAACTCATCAATATATATATTGTCAAATTTATAAGTATTTTTGCATACTTTTTAATTAATTTTTTTATCATTTAACCTTGTAAGAAGCAGAAAAAGGAGGCATTGTGCCTTACAAGGATGTGTTTGTTGAAACACATAAATGTAAGAGCACAGGAGAGTTTGTATCAGAGAAGGCAAGAGCGACATCGATATGTATTTATTGTATTAATAAATATTATAATATACAAGTTACTATGAATTATATTATCATAAATATTATAATTCTTTATTATTAATTTATATTATAATCATTACTTTGTAGGAGTCATACGAGCAACAGATGGTAGAGCGATATGACGATGACTCCACTCAACATCCGCCTTTTGATCCTGCAGCATGGGTGACTGCAACCGGTGAACCCAAAAAGGGTCTTGTATTGGGGTTTGAGAGTAACATGAACACCACACTAGTCGTTGTCTTCTGCAGGCAGGGCTCTCAAAGTTCTCCCGCCAGCATCAATTCCTATCGTCTGATTGACCCTGCTATGTCTTGGGATGGTGTCTGTCAGCGTCTTGAGGATAAAATGCATGACTTTTTACATGAAGTCATTCCCAACCTTATCCATAATGAGTTGGGCAACTTTTTTCGGGACAGGAGAACTTCGTCTGAATTCAACATGAGCTCCGGTGCCCATCAGGTATAAAGATTCATGTAATTTGTTTCATGTCGTTAGATTTCAAGCTAGTATATGCATGATTGAACACATATAAGCATGATTTCATCACTATAAAATTTTTTAACTGCCTTATAACACATATATGCATGATTGAATCACTATAAAAGTTTTTTGACAACCTTAGAACACATACAAGCATTCTTTCATCACTATGACAACTTTAGAACATATATGAGCATGATATTAACATATATGAAAGTTTTTTGACTGCCTTATAACACATATATGCATGATTAAATTAATATAAAAGTTTTTTGACAACCTTAAAACACATATATGCATGATTGAATAATTATGAAAGTTTTTTTACTGCCTTAAAACACATATGAGCATCACTGGATCACTATGAAAGTTTTTTGACAACCTTAGAACACATATGAGCATGATATTAGCATATATGAACATTCTTTGGCTGCCTTATAACACATATGTGCATGATTGAATCAATATAAAAGTTTTTTGACAACTTTAGAACACATATATGCATGATTGAATCACTATAAAAGTTTTTTGACAACCTTAGAACACATATAAGCATGATTTCATCACTATGAAATTGTTTTACTGCCTTAGAACACATATATGCATGATTGAATCACTATGAATTTTTTTTGTTGCCTTATAACACATATATGCATGATTGAATCACTATGAAAGTTTTTTGACAACCTTAGAACACATATAAGCATGATTTCATCACTATGAAAGTTTTTTGACTGCCTTATAAAACATATATGCATGATTGTGATACATAACACATATATTTGACAGCCTTATAAACATTATATGCATGCATGAATCACTATGACATTTTTTTGACAGCCTTAGAACACATATCTGCAAGATTGAATCACTATGAATTTTTTTTGTCAGTCTTAAAACACATATCTGAATTATGTTATTGTCCTTCACTTTATTGCTAGTCTATGTGTCATTCAACCATTTAATTTGATTGCATTAGACTAGGTGCATTGCATATAATTTATTTCATTATATTTTGTTTATCAATACTAACATTTTGGTTCTCTTGTAGGATGCTGGAGATGATCAGCGTAGAGGAGCTGATGGAGGCATGAATGGAGGGGCAGATCGAGACAATGAAGAGGATGATGCCCCAAATCTTGGCGAGGATTAGATTCATCTATTTAATTTGTTTCACGTACTTGTAACTAATTAGAACTTGGCAATGACTGTACTGCAACTTATAACTTATGTTAAATTTGTTTCACATACTTTGTATATGTATCTTTTATGTGTACTTTATTTTTTATATACAGATTATATAAATTGTATAACAAGATTTGTTCTCGATATTCATATTTCAAAAAAAATTATTTTTTTTTTAAATTTGCGATGGATTAGCAACATATATTATCTGTCGCTAATATATGTTGCCAATTTAAATCAGTTGATGTTTTGTGACAGAATTTAATTCGTCGCTAATCCCTTGCTCAATTGATGATGAACATTAGCGACAAATACATATTTATTGTTAAATTTTAGCGATGGATTAGCTACGGAATATATTCCTTCGCAAAACCAAATCAGTCCTTATTTAGTGACAGATTGGCGACAGATAAATTCTATCATATTTTAGCTACTAGGATTATGCGACGTTGTTAATCCGTTGCTAAACACGTTAGTGACAGATTAACAATGGATTAACGATGGATAGCATCCATCACTAATCTGCATTTTTCTTGTAGTGATAAATGGAAGCATGAACTTTTATTTTGATGATATAAAGTATATTTTGTCATGAATATACATGCATTAAAAATGTGTGCATGGGCATGCTCTATAATACGAATATATTTTCGGTGAAAGATTTTGATTGACCGATTCATGTAATCACCAAAGTGATATGAGTTGTGTTGATTAAGGATTCTTAGATCGTATTAAGATTTGTTATTATGATTGTGTGTGAGTTTATGAAACATCGATTCTACCCAAAGGTAGGTCGTCGTGTTTTAAATTCATACAGAGTGTAATAGTAGATATGTATTCCAGCCCATGAGACATGTTCGTACCCAAAGGTATAGTGCTGAATTACTTCTGGTTACATAATCTGCTAGTTTCATCAACTGAAGTCAATTCCTTGTGAATTAAAGAGATAGAGCAACTACGAGTATTGTCGTTTCTATCAAAGTGAACGATAATGGCTTAACTATGTTTGTCTCAGAAAGGTGAAAATAAAGGGTCTCACTTTTACCTTTTCAACACGAGTCTCATCTAAGCCATAATAGTAATGTCTTTTTGTTTTCGTTCCTTGTTGTTTCAGGTTTCTTTCTTATCGACGGTTCTAGTAATATCCCCCTTTTAGATGGATCAATTTTTTTTGATTGAAAATAAATTATATTATTCACTTTAGACCATATAGATCTAGATCTGGCCCTTAGAATTGATGAACCTCCCGCTCTTACAAAGCAGCGTATAGCCGATCAAAAGACTACCTCTAAGAAGTGGGAGCGCTCAAATAGACTTAGCATGTTGCTTTTGCAATCTTGAGTGGCTAGGAATATTTGAGGCACCATTCCTCACTGCAAGACAATGAAAGAATTTTTGGGAGCCATTGAGGCTCAATTCGTCACTTCTAATAAGGCAAGGGTCAGTACGCTCGTGTCCAAATTAGTGTCTATAAAATATTCTGGCGACAATCACATCCGATAACATATTTTGGAAATGAGGAATATTGCGACTCAACTGAATGACATGAAGTTCGCCATCTCTGACTCCTTCTTGGTTCATCTGATCTTAACCTCGTTACCTATTGAGTATGAACCCTTCAAAATCTCCTACAACACACATAATGATGAGTGATCTTTTAATGACCTTTTGAGCAAGTGTGTTGAAGAAGATTCAAGATTAAAGGATGAGAGGGTGTCAAGTGCACATATGGCCTCTCATAAGAATAAAAAAAGGTCGGGGCCAAAGAAAAACTCCTTCAAGAGGAAGAATCAGAAGAAAGCCGCTAAGGAGAGTTCAATCTCTCAGGCGAAAGCTAAATCCTAGTCAGGAGGCTCTTCTATAAAGTGTTTCTTCTACAAGAAGAAGGGGCATAAGAAGGTGGACTGTTTGAAGTATAAGAAGTGACTAAAAAATAAAGGTGATGAGTCATTTGTTTCTCATGAGTGCAATTTAATTCATATTCTATTATATAGTTGGTGGATTGATTCTGGTGTCATGGTACACATTGCCAACTCTTTGCAGGCATTTTTAAACAAGAGGGAACCAACAGAGCATGAAAGAAGCATCTTCTTAGGAAATAGGATGTGTTCGCATGGCAAGAATGTTGGGACCTACAAAATTATGTTGGAGTCAAGATTCATATTAGATTTGGTTGATACATTCTATGTTTTATCCTATAGTCAGAACCTGATTTCAATTTTAAAACTTGATAAGTTTGGCTTTATATTTAAATTTGAAAATTCCAAACTTATTATTATGAAAAATTCAATGAACATAGGTTCTGCATACATGTGTGATGATTTATATCGATTAAGAACCAAATTCCAAATTCAGGAATCTCACTCCATTGAGAACATAATGATTGGCAATAAATGTGACCTAAAGGATGATTAATCCTATCTACTTTGGCATCAAAGGTTAGGATATATTTCGAAAGAGAGAGTCCAAAGACTCGTGAAAGAGGGAATCATCGGATCCCTTGATTTCATGAATATAGAGTCATGTGTTTATTCCATAAAGGCTAGGTAGTCTAACACGTACAAGAAAGATGTCAAACACAAGAATGAAAACTTGAAGATAGTACATATGGATGTTTGCAGCCCTTTTTCACTGTGTTATACAGGTGAAAAGTATTTTGTCACCTTTATAGACAATTACTCACGATATATGTATCTCTACTTATTATTTAAAAAAATAGAAGTCTTTCAAGTTTTTAAGGACTTCAAGAAAGAAGTAGAGAAAAAAACTGATGAAGTTATTAGATTGTCAGGTCTGATAGAGGTGAAAAATATTATGGTTGTTTTACTGAGATGGGATGAAAGAAAGGCCCATTAGCACGATTTCTAAAAGAGGAAGGGCCAATATCACGGTTTCTAAAAGCAGAAGGCATTGTACCTCATTATACCATGCATGATAGTGCTTACCAGAATGGTGTAGCTGAAAGAAGAAACCGTATGCTTAAAAAAATGGTTCGAGCGATGTTGAATCACTCAAACCTTCCTTTGACCTTGTGGGGTAAAGCTCTTAGGATAGCAGTGCATATTTTGAATAAGGTTTCTATGAAGGTTATTCAAAAGACTCCTTATGAGTTATGAACAGGTAGAAAACCTTCTTTGTCATATATGCGCATATGGAGATGTCCAACTGAAGCTAAGTTGTATAACTCACATATAAAAGTCTTTGATCCTAGGCCGACTAGTGTTTTTTTCATTGGTTATCCAAAAAGATCAAAAGGCTTTAGGTTTTATTGTCTATCTCATACACCTTAAATTGTGGAAACAGATAAAGCAAGATTTTTTGAAAGTGGTTCTGTTGGAATAGATACATCTCAAAATATTGATTTTGAAGAAATACAGGATTCAAGTTTCACACCTGCTAAGGATAAAGACCCGATTCTTCTTATCATTGTCCCTTTGAATAATGTAAGAGAAAGTTCGGTCAATGAACATTAATCCCAAATAAATCCGGTTGTTGATAAGGATATACAACAACAACAAGATACATAGGCTCATTTTAAAGCACCTGTAGCACCTATATGGAGGTCCACGAGAATAAAAAAATCTGCTATCCATCCGGACTATGTGGTGTATTTGCAAGAGTCTAATAATTTCATAAATATTGATGAAGATCCCTTCACATTTGCAGAAGCCATTGAAAGTGAAAGATCAACACATTGGCTCAATGTCATGAAAGAAGAGCTTGACTCTATGGTAAAGAACCAAGTGTGATATCTTGTACCTTGACCTGATGGAGTCAGACCTATTGGTTGTAAATGGGTTTATAAGACCAAAACAGATTCTAAAGATCATGTGGAGAGGTACATGGCTAGGCTTGTTGCAAAAGGTTTCACACAGATAGAGGACATTGATTATAATGAGACTTTTTCTCCTGCCTCAACTAAGGAATCATTGAGGATAATCATGGCTCTCATAGCTCATTTTGATTTAGAGCTACATCAGATGGATATGAAAACTGCCTTCTTGAATGGGGATCTGGACGATAAAATATACATGCAACAACCTCCTGGTTTCAGTATAGATGACTCGAATAATTTAGTTTGCAAATTAAAGAAGTCAATTTATAGACTTAAACATGCCTCCCGCCAATGATAGAAAATTTTTAATCAGGCAATTATGAACTTTGGATTCACTGAAAATATTGTTGATCAGTGCATTTACATAAAAACTAGTGAGAGTAAGTTTATAATTTTGATTTTATATGTTGACGATATTCTTCTTGCGACTAATGATTTGATTCTATTACATGAGACAAAAGATTTTCTTTCCTCTCATTTCGATATGAAGGACATGGGTGAGGCCACTTATGTCCTTGGAATCGAGATCCATCGTGACAGAACTAAGGATGTCATTGGCCTCTCTTAAAAATCTTATATCCTTAAGGTTCTTAAAAGATATGGAATGGAGAATTGTTCTCCTAGTTCGACACCTATAGTGAAAGGGGATAAATTGAGCTTAAAGGACTATCCTCAGGATGATATTGCAAAGGCTCAGATGGCAGTTGTCCCATATGCTTTGTCAGTTGAGAGTTTGCAGTACGTGCAGACCTGCACTCGACCTGATATAGCGTTTATTTTGGGAATGTTTGGTAGATATCAGTCAAATCTTGGCATTATGCACTAGAAGGCAATGAAGAAGGTCATGCGCTATTTACAAAGAACGAAAGACTATATGTTGACATACAGGAAAGCTGACCACCTAGAGGTCGTTGGATACCTTGATGCGGACTTAGGAGAGTGTATTGACAGTAGAAAATCCACTACTAGATACATTTTCCTACTAGCGGGTGGTGTTATCTCATGGAGAAGTGAAAAGTAGTCTATCACTACTGCTTATACCATAGAGGCAAAATTTATTGCTCTATACAAGACTTTATTACAGGTCATTTGGATAAAAAACTTCATAATAGGTCTTAGTATTGTGGACTCTATTGAGAGACCATTAAATATCTTTTGTGATAATGAAGCATCCGTGCTTTTTTTCAAATAACAACATGAGTTCAACCTCGTGTCGACACATGGAGTTAAAATACTTTGTTGTTAAAGAAATGACTGAGAATCATCCGATATGTATTAATATAATTGAGACGAAGGAAATGACTATGGATCCCCTTACTAAAGGGCTAGCATCGGGATTATATTCCCAACATTGAAAGGGGATGAGCCTTTTTTATTCATTCTGATGTATGACAATACATTATATGTGATCACATTTGTGTTAATGAATTTGATTCTCTATGACTTTGTATATTATTGATTTTGCATAAAGAATCTCTTATATGGGTTAGAGAGAATAGTAGAATAGCAATATTTAAAGGGCCAATAAAATAGGTAAGAGATCAACCTATTCATAAAGGTAATTTCAACATGCTAAAGCACTGAAGGTGAATTGTAGTGTAGTACATAAAAATATGACATTTTATAAAGGAGTGTTCATCTTCATGACTTATATGATTCATTCTTGTGATAAAGAGTAGCATGTAAACTCACATTAAGAATTAAATCGAGATAACGATATAAACCTTAATTTAGTGCACTATTAGTGTCAATAGGTCAAGTGGGAGAATATTGGACAGATGAATAGGGTCCAACCCATTGGGTGACCCGGTTTTGACACTAATGCAGTTAGTGGGCTGCATAGTGGAGGGCGGTTAATGCTTAGTGGAGGAGGTTACGTGAATGTGGAGTGTTCACATTCACTGAATCACCTCCCTTACCTCTACTATATAAAGAGGTGGCTGGGCAATGTATGATGAGTGACCATTGCCATACAATAACAGCCTTAGCCTAGCCTACATTCGGTTCATTGGGTTCAAGGTCCTGCTCACTATCGACCTAAGACTTGGGCTCATCGTGGGCGTCGATCGGCTGAGGAGAACGCCGAGCACCCGCACTGGCACAATGGTGTCTTTAAGTACGCTTTGTGTGTATCTTTTTGCTTGATACACTATCGACCAAACCGTGGGATTCATGGGGAGAATGACCCTTGAAGGAATCGATCAGTGACCGCATGTGAGCATAGAAAATGTGTTTAATAGCACCCAAGGACTGTGCCTATCGGAATAGCTATCAAAGATAGGTATCTGACCCCCTCTTCGCATTAGTGGCATGTGATAGGCGCACATTTGAGTGAGATAGAGTAGAATCACTTTGTTGGTGTGAATCCAAGTTATTTGGCATTGTTTTTCAGCAATTGATCTGAAAAATATATATAAGTATATAATGTGTGTGTGGCTGAGTACTTAATCGATCATTTTTTTTTCTGTTAAAAGAAGAATATATATATACGTGCACTCTGAGTTCAGATTTGAATATGTATATTACTTGCTGATATAATCAAACACGTGGTTGTTTGATTCTGTGTTTTATTTTGGTTATGTAGTTAAAAAAAATGGGTATATGGGTTATATAACTCTTTTTTTTTTTGTAACCATACATGATTATGGGTTGGAATCCCTATGGAACCTGCGTTTTTTTTAGTTTGTATTAGATCATAGAAAAGAAAGAAGAATTTCAGTTGTGACTGTCACCGACTTGGCGTTTTACATGTATTAAAAAAAATTTAGTTGTTGTATATGTAATCTGAGATAAAATTGACAGTTTTACGTTATCTGATATGCACATTGGAAGAGTTTTGAACTGTAATAATATTGATCATTTTTCTTGATACGGGTTGGAATGGGCATCTCCTGTTCGTTGTCTCTTTTTTGGGAAAGGCAAGTATATGACCCAAATCCCAAGATTATTCAGTAATTAGCTGCAGTTTTAACTATTCTAGTTGCATTTCACTCAGACAATATATTGTTTTTCATTTTATGGGTCAATGCCCTGAGCATAATTCAAATGACATGTTATATACTTTAAATCAACTCCGGAGAAAGCGATGATGCAATAACATTGCTTATATTTTTGGCTATTTGCTTAATCTTGTATTTAGTAACTTGAAGCCTATGCTTAAATTTCAAAACTACGATCATCCTTAAATCTTGTCCAATGGACATGAAATCAAATGTGCAGATCCGGTTTCTTGTCTAAGCAGTTGTTTAGGCTCCTCCATGTGCGGTCTTGTTGCCTCCTAGGAACCTTCCTTGAAGTCACTCTTTCCTTCTTTATTAGCTTCTTTAGTTCTCTATAAGATGTATTTAAGCTATTTTGTGTTAAATGCCTTGATTTTCTTCTTGTCAAAGGATTTTTGCTATACATGTATTGTTAATTTGTTTCTTGTTATTCCAAGTATTTGTTTTGATATATCCATCTCAATCATGTGCATTTTGAAAAAAAAATTTGTTACACTTAAATTGTTGTCATGCTCGTTGGATGTTAAAAAAATAAAATTGTCAAGTATGTGGTTGTCATGCTCATTGTATGTTAAAAATAATTTTTTGTCATGTATGTGGCTGTCATGTTCATTGCATGTTAAAAATAAATTTTCAGTCATGCATGTGGCTGCCATACTCATTGCATGTTAAAAATAATTTTTCTATCATGCATGTGGTTGTCATGCTCATAGCATGTTAAAAATAAAATTTCTATCATGCCCGTTGAATGTTAAAAATAGATTTTTCTGTTATACTAGTAGCTGCCATGCTCATTACAATTTTGTCATACATGAAGCTGCCATGTTCAAATTGCTTTCCTAAAGAAAATAGTTTGTCATGCTTGGTTTGCCGCTAGGGATGCACACGAGCCGAGTTTGAGCCAAGCATGGGCTGTTTGAACTCGGCTCCATTCAAAATGTCTTTGTCAAAGCTCGGCTCGAGCTCAAAGCCGAGCTTTATGGCATTATGCAGACTCAACTCGGTTTTGAGCTCGAGCCAAGCCGAGCTTCAATGGTATTCCATAAAGAATATTGTAAAAAGATTTTTGCAAACCTCTTTAACGTTAATCAAGTGACCCACCACTAAGCCAGACCACATTTTGTTACTATTATCATTGAAAAACATGTATACGTATAGCGAAAAAAAGGCAAAAGATGGGATTCAAACCCAACACCTTCTAAAGAAAAGTCTATTGCCCTACCCATTGCGGTAACAATGACTATTTGGTTATATTTACAAACATAATATATATATTGGGTTTATAACGAACCGATCCTTATCGAGCTCGACAGCTCGTTCGAGCTTCATACACCGGTTCAAGCTAGGCTCATCTACAAAGCAGACGAGCCCAAGCCGAGCTTTAATCAAGTCGAACCCGAGCCAGCTCGGTTCGGTGTGCATCCCTATTTGCCGCCCTATGCATTTGCATTTCTAAAAAAAAATCGGTCATACTTGATTTGTTGTCCTCACATGTTCACTAAAAAAAACCATAACGTGATATGACTGCACACGCGCAGTTAGAAGAAAAATCTCTGTATTTAGGTATTTGCTGAAAAGTGATGTTTTGAAATAAACATGTCCGTATGCATTAAAAAATTTTGTATTTGACATGACTATAGGTATATATATACCCCGTTCTGTGACTGCACATGGGCAGATATAGAGAGAGAACTGAACATATTTGCCCCTATTTCTCATTCTGCCCCGTTTTGCCCTATAGGTTTTAAGTGTTTTATGATAGATCTAAACCATTAGATGTGTTTACCATGCTCGATTTAGTGAGAATCGACTCTTGGATAATGTTTTTTTGATGAAATAACATGTTTTTTCGTGTTGGAAAGAATTTGTACCTTCATAGCCATTGATTTTGAATCACCAAAAAAACTTGTATACATGTCAGATTCTAGCAATCTAAAAGCCAGTTTTCATTAAATAAAGCCTATAGATCACATCTATGGTGTTAAACGTGAGAAAAAAAAAACTTAAAACTATGATTTTTTAATGGGCCTAACATGACCTAAGGAAAAAGGGGGCCTAAGGAATGCATTACTCTCTCTCTCTCTCTCTATATATATATATATATATATATACACCAAAATACTTAGATGTTTCGGTGCGAGTCAAACTTAGTTTGGAAAAGCGAGCAAGTACAGTTACTCATGAAATTTGGTTGATCCTTGTATGTGGGCCTTCATGGGTCACATGAGAAGTTTTGGGTCTCATAACCTTGAGGGTTACAAAGTTTTCCAATTTTCTCTTAGTATGGACCTTGAAAAATGATTTCCCAAGTTAGAGACTATTGTTGAGTGCACTAAGGTCCTGTTGAGAGTGCAACGAGGCATTTGCACTAGTTTCGAGAAATAGATTCTCTTAAGTTAGAGATTTTAGTATGACTTGTTCGACAATGCCTTGTGTACCTAGAGGTTATATTGAGAACTAAAAATAAAAATGAATCATAAATTAAACATGAACAAGTTACACAGATTAGTTGGTTACGCCCTGAAAGATGGGGTAACTTGTCACCTTGAGTGACTTTATACTCGCCTTGAGAGCGAGTTTGCACCAACCCTGTGGAATGTGCTGAATTGCTGACAGACACCTTCTCAGCTGGCGGTGGCATGTTGCTAGTGTGGGTCTTGGTCACTAGGGTGAACCAGTCCCTAACCACGGTGGCTTAGGGAATGCAGATTTCTTTTTATTGGGGGTTAAGCTACATATGTTGGCTTTAATGCACTACGACCTTTTTTTAAAGGAAAGAAATTCCTTGATGAAAGATTCTAGACCTTAGTGCTGGTGAAATCGAGTTCTCATGGAGTTAAAATAAAATATGTAAAACACCCATGGTTGAAAACACACCCCCATGTAAACCGATGAGCCTATAGTGGCCCGAGGCACTAGTTCCCTCATGGAGACAATAATTTTATCGAAACCTAATTTAATTATTGTGTGCATTGGTAGAATGAAAAAGATGAATTTAAATAAAAAATAAAAAAAAAATGCATGCATTTAGGTTCTGCATAATTGTTTGAGTTACCTCTCGAGTTAGAGGTCGTGTCAAGTGAAATCCCACAAGGAGTTAGGGTTTAGGACTCATGTTGTGCCTTGGACATAGCTGGAGTTCAGTTCGGCTTGGTGACCTATCCATGCTCGCTACCGCGAGATGGATGATTGTGTTTCTTGCTCAGACGTGTTGTTTGTCTCACCCTTGTTTTTTTCTCTTTTTTTAGGTACCTACAAGTAGACAGGCGTGACAGTGACTAATATGGTGAACTGGAGTATACCTAGAGCTAGATCGTAGACCTTTCTTTTCTTGGGGATGCTTTATGTATTTTGAGACTTTCATCAAAATAATTATTTTAATGCAAATTTTGTAAAGAGGCATTGATAGTTCACCAATAAATTTTGTAAACCTCATTGTACATATCAATAGAAATTTGTTTTGTTGAAAAGTGTAGACTTTTGTTGTCTATGATTGAATTTGTTGCCTGTATTTTTTGGTTTTTAGGTGCATAAACATGGGCATATCTCTGTCTCTATTTGTCATCTATTGATAAGCCTAGTGTCATTGGAATGATCAGAGTTGGATTTTTCTGTTCTTTTGAGGGCTTTATAAGATTCTATCTATATTTGGTGTAAAATTGCAGCAAAAAGTTTGCTATCAGTTTCTGGACTCCAGAAATCTTTCTGCAACAATCCACTTTCCAGGACTGGAATTTGGCGATCGTACACCCAAGTCCAGTGATTTTGATGGGGTCAAAGCTAACTCAAAGATTGATATTTTTTGTACTTATTTTTTGGTGTTGCATGAAATCTATCCCAATTCAGGAAACAATTTCCAATCTAGGAAAGTCTTATGATGGGCCCACTTTCCTTAGACCTACTATGGTCCCATGACTTTTCTTAGTCCTGAAAGGCTTTTTTTCGAAACTTACTTTTTTTTTCAAAATCCTTAGTTTAAAAAAAAAAGTTTCTTGTGGTGCTTTACTTGTCTTTTTAGGTAGAAAACCAAAGTAAGAAACTGGTTGCTTGCATGTTAGAATTTTTTTAGGAAAATTACTTGAGAATTTATAAAGCCTTGTTGAAAAATTAAATGTCACGTAGTATTTAAGAAAAGTTTAATTTTCGATAAGTTTACATTTTAATTGAGACCTTGCTTTATTTGTTTGTGATCTTTCTTGATTTATCCTCAATCTCTTAAGACTTTAATTGTACACATGTTTTTCTATGTAGATTTTTTAAAACCCTATCTAAGTTTTATTATTTGGATCTTCGGATCCTCCACCCATACCAAATACATAAGCCCAGTATATTGGTGGTGGACTAAGGAGTCAGATCTCTATTAACACATACTACATACATAAGTTTGGGTATATCCATGGTGAACCCAAAAAAGAGCCTTAACCTAGTAGAACCCAAGAAGTAACTTCACTTAATTTGTGGAGCATCATTGATGTTTTAATAGATAGGGAATCTTGCATATATACAAGTCAGATTTCAATAATTAAAACACAAATCTTCACTAAACGAATGATCTAAGATCATCTCTACATGGTTAGATTTGATGGAAACAACCTCTAACAATGAGATCCTTTAGGGGTTATGACATTAGAGTATGAAGATAAGGATGAGTTTATCCCATTCCCTTCCTACTTGTTTAGATAAGACATTAAATCTTAAGACCATTACTAGCCAATTGATAAAATGTATATAGATTTCAGAGGAAACTTCAAAATCAAAGGGGGCACGGTGGTGCTCCCTTCCCACCATGGGTGAAACAAACAATTGTATTACCATGAGAAAAATCCACACTGACCCAAGTGAGCTCCAGTGTTTCCTACCATATTCCTTATTTCATGTGAAGATCTCTCGCACCTTCTCCCATGTGAAAGAATTTTCATGGGAAAGCCACAAAGGCAGGACCTTTAGAAAATCATGCCTTTCTTGTGAAAGGGTGTTCCCTTCCATGGGAATGAAACAAATAGGTGCTAAGTATTCACAACTATTTGTGCTGCCATGGTCTTCGCCATTGTCTTGTGAGTAACCTTAGTGGCTATATTACAACTGATAAACTTGATCATGGTTTGCATAGTGCGCCCAGGCCAAAGAACTTGGAAGTTCCAAATGTGCTTGGCCATAAACATAAAGATCAGAATTATGTTTCTTGCCGTCTTAGCTAGGCTGGAAATATATCAGAACACTCTCGCATGAAACATGTTGATATTGATTTTTACTTTGTTCGAGAAAAGATAACACGTGACAATCTTATCACTAAGTTTGTACCTCTGTCACAACAAGTAGCAAACATTTTGACCAAGGTTCTTCCTTAGATTATTTTTTATCGGCTTCGTAGCAAACTCAGGTTATGGATTCACCCCAGCTCGAGTTTGAGGGAGAATGATAATCACATGATGGACAACTGTATATGTGAGTCTCATAACCGTATATGTGATAAGAATCACGATAAGGCTCACGAAGAGGTGGACGACTTTATATGTGAGTCTCATAACCATATACGTGATAAAGATCATGATGAGGTGGCTAAGCAAATGGTGGAGTCCCATAACCAAATGTGTGATAAAGATAAAGAGGATCACGATGAGGTGGCTAAGAGGCTAAGGCAAATGAAGGTTATTAATACTAACCAACTCTCAAGAGGAGTTCACGTAAAATGTAAAGAGTCCAAATATGCCAGATATGTTATCTACTTGTAAAATTATATAAAGGCTCCTACTTAAGTCATCATATTAAGTAGTTTTGGCTTGTGGATGTAGGTGTTTATAAATATCGTACCACGTAAATTGTGTGCAGTAAGTTGCTCTTTCCATACATTTTTTATTTGTTTTCAAACTCTTTCTCCAAATCACATAGATTAGGCAAAGCGTTTCACAAAATCAATTGTTTAACCCACAAAAAAATTCAAGATACCATTGATTATACATAGCAGAATGCTTGTTCACAAGAAAAACCTGCAACAAATTTCCAGAGAGAGAGAGAGGTGTTCAACTTTTCAAAGAATAGCAGTACAGAAAGGTTTCAAAAAAAAGAAAGGAGTGTAACTGTTTGCCACCTACAGTTGTGCCACTCAACTCCAACAATCGCTGCTAGCCACCAACAGTCGCTAGTTCATGGTAGCAAAGAAGAAACTGAAAAAGGGGCTGGATTGATGAGTTACTTTTGTTGACCACCCTCCTGCCCAAAGCAAGACGTGCGCTTCGGGGCTTGAGGAGCATGCCTCAACAACCCTAGCGCCTCGGCTATGTGCTTCGAGGCATGAATCATGCACCACGCTTTGAAGCGTAAGCTAGCTTCATGCCTCAAAGCTCAAGTACTTAACAACATTGCATGAGCTTGTCCCTGGAGTGCAAAAATTGTGGCAGTGGAAGTCCTTTGGTAAAAACATTTGGTTCCTTTGATGTGCAAGTAATAAATTTGAAAAATCTCCCTGGATAACTGTGAACACCCAAAATTTTTCAAAACTTTGTAAATATTTCCTTTTGCCCCTAACCCCATTTTTCTGAGTAAATGAGTCACTCTCAAATCTAAATTCCAGTTTATTTCTCAGCTTTTACTGAAATTAAATCCATTTTATATATTTGACTCAATTTCGGATCCAGATCCAGGGTTAAAATCTAAATCTGAGCCTCACTATCCAATTTTCATATTAAATTTTACAAAAATACCCAAAATAAATTCTAAAATGCTCAAATAGTCGATCCAGTGTCTATTTGGATTCGAGACTCTATATTCCTCGATTCGAGGTTTTAACCTCGAATATTTTTTCAAAATCCAGATGTAAACCCATTTTTCTGAAGAAAATTCCAAAAGATAAACTCAAACTTCAAAAAAAACCCTTCTTTTATAAATATTTCTGAAAATTTTGCAAAATTAGTTTAAAATTCCTTAATTTTTTAGAGTTTTATTCCAAAAATACAAAAAAAAAGGTAGAAAATAAAAAATAACAAAAAAAATAAGAAAACCAAAAATCCAAAAATTCAGAAAATATGCAGTTTAAACTCTTTTGAAACTTATTTTTGTTAAAAACCTCTCTTGAAATCCCTTTTATCATTTTTTTTTTTAAAAGGACCCCCTCTTTGGAATTTAAAGAAAATTGCAACGGCCGCAGGCTCGCCTCTCTCGCCCTCCACCTTCGATCACCCTGGGATCTCCCTCCGTCGTTCATCCCCAACTGAATCCCTCTCTCTCGAACTCTCCTCTTCCTCTTTAAAAGGGGAGCACGCAGGAGAAGCACTGATCCATTCCATCCCACTCAAAACACTCATCCATTCCATCCCGTTCTCACCCTTTCCCCTTCTTCAATCCTTCACCACGCTTCTCTTCTTCTCCAATTCCCCTCCTCTCCCTCCGGTGCTTCCTCTGGAAGCTATTGAAGATCGACCTCCTCCTTCTAGATTCCTGTAGCTCTTCGATAAGTACCCCTTTCCTTCCTCATTTCTTTTAAGTCTCCTGTCAGTTTCTTTCCTTCTTCTGTTTTAATCCCTATTTACGCACCATGGATGGGGCTTGAAGCGCTCATAACTACTTCAACCCATCCCTCTGCAAGAGCAATCGTAATGTTTCGTTCCAACATATTCTCTTCATTTTTTTTTCTTTCTTGTTGTTTTATTTCGATTTACAGTCGATTTATCTCTGATTTTTGTTTGTTATTTCGTGTTTAAATTGGAATCTTGATCCTGTTGCGATGAATCGGCTTGGGTTTCGATTTCCAATCCTATATTCTGCTTTTTCTTTTTCTTTTTCTTTTTTTTCTTCTTTCCCGTTAGTCGTAATTAGATGTCTACATTTGATGTTATTTCTGTTGCGCTTTGCTTATAATCTCATCCTGTGCATTCTTTTCTTTCTCTTTCTCGTGGTTGGCGTTTCGCACAAATTTCTCTGGTTACATTCGATTGTTGGCATTCGAAGGAGGTATATTCAGGTATTGAGTACCTGGTTACCGATGAATCATAGGGTGCAAAGTAGTATTTCAGAGAATTCATTAAATTCCTTTTCATCTTCTCCATAATTTTTGTATTTGTTCTAACTTTACGATTTAATCTAATGTTTATCTAGTTTTTTTTAACCTTTCTGGTTTGTTGATGATCGGTCGGCATTATGTCAAGATTTCATTGCATCTCTCTCTCCGTCTCGCTTATCTTCTATTTATCATTGTTGAAGAAAAACAAGAATTGAGAAACAACTTATGTTCTACTTGCTCCAGTGTAATTAGGGATAGAAGACGGTGCTCTGTTGTCTATTTTATATCACTTTCACGGAATTGTTGTCTATTTTAGAGAATTTTTTTTCTTCCCTTTGCTGTGTTGCCTGACCTGCTGTCGTAGTGTCTTCACCAACGGTTACATGATCGGTTTCATCACAGGTCCAAAGTTGATTCACTGCCAAATCAATTATCGATTCACTGATGAGAACCTGTCAAGACTGAATCCCTCCCTTTCACCATCAACGTCAGTCTGGTTCTTAGGTCTTTCCTTGCAATTCATTGTAGTTCCAACATCCCTTTTTACCTGCATCTCAATTTTTTTTACCGCATAGATAGCCTCTGCATTTGTGTTTACAACGTTACAGTTCATCTTCCCTAACTCATCCCATTGTATGTAATTTATCATATATGTTCAACCATAATTTCTCAAATGAGTCCCAACTTAATACATATATTATAAAACAAATCTTGTCTCCTCAGCGTTGGGATTTATTCTTGATGCTGGACTTGAAAGGGAAAGTTAAAACTCCATATTTTCCTGTTGTAATGATTGGTGCAAGGATTAGGGAATTTGTGGATTCTTTACACAGGTTAGTAAGGCCAATTAAAATGAGTGAGCAGAGGCCAAATGAATATATTGATGGAAAATATGAAAAGCTAGGAATTGAGCGTGTCTGGTATGACATAGCGGTACCTTTCAGAGGAGTGCTTCAAGTTTTCAGATATAGCTCATACATCATTGTTTGTTTTGTTAAAAAAAAAAACAGTTGGGAGGATCTCTTCATCATGCTGCCACCTGCAGTTTGTTTACTCTTTCCATGACAATTAACCTTCATGTCCTCTTTTGATATGCGCATCTGTGTGGGAATTTACCCATTGCAAAATACCATTTGAGTATTTATTGCTAGGAAAAAGACAGCTACATAAGCTCATTGTTGAATTCTTTTATTTTGACTCCATCCAGTTGATGTTTCCTGTAAATTTTGACTGTTTGTTACTTATGGCATGATGGGTCCATCTTGATTGAAGAAATCTCAGATTTATTGTTGGTTCTCATTATGTGACCTGTTCATGTACAGTAATGATTTTATAGAAAGTTCTGCATAAATCACTATTTATTTTCAATGGTGATATGAGAATTCGTTGGATTCACACCTAGAATTAACAAGGATGGAATCGTTGCCCACTGGATCTGTATATAAATTCTCTGGTTTGCCTACTGTGTCTGTACAGGAGAAGCCCCATGTGGAAGTTCATCTATGATAGCAGTTGTAGCTAAATCGAGTTCTGATTCGGACATAGAAATTCCTGTAATAGCTGCAGCAACTGTCACTGTTGTTGCAACAATGGCAACAACTGCTGCCGCCAGTTGCCGATGTGAATGATCAAATGCCCCCATATCTCCTCGTTGGTGCTTCATATAATAACCCTACAAACTCAGATGCTAAAAAAAAGAGAGAGAAGGATGACAGGAAAGGTGGTTTATTACCGAGGGAATATCCTCAGGCATGAAATGTTGAGCCCCTCCTCATAGCATCCTCAATCCCCTGCTCATCTAATTGTCCCCCTTAGCGCCTCATCATGATCATCTTAATGCCCCATCAGGTCAAACACCTAAATCAGAACCTAAAGTTGCTCATTCCGTGGATGCTGGAGTTTTGATTCACAAGCCCTTCGGTGCCTTATGTACCAGCCTCTTTTATTACTGTTGAAAGTATATCTGAGTTTTTTTCTCTTTATTTTTTTTCCTTTTTCTGTTATTGATTAATAAAAGCTATGGTGTCTGCACTCTTCAGGAAGGTTTGTATAGTTGAAGTAAATCAGCTATTTGACAGGGTGGTGGACAAGGTTAAGCAACCTAAATCCTCCTCTTACATCTGAGTAATGTTCAGTATGAGTTTGAATGGGAATTACCACTGCACCTGCCTTCTTCATTGCTGCTAGTTATCGCCTTGCACCTTATTGCAGCACACTGCATTGATCACTTTGCTCATCACATACCTACTGCATTCTTTATCCACTGCAACTCATATACATTCTCTGCAGATTATCACCATTACAACCATTTACATTACCGCCTATGTATAACCTTCAGCATCTATCTGCCCCATACCATTTCACCCCTGTAAACTGCATATATTTGCCACTTTCATTCCAGTCACACTTGGCATCTCCATTAGCCCCTGTAGAACTTCCAGCTCCACCTTATTCCATCATATCCCCATACACTTACAATACCATCCTACATCCATTCCACAGGTTGCATTAATTTTGCAACCCACTACCAGCATCCACTATATTTTTTGTGTCTGCCCATTGTTTCGAAACTATTGTAGCACTTCTTTGCTGTACTATACTCCATCGGCATCCATTTCTTATATCAGTCGCCCATCCACCTCATGTGCGCCATCATCTTACATCATATTTCCTTTATACATACAATTTTGTGCTAAACTTGATCAACCAAAAGGCTTTAAGAAATAACCTCGGTATGATTAGCGAAAAAGATATTTAATGATGTTGAAAAGCCAGAAGCAAATTGATATTGATTATAGCTATGACGCATGTTTAAAGATGACTTTCTGGCAATCAGGCAGTGGAAATATCTTGAGTGATAAGATGAATCCACTCAACCAATGTCTCCTCAATCCATTTTAGCTGCAATCAAATATTTGCAAAAGGGATCTCTCAATTGTCGTCAAGATGAAGACGAATATGCGAGTTGGACCCCCGGGGCCAAAGAAGATTTGGATCATCTCCAAGATGAAGGAGTTTGTGAAGGATCCTTCTAGAGAAAGTTCAGATCATAGTCGAGATGAAGGCGAGTGTGATGAACCTACCGACAAACCCTAAAAGATATTTGATTTGTGCTTTCATCTAAAGACCTTTTGAGCCAATATCATCATTAAAATTCCTGAGATAAAAGAAGGATCGGAACATCTCCAAGATGAAGGAGTTTGTGACGTACCCTTCCCCGAAAAAGAGAAAAAAAGTCAGGACACATCCAAATGAAGGATGATGTTAAAAACCTGAAAAAGTTCAATGACTCAAAAAGAGTGCAAAAAGATCATCATGGGAAAACACTCAGATATCAAACTGCCGAAATTGCCAGAGGTCATCTTTTCTTATGCAAGATTCTTTTATCAATATCTTTTCATTACTTGCTTTTATGAAATTAGGGATATTTCTTCTCTTCTCATATCAAGGAAATGAATAGCTTTCTTGAAGAAAATCATCAACACTAAAATTTTGAATTTGACTCTTAAGACCGAAGAGTTAACCTCGTGAGAGGAAATACTCTAGGTAAAAGAGGGAATGTCTTTTGCACATACGTGCACATTTTCAAGCATTTGAGTCAACTACAATTTTATCTTATTGGCAAAATTTTCTAGTTATTCCAAGAATGAAATAAAGATTCAATATCCATTTTTGATGCAACCTAGAGTTGTTTATATCTTTTAGAAGAGTTGTCTCATTCAGTTGAAGTATCTCTTCCTGTCCCATCACGGTTTCTTCATTCTAGAATTTTGTATAGTCATACCCGCTCAGATTAAGTGTCAAATCTGTACTTTCTGCGAGAGTTCATTGATTTCAAAAGCTATTTCAGTCTCAGTGATGAGACGCCCAAGGTCATCCCTTTTCCAAGCTTTAGGGAACCCCATTTTTCTCCTTTCGCAAACCCCCTTTAGGATTTGTTCGTCCAAATTCCGAATGTCCCATCATAGTTTCTTCGTTCGAGGATTCCATTTGCCCATCCCCTTCAGGTTAAGGGTTAAGCCTGAACCTCGCCCCTTGAGGTATCTTCCTTTTTTAGGTTTGGGTTAAACCCGAGTCTCATTCTAACGAGGTTCTTTGTTTTGACGAGGTATTTTCTTCCAGTCCCATCATGGTTCTTCCCATCGAGGAATCCATGTTTTGTATATCCATTCAGAGTAGGATTCTACTTGGGCTTCATCTCATGAGACATTTGCCAAAAATGTCCCATCAAGGTCCACTTATATTCCTTTCCTCATTCAATTCATCTTGATATATCTTCGTCCCATCCAGGTTAAGGGCTAAGCCTGAGTCATTTCAAAAGGCAGATTTTGTCTCACCCAGGAGACCTGATCAAAATTCTTATCTTTCATCATTTCGGGATCTTCGCCCAAAGTCCCATCACGATTTCTTCATTTTCTACTCATTCATATCATTCTTGAGGATTTCGTCTCCCCAAAACCATACAGAATAAGGTTTTAAGCCTAAAGAAATCATATCTTTCCAAATAAATTCTTCCACACCCAGTTCAGGTTTGCTAAACTGGGGCATTTTTTTAAAAATTTGGAGTGTTTTCTTTGCCACTAAGTTTGGCTTTCAACCGGCTTAGTAGCAAAGAGGGGCATCTGTGAACACCCCAAATTTTTCAAAACTTTGTAAATATTCCCTTTTTGCCCCTGACCCCATTTTTCTAAGTAATTGAGTCACTCTCAAATCTAAATTCCAGTTTATTTCTCAGGTTTTACTGAAATTAAATCCATTTTATATATCTGACTCAATTTCGGATCCAGATCCAAAGTTAAAATCCAAATCTGAGCCTCACTATCTAATTTTTATATTAAATTTTACAAAAATACCCAAAATAAATTATAAAATGCTCAAATAGTCAATAAAGTGTTCATTTGGATTCGAGACTCTATATTCCTTGATTCGAGGTTTTAACCTCGAATATTTCTTCAAAATCCAGATGTAAACCCATTTTTCTGAAAAAAATTTCAAAAGATAAACTCAAACTTTAAAAAAAAACCTTCTTTTATAAATATTTCTGAAAATTTTGCAAAATTAGTTTAAAATTCCTTAATTTTTTAGAGTTTTATTCCAAAAATACAAAAAAAAGGTAGAAAATAGAAAATAACAAAAAAATAAGAAAACCAAAAATCCAAAAATTTAGAAAATATGCAGTTTAAACTCTTTTGAAACTTATTTTTGTTAAAAAACTCTCTTGAAAGCCCTTGTATGATTTTTTTTTAAAAGGACCCCCTCTTTGGAATTTGAAGAAAATTGCAACGGTCGCAGGCTCGCCTCTCTCGCCCCCCACCGTCGATCACCCTGGGATCTCCCTCCGTCGTTCATCCCCAACTGAATCCCTCTCTCTCAAATTCTCCTCTACCTCTTTAAATGGGGAGCACGCAGAGGAAGCACGGATCCATTCCATCCCACTCGAAGCACTCATCCATTCCATCCGGTTCTCACCCTTTCCCCTTCTTCAATCCTTCACCACGCTTCTCTTCTTCTCCAATTCCCCTCCTCTCCCTCCGGTGCTTCCCCTGGATGCTATTGAAGATCGACCTTCTCCTTCTAGATTCCTGCAGCTCTTCGGTAAGTACCCCTTTCCTTCCTCATTTCTTTTAAGTCTCCTGCCAGTTTCTTTCCTTCTTCTGTTTTAATCCTTATTTACGCACCATGGATGAGGCTTGAAGTGCTCATAACTACTTCAACCCATCCCTGTGCAAGAGCAATCGAAATGTTTTGTTCCAACATATTCTCTTCATTTTTTTCTTTCTTGTTGTTTTATTTCGATTTACAGTCGATTTATCTCTGACTTCTGTTTGTTATTTCGTGTTTAAATCGAAATCTTGATCCTGTTGTGATGAATCGGCTTGGGTTTCGATTTCCAATCCTATATTCTGCTTTTTCTTTTTCTTTTCCTTTTTTTTTTCTTCTTTCCTGTTAGTCATAATTAGATGTGTACATTTAATGTTATTTCTGTTGCGCTTTGCTTATAATCTCATCCTGTGCATTCTTCTCTTTCTCGTGGTTGGCATTTCGCACAAATTTCTCTGGTTACATTTGGTTGTTGGCATTCAAAGGAGGTATATCCAGGTACTGAGTACCTGGTTACCAATGAATCGTACGGTGCAAAGCAGTATTTCAGAGAATTCATTAAATTCCTTTTCATCTTCTCCATAATTTTTGTATTTGTTCTAACTTTACGATTTAATCTATTGTTTATCTGGGTTTTTTTAACCTTTCTGGTTTGTTGATGATCGGTCGGCATTATGTCAAGATTTCATTGCATCTCTCTCTTTGTCTCGCTTATCTTCCATTTATCATTGTTGAAGAAAAACAAGAATTGAGAAACAACTTATGTTCTACTTGCTTCAGTGTAATTAGGGATAGAAGACGGTGCTCTGTTGTCTATTTTAAATCACTTTCACGGAATTGTTGTCTATTTTAGAGAATTTTTTTCTTCCCTTTGCTTTGTTGCCTGACCTGCTGTTGTAGTGTCTTCACCAACGGTTACAGGATCGGTTTCATCACAGATCCAAAGTTGATTCACTGCCAAATCAATTATCAATTCACTGATGAGAACCTGTCAAGACTGAATCCCTCCCTTTCACTATCAACGTCAGTCTGGTTCTTAGGTCTTTCCTTGCAATTCATTGTAGTTCCAACATCCCTTTTTACCTGCATCTCAAATTTTTTTTACCGCATAGATAGCCTCTGCATTTGTGTTTACAACGTTACAGTTCATCTTCCCTAACTCATCCCATTGCATGTAATTTATCATATATGTTCAATCATAATTTCTCAAATGAGTCCCAACTTAATACATATATTATAAAACAAATCTTGTCTCCTCAGCGTTGGGATTTATTTCTTGATGCTGGACTTGAAAGGGAAAGTTAAAACTCCATATTTTCCTGTTGTAATGATTGGTGCAAGGATTAGGGAATTTGTGGATTCTTTACACAGGTTAGTAAGGCCAATTAAAATGAGTGAGCAGAGGCCAAATGAATATATTGATGGAAAATATGAAAAGCTAGGAATTGAGCGTGTCTGGTATGACATAGCGGTACCTTTCAGAGGAGTGCTTCAAGTTTTCAGATATAGCTTATACATCATTGTTTGTTTTGTTTTGTTTTGTTAAAAAAAAAAACAGTTGGGAGGATCTCTTCATCATGCTGCCACCTGCAGTTTGTTTACTCTTTCCATGACAATTAACCTTCATGTCCTCTTTTGATATGCGCATCTGTGTGGGAATTTACCCATTGCAAAATACCATTTGAGTATTTATTGCTAGGAAAAAGACAGCTACATAAGCTCATTGTTGAATTCTTTTATTTTGACTCCATCCAGTTGATGTTTCCTGTAAATTTTGACTGTTTGTTACTTATGGCATGATGGGTCCATCTTGATTGAAGAAATCTCAGATTTATTGTTGGTTCTCATTATGTGACCTGTTCATGTACAGTAATGATTTTATAGAAAGTTCTGCATAAATCACTATTTATTTTCAATGGTGATATGAGAATTCGTTGGATTCACACCTAGAATTAACAAGGATGGAATCGTTGCCCACTGGATCTGTATATAAATTCTCTGGTTTGCCTACTGTGTCTGTACAGGAGAAGCCCCATGTGAAAGTTCATCTATGATAGCAGTTGTAGCTAAATCGAGTTCTGATTCGGACATAGAAATTCCTGTAATAGCTGCAGCAACTGTCACTGTTGTTGCAACAATGGCAACAACTGCTGCCGCCAGTTGCCGATGTGAATGATCAAATGCCCCCATATCTCCTCGTTGGTGCTTCATATAATAACCCTACAAACTCAGATGCTAAAAAAAAAGAGAAGGATGACAGGAAAGTTGGTTTATTACCGAGGGAATATCCTCAGGCACGAAATGTTGAGCCCCTTCCCATAGCATCCTCAATCCCCTGCTTATCTAATAGTCCCCCTTAGCGCCTCATCATGATCATCTTAATGCCCCATCAGGTCAAACACCTGAATCAGAACCTAAAGTTGCTCACTTCGTGGATGCTGGAGTTTTGATTCACAAGCCCTTAGGTGCCTTAAGTACCAACCTCTTTTATTACTGTTGAAAGTATATCTGAGTTTTTTTCTCTTTATTTTTTTTCCTTTTTCTGTTATTGATTAATAAAAGCTATGGTGTCTGCACTCTTCAGGAAGGTTTGTATAGTTGAAGTAAATCAGCTATTTGACAGGGTGGTGGACAAGGTTAAGCAACCTAAATCCTCCTCTTACATCTGAGTAATGTTCAGTATGAGTTTGAATGGGAATTACCACTGCACCTGCCTTCTTCATTGCTGCTAGTTATCGCCTTGCACCTTATTGCAGCACACTGCATTGATCACTTTGCTCATCACATACCTACTGCATTCTTTATCCACTGCAACTCATATACATTCTCTGCAGATTATCACCATTACAACCATTTACATTACCGCCTATGTATAACCTTCAGCATCTATCTGCCCCATACCATTTCACCCCTGTAAACTGCATATATTTGCCACTTTCATTCCAGTCACACTTGGCATCTCCATTAGCCCCTGTAGAACTTCCAGCTCCACCTTATTCCATCATATCCCCATACACTTACAATACCATCCTACATCCATTCCACAGGTTGCATTAATTTTGCAACCCACTACCAGCATCCACTATATTTTTGGTGGCTGCCCATTGTTTTGAAACTATTGTAGCACTTCTTTTATGTACTATACTCCATCGGCATTCATTTCTTATATCAGTCGCCCATCGACCTCATGTGCGCCATCATCTTACATCATATTTCCTTTATATATACAATTTTGTGCTAAACTTGAGTTTTTGCGGGAATTATACAAAATGTCCTTTTCTTTCTTAGATTAGGAGTTTTAAATCAATTTCAAGTTGTAATAGCTAGATATAATGAGAATTTACGTTCCTTGCACTAGATTAGAATGTATGAGCATTTATATTCCAGAAATGTTTGTTTTCATATCATCTTTCCACTTTTATTTTAAAATTTTACAAATGGGAACACAAATGACACTTGCACCATTTTATAAGAGGTGATTAAATCCTAAGTTGACGATTTACATCAATGGCCATAGTCAGGATGTGAACAAGACTTAGGATTTTCATCTTTTATAGAATAACACTGGATCCACACCGGATCACTTTTTCAAAATCATCATATTTTGATATTCTTCTTCTTTTATCAGAGTTTAACTTAAAGTTAACTCAAAATATATATAATGAGAGTTAATTTCATTTTGAACTCTATAAAAAGCACCAAAATATGTTTTATTCTTCACCTGAATTCAAGTATGATTATTTTATAATACATTCAATGACCATAGTCAGGGATGTATTATGTCTTCAATCTTATTTCAATTCATTTAAAGAATGAAATATGCTTTTCAGATCCAATCTCAAATTCTTTAACTCATTTCATCATAGAATTGCATCATATTTTCAAAATTCTTTTTCAAAATCCAAGTGATCTTGAATATTAAATCTTTAATTTCTATTTCAAATCATTCTTCTATCTTATTTCAAGATTCAAAATTCAATTTCAAAGTCCAATTTGACTTTGAAATTTCAAATTCATTTTTTATATTCAAAATTCCAATCAAATTTCAAAGTTCAGTTTAACTTTGAAATTCCAAGCTCATTTTCAGGATTCAATTTCAAATTCAAATCAACATCTCAAAATTCAATTTCAAAGTTCAATTTAACTTTGAAATTTCTGATTCATCTTTTGAATTCCAAATTCGAACTTCAAATTCAAAGTCCAATTTGATTTTGAAATTCATTTGCATATTCAAGATTCAATTTCTAATTCTAATCAAATTTCAAAGTTCAAGTCAACTTTGAAACTCTAAATTCATTTCCAAGATTCACATTCAAATTCAAATTTAATTCAATATCATAAAATTCAATTTCAAAGTTCAATTTAAATTCCTGATTCATCTTCTGATTTCAAAAAATCAAGTTTATCCTTTATCTTCACAATGCTATCTAAAGATTGAGTCTTGATTCTCAAATTCAAAATCAAAGTTTTGGGATTGATTCTGAATCTCAAAATTCATTTTTTCCTAAAGCTTTAAATTCAATCTGGGTTTTCAAAACCCAGATCCATCTTGAAAAGTCCCATTTGGACTTTTCAAAATCCAATTCTAAAATTAGAATCCAATCCCACTTTGGATCCAGATTTCCAAAATCCAATCTCCATTTTGGATTCCAGACTTTGGATCCAAATTCCAATTAGGATTTCAGAACTTAACTTCCTTTTGAATCTCAGACTTTTGATCCAAATTCCATCTTGGATTCCAGATCTTGGATCCAATTCAGGATTCAGAATTCAACATTCATTTTTTGATCCCAGACTTCGAATCCAATTCCATTTAAGATTCTAGAATTCAACTTCAATTTTGGATCTCAGACTTCGAATCCAATTCCATTTAGGATTCAGAATTCAACTACATTTTTTGATCCCAGACTTTGGATCCAATTTCATTCAGACTTTGAATTCGAACTTCATCTTGAACCCCAGATTTCAAATCCAATTCCATTATCAGATCTCATCTAGACTTCCTAAATCCATTTCTATTTCCATGTGGATTTCTCAAATCCATCCTGATTTTGAACTTTAAATCTGAAATTCAATTCCACTTCAAATATTCATCTTCTCTCTTAAATCCAAGTTCAAAATTCAAATTCAAATTCAAAATCCATTTCTGACTTTGAAATTTCCTTTCTTTTTCTTTTATCTCAACTTCAAATCATTCTTTTCAAATCCAAAGATTTATTTTCCTAACTCTGATCATTTCAAAGACTTAGAACTTCGAATATCTTTCCTAATCTATCTTAGGTTCTAAAGTTAAATTCAACTATTCAGAAATAATTTCTTCATTCCATCATCACATTTTCACTTGGAAAATCTTAGATTTCCAAAAGTGTTTTTCTCAAAAGCATACATTTCTGCATTTACATTGCACAAGCATGATTCTCTGTGCATTTTAGATTTAGAGTAAATTCTTAGATAATATTTAGGCAAAGAAAAAAGGCATAAATTCGACCCTTGGTTCGATTACTCCTGGTAAAGGCGCTAGGAACGGTTGAACCTCGTACCGACGAGCGAGCCCCGTCTCTCCATTTTCTTGCAAAATATTTCAAAACGGAGGGGAGTAATTTTCTAAATATTTTCAAATTAAGGTCAAGTGAGACCTTCGCAAAAGATTTCCTCTCTCTCTTCTTTCTTTTCTTTTATATTCTCTCTTTTTTTCTGTCTTTTATTTCTCCCCTCAAAAAGGAGAAATAGAGGTTAGAAAGGAAAAAAGAAGGAAGAGAGAGAAATACCAAAAGAGGAAAAATTTTGCGATGATCACAGTTTTGGCGACCGAGATGGGGCTCGTCTTCGTCCGGTTGGATCTATGCCCTTCGCTTTGCTTTGATATTTTCTAAGTCTTTATTCTATAAATGTCAACTTCATTTCCATGCAAAAACCTTAGGAGCCTAGACTCTGTCCAAACTAACATCATTGCATATAGGATTTAAGTATGGTTTGGTATGACCATATTGAGGATATTATTCCATGATCACATTAGGCTTAGGTCTGAAATACAACTCTCCTCAATTTTAGGGATTGAATGTAAATAATGTATGCAAGTGTATGTTTCTTTTCATTTAAATCTATCTCTTTAGGACTTGCGTTAGAGCTTTCTGATTTTATTGCATGTTGAGCATATTTTTGAAAATATCCCTACATATATTGTCTCGGTCTTCACGTTGCTGGGCTGTCTCACTGAACCATAGTTTGGGAGAGAGCCTCACAACTGAACCACTTATTTGGGTTCACGCCCCCCTACCACGTACCTAAGTGCCATAGTCTGAGGTATATGAGTAGGTGCTCAAAGATGTTGGGAAGCCATTACCTTAGAACCAGAGATATTTTTATGCCACGTACTTTGAGCTTCGGCTTGAGTATATCGACATATCTTGATTGAAATCAGATGATCTATATCTTAGAGTTAGGATTAAGGTCCTATCAGCCATTTCAAATATTGCATTTAGGGTCAACCTTTAGGGAGTGCTGCTTGTGCATCCTTGTTTGTATATCTATGATTGTATGATATTTTATATATATATCTTCTCTATATTCTCCAAAACCCTGGGTATATATTATTCAAAAATTTCCTCTTTGTTTTTAAAACCCAGGTGTATCTTTCTTTTCTTCTTCTAATTTCTTCAAAATTCTTCTGATCCTGCCTGCAAATTCTTCAATTTTTTTTTTTTAAATCTTTACCATTTATATTCTCAAATTCATTTTCCCTCCTATATTTCCAATATATCTTATGATTCTATTTTTCTTGTTTCTCTTTTCATAAATAAAATCTCTTTTCGTGAAGTGATGTCCTTTTAGCATTTTCCTTCATGTTTTAGTTGGTTACTCTCCCTCTTAGAGTAACAACGCAATCGTCATAGATTTTGTGATGACTCAAATCCCTAGTAATGGGATATCATTTTTTTTACCTACTTCCTTCTACTGTCAAAGCTTCTCCCAAAATTTCTTCAGTCTAAAACCTCCACTTTTCTCTACAGAAAGAATCGATATTCAAAAATGGTTCAGACAAGAACAGGAAAGGAGACTTTTCAGCAATTCAGTGACAGTAAAATAGAGGGAATGAACTCTCCTAGGTCATCAAGAGGATAGAGCCAGGATAAAGGAGATGATGTTGATCCAGTTATCTACGGTTTGTTCTAGAAGATGATGGCCAAAATGGTGTCAGAACAGGCTGAGATTAGTCTGAAAAAGGCAGTCCTTAAGGGCAAGCTGAAAAAGAAGGTTGTGAAAAAGCACGTCAGAATCGTCAAGAAGAAGAGACAGCCAGCAATACTTCTGAGGGGACAGAATCAGAGGAAGAAGAATTAGAAGAGGAAGAACAGTCTGTGTTCAGCCAGGATCCTCCGAAGCGGTTCGTAAAGATAGCCACTGAAGAGCCTGAATCCGTCAACAAGCCCAAGTCTGGGATTCCAACAGAGGACCCGATGAGCAAGCAAATGAAGGAGATGAATCGAGCAATCAAGGACATTCAAGCTAAGAGTAAGGGAAAGCAGACCTACACTGGCGAGGATTTTTACGATGGCCTAGATGGGGATGATAACCTGGAGAATATTCCTTGTAAATTTCTCAAGTTTGACGGGATTGGCAATCCTAAGGCTCACCTAGCCACCTTTTATGTAGAATGTTGTTGTTTTAGAAAGGACAACTGAGATTTGTTTATTTGCTTTCCTCACAGTCTGGAGGGTGTAGCGGCCAGATGGTATGCTGACCACATCAATCCTATTGAACTACGAGAGTTCGATAAGGTAGTAAATTTGTTCATTGAGCGCTTCTTATTCAACACTGAATCTTCACCTACACTAAATCATCTTTACAACCTGAAGCAAAGTGAAAATGAAAGAGCAAGAGATTTCATTCACAGGTGGAGAAGCACTTGTAATAAGATGAAGGTACCCATTCTAGAGGAGCACGCATTGCAGATCATCCTCAACAATTTCTCTCAGCCCATGAGAAGCCTCATTGCCACTTCAGCAAAATCCTTTATCAAGTTGATTGAGCGAGCTGAATGGCTCGAGGTAGGAATAGAAAATGGGCTCTACGAGGGCATGCCTCTGGTTAAAAATATCCAAGACCAGAAGAAGAAGGCGCAGTTCGCTCATTCAGCTGATACCTCTGGCAACCATCATGGCAGTAGCAGCAGAGGAAATAGAAATAACAGCAGCAATGGCCCGAGAGTAGATTAGAACAAGGGACAAAAGGAAAGGTCTTTTAAAAACAATGGCAAACCACTTCCAATTGGCCTCCAACGAAAAGGAGATCTTCAAGAGAATCCCAAGTACATCAAGTGGGAGAAAGATCGAGTTTTCACACCATTAGATCAAACTTTGGAGACCGTTCTGGATTACCTATTAAAGCATGGGATGATCAAACTCCCCAAAATAGCGGATCCTCCTGTAATCTTGAGAAAATTTAAAGGCCAATTCTGCAAGTACCATAGGGAAACAGAGCATGATACAGAGCACTGCTTTGTCGTCAAGCATATGATACAAGACTGCATTGATAGAAGTGAGCTGGTGGAGGACAAGGAAGAAGAGCACCCAACAATCATGACAGAGTCATTTCCAGATCACTCGAAGAATTGATAAAGCCAAAGTTTTTTTCTGCTTTCGTCCCTTTTCGTCAGTTGTCTTGTAGGGGCTGGCCAGCCCGATCTTTTATGCATCGTTTCTTTCAAAGTTCCTATAAATATTCAGTTTTGTTATCGCACCTTTGCTTATCAAAGAAATATCAATTTTCTTTATATCTTTTATATCCAATACCTCTTTCTTTTGCCATACTGAGGCATTAAATTTATGTTCTTTTTCAGAATGCAAGACAATCTTGACATCATTCATGAGAGAAATGATATCACTTATGAGGGTCTTTTAAAAATCATGAAATTTTGAAAATTTCTGCAAAATCTTCGTCATGATAACCGAAAAGTTCAAATATTTTTGGTCTAACCTTCTTCAAAAATCAACCCTCGTGTTGATCAAATTTTTCAAAAATGGGTTTCGAACCATTATCAACCCTCGTGTTGATCGAATTTTCCAAAAATGGGTTTCGAACCAAAATCAACCCTCGTGTTGATCGAATTTTCCAAAAATGGGTTTTGAACCATTATCAACCCTCGTGTTGATCATATTTTCCAAAAATGGGTTTTGAACCATTATATTCAAAAAAATCAACCCTTGTGTTGGTCTTATTTTCCAAAAATTAGTTTCAAAACGTTATATCCAAAGATCAACCCTCATGTTGATCTTCCTTTTAGAATTTGGTTTCAAACCATTACATTCAAAAATCAACCCTTGTGTTGACCTTATTTTCCAAAATTGGTTTCAAACCATTGTTCTGAAAAATCAAACCTGTTGTTGATATTCTTTTTCAAGAAGGAGGTTTCAAACCGTTGCCTTTGAAAATTGACCCTCATGATGATCTCTCATGTTTGATTCCCTCTCAAAGATCAGATCTCGCGCAGATCATTCTTCTTGCGGTTGATTTTCTTCCCAAAATTGATTTCTCACTTTTCAAAAGAACATTTTCCTTTCACATTGAAGATCCCATATGCAGGCAGGATCAGAAAAATTCATTTTCTCAAATCTTATAAAATTTTCAGTTAAATCTTGTTATCTTTATCAGTTTCATTTATTTTATTCATGTTTTTATCAGGTTTACATCAATTTTATCAAATTTTATCAAGTTTTATCACATTTTCCTCAATTTGATTAAGTTTTATCAAAATCTCTTTACCCTTTCAGGCTAAGGGATAAACCTGATGCCTCCTTCCCATGAGGTATTTCTATTATTCTTCTTCCCGCTCAGGTTAAGGGATAAACCTGACCCTCGTTGTCTGAGGTGTTCTCATTCAAAATAAGGGATAATCCTGAAACCTCTCATACGAGCAATAATGCTACCTATGAGAATTTTTTTGTAAAGACAATTTTTTCATTTTTTCTCAATTTTGTAAATGTTTATCAATTTCTCTTTTAATTTTCCCCAAAATTCTTTTATTCATTTTCCCCCTCAGGTTAAGGGATAAACCTGACCCTCGTTGTCTGAGGTGTTCCCATTCAGGATAATGGATAATCCTGAAACCCCTTGTAGGAGCAATAATGCTACCTACGAGAATTCTTTTGCAACACAAGTTTCCTCAAATCTTTATTTTCTAAATTTATATCAATTTCTCTTCATTAATTTTCCTTAAATTCTATTATTTTCCCATTCAGGATAAGGGATAATCCAAAAACCCCTCACAGAAGCAACAAGGCTACCAGTGAGAATTCTTTTCAAAAACAAAATTTTCATAAATCTATTCAATTTTTCTCCACTTTTATAAATTTTATTCTTTTCCCACTTAAGATACAGGATGATCCTGAGATCACTCATAGGAGCAACAATGCTACTTGTGAGAATTCTTTTACAAAGTAAAATTTTCATCAATTTCCTCAAAATTTTCTTCATTAATCTTCCATCAACTTCTATCTCCTTCTCAAAATTTTATTCTCTCTTTTCCCCGTTCAGGATAAGGGATTAATCCTAAAAATTGGACCGCATACATCTAACTGTGCTGGTCCATTTAAATCATAGATCATAAATCATAAATCTTGTCATATCCCTTCTAAATTCAAGTCTCAGGTTATCTCTTCACAAAATCATCTTTTTTCCTTTCAGGTTAAGGGATAAACCTGAATCATTTTTATTATGATCTCCTAAATTCTCATTAAATGTCTATTTTATTTCACCTTTAGGATAAGGGATAATCCTAAAACACCGGTGTGAACACCCCAAATTTTTCAAAGTTTTGTAAAAATGACCCTTTTGCCCCTAACCCCGTTTTCTGAGAAAATCAAAGCAGTTTCAAAGCTCATTCTTCAGATTTCCTGAATTAATTCCATATTGATATATTCAAAGTTAATTTCGGATCCGAATCCAGGACCTTAAATCCATATTTCCTCAAAAACCGGATCCAAACCCATTTCTGAAGAAATTCTCTCAAAATAGCTTTAAAATTCTCAGAAAAATTCTCTTTTGTAAATATTTTACAAAAACACAAAAAAAAAACAGTTTTAAATCTTTGATTTCTCGTAAAGCTTTTGGATTTTATTCTAAAAATACAAAAAAATAGAAAAATAACATGAAAACCAAAAAAATCGAGAAAAGCTACAAAGAAAACGGATGATTTTTCAAGCTTTTGAAGCCATTTTTACCAAAAACCTCATTCCCAACCATTTTTACAAAAATTTCTTAAAAGGAGTCCTCTTATTGGAAAATGAGAAAATCTACAACGGAATCCTCCCGCGCGTTTTCACCTCCTCTTTCTACCCTCCATCTTCAAATGGCTTCCCCTTCTCTCCACCCTCAATCTTGAACAGATTTTTCTCCCGAACTTTCCCTCTTCCTCTTTAAAGAGGGCGCATACAGGGGAAGAAGGGGATCTCTTTTTTTTTCCTTGCTAATCATCCATCAGACCCATCTTCACGCTGCAATCTCTCCTCCAGCATCATCGATTTTCCTTCCTGGAAGACATCGAGCTTCTCGGCAGAATCCATTACAATCCATAAACTTCACCCGTTTTTCATCCAATATTTCCTCTGATTAAGTTTTTCCCTTCTGATCCCTTGCCCATATCCGTGAGTAACATCCATTTCCCATCCCATTATCAAGGCTTTGCTGAAGAATCCATCGCCGACATCCATCCCCCACTTGATCAAAGAAGTCTCGGCTAATCCATCATCCGTTGTTATTCATTATCAAAGTCCCTGCAAGAACGAGAAGAAGAGCATCTCCACAAGACATCTTCCCTGCAATCATTTGTAAGAGAGTCAATCCTCAGTACTTCTGGTAAGGCCAACACCCTTCTTCCTCTTCATTTCCTCTTAGTTAAATTCCCTTTCGCTTAATTTCTTTTTATAGAAATCCCATCGAAGTTTTCCTGTCCATTTGTTTCACCCTGTTGACGGACCATGGATAATGCCTAAGTTGCCTTTAGCAACTTCGACATGCCCCTGTGCAACAAAAATGGGATTAGCCCAACACCAGCTCAGATGTTCACATTTTTTTTATTTTATTACACTTTCGGTCGATCTTTTACTTTATTAATGCCCTGTTACCTCCTGATAATCAGGTAATGCATCGACCCCTTTTAATTTCTTTTTATTTTATCATTCTATATTTCTTTTTTTTCAATCGTTCGTTGATCTTGTTCCATTACATTGGTCTGAAGTTCCAGTTTACAGCCTATCCATTCCTCTTGCTATTTGATTCTCTGTCACCATTTTTTTCGATCATCGCATCGTTGATTTCTGTTATATTTTCCTTTTGTTCTTTTCTTTTACCTTTTTTTTTAAACCCATTTCTGTTACTTTAGTCAGCATTATTGCCAGCTTGTTTTGTTACATTTCTGTGTAGAGCATCGTCTCTATTCCTTTCTAGTATTTTTTTTATTTTGTGATGTTTAAAACCTCATATGAACATCGTCCCATACCATCAGCCCACTGCAGCAGATAGTGATCTGAAACTCAGATCAGGATGATTTTGAGACCCGACATCTAACTATGGGTTCGCTGGATAAATGGGTTTATGTCAATCTTCATTTGACCTTTTTTTTATTTTTTATTTTTGATAAAATCCATTTACGCACCTTAGTTTTACATGATCGTTGCTTCCTGACTTGATCATTTATCATTTCGTTAATGGTTTTTAAGTTCAACATCTATTACCTGAGTTATCTTCATCATGCTTTCAGATTTACATCTGTAATATGTGCTAGTTCCCTGATCGAGTCTCTGCTTTTTTTTTATCTTCTGTAGCCTTTACTTATCTGGTTTTGTGGTATTAGATCATCCTGCATTTTATTTTACTCTCATCTCAGTGCTAATTAATCTGATGTCCTGTTTTATAGCTTTCTCCCCTGTAGCTTCTGCCTTACGTTTGGATCTACTTGTAATATTTGAGTCTATTTCAGCACAGAGGCTCCAGGTGACAGCATTTGCATTCCTTTGCTTCGGTATAGAGGTATCTTTCGATTTAATCCTCTTTCATATATCGATTTATCATGAATCTTTTTTTTTTGTTAAGAATAAAATCTTATATTGCAGAATTCGTCATAAGTGTTTTATCCTGTTATCGATAGCTTAAATCCTTATGAAAGCAAATCTCGCACTAAACCGATTCACAATTCAGTGGATCATCTCTGTTGCACAACAAGTGAAATCGTTTTGCTTTGGATATCCGATTTCTAATATTGATTTGCTGAGTCAGTCAGCTGAAACAGTGGATGACTTTCATAGGCCAGATCGTGGTTATGATGTGGAAATTCTTAAGAACACTCCAATGGATAGGTTCATACTCCAACGTTTTGCTGATAAAACTGGGATTACAGGAACAATGGGCCTATTATCCACCTCTTCATAAATCAAATCTTTTTTTATTGGAAATAATGAGTTGATAGAACATTTCCCATGGGATTCACCAGGTGTCCCTTCAGGATCTCCAGTTGAGGGGTTAAGAACTGTTATCACATCTTTTATTTGTAATGTTTCAAATGCTTCCATGACAGCTTATGCTTATTAGTCTGGCAAAAAAAAAAGGGAGCAAAGACTTGACTGGAGTTCCACCTCCTGATGTAGTGTCCAGCGGCAAGGCTGGGATAATTGTATATGATGCTAAAGTACTGGTGTTGCTATCATATATCTTGACCCCTCCATTTTGCATACTTACCATGCATCTTATAGCTGCCATGCTTTCAGCCCAGCTTCACGGCAACATCCCAGCACATCTAGGCTTTCACTCCCTCAGCTCTAAAGTTTTGAAGAGCTCAAGTACTTCAATAGATGGCTTCACCGGAATTCATTCAACAAGGTTTTACTGGGGACTGTAATTCAGGCCAGGATTTTAGTCTTGTGTTATGTCAATAGGACCAATCGAATCACAGATTTGCTGCCACTTTGTTGATCCATATATGAATCTTGTCAGTTCTTTTGTTTACTTAACTCAGCCATTTATTCCATGTGTTGTTTATCCAACCACCAATTCATTGGCTCATTCGTTGTCTGCTTAATACCACCATCACCTAAGTCTCTAAAAACTGCTTCATTACTACTTCTTGCATGAGCCTTCCCTGTTAGGAATGAGCATAGTAGTTCACGGTTGTTGTATATTTCACACACAGACAAACTTCCCGACTATTTTAGTATGTCAACAACCATCCCCTTCTACATACCCCATAGCTCACCTCCCACCAGCGAGGGTTTCCTAGTGCCCATAGTGGTTGGCACCACAGTACCTACCTTGCTGCCATTGTTTGGCAGAAAATCTGTCATCAGCACCATCTTGTCCACAGCCACCTTGTGGCTATCTACCACACCATTACCCAAATTAGGTAATCCTGCTGCAAACAACACTGTAGCAGTACCCAAAACCTGTTGCAGCCTCAGTAATATCACTTCCCCTACACCTCAGCACATCTCTCCATTGAATATACCCCTATATGTATATATATGTATATATGCCTATACATAGATATATACATTTATGTGAATATACCTATATATGTATGTATATCTATGTATATAAGTATATAGATATCTTTTCCATCCTTTTTATCATTTTCATCATTTGATTTCCATATATATATGATTTTCCCTTTTTTTTTTTACTAACCTGGTTGTTTTGCAGATATCATTACTTGGGGTTGTACATTTGATTTTATCCATTGTAATAGTTAGATTGGAATAAAAACTTACATTTTCTGCTTTAGGTAGAATGAATGAGCATTATAAAATATCATGAATTGTTTGTTTTCATGCATTTTCGCCTTTATTTCTCAAAATCCTCACAATGGTGAAACACGAATGGCACATGCACCATTTCGTAAGAGATAATAAATACTAAGTTGATGATCCACATCAATGGCCATAGTCAGGGTGTGGACAAAACTTAGCATTTTTATCTTTTACAAAATAACACTGGATCCACACTGGACCCATTTTTCAAAATTCATCATATTTTCCTAAAATATTTTCTTCTTTTATTAGAATTTAACTTAAAATTAACTCAAAATATATACCAATGGCCATAGTCAGGGTATATTGAGGGTTAATTTCATTTTAAAATTCTATAAAAGCACTAAAAGGTGTTTTATCCTTCATTTGAATTTAGATATGACTATTATATAATACATTCAATGACCATAGTCAGGAGTGTATTATATCATTAATCTTATTTAAATTCACTTGAAGAATGAAATATGATTTTCAAATCCAATTTCAAACTCATTCAAATTCATTCATCATATAGGATAGAGTTGCATCATATTTTCAAGAATTTCCTTTTCAAAAATTCCAAGTGATTCTTCTTCTTCATTTCTCAGATGAAATCATATTCAAATCCAATTCTATCTCATTTCAAAATTCAAAATTCAATTTCAAAGTTCAAATTAAACTTTGAAGCTTCTGATTCATCTTTTGGTGCAAAATCAAGTTTTAAATCAAAGTTGAGATTGACTCTGAATCTCAAAATCCAAACCTTCCTAAGTTCAATCTGGGTTTTCAAAACCCAGACCCATCTTTAAAAGTCCTATTTGGACTTTTCAAAACCCAAATCCAAAGTTAAATCCTAATCTCAACTTGGATCCAGATTTCCAAGTATAAACTCCATTCCACTTTGGATCTCCAATTACAGATCCAAATTCCATTTAAGATCCAGATCCTCATTCCACTTTAGATCTCCAATTACAGATCCAAACTCCATTTTAGGATCCAGATCCTCATTCCGCTTCGGATCTCTGATTACAGATCCAAATTCCATTTAGGATCCAAGAATCCAATTATACTTTGGATCTTAGGTTTCAGATCCAATTCCATCTTAGGATCCAGAGTCCATCTCTACATTGGATCTTAGACTTCAGATCCAAATCCATCTTAGGATCTATGACCCAATTCTTCATTGGATCTCAGATTCAGATCCAAATCCATCTTAGGATCCAGAACCCAATTCGACATTGGATCTTAGATTTCAAATCCAAATCCATCTTAGGATCCAGAGTCCAACCCTATCTTGGATCTCAGATTTTAGATCCAAATACCATCTTGGATTCCAAATCTTGAATCCAATTCCATTCAAGATTCCAAACCCAAATTCCACTTTGATTCCAATTCTTAGAACCAATTCCATTTCATTCCGGATTTCAAATCAAGTTTCCATTTCAGATCCTAAATTCCAAATTCAACTTTGAACCCTATTTAGAATCCAGATCTTGGATTCGGATTTCATCTTGAAAATCCAACTCTTAAGTCAATTCCATTTCTCAATTTTTTCTATCTTTCCTTCTGATTCAATTCCATTTCCATTTCCATTTCTATTTTGATTCAAAGTCCATTTATGACTTTGAAAATTCCTTTTGTCTCAAAAACTTCAAAATCATTTTTCAAAATCCAGATTTATTTTCCCAAGCTCTTGATTATTCTAAAAACTTAGAACTTCAAAATCTTAAAGTTCTAAGTTAGAAACCATTTTTTTACTTTATCAGATTCATCTCAGAAACACTTGGGAATTCTTCAAAACATTTTCAAAAGGAGCATATATCTTTGCATTCGCAAAAGCATGATTCTTTGTGCATCTAGACTTAGATAATTTCTAAGCAAAATAAAAGGCATAAATTCGACCCTTGGTTCGATTACCTCTGGTAAAGGCGCCAGGAACGGTCGAACCTCGTACCGACGAGAGGATCACGTCTCCCAGTTTTCCCGCAAATATTTCAAAAACGAAGGCGAGTTATTTCAAAAAAATTCAAAATTAAGGTCAAGTGAGACCCACAAAAGAATTCCTCTTCTCTTCTCTCCCTTATTTTCTCTTCTCTCTCCTTTTCTCTATTTTATTTTTCTCCCTTTAAAAAGGAGGAAAATAGAGGTTAGAAAAGGAAAAAGAGAAGGAAGAGAGAGAATATTACGAGAGGAAAAATTTTGCGATGATCACAGGTTTGGCGACCGAGATGGGACTCGTCTTCGTCCGGTCGAACTTAATGCCTTTTTACTTTGCTTTGATATTATCTAAGTCTTTATTCTTTTCAATGTCAGCTACATTTTCATGCAAAACCTTAGGAGCCTAGACTCTGTCCTAAGCTGACATCATTGCATATAGGATTTAAGTATGGTTTGGTAGGACCATATTGAGGAGATTATTCCATGCTCACATTAGACTTAGGTTTGAAATGCAACTCTCCTCAATTTTAGGGATTGAATGCAAACAATGTATGTAAGTGTATGCTTCTCTTTATTTTAATCTATCTCTTTAGGACTTGCATTAGAGCCATCTGATTTCTTGCATATTGCACATATTTTGAAAACCTCCTAAACTATATTGTCCCGGTCTTCACGTTGCTGGGCTGTCTCACTGAACCATAGTTCGGGAGAGAGCCTCACAACTGGGCCACTTATTTGGGTTCGCGCCCCCCTACCACGTACCTAAGGGCCATAGACCGAGGTATATCGGTAGGTGCTCAAGGATGTTGGAAAGCCAGTACCTTAGAACCGGAGAAATATTTCTATGCCACGTACTTCGAGCTTCGAATTGGGTATATCGGCGTATCTTGATTGGAATCAGATAATTTGAACCCTAGAGTTAGGAATAAGGTCCTACAAGCCATTTCAAATATTGCATTTAAAGTCAGCCTTTAGAGAGTGAGGTGTGCGCATTCTTGTTTGTGCAGCTTTAGTTGTATGATAATTCTCTTATTTCTTTCATATATATGTATCAAACCCTTTTTCAAAACCCTGGGTGTATTATTCAAAACTTACCCTTATTTTCAAAAACCCCAGGTGTATATTTCTCTCTTCCTACATTTCTTTTCTCTTTTAGATCAAATTTTCTTCAAAACCCTGAAAAATTCCTCTAAAAAATTCATCAACCTTTTTAAAATTTTCAGGTTTGATTATTTAAAAAAGTCTATCTGTAAGTCCTGCATTCTATCTAAATTTTCTCACTCTTCTTTTTTTTCCAGTATCATTTCAATGGCGTCAAATTCCCTCGATGTTGTCTTTCCCCGAGATCATGTCTTCTATCAGATTCAGGATGGATCCCCGGATATGCGGGTCATCCAGTCTCGTCCCTTCTTCCCTCGGTGGTATTATTCTTGGTTCGCCACTTTCTCACGTATGTTCCCAGACCACTTGGATGACTGTGGGTTGGAGATGGCATCAGCGGTAGGCAAGCGTACCATCAATGGAGCTTTGATTCAAGCTATGGCAGAACGGTGGAATCCATGTACCTGCACATTCTGGTTTCCATGGGGAGAGATGACTCTACTGATGGATGAGTTTAATGATATTATGGGATTGCCCGAACCAGCTGGTCAGCCAGATGATCCTGTCGAGCAGCAGTTTTTGATCAACATCAAAGGGGTGTATGTTCGAGAAGCCTTGGTCAGAGCAACAGGGAGCAGATCCTGGCCTCTTATTGAGATTAGTGGGAATCAGTTCATCGACTTGTTTGAACTATATCAAAAGTACGGAGCCTACAAAGAGGTTGGCACTCTATCCCGAGCAGCGAGAGACAGAATTCAGCATGCCATGATCCTGTGCACAGTGGGGTTAGCTTTCTTCCAAGATGGTCAGAATTTCATAGATATCAGAGTCGCTCAGCTCTTTCGAAGATGGGGAAGCAAGCAGACCCGTCAGCTTTCAGTTTCCATGGCCGCATTAGCCTTCCTTTACAGAGGCTTGGCTCGATTTGCCCTCGGAGAGACCATTTTGGTAGAAGGGTGCACCTACGCCTTGCAGTCGTGGTTCCTGCGACACGTTCCCTCGAAGGCCAGTTCTTTCAGGTTCAACAGTAAGCAGCCAAAGACAGTCATCCAATGTCAATCTCTGATCGAGAAGCTGCATCAGGAGGAGATTACCTGGGACTTCTTTGACAGAAGAGAAATTGTTCCTCGATACACTTATGCACGTGACAAGCGCTACAAGTTGATGGGCCCTTTTTTTTGTGTTGATTATCAACCAGAACGATGTCTGAGGCAGTTTTCACAGCGGCAGGTTCGTGCCAACACCCGTTTCCCGACAAGCAACGTGCCAGAATTCAACCTGCAGTCGGATCAGTGGTCTGGGGCATATCATGTCGCCAAATATACCTGGGATTCCTTTTTTTCTCTGTCTATATTTCCTGGGCCAAATATATCATCTGAATATCGAGAGTGGTGGCAAACTGTCTGCCCACCCTCTCTTTGTCTTTGAAAGTTAATATCAATAAAAATTACTTTTTGGCCAAAATTTTATTTCTTGTATTTTGTTTATAGCACAAATAGTCACAAATTTTGGGTGACGACCTCATCCCGGGTAAATGGGACATTTCTTCCACATTTTCTTCAAATATATTTTCTCATGGTTGACGACCTCGCCTAGGTAACAAGGCACATTTCTCTGTTATCATCAAATGGTAACACAATTATCACAAATCATGTAATGACCCAATCCCGGGTAATGGGATAATCTCTTGAAATTGTCTACCAAATCCCTTCATATTCTTGCTTTTTTTCTCAAAAAAAAATTGTGATTTTTCAAAAAAGCTTCTCCATACTCTAACCATTCCCATATTCTACAAAAAACTTTGGCATCTAAAAATGGTTCAAACAAGGGCTGATAAGAGGGCTGCTCAACAGCACAGTGACAGCGAATCAGAGGAGATGAATTCTTCTAAATTATCCAAGAAGAATAACTCCGGGGATGAAAGCGACGTTGATCCGGCCATGTACCGGATCTTTCAAAAAATGATGACCAAGATGATGGCCGAGCAGGCCAAAGCTGCTCCCAAGAAGGCAGCTTCTAAGAGCAAAGCTAAGAAAAAACCCATGAAAAAACCCGTCAAGATCAGCAAGCAGAAGAAACAGCGTGACAGTACTTCTGAGGATTCCGGGTCAGCAGAAGAAGTCTCCGAGGAAGAAGAGCAGTTGATCTACATTTTGAAGCATCTGCGGCAGTCCAAGAGGCCAGTGGAAGAGCCAGTATCAGTAAACAAGCCCAAGTATGGGGCCCCCGCAGAGGATTCGATTCAAGCTTTAACCAAGATAGTCAAGGATCTGCAAATCCGTGACAAAGGAAAAAGGTCATACACCAGGCAGGACTTCTATCTCGGCTTATAAGGGGACAAGGATCTGGAGAACCTCCCCCGGAAATTCATCAAGTTTGACGGAACCGGCGATCCAAAACCCCATTTGGCAATGTTCTTCGCAGAATGTGCCCGGTTCAGCGAAGATAACCGTGCCCTTTTCCTCTGTTTTCCTCGCAGCCTGGACAGGATAGCAGCGAAGTGGTACGCTGAACATGTCAATCCCATCGAATTGAGGGATTTCGACAAAGTTGTTAATATGTTTGTTGAACACTTCCTGTTCAACACGGAAGCTCTGCCTACCCTGAACCACTTGTGCAACCTCAAACAAGAGCCCAATGAGAAGGCCAGGGATTTCATCCATAAGTGGAGGAGCATTTGCAATAAGATGAGGAATCCCATTTCTGAGGAGCATGCCCTCCAGGTCATCCTCAATAATTTTTGTCAGCCTCTAAAAAGTCTTCTTTTCCCATATCCCTCCAAATCCTTCATTGAACTGACAGAGCGAGCAGAATGGCTCGAAATGGGGGTAGAGAATGGGATGTATGAAGGTATTTCTTCGGCCAAGAACATCCTGGATCCAAAGAAAAAGACTCATTTTACCTACTCAGCTGATGTTCCCGAAGATAATCAGGGCAGTAGCAGCAGAAATGACAATGGCAGCGGGTCGAGGCCCGAACAGAATAGAGGCAGAAAGGGGAAGTTCTTCAAAAACAATGACAAGTCTCTCCCAACCGGTCCTCAACCAAAAGGGGACTTTCAAGAAAAACCAAAACACATCAATTGGAGCAGGGATAGGAAGTTCACTCCTTTGGACCAGCCTCTGGAGAAAGTGCTGGAATACCTGCTATCCCATGGGATGGTGAAGTTGCCCAAAATTGCAGACCCTCCAGTATTCATGGGGAAGTACAGAGAGCAATACTGCAAATTCCATAGAGCCATGGGACATGATACAGAACACTGCTTCGTCTTGAAGCATTTGGTCCAGGACTGTATCGATAAAAGCATCCTCGTAGAAGATGAAGAGGAGGGCAAATGGAAATTTTATCTGCTCCATTTCCCAAGCATTCAGCATCAACCATCTCAGAACATTCATTCCTTTCGCAAAGCCATATACATCCGCGCTCTAGTGAAGAACTAAAACTCCAGCATCAGGTAATGGTTCTACATCAGGATCAGCCTATGTCTCAGAAAATGGATATCTTTCCACTTCTTGACCAAGTAAGTGTACCAGTCAAGGATGAAAGAATTCCAATCTTCCCAAAGAGCTTTCTTAAGAAAGAAGCCTGCACAGAGAAGGCAGAAACCTCTAAAGCAGTAGAGGAACGGGCTGATGATTTCCAGAAGCCAATTACGGCACTCTCCAACATTTCCATCTTCGAATTAACTCATGATTCTCCCAAGCATCAGGAAAAGTTGGATGATCTATTAAGAAAGATCAATGTGAAGCCGGGCACCACGCCCGAAGACATGGCGCAGATTGTAAATCAAGCGATGACAAACGCGCCTATTACCTTTTCAGATGAGGACTTGCCAAAGCCTCATTCATTCCACAACAATGCATTATACATCGTAGTCAGGACCCGGGGAATGACTGTCCTGCATGTGCTCGTTGATGGAGGCAGCAACCTCAATATTTGCCCAGAGATGATAGCGAAAGCACTGGGATTGAAAGAGGAAGAATATGTGCCTGATCCCATTACCATCTACGGTTTTGACAATCACGGGCAGACTGCCAAGGGCAAGATCTTCTTAGAAATCTTCATTAATTACTCAGTGCATACCGTCTTATTCCATGTCGTCAATATGCCACCAACTTACAACTTGTTGTTGGGACGAACATGGATCCACAATGCGAATGGCGTTCCATCAACGCTCCACCAATGCATCAAGTGGTCCAAAGGTGGAATGATCACTACCGTTTTGGGCGAAGACCCTGAAGAAAGGCTGCCACAGCCTATGATTCCCCGTCCAACATTTACAGCAGATATTCCCAGCATCCGGGAGGCAGATGAAATCAATCTTAGCGACAGCCTAGAGATGCTTAAACTGAAAGATGTCATGGATGAAGAGAATGTTGCAGCCACGGTCCAATGGCAGGGACCTTGTTTCTTCAAGTTAGGAGGACGCATTAATTACACCTCCTTCAAAGATCATCCCTTATTTCCTCAGTTTTCTAAAGCAAGAAAGGGATTCGATTTGTTGATCAAACATGGATATCAGCCATTCCGAGGCATGGGGAAAGATGAAGACGGCATGATAGAGCCCATAATTTCAGTTCGGCATGCGGACAGTTCAGGGTTGGGATTCACCGGCCAGAATTTCAGCAAAAAGACAGTTTTTGTCAGATGAAGCCAATGAAGAGATGATGCCTTAATTTTCCTGTTTTCTTTTCTTATCTTTTGTTTAAATCTTGTAGGGACAATACAGTCCCATCTTTTTGTCAGTGTCTTGTAAATACTTTGCTTCGATCAATGAAAGATCAATCTTTTTCCTCATATTCGGGCATCTATCATTTCTTCTTTGTCTATGTCATTTCCCTTTGCTTTATACAAAAATTTGATTTGGCTCGTACTTTCTCTTAAACAACCTTTCTTACATTTTCAGAACTATTAACTCCTGAATCAATGACAAGATTTGTTATCAATCCCAAGTATCTAAGATTGGCAAGGTTTTCTGAGATGAAAGACAAAGCAGAGGTCAGTCAGGCAGCAGAGCAGACTGAAGAGCTAGCCGAATTTGATTCCACTATTCAGGAATTGCCAGAATTTTCTCACATACAGAAGCAGGATGAACCCTCGTCTTTGGTGCAAGATCCAACTGAAGATATCAACATTGGGTCGGAAGATGATCCGAAAATTCTCAAAATCGGGTCGAGTCTAAGCGAAATTGAAAAAGCTAAACTCATCCAATTCCTCGAAAAGTATTAGGAAGTATTTGCCTGGACTTATGAAGATATGCCAGGATTGGATATCAAGCTAGTTGAGCATCGACTCAAGTTGAAACCAGAAGCCAGACCAATCAAGCAGAAATTGAGGAAGTTAGACCCTCGAATTGAGCAGCAAGTCAAGGAAGGACTTGAAGATTTGTTAAAAGCAGGCTTCATCCGGGCCATTGATTATCCAGATTGGTTGGCAAATATCGTAGCAGTCCCTAAAAAGAACGGAAAAGTTTGGATCTGCATTGATTTCAGGGATCTCAATAAGGCTAACCCGAAAGATGATTATCCACTTCCAAATATTGACCTCTTGATCGATAGCACAGCAGGTCATGCCATGTTTTCTTTCATGGACGGATATTCAGGTTATAATCAGATCAAGCTGGCCGTTCGTGATCAGTCCAAAACTTCATTTACTACCACATGGGGAACCTTTTGCTACACAGTCATGCCATTTGGGCTCAAAAATGCCGGAGCAACCTATCAAAGGGCAATGGTTGTCATTTTTCATGATCAAATGCACAAGAATATGGATGCGTATGTGGATGACATTTTGGTTAAGTCTAAAGAAGAAGAGGATCACCTTAATGCTCTTAATCAAGTTTTTGAAAGACTTATTCTTTACAAGTTAAGACTTAATCCTCAGAAATGTGTTTTCGGAGTTGAGTCCGGCAAATTACTTGGCTTCATTATCAGCAAGAAAGGGATCGAGGTGAATCCGGCTAAAGCAAAAGCCATTATTGATATGCCGCCTCCAACTAATCTCAGGGAACTGCGAAGCCTTCAAGGGCGTATTCAGTCTATTCGCAGGTTCATCTCCAATTTGGCTATGAGATGTGAGCCTTTTAACCATTTGCTAAGAAAAGGAGTTAAATTCGAATGGGGATCAGAATGCCAACTCTCGTTTGAGCGCATCAAGCAGTATCTCCTTAATCCACCAGTTTTGAAGCCACCAAAGCTGGGAAAGCCTCTCCTACTATACATTTCTGTCAATCAGAATGCCTGTGGTGGATTCCTCGCTCAGTATGAAGAAGACAGCCTGATAGAGCACGCCATCTACTATGTGAGCAAAACATTCATTGATTATGAAAAGAAGTATTCTCAAATGGAGAAAACTTGCCTAGCCCTGGTTTGGATGTGTCAGAAGTTAAGACATTACTTACTGGCTTCTGAAATCAAATTTCTGTCAAAACTTAATCCGCTCAGATATATTCTTGAGCAACCGTTTCTTACTGGACGGATTGCGAAGTGGCAAGTCCTTCTGATGCAATATGACTTAGAGTATGTCTCTCAAAAGTCGATTAAAGGCCAAGTGATCGCAGATCAGTTGGCGGATTTCCCCCTGACTGAAGAAATTAAAGCAGAGGATGATTTTCCTGATGAGCACATCTGTAATGTCCAACAACCCCCAGTTTGGAATATGTTCTTCAATGGCTCTAAAAACATGTCTGGCATAGGGATTGGAATCCTGTTAATCACTCCAGAAAAATAAATGATCCCTTATTCTCTCAAACTTGGTTTCCAATGCACTGATAACATGGCCGAGTATGAAGCTTTAATACAAGGCCTCAAAATTCTGCAAAATTTCAATGTCAAGAGAGTGCATGTCTTTAGTGACTCTCTACTTGTTGTCAGTCAAGTTAACACTGAATGGCAAGTGAAAGATTCCAAATTGATCCCATATCAGAAGATCGTCCTAGCTCTTGTGGACAGCTTCGAAGAATTTCAGCTCAGTCATATCAGAAGAGAGCATAATCAGATAGCTGACCGTTTAGCCAGTCTGGGCTCCATTTTATCAATCAAAGGCAACGAATCATGTCGTTCTTTTGAAGTTGGCAGACTTGAGCAACTTGCTTTCGATTCAATTATGCAAGTAAACCAGGTCAATCAGAAGGAGGAGCCTTGGTATCAAAATATCAGAAATTTCATTGAAACTGGTGAATTTCCACCGGAGATGTCAAAAAGGGAACAACATGCGATTCAACGTATGTCTACCCGTTATTTCATTCTCGCCAATGTCCTTTACCGCCGTGGTTTCAGTTCTGAATATGCCAGATGTTTAGACAAAGAAGAAGCTATGGAAGTTATCCAAGAGACGCATGAAGGGATTTGTGGTGGCCATGTCGGCTATCAGACTCTCGTCAAGCAGATCGTTTGAGCAGGGTACTATTGGAATACCATGCAGCAGGACTGTCATAGATTTGTAAAGAAGTGCGTCAAGTGCCAATTACATGCCTTACATTCATGCTCCGGCTGCATATCTACAATCAGTTGTTTCTCCTTGGCCATTTTCCATGTGGGCTTTTGACGTCGTCGGCCCAATTACCCCTTCTGCTTCCAACGGCCACAAATACTTCCTGGCTGCAATAGAGTATTTCACAAAATGGGTTGAAGTTGTTACTCTACGCACAGTAGAAGGCCGCCATGTGGTTTCTTTTATTTATAAGAACATTCTTTGTCGCTTCGACATTCCACATGATATTGTCTCAGATAATGAAACTCATTTTAAAAATGAGAGGATGAAAACATTTTGTTCTAAATTCAGAATTTCCCATCACTTCTCAGCTCCCTACTATCCTCAAGGGAATGGCCAAGCAAAAGCTACCAATAAGATCTTGATTCGTATTCTGGAAAGGACTGTGAAAACAGGTCGAGACTGGCATGAGAAAATTCATGACGCACTTTGGGCATATCGGACCACCATTCGGACTCCGACTAATGCCACTCCTTTAGAACTTGTTTACGGAACTGAAGTGGTTTTGCCTCTCCATATCCAGAAGCCCGCTCTCAAATTTGCTTCCCTTATAAAATTGCCACTTGATCAGTATCAGCAGCAGAGATTGGTGCAGCTAGATTTACTGGATGAAAAGAGGCTCAAAGCAGCAGAGCACGCTCAAGCTTATCGGCAGAGGATAGCTCGACATTATGCCAAGTTTGTTATTAAGAGAAAATTTCGAGTTAACAATTTGGTGCTCAGATCGACAGCTCATCTCAAGCATCGACCACGGGGCAAGTGGTCACTCAATTGGGAAGGCCCTTATGTGGTTAAGGAAGCACTTCCTCGCAATTCATATCGTCTAATCAACGCAGATGTAGTGGAAATGCCAGATCTCATCAATGCTCTGCATTTGAAGAAGTTTTACACCTGAAATGTTCATTCTAAAGCCTTTGTACTATTCAAAAGAGCCATTTCAATAAAATGATGATCTTCTATCAATTCTTACATTCCTCTCCATGATACTGGGGCATTTTATTTTATCTGTAATCATCTTCTTCCATCATATGCAGGCAGGATTAGGCGAAAGCTCTTTTCCTCAAATTTTGTTAGTTCTTAATTAGTCTTGTGATCTTTATTTTTAATTTCATTTGATTCGTTTTGGTTTGATCAAATTTACATCAAGCTAATGCTCATTTATGTCAAGTTTTAACAAATTTTTCAATCTTACCAAAATCTCATCTACCTTTTTTTTTAAAGATTACCTTTTCAGGATAAGGGATAAACCTGATGCCTCCTTTCAATGAGGTATTCCTTTTTATTATTTTCCCTCGTTCAGGATAAGGGGATAAATCCTGAATTATCTTCTAAAACCTCATTTTGAAAATCTAGCTCATCTTCAAAACCCAGTTCTCGCACTGGTAACTTCTCAAACTTTTCAATCATATATTAAGTTCATTTGGAAAATCTGGTTCTTACATTGATAACCTTCTAAAATAAGTCTTCTGATAAAAAACCTTTCTCCTTCTAAATTCAAGTTCTGATTTAAAATCTCCCAAAAGCTGATGTATTTCAAACGTCCCAGTTTTCGCTGGTCAGGTATTTCAAACGTCCCAGTTTTTACGGGTCAGGCATTTCAAACATCCCAGTTTTACTAGTCAGGTATTTCCGAAAAGATCCAACAACTTGTTGGTCATATATTTCAAACGTTCTAGCTTCTCGCTGGTCAGGTATTTCAAACGTCTCAGCTGTTGCTGGTCAGGTATTTCAAAAGATCCAACACTCGTTGGGCATGTATTTCAAACATTCCAGCTTCTTGCTGGTCAGGTATTTCAAACGTTCCAGCTTTTGCTGGTCAGGTATTTCCAAAGGATCCAACACTCGTTGGTCATGTATTTCAAACGTTCCAGCTTCTCGCTGGTCAGGTATTTCAAACATCTCAGCTTCTGCTGGTCAGGTATTTCAAAAGAACCAACACTCGTTGGGCAGGTATTTCAAACGTTCCAGCTTCTTGCTGGTCAGGTATTTCAAACGTTCTGGCTTTTTGTTGGTCAGATACAACACTCGTTGGTTATATATTTCAAACGTTCCAGTTTCTCGTTGGTCATGTATTTCAAACGTCCCAACTTTTTCTGGTCAGGTATTTCAAAAGATCCAACACTCGTTGGGCATGTATTCCAAACGTTCCACCATTTCGCTGGTCATGTATTTCGAACGTTCCAGCTTTCGCTGGTCAGGTATTTCCAAAAAAGATCCAACACTCGTTGGTCATGTATTTCAAACATTTCAGCTTCTTGCTGGTCAGGTATTTCAAACGTTCCAGCTTTTCGCTGGTCACGCATTTCAAACGTTCCAGCTTTGCTGGTCATGTATTCCAAAAAAAAAACTCAGCTTTTGGTCGTGTATTTCAAAAAGTCCCAGCTCACAATTGTCGAGCTCCCAAAATCAACCTATTCCATAAAACAAACCTTCAGGTTGCGATTTCTCCATTCTCTCATTACCAAACCTTCGGGTTTCAATCTCCCAAAATCTATCATTTCCAAAAACCTTCATATCTCCAAATCTCTCAAGATTATCAATTCTCCAACCTCTGGGTACAATGTTTTCAAAAATTCATCATTTTCTCAACCCTCGGGTTATAATCTCCCAATTTCTATCATTCTCAACCTTTTTATTAAAACCCAGTTTTTCATAACCATTCGTATATTTCCCAAAAGACCCAACACTCGTTGGTCATGTATTTCCAAAATGTTCCAGCATTATTGCTGGTCATGTATCTTAAACGTTCCAGTTTTACTGGTCAAGTACTTCAAAAGGTTCCAGCTCCTCGCTGGTCACGTATTTCAAAGGTTCTAGCTTTCGCTGGACAGGTATTTCAAAAAGATCTCAACATCTATTTGTCATGTATTCCAAAAAGTTCCAGCTTTCGCTGGTCATGTATCTCGAAAAGGTTCCAGCTTCTGCTGGTCACGTATTTCAAAGGTTTTAGCTTTCGCTGGTCATGTATTTCAAAAGTCCCAGCTTTTGCTGGTCATGTATTCCCAAAAATCGAAGATACAACTCAAGTTCTCATCAAAATCTATATTGAGTGATTATTTCACAAAGAATTCGTGAAATCTTTGCCAATTTGCTAAAAGCATTTTTTGATTCTAAATATTCTTACTGTACAAAGAGAATTTCCTCAGACTACCTCTAGTATTTCTTTCCAAAGATGTAAAACTTTCTGCGAAAAGAGGTAAAATTCAAATCTTTTCCTGATTGATCAACCAAAAGGATGTAAGAAACGCCCTCGATATGATCAATAAAAGAAATCTTCAATGATGTTGAAAAGCCAGAAACGAATTGATATTGATCTTGGCTATGGCGCATGTTTTAAATAACTTTCTGGCTATAAGGCAGTGAAAATATCTTGAGCTATAAAAAGAATTCACTCAACCCATATCTTCTCATTTCCTTTTAAAAAGTTGCAATCAAATATCCGCAAAAGGGATCTCTCAATTGTCGTCAAGATGAAGGCGAATTAAGCGAGTAGACCCCCGGGGCCAAAGAAGATTTAAAACATCTCCAAGATGACGGAGTTTGTGACGGATCCTTCCAGGGAAAGTTCAGATCACCGTCGAGATGAAGGCGAGTGTGATGAACCTACCAACAAACCTTAAAAGACATTTGATTCTAGCTATTATCTAAAGACCTTTTGAGCCAGTGACATCCATAAAATCTCTGAGATAAAAGAAGGATCGGAAAATCTCCAAGATGAAGGAGTTTGTGACGTACCCTTCCCTGAAAAAAGAGAAAAAGTCAGGACTCATCCAAATGAAGGATGATATAAAAGCCCGAGAAAGCCCAATTACTCAAAGAGAGTGCAAAAAGATCATCGTAGGGAAAACACTCAGATATCAAACTGCCAAAGTTGCCAAAAGTCATCTTTTCTCATGCAAAATTCTTTTATCAATATCTCTTCATCTCCTGCTTTTATGAAATTAAGAATATTTCTTCTATTCTCATATCAAGGAAATAAATAGCTTCCTTGAAGAAAATCATCAGCACTAATCTTTTGAATTTGACTCTTAAAGCTGAGGAGTTAACCTCATTGGAGGAAATACTCTAGGTAAAAGAGGGAATATCTTCGCACATACGTGCACATTTTCAAGTGTTTTGAAACAACCACAATTTTATCTTATTGGCAGAATTTTCTAGCTATTCCAAAAATGAAGTAAACATTTAATATCCATTTTGATGCAACCTAGCGTTGTCTATATCTTCCAGAAGAGTTGCCTCACTCAGTTAAAGTATCTCTTCTTGTCCCATCGCGGTTTCTTCAGTCAAGGATTCCGTGTGGTGTTCCCACTCAGGTTAAGGGTCAAAACCTGAACTTTCTGCGAGAGGTCATTGATTTCAAAAAGCTATTTTAGTCTCAGCAAATGAGACGCCCAAAATCATTCCTTTTTCCAAGCTTTAGGGAACCCTATATTTTCCTCCTCTCGCAAACCCCTTTCGGATTTGTTCATCCAAATTCCGAAGGTCCCATTATGGTTTCTCCATTTGAGAAATCCGTATGGTAGATTTCCTATCCAGGTTAAAAGTTAACCCAGAACCTCGCCTCGCGAGATATCTTCCTTGCAGGTTTGGGTAAAACCTGAGTCTCGTTCCAACGAGATTCCTCGTTTGGACGAGATGATTTCTTTTAGTCCCATCATGGCTCTTCCCATAAAGGAATCCATGCTTTGTATATCCATCCAGGATAGAATTCCTACTTGAGCTTTATTTCACAAGGCATTTTTCAAAATGTCCCATCAAGGTTCTCATGAACTCCTTTCCTCATTCAAAGCACCTTTTTGATATATCTTCGTCCCATCCAGGTTAAGGGCTAAACCTGAATCATTCCAAAAGAGTATCTTGTCTCATCTATGAGACCCGATCAAGATTCTAATTTCCCACCATTTCGGGATTTTCATCCAAAGTCCCATCATGATTTCCTCATCTTTTTACTCAATCATATCATTTTGAGGATTTCGTTTCCCCAAAACCATTCAGGATAAGGTTCTAAGCCTGAAGAGCCATATTTCCAAAATAATTTTTCCACACCCGATTCAGATCTGCTGACTGGGGCATTTTCAAAATTTGGAGTGTTATCTTTACCACTAAGCTCAGCTTTTAACCGGCTTAGTAGCAAAGAGGGGCATCTGTGAACACCCCAAATTTTTCAAAGTTTTGTAAAAATGACCCTTTTGCCCCTAGCCCCGTTTTCTGAGAAAATCAAAGCAGTTTCAAAGCTCATTCTTCAGATTTCCTGAATTAAATTCCATATTGATATATTCAAAGTTAATTTCGGATCCGAATCCAGGACCTTAAATCCATATTTTCTAAAAAACCGGATCCAAACCCATTTCTGAAGAAATTCTCTCAAAATAGCTTTAAAATTCTCAGAAAAATTCTCTTTTGTAAATATTTTACAAAAACACAAAAAAAAAAACAAATTTAAATCTTTGATTTCTCGTAAAGCTTTTGGATTTTATTCTAAAAATACAAAAAAATAGAAAAATAACATGAAAACCAAAAAAATCGAGAAAAGCTACAAAGAAAACGGATGATTTTTCAAGCTTTTGAAGCCATTTTTACCAAAAACCTCATTCCCAACCATTTTTACAAAAATTTCTTAAAAGGAGTCCTCTTATTGGAAAATGAGAAAATCTACAACGGAATCCTCCCGCGCGTTTTCACCTCCTCTTTCTACCCTCCATCTTCAAATGGCTTCCCCTTCTCTCCACCCTCAATCTTGAACAGATTTTTCTCCCGAACTTTCCCTCTTCCTCTTTAAAGAGGGCGCATACAGGGGAAGAAGGGGATCTCTTTTTTTTTCCTTGCTAATCATCCATCAGACCCATCTTCACGCTGCGATCTCTCCTCCAGCATCATCGATTTTCCTTCCTGGAAGACATCGAGCTTCTCGGCAGAATCCATTACAATCCATAAACTTCACCCGTTTTTCATCCAATATTTCCTCTGATTAAGTTTTTCCCTTCTGATCCCTTGCCCATATCCATGAGTAACATCCATTTCCCATCCCATTATCAAGGCTTTGCTGAAGAATCCATCGCCGACATCCATCCCCCACTTGATCAAAGAAGTCTCGGCTAATCCATCATCCGTTGTTATTCATTATCAAAGTCCCTGCAAGAACGAGAAGAAGAGCATCTCCGCAAGACATCTTCCCTGCAATCATTTGTAAGAGAGTCAATCCTCAGTACTTCTGGTAAGGCCAACACCCTTCTTCCTCTTCATTTCCTCTTAGTTAAATTCCCTTTCGCTTAATTTCTTTTTATAGAAATCCCATCGAAGTTTTCCTGTCCATTTGTTTCACCCTGTTGACGCACCATGGATAATGCCTAAGTTGCCTTTAGCAACTTCGACATGCCCCTGTGCAACAAAAATGGGATTAGCCCAACACCAGCTCAGATGTTCACATTTTTTTTATTTTATTACACTTTCGGTCGATCTTTTACTTTATTAATGCCCTGTTACCTCCTGATAATCAGGTAATGCATCGACCCCTTTTAATTTCTTTTTATTTTATCATTCTATATTTCTTTTTTTTCAATCGTTCGTTGATCTTGTTCCATTACATTGGTCTGAAGTTCCAGTTTACAGCCTATCCATTCCTCTTGCTATTTGATTCTCTATCACCATTTTTTTCGATCATCGCATCGTTGATTTCTGTTATATTTTCCTTTTGTTCTTTTCTTTTACCTTTTTTTTTAAACCCATTTCTGTTACTTTGGTCAGCATTATTGCCAGCTTGTTTTGTTACATTTCTGTGTAGAGCATCGTCTCTATTCCTTTCTAGTATTTTTTTTATTTTGCGATGTTTAAAACCTCATATGAACATCGTCCCATACCATCAGCTTACTGCAGCAGATAGTGATCTGAAACTCAGATCAGGATGATTTTGAGACCCGACATCTAACTATGGGTTCGCTGGATAAATGGGTTTATGTCAATCTTCATTTGACCTTTTTTTTATTTTTTCTTTTTGATAAAATCCATTTACGCACCTTAGTTTTACATGATCGTTGCTTCCTGACTTGATCATTTATCATTTCGTTAATGGTTTTTAAGTTCAACATCTATTACCTGAGTTATCTTCATCATGCTTTCAGATTTACATCTGTAATATGTGCTAGTTCCCTGATCGAGTCTCTGCTTTTTTTTTATCTTCTGTAGCCTTTACTTATCTGGTTTTGTGGTATTAGATCATCCTGCATTTTATTTTACTCTCATCTCAGTGCTAATTAATTTGATGTCCTGTTTTATAGCTTTCTCCCCTGTAGCTTCTGCCTTACGTTTGGATCTACTTGTAATATTTGAGTCTATTTCAGCACAGAGGCTCCAGGTGACAGCATTGGCATTCCTTTGCTTCGGTATAGAGGTATCTTTCGATTTAATCCTCTTTCATATATCGATTTATCATGAATCTTTTTTTTTTGTTAGGAATAAAATCTTATATTGCAGAATTCGTCATAAGTGTTTTATCCTGTTATCGATAGCTTAAATCCTTATGAAAGCAAATCTCGCACTAAACCGATTCACAATTCAGTGGATCATCTCTGTTGCACAACAAGTGAAATCGTTTTGCTTTGGATATCCGATTTCTAATACTGATTTGCTGAGTCAGTCAGCTGAAACAGTGGATGACTTTCATAGGCCAGATCGTGGTTATGATGTGGAAATTCTTAAGAACACTCCAATGGATAGGTTCATACTCCAACGTTTTGCTGATAAAACTGGGATTACAGGAACAATGGGCCTATTATCCACCTCTTCATAAATCAAATCTTTTTTTATTGGAAATAATGAGTTGATAGAACATTTCCCATGGGATTCACCAGGTGTCCCTTCAGGATGTCCAGTTGAAGGGTTAAGAACTGTTATCACATCTTTTATTTGTAATGTTTCAAATGCTTCCATGACAGCTTATGCTTATTAGTCTGGCAAAAAAAAAAGGGAGCAAAGACTTGACTGGAGTTCCACCTCCTGATGTAGTGTCCAGCGGCAAGGCTGGGATCATTGTATATGATGCTAAAGTACCGGTGCTGCTATCATATATCTTGACCCCTCCATTTTGCATACTTACCATGCATCTTATAGCTGCCATGCTTTCAGCCCAGCTTCACGGCAACATCCCAGCACATCTAGGCTTTCACTCCCTCAGCTCTAAAGTTTTGAAGAGCTCAAGTACTTCAATAGATGGCTTCACCGGAATTCATTCAACAAGGTTTTACTGGGGACTGTAATTCAGGCCAGGATTTTAGTCTTGTGTTATGTCAATAGGACCAATCGAATCACAGATTTGCTGCCACTTTGTTGATCCATATATGAATCTTGTCACTTCTTTTGTTTACTTAACTCAGCCATTTATTCCATGTGTTGTTTATCCAACCACCAATTCATTGGCTCATTCGTTGTCTGCTTAATACCACCATCACCTAAGTCTCTAAAAACTGCTTCATTACTACTTCTTGCATGAGCCTTCCCTGTTAGGAATGAGCATAGTAGTTCACGGTTGCTGTATATTTCACACACAGACAAACTTCCCGGCTATTTTAGTATGTCAACAACCATCCCCTGCTACATACCCCATAGCTCACCTCCCACCAGCGAGGGTTTCCTAGTGCCCATAGTGGTTGGCACCACAGTACCTACCTTGCTGCCATTGTTTGGCAGAAAATCTGTCATCAGCACCATCTTGTCCACAGCCACCTTGTGGCTATCTACCACACCATTACCCAAATTAGGTAATCCTGCTGCAAACAACACTGTAGCAGTACCCAAAACCTGTTGCAGCCTCAGTAATATCACTTCCCCTACACCTCAGCACATCTCTCCATTGAATATACCCCTATATGTATATATATGTATATATGCCTATACATAGATATATACATTTATGTGAATATACCTATATATGTATGTATATCTATGTATATAAGTATATAGATATCTTTTCCATCCTTTTTATCATTTTCATCATTTGATTTCCATATATATATGATTTTCCCTTTTTTTTTTACTAACCTGGTTGTTTTGCAGATATCATTACTTGGGGTTGTACATTTGATTTTATCCATTGTAATAGTTAGATTGGAATAAAAACTTACATTTTCTGCTTTAGGTAGAATGAATGAGCATTATAAAATATCATGAATTGTTTGTTTTCATGCATTTTCGCCTTTATTTCTCAAAATCCTCACAATGGTGAAACACGAATGGCACATGCACCATTTCGTAAGAGATAATAAATACTAAGTTGATGATCCACATCAATGGCCATAGTCAGGGTGTGGACAAAACTTAGCATTTTTATCTTTTACAAAATAACACTGGATCCACACTGGACCCATTTTTCAAAATTCATCATATTTTCCTAAAATATTTTCTTCTTTTATTAGAATTTAACTTAAAATTAACTCAAAATATATACCAATGGCCATAGTCAGGGTATATTGAGGGTTAATTTCATTTTAAAATTCTATAAAAGCACTAAAAGGTGTTGTATCCTTCATTTGAATTTAGATATGACTATTATATAATACATTCAATGACCATAGTCAGGAGTGTATTATATCATTAATCTTATTTAAATTCACTTGAAGAATGAAATATGATTTTCAAATCCAATTTCAAACTCATTCAAATTCATTCATCATATAGGATAGAGTTGCATCATATTTTCAAGAATTTCCTTTTCAAAAATTCCAAGTGATTCTTCTTCTTCATTTCTCAGATGAAATCATATTCAAATCCAATTCTATCTCATTTCAAAATTCAAAATTCAATTTCAAAGTTCAAATTAAACTTTGAAGCTTCTGATTCATCTTTTGGTGCAAAATCAAGTTTTAAATCAAAGTTGAGATTGACTCTGAATCTCAAAATCCAAACCTTCCTAAGTTCAATCTGGGTTTTCAAAACCCAGACCCATCTTTAAAAGTCCTATTTGGACTTTTCAAAACCCAAATCCAAAGTTAAATCCTAATCTCAACTTGGATCCAGATTTCCAAGTATAAACTCCATTCCACTTTGGATCTCCAATTACAGATCCAAATTCCATTTAAGATCCAGATCCTCATTCCACTTTGGATCTCCAATTATAGATCCAAACTCCATTTTAGGATCCAGATCCTCATTCCGCTTCGGATCTCCGATTACAGATCCAAATTCCATTTAGGATCCAAGAATCCAATTATACTTTGGATCTTAGGCTTCAGATCCAATTCCATCTTAGGATCCAGAGTCCATCTCTACATTGGATCTTAGACTTCAGATCCAAATCCATCTTAGCATCCAGGACCCAATTCTTTATTGGATCTCAGATTCAGATCCAAATCCATCTTAGGATCCAGAACCCAATTCGACATTGGATCTTAGATTTCAGATCCAAATCCATCTTAGGATCCAGAGTCCAACCTTATCTTGGATCTCAGATTTCAGATCCAAATACCATCTTGGATTCCAAATCTTGAATCTAATTCCATTCAAGATTCCAAACCCAAATTCCACTTTGATTCCAATTCTTAGAACCAATTCCTTTTCATTCCGGATTTCAAATCAAGTTTCCATTTCAGATCCTAAATTCAAAATTCAACTTTGAACCCTATTTAGAATCCAGATCTTGGATTCGGATTTCATCTTGAAAATCCAACTCTTAAGTCAATTCCATTTCTCAATTTTTTCTATCTTTCCTTCTGATTCAATTCCATTTCCATTTCTATTCTGATTCAAAGTCCATTTATGACTTTGAAAATTCCTTTTGTCTCAAAAACTTCAAAATCATTTTCCAAAATCCAGATTTATTTTCCCAAGCTCTTGATTATTCTAAAAACTTAGAACTTCAAAATCTTAAAGTTCTAAGTTAGAAACCATTTCTTTACTTTATCAGATTCATCTCAGAAACACTTGGGAATTCTTCAAAATATTTTCAAAAGGAGCATATATCTTTGCATTCGCACAAGCATGATTCTTTGTGCATCTAGACTTAGATAATTTCTTAGCAAAACAAAAGGCATAAATTTGACCCTTGGTTCGATTACCCCTGGTAAAGGCGCCAGGAACGGTCGAACCTCGTACCGACGAGCGGATCCCGTCTCCCAGTTTTTCCGCAAATATTTCAAAAATGAAGGCGAGTTATTTCAAAAATTTTCAAAATTAAGGTCAAGTGAGACCCGTAAAAGAATTCCTCTTCTCTTCTCTCCCTTCTTTTCTCTTCTCTCTCCTTTTCTCTATTTTATTTTTCTCCCTTTAAAAAGGAGGAAAATAGAGGTTAGAAAAGGAAAAAAAGAAGGAAGAGAGAGAATATTACGAGAGGAAAATTTTTGCGATGATCACAACCGGCAATCATTCCTGCTTCGATCTCCAAATATCTTAAGAATGTCGATTTTCTCTCAGTTGAAAAATTCAGTGCTCATATTGGTACTGTAATATCCGAAAAATTCTAAGTTCTTTTCTATAGCATTGTGAAATGTCTTGAATTTCGTGCCAATATAGAACCCTAATTTCTTTAAAAAAATTCATGTTCGAGTATATTTGTAAGGCTTAGGGGGTTTAATAAGGTTGAATTGTAGTAAATATAAACCCTACATGGTTTGAATAATTGAGAAAACCCTAAGTGATGCCTAATTGAAAATGTCTCTCTTAAAAAGAAAATGTTGAATTTTCTTTAAGTAAAGATAATTAAATAATATGAATTAACAAAAGTAGGTTGTGAACATATACATATTAATATGCTTAATAAGTTGTAATTAGTGGATAATTAATGTCTTTACATTTTATATGATTTGTGGTTGTATAAAACAAAAAACGATTTTTGTTGGAATTTTATGTTTTTGTTAATTATAGTTTAATAAAATAGATTTTTGTTATAAATTAAACCCATTTTATTAGTTTAGTAGGAGCCAATAAGTGGGCCGTCCCATCCTATGTGGCATCTTACTTCAAATTTATTTTGAAATTAAAGGCCTAGTGATTTTCAAGCTTATTTAAAGCTTAACTAGTCAAATAGGGAGATTAAGGGCTCTCATTGGTCCTCATGCTTTGATCAAGGGCTGGAATTAATTCCAGCCCATAACCTAACTTAGAGAGGGTTATAAAACCCTCCCATAGCTCATGCCCCCATCATTTGTGCTTGAAAAAAAAAGGAGAGCTTCTCTCTCCCCCAAAAACCCTCTTTTCTCTCTCCCCTCTTTCCCTTCCCTATTCTCTTCTTTTAGGGTTTCTTTTGGTTCTTGAGTGTAAGATTTAGACCTCAAGGGGTGTGGTGAGGAGATCTAAGGTCCTCACCTTGCTGGAAGGAAGGGCTGATCGGTGGATCAAGCAAAAGGAGCTGTTCATCCATCAAGAAATACATTTTTTTCAACAAAAGGTAGGGTTTTTATGCTTTTCTTGCAAGAACAAAGTTCTTAGTATGGATTTTGATATTTTTTCATGAGTTTAGATCATGATCAAACTCTCCTAACCGTGAGTTTGACTCAGATCTAATGATCCATGGCAAAAACATGTTTTCTCCTAAAGAAAACCATTTTTGAAATCGGGTTTATCATAAAAATCGATTTCTTAGAAATAGATTCGTAAAATATATTTGTATTTGATTTATTCCATGATTTTTATGCAAATATTAGTTTGGATTGATAGATTATGAATTGTTACATCTACTGTGTATATTTTAGAATTTTTGAAATTTTATTTCATGCGTATTTCTTATTTCTTTTAATTTTTCTTGGGATTCGGGTGACTCGGTTTGATTCACCCAAATGCAAATCTCGGAATTTCAGGTTTTCCACTTGACCTCAGTTCAGTAAAATGGTTGTTTCTCCCTCGTCCGAAAAAGTTTTGATGAACGGATTATTGTGTTGGAAAGCTAACTCCATTGTGCATCTACTGTAGAAATTTGGGCTCTGTTCATGGACCGAGCACGTCTCTGTGATAGTCGAAACAAAAACTGATAGGTCTGTAGTAAAACATGCATAACTCCTTCATACAGAGGAGTATTTACAAACGGTTTGCGGCTATGGATAGCTGACAACAATTCCTATATACTGTAAAAATTTCATCTTTGTTCTTGGAGCCAAAAATGTTTTGTGAGCTCTGTACCAGTCGGACAGAGTTATGAAATTAGAAAAATTAGGGCAAATTCATAAATCAAGGCTCAAAGGGTGCATAGTATATATGTTTTTATTCAATTTCTTTATAGAATTAGTATGCATTATGTGAATGATTATGCAGGTCTGATTTTATGCAATCTTATATGATTATGGCATGAATTGTAAATGGAAGGTTACACAACAAAGATTTAGGATCAAAAGGTCCAATGAATACAAGTTTATGTTTTAAATTCTAAAAATGTGTTGACTACATGTATGTCCATGATATCGTGATGATATGATTGTTTCATTGATATGGATGTTGATATATATTCTCCTTGTTGCATTGGCCATGTACATGCATATGCATTATGATGTGTGAAAATGAATAAGATGTTTATGCTACGCATGTGCTCAAATGTCTGTTACAAGTTTAATTATATGACTTTGTCCAATGCTTTATAAGAATGCATCCATGACCATAAAGTGGTTTAAGTTTGATGTTGCATAAAAAGTATGACTGTAATAAAGTAATCATGTGACATTAAACTCAAGATACTTGCTTGGAGAGTAGCAGGTGATACAAAACTTCGTGGGGCAAGTTCTGTTACGGGCACGGAAGGTTGCTCCTCCCCTCCCACGATTTTAGGTGGAAAACCTCTACATTAGACTGCAGCGTAGAGGTTATAGTACTCATGAGGAAAAATTGATGCATCGGGTTGAAAGGTGTTGGGAATCTCTCTCGTATTAATGTCCATCACCCTGCCTTAGTGAATGGACCTGGCCAGGCTAAAGCCACCCCTGTATGTAAAACATGTCCTGTGTCATGGTCCTGATCTGAGAATGTCTGCCTGTGTCGTATCAGCAGAGCTAAGAAGTGATAACTTAAACGGTGTGTGCATTAATTTGGCATCGCATGCATCATCTAATTAAGAAAATGTAACTAAAGATAAGAAAATATGCATGCATTGAAAGAGCGTCTGCATATGGTAAGTCACGCATTTTAATGGTTCATGCATTTTATATTTTGAATGTATGGATTTATGTTTTTCTGTTAAATATGAAAATTCTAAACATGCATGATTTGTTGTATGATTGTTTAACTTAAATTAAATGTTAAACCATGAAATTTCTATTGAAATCCTTGTCTTGTTATTTTGTCTTACAAGTTTAGCATAATTACTCTACTGAGACATGTTGTCTGGTCCTATATAGTTTAAAAAAATTCAGGTAATGAGTAGGTACTTACGTGCGAAGGCGAAAGGTTGCGACGGGGACTGAGCCTACCTTTCCTCTGCTTCATGAATTCTGAACTCTGATTTTTACTTTAATTCAATTATGTGATTAATTTGGATATTTGTGAAACCTAAATATTATTTCATGCATAGTTAATTAGTTGTTAAAGTTTAAATTCTATAATTGTATGGTTGCAAGCATTCATCTGAAGTAGCACACCAAGTTTTATGCCCAATGTGTTTTTTTCGCTGTTAACTGCTAAAAGATTTAAATGTATTTCAAAAAAAAAAAATTCCACCAATTTCGGGTTATAAAAAAATTGGGGTGTTACAAACATGGTATCAGAGCATAAGGAAAGTATGGCTCAAAGCTCGTCCAACCGACCACCATCGCTGTAAGTATGCTTCCATTTTATTTGTTTTGATGACTTATGAAAATTGTATGTCTGTAATTATTTCTGTTGATATATGCGGCAAGAATCAGAACGTAGATCTAATAGGGTCAAATGAATGAGAATTTTTGGATTTATATCCAACTTATAAGTAATTTGAATCCATGTGTGTGTTTGTAGATGGATGGAAAACAGCCCCCAGGTTGGACTGCTCAGAGGGACTTCATTTTTGAAGCCCTCGTGAATCTGATGGCCTATTGTCAGAACCAGGCCAACAACGAAGGTAATGGCAATGGTGCAGGCCATCAGCATGATGGTCACATAGCGACACCAGTTGTCGCAACCAATGGAGCATCATACAAGCGCTTCATGGAGTTGAGCCCTTCTGCTTTCACTGGTAAGGAAGATCCGGATGCAGCAGAGGAATGGGTTTGCGCCATAAGCGAGATTTTCGAGATTCTCGAGGTTCTCGCTGAGTGGCACGTTTCTTTTGCCACTTATCGGCTCCAAGGGGATGCCAAGAGCTGGTGGGAGACGACACACGAAGTACGCTATATGCCTGATGAGCGACGCACCCTTACATGAGAGGAGTTTACAACGGTATTCATAGACACCTACTTTCCCCAGTACACGCGTGATCATAAGAAACAAGAGTTTTTAGATCTTCGACAGAGATCGATAAAGGTGGCAGAGTACACTACACGTTTCCGACATTTAGAGAAGTGTTGCCTGCATACTTATACCACTGACGAGGCGCGGGCTAAGAAGTATGTGCAGGGTTTACGTGATGGCCTGAGGACGAGAGTGCTGACCAACCGTCCTCAAAACCTCAACCAGGCCATCGAGATGGCCACAATACTTCAGGTGGGAAAAACTAGAACCAACTTTTTTTTTTTTTTTTCAAAAACAATCTCGATAGATCGTAACGATGTCTTTGTGATGCAGGATGATTGGGAGTCTTTTAAGAAGACTCAGCCTAGTCGTTTCGACAAGTCAAAGGGCAATGCGAATAAGGCCCCTCGACCAATAGCGGAGAGTAGTAAGGCGCCACCCGCAAAGAAAGCCAAGGGACAACAGGGCGGCACTCAAGAACCGCAGTCTTATGCAGTATGTAAGCACTGCAATAAGAGGCACCCTGGAGTCTGCTACAGAGTCTCAGGTGCATGTCTGAGATGTGGAAAACAGGGTCACTTCATCAAAGACTGCCTTATGAGGCCAGCTCGGGAGGGAACTGCCTCTGTTCCTAGAGGACCACAGCAGCAACGACCCCAGCAGTCTCAGCCGCAAGGTCAAAAAAAGCTACGGGACGTGTGTATGCGACTTCTGCAGAGGAGTTGCAAGAAGATGCCAACGTCATTGAAGATACAATCCCTATTGCAAAGTTCGATGCTAAAGTTCTTTTTGACACTGGTGCTACACATTCCTTTGTATCCGTACGTTTTGCGAATTTGATTGGTGTCACGCCGACTTCTTTGGGATATACTCTAGAAGTTATCACACCTTCGAGTGGTAGCTCTATCACTCGTACCTATATATCTAGAGTAGAGGTTATGATTGCAGGGCAGAACCTCCCTGCCAATCTTATCCTGTTGAATATGGTCGGTTATGATGTAATTCTTGGCATAGATTGGATGTATGAGCATTACGCTTGTATGCTTAGTCGTGACCGACACATTCAATTTGCTCGCCCTGATCAGCCTGTACTCGAGTACAAGGCATGTAAAAAGGAGAGCAAAGGATGACTTATCTCAGCATTAAAGGCACATCGTTGTGTAGAAAAGGGGTGTGAGGTCTTTTTGACCAGTGTTTCTTTAATAGACCCCAGTTTTACACCACTGGAAGACTTGGACATAGTTCGAGATTTTTTAGATGTTTTTCCAGATGACCTGCTAGGCATACCGCCTACCAGAGAGGTAGACTTTGCGATAGAGTTGGTGCCTGGAACAGCCCTGATATCTAAAACACCCTATCGTATGGCCCCAACAGAGTTAGAGGAGCTAAAGAAGCAGCTGCAAGAATTGATGGATAAAGGCTTTATTCGGCCTAGTGTTTCACCTTGGGGAGCTCCAGTATTGTTCGTCAAAAAGAAGGATGGGTCAATGCATATGTGCATTGACTATAGGATGTTGAATCAGGTAACAATAAAAAATAAATATCCTCTTCCCAGGATCGATGATTTGTTTGATCAACTTTGAGAGGCAAAGGTCTTCTCCAAGATTGATCTTCGATTAGGGTACCATCAACTGAAGATCAAAGAATCCGACGTACAGAAGACAGCATTCAGGACGCGGTACGGCCATTACGAATTCTTGGTGATTCCCTTCGGGTTAACCAATGCCCCTGCGGCATTTATGGACCTGATGAATCGGGTCTTTCGGCCTTACCTAGATCTTTTCGTGATCATATTTATAGACGATATCTTAATTTACTCTAAGAGCGAGGAAGATCATAGGGAGCATCTGAGGATTGTCCTCGAGACACTTTGACAACATCAGCTATATGATAAGTTCTCGAAGTGCGAGTTTTGGTTGAATCAAGTTATGTTCTTGGGTCACGTAATCTCTAAACATGGAGTGTCAGTCGACCCTGCCAAGGTGGAAGCAGTCATAGATTGGAGACAGCCTAAGAGCGCATCAGATATATGCAGTTTTCTCGGGCTTGCAGGTTATTATCGTCGTTTCATTCAGGATTTTTCGAAGATCGCTTCACCTATGATGAAGCTACTTCGTAAAGGAATTAAGTTTGTCTGGACTCAACAATGCGAAGAAAGCTTTCAAGAGCTGAAGAAGAGGCTTACTACAGCCCCTATACTCACATTGCCTTCTGGGCAAGGAGGCTTTGTGATTTATAGTGATGCATCAGGTTCTGGTTTGGGATGCGTTTTGATGCAGCACGGCAAGGTGATTGCCTACGCATCACGTCAACTGAAAGTGCACGAACGAAACTACCCCACTCACGACTTGGAGCTTGCTGCAATAGTTTTTGCACTGAAGGTATGACGGCATTATTTGTATGGTGAGCAATTTGAGGTCTTCTCAAATCATAAGAGCCTCAAATATATCTTCTCACAGAAGGATTTGAACATGAGGCATAGACGATGGTTAGAATTTCTAAAAGATTACGACTTCTCCATTTCTTATCATCCAGACAAAGCCAATGTAGTGGCTGATGCTTTGAGTAGAAAGGCTGGAAGCCTAGCAAGTTTTATCAGTAGTGAGTGGAGATTACTCGAAAGGAATTACTGGTGGCCTGACATGAAGAGAGACGTCGCTGAGTACGTGTCGAGATGCTTAATCTGCCAACAGGTCAAGATAGAGCACCAGAGACCAGGCGATATGATGCATTCGATTGAGATTCCGCAGTGGAAGTGGGAAGACATTACCATAGACTTTGTGGTAGGTCTACCCAAGACACGCCAGCAGTATGACACCATTTGGGTGATTGTGGATCGCCTTATAAAATCGGCACACTTCTTACCGATCAGGGCGAATCAAACCTTAGAGAGTTTGGCGGATTTATATGTCGACGAGATTGTCATATTACATGGGATACCTGTTTCAATTATCTCAGACAGGGATCCTAGATTCACATCAAAGTTTTAGGGACAACTTCAGAAAGCTTTGGGGACAAAGCTTAAGTTTAGCACAATTTTTCACCCCCAGACGGATGGTCAGTCAGAGAGGACTATTCAAACACTCGAAGATATGTTGCGAGCGTGTGCATTGGAGTGGAAAGGTGACTGGAGTAAGCACCTAAAGTTAGCAGAATTCGCCTATAATAATAGTTATCATTCGAGTATCAGCATGGCTCCATATGAGGCATTGTACGGGCGACCTTGTAGGTCCACTGTTTGTTGGAGCGAGGTAGGTGATCGAACTGTCGAATCGCCTATAGTTTTGCAGCATTATACGGATCAAGTACAGTTGATTCGTAAGAGGCTTTTGACAGCACAGAGCCGTTAGAAGAGTTATGCAGATCCAAAGAAGCGAGAGGTTTCTTTTGAGGTTGGTAATCATGTGTTTGTCAAAGTATCGCCAACCAAGAGCGTATTTCGGTTCTGCAAGAAAGGGAAATTGAGTCTGAGGTATGTAGGACCGTTCCTCATCCTTGAGAGGATAGGTCGCGTCGCGTATAGATTGGCACTTCCCCTTCAGTTTTCCAACATCCACGATGTTTTTCATGTGTCAATGTTGAGGAAATATGTACCAGATTCTACTCATGTTATTCAGTATGATGAAGTCGAGGTTCAAAGAGATCTCACATTTGAGGAACGACCGGTAGAGATAGTAGATCAACGAGAACAAGTGCTGCAACATAAGTCAATTCCACTTGTTAAAGTACGATGGCAACACCATGGGCTTGAGGAATGTTCTTGGGAGCCCGAGGCCAATATGAGAGCTAAATATCCACACTTGTTCGGTACGTAATGTTAACCAAATTTCGAGGATGAAATTTTTTTAAGGGGGATTGGATGTAATATCCGAAAATTTCTAAGTTCTTTTCTATAGCATTGTGAAATGTCTTGAATTTCGTGCCAATATAGAACCCTAATTTCTTTAAAAAAATTAATGTTCGAGTATATTTGTAAGGCTTAGGGGGTTTAATAAGGTTGAATTGTAGTAAATATAAACCCTACACGGTTTGAATAATTGAGAAAACCCTAAGTGATGCCTAATTGAAAATGTCTCTCTTAAAAAGAAAATATTGAATTTTCTTTAAGTAAAGATAATTAAATAATATGAATTAACAAAAGTAGGTTGTGAACATATACATATTAATATGCTTAATAAGTTGTAATTAGTGGATAATTAATGTCTTTACATTTTATATGATTTGTGGTTGTATAAAACAAAAACGATTTTTGTTAGAATTCTATGTTTTTGTTAATTATAGTTTAATAAAATAGATTTTTGTTACAAATTAAACCCATTTTATTAGTTTAGTAGAAGCCAATAGGTGGGCCGTCTCATCCTATGTGGCATCTTCAAATTTATTTTGAAATTAAAGGCTTAGTGATTTTCAAGCTTATTTAAAGCTTAACTAGTCAAATAGAGAGATTAAGGGCTCTCATTGGTCCTCATGCTTTGATCAAGGGCTGGAATTAATTCCAGCCCATAACCTAACTTAGAGAGGGTTATAAAACTCTCCCATAGCCCATGCCCCCCTCATTTGTGCTGAAAAAAAAGGAGAGCTTCTCTCTCCCCCAAAAACCCTCTTCTCTCTCTCCTCTCTTTCCCTTCCCTATTCTCTTCTTTTAGGGTTTCTTTTAGTTCTTGAGTGCAAGATCCAGACCTCAAGGGGTGTGGTGAGGAGATCTAAGGTCCTCACCTTGCTGGAAGGAAGGGCTGATCGGTGGATTGAGCAAAAAGAGTCGTTCATCCATCAATAAATACATTTTTTTCAACAAAAGGTAGGGTTTTTATGCTTTTCTTGCAAGAACGGAGTTCTTGGCATGGATTTTGATGCTTTTTCATGAGTTTAGATCATGATCAAACCCTCCTAACCGTGGGTTTGACTCAGATCTAATGATCCATGGCAAAAACACATTTTCCCCTAAAGAAAACCATTTTTGAAATCGGGTTTATCATAAAAATCGGTTTCTTAGAAATATATTCGTAAAATATATTTGTATTTGATTTATTTCATGATTTTTATGCAAATATTAGTTTGGATTGATAGATTATGAATTGTTCCATCTACTGTGTATATTTTAGAATTTTTGGAATTTTATTTCATGCGTATTTCTTATTTCTTTTAATTTTTCTTGGGATTCGGGTGACTCGGTTTGATTCACCCAAATGCAAATCTCGGAATTCCAGGTTTTCCACTTGACCTCAGTTCAGTAAAATGGTTGTTTCTCCCTCGTCCGGAAAAGTTTTGATGAACGGATTATTGCGTTAGAAAGCTAACTCCATTTTGCATCTACTGTAAAAATTTGGGCTCTGTTCATGGACCGAGCAATCTTTGTGACAGTCGAAACAAAAACTGATAGGTCTATAGTAAAACATGCATAACTCCCTCACACGGAAAAGTTTTTACAAACGGTTTGCGGCTATGGATAGCTGACAACAATTCCTATATACTGTAAAAATTTCATCTTTGTTCTTGGAGCCAAAAATGTTTTGTGAGCTCTGTACCAGTCGGACAGAGTTATGAAATTGGAAAAATTAGGGCAAATTCATAAATCAAGGCTCAAAGGGTGCATAGTATATATGTTTTTATTCAATTTCTTTATAGAATTAGTATGCATTATGTGAATGATTATGCAGGTCTGATTTTATGCAATCTTATATGATTATGGCATGAATTGTAAATGGAAGGTTACACATTAAAGATTTAGGATCAAAAGGTCCAATGAATACAAGTTTATGTTTTAAATTCTAAAAATGTGTTGACTACATATATGTCCATGATATCGTGATGATATGATTGTTTCATTGATATGGATTTTCATATATATTCTTCTTGTTGCATTGGTCATGTACATGCATATACATTATGATGTGTGAAAATGAATAAGATGTTTATGATACGCATGTGCTCAAATGTCTGTTACAAGTTTAATTATATGACTTAGTCCAATGATTTATAAGAATGCATCCATGACCATAAAGTGGTTTAAGTTTGATGTTGCATAAAAGGTATGACTGTAATCAAGTAATCATGTGACATTAAACTCAAGATACTTGCTTAGAGAGTAGCAGGTGATACAAAACTTCGTGGGGCAAGTTCTGTTACGGGCACGGAAGGTTGCTCCTCCCCTCCCACGATTTTAGGGGGGAAACCTCTGCAATGGACTGCAGCATAGAGGTTATAGTACTCATGAGGAAAAACGGATGCATCGGGTTGAAAGATGTTGGGAATCTCTCTCGTATTAACGTCCCTCACCCCGTCTTAGTGAATGGACCTGGCCAGGCTAAAGCCACCCTTGTATGTAAAACACGTCCTGTGTCATGGTCCTGATCTGAGAATGTTTGTCTGTGTCGTATCAGTAGGGCTAAGAAGTGATAACTTAAATGGTGTGTGCATTAATTTGGCATCGCATGCATCATCTAATTAAGAAAATATAACTAAAGATAAGAAAATATGCATGCATTGAAAGAGCGTCTGCATATGGTAAGTCACGCATTTTAATGGTTCATGCATTTTATATTTTGAATGTATGGATTTATGTTTTTCTGTTAAATATGAAAATTCTAAACATGCATGATTTGTTGTATGATTGTTTAAGTTAAATTAAATGTTAAACCATGAAATTTCTATTGAAATCCTTGTCTTGTTATTCTGTCTTACAAGTTTAGCATAATTACTCTACTGAGACATGTTGTCTGACCCTATATGGTTTAAAAAATTTCAGGTAATGAGTAGGTACTTACGTGCGAAGGTGGAAGGTTGCGATGGGGACTGAGCCTACCTTTCCTCTGCTTCATGAATTCTGAACTCTGATTTTTACTTTAATTCAATTCAAGGACAAATGTGATTAATTTGGATATTTGTGAAACCTAAATATTATTTCATGCATAGTTAATTAGTTGTTAAAGTTTAAATTCTATAATTGTATGGTTGCAAGCATTCATTTGAAGTAGAACACCCAGTTTTATGCCCAATGTGTTTTTCCGCTCTTAACTGCTAAAAGATTTAAATGTATTTAAAAAAAAAAAAATCCACCAATTTCGGGTTATAAAAAAATTGGGGTGTTACAGGTACATTTTTCAATAATTCAGTGCTCTTACTAGTATGCTTTCAAAATTTAGTCCTCGAACTGGTTATTTCTCAAAACTTTCAAGTTCATTTGAAAAACCCAGTCCTAGCACTGGTTGTTTTGCTAAATTTTCAAAACTAAGGACCAAGTTCATTTGAAAAACCCAGTCATCGCACGGGTTACTTCTCAAAATCTTAAAATCTAAAGATCAAGTTCAGTCACAAGACTCGGTCCTCGTGTTGTTTGTCCTCGTAAAAATCTCAATCTTAAATCTAATCGTTAAATCAAAGGTCCCAGCGCCTTCGCTGGTCGTTAAATGAAAGGTCTCAGTTTTCACTGGTCGTTAAATGAAAGGTTTCAGCTCCTTCGCTGGTCGTTAAATGAAAGGTCCCAGTTTTCACTGGTCGTTAAATGAAAGGTTCCAGCTCTTTCGTTGGTCGTTAAATGAAAGGTCCCAGTTTTCACTGGTCGTTAAATGAAAGGTTTCAGCTCCTTCGCTGGTTGCTAAATGAAAGGTCTCAGTTTTCACTGGTCGTTAAATGAAAGGTTTCAGCTCCTTTGTTGGTCATTAAATGAAAGGTCACAGTTTTCACTGGTCGTTACATGAAAGGTTCCTGCTCCTTCGCTGGTTGTTAAATGAAAGGTCCTAGTTTTCACTGGTCATTAAATGAAAGGTTCAAGCTCCTTCGCTGGTCGTTAAATGAAAGGTCACAGTTTTCATTGGTCGTTTAATGAAAGGTTTCAGCTCCTTCGTTGGTCGTTAAATGAAAAGTTCCAGCTCCTTCGCTGGTCGTTAATTTGAAAATTCAATTCTTTACTGGTTGTCAAAACAACAGTCCCAGCTCCTTTGTTGGCCGTTAAATAAAAGGTCCCAGTTTCACTGGTCGAAATCTCCAAAACTGAAAAGTTTAACTCAAGGTCTTATCAAAATCTATATTGAGTGATTATTTCACAAAGAATTCGCGAAAACTTTGCCAATTTGCTAAAAAATATTTGTTGATTCCAATATTTTTACTGCACCAAAGAATCACCTCAGATTACCTCTAGTATTCTTTCCAAAAGGGTGAAACTTTTTGCGAAAAAGGGATAAAATTCAAATTTTTTCCCTGTTGATCAACCAAAAGGATGTAAGAAATATCCTCGGTATGATTAGCGAAAAAGATATTCAATGATATTGAAAAGCCAGGAGCGAATTGATATTGATTATATCTATGACGCATGTTTAAAGACAACTTTCTAGCAATCAGGCAGTAGAAATATCTTGAGTGATAAGAATAATTCACTCAACCAATGTTTCTTCAATCCATTTTAGCTGCAATCAAATATCTGCAAAAGAAATCTCTCAATTGTCATCAAGATGAAGACAAATATGCGAGCTGGACCCCCGGGGCCAAAGAAGATTTGGATCATCTCCGAGATGAAGGAGTTTGTGAAGGATCCTTCCAGGAAAAGTTCAGATCATCGTCGAGATGAAGGCGAGTGTGATGAACCTACCGACAAACCCTAAAAGATATTTGATTTCTGCTATCATCTAAAGACCTTTTGAGCCAATATCATCATTAGAATTTTTGAGATAAAAGAAGGATTGGAACATCTCCAAGATGAAGGAGTTTGTGACGTACCCTTCCCCAAAAAAGAGAAAAAAAGTCAGGACACATCCAAATGAAGGATGATGTTAAAAACCCGAAAAAGTTCAATGACTCAAAAAGAGTGCAAAAAGATCATCATGAGAAAACACTCAGATATCAAACTGCCGAAATTGCCAGAGGTCATCTTTTTTTATGCAAGATTCTTTTATCAATATCTTTTCATTGCTTGCTTTTATGAAATTAAGGATATTTCTTCCCTTCTCATATCAAGGAAATTGATAGAAAATCATCAGCACTAAAATTTTGAATTTGACTCTTAAGACCGAAGAGTTAACCTCGTGGGAGGAAATACTCTAGGTAAAAGAGGGAATGTCTTTTGCACATACGTGCACATTTTCAAGCATTTGAGTCAACTACAATTTTATTTTATTGGCAAAATTTTCTAGTTATTCCAAGAATGAAATAAAGATTCAATAACCATTTTTTATGCAACCTAGCGTTGTTTATATCTTCCAGAAGAGTTGCCTCATTCAGTTGAAGTATCTCTTCCTATCCCATCACGGTTTTTTCATTCGAGAATTCCGTATGGTCGTACCTGCTCAAATTAAGTGTCAAATTTGTACTTTCTGCGAGAGTTCATTGATTTCAAAAGCTATTTCAGTCTCAGTGATGAGACGTCCAAGATCATCCCTTTTCCAAGCTTTAGGGAACCCCATTTTCCTCCTTTCGCAAACCCCCTTTCGGATTTGTTCATCCAAATTCTGAATGTTCCATCATGGTTTCTTCGTTCGAGGATTCCATTTGCCCGTCCCCTTCAGGTTAAGGGTTAAGCCTGAACCTCGCCCCTTGAGGTATCTTCCTTTTTTAGGTTTGGGTTAAACCTGAGTCTCATTCTGACGAGGTTCTTTGTTTTGACGAGGTATTTTCTTCCAGTACCATCATGGTTTTTCTCATCGAGGAATCCATGTTTTGTATATCCATTCAGAATAGGATTCTACTTGGGCTTCATCTCATGAGACATTTGTCAAAAATGTCCCATCAAGGTCCACTTATATTCCTTTCCTCATTCAATTCATCTTGATATATCTTCGTCTCATCCAGGTTAAGGGCTAAGCCTGAGTCATTTCAAAAGGCAGATTTTGTCTCACCCAGGAGACCTGATCAAAATTCTTATCTTTCATCATTTCGAGATCTTTGCTCAAAGTCTCATCACGATTTCTTTATTTTCTACTCATTCATATCATTCTCGAGGATTTCGTCTCCCCAAAACCATACAGAATAAGGTTTTAAGCCTGAAGAAATCATATCTTTCCAAATAAATTCTTCCACACCTAGTTCAGGTTTGCTAAACTGGGGCATTTTTTTAAAAATTTGGAGTGTTTTCTTTGCCACTAAGCTTGGCTTTCAACCGGCTTAGTAGCAAAGAGGGGCATCTGTGAACACCCCAAAATTTTCAAAACTTTGTAAATATTCCCTTTTTGCCCCTACCCCATTTTTCTGAGTAATTGAGTCACTCTAAAATCTAAATTCCAGTTTATTTCTCAGCTTTTACTGAAATTAAATCCATTTTATATATCTGACTCAATTTCGGATCCAGATCCAGGGTTAAAATCTGAATTTGAGCCTCACTATCCAATTTTCATATTAAATTTTACAAAAATACCCAAAATAAATTATAAAATGCTCAAATAGTCGATCTAGTGTCCATTTGGATTCGAGACTCTATATTCCTTGATTCGAGGTTTTAACCTTGAATATTTCTTCAAAATCTAGATATAAACCCATTTTTCTGAAGAAAATTCCAAAAGATAAACTCGAACTTTAAAAAAACCCTTCTTTTATAAATATTTCTGAAAATTTTGCAAAATTAGTTTAAAATTCCTTAATTTTTTAGAGTTTTATTCCAAAAATACAAAAAAAGGTAGAAAATAGAAAATAACAAAAAAAATAAGAAAACCAAAAATCCAAAAATTCAGAAAATATGCAGTTTAAACTCTTTTGAAACTTATTTTTGTTAAAAACCTCTCTTGAAAGCCCTTTTATGATTTTTTTTTTTAAAAGGACCCCCTCTTTGGAAATTGAAGAAAATTGCAACGGCCGCAGGCTCGCCTCTCTCGCCCTCCACCTTCGATCACCCTGGGATCTCCCTCCGTCGTTCATCCCCAACTGAATCCCTTTCTCTCGAATTCTCCTCTTCCTCTTTAAAAGGGGAGCACGCAGGGGAAGCACTGATCCATTCCATCCCACTCGAAGCACTCATCCATTCCATCCGGTTCTCACCCTTTCCCCTTCTTCAATCCTTCACCACACTTCTCTTCTTCTCCAATTCCCCTCCTCTCCCTCCGGTGCTTCCCCTGGATGCTATTGAAGATCGACCTCCTCCTTCTAAATTCCTGCAGCTCTTCGGTAAGTACCCCTTTCCTTCCTCATTTCTTTTAAGTCTCCTGTCAGTTTCTTTCCTTCTTCTGTTTTAATCCCTATTTACGCACCATGGATGAGGCTTGAAGTGCTCATAACTACTTCAACCCATCCCTGTGCAAGAGCAATCAAAATGTTTTGTTCCAACATATTCTCTTCATTTTTTTTTCTTTCTTGTTGTTTTATTCCGATTTACAGTCGATTTATCTCTGACTTCTGTTTGTTATTTTGTGTTTAAATCGGAATCTTGATCCTGTTGTGATGAATCGGCTTGGGTTTCGATTTCCAATCCTATATTCTGCTTTTTCTTTTTCTTTTCCTTTTTTTTTTCTTCTTTCCTGTTAGTCATAATTACATGTGTACATTTGATGTTATTTCTGTTGCGCTTTGCTTATAATCTCATCCTGTGCATTCTTCTCTTTCTCTTTCTCTTTCTCTTTCTCTTTCTCTTTCTCGTGGTTGGCATTTCACACAAATTTCTTTGGTTACATTCGGTTGTTGGCATTCAAAGGAGGTATATCCAGGTACTGAGTACCTGGTTACCAATGAATCGTAGGGTGCAAAGCAGTATTTCAGAGAATTCATTAAACTCCTTTTCATCTTCTCCATAATTTTTGTATTTGTTCTAACTTTACGATTTAATCTATTGTTTATCTGGGTTTTTTTTAACCTTTCTGGTTTGTTGATGATCGGTCGGCATTATGTCAAGATTTCATTGCATCTCTCTCTCTGTCTCGCTTATCTTCCATTTATCATTGTTGAAGAAAAACAAGAATTGAGAAACAACTTATGTTCTACTTGCTTCAGTGTAGTTAGGGATAGAAGACGGTGCTCTGTTGTCTATTTTAAATCACTTTCACGGAATTGTTGTCTATTTCAAAGAATTTTTTTTCTTCCCTTTGCTTTGTTGCCTGACTTGCTGTCGTAGTGTCTTCACCAACGGTTACAGGATCAGTTACATCACAAGTCCAAAGTTGATTCACTGCCAAATCAATTATCGATTCACTGATGAGAACCTCTCAAGACCGAATCCCTCCCTTTCACTATCAACGTCAGTCTGGTTCTTAGGTCTTTCCTTGCTATTCATTGTAGTTCCAACATCCCTTTTTACCTGCATCTCAATTTTTTTTTTACCGCATAGATAGCCTCTGCATTTGTGTTTACAGCGTTACAGTTCATCTTCCCTAACTCATCCCATTGCATGTAATTTATCATATATGTTCAATCATAATTTCTCAAATGAGTCCCAACTTAATATATATATATATATATATTATAAAACAAATATTGTCTCCTCAGCGTTGGGATTTATTTCTTGATGCTGGACTTGAAAGGGAAAGTTAAAACTCCAGATTTTCCTGTTGCAATGATTGGTGCAAGGATTACGAAATTTGTGGATTCTTTACACAGGTTAGTAAGGCCAATTAAAATGAGTGAGCAGAGGCCAAATGAATATATTGATGGAAAATATGAAAAGCTAGGAATTGAAAGTGTCTGGTATGACATAGCGGTACCTTTCAGAGGAGTGCTTCAAGATTTTCAGATATAGCTCATACATCATTGTTTGTTTTGTTTTGTTTTGTTAAAAAAAAAACAGTTGGGAGGATCTCTTCATCATGCTGCCACCTGCAGTTTGTTTACTCTTTCCATGACAATTAACCTTCATGTCCTCTTTTGATATGTGCATCTGTGTGGGAATTTACCCATTGCAAAATAACATTTGAGTATTTATTGCTAGGAAAAAGACAGTTACATAAGCTCATTGTTGAATTCTTTTATTTTGACTCCATCCAGTTGATGTTTCCTGTAAATTCTGACTGTTTGTTACTTATGGCATGATGGGTCCATCTTGATTGAAGAAATCTCAGATTTATTGTTGGTTCTCATTATGTGACCTGTTCATGTACAGTAATGATTTTATAGAAAGTTCTGCATAAATCACTATTTATTTTCAATGGTGATATGAGAATTCGTTGGATTCACACCTGGAATTAACAAGGATGGAATCGTTGCCCACTGGATCTGTATATAAATTCTCTGGTTTGCCTATTGTGTCTATACAGAAGAAGCCCCCTATGGAAATTCATCTATGATAGCAGTTGTAGCTTAATCGAGTTCTGATTCGGACATAGAAATTCCTGTAATAGCTGCAGCAACTGTCACTGCTATTGCAACAATGGCAACAACTGTTGCCACCAGTTGCCGATGTGAATGATCAAATGCCCCCATATCTCCTCGTTGGTGCTTCATATAGTAACCCTACAAACTCAGATGCTAAAAAAAAAGAGAGAAGGATGACAGGAAAGCTGGTTTATTACCGAGGGAATATCCTTAGGCACGAAATGCTGAGCACCTCCTCATAGCATCCTCAATTCCCTGCTCATCTAATAGTCCCCCTTAGCGCCTCATCATGATCATCTTAATGCCCCATTAGGTCAAACACCTGAATCAGAACCTAAAGTTGCTCACTCCGTGGATGCTGGAGTTTTGATTCACAAGCCCTTAGGTGCCTTATGTACCAGCCTCTTTTATTACTGTTAAAAGTATATTTGAGTTTTTTCTCTTTATTTTTTTTCCTTTTTCTGTTATTGATTAATAAAAGCTATCGTGTCTGCACTCTTCAAGAAGGTTTGTATAGTTGAAGTAAATCAGCTATTTGACAGGGAGGTGGATAAGGTTTAGCAAACTAAATCCTCCTCTTACATCTGGGTAATGTTCAGTATGAGTTTGAATGGGAATTACCACTGCACCTGCCTTCTCCATTGCTGTTGGTTATCGCCTTGCACCTCATTGCAGCACACTGTATTGATCACTCTGCTTATCGCATACCTATTGCATTCTTTATCCACTGCAACTCATATACATTCTCTGCATATTATCACCATTACAACCATTTACATTACCGCCTATGTATAACCTTCAGCATCTATCTGCCCCATACCATTTCACCCCTGTAAACTGCATATATTTGCCACTTTCATTCCAGTCACACTTGGCATCTCCAATAGCCCCTGTAGAACTTCCAGCTCCACCTTATTTCATCATATCCCCAGCCACTTACAATACCATACTACATCCATTCCACAGGTTGCATTAATTTTGCAACCCACTACCAGCATCCACTATATTTTTGGTGGCTGCCCATTGTTTTGAAACTATTGTAGCACTTCTTTTATGTACTATACTCCATCGGCATTCATTTCTTATATCAGTCGCCCATCCACCTCATGTGCGCCATCATCTTACATCATATTTCCTTTATACATACAATTTTGTGCTAAACTTGAGTTTTTGCAGGAATTATACAAAATGTCCTTTTCTTTCTTAAATTAGTAGTTTTAAATCAATTTCAAGTTGTAATAGCTAGATATAATGAGAATTTACATTCCTTGCACTAGATTAGAATGTATGAGCATATATATTCCAGAAATGTTTGTTTTCATATCATCTTTCCTCTTTTATTTCAAAATTACACAAATGGGAACACGAATGGCACTTGCACCATTTTATAAGAGGTGATTAAATCCTAAGTTGACGATTTGCATCAATGGTCATAGTCAGAATGTGAACAAGACTTAGGATTTTCATCTTTTATGGAATAACACTGGATCCACATCGGATCTCTTTTTCAAAATCATCATATTTTAATATTCTTCTTCTTTTATCAGAATTTAACTTAAAATTAACTCAAAATATATATCGATGGCCATAGTCAGGATATATTGAGAGTTAATTTCATTTTGAACTCTATAAAAGCATCAAAATATGTTTTATTCTTCACCTGAATTCAAGTATGATTATTTTATAATACATTCAATGACCATAGTCAGAGATGTATTATGTCTTCAATCTTATTTCAATTCATTTAAAGAATGAAATATGCTTTTCAGATCCAATCTCAAATTCTTTAACTCATTTCATCATAGAATTGCATTATATTTTCAAAATTCTTTTTCAAAATCCAAGTGATCTTGAATATCAAATCTTTAATTTCTATTTCAAATCATTCTTCTATCTTATTTCAAGATTCAAAATTCAATTTCAAAGTCCAATTTGACTTTGAAATTTCAAATTCATTTTTTATATTCAAAATTCCAATCAAATTTCAAAGTTCAGTTTAACTTTAAAATTCCAAGCTCATTTTCAGGATTCAATTTCAAATTCAAATCAACATCTCAAAATTCAATTTCAAAGTTCAATTTAACTTTGAAATTTCTGATTCAACTTCTGAATTTCAAATTCGAACTTCAAATTCAAAGTCCATTTTGATTTTAAAATTCATTTGTATATTCAAGATTCAATTTCTAATTCTAATCAAATTTCAAAGTTCAAGTCAACTTTGAAACTCCAAATTCATTTCCAAGATTCACATTCAAATTCAAATTTAATTCAATATCTCAAAATTCAATTTCAAAGTTTAATTTAAATTCCTGATTTATCTTTTGATTTCAAAAAATCAAGTTTATCCTTTATCTTCACAATGTTATCTAAAGATTGAGTCTTGATTCTCAAATTCAAAATCAAAGTTTTGGGATTGATTCTGAATCTCAAAATTCAATTTTTCCTAAAGCTTTAAATTCAATCTGGGTTTTCAAATCCCAGATCCATCTTCAAAAGTCCCATTTGGACTTTTCAAAATTCAATTCTAAAATTAGAATCCAATCCCACTTTGGATCCAGATTTCCAAAATTCAATCTCCATTTTGGATTTCAGACTTTGGATCCAAATTCCATTTAGGATTTCAGAACTTAACTTCCTTTTGGATCTCAGACTTTCGATCCAAATTCCATCTTGGATTCCAGATCTTGGATCCAATTCAGGATTCAGAATTCAACATTCATGTTTTGATCCCAGACTTCGGATCCAATTTCATTTAAGATTCTAGAATTCAACTTCAATTTTGGATCTCAGACTTCGGATCCAATTTCATTTAGGATTCATAATTCAACTACATTTTTTGATCCCAGACTTTGGATTCGAACTCCATCTTGAATCCCAGATTTCAAATCCAATTCCATTATCAGATCTCATCTGGACTTCCTAAATCCATTTCTATTTCCATGTGAATTTTTCAAATTCATCCTGATTTCGAACTTTAAATCTGGAATTCAATTTCACTTCAAATATTCATCTCCTCTCCTAAATCCAAGTTCAAAATTCAAATTCAAAATCCATTTCTGACTTTGAAATTTCCTTTCTTTTTCTTTTATCTTAGCTTCAAATCATTCTTTTCAAATCCAAAGATTTATTTTTCTAACTCTGATCATTTCAAAGACTTAGAACTTTGAATATCTTTCCTAATCTATCTCAAGTTCTAAAGTTAAATTCAACTATTCTGAAATCATTTCTTTATTCTATCATCACATTTTCACTTGGAAAATCTCAGATTTCCAAAAGTGTTTTTCTCAAAAGCATACATTTCTGCATTTACATTGCACAAGCATGATTCTCTGTGCATTTTAGATTTAGAGTAAATTCTTAGATAATATTTAGGCAAAGCAAAAATGCATAAATTCGACCCTTGGTTCGATTACCCCTGGTAAAGGCGCCTGGAACGATCGAACCTCGTACCGACGAGCGAGCACCGTCTCTCCATTTTTCCGCAAAACATTTCAAAACGGAGGTAAGTAATTTTCTAATTATTTTCAAATTAAGGTCAAGTGAGACCTTCGCAAAAGATTTTCTCTCTCTCTTCTTTCTTTTCTTTTCTCTTCTCTCTTCTTTTTCTGTCTTTTATTTCTCCCCTCAAAAAGGAGAAATAGAGGTTAGAAAGGAAAATAGAAGGAAGAGAGAGAAATACCAAGAGAGAAAATTTTTTGCGATGATCACAATAACTCTTTCCTGGATAAAATGATAATCAATTTCAATATGATGAGTTCGAGCATAAAAAAATAGATTGAAAGCCATGCAGATTGCACCGACATACTTGCCAATCTGAAAAAAAAAAAGCCTATAATGTTGATCAAGCTTGTTTCGCTAAAGTTATTTGGATGGTGACATCAAGCATCGATATCCCTTGAGTACACCTTTATTTTGATTTCATTTGGCTTAAGAGGAGTCCTAGATTAGGTTGTTGGGTTTCGAAAAGTCTCAAGGCTTGGATGAGTGTGATAAAGGTTAGGCAGTAGGAAATGGTAAATCGATTCAAGTTTTGGTTTGATCCTTGGAGAGATCACACTTTAATCAATTTGCTTCTTCAATCACACAATTACTAAATATTTGCATGGAAGTCTTAGCTATGTCAGTGTGCAAAATATGTTTGATGCATCAAAAGACCTAGGTGTGTTATTACCAACGTTACTGGAAATGCCTAGGTAACTGGGGAAGCGTGCTTTCTTGAAGCGCGTTTCAGAAGAGCAAAATGTCGCGCTTTCGAAGCACACTGGGAAGCATGCTTTTTTTTAGAAAGCGCACTTTTCTTTTATGGAAAGCGTGCTTTCCCCTCGCTTCCCCCATTTTTTTTGTTTTTTTGTTTTTTTTTTCTCTTTTTTTGCTTCCTCCTCGCTTCCTAGGTCGCTTCTCAAACGCATTCCGATTCGCTCTTAAGTCGTCCCACGCTTCCCGCTTCCTAAAATTTTGAAAGTGCCTCGTTTCCCGCTTTCACTTTCCATATCGTTTTCCGCTCCCGCTTCCTCGACTGACAACCATGGTTATTATTGACTGTTTTATGCAAGTTCCTAATGATATGGTGGGTCTCCCAAACCTGCTCCCTTGATGCCCTTCCAAAAAAGATAAGTTGCTCTGGTTTATTCCAATGCATTTGTAATTGGAGCAGAGTCTTCTTTGGTTTAAAGATCATGTGCCTTTGAGCAGCTCTTCTGCAATCTATTGTGTCTAATCACCTTTTTAATTACTCAAGAGTGATACGGTCTCTCTAGGACCGAGCCCAGGAACTATGCCGAAATCCACCTCAAAAGCATTTCGACGAACATGTAGTGTGCGGTATGAGCCTGTTATAGCTATTTGAGTTCATTTGCAAAGTTTTGCAGAAGAGGGCTTAACTAACTAAGCTGGATCTATGTTGAAGATCATTAGTTTAGCTCAATTTGTTGGTGAAACCTTGATTTAGGCGATGGTCCGTGTATTGATCATCGTTCACAACAGGCACTTGGATTCAAGAGCTCCAGCTCCTTCAGATCGACCGCGGCAAGCATGACATAAGAAACAGCATAATTCGCATATCCGAGTAGTCTCTCTTCTCACGAACAACATACACAATCGTTGAGAACTTGTTACTGAACTAATCTATCCACAAGAGACTAGTTAATCTCAGTTAGCCAAATAGGCTTATTAGCCTACTCATCTGAGCAGGACAACCAAGGAGAATCACTTCTCTAGGAAAGACAAGTATCATTTATTTCCAATGTCCAAAGATTACAAAAACTCAAGATCTTCACTGGCATACATTTCCGAACTAAGGGGAAGATCGGATGAAGAGAAGAGAAGGATGGACATACGTGAATCCTAAAGAGATGGGCTAGCTCACCTCCTAGGCCAACTCCTCACGTAGTGAGGCCTACTCTCAAGAAGAGAGCCCAATGAAGCCCTACAGGCCTTTACCGAATTTCCCAAATGTCAAAAGGTTTTTCCCTAAAAGATCCAATGATCTAGCTTTGGGCCCTATTTATAGGCCCAACCAATGTAGCAGTAAAGGCGCCAGTCTTGGTCCACAGCTGACCTGGCTTGGTCAAACCTGGCTGCTAATGTCATCCATTCAAGGCTCTCCAACTCAGCATAGCTAGCACATTCTCTGACTCACCGTCCATGTCTGCTTCTGCAGTCCTGTGCACTGCACGCTCTCTTACTGCGCCCATGTGCTTCGTCATCCATGCGCTGGTGCTTTACCCGCTTGTCGCTCGCATGCCATGCCATGCCTGACCGCTCGTCACCTGCCATGCGCTTGCGCGCTGCTCCTGCCCGCACATTGCATGCTTGTGCCCTGCATCGCGCACCCGCATGAACACCACACTTTCGTGTTGCCTTACGCTCCATGTGTGCCATGCATTGTGTGTCTGTGAGCTATCGCCCACGCACCATGCACACTCCTTTCTCTGTGTTGCCCGCGAATGCCGTATTGCTCGTGCTGCACCCTTCAGCTCAAGTGCTATCTCAGGCACACCCTCTCTTTAGTATGTCTTCCTCGTGCATTATGTCTCTTTTGTGCATTGGTTGAAGCCCACGCTGCTTCCACTGCGCAAGTGCTTAGGCACTCGAAATGAGGATCGTATCAATCCACCATGCTCTGTTTAGTCTTGACCTCAAGACTCCACCATTGTCTGTGGGTTATGGCCCTTCCTTCCCACGCTTTATTTCTGTCTGCCATACTGAGCCATCTTATTTAATGCTACTAATACTTCTGTTAGCAGTCCAAACCCATTTTTGTTGCATCATCAACCTCCCGGGTCAAATAAAAATGTATTCCAATATTCTTGTATTAGTGCAATAAATTGCCTTTTGTTAATTTGCAGCTTCGTATGGTACATTAGATGTCGGACTAATGGCCTGCACTGAATTTCAGTGACTTTTATGTCACTTAGGAATTGCATAGGCTGTTGTTGCCGAAATGTTATCCATGATGACTCAATCCTGTCCACCTATTTTTTAACTATAGACAATTTTTCTTTTCCATAAAGCATGGCTGCATACCACATTATAGCTGTCACCGGTTGCTTCTCTTCTGCACATGTAGTTAGGCTAGATTCTTAAAGAAAATGATCACCTTCTCGGTCATTCTCTGTCATTTTCTGGACTGAGCTAGTGTTTTTCTCAATAATTCCTGGTTTCCACAGTAGCTTTGATTCTTCAGCTGCATAAACATCCATCTTGCTTTCCTTGTGTGTAGGCAATACTTTGCCATGCTTATACTGCACTGGTTGTCTTGCCAACTGATTATCGCATCCCTGATGCACTGTTAATTTGTATCCTTCTTGCCCTATAAGAGTCGTTCTGTTTGGCAACTCGAGGTACTAACAGGGTTTGTAAATTCAGGCCTTGCATATGCATTGCATATGGCCCTGCATACATTGCTTGCATCTTGCTCTATCCGGTTCTGTTAAGCAGACTTATTTTGGCTGATCTTGGCCATTTCAAACTCACCCTGCATATTTCCTCCACATGGTACCTGTGCAGCTATGGCACGAACTGCTGCGGAATACTCCAAGGGTTCCGCTATTCGCTTTTCTTCTCCACGGATAATCGCTCGCAATTCAACAACCTGTTATGTCCAAGACTATTGCCAACATAATATTTTTGCTTCCAGGTTGTTCTCGTGGCTAGCAACCTCATTTGCATTGTTATTTTGTGACAAGGCCTTCTTTGCGAATGCGGAGCGCACATCACATGCATACTCAATGGCACCCTGTGTTGGTGTGTGTGGCGCAATAGCATTGTATATGCTTGCATCCTATTTTCCCTAGACCCGGGCACTATGCTTTTGCCTGCCCTGCTGATAACTATCTTGCCCAAATTGTTTCTCTTCAGGGATCTATATTTCATCATCATACTATTTATCCTTTTGCCACACATAGTGATTTCCATCCGTAGCCTTCTCATTTTCATATTCGGACTTGTCATCCATATAGGACACAGGATGCACCTTGTCAGCCATGCAGCTCGCATAACGTCCTTATAGGTCGCACCACATCTAGTATACATTCTTATAGCATTCGGGCTATTCGGATGCTCCTCATATTTCAGTTTGTGTCTATCACGTCCATAGGTTTCCAACTGGGCCCTTCTGGATAGGCAAGGCGAGTATTTGCCTTTATACGCCCGTTCGCCCGTAACACGTGCTCCTGCGTTGCTCATGCAGTGTTGTTGCGGAGTCTCTGAATGCTTGCTCAATTTATTCTGACTGCTCACGCGGCAGCCACTGCACATGTTGTGTCGTTGTCCGCCTGTGTAGTTCTCTCTATATGCATCTCGCGACCACCTGCTCGCATAATTTTCTTCTCACACGTTGTGTGATGTCTTGTCGCGTACCATGAGTTGTGGTGCATCTTTGCCCTCTCGCATGTGTGTATTGTGCGCGATAAACTATGGTGCACCTGTGTTAGCACGCATATGCACGTAGGTCGACATTTGGTGTGGCGTATTGGCGCTATCACCAATCTGTTCATGCACTTCAAACGCACTTCGATATGACTCTTTCCTGTAATAGTCATGATCAAACGTTGCGGCATTATGATGCTGCAGTGGAGTTCGCCAGGCTGCAAACTATATTTGTGAGTCATGCGTATGATGCTGACTCACATGGTTGTTGTTGAAGATCTGAGCGTATGCTGCAATAGGGATGCATACTCAGAAATCTTTGATTACAAGCGATAATTGATGGAGTTCAATACGCAATGATATCTGTGGTTTAGCACTGAAAAGCTCAACAAGTTGCGGCTCAGCTGTGCCTTCAGATGAACTTACTGCAGTCCAGCAGTAGTTGCACAAGACAAATGTGTGCTGAAGATCACTTAAGTGCAGCAAGTGCACATGTGATACAGACTCCGCACTTGCACAAATGCAGGAACTCCTATAGATTGTGTGCAAGCGTGCAAAATGTAACGACCTTAGCTAAGGAGTTTAACTGTGCTCGAACGCATGTTGCACAACACTATCGTGCTCTGAGGTGCACGTTGTGGTCAAGCGCTAAGGTCAACAGCACGGTCTCACAGGAAGGCACTGCTGTGATTCGCAATTGTGGTTTCAGAAACCCCGAACAGGTGTTGTGTTACATGGTACACGACTAACACACATGCAGTTGCAGCGCGATTCATGAAGAACACTTGTTTAGATCTGTGGCTTTTGTTGTACTGGATGCAGCTTGCATATGACACACTCACTTTAAATGCCTTTAGGAAGCACACAAATGTGCAGTGATTGTGCAACCAGCTGCTGCACAGGAGTGCTTAACTGCAATGCACTGATTGACTTACAGAAGCAACATTAGGTGAGTAGAACGAGTTTCGCTGTGGCAACTGCGATGCTCCACCAAGCTCGACAGCATTCAACCAACAAACTTCAAGAAAAATCATATATAGACTTCGATTTGGATGGCAAACCAGCTTTGCTGTATGCAATTTAAGGCTGGAATGCAGAACTTGAAAAGTTTGGCCGGCAATAAGCACACATCAACATAGAGCTTAACTTTAACTTCACTTTCGGAAGTCAATTTCACTCTGATTTTGATGTATGAGTACTTGATTTGATAGTGCTCGAGCTGAAGAATCAGAATCTGCAAATAAAATTATCATACGAGCTCTCAACTGACCACAGTAAAATTCAAAATAGAAAGAACATTGTTCAGAATTTTTGATGAAACTTGTTGCAGCTAGATCAACGATCGGCCGAAGGATTCACGTTTAATTCTCGCCAGAGCTTCATTCTGATCGGCATACTGCTTTGATACCAATTGATACGGTCTTTCTAGGACCGAGCCCAGGAACTATTCTGAAATCCACCTCAAAAGCATTTCGATGAACATGTAGTGTGCGGTATGAGCCTGTTATAGCTATTCGAGTTCATTTGCAAAGTTTTGTAGAAGAGGACTTAACTAACTGAGCTAGATCTATGATGAAGATCATTAGTTTAGCTCAATTTGTTGGCGAAGCCTTGATTTAGGTGATGGTCCATGTATTGATCATCGTTCACAACAGGCACTTGGATTCAAGAGCTCCAACTCCTTCAGATCGATCGCGGCAAGCATGCCATAAGAAACAGCAGAATTCACATATCCGACTAGTCTCTCTTCTCACGAACAACATACATGATCGTTGAGAACTTGTTACTGAACTAATCTATCCACAAGAGACTAGTTAATCTCAATTAGCCAAATAGGCATATTAGCCTACTCATCTGAGCAGGACAACCAAGGAGAACCGCTTCTCCAGGAAAGACAAGTATCAATTATTTTCAATGTCCAAAGATTACAAAAACTCAAGATCTTCACTGGCATACATTTCCAAACTAAGGGGAAGATCGGATGAAGAGAAGAGAAGGATGGACATACGTGAATCCTAAAGAGATGGGCTAGCTCACCTCCCATGCCAACTCCTCACGTAGTGAGGCCTACTCTCAAGAAGAGAGCCCAATGAAGCCCTACAGGCCTTTACCGAATTTCCCAAATGTCAAAAGGTTTCCCCTTAAAAGATCCAATGATCTGGCTTTGGGCCCTATTTATAGACCCAGCCAATGTAGCAGTAAAGGCGCCAGTCTTGGTCCACAGCTGACCTGGCTTGGTCAAACCTGGCTGCTAATGTCATGCTCTCCAACTCAGCATAGCTAGCACATTCTCTGACTCACCATCCATGTCCGCTTCTGCAGTCCCGTGCATTGCACACACTCTTACTGCGCCCATGTGCTCCGTCGTCCACGCTCTGCACGCGCTGGCGCTTTACCCGCTTGCCGCTCGCATTCCGTGCCACTCCTTACCGCTCGTCACCTTCCATGAGCTTGTGTGCTGCATCGCACATGCATGCTCCCGCCCGTGCATCGCATGCTTGCGCCGTGCGTCGTGCACCCGCATGAACACCACACGTCCGCATTGCCTTATGCGCCATGCGTTGCGTGTCTATGCGCTATCGCCCACGCACCACGCACACTCCTTCCTCTGCATTGCCCGCGAATGTCGCATTGCTCGTGCTGCACCCTTCAGCTCAAGTGCTATCTCAGGTGCACCCTCTCTTCAGTATGTCTCTTTTGTGCATTGGTTGAAGCCCACGCTGCTTCCACTGCTTAAGTGCTTAGGCACTCGAAATGAGGATCGTATCAAGAGTGTCTCAGGCAATTTTTTTTATGATGAAAAAACCTCACCAAGAACCCGCCCCTCTACAAGGTAATTTTTTTATTCAAGAGTGTCTCAGGCAATTGACGACTCAATTTACCTGCAGTGGGTGATTTTGTAGGAGGACGAAAGAGACTGCATCCCTGGAGCAAAAGATTATTGAAAGATACTATTCTTAACCAGTGTTGGTTGATTTCTTTTTAAATATCCATAAAAGCTATAAGGGATGCACATAGTGAGATGATTTTCAATAACATATTGTGTCAAATGTGATAGTGGCAACCTATCTCAATATGGTATATGAAGCATATCTTCTGCATTGAGAAGAACCATAGCCATCCTGTAATCTCGTTGGTTACTTGTTGGTCTTTGGCGACCTCCAAGAGAAGGCTGGATTAAAATTAGGGAAAATTCCACTTAGGGGCCATCCTTTTTTCATTAATTCCAAAAATGGGCTACAAATTTCTGAAATTTCAAATATGGCCAATGTTTTCCTAGAAACTGCCAAACAAGGGCCTACATTTTGTTGCCTTCAACACAGGTTAAATCATAAATCAGATCCTAATCCTAAATATTATAAGCCAAAAACTAGTTGCTTTTATGTCTTTTTTCAAATTGACGCTTTTGATATGATCTTGAGAATGTCATTATAAATTTGCTTGGCCATTTGTGTAGCAACAAAAAAAAGTGTTAACATGGGATTTTGTAATTTTTCAAAATTTAAAATTTAATGTTTATAAGGGAAACCCACTTTTCTCTCAAACAAAATCTCTTCATTATTGCTCTCCTTATCCAAAACATCTCTCTCTCTCTCTCTCTCTCTCTCTCTCTCTCTCTCTCTCTCTCTCTCTCTCTCTCTCTCTCAATGCAAAATCTATTCTCAAAACGTGGGTGTCTCCACTCCCCAGTCTCTCCTTGTTAATCTTAATTAGCAACAGTTATTTTTTGTCAAAATTAATTACTGCCTTATCAAAAAACACGACCCTCCACCTCCTATTTATCTGCCTACATTTGCTCAATTTTGTTCCAAAATCGTTTGTTCTTTTTTTGTTTTTTTGAAAGCAGGCAATGTGACTCCTTTACGAGGTATGCTGATTTTCTTACCTTTTTTTATTCTTTAATTTGGTAAATTAAAATTTTCTTCTGTTTTTTCCATGAGATCATAGAAAGGTTTGATGAAGAGGTTGGTTATGACCAATAAGTCTTAGCTCTTGCATGATTTTAAAACATTTTTTTGTGTTTTCTTATTATTGCTCTTAATTTTGTGCATGCCTTTCAGCTGATAGGGAGACTTGTTGCAGAGTAGGGGGCAAAGGATCCTGAGTTATTGCAGAGGAAGATTTTAGGAATGAGATTACTAGAAAATTCTCCATTTCCTACAACCATTGCACCATTCTTTTAGAATCCCAAAGGGAAAGAAGACAAGGATGGAAAAGCTCAGGCTGTTCATGAAGAATCAAAACAGGAAAAAGGAGAAAAATAAACCACAAGTCAAACTCCCAAAAACAGACCGTATGGCAAATCTCTGTGTTGTTGCAGGTCATGCTGTAGATGGTGTTGCTGAAATCCATAGTGATATTATAAAAAATGAAGTTTTCAATGATTTCTACAAGGTCAATATCCAGTAATCATCTTTTTCTTTCTTCTCTGTAAGAGAAAAATAAATTGTTTCATCACTAGCAACTGATTATTAGGCATGTTAGCATGTAAGTGATGTATATTGTATTAGTTCAAGTGGCCGACGATTTCATTGTTATTTCTCTCTCCTCCAAGGCGGTGGATAGGGGTTCTAAATAATAAATAACCAAATGGCTTGGAACTGAGGATTGGGTCCTGAACACTGAGAAGGTAGCTGAGCTCCGAAAGGTGATCGATCTCTTTGTGGTGTCACGTTTCTGATTGGTGTTTGTTTTCTAAAAGAGCTAACAAGAGCTCAATGCAAAAAGACAGAGCTCACAGCAAAACACAGAACTTAACGTGGTTAGGTGTGATCCACCTACGTCCACGAAGAAACCTCTCACAAAACACAAACTAATGTGTGTGGAGGTGATGACCTTTATTTACATTAGTTTACAAGGTATAGCCCTACTATGAACAGGACAAACCTCATCAAGAGGTTGTTTACATGAAACAGAACTTGGATACAATAGGGATGCTTTGTTATCCATTTTCTGAGGAGTCTTGCTACAGTCCTTAGGAGACGTCACCTTCATTGGAGAGTCCCAATTCAGTTAGACTTGTTGAACATGATCAACATAATTCGGTTTCCTCAAACTGAATGGGCTAGAAAATGTTGAGTTTGGATCGAGGAATAAAGAAAGAGGTTTGGTAAGAATGTCAGCTTTTGGTAGTGAGAGGAAATGTGACACACCAAAAGCTACTTTTGTTGAATCCAATCACGAACAAAATGTACATCAATCTCCACATGTTTACTACAGAACCAGAATTTGTTGTTGAGTAACTCTAAGTTCCTAGAGAATTGGATTCAAATGAGTTCAACAACCACATTAATAACAACCCTATATTTTGTCTCCATCGTGGATCGAGCAACAATTGTTTATTTCTTGGAACTCCACTATAATAGGTTAGGGCCAAGATAAACAACATAACCTCTAGTAGACTTACGATCATCAAGACAACCTGCCCATCAACATCAGAATACACAAAGAGAAACACTACAACAAAGCAGTGGATTAGCGACGACCTCATTCCGTCGCTAACCGGCTTAGCGACGGATATCTTACGTCGCGATTTTTTCGACGCTAACTGGCGACGGCATAAATCTGTCGCCAGTTCCATCGCTAATTGCGATGGAATAATGAAGGACGGATTCCGTCGCAAATCCGTCAGTACTAAACGGCGACCTCGGCTTGGCGACGGATTTATAGCCGTCGTTAAATTATATGTATAGCGACGGATATATCCATCGCAAACAAGAAAAAAAAATAAAAATAAAAATATTTGAAAATTAAATATCGAGAACGCTACAATTTATATTTCCTGTAAATAAAAAACAAAGTACACATAAAATTACATATAAAAAAGGAAACTAAAACAATTAATCGTTCCACTTTAAAATTCACAAGTTTAATTATTAACAATTCAACAATTACATTTTCGAAACAAAAAAAATAGAACAAATTCAACACATTAATCTAATCATCGCCAAGATTTTGTGTGTCTTCTTGTTCATTGCCTTGATCTGTCTCTTCAGCTCCGCTACGCTGATTATCGCCAGCAACCTACACAAGAAAAAAACAATCAGTATTGATAAAAAAAATATATTGAAATAAATTATACACTATATGTGATTCTATCATGTGCTCATATGTGTTCTAAGGCAGTAAAAAAACTCTATATGTGATTCTATCATGCTCATATGTGCTCTAAGGTAGGCAAAAAACTCTATATGTGATTCTATTATGAATGATATGTGTTCTAAGGCAGTAAAAAAACTCTATATGTGATTATATCATGCTCATATGTGTTCTAAGACAGGCAGAAAAACTCTATATGTGATTCTATCATGCTCATATGTACTTTAAGGCAGGCAAAAAGCTATATATGTGATTCGATCATGCTCATATGTGTTCTAAGGCAGTAAAAAAACTGAATATGTGATTATAGCATGCTCATATGTGTTCAAAGGTAGTCAAAAAAACTTTATATGTGATTCTATCATGCTCATATGTGCTCTAAGGTAGGCAAAGTAAAAAAATTTATATGTGATTCTATCATGAATGATATGTGTTCTAAGGCAGTAAAAAACTCTATATGTGATTCTAGCATGCTCATATGTGTTTTAAAGCAGTCAAAAAACTGAATATGTGATTATAACATACTCATATGTGTTCTAAGGCAGTCAAAAAACTGAATATGTGATTATAGCATGCTCATATGTGTTCTAAGGCAGTCAAAAAAACTTTATATATAATTCTATCATGCTCATATGTGCTCTAAGGTAGGAAAAATACTTTATATATGATTATAACATGCTCATATGTGCTCTAAGGCAGTCAAAAAACTCTATATGTGATTCTACTATGCTCATATGTGCTCTAAGGTAGGCAAAAAGCTATATATGTGATTCGATCATGCTCATATTGTTTTAAGGCAGTCAAAAAACTAAATATGTGATTATAGCATGCTCATATGTGTTCTAAGGCAGTCAGAAAAACTCTATATGTGATTCTACCATACTCATATGTGCTCTAAGGCAGGCAAAAAGCTGTATATGTGATTCTAGCATGCTCATATGTGTTCTACGGCAGTCAAAAAACTGAATATGTGATTATAGCATGCTCATATGTGTTCTAAGGCAGACAAAAAAACTGAATATGTTAAGGCAATCAAAGTTACATGAAATCTAACGACATGCAATATATTGCATGAAACATTCATACCTGAGAGGGACCTGCAATCAAAGTTCTCATGTTCAGCAAAAAACTATTGAACTCAGCTCGGAGAACGTCGGCGACGGTTTCATGGAAGTAGTCACTCATTGTGTCCTTAACGATCTGGCGTATATCATCACCGGAAAGAATAGGATATGAAATTCAACTAGATGGGGGGTGAATAGTAAAATACGATGCAAGTTGATAAAAACATTCATAGCCTTTGCATTTAGGTTTGCCATTTTCTTTTCTTCATCAGACCATAAGTTATAGTCTGCGGATGGAGATGTGTATGGATGCTCAACAATTTTCCATATAGCAAAATCTATGGATTTGAGAAATATAGTCATTATGCACTTCCAGTATCCATAGTTGGAGCCATTGAAGAAAGGAGGATGAGATGCGTGTTGACCTTCAATATCACGAGCATAAGAGGTAGATGCCATTTGTGCTGGAAGACTTGTTATGTCGAAACCAGCAAACCTGCTTTGATACCAAATGAAATTCCACTAGAGGGGGGGTGAATAGTGAAATACGATGCATGTTGATAAAAAATAAAGCAATAAGGCACAACACAATAAACACAGGATTTATACTGGTTCGGTCAAAACCCTGACCTACATCCAGTCCCCAAGCAAACCACTTGAGCTTTCCACTATAACATCCGAGTCACCGGATAAATAGTACAACACCCTCTTCCTCAGAGGTCTTCTTCTCTCAACAGAGAATGGGCATACCCTCTTCCACAGAGGTCTTCTTCTCTCAACAGAGAAGGACAACACCCTCTTTCACAGAGGTCTTCTTCTCTCAACAGAGAAGGGCAACACCCTCTTTCACAGAGGTCTACTTCTTTCAACAAAGAAGGAAAACAGTGAATAACAGAGTTACAATACTTCCTATAGAACCTTCAGAATGATATGAATGCACGAATGAAGGATTCTCAGAATGTTCTGTTTGTCACTCAGAGGATACTCTTTGTCAAAGAGCTACACTTGACTTTTTCTCTTTTCTTTCTTTTCTTTTTCTCTTTCTTTTTCAAAGCTCTCTTTTCAAATAATGAATAGGAATTTTTCTCATTGTAAGCTCACATGTCCATTCCATGTTGAATAGTTTATTTGAGTGTGTTTATATAGCTTTTAAAAAAGTAGTCGTTACTTTTTGAAATCGTAGCTTTTTTGAGATGTGAAATGTTATGTCATTTCAAAAACATCTTTAGAGAAATTCGAGAAAGCCTTTTTGCATAAAAGTAAAATATAGGGTACACTAGTCATTGTAATATTTTAGGTAATACATATTTTATGTAAAAAGTCTATTTCTTACAATAGTACATTGAACGTTGGATTGTAGTTTTGTCTTTATTCTAATTAATGATTTGATGTACATAAGTACTTCTTTACTTTAAATGAGTGTAAGTACAATGAGTGCTTTGAGATATTTATTTGTACATAGTCATGTCAAGTGTTTTCTTTATGTTGTGTTTTTCAAAGTCTTTAGAGAGAATGAGGACTACAAGAAAATCGACATTCTTGAGAAGGATATTTAACAAGGATTTCTTACAGGAGGTATTTAATGTTGTACAAAGAGAATGATGACTTCAAGTAAGTCGACATTCTATGGGTTTGTAAAAAGGTAACTAGAGTCTTTTCAAAACCTTTATTATATTTGTTTTCTTTGTGTAGCCGATTTTCATGTTTTGTCTTTTTCCTATATTTGAAATCATTTCTTTAAAGATGGTAACTAGAGTCTTTTCAAAACATATTATATTTGTTATGTAGCCGATTTCATGTTTTGTCTTTTTCCTATATTTGAAATCATTTCTTTAAAGAAGGTAACTAGAGTCTTTTCAAAACATATTATATTTGTTTTTCTTTATGTAGTCGATTTCATGTTTTGTCTTTTTCCTATATTTCTTTTCATGTTGTCTTGTATATGATGTAAGGTACAATTATTACATTTTGAAATCATGTCAAAATACCTTTTTCATAAAGGGTTGTAAGAAGGTACAATTATTAGTTTTCAAAAAGGAGCTTTTTGAAACTATCGTATACTTTTATGATATAGCTTTTATGAATGAGTATGTAATATGCAATATGCATGTTCCTGAAGGTTCTGTTACATATGACTGTAAAGAAGAAAAAATCTTCATCTTGAGGTAGCCGGTCTCTTCAGTTGATCTTTAGGAATGCATGACTCATCAAGCTTTTTCTTCAAGGAGTATGATTGCACCATAGTTGTACTTGAACAGGAAGTCTCCATCCTTTTTGGGTGAGATATCCTTGCATCAAATACTCGTTAGATTTATGGCAAAACATATTCAGTCATAATATAACATTTTTCAAGAGGACATATTATCATATCATATAAAATCAAATCTGACAGTGTATCATATTATGTGACATCAAAACAGAGTTTCTTAACATTCTCCCCCTTTTTTATGATGACAAAATATGCTCCCCTTGTCAAAAAGACATTATGCATAGAAATAATAATATTATAAAATATTGAAAAATGTTTAAAGAGAGTATTTCTCCAATAATGGAGACAGGTTTTCTCTCCCTTTGTCATAGACAAAAAGAAAGAGATCAGAGTAAGAGAGTTATTACAGACCAATAAATATTACAGTAAAAAAAAAATAATAAGTTTATTCCGAAGGTGGAGTAGGTTGATGTGTTCGGGCGGCACGATCCGGTTGACGGGTTTGGAGAGTCTGTTGCAACAAGGCTTGATTGCGAAGGATACGATCCTGAGAATGCTGGACATCCATCAGTGCAGAGAAGTAATCAAAGTTGGATGTTGGATCTTCTTCATCAGAGTCGGGCAGGTGCAGGGACCTGAGATTGAAGGAAGTAGCATCGAGGACCTGAGAGGGATGGAGGATAACTTCGTTTTGAAGGGATACTTTGAAGTATTTTAGAATGTGAGTTATAAAACACCCGAAAAGAAGAGGCTGAAATTTTTGATAACGAATAAAAAGGTCGAAAAGAATGTTGGACCAGTTTATCGGAGTAGAAGAAAAAATTGCGTAGATAAGGAGAGAGATTTTTCTTGGTACTAATCCCTTACGTGGAGGCTTGGGATAGATATTGTGGAGAAGAATCTGGGCAAGCAGTTGAGCATGAGGTTGGAGATTCCTCATGTGCCAGGGAAGTTGTGAGCAGTTGGTGCAGAGAAGAATTTTTCGAAGCACCGATCGTTCGAGTGGTACTATGTTGTTGAGGTCTGTGCCGGTGGAAGGAAGGTTTAGAATTCTACCTAGGTCGGAAGCATCAAAGAACATCAGGCGTCCGCGTACTTTGGTGGTGATGGTAGTTTGTTCATGATCAGAAGAAAAATTTGTATAGAATAGTCGAACGAGTTCAGGATAGTAGGCAGTTTGGGATGAAGATCCTAATAGGTGTTTGAGTTCGGGGAGAGAGCTGTCTAGGTCAAATAGCATGAAGTCTTCATAGTGAACCAACTTTTCTTCATGAATTGGTCGAGAACAAAGGGAGTTGTAGAAGTGAAAAAGATCTGGATACCTTAGATCTGCGGCAGTGATTGCAGAGTTTGAGGAAGAAGTCATTGCAAAAGGGAGTTGAGAGAGGAGGAACGAGTTTGAAAGTATGTATGAAGATAGTGAGATACGAGTGGTATTGGTGAGGAATGAACCAATCGATTAAATAGAAGAGAAAAAATAATTGTGATAATAATTGAATGACAATGGAAGTGAATGATTTTTGGATTGTAGTTTGAATAAGGAAATTCGTGAGTTGTAAGTTAAGGGGCTTGTGAATGACAAATCAAATCAATGGTGGAAGATAGTGTATTATATTGGTATGTATGTTAAGAAGGACATAGTTTTGAACAAATATACTATGGGAGAGTTTATCGAGTAGTGAGAAGTGTCATGAATTGAGTATGGAGTGTCATATTGAAACAAACAACTTTTTCTACATGATATTACTTGATGTGGAAGCATTCCAAATTCGTGAAGAGTGATTTTGGAATAAGACAAACAAAGATAAGTGAGTGAGAGGCAATAATTTGTTATTTAATAAGTATATATTTTGATATGCGTGGAAGAAGAATGAATAGACATAAAGAAGGGTGATACGGATATGTAGTTTGAAAGATATGACATTTTTTAAAGAAAAGAATGCCTTAAAAAATGTGTCATGATTAATGTGTCTTCACATTTGTAGTTTTTATGAGTATACGTAAATATGAGAGGGACACACTTTGACTATGAATAGTGGTAAGAGAGATGATGAGACAAAAAGATATTCATGAGTGAAGAGTAATAATTGCTTATATAAGAAATATTTTTATGGATATGCGTGGAAGGAGTGAGAGTAATCATAGAGAAAAGTGAGATGACATATATGGATTTTCGAGTAGGATAAGAAGTAATAAAAAATCATGATTGATATGAGATAAAAGACATAAAATAAAGTTATCATTGACATAAATTATTGTTTATTTGATAAACATATTTTTAAAGAAACTCGATTTGAGAAAGTTCATAGTTTTTAGAGAATAAAGTTAAGTTTTAAACTAGTAAAGGAGTCAAAAACACGGATTGACAAGAATGGAGGCTCAATTCGTATGAGAGAGAGAAAGTACTAAAGGTACTAATGAGAAAAAAAAATGAAGGACAAGGTTTTAATGAGTCTCGATTAGAGAGAGATATAAAATATATGAGAGAGTCATGGTCACGGATGAAAAGGAGCTTCATATAATGTAGAGAGAGAGATAAAAAGGTGACACAAAACGTACTAATGGGTGGAGTACAAGTGTATTTACAATACTTTTTGTAAAAGATGTAAAGCATGAAGAGATGATAATAGATAGTTCTTAGGCTATGATATAAAAGATGATATAGTAAAAATTTACGTGAGATATAATAGAGTGTACGTAATATATGATATATCAAATGATATAGTAAAAATTTACGTGAGAACATAGCAACTAGATCTTTAGAAAAAGGTAAAAGAACCAAAAAAATAATCATTTGATTTTAACTAACAATTTGAAACGCAAGATTTCTCATAAACTAATATGTTATCATATTGAAGGTGAATCAATTTATCGTAAGATAAGTTTTCACAAAAGGACAAAAATAATAAAGGAGTTATGAGATGAGTGATGTGAACAATGTCATGATAGCTTTTAATATAATTAGTTTTTATGGATACGAGTGAAAGGAGATAGGACAAGGAGTCATAATGGATGTGTACTTGAAAGATGACAAGTTGAAAGACATAAAGAATGTGTCTTATAAGAGTTTAGAGTATACGTGAATATGGAAACCTAGTTTTTCTAACAAAAATCGATAAGAAAAAACTTTTAGAATAAGATTTTAGCAAAACTTATAAGAAGTATTATAAGTGTGATTAATTTATAAGTCACTTAGTTTGCATATTCCTAGTTCTCTTCTAATTCGTGTAAAGTCTTCATGTTTCAATGGTTTAGTGAATATGTCTGCTAACTGTTGATTAGTGGGTATGAATTCCAGTTTAATTATGTTGTTTAAGACTTGTTCTCTTAAGAAGTGGTATCTTATTTGAATGTGCTTAGTTCGTGAGTGTAAAATAGGATTCTTAGATAAGTTTATAGCACTAGTATTATCACAGAAAATAGTTGTATTTTCAAAATTTAAACCAAAATCTTTTAAGGTTTGTTTCTTCCAGATAACTTGTGTACAGGCTAGACTAGCAGCAATGTATTCGGCTTCAGTAGTTGATAAGGATACACAGTTTTGTTTCTTACTGAACCATGATACAAGAGAGTGCCCTAGCATATGACATGTTCCACTTGTGATTTTTTTGTCAGATTTACTTCCAGCAAAGTCAGCATCGCTGTATGAGATTAAATCAAATGTAGAGGATTTTGAATAGAATAATCCAAAATCAACTGTGTCTTTTAAATATCTCATTATTCTTTTTACAGCTTTAAGATGTGATTCTTTTGGATTTGACTGAAATCTAGCACACAAGCAAACACTAAACATAATATCTGGACGGCTAGCAGTTAAATAGAGAAGTGATCCTATCATACCTCGGTATACCTTTGTATCAACAGACTTACCATCTTCATCTTTGTCCAAAACAGTAGTAGTGCTCATAGGAGTAGATTTTGAAGCAGTTGAGTTCATGTTGAACCTCTTTAGAAGTTCACGAGCATACTTAGATTGATTGATGAAAACTCCATCCTTGGTTTGCTTAATATGCAGTCCAAGAAAGTAGGTGAGTTCTCCCATCATACTCATTTCAAATTCTTTCTGCATGGACTTAGAAAATTCTTCACAAAGAGTGCTGTTAGAAGATCCAAAGATGATATCGTCCACATATATTTGAACAATTAGGGTATGATTATTCACTATTTTCACAAATAAAGTAGAGTCTGCTTTGCCTACAGAAAAACCAGTTTTTAATAAAAAGGTTTTAAGTCTATCATACCAAGCACGAGGTGCTTGTTTTAAACCATACAAAGCACGTTTGAGTTTAAAAACATGATCTGGATATTGTTCATTTTCAAATCCTGGAGGTTGTTTTACATAAACTTCTTTATTTATAAAACCATTTAAAAAGGCACTTTTAACATCCATTTGATATAATTTGAAATCCATATAGCTTGCATATGCTAAAAACATTCTAATAGATTCAAGTCTAGCAACAGGAGCAAGTGTTTCATCAAAATCAATATCTTCCTCCTGGTTGTATCCTTGAGCTACTAGTCTTGCTTTGTTTCTTATAACATTACCTGTTTCATCTAGTTTGTTTCTAAAGATCCATCTTGTCCCAATGATTGGATGATCCTTTGGTCTTGGTACAAGATCCCAAACTTCATTCATTTGGAATTGATTCAGTTCTTCAGTCATGGCTAGCATCCAGAACTCATCGATGATGGCTTCATCAATCTTCTTTGGTTCAAGTTGAGAAATGAATGCCATATTTGCAATCCGTTCTAGCTGAGCTCTAGTCTGAACCCCCTTTGTCAGTTCTCCCAAAATCTGCTTTTGAGGATGATCTTTGATATCGATAAATGTTCTTTGATGATCATCTTCATTAGACTTAGTTGTGTTATCTAAAAATAAATTTTTACTTTCAACATCATCATCGTTAGTTTGCTTATGAACAGATTGATCAATAGATTCACAGAAACTAACATGCATAGATTCTTCAATAGACTTAGAACACTTATTGAAAACCCTGTATGCTTTACTATGACTTGAATATCCTAAAAATATGCCTTCAATAGATTTAGCATCAAATTTATCTAGGCTATCTTTTGTGTTTAGGATAAAGCATTTACAACCAAAGACTTTAAAATAGTCTATTCTTGGAGTTCTGTCATAGAATAGTTCATAGGGAGTTTTATTTAATAAGGGTCTAATGAGAACTCTATTTGTTATGTAGCATGCAGTATTAACAGCTTCTGCCCAAAAAGATTTAGCAAGATTATTGTGTTGGAGCATAGTTCTAGCAGATTCCTGAAGGGTTCTATTCTTTCTTTCTACTACACCATTTTGAGGTGCAGCTCTAGGAAAGGCAAAGTTATGAGAAATACCATGCAAGTTACAAAAATTTTCAAAAAGTTCATTTTCAAATTCTCCTCCATGGTCACTACGGATTTTAACAATAGAACAAGATTTTTCATTTTGTAATTTTTTACATAAAATTTCAAATTGACAAAACGTATCACTTTTGTTTTTCAAAAATATCACCCAAGTAAATCTTGAGTAGTCATCTACAATGACAAAAACGTATTTATTGTGATTATGACTAGCTACTCTAGAAGGACCAAAAAGATCCAGGTGGAGAAGCTCTAAAGGTCTTTTGCTTGAAATGATATTTTTTGATTTGAAAGAAGATTTTGACAGTTTTCCTAATTGACATGCATCACAAAAATAATCCTTTTTAAAAGATATTTTGGGTAACCCACGTACTAACTTATCTTTAGTTAATTTAGACATGTATTTAGAATTGACATGACCCATTCTCATGTGCCATAGATGTTGAGAGTCATTATTAGCTATGAGGCAATGTTCTGTGATGTTTTCTAGGTATAGTTCATATATATTGTTTTTCTTATACCTTTTAAGATAATATTTTCGTTGGTGTCTGCTATAAGACAAGCATTATGATTAAAGCTAACAGTATAACCTGTATCACACATTTGACTAATACTTAGAAGGTTATGTTTTAAGCCTTTAACCAGGAGAACGTCTTTGATAAGAGGTTTATCTATATTTTCAATATTACCAATACCTATTATCAAACCTTTGTTGTTATCTCCAAAGGTAACGGTTCCTCCTTCCTTTTTATGAAGAACAACAAAGAGGTTTGAATGTCCAGTCATGTGTTTTGAACATCCACTGTCTAGAATCCATCTGTTCTTGTTTGGAGCCTGCAAATCATTAAGTAAAATTTCTTTTTGGTACCCAATCGGGCCCCTTTTTGTTAGACCTTGGAACCCATATCCATTTGGATTTGGGTTTGTCTACAGCCTTAGAGGAGTTAAAAAAATTAACATTATAATACTCCTTATTTGGTTCAGACAAACTTTTCGCAAAAGTGGTCTTTTGATTCATACAAGAAGGCTTGTTGAAATGAGAGTAGCCAATACCATTCTTGTAGAAAGAGACTTTTTGAGAAGATAGGAGTTTATCCAAGTTCTCTTTTCCTTTAGTAAACTTGAAAACCGTTTTCATAAGGTTTTCAGTTTTACTTTTTAATTCTGAAATTTCTACTTGTAGATTTTTAGTCTTGAAGCTAGTAGATAAGATTTCAGAAGTAATAAGAAGATTTTTCTTTTTCAACTCAGAGTTTTCACTGTTGAGTTTTTCATTTTTCTGGGAAAGCTCTAAATTTTCAGATTTTAAAGTTTTATTTTTGAAGCTTAATTTTCTAGATTCTTCAAATAGTTCTTGAAAAGCATCTAGAAGTTCTTCAAAGGAAAAATCAGAAATTTCACTTACAGAGCTTTTGTTTGCCATGAAGCACATGTTTGCAGTTTCGGCTTCATCATCACTTGACTCTTCACTGGTGGATGGTTCTGAGTCATCCCATTTAGCATGTAGAGCCTTTTTCTTGAAGAACCTCTTCTTTGGTTCCTCGGTCTTGGACTTTCTTTTGAGAAGGGGACAGTCACGCCTCAAGTGACTTGACTTATTACACTGATAGCACATGGGATCTTCCTTAGGATATTTTCTTTCCTTGTGCTTGTTTGGAAGCCGGTTCCTTCTCATGAAGCGCTGGAATTTTTTGGTTAGTAGCGCAATTTCGGATTCTTTATCTGATTCTTCATTCTCAGATAGAGCTGGAAAAGCTAGAGTTTTCTTTATCGGTTGGTCTTTTTCCCTTCTTTCTTTCATGTGGACTTCATAGGCCATAAGATTGCCTATTAAGTCATCCAGAGTAAGCTTAGATAAATCTTGAGCTTCTTCAATAGCTGTAGTCTTTTTCTCCCAATCAGTTGTGAGAGATCTCAAGATTTTCTTCACCTTTTCTATCTGGGAATATGTTACACCCAGAGATTTCAGATCATTGGTGATGTTGGTGAATCTGGTAAACATCTCTGTGATGGGTTCATCTTTGTTCATTTTGAACAACTCATATTTTCTAACAAGAGATGAGATTTTGGCTTCTTTCACTTTGTTGGTTCCTTCATGAATAACCTCTAAAGAATGCCAAATATCATATGCAGATTCACATATAGATATTCTATTGAATTCGTTCTGATCAATGGCACAATATAAGACATTCATAGCCTTTGCATTTAGGTTTGCCATTTTCTTTTCTTCATCAGACTATAAGTTATAGTCTGCGGATGGAGATGTGTATAGATGCTCAACAATTTTCCATATGGCAAAATCTATGGATTTGAGAAATATAGTCATTATGCACTTCCAGTATCCATAGTTGGAGCCATTGAAGAAAGGAGGATGAGATGCGTGTTGACCTTCAATATCACGAGCATAAGAGGTAGATGCCATTTGTGCTGGAAGACTTTTTATGTCGAAACCAGCAAACCTGCTTTGATACCAAATGAAATTCCACTAGAGGGGGGGTGAATAGTGAAATACGATGCAAGTTGATAAAAAATAAAGCAATAAGGCACAACACAATAAACACAGGATTTATACTGGTTCGGTCAAAACCCTAACCTACATCCAGTCCCCAAGCAAACCACTTGAGCTTTCCACTATAACATCCGAGTCACCGGATAAATAGTACAACACCCTCTTCCTCAGAGGTCTTCTTCTCTCAACAGAGAAGGGGCATACCCTCTTCCACAGAGGTCTTCTTCTCTCAACAGAGAAGAACAACACCCTCTTTCACAGCGGTCTTCTTCTCTCAACAAAGAAGGGCAACACCCTCTTTCACAGAGGTCTACTTCTTTCAACAAAGAAGGAAAACAATGAATAACAGAGTTACAATACTTCCTATAGAACCTTCAGAATGATATGAATGCACGAATGAAGGATTCTCAGAATGTTCTGTTTGTCAATCAGAGGATACTCTTTGTCAAAGAGCTACACTTGACTTTTTCTCTTTTCTTTCTTTTCTTTTTCTCTTTCTTTTTCAAGGCTCTCTTTTCAAATAATGAATAGGAATTTTTCTCGTTGTAAGCTCACATGTCCATTCCATGTTGAATAGTTTATTTGAGTGTGTTTATATAGCTTTTAAAAAAGTAGTCGTATACTTTTTGAAATCGTAGCTTTTTTGAGATGTGAAATGTTATGTCATTTCAAAAACATCTTTAGAGAAATTCGAGAAAGCCTTTTTCCATAAAAGTAAAATATAGGGTACACTAGTCGTTGTAATATTTTAGGTAATACATATTTTATATAAAAAGTCTATTTCTTACAATAGTACATTGAACGTTGGATTGTAGTTTTGTCTTTATTCTAATTAATGATTTGAGGTACATAAGTACTTCTTTACTTTAAATGAGTGTAAGTACAATGAGTGCTTTGAGATATTTATTTGTACATAGTCATGTCAAGTGTTTTCTTTATGTTGTGTTTTTCAAAGTCTTCAGAGAGAATGAGGACTACAAGAAAATCGACATTCTTAAGAAGGATATTTAACAAGGAGTTTTTACAGGAGGTATTTAATGTTGTACAAAGAGAATGATGACTTCAAGTAAGTCGACATTCTATGGGTTTGTAAAAAGGTAACTAGAGTCTTTTCAAAACCTTTATTATATTTGTTTTCTTTGTGTAGCCGATTTTCATGTTTTGTCTTTTTCCTATATTTGAAATCATTTCTTTAAAGATGGTAACTAGAGTCTTTTCAAAACATATTATATTTGTTATGTAGCCGATTTCATGTTTTGTCTTTTTCCTATATTTGAAATCATTTCTTTAAAGAAGGTAACTAGAGTCTTTTCAAAACATATTATATTTGTTTTTCTTTATGTAGCTGATTTCATGTTTTATCTTTTTCTTATATTTCTTTTCATGTTGTCTTGTATATGATGTAAGGTACAATTATTACATTTTGAAATCATGTCAAAATACCTTTTTCATAAAGGGTTGTAAGAAGGTACAATTATTAGTTTTCAAAAAGGAGCTTTTTGAAACTATCGTATACTTTTATGATATAGCTTTTATGAATGAGTATGTAATATGCAATATGCATGTTCCTGAAGGTTCTGTTACATATGACTCTAAAGAAGAAAAAATCTTCATCTTGAGGTAGCCGATCTCTTCAGTTGATCTTTAGGAATGCATGGCTCATCAAGCTTTTTCTTCAAGGAGTATGATTGCACCATAGTTGTACTTGAATAGGAAGTCTCCATCCTTTTTGGGTGAGATATCCTTGCATCAAATACTCGTTAGATTTATGGCAAAACATATTCAGTCATAATATAACATTTTTCAAGATGACATATTATCATATCATATAAAATCAAATCCGACAATGTATCATATTATGTGACATCAAAACAGAGTTTCTTAACAGGATGCTGCTTGGAGCTTATGTTGACGGAAGAAGTCTGTGAGCTGTAACTGGAAGAAGCAATAACAGGTGAAGTGTTCATATTACTCACAAACTCGAACACACGACCCTTTTTGGGTTCACCTGCTGCAGTCACCCATGCTGCAGGATCAAATGATGGATGCTGAGTAGCGTCATCACCATATCGCTCTACCATCTGTTGCTCATATGCCTCCTACAAAATAATGTTTACAATATGCATTAATAATTAATAATAACATTATGATAACTTGCATATTGCAATGATTATTAATAGAATAAATACATATCGTTGTCGTTCTCTTCTTCAATGATACGAAGTCTCCCGTGGTCTTCCGTTTATGTGTTTCAACAAACATATCTTTATATGGTACAATGCCTCTTTTTTTTGCTTCCTGCGAAGTTAAATGATAAAAGATTTAGTTAATAAGTTTGCAACAATACTTATAAAATTGATATTATATATTGATGAATTACCATTTTCTTCAGGTGGCTCCCAAAAGTCTTAGATTCACCTGTGTGTAGATGGGCTTCGGGCATTTTCGCTCAATTTTGTGCAGCATTCGCAGAGCAATTTCGAAATGCATCCCCCGCCCACTTGTCGCACATTCCCTCCCAATAATCTCTCCTGATAGTAATAGGGCCATGGCCCTTCCACTGTAGTGGATCATCTATTTCGCCAGATACTTTTTTTGTTGCAGTCTTCATATTGTGCAACGTGTCTGCAAATCGATTGGCAGCCACCCTCTGTCACATCTTCCTTTCATCATGTTCCTCCACCGTAGTCGTGAAGCGATTCGAAGCCTATATATATTTTCAAAAAGTTAGTAGACAAGATTATAAAAAAAAAATTAAATATGAAACACATTAACTATGACAAACAACTGTATACTGTGAATGAGGACCATAATCTGTCTATCACCTCTTTTGGATACTCTTTCCATTGAGCGACTGGTCCTGGTAGATGTTGAAGAAGTGAATTCCTAATCTCGCGTACTACTTCTTGTGGCTCAAACCTCGTGTTGTATATGAATTGGTACACAATAAATATCAATATAAAATATTTATAAGATATGCAATAATTGAAAATAAAATACTTACGGTCGATTATCAATATACACTATTCGAATGAGTCTTCTTGTGCCAGACTGAGAAGACCCTGCATCCTGTGTTGGCTCCTGACTTGTGTGATCAACTGGTGTAGGTGGGTCGTGTACAGGCGAAACATCATCTGTAAAAAAATACGTTAGAAATTCTCAGAATGTGCATTTCAACTAATCAAGCATCCAATTAGTTAAAGGATATACCTATCACAGGAGCCCGTGAAGATGAAGGTTGGGTCTGGCTACTACTGGATGAACGACCACTGTAACCTCCATGAACCATATTCTAACAAATAACAAACGTCATACAATATATTCAAATAATTTGCATCAAGTATTATAATACATTCAAATCATTTGCATCAAGTATTGCAATACATTCAAATGATTCGCAACAAGTATTACAATACATTCAAATAATTCAAATCATTCACATCAAGTACAATACAATCCATTCATTTGCATCAAGTATTACAATACATTCAAGTCATTCACATCAAGTATTACAATACATTCAAGTCATTCACGTCAAGTATTACAATACATTCAAGTCATTCACATCAAGTATTGCAATGCATTCAAATCATTCGCATCAAGTATTACAATACATTCAAATAATTCAAATCATTCACATCAAGTATTGCAATACTTATTCTCACTAGCAGTGTTCTGTTGGGCTAACCTACGCAGATGTGGTTTTTCAACTATTCAAGGGATTCAACATAAATAAACTCAAGTGATATTAACACTCAATCTTCGATAGCTTCTTTATGGCAATCAAACTTCCCAGAGGTTGTTTGGCAACGGGACTTCACCGGTGTTTTTATAGCATTTTTTGTAGCAATGGAGAGCATCAGATTGCATGGCCTCCTTCATGAAGAACTTTGTTACTTAATGCAAAGGGATGTGAAAACAGGAAGCGGAATATACTTTTTCGATGGGTTGTTCAGTATGAATGTAGAGGAGATAGGGACGCATGCCAATTGAACATGATGTTAATGGTGATACTATGAGAAAAAAAAACAAACAAAATATACAACACTATCTACCTATGTTATTAGTAATTATAGGAATTGTAGTAAGAAATGGACCCTAATGCTTGGTGAACTTTGACTTAAAACAGATAACAATAAAAAAAATGGGTGGCTATATACACAGAAGGGGACTGAGAGTGTAGATGGAGGCTGGATACAAGTGTTGAATACCTCTATGCTACTGTAAGCACATAGTGTATAGGTGAGCAGCAGTATGAAGAGCTGTAACCAAAAAGCAAGAACCAGAATAACTGTTGGCCCAGTAATGAACTATATATAAAACATGACGAAACTAAGTAGATGGTATAGATATGAACAACGATGGTTAATTAGACAAATTCTAAACCTACAGATGCCACACGGATTTTGGTTATTCATAGCAACCAACGTACAGGAGAAAAAAAAAAGCTAGATAAGGCTAATTGGCATAGAAGCAACTAGGCTAACGACTATATAAGAAAATAGGAAAAAAATGATAGATGGATTATGCCAAAAACCCAAGTCTAGAATGGGGCTAATGCAATAATATATAAGGCATGATATACCTGATGAAATGGCCTGCTTACCTGTGATAACTAATTTATGAATCAAACTGCTGAATGGTAGATTTATTGTATAACTTCCTATTCTCAAACGTCCCAGGCCTGGCAGCAGGTGACAACCTACCTGGTGTGGCAATATCTATGCACACAGTAAATTCCTGCCCACGAAGGCTAGGCTTCTCAACAGATTGTGATGAACCTTTAGGCACTATTGTTAATCAAGCATCCAAAAGAGTTATCAGCGATGGCAGCGGTATATGAAATAAACCGAACTGAAGGTAGTTAAGTGCTATTGATCAAAATAAAATGGAGATCAAAGAGACGACTCCATAATTTAACAAAGTGACTACAGAGATTGTAAAAGGGAAACAGAGGCACGATGTTATACTATAGGAATAGAAGAGAGCAACGAGAAGAGCCGATCTTCTATTGCAAAATAAGAACGGATGTTGCAATGAACATGAATCTATACTGCTCAAGGAAATGGAACGTGGATATCGTAGATATGTGCCAAAGAGGAAAAAAAATGCTGATGAGGAAGATGATGAACTAACAATCGGTTGCAGAGGAACCGAATGGGTACACTGACGATATATAGGGACCCAAATGTAATGAGAAGTTGAAATGTTCAGATGACGCTGCATTAACATGCCGCAGAGGTATCCCCATACCTCTCAAAACCAGAAGGAATACGAGGCAAATATAATGATCGATAAAAAAAAAAACAAGAAAAATCAAGTTCTGAAGCAGAGATCTAAAGGGGGATCCAAAACTCGACGGAAAGTTAACATGAAAGCAAAATTTGGCAGGAAATCTGGACTGGGATTCAGATGAATACTGTCAGATTGTTGAATCTGACCCCCTGCCGGAAACCGCAGGGGGTCGACCCCCTGTCAGAAAACAGAAATTACCTGAGCGTCTCCGGGCGGCGGCGAAAGGCTGACAGGGATCGGTAGCCGGCGAACGATGGACGGTGGGGGCCGGAGAGAGGCTGACGGGATGGATAGGGCGGCGGGAGGGAGAGGGAGCAGCGAAAGAAGAAAAGAAAAAGAGGGTTGGGATTAGGGGTTATGCGACATTTAGCGACGGCTTAGCGACGGATTAATTCTGTCGCTAAGCTGCCGTAAATCAAAACACGAAAATGGCGATGGAATATATTCTGTCGCTAATTCCGTCGCTAAATCACGACGGAATATTTTTGGTCGCAAAAGACGTCGCTAAATGGTGCATCCATTACAACAAAATATTCCCTCGCAAAATCCATCGCTAATTAGCGACGGATTTTGCGAGGGGATATATTCTGTCGCTATTTTCGTAAATTTCATTGATTATAGCAATGGATGTATTTCTCTCGTTAATCCATCGCTAACGAGCGACAGAATAATTCTGTCGCTAAATCCCGTCGCTAATCACCTATTTTCTTGTTGTGAAAGTCAGAAGAGGGACAAATAAGAAGGCCAAATTGCAGGGTTTGCTTAACATATCGCAGAATTCATTTAACTGCAGACTAGTTGTCGGTAGTAGGACGAGCAAAAAACTAGCAGATTTTATTAACTTTAAAGGCTAGGTCAGGGCAGGATAAAGTAAAATATTGGAGCACCCCAATAATACTTCTATAAAAAGTTGAATCATGAAAAGGATTCCCATACATAGATAACACCTGAAAGGAAGCAAGAGGTGTGTGGATGGGCTTAGCTCCAGCCAGCACGATTTAATAAATACATACAATACTTTTGTTGAGATAAAATTAGTCATTATGGTATTTTAATAACTTCAATACCCAAAAAGAAATGACGTTCACCAAGATCTTTAACAACAAAAGTTTGGATAAGATTGAATATAAGATTGAATGGACTATTCAGATGTGTCTATGACCAAAATATCATTCACATAAACTAATAGAAAGATCTGTAACTTATCTTTCTTCAAAATAAATAAAGATGTATCAATATGAGAGTTGACAAATCCAATGATTAATAAGGCATTACATAGGGAGCTTGTTTTAAGCTATAAAGAGCTTTTTGCATACAACAAACATGATTAAGATATATGTTGTCCTTGAACCTTGAAAGTTCCTTAAAAATGACTTCATGAAGGTCATCATGGAGAAAAGCATTATGTATATGTAGTTGCCTTATGTGCCAATTATAACTAACAACAATGGAAAGAACAATTCTAATAGTAGTAGGTTTCACTATAGGACTAAAGGTTTCAAAATAATCAATTCCTTCTTTCTAATCATACCTCTTACCTACTAAGCGAGCCTTGGTGGAATAAAAGTCAAGGTATTATTTTAAAGAAGTGCACTAAATTCAGTGAACATAGTCTCATGCCACTTAGGGTGTTGGTTAGTCTGACATAAGGTTCTGGGTTCAGTATCTTGAGCAATTTGAGCTACAAGAGCAACAGGGAGAGGATACAAAGTTGACGCATAAACTTTAGGGGTATGGGTGTTATCTTAAGACCTTATCACCATTGTGTGAGTTCTCAACAATGGCGCCACACTAGACAATTCTAGAGAAGGTTCAACATCAGGAGAAGTTGGTGAGGGTTTCAGGCGACTAAGGTACAAGAGATGGAGGATCAAGTGAGGTTGGCCTACAAATAGGTGGGTTAGGTACACACTTAGGAGAGGATATCGTGCTAACAATGAATGGAGGAGACATGATGGATGTGGATAAACTCGGTTTAGGAGCAAGTGTAGAAAGAAAATTTTTGTTCATCTAAAATAATATGTTTATAGATAATGACTTTTCCTGAAGCTATATTAAGACATTGGTAACCTTGGTGACTATTACTGTAACCCAAGAAAACATGTTTTTCCATTTTAAAATCTAATTTATGATCCCTATAAGGTCTAAGACATGGAAAACATGCACATCAAAACACCTTCAAAATTTTGTAATCAGACTTTTATTTAAATAGAACATCAAAGGGGAACTTATTTTTAATGACAGAAGAAGGCAACCGATTTATTAAAAACACGGCTATAGCAAAGGCATAAGACCATAATTTAATTGGTACAGTTACTTGACTCATCAAGTATGACAATGTTTTCTTTCAGCAGCTCCATTTTGTTCGTGTGTGTGAGGACATGAAACCCTACATATAATTTTACATTCTTTAAAGGAGTCTAGAGCTTTATACTCCCCACCTCCATTAGTTTGTAGAGATTTTATTTTTCTCTCAAGCAGATTTTTAACTTTTGCCTTGAATATGCCAAAAACACTAGCAACATCAGATTTATGGGCAATCACGTATATTCATGTAAACTTATAATAAGCATCAATGAAATGAACATAAAATCTATAATGATTGATACTAAAGATGGGTGCATGCTCTCAAACATCAAAATAAATAAATTCAATAGGTTCAAAAACTTTATGAGAAAAAGCAAAACATGGTTGAGCATGACTCTTTCCCTGTTGACATGAACTGTAAATTTTATGCATAAAACTATGGTAATATGGCAAACCAATTTTTCACACAATACTTTGCACAACTTGAACTACACACCTGATGCCATTGATCTAGAGATGCTCTTTCTCCTACGAAAGTTGCTGCATGAGTCTTGCTCTTTATTTTATCTTTGTTTAACTGGGGTATCTCTGGCTAGAGCAGGTACAATAGGCAAATAAACAAAAATTGTCTATGAAACAGAAGAAGATGCTAGAGATGTCATTGGGGTTTCAACAGAACAAGATTAAGGAGAGAAACGAAGGTTCCCACGTGCCTTGCTCTGATGATACCATAAAAGAGCTAACAAGAGCTCAATGCAAAAAAAAAAAAGGCTCACAGCAAAACACATAAATTAACGTGGTTCGGTGTTATCCGCCTACGTCCACGAAGAAACCTCACAAAACACAAATTAATGTGTGTGGAGGTGATGACCTTTATTTACATAAGTGTTCAAGGCATAGGGGACGTCCCCTACAATGAATAGGATAAGCCTCATCAAAAGGTTGTTTACATGAAATAGAACTTGTACACAATAGGGATGCTTTGTTATCCATTTTCTGAGGAGTCTTGCTACAGTCCTTAGGAGACGTCACCTTTAGTGGAGAGTCTAATTCAGTTGGACTTGTTGAACATGATCAACATAATTCAGTACCTTCATGGGAGAGTCTAAATCACCACAATTCGTTTGGCCTTGTTGTTGATCATAACTCAGCACCTTCGTGGAAGAGTCCAAGTTAGATTGGACTTGATCTTGATCATCACGATGCTGTTCCTGATCCTGATCCTTATCTTTAACACTTTCTATTATTGCTTCTGTTCTTAGAAAAAGCTTCGACACCCAGAAAATATGGTACTTCATGATGGCACATCTCTTTCTTTGTATTTCATATTTGAATTTGTTCATTGATTGTACATTTGAAGCCTCCTTGCATTCCCTACCATGTGGTTTTCTACTTGCAAGCGTACGTCTCATTGGTATATATATATATATATATATATATATATATATATATATATATATATATATATATATATATATATATATATATATATATATATATATATATACTTTTCGAAAAGAAAAATCCCACTAATAGATATCAGCCGTATTCATTGGCGAACGTTTTGCATTGCATGTCCACTTCTTTTTATGTACATTATACACAATAGCAAGTTTATGTCTAAACACTTTCAAGTTAGTAGCTGTCAGTAACCTGCGAGGACACTTGATGTCATAACAGATGACTTTTCTTCTTTTTCCAGTTTGCCGACAATGAAGAGCTGCGATCTGAGTGGGCTGCAGCAAAATGAAACATCAAATTGAAGCTTGTTTCATTCATTAAAGAAAAAAGCAGGCTATGTTAATTATCAGCCCAGATGTAATGTTTGACATGCAGGTAGATCCTAGAAGCGTTTTAGTTTTCACATTAATCTTTTACTGATGATGGTAAAAAAAAATTGAATGACCAAAATTTTATATCCTGACCTGCTAGACTTTATCAACATTTTTTTGAATGAATCACAAGTTGAGGTATGCCAACTAGACTGGATCTGGATCTGGATCTGATATGAAATCTTATAAAGCATACTGTGTCCATATATTAATTGGAACCCATAGGTCTGACCTGAACTTTTATTCAGGCCTCCTTGATAACAAACCTGGAACCATTGAACCCTATACCGGATGGAATCGTGTCATACCCGACCCACTGACACCCTTAAGTGCAGACAAGTGAGCCCCATCAAACCACATATATATACAGGGAGGAAAATTTTCACCTGTATTGAAAATTCAGTGTTTGACCTGAACTTTTATTCAGACCTCCTTCATACCAAACCTGGAGCCTATTGGACCCTGAATGGGTTGAGATCGGGTCATACCCGACCCACTGACACCCCTAAGTGAAGACAAGTGAGGCCCATCAAACCGCATATACAGGGAGGAAAACAATGTCTCCATATTGAAAATTCAGTCCTTTGTACATGGCATCCTTCATAAAGAGTTGAAGTAATGCACCAGTTATGCACACTAGCATCTACCTATAAGGCAAGTGCAATTAGATTCATTTGAAAGAGTGAGAAATCCAGAGTGAGTGCAAGATGAATAGTTGTTGGAGTGTCACTATTTGTGAATTTGTCTCAACACCATCATCACCACATCAGGCCTCGGTCTACCCATGAAATTTTCTATTTTCTTTAAACCGATTAGATAAAAGAATAATTGCAAATAATTTATGGAAAGCTTCTCACTTTTATACATGTCTTTCGGCACATTATTTTTCCTTCATGTTTCAAATTACTACTGATCATGGGGCACGTTTGGAAGTGAGAAAATACTAGGAAAAGTGAAGGTAAGAAAAAAAAATTGCATCTTTTCCAACCATCCAAACGAAAAGTATGACTTTTGATAGAAAACATTTCTCCTCTTGGGGGGTCTCGCTCTCTCTTTCTCGCACACTTACACTTTTCTCACATTTCTTCACTCCATTATTCTCATGCTATACAAAACTTCTCATAGAAAAAGTTTTCTTTTCTTATGAGAATTTGTCTTGCTTCTAAACGTGCCCTAAATTTTTTTCAGTTTTGTCTTTTTTAGTCAACCTAAATGACTAAATTGCCCTATATAGTATGCCTTTTTAATCTTGCGGAGTTTAATTTAAACACTGACAAATGGAAAAATAGATGACATTTTTCTTGAAATTGAGCCCACATAATATGACTAGATTGCTCAAATCATATAGACTCACTAAGCAATAATGAATATGTTTCATATGGTCTAACATAGAACAATGGTTAAAATGTTTTTCAGCTTAGGTATGTCATGAGCTCAAGATCAGTTGCAATCACCATGAGCAGGGCGAACTTGAACACCACAAACTCAGCTTCTTTACTAACCAAGACTTGACCCATGGTTCGGGTACGTAGTCGATCTAGTTCACTAAGAGATTTCACTTTCAAAGTAGGCAACAATATAAGAGCTCATTGTCTCACACCCACTTACTTGGTCTGATTGGCTGCAAGGTTGACCTTGGACTCCGTTCCATGCCTCATTTCATAGAGAACGCCAAAGGGGTTCTATTACATTCCATCCATATCCCAATTTCAATAAGTTCATTAATATGATATATCATTGATGTATTTTTTTTTTCGGCTTCAAATGATTGGTTGGTATCAAGATATTTTTTTAATATTTAGATTTTGATATGATTTAGAGTAGTTATTAAACTTCTCATTTGTTAGCATATAATCTTCTTAACAAATAGACGAGTCCATTAGATTTACATATTTTTTATTGACAGGTATAGGTATAAAATATCAATTATATCAAGACCTGAGCTGAAAACTGAACTTGTTAAAACCCGAATTATATATGAACCCATTAAACCATATGGGTCTACATTTTTTTCTGCCATACACAGACCAAACTCAGACTCGAACCAAAATGGGTCGGTTTGGATCTAATTTTTAGACCCAATTAAGAAACGAGGACCCCACCCGACCCATACCCGCACATGTTAACGTATGTGAGTCTATAATTTCTAGACATAGCTGGACCCGAATTAGATCGATGTGTTTTCTCATTTTTATAATGTTTTAAAATAATCAATGTATTTATGATTCTCATTATTTTTACATTCAATATTGATAAATATATTTGATATAAACCTTTTTTAAACATTTGAGTTATCTTATAAAGCCTAAACATATACATGGCCGAGAAAATTTCAAAAATGATGACTTAAGGGTTCAATCAAATTCTCAAATATAAAGTTAATACTTAAAAAATATAATAGAAAACAAATATCATGTTATAAAAATAGTAAAAAAAAACGAATAACATTACTCCTAAAATAGTAAATAATCCAAGTTGACTATATCTTTATTGTTGGATCTAACGTTTGGCAACTAGTTCCATGCAAACAAGAATGTGTGCCACCATCTCTCTCTCTCTCTCTCTCTCTCTCTCTCTCTCTCTCTCTCTCTCTCTCTATATATATATATATATATATATATATATATATATATATATATATATATATATATATAGGTTAATATTGGCTACTAATGAAGGTATGAAAATAATGAATAGAAACACTTTTTTCTTTATAATTTTTATAATTTTTTGTAGACCAAATATCATGAATGTGATCTATGTGATTTGTTTAGTAAAAAAAACTTGATTTGGATTATACAATGACAAGTAATTTAATTTTTACAAGACTCTAAAAATCAATAGCTCACAATGTTCCAAAATTCCATAACTCAATAACTCAAATGATCACATTTTTTACATGAAAAGCATGATCCAAGGATTAATCCTTAGCAAACAAACGATGTTGAACACATCTATGTGGTTAAATTGAGTTTATGCAAGTTTCACTTATGATTTTTAACTCATTAGTTTCCTACCTTCATTAGTAATCAATATTAATCATATATATATATATATATATGAATTTGAATTAGTTGGACGGCCTGCCCTATTAATTATAATAATAGTCATTCATCGTTAAGAGTTCAAACTGTACCTTTTCTCTTTTAGGAGGATGAATGAGTTATTTTTTCAATATATATATATAGATAGATAGATAGATAGATAGATAGATAGATAGATAGATAGTTTAATATTTAAGTATCTTAGTGGGTTATAATGAATCGGGGTTGAGATGAAATTCACCACCAGTAGTGATGTTTTCAGTAGCCACCGCACATTATGGTTGTACGTCATGTGTGGTGGACTTTGAATATCACCTGAGTTCAAATTGTTTACCTTTTCTCTTTTACGAGGATGAATGAGTTATTTTTTAAATTTTCAAAGGACAATGCTAAAAACCAAAAAGGAATCACACTTTTCAAGATGACAGATGTTGACCTGAGGCCCCTGTTAGACTATTTTTAAGAAAAGTATAACCCATATTTGGAATTTTACAAAAAATGAGGCTCGTATTTGGATTTAGAGGAAAAACGTTGGCTGCTAAATGAAATTTTCCCTTAAAATTAATATTGATTTCATAAGGACAGAGATCAAGCCGGCTTAGTTCATCATGCGGTTATAAATTGTCTACATTGATTTGATAAGCTTCATATGTTCTTTGTCTCAGGATCATTTAAGGAAGGGCCTGCTTGTGCTTGCTAATGAATGTTCTTGGAAAGACAAGCCACCCGATAGTGAATGATGCTTAACTTATTTTGTTTTTACAACCCAGGTTTTCAATCACACCAACAAAACAAGTTTCGTAAAGCTCTAAAAATTCAGAGACTTAAAATTTCATTAAAAAAAAATTGTTTTTTGAAATGTAACGAAAGTTTTTTTAAAACATAAAACTTATCTGATATTCAAGCTTATTATAGGTAAAAGAAGTAAAGTATAACAAATAGTTTCATTCTATTGAATGAACATCAAAGCTTTTACTCACAAACACAAAGATTAAGAGACACTTCAAATTAACCTAATCTATACCAAAATTATAATTAAGTCATCGTCTATTGTTCGTTCATCTTTTAAGTACTTGAATTTTTTTTAAAGAAAACAAATGAGACAACTTCATGTCTTAGTAGGTACTAAGAGACCTTTATTCAGTCTTTAGTATAGACGAATTATGACCCCAATTCTCATAAATAACATCACATAAATCAATCGAACATATCTAAATTATGTCTTTTAACAATCACAGTATTAATTTGCAATCTCTTAAACATAAATGAATCTAAGTAATTATAATGATCATAATGAATTGTTTGCATCTCGCAAGCCTTTAAAATCTAACAATCATAAAGAATTGCTTACATCTCCCCTTCTTTGTAATTAGAATACCATAAGAAAAGAAAAGATAATAACTGACAAAAAAACTTTAGGAGATCCCCCAACAACAGCTTCTACGATTACAATACATTAAAGGAGAGCACGTTGGGATAACGAAACTAGATCCCTAGATCTCTGTTGACAATTACACATCCTCAAATTAAATGGATAATCTCACCACATGGCAGCCTCTTATTGGCTCACCGCTACTACAATCAATGAGCCCTCAAAGAAATCAGAAACTGTTTTAGCCACCAGCAAGATAAGATCAAAACATATATGGGTGCATTCAAATTGGGTGTGAGGCAGACTGAGGTTGTCCAACATCCACATTCATCTAAAATGAGGTGGGTATTCATAGTTGGATACCCGTACATCAACAAATTCTTGGATCTATATCAGATACCCGTACTACGTGGGTTGGCTTAAGGCTTTCAAGTTGAAGGAGGCTGAGAGGGTTCAATACACTCCAGGGTGTGAGTCCTTTGCAGAAAAGTTTAAGCTCATGGAAAACTATCCTTCGTGGAATAGTACTCGAGGAGTTTTGCACTGCGAACACATTTTCATAAAAAAAAAAAAATCTCTTTTTTAAATACAAAGAAGTCTTTTTTTTTTAAAGACAAGCCAGTTATACAACTATACCATTGGGTTTTGAACCCGCAACGTCCCAACACAAGGTGACGTGCACTAACCGGCTCCTACCAGACAAGCAGAGCCAGGGACTCCGCTTAATTGGTAGGAGCAGTTAGTGCTTTGGATGTTGCAAGTTCGAATCCCAATGGTATATGGTTGTATAACTTAACTGGTAAGGGTATGCCTAACCCAGCTTTCTCTGTAAAAAAAAAAAGGTTAATTTTTAATACAAAAACATAAAATTAATCATAAAAAAATTAGAATAAGCTTTTACTAATCCTCCAGGGAGGTGATCTATCCTCCCTCGAATTAGTATCAGGGGAGGTACCCTCGATCTGCTCTGATTTTGTTGTGCTTAACTCAACGATTGTGGGCCTCGTGTTCATCATTGTCCAAATTTCCAAGAACAATACCTGGCCCCACTCATCCCTCTAAATTAATGGCCAAGGGCACGCTGCCACCTCAGCACACAATGAGTACCTCAACATGGACACCCTTACCGGGGGGGGAGGGCCGTGTCTGACGCCGTGAAACCCAAAACTGAATCCAACCACTACCTGCCACGTGTGCCCTAAGTATGAGATCAGATGCAACACCCCTGCCAAATCATTCCCTCCTAAAAAAAAAAAACCCACCCGACCCCCAAAATAATCCAAAATCTTTTCAGCTTCCAACATGGCCCCACCATAGTGACAAAAGTTTTTATCGGCAATTTTTCTTTTTTCAAAAACTCACGAGAAATTGAAAAAAATCCATAAATCTTGCATTTTTTTCGGCAAAATCTCGGCAATAAAAAATTAATTAAAAAATATATAAATTATTTTTATAAGAAAATATTAATAAAAATTATTTAAAAATAAAAATATAGGATTTTTTTCATGATAAATAGCTGTTTAAAACATAAATATTTATGTTTTTTCATAAATCTTGGATATTTTGAAAATCTTGCAAGAAATTGCCATTTTTTAACTTTCAGGCCATTTCTCGCGATATTTTTCATAAATTTAGTGATATTTGTCACACAGGGACCAATTAACACACTCCCCTTCCCTGGCTGGACTCACCCACCCTATTGCTCATGGTAGCCAAGCTTATCCCTTGTACCTTTGAAAATCACTCTAATGGTTTTTCATCAATTACGGTTTTGTCCCCATGCCAGCCAAAGTGACGAAGGCCTACTAACCACTCCCAAATCTTGCAACCATTGGTTTAATTCGTCCCATGTCATCGCCTCCGTGTAAAGGCATTCATAGTTAGATAAGTTCCCAAATTCCATCTCATCTCGAGCCAAATATCGGCAGCAAGCAGCTAGACACGCCACATCATCAACCCTGTAGGGCTATGGCCCACCCATAGTTGGTGATGTGCCGCATCATCTTATGAGTTGTCCGAGTCTTGCTTCTATGAATGGGTGTGACACCACATATTAGTCATATGGGTTACCAGAAACGCTATAAGAGCGTGGGAAACGCGTTTCCGATATGAGAAACATAAGGTTTTCAAATCATTTGAAAAATGCGAAAAAAAAAAATCAATGTGGGAAACGTGTTTCCCATACTACGGTGTGTTTTTCCCAGCATTTCCGTTTTATGGGATACATATTTTTTTGTTTCGTTTCTGGTTTCCCCTTTCATATGCGCTTCCCAAGATGTTTCCCGTTTCCCGTTTCGCTTTTTTGGTAACCTTGATTTGACCTAACAAAAGGGTCCCCCTCAAGTATGTTGCCAACTTGTTTGGTGCAAAATTGACCCTTATTGCTAAGTTTTCTTTCGAACACTGCTTGGTGTGGTCGACTTGTACCTTTTTATTACTCAACTTTTGTCCAAGATGGCCAAATCAAGTTATTAAAAACACTGGACATCTCCATGGATGTGGACTTGGGTTGTCTGGTTTCATGAACTAATAATCATCCAAACAAGTCCATCCCAACCACGGGATCACGTGAATTATGTATGGGCCATAATGTGCCTAAGATATCATTCAAACCGTGGGTCTCTTGTGCCAACCCTCCTGTACTAGTCAATTCATGATAAAGCTTATCATATTGATCCAAGATTCTTTTTTATTAGAGCTTCTTATGTGCCCCGTCACCTTACAAGTCATCTTATGAGTTGTCCAAGTCGTGCTTCATGGATGTGTCCGGCACCACGTATTAGCTGCATATTTGACCTAACACCATGGGGTCGTCTCCCTCAAGCATGTTGTATGTGTTTGGTGCAAAATTGACCCTTGTGGCTAAGCTTTCTTTAGAACACTGCTTAGTGTGGTGCAGTTGTAGCTGTTTACTCAACTTTGATCTTACGCAACACTTTGTGCAAGATGCCCAAGTCATCTTCATTAATATATAGCAGCACTGGGACATCTCCATGGATGTGGACTTGGGTTGTCTGGTTTCATGAATCATCCAAACAAGTCCATGCCCATCATGGAATCGCGTGAATTATGGGTCTTAATTGGCCTAAAAGACCATTCAAACCGTGGGTTTCTTGTGCCAACAATCCTCTATTAGTCAATTCACTATAAAGCCAATCACATTGATCCAAGATTCGCATATGGCTAGAACTTCTCATGCCTATATCCAACTCGAATTGCATAAAAATTCAACATGTTCCCACGAGAAATCTCATAATTTCTAATGAGTGAAAGGTGCCAAACTTTTCATTTGACCCACTACTTGGTTCATTTGTTGCTCTCACAATCTTCATCAATCTCAACATCCATTTTACTTGGTTTATGAAACCAGGTTTGTGCCATCCAAACAGACATAGAACCTGGTTTTGAGCTTTTAACATTGTTTTTACTGAAAACTTGGTTTCTTGTCATCCAAACGAGCCCTTAATAATTTCCACAGCTTCGAAGTAGGGTTCCTATAGAGGCTTTGGATCGAAATGGATATTAAGACTAAAACTTGTCATTCATGCCTCATGATTGGTAGTAGCTACATAAGGTAAAACTCTGAAACCATGGTTAGTTAACTAGTTTGTGGTGGAATCGCCAAATAATGTTGAAATAGAATGATTAATTTAATTCCTTCATGTACTACATGGCACATTTACATGGGAGGGTTGTGTATGTTCGCCCCCGATGATTCACTGAATCCCACGTCCGTGTTCGGGGGATCGAATGAGCGCCACGTATTCATGCAGATGGGGCTCGTATTCCCGTGTATGTTGACATAACTTTGCATCGGACTCTGGTGTTGTTGCAAAGACTTAAGTACCCTTTATTGTTATTTTTCTCATAAAGTGATGGTTTGAAAAAATGACAAAAATGCCCTTCATTTAAAAAAGAAAAAACAAATAGTTCAAAAAAAGGACAAACATGTCCTCCATCCAGAAAGTCGAGGATGATGTTGACTCTTCAAAGTCTTCTTCTTTTTCTGTTCAAAAAAAGGACAAACATGTCTTCTTCTTCTTTCTCCGTAAAACACTGTAAAACCCTTTCTCTCTCTAGAGAAGAAATCAAGGGAAACAAAGAGTTCTTCCTGGAGAAGGCCATGAACATCAACCCTCTCACTCTCTCTCCCTTCTCTCTCTACTTCTGTGCACATCCAACAGACGATCCTACATTGCTCCATCGTCATTCTTCTTCTTCCTTCTTCGTAAAACACTGTAAAACCCTCTCTCTCTGTAGAGAAGAAATCAAGGGAGGTAAAGGGTTCCTCCTGGAGAAGGCCATGAACACCAACCCTCTCACTCTCTCTCTCTTCTCTCTCTACTTATGTGCCTGATTTAGAGTTTTTGCCCTTACAGGAGGGGGGTCCAGGGGGGGCCGCCCCTGGCGGGGGCTCGGGGGGCAGCGCCCTCCGGACCAAATTTTTTTTGGGCCTTCCAACAATGATTTGTAGTATTATCGGGCTTTCCTACAACAATTTGTAGTATTTGTAGTGTCTTCCGTAAATCGCAAAACGCTATAGCGATTTGTAGTGTCTTCCGTAAATCGCTATAGCGATTTGTAGTGTCTTCCGCAAATCGCTATAGCGATTTGTAGTGTCTTCCGCAAATCGCTATAGTGATTTGTAGTGTCTTCCGCAAATTAGGACCAACTTGTCAGAGTCATATCTCCCTAACCGGAGGTCATATTCCAAATCCGTAAAAAGTGGTGTCTTCGTTATTGAGTCTAGTTTATTTCTGTAAATTTTCAGCAATTTCTATTGTCATTTCATTCTCCATTTTAACTTCAACGATACATTACAACCACAATCATCAAAAGAAAGATTGCCCAAGCTAAGAGTTACCGTTCTCGTCCTCCTCCTCGACAGCAACCCAGTCGGTGCAGTCGCGCTGAGGATGGCCAGCAGAAGCTCCACCACGTCGTCTTCCTCTCCCTAGCGAGGAGGTCTCAGCGGAGCCATCGTTCCGGTGACGGGTGTTCATCTCGTTCCGGTGACGGGTGTTCTACGAAATGTAAATCCCCCCTTCTGTAAGGGCAAAAGGCCATGAACACGCTGGGAGGAGCCCCCAAACCCTCCTCCTGTAAGGGTAAAAACTTTGAATCAGGCTCCACAACAGTCAATGTGCAGGGTTGATGTTCATGACCTCCTCCAGGGGAGATTTCTTTCTCGGATAATCCTGCAGTGCAGAGACTGGGTCTTAAATAATCATCTTCGGGGCACTTAAGTCTTTACAACCACTCCTTTTCAAGAACCGTCATTTTTTTTTGCACCAATGGAGGAGAGGGTACTTAAGTCTTTGCAATCGCATCAAACTCCAACGCTAATTAATGGTGACAAACATCGAGATACGAGACGCACATGCTTACATACGTGGTGCTCTTTGGGACCCCCGATCATGAGATGTAGCTAACTGCCCTGTTCGGGGGGGGGAACATATAACCTGCTTCGCATTTACACAATGGCTTTTATGTGTTTTCTTTATGAAATTACTGAAATACCCATGGATGGCAATTAATAGATATAATAACCGCATCATTTTAATTATATCACCCCTATATGCTTTTTCTTGCCTTTTTAAATAATAAATGATACATTTGTACAATGGTTTTTTGGTGTTTTCTTTGGAAAATTATCAAAACATGCATGCTCGATGATAATTAATGCATCTAATTACCATATTATTTTTTAAATTGTTAGTGTATAAATTTTTATAGACAAGTTATGTTTAAGAATGGTTGTGGGACTTTAAGAATTCATGTATATGTACTAGAGAAAGAGAGAACTTTCATAGTTTCCTCCAATACAAAGTTCTTCTAATAACTGGGGAAAATCGTTTCACTCACTCACAAGCTCATTACTGTGAAAAGCTTAGTTCCCCCTTGCCTACCAAGCAGTATAGTCAGATCCAACCTGGGGAAATCAACATTCACCTGTGGGTTTCAAACTCATGTTGATCCTTTTAGCTTGTTGATGTTCTGAAGTAACCCCTGCCAAGCGATCATAGCCCTCATGAGCATCATTATAAAGTTTCCCATAAATATAGAGAGGGCATGAGGATCAGAGGCATCTCTGACAGGAGGCCGGTCGCCGATTTGATGAACGGCAGCCAGAACAACATCGATGGATATTTAGACGAGTCTCACAAATTTTTTGACAGCCATTCAAGTTTTAACTGAACAGCATCTACTGTGAAAAATGAATGGCTGAAACAAAAACAAACTTGATAGTGTTCTGGCTGCCATTCATCTCATGGATGAATGGAACCCAAGGTAGCTATGATATACCATCAGAGCTGCCTCTAACCTGATACGCTCTCATAAATCTATATCCATAAAACATTAATAAAGAATGACAGTGCTTTTGGCGCATTAACTATCACTACTATAGACATTTTAATAATTTCATCAAAAGGAAATAACAAATAAGCCTAGTTGTACTCTGAAAATGCACTTGTTTCTTATGAAATTGTTGAAAGTCCTATGGTAATGATAATAATGTGAAAACTTTAGTTTCTTCTCAAAAAAAAGAAACTACTCGAGTAGGTCGATCATCTTATTTATCAAAGGGATAAATTATGGTGATTTTTTTTTATGACTAAAGAAACCTCTCCCTGTGAGGTAAAACTCCGGGTTGGGGACATGATCACCCAACCCTACGTAACCTAACCATGATAAAGCAATGGCAGTCCCCAATAAGCCAGCAAGATTTGATCCTGGGCCTTCAGCTTGACATAGGACACTGCTGACCACATGGGTAATCACTTATGAAATGTATAAAAGTCTCTCTCTCTCTCTCTTTGACGGATTAGCTGGTTTCAATTAGGGGTGGGCACCAATCTGGCCCGTAATGTTAGCATTTTCTGCATAAACATACACACATAAAGCGTAGCTGAAGATGCCTTAGAGTGTGTGTGCGGGTGTTCGGCATTCTCCTCATCCAATCGATGCCCACGATGAGCTCAAGCCTTAGGTCGACGATGAGCAGAACCCTAAAACCACTGAACTGAAGTGGGCTAGGCTAAGGCTACTAGAGTATAGCAATGGTTTCTCATCATTCATTGCAGCTAGCCACCCCTTTATATAATTGAAGACGGAATGCACATTCCACATTTATGTAACCTCCTTCTTTATAGCAATAGCTGCCTTCTACTATTATATATGCCTACTACCCCATTATCTTTTTAATGTCAAATCGAGTCACCCAATAGATTGGACCCGATCCATATATCCAACACATAATGGATCGGGCCATCCTAACCCATTTACTAATGAGCCAGGTTTTGGCCCGGTTTTTAACAGACTTGGGTTTGAAGAGAAGCCCATGGCCCGACCCATTGGCACAACAGGCCAATGTGAAGCGGGCCAGGTCTGTCTTGGCGTGGCCCAAACCCATTTATTTTTCTTTATTTTCATGATAGAACACGAAAACCTAATTTTTAATTAGTGTAACTAATTAATTAAGTAAATAATAATTAACAAATAGCAAGTTTTCATGCAACTAATTAGGTGAATAGTAAAAGTTATTTAAGTTACTATGTAATAGTTAATTTTTTAAAAAATATATATTATTAATTAAGAAAATAATAAATAACTAAGGCCCATCAGACCGGCCCGAGCCCTGTCACGTATGTAACGGGCCGAGTTTCGATCTGATACCTAATGAGCTCGGGCCTAAAATCATGGCCAAACCTGGTGGGCCGAGTCAACTTAGCCCATATCGGACCCTGCCCCTTGCCCACCCCTAGTTTCAACAGTTGAACTGCTGGTAGAGCAAGCCTCATCTTCTTGCAACTGTGGTACTCTCCCTCTAATCAGCCAAGTGGCCACCTGTGAGAAGACGCCCGCCCTGGCTTGTGGCATGATATCCTACGCGTGTGCGTGTGTAATTAGTAATAAGAGAAATTGAGCCTCCCATCATGTGCCCCCATGTGCACACGTTCCTGCCTGTCATTTTCTATTGTCGTGCAACGCACGTGCCCTTGCCCAGCACTCAACCTCCCCAAGTCAAGACCCCTTGCATTCCATTCTATTCTCCTCTGTTGTAAATTCCACTCTGACGCCTTTTTACTGTTCAAGGACCTCTATTGAATATCTTTTTGACGCCCCTGCACTTGAACTCTCTCTCTCTCTCTCTCTCTCTCTCTCTCTCTCTCTCTCTCTCTCTCTATATATATATATATATATATATATATATATATATATATATATATATATATATATATATGGTTAATATCAAGTGGGTCCCAACAAGCAAATAATATTAACAACTACTGTGATTAATTTAACAAGTGTGTAGTAATGGTAGGGTGTTTTGAGAGCACCTACACCCACCTAATAAAAGCAGTAATTTTCATAAATTAAGGCTTTTTTTTTGTCAATCAAAGCATATACATATGATCTGCATGTGTTTCTTTGGGGAAAAAAGTTTTTAGTCATCCAATTGTGATATAGATGTAGGTTGGTTTTATATACAGAGAGAGAAACTGCTATCAGGATCAGAGACCTAGCCATGATGGCTTTACCTGATGTACTTACGGTCACTATCCTGGCACTACCCTGGCAACGTAAAACTCAGTGGGCTAACCCCTTGCCCTCACAGAGTCGCCTTGGTTGATTTATGATCTTCCATAATCAACAGCTCAAAATATACTAAAATTTTATGACTTGAGAAATAATATTTTTCCAATTCAAAAAACATGATTCTAAGGCTCCTATCAAACAAACTCTGTTCTATACATCTATGATGCAGCCTATCTATACCTATGATTCTACTACATGGATATATACAAGGGGGACAGTCCAACCAAAGGTCAAAAATCTACAACCGCACGGCGTCATTTCTCTAATGATTGAGTTTTTCATTGATTGAACTTTACATATATATTGGATTTTTATGATTCATTTAGTGAGTGGCATGTTTTGGATTATGAATTTTCAATGTTTAGATGTGTTTTTTAAAGCGCTAAAAATCAACAGCCCACAATACTTTGTATTTTAAAGTTTTAAATGCACTGTGAGCCATTGATTTTTATGTTTCAAAAAACATGTCTATATATCTCGTGTAATGTATATTTCTTACTAAATAAATTATAAAGAACAAATATATAAGATCTGATCAATGAGATGCTTAAGCATTGGAAAAGAGGAGTTATCCGATTGTCGTTGGTTGTAGATTTTGGACCTTCTTTTGGTTGGACGGTCCCCCTTCCCTATATAGGCATAACGGTGGACGCCCTTCTCACGTTGAACAAGTAGACGCATGGTCGCATACAGCTTAACCGCTCATAGGGTCTTAAGCAGTGATATTTAGCGCTGCTAAAGACCCTTTTCCACACTTTTCAGAGTGCATTGTTGATCATGCACACAATCAGTGGCGTCCGATGGTGACATCCACTGTTTGGGCACTCACCATTACACCCTTCCATATATATATAGTAATGGGTTGGTGCTTGATGCTTTTTGTGCCTACTGTGTGCCTACCACCAGTGGATAAAGGTTTTCATATTGTTTTTTTTTAAATCTGACCTTAAATATGTGTTCTGCATTATCGATTTGCTAAGAAATCACACTTGGATCATGGTTTTTTGAGTAAAAAAAGATAATTTTTAAAGCATTGAATATTTTTTTAAATTGTAGACAGCTGATTTTTGAATCTTATAAAAACTTAACTTGGTGTCGGAATCGGACTATCCAAAAGTTGATTCTCATAATCTTTCATCTGGCTCGCGGGGGTTGGAGGGGTATGTTGGCATCTAGAAAGTAGTATCCTAAAGATGCATGATCATGCCCCCTCTCTTCATCTCTAAACATTATTTGCGTTTCTATTATTAATTTATTTAAACAGGCAGCAGCTGATGCACAAGGTGCAATCTATAATGTGTGAACTACGGAAGACATGGCTTTAAAAATATTGATAAATGGTAAGGACAAGAAGCACAGAACCTATGGCCTGCTTTTTGTTATTGCTATTGAAAATGATCACCGTGCTTCCTTGTGTTGCTCAAATGGGGGAAAGCATATCACGTGGGAACACGAAGTATTACGGATAGAAATACTGCAAAAACACATGCACATCCCACATGTAAATAAGAGGGTACCAACGGACCATGTCATAGCATCCAAGGAGAAGCAAAAAGCTGTTTTTTTTTTTTTAATAACAGGGAAAAATCGCTGGTTTGGTGTGAGCATCATGTTTTTTTAATGACAGAAGAAACCCTCACTGAGAACTGGGTCACTTAATTAATGAGCCTGCTTCTCTGAGAGGTGAAACTCCAGGTCGAAGACACGACTGTGGCGGAGCCAGAAATTCAAATTAGGGTGGGCACAAATGTATGTTTGTATGCATGCACTCATGTGTGTCTATATATAAGGTTAATCTAGTATTAAACTACTTGTGTTTAACACTAGAAGAGAGCGAAGAAGGGGGTTCGAAGGGAAGCAGATCAGGTCATGCTGAACATAAGCGTTTTTGCTCATGCCGACATCGTGGCCATCCGATTTGCATTTTAAAAAGCTCAAAAGTCAACAAAACCACGTGGCATTCATCCAAAATGCAAACAGACGGCCACGATGTCGGCATGAGAAAAAACGCTCATGTTCAGCATGACCTGATCTGCTTCCGGTTCAAAGAGGCACAACATTCGGGTCCGAGTGGGCACTGTCAACCTTGACCCAAACCCCTTTAATTATTAGGGATTTAATGTGGCTCCGCCATTGTGACACCACCACCCAACTATGCCCCAACCGTGACAAAACAACAACAACCTCTATGCACCAGTGAAATTCGATCTTGGGCCTTCAGCTTGGTTTGGACTTGTTTTTTTCTTTAAGATAATTAAGCTGGGGTTAGGGGGATCCCTACCAGTTTATTAAACTGATGTACAAACAGAGTTAGAAAATTCAAATACACAAAGTATACCCCTAGAGAAGGGGATGCCAGTCAGGGGTGCCTACACGGCGTCCTAGCCATCTTTGCTAGGCGACTAGCCAAAAAAAATCATGTGAAAAGGAACTTTCCTAACCTGTATAATATTGAATCTGTACAAGGAGGAGCGTAAGTGAGGAGGAACTTGCATTCTGCACCTTCTGCCTTCCAAAAAATTGTTGCTGCTTGCTACCAGCTCCGCCCTGGTACTCTCCACAAGTACCTTGTCAGTGAATACGGTGGGGTTTCCCAGGACTCCATGTTTCTTGGTTTAACCGTTATAGGGTGCTCAAGGTTTTGAAGACCTTGCACTACATGTTCCCGCGCCCCCATATTGATTTCCTTAATTATCTGAGAGTTGCTTCTTCTTCTTTTGTTCCTCAAAGGCTTGCTCATTCTTGGCTCTTCAAATCATCCATATTTCAATTTAACCGAGCACCATCTTACAAAAGCCTGCCGAATATCTGCACACTCTTGAGCTATCTCGCAATTAATAAATAGACGACGGTCTGACTCCTCCTCCCACACAGTTAACATCAGCTTGGCAGTTTTGTTCGCAATTTCTTTAAACTCTCTACTGTTAACATGAATGCCTTGCCTTAAGCTGACCCACCCCACCTGGCCAGGAAGTCGGTTGAAAAATAAAACGAAGATTGAATACAAATAAAATCAGAATATAAGAAGGTGAAATGAATAAACACACCAAATATACATGGTTCAGCCAAAGGCTTACATCTACAAGAAAAAACTCCGGTACCTTCTTTCTTTTTTTCTCATTTATTCAATCCCTTAATTTACATATTTATACAATCCAAACAAAAAACTTTATCTACAACTTATATGATAACTAATTAAGATAAGATAATGATAAATTAAGGTTCATCTAATCCATTAAGTCTTGGGAAAGCTATAATTGCAAAATCTTTTTCATATTTAGATAAAACAGTTTATATCATTATAAATTCCAATTCAGTCCTTATGGATGAAGGGTAAGAATTTCAAACACATTTCCAATTGCCCAATTGAGAAAAAACCTCATGGTGCATCCTCTAATTCCATCTTCTAATCCCATTTTTCGCCTTCTGTTGATTTATGACTTTATGACTTGAACAATCTGAAGTTATATATAATTAATTAGTTATTGGAAAACTAGAAACTGAGACCCACAAGTGCATTAAACTCCAATAATCTATCTCTAAGTTTATTTATAAATTACAATTAAATATCTAGTATGCTAATTAAGTCGATAGCTGGAACAAATAATGATCACTGTTTATAAATAGTTTGTCACCTAATTATTATATAATACAAGAACTATGACAGATTTCAACATTTCCATCACAAATTTTCTTTATTTTCTCCAATATTAGAATCATATTATTGTGTTAAAAATTAAAACGAGCAACAACTTTAGACCATGGTGGACATAAGAGCGATATTCACGGGATTTTGTCCACATAACTTGAGTGCGCGCACACATAATAAACTAAGATCGAATGATAATTAGTAAATGCAAACAAGGTCAAGCCCTCATAACTAGGGTTTCCCATCCATAGAGAGAAAGGTCCACGACCTAGTTGGATGGTAGAATGGAGCCATCAACCAGCATGTGGAGATGGAATATGTGCGCATGTGCGTGCACACACACACACACACACACACACATATATATATATATATATATATATATATATATATATATATATATATATATATATATATATATATATATATATATATATATATATATATATATATATTGGTAGGTATAAACTGGGTTTGCTGCAAACTTGCATGTCAAGATGCTGGCTGCCTGACTTGGCACAAATTACATTGAGAGCTGTTTCAACTAGCCACTAAAGGTCTTCAGCGACAGTCTTCCGCAGTGGTTTGAAACTGCCAATGAAGGCTTCTCTCTCTCTCTCTCTCTCTCTCTCTCTATATATATATATATATATATATATATATATATAGAGAGAGAGAGAGAGAGAGAGAGAGAGAGAGAGAGAGAGTACTGTCAATCTAACGTAAAGTAGTTTAAGAATGTCACCAAATAAATCAAGCATTTTCTAGAAGACATGCTCATGGACAGAATGAGAAGGAACAGGGTGGGGGATAGACATAGCGACAGAAGAGTACCATTACTTCACGATATTAAGAGACAAATGGTGGAGGGATTAATAGCAACCTATTGTACAGTAGCTCCAGCTGCACAAGTCAATAAGAAGCGATGTGCACATGGCATTCTCTATGGACAGGTCAAAAAAGTGAGGTCGAGAAAGGGAGAGAAAGTAGCCATGAGTAAAAGAATGGAAAAGCGGTCCGCCACCTCTAAAATAAGACACATTAGTGTTCATCTCTAGTAGTCCAGCCTAGTGCACGAACTCCATATATGCCCATAGAAAGAGAGAGAGAGAAGGCATCCAAAACCATTTATGAATCCAGAGGTGCCATGCATGAAAGCTCTCTTTTTTCTGTCAAATCGACCACATTATAGTGCTTATTAATCTGTGTGACATGGTTTAATTAAACCGTATCTTATCATGTGACCAATCTTTATATACATCAATCATTATATATATATATATATATATATATATATATATATATATATATATATATATATCAATCAAAACGGCCTTTGCCACCACCAAAGGCCTATCCTTGTCTTCCATTTTCCCAAATCATTAACCACAACCGTGGATATTCTTTTATAGTCACATTATGATGTCAACCTAGAAATTTCTTGATTTTTTTAATATGTTGCTATAATGTAAGGAATGTTGAAAAATCTGGAACTTTTCGAATTTATTTGCATGATAATCTATCCTTGGAGCCTAACAAGCAAGCTTTATATTTTCTTGGTCCCACTAGCAGTTGAGATCTGTAAATTTGTGGAGATTGGGATTTTTTTATTTTACATTCAATGTTCAATAACTCCAAAAAGGTATGCTACAAGTACTATCAACTTGGTATGCATGTTTGATGTTGCCTTAATCATGTGTTGATTTCAGCTTGTGTCATATCTAGATTTTATCATGTAGATGATAACCATGAGCTATTCTTCTTTCTAAATAATTAAGCTCTTTTTTATCTCTTTTGTCATTTGTATGATTGCCTTTCATAGTTGATTCTGCTCGTGTTGGCAAAGATAGAGATGAAAGGCAAATAATAGAAAGGGGGCTTGTTTTCTATAGTCAATCCCAACAAAGAGAACAGCAACCTCCATTTTTCATGCAAGAAATTAATCGACTTGCTTTCCTGAGGCTCACGGGTGCACACTAATCAATAAAATACCAATTCTACTACGTCCAACTTGTCCCATAAACATTTCTATATCACAACGCCACATGAACATCATCAATTTCATAAACTGTATGTGAACTTCACTTGAGTTCATGAACTTGGTCGAGCAGAAAGTTTAGAGTTGAAGAACTTGGTCGCGTTCATCTGAAGACAGAGTCATGAAATTGATCTAGTATAGAACTTTAATTTGGAGTTCAAGAACTTGGTCGAATAAGTTGGTCCAGTAGAACTTTGGATCTAGTTCAAGAACTTGGTCGTGTGCGTAGGGAAGAAACACCCATCAAGTCCTAATTTGTCTCCCAAGAACGCATATATTGTTAATGAAAATTGCATGTGGACCGTTGATCCTAAGAGTATGGAAGATAAGGATTCCATGGTGGCCGTCCATCTTCAGCGAAGCACAAGTTCGCGCTGGTATATGACCTTTCCATTATCAAATGTTGGATGAAATGTTTTGTTAGGACCGTTGCATTGAAGGGCATTTTTGTCATCTATAAAGTCAGAGGCTACTTGGGAGGGAAGACTTCCCACAAAGCACCACAATTTGGGAATTTTTTCTTTTCCCTTTTAATTAATAAAATCGTGAAATTTGGTGGCCAGCATCGACCCTCATTCCTTACCCACTCGGCCAACTATCCGACTCCTTTAACTCAATAAATAATAATTTATAATTTAATTACTTAATAAAAAACAACTTTGTGGAGAAGGAAGGCCCCATGTTGCCTTAATTACTTAATGTGGGCTAATAGACGTCTGTCACTTAATGTGGGATGCATGTGACCATGGAGGTTCTCTACTTTTGCTTAAATTACTTTATTACCCTCTGCTTGATATCCATAAATTTTTTTTTCTAATAAAATACTCTCTTTTTTTTTTGCTTTTGTGAATTGAAAATAGAATAATTTATGAAGAAATATGAGAAGGGTAGAGCAAAGGCTTACGCATAACAGCGTGTGGTTAAACTGTATCACTGTTGCATTTTTACTCTTTAAATATTTATAACAATGCTGAAAATTTAGGAAGGAATCTTAGGCTTTAGGTGCCAACCAAAATGATTTTTTTACTACAGTTGGAAAAAGGTTGATCTTTCAAGATTTTGAGAATCCAGATGAATTCACAAAACTACGTGGCTCATGACTCGGTGGTTGACTCATTGCACAGGGCCATGTGGCTGTTGAGGCCAGGGAATTGAGTTGTTAAGAAAAAAAAAAGAAAAAAGCAATAGATATCAGTGGATGCAGAAGACGAGCACATGAAGAAATTGATAACAATGGATTTCGGAATGACTTTGTATATATTTTTTTTTATTTACCATGGAAGTTGGCAAAAATGCATTTAACCTTACTCTTAATTTAAACAGCAAAAATGTCTCAAAGAGAACAAAAAGTTAAAAAGAAGCATGCAAATGATGAAAGATTGAACATTGAATTAAAACAGTCAGAACACGCCAGTTAGATATATTCACATGAAAGAAAGAAGAAGCTAGCCTATGTAGAAAAGCATCATGATCTTCTGATATGAATTTCAAAACTTTTATGATTCACGTAGTTCATTCATTATCTAGCAAAGAAATGAACTGTTAGTCGTTACAGTACACACCCCAACAGGTAGAGCGTAATATCTAATTAGACACCAGCGTAGCCTGAATTTCTTGGCTTCAAATCTCTCCCCATCAAGGACGCAGCGACATGAAAAGGATGTGCTCCAAAACTTCATTATCTTTCTTTAGAATAATTTTCCCTAGAATTCTCGTAATGTGAGAAAGAAAGAAAAAGATGTTGGGGATTAGAAAAATGGCTATAAAATGAGAAATAAGCAATGCAGAAAATCTTGAAGTTGGCAAATCTAAAAGCAACCGACCTATTGGTCTGAAGGATACGTGGTTGCATGAATATGCGTGCTAATGTCACTTTACACCCACGAGGTGGCTAGGCATTGGTAGAGAACGCAGTGCCCCCGTCGAGATAACGTTTATCCCGCTGGTTTTAGATATCACTGACACCTACGCTACATTTCTCTCTCTCTCTCTCTCTCTCTCTCTATATATATATATATATATATATATATATATATATGTGTGTGTGTGTGTGTTGCATTTGTTTGTATATGCAATTTAGCAAAAAACTTATATATATTTTTCATGTTACTTTTAATTTTTCTTTTTAATCTAACCTCACAAATGAAATGTAGATAGATGTTTTAGTAGAAAACAAGTTTTAAATAATGTGATTGCAATTGTCATGGGCCTACTTTTTTAATAGGTCAGTGCAGCGCGACAATCCTTCCTTCTTGTCGTAAGTCTTCCTGTCGCTTGTCACGGGTACATAATCTTTCGCAAACCCACGATGGAGCCAACCTAATGGCCAAAGGCCACACACAAATACTTTTACATATGCTTAATCATTTTTATTGGCCCTACGCACCACCTCGTACGCAGCTGCCTAGCGAAAGCTGATCAAGTGCAGAATTTCATCTAGTCCATGCCACTTAGTGCATAGTTGTTTCATACCATCTATCACTTTCGAAAAAAACACAAACTTGCCTTAACCTTGCATGCTACAGAACATATTGTGAATCCATGTGTATGCTACAACAAAACTACACCACTGAAGAAACAAGACCTTGCGGCCCTCAGTCTAAAGATCAGTTGATGATTGAACACCATAGCGAAGAGCACCACCCAGACTCATTCGCCGGTGCCTATGCGTTCACTCACTTAGCCCCGAGTCACCATACTCAATTGGAATCACCTAAGTTATTCTTCGGAGAATTAGCCATAATCTACATGCACCCTCATAAGTTCAACTGTTACGCGTGGAAACTCTGGCAAGCTGAGAGGTCTTTAACCAAATCTTTAAAGGCAATATCCTCTTATCAGTTGGTACTGTTTAACCAAGTAGTGCTTCACATCTGTGCTGTCATACAATGATGCACTAACGATGATACTGTTGTCTATCGCGTGCCATGCTATCACTGCACGTCACCGATCAAACCAATGCACACTGTGCGTTCCTACACTCGATGCATTTTTCACTCAGTAGAGCTCTGCACTACAACTTTCCCTATTCTAAAAGTTTGGTCTGGGACATTTTCCTCCACCCAAACTATTGTTATCCTTGACAATGTCGGTGCAGGTAAGAACACAGTCTTCACTGATATGTTAGTTTTTCTTTGTACTTATCTTTGATATCCTTATTCTTCAGTCTACTCAACTTATTAAGGTTTTCATTCACAATCACCACAACCTTTAACACACCAAGTCACATTCCTTAACGCACATTTGATCACTTAGACCACGGTCTTCTACTTTATCAACAATGAGTATTCTTCGCTCATGAGACCCCCAGTGTAGTCCCATGCACAAGCGGGTCATCCTCACCTGCACGACAAACTTCTTATCTTGAAGCTCATGGTTGGGGTTTCCTTCCAATCTCAACAAGGGTAATTTTAAGTCATTCATGATCATTGTAGAAAATAACGACGACCAATGCATACCACAAGCATAACTCCTTTAAGGTACCAACTTGAGATTTTCAACGGTCCAAACTAGTTCTCAAGTGGGGGACGCCTACTTTTGTAGCACCCCAAAGTGGTCCTTTAAAGTGTCTTCCTAGGCACTCATCCTCACAAGGGTACCTTGGCCCAAAGCTGCAACTCTCTTCAAGAGTCAGCACATTGTAACTCGCTTAGTCAGCAAAATACTCTCACAAGAACCAAGTCGGTGAGCTATGAACAACTTTTTTTATACACGCAATCCTTAGAGGAACCGCCAAGTCAACAGACCAAAACAATAAGCATTCTACTCAAGATAGGTACTCTGCTAAGCCACAATCTTAAGAGATAATATAGAAGTTTAGTTGAGTCTCACATTTTCAAATGTGCAAATCTATTCAGCTGAATCCAACGTTTATTATCTGCATGCACAAGGCAAACATTATGCTCTACCTGCGAGCCTAACGCATAACTGGTAGAAATCTTTGACTTATCTACGTTCTCTTAACCAACTGAATAACAACCTTACACTTATGCTTATCATGGTTAAGATAACTCATACCATCCTGCCAACATCTTGCTTCTGTGCTCGGTCAACATTACTTCAACTGCGTAAATTTGTGTAACTAAGATAAATCATCATTGTCCTCTCTAGTGTTGCACTCTATGAACAAAAAGGTCTTTGTGAATCTTTCTGCTTTGATACCAATTTGTCACAGACCTACTTTTTCAATAGGCCAGTGTGACGCGACGGTCTTTCCTTGCCGCTACAAACCTTTTAGTCGCTCACTTGCCGCTGCAAAAGCTTTGATAGTTGAGAGTACAAAAAAATTATAAAATAAAGAGTGAGAGAAATTACAAACACAATGAAGGTGAACAAAAGAAATCTCAACGCATTTGCATTAATTCACAATTTTGCCAACAGGCGCATTACAGTTCAGATTTATGGGCTAACCCTTCTAGGTATTGATCAACCTAAACCAAAGTACAAGGGTGGTGCGGAGAAAATTATAAGTGACTTGACACTTGATATCAAGACTCAACCAAAACAAAAAAGAATCTAGATATAACTGTGCAAAGTAGGTCATAGGGGAACAACAACATGCAAGCGGGTTTTTAAAGGGCTTAAAAAATCAATAGCCATAATGTACCAAAATTTAATGATTATAAATCATATTAAAAGAAAGAACAAGGATCATCATCCCCTTAAACGGTTAGTTCACTTGTTTGGACCATTGAAGATCATAGCTTTAGGTATTGTTTTCTTCATTTGAATAAGCTGACATATTTGCCACTTTTTAGTCAATGAAAAACATGTCAAATAAGTTTCTTGGAGAGAAGAAATTAACAATTCATTAATATTCAAGTTTTTTCATTAAATCAACTCCATCCAAAGCAAATTTTTTAGTACATAAGCAATAATAAATATATGTACCAGTTTAGATAAATGTGTTTTTTTATAACGAGGAACCCGAGGTGGGAGTCGAACTAGGTCATTTAATAGGTTGGGCACCTTGTAAGGTAAACTACCCCAGGTAGGCTCACTGATACCCATGACCCTTACTGAGCCCATCAGTTAAAGACACCTGCACACCTGGTGGGGGTCGAACCTAGGACAAGGGATCATCACCTTCTCCCTAAGCCCGCTGCCACAGGGGCAGCATGTTAAACTACAAAAAGAGATGACCCAATTCCCTGGCCTGAAAAGACACATGGCTGGACCCCTCTTTTCCATGGATTCATTTCCCATAGAGGGTGCTCCGATTTGCACCCTCTACCACGGGATGCAAACACACCCATAGTCTTGCTTTGATGAAATGCCATGGTTTACTGGGTCACATAGCTCCAAACCAAATTTTATTTGGAGTCACTTGAATCAGCATCACAACAGGCCTCTTGTGTTTCAGGTTCTCACCTAGATGAGAAAACAACACTCATTTGCCTTTGTAAACGACAGATAGCTTTTTACCACTCATATTCTGATGTTTCGTTAGCCATTGCCAATGGTCCATTCTCTCATTTTTGCATGAGAGTTTGAATCTCATTTTCCAAACCTGCATTTTTACTACTATTTTGCTATTTAATTGGCATAAAACAAAGTAAAGTAATATGGACAATGATGGGTTTTTCAGCCTTTTTTTCATCTTATTTTTAAATTCTAACTGTAAAGATGAGATTTGATTTTATAGGGATCAGCTCTTGAATTGTTCGATTCTGATACATGGATAGGTTTTTATAAGGTTCAATCAACGATCCAAAATCTTTGTAAAATGTTGAAGCTCTAAATATCATTTTGTTCATCGGATTAACACATGTTCCAGGTGTGGATTCCTCGTAAATTGACCATGCCCGATGCATTTATGGGGTCGAAAGTACAAAAAATTTACTGAAAGATCTGAAAAACCCATATTTAACATGTATCATTTCACACTTAACGTGCGATCAGCTCTCTCTCTCTCTCTCTCTCTCTCTCTCTCTCTGAGATCATTCAAGAGCCTGTTCGTTCCTCTCTCTCTCTCTCTCTCTCTCTCTCTCTCTCTCTCTCTCTACCACCCTCTCTGCTCTCTCTCTCTCTGAGAGATCTACGCTGCCGGAGACCCTTCCCCCAACTTGCCGGAGATCTGCGACCATATCTCTCTGCTACGTGCTTGCTCCATCCCCCACCTATCACCGGGATTCACCTAATCCACTGTCGCCGCCCACTGCATAAAGATGAAAATGAAAATCTGCTATGCCGTATCCCCTTTCTTGCCTGCTCTACCTCTCTTTTGATTTCGTGGGTGTGACTCTCTCTTTGCTCGGAAACCCTCACACGACACCACATTCTTCCCCCCTCACCCGTCTCCTCCTCCAGCCACCGGCTACCGCCGCCGGTGATTATCCGGCCGGTTCCACCTCACTCCCCCGTCGGGGCCGCCAACAGGTCGGCGGCACCTAACTCTCTCTGTTTTGTTTTGTTTCCCTGTTTCCGGTGCCACGCTCCCCCTCTTTAGATTTGTTCTCCAGCCATCCCATCCGACCCCGCCCGCCACCACATTCTTTGCCGCCTCACTCCCCCGTCGGTCCGTCGAACCCTTCCGCCGAAACACTGATCCCTAGTGGAGGATGGCCACCTTATGGCGAGCGAGTCCCCTCTTTCCGTCTTTAGACTCTTAATCCCCTCTTTCCTTGGAGATGGCTGAACCCTTCTGATGTAGCCGTTGCCGACTAGTCCTGGCGGTGGAATCATCTCCCTGTGCACGGCCGCCCTGAGCAGCAACCACCAGCCGACAACCCCAACTCCGCTCCATTTTCTGTTTGCTGCTAACACCAACTCGGCCACACGCGACATCCACCATGCCTGAGCTGCCTCCCTCGGCTCACGATGTCTTGTTCTTCCCCTGATTTTTTTTTTCCACTGACGATGCACCACCGCTGCCTCCATTCGGCGACCCCACTGTTTTCCTTTTCTTCTCAAACCCAAGTCGATCCTCTCGGTGGGACCTCGTGTTTGCTTGAGCCGTGTAGCCACACATCCAGCGGCTTCAGCCTTCCTCCAGTTTTGGGTTTGGCGAGCAGCGCGGTGCTTATTGCTGCATAACCCGTGGGAGCCACGGTTTCGTTTTTTCTCTCTTCTCTCCGGTGCCGAAGGGAAGGCCGATGCTGCCATTCTGAGCCCAGGAACCGTCGACGTTTGCCTCCAGTGGTTTTCCAGTTTCGTCGAACGCTGCAGACTCGAACGGAGGTTGCCCTATCTTGTGCTGCGTTGGTTGGTCGTGTCGATCACCACCGGAGCCCCCGACCCTCGCAGGTGTGCCTCTATCTTGTTTATTTCCTTTTTCAGAGTTTCGTAGGCTCCTTCATCGGTGCCTTTCGTCTTTCGGTTATGCGCCCCTCGTCTAGCCGTTTTTGGGGACTTGCTCCCGATCTCCCATTGAGGGTCAACCAGCGAGCCCTACTTTTCATCAAGGAAGCAGTGAACGATTGGGGTGCAGCTTTTGTGCTTCGCCGATGGGGATTGGATGTCGTCTTGCCTTTCAGACTCAATCGTTGGTTCTTCTCTAAGCTTTCGGAGTCCCTCCGATCATGCCTAGATGTGGGCTCTCTTCGTATTTCAGACATTAGGTTTTTCCTGCGAGCTATTAGACGGGAGCCTCTCGAAGCGTGCTCTGTTAAGGCTTTGCTTGTTTCTCCTTTCTTCATTCGTGAGCTTCCAGAATGGGTTGCTGATCGAGGATGGAAGCAGGTCTCATCTACTTGGCAAAGCTCCTTCCATGCTATTCGTTATAGATCTCAGTTGAGTCGTGCCAGGCCGGGGGATTGGTGGTGTGCTAATTGTTTTTCTTTGAATTTTCATAAACGTTGTGATTGTCATAAGTGCGGCTTATCTTTTCTCTCTCGTCGGCACCCAGTCTGGAAGCGAAGACGATCTAACCCCTCTCATTCTCATTCATCGGGGATGAATCTAGTCTCTAAAGATTTTTCTGGGGTGGTGCGTCATCCGGCAAATCGGAATCCTGAACGACCTTCCCAAAAATTATGCTTCTCGCCATGGGTGCAGATTGGCAATCTCCACAACCCGGCGATTTCATTTAATGCTGTCAAGATTGGGTCTATCTGGGTCCCAGTCGAGCCGCAACACTTTGGGCTATCTTTTCCGTCTATTGCTCCATCTATGTTAGACTCTTCGCCAGCTTTTGATGGCATCTCCCAACCTTTGCAAGTTCTGCCAGGGGTGGGCCCCAAAGCATTTGGGTCTGCCATCAATGCTTCATCTCTTGGAGATTTGCCGCTCACTATTTATAATGCTCAGAGCTCGACGTCTGATTCTTTTAGCGCTAATTCTCGTGGCGGACTGATGGCGCGGTTGGGTAGGTATGCTCGTGGGAAGCAGAGAAATTTTTTGCCATCCTCGTCATCACGAGCTTTGTCTAGGGTGAGCCCACAAATATTTGACCATGATAGCAATGCTTTCTCTAATGGAGTTCAGTCGTCAGCTTTTTCTCAAGCTCGGGGCCTGGTATCTGCTTCTCTTTGTACCAATTGCCATTTCAGCTTGGAGGCGCGGTTGGGCAGGCTTGCGCGTGATGGACAAAGGACGAATTTGCTATCGTCCCTTATTATTTTTCCCTCCAGACGCTATGACTATCTGGTTATCAATCTTATTGCGTTTAATGTTAGAACCAACATGGCAATCAGATGCATGGTGCTTGGCTCCTCGGTTCCTCGTCCTTTCCCTGTATCGCATTATGTCTCTGAGGTTTTTTCTTCTACCAAATCTTTTGGTATTCCGCCAGACGCGGTCTCCTTCATTAGTCCAGCACAGGGTCAGCAGCATCCTAGTCCACAACCCCTGGGTGTCACAGTTGTCGATGCAGCTAAGTTGCTGGATATCTCTCTCTCATCTTCACAGCTGCAAGCGATAGCTGTTGATATGGATTCTATGATTTCAGATATTTCTGCGATTATTGGGGACTCTCTCTGCAACTCTGGTGGAGCAGATTGCGAGCAGTTGGGCATTTTCGATGGTCACTTGAGGTCGTCTGTCAGTGCTGGTGGTCAGCGAAGAAGGAGGCCTTCATTAATTGTTTCGGCTACCGATACTAGGTCCCCAAGAAGGTCATCTCGGTGCCACCAACCACGGGTTTTTCCAGATTTTGTTCCATGAAGACTGTTTGTTGGAATGTTAGGGGCTTAAATTGTCCCACTAAACGCCTGTTTCTGGCTAATTGGGTTAGGGAGCAAAAGCCCGACCTTCTTGCTTTATGTGAAACTAAAATGGAGGTCATCTCGCTCGTGGTCGTTTCTAGCATCTGGCAGGGAGCTGACTATTTCTATAAGCCAGCGGTAAATCATGCAGGCGGTATCCTTATCTTGGGAAAGCAGTCTTTAAATTTATCACAGCTGGATGTGGGTGTTTTCTCTTTGTCTGTTGCTTTCAATTTGCAGGCAGTTGATAGAAGAGTAGTGGTTTCTGTTGTTTATGGTCCTAATCTCGCCGCCATGAGGCCCGCTTTTTGGGATGATTTGGATAGGGTTGTCGTTTCCAGCGCGGATTGTCACCTTTTTATGGGGGATTTCAATTGTTTGTTATCTATCCATGACTCTAATAACCTCGTAATTCCCAATCCCTCTATGCGAGGTTTCCAAGACTTTGTTCACCGTCATTCTCTCTACCCTATTCCTTTAACCGGGGAGCGCTTCTCTTGGTCGAATATGCGGTCCCGTCCGTGCTGTAGGGTCCTTGATAGGGTCTTTGTCACACCTAATTTTTTGGACCTCATTCCCGACGTTAAGTGTGTGTTGTTTGCTCCCTCTATCTCGGATCATGGGCAGATCATCACTCATTGGGGAGATGGCTTTCAACCCACTAGGAGCTTTGCGTTTGAAGAATGGTGGCTTCAGAAGCCAGATTTTCTCACGGTTGTTACTAATTCTTGGAACAAAACTGTTGATGTGCATTGGGCCGCGCTACGTGTTCAAAATAAGCTTTCTCGTCTAGCTAAGGATATCAAAGCTTGGCTTCATAGTCGTAAGGTGGAGAAATTTCAGCAAATAGCCGCATGGGATCAAGAGATTTCTCAGTTGTATCAGTCTATGTCTTCTCCTGACTCTCTTTCTGATTTGCAACTTCTCAATCTTCAGGCCAGGTCCTTAGAATTAACCATGCTCTTGAAAAACTGGAGGATCAAAGAGGAAATTCGTTGGAAGCAAAGGTCTAGGGTGAAATGGCTTGCGGCTGGTGATGGCAACACTAAATTTTTTCACTCATATGCTTCCCATCGTCATAGGAGGAAGGTTGTTCCTTCTATCTCCATTGAGGGTGTTTCTTATCTCAATCAGCACGTTAATCCGGCAGTCTCGCTATACTTTAAGGACTTATATTCTGCTTCGTTAACTACGGAGGGTGTCTTTGGTAATTTCCTAGTTGGCTCAATTCAGCTTGAGCAAGCCAGATATATGCAAAGAAGGTTCTCTGAAGATGAGATTTTTTCGGCCATTAAGGATCTGTCGGGTTGGAAAGCGCCTGGCATTGACGGGTTTCATGTCGACTTTTTTAGAATCTTTTGGGACTGTGTTAAATCAGACGTGGTGAGTATGTTCGATGAGTTTCATCGTAACTCCAGACTGCCTTATCATTTGCATGTTGCTATTATTTCGCTCATTCCGAAAGATGATGAGGCCAATGATATTTCTCGATTCCGACCTATCTCAGTTATGAGTGCTCTCTATCGGATGTTTGCCAAAGTTTTGGCGAATAGGTTGAAATCGGTGGCTAACCAGATTTTTTCAGACTCTCAGTTCGCCTTTATCCGTAATAAGAGGGTCCAGCACTCGTTCATCATGGCGTCCGAGGTGGTCCATTCCTTGCAGCATAGCGGTCAACCTTACTTTGTCCTTAAATTAGACTTTCATAAAGCTTTTGACTCTGTGCATTGGCCATTCTTATTTCAAATGTTAGCAAATTTCGGTATTGGTCGTCGTTTTTCTGGTTGGGTGAGAGAGTTGGTCTCAAATGCCCAGGCCATGTTAAATATCAATGGTATTAGAGGAGACCGGTTCAAGCTAGGGCGGGGTTTGCGGCAAGGGTGCCCCCTATCACCTTTGTTGTTCAATGCAGTTGCTGAGGGTCTTGTGGTCTTGCTTAAGCGGGCTGTTGTATCGGGTTTCATTGATCCTTTGCAGGTTTCCGACTTCCCGGGTCATATTCTTACTTATGCTGATGATATAATCATTTTTGGTCGTGCAAATGTTCAACAGATGCTCAGGTTCAAGCTTATCATTCAGTTCTTTCTCTCCATGTCTGGGCTTTCTCTAAATGAGACCAAATGCTCTATTACCATGTTCAATGTTAATGCCAATATGCTTGCAGCTGGAAAGAGAATTTTTAATTGCACTACTTCTAACTTGCCTATTATGTACCTTGGCTTGCCGTTACAAGTGAAGCCTCTATCTTCAGCGGCTTGGGCTCCGACGCTTCAAAAAGTGAAGCGCAAATTGCTTTCATGGCAGTCGTCTTATCTCTCTAGCGCTGGACGTCTAACCTTAGTCAGACATGTTCTTTCAACTATTCCAGAATTTTTCATGTCTTTGTTTGTGATGCCTGTGGGAGTAGAGAAGCAGCTGACGCGCTTGCTGGCAGACTTTCTTTGGTCTGGGTGTAAACTCACAGGTAAGCGTCACTTGATTGGTTGGCGTTCGGTGGTTCTACCTCGGCGTATGGGTGGTTTAGGCATCCCGGTGCCCAGACTGCGAAGCATTGTTCTTGTCGCCAAGCAATGTTGGTTGGCCCACCAACCGGATAACCCTTGTGCTAGTTTTCTTCTTGCTAAATATGGGGATCCAACTCTTATTCCGGTTCGTCTGGGAACCCGAGGTTTGGCGCTCTCGCACTTGCGTAAATCGTGGTTGAGGGCTTTAGCCTGCTTTAGAGACCATTTTGAGGTCTCCGGAAATTTTGGTCAGTGGTTGCAGTGGGCGTTGGCTCCAAGTGGAGAGTTTCTCACCAAGAAAGTCTATAGATCGTTGCTACCGCCAGGGGCTGATTGGTTGCCCGAGGATGTTCTTTGGGCGAAGGGTCCTTCCCCCCGTTCGCGAGTCCTGGCTTGGTTAATTTTGCATGATAGGATCCAGACCCACAGTAATTTAAAGAAGTGGGGCATTCAACTGCCGAGTTGGTGCGTGCTTTGTCAAGCTGCAGAAGAATCTACGTTTCACTTGTTCTGGTCTTGCCCAATATTTATGGAAATCTTTAGTAGAACCTGGAGGCATCCGGAAGTATTTGTTAAGGAGGAGTCATTTGCGCTAGATCTGATATTGGGACCGGTTTGTATTAGGCGCAGCAAGAGGTGGAGGTTCATCTGGCGGACGTGGTTGCTTACCTCTTGGTGGTTTGTTTGGATGGCGCGTAACGATGCTCATTTTCGTCATATTCGAGTTAACATTCAAAACCTGGTGCATAAAATTTTGGTAGATGTTTATGCGATCTTGCGTATGCATCTTAGTGATCTTCCACTCCCTCCTGCTGATGCTACCTATCCTTTGTCACAATCTGGGCACGCGGCTATGGCGTGAGCCCATTTTATCTGTCTAATGTTCTTTTCTCTTGTGCTTTCTTTATTTGTTTTGGATTTTGTTCTTGTTCAGTTCATGGGTTCAACATTTTGTTGATCTTCATGAGTGGTAATGTTGAATTACTTTCGGGTCTCTCTCTCTCTCTCTCTATATATATATATATATATATATATAACGAAAGTCGGAGGGAGGTCGTTTAATTTAAAAAACCGTTAAAAACAGGTCAGGAGATTGAGGTGTTGGACGAAATAGGGGGGCGTCAGCGTCACAGTAATGACATGTGAGAAGGACGCCAATTTGCTTAAGGGAAATAAATCCAAAACCGATATGCGCCTTAGCAGTTTAGGGAGATGGTGGTCATTGGGCACTCAGCTCAAGGGCATTATCGTTATTTGAGTTCAGCCACCAAACGGCGCCGTCGCCGTCAAAGTCCGACGCTATATATACCCAAGCCCGTCACAGGCCGCGTAGGTCATCTCTCTCTCTCTCTCTCTTTCTCTCAAAAGACTGTCGCCGGAGATGACGCCAGAAAACTCTTCCACGGACCAGACCCCGCCGAATCCGGCGGAATGCTATGCGGAAGTCTCCGGAGGGGGCGACTCGTCGGCAGGGAGCTCTCGATGGAGCACGGGTCCCGAGCGGAGAAGCTACACTCGGAGGCTTCTGAGGGCGCTCCGATCCGTCGGACGGAGCACCGCTCCAACCGCAGGAGTCTCCCGGACGTTGGTCGTGAAGGAGGCGGCCGACTCTGCCCTGGCGATGACCGCTCGCGGGGAGTCGCGGTGGAGCCGGGCGATCCTTGGGAGGTTGCGCCGGCGCAGGGGACGGTTCCAGTGGCGTCGGATTCGGCGGGTCTCGGTCCGCCGAAGAGCTAAGAATATGGAGCCCTCTCCATCTCCGGCGGATATCATCCATATTCCGGCGAAGCGAAAGCGAGGAGGGGATGATCGCGGTGGGACAGGGGTGGGCAACCGGCTGAGGACGCTCGGGACGCTGATCCCCGGAGGACGGAAGCTCGCCGCTCCGGCTCTCATGGAGGAGGCGACCGACTACATCGCAGCGCTGGAGATGCAGGTGAAGATCATGAGCGCGCTCGCTGACCTCCTCTCGGCCTCTGCACGGTGTTGACTCCGGCTATCGCTAGGCCGGAGACCCCCCCCCCCTCTCTCTCTTCTGTTGCTTTTGTTTGGACGGAATCTCGTTTTTTTCGTCGATGAACTCTCACTCTCTCCTGTTGCTTTGGTTTCGGAAGAAATCCGAAGGAATCTCATTTTTCCCGTCGATGAACTCTCCCTCTCTCTTCTGTTGCTTTGGTTTCGGACGGAATCTCGTTTTTTCCCGTCGATGAACTCTCTCTCTCTGTCTCTCGCTTTGGTTTCTGACGTCATCCGACGGAATCTCATTTTTTCCCGTCGATGAATTCTCTCTCTCCCGTTGCTTATGTTTCGGACGGAATCTCGTTTTTTTCCGTCGATGAACTCTCTCTCTCTGTCTCTCGCTTTGGTTTCTGACGTCATCCGACGGAATCTCGTTTTTTCCCGTCGATGAATTCTCTCTCTCTCCCGTTGCTTAGGTTTCGGACGGAATCTCTTTTTTTTCCCGTCGATGAATTCTCTCTCTCTCCCCTGTTGCTTAGGTTTCGGACGGAATCTCGTTTTTTTCCCGTCGACGAACTCTCTCTCTCTCTCCCCTGTTGCTTTGGTTTCTGACGGAATCTCGTTTTCCCGTCGCTGAAGTCTCTCTCTATCTATCTATCTCTGTCTTTTGTTTCTGACGGCATCCGACGGAATTCTCACAACTTTGTACAATTCTTTTTCCAAAAAAAAAAGGAAAAAGGGCATTTTTCTCGGGAGAGGTGTGTCCATGACTAACGCCGAGGATTGCTTACCGAGATTGGCATATATTATTGGTTTTCGTTTCTAAAGTTTTATTTTGTTTATTTTTAATAGGTTTGATCTCTTTGATTTATTTTTTGCAATCTGGACTTACAATATCATGTTTTAGTTGTAATTGGACATTTTTTGTTGTAATAAATGTGAAGTTCGTTGCCCAAGATGAGGATTTTTTGGTGGATGTTGATTTTATGGAAAATTTTAGCTGAATTTCAAGAGCACCTTTTTGTGTTTTTTTGTTGCATTTTCGTTGCCCGTCTGAAACTCAGTGGATGGGAGAAGGCTTGGCAACGATGGTGACAAAGCACCCACGAGCCAAATTTGAGCTCTAAAGGGTTTGGTGCGAGTGGCTGTTAGGCAGGTGATCAAGGTTCTATTCTCATAAGTGTCAGCCCCTTGCAAAGCTACTCCCTAAAGGTAAAGGCAAGAGCACGGATGGCATTGGGGCAGGGCGGGGGACAAGGTCTCCACCCCCGCCCCACCTCAAGATTAGAACCTCCATCCACACCTCCATCACCGACAGGAATGGATTTTAACCTCCACTCCCGCCCCACCTCAAGATTAGAACCTCCATCCACACCTCCATCACCGACAGGAATGGATTTTAACCTCCACCCCCGCCTTCATCCCCGATTCATGTCCTCCGTACCTGGTTCAAACGGGGATGAGACAGGGATCGTGGCGGGGACGGGAAAAGGGTACGTCCATCCCCGAACGGAGATGGATTTTAACCTTCGTCCCCACCTCCATCCCCGTTTCATACCCTTCATCCCTGGTCCAAACCGGGCCGGGCGGGGATGAGGCAGAGATCGTGGCGGGGACGGGGCGGGTTGGGGAAAAGTGTATGTCCATCCCCGCCTCTATCCCCATTTCATACCTTCCATCCCCTGTCCAAACGGGGCGAGGCAGAGCAGGGCTCCGCTTTCCCCGGTCCACTGCCATCCCTAGGCAAGAGTGTTAGCAGTGGGACTAGGCCTTTTGCACCTAGTGGGTTTACACTGTTGGAAATCCACCGTGAGTAAAGCAGTCATAATCAACGTGATTGTCTCCGATCTTAGGGTGATTTGCTGCTTCCACTTGGGAAAAAATAGCCAAATTTGAGATTTAAGATATTTGTTTAAATTATAAAATAAAAAATATGGTTTATCCATTGTGTTTAATAAGAGCACATTATAAACCAACAACTGTCGTGTGGGGATGAAGTTTAAAGGTAGTGATGATACATTCTATGGAATCTTAAAAGCCAACAATTGCAATAAGGATAGCAGTGGACCGGAGGAAACCGCCCCGCCTCCACTCGGTTTGAACTGGGAATGGAGGACATGAAATGGAGAATGGATTGGGGATGGAGGTTAAAATCAAAACCCGTGCGGGGATGGACTTACTCTTGCCTCCGTCTTAGATTAAATAAATTATTATTATACCTTTATACATATTATAAAATCATATATCTATCTACATATATTCTTAATCCTAACTTAAAACCCTTTCTCAAATCTCTCCTCTCTCCTTCCTGCGCAAGCTCCTATTTTCTCCTCTCTTTTTTCCAACTGCTAAAGGCAGCAGGAGCAATGGATATGGAAGACAAGAAATGAGGAAAAATCAAAAACCATCCCAAATTACAGTGATGTAATGGACAACCAAATAAGTCCTGACATTGAATATAATGATTACAACCAAATATGTCAATTTAGATTTTTAAGGGGACATGGAAAACTACAAAATGCAAAATTTTAACTTATTTATAAGTTATCCATATGATACCAACAATTCCAATTATAGAATCTACTTGGCCTCTGTTATTGTATAGGGGTGTTATGACATGAGCTACATACAATTTTGTCCTATCTCCTAAAATAGGCTTCATGTCGAGGGTGATGAAACCAATGGCAAGTGGTTGGATCCCTCTCTATCAGTAATGTATCGCCTTTAAACACAACGGTCTCATCTTGGGGTTGCTGTATAAGACTGTCTGCTAAGATTTATCACTAGCCCTAATCATGTTTTATTAAGAACAAATCTCAAATAAGAAAAATTAATGCCAATATCTTGGACACAATGCGCACAAAGGATGTAATTTTGGAGTCACTAATCTATTATTTTATGTGGTCTTGTGGGTTCCCATTGATCGCAGGCGAGAGTCCCATGTGTATGTGTGCGTAGGGGTGTCAACGGGTCGGGTTTACCTGGACCCGACCCAGACCAAACCCTATAATGTCCGGGTATAGTGACAAATAAGAAGACCCAATTAATACAAGTGTCCGGACCTGAAGGTCTGATTAATACATGGATCCGGGTATAGTTTATGAAATTTTATACCAGACACGGGCCCGACCTGAGTTCCGATTAAGACCCACAATTTTTCATTTTTCAATGTAAAACTGATAAAAAACATTATTTTACCGGGTATGCTTTGGTTCATGTAGTTATTATCGGATATAATTTCTCTTATAGTAGACCCGATTAAACCCAGACCCGATACCGTACCCTAAGAAGAAATTAAAGAAGCAGAAGAGAGTGATGTTCCCATTTAATTAATTAGAAGAAGAAATTAAAGAACATGAGCTGCTCCCATTTAATTAATTAGAAGAAGAAATTAAAGAAGCAGAACAGAGATGTTCACATTTAATTAATTAAAAAAATAACCACCTCCGAGCGGTTGTGAGGGTGCTAACAAGGCGCCCAATCAAATTTTTACTGGTACACGTGTATGTCCATATCTTTCAGAAGTAGGTGGCCAAGGGGCCCACCTGGGGTTTTCTTCTTTGTCATATAAAAATTTGAAAGAGAAAAGAAAACGATAGTTGTGCCCATTTAATTAATTAAAAGAAATTGGAGAGGAGGAGAGAAAATAAATTCCCTGAAACAATAAAATGCTAAAATTAGGGATGGCAGTGGACGAGGAAAAATAGGCCCCGCCCTGCCCCGTTTGGACCGGGGATGAAGGACATGAAACAGGGATGGAGGCGGGGATGAAGGTTAAAATCAAAACTGGTGCGGAGATGGAGGTGGGGATGGGCTTACGCTTTCCCCCACCTTGCCCCACCCCATACCCGTCCCAATCTCCGTCTTGCCCTGCCCCGCCCTGTCCCCAATCCTTCTAAGGGATGGCAATGGAACGAGGAGAAATGGGGCCCCACCCGCCTCGTCCCCGGTTTGGACCGGAGATGGAGGACATGAAACGGGGATGGAGCTCCAGATTTTGAGATGGGGCGGAGGTAGAGACCTTGTCCCCCGTCTATTGCCATCCCTAACTAAAATGCATAAAGATATCTCTCTGTGTTTGGGATAAAAATGGGTCAGTTACGGTCATGTTTGATCCAAACTGTAGTCCAATTTTTCAGATCTAAATCTGATTTGGTCATCATAGTGTTGCTTGGATCCTGTTGCAGGAGCGAAACAGCACTGGGTCCATAACATCCATTAAGGTCCTTGATTATCTGTGTTTTCTTCTTTATTTAGTGGGATATTGAGTTTTAGATTTTAGTTGAGTTTTGGATCTATATCATATTCATATTAGGAACAGGGCTTTTATTTTGTTATATATGTACTCATTGTAAAGGAGAGAAAGAGAAAGAGAAAGAGAAAGAGAAAGAGAGGTTGATGATGAAATATTAATGAATTTTAGTTGATTTTTTACAGCAATCTGTTAATTTTCTGTCTTTTCTCCTATCATTTTGTGCTTCAGTGAGTCGTGACCTCTGTCATATTGGATTATCTAAAAAATGGGTAGAATCTATTGATTTTCATATGAGAACGGGGTCAGTACTCTTCTGCAAACCCGATCCGGCCATACTTTACACAGTTTTGACCAGGCTCCTACTTAGCCCAACCATGTCTCTGCTAAATCCGATTATATATATAAGAGCTTTATTTACAAATAAAATAGTGAAATGGTGTGATGTTTTTTATTCTGTCATAGAAGAGCATCTGTGACGTATGCTTCTAATTTAGTTTTTGCTCTTGGGTTCATATAATATTTCCATCAATGATGACAATTGGATATGAGAAGATATGCACGTCTCAAACATTGCTACTACCGCTTTTACCCATCCTTTTTATCGTGTTTCTCATTACCAAACCACCCAAAGACATTGATCAACTGGGCCCACTTCGCCATCCATGTTAAGGAAACAGAACAGTCAGGACCACGGGTGACACTTGATGGATAAACAAAGCAACGTACCCGGTCCATGTTCCAGCTACATGTACCACATTGATGGAGACAAAACAAAAAAGACGATACACCGTGAAGTACTCTGTAGTAGCATGACACCAAAGAACCGGTACATCGTGGTGGTTACTCATGTGGTCACTGGGTTCTATGCCAAGCTGAAAGCCGAGGATCAAATCTCACTGGCGCACGAAAGCTGCCCGTTTGCTTTGTCACGGTTCGGACATGGAAGGTTGGGTCGTCATGTCCTCTGATGTTGAATTTTTGAGACATGTGGAATGAAGAACCAGAGAGACAGAGGAGAAGGAAATGAGAAATTGGGAAACGGCATATATGAAGGGAGATCTTCATTTTTTCTGTATTCTCTTTTATTTTATGTGCAGGTGTTGATATAAGTAACTTCTCTTAGTGTAGCCGTTCCCAACCTGACTGTAATATTTACAATCATGTTTGAGAAAGCTATGAGTTACCATTACATTTCACGAACCCATTACTTTTGAGTCTAGGGATTTTTTTTTTGCGAGACTCAATGACTAACTTTGGATCCAATATTTTGTTTCATACTTTGGATTCAATAGAGTTATGGGTTTAATTTGTGAGACCCCTATGGCCATATTGATCTAATGTCAAGATCCAACATCATCATCCTGGAGTTTTACTTTGTAGGAAGGCGGCCCATTAAATGACCCGGTTCTAGATGCGGGTTTGCCTTTGTCATTAAAAAAATAACACTAAAGAACCACCACATTCTCATGGACAACGCGAAAATGAGCCCCCAAATGCTGCACCCATGGTTACAAATCTTAGTAAGGAGATTTTACGGGGAAAAGTACAATTTGGTGATAAAATACAAATTTAATTTTATAAAATTTTGAGAATATATATATATATATATATAGAGAGAGAGAGAGAGAGAGAGAGAATTCAAAATCAATGGCTTTGAATTTTTATAAATTTTGTAGCTCATAAAATCATATTTTTTCCTCAAACAAGCTTATTTAACAATCAATTCCTATCAAATAGATCATGCAAAACACATATGTAGGGTCAAATTTATCCAACATAGCTTACAACAATTAAATTCAGTACTCTCCGCCCTCTCTCTCTTTATATATGTATGTATATATATATATGGAACTATTGAGTTAAAAATCATAGGTTCAAACTTTATCGATTCAATCTGATCACATATATGTATTTATGATGGTTTTTTTACTAAGGATCAAACCTTACACTACAAGAAAAATGTGTATTAGCGACGGACGCTATCCGTAGCTAAATTGAATTAGTCATGGATAGCATTCGTCACATGTTCTTGGTCGCTAATTAGTGACAGAATTTATTTGTCGCTAATTAGCGATGAATTAGCTATAGACATAATCTGTCGTGAGTCCGTCGCTAAATAAGAAGGGATTTGGTTTTGCGATGAATATATATCTGTCGTAAATATGTCGCTATTTTATCAACGGATATTATCCGTTGCTAATTCATTGCAAAATTTTAAAAAAAAATATTTAAAATAAGTACAAGTAGATTTACTTCAGAACTGCTCACCATTCCATTTTTTGCTTCCTCCTCACCTGGCCTATAAATGTGTGATCAGGGTCAATTTCAATAACTGGCCGACTTCTATGTTATACCTACAGTATGCATCCAATGCTACATAAGAATACAACACAGTATCATAAAGTCTCTTTTAATACAGGATTGGTGGATTGTGTAATTTTGTCCCTAATAAGATATAACATAAACAATTGCACAGTATGATATAAACTGAACTTTAGGTTGCTATTTTGATTCTCAGCATCTTTGCAACAATTTCTGGCAATGTATAGCTTTCAAAAAAAAGAATCATGGTAATAAAATAGTGAGCATTTATAAATAATACAGGATGAACACGCTCCCTGCTAAAAAAAATGGCATCTTTTTATACCATCCACATTTTGGAAGGAAAAGTTGGAAATAACAAAACTTATGTGCCATGGCAGCCAATCATATCAGACCAATTCACTCATGGCACCATTTTTACATTGCATGCCTACTTCAATATCATTATCTCCATTGGGATGTTCCATTCGGAAATCAAGATACTTATGATGGTTTAGAGAGTGAAGCCAAAGTGCTACAACTTCTTTCTTACGTTCAGTTGAGGCAATTTGAGCATATATATGCTTCATTTTGAATTCTTCCACCTATTCAGCATATCCCTCCAAAGACAACTCCTCATGGGAATCTCTCCACTTCTGATTATATGAAGTATACAGGCATTCATATAGAAAAAGACTCAGCTCAGGGGTTGTAGGAACATTGATATTCACATCCCTGAAGATACCAAAGGCAAATGAAAGAGCAACATTATTCACAGTTGAATATAAGAAAACATCATGAAAAGGTGTCATCATCTCTAAGAGCATCATAGCATCCATGAATAGCTAAGCGAAAGTATCAATTTCTCTAACTGCTCTCTTCAATAAATTTGCTAACAGAAATCTTCAACAGCACTGGAATAAGGACATGAAACTTTAGCATTTCCTGTAAGTACCAATTTCACTAAATTCTCAAAGAAAACAACAGACTAGAAAGCAAAATTAAAATGGCAAAACCAAGAAGAGACCAAAATCGACAGTATGAACTGATCACACAAAAAACTGGATGAAATTTGAAATTCAAACAGAAGTCTACCTCCTCAAAGCTATTGTTATCAACGACTCTGGAGCACAGCCTCGCATGACAGCAACAACAAGCCCGATCATCTTGCGGATCTGATGTAGCATGAAGCTCTGCCCCACGACTACACATTTCACAAAACCAATACCATCAACGGCGACAATGCGTTGGCTTCAAATGACACAATGTAGCGATTAGTCGATGGATCCTCTGCCTTTGTTCGTGCTGTTAAATTATGAAAATTATGAATACCAACATACATCTTTAGGATACCATTGAACATCTCCTTTTCCTTATGACCATAACAGAAGGCACCGCTCCGTCCATCTTCCTTCTCGATGCATTCAACGGCTGGCTGGCGGTGGATGGCCGTCGCCAACGACATTCAGAATCGGTTGCCAGAGGCCACCAACGGTTGTTGTGTCTACAGGCAATAAAAGGGGAAAATATGGGACTTTGGGTTTTGCAGGCTTACGGCTATTGCAACTGCTGATAGACAGCAGCAGAAGACGGTGACTAGTTGCCATCCACCGACCGTCGCCGCCAACTGCTTTGGCCGACCGCCGGTGGCAATTTCAGCCTGGGCGATGCCTGTATAAACAAAAAAAAAAAACTTTTTTGTTACCTTTCGTCGGCGTCTATTGGGAGGACTCGTCGATGACAGAGTGCTGCCATGGGGTGGCCTTCGTCGGCGAAACCTCGCATTGCCTGCGCTTCGTCTCTGTGGTAGCGAATGGGAGCTGAGTCTTGTCAGTGAAGACGACAGGGTTTTTCTTCCACCCTCATCTAATGGGAGTCGACGGTGGATGACGACAGTCTATGTCACCATCGACCAACCGTCAGAGTCGATAGCCTTGGCTGGCCGTCGGTGGTGACGGCAGCCTCGGTGACACTGAAAAAAAAAGGTGTGAAACCTTACCTCTCCGACGCTTGTTGGCTTCAGATTCCTGTCATCGGGGGGAGGGGGGAGACCATCGTTGTCGTCGACGGGAGCTGCCATCTCTCTGTTTTCCTGAACTGCACCAGAACCTATCTGTGCCCTGCGAGAGGAACCCTGTAACCCCAACCCTAGCCCTCAGCTTAAATATATCACATACAAAAAGCGTTTGAATCTCGTAGGGAATGACGATATGGGTCGGGTAATCAGAGGGAGAGAGAGCGAGGGAGGGAGAATTTTGCCCCCGTTTAAATCGAAAATTAGCTACAGGGTTTGCAACAGAATTTTTTTGTCATAAAATTCGTCGCTAATTAGCAATGAATTTTGCAACATAATTTGGCCATCCCAAATTAGTGATGAATTAGGTGACATAATTTTTCTGTTGCTAATCTGTCACATTTTTTATTTTAAAAACAATTGTTTTTTTTTAACAAATTTGTCACAAATTTCTGTTGCTAATCATATTATTTTGATCAAAATTTTATAAAACTGGTAGATCACATTCATAGGATTTAATTTACAAATTAAATCTAAAACTTATGATTTTGAGCTCGATAGTTACATATAATTTTGTGTCATTAATAGCATAAATACTAACCCCATATATAATGCCACCAAAAATAAGAACTTAAGTATTAGCCAAGATTTTTATGGGTATTTTATTTCTTTTCTTAAATCTAACCATATGGATGTAATCTGTATGCTTGGTTTTAAAGGGACCAACTCTTTGAATCATTAGTTCGCCAAGCATAACCAGGTTTTTTTAAGGCTTGAAAATTGACAACTCATAATTTTTGTAAATATTCAAGTATCAAAAAATCATGTTTCTATTGGTCAAAAAAGTAATCCAATAGTCTATTCCTAACAAATAGGCTAGCTAAACATATATGCATGGCCGAACTTGCAAAAAGTAGGAGAAACACCTAGTTCTCATATATATATATATATATATATATATATATATATATATATATATATATATATATATATATATATATATATATATATATATATATATATATATATATATATATATATATATATATAGTCTCAGGTACACGCCCATATGATATCAATGAGTTAGAACTCATACTGTAAATTATTTTGACTCGATCTGAGTCTGTAGAAGTGATTTACATGTTCGATTTAGTCGAGATCTTCCCTTAAATCACTGGATTCTGATGTATAAATCAGATAAACAGGTTTTCCTGGCAAATTAAAAATTCAACTGCTGAAAATCTCTTCAGCTTAAACAAGTTATTTTTTTGTCCAAAAACCATGATCGAAGGGCTGCTCTCCACTAAATCAAACACATCTACGGTGTCAAATTTACTCGAAACAACCTGCATGTATGAGTTTTGATTTATTGATACCGTATGACACGTTGATACCTAAGACTTATCACATATATATATATATATATATATATATATATATATATATATATATATATATATATATATATATATATATATATATATATAAAGAGAGAGAGAGCTAAATGGATTTTTTGGGTTTTTTTTTATTTTGATTGTACAGGTGTGATCTACGTGGTTGATTTTATGGGGGTCAGCTCTCCAAGTATTCAATTTTGACATATGGATAGGTTTTTATAAGATTTAAAAAAATCAACGGCACAAAAACTTTTAAAAATTTTGAAGCCCCAAGCATCATTTATTTTATGGAAAAAAAAATGTGGGTGTCGATTCCCAATAAACACATCTATAGGGTCCTAATTGTGACAAATAAATACCAGAAAACTTTAAAAAAAAAATCATTTAGCATGTTCTCATCACTATATATTCTTGTAGCCACCAAATGTTAGATTTTTTATCATATCTAATATCGTTCTTGCCTTCTTCTTTTGATGGTAAGAGTTTTTCCGCTCCTTATTAGTATGTCATTTTCATCAACGGTTGGTGCTCGCCCTTTGCATGATTAGAAGAAAGCAACTTGTGGCTTCGGTCTTTCTAGATCGATTAAAGGATTAAGTAAGAAGGAAGAAGATACCTCTGATTCCATGAGGGACCGGGGGTAGAGGTGGCAAAATCTCGCACGACCCTCCAACCGCTTCTTAGCCGGGTTCCGGTTTGGCTTAAACAGGTTCGTGTCATAAATAGGTCGACCCGCCTAACCCGTTTATTAAACCGGTCAGGTTCGTGTTAGGGGTATGCCAACCCGCCAACCTGGCTGACCTGTTTAATAAATGGGTTAGGTGGGCGGGTCAACCTGTTTACCCGAACCCGACCCGCCAACCCGTTTACCCGACTTGACCCGTTTATTAAACGGGTTAACCGTGTTGTGTCGGGTTACCCGTTTAATAAATGGGTCAAGTTCGTGTTTGCCACAGCCGACCCATTTAATAAATGGGTCAGGTTCGTGTTGAGGTATGCTGACCCGCCAACCCGACCCGATTACCACCCATAACCAGGGGTACCTCTTTCTATGACGTGCGTATGCCACAAGATTTGACAAGTGAGGCAATGAAATAAAATTATAGCTCACAATACATGATTACAGGGATGGTATAAAAATGGCATAAAACATTATGCCGGAGGCAACTTTAACATATGAAAATAGTATATAGAACCTGCTAAGGATTATCTAATTGTTACAATATATAGAAAGCCCAATATTTTAGAGGGCTCTAAAGTCTAGGTGACCAGACCTCTTTCTGGTCATTCTTTTTACTTATTAAAGTAAAAACATAAGTCTATATAGATTTAATGAATTTAATTATATGACTGCAAGTTCATGATTTTCAAATAGTTTCAACCTCAATTAAGCCCTAATCAATAAGTTAAGTCACCGTCTCGTTATACACCCAATAGAGCATATTTTCTTAATTATTTTAGATAATAAATTATATGAGGTTAAGCCCTAATAAGTAAGGCTGGGAAACGAGATGAGCCGCTCGTGGCTCAGTTCATGTTCAGCTCATAAAGAGCTCGTTTAAGCTCATGAAATAGGCTCGACAAGCTTGAACATGAATCCTCACGACTTTCTCTTACAAACTTATTTATTAATAACAAGTATATTTTACATATATTTTATGTTATAGAATGAAGATATAAGTCTACATAGAAATCCTTTGCTTACAAGTTTGAAATAATTATTTGTTTTGTAAATGAGCTAGTTTGAGATAGGCTTAACACTACAAGAAAAACCTTTATTAGCGACGAATCTTTGCGACGAATTTTTTCCGTCGCAAATTAGCGACGGACTTAGCGAGATAACATTATTCGTCGCCAATCTTTGAAATATTTTTGAAATTAGCGTCAATATAAATTTCGTCTCAAATCTGTCGCTAATTATCGACAGATCGATGACAAAAAAATTTCACTGCAAAACTGTAAGAAATTAGCGAGGGAATTTTCTCGTCGTTAATCCGTCGCTAATTAGAGATAGAAAAATTTTCTCGCTAATTTCGTCGCTAATTTTCAATTTAAACTGTCCCACCTAAGGCGCGAAATTTTTCCTCTCTCCCCCGTTCGAAATTTAAACTGATGTTTGATTTAAACCGAGCCTCGTGCTTCCGCTGGTCGATGAAGCCGAGCCTCATGCTCACCGCAGTAAGGCTCACCGGACGATCCTGCTGGATGATGTCGACCGTCGCGACTGTCGCCACCCAACTCCAACGCAGCAGAGGAGGGCGGAGGAATCTCGATGAAGGGCGTGCAGATCGCGGGGCGGCCGTTGTACCTGGACATGCAGGCGACGTCGTCGGTGGACCCGCGGGTGCTGGACGCGATGCTGCCCTTCTTCACTGGCCGCTTCGGCAACCCCCATTCCCGCACTCACTTCTACGGCTAGGAGTCGGACGAGGCGGTCGAGCGCGTCAGGGAGCAGGTCGCTTCCACGCCACCTACCTCCCCGTCGGCTCTGACGATCTCCTCGACCTCGATCGCCTCCGTGACGCTATCCGCCCCGACACCGGCCTCGTCTTCGTCATGGCCGTCAACAACGAGATCGGTCCATTCCGACCTCTGCGAGACCCAATCAGAGATCTTGGGGTAGAGGGAGTACGGCTTGCTGGGATCCGGTGGTGGGTCGTCCTCCTCCTCCGTCGTCGCCGACAAATCGCTCCAAGTTTGACCTATTGTTGCCGGACAGCGAGCAAATTTTTTTTCAATTTTTTTTTAAAATTTAGCGACGGATTAGTGACAGATATTATTCGCTACTAATTTAAAATAGCGAAGGACTCGCGACAGATATTATTCATCGCTAATTTAAAATAGTGACAGACTCGCAACAGATTATTTTCATCGCTAATCCATCGCAAATTAGCGACGGATAAGTTTTGTCGCTACTTAGCATTGAAAAATTCGTGATGAAAGCTATCCGTCGCTAAACTGTTTAGCGATGAATTAGCGACAGATTTAGGTCGTCGCTAATCCACAGGTTTCTTGTAGTGTAATAGGTTTAGGGTCCAAATTCTATTGTTTTCAATTTTTAAAAAATATATTTTTTTTGTAAATGAGCTTGCCATACTCAGCTTGGCTTGATACAAGAAATTAGGCTAGTTTGAACACCCTCTGTTCGTTTAGTTCAGCTGGTTTATCTGCCCTACTAATAAGTCCAGGCAACATCTCATATACCCAATTAAGGAAAAAGTGGTGGGTATGAGTTGGGAATGCCCCATGTGCACACCGTTTTCCAGCGATTTAACCCTATGAAAGTGTTGGAAAATGATTATATAATATTTGAAATTTAAAAAATTATGAACCGCAGATTTTTCAACCCTTAGATTTACTTATGTGTTGGAATTGGACCATTTAAAACCGGTCCTTACTAATCCGACTGTTAGAATACCTACAGTCGGAATTTAATAAAAAAATATAGAAAAGGTGAGTCGGATTGCACACCGTGCTCATGGATAAATCCTTCCACACGACACCCTCATGTTCTCGCTGCCCTCCAGCAAGCCTTCTTCCTGCGAGCGTCCATCTGGCAAGCCTTTCTAATACGAGCGTCCCTCCGGCGAGCCTCTCTCCGGCATCCTCTACCTTAGGCTGCACGTCTCTCTCTCTCTCTCTCTCTCTCTCTCTATATATATATATATATATATATATATATATATATATATATATATATATATAATTGGGGCAAAAATTCATGATTTTGACATACATTCATAATTGGATCCAATTCAAGATCCATATTCAAGACTAAATTCCATAATGTACATGTTAAAATATAGATAGTGGTGAGATCGGATTGGGTTGTACGATCCAAAATGAAGTTATCCGACCCATTGTTCATGTTTGTCTAAGTTGTCTGCACAGCCTAAATCAAACAACAAAAATAAGGAAAACAACTTCCCTTTATGGTCAAAACAAACGTTGGATGGAGTACAGTCATTAAATAAGATAGAATACGTGTTTTTGTCTTGTTGATTCATTCTGTCCAATCTTAGACAGACTATCAAACAAGCCCTTGCTCCCCAATTAAGCATGTCCTTTTAATTACTTTATTTGAATTCTGTGACTTAATGTAGTTACATGATTTCTAAATACTTTCACCCCCAAGGAAGCTCACTCTTTTTTGAAAAAGTCTAGGCACCATCTCATATATACTGTACCAAATTAACTGTCTTCTTAATTACACATGTAATGATCCTCTCTCTCTCCCTCTCTTTCATAGAAATGTGAACAGTTAAGTTTTGATCCAGGTCCAGACCAGATGCTACCCATAAAATTGTTGGATCAAGTCTAGTTTTTACATTTATCAAGGAGTTCAGGTGGTGGGACCTGGGACAGATGAGATGCCCTGCCGTACAACCCACTACCAAGTGGTTAAACTTAAAATCCCTGGGCCAGACCCCCCTTACCTTGCCCACCAGGAAACTTGCTGTTTTGGCCATAAGTTAAGGGATGTGCACTGAGCGGATAAAGGCGATTCCAGAAATTGCACTGGCCTTTTGTTTTAAATATGGTGGTTGATTGTTTGTATTTCCTCGATCAAATATGGTGGTTGATTGAACAGGGGAGCTGAGAAAGTAACACCTGTGGCTGGAAACCCGAATTTCAGTTAAGGCCGCTCAACTGAACAGAAGCCATTATTGTTGCTTCCAAATAGGCCCTTGCTCAGCCAAAGCCGGGTGACTTCCTGGGAGCAAGCAAGGGGTGCATCACTGGTTTACACCATCGGAAAGGCAGCCGCGGTAAGTACAGCAGGCTGAGCCAACGGGACTAGGTAGGTGTCTGATCCTGAGGGGTGGTTTAATTCTCCATCTTTCATGGAAGAAAAAGATACATGTTCTATTCAAGAATGTCATGTCCAGTTTTAACATGCAACACAACACTGGACAAGGTGTGGTGTGTGTGTTGAACGTAATCATATGATCTGTTAGGCTAATAAAGGTTGACTTAAATCCTAGAGACTTTATCTCCATTACTTTGGATGTTGCCAACTAAATCACCTGCATGCAGGGCCACTTCATTTTAGGGAAAAGGTCTAACAAGGGATATTTATATAGCACATCAAATCTACCAGTGTATCTCAAGAGACGTCTGCTGCCTCCGTTCACGAAGAACTTTCCTCATCACCATATTTTCAGACGCCTCCAGGACTTTCAATTAAAAAAGAGTCAATTATTAAAATTACTGTGGTCGTACTTCAAGAACTTTCTTTTATATGTACATACAGTAGAGCGTACGTAGGTGTTTGAACATTAGCGGCTTGTGATATATATATATATATATATATATATATATATATATATATATATATAGTTGTTATAGGTAATATTCATTAAGAATATTTTGTCATTTCACTATTTTGTAATACGTTGCCCCCGTTGGGGGGCACATCAATCTTTTTGTATTTTTTTACTTTTTATTTTTTTGTTTTGTGTTTTTCTTTTTTGCTAAGGGCATTTTTGTTAAATACCTTGGGAGTCGTTGGGAGCTCCCCGAGAGCTCTTGGAGCCCTACTTTGTATATATAAAAAGGGTGTTCTCCCTTAGTTGTATTATGCTTTTCTTAAGCATAATTGCTCCCAATAAAGTTTATATTTTTTATTTATCTTCTGGCTAGCCCCTAAGTAGTTTGTGTGCATGAATTGTTGTAATGATACAAAAGTGGTCTTTGTTTGTGTATGATCTTGTGCTCTTGTAAAACCATAAAAGACACCCACTTATATTCTTTTTTCCTTTTTTATTACATTGTATCAGAGCTTTTGTACTCTTTGCATGGTGGACCATGACATCGAGAGAACATTGAATCGTTGCTTCAAAACATGTCATCCATTTTCTTGTCATCTCCTTCCCTCTTTCTCCCTCAAATTTAATGACCTATAACATATGTGGGTCACCGCAGTAAGGATGATTCAAGTGTAAAAGGAGTTATAGCATTTTATTGATGATTCTACCTAAGAACTTCAATCAATTCGTACCAAAATTATTATAAGAGAAAATGATAAATCTAAAAAGAGACCCGTAAAGGGAATGAGAGAGAAAAGACTCTAAGAATATAAAAAAGCTGAAGGATGGGAAGTGAGTCATGCAAACATGTTCTCTCATTGTGGGGGCATGCATGAAGAGTCATGTGAAAACATTTTAAAGTTTCAAAGAATCAGTTTGACATGAACCTTCATCAAGCAAACATATACCCAAAGAGATGCAGCTCATAAATGAGAGTTGTGTGATATGATTCATAATTGCAAACAAGGTGATAAAAGTGTTAGAGAGTACTATGAAACTCTAAAAAAGCTTTGAGACCAAATGGCCAAATTAGAGTCTATTTGAGACAGACCCAACGATGCACTTTTAAGAAAAAATCAAATCACTAAAGTGCAATTTTTTTTTCATGAAAAAACATAGACTCAAATTTAAACAAGTGTGGAAAAAATATAGACCCGATTTTGTATCCTCCATGCAGTACGAACATACCAACCTCCCATCTGTGCTCCAATCAGATAACATACCATATGCAGAGAAATCACTAATTGTTCATAGAACAACAGTCTTCATATTAAAGTTTTATTTTTTTGGGCATCGTACGTGAGAACACCGTCATCCCACATTATTTTCATTTCATCAATCAATGGCCTTAAATATACATCAAGATTTTGGCTTGAAGATGTCAAACCAAGGATCAATAGAGACAAGAAGAGATTTTGACGCTTCATATACAAGCTTGGAGGAAGGTTGTATGGGGGTGACAAATATTGGCCAACACGAGTATGGAGTTGATCTACCCCCAAATGGATTAAATCCATCTGTACATAAACCGAGCCTAACATTTCTCAATTCTATTGCGAAGGTCTGATGAGTACAATCAAAATGCTTTAAAGCTTCCGGTCAACAGGATGTGTGATCTTGTCTTCATCATGTCGAACTTTATTTGTATTACATCCCATGTGTTTAGCTGTCCTCGAAGACATATACAATCATTGCAATCTAAGGGTGAGAAGGAAGTAGCAGAGCGACTTGTATGACACTTCTTTTAACCTCGTGCTATCATTGCCTCTTGTCTTTGGCTTGAACCAAGGATACCCACATGACGAATATGACATATTATTTTCTTGATCTTTGAAATACAACATACAGTGATTTGGATAAGCATCTATATTTTGATACCCCATACCTAGATCATTGACCATAACCTTCACATTATAGAAATTTTGTGACAATTTCTCATTTTTGGGCAACATACTATTCACAATGAGCACAGACGATCAAAACATGATTGGCTCAAATTATACTCTAACTTCAAATTCAATAATTAAAGAACTGCAGACAAGATAGTGTGACTCTCGCAACCATTTCACAGTGGCTCGTCAGCATCTCTAAGTAAATCATAAAATCTACTAGCTGCATCGTTTGTTGACTCTTTCTCTACCCCAGTTGGTACATCATTAGGACCCATAGCAGAACCCAGTTCGAGTCCTGCGTCATCAAATATCAAATCCACATATAGATTATCATGCACCACATCCACTCGTACATCAAAATTGTTCTAAAATTCTTCACCATGAAGCATCCAATTCTGATAACCACTAACAAAACCCTTCCTGTATAGGTGATGTCTAACGCCATGAGATTCTACAAATCGATTGTTTTTACACATCATGCAAGGGCACTTGATCTGACTGGTGGGATCCATTGTACTGACACTTGTCATTGCAAATTTAATAAAACTGTCAACATCATCCATATATTCAAGTGACACCTCACTATCAACTATCCTACGGTACATCCATTCACGGTTTGTAGTCATTTTGTCCTATGATGTTATGTATAATATCTTAACCAGTTTAAAGAGAATCATAATAATGTTATGATGAAGAAAATATTTAATTTATCATGCATTGATGGTGGATGTAATGATTTGATATATATCACATACACACACGATACATTCATTTTAAGCATGTTTTCATGATACAATTTCACATGAAATGCATAATTAAATTGAAAATAACTTCAAGCAAGTATGGATAGTCATGTCAAATATTATAATACATTCAATCATTCATATCACAACAATGTCAAACATGTACCAGCAGCAAATACAGTTCAATATATTTCTAACTACTATCCTGACTAGCATGAAATCTGAACTACAAAAATAAGAGCACTTTTATTTTCATACATTTAAATCATGCTCAGCATGATCTCCAAACTCCAGCAAAATAGTCTTAGATATCCATAATTAAGTGAGTGTGTGAGCAGAAAAGTGTTGCATCCAAGAAAGTAAATAACATGTGATGCGCTTGCATCACTTACTCACCACTGGTATTTACTCGATTTGCATTCTTTTGCATTTGTATTTTTCATTTTCTTATTGCGTTCTTTTTGCTTGGCCTTTTTAGCCACATGCGATGCTTAGCATTAAGCATCGTGCATATGCGCCAAGTCAGTCTAGACTCTAGATCAATTTCACCTAAACTCAATCATTAGGAACTTGAGTCAAACTTATGGACAATTTCACGAGGACACACAAAGGGGGTTCTGGCAAAACAGGTAGGGATGGCAGTGGATCGGGGGAAACGGGCCCCACCCCGCCATGCCTCTGTTTGGCCTCCATTGTGACCAATGAGAATGTTGTGTCTCATCTCCCATACAAAAGCTTAAGAAAAAAACGTGAAAACAGTTTTTTTACCTCTAATTTTTTTTGCAAAAATTAGAAGTCTGAAAGAAGCTTGAGGCTTGAACAAGAAAACAACAAAAAATCAGGAACTTATGAATTTGTGGCCCTTATGGAAATCATGATTTCTGGTATGGGAGCACCACTTGAACACGTCCAAGAATAGAGAATGTTTAGGATGCCCCACAGCAGGCATCTTGGAGCTGAGTTAGTAGATGTGCCCTCCATTGCACTGTGTTGGAGCAGCTAGGCATGAAAACCATCTAATCGTGTGTTGTTTGGTGTAGCTGGGCATGGAGAGCGGCTCGTGTGACGCATTTGTAGAAGTTGGGTGTGAATCGCACTAGCTACTATTTTATGAACCTTGCAACTTGTAGTTGGGTGTGAATCCCAAGTATGTTGGCCGTGGGCAATCGGTTAGGCCGTTGTCGGGTGCCGCGACAGGATAAGAAGAGAATCAACATCTTTGTCGGAGGGGCGTCGACGATGGCCAACGTTCGGACGAAAGGGAAAACACAGGAGAAAGAAAGAAAGGGGGAAAAAAGAAAGGAAGGGAAAGGAGAGCAGAGGGGAGAAGGCAGCTGATCCCCGACATACCTGAGGAGAACGACGGCCTCGTTGGGTCTCCAACGACGGTGCAAGTCGAGGACTGAAGAGGAGTGAGGGAAGAGGAAGGAGAAGGGTAATCAGAGAGAGAGAAAGAGAGAGGAAATTTTTTGTTCCCTATATGGGTCATCTAACATCGAAAATTAGCGACGAAAACATTATGTCTCAAATGCCACCGCAAATTACCGACGGATTAGCGACGAAAAAATTATGTCGCTTATCTGCCGCAAATTTGCGATAGAGTTTGAGATGAAATATTTTTGTCGCTAATTAGCGATGGATTTTGAGACAGAATTTTGGCATCGCTAATTCGTCGTTAATTAGCAACGGATTTTGAGATAGAATTTTCCTATCGCTAATTCCGCAACTAATTCTGATTTTAGGGATGACTAATTTTCTCTAGCTAATTTGTCACAAATTTGCGACAAATTATTTTCATCGCTAATTAACATTTTTCTTGTAGTAGATCATTATCACTCATCGTAATATAGATGAGCTTTCACCCATACATGAAGTCTTAGTTGAAGTATGTATGAAAGAAGCAAGATTGAAGACCATGTTCGAATTTAAGGAATCCAAAGACATGTGCTTACACCTCTTAACAAAATAGGTTAGCAGAAATAAAATATAGGCGCATAATAGAAACTACTAGAAACCTACTCATTTCAAAAAATGTTCTAAAAGAATTTTAGTCCAAAGTTTTACTTACTATTGTTTTTCTTATTAAATAAATTTATTTTGTCAAACTTTAAAACATTACACCTCTTGTCAATAAATAAATACCATGAACCATGAGCTTGAAGCTTTAGAAAAATTCAATACGTGAAAAATAGAAGATCTTCCAAAAAAAATCATAGGTTGTAAATGAGTGTACAAGGTAAAAAAAAAGTGATGGCTTTCTAAAATGATATAAGGCTAAGTTAATAGCCAAGAGTTATTAACAATAATATGAAATAGACTACGATGAAACATTTACTCCAGTAGCTAGAATGACTTCAGTTAGAAGCCTTATAACTATAATTGCCATCAAGAATTGACACATCTATCAGATGGATGTCAAGAATATCTTCTTAAATGGTGAATTGAAGGAAGATGTATATATAGATCCTTCATCAGGATATGAAATCCAGACAACAAAGGTTCTTTATTTAAAAAAGATTGTATCGTTTGAAATAGACTCCTTGTATGATAGATTGAATTTTGTTATGGTTAAGCTTGGTTTTAAATCTTGTTATATTGATACTACTATGTTTGTTAAAAAATATGATGCATATGTTATTATTTTACTTCTCTATGTTGACATAATCATTGTTAAAGTAGACAAACTCATAATTAGTTATATTAAAATTATTTTAAAACAAAGTTTTAAAATAGCATATCTAGGTTTTCTTAGATATTTTTTGAAGATTGAGTTAGCAGGTTATTTATTAATTCAATTCATGTTTTCTAGTGAGATTATTAACCGGTCTAAAATTACAAACGAAATGAGGGTGAACATTCTTGAAGTAATTAATACAAAGATGAAAATAAATAATGAAACACCCTTAGAAGGCCCCACTCATTATTGACAAATGATTAAAGCCCTCACTTATTGACAATTATTTGACCTAGCATTTCTCATGCAGTGCATACAACAAACCAGTTTTAGTATTCTCATACAACTACGCACATGAGTGTTATGTGGAGCATTAGATATTTACAAAATTCTATTTTTAAAAGACATTATATTCTTTCTCTCCACTTGAATTAAATGTATATATTGATTTTGACTAGGAAGGAGATCTCAATGATAGGCACTCAACTATAGGTTTTTATGTGTTTATAGGTGATTCATTGGTATTCTAACAATAAGAAAAGTAATAAAAAGTGTTTTTATCATCAACATAAATTGAGTATCATGTCATGGCTACCATGACATCTAAAATTGTGTAGTTGAGAAGAATGTTTGAAGACATGGGGTGTATCACATATTTCATGAACGAATCAAGCATATCAAGATGAATTGTTATTATATTCATGAAGAATATCTTAAGAAGACTCATTCTACCATATACAACATCTGATTTCTTCACAAAAGCGCTTCTTTATTCTCGGTTTCATTTTTTACTTGATAAACTTTTGGTGATTACACCATAAATTTGAGAAAGAATGCACCATTAAGGGTATTTTCATTATTTTAAGGGCACGCCAATCTTTTTTTTTTCTAAGGGCATATCAATCTTATATTTATTGCCTTTGAGATGCTCCCAAGTGCTCTTTGAGCCCTACTTTGTGTATATAAATGGATGTTCTTCCGTTTTTCTTAACCATATTTGCTTTCAATAAAATCTATATTTTTTTACTTGTGCTCTAGCCCCTAAGTGGTTTGTGTGTTATTCTTGCATTGACCCATAGGTGGTCTTTGTTTAAGTTCTTACACTCTTGTAAGCCCATAAACGGCACTCACTTGTATTTTTTTTCCTTTTTATTACAAGGTGTTCCATCAAAATAAAATCAGGTGGGTAGACATAAACATTTAAAACCAAACTGATCCAGTTTAAAGTTTGGACCCACATCCAATCCAGCTTGTGCAGAAGCGTTAATAACCCAATGCAGGCTTTGTGCCATTCAATATGGGTCAGAAAGATAAACCCTCTTAGTCTATTATCCCAGGCTGTGGGACCCACATTGTACGGTGAGACCCACAGTGCACAATGTGATCATAATCTCTCTCTCCCTCTCTCTCTCTCTCTCTCTCTCTCTCTTTTGCTCACATCCCAAACCAGTACATCCCTTTGATACTTGTGCCTGGTACTAAATAGGTGGGCCCATCCCATCTGTTGGATGTGAACAGGTATGGTACGGTTAGGTTCAGATCCAGTTGTAACTCGTACATTGTTGGCACGTTGGGAAACCATAAAAGAATCTTATTTAATTAAAAAAATAGAGATAAAAAAAAGTTAAATCCTCATAATACTCGAACCCGGAACCGTAAACTGGTTTGTGAAACTCTAACTTGGACCAGATCATGGATTGCATGGTGAGATCTTGTAGGGATTATCAAATCCAATTAATTAAGTAGAATTTGTTACGACCCAAGCTCGTTCATGTCATCCATAGTGAGAATATCGTGTTATTTTAAAAAATGATGCAAAAAAAATGGTATTTTTGCGAAGGTTAAAAAGCGTTACATGATTATAATATAGTAAAAGCATCATAAATTTATTATCAGTTAAAAAGAAACAGCACAAAAACACAATATTTACGTTTTCATTTATTTTTTAGTATCGTGTTTACATTACTTAATTTATTTAATTTGACAAGAATTTCCTGACAATGTGCCAAATTTATAGAAAATCATGGATGACAAATTACAATGTTTTTACTTTTGTCACTACAGTTCTATCCATTAAAGTGATAAAGATGCTGCCCTAAAAATCTAAACTTGAGGTAAGACCAGAGCAGGTCTCCAAAGGGGTATGGCATAGTGGTAAGGGACCTAAGCATCTAGACCGCGGTCAAGGTTCAAACCCTACCGTCATTACTCTCCCTGAGGGGTGAAAGATGCACCTGCGGAGTTTTATGCTACCAGGACAAGCTAAGCCAAGGCAACTAAGACTCCGATCAAAACAGGAGAAATGCTGAGCAGATCCACAACACCCAGCATATATAGTAAGTAGACACGTCCAGGTGGTTAAAGGTCCATGGATCTAATCTCATTTGGATCTGATCCAATGGGGGCTATATGTAGAAACAAAAGGGGACGAGGTCTATCTAGTGATAGTTTCTGGTAGTGGAGCGCGGTGCCACCTTGTGAAAAGCTTGGAGCCCTTGCAAGCTGGATCAGATCTATTGGGTATGGGTCCACTCCCTTAAACCTTTTTCTTTTTGCACATTAATGATCTCTTCCTCTTCCTAGAGGTACAAATGGATTGGATTACTTCGGAACTTCCATCCAAATTTGATAGGTTCTTTCCGAAAATATAATCTTAAAAGAAGATCCAATTGTATGTTTGGGTTGGATTGGAACTTATATGATTGGACTTTTCCTGAATCCACATTTGGACTTGGATCATTGTTTTCTTCACAGATACACTAGAATCCAGATCTAGGCCAATCTGTTTTTAACCTTTACATGTAGAACTCTTGTTCTCAGCATCTTATTGTTCTTTGGGTCCAAGGATGATATATATAGTGATCCATATAAAATTCAGATCCATATTCAGATTGGCTGCTTAGAATTTAAATTCATGCTAGAACCTTCTATGTCTTTGACATTATCTGACTTGACACACGATGAGAGTACAAGGCATAAATTTGAAAAAAAATGACAGGAGGACATGATTTTTTCTATTTTTTTGTAGATAATGAAACCTACTTCCATGTAAAAAAGTCAAGCTAAATTCATCTATATAGTTAGATATAAATTTATTAAGGACTACAATAATCTCTCTCTCTCTCTCATTGAGAAAGAAAGGTCATTTTGTGGAGATGGGAGATGCAGATGAGCGCCAGACGCATCCACAGCTGCCCTAGCTCCATCTCGGTTTTTTCTCCTTGCCTCTGCCCGGTAGATCTTTTCCTCTCCTATTGTCATGTCCTATTCTCTGCGCTATTTCTAAGGTCTTTGCTGCACCAACTCTCTTCGTGTCAACCAGCAGGCACTTCTTCTCATCCAAGACGCTTTGAACAATTGGGGCTTGGCTTTCTCCCTACGCCAGCATGGTATTGTTGTTGCCCTCCCTTTTTGCCTTTATTTCAAGATGTTCTCTTTCCTATCTGAGGTTCTCGACTCTTGCCTGGCTGCCGGCTTGCTTCAGCGCCGGGATATCAGGCTCTTCATTCATTTCGTCAGGTTAGAACCTCTCATGGCTTGCTATATGGGTGCTACGCTGCGCGCCCCCTTCTTCTTCTGTCTTCCTCCGACCCTGGATAGCTCCCACTCTTGGCAAACTGTCACGTCATCCTAGCAGCGTTCTTTCAGCGGCCGCTTAGCTCAGTTTGTGCTTTCTCTTGCTAAGTCCGGCGACTGGTGGTGTTCAGTATGTATTTCTCTGAATTTTAGGAAGTGCATGGTCTGCCATCAATGTGCCTCCTCCTTCCTTTCCAGGCGACATCCTGTATGTAAGCGAAAGCTAGCACCTCTACTCCACCACTTTGGCCACTTAGCGCAACGACCAACGCCCTCCATCATCTGGGAGCAAAATCATCCTAGTTCTTCTAAGTATAGGGCTTCCTTCTTGGCTTCGGTGCAGGTGGCTAACTTGTATGACCTCTCATCCTCGTTTTTCAGTATTAAGATTAGATATTGCTGGGTGTCGACCTCTCCGTCACCCTCTGCGCCCAAGTCTTTCACCGAAAAATTCTTCTTCCTTCAGGCCGACAGATCTACGACCAGTGCCTCCGGTGCTTCATGCGACAATCTTTGCTCCTCTAAGCTGGATCTTACTCAGAGATTTGTGTCAGCCAAATCCATCGGATTGCCTTCGCTTGGATTACCTTACTCCAATCACGGCTGCCATGGAGAGGCGTTTCTACCCACTTTCGTGGCCGCCTCTGCGCGAGGATTGCCTTCCGCCTCAAGTAATCCACCGCCATATCAGATTTCTACCTCTAGCGTTCCTTTCCAAAGCATGTTGGTTGATGACTGCAATTTGATCAAGTGCTTGCCTCGAATTTCGCCCTTGCGCTGACCAAGGTGGCCCCTCGTATCTCCCATGTGCTTGTTGCCGCCTTCTGCTGTGGAGTGCTCTCTCACAAAAGTTGAATCATCGAGTCATGCTTCAATTCTCTAAGTTTCTGCATCGAGCATCTACGCCTTATTTAATGATAGCCCATGCAACAATGCACATTCGTTTGGCATTCCTTCCATGTAGGTGGGTCTTTATCATCTCAGAGGCAGCTTCTCATTTCTCATGTCCCCTCATCGCAATCCTCATTGGCGGGGCGCTCGACCAAGGTCTTGGGATATCTCTCCAATGGCTCAGTTTCCCAACTATATCCGTTGGCTCCAGGCGCCTATTCCAAGACTCACGTTTGTCTTCAATCCTATTTTTAAAATTCAGGCTCATCATTGAGGACATGCTCCACCACATTGCCTAGCTTTCCAGTTTACTCCTCCTTTGCATGGGACGTAAATTTCTTGTGTAGTGAGGTCTCAAAGGTTCTTCTTTCTCCATGCACTAGCCATTTTGGGTGTTCATCTACGGTTATGGCTATCCTTGTTCATAGCAGCTCTTCTGTGATCTGCATCGTCTGTCCCATGCTAGAACCGCCACCTCCATATCCTGCAATTTCTTAGCCATCTAACCCACCATCCAGGATCCGAGTGTTGAAATAGACTTTGACTCTCATATCCCACCATCCACTGTTGATGTTGCTTCACCGCCGCCGCTTAGTCCTATTTCCTCGTTAATGGGTATCAATGTAGGTGAAGTCGCTTGGATTATTGGCGTTTCTATTTCTCAAGAGCAGCTTCAGTCCACCAAAGACGCCATGCTACATTCCATCAGCTCCTGCACTGACCTAGTGGCTTCGTCGGTTTCTTTCGAGCAAGAACATGCATCCCTAATCTCACCTTCTAGCATCGTGAGGTCAGCTTCCTATACTGCCCTGAGTGGTTCCTGTCGAGGGACCCATCATTGTCAGCCTCAACTAACTTTGCCCGCAACCGATTTCTCTCTGAGACGGTCAACACATTCGTGTACCATGAAATGTTTCCCTAGTTTTCAGTTATGAAGCTCCTTTGTTGCAATATCAGGGGTCTTAACTACCCCGCTAAGCACCTCTTCCTAACGAACTGGACCCGTCAAGAAAAGCCGAACATCATCACTATTTGCGAAATAAAGATGGTCAAGGTGTCACACTTTGTTGTTTCTGAGATTTGGAGAGGTGTTGACTTCATTTTTAATTCAGCTATTCATTTTGTCGGAGGTATTCTGATTCTTGGCAAGTCCTCTATCGGCATCTCTCAAGTTGATGTTGGTCTTTTCTCTATCTCGGTCACTTTGCCTTTTTATGTCAGGTATACCTCGGCTGCAGATGTGGTTACGACCGTCTACGGCCCGAACCGTCAACACCTAAGGGCGGTTTTTTGGTCTGACCTGTCTAGGGTTTATCATTCTTTCGGGAACATGCACATTTTTATGGGGGACTTCAACTGCTTGTTGTCCACCAATGACTCCAACATGCCGGTCTCCAATCTTACCTCTATGCACGATTTACAGGTGTTCAACCAACTGCACCAACTTTACCCAGTTTCGCTCATGGGGGAGGTCTTCTCCTGGTTCAACCACAGACCATGTCTATGCTATCGACTTCTCAATCGTGTGCTGGTATCAAATGATCTTTTGGCTTCTATTCCGAACATCTCATGTCAGTTGCTTCCCCAATCTATCTCTGACCATAGCCAAGCAGTTACTTGCTGGGGAAATGGTTCATTCGTTTCTGGAAATTTATGTTTTGAGCAATGGTAGCTTAAGGAATCAGATTTCTCTTTGGTTGTCCTTTAATCTTGGTCAAAATTGTACTCCCCCACTAGGGCTACGACGCATTTCATGGTCAAGCTATCTCGCCTATCCCATGACATCCGTAAGTGGCTTTCTTTAAATAGGATTAACAAATTCAGGCATCTGGGTGAATGAGAATCAGAGTTGTCGGCTATCCACCAATCATTGTCTCTTAATGAAGCTCCCTCAGATTCCAGTATTGAGGGCTTGAAAGCAAGATCCATTGAGTTGTCTCTTCTATTGCATTCTTGGAGGCTTAAAGATGAGATATGTTGGAAGCAAAGGTCTAGGGTGCTTTGGCTTCAAGCGGGTGATGGGAATACCCATTTCTTTCACTCTTTCGCCTCGCATTGTCATCGGAGGCATGCCATCTCTTTCATCTCCATTGAAGGGGTTTTCTACTCGGCCGAGCATGTCCTTCCTGCTATTACCATCTACTTTAAGGATTTCTATGCCCATAACCTGCCCGCAGGTGGCTCTATTGACAGTCTTTTGGTTCGATCCATGAGCTACACTATTTTCAGATCCCTTCAGGCCTCTTTCGCTGAATTTGAGATTGTTTCTGCTATTCGAAATCTGTCTGGGTGGAAAGCACCCAGTTTTGATGGTTTTTTGGTTGTTTTCTTTTGCAACTTTTGGCATTGCGTTAAAGCTGACCTATTTCAAGTCCTAACTGAATTCCATCGCAACTGTCGATTGTCGGTTCATTCTCATCTGGCTATTGTCTCTCTTATTCCAAAGGACGCAGCGTCTTCAGACATATCCAGATTTTGTTCTATCTCCGTGTTGGGGGGGATCTACCATATTATTGCTAAGGTGTTGGCCAACCGGTTACGTAGCGTCACCTCTCAGATTTTCTTTGATTCTCAGTTCGCATTCATCCCTAGCAGGCATATTTCACATTGTTTCATTTTAGCCTTTGAAGTTATGCACTCTTTAAAGCGCAGCGGTCAGCCTTTCTTCACTCTAAAGCTCGACTTTCATAAGGCTTTTGACTCGGTTCATTGGCCTTTTTTCTTCCACATGCTAGACAACTTTGATTTCGGCAGTCGCTTCACGAGCTGGGTGTGATCCGGCAAGGGTGCCCTCTATCTTCTCTTCTTTTTAATGTTGTCACTGAAGGCCTTGTGGTCCAGTTAAAGAGGGCAGCTTTGCACCGGATCATTGATCTTATCGGAATCGAGGATTTTTTATTTCATATTCTTACTTATGTCGATGACATGATCCTTTTCGGCTACGCAACCACTCAGCAATTACTGCGTTTCAAGCTTGTCATCCATCTCTTCCTTTCTCTGTCCAGTTTATCCCTGAATAACAGTAAATGTTGCATGTCCATGGTAAACGCGTCTCCCTCTCTGGTTGTCATTGGCCAGAAGATTTTTGACTGCTCTATCATGGAGCTTTCTATGTCCTACCTGAGCCTTCCTCTTTATCTTTTGCATATTTTGGCTACCTCTTAGAATGCTACTCTTCAGAAAGTCCAAACCAAAATTTCATCCTGGCAAGCTTCTTACCTATCTATTGTGGGACGTTTAATTCTTATCAAGCACGTTCTTTCATCTATCCCAAAATTCATAATGTCCATGTTCGTGATGCCTATCGGTGTTCACAAAAAACTCTCTTGCTTAATGGTGAATTTTCTTTGGTCTGGTCGCTCCCCACAACATAAGCGCCATTTGGTGGGTTGGAACTTCCTGCCGCTTGCTCGGGGCAGGGGGTGAAGATTATTGACTCCCATATGCGTAACATTATTCTTGTCGTTAAGCTAAGTTGGCAAGCTCACCAATCTGGATCTCCTTGCGTGAATTTCCTTCTCGCTAAGTATGACTCCTTCGAGTCACTTCAATATGATTCTCGCTTGAACTGACTTCTTGCCTCCCCGCTGCATAGGTCCTAGATCAAAGCTTGGTCGATCATCATCTCTAAGGAGGGTAACCCTCAACCCATTTCCCAGTTTATCCAAAGAGCTATTGTGCCAGGTGGCGAATTTCACACCAAATCATGTTACTTGTCTATGTTGTTGTTGGGTGCTGATTGCTTTCCTGCTAGCCTTATCTGGGGCCGGGGGCCTACTCTCCGTTCGAAGTTTCTTGCTTGGCTAATCATGCATGACCGGGTCCAGACTGATTGTCTTCTAAAGCGCTTTGGTTTTCATCGGCCAAGTAGGTGTATCTTGTGCAAGTCTGCTGAAGAATCTATATTTCATCTTTTCTGGGACTGCCCCACCTTTAGGGACATTTTCAAGCATATCGAGAACGAGCCTGAAGTCATCGTGCGTCAGGAGTCTTTCGCTCTGGACTTGTTGTGGGCTCCGCAATCTGTTAGAAAGTGCAAAAGAGAGTCTCATCTGGAGAACGTGGCTTCTTTCCTCATGGTGGGCGGTTTGGATGTCTCGTAACAACGCTATCTTTCGAGAATGCCTAGTTAGTTTAGGCAAGTTGGCGCACTACATCTTATCTAATGTGCACTGTATTTTACGTTTCTCGTTCCCTGACTTTCAGCGCTTTCTGACGCCTCAGTTGCCTCTTGAACTGGGTTGATCAGCCAATGCTTTTTGCTTTGCATCGCTGTTTTGGTTTTGTTTCTTTGGCTTTCGGGCCTGCTCTTTTGTGTTCTTGGGCTCAACTATGTTGACCCTTTCTCTTTAATGTTGATGCTTATTTTCGACTATATATATATATATATTCTAAAAAATAGCTCGTCCTTACGAACGGGTCACATACACGTGCACACCCACACGCAACATCAAACGTGATGAGTAAACACACAGCGATCAAACATGTTGAGTAATGCTTAATCTAGTAGGGATATAAATAGTTTGGATTCAGGTCAGATGTATCCAATACCATATCTGACTAATCAAATGTTGTCTAAATGGATTCAAAATTGAATTCGGGTCTCAACATCGAAAAGCTCACACCAAATTTGATTTTGTACATGTAAACAGATTCAGATTTCCGTTAAATCCAGATATTTGTCACATGAAGTCCTCTGTGTATGTCTTATAGGGCAGATTGGTAGTCCTCGATAATAATTCTTTGGAACCAAGCTAGAGCCTTCATAATTTTAGGAGTCCTAGATAAGTCTAAGGATGTAATATTTTTTTTGTAACTTGTCATAAGCATTCAGTGGGAACTAATGTTGTAAAAATCAAAATTAGAAAAATTAATAAAGTCAATAAAAAAATTACTCTTAAGTACTAAGGCTAGAACATCAAACAAACCTAGATATGGTGCATTGTAAGTAATTATCAACTTGCAAAACAAATAATAATACAGTACATGACATCAAAACATCTCAGCAACCCGTTAATTAAATAACAAAAAAAAAAGGAAACACACTTCGGCTAGACATAATTTCACTAGTCACAACAAAATCGGTATCAGAAGGATCTTTTTCTAAAACATCCTTCCCTCCAACTCAAGTCAGCATAGTTGTTCCTTTTCCCTTCAAGTTTTAACTTACATTTCAGCTTTTAGATGGCCTCAATCATTCATCACATTAAGCTGCTTTTAGACCCGTTCATCCAATATATCTATAATATCTAATCTAATCAAGTCATTGCAGGTCCTATGGTGTCTTCTTGATTGTTTTTGTATGTCTGAAAAGTGAAAGTAATATATGTAATGCTAAATTACATATATTATATATAGAAAAAAGTGTATGCATATAGAAAAAAAAACTTTATGAATTTGAGGACAGATACATGGTTAATTTAGTATGGGTTCTTTAACAAATTTTTTTTTGTGGATGCACTGAGAAAAAACTTTATTTTCTCTAACACTAAATAGTATTGTACGTGTGTCTGAAGATACAATGAACAAAGGAAGATAACTTGAGAGCACAACTACCAAATATGACTAGTTCCTTGATTGTCTTCATCTATATTTAAATTTTTGATAGTAGCCCCAAGGGGGTGGGTCTGATTAAAAGCATCCAAGTTTAAGGATGTCACGAGTTTGATACTCAAAGTGTGTGTCCTTTGCACCGAGGACAAAGCTGGGAGTACTTTTAGGGGGTGTGGTGGACCTCAAGGTTTTTTTTTTTTTGAAAGGCAAGCTAGGGTTAGGCAGGCCCCTACCAGTAGTGAAAATATTAGGTGCAATATAATTGCACAAATATTTGTGCATTAAGCACCTGATCACCCTCCATCTTGGGGATAGGGACAGGGCCTGTTGATCAAAACTGGATTCCCCCTTGGCTTAGCCAAAATCTTTATTAGTATTAAGGTAAACTTTCTTTAATTTTTTATCATCCACGTATATAAGGATGACTCTGATGGTGAGATTCAAGTAATAAGCTGCAATGCAAATTTTTTGATGATTTTAGCCGGTTTATCTTTTGTCAATGATTTTGTAAGATAACTTGTAGTATCTGTTTTGCCTTTAAAAATATTTTCGATATATTCTTTTCCTTAACAATATCATCATACAAATAGGGTATACTTGACCTATCATCACTGGCCAATTTTTTCATTACATTCACAAAGTAACATGGTCATCTTCAAAACATACTGCACCCTTACCAACTCTATCATTTCCTTTCTAATAAATTTTCTGCATATTAAGATGCCACTGATCTGATGCAAACAGTTGTTTCAATGTACTTTGACCCAAGCCATGGCTTTTAATTGTTTGAAAATCTGTGATAAAACCTTGTTTTTTTTGGAAGGAATGTAAAAAAAGAAATTGAAGGAATACTTATGAACAATTGTTAGTGCAAGATATATCAATTTTGTGTTACTCATGAACTTCATCGTTACTGAAAGAAAGGCTGGCTATTCGTTGAAGATCTTATTTTCAAACTCATACAAAAGTGACGTGATTGCCTTTGTTGTAATTTCCGTATTCTCATATGAGAGTGACATGCCTTTGTTGTAATTTCCTATTTTTGTCTTTTTCTATTTGTTTCCTTTCTTCTTTTTAATCCTGCGAAATATGGGATTCAGTTACTTTTTTGTAAACACTTAAGAAGCGCTTCCACACTTGATGATTTGTCAGTTGTGATCAAGTCTACTTAGATCCATTCAATCATCAACTTCTGTGTTCCTTTTCTTCGACATGACAACATCCCTCAGCCTTTGTTCGCGTCTCTTGCTTTCGAGCCAGGTTAGTGCTTGTCTGGTTGTCCTTGAATCATCGTTTCAGAGGTAAGCACCTATGGCCTATCAAAATCAAAATAAAACCAAAGACAATGATGTTACAACTTTAAGTGCAAAAAATAAAATAAGATTTATTGATGGAACCATTACACCTCCTAATTTGCTAGTGGCAATGATGTTGGTTACTTAACTCAATCTCACATGAATTGGCCAACAACATTATATATGCCACCACTGCTCATGAGATTTAGACTGACCTCAAAGAGTGAATTAATGAGAGCCATGTTTTATGAATTTTTCATATTCAAAGTACCATATCTACATTACAACAAGAATCCATGGTTGTTGTTAGGTACTCCACACTACAAGAAAAATATTATTTAACAATAGAAATTTGTGACAGAAATAATTCATCGTAAAGTTCTAACAGATTAACAAGAGAAAACTATTTGTCTCTAAAATTAGAATTAATTACGAAATTTGTGATGAAAAAATTATGTCGCAAACACCGTCACAAATTTACGACGGATTAGCGACGAAAGAATTCTATCACTACTTAGCGATGAATGAGCGACACCATATTTTCCATTGCCACTCCGTTGTAAATTTGCGATGGCATTTGCGACAAAAATTTACCGTCGATAAATTTTTCGTAAAACCCTAATGTGAGCCCCCTTTCTTTTCCCTTTCTGTTTCATTCATCCATTTCTCTCACCTTGTTGCTTGCCCTCCCTTCTTTTCCTTTCGGCGACTGCCTTCCTCTCCGACGACCTCCTCCCTTCCCTTCTTCTTTCCCTTCATCTCTCTCTCAGCAATGCTCCTCTTCTTCTCTTGCTCGCTCTTCTCACGCCAACGCCCCCTTCTCGCAACCCACAAAACGGTAGTGGTCGGCCACCTCACCGGTACGCCCACACCTCTTTCGTACCCTGTGTGCGACAACGTCGACTGACATCGATCCCCTCCCAAGTATGCTCTTTCCCCTCTTCTCTTCTTCTTCTTCTGTTGCCGGAAGGCCGACACGATGTCGTCAGCCCCCTGTTGTGCCTCTCCCTTCTCCTCCTCTCTTTGTCTTCTGGTTCTTCTCCCCTTCTTCCCTCTCTCTGCTGTCTTGACGGGAGGCCGGCAGGAGGTTGATGGCCCATGTCGTACCCTCCCTCTTCCCCCCTTTTTTTCTGTTGGCTCGCCGAGAGGCCGATAGGAGGCCCACGGCCCCTGTTGTACCCTCCCTCACTCTCCTATCTTTGTGGGCCTTACAAAAATGCATTGCAAAAAGAAATAAGAAAAAAATGCAAAGGCAATAACATGCAAATCGGGTAAATACCTGTGATGAGTAAGTAATGCAAGTTTATCACAGGTTATTTATTTTCTTCGATGCAACATTTTTCTATTCAGACACTCACTTAGTTGTGGATATCTAGGACTACTTTGATTGAGCATGATTTGAATGTATGAAAATAGAAGTGCTCTTATTTTTGGAGTTCAGATTTCATGCTAGTCATGGTAGTAGTTAGCGGGATATTTGAGTGTGTTTGTTGCAGGTACATGTTTGACATTGTTTTGATATGGATGTATTGCAATGTTTGATGTAACTATATCCATGCTTGCATGAAGTTATTTTCAATTTGATTATGTCTTCCATGTGAAATTGTATCATGAAAACATGCTTCAAATGAATGTATCATATTACGAATTGGTTTGCACATGAAAATAAATGATAAGTTATCAATGCTTCAAACATGCTTCAAATGAATGATTTTGCACATAAAAATATTAAGTTATCAATGCATGCATCATAATTTTTGTGATTGAATGACATCATATATATATATATCAAATCATTACATCCACCATGAATGCATGATAAATTAGATATTTTCTTCATCATAGCATTCTTATGATTCTTTTTTAACCAGTTAGGATAGTATTTGTAACAGCATAGGACAAAATGGCTGCAAACCGTGAATGGATGTATCGTAGGATAGTTGACAATGAGGTATCACTTGAATATATGGATGGTATTGACAGTTTTATTGAATTTGCAATGGTAAGTGTCGGTACAGTGGATCCCACAGGTCTGATCAAGTGCCCCTATATGATGTGTAAGAACAATCGATTTGTAGAACATCATGGCGTTAGACATCATCTATACAGGAAGGGTTTTGTGAGTGATTATCAGAATTGGGCGCTTCATGGTGAAGAATTTTAGAATAATTTTGATGCACGGGTGGATGTGGTGCATGATAATCCATATGTGGATTTGATATTTGATGCTGCAGGACCAGAAGTAGGTTTTGCTACGAGTCCTAGTTACCAACTGGGGTAGAGGAAGAAGCAACAAACGATACAGCTAGTAGATTTTATGATTTACTTAGAGATGCTGATGAGCCACTTTAGAATGGTTGCGAGAGTCACACTATCTTGTCTGTAGTTCTTCAACTAATGAATTTGAAGTCTGATTATAATTTAAGTCAATCATATTTTAACTATTTGTGCTTTATTGTGAAGACTATGTTGCCCAAAGATGAGAAATTGCCACAAAATTTTTATCGTGCGAAGGTTATGGTCAACGCTTTAGGTATGTGGTATCAAAAGATAGATGCTTGTCCAAATCATTGTATGTTGTATTTCAAAGATCAAGAAAATAACATATCATGTTCGTCATGTGGGCATCATCGGTTCAAGCCAAAGACAAGAGGCAATGATAGCACAAGGTCAAAAGAAGTGTCATACAAGTCACTCCACTACTTCCCTCTCACCCCTAGATTGCAACGATTATATATGTCTTAGAGGATAGCTAAATACAAGAGATGTCATCCAAATAAAGTTTGACATGATGAAGACAAGATCACGCATTCTGTTGACGCAGAAGCTTGGAAGAAGTTTGATCGTACTCATCAGACCTTCGTAATGGAAGTGAGAAATGTTAGGCTAGGTTTATGTATAGATGAATTTAATCTATTTGGGGGTAGATCAACTCCATACTCGTATTTGCCAATATTTGTCACCCCATACAACCTTCCTCCAAGCTTGTGTATGAAGCGTCAATTTTTTTTTGTCTTTATTGATCCTTGGTCTGACCTCTCCTGGTCAAAATCTTGATATATATTTAAGGCCACTGATTGATGAACTGAAAATACCTTGGAATGACGGTGTTCTCACGTACAATACCCACAAAAAATAAAACTTCAATATGAAGTCTGATGTTCTATGGACAATCAGTGACTTCCCTGCATATGGTATATTATCTAGTTGGAACACACATGGAAGGTTGGCATGTCCATACTGCATGGAGGATACAAAATCTTTTAGATTGACGCATGGAAGGAAGTCGTGCTGGTTTGATTGTCATCGTCGAATTCTACCCAGTGACCATCCGTTTCGACAACAAAAGAATATGTTCCGAGCAAGCACAACTGAAATAGAAGGTCCACCTACATGGTTGTCTGGCATAGAGATTTTAAGACGATTGTGATACTTTTTATATGGACTGACAGATGCTTGTAGTCTGACACCCTTCCTTGGATTTGGTAAGGATCACAATTGGACAAAAAAATCTATATTTTGAAAACTACCATATTGGCCGACCTTATTGATACGACATAATTTAGATGTGATGCATGTAGAGAAAAATGTGTTTGATAATGTACTCAATACGACAATGAATGTCAAAGAAAAAATGAAGAATAATTTGAAGGCCCGTATGAATTTAAAAGTAATATGTGAATAACCAGAATTGAAACTGAAAGAGTATAATGGCAAAGTACTGAAACCAAAGGCAAGGTATGTGCTTGAACCAGATCAAGTAAAACAAGTATGTCAATGGTTGAGACTGTTGAGATTTCCAAATGGATACGTCTCTAACATTGCTCGGGCTGTGAAGATCGATGAGGGACAATTATATGGATTAAAGAGCTATGATTGTCATGTCATTGTGCAATGGTTGATTCCCCTAGTATTCCATGATATGTTAGACAAACCTATATGGGGGGTATTATCCGAGTTTAGTAGATTTTTTAGAACATTGTGCGCATCAAAAGTTGTAGTAACTGAGGTAAAGAATCTCATGGATTCTGTCGTCACTACTATTTGTCAGCTAGAAAAGATATTTGTGCCAGCATTTTTCGATGTTATGAAACATGTGATCATACATTTGCCATATGAACTTAGGGTTGGTGCTCCTGTGCAATATCGGTGGATGTACCCATTTGAAAGGTATATTTTTTTATTTTTCTCTTCAATGCTATTGGGAATTTATTGTATTATGAGATGTATATTGTTGACAAATGCATGGTTGACCTCAAAAAAAAGGTTTAGAATAAAGCAAGAGTGAAGGGTTTGTAAACACCCTAAATTTTCTACCTTCGCTCACAAACCCTTTCCTCTTGCCACTGGGGTCCTCACTCTAAATCCTTCAGGAAACCAGTTGGTTGACATCTGAGTCAGGGCTGTTTAGAGCCTAAAATCCAAATATTTTAAAATTTACTCTCTATTTTAGCCCAATTTCAATCATGAATCTTTACCTTCGAACAAAAATGTTCAATTCTTTGTTTTTGCCAAGGGTCTAGGATTTCAAATCCCTTGTCTAGGGTTTACCTTTTGCATTTTATTTCATTTTGTAATCATCTTACATCATTTCATGTCATTCCATGTCATTTCATTATATCACATGGTATTATACTCTATTGCATGGCATTTTTGAGATCCAGCACTCTGGTTTTTCTAAACATCTAATCCAGATTCAATTTTTAAAATCTTTCTTTCAAAATCAATTCCAAATACCTGGGTTTTAAATCGAGATTTTGCAATTTATTAACCCCCAAGATCTTATATTCTTTTATTTCAAAATATTTTCTTTACAAAATGATCTAGATTTATTTTAAAATCAATTTTTAACTGATCTCAGTTCTTAGATGAGACCCATCTAGGTGGTGTCACTTTTGGATTCCACATTCCTCGAATTTCTTAAATTTTCAGAGTCCTAGTCGGATCAGGTCTCTATCTTTTTACTTTTTAAATCTTTTTCAAATTTCTATTTTGGTTTTAAATCAGAGGTAGTCTTATCCCTTGTTCATTCTTGTCATTTTTTCTAAAATCTCAAAGTTTCAATCGGATTAGGACTCTTTTCCAAAGTTTCAGTGGGATCAGAACTTTACTTTTCACTTCTATTTTTATCTCTTTTAGAGAAAACTTTTCAAAACCTTTCATTTTGGCCAAAAATTTAGAGTTTCAGTTAGACTAGGACTCTGCCCCAGAGTTCTAATTGAATCAGAACTCTATCATGATTTCATTTTTTTATTTCATTTTCACTTGTTTTCAAAAGTCCTTTTTAAAATCTTGTCATTTGCGTCTTAGAAAATAAAAAATTCTCAGAGTTCTAGTCAAACTGTGACTCTTCCTCAGAGTCCTAGTCAGATCAAGACTTGAATATGACTTCAATTTCTATCTTATTTTTACCTGTTTTCTAAAATCCTCTCATTTGTTTTGTAGAAAACCCTAAATTTTAAGAGTTTTAGTTGAATTAAGACTTTGTCCCAAAGTCTCAGTTGGATCAAAACACTAATTTTGATTTCAGTTTTCACCTTATTTTCATTTGTTTTTGCGAAAAAGCTTTTAAAACTCCTTGTTTGTTCAAAATTCTAAGAGTTTTAGTCGAATTAAGACTCTGTCCGAGTGTCTCAGTTAGATCAGAACTCTAGTTCCAATTTCAATTTTTATCTTGTTTTCACTTATTATCGTGAAAAGCTATCAAAATCTTCTTGTTTGTTTTCAGAAAAATCAAATTTTTTAGAGTTTTAGTTGAATTAGGACTCTGTTCCGATTTCTGTTTTAACTCCCATTTTCATTTGTTTTTAAAACCTTTTCGTCTGTTTTTCGAAAAAAAATCAATTTTGTAGAGTTTTAGTAAACTTAGGACTCTATTTTACGAGTTTCAGTTGAACTGGGACTTCAACCCTAACTTCATTTTTCATCTCATTCTGAGAAAATATTTTAAAATTCCTCTATTTATCATTCAAAATCACCAGATTTTCAAAGTTTTGCTCGAATCAAGACTCTGTCTCGAAGTCCTAGTCGCATTAGGTCTCTAAAATTTTGTGATATTAATCTTTTCTTTTCATTGTTACTTATTTTAAAAAACCCAGTTTCTCAACCTTTGTTTTAATCTTTTCAAAATCCAATTTTATCAGCTTTCTTCAAGCAGGGCCCACCCTACAGGGGTGCAAAACCCTAATTTTTAATTTCATTTCATTTTACATTTTTCATATTTCAAAAATACAAAAAAATATTAGTTAGTTTAGATATCCTTTTAAAGTTTTTGAGAAAAATCATTTTAACTCTTTGTTTTAAAGTTGTAAAATCACTTTCTGAAAAACCAAGTGGGGCCCACTCGGAGTGGCACCACATTTGAAAGAGTTAGGGTTAGCTTAGAGTTAGTCCATGTCCTAGTTAGGTTAGGAGTTTGAAGAGTCAAAATCAATTTTAAAAATCCATCTTTATTCTAGTATTTTTAACCTTGTTTAAATAAAAGTTTTAAAAACCAAATGTGGGCCCGCCTAGGTGGCACCACATTTGGAGCCTTTTTTAGTTGATTAGGTTAATTAATTTAGAGTCCCACTTAGGATAGGATTTTTCAAAAAATCCCCCCCCCTATGTAGTTATCCAAATCCATTTTAGGAAAGTTTTAAACTAACCTAGATTCTTTCTAAATTAGTGTTTTTAAAAAGCTATAAAAAAGGGCCAAAAGGGGGGGGGGGTCGACCCCTATGCTCTCTCTCTCATTTTCTTGCTATCTCTCTATCCTCCAGCAGCCTTCAAGTCTCCTCCATTGCAGCAACCTCCAAGGTAAGTCTTTCTTATCTTATTTCATTAATTTTATTAAATTTTTTTGCTTTTTTTATGGATTTCACCATTGCCGCCCATTGGTTAAGAGAATCAAGCTTCTTTTTCATTTAAGAATCATAAAAATGATTCAAGAGAGCGATCTAAAGTGGTGTATTGACGTTTTTCATGATTCTAATCCGTTGAAATCATTGAAAACATCATTTTTTATGTTTAAGCCAATAAAAAGATGAGATTCGCCCGTTAAATGGGTTGAATCTCTCTTTTTGAAGGCTAAATCAAATTCTAACCATGTATTCCGTAGTTTTTTTTTGTTTTTTTATCATATTAATGTTTATTTTACTCATACAAGCACCAAATCCAAATTCGTGATATTATTCACATGTTTTTCTTATTAATTTTCACGTTTAGATTAGGGTTTTTCAAGTTTTATCGATAATATGCAATCCTCGATCTCGGGCATGCGAGAACAGTGTTATTTCATGTACGTTTCTCTGTCAAAAAAATTTGATTCCTTTAGGGTTAAACCGTGAGCATGTCAGTGATTTTCTGTAAAAGCATCAAATAATTTTGGGTTCTAGAACTCTGTCAAAAAAATAGAAAACAAAACCTTACTTTTTAAACCGTGAAATCGCTATGTGGATTCGGTAACGACTTGCTATGGTGATATCTCCCTTGTCAAAGATCTGATCGACAATTTGTAAGTTGCAGTATTTTTTTTAATTTGTATAGTATTATCTGTAAAAAATTTAGTTTTTTATGCATCTGTTTGCTATCTTTCCTCTGTCAGAAAGTAGAATCGGTTTTATAGAGCTCATTAGGCATTGTCAAAACCTTAGATCATCTTGTGTCAATTGTATCTCCCTCACCAAAGATCTGATTGATGATCTGTAAAAAAGAAAACCTTCATCTGTATCTCTACTTTCATCTGCTAAAATTTTATAATTTTTTAACATGATTTGTTATATTTCTCTGTACCCAAAACCGGATGTATTTATTTCAACTCATTATATAAGCCTGAATCAATCGTATATTGCTGGAGCAATTTCTCCCTAACCAAAGATGATTTTTTCGAACCGTAAAAAGAAATTTTTTTACTTTTCTATGTAATATCTCTCTGTAAATTTTTGTGAATGTCCATGGTGATTTGATACCTGATTCGGGTCTGACACTATGACAGGTATATGCCCATAAGCAAAATTACATATTTTAGGGTTTTATTCAAATTTTATATTAAAATAATATCAAAAATATATTTTTTTGAATACAGTTTAATTTTAAGGTTATCAGAACTATACATGTTGCTTTTTATAGATTTTTGAGTTTTTTATATATTATTTGATTAAATCATAAAAATAGGGTGCCCGCAGAGTACCGATTCGAGTAAAACACTGGCGAAAATCACTATTTTTGTGATATTTTGATTTTTTTATAAAAAGTTTTATATTTTTGGGATTTGATTATGTTTAAAATCATGCTAGGGAGATTCACACTCGATTTGCTGTTTATTTGAATCCATTTGAGCCCTAAATCCAAAGTTTTACCAAAATCTTTTCTAAAAACCCTAATTTTAAGGTCATAGTCATATTTTTAGGGGTATTTTTATCATTTTTCTCCAAATTCCAAATTTCAAAGTTGTTTTTTTTTATAATTTCTTTAATTTTATATCATATTTTATTATATTTATCTCAGGAAAAACATGAAAAAGGCTTATATCCGGATAAATCTAGTAATTTTCAGATATTATTGGATAAATCCTGAAAAGCCAACATATTTTTACTAACAAGTTTTCTAGTTTTGCAGAGACATTTAAGAGTGTATTTTATTTTATTTTTTCCCTTTTTATATAAATTGTAATTGTAAATTTGGAATAAAAATTTATTTTTCCTGCTTAGAATAGGACTGCATTGCATATAGTTTATTTCTTTATATAAATGTTAATGTGTGATGGATGATGATTCATGCATATTCAAATTCATCATGGTTTACACGAATGACACGTGCACTAGCTTTTAAGGAGTTGATAAACTCGGTGGGCTTCGTATTTGTGGTCATAGTCAGAATATGAACAAAACCCAGATTTATCATCTTTTTCTAAGCCACAAATGTCCTATACTCTTAGGCATCTTCAGAAATCATTGCATATTTCAAAGTTTTTTCCAAGTATTTTCTCCTTTTAGAACCAAAAGAGATATTGTTCAATACATATTCGTGGCCATAGTCATGGATATGTAGAGAATTTATTTCATCAAAATTCAATAAGGCACAAAAATCTCTTTTTCAAAGATTTTCCTCAAATTATTCAGAAAATATTTTTGCAAACTGCATTCATTCATTCATTCATCTAAGTTAGACTGTATCATGAATAGTTTTCACAGGGCTACACACCCATACCTTTTGATGTTTTCCAATTCAATCTCAACAAAGATCATTTTTCTCAAAGTTATTTGAATTTCTTCAAAATCGATTTTCTAAAAACCTCAGGATTTCTTCAAAAATCGATTTTCCTTTTCTTCAAAAATATTTTCCAAAGCAATTCACAAATTTCAAAGTATCTCCTTCTTCCAAGTATTTTCCAATTATTCCAAGCAAACATCATGTTTTTCAACCTGCAATTTTCCAAAATTCATAGCACATGCTTGATTCTTTGTGCATTTAGGAATAAAACATTGATTTAGACAAGTTGAGCAAAGCAAAACACATGGTTGATCCTTGGTTCAATTACCCCTGGTTATGGCGTCAGGAATGGTTGAACCTCGTACCGATAGGTGAGTCTCATTCTTCAGAATCATCCTGCATTTTAAAATTAGGCGAGTTATTTTTAAAATCTTTTTAAAAGGTCAGTTTGACTTGCAAAAGTAAAATTTTACAATGATAACAGGGTTCTATTTGTGAGGTGTACACTTTAGAAGAGATTTCAAATTTCTCATCTATGTACTTTGAACCTCACATTCCAGCACATTACACTTTCCCACCTCGTAATGATGATGAAAAATAATTTACTATAGCTGACAAACTGTCGATATTTCAATCACTTGGACATGCCTTTGGTAGTTGTCGGTTAAGACTCTTGGAAGATCGAGAGCAAGATGCAACACAAATCTATACAACAACTACGCCATCATGCCAAAACAATTGGGGTCGGCGATATGAACCAAAAAAAAATCATTTTGGGTCTTCCACATGAATCCTTCTCCTCCAATCATTTATATCCAATGTCATGTCCTCGGTGAGGTTCAAAGCATTCATATCCTTTCCTATCATCTCCATCCAAGTCTTCTTAGGCCTACCCCGACCTCTTTTAACTAATATATTTTCTCATTTCTCCATTCTTCTAACTCGAGCATCATTAGGCCTTCGCCAAATATGTCCAAACCACCGTAAACGATTATTTCTCATCTTATTTTCAATGGGTGCAACACCTACCTTCTTACGTATCTCCTCGTTCCGAATCTTTTCTTCTATTGTATTTCCACACATCCATCTAAGCATACGCATCTCAGCTACACTCATTTTTTGAATATGATGTCTCTTGGCAGCCCAACATTCCGTACCATATAGTAAAGCAGACCTAATAGTCGTCTTATAAAACTTTCCCTTCAACTGCAATGGCATTCTACGATCGCACAACACTCGAGTTGCACTTTTCCATTTCATCCACCCAACCTTTATCCTATGATTTACATCTCCATCAATTTTTCCATACTTTTGAATGATAGATCCCAAATATTTGAAACAATCATCCACCGGTATTTCTTGCTCACCAAGCTTCACTACACTCCCATCACTACTTCGTTGCTTACTAAACTGGCATTCCATATATTCTATCTTACTCTTACTCAACTTAAAACCTCTTGCTTCCAATGTCTGTCTCCATAATTATAACTTAGCATTAACCCCAGCTCTAGATTCATCAATCAAAACAATATCATCAGCAAACAACATACACCATGGCACATTTTTTTGAATTGATCTCGTAAGCTCATCCATCACTATAGCAAATAGGAAAGGGCTTAATGCAGATCCTTGATGTAACCCAACCGTTATAGGAAATATGGTTGTCACCCCTCCACAAGTGCGAACATTGGTTACTACTCCTTCGTACATATCTTTAATTATACTAATGTACTTGTGAGAAACACCTTTCTTTGTCATTGTCCACCAGAGAACATCCCTAGGTACTCTATCGTATGCCTTCTCCAAATCAATAAAAACCATATACAAATCTTTGTTCCTCTCTATATCTCTCAATAAGTTGTCTAAGAAGATATATAGCTTCCATAGTTGATCTTTCAGGCATAAAACCAAATTGATTCTCCGAAAACATTCCTCAACCTATACTCAATCACCCTCTCCCAAAGTTTCATAGTATGACTCATAAGTTTTATACCACGATAGTTTCCTTCTTGCCCTCTTTGGTATCCAACTTGTCATAAACCTCCTTATATACCTTATCCCTCGCGTTTCGAACTAATTTTTTAGCTTCTTTCTTTGCTATTATATACTTCTCCAAATTCTTATTATCACGACTCTTACTTAGATTTCTATAACACTCTCTTTTAACCTTAATAGCTAATTTGACATCCTCGTTCCACCATGATGTATCCTTACCTAGTGGTGCACCGCCTTTAGACTCACCCAATACCTCCTTAGCCACCTTTCTCATGCCACCCGCTATCTTATTCCACATTGATTATGAATCCTCCTCGAGACACGAATCAACTTCCTTAACTACATGCTCTACAAACATTTCTTGTTTAGCTCCTTTCAGTGCCCACCACTTAATTTTAGGATCTATCATATATCTATCCCTTTTGTGGCATTTTCTAATTCTAAGATCTAAAATTAAGACTCTATGTTGTGTAGCTACACTTTCTCCTGGCATAACCTTACAATCGATGCAACAACCCCTATCTCCCTTTCTAAGTAGGAAAAAATCTATCTGACTCGTATGAACCCCACTTTTAAATGTTACTAGGTGAGACTCCCTCTTCCTAAACCAAGTGTTTGCTAAGATCATATCATAGGACAAACCAAAATCTAAAATCCTTTCTCCACTTTCGTTTCTTTCTCTTATACCATATCCTCCATGGATACTCTCAAATTCATCCCTACTAATGCCTACATGTCCATTAAGGTCACCGTCGATGAAAAGCTTTTCTCCATAAGATAACCCTTATACTACTCCATCTAAATCTTTTCAAAATTGACGCTTAATGGAATCATCTAAACCTACTTGAGGTGCATAAACACTACTAATATTAATAATATTCATACCTAATACTAATTTAATAAGTAAAATCCTATCACCCTTCCTACGGACCTCAACTACATTATCTATAAACTCACGATTAATAACAATCCCTACTCCATTCCTATTCCTATTTATTCTTGTGTACCAAATCTTATATACCCATGGTTCTATCACTTTTGCTTTCTCACCTACCCATTTGGTCTCTTGTAAACATAAAATATCCATCTTTCTCCTACACATAACATCTACTAACTCTACCAACTTATCAGTTAAAGACCCTATTTTCCAAGTGGCTAACCTAATTCTATGGTCTTGAACTATCTTCTTTACCCTCACCCATCCAACAAAGTGAAGGAACCCTTGCCTATTTGACACCACACCCAGGCACCGGTATGACACGTCACTTCTGGGCGATGACCTAGCAACCCTTGCCCATTTATCATTGCCTTCGGGCCTATAGAGTACAGCGCGTCGCTCAATAGGGAATGCCCCAACGAAATTTTCATATTGGTTCATATTCATAGGGTGTGACTAAGTTTTTATTATGGCTGTCACTGGCCTATCGCAACCCTCCTCCTTTATCCGGGCTTGAGACTGGCAATGTATAACTAAACAGTTATACACATACAGAATTATGCAGCATAAATCTATATTCTTTTTAATTGCTCAGCGATCGACCCCTACATTGAGTAAGTATACTTAATATGTAATACTAAGTTCTATACGTGCATACATGGTTCGGTAATATAAATCTTTGTTAAGTGAAGGTGATTTGATTTGGAGTTGCGAAGAGAACTTCCACATCTCACTGATTTAGAAGTACAGAAAAATGTGAAAATAGGTTTATGGCATGGTTGAAAGAGTTGGTAAGGACGATGAAATACATTATTTTCATGTAAAATAATAATAAGTTACTTTATTGGTCGTGATCACAGACATTGTTTATGCTTGTAAGTTCTCCATGGTGATGTTAATGACCAAGGAATATGTGATTTACAAAATAGTCTGACCAAAGTTGTGCAATATTACAACGGGTATATCGTAAATGGTTAGCGATTTCATATAAAAGACTATGGTGTAAACAAGTCAATGATGAATAGTGGCATGTGTGTCAAGGGTAACAACTACGGTGAAAATGAACATGACTACTACATTGTTATAAAAGAAATAATGGAGTTGACTTACTTAGGTATAAATAATAGGGTAACTTTATTCAAGTGTCATTGGTTTGATCCCACAACAACAAGAGTCGATAAAGCCTCAGGCATTGTAGAGGTGAATCATAAATCAAGGTTTGGAACATATGAACCATTGAAGACTGCAACAATAAAAGCATCTGGTGGGATAGATGATCCACTACAGTGAAAGGGTCATGGCCCTCCTACTATCAGGTTAGATTTTTGGGATGCAATGTGCGACAAGTGGGCCAGGCATGACTTTCAAAATTGCTCAGCAAAGACTGAACAAAATCGAGCGAAGATTCCCGATGCTCATCTACATACAGGTGGATCTAGGACTTTTGAGCGTCACCTAAAGAAAATGGTAACTCATCAATATATATATTGTCAAATTTATAAGTATTGTTGCATTTTTTATCATTTAACCATGCAGAAAGCAGAAAAAGGAGGCATTGTACCTTACAAGGATATGTTTGTTGAAACACATAAATGGAAGAGTATGGGAGACTTCGTATCAGAGAAGGTGAGAGCGACAACGGTATGCATTTATTATATTAATAAATATTATAATATACAAGTTACCATGAACATTGTAATTCTTAATTATTAATTCATACTGTAATAATTACTTTGTAGGAGTCATACGAGCAGTAGATGGTAGAGCGATATGGCAATAACTCTACTCAGCATCTGCCTTTTGATCTTGCAGCATGATTGACTGCAACCGATGAACTCAAAAAGAGTCGTGGCTTTGGGAGTAATATGAACACCACACAGTCGTTGCCTCCTCCAGCAAAGGCACTCAGAGTTCTCTCGCCAGCATCAACTCCAAGCATCCAAATCTGTAAACACCCCAAATTTTCACTCACCTCTCCAACATTTCCACCAAGCATCAGCATTCAGCCTTCGAAATCGTCGGAGGGCAAAATGATCATTTTCTGAGCTCGAACCTTGCAAAAGTCCAAATTTCATCTGGACCTCTCAAAATTTCTCTATTTTTAGCTCAGATGTTCAAAATTTTATTCCGGACAAAAGACAGGAATCTCCAAGTCTTGGTTCAAGATTATATTGCATAAGACATGGCATTGTATATCATTGCATGAGCATCTCATATCACTGCACTGCACATCATGTCATTTCGAGGTCCAGAACTCTTGATTTCAAAATTTTCAATCCAGATTTGAATTTCAACTCTTTTCAAAATTGATTTCAAAACCCTGGGTCTTCAAAATTATCAATTCTTCCCATTTTACCCCCAGACCTCTAAATTTCAAAATATTTCCTCAAGAAAACAATCTGGATAATTTTCAATAAATTTCAACTCAGATTTTGCCTTTTGTTAGCTATTCCAACTATCATTCTTTTACAAAATCGCCCTACAGGGGCCAACTCTTTTCAAAAATTTCTGTTTTACAAATTAGTCTAGATTTTATGAAAATTCCAAAAAGAGGTTGTTGTCTTGTCTTTATTTCAATAAAGAAGCAATGTGGGACCCACACTGAGGTGGTGTCACATAGGCTTTTCTTTTGAAAAATCTGAATTTTGAAAAACCCAAAAATATAGGAGCCTTGTCCCCTGGATTGGTGCCACTTGTCTTTTCTCTCTCCTCTCATCTATCTGCCAAGTGTCAGTGTGGGGCTACCTTAAGAAGCCGCCACATGTCATTAGACCCCTCTTCATTCCATGCCATGTGTCAGCATCCACCATCTTCACCCTGCGCCATGTGTCATTCCAAAGATTACCCTGAGATGCCAAGTGTCATGTGTTGTCCTGTTCAGAAAAAGTAAAGCTTGTCTCCCCTGAGGTGGCACCAGTTGAAGAGTGTCTCCTGCAGAGGACACGTGTCAACCTCTCCCTCTTTCAGAAAAGTAGACTGACACATGTCTCTTCCTACTTTTCTCAGAAAAGTAAGAGACACATGTCACTCATAGCTTCCTCCAGAAAAGGTAGGCTTGTCTCCTCTGAGGTGGTGCCATTTGAAGTTTGTCTCCTGCAGAGGACACATGGCATCCTCTACTCTTTTCAGAAAAAGTAGGTGACATGTGTCATTCTCTGCTCTTCTCAGAAAAAGTAGATGCCACATGTCATTTCCTGCTCTCTTCAGAAAAACTGGAATTCAAATATTCAAATCCTTCCAGAGGTGGCGAAAATCTTGAACTTCACCTTTTACATTTTGTCTGAGATTGCGCCACATGGCTTGGACCTCGTTCTCTTCCCTTTGCCACGTGTCAATCTCTGCTTTTTTCAGAAAAAGAAAGATGACACATGTCTTTCCCCTACTTTTCCCAGAAAAGTAGATGACACGTGTCATGTCTAGCTTACTTCAGAAAAAGTAGAGGACACATGTCACCCTTGGCTTTCTTCAGAAAAGCAACCATTCAAAATTTTCAGACAAGAGCTAGGTGGCGCAAATCCTGGATTCTGCTTTTTCTACTTTGAATATGAGGGTGCCACATGTTCCTTGCTTTTCCCTCCTACCACATGGCATTGTAGGAGCCACTCTGAGGAACTGCCACATGTCCATCCTCCATTCCTCCAGGGCCAACCCCCATTTGAAATTCAAATTACCTTCTGAGGTGGCGCCATTTGAGAAGGATTCTCCAGACAGCTGTCACTTGTCTGCCACATGTCCAGACCTCCCTGCATCAGAAAAAGTAGAAAAACCCCCCTTCTGAGGTGGCGCATTTTGCTTCTTTCATTCCTGTTCTCCTGCCACATGGCAGTGTGGAGCAACTTGGAGGTGGTGCCACATGTCAGCCTCTCCTTTCCTGCAGAAAAGTAGAATTTGAATTCCTCTGAGGTGGCATAGTCTGCTTCTTCCACTCCTGTCCTTCTGACATGTGTCAAGAGCTTCCAGAGGTGGTGCCACATGGCATGCTCCTACTGTTTCCAACTTTACACCTCAGAATCTCTTTTGAGGTGGCGCCAATCCAAAGTCCCACTTGGCTTCATTTCTTTTATTTATTTTATATTTTAATAAAAATAGCCCCTGAGGTGGCGCCATTTGAGAAGCCTTCAGAAAAGCCAAATTTGAATTTCAAACTCTCAGATGATACCCCCTGAGGTGACACAATCTGGGAGCTTCCTGCAGAGAAAATCAAGCAAACCCAATTTTGAAAATTTTCAAATTCCGCTGAGGTGTCTCACCCACAAAATTTCCCATTTTTATTTTCTCAAAAATCAAAATAGCACCCCTGAGATGGCGCCACATGGAGGGCTCAGATTGAGCCTGTTTGAAATTCAAATTTTTCAGAAAAATTCTATAAATACAAGGGCTCACGCCCAGCCTAGAGGAGACCATTTTTGGGAGCTTCTTTTGGACTTTGAAATGCGACCTAGACTTTTTTCAGAACCCGATTTTGAACTTTGGAATTCATGCCCCCCTTGGGCTCAGTGGAGAAGGTGCAGTGAAGTACCTACATTGTTCGTGCTCTGGCCAATTTGATTCAAGCGTGGGTCGATCTTGGGGAATCATCCGAAGCCCGGATCGAAGGACGAACAAAGCCATTGGTAGCAGTCCCTTTCAAGAGTTTTAAAGCTGCGTAACGAAGCAAGGTTCACCTCTTTTCCTCTTGATTTCATATCATGATTTGATTCGGGTGTCGTTTGAAGAAAGAGCTCATCCGAGGGATGGATTGAGCTATTCTCATAAAATGACATATAAAAAAATACATAATTATGCTTCCTTGATGATTTTTAGCATTCATGCATTTAGCTAGATTTAATTTGTATTTTATTTCATTAATTTAACATGTTTCATGAGTTAATTAGGATTAATTTAGCATTTATTTCAATTCTGCTCAGTTTCAGTAGTTCTCTGTTTTTGTCAGTCAGTCCACATGTCATTTCATGCATTTATTTTTCATTACAAATTCTAAAAAAGTCATGTAATTTGCCCTTAGGTGTTCCTAGAAATGTGCCAAAAATTCGGAAGCATTTGAATTCGTTTACTGCGGTAAACATTCAAAAAAGTGAGTCAGGTTTTTTTTACCCGGGATGCGTTTTAAAATGTCTCTTTTGACTTGTAAAATCGAGATCTCCCTCATGGGAGATCTTATTTTCGATCCGAAAGATGTTCTGAACTCGAAAGATTGTTTAGGTTTTAACCTGATTTTATCAAATTTTTCTGATTTTTTTTTATGTCTGACAAAAATCCGAGAGTGCGGGACACTTGTCAGAGCCTGATTTGGGCCTCTGAGACTTTGGATCAACTTAGGTCGATAAGTTCTCTTTGGGTATTACTCCAAATCCGAATCTGTAAAGAGTGAATATTATGACCGAGATGTCCTCTGTTTGCATCTGAAAGCCTGTGATTTTTAGAACAGTTTTGATAGCTGCTTCAAATTTGTTTTGTCAGTCACCTGTTTGGTCACATCTGATTGTTTTGTCGATTTAGGAACGAAGAGTTATATTTTTATCTGTGTTTTTGTTGATTAAATGCCAAAGTCATGAACATAAAAGTTGTCTCTGTAGGTGTCGTGAGTAGCTCTGTTCAATATCAGAAATTTTCATGGCTGTTTTCTATTTATTTAGCATTTTATGTTAGATTAGGTCAATTTTACCTCCATCAGAACCAAATCCCCATTACCGAACTCACCATGGCTCAAATCCCGAGGTTGTAAAAACCAAAAAATGTTCCATTTTGGGTCCTATAGCAGTCTGCAAAATATAAGAAGTTTTCATGGTGTAAATTTTGCATTAGTATATTAAGCATTGCATTTGTGTAAACACCCCAAATTTTCACTCACCTCCCCAACATTTCCACCAAGCATCAACATCCAGCCTCTGAAATCGTTGGAGGGAAAAATGGTCATTTTCTGAGCCTGAACCTTACAGAAGTCTAAATTGTATCTGCAACTCTCAAAATTTCCCTATTTTAACTCAGATGTTCAAAATTTTATTCCTGACAGGAGAAAGACATCTCCAGAGTCTTGGTTCAAGATTATATTGCATAAGACATGACATTGCATATCATTGCATGAGCATTTCAAATCACTGCACTGCACAGCATGTCATTTCGAGGTCCAGAACTCTTGATTTCAAAATTTTCAATCCAGATTAGAATTTCAACTCTTTTCAAAATTGATTTCAAAACCCTGGGTCTTCAAAATTATCAATTCTTCCCATTTTACCCCCAGGACTTTGAATGTCAAAATATTTTCTCAGGAAGACGATCTGGATAGTTTTTAATGTGGATTTTAGTCACTTTACCTCAGATTTTGCCCTTTTTGACAATTTCAAATATCTTTCTTTTACAAAATCACCCTACAGGGGCCAACTCTTTCCAAAATTCCTATTTTGCCCATTAGTCCAGATTTTATGAAAATTCCAAAAAAGAAGTTGTTGTTTTATCCTTATTTCAATAAAGAAGCAATGTGGGACCCACACTGAGGTGGTGTCACACAAGCTTTCCTTTTGAAAATTTGAATTTTGAAAAAAACCCAAAAATATAGGAGCCTTGTCCCCTGGATTGGTGCCACTTGTCTTTTCTCTCTCCTCCCATTTCCACGCCAAGTGTCAGTGTGGGGCTACCTTCAGAAGCCGCCACATGTCATCCCATTTATCTGCCATGTGTTAAGGTGCCATGTGTCATTCCAAGATTACCAGGAGATGCCAAGTGTCATAGGTTGTCCTGTCTAGAAAAAGTGGAGCTTGTCTCCTCTGAGGTGGCGCCACTTGAAGTGTGTCTCCTGCAGGGGACACGTGTCAACCCTTCCCTCCTTCTAGAAAAGCAGCCTGACACATGTCTCTCCCTACTTTTCTCAGAAAAGTAGGAGACATGTGTCACCCCTAAATTCCTACAGAAAAGGTAGGCTTGTCTCCTCTGAGGTGGCGCCATTTGGAGTGTGTCTCCTGCAGAGGACACGTGGCAAGCTCTCATTTCCTCAGAAAAAGTAAACGCCATGTGTCGTTTTCTGCTTTCTTCAGAAAAACTAGAATTCAAAAGTTCAAAACTCCACATAGGTGGCGCAAATCCTGAAATTCTACCTTTTCCAGGTTGTCTGAGATGGCGCCACATGGCCTGGCCCACCTTCTCTCCCCTCTGCCACGTGTCATTCTCTGCTTCTTTCAGAAAAAGTAGAGGACACATGTCTTCTCCCTACTTCTTTCAGAAAAGTAGGAGACACATGTCACTCCTGACTTTCTTCAGAAAAAGCAAACCATTCAAAATTCAAACAAGGCACTAGGTGGCAAAAATCCTGAGCTCTGATTTTTCCAGATGGCCTGAGGTGGTGCCACATGTCCTTTCCCTCCTTTTCCTCCCTCTTGCTACATGGCATTGTAGGAGCCACCCTGAGGTGGCGCCACATGTCCACCCTCCATTCCTCCAGGGCCAACCTCCATTTGAAATTCGAATTCTTCTCTGAGGTGGCGCCATCTGAAGAACCACACCAGCAGGCTGACACTTGGAACCATCCTGGACTGCCACATGTCCAGATCTCCTTTCACCAGAAAAAAAAGCAAATTTCAAATTCCTCTGAGGTGGCGCCTTCTGAGCCCACTGCTCTGTCCTTCTGACATGTGTCAAACACCTTTTGAGGTGGCACCATTCCAGGACTCCACTTGGCTCCATTTTTAGTTTTTATTTTATTTTTAATAAAGGTAGCCCACCATGAGGTGGCGCCACCTGAGGACTCCCTACAAAAAGTGAATTTGAAATTCAAACTCCAAGAGAGCACCCTCTGAGGAGGCGCCATCTGGGAGTTCCCTGCAGAGAGAATCAAGCAAACTTTTGAAAAAATCCAAATTCCCCTGCTGAGGTGTCTCACCCACAAAATTTCCATTTTTTTTATTTTTCTCAAAAATTAAAACACCTTTTGAGGTGGCGCCACCTGAGGGCTCCCTGCAAAAGACCAATTCGAATTTCAAACCCCTCAGATGGCACCCTCTGAGATGGCGCCACATGGAGGGCCCAGATCGAGCCTGTTTGAATTTCAAAATTTTTCAGAAAATTTATAAAAACAAGGGTTCACGCCCAGCCTAAAGGATCATTTTTTTTTAGCTCTTGTGAACTTGGAAAATCTGACCTAGCCTTCCTAAAATCGGATTTTGAACTGTGGAAATCGTGCCCCCTTTGGCGCATTGAAGAAGGTGAAGAAAAGCTCGTGCAGTGGCCAATTTGATTCAAGCGAAGGTCAATTTTGGTGAACCATCCGAAGCCCGGAGTGAAGGACGAAGGAAGCTCGTGATAGCCGCCCCTTTCAAGAGCTCCTACGCTGCGTAACGAAACAAGGTGCACTTCTTTTCCCATTGATTGGATTCCATAATTCGAATCGGGAGTCGTTTGAAGAAAGAGCTCATCCGAGAGATGGATTGAGCTATTCTCATAAAACGACATATATAAAAATGTTTCATTATGCTTCCTTGATGATTTTTAACATGCATGTAGTTAGCTAGATTTAATTTACATTTTATTTCGTTCATTTAGCACATTTCATGAATTAATTAGGATTAATTTAGCATTTATTTCAATTCTGCTTATTTTAAGTAGGTCTCTGTTTTTGTCAGTCAGTCCACACGTCATTTTATGCATTTATTTTTTATTAAAAATCACGGAATGCGCCCTTAGGTGTCCCTGAAATTTTGCCAAAAATTCGGAGGCATTTGAATTTGTTTACTGCGGTAAACATTCAAAATGGCAAGTCGGGTTTTTTTTACCCGGGATGCGTTTTGAAAATTATTTGCCGACTTGTAAAATCGAGATATCCCTCATGGAAGATCCAATTTTCGATCCGAAAAATGTTCGGAACTTGAGAGAATGTCTAGTTTTTAATATGATTTTTTTCCGATTTTTATGATTTTTTTTTATCTGACAAAAATACGAGAGTTCGGGACACGTGTCAGAGCCTAATTTGGGCCTCTGAGATCTTGGATCGACTTAGGGCTATGTTTTCTCTTTGTGTGTTGCTCCAAATCCGAAACTGTAAAAAGTGAAAGTTGTGTCCGAGATGTCCTCTGTTTGCATCTGAAAGCCTGTAATTTTTACAATAGTGTTGACCCCTGCTTCGGATTTTTCTTGTCAGTCCCCTGTTTTGCTACATTTGTCTGTTCTGTTAGTTTAGGCAAGAATAGTTATATTTTTATCTGTGTTTCTGTTGATCAAATGCCAAAGTTATAAACATAAAAGTTGTTTATGTAGGTGTCGTGCATAACTCTGATTAATTTCATAAATTTCCATGGCTGTTTGCTATTTTTTTACCGTTTTACATCAGATTAGTGTGATTTTTACCTCTGTCAGAACTAAATCCCTGTTATTGAACTCACCATGGCTCAAATCCCGAGGCTGTAAAAACCAAAAATGTTCCATTTCTGGTCTTTTAGCAGTCTGAAAAATATCAGAAGTTTTCATGGTGTAAATCTTGCATTATCATGTTAAGCATTGCATTTGGTTCGGATCCATAGGCAAAATCCACCATTTTAGGACTTTCTTTGAATTGTAGCATTTAAATCATATCATTTCGTAATTTTTAGCATTCTAGGCTGTTTATCAGAGTAAGTAGATACTTCATACCGAATTTGGTGCAATTTTGAATCCATTTGGGGTTCGGATTAGCCATAATACCAAAACAGGGTCCCGCAGGACCCAGATCCAAGTGAAAAACAAGCGAAATTCGTTATTTTGGATAAATTGCAAAAATTCTGATTTTACAGTCCTAATGTGTTTAGAAGCATGTCATACTTCATTTCATCATCATTTGATTCAATTTGAATTTTAAAATCTCAATTTTACCAAGTTTTCCTTCAAAAAACCTTGATTTTAAAGGTATAACTTTAATATTAGGGGTATTTTGGTCATTTTGACCCCAATTCCGAATTTCAAACTATTTTCCACCAAATTTCCTGCATTTACACCATTGCAAATATCAAGGAAGCATGAGATTAGGGTTTATATCCAATTAAATCCAATAATTTCATAATATTATTGGAAAATCTTGGAAAAACCCACATATTTGAGCTAACCTTATTTCAAGTTTGGCAGGGACATTCAAAAGAAGGAGCTGAAGTCTTCAATTTCCATTTATTTCCTTTATTTAGTGATGTAATAATGTAAATTTTGGAATAAGAGAGTTGATTTCCTGCTTAGACTAGGATGCATATCATATAGTTTGAATTTATGCAAATATCCTGATTATATGATTCATGCATTTTATTTCAAAAGCACTATGGATGTTCACGAATGGCACGTGCACCAACTCTTAGGGAGTAGATGGACTCGGTGGGATCCATATTTATGGCCCTAGTCGGAATATGGGCGAGACCCAGATCTATCATCTTTCTACTAGTCACATTGAGCCTACACTCTTAGGCTATCTTAAAATGCACATCATATTTCCAAAGTCTTCAAAATCATGTGCATCAAATCAACTAAGTTCTGAACATATTCATGGCCACAGTCAGAATATGTGAAGGATTTATCTTGACTTAATGCACATTTTTCCAACAAATCTCTTAGAAAATCTTTTCAAAGTGCATTCTTTCACTCATGTCATTTGCATCATGAAATCATTGATTTTCTCAAGATTTTCTCAAGAAAACTTCATTCTCAAGAAATCGATTTCTCAAGAAATTCTAAGGATTTTTCAAAATCGGTTTTCCAAAGACAAAGTTTTCCACAGTTCCTTGGAAAATGATATTTTCTTAAGAGATTCAAAAGAGTTTTCCAATCTTTCTCCAAGATCCAAAATCTATTTCCAAGTATTTCAAAAGGGTAAAATTCCCAAGATTTCGATTCTCCAAGTTTTGAATTTCCTTCCCCAATGAGTTTTCCTATAAATCTTCCATCATTTTCCTAAGAAAACTCTCAAAGTCCTAGTTTTCCTAAGAAGTGTTTCTCTTTTCAAAGGTTCACCCTTTTCTCAAGAATCACTTCCATTTTCCCAGGATTTTCAACCATTCATGATTTTCCCACAACTTCATGAACTTTCCCGTGATTTCAAAAACCCGTTTTCACATGATTTTTCCTGAGAAATTGACTTTAAGCTTTTTCATGAGAGAATCTTTTCAACTCCAAATATTTTCCAAGCATACATCATGCTTTCCCAAGCTGCATTCTCCCAAAACTTCATAGCACATGCCTGAATTCTCTGTGCATATAGGATAGAACATAATTTTGATAATTTCGCTAAGTCAAGCACAATTTTGGTCCTTGGTTCGATTACCCCTGTTAAAGGCGGCAGGAACGGTCGAACCTCGTACCGACAGGTCGAGCCCTATCCCATGGATTTTCCCGCAATTTTCAAAACGGAGGCGAGTATTTCAAAACAATTTCAAAAATCCGGTCAAAGTTTGAATCGCGAAAGCGTTTCCCTCTTTCTCTCTTCTGCAAGGAAGGGAAGACGGGAAAAAAATTTCGTGATGATAACAGGTTTGGCGACCGAGATGGGACCTGTCCTCGTCTGACCTAAATTATGCTTGACTTAGTTTAATTATCAAAATTATGCTCACTAAATGTCAGCTCTTTACTTTCAATATCATGTGAACCTAGGAGCCTAGATTCTGACCTAGCTGACATTGACTGCATATAGCTTAGGCATGGTTTGGTAGGACCAGATTGAGGAGAAATTTTCATGCTCACATAGACTTAGGTCTAAATACAACTCTCCTCAATTTAGGATCTGAATGCAAACAATGTATGCTTCTTCAAAGATTTTCAAAAGTCTATCTCTCTAGGATTTAGAGCCCTCTATTTCTTGCATGTGATCATTTTTTCAAAACTCCATTACCTATCATTACCCGGTCTTCACGTTGCTGGGCTCTCTTCCAAAACCATAGTTCGGGACAGAGCCTCACAACTGGGCCAACTATTTGGGTTAACACCCCCCTACCACGTACCGCGGGCCACAGTCTGAAGTATATCGGTAGGCGCTCAAGGATGTTGGAAAACCTTACCTTAGAACCGGAGTTGAAAGTCTATGCCATGTACCTCGGATTTTGATTCGGGTATATCGGCATAACTGGATTGGACAAAGATGATCTGAACCTAGAGTTAGGATTAGGGTCCTACAACTGTTTTCAAATTGATGCATCTAGAGTCAGCCTTTTAGGGAGTGCTGAATATGCATAAATGTTTGTGCAGGATGTGATTGTATGTATGATTTTCTCAATTCTTTATGTTTCCCAATGTTTTTCAACTCATTAGGTCTTTTTCCAAATATCCTTATTTTCCACAAGGTCTTTTTCTCAAACCCTGGATAATTTTCTCAAATATCCAATTTCTTCCAAAACTCCAGGCGATTTTACATTCTACCTTTCTACTGGATCTCGAATTTTTAGCTGCATTTTTTATCCTGCCTGCAAAATTTCTCACATTTTCCTAAGTCTCATTCTGAGTCTTTCTCTGTTTTCAGTTCGATGGCATCCAGTCAAGTCGATCCTATCTTTCCTGAAGGTCACATCTCCTTCGAGGTGCGACAAGGTCGTCCTGAACATCGAGCCCTCAGCACCGGAACTTTCATTCCCCGGTGGTATTATTCCTGGCTAAAGAGCTTTTCCCGAATGTTCCCGGACCATTTGAGCGAGTGCGGATTAGAGCTGGCATCAGCAGTCGGAAAGCAGACCATCAATGGCAACCTGATCCATGCAATGGCGGAGCGATGGAATCCTCGAACGTGTACCTTCTGGTTCCCATGGGGAGAAATGACCGTCTTAATGGATGAATTTTCAGAAATCATGGGGTTGCCAGAACCAGCTGGTCGACCAAGCGACCCATTAGAGCATCAATTCCTTATCAATGTCAAGGGTTTGGACCCCTGAGACTCCTTAGCTCGTATGACAGGCCGCTGATCTTGGCCCCTGATCCAGTTAGAAGGAGATGAATATGTTGACCTACTTGAGTTGTACCGCCAGTACGGGACCTTCGTCGAAGTCAGCTCGCTTTCAAGAACAACCAAAGAAAAGATTCAGAATGCAATGGTTCTATGCACCGTAGGACTGTCCCTTTTCCCAGATGGACAGAACTACATGGACATCAGGATAATCCAGCTTATGAGAAGATGGGAAAGTCGGCAAACCAATCGCCTCTCTATAGCCATGGCAGCGCTCGCCTTCCTATATCGAGGTCTGACTCGATTCTCACTTGGAGAATCCATTTTAGTTGAAGGATGCATCTACGCACTTCAGTCCTGGTTTTTCCAGCATGTTCCAGCCCGAGCAAGCTCTTTCAGATACAATGGTCAAGAACTCCTTCCGGTGGCGCAGTACCGATCCATGATCAACAACATTCAAGAGGATGACGTAGTCTGGGACTATTTTGATCAGCAGCTGTCTCCTCCCAGATATACCTACGCTTATGGCAAGCGATTCAAGTTGCTGGGACCATTCTTCTGCACTTACTACCAACCAGAGAGATGTGTTCGACAGTTCTCCCAGAGGCAGCAGTACGTTGAAGCCCGACTGTTATCAGGAGCTATGGCAGAGTTCGATCTCACCTCCGCACAATGGTCCAGGGCATATCATTCTGCCCGCTACGGCTGGGATTCCTTTGTCTCTCTTAAAATCTTTCCAAGTCCTAGAGTGTCTGCTGACTATCGTGAATGGTGGCAAATTATTTGTCCCCCACCTCTTTGTCAAGATCAATAAAATCTTATTCTTCTCATTTTAATAAAATTCTCTTTCCTTTCATTGTGGTTTGACGACCTCGCCTAGGTAACAAGGCATATTTTCGTTGTTTATTTCTTTTGCAGAAGGAATGGCAACACAATTGTTGTGATTCCCACGACGACTCAGTCCCTAGTAATGGGACATCTTTTCCAAATTGTCTACCATATTTTCAGCAAATATTTCTTCCAAAAGCTAATTCCTTCATAATCTAATCAGGTCTTTGCCCTGCAGAGAGCATCCATACCATTTGATGGTTGAGACAAGATCAGGCAAAAGAACCACGGCATCCCAGTACTCGTCAGCCTCGGAAGAAGAGATGAGTTCCCCTCGATCTGAGAAGAGTCGAGAGCATCAGCAAGAAGACGATGACATAGACCCTCAAATGTATGCCATGTTCAGAAAAATGATGAATAAGATGATGAATGAGCAGCCCGGGACCAGCTCAGAAAGGAATCCATTCAGAGAAAAGTTCCATGGTCGTAGGAGTAAGAAGGCTCCCAAGAAGCAAATCCAGCCAGAAGAGATTTCAGATGAATCAGACTCAACTGAAAACACAGATGAAGAATATGAGGTGCCTCCGGCATTTCAGAAGCGTGGCCAAAGTAAAAGCCGCAGATCAAAGAGCAGAGATAAAGAAGAGCCTTTGCAAGCGCAGTTTAAAGAAATGGCCCGGGTTGTCAAGGATCTGCAAGCCCGCGACAAGGGCAAGAAAGTCTTCACCAGTGAGGACTTTTATGACGGCTTAGAAGGGGATGATGATCTGGAGAATCTCCCCCGAAAATTCATCAAATTCGATGGTTCTGGCGACCCAAAAGCTCATCTCGCCACCTTCTTTGCTGAATGCTCTCGGTTTAAGAGGGATAACCGAGCATTGTTTCTATGCTTCCCTCGCAGCTTGGAAGGAGTTGCAGCCAAGTGGTATGCTGAGCATATCAACCCCATCGAGCTCAAGGAGTCCGACAAAGTTGTGAATCTCTTTATTGAACGCTTCTTGTTCAACACGGAGGCGCTGCCTACATTGAGTCATCTCTGCAATTTAAGGCAGAATGAGAATGAAAAAGCACGGGACTTCATTCACAGATGGAGATCAGCCTGTAACAAGATGAGAGACCCTATCTCGGAAAGGCATGCATTGTCCCTGATCCTCAACAATTTTTCGCAGCCATTAAGAGAATTGATCTCCACAGCACCATCCAGGACCTTCATTGAGCGGACTGAACGAGCCGAATGGCTCGAGCTAAGTGTGGAAAATGGAGTCTATGAAGGCTTCACCTTTTCCAAGAACAACTCCCATGGCGAGCAGAAAAAGAAAGCTCACTTTACTTATTCTGCCAGCAACAACGACAAAGGCCAAAATCGATACAAAGGGCAGAAGAAAGATTACTGCTACAGCTCAAGCAATTCGAACAACAAGGATCAGAAAGCAAAGCCTTCTCCTCAGTACAGCAAGCCTCCTCAGCAGGATAAAGGGCCAAAACTGCGTGAGAAGACCAAACATGAAGGATGGAGCTACGACAGAAAGTTTACTCCTCTTGACCAATCACTCGAGGAGGTGCTCGAGTATATGCTATCAAAAGAAATGGTTAAGTTGCCCAGATTGGCCGATCCCCCTGTGCCCATGGGGAAATGAAAAGATCAGTTCTGCAAGTTCCACAGGACAGTGGGACACAACACCGAGAACTGCTTTGTTCTCAAAAACATCGTGCAAGATCTCATTGAAAAGAATCTATTGGTAGAAGGAGAAGAAGAGAAGATGGACATTCTCAATCACCCCTTCCCTTCGCACACCACAGCAGTAGTGTCTGCACAACCCTTTCTACCGCATGAACATATCAAGCCATGTTCTGCGCAAGATCTCCAAGTTCAGCATCAGGTGTCGGTGCTACGACAGGCAGCTCCAGATTCCAAGAAGATGGACTTAATTTCAGCATTCGGCAAAATGAAAGTTTCTGAAGCACCTGTGAAGTCAGTTCCCAAATCAAAAGGAACTCCTGACTTCTTCAAGCAAATCATTAGACCCAGGCTGGAGAATTCAAGTCAAAAGCCTCTGACTGCTCTATCCAATGTCTCCATCCTTGACTTGGCAAGGAATTCTAGCAAGCACCGACAAGTACTGAATGATTTACTCAGGAAAATCAAAGTTAAGCCCAGTACCACTCCTGAAGACATGGCACAGATTGTGAACTCTGCCATGACCAATGCACCAATCACCTTCTCAGATGAGGACCTTCCAAAGCCTCATTCCTTTCATAATAATGCCTTGTACATTGTCGTTCGAGTCAGAGGAATGACGGTTCCCCATGTGCTGGTCGATGGAGGTAGTAGCCTCAACATATGTCCCGAAATGACCGCAAAGGCATTAGGGATCAAAGATGAAGAATATATTCTGGATCCCATCACTATCTATGGGTTTGACAATCATGGTCAAACGGCCAAGGGTAAGATATTTCTGGAAGTATTTATCAACTATTCAGTGCATTCAGTGCTTTTCCATGTGGTTAATGTACCTCCAACCTACAACTTGCTGCTCGGAAGGACATGGATTCACAATGCTAATGCAGTGCCTTCTACCCCACATCAATGCGTGAAGTGGTCAAAAGGTGGAATGATTACCATAATACTGGGAGAAGACCCAGAAGAAAGGCTCCCGCAGCCCATGATTCCTCGGCCATCATTCAATGCAGACATTCCCAGCATCAGGGAAAGTGAAGAGATCAATCTCGGAGAGAATCGAGAAATCCTCCAGGCATCATCAGAACCATCTCTGCACACAGTAGCCACGACACGATGGAAAGGTCCTCAATTCTTCAAGGTTGGAGGTCGAATCGACTACAGCACCATTAAGGATCATCCCTTGTTTCCTCAATTCATGAAGTCAAGAAAGGGATTCAATTTACTCCTGAAGCATGGTTATCAACCCTTCAAGGGACTCAGCAAGAACGAAGATGGCCGCATCGAGCCAATGATCCAGAAACATCGTCCCCACAGAGCAGGACTAGGGTTCTCCGGAGGAAGCACATCAAGGAAGACTGTTTTTGTCAAATGAGCACAATAAAGACCATTTGTTATTTTCTTTCTATTCTTTTTCAAATAAATGTCTCATTTTACCAATGTCACTGATCAATTCAATCAATAAAATTCCAAGTTTCTTTGTCTATCCGGATGCCATCTACTCCCTTTTTGTCTGTCTCATCATTTTATAAATTCAATGCCATTTTATGCGTGGCTCTCTTCAAATGATTGCTTGCCTTACTATAGGCTAATTTGTCTGAACCAGATTTCTTCTCCAAAATTTCAGAATGACTTCTCGGACAATCAAGAAGCTCGTTCTCAATCCCAAGGCCTTTCAGAAGTCGACAGCAATTCACAGAATCAAAGCAAGCATCGGAAATGATAAGATTGCAAAGCAGTCAGATGATTGTGCTGAATACGATCAGTCCCTTCAGGAATTATCGGAGTTCGCCGCAGTTCAGAAGCAGGACGAACCATCTCCTCTAGTACAAGATCCAACTGAAGGTGTCAATATCGGCTCAGAGGAAGATCCAAAAATTCTCCAGATCGGAACCAGTCTGAGTTCAGAAGAAAAGAAAAGGCTTACAGATTTTCTCAAACAGCATGAAGAAGTGTTCGCATGGACGTATGAAGACATGCCGGGCTTAGACCCCAAATTAGTCGAACACCGCCTTGTCTTAAAGCCGGATGCTAAGCCAGTCAAGCAGAAGCTGAGAAAAATGGATCCCAGAATAGAACAGCAAGTCAAGGAAGGACTTGAAGATCTGCTCAAAGTAGGATTTATCCGAGCTATTGACTACCCGGATTGGTTAGCCAATATCGTCGTTGTCCCAAAGAAAAGTGGCAAAGTGAGGATCTGCATAGACTTCAGAGACCTCAACAAGGCAACTCCGAAGGATGACTATCCACTTCCAAGCATCGATCTTCTAGTCGATAGCACGGCAGGACATGCCATGTTCTCTTTCATGGACGGATATTCCGGCTACAATCAGATTAAGTTGGCCACCCGCGACCAATCAAAAACTTCCTTCACTACGCCTTGGGGCACTTTCTGCTATACAGTTATGCCTTTTGGGCTCAAGAATGCTGGAGCAACGTATCAACGGGCAATGACTGTCATCTTTCACGATCAGATGCGCAAAATCATGGATGCATATGTTGATGATATCCTCGTGAAATCTAAGGAGGGAGAAGATCACCTCGAAGCACTTGATCAAGTCTTTAAGAGACTCATTCTTTACAAGTTAAGGCTTAACCCGCAAAAGTGTGTCTTTGGAGTCGAATCAGGCAAACTGTTGGGTTTTCTGGTAAGCAAAAAGGGAATTGAAGTTGACCCAGCCAAAGCAAAGGCTATCATTGATATGCCACCCCCGAAGAATCTCAAAGAACTACGTAGCCTTCAAGGACGTATGCAGTCAATCCGGCGATTTATTTCCAATTTGGCGATGAGATGTGAGCCCTTCAACCACTTACTCAGAAAAGGAGTTAAGTTCGAATGGGGACCAGAGTGTCAGCAATCGTTCGATCGAATCAAGAAGTATCTTCTTAATCCTCCCATCCTGAAGCCACCAGAATTGGGAAAACCTCTTTTGCTATACATCTCAGTTAATCAAGTCGCATGCGGTGGATTCTTGGCGCAATACAAAGAAGGCAGCCTGATAGAACACGCCATTTATTACGTGAGTAAGACTTTCATAGATTATGAGAAGAGATACTCTCAAATAGAGAAGACCTGCCTGGCTCTGGTATGGATGTGTCAGAAGCTAAGACACTACCTGTTGACATCAGAAGTCAAAATCCTGTCTAAACTCAATCCCCTCAAATACATCTTGGAGCAACCTTTCCTAAGCGGACGAGTCGCCAAATGGCAAGTCTTACTGATGCAGTATGACTTAGAATATGTCTTGCAGCAATCAATCAAAGGCCAAGCAATTGCAGATCAATTGGCGGATTTTCCTCTGGCTGAAGAGGAGAAAGCCGAAGTTGACTTCCCTGATGAGCAAATTTGCAATATCCAGCAATTTCCAGTCTGGAATTTATTTTTCGATGGTTCTAAGAACATGGCCGGAATAGGCATCAAAATTTTATTAATCACTCCCGAGAAGGAGATGATTCCATTTTCTCTCAAATTAGACTTTCAATGCACTCACAATATGGCTGAATACGAAGCCCTGATTCAAGGTCTAAAGATTCTATTAGACTTCAATGTCAAGAGAGTACATGCCTACGGTGACTCATTACTTGTTGTCAATCAAGTTCGAGCCGAATGGCAAGTCAAAGATCAGAAGTTATTTCCCTATCAGAAAATTGTTTCAGCTCTCGTCAGCAAGTTCGAAGAATTTCAGTTATTCCACATCAAAAGAGATTTTAATCAAGTGGCCGATAGCCTAGCCAGTTTAGGCTCCATTATGGCATTCAAGAATGGAGAATCTTGTCGCTCTTTTGAAATTGGCAGACTTGACCAACCTGCTTTCATTCCAGCGGAACAGGTAAACCAGGCTGAGCAGAAGAAGAAGCCTTGGTATTACAACATCAAAACTTTCATAGAAACTGGTGAATTTCCTCCAGAACTCTCAAAGAAAGAGCAACGAGCAATCCAGCGTATGTCTACTCGATATTTCATTTTGGCCAATGTCCTCTATCGTCGTGGATTCAGTTCAGAGTATTCCAGATGTTTAGATGAAGACAAAGCCAAAGAAGTCATGCGAGAAGCACACGAAGGCATCTGTGGTGGCCATGTCGGCTACCAAACCCTTGTCAAGCAAATCATAAGAGCAGGTTACTATTGGAAGACTATGCAACAAGACTGTTATCATTATGTGAAGAAGTGTGTACAATGTCAGATACATGCACCTTCCATCCATGCTCCAGCAACTTATTTACAGTCTGTTGTTTCTCCATGGCCGTTCTCCATGTGGGCCTTCGATGTCGTAGGTCCCATCACTCCTTCAGCTTCAAATGGCCACAAATATTTCCTTGCCGCAACAGAATATTTCACCAAGTGGGTAGAAGCTATCACTCTTTGCACAGTAGAAGGCCGACATGTGGTCTCTTTTATTCACAAGAACATCCTTTGCCGTTTCGCCATCCCACATGACATTGTGTCAGACAACGGCAGTCATTTCAAGAATGAAAAGATGAAGACATTCTGCTCAAAATTCAAGATCTATCACCATTTTTCTGCTCCATATTATTCTCAAGGGAATGGTCAGGCAGAGGCCACCAACAAGATTTTAATTCGTATCCTGGAGCGAACTGTGGAAACAGGCCGTGACTGGCATGAGAAGATCCACGATGCACTATGGGCCTACCGGACCACTATTCGAACTCCAACGAATGCTACTCCATCAGAACAGGTCTATGGAACAGAAGTAGTATTGCCGCTACATGTTCAGAAGCCCGCTTTGAAATTTGCTTCACTTCTGCAATTACCTCTTGATCAATACCAGCAGCAGCGACTAGTGCAGCTAGACTTACTCGACGAGAGAAGGCTAAAAGCAGCAGAGCATGCTCAATCCTATCGCCAGAGAGTAGCCAGGCAATATGCGAAGTCTATCATCGAAAGAAGATTCAAAGTCAATGATTTAGTACTTCGATCCACAGCTTATCTCAAGCATCGTCCCGGTGGCAAATGGTCGCCAAATTGGGAAGGTCCCTATGTTGTCAAAGAAGCATTACCCCGCAACTCATATCTGCTCATCAATGCCGATGGGGTAGAATTGCCAGATCCTATTAATGCTCGACACTTGAAAAAGTTTTATACTTGAAACATTTATTCTTCTCTTGTAATCCTTCCTGTTTCCTTCAGATAATGATCCAACTTTCTTTCCCAGTTACACTGGGGCATTTTAAAATTTTGTTCTATATGCAGGCAGGATAAACAAATTCCTCATTTCATGCACATGTGCATTCATATGCATCAATTCATGCTCATTGGCATTCAACTGCATTAACAACAATCTGGTCAGTATTAGGGTTTCAACAAACCGTCCCATCACGATTCCTAAATAATTCAAAATCAAAAGGTCATCACCAATACTGAACCAAAACCCAGCGCTCGAACTGGTATTATTTCAAAATCCAGTACTCAAACTGGCACATTTTCAAAATCCCAATTTTTCAGAAAACCGAGTTCCGACTCGGGGTTTTTATTCAAATCATGTTCTTTTGTTGATCTGAGTTCCGACTCACGATCTCAATTACCTTACTCGAGCCCTGTCTCGAGCTCTTCATTTTTCTTTTGTTGATCCGGGTTCCGACTCGAGATTTCTCTATTTATTTGAGCTCAGATGCGAGCTCTTCATTCTCTTTTGTTGATCCGGGTTCCGACTCGAGATTTCTCTATTTATTTGAGCTCAGATGCGAGCTCTTCATTCTCTTTTGTTGATTCGGGTTCCGACTCGTGATCTCTCTATTCATTTGAGCTCAGATGCGAGCTCTTCATTTTCTCTTGTTGATTCGGGTTCCGACTCGTGATCTCTGTATTTTATTCGAGCTCTGACTCGAACTCATCATTCTCCTTTGATTAATCCAAGTCATTTCAATCATTAAAGTCTGTCAATTGCTCGAATTTGACAGTTTGCTCTCCAAATTCCAATTTAAAACTTCAAATCAGGCAATTCTCCAATTTCGACCTCTGGGTCACCCAATTTTCAATTCTCAATTTCGATTACCAATCTCAATTTCGACCTTCGGGTCTATCAATTTCCAATTTTCGACCTTCGGGTCAATCAATCTCCAATTTTCGACCTTCGGGTCAATCAATTTCCAAATTTCGACCTTCAGGTCAATCAATTTCCAATCTTTGACCTTCATTTCTCAATTTTGACCTTTAGGTCACTCAATTCTCAATTTCGACCTTCGGGTCACACAATTTCGACCTTCCGGTCAACCAATTCTCAATTCCGACCTTTTTGATCAAATCAATTCTCAATTTTGACCATCAGGTCATCCAATTTTGACCTTCGGGTCATTCAATTTCCAGCAACCAATTTTCCAATTTTCAATTTTGACCTTTGGGTCAATCAATCTTAATATCCAATTTCAATCATTTTCTCTTGCGAGAGACCCCTTTTTAGGGAGAGTTCGAGGGAGCTCGTTCTTTTCGCATGCTATCCAATTCGTTCACTTAGCCCCTTTTCAGGGAGAGTTTGAAGGGACTCGCGTCTTTGTGAACCGTTTGCAAAACAATTTCCAATTTTACACGAGGAACCCTTTCAAAGGGAGAGGCTCGACGGAGACTCGCTTTTCTTGTGACCCCCCAATTTCATACTAGGCCAATTTTCGTCATGAAAGACCCTCTTTGCAGGGAGAGTGTGATGAACTCGTTCCTTTCATGACCCAATTTTCAGACCTCACTATTATCGGCCCCCTTTCCATAAGAGAAGCCTAACATTAGGGAGCTTTGACGAAAGCTCAATTTCTCTTCGAAAGTTCGTTTTGCAAACACCTCCTCTTCAGGGAAGAGAGGAGTATTTCCCATTTCCCATTCAGGTAAGGGCTAAGCCTGAGTCTCTGTTTTTGGGGAAAAAGAGAGGAGAATTTTCGTCACGGATGTATTGCGCCGGATTTCAAATACTCATTTTCACCAAGGATTTCAAGAAAATTTTATCAAATTTGTCAATCAATTGTTGATTTCAGAATCTTTATTGCACTAATCTCTATCTCAATTTACCTTCAGCATCACTTCCAAAAAAGTGAAGCTTTTGCGAAAAGAGATTCAAACTCCAAATTCTTTCTATTGGCCAACCAAAAGGATGAAGGATAAAGTCCTCGATATGGCCAGAAAAGAAGAATCAATGTTATTGAAAAGCCGTAGATTATCGATATTGATCGCAGTCAATGGCGCATCTTTAAAGACTATTCTTGTAAAGACAAGGCAGTGGAAATATCCTGAGCGCTAGAAAAGAGAGCATTTACCCAAGCCCCGTTTCCTCAAAATCACCTAAGCTGCAATTAAATATCCGCAAAAGGGATCTCTCACCTGTCGTCAAGATGAAGGCGAATTAGGCGAGTAGACCCCCGGGGCCAAAGAAGATTCGAAACATCTCCAAGATGACGGAGTTTGTGACGGATCCTTCCAGGGAAAGTCCAAAGCACTGTCGAGATGAAGGCAGATGCGATGAACCTCTCGACAATCCCTAAAAGATATTTAATTTCAGCTATCGCCCAAAGATTTCCAAACCCATCATCCAAGAAGGATCGAAACATCTCCAAGATGAAGGAGTTTGTGACGTACCCCTTTTCCCAAAAGAGAGAAAGAGAGGAAAAAGAAAGAGAAAAAAAAAAGGTCAGAATATCTCCAAAATGAAGGAGAATGTAGCCAAAACACCAGAGAGCCAAAAGAGTGCAGAAAGATTATCAAGAGAGAAGCTCTCAGGATATCAAACTGCCAAATTTATCAAGAATCCTCTTTAACCTTGTGAAATTCTATTATCAATACTCTTTCATCAATTGCTTTCATGACATCAAATTCTCTTTCCTGCTCATATCAAGGAAATTGATAACTTCCTTGAAGAAGGTCAATTGCGAGCAATTTGGATTTCAAGTCTCGATTCTACGAAGTGAACCTTATTTGGAGGTAATGCTTTGGGTAGAAAAGAAGGAATATCTTTGCAACCATGCGCAACATTTTCAAAAATTTTGAATCAACAGCAGAATTTCCAACATTTTGACAATATTTTCTAGCTATCCTGACATGAAGTGAGAGCTTGATGTCCATTTTCGATGCATCCTGACACCAATTTTAAATCCCTCTTAAGGACTTGATTCCTTCCCTTCTTTGAGAGCATGAACCCTCAGATTGCACACTTCCCTGTGTCCCCACTGTCCCACCATAGACAGTCCCATTTCAGTTCGAGGTCGAACCACCAATCATTTCCCGCAAAAGGCAATTTCAAAAGCTGATTTTAGTCTCAGCAATGAGACGCCCAAAATCAATCCCTTTTCAAGCTTTAGGGACCCCATTTTCCTTCCTTTTGCAAAAACCCTATTGGATTTATTGTGCAAAGGTTCCATCATGGTCTCTTCCTTCGAGGATTTCATCCATTTTTCGCCCGATCAGGATAAGGGTACAAACCTGAGCCTCAACCAATGAGGTATTTCCATTTTCCGCCCGATCAGGATAAGGGTACAACCTGAGCCTCATCCAAAGAGGTATTTCATTTTCCGCCCGATCAGGATAAGGGTACAAACCTGAGCCTCAATCAAAGAGGTATTTCATTTTCCGCCCGATCAGGTTAAGGGTACAAACCTGAGTCTCATTTCGAGGAGATATTCCATTCCCCAATCAGGATAAGGGTCAAACCTGAGCTTCGTTCCATGCGAGGTATTTTGTCCCATCCAGGTCAAGGGCATAAACCTGAACTTCGCTCTCATAGAGTGAATCTTTCCTCTTCATTCTTCATTCTTCGCTTCATATCTACCATCTTCCTCGGGCTAATTTCTTCACACTCAGTCAGATCCTTCTAACTGGGGATTTTTTTATGTATACCCCAAATTTGGTGTGTTTTTCTTTGCCACTAAGCTCGGCCATGAGCCGGCTTAGTAGCAAAGAGGGGCATCTGTAAACACCCCAAATTTTCACTCACCTCCCCAACATTTCCACCAAGCATCAACATCCAGCCTCTGAAATCGTTGGAGGGTAAAATGGTCATTTTCTGAGCCCGAACCTTACAGAAGTCTAAATTGCATCTGCAACTCTCAAAATTTCCCTATTTTAACTCAGATGTTCAAAATTTTATTCCTGACAGGAGAAAGACATCTCCAGAGTCTTGGTTCAAGATTATATTGCATAAGACATGACATTGCATATCATTGCATGAGCATTTCAAATCACTGCACTGCACAATATGTCATTTCGAGGTCCAGAACTCTTGATTTCAAAATTTTCAATCCAGATTAGAATTTCAACTCTTTTCAAAATTGATTTCAAAACCCTGGGTCTTCAAAATTATCAATTCTTCCCATTTTACCCCCAGGACTTTGAATGTCAAAATATTTTCTCAGGAAGATGATCAGGATAGTTTTTAATATGGATTTCAGTCACTTTACCTCAGATTTTGCCCTTTTTGACAATTTCAAATATCTTTCTTTTACAAAATCACCCTACAGGGGCCAACTCTTTCCAAAATTCCTATTTTGCCCATTAGTCCAGATTTTATGAAAATTCCAAAAAAGAAGTTGTTGTTTTATCCTTATTTCAATAAAGAAGCAATGTGGGACCCACACTGAGGTGGTGTCACACAAGCTTTCCTTTTGAAAATTTGAATTTTGAAAAAAACCCAAAAATATAGGAGCCTTGTCCCCTGGATTGGTGCCACTTGTCTTTTCTCTCTCCTCCCATTTCCACGCCAAGTGTCAGTGTGGGGCTACCTTCAGAAGCCGCCACATGTCATCCCATTTATCTGCCATGTGTTAAGGTGCCATGTGTCATTCCAAGATTACCAGGAGATGCCAAGTGTCATAGGTTGTCCTGTCTAGAAAAAGTGGAGCTTGTCTCCTCTGAGGTGGCGCCACTTGAAGTGTGTCTCCTGCAGGGGACACGTGTCAACCCTTCCCTCCTTCTAGAAAAGCAGCCTGACACATGTCTCTCCCTACTTTTCTCAGAAAAGTAGGAGACATGTGTCACCCCTAAATTCCTACAGAAAAGGTAGGCTTGTCTCCTCTGAGGTGGCGCCATTTGGAGTGTGTCTCCTGCAGAGGACACGTGGCAAGCTCTCATTTCCTCAGAAAAAGTAAACGCCATGTGTCATTTTCTACTTTCTTCAGAAAAACTAGAATTCAAAGTTCAAAACTCCTCATAGGTGGCGCAAATCCTGAAATTCTACCTTTTCCAGGTTGTCTGAGATGGCGCCACATGGCCTGGCCCACCTTCTCTCCCCTCTGCCACGTGTCATTCTCTGCTTCTTTCAGAAAAAGTAGAGGACCCATGTCTTCTCCCTACTTCTTTCAGAAAAGTAGGAGACACATGTCACTCCTGACTTTCTTCAGAAAAAACAAACCATTCAAAATTCAAACAAGGCACTAGGTGGCGAAAATCCTGAGCTCTGATTTTTCCAGATGGCCTGAGGTGGCGCCACATGTCCTTTCCCTCCTTTTCCTCCCTCTTGCCACATGGCATTGTAGGAGCCACCCTGAGGTGGCGCCACATGTCCACCCTCCATTCCTCCAGGGCCAACCTCCATTTGAAATTCGAATTCTTCTCTGAGGTGGCGCCATCTGAAGAACCACACCAGCAGGCTGACACTTGGAACCATCCTGGACTGCCACATGTCCAGATCTCCTTTCACCAGAAAAAAAGCAAATTTCAAATTCCTCTGAGGTGGCGCCTTCTGAGCCCACTGCTCTGTTCTTCTGACATGTGTCAAACACCTTTTGAGGTGGCACCATTCCAGGACTCCACTTGGCTCCATTTTTATTTTTTATTTTATTTTTAATAAAGGTAGCCCACCATGAGGTGGCGCCACCTGAGGACTCCCTACAAAAAGTGAATTTGAAATTCAAACTCCAAGAGAGCACCCTCTGAGGAGGCGCCATGTGTGAGTTCCCTGCAGAGAGAATCAAGCAAACTTTTGAAAAATTCCAAATTCCCCTGCTGAGGTGTCTCACCCACAAAATTTCCATTTTTTTTATTTTTCTCAAAAATTAAAAAACCTTTTGAGGTGGCGCCAACTGAGGGCTCCTTGCAAAAGACCAATTCGAATTTCAAACCCCTCAGATGGCACCCCCTGAGATGGCGCCACATGGAGGGCCCAGATCGAGCCTGTTTGAATTTCAAAATTTTTCAGAAAATTTATAAAAACAAGGGTTCACGCCCAGCCTAAAGGATCATTTTTTTTTTAGCTCTTGTGAACTTGGAAAATCCGACCTAGCCTTCCTAAAATCGGATTTTGAACTGTGGAAATCGTGCCCCCTTTGGCGCATTGAAGAAGGTGAAGAAAAGCTCGTGCAGTGGCCAATTCGATTCAAGCGGAGGTCAATTTTGGTGAACCATCCGAAGCCCGGAGTGAAGGACAAAGGAAGCTCGTGATAGCCGCCCCTTTCAAGAGCTCCTACGCTGCGTAACGAAACAAGGTGCACTTCTTTTCCCATTGATTGGATTCCATAATTCGAATCGGGAGTCGTTTGAAGAAAGAGCTCATCCGAGGGATGGATTGAGCTATTCTCATAAAACGACATATATAAAAATGTTTCATTATGCTTCCTTGATGATTTTTAACATGAATGTAGTTAGCTAGATTTAATTTGCATTTTATTTCGTTCATTTAGCACATTTCATGAATTAATTAGGATTAATTTAGCATTTATTTCAATTCTGCTTATTTTCAGTAGGTCTCTGTTTTTGTCAGTCAGTCCACACATCATTTTATGCATTTATTGTTTATTAAAAATCTCACAAAAATCACGGAATGCGCCCTTAGGTGTCCCTGAAATTTTGCCAAAAATTCGGAGGCATTTGAATTTGTTTACTGCAGTAAACATTCAAAATGGCAAGTCGGGTTTTTTTTACCCGGGATGCGTTTTGAAAATCATTTGCCGACTTGTAAAATCGAGATATCCCTCATGGAAGATCCTATGTTCGATATGAAAAATGTTCGGAACTCGAGAGAATGTCTAGTTTTTAATATGATTTTTCTCCGATTTTTATGATTTTTTTTTATCTGAAAAAAATCCAAGAGTTCGGGACACGTGTCAGAGCCTAATTTGGGCCTCTGAGATCTTGGATCGACTTAGGGCTATGGTTTCTCTTTGTGTGTTGCTTCAAATTCGAAACTGTAAAAAGTGAAAGTGGTGTCCAAGATGTCTTCTGTTTGCATCTGAAAGACTGTAATTTTTAGAACAGCGTTGACCCCTGCTTTGAATTTTTCTTGTCAGTCCTCTGTTTTGCTACATTTGTCTGTTCTGTTAGTTTAGGCAGGAATAGTTATATTGTTATCTGTGTTTCCGTTGATCAAATGCCGAAGTCATAAACATGAAAGTTGTTCATGTAGGTGTCGAGCATAAGTATTATTAATTTCATAAATTTCCATGGCTGTTTGATATTTTTTTAGTGTTTTACATCAGATTAGTGTGATTTTTACCTCTGTCAGAACTAAATCCCTGTTATTGAACTCACCATGGCTCAAATCCCGAGGCTGTAAAAACCAAAAATGATTCATTTCGGGTCTTTTAGCAGTATGCAAAATATCAGAAGTTTTCATGGTGTAAATCTTGCATTATCATGTTAAGCATTGCATTTGGTTCGGATCCATAGGCAAAATCCACCATTTTAGGACTTTCTTTGAATTGTAGCATTTAAATCATATCATTTCATAATTTTTAGCATTCTAGGCTGTTTATCAGAGTAAGTAGATACTTCATACCGAATTTGGTGCAATTTTGAATTCATTTGGGGTTCAGATTAGCCATAATACCAAAACAGGGTCCCGCAGGACCCAGATCCAAGTGAAAAACAAGCGAAATTCGTTATTTTGGATAAATTACAAAAATTCTGATTTTACAGTCCTAATGTGTTTAGAAGCATGTCATATTGCATTTCATCATCATTTGATTCAATTTGAATTTAAAAATCTCAATTTTACCAAGTTTTCCTTCAAAAAACCCTGATTTTAAAGGTATAACTTTAATATTAGGGGTATTTTGGTCATTTTGACCCCAAATCCGAATTTCAAACTATTTTCCACCAAATTTCCTGCATTTACACCATTGCAAATATCAAGGAAGCATGAGATTAGGGTTTATATCCAATTAAATCCAATAATTTCATAATATTATTGGAAAATCTTGGAAAAACCCACATATTTGAGCTAACCTTATTTCAAGTTTGGCAGGGACATTCAAAAGAAGGAGCTGAAGTCTGCAATTTCCATTTATTTCCTTTATTTAGTGATGTAATAATGTAAATTTTGGAATAAGAGAGTTGATTTCCTGCTTAGACTAGGATGCATATCATATAGTTTGAATTTATGCAAATATCCTGATTATATGATTCATGCATTTTATTTCAAAAGCACTATGGATGTTCACGAATGGCACGTGCACCAACTCTTAGGGAGTTGATGGACTCGGTGGGATCCATATTTACGGCCCTAGTCGGAATATGGGCGAGACCCAGATCAATCATCTTTCTACTAGTCACATTGAGCCTACACTCTTACGCTATCTTAAAATGCACATCATATTTCCAAAGTCTTCAAAATCATGTGCATCAAATCAACTAAGTTCTGAACATATTCATGGCCACAGTCAGAATATGTGAAGGATTTATCTTGACTTAATGCACATTTTTCCAACAAATCTCTTAGAAAATCTTTTCAAAGTGCATTCTTTCACTCATGTCATTTGCATCATGAAATCATTGATTTTCTCAAGATTTTCTCAAGAAAACTTCATTCTCAAGAAATCGATTTCTCAAGAAATTCTAAGGATTTTTCAAAATCGGTTTTCCAAAGACAAAGTTTTCCACAGTTCCCTGGAAAATGATATTTTCTTAAGAGATTCAAAAGAGTTTTCCAATCTTTCTCCAAGATCCAAAATCGATTTCCAAGTATTTCAAAAGGGTAAAATTCCCAGGATTTCGATTCCCCAAGTTTTGAATTTCCTTCCCCAATGAGTTTTCCTATAAATCTTCCATCATTTTCCTAAGAAAACTCTCAAAGTCCTAGTTTTCCTAAGAAGTGTTTCCCTTTTCAAAGGTTCACCCTTTTCTCAAGAATCACTTCCATTTTCCCAGGATTTTCAACCATTCATGATTTTCCCACAACTTCATGAACTTTCCCGTGATTTCAAAAACCCGTTTTCACATGATTTTTTCTGAGAAATTGACTTTCAGCTTTTTCCTGAGAGAATCTTTTCAACTCCAAATATTTTCCAAGCATACATCATGCTTTCTCAAGCTGCATTCTCCCAAAACTTCATAGCACATGCCTGAATTCTCTGTGCATATAGGATAGAACATAATTTTGATAATTTCGCTAAGTCAAGCACAATTTTGGTCCTTGGTTCGATTACCCCAGTTAAAGGCGGCAGGAACGGTCGAACCTCGTACCGACAGGTCGAGCCCCATCCCATGGATTTTCCCGCAATTTTCAAAACGGAGGCGAGTATTTCAAAACAATTTCAAAAATCCGGTCAAAGTTTGAATCGCGAAAGCGTTTCCCTCTTTCTCTCTTCCGCAAGGAAGGGAAGACGGGAAAAAAATTTCGCGATGATAACAATTTGGTTCGGGTCCGTAGGCGAAATCCACCATTTTTAGGACTTTCTTTAAATTTTAGTATTTAAATCATATCATTTCGTGATTTTTAGCATTCTAGGCTGTTTATTAGAGTAGGTAAATGTTTCATACCGAATTTGGTGTAATTTGGAATTCATTTGAGGCTTGATTTAGCCATATCATCAAAATAGGGCCCCGCGGGACCCTGATCCAAGCGAAAAACAAGCGAAATTCGTTATTTTGGATAAATTGCAAAATATCAAATTCTGATTTTACAGTCCTAATGTGTTTAGCAGCATATCATCATGCCTCATACTGCATTTCATCATCATTTGATTCAATTTGAATTTCGAAATCTCAATTCTACCAAAATTTCCTTCAAAAACCCTGATTTTAAAGGTATAACTTTAATATTAGGGGTATTTTGGTCATTTTGACCCCAATTCCGAATTTCAAACTATTTTTTACTGTATTTCTTGCATTTTCATCATTTCAAATATCAAGGAAGTATGAGAATAGGGTTTATATCCAATTAAATCCAATAATTTCATAATATTATTGGAAAATCTTGAAAAAAACCACATATTTGAACTAACCCTATTTCAAGTTTGGCAGGGACATTCAAAAGAAGGAGCTAAAGTCTGCAATTTTCTTTTATTTCATTTATTTAGTGATGTAATAATATAAACTTTGGAATAAGAGATTTAATTTCCTGCTTAGATTAGGATGCATATCATATAGTTTAAATTCATGCAATATCCTGTTTATGTGATTCATGCATTTTATTCCAAAAACACTATGGATGTACACGAATGGCACGTGCACCAACTCTTAGGGAGTTGATGAACTCGGTGGAATCCATATTTACGTCCCTAGTCAGAATATGGACGAGACCCAGATCCATCATCTTTCTACTAGTCACATTGAGCCTACACTCTTAGGCTATCTTAAAATGCACATCATATTTCTAATATTTTCAAAGTATTGTGCATTAAATCAATTAAACTCTGAACATATTCATGACCACAGTCTGGATATGCGAAGGATTTATTTTGACTTAATGCACATTTTCCAACAAATTTCTTAGAAAATCTTTCAAAGTGCATTCATTCACTTGTATCATTTGCATCATGAAATCCTTGGTTTTCCCATGATTTTCTTAAGAAAACTTCATTCTCAAGAAATCGATTTCTCAAGAAACTCTGAGGATTTTCCAAAATCGGTTTTCCCAAGTCAAGTTTTCACAGTTTTCCATGGAAACCAGTCTCTCAAGAAACTTCTAAGTTGGATTTCCAAGATCAAAGTTTCCCTCGATTTTCCTTGGAAAATGTTATTTTCTTAAGATCTTCAAAAAGAGTTTTCCAATCTTCCTCAAGAATCAAAAAAATTGATTTCCAAGTATTTCAAATGTTAGATTCCTAGGATTTCAATTTCCCAAGTTTCAGTTTTCTTCTCCAATGAGTTTTCCTATAAATTTTCCATCATTTTCCTAAGAAAATCCTCAAAGTCAGAGTTTTCCTAAGAAGTGTTTTCCTTTTCAAATGTTCACCCTTTTCTCAAGAATCACTTCTATTTTCCCAGGATTTTCAACTATTCATGATTTTCCCACATCTTTATGAACTTTTTCGTGATTTCAAAAACCCTTTTCATCTGAGTTTCCTGAGAAATTGACTTTCACCTTTTTCCTAAGAAATGTTTTTCAACTCCAAATGTTTTCCAAACATACATCATGTTTTTCCTACTTCCATTTTCCAAAATCTCATAGCACATGCCTGAACTCTCTGTGCATTTAGGATAGAACACGATTTTGATGATTTAACTAAGTCAAGCACAATTTTGGTCCTTGGTTCGATTACCCTTGTTAGAGGCAGCAGGAACGGTCGAACCTCGTACCGACAGGTCGAGCCCCATCCCATGGATTTTCCCGCAATTTTCAAAACGGAGGTGAGTATTTCAAAACAATTTCCAAAATTCAGTCAAGTTTGAATCGCGAAAGCATTTCCCTCTCTCTCTTTCGCAAGGAAGGGAAGACGGGAAAAATTTCGCGACGAGAACAGGTTTGGCGACCGTGATGGGACCTGTCCTTGTCTGACCTAAATTGTGCTTGACTTAGTTAAATTATCAAAACTGTGTTCACAAAATGTCAGCTCTTTTACTTTCAATATCATGTGAACCTAGGAGCCTAGATTCTGACCTAGCTGACATTGACTGCATATAGACTAGGCATGGTTTGGTAGGACCAGATTGAGGAGAAATTTTCATGCTCACATAGACTTAGGTCTAAACACAACTCTCCTCAATTTAGGATCTGAATGCAAACAATGTATGCTTCTTCAAAAAAAATCCAAAATCTATCTCTCTAGATTTTAGAGCCCTCTATTTCTTGCATGTGATCATTTTTTTCAAAACTCCCTTACCTATCATTACCCGGTCTTCACGTTGCTGGGCTCTCTTCTAGAACCCTAGTTCGGGACAAAGCCTCACAACTAGGCCAACTATTTGGGTTAACACCCCCTACCACGTACCGCGGGCCACAGTCCGAAGTATATCGGTAGGCGCTCAAGGATGTTGGAAAACCTTACCTTAGAACCGGAGTTGAGATTATATGCCACGTACCTCGGATTTCAATTCGGGTATATCGACATAACTGGATTGGACAAAGATGATCTGAACCTAGAGTTAGGATTAGGGTCCTACAGTTGTTTTCAAAATGATGCATTTAGAGTCAGCCTTTTAGGGAGTGCTGAATGTGCATAAATGTTTGTGCAGGATGTGATTGTATGTTATTTCCTCAATTCTTTATATTTCCCAATGTTTTCAAACTTATCAGGCCTTTTTTTTATATCCTTATTTTCCACGAGATGTTTTTCTCAAACCCTGGATGATTTTCTCAAATATCTAATTTCTTTCAAAACTCCAAGTGATTTTTCATTCCCCCGTTCTACTAGATATCAAATTTCCAGCTTTATTCTGATCCTGCCTGCAAAGTTTCAAAGTTTCAAATTTTGCTCATATATTCAAGAACCTTATTTTTCGGTATATCTTCCAAATTTTATCCAAAATTTTGTTTGTCATTTCCTTCCAAGATTACCTGATCCTATCATTTGTTTTTCTCTCAAGATTATTGCTTTCAAAATTCTTTTTTTTCATCATGCTAAACATCCCATGTGGTTCTGCAGAGGGCATTGGCATAGTTGTGTGATCCTGACAAGATCAAAGACCGCGCTACTTCATCACATTAGTTACAGACAGTGAGTGAGAAATGGATTTCATAAAGTCTGTCAAAGAGGGAGCTCAGGCCATCAAGGAGGAGATTGATCCCTCTATATATCGGTTGTTCAAAAGAATGATGATTAAGATATTATCCGAGCAAGCTAAAGCCAATTTTGGAAAAGTTCCTGTTAAAGAAGAGGCATCCATCACCATCCCTATGAGCATCATTGGAGACCACAACAGGGTAACCAATGCTAAACCCAGCAACAACAAAAACAGAGGCAGTCAAAGCAGCAAGTTAGAAGAGTCTAAAGATCTGAAAGGAAAGTATTCTAGAATCCAGAATAGACCTTTTCAATCCAGCCCTCAGCAAAAGGAAAAAAATCAAGGAAAACCAAAGCGCGGAAACTGGAGTGGCGATCGAGATTTCACTCCTATAGACGAGCCACTCGACAAAGTCCTTGAATACATGTTGATTAAGGGATTAGTCAGGCTCCCAAAAGCCACAGATCCTCCCATCATCATGGGGAGATTCTTGAACCAGTTTTGCAAGTTCTATCGGGCAATAGGGCATGACACTGATCGACGTTTTGTCTTCAAAAACATTATGCAAGACTATATTGATAAGAACCTCTTTGTTGAAGGCGGAAAAGAAGAACATCCAGTACCCCTAACCAATCAAGTTCAGTCCAATTCCCAGAAAGAAGTCAAAGAAGTCAGCATTCAACAGAAATCCAGCAATCCGAAGAAGATAAAGCGTGATGGTTGGAGTTATGATCGCGAGTTTACTCCTTTAGGTCAGCCAATCAAAGAAATTCTTGGATATCTGCTCGCGAAGGATATGATCAAACTTCCAAGGATTGTGGATCCTCCCGTCACCATGGAGAAATGGAAAGATTGTTTCTGCAAGTTTCATCGGGCAATGGGGCACGATACTGAACGTTGCTTCATTCTCAAAAATATTGTACAGGACTATATCAATAAAGAGCTTTTGGTGCTAGAAGAAGGAGAGGGACGAGTTGCAGTCTTGACCAAGCCTTTCCCAGATCACTCGGAATAATGACAATGCCAATGCCTTCTCATTTTGTCATATTTATTTTTGTCAGGACGATATAAGTCCTAGTTGTTTTCCTTTTTCAAGCTGTCATCCCTTTTAAGGCATCAATAAAATCATCAACTTTTCTCATTTAATTATGACATTCTTCTTTTGGTTGTTCTATTTTTTTTTAATATTATTCTCTCTTCCCCATTACACTGGGGCATCTTTTTGAAAATTTGTTTTCAAACATTCTGTATGCAGGCAGGGTCAAATAAAATCTCTCACCATTCATTTGCACTTCATTTGCATTTCAGGTGCATGTGCATTTCATTTGCACTAATTATGCACCCAATTCCATTTCCCATTCAAGATAAGGGATAAATTCTGAGACTATGAAGGATTTCTCATCCTAATCATCAATCTCTGACTCCAGTTTACAATCTCTGTTGATTTCTCCTCAAAATTCTGCAGATAGAATCATCTTTTCAAAAATCCAGTTCCTGCACTAACAATTTGCAAAATTTTGATCTCCTAACCGGGTTCTCCTCTAAAGATCTGAATTCCGATCCAACTTTCAAGTTGGTTCATATTTTTTCTTTAAAAAATTGAGTTCCGACTCGGGTTTTCTTTCAAATTATTTTTGAAAAACCGAGTTCCGACTCGGATTTTCCTCTAAATTATATTTTCTTTGAAAAACCGAGTTCCAACTCGGATTTTCCTTCAAATTATATTTTCTTTGAAAAACCGAGTTCCGACTCAGATTTTCCTTCAATTATATTTTCTTTGAAAAACCGAGTTCCGACTCAGATTTTCCTTCAATTATATTTTCTTTGAAAAACCGAGTTCTGACTCGGATTTTCCTTTAAATTATATTTTCTTTGAAAAACCGAGTTCCGACTCAGGTTTTCCTGTAAATCAATTTCATTTATTGATCCGGGTTCCGACTCGAGATCTCTTTATTCATTCGAGCTCAAATTCCAGCTCTTCATTTTCTTTTGTTGATTCGAGTTCCGACTCGTGATCTCATTACCTCATTCGAGCTCAAATTCGAGCTCTTCATTTTCTTTTGTTGATCCGAGTTCCGACTCGTGATCTCATTACCTCATTCGAGCTCTGATTCAAGCTCTTCATTTTCTTTTGTTGATCCGAGTTCCGACTCGTGATCTCATTACTTTATTCGAGTCCTGACTCGAACTCTTCATTTTTTTTTTCTTGATCCGGGTTCCGACTCGAGATCTCTTTATTCATTCGAGCTCAAATTTGAGCTCTTCATTTTCCTTTGTTGATCCGAGTTCCGACTCGTGATCTCATTATCTTATTTGAGCTCTGATTTGAGCTCTTCATTTTCCGTTGTTGATCCGAGTTCCGACTCGTGATCTCATTATCTTATTCGAGCTCATATTTGAGCTCTTCATTTTCTCTGTTGATTCGAGTTCCGACTCATGATCTCAATTACCTTACTCGAGCCTTGACTCGAGCTCTTCATTTTCTTCTGGTGATCCGGGTTCCGACTCGTGATCTTTGTATTTATTCGAGCTTTGACTCGAACTCATCATTCTCCTTTGATTGATTCAAGTCATTTCAATCATCAGAGTCTGTCAATTGCTCAAATTTGATATTTTGCCCTCCAAATCTCAACTTAAATCTTCAAATCAGGCAATTCTCCAATTCTGACCTCTGGGGTCACCCAATTTCCAATTCTCAATTTCAATTACCAATTTCCAAATCTTTGACCTTCGGGTCACCCAATTTTCAATTCTCAATTTCAATTACCAATTTCCGATTTTCGACCTTTGGGTCAATCAATTTCCAATTTTCGACCTTCGGGTCAATCAATTTCCAATCTTTGACCTTCGGGTCACTCAATTTCCAAATTTCGACCTTCGGGTCACTCAATTTCCAAATTTCGACCTTTAGGTCACTCAATTCTCAATTTCGACTTTCGAGTCACACAATTTCGACCTTTTGGTCAACCAATTCTCAATTTCGACCATCAGGTCATCCAATTTCGACCTTCGGGTCATTCAATTTCCAGCAACCAATTTTCCAATTTCCAATTTCGACCTTTGGGTCAATCAATCTCAATATCCAATTTCAATCATTTTCTCTTGCGAGAGACCCTTTTTAGGGAGAGTTCGAGGGAGCTCGTTCTTTTCGCATGCTATCCAATTCGTTCACTTAGCCCCTTTTCAGGAAGAGTTTGAAGGGACTCGCGTCTTTGTGAACCGTTTGCAAAACAATTTCCAATTTCACACAAGGAACCCTTTTAAAGGGAGAGGCTCGACGGAGACTCGCTTTTCTTGTGACCCCCCAATTTCATACTAGGCCATTTTCGTCATGAAGGACCCTCTTGGCAGGGAGAGTGTGATGGACTCGTTCCTTTCATGACCCAATTTTCAGACCTCACTATTATCAGCCCCCTTTCCATAAGAGAAGCCTAATATTAGGGAGCTTTGACGAAAGCTTAATTTCTCTTCGAAAGTTCATTTTGCAAACACCTCCTCTTCAAGGAAGAGAGGAGTATTTCTCATTTCCCATTCAGGTAAGGGCTAAGCCTGAGTCTCTCTTTTTGGGGAAAAAGAGAGGAGAATTTTTGTCACGGATGTATTGAGCCGGATTTCAAATACTCACTTTCACTCAGGACTTCAAGAAAATATTGTCAGTCTGTTAATCAAATTACTTGTTGATTTCAGAATCTTTATTGCACTAATCTCTATCTCAATTTACCTTCAGCATTACTTCCAAAAGAATGAAGCTTTTGCGAAAAGAGATTCAGAATTCAAATTCTTTCTATTGGTCAACCAAAAGGATGAAGGATAAATCCTCGATATGGCCAGAAAAGAAAAATCAATGTTATTGAAAAGCCGTAGATTATCAAAATTGATCGCAGTCAATGGCACATCTTTAAAGGCTATTCTTGTAAAGACGAGGCAGTGAAAATATCCTGAGCGCTAGAAAAAGAGAGCATTCATAAAAACCCTGTCTCCTCAGAATCACCTAAGCTGCAATTAAATATCCGCAAAAGGGATCTATCACTTGTCGTCAAGATGAAGGCGAACTAGGCGAGTAGACCCCCGAGGGCAAAGAAGATTCGAAACATCTCCAAGATGACGGAGTGTGTGACAGATCCTTTCAGGGAAAGTCCAAAGCACTCTCGAGATGAAGGCAGATGCGATGAACCTCTCGACAATCCCTAAAAGATATTTAATTTCAGCTATCATCCAAAGATCTCCAAACCCATCGCCCAAGAAGGATCGAAACATCTCCAAGATGAAGGAGTTTGTGACGTACCCTTCCCAAAAGAGAGCAAGAGAAAAAAAAAAAAAAGAGAGAGAAAAAGTCAGAACATCTCCAAAATGAAGGAGAATGTAGCCAAAACCCAAGAGACCCAAAAGAGTGCAGAAAGATTATCATGAGAGAAGCTCCCAGGATATCAAACTGTCAAATCTATCAAGAATCCTCTTTAAATTCATGAAATTCTATTATTAATACTCTTTCATCAATTGCTTTCATAATATCAAATTCTCTTTCCTGCTCATATCAAGGAAATTGATAGCTTCCTTGAAGAAGGTCAATCGCAAGTAATTTGGATTTCCAATCTCGATTCTACGAAGTGAACCTTGTTTGGAGGTAATGCTTTGGGTAGAAAAGAAAGAATATCTCTGCAACCATGTGCAACATTTTCAAAAATTTTGAATCAACAACAAAATTTCCAAAATTTCCAACATTTTGACAATATTTTCTAGCTATCCAGACGTGAAGTGAGAGCTTGATGTCCGTTTCGATACATCCTGACACCAATTTTAAATCCCTCCTAAGGACTTGATTCCTTCCCTTCTTTGAGAGCATGAACTCTCAGATTTGCACGCTTTCCTGTGTCCCCACTGTCCCACCATAGACAGTCCCATTTCGGTTCGAGGTCAAACCATCAATCATCTCTCGCAAAAGGCAATTTCAAAAGCTATTTTCAGCAATAAGGCACCCAAAATCAATCCCTTTTCAAGCTTTAGGGACCCCATTTTCCTTCCTTTTGCAAAACCCTTGTCGGATTTATTGTGCAAAATCCGAAGGCTCCATCATGGTCTCTTCCTTCGAGGATTTCATTCCATTTTCCGCCCAATCAGGATAAGGGCATAAACCTGAGCCTCACTCAAAGAGGTATTCCATTTTTCGCCCAATCAGGATAAGGGTACAAACCTGAGCCTCCATCAAAGAGGTATTTCATCTTCCGCCCAATCAGGATAAGGGTACAAACCTGAGCCTCATTCGAAGAGGTATTCCATTTTCCACCCGATCAAGACAAGGGTACAAACCTGAGCCTCCGTCGAAGAGGTATTTCATCTTCCGCCCAATCAGGATAAGGGTACAAACCTGAGCCTCATTCAAAGAGGTATTTCATCTTCCGCCCGATCAGGATAAGGGTACAAACCTGAGCCTCCGTCGAAGAGGTATTTCATCTTCCGTCCAATCAGGATAAGGGTACAAACCTGAGCCTCATTCGAAGAGGTATTCCATTTTTCACCCGATCAGGATAAGGGTACAAACCTGAGCCTCAATCAAAGAGGTATTCCATCTTCCGCCCGATTAGGATAAGGGTACAAACCTGAGCCTCTTCAAAGAGGTATTTCATTTTCCGCCCGATCAGGATAAGGGTACAAACCTGAGCCTCCGTCAAAGAGGTATTTCATTTTCCGCCCGATCAGGATAAGGGTACAAACCTGAGCCTCCGGCGAAGAGGTATTTCATCTCCCGCCCAATCAGGTTAAGGGTACAAACCTGAGCCTCATTCAAAGAGGTATTCCATCTTCCGCCCGATCAGGTTAAGGGTACAAACCTGAGTCTCATTTCAATGAGATATTCCACTCCCCAATCAGGATAAGAGTCAAACCTGAGCTTCGTTCCATGCGAGGTATTTCTGTCCCATCCAGGTTAAGGGCAAAAACCTGAACTTCGCTCTCATAGAGTAATTCTTTCCTCTTCATTCTTCGCTTCATATCTACCATCTTTCTTGGGCTAATTTCTTCATACTCAGTTAGATCCTTCTAACTTGGGCATTTTTTTTATAGCCCAAATTTGGTGTGTTTTTCTTTGCCACTAAGCTCAGCCATGAGCCGGATTAGTAGCAAAGAGGGGCATCTATAAACACCCCAAATTTTCACTCACCTCTCCAACATTTCCACCAAGCATCAGCATCCAACCTTCGAAATCGCCGGAGGGCAAAATGGTCATTTTTTGAGCCGAGACCTTGCAAAAGTCCAAATTTCATCTGGAACTCTCAAAATTTCTCTATTTTTAGCTCAGATGTTCAAAATTTTATTCCGGACAGAAGACAAGAATCTCCAAGTCTTGGTTCAAGATTATATTGCATAAGACATGGCATTGCATATCATTGCATGAGCATCTCATATCACTGCACTGCACAGCATATCATTTCGAGGTCCAGAACTCTTGATTTCAAAATTTTCAATCCAGATTTGAATTTCAACTCTTTTCAAAATTGATTTCAAAACCCTGGGTCTTCAAAATTATCAATTCTTCCCATTTTACCCCCAGGCCTCTGAATTTCAAAATATTTCCTCAAGAAAATAATCTGGATAATTTTCAATAAATTTCAACTCAGATTTTGCCTTTTGTCAGCTATTCCAACTATCATTCTTTTACAAAATCGCCCTACAGGGGCCAACTCTTTCCAAAAATTTCTGTTTTACCAATTAGTCCAGATTTTATGAAAATTCCAAAAAGAGGTTGTTGTCTTGTCTTTATTTCAATAAAGAAGCAATGTGGGACCCACACTGAGGTGGTGTCACATAGGCTTTTCTTTTGAAAAACCCAAAAATATAGGAGCCTTGTCCCCTGGATTGGTGTCACTTGTCTTTTCTCTCTCCTCTCATCTATCTGCCAAGTGTCAGTGTGGGGCTACCTTAAGAAGCCGCCACATGTCATTAGACCCCTCTTCATTCCATGCCATGTGTCAGCATCCACCATCTTCACCCTGCACCATGTGTCATTCAAAAGATCACCCTGAGATGCCAAGTGTCATGTGTTGTCCTGTTCAGAAAAAGTAAAGCTTGTCTCCCCTGAGGTGGCACCAGTTGAAGAGTGTCTCCTGCAGAGGACACGTGTCAACCTCTCCCTCTTTCAGAAAAGTAGACTGACACATGTCTCTTCCTACTTTTCTCAGAAAAGTAGGAGACACATGTCACTCATAGCTTCCTCCAGAAAAGGTAGGCTTGTCTCCTCTGAGGTGGCGCCATTTGAAGTTTGTCTCCTGCAGAGGACACATGGCATCCTCTACTCTTTTCAGAAAAAGTAGGTGACATGTGTCATTCTCTGCTCTTCTCAGAAAAAGTAGATGCCACGTGTCATTTCCTGCTCTTTTCAGAAAAACTGGAATTCAAATATTCAAATCCTTCCAGAGGTGGCGAAAATCCTGAACTTCACCTTTTCCATTTTGTCTGAGATGGCTCCACATGGCTTGGACCTCGTTCTCTTCCCTCTGCCATGTGTCAATCTCTGCTTCTTTCAGAAAAAAAAAGATGACACATGTCTTTCCCCTACTTTTCCTAGAAAAGTAGATGACACGTGTCATGTCTAGCTTCCTTCAGAAAAAGTAGAGGACACATGTCACCCTTGGCTTTCTTAAGAAAAGCAACCATTCAAAAATTTTCAGACAAGAGCTAGGTGGCGCAAATCCTGGATTCTGCTTTTTCTACTTTTAATATGAGGGTGCCACATGTTCCTTGCTTTTCCCTCCTGCCACATGGCATTGTAGGAGCCACTCTGAGGAACTGCCACATGTCCATCCTCCATTCCTCCAGGGCCAACCCCCATTTGAAATTCAAATTACCTTCTGAGGTGGCGCCATTTGAGAAGGCTTCTCGAGACAGCTGACACTTGTCTGCCACATGTCCAGACCTCCCTGCATCATAAAAAGTAGAAAACCCCCCCTCTGAGGTGGCGCATTTTGCTTCTTCCATTCCTGTTCTCCTGCCACATGGCAGTGTGGAGCAACTTGGAAGTGGCACCACATGTCAGCCTCTCCTTTCCTGCAGAAAAGTAGAATTTGAATTCCTCTGAGGTGACACAGTCTGCTTGTAACGCCCCGACTTTTTATAGTAAAAATTTTAGAGTAAATTTTTTTTGTTTTAAAATAGCGGAAGTGCGAAAAACACAAGTCGGGTGCATTACAGGGTAAAACAGAGAAGTACTAAACATACCATTCATTAATTGAAACATTAATGTCATTAATTACATCCCATAACAGAAATGTAAATCTACTAATCAGAGTTCAAACAGTAAACACTGAAAAACTGAGATTTCTTGACTACTTCCATACGCGACGCCAACGATGCTTCGATTTAATTACTACCTGAAAAACATTTAAAGCAAAAGGGTCAGACTCCCTTGTCTGCGTAAGAAGCATTATATTTATATGTGGTGCTCAGTGTCATGTGTACAAATATGTGCAACAACTATAGATATAACCAACATGGAAATTTATATCATTCTAAGAAAATGATTATGCTTTTTAATTCATGATACAGTGCAAAAGATAACTGAACTAAAGATACATTTATTCACATTAGCATAAGTTGTAGATTCTACAAATCATATCAACAGTTAACGATTCTTCAAGCATAAGTATTTTATTTAACTTAAATTATTTAATGTTTATCTTACTCTTACCCTGTGGGTACGCACAGGCATAGACCTCGTAGCGGACCGAGACCATACGGGGGTCTATTATTTAATAACCCGTATGACTAGCCGTATGGATATCCAAAGGGGACGGTCCGTGACCGAGAGAGAACTCCTCAGTGGCTAGAACAAGAATTAGGATGCACCCTGTACTTCTGCAGAAGACTTGGATCTACCACCTAGGACGCATTGGTAGTCCTGATCTCCTAACTTCGTGGACTGGGGACCCGGTGGGACGCCTAGCTCTCACGAAAACAAGAATGTCCACGAAGCTTGTACCACCTACCCTCTCCAAGGTAGACTATGGGTCCAGTAACATACACCATCTTTCAGGTGTACCTAGAGACCGGAGAATCCGGTAACATACACCGTCTTTCAGGTGTACCCAGAATCTCGAAGGTTTTATGTTTTATATTTCATTTCTCATTTTTTTTGTATAACCATGTGCGATCAATCGCACCACGAGGGGTCCAGTAACATATACCGTCTGTCAGGTATACCCAGAACCACACAAAATTTTATGATTTTGCATTCATTTTAGCCTTTGTTTGTTTTCCAGTGCAAGACATCACATCACAGGGAATTACCAAAATCCCAAACCCGCCATTGAGTTCACAAACAATGTATTCATCTACCATTTGATGTGTCTCCTAAGCACCGGTCATATATATATATATATATATATATATATATATATATATATATATATATATATATATATATATATATACTAGGGTATACGTATCGTGCCCCACTGGTGATATGGACTGCATGATCTGTCTCACACATGTTCTTTCATATGTGCCTATGAGGCAAAATTTCAAAAGCTTTGCAACTCCGCAAGTTAACTTTGAATATATATATATATATATCTTTATATATTGTTTTACTCAGGAACCTGTCCAAGTCCTGTATTTCCCATAGGTAGTTCAAAAGCTGGAGGTAGCCATCCAGATCGCACGCCAATAGGGCAGTGTCTAGAGTGAGTTAGTGTACAACGCCAACCAGTACGAACAATAGTATGGGTTATTTAGGTGGGACGGTCCAGCAAGGCTCGAGGTGTAGTACACCGACTAATACTCTAGTTATTGGCTGCCCGCGAGGATGAACCGTAACCTGTCACTTTACGTAGGCTGGTGATTTGTTGTATTTTTAATCATGACAGCGGAACCACAATACTGACCGAGAATTGGGTGTTTCTGTCAGAATTCCTTCCTGGTTCAGGTTAAATGATGTTGAACAGGCCCATAACACCCAAACCACCATAATCGCCTGGCATAACTGCCATAGCAACAAGGTTCTTGGCTGGGGTCTAGTCGACTCCAACGTAGTTGAATTTCCAAGGTAATAGCCCCCATGTTTATATATCTATAGTCTATTATTCTCCTACAAAAAAAAACTGTAATAAATCAAAATATTACACCAAACATCTCACACCTAATAGTGCAGCAATTAACATAGATTAGGCATGAAAAATCTGTAATTGCTAATGCCCAAAATAAAAGACGTGATATGAAAAATCTGTAATTGCTAATGCCCAAAATAAAAGACGTGATATTACACCAAACATCTCACACCTAATAGTGCAGCAATTAACATAGATTAGGCATGAAAAATCTGTAATAAAAAGAAAAAAAAAAACGATAAATTCTAGTTGTATCCAGCACCCACCTAAATGGAAATTTTCATAATAATGTCTCTTACATGAACCTGTGGGTTTGTGACCAAGGCAACTATAGGTATAGATTTACTAACAATGACACGGTATAAGAAGTTTCAATAATTTTTTTTTTTTAAATAACCATTATAGGTTCCAATAACATGTATTAAGGTCCACTCCAAGTTTATAAGAGGAACAGACTCCTATTTAGACATGGATTCACCCATTCTTGAGCACATGGGCAGACTACAATCCTTCATTTCCTGCATGTCCTGACGTGTTCTCTCTTTTGCAGGCACAACTCTCCTTGACTTACATCATTGTGAACAAATCTGCTAAAACCAAAATTGTTTCTCTCTCACCAATAAAGACTCTAACACAAATAGCATGCCCCCTTGAAGAACTCAGAAGGAAGTCATTTGAGAAAGAAAGATAAAAATAGGTAAGTTTGTACTATGGTGGTTCCCAAAACCAACTTGCCATGGCCCATGTATCCAGCGTAGACGCATCATTTATAATGCTTTCCTCCTATGGGCCAACATGGTCTACATACAGAAATAATAATGATACAACAAAAATATATTCAAATAGGAGATTTTACAGGATGCACAATGATAAGATAACCAATCCAACCTTTTAAATATGTAGGTTCGTGTATGACCAAAGGTCTTAGCAAATGGCTGGAAGTAGCCTAAACGTGCAAGACCTAAAAAGAATAAATTTTCAGAATATTGTTTCACTACGTCATCGTCATGTAGGTAATGTATTTTTTTTTTTGACACACCAGAACGTGTTCTTGCATCACACGATCCTTGCAAACATCAAGCTAAAGTTGTTGGGTAAACTCTTGTAGTTCACCATCTAGGTGAACCAAAAGATTCGATTCGCACCAATCGTGCTTGTGGACGATGACTTCTACTTGGGTCTATAGTGACGTCCATTCTTAGATCGATCAACAACGCTGCATCATATTTGTGCCACAAGAGATCAAACACGCACATATAAAGTCAAATACCCCTTACCTCGTTCGAAGCTTTGACCGACAACGATGGTGGTTTCTTCCTCACGTTGGAGCACACTTGGTCACGAAGAAGAAAACTTTCACCTTCCAACAATGGTGGTTGTGCACGAGAGAGAGAGAGAGAGAGAGAGAGAGAGAGAGAGAGAGAGAGAGAGAGAGAGATGGGTAGTCTCGTGTGGCTCCCCATCATAATTAATGTTCTCATTTAATTCCCCCCCTTCTTAGGGGAGTTTCAAATCTTTAATTCTCAACCCTCATCCCACGTTTTTGGTGGGTGTATACATTTCCTAAATTGCCCCCACTTACCTTCAACACAAGTTTCTCTAACTACTTTTGTTGTTTGCTTTATTGGTACCCCCACCTCATTTGGGGGGATTTCCCATGTTTCTTGGAAAAGGGGAAGCACAAATGCCAACTCCCACACATTTATTGTGGGAGAAAGTCTAGAAAGTAGGGGTTTAACTCACCCACGATTTTCCCTTTCTTTTATTTTTTTTTTCCAAGAAAAATTTAAACTTTTGTGTGTAAAAAGAAAAATCTGTGCACATGGGGTTTTGAACTTTGGATTTCAACCTAAGGGGAACGAGCCCCACCAGTTGTGTTGCATTGATTTTGATTGCAAAGTGTGTGGATTAAATTGTATTTAACCCTTTCAGTTTCATTTCGGATTTCATGAAAAAGCAAGGTTTTTCACTTCTACGTGGGCGCTCCAGGTTTTGGAACTTGGGTTGTGGCTCCACACAACCGTGCGTCCTACCACTACACCACACCATCACTTGGTGTTTATTTTTGCAAGAAAATTTTATTTATGTCATATTTGGACGTTTTTTCTTGTTGATGGATTTCTTCCATTTTCAAGTGGATTTTTCACCCGTTGGTTCTAAACTTGCCCTCTCTTGCCTTAAATGTGATTTGGATCTCACACTGTTATCCCGAAACCATTGGATTTCTCCATTGGGCCCTGTGAGTCGGGTCAGATCATCGGATCTTGCCAAGATCCGGATCCAAAACCACTTGTGAGAGTTTGTTATCGGTTTCGTTCTAGAAACCACAAGTCATAAAAATTGTACGGCCTAACTTAAAATATTACTATTTTACATAATTGCTCCCTTTTATTCATTTAGAATTTCATAAATTTCATGGGTTTTACATCCTTCCCCTCTAAAAAGAAATTTCGTCCGCAAAATTTTTAATACATATCAATCAAACAATTGTGGGTATTTGTCCTTCATTGCTACTTCTGGTTCCCACGTGCATTCTTCTAAGCCATGATGTCTCCATCTCACTTTGACTAATGGGATGACCTTATTTTGTATCACCCGCTCACTGCGATCTACGATTTCAATCGGTCTCTCTTCTACAGTCAGATCTTCTTGCACACTGATGTCCTCGAACTGAATCACGTGTGATGGATCTTGAATGTATTTTCTCAACATTGATACGTGAAATACATTATGAATCTTGGCAAGTTGAGATGGTAACTCAACTCGATAAGCAGTTTCGCCGATCCGTTCCAATATCGGGAAAGGTCTGACATATCTTGGACTCAACTTTCCCTTCTTTCCGAATCTGAAAACGCTCTTGGTCGGCGATACTTTGACAAACACTGCATCTCCCACTTCGAAACTAAGCTCTCTGCGTCTCTGATCCGCATAACTTTTCTGTCGACTTTGTGCTGCTCTAAGTCGATTTCGTATCTTCTGTATTTGTTCAGTGTAATGTTGAAGTACCATTGGTGACTCAACTGTTCTTTCGCCGACTTCATCCCAATATACCGGTGACCTACAAGGCCGCCTATACAGTGCTTCGAAGGGCGCCATGCCAATACTCGCATGGTAGCTATTATTGTAAGTGAATTCTGCTAGTACCACGTGAGTGTCCCATTCGCCTTTCCAATCCAGCATACACGCACGAAGCATGTCCTCTAGTGTTTGTATGGTCCTTTCTGATTGTCCGTCGGTTTGTGGATGAAAGGCAGTGTTGAACTTCAACTTAGTCCCCAATGCCTTTTGTAACTGCCCCCATAGTCGTGAGGTAAACCAAGGGTCTCTGTCGAATATGATAGAGATTGGCACCCCATGTAATCGTACTATTTCCTGGATATACAGGTCAGTCAAGCTCTCAAGTGACTGATTCTTCCTCATCGGTAGAAAATGTGCTGACTTAGTGAGTCGGTCAACCACTACCCAAATAGAGTCATGGTTCTTTTGGGTTCGCGGTAACCCCATCACGAAATCCATCGTGATATGTTCCCATTTCCATTGAGGAATTTCCATCAACTGCATTGTTCCTCCCGGCCTTTGGTGCTCGATTTTGATTTGTTGACATGTCAAGCACTTTACGACGTATCTAGAATGATAGCAAAAATTAGCATAATTTTGATCTTATATCATAAAAAGAACAACCTAATTAGAACACATAATTTTTTCTCGTGAATTGGTTACCTTGCAACATCACGCTTCATACCATTCCACCAGTACCTATATTGAAGATCTTTGAACATCTTGGAACTGCCCGGATGAATAGTATACTTGCTCTTATGTGCCTCTGTCAATAACTCTTCTCTGGTCTCTGGATCACTCGGTACCCATAGTCGATCCTTAAACCATATACTTCCATCCTCCTTGCGCTGGAAAGCAGTGTCTTCTTGCAACGACAATGCCTCCATCTTCCCGTACTGCGAGTCTTCTTTTTGCTTAATCATGATCCGCTCTCATAGTTCCGATCGTACAGTCATGCTAGACAACCTAAGTACGCCTTGATCATCGAAGAAAGGTCTCCATTCTGTGAACTCAGAAATCATCTTCCATCCAAGATTTACCAGGCTAGAAAGATTTCCCCCAGCCTTACGACTAAGGGCATCAGCAACAACATTTGCTTTCCCTTGATGGTACGAGATTGTAAATTCGTAGTCCTTGATGAACTCGAGCCACCTTCTTTGTCGCATATTAAGTTCCTTCTAAGAAAACAGATACTTCAAGCTCTTGTGATCAGTGACACTTGTCTGCCACATGTCCAGACCTCCCTGCATCAGAAAAAGTAGAAACCCCCCCCCCCCCCCCCCCTCTGAGGTGGCGTATTTTGCTTCTTCCATTCCTGTTCTCATGCCACATGGCAGTGTGGAGCAACTTGGAGGTGGCGCCACATGTCAGCCTCTCCTTTCCTGCAGAAAAGTAGAATTTGAATTCCTCTGAGGTGGCACAGTCTGCTTCTTCCACTCCTGTCCTTCTGACATGTGTCAAGAGCTTCCAGAGGTGGTGCCACATCGCATGCTCCTACTGTTTCCAACTTTACACCTCAGAATCTCTTTTGAGGTGGCGCCAATCCAGAGTCCCACTTGGCTTCATTTCTTTTATTTATTTTATATTTTAATAAAAATAGCCCCTGAGGTGGCGCCATTTGAGAAGCCTTCAGAAAAGCCAAATTTGAATTTCAAACTCCCAGATGATACCACCTGAGGTGGCACAATCTGGGAGCTTCCTGCAGAGAAAATCAAGCAAACCCAATTTTGAAAATTTTCAAATTCCACTGAGGTGTCTCACCCACAAAATTTCCCATTTTTATTTTCTCAAAAATCAAAATAGCACCCCTGAGATGGCGCCACATGGAGGGCTCAGATTGAGCCTGTTTGAAATTCAAATTTTTCAGAAAAAATATAGAAATACAAGGGCTCACGCCCAGCCTGGAGGAGACCATTTTTGGGAGCTTCTTTTGGACTTTGAAATGCAACCTAGACTTTCTTCAAAACCCGATTTTGAACTTTGGAATTCATGCCCCCCTTGGGCTCAGTGGAGAAGGTGCAGTGAAGTACCTACATTGTTCGTGCTATGGCCAATTTGATTCAAGCGTGGGTCGATCTTGGGGAATCATCCGAAGCCCGGATCGAAGGATGAACGAAGCCATTGGTAGCAGTCCCTTTCAAGAGTTTCAAAGCTGCGTAACGAAGCAAGGTTCACCTCTTTTCCTCTTGATTTCATATCATGATTTGATTCGGGTGTCGTTTGAAGAAAGAGCTCATCCGAGGGATTGATTGAGCTATTCTCATAAAACGACATATATAAAAATACATAATTATGCTTCCTTGATGATTTTTAGCATTCATGCATTTAGCTAGATTTAATTTGCATTTTATTTCATTAATTTAGCATGTTTCATGAGTTAATTAGGATTAATTTAGCATTTATTTCAATTCTGCTCAGTTTCAGTAGTTCTCTGTTTTTGTTAGTCAGTCCACACGTCATTTCATGCATTTATTTTTCATTACAAATTCTAAAAAAATCATGGAATTTGCCATTAGGTGTCCCTAGATTTGTGCCACAAATTCGGAACCATTTGAATTCGTTTATTGCGGTAAACGTTCAAAAAGGTGAGTCGGGTTTTTTTTACCCGGGATGCGTTTTAAAATGTCTCTTCCGACTTGTAAAAACGAGATCTCTCTGATAGGAGATCCTAGTTTCGATCCGAAAGCTGTTCGGAACTCGAGAGAATGTCTAGTTTTTAACCTGATTTTATCTGAGTTTTCTGATTTTGTTTTATGTCTGACAAAAATCCGAGAGTGCGGGACACGTGTCAGAGCCTGATTTGGGCCTCAGAGACTTTGGATCGACTTAGGTCGATGGGTTCTCTTTGGGTATTTCTCCAAATCCGAATCTGTAAAAATTGATAATTATGACCGAGATGTCCTCTGTTTGCATCTGAAAGCCTGTGATTTTTAGAACAGTTTTGATGGCTGCTTCGGATTTTTCTTGTCAGTCACCTGTTTGGTCACATCTGATTGTTCTGTCGATTTAGGAACGAAGAGTTATATTTGTATCTGTGTTTCTGTTGATCAAATGCCAAAGTCATGAACATGAAAGTTGTCCCTGTAGGTGTCTGAGTAGCTCTGTTCAATATCAGAAATTTCCATGGCTGTTTTCTATTTATTTAGCATTTTATGTTAGATTAGGTTGATGTTTACTCCATCAGAACCAAATCCCCATTACCGAACTCACCATGGCTCAAATCCCGAGGTTGTAAAAACCAAAAATGTTTCATTTCGAGTCCTTTAGCAGTCTACAAAATAAATAAAGTTTTCATGGTGTAAATCTTGCATTAGTATATTAAGCATTGCATTTGGTTCGGGTCCGTATGCGAAATCCACCATTTTTAGGACTTTCTTTAAATTTTAGTATTTAAATCATATCATTTCGTGATTTTTAGCATTCTAGGATGTTTATCAGAGTAGGTAAATGTTTCATACCGAATTTGGTGTAATTTGGAATTCATTTGAGGCTTGATTTAGCCATATTATCAAAACAGGGCCCCGCGGGACCCCGATCCAAGCGAAAAACAAGCGAAATTCGTTATTTTGGATAAATTGCAAAATATCAAATTCTGATTTTACAGTACTAATGTGTTTAGCATCATGTCATCATGCCTCATATTGCATTTCAAAATCTCAATTCTACCAAAATTTCTTTCAAAACCCCTGATTTTAAAGGTATAACTTTAATATTAGGGTATTTTGGTCATTTTGACCCTAATTCCGAATTTCAAACTATTTTCTACTGTATTTCTTGCATTTTCATCATTTCAAATGTCAAGGAAGTATGAGAATAGGGTTTATATCCAATTAAATCCAATAATTTTATAATATTATTGGAAAAATCTTGAAAAAAACCCACATATTTGAACTAACCCTATTTCAAGTTTGGCAGGGACATTCAAAAGAAGGAGCTAAAGTCTGCAATTTTCTTTTATTTCATTTATTTAGTGATGTAATAATATAAACTTTGGAATAAGAGATTTAATTTCCTGCTTAGATTAGGATGCATATCATATAGTTTAAATTCCTGCAATATCTTGTTTATCTGATTCATGCATTTTATTCCAAAAACACTATGGATGTACACGAATGGCACGTGCACCAACTCTTAGGGAGTTGATGAACTCGGTGGAATCCATATTTACGGCCCTAGTCGGAATATGGACGAGACCCAGATCCATCATCTTTCTACTAGTCACATTGAGCCTACACTCTTAGGCTATCTTAAAATGCACATCATATTTCTAATATTTTCAAAGTATTGTGCATTAAATCAATTAAACTCTGAACATATTCATGGCCACAGTCAGGATATGCGAAGGATTTATTTTGACTTAATTTACATTTTCCAACAAATTTCTTAGAAAATCTTTCAAAGTGCATTCATTCACTCGTATCATTTGCATCATGAAATCCTTGGTTTTCCCATGATTTTCTTAAGAAAACTTCATTCTCAAGAAATTGATTTCTCAAGAAACTCTGAGGATTTTCCAAAATCGGTTTTCCAAGTCAAGTTTTCACAGTTTTTTATGGAAACCAGTCTCTCAAGAAACTTCTAAGTTGGATTTCCAAGATCAAAGTTTCTCTCGATTTTTCTTGGAAAATGTTATTTTCTTAAGATCTTCAAAAAGAGTTTTCCAATCTTCCTCAAGAATCAAAAAAATTAATTTCCAAGTATTTCAAAGGTGAGATTCCCAGGATTTCAATTTTCCAAGTTTCAGTTTTCTTCTCCAATGAGTTTTCCTATAAATTTTCCATCATTTTCCTAAGAAAATCCTCAAAGTCAGAGTTTTCCTGAGAAGTTTTTCCCTTTTCAAATGTTCACCCTTTTCTCAAGAATCACTTCTATTTTCCCAGGATTTTCAACTATTCATGATTTTCCCACATCTTTATGAACTTTTTCGTGACTTCAAAAACCCTTTTCATCTGAGTTTCCTGAGAAATTGACTTTCACCTTTTTCCTAAGAAATGTTTTTCAACTCCAAATGTTTTCCAAACATACATCATGTTTTTCCTACTTCCATTTTCCAAAATCTCATAGCACATGCCTGGATTCTCTGTGCATTTAGGATAGAACACGATTTTGATGATTTAACTAAGTCAAGCACAATTTTGGTCCTTGGTTCGATTACCCCTGTTAAAGGCGGCAGGAACGGTCGAACCTCGTACCGACAGGTCGAGCCCCATCCCATGGATTTTCCCGCAATTTTCAAAACTGAGACGAGTATTTCAAAACAATTTCCAAAATCCGGTCAAGTTTGAATCGCGAAAGCGTTTCCCTCTCTCTCTTCCGCAAGGAAGGGAAGACGGGAAAACATTCGCGACGAGAACAGGTTTTACAAGCGATGCTGCTTAGTGGAAATTGCGGGAAAATCCATAGGATGGGGCTCGACCTGTCGGTACGAGGTTCGACCATTCTTGCCGCCTTTAACAGGGGTAATCGAACCAAGGACCAAAATTGTGCTTGACTTAGTTAAATCATCGAAATTGTGTTCTATCATAAATGCAGAGAGAATTCAGGCATGTGCTATGAGATTTGGAAAATGCAGCTTGGGAAAACATGATGTATGCTTGGAAAATATTTGGAGTTGAAAAGAATCTCTCAAGAAAAAGATGAAAGTCAATTTCTCAGGAAACTCAGATGAAAAAGGTTTTTTGAAATCACGGGAAAGTTCATAAGGATGTGGGAAAATCATAAATGGTTGAAAATCCTGGGAAAATAGAAGTGATTCTTGAGAAAAAGGTGAACATTTGAAAAGGGAAAAACTTTTCAGGAAAACTCGGGCTTTGAGAATTTTCTTAGGAAAATTTATAGGAAAACTCCTTGGAGAAGAAAAACTGAACTTGGGGAATTGAAATCCTGGGAATCTTACCTTTTAAATACTTGGAAATCGATTTTGATCTTTAAGAAAAGTGAGAGACTTCTTTTGAAAATCTTGAGAAAATAACCTTTTCCATGGAAAACTGTGGGAAAAACTTGACTTGGGAAAACTGATTTTGAAAATTTCTGAGAGTTTATTGAGAAATCGATTTCTTGAGAATGAAATTTTCTTAAGAGAATCACGAGTAAACCAATGATTTCATGATGCAAATGATATGAGTGAATGAATGCACTTTGAAAAGTTTTTCTGAGAAATTTGTTGGAAAAAATGTGTATTAAGTCAAAATAAATCCTTCACATATTCTGACTGTGGCCATGAATATGTTCAGAGTTTAATTGATTTAATGCACAATGCTTTGAAAATATTGGAAATATGGTGTGCATTTTTAAGATAGCCTAAGAGTGTAGGCTCAATGTGACTGGTAGAAAGATGATGGATTTGGGTCTCGTCCATATTCCGACTAGGGCCGTAAATATGGATTCCACCGAGTTCATCAACTCCCTAAGAGTTGGTGCACGTGCCATTCGTGTACATCCATAGTGCTTTTGAAATAAAATGCATGAATCATATAAATAGGATATTGCATAAATTCAAACTATATGATATGCATCCTAGTTTAAGCAGGAAATTAAAATCTTATTCCAAAATTTACATTATTACATCACTAAATAAATGAAATAAAAGAAAATTGCAGACTTCAGCTCCTTCTTTTGAATATCCCTGCCAAACTTGAAATAAGGTTAGCTCAAATATGTGGGTTTTTCCAAGATTTTCCAATAATATTATGAAATTATTGAACTTAATTAGATATAAACCCTATTCTCATGCTTCCTTGATATTTGAAATGATGAAAATGCAGGAAATTCAGTAGAAAAGAGTTTGAAATTCGAAATTGTGATCAAAATACCCCTAATTATAAAGTTACATCTTTAAAATCAGGGTTTTTTGAAGGAAAACTTGGTAAAATTGAGATTTTGAAATTCAAATTGAATCAAATGATGATGAAATGCATGATGAGGCATTATGATATGCTGCTTAACACATTAGGACTGTAAAATCAGAATTTGACATTTTGCAATTTATCCAAAATAACGAATTTTGCTTGTTTTTCGCTTGGATCTGGGTCCCGCGGGGCCCTGTTTTGATATTATGGCCAAACCGAACCTCAAATGGATTCCAAATTACACCAAATTCGGTATGAAGCATATTCCTACTCTGATAAACAGCCTAGAATGCTAAAATTTACGAAATGATATGATTTAAATGCTAAAATTTGAAGAAAATCCTAAAAAGGATGGATTTTACCTATGGATCCGAACCAAATGCAATGCTTAACATGATAATGCAAGATTTACACCATGAAACCTTCTTATATTTTGCAGACTGCTAACAGACCCGAAATGAAACATTTTTGGTTTTTACAGCCTCGAGATTTGAGCCATGGTGAATTCAGTAACAGGGATTGGGTTCTGATGGAGGTAAAATCAACCTGATCTAAAATAAAATGCTAAATAAATAGAAAACAGATATGGAAATTTCTGATATTTAACATAGATACTCAATACATCTATCTAAACAACTTTTATGTTCATAACTTTGGCATTTGATCAAAATAAACATGGATAAAAATATAATATTTCACGCCTCAAATAACAGAACAGACAAATGTGACCAAACAGGTGACTGACAAGAAAAATCCGAAACAGGTACCACCACTATTCTAAAAATCACAATCTTTCCTATTCAAACATAAGACATCTCGGAAATAACTTTTACTTTTTATAGATTTGGATTTGGATCAATACCCAAAGAGAACCCATCGACCTAAGTCGATCCAAAGTCTCAGAGGCCCAAATCGGGCTCCGACAAGTGTCCCACACTCTCGGATTTTTTTCAGACATCAAAAAATCAGAAAACTCTGAGAAAATCATGTTACAAACTAGACATCCTTCCAAGTTCAGAACATCTTTCGGATTGAAAATCGGATCTCACATGAGGGAGATCTAGATTTTACCAGTCGGATAAGACATTTTAAAACGCATCAGGGTAAAAAACACCCGACTCACCTTTTTGAACATTTACCATAGTAAACGAATTCAAATGCTTCCGAATTTTTGGCACATTTCTAGGGACACTTAAGGGCGCATTCCATGTTTTTTTTGGATTTTTTAACAAAACTTACACGCATGAAATGACGTGTGGACCGACTGACAAAAATAGAGAACTACTGAAACTGAGCAGAATTGAAATAAATGCTAAATTAATCCTAATTAATTCATGAAACATGTTAAATTAACGAAATAAAATACAAATTAAATCTAGTTAAATGCAAGAATGCTAAAAATCATCAAGGAAGCATAATTGAATATTTTTATATATGTTATTTCATGAGAATAGCTCAATCCATCCCTCGGATGAGCTCTTTCTTCAAACGACACGTGAACCGAATCATGATATGAAATCAAGAGTAAAAGAGGTGCACCTTGCTTCGTTAGGCAGCGTTGAAGCTCTTGAAAGGGATGGCTATCACGAGCTTCGTTCGTCCTTCGGTCCGGGCTTCGGATAATTCATCAAGATCGACCCACTGCACCTTCTCCACTAAGCCCAAGGGGGGCGTGAATTCCAAAGTTCGAAATGGTGTTTTGAAGAAAGTCTAGGTTGAATTTCCAAGTCCAAAAGAAGCTCCAAAAAAATGGTTTCCTCTAGGCTGGGCGTGAGCCCTTGTATTTATAGAATTTTTCTGAAAAATTTGAATTTCAAACACGCTCAATCTGAGCCTTCCATGTGGCACCATCTCAGAGGTGCTATTTTGATTTTTTGAGAAAATAAAATGGGAAATTTTGTGGGTGAGACACCTCAGCAGAATTTGAAAATTTTTAAAATTGGGTTTGCTTGATTTTCTCTGCAGGAAGCTCCCAGATGGCGCCACCTCAGAGGGTGCTACCTGGGGTTTGAAATTCAAAATTTGTCTTTTATAGGGAGCCCTCAGGTGGCGCCACCTCATGGGGCTATTTTTATTTAAATATAAAATAAATAAAAGAAATGAAGCCAAGTGGGGCTCTGGATTGGCGCCACCTCAAAAGGAGGCTTGAGGTGTAAAGCTGGAAACAGTAGGAGCATGCCATGTGGCGCCACCTCTGGAAGCTCTTGACACATGTCAGAAGGACAGGAGTGGAAGAAGCAGACTCTGCCACCTCAGAGGAATTCAAATTCTACTTTTCTGCAGGAAAAAAGAGGCTGACATGTGGCGCCACCTCCAAGTTGCTCCACACTGCCATGTGGCAGGAGAACAGGAATGGAAGAAGCAAAATGTGCCACCTCAGAGGGCGGGGTTTTCTACTTTTTCTGATGCAGGGAGGTCTGGACATGCGGCAGACAGGTGTCAGCTGTCTGGAGAAGCCTTCTCAAATGGCGCCACCTCAGAAGGTAATTTGAATTTCAAATGGGGGTTGGCTCTGGAGGAATAGAGGATGGACATGTGGCAGTTCCTCAGAGTGGCTCCTACAATGCCATGTGGCAGGAGGGAAAAGCAATGAACATGTGGCGCCCTCATAGACAAAGTAGAAAAAGGTAGAACTCCAGGATTTGCGCCACCTAGCTCTTGTCTGAAAATTTTTGAATGGTTGCTTTTCTGAAGAAAGCCAAGGGTGACATGTGTCCTCTACTTTTTCTGAAAGAAGATAGACATGGAACGTGTCATCTACTTTTCTGGGAAAAGTAGGGGAAAGACATGTGTCATCCTGCTTTTTCTGAAAAACAGAGATTGACACGTGGCAGAGGGGAGAGGAGGAGGTCCAAGCCATGTGGCGCCATCTCAGACAAAATGGAAAAGGTGAAGTTCAGGATTTGCGCCACCTCTGGAGAGATTTGAATATTTGAATTCTAGTTTTTCTGAAGAGAGCAGGAAATGACACGTGACATCTACTTTTTCTGAGAAGAGTAGAGAATGACACATGTCACCTGCTTTTTCTGAAAAGAGTAGAGGATGCCATGTGGCATTTGCTTTTTCTGGGGAAATGAGAGATTGACATGTGTCCTCTGCAGGAGACATACTTCAAGTGGCGCCACCTCAGAGGAGACAAGCCTACTTTTTCTGGACAGGACAACACATGACACTTGGCGCAGGGTGAAGATGGTGGATGCTGACATGTGGCGGCTTCTTAAGGTAGCCCCACACTAACACTTGGCAGATAAATGGAAGGAGAGAGAAAAGACAAGTGGCGCCAATCCAGGGGACAAGGCTCCTATATTTTTGGGTTTTTCAAAGTTCTGATTTTTCAAAAGCAAAGCCTATGTGACACCACCTCAGTGTGGGTCCCACCTTGCTTCTTTATTGAAATAAGGATAAAACAACAACCTCTTTTTAGAATTTTCATAAAATTTGGGCTAATTGGTAAAACAGGAATTTTTGGAAAGAGTTGGCCCCTGTAGGGCGTTTTTGTAAAAGAATGATAGTTGAAATAGCTGACAAAAGGGTAAAATTTGAGATAAGGTGGCTGAAATCCATATTAAAAACTATGCAGATCATTGTCCTGAGAAAATATTTGGAAATTCAGAGTCCTGGGGGTAAAATGTGAAGAATTGATAATTTTGAAGACCCAGAGTTTTGAAATCGATTTTAAAAATAGTTGAAATTCTAATCTGGATTGAAAATTTTGAAATCAAGAGTTCTGGACCTCGAAATGACATGTTGTGCAGTGCAGTGATATGAAATGCTCATGCAATGCTATGAAATGACATGTCATATGAAATGTAATCCTGAATTGGGCTTTGGAGATTCCCGTCTCCTGTCATGAGTAGAATTTTGAACATCTGAGCTAAAATAGAGAAATTTTGAGAGTTGCAAATGAAATTCAGACTTTTGCAAAGTTCGGGCTCAGAAAATGACAATTTTACCCTCCAGCGATTTCAAAGGCTGGATGCTGATGCTTGGTGGAAATGGTGGAGAGGTGAGTGAAAATTTGGGGTATTTACAGATGCCTCTCTTTGCTACTAAGTCGGCTTGTGGCCGAGCTTAGTGACAAAGAAAAACACACCAAATTTGGGCTATAAAAAAAATGCCCAAGTTAGAAGGATCTGACTGGGTATGAAGAAATTAGCCCGGTGATCATGGTAGATATGAAATGAAGAATGAAGAGGAAAGATTTGCTCTATGAGAGCGAAGCTCAGGTTTTTGCCGTTAACCTGGATGGGACAGAAATACCTCGCTTGGAACGAAGCTCAGGTTTGACCCTTTACCTAATTGGGGAATGGAATATCTTATCGAAATGAGACTCAGGTTTGTACCCTTAACCTGATCGGGCGGAAGATGAAATACCTCTTTGATTGAGGCTCAGGTTTGTACCCTTATCCTGATCGGGCAGAAAATGGAATACCTCTTTGATTGAGGCTCAAGTTTGTACTCTTATCCTGATTGGGCGAAAAATGAAATACCTCTTTGATTGAGGCTCAGGTTTGTACCCTTATCCTGATTGGGCAGAAAATGAAATACCTCTTTGGTTGAGGCTCAGGTTTGTACCCTTATCCTGATCGGGCGGAAAATGAAATACCTCTTTGATTGAGGCTCACGTTTGTACCCTTATCCTGATCGGGCAGAAAATAGAATACCTCTTTGAATGAGGCTCAGGTTTGTACCCTTATCCTGATCGGGCGGAAGATGAAATGGAATCCTCGAAGGAAGAGACCATGATGGAACCTTCGGATTTTGCACAATAAATCCGACAGGGGTTTTGCAAAAGGAAGAAAAATGGGGTCCCTGAAGCTCGAAAAGGGATTGATTTTGGGTGCCTTATTGCTGAAAATAGCTTTTGAAATTGCCTTTTGCGAGAGATGATTGATGGTTCGACCTCGAACCGAAATGGGACTGTCTATGGTGGGACAGTGGGGACACAAGGAAGTGTGCAAATCTGAGAGTTCATGCTCTCAAAGAAGGGAAGGAATCAAGTCCTTAGGAGGGATTTAAAATTGGTGTCAGGATGCATCAAAAACGGACATCAAGCTCTCACTTCACGTCAGGATAGCTAGAAAATATTGTCAAAATGTTGGAAATTTTGGAAATTTTGCTGTTGATTCAAAATTTTTGAAAATGTTGCACATGGTTGCAGAGATATTCTTTCTTTTCTACCCAAAGCATTACCTCTAAACAAGGTTCACTTCGTAGAATCGGGATTGGAAACCCAAATTACTTGTCATTGGCCTTCTTCAAGGAAGCTATCAATTTCCTTGATATGAGCAGGAAAGAGAATTTGATATTGTGAAAGCCATTTATGAAAGATGATTGATAATAGAATTTCATAAATTTAAAGAAAATTCTTGATAGATCTGGCAGTTTGATATCCTGGGAGCTTCTCTCATGATAATCTTTCTGCACTCTTTTGGGTCTCTTGGGTTTTGGCTACATTCTCCTTCATTTTGGAGATGTTCTGACTTTTTCTCTCTTTCTTTCTTTTTTTCTCTCTTGCTCTCTTTTGGGAAGAGTACGTCACAAACTCCTTCATCTTAGAGATGTTTCGATCCTTCTTGGGCAATGGGTTTGGAGATCTTTGGATGATAGCTGAAATTAAATACCTTTTAGGGATTGTCGAGAGGTTCATCGCATATGCCTTCATCTCGACAGTGCTTTGGACTTTTCTTGGAAGGATCCGTCACACACTCCGCCATCTTGGAGATGTTTCGAATCTTCTTTGGCCCCGGGGGTCTACTCGCCTAGTTCGCCTTCATCTTGACGACAAGTGAGAGATCCCTTTTGCGGATATTTAATTGCAGCTTAGGTGATTCTGAGGAGACAGGGTTTTGATGAATGCTCTCTTTTTCTAGCGCTCAGGATATTTTCACTGCCTCATCTTTACAAGAATAGCCTTTAAAGATGTGCCATTGACTGCGATCAATATCGATCATCTATGGCTTTTCAATAACATTGAATTTTCTTTTCTGGCCATATCGAGGACTTATCCTTCATCTTTTTGGTTGGCCAATAGAAAGAATTTGAATTTTGAATCTCTTTTCGCAAAAGCTTCACTCTTTTGGAAGTAATGCTAAAGGTAAATAGAGATTTGTGCAATAAAGATTCTGGAATCAACAAATACTTTGATTGACAAAATTTTCTTGAAGTCCTGGGTGAAAGTGAGTATTTGAAATCCGGCTCAATACATCCGTGACGAAAATTATCCTCTCCTTTCCCCAAAGGAGGCGACTGTTAGTTCACTGGGAACAGTATCAGAACAACCATGGTTCATTGGAAACAATATCAGTTCAATTAAGAACGCCCATCGGTTCACTGGGAACAATATCAATTCAATTAAGAACGACCATCGCTGGGAATAATATCAGTTCAGTTAAGAACGATCATCGGTTCACTGGGAACTATATCAGTTTAATAAAGAACGACTATCAGTTCACTGGGAACAATATCAGTTCAATGAAGAACGACTATCAGTTTGCTTGGAACACTATCAGTTCGATGAAGAACGACTATCAGTTCACTTGGAAAGCTATCAGTTCAATGAAGAACGACTATCAGTTCGCTTGGAACACTATCAGTTCAATGAAGAACGACTATCAGTTCATTGGGAACACTATCAGTTCAATGAAGAACGACTATCAGTTCATTGAGAATACTATCATTTCAATGAAGAACGACTATCAGTTCACTTAGAACACTATCAGTTCAATGAAGAACAACTATCAGTTCGCTTGGAACACTATCAGTTCACTTGGAACACTATCAGTTCACTTGAAACACTATCAATTCAAGGAAGAACGACTATCAGTTCGCTTGGAACAATATCAGTTCAATGAAGAACGACTATCATTTCGATGAAGAACGATTATTAGTTCGCTTGGGAACTCTATCAGTTTGATTGGAACACTATCAGTTCAATGAAGAACGGCTATCAGTTCAATGAAGAACGGCTATCAGTTCAATTGGAACACTATCAGTTCACTTAGAACACTATCATTTCAATGAAGAACAACTATCAGTTCGCTTGGAACACTATCAATTCAATGAAGAGCGACTATCAGTTCACTTGGAACACTATTAGTTCAATGAAGAACGATGACCATTATAGAGAGTTGGATCGCTTCTATGAATGGTTCCAGGATTATCCCCTTATCCTGAATGGGGAATGAAAATTGGATGACCTGGCGGTCGAAATTGGGAATTTTAGTAATTTGAAAATTGGAAATTGGGTGACCCGGAGGTCGAAATTGAGAATTGAATGACCCGAGGATTTGAATTGGAATTTGGTGGGCAAAATATCAAATTTAAGCAATTGACAGACCCTGAGGATTAAAATGACTTGAATTAACAAAGGAGAATAATGAGTTCGAGTCAAAGCTCGAATAAAATACAGAGATCACGAGTCGGAACCCGGATCAACAAAAGAAAATAAAGAGCTTGAATCAGAGCTTGAATGATGTAGAGAGATCACGAGTCGGAACCCGGATCAACAAAAGACAATGAAGAGCTTGAATCTGAACTCAAATGAATAAAGAGATCTCGAGTTGGAACCCGGATCAACAAAAGAAAATGAAGAGCTCAAATCTGAGCTTGAATGAATAAAGAGATCTCAAGTCAGAACCCTGATCAACAAAAGAGAATAAAGAGCTCGGGTCAGAGCTTGAACAAATAAAGATATCTCGAGTCGGAACCCAGATCAACAAAAGAAAAATGAAGAGCTCGAGTTAGAACTCAAATAAGGTAAAGAGATCACGAGTCGGAACTCGGATCAATAGAGAAAATGAAGAGCTCGGATCAGAGCTCGAATAAGATAAAGAGATCTCGAGTCGTTACCCGGATCAACAAAAGAAAATGAAGAGCTCGAATCAGAGCTCGAATAAGATAAAGAGATCTCGAGTCGGAACTCGGATCAACAAAAGAAAAATATGGACCATCTTGAAAGTTGGAGTTTGAAAGAAAGCTGAATCGGAATTCAGATCTTCAGAGGAGAACCCGGTTAGGGGAACACAATTTTGCAAATTGTCAATGCGGGAACTGGATTTTTGAAAAGAGGATCCTATCCAGAGATTGTAGACTAGAGTCAGAGATTGATGATTAAGATGGAAAATCATTCATAGTCTCAGGATTTATCCCTTATCCTGAATGGGAAATGGAATTGGGTGCATAGTTAATACAAAGACAATGCACATGCACATGAAATGCAAATGAATGCAAATTGATGCAAATGAGTGCATATATATGCAAAATGAGAGAATGGTTTATCCTGCTTGCATACAGGATGTTTTGAGGTAAAGATAAATTTTCCAAAAAAATGCCCCAGTGTAACTAGGGAGAAAATTTTGAATAAAAGAAGGATAATTGATGAATAAGGCGACAAGCTTCTTGACTGATAGATGTCCTCAAGATCATTCCTCACAAGAGAGACATTATGAAAAGGAAGAGGAAGTAAATAAGATGGCGCCAAGCTATTGAAAAAAAAATTGATGACTTTATTGATGCTTTAAAATCAAGGAAAGAGAATGGGATTACATTATTCTTTTGAAAAAGCAAGATGGGAAATGAGAAATTGTTGGCATTGTCATCTTCTTGAATGATTGTAGAAAAAATCTTTGTCAGGATGACTAGTCCCCCTTTTCATCTTCAACGAGGAGCTTCTTGTCAATGCAGTCTTGAACAATGTTCTTAAGGACAAAGCAGTTTTCTGTATCGTGCCCTACTGCTTGATGAAATTTGCAAAACTGTTCTTTAAATCTGCCCATAATTGCTGGAGGATCAACGGCTTTAGGCAACTGGATAATGTCTTTCGCAAGCATATACTCGAGGATACTCTCGAGTGTCTGATCAAGAGGGGTGAATTCTCGATCAGTTCTCCAGTCTTTGCACTTTGATTTTTCCTGATCTTTCTTTTGATGCTGAGGGCTGGATTGGAGAGGTTTATCACTGTTGATGTCCTTCCCTTTTTGCCTTTTGATTCTCTCCAAACTGTTGTCATGATCATTCTTGCTATTATTGAAAGATTTCGCTGAAAAAGTGAAGTGAGACTTCTTCTTTTGTTCACCTTGAGGGTTATTCTTGGAAAATGTGAAGCCTTCATAGACTTCATTCTCCACTCCCATTTCAAGCCATTTAGCTCGTTCAATGAGTTCAACGAAAGATTTGGATGGTGAGGTAGAAATTAATCCTCTCAGAGGTTGCGAAAAATTATTGAGGATCAATGATAAAGCATGTCTTTCTGATATAGGATCCCTCATTTTGTTGCAGGTCTCTCTCCATCTGCGAATGAAGTCCCTTGCCTTTTCATTTTCATTCTGCCTTAGGTTGCAGAGATGGCTCAATGTTGGGAGCGCTTCAGTATTGAACAGAAATCGCTCGACAAACAAATTCACGACTTTGTCGAACTCTTTCAGTTCTATAGGATTGATATGTTTCGCATACCATTTGGTCGTGACTCCTTCCAGGCTGCGGGGAAAGCATAAGAACAATGCTCTGTTGTCTCTCTTGAACCTAGAGCATTCAGCGAAGAACATGGTGAGATGTGCTTTCGGGTCGCCAGAACCATCGAACTTGATGAATTTACGAGGCAGGTTTTCCAGATTTTCATCCCCTTCTAAACCGTCATAAAAGTCCTCACTGGTAAAGACTTTCTTGCCCTTGTCGCGGGCTTGCAGATCTTTTACCACTCTAGCCATTTCTTTGAACTACGCTTGCAAAGGATCTGTCACTGCTTGAACTTTTGTCTTGCGAGTGATCTCTGGAATGATCTCGCATTCTTCCTCGGTATCATCTTCGTCTGAAGTATCTTGAACATTCTTCTCAGAGGACTTGGTTGACCTCTTTGCCACACTATCTCTAATTCTCTGACTGAATGGATTTTTGTCTGAGCTGGTGCCAGCCTGCTCACTCATCATCCTCTTCATCATTTTCTGAAACATCGCGTACATCTGAGGGTCGATGCCATCATCTTCTGGCTGCTCTTGGTCTTTGTCTGACCTTGGTGAATTCATCTCTCCTTCTGATGTTGATGAGTAGCTGATACGCTGTGATGATGTTTTCCTTCTGGATCTTGTCTGAACCATCAAATGTTGTGAAGGCTCTCTTGTGTTCTCTTTCTTTGTAGGACTCTGCGGGGCAAAGACATGATCAGATTTTGAGGAAAAATTTTGGATTTTTGGAAGAAAAATGTGGTAGACCATTTGAAGATTATCCCATTACTAGGGATTTAGTCGTCGTAAGGATTACGACAATTGTGTTTTCATCCTTTTGTAATAGAAATGAACAACAAAAAATGTGCCTTGTTACCTAGGCGAGGTCGTCAACCACGAGGAAAACACCATTTTTGAATGAAAGAGATATCTCTTGGAAAAAAACAATCCGCAAACGGATTTAGAATAAGGAGAAGGCAAGTGGGTAAACAATTTCCACCGCAATAATCAAGGTATGCACGAGGAAAATAAGGTAAAGAATTTTTGCAAATAGACAAAAGAATTGAAAATTCAATGAGAGAAAACATATGATTTTGAAAAAATGCAGGCAGGATAAAAATGCAACTGGAAATTTGAGATCCAGTAGAACGGGAGAATGAAAAATCACCTGGAGTTTTGAAAGAAAATGGGATATTTGAGAAAATCATCCAGGGTTTGAGAAAAATAAAGGAAAAGGTGAGAATATGGATGTTTGAAAATATTTTTGGGAAAATGTGAGAAATAAAGGTAGCATACAATCACATCCTACATAATCATTCATGCACACTCAACACTCTCTGAAAGGCTGACTTAAGATGCATCATTTTAAAAACAGTTGTAGGATCCTAATCCTAACTCTGGGTTCAGATCATCTTTGTCCAATCCAGTTATGTCGATATACTCGAATCGAAATCCGAGGTACGTGGCATATAATTTCAACTTCGGTTCTAAGGTAAGGTTTTCCAACATCCTTGAGCACCTACTGATATACTTTGGACTGTGACCCGCGGTACGTGGTAGGGGGTGTTAACCCAAATAATTGGCCTAGTTGTGAGGCTCTATCCCGAACTAGGGTTCTGGAAGAGAGCCCAGCAACGTGAAGACCAGGTAATGATAGGTAAGGGGGTCTTGAAAAATGATCACATGCAAGAAATAGAGGGCTCTAAATCCTAGAGAGATAGATTTTGAAAACTTTGAAGAAGCATACATTGTTTGCATTCAGGTCCTAAATTGATGAGAGTTGTGTTTAGACCTAAGTCTATGTGAGCATGAAAGTATCTCCTCAATCTGGCCCTACCAAACCATGCCTAAACTATATGCAGTCAATGTCAGCTAGGTCAGAATCTAGGCTCCTAGGTTTGTATGATATCGGAAAGTAAAAGAGCTGACATTTTGTGAACATAATTTCAATAATTGAACTAAGTCAAGCATAATTTTAATCAGACAAGGACATGTCCCATCACGGTCGCCAAACCTGTTATCATCGCGAAATTTTTTCCGCCTTCCCTTCCTTGCGGAAGAGAAAGAGGGAAACGCTTTCGCGCTTCAAACTTGACCGGATTTTGGAAAATGGTTTTGAAATACTCGCCTCGTTTTGAAAATTGCGGGAAAATCCATGGGATGGGGCTCGACCTGTCGGTACGAGGTTCGACCGTTCCTGCCGCCTTTAACAGGGGTAATCGAACCAAGGACCAAAATTGTGCTTGACTTAGTTAAATCATCGAAATTGTGTTCTATCCTAAATGCACAGAGAATTCAGGCATGTGCTATGAGATTTGGAAAATGCAGCTTGGGAAAACATGATGTATGCTTGGAAAATATTTGGAGTTGAAAAGAATCTCTCAAGAAAAAGATGAAAGTCAATTTCTCAAGAAACTCAGATGAAAAAGGTTTTTTTGAAATCATGGGAAAGTTCATAAGGATGTGGGAAAATCATAATGGTTGAAAATCCTGGGAAAATAGAAGTGATTCTTGAGAAAAAAGGTGAACATTTGAAAAGGGAAAAACTTCTCAGGAAAACTCAGGCTTTGAGAATTTTCTTAGGAAAATTTATAGGAAAACTCCTTGGAGAAGAAAAACTGAACTTGGGGAATTGAAATTCTGGGAATCTTACCTTTTAAATACTTGGAAATCGATTTTGATCTTTGAGAAAAGTGAGAGACTTCTTTTGAAAATCTTGAGAAAATAACCTTTTCCATGGAAAACTGTGGGAAAAACTTGACTTGGGAAAACCGATTTTGAAAATTTCTGAGAGTTTATTGAGAAATCGATTTCTTGAGAATGAAATTTTCTTAAGAGAATCACGAGTAAACCAATGATTTTATGATGCAAATGATATGAGTGAATGAATGCACTTTGAAAAGTTTTTCTGAGAAATTTGTTGGAAAAAATGTGTATTAAGTCAAAATAAATCCTTCACATATTCTGACTGTGGCCATGAATATGTTCAGAGTTTAATTGATTTAATGCACAATGCTTTGAAAATATTGGAAATATGGTGTACATTTTTAAGATAGCCTAAGAGTGTAGGCTCAATGTGACTGGTAGAAAGATGATGGATCTGGGTCTCGTCCATATTCCGACTAGGGCCGTAAATATGGATTCCACCGAGTTCATCAACTCCCTAAGAGTTGGTGCACGTGCCATTCGTGTACATCCATAGTGCTTTTGAAATAAAATGCATGAATCATATAAATAGGATATTGCACAAATTCAAACTATATGATATGCATCCTAGTCTAAGCAGGAAATTAAAATCTTATTCCAAAATTTACATTATTACATCACTAAATAAATGAAATAAAAGAAAATTGCAGACTTCAGCTCCTTCTTTTGAATATCCCTGCCAAACTTGAAATAAGGTTAGCTCAAATATGTGGGTTTTTCCAAGATTTTCCAATAATATTATGAAATTATTGGACTTAATTGGATATAAACACTATTCTCATGCTTCCTTGATATTTGAAATGATGAAAATGCAGGAAATTCAGTAGAAAAGAGCTTGAAATTCGAAATTGTGATCAAAATACCCCTAATTATAAAGTTACATCTTTAAAATTAGGGTTTTTTGAAGGAAAACTTGGTAAAATTGAGATTTTGAAATTCAAATTGAATCAAATGATGATGAAATGCATGATGAGGCATTATGACATGCTGCTAAACACATTAGGACTGTAAAATCATAATTTGACATTTTGCAATTTATCCAAAATAACGAATTTCGCTTGTTTTTCGCTTGGATCTGGGTCCCGCGGGGCCCTGTTTTGTCATTATGGCCAAACCGAACCTCAAATGGATTCCAAATTATACCAAATTCGGTATGAAGCATATTCCTACTCTGATAAACAGTCTAGAATGCTAAAATTCATGAAATGATATGATTTAAATGTTAAAATGTGAAGAAAATCCTAAAAATGGTGGATTTTACCTATGGATCCGAACCAAATGCAATGCTTAAGATGATAATGCAAGATTTACACCATGAAAACTTCTGATATTTGACAGACTGCTAAAGGACTCGAAATTAAACATTTTTGGTTTTTATAGCCTCGGGATTTGAGCCATGGTGAATTCGGTAACAGGGATTTGGTTCTGATGGAGGTAAAATCAACCTGATCTAACATAAAATGCTAAATAAATAGAAAACAGCCATGGAAATTTCTTATATTTAACATAGCTACTCACGACACCTACCGGAACAACTTTCATGTTCATGACTTTGGCATTTGATCAACATAAACATGGATAAAAATATAATTTTTCATGCCTCAAATAACAGAACAGACAAATGTGACCAAACAGGTGACTGACAAGAAAAATTCGAAACAGGTATCACCACTGTTCTACAAATCACAAGCTTTCATATTCAAATAGAAGACATCTCAGACATACCTTTTACTTTTTACAGATTTGGATTTAGATCAATACCCAAAGAGAACACATCGACCTAAGTCAATCCAAAGTCTCAGAGACCCAAATTAGGCTCTGACAAGTGTCCCGCACTCTCGAATTTTTGTCAGACACCAAGACATCAGAAAAACTTAAGCAAATCAGGTTACAAACTAGACCTCTTTTCGAGTTCAGAACATATTTTGGATCGAAAATCGGATCTCCCATGAGGGAGATCTCGATTTTACAAGTTGGAAGAGACATTTTAAAACGCATCCGGGTAAAAAAAACCCGACTCACCTTTTTGAACATTTACCATAGTAAACGAATTCAAATGCTTCCGAATTTTTGGCACATTTCTAGAGACACTTAAGGGCGTATTCCATGAGTTTTTTGGATTTTTTAACAAAAATTACATGCATGAAATGACGTGTGGACTGACTGACAAAAACGGAGAACTACTGAAACTGAGCAGAATTGAAATAAATGCTAAATTAATCCTAATTAATTCATGAAACATGCTAAATTAACGAAATAAAATGCAAATTAAATCTAGTTAAATGCAAGAATGCTAAAAATCATCAAGGAAGCATAATTGAATATTTTTATATATGTCATTTCATGAGAATAGCTCAATCCATCCCTCGGATGAGCTCTTTCTTCAAACGACACGTGAACCGAATCATGATATGAAATCAAGAGTAAAAGAGGTGCACCTTGCTTCGTTAGGCAGCGTTGAAGCTCTTGAAAGGGATGGCTATCACGAGCTTCGTTCGTCCTTCGGTCCGGGCTTCGGATAATTCATCAAGATCGACCCACTGCACCTTCTCCACTAAGCCCAAGGGGGGCGTGAATTCCAAAGTTCGAAATGGTGTTTTGAAGAAAGTCTAGGTTGAATTTCCAAGTCCAAAAGAAGCTCCAAAAAAATGGTCTCCTCTAGGCTGGGCGTGAGCCCTTGTATTTATAGAATTTTTCTGAAAAATTTGAATTTCAAACAGGCACAATCTGAGCCCTCCATGTGGCGCCATCTCAGGGGTGCTATTTTTATTTTTTGAGAAAATAAAATGGGAAATTTTGTGGGTGAGACACCTCAGCAGAATTTGAAAATTTTCAAAATTGGGTTTGCTTGATTTTCTCTGCAGGAAGCTCCCAGATGGCGCCACCTCAGAGGGTGCTACCTGGGGTTTGAAATTCAAAATTTGCCTTTTGTAGGGAGCCCTCAGGTGGCACCACCTCATGGGGCTATTTTTATTAAAATATAAAATAAATAAAAGAAATGAAGCCAAGTGGGGCTCTGGATTGGTGCCACCTCAAAAGGAGGTTTGAGGTGTAAAGCTGGAAACAGTAGGAGCATGCCATGTGGCGCCACCTCTGGAAGCTCTTGACACATGTCAGAAGGACAGGAGTGGAAGAAGCAGACTGTGCCACCTTAGAGGAATTCAAATTCTACTTTTCTGCAGGAAAGGAGAGGCTGACATGTGGTGCCACCTCCAAGTTGCTCCACACTGCCATGTGGCAGGAGAACAGGAATGGAAGAAGCAAAATGCGCCACCTCAGAGGGGGGGGGGGTTCTACTTTTTCTGATGCAGGGAGGTCTGGACATGTGGCAGACAAGTGTCAGCTGTCTGGAGAAGCCTTCTCAAATGGCGCCACCTCAGAAGGTAATTTGAATTTCAAATGGGGGTTGGCTCTAGAGGAATGGAGGTTGGACATGTGGCAGTTCCTCAGAGTAGCTCCTACAATGCCATGTGGGAGGAGGGAAAAGCAATGAACATGTGGCGCCCTCATAGACAAAGTAGAAAAAGGTAGAACTCCAGGATTTGTGCCACCTAGCTCTTGTCTGAAAATTTTTGAATGGTTGCTTTTCTGAAGAAAGCCAAGGGTGACATGTGTCCTCTACTTTTTCTGAAGGAAGCTAGACATGACACGTGTTATCTACTTTTCTGGGAAAAGTAGGGGAAAGACATGTGTCATCCTGCTTTTTCTGAAAGAAGCAGAGATTGACACGTGGCAGAGGGGAGAGGAGGAGGTCCAAGCCATGTGACGCCATCTCAGACAAAATGGAAAAAGTGAAGTTCAGGATTTGCGCCACCTCTGGAGAGATTTGAATATTTGAATTCCAGTTTTTCTGAAGAGAGCAGGAAATGACACGTGGCATCTACTTTTTTTGAGAAGAGCAGAGAATGACACATGTCACCTGCTTTTTCTGAAAATAGTAGAGGATGCCATGTGGCATTTGCTTTTTCTGGGGAAATGAGAGATTGACATGTGTCCTCTGCAGGAGACATACTTCAAGTGGCGCCACCTCAGAGGAGACAAGCCTACTTTTTCTGGACAGGACAACACATGACACTTGGCATTTCCAGATGATCTTTGGAATGACACATGACGCAGGATGAAGATGGTGGATGCTGACATGTGGCGGCTTCTTAAGGCAGCCCCACACTGACACTTGGCAGATAAATGGGAGGAGAGAGAAAAGACAAGTGGCCACAATCCAGGGGACAAGGCTCCTATATTTTTGGGTTTTTCAAAGTTCAGATTTTTCAAAAGAAAAGCCTATGTGACACCACCTCAGTGTGGGTCCCACCTTGCTTCTTTATTGAAATAAGGATAAAACAACAACCTCTTTTTGGAATTTTCATAAAATTTGGGCTAATTGGTAAAACAGGAATTTTTGGAAAGAGTTGGCCCCTGTAGGGCGTTTTTGTAAAAGAATGATAGTTGAAATAGCTGACAAAAGGGCAAAATTTGAGATAAGGTAGCTGAAATCCATATTGAAAACTATCCAGAACGTTTTCCTGAGAAAATATTTGGAAATTCAGAGTCCTGGGGGTAAAATGGGAAGAATTAATAATTTTGAAGACCCAGGGTTTTGAAATCGATTTTAAAAATAGTTGAAATTTTTAATCTGGATTGAAAATTTTGAAATCAAGAGTTCTGGACCTCGAAATGACATGTTGTGCAGTGCAGTGATATGAAATGCTCATGCAATGCTATGAAATGACATGTCATATGAAATGTAATCCTGAATTGGGCTTTGGAGATTCCCGTCTTCTGTCAGGAGTAGAATTTTGAACATCTGAGCTGAAATAGAAAAATTTTGAGAGTTGCAGATGAAATTCAGACTTTTGCAAGGTCCGGGCTCAGAAAATGACAATTTTGCCCTCCAGCAATTTCAAAGGCTGGATGTTGATGCTTGGTGGAAATGGTGGAGAGGTGAGTAAAAATTTGGGGTGTTTACAACGTCCAATTGACCTGGCTAATTCTTGGGATGGTGTCTGCCAGCTTGTTAAGGACACAATGCATGACTATTTACATGAAGCAATTTCTGACGTTGTTCGTAATGAGTTGTACAGCTTTTTTCGGAACAAAGGAACTTCATCTGCAGGTGTCTGTCAGGTATGAAAGTTTCATGTCTGTAATGAGTTGTGCACATTTGAACATATACATGTATGATTGAATTACTATGAGAGCTTTTTGACAACCTTAGAACACATATATGCTTGATTGAAGCACTATGAGAGTATTTTGACAACATTAGAACACATATAAGCATGATTTCATCACTATGAAAGTTTTTGACAACCTTAGAACACATATATGCATGCTTGAATTACTATGATAGTTTTTTTACAACCTTAGAATACATATATGCTTGATTGAAGCACTATGAGAGTTTTTTTACAACAATAGAACACATATAAGCATGATTTCATCACTATGAAAGTTTTTTACTGCCTTATCACACATATATGCATGATTGAATCACTATGAAAGTTTTTTTACAACATTAGAACACATATATACTTGATTAAAGCACTATGAGAGTTTTTTACAACAATAAAACACATATAAGCATGATTTCATCACTATGAAAGTTTTTTATTGCCTTATAACACATATATGCATGATTAAATCACTATGAAAGTTTTTTGACAATATTAGAATACATATAAGCATGATTCCATCACTATAAAAGTTTTTTGACTGCCTTATAACACATATATGCAAGATTGAATCACTACGAAAGTTTTTTGACAACCTTTGAACACATATATGCATGATTGAATCACTATGACAATTTTTTGACAACATTAGAACACATATAAGCATGATTTCATCACTATGAAAGTTTTTGACAACCTTAGAACACAAATATGCATGCTTAAAGCACTATGCGAGTTTTTTTACAACATTAGAACACATATAAGCATGATTTCATCACTATGAAAGTTTTTTACTGCCTTATAACACATATATGCATGATTGAATCACTATAAAAGTTTTTTGACAACATTAGAACACATATGAGCATGATTCCATTACTATAAAAGTTTTTTTACAACATTAGAACACATATATGCATGATTGAATCACTATAAACATTTTTTGACAACCTTAGAACACATATATAAGCATGATTTCATCACTATAAAATTGTTTGACTGCTTTAGAACACATATATGCATGCTGAATCACTATGAAAGTTTTTTGACAACCTTAGAACATATATATGCATAATTGAATCACTATGAGAGTCTTTTGATAACATTAGAACACATATAAGCATGATTGTGATACAGAAGACATTTATTTGATAGCCTTATAACACATATATGCCTGTTTGAATCACTATGATATTTTTTTGACAATCTTAGAACATATATTTGCATGATTGAATCACTATAAATTTTTTTATGTTATCCTTAGAACATATATCTGAATTATGTTAATGTCCTTCACTTTATTGCTAGATAGTCTATGTGTAATTCATTCATGTTACTTTGATTGCCTTACATTAGGTTCATTGCATATAATTTATTTTATTATATTTTGTTTATTAATACAAACATTTCTTTTCTCCTATAGGATGCTGGAGATAATCGGCATAGAGGAGCTGATGGAAGCATGGATGAAGGGGCAGATCGAGACAATGAAAAAGATAATGCTCAGAATCTTGGCGATGATTAGATTCATGTGTTGAATTTATTGTACCTTCTTGTTGTTTCAAAAGAATCTCTTTGTAAATGTTCACTTGTAAATAATTAGATCTTGGTGAGGATTATAGTGGATCGATAAATTTTATCACCTTGTATCTTGTGTTAAATTTGTTTTAGCTGCTTTGTATATGTATTTTTTATGTGTATTTTGTTTTTTATACACAGGATATATAAATTATATAACGAGAAAATTTTTCTCGATATTTATATTTCAAACAAATTTTTTAATTTTTTTTATTTTTTACGATGGATTAGCGATGGATAATATCCGTCACTAATTAGTATTGACCTCCAATTTAGCGACGAATTAGGGGCAAATATTTATCCATCGAAAAACTGAATCGGTTGATGTTTTGCGAGAGATTGTAATTTGTCGCTAATGTAGCAACAAAATTAGCAACGGATATGTATCTGTCGCAAAACCAAATCTCTGTGGATTAACGACGGTCTTGCAACGAATCATGGCATTCACTAATTCATCATAAATTAGCGACGAAAGTATCAACAGATATTTTTTGTCGCTAATTAGCGACTAGGAAATTATGATGAAAGTTATCTGTCGCTAAATTGTTCAATGACGGATTACGATCGTTGCTTATCCACAGATTTCTTGTATTGTCACCAATCTAAAAGAGTATTGGGATGAGTTAGCTTAGTGGAGCCCTAAAAATTATCGTTGAGCAACAACAAAGGGAAAGAATCATTCAATTTTTTATGAGACTCAATTACTTATATAATATTGTTACATAACATATCTTTTTGATGGATCCTCTACCAACCATTGAAAAAATATATTCATTAGTATTGCTGGATAAGAAGCGACATGAGGCTCGTATTAACCCTGTCTTATTAGACCATGTTGCCCTTGTTAGCACTCGGGTTCTTTCTCAAGATGAATGAGGAGCCAAGTCTATTGTCACTAGTCACTCATGACCAACATGTTCTCATTGCATTGGGGTCTGTCATACTAAAAAAATGGTTCATGTTGCATGGCTATCTGTCAGGACACAAACTTTATAAACCAAATCAAGGAATGGCCATTGTCAATGCTACTGAAGTGGGGATGACTCCTTCAAGTAATGAATCTCGGACAAGTGTTAGCCTTACTCGAGATGAGTATAATCAGTTCATGGCACTCATAAAAAACAACTTCTTTGTGGCCTTGATGAATTTTATAGGTTTGTCTTGCTTCAATCCTTCTATTTTCTCCTCTTGAATCGTCTATTCTGGTGTAAGTGAGCATATTGCTTCTTCCTCAAAATTGTGTTTTGATGTATCGCAAAATAATTTATGTATTTCAGTTAAACTTTCTAATGGTTTATCTATTCAAACTCAAGATCAAGGGTAAGCCAAGATTTCTAACCAAATTGTTTTGAAAGATGTTCTATGTGTACCTTCTTTCAAGTTCAATCTTTTACCAGTTAGTAAACTGACAAAGTCTCTAAATTGTTGTGTCGCTTTTTTTTTTGACTTGTGTCATTCATCGGGGATGAAGATTGAAGTGGGTGACGAGCGAGATAGGTTATATATCTTTCATCATAAGCCCTCTTTATCACCTTTTGTGATTTCATCGTTACTTTCAGCTCTGCCATCATGTCATCCTTCATTTAGTCTATGGCACAGAAGATTGAGACATCCATCCTCATCTCATATGAAACTTTTTTCTTCATATGATTTCAGCATTACTTTAAATGATACTTGTCATTATGAGATTTGCCCTCGAGCTAAACAAGCTCGTTTTCCCTTTGGTACTAGCTTTATTTCTACCACGGTTGTCTTTGAGTTAATTCATGTTGACATTTAAGGTGCTTACTCTCAATCCTTTTTGTCGGGAGCTCATTATTTTTTTAGTATTGTGGATGATTTTACCATGTATACTTGGGCATACTTAATGAGGCATAAATATGAAGCAAAAAAAGCTTGCTTCAATCCGTTTTGTGCACGTTCTAAACTCAATATCCGACTCAAGTAAAAAATCTGCGATTTGATTATGGGACTGAGTTTTTTTCTCATGAAATGCAAAGTTTTTTGTTCAATCATGGAATTGTGCACCAACATAGTTGTGTTGCAAAATCCTAGCAAAACAGGGTCATTGAGCGCAGCACCTTTTGGAGGTTGCTAGGGCCTTCATGTTTCAACCCAACTTACCATACAAGTTTTGGGAGAAATGTGTGTTGTCGTATCTAATCAATAGAACCCCCTTCACCCAAACTTGATAGTAAAACTCCTTTTAAGCGATTGTTTAATAAAAATCAGGTTTTGCTCTTTTGTGTGTTTGGTTGCCTCTGCTATGCTACTAATGTTGATTACAATAAATCTAAATTTAATTCTCATGCAAAAAAATATGTTTTTCTTGGGTACCCCTTTGCTAAAAAAGCATACAAGGTTTATGACTTGGAATCAAATATTTTTTACTCGGGTTGTGATGTAATTTTTCATGAAAACACTACAAAGATGAGGGTTAATAGTGGTGACTCTTTAACGGCAAGAAAAACACTCGCCTACATTGATCGCATAATAACAACGAGAGTTTTGTCCCCGCTAATTGATAGGTAATAGCATCGTCATAAATATCGTGTCGTTATTACTTTACTATGGCCATGAATCTCATAGTTATTACATCTCATCGTTAAAGACAGAATTATAATGGTCATCTCTAAATGTCATCGCTAAAGATATGTTTATAAGAGCGAGATTATCTTAACGTTAAATCTTATCGTTAAACACTTAATTGCTTATATTTAATGGGCAAAAGATCTCGTTATTATAGATCAATAACTATGAGCTCTAAATCTCACTGTTATAGAGTCTCTATAATGGTGATAGTTATGTCACTGTTATCGAAACGTATTTAAAAAAGGGCTCGATGGTCTCTCTCTCTCTCTCTCTCTCTCTCTCTCTCTCTCTCTCTCTCTCTCTCTCTCTCTCTCTCTCTCTGCGATATCGCCGGACTGCCGCTCTTATGTTCTCTTTTTCTCTATTGGGTCTCCCGGCCCTCTCATCTTCTTCTTCTTCAACCCTTCTTTGTCTGGTTTTGAGCCTTGGCTGCAACCCTATCAGAGATCATCCCCACCACCAATTGAGGTCCCTGTTGCAGGTACGTCTCTCTACTTCTTCCCCACATCATGATTTAAATGGATGAAAGAATGATTTTCTCAATGATATATGTGTTTGTGGTTTTTTGGTTTTTTAGGGTTCATTGGTATTAACTTGTCCACAGTGAACAGAGTGGACATCTATCGTAGGCCATATAACTATGTTAGAACAGATATTGCAATATCTAAATCTGAAAAATCAAGCTCTCGTATATATAGGCCAAATTGTGCATATTTTCCATCTCTGAGGCTGACTTTCTGGGTTCACAAAAGAAAAACTTTACTACATCAGTTATGGAATGACTGAAGCTTCTGCAACCAAAGACATAAAAGAAACAATTTGAATATGCAATTTCCTGATTGAATTTGGAATTTGTAACATGCCTATCATGATTTTCTATTGTTTTGTGACCTTTAGCTGGCTATTGCTGTATTACTAATTTCCAAGATGAAAGTAAACACTTCAGTAGTTAATTTTACCATCTTTAAAATAATGTAACAATGAGGAAATTCACCTGCTATACTCCCCCCTGAAAAACGATTTTCAATCACATAAACACATATTTGAATCCAAGCTATTTTTCCTTCGAAAGCATTTTCTTTACATAGGGTTCATATCATGCACTCCCATGAATGACCTCCATGCCAGGTGGGAAATTTTGTACTTAGATGGCTCATCATGCTGCTTTGCATTATAAATAACAATGATAGTTTCACATCGTTCTACTCGTGGAATTTAAGTAATTGCATGAAGATATGCATTTGGATCTAAACGATAAGTTTTAGCATTTTTTTAATATGACAATATGCATTAGAATTTTTTATTGCAGTATGAGCTCATCCAATGTGCATGCCTAGTGTGATATTTTAATTTAACTGCTTGCAGTACTGTGTCACTGAAACTTTCTTAATAATGAGCTCCACAATATAAAGCCATTGGTCATCGTTTTTTATATTATACTCAAAACCACATTCAAGAAGTGCTCAGGCTGAGTTTAACACTTCACCCTATGTTGTTTACAATAGTTAGAGGTTTCGAGAATGAGACAAAGTGAGGATGGAACCCAGGTCACTCATTGGAAACTTCTTACAAAACTTTAGAACAGTTGCCGCATTCATATAAACTTGTGTATCTGTTATTTGACCCAAAGTCTTAAAGCTCATTTCCAGTCTACAGGTTCTTCCATTCACAATAACAGATCCAATTGAATGACTTGATTGGTCCAAAATTTTATCTTAGAGAATTTAGTTGGCATGTCAACCAGTGTGTCTAGACAGTAATCTGACAAGAGTATCAAGACTTGAATGATTAGGCTATTTGAATAGTGATTTCATCAACAGGAATAAGTGTCTTTCATGTATTTTCCTTGAGAATGATGTTTATCTGGTTGGACCTAGAGTGACATTGCTTGGACCATTAGGCATTGGGTCCACCAATAGGACATGCCCTACTCCGCAACCATTGTAAGAAGGGGTCTTTGTCTCAAAGAAAATGTTTCAATCAAGACTGCCTTTGTCCCTTTCTCCATGTCGCCTCCTTAGTGCAGAGTGTAAGACGAAGTGGTTTGTATACTTGCTTTCTTATCAATCAACTGGAAGGGTCAAAGCAGCTTCCTATGGATAGGAAGGGTCTTCGTTCTCTAAAAACTTTAGAAGCCCCGTATCTGCATTTGGGGTGATGAATTGACACCAAATAAACTATGAAATTGTCGATGTGCATAATAGCATTGTTTGTGCCTCTACTACTGCTTAGGTTGTGCCAGATAGATGACATTCATTAATCAAGTTGCATTTATATGTTCATTTAGTGTACTCGAAACATAATGGCCTGTGTCATGAACTCATCTATGAGACTGGAATAATATCCCTGCCATACCATATGATGCTATTGCAAGGTTAGTGAAACACATACAAAACACTGGTTATAAGCTTTGAAATGTATTTGCTGATGAAACACATAAAAAACACTGATTATAAGCTTTGAAATGTTTTTTTTTATAAATGACATAAATGTTTAGTTATGGTTTTAGGGTTTGTCTGTATTTTTTTTTCAATTATCACTTAGCATGAATCCATGAATAATGAATGTTTGATTTTGTTAAAATATTGATGGTTTTTAGGATTTAGGTTATTGATTTTTTTTCAATAAACTAAATGCTTAGGTTGTTTATTGTTTTTTCTTTCGCCACTAATCAAAGATTCTCTTGTTGAATATAGTGGGGTCGTCGTCTATGAATATGGATTAATTGTAGATACACATTCACGATAGAAGTTTTGAACATTATACATTTAGAATTGATCAATTCCTTGAAGTGTCACATGCTTATGTTGATTCCACTGGTAGGATGTGATGTTCATGTTGGGACTGTAAGAATAAAAAATATAAAGTTCTACCACTTATCAAATTACACTTGATTGAACATGGTTCTACCACGAAATATATTCAGTCTCATGTGAGTGTGGCTCAAACTCACCTAAATGCAGTGCATGTATATCATGATGAGAGCGAGGATAAGACAAAGGTTCATGATCAGGTAAAAGAAATATTGGACGATGTCATTATAGAGACAACATGGATCTAGCTCCAGATGGCGAACACGGGCCCCTTCAAGACTTATGGGTGATTCCCAGAGCAGTTTATATCCAAGCTATACAAAGTTAACAAAACCAATTTTCATTCTCAAGCTGGTACATATCAAAACAATAAATCATTGGAGTAACAAATCATTCAACATGCTTATTGATTTGTTGAAAGAGGTGTTGCCTGAGTGGAAAAAGATTGTTAAACTCTTACTATGAGTCGAATAAATTTGTGAATTGCATCAGCTTTGATTACGTGAAGATAGATGCATCTGTGAATGACTACATGTTTTTCTGGAAGGAGTATGAGAAGAATGAAACGTAACCAAAGTGCAATGCTTCAAAATGAAAACCACATAAAGGCAAAGGAATGAAAGTTTCTCAAAAGGTGTTATGATAATTTTATGTTACACTGAGGTTGAAGCGCTTTTTCATGACAATAAAAATAGCATCAAATATGAGGTGGCACAAAACCCGATGTGCAAGTGATGAAAACATACTAATTCATCCATCAGATTCTGCAGTGTAGAAGAAATTTGACAGAGAATATATATCATTTGTAGTGGAACCTCGCAATATTCGTCTCGGCATGGCAAGCGACAGTTTCAATCCATTCAAAAATATGAGTCACTCATACAGCATGTGGCCCATAATATTATTGTCGTGTATAATCTGCCTCCATGGATGTGTATGAAAGATCCCTTCATATAACTTTTCCTACTTATTCCTAAACCAAAGGCACCTGAAAATGAAATAGATGTTTACATATAGTCGTTAATCAAATATTTGCAAGAGTTGTGAGATAAAAGCATTAGTATGTACGATGCATCAACTAAAGAGATATTTCAGATGTGACTGATGGTAATGTGGATTATTAATGATTTTTCAGTATATGCCAATTTATCAAGATGGTCTATAAAGACGAAGCTTGCTTATCTGTTTTGCAATATTGATACAATTTCAGATAGCTTGAAGTTTGGCAAGAAGACATCACTACAACAAACCAGCAGATTAGCGATGACCTAAATTCGTCGTTAATCCGATGCTAATCCGTCGCTAATTTGTTTAGAGACGGATTAGCGTCGAATTAGCGACGGATATCTTCCATAGTGAATTTTTTGACGCTAATAAGCGACGACATATATCTGTCTCCAATTCTGTTGCTAAGTAGCGGCAGACTGTATCTGTCGCCCGTTCCGTCGCTAAATTTCAACGGAATAACGAATGACAAAATCCGTCACAAGTTCGTCTTCACTAAACGGCGGCTTCAGTTTGGCGACGGATTTATTGTCATCGCTAATACGTCGCTGAATTCAACGCCCATACTAATTAGCGACGGATATATCTGTCGCAAAAAAAGAAAAAAAATTATGAAAAAAAATATTTGAAAATTAAATATCGAGAAAAAATTTCTCGTGATATAATTTATGTCTCCTGTATAATTTATATTTTCTGTGAATAAAAAACAAAGTACACATCAAAATACATATAAAAGGAAACTAAAACAATTAATTGATCCACTTTAAAATTCGCAAGTTGTAATTATTTACAATTCAACATTTACATTTTTGAAACAAAAAAAAGGTAGAACAAATTCAACACATAAATCTAATCATCGTCAAGATTTTGTGCGTCCTCTTGTTCAGTGTCTCTATCTGTCCCTTCAGCTCCACTACGCTGATTATCGCCATCAACCTACACGAGAAAAGAAATGTCAGTATTGACAAACAAAATATACTGAAATATAGCCTACTCTATATGTGATTCTATCATGCGCATGTGTTCTAAGGCAGTAAAAAAACTTTATACATGATTCTATCATGCTCATATGTGTTATAAAGCAATAAAAAAACTTCATATGTGATTCTACCATGCTCATATGTGCACTAAGGCAATCAAAAAGCTGCATATGTGATTTTATCATGCTCATATGTACTCTAAGGCAGTAAAAAAACTGTATATGTGATTCTACTATGCTCATATGTACTCTAAGGCAGTAAAAAAACTGTATATGTGATTCTACTATGCTCATATGTGTTCTAAGGCAGGCAAAAAACTGTATATGTGATTTTATCATGCTCATATGTACTCTAAGGCAGTAAAAAAACTATATATGTGATTCTACTATGCTCATATGTGCTCTAAGGCAGTAAAAAAACTGTATATGTGATTCTATCATGCTTATATGTGTTATAAGGTAATAAAAAAACTTTATATGTGATTCTATCATGCTCATATGTACTCTAAGGCAGTAAAAAAACTGTATATGTGATTCTATCATGCTAATATGTGTTCTAAGGCAGTAAAATAACTTTATACATGATTCTATCATGCTCATATGTGTTATAAAGTAGTAAAAAAACTTTATATGTGATTCTATCATGCTCATATGTGCTCTAAGGCAGTAAAAAAACTGTATATGTGATTCTATCATGCTTATGTGTGCTCTAAGGTAGTAAAAAAACTTTATATGTGATTCTATCATGCTCATATGTGCTCTAAGGCAGTAAAAAAACTGTATATGTGATTCTACTATGATCATATATGCTCTAAGGCAGTAAAAACACTGTATATGTGATTCTACCATGCTCATATGTGTTATAAAATAGTAAAAAAACTTCATATGTGATTCTATCATGCTCATATGTGTTCTAAGGCAGTAAAAAAATTGTATACCTGCCGGGAACTAGAGCTCATGTTGAATGCAGACGAAGTTCCTCTGTCCTGAAAAAAGTTGCACAACTCATTACAGACAATGTTGGGAATGGCTTCATCTAAAAAGTACTGCATTTTGTCCTCAAGATGCTGACAGACACCATCCCAAGACATAGCAGGGTCATTTGGACGTTGAGAGTTGATGCTGGCGGGAGAACTCTGTGGGCCCAAGCTGCAAGAGGCAACGACTGGTGTGGTGTTCATGTGACTCTCAAACCTGAACACACGACCCTTTTTGGGCAACATACTCTTCACAATCATGTACAAACGATCAAAATATGATTGACTCAAATTATACTCGGACTTCAAATTCATTAGTTGAAGAACTGCAGACAAGATAGTATGACTTTTGCAACCGTTCCAAAGTGGTTCATCAGCATCTCTAAGTAAATCATAAAATCTACTAGCTTCATCATTTGATGATTCTTCATCTACTGCACTTATTGCATCACTAGGACCCATAACAGAACCAAGTTCTGTTCTTGCGACATCAAATATCAAATCCATATATAGATTATCGTGCACCACATTCACCCATGCATCAAAATTGTTTCTAAATTCTTCTCCATGAAACATCCAATTCTGATAATCACTCACAAAATTCTTCATGTATAGGTGATGTCTAACGCCATGAGGTTCTACAAATTGATTATTCTTACAAATCTTGCAGGGACACCTAATCCGACCTGTGGGATCCACTGTACTGACACTTTCAGTTGTAAATTTAATAAAACTTTCAACACCAACTATATATTCATGTGATAACTCATTGTCAACTACCCTACGGTACATCCATTCACAGTTTGCAGTCATTTTGTCGTATGATGTTACGAAATGTATCTTAACCAGTTAAAAGAGAACCATCAAAATGCTATGATGAAGAAAATATCAAATTTATCATGCAATATATGATGTCATACAATCACAAGAATTATGATGCATGCATTGATAATTTAATATTTTCATGTGCAAAACTATTCATAACACAATGCATTAATTTGAAGCATACTATCATTATACAATTTCACATGGAAGTCATAATTAAATTGAAATTAACTACATGCAAACATGGATATAATCACATCAAATATTGCAATACATGGAAATCATTCATATAAAAAAAATGTCAAACATGTACCTGCAGCAAACACACTTTAATATCTCGCTAACTACTACCATGCCTAACATGGAATCCGTACTCTAAAAATAAGAACACTTCTATTCTCGTACATTAAAATCATGCTCAGCATGATCTCCAAACTCCAACAAAGCAGTCCTAGATATCAACAACTAAGTGAGTGTGTGAACAGTAAAGTGTTGCATCCAATAAATTAAATAACATGTGAAGCGCTTGCATCACTTACTCACCACGAGTATTTACCCTATTTGCATTATTTTTGTCAATTACTTACCACGGGTGGCAGAGCACAAGTGGGATACGTTGAGAAATCTGCAAGAGATACTGTGTTAAAATGAAATCACACTATGTTAAAATGAAGACACTCCATAGGCAGTGATCGTCTCCCGAAGCGGGAGGCACAGGGTGATTACGTGGTTTAGGAACCCGACGAGCGTCGGGTTCCTGAACCACGACCCGTCGCCCCTTGTCGAAAAAAAAAACAGAGGTCGGAGGGGCGACCACCTGCCACAACAAAAAAAGAGGCAGGGTCGCCCCCCTTCCCCATACCAGAGGATCACGGGGGCGACCCCCTGCCTGAATAAAAAAATGAGGCAGGGGGAGACCTCCTGGCGGAGAAAACAAACGAGGCAGTGGTCGCCCCATTGCCGAAAAAAAAGAGGCATGGGGTGACCCCTTGCTCGAATAAAAAAACGAGGCAAGGGGCGACCCCCTGCCCGAAAAAAAAAAGAGGCAGGGGGTCGCCCTCCAGCCAGAAAAAAAAAGGGGCAGGGGCGACCCCCTGCCGGAAAAAAAAAAATAAATGGCAAAAAAAAGGGGTAGGGGGCGACCCCCTGCCATAATAAAACAACGAGGCAAGGAGGTCGCCCCCCTGCCGAAAAACAGAAAACGCGGCAGGGGGTCGCCCCCCTGCCTCGGTTATTTTTTTCGGCAGAGGGGCACCCCCTGCCGAAAAACAAAAAACGTGGCAAGGGGGTCGCCCCCCTGCCGAAAAACACAACACGCGGCAGGGGGTCGGCCCCCATGCCAGAAAATACTAATGAGGCAGGGGGGCGACCCTCTGCCAGAAAAACTAAAATGGGCATCCGCCCCTTTTATCAGAAAAAAATGTGTCTTTTATCAGAAAAACCTGGGAGACGCCAATCGGGGGGGGATCGGGGGCAATGGGCAGGGCGGCAGGCCGGGGTGCGACGGGCGGTGAGCGGTGGGGGTCGGGGAGACGCTGACGGGCGAGATATGGGGCGGCAGGAGGGAGAGGGTGGCCAGCGGGAACAACGGAATAGAAAAGAGAAAGAGGGCTTTGATTAAGGATTTATGCGACATTTAGCGACGGATTTCACGATGACCTAAATCTGTCGCAAAGCCATCATAAATTAATATAACTATGTAGCGACGAAACTATTCCATCGCTAAATCTATCGCGAGATAGCGATGACACACTTTCCCTCACCAAATCTGCCGCTAAAATACGCGGTTATTACGACCAAACATTCCGTCGCTAATTTGCGATGGATTGTATGACGGAAGCTATTCCGTCGATATTTTTATAAATATTACGGTTCTTAGCAACGGATTTGTTTCTCTCATTAATCCGTCGATAATTAGCGACGGAATTGTTCTGGCTCTAATATCCATCGCTAATCTGCTATTTTCTTGTAGTGCATGTTATATGACATACTATCGATTTTTACCAAAAGATTTCCCATGGGGTCATCAAAAGGAGTTTGATAGTAAAGTGGAGCTTAGAGAGCCACCAAATGAATTATCTGAAGGTAAACTGGATGTACAATTAAGTAATGTTGTTGATTTCGAAAAAGTATAGGATAGTAGAAAAAGGAAAGAATGACAACCAACGGTATTTAAATTAGACAAAAAAATGCATATTATTTTACTACCATATTGGTCATCACTGAAGCTAAGACACAACTTAAATATGATGTATGTTGAGAAAAACATATATGACAATATCTTATATACATTGCTTGATGTGAAGGGGAAAACAAAGGACAGCGAAAATGCATGAGAATATTTAAGACTCAAAAAGATACGTCGTCACCTGCATTTAGACAAAAGCAGTGCAACATCGAATAAACGATATGCACAATACACATTTTTGAGTAAGCATAAAAAAGACTTTTTTAATTGGTTGACGAAAGTTTTTCGACGGCTATGCATCTAACATTGGGTGATGCATAAACATAAACCATACTAAATTTTTAGGAATGAAGAATTATGATAGTCACGTCTTCTTTCAGTTCCTACTTCCTATTGTTGTTTATGGATATCTAAAAAAGATAATCATCATGCCTTTAATCCATGTGAGCGATATGTTCAGATTGTTGTGTGCAAGAACGTTGAGAAGATATGCTTTAACGAAGATTAAGAAAAATATTTCAGTAATCTTATGCGCTTAGGAGAAGATATTTTCACCCACATTTTTTACCATCATGGTGCACCTAGCCATTAATCTACCATGTGTGGTTGAACTTGCTAGACCAATACAATATCATTGGATGTATCCGATCGAGAGATTCCTTGCTAGATTAAAGCTAACTATGAGGAACAAAACATAGTCGAAAGCTTACATTATTGAGGCATATATTTCAACAAAATATGTGACATTTTGCTCAATGTATCTTAGTGGCATTAATATTAGACTTAATTGTTGGGATCGGCATGATGAAAGTCCCAGCACGGCAAGGACACTCGGTTTGTCTATAATCTTACATGACATTTGCGTGAATGTTGAAGGCGATTTACTGGTTGTACTTTCATATTCAGAACGTGTAAGAGCTCATTTGTATGTACTAAACAACTATGTTGAATGTAAGATGTATCTAAAGAATCACAGACAAATAATCCACAACTTTGCAATAATGTTCAAAAAACTACAATACGACATGCCGAGGAGTTCGCAAGTTGGTTTCTACAAAATCACAAGAATACTTCTCCAGAATTATGAAGTCTGGTAAGAGGACTTGAGCGTGAATCATAATCCTATCAAACTTGTGATATGACTATAATCGGGTTTCATACATAGTCTCGAGGTCAAGACAATAGTTCTTAGAATAGTAGGGTAATGGTTACATGTAAAGGTGACTTAGGGGAGCATGATGAATTCTACTACAGTGTTTTAAAGGATATTATTGAATTTAAATATATAGGACGACATTGGGTGTATACATTTAGATATGATTGGTTTGATAATAGGTACATATGTAAGGACAAATACTTTACATGCGTCAACATGTCTCACTGCGTATACCAGCTGGAGGATTCTTTTATTTTAGCCTCTCAAGCTATACAAGTATTTTATATTAGAGATTCCATAAATAGCGAAATACAAATAGCATAGAAGATAATACCAAGAAATGTATATGATGTTCTACCATCTTCAGTTAAACGCAATGTAGAACAGGACAATGATGTGTATTGGGAGGTTGATTATGGAGGAGTTGACTAATTACCCCCCCCCCCACACACACACACACCATCGATGAAGATCTCATGTCATTACATCGAGATAATTAAGAGGATGATTGATAAATATTTTGATGCATAATTCCATGAAAGATAAATGTTAACTCTATGATGTGACGCAACAGAACAACATCCTCTCGAGGGAGTCGACTTTAAAGTATGGAAAATTTTGGTGAATAGGGCAAAACAAATGGTTCAACATACCAATGGATCATCTTCGTACCTCTAGAGGTATCAATCAAGGGTAAGTTTTTTATTCTCTAAGTTTATTTTTTTCATATAGTATAGTGTTAAATATATTTAATTTAATAGATTCTTAAGTTGTTATTTGCAAATTGAAATAGATGGGCAGGAATCGATAGCGAGTGTGTTCTATAAACAAGGGTAAATTTCTTATTCCCTAAGTTTTGATTTCTAAACTCTTTGCTGCAATTGCTACAATTAAATTTTGATTTATGTGAATTATATAAGTGTATATGTTTATTACAGACTTTGAGATGATGTAGGGAGTGTAAGGAGTTTATATTTGAAGTGTGTTTGTTGTAGGTTTGGAAAGGATGTAGTGGGTTTGAAATTGAATGTTTAAGGATGTATGTTTGAAGTGTATATTTGAAGTGTATTTGAAGTTTTTATTGAATGTATGTTTCAATTGCTAATTTTAGTATATTTGAAGTTTTTGTTAAAGTGTATATTTAAAGTGTATATATTTGAAGTGTATGTATTTTTAGTATAAATATGAATGTAAAAAAAAAAGTATTTTTTAGTTTTAAATTTGTAGGTTTATAGCCTATAACGGCACATTCATGTCTCCTAGTTCTAGGCAAAATCTTTGTCTCGTTGTTATAACCATCCTATAACGATGAGACAGAAATGTTATAACCTATAGGTATCCTATATCAGTCAGCTAGAGATCTTGCCATTCTAGGGTATCTCATCGTTAAAACAACCTCACGGTTATATGCTACCTCGCCAATATTAGTGTTCCCAGTTCTGGCAAGACTCTTCACTGGTATTAGTTCACCTTTAACAGAGACCTATAAATGGCGTCGTTATTGGTTAACAAAAGTCATTTCTTTGTAGCGACTTATCGGTGAGAATTTTCACTGTTATAGGCCAATAACAACGAAAAACAGAGCAATAGTGGCGAGAAAAAATGCCACTATTAACCCTCATTCTTGTAGTGAAATACTTTTCTGTTTCACAAAAAAAAAATGAGATGGAGTTTGAACCCATGCTACTTGTTCCTATAATCTATTTCCTAAGAAATATATGAGAATGAATTGGCTTCTAATCTACACTATGGAAATCTTCAACCTGAAGATGAATCTCAAAATGAGGACCAAAATGTGTTACGTCAATCTTCAAGAAAATGTAGAGCATCAGTGATGCCAAAAGATTTCTACTGCTCAATCGCTTAATCCTCACCTCATTCAATTTCATTGCTAAGGCAAGCCATTAGTAAAGGTACTTGATTCCCTTTAGTCAACTTTGTATCATTTAAAAAAGAATCCTTTTCATCATGCCTTCCTATTAGCCATTTTCTCTGAATCTAAGCCTGTGACATTTAGTCAAGCCATAGATGAGAAGTGTTGACGAGATGATATGGCTGCTGAAATATGCACTTTAGAGGAGAATAACACTTGAACAATTACTGATTTACCTAAGGGTGTCAAACCCATAGGATGAAAGTGGATATACAAAATAAAGTACAAGTCAAATGATACTATAGAGCGCTACTGTAAACACCTCAAATTTTCACCCTCATCCAGTGTTTATATATTTCATGTGTCATTGCATATCATTGCATGCATTCGGCATACCATTTCATTGCATTGCATGGCATTGCATATCATTACATCTCATTTTTGAGATCCAACACTCATGTTTTCAAAATATTTAATCCAGATCCGGGTTTTAAAACTTTTTCTTTCAAAATCAATTTTAAAACCTGGGTTTCTAATCAGCATTCTGTCATTTGCCAACCCTCAGGACCTTATATTTTGAAATATTTTCTCAGAAAACAATCTGGATTCGTTTTAAACTCAATTTTCAACTGATTTCAATTCTGAGATGAGACTCATCTAGGTGGTGTCGCTTCTGGATTCTTTCATCTATCAAATTTCTCAAAAATTTCAGAGTCCTAGTTGGATCAGGACTCTATCTTTTTATCTTTTTATCTTTTAAAAACATTTTCAAAACTCCATTTTGATTTTAAACCAGTTATGGTCACATCCCCTGTCTATTTCCTCTGTTTTAGCCAAAATCTTAGAGTCCTAGTTGGATCAGGACTCTTTTTTCAGAGTCCTAGTCGGATCAAAACTCTACTTTTCACTACCTTTTTACCTGTTTTCAGAGAAAACCTTTCAAAATCTTTTGTTTTGGCCAAGACTCTTCTTCAAGAGTCCAGTCGGATCAGGACTCTTCTTCAGAGTTTTAATCATATTAGGACTCTAATCTTTTATAGATATTTTATCCATTTTCAATCAAATCTTTCAAAATCTTTCAAAATGAGTCAGAAACTCAAAGTTTTAGTCAAAACATGACATTGTTCAGAGAGTCCTAGTTGGATCAGGACTCTGATCCTGATTTCAATTTTGAAAGAATCTTTCAAAAATCTTTTCGTCTATCAAAATTGTTACACTTTTATCAAAGAATTTCAAAATTCTGAGGTTTTATCCCAGAGTCCTGATCAAATCAGGACTCTACCCCAGAGTCCTGATCGAATCAGGACTCTATCCAAAATTGGTTTTCATACTTCATTTTCACTGGTTTTCAAAAGCTTTGCCCAAATTTTATCATTTGCTTATCAGAAAACCAAAATTCTTAGAGTTCTGATCGAATCAAAACTCTTTCTTAGAGTCCTAATCAGATCAGAACTCTGAACCAAAACTTCAATTTCATCCTGTTTTTAACTGTTTTTCAAAATTCTCTCATTTGTTTTATCAGAAAAATCAAAAATCTGAGAGTCTTAGTTCAATTAGGACTCTGTCCTTAGAGTCTCAGTTGAATCAGAACTCTGGTTTATTTCAATATTTGTTATCATTTTCGCTGCTTTCACAAGTTCTTTCATCTATTTTTCAGAAAAATACCAAAAAAAAATCTAGAGTTTTAGTCCGATCAGGACTCTGTCGTGGAGTCCTAATCCAGTCAGGAGTTTATTTTAAAGTTTTTTATTACTTTCATTTTCATTTATTTCCATTTGTTTTAAAAAATTAGGTCATTTTGCAGAGTCCAGTTAATTCAGGACTCTATTTCAGAGTTTCAGATGAGTTAGGACTCTAACCCTGACTGCATTTTTTAACTTGTTTTTATCAGTTTTGATAAAATCTTTCAAAAACTTCTTTATTTGGCTTTTAAAATCCTAAAATCTCAGAGTCTTAAAGTTTCACGACTCTAGCCTAGAGTCCTAGTTCGCTTAGGACTCTATTTTCAAGCCTTTAAATTTTATTTATTGATTTTAACCCCTTTTCAAAACCATTTTCAGTCTTTATTTCAAAATTTTAAAACTTCGATGTGGGGCCCACCCAGTTGGCGCCATATCCAGAGGAGTTCTGACTCAGTCAAGACTCTGTACCATTTCAAAACTTTCAATCTCAAAGTCTACTTTTGAATCTCTTTTGAAAAAACCTCTCATTTTCAAGTTTTAAAATCATTTTTGAAAATTCAAGAGGGGCCCACTCGAGGTGGCGCCACATTTGAAGAAGTCAAGGTTAAACTAGGGTTAGTCATTGTCCAAGTTAGGTTAGGGGTTTAGAGGAGTCAAAAGCAATTTTAAAATTCTATTTTATTTAAGTTTTAAACCATTGGTTTTTAAAGGTTTTAAATTCAGCTTTAAAAACCAAATGTGGGTCCATACTAGGTGGTGCCACATTTGGACTTTCTAGGGTTTAATTAGGTGTTAATTATGGATTAATTAGAGTCCATTTAGGTTAGAATTCTCCAAAAAAATCGTCCTTCCCATGTGGTTTATCAAAAACAATTAACAAGAGTCCAAAAAATCAAAACTCTTCCTATACAAATAAAAAAAAATCTATAAATAGGGGACCTAAAGCAAGAACCTCAAGTTCAATTCAAGAAGATGATCTAACCCTGTTCCATGCTGTTTTCCATGATTATAATCCATTAGAATTGATTATTGCATTATTTTTTATATTCTTAACCAAGAAAAACATGAGATTTATCCGATTAAATGGATTAAATCCATGGTTTCAAGGGTAAAAGCAATTCCAGCCATAGATTTCCTGTATTTTATTCATTTCTTTGCTTATTTATGTTTATTACATGTTTTTCAGCATAGAAATCAATTTTATTTTACTGTTTTAATATTTTCTTTATTGTTTTAATTGATTAATGCAAGCTTTATTAGGTTTTATCAAATTTCTGTGTTTTAAGCTTGAATCAGCAAAGAACATGTTATTTCGTATTGAAGTACTCACTGTAAATTTTTGATTTTTTATTATGTGATGCATAGATATGTCAGTGAACTACTGTAAAAATTTCGGATGTTTTGGAATTAGGGAACTCTGTCAAAAAAATAAAAGATTAAACTGTGATTTTCAGTCATTTAGAATCGATATTGAAATTCATAGGTAACTTGCAGTTGGGATATTTCTCTCATCTGATATCTGATTCAAGATCCATAAAGTGCAGTGGATTTCTATTGATGCGAAATATTTAATGTGAAATTGTGATAATTTTTAGCCTTTGTTTACTATTTTTCCTATGTCAGAGAATCAGATTTGAGATTTAAAACTCGTTAGGGTTTACCAAAACCCTAATCTGACTTGTATTGATCATAGATCTCAGACCGTAGATCTGATTCATAATTTGTAAAAACGGAGTTTCATTATTTTTTTTGTTTAATGTTTAATTCTAAAATTTCAGAAATTTTTGATTAATTTTCTTATTTATTTCTGTATTTTCAACCCGAAGTATTTGTTTTAACCAATACTAGATTCATTAAATTTTACTCCAGATTGTCGGAAGAGTTTCTCCCTAACCAGAGATGCTTTTTCCGATCTGTAAAAAAGGAAGTTTTTGTTTTTATGCCTAATGTATCTATGTAAAATTTCAGAAATTTTTATTTTTATTTGATTCCTGATTCGGGTCTAACATTGGAACTGGTCTGTGAACATGGGTGAAAATAGCTTATTTTGGGGTTTTAATTCAATTTTCAAATTGAAATAATGTAAAAAATATATTTTTATGACTCCAACCTGATTTTAGGGTTATCATAAGTACAGGTGTCGATTTTTATTAAATTTGGAATTCATTTGATGCTTGAATAGATCAAATTGCAAAACAGGGCACCTGAAAGATCCAAAAACACTGTCAAAATCATGATATTTGTGATATTTATTGATTTTCGTGTATAATTTCACAATTTTAGGGTTTGTTCATGTTTAGAATCATATTAGGATGTTTCATGTATGATTTTATGTTCATTTCAATCATAAATCCCAAGTTTTTACCAAAATCTATTTCAGAAAACCATGATTTCAAGGCCATAGTCTTGCTATCAGGGGCATTTTGGTCATTTGACCTAAATTTCAAAATTCTAAACCCTAATTTTAATATTTTTAATTATGTCACATCATATTTGGTTTAATTTATCTTTATTTTAATTTTAAAACTTGTATTTTACAAAATATCTTTCTGAAAACCTTGATTTTAAGGCCATATCAGGGGTATTTTGGTCATTTTGACCCTAATTTCGAAATTTTAAATATCATTTTCATATTTCTTTTATTTTATTTCATATTTTATTAAGTTTATATCAGGGAATCATGGAAAAGGGCTTATATCTAGCAAAATCCAGTAATTTCCAGATATTGTTGGATAAACCTAGAAAAGCCAACATATCTTCACTAACAAGTTTTCTAGTTTTGCAGGGACATTGAAGACTTTACTTTTATGTATTTAAATTCAATTAGTGATGTAAATTAAATGTAAACTTTGGAATAAGAATTTCAATTTCTGCTTAGATTAGGATTTTCATTGCATATAGTTTTAAACTTTGATATATAACTGCTATGTGTGCATTATTCATGTACATTTTATAAATCCACTATGGTCTACACAAATGGCACGTGCACAAGCTCTTATGGAGTTGAAAAACTCAGTGGAATTTGTATTTATGGTCATAGTCAGAAAATGAATGATACTCATATTTGTAATCTTCGTATTAGCCACATTGAGCCTAACTCTTAGGCTAACTTCAAAAATGCATTGCATTTCTCAAAAATATAAAAAGGATTTTCTCAATTTCTCAAAATCAAGTCTTTCAAATCCACATTCATTCATTTCATTCATTTACAAATTCCAATTTCAATTCAGAGAAATCAATTTTCTCAAAATTTCTAAGTCTTATTCCAAAATCGATTTTCTCAAAACTCTAAGTTTTCAAATGATATTTCAAGTATTTTTCAAAGTTCAAAATTCGATTTTCTAGGTTATAGCTTCAATTTCCAAGTTCTAATTCAAAGAAATCAAGTTTTTCAAAGTTATTTGAAATTCCTCAAAATTGATTTTCACAAAACTTCAAGATTTCTTCAAAAATTGATTTTCACTTTCTTCAAAAATATTCTTTCACCATGATTCACGATTTTCCAAGTAACATCTTTTCCAAGAATCTCTAAATATTTTCCAATATTCAAATCAAACATTATGTTTTCAAATATGCATTTTCAGAAATTCATAGCACATGCCTGATTCTTTGTGTATTTAGGAAATAGAACATGATTTAGACAAGTTGAGCAAAGCTAAGCACACAATTGATCCTTGGTTTGATTACCCCTGGTAAAGGCGCCAGGAACGGTTGAACCTCGTACCGACAGGTGAGTCCCATTCTTCGAAATTATCCCGCATTTTAAAACGGAGACGAGTTATTTTCAAAATCTTTTTCAAAGGTCAGTTTGACTCACAAAAGTAAAAATTTTGCGATGATAACAGGTTTGGCAACCGTGATGGGACCTGTCTTCGTCTGATCAATTGTGTGTTTAACTTAGTTCAAATTGTTAAAATCGTGTTTTATGGAATGTCAGCTTTTATTTCATGATATCATGTGAACCTAGGAGCCTAGACTTGAACCCAGCTGACATGGATTGCATATAGACTAAGTATGGTTTGGTAGGACCATATTGAGGACGAAATTTTCATGTTCACATAGACTTAGGTCTAATACAACCCTCCTCAATCTAGGTTTGATTGAAAACAATGTTTGCTTCTTTAAATATTTCAAAAACTCTACTTCTTTAGGTTTTAGAGCCCTCTGATTTGCTTGCATGTGATCATGTTTTCAAAAACCACCCCACCTACTTTTACCCGGTCTTCACATTGTTGGGCTCTCTTCCAGAACCATAGTTCGGGACAGAGCCTCACAATTGGGCCACTTATTTGGGCTAACGCCCCCCTGCCACGTACCAAGGGCCATAGTCCAACGTATATCGGCAGGCGCTCAAGGATGTTGAGAAACTTGAACCTAAAACCAGAGAAATTGATTTTATGCCACGTACATTGAGCCTCGGCTCGAGTATATAGGCATAGCATGATTGGACACAGATGATCTGAACCTTAGAGTTAGGATTAAGGTCCTATAGCTATTTCAAAACTTGTGCATCTAGAGTCAGCATTTAGAGAATGTTGTATGTGCATACTTGTTTGTACAGGATGTGATTGAATGTCAGTTTCTTTTATTACATTTTTCCATAAGTTTTCTAAAATACTGGACGATCTCCAAAAATCTCCAATTTTTTCATCTGTTTCCATATACTATCTAAACTTCCTATTTTATTCAAACCCTGGACGATTTTACAAATTCCCCTCTATTTTCTTCAAAACTCCAGGTGATTTTCCATCCTTTCGTTCTTCTGGATCTCGAATTTCCAGCTTCATTTTTATCTTGCCTGCATCTTTTCAAAATTCTTGTATTTTTCCAAGTTTTATTCCAATTCTTCATGTCTTTCAGTCTGATGGCATCCAATCAACTCGATTCAGTCTTCCCTGAGGGTCACATCTCCTACGAGGTTCGACAAGGTCTTCCTGAACATCGAGTCCTCAGCACCGGATCCTTCTTTCCCCAGTGGTATCATGGCTCAAGAACTTCTCTCGTATATTTCTGGGCCATTTGAACGATTGTGAATTGGAACTGGCATCTGCAGTGGGAAAATAGACAATCAACGACAATTTGATCCACGCACTGGCAGAGCGGTGGAACCCGAGTACTAGTACCTTCTGGTTCCCATGGGGGGAAATGACTTTATTGATGAACAAATTCTCAGAGATTATGGGATTACCTGAACCAGTTGGTCAGCCTGGAGACCCATTGGAGAAGCATTTTTTGATCAATGTCAAGGGTCTGGATTACCGAGACGCTTTAGCTCGCATGACAGGATGCAAGTCTTGGCCATTGATCGAGGAGAATGGAAACAAATATGTGGACCTGCTCGAAATTTACAGACAGTATGGGATATTTATGGAAGTCAGTTCCTTATCTCGAACAGCTCGAGAAAGAATGCAGCATGCAATGGTCCTATGCACTGTGGGATTAGCTCTCTTTCTCGATGGACGGAATTACATGGATATCATAATAGTTCAACTTCTGCGAAGGTGGGGAAGTCGACAGACCAGCCGCCTCTCTATAGCTATGACCGCACTCGCTTTTCTATACCGAGGGTTGACCCGTTTCACACTCAAAGAATCAATTCTAGTCGAAGGATGCACCTACGCATTGCAATCTTGGTTCCTCCGGCATGTGCCAGCCCAAGCCAGTTCATTTAGATACAATGGTGAAAAGCTTCTTCCAGTTGTGCGATACCGGTTCTTGATCGACAACCTTCAGGAGGAAGAAGTTATGTGGGACTACTTTGATCGTCAGAAGTCACCTCCCAGATATACTTATGCATACGGCAAGCGGTTCAGGCTACTTGGCCCATTCTTCTGTGCATACTATCATCCAGAGTGGTGTGTCAGACAGTTCTCTCAGAGACAGAAGCGCATAGAAATTCGCCCACTATCAGGGATCTTGCCAGAGTTCGATCTCACATTAGATCAGTGGTCCGGCGCATACCATTCTACCAGACATGGCTGGGATTCTTTTGTTACTCTCACTGTTTTTCCTGGTCCTCGAGTGTCCTCTGATTATCAAGAGTGGTGGAAAATTGTTCAACCCCCTCCCCTTTGTCAAGTTTATTATTAATAAAATCATGTTTTTCCTTTCTTCAATAGAATTCCTTTAAATTTCATCCTATCTTGGTTTGACGACCTCGCCTAGGTAACAAGGCACATTTTTCAGTTGTTTATTTTTGCAAAGGAATGACAACGTAATTGTCGTAATCCCAACGACGACTCAATCCCTAGTAATGGGATACTCTTTCAATTGTCTACCAAAATTCTCAGTAAATATTTTCCTCCAATCAAAATTTCTTTCAAAAGCCAAACCATCAATTCTGCCCTGCAGACAGCGGAACATCCAGAGCATACAGTGGCTATGACTCGATGGAGAGGCCCGTAGTTCTTCAAAATTGGAGGGCGAATTGACTATAGTACATTCAAAGATCATCTTTTGTTCTCTCAGTTTATGAAGGCCAAAAGGGGATTTGATCTATTAATGAAGCATGGTTATCAACCTTTTCAAGGCCTAGGCAAAAATGGAGATGGTTGTCTCGAGTCTGTAGTTCCTCGGCACTACCCTAAGGGAGCCGGATTGGGTTTCACTGGCAGAAGATCCCACTAGGGCACCTTTTCAAAAAAATAAATAAATAATAAATGTAACATTTTCGTTTTAAAGAATCCTCTTTGTCATCGGCTTCTATTAAGCCACATTAAATTCCCTTTCTTTTCGAGATGAGGGGCAATCCCAACATCATTCATGAGAGAAATGAAATTACCTATGAGGGTTTTTTAAAAATCGTGAAATTTTAAAAATTTCTACGAACATCTTCATTATGATCACCCAAAAGTTTAATACTTCGGTCCAATCTTTTTCAAAAATCAACCATCGCGGTGATCTTCTTTTCTTAAATTTAATTTTGAACATTATCTTTAAAAATCAACCCTTGTGTTGATTTTCTTTTCCAAAATTATTGTTAAACTAATTCATTTTCAAAATCAACCCTCTTGATGATCTCTCTTCAAAATCAACCCCCGTGTTGATTCCCCTTTCAAAGATCAGCTCTCACGTTGATCATTCTTCAAAATCAACCTTGCAGTTGATTTTCTTTCCAAAATGATTTCTCACTTTCAAAATAGCATTCTCCTTTTACTTTAAAGATCCCATGCGCAAGCACTTCTCATTTTGCTTTTATCATTTCAAAGGGATAATATAATTTTGTTTCCTTTCCTCTATTTTTAAGCATTAATAAAATTATTAAATTTGCCAATAATTTGGCATCATTTTATTTGTGTCTCTTTCCTTTTCACAATATGTCTCTTGTGAGGAATGACCTTGAGGATGTCTCTAAATCAAGAAGCATGTTGATTACCCTTCTTTGTATTCAAAATCTTCCTCCCTAGTTACACTGGGGCATTTTTTTTTGAAAAATCTATCTTTACCTCAAAACATCCTGTATGCAAGCAGGATAAACCAATCTCTCTTTTTGCATGTATATGCACCCACTTGCATTAATTTTGCATTCATTTACATTTCATGTGCATTTGCATTTCATTTTGCATTAATTCTGCATCCATTTTCTTCATCTTCAGGTTAAGGGATAAACCTGAATCATTTTTCATGATTTTCCCAAAATTCTCCAATTTCTATTCATATCCTCGTTCAGGATAAGGGGTTAATCCTGAAAATCAGACCACATACATCTAAATATGATGGTCTTTTTCATTGCAAGTCCAATAATCCAGTCCTCAAACTAGCCATTCTCAAAACTTTCAATCCCAGTCCTCGCACTGTCGATTTTCAAAATTTAATCTTCTGATTAAAGATTTTCCTTTAAGATTCGAACTCGACTCGAACTTTCAATTCTCCTTTGAGATTCAAGTTTCTACTCGAACTTCTAAATTTTTTTTGAGATGCGAGTTTTGACTCAAATTTTTCAATTTCCCTTTAAGATTCGAGCCCTGACTCGAACTTTCCAGCTTTCCTTTAAAGATTTGAGTTTTAACTCGAGTCTTCTTTTTCTTAAAAAATAAATGAACTTTCAAGTTTCCCTTTCAGATTCGGGCCCCGACTCGAATTTTTCAGCCTTCCTTTGAAAATTTGAGTTTTAACTCTAGTCTTCTTTTCCTTAAAAAATCTAAACTTTCCAGTTTTCTTTGAGATTCGAGCCCCGACTCGAACCTTCCAGCTTTCCTTTGAAGATTTGAGTTTTAAACTCGAGTTTTCTTTCCTTCAAGATCTGAACTTTTAAGTTTTCCTTTGAGATTCGAGCCCTGACTCGAACCTTCCAGTTTTCCTTTGAAAATTTTGAGTTTTAAACTTGAGTTTTCCTTTGAAGATTTGGGTTTCGACCCGAATTTTCTATCCTTAAAAACCAAACTTCCTAGCTTTCCTTCAAAGGCTCAAGTTTCGACTCGAATTTTCCTGTTTTCCTTGTAAAACTCGAGTCCTGATTCGGATGTTCTTTCAAAACCAACTTCTGAATTGGACTTACCTTCAAAATTCAGCATTGTGCTAGGACTTACCTTCAGAATCCCAATTTTGTATTGGATTTACCTTTAGAGTTTAGGTTCGTGTTGGACCTTCATCCAGAATCCCACTGATGTGTCAACTCAAATTTCAACCAATTTCTTTCACCAAAGGATTTCAAGAACATTTTGCCAATTTGTCATTAAATATTTGTTGATTTCAGAAATTTTTATGGCAAAAAAATTATTACCTCAAAATACCTCCAGTATTACTTTCGAAAGGACAAAGCTTTCGCGAAGAAGGATTCAAAATTCAAAATCTTTCTATTGGTCAACCAAAAGGATGAAGAATAAATCCGCGATATGGCCAGCAAAGAAAATTCAATGTTGTTGCAAAGCCATAGGTGATTGATATTGATTGCAGTCAATGGCACACTTTTAAAGATCATTCTTGGAAAATAAAGCATTCGAAATATCCTGGGTGGTACATAAAAATCCACTCAATCTTCATATCTCCTTAATCACCTAAGCTGCAATTAAATATCTGCAAAAGGGATCTCTCAATTGTCTTCAAGATGAAGATGAATTAGGCGAGTCGACCCCCGGGGCCAAAGAAGATTTGAATCATCTCCAAGATGACGGAGTTTGTGACAGATCCTTCTAGGGAAAGTCCAAAGCACTGTCGAGATAAAGGCAGATGCGATGAGCTTCCCGACAAACCCTAAAAGATATTTAATTTCTGCTATCATCAAGAGATTTTCAACCAAAGATCCAATAATCGTCAATATAATCCCTGAGAGAAAAGAAGAATCGGAACATCTCTAAGATGAAGGAGTTTGTGACGTACCCTTCCGAAAAAAAAGAGAAAGAGAGAAAAGTCAGGACATCTCCAGAATGAAGGATGATGTAATCCCCGAATACCCAAAAAAGCTCCAATTCTGTCAAAAAGAGAGTGCAAAAAGATCATCATGAGAAAAGAATCCCAGGATATCAGACTGTCGAATCTATCAAGAATCTTCTTTAATTTTGTGAAAATCTTTTATCAATATTCTTTCACCAATAGCTCTCGCAATATCAAAAATACTTTCTTTTCTGTCCCTATCAAGGAAATTGATAGCTTCCTTGAAAGAAAGTCAATTGTAAGCAATTTGAATTTGAATCTTGATTCTACGGAGTTAGCCCAATTGGAGGTAATACTTTGGGTAGAAAAGAGAAAATATTTTTGTACCGATATACATCATTGTTTAGTATTTTGAATCAATAAACAATTTTTAACATTTTGGCAATATTTTCTTACTATCTTGACATGAAGTGAAGAGCTCAATGCCCATCTTGACACATTCTGGTATCACCTTTTGCCTCCTTGAGAGAGTAACCTTTATCGTCTTTCACGTTGTTGAAAGATTAACCTTTTCTCTAAAAGGATTGCCTTTGCCATCTTTCGCGTTGTCGAAAGAATTCATCTTTTGCGTTGACAAAAAAATCGCCTTGCTCCTTTGGATCGCCTTGTCATCTTTCGCATTGTTGAAAGAATCGCCTTGTTCCTTTGGATCGCCTTTGCCATCTTTCGCGTTGTCGAAAGAATCGCCTTGTTCCTATGGATCACCTTATTCATCTTTCGCGTTGTCGAAAGAATCGCCTTGTTCCTATGGATCACTTTATTCATCTTTCGCGTTGTCGAAAGAATCGCCTTGTTCCTATGGATCACCTTATTCATCTTTCGCGTTGTCGAAAGAATCACCTTGTTCCTATGGATCACCTTATTCATCTTTCGCGTTGTCGAAAGAATCGCCTTGTTCCTTTGGATCACCTTATTCATCTTTCGTGTTGTCGAAAGAATCACCCTGTTCCTTTGGATCGCCTTATTCATCTTTCGCATTGTCAAAAGAATCGCCTTATTCCTTTGGATCGCCTTATTCATCTTTCGCGTTGTTAAAAGATTAGCCTTTTCTCTGAAAGGATAGCCTTATTTATCTTTCGCATTGTCAAAAGAATTGCCTTCCATCGCCTTATTCATCTTTTGCTTGTCGAAAGAATCGCCCTGCTCTTTTGGATCGCCTTATTCATCTTTCGCGCTATCGAAAGAGTTGCCTTATTCTTCTTCAAGAAAGTCGTCTTATTTGTCATCCAACTTACCATTTCTATTCCCGATTAGGTTAAGGGTATAAACCTGGGCCTCATTTGATGAGGTATTTCATTTTCCGCCCAATCAGGTTAAGGGTATAAACCTGGGCCTCATTTGATGAGGTATTCCATTTTCTGCCCAATCAGGTTAAGGGTATAAACCTGGGCCTCATTTGATGAGGTATTTCATTTCCTGATCAGGTCAAGGGGTTAAACCTGAGCCTCATTCTGATGAGGTATTTCATTTCCCGCCCCATCCAGGTTAAGGTCTAAGCCTGAGCCTCATTTCGATGAGGTGAATCTTCTTCTTTGTTCTCCATTCCGTATCTACCATCATCATCTGAATTAATTCCTTCACACCCAGTTAGATTCTCCTAACTGGGGCATTTTTTTATATATATAGTCCAAATTTGGTGTGTTTTCTTTGCCACTAAGCTTGGCTTACAACCGGGTTAGTAGCAAAGAGGGGCATCTGTAAACATCCCAAATTTTCACCTTCATCCAGTGTTTATATATTTCATGTGTCATTGCATATCATTGCATGCATTCGGCATACCATTTCATTGCATTGCATGGCATTACATCTCATTTTCGAGATCCAACACTCCTGTTTTCAAAATATTTAATCCAGATTCGGGTTTTAAAACTTTTTCTTTCAAAATCAATTTTAAAACCTGGGTTTTTAATCAGCATTTTGTCATTTGCCAACCCCCAAGACCTTATATTTCGAAATGTTTTCTCATAAAACAATCTGGATTCATTTTAAACTCAATTTTCAACTGATTTCAATTCTCAAATAAGACCCATCTAGGTGGTGTCTTTCTGGATTCCTTCATCTATCAAATTTCTCAAAAATTTCAGAGTCCTAGTTGGATCAGGACTCTATCTTTTTATCTTTTTAAAACATTTTCAAAACTCTATTTTGATTTTAAACCAGTTATGGTCATATCCCTTGTCCATTTCCTCTGTTTTAGCCAAAATCTTAGAGTCCTAGTTGGATCAGGACTCTTTTTCCAGAGTCCTAGTCGGATCAAAACTCTACTTTTCACTATCTTTTGAACTGTTTTCGGAGAAAACCTTTCAAAATCTTCTGTTTTGGCCAAAATTTTGGAGTCTAAATTGGATCAGGACTCTTCTTCAAGAGTCCAGTCAGATCAGGACTCTTCTTTAGAGTTTTAATCGGATTAGGACTCTAATCTTTTACAGTTATTTTATCTATTTTCAATCAAATCTTTCAAAATATTTCAAAATGAGTCAGAAACTCAGAGTTTTAGTCAAAACAGGACTCTGTTCAGAGAGTCCTAGTTGGATCAGGACTCTGATCTTGATTTCAATTTTGAAAGAATCTTTCAAAAATCTTTTCATCTATCAAAATTGTTACACTTTTATCAAAAAAAATTAAAATTCTGAGGTTTTATCCCAGAGTCCTGATCAAATCAGGACTCTACCCCAGAGTCCTGATCGAATCAGGACTCTATCCAAAATTGGTTTTCATACTTCATTTTCTCTGGTTTTCAAAAGCTTTGCCCAAATTTCATCATTTACTTATCAGAAAACCAAAATTCTTAGAGTTCTGATCGAATCAGGACTCTTTCTTAGAGTCCTAATCAGAACAGAACTCTGAACCAAAACTTCAATTTCATCCTGTTTTTAACTATTTTTCAAAATTCTCTCATTTGTTTTCTCAGAAAATCCAAAAATCTGAGAGTCCTAGTTCAATTAGGACTCTGTCTCCAGAGTCTCAGTTGAATTAGAACTCTGGTTTATTTCAATATTCGTTATTATTTTCGCTGCTTTCACAAGTTCTTTCATCTGCTTCTCAGAAAAATACAAAAAAAATCTAGAGTTTTAGTTCGATCAGGACTCTATCGCGGAGTCCTAATCCAGTCAGAAGTCTGTTTTAAAGTTTGTTTTTACTTTCATTTTCATTTATTTTCATTTGTTTTAAAAAATTAGGTCATTTTGCAGAGTCCAGTTAATTCAAGACTCTATTTCAGAGTTTCAGTTGAGTTAGGACTCTAACCCTGACTGCATTTTTAACTTGTTTTTACCAGTTTTGATAAAATCTTTCAAAAACTTCTTTATTTGGCTTTTAAAATCCCAAAATCTCAAAGTCTTAAAGTTTCAGGACTCTAGCCCAGAGTCCTAGTTTGCTTAGGACTCTATTTTCAAGTCATTAAATTTTATTTATTGATTTTAACCCCTTTTCAAAACCATTTTCAGTCTTTATTTCAAATTTTTAAAACTTCGATGTGGGGCCCACCCAGTTGGCACCATATCCAGAGGAGTTCTGACTCAGTCAAGACTCGGCACCATTTCAAAACTTTCAATCTCAAAGTCTTCTTTTGAATCTCCTTTGAAAAACCCTCTCATTTTCAAGTTTTAAAATTGTTTTTAAAAATTCAATAGGGGCCCACTCGGGGTGGCGCCACATTTGAAGAAGTCAAGGTTAGACTAGGGTTAGTCATTGTCCTAGTTAGGTTAGGGGTTTAGAGGAGTCAAAAGCAATTTTAAAAATTTATTTTATTTAAGTTTTAAACCATTGGTTTTTAAAGGTTTTAAATTCAGGTTTTAAAAACCAAATGTGGGTCCATACTAGGTGGTGCCACATTTGGACTTTCTAGGGTTTAATTAGGGATTAATTAGAGTCCATTTAGGTTAAAATTCTCCAAAAAAATCGTCCTCCCCATGTGGTTTATCAAAAACAATTAAAAAGAGTCCAAAAACTCAAAACTCTTCATAAACAAATAAAAAAAAACCTATAAATAGGGGACCTAAAGGGGGTCAAAGAGAGCTCTTTTCTCTCTCAAATTTTCGTGGCTTCTCTCTCCTCTCCAGAACCTCCACCTTCCTCCATTGCAGCTGCAGCCCCAAGGTGAGTTATTTAATATTATTTTTTTATTAGTTTTTTTATGATTTTACAATAGATTTCACCATGGAAACTCCTCTTTCATGGATTTAACCATGGATTCAACCTCAAGTTCAATTCAAGAAGATGATCTAACCCTATTCCATTGGTATTTTCCATGATTATAATCCATTAGAATTGATTATTGCATTATTTTTTATATTCTTAACCAAGAAAAACATGAGATTTAACCGATTAAATGGATTAAATCCATGGTTTCAAGGGTAAAAGCAATTACAGCCATAGATTCCCTGCATTTTATTTCTTTCTTTGCTTATTTATGTTTATTACATGTTTTCCAGCATAGAAATAAATTTTATTTTACTGTTTTAATATTTTCTTTATTGTTTTCATTGATTAATGCATGCTTTATTAGGTTTTATCAAATTTCTGTGTGTTTTAAGCTTGAATCAGCAAAGAACATGTTATTTCGTATTGAAGTACTCACTATAAATTTCTGATTTTTTAATATGTGATGCATGGATATGTGAGTGAACTACTGTAAACATTTCGGATGTTTTGGAATTCGGGAACTCTGTCAAAAAAATAAAAGATTAAACCGTGATTTTCAGTCGTTCAGAATCGATATTGAAATTCATAGGTAACTTGCAGTTGGGATATTTCTCTCATCTGATATCTGATTCAAGATCCGTAACTTGCAGTGGATTTCTATTGATGCGATCTATTTACTGTGAAATTTTGATAATTTTTAGCCTTTGTTTAATATTTTTCCGCTGTCAGAGAATCAGATTTGAGATTTAAAACTCGTTAGGGTTTACCAAAACCCTAATCTGACTTGTGTTGATCATAGATCTCAGACCGTAGATTTGATTCATTATCTGTAAAAAAGGAGTTTCATTATTTTTATGTCTACTATTTAATGCAAAAAGTTTAGAAATTTTTGATTAAATTTGCTATTTATTTCTGTATTTTCAACCCGAAGTATCTGTTTTAACCAATGCTAGATTCATTAAATTTTAGTCCAGATTGCCGGAAGGGTTTCTCCCTAACCAAAGATGCTTTTTCCGATCTGTAAAAAAGGAAGTTTTTGTTTTTATGTTTAATTTATCTCTGTAAAATTTCAAAAATTATATTTTTATTGGCTCCTGATTCGAGTCTAACATTGGAACTGGTCTGTGAACATTGGTGAAAATAGCTTATTTTAGGGTTTTAATACAATTTTCAAATTGGAATAATGTCAAAAATATATTTTTATGACTCCAACCTGATTTTAGGGTTATAATTAGTATAGGTGTCGGTTTTTATTAAATTTGGAATTCATTTGATGCTTGAATAGATCAAATTGCAAAACAGGGTACCTGAAAGATCCAAAAACACTGCCAAAATCAAGATATTTGTGATATTTGTTGATTTTCGTGTATAATTTCAATTTTAGGGTTTGTTCATGTTTAGAATCATATTAGTATGTTTCATGTTTGATTTTATGTTTATTTCAATCATAAATCCCAAGTTTTTACCAAAATCTATTTAAGAAAACGCTGATTTCAAGGCCATAGTCTTGCTATCAGGGGCATTTTGGTCATTTGACCTAAATTTCGAAATTCTAAACTCTAATTTTTATATTTTCAATTATGTCACATCATATTTGGTTTAATTTATCTTCATTTTAATTTTAAAACTTGCATTTTACAAAATATCTTTCTGAAAACCTTGATTTCAAGGCCATAGTCCTGCTATCAGGGGTATTTTGGTCATTTTGATCCTAGATTCGAAATTTTAAATATAATTTTCATATTTATTCTATTTTATTTCATATTTTATTAAGTTTATATCAAGGAATCATGGAAAAAGCCTTATATTTAGCAAAATCCAGCAATTTCCAGATATTGCTGGATAAACCTAGAAAAGTCAACATATCTTCACTAACAAGTTTTCTAGTTTTGCAGGGACATTGAAGACTTTACTTTTATGTATTTAAATTCAATTAGTAATGTAAATTAAATGTAAACTTTGGAATAAGAATTTCAATTTCTGCTTAGATTAGGATTTGCATTGCATATAGTTTTAAACTTTGATATATAACTGCTATGTATGCATTATTCATGTACATTTTATAAATCCACTATGGTCTACACGAATGGCACGTGCACAAGCTCTTATGGAGTTGACAAACTCGGTGGAATTTGTATTTATGGCCATAGTCAGAATACGAATGATACCCAAATTTGTAATCTTCGTATTAGCCACATTCAACCTACACTCTTAGGCTAACTTCAAAAATGCACTGCATTTCTCAAAAATATAAAAAGGATTTCCTCAATTTCTCAAAATCAAGTCTTTCAAATCCACATTCATTCATTTCATTCATTTACAAATTCCAATTTCAATTCAGAGAAATCAATTTTCTCAAAATTTCTAAGTCTTATTCCAAAATCGATTTTCTCAAAACTCTAAGTTTTCAAATGATATTTCAAGTATTTTTTAAAGTTCAAAATTCGATTTTCCAGGTTATAGCTTCAATTTCTAAGTTCTAATTCAAAGAAATCAAGTTTTTCAAAGTTATTTGAAATTCCTCAAAATCGATTTTCACAAAACTTCAAGATTTCTTCAAAAATCGATTTTCACTTTCTTCAGAAATATTCTTTCACCATGATTCACGATTTTCCAAGTAACATCTTTTCCAAGAATCTCCAAATATTTTCCAATATTCAAATCAAACATCATGTTTTCAAATATGCATTTTCAGAAATTCATAGCACATGTCTGATTCTTTGTGCATTTAGGAAATAGAACTCGATTTAGACAAGTTGAGCAAAGCTAAGCACACAATTGATCCTTGGTTCGATTACCCCTGGTAAAGGCGCCAGGAACGGTTGAACCTCGTACCGACAAGCGAGTCTCATTCTTTGAAATTATCCTGCATTTTAAAACGGAGGCGAGTTATTTTTAAAATCTTTTTCAAAGGTCAGTTTGACTCGCAAAAGTAAAAATTTTGCGATGATAACAGCTACAAAGAAAGGTTAGTAGCAAAAGATATTTACAACAGGAAGGATTGGACTATCATGAGATGTTTGATCTCATAGCAAAATTGATTATATTACTGTGAAATGTCTTCTTATTGTTGTTGCTATTCGAAAGTGGACTCTACATCAAATGGATATTCATAATTCTTTCTTACATGGTGACCTCTATGAGAAAGTTTATATGGAGAAACCACTAGGGTTTTTAAGTCAGGGGAAGTCTGTTGTGTGCAAATTGAACAAGTCTTTGTATGGTCTCAAGCAGGCACCAAGAAACTGGTTTGCCAAGTTCTCAAGCGCTCTCATTGGTTAGGGTTCTCTTAATCTAAAGCAAATTATTCTTTATTTACATACATTCAGAATAATTCATCCATAGTTTTTTCAGTGTATATAGATGATTTAATAATTATAAGAAATGATGAAAAGGATATGACAAGACTCAAGGTCCACTACAACAAAGCAGTGGATTAGCGACAACCTCATTATGTTGCTAAACAGCTTAGCGACGAAGTAGCGACGGATATCTTATGTCTTGAATTTTTTGACGCTAACTGGCGACGACATAAATTTGTCGCTCGTTCCATCGCTAATTGCGACGAAATAATGAACGACTGATTCTGTCGCAAATCCGTCGGTACTAAACGGCGACCTCGACTTGGCGACGGATTTACAGTCGTCGCTAAATTATATGTATAGCGACGGATATATCCGTCGCTAATTCATCGCAAACAAGAAAAAAAATAAAAAAAATTTATTTGAAAATTAAATATCGAGAACGCTACAATTTATATTTCCTGTATAATTTATATTTCTTGTAAATAAAAAACAAAGTACACATAAAATTACATATAAAAGGAAACTAAAACAATTAATCGTTCCACTTTAAAATTCTTAAGTTTAATTATTTACAATTCAACAATTACATTTTCAAAACAAAAAAAAATAGAACAAATTCAACACATTAATCTATTCATCGCCAAGATTTTGTGCGTCTTCTTGTTTATTGCCTTGATCTGTCTCTTCAGCTCCGCTACGCTGATTATCGCCAGCAACCTACACAAGAAAAGAACAATCAATATTGATAAACAAAATATATTGAAATAAATTATACACTATATGTGATTCTATCATGTGCTCATATGTGTTCTAAGGCAGTAAAAAAACTCTATATGTGATTCTATCATGCTCATATGTGCTCTAAGGCAGGCAAAAAACTCTATATGTGATTCTATCATGAATGATATATGTTCTAAGGCAGTAAAAAAACTCTATATATGATTATATCATGCTCATATGTGTTCTAAGGCAGCCAGAAAAACTCTATATGTGATTCTACCATGCTCATATGTGCTCTAAGGCAGGCAAAAAGCTATATATGTGATTCGATCATGCTCATATGTGTTCTAAGGTAGTCAAAAAAACTTTATATATGATTTTATCATGCTCATATGTGCTCTAAGGCAGGCAAAAAACTTTATATGTGATTATAGCATACTCATATGTGCTCTAAGGCAGGCAAAAAGCTATATATGTAATTCGATCATGCCCATATGTGTTCTAAGGCAGTCAAAAAACTGAATATGTGATTATAGCATGCTCATATGTGTTCTAAGGCAGTCAGAAAAACTCTATATGTGATTCTACTATGCTCATATGTGCTCTAAGGCAGGCAAAAAGTTGTATATGTGATTCTAGCATGCTCATATGTGCTCTAAGCCAGGCAAAAAGTTGTATATGTGATTCTAGCATGCCCATATGTATTTTACGGCAGTCAAAAAACTCAATATGTGATTATAGCATGCTCATATGTGTTCTAAGGCAGTCACAAAAACTGAATATGTTAAGGCAATCAAAGTTACATGAAATCTAACGACATGCAATATATTGCATGAAACTTTCATACCTGAGAGGGACCTGCAATCAAAGTTCCCCTGTTCAGCAAAAAACTGTTGAACTCAGCTCGGAGAACATCAGCGGCGGTTTCATGAAAGTAGTCACGCATTATATCTTTCACGATCTGGCGTACATCATCACCGGAAAGAATAGGATGTTGCTTGGAGCTTATGTCAATGGAAGAAGTCTGTGAGCCGTAACTGGAAGAAGGAATAACAGGTGAAGTGTTCATATTACTCTCAAACCCGAACACACGACCCTTTTTTGGTTCACCTGCTATAGTCACCCATGCTGCAGGATCAAATGATGGATGCTGAGTAGAGTCATTGTCATATCGCTCTACCATCTGTTGCTCATATGCCTCCTACAAAATAATGTTTATATTATGCATTAATAATTAATGATAACATTGTGATAACTTGCATATTGCAATGATTATTAATAGAATAAATACATATTGTTGTTGTTCTCGCCTTCTCTGATACGAAGTCTCCCGTGGTCTTTCGTTTATGTGTTTCAACAAACACATCAATGCCTCTTTTTTCTGCTTTCTGCGAAGTTAAATGATAAAAGATTTAGTTAACAAGTTTGCAACAATACTTATAAAATTGATATTACATATTGATAAGTTACCATTTTCTTCAGATGGTTCCCAAAAGTCTTAGATCCACCTGTGTGTAGATGGGCTTCAGGCATTTTCGTTCGATTTTGTGCAGCCTTCGCAGAGCGATTTCAAAATGCATCGTCTGCCCACTTGTCGCACATTCCCTCCAAATAATCTTTTCTGATAGTAATAGAGTCATGGCCCTTCCACTGTAGTGGATCATCTATTCCGCCAGATGTTTTTTTTGTTGCAGTCTTCATATTGTGTAGCATGTCTGCAAATAGATTGGCAGCCACCCTCTGCCACACCTTCCTTGTATCATGTTCCTCCACCGTAGTCGCGAAGCGATTCAAAGCCTATATATATTTTCAAAAAGTTAGTAGACATAATTATAAAAAAAATTTAAATATGAAACACATTAACTATGACAAACAACTGTATACCGTGAATGAGGACCACAATCTGTCTATCACCTCTTTTGGATACTCTTTTTATTGAGCGACTGGTCCTAGTAGATGTTGAAGAAGTGAATTCTTAATCTCACGTACTACTTCTTGTGGCTCAAACCTCGTGCTGTATATGAATTGGTACACAGTAAATATCAATATAAAATATTTATAAGATATGCAATAATTGAAAACGAAATACTTACGGTCGATTATCGATATACACTATTTGAATGAGTCTTCTTGTGCCAGACTGAGAAGACCCTGCATCCTGTGTTGGCTTCTGACTTGTGTGGTCAACTGGTGTAGGTGGGTCGTGTACAGGCGAAACATCATCTGTAAAAAAATACGTTAGAAATTCTCAGAATGCGCATTTCAACTAATCAAGCATCCAATTAGTTAAATGATATACCTATCATAGGAGCCTGTGAAGATGAAGGTTGGGCCTGGCTACTACTGGATGAACGACTACTGTAACCTCCACGAACCATATTCTAATAAATAACAAATGTTATACAATACATTCAAATAATTCGCATCAAGTATTACAATACATTCAAATCATTCGCATCAAGTATTGCAATACATTTAAATAATTTGCAACAAGTATTACAATACATTCAAATAATCCAAATCATTCACATCAAGTATAATACAACTTATTCATTCGCATCAAGTATTACAATGCATTCAAGTCATTCACATCAAGTATTACAATACATTCAAGTCATTCACATCAAGTATTATAATGCATTCAAGTCATTCACATCAAGTATTGCAATGCATTCAAATCATTCACATCAAGTATTGCAATGCATTCAAATCATTCACATCAAGTATTACAATACATTCAAATAATTTGCATCAAGTATTGCAATACATTCAAATAATTTAAATCATTCACAACAAGTATTGCAATACAACCCATTCATTCGCATCAAGTATTACAATAGATTCAAATCATTCACATCAAGTATTGCAATGCATTCAAATCATTCGTATCAAGTATTACAATACATTCAAATAATTCAAATTATTCACAACAAGTATTGCAATACAACTCATTCATTTGCATCAAGTATTACAATACATTCAATTAATTAAAATCATTCACATCAAGTATTGCAATGCATTCAAATAGAGGTTTGTATTACAAGATTTTGCTCATTAGCTTGAGAATTCTTCCTCGTCACTTGTTTGACTTTCTTCTTCTTCTTCTTCTTCTTCATTGTTTACCCATCCACTTGGTATATCATTTGGATCACATTCTTCTATGAATGTTTCATCGGCCAATTGAGATATGACATGCATATCATGCGCAACATCGTGACCATAAGAGAAGTCATAGATATCATCTAATTGATAGTAATCATTGTCTTCAGCTAACTTGCCTTCCTGTAATTGATCATACTCAAGGTATAGTTTGGACTTCACCTTGCAAGCTGTCCACCATTCATTTATATTTGACTTTTTTATACTTGGATATGAAGTATAATAAACTTGTTGAGCTTGCAAGGCTAATATGAATGGTTCATATGTTCTAAACCTTGATTTATGATTCACCTCCACAATGTCTGAGGCTTTGTCGAGTCTTGTTGCAGTTGGATCAAACCAATGACACTTGAATAAAGTTACCCTATTATTTATGCCTAAGTAAGTCAACTCTATTATTTCCTCTATAACATTGTAGTAATCATGTTCATTTTCACCGTAGTTGCTACCCTTGACACACATGCCACTATTCATCATTGATTTGTTTATACCATAATCTTTTGTATAGAATCAATAACCATTTATGATGTACTCGTTGTAGCATTGCACAACTTTGGTCGGACCATTTTCTAAATCACATATTCCTTGATATTTAACATCACCATGGCGAACCTATGCACAGACATAAACAATGATTGTGATCACTACCAATTAAGTAACTTAGTATTGTTTACAAGTACAAAATTTATGTTAGCGTTCTTACCAACTGTTTCAACCACTCCACAAACTTAGTTTCACATTCTTTTTGTACTTCTGCATCAGTGAGATGTGAAACTTCTCTTCGCAACTCCAGATTAAATTGTCTGCAAACCACAAAAACTTATATTACTGAACCATGTATGCACGTATAGAACATAAAAGGATTTATAATTGTGTTGCGTCTACATATACTTACTCAATGTATGGGTCGATCGCTGAGCAATTAAAATGAATATAGATGTGTGTTGCGTCTTGCTCTCAATCTGTCAAGAGCCTTGATCAGCAACTACCAAATGCGTGCCCAAGTGGTTGAAATATCGACAGCTTGTCAGCTACAGTAACTTGTTCTCCATCATCGTTACGAGGCGGGCATGTATAACGTGGTGGAATGTGAGGTTCAAAGTACATAAATGAGAAATTTGAAATCTCTTCTAAAGTGTACGGCTCACAAATAGAGCCTTCTACTCTTGCTTTATTACGAACCTTTTTTTTAGGTCAAACATGCATCTGTCAAAAATATATATTTCAAATTTGAAATATATGTCATTAAAGAGACAAATATAAAAAAGCATATACCTTTTAAATGGGTACATCCATCGATATTGCACAGGGCCACCAACCCTTGGTTCATATGGCAAATGTATAATCAAATATTCCATAACATCGAAAAATGATGGCGGAAAAATCTTTTCTAGCAGACAAACAGTGGTGATGACAGAGTCTTTGAGATTATTTACATCAGATACTGCAACTTTCAATGCGCACAATGTTCTAAAAAATCCACTCAACTCAGACAATACTCCCCATATAGGTTTGTCTAACATATCATGGAATGCTAGGGGTATCAATCATTACATAATGACATGACAATCATGGCTCTTCAACCCATATAATTGTCCATCGTCAATCTTCACAACCCGAGCAATGTTAGAGACATATCCATCTGGAAATCTCATTTGTTTCAACCATTGGCATATATGCTTTATTTGATCAGGTCTAAGCACGTACTTTGTTGTATGTTTTAGTACTTTGTCATTATACTCTTTGAGTTCCAATTCTGGTATTTTACATATTACTTTTAAATCCATACGAGCCTTCGAATTATCCTTCATTTTCCCTTTAACATTCATTATTGTATTAAACACATTATCAAACACATTTTTCTCCACATGCATCACATCCAAATTATGTCGTATCAATAGGGTCGACCAATATGGTAGTTCCCAAAAAATAGATTTTTTTGTCCAATTGTGATCCTTCCCAAATCCATGGAAAGGTGTTGGACTACGGGCATCTGTTAATACATCTGAAAAGTATCTCAATCTTATTAGAATCTCTATGGCAGACAATCTTGTGGATGGACCTTCCATTTCAGTTGTGCCTGCTCTAAACGCATTTTTTTGTCGTCGAAACGGATGGTCGCTGGGTAGAAATCGATGATGGCACTCAAACCAGCAAGGCTTCCTTCCATGCATCAATCTAAAAGCTTTAGAATCCTCCATGCAGTACAGACATGCCAACCTCCCATGTGTGCTTCAACCAGATAACATACCATATGCAGGGAAGTCACTGATTGTCCATAGAACAACGGCCTTCATATTGAAATTTTGTTTTTTGTGGGCATCATACGTGGTAACATTGGCATCCCACAGTACTTTTAGTTCATCAATCAATGGCCTTAAATATACATCAAGATTTTGGCCAGGTGAGGTCAGACCAGGGATCAATAGAGACAAGAAAAGATTTGGACGTTTCATACACAAGCTTGGTGGAAGGTTGTATGGAGTTACAAATACTGGCCAGCATGAGTATGGAGTTGATCTACCCCCAAATGGATTAAATCCATCTGTACATAGACCGAGTCTAACATTTCGCACTTCCATTGCGAAGTTCTGATGAGTACGATCAAAGTGCTTCCAAGCTTCAGCGTCAACAGGATGCGTGATCTTGTTTTCATCGTGTCGAACTTTATTTGCATGTCATCTCATGTGTTTAGCTGTTCTTGAATACATATACAATCGTTGCAATCTAAGAGTGATAGGAAAGTAGCAGAGCGACTTGTATGAAACTTTCTTTGATCTCGTGCTACCATTGCCTCTTGTCTTTGGCTTGAACCGAGGATGCTTACATGATGAGCATGATATGTTATTTTTCTGATCCTTGAAATACAACATGAAGTGATTTGGACAAGCATCAATCTTTTTATACCCCATACCTAGAGTGTTGACCATAAATTTTGCACGATAGAAATTTTGTGGCAATTTCTCATCTTTGGGCAACATACACTTCACAATCATGCACAAATGGTCAAAACATAATTGACTTAAATTATACTCGGACTTCAAATTCATTAGTTGAAGAACTGCAGACAAGATAGTGTGACTCTCGCAACCGTTCCAAAGTGGCTCATCAGCATCTCTAAGTAAATCATAAAATCTACTAGCTGCATCGTTTAGTTATTCTTCATCTACTGCAGTTCTTATATCACTAGGACTCATAGCAGAACCCAGTTCTGTTCCTGCGGCATCAAATATCAAATTCATATATGGATTATTGTGCACCAAATTCACCCGTGCATCAAAATTGTTTCTGAATTCTTCTCCATGAAACGTCCAATTCTGATAATCACTCACAAAACTCTTCTTGTATAGGTGATGTCTAACGCCATGAGGTTCTACAAATCGATTATTCTTACAAATCTTGCAGAGACACCTAATCTGACTTGTGGGATCCACTGTATTGACACTTGTCATTGCAAATTCAATAAAACTTTCAACACCATCAATATATTCATGTCATAACTCATTGTCCACTATCCTACGGTACATCCATTCACGGTTTGTAATCATTTTCGTATGATTTTACGAATAATAACCTAACCAGTTAAAAGAGAACCATCAAAATGCTATGATAAAGAAAATATCAAATTTATCATGCAATATATGATGTCATATAATAACAAGAATTATGATGCATGCATTGATAACTTCATATTTTCATGTGCAAACTATTAATGACACGATACATTCATTTGAAGCATGCTTTCATTATACAATTTCACATGGAAACCATAATCAAGTTGAAAGTAACTACATGCAAGCATGGATACAATTACATCAAACATTGCAATACATCGAAATCATTCATATCAAACAAATGTCAAATATGTACATGCAGCAAACACACCTCAATATTCCACTAACTACTATCATGCCTAGCATGGAATCCTTACTCCAAAAATAAGAACACTTCTATTCTCATACATTAAAATCATGCTCAGCATGATCTCCGAACTCCAACAAAACAGCCCTAGATATCAACAACTAAGTGAGTGTGTGAAAAATAAAATGTTACATCCAATAAATTAAATAACATGTGATGCGCTTGCATCACTTACTAACCACGGGTATTTACCCGATTTGCATTGTTTTTGTCACTTACTTACCATGGGTGGCTGAGCATAAGCGGGTTTCGTTGAGAAATCTGCAAAAAACATTGTTTTAAAATGAAGTCACCACCTGCCAAAAAAAACTGAGGCAAATGAAAACATCTTGCATAGGCCTTGAGAAGCCCAGCACCCAATGGCCTACCAAAATGCATGGGGTCGACCTCCTGCAAAAAAATGCATGGGGTCGACCCCCTGCTGGAAAACGCAGGGGGTCGACCCCCTGCCGAAACCGCAGGGGGTCGACCCCATGCCAGAACGTAGGGGGTTGACCCCCTGCCGGAACAACAGGAGGTTGGCCCCCTATCGAAAAACGTAGGGGGTCGACCCCCTACCAAAATTTTACAAATTACCTGTCTCCGAGCTGCGACAGAAGGCTGACGGGGATCGGCAGCCGGTGGACGGTGGGGGACGGAGAGAGGTTGATAGGACGGTGGGAGGGAGAGGGCGGCGGGAGGGAGAGGGCGACGGGCGGGAGCAGCGAAAGAAGAAAAGAAAAAGAGGGTTGGGATTAAGGTTATGCGACATTTAGCGATGGCTTAATTCTGTCACTAAGCCGTCGTAAATCAAAACACAAAAATGGCGACGGAATATATTCCGTCACCAATTCAGTCGCTAAATCACGATGAAATATTTTATGTCGCAAAAGACGTCGCTAAATTGTGCGTCCATTACGACAAAATATTCTCTCGCAAAATCCGTCGCTAATTAGCGATGGATTTTGTGACGGGATATATTTCGTCGCTATTTTCGTAATTTTCATTGATTATAGCGATGGATGTGTTTCTCTCGTTAATCCGTCGCTAACTAGCGATGGAATACTTCTGTCGCTAATCACCTATTTTCTTGTAGTGGTCTATTTAAATCAACATTTTCACATGAAAGATCTTGGTGCTCTCAAATATTTCCTAGGTATTGAGGTGGCTAGGTCCAAAGCAAGAATTTATTTCTCTCAAAGAAAATATTCCTTAAAATTTATTGATGAAATGGAATTATTGAGTGCAAAACTTGTTGAATTTCCTATGGAACAATGTCAGTGCTTAAGTTCTTTGGAAGGAGATCTACTTGAGAATCCTTATGTATATCAGCGTTTGGTTGGACGTCTGATTTACCACACTATTACCTAACCTGATATTCTATTTTTAGTCCATGTCTTAAGCTTATTTATGCAATATCCCTGATGTCCTCACATAGAGGCTGCCATGAGAGTTGTTCGCTACCTCAAGAAGAATCCTGGCTAAGGAATTCAGTTGCATGTGTCATCATCATTGCAAATCAAGGCATTTTGTAATTCTAATTGGGTTGGATGCCCAAATTCTTGCAAGTCAGGCTACTGTATTTTTTTAGGACAAAGTCTAGTCTCATAGAAATCTAAGAAACAAAATATTGTATCTTGATCTTTTGCAGAAGCAGTGTATACCACTACAAGAAAAATGTTAATTAGCAACAGAAATTTGTGATAGAAATAATTCATGGCAAATTTGTGATGGATTAGCTAGAGAAAACCAGTCGTCCCTAAAATTGGAATTAGTTGCAGAATTAGCGACGAAAAAAAATTTGTCTCAAAATCCATCGCTAATTAACGACGGATTAGCGACAAAAAAAATCTATCTCAAACTCTATCGCTAATTAACGATGAATTAGCGATGGAAAATTTTTATCTCAAACTCCATTGCAACTTTGCGATGGATGAGCGACAAAAATTTTTTGTCGCTAATTAGCGATAAAATTTATTTGTCGCTAAGCCATCGCTACTTTTCAATATGAAATGGCCCATCTAGGGCACAAAATTCTCTCCCTACTCTCTCTCTCTCTCGTCGATCCACCTCCCTTTTTCCTCTCTCGCTCGATCCCCCTCTGTCGCCTCCCATCCTTTAAGCAAACACCGGCGACTGAAGCAGCCAGCCACCCCTCCAAACACCACCACTGCCTCCTTCCCTACTGCCACCGACGACCACCAACCATCGGCCACCTCCTCTTTGATCGGCGCCATCTCCCCTTTTTCCCTCAGCGACCCCGTTGGCGACCCACCGCTTGTTCCTCCTGCTCTGGCAACTCGGTCGAAGTCCACCAGTGACCATGCCGGTGAGCTCGCCTGTTTACTGCCTCTTGTACCCTCGTGCCTCCCCATGTCCCTCTTTCCAACCTGTCGGTACGGGGGGGGCTGCCGCTGGGGGGCTCCGCCCCCTTGCCCTTGTTTAAGCAACAACGGCAGGAGAATCCCCCACCCTTGCCTTTGTGTTTGCTTGGCCAGCAGGGGCTCCACCCCCTGCCTTTGTTTTCTTTCGGCTGGCAAGGGGTTCAGCTCCCTGCCTTTGTTCTCTTTTGGTTGGCAGGGGGACTCTGCCCCCTGCCATTGTTGCTTCTCGACGGAGGGTTGAGCCCCCCATCTTTGTTTTCATTTGGTCGGTAGGGGGCGAAGCCCCCTATCCTTGGTTCTTTCAGTCGGCAGCAGGTGGAGCCCCTCCGCCCTCTGCCCACTTTATTTCTCTAGTCGACAGGGGCTCTGCCTCCTTGCTGTTGTCTTTTCTTGTCGGTCAGGGAGGGTGAAGCCCCTACCTGAGTGGTTCTTCTATAGACAGGGGGAGGGGACTCTACCCCTATTGTGCTCCCCTTTTGTCAGGCAGGGCGAAGCCCCCTGCCTGTGTCTTTGGCTTTGGCCGGCAACCTGTTTTCTTCTGCTTCTCTTTGTGTCTTTGTCTTTGTCTTTGTCTTTGTCTTTGTCCAGCAAGAGTAATGTGCATTGTAGGTGAGTAGCAGAGCAAAATGTGTGATGTTTAATCCTAAGCATCGCATGCGGTTTAAAATGTCATGCAAAAATAAACAAGAAAAATGCAAATGCAAAAGCATGCAAATTAGGTAAATACCTGTGGTGAGTAAGTGATGCAAGTGCATCATATGTTATTTACTTTCTTGGATGCAACACCTTTCTACTCACACACTCACTTAGTTGTGGATATCTATGACTGTTTTGCTGGAGTTTGGAGATCATGATGAGCATGATTTGAATGTATGAGAATAGAAGTGCTCTTATTTTTGTAGTTTGGAGACCATGCTAGTCATGGTTGCAGTTAGCAGAATATTGGAGTGAGTTTGCTGCAGGTACATGTTTGACATTATTGTGATATGAATGATTGAATGTATTGCAATATTTGACATGACTATCCATGCTTGCATGAAGTTATTTTCCATTTGATTGTGCATTCTATGTGAAATTGTATCATGAAAACATGCTTAAAATGAATGTATCATGTTTGTGAATGTGATTTCATCTTTCTAAATATCCTTGTGATATGCATAAATATGATGTGATGGTGTTACACAGAAAAATATTGAATTATCAATGTATTCATAATATTTCATGGAATTGCATTTTATGTTAAGCATGTTTGTGGTAGAGAGGGAAAGAAATTTATGCATCAACTGAAACAAAAAAATTGCTCATCAACAGTCACCAAACAAGAATTTCTAACAGATTTGTAAACCACAACAAAGTGTTAACCAACTCAACAGAAGCAACAAGCAAAATGAAGACTTTATAACCTATAATATGCAAATTATAAGAAACCAACAAGGAAGAATCAATCATTTCATTCTCATTAACTTGAAAAAATAGAACCTACTTTGTAATTTCATCTGAATGTATGGAAAACTACTTTTGCTTGACAATAGTTTTCTTGGAGGTGAATGACATTATATATATATATATATATATATATATATATATATATATATATATATATATATATATATATATATATATATATATATATATATATATATATATATATATATCAAATGATTACATCCACTATCAATGCATGATAAATTAGATATTTTCTTCATCATAGCATTATTATGATTCTATTTTAACTAGTTAAGATAATATATGTAATATCATAGGACAAAATAGTTGCAAACCGTAAATAGATGTACCGTAGGATAGTTGATAATGAGGTGTTGCTTGAATATATGGATGGTGTTGACAATTTTATTGAATTTGCAATGGCAAGTGTCAGTACAATGGATCCCACCTGTCGGATCAGATTCCCCTACACGATGTGTTAGAACAATCGATTTGTAGAACCTCATGACATTAGACATCACATATACAGGAAGGGTTTTGTCACCGGTTAGATCAAGTTGTTGTTCTATGGACAATTAGTGACTTCCCTGCATATGGTATGTTATCTGATTGGAGCACACATGGGAGGTTGGCATGTCTATACTGCATGGAGGATACAAAATCTTTTAGATTGACACATGGAAGAAAGTCGTATTGGTTTGATTGTCACCGTCGATTTCTACCCAATGACTATTTGTTCTGACAACAAAGGAATGTGTTTCGAGCAGGCACAACTGAAATAGAAGGTCTACCTACACGGTTGTCTGGCATAGAGATTTTAAGACGATTGCGATACTTTCCATATGGACTGACAGATGTCCATAGTGTGATGCCCTTTCTTGGATTTGGGAAGGATCACAATTGGACAAAAAAATTTATATTTTGAGAACTATTATATTGGTCGACCTTATTGATGCGACATAATTTGGATGTGATGCATGTGGAGAAAAATGTGTTTAATAATGTATTTAATACAATAATGAATGTCAAAGGAAAAATGAAGGATAATCTGAAGGTCTGTATGAATTTAAAAGTAATATGTAAAAGACCAGAATTAAAACTTCAAGAGTACAATGACAAAGTACTGAAACCTAAAACACGGTACATGTTTGGACCAGATCAAGTAAAGTAGGTATGTCAGTGGTTAAGACAGTTGAGATTTTCAGATGGATACGTCTCTAACATTGCTCGGGTTGTGAAGATAGACGAAGGACAATTATATGAGTTGAAGAGTCATGATTGTCATGTCATCATGTAACGGTTGATTCCCCTAGCACTCCATGATATGTTAGACAAACCTATATGAGGGTATTATCCGAGTTGAGTCAATTTTTTAAAACATTGTGTGCATTGGAAGTCGTAATAACTGAGGTAAAGAATTTCAAGAATTCTGTCGTTACTACTATTTGTCAACTAGAAAAGCTATTTCGGTTAGCATTTTTTAACGTTATAGAATATGTGATCATACACTTGCCATATGAACTTAGGGTTGGTAGTCATGTGCAATATCGGTGGATGTACTCATTTGAAATATATATTTTTATTTATATTTTTCTCTCTAATGTTATTGGAAATTTATTGACAGCCTTAGAATACATATATGCATAATTGAATCACTATAAAAAAAATTGACAACCTTAGAACACATATATGCATGATTGAATCACTATAAATTTTTTTGATACCTTTTGAACTCATATATGCATGATTGAATCACTATAAAAATTTTATGACACCCTTAGAACACATATATGCATAATTAAATCACTATGAAATTTTATTGATAGCATTAGAACACATGTATGCATGATTGAATCACTATAAAAAAATTTTGACAACCTTAAAACACATATATGCATGATTGAATCACTATAAATTTTTTTTACTGCCTTATAACACATATATGCATGATTGAATCACTATGAATTTTTATGACACCCTTAGAACACATGTATGCATGATTTCATCAACCTTAGAACACATATATGCATGATTGAATCACTATGTAATTTTTTGACAACCTTACAACACATATATGCATGATCGAATCACTATGAACTTTTATTGATATCCTTAGAACACATATATGCATGATTGAATCACTATGAAATTTATTTGATAACCTTAAAAAACATATATGCATGTTTTAATCACTATGATATTTTTTTGACAACCTTAGAACACATATCTGCATGATTGAATCACTATGAATTTTTTTGTCAACCTTAGAACAAATATATAAATGATTGAATCAGAATAAAAAAAAATGACAGCCTTAGAACACATATATGCATGATTGAATCACTATAAATTTTTTTTGACAACCTTAGAACACATGTATGCATGATTGAATCACTATAAATATTTTTTGACTGCCTTATAACATATATATGCATGATTGAATTACTATGAAAGTTTTTTGACAACCTTAGAACATATATAAGCATGATTTCATCACTATACAAATTTTTTGACAACCTCTGAATTCTGTTAATGTCCTTCACTTTATTGTTAGTCTGTGTGTCATTCAGCCATGTTACTTTGATTGCCTTATATTAGGTGCATTGCATATAATTTATTTCATTATATTTTGTTTATCAATACTAACATTTTGGTTCTCTTGTAGGATGTTGGAGATGATCAACTTAGAGGAGTTGATGGAGGCATGGATGGAGGGGAAGATCGAGACAATGAAGAGGATGATGCTCTGAATCTTGGCAAGGATTAGCTTCATGTATTGAATTTGTTTCACGTACTTATTGTTTCAAATGAAACTCTTTGTATATGTTCACTTGTAATTAATTAAAACTTGGCGAGGATTATACTGGGTTGTTAAATTTGTTTTACTTATAAATTGTGTTAAATTTGTTTCACCTACTTTGTATATCAATTTTTTATGTGTTCTTTGTTTTTTATACACATGTTATATAAATTGTATAACGAGAAATATTTTCTCGATATTTATATTTTAAACAAAATTGTTTTATTTTTTTTTATTTTGCGACGAATTAGTGATGGATATTGTCCATTGCTAATATTCAGCGATGGATTTTCTAAAGAAATTCAGTCGCAAAATGATGATGGTATTTGACGATGAATAATATCCGTCAAGAATTTAGCGACGGATTAGGGACAGATATTTATCTGTCTCAAAAACTAAATCAGTTGATGTTTTGCGATGAAAAGTAATCCATCGTTAATCAGTTGGCGACGAATATTAGAGATGGATACGTATTTGTCGTTAAATTTTTGCGATGGATTAGCGACGGATCATGGCATTCGCTAATTCATTGCGAATTAGCAATGGAAGTAGTGATAGATCAGTTTTGTCGCAAATTAGCGATCAAAAAATTGTGACGGATGTTATCCATCGCTAAGTCGTCGTCAATCCGTCGCTAAACAGTTCAGCGATGGATTTGCGATGGCTTAGCGTTCGATAGCGTTCATCGTTAATCCGTAGAATTCTTGTAGTGTACGGCGATGGCCAATGTAGTTTGTGAAATAGTCTAGATAAAATATATATTAAAATCTTTAAGTTGTTCACCATCAGTGAATTATATTGTGACAATCAAACAACTATCCATATCGTTGCAAATCCAGTCTATCATGAGAGGACCAAACACATTGACCTAGACTGTCATATAATGCAAGAAAAAATAGTTGGAGTGATTAGAACCGCCCATGTTCAAACAAAGGACTAACTTGCAGACTTGTTCATAGAAGCTCTCAGAAAAAAACTATTTCAAAATCTTATTTTCAAACTGGGCATTAAAGATCTTGATGCTCGAGTTTGAGGGGGAGTGTAAAGAAAGAAAGGCTGGTTGTTCGTGTTAAGAAACTCTGTTTTGATGTCATATAATATGATACACTGTCTTATTTGAATTCATATGATATGATAATATGTCTTCTTGAAAAATGTTATATAATGACTAGATATGTTTTTGCCATATATCTAACAAGTATTTGATGCAAGGATATCTCACTCAAAAAGGATGGAGACCTCTTGTTCAAGTACAACTATGATGCAATCATACTCCTTGAAGAAAAAGCTTGTTGAGCCATGCACTCCTAAAGACCATCTAAAGAGATCGGCTTCCTCAAGTTGAAGATTTTTCTTCTTTATAGTCATTTGTAACAGAACCTTCAGAAGCATGCATATTGCATATTACATACTCACTCATAAAAGCTATTTCATAAAAGTATACGATAGTTTCAAAAAAGCTCCTTTTTGAAAACAAATAATTGTACCTTCTTACAACCCTTTATGAAAAAGGTATTTTGACATGATTTCAAAATGTAATAATTGTACCTTATATCATATACAAGACAAGTTGAAAAGTAATGATTTTAAAAGTAGGAAAAAGACAAAACATGAAATTGGATACACAAAGAAAACAAATATAATATGTTTTGAAAAGACTCTAGTTACCTTCTTTAAAGAAATGATTTCAAATATAGGAAAAAGACAAAACATGAAATCGGCTACACAAAGAAAATAAATATAATATTGGTTTTGAAAAGACTCTAGTTACCTTTTTACAAACTCATAGAATGTCGACTTACTTGAAGTCATCATTCTCTTTGTATAGCATTAAATACCTTCTGTAAAGAATCCTTATTAAATATCCTTCTCAAGAATGTCGACTTACTTGTAGTCTTCATTCTCTCTGTAGACTTTGAAAAACACAATATAAAGAAAACACTTGACATGACTATGCACAAATAAATATCTTAAAGCATTCATTGTACTTACACTCATTTAAAGTAAAGAAGTACTTATGTACCTCAAACCATTAATTAGAATAAAGACAAAACTACATAATAGCCTACTATCCAACGTTCAATGTACTATTGTAAGAAATAGACTTTTTACATAAAATATGTATTACCTAAAATACTACAACGACTAGTGTACCCTATATTTTACTTTTATGGAAAGAAGACTTTCTCGAATTTCTCTAAAGATGTTTTTTGAAATGACATGACATTTCACTTCTCAAAAAGGCTACGATTTTAAAAAGCCAACGACTATTTTTTTAAGCTATAAAAACACACTCAAATGAACTATTCAACAAGAAGGGAATGGAATAGACAAGTGAGCTTACAACGAGAAAAATACATATTCGATATTTGAAAGAGAGCCTAGAAAAAGAAAGAGAAAAGAAAGAGAAAAAGTCAAAAATAACTCTTTGACAAAGAGTATCTTCTGAGTGACAAACAGAACATTCTGAGAATCCTTCATTTGTGCATTCATATCATCCTGAAGGTTCTATAGGAAGTATTGTAACTTTTTGTTATTCATTGTATTCCTTCTTTATTGAAAGAAGTAGACCTCTGAGAAAGAGGGTGTTGCCCTTCTCTGTTGAGAGGAGAAGACCTCTGTGTAAGAGGGTGTTGTCCTTCTCTGTTGAGAGAAGAAGACCTTTGTGGAAGAGGATGTGCCCCTTCTCTGTTGAGAGAAGAAGACCTTTGAGGAAGAGGGTGTTGTACTATTTATCCGGTGACTCGGATGTTATAGTGGAAAGCTCAAGTGGTTTGCTTGGGGACTGGATGTAGGTCAGGGTTTTGATCGAATCAGTATAAATCCTGTATTTATTATGTTGTGCCTTATTGCTTTATTTTTTATTATATCAACTTGCATCGTATTTCACTATTCACCCCCCCTCTAGTGAAATTTCATTTGGTATCAGAGCAGGTTTGCTGGTTTCGACATAACAAATCTTCCAGCACATATGGCATCTACCTCTTATGCTCGTGATATTGAAGGTCAACACGCATCTCGTCCTCCTTTCTTCAACGGCTCCAACTATGGATACTGGAAGTGCAGAATGGCTATATTTCTCAAATCCATAGATTTTGCTGTATGGAAAATTGTTGAGCATCCATACACATCTCCTTTCGCAGACTATAACTTATGGTCTGATGAAGAAAAGAAAATGGCAAACCTAAATGCAAAGGCTATGAATGCCTTATATTGTGCCATCGATCAGAATGAATTCAATAGAATATCTATATGTGAATCTGCATATGATATTTGGCATTCTTTGGAGGTCATTCATGAAGGAACCAACAAAGTGAAAGAAGCCAAAATCTCATCTCTTGTCAGAAAATATGAGTTGTTCAAAATGAACAAAGATGAACCCATCACAGAGACGTTCACCAGATTCACCAACGATCTGAAATCTCTGGGTGTAACCCACTCTTAGACAGAAAAGGTGAAGAAAATCTTGAGATCTCTCACAATTGATTGGGAGAAAAAGACTACTGCTATTGAAGAAGCTCAAGATTTGTCCAAACTTACTCTGGACGATTTAATAGGCAATCTTATGGCCTATGAAGTCCATATGAAGGAAATAAGGGAAGAAGAACAACCTTTGAAGAAAACTCTAGCCTTCCCAGCCCTTTCTGAGGATGAGGACTCAGAAAAAGAAACTAAGATTGCGCTACTCACCAGAAAATTCCAGCGCTTTATGAGAAGGAACCGGCTTCCAAATAAGCACAAAGAAAGAAAAGACCCAAAAGAAGATTCTATGTGCTACCAGTGTAATAAGCCAGGTCACCTGAGATGTGACTGCCCTCTTCTCAAAAGAAAATTCAAGACTGAGGAACCAAAGAAAAGGTTCTTCAAGAAAAAGGCTTTGCATGCTCAATGGGATGATTCAGAACCATCCACCAGTGAAGAGTCAAATGATGATGAAGCAGAAATCGCCAACATGTGCTTCATGGCAGAAAGCTCTGTAAGTGAATCTCTTGATTTCTCCTTTGAAGAACTTCAAAATGCCTTTCAGGAACTTTTTGAAGAATCAAGGAAAACGATTCTCAAAAATAAACATTTGAAATCTGAGAATTTAGAGCTCATTTTGAAAAATGAAAAACTCAGTATTGAAAACTTTGAGTTACAAAAGAAAAATCTTCTTATCACTTCTGAAATCTCTTCTACCAGCTCCAAGACTAAAAATCTGCAAGTAGAAATTTCAGAATTAAAAAGTAAAACTGAGAACCTTATGAAAACGGTTTTCAAGTTTACTAAAGGAAAAGAGAACTTGGATAAACTCCTATCCTCTCAAAAAGTGTCTTTTTACAAGAATGGTGTTGGCTACTCTCATTTCAACAAGTCTTCTTGTATGAATCAAAAGACCACATTTGTGAAAAGTTCTTCTGAACCTAAAAATGAGCATTATAAGTTTAACTTCTTGAACTCCTCCAAGGCTGTAGACAAACCCAAATCTAAATGGATATGGGTTCCAAAGTCTAACAAAAAGGGACCCGACTGGGTACCAAAAAGAAATTTCACTTAATGTTTTGCAGGCTCCAAACAAGAAGAACAGATGGATACTAGACAGTGGATGTTCAAAACACATGACTGGACATTCAGACCTCTTTGTTGTTCTTGATAAAAAAGAAGGAGGAACCGTCACCTTTGGAGATAACAACAAAGGTTTGATAAAAGGTATTGGGAATATTGGAAATATAGATAAACCTCTTATCAAAGACGTTCTCCTGGTTAAAGGCTTAAAACATAACCTTCTAAGTATTAGTCAAATGTGTGATACAGGTTATAATGTTAGCTTTAATCATAATGCTTGTCTTATAGCAGACACCAACGAAAATATTATCTTAAAAGGTATAAGAAAAAATAATATATATAAACTATACCTAGAAAACATCACAGAACATTGCCTCATAGCTAATAATGACTCTCAACATTTATGGCACATGAGAATGGGTCATGTCAATTCTAAGTACATGTCTAAATTAGCTAAAGATAAGTTAGTACGTGGGTTACCCAAAATATCTTTTAAAAAGGATTATTTTTGTGATGCATGTCAATTAGGAAAACTGTCTAAATCATCTTTTAAATCAAAAAATATCATTTCAAGCAAAAGACCTCTAGAGCTTCTCCACCTGGATCTCTTTGGTCCTTCTAGAGTAGCTAGTCATAATCACAATAAATATGTTTTTGTCATTATAGATGACTACTCAAGATTTACTTGGGTAATATTTTTGAAAAACAAAAGTGATACGTTTTGTCAATTTGAAATTTTATGTAAAAAATTACAAAATGAAAAATCTTGTTCTATTGTTAAAATCCGTAGTGACCATGGAGGAGAATTTGAAAATGAACTTTTTGAAAATTTTTGTAACTTGCATGGTATTTCTCATAACTTTGCCTTTCCTAGAGTTGCACCTCAAAATGGTGTAGTAGAAAGAAAGAATAGAACCCTTCAGGAATCTGCTAGAACTATGCTCCAACACAATAATCTTGCTAAATCTTTTTGGGCAGAAGCTGTTAATACTGCATGCTACATAACAAATAGAGTTCTCATTAGACCCTTATTAAATAAAACTCCCTATGAACTATTCTATGACAGAACTCCAAGAATAGACTATTTCAAAGTCTTTGGTTGTAAATGCTTTATCCTAAACACAAAAGATAGCCTAGATAAATTTGATGCTAAATCTATTGAAGGCATATTTTTAGGATATTCAAGTCATAGTAAAGCATACAGGGTTTTCAATAAGAGTTCTAAGTCTATTGAAGAATCTATGCATGTTAGTTTCTGTGAATCTATTGATCAATCTGTTCATAAGCAAACTAATGATGATGATGTTGAAAGTACAGATTTATTTTTAGATAACACAGCTAAGTCTAATGAAGATGATCATCAAAGAACATTTGTCGATATCAAAGATCATCCTCAAAAGCAGATTTTGGGAGAACTGACAAAGGGGGTTCAGACTAGAGCTCAGCTAGAACGAATTGCAAATATGGCATTCATTTCTCAACTTGAACCAAAGAAGATTGATGAAGCCATCATCGATGAGTTCTGGATGCTAGCCATGACTGAAGAACTGAATCAATTCCAAAGGAATGAAGTTTGGGATCTTGTACCAAGACCAAAGGATCATCCGATCATTGGGACAAGATGGATCTTCAGAAACAAGCTAGATGAAACAGGTAATGTTATAAGAAACAAGGTCAGACTAGTAGCTCAAGGTTACAACCAGGAGGAAGGTATTGATTTTGATGAAACATTTGTTCATGTTGCTAGACATGAATCTATTAGAATGTTTTTAGCATATGCAAGCTATATGGATTTCAAATTATATCAAATGGATGTTAAAAGTGCCTTTTTAAATGGTTTTATAAATGAAGAAGTTTATGTAAAACAACCTCCAGGATTTGAAAATGAACAATATCCAGATCATGTTTTCAAACTAAAACTTGCTTTATATGGCCTAAAACAAGCACCTCGTGCTTGGTATGACAGACTCAAAACCTTTCTATTAAAAATTGGTTTTTCTGTAGGCAAAGCAGACTCGACATTATTTGTGAAAATAGTGAATAATCATACCCTCATTGTTCAAATATATGTAGACGATATCATCTTTGGATCTACTAACAGCACTCTCTGTGAAGAATTTTCTAAGTCCATGCAGAAGGAATTCGAAATGAGTATGATAGGAGAACTCAACTACTTTCTTCAACTGCATATTAAGCAAACCAAGGATGGAGTTTTCATCAATCAATCTAAGTATGCACGTGAACTTCTGAAAAGGTTCAACATGAACTCAACTGCTTCAAAAACCACTCCTATGAGCACTACTACTGTTTTGGACAAAGATGAAGATGGTAAGTCTGTGGATACAAAGGTATACCGAGGTATGATAAGATCACTACTATATTTAACTGCTAGCCGTCCAGATATTATGTACAGTGTTTGCTTGTGTGCTAGATTTCAGTCAAATCCAAAAGAATCACATCTTAAAGCTGTAAAAAGAATAATGAGATATTTAAAAGACACAGTTGATTTTGGATTATTCTATTCAAAATCCTCTACATTTGATTTAATCTCATACAGCGATGCTGACTTTGCTGGAAGTAAATCTGACAGAAAAAGCACAAGTGGAACATGTCATATGCTAGGACACTCACTTGTATCATGGTTCAGTAAGAAACAAAATTGTGTATCCTTATCAACTACTGAAGCTGAATACATTGCTGCTAGCCTAGCCTGTACACAAGTTATCTGGATGAAACAAACCTTAAAAGATTTTGGTTTAAATTTTGAAAATACAACTATTTTCTGTGATAATACTAGTGCTATAAACTTATCTAAGAATCCTATTTTACACTCACGAACTAAGCACATTCAAATAAGACACCACTTCTTAAGAGAACAAGTCTTAAACAACATAATAACACTCGAATTCATACCCACTAATCAACAGTTAGCAGACATATTCACTAAACCATTGAAACATAAAGACTTTACACGAATTAGAAGAGAACTAGGAATATGCAAACTAAGTGACTTATAAATTAATCACACTTATTATAATACTTCTTATAAGTTTTGTTAAAATCTTATTTTAAAAGCTTTTTTCTTCTTATCGATTTTTGTTAGTCAAACTAGGTTTCCATATTCACGTATACTCTAAACTCTTATAAGACACATTCTTTATGTCTTTCAACTTGTCATCTTTCAAGTACACATCCATAATGACTCTTTATCCTATCTCCTTTCACTCATATCCATAAGAACTAATTATATTAAAAGCTATCATGACATTGTTCACATCACTCATCTCATAACTCCTTTATTATTTTTGTCCTTTTGTGAAAACTTCTCTTACGATAAGTTGATTCACCTTCAACATGATAACATATTATTTTATGAGAAATCTTGCTTTTCAAATTTTAGTCAAAATCGAATTATTTTTTTGGTTCTTTTTTCTTCTAAAGATCTAGTTGCTATGTTTTTACGTATAATTTTTACTATATCATTTGTTATATCATATATTACGTACACTCTATTTCTATCATGTCTTCCTTTTCCTCCTATCGAGACACTTCACTAAAATATTAATGTCTTTCATGAAAAATTCAATTGATTATCCTCTCGTACCACCTTTTTTAAGTTGTTATATTTCACGTAAAATTTTTACTATATCATCTATTATATCATAGCCTAAGAACAATCTATTATCATTTCTTCATGCTTTACATCTTTTACGAAAAAGTGTTGTAAAATTCTCTTTTCAAAAACTTGTACTCCACTCATAAGTACGATTTGTATCACCTTTTTATCTCTCTCTCTCTCTCTACATTATACGAAGTTCCTTTTCATCCGTGACCATGACTCTCTCATATATTTTATATCTCTCTCCAATCGAGATTCATTAAAACCTTGTCCTTCACTCCACTTTATGTCATACATCTCCTATCCAACTTCAAGTGATTGGTGTCCTTTATGACCACTCTCATTTCTTCACATATCCGTATCACCCTCCTTTATATCTATTCACACTCCTTTCACGTATATCAAAATATACACTTCTTAAAAAAGAAATTATTGCATTTCCTCATACTCTCATGTTTGTCTTATTCCAAACTCCCTCTTCACGATTTTGGAATGCTTTCACATAAAGTAAATTCTTGAAAAAGTTGTTTGTTCTTATTAGACCATTATTCACTCTCTATTCTTCATGATCTTCACGAAAATCTTTAAAAACTCTTGAATCATTCTTTCTCTTACGTTTAATATGACACTCCATACTCAATTCATGACTCTTCTCACTATCCAATAAGATTGCCCATCGTAAATTTGTTACATATACAAAAAAATTATTTCGAAACTATGTCCTTCTTAATATCTATACTAATATAATACATTTTCTGCCAAAATTGATTTGATTTGTCATTCACAAGTCTCTTATTTTACAACTCATGCATTTCCTCTTTCCACTAAAATCTAAAAATCCTTCACTTCCAATGTCATTCATTTCTTATCACCATTATATTTCTTCTTCTATTTATTAGATTGATTCATATCTCATTCCCACGATTTTCTCTATTCTCTTACAAACTCTTACTCCTTTCCAAGTCTTTCTCTCTTGCTCGTTCTTTCTAAGCTCTTGCCATGGCTTCCTCCTCAAACACTGCAATCACTGCCGCCGACCTAAGGTATCCCGATCTATTTCACTTCTACAACTCCCTTTGTTCTCGACCAATTCATGAAGGTAAATTGGTTAACTACGACGACTTTGTATTATTTGTCCTAGAAAGATCTCTTCCCGAACATAAACACTTACTAGGATCTTCATCCCAAGCTGCTTATTATCCCAAACTCGTCCGACTCTTCTATACAAATTTTTCCTCTGATCATGAGCAAACTACCATCACCATCAAAGTACGCGAACGCCTGATGTTCTTTCATGCTTCCTCATTAGGCAGAATTCTAAACCTTCCTTCCACCGGCGTAAACCTAGACAACATAGTTCCACTCGACCGGTCGGTACTTCGAAAAATTCTTCTCTGCACCAACTGCTCACAACTTCCCTGGCACATGAGGAATCTCCAACCTCATGCTCAACTGCTTGCCCAGATTCTTCTCCACAACATCTATCCCAAGCCTCCACGCAAGGGATTAGTACCAAGAAAAATCTCTCTCCTTCTCTACGCAATTTTTTCTTCTACTCCGATAAACTGGTCCGACATTCTTTTCGACCTTTTTATTCGTTATCAAAAATTTCAGCCTCTTCTTTTCGGGTGTTTTATAACTCCCATTCTAAAATACTTCAAAGTACCCCTTCAAAACGAAGTTATCCTCTATCCCTCTCAGGTCCTTGAAGCTACTTCCTTCAATCTCAGGTCCTTGCACCTGCCCGGCTCTGATGAAGATGCTCCAACATCCAACAACTTATCTTTTAGACTGTACTAGTTGTACTTTATTCGGTTTGTAATAACTTTTAATTAATTATGGTCGGTAATAACTTTATATTATTTTTTGGTCTGTAATAACTCTCTTACTCTGATCCCTTCCTTTTTGTCTATGACAAAGGGGGAGAAATCCTGTCTCTATTATTGGAGAAAAATACTCGTATTTAATATTTTTTCAATATTATTATGATAAGTATTATTTCTATGCATAATGTCTTTTTGACAGGGGGAGCATATTTTGTCATCATCAAAAAGGGGGAGAATGTTGAGAAACTCTGTTTTGATGTCACATAATATGATACACTGTCTTATTTGAATTCATATGATATGATAATATGTCTTCTTAAAAAATGTTATATAATGACTGGATATGTTTTTGCCATATATCTAACGAGTATTTGATGCAAGGATATCTCACTCAAAAAGGATGGAAACCTCTTGTTCAAGTACAACTATGATGCAATCATACTCCTTGAAGAAAAAGCTTGTTGAGCTATGCACTCCTAAAGACAATCTAAAGAGATCGGCTTCCTCAAGTTGAAGATTTTTCTTCTTTATAGTAATTTGTAACAGAACCTTCAGAAGCATACATATTTCATATTACATACTCACTCATAAAAGCTATTTCATAAAAGTATATGATAGTTTCAAAAAAGCTCCTTTTTTAAAACAAATAATTGTACCTTCTTACAACCCTTTATGAAAAAAGTATTTTGACATGATTTCAAAATGTAATAATTGTACCTTATATCATATACAAGACAAGTTGAAAAGTAATGATTTTAAAAGTAGGAAAAAGACAAAACATGAAATCGGCTACACAAAGAAAACAAATATAATATGTTTTGAAAAGACTCTAGTTACCTTCTTTAAAGAAATGATTTCAAATATAGGAAAAAGACAAAACATGAAATCGGCTACACAAAGAAAACAAATATAATATTGGTTTTGAAAAGACTCTAGTTACCTTTTTACAAACTCATAGAATGTCGACTTACTTGAAGTCAGCATTCTCTTTGTATAGCATTAAATACCTTCTGTAAAGAATCCTTATTAAATATCCTTCTCAAGAATGTCGACTTACTTGTAGTCTTCATTCTCTCTGTAGACTTTGAAAAACACAACATAAAGAAAACACTTGACATGACTATGCACAAATAAATATCTCAAAGCATTCATTGTACTTACACTCATTTAAAGTAAAGAAGTACTTATGTACCTCAAACCATTAATTAGAATAAAGACAAAACTACATAATAGCCTACTATCCAACGTTCAATGTACTATTGTAAGAAATAGACTTTTTACATAAAATATGTATTACCTAAAATACTACAACGACTAGTGTACCCTATATTTTACTTTTATGGAAAAAAGACTTTCTCGAATTTCTCTAAAGATGTTTTTTTAAATGACATGACATTTCACTTCTCAAAAAGGCTACGATTTCAAAAAGCCAATGACTATTTTTTTAAGCTATAAAAACACACTCAAATGAACTATTCAACAAGAAGGGAATAGAATAGACAAGTGAGCTTACAATGAGAAAAATACTTATTCGATATTTGAAAAAGAGCCTAGAAAAAGAAAGAGAAAAAGTCAAAAATAACTCTTTGACAAAGAGTATCTTCTGAGTGACAAACAAAACATTCTGAGAATCCTTCATTTGTGCATTCATATCATCCTGAAGGTTCTATAGGAAGTATTGTAACTTTCTGTTATTCACTGTATTCCTTCTTTATTGGAAGAAGTAGACCTCTGAGAAAGAGGGTGTTGCCCTTCTCTGTTGAGAGAAGAAGACCTCTGTGTAAGAGGGTGTTGTCCTTCTCTGTTGAGAGAAGAAGACCTCTGTGGAAGAGGGTGTGCCCCTTCTCTGTTGAGAGAAGAAGACCTCTGAGGAAGAGGGTGTTGTACTATTTATCCGGTGACTCGGATGTTATAGTGAAAAGCTCAAGTGGTTTGCTTGGGGACTGGATGTAGGTCAGGGTTTTGACCGAACCAGTATAAATCCTGTGCTTATTGTGTTGTGCCTTATTGTTTAATTTTTTATTATATCAACTTGCATTGTATTTCACTATTCACCCCCCCTCTAGTGGAATTTCAGTTCGTTCAAGATCTTATTTCCAAACTCTCATACGAGAGTGACGTGATTGCCTTTGTAATTTTCAAACTCAACATGATTGCCTTTGTTGTAATTTCCTATTGTCCTTTTCTATTTGTTTCCTTTCTTCTTTTTAATCCCATCAAGTATGGGATTCAGTTACTTTTTTTGTAAACTATTTATGCATGCTTCCATTTTTAATTAGAACAACGATTCTTCCTCGTTTGCGCATCATCTCCTGGTACCAAAGTTCACATATAAAAAGCTAAACTGCGAAGTCCACCCTCTCAATCATATGCTTTGAATCCATAACAAAATACATATCAGGTTGAGCACCTAAGATCATTGTGTGTGGGAAATAACTAAGTCATCTTGGACTCATAAACCCTCTCCTTGAGACAGCTTCTCCCCACCTCTTACTAGTGAAGTAGTGATATATTTTAGCTTTTGTTGCTAATGAATTTACACTTCTTTTTCAGAAGGGCCATTGTTACCATCTCCAATACTCCCACCTGCTTTAAGTCACTCGACATTTTCAGGAAGTGCCTCCTTTCATGGCTCAAAATTATTCTAACCTCTAATTTCTGCAGCTCACATTTTTACAGTCAAACGGGTAATGGAACTAACATAGATGCTAATGAAACCATGTGTATACATTTCTGAGAGGTTGTGTTTGCTGGTATCAAAGTGACGGTTCAACAGTTGGAGTTGGCACATCTTAATCAAATATGTTTTGGGTTCCTATTTCAAACTAGCAGTTGAAAAAGAAGAAATTGGTGTTGAATGTGATGGCTGGATGGTTGGGCCTCACAATCCTTGTTGAGAGGTATCTACTTGAATGCCGCTAGGCAACCATCCCCTACCATGACAAGTATTTCAGATGGATGAGTCTTCTCAAGTATTTTCACATTCCTTCTTGTGGCAGGTTTTTCCAATGTTTTGAGTTCGATCTTACTTTTTGTTTGTTCGGTTATAATGTGAAGAAACCACCATTTTGGTTCACACATCTCATTATGGGCCAAGAGGTGCCACATTAACTATGGCCTTGTTTTGGTGTGTTTTGTCAACCATTGATTTTTCAATCACCAAAAAAAACCCAGACAAGTAGGATTTTGGACTATCATGAGATGTTTGCTCCTCTAGACTCCTGATTACTTACTGTGAGATGTCTTCTCATTGTTGTTGTTGTCTGAATTTGAACTCTACATCAAATGGATGTGCATAATGAAAATGTTTATACGAAGATATCACTAGGGTTTTGAGGAGATGTCTGTCGTGTGCAAATTGAATAAATCTTTGTATGATCTCAAACAAACACCAAGAAACTGGTTTGCTAACTTCTCAAGCGTTATAATAGGTTGTGGTTCTCTCAATCTAAAGCAAAATGAAGTAGTTCACATCTATGGAGTCTGATTTTATCAAAACAATTTGCATCAATGAAATCCCAAGAAAGGGTACGAAGATAGGGATGACTTTGAGGATGAGCAGAACCAAGTTGATCAAGCTCACGGCATCCTTCAACTTGAATATGTTAAACGGATCTACCTAGCTAGCCAGGTGCGTGGAACTCTGATCGGTTCAATCTCAAACTTGTTATAAAATTATAAGACTAGGTAATTTGCTAATAGGCACCTAATGTATGGTTAATTTATGTTTAGCTGCTTCAGTTTTCAAATACTTAAGAATAATGCCTTAATTTTTTTAAGAAAGAGAAATGCTATACAGTTACAGACCTTCAAGGGGTATGTATAACGCTGACCAACGATCTCGTCAAACCATTTGGACGCCATCTATTGGTGGAACCTATTCCACCGGTAGAGCTGGTTTCCACCTGAAGAGGGAAAGACATGGACCCTGTTTTATCTCATCCACTGCCTTCTTCACTTAGGAAGGGAAGCTGAGCATCGTTTTTTAGCAACTTACCTAATCTCTCTAACGTTCCCAATGTCAACCACTTCTGGGCAAGGCAAGTCTTGTATACCAAAGAGAATAGGGTCAGCACCGTTTAGTAGATGAGATAAGCTCAACCTAGTTATGAGCCCGTTTCCTTAGATGAGCTCGATTCCAAGCCCGTTTTGAGATCATAGTTAGCAATACGTGAAACTGCAAAAAATCATTAAAACTGAATACATTATTTGAAGGTTTGGCATTAAAAGAAAGGTGCTAAAAATGGTATAAAAAACAAGTATAAAATAATTACCAAGAATATATACAAATTTAATTCAGTTTTAATTTTCTAAATTTGAGTAAAAAGAATGGTCATATATATGAGATTTTTCCATAAAAAATAAGTTTGGGTGCAGACTGCGAGATTAGGATTCAAGTATCATTATGATCTGAATCCAATATCCGATCCACCTTAGAGAGGGAAACACACATACCTTCAGCACCAGATAGGGATGGCAGTGGGGCGGGGCGGGGCAGGGCGGTTTCCACCCCCGCCCCGCCTCAAAATTTTATCCTCCACCCCCGCCCCGCCTCCGCGGCGGGGATGGATTTTATCCTCCACCCCCGCCTCCATCCCCGTTTCATACCCTTCATCCTCGGTCCAAACGGGAATGAGGCGGGGCGGGGCAAGGATATTGCGGGGAAAAGTGGTCGGGGCGGGGTTGGGGCGGGGATCGTGGCGGGGACGGGGCGGGGCGGGGAAAAGTGCACGTCCACCCCCGCCCCGCCTCCGCGGCGGGGATGGATTTTATCCTCCACCCCCGCCTCCATCCCCGTTTCATACCCTTCATCCCCGGTCCAAACGGGGCGAGGCGGGGCGGGGCCCCGCTTTCCCCCGGTCCACTGCCATCCCTATATATATATATATATATATATATAGAGAGAGAGAGAGAGAGAGAGATTTTGGTGAGATTTTGGTTAAGTTGCTAGAAAACAGTTCATCTTCCTTCCTAAAGTAAAAAAAGGAAGGCTTGTAACTGCGCCCACGCCTTACCCTCTTGAAGTAGAAACGGGTTATACTGGTGGAACAGGTTCCACCAATACATGACGTTCAAATGGATTGAGTAGCATCTCTTTAAGAAACTGCTCAAATGACTGCTTGTGTTAGTTTTGCCCATCAAAATTACTTTTTTTTCTATCAAACAAACAAATGAAAAGATTAAAACTGTCATTTAAAGAGTTAATTAGGTGTCATAAAGTAACTCAGGCTATCATCTAAGCGATTTCTTGAAGAGGTAACTTTTATCTTAGATATTTGAAGATTGAGGCAGTTATAAGTAGGGATGGCAGTAGACCCCGAGGGGGGGGGGGGGGTGAACAGAGCCCCACCCCCTACCTCGTTTGGACCAGGGATGGAGGTTTAAATCAAAACCCGTACGGGAATGGACTTACACTTTCCCCCACCCCGCCTTGCCCGTCCATGATCCCTCGTTAGTAAAATACTAAAATACTCTTTAGGGATGGCAGTGGGCCGAGGGGAAATGGGCCCCGCCTCACCCCGTTTAGACCGGGAATGGAGAACATGAAACGGGAATGAAGGCGGGGATGGAGGTTAAAATAAAAACCTGTGTGGGGATGGATGGGTTGGGGGTGAAGACCTTGTCCCTAGTCATAAGCATAGTTTTACCAAATGTTAGGGGCCTATATGTAAATTATCCATATCCAATCTTATATGGAGTAGGTTGCAGGCACCCCAATCTTTAGACAGATTCAGGTCCAGGTTCTGCATGTATATATTGAATTGTGGATCAACCGGTCTGAAATATTTGATTGCACAACAAGGTCTGATGCATCTGGACACAGCTTTTATCGCTTAAAATGAACCCATAATTTTGGTCTGGCCAAGGTCTGATCTTTGTAATGAAATACCCTAACCATGTCTGGATCCAAACAAGGTTTGTTCATGCCCTCTAGGTGGGTGCAGGTCTCGTCTTATTTGGTTGGTGACTGCTCCAGTAATTTAGTAGAATATTATTATTTTATTCAAACACATTTTAAATGTTCCAATGCCAGTTGAACCAACGGTTGGTTGAAGGCAAGCCACTGTGCTCTTAATTATCATGTTTGTCTGTCAACATCTATATACATCATACAACTGTTTGTGTAGAAACTTCCATGGGATATACCAAAACCTGGAATATTCTTTGATTTTCCAATTGCCTAGCTACCATTATTAGGCAATGTTTGGAAGCACCCATCTGTAGCTATAAACAGTGTAATTAAATTGGAAAATTGTGTTGCACTTCACAGTTCCATTGACCAACTTATTTTGCCACAGTAGATTAATGCAGGCAACCCTTTATGGGGAAAAAAATACTCAACAAGCACCACAACCCCACTCTGACCATACTTTGGAGAGCTTTTGTGCGTACCTACTCACAAAAAAGTTTCTTTTTCTCTGTGGTGGAAGAGGTGTCACATTTTCAGGAACTAGTTTAACAGGGCACTCAGCATAGACCATTGCTTTTGATTTATGGTTCACAAAAGATGGTTCAGGACCACCGGTATTATACACGGAAAAGGTTATCTTCCAGGCTCCGTGTGGCTATACGAATCATATCCCATGTGAGCACAATTCATGTTTTGATGCAAGTCGTGGTGGATCAAAGGTGACCACAATTCAAAGTGCAACCAACATTTAATCAAAAGTCAATAACTTAAAGCCATCAAGTTAATTTTGGCATGATTCTCAAATAGGATAGCTAATTGAATTTGATGGACGTTTAGAGTATTGAGAACATAGCTTATGATTTTAATTTTGATAATATATAGGGAAACTGGAATATGTTTACCAACTAAATATGTTTGCGAGTATGAACCAATACTTTCATAGTTTTTTTTGCAAATTTAACCCTGCATATGCATTCGGCGTGGTCCATTTGCTAGAAATCGACTGTTGGATCCTCATAATCGGATCAAGAAACATGTTTTTTATGCTTGAGTATTTATAAAAAATTTAAGCAGTTCATTTTCAACCCTTAAAAGATCCTTCTCATACATCATAGTTGGATGATCCAAGAATCTGTTTCTATAAAACTAATTGTCTAGATCACACCCATAGGTGAAATTTTCAAAAAATGTAAAAACACCTATGAAATTCTTGGTTCACGCCAGTAAACATATTTGGTTGGTATTTTTAGCTACCTATATATATATATATATATATATATATATATATATATATATATATATATAGAGAGAGAGAGAGAGAGAGAGAGAGAGAGAGAGAGAGAGACGCACACACGGATGGGAGTAACATTGGACGACGTTTTCATCCACTGTTACTCGGACGCACGCCGCCACTGAAAAAGTGATAGCCACCTTTGGGCACTGAAGATAGCAAGCTGACTTAATGTAATACAGAAAAGTAGGTTGAATTGCGTCGTGATAATTATGTTTCCTTCTTAAAGATGATTGCAATGAGTAAGGGGCACAATTTGCTCATAATTGCACACAATTCTATAGGCTATGTGGGTAGAACTATCCAAAAACCAATCAACTAGACCTACTATAATTAGTATTAGTTGAAATCCAGCCCCTTGTGAAATCGTCCTCGTGGAAGCAAACCCTAGTTGAACCTCAAGAAAGAAGTCCTTGGATGAGAAGCTTAGAAGACAAGCAACCTCCTGTGATCAATTGAAAGAGGTGAAGTTGAGGTTGCTCACAAGCATGGAAAGGTGCATTGCAGTTGGTGCAATCAAAAGTCAGAGATCAGGCTTTAAGAAAAAGTGATCCTTTGCTTGTGCCTATCATGTCAAGAATTGCTTTGCTATAGTGATTTATTGGTTCTTTAAATCTAACTAATCTACTGACTGGGAAGAGGCTTATCTCATGGACATGGTTCCAACACAGATTATTGTAGATTAGTCGGCTGCCAATGGGCTGGACTCTTGTGTCTCAAGCTAAATTAGTATGCTGATTGCTCTAGCAGCTTAGATCGACTTAAAACTAATTAACCTTCTACAAAACTTAATTGAGATGTTTGGAAGTGGGATAAAGATAGGAAAATTGTGAGCAGAAAAGAAATAAGTGCAGCTCTTCCAATTATTCTAAACAAGAAAAAACTTCACATGAAGGATTTTTTTAAAATCTCAGTTTTTCATATAAAAAAATTCTCTATCTTTGGAGATATATAACAAGTCTCTCTCTCTCTCTCTCTCTCTCTCTCTCTCTCTCTCTCTCTTCGATGACATAGTGCCTTCAATAAAGCTAAGAGAATAACATGATTACGTGGGGAAGTTTTGCTATTGGAGTGCATAACAATATAGATAACATTGCAGAACACTCGGAATTCAAGGATTTTTTTTTTATCAAAGTTGGTATTCACTGTAAACTAATGCTTAGTGTGGTTCTTCATGATTTTTTTTTGGAGCGAGAGAGAGAGAGAGGCATGGTCAATAGAGAGACATGATTAAGAAAGTGTTCTTTCATCACATGAAACGTGGCCAAAGGCATAAACTAGTAAACTTTTTGGTGCTAGAGGGGAGGTATCCATAAACTTGGTTATGTTGCCCTTTACGTTTGCTCTTTAAAAAAAAATACTTTATAATAAGTTTTATTAGCTATCACTTTGATTAGCTACATGGTGATCCGTGCATGGCCGGCACCTGGATTACTTGTTTATACAGTAACTAGCTTAGAGATTTCCCCAAGCTTAAGTTACAATTATGCCATGTATATTAGGTATCCTTGCCCTTGGTGCTTATTCTGAATTGCATCACTCGAGAAATATATATATATATATATATATATATATATATATATATATATATATATATATATATATATTGGTGCTTAAATTTTGACAAATTTACGTCTAGCCGCCTCAGTTTTCAGATATCTAAGATAAACGCATACCTTCTTAAGAAATTGCTCAAATTTCGGCCTGAGCTACTTTTTAGATCACTTAACTCTAATGAACTCTTTAAAATGACACTTTTAACCTTTCTTTTTTCTTTAATTTATTGAATGTCACTTTTGGTAGCACCCCATTTGTGTAGTTATAATTTAAGGAAAATAAGCAATTTTAGAAGGTCAAAATAACTCATGTTGTCATTTGGCAATTTCTTGAAAAGATATGTGATTATCTCATATTAGGGGTGTATCTGGGTCAGGTATACCCGACCCGATGTCCCAAACTGGTGGGTTTGGGTTGAGTCCAAAATATAGACCCATAGTGAAAATGGGTAGGGTCTTGGGTATTGTAAATGAAGACCCAAACCTGAACGGATCTGACATGATTATATATCCATAGTCAAATGGTTCTCCATATTTTAAAACCAAACCTGACCTGATTATATACCCGAACCGATTATACACCCAAACTCGACCCAACTATATACCTGAACCCGCTTCATACCCATTCCATCTGAAAGTTTCCAACTGGTAAATATTGTATATTCAATTAAACATTTAAAATTATTGATAAACTTAGAATTAATATGCATTGCATTTTAATAATCTACACTTTAATTCATCTTTTTGTATACTTCTTATGCCCTTTTTGTGATGAAAATTGTAGGATTGAAGTGAATCGAATAATACTCCATAACTCATTGAATTTGATACATTTTGAATATGATATATCATTGGGGGGTTTTTTCAACTTAAAATGTTTGGTTGGAGTGAACATATTTTTTTATATTCAGATTTTGACATTATTTAAAATACATATTAAGGTTCTATTTTGTTAGCATATAATCTTCTTGATAAACTATTGATTCATTAATTTACATATTTTTTTATTAATTAGTGGATAATTAGTTCTGGCATACTGATCATATCAAGGCCTGAGTTGAAACCCGAACCCATTAAGACCCGAACTGTTAAAACCCCAACTTGTTAACCTATATGGGTCTATTTTTTTATCCATACCCAAACCCAAACCTGACCTGAATCAAAATGGGTCTACTAAAGACCTGACACAATGTATACTTGAACCTGTTAACCCACATGAGTCCACAGTTTCTAGTTATACTTGAACCCGAATTAGATTGGGTCTGGTTTGGGTCTTACTTTTAAACCCGATTCAGAATCAGGTTCTATAAGACCCAAACCGAACCCGACCCGGTTACACTTCTATCCCTATCTCCCATACTAGAAAACTGAAGCAGTTAAACGTAAATTGCCATAAGTTAGGTATCTGTAAGAAATAGAAAAAGTCTATATCATATCTATGTAGCAAGAGGTGCCAAGTAATTTCCCAGAATAGTTGTACATCTTGTACTTTCACCAACCTCTTCCAAGAGTTGAGAAAATCAAGCCAAGCTGCTCATGGCTCGGCTTATGTTCAGCTCATAATTAGCTCATTAGAACTTGCAAAATAAGCTCAATAAGTTGAACATGTGTGTTCCACTAGGCCCAATTCATATAGGCTCATTAACTAGTAAATAAATATATTTTACATCATAAAACGTAGATGGTTGAAGTGTTTGACTTGCAATAAAATAAGTTTAAAATTCAAGATGTATTTATTTTGTAAATCTAGTTTGAATTTGGCTCATTAGGTTTAGAACAAATTTTGAAAAATGCATTTTTTTTTTTTGTAAATGAGCCAGCTCAAACTAAGTTCATGCAACTTGGGCTTCCATGAGCTCGAACTTCTCTTGGCTGACCACGAGAACAAGCCAAGCTTCAACACCCTCTATTTGGCTCCTTTACCGGCCATAATTTGAATACTTAAGATGTTTCAATTAGGCAATATTCTCTATTGTACGTTAGGGCTTACATGATGGCATTTTTTTATGTGGGGCTATTGATATATTTTGCTCATCATTTTATTTGTTGGAATATATCGCATAGTACTGATGCAGTTTATTTTTTCTTTAAAAAATCATATTCAGATTTTACTTGTCCAAATTTAGGGCTGGTAAATGAACCGAACAGCTTATGACTCGGCTTGGTTCGGCTCATCACATAATTATTCATGATCGGCTCGTATAGCTGGCAGGGCGAGCTATAAGCAACTCATGTAGCTTAGGACTCGGGCTCAAACACAAGGTGTTCAGCTCAGGTAAGTTCGTATAGATAAAAATATATATATATATTTTATATATGATATATATTTTAAGTGTAATATATAAAAAAATATGCATGTAAAATATGAACTAATAAGTTCAATATATGAAATATATATTGTTTAAGTATATAATATATATATATTATATTCTAGGTATAAATAACATGGAATTGTTTTTTCACAAGTTGGCTCATGTTCTGCTCGTCTTGTTTAGGGATGAGCTGAGCTTGAGCTTGGCTTGGCTAAACACAAGTATGAGCCGAGCAACTGTTTCAGTCCACTGATAAATGGGTCCAGCCCAATATGCCCTGTTCGGCTTGTTCACCTCGTTTAGCAGCCTAGGACCAAAACTTTTTTTTTTTAAAAGTATAACTGGGGTTAGGCATTCCCCTAATATACCATTGAGTTTTGAACCTGCAACGTCCCGACAAGGTGATGTGCACTAGCTGCTCCTACAAGACAAGCGGACTTACAAATGTAAATAAGATAAAACCAGTGAAGGAAAAGATGCATGTTATATATATATATATGATTTTCAATTTAAATGCAGTAAAGCATAATTCACCTTTGGCTTTATTCCAATCGTAAGAAATTTTTGCAGCTCGACTTTTTCACACCAACCACAAATGTTTGGACTCTAGCACATTAGAATACTGCACGCGTCTGAGAGAGAGAGAGAGAGAGAGAGAGAGAGAGAGAGAGAGATTGTTTAATTAGCTCTATTTTATACCTCATAATAGACAAAGGCACTGCTTAAATAGGCTATTTGGGTCCTACTGTGCATGAAATGCCATTGGAAAGGGTATTTTTTCCTTTCAATGGGACTTCACATCATCACCCAAATGATTGAGGCCTAGGGATCAACATTGATTAATTAGCCCTTAAGGTCTCTGTGTTGAACTGTGTTCATAAGGGCTTGACACCTGGACCTGCTTGCCGACACCCAATTAGCAAGAAGCCTTTTGCTTTGTCTTATCCCTTCAATAAGTGCGTGTGGAACGCATGGATCTCAGATTATCAAATGTGTGGCCAGCCATGTCATTTTCAACCCCCAACCCTTTCAAGATCTAGTTCGAGACTTTTGTTACTTGGTTTTCAATTGAACCGTTCGTTTCTCTCTCTCTCTCTCTCTCTCTCTCTCTCTCTCTCTATATATATATATATATATATATATATATATATATATATATATATATATATCATCGTGTGTGGTCAGCAAAAGTTATAAATCTAAGCATACTTCTTGAGGTTTATGTGGGTAACAGCCCCTTTGATGTATTAGAATCACACATTGGTGTCGGTTGGAAGCAACATATATTTATTTAATGAGAACAAATTGATAACTAAAACTAAAAATAAAGGGAAAAAAACTGCCAGCTTTAAATTTAGTCTTTTAAAATAATGGTAGAAACTAGAAACTAAAGTTTTTGTGAATAAAAAATTTGTAGAAGTATTGTTTAGATTAGGGAGAGATTATCATGGATGAACATTAGTATGCAAATTGACCATCTCACCCAAGTCAAGCCTTTTAACACTCTGAAGGATGAATGCATGATTAAGCCCACTTTGCATCATTCACTTGTTTGGGGCTTAATGCATTATGTTTAGCTAGATAACGACGATCTGGGTCTTAATGCATTCGGATTAGCTCGATAACGATGATTAAGAGTGCAATTTGCATTAGTCATTCTCATAGTATTAGGATATGAGCACCAACTTAAATCCATATTTCATGCATAACATACCGATACAAGATATGTTTAAGTGTTATTAATGGGCTAATGTGATTTGCATCAGGATATGAAACTTTAATCACAATGGCACCCAGAGAAGATCAGTCATTGATTATATTGCAAATTTCACCTTACACTAGTGATATTAAACGTCAATCCAGTTGTTTAATGTTACCAACATTCAGGATAAAGGGTATAGTGACACTAAACTACACTTATAAAATATAAAGACATCGTCACAAAGTTATCAACTTGGTAAAGGTCCTCAAATGGAACTTCCTGAAGAATTCAGGGGCATTTTTGTCATCTTCTCGACAGCTCACTCGGATCAGAGATTGAACACTGTGTGATGAACTGAAGTGGCAATCTCGTGTTTTTCTTAACGTATAGGGTTGAAAAGAAACGGAATGTTTGCTTAGTTCTTAGTACCCAAGCCTGAACCGGCTTTGATAATGAGCCGAGCCGAAATGTAGTCCACTCCACACACGAAGGCAACGGCTACAAAAGCGTATACGCCTCCGGAATATACGCACACTGCACTCTTGTACGCTGTATCGAAACGTTGTGAAGGAAACTACCCAAAATGCCCTTAATGTGGAAGGTAATTGTCCTATTATTGGATCTTCCCGCTTCAAAAAAAAACTCAGTTGAGCTTGAGACTCGGATCTGACCCGAGCCGGGTGCAGTCGTGCAGATGGTAGGACGACTTCAGTCGTCTCGTCTACGGGTTTGGAGCATGGTCGAAAATATCGGCGATACTTCGGATTCCCCGTTATTTTACCACGAGAAATTCAAAGACTGACATTCTCGCTGAACTCTAGAGAAAATCAAATATTCTTCTTTACATATATCATAATAATTTAAAGATGTTTACAGTTTTGAATTTTAATATATTTTTAAATATAAATACATTGAGATTTTCTTAAAAAACTAAAGTTTTTACTTATTGTGAGTTTTTCACAAGCCAAATAAAATCCCAAGCATGAGATTTGTGGTTATAGCTTGATGCATCCTATTATTTAAAAATGTCATAAGCAATGTCATAGCCACCAGCCCCAAGGGGGTTTGGCCTAACGGGGGGGTAAGGTCTTGGCTGCTAGATGGGCAATCAAGGTTCGATTCTCGTGGGCATCACTCCTTTGTAGAATCCAATGCCTAGTATAGGCCCTAGGGGCAGGGGTCCTAGCATCGGAGTTTTACACTGCTGCCACAACGATCGTAGGTAGAGGTGGCAATCGGGTCGGGTTGGCGGGTTGGTGTGTCAGCATACCTCAACCCGAACCCGACCCGTTTATTAAACGGGTCAGTTGTGGCAAACACGAACCCGACCCGTTTAATAAACGGGTAACCCGACACGACCCGCCAACCCATTTAATAAATGGGTTGGGTCGGGTAAACGGGTTTTCAGGTTCGCGGATCAGGTTGGCGGGTCGGGTTGGTGGGTTGACGGATCGGGTTGGCAGGTAGGCAGGTTGGCGGGTTGACAGGTCGGGTTGACGGGTCGGGCAGACGGGTTGGCGGGTTGACCCACCCGCCTAACCCGTTTATTAAACGGGTCAGCCGGGTTGGCAGGTTGGCATACCCCCAAACCGAACCCGACCTGTTTAATAAACGGGTTACACGGGTCGACCCGTTTATTAAACGGGTTGGCTTAAGCCCAACCCGAACCCGCCTAAGAGGCGGGTTGGCGGGTCAGGTTGGCGGGTCGTGTTGGCGGGTCGTGTCAGAAATTGCCACCCCTAATCGTAGGTATGGTTGGCTGAGACCACATGCGATCAGGCCTTTGTGTCGGGTGCAATTTCTTTATTTTATAAATCCAAAAAAAATACCATAGCGACCAATCTCATGTCACATTACTGGGGCCCATCACATTATAAAGTAAGTCTCACTAAAATCAGCACCATGTGATTAGTATTATAAACCTTTTTTTAATAGAATTAGTGCTATAGACCTGCTTAGCCAATTGCTAATTAGAGATGTAAATAATTCTTATTCGGGTTTAATGTAGCCAAATGCTAGATCTGACTAGTTGAATAATGGTTAAATGGATTTGGATTCAAATCTGAATGCAGAAAAAGCTCATACCATGCGATCCTATTCGGATACCTGTTAAATCCAAATATCTATGAGATTGCTAGCAAAATTTGAAGTCGTGTCCCAATTGGAATATATTTGGATATAGCTTTGCTTTAGTGAATCCAACTAAACTGAATCTAATTTGGTTAGATATCAGATAAAATCCGATCGATTGACATTCCTATTACTCATTGTCATTGATCAAGCTTCTATCGCAAGCGCAGCCTTCTACCAAGTAGTTCCAAGTTACGGGCATAGTGACAAATCTCGCGAGATTTATGAAAATCTTGCGATAATATCATGATAAATTACTTGAAAGTTTAAAATGGCATTTTCTCTCAAGATTTTCCAAATATCACGAGATTTATGAAAAAAATATAAAATACCACAATTTAAACACAATATATATGTTTTAAACGGCTATTTATCATGAAAAAAACGTGTATTTTTATTTTCAAATATTGTTTATTAATATTTTCTTATAAAAATTTAATTTTTTTAATTTAATTTTTTATTTCCAAGATTTTGCCGAAAAAATGTGAGAATTATGAAAACTTTTCAATTTCTCGCGAGTTTTTGTAAAACGAGATTTTGCCGATAAAAACGTTTGTCACTATGGTTACCGGTCCGACTCGCAAGTTTCTAAGGCAAAATCGTTATTGGGGAAAAAGAAACGACTTTTTCGTCATTTCATCAAATTAAAAATAAATTTAAAAAGGAAACTAGTTGGGAAAAGAGTATACAAAGGAGAGTGCCCTAGAATTGGGGGAGTCTCTCTCTTGCAGAAGGAATAAGAAGAAAAAGAAATCGAGCTCCCCATTTCGATTCCCTCTTCTCCTCTTAGATTTTTCGGGGATTTTGAGGTCGTAGGATTGGTGTTTTGTGGCGCCTCCGCCTCTCCACCGTAATTTCCTTTACGTATTCGCCCCGTAGGTGGGACTTATGCTGGAATGTAGAGCGTGGCAGAGGAATTGGAGATGCCGAACAATCTGAGGAGCATGATGCCGTCCCGGCCTTGGAGGCGGGACTGCTCTCCGTGATCGTCGCAGCCGCCGGAGGTGCCAATTCTGGGGCTCCTTGCATGAGAGATCTGGTTCTGACTGTGATCTTTCTGAAGAACTGGTCGCCGGTCAAGAGGGATTGTGGGTTGGTCATCCGGAGCAAGGGTCGGTGGGGAAAATGCGGCTGAGCGGCCGTCCTTCCCGGTGAATTCTCGGTTTTTTCTCGAAAGGTTTCATTTTGATAGGTTTGGGGACAATGCAGCAACAAGATCAGAGGAAAAAAGTGAGTTTTTTTTATCCTTTTCAAACAGGTGTTTATTTAATCGAGCTTTTCTTTTTTTCAGTGTGCATTTGATTATATCTGGCCGGTTTGTAGAGCTCAGGGATTGGTGGGTGTGCTGAATTGGTTGTTTTGTGCTGCTTCCTTCGTGGATGCTTTTGGTGATGTGGATCTAATAAATTTTTAGGAATAATCCTTGTATCTGTCTCCATCTTACCAACCTTTTTGCAATTTTCGCATTTGATTCTTGTTATCCTGATGGCTTTTACTTTTTTGTAGACGAGTATCGGTTCGTTATCAATAATATGCTTTTCACTAATCTCTCTATATATATATATATGGAGAGAGAGAGATTGGTAGCTGCTAAATGGGTTTTTCAGTCTTTTTTTATTTTATTTATAAATTCTGACCGTAATCTATGTACTTGATTTTATAGGGATGAGCTCTTGAAGCGTTCGATTCCTACATATGGGTGGGCTTTTATAAGGTTCTAAAAATCAATGGTGCAAAATCTTTGTAAATTTTAGAGGTTCTAAATATCATTTTTTTCATGGAAAACACATGATCCAGGTGTGGATCCTTAGTAAATGCGAACAAAACACTGGAACGGCATAAAAACCCATTTAGCACGAATCATTTAGCACCTTACGTGTGAGCAGCTCTCTCTCTCTCTCTCTATATATATATATATATAATTTCACCTCTTTGCTTGTTTTGAGGAGTTTCCAACATTTTTGCGATTTTTTTGTTATGATAGATCCAAGCGTTATGGCAATAATGTATTTTTTTTATATAACATTCTCTTTTTAACAATTACAGTACCATTTTCTTTTGTGTAGCCGGGAAAAGGTGATTGTAGTACTAGTGGGCCTGGAGGATAGAAACCTCATTACTGTGTTTCTTTCAATTATTGTGTTATTTGGTTTTTAGTTCCATTTTCTTCTTTTGAGATGAGTTGGCTTTTTCATGAATAGTAGTTTATATTGTAAGCATTGCGGATGGAAAAATATACAGATAATTGCGGTCTTTCTAGTTAGGATGCCATATGTCATTGCTGGTGTATACGGTAATAACTGGATACGTTGAATGATCAGTGTTTTTCCTTGGTGGTTAATCCCATTAAGTTTTCTGAATTGTACTTGTTGGTGTAACAAACTTTTGTTACAATTGCTATTTGGTTCTTAAATTAAATATAGAGCTGTGTAACAGGTAGCGACAGATAAACATTATGTAGCATAATTGTGGTTCTTTGTGTGATTGATGTTCTTTATTGTACAGTATATCTCATTTTGCTTGCCTTCTTTTTGGTTCCACTAAAGGCATAATCAAGCCACTGATGGACCCTTTACATTTCCTTGTCGTTGGCCTGACTGGTTTCTCATCGCCTTCAGAGTACTGCAGAGATGGACTTCTTCACAGAGTATGGAGATGCCAACAGATACAAAATTCAAGAAGTCATTGGAAAAGGAAGCTATGGGGTCGTGTGTTCTGCCATTGATACACATACAGGAGAAAAGGTAGCAATAAAAAAAATACATGACATTTTTGAACATATCTCTGATGCGACACGCATCCTGCGGGAGATCAAGCTACTTAGGCTTCTTCGTCACCCTGATATTGTTGAAATTAAGCACATCATGTTGCCACCATCAAGAAGGGACTTTAAGGATATTTATGTTGTTTTTGAGCTTATGGAGTCAGATCTCCACCAAGTTATCAAGGCAAATGATGACTTGACAAAGGAACATTATCAGTTCTTTCTATATCAGCTGCTTCGTTCACTGAAGTACATTCACACAGGTATGCACTACACGGGCATCTTTTTCTAGGAGAGTTATGGGTTTTGCACATAATGATGCACTGTGCTAAAAGCACAGCCTTGCCTTCTGAACAATTAGTACTTCACTTGTGCCTTACTTCTTCAAAGTATAATATCGTCTAACTGATGAAATAACTATGGATGTACACTTTTGTGAAACTTGTTGTCATCTTCATGTGTAAATATCTGAATGCGATGAGGAGCATGCATTAGCAAGTTAGCATTCTTTGACTAGTTCTTGCTCTCCCTTAATTTGCCTTTCACAAATTGGGAAGGCTTGCTGTCAAGGTATACAGTGAAAGCGTACATGATGAAAGTGTGGTAAAGCAAAAGCAGAGTCACATGGCATTAAACTATATGAAAATGTTATTTGATTTGTGAGGAGGATAACTGGTTGCCCAAAAGGTAAGGAAGTAAGCATGACAGTTGATCACAGGAACTTAAAACTGGTAACAGTGACAATGAATGTTATGCATGTGTTCTTAGCAATGAACTGAGAGATACTGCAAGCATCGACTAAGAGAGACAAATTCTTAAGTTCATGTTTAGTGCTTTTTGATAGGTGATGCAAGTTTAGTTATTTCCCAAGTGTGTTCCTTGTACATAGGGTTGTTTCCACTGTGCAGCCGGTGAATGATGTTTGTTTAAGTTCCTATCCTCTTTGCTGTTTTTCTCATTTATTATGTATAAACAAGAAAAAATCTGACTTTTCAGTGGGAAATGTTCACATTATTTGATAGATGCACCATCATCCTAGAGAAAGAACCTGATTGTCCTTGGTGATAAGGTCGAGAGTGAGGCATCTGTGAATAGCACTTGTACAGCTCCTTACTAGGACTTACGTAAGGAAGGAGTTTAAAGGTCAGGAGGCTCTTCAAGAACCAAAATACATATTTGGATACCTACCTAGAATATAACCCATCTAGCAAACAGGCATTTGCCACTCACCAAAATTTGATATTATGTTTGGTCTTTGTTATCTCAAGGCGAGATGGTGCTTTCCTTTACCCTATGTATTTTAGTATAGTGTCCAGAAGCACAGGCATGAGTGAGACTGAGGGTGATTAAGTAATCTGGAGGGAGTGAGAGGCATCTTTTGGTTTGTATTGCATGTAATTTCACTAAAATATTCTTGTGGAGACATGAGCCACTATGTAACTCATCATTTCTTAGGGGTAAAAGGATGTGGCGACCTTGTTACTTGTTAGCATCTACTGAAAGTTTTGCAGAAAAGTTGATGGAAGTAGTCTGTAATGAAGAACGAAAAAATAAAAAGAAATAACTGGAAAACTCCAAAATATTACTCTATCCAGTAATGATGGGAACAAGGTATCAAACAGCATTTGATTGGAAACAAAGAAAGTTGAAGCAATAAATTTTTTCTAACCAATGTTTTAGTCATACTTTTATTCTTGTGGTGTATTTTATGCCATTTTAATAGGTTGAGGCCCAACTTTGGTGCTTTGTTCTAGCTCAAGTCTGCTATCCGTTTGAATTAATAGAGCTTCCTGTTGTTGAAAATAATATTTCATTGCCTCCTTAGTTCATATATGTTAATCAGGACTCATTATATGATTTTCTCTGATGGCTGTGCATGTATGTATAATCTGATATGGTGGTTTGTTCTTACTACAGCAAATGTTTATCATCGAGACTTGAAACCAAAGAATATACTCGCAAATGCAAATTGCAAGCTCAAAATCTGTGACTTTGGCTTGGCTAGAGTTGCATTTAATGATACTCCAACAACAATATTCTGGACGGTATGTTCTTAATATTGCAATGCAATTAATTGCTTCACACTGCTATAGTTCTCTTAGTTATCTTCTCTGCTGTTCCTTGTTTTGACATCATTGCACTTTCTTTCTTTTTGGATTAATTTTAAGTCCATTTTCTGTCAAAAAAAAACTTAAATCTTTTGCAGGATTATGTTGCAACAAGATGGTACAGAGCTCCAGAGTTGTGTGGATCGTTTTACTCCAAAGTATGGTTTAGCCTGGTCCCTGTACTTCTACCAAATTTTGGATTTAAATGCATGAGAAAAATCATAATTTATTTCTCTTCAATAATAATTCATTGAATTCATAGGAATGTTTGTATCTTGGAGCTTTTGTTGTTAACTGTGTGCTGGATATATTCCTTTTAATTATGAAAATTTATTTTCTTGATTACGTGCAATTTCTTGCTATCTGATACAATTTATAAAAGGATATATTTCTTTGTTTTTAATTATATTGATCTCTTCTAGATGATATATAAATTCTTCATCTTTTCATTTAAAGTATATTAATTCCTTAACTTGATGATTGCTACATTATCTGAAAAGGATTCTTGGAAGAGTTTCATAATCACTTTTGAACTAAATATACTGACAAGTAAATTGCCTGAATATCATATGATCTCTAATGTGCTTTCAGTTTGGATAAAAAATAACAAGTTGTTATTCTAAGCCAGTCTCAGAATCCAAATTTCAATCATGGGACAGGTTGCATGGACATCCGACAAGTCCAGAGTTTCTTTGTCACACTGGCACATGAAGATAATGGCTTAATTCCAACTTGGAATGAAGTAAACTAGAGTTGTGGGAATCAGGAAGGAAATTGCTTGGATCTTAACATTGTACTAGTACTATACTAATACAGGAGTCACTAGTCATTGTAAACCATCGATATGGAAGCACATGCATGAACAAGCCAAAAAACCTGCATAATACCAATCGGAAGTTCCAGTCATTTAGATTATGCATACAAATTCTCTCCTTGCATAAATCCTACTGAAGCAAATTGTGAATTAGTGCTTGCTTGCTTCTTGCTTTTCCAAACCCCAATCCACCCACAGACCCCATCATTCTGTTTTTTGCTGAAATCATTCTAGTCCAGTCTTAGAGAAGATATCTGTATATGGATAGGTGTAGAAAGATTGCCTGATAATTGACAGGCATCCTAGCTTATCCCTAGTAGGAATGTGCAGTTGAGTTCCTGCAGGTCTTTTGACAATGCAAGTTTTTGACTTGATCTGGAATTTGGTAGTTGATCCCTATCAGGAATTTTCAGTTGAATTCCTGTAGGTCTTTGACAATGCAAGTTTAACTTGGCTTGCTTTGCAATTTATGTTTTATCATTACCAGTCGCATCATTGTTTCGACTTACCATAACTAGTATTGTTTTTCCCTCCTGTTAACCATTTCCTGTTCATTTAGTTCAGTACATCCGTTGTGTGATACTTTTATACAGTAATTATTTGTATGCTATTACTCTATCAGGTAAAAGTCTCTTTTTGGTTTAAACTATAAATATCTAGTGATCAAGAAATGCTTGTTCAGGTGAATACTCCTCCAAGTTGAGATTCCTGTCTCATTCAGGTACCTGTATTGAGATTGGTGCTCGATTTGGTTAGCATATTCATACTGCACAATGGTATTTTCTTTACATTTTGATCTTGTAAATGTTCACATCCTTTCTGGTTTTGCAGTACACTCCTGCCATTGATATTTGGAGCATCGGTTGCATATTTGCTGAGGTTTTATCAGGGAAACCTCTTTTTCCTGGAAAAAATGTTGTTCACCAGCTAGATTTGATGACAGACCTGCTTGGAACACCTTCCTTAGATACAATATCTCGGGTATTTATTATTGCTTGTAATAGACACTTCAAGAATTAGTTTTTTCCAAGTTGAGGTACAATCTGCTTTTACATATCAAACTGTATTTGGTGTGCCTCTGTGATTCCAGGTTCGTAATGAGAAGGCTCGTAGGTACTTGAGTAGCATGCGAAAGAAGCAGCCAGTGCCTTTCTCTCAGAAGTTCCCAAACATGGATCCATTGGCCCTCAAGCTACTGGAAAGACTCTTGGCCTTTGATCCCAAGGACCGGCCAACTGCAGAAGAGGTATGTGATGCTCAACTCAAATAAAACAAACAACTTTAGTTGGATAGTGATTATTTCTTGCATAAGCCATCCAAGTGTGACCTGTTTAAGTAGATATGGACTGGTTGCGTGATGCGTATGTTATTTGTGACGAGTCCTGTTGAATGATCCTTCTATGCAGAAGCATCCATGTTGATCTTTTGTTGTTTATAGCCTTCCAGGCTAATGTTTTCTTCCATAGTATTGATGCACGTGTGTCTGGGCAGGCTTTAGCAGATCCCTATTTTAATGGCCTGGCCAAAGTAGAAAGAGAACCATCCTGTCAGCCAATCATGAAGATGGAGTTTGAATTTGAAAGACGCAGAGTAACAAAAGAGGATGTGCGAGATCTTATCTTTCGTGAGATCCTGGAATATCACCCTCAACTTCTCAAGGACTACATGAATGGAACTGAAAGGGCAACCTTTTTATATCCTAGGTGCTTACATACTCTTATGAAATTCTGCAAAATTTACAGTGCTGCCGATCATGATTCCTGAATTTCTGTCGTACAGTGCAATTGATCAGTTCAAGAAGCAATTTTCTCATCTTGAAGAACATGGTGGTAAAAGTGCACCTGTGATTCCCTTAGAAAGGAAACATTTCTCTCTCCCAAGGTATGTAGGGTTGGTCATAGTTCAGTCATTGTCAAGAGTAGAGACTTTAGAAGCTCAACTCCTATATGAAGCTACATTTCCTTTATTTGTGTATTATGATTTAACTTCTTCTCTCACATCACTCACTATACCATCTCTGTTTTGCCCAAACAAACCAGCCATATTTTGTTGTAACTTGTAAGCTTGATTGGTTGCACTTTTCTTTTCACAATGATGAATTGGTTTGCTCTACTTGCAGATCTACTGTTGTTCATTCAACTTCAATTGCTCCAATGGAACAAGTACCTGTGGCTTCATATAGAGATCGATCTGCAGAAGGCCAACATGCAGCTTTCAACAACTGTACAGAAGCAGCCCGGATGTCTACCGTTTTGTCCAAAACTTCTCAGGCCCCACAGAGGGTCATACACGGTAAACAATTCATACCATTATTGAACATTGTTTAAAATTCACGCAGGATAAGAAAATCCCATTGAAGGCAAACTGGGTAACCCACAATAAGATATGTTGTCACAGGAAGCACAATGACAGATTGAAAAAAAAAATTATATATATATATATATATATATATGTGTGTGTGTGTGTGTGTGTGTGGATAATTTGCTAACATCATGGATAAGGAACCTTCTAGTTGGAACTCATAGAGGGAGGTTGTTCTGACCAAATCTGACCCCATGGATGTGTTCAACATGGTCAAAATAGTAGGAATTAACCCTTGGATCATATTTTTTCAATGTGAAAATATGAATTTTTGAGGATTGAAAATATGGTACACTGTAGGCCGTTGATTATTCAACCCCTAGAAAATCCAACATACAGATTGGAAAAACATTATCCAAGGGCTGGTTTCTAGTAAACCAAATATTTAGATCACATCTAGAGGGTCAAATGTACAAAAGAAATAAAAAAAATAACAATTTTCACTGGAGGGTTCCTTACCCCATATATATATAGTCACCTGTATCTTTAAAGGTAATTTCTCGGCAAGGATATTTCTCGGAGAGATTTTCAAAAGTTGATAAATCTCGAGCATATCTCGGGAGTTTAAAAAATTGAAAAAAATATAAATAACAACAAAAAAGCTAAGAAAATAATAAGTTTTGCATTATTTTTCTTCCAAAAGTAATGCTTTAAAAGTTTTAAAATATAAAAGAAAAAAATAGGAAATGCAAACTTAAAATAAATAAAAAAGAGTTTTTCCTAAAAAAATCACAATATTTTCTCTTTTGGCGATATTTTGAAAAAACCATCAGATATTACCTTTAATATCGGTATTTCTCGTGATATTTTCAAAATATCGCCGATATTGGTGATAGTGATAATATATATATATATATATATATATATATATATATATATATATATATATGTGTGTGTGTGTGTGTGTGTGTGTGTGTGTGTGTGTGGTGCTATTGAAGGCATGAAACTATTCAGTATAAATCACTTTCTTTTCATAATTTTTAAATTTTTTCGTAGATCGGACCTTATGGATGTTGAAGGTTTGTTTTGTATATATATATATATATATATATATATATATATATATATATATATATATATATATATATATATATATATATATATATATATAGAGAGAGAGAGAGAGAGAGAGAGAGAGAGAGAGAGAGATTGGTTCCTCCTAATGGTAGGAGGGTGCCGATGGTCTCAATTTTTCATTTTCTCATACTTTTTATGGAATCTGGCCTTACAGATCTACATGGTTTGTTTAGTATAAATTGGCTTTTGAATCATCCAATTATGACATGTGAGCAGATTTTTATAAGGATTCAAAAATCAGTGGCACTGAAGTTTTAGAAATTTTAAATCTCATAAAATCATATTTTTTCCTCGAAAAAGCATGATCCAACATTCCTAGCAAATGGATCTTGTTGAACACATCTATGGGGTCTGATTTATCAAAAATGGCCTGAAACATTGAAAATCAGTACCGCACACACCTTATGAACTGTACGAGGAATCAGTTCCTCTCTCTCTCTCTACATATATATAGTGGTTCTCAACCATGATACCATATGACGGTGCACACTCTTATTTGCATGGATCTAGCCATACAGGTGTTTAACATGGTTTATTTACTATGTTAGGAGGTTTTATCATGTCCAACACACCACAAGATTCAATTTTTGACGTGGTGAAAAACTGATGGCTCACAATTCATATGTATGGTTTAAAAATAATATAAAACATTACATGTGGAGTACCTACTCCCACATACTAGAAATCATGGTTGTAGGTTGTATCTTCTCAATTAAACCTTATGGATGTACTCAACATAGCTTATTTGATAGGAATCATGTTTTACATGTTTTTTGGACATAAAATTAGGATTTTTTTTAAGTCATGAAATTTTAATACATTGCTTTTTAAAGGTCTTAAAAAATATACATATATGCTATAATCACATGATCCAAAACTTGTTTTCTACTAAATAATGCTTATATATCATATCTATAGGGTCTGATCAACTAAAAAAGTTTAATAAATTTGACAATCTAAAACTTCTATTAGGTGGGAGTAGGTACTCCGGGAGCACCCTATCATTACCATTACATGTGAGTCAACTTTAACACAGAACATGCTAAACATGATCCAAAGTTTAGTTTTTGGTTTTGGAGATCAGATCTATGCAAATCAAGTGTGTTCCACCATAAGTTATGGAGGTTCAGTACCACAATAGAAGCAGTCATACATGCATGAAATTGATATAGCGCATTACATGGATTTGGTGATATGGGTGCTCTAGGTTACATGACAAATGCTCAAAACCGGAGAATATACAAACTTCACAGTAGAAAGAATATGCTTAGGGCATGACTGTACAAATTTACAGGGTTAAAATACCCAAGAATTATTTTAGTTCAAACATTAGTAGACATGGTTATTCCAGGATCCTAAATTATGCCTTGATGGTGCAGCTAAACCTGGGAAAGTTGTTGGACCAGTTGTTCCCTGTGAAAATGGAACTACCAAGGATGCTTATGACCTAAGAAGGCTGATCAGAAGTGCTGTGCTTCCTCCCCAGTATGCAGGTCCAGTCTCTTATGGTTTCAGAAAAGTGGGGAGGTCGGAACACTATGGAAAGGATGCCACCGAGCCAGGGAGGGAGTTCATTGCAAGCAAGCCACAGTGCATTTCACATAATGCCGTTACAAAAGTTGTGGATGATATAGCCATAGACGTAAATGCATCGCCATTCTGCCTCTCACGTGCTGCAAAATCTGAGGTGGGTGAGGATCGAATCATTGCTGAAGCAAACTATTTGCAGGCTAGGTCTCACTTGAATGGAATGGCTGTTGCTGCAAGTTCCAGAAAAATTGGTGCCATTCAATATGGCATGCCGAGGATGTACTGAGGATTTTCTTACATCCAGCCCAAGGAGAAAGCTGAACAAGAGATCAGTGATGAACAGATGCTTCATTTTTAAAGAGTACGTGGGCAGTTTTTATTGGGTTGAGAATGAAACAAAAGAGGGAAGTAGTGCAATCCTAATAAAAGGGGGGTTCTGTTCATCATGGAAATCGCTCGGAATTTTGGTGGGGCCATTCCCTGTTTTGCATATCAGAAAAGCAGACCTGAGTCTGTTATGACCCCTTGCACAGAGACAAACTTGGAATCCTACATGTGTATAACTTACTGTAATCAAATTATACGTTCTACTTGAGTTCATCTTCAATCAAGTTCACATGGTGCATTTAAATCTCTCTCTCTCTCTCTCTCTCTCTCTCTCTCTCTCTCTCTCTCTCTCTCGTGTAACTATCTTGTTGAACGTATTCAACAAGCTGAAAGTTGGCCCCAGTAATACGTTAACCGTTGGTCTGTTTTCCTTTTAGGCTCTGTTTGGAAACTGGCAGCTGGGATGGCAGATACATGGTCAAACTACCTTGGTGATGGATGTTTGGGAACTGGCAGACCGATGGGATGGGAATCTATGCATTTCGGAGAGGAAGCAAGACTGACCCCCCTTTATATTTACACTTAAGAGTGGATTTTGGTACCCTTTGGGTGAGGATTCCCTAGATGGAACTCATAATGGAAGGTTGTTTTGACTAAATCTAACCCCACGGATGTGTTCGGCACAGTCAAAATAGTAAAAATTGACTCTTTGATTGCACTGGTAAATTGTACATTGATTTTTCAACCTCTGTCAATTTTATGCACATTGGAACAAACAACATGATCCAAACACTAATTTCTACTAATTCAAACATGTACATCACATTTAGAGGGTTAGATGTGCAAAAAATAATATTAGAGTTTTTTAATAGGAGAATGATAGGAAACATTAACCAATATATATATATATATATATATATATATATATATATATATATATATATATATATATATATATATATATATATAGAGAGAGAGAGAGAGAGAGAGGTGATACATAGAGAGAGAGGTGTATCGTCGAACACTGTTCTCATCAAACAGCATCGCATGAATGCTGGCTGTCCTATTTTGAGTAAAATCAAAATCAGCCGGCCGGTGTCTGGGGTAAGCCCTTACAGCACAGAGAGAACGGGAGGAGGACAGAGGGAAGGCAGGGGAGGGGGCAGCTGTGGCTTGGGGTTACAGCAAAGATAGAATGGGAAGGGAAGAGAGGACAGGTAGGGGTTGAGGTGGGATTCAGCAGAGAGAGAACGGTAGGGCAGAGATGTGGTTTGGGGTTCCAGCAGAGCATTTTCCGGCGTGCTCCAGCGTAGGTCTGATTCTCGCAGAGAAGAGGGAGGGTGCGGGGAGAGAGAGAGAGACTGGGTTTGTGGGGGTTTAAGTACCCCAAATGCTGGCCATCTGATTTTACTCAAAATCAGACGGCCAGCATTCGTTCGATGTTGTGCAATGAAACACCGTTCTCTCTCTCTCTCTCTCTCTCTCTCTCTCTCTCTCTCTCTATATATATATATATATATATATATATATATATATATATATATATATATATATATATATATATATATATATATACTGAAATATGTTTACATTCGGAGTGGTTCTTGCTAGGGATCAACTGTTGGATCATTGTAATCGGATCAAGAAATGTGATTTTTCATGCTTCAATATTTATGAAAATTCTAAGCCGTTAATTTTCAACCTTTAAAAGACCCTAGTAATTGGATGAAGCAAAAAAATTTAAAAAAAAACTATGAAAATCTTGGTTCATACCAGTAAACATATATATCCTACACAAATTGCATAGAAGCCATGATAAGAAATCTGATAACTTTTCATGGAACTGGAAAGGCATCCTTTATATATACAGTTGACCGTCAATCAGCAATGTGCAACATACAGACTTTATCAGGAGAGCACAAGTGCAAAGAACTGTAAATTGAAGAACGCAGAAAGTAAGAATCGGGCAGCAGGGGATGCACATCTACCCGCTCAGTGTCAACGTTCTGAACATCGGAAATTTGCTTCTCCAAGAAAAAAAATTGGAGTTCCCATCTGATTAGCCCACCTTATAAAATGCCATGGAGAATATCATGTCATAGAAAAATTCATCATCCTCGTCACCAAAAAATTTAATTGCAACGTCTGTTTCACATTCATGGGTGTGCCCCAAAAATATGGGATGCCCAGCAGCGGATCTTTTACTCAATCTGCACACCTGCAAAAGGAAGGAATCAAATAGTGAAATCTAAGCAGCAGGCTACTGGAAACACAAAAAAAGAAAAAGTCGTAGCCAAGAACTTGCTCTTCCTCATTTTTCTGCACCTAACACAGAATCAGATATATAGGAAGTTCCATTGGCGACAAGTAGGGTCATCTCTTTCCTAAAGTTCTAAGCTGAAATAAATTGAAGAGCATGTTTACCAAAGATAGTCTGAAATAATTATATTCAAACTGAGAGTATACACACTGAGAAAGGTCAGAAGGGAAGTAAAAATAGTCAGAAAACAAGCCATGATGTGTCCAAAAGCTAGAATATAGCAACCTTCAACTGGTAAAGGCTTTAAATATAACATAGGACACATATAGTTGAAATAAAAGACCTTGTAATACAACAAGGGAAAAAACTTCAATATTTAAGCTCTAGTATACAAGGTAGGGGTTCGATGAGAATATCATTAACAGTAGGCTTTATGCTAGCCGGTCTAAGTAAAGAAAAGCTAGTCAAGTAATACACGAAAGTGAATATTTTTCAGACTAGAGAAAATTGTTTCTATAATACCACAATAAAACTAACATTGTGTTGAGCAACTAATAGAGTAATAGGTAATAGAAAGAGATAATGCAAGTAATTGAGATGCATATGCTAAGAAAGATGTAGAGTGACAAAGAAAGAAGATAACTAAAAATAAATACATTAAAATATGTTTAGGAGAAATACATATGCAAGATAAATAAAATTTTAAAGAATATTGTTTAAGATGCTTTAATAGAGATAAAATCATAAAGAATAATAAATATTGCCTAAGATGGTTTAATAGAGGACTTGTCATAGTACTGGTGGGAAAAGTTGACAAGATGCAAATAGAAGAGATTATGAAAAGAAAAATATCAAAGAATAACTTGTATGAAGGTTGTGAGAAGAGATAACATCGTGGGATGACTCACGTTATAGCTTTAGATAGAAAGGAGCAAAGAAACAAGACTAGTAAAACATATACAACTTTCTATGTTTATAACTTCTTAAGCTTAAAGATGAAAAAAAGCAGGAATAAGGTTCATAACTTTAGCAATGGTACAATTGGAACTTGAACGTCCAAATGGAAGCCCATTTGGGGCAACTTTCTCAACCCCAATAAACCCAAAATCCTACGGTAGTGAAGAACAGAAAAGTGAAATAAATTCATCGTAGGGTCAATCAGACCATTAAATGAAAGAAGAAAAAAGAAAATGAATCCAACCAACGAATCTAAATTTGATCACAAAATCCACAATTTATCACAAAATTCAAAACCAAGCATTCATTTATGACCTAATCCTAATAGAGAAACCACTAGAAACCTACAGGAAAGAAAGATATCCAAAATGCAGATTAAAAGAGAAGAAATTCAAATCCATTTTTCAATTCAAGATATAACCCTTAAAATCTTGCATAACCCCTAAAATATAACCCCTAAAATCATACATAACCCCTAAAATAACCCTAAAGAAATAAAGAGGAAGAAGAAGACCTAGATGACCCAACAATAGAACAGAGAGAGATCTCAGTGGTCTGGAAGAAGAAGACCTAGATGATCTGGTGGCCGTTTGACAATGGATTGACAGTGTCACCCGAGCAGGGAGTAGGGAGGAGGATCAAGGTTGTCGGCGGTGTTACCCAAGCAGGGGGGAGGCAAGAGGGAGGAGGATTAGAGGTGGTAGCTGACGGTCCCTTTTTAAATACAACTCTATAATGGCAACATAACCATCGCTGTTATAGAGTAAAACCCTATAACAGCGTGATCGAAATCTTGTCGTTATTGATCTACAACAACAAGATTATGTGATCGTTAGAGTGTTTTAACGATAATATTTAACAGCAAAGAATCTCACTGTTATACATATGTCTTTAACAACGATATAACTCTTGCCCTTATAGAGTTTTACTCTATAAACAATGAGATTTAGATCTCGCCGTTATTGATTTATAACAACGAGATCTTGTACCCGTTAAATATAGCCATTAAAGTGTCTTAGCGACAACACTTAACAGCCAGATAATCTCTTTGTTATAAACATATATTTTATGATGACATCTCTTTAATGACAAAATGTGTGCAGGGGTAAGGCAATCAAAGCCTGGTCCAACTCGCCGTTATTAATAAAGCAATAACAGTTAGATTCATGGCCGTAATAGAGTAATAAAGGCGTGATATTTATGTTGTTGCTATTACCTATCAATTAGTGGGGACAAAACACTCATTGTTATTGCTTGATCAATAGCGACGAGTTTTTTTCTTTCCGTTAAAGAGTCGCCACTATTGACCCTCATCATTGTAGTATTAGCACTCCTTAATTAAAGGGTAAAGTAAACTTTTCTCAATATGTCAAACACTCATGTTTGTTTTGGTCACAGGTGAGAAAGTAGATTAGAAAGTCAACCTTATGACCTACTTAGGAAGTGCTAAGAATATGTAATTAATGAGTGTGTATCAGGTCAGAGCTAAGAGCTTGCATCTCTTAGATGGGTTTCACATTTTTTTTCATGCTCATTGATGCCCTAGATGAACGGCATCTAGAGTTTGTAAAATGAACAGCTTAAAACAACATTCAACCTTGGTCTTAGGGATGCCATTCATCAAGTCACAGCAATCGCCAGTGCTTGCACTGATGTCGTTCATCCCAAATACCATGGAGGGACTATTTTTCAGCCGTTCACTTTAAAAACCTCATATGATGTTCATCTCAGGCATCAAATTGTTTGGAAAAAAATGTGGGACCCATCCACAGTAGTTGGGATGTCATTCATTGCATGGATCGACAGAATTAGAGCATAACTTGATACATACTAAAAAAGAAATAGACTAGGATGCCTATCAACATCAAATTCCCTTCCTCAAAGCTAGCAATAAAAGTGGTACATGTCAATGTTATTTATATAGCAATTATAAGAAGGAAAAAATATTAAAATGAGCAATACTTGCCCTTACACCATGTGCTTATCTTTTTTATGATACTTTATTTTTTTCACCAAAAGCATGTATGAAGGCTTATAATCTTTTTCATGTTTCTATAGCCACGTTTTCAACTTTATATTAGAAAACATGATTGGTTCGGGATGAACCGTTTCTCCTGATCGAAGGCCTGGTATGATCGCTTTAGTTCTGTTATGACTAATCTTGGATATATTTTTGTTATACTAACATTGTTTTATTTGTTAAGAAATCCGTTGCAGATATTGTAATTTTGCTCCTTTATGTTGATAACATGATCATAATAGGAGTAGATAAACAAGGAGTAAATCATATTAAGCATGTGTTCAAACAAAATTTTGAAATGATTGATTTAGGTTTTCTCAGATTTTTTCTGGGGATTGAAGTAGCTTATTCTCCTCCAGGATATTTGTTAACTTAATCAAAATTTGCTACTGAGATTATTGACAAGTTTGAACTAACTGATGAAAAGAGAGTAGATACACCCAAAGTTATCAACTCAAAGATGAAGATTAATGATGAAACCCCATTGGACGATCCCATACTATATAGATAGATGATCGGTGCCTTGACATACTTGACCATCACTACACCAGACATATCTCATGTAGTTCATACTGCTAGTCAATTTCAACACTCTCTTTTTCCTCAGTTCATACAAGTGTTATGTGTATTGTTAGATATTTAAGAAATTCTGTTTATAAGGATTATTATTATCTTCCTCCTCCCTTCTTGAATTAGTTGCATATTATAACTCTAACTGGGGAGGAGATCCCAATGATAGACGGTTTTTTGTGTTTTTATAGGAGACTCCCTAGTGTCTTAGAAATGCAAAAAGCAACAAAAGGTGTCTCTCTCATCTACAAAAGCCAAGTATTTGGCTATAGCCACCCCAACATCAAAGATTGTTTGGTTGATGAGCTTACTAGCAGACATGGGAGTATCATCAACATCACTATCCAGATTATGTTGCGATAACAAAAGTGCCATATACATTGCTAAAAATCATACTTTTCATGACCGCACTAAGCACATCGAGATGGACTGCCATTATGTCAGAGAAGAATTTTTGAATAAGACATTTTCTACCACATGTTAGATCTGAATATCAGCTCGTAGACTTCTTCACTAAAGTTCTTCCTTTTCCTAGGTTTCATTTCTTTTTAGGCAAACTTTCAGTGATCACATCGTAAGTTTGAGGGAGAGTATCAATGTATATATATAAGGGTATTCCAATCTTTTTGTACATGAAGAGGTATTGTGGTTTTTGTACATTTATTTTTCTATTTTATTTTATTTTATTTTTACTATTGTACATTCTAAAATAGGGATGGGCTTTTTGGTCTTTTGACCATAGAGCCATTGAGGAGTTCCCAATGGCTACTCTTGGTCTCCTTTGGTGTATATAAAGGGGTTGAAACCCCAAACTATGTGAGCTTTTTCTTAGAGCATTTTGTCAATATAATTTCACATTTTTTATGTGTGTTGTGTGCCCTTAAGTTGATGATTTGTGTGGTTTTTGTGTTTATGTAATTGACGCATAAGTGGTAATTGTGATTGTGTATGTCCATAAGTGACATTTGAATCTCTTTTGTATTTCATTACAGTTTTACCTTATGAGGTGATTCCTTTAGTGTTTGGGTGCACCCACTTATCCAGAAAAGGTGTGGGGTATTGCACTGATCTCCATAGTGTAATATCTTGACTTGTACCACTGATATGGATGTGGTTGCATCAATCGCCCTTACCCCGCATTTTGGGTTGGTCTTTTAAGAAAAATATCTAGTTATGATTCCAACTAATGGTCGAAATTACACTTTCCAGGATTTTTTAAATTTATCTTGCTTTTATCTATCTTATCTTACTGGCCAAAATCTTGAAAACTACAATTCTGATTTTTTTTTCAATACCCTATTTATCTGGATAAATGGGTCCATCTGAATGCCCCTTTAGGGCAAGGAATTTTTTCATCAATTGGTTGTTGTACATAAATGTTGCTTGATCATTGCTTGTATAGGATTGCACTTGGAAAACTTGTTTGCTGCATTTAGAGAATTGAATTTTGTTCCATGTAATCAAGAATTTTGGTTCATCTTGACATGAATCGCAGAATCCATATTCCATGAAAGCAAGGAATTTTTTTTTTGTTACTGGGATAAAATATTGTAAAATTCGCGTTCTCATGTCCTATTCTTAAAAAAAATACAAATTTGCATCTCGAATTCATGTCATGCATCGTACATGAATCTTTGACATAGCTCAAGATTATTAGCAACATGTGATTTTTCATTTTGAATTGCTCTGAATAAATATGGCTAAATACGAAAAAAAATCATATGAAAGTAGAATTAAAGATGCCAACTTTTATAGCCAGGAGGGAACTTCATAGGTGAGCTCTTGTCACATCCCCACCAACCATTGGGGCCTCAACACTCACATCTAGCCCCTCCAATGTGAAAAAGGAAAAAAGAAAATAAAAAAGAAAAAGGAATCACACTATAAAATGGTACATGGGGATCAGATGTGAAGGCTACATACTCAGAGTTAAAGCATCTCAGACCAATAAATCTTGGGCCTAATCCCATGCTTGCCTCCATAAAAGTTACAGATACTGATTAAGGGATGCACATTGAATCAAGCAATCTATAAGAAACACTTTATGCAAGCACAGGTATATATATATATAGATATAGATATATATATATATATATATATATATATATTGCACTCTTCTTTCCTCAAGAAACTGTACTCCAAGAGGAATTTCCAAAGTGCAAAATTGAACATGCTGCGGCACTATGTGCATAGCAGAAGGCCCTGTCTTCTCCAATGCCTGTCTTTACTACTATCAACATCTTCAGCACCTACAAGACAATTTAGTTTCAATGTGAGCATTGAGATACATGTTTCCTTGATTAGTCATTGGATGTATGCTGATCCTGCTTGGTTTCATTGGCTTCTGGAGTTTTACAGGTTGAATGGAAGACCATCACCAGAGTTTGCCACACCAAGCCTCTTCTAACAGTCAATGGGCAGTACCCAGGTCCAACCATAGCGATCCAAGAGGGTGCTGAGGTTGCAATCAAGGTGACAAATAGTGCAGCAGAGAACACAACCATCCATTGGTTAGTAAACCTATTTTTTTATCTGAATAAAAATTTGACAAGAAGTCATTGATACATTTGAGATAAGTTACAACAACAAGACTCCGAAGATTAATTATATTGGTTGTTTGAGTTTAGACGTGCCTCTAACTTTTGGTTATTACATGGCGTGTTAGAAACAATAGAAGTTTTGTTTGTGAAGAAAGATCAAGTGCTGCTGCAAATTTTTTTACCTGCATAATGGTGGGACCCACCTGACATGCTGAGAGTCGTTTATCTTTCAAATGTACATAATGTACCTGTTGATGTCTTTTCAATTTTTTTAGCATGAAAATGCATGACACCTTTTGGTAAAATATATTGTGTTAGAAACAATATAAGTTTTTTTGTGAAGAAAGACCAAGTGCTGCAAAAATCTTTACCTGCATAATATGGTGAGACCCACCTGGCATGCTAAGAGTCCTTCATCTTTTACATGTACAGATTGATGTCTTTTCATTTTTTTTTTGTTAGCATGAAAATGCACGACACCTTTTGGTAAAATCCTTACTTTTTGTTGTAGGTAACATAGCGTGTCAGAAACAATAGAAGTTTTGTCTGTGAAGAAAGTGCTGCAAAATTTTACCAACATGCTATGGTGGGACCCACCTGACTTGCTGAGGGTCATTCATCTTTCAAATGTAAATATTGATGCCATCTAATTTTCCATTAGCATGACACTTTTTGGTAAAATTCTTTACATGGCCATATTTTTATTACAAGTCAAGCCATCTTCTTTTCAAAATCTATGTATCCTTAGACAAACCAAGTTCTGTGTGTCATTTTGTGTTGTCATTATACTGTTTAATATTTTCTTAACTCTATGTAGAACTTCTTGATGATTTTTTTTTTCTTTTCATGTCTTCTATTGCCTAGGCATGGGATCAGGCAATTCAGAACAAGTTGGGCAGATGGGCCTGCATATATAACCCAATGCCCCATCCAGGCAAACCACTCATACACATACAGATTCGAAGTGACAGACCAAAGGGGAATTCTTCTGTGGCACGCCCATCTTTCATGGTAATGAGCATCAGTTTATGGGGCATTCATTATTTACCCAAAAGATCCATACCCAGTCCCTACTCGTATTTTTAAAGAGTTTTCAATTATCTTGGGTACAAAAAAAAAACTTGCTCTTGCTTGCTTCTCTTTTTTTTAACAGAGGGTTCTAGAAAATTTGTTATCATGACTATTCTTTCATTGTTTTTCAATTTTATTATTATAGGAGAATGGTGGAATGAGGATGTGGAGGCCATTGAAGCTGATAGTTTGAAGTATGGGGGAGGTCCCAAAGTCTCTGATGCATACACCATCAATGGCTTCGCACCCTTGCTCTGGGAATGGTAATTTTTGTTAAGTTCATGGAAGTCATGATGGGTGGATAAATTTAGAAGGGAAAAAACACGTAGACAATGCAAAGCAGGTTATATGTTCCCCCCCCCCCCGAACAGGGCAGTTAGCTACATCTCATGATCGGGGGTCCCAAAGAGCACCACGTATGTAAGCATGTGCGTCTCGTATCCCCATGTTTGTCAGCATTAATTAGCGTTGGAGTTTGATAAGATTGCAAAGACTTAAGTACCCTCTCCTCCATTGGTGCAAAAAAAATGACGGTTCTTGAAAAGGAGTTGTTGTAAAGACTTAAGTGCCCCGAAGATGATTATTTAAGACCCAGTCTCTGCACTGCAGGATTATCCGAGAAAGAAATCTCCCCTGGAGGAGGCCATGAACATCAACCCTCTCACTCACTCTCTCCCTTCTATTTCTGCTTCTGTGCACATCCATTAGAAGATCATACATTGCTCCATCAAGCACCGACTGACCTATACATTGACTCTTGTGAAGCCTGATTCAGAGTTTTTACCCTTACAGGAGGAGGGTTTGGGGCTCCTCCCAGCGTGGGTATCATCATTCAACTAAATGAGTTGTAGATCCTGATTCAGAGTTTTTACCCTTACAAGAGAGGGGTAAAACCTCATCTCACTCTCTCTCCCTTCTCTCTCTACTTCTGTGCACATCCAACAAACGATCCAACATTTCTCCATCAAACACCGACTGACCTGCACACTAACTGTAGCATCGTTCAACTTGATGAGTTATGGAACCTGATTTAGGGTAAAAACTCTTAATTGTAGTGTTTTACAAAATCGAGACACATAGAGGAAGTTTCAAACTTTTTAAGTTTTATAACATTTTATAACATGTCTCGGTTTTTAATAGGTTCGAAATATCAAATGAGCATAAAAAGTTATAAAACTTTCCAGATATAAACTAGACACATAGAGGAAGAAAACCCTTTTTACGGATTTGAAAAATGATCTTCCATTCAGGAGATATGACTCTTACAAAATGAAATAAAAACCTATGTCACTCAAATAAGGCAGACTGATAGGGGTCTGGTTTTAGATCTAAATGAGGTATCAAATGACCATAAAAATCGCTGAAAATCCGATCCCTAACAAAGAGACCACTTTTTACGAATTTGAAATCCGATCTCTGGTTAGGGAGATATGGCCCTGACAAGTTGGTCCTGATTCGGATAACGATTTGTATCACAAATCGCTGTAGTGTTTAGCGATTTGTAGTGTTTCTCGCTAAACACTACAGCGATTTGTGATACAAATCGCTATCCGAATCAGGACCAACTTGTCAGGGTCATATCTCCCTAACCAGAGATCGGATTTCAAATCCGTAAAAAGTAGTGTCTTCGTTATGAAGTCTAGTTTATTCCTGTAAATTTTCAGTGATTTCTATGGTCATTTGATACCTCATTTATATTTAAAACCAGACCCCTATCAGTCTGCCTTATTTGAGTGACATAGGTTTTTATTTCATTTTGTAAGAGTCATATCTCCCCAACGGAAGATCATTTTTCAAATCCGTAAAAAGGGTTTTCTTCCTCTATGTGTTTAATTTATATCTGGAAAGTTTTATAACTTTTTATGCTCATTTGATATTTCAAATCTGTTAAAAATCGAGACACATAGAGGAAGTTTCAAACTTTTTAAGTTTTATAACATTTTATAACATGTCTCGGTTTTTAACAGGTTCAAAATATCAAATGAGCATAAAAAGTTATAAAACTTTCTAGATATAAACTAGACACATAGAGAAAGAAAACCCTTTTTACGGATTTGAAAAATGATCTTCCGTTGGGAAGATATGACTCTTACAAAATGAAATAAAAACCTATGTCACTCAAATAAGGCAGACTGATAGGGGTCTGGTTTTAGATCCAAATGGGGTATCAAATGACCATAAAAATCGCTGAAAATTTACAGGAATAAACTAGACTTCATAATGAAGACACCACTTTTTACGGATTTGAAATCCAATCTCTAGTTAGGGAGATATGACCCTGACAAGTTGGTCATGATTCAGATAGCGATTTGTATCACAAATCGCTGTAATGTTTAGCGAGAAACACTACAAATCGCTATAGCGAGGTCCAACAACACTATAAATCGCTGTGGGTCTCGTTAGAGACCCGAAAACACTATAAATCATAGTTAAAAGACCGAAAACACTACAAATCGTTCTGGGGCTCGTTGGAGACCCCAAAGCACTATAAATCATAGTTAAAAGATCGAACAACACTATAAATCATTGTGAGGCTCGTTGGAGACCCAAAAATACTACAAATCATAGTAGAGACTCATTAGAGACTCAAAAAAATCATAACAATAATTTGCTGAAGAATATTGCCAATCAAATAACGATTTGTTGAAGAAGTGCTACAACAGTCATGATATGGGGGCCAAAATTAGAACATTTATAAAATCTGGATACAAGGTTCTGGTATTTAATCAAAATAAAATAGTAATTGACCATGAAAAATTCTGAAAATTTACAGGGATAAACTAGACACATAAACGAAGAGAACCCGTTTTACAGAATTGAAAAATGATCTTCCATTAGGAAAATAAAATTCAAACAAAATGGATCAAAATTTGAGCCGTTAAAATGACACAGGGTGACAGGGTTATGGTTTTTGACCCGAAACTGGTACGAAAACACCATAGAAATCGCTAATATTTGATATGAGCAAACTAGATTCAATTTAGAAAACAACCCTTTTTACGGATCGGAAAGATCATCTCTGGTTAGGGAGAAATCACTTCTGCAAGTTGGTCCTGATTCTGCTAAAATCTTGACGGTGCAAAATAACAGGTTTTGAATCTTGATTTTTAAAGTGGGTCAAACAAACTCAGAATGATCTGATTTTTGGTGGAGAGCATGAAGACATATGCATGAAGTTGCAATAAAAATTTAAAATTAAAATGAGCTCTGGTTACATACAAATCGATAGATCTAAAATGCACAAAAATTCAAAGTATAATCTAGAAAGCAACTGAACATGATGAAAGCAAACTGCACATGCGTGGATGTTCAAACATGAGATCTAATGACTTAAAATATGAATGGGTAAAAACTTTGAATCAGACTCCACAACTCTTCAAGTTGAATGATGCTACCCACGTTGGGAGGAGCCCCCAGACCCCTCTCCTATAAGGGTAAAAACTCTGAATCAGGATCTACAACTCATTTAGTTGAATGATGCTACCCACGCTGGGATGAACCCCCGGACCCCCCTCCTGTAAGGGCAAAAACTCTAAATCAGGCACATAAGTAAAGAGAGAAGGGAGAGAGAGTGAGAGGGTTGGTGTTGATGGCCTTCTCCAGGAGGAACCCTTTACCTCCCTTGATTTCTTCTCTAGAGAGAGAGAGGGTTTTACAGTGTTTTACGAAGAAGGAAGAAGAAGAAGATGACGATGGAGCAATGTAGGATCGTCTGTTGGATGTGCACAGAAGTATAGAGAGAAGAGAGAGAGAGTGAGAGGGTTGTTGTTCATGGCCTTCTCCAGGAAGAACTTTTTGTTTCCCTTGATTTCTTCTCTAGAGAAAGAGAGGGTTTTACAGTGTTTTACGGAGAAAGAAGAAGAAGACATGTTTGTCCTTTTTTTTAACAGAAAAAGAAGAAGACTTTGAAGAGTCAACATCATCCTCGACTTTCTGGATGGAGGACATGTTTGTCCTTTTTTTGAACTGTTTGTTTTTTCTTTTTTGAATGAAGGGCATTTTTGTCATTTTCTCAAACCATCACTTTATGAGAAGAATAGCAAGAAAGGGTACTTAAGTCTTTGCAACAACACCAGAGTCCGATGCAAAGTTATGTCAACATACACAGGAATACGAGCCCCATGTGCTTGTATACGTGGTGCTCATTCAAAGCCCCGAACACAGACGTGGGATTCAGTGAATCATCGGGGGCGAACATACACAACCCTCTCTAGACAATGTTAACAACTAGGGCTGGAGCAACTCATGGCTCATCCCAAGATAGTTCTTATTTGGTTCGTTTAGATGGCGAGCCAATCTGAGCTAATTCATTATAGATAGCCAAGTCAAGCACGAACAAGAAGTGCTCATCTCGGCTTAACTTGTATAATCTAGTTTAAGTAGCTTAAATAGCATTATGTATCACACATGTTAAAAGAAGCATGATAGCTCGACTGATTGGATGGATATACTTGTAACCAATACTAAGTCACCGGTTCAATTATTGCTATAGACCTAAAAAAATCTTTTACTTGAACCCCTACAAGCTTGATTCCCTCAAACATTGAAGGATGAAAATGCAGCATCAACTTAACAAGAAACAAAAAACAGTAAGACTGATCTTTTTGAAAATCACTGCACTATTGCACCGTTATTGTTTCGACCTTCGGTTTGCTTGAGTAGTTCTACTTAAAGAGAATGGATTGCATGATATGAATATATTTATCCTTTAATGAGTTCTTTACCTTTTGTTTCCTTGCGATTAAATGGAAACCAATTCGAGTCTATGAATGATACCAGCTGTTCAAGAAAAATAAAAAAATTAAAATGAAACACTAAATTAAGATGTTGAATGTTCCTCGCTCATTATCATGACAGCTCGCTGTAATCATAAACCAAGAGCTACTACAGCTCTAGCCTTGTATTGGATCTCTTGACCAGCTCCAGCTGGTATATATATATATATATATATATATATATATATATATATATATATATATATATATATATATATATATATATATATATATATATATATATATATATATAAAGAGAGAGAAAATATATGGTGGTTCTGTACCATGATACCTTATGGTGGTACACTCTTGTTTGCATTCATGGATCTAGCTACCAAGTGGTAAATATAACCCAACATATGTTTAGCATGATTTATTTAGTATATTGGAAGGTTTTATCATGTTTAATATACCATAAGATTATATTTTTGTGATGCTGAAAATCAACGGCTCACAATCATGAAAACAAGGGCAGTTAAAAAATAATATAAAACTATATTTGAGTCAACTTTAGCACATGAAAATAATAAAGTATATGTTAAGCATGATAGATTTTGTTTTGGGGACATAGAACTATGTAAATCAAGTTTGTACCACCGTAGGCTATGGTGGTACAGAACCACCGAGAGAGGTTATTTTGACACCAACGTGGAATTATATGAAGTCTAAAGTCATACGTGCTCGGCAGGCCATGCTTTCACCATGTCATAATGGCCAGATACATCACTGGGGGTCCTGTTCACCATCTGTATCCGACTATTTTCAGCAATGATATAATCTCTTTCCAATCTCTTCTCAACCAAGCAATGCAATTTTCTGCACAGATGCCTTCAACATGTTTATTGAACCAGGGAAGACATACCTGCTCCGAGTGATCCATGCTGCCCTCAACGATGAGCTCTTCTTTGCAGTTGCAGACCACACCCTCACAGTGGTTGAAGTCGACGGGTCGTACACAAAGCCATTCACCACACTTGCCATCATGGTAGCCCCCTGGCCAAACCACAACCATCCTTCTCTCTACATTCACAACCCCACGTCAACAAGTATTTGCCATGGCAGTCAGACCAAATGCTTCTGCTCTTGCTCCATTTGACAACACTACAGCTATTGGTTTCATGCACTACACACAAAATGGAGCACCAATCTCACCACTATCATTGTCGTTGCCGTAGTCAAAATCGTCAATGCTTGAAGCCAAACAACTTCCACAAATGAAAGACAGCATTTGTTACCAACTTTTCTGATACTCTACGCAGCCTTGACTCCAGGCTTTTACCCATGCAAGGTCCCTAAGGTAGACATGCGCGTGTATAGCCATTAGCCTTTAACCTTCAAGACTGCCCGGCAAACTGGACATGCAAAGGTATGAATGGTAGGAGATTCTCCGCATCCATCAACGACCAGTCATTTGTTGTTCAATCTCTACCTCGCTTGGCCTACTATCGAAACACATCAGGCATTTTCACCACTGATTTTCCTAAGAACCCTCCGCAACCCTTACAACTACACCGGGCTAAACTTGGTTAGAATTACCAATATGAATTCAGAGACTAGGAGCAAGCTTGTTCTGGTTCCTTATGGTGCATGTGGTGCTGCAGGATACAAGTTTCATAAATGCATAGAACCATCCCATTCATATTCATGGACATCGGAAACTTTGATCCTGCATTGAACCAGGAGAGCAGTTATAACCTGGTTGAACCACCAGAGAGGAATACAGTGGCGGTGTCAAGTGGTGGATGGGCAATACTGAGGTTAAAGGCTGACAATCCAGGCGTTTGGTTTGTGCAGTCACTTGGAGATACACAACATGGGGCCTTGCCATGGGTTTCATTGTGGAAAATGGACCAACACCCTCCCGATCTATTTTACCACCTTCCTTAATGCTGATGATGATTATCAACAGAATCAAGCTGTGCCTTATCAATTGCTGAAATTTTATAGCCCAGGAATGAAGGATCTAAGTTATTCGAGATCAGCTTGGCATTGCAATTTCATCTTTTTTTTTAATCTTTCCAGACTGTTGTAGGGTATGTTTGGTTGTGTTTTTGAAAAGTGAACTGTTCAAAAGAGATTCACTTTCAAAATCTCATGAGATTTGAAATTTCATGAGACCTCATGAGAGTAAATCTCACACATTTGCTTTTGAGGTTCTGTTCAAATAAGCTTCACTTTGTAAAGTGTACGAGGAAGTGAATTTCATGTGATCGAACCAAATGTACCCTTAGTGTTCATAAAACAGCACACCTGATATTAAGAGATATTAAACTGGAAAAGGATATGGTAAAAGTTTTGCTACACAAATTAATGCTTGTATAAGTTTAGCTACACAAATTTTTAGCAAAAAACTCAGGCCTTTTACAACTCTCAAAGCAGATTCGGTTCCAGTAAATTACATCAAAGCTAAAAGGCTTCCTTGATCCAATAGCAATGCAGTTGAGAAACACTGAAAGATAAAAGTTTTGGCACCAGAAAGATATTGGTTTTTGAATGGCACCAAAGCCAAAGCAGATGGAGTTACTGTAGCCTCACATTTTAAATGAATATGCTACCATGCAATATGCATTTGTGCTATGGATGCATACTTCACATCTTTATTGCGATTCTCCTATAAATTCCTGCACATAAGACAACACCATGCACTGAACCAACACGCTATCAGACTCTCTAGTCTCAGCCATAAGTGATTGTGCTTTTATAACTCCCTGAAGTTTGCAGGATCATGCCGGTACACAGTTAACTGGATGACACAAAATATTAAATATATCATATACAAGTCCTAATGAATCAGTGATGCAATATCAGTCAACCCCAGTGGATAACCAAAATATTGCACGTCTTTCTGTACACAAGTGCCTACTTAAAATATTTGATTACAAAATATACAGAATAAATAAACAAAACTGACATGACCAAACTAAGCATGATCAACTTGCATAGGAGATGTAGTTTAAAGCATACAAGAAGGTCAACAGGGCAAAAAGAAAAAGGAAATGCCATAAACTCGTTTAGCTGCAGAGGCACATTGGTTGTAACAGCAACATTAGGTCGAATAGGTCTCTCAGGGCGAGCAGTTACAGAAAATAAATTTCTCTAGTGACTTTCCCTACTGAACATTTTACATGTCTCGAGAATGGTTGCCTTAACAAGAAAACATTCTACGAAGGAAATGTAATACCGTTCGGGTAAAATTTGGACATAAAATTGATATCAAGGCGGTCAAAGGCCACAAATGAATGACATATTTACAAACAGGAGCATGAGAGCAAGCAACTAACTTTATTACTATCAAAATCTTTCATATACACAACCTTAGCCACAACATGCCTTTTCTGCTGCACACCATAAACCACAACCTGCTGCCAACAATTTCAGCAACCAAATCGCCAAGTCTGTTTATTGCATGGGAACTTCCAGAATAAATCTTTGCAGTTGACTGGAGGCAGAGAGGAAGAGAAATAGGACAGCTAAGCTGCTTTTGGTGATGGCTTGTCAATAACAATAATACTGGTTAACAAACTTATTCTGTAACTTATTTCTGGGATTGCTAGAATCAGAAGGGTGTATGAGAAAGACAGGTTGGTAGCAAACAGCGAAAAATAGAAGCTAAAATGGGATGAGGATCATCAGTCTTTGGCACTGAACCGCCTTGCAATGATAGGACGGACATCATCAGCAGAGGCAAGTGTCTCAAGGAAGGGAAGTATAGAAAGTAGAGCAGAATCTGTTGGGTCATCGAACCAGCTCTGAATAGGAATTCCATTATTCACTTGCAACTGGAAAACCTGAAAACATTAAGAGGAAGTATAATGTTGACAAGTTCATGGAAGAATAAAAAAATAAAAGCCATAACTATGTAAAGTTACTGGCTTATAAACATTTCTCCAAACCAATTAACCACACAATATAAATGCCAACACAATCACACATAACACCTATTTTCTTGGACGCATGAAAGTGCATGCATGTCAGTGACTCAAACAACTGTCAGAACAAGAAGTAAAATTCAAGACTAGCTATAAGAACGGGGAAAAACAAACCTGTGGAGTGTTATCAATAATGACAACTTTTGCCAGGTCACGTCCTAAAACTGTTAGGTCTTTCATATAACTGCCATCTGAAAATATACAAGATTCCTGGTAAACACGCTGAGAAATGATCTTTTGGTCAGGGTCCAATATATTCAGAAGCTGCTCAGCATATATGCTCTGACTAGCTGTGAAAATAATGATTTCAAACATCTCCACTACTCTATCAAGGAATGTGTGGAGGTGGGGCCTCTGGCGAACATAGACTGTGTGCTCTTTCATGTTGAAATATACAGGAAAGGTAAAGTTTGCATCAGGGCAATGCTCCAGGGAAGAGTGAACTAGCGTTTCTGGAGCGAAAAAGGACCATTACTTAGCGACAAGCATTCACAATTTCATATCCCATAACAAAAACCTAGCATGCACTAAAGCTAAAAAGAGAAGCATAACACCAGTAATATCTGCAGGCAATAGCTTTGACTAATTTTACAGATATCTTATATACAATGACTTCAGTCATCAACTGCCTAATCCCTCAATCCTAAGTCTTTAAAATATCACACAAATTTTGCAGACTTCTCATAGTCTATCTCACAACTCTCACATGAATAAAGCAGTTGACTTCAAATAAGTACAAAATAATGCAACCGATATAAGCAATTCTGTAAGCATTAGAATACATCGCAGAAGAGGAATTTCAGGAAACTTGAGAGATTGAAAGAAGATTATAGCTTCCTTACCATCCAAATCAAGAACTAGAGTTATAGGCTTCCTTTTCCGTGTGTACTTTGGTAACGTTATTGATAAATAAGAAGGAACTGCCTCAGAAAGGTCTGAAAAATTCCCAATAAATAGCTGTGGATCAAAATATTCCATATCATCGAGAATTTCATAACTGTTGTGGTCATAACCCTGCTGAGATGATTTGGCCTGATGAATTGCCAAAAATAAGAATGCGTCATCAGAGTTCAATATAGCTTCTTCAACAGATTCTGCATCATCATTGTTAGTTTTTGCAATTTCTTCCAAGAAAGGGAGTATCATGCATTGCTCAGATACATCAAACATCATCTCCGGATGGACATACTCATAGTCAATGCCAGAATTAGAACTAAGGGACTCATCAAGCCCAACATCTCCCTCAGCAGATAAACTAGCAGTGCTTGCATCAGTAACATGGAAGCTTTCCAAATTGCAATTCCTTTGATCACATGGACTGTTACTGCTATCATCACTATCTTCAGAAATTAAATCTGGTACAGCAAGATTCTCACAGTCTTGAACTGCCAAAATAAAAATTATATAATTCAATACACCAATAAGAAGTGTAAAAAAATCATATAAATGTCTATTAAGTATAAAGAAATAAGAATAGGCAACAGAAAGCAGCACATGACACAGATGCCTGGATGCCAAGTATATTACCCCAGTAAACGAGCAGATTATGATGAAGCAATTGCTCTCCCACATGTTCAATAATATTTTTAAGAAAAAGAACACGAATAAATCCAAAATATCTCCTTTTATATTTTTATAGCAAATTTGTTTTCATTTTTAAATATTTTTTAGTTGATTGTATCAAAAAACAGTTGTCAGAGCAAACCAATCTTCAGCAATGAATATGGCATAGTTAGCCAACTAAACCTTTAATCGAAATCTAAATGAAAAGGCTACTTATAAAAAATTTAAGGAACCTAGAATGAAGCATGTGAAGATTTTGGCTGCTGCTATTCCATTTTTCCTGAATAACTTGAAGTGATTTATTTCCTCTTTACTGGTTACAACAGTTCCAAATATTTCCTTAACTGGGCAGAATTTAGGGAGGGATGTGACAGGCATACTATACTAGTTACCCAACTATGGTCAATGAGGAGGCGTACCTAAAATAATGCTGAAAAAAATGGGTATATGTTTGCACAGATGGGTTAAAGCTCCTTGGTCATTGCTTTACATGGAAGGGGTGCCTGATAATTCAAGAACAGGGCCTCTACCCTCGAATCTGGGACTCAAGCTGGTTGTAAGGCTTGTTTACTTGGCTTGTAACAACCACAAATTTATAAAACTGTAAACCACAGATAGAGATTGAAACACACCATCTTCTTTTAATAGCACCCCGAAACACATCCCCAAACCACCTCCCCCACCCAGCCCAACCAAAAAAAAGGAAAAAAGGGGGAACAAGAAAACGGAAAATAAAAGGTAAAATGAAGAATACTGCAAGATCAACAACCAATGGGTTTGGATCATCATCATACCTGCACCACAACTATAAATTAACTGTTGCCATTGACATTCGTTGGGCTCTAATGGAGGAGAGAAGATTGTCTCTGATAAATATGAAGATGTGGTCACTGGTACCACCTGCAAAGCAGACATTTACACAATGAAACATCAAGAAGAAGCGCCTTCCTAACATAAAATTACTGTAGACAAAAATTAAATGAAGATACAGATTAAAACGAGGACTTCAACCAAACTGTCAGACAAGAATATGCAAGTTATCTCCAACAAGTTCAAATAATATGAAAAACATAACACAAAAAGATTTTCACTAAGCTTAACATTGAGAGGTCCCAGTCCACCACTCATCACTTAGTATACATAACCATGAGAGGCAGGCCCAACGGTTAATCAAGCTAACATAAAATTCTGAAGCAAATTCAAACAGAGTGATATGATCAACAACCACAACACAACATTAATATGCAAATCCAATTTAATAAAGCCAATAGACTAAAACCTCAAGGTTCGATGATATATACTAGTTGGACAAATGGACCAATAAAAGGGCAAGAAATGTATTATTAAACATTTCCACCAATTAGCATTTTGATAGGATTCTACCTTTTTTGGCATCAGTAGTGAAGCTTAACAGTCTGTATAATAATGCCTTCTAAAGAATCTAAACCACAACTGGAAATCTGAAAAATCTAATGAAGAAATTTTTAGGGTTGAGCCTTTTTTTTATTGAATGAAAAATAAGCTTCCATGAAACAGAAGAATGAGTGATGAGAAGTCACCCTTAGTAAGGCTGTCTTTGAACTACTATAAAGAATGATAGTTTATAGTCCCCTTCTCATTTGCATTGAGAATGGGAAGGTTCCTGCTTCTTGTGCTAATAAATGGATACCACCATCCAAATTTAACCCCTGTTGTTTCTTCAAAAAATCCATCCCTTAAAGCGAAACTCATTCTGCATCCCAACTTGCAGCGAAATTAACTGAACCAGTACCAGTACCAACATTGGCTTAACCCAGAACCATGGGGTTTGTTGAGCTGCAGCACCAGCTTAGACGATACATCACGAAAATATCACGAGATTTTGTAAATATCGCGATATATCGCTGGTCATTTTGCAACACTTTTTTTGTTTTTCGTTTTACACAAAAGCCCCCACAACGGCTGACTGAGCTGCTTCCTAAGTTACCCAGTTACCCTAACATCTTTCTTTCTCAGATTCTCACAACTCACAAGCTCTCGCCATTTCAGATTTTCACAAGCGTGAACGATTCCGGCGTGGTGACTCTCTCTCTCTCTCTCTCTCTCTCTCTCTCTTCCCTTTTGCTTCTCATTTTTGTCTATTTCTTCTTCTCATCATCCATAAATCTCTCTCTCCTTTCATTGAAGACGAAGAGTGGTTCAAGCAGAATGAAATGCAAAGGTGAAATTTACAATAACAGAAAAAAAAAAAGGTGAGGACGATCATCGTTCTATCTTTCTCTCTCTCTCGATCTCAGAAGCGATGATTCATCAAGAGAGTGAGAAAGGAAATAATGTTTCATTTTTTTCTTTTTCTCCTAATGATTTCGTAACAATTTTCTCTCTCAAAATTTTGGGTGTTTGTTTCTCTTTTTCATTTGTCCAGAATTTTTGTTATAGCAATGCATTTGCTTGAATTGGTTCTTCGTTTTCTTCTTTGACGTCTCTAAAAGGAGAAAAAAAAAAGAATTTTTTTTTAACTTCGCTTTCTTTCTTTTCTTTTGTTTTTTGTTGTTTTGCAGTTCATCTATTTTTTTCTGTTGTTCCCCAATTTATTTTTAGGCGAAAATGAAATGGGAAATGTGTTTTCCCTTAATAAATCGGTTTGGAAATAAGGTGTATTGTGAATTACTTTCCTTCTTATTTTTTAATTTTTTTAGATTTTTTGAGAAATTAATTGATTTTTTTATAATTTTCCCAAGAAATATTCAGAAACCTCGATTGGGCCTAGATGGTTATATTTTTTGAGAAAACTCAAGAAGTATTCAGAAAGTTGAAAATCTCAGGAGAAATTCACAACCGAGAAATTGCCGTTTTAAACTTTTGTCACCATGGTTGGGCCTAGATGGGTATAAGTTGGATCTAACTGAAAAGCACGCAGGTCCAAGCAAAAATCAAGTGGATCTAGGTCATAGTGACTCAATGTTGGTTAGCATCAGCTCCATCTGGCTTGAGTCAGAATTTGCTTAGTTCTGTCTGTTGGGTTATGGTGTGTCCAAGTCTGATCCATGTTAGACTTTAGAGCGTCCAATTCTGATTTCAACTGATCTATTCAATGCAACTTCACCTAGTGCTTCCAGCAACCAGTTTAAGGTGAAATGGGCTAACATGCAGCTATTATTTCTTTTGGAAACTATGTTTATAGATTTAACAGCCTCATTATTCTACTAATCATGATCAGGTCCAACTCAGTGGCTGGAACTTCCAGCATTCATACCACCATCCAGTAAAGATGGTATAACTTTCATAAGAATACTTGCACAGGCAATGATCAGCAAAGCATACAGAATAGAAGAGAGCAGATGAAAAAGCATACAAGAAAAATAAAAAATTTAATTGTGCCCCGTGCTAATATTTTCAATGCCCAGCCTAACATAAGGTACAAACAACAATTACAGCAAAATTTTATTATCAGACACTCACATTAGCAAATGTGTCTGCATGGTCAACAACGTTAGCATGTTCACCGTCATGGCAAGAAGTTGGAATGCATGGGTCTGCAGTAAAACACATTATTAAAAGGTAAGAAATTTGTCAAAATTTCCTCATAATCAGAACTCATTAAGTGCCAGCCATTCTTTTTTTTGTAAGCAATTATGAAGATATGAAGTATAAACAAAAGATTATTTGGTAAGTTGACATCAGCATGTTCACTCTAATGACAAGAAGCTGGAATGCTTCGAAATTGCAGTAAACAGATTATTAAATGGTAAGAAATTTTTCAAAGTTGCATCATATTCAAGACTCCGTAAGTACCAGATATTCTTTTTTTCTGACGCAATTATGAAAATACTAAAAAAACAATTTGGTAAGATTGTACATATTGTTCTTCACATTCAGAATTTAAAAAAAAAGGAAAATTTATCATTATATTCAAATTATGGGGACTATCAAATCAAAAAGCCCCAACAAAGAAACATTTACTAGTCTGGAATTAAAGGAGAGAAAAGAAACATTTTCACAAATCTCCATGAAACCGATACAACCTTCTAGTAGAGTATTATACTTATCAAGAACTGTATCCAACTACAGAAAAAATACAGCTGATTACCACCTTGATTTCTTTCAATTGAAGAAGCCTCCAGTTCTATAGCTTGATGATGTAATTTAGGTTGACATCGAGAATCTTTGGCTATTTTATTCGATTGGCAGCATGCTTGGAGACCAATCCCCTTTCTTTTTGAGCTGTTGCTTAGTTTACTCTTCATATGTGGGTACTCTTAAGTTCAGGCAGCAACTTCCTAATCAAAGAATTCCACTGGAAGGATCAAGATGTTTCCAGATTTATCTAAATTCAGAAATGAGTTATCATACTAAGGTTATTAAGATTATGCACATATTGATAAACTCAGGTTGAGGGGAGCCAATAACCAGTAAAAACCAAAGAAGTAACAAAAATATGTGAAGATAGTGAATGAATTACATTTAGAAATACAAATTCGTAGAGACATAACATACTTCCATAGTCTCAAATATCAGCCTTGCAATTAAATCAACCAGGACTCTCATTTATCAGAATAATTTAAAAGTAACAGGTATTCTTGGGGAAGTATATGGAAATTTTTGAAAATTTTCAGCAAAAAAATAAAGATTTGATTTAACAAAAAAGAAAGAATTTATTGAAAATGAAATTTCCCTGATAATATTGCAACAATAACATGACATACACATTTTGGAGTTTTTTTAAATTTATCATGATAGCTTAAGGCTCACATACTTGAATAAAAGCCTTTAAAAATGCAATAAATTAAAAAAATCAATATTTGCGATTATTGTGCTCCATATTAGAATGAAAGGCTGTACAGAATGAAGAAATGAAAAATGCAAAAGGTCTACACTCTACAGTATAAAAATGACATTTCATAGGAGATTTATCCAAAAGAGTCATGCAATTCTATCAAAAGTTGTGGATGGTAGATATACACCTGTCCATATGGTGGTTGCAATTGTGATCTATGTCATAGGGACTCGGCCAACTGGGTGCTGCACTCACGTCGACGCGACGCGGGTGCACGTGCGGGTGCGACACCTGGTGCAGTCAACCTGACCCTGGGTGTGATCAACGCACCCAGGGTCATTTATGTCCAACTTTTGGACTTTATATATATATATATATATTGCCACACCCCCACACCCAAGTTTTTTGAAAGTGCCGCACCCCCGCACCCGCACCCATATGACATAGATTGTGATAATATCGGTGATTTAAGGTCAGCCTATATTATCAGCAATATATCATGATATTTTCAAAATATTACCAAAACTCAAAATGTCACAATAATATGATGATATTTTTGGCAAAAAAAAAAAATTTATATTTTAAGCTTAAATTTTCTATATTCCTTTTAATCTTTTAAAACTTGTTTCTTTATATTTTTGCAAGAAAAATAATGCAAGACAGTATTTTCTTATCTTTTTTATTATTATTTATATTTTTTCAAATTTTACACTCCCGAGATTTTCTCAAGAAAAAACAACTTCCGAAAATTTCTCTGAGAAAAACCCTCGGCAAGAAATCACCTTGAACGATGCAGGTGACTATGATTGCAACAATCATAATATTAAAGAAGATGCAATTATAAGGCAGATATCTTTGTGATTCAAAAGAAATAAAGTATAATCGTGCAACCAAGTACAGCCAATGGATCCTATAAAATATTGAGAGAGAGAGAGAGGCAGATAGCACTCATGCTGAATATATTCTAGCATTATTAGGCATGGTTTTGAACTCAAGCTATATAATTCTACAATGCTATCTAATATTTATTATCCAGTACTCTTTTGTAGTTTTATTGCTAAAGTATCATTAAAATGCTTGGTATCCATAAGCCAAAGCATGATGGAATGTCCATTAATAAAAATTATGACACCAAATCTAGCAAGCAGATAAACCATATTCACTGAGTAAATTTCAGGGATATAGTGATTCTTTAAAACAGGTTTAACTAGCAACATCTTTCCAAAGAAATAGTTTCATCTTTTAATTATTAATACAGAACCCCACTTGTCTTTCTTGCTTCCTTTGTTCTTTTTTATGGTTTTGTGAAATAAATCCAAAACTTTCACTATGGTCTCCGTCCTTCTTGCCAATGATAAACCAGTGCCAGTTTTGTCCTACCAGCAGCTACCTCCTACCTATGCTTCAGAACTACATGACCATAACTTTCCTTCTCATATCAAAGGGAAAGAGGGAAAAAAATAGGAGGAGCATAATTAGACACTTTAAATTCTTGAAACCACCCTTCTGTCGCTCCGCGCTGATTTCCAGCCATTAAACCAAACCTAAATCTCCACTCCATAAGAGCCAAATTGGGTTTCAATCTCGCTTGCAAACATGTGATTTTCGTTAAACCACAAAAGTGATCTCGAATTTGATCCCTCCACCCTACACACAATTGAAAAATCCAACTTCTACTCTTAAACACACAAACCCACATCCCAAAATCTTCACACCCCACAATCCCACCCTTCATCACCACTCCCCACACCCTCACAAACCCAAACCCAACGTCCAAAACCGGACAAAAACCCCACTAAAACCACAAAAATCCCAACACCCAAAAAAGCCAACAACCTTCATCAAGAGCCAAAAGTAAACAATCCACCGGGCAAACAAAGAAACCAGATTCGTCCACACCCAGAAAACCAACTAAAAACGAAAAGAAAAGAACCAAAATTCATCAAAGATAAAACCAACAACAGATTACAGAAGAAATACGCAAAACCCACAAAACCCAAAAATTTCTCGATCAGAGAAGCAATAAAAGGATCAGTCTAGAAAACCCAACAAAGAATGAAACAGGAAAACAGAAATCAAACCTCAGAATTTTCGAAGAAGAGGGGATTGGTGCTCCGGTTTTTGCTCGAACTCAATCTTTTTCGAATCCCCGAACACGAAGGGAGGGCAACAAAGTTGGCTCTCCCCCCGAACTCGAAGACTCTCTCTCTCTCTCTCTCTCTCTCTAAAAGGAGTCTTGCTTGGCAATCCTTGCCAACGTTTGGACGACTCTCTGTAACCTCATCGACGGTCAGGATCTGATATCGCCACCACCGTTTGCCCATTAGGGGTTTGAAACGTATTTTTGTGAAAGCATACGTCAGTAAGACACGTCAGCTGGTGCATCTTTTGGGAGCAACAGATGCTTTAATACACGTGGCAGACGGGTATTGAAGGATGTTGACATGTCGCCGCACATTGGCTTGCCCCTCTCTCTCTCTCTGTGGCAATCCGTTTGGTTCGGTTGGAAAACGTTAGACATGGATCTGGATGCGATCTTAAGATAACCTCACTGGGTCCAGTTAAGGGCTTGATTGGACTTGGATAAGGCTGGTAGAGATCAGGTGGTGTAGCGATGGCAGCCCCGCCTCACCTTGCCCCCATTTGGATCAGGGATGGAGGTTAAATTCAAAACCCATGATGAGATGGAGGTGGGGATGGACTTATGCTTTTTCCTGTACCGCTCCGTCTCCACCTTCAATCCCTGCCTTGCCCTGCCTCACTCCGTCGTCGATCCTTCGTTAGAGATGACAGTGGACCGAGGGAAAACAGGGCCTCACCCTGCCTCACCCCCATTTAGACTGGGGATGGAGGACATGAAACGAAGATGGAGGCAGGGATGGAGGTTAAAATCAAAACCCGTGCAAGGATGGAGGGCAGGACTTTGAGACGAGGCAAAGGTAGAGACCTTAGGTAGAGACCTTATCCCCCACCCTAGTCCACTGCCATCCCTAAGGTGGTGGTTCGTATGCATAAGAACCATATCCAGCTTTATCAGATCAATCAAATGCCTTAAAAGAAATTTTATGCATAAAATTGGACCGGATACTGAAGCACCCAAACAGGATCTGCTCCAACTAGCACTTGGATAATAAAGGTCATCTAGTGAGCTTATGGGATCGTTATGATTGGGTCCAAGTCAGATGAAATCTGTCACAAATCCCATTCTTGGGGAAATGGCAATGAGGGGAAATCTTGTGATATTTTGAAATTTTTGGTTTTCTCAAGAAAACATGACCAAAATATCAATATATAAAAAATATAAAGCTATACAAAATATATTCAAATGAAAAGAAAAATAGAAATAATGTAAAGTGCTATCAAAATTGGCCTTATTGCATTAATATCATGATAAAAACTCTGTAATTTAATAATGGGTGATGTTTTGAAAACATCATGTTTCTTCAGTATTGTACTGGCATTTGAAAAATATCATGATAAAATCGTGATATTTTTTAAAATATCAACCGTATTTGTAACATAGAAATGAAAATTGAGATTAAATCCAACTCATAATCAGTACCATTTGGTGGGAATATAAATGGCACATCTCTGGTTGAATGTGGGAATTGTTGAATATTCTTACATAATTGGATATTGTTTAACTGGATTTAAGTTTGGGTTATTATTGGCTACTAATGAATGTACAAAACTAATGAGTAGAAATGTTACAGATGTGATCTAAATAGTTTGTTTAGTAGGAAACTTGTTTTGAATCTTGTGATTATGACAAGTAGTTAGGTTTTTAAAGGGGTTGAAAAATCAACGGCCCACAGTGTGCCAAAATTTCATAACTCAAAAGATCACATTTTTACATCAGAAAAACATGATCCAAGGCTTGATCCTAATCATGCTGAACACATCTATGTTATTTAGATTGAGTGATAGAGCTTGCACCTATGATTTGTAGCTCATTAGTTTTGTACCTTCATTAGTAGCCAATATTCGCCCTTTAAGCTTAGCCCTTCATAAGTAAGCACTTGATTAGCTTTCAATCTCTCTATGACGTAGTTCAAAACCATAGTCACAATGTAATATTGATGAAACCTTTTGTGCTCATAAGTTCAAAATTGTTTAAAAATTGGACCCAAGCATGACCCAGCAGTATTAATTTGGTTCTGTTTCGGTTTGGGTATGACTAGTTATTGGGTTTGGATATATAGCAGGTCAGATTTTAATCGGACCCTTTCTTTTAATCTAGAAATTGATTTGGGTATGACTAAAACTATCAACCCAAATATGGGTTATCGGGTCGGAGCTGTGCATCTTTGGGAAACAGCCTGTGAGTTGTGGGGCCTAATAGCAGATGTGTGGCGCTTAGGTGCAACGGCACACTTAATGTATGCAATGTGATTACACCTGACCATATCCATATTCCTTTGTCATTCCAACTTAAGATAAAGAACCATCCAGTTCAGCTAGCTGAATTGCCAAAAAATTGTGACCTATGTTCGTGATTCCACTCTTTGCACCTCTTTTCATATATGTCACATTATTTTTTGCCCTTTTGCCTAAAGTAGATGGCACAAGTAAATCTAGAGAAAGCATCTTGATTTCATGAGCATCTATCCGTTAGACCTTCAAATCACACGTTGTTCTTTAACTCTTGGACTGCAAATCCCATTAATGATGTGTTCAACCATGGTACTTCTTCTCATAGTTGGCAATTGATCAACAGCTATCTAATATTGTAAATGGTGGTTTCTCATGAATAAAATCAGTCAACCTAATTGCTACTAATCATAATGAGTTCTTAAAATAAATCACTCATTTTTATCTACCATTTGGTGAGGCAACATGTTTTTCAATTAAATTGTGATCACCTCATAGCCAAAGGCTAGTTGCATATCATGAGCAAGTTGGTCCGTGAATCAAATTTTGAAATTAAACTGAAAGAATGAAGGAATCAAACTAATCAAACGCAAGGCAAATACTTTCATGGGAACTTTTCTTCACAATATCACAAATGTGAAAAATAATTTTCTTGTGCTTTCATTTTCACATGCAACCTTTTCATTTCATATTTTGCTCATATTTGTTTCGTCTATTTTTTGGTGACATAATTGAATTAATCTTCTTTAGCCTTTGAACATCGCATCTGTCATTTAATACTTTACCTCTTGTTGATGCTGCTATAACTTTCCCTTTTTTGCATTTAAATCCCCATTTTGGTTCACATCTTTTATCATTTGCAACTCATTTGAAGTTCAAAGTGATGGTCCTCATGAATAATCGCAATAACATCCACACTATAAAAACCAAAAAGAGTAGGAGATGGCATTTGATGCAGTAGAACAGATATGTATATGGAGATGAATGTGGATCTCGAAGATGTTAACCAGTTCTGAACCAAATTTACATTCAACCATATCATTAATGTTTTATAATGTAATAAAACAAGCTTAGATGCCAAACTTAGACGATTCCACTTATGGGCCTTTAAAGACTCTACTCCTTGTTTCAAATAGTGCGTATCTTGAACACTAGTTTCAGAGTTCGTTACAGCATTTTTTAGTCTTGGTGAATTGGTCTGTAAACTCTAAGTTTATTTCTTTTTTTTTCTTCTTAACTGGCAAGCTGAGGATAAGTCATGAGATTTGAACCCAAGAGCCAAGACCCTCTGGCTGTGATAGTGAGATCTTAACCATCTAGATGTCTCATTCAACCCCCAAAACTCTGAGTTGATTGCTAACAGATTTTGCACATTAACTTGATTGCAGAGATAGCCGGTGAAGAGATAGGAACACAACCTTTTCTCAAGCTAGGTATTTACATCGCTACGGTTGGGCTCAGGGGAAGCACATACTGCACTCTGATTAAAAAAGTAAGATTTTGATCTTCTAGGCATGGGAGATATCATAGGGCAGGATGCATGGGAGCATGTATGAAAGTTTTTGCACCCTACATCGGCATTCATGTAATATTATTTCGACAGAGCATTACAAGAGCAGCTATGATCATCAGTTATGTTTCAATATACCCACCGATCGCACGTCACTTGGGAACCATGCATCTCACTTAAGAGCAGTTACTGTCATATTGTATATGACATTATATTACATCACCTCCGCACATCTCACCCATTTTGGTACTTCTCTTTTAAGTTTAGGGAAATTAAAAAATAAAATAATCCTATGAATTGCATTCCTTTTTAACATGAAGAATTCTGTTGGTACTTGATAGAGGGCCAAATGGGTTGGATCAAGCAGGCCCAAAACCAAACCATCTAACGAGGGCTGAACCTGGTTTAATATGGGTCCAGGTCTTATAGGGTTGGTGTGCACAAAAAACCTTTTTCAACTTTCAATACGTTGGATATTTAGTGATCTTGAAACGTACACCTGCACCGAAGACTAACAATTCAGTAGATTTCTAAGTCTGGGATTTTCATGGGGATCTCTCTCTCTCAAGCTGGTTATCGTGGAACATTAAGAAACAAGGAAAACTTTCATCTGTGAACTATGAACACTTGACTGGCTCAGCAATTTTTATTTTCAACTAGCGTCAGAGGATGGACACAAGAAGCAGTATTGTCCTTGTCCAGATGGATAAGAATCTCGCTCATCTTCAGAGGGACTCAAAAGCTCCAATACTGCTTTTCTATCTGGCATACTTGGGATGGCCCCTTTCACTTGCACACAGAGAGATGCTGCTGCAGCTGCCATAACATAAAAACAACAAGAAAACAACAGGGATTAAAGGAAATCACAGATCGAAAGAGGATCAAATTTTTCACTAAGGAAAGGGGAACCTGATTTAATTAGACACAGATTTTGCTGATAGAAGCACGCTGATGGATCCACACAGATTGACGCTGATTTAATAACGTATCCAGATTTTGCTGATAGAGGCACGCTGATGGATCCACACAGATTGACGCTGTGATTCTCACACAGATTTACGTTGCTTTGAGATCCACAATACCACGTAGATTCACGCTGGGTCTTTGAGATTCTTTGAGATTCACGCTGGGTCTTTCTTCACACAGATTCACGGCTGATAGATCCACGCTGCTGACGCTGATGGATTCACGCTGTGATTCACTCCCAAATTTTTGCTTTGATACCATGAAAGAAGGAAACCCTATTATCGACAATGAGAGAGGGGGAAGAGAGAGAGAGAGAGAGAGAGAGAGAGAGAGAGAGAGAGAGAGAGAGAGGGAGATTCCAGAGGAAAGAGGGTTCAGTCTATCGTGACTGCCCTCTCATTCTATTAATAATAAAGATGTAAAACACTAGGGTACGAAAATACCCCTTTACATAGTGTTAATTTACATTATACATGAACTGGGTCGGGACCCGATCCATTACATAAATGGATCGGGTCAGACATACATAATGAAGATAACAATGACTTCTTTTCACTAATGAACGCACAGGGGATAGCCTTAGAAGATAGTTTATCTCCTTTATCATTTAAAACATAACATTTACAACCAAAGATCCTCAGTCTTTGATAGTCAGGTTCATATTTGAATAATTTTTCAAAGAGAATTTCATTGGACAATGTTTTTTAGGGCATCCTATTTATAAGATATACTGACGTTAATGCAGCTTCAGCCCAAAGATTTTTTGAAACATTTTTAGCAATAAGAAGAGTCCTTGTAGTTTCCATAATGTGTCTATATTTTCTTTCTGAAATTTTGTTTTGTTGTGGAGTTCTAGGACACGATCTTTGATGTAAGATTCTTTCATTTTCTAAAAATTGTTTAAATTCATTTGACAAATATTCTCCTCTAGAGTTTGTTCTGAGGATTTTGAGTTTACTTTCAAATTGATTTTTAATCATGTTATGAAATGTTTTAAAAATTGTGAATACATCGAATTTAAAATTCAGAAAGTAAATCCAATAATATCTAGTGAAATCATCGATAAACACAACATAGTAGGAGAATCCTCCTTTAGAGGCAACATGAGCAGGACCCCACACATCCGAATGAACTAATTCAAAAGGCATTGAAGAATAAAAAGTTCTTTGACCATAAGGCAAGGTTGTCATTTTACCAAGTAAACATTTTTTACATTCAAAATTATCTTTACAAAGATTCTTGGTAAGAGGTACAAAATTTAATTTCCCTATATTTGGATGCCCAAGTCTATGATGTTAAGTCCGTATATCTTTTGTTTGGGCAGTGTTACAAAAAGATTCCTTTGAAATACAAAAGAGATCCATATAATAGAGATCTTCTTGCCTAGAACCTTCCCCAATCAATTTTCTGAATTGGTGATCATGCACCCAACATTTACTTGATAAGAAAATGGCATCATATCCATGATTCGAGATTTGAGAAACAGAAAGTAAGTTAAGATGAAGTTTTGGTATAAGTCTTATTTTTGGAATATAAAATTTGTTATGTTTTATCAAATCATTTTTAAAAATTCCAACACCCTTTATTTCCAAGGCAGTGCCATCGGCAGTGGAAACAAAGGATGCATTTAAAATAAGTTGACATTTGGATAATATAGACTTATGTGGGGTCATATGAAAAGAAGCTCCTGAATCAAGAAGCCAAGAGCACATACCAGGAGTAGAAGAGGATGCAATGGCCTCCTGAGGTAGATCCTTTGAGTAATGGTTATAATGCATCTGTTAGTTGAGATAATGATATGGTGAGGTCATTGAGATTCAGAGTATCCTCATTTTGTTTTGATGGTGCAGCGGCACACGTTTTTCTTAGGGCCTATATTTGTATCTAGGGCATTGAGGCCTAATATGACCAGGTTCATTATAGTTATGGAAAATGAATTTTTATTCTCCTCTATTCTTACTAAAATGAGGAGGTTTGTATAGCTTGATGTGATGTCCTGGTTTAGATGCAGCAAGTGCACAATCCTCTTCTAGGCCATTGCTAGAAGTAGCAAGCACACTAGCATTTTTACTCATATTTAGCCTAGTTTTTTCTCCACTAAGCTTAGTGAGAATCTCATGAATAGGAGGAGGTGATGAAGATGATAGTAAGGAGGCCCTTGTTTGTTCAAACTCTGGTCTCAAACCATAGAGAAAAGTGAAGAGTCTACCTTCCTCAACTTGAACTTTTTGCATTTCTATACACTTACCTTCCCATTTGAGTTCAAATTGGGCAAGTTGGGTCTATATAGAAGATAACTCCATAAAGTAATCTCTTACATTTTTATCTCCTTGTTTGATATTTCTAACATTTTCTTAGAGATAATACTTGTGAGTCATATCTTTTCCGGTAAATATACCTCTAAGATATTCTCATGCTTCATTAGCCTTTTTTAGCATAATAGATTTGAAGTAATTTTTGTTTTCACTCCACTTAGCATCCATGAAAGAATTTTTGTGTTTTTCATTTCTCATTCATCCAATTTCTTGTAGTATTCTTTCATGGCTTTGTCTCTTTCGTCAAGACTAATCTCAACCCCATTTTCACCTAATGTAATTTTAAGAGTAGGTTCAAGAATAGTACCTCTTACGAATCCCCACAAACCTTAACCCTTGATGAATGTCTCCAAGTGTCCCGCCCAAATGTTGTAGTTGCTTCCTTCAAGTTTGAATGGCGGAATAAAGTTGGAGTTGCTTGTATTGTATGCGAAAAATTCACTCGTGGTGAATTAGAAGAGAAAGAAAAATCACCACCACGATGGAGAATAAGCACACTTTTAGAGGCAGCCCACCAATGCACGTTTTATCATAAACCTGACTCTAATACCATGTGAATTTGCCTTACACACAATCAATGTAATATCGTGTATTTTCGTACTTAGTCATTTTATGAGATTGTTGAAAATTTAGCTAAGTCTGGGAGAAAAATCATTTGAGGCTCGATTTTTAGACTGATGTCTTTGAGTCTGGGCTTGGCCCAGGTTCCATCGACAAGGTCGTAACGAGCCAATCGAAGCGAGATAAAGAGTTTTATTTTTTACCTTTAAATTCAAGCAAAATTCGGGTTATTTTCGGGCAAAATTCGAAATTTGGTATTCGTAATCTATCGTTGGATGCATCTCAGAATCCTGAGCGCGATGATATTTTACTTTCCTGAATTCGAGTCCCGGTTGGCCCGAAAATCATTTTTTCTGAAAATTGAGCAGTTTATCGAAATGGATCCGGAGTTGAATCGGATTGGATCCAAGGCCTACAATCCGAACTAATATGGATTTGGGTTCATATGGAAGATAACTCCATAAAGTAATCTCTTACATTTTTATCTCCTTGTTTGATATTTCTAACATTTTCTTAGAGATAATACTTGTGAGCCATATCTTTTTCGGTAAATATACCTCTAAGATATTCTCATGCTTCATTAGCCTTTTTGTAGCATAATAGGTTTGAAGTAATTTTTGTTTTCACTCCACTTAGCATCCATGAAAGAATTTTTGTGTTTTTCATTTCTCATTCATCCAATTTCTTGTAGTATTCTTTCATGGCTTTGTCTCTTTCGTCAAGACTAGTCTCAACCCCATTTTCACCTAATGTAATTTTAAGAGTAGGTTCAAGAATAGTACCTCTTACGAATCCCCACAAACCTTAACCCTTGATGAATGTCTCCAAGTGTCCCGCCCAAATGTTGTAGTTGCTTCCTTCAAGTTTGAATGGCGGAATAAAGTTGGAGTTGCTTGTATTGTATGCGAAAAATTCACTCGTGGTGAATTAGAAGAGAAAGAAAAATCACCACCACGATGGAGAATAAGCACACTTTTCGAGGCAGCCCACCAATGCACGTTTTATCATAAACCTGACTCTAATACCATGTGAATTTGCCTTACACACAATCAATGTAATATCGCGTATTTTCGTACTTAGTCATTTTATGAGATTGTTGAAAATTTAGCTAAGTCTGAGAGAAAAATCGTTTGAGGCTCGATTTTTAGACTGATGTCTTTGAGTCTGGGCTTGGCCCAGGTTCCATCGACAAGGTCGTAATGAGCCAATCAAAGCGAGATAAAGAGTTTTATTTTTTACCTTTAAATTCAAGCAAAATTCGGGTTATTTTCGGGCAAAATTCGAAATTTGGTATTCGTGTAATCTATCGTTGGATGCATCTCAGAATTCTGAGCGCGATGATATTTTACTTTCCTAAATTCGAGTCTCGGTTGGCCCGAAAATCGTTTTTTTTGAAAATTGAGCAGTTTATTGAAATGGATCCGGAGTTGGATCGGATTGGATCCAAGGCCTACAATCGGAACTAATATGGATTTGGGTCTTATTTAAGTCCTACTTAAATATGGATTTGATCCAAATCTTGATCCATTTTCGTTTTGGGTATGGGTTTGAATCTTGGACCCGGATTCGGATCCAAATCCAAGCCCCACGTTTTCCAGCTTTAAATTGAAAATAAAGCTTTAATTTGGGATTTAATAAGGTTAGGGAGCCTTCTGGGTTAATTTGGGTGTTTTTGAAAGTTTTAGATAATCTTAATTAATTAATTAATATTAATTCCGAATTTTATTTCAGGGTTGAGTAGGACTCCTTAAAAGAGTCCTTATTCCTACTCAAGAGAGAGTTTTAAAAAAAAGTAGAAGTTTTTTTTTATAAAAGTCAACTTTAAAAAAGTTTAAAAAAAAAAGGATGGAAGAAGAGTTTCATAAAATAGAAACTCTCTTCTCCAGCCCTTTAAAGGGTTGGAGAAGAGGGGAACGTCACCCCCTCTCCCACTCATTATTTAAAGAGAAAAAAAAAGAAAGAGAGGAAAGAAGGAAAAGAGAAAGAAAGAGGGAAAGGGAAAGAGAGAAAAAGGGAAGGAAGAGAGGAAGAAGAAGGAGAAGCCTTCTTTTCCAGCCCATCCGCTCTTTCCACCGTGTTTTCTTTGTTTTTCACATCAAGGTACAGGTTTCCTCTCATGATCTAAGTGAGAAATCGAATACTGATTCGATTCTCATGCTATATCTTGGTGTAAACCATGGTAAAAAGGGGTAGATCTAGGTGATCACCCTAAGATATGCGAAAGAGGATCCATGGATCCTCTTTCGATGTATGCGTTTTGGTTTTCCATCCTCTCAAACAAAAAAAAAAGAATTTTTTATATGTTATAATGGGGAGTGGTTCCTTTATAACTCTCCTTGTGAATATCGATTCCGTGGCCGGATCTTGATATGGGTTAGTTAGATACATTGGTAATAAATGTTGCAACCACGTACGTACTGCTCAGCAACTTATGTGTTCAGGATCATTGTCTGATCATGGCTTAAAACATGCATATCTGGGTAATAAATGTGTAAAAGCATGCCGGTGTAAATCCCACACTGGTTAATACATGTTTTCATTTGTAAAACCATGCACAGTGCGCACATAGTTTTAAAGAGTAGGAAGTTGGGTCATTAACCCTCTGTTTTGGACCTGAAGGCCTGGCCGACCAGACCAGCCAAGCATGACTCGGTTACCCAGGTCCTGTCAATGATCTGACAGGTCAACCAGGCTCGGCTGGACTGAGTCCAGCCAGCCTGACAAGGCCTGTTAAGCCGCAGGGGCTCAGCTGAGCCGGCTCAAAAAAAAATGTTCATGCCTTACCTTCTTTTGCAACCTCCTATTGGGAGGGTATTTTAGTTTCTTTTTATTGGTCATTACTGGGCTTGAGGGCAGCCCAGCCGAGGCATGCTCAGCTGGCCTGTCAAGATCTGCAGATCTGCACAGGCTAGGCTTGTGCAGGGTGGTGGCTGGCCAGCAAACCAGTCAAGCCCTGCTCAGTTGGCTAGCTGAGCCAGCTTCTCTCTCTCTCTCTCTCTCTCTCTCTCTCTCTCTCTCTCTCTCTCTCTCTATATATATATATATATATATATATATATATATATATATATATATATATATATATATTGTAGATGGCTGGCAGTCAGCAGGGTGCTTCTCAGCTGCCAGCCAGGCCCTGGCAGATCACATACAGACCCAGGCTGGGCCTGTGTATGATCTGTCAGGCCCAGCTGACTGGGCTGGCCCAACTTACCTGGGCTGGCCCAGCTTACCTGGGCTGGCAGGGTCCGGTCAGGGCCAATTCAGCCTTCTGGCTAGACTGGTACCAGCCTGGCAGTCTCTTGCCAGGCCAGCTGGGGTCTGACCAGACCTGGCCGCACCTGATAGGCTTGGCTTGCCAGGTCCTGTCTGGCCGCTTGGGGACCAGCCGAGTAGTTCGGCTGGGCAGGTATAAAAAAAAAAGACATACATATATACATATATGTGTATTAATGATAAATATGTTATATATGTATGTGATTTAAATTAATGATTTGAGTTACATAGTGCATTAGCAAATATGCCCATTGGTGGGTACATGATCTTTTCAAAAAGAGAAGCAGGGCAATTACAGTGTGTACGGTGAGGTGTGTATGTGCATTTCATAAGGAAGCATTGCATTTACAGCTATACATGCACTTGAAGAAAACTATGAATTAATGTTTATTCCAAATGGAATCAGTGCATTGATAGTTCCAGATGCACTTAATAAAAATGTGCATGTGATGTTTATTTTAATGAAAAACATGCATTGACAAGTATGTATCCACATGATGGGAAGATGCTTTGATATGCTTATGCAAGTTTATTGATATCATGCAATTGACATGAACATGCACGATTGATGGGGATATGCATTTACATGAGAACCTATATTCAAAGGGAATATGCATTGACATGGACACGTGTATGCAAATGAAAGAATGCACTTGACATAGTTGCACATGAATTAAGTAAATACATGCTAATGAATATTTTTGTTTCGTATGCATGATAAAAGGTTGCATATGTTAATCTGCATTTGAAACATGTGAATTGCGTCAACTATGCTATGTTGTTACGGTTTTTATATATGGTGCATCGATGATCGAAATGAATCGGCGTGGTCTGGTGGGCCTCAAGCTATGGTTTGCTCCCTCTTTATTTACTTTTAAATGCATCGCAAAAATTACATTTATTTTTATTGCACTATTCTATGTGTTTCCACGGGCATGAGTCCCGTGATGGTTCTCGCAGGGAAAGATGCGAGTTTTTGCATTTGCTTTTGCATGCTAAATTGCAAAACTCAATAATTGACTTCTAATAAAAAGATAATGAATAAGAAAAGTGTAATATACATTCTAGGATCTCCCATCGGAAGAATGGAATCTTAGATATTCGGTTTTGGAAGACCACGAGGATACAAAAACTCCGTGTGCACTAATGATTACCCTTGAACCCGATATTGAGGTTCTTTCTCCTTGCCACGATTTTAGGGAAAATCCGACACTTTACCTTGGGGTGGTGTGTTTGACACAACTATTGTTTTGATATACCAAAAAAGTGATACTATTGGACGTGGAGGTCCTTAGTGTCCCGACATTAGATGTGGAGGTCTAATGTTCCGAAGGTGATTCAGTCGAAGGCTAAGTTTGAAACCCAGTAATAAAATACAACTTGTGTGCTAAGTTATTCTGGAAACCCTACTTGACCTCGAAAAATTTTACTCGTTTGGTGTATCCGCGGGCAACGATAATTAAAAAGAGAAACTTAAATTGTATAATTTAATAGAGCATGCATATAGAAAAGAAAACTTTAAGAAAAAATAATAAAGTGTTTATGTATTGCACATAAATCATGCATTTTTCTGCAATGCATTAGATCATGCATATTTACTTATCCCCTTAACTGTTAAATGTTGGTGAATGCATAATTTGTTTTCTAAAGCATGTTAAATATCCTGGTTACTTAAATTATGATCCTTGTTATTTATTAGTGTTCTCTCATACTTAGTAATTGTTCTCTACTGCATGAATGCTTAAATTGAATTATGTAATTGTCATAATTGCATTCACCTAAATTATTGCATGAAATCTTATCTGTGATCTTTAGCTCACTTGTTTCGTTAGAGGTATATGTGCTCAGGATTTCGGTTCTGACACCCTACTTCTATGGTTTTTCGCAGCCGTAGGTGATCAGTGAAGCGACTGGCTTCTGAAGAAGCTACGGGTGTCACGCATTTGCTAGACAGTTCACAAATGGACAGCGTGACTATTCTTTTATTTTCTTTTTGTTTCATTTAGTTGTTACTGTACTCTGAATTTTTCATTATGCAATTGTCTCGTGACTAGCATTAATTATTCAATAAAAGTTTGGGTTAGTTTAGTATGAATGATAAGTGTAAGTTCTCTTATGGTTGGTTGTTTTATTCAATTGGGCGTGGAACTGTAAAGGCCCGGGTCTTTGGGAATATTTTTGCAATTGATTTAAAAAAAAAACTGCACTTTTTAAAGGGTATGAGTTGGGGTCGTTACAGTCAAGTTTGAAATAACTTAATACTTTAAACACTCAAAATATATGACACCGCAAAATAGCAATCAAATGCTTTACACCACAAAAAGAAGAGAAGTGCTTCAAATGCAGTGTATTGATAAGCATAAGGGCACAAAACCCCTTCACCTGTTACATTATGCAATGGGTTTAAAACACCTTTATTTATAGAGTAAAGCAGCTAATGAAGAGACGTTGGGCTTCAGCCCAACGACTCTTTGTGTATAGAGTCAGACTGTGTATAATAACTGACTGTTGTACACTGTATACAGTCAGACTGTGTACAGAAAAAGGACAAAAAGAACAAAAAAAAGGAAAATTACAAAAGAGAAAATTACAGAAGATAAAAACAAAAATATAAGAATATACATATATACTTTAAATATGCATATATATATATATATATACATATACTTATACATATACATACTCTTATATTACGAAAAGTATATATATATATATTCAAGTATATACATATATGTATTATTTTCTAACACCAACTTATCCCAATTTTCAGGATAAGTGGGTGTGTTTAACGAACCTCTCAAGTATATGAAATGATCAATCAAAGAGAAAAACGAGGAAGAAGGAAGACATTTTGAACAAAAATGAATTAAAAGGGGAGGAAGTATTAAACCAGTTATTTTTAACATAAAAGGAATATTTTTTTTCTTGATAGCTAAAAATATGTTAGTGCTTGTCTAGAGGGAAAATTTTTAGGGAGATTTTCAGTAGATCAGAGTTTCTCCATATTATGTTCCACATGAATGTAATCTAAGTGTAGACCAGCAGTTCTTGTTATAAGGTCATATCACCATGTTCTCAGTGTTTATGTTTCTATCAGTGACAACATAATAAAATATATACTGGTTTTGAATATTTTGCATGGATACATTGTCCCAGCATAGAACTGAAACATCTTCTCTGCACACCATGATTCCAGTTGTACAAAATCAGGGAGAGTTCACAGATAGACAATGTGACACATTTTGGAGAGAAAACATAGATGACTTTAGAAGTGGCAGCAGATAGCTGTCAGAATGTGCTTTTCAAATTCACAGCTTGGAGAAAATATTTTCAGAATACAAATAATCATTACAAAAATGCTATAAACCTTTATAATCTTTGTAAGAAATTGATTATGAGTGGTGGTCTAGACTCTAGCAGATTGGGTATTGCGTGTTCTAGCTGAAAACCGAAAATAATGATAACAGTGCCAGGGCATGATACCATGTTACCGGATGAAGAAACTTGTGCCACCTCATAATTTTATGATTATGAAGAAAGCAATGAGCATTTGTGTAACGCCCCAAAATCGTGGACTTGAAACCTTTTATGAAAAATGTTGAAAGCTTTGAAATCAATCATTTATCAGAGTTTAAAACAGAAGTTCAGAGGAAGATCAGGTTCAAAACAACAAGTCCCTAGACCTTGGGCACATTACAACCAAAAGCAGATTTCCCCTTACAAACCGATTTGCAATCCAAATATATATTTTATTGAAATGAAAAGAAGAGTCACATTTTGGTAATACAGTTTTAAAAATGCAGAGTTAAAATCAAAAGAGATGCTTTCAAAGAAACCTTGTACCGCATCTATCAAAAGAGTTTCCATGAGCGCAACGTCAAGAAAGGGCATTGCCTTGAATGCATCGCGTCATCGTGTCATCGCAAGCTGTCTCAACCTGTTCACCACCTGCCCATGAAAATGGGTCAGTCTCACAGCAGACTAGTAAGGGTGCAAAGGACAAGAAAGAACAAAGGCTACAATAAGCAAGATAAACGCTAGCTCAAGCAGAAACAAGCAAGACTAGCAGATCTAACCAAAAGTGTTGTAAAGTAAGCAAGGCTCTAGTAAAACATGCTATAGAGTAAGTAAGGCTCTAGTAAGGCAAACAGCTACGTACAAGAGCAAGAAGGATTATAGTGATAAACAAGCAACTATAGCAATCCCACAGATATAATAGGTGAAGAGTAACTAACTCTATCCACCAGTCAAGCAAAGCAATTGCATAAGACAGGTATTCATAACACTCGTAATACATATACAAGTACCATAGGATGGCTCAATCCATCGACAAGTGATTTAATCGTGAGGCACAAGCTATTGCATCATAAGCAATACATAAGCTACACAGGATAAGCAATCAACTAGTATGAGAAGCTAGTTATTACTAAGCAAAGAACTGCGTAAGCAGTTTAACCAACAAGGGTAACGCCTCGACAGGCGTACCTAGCTTAACGAGTAGTATACCGAACTATCGAGCTAACAAGCAAGCAAGCAACTCACGTCACAATATGCCTATCTCATGATCATGTGTATAAGTTATATCTTGTCTCATTACTGAGCAGGCCGTTGTGGGTATGCACAAGGCAAAACGTAGAAATAGCCGAGATCGATTCGGGGGTCCATTATGCTATGTATTTTATTATACCCCGAATGACTGACTGAGTCCGCTTCCTAAGGGGACGGTCTGTGACCAAGAGAGTAAATCCCCAAAGGCAAACAAAGGCCCAAAGGATGCACATCCGTACTTCTGCAGAAGTGGCCCAAAGGATTTCCCCTAACCTCCGATGACTAGAGAAGGTCGGATCTTTGCCCGAGATTGCCATATATGACTGTCCATCGGAGTTTTGTACCATCCATCCTCTCTCTTGATGAACCGTCCCGAATGAGCACGACGGAGGGTTTTTTAACCGCCGTCCCATTCTCATGCTCTGGTCTTTCAACCCAATCGAGCATCTTGCCGGTGAAGGGTTTCTTAACCGCACTTTTGTGATCTCAAACACATGCCATTGCATGTTTGAGGCAGACATAGTCCTCTCATCCTACTCATCGTAGTACGCAACGTACCTGTTCAAAAGTACAACCACGATGAGAGGGGTATGGATCTCTCGCAGGAAATCCCAATGCTTCTACTTTATAGAAGCCCGCAGTGAACTCATTCTAGTTCCAGCTGATCGTGCTCGGGTCCTTTAGACAATCGCGAGCAATCTGCCTATTAGGCAAAATTCAATAAAACATGATTAGCTTAATGTGTCAATACACGCTTAGAGGTTACTATAGACCTCTCGTCCTGCTCTCGTAGTCCAAACATATCGTATGTGACTAAGGGTGCAACTACAAGAGAATGAACATGGATTCCTCGTAAGAGATCCAACAATACCTTCACGAAGGAGGGAAGGCGCTACAAACATGGTTGAACCAGAAAGCCTAGAAACTAGGTCTCGCATCAGAGGTGGGGTAACGCCGATCTAGTGATGGCGCAAGTACCTCGCTAGGATCCCCGCCCCTACTCGTGCACAGGCTTCTAAACCAGGCTATTTGAGTAATATCGAATAGGTGAACAGAGGTTGTAACACATCTATCCCGAATGCATCGATTTGGGAGATCTGGCCGCTATCACTTTACAAGCTATACATTCCTGAAAATAGGATCGTACCTAAGACCATCGTCTTTGGAGAACCGAAGTGCATAGGTGTGTCGTGGCTTGTAAGACAAGTGAAACGATATACACTATACATTCGAAGCTGCACTCAGGGAGTGCAAGCTGACAAGAGGCAAACTCATGCACATACTAATACAAAGGTACAACAAGGGACAAGACTCGGTGGGCGAAGCCGCACCGCGAGGGTAGAACGCTAAAGCTCCACACGAGGTATTAGATTATACCTCGATCATCGTAACGCACAAGCAGGCAACTACGCGAGCGACTCGTGAGGTAGGAGATCCTATACTGACTACGCAAGTGTAAAAGACGACTCACGAGGCATAGGGTTGCACCTCGATAGATCGATAAGCATAAGCAAGAAAGAAAGCATACGACAGAAATAAGAATACATGCATGAGCAAGACAGCAGCAAGGTAAGGATGAACACAAGAAAAAGACAAGTGCAAGAGCTAGCACGACAGTACAAAAAAGTAAAGCGAAAAGCAAAGGCCATGGCGCATAAAGCGCAGGGCAACAAGTAAATGCAAGAAGGTAAAGTGCATGAACATAAAGGAGGACCAGGCATCCTGGAGAATAAGGCAAACGTAAGTAAATGCCAAGGCGCAAAGCGCGGGGCAATAGAAAAGTAAAGTGCGAAAAAGTAAAGAGGACAAGGATCGCGAAACCGCGTCCTTGAAGGTAAAAACATACATATATACATTATACGTATACATATATCGTACTTTTAGTTATCTTCCTTATTTTAGCATTTATCAGTTCATTGTCCTTTCACGCAAGAATCCCCTACCTTAAGGGGTTGCGGGTCCTCGTACGCATGCAACGTAGGCAAGCAAGAGCTCGAGCCACAGAGGGCAAGCCGGATCCACCGTTCAACCTGGAGAGCTTAGAATGTTAGCATATGCCGAAAATACATAAGCAACAAGGCAGCAAGGCCTCCCTGCCTGCAGAAGGTAGATGCAGGAACTCTGCATCCTGCAGACAAGGGTGCCAGAGGCAGGGGCCTCAGCCCTGCTTGGCAACAGCAGCAAAGGCAGGGAGCAGGAGCTCCCTGTCTGCCAGGCACAAAGGAAGGCAGGGGAGGGAGCAAAGGCTCCCTGCCACAACAAGGCAGGGGGGAAACACCCCCTGTCAGAACACGAGACAGGGGCGCAGCCTCCTGCCGGCAGCAAGAACAAGGCAAGGGGGCAGAGCCCCTTGCCAGAGAACACACACAGAGATACAGGGGGCAAGCCCATGCTCGAAAACAAGAAAGCAGGGCGGCTTCGCCCCCTGCTGGCACAACGCAGGAGGCAGGGGAGGCCTCGCCCCCTGCCGGCACAATGCAAGAGGCAGGGGGACAGAGCCCCCTGCCGAGGAGCAACAGAAGGGTGCAGGGGGGGCTCCGCCCCCTGCAGGGGAAACAATCGAAGGCAGGGGGGCCTAGCCCCCTGCCGGCAAACAAAAGAAGACAGGGGGCGAAGCCCCCTGCCGAGAAGCAACATCAAGGTAGGGGGACCCCTCCCCCTACCGAGAACCAAACAAAAGAGCATGGGGGCTCAGTCCCCCTGCTGACCTACTGCAAAAAGGCAGGGGGTAACCCCCTGCCGACAAGAGGCGACATGGGGCTCAGCCCCCTGTCGACCAAGAGCAAAAAGGCAGGAAGGGGGTAACCCCCTGCCAAAACAAGAGGCGACAGGGGGCTCAGCCCCCCAGTCGTCCAACATCAAAAAGAGTGACAAGTGGCGGAACCCCCTGCCAAGAAGAGCCAACGACAGGGGGCCCAGCCCCCTGTCAACCAAAAACAAAGGGAGGCAGGGGGGTTTAGCCCCCTGCCGACCAGCGGTGATGACAGGGGGCTCAACCCCCCTGTCGATCCACCCTGCACAAAAGAGGAAAAGGGGAGGGTTGGAGCTGCCTGCCGACAACAGGTGACAGGGGGCTCAGCCCCCCTGTCGACCTACCTTGCACAAAGGAGGAGAGGGGAGGGTTATACCTCCGAAGACCGCAGCGGCGGGGGAGGAGCTGAGTGGAAGGGGCGCTGACGGCGTGCTCGGGGTCCATGGCGGTTGGTCGACAGGACGCAGGGAGGATCGCTTTCAGCAGCAGGGAGGAAGAAAGGGTGGTGGCCGGCGGCGATTCGTCGGTGCTCGAGGTCGTTGGGGACGCTGGCTGCGAGTTGCCGGTGACTGAGAGGGGAGGCGCAGTCGATAGCAGACAAGGCCGGCGGCGAGTCGCCGACGGCAGCACTCACCGATGACGGTGAAACGAGGGAGAGGATTGGAGATGGTCGCCCGAGCTCAAAGGCCGCCGTCGGCTGAGGACACCGGCGACGGGGAGGTCGACATCAAAAAAGGGGGAAATGCCGATGGCTGCGATCACCGGCGACGGGGAGGCAGCGAGGGATGCTAGCGTCACCGGGAAGGCTGCCGGAACTCAGAGGGGAGGCGGCCGGACGGAGTCGCTCGCCGGTGCCTCCGATCGCCGGCGGCAGCGTGAGGGGGAGATAGGAGCAGAGGAGAGAGAGAAGGGGCAAGGGGTTCTGCCCCTCGCCCGAGACGCCTGTGACTTTTAAAGTCACAGGCTTCTCGAACGATCGAGAAGCCGGGTCCGAGTTCGGGCTCGGGTCCAGCTCGGATCCGGGTCCGAAACGGCGGACCGACCGTGACACGTGTCCGACACGTGCAGAGCATGTGTCTGACACGTGTCCGACACGGATTTTTTTTTCACGGGCTTTACATCCTACCTCCCTTAAAAGAATTTCGTCCTCGAAATTTCATAGGAAGGCGATCTGGGTAGACCGCAACCTAAGGGAACTAGGTAGAATAGGATGCGCGTGCGCACACGAACCCCCAAACACAAAAGCTTCTGAAGGGATCAGAACAACACATAATGAGTCCCAGAGAAAGGTTTGAAGCCAACAACTTGATCGAATCAAACGTATGTGTGAATTCATTATAAACTTGTCTTCGCAAGAGTTCGTAAGAGTTCATATGGAGAGCCATAAAAGGAAAGAGAGTTTAGCAGAAGGCTATAAGAATGTTTATTCGCTATCTTCAAGGATGAAGAAACACAACGAGTCATCAAAGAAAACGAGTCTAGTAGAAGACCAAAAGGAAAGGTTTAAATCATTAACTTCTACTTGACCCGATAAGGGATGAAGAGACAAAATGAGACATTGCTCTGGCTTGCGTTCCTTGAACGGGGTCTCTAAATCATCATCATCACGTCGTGTGTCACACTCACAACTTCTAACAAACTCTGCGTCATGAATAACCACAATCTATACTCTCTCAAGGCCTTATGCGGCCAACTGCCACCTATCAAGACTCACTTAAGGCGACATAAAAGCTCACCATAGCCTTTCATGGCAATCAAAGTCACACAAGTTCCTCGTCGGACCTCCTGATTCGGGAAACGTACAACCTCACAAGGGATTACCGCTCTAGATGGTATACCTGGTCTTGGACAGTACACTTCCTCACAGTTCACTGTCTCCGCGGCTACCCGCTCTTGGACAGTGTATATCCTCACAGAGATTCTACCACTCTAGCCGGGTTACCAGATCTTGGTCATACGAACCCTCACAGAAAACCCTTGGGAACCCAATCCTCAACAAATGCCATAATCAAAGAAAAGCACTACGATACACGCATCAACATAAATGACCGCTCACTGGGTCGATAGCCACAAATAATCGACAAGATCCACGCCGAATCACCTGGTCTAGAAAAATGTATGACCTCACAAGGAATTACCGCCCTAGATGGTATACTTGGTCTTGGACCATACACTTCCTCACAGTTCACCGTCTCCGCGGCTACCCGATCTTGGACAGTGCACATCCTCACAGAAATCTACCACTCTAGTGGGTCACCTGATCTTGGTCATACACCCCCCTCGCAGATAATCCATTGGAGACCAGATCCTCAACATGCGCCATACACAGTGATACATGCATCAATACAATCGACTGATCAAAACAATTGACCGCACTCGGGGTCAACAACCACCAATATGGGTATAAGCATATATACCAACAATATGCATCGTATCACTTCTCATGGCAGAACAAAACACAAAATCACACATTCTTTCAACAATTCTTATAACGTGGCATATCAATCACATCACATAGAAGATTTAAACTACGCAACTCATCAATGCCACAAAAAACATTATATCCTCAAATAGGACCTCAAAGCATGCGCAATCAAAGCATGAATTCTATACATAGAAACACGCAGGTAATATACTATGAATCAACTAAACTTCAACTTACGTAACTCCTACATAATTCAATAAATTCACAGGATTCAAGTGGTATGTGCAAATACTCTGATCATTGCATCATCATATGCATCCACAATTCTTACCTCGAAGCACATCGCATTCGACTACTGCAGCGTGAAACACACACACATATCTACAAGACATCTTAGTTCAATACTCATGATATTCATCAATCATGCTATACAGAGATGATGTAATCACACAACCAATCATAATGTGAAACTCTCTGCAACACAGTTATGTAGGCGTGATGTATCATCAAACCACTAATCATTTGTAGTCGTGAGGTGTCATATATCTAAATGATCTAAACTAATGATTTGTAGGCGTGACACGTCATTCACCTAATAAGCATCACAATCATTGAGATTACCAAGACACCAAAGATACACAAAATTCCATTGCTAAGCCTTGACTTGAAAAAAATGCGTAACAAAACACACAAAAAGCCATAAACTAAGACTAACAAAGGTGTCTATTCGACGTTTTCTATGTGTTCTGTTGCTATTGCTGAGGAGTTTGGGGCGTACTGCCCACTCGCCGAAGGTCATCCACCTTCTTTATGCGACAATCACGGATAAAGTGGCCCACTCTGCCACAATAAAAACAGCCACCAGAGGTTCGGGGACATTCCTGTCCACGGTAAACACGATCGCATCTCAAACACTTTGGGTTTAACGGTCGTTGAGGCTCGTTTTCTTCACTTAGTTTCTGTCTTTTAGCAGGTCAACGCTTGTTGTCAGCACTATATTCGGCAGACTTTATATCGCGACGTTGCTTAAAGTGGCATTCTTCAGCAGAATGCCCCACCTTTCTGCAAAAAAGACAATCGTCGGGGTTCCGAAGGCACATCGGATCAAACAAAACATGAGGGCTGACACCTCGCTCTAGATTGGTGCTCATGCAAACCAACCTATCAACCTTATGATCCAGGTTCTGGATCATCGCTTGGAGCTGCTCAACTGCTCCGGTTAATGCGTCTATAGATTTGATCAGTTTATTGAACGACATCTAAGCAAAAACACATTCTTTAATTAAAATAAATACAAAATAAGTTAAGGGCAAATAATACTCACAGTGCGATGCAGACGGCGGATGATCAAGGATTACCACTTTTCCAGTTGCTCTGATACCAAAAGCTGTAACGCCCCAAAATCGTGGACTTGAAACCTTTTATGAAAAAGGTTGAAAGCTTTGAAATCAATCATTTATCAGAGTTTAAAACAGAAGTTCAGCGGAAGATCAGGTTAAAAACAGCAAGTCCCTAGACCTTGGGCACATTACAACCAAAAGCAGATTTTCCCTTACAAACCGATTTGCAATCCAAATATATATTTTATTGAAATAAAAAGAAGAGCCACATTTTGGTAATATAGTTTTAGAAATGCAGAGTTAGAATCAAAAGAGATGCTTTCAAAGAAACCTTGTACCGCATCTATCAAAAGAGTTCCCAGGAGTGCAACGTCAGGAAAGGGCATTGCCTTGAATGCATCGTGTCATCGCAAGCTGTGTCAACGTGTTCACCACCTGCCCATGAAAATGGGTCAGTCTCACAACAGACTAGTAAGAGTGAAAAGGACAAGAAAGAACAAAGGTTACAATAAGCAAGATAAACGCTAGCTCAAGCAGGAACAAGCAAGACTAGCAGATCTAACCAAAAGTGTTATAAAGTAAGCAAGGCTCTAGTAAAACATGCTATAGAGTAAGCAAGGCTCTAGTAAGGCAAACAGCTACGTACAAGAGCAAGAAGGATTATAGTGCTAAACAAGCAACTATAGCAATCCTACAGATATAATAGGTGTAGAGTAACTAATTTTATCCACCAATCAAGCAAAGCAATTGCATAAGACAGGTATTCATAACACTCGTAATACATATACAAGTACCATAGAATGGCTCAATCCATCGACAAGTGATTTAATCGTGAGGCACAAGCTATTGCATAATAAGCAATACATAAGCTACACAGGATAAGCAATCAACTAGTATGAGAAGCTAGTTATTACTAAGCAAAGAACTGCGTAAGCAGTTTAACCAACAAGGGTAATGCCTCGACAGACGTACCTAGCTCAACGAGTAGTATACCGAACTATCGAGCTAACAAGCAAGCAAGCAACACACGTCACAATATGCATATCTCATGATCATGTGTATAAGTTATATCTTGTCTCATTACTGAGCAGGCCGTTGTGGGTACGCACAAGGCAAAACGTAGAAACAGCCGAGATCGATTCGGGGGTCCATTATGCTATGTATTTTATTATACCCCGAATGACTGACTGAGTCCGCTTCCTAAGGGGACAGTCTGTGACAAAGAGAGTAAATCCCCAAAGGCAAACAAAGGCCCAAAGGATGCGCATCCGTACTTCTGCAGAAGTGGCCCAAAGGATTTCCCCTAACCTCCGATGACTGGAGAAGGTCGGATCTTTGCCCGAGATTGCCATATATGACTGTCCATCGGAGTTTTGTACCATCCATCATCTCTCTTGATGAACCGTCCCGAATGATCACGATGGAGGGTTTCTTAACTGCCGTCCCATTCTCATGCTCTGGTCTTTCAACCCAATCGAGCATCTTGCCGGTGAAGGGTTTCTTAACCGCACTTTTGTGATATCAAACACATGCCATTGCATGTTCGAGGCAGACATAGTTCTCTCATCCTACTCATCGTAGTACGCAACGTACCTGTTCAAAAGTACAACCACGATGAGAGGGGTATGAATCTCTCGTAGGAAATCCCAATGCTTCTACTTTATAGAAGCCCGCAGTGAACTCATGTTCCAGCTGATCGTGCTCGGGTTCTTTAGACAATCGCGAGCAATCTGCCTATTAGGCGAAATTCAATAAAACAGGATTAGCTTAATGTGTCAATACACGCTTAGAGGTTACTATAGACCTCTCGTCCTGCTCTCGTAGTCCAAACATATCGTACGTGACTAAGGGTGCAACTACAAGAGAAGGAACATGGATCCCTCGTAAGAGATCCAACAATACCTTCACGAAGGAGGGAAGGCGCTACAAACATGGTTGAACCAGAAAACCTATAAACTAGGTCTCGCATCAGAGGTGGGGTAACGCCGATCTAGTGATGGCGCAAGTACCTCGCTAGGATCCCCGCCCCTACTCGTGCACAGGCTTCTAAACCAGGCTATCTGAGTCATATCGAATAGGTGAACTGAGGTTGTAACACATCTATCCCGAATGCATCGATTTGGGAGATCTGGTCGCTATCACTTTAGAAGCTATACATTCCTGAAAATAGGATCGTACCTAAGACCATCTTCTTTGGAGAACCGAAGTGCATAGGTGTGTGTCGTGGCTTATAAGACAAGTGAAATGATATACACTATACATTCGAAGCTGCACTCAGGGAGTGCAAGCTGACAAGAGGCAAACTCATGCACATACTAATACAAAGGTACAAAAAGGAACAAGACTCGGTGGGCGAAGCCGCACCGAGAGGGTAGAACGCTAAAGCTCCACACGAGGTATGAGATTATACCTCGATCATTGTAACGCACAAGCAGGCAACTACGCGAGCAACTCGTGAGGTAGGAGATCTTATACTGACTACGCAAGTGTAAAGGATGACTCACGAGGCATAGGGTTGCACCTCGATAGATCGATAAGCGTAAGCAAGAAAGAAAGCATATGACAGAAATAAGAATACATGCATGAGCAAGACAGCAGCAAGGTAAGGACGAACACAAGAAAAAGACAAGTGCAAGAGCAAGCACGACAGTACAAGAAAGTAAAGCGAAAAGCAAAGGCCATGGCGCATAAAGCGCGAGGCAACAAGTAAATGCAAGAAGGTAAAGTGCATGAACATAAAGGAGGACCAGGCATCCTGGAGAATAAGACAAACGTAAGTAAATGCCAAGGCGCAAAGCGCGGGGCAACAGAAAAGTATAGTGCGAAAAAGTAAAGAGGACAAGGATCGCGAAACCACGTCCTTGAGTTAAAAGACATGGAATGTAAAGGCAGAAATAGAAAGCCTAGGCACATATAGCGCGACGGCAACATAGAGGAAAGTGCAGGAAAGTAAAAAGGACAAGGATCGCGAAACCGCGTCCTTGAAGGTAAAAACATACGTACATACATTATACATATACATATATCGTCCTCTTTTAGTTATTTTCGTTATTTTAGCATTTATCAGTTCATTATCCTTTCACGCAAGAATCCCCTACCTTAAGGGGTTGCGGGTCCTCGTATGCATGCAGCGTAGGCAAGCAAGAGCTCGAGCCACAGAGGGCGAGCCGGATCCACCGTTCAACCTGGAGAGCTTAGAACGTTAACATATGCCAAAAATACATAAGCAACAAGGCAACAAGGCCTCCCTGCCTGCAGAAGGCAGATGCAGGAACTCTGCATCCTGCAGACAAGGGTGCTAGAGGGAGGGGCCTCAGCCCTGCTTGGCAACAGCAGCAAAGGCAGGGAGCAGGAGCTCCCTGTCTGCCAGGCACAAAGGAAGGCAGGGGAGGGAGCAAAGGCTCCCTGCCACAACAAGGCAGGGGGGAAACACCCCCTGTCAGAACACGAGACAGGGGCGCAGCCTCCTGCCGGCAGCAAGAACAAGGCAAGGGGGCAGAGCCCCTTGCCAGAGAACACACACAGAGATACAGGGGGCAAGCCCATGCTCGAAAACAAGAAAGCAGGGGGGCTTCGCCCCCTGCTGGCACAACGCAGGAGGCAGGGGAGGCCTCGCCCCCTGCCGGCACAATGCAAGAGGCAGGGGGACAGAGCCCCCTGTCGAGGAGCAACAGAAGGGTGCAGGGGGGGCTCCGCCCCCTGCAGGGGAAACAATCGAAGGCAGGGGGCCTAGCCCCCTGCCGGCAAACAAAAGAAGACAGGGGGCGAAGCCCCCTGTCGAGAAGCAACATCAAGGTAGGGGGACCCCTCCCCCTACCGAGAACCAAACAAAAGAGCATGGGGGCTCAGTCCCCCTGCTGACCTACTGCAAAAAGGCAGGGGGTAACCCCCTGCCGACAAGAGGCGACATGGGGCTCAGCCCCCTGTCGACCAAGAGCAAAAAGGCAGGAAGGGGGTAACCCCCTGCCAAAACAAGAGGCGACAGGGGGCTCAGCCCCCCTGTCGTCCAACATCAAAAAGAGTGACAAGTGGCGGAACCATCTGCCAAGAAGAGCCAACGACAGGGGGCCCAGCCCCCTGTCGACCAAAAACAAAGGGAGGCAGGGGGGTTTAGCCCCCTGCCGACCAGCGGTGATGACAGGGGGCTCAACCCCCCTGCACAAAAGAGGAAAAGGGGAGGGTTGGAGCTGCCTGCCGACAACAGGTGACAGGGGGCTCAGCCCCCCTGTCGACCTACCTTGCACAAAGGAGGAGAGGGGAGGGTTATACCTCCGAAGACCGCAGCGACGGGGGAGGAGCTGAGTGGAAGGGGCGCTGACGGCGTGCTCGGGGTCCATGGCGGTTGGTCGACAGGACGCAGGGAGGATCGCTGGCAGCAGCAGGGAGGAAGAAAGGGTGGTGGCCGGCGGCGATTCGTCGGTGCTCGAGGTCGTTGGGGACGCTGGCTGCGAGTTGCCGGTGACTGAGAGGGGAGGCGCAGTCGATAGCAGACAAGGCCGGCGGCGAGTCGCCGACGGCAGCACTCACCGATGACGGTGAAACGAGGGAGAGGAGTGGAGATGGTCGCCCGAGCTCAAAGGCCGCCGTCAGCTGAGGACACCGGCGACGGGGAGGTCGACATCAAAAAAGGGGGAAATGCCGATGGCTGCGATCACCGGCGACGGGGAGGCAGCGAGGGATGCTAGCGTCGACGGGAAGGCTGCCGGAACTCAGAGGGGAGGCGGCCGGACGGAGTCGCTCGCCGGTGCCTCCGATCGCCGGCGGCAGCGTGAGGGGGAGATAGGAACAGAGGAGAGAGAGAAGGGGCAAGGGGTTCTGCCCCTCGCCCGAGACGCCTGTGACTTTTAAAGTCACAGGCTTCTCGAACGATCGAGAAGCCGGGTCCGAGTTCGGGCTCGGGTCCAGCTCGGATCCGGGTCCGAAACGGCGGATCGACCGTGACACGTGTCCGACACGTGCAGAGCATGTGTCTGACACGTGTCCGACACGGATTTTTTTTTCACGGGCTTTACATCCTACCTCCCTTAAAAGAATTTCGTCCTCGAAATTTCATAGGAAGGCGATCTGGGTAGACCGCAACCTAAGGGAACTAGGTAGAATAGGATGCGCGTGCGCACACGAACCCCCAAACACAAAAGCTTCTGAAGGGATCAGAACAACACATAATGAGTCCCAGAGAAAGGTTTGAAGCCAACAACTTGATCGAATCAAACGTATGTGTGAATTCATTATAAACTTGTCTTCGCAAGAGTTCGTAAGAGTTCATATGGAGAGCCATAAAAGGAAAGAGAGTTTAGCAGAAGGCTATAAGATTGTTTATTCGCTATCTTCAAGGATGAAGAAACACAACGAGTCATCAAAGAAAACGAGTCTAGTAGAAGACCAAAAGGAAAGGTTTAAATCATTAACTTCTACTTGACCCGATAAGGGATGAAGAGACAAAATGAGACATTGCTCTGGCTTGCGTTCCTTGAACGGGGTCTCTAAATCATCATCATCACGTCGTGTGTCACACTCACAACTTCTAACAAACTCTGCGTCATGAATAACCACAATCTATACTCTCTCAAGGCCTTATGCGGCCAACTGCCACCTATCAAGACTCACTTAAGGCGACATAAAAGCTCACCATAGCCTTTCATGGCAATCAAAGTCACACAAGTTCCTCGTCGGACCTCCTGATTCGGGAAACGTACAACCTCACAAGGGATTACCGCTCTAGATGGTATACCTGGTCTTGGACAGTACACTTCCTCACAGTTCACTGTCTCCGCGGCTACCCGCTCTTGGACAGTGTATATCCTCACAGAGATTCTACCACTCTAGCCGGGTTACCAGATCTTGGTCATACGAACCCTCACAGAAAACCCTTGGGAACCCAATCCTCAACAAATGCCATAATCAAAGAAAAGCACTGCGATACACGCATCAACATAAATGACCGCTCACTGGGTCGATAGCCACAAATAATTGACAAGATCCACGCCGAATCACCTGGTCTAGAAAAATGTATGACCTCACAAGGAATTACCGCCCTAGATGGTATACTTGGTCTTGGACCATACACTTCCTCACAGTTCACCGTCTCCGCGGCTACCCGATCTTGGACAGTGCACATCCTCACAGAAATCTACCACTCTAGTGGGTCACCTGATCTTGGTCATACACCCCCCTCGCAGATAATCCATTGGAGACCAGATCCTCAACAGGCGCCATACACAGTGATACATGCATCAATACAATCGACTGATCAAAACAATTGACCGCACTCGGGGTCAACAACCACCAATATGGGTATAAGCATATATACCAACAATATGCATCGTATCACTTCTCATGGCAGAACAAAACACAAAATCACACATTCTTTCAACAATTCTTATAACGTGGCATATCAATCACATCACATAGAAGATTTAAACTACGCAACTCATCAATGCCACAAAAAACATTATATCCTCAAATAGGACCTCAAAGCATGCGCAATCAAAGCATGAATTCTATACATAGAAACACGCAGGTAATATACTATGAATCAACTAAACTTCAACTTACGTAACTCCTACATAATTCAATAAATTCACAGGATTCAAGTGGTATGTGCAAATACTCTGATCATTGCATCATCATATGCATCCACAATTCTTACCTCGAAGCACATCGCATTCGATTACTGCAGCGTGAAACACACACACATATCTACAAGACATCTTAGTTCAATACTCATGATATTCATCAATCATGCTATACAGAGATGATGTAATCACACAACCAATCATAATGTGAAACTCTCTGCAACACAGTTATGTAGGCGTGATGTATCATCAAACCACTAATCATTTGTAGTCGTGAGGTGTCATATATCTAAATGATCTAAACTAATGATTTGTAGGCGTGACACGTCATTCACCTAATAAGCATCACAATCATTGAGATTACCAAGACACCAAAGATACACAAAATTCCATTGCTAAGCCTTGACTTGAAAAAAATGCGTAACAAAACACACAAAAAGCCATAAACTAAGACTAACAAAGGTGTCTATTCGACGTTTTCTATGTGTTCTGTTGCTATTGCTGAGGAGGTTGGGGCGTACTGCCCACTCGCCGAAGGTCATCCACCTTCTTTATGCGACAATCACGGATAAAGTGGCCCACTCTGCCACAATAAAAACAGCCACCAGAGGTTCGGGGACATGCCTGTCCATGGTAAACACGATCGCATCTCAAACACTTTGGGTTTAACGGTCGTTGAGGCTCGTTTTCTTCACTTAGTTTCTGTCTTTTAGCAGGTCAACGCTTGTTGTCAGCACTATATTCGGCAGACTTTATATCGCGACGTTGCTTAAAGTGGCATTCTTCAGCAGAATGCCCCACCTTTCTGCAAAAAAGACAATCGTCGGGGTTCCGAAGGCACATCGGATCAAACAAAACATGAGGGCTGACACCTCGCTCTAGATTGGTGCTCATGCAAACCAACCTATCAACCTTATGATCCAGGTTCTGGATCATCGCTTGGAGCTGCTCAACTGCTCCGGTTAATGCGTCTATAGATTTGATCAGTTTATTGAACGACATCTAAGCAAAAACACATTCTTTAATTAAAATAAATACAAAATAAGTTAAGGGCAAATAATACTCACAGTGCGATGCAGACGGCGGATGATCAAGGATTACCACTTTTCCAGTTGCTCTGATACCAAAAGCTGTAACGCCCCAAAATCGTGGACTTGAAACCTTTTATGAAAAAGGTTGAAAGCTTTGAAATCAATCATTTATCAGAGTTTAAAACAGAAGTTCAGCGGAAGATCAGGTTAAAAACAGCAAGTCCCTAGACCTTGGGCACATTACAACCAAAAGCAGATTTTCCCTTACAAACCGATTTGCAATCCAAATATATATTTTATTGAAATAAAAAGAAGAGCCACATTTTGGTAATATAGTTTTAGAAATGCAGAGTTAGAATCAAAAGAGATGCTTTCAAAGAAACCTTGTACCGCATCTATCAAAAGAGTTCCCAGGAGTGCAACGTCAGGAAAGGGCATTGCCTTGAATGCATCGTGTCATCGCAAGCTGTCTCAACGTGTTCACCACCTGCCCATGAAAATGGGTCAGTCTCACAACAGACTAGTAAGAGTGAAAAGGACAAGAAAGAACAAAGGTTACAATAAGCAAGATAAACGCTAGCTCAAGCAGGAACAAGCAAGACTAGCAGATCTAACCAAAAGTGTTATAAAGTAAGCAAGGCTCTAGTAAAACATGCTATAGAGTAAGCAAGGCTCTAGTAAGGCAAACAGCTACGTACAAGAGCAAGAAGGATTATAGTGCTAAACAAGCAACTATAGCAATCCTACAGATATAATAGGTGAAGAGTAACTAATTTTATCCACCAGTCAAGCAAAGCAATTGCATAAGACAGGTATTCATAACACTCGTAATACATATACAAGTACCATAGAATGGCTCAATCCATCGACAAGTGATTTAATCGTGAGGCACAAGCTATTGCATAATAAGCAATACATAAGCTACACAGGATAAGCAATCAACTAGTATGAGAAGCTAGTTATTACTAAGCAAAGAACTGCGTAAGCAGTTTAACCAACAAGGGTAATGCCTCGACAGACGTACCTAGCTCAACGAGTAGTATACCGAACTATCGAGCTAACAAGCAAGCAAGCAACACACGTCACAATATGCATATCTCATGATCATGTGTATAAGTTATATCTTGTCTCATTACTGAGCAGGCCGTTGTGGGTACGCACAAGGCAAAACGTAGAAACAGCCGAGATCGATTCGGGGGTCCATTATGCTATGTATTTTATTATACCCCGAATGACTGACTGAGTCCGCTTCCTAAGGGGACGGTCTGTGACAAAGAGAGTAAATCCCCAAAGGCAAACAAAGGCCCAAAGGATGCGCATCCGTACTTCTGCAGAAGTGGCCCAAAGGATTTCCCCTAACCTCCGATGACTGGAGAAGGTCGGATCTTTGCCCGAGATTGCCATATATGACTGTCCATCGGAGTTTTGTACCATCCATCATCTCTCTTGATGAACCGTCCCGAATGATCACGATGGAGGGTTTCTTAACTGCCGTCCCATTCTCATGCTCTGGTCTTTCAACCCAATCGAGCATCTTGCCGGTGAAGGGTTTCTTAACCGCACTTTTGTGATATCAAACACATGCCATTGCATGTTCGAGGCAGACATAGTTCTCTCATCCTACTCATCGTAGTACGCAACGTACCTGTTCAAAAGTACAACCACGATGAGAGGGGTATGAATCTCTCGTAGGAAATCCCAATGCTTCTACTTTATAGAAGCCCGTAGTGAACTCATGTTCCAGCTGATCGTGCTCGGGTTCTTTAGACAATCGCGAGCAATCTGCCTATTAGGCGAAATTCAATAAAATAGGATTAGCTTAATGTGTCAATACACGCTTAGAGGTTACTATAGACCTCTCGTCCTGCTCTCGTAGTCCAAACATATCGTACGTGACTAAGGGTGCAACTACAAGAGAAGGAACATGGATCCCTCGTAAGAGATCCAACAATACCTTCACGAAGGAGGGAAGGCGCTACAAACATGGTTGAACCAGAAAACCTATAAACTAGGTCTCGCATCAGAGGTGGGGTAACGCCGATCTAGTGATGGCGCAAGTACCTCGCTAGGATCCCCGCCCCTACTCGTGCACAGGCTTCTAAACCAGGCTATCTGAGTCATATCGAATAGGTGAACTGAGGTTGTAACACATCTATCCCGAATGCATCGATTTGGGAGATCTGGTCGCTATCACTTTAGAAGCTATACATTCCTGAAAATAGGATCGTACCTAAGACCATCTTCTTTGGAGAACCGAAGTGCATAGGTGTGTGTCGTGGCTTATAAGACAAGTGAAACGATATACACTATACATTCGAAGCTGCACTCAGGGAGTGCAAGCTGACAAGAGGCAAACTCATGCACATACTAATACAAAGGTACAAAAAGGAACAAGACTCGGTGGGCGAAGCCGCACCGAGAGGGTAGAACGCTAAAGCTCCACACGAGGTATGAGATTATACCTCGATCATTGTAACGCACAAGCAGGCAACTACGCGAGCAACTCGTGAGGTAGGAGATCTTATACTGACTACGCAAGTGTAAAGGACGACTCATGAGGCATAGGGTTGCACCTCGATAGATCGATAAGCGTAAGCAAGAAAGAAAGCATATGACAGAAATAAGAATACATGCATGAGCAAGACAGCAGCAAGGTAAGGACGAACACAAGAAAAAGACAAGTGCAAGAGCAAGCACGACAGTACAAGAAAGTAAAGCGAAAAGCAAAGGCCATGGCGCATAAAGCGCGAGGCAACAAGTAAATGCAAGAAGGTAAAGTGCATGAACATAAAGGAGGACCAGGCATCCTGGAGAATAAGACAAACGTAAGTAAATGCCAAGGCGCAAAGCGCGGAGCAACAGAAAAGTAAAGTGCGAAAAAGTAAAGAGGACAAGGATCGCGAAACCACGTCCTTGAGTTAAAAGACATGGAATGTAAAGGCAGAAATAGAAAGCCTAGGCACATATAGCGCGACGGCAACATAGAGGAAAGTGCAGGAAAGTAAAAAGGACAAGGATCGCGAAACCGCGTCCTTGAAGGTAAAAACATACGTACGTACATTATACGTATACATATATCGTCCTCTTTTAGTTATTTTCGTTATTTTAGCATTTATCAGTTCATTATCCTTTCACGCAAGAATCCCCTACCTTAAGGGGTTGCGGGTCCTCGTATGCATGCAGCGTAGGCAAGCAAGAGCTCGAGCCACAGAGGGCGAGCCGGATCCACCGTTCAACCTGGAGAGCTTAGAACGTTAACATATGCCAAAAATACATAAGCAACAAGGCAACAAGGCCTCCCTGCCTGCAGAAGGCAGATGCAGGAACTCTGCATCCTGCAGACAAGGGTGCCAGAGGGAGGTGCCTCAGCCCTGCTTGGCAACAGCAGCAAAGGCAGGGAGCAGGAGCTCCCTGTCTGCCAGGCACAAAGGAAGGCAGGGGAGGGAGCAAAGGCTCCCTGCCACAACAAGGCAGGGGGGAAACACCCCCTGTCAGAACACGAGACAGGGGCGCAGCCTCCTGCCGGCAGCAAGAACAAGGCAAGGGGGCAGAGCCCCTTGCCAGAGAACACACACAGAGATACAGGGGGCAAGCCCATGCTCGAAAACAAGAAAGCAGGGGGGCTTCGCCCCCTGCTGGCACAACGCAGGAGGCAGGGGAGGCCTCGCCCCCTGCCGGCACAATGCAAGAGGCAGGGGGACAGAGCCCCCTGTCGAGGAGCAACAGAAGGGTGCAGGGGGGGCTCCGCCCCCTGCAGGGGAAACAATCGAAGGCAGGGGGCCTAGCCCCCTGCCGGCAAACAAAAGAAGACAGGGGGCGAAGCCCCCTGCCGAGAAGCAACATCAAGGTAGGGGGACCCCTCCCCCTACCGAGAACCAAACAAAAGAGCATGGGGGCTCAGTCCCCCTGCTGACCTACTGCAAAAAGGCAAGGGGTAACCCCCTGCCGACAAGAGGCGACATGGGGCTCAGCCCCCTGTCGACCAAGAGCAAAAAGGCAGGAAGGGGGTAACCCCCTGCCAAAACAAGAGGCGACAGGGGGCTCAGCCCCCCTGTCGTCCAACATCAAAAAGAGTGACAAGTGGCAGAACCATCTGCCAAGAAGAGCCAACGACAGGGGGCCCAGCCCCCTGTCGACCAAAAACAAAGGGAGGCAGGGGGGTTTAGCCCCCTGCCGACCAGCGGTGATGACAGGGGGCTCAACCCCCCTGCACAAAAGAGGAAAAGGGGAGGGTTGGAGCTGCCTGCCGACAACAGGTGACAGGGGGCTCAGCCCCCCTGTCGACCTACCTTGCACAAAGGAGGAGAGGGGAGGGTTATACCTCCGAAGACCGCAGCGACGGGGGAGGAGCTGAGTGGAAGGGGCGCTGACGGCGTGCTCGGGGTCCATGGCGGTTGGTCGACAGGACGCAGGGAGGATCGCTGGCAGCAGCAGGGAGGAAGAAAGGGTGGTGGCCGGCGGCGATTCGTCGGTGCTCGAGGTCGTTGGGGACGCTGGCTGCGAGTTGCCGGTGACTGAGAGGGGAGGCGCAGTCGATAGCAGACAAGGCCGGCGGCGAGTCGCCGACGGCAGCACTCACCGATGACGGTGAAACGAGGGAGAGGAGTGGAGATGGTCGCCCGAGCTCAAAGGCCGCCGTCGGCTGAGGACACCGGCGACGGGGAGGTCGACATCAAAAAAGGGGGAAATGCCGATGGCTGCGATCACCGGCGACGGGGAGGCAGCGAGGGATGCTAGCGTCGACGGGAAGGCTGCCGGAACTCAGAGGGGAGGCGGCCGGACGGAGTCGCTCGCCGGTACCTCCGATCGCCGGCGGCAGCGTGAGGGGGAGATAGGAACAGAGGAGAGAGAGAAGGGGCAAGGGGTTCTGCCCCTCGCCCGAGACGCCTGTGACTTTTAAAGTCACAGGCTTCTCGAACGATCGAGAAGCCGGGTCCGAGTTCGGGCTCGGGTCCAGCTCGGATCCGGGTCCGAAGCGGCGGATCGACCGTAACACGTGTCCGACACGTGCAGAGCATGTGTCTGACACGTGTCCGACACGGATTTTTTTTTCACGGGCTTTACATCCTACCTCCCTTAAAAGAATTTCGTCCTCGAAATTTCATAGGAAGGCGATCTGGGTAGACCGCAACCTAAGGGAACTAGGTAGAATAGGATGCGCGTGCGCACACGAACCCCCAAACACAAAAGCTTCTGAAGGGATCAGAACAACACATAATGAGTCCCAGAGAAAGGTTTGAAGCCAACAACTTGATCGAATCAAACGTATGTGTGAATTCATTATAAACTTGTCTTCGCAAGAGTTCGTAAGAGTTCATATGGAGAGCCATAAAAGGAAAGAGAGTTTAGCAGAAGGCTATAAGAATGTTTATTCGCTATCTTCAAGGATGAAGAAACACAACGAGTCATCAAAGAAAACGAGTCTAGTAGAAGACCAAAAGGAAAGGTTTAAATCATTAACTTCTACTTGACCCGATAAGGGATGAAGAGACAAAATGAGACATTGCTCTGGATTGCGTTCCTTGAACGGGGTCTCTAAATCATCATCATCACGTCGTGTGTCACACTCACAACTTCTAACAAACTCTGCGTCATGAATAACCACAATCTATACTCTCTCAAGGCCTTATGCGGCCAACTGCCACCTATCAAGACTCACTTAAGGCGACATAAAAGCTCACCATAGCCTTTCATGGCAATCAAAGTCACACAAGTTCCTCGTCGGACCTCCTGATTCGGGAAACGTACAACCTCACAAGGGATTACCGCTCTAGATGGTATACCTGGTCTTGGACAGTACACTTCCTCACAGTTCACTGTCTCCGCGGCTACCCGCTCTTGGACAGTGTATATCCTCACAGAGATTCTACCACTCTAGCCGGGTTACCAGATCTTGGTCATACGAACCCTCACAGAAAACCCTTGGGAACCCAATCCTCAACAAATGCCATAATCAAAGAAAAGCACTGCGATACACGCATCAACATAAATGACCGCTCACTGGGTCGATAGCCACAAATAATCGACAAGATCCACGCCGAATCACCTGGTCTAGAAAAATGTATGACCTCACAAGGAATTACCGCCCTAGATGGTATACTTGGTCTTGGACCATACACTTCCTCACAGTTCACCGTCTCCGCGGCTACCCGATCTTGGACAGTGCACATCCTCACAGAAATCTACCACTCTAGTGGGTCACCTGATCTTGGTCATACACCCCCCTCGCAGATAATCCATTGGAGACCAGATCCTCAACAGGCGCCATACACAGTGATACATGCATCAATACAATCGACTGATCAAAACAATTGACCGCACTCGGGGTCAACAACCACCAATATGGGTATAAGCATATATACCAACAATATGCATCGTATCACTTCTCATGGCAGAACAAAACACAAAATCACACATTCTTTCAACAATTCTTATAACGTGGCATATCAATCACATCACATAGAAGATTTAAACTACGCAACTCATCAATGCCACAAAAAACATTATATCCTCAAATAGGACCTCAAAGCATGCGCAATCAAAGCATGAATTCTATACATAGAAACACGCAGGTAATATACTATGAATCAACTAAACTTCAACTTACGTAACTCCTACATAATTCAATAAATTCACAGGATTCAAGTGGTATGTGCAAATACTCTGATCATTGCATCATCATATGCATCCACAATTCTTACCTCGAAGCACATCGCATTCGACTACTGCAGCGTGAAACACACACACATATCTACAAGACATCTTAGTTCAATACTCATGATATTCATCAATCATGCTATATAGAGATGATGTAATCACACAACCAATCATAATGTGAAACTCTCTGCAACACAGTTATGTAGGCGTGATGTATCATCAAACCACTAATCATTTGTAGTCGTGAGGTGTCATATATCTAAATGATCTAAACTAATGATTTGTAGGCGTGACACGTCATTCACCTAATAAGCATCACAATCATTGAGATTACCAAGACACCAAAGATACACAAAATTCCATTGCTAAGCCTTGACTTGAAAAAAATGCGTAACAAAACACACAAAAAGCCATAAACTAAGACTAACAAAGGTGTCTATTCGACGTTTTCTATGTGTTCTGTTGCTATTGCTGAGGAGGTTGGGGCGTACTGCCCACTCGCCGAAGGTCATCCACCTTCTTTATGCGACAATCACGGATAAAGTGGCCCACTCTGCCACAATAAAAACAGCCACCAGAGGTTCGGGGACATGCCTGTCCACGGTAAACACGATCGCATCTCAAACACTTTGGGTTTAACGGTCGTTGAGGCTCGTTTTCTTCACTTAGTTTCTGTCTTTTAGCAGGTCAACGCTTGTTGTCAGCACTATATTCGGCAGACTTTATATCGCGACGTTGCTTAAAGTGGCATTCTTCAGCAGAATGCCCCACCTTTCTGCAAAAAAGACAATCGTCGGGGTTCCGAAGGCACATCGGATCAAACAAAACATGAGGGCTGACACCTCGCTCTAGATTGGTGCTCATGCAAACCAACCTATCAACCTTATGATCCAGGTTCTGGATCATCGCTTGGAGCTGCTCAACTGCTCCGGTTAATGCGTCTATAGATTTGATCAGTTTATTGAACGACATCTAAGCAAAAACACATTCTTTAATTAAAATAAATACAAAATAAGTTAAGGGCAAATAATACTCACAGTGCGATGCAGACGGCGGATGATCAAGGATTACCACTTTTCCAGTTGCTCTGATACCAAAAGCTGTAACGCCCCAAAATCGTGGACTTGAAACCTTTTATGAAAAAGGTTGAAAGCTTTGAAATCAATCATTTATCAGAGTTTAAAACAGAAGTTCAGCGGAAGATCAGGTTAAAAACAGCAAGTCCCTAGACCTTGGGCACATTACAACCAAAAGCAGATTTTCCCTTACAAACCGATTTGCAATCCAAATATATATTTTATTGAAATAAAAAGAAGAGCCACATTTTGGTAATATAGTTTTAGAAATGCAGAGTTAGAATCAAAAGAGATGCTTTCAAAGAAACCTTGTACCGCATCTATCAAAAGAGTTCCCAGGAGTGCAACGTCAGGAAAGGGCATTGTCTTGAATGCATCGTGTCATCGCAAGCTGTCTCAACGTGTTCACCACCTGCCCATGAAAATGGGTCAGTCTCACAACAGACTAGTAAGAGTGAAAAGGACAAGAAAGAACAAAGGTTACAATAAGCAAGATAAACGCTAGCTCAAGCAGGAACAAGCAAGACTAGCAGATCTAACCAAAAGTGTTATAAAGTAAGCAAGGCTCTAGTAAAACATGCTATAGAGTAAGCAAGGCTCTAGTAAGGCAAACAGCTACGTACAAGAGCAAGAAGGATTATAGTGCTAAACAAGCAACTATAGCAATCCTACAGATATAATAGGTGAAGAGTAACTAATTTTATCCACCAGTCAAGCAAAGCAATTGCATAAGACAGGTATTCATAACACTCGTAATACATATACAAGTACCATAGAATGGCTCAATCCATCGACAAGTGATTTAATCGTGAGGCACAAGCTATTGCATAATAAGCAATACATAAGCTACACAGGATAAGCAATCAACTAGTATGAGAAGCTAGTTATTACTAAGCAAAGAACTGCGTAAGCAGTTTAACCAACAAGGGTAATGCCTCGACAGACGTACCTAGCTCAACGAGTAGTATACCGAACTATCGAGCTAACAAGCAAGCAAGCAACACACGTCACAATATGCATATCTCATGATCATGTGTATAAGTTATATCTTGTCTCATTACTGAGCAGGCCGTTGTGGGTACGCACAAGGCAAAACGTAGAAACAGCCGAGATCGATTCGGGGGTCCATTATGCTATGTATTTTATTATACCCCGAATGACTGACTGAGTCCGCTTCCTAAGGGGACGGTCTGTGACAAAGAGAGTAAATCCCCAAAGGCAAACAAAGGCCCAAAGGATGCGCATCCGTACTTCTGCAGAAGTGGCCCAAAGGATTTCCCCTAACCTCCGATGACTGGAGAAGGTCGGATCTTTGCCCGAGATTGCCATATATGACTGTCCATCGGAGTTTTGTACCATCCATCATCTCTCTTGATGAACCGTCCCGAATGATCACGATGGAGGGTTTCTTAACTGCCGTCCCATTCTCATGCTCTGGTCTTTCAACCCAATCGAGCATCTTGCCGGTGAAGGGTTTCTTAACCGCACTTTTGTGATATCAAACACATGCCATTGCATGTTCGAGGCAGACATAGTTCTCTCATCCTACTCATCGTAGTACGCAACGTACCTGTTCAAAAGTACAACCACGATGAGAGGGGTATGAATCTCTCGTAGGAAATCCCAATGCTTCTACTTTATAGAAGCCCGCAGTGAACTCATGTTCCAGCTGATCGTGCTCGGGTTCTTTAGACAATCGCGAGCAATCTGCCTATTAGGCGAAATTCAATAAAACAGGATTAGCTTAATGTGTCAATACACGCTTAGAGGTTACTATAGACCTCTCGTCCTGCTCTCGTAGTCCAAACATATCGTACGTGACTAAGGGTGCAACTACAAGAGAAGGAACATGGATCCCTCGTAAGAGATCCAACAATACCTTCACGAAGGAGGGAAGGCGCTACAAACATGGTTGAACCAGAAAACCTATAAACTAGGTCTCGCATCAGAGGTGGGGTAACGCCGATCTAGTGATGGCGCAAGTACCTCGCTAGGATCCCCGCCCCTACTCGTGCACAGGCTTCTAAACCAGGCTATCTGAGTCATATCGAATAGGTGAACTGAGGTTGTAACACATCTATCCCGAATGCATCGATTTGGGAGATCTGGTCGCTATCACTTTAGAAGCTATACATTCCTGAAAATAGGATCGTACCTAAGACCATCTTCTTTGGAGAACCGAAGTGCATAGGTGTGTGTCGTGGCTTATAAGACAAGTGAAATGATATACACTATACATTCGAAGCTGCACTCAGGGAGTGCAAGCTGACAAGAGGCAAACTCATGCACATACTAATACAAAGGTACAAATAGGAACAAGACTCGGTGGGCGAAGCCGCACCGAGAGGGTAGAACGCTAAAGCTCCACACGAGGTATGAGATTATACCTCGATCATTGTAACGCACAAGCAGGCAACTACGCGAGCAACTCGTGAGGTAGGAGATCTTATACTGACTACGCAAGTGTAAAGGATGACTCACGAGGCATAGGGTTGCACCTCGATAGATCGATAAGCGTAAGCAAGAAAGAAAGCATATGACAGAAATAAGAATACATGCATGAGCAAGACAGCAGCAAGGTAAGGACGAACACAAGAAAAAGACAAGTGCAAGAGCCAGCACGACAGTACAAGAAAGTAAAGCGAAAAGCAAAGGCCATGGCGCATAAAGCGCGGGGCAACAAGTAAATGCAAGAAGGTAAAGTGCATGAACATAAAGGAGGACCAGGCATCCTGGAGAATAAGACAAACGTAAGTAAATGCCAAGGCGCAAAGCGCGGGGCAACAGAAAAGTAAAGTGCGAAAAAGTAAAGAGGACAAGGATCGCGAAACCACGTCCTTGAGTTAAAAGACATGGAATGTAAAGGCAGAAATAGAAAGCCTAGGCACATATAGCGCGACGGCAACATAGAGGAAAGTGCAGGAAAGTAAAAAGGACAAGGATCGCGAAACCGCGTCCTTGAAGGTAAAAACATACGTACATACATTATACGTATACATATATCGTCCTCTTTTAGTTATCTTCGTTATTTTAGCATTTATCAGTTCATTATCCTTTCACGCAAGAATCCCCTACCTTAAGGGGTTGCGGGTCCTCGTATGCATGCAGCGTAGGCAAGCAAGAGCTCGAGCCACAGAGGGCGAGTCGGATCCACCGTTCAACCTGGAGAGCTTAGAACGTTAACATATGCCAAAAATACATAAGCAACAAGGCAACAAGGCCTCCCTGCCTGCAGAAGGCAGATGCAGGAACTCTGCATCCTGCAGACAAGGGTGCCAGAGGCAGGGGCGTCAGCCCTGCTTGGCAACAGCAGCAAAGGCAGGGAGCAGGAGCTCCCTGTCTGCCAGGCACAAAGGAAGGCAGGGGAGGGAGCAAAGGCTCCCTGCCACAACAAGGCAGGGGGGAAACACCCCCTGTCAGAACACGAGACAGGGGCGCAGCCTCCTGCCGGCAGCAAGAACAAGGCAAGGGGGCAGAGCCCCTTGCCAGAGAACACACACAGAGATACAGGGGGCAAGCCCATGCTCGAAAACAAGAAAGCAGGGGGGCTTCGCCCCCTGCTGGCACAATGCAGGAGGCAGGGGAGGCCTCACCCCCTGCCGGCACAATGCAAGAGGCAGGGGGACAGAGCCCCCTGCCGAGGAGCAACAGAAGGGTGCAGGGGGGGCTCCGCCCCCTGCAGGGGAAACAATCGAAGGCAGGGGGGCCTAGCCCCCTGCCGGCAAACAAAAGAAGACAGGGGGCGAAGCCCCCTGCCGAGAAGCAACATCAAGGTAGGGGGACCCCTCCCCCTACCGAGAACCAAACAAAAGAGCATGGGGGCTCAGTCCCCCTGCTGACCTACTGCAAAAAGGCAGGGGGTAACCCCCTGCCGACAAGAGGCGACATGGGGCTCAGCCCCCTGTCGACCAAGAGCAAAAAGGCAGGAAGGGGGTAACCCCCTACCAAAACAAGAGGCGACAGGGGGCTCAGCCCCCCTGTCGTCCAACATCAAAAAGAGTGACAAGTGGCGGAACCCCCTGCCAAGAAGAGCCAACGACAGGGGGCCCATCCCCCTGTCGACCAAAAACAAAGGGAGGCAGGGGGTTTAGCCCCCTGCCGACCAGCGGTGATGACAGGGGGCTCAACCCCCCTGTCGATCCACCCTGCACAAAAGAGGAAAAGGGGAGGGTTGGAGCTGCCTGCCGACAACAGGTGACAGGGGGCTCAGCCCCCCTGTCGACCTACCTTGCACAAAGGAGGAGAGGGGAGGGTTATACCTCCGAAGACCGCAGCGACGGGGGAGGAGCTGAGTGGAAGGGGCGCTGACGGCGTGCTCGGGGTCCATGGCGGTTGGTCGACAGGACGCAGGGAGGATCGCTGGCAGCAGCAGGGAGGAAGAAAGGGTGGTGGCCGGCGGCGATTCGTCGGTGCTCGAGGTCGTTGGGGACGCTGGCTGCGAGTTGCCGGTGACTGAGAGGGGAGGCGCAGTCGATAGCAGACAAGGCCGGCGGCGAGTCGCCGACGGCAGCACTCACCGATGACGGTGAAACGTGGGAGAGGAGTGGAGATGGTCGCCCGAGCTCAAAGGCCGCCGTCGGCTGAGGACACCGGCGACGGGGAGGTCGACATCAAAAAAGGGGGAAATGCCGATGGCTGCGATCACCGGCGACGGGGAGGCAGCGAGGGATGCTAGCGTCGACGGGAAGGCTGCCGGAACTCAGAGGGGAGGCGGTCGGACGGAGTCGCTCGCCGGTGCCTCCGATCGTCGGCGGCAGCGTGAGGGGGAGATAGGAACAGAGGAGAGAGAGAAGGGGCAAGGGGTTCTGCCCCTCGCCCGAGACGCCTGTGACTTTTAAAGTCACAGGCTTCTCGAATGATCGAGAAGCCGGGTCCGAGTTCGGGCTCGGGTCCAGCTCGGATCCGGGTCCGAAACGGCGGATCGACCGTGACACGTGTCCGACACGTGCAGAGCATGTGTCTGACACGTGTCCGACACGTGCAGAGCATGTGTCTGACACGTGTCCGACACGGATTTTTTTTTCACGGGCTTTACATCCTACCTCCCTTAAAAGAATTTCGTCCTCGAAATTTCATAGGAAGGCGATCTGGGTAGACCGCAACCTAAGGGAACTAGGTAGAATAGGATGCGCGTGCGCACACGAACCCCCAAACACAAAAGCTTCTGAAGGGATCAGAACAACACATAATGAGTCCCAGAGAAAGGTTTGAAGCCAACAACTTGATCGAATCAAACGTATGTGTGAATTCATTATAAACTTGTCTTCGCAAGAGTTCGTAAGAGTTCATATGGAGAGCCATAAAAAGAAAGAGAGTTTAGCAGAAGGCTATAAGAATGTTTATTCGCTATCTTCAAGGATGAAGAAACACAACGAGTCATCAAAGAAAACGAGTCTAGTAGAAGACCAAAAGGAAAGGTTTAAATCATTAACTTCTACTTGACCCGATAAGGGATGAAGAGACAAAATGAGACATTGCTCTGGCTTGCGTTCCTTGAACGGGGTCTCTAAATCATCATCATCACGTCGTGTGTCACACTCACAACTTCTAACAAACTCTGCGTCATGAATAACCACAATCTATACTCTCTCAAGGCCTTATGCGGCCAACTGCCACCTATCAAGACTCACTTAAGGCGACATAAAAGCTCACCATAGCCTTTCATGGCAATCAAAGTCACACAAGTTCCTCGTCGGACCTCCTGATTCGGGAAACGTACAACCTCACAAGGGATTACCGCTCTAGATGGTATACCTGGTCTTGGACAGTACACTTCCTCACAGTTCACTGTCTCCGCGGCTACCCGCTCTTGGACAGTGTATATCCTCACAGAGATTCTACCACTCTAGCCGGGTTACCAGATCTTGGTCATACGAACCCTCACAGAAAACCCTTGGGAACCCAATCCTCAACAAATGCCATAATCAAAGAAAAGCACTGCGATACACGCATCAACATAAATGACCGCTCACTAGGTCGATAGCCACAAATAATCGACAAGATCCACGCCGAATCACCTGGTCTAGAAAAATGTATGACCTCACAAGGAATTACCGCCCTAGATGGTATACTTGGTCTTGGACCATACACTTCCTCACAGTTCACCGTCTCCGCGGCTACCCGATCTTGGACAGTGCACATCCTCACAGAAATCTACCACTCTAGTGGGTCACCTGATCTTGGTCATACACCCCCCTCGCAGATAATCCATTGGAGACCAGATCCTCAACAGGCGCCATACACAGTGATACATGCATCAATACAATCGACTGATCAAAACAATTGACCGCACTTGGGGTCAACAACCACCAATATGGGTATAAGCATATATACCAACAATATGCATCGTATCACTTCTCATGGCAGAACAAAACACAAAATCACACATTCTTTCAACAATTCTTATAACGTGGCATATCAATCACATCACATAGAAGATTTAAACTACGCAACTCATCAATGCCACAAAAAACATTATATCCTCAAATAGGACCTCAAAGCATGCGCAATCAAAGCATGAATTCTATACATAGAAACACGCAGGTAATATACTATGAATCAACTAAACTTCAACTTACGTAACTCCTACATAATTCAATAAATTCACAGGATTCAAGTGGTATGTGCAAATACTCTGATCATTGCATCATCATATGCATCCACAATTCTTACCTCGAAGCACATCGCATTCGACTACTGCAGCGTGAAACACACACACATATCTACAAGACATCTTAGTTCAATACTCATGATATTCATCAATCATGCTATATAGAGATGATGTAATCACACAACCAATCATAATGTGAAACTCTCTGCAACACAGTTATGTAGGCGTGATGTATCATCAAACTACTAATCATTTGTAGTCGTGAGGTGTCATATATCTAAATGATCTAAACTAATGATTTGTAGGCGTGACACGTCATTCACCTAATAAGCATCACAATCATTGAGATTACCAAGACACCAAAGATACACAAAATTCCATTGCTAAGCCTTGACTTGAAAAAAATGCGTAACAAAACACACAAAAAGCCATAAACTAAGACTAACAAAGGTGTCTATTCGACGTTTTCTATGTGTTCTGTTGCTATTGCTGAGGAGGTTGGGGCGTACTGCCCACTCGCCGAAGGTCATCCACCTTCTTTATGCGACAATCACGGATAAAGTGGCCCACTCTGCCACAATAAAAACAGCCACCAGAGGTTCGGGGACATGCCTGTCCACGGTAAACACGATCGCATCTCAAACACTTTGGGTTTAACGGTCGTTGAGGCTCGTTTTCTTCACTTAGTTTCTGTCTTTTAGCAGGTCAACGCTTGTTGTCAGCACTATATTCGGCAGACTTTATATCGCGACGTTGCTTAAAGTGGCATTTATCAGCAGAATGCCCCACCTTTCTGCAAAAAAGACAATCGTCGGGGTTCCGAAGGCACATCGGATCAAACAAAACATGAGGGCTGACACCTCGCTCTAGATTGGTGCTCATGCAAACCAACCTATCAACCTTATGATCCAGGTTCTGGATCATCGCTTGGAGCTGCTCAACTGCTCCGGTTAATGCGTCTATAGATTTGATCAGTTTATTGAACGACATCTAAGCAAAAACACATTCTTTAATTAAAATAAATACAAAATAAGTTAAGGGCAAATAATACTCACAGTGCGATGCAGACGGCGGATGATCAAGGATTACCACTTTTCCAGTTGCTCTGATACCAAAAGCTGTAACGCCCCAAAATCGTGGACTTGAAACCTTTTATGAAAAAGGTTGAAAGCTTTGAAATCAATCATTTATCAGAGTTTAAAACAGAAGTTCAGCGGAAGATCAGGTTAAAAACAGCAAGTCCCTAGACCTTGGGCACATTACAACCAAAAGCAGATTTTCCCTTACAAACCGATTTGCAATCCAAATATATATTTTATTGAAATAAAAAGAAGAGCCACATTTTGGTAATATAGTTTTAGAAATGCAGAGTTAGAATCAAAAGAGATGCTTTCAAAGAAACCTTGTACCGCATCTATCAAAAGAGTTCCCAGGAGTGCAACGTCAGGAAAGGGCATTGCCTTGAATGCATCGTGTCATCGCAAGCTGTCTCAACGTGTTCACCACCTGCCCATGAAAATGGGTCAGTCTCACAACAGACTAGTAAGAGTGTAAAGGACAAGAAAGAACAAAGGTTACAATAAGCAAGATAAACGCTAGCTCAAGCAGGAACAAGCAAGACTAGCAGATCTAACCAAAAGTGTTGTAAAGTAAGCAAGGCTCTAGTAAAACATGCTATAGAGTAAGCAAGGCTCTAGTAAGGCAAACAACTACGTACAAGAGCAAGAAGGATTATAGTGCTAAACAAGCAACTATAGCAATCCTACAGATATAATAGGTGAAGAGTAACTAATTTTATCCACCAGTCAAGCAAAGCAATTGCATAAGACAGGTATTCATAACACTCGTAATACATATACAAGTACCATAGAATGGCTCAATCCATCGACAAGTGATTTAATCGTGAGGCACAAGCTATTGCATAATAAGCAATACATAAGCTACACAGGATAAGCAATCAACTAGTATGAGAAGCTAGTTATTACTAAGCAAAGAACTGCGTAAGCAGTTTAACCAACAAGGGTAATGCCTCGACAGACGTACCTAGCTCAACGAGTAGTATACCGAACTATCGAGCTAACAAGCAAGCAAGCAACACACATCACAATATGCATATCTCATGATCATGTGTATAAGTTATATCTTGTCTCATTACTGAGCAGACCGTTGTGGGTACGCACAAGGCAAAACGTAGAAACAACCGAGATCGATTCGGGGGTCCATTATGCTATATATTTTATTATACCCCGAATGACTGACTGAGTCCGCTTCCTAAGGGGACGGTCTGTGACAAAGAGAGTAAATCCCCAAAGGCAAACAAAGGCCCAAAGGATGCGCATCCGTACTTCTGCAGAAGTGGCCCAAAGGATTTCCCCTAACCTCCGATGACTGGAGAAGGTCGGATCTTTGCCCGAGATTGCCATATATGACTGTCCATCGGAGTTTTGTACCATCCATCATCTCTCTTGATGAACCGTCCCGAATGATCACGATGGAGGGTTTCTTAACTGCCGTCCCATTCTCATGCTCTGGTCTTTCAACCCAATTGAGCATCTTGCCGGTGAAGGGTTTCTTAACCGCACTTTTGTGATATCAAACACATGCCATTGTATGTTCGAGGCAGACATAGTTCTCTCATCCTACTCATTGTAGTACGCAACGTACCTGTTCAAAAGTACAACCACGATGAGAGGGGTATGAATCTCTCGTAGGAAATCCCAATGCTTCTACTTTATAGAAGCCCGCAGTGAACTCATGTTCCAGCTGATCGTGCTCGGGTTCTTTAGACAATCGCGAGCAATCTGCCTATTAGGCGAAATTCAATAAAACAGGATTAGCTTAATGTGTCAATACACGCTTAGAGGTTACTATAGACCTCTCGTCCTGCTCTCGTAGTCCAAACATATCGTACGTGACTAAGGGTGCAACTACAAGAGAAGGAACATGGATCCCTCGTAAGAGATCCAACAATACCTTCACGAAGGAGGGAAGGCGCTACAAACATGGTTGAACCAGAAAACCTATAAACTAGGTCTCGCATCAGAGGTGGGGTAACGCCGATCTAGTGATGGCGCAAGTACCTCGCTAGGATCCCCGCCCCTACTCATGCACAGGCTTCTAAACCAGGCTATCTGAGTCATATCGAATAGGTGAACTGAGGTTGTAACACATCTATCCCGAATGCATCGATTTGGGAGATCTGGTCGCTATCACTTTAGAAGCTATACATTCCTGAAAATAGGATCGTACCTAAGACCATCTTCTTTGGAGAACCGAAGTGCATAGGTGTGTGTCGTGGCTTATAAGACAAGTGAAACGATATACACTATACATTCGAAGCTGCACTCAGGGAGTGCAAGCTGACAAGAGGCAAACTCATGCACATACTAATACAAAGGTACAAAAAGGAACAAGACTCGGTGGGCGAAGCCGCACCGAGAGGGTAGAACGCTAAAGCTCCACACGAGGTATGAGATTATACCTCGATCATTGTAACGCACAAGCAGGCAACTACGCGAGCAACTCGTGAGGTAGGAGATCTTATACTGACTACGCAAGTGTAAAGGACGACTCATGAGGCATAGGGTTGCACCTCGATAGATCGATAAGCGTAAGCAAGAAAGAAAGCATATGACAGAAATAAGAATACATGCATGAGCAAGACAGCAGCAAGGTAAGGACGAACACAAGAAAAAGACAAGTGCAAGAGCAAGCACGACAGTACAAGAAAGTAAAGCGAAAAGCAAAGGCCATGGCGCATAAAGCGCGAGGCAACAAGTAAATGCAAGAAGGTAAAGTGCATGAACATAAAGGAGGACCAGGCATCCTGGAGAATAAGACAAACGTAAGTAAATGCCAAGGCGCAAAGCGCGGAGCAACAGAAAAGTAAAGTGCGAAAAAGTAAAGAGGACAAGGATCGCGAAACCACGTCCTTGAGTTAAAAGACATGGAATGTAAAGGCAGAAATAGAAAGCCTAGGCACATATAGCGCGACGGCAACATAGAGGAAAGTGCAGGAAAGTAAAAAGGACAAGGATCGCGAAACCGCGTCCTTGAAGGTAAAAACATACGTACGTACATTATACGTATACATATATCGTCCTCTTTTAGTTATTTTCGTTATTTTAGCATTTATCAGTTCATTATCCTTTCACGCAAGAATCCCCTACCTTAAGGGGTTGCGGGTCCTCGTATGCATGCAGCGTAGGCAAGCAAGAGCTCGAGCCACAGAGGGCGAGCCGGATCCACCGTTCAACCTGGAGAGCTTAGAACGTTAACATATGCCAAAAATACATAAGCAACAAGGCAACAAGGCCTCCCTGCCTGCAGAAGGCAGATGCAGGAACTCTGCATCCTGCAGACAAGGGTGCTAGAGGGAGGGGCCTCAGCCCTGCTTGGCAACAGCAGCAAAGGCAGGGAGCAGGAGCTCCCTGTCTGCCAGGCACAAAGGAAGGCAGGGGAGGGAGCAAAGGCTCCCTGCCACAACAAGGCAGGGGGGAAACACCCCCTGTCAGAACACGAGACAGGGGCGCAGCTCCCTGCCGACAACAAGAACAAGGCAAGGGGGCAGAGCCCCTTGCCAGAGAACACACACAGAGATGCAGGGGGCAAGCCCCTGCTCGAAAACAAAAAAGCAGGGGGGCTTCGCCCCCTGCTGGCACAACGCAGGAGGCAGGGGAGGCCTCGCCCCCTGCCGGCACAATGCAAGAGGCAGGGGGACAGAGCCCTCTGCCGAGGAGCAACAGAAGGGTGCAAGGGGGGCTCCGCCCCCTGCAGGGGAAACAATCGAAGGCAGGGGGCCTAGCCCCCTGCCGGCAAACAAAAGAAGACAAGGGGCGAAGCCCCCTGCCGAGAAGCAACATCAAGGTAGGGGGACCCCTCCCCCTACCGAGAACCAAACAAAAGAGCAGGGGGGCTCAGTCCCCCCGCTGACCTACTGCAAAAAGGCAGGGGGGTAACCCCCTGCCGACAAGAGGCGACAGGGGGCTCAGCCCCCTGTCGACCAAGAGCAAAAAGGCAGGGGGGGGGGGGTAACCCCCTGCCAAAACAAGAGGCGACAGGGGGCTCAGCCCCCCTCTCGTCCAACATCAAAAAGAGTGACAGGGGGCGGACCCCCCTGCCAAGAAGAGCCAACGACAGGGGGCCCATCCCCCTGTCGACCAAAAACAAAGGGAGGCAGGGGGGTTTAGCCCCCTGCCGACCAGCGGTGATGACAGGGGGCTCAACCCCCCTGTCGATCCACCCTGCACAAAAGAGGAAAAGGGGAGGGTTGGAGCTGCCTGCCGACAACAGGTGACAGGGGGCTCAGCCCCCCTGTCGACCTACCTTGCACAAAGGAGGAGAGGGGAGGGTTATACCTCCGAAGACCGCAGCGACGGGGGAGGAGCTGAGTGGAAGGGGCGCTGACGGCGTGCTCGGGGTCCATGGCGGTTGGTCGACAGGACGCAGGGAGGATCGCTGGCAGCAGCAGGGAGGAAGAAAGGGTGGTGGCCGGCGGCGATTCGTCGGTGCTCGAGGTCGTTGGGGACGCTGGCTGCGAGTTGCCGGTGACTGAGAGGGGAGGCGCAGTCGATAGCAGACAAGGCCGGCGGCGAGTCGCCGACGGCAGCACTCACCGATGACGGTGAAACGAGGGAGAGGAGTGGAGATGGTCGCCCGAGCTCAAAGGCCGCCGTCGGCTGAGGACACCGGCGACGGGGAGGTCGGCATCAAAAAAGGGGGAAATGCCTATGGCTACGATCACCGGCGACGGGGAGGCAGCGAGGGATGCTAGCGTCGCCGGGAAGGCTGCCGGAACTCAGAGGGGAGGCGGCCGGATGGAGTCTTTCGCCGGCGCCTCCGATCACCGGCGGCAGCGTGAGGAGGAGATCGGAGCAGAGGAGATAGAGAAGGGGCGAGGGGTTCTGCCCCTCGCCCGAGACGCCTGTGACTTTTAAAGTCACAGGCTTCTCGAACGATTGAGAAGCCGGGTCCGAGTTCGGGCTCGGGTCCAGCTTGGATCCGGGTCCGAAACGGCGGACCGACCGTTGTAAACACCCCAAATTTTTACTCACCTCCCCAACATTTCCACCAAGCATCAACATCCAGCCTCTGAAATCGCTGGAGGGCAAAATGGTCATTTTCTGAGCCGGACCTTGCAAAAGTCCAAATTTCATCTGAAACTCTCAAATTTTCTCTATTTTTATCTCAGATGTTCAAGATTTTACACCTGACAGGAGACAGACATCTCCAAGTCTTGATTCAAGATTGCATTTCATAAGACATGACACTGCATATCATTGCATGAGCATTTCAAATCACTGCACTGCACAGCATGTCATTTCGAGGTCCAGAACTCTCGATTTCAAAATTTTCAATCCAGATTAGAATTTCAACTCTTTTCAAAATTGATTTCAAAACCCTGGGTCTTCAAAATTATCAATTTTTCCCATTTTACCCCCAGGACTCTGAATTTCAAAATATTTCCTCAGGAAAACCATCTGGATAGTTTTCAATATGGATTTCAGTCACTTCACCTCAGATTTTGCCCTTTTTGACAATTTCAAATATCTTTCTTTTACAAAATCGCCCTACAAGGGTCAACTCTTTCCAAAATTCCTGTTTTGCCCATTAGTCCAAATTTTTATGAAAATTCCAAAAAGAAGTTGTGGTTTTATCCTTATTTCAATAAAGAAGCAATGTGGAACCCACACTGAGGTGGTGTCACACAAGCTTTCCTTTTGAAAATTTGAATTTTGAAAAACCCAAAAATATAGGAGCCTTGTCCCCTGGATTGGCGCCACTTGTCATTTCTCTCTCCTCCTATTTCCATGCCAAGTGTCAGTGTGGGGCTATCTTCAGAAGCCGCCACATGTCATCCCCTTTATCTGCCATGTGTCACCCTATCCATCCTGCGCCATGTGTCATTTCAAAGACTACCAGGAGATGCCAAGTGTCATAGGTTGTCCTGTCTAGAAAAAGTGGAGTTGTCTCCTCTGAGGTGGCGCCATCTAGAGTGTCTCCTGCAGGGGACAAGTGTCAACCCCTCCTTCCTTCTGGAAAAGTAGCCTGACACATGTCTCTTCCTACTTTTCTCAGAAAAGTAGGAGACATGTGTCACTTCTGAATTCCTACAAAAAAGGTAGGCTTGTCTCCTCTGAGGTGGCGCCATCTGGAGTGTTTCCTGCAGAGGACACGTGGCAAGTCCTCATTTCCTCAGAAAAAGGCAAGTGCCATGTGTCATTTCCTGCTTTCTTCAGAAAAGCTAGAATTCAAATATTCAAAAACCCCCATAGGTGGCGAAAATCAAGAACTCCTACCTTTTTCATCCTGTCTGAGATGGCGCCACATGGCTTGGCCCACCTTCTCTCCCCTCTGCCACGTGTCGTTCTCTGCTTCTTTCAGAAAAAGTAGAGGACACATGTCTTCTCCCTACCTCTTTCAGAAAAGTAGGAGACACATGTCACTCCTGGCCTTCTTCAGAAAAAGCAAAACATTTAAAATTCAAACAGGGCACTAGGTGGCGAAAATCCAGAGCTCTGATTTCCCAGATGGCCTATGAGAGCGCCACATGTCCCTTCCCTCTTTTTTCTCCCTCTTGCCACATGGCATTGTAGGAGCCACCCTGAGGTGGCGCCACATGTCCATCCTTCATTCCTCCAGGGCCAACCTCCATTTGAATTTCAAACTCCCCCCTGAGGTGGCGCCATTTGAGAAAGCCTCTCCAGACAACTGACACTTGTCCGCCACATGTCCAGACCTCCCTACACCAGAAAAAGTAGAAAAAAAACCCCCCCATGAGGTGGCGCATTTTGCTTCCTCCCTTCATGTTCTCCTGCCACATGGCATCGTAGGAGCCACTCTGAGGAAATGCCACATGGCATGCCCCTACTGTTCCAACTTTACACCTCAGAACACCTTTTGAGGTGGCACCATTCCAGGACTCCACTTGGCTCCATTTTTATTTTTTATTTTATTTTTAATAAAGGTAGCCCACCATGAGGTGGCGCCACCTGAGGACTCCCTACAAAAGGTGAGTTTGAATTTCAAATTCCAAGAGAGCACCCTCTGAGGTGGCGCCTTCTGGGAGTTCCCTGCAGAGAGAATCAAGCAAACTTTTGAAAAATTCCAAATTCCCCTTGCTGAGGTGTCTCACCCACAAAATTTCCATTTTTTTATTTTTCTCAAAAATTAAAACACCTTTTGAGGTGGTGCCACCTGAGGGCTCCCTGCAGAAGACAAATTCGAATTTCAAACCCCTCAGATGGCACCCCCTGAGATGGCGCCACATGGAGGGCTCAGATCCAGCCTGTTTGAATTTCAAAATTTTTCAGAAAAGTTATAAAAACAAGGGTTCACGCCCAGCCTAAAGGGAGATCATTTTTTTTAGCTCTTGTGAACTTGCAAAATCCGACCTAGCCTTCCTAAAATCCGATTTTGAACTTTGGAAATCGTGCCCCCTTTGGCGCATTGAAGAAGGTGGAGTAGAGCTCGTGCTGTGGCCAATTCGATTCCAACAGAGCTCGATTTTGGTGGACCATCCGAAGCTCAGAGCGAAGGACGAAGGAAGCTCGTGATAGCTGCGCCTTTCAAGTGCTCCTACGCTGCATAACGAAGCAAGGTGCACTTCTTTTCCCATTGATTTGATTCCATAATTCGAATCGGGGGTCGTTTGAAGAAAGAGCTCATCCGAGGGATGGATTGAGCTATTCTCATAAAACGACATACATAAAAATGTTTCATTATGCTTCCTTGATGATTTTTAACATTCATATAGTTAGCTAGGTTTAATTTGCATTTTATTTCATTCATTTAGTACATTTCATGAATTAATTAGGATTAATTTAGCCTTTATTTCAATTCTGCTTATTTTCAGTAGGTCTCTGTTTTTGTCAGTTAGTCCACACGTCATTTCATGCATTTGTTTTTTATTAAAAATCCCCAAAAAATCATGGAACGCGCCATTAGGTGTCCCTGAAAGTTTGCCAAAAATTCGAAGGCATTTGAATTTGTTTACTGCGGTAAACATTCAAAATGGCAAGTCAGGTTTAGTTACCCGGGATACGTTTTGAAAATCATTTTCCGAATTGTAAAATCGAGATATCCCTCATGAGAGATCCGATTTTCGATCCGAAAGATGTTTTGAACTCGGGAGAATGTCTAGTTTTTAATATGATTTTATCAGATTTTTATGATTTTTTGTAATGTCTGACAAAAATCCGAGATGTCGGTACACGTGTCAGAGCCTAATTTGGGCCTCTGAGATCTTGGATCGACTTAGGGCTATGGTTTCGCTTTGTGTGTTGCTCCAAATCCGAAACTGTAAAAAGTGAAAGTGGTGTCAGAGATATCCTCTATTTGAATCTGAAAGCCTGTAATTTTTAGAACAGTGTTGACCCATGCTTCGGATTTTTCTTGTCAGCCACCTGTTTTGCTACATTTGTCTGTTCTGTTAGTTTAGGCAGAAATAGTTATATTTTTATCTGTGTTTCCGTTGATCAAATGCCGAAGTCATAAACATAAAAGTTGTTCATGTAGTTGTTGTGAATAGCTCTGATTAATTTCATAAATTTCCATGGCTGTTTGATATTTTGTTAGCGTTTTACATCAGATTAGTGTGATTTTTACCTCTATCAGAACTAAATCCCTGTTATTGAACTCACCATGGCTCAAATCCCAAAGCTGTAAAAAAAAAAAATGTTCCATTTCGGGTCTTTTAGCAGTCTGCAAAATATCAGAAGTTTCCATGGTGTAAATCTTGCATTATCATTTTAGGCATTGCATTTGGTTCGGATCCATAGGCAAAATCCACCATTTTAGGACTTTCTTTGAATTTTGGCATTTAAATCATATCATTTCATGATTTTTAGCATTCTAGGCTGTTTATCAGAGTAAGTAGATGCTTCATACCGAATTTGGTGCAATTTGGAATCCATTTGAGGTTCGGATTATCCACAATACCAAAACAGGGTCCCGCAGGACCCGGATCCAAGTGAAAAACAAGCGAAATTCGTTATTTTGGCTAAATTTCAAAATGTCAAATTCTGATTTTACAGTCCTAATGTGTTTAGAAGCATGTCATACTGCATTTCATCATCATTTGATTCAATTTGAATTTCAAAATCTCAATTTTACCAAGTTTTCCTTCAAAAAAACCTGATTTTAAAGGTATAACTTTATAATTAGGGGTATTTTTGTCATTTTGACCCCAATTCCGAATTTCAAACTATTTTCTACTGAATTTCCTGCATTCACATCATTTCAAATATCAAGGAAGCACGAGAATAGGGTTTATATCCAATTAAATCCAATAATTTCATAATATTATTGGAAAATCTTGGAAAAACCCACATATTTGAGCTAACCCAATTTCAAGCTTGGCAGGGACATTCCAAAGAAGGAGCTGAAGTCTGCAAATTTCTTTTATTTCCTTTATTTAGTGATGTAATAATGTAAATTTTGGAATAAGAGATTTAATTTCCTGCTTAGACTAGGATGCATGTCATATAGTTTGAATTTATGCAATATCCTGATTATATGATTCATGCATTTTATTTCAAAAGCACTATGGATGTTCACGAATGGCACGTGCACCAACTCTTAGAGAGTTGATGGACTCGGTGGGATCCATATTTACGGCCCTAGTCGGAATATGGACGAGACCCAGATCCATCATCTTTCTACTAGTCACATTGAGCCTACACTCTTAGGCTATCTTAAAATGCACATCATATTTCCAAAGTTTTCAAAATCATGTGCATCAAATCAACTAAATTCTGAACATATTCATGGCCACAGTCAGGATATGTGAAGGATTTATCTTGACTTAATGTACATTTTTCCAACAAATCCCTTAGAAAATCTTTTCAAAGTGCATTCATTCACTCATGACATTTACATCATGAAATCATTGATTTTCTCAAGATTTTCTCAAGAAAACTTCATTCTCAAGAAATCGATTTCTCAAGAAATTCTAAGGATTTTTCAAAATCGGTTTTCCAAAGACAAGCTTTTCCACAGTTTTCCCAGGAAAATGATATTTTCTTAAGATATTCAAAAGAGTTTTCCAATCTTTCTTCAAGATCCAAAATCGATTTCCGAGTATTTCAAAAAGGTGAAATTCCCAGGATTTCGATTCCCCAAGCTTTGAATTTCCTTCTCCAATGAGTTTTCCTATAAATCTTCCATCATTTTCCTAAGAAAACTCTCAAAGTCCAAGTTTTCCTAAGAAGTGCTTCCCTTTTCAAAAAGTCCATCTTTTCTCAAGAATCACTTCCATTTTCCCAAGATTTTCAACTATTCCTGATTTTCTCACATCTTTATAAGCTTTCTCATGTTTTCAAAAAACCCTTTTTATCTGAGTTTCCTGAGAAATTGACCTCTTTCCTGAGAGATTCTTTCCAACTCCAAATGTTTTCTAAGCATACATCATGTTTTCCAACTTGCATTTTCCAAAATCTCATAGCACATGCCTGAATTCTTTGTGCATTTAGGATAGAACATGACTTTGATAATTTCGCTAAGTCAAGCACAATTTTGGTCCTTGGTTCGATTACCCCTGTTAAAGGCGGCAGGAACGGTCGAACCTCGTACCGACAGGTCGAGCCCCATCCCATGGATTTTCCCGCAATTTTCAAAACGGAGGCGAGTATTTCAAAACAATTTCCAAAATCCGGTCAAAGTTTGAATCGCGAAAGCGTTTCTCTCTTTTTCTCTTCCGCAAGGAAGGGAAGACGGGGGAAAAATTTCGCGACGAAGACAGGTTTGGCGACCGAGATGGGACCTGTCCTTGTCTGACCTAAATTATGCTTGACTTAGTTTAATTATCAAAATTATGTTCACAAAATGTCAGCTCTTTTACTTTCAATATCATGTGAACCTAGGAGCCTAGATTCTGACCTAGCTGACATTGACTGCATATAGCTTAGGCATGGTTTGGTAGGACCAGATTGAGGAGAAATTTTCATGCTCACATAGACTTAGGTCTAAATACAACTCTCCTCAATTTAGGATCTGAATGCAAACAATGTATGATTCTTCAAAGATTTCAAAAGTCTATCTCTCTAGGACTTAGAGCCCTCTATTTCTTGCATGTGATCATTTTTCAAAATCCCAATTACCTATCATTACCCGGTCTTCACATTGCTGGGCTCTCTTCCAGAACCATAGTTCGGGACATAGCCTCACAACTGGGCCAACTATTTGGGTTAACACCCCCCTACCACGTACCGCGGGCCACAGTCCGAAGTATATCGGTAGGCGCTCAAGGATGTTGGAAAACCTTACCTTAGAACCGGAGTTGAAACTCTATGCCACGTACCTTGGATTTCGATTCGGGTATATCGGCATAACTGGATTTGACAAAGATGATCTGAACCTAGAGTTACGATTAAGGTCCTACAGCTGTTTTCAAATTGATGCATCTAGAGTCAGCCTTTTAGGGAGTGCTGAATGTGCATAAATGTTTGTGCAGGATGTGATTGTATGTATGATTTTCTCAATTCTTTATGTTTCCCAATGTTTTTCAACTCATTAGGTCTTTTTCCAAATATCCTTATTTTCCACAAGGTTTTTTTCTCAAACCCTGGATGATTTTCTCAAATATCCCATTTCTTTCAAAACTCCAGGTGATTTTCCATTCTCTCGTTCTATTGGATCTCGGATTTTCAGCCTTATTCCAATCCTGCCTGCAAATTTTTGAAATTTCAAATTTTGCTTCAAAAACTTTTCCATATCTCCCAGTATATCTTCCAAATTTTATCCAAATTTTTGACATGTCTTTCCAATTCCATCATTTGTTTTTCCCTCAAGAGTGTTGGTTTCAAAATTCTTTTTTTCCATCATGCTAAACATCCCATGTGGTTCTGCAGAGGGCATTGGCATAGTTGTGTGATCCTGACAAGATCAAAGACCGTGCGTGCTACTTCAGCACATTAGTTACAGACAGTGAGTGAGAAATGGATTCCATAAAGTCTGTCAAAGAGGGAGCTCAGACCATCAAGGAGGAGATTGATCCCGCCATATATCGGTTGTTCAAAAGAATGATGATTGAGATATTATCCGAGCAAGCTGAAGCCAATTTCGGAAAAGTTCCTGTTAAAGAAGGGGCATCGATCACCATCCCTATGAGCATCATTGGAGATCACAACAGGGCAACCAGTTCTAAACCCAGCAACAACAGAGGCAGTCAAAGCAGCAAGTTAGAAGAGTCTAAGGATTTGAAAGGAAAGTATTCTAGAATCCAGAATAGACCTTTTCAATCCAGCCCTCAGCAAAAGGAAAAAAATCAAGGAAAACCAAAGCGCGGAAACTGGAGCGGCGATCGAGATTTCACTCCTATAGACAAGCCACTCGACGAAGTCCTTGAATACATGTTGATTAAGGGATTAGTGAAGCTCCCAAAGGCCACAAGTCCTCCCACCATCATGGGAAGGTTCAAGAATCAGTTTTGCAAATTCCATCGGGCAGTAGGGCATGGCACGGATCATTGTTTTGTCCTCAAAAATATTGTACAAGACTGTATTGATAAGAACCTTTTTGTTGAAGGCAGAGAAGAAGAACATCCAGTAGCCCTAACCAAGAAAGAAGTCAAAGAAGTCAGCATTCAACAGAAATCCAACAATCCGAAGAAGATAAAGCGTGATGGTTGGAGTTATGATCGCGAGTTTACTCCTTTAGGTGAGCCAATCGAAGAAATTCTTGGATATCTGCTCGCAAAGGATATGATCAAACTTCCAAGGATTGTGGATCCTCCCGTCACCATGGGGAAATGGAAAGATTGTTTCTGCGAGTTCCATCGGGCAATGGGGCACGATACTGAACGTTGCTTCGTTCTAAAAAATATTATACAGGACTGCATCGATAAAGAGCTTTTGGTGCCTGAAGAAAGGGAGGGACGAGTTGCAGTCCTGACCAAGCCTCTCCCAGATCACCCTGAAGAATGACAATGCCAATGCCAATGCCTTCTCATTTTGTCAGGACGATATAGTCCTAGTGGTTTTCCTTTTTCAAGTCATCATCCTTTTTTAGGCATCAATAAAATCATCAACTTTTCTCATTTAATTATGACATTCTTCTTGTGGTTGTTCTGTTTTGTTATTATTCTCTCTCCCCCATTACACTGGGACATCCTTTTGAAAATTTGTTTTCAAGCATTCTATATGCAGGCAGAATAAACAAATTCCTCATTTCATGCACTTGTGCATTCATATGCATCAACTCATATTCATCTACATTCAATTGCATTAATCACAATCCGGTCGGTATTGGGATTTCAACAAACAGTCCCATCATAATTCCTAATGATCCAAAGATCATCGCCAATACTGAACCAAAACCCAGCACTCAAACTGGTATTATTTCAAAATCCAGTATTCAAGCTGGTACATTTTCAACTTTTTGGAAAACCGAGTTCCGACTCGTGTCTTTATTTAAATCATTTTCCTTTGTTGATCCGGGTTCCGACTCGTGATCTATCTACTTTATTCGAGCCTCGACTCGAACTCTTCATTTTCCTTTGTTGATCCGGGTTCCGACTCGTGATCTCTCTACTTTATTCGAGCCTCGACTCGAACTCTTCATTTTCCTTTGTTGATCCGGGTTCCGACTCGTGATCTCTCTACTTTATTCGAGCCTCGACTCGAACTCATCATTTTCCTTTGTTGATCCGGGTTCCGACTCGTGATCTCTCTACTTTATTCGAGCCTCGACTCGAACTCTTCATTTTCCTTTGTTGATCCGGGTTCCGACTCGTGATCTCTCTACTTTATTCGAGCCTCGACTCGAACTCTTCATTTTCCTTTGTTGATCCGGGTTCCGACTCGTGATCTCTCTACTTTATTCGAGCCTCGACTCGAACTCTTCATTTTCCTTTGTTGATCCGGGTTCCGACTCGTGATCTCTCTACTTTATTCGAGCCTCGACTCGAACTCTTCATTTTCCTTTGTTGATCCGGGTTCCGACTCGTGATCTCTCTACTTTATTCGAGCCTCGACTCGAACTCCTCATTTTCTTTGTTGATCCGGGTTCCGACTCGGGATCTCATTATCTTACTCGAGCCTTGACTCAAGCTCTTCGTTTTCTTTATTGATCCGAGTTCCGACTCGTGATCTTTTTTATCTTCATTCGAGCTCATATTCGAGCTCTTCATTTTTTCTCTGTTGATTCGGGTTCCGACTCGTGATCTCATTATCTTATTTGTGCTCTGATTCGAGCCTTCCATTTTCTTTTGTTGATCCGGGTTCCGACTCGTGATCTCAATATTTTATTCGAGCTCTGACTCGAACTCATCATTCTCCTTTATTGATCCAAGTCATTTCGATCATCAGGGTCTGTCAATTGCTCAAATTTGATATTTTGCCCTCCAAATTCTCAATTCAAATCTTTTGGATCAATCAATTCCCAATTTTGACCCCAGGGTCATCCAATTTTCAATTTCAAATTCCAATTCTCAATTCCAATTACCAAATTCTCAATTTTGACTCCAGATCATGCAATTTCGACCTTCGGGTCACTCAATTCTCAAAATTTTGACCTTCGGGTCACTCAATTTCCAATTTCGACATTCGGGTCATCCAATTCTCAATTTCGACCTTCGGGTCACTCAATTTCCAATTTCGACCTTCGGGTCACTCAATTTCCAATTTCGACCTTCGGGTCACTCAATTTCCAATTTCGACCTTCGGGTCACTAAATTTCCAAATTTCGACCCTCGGGTCAATCCATTTCCAATTTTCGACCTTCGGGTCAATCTATTTCCAAATTTTCGACCTTTAGGTCAATCAATTTCCAAATTTCGACCTTTTTGGTTACCCAATTTCCAATTTCGACCTTTTGGTCACTCAATTCTCAATTTCGACCTTCAGGTCACACAATTTCGACCTTTCGGTCAACCAATTCTCAATTTCGACCTTTGTGGTCAAATCAATTCTCAATTCCGACCATCAGGTCATTCAATTTCCAGCAACCAATTTTCCAATTTTCCATTTCGACCTTTGGGTCAATCAATCTCAATATCCAATTTCAATCATTTTCTCTTGCGAGAGACCCTTTTAGGGAGAGTTCGAGGGAGCTCGTTCTTTTCGCATGCTATCCAATTCGTTCACTTAGCCCCTTTTTAGGGAGAGTTTGAAGGGACTCGCGTCTTTGTGAACCGTTTGCAAAACAATTTCCAATTTCACACAAGAAACCCTTTTAAAGGGAGAGGCTCGACGGAGACTCGCTTTTCTTGTGACCCCCCAATTTCATACTAGGCCATTTTCATCATGAAAGACCCTCTTTGCAGGGAGAGTGTGATGGACTCGTTCCTTTCATGACCCAATTTTCAGACCTCACTATTATCGGCCCCCTTTCCATAAGAGAAGCCTAATATTAGGGAGCTTTGACGAAAGCTCAATTTCTCTTCGAAAGTTCGTTTTGCAAACACCTCCTCTTCAGGGAAGAGAGGAGTATTTCCCATTTCCCATTCAGGTAAGGGCTAAGCCTGAGTCTCTCTTTTTGGGGAAAAAGAGAGGAGAATTTTCGTCACGGATGCGTTGAGCTGGATTTCAAATACTCACTTTCACTAAGGATTTCAAGAAAAATTTGTCAATTTGTCAAATTATTTGCTGATTTCAGAATCTTTATTGCACTAGTCAGTTTACCCTCAGCATCACTTCCAAAAGAGCGAAGCTTTTGCGAAAAGGGATTCAAAATTCAAATTCTTTCTATTGGCCAACCAAAAGGATGAAGGATAAATCCTCGATATGGCCAGAAAAGAAGATTCAATGATAGTAAAAAGCCATAAATGATTGATATTGATCACAGTCAATGGCACATCTTTAAGGATTATTCTTGTAAAGACAAGGCAGTGGAAATATCCTGAGCGCTAGAAAAGAGAGCATTTACCCAAGCCCCGTTTCCTCAAAATCACCTAAGCCGCAATTAAATATCCGCAAAAGGGATCTCTCACCTGTCGTCAAGATGAAGGCGAATTAGGCGAGTAGACCCCCGGGGCCAAAGAAGATTCGAAACATCTCCAAGATGACGGAGTTTGTGACGGATCCTTCCAGGGAAAGTCCAAAGCACTGTCGAGATGAAGGCAGATGCGATGAACCTCTCGACAATCCCTAAAAGATATTTAATTTCAGCTATCGCCCAAAGATCTCCGAACCCATCATCCAAGAAGGATCGAAACATCTCCAAGTTGAAGGAGTTTGTGACGTACCCTTCCCAAAAGAGAGAAAGAGAGGAAAAAGAAAGAGAGAAAAAGTAAGAATATCTCCAAAATAAAGGAGAATGTAGAAAAAACCCAGAGAGCCAAAAAAAAAAAAGGTGCAGACAGATTATCATGAGAGAAGCCCTCAGGATATCAAACTGCCAAATTTATCAAGAATCCTCTTTAACTTTGTGAAATTCTATTATCAATATTCTTTCATCAATTGCTTTCATAATATCAAATTCTCTTTCCTGCTCATATCAAGGAAATTGATAACTTCCTTGAAGAAGGTCAATTGCAAGCAATTTGGATTTCAAGTCTCGATTCTACAAAGTGAACCTTGTTTGGAGGTAATGCTTTAGGTAGAAAAGAAGGAATATCTTTGCAACAATGTGCAACATTTTCAAATATTTTGAATCAACAGCAAAATTTCCAACATTTTGACAATATTTTCTAGCTATCCTGACATGAAGTGAGAGCTCGATATCCGTCTTCAATGCATCCTGACACCAATTTTAAATCCCTCCTAAGGACTTGATTCCTTCCCTTCTTTGAGAGCATGAACTCTCAAATTTGCACACTTCCCTGTGTCCCCACTGTCCCACCATAGACAGTCCCATTTCGGTTCGAGGTCGAACCACCAATCATTTCCCGCAAAAGGCAATTTCAAAAGCTGATTTTAGTCTCAGCAATGAGACGCCCAAAACCAATCCCTTTTCAAGCTTTAGGGACCCCATTTTCCTTCCTTTTGCAAAAACCCTATTGGACTTATTGTGCAAAATCCAAAGGTTCCATCATGGTCTCTTCCTTCGAGGATTCCATTCCATTTTCCGCCCGATCAGGATAAGGGTACAAACCTGAGCCTCATCCAAAGAGGTATTTCATTTTCCGCCCGATCAGGATAAGGGTACAAACCTGAGCCTCACTCAAAGAGGTATTTCATTTCCGCCCGATCAGGATAAGGGTACAAACCTGAGCCTCATCCAAAGAGGTATTTCATTTCCACCCGATCAGGATAAGGGTACAAACTTGAGCCTCATCCAAAGAGGTATTCCATTTTCCGCCCGATCAGGATAAGGGTACAAACCTGAGCCTCATTCAAAGAGGTATTCCATTTTCCGCCCGATCAGGATAAGGGTCCAAACCTGAGCCTCATTCAAAGAGGTATTTCATTTCCACCCGATCAGGATAAGGGTACAAACCTGAGCCTCATTCAAAGAGGTATTCCATTTTCCGCCCGATCAGGATAAGGGTACAAACCTGAGCCTCATTCAAAGAGGTATTCCATTTTCCGCCCGATCAGGATAAGGGTACAAACCTGAGCCTCAATCAAAGAGGTATTTCATCTTCCGCCCGATCAGGTCAAGGGTATAAACCTGAATCTCATTTCAATGAGATATTTCATTCCCAATCAGGTCAAGGGTCAAAACCTTAGCTTCGTTCCATGCGAGGTATTTCTGTCCCATCAGGTTAAGGGTCAAACCTGAGCTTCGTTCCATGCGAGGTATTTTTGTCCCATCCAGGTCAAGGGCATAAACCTGAACTTTGCTCTCACAGAGCAAATCTTTTCTCTCCATTCTTCGCTTCATATCTACCATCTTCCTCGGGCTAATTTCTTCACACCCAGTCAGATCCTTCTAACTGGGGCATTTTTTTCGAATAGCCCAAATTTGGTGTGTTTTCTTTGCCACTAAGCTCGGCCATGAGCCGGCTTAGTAGCAAAGAGGGGCATCTGTAAACACCCCAAATTTTTACTCACCTCCCCAACATTTCCACCAAGCATCAACATCCAGCCTCTGAAATCGCTGGAGGGCAAAATGGTCATTTTTCTGAGCCGGACCTTACAAAAGTCCAAATTTCATCTGAAACTCTCAAATTTTCTCTATTTTTATCTCAGATGTTCAAGATTTTACACCTGACAGGAGATAGACATCTCCAAGTCTTGATTCAAGATTGCATTTCATAAGACATGACACTGCATATCATTGCATGAGCATTTCAAATCACTGCACTGCACAGCATGTCATTTCGAGGTCCAGAACTCTCGATTTCAAAATTTTCAATCCAGATTAGAATTTCAACTCTTTTCAAAATTGATTTCAAAACCCTGGGTCTTCAAAATTATCAATTTTTCCCATTTTACCCCCAGGACTCTGAATTTCAAAATATTTCCTCAGGAAAACCATCTGGATAGTTTTCAATATGGATTTCAGTCACTTCACCTCAGATTTTGCCCTTTTTGACAATTTCAAATATCTTTCTTTTACAAAATCGCCCTACAAGGGTCAACTCTTTCCAAAATTCCTGTTTTGCCCATTAGTCCAAATTTTTATGAAAATTCCAAAAAGAAGTTGTGGTTTTATCCTTATTTCAATAAAGAAGCAATGTGGAACCCACACTGAGGTGGTGTCACACAAGCTTTCCTTTTGAAAATTTGAATTTTGAAAAACCCAAAAATATAGGAGCCTTGTCCCCTAGATTGGCGCCACTTGTCATTTCTCTCTCCTCCTATTTCCATGCCAAGTGTCAGTGTGGGGCTACCTTCAGAAGCCGCCACATGTCATCCCCTTTATCTGCCATATGTCACCCTATCCATCCTGCGCCATGTGTCATTTCAAAGACTACCAGGAGATGCCAAGTGTCATAGGTTGTCCTGTCTAGAAAAAGTGGAGTTGTCTCCTCTGAGGTGGCGCCATCTAGAGTGTCTCCTGCAGGGGACAAGTGTCAACCCCTCCTTCCTTCTGGAAAAGTAGCCTGACACATGTCTCTTCCTACTTTTCTCAGAAAAGTAGGAGACATGTGTCACTTCTGAATTCCTACAAAAAAGGTAGGCTTGTCTCCTCTGAGGTGGCGCCATCTGGAGTGTTTCCTGCAGAGGACACGTGGCAAGTCCTCATTTCCTCAGAAAAAGGCAAGTGCCATGTGTCATTTCCTGCTTTCTTCAGAAAAGCTAGAATTCAAATATTCAAAAACCCCCATAGGTGGCGAAAATCAAGAACTCCTACCTTTTTCATCCTGTCTGAGATGGCGCCACATGGCTTGGCCCACCTTCTCTCCCCTCTGCCACGTGTCGTTCTCTGCTTCTTTCAGAAAAAGTAGAGGACACATGTCTTCTCCCTACCTCTTTCAGAAAAGTAGGAGACACATGTCACTCCTGGCCTTCTTCAGAAAAAGCAAACCATTTAAAATTCAAACAGGGCACTAGGTGGCGAAAATCCAGAGCTCTGATTTCCCAAATGGCCTATGAGAGCGCCACATGTCCCTTCCCTCTTTTTTCTCCCTCTTGCCACATGGCATTGTAGGAGCCACCCTGAGGTGGCGCCATATGTCCATCCTTCATTCCTCCAGGGCCAACCTCCATTTGAATTTCAAACTCCCCCCTGAGGTGGCGCCATTTGAGAAAGCCTCTCCAGACAACTGACACTTGTCTGCCACATGTCCAGACCTCCCTACACCAGAAAAAGTAGAAAAAAACCCCCCCCATGAGGTGGCGCATTTTGCTTCCTCCCTTCATGTTCTCCTGCCACATGGCATCGTAGGAGCCACTCTGAGGAAATGCCACATGGCATGCCCCTACTGTTCCAACTTTACACCTCAGAACACCTTTTGAGGTGGCACCATTCCAGGACTCCACTTGGCTCCATTTTTATTTTTTATTTTATTTTTAATAAAGGTAGCCCACCATGAGGTGGCGCCACCTGAGGACTCCCTACAAAAGGTGAGTTTGAATTTCAAATTCCAAGAGAGCACCCTCTGAGGTGGCGCCTTCTGGGAGTTCCCTGCAGAGAGAATCAAGCAAACTTTTGAAAAATTCCAAATTCCCCTTGCTGAGGTGTCTCACCCACAAAATTTCCATTTTTTTATTTTTCTCAAAAATTAAAACACCTTTTGAGGTGGTGCCACCTAAGGGCTCCCTGCAGAAGACAAATTCGAATTTCAAACCCCTCAGATGGCACCCCCTGAGATGGCGCCACATGGAGGGCTCAGATCCAGCCTGTTTGAATTTCAAAATTTTTCAGAAAAGTTATAAAAACAAGGGTTCACGCCCAGCCTAAAGGGAGATCATTTTTTTTTAGCTCTTGTGAACTTGCAAAATCCGACCTAGCCTTCCTAAAATCCGATTTTGAACTTTGGAAATCGTGCCCCCTTTGGCGCATTGAAGAAGGTGGAGTAGAGCTCGTGCTGTGGCCAATTCGATTCCAACAGAGCTCGATTTTGGTGGACCATCCGAAGCTCAGAGCGAAGGACGAAGGAAGCTCGTGATAGCTGCGCCTTTCAAGTGCTCCTACGCTGCATAACGAAGCAAGGTGCACTTCTTTTCCCATTGATTTGATTTCATAATTCGAATCGGGGGTCGTTTGAAGAAAGAGCTCATCCGAGGGATGGATTGAGCTATTCTCATAAAACGACATACATAAAAATGTTTCATTATGCTTCCTTGATGATTTTTAACATTCATATAGTTAGCTAGGTTTAATTTGCATTTTATTTCATTCATTTAGTACATTTCATGAATTAATTAGGATTAATTTAGCCTTTATTTCAATTCTGCTTATTTTCAGTAGGTCTCTGTTTTTGTCAGTTAGTCCACACGTCATTTCATGCATTTGTTTTTTATTACAAATCCCCAAAAAATCATGGAACGCGCCATTAGGTGTCCCGGAAAGTTTGCCAAAAATTCGAAGGCATTTGAATTTGTTTACTGCGGTAAACATTCAAAATGGCAAGTCAGGTTTAGTTACCCGGGATACGTTTTGAAAATCATTTTCCGAATTGTAAAATTGAGATATCCCTCATGAGAGATCCGATTTTCGATCCGAAAGATGTTTTGAACTCGGGCGAATGTCTAGTTTTTAATATGATTTTATCAGATTTTTATGATTTTTTGTAATGTCTGACAAAAATCCGAGATGTCGGTACACGTGTCAGAGCCTAATTTGGGCCTCTGAGATCTTGGATCGACTTAGGGCTATGGTTTCGCTTTGTGTGTTGCTCCAAATCCGAAACTGTAAAAAGTGAAAGTGGTGTCAGAGATATCCTCTGTTTGAATCTGAAAGCCTGTAATTTTTAGAACAGTGTTGACCCATGCTTCGGATTTTTCTTGTCAGCCACCTGTTTTGCTACATTTGTCTGTTCTGTTAGTTTAGGCAGAAATAGTTATATTTTTATCTGTGTTTCCGTTGATCAAATGCCGAAGTCATAAACATAAAAGTTGTTCATGTAGTTGTTGTGAATAGCTCTGATTAATTTCATAAATTTCCATGGCTGTTTGATATTTTGTTAGCGTTTTACATCAGATTAGTGTGATTTTTACCTCTATCAGAACTAAATCCCTGTTATTGAACTCACCATGGCTCAAATCCCAAAGCTGTAAAAAAAAAAAATGTTCCATTTCGGGTCTTTTAGCAGTCTGCAAAATATCAGAAGTTTCCATGGTGTAAATCTTGCATTATCATTTTAGGCATTGCATTTGGTTCGGATCCATAGGCAAAATCCACCATTTTAGGACTTTCTTTGAATTTTGGCATTTAAATCATATCATTTCATGATTTTTAGCATTCTAGGCTGTTTATCAGAGTAAGTAGATGCTTCATACCGAATTTGGTGCAATTTGGAATCCATTTGAGGTTCGGATTATCCACAATACCAAAACAGGGTCCCGCAGGACCCGGATCCAAGTGAAAAACAAGCGAAATTCGTTATTTTGGCTAAATTTCAAAATGTCAAATTCTGATTTTACAGTCCTAATGTGTTTAGAAGCATGTCATACTGCATTTCATCATCATTTGATTCAATTTGAATTTCAAAATCTCAATTTTACCAAGTTTTCCTTCAAAAAAACCTGATTTTAAAGGTATAACTTTATAATTAGGGGTATTTTTGTCATTTTGACCCCAATTCCGAATTTCAAACTATTTTCTACTGAATTTCCTGCATTCACATCATTTCAAATATCAAGGAAGCACGAGAATAGGGTTTATATCCAATTAAATCCAATAATTTCATAATATTATTGGAAAATCTTGGAAAAACCCACATATTTGAGCTAACCCAATTTCAAGCTTGGCAGGGACATTCCAAAGAAGGAGCTGAAGTCTGCAAATTTCTTTTATTTCCTTTATTTAGTGATGTAATAATGTAAATTTTGGAATAAGAGATTTAATTTCCTGCTTAGACTAGGATGCATGTCATATAGTTTGAATTTATGCAATATCCTGATTATATGATTCATGCATTTTATTTCAAAAGCACTATGGATGTTCACGAATGGCACGTGCACCAACTCTTAGAGAGTTGATGGACTCGGTGGGATCCATATTTACGGCCCTAGTCGGAATATGGACGAGACCCAGATCCATCATCTTTCTACTAGTCACATTGAGCCTACACTCTTAGGCTATCTTAAAATGCACATCATATTTCCAAAGTTTTCAAAATCATGTGCATCAAATCAACTAAATTCTGAACATATTCATGGCCACAGTCAGGATATGTGAAGGATTTATCTTGACTTAATGTACATTTTTCCAACAAATCCCTTAGAAAATCTTTTCAAAGTGCATTCATTCACTCATGACATTTACATCATGAAATCATTGATTTTCTCAAGATTTTCTCAAGAAAACTTCATTCTCAAGAAATCGATTTCTCAAGAAATTCTAAGGATTTTTCAAAATCGGTTTTCCAAAGACAAGCTTTTCCACAGTTTTCCCAGGAAAATGATATTTTCTTAAGATATTCAAAAGAGTTTTCCAATCTTTCTTCAAGATCCAAAATCGATTTCCGAGTATTTCAAAAAGGTGAAATTCCCAGGATTTCGATTCCCCAAGCTTTGAATTTCCTTCTCCAATGAGTTTTCCTATAAATCTTCCATCATTTTCCTAAGAAAACTCTCAAAGTCCAAGTTTTCCTAAGAAGTGCTTCCCTTTTCAAAAAGTCCATCTTTTCTCAAGAATCACTTCCATTTTCCCAAGATTTTCAACTATTCCTGATTTTCTCACATCTTTATAAGCTTTCTCATGTTTTCAAAAAACCCTTTTTATCTGAGTTTCCTGAGAAATTGACCTCTTTCCTGAGAGATTCTTTCCAACTCCAAATGTTTTCTAAGCATACATCATGTTTTCCAACTTGCATTTTCCAAAATCTCATAGCACATGCCTGAATTCTTTGTGCATTTAGGATAGAACATGACTTTGATAATTTCGCTAAGTCAAGCACAATTTTGGTCCTTGGTTCGATTACCCCTGTTAAAGGCGGCAGGAACGGTCGAACCTCGTACCGACAGGTCGAGCCCCATCCCATGGATTTTCCCGCAATTTTCAAAACGGAGGCGAGTATTTCAAAACAATTTCCAAAATCCGGTCAAAGTTTGAATCGCGAAAGCATTTCTCTCTTTTTCTCTTCCGCAAGGAAGGGAAGACGGGGGAAAAATTTCGCGACGATAACAGGTTTGGCGACCGAGATGGGACCTGTCCTTGTCTGACCTAAATTATGCTTGACTTAGTTTAATTATCAAAATTATGTTCACAAAATGTCAGCTCTTTTACTTTCAATATCATGTGAACCTAGGAGCCTAGATTCTGACCTAGCTGACATTGACTGCATATAGACTAGGCATGGTTTGGTAGGACCAGATTGAGGAGAAATTTTCATGCTCACATAGACTTAGGTCTAAATACAACTCTCCTCAATTTAGGATCTGAATGCAAACAATGTATGCTTCTTCAAAGATTTTCAAAAGTCTATCTCTCTAGGACTTAGAGCCATCTATTTCTTGCATGTGATCATTTTTCAAAACCTCCCTTACCTATATTGTCCCGGTCTTCACGTTGCTGGGCTCTCTTCCAGAACCATAGTTCGGGACAGAGCCTCACAACTGGGCCAACTATTTGGGTTAACACCCCCCTACCACGTACCGCGGGCCACAGTCCGAAGTATATCGGTAGGCGCTCAAGGATGTTGGAAAACCTTACCTTAGAACCGGAGTTGAAATTCTATGCCACATACCTCGGATTTCGATTCGGGTATATCGGCATAACTGGATTGGACAAAGATGATCTGAACTTAGAGTTAGGATTAGGGTCCTACAGCTGTTCTCAAATTGATGCATCTAGAGTCAGCCTTTTAGGGAGTGCTGAATGTGCATAAATGTTTGTGCAGGATGTGGTTGTATGTATGATTTTCTCAATTCTTTATATTTCCCAATGTTTTCCAACTTCTTAGGCCTTTTTCCAAATATCCTTATTTTCCACGAGATCTTTTCTCAAACCCTGGATGATTTTTTTAAATATCCAATTTCTTCCAAAACTCCAGGAGATTTTACATTCTATCCTTCTACTGGATCTCGAATTTCTAGCTGCATTTTTATCCTGCCTGCAAAATTTTTCAAAATTTCTCACATTTTCCTAAGTCTCATTCTGAGTCTTTCTCTGTTTTCAGTTCGATGGCATCCAGTCAAGTCGATCCTATCTTTCCTGAAGGTCACATCTCCTTCGAGGTGCGACAAGGTCGTCCTGAACATCGAGCTCTTAGCACCGGAACTTTCATTCCCCGGTGGTATTATTCCTGGTTAAAGAGCTTTTCCCGAATGTTCCCGGACCATTTGAACGCGTGCGGATTAGAGCTGGCATCAGCAGTCGGAAAGCAGACCATCAATGGCAACCTGATCCATGCAATGGCAGAGCGATGGAATCCTCGAACATGTACCTTCTGGTTCCCATGGGGAGAAATGACTGTTTTAATGGATGAATTTTCAGAAATCATGGGGTTGCCAGAACCGGCTGGTCGACCAAGCGACCCATTAGAGCATCAATTCCTTATCAATGTCAAGGGTTTGGACCCCCGAGACTCCTTAGCCCGTATGACAGGCCGCCGATCTTGGCCCCTGATCTAGTTAGAAGGAGATGAATATGTTGACCTACTTGAGTTGTACCGCCAGTACGGGACCTTCGTCGAAGTCAGCTCACTTTCAAGAACAGCCAAAGAAAAGATTCAGAATGCAATGGTTCTATGCACTGTAGGACTGTCCCTTTTCCCAGATGGACAGAACTACATGGACATCAGGATAATCCAGCTTATGAGAAGATGGGGAAGTCGGCAAACCAATCGCCTCTCCATAGCCATGGCAGCGCTCACCTTCCTTTATCGAGGTCTGACTCGATTCTCACTCGGAGAGTCCATTTTAGTTGAAGGATGCATCTACGCACTTCAGTCATGGTTTTTCCAGCACGTTCCAGCCCGAGCAAGCTCTTTCAGATACAATGGTCAAGAACTCCTTCCAGTGGCGCAGTACCGGTCTATGATCAACAACATTCAAGAAGATGACGTTGTTTGGGACTATTTTGATCGGCAAATATCTCCTCCCAGATATACGTACGCTTATGGCAAGCGGTTCAAATTGCTGGGACCATTCTTCTGCACTTATTATCAACCAGAGAGATGTGTTCGACAGTTCTCCCAGAGGCAGCAGTATGTCGAAGCCCGACTGTTATCAGAAGTTATGGCAGAGTTCGATCTCACCTCCGCACAATGGTCCGGGGCATATCATTCTGCCCGCTACGGCTGGGATTCCTTTGTCTCTCTTAAAATCTTTCCAGGTCCTAGAGTGTCTGCCGACTATCGTGAATGGTGGCAAATTGTTTGTCCCCCACCTCTTTGTCAAGATTAATAAAATCTTATTCTTCTCATTTTAATAAAATTCTATTTCCTTCCATTATGGTTTGACGACCTCGCCTAGGTAACAAGGCACATTTTCGTTGTTTATTTCTTTTGCAGAAGGAATGACAACACAATTGTCGTGATTCCCACGACGACTCAGTCCCTAGTAATGGGACATCTTTTCCAAATTGTCTACCATATTTTCAGCAAATATTTCCTCCAAAATCTAATTCCCTCAAAATCTAATCAGGTCTTTTGCCCTGCAGAGAGCATCCATATCATTTGATGGTTGAGACAAGATCAGGCAAAAGAACCACAGCATCCCAGTACTCGTCAGCCTCGGAAGAAGAGATGGGTTCCCCTCGATCTGAGAAGAGTCGAGAGCAGCAGCAAGAAGACGATGGCATAGACCCTCAAATGTATGCCATGTTCAGAAAAATGATGAACAAAATGATGAATGAGCAGCCCGGGACCAGCTCAGAAAGAAATCCATTCAGAGAAAGGTTCCATGGTCGCAGGGATAAGAAGGCTCCCAAGAAGCAAATCCAGCCAGAAGAGATTTCAGATGAATCAGATTCAACCACAGATGAAGAATATGAGGTGCCTCCGGCATTTCAGAAGCATGGCCAAAGTAAGAGCCGCAGGTCAAAAAGCAGAGATAAAGAAGAGCCTTTGCAAGTGCAGTTTAAGGAAATGGCCCGAGTTGTCAAGGACCTGCAAGCCCGCGACAAGGGCAAGAAAGTCTTCACCAGCAAGGACTTTTATGACGGCTTAGAAGGAGATGACGATCTAGATAATCTCCCCCGTAAATTCATCAAGTTCGATGGTTCCGGCAACCCAAAAGCTCATCTCGCCACCTTCTTCGCAGAATGCTCGAGGTTCAGAAAGGATAACCGAGCATTGTTTCTATGCTTCCCCCGCAGCTTGGAAGGAGTTGCAGCCAAGTGGTATGCTGAGCATATCAACCCCATCGAGCTCAAGGAGTTCGACAAAGTTGTAAATCTATTCATTGAACGCTTCTTGTTCAACACAGAAGCGCTGCCTACATTAAGTCATCTCTGCAATTTGAGACAGAACGAGAATGAAAAAGCACGGGACTTCATTCACAGATAGAGATCAGCCTGTAATAAGATGAGAGATCCTATCTCGGAAAGACATGCATTGTCCTTAATCCTCAACAATTTCTCGCAGCCGCTAAGAGGATTAATCTCCACAGCGCCGTCCAGGACCTTCATTGAGCTGACTGAACGAGCCGAATGGCTCGAGCTGAGTGTGGAAAATGGAGTCTATGAAGGCTTCACCTTTTCCAAGAACAACTCCCATGGTGAGCAGAAGAAGAAAGCTCACTTTACTTATTCTGCCAACAACAGCAACAAAGGCCAAAAACGATACAAAGGGCAGAAGAAAGATTACTGCTACAGCTCAGGCAGTTCGAACCACAAAGATCAGAAAGCAAAGCCTGCTCCTCAGTTCAGCAAGCCTCCTCAGCAGGATCAAGGGCCGAAGCTGCGCGAGAAAGCTAAACATGAAGGATGGAGCTACGACAGAAAATTTACTCCCCTTGACCAATCGCTCGAGGACGTGCTCGAGTACATGCTATCAAAAGAGATGGTCAAATTGCCCAGATTGACTGATCCCCCTGTGCCCATGGGGAAATGGAAAGATCAGTTCTGCAAGTTCCACAGGACAGTGGGACACAACACCGAGAACTGCTTTGTTCTCAAAAACATCGTGCAAGATCTCATTGAAAAGAATTTATTGGTGGAAGGAGAAGAAGAAGAGAAAATGGACATTCTCAATCACCCCTTCCCTTCACACACCACAGCAGTAGTGTCTGCACAACCATTTCTACCGCATGAACATATCAAGCCATGTTCTGCGCAAGATCTCCAAGTTCAGCATCAGGTGACGGTGCTACGACAAGCGGCTCCAGATTCTAAGAAGATGGACTTAATTTCAGCATTCAGTAAAATGAAAGTTGCAGAAGCACCGATGAAGTCAGTTCCCAAATCAAAAGGAACTCCTGACTTCTTCAAGCAAATCGTTAGACCAAGGCCAGAGAATTCAAGTCAGAAGCCTCTGACTGCTTTATCCAATGTCTCCATCCTTGACTTGGCCAAGAATTCTAGAAAGCACCAGCAAGTACTGAATGATTTACTCAGGAAAATCAAAGTTAAACCCAGTACCACTCCTGAAGACATGGCACAGATTGTGAACTCCGCCATGACCAATGCACCAATTACCTTCTCAGATGAGGACCTTCCAAAGCCTCATTCCTTTCATAATAATGCTCTTTACATCGTCGTTCGGGTCAGAGGAATGACGGTTCCCCATGTGCTGGTCGATGGAGGCAGTAGCCTCAACATATGTCCCGAAATGACCGCAAAGGCATTAGGGATCAAGGACGAAGAATATATTCCGGATCCCATCACTATCTATGGGTTTGACAATCATGGTCAAACGGCCAAGGGCAAGATATTCTTGGAGGTGTTTATCAATTATTCGGTGCACTCCGTCCTTTTCCATATGGTTAATGTACCACCAACCTACAACTTGCTGCTCGGTAGGACGTGGATTCACAATGCTAATGCAGTGCCTTCCACCCTCCATCAATGTGTGAAGTGGTCAAAGGGTGGAATGATAACCACAATACTGGGAGAAGACCCAGAAGAAAGGCTCCCGCAGCCCATGATTCCTCGGCCATCATTCAACGCAGATATTCCCAGCATCAGAGAAAGTAAAGAGATCAATCTCGGAGAGAATCGAGAAATACTTCAGGCATCCTCAGAGCCATCTCTGCACACAGTAGCCATGACCCGATGGAAAGGTCCTCAATTCTTCAAGGTTGGAGGTCGAATCGACTACGGCACCATTAAGGATCATCCCTTGTTTTCTCAATTCATGAAATCAAGAAAGGGATTTGATTTACTTCTAAAACATGGTTATCAACCCTTCAAGGGACTCGGCAAGAACGAGGACGGCCGCATCGAGCCAATGATTCAGAAGCATCGTCCCCACAGAGCAGAACTAGGATTTGCCGGCGGAAGCTCGTCAAAGAAGACTGTTTTTGTCAAGGGGGCACAATGAAGACCATTTGTTATTTCCTTTCTATTCTTTTCCAAATAAATGTCTCATTTTACCAATGTCATTGATCAATTCAATCAATAAAATTCCAAGTTTCTTTGTCTATCCGGATGCCATCTACTCCCTTTCTGTCTATCTCATCATTTTATCATTCAATGCCATTTTATGCATGGTTCCCTTCAAATGGTTGCTTGTCTTACTATAGGCCGATTTGTCTGAACCAGATTTCTTCTCCAAAATTTCAGAATGACTTCTCGGACAATCAAGAAGCTCGTTCTCAGTCCCAAGGCCTTTCAGAAGCCGACAGCAATTCACAGAATCAAAGCAAGCACCGGAAATGATAAGATTGCAAAGCAGTCAGATGATCGTGCAGAATATGATCAGTCTCTTCAGGAATTACCGGAGTTCGCCGCAGTTCAGAAGCAGGACGAACCATCTCCTCTAGTACAAGATCCAACTGAAAGTGTCAATATCGGTTCAGAGGAAGATCCAAAAATTCTCCAGATCGGAACCAGTCTAAGTCCAGAAGAAAAGAAAAGGCTTATAGATTTTCTCAAGCGGCATGAAGAAGTGTTCGCATGGACGTATGGAGACATGCCGGGCTTAGACCCCAAATTGGTCGAGCACCGTCTTGTCTTAAAGCCGGATGCTAAGCCAGTCAAGCAGAAGCTGAGAAAAATGGATCCCAGAATTGAACAACAAGTCAAGGAAGGACTTGAAGATCTACTCAAAGCAGGATTTATCCGAGCTATTGACTACCCGGATTGGTTAGCCAATATCGTCGTTGTCCCAAAGAAAAGTGGCAAAGTAAGGATCTGCATAGACTTCAGAGACCTCAATAAGGCTACTCCGAAGGATGACTATCCACTTCCAAGCATCGATCTTCTAGTCGATAGCACGGCAGGACATGCCATGTTCTCTTTCATGGACGGATATTCCGGCTACAATCAGATTAAGTTGGCCGCCCGCGACCAATCAAAAACTTCCTTCACTACGCCTTGGGGCACTTTCTGTTATACAGTTATGCCTTTTGGGCTCAAGAATGCTGGAGCAACATATCAAAGAGCAATGGCTGTTATCTTTCACGATCAAATGCGCAAAATCATGGATGCGTATGTTGACGACATTCTCGTGAAATCTAAAGAGGAAGAAGATCACCTTGAAGCTCTTGACCAAGTCTTTAAGCGACTCATCCTTTACAAGTTAAGGCTTAACCCGCAAAAGTGTGTCTTTGGAGTCAAATCAGGCAAACTGTTGGGTTTTCTGGTCAGCAAAAAGGGAATTGAAGTTGACCCAGCCAAAGCAAAGGCTATTATTGATATGCCACCCCCGAAGAATCTCAAAGAACTACGTAGCCTTCAAGGACGTATGCAGTCAATCCGACGATTCATTTCCAACTTGGCGATGAGATGTGAGCCCTTCAACCACTTACTCAGAAAAGGAGTTAAGTTCGAATGGGGACCCGAGTGCCAGCAATCGTTCGATCGAATCAAGAAGTATCTTCTTAATCCTCTCATCCTGAAGCCGCCAGAATTGGGAAAACCTCTTCTGTTATACATCTCAGTCAATCAAGTCGCACGCGGCGGATTCTTGGCGCAATACAAAGAAGGCAGCCTGATAGAACACGTCATTTATTACGTGAGCAAGACTTTCATAGATTATGAAAAGAGATACTCTCAAATAGAGAAGACCTGCCTAGCTCTGGTATGGATGTGTCAGAAGCTAAGACACTACCTGCTAGCATCAGAAGTCAAAATCTTGTCTAAACTCAACCCTCTCAAGTATATCTTAGAGCAACCTTTCCTCAGCGGACGAGTCGCAAAATGGCAAGTCTTACTGATGCAGTATGACTTAGAATACGTCTCGCAACAATCAATCAAAGGCCAAGCAATTGCAGATCAATTGGCAGATTTTCCTCTGACCGAAGAAGTGAAAGCCGAAGATGACTTCCCTGATGAGCAAATTTGCAACATCCAGCAATCTCCAGTCTGGAATTTATTTTTCGATGGTTCTAAGAATATGGCGAGAATAGGCATCGGAATTTTATTAATCACTCCAGAAAAAGAGATGATTTCGTTTTCTCTCAAGTTAGATTTTCAATGTACTCACAACATGGCTGAATATGAAGCCCTGATTCAAGGATTAAGGATTCTATTAGACTTTAATGTCAAGAGAGTACATGCCCACGGTGACTCATTACTTGTTGTCAATCAAGTTCGAGCCGAATGGCAAGTCAAAGATCAGAAGCTATTCCCCTATCAGAAAATTGTTTCAGCTCTTATCAGCAAGTTTGAAGAATTCCAGCTCTTCCATATCAAGAGAGATTTTAATCAAGTGGCTGATAGCCTAGCCAGCTTAGGCTCCATTATGGCATTCAAGAATGGAGAATCTTGTCGCTCTTTTGAAATTGGCAGACTTGACCAACCTGCCTTCATTCCAGCGGAACAGGTAAACCAGGCTGAACAAAAGAAGAAGCCTTGGTATTACAACATCAAAACTTTCATAGAAACTGGCGAATTTCCTCCAGAACTCTCAAAGAAAGAGCAACGAGCAATCCAGCGTATGTCTACTCGATACTTCATTTTGGCCAATGTCCTCTATCGTCGTGGATTCAGTTCAGAGTATTCCAGATGTTTAGATGAAGACGAAGCCAAAGAAGTCGTGCGGGAAGCACACGAAGGCATTTGTGGTGGCCACGTCGGTTACCAAACCCTTGTCAAGCAAATCATCAGAGCAGGTTACTACTGGAAGACTATGCAACAAGACTGCTATCATTATGTGAAGAAGTGTGTGCAATGCCAGATACACGCACCTTCTATTCATGCTCCGGCAACTTATTTACAATCTGTTGTCTCCCCATGGCCATTCTCCATGTGGGCCTTCGATGTCGTAGGTCCCATCACTCCTTCAGCTTCAAATGGCCACAAATACTTCCTCGCCGCAACGGAATATTTCACCAAGTGGGTAGAAGCCATCACTCTTCGCACAGTAGAAGGCCGTCATGTGGTCTCTTTTATTCACAAGAACATCCTTTGCCGTTTCGGCATCCCACATGACATTGTGTCAGACAATGGCAGTCATTTCAAGAATGAAAAGATGAAGACATTCTGCTCAAAATTCAAGATCTATCACCATTTTTCCGCTTCATATTATCCTCAAGGGAATGGTCAGGCAGAGGCCACCAACAAGATTTTAATTCGTATTTTGGAGCGAATTGTGGAAACAGGCCGTGACTGGCATGAGAAGATCCACGATGCATTGTGGGCCTATCGGACCACCATTCGTACACCAACGAATGCTACTCCATCAGAGCTGGTCTATGGGACAGAAGTAGTATTGCCGCTACATGTTCAGAAGCCCGCTTTAAAATTTGCTTCACTTCTGCAATTACCTCTTGATCAATACCAGCAGCAGCGACTAGTGCAGCTAGACTTACTCGACGAGAGAAGGCTAAAAGCAGCAGAGCATGCTCAATCCTATCGCCAGATAGTAGCCAGGCAATATGCGAAGTCTATCATCGAAAGAAGATTCAAAGTCAATGATTTAGTACTTCGATCCACAACTTATCTCAAGCATCGTCCCGGCGGCAAATGGTCGCCAAATTGGGAAGGTCCCTATGTTGTCAAAGAAGCATTAACCCGCAACTCATATCGGCTCATCAATGCCGATGGAGTAGAATTGCCAGATCCTATTAATGCTCGACACTTGAAAAAGTTTTATACTTGAAACATTTATCCTTCTCTTGTAATCCTTCCTGTTTCCTTTAAATAATGATCCAACTTTCTTTCCCAGTTACACTGGGGCATTTTAAAATTTTGTTCTATATGCAGGCAGGATAAACAAATTCCTCATTTCATGCACTTGTGCATTCATATGCATCAACTCATATTCATTTGCATTCAATTGCATTAATCACAATCCGGTCGGTATTGGGATTTCAACAAACAGTCCCATCATAATTCCTAATGATCCAAAGATCATCGCCAATACTGAACCAAAACCCAGCACTCAAACTGGTATTATTTCAAAATCCAGTATTCAAGCTGGTACATTTTCAACTTTTTGGAAAACCGAGTTCCGACTCGTGTCTTTATTCAAATCATTTTCCTTTGTTGATCCGGGTTCCGACTCGTGATCTCTCTACTTTATTCGAGCCTCGACTCGAACTCTTCATTTTCCTTTGTTGATCCGGGTTCCGACTCGTGATCTCTCTACTTTATTCGAGCCTCGACTCGAACTCTCCATTTTCCTTTGTTGATCCGGGTTCCGACTCGTGATCTCTCTACTTTATTCGAGCCTCGACTCGAACTCTTCATTTTCCTTTGTTGATCCGGGTTCCGACTCGTGATCTCTCTACTTTATTCGAGCCTCGACTCGAACTCTTCATTTTCCTTTGTTGATCCGGGTTCCGACTCGTGATCTCTCTACTTTATTCGAGCCTCGACTCGAACTCTTCATTTTCCTTTGTTGATCCGGGTTCCGACTCGTGATCTCTCTACTTTATTCGAGCCTCGACTCGAACTCTTCATTTTCCTTTGTTGATCCGGGTTCCGACTCGTGATCTCTCTACTTTATTCGAGCCTCGACTCGAACTCCTCATTTTCTTTGTTGATCCGGGTTCCGACTCGTGATCTCATTATCTTACTCGAGCCTTGACTCAAGCTCTTCGTTTTCTTTATTGATCCGAGTTCCGACTCGTGATCTTTTTATCTTCATTCGAGCTCATATTCGAGCTCTTCATTTTTCTCTGTTGATTCGGGTTCCGACTCGTGATCTCATTATCTTATTTGTGCTCTGATTCGAGCCTTCCATTTTCTTTTGTTGATCCGGGTTCCGACTCGTGATCTCAATATTTTATTCGAGCTCTGACTCGAACTCATCATTCTCCTTTATTGATCCAAGTCATTTCGATCATCAGAGTCTGTCAATTGCTCAAATTTGATATTTTGCCCTCCAAATTCTCAATTCAAATCTTTTGGATCAATCAATTCCCAATTTCGACCTTCGGGTCATCCAATTCTCAAATTTCGACCTTCGGGTCACTCAATTTCCAATTTCGACCTTCGGGTCACTCAATTTCCAATTTCGACCTTCGGGTCACTCAATTTCCAATTTCGACCTTCGGGTCACTAAATTTCCAAATTTCGACCCTCGGGTCAATCCATTTCCAATTTTCGACCTTCGGGTCAATCTATTTCCAAATTTTCGACCTTTAGGTCAATCAATTTCCAAATTTTGACCTTTTTGGTTACCCAATTTCCAATTTCGACCTTTAGGTCACTCAATTCTCAATTTCGACCTTCAGGTCACACAATTTTGACCTTTCGGTCAATCAATTCTCAATTCCGACCATCAGGTCATCCAATTTCGACCTTCGGGTCATACAATTTTCAACAACCAATTTTCCAATTTCAATTTCGACCTTTGGGTCAATCAATCTCAATATCCAATTTCAATCATTTTCTCTTGCGAGAGACCCTTTTAGGGAGAGTTCGAGGGAGCTCGTTCTTTTCGCATGCTATCCAATTCGTTCACTTAGCCCCTTTTTAGGGAGAGTTTGAAGGGACTCGCGTCTTTGTGAACCGTTTGCAAAACAATTTCCAATTTCACACAAGAAACCCTTTTTAAGGGAGAGACTCGACGGAGACTCGCTTTTCTTGTGACCCCCCCCCCCAATTTCATACTAGGCCATTTTCGTCATGAAAGACCCTCTTTGCAGGGAGAGTGTGATGGACTCATTCCTTTCATGACCCAATTTACAGACCTCACTATTTTCGGCCCCCTTTCCATAAGAGAAGCCTAATATTAGGGAGCTTTGACGAAAGCTCAATTTCTCTTCGAAAGTTCGTTTTGCAAACACCTCCTCTTCAGGGAATAGAGGAGTATTTCCCATTTCCCATTCAGGTAAGGGCTAAGCCTGAGTCTCTCTTTTTGGGGAAAAAGAGAGGAGAATTTTCGTCACGGATGCGTTGAGCCGGATTTCAAATACTCACTTTCACTAAGGATTTCAAGAAAATTTTGTCAATTTGTCAAATTATTTGCTGATTTCAGAATCTTTATTGCACTAGTCAGTTTACCCTCAGCATCACTTCCAAAAGAGCGAAGCTTTTGCGAAAAGGGATTCAAAATTCAAATTCTTTCTATTGGCCAACCAAAAGGATGAAGGATAAATCCTCGATATGGCCAGAAAAGAAGATTCAATGATAGTAAAAAGCCATAAATGATTGATATTGATCACAGTCAATGGCACATCTTTAAGGATTATTCTTGTAAAGACAAGGCAGTGGAAATATCCTGAGCGCTAGAAAAGAGAGCATTTACCCAAGCCCCGTTTCCTCAAAATCACCTAAGCCGCAATTAAATATCCGCAAAATGGATCTCTCACCTGTCGTCAAGATGAAGGCGAATTAGGCGAGTAGACCCCCGGGGCCAAAGAAGATTCGAAACATCTCCAAGATGACGGAGTTTGTGACGGATCCTTCCAGGGAAAGTCCAAAGCACTGTCGAGATGAAGGCAGATGCGATGAACCTCTCGACAATCCCTAAAAGATATTTAATTTCAGCTATCGCCCAAAGATCTCCGAACCCATCATCCAAGAAGGATCGAAACATCTCCAAGTTGAAGGAGTTTGTGACGTACCCTTCCCAAAAGAGAGAAAGAGAGGAAAAAGAAAGAGAGAAAAAGTAAGAATATCTCCAAAATAAAGGAGAATGTAGAAAAAACCCAGAGAGCCAAAAAAAAAAAAGGTGCAGACAGATTATCATGAGAGAAGCCCTCAGGATATCAAACTGCCAAATTTATCAAGAATCCTCTTTAACTTTGTGAAATTCTATTATCAATATTCTTTCATCAATTGCTTTCATAATATCAAATTCTCTTTCCTGCTCATATCAAGGAAATTGATAACTTCCTTGAAGAAGGTCAATTGCAAGCAATTTGGATTTCAAGTCTCGATTCTACAAAGTGAACCTTGTTTGGAGGTAATGCTTTAGGTAGAAAAGAAGGAATATCTTTGCAACAATGTGCAACATTTTCAAATATTTTGAATCAACAGCAAAATTTCCAACATTTTGACAATATTTTCTAGCTATCCTGACATGAAGTGAGAGCTCGATATCCGTCTTCGATGCATCCTGACACCAATTTTAAATCCCTCCTAAGGACTTGATTCCTTCCCTTCTTTGAGAGCATGAACTCTCAAATTTGCACACTTCCCTGTGTCCCCACTGTCCCACCATAGACAGTCCCATTTCGGTTCGAGGTCGAACCACCAATCATTTCCCGCAAAAGGCAATTTCAAAAGCTGATTTTAGTCTCAGCAATGAGACGCCCAAAACCAATCCCTTTTCAAGCTTTAGGGACCCCATTTTCCTTCCTTTTGCAAAAACCCTATTGGACTTATTGTGCAAAATCCAAAGGTTCCATCATGGTCTCTTCCTTCGAGGATTCCATTCCATTTTCCGCCCGATCAGGATAAGGGTACAAACCTGAGCCTCATCCAAAGAGGTATTTCATTTTCCGCCCGATCAGGATAAGGGTACAAACCTGAGCCTCACTCAAAGAGGTATTTCATTTCCGCCCGATCAGGATAAGGGTACAAACCTGAGCCTCATCCAAAGAGGTATTTCATTTCCACCCGATCAGGATAAGGGTACAAACCTGAGCCTCATCCAAAGAGGTATTCCATTTTCCGCCCGATCAGGATAAGGGTACAAACCTGAGCCTCATTCAAAGAGGTATTCCATTTTCCGCCCGATCAGGATAAGGGTCCAAACCTGAGCCTCATTCAAAGAGGTATTTCATTTCCACCCGATCAGGATAAGGGTACAAACCTGAGCCTCATTCAAAGAGGTATTCCATTTTCCGCCCGATCAGGATAAGGGTACAAACCTGAGCCTCATTCAAAGAGGTATTCCATTTTTCGCCCAATCAGGATAAGGGTACAAACCTGAGCCTCAATCAAAGAGGTATTTCATCTTCCGCCCGATCAGGTCAAGGGTATAAACCTGAATCTCATTTCAATGAGATATTTCATTTCCAATCAGGTCAAGGGTCAAAACCTGAGCTTCGTTCCATGCGAGGTATTTCTGTCCCATCAGGTTAAGGGTCAAACCTGAGCTTCGTTCCATGCGAGGTATTTTTGTCCCATCCAGGTCAAGGGCATAAACCTGAACTTTGCTCTCACAGAGCAAATCTTTTCTCTCCATTCTTCGCTTCATATCTACCATCTTCCTCGGGCTAATTTCTTCACACCCAGTCAGATCCTTCTAACTGGGGCATTTTTTTCGAATAGCCCAAATTTGGTGTGTTTTCTTTGCCACTAAGCTCGGCCATGAGCCAGCTTAGTAGCAAAGAGGGGCATCTGTAAACACCCCAAATTTTTACTCACCTCCCCAACATTTCCACCAAGCATCAACATCCAGCCTCTGAAATCGTTGGAGGGCAAAATGGTCATTTTCTGAGCCGAACCTTGCAAAAGTCCAAATTTCATCTGAAACTCTCAAATTTTCTCTATTTTTATCTCAGATGTTCAAGATTTTACACCTGACAGGAGACAGACATCTCCAAGTCTTGATTCAAGATTGCATTTCATAAGACATGACACTGCATATCATTGCATGAGCATTTCAAATCACTGCACTGCACAGCATGTCATTTCGAGGTCCAGAACTCTCGATTTCAAAATTTTCAATCCAGATTAGAATTTCAACTCTTTTCAAAATTGATTTCAAAACCCTGGGTCTTCAAAATTATCAATTTTTCCCATTTTACCCCCAGGACTCTGAATTTCAAAATATTTCCTCAGGAAAACCATCTGGATAGTTTTCAATATGGATTTCAGTCACTTCACCTCAGATTTTGCCCTTTTTGACAATTTCAAATATCTTTCTTTTACAAAATCGCCCTACAAGGGTCAACTCTTTCCAAAATTCCTGTTTTGCCCATTAGTCCAAATTTTTATGAAAATTCCAAAAAGAAGTTGTGGTTTTATCCTTATTTCAATAAAGAAGCAATGTGGAACCCACACTGAGGTGGTGTCACACAAGCTTTCCTTTTGAAAATTTGAATTTTGAAAAACCCAAAAATATAGGAGCCTTGTCCCCTGGATTGGCGCCACTTGTCATTTCTCTCTCCTCCCATTTCCATGCCAAGTGTCAGTGTGGGGCTACCTTCAGAAGCCGCCACATGTCATCCCCTTTATCTGCCATGTGTCACCCTATCCATCCTGCGCCATGTGTCATTTCAAAGACTACCAGGAGATGCCAAGTGTCATAGGTTGTCCTGTCTAGAAAAAGTGGAGTTTGTCTCCTCTGAGGTGGCGCCATCTAGAGTGTCTCCTGCAGGGGACAGGTGTCAACCCCTCCTTCCTTCTGGAAAAGTAGCCTGACACATGTCTCTTCCTACTTTTCTCAGAAAAGTAGGAGACATGTGTCACTTCTGAATTCCTACAAAAAAGGTAGGCTTGTCTCCTCTGAGGTGGCGCCATCTGGAGTGTTTCCTGCAGAGGACACGTGGCAAGTCCTCATTTCCTCAGAAAAAGTCAAGTGCCATGTGTCATTTCCTGCTTTCTTCAGAAAAGCTAGAATTCAAATATTCAAAAACCCCCATAGGTGGCGAAAATCAAGAACTCCTACCTTTTTCATCCTGTCTGAGATGGCGCCACATGGCTTGGCCCACCTTCTCTCCCCTCTGCCACGTGTCGTTCTCTGCTTCTTTCAGAAAAAGTAGAGGACACATGGCCTCTCCCTATTTTTTTCAGAAAAGTAGGAGACACATGTCCCTTTCCCTCCTTTTCCTCCCTCTTGCCACATGGCATTGTAGGAGCCACCCTGAGGTGGCGCCACATGTCCATCCTCCATTCCTCCAGGGCCAACCTCCATTTGAATTTCAAATTCTCCTCTGAGGTGGCGCCATTTGAGAAAGCCTCTCCAGACAGCTGACACTTGTCCTCCACATGTCCAGATCTCCTTTCACCAGAAAAAGCAAAATTCAAATTCCTCTGAGGTGGCGCCTTCTGAGCCCACTGCTCTGTCCTTCTGACATGTGTCAAACACCTTTTGAGGTGGCACCATTCCAGGACTCCACTTGGCTCTATTTTTTATTTTTATTTTATTTTTAATAAAGGTAGCCCACCATGAGGTGGCGCCACCTGAGGACTCCCTACAAAAGGTGAGTTTGAATTTCAAATTCCAAGAGAGCACCCTCTGAGGTGGCGCCTTCTGGGAGTTCCCTGCAGAGAGAATCAAGCAAACTTTTGAAAAATTCCAAATTCCCCCTGCTGAGGTGTCTCAACCACAAAAATTTCCATTTTTATTTTCTCAAAAAAATCAAAATAGCCTTTTGAGGTGGCGCCATCTGAGGGCTCCCTGCAAAAGGCAAATTCGAATTTCAAAACCCCCAGATGGCACCCCCTGAGATGGCGCCACATGGAGGGCTCAGATCCAGCCTGTTTGAATTTCAAAAATTTTCAGAAAAATTATAAAAACAAGGGTTCACGCCCAGCCTTGGGAGATCATTTTTTTAGCTCTTGTGAACTTGGAAAATCCAACCTAGCCTTCCTAACATCTGATTTTGAACCTTGGAAATCGTGCCCCCTTTGGCACATTGAAGAAGGTGGAGTAGAGCTCGTGCTGTGGCCAGTCCAATTCCAACGGAGCTCGATTTTGGTGGACCATCCGAAGCCCGGAGTGAAGAACGAAGAAAGCTCGTGGTAGCTGCCCCTTTCAAGAGCACCTACGCTGCGTAACAAAACAAGGTGCACTTCTTTTCCCATTGATTGGATTTCATAATTCGATTCGGGAGTCGTTTGAAGAAAGAGCTCATCCGAGAGATGGATTGAGCTATTCTCATAAAATGACATACATAAAAATATTCAATTATGCTTCCTTGATGATTTTTATCATTCATGCATTTATCTAGATTTAATTTGCATTTTATTTCATTCATTTAGCATATTTCATGAATTAATTAGGATTAATTTAGCCTTTTTTTCAATTCTGCTTATTTTCAGTAAGTCTCTGTTTTTGTCAGTCAGTCCACACGTCATTTCATGCATTTATTTTTTATTAAAAATCCCCAAAAAATTACGGAATGCGCCCTTAGGTGTCCCTGAAATTTTTCCAAACATTAGGAGCCATTTGAATTTGTTTACTGCGGTAAACATCCAAAATGGTAAGTCGGGTTTTGTAACCCGGGATGCGTTTTGAAAACCATTTGCCGACTTGTAAAATCGAGTTCTCCCTCATGGGAGATCCGATTTTCGATCCGAAAAATTCCCTGAACTCGGGAGAATGTCTAGTTTTTAATATGATTTTTTCAGATTTTTCTGATTTTTTTTTATGACTGACAAAAATCCGAGAGTCCGGGACACGTGTCATAGCCTAATTTGGGCCTCTGAGATCTTGGATCGACTTAGGGCTATGGTTTCTCTTTGTGTGTTGCTCCAAATCCGAAACTGTAAAAAGTGAAAGTGGTGTTCGAGATGTCCTCTGTTTGAATCTAAAAGCCTGTAATTTTTAGAACAGTGTTGACCCCTTCTTAGGATTTTTCTTGTCAGCCCCCTGTTTTGCTACATTTGTCTGTTCTGTTAGTTTAGGCAGAAATAGTTATATTTTTCTCTGTGTTTCTGTTGATCAAATGCCGAAGTCATAAACATAAAAGTTGTTCATGTAGGTGTCGTTCATAGCTCTGATTAATTTCATAAATTTTCATGGCTGTTTTATATTTGTTTGGCATTTTACATCAGATTAGGGTGATTTTTACCTCTGTCAGAACTAAATCCCTGTTATTGAACTCACCATGGCTCAAATCCCGAGGCTGTAAAAACCAAAAATGTTCCATTTCGGGTCTTTTAGCAGTCTGCAAAATATCAGAAGTTTCCATGGTGTAAATCTTGCATTATCATATTAGGCATTGCATTTGGTTCGGATCCATAGGCAAAATCCATCATTTTAGGACTTTCTTTGAATTTTGGCATTTAAATCATATCATTTCATGAGTTTTAGCATTCTAGGTTGTTTATCAAAGTGTTTAGATGCTTCATACCGAATTTGGTGTAATTTGGAATCCATTTGAGGTTCGGATCATCCATAATACCAAAACAGGGTTCCGCAGGACCCAGATCCAAACGAAAAACAAGCGAAATTCGTTATTTTGGATAAATTGCAATACACCAAATTCTGATTTTACAGTCATAATGTGTTTAGCAGCATGTCATCATGTCTCTTACTGAATTTCATCATCATTTGATTCAATTTGAATTTCAAAATCTCAATTTTACCAAGTTTTCCTTCAAAAAACCCTGATTTTAAAGATGTAGCTTTAATTTTAGGGGTATTTTGGTCATTTTAACCTCAATTCCGAATTTCAAATTGTTTTTCACTGAATTTCTAGCATTTTCATCATTTCAAAATATCAAGGAAGCATGAGAATAGGGTTTATATCCAATTAAATCCAATAATTTCATAATATTATTGGAAAATTTTGGAAAAACCCACATATTTGAGCTAACCTTATTTCAAGTTTGGCAGGGACATTCAAAAGAAGGAGTTGAAGTCTGCAAATTTCTTTTATTTCCTTTATTTAATGATGTAATAATGTAAATTTTGGAATAAGAGATTTAATTTCCTGCTTAGACTAGGATGCATATCATATAGTTTGATTTTATGCAATATCCTGATTATATGATTCATGCATTTTATTTCAAAAGCACTATGGATGTTCACGAATGGCACGTGCACCAACTCTTAGGGAGTTGATGGACTCGGTGGGATCCATATTTACGGCCCTAGTCGGAATATGGACGAGACCCAGATCCGTCATCTTTCTACTAGTCACATTTAGCCTACACTCTTAGGCTATCTTAAAATGCACATCATATTTCCAAAGTTTTTAAAATCATGTGCATCAAATCAACTAAATTCTGAACATATTCATGGCCACAGTCAGGATATGTGAAGGATTTATCTTGACTTAATGCACATTTTTCCAACAAATCTCTTAGAAAATCTTTTCAAAGTGCATTCATTCACTCATGACATTTACATCATGAAATCATTGATTTTCTCAAGATTTTCTCAAGAAAACTTCATTCTCAAGAAAACTTCATTCTCAAGAAATCGATTTCTCAAGAAATTCTAAGGATTTTTCAAAATCGGTTTTCTAAAGACAAGTTTTTCCACAGTTTTCCCAGGAAAATGATATTTTCTTAAGATATTCAAAAGAGTTTTCCAATCTTTCTTCAAGATCCAAAATCGATTTCCAAGTATTTCAAAAGGTAAAATTCCCAGGATTTCGATTCCCCAAGTTTTGAATTTCCTTCTCCAATGAGTTTTCCTATAAATCTTCTATCATTTTCCCAAGAAAACTCTCAAAGTCCAAGTTTTCCTAAGAAGTGTTTCCCTTTTCAAAAGGTTCATCTTCTCTCAAGAATCACTTCCATTTTCCCAAGATTTTCAACTATTTCTGAATTTTCCACATCTTTATAAGCTTTCTCATGTTTTCAAAAACCCCTTTTTATCTGAGTTTCCTGAGAAATTGACCTCTTTCCTGAGAGAATCTTTTCAACTCCAAATATTTTCCAAGCATACATCATGTTTTCCCAAGCTGCATTTTCCAAAATCTCATAGCACATGCCTGAATTCTCTGTGCATTTAGGATAGAACATAACTTTGATAATTTCGCTAAGTCATGCATAGTTTTGGTCCTTGGTTCGATTACCCCTGTTAAAGGCGGCAGGAACGGTCGAACCTCGTATCGACAGGTCGAGCCCCATCCCATGGATTTTCCCGCAATTTTCAAAACGGAGGCGAGTATTTCAAAACAATTTCCAAAATCCGGTCAAAGTTTGAATCGCGAAAGCGTTTCTCTCTTTTTCTCTTCCGCAAGGAAGGGAAGACGGGGGAAAAATTTCGCGACGAAGACAACCGTGACACGTGTCCGACACATGCAGGGCATGTGTCTGACACGTGTCCGACACGGTTTTTTTTTTCACGGGCTTTACAATTTGGAAGCACATAAAACAAGCAAGCAAGCAAGCAAGAAACTACATGATTCAACAGCTTATTATTTATAAGCAATTAAGCTTTGAAAAATATAACAATGATTTTTTCTCCAAATAAAAACCAACAGAAATCACCATAGTAACTGGACATTAGATAGCTTCTAAGTGGCATCATTGCATGGAATGAATTCTGGCTTGTGCAGATTAGATGTAAGAGTATTATTTTGGTAACTTTGTCCTACCTCTCTGATAAAGAGAAAAGAATAAATTGATACTCTAGTGACTCCAGCAATCGAAAATAGAACAAATTGACAAGGGCAAATGATTTGACTCAGCAAATTAATCTTCCAAAGCAATTTATAGATAACTGTACTTAAATCTCTAACTTAATAAACCAATTTTCTGAAAGATCAGTTGCAACACTTCTCATTTTATCTTATAAACTGCATCATGTGTGTGTTTGTGCCTACATGCACACAGTTGTTTATGCAATCATAATAATACCTTATTTTAAGATATAGTGAAACTCACCATTTGATGGCATTTCATTGCAGCTTCACTAATCTGTTCGAATGACTCTGTTGGCAACCCTGTCAACCGTGCTAATTCAGATTCATTTGGGCTTAGGATGTCTACATGGTTCAGAAGTTCAGCAAGGATTGGTCCATTCATTCCCCCAACATCCAGAATGATTGGAACTTTTGCAGCTCATGCAGCCTTAAATGACATAACCACATTAAATGGTGCCACATTACGAAATGAGAAATACCACACAGAAAGTAAATGACCAAAGATTTTTAAAGTAAATTTGTGTTGGAAGGAAATATCAAAAATTCAAAATAGCAGCTAAAGTTTCCTAAAATTAGTAAAATAAAGGAAAACATAATTAAAGGCAGTGTGAATCAACAGACTGAATAATGTTTAACAGATTTATAGGAAACGTGGTACACTTCCTGGCTTCTTCACTATGACAAGTTGGCTATATCCTAACAGATCAAACTTTAATATTGATCTCAAATTATTTGCTCGAGAAAAATCTTGAAAACCTCTAGAAAACTGAGTAATGTAGAAAATACTAGTTCGTTAATCAATTATGAATATACACCTTGGTCATGAAAACTAAACCTGCTGAACATTATAGATCTTAAGGTTTATCTGGCATAAATCTAAATTTAGATATTGAGTTATGAAAAATACTTATTTATCAGAAGAAAGTAGTGATGATTATCAAGATCACTTAGAAAGGCACCAAAAGCATAATTACATTGAAGAGAAGCCATAGCAGGGAATTTCTGTAGGTTTCAACTAAAGCATTTAAAAGAAAACACTAAAAATCCAAAATGCTTCTTGTTTTACTTCCTACATACCAGGCACCTATTGTACCCTCGTTTCACATAACTGTAATGTATCTTTCAAATATTCACATATTTTAACATGTTGCAGAACATCAATGTTTATTATTCTCTTTTTCTAGCTTTTTTCTGATCACCCACATGTCAGATAGTTAAAATAACTATAACCTCAACCAGGGTTGCATCTGACAGTTCAGAATGTATAATATGTTAAAACAAGTTGTCACACTTTATTCTTTTAAAAAATGGTGGGTTCCCTCCACCAATGTAAATAGCAGAACCTCCTCATTCTTTAATTAAACTTAGAATGTAATACTGCACATGTTGTCGCTTGAGCTCTGTCAGTAACTATATGTCCACACAGGAAGTAATTTCCATATACTTTCTTGGCTTAATGCCAATGCATACTAAGGATACAGTAGGTAAGAACATAAGCCTGAATCTTCTTCATACTATTCCTCTTCCACTTCGTTTTCATTTTCTTTCTTTCTTTTTTGTGGGGTCGAGGTTGGGGGTAAATATGTTTGAAAATTTGAAATACTTTCATCCATTCATCATTCTTGATTAACGGACAAAAAGAGAAATTGATCTTTTCTGTAAAAGTTGTGGAAAAAACATATTTATCATGCTCTTTAAGAAAGTCTGCATCTTCATCTTTCTCATTTACATTGGTTATGTTTGGTCAGCAACACTAGCACTTGGTCCTGTCAAGCCAACATGTCCTACATATCCCCACTTAAGAATGATGACACAGTTGGTAACCAAGAGCAAGTGTTTCATCACCAGAACTTTGAACTTTTAAGTATGACAAATACTTATTAAGCTCAATATGGGTTACTAGAGGTAAGCTTACTTGATATTACCCTATATATCAGCAACTAATCATTATAATGGTAAGCATTCATGAACTTGAAAAGCACAAAGAAGCAGCTAATAACCTCCATCATTTCCTCCTACAAGGTGGCAATCAGACTTGAATGTATAAAGAGAAATTTACACCTTATGGAGTTGGAGATAATCATACGAGATTTCGTATCTGTGGTTCAGCCTGCACAGGAAAGTAGAGAGAGAGAGAGAGAGAGAGAGAGAGAGAGAGAGAGAGAGAATCGGCTGGGGCGGCACTCAGTTGCTCGACCTCCAAGCCCTAACCTTTATATATATAAAACAAGTATACAACAATCCTTGTAATATCAGAGATATTACAAGGATGCCATTAATGAGATTATATTCAGCATGTGTTTTATTTTACATACCATGCGTATGGATCTGGATCCAGATCCATACGCAAGCTATATTTTAACACCCTCCCTCAAGTTGTACGTGATTTTTGAGCATGTACAACTTGCTCTTCAATAGCCAAAATTGACGTCCTGTTAACCCCTTGGTAAACAGGTCTGCCACTTGATCTTCTGTTCGAACATGCCGTATGAAATGTTGATCAATCTCAATGTGTTTCGTTCTGTTATGCTGGATAGGATTACATGCAATGTTTATTGCGCTTTGATTGCCACATAGAAGAAAAGATCGAATAATTGTCTCCCCAAGATCACTCAATAAGTGTCTAATCCATGTGGCTTCTGCCGTGCCTGCAACCATCGATCTGTATTCAGCCTTTGTACTCGATCGTGCCACTGCCTTTTGTTTTTTGCTACTCTAGGACACTAAATTGTGTCCAATATATACACAATATTCAGAGACAGATTGTCTCTCATCTGGATCTATATAAGTGATGAGTTCATGTCCTCTATGCAGATTATCATTCTTGCGATAAACAAGTTTGTCTCCTATAGTTCCTTTTAAATAACAAATCTGCACTTGACAGCCTTGTCCTGAAACTTATTTCGCAGAGATGAATCAACATGTACATAACATACACAACCAAAAACACGCAGCTCATCGTAAGAGGGATGTTGCCCGAATAAAGTATAATAGGAAGATTTCCGATCCAAAAGTGTCATAGGAAGACGATTTATGATATGAACAGATGTGTGAAAAACTTTTGTCCAGAGACTAACGGGCACATTGCTATCATGTAACATGCTCATCGTGCTCTCGACAATATGCCTGTGTTTCCTCTTCGCAACCCCATTTTGTTGAGAAGTATGAGGGCAAGAAACCTGTCGACTTATTCCTTTATCCCGAAGAAAGGCAATAAACTCGTTCGATGAATACTCTCCTCCACCATCGCATTGTAAATGCACAATATTACAAGCAAACTTTGTTTTGACCATCGAATGGAATTCTCGAAATATTTGAAAAACTTCATGCTTGTGTTTTAAGAAATATATCCAAGTATAACGGGAATAAGAATCAATAAAGATAACATAGTAACGACTGCCAGAAAGAGAAGGAATAGGTGCGGGTCCCCAAACATCAGAACAAATAATCTCAAATGGCTTTGAAGCTCTTTTATTTATAATATGAAAAGGAAGAACATGACTTTTGCAGAGTTCGCATGAAGAACATTTATTATTATTATCAAAAAATGAACATAAACTAGACTCTGGAAGGAGACCATCAGATACAAGATTTTCAACGAAACCCTGACTACAATGTCACAAACGACTATGCCAAATAACTGACTTATTACAATGAGATGAATTAAAAACTTCCAATGAAGGGAAAAACAAAGACTCTGAAGGTGAAGACACTAAAGAATGCTTGGACGACTTCAACTGGAGAATTGGGACTGAAGACGAAGACACTGAAGGAATCTCCTTGAAGACGTACATGTTTCCTTGTCGCTCCCCCTTAGCGAACGTCTCCTTCGTTCGTAGATCCTTAACATAAACAGAAGAGGGAGTAAATTTGACGGAAGAATTCATATCGTCAACAAGTTTAGCTACAGAAACAATGTTTTTTTTAATATTAGGAGCAAGAAGGACATTAGACAAGTGAAGTGAGGACTTTGACATAGGGATATGTGCACTGCCAGTATGACTAATGAAGTGATAAGTTCCATCTCCTGTAACTATACTACCTTTTTCAAAATAAGGCAATAAGTGAGATAACTTACCCGTAACATGTGTGGCGGCACCTGAATCAACATACCATTCGCCTTGTTCATTTTGCTTGATCGTCATCTGTGACAATGCCGATAACAAAAGTTGTTGCACATCTGTGGATGACACTTTTGTGTCCACAGTGGTAGCTGATTTATTCTCAATTTTGTTTATTTTTCCTCTGTTCTGTAGATTAAACCAACAATCAGCTTTCACATGTCCTATTTTGTTACATAAGAAACAATTGGGCACTCTCCTCTGATTCTCTGTATTAAAAACCCCTGAAATATTAGGTGTAGGCAAGATACCACGTCCTCTCTGCCCAAAACGTCTGCGGCCTCTGCCTCCTTGATGCCCTTCATTCCCTCGTCCAAAACCTACAGAAGTGTCCATGGAAAAAACTGAATAAGGATGAGCTGATTCATTTCCTTCTGCCCTTTGTTTCATAATCATCTCATGATGGAGAAGTTTCGCTTGAAGATCGTCAAAAGTGGGCAACTGCGGAAGGCATGATAAAGCTGTGGTAAGCATGTCAAAATCAGGACCCAATCCATTGAGAAGTTGTTGAACTTTATCTTTATCTGCAATAGCACTTCCAATAACCGCCAATTGATCAGTAATACTCTTCAAGCGGCCTATGTATTCCATGACTGTCATGGATCCTTTCTTCAAACTTTGAAATTCATTTTTTAAGTACATTACTCGGGCTTCTGATATCTGAGAATATGTCTGAGACAGCTTACTCCACAGATCCGCCGTAGTGCAATCATCTGAAAGAGTAACCAACACTTCTTGAGAGAGTGTTGACGTAATATAAGCAACCAAAGACTGATCCCGCTTCCTCCAAGCTGTATACTCTGGATTCTTAATAGAAATGGTAATTGTGTCACCCTTCCCATCCTTGGTTTCCTGCAAAATAAGTCGTGGTGGTATAGGAACTAAACCATCCAGATGTTCATCGAGATCCTGACTCCGTATAAAAGGAAGGATTTGCCTCTTCCAAGTCAAAAAATTAGAATGAGTAAGTTTTTCTGTAACGAGCTGACTCAAGAAATTTGCAGAGAGACCGGATGACAATGAGTAATCCATATCAATGGGACAATGAATAAACAAACAAAACGAATGGAAGAAACAAACAGGTTTGAGATCACTTAATCAATCAGGAGAACTTCAACAACACATGTACCTATGCGACCGATATCTGGAAATAACCTCTTTTTTTTTAAACAGAATCGAGATTGTAAACAGTTACAATCTGCCTGTAGGCGTTGCACAGAGGACACTAAAATAGCAATAAAGGAAAAAATTTCTGGAATCAAAGAATGAATAAAACTGACAGACGTTAAGAGTGGAAAACAAAAGAGATTGTTTGGAATCATTCGTTGATGAACGAGAATAAAAAATGAGTAGCAGACGAAGGGATTGATATCACGTTAAGAATCGAGAACAACAGAATAAAAAAAAATGGTGACTACAACCAAAAAAAAAATGAAACAACCGATGGCTGCAGTCAGAGAGGAGAATAAAAAGGGGTTTTGACGAATTGCAATAAGTGCCAGATGGGGAGACGACTTGCATAGACAAATTGGGAGTTGCAATAAGGGGAAGAGACGAGTTGCAATAAGGGGAAGAGACAGATTGGGAGAGAAGAATGAAAAGGGGAAGATGAGCCAAAACCTGGTTCTTCAGATCTCGCTGAACACGCCTCTAACAGGATTCCGCAACCCTGAGCTCTGATACCATATGAGATTTCGTATCTGTGGTTCAACCTGCACAGGAAAGTAGAGAGAGAGAGAGAGAGAGAGAGAGAGAGAGACAATCGGCTGGAGCGGCACTCAATTGCTCGTCCTCCAAGCCCTAACCTTTATATATATAAAACAGGTATACAACGATCCTTGTAATATCAGAGATATTGCAAGGATGCCATTAATGAGATTATATTCAGCATGTGTTTCATTTTACATACCATGCGTATGGATCTGGATCCAGATCCATACACAAGCTATATTTTAACAAATCATGGATTCAACTGATGAACATAATGAAGGGAGAGCTGCAGGTGTCAGATGACACTAAGAAGACAAGAACATTGAATAAAGCACATAAAGTCCAATGCTCCTGAAAAATATTCTTTCCTTATGTTTTAATAAAAAATACTGCTAAAACCTACTATTTCTTAATATCTTATCCATTTTATTTTTTCTTTATATATTTGAATTCTTTGAAGTATTTGAGATGTTCCCGAGAAAAACTGCTCTTTGCAAAAAAAAACTTCTGAAAAAAAACTCAAGGAGAAATTGCTAAGATCCGTATTTCTGTCTATGGAATCAATATAATTATATAGCTCATAATTTTATGCTTAAACAAAAGAACATTCTGATAATAATCTTGCAAACTTAGGAAAGTTAAATTCTAATTGTATACAAAAAAGATAAACCTCCAATGGAAGCTTACAATGTCCACAAGTTGCAAGTTTCTTGAATTTTCAGTACCACCAAACTAGTAGGGTCTGCCCAACCTCAGCTTGCTTACATGGCAAAATGCAAAAGCTGAGACTTGGAAGAATCATACCAATTGCTTTCAATTAATGTTTCATGAACCTAAAGGATATACCATGGATCTCCAAAGTTCATGCATTATTGTGTTGTCTTCTGTTTTCTAGATTATGAGAAGAAAAGAAGTGCCTAATACAGTTAGTACTCATCCCTATGTCACAGGGATTCGGCTAGCAGGGTGTCGCACCCGCGTCGACGCGACTCAATGCGGGTGCGGGTGCGGGTGCGGCACCAGGTGCGGTCAACCCGACCCTGGGTGTGTTGACTGCACCCAGGGTCATTTTTGTCCATTTTTTGGATTTTTTTTTTCAAAAATTGCCCTATGAAATGGGCTGCGGAATTTAAAAAAAAATTCTTTGGGGATGGGGGGGAGGGGGGGGCGCTGCCCCCTTATAACCCCCCGCCAGGGGCGGCCCCCTCAGGACCCCTGCCCGCTGATCGCGCAGTGGGACCTGCGCCGGGGGGAGCCCCCGGACCCCCCTTCCTGCAAGGGCAAAAACAATGAATCAGGCTCCACAACTCATCACTTTCATCTTTGGGGACAACCATATAAGATAAAAAAATGGTAAAAAGTAAGTTGGGCATAAATGTCATGGACCTTAACAGCTACCATACATTCGTACATATACACTATACTTGATATATATATATATATATATATATATATATATATATATATATATATATATATATATATATATATATATATATATATATATATATTTTACATTTTTGCCCCTGCCGCACCCCGCACCCGCACCCATGTGACATAGACTCATCCCAATCAAGGGTATTTTAGGAGCTCAGAGTTCAGATAAATATTTCAGCTTAGATAGTTCCATGAAATAATCTTTTGACCATAGACCACCTAGTGAACCACCAAAAGACCATTTAATCAAATTCATGCTAGAAAATCTAAATAACCCCAAGATGACATCACAAGTACAGCACTAAAAGATCAATCACAGATCCAAATAATTAGCTCTCACATAACCCAAAGAAGAAACCAACAACTACTTAATGCCCACATAAGCCAGGGAATTATGTTGTTAATTCATAAGAGAGCACTTTGGTTAGTTATTGGGGAATTCTTATGTCATAAGTCAAGCCTACCTTACATATCTTACACATGATTCTAATTCATTCAGAACCAAGGATTAAGTATATATATACATATATATTTATATATATGGTTTATTAACTATATTAGAAGATTTTATCATGTCTAATATGTTGGGGTTTTGTCTTAAAACTATTGGGTTAATACCTAGGATTGCCGGGGCCAGCTGGCCTCTTTGAGATTTGAGGCCACCGCTGTAATATCGCTAATTTGCCTAATTTTAAAATTTTAATAAAAGAAATTTTTATTAAATAAATATATTTAATTGATATAATGGCTGGCGTGAAATGGATCCTAATATGGATCTTGGACCCTTGGGCTGAGATCGAAGATCGATGTAACGATTAAATGGATCCATATGTGGATCTTGGATCCTTCGGGGCAAGATCTAAGACCCATTTAATATGGATATTGGACCCTTTGGGCCAAGATCCAATATCCAATTGTAGTGGATAGATAAGCTAAAAAAATTAGTATAATAGTAATAAGATAACATATATGATATACATGTATTTAAGAGTTTTAACTTAGAAAGACTTCTATTAGAAGCCTTTAAATTTCAATAGGGTGGGACGACCCTTCTAGGGAGTCCCACTAGCATTATAAAAACCAAACTCTAAGTCCTCTCTCCATACTGATTTTGGGAGAGAGGGAAAAAGTTGAACGAAATAAAAGAAAATAGAGAGAGAACAAGGCTGTACCATGAGAGAGAGAGCATCTGGTGAGCTGCTGTGTGCTCTCCTCTTCAATGCCTCCTTCCTCTTCTTTTTTCGGTGTTCGTATCACAAACAAGGTACGGGTCTTTCTCTTATTCCTGCCTGTAGTAAGGGGTTAGCGTAAATCCATTCGGCATGGGTTTAAGAACAGAGAAGAAGTTGTGAAATCTAGGCACAGATTTGTTTTCCGAACTCGTTTGTACCTGAGCTGTCGGTGCTGACTGGTACATCAGTTCTTTTTGGTCAGATCTGGGGTTTTTGGTGAAGATCAAACTAACGAACTGGCTGAAATTATTTTTCTAGAACAGTTTTTTTTTTGTGTAACATATACTGAACTGTGTGGCCCTAAAAATCTGATCTGTGTTGGGTTCTTGATCAAAAGCTATTACTGTTAAGACAGAATAAAATATATTGTTCTTTCAATCTACGTTATCTGCTGACAGAATTCACTGTCAATTTATTTTACTCAGTCTATGGATCAAAAATTGTGTTCATAAGATAAATTTTATTACACATAGAAGAATCGACATCTAGGGTATGATAGAACCTGTGTGACTGTGACTGAGATGATCTTTCTTTTCAGCCTATATATATATATATATATATATATATATATATATATATATATATATATATATATATATATATATATATATATATATATATGTGTGTGTGTGTGTGTGTTGTTAGTCTTAAACTGATGATTTTTTTTATTCAGTTAGCATAAACATGATTTTAAACCTATGTCACATGGGTGCGGGTGCGTGGGTGCGGCGCGATTTTAAAATTTTTGGACACGAGGACTCGGCTACATATATATTTAAAAAAAAAGTGCAAAGACACAGCACAGTCACAGTCTGTGACTGTGCACAGCACAGTCCACAGTACACTGTGCACCCCCCCCCAGAAAATTTAAAAAAAAATCCAAAAAATGGACGAAAATGACCCTGGGTGCGTTGACCGCACCCAGGGTCGGGTTGACCGAGTCCGAATAGCACCCGTGTCGGTGCGTGTCGACGCGGGTGCCTCGACCTTGGAGCCGACTCTGTGTGACATAGTTTTAAACTGCTTGGACTGAACCTCAGAACAGTTGGGAGGTTTAAGGTCAGCCTGAACCGAAAATTGGTTTGGATTGATCTCGAACAAGAAAAGTAGATTCTTGGATTGAAACCAAGAATCGGTCTTGTGAATTAAAGACTGATTCTAGGGCTAACAGGTTTAAGACAGATTTTTATATGGCTACAGAATTTAAAAAAAAAAATCTTGGGGGGGGGGGGGGGGGCTACCCCCTATAACCCCCCACCAGGGGCGGCCCTCCCTGGACCCCGCCCGCTGACCACGCAGTGGCACCCGCGCCACGGAGACCCCCCCCCCCCCTCCTGTAAGAAAAAAAACCCGAAATCAGGCTTCACAACTCATCACCTATCCCCTAATGGGCACAACTTTGACCGAGTCTTTATATATATATATATATATATATATATATATATATATATATATATATAGCCGAGTCCTCGTGTCCAAAATTTTTGAAATTGCGCCGCACCCGCACACATGTGACATAGTATACAACAATAATAAGATTGCAAATTTTAAAGCAAAAATAAAAAAATAATTCTATTGAAGTAACAACACAAACTTACCAAAATAAATTGACAAAAATAGACTTGGTCAAAGTTGACTGAGTCCAAAATGTAGATGGACTCGGCCCCGATGCGTTGACCGAGTCCGACACTTAGTTGACCATGTCCGCTCTGTGTCCTTGTCCGCACCCATGTCGGGGTGTGTTGGTGCGGGTGCGTCGACCTTTTAGCCGAGTCCGTGTGACTTGACAGCCAACACATGTATTGATCAAGAAGTATGTATATATAATTATATATATATATATGCTGACCAGAATATGTATATAATTATATATCAATCCGAGTATATATATATATACTAAATCATATTTTGAAAGAGGTTTTGAAAATACTGAAACTTTGCCTATGATGTGCCAAAAGTCCGATTTCTTTTGAAAATATAAAATTTGTTGATCTTGGATAGTTAATTGAATCTGAATCGAATGACTGTTGCAAATTGGGTTGTGGATATTTAAGTAAATCTGACTCTAAAAGTAAGTTTGACATGTTATAAAAATCTGATTTTTTGGTATGTCATAAAAATCTGATTTCCGGCATGTAAAAGAAATCTGTTTGGAAAATCAAATTGGAATCTAAATTTTTAAGTTGCCTAAAACTTTGATTTGCATTAGAAAAATGTTAAAACTGATCCGCCTTGGATAGTTAGTCAATATGAGGACAATGGATGTTGTATTGGAATGGTTATAAAAGTTTTGGTTTTCATGTTGGCATGGTAAAACTGTTATGCTTGGTTCAATGTGCATCCATTTAATTGTTGTGAATATGCATTGAGGTTGTACTGTGAACAAAAAAAAATGGAATACCTATATGTGATTTTTGTTCACTGAAATTTTGCAATGTTATCTTATTAAATTGTATAATGGTTGTGTGCGGACCACTGATGGGCCTTTGGAGGCCAGGATCACATGTTGCCCATGAAATAGTAAACTGTGAATACATTGCAAAACGATTTTTCTTGGAATTATTTTTTGAATTAATTACATTGTTGATTTGATAAAGCAAGAGCCTGAAATATGTTATTGCATGATGATTTGCATAACTATTAATTGTTTAAGAATAGTAAAAGAGACTAAACAATGTAATAACTTTTCTTTCTCGGTATCCCTTTGAAAGGGTGGGAACCTTGGATGGCGGTCATGAGAGACTCTGAGGATACTAAACATCGTATGCATTTGCTATCCCCAAGAACCCGATGTGGTTCGTGTTCCCAACCACGGTTCTAGAGAACTTCCGCCACTTTGCCTAGGGGGTGGTGTTGTTAGACTCAGTTATAGTTATTGGTATACCGAGAAAGTTGCTTCAATGGATGTTAATTTTTTTGTTGTCCCGACATTAGGTGATGATTCATAATGTCTCGATTGATGATGATGAATACTGACGTCAGTCGAGGAACATATGTAGAACTCAGTAATTTAAAATATAAATTATGTGTTAAGCTACCACTGAGCACTACCTTGAACCTCGGGAATTTGGACCGTTTTGAGTATCCGAGGGTTTTAAAAAAGAGAATTAAATTATGTGCATTAAATACGAACATGCATGCAAAAACAATACTGATAATTGAACTTAAAAAGTTATTCATGCATATTGCATTGATTCATGCATCCCTAAATGTTTAGTTTAGTATGAAATTGTTGGTTATTTGAATTGAACTGCTTATAGTGTAAGCATGTTCTAAATGTGTGATATTTGTGTGCCCTCTTAAACTTATGTTTGATTTAATCTATGCTAATTTTTCTTACTGTTGGATTTCGAAAGGGTCTCGTACAAAAACTTCAGTTCTTACCTTGTTTTTAAAAATCTTTTTCAAGTACTGAGGCACAATGATGGAGGGACCAACTTGTTGGAGGGAATAAGAATTATGATCTGGTGGCCCGGGTTTTGATGGTGTTAGAGGGTTTTTGGTTTGAGAATTATGTGAACCCGCAATGGGGACTATTTGATTAAATTAAATTCAATTTCAGTTCATGGTTTGATTTATTCTATGTCTGGAATTATCGCTTGGTTGTGTATATTAAATTTGTAATGTGCCCCTAGTCCCTGGAATATTTTTTGTAATGTTTTAAAATTATTTATTTATAAAAAAATTCTTCAAAATTTCGAGAGTCGATTTGGGGTCGTTACAACCGCCTAGGGCCTCCTATTTTGGAGGGGCCTCCAAATTTTGGGGACTCAGATCAGGTCATTCGTCGAATGACCTAGCGTGTCAGTGTTTTGTCTCTCAAAACAAAAGTTAACGGCATAACGTTGTTACCTTTAATTCAAAAAAATAAAAATAGAAAATTAGAAAACATTTGTAGTTTTATATCTTCTCTTTCTTTTATTTTTCGAGAAACACGAACCCCCCTCCCTCTCTCTCTAGATCTCTCTCATCGTGGGTTTCTCTCTGGCGAGTCCACTGACAATCCTTGAGCATCCCTTGGCACCTCCTCTCTTTCTCTTTACATGTACGAGGAAGCCCTCCTTTGTATCAGTGGGTCTCTATCAATGATCCGATGAGCGTCCCCCCCAAACACCTCCTCTCTTTCTCTTAGCGCATGCAAGGAAGCCCTCTTCTGCATCGGTCGTATGTGTCGACGATCCGACGAACATCCCCTCATCACCTCCTTTTTTATCTGCAAGGAAGCACTTTCTCTCTCCCTCATCAGTGTGGGTTTCTCTCTGATAAGTAGCCCGACGATCCGGCGAGTGAGCCTCTCATCAGTCGTCACCTCCTTAATCTCTTTGTGTATGCTTAAGGAATGACGGGAATGAAATTCATGGTTCCTTAAGAAGCCATAACTCCATACCTAACAACCGACCTCTTAGTGTGTTTCTTCGTCAAGCTAAAATGTCGAATCAGTTGTGCTGGCTCAAAATTCCCCACTTATTTGATAAATAGTCTTGTTAGATATTGGCTTTGCAGCATGCATATTTGAAAGTCTCTGTGCTTTGAGAAATTAAAATGTTATTGTTAATGATGCTATAGAATGTTGAGATGTCCTGCTTTGGATGCAACTTGGCGTTTCTAAAAAATATAGATGAAAGCAATGTCTTTTTTAAAGGGATCTATCCATGAGTCAAATGGAGCAGTGACGAGGACAATAAAGAATTTCAGAGAACAAAATTATGCACGATTTTAACGTGGTTTAATTCCATTAAGGAACCTACATCCACGAAGATACTCTCTCTCAATAATCTATCTTCCGAGAGAGGTTCCCCTTTATTAAATATCAGTTGTACACATTTTGAGTGTTCCTCCTTTCAAGGGATTTGATACAACAGAATTGCATGGATATAGGAATTTTTTCTTGTTGTTTACTCTTCCTTTCTAGTTGTATACACTCTCTAGAGATTTCCATTGCCTCGCACATTAGGATAGTCTTGCCATTAGGTCTATCCTTTCCGGATTCTTCTTTTGCCCTGCATGGTAATTCTTGATTTACCGAGATCTCATGTGAAGCTTGTTAAGATAAATGTATTCTTGGTATGTATACATACATATGTATTCATACATATAGTATGAATATATATATTTATATATTTAATGTATATGGAGAGCTTAGTCAACCTAGGTTGACTTAGCCCTGGGTAAACCTAGGTTGACTGAGTTCTAGCCGTTGAAGGCTAGTCCAATGGCTAGAAGGGTCTCTCTCTTCCCTTTAATCCCTCTCTCTTCTCTCTTTGTTGGGCCTATAAATATGGCAGAGTAATGGTAGTCTTTTAGGTTTTGAGTGTTTGTAGTGAGGATTTTTTGTAATTTTATATTTTTTTATATTATTTGAATTTCATTCTTAATGAAATTGTTTATTTTTAAGTCTTGTGTTCTATGGGTATTTCTATTGTGAATGTGTTCAAATACTTTGTATTCTTGGTCCTTGGAAACCATTTCAAAGTGCATCGGGATTTGTGCTATTTCGTGACATGGTATCAGAGTTTGGAATCTTGGTCTTGGCATATTGTTCGTACTTGTTCATCTAAAGAAATTTCTTAATTGATGTATGGCTTGAACTCGATGATCTCACATTCCGGTATGTATTTCATATTTGGTGAACTATCTAAGGTAAATTTCTAAAAATTGATTTTTGGTATTTATGTTGAAAAAATTGGACACGTTTTTTTTAAATTAATTGAAATTAAAGCTTCTTTTTAAATATATTATTGTTTTGTTGGCTCTTGCGGGAGCATGTTGATTCGATGTATATTTTGAGTAGGCTAGTACCTTTTGTAATTATCAAAGTATGTACTAAGTAAATATGTGATTTTTTAAGGATTTTAAAATTATGATTACATGTTCTTCATGTTTCTTGCACTTTGATGATTGAATAAAATATTTCTTTTAATTTACTCGTGTGTGCCCTTTTATAAGCTTTGTTGGTGTATCCCTTGACACTTGTTGTGTTTGTTCATTTATATCTTTGGTGGACACTTTTGAGCTTAATTGAAGGCTATTGGTTTATTACATACTTGTCAATTATAAATTAATTTATCGGGACCTTTTTTGTATGTACTCTTAGTGGTTTTCATATATCCATAGATCTATTAAGAAGAGTTTCATGTAAAGCTATTGTCAATTATAAAGAAGTGTTAGATAACATACATCTAACCATATTAAGAAGAGTTTCATGTAAAGCTATTGTCACAACCCCTTATGAATCATGGACAGGAAGAAAACCTACTCTCTGCCACCTTCGTAGATGGGGTTCTGTAACTCATATAAAAGTTATAGAATGATCAAGGGATAAACTGGATACCAGATTTATAAGATGTATTTTTATCGGATATCCTAAAGGATCCAAAGGTTATAGATTCTATCACCCAGATAAGGGTTTAATCGAAAGTAGAGATGTTATCTTCTTGAAAGATCAAAACATGGAAGAAATTATTCCAGAAATAAACAAAGATGATCCTCTTGATCTACATTATGATTCAGATGACTTACAAGAACCTATAAGTAATGGCGAACCTGCTGAAATCAATCCTTCTTATTCTTTTTCGCAACAGTCTCTGGTTGGACACAAAAGGTCTAGAGCTCCTCCGTCTTACTTGGATGACTATTATGTCTATCTATCGGAGGAACTGTGTTATGCTTTAGACATGGATGACATGGAAGATAACTTGTCATATGGTAAGGCAATAAACTCACGTGAGTCAACAGACTGGGTAAAAGCCATGGACGAGGAAATTGAGTCCATTGAGAAAAACCAAGTCTGGGAATTAGTTGATTTACCTGAGGAAAGAAAAGCCATTGGTTGTAAATGGGTATTAAAGAAGAAATTTAAATATGATGGCAGCATTGACAAATTTAAAGCAAGATTAGTTGCTAAGAGTTTCTCTCAGAAAGAAGAATTGGATTATGTTGATACATACTCGCCGGTTGCAAAGTTTGCCTCGATAAGGATAATTCTTGCAATAGTAGCTCACTACGACCTAGATCTACATAAAATGGATATTAAAACCGCGTTTCTTAATGATGAGCTTAAGGAAATCATTTTTATAGAGCAACCTGAAGGCTATACAATAAAAGGAAAAAAATAAAGTATATAGGTTGAAAAAATCCCTATACGGACTCAAGCAATCACCATGTCAGTGGTACTTAAAGTTTCATAAGGCTATTACATTATTAGGCTTTGTGTCAAATAAGTTTGACCACTGTGTTTATGTCTGGAAAAGTAAGAGTTGTAATACCTATAATTTTAGGCATTTATTTAAATATATTATAATATATATTTCATAACAGAGTGATTTGGGCCTGGGATCCAATTTGAGATCCAGGACCCATAAAGAGATTTTTCGAATAAATTTGCCTCGTAAATTTGATATATATGTATAAGTACAATAATTTTTAATTAATTAAATAATTCAGAGAATAATTATTTAATAGGGGTGCGTAGATGGGTATGGGATCCATATACCGGATCCATATACATATATATATATTAATATATATATATGTATAATCATAAATAAATAAAATTTTAATTATTAAAAGTTAATCCGAGGATCCACAGTTGGATTCATTTGGATCCAACTTGTGGATCCATAGGAATCGAAGTCGGGTTACGGGTCTCGGGTTCGGACCCGAGCCCCACCCTGTGTAATAGGCCTTTTAAAGAAAGAAAGGGCAACCCGATAAGGGTTGCCCGATAGATTGTAACAGAAACAAGAAAGGGGGCAAGGGGGGAGGGGGTTACGCAGGGCGTAACCGACCCCTGCACCTCGGCAAAGAAGGCGGGCTTGGGGCCGATAAAGGGGGGAGTGGAGAGAGGGTTTTGCCCTCTCCGCTCAGTCTCTCTCGCTTTCTTTCCCCTGTCTCTCTCCCTCTTCCTCTCAGTGTGAGCACGCCGGAGTGAGGATTCTACAGCCGACGAACTTCGGCTACCTGCTACCATCGAAGCCTCCAGCGAGCACCTTTCTCCACTCCAGTAAAGAGGGGCGACACCAGCTTGCATCACCCCCCACGCGGCAGCGCTGACGAAGCTCAACTGACCCTTCTCTTGCAGCCACGACAGCCTCCGATCGCCGGAAAGATCGCCGAAAAAATCTTCAATAAGGTACGGTGCTTCTTGGATTTTGGGTGAGGGATCGAACCTGAGTTCGATTTTGGGTAGTGATTTGAGAGGTGGGGTTTTTGGCTGCCAGAAAAAAAAACTCAGATGGTAAGGTATTGGGTTTTTCGGTGGCTGCGACCCAGATTTAGGGTTTCTGTCAACCCTAAACCTAAAACCCCAAATCTATGATTTGGGGGTTTCGGGTTCTTTTTTTATGAGTGGTGTTTTGTCTTTGCTGGATTTCAGGACAAAGGGAAGGGGTTTCGATTGTGCTATGGGTTGATGTGCCATGCATTTCTCGTGTACTCTGCTGTTATATATTTTTTTTGTTTGTCTGGTCGTGGTGTGGTACTCGAGTGCTATTTCATTGTTCAGGCAAGACAAGGATGCCTGTATACTATGGACACTTAGATCCATGTCGATGCTTCTGCATATTGGCATTTCATGTTTGCTGAAGCATGGATATACTTTCCCCATTAGTATGCACATGATTATGGGATTGCAAGATGGACGATAAAGCATGCTAGTTGTAGGAGTCAGTAAGTGCACAAGATGAACTGTGTCTGGGATTTTATTGCCCATTCCAGAAAAGTGGCGAGCATACCATATTGGTTGCAAAAAACATTTTTATCTTGTAACTGTCATCTTCATTGTGAAACATAGTCAGAGGGGAATCTTGGCCATACCCCAGGTTTGTGCAAGACTGTATGAACAACAAGTTCCTTGTTGCTTGGTGTAGGTTTCACATTTTGTTTTCATAGCACAAAGAGCTCTAATGTACGTATATGCCAAATATAGGTTTAATATGAAAAACATTGAATCTGCACATTTGAACTTGTACTCCTTATTTATGCAATTACTCAATGGTTTGTAAGCTCTTAATACACAGGAATGACCATCTGTAACTTAATCATGTATAGTGTTAGGTTCAAAATTTAGTGATCATTAGGAGTATACTTGCTAAAATGAATATCAGTTAGTGTTAATGGACTACACTAGTATGTGCTGAACAATTTGTGTCAATTGAATACCTTAGGGTATGTTGAACAATTACTAGAAATCGTATACTCGGTGATATTCTGACTTTCCTACCCTATCATACTAGCGCACCCTGTATCCTCTGATTTGACATAGTTGGGCTGTATTACAACAATGTGACTTGCTTCCACCATACTGATTTTTATTGCACCATTATGAATTGCTTTCATCGCTCTGATTTTATGGAAACAGTAGGATTTGACTTCACTTGATTAAAGTAACATTGACTATTGGTTTTTGTATTAGGTTACACCAGATTGTTTACTTATTCCTACTTATGAATATTTGATATACCTTCTCTTGAATGTCTTGTTCTGTTAATATGATTGCAAAGTTTGTTTGGTGGAGGTGCATACATGATGTGAATGCGTGCAGCCCTGACATACAAATTTCTAGATCCGGTTTATGTGCTTGTGTGTGGGTGATAACTAATGCTATGAATGAAAGGTTTCATGTATCTACATTATGGGACATGTTTAATTATCATGCATGTATGATTTGGTTTCAAGTGCATGTGCATATATGGGATCGAAGTCTATTGGCATGTATAATCATGCATAAATATTCTCATATACTTATGAAACTATGGATGAATGCATGTGTGTTAAGTGATTACATGAAAGCACTTACACATGAATGGTTACACATACATATGACTGCGAAAGCTCATGCACATTGTTAAAATGGTATGAATGAATGTGCATGTGGAATTATGTTGGTATGATTGCATACATTGCAAGTTATGATTTTTGCATATGATGCATCGATGGCCTAAATGGACCATCATCGGCCTGGAGAGCCGTGGGTTTGGTTTGCTTTCACATAGGTTTTTAACTGCATCACGTGAACCACATAAGATGGTTTGGCACATTACTACACTGTTCTAGTGGTTTATACGGGCTGGAGTCCCGAATGGGTCCCCGCAAGGGAGGATGCGGGTTTTCACTTTACTTTTGCATATGGTGTTGCAAACTTAAAGAATTAACTTTAATAAAGATATAATAAGAACAGTGTCATATACATTCTGAGATATCTCATCTGGAGTATGAGAATCTTAGAAATCCGGTCTTGGGGAGACTGTAAGGATAAAAAACTCCGTGTGCTGTAATCTGGTCCCCTGAACCCGATATTGAGGTTCTTTCTCCTGCCCACAATTTTAGGGAGAGTCCGCCACTTTACCCGGGAGTGGTGTGTTTGACACAACTGTTGTTATGGTACCAAGGAAGTGGCACATGTGGGCGTAAGGTGTCCCTTGTATCCCCGACATTAGATGTGGAGGTCTAATGTTCCGAAGGTGATTCGGTCGAGGGTTAAGTTAGAACCCAGTAATAAAATATAAATTATGTGTTAAGCTACCCTGGGAACCTACTTGACCTCGAGGATTGTACCCGTTTGGTGTATCCGCGGGCAACAGTAATTAAAAAGAGGAACTTAAGGTTTTATGCATTTAATAGAGCATGCATATGGAAAGATGGAACTTAAATGAAAGATAAAAAAGGAAATCATGCATTGCACATAATCATGCATTTTTCTGTTGTGCATTAGATCATGCATGTTTGAATCGTTCTCTATATCATGACATGATTTGGTGGTAGCATAGGATTTACTTATTGAAATCATGGTACAAGGTTTGGTTATTTAGTTCTTGATATATGATACTGTTTTACTGTTCTTGACTGGTGAGCATATGTAATTGTTGGTAGGTATGGATATTTGAATACTGCAAATTTTATATCTGTACTCACTCAAATCATTGTATGAAATCTTATCCATGTTTTTTGTCTCACCTGGTTTCTTTAGAAGTAGCTGTGCTCAAAATTTCGGTTCTGACACCCTACTTTGTTGGTTTTTCAGAGGATATGGTGAACAATGAGGCTGGACTGGACTGGCTACTGGGGATGGATGAGAGTCATACTTGAGCTTGTCAGCTTCAGCAGGGGACACAGTGGCTCTATTTTTGCTTCTCTTAGTTCTTTTAAATTTCTGCAGTTGTTACTTCACTTTTGAGTTGTGTATAAGACTTTTATTGGTTCATTAATAAAAGAGTTTTAGTTGGTTGTTATGGATGATGATTGCAACTTCGTTTGTGGTGGTTGGGCTATCCAATGGAAATTGGAACTGTGAGGACCCCAGATCTCTGGGAAGGTTTCCGCATTGAAAAAAAAATATTCCGCATTTTTAAAGGGTATGGATTGGGGTCGTTACAAGTTTGGTATCAGAGCCCACCACAAAGACTTGCAATTCTGTCATCTTTTGAGTATTAAATTTTATTTTTTGATATATGAGCCATGTCCTGAAGCGTCGACAAGTGTGACTCGTCCTCCAAAGCAGTCTTCTTCACTGGTATGACTATTTAATACTTTTACATAAATTATGTGAATTTTGTGTGATTGATTGCAAATATAGTTTAATAAGTCTTGGTGTGATTACGTGAACGATTATTGTCCGTGATCAACCCTAAGGGGGTAGGATAAGTGAGAGTCTAATTTGTGGAAAGGATGTGCGTTGTAGATGTCGCATTATACCCGCAGAGGTGCTTCGTCCTCTACTGCTGCTCCCGCGAACTGGCAGGAACAGAGGGACTCTATGATGGAGGTCATTCACACCCTGACCGAGACCATGACGGCTCAGGCGGCACAGACAGCATAGGCGATGCAAGCAGCTCAGGCTATACAGGCTGCGCAAGTGGCACAGGCTGCGCAGGCAGCCGCACAAGCAGCAGCTCGTGACCCTCCTGTCGATATTGTTCCAAACGCGGGTGGCGTTTCCTTCGAAAGGTTCCTGAAGTTGGATCCGCCAACTTTTTCAAGAAAGGCAGACCCAGAGGCAGCGGAGAACTGGGTTGAGGAGATTGAGCGGGCGTTCGACGTCCTATCTGTCCCTGAAGACAGAAAGACACCTTTTGGCACGTACCGTCTGAAGGGCGATGCCAAGAAGTGGTGGGACACCCTGCGAAGGGTGAAGTTCGCCGATTGGGACGAGATCTCCTGGGAGACGTTCAGGGAAGAGTTTTTGGACGCATACTTTCCTGCGTACGTCGAGGAACAAATGCAACGGGAGTTCCTTGATCTGACTCAGGGAACCATGAGTCTGGTAGATTACACTACCAAGTTTCAGAATCTCGAGAGGTACTGCCCGAACCACTTCAAGAATGAGAAAGCAAGGGCGACGAAGTTTGTGCACGAACTAAAGGATGGGCTACGGACTCGTGTCCTGACAGGTCGACCTCCTACTTTGGCCGATGCGATCGAGTCAGCCACTGTTCTGACCAAGGACTGGGAGAGGTCTAGGAATGTAGCACAGAAGGGAGGCACAAATTGAGGGGATACTTCGGGCGGAAAGAAGAAGGACCCACCTACAGGCGGAAAGACTCAGGGTGGCAAGAAGCAGTGAACTCATGGAGGGCAACAACAAGGAAAGGCCCCGCCAACATGTCGTAAGTGCGGCAAGAACCATCCACTAGGTTTTTGCCCGTTGTTCAAGGGAAATTGCTATCAGTGCCAACAGCCAGGGCACATTGCTCCTTTTTGTCCGAACAAGCCAGCGGCTCAGGAAGGACAACAACCATAGAAGCAGCCGCGACAGATACCTTAGCCATTACAAGGTCAGGGGAGGACTAACGAGAGGGTCTATGCCGTTACGACTGCTACTCAGGACGATCAGATTGATCTGGTCTAAGGTATCTCTTAGTTGTCAATCATTTAATTGATTTTAGTACTACTCACATTTAGTACATTCTAATTTCGCGGACGAAATTCTTTTAAGGGGTAGGGATGTAATACCCATAATTTTAGGCATTTATTTAAATATATTATAATATATATTTCATAATAGAGTGATTTGGGCCTGGGATCCAATTTCAGATCCAGAACCCATAATGAGATTTTTCGAAAAAATTTACCTCATAAATTTGATATATATGTATAAGTACAATAATTTTTAATTAATTAAATAATTCGGAGAATAATTATTTAATAGGGGTGCATAGATGGGTATGGGATCCATATACCGGATCCATATACATATATATATATTTTAATATATCTATATATATATATATATGTATAATCATAAATAAATAAAATTTAAATTGCTAAAAGTTAATCCGAGGTTCCACAGTTGGATCCATTTGGATCCAACTTGTGGATCCATAGGGTTCGGAGTCGGGTTACGGGTCTCGGGTCCGGACCCGAGCCCCACCATGTGTAACAGGCTTTTTAAAGAAAGAAAGGGCAACCCGATAAGGGTTGCCCGATAGATTGTAACAGAAACAAGAAAGGGGGCAAGGGGGGAGGGGGTTACGCAGAGCGTAACCGACCCCTGCACCTCGGCAAAGAAGGCGGGCTTGGGGCCGATAAAGGGGGGAGTGGAGAGAGGGTTTTGCCCTCTCCATTCAGTCTCTCTCCCTCTTCCTCTCAGTGTGAGCACGCCGGAGTGAGGATTCTGCAGCCGACGAACTTCGGCTACCTGCGACCATCGAAGCCTCCAGCGAGCACCATTCTCCACGCCACTAAAGAGGGGCGAAACCAGGTTGCATCACCCCCCACGCGGCAGCGCTGACGAAGCTCAGCCGACCCTTCTCTTGTAGCCATGACAGCCTCCGATCGCCGGAAAATTCTTCAATAAGGTACGGTGCTTCTTGGATTTTGGGTGAGGGATCGAACCTGAGTTCGATTTTGGGTAGTGATTTAAGAGGTGGGGTTCTTGGCTGTCGGAAAAAAAAAACTCAGATGGTAAGGTATTGGGTTTTTCGGTGGCTGCGACCCAGATTTGGGGTTTCTGTCAACCCTAAACCTAAAACCCCAAATCTATGATTTGGGGGTTTTGGATTCTTTTTTTATGAGTGGTGTTTTGTCTTTGCTGGATTTCAGGACAAAGGGAAGGGGTTTCGATTGTGCTATGGGTTGATGTGCCATGCATTTCTCGTGTACTCTGCTGTTATATATTTTTTTTGTTTGTCTGGTCGTGGTGTGGTACTCGAGTGCTATTTCATTGTTCAGGCAAGACAAGGATGCCTGTATACTATGGACACTTAGATCCATGTCGATGCTTCTGCATATTGGCATTTCATGTTTGCTGAAGCGTGGATATACTTTCCCCATTAGTATGCACATGATTATGGGATTGCAAGATGGATGATAAAGCGTGCTAGTTGTAGGAGTCAGTAAGTGCACAAGATGAACTGTGTCTGGGATTTTATTGCCCATTCCAGAAAAGTGGCGAGCATACCATATTGGTTGCAAAAAACATTTTTATCTTGTAACTGTCATCTTCATTGTGAAACATAGTCAGAGGGGAATCTTGGCCATACCCCAGGTTTGTGCAAGACTGAATGAACAACAAGTTCCTTGTTGCTTGGTGTAGGTTTCACATTTTGTTTTCAAAGCACAAAGAGCTCTAATGTACGTATATGCCAAATATAGGTTTAATATGAAAAACATTGAATTTGCACATTTAAACTTGTACTCCTTATTTATGCAATTACTCAATGGTTTGTAAGCTCTTAATACACAGGAATGACCATCTGTAACTTAATCATGTATATTGTTAGGTTCAAAATTTAGTGATCATTAGGAGTATACTTGCTAAAATGAATATCAGTTAGTGTTAATGGACTACACTAGTATGTGCTGAACAATTTGTGTCAATTGAATACCTTAGGGTATGCTGAACCGTTACTAGAAATCGTATACTCGGTGATATTCTGACTTTCCTACCCTATCATACTAGCGCACCCTGCTATCCTCTGATTTGACATAGTTGGGCTGTATTACAACAATGTGACTTGCTTCCACCATACTGATTTTTATTGCACCATTATGAATTGCTTTCATCGCTCTGATTTTATGGAAACGGTAGGATTTGACTTCACTTGATTAAAGTAACATTTACTATTGGTTTTTGTATTAGGTTACACCAGATTGTTTACTTTTTCCTACTCATGAATATTTGATATACCTTCTCTTAAATGTCTTGTTCTGTTAATATGATTGCAAAGTTTGTTTGGTGGAGGTGCATACATGATGTGAATGCGTGCAACCCTGACATATAAATTTCTAGATCCGGTTTATGTGCTTGTGTGTGGGTGATAACTCATGCTATGAATGAAAGGTTTCATGTTTCTACATTATGGGACATGTTTAATTATCATGCATGTATGATTTGGTTTCAAGTGCATGTGCATATATGGGATCGAAGTCTATTGGCATGTATAATCATGCATAAATATTCTCATATACTTATGAAACTATAGATGAATGCATGTGTGTTAAGTGATTACATGACAGCACTTACACATGAATGGTTACACATACATATGACTGTGAAAGCTCATGCACATTGTTAAAATGGTATGAATGAATGTGCATGTGGAATTATGTTGGTATGATTGCATACATTGCAAGTTATGATTTTTGCATACGATGCATTGATGGCCTAAATGGACCATTATCGGCCTGGAGAGCCGTGAGTTTGGTTTGCTTTCACATAGGTTTTTAACTGCATCACGTGAACCACATAAGATGGTTTGGCACATTACTACACTGTTCTAGTGGTTTATACGGGCTGGAGTCCCGAATGGGTCCCCGCAAGGGAGGATGCAGGTTTTCACTTTACTTTTGCATATGGTGTTGCAAACTTAAAGAATTAACTTTAATAAAGATATAATAAGAACAGTGTAATATACATTCTGAGATATCTCATCTGGAGTATGAGAATCTTAGAAATCCAGTCTTGGGGAGACTGTAAGGATACAAAAACTCCGTGTGCTGTAATCTGGTCCCCTGAACCGATATTGGGGTTTTTTCTCCTGCCCACGGTTTTAGGGAGAGTCCGCCACTTTACCCGGGAGTGGTGTGTTTGACACAATTGTTGTTATGGTATCAAGGAAGTGGCACATGTAGGCGTGAGGTGTCCCATGTGTCCCCGACATTAGATGTGGAGGTCTAATGTTCCGAAGGTGATTCGGTCGAGGGTTAAGTTAGAACCCAGTAATAAAATACAAATTGTGTGTTAAGCTACCCTGGGAACCTACTTGACCTCGGCGATTGTACCCGTTTGGTGTATCCGTGGGCAACGGTAATTAAAAAGAGGAACTTAAGGTTGTATGCATTTAATAGAGCATGCATATGGAAAGATGGAACTTAAATGAAAGATAAAAAAGGAAATCATGCATTGCACATAATCATGCATTTTTCTGTTGTGCATTAGATTATGCATGTTTGAATCATTCTCTATATCATGACATGATTTGGTGGTAGCATAGGATTTACTTATTGAAATCATGCTGCAAGGTTTGGTTATTTAGTTCTTGATATATGGTACTGTTTTACTGTTCTTGACTGGTGATCATATGTAATTGTTGGTAGATATGGATATTTGAATACTGCAAATTTTATATTTGTACTCAGTCAAATCATTGTATGAAATCTTATCCATGTTCTTTGTCTTACCTGGTTTCTTTAGAAGTAGCTGTGCTCAGAATTTCGGTTCTGACACCCTACTTTGTTGGTTTTTCAGAGGATATGGTGAACAATGAGGCTGGACTGGACTGGCTACTGGGGATGGATGAGAGTCATACTTGAGCTTGTCAGCTTCAGCAGGGGACACAGTGGCTCTATTTTTGCTTCTCTTAGTTCTTTTAAATTTCTGCAGTTGTTACTTCACTTTTGAGTTGTGTATAAGACTTTTATTGGTTCATTAATAAAAGAGTTTTAGTTGGTTGTTATGGATGATGATTGCAACTTCGTTTGTGGTGGTTGGGCTATCCAATGGAAATTGGAACTGTGAGGACCCCAGATCTCTGGGAAGGTTTCCGCATTGAAAAAAAAAATATTCTGCATTTTTAAAGGGTATGGATTGGGGTCGTTACAGGTTTGGTATCAGAGCCCACCACAAAGACTTGCAATTCTGTCATCTTTTGAGTATTAAATTTTATTTTTTGGTATATGAGCCATGTCCTGAAGCGTCGACAAGTGTGACTCGTCCTCCAGAGCAGTCTTCTTCACTGGTATGACTATTTAATACTTTTACATAAATTATGTGAATTTTGTGTGATTGATTGCAAATATAGTTTAATAAGTCTTGGTGTGATTACGTGAACGATTATTGTCCATGATCAACCCTAAGGGGGTAGGATAAGTGAGAGTCTAATTTGTGGAAAGGATGTGCGTTGTAGATGTCGCATTATACCCGTAGAGGTGCTTCGTCCTCTACTGCTGCTCCCGCGACCTGGCAGGAACAGAGGGACTCTATGATGGAGGTCATTCACACCCTGACCGAGACCATGACGGCTCAGGCGGCACAGACAGCACAGGCGATGCAAGCAGCTCAGGCTATACAGGCTGCGCAAGTGGCACAGGCTGCGCAGGCAGCTGCACAAGCAGCAGCTCGTGACCCTCCTGTCGATATTATTCCAAATGTAGGTGGCGTTTCTTTCGAAAGGTTCCTGAAGTTGGATTCACCAACTTTTTCAGGAAAGGCAGACCCAGAGGCAGCGGAGAACTGGGTTGAGGAGATTGAGCGGGCGTTCGACGTCCTATCTGTCCCTGAAGACAGAAAGACACCTTTTGGCACGTACCGTCTGAAGGGCGATGCCAAGAAGTGGTGGGACACCCTGCGAAGGGTGAAGTTCGCCGATTGGGACGAGATCTCCTGAGAGACGTTCAGGGAAGAGTTTCTGGACGCATACTTTCCTGCGTACGTCGATGAACAAATGCAACAAGAGTTCCTTGATCTGACTCAGGGAACCATGAGTCTGGTAGATTACACAACCAAGTTTCGGAATCTCGAGAGGTACTGCCCGAACCTCTTCAAGAATGAGAAAGCAAGGGCAGCGAAGTTTGTGCACGGACTAAAGGATGGGCTACGGACTCGTGTCCTGATAGGTCGGCCTCCTACTTTGGCCGATGCGATCGAGTCAGCCACTGTTCTGACCAAGGACTGGGAGAGGTCTAGGAATGTAGCACAGAAGGGAGGCACAAATTGAGGGGATACTTCGGGCGGAAAGAAGAAGGACCCACCTACAGGCGGAAAGACTCAGGGTGGCAAGAAGCAGTGAACTCATGGAGGACAACAACAAGGAAAGGCCCCGCCAACATGTCGTAAGTGCGGCAAGAACCATCCACTAGGTTTTTGCCCGTTGTTCAAGGGAAATTGCTATCAGTGCCAACAGCCAGGGCACATTGCTCCTTTTTGTCCGAACAAGCCAGCGGCTCAGGAAGGACAACAACCACAGAAGCAGCCGCGACAGATACCTTAGCCACAACAAGGTCAGCGGAGGACTAACGGGAGGGTCTATGCCGTTACGACTGCTACTCAGGACGATCAGACTGATCTGGTCTAAGGTATTGTTATCGTCGCGAAATTTTTCCCCCGTCTTCCCTTCCTTGCGGAAGAGAGAGAGGGAAATGCTTTCGCGATTCAAACTTGACCGGATTTTGGAAATTGTTTTGAAATACTCGCCTCCGTTTTAAAAATTGCGGGAAAATCCATGGGATGGGGCTCGACCTGTCGGTACGAGGTTTGACCGTTCCTGCCGCCTTTAACAGGGGTAATCGAACCAAGGACCAAAATTATGCTTGACTTAGCAAAATTATCAAAGTTATGTTTTATCCTAAATGCATAGAGAATTCAGGCATGTGCTATGAGATTTTGGAAAATGCAGCTTGGGAAAACATGATGTATGCTTGGAAAATATTTGGAGTTGAAAAGATTCTCTCAGGAAAAAGCTGAAAGTCAATTTTTCAGGAAACTCAGATGAAAAAGATTTGAAATCTCAGGAAAGTTCATAAAGACTTGGGAAAATTATGAATGGTTGAAAATCCTAGGAAAATGGAAGTGATTCTTGAGAAAAGATGAACCTTTTGAAAAGGGAAACACTTCTTAGGAAAACTCAGACTTTGAGAGTTTTCTTAGGAAAATGATGGAAGATTTATAGGAAAACTCATTGGAGAAGGAAATTCAAAACTTGGGGAATCAAAATCCTGGAAATTTTACCTTTTGAAATACTTGAAAATCGATTTTGGATCTTGGAGAAAGATTGGAAAACTCTTTTGAATCTCTTAAGAAAATATCATTTTCCTGGGAAAACTGTGGAAAAACTTGTCTTTGGAAAACCGATTTTGAAAAATCCTTAGAGTTTCTTGAGAAATCGATTTCTTGAGAATGAAGTTTTCTTTGAGAAAATCAATGATTTCATGATGCAAATGACATGAGTGAATGAATGCACTTTGAAAAGATTTTCTAAGAGATTTGTTGGAAAATTTGTGCATTAAGTCAAGATAAATCCTTCACATATTCTGACTGTGGCCATGAATATGTTCAGAATTTAGTTGATTTGATGCACATGATTTTGAAAACTTTGGAAATATGATGTGCATTTTAAGATAGCCTAAGAGTGTAGGCTCAATGTGACTAGTAGAAAGATGACGGATCTGGGTCTCGTCCATACTCCGACTAGGGCCGTAAATATGGATCCCACCGAGTCCATCAACTCCCTAAGAGTTGGTGCACGTGCCATTCGTGAACATCCATAGTGCTTTTGAAATAAAATGCATGAATCACATAAGCAGGATAGTACATAAATTCAAACTATATGATATGCATCCTAGTCTAAGCAGGAAATTAACTCTCTTAATCCAAAATTTACATTATTACATCACTAAATAAAGGAAATAAAAGAAATTTGCAGACTTCAGCTCCTTCTTTTGAATGTCCCTGCCAAACTTGAAATAAGGTTAGCTCAAATATGTGGGTTTTTCCAAAATTTTCCAATAATATTATGAAATTATTGGATTTAATTGGATATAAACCCTATGATCATGCTTCCTTGATATTTGAAATGATGTAAATGCAGGGAATTCAGTGGAAAACAGTTTGAAATTCGGAATTGGGGTCAAAATGACCAAAATACTCCTAAAATTAAAGTTACACCTTTAAAATCAGGGTTTTTTGAAGGAAAACTTAGTAAAATTGGGATTTCGAAATTCAAATTGAATTCAATGATGATGAAATGCAGTATGACATGCTGCTAAACACATTAGGACTGTAAAATCAGAATTTGGCATTTTGCAATTTATCCAAAATAACGAATTTCGCTTGTTTTTCACTTGGATCCGGGTCCTGCGGGACCCTGTTTTGGTATTGTGGCTAATCCGAACCTCAAATGGATTCCAAATTGCACCAAATTCGGTATGAAGCATCTACTTACTCTGATAAACAGCCTAAAATGCTAAAAATCACGAAATGATATGATTTAAATGCTACAATTCAAAGAAAGTCCTAAAATGGTGGATTTTGCCTATGGATCTGAACCAAATGCAATGCTTAACATGATAATGCAAGATTTACACCATGAAAACTTCTGATATTTTGCAGACTGCTAAAAGACCCGAAATGGAACATTTTTGGTTTTTACAGCCTCGGGATTTGAGCCATGGTGAGTTCAATAACAGGGATTTAGTTCTGACAGAGGTAAAAATCACACAAATCTGATGTAAAACGCTAAAAAAATATCAAACAGCCATGGAAATTTATGAAATTAATCAGAGATACTCACGACACCAACATGAACAACTTTCATGTTCATGACTTTGGCATTTGATCAACGGACACACAGATAAAAATATAACTATTTCTGCCTAAATCAACAGAACAGACAAATGTAGCAAAACAGGGGGCTGACAAGAAAAATCTGAAGCAGGTGTCAACACTATACTAAAAATCACAGGCTTTTAGATGCAAACAGAGGACGCCTCGGACATAACTTTCACTTTTTTACAGTTTTGGATCTGGAGCAACACACAAAGAGAAACCATATCCCTAAGTCGATCCAAAATCTCAGAGGCCCAAATTAGGCTCTGACACGTGTCCCGAACTCCCAGATTTTTGCCAGACATTAAAAAAATCATAAAAATCTTAAAAACTCATATTAAAAACTAGACATTCTCCCGAGTTCAGAACATTTTTTGGATCGAAAATCGGATCTCCCATGGAGGATATCTCGATTTTACAAGTCGGCAAATGATTTTCAAAATGCATCCCGGGTAACAACACCCGACTTGCCATTTTAAATGTTTACCACAGTAAACAAATTCAAATGCCTCCGAAATTTTGACAAAATTTTAGGGACACCTAAGGGCGCATTTCGTGATTTTTTGGGGATTTTTAATAAAAAACAAATGCATGAAATGACGTGTGGACTGACTGACAAAAACAGAGACCTACTGAAAATGAGCAAAGTTGAAATAAATGCTAAACTAATCCTAATTAATTCATGAAATATGCTAAATGAATGAAATAAAATGCAAATTAAACCTAGCTAAATGCATGAAGGTTAAAATCATCAAGAAAGTATAATTAAACATTTTATATATGTCGTTTTATGAGAATAGCTCAATCCATCTCTCGGATGAGCTCTTTCTTCAAACGACTCCCGAATCGAATTATGGAATCAAATCAAGGGAAAAAGAAGTGCACCTTGCTTCGTTACGCAGCGTAGAAGCTCTTGAGAGGGGCGGCTATCACGAGCTTCCTTCGTCCTTCGCTCCGAGCTTCGGATGGTTCACCAAAATCGACCTATGCTTGAATCGAATTGGCCACTGCACGAACTTTACTCCACCTTCTCCAATGAGCCAAAGGGGGCACGATTTCCAAAGTTCAAAATCAGATTTTAGGGAGGCTAGGTCGGATTTTCAAGTTCACAAAAATGGTCTCCAAAGATGCTCTCTTCTCCTGGGCGTGGAGCCTTGTTTTTGTAGATTTTTTGAAAATTTTTGAATTTCAAACAGGCTCAATCTGAGCCCTCCATGTGGCGCCATCTCAGGGGGTGCTATCTGGGGGTTTGAAATTCGAATTTGGCTTTTGCAGGGAGCCCTCAAGTGGCGCCACCTCATGGGGCTATTTTGATTTTTGAGAAAAATAAAAAAAAAATGGAAATTTTGTGGGTGAGACACCTCAGCAGGGGAATTTGGAATTTTTCAAAAGCTTGCTTGATTCTCTCTGCAGGGAACTCCCAGATGGCGCCACCTCAGAGGGTGCTATCTTGGAATTTGAAATTCAAACTCACCTTTTGTAGGGAGTCCTCAGGTGGCGCCACCTCATGGTGGGCTACTTTTATTAAAAATAAAATAAAAATCAAAATGGAGCCAAGTGGAGTCCTGTAATGGTGCCACCTCAAAAGGTGTTTTGAGGTGTAAAGTTGGAACAGTAGGGGCATGCCATGTGACGCCACCTCTGGGGGAGTTCAAATGTTTGAAATTTTGCTTTTTCTGCAGGAAAGGAGAGGCTGACATGTGGCATTTCCTCAGAGTGGCTCCTACGATGCCATGTGGCAGGAGAACATGAAGGGAGGAAACAAAATGTGCCACCTCATAGGGGGGTTTTTCTACTTTTCCTGATGCAGAGAGGTCTGAACATGTGGCAGACAAGTGTCAGTTGTCTGGAGAGGCCTTCTCAAATGGCGCCACCTCAGAGGAGAATTTGAATTTCAAATGGAGGTTGGCCCTGGAGGAATGGGGGGTGGACATGTGGCGCCACCTCAGGGTGGCTCCTACAATGCCATGTGGCAAGAGGGAGGAAAAGGAGGGAAGGGACATGTGGCGCCCTCATAGGCCATCTGGAAAAATCAGAGCTCCGGATTTGCGCCACCTAGGCCTTGTTTGAAATTTTGAATGGTTTGCTTTTTCTGAAGAAAGCCAGGAGTGACATGTGTCTCCTACTTTTCTGAGAAAAGTAGGGAGAAGACATGTGTCCTCTACTTTTTCTGAAGGAGTTAGGAGGAGACATGTGTCACCTGCTTTTTCTGAAAGAAGCAGAGAATGACACGTGGTAGAGGGGAGAGAAGGAGGGCCAAGCCATGTGGCGCCATCTCAGACAAGATGAAAAAGGTAGAAGTTCAGGATCTACGCCACCTATGAGGAGATTTGAAACTTTGAATTCTAGTTTTTCTGAAGAGAGCAGGAAATGACACATGGCACTTGCTTTTTCTGAGGAAATGAGAGCTTGACATGTGTCCTCTGCAGGAGACACACTCCAAATGGCGCCACCTCTGTCTCCTACTTTTCTGAGAAAAGTAGGGAGAGACATGTGTCAGGCTACTTTTCTAGAAGAAGGGAGAGGTTGACACGTGTCCCCTGCAGGAAACACTCTTCAAGTGGTGCCACCTCAGAGGAGACAAGCTCCACTTTTTCTAGATAGGACAACCTATGACACTTGGCATCTCCTGGTGTTCTTTGAAATGACACATGGCGCAGGATGGATAGGGTGACACATGGCCGATAAATGGGATGACATGTGGAGGCTTCTTAGGGTAGCCCCACACTGACATGTGGCAGAAGAGGGAAGGTGACATGTGGCACCAACTCTAGGTGAACCCTATGCTGACACATGGCATGTAAATGGGAGGAGAGAGAAAGGACAAGTGGCACCAATCCAGGGGACAAGGCTCCTATTTTTTTGGGGTTTTTTCAAAATTCAAATTTTTAAAAAGGAAAGCTTGTGTGACACCACCTCAGTGTGGGTCCCACATTGCTTCTTTATTGAAATAAGGATTAAACCACAACTTCTTTTTAGAATTTTCATAAAATCTTGGACTAACAGGAAATTTTGGAAAGAGTTGACCCTGTAGGGCGATTTTGTAAAAGAAGGATATTGGAATAGCTGACAAAAGGCAAAATCTGAGTTGAAATTCAATGAAAATTATCCAGATTGTTTTTCTGAGGAAATATTTTGAAATTCAGAGTCCTGGGGGTAAAATGGGAAGAATTGATAATTTTGAAGACCCAGGGTTTTGAAATCAATTTTGAAAAGAGTTAAAATTCTAATCTGGATTGAAAATTTTGAAATCAAGGGTTCTGGACCTCGAAATGACATGCTGTGCAGTGCAGTGATTTGAAATGCTCGTGCAATGATATGCAATGTCATGTCTTATGCAATATAATCTTGAACCAAGACTTGAGGATTCCTGTCTTCTGTCAGGAGTAAAATTTTGACTATCTGAGACAAAATAGAGAAATTTTGAGAGTTGCAGATGAAATTTGGACTTTTGCAAGGTCCGAGCTCAGAAAATGACCATTTTGCCCTCCAGCGATTTCAGAGGCTGGATGTTGATGCTTGGTGAAAATGTCGGGGAGGTGAGTGAAAATTTGGGGTGTTTACAGATGCCCCTCTTTGCTACTAAGCCGGCTCATGGCCGAGCTTAGTGGCAAAGAAAAACACACCAAATTTGGGCTATAAAAAATGCCCCAGTTAGAAGGATCTGACTGGGTATGAAGAAATTAGCCCGAGGAAGATGGTAGATATGAAGCGAAGAATGAAGAGGAAATACTCATTCTGTGAGAGTGAAATTCAGGTTTTTATGCCCTTAACCTGGATGGGACAGAAATACCTCGTATGGAACGAAGCTCAGGTTTGGCCCTTAACCTGATTGGGGATGGAATATCTCATAACATGAGACTCAGGTTGGTACCCTTAACCTGATCGGGCGGAAAATGAAATACCTCTTTGATTGAGGCTCAGGTTTGTACCCTTATCCTGATCGGGCGGAAAATGAAATACCTCTTTGGATGAGGCTCAGGTTTGTACCCTTATCCTGATTGGGCGGAAAATGGAATACCTCTTTGATCGAGGCTCAGGTTTGTACCCTTATCCTGATTGGGCGGAAAATGGAAATACCTCTTTGATCGAGGCTCAGGTTTGTACCCTTATCCTGATTGGGCGGAAAATGGAAATACCTCATTGATCGAGGCTCAGGTTTGTACCCTTATCCTGATCGGGCAGAAAATGGAAATACCTCATTGATCGAGGCTCAGGTTTGTACCCTTATCCTGATCGGGCAGAAAATGGAAATACCTTATTGTTTGAGGCTCAGGTTTGTACTCTTATCCTGATCGGGCGGAAAATGAAATACCTCTTTGGATGAGGCTCAGGTTTGTACCCTTATCCTGATTGGGCGGAAAATGGAATACCTCTTTGATCGAGGCTCAGGTTTGTACCCTTATCCTGATTGGGCGGAAAATGGAAATACCTCTTTGATCGAGGCTCAGGTTTGTACCCTTATCCTGATTGGGCAGAAAATGGAAATACCTCATTGATCGAGGCTCAGGTTTGTACCCTTATCCTGTTATCATCGCAAAATTTTAACTTTTGCAAATCAAACTGACCTTTGAAAAAAAATTTGAAAATAACTCGCCTCCGTTTTTAAAATGCGGGAAAATTTCGAAGAATGGGACTCGCCTGTCGGTACGAGGTTCAACCGTTTCTGCCACCTTTAACAGGGGTAATTGAACCAAGGATCAATCTTATGCTCTACTCTATTCGACTTGTCTAAATCATATTCTAATTTCTAAATGCACATAGAATCAGGCATGTGCTATGTATTTTCAGAAAATGCACATTTGAAAACATGATGTTTGCTTTGAATGATTGAAATATTCAGAAAATGTAAATCTTGGAAATGATATCACATGAGAAATCGTGAATTGGGATTTGAAATATACTTCTGAGAGAAATAAAAATCGATTTTGAGAAATCCTTGACATTTAGTGAAAATTGATTCTGAGAGACTTGGTTTCTCTGAATTCAAACTTGGAAATTGAAATTCTAACTTAGAAAATTTGAATTTGGAACTTGGGAAATACTTGAAATATCCTTTGAAATTCAATGTCTTTGGGAAAATCGATTTTGCTATAAGACTTAGGAGATTTTGAGGAATTCAATTTCCTTGACTTGGATTTTGAATTGGAGTTGACAAATGCATGAAATGAATGAATATGGATTTGAGGAATTGAGAAATACTTTTTGTATTTTTGAAAAATGCAGTGCATTTTGAAGTTAGCCTAAGAGTGTAGGCTGAATGTGGCTAATGTGAAGATCATAAATCTAAGTATCATTCGTATTCTGACTATGGCCATAAATACAAATTCCACCAAGTTTATAAACTTCATAGAAGCTAGTGCATGTGCCATTCGTGTAGACCATGGTGAATTTGTAAAAATATGCATGAATCATCATCCATCACACATTAACATTATAAAAAAATAAACTATATGCAATACTGCCTAAGCTAAGCAGGAAATGTAAATTCTTATTCCAAAGTTTAATTACAAGTTACATCACTATTGAAATTTAAATACATGAAAAATAAAGTCTTCAATGTACCTGCAAAACTAGAAAACTTGTTAATGAATATATGTTGGCTTTTCTAGATTTATCCAACAATATCAGGAAATTGTTGGATTTTGCTAGATATAAGCCTCTTCCTTGATTCCCTTAAATAAAAATGATAAAGTATGAAATAAAATTGAATAAATATGAAAGAGAAGATATGAAATTTTGAAATTGGTGTCAAAATGACCAAAATACCCCTAATAACAAGACTATGGCCTTGAAATTAGGGTTTTTAGAAAGATATTTTGATAAAATGCAAAATTTGAAATTTGGATGGAATAAACTGTGATCATCGCAAAAAATTTTCCTCTTTGTCGGTTTCTCTCTCTTCCTTCTCTTTTCCTTTTCTAACCCCTATTTTCCTCCTTTTTTTTTTGAAGAGAGAAAAATAAAAGAAAGAAAAGAAAGAGAGAAGAGAAAAGAAAGAAAGAGAGAGAGAAGAGGAACTATTTTGCGGGTTTTCACTTGACCATGATTTGAAAAGAATTTAGAAATTTAACTCGCCTCCGTTTTTGAAAATATTGCGGGAAAATGGAGAGACGGGATTCGCTCGTCGGTACGAGGTTCGACCGTTCCTGACGCCTTTACCAGGGGTAATCGAACCAAGGATCGAATCTATGCCTTTTGCTTTGCCTAAATATAATCTAAGAATATATTCTAACTCTAAATGCACAAAGAATCATACTTGTGCAATGCAAGGATGTATGCTCTTTTGAAAAGAATGTTTTGAAAATTTCCAAGTATTCTGAGATGAACTTGGTAAGGGAGTGAAGAAAATGATTTGAATCTAACTTTAGAACTTGAGATAGATCAAAGAAGTTCTAAGTTTTTGAAGTAAATCAGGATTTTAGAAGAATAAATGAGAAAGAATGACTTGAAGCTTTGAAATGAAAGGAAATGAATGTTTCAAAGTCAAAATCGACTTTGAATTTTAGGTTTAAATTTAGAAAAGGAAATGAATACTTGAGATGGAATTGAATTTGGATTTTTAAGTTTGGAATGGATCTGAGATAATCAAATGGTTTGTGAGAATAGAAATGGATTTAAGGAGTTTTGGATGAGATCTGAAAGTGGAATTGGATTTGAAATCTAGATTTGAGAATGGAATTGGATCTAAAATCCAAAAAAATGGGTTCTGGATCAAAAAATGGATTTAAGATTTGAAACCCGAAATCCAAAAATAAAGTTGGACTCTGGACCCTAAGATGGATTTTGGATCTGAAGTTTGAGATCCAATGTAGAGTTGGACTCTGGATCCTAAGGTGCAATTTGGATCTGAAGTCTGAGATCCAAAGTAGAATTTGATTCTGGATCTTAAGTGAATTTGGATTTGAAGTCTAAGATCCAAAGTAGAATTGGGTTCTAGATCCTAAGTGGAATTAGATCTGAAGCCTGAGATCCGATATAAATGTTGAATCCTGGATCCTAAAATGGATTTTTGGAGTTGTTTAAATTTAGAAGATGAATCAAGAATTTCCAAATTTGAATTGACCTTGAAATTTATAATTTGAATCTTGAATATACAAATGAATTTCAAAGTCAGTTTAGACTTTGAATTTGAAGTTTGAATTTGAATTTTAGAAGATGAAGAGAATCTCAAAGTTAAATTGAACTTTGGATTTGATTTGGAGTTTTGAATATAATTTGAATTTGGAATTTCAAAGTCAAATTGAACTTTGAAATCTGATTTGAATTGGAAATTTTGAATATAAAATACATTTGAAATCTCAAAGTTAAATTGAACTTTTGAGATTGAAAATGAAATAGAATTGAAAATGAACAGATGAATTGGTTTTTACAAGAATTGAAGATTGATTGAAGAAGATATTTACATCACTTGGAGTTTTGAAAAAGGAATTTTTGAAAACATGATGCAGTTCTATCCTAAATGATGAATGAATTTGAAGAATTTGAAATTAAATTTTGAAAAGCTATTCCATTCTTTATATGAATTAAAATAAGATTGAAAATATAATACATCCTTGACTATGGTCATTGAATGTATTATATAATAATCTATATTTAAATTCAGGTGAAGAATACAACATATTTTTGTGCTTTTATAGAGTTTAAAATAAAATTAACTTTCAATATACCCTGACTATGGCCATTGGTATATATTTTGAGTTAATTTTAAGTTAAACTCTAATAAAAGAAAGAAATATTTGAAAATATGATGATTTTTGAAGAGGATCCAGTGTGGATCCAATGTTATTTTATAAAAGATAAAGATTCCTAAGTTTTGTTTACATCCTGACTATGGCCATTGATGCAAATCATCAACTTAGGATTAATTTACCTCTTACGAAATGGTGCATGTGCCATTCGTGTTCCCATTTGTGACATTTTGGAAAATAAAGGTGAAAAGCATGAAAATAAACAATTTATGATAATTACAATGCTCATTCATTCTATCTAAAACAGGAAATGTAAATTCTCATTTAATATCTAACTATTACAATACACGAAATTGAATTTACAACTCCAAATAATGATATTTTCCACACATTCCCTGCAAAAAGCACTTAGTTAGTATGAAGAATAGAAGAGAAACTACACATATCACTTGGATTTCAGAAATGTAAGTGATAAGACACTCATATACCTATTTTATGCTTAATACTTTATGAAACAACATTGATAATCTAGGGTAGGGAAGGATAGCCATTAATGTGTTTATATATATATGTATGTATATACATATATATATATATATGTATATATATATGATATGAATATAGAGTAGGTGAGTTGGGGCAAGTGATAAAGGGTTATGCTGGACAACAAGTGGAATAAAGAAAATCTGTAGTTATAACAGGGTAGTTGTTTGAAGAGATGGGATTTGAAGACAGTATTGGTTGTACGATAGTGAGGATTGAAAGGATAACCATGAAGGTGGGAGGATATGTTTCTGTGCAGCAGGAGGGATGGAGGTTGCTGTGTGGGATTGGTTAAGTGGTAATAGGAGGTTGATGCTGTGAAGGTGCATCAATAGAGAGATGTTATAGGAATGATGAAGAAGATGCACAAGTGGCTGTTGGCATGTGTATGATGCGCCTGCAGAGAGGGTATAATAAAAAGGGGGTTTACAGTGAACATATATATAGGTAAATGTGCAAAATTTTGCAGATGATACAGAGAACTGGGTTAACATAGCAGGGGTTAGTGGAATGTTATGAAGCATGGCAGGCAATGGGCTGAGATGGAGTTATAGCTGGGGTACAGGGAACATGATAGGAATGAAAATACAATAATGGTTGTTCCAGTGATGAAATAAGGTAGGAGGTTTTGAGGAAAGATGGTGGCGCACGGCAAAAAGGGGTACAAAAACGTAACAGTGCGAACAATGTTTTACAGAGTGGACTACATGGTTAACGCCCCTTGGACCCTCATATCCAAATATATGGGAGCTCAACTGGGGATTCAGCAATCACCACAAATATGTTGGCAGTTCCTGCATTATTGTACCACAGCAGTGCCTTGGCACTGCTGTAGATATATTAGAAGCTACAGCAGTACCTGGTACTGCTGTAGTGCCTAGGGATACCTTACAACAATGTATTAGTACTGCTGCAAACCTTATGACAAGATACAACAGTGTTAAGCACTGTTGTAGGTGAAGGTGCTGGGTGGCTATATCAATTCGCAGGAGGTGGGGATGAACAAAATGGAAATAAGTGGGATAATGGCAAGGTACATACTGGATGGGAATAAATGAATGCATATAGGGAAAGAGGTAAAAGGGGCCCTATGATGTGCAAAGCAACGGTGTATACACGGTCGACATGCATGTTGTGGGAGATGGAGGGGTGCTGTGTGAAGGAGAATCAACAAAAACTCTTGAGCTTGACACAACCTGTGAAGATGGGGATAAGCATGTAGCTGGGGCTTTAGGAGAAGAGGAATGACCACCAAGGATCAATATATTGCCAACAACAACAAAATAGCAAAGAAGCAGTCCCATGCTATTTTAAAATAGTTTACGAGAACAGAAACCTTTGTATTATGTGAGGTCAGGTTTTTGATCGCTCTGTGAGTTTTCACTGGTTCAGTGACCTCTTGAGGAGCCTGAGGGGTTGACATTGCAGTATAAGAAGCTAAAAAAAAAAAAGAGTCTCCACCAGAACCAATATGTGGTTGAGCTGATTCCTGCTCTGATAATGCTTCTCACTGGGTATCGAACCTTCTCGTTTACCATAACTTTTGTTATGTTTGATGAAGTAGAAGCGATTCAATGTCCCAGTTTTCTGTGAAAAGAAATTTTATCAGTGGCCTATATGAACTTTAGTTGTACACTGAACATTGAGTTTAAGAGATGCAACCAGTTGAAATTACAGCTTAGAGTCCCCTGACATACTTACCCTGCTTGAGTTTGAATTGATCCTACCTCGTGGTCTGATCGATGCTTGTACTCCACCATGTCTCATCCTTTGGATAATATATAAAAGAAATCACTCACTGTCAAGAGGTTCTTGGGGATCTCTGCCGTTCAGCTCAACCATTTATTCGTGCATTCTTGCAAGCGCAAGTAACTGTATTGCAACAACAAGAGATTCTATATATTTTTTTTATCAATGTAATGAGGTCTATACAACTTTTCAAACCTGATAGGCTAAGATTGACCCATTGATTCAATGAATCTGACCTTACAACCTTCGAATGATATGCCAAATTTCTAAAAATTGGGCTAAATAATGGGCCATGAGTATTATGACATCCCAAGAGTTCTTGACCACCAGCCATCAGTGAACCATTTATGCTGCCATTCATGAATATCTTGAGCGCTGCTGGTGTTCCATTATTTGTGCTGTTTTTAGTAGCCATTTTGCTGATCTAGTTTGGATGTTGCACACCAAGAGGCAGATGATCTATTGCTGCTCGTATAATCCCTGTTCAATAAGCAAAACGACCAAGTACAAGAAAATAGCAGTTCTAAACATAAATTCAATTCAAGACATTACTTAATCCATTAATGCATCAGAATGTTATTTCTAACACTTCACACCTTCGTACTAATACTTTTCATGTAAAAGCTAAAAAAAAAAAAATCGGTGACATGTTCAGATACGTCTTCATCACCTCCTTTTTCTCCCTCTTTTTTTTTATTTCCTCGGTAATTGGCACAGCTTGACAAACTCTCCAGCACTCAGAGTTTTAGACGTTCTCATTTGATGATAGAGTAGGGTGCTACGAGGATGCTGAATAGTCCTCCAGATCTTCCTTAATGGGGTACTTTGCCCACTTCGTCAGTTGATAGCAGATTGAATGATATTGATGTCCATCAGAGAGATGGAAAATGGGGTCAATCTCTTTGTGTATGAGAGCTTGTGAAGCAGGATTCCTGGTCATAATGCCCCTGATCTTTGGCAGCACCGAGATCACGGTTCACAGGGGAGTGCGTGTATTTCATGCTATGACAGGGTATAACACACGCTTGTGGTAAAGCTGCAGGGATCTCAACCCAGAGGACCCAAGTCGTTCAGATGAACAACACTCTTAGATCATCCTTTATAGCAGCATAGTCCCAGAAGTAGAAATCATGAAAAAGAGAATGCATATCTCCAAATTACCCATCACGGAAGTAAAAAAAAAAGTCACCGGGATGTATGCCCATCTTCAGATCGTCCATTATGATCATAATTTCAGGAAATACAGAACACTAAGACAAACTATTAACCTCAAGTCACAATTTACATGAAGGTATCCTTAGGAAACATAGATCGATTGAATCTGAAACTGCCGGGAGGCAGAGAAAAATGGTTGGAATATGAAATATGCAAATAGAAAATAACATAAGAAAATTGATGTAAGGGACTGAAAAGGAAATACTGAACCTGAAACAACGTAAACAAACATCTATTCTTACATAAACCATGGAAATCCGATAATAAATTGTAGAGCAGAAAAATAGATATCGGAATTAGGAGATTCCATTTTGCTATTGCACAAGGGAGATGGTTGATGTTGCTATAAGCAACCCAACGCAATCGCCAGTGCGTTAATGGGGCAAATAAAAAAAAAAAAAAAAAAAAAAAAAAAAATAAGAGGAAACAATAGAGTTACCTTGCTTGCAAGAATTCTGAGAGAAGGATCCGAGGCTTCTTCAGTGACTCAGAAGGGAAGAGATGAAAATGGCGCTTGGTTGTGGAGCTTTCTTCCAAACCAAAATAAAGGAGGAAAGGGGGAGGATGAAGAAGCGGTGAAGGGATGGAAAAATGGATGCCGATGGAGATGCAGGAGACGGATCCCTAATCCTCTTGCGTGCTCTCTTTTTAAAGGAGAAGCAGAGGATTCGAGAGAAAAATATGGTTGAAGATGGAGGGCCATCCAACGAGGAAGATGGTGATGGAGGATGCGCGGGAGGAGGGTCGTTGCAATTTTTTCCAAATTCCCAAGAGGAGTCTCCTTTTCTAAAGGTTTTTATAAAATGGTTCAAGGTGAGTTTTTCGGCAAAATCTTCAAAAACCACTTATTTTTCTTGTAGTTTTTCCTAATTTTTTGGTTTTTTGCATGATTTTCCCATTTTTTTGTATTTTTGGAACAAAAATCTAAGTTTTTACACGAAAACAAAGATTAAACACTAATTTCTTTTCATTTTTCTGAGAAATATTTACAAAAGTATATTTTCTGAGAATTTCAGACCAATTTGGAGAAATTTCTTCTGAAAGTGGGTTTGGACCCAGGTTTTGAGAAAATGTTCGAGTTTTGATGCTCGAATCGGGAAATACAATGGGATGGATCCAAACAGATATCGAATGGACTATCCGAGCTATTTAAAGGCTATTTTTGGTATTTTCTATAATTTTGATTTAAAAATTTGAACAAGGAGATTCAGATTTGGATCTGGACAATGGATCCAGATCCAAAATCAATTTAAACATATGAAATGAATTTAATTTCAATAAAACTTGAGATATGAACTTGAATTTAGATTTGAAATGACCCGTTTTGCTTAGAAAATGAATTTAGGGGCAAAAAGGGAATATCTAAAAGATTTTGAAAAATTTGGGGTGTTCACAGATGCCCCTCTTTGCTACTAAGCCGGTTGTAAGCCGAGCTTAGTGGCAAAGAAACACTCCAAATTTTGAAAAAAATGCCCCAGTCAGCAGATCTGAACTGGGTGTGGAAGAATTTGATTTAAAAGACATGGTTTTTCAGATTTAAATCTTTATCCTTGAATGGCTTTTGGAAGACGAAATCCTCGAAAGTGATATGACTAAATAATAGAGATGAGGAAATCGTGATGGAATTTTGGGTGAAGATCCCGAAATGATGAAAGATAATAATTTTGATCAAGTCTCATGGGTGAGACAAAATCAATGTTTTGAAATGACTCAGGTTTAGCCCTTAACCTGGATGGGACAAAGATATATCAAGATAACTTGAATGGGGAAAGGAATATATGAGGACTTTGATGGGACATTTATGAGAGAAGGCCTTGTGAGATGGAGCTCAAATAGGATCCTGTTCTGGATGGATATACAAAGCATGAATTCCTCGATGGGAAGAACCATGATGGGACTGGAGGAAGAAATACTTCATCGAAACGAGACTTAGGTTTAACCCAAACCTAAAAAGGAAGATACCTCGAGGGGCGAGGTTCAGGCTTGACCCTTAACCTGAAGAGGACGACCATACGGAATCCTCGAGTGAAGAGACCATGATGGGACCTTCGGAGTTTTGGACGAACAAATCCGAAAAGGGGTTTGCGAAAGGAGGAAGGAAATGGAGTTCCCTAAAGCTTTGAAAAAGGGATAAACTTGGGCGTCTCATTGCTGAGACTGAAACCAACTTTTGAATTTAATGACCTCTCGCAGGAAGTACAGGTTTTGACCCTTAACCTGAGTGGGAACAACCATACGGATTTCTTGAAACCGTGATGGGACAGGAGATATACTTCAACTGAATGGGGTAACTCTTCTAAAAGATATGAACAACGCTAGGTTGCACCAAAAATGAATATCGAATATTTATTTCATTCTTTAGAATATCTAGAAAATTTTGCCAATAAGATAAATTTATAGTTGACTTCAACGCTTAAAAATGTGTACACGTGCGCAAAGATATTTCCTCTTTTACCTAAAGTATTTCCTCCAACGAGGTTAACTCCTTGGTTTTAAGAGTCAAATTCAAAATTTCAGCGCTGATGATTTTCTTCAAGGAAGCTATCCATTTCCTTGATATGAGAAGAGAAGATATATTCTTAATTTCATAAAAGCAAGTGGTGAAGAGATATTGACAAAAGAATTTCGCATAAGAAAAGATGACTTCTGGCAATTTAGGCAGTTTGATATCTGGGTGTTTTTCCCATGATGATCTTCTTGCACTCTTTTTGAGTCATTGGGCTTTTCGGGCTTTTACATCATCCTTCATTTTGGATGTTCCTGACTTTTCTCTCTTTTTCAGGGAAGGGTACGTCACAAACTCCTTCATCTTGAAGATGTTCCGATCCTTCATTTTCTCAGGGATTATATATGATATTGGCTCAAAAGTCTTTAGATGATAGCTGGAATCAAATATCATTTAGGGTTTGTCGGTAGGTCCATCACACTCGCCTTCATCTCGACGGTGATCTGAACTTTCCCTGGAAGGATCCTTCACAAACTCCTTCATCTTGGTAGATGATCCAAATCTTCTTTGGCCCCGGGGGTCTACTCGCTTAATTCGCCTTCATCTTGACGACAATTGAGAGATCCCTTTTGCAGATATTTGATTGCAGCTTTAGAAATGAGAAGATATGGATTAGGTGGATTCTTTTATAGCTCAGGATATTTTCATTGTCTAATTGCCAGAAAATCATCTTTAAACATGCGTCATAGCTATGATCAATATCAATTCGCTTCCGGCTTTTCAATGTCATCGAATATTTATTTCACTAATCATACCGAGGATATTTCTTTCATCCTTTTGGTTGATCAACAGGAAAAAGATTTGAATTTTACCTCTCTTTCACAAAGAGTTTCACTTTTTATGAAGAAAATACTAGAGGTAATCTGAGGTAATTCTTTTGTGCAGTAAGAGTTATTTGGAATCAACAAATATTTTTAGCAAATTGGCAAAGTTTTCATGACTTCTATGTGAAATATTTACTCAATATAGATTTTGATGCGACCTTTAGTTGTAATTTATGATTTTGGATATTCTAACAGGTGAACTGAGACCTTTCATTTAACGACCAGCGAAGTAGCTGGAACCTTTCATTTAATGACCAGCGAAGTAGCTGGGACATTTCATTTAACGACCAGCGAAGTAGCTGGGACATTTCATTTAATGACCAGAAAAATCTGGGACCTTTCATTTAACGACCAACGAAGGAGTTGGAACATTTCATTTAGCGACCAGCGAAGTAGCTGGAACATTTCATTTAGCGACCAGCGAAGTAGCTGGGACATTTCATTTAATCATTTAACGACCAGCGAAGTAGCTGGGACGTTTCATTTAATCATTTAACGACCAGCGAAGTAGCTGGGACATTTCATTTAATCATTTAACGACCAGCGAAGTAGCTGGGACATTTCATTTAATCATTTAACGACCAGCGAAGTAGCTGGGACATTTCATTTAATCATTTAACGACCAGCGAAGTAGCTGGGACATTTCATTTAATCATTTAACGACCAGCGAAGTAGCTGGGACATTTCATTTAATCATTTAACGACCAGCGAAGTAGCTGGGACATTTCATTTAATCATTTAACGACCAGCGAAGTAGCTGGGACATTTTATTTAATGGCTTGATTTAAGATTGAGACTTTCTGAGAGACAAACAACACGAGGACTGATGAACTTGATTTTTAGATTTGGAAACTTAGCAAAAATACCCAATGCGAACACTAGGTTTTCCAACTGAGAGTCGGGAAGGAGATCGGCCTATTTTAAGACATTTAGAGATTGAAGCAAGAAGAATGGCCGGGGTTTCAGGATTATCCCTTATCCTGAAGGGGAAAAGGAATAGAATTTAAAGAGATTGAATGAAGGGAAATTGATATAAATCTAGAAAATCAACAAAGATTAATAAAACTTGTATTTATAAAAGAATCCTCATAGGTTAGCGTTATTGCTCCTACGAGGGGTTTCAGGATTATCCCTTATCCTGAATGGGAAGATGAATAGAATTTAAGAAAATTTAGTGAAGGTAAATTGATATAAATCTAGAAAATCAATAAAGATTGGCAAAACTTGTATTTACAAAAGAATCCTCATAGGTAGCATTGTGGCTCCTACGAGGGGTTTCAGGATTATCCCTTATCCTGAATGGGAACACCTCGGACAACGAGGGTCAGGTTTATCCCTTAACCTGAGCGGGAACACCTCGGACAACAAGGGTCAGGTTTATCCCTTAACCTGAAAGGGTGGCTACCAAGAATATTTAGAAAATACCTCATGGGAAAGAGGCATCAGGTTTATCCCTTAACCTGAAAGGGAAAATGGAATTGATAAAATTTAATGGAATTTTGCGAACATATTTGATAAACTTGATAAAAATTGATGTAAACTTGATAAAAATATGAATAAAATGAATGAAACTGATAAAGATATCAGAACTAACTGAAGATTTACAAGATTTGAGAAAAGGAGTTCTTCTGATCCTGCCTGCATATGGGATCTTTGGAAGGAAAACGTTTATTTAAAAGATAAATGAGAAATCATTTTGGGGGAAGAAAATCCACCACAAGAAGAATGATCAGCGCGAGATCTGATCCTTTAAATCAAACATGAGAGATCATCATGAGGGTTAATTTTCGAAGGCAATGGTTTTGAATACCTAATTTTGAAGAAGAAGATCAACAATAGATCTGATTTCTAAAAAAAAAATAACAGTTCAAAATTGATAATAAGATCAACACAAGGGTTGATCTTTGAAGGTAATGCTTAAAAACCAATCTTGGAAGATAAGACCAACACAGGGTCGATCTTTGAATATAATGATTTAAAACCCATTTTTGGAAGATAAGACCAATGCAATGATTGATCTTTGAATATGATGATTTATAACCCATTTTTAAAAGATAGGAACGACGCCAGGGTTGATGTTTGAAAAGTTTTGAGATCAATTTTGGAGGATAAGACCAACGCAAGGGTTGAAAAAAAAGATTTGAAATCCATTTTGGAAGATAAGATCAATACAAGGATTGGTCTTTGAATATAAAGATTTTAAAATCCATTTTGAAAGATAAGATCAACACAAGGATTGATTTTTGAATATAAAAGTTTAAAATTCATTTTGGAAAATAAGACCAACACCAGGGTTGATCTTTCAATATAATGGTTTGAAAAACTTATTTTTGAAGACATGATCAACACGAGGGTTGATTTTTTTGTCAAAGGTTAGACCAAGGAATATGTGAACTCCTTGGTCCTGACGAAGATTTTTAAAATTTCATGATTTTTTTGAAAAAGCCCTCATAGGTAATATCATTTCTCTCATGAATGACGTCAGAATTGTCCCGCATTCTGAAAAAAAAACAAAAATTTAAATGCCCCAGTATGGCAAAAGGGAACAGAAGCATTGGATATAAAAGATATAAAGGAAATCGACATTTCATTTGATAAGCAAAGGCTTGATAACAACTGAATATTTACAAGAACTTGAAAAGGAAAAAGACTCATAGAAGACTGGGCTGACTAGCCCCTACAGGACAACTGACAAAAAGAGACGAAAGCAAACAAAAACTTTGGCTTTATCAATTTTTTGAGTGGTCCGGGAATGGTTCTGTCAGGACTGCTGGCTGCTTTTCTTCCTCGTCCTCTATCAGCTCACTTCTGTCAATGCAGTCTTGTATCATGTGCTTGAGGACGAAGCAGTGCTCTGTATCATGCCCCGTTGCCCTGTGGTACTTGCAGAATTGGTCCTTGAATTTTCCCAACATTACGGGAGGATCTGCGATCTTAGGAAGTTTGATCATCCCGTGCTTCAAAAGGTAATTCATAATCACTTCTAAACTCTTAGATAACGGAGTGAAGACTCGATTTTTCTCCCACTTGATGTATTTGGGCTTCTCTTGAAGATCACCCTTTTGCTGAAGGCCAATCGGAAGCGGTTTATCATTGTTTTTAAAGGATCCCTCCTTCTGCCCCTTGTTCTGATCTACTCTCGGACCACTGCCACTGTTGTTCTTGTTTCCTTTGTTGCTGCTGCCAAGATTATTGCAGGAGGCATCAACTGAATGAGCGAATTGCGCCTTCTTCTTCTGGTCTTGGACATTCTTGACCAGAGGTGTGCCCTCGTAAAGCCCACTTTCTATCCCTGCTTCGAGCCATTCAGCTCGCTCGATCAACTTGATGAAGGATTTCGCCGGGGAAGTGGCGATGAGGCTCCTTATAGGCTGAGAGAAATTGTTGAGGATCACCTGCAATGCGTGTTCCTCAGGAATGGGTACCTTCATCTTATTACAGGTGCTTCTCCACCTGTGAATGAAATCACCTGCTCTTTCATTCTCTCCTTGCTTCAGGTTGTAAAGATGATTTAATGTAGGTGAGGTTTCAGTGTTGAATAAGAAGCGTTCGATGAACAAATTTACTACCTTATCGAACTCTCGTAGTTCGATAGGATTCACGTGATCAGCATACCATCTGGCTGCTACACCCTCCAGACTGCGGGGAAAACAGATGAATAAAGCCCTGTTATCTTTCCTGAAACGGCTGCACTCTGCATAAAATGTGGCCAGGTGGGCTTTAGGGTTGCCAGTCCCGTCAAATTTGAGAAACTTACGGGGAAGATTCTCCAAGTTATCGTCCCCATCTAGACCATCATAGAAATCTTCGCCGGTGTAGGTCTGCTTGCCCTTACCCTTGGCTTGAATATCCTTAATAGCTCGATTCATTTCCTTCATCTGTTTACTCATCAGGTCCTTTGTTGGAGCCCCAGACTTGGGCTTGTTGACAGATTCGGGCTCTTCCGCAACTATCTTTACAGACTGTCTCGGAGGATTCTGCTTGTAGACAATCTGCTCTTCCTCTTCCGATTCTTCCTCGACTGACTCTGATTCCTCAGAAGTAGTATCTGGTTGCACCTTCTTTCTGATGATTCTGACTTGCTTCTTTACAGGCTTCTTCTTCAGCTTGCTTTTAGGAGCTGCCTCTTTCAGCTTGGCCTCAGCTTGCTCCGACATCATCCTTGCCATCATCTTTTGGAACATGTCATACATAGCGGGGTCGATGTCATCTTTCTTGTTCTGACCCTGTCCCCTGACTGATTTAGGAGAGCTCATCTCTTCCGCCTCACTGTCGCTGAGTTGAGGATCTGTTTCTTTCCCCCCTCTTATAGTGACCATTTTTGAAATATCAGAACTCTCTGTGGAGAAAAAGTGGAGATTTTTAGACCAAAGAAATTTTTGGAGATATTTTGACAAAGAGGAAGGATTTAGGTTAAAAATTTAATTGTATCCCATTACTAGGGATTGAGTCGCCACCAAATTTGTGACAATTGCGTTGTTTACTCTACGAGGGAGAGTAACCAACTGAAAAATATGAAAAGAAAATATTATTTTTGAAAAGGATATCTCTTGATGGAAAGAGATTTTTATGAAAATATAAACAAGAATATAAAAATAGAAGAAAAATAAAAGGAAAAATAGAATTTTGACAATAAATGGTAAGGATTTAAAATTTTGAAGGACTTGCAGGCAGGATCAGAAGAATTTGGAAGAATTTTTAGAGGAAGAGGAAGAAGAGAAAGAATAATACACCTGGGTTTTAAAAACAAAGAGGAAATTTTGAGATATATACCCAGGGTTTTGGAAAATATAAGGAAGATATATATATATAAAATATCATACAATCACAGATATACAAGCAAGGATACACAAACAGTACCCCCTAAGGCCGACTCTATATGCAATATTTGAAATGGCTGGTAGGACCTTAATCCTAACTCTAAGATTTATATCATTTGTTTCCAATCAAGGTACACCGATATACTCAAGCCAAAGCTCGAAGTACGTGGCATATAAAGATATCTCTTTGGTTCTAAGGTAAAGGCTTCCCAACATCCTTGAGCGCCTACCGATATACCTCGGACTATGGCCCTTAGGTACGTGGTAGGGGGGCGCGAACCCAAATAAGTGGTCCAGTTGTGAGGCTCTCTCCCGAACTATGGTTCAGTGAGACAGCCCAGCAACGTGAAGACCGGGACAATATAGGTAGGGATGTTTTCAAAAACATGATCAACATGTAGAAAAAAAAACTAGAAGGCTCTAATGCAAGTCCTAAAGAGAAAGATTTAAATGAGAAGAGTCATACACTTGCATACATTGTTTACATTCAATCCTTAAAATTGAGGAGAGTTGTATTTAAAACCTAAGTCTAATGCGAACATGGAATAGTCTCCTCAATATGGTCCTACCAAACTATACTTAAATCCTATATGCAAAAGATGTCAGCTTTAGGACAGAGTCTAGGCTCCTAAGGTTTGCATGGAAAATATAGCTGACATATGTTAGAATAAAGACTTAGATTATATAAAGGCAAAGCAAAGGCATAAATTTGACCGGACTGAGACGTTGTCCCATCTCGGTCGCCAAACCTGTGATCATCGCAAAAAAATTTCCTCTTTGTCGGTTTCTCTCTCTTCCTTCTCTTTTCCTTTTCTAACCCCTATTTTCCTCCTTTTTTTTTTGAAGAGAGAAAAATAAAAGAAAGAAAAGAAAGAGAGAAGAGAAAAGAAAGAAAGAGAGAGAGAAGAGGAACTATTTTGCGGGTTTTCACTTGACCATGATTTGAAAAGAATTTAGAAATTTAACTCGCCTCCGTTTTTGAAAATATTGCGGGAAAATGGAGAGACGGGATTCGCTCGTCGGTACGAGGTTCGACCGTTCCTGGCGCCTTTACTAGGGGTAATCGAACCAAGGATCGAATCTATGCCTTTTGCTTTGCCTAAATATAATCTAAGAATATATTCTAACTCTAAATGCACAAAGAATCATACTTGTGCAATGCAAGGATGTATGCTCTTTTGAAAAGAATGTTTTGAAAATTTCCAAGTATTCTGAGATGAACTTGGTAAGGGAGTGAAGAAAATGATTTGAATCTAACTTTAGAACTTGAGATAGATCAAAGAAGTTCTAAGTTTTTGAAGTAAATCAGGATTTTAGAAGAATAAATGAGAAAGAATGACTTGAAGCTTTGAAATGAAAGGAAATGAATGTTTCAAAGTCAAAATCGACTTTGAATTTTAGGTTTAAATTTAGAAAAGGAAATGAATACTTGAGATGGAATTGAATTTGGATTTTTAAGTTTGGAATGGATCTGAGATAATCAAATGGTTTGTGAGAATAGAAATGGATTTAAGGAGTTTTGGATGAGATCTGAAAGTGGAATTGGATTTGAAATCTAGATTTGAGAATGGAATTGGATCTAAAATCCAAAAAAATGGGTTCTTGATCAAAAAATGGATTTAAGATTTGAAACCCGAAATCCAAAAATAGAGTTGGACTCTGGACCCTAAGATGGATTTTGGATCTGAAGTCTGAGATCCAATGTAGAGTTGGACTCTGGATCCTAAGGTGCAATTTGGATCTGAAGTCTGAGATCCAAAGTAGAATTTGATTCTGGATCTTAAGTGAATTTGGATTTGAAGTCTAAGATCCAAAGTAGAATTGGGTTCTAGATCCTAAGTGGAATTAGATCTGAAGCCTGAGATCCGATATAAATGTTGAATCCTGGATCCTAAAATGGATTTTTGGAGTTGTTTAAATTTAGAAGATGAATCAAGAATTTCCAAATTTGAATTGACCTTGAAATTTATAATTTGAATCTTGAATATACAAATGAATTTCAAAGTCAGTTTAGACTTTGAATTTGAAGTTTGAATTTGAATTTTAGAAGATGAAGAGAATCTCAAAGTTAAATTGAACTTTGGATTTGATTTGGAGTTTTGAATATAATTTGAATTTGAAATTTCAAAGTCAAATTGAACTTTGAAATCTGATTTGAATTGGAAATTTTGAATATAAAATACATTTGAAATCTCAAAGTTAAATTGAACTTTTGAGATTGAAAATGAAATAGAATTGAAAATGAACAGATGAATTGGTTTTTACAAGAATTGAAGATTGATTGAAGAAGATATTTACATCACTTGGAGTTTTGAAAAAGGAATTTTTGAAAACATGATGCAGTTCTATCCTAAATGATGAATGAATTTGAAGAATTTGAAATTAAATTTTGAAAAGCTATTCCATTCTTTATATGAATTAAAATAAGATTGAAAATATAATACATCCTTGACTATGGTCATTGAATGTATTATATAATAATCTATATTTAAATTCAGGTGAAGAATACAACATATTTTTGTGCTTTTATAGAGTTTAAAATAAAATTAACTTTCAATATACCCTGACTATGGCCATTGGTATATATTTTGAGTTAATTTTAAGTTAAACTCTAATAAAAGAAAGAAATATTTGAAAATATGATGATTTTTGAAGAGGATCCAGTGTGGATCCAATGTTATTTTATAAAAGATAAAGATTCCTAAGTTTTGTTTACATCCTGACTATGGCCATTGATGCAAATCATCAACTTAGGATTAATTTACCTCTTACGAAATGGTGCATGTGCCATTCGTGTTCCCATTTGTGACATTTTGGAAAATAAAGGTGAAAAGCATGAAAATAAACAATTTATGATAATTACAATGCTCATTCATTCTATCTAAAACAGGAAATGTAAATTCTCATTTAATATCTAACTATTACAATACACGAAATTGAATTTACAACTCCAAATAATGATATTTTCCACACATTCCCTGCAAAAAGCACTTAGTTAGTATGAAGAATAGAAGAGAAACTACACATATCACTTGGATTTCAGAAATGTAAGTGATAAGACACTCATATACCTATTTTATGCTTAATACTTTATGAAACAACATTGATAATCTAGGGTAGGGAAGGATAGCCATTAATGTGTTTATATATATATGTATGTATATACATATATATATATATATGATATGAATATAGAGTAGGTGAGTTGGGGCAAGTGATAAAGGGTTATGCTGGACAACAAGTGGAATAAAGAAAATCTGTAGTTATAACAGGGTAGTTGTTTGAAGAGATGGGATTTGAAGACAGTATTGGTTGTACGATAGTGAGGATTGAAAGGATAACCATGAAGGTGGGAGGATATGTTTCTGTGCAGCAGGAGGGATGGAGGTTGCTGTGTGGGATTGGTTAAGTGGTAATAGGAGGTTGATGCTGTGAAGGTGCATCAATAGAGAGATGTTATAGGAATGATGAAGAAGATGCACAAGTGGCTGTTGGCATGTGTATGATGCGCCTGCAGAGAGGGTATAATAAAAAGGGGGTTTACAGTGAACATATATATAGGTAAATGTGCAAAATTTTGCAGATGATACAGAGAACTGGGTTAACATAGCAGGGGTTAGTGGAATGTTATGAAGCATGGCAGGCAATGGGCTGAGATGGAGTTATAGCTGGGGTACAGGGAACATGATAGGAATGAAAATACAATAATGGTTGTTCCAGTGATGAAATAAGGTAGGAGGTTTTGAGGAAAGATGGTGGCGCACGGCAAAAAGGGGTACAAAAACGTAACAGTGCGAACAATGTTTTACAGAGTGGACTACATGGTTAACGCCCCTTGGACCCTCATATCCAAATATATGGGAGCTCAACTGGGGATTCAGCAATCACCACAAATATGTTGGCAGTTCCTGCATTATTGTACCACAGCAGTGCCTTGGCACTGCTGTAGATATATTAGAAGCTACAGCAGTACCTGGTACTGCTGTAGTGCCTAGGGATACCTTACAACAATGTATTAGTACTGCTGCAAACCTTATGACAAGATACAACAGTGTTAAGCACTGTTGTAGGTGAAGGTGCTGGGTGGCTATATCAATTCGCAGGAGGTGGGGATGAACAAAATGGAAATAAGTGGGATAATGGCAAGGTACATACTGGATGGGAATAAATGAATGCATATAGGGAAAGAGGTAAAAGGGGCCCTATGATGTGCAAAGCAACGGTGTATACACGGTCGACATGCATGTTGTGGGAGATGGAGGGGTGCTGTGTGAAGGAGAATCAACAAAAACTCTTGAGCTTGACACAACCTGTGAAGATGGGGATAAGCATGTAGCTGGGGCTTTAGGAGAAGAGGAATGACCACCAAGGATCAATATATTGCCAACAACAACAAAATAGCAAAGAAGCAGTCCCATGCTATTTTAAAATAGTTTACGAGAACAGAAACCCTTGTATTATGTGAGGTCAGGTTTTTGATCGCTCTATGAGTTTTCACTGGTTCAGTGACCTCTTGAGGAGCCTGAGGGGTTGACATTGCAGTATAAGAAGCTAAAAAAAAAAAAGAGTCTCCACCAGAACCAATATGTGGTTGAGCTGATTCCTGCTCTGATAATGCTTCTCACTGGGTATCGAACCTTCTCGTTTACCATAACTTTTGTTATGTTTGATGAAGTAGAAGCGATTCAATGTCCCAGTTTTCTGTGAAAAGAAATTTTATCAGTGGCCTATATGAACTTTAGTTGTACACTGAACATTGAGTTTAAGAGATGCAACCAGTTGAAATTACAGCTTAGAGTCCCCTGACATACTTACCCTGCTTGAGTTTGAATTGATCCTACCTCGTGGTCTGATCGATGCTTGTACTCCACCATGTCTCATCCTTTGGATAATATATAAAAGAAATCACTCACTGTCAAGAGGTTCTTGGGGATCTCTGCCGTTCAGCTCAACCATTTATTCGTGCATTCTTGCAAGCGCAAGTAACTGTATTGCAACAACAAGAGATTCTATATATTTTTTTTATCAATGTAATGAGGTCTATACAACTTTTCAAACCTGATAGGCTAAGATTGACCCATTGATTCAATGAATCTGACCTTACAACCTTCGAATGATATGCCAAATTTCTAAAAATTGGGCTAAATAATGGGCCATGAGTATTATGACATCCCAAGAGTTCTTGACCACCAGCCATCAGTGAACCATTTATGCTGCCATTCATGAATATCTTGAGCGCTGCTGGTGTTCCATTATTTGTGCTGTTTTTAGTAGCCATTTTGCTGATCTAGTTTGGATGTTGCACACCAAGAGGCAGATGATCTATTGCTGCTCGTATAATCCCTGTTCAATAAGCAAAACGACCAAGTACAAGAAAATAGCAGTTCTAAACATAAATTCAATTCAAGACATTACTTAATCCATTAATGCATCAGAATGTTATTTCTAACACTTCACACCTTCGTACTAATACTTTTCATGTAAAAGCTAAAAAAAAAAAAATCGGTGACATGTTCAGATACGTCTTCATCACCTCCTTTTTCTCCCTCTTTTTTTTTATTTCCTCGGTAATTGGCACAGCTTGACAAACTCTCCAGCACTCAGAGTTTTAGACGTTCTCATTTGATGATAGAGTAGGGTGCTACGAGGATGCTGAATAGTCCTCCAGATCTTCCTTAATAGGGTACTTTGCCCACTTCGTCAGTTGATAGCAGATTGAATGATATTGATGTCCATCAGAGAGATGGAAAATGGGGTCAATCTCTTTGTGTATGAGAGCTTGTGAAGCAGGATTCCTGGTCATAATGCCCCTGATCTTTGGCAGCACCGAGATCACGGTTCACAGGGGAGTGCGTGTATTTCATGCTATGACAGGGTATAACACACGCTTGTGGTAAAGCTGCAGGGATCTCAACCCAGAGGACCCAAGTCGTTCAGATGAACAACACTCTTAGATCATCCTTTATAGCAGCATAGTCCCAGAAGTAGAAATCATGAAAAAGAGAATGCATATCTCCAAATTACCCATCACGGAAGTAAAAAAAAAAGTCACCGGGATGTATGCCCATCTTCAGATCGTCCATTATGATCATAATTTCAGGAAATACAGAACACTAAGACAAACTATTAACCTCAAGTCACAATTTACATGAAGGTATCCTTAGGAAACATAGATCGATTGAATCTGAAACTGCCGGGAGGCAGAGAAAAATGGTTGGAATATGAAATATGCAAATAGAAAATAACATAAGAAAATTGATGTAAGGGACTGAAAAGGAAATACTGAACCTGAAACAACGTAAACAAACATCTATTCTTACATAAACCATGGAAATCCGATAATAAATTGTAGAGCAGAAAAATAGATATCGGAATTAGGAGATTCCATTTTGCTATTGCACAAGGGAGATGGTTGATGTTGCTATAAGCAACCCAACGCAATCGCCAGTGCGTTAATGGGGCAAATAAAAAAAAAAAAAAAAAAAAAAAAAAAAATAAGAGGAAACAATAGAGTTACCTTGCTTGCAAGAATTCTGAGAGAAGGATCCGAGGCTTCTTCAGTGACTCAGAAGGGAAGAGATGAAAATGGCGCTTGGTTGTGGAGCTTTCTTCCAAACCAAAATAAAGGAGGAAAGGGGGAGGATGAAGAAGCGGTGAAGGGATGGAAAAATGGATGCCGATGGAGATGCAGGAGACGGATCCCTAATCCTCTTGCGTGCTCTCTTTTTAAAGGAGAAGCAGAGGATTCGAGAGAAAAATATGGTTGAAGATGGAGGGCCATCCAACGAGGAAGATGGTGATGGAGGATGCGCGGGAGGAGGGTCGTTGCAATTTTTTCCAAATTCCCAAGAGGAGTCTCCTTTTCTAAAGGTTTTTATAAAATGGTTCAAGGTGAGTTTTTCGGCAAAATCTTCAAAAACCACTTATTTTTCTTGTAGTTTTTCCTAATTTTTTGGTTTTTTGCATGATTTTCCCATTTTTTTGTATTTTTGGAACAAAAATCTAAGTTTTTACACGAAAACAAAGATTAAACACTAATTTCTTTTCATTTTTCTGAGAAATATTTACAAAAGTATATTTTCTGAGAATTTCAGACCAATTTGGAGAAATTTCTTCTGAAAGTGGGTTTGGACCCAGGTTTTGAGAAAATGTTCGAGTTTTGATGCTCGAATCGGGAAATACAATGGGATGGATCCAAACAGATATCGAATGGACTATCCGAGCTATTTAAAGGCTATTTTTGGTATTTTCTATAATTTTGATTTAAAAATTTGAACAAGGAGATTCAGATTTGGATCTGGACAATGGATTCAGATCCAAAATCAATTTAAACATATGAAATGAATTTAATTTCAATAAAACTTGAGATATGAACTTGAATTTAGATTTGAAATGACCCGTTTTGCTTAGAAAATGAATTTAGGGGCAAAAAGGGAATATCTAAAAGATTTTGAAAAATTTGGGGTGTTCACATAAACCCAAACCAAATATGCTATGACATGATTAAAAATATGAAATTAGGGTTAGGGATTTCGAAATTTAGGTCAAATGACCAAATTGCCCCCGATAGCAAGACTATGACCTTGAAATCAGGGTTTTCTGAAATAGATTTTGGTAAAAACTTAGGTTTTATGCACTAAATGAAATCAAATGAGCATCAAATTAAACCTAAAGCATCCTAATATGATTATGAACATGATTAAACCCTAAAAATATATGCTTATGCACGAAAATCCAACAATATCACAAAAACTGTGATTTTAGCAGTGTTTTTGGATCTTTCAGGAACCCGGTTTTGCAATTTGCTTAATTCAGCCATCAAATGGATTTCAAAATCCATAAAAATTGGTACCTGCACTTGTTATAACCCTAATGTCGAATTAAAATTATAAAAATAATTTTTTGACATTAAATTAATCCGAAAATTGCATTAAACCCTAAAAATATGCTATTTTTGACCTAATTCACCAACCAGTCTCAGTCCAAGACCTGAACCAGGGGTCAAATCTCCATGGAAATTTATGAAATTTTACAGAGACTAACTAGGAAGATAAACAGAGATTTCCCAATTTACAAATCGAAAAAATCATCTCCGGTTAGGGAGAAACCCTTCCGGCAATCTGAGCTAAAATATATCACTCTTAACAGGGATTAAAACAGCTATTCCAGATTGAAAATACAGACATAAATATCAATCCTAAACAAAAATCTCTGAAATTTTAGTGGTGAACGTTAGACAGAAAAATAACAATACTCACTTTTTACAGATCATGAATCGGATCTGTGGTTTGGGATTTATGACTAACACAAGTCTGATTAGGGTTTTGGTAAACCCTAACGAGTTTTAAATTTAAAAACAGATTCCCTAAAAGGGGAAAATACTACACAGTGATCAAAAAATCCAAACATTTCACAGAAGACAGATATACTCAATGTGAATCCATAGCACTTTACAGATCTAAAATCGGATATAAGATGAGAGAAATATCATCACAGCAAGTTACCTTCTTGATTTTAACCACAATTTTAAAGCTTTAAAAACCCGATTTGATGTCTGATTTTTTTGACAGGGTTCCCGAGATCCAAAACCTCTTATTTTTCTACAGTAACTCAATAACTCATGCATGCACCACATATAAAAATATCAAAAATAAACAATGAGTGCTTCCATCCGAAATAACATCATCTTTATTGTTCTAAACCTAGAACACACAGAAATTTAAGAAACTTGAAAAACCATGTATTAACTAATGTAAATAAATAAAATAAACCATAAAACAGTAAATAAAACTGATTTGTATGCTATAGAACGTAAAACAAACATGAATAAACCATGAAAATAAATTAAAAATAGGGAATCAATGGCTGGAATTTGATATCACCTTTAAAACATAGATTTAACCCATTAAAAAGGGTAAATCATATATTTTATTGGTTATTAATGCAAAAAATCATATTAAAATCAATTCTAATGGATTAAAATCTTTGTAAATCACCCAAAACAGGGTTAGATCACCTTCTTGGATTGTTCTTGCTGATTCTTGATGGTTCTTGAGGTTGAATCCATGGTTTAATCCATGAAGATGATGGTACCCATGGCTAAAATTGATTTAAAACATGAAAAAATATTAAATAAAACTAAAAAATATTAAAAATATTACCTTGGTGCTTGCAGCTGCAATGGAGGAAGGTGGAGGTGCTGGAGAGGAGAGAGAGGCCACGAAAATTTGAGAGAAAAGAGCCCCCCCTTTTGGCCCCCCTTAGGTCCCTTTTTATAGTTTTTCAAAAAGTCACTTAATTAGGGTTAATTAAGAGTTTTTTTCATTTTTTTAGGACTCTTTCTAATAAATCCACTAAAGGCAACGATTTTTTGTGGTTTTCTAACCTAGGTGGGACTCTAATTAATCCCTAATTAGCCCCTAACTAAACCTAGAAAACCCCCAAATGTGATGCCACTTGGCATCTTTCACATTTGGGTTTTTAAAACACCTTTAAAAACTTTTAAAAACACTAGTTTTAAAAACTAATTTTCAAAATGAGTTTTCAAAATGAGTTTTCAAAATGGTTTTGACTCTTCTAAACCTCTAACACTAACCAAGACATCAACTAACCCTAGTCTAGCCCTGACTTACTCGAATATGGCGCCACCCCGAGTGGGCCCTACTTGAGTTTTTCAAAAAGTGATTTTAAAACTTGAAATTGAAGGAGTTTTCAAAAGATTTTCAAAAGTAAACTTAAAATTAGGATTTTTGAAATGGCATAAGGTCCTAACTGAGTTAGAATTCCTCTGGATATGGTGCCAACTGAGTGGGCCCACATCGAATTTTGAACATTTTTGAAATAAACACTGAAAATGGCTTTGAAAATGGGTTAAAATTGACATTTGAAATTCAAGATCTTTGAAAATAGGGTCTCAAGCGAACTGGAACTCTGGGTTAGAGTTCTGAACCCTTAGGACTCTGAGATTTTAGATTTTAAAAGCCAAATGAAAGAATTTTCAAAAGATTTTATCAAGAAATGATGAAATAAGTCAGAAAACACAGTCAGGGTTAGACTCCCAACTCGACTGAACTCTAAAATAGAGTCCTGAACTAACTGGACTCTGTAAAATGATCTAGATTTCGAAAACAAACGAAAAAAGATTGAGAATGGAAGTAAAACAGACTTAAAAACAGACTCCTGACCGGATCAGGACTCTGAGACAGAGTCCTGATCGGACTGAAACTTTCAAAATTTTGAGAAATTTGATGAATAGAGGAATTCAAAAGCGACACCACCTCAATGGGTCTCATCTGTGACTTGAAATCGAATAAAATTTGAATTTGAAATGAATCCAGATTGTTTCCTTGAGAAAATATTTCGAAATATAAAGTCCTGGGGTTGGAAAATGACAGAGTATTGAATAAAAACCCAGGTTTTGAAATTTATTTTGAAATAAAGCTTTAAAATTCAAATCTGGATTGATTGTTTTGAAATAGGAGTGCTGGATCTCGAAAATGAGATGCAATGACATGCAATGCTATGCAATGACATGCAATGCTATGCAGAATACATGCAATGACATGCAATGATCTGTAATGACTTATGAAATGGACAAACACTGGATGGAGGTAAAAATTTGGTGTGTTTACACCTGATCGGGCAGAAAATGGAAATACCTTATTGTTCGAGGCTCAGGTTTGTACCCTTATCCTGATCGGGCGGAAGATGAAATACCTCTTTGATTGAGGCTCAGGTTTGTACCCTTATCCTGATCGGGCAGAAAATGAATGGAATCCTCGAAAGAAGAGACCATGATGGAACCTTTGGATTTTGCACAATAAATCCAATAGGGTTTTTGCAAAAGGAAGGAAAATGGGGTCCCTAAAGCTTTGAAAAGGGGTTGATTTTGGGCGTCTCATTGCTGAGACTAAAATCAGCTTTTGAAATTGCCTTTCGCAAGAAAATGATTGGTGGTTCGACCTCGAACCGAAATGGGACTGTCTATGGTGGGACAGTGGGGACACGAGGAAGTGTGCAAATCTGAGAGTTCATGCTCTCAAAGAAGGGAAGGAATCAAGTCCTTCAGAGGGATTTAAAATTGGTGTCAGGATGCATCGAAGACGGATATCGAGCTCTCACTTTACGTCAGGATAGCTAGAAAGTATTGTCAAAATGTTGAAATTTTGCTGTTGATTCAAAATTTTTGAAAATGTTGCACATTGTTGCAAAGATGTTCTTTCTCTTCTACCCAAAGCATTACCTCCGAGTAAGGTTCACTTTGTAGAATCGAGATTTGAAATCCAAATTGCTCGCAATTGACCTTCTTCAAGGAAGTTATCAATTTCCTTGATACAAGCAGGAAAGAGAATTTGATATTATGAAAGCAATTGATGAAAGAGTATTGATAATAGAATTTCACAAGATTAAAGAGGATTCTTGATAGATCTGGCAGCTTGATATCGTGAGAGCTTCTCTCTTGATAATCTTTCTGCACTTTTTTGGCTCTCTGGGTTTTTGCTACACTCTCCTTCATTTTGGAGATATTTTGACTTTTTTTTCTCTCTTTCTTTTTCCTCTCTTGCTCTCTTTTGGAAGGGTACGTCACAAACTCCTTCATCTTTGAGATGTTTCGATCCTTCTTGGATGATGGGTTTGGAGATCTTTGGATGATAGCTGAAATTAAATATCTTTTAGGGATTGTCGAGAGGTTCATCGCATCTGCCTTCATCTCGACAGTGCTTTGGACTTTCCCAGGAAGGACCCGTCACAAACTCCGTCATCTTGGAGATGTTTCGAATCTTCTTTGGCCCCAGGGGTCTACTCGCCTAATTCGCCTTCATCTTGACGACAGGTGAAAGATCCCTTTTGCGGATATTTAATTGCAGCTTAGGTGATTCTGAGGAGACGGGGTTTGGGTAAATGCTCTCTTTTCTAGCACTAAGGATATTTCCACTGCCTCGTCTTTACAAGAATAGCCTTTAAAGATGCGCCATTGACTGCGATCAATATCGATCACCTACGACTTTTCAATAACATTGAATCTTCTTTTCTGGCCATATCGAGGACTTATCCTTCATCCTTTTGGTTGGCCAATAGAAAGAGTTTGAAGTTTGAATCTCTTTTCGCAAAAGCTTCACTCTTTTGGGAGTAATGCTAAAGGTAAATTGAGATAAAGGTTTGTGCAATAAAGATTCTGAAATCAACAATTAATTGATTGACAAATTGATAAAACTTTCTTGAAATCCTTAGTGAAAATGAGTATTTGAAATCCGGCTCAACACATCCGTGACGAAAATTCTCCTCTCCTTTTCCCCAAAAAGAGAGACTCAGGCTTAGCCCTTACCTGAATGGGAATTGGGAAATACTCCTCTCTTCCCTGAAGAGGAGGTGTTTGCAAAATGAACTTTCGAAGAGAAATTGAGCTTTCATCAAAGCTCCCTAATATTAGGCTTCTCTTATGGAAAGGGGGCCCATAATAGTGAGGTCTGAAAATTGGGTCATGAAAGGAACGAGTCCATCACACTCTCCCTGCAAGGGGGGTCCTTCATGACGAAGATGGCCTAGTATGAAATTGGGGGGTCACAAGAAAAGCGAGTCTCCGTCGAGCCTCTCCCTTTGAAAGGGTTCCTCGTGTGAAATTGGAAATTGTTTTGCAAACAGTTCACAAAGACGCGAGTCCCTTCAAACTCTCCCTAAAAAGGGGCTAAGTGAACAAATTGGATAGCATGCAAAAGAACGAGCTCCCTCGAACTCTCCCTAAAAAGGATCTTTCGCAAGAGGAAATGATTGAAATTGGATATTGAGATTGATTGACCCAAAGGTCGAAATTGGAAATTGGAAAATTGGTTGCTGGAAATTGAATGACCCGAAGGTTGAAATTGGATGACCTACGGTCGAAATTGAGAATTGGTTTGACCCAAAAAGGTCGAAATTGAGAATTAGTTGACCGAAAGGTCGAAATTGTGTGACCCGAAGGTCGGAATTGAGAATTGATTGACCTAAAGGTCGAAATTTGGAAATTGAGTGACCTAAAGGTCGAAATTTTGGAAATTAGGCGAACCGAAGGTCAAAATTTGGAAATTGATTGACCCGAAGGTCGAAAATTGGAAATTGATTGACCTGAAGGTCAAAAATAGGAAATTGATTGACCCGAAGGTCAAAAATTGGAAATTGGTAATTGAAATTGAGAATTGGAAATTGGGTGACCCAGAGGTCGAAATTGGAGAATTGCCTGATTTGAAGATTTAAATTGGAATTTGGAGGTCAAAATGTCAAATTTGAGCAATCGACAGACCCTGAGGATCAAAATGACTTGTATCAACAAGGGAGAATGATGAGTTCGAGTCAGAGCTCGAATAAAATATAGAGATCACGAGTCGGAACCCGGATCAACAGAAGAAAATGAAGCGCTCGAGTCAAGGCTCGAGTAACTAAAGAGATCTCAAGTCGGAACCCGGATCAACAAAAGAAAATGAAGAGCTCGCATCTGAGCTCGAATAGGATAATGAGATCACGAGTCGGAACTCGGATCAATAGAGAAAATGAAGAGCTCAAATCTGAGCTCGAACGAGGTAATGAGATCACGAGTCGGAACTCGGATCAACAGAAGAAAATGAGAGGCTCGAATCAGAGCTCAATTAAGATAATGAGAACACGAGTCGAAACTCGGATCAACAAAAGAAAATGAAGAGCTCAAATCAAAGCTTAAATAAGATAATGAGATCACGAGTCGGAACCCGGATCAATAAATGAAAATGAGGAGCTCGAATCTGAGCTCGAATACATAGAGAGATCTCGAGTCGGAACTCGGATCAACAAATGAAAATGGTTTGAATAAAAACCTGAGTCGGAACTAGGTTTTCTGAAAAATTGGGATTTTGAAAATGTGCCAGTTTGAGTACTGGATTTTGAGATAATACCAGTCCGAGCGCTAGGTTTTGGTTCAGTATTGGTGATGACCTTTCGATTTTGAATCGTTTAGGAATCGTGATGGGACTGTTTGTTGAAATCCCAATACTGACCAGATTGTTGCTAATGCAGTTGGATGCAAATGAATATGAATTGATGCATATGAATGCACATGTGCATGAAATGAGGAATTTGTATATCCTGCCTGCATATAGAACAAAATTTTAAAATGCCCCAGTGTAACTGGGAAAGAAAGTTGGATCATTATTTGAAGGAAACAGGAAGGATTACAAGAGGAGAATAAATGTTTCAAGTATAAAACTTTTTCAAGTGTCGAGCATTAATAGGATCTGGCAATTCTACCCCATCGGCATTGATGAGCCGATATGAGTTGCGAGGTAATGCTTCTTTGACAACATAGGGACCTTCCCAATTTGGCGACCATTTGCCGTCGGGACGATGCTTGAGATAAGCTGTGGATCGAAGTACTAAATCATTGACTTTGAATCTTCTTTCGATGATAGACTTCGCATATTGCCTGGCTACTCTCTGACGATAGGATTGAGCATGCTCTGCTGCTTTTAGCCTTCTCTCGTCGAGTAAGTCTAGCTGCACTAGTCGCTGCTGCTGGTATTGATCAAGAGGTAATTGCAGAAGTGAAGCAAATTTCAAAGCGGGCTTCTGAACATGTAGCGGCAATACTACTTCTGTCCCATAGACTAGTTCTGATGGGGTAGCATTCGTTGGTGTACGAATGGTGGTCCGATAGGCCCATAGTGCATCGTGGATCTTCTCATGCCAGTCATGGCCTGTTTCCACAGTTCGCTCCAAGATACGAATTAAAATCTTGTTGGTGGCATCTGCCTGACCATTCCCTTGAGGATAATATGGAGCGGAAAAATGGTGATAGATCTTGAATTTTGAGCAGAATGTCTTCATCTTTTCATTCTTGAAATGACTGCCATTGTCTGACACAATGTCATGTGGGATGCCGAAACGGCAAAGGATGTTCTTGTGAATAAAAGAGACCACGTGTCGGCCTTCTACTGTGCGAAGAGTGATGACTTCTACCCACTTGGTGAAATATTCTGTTGCGGCAAGGAAGTATTTGTGGCCATTTGAAGTTGAAGGAGTGATGGGACCTACGACATCGAAGGCCCACATGGAGAACGGCCATGGAGAAACAACGGATTATAAATATGTTGTTGGCGCATGGATGGAAGGTGCGTGTATCTGACATTGCACAAACTTCTTCACATAATAATAACAGTCTTGTTGCATAGTCTTCCAGTAGTAACCTGCTCTGATGATTTGCTTGACAAGGGTTTGGTAGCCGACGTGACCACCATAGATACCTTCATGTGCTTCTCGCACGATTTCTTTGGCTTCGTCTTTATCTAAACATCTGGAATACTCTGAACTGAATCCACGACGATAGAGGACATTTGCCAGAATGAAGTATCGAGTAGACATACGCTGGATTGCTCGCTGCTCTTTCTTTGAGAGTTCTGGAGGAAACTCGCCAGTTTCTATGAAAGTTTTGATATTGTAATACCAAGGCTTCTTCCTTTGTTCAGCCTGGTTTACCTGTTCCGCTGGAATGAAGGCAGGTTGGTCAAGTCTGCCAATTTCAAAAGAGCGACAAGATTCTCCATTCTTGAATGACATAATGGAGTCTAAACTGGCTAGGCTATCGGCCACTTGATTAAAATCTCTCTTGATGTGAAATAACTGAAATTCTTCGAACTTGCTGATAAGAGCTGAAACAATTTTCTGATAGGAAAATAGCTTCTGATCTTTGACTTGTCATTCGGCTCGAACTTGATTGACAACAAGTAATGAGTCACCGTAGGCATGTACTCTCTTGACATTGAAGTCTAATAGAATCTTTAGACCTTGAATCAGGGCTTCATACTCGACCATATTGTGAGTGCATTGAAAGTCGAGCTTGAGAGAAAATGGAATCATCTCCTTCTCAGGAGTGATTAATAGGATTCCGATGCCTATTCCAGCCATATTCTTAGAACCATCGAAAAATAAATTTCAGACTGGAAATTGCTGGATGTTGCATATTTGCTCATCAGGGAAGTCATCTTCGGCTTTCACTTCTTCGGCCAGAGGAAAATCCGCCAATTGATCTGCAATTGCTTGGCCTTTGATTGATTGCTGCGAGACATATTCTAAGTCATACTGCATCAGTAAGACTTGCCATTTGGCGACTCGTCCGCTTAGGAAAGGTTGCTCTAAGATGTATTTGAGGGGATTGAGTTTAGACAGGATTTTGACTTCTGATGCCAACAGGTAGTGTCTTAGCTTCTGACACATCCATACCAGAGCTAAGCAGGTCTTCTCTATTTGAGAGTATCTCTTCTCATAATCTATAAAAGTCTTACTCACGTAATAAATGGCATGCTCTATCAAGCTACCATCTTTGTATTGCGCCAAGAATCCGCCGCATGCGACTTGATTGACTGAGATGTATAGCAAAAGAGGTTTTCCCAATTCTGGTGGCTTCAGGATGGGGGGATTAAGGAGATATTTCTTGATTCGATCGAACGATTGCTGGCACTCTGGTCCCCATTCGAACTTCACTCCTTTTCTGAGTAAGTGGTTGAAGGGCTCACATCTCATCGCCAAATTAGAAATGAATCGCCGGATTGACTGCATACGTCCTTGAAGGCTACGTAGTTCTTTGAGATTCTTCGGGGGTGGCATATCAATGATAGCCTTTGCTTTAGCCGGGTCAACTTCAATTCCCTTTTTGCTTACCAGAAAACCCAATAGTTTGCCTGATTCGACTCCAAAGACACACTTTTGCGGGTTAAGCCTTAACTTGTAAAGAATAAGTCTTTTAAAGACTTGATCAAGTGCTTTGAGGTGATCTTCTTCCTCTTTAGATTTCACGAGAATATCATCAACATACGCATCCATGATTTTGCGCATCTGATCATGAAAGATGACAGCCATTGCCCGTTGATATGTTGCTCCAGCATTCTTGAGCCCAAAAGGCATAACTGTATAGCAAAAAGTGCCCCAAGGCGTAGTAAAGGAAGTTTTTGATTGGTCGCGGACGGCCAACTTAATCTGATTGTAGCCGGAATATCCGTCCATGAAAGAGAACATGGCATGTCCTGTCGTGCTATCGACTAGAAGATCGATGCTTGGAAGTGGATAGTCATCCTTCAGAGTTGCCTTATTGAGGTCTCTGAAGCCTATGCAAATCCTCACTTTGCCGCTTTTCTTTGGGACAACGACGATATTGGCTAACCAATCTGGGTAGTCAATAGCTCGAATAAATCCTGCTTTGAACAGATCTTCAAGTCCTTCCTTGACTTGTTGTTCTATTCTGGGATCCATTTTTCTCAGCTTCTGCTTAACTGGTTTAGCATCCGGTTTTAAGACAAGACGGTGTTCGACTAATTTGGGGTCTAAGCCTGGCATGTCTTCATATGTCCATGCGAACACTTCTTCATGCCGCTTGAGAAAATCTGTAAGACTTTTCTTTTCTTCCGGACTCAGACTGGTTCCGATCTGGAGAATTTTGGGATCTTCCTCTGAACCGATATTGACACCTTCAGTTGGATCTTGTACTAGAGGAGATGGTTCATCTTGCTTCTGAACAGTGGCGAACTCTGGTAATTCCTGAAGAGACTGATCATATTCTGCACAATCATCTGACTGCTTTGCAATCTTATCATTTCCGGTGCTTGCTTTGATTCTGTGAATTGTTGTCGACTTCTGAAAGGCCTTGGGATTGAGAACGAGCTTCTTGATTGTCTGAGAAGTCATTCTAAAATTTTGGAGAAGAAATCTGGTTCAAACAAATCGGCCTATAGTAAGACAAACAATCATTTGAAGAGAACCATGCATAAAATGGCATTGAATTATAAAATGATGAGACAAACAGAAAGGGAGTAGATGGCATCCGGATAGACAAAGAAACTTGGAATTTTATTGATTGAATTGATCAATGATATTGGTAAAATGAGACATTTATTTGGAAAAGAATAGAAAGAAAATAACAAATGGTCTTCATTGTGCTCCTTTGACAAAAACAGTCTTCCTTGATGAGCTTCCTCCGGAGAACCCTAGTCCTGCTCTATGGGGATGATGTTTCTGGATCATTGGCTCGATGCGGCCATCTTCGTTCTTGCCGAGTCCCTTGAAGGGTTGATAGCCATGCTTCAGGAGTAACTCAAATCCCTTTTTTGACTTCATGAATTGTGGAAACAATGGGTGATCCTTAATGGTGCTGTAGTCGATTCGGTCTCCAACCTTGAAGAATTGAGGACCTTTTCATCGGGTCGTGGCTACTGTGTGCAGAGATGGCTCTGATGATGCCTGAAGTATTTCTCGATTCTCTCCGAGATTGATCTCTTCACTTTCTCTGATGCTGGGAATATCTGCATTGAATGATGGCCGAGAAATCATGGGCTGCAGGAGCCTTTCTTCTGGGTCTTCTCCCAGTATTGTGGTAATCATTCCACCTTTTGACCACTTCACACATTGATGTAGGGTGGAAGGCACTGCATTAGCATTGTGAATCCATGTCCTTCCGAGCAGCAAGTTGTAGGTTGGTGGTACATTAACCACGTGAAAAAGCATTGAATGCACTGAATAGTTGATAAACACCTCCAGGAATATCTTGCCCTTGGCCGTTTGACCATGATTGTCAAACCCATAGATAGTGATGGGATCCGGAATATATTCTTTATCCTTGATCCCTAATGCCTTTGCGATCATTTCAGGGCAAATATTGAGGCTACTGCCTCCATCGACCAGTACATGAGGTACTGTCATTCCTCTGACCCGAACGATAATGTAAAGAGCATTATTATAAAAGGAATGAGGCTTTGGAAGGTCCTCATCTGAGAAGGTGATTGGCGCATTGGTCATGGCAGAGTTTACAATCTGTGCCATGTCTTCAGGAGTGGTACTGGGTTTAACTTTGATTTTCCTGAGTAAATCATCCAGTACTTGTCGGTGCTTGCTAGAATTCTTGGCCAAGTCAAGGATGGAGACATTGGATAAAGCGGTCAGAGGCTTCTGACTTGACCTGTCTGGCCTTGGTCTAATGATTTGCTTGAAGAAGTCAGGAGTTCCTTTTGATTTGGGAACTGACTTCACAGGTGCTTCCGAAACTTTCATTTTACTGAATGCTGAGATTAAGTCCATCTTCTTGGAATCTGGAGCTGCTTGTCGTAGCACCGTCACCTGATGCTGAACTTGGAGATCTTGCGCAGAACATGGCTTGATATGTTCATGCGGTAGAAAGGGTTGTGCAGACACTACTGCTGTGGTGTGTGAAGGGAAGGGGTGATTGAGAATGTCCATTTTCTCTTCTTCTTCTCCTTCTACCAATAGATTCTTTTCAATGAGATCTTGCACGATGTTTTTGAGAACAAAGCAGTTCTCGGTGTTGTGTCCCACTGTCCTGTGGAACTTGCAAAACTGATCTTTCCATTTCCCCATGGGCACAGGGGGATCGGCCAATCTGGGCAATTTGACCATCTCTTTCGATAGCATGTACTCGAGCACATCCTCGAGTGATTGGTCAAGGGGAGTAAACTTTCTGTCGTAGCTCCATCCTTCATGTTTGGTCTTCTCACGCAGTTTCGGCCCTTGATCCTGCTGAGGAGGCTTGCTGTACTGAGGAGCAGGATTTGCTTTCTGATCCTTGTTGTTTGAACTGCCTGAGCCATAGCAGTAATCCTTCTTCTGCCCTTTGTATCAATTTTGGTCTTTGTTGCTGTTGCTGGCAGAATAAGTGAAGTGAGCTTTCTTCTTCTGCTCACCTTGGGAGTTGATCTTGGAAAAGGTAAAGCCTTCATAGACTCCATTTTCCACACTTAGTTTGAGCCATTCGGCTCGTTCAGTCAACTCAATGAAGGTCCTGGATGGTGCTGTGGAGATCAATCCTCTTAACGGCTATGAAAAATTGTTGAGGATCAGGGACAATGCATGCCTTTCCGAGATAGGATCTCTCATCTTATTACAGGCTGATCTCCATCTGTGAATGAAGTCCTGTGCTTTTTCATTCTCATTCTGCCTTAAATTGCAGAGATGACTCAGTGTAGGCAGCGCTTCTGTGTTGAACAAGAAGCGTTCAATAAAGAGATTCACAACTTTGTCGAACTCCTTGAGCTCGATGGGGTTGATATGCTCAGCATACCACTTGGCTGCAACTCCTTCCAAGCTGCGGGGGAAGCATAGAAACAATGCTCGGTTATCCCTCTTAAACCGAGAGCATTCAGCAAAGAAGGTAGCGAGATGAGCTTTTGGGTCGCCAGAACCATCGAACTTGATGAATTTTCGGGGGAGATTCTCCAGATCATCATCCCCTTCTAAGCCGTCATAGAAGTCCTCATTGGTGAAGACTTTCTTGCCCTTGTCGCGGGCTTGCAGATCCTTGACAACTCGGGCCATTTCCTTGAACTGCGCTTGCAAAGGCTCTTCTTTATCTCTGCTCTTTGATCTGCGGCTTTTACTTTGGCCACGCTTCTGAAATGCCGGAGGCACTTCATATTCTTCATCTGTGTTTTCAGTTGAGTCTGATTCATCTGAAATCTCTTCTGGCTGGATCTGCTTCTTGGGAGCCTTCTTACTCCTACGACCATGGAACTTTTCTCTGAATGGATTCCTTTCTGAGCTGGTCTCGGGCTGCTCATTCATCATCTTATTCATCATTTTTTTGAACATGGCATACATTTGAGGGTCTATGCCATCGTCTTCTTGCTGCTGTTCTTGACTCTTCTCGGATCGAGGGGAACCCATTTCTTCTTCCGAGGCTGACGAGTACTGGGATGCCGTGGTTCTTTTGCCTGATCTTGTCTCAACCATCAAATGGTATGGATGCTCTCTGCAGGGCAAAGACCTGATTAGATTATGAAGGAATTAGCTTTTGGAAGAAATATTTGCTGAAAATATGGTAGACAATTTGGAAAAGATGTCCCATTACTAGGGACTGAGTCGTCGTGGGAATCACGACAATTGTGTTGTCATTCCTTCTGCAAAAGAAATAAACAACGAAAATATGCCTTGTTACCTAGGCGAGGTCGTCAAACCACAATAGAAAGAAAGAGAATTTTATTAAAATGAGAAGAATAAGATTTTATTGATCTTGACAAAGAGGTGGGGGACAAACAATTTGCCACCATTCACGATAGTCGGCAGACACTCTAGGACCTGGAAAGATTTTAAGAGAGACAAAGGAATCTCAGCCGTAGCGGGCAGAGTGATATGCCCCGGACCATTGTGCGGAAGTGAGATCAAACTCTGCCATAACTCCTGATAACAGTCGGGCTTCGACATACTGCTGCCTCTGGGAGAACTGCCGAACACATCTCTCTGGTTGATAGTAAGTGCAGAAGAATGGTCCCAGCAACTTGAACCGCTTGCCATAAGCGTACGTATATCGGGGAGGAGACAGCTGCCGATCAAAATAGTCCCAGACTACGTCATCCTCTTGAATGCTGTTGATCATAGACCGGTACTGCGCCACTGGAAGGAGTTCTTGTCCATTGTATCTGAAAGAGCTTGCTCGGGTTGGAACATGTTGGAAAAACCAGGACTGAAGTGCGTAGATGCATCCTTCAACCAAAATGGATTCTCCAAGTGAGAATCGAGTCAGACCTCGATATAGGAAGGCGAGCGCTGCCATGGCTATAGAGAGGCGATTGGTTTGCCGACTTCCCCATCTTCTCATAAGCTGGATTATTCTGATGTCCACGTAGTTTTGTCCATCTGGGAAGAGGGATAATCCTACAGTGCACAGAACCATCGCATTTTGAATCCTTTCTTTAGCTGTCCTTGATAGCGAGCTGACTTCGACAAAGGTCCTGTACTGGCGGTACAACTCAAGTAGGTCAACATATTCATTTCCTTCTAACTGGATCAGGGGCCAAGATTGACGGCCTGTCATACGAGCTAAGGAGTCTCGGGGGTCCAAACCCTTGACATTGATAAGGAATTGATGTTCTAACGGATCTCCTGGTTGACCGGCTGGTTCTGGTAACCCCATGATTTCTAAAAATTCATCCATTAAGACGGTCATTTCTCCCCATGGGAACCAGAAGGTACACGTCCGAGGATTCCATCGCTCCGCCATTGCATGGATTAGGTTGCCATTGATGGTCTGCTTTCCGACTGCTGATGCCAGCTCTAATCTGCACTCGCTCAAATGGTCCGGGAACATTCGGGAAAAGCTCTTTAGCCAGGAGTAATACCACCGGGGAATGAAAGTTCCGGTGCTAAGAGCTCGATGTTCAGGACGACCTTGTCTCACCTCGAAGGAGATGTGACCTTCAGGAAAGATAGGATCGACTTGACTGGATGCCATCGAACTGAAAACAGAGAAAGATTTAGAATGAGACTTAGGAAAATGTGAGAAATTTTGAAAAATTTTGCAGGCAGGATAAAAGTGCAGCTGGAAATTCGAGATCCAGTAGAATGTAAAATCGCCTGGAGTTTTGGAAGAAATGGGATATTTGGAAAAATCATCCAGGGTTTGAGAAAAAGACCTTGTGGAAAATAAGGATTTTGGAAAAAGACCTAATGAGTTAAAAAACATTCGGAAACATAAAGAGTTGAGAAAATCATACAATCACATCCTGCACAAACATTTATGCACATTCAGCACTCCCTAAAAGGCTGACTCTAAATGCATCATTTTGAAAACAGTTGTAGGACCCTAATCCTAACTCTAGGTTCAGATCATCTTTGTCCAATCCAGTTATGCCGATATACTCGAACCGAAATCCGAGGTACGTGGCATAGAATTTTAACTCCGGTTCTAAGGTAAGGTTTTCCAACATCCTTGAGCGCCTACCGATATACTTCGGACTGTGGCCCGCGGTACGTGGTAGGGGGGTGTTAACCCAAATAGTTGGCCCAGTTGTGAGGCTCTGTCCCGAACTATGGTTCTGGAAGAGAGCCCAGCAACGTGAAGACCGGGTAATGATAGGTAATGGAGATTTTGAAAAAATGATCACATGCAAGAAATAGAGGGCTCTAAATCCTAGAGAGATAGATTTTGAAAACTTTGAAGAAGCATACATTGTTTGCATTCAGATCCTAAATTGAGGAGGGTTGTATTTAGACCTAAGTCTATGTGAGCATGAAAATTTCTCCTCAATATGGTCCTACCAAACCATGCCTAAGCTATATGCAATCAATGTCAGCTAGGTCAGAATCTAGGCTCTTAGGCTCACATGATATTGAAAGTAAAAGAGCTGACATTTTGTGAACATAATTTTGATAATTAAACTAAGTCAAGCATAATTTAGGTCAGACAAGGATAGGTCCCATCACGGTCGCCAAACCTGTTATCGTCGCGAAATTTTTCCCCCATCTTCCCTTCCTTGCGAAAGAGAGAGAGGGAAATGCTTTCGCGATTCAAACTTGACCGGATTTTGGAAAATGTTTTGAAATACTCGCCTCCGTTTTAAAAATTGCAGGAAAATCCATGGGATGGGGCTCGACCTGTCGGTACGAGGTTCGACCGTTCCTGCCGCCTTTAACAGGGGTAATCGAACCAAGGACCAAAATTATGCTTGACTTAGCGAAATTATCAAAGTTATGTTCTATCCTAAATGCACAGAGAATTCAGGCATGTGCTATGAGATTTTGGAAAATGCAACTTGGGAAAACATGATGTATGCTTGAAAAATATTTGGAGTTGAAAAGATTCTCTTAGGAAAAAGCTGAAAGTCAATTTCTCAGGAAACTCAGATGAAAAAGATTTGAAATCTCAGGAAAGTTCATAAAGACTTGGGAAAATTATGAATGGTTGAAAATCCTGGGAAAATGGAAGTGATTCTTGAGAAAAGATGAACCTTTTGAAAAGGGAAACACTTCTTAGGAAAACTCGAACTTTGAGAGTTTTCTTAGGAAAATGATGGAAGATTTATAGGAAAACTCATTGGAGAAGAAAATTCAAAACTTGGGGAATCGAAATCCTGGAAATTTTACCTTTTGAAATACTTGAAAATCGATTTTGGATCTTGGAGAAAGATTGGAAAACTCTTTTGAATCTCTTAAGAAAATATCATTTTCCTGGGAAAACTGTGGAAAAACTTGTCTTTGGAAAACCAATTTTGAAAAATCCTTAGAGTTTCTTTTGAAATCGATTTCTTGAGAATGAAGTTTTCTTTGAGAAAATCTTGAGAAAATCAATGATTTCATGATGCAAATGACATGAGTGAATGAATGCACTTTGAAAAGATTTTCTAAGAGATTTGTTGGAAAATGTGTGCATTAAGTCAAGATAAATCCTTCACATATTCTGACTGTGGCCATGAATATGTTCAGAATTTAGTTGATTTGATGCACATGATTTTGAAAACTTTAGAAATATGATGTGCATTTTAAGATAGCCTAAGAGTGTAGGCTCAATGTGACTAGTAGAAAGATGACGGATCTGGGTCTCGTCCATACTCCGACTAGGGCCGTAAATATGGATCCCACCGAGTCCATCAACTCCCTAAGAGTTGGTGCACGTGCCATTCGTGAACATCCATAGTGCTTTTGAAATAAAATGCGTGAATCACATAAGCAAGATAGTACATAAATTCAAACTATATGATATGCATCCTAGTCTAAGCAGAAAATTAACTCTCTTATTCCAAAATTTACATTATTACATCACTAAATAAAGAAAATAAAAGAAATTTGCAGACTTCAGCTCCTTCTTTTGAATGTCCCTGCCAAACTTGAAATAAGGTTAGCTTAAATATGTGGGTTTTTCCAAAATTTTCCAATAATATTATGAAATTATTGGATTTAATTGGATATAAACCCTATGATCATGCTTCCTTGATATTTGAAATGATGTAAATGCAGGGAATTCAGTGGAAAACAGTTTGAAATTCGGAATTGGGGTCAAAATGACCAAAATACCCCTAAAATTAAAGTTACACCTTTAAAATCAGGGTTTTTTGAAGGAAAACTTAGTAAAATTGGGATTTCGAAATTCAAATTGAATTCAATGATGATGAAATGCAGTATGACATGCTGCTAAACACATTAGGACTGTAAAATCAGAATTTGGCATTTTGCAATTTATCCAAAATAACGAATTTCGCTTGTTTTTCACTTGGATCCGGGTCCTGCGGGACCCTGTTTTGGTATTGTGGCTAATCCGAACCTCAAATGGATTTCAAATTGCACCAAATTCGGTATGAAGCATCTACTTACTCTGATAAACAGCCTAAAATGCTAAAAATCACGAAATGATATGATTTAAATGCTACAATTCAAAGAAAGTCCTAAAATGGTGGATTTTGCCTATGGATCCAAACCAAATGCAATGCTTAACATGATAATGCAAGATTTACACCATGAAAACTTATGATATTTTGAAGACTGCTAAAGGACCCGAAATGGAACATTTTTGGTTTTACAGCCTCGGGATTTGAGCCACGGTGAGTTCAATAACAGGGATTTAGTTCTGACAGAGGTAAAAATCACACTAATCTGATGTAAAACGCTAAAAAAATATCAAACAGCCATGGAAATTTATGAAATTAATCAGAGCTACTCACGACACCTACATGAACAACTTTTATGTTCATGACTTCAGCATTTGATCAACGGAAACACAGATAAAAATATAACTATTTCTGCCTAAATCAACAGAACAGACAAATGTAGAAAAACAGAAGGCTGACAAGAAAAATTCAAAGCAGGTGTCAACACTGTTCTAAAAATCACAGGCTTTTAGATGCAAACATAAGACACCCCGTACATAACTTTCACTTTTTACAGTTTTGGATTTGGAGCAACACACAAAGAGAAACCATAGCCCTAAGTCGATCCAAAATCTCAGAGGCCCAAATTAGGCTCTGACACGTGTCCCGAACTCTCGGATTTTTGTCAGACATTAAAAAACTCAGAAAAATCTGAAAAACTCATATTAAAAACTAGACATTCTCCCGAGTTCAGAACATTTTTCGGATCAAAAATCGGATCTCCCATAGAGGATATCTCGATTTTACAAGTCGGCAAATGATTTTCAAAACGCATCCCGGGTAACAAAACCCGACTTTCCATTTTGAATGTTTACCGCAGTAAACAAATTCAAATGCCTCCGAAATTTTGGCAAACTTTTAGGGACACCTAAGGGCGCATTTCGTGAGTTTTTGGGGATTTTTAATAAAAAACAAATGCATGAAATGACGTGTGGACTGACTGACAAAAACAGAGACCTACTGAAAATGAGTAGAGTTGAAATAAATGTTAAACTAATCCTAATTAATTCATGAAATATGCTAAATGAATGAAATAAAATGCAAATTAAACCTAGCTAAATGCATGAATATTAAAATCATCAAGGAAGCATAATTAAACGTTTTATATATTTCATTTTATGAGAATAGCTCAATCCATCTCTCGGATGAGCTCTTTCTTCAAACGACTCCCGAATCGAATTATGGAATCAAATCAAGGGAAAAAGAAGTGCACCTTGCTTCGTTACGCAGCGTAGAAGCTCTTAAGAGGGGAGGCTATCACGAGCTTTCTTCGTCCTTCGCTCCGAGCTTCGGATGGTTCACCAAAATTGACCTATGCTTGAATCGAATTGGCCACTGCACGAACTTTACTCCACCTTCTCCAATGAGCCGAAGGGGGCACGATTTCCAAAGTTCAAAATCAGATTTTAGGGAGGCTAGGTCGGATTTTCAAGTTCACAAAAATGGTCTCCAAAGATGCTCTCTTCTCCTGGGCGTGGAGCCTTGTTTTTGTAGATTTTCTGAAAAATTTTGAATTTCAAACAGGCTCAATCTGAGCCCTCCATGTGGCGCCATCTCAGGGGGTGCTATCTGGGGGTTTGAAATTCGAATTTGGCTTTTGCAGGGAGCCCTCAGGTGGCGCCACCTCATGGGGCTATTTTGATTTTTGAGAAAAATAAAAAAAATGGAAATTTTGTGGGTGAGACACCTCAGCAGGGGAATTTAGAATTTTTCAAAAGCTTGCTTGATTCTCTCTGCAGGGAACTCCCAGATGGCGCCACCTCAGAGGGTGCTATCTTGGAATTTGAAATTCAAACTCACCTTTTGTAGGGAGTCCTCAGGTGGCGCCACCTCATGGTGGGCTACTTTTATTAAAAATAAAATAAAAATCAAAATGGAGCCAAGTGGAGTCCTGGAATGGTGCCACCTCAAAAGGTGTTCTGAGATGTAAAGTTGGAACAGTAGGGGCATGCCATGTGGCGCCACCTCTGGGGGAGTTCAAATGTTTGAAATTTTGCTTTTTCTGCAGGAAAGGAGAGGCTGACATGTGGCATTTCCTCAGAGTGGCTCCTACGATGCCATGTGGCAGGAGAACATGAAGGGAGGAAACAAAATGTGCCACCTCATAGGGGGGTTTTTCTACTTTTCCTGATGCAGGGAGGTCTGAACATGTGGCAGACAAGTGTCAGCTGTCTGGAGAGGCCTTCTCAAATGGCACCACCTCAGAGGAGAATTTGAATTTTTAATGGAGGTTGGCCCTGAAGGAATGGGGGGTGGACATGTAGCGCCACCTCAGGGTGGCTCCTACAATGCCATGTGGCAAGAGGGAGGAAAAGGAGGGAAGGGACATGTGGCGCCCTCATAGGCCATCTGGAAAAATCAGAGCTCCGGATTTGCGCCACCTAGGCCTTGTTTGAAATTTTGAATGGTTTGCTTTTTCTGAGGAAAACCAGGAGTGACATGTGTCTCCTACTTTTCTGAGAAAAGTAGGGAGAAGACATGTGTCCTCTACTTTTTCTGAAGGAGTTAGGAGGGGACATGTGTCACCTGCTTTTTCTTAAAGAAGCAGAGAATGACACGTGGCAGAGGGGAGAGAAGGAGGGCAAAGCCATGTGGCGCCATCTCAGACAAGATGAAAAAGGTAGAAGTTCAGGATCTGCGCCACCTATGAGGAGATTTGAAACTTTGAATTCTAGTTTTTCTATAGAGAGCAAGAAATGACACATGGCACTTGCTTTTTCTGAGGAAATGAGAGCTTGACATGTGTCCTCTGCAGGAGACACACTCCAAATGGCGTCACCTCAGAGGAGACAAGCCTACCTTTTCTGGAGGAATCTAGGAGTGACATGTGTCTCCTACTTTTCTGAGAAAAGTAGGGAGAGACATGTGTCAAGCTACTTTTCTAGAAGGAGGGAGAGGTTGGCGTCACCTCAGAGGAGACAAGCTCCACTTTTTCTAGACAGGACAACCTATGACACTTGGCATCTCCTGGTGTTCTTTGAAATGACACATGGCGCAGGATGGATAGGGTGACACATGGCCGATAAATGGGATGACATGTGGAGGCTTCTTAGGGTAGCCCCACACTGACACGTGGCAGAAGAGGGAAGGTGACATGTGGCACCAACTCTAGGTGAACCCTATGCTGACACATGGCATGTAAATGGGAGGAGAGAGAAAGGACAAGTGGCACCAATCCAGGGGACAAGGCTCCTATTTCTTTGGGTTTTTTTCAAAATTCAAATTTTCAAAAAGGAAAGCTTGTGTGACACCACCTCAGTGTGGGTCCCACATTGCTTCTTTATTGAAATAAGGATTAAACCACAACTTCTTTTTGGAATTTTCATAAAATCTTGGACTAACAGGAAATTTTGGAAAGAGTTGACCCTGTAGGGCGATTTTGTAAAAGAAGGATATTGGAATAGCTGACAAAAGGCAAAATATGAGTTGAAATTCAATGAAAATTATCCAGATTGTTTTTCTGAGGAAATATTTTGAAATTCAGAGTCCTGGGGGTAAAATGAGAAGAATTGATAATTTTGAAGACCCAGGGTTTTGAAATCAATTTTGAAAAGAGTTAAAATTCTAATCTGGATTGAAAATTTTGAAATCAAGGGTTCTGGACCTCGAAATGACATGCTGTGCAGTGCAGTGATTTGAAATGCTCGTGCAATGATATGCAATGTCATGTCTTATGCAATATAATCTTGAACCAAGACTTGAAGATTCTTGTATTCTGTCAGGAGTAAAATTTTGACTATCTGAGACAAAATAGAGAAATTTTGAGAGTTGCAGATGAAATTTGGACTTTTGCAAGGTCCGAGCTCAGAAAATGACCATTTTGCCCTCCAGCGATTTCAGAGGCTGGATGTTGATGCTTGGTGAAAATGTCGGGGAGGTGAGTGAAAATTTGGGGTGTTTACAGGTATCTCTTAGTTGTCAATCATTTAATTGATTTTAGTACTACTCACATTTAGTACGTTCTAATTTCGCGGACGAAATTCTTTTAAGGGGTAGGGATGTAATACCCATAATTTTAGGCATTTATTTAAATATATTATAATATATATTTCATAATAGAGTGATTTGGGCCTGGGATCCAATTTCAGATCCAGGACCCATAAAGAGATTTTTCGAATAAATTTACCTCATAAATTTGATATATATGTATAAGTACAATAATTTTTAATTAATTAAATAATTCAGAGAATAATTATTTAATAGGGGTGCATAGATGGGTATGGGATCCATATACCGGATCCATATACATATATATATATATATATATATATATATATATATATATATATATATATTTTAATATATCTATATATATATATATATATATGTATAATCATAAATAAATAAAATTTAAATTGCTAAAAGTTAATCCGAGGATCCACAGTTGGATCCATTTGGATCCAACTTGTGGATCCATAAGGTCCGGAGTCAGGTTACGGGTCTCGGGTCCGGACCCGAGCCCCACCCTGTGTAACAGGCTTTTTAAAGAAAGAAAGGGCAACCCGATAAGGGTTGCCCGATAGATTGTAACAGAAACAAGAAAGGGGGCAAGGGGGGAGGGGGTTACGCAGGACGTAACCGACCCCTGCACCTTGGCAAAGAAGGCGGGCTTGGGGCCGATAAAGGGGGGAGTGGAGAGAGGGTTTTGCCCTCTCCACTCAGTCTCTCTCCCTCTTCCTCTCAGTGTGAGCACGCCGGAGTGAGGATTCTGCAGCCGACGAACTTCGGCTACCTGCGACCATCGAAGCCTTCAGCGAGCACCTTTCTCCACGCCACTAAAGAGGGGTGAAACCAGCTTGCATCACCCCCCACGCGGCAGCGCTGACGAAGCTCAACCGACCCTTCTCTTGCAGCCACGACAGCCTCCGATCGCCGGAAAATTCTTCAATAAGGTACGGTGCTTCTTGGATTTTGGGTGAGGGATCGAACCTGAGTTCGATTTTGGGTAGTGATTTGAGAGGTGGGGTTCTTGGCTGCCGGAAAAAAAAACTCAGATGGTAAGGTATTGGGTTTTTCGGTGGCTGCGACCCAGATTTGGGGTTTCTGTCAACCCTAAACCTAAAACCCCAAATCTATGATTTGGGGGTTTTGGATTCTTTTTTTATGAGTGGTGTTTTGTCTTTGCTGGATTTCGGGACAAAGGGAAGGGGTTTTGATTGTGCTATGGGTTGATGTGCCATGCATTTCTCGTGTACTCTGCTGTTATATATATATATATATTTTTTCTGGTCGTGGTGTGGTACTCGAGTGCTATTTCATTGTTCAGGCAAGACAAGGATGCATGTATACTATGGACACTTAGATCCATGTCGATGCTTCTGCATATTGGCATTTTATGTTTGCTGAAGCGTGGATATACTTTCCCCATTAGTATGCACATGATTATGGGATTGCAAGATGGACGATAAAGCGTGCTAGTTGTAGGAGTCAGTAAGTGCACAAGATGAACTGTGTCTGGGATTTTATTGCCCATTCCAGAAAAGTGGCGAGCATACCATATTGGTTGCAAAAAACATTTTTATCTTGTAACTGTCATCTTCATTGTGAAACATAGTCAGAGGGGAATCTTGGCCATACCCCAGGTTTGTGCAAGACTGTATGAACAACAAGTTCCTTGTTGCTTGGTGTAGGTTTCACATTTTGTTTTCATAGCACAAAGAGCTCTAATGTACGTATATGCCAAATATAGGTTTAATATGAAAAACATTGAATTTGCACATTTGAACTTGTACTCCTTATTTATGCAATTACTCAATGGTTTGTAAGCTCTTAATACACAGGAATGACCATCTGTAACTTAATCATGTATAGTGTTAGGTTCAAAATTTAGTGATCATTAGGAGTATACTTGCTAAAATGAATATCAGTTAGTGTTAATGGACTACACTAGTATGTGCTGAACAATTTGTGTCAATTGAATACCTTAGGGTATGCTGAACCATTACTAGAAATCGTATACTCGGTGATATTCTGACTTTCCTACCCTATCATACTAGCGCACCCTGCTATCCTCTGATTTGACATAGTTGGGCTGTATTACAACAATGTGACTTGCTTCCACCATACTGATTTTTATTGCACCATTATGAATTGCTTTCATCGCTCTGATTTTATGGAAACAGTAGGATTTGACTTCACTTGATTAAAGTAACATTGACTATTGGTTTTTGTATTAGGTTACACCAGATTGTTTACTTTTTCCTATTTATGAATATTTGATATACCTTCTCTTGAATGTCTTGTTCTGTTAATATGATTGCAAAGTTTGTTTGGTGGAGGTGCATACATGATGTGAATGCGTGCAACCCTGACATATAAATTTCTAGATCCGGTTTATGTGCTTGTGTGTGGGTGATAACTCATGCTATGAATGAAAGGTTTCATGTATCTACATTATGGGACATGTTTAATTATCATGCATGTATGATTTGGTTTCAAGTGCATGTGCATATATGGGATCGAAGTCTATTGGCATGTATAATCATGCATAAATATTCTCATATACTTATGAAACTATGGATGAATGCATGTGTGTTAAGTGATTACATGACAGCACTTACACATGAATGGTTACACATACATATGACTGCGAAAGCTCATGCACATTGTTAAAATGGTATGAATGAATGTGCATGTGGAATTATGTTGGTATGATTGCATACATTGCAAGTTATGATTTTTGCATACGATGCATTGATGGCCTAAATGGACCATCATCGGCCTGGAGAGCCGTGGGTTTGGTTTGCTTTCACATAGGTTTTTAACTGCATCACGTGAACCACATAAGATGGTTTGGCACATTACTACACTGTTCTAGTGGTTTATACGGGCTGGAGTCCTGAATGGGTCCCCGCAAGGGAGGATGCGGGTTTTCACTTTACTTTTGCATATGGTGTTGCAAACTTAAAAAATTAACTTTAATAAAGATATAATAAGAACAGTGTAATATACATTCTGAGATATCTCATCTGTAGTATGAGAATCTTAGAAATCCGGTCTTGGGGAGACTGTAAGGATACAAAAACTCCGTGTGCTGTAATCTGGTCCCCTGAACCCGATATTGAGGTTCTTTCTCCTGCCCACGGTTTTAGGGAGAGTCCGCCACTTTACCCGGGAGTGGTGTGTTTGACACAACTGTTGTTATGGTACCAAGGAAGTGGCACATGTGAGCGTGAGGTGTCCCTTGTGTCCCCGACATTAGATGTGGAGGTCTAATGTTCTGAAGGTGATTCGGTCGAGGGTTAAGTTAGAACCCAGTAATAAAATACAAATTGTGTGTTAAGCTACCCTGGGAACCTACTTGACCTCGGGGATTATACCCGTTTGGTGTATCCGCGGACAACGGTAATTAAAAAGATGAACTTAAGGTTGTATGCATTTAATAGGGCATGCATATGGAAAGATGGAACTTAAATGAAAGATAACAAAGGAAATCATGCATTGCACATAATCATGCATTTTTCTGTTGTGAATTAGATCATGCATGTTTGAATCATTCTTTATATCATGACATGATTTGGTGGTAGCATATGATTTACTTATTGAAATCATGCTGCAAGGTTTGGTTATTTAGTTCTTGATATATGGTACTGTTTTACTGTTCTTGACTGGTGAGCATATGTATATGTTGGTAGGTATGGATATTTGAATACTGCAAATTTTATATCTGTACTCACTTAAATCATTGTATGAAATCTTATCCATGTTCTTTGTCTCACCTGGTTTCTTTAGAAGTAGATGTGCTCAGAATTTCGGTTCTGACACCCTACTTTGTTGGTTTTTCAGAGGATATGGTGAACAATGAGGCTGGACTGGACTGGCTACTGGGGATGGATGAGAGTCATACTTGAGCTTGTCAGCTTCAGCAGGGGACACAGTGGCTCTATTTTTGCTTCTCTTAGTTCTTTTAAATTTCTGCAGTTGTTACTTCAATTTTGAGTTGTGTATAAGACTCTTATTGGTTCATTAATAAAAGAGTTTTAGTTGGTTGTTATGGATGATGATTGCAACTTCGTTTGTGGTGGTTGGGCTATCCAATGGAAATTGGAACTGTGAGGACCCCAGATCTCTGGAAAGGTTTCCGCATTGAAAAAAAAAATATTCCGCATTTTTAAAGGGTATGGATTGGGGTCGTTACAGGAGTAAATTTGTTATTCTCTTATTATATGTGGATGACATTCTTCTGACTGAAAACGACAATGATATGATTGTTAAAACTAAGTCGTTGTTAAATTCACAATTCGAAATGAAAGACATGGGAGAAGCATCCTATGTTCTTGGAATTAAAATCACTCGAGAGAGAAGCTCCAAACTTTTAAGCTTGAGTCAAAAAAGCTATTTAAATCATATACTCAAGAAATTCAAAATGAGTGATTATAAGCCTGTTAGAACACCTGTGATAAAAGGTGTCAAGTTGAGTAAAAATGATACTCCAGGTAATGGACAGGAAAGGCTAAATGTCCCTTATGCTTAAGTTGTCGGAAGCTTGATGTATGTTATGCTTTGCACTAGGCCGGATATCAGCTTTGTTGTTGGTCTCGTTAGTCGCTACCAGAGTAATCCTGGTTGGCCACACTGGCAAGCAGTAAAGAGAATATTTTGATATTTGAAAGGGACTATAAACCTGAAATTATGTTCTCAAGGTGATACTTTAGAATTAACTGGATATTCTGATGTTGACTTTGCAGGCAGCAGGGATGATAGTAAATCCACCTCTGGATATGTTTTCCTCCTGGGAGGAGGTGCAGTTTCTTGGTCTTGCAAAAAACAAGGCTGTGTAGCACAGCATACTCAGGAAGCGGAATATATTGCATGTAATGCAGCTGCCACATTTGTCGTTTGGATAAGCCGCTTCATTAGTGATTTGAAGCAAAAAATAACCAACGGGCCAGTCCAGATTTATTGTGATAATCAGGCAGCCATCTCTCTTATGAAGAGTGGAACTGATAATTCAAAAAGTAAACATATAATGGTAAAATACCATTATATTCATGATATGATTGAAAGAAATGAAATCAAAGTCAGCTACTTGCCTACATCTGATATGATTACTGATCCTTTAACCAAGGATATATCAGAGGAAATGTTTTCAAAACATGTATTCAGTATGGGATTAAGATATGTCTAATATAGACATATGTCTGGATGAGAAACTCAAATATATAACTCATTCCAGGATATTGATGTAAAGAGAACACTCCAATAGTGGGAGGCCAAAACCTGCATCTAGTTTTGTTTCACATGGCCAAGTGGGAGATGTAAGTAACCGTGGCCATGTTTCACGGAGTTGTTTCAAGTTTCAACCGTTAAAGAGAGAGGAGGGCCCACTCTTTTTCTAACGGTTGAAACAACTCCGTGAAACATGGCCACGATTACTTACAGGCCTTTGTGATAATCTCTTGGCAAATACTTATATCACGGATCATATGCATCTTGCATTATTCTATCATCAATAAAATATTATTTTTCTATAGTTATGTTAACCGCCTTGGGTGAATTTGGTGTGTGAGCCCATTTTGTGGCTTGTGTATGTTCTTTTGGTGCTTTGGTGAAACTCTTTGAGTATCCACCTTTGTTGATATGGTGAACTTCATTGGGAAACCTTGTTTACTTTCGTATTAAAACTTATTTTTGAAAGATTCCTGTCATTGAGTCTTTAGTGACTTTATGTGTTTTTGCTTATGTGTCTTTTGCCCATTGATGATTTATTGACCTGGGTACTTGTGCCCCTCTTGCAATTCTTAGTAGTTTCTTTCTTTGATATTTTATATCACAATTTTATACTTGTTGCAAAATCTCTTGTATGACATATGTGAGTTCATGATTAAAAATAGTTATGTATTAAACATCTACATGAAAGATCTTCATGAATCTCTGCATATGTGCCTTCATTATCTCATAGTAGACTTATGATTTAGTTTTAGCTTCTTAAAACTATTATCCTTGTCTCTTTTTATTGGACCTTTGTGCCTTGATGCACAGTGTTCTTTGATTGGTGAATTTATGAAAGGTAATCCAAAAATTTTATTTTCAATATATTGACTGCTTAAATTGGGCATGATCTGTGTTGATTGCTTGCTTGTTCAAATTTGTCATAAGACATCATATATTGCATATAATTGTATCAATAGACATATTGTTGTACATATGATTGCACTATTTTCATGCTAAGGTTTTCATCTACCTGTATTAGATTTGATTTGAAACTTGTTTTTTCAAATCAATTATTTGATGTGAACTCTTTTTTTTTGAAAATTGATTTATGGGAATATTTATTGCCTTTTTATGGCATTGATTTTGTCCATCACAGAATTTTATATGATGCATCATTTCTCTTGGCCTTGTTATCAGAGATGTTTGTGTCAAAACTGACAGTAGAAACCGAGAAGAGGAGTGGGGGAGAGAGAGAGCAGAGACTTCTTTGGTGAAATCGGCAGCCTTTTCTTTTCTGTACAGCTGCACTAATACTTCATTAAGATAAATAGGGTTAGAGTATTTTTTACATGGACAAAACTGTCCTGTGTTAGTAAAACAAATTACATTAAAGTATAGAACATACACGATCCATATGAATCTCCTACTGGATCCATATCTGATCCATATTCTAATACCCTCCCTTAAGTTGTGCATGGGAGTGAACCATGTGCAACTTGTTTTTCAGGTACCAAAAGCGGTTACTTGTGAGACCTTTTGTGAACATATCAGTGACTTGGTCTTCTGAAGGCACATAAACCGGTTCAATCTCTTTGTCTGCTATCTTTTGTTTGATGAAATGTTGATCAACCTCAATATGCTTAGTCCGACTGTGATGAACCGGATTTAACGCAATTTGTATAGCACTTCTATTATCACACATAAGAGTCGATCTTGAGATATCCTCTCGCATCTCTGTAAGTAGATGCCTAATCCAGGTCACTTCTGTTGTGGTAGCTGCCATAGATCTATACTCTGCCTCTGTGCTAGATCTTGCCACAGTCTTTTGTTTTCTGCTACTCCATGAGACAAGATTCCTTCCAATAAAAACACAGTATCCTGAAACAGACCTTCTTTCATCTGGATCTCCTGCCCAGTCTGCATCTGTATAGGCCAATATGTCATGTTTTGGTGTCCCCAAAGGAGATTGAGCATATACGAGTCCATCACCCACCGTCCCTTTTAGATAACAAAGAATACGTTTGACAGCATCCATGTGATCAGTCTTCGGTTCATGCATGAACTGAGATACTTGATTTACAGAATATACAATATCTGGTCTAGTAAAAGTAAGGTATTGTAACATGCCCACTAAGCTGCGATACTTGCTTGCATCAGGATATAACTCACCATCACAAATACTGAGTTTTTGATTGACAACACTGGGTGTAGGCACAGGTTTGCAATCCGTCATTCCTGCTTTGGCCAGAAGATCAAGAGTATATTTGTGTTGAGTTAATGACATTTTTTCATCCTGTCTGTCCACATCTACACCAAGAAAATATCTCAGTTCTCCAAGATCTTTCATTTTGAACCGCATGCTTAGTAAAGTTTTAACTCGTTGGATATGATCTGGAGCATTACCAGTGATCACTATATCATCAACATATATGAGTAAGAAAACCATAGTGGTTTCATCCCCGTATATGAATAGAGAATGATCTAGTTGGGAACGAATGAAACCGTGGTTCTGAATCTCTAAGGAGAAGCTCTCAAACCATGACCTAGAGGCTTGCTTTAAACCATACAATGCTCTGGTTAATTTGCATACATATTCTTTTGGGTCTCCCTCTGCATAGCCTTGAGGTTGTTCCATGTAAACTTCTTCTTTCAAATCCCCATGAAGGAATGCATTTTTAACATCAAGTTGACTAAGGGGTCACCCATGTTCAATTGTCAGGCCAAGAATCATACGAATAGTTCCCATTTTCACAACTGGGTTGAACGTCTCATCATAATCTTGATCGTATTCTTGAGTAAAACCTTTGGCAACAAGACGTGCCAAAGGTATCGTTCAATGCTACCGTCTGGTTTGTACTTAATCTTATACACCAATTTTGAGCCAACAACATTTTTATCGGGGGGACGACCAACTATCTCTCATGTTTGACACTCATGAAGTGCCTCGATCTCCTCATTCATTGCTTCAATGCATTTGTTAGATTGAACAGCTTGACAAAACCCAAGTGGTTCTTCGTGTTTTTCAATCTTGGATAGAAAGATCTGAAAATCCATAGAGAAGTTATCATAACTCACCCATTTTTCAATAGGATGCCTTATCCTGCCTGATCTTCTTGGTGCCTCTTTATTACTGGACAATGCCACTTGTTCTCCAACAGGTACATCTATTTGCTCTCTGGGTCTCCTGGTATAGACATTTCCTTTGTATCTCGGACATTCTGTTTCTGATACCTTATCTGAAGTTGTCTCATCATGTACGCTTTCAGGAACCAAAGTGGTATGTTTTGTAGTATGTGAAATAAGTTCAGCACTAAGTCATGGATCATACCAATTAGCAGCCGCGTCAATATGTTCACGATTGTGGTCTGCTTTATTTTCTAAAAAATTATTTTCATCAAAGACAACATTTCTGGAAATTCTGATCTTCTTATTGGCGGGGTCATAGCACTTGTAACCCTTGTGTTCATCTGCATAACCTACAAATTGGCATATAGAGGCTTTGTCCTGAAATTTAGTTCTCATCAATTTATCAATGTGTACATAACATCTGTATCCAAAAACTCGTAACTCATCATAATCAGGTTGTACACCAAAAAGAACATAATAGGGAGATTGATCTTCAAGGATAGGCATAGGAAGACGATTTATCACATGAGTGGCAGTGTGAAAAGCTTTTGTCCAAAGACTAATAGGCAAGTTACAACCATGCATCATACTCATTGCACTTTCCACAATATGTCTGTGTTTACGTTCAGCAATTCCATTTTGTTGTGGAGTGTACGGGCAAGAAACTCTACGATGTATCTCATTTTCTTGGAGAAAATCTAAAAATTCTTTGGAGGAATACTCACCACCTCCATCACATTGGAGAATTTGAATATTTTGGGAGAATTGAGTTTTAACGTAGGCATGAAAGTAACGGAAAATAAGAAAAAACTCTGATTTGTGTTTCATAAAAAATATTCAGGTAAAGCGAGAGAAACTGTCAATAAATGATACATAATATTTACTTCCAGAAGAGGAAGGATTGAGGGCTGGGCCCCAAATATCAGAACATATTATCTCAAAAGGCATGGAAGCTCTTTTATTCATTTGATGAAAAGGAAGTACATGACTTTTGCAGACCTGACAACTAGGACACATTTTATCCTTCAATGAAGGTGAAACAGACTCTGAAAGAAAACCATTGGACATTAACTTTTCAATAAAGACTTGACTACAATGACCAAGACGGGAATGTCAGAGATCTGGCTTATTACATTTGGATAAACTTAGGACACTTTTAGAGACATGATCAAACTTGGGCTTCAGGACATTGGAGGTTGGATCTTCATTGAAGACATACATGTTTTCACGTCGCTCTCCTTTAGCGAGCATCTCCTTCGTTTGAAGATCCTTGACAAAGACAGAAGTAGGAGTGAATTCCACAGATGAATTGGTAGAATCAACAAGCTTTGAAACAGAGATAATGTTTTTCTTTATATTTGTTGCATGAACAACATTAGATAAAGGAATGGAAGAAGACTCGGACAAAGGGATGAGAACATTGCCTATGTTTGAAATAGGGTGGTGAGTCCCATCTTCAGTTACAATATTAGATTTACCAAAATAGGGAATCAAAGTAGAGAACTTACCTGCATTGCCAGTGACATGAGTTGCTGCCCTAGAGTCTACATATCATATCCCATCATCACTCTGTTTCAGGTTCAAGTTGGCCATAGCAGACATCAGAAGATCCTTAGCATCATCACTGACCTGAAAGGTACCTGCAGTTCTTGATGTGCCAACATTTCTATTGCTTTGTATTCTATTACGATTTTGGGGGTTGTACCAACAGTTGGCTTTAATGTGACCACGTTTGCTCCACTGGTAGCATGTGGGAACATTTTTTGAAAAGCTGGCAGTGAAATTTGGTGTAGGTAACAGCCCACGTCCACCCTGGAGTTGTGCTCCTCTGCCTCTACCGCACCCTCCTCGTGCACGATCAACAATCATCCTTGTGGCAAAAACATCATGTGTAGATGGTTGTCCGGCTGAAGCATCCGACATGCCTTTTAAAGACATCTCGTACTGGAATAGTTTAGCGCGTAAATCTTCAAAACTGGGCAACGTCGGCAAGCACAATAAAGAAGTGACAAGAACATGATACTCTGATCCTAGGGCATTCAATGTCTGCTGCACTTTTTCTTTATCTGACACTGGATATCCAATAATGGCCAATTGATCTGTGATACTTTTGACTTGATTTAAAAATTCAATAATGGTCATTGCCCCCTTTTTCAAAAGTTGGAATTCACGTTTGAGAAATAACACCTTAGCCTCTGATATCTGAGAGTAGGTCTGAGCTAGAGTCTCCCACAATACTTTAGCTGTGCAATCAACAGGAATAGAAATTAATACTTCTTGCGACAATGTGGAAGTGATGTACGCAACGAGGGCTTGATCTCGCTTCATCCAAGCAACAAATGCAGGGTTGCGAATGATATTTGGCAATCCTCTGTCCTCTTTGGCTTCTTGTGTGATAGATTCTGGAGGCGTTGGAATGGAGTCATCCAAGTGACCTGAAAGGTCTTGACTTCGAATGAAGGGAGTAATCTGCCTTTTCTAGGTCAGATAGTTGTTTGTGTTTAACTTTTCGGAAACTAGTTGCCCCAGGAAATTGGAAGAAAGAACAGAGTTTGTTGAACTATCCATTTGCAGAAATTTATGGCAGAAATAGACTTTATGACAGAAAGATCAAGGTTGGTTGAAATAAGACTGATATCGTAAAGGACTCAGAAATCTGCTTTATGATAGAAGAATCAGTATTTGTGAGACAAATAACGAACCATGAACAGATCTGGGTTTAGACAGTTGATCTGGGTATTGTCTCAATATCTGTGAGACAAATAAGAAACCATGAGCAGATCTGAGTGTATTCAGATCTGTGAATGGAAAAACGAGCCTTAAATGGAGTTGTAGAGGTGTGTTAAATAAGGAGAATGTAACCAGACTAGATTCTTGTGACCAAGAGAGGTCACGTGAAACAAGGACAACACAAACAGAAGAAAGGGGATAACTTGGCTGGATTGACCAGTCTAGACAAAAAGAACTCAAAACAGAGGAACTCGACTGGGGTGACCAGTCCAAACCAGACCAGATTTACGTGAGAGGACACGTGAAACAGGGGGAACTCGAAAATAAAAGAACTCGGCTAGGGTGAATGATCAGTCCAGATCAGATTCACGTAAAAGGATACGTGGAATCAGCTTTTCCAGAAATAACGAGGAGAAACAGGAATAACGAGGAGAGAAACAAAAAGAAAAAGGAAAAACAAATTGTGACCTGTCGAGGAGGAGAACACACCTTTTCCAGAAATGAGGCGTGACCTGACGAGAATGAGGATGCAGCTTTTCGCGTCCCTGATGAAACTCGTTTTACTCCCAGTATTGTCGCTGCTCTGATACCATGTCAAAACTGCCAGTAGAAACCAAGAAGAGGAGTGGGGGAGAGAGAGAGAGAGAGCAAAGACTTCTTTGGTGAAATCAACAGCCTTTTCTTTTCTGTACAGCTGCACTAATACTTCATTAAGATAAATAGGGTTAGAGTACTTTTTACATGGACAAAATTGTCCTGTGTTAGTAAAACAAATTACATTAGAGTATAGAACATACACGATCCATATGGATCTCCTACTGGATCCATATCTGATCCATATTCTAATAGTTTGGTGGGGCGAGTTGTGTGCACCTCGTTTTGTATCAATTTATATTGTCAACTTATAGTTTGACTTTAACTAACGATTGTTTGATCTCTGGATTTGTGAGTATGTTGTATCATGCATTTGTTTTTTGCCATTATTATTATTATGGATGCTTATAATTTTGTTTATCTGTGATGGCTATCTATTTTTTAAACCACCGTGCTTCGAAAGATGGTTAAAATTGGTATTCTTATGGATCATGTAATTAACCCGGAATCTGCTCTGTTCTTCATTCTCATTTCTTCTAACAGATAGAACCCATAAATTATTTTTTATTTCATTGCTACTGCTAAAGTTCAAATTGCTAATCATGTTGGCACTCTCTAGTATAATTGTCTTCTTAAAGTTTTTTTCCGTTCAGTTGATTTTCTTCAAAATTATTTTTATTAACTCCCTCCAAATACCACCTTAAAATGACAACTTAGAGGAGGAGAAAATTGCACTCTCAACAACCATGACAAGTTTCAGCAGCTCAAGCTCGAGCTCATGTTCAATTCATATTTAAATCTTGTTGGTTGCATAATCCTGTATATCCTTTAACCCAACTTAATAGAGTGAGGGGGGCCTTAATCCTGCAACTTTTCTTATTGAAGAAGGGGAAATTTTGAAAAAGGAAATTAGAGGAGTTCAACACATTGAGTGTATATATTGCGCATTATTAGTCTAAATAATTTGTGCATGATGTATTTATACGTTGTATGACCACTTTCATTGATAACAATTAGGTCTTATGCCCTTTCTTTTAACATATATGTTGTAGTATTTCTTTTCAGTAGGTGTTAACAAATGTTGGATTTGCCTAACAACTAGGTCTCTCTGTAATAACCTCAATTTTTGACAACTAATTATTTAAGTTTATTGGAAAATAACAGGTGTTTTTCTAAATTTGGGCCTCGGATCCGTTACCGGATCCATAAAAGAATGCATAAATAACCCACAATGGGGTATTAAAACTATACTTATAATATTTAAATAAATAATTAATAGTATTTATTAGAAGAAAAAAATATAATCTTTAGTATATAGGGTCAGACCCACAGTTGGATCCACGGATCCAACTGAGAATCCGTCACCCGTAGGCGAAACCGGGTCCATTATTAAAATGGACCCAGCGTCGCGGGTCACGGGCTCGGACCGGGACCCGATTTCACTTATTAAGGGGGAGCGTGAAACAGAAGCACGATTCTTGTTTTCAAGAATGGGAAAACAGAAAGGGGAGGGGGGGGGGGTTACGCAGGGCGTAACCAACCCTGCAACTCGCAAAAAGGGTTCGGTGGGCCGATAAAAGGAGGAGTGGAGAGGGTTTTTTCCCTCTTCACACAGTGGGTCTCTCTTCCCCCATCTATCTCGTCTCTCCCTCTCGTTTCCGTGCGCTCCGGAAAAGAGGTGGTCGCCGGCGAACTTCGACCACCAGCAGCCACCACAGGCCACGACAAGCGCCCTCTGTCATGGCAGCAGCGTGGAGCGACACCAGCAGCTTGGCCTTCGCGTCTCCAGCCTCTGATCGCCGGAAAGATCGCTGGGAAATCATAAAAAAGGTACGGTACTCCTCTCGATTCTAGGTGAGGGATCGAACATGGGTTCGATCCTGTGTAATCTTTTGAGGTGAGGGTCCATGGGGACGTTTTGGATGGCCGATTTTTGTTTCCTTGGTTGCTTCTTAGATTAAATTTCGATATGGGGGTTTTCATCGACCCTAATCCGAAAACCCTAACCTATGATTTGGAGGTTTGGGGTTTCCATTGTGAAAGGGGGGTCGACTGAGGTAGGGGATGGCCCCAACCGTGTAGGTCCCGAGTATTTCTTTTTGGGATTACCTCAGATTTGGGGATTTTCCTGCCTAACCCTACCTTGCAAAATCCCTAACTCAAATCGATTTGGGGTTCGACTGTGGTATCGGATTAGCCCCAGTCGTGGGGTTTCCGATTTCTTGAAATGGATAACCCCAAGTTTGGGGGATTTCTGTTTTGGGACTCGATAACCTAAATACGGAAGGGAAAGAGGTAAACGAAATCTGTTTATTTTGGGTGCTAAACCATATGAAAGAATCTGTATCTTGGTTCAATTAAATTTTTGTTTCAGCGTGATGCCCAGTTTCAACGTTATTTGCTACAGAAATCTTGGATTTTATTTAGGAAATAAATTTGAAATTATTCACATGCATTGTTGATTCCATGTGAATCGATGTTTTTGGATAGGTGTTTGAAAAATTGTATATACAAAACTGATCTTGTGACTTATTCATGTACCCATTTCATTGATTTGAATTTGATAAGCCTTAAAACCGAGTCTCTATTGAAACAAATGGAAATGGAGTCTGCAGTTTTTGTAGCATTAATATATTGAATTTTACCCTGTTTCTTGATGAACTGCATGAGCAAATTCCACATCTGGTTTTAAGCTCTAAGCAAATATTATTTAAAGTAGTAGGTTGTTTTTTTGAGCCAACTTTCAAAGAGTGATGAACAATTTTTTTTCACTTAAATTGTATAGCTGACTGGGTTATTGTCAGCTTATTGGTTACTGCATCCTCTGTCTTTGGAGCTTGAGCATTTCTTAGGTTACGACTCAAAGATTGCTCTTAAGTTGTTAATGGATTGTCTCAGGCATTGGAATTTTTATCTTAGGTAGATATGGTCTTACTATAGTTATAAGATGTGAGTTGCTGGTTAGCAGCTCAAGAGTTTCCCAAACATTTTGTGGGTATATAATTTACTGGTTGTTGTATTTTAGGTGTTTAGTTATATGCAGAACAATGCCCTGTTTTGCTTTCATAATTAGTTATAAAGGATCAATATCACATGATGCACCTCACTTCCTAAAGGATGCATACAATTCAAGAGTGACTTGCTTTTTCTTGCCTATAGTGAACAAAGAAAAAGGGACTATGCAATGTTTTGGATTAGAATTAAAGTCAGTATTTGTTCCAACTGACTATGTATGTATATATAAATAATGTCTTGGTTATTATTGTCATTGCTAGATTTATAAATTTTAGCTGTAAGTGTAAATTTCATATAAAAGAATCATTTCGATGTAAGAAGGAATTCGATTGTTATTTAAAACTGCATATGTGAGGGTTGTTTCATGTTGAACTGAAATTGATAATCCTATCATGAAACTGCATCCTTGTGGGCTTGTTTTCCTTTCACTTATGATTTGACGAAGGTATATTCATTTGGTTATCATATGAATAGCCGATGGGGTTATATGCTTTCTAATATGAAGTTCAATATAAAGTGACATTGAGAGTATTACTCGCTGGACTGAATTGACTATGTTTCTAGCTAGGAGGTTGACGGGTCTAGGATTGGTAAGCCCGACCAACTTCCCTAGCATATGCAGAAAACTTACATTTCTGCTCGGTGAATATGTGAAGTCTTATCTTAGCATATTATTTTGCTGGTTGTTTAATCGTGAATGTGATCATGGATCGATTATTGATAGTTTGGTGAGCATGTACGCTTGATGAGAACCTGTATTGCATGTGTACACTCACACACTTAAAGAAACCATGGATTTGGTTAATACCCATATGTGATGTAGGTAACACACACATAGTGAAAATGCATACGAATGAGTAATGACATGCATATATATTTGGGTTTATGATTTTCATAAGTGCACATGCTTTTGGCACTTTGGCTTAGTGTTATAAATAAAACACTACTTTTGTTTTGTGATGTGATGCCTCGATGGCCTAAATGGACCATCATCGGCCTGGAGAGCTGTGGGTTTGGTTTTCTTTCACATATGTTTTTAACTGCATCACTTGAACCACATAAGATGGTTTGGCACATTACTACATTGTTCTAGTGGTTTATACGGGCTGGAGTCCCGAATGGGTCCCTGCAAAGGAGGATGCGGGTTTTTCACTTTACTTTTGCATATGGTGTTGCAAACTTAAAGAATTAACTTTAATAAAAAAAATATAATAAGAACAGTGTAATATACATTCTGGGATATCTCATCTGGAGTATGAGAATCTTAGATATCCAGTCTTGAGGAGACTGTGAGGATACAAAAACTCCATGTGTTGTAATTTGGTCCCCGAACCCGATATTGAGGTTCTTTCTCCTGGCCACGGTTTTAGGGAGAGTCTGTCACTTTACCCGGGAGTAGTGTGTTTGACACAGCTGTTGTTTATGGTACCAAGGAAGTGGCACTTGTGGGCGTAGGGTGTCCCTTGTGTCCCCGACATTAGATGTGGAGGTTTAATGTTCCGAAGGTGATTCGGTCGAGGGTTAAGTTAGAACCCAGTAATAAAATACAAATTATGTGTTAAGCTACCCTGGAAACCTACTTGACCTCGGGGATTATACCCGTTTGGTGTATCCGCGAACAACGGTAATTAAAAAGATGAACTTAAGGTTGTATGCATTTAATAGGGCATGCATATGGAAAGATGGAACTTAAATGAAAGATAACAAAGGAAATCATGCATTGCACATAATCATGCATTTTTCTGTTGTGAATTAGATCATGCATGTTTGAATCATTCTTTATATCATGACATGATTTGGTGGTAGCATAGGATTTACTTATTGAAATCATGCTGCAAGGTTTGGCTATTTAGTTCCTGATATATGGTACTGTTTTACTATTCTTGACTGGTGAGCATACGCAATTGTTGGTAGTCATGAATATTTGAATGTTGCAAACTTTATATCTGCACTCAGTCAAATCATTGCATGAAGTCTTATCCATGTTCTTTGTCTCACCTGGTTTCTTTAGAAGTAGTTGTGCTTAGAATTTCGGTTCTGACACCCTACTTTGTTGGTTTTTCACAGGACATGGTGAACAGTGAGGCTGGACTGACTACTTGGGATGGATGAGAGTTATACTTGCGCTTGTCAGTTTCAGCATGGGACATAGTGGCTCTATTTTTGTTTTTTTTAGTTCTTTTTACTTTTTGCAGTTGATTACTTCGCTTTTGAGTTGTATGTGAGACTCTTATTGGTTCTTTAATAAAAGAGTTTTAGTTGGTTCTTATGGATGATGATTGCAACTTCGTTTGTGGTGGTTGAGCTATCCAATGGAAAGTGGAACTGTGAGGACCCCAGATCTCTGGGAAGGTTTCCGCATTGAAAAAAAAAATATTCTACATTTTTAAAGGGTATGGATTGGGGTCGTTACACTCTCATGTGTGTGGTGTGCATATATTGACACACTATCTTTCATAAAAATATAAAATTCTTTTCCAAACGCATATATTGCTTATAGAATACTTTTGACCATACTTGTTATTGTTGCTTCCGCTAAAAGAAGTTTTCAAAATTAAAATTGATTAAGTCAAATCTAAGAACAACTGTTACAAGAAAGATTAAGTGGATTAGTTATGCTATCTATTGAAAGAGATATAATGACAAAAATTGACTATAAAGATTTAATCAATACATTTGCATCATTAAAAGCAAGAAATGTGGATTTTAGATAATATTTTTTCAACTATTTGATGTTTTTTTGTGTAGTATGATGAATATATATATATATATATGAACTATGAACCCAATTAGTAAATATGGAGGATATTAAGAATTTAAGAAAAAAAAGTGGTGCAACCCCTTTAATAAATAATAGAATTTTTATGCACAATTAAAAAAAAACATTAGGGCCTTATTTGGAGGCTTCGCCTATGGCCTCAACTTCTCTTGAGCATCTCCTCAGGATTGCCTACCTATTCCTCTATATTTACCTAAGTTAGTGGGTGTACATTTATTCCTAAAAGTTTAGTCCTAAATTGAAAAGTTGAGGAACTTCACTTAGTTTTAAATAATGTAGAGTTGCATTTATGGGCAAGGCACATTGGGGGCATGTCAATTAAACTTTAAACTTTAGACTTTGGATCTGGATTTGAATTTAATTTGGGTTTGGATTTGAATTCGGTTTGCATTGGTTTGGTCTTGCTCATGGTCATTTTTGGACTTTGACTATTCTTTTTTGTTAATAACATGATTTTAACCATGGTTGCCAGTTGAGGAAGCGGGAGCGGGAAGCGAGGCACTTTCAAAATTTTAGGAAGCGGGAAGCATGGGACCACTTAGGAGCGATTCAGAAATCGTCTCGGAAGCGACCTATGAAGCGAACCGGAAACGGCCCAGGAAGCGAAAAAATAAAAAATACAAAAAAAATGAAAAAAAAAATAGGGAAAGCGTGGGGAAGCGAGGGGGAAGTGTGATGGGAAGCGTGCTTCCCATTTAAAAGTGGCGCTTCCCCGCACGCTTCGGAAGTGCGACGTTTCGCGCTTCCCCTTTTACTTAGGCGCTTCCGGTAGCTCTGGTTTTAACACCAACACAAAGATTGACCATCTTTAGCCTTTGACAAACCCACTTTATGAGCCTTGACCAACCATTTTGGATCTAGACCTAATCAATCCAAAACATTGGAGCCACCCTTGACCTAATCTAACGTTCCTGCGTGTAGTCATTGAAAGCTCCAACGTCTCTTAGCTGCCCCAGTCATGTTGACTGTTGACTGTGCCCTCTTATTTAGACAGTTTTATACCTGTTGTGGTCATTTTAGTCTCCTTGACCGGACTTTTTACCCTTGGTCCATGCATGGACCTTCCTTGTTGTTTGGGCCTTTATGGATAGCCGTTTGGCCAGCAGGCCCCTTTATTTCTAGTTGTTGGGTTGGGGCTTATATATACCCCAGCCCTCTCTATCTTTTTCTTTGCCACAAGCTTCTTTCTTTCTTCTCTTTCCGTAGTGCTCTTTTTGTTCCTATCTCTAGTGAGTTTGGACCTTAACTTAGTCAAGACTTTGCTTAAGTTGAGCCTAGGATCTTGCCTAAGTTGAGCCTAGAGGCTATTCAAGGTGGTCCATATCGAGTTACTCAGTTTCACCTAGTCTAGGGCGTGGGCCGACCTTCACGAGCAAGTGAAAACTTTGTTGTATCCTGCGAGCAAAGTTGCATGAATGTTCATTGCGCCAAGGACTTGATCTTAAGTGTGACAACTATAGCTTGAAAGATAGATAGTCTAAAGGGTGCCTCATAGCACATTTGATTCAAGCTCAGTTGTCATACGGACTGAGTGCAATATCCCTTAAAAATGGTATAAAATATCATTTTCTAGTCAACTTTAACACATGAAAATAATAAATAGAGCATGCAAAACATGATCCAGTGGTTAGATTTTGCTTTAGAGATCTATGTAAATCAAGTGTTTACCACCACGTGGTGGTACAGTACTAAACACAGAAATCAACCACAAGAAAGGCTAAATGCATCTTCACCAACACAATGAAATACCACCAACCCAATATGCCACACAAACAGTTTTTTTCTTTTCTTTCATAAACACCACCAAACAGTTACCAAGGTAACAATTGTGATTCAACCCAGAGTGTTGTGCAAAGTGCATTCACCTTGGCAACCTGAATGTTGACTCTGTCGGGTATCTCCCTCTGGAGCAGCAGCACCCCTGCCCTCCCAATGAGGTCGGCGTCCTCAGGGGAAAGCTCCCCCAGCCAGCAGCTCATGTTGGCACCGCCCACGATGATGATCGAGTTCTGCCCATCGGACTGCAGCATCAACACGGCGTGCCCCGTCGGGGCGCCCTCATTGCTCCTCACGAGGTCGAGGCGGACCCCACCTGCCTCAAGGGCGTCGGCGATCAGCCTGCCGTGGGCGTCCAGGCCGAGCTGCCCTACGAAGAAGGTTGGGTAGGACAGCTTGCCGCCACAGGCCGCCTACGTAGATGTCTGCATTGGCTGAGCCCACCACCACCAGGGGGTTCTGTCAGTCCTTTCCGGTCTGTAATGGGTTCAGAGCATGGAGGGAGGGAGGCCTTTGTTTTGTGGGGAGGTGGATGATGGGGTTGGGGCTTCTTCTTCCGACTGGGGTCGTGGGTTTGGTTGGGTTCCAGTGTTGGGGAGGTCTGCAGCTTATCATGCCTTCCATTTTTTCTTCCTCCTCCTTGCAGCTGAATCAGTGCAAGCGGCTCTTGATGCTCTCATTACATAGAAGATTGCAGATGGACTTCATTTTCTTTCCTTCTCTTTTATTAATATTATTTTTTTATAGGTTTTTGTTTTGTTAATTTATTATTATACTTGTTTTTTGTTTTTTAATCATGGTTATCCTTTTTTAGAAAGATTTGTCATGTTTATCCGAGTTGTGGGTTGGTAGACGGCTCGTTCATTCGTCTCAGTTGCAAGAACCCGAGTACGGTTGCACATGACAGATATGGGCAATATTTTGAAAATATTGCAAAAAAGTGATACTCAGATGGCCGTTTCAAATGATCAAATCATATTTTCAAAATATCATGATGTCGTTTTAATGATGTTTATATCGGCTGATATATATCAGGAAAGTGTGCTGTTTTCCTGATTTTCTTAGATTTATTTTTGCTGATCTTTCATTCATAGGAATGCGAAAAAAACAAAAAATCTCAATTTCTGATGAAAATGTTGGTGCTATTATTTCGCCCATTTTAAACTTTTGTTACTATGGTCAGTCAGATGGGATCAACTAAAACCCAATCTGGATCCAACTAGCTTGAAATCTCACATTTACATTCAAATTCAGATTTAATCCTACTCAACTTTGGTTTGGATGCGAAACTCCACCGAGTCTGGATCTGATTAGTCATTGGATCCAACTTTAACTACTGGATCTGACTAATCTGATTAGGATTAGAGTCTAATGCTGAATAATATTCAAGACATTGGCATCCCCATTCTTGAGGACTGGAGACATGATAAACGCGTGCTGAATGCATGAGAGCTGATAAAGTTTCAATATCTCAATCATATTCTGGGACTTAAAGAAGAATTATACTACAACAAATGCAGGCTGCAGCAAGCAATCTCATGCTGATTTATCTTGAATGTTAGGTTAGGAACCCATTGTTTCCGACTAACAATGCTCTCTTTAATCAGAATTCCAGCAAGCCCGCATAAAAATCTAAATTCAAATCTTCGTTAAAGTTTGTGATCTCAAATCACAAAGATAGATTTACATGTCATTACCATCTAAACAACATCAGAAAACAGAGCCTAACCGCACTACAGGTGTTTGTTTCTGAAGTTACAAGACAAGCAGCCAAAAAGAGACAAAAGTGAGTTTGATGATCTTTTTTAGTACTGAATTTGTGCAGTGTAGTAAAACCCCCCTCAGACAAAATCGTGGGAGAGAATATTAAAAAAAAAAAAAAGAGGAAAAGCTGGTTCTCATTTCGAGGAACCACCTCCCCGGGGATGAGGATAAATATCATCCCCTACGATCGACGAGGGGGGTGAGGTTATCTTCACCTCACCGGAAATAGCCCTCACGGTGTGCTCTCCACCACCGTCGAGCAAGAGAGAGAGAGAAGAAAAAAAATCAAGAGACTCACCAGATTTTTTGGGTCGAAGCAGGTAAGAGGTTTCTTCTTCTCCTTTCTTTTTTTCGATCAAGAAGAGGGTTGGTAGTCATCATTGCCAACGTTTTGCACTAAAGAAAAAAATGATACAGAGAGAGAGAGAGAGGTCGGCTGACACTCTACCACAAAGTGAAGGAGAGAGAGAGAGAGGGTCAACGCAGAGGCCGGCCCCTCTCTTTCTCAGAAAATGGAAGAGGCTAAGCCCCTTCCGCTCTGTTGGTTTTAAGAAAGGGGGCCAAGTCGGTATGGGTGTGACCTAGACAAAATCGGGTTGGTCTGGGCATGACCTAGACCAAACTTGTTGGTCTGGGTCGCACCCAGACCGAACCAGACGAGTAAAAAAAAAATTAGGTCGAATTGGTTCAAGCTGAACCGATTCAAATCAAGTCAGCTCGAAACTCAATCGGTTTGGACTAAATTGAGTCAAAGTGAACTAGTTCAAACTAGATCGGTTCAGACCGACTCAGACAAACCGAACCAGTCTAGATTTGAACCAGATTGAGTCAGTCTGACTGGGTCACGGGTCTCGATTTGGATCCAGTCTGATCAGGATCAAACCATTTTTGATCTAGTTAATCTGGACCGATACAAATAGAACAGGATCTAGAGAGATCTGTGTCTAGATTCGGATTGATTGTTCTGGATCCAGAACAGAACTAGATCTGATTTAGATTAGTACCGGATCCAGATCAGAACTAGATCTAGATTCAACTGAATGTATCAGTTCTGAATCCAGATCAGAACTCTGTCAGGATCCAGATCAATAATGAGTCAGGATCTAGTGAGACAATTTTGGATCCAGATCAAAAATTGATCTAGATTGAGTTTTGATTTAATTTTGAATATTGAAAATAATTATCGAAATGACTAAAGTACCCTTGTATGTACCCAAGATCCGTTATAGTAAAATGGGCATACTTTGTAGTCTAAACTCAAAATAGAGTGAGGTTTGATGCATTGGACTCATATCGTAGAGAAAAATCTTTGTGTCATCTGGTTTTGGTCAAATCAGAGGCACAAAAATTAAGGTCTCACAAGTCAATACATGAGGGATATTTTGATAATTTTATTAAAATATAAGAGGTGATGTGTATTGATACGAATATGCTTATGTAATGATCATATCCTACTATTAGAACCGTTTGAGACTCGATTGCGACCAGAACACAAGATTCATATTCAAGGTAAAGGATATTATAAGTAATTGTTGCTCTGAATAAACATTTTTGCGTTGCACGTTATTGTAATGTTGTAAATTAGCAAGATTTGTATGATAGCTTTTGAGTGCGAACATGATGTGCATAAAATAACCATGCATGATACTATGAGATGATTTCATACACATGTTAGTCGTGGTATGTCATGCATATTAGAAAGAGATTATTTTGTAATAGCATATCTGTGTGATAAATTACTAATAACATGCATTATGATGAGATTGTCTTTAGACTTTAGTCTCCATTATTCTATTTATATTATGTGAATGAATATATTGAGATTAGCATGCATAATCCCTTAAATCCCGAAAGTGGCGACCTGTGGTAAGGGCTACCTGATTCGCGGTCAGAGTGCAGTCACCATGAAGAGTGGGTCGTCGGTAATTTAACGATGTAGAGACCTTACATTATTGTGTGCTTAGTATGAGATAAGTGTGAACCCTAATGTTATATTGAGATTAAAGAGTGAGATTCATTGTGATCATTTCACGATATCACTCATGAGAGAATGAGTGAAATACAAGTTTGAGAATGTGGTTCAATGTGTTGAACTTAGCATATGACTTATGGTTATGCTCATACAATATTTGGGACTCTAGATGACCATGAATGATTGATAATCATCATGGCTAAGATGTAGCATGAATCATACCAAGATTGAGATTAAGATTGAGTCTGACCTCCCGGCTAGCTACTGGTGGAATCCCCTTTTTATTTCACTGCAGTGCATGGTGGTCCGGGGATCTTGGGAGTATATGGTTCATTGTCTGGCCAACATGCATAATTGGGATATTCTACGCGGGTTGTTACGCCCATAGACGGCTATGACCGCAATAGCCGACCTAAGGTTAATTTGGTGTGACAGAGTGTTTAAGAGAGTTAATGCGAGGATAATTAAAATATACAAACTTGTGTAGTGTGTTAAAAACTCAACTCAGCCTAGGGGCTTAGAGCTCACTACATTTGTAAGTTAAAGTGTTTATTTGCTTATAATTATTTTTTACTGGGTTGTAGACTCACCCCCTATATAATTACAACTGTACATTTCAGGCACACTAGCACAAGCATGACATGATCGACCACTTCTTCGAGAGAGCACTTGGTACTTTTTATTTTTTTTGTCATTGAACATTTATGTATTTATTATTTCTTATGTTATTAATGATGAACATTATGAAAGAAAGTAAGTTATTGAAAAAAGAATGGAAAAAAAATTTAACCATATTTTTTCTTTGTGAAGTTTGTATGCTTTCCTTGTAGGAAGTAATACCAACCGAACTTGGACTCCTAAGGTCCCAGATCGAGGTGTTTTGAAGTGGTTTTACAACCAGATTTACACAAAAATTTCAGCATTCATAACAAGTTTAATGACATAGAATATGATATAAGTCTCTAATAAAAAATAGTGTTAGTGATTAGGCTAAAATGACTAGTGAGCACGATAATCCTGAAAACCCTAGGGTATAAGACTCTTCTGAGCCATCGATCGTAGGGAGAGAAGAGTTTGGCGTTGCAATAATAGTGACAACTGGAGTCATGGTGAGCATAACTCAAATAGTCAGAGAGTTGACACCACGACCCCCACTGACAACATTACCCTGACACTACTCAAAGGTGACAGTTACAGTTTTATGGGTAGCAACCACAACCCTATGGGCGAGGGACTCACCAGTCCCACTGATAGAGAGCTTGGTCAATACATGGATGAATGACGAGAGATTAGATGGCAGCTCAAGGAAGAATCGCAAGGAGAGCATCTCCTAACATAAATTTTGCGTCTCGGAGAGGGTCTTGTATGACCAGTGTACGAGAATAATATATGTCCCGAGCCAGTTATGCAACTGCCATGAGTGCAAGCAATCAAAGAGATTCGCATCCAGCCAGAAAGTTTCTTACTGAAGAAATAAGGAGAGCGGCAATTCAGGCCGCAGAGACAACATAACACGCTGCACAAGCGAACGAAAGTGGCTCAAGATTAGCACAAGGATGAGCAGCATCGAGAAGTTTGTGGAAAGGAGGAGAAGATGAAGATCTCACTGTTGATCCTGCCTCACCTACCTACACTCTCGCTTTACCCTCATACGATATGGGTACGCTTCTTATGCATGAGGATCCCACTATTGATATTGTGTCACCTACTTACACTCTTGCTTCACTCTCATACGACTTGAATGTTCCTCCTATGACTCACTCTTAACAGACACGAAGGAGTTTAGGGAGAGAACCAAGCTTTGGATGGATTGAAGAATGATATGACGTTGCATTTAGGAATGCTTAGTTTCATCTAGTTTAGTTCGATTATTTTTGTTTTGCTTTGTTTTCTTCTTGCTTGCTTAGTAATATTTCTTTTATATGTACTGGGATGATTAATGAAAAAAAATATTTTTGTCTAAATGAGCATCATAATTACTTGCATGTGATGGATGTGAGAGTATAAATGACTCAAATAATGATCAGTCCATTACATGATGATTTCAATGTAGCACATGAGTTGTCTGACTCTGCTGCTACACATAGTTTTACCACCTCAACTTGTGGAAAACGATTACCAATTATACCTTCACGATTGACAGTTTCTTACTTGATAAAAACACCTATAGGTGAGTCCACCATAGTGGACTCTATGTATAACAATGATATAGTAAAATAGAAAATCATGAGTTGCATGAGAACTTGTTGCAACTCGATTTCAATGATATAGATGTTGTTCTAGGTATGAACTGATTGTCAAACCACCATGCCACTGTTAATTGCAGAAAGAAATGTGTTAGTTTTTAAAAAACCTGGACTCCAACTTTCACATATTAGAGTATTAGGAAGCTACTCAGGTCAACGATCATATCATACCTAAAGGTCAATAAATACATTCAAGAATGATGCATTAGATTTTTGGCCTACATTAAGACCGATAGGAGAGAAGCATATCAGATATGGATATAGTTCAAGAATATGCTGATATTTTTTTGAAGGAACTACCAGGTCTCCCCCTGACCGAGAAATTAAGTTTCAGATTGATCTTGTTCTGGGAACAACACTCATTTCGAAGTCCCCTTATCGGATGGGACCTGCAGAACTTAAGAAACTTAAGGAGCAACTACAGGAATTATTGAAGAAAGGTTTTATATGACCATCAATATCTCCTTGGGGTGCTCTAATTTTGTTCATCAAAAATAAGAATGAATCACTACGAATGTGTATAGATTATAGGCAATTGAATGCAGTGACCATCAAGAATAAATATCCATTGTCATGGATTGATGATTTGTTCGATCAACTTCAAGGAGTTGCATGTTTCTCGAAGTTGAATCTGAGATCGGGTTATCATCAACTAAAGATTAAGAAAGAATATGTAGCTAAGACGACATTCAGATCAAGATACAACCATTATAATTTTTTTGTTATGCCTTTTGGTCTGACTAATGCACCAACAACCTTCATGGATATAATTAATAAGGTTTTCAGACCATATTTGAATAAGTTCGTGGTGGTATTTGTGGATGACATTCTTATTTATTCAACCACGAGGGAGCAACATGAGAAACACTTGAGGATAGTTTTGTAAACATTCAAAGAACATCAACTCTATGCTAAATTCTCTAAGTGTGTCTTTTGGTTGAAACAAGTATTCTTTCTTGGTCATATTGTATCTAAAGATGAAATTATGGTAGACCCTACAAAGATTGAAGCAATTACCAAATTGGGCTAGACCCAAGAATCCTACAGAGATCCGTAATTTCTTGGGATTGGATAGGTACTCCCGACGTTTTGTGAAAGAATTTTCTATGTTGACAGCTTCAATGACAAAGCTCACTAAAAAAGATGTAAAGTTTGAGTAGAATGACAAGTGTGAGCAGAGTTTTCAAGAAATAAATAAGCATTTGACCACTACTCCAGTGTTGGTCTTTTCTTCTAAATCTGAAGGTTTCGTTATTTACATTAATGTTTCTCATAAGGGATATGGTTGTGTTCTGATGCAGTATAGTAAGGTGATAACTTATGCATCTCGCTAACTCAAAACATATGAAGTCAACTATCCAACACATGACTTGGAGTTAGCAGCGGTGATATTCACCCTTAAGATATGAAGGCACTACCTGTATGGTGAATAGTTTAAAGTTTTTACTGGCCATCAAAGCCTCAAATACTTATTTTTGCAGAGAGACTTGAACTTGGGGCAGATAAGATGATTGGAATTTTTAAAAGATTGTAATTTTGAGCTGAAATATTATCCAGAAAAGGCGAATGTAGTTGCTAACGCTCTTAGTAGAAAGTCAAGAGCATTAGCCAGACTCGCAGATTAGGATTTATTTTCTGCAGTCGCGCATCAGAAAGCATAAGCTCAATGTTTACCAAGTCGGTTACTGTTTGTGTAAACCACGTTGAGGTCAGAATTGTGAGAGCAAATTAAGAAAAAGAAACCCTTAGATCCATAGTTGGCCCAAGTGAGGAAAAACATTTCGAAAAGTGAGAAGTGAGACTTCAAAGTTGATAATCAAGGACTTCTCAGATTTCATCATAGAGTGTGTATTCATAAGGATGACCAGCTCAGGCATCAGTTGTTGAGCGAGACACACTACTCTAGATATGCCATGCACCCTAGCAGTACCAAAATGTATTGAGATCTGAAAGATACGTTTTGGTAGAGCAGAATAAAGAGAGATATTGCTGAGTTTGTAAGCAAGTGTCTGGTGTGACAATAAGTTAAGATTGAGTACCAACGACCTGGTGGACTACTACAACCACTCCTTATACCTGAATAAAAATGGGTAGACGTCACTATGGGCTTCGTCTCAGAACTTCCAAAGACCAGGAATGAGATATATTCAATATGGGTGATTGTAGACAGGCTAACTAAGTCATCTCACTTCTTGGCCGATAAGACAACATACTCTTGTGACCAACTGACCCAACTTTTCATCAAAGAGATAGTCAGACTTCCGGAAGTACCCAATTCAATTGTTTCAGATAGAGACTCCAAGTTCATGTCGCGATTCTGACAGAATTTTCAAGAGGCAATAAGAACACATTTAAAAAATGAGTATGACATTTCACCCTCAGTCAAACGAACAATCAGAGTGAACCATTCAGACCCTGAAAGACATGTTATGGGCATGTACTTTAGAGTATAGTGACTCGTGGAATGACATTCTACCTCTAATAAAGTTTGCCTATAATAATAGTTTCCAAGCAAGTATAGGCATGACTCCATTTGAGGCATTGTACGATCGACGATGTTGAACACCTTTGTGTTGGGATGAGGTCGGAGAAAGAAGATTGTTAGGGCCTGATTTGGTGCGGTGCATGACAAACCAAGTGAGATTTATTCGAAAGCGCCTTTTGGTAGCGTAAAGTATGTAGACCAAAGATGTCGCGAGTTAGAATTTGAGCAAGGTGATCATGTATTTTTAAAAATATCTTCCTTTAAAGGAGTGATGCACTTTGATCGAAGAAAAAGATTGAGTCCAAGATATATTGAACCCTTTGAGATACTCACGAGAGTTGGTTAGACAACATACTGATAGGCCTTGCCATATTCCTTATCTCAAATTCACAACATATTTCACGTCTCTATATTATGAAAATATGTGTCAAATCCCTCCCCCCCCCACACACACACATACTAGATGCAGTTGAGTTAGTTTTGAACATATAAGATGATTTAAGCATAAGTGAGAAGCCTACAAAAATCTTGGATGTGAAAGTGCAGAAGCTGATAAACAAAGAAATATTTATTGTATTAGTCATATGGGGTCATCACAACAAAAATGAGGTCACATGGGAGCTTGAATAAGATATCTGTGCATAATTTTTATAATTATTCTCAGGTAAGATTTGGGACGAATCTTCTTTTAAGGGGGGTAGAATTGTAAAACCTCCCTTCGACGAAATCGTCTCAAGGAATATTTAAAAAAATAGGAAAAGATGATTCCCCATTCGGGAGAATCGTCTCTCCCGTAACAGATTGGGGGGATGAGGATAAACCTCACCCCCACGATCGATGAGGGGGGTGAGGTTATCCTCACCCCAAGTGCGCTCCCCACCATCGAGAGAGAGAGAGAGAGAAGAAAAAAAATAGGAGTCTCACCATATTTTTTAGGCCGACGATAGCAGATAAGAGGTTTCTTCATCTCCTTTTTTTTCTGATCAAGAAGAGGGCCGATAGCCATTGCTGTCGGTGTGTTGCAATAAAGAAAAAAAATGGTAGAGAGAGAGGGTTGGCCCCTCTGTTTCTCAGAAAATGAAAGGGACTGAGCCCTTTCCACTCTGTTGTTTTTAAGAAGGGGGGTCAGTTTGGTCTGGGCGTGACCCAGACCCAACCAGACAAGTAAAAAATAAAAATTTGGGTCGAACCGGTTCAGACCGAATCTATTCAGGCCGAACCGGTTCAGAACTGAACTAGTTTGGACCAAACTGGGTCAGACCGAACCGATTTAAACCGACTCATACAAACCAAACCGGTCTAGGTTTGAACCAGATTGAGTCGGGTCTGACTGGGTCTCAGGTCTCGATTTGAATCCAGTCTAATATGGATGAGATCATTTTTTTATTCAGTTAATATGGATCGATCCAAATCGAACTAGATCCAAAGAGATTTGGGTTTGAATATGGATTGACTGTTCTAAATGCAGAAAAAAACTGGATCTAATTCATATCAGTACTAGATTTGAAACATAATTGGATTTGGTTCATATCAGTACTGAATTTAGATCAGAACTAGATCTGGATCCAACTGAATAGATCTGTTTTGAATCCATACCAGAATTGGGTTAGGATCCAAATCAATAATGGGTCTGGATCTAGTAAGACATTTTAGATCCAGATCAAAAATGTATCTGGATCGAGTTGTGATTTAATTTTGAATATTAAAAATAATTATCGAAATGACCAAAGTACCCTTGTGTGTACCCAAGATCCATTTTGGTAAAATGAGCATAACTCTGCACTTCAAACTTGAAATCGAGTGAGGTTTGGTGCGTTGGACTTGTATCGTACAGGGGAATTTTTGTGTCCTCTGGTTTTGATCAAATCATAAGCACAAAAATTGAGGTTTCATAAGTCAATTCGGAAAGAAAATTTTGGTAATTTTATTAAAATATAAGAGGTGATGTGTATTGATACGAATATGCTTGTGTAATGATCACTATTAGAACTGCTTGAGACTCGATTGTGACCAGAACACAATATTTGTATTCAAGGTAAGGGATATTATAAGTAATTGTAGTTGTGAATAAACCTTTTTGCGATGCATATTATTATAATGTTGTGAATTAGCAAGATTAGCATGATAGCTTTTGAGTGTGAACCTGATGTGCATAAAATGATCATGCATGATATTATGAGATGATTGCATATACATGTTAGTTATGGTATGTCATGCATATTAAAAATATATTATTTTATGATAACATATCTGTGTGATAAATTGCTAATAACATGCATTATAATGAGATTGTGTTTAGACTTGAGTTCCCTTTATTCTATTCATGTTATGTGAATGGATATATTGAGATTAAATTCTGAAAGTAGCAACCTGTAGTAAGGGCTACCTAGTTCGTGGTCAGAGTGTAGCCACGATGAAGAGTGAGCCGTTAGTGATTTAACGATAAAGAGATCTTACATCATTGCGTGCTTAGTATGAGATAAGTGTGAATCCTAATATCATCCTGAGATTAAAGAGTGAGATTCGTCATGATCATTTCATGATATCACTCGTGAGAGAACGAGTGAAATACGAGTTTGAGAATGTGATTCAATGTATTGAACTTAGCTTATGACTTAGGGTTATACTTACACAGTGTTTAAGACTCTAGACAACCATGAATGATTGATAACCAACATGGTTATGATGTAGCATGAACTATACCGAGATTGAGATCACTACAAGAAAAATGCTAATTAACGATGAAAATTTGCGACAAATTTTTTTCGTCGCAAATTTGTGACGGATTAGCGAGAGAAAACTATCTATCGCTAACATTCAAAATATTTGCAAAATTAGTGACGAAAATATCTCCCTCGCTAAATCTATCGTTAATTAGCGATGGAATTTCCTTGCTAATTTCGTTGTTAATTTTCGATTTAAACCGTCCCACCTGAGGCGCGAAATTTTCCCTCCCCGCCGTTCGAAATTTAAACCGATTGAGATTTAAACGGTTCCACTTACCAGACCGGAGGGCCTCCTTGACTTCTCGAATGAGGACGACTTCGTGGCGGAGGAACGCGAGGAAGAAGAGGAGTCGGAGTCGCCCGCCGGCGCTAGAGAACGAGGTCGGTCTGACCTCTCCGGTCTGGTAAGTGGTTTTTTTTTTTCGAGCATGGCTTTCCATTTTCGACCTAACGATTTTGTTGGGGGTTATGGTTTCAAGTCGACGGACAAGCATTGCGGGCATCGCAGACGACCCCACAATGGCGGGTTGGGCTGGAAAAGCAGAGAACCAGGTCGGGAGGGCGCTGGAGAGCGCGTCGGAGAACGCGCCAGTTCTGTGCAAAAGACCATGTCAGAGAATGCGTCGGTTTTGTGCAAAAGAACACGCTGGAGACCACGCCGGTTCTGTGAAAAAAAAAATTGCTCCCTGTCGGAGAACGCGCAGGCAGGGAGCATTTTTTTTTAAAAATTTAGCGACAGATATTATCCATCGCTAATTTAAAATAGTGAAGGACTCGCGACAGATCATGCCCATCGCTAATCCATCGCAAATTAGCGACGAATAAGTTTTGTCACTACTTAGCGTCGAAAATTCTGCGATGAAATCTGTCTGTCGCTAAACTATTTAGCGATGGATTTAGGTCATCGCTAATCCATAGGTTTCTTGTAGTGGATTGAGTCTGACCTCCCAACTAGCTATCGATGGAGACCCCTTTTTGTTTCACTGCAGTGCCTGGTGGTTCGGAGATCACTGGGAGTGTATAGTTCATTGTCTTGACAACATGTAGAATTGAGGTATTCTACGCGGGTTGCTACGCCCATAGATGGCTATGACAGGTATAACCGACTTAGGGTTAGTTTGGTATGGCAAAGTGTTTAAGAGAATTAATAAAGGGATAATTAAAATATACAAACTTGCATAGTGTGTCGAAAACTAAACTTAAACTAGGGACTTAGAGTCCACTACAGTTGTAAGTTAAAGTGTTTATTTGCTTATAATTATTCCTTACTGGGTTGTAGACTCACTCCCTTATATAATTACAACTGTAGGTTCCAGGCACATTAGCATAGACAGAACATGATCGGCTACTTATTTGGTAGAGCACTTGGTAGTTTTTATTTTTCTTGTCATTGAACATTTATGTATTTGTTATTTCTTATTTTATGAATAATGAACATTGTGAAATAAAGTGAGTTATTGAAAAAAAATGAAAAAAAAAGCCATGTTTTCTCTGTATGAACTCTGTATGCTTTTTCTCTGTGAAGTAATACAAACCGAACTCAGATTCCCAAGGTCCCAGATCGGGGTGTTACACGTGTGGCTTTCGATCCTGAGTTAAATTATATATAAAGAAAGAGGTGAAACAACATGATGATCTTCCTCAAAGTCGGATGCCATTGTAAAGAACTGAAGATTCAACTCTTTGAATCAAAACAAACCATAAGGCACTATGCTTTATTTGGGAGTAGGAATAGAGGATTCAAGATAACTCCCCTGATGGCTGTTTGGAAGAAAGGTACCTATGGAGGCTTGGGGAGTTGAGAAAGTAGTTGCACGTTTTCATGTAAAATGACCCCAAAAATATCTCCTCTATGATGTGAAATTTACATATTCCAGAAATTAGATAAATTCTTCCAACTCCCCCAATTCTCTCCAATAACTTGCACCCAAAGAGTGCACAAAATTAGCAGGAGCCGAATGTTTTGGATCCATACAAACCACAGAAGCCACTGATATTGCAAATATGAAATTTTCATGTCACAATTGAGGAGAAACAAAATTTTGACAACCTCTCTCTCTCTCTCTCTGTTGTGCAAACATTTTTCCTGGTTTCATTTTCTTGCTAAAAAAAATGTCTGATCCCATGGAAATCAGAAATTATGATGAAGGATATCCTATTTCCTCTGGTCAACAAACACCATGGTGATGAACTTCATGCTTCTCAAATTTGAAGAGCATCAGCAATGGAACCTGCAAGACTGATCACCTCAAAAGGAGCCTTACCTTCTACAGCCTTCACTGTAAGAGGGCATGAATCCGTGATCCAAAAGTAAGCAAAAGGTTTTCCAGAGCCTTCTGAAAAACAAAAATTGATGGAAAATAAGCCATAACAAATATGACAAACATAAGTGAGCAACAAGTATATAGTTACCGTCATTGCTGTGAACAAATCTCGCCCATGATCTCTTTGGAAACACACCATGAGTGACATAAGCGCTGACCTTTGCAGCACCATGATCAGCCAAAACTTTCTGAAAGGTTAAAAAGGAGTTAAAATGGCATAAGCTCAAACTCATGTTTCATACATTCAGTTCTTTCTTTTCTCAAGTCATTGCTTAAACCTACAGTGTGAAGTTAAACTTCTCTTTTCTCAAAAATAAACAAAACAGAGTTGATGCATAAAAACCTTGCATCAGCAAAAAGATACACATGATTATGCAGTAAAACAACAGATGCATACAGAAGCATATGGTTTAGAGTCTTTAGACATAAGATAAGCATTCATGAGATCATGCTCTAGTTTGCTCAATGGAAATAGTACGAACTACTTGTATGTATGTAAACACTCACTGGGCTACCAATTAGACAAGATTGGATGCAATCTAAGGACGACTGACTGGAAACAATTTTGGAAGTCTCTGAGAGTCATCAACTTCCCAACGTAAATAGAAGGAATTGATGGGGAAACTTGTATATAAAACTATTAAAGGCCTGACTAACCAAATCCTCAAGGTAGAAAAGGGAACTGAAAAGGCTATGCCGGATACTCCATTCTTACTCCTGTACCATATTCCCTCGTGAACTAGTCACATTGGAAAACTTGATAAAAAATGGCTGCATCCTCAATCGACAGCTGTATCCATGAGGCATAGCAGTAGGGCAATCCATATGAAAAACTAACTAAGGTCTGCATTGAATTGCTGTTAGGTGCACATGGTTGAGAAACAAAAGCAAGAATGCCAAACTATAGTAGCTCAGAAAATTACAACCTAACATAGCTAGCATTGGCAACAAAATAAATATTGGATTGTGAGAAAATGATCAAATCTAAGCATGTGCAAGTTGAGAAAGTATAAGGCAAGAAAAGATTTGAATGACAAGCACTTCCAGAAGAGCTTATGCTTGGAGACCAAAGTTCTCAATTACGCTTGGAAAACACTTTAAAAAATTCAACTGTTTGAAAGATTGCAATATGGAAAAGTGAAACAGCATTAGTACCAAAAGGTGATATGATGCAGGTTAAAGGATCTAAGAGAGGCATCAACACTTAAAGACGTGAACCATAAGTATGTGCCCAGAATTTGCAGAGTAACTAAGAGCATAACATCACATGTGATCAGAGAAGTAAGACTTGCAGACACATCTAGAAGAGGAAAATCATGATGATAGAAATGATAGTTAAAGTGCCATTCTAGTTAAATATTCAAGCAAGAGTAAATTGTCATCATATATAGGGGGACCAACACCTTACATAAAGCATAGGTTGGTACATACTTCACAGGAACCAGTAATTCATGCCCACTTACTATTGTATTTGATACTATGATATGATAGACAGAGTAAACTGTTAATTTTACAATTATGAGTTTGCTGTTGTGCACTTCAACTAACAGCTAAACACAATTCTCATCATATATTTGCATCATTCTTGTGATTTGACTTTTTGCCCCTTTTCTAATGTGGATTTTCTGAGGAAGTTATTGATAAACAATGACATACTTCTGCAAAGCATTCACAGAAAGCAATGAGGATACTACTACCAGTCTATACAGTAAAGGTCCATACCTGACACTCAATAAGTGTACCACCAGATTGTACCAAATCATCAACGATTATGACATGGCAACCAGCAGGATTTCCCTCCTTCAGACGCACAATCCTCTTATTACCTTCACGAACCTTGGTGCAAATCACCTTAAACATCACATTCAAATTAAAATGCTATTAGACTGCCAGGAATAAAAACTATTAAGCATCTTGTTGGACAGTGGAAAATTAATGAGCCATAACCCATAGGCATGTAGGTATGTAGGTATGGGGGCGTGTATGGGATATGACATGGTCTGAAGGGTATGGCACGAAAATTCCTAGAGAGATTGGTACATGGCTATATACCGTAGTCACAGATATAGGTAATATCTTGAAAATATCACGATAATATCATTGTAAATTCATAAAAATGATATTAAAGGCAAAATATCATGATATTTTGAAAATATCAATAATTTATACATTATATATATAGCGATAATATCACAATAATATAACGACATTATCAGTTATTTTTTTCTATATACTAAATATGTTTGGCTTCTTTCTCTTATATTTTTTACTTATTTCTTATATTGTATGCACATTTTATTATCTAAACATGTTATTTTCTTACTTATTTCTGTTATTTTTATGTTTTTTAATTTTTTAAGCATTAATTTTTTCCCAAGAAATTGCTTTGCCGAGATATAGCCAAGACTGATATTTGTGACTATGGTATATACATACACATGCAAAAATGCACAATTATGCTACATTTACAAAATGCTTTAAGTATAAAATTGTATTGTCAATTAGGAACTAAATTGTAAAGAATGTCAAGGGTATATAGTTAACAAATAATGATCATACATATATAGTTAGCAGAAGACACTTTTGACTTAAAGCATAGACTCTAGAATTATTGGATCATAAGATGAATAAAATGTGTAAAAGTGTGAAACTCAGTTGGCTCGTACCTAAGAGTACTCAATACCAGTATGGGTACATGCTAGGAACCTGGTGATTTAGGGACTTGATTTTATGCACCTTAATCATCTTAGAGTTTTTTGGTGTATTGGTTAGGCACCTAACATTTGACATCAGAGCAACCACTACGTTTTGTGTTAGATTCCCAAAGGGGCAACTTAGAAAAAGGGCTACCTGAACTAGAGTGAAAGCCGCCAAAGATGAAAAAGGCTACATGGAATTAAGGCAAGAGTGAAAGCCATCCTAGAGTGGCCTTCCAAGGACATTGGCTACATAACTTGACGGTCTGTTAGGATCTTGGTGGTTTAAGGTCTTGAATTTTCGCACTTTAATCACTCTAGGGCTTTTTGGTGTATTCGTCAGGCACTTAACAGTAGGATGCAAGTACAAAAAAGGTATGTGAGCCTGGTAGTATCCGTGTTACATAGTCAGTCAGTTGGAGAAAGATAGTATATATGACAGAGATGGGAAAACAATTCTGACCATTGGAAAGTGCTGCAACTGCTTATAAAAACGCTTCCAAGCTCCATCATCAGGGAATGCCACAATGATCTGGAAGTAATGCAAACATAAAACAGTAAGGTTTCATGTATATTTTCAGCATGGCAGTAAAAGGTGAAGCAACATAATCTAATCAGAAAAAAACAGCACTCGCACTATAGAAGCAATAAATACAAAAAGGCCACTGCAATGCTCACATTGTCAGCATCAGGAAGTTGGTGAAGCCGTTGCTTCAGTAGAGGAATTCCAGTCTCAAAGCAAGGCAAAACATGATCACCAAAATAAAACCTTTCCTGTAAGAGCCAAAAAATACAACCTTGTGAGGACTAGATTACATTGTGAACATCAAAAAGTGAAAGCATCAAGGCCAATAAATGCAAATGGACAATCTACAGTCGAGATCTTTTCAGTTGATATGTGTCTAATATGTAATGACACTAATAAATGTTCATGAAAACTTAACCTCCTTAAGAAACAAGCAAAAACTAAATTGGGATTCTGTTAGATGTATTATGGATCTGACCTTTCTTAGTCCAATCCCACAGTTACACATATATCTGATATTTTGAAGCTCTAACATTGTCATGAAATTTCATGAGGTAATATTAAAAATCTATCTTACCATGATTTAAAAAGTATAAAAAAATATCTCTACACTACAGAAATATGATTTTTGAAAAATATTCCCAATTCCATATGTTTGTAAATCTTAAAGGGTGTTTCTAAATATTTATATGATACAAAAAACAGTGCTTATTATCCCCCTTTTTCACTTTTATTTTTCTGAAAATTGCAGAGATCTTGCCCAGAAAAAGATTATTTTTAATTGGCCAGAGACGTCGTCTTGACAACAAATTTCCAATATCAATGTTGATGACTGTGATTGAACCAACCTAGGTTTGATCAAGATCCACCCAAATGCACCTGGCCAACATGGATTAAGATGCTACTTGGTTTAACCAAAGCCACATGGATCAAAACCAGGCCAAGCTGTAAATTAATTCTATTCCTGTCCACATTAAACTAGTAACTGTCCTGCTTAGATGACCCAACACTGACACATCTAGGTGGGATACTCATTTTGATGGTTATTTGGTCCATCTTTAGACACAATTGAGCTGCCTAGACGCCGGCCAGCAACTCCAGAAGTTGTGCATAGGATCACAGCACGTTCTCATGCATCAAGTTTGGCCCATTTTGGACCCGCCAAGGCATGGACTGAATCCAATCTAGATGTATGCAAGTACAACTTGGTCTTATGTCTGAAATACACATATCCCAGGTGTAGGTAATAAGTAGTTTTATTTTATTCAGATGCAACAGCGCTACAGAACATCATTCTTTCATAAAGAGTACTCTACTAATGCTTTTCCAAAACAAGGAAAGACACAACACAGCTGTTATCAACATAGATTTGGGAGCGTTTGCTAAATATGATAAACATGTATCGCCTACTTCATCCTAAGAAAATAACAAAGATAACAAGGATTGTCTTTATCTCATTACCAACCTTTTTGATAGACAAGCTGGGGCTCTGTGGGATTTGCACCTGAGATCCCTTAGTTATGCTTGCGTGACCTAACCATCCAGCTATCACATTTGACTAAATATTTGCATGATTGGATTAAGGAGTATATGTGTTCTATGGTTGGAATAAGGTATGTATGCATTAAGTGGAAAATGATGGAGAAGCTTTTAGCAAGGAAAGTCACTTATCCAGAATAACCCCCAACCTCCAAATCTGTCTCAATCAGCCAATATTTTATATGATTTTGAGAAAGGGGAAAGGGTGCAATTGAACCAATAACAATGAGTTCCAGTGTGATCACGAGTGTGAATACATTAATCTAATAGCATAGTAAACAGAAATGCAAAAGAGAAAATAAGCTTTTTGTGATGAAAATTGTCTTTGCCATCAAAGGCAACTCACCTCCACCAAATTCATGCAGACTATGCTAATCAGGCAATATGTTTTGCTGATTTGGGGCTAGAGTGTCAAGAAATAAATGAGAAACATGAGTGGCAGTGTGATGAGGAATTGTGCTACCAGTATACAAAAGACACACACATGTGCACACTGTTTGTATGCACACATATGCTTGTGCTTATAGAGGCCAGCATTTTCAGTGGATTCCAAAGAAAAAAGTCGGTACAATATGAAAAACATTACAACTACACATCCAAACGATAAAGCAAGCATTAAAACTTAAATCCATGACAATTGTTTACAGTAACCAAATAGTTGCATAAAACTTGAGAAGACAAGCCAATAATCAAGTGGTAATTATAGAGGATATAGTGAAATTATCAAATGATGGATATGCAATACAAAACCAACCTGCAAAGCATGAATGTCAAATGTAACCAAGCTGCTTGGACCGCCGCGAGATATAGGTATATTTGATAGTATACGTGCTAAGGTAAATGCAGTGGCAACATCACCTTCCTCTTCCATGCGTTCAAAAGAACCAGTTGGAAAAAATGGCAAGACCAATGAAAACGAAGCAACGAAAAGTCTTGGCAAAGCATATATGACAGAGAGCTGCTCAAATATGACGCCAGGGGAACTGAAGGATGCTAGGAAAGCAACATGCTGGCCCCGGATATCATGTGCATTGTTAATGAAAAGGTTTGGAAAGCCATCAGCAAAGGACCTGTATCATAAGTAGTAGAATCAGTTACAACAATAGAAATCTCGAATTACATAAACAATTGGATGCATAGCAAATTACAAGATGCATTCCTTTAGAAATACATACTACTCCAATCACGTTGGCTTTCTTTTTCCCTTTAAATGTCATTTACCGCTAAGGAAAAGAACTGACAATCAAGAAGAATAAATTTGCAGTACAGGATAGTGGATAAGTCAGCAATAAGCAGAATCATTGCAGCAGGCAAGAAAAACAAAAGCAGAATCTTGATTAGCCTCCAGCTTCTCAAAAGAGAGAGATGACCATTCATGCTAACCGGATCATAATGCAATTGCATAACATATTCTCACTTCGAAATACTATAAGCCTTCTCTCTCATATACAAATTCCTCCTTTCACTCCCTTCCTGTTAGACATGGATGTGACTTCACCCAGTTTATACAACCATACTGAAGGTCACAAAAACACAAACTACTAAAAATTTGGACATCCGCCACCTTATAACCCGAAATCCCTTCAGAAAACTTATACTCTCCGCAATACAAAAACAAAAGCACCAACTCAAACATCACAATACACGGACATGCACCGGACTCGCATGCAGAAATATAGGTACCCATATGAACAAATGTGTCCATCCATAAGAAATAACAGATGCTCCACACTGACATACACATCGAAATCTCACAAATTCTATCACCCGCATGCACAGACTCTACACTCAGGCATGCACAGATAACCAAAACCATGCTACAATTCCAACTCCCCACTTAATTTTTTGGACACCCACATGCCCAAACACCTCAAAAAGCACATAAACCACATCAAACAACAACGCCACGTCACAAAAACAACAAACAAAGAGAATTACCTCCAACAGATAGACTGCAACAGAATACAATCTGACTGAGCAGCAATGGCGCGCGCAAGATCCTCACTCTCTACGCAGTAGAAAAGGTATATCTGCTTCTTCTTATTGGCCTGCACCACCTCCATTCTTTCTTCCCCACAGCCAAAAACCACACTGTCAGATTCTGCTAAACTCTTCTCTAGAGCTCAAGCTTCAGAGTCCGGGTAATGCAGAATGGCATAAAGACATAAAACAACGCCGGATACTTCCTTGGTAGAAGGATCTAAGGGATTTTATAGGCAGAAAAACGACCACCCATCTGTAGTACCTCGCTAAAAGAAGGCAACGATATGAAGTTTTTACAGAAGCGTTACGTTGCAAAGAAAGCGTGTGCACAGAGACGACGAATGGGAATGAGATTTTTGTCCGCTTAGCAAGCTTTAATCATAACACGACTTTCATCACTACTTAAAGGTCAAGCACACCATACCATGCTGCCCTTTATGCAAAAAACGGAAGTATGTTTAGCAAATAGTGAAGGAAAGGGACTAAGTTGCCCGAATAAACACACGGCACCATCTGAGCTTTTTTCTAAAGAACATTCAGGAGTAAGAAATGATTTTTCAGTGCAGAAAAGCACAAAAATGAAATTGTGCTCCCACCTCAATTGATTTCATCATTATTTCCACTAGAGCAGTTACAACTTGAAGTGGTAGTTTAGTCAAATTTTGCGAAGTACAGTATTAGTTGCAGTCTTGCAGATAGAAACATATTGTGGTCAAACGCAAAGGGTTTGGTTTGGTGGTTGGTGTGGATTGAGTCAAGAAAGGCTGTGTGTGTTTTAGCCCCACTTTGTGCCAAACACATTTTTTGTTCTTTTTTGCATTTTTGGTGGACGTAACGGAAGCGCAATCTTTGTGGGGACATGCAACCCGAAGATGGATGCCAGGTCGGGCACTGTAGGGGTGACAACGGGTCGGATCGGGTCCTGACTCAGGTGGGACTAAAACCGGATATGACTTTGAGGTACTGGTACTGGGTCTGGACTTAGGTTCAATCAAGTCCATCATAAGAAAAACCATACCTGAATTACATGAACCAGACTAGGCAAAATAATATTTTTTTAATCTTTTGTATATTAAAAAATCAAGGATCTTAATTGAAACTCAGGCCAGACTCGGATCTGATATGAAATTTCACAAATCATACCCAGCTTCATATAATAATTGGGCCTTTTGGATCTGATCCAGATTCTAATCAAACCTTACTCTTCATCACCGGACCCTATAGAGTTTGGTACAGGTCAAACCCGGCTCATTGAAACCCTCTATCCAGCAGGCCATGGGTTATGGGTACAACTGTACAAGTTTTTGACCTGGATTTGACAAGAGGTTGGCTAAGGGTGCATTTGGATATCTCAAGCAAGAATTTCTATTTTTTGGTTGACTCTAGTTGGTAAAACCCTTGAGGTCTCAGCCCCAAGGGGTTCTGTGTAGTGGGAGGGGTCTTTGGCCACTAGATGGGTGGTAAGGTTCCATTCTCATGGGCATCTGCCCTTTACCATATTATAAGAAGGGGTAAGGGCATTATATCTCTTGCTTGTGTCGAAGCAAGGTGACTCCCTGCTAGGCAAGGGGTGCGCTGAAGGGTTACACTGCCAGAAAGCTACCATAAGTACACAGGCATAGCTAGTGTGACTAGGTCTCTGATCCGGGGTGGTGGTGTGGTTTCCCATTCCTCATGAAAAAGAAAAACCCTTGAGGTCTCCCTTTCTCATTCTATCAGGATGTAAAGCCAGCTACGGCCTTATGGCAAGGGATGCTTTTGGGCTCATATTTCATTTGTTTGGGTGAAACATAAAAAGTATGAAATTATGAGAAAAAAAAAGTTGGGCTTATGGAATTATGCAAAAAGAAAAAAAAGTTGGGCAGATTTAAGAGTCTCGAATGATTAAAAAAATGCGAATAAAAAAGAAGATGTAATTTTCTCAATTTTTTAACAATTCATTTTTTCATGTGGAGATGAAAAATAAAATCATATGACAAGCTGCTCTCTCCCTAAGCCTGATCATGGTGAGCCTGATAAGACCTAGGTTGGGTTTTATTGGTATCTCCTAAGGCTTGAAGGATCTGAACGGGTCCATCCAACTCCGAACAATTGGCCTAGGTTGAGCTCTGGAGTATCCAATCCGGGTTGGATTTGATTGGTTTCCCCCGAGGCTTGAAGGATCTGAATGGGTCCAACCCAAACTTGGCTTAGATTAAACCCATGTCTACTCGAATATCCAATCCCACTTGGAGGGTGACTAGACGAATTTTAAATATAATTTGGACAGTAAAGAGTGAAAGGTAAGTCGCCATGGAGAATGCTTAAATGCAACTTATCCATTGGAAATTTGTTTATTCTATTCAAACATTTTATAAATGCCAAATCTTCATCAACGAGTAGGTAGGTGGCAACTCCGAGAATGTAATATGGCATATGATTGACCCTGTCATATGCCAATCCTGACCGTCGAACCTATGTAATTCCTGACGTGCATCCACTTTTGCTCCCAAGAACAGAAAAAGGAAGTACGTGGCACTATCTAAACCTCAGGTTCAACAGTCACATTTGGCAAATGATAAGGTCCATCATATGCTATATGACCTGATGCTCGTTGGCGGTAAGTGGAGACGAGAGAGCTTCATGGAGGCTCCTCCTATATCATATTACCTATTCCTTCAAAATAAGGAGCAGGTGGGACTTTGACTAAAGCTAGAATGCCTTTCCAATAGGGGAGGGATGTAAACGGTTCGGATTGGGATTCCATGTGATCAAACCATATCTGACTAATCAGATGTTAGCTAAATGGATTCTAATTTGGATTCAGCTATGAATGGTGAAAAGTGTTGGGTTAAACCACCACGTTGGTGGTGGTTACCCACGATGTGGGTAACGTTTCCCCACATAAAGTGCTCCTTTCGTTAAACCCATCACCGAATAAAAGGGGGAACGGTTGTTCAACCATTCTCATTCAGTGACTATAAGAAAGAGGTTTCATGAGCAACCTCATACGGAGAAAAACAATGTGGAAAAATCAAAATTGTGTATACAGTGAAAAACACAGTAAAAGAGGAAATATGGTCGACTCACCGGTGGCATTCAGAGGCCTGCGCTTGTGGTGGCTGCAGACCAGCTGAGTTGAAGGAAACCCCTCTCCGGCAACATCCTCCGCCCTCCGGCAATGTTCGCTTCAGGTATGCATTTTGTATGTTTTGCTTTTGTAGGGGCTCTGACGAGCCCGGTGGCGGAGGCGCCGACGACACCGGTCCGACGGTGAACCCTCCCCCCCCCCCAACAATGGGTTATGGGCCCACACCCCGCATCCGCTGCGGGGTGTGCTCTGGTCGTCCAACATGGCAGATCGCCGTGGGGCGATTCTGCATCTAGTCGCCGGCACCAGCTTACCTCAATTTTTTTTGGAGGTTTTCTGTCGGCCAGGGCATCGTCGGCATTTTCTTTCTCCATCCACTTTTAAGGAGTCGCCGGAATCGACGCCGAACCTCTGTTTTTTATGATTCGCCGGCGGGTGACTGTTTTTTGCCGGAGAAAGATTGCCATCGGGGTGCCGGTGTTGGTCACTGGCAGGCGGCGTTGGTCGTCGGCAGGGGGCATCGCCGGCAGGCGGCGGTCTCTCTCTGCATCTGGAGAAGATATAACGAAATGGGGTTTTCTGAAACCCTATTTCGTGTTTGAGGTTATTTTAAACCTGTTTTGGATTTTCGGGTCCCGGTTTTGGATTCGGCCCAGCCCCACCCGAACCGATCCATAAGGCTCCTCTGGATCGGATCTGGGATTCGGGTGGGGACCCTCTCTGGTCTGGCCCGGATCCAATTAAAACCCTGGGTCAGACTCGGATCTGGTTAAACCGGGTCCGACCGTGATCTAGTTTAATATCGGGTTCGACCCAGATTTGGTCCTAACCGAGTCTGACCCGGATTCGGTAAATACCGGGTCCGACCCGGATGCAGTTGTTACTGGGTCTGACCCAGATCCAGTAATACCGGGTTCAACCCGGATTCAGTTACAAACCGGGTTCGACCTGGATCCGGTTTTTACTGGGTCTGACTCGGATCTAGATATTACTGGATCCGACTCGGATCTAGATATTACTAGGTCCGACCTGGATTTGGTTCCAACCAGGTTCGACCTAGATCCGGTTACAGTCAGATCTGACCCAGATCTAGTAGGGTCCAGACACTATTTGGCCTGAACCGGATCAAGGATTGATTCAGCCCCCTTCCGAGACCGGTTCCTTCCAGTTTCTCACTGGTTCCGAGATGCTAAGACCCTGTTTTCTTAAATATAAGAAAATACAGGGATTTTGGCATACGATTATAGGGTTTTTATGAACTTTTGTCCATACTTGACCCGGTTCATAAGGTTCAGAACTAGTTCAGACCCTTGGATGACCGATTCAGGAATGTTTCAGACCGGTTCAGAGTACTTTAAGACCAGTTTGTGATACATATGACATGTTCATTCTGTTTTCGAACTATTTCGAAGGTCATATAACTGGTCCATTCCGTTTATGGACCATTTCAAGATATTATTTTCATATTGGCATTAAGGATAGTTAGATGATTTAGTATTTTCATGTCACCAAAGTGACTGAAAACACGTATGTCATCAAAGAATTTTATACTATCATACAGTTTAAGTCAATATCCTTATTGTACTTAGATTCATAAAACGATAAAGGACCCAAATGTAGTTTTATCGTGTTTAGAATTTAAGTATGGTGGAATAAGGTAAATGTGTCGAGATACATCACACATGTGTATCCAAAGGTATCTTGTATTGATGGTCTAACTTCACAAGAACCTTAGTTTTACCGAATATGGTCGGTAGGCGAAGTGATTTCTCGTGTCGGAGCTCTTACCAAAGTAGGACTCCGATGACCCCCTTCACTCGCCTGAAAATAAGCATATCAAGGGCCTTTATTATTTTGCTTTTTTCATTAAAGTTTAGTCTCGTACGAATGCTTTTTGATACATGTTTTTTGTCATGCAGTTTCTAGTTCTGTGATTTTAGATGGCTCTAGCTCTATACCTTTTCTAGATGGATCTAACTTTAGTGATTGGAAAGAAACTGTTCTTTTTACATTAAGGTATATGGATTTAGATCTAGCCCTAAAGATAGATGAACCTGCTGCCCTCACTGATCAGAGCACTGTTGATCAAAAAATTACTTTTGAGAAGTGGGAGCGCTCGAATAGACTTACTTTGTTGCTTCTATAAAATAAAGTAGCTAAGATTATTCGCAGTGCTATCCCATAATGCAGAGCAGTGAGGAAATTTTTGAATGCCATTGAGGCACAGTTTGTGAGTTCAAACAAGGCCAGAGCCAGTACCTTGATGTCAAAACTCATATCTATGCAATATACTTGAGGGAGAAATATTCGCCAGCACATTTTGGAGATGAGGAACATAGCGTCTCAGCTAAATGACATGAAGTTCACCATCTCTGATTCTTTCCTAGTGCATTTAGTTCTAACGTTCTTACCTTTGGAATACAGACCTTTCAAAATCTCTTACAACACACATAATGATGAATGAACGTTCAATGAACTTATGTCCAAGTGTGTTGAATAAGAAGAGAGGTTGAAAGAGAAGAAGGTGCAGAGTGCACATATGGCTTCTTATACATCCAAGGTAGGACCAATGAAGAATGCATTTAAAAGAAATGCTAGGAAGAAGCCAACTGGGGATAAGTCATCCCAAGAAAAACAATCCAACTCTGCTTCCATAAAGTGCTTCTTTTGCAAGAAGAAGGGACACATAAAGGCAAATTGCATAAAGTACAAGAAGTGGTTGGAAAAGAGAGGTAATTTGTCATTTGTTTCTCATGAATGTAATTTATTACAAATTCCTGAAAATAGTTGGTAGATTGATTCTGGTGCTACTGTTAATATTTCCAACTGTCTATAGTTGTTCCTGAGCAGAAGAGAACCAACAATGCATGAGAAAAACATCTATTCGGGAAACAAGATGCGTTCACATGTGAAGGGTGTTGGAACCTGCAGGATTACTCTGGATACATGCGTAGTTTTAGATCTTCATGATATCTTTTATATTTCATCATATAGTAGAAACTTAATTTCAATTTCAAAGTTGGATAAATTTGGATATTGTTTTAAGTTTGAAAATTCCAAATTGTTCATATTCAGAAATTCAATTGAAATTGGTTCTGCATCAGTTTATGATGGTTTATATAGATTGAATGTGAAGATCCAAACTCGGAAGTCTCTGATTTCTGAATACACATTGGTTGGAAATAAACCTAGCTTGATAAATGATAAATCTTATATGCTTTGGCATCAAAGGTTGGGTCATATATCTGAAAAGATAATAAAGAAACTCGTAAATGAAGGGATCTTGAAATCTCTAGATTTTAACAACAATGACCCATGTGTTAATTGCATAGAGGCTAAGCATACAAACACATATAAAGAGGGTGCCAAACACAGCAGTGAGATATTGGAGATAGTCCATACGGATGTATGTGAACCGTTTTTCCACTGTTATACAAGCAAAAAATATTTTGTCACATTTATTGATGACTATTCTCAGTATATGTATCTCTACTTGATCTTTGAAAAATCTGATATTTTTCAGATGTTTAAGGAATTTAAGAAAGAAGTAGAGAAACAAACCGATAAGGTTATTAAGATAGTCAGGTCTGATAGAGGTGGCGAATATTATGATAGATTTACTGAGATGGGGCAAAGAGAAAGACCATTAGCGCGATTTTCAAAGAGGAAGGCATTGTGCCTCAATATACCATGCCTGGTACGTAGTGCCTATCAGAATGGTGTAGCTGAAAGGAGAAATCGTACGCTTAAAGAAATGGTCAAAGCTATGTTGAATTATTCAACACTTCCCATAAAGTTGTAGGGTGAAGCCTTAAGGACTGTTGTGCATATTTTGAATAACGTTCCTACGAAATCTATGCCTAAAACTTCTTATGAGCTGTGGACAGGTAAGAAACCAACAATGTCTTATATGCATATATGAGAATGTCCTGCAGAGGCTAAACTGTATAACCCCCACATTAAAGCCTTTGATCTAAGAACAACCAATGGATATTTCATTGGTTATCCAGAAAGATCAAAAGGGTACAAGTTTTATTGCCCATCTCACTCACCATAGATTGTTGAAACAGATAAGGCAAAATTCCTAGAAGATGGTTCAGTAGGATTAAGTGCACTTCAAAGCCTTGGTTTTGAGGAATTACAGTATCCAGTTTCATCACTTGTTAAGGAAAACATCGAAAGATACCACATTGTTATTCCTAATGATGGTGTGGTTGATCATTCGATTGTTAATGCACAAATCTAAAGTGAACCTATTGTGGACAATACGGCAGAGCACGAATAGGATGATCAGGTTCAATCTGAGCCTGAGGAACGATCTGTTTGGAGATCCACAAGGATTAGAAGATCTGCCATACATCCTGATTATGTGGTGTACCTTCAGGGGCCTGGTGATTTCATAGATATGGATAATGACCCATTGACTTTTATGAAAGTTGTTGAAAGCAAACAATCTTCGCACTAGATAGAAGCCATGAAAGAAGAGTTAGACTCTGTGGCTAAAAATCAAGTGTGAGATCTTGTCACGTTACCTAAAGGAGTAAAGCCCGTAGGGTGTAAATGGGTCTTTAAGACCAAGAAGGACTCTAAAGGTAACATAGAGAGGCATAAAGCAAGATTGGTTGCTAAAGGATTCATCCAGATGGAGGGCATTGACTATAATAAGATATTTTCTCCTGTCGCAACTAAAGAGTCAATGAGGATAATCTTGGCCCTCGTAGCTCATTATGACTTAGGGCTACATCAGATGGATGTGAAAACAGCGTTCCTCAACGGGGATCTGAATGAAGAGGTATACATGGAACAACCTCTTGGTTTCTCTGAAAATAATCGTTTGGTTTGCAAGCTTAACAAATCAATATATGGACTTAAACAGGCCCCCCGACAGTGGTATATTAAATTTTCCCAAGTCATTGTGACTTTTGGGTTTACAGAAAACATTATTGATCAATGTATATACCTTAAGGAAAGTGAGAGTAAGTTCATTATATTGATGTTGTATGTGAATGACATTTTACTTGCAACCAACGATATAAAGTTGCTTTCAGAGACAAAACAGTTTCTTGCATCACATTTTGATATGAAAGATATGGGTGATGCTGCTTATGTTTTTGGCATTGAGATTCATCGAGACAGAGCAAAAAGTGTTTTAGGCCTCTCCCAAAGATCTTATATAGATAAGGTGTTAAAGCGATATGGGATGGAAAATTGTTCTTCTAATTCCACACCCATATCAAAAGGTGATAAATTGAACCTAAAGGATTGTCTACAGAACGATATTGACAAAGCACAAATGAGTGCTTATCAATATGCATCAGTTGTTGGCAGCTTGCAGTACGCGCAGACATGTTCTCGACCAGATATTTCTTTTACAGTAGGGGTGCTTGGCAGATTTCAGTCTAACCCAGGTTTACCCCATTGGAAGGCTGCCAAGAAAGTCATGCGGTACTTGCAAAGGACAAAATACTATATGTTAACGTATCATAAAGTTGATCACCTTGAGGTCATTGGCTACTCAGATGCAGATTTAGGAGGATGCCTTGATAGTAGAAAGTCTACTACTGGGTACGTCTTCTTACTTGCTGGGGGCGCGATCTCTTGAAGGAGTGGAAAGCAGACGACCACTGCTGCCCACACCATGGAGGCAGAATTCATAGCATTGTACGAGACTACTTCACAAGTTATATGGTTAAAGAACTTCATATCATAGTTAAATGTGGTCGATTCCATTGGGAAGCCACTGAAGGTCAATTGTGATAATGAAGCTGCGGTGTCCTTTTCGAATAACAACAAAAGTACTACATCATGTAAGCATATGGGATTGAAGTATTTTGTTGTTAAAGAAAGGATGGAGAATCATTTAGTACATATTGTTAATATTAGTACAAAAGAGATGATTGTTGATCCTCTTACTAAAGGGCTAGCACCGGGATTATATTTCGAACATGTAATGAGGATGAGATTGTTAAACTTTTTTTGACATATGCACATAATTAAAGTGATCACTTTCAGTTTTTTATTCTCATTATGGTTGTTGTTAATCTCATAAGGATTAGAGATTCAACTAAGGACCTATAGAATAGAATAAAAAGGCCATTATATTCGTCAAATTATTCCCATAAGGTTTTCTGGTTAAAGGGTTTATCGTCGGAACAATGGGAGAATGTTGGGTTAAACCACCACGTTGGTGGTGGTTACCCACGATGTGGGTAATGTTTCCCTACATAAAGTGCTCCTTCCGTTAAACCCATCACCGAATAAAAGGGGAAACGGTTATTCAACCGTTCTCATTCAGTGACTATAAGAAAGAGGTTTCATGAGCAACCTCATACGGAGAAAAACTGTGTGGAAAAATCAAAACTGTGTATACAGTGAAAAACACAGTAAAAGAGGGAATATGGTCGACTCACCGGTGGCATTTGGAGGCCTGCGCTTGTGGTGGCTGCAGACCGGCTGAGTTGAAGGAAACCCCTCTCCGACAACATCCTCCACCCTTCGGCAATGTCCGCTTCAGGTATGCATTCTGTATGTTTTGCTTTTGCAGGGGCTCCGACGGGCTGGTGGCTGAGGCGCCGGCGACTCCGGTCCGACAGTGAACCCTCCCCCCCCAACAAAAAGTTCATACCAAATCCTGTTTTTACATGTAAACAGATTCAGACATCCATCAAATCTAGATATTCACAGGATCCAGTAGCAAAAAATTAAAATCATATCCACAGCCCATTATAATGGGTATTGTTTTGGCATACCAAATTCAACTAAACTGGGTCGGATTTGGTCAGTTACCGGAAAAAGATCTGATCTATTGACACCCCTGTAATAGGGGTTGACAATTTTTTTTCCTTCAAAGTATGGAGGAAAACCACCTCACTTACTCATGAGCTTGGTGTAAAACCCCAATATCCACCTTGCCCACCAGGGTGTACAGCTTCGGCCTCACGGCAAGGTATGCATACCCTTGGCTTTTGAGCTTTATAACATTCCTTCAGCATGGTGATGTTCACAAGTCGTCCCTATCAGACGAGTGGAACTCTTGCAGTCTTAATTTGTGGGGGTGCTTTGTTGTGGTTGTATTTTGAGAGAGAGAGAGAGAGAGAGAGAGAGATTGTATTTTGCTCCCATTTCTTTACCACCTTTAATTTAATCTTGTATGTAATTTGTGCCGCTGGGTGATCGGTGCATCGATACATTGCATTTGCATCTGGGTGTCTTAGGTGGCCCACCTCTGAAAGCTAGAGGCGGGGTTTGATCTGGTACCTTAATCTCAGCAGACTCACAGCCACTCCGCTGGCCACAAGGGCGACCCCACGGTGGTATTAGAAAAAAAGAATTGAAAATGGATGCATAAAATATCCAGGTCATTATTGTAAGTTGGGCTGTGCATTGTCCAAATCTGCATAATGTGGTATGCTTTATGGACCCACTTCGGTTGGCCACGTTTTGGGCCCTACCAGGTTGCGATCAGGTCAGCCATATGGATGGCCACATTGAGATCCAGAGGGGAATGCAGCAAGTCCGCCACTGATCGTCACACTACACTCACACAAGACCTAATGTGTATGCCCATCTGACCCTTGTGAATATAAGAGCATCAAAACCAGTGCAGTGGCAATTATGGCCTTGGTAGTGATGCTGGTTCTGTGTCAATGTAATGTGCGAGTAGAGGCCGGCCTGCTACAAGATCCAGGGTGAACGAGCCAACACGAGTTGCTACATGCCTCTCATTAATAGTGTAGAGTCAAGCAACACCACCACCCTCAACACCACCTTTAAGGGTGACTTCTTGCCTTGCGACTTCAACCTCCTCGTCACATGCCCACAAGAAACTTTAGTGATGGCCATCCTCTGTTTCTTGTCACCTATATGGAGAAACCAAAAGAGAGAAAAAAAACCTCACCTATTATGTCAAAGGATGGGTTCCGAACTCCTCTAATAGTTTAAGCTATATTTACTGATGTATATCGCTAGTTCTTCCTCATTTAGGCTGTTCCTAGAAAATTAACAAAATATCAACTACTTAACATTTAAAACCTAACGGGAAGCAATAAGAGCATCGTCCAATACATAGTATTGCTATATAAATTTAGCTATTCATCATATTGATGATCCTGTAAGGAAATAAACATGCTATCTAGCAATTTATCTAGTATAATGATATTTATAATGCTAAAACTTTTTTCTATAAAATATGCAAAGATTATACAAGGAACACATACTGAGAGAGAGAGAGAGAGCACCAAGACAAGAGTTGGTAAAAAAATGCATTTTGATGTAAGAGTTTTGGAAATCAGACATATGGGGACCCTCACATTGTATACAATTAAATAGGGCTTCCAATTTGGCTTATAGTTAGAGAGTGGTCATTGCAATGGGAAAAGTCTGGAAACAAGAGATACAGGAATCTTGCACATGCATGTGTGCAAGTATCAAGGTTAACTATTCGACTGTGAAACAACGTTTGGAGTGAGTGAAGGAGAGAATTTCATGGTGATGGTATTCTTGAAATGACAGCTCTAATCTATTAGTCAGCCTTCTGCATTTAAAAATACAAAACAATCACACCATATGTATATGTTCTTATCAACATCACTAAATATAATTTTCACAAGAACATGAGCCTTAATATCCCATGGATGGGAAGGACTTTATACATTTATATGCTCAAAGAATCTTTAATTTCTAGTTGGATCTTATGGAATCAGGAAGCTCTTTAATGCAGGTGCCAGAGGGATGGAGCTTAACCAGGTTTTTCATGGTGCCAATAGAATGAGGAAGTCTTGTTAATGACATAAACCAACTTAAGTCCAACTGCTCGAGATTAGTCAATGATTTCATCTGGTAGACCACACAGCTTGCAACACTTGTTCAACACAATTTTCTCAGATTCTCAAGAGATCCAATGGTTAGGAAGCTCTTCGAGTCCTGTTTCAGACAGATAAAGCTCAGCTAGGTTCCTAGTGTCGCTGATAGCATCAGGTAATTTTCTTAGTGACATACAGTACCTGAAGTCCAACAACTTCAATTTGGACAGGTTTCCAATTTAATCAGGTAGAACTCAGCTTATTTCATTTTAGGAACCACAATGTCTTCATCTTTTACAGAGATCCTATGGAATTAGGGAGCTCCTCAATGCTGGTTTCATCTATGGAGCTCAATAAGATTTCTCATATTGCCAACAGATTTTGGTAATGTTCTTGCAAATGAACAACACAAGTTTAATTTCTCAAGGATGGTCATTCTGCCTATTGAATCTGGTAATTCCATCAACTTCTTGAGTCCAAGAAACAACAGCTCTGTCAACTTCTCAAGACATGCTATGGATTCAGGAAGTGCTTCAATTTCATAAAGGTAAAGCACTGGCATTTTTCAAATTGCAAATAGAATCAGAAAATTCTCTTAATTCACAAGAGCTCAAGTCTATAAGTGTTGACATGCTTCCAGTAGAATCTGGCAGGCCTTCCAACTTCCACCATCAACACAGTACCAAGTCATTCAATTACTGAAAGGATCCTATCGAGTTAGGAAGCTCTTCAATGCCAGTCCCACAGAGGTCAAGCTGTGGAAAATACTGAGGAAACGTCATGTGGCTGATAGAATTGGACAGTGTTCTTAATAACTTGCAATAGTTCATATCTAACTTTTCAAGCTTAGGCAGGGTCCCATTTTATGCTCTCAATTCTCTGCACTCAGACAGCAACAATGTCTTCAGCTTCTCAAGATACCCCATTGGATCTGGAAGGTCTTTAATGTGGAGAGCATGCAGGTCAAGCTTGACTAGATTTTTCATTTTGCCAATAGAATGGAGCAATGTCCTCAGTGATTCACATTCTTGCAAGTGCAACTTCTCAAGATTGGTCAATCTCCCCATTGCATCTGGCAGTCTTGCCAGCTTTACATAGTTCACCAAAACAGCTTTTTTAATTCTCAAGGGATCCTATGGAGTCAGGAAGAATCTCTTAAATACCAGTATCATTAACGAAAAGGTCAACTAGATTTTTCATATTGCCTATAGAATGACAATTTTGTTAATGACTTGCAATTTTGTTAAATCAGGATTCCTCTCAAGGTGCTTGTAGTAAGCGAGAATAAGAACAGTCAGCCATTTGAAGACCCGAAAATCCAAGGTCTCATATAAGGAAACAAACCACACTAGAAATATACAAGATTCTAAATCAGATGTATGAAATGTCATAACCAACCTTGTTTTCCAATCAGGCGCTCCTGTTCCACACTTTGACAATTGTGCTGTTAGATAGGGTAAAGGACTGCAATTTTTTTCTGATTAAAATCATCTGGTAGTGATTTCAGTGGGCACCCACGACAATTCCATCCATCTTAGTTGTGTGGACATGCATTTGAATGACCAATTAGAGTTTGAAAAGTTGGCACAAAGTAACCTTAGATTGGATAATTATGCAGAAGACTTGACACTGAAATCTCTCACAGGCTCTGCTTTAAAGTCAACACCAATGCCTTCAAGAACTACTGTTCCCTGACCATAGAAATGCTAATCAAGTAAACAATATGAAAATTTATGAAAATAAAATGACAAAGCTAAGAAACTCACTTGCGCTAGTGCTTACCTTTCGATTATCCAATGCATCTAGTACTTCCTCATAAACCCATAACCTACTTTGCTTGCTAGGGCCCACGGGATATTCTTCTTGGATGATACCTTTCCTCATGTTGTGAAGTTGGTCATGCATTCGTAGTTAACTCTAATTTTAATGAGATCTATTGTAAAACTTTGATTTCTATCTTTAGAAAGAAGCCATGCTGCTTCCCTATGACAATTGCATTTTATATCTACATACAATAAGAAAGCATGCAATGTCAAGAAGTATCTTTTTCTCTTCGTCTAGTCCATCATAACTTATGTTCAGCCTTTCTTGAATACCATTAAAAGGAATTAATTTTAATCTATTAAAAAAACTTTGCCAATATTCAAAAATTTTCTCACAATACTTTAAGAGCTAAGGGCAGTCCACCCATATAAAACCTTTTTAAAGAGCTCTATGTAAGTTTCAATTGGTAGGTCTCTTTCAAAAGTATGATAATTAAAGAGAATTGATTATCTTTATTTTTTATGTGCACTCAATTTTAGCACATTAAATATGTGCTCATCTCTTGTTGTGAAGATGATTCTACTTTCAACAAGAAACCAATTTCACTCACCAATCAATGCATCAAGTTTATCTATGTGGTCCACATCATCAAGTGCAATGAAAACTCACTTCACATAAAAAATTCTTTTAATTATGGTGAGACCTTTACTAACATTATTAACTTGATATATAATTTAAAAATCTTAAAAGTGGCTCTTTATATTCTTTGATGCTTTTTAATATTTGAAATAAAGCAGGTAGCATCAAAATACTTTGATATCCTCGGTTATAGACTGCCTTGGCTGGAGTTTTTCTTTCCTATTCCACCCATAACATGAATTTGAAGTACTTGAATATCATGTGCTTTTATTTTTAACAACTCTGTTATATCAAACATGAGAGAATCAACTCCAATGAGGTGATCAGCAACATCCAGTGTAACATTGTTGAACTCGCTTATAACCCACTTCCCAATAAATTGTATCACCTTGTCTTCAAGCCTGCTGGTTTTTCACATCAAACAAAAGCAACAAATAACAAGCATAAGGAACATGGTCGTAAGCTATATGAACATTTTGTCTGTTTTTCAAATAAATTATGCTAAACGCTTCAACTGCATTCATGCTAACTCAAAATGAAATAGTTTTGGGTCGGATATCCAATCAAATATAAGTCCGCTTTAGATGGATTCAGTATAAGAATCCATCTTCAATTGCTAATCGGACACAGATTCAGTATTAGCATCTTCACATCGGAAATCTGAGTCCAACTTCAGGTTGCCACATTGAAAAAGACGTGTGTTTTAAATAGGGATGGCAGTGGACCGGGGAAAGAGGGGCCCCGCCCCGCCTCGCCCCGTTTGGACCGGGGATGAAGGGTATGAAACGGGGATGGAGGCGGGGGTGGAGGATAAAATCCATCCCCGCCGCGGAGGCGGGGCGGGGGTGGACGTGCACTTTTCCCCGCCCCGCCCCGCCCCGTCCCCGCCACGATCCCCGCCCCAACCACTTTTCCCCGCAATATCCCCGCCCCGCCCCGCCTCATCCCCTTGGACCGGGGATGAAGGGTATGAAACGGGGACAGAGGCGGGGGTGGAGGATAAAATCCATCCCCGCCGCGGAGGCGGGGCTGGGGTGGAGGATAAAATTTTGAGGCGGGGCGGGGGTGGAAACCTTGTCCCCCGCCCCGCCCCACTGCCATCCCTAGTTTTAATTGGAGTTTTGCTAACTATGATTAGGACTGAAAAACACCAAATCCAGTTAATATTGAACTCGAATACGAGTTTAGTAATATTACATTCAGATCAGAATTCAAGTTCAACTCAAGTCGGACAAGATTCGAACTGTTTATTTATAAACATATCCGATTGGATTCAGTATAAGCACTCGTCATCTGAACCCGAGTCTGATTATGAATTCAATTAACCAAAATATGATTGTGTTTATACCAGACCCGAGCCCTTGAAACAAAATAGCTAATGAATTCCGGATCTGGTAAAACTTCGGTACCCAAGACCTAATCTGATTATGTTTCAGCTTCAGCGATACCAAACCAAACCGCTTTGAGTTAGACCAGAGCTAGATCTAACCTTGGCGGAGGTCAATAGAGACAAATATCCGTGGTATTTTGAAAATAACGTCAAAATGATATTATAACGGCTGTTTTAAGCATCTAAGTCTAAGCTTTCATGATATCTCTAAATTGCAATATTACCGTTGAACGAAAATACCGGGAAAATATTTACTTCGTTTTGATCACAATATTTACATTACATGTTTCCAAAAAAAATTAAAAAATTTGTTTTATTTTTCACATACTTTGTTAAATTTTAACCTTTTCCCCTTGCACCTATTTATGTTATTTTATTTTCCAAGATTTTACTCATAAAAGAACAAGAAATTTGGAAAAACTTTCAAAATTTCACCAGAAATTAGCGGTGAAACAGTTGCGGTTTGAACGTTTGTCACTACACGCTGAAACCAAAGTCACAATCTCTTTATCGGAATTTTCTCGGCCAGGGAAAATCTCATGATAAATTAGAAAACATCATTTTTCTCGAAGTAAAATCTCGGAAAAATATCAGCATGTATATTATTTTAAAAATAAAAGAAATACTATAAAATATATATAAAAAAAAAAATAAGAGAAGAAAAAGAAGGTGTTAATATTGGGATATTTTACAGATAGGCGATACTGTTCTGTAAAAAGCTAAAAGGGAGGTATTTTAAAATATTGTCAGTATTTATCGGCTCTTAAAAATACCACAATAGAATCGAGATGTTTTCAAAATATCACCGATATTTGCGAGTGAAACGTGTATGACAGTGGCTCGTACTCAGGCGACAGGTGAGTCACTTAGATCCGAGTGCGTCGTTCCCTTGACCGGATCGGATTTGGTTTGGGTTAAACCTGTGAGAGAAAGAGAGAGGCGCACCGTTCATCGTGAGCATCCGAAAGTACATAGCCGTCAATCTCACCGAGCTCGCTCATCGCTTCCCCCCACTCCCTCACCTCCTTCTCTTCGGATCGGATCTCATCGATCCGGAACGCCAGCTCGAAGGGTCCCCTCTGGCGCCGAACGTCCGACGGATCGACGAGGTAGAAGACGGGAAGGATCTTGACCATCCCTCCGCACCGGACCATCGGGGCCAGATCGAAGAGGCGCCGCTCCAAATCGGCGTGTAATCCTGAGATGACGGGCTCGCAGATGGTCGATCCTTCCATCCTGTCCCCTTCACCGTCCGATCCCTCCACCAGCGTGACGACGCCCTTCTGATGAAGGGCGTCGTACAGCCGTTCCGTGAAGCTCTTGCTGGCATCCTTCTCTCCGCTGAAGCTCAGGAAGACTTGCAGATCCGGAGATGAGGCCATGGACGGCCAGAATTAAGCCGATTAGCCTACTCCTGAGATGGGGAGTGAGCGGGCGGTGGTGCCCTTGTAATAGGGAAGCAGATCAGGTCACGCTGAACATGAGCGTTTTTGCGGACATCGTGGCCGTTTGTTTGCATTTTGGATAAATGCCACGTGGTTTTGTTCACTTTTGAGCTTTTTAAAATGTGGATGGCCGTGAGCTGTTCGAGTTTTTCTCCTCTTCCTTCTTCCTCGTTGCCTTTGCTTTTCATTTTCCTCCCTCTTCTTCTTTTGTTTTTTTTTTCTATTGGTCATCTTTTTTCTTCTTCCTTTGATCTTAGTAATGCTAGTATAGATAAGAATGAAGAATCATTTTATTAAGTCTAGTGATATCGAACAATAAAGAATTTTTTGTCTCACAAGCTTTAGACATTATTAACCTGCATAATATATAAATTTAACCACATCATTATATGTTACAATCGTCTTCTCAAGTATATAATATTACAAATTATCTCATTTGTTAAACAATTACCAACATTACAAATCATTGTAATATTTAGCTTCATATGTAAATATCGTTGTAAGATTTAGCAAATTTAAGTATAAATCAAGGTAATTTTATAAATATACATAGCTACTGCTTTAAATATATAAATCGTTGTTGCTTCAAACTTACAAATCATTGTAGCAATCACAACCTTCATAAGTAAGTACATATCGTTGCAACGTTTGGGCTTCATGTATAAACATTGATGTACGATTTATCAAACTTAAGTACAAATCGTGATAATTTCATTAAATCATTATTGCTTCAAACGTATAAATTATTTTAGAAATTACAACCTTCATAAGTACATATTGTTGTAACGTTTGAGCTTTATACGTAAACATTCTTTTACAATTTATCAAACTTAAGTACAAATCATAGTAATTTCATTAAATTGTTACTTCTTCAAACATATAAATCGTTGTTGCTTCATAAGAACAAATCGTGCTAACTATTTTTCGACGCCCAGAAGGTGGATAGGTATAAATCAATTTGTTTCAGTATGAAAATAAGTGTTATTTAGCATAAATAGTAAAACAACTTGTAAGATTTAGCATTTATATTTACAAATCGATTTATTTGCATAATGAAACCTTACACGAAACTCACTGAAATAATACGAGTTTTGATAATCCGATAGTGAGGAAGAAATGCCCAGAACCAAAAGGTAGACACAATCGATGGTGGCAACGATGCTCCCACTCGTAGATGACGACAAAAGATGTTTCAACGACAACAAACGATGATAAAGGGTGCTCCGACGACAGCAGACGAAGGCAAAGGTTGCTCCGACTGTAATAGACGACGACAAAGGGTACTTTGACGACAGCAAATGATGATAAAGGGTGCTTCGGTGGAAGCAGACGATGACAAAAGAGGGTCCAGGAGTAGCAGACGAAGACAAAGGATACGCCGTCAAAGGGATCTCCAGTTACAACAGATGGTGCAAAAGTTTACTTCTTAGGGCAAAAACGAAACATTTAAACTTTGAATAGTTAACATCATTCTAGAACCGACGTTTTTACTTTTCTAGAAGGAGAATCTTAAACCGTCATTTCACTTTTCTAGATGGAGGACATTTTTGTCTTTTTCTCGAACCATCGTTTCTTGACGAGAATGACGAAAAAGGGTACTTAAGTCTTTGCAATCACATCAGACTCCATTGCTAAGTGATGCCGACATACATGGGGATACGAGCCTCACAAGCTTATATATGTGACTTTCATTCGGACCCCTGAACACACATTGTAGCAAACAATGCAAGGGGGGGGGGGGGGGGGGAGGGCATATAACCTGCTTTGCTAAGAAACCACCTGTGCACCAGTGAGGTTTGATATGGTGCTTTCCATCAACTCTTCAGCATCACTAGGGGTTTGGCATAATTGGATGGGGCCTAGTATGTTAGACGAGGAGTTTAGGTTCAAATTCATGAGTGTGACATTGATTTTTAGCTCTTTAAAAATTGCATCTAAACGACAAAAAAAATCATAATAAAAAACATGTCATTTACTAAATGAATGATAAAAATTCAACATGTAAAGTTCGATTGATGAAAGACAAGGAACACGGTTGATTATCATATGTTGTAGATTTTGGACTTTCCTTGGGTTGAACGGTCCCTCTTCCACATGAGTATTGTCAGACGTCTATGGCAGTAGATGAGGTAGAATGCATGGCTAAGAACCATGCATTAAAAAAAAATCAAAAAAATGATTATTTGAATGACAATTTTTTTGCGCGGTTGATCACACAGGTTATTCGAATGATGTTTGTAAAAAAGCTAGCATTAGCGATGATCAAACTACACTAATGCCTTAGACGGAAAAAAGACTTTTAGCGGCGGTTGCAACGGCTAAAAGTCATTTTCATTATTGGCGTGCTGCCACATATGTGTTTGATGATAAGGGTTACTCTCTCTCTCTCTATATATATATATATATATAATGTTTAGAAATCACTTTTTTTCTTCAAAAAATTTTTTTTTTAGAACAAATGTTGTGATCTACATTATTTGACTAGTAAAAAACTTGTTTTGGACCATGTGATTATGACAAGTAATTAGGTTCTTAAAGGAGTCCAAAAATCCAGGCCCCACAATGTGCCAAAATCTATAACTCAAAAAATTACATTTTTACATCAGAAAAGCACGATCTTTAGATCGATCCTTAGCAAACAAACCATGTTGAACATATCTATGTGGTTAGATTAACCAAACTTGCACCTATGATTTCTAGCTCATTAGTTTCGTACCTTCATTAGTAGCCAATATTAACCATATATATATATATATATATATATATATATATATATATATATATATATATATATATATATATATATATATATATATTTGTAATGTTTGCTACTTTGGGTGAGAAACCCCTTGTGAAAAATATAATATTTTTATTTTTTTCAACTATTCTACATATTAAGTTTATTAGAAATTGAACTTTGGATCATGTTTTTCTTATCTGTATGTCAGATTTTAAGAAAGTTGACAAATGCTTATAATGTACTAAGTTTTCAAACCTCAAAAAATATATTTTTATGTCAAAAAACTATGATCCAAGAATGGATTCCTACTATTTTGATCATGTGAATACATCCATAAGCTCAAATTAGGTCAAAAAGGTTTCTTACCAATGAAGGTAGCAAATGTTATCCTTTATATGTATATTGTCATATTATATGCATCCATTGACAACCATGCTCATCTTGGCATTTATTGAGATAGAGACCACCCATCTCAAGAATCGTTGAGATGGGCGATCAGTCATGCTATTGCAGAATAAAAACTGACACACAAAATATGTTAAATAACCAAATATATTTATTGATATAAACCAAGATTTTTATAGTTTTTTTTATTTTTTTCGAAAATTTTACCATATTCAGTCTCTTGGTTTTATAGAAATAGACTCTTGGATCATCCAGTTACAATGTATAAGAAGGATCTTCTGAGAGTTGAAAATCAATGGCTTAAATTTTTTATAAATATTTAAGCATGAAAAATCATATTTCTTGATCCGATTATGATGATCCAATAATCGATTCCTAGCAAATGAACCACATTGAATGCATCTGAAGGGTTAGATTTGCAAAAAACTATATGAAAATCTTGATTCATACCAGCAAACATATTTGGTTGGTAAACATATTTCAGTTTCTCTCTCTCTCTCTCTCTCTCTCTCTCTCTCTCTCTCTATATATATATATATATATATATATATATATATATATATATATATATATATATATATATATATATATATATATATATATATATATATATATATATAGTATTATTAAAGGCATGAAACTACCAAATATAAACCACTTTCTTTTTATATTTTGTAGTTTTTTTTTGTAGATTTGACTTTATAGATCTGCAAGGTTTAGTAGAAAATTAATTTTGAATCATTTGATTGTGGCATATAAACAAGTTTTTATCTGCTTCAAAAAATCAGCAACCCATGATGTATTAAAATTTTAAAAATTGATCGTATTGTACAACAAAATGACATATTTCTTGAAAAGCATTAATTTTTTTTAAATTCATCTACTATTCAAAATTGCAAATACTGTTATTTTTATGACCTTTTTAGCCTTCACACCTATCATTTTCGGTCTACATTTTTTTTAATTATGAATTTTCGATTTTCTGTCTCCATCGAAAACTCCAACCTCACAAATATCTGAGTTACCATGCATTAAAAATTTATCAAATTCACATAAAATAAGTATGAACGAACTTTCTTTTAAACTGAAACCGACCAACATCACAAATACTTGAATTGCTTCGCATAAAAAATTCTTAAATTCGTATATTTCATATTTCAAAAGACGTGTATATGTCATAAAGTCTTCGTGTAAAGCATATTTCTTACTAAATAAATTATAGCAAAACAAATATATGAGGTCAGATAAATAAGATGATCAAGCATTAGAAAATAAGCTCCTTTTGATAGTTGTTGATTATAGATTTTGGATCTTCTTTTGGTTGGATATATATATATATATATATATATATATATATATATATATATATATATATATATATATATATATATATATATATATATATATATATATATATATATATATATATATAGAGAGAGAGAGAGAGAGAGAGAGAGATGAGTGGCTCAATTTATTTGGAAGGGTAATATTTTTTATTTTATTTCATTCAGAATCTTTTCTCAACAGGATGGCCAAACTTGTTTCCTGGATTGCATGTAGTGAAGGAAGCTAAAGGAGCAATATCATGATGACAAATAAGTGGCATCTCTCTCTCTCTCTCTCTCTCTCTCTATATATATATATATATATATATATATATATATATATATATATATATATTTGAAAGGCGGCATCTGTATATTTGGAAGGGCGTAACACTGTAATCTTCCATCAAGCAGCCAACCTTGCAGCTCCGTATCTAATGATACCCTCTAGGTCCACCAAGCATTCAGATGGGAGTATTCTACTTTTGAAATTTCAAGTTGGTAAAAATATAAAACGATCATCTTCATTTTTTTACTTCTAAATGTCGGGACATGAAATTGCAGAAGCACCAAACGAGGGCTCCGCTTGGTTAGTTGGAGCTGTCAGTGCACGTCATCTTGTGGTGCGACGTTGCAGGTTCAAAACCCAATGGTACCTGGAATAAGTGGTGGGTCTGCTTATCTAAAAAAAAGTATAATAATAATAATAATAAGAAGAAGAAATTGCAGACGTCATTGATGATTGTGGTCATTGCAAGAGTTCATCTTAAAAGCTCTGAAGAGATTTCCGCAGCTGTGGATTTGTAAGCTGCTGTGGGTATCTTCCCATGCTTGAAACAAGGGATTCTCTTGCCAAATCTGTAGAAGAAACGCCACCTTCAAAACTTATAAGTAGGTTGGTGCCCCTTTCTCCTAAGATGGGCCTCCACCCCTAACCCAATGGGCCAACACAAGTCTATGATTGATATGATAGCCCACTGGATGCTATCCATCCAAGTGGGGAGGAGGTGGTGGGATGTGTGGCACCCGGTCACTGGGTACCTTATCAAGGGATGTTACAGTAATCAGGATAAGGCACTTTTTAAGGTGCTCGGCCCAATCACTGTGACAGCCACACCACAGTGATTGGATCGAGCACGTTTTGCAAGGTACTCGGCCTATCACTGAATCTGCTTTGCTTTGCATGGTATTACTCGGCGGATCATTGGATCTGCTCCCGTCTCTCATTGGGGTTCGAGCTTGAAGATGGGTTTATTCAATGGATCATGACAATGGTTTCTCCTTTCCTTGTATGCAATCGTGACCAATGTGAAGCACCTTAAACTTGGGTTATCTAGGATAGGTTTCGAAGCTCAGGTAAGCTTTTGGTGCATCCTCACGTAGGGTGCAAACTGGCCCGGTTGGTTCCTGATATTGACCAGCCTGTTAGCACCCTCGCAAGGGTTGCCCTCAAAAGCTTGGCTGAGGCTTCGAAACCTGTCCTAGATAGGTCAGGTAGGTTGTGTTCCTTCCCATTGGACGGCAATTAAGAATGAGGGGTGATAGAATTAATATCATGCCCACAATCAAATCTCAGAGAGAGAGAGAGAGAGAGTATAAAGATTAATTTCAAGCTCAAAGCACGATTGGGTTCAGAGTTCATGAGATCTTCATTCCTGTGGCAGTGAAATGTGATGGGACATGTTCCGGCTAACAAGGACGTGAGGTTACGAAGCACATTCACTCTTAAGATGCAAGAGAGAGAGAGAGAGATGTAACCATTGAATAATATTTCAACTGTCTTTGCTCACCATGTTCTACCAATGTATTTTATTGTTCTCACATGTGAAGGGTAAAAAGATCTTTTAAAATCTAGACATTTACGATTTTGGACATGAAAGAATATCGAAAATAGAAGTGTTTAAAAAACACACATCAAATTACCCGTACAGTATGTTCCATAAGAACTTTCATCGTCATCAAATATAGCCTATAAATATGTGCATCTTGGTTTCTTAAGAAGTGAGGGTATAAAATGCCTCAAATTCGAGCATGGGACTTGTACCATATTTGCGCCTCACCACGACACATCAAATTTTCATATCTAAGATTTGAGGCCACCAATGAGACCAGAAATGAGGATAGAAGCACCTTATCATTAATCCAATGGAGATTTATCATTCATATAATTTCTTTCTCCCTAAACCTTTTCTCTTTTCTTTATTACATCTATTTTAATTTATTATATCGAAATTTTCAGTTTTCCTAGCATAATTGCTATGCAAGTTGTACCAACTGCAATCTTGTTATGTCACCAAACTGCAAGGTCGTTTCATCATTGATAAGAAAGAAAGCCTCCCCTTGTGGTACGTTGCAGGTTCAAAACCATACGTTGAATAATAACTGTGTGTGTGTGTGTGTGGGGAGGGGGGGTCAGACCAACGCCAGCTTGCTTTTAAAAAAAGAAAGAAGGAAAAAGTGAGTAATTTCAAAGATGTCCTGTACCGTTAGGACATTTAGGGTATGTTTGATTTTTGTCCAGGGTTGTATGAAATGAACAAAAAAGAATGGAACAGAACATTGGTTCTGTTCATTCCGTAACAATTGTTCCAAGTCCAACGCTTGTTTGTACTGTACTCAAATGCTATGTTGCAAATGTCCATTGTTTGAACACGATGTGCAGACAACTTGGACAGCCATGGATAATGGATCAAATTACTTCATTTTGGAACATATGACCCAATTTGTCCACCATTTTGCATGTTTTAACAAGTTTATTATGAATTTTTGCTCGGATATGAATCCAATTATGAAATTATATCTAAAATCATGAATTTTTTTGCCATGACGAATATGGATTTGGAATTGGATTTTTGCCTCAAATATGGTTTTTTGCTCTGAATATGGATCTCGAATGGGATTTTTGCCCCAAATATGGATTTTTGCTCCGAATATGGATTTCAAATTGAATTTTTGATCTGAATATGGATCTCGAATTAGATTTTTGCCCCGAATATGAATCTCGAATTGGATATTTGCCGTGAATATGTATTTTTGCCTCGATTATGGATCTCAAATTAGATTTTTGCCCCGAATATGAATCTCAAATTAGATATTAAGAATATTTACCTTCTAGAATGTATATGTGAACTTAGCCAAATGATATGAACAATTCATATTATGCTATCAACATTTTAATCAGCAAAATTACATGCATTGTTCTTTTATTATTTTTGCATGGATTTACTATAATTTCCTGTTCTATTTTTCGACATGCTTATGGGATGATTCATAATCTTCTGTTCATTAATTTAGTTAGTGTTTCTGGAAGTGGCTCAGACTCAACCTTCAAGTTTGAGAAATCTATACCTCTGATAGCTGGGAAGAATGAAATCAGTCTTCTAAGCATGACTCTTGGCCTACAAGTAAGTTTGTCCGATAGAAGGTTTTCATGGTATCTTTGATATTATATGTTTTCATCTGATCAACTGAATTTTAGAATTTTGCAGACTACAAGTATTTATTCATCCGATTTTCCATTTTAAATTATTGTATGCTTCATTTATTTACAACCAAATATTTATTTACAGATCCTTAAGCATAAACATACTCATTATGCCAGTTAGAACTGTTTTATAACTTCTTAAAATGTTAAGGATAAACTTTGCAGGAAGATATTGTTGCTTTTTTCCAACTCAAGAAGTACTTGAAAATACACCTGCAAAACATCCATGAGAACGTGGATGATTGGTTTGGATTTGTTCTGATCAATTTACTTTGATGTTTTTGCATCTTTTTTGCCTTTTTTAATTTTTTAGCTGAGTGATGTTCTTTTGTTGTTCAAGTTGTCAAGTTCAAGAATTTACTTGGATTTGTTTACGATGAAGACAAGTACGAACATAAAAGGGATATTATCCAAATAGCACAATGGAACATTTAATAGGATATTGTTTTTTCCATCAATTAGAAGCTGCAGTGTTGCACTTTTGCAGTTGCAGTGTTCATTCTTTTTGCATAATCTGTTATACATTTCAATGTTTAGAAAATAGGGACCATCCATATGCACAAATGGTATTTCTAGAGTGTGTTTGTGTCCAGGGGGGAAGGTTGGAGAGAGAGAGAGGTAATTGCAGACTTCATAATCGGGATAGATGAACACATTGTTAAAGTGGAAAAGTATGTCATTTTTGGCAAACTTCAACACGCTTGGTCTTTAAATTGAAATAAAACCATATTGGATAAAACAGTTCCTCTGGCATAGTGTAATTAATTCTGTCTAGTACCACAATACAAGGGGACCTACACAGTGATCCCATAATTTCTTGTTAAACCAAAATGAGTTAAAAAAGAATAACTGTATCAATTTATGCTTCATGACACAATGGATTTCTTTTTTCAGTAGTGAATTAACATCCGGAGTTGAAAATGGAAGATCATAAGGCCATGAGATAAACTCTAAACCTTGAAGTCAGCAAGTCCACCAAAATGAAGCTGGTTAGTCAAAAGAAGTATGCAAGGAAATATTTTGTGCAATTCTCCAAATCCAATAGGGCTTTCTGGTGATCGTCATAAATTCATTACATTTCTACTAAGTAATAATATTACCCATGATGGTAGCAATTAACTTTTTGAAATACTCCAGCATTCAGAATTTTGTTCGGCACAGATTACAAAAACACATCTACACGTGTGTCATCCTTGCAAAGTTGTGTACACACTCATGCTAGAACACCAAAAAAATTGAAAATGTTTGTTGATGACCTAGCCCTAGCCTTCTTGAAGAGATACTAAAACCCCAGAACATTCATCACAAGCACCTATCTTCCACCTTGCTTTGTCTCCAGCAATTCATATGGTCCTTTTCATTGCAAATTACTTCTCATGAGCCCTGAACCAATCAAAATGCAACAGAGTTGCAAAATAGCTAAAGATGGCTAATAATGAAACCTATTATAATAATATCTGCAAGGGGCTACATATAGCTACTGATGATTATCTATACAAACCAAGAGCATACTGCCATAAGGTATTGTGACTCAATACCATAAGACACACACACATGTGCACATACCCACCCTCACCCACACTCCTAGACGTGCATGTGCACATATGCATTTTTCACACGTGTCAAAGCACCGTCAAAGTCCCCCTGAGAGAGTTATGAAAAATAAATACCTCAATGAAGTGAAAAATGACTCAACCATAAGATTTTTCTCTTGTAAGAGCCTCTGTCCAGAATTTCAGTTAATGTTAAACAACTATTGAGCCCATCAATCATATTACTCATATGTACACACTTCACATTACAACCATCATTAACATATAGCGTACAGGAATCCAATTACAAACCAAAATCATCAATCCAAATCAGTCACAATAGCCCCCTTCCCAAGATGCATTAACTAAGCTAAATACATACTGCAACATGAAACAAAGTGAAACCCACTTTTCCCTTCAAGCTCAATGCCAAAAAACGAATTACAAATACCAAAAGAAGTTACAAATTTCCCAGAATTTCGCTCCTCCCAAAACTCAAATCAGTAAATCTCTGCAACCTCAACAACAATCTATTCTGCAACAATAAACAGCAGAAAAGAAATTATTCAAACTCTTGAGAACACAATTAGAAACACAAAATTTGATCAAGCTATCGAACAAAATCACAAAAACACTAACATAGGTCATAAAGGTGCTTAAATTCAAAATAGTTGTAATTCTGATGATCACAGTCAACTGGGTGTTTTCAATTTTAACGCTTTCACAAGCTGCTTGGGTCTTATATGCAAACATATAGAAGTTTTCCTACACTTAAACATATGATTGCAACCATATAATTCATTTGAAAGGTGACCTCAACATAAACATTTACCTGATCAAGAAAGTATGAAAAGCTTAAATGATATTTTACTGGGGTACGTATTTTTTACATATTTGTTCAATATGATCAGCAATAAAAACAGAAACAAGAAAAAATACTAGAAATGTGGTAGTCTTGGAGCAGCAACGCCTCTAGTGGCAACCAAGGGCATTTTCTTTTACAACCAAGTCCTTCACTATTCTTGTAACTCTATGAAACGCTTGGTACTTTTAAAATCTTAGAAGTGTTCATATCTAGGTAGCCAATTTCTCTTGATAATATTTGCACATCTGTGGGTTGAAAGCTAAGAGGTTGGATGAGCTACGCAAGGCTAACCATGACCCATTTTTATGGCTAAGACTTAAACCAAAATCAGTTTCTTTTCCTTACATACCCAAAATCAATTATTAACAAACAAAATCAAAGAGAAAAGGGAGAATAAGAGAATTTAAAGGCACGAACAACATGAGAAGCTAAATGACAATTTCATAAAATTATATTAACTATTAAACCCTCAAAGTTGAACCTAAATCAAATGCGAAGAATAGTGGTATTTTAACAAATAGGTTAGCTGTAGACTTGTCCGTGAGCCGCTTTGAGACATTTTAGCGAACAGGTAGTATGGATCACCTAAATTAGAGAGAGCAGTATGCATGGTCACCCATGCATATAGAAACACTTAACAAAGTGGCTGAGAAATTGCTTCAACAGCTAGAGAAACAAGAAGTGCAAATGAATAAACACAATCATAATAAACAGTCCAAATTTATCAATGAAAATAAAAAAAAAAGTTATAAAAAATAAGAGGAGTACCATCCATCGACCAAGGTAGCTAACGACAAGTAGAGAACAGAGAGAGGTAGATAGCAAGGAGACGCCCGGTGCGTAGAGGGACCTCTGGTGAGTAAGGTGGCCTCTGGAACTAAAAAAATCCCTAATCCTCTCTTCTTCGTAATTTTCTTCCGATAAGTGTCATCGGAAACAAAACTGCGAGCAGAAATTACGAACCTGAAACAAGAAATCGTCGTTCTCATGTCTCCATTTCATCGATACGGCCGGTGGAGTCCCGTAGTCGGCGCGGTCATGTTTCCGGCCGAAAGATTTCTCCGCCTCCCTGCTAGGGCTCGTTGACGGCCCGGAGAGTGACGTCCACGGCACCACCTGATTCTCCCCGTCCTCCTCCGCCTCTACCTGCTTATCATCTTCATCATTGTCGTCCTCTTTCTCATCCGCTCAACCCTACTTCATTTTTGGCGTGCCCGTCGATGCACATTTTTTTCCCTCCGTTCCTGTTCATTTTGTAACAGGCGGGAAGTGGATCGACAATTATACTGCATATTGAACGCTGTCCGCCGTCGCATCTAATGTTTGTTAAAAAAAAGCGTTCTGTACGCCTTCCATCAAACATGCACTTAGGAACTATAATGAAGATCATTTTATCTTTTAGTATACAGATCAAATAGACATATTGTTGGACATAGTGCCCTAAAAATTTACTAAAATGTTTTATTCTAGTTGAATCTATTTCTTTTTTTGAGATCACCATGCTTAAAGGTATATTAATGTATATTATCCATTAGACGACTAATATGATATATCATAAGAGTCCACATGTTACATTGTAGGATGACCAGATGTACTTCAGGTAAACATGAGAGAACTAATTGTTTCAATTCCTTATACTTGAAATAGTCATAATTATGGATGATGATATGCAACTCATTTATCTAGTTGTGATAGTGTATGAGATATGAAATGACAAATTCAGGAATCATTAAAGTAGCGACTTGACCTTAATTATATACTGATTGGTTGTGCATGAAAATTATCTTGAAAATTGATTTACTGGCAATAGATCATTTTCTCATATATAAAAAGAGTTTACAATATTTTTTGACATGAGAAACCATTATATCACTAAGCAAATGATTTAATTATTTTGATTACACCTAAACAAGTTGTAATAAGTTTATTAAAAAGCATACGTTGGAAAATTAATAAAATATATGTGCAATGATGAGCATCCAAGAGGGGATCCAAAACTATTTTTTGGAGAATATCCAACATTGAGGAAAAATAGTAATTCATATTACAAAAAATCAAGCTTGGTAATTTGATAAATAAAAATTTTAAACTATTTTATGAAATTATTTTTAAAAAAAATTATAAAAAAATTGATAGAAAAGTTTCACAAGATCTGATTAATATTTTTTTATCCTCAGTGGACAATTACACATGGGCTATGGATTTGATTGTAATTTTGTTACTTATAATGGGTCTATATAAGATATTGAAATTTGAAAGGATGGTTTTTTAACTTTTTAGTAGAAAAGGACCTTTTGGTATTATATATCACTTGGAGATTGAACTATAATATTGAGATCCTGCATCACTTATGGCTTCAGGAAATGGTAAAAAAAATATAAAAAGTACAGTTAAGCTAACTTGGATAAGACTAAAAAAGAGAATGTAAAGCAATACAGCTATCCTCTCCTTAAGCCAAGCTAAAGAATCTTTATAAATTTATGAATAAGCTAATGGAATCGGGTACTTATTATGTAGCCATAGTTATTTCATTTGGTTCATAGCTTTAGGTGGAGAAGAAATACCAACAGGGCTATATATACCAATGTTGTCAAGTATCGTGCTTATTGGCCGATACGTATAGTATTGGCAGAAAATCGATACACATCACCCCTGAATCGGCTATTTTTTAATAAATAAAAATACTAAAAAGTAATTTTCTTAATATTATTTTAATAGTTTTAACACATGTCACGTTCTGATTGACACATAATATTTTTTATTTTTTATTTTTTAGCTGATATAGAACTTTGGTCGATACAATTGATATATACACAACGAAAACTATTACAAGCCCGGGCAGCAGCATCCTCAAGAAATTGGAAGTTGCCCGTGTAACAAGAAAGAGAGAATTCCAGAACTACCTATTGTCCACGTTTAACTCTAAACTTCTTGTGCTATTTTTTTTTTTCCACAGAGAAAGCTGGGGTTAGGCAGACCCCTACCAGTTATACAACCATACCGTTTGGGGTTCAAACTTGCAACGTCCCAACACATATATATATATACAATGATGGCCCACTAAATTTTGCCTTGGAATTGCTGCAACAATATTTTATTATCCCATTAGTCCAATTCAATATTCTGATGAGGTCTTGGTGCCTGGCCTTAGTTTAATTAAATTTTGGAAAAATTTTCATTTAGGGGCCAACATATTTTCCCCCTATTCGCTCAAGTTAACATCAATCATGTGGAAAACAGTGCTTTTTTTTTGTATTTTGTGTTGTCCTTTGAAACTGAAAAAAAGCTCAATCATCCTCATGAGAAAGAAAAGGGTAAGTTCTTTGAAAATTTGATTATGAAGGTTATTATTATAATTTTATTTATGAATTATTCTGAATGAATAGATAATCATATAACTAAGCCTTCGTTTTGACAGTTTTTAGGAAATCCGAGGCCCATATCAGGAGAGAAACATGAGGTAAATTAGGGAAAAGGTTGCCCCGTAAATGGAAATTTTCCTTAAATTTCTGCACCACCTTTTGGCTTTTTTTTTTTGCTGTAAGGCACTCTTTTTATACATTTATATAATTGCCCTCTCTCTCTCTCTCTCTCTCTCGAACCAGATCATTAATGTGTGTGACAGTTTATTCTGTTCTTGTTCGAAGCATATTGATGAAAAAAAGTTTGCGTTCTGATCCCCCACCTTTAACCCCTGAACTCAAGATTTCTGCTTCCAATGTAGTTCATCTCTTGCGCACCACTCTTTAATCTTTGAGAACAAATTGCTGATTTTCCTGTCCACTTCCACGTTGTCCACCATATGCCAACCAGTTTGCGAGTTCAGCAGCTCCTCCTCCCAACCTTATTTGATGAGTCATTCTCTTTCAGCCACTCCTTAATCTGGCCCCATGTAAATTTCACGGAAATTCTGTAACCAGTCCACTAGCCATCAACTGGCTGATTCCGATCCTGGGAGATAATTCACAACACCTTCCAACCCCAACCACCATCCTTCAAAGCAGAATTTTCTCTTTGCTCTTGAAGCTGGCCCCCATCAAACAATAACCCATGATCTGAAAGTGACTCAGGAGAGATATGGCTGGAGATGCGAGGGCAACATGCTATAAACTCTTGAGCTGCAAGTGCCCGGTCCAACCTCCACATGCATGGTCTCAATCTCAACCTATTACTGGACCATAAATATTTGTCGCCATTTAATGGCATGTTCACCTATTGATAATTGTCAACAACTGCTCTAAACTGTCTAATGGAATGTAGGCCACTAACTGGGTGTTGTCCTTCCTCAGGTAACCGATGTTATTGAAATCCACAGCCACAAACCAAGGAAGGTTCACTTGTAAAGTATCAAACTCTCCAACCAAAGAACTTCCTTCTCAGGGTTTGTGACAGGGCCATACACAGAAACACAGATGAATGGGCCATTCCCTAGGCCAGATGCATCTTGACTGTGAAAGAAAACTCCCCTTCCTGGAAGCAGCCACTCGTCCAGATATCTTTCCACATGACTAAAATACCACTGAATATGATGAAATCTTACATTTTGTGGATATATCCATGCAAACAAGAGAGTTTACCAGGGCAAGGTATCGTGGCTCTCTCTCTCTGTATATATATATATATATATATATATATATATATATATATATATATATATATATATATATATGAGTTCATTAAATAGCCATGTGTTCAACCCAACAAGAAAATTTATAAGCACCAACGATCTCATGTTACGAAGCCAATCCGAGCAGAGTAGCAAGAAACTCCGTTCACTAACCTCAATATCCAAAGTTCTTAATCATTCTTCTGAAAACCAAAAAATATATGAAGTTCATGCAATACAAAGACTATCGCTATCTTGAGAACTATACCTACACACCTAGCAATATTCATGGCAATGAAAACTATAATCTTAAGGGGAAAGCTGAAAAAAATCATTTATCTCATATAGATAGACAGTTCTGCTTAGTGATTATATATGAATGCATATCATGAATTCAAAACCATTCCCATTTTCTTTTTTTTTCATCTTCCCTTTCATTTTGGTGCTGCCTTATCTTGTTGGATGATCACCACCCTGCACCATTCCTTTTGTAATGCATACAAAACCTTACTGAACAATTTATGCCTTTCCATTAATACCTGATATGCAACAATCCAACCAAACTCGGATCAGTAGGATGTTTAGCAATATATGAATTTGATGGATGAAGACAATTGTGCAAGTTCGGTGTGATATCATCTTATCTTCAGCTGTAACAGCTTCAAAACAAACCCAAAATTTCTTTTCAAGTTTATTTCCATTACCAGAAGGATCTCAAAATCGTTTTATGTTTTTCATTTTTTTCATTGAAATTTTATGTATATAGCAACATAGCTTCCTTTCTTCAGTTGCTAATGGTAGGCTTTGCTATACAATCACAACATTTTCCTTCCACAACAAAAGAACATTTGAGATTTTTCCTTTCTTTCTATTCATAATTCAGAGAATACAATAAGATCACATTAAGTAGAAATAATGACACCAATGACTTTTTCATGTTCTTTACTTGATGGTTTCAAACTGAGGCAGACCCCTTAAAATTTGTGCAAGTTTAAACTGTTTCCATGTGTGCTTAAGCAGCTCATAGTGTCCATGGCCGTGTATCCTTAGAGGCTACAGACTAACCATATGCCTTGGAAGAGGCGTAGTTAGTATCTAGCTTGTCTAAATGAATATAACTGCATTAACCAATCTCCAGGAGGAACATACTTGGTGTCATAGTATACCTTGTTTTACTGACTTGAGGGAGTTTGCACTTCAGAAATAGAATGGACAAGTGCTACTGAACTACTGTTTGGCTGGCCAGTTTCCTCAACCTGCAAAAAAAACTGAGCTTTAAAAGACATTTAAGATTCTGAAACAAGATACACCAAATTGTGCTTCCAACATTGTTTGAGTCAGGAGTCACACTCAATGCATGGCATTAGCCGAACTTGATTGAGTCCGGCAATGAGTTAAATTCCCAGAGGTAACTTAAGAAAGAGCATAATGCAACTCAAGACAACTCATCCACCTCAATACATCTCGTGGCAATTCAAATCTACCTAGTCACGTTTTCTCAAATTATTGAATGGAATGGCATATAAAGTAGAACATTCTTCCATGCATTTGATATAGTAACACTATTACCTGAGATGTTGCAGCTTGCTCACCATATTCCTGTGCATAAGGAACATTTGCATTGTTTTGTACATGCAGAACATGCTGTTTTGGGAATTTCAAAAGTCAGAAAACCATGAAAATAATTTAGAACTAAGCTCTGAGTGTGTTTGTATGTGTGTGTGTGTGTGTGGGGGGGGGGGGGGGGAGAGAGAGAGAGAGAGAACACCTGCGGATAAAGGCTACCATTCCATTCTTGATGGTGTAACTGTTGCTGCTGTTGCAGCTGCTGCTGCTGTTGCTGTTGCAGCTGCAGCTGCTGCTGCTGCTGTTGTTGGAGATGCCATGAAAACCCAACATAATGTTCAGCTCCTAGTGTAGCATACTGAGAAGGCTGTCCTTGAGGGAAAGGACAAGGAATTGTGCCCGTGTTTTGTTGAGCTTGAGGTTCTACAATGACACTTTGATGCATATTCTGCATGGGCCAACCCTGAGCACTACCAAAGTATGTCTGAGGTGTCACTTGATATTGGTACTCTGGTGGATAAGAATATCCCTGACTCAGGTATACTTGAGGACGTGAGTCAATAGGTGTATATTGTGTCGTAGGTGGAGCAACCTGCCATTGTTGGTGCTGTTGAGCATAGACATGATATCCAAAACCAGGAGCTGCAGAAGGTTGCCCTGTATATTGCATCTGTTCCCAGTTTCCTACTACAGGGTTATGATTATCTGGTAATATAGCATTAACAGGAAAAACTTGGTGAGTTTGTGTGTTTGTTGGTCCTACATTTGGTGTCCCTGTCAACTGCAAGCTAGGATCTTTAGCAGTCTGTAATGTGTTATGCTCCTTTTGATCTTGTTTCTGTAGTAAGAAGTCAACTTCGGCATGTATTTGATCAACTCTGCCGGAAAGTCTATCATCGTTCTTTTCCTGAATGCTGTGTCCATATGACTGAGAGACCAATGGTGGTACTTTTTCTTCATGGGATAATGTTGGGGAGGATGGTTGAGTTTCATTCTGTGGAGGATTTATTGAAAGGGTCTCTAGTGGAGGATGCTGCAAAGCTATTTCAGACTTCTGGTCATGGAACTCATAATGCGGCTGTATTTTTTCTTGACTTTTAGCTTCATAAATTGACTTTGAACTCAAGCTCTCAAGTTTTGACTGCTCCAATGATTCCTTAAGAGGCTGTGAAATCTGTTGTTCTTTGAATTCCAATTTAGCAGCATCTGCATGTTCTACACTATGCAGCGTCATGTCTGGGAAGGAGTGTCCCTCTATTACATGACATTTCACTTCCTCCAGTCTTTCAACTTTGGGTTCTGCTATATCATCTTGAGACTGGCAAACTTTAGCCATATTAGATATTTTATGCTGAGAAGATGCAGATTCCGGAGTGAAATGCTGAGAACCATGCGGAACATTGCCACATTCACTAGAAAATGTAGAGACCACAGGCTCATGCCTTCCTGGTTTGGTCAAGAGAGGATATTTGTATCCCACTGTGGCATTTCTTCCTGAAGAACTTGGTCTAAATAGATATGGGAACAACCTGATATGCATATCCCATGCCCTTTTTACTTGATGGATATCCCCACACCGGTCTAGGAACTGCACAACATAGTTTGTAAGAATCAGGTCAAGACTCAGGCATATCATTCATTGAAATCATTGTTTTCGTGTTTTGCATGACATGGAACCATGCATGTAATATAAACATAAGAAGAAACCTTAGAACTCATGCAACCTGCACTAGAAGATGCAATAGAATGGCAGCCAAGAATGAGAGGACGTCCCACGTGATTAGGATTCGCCGCTTTTTATATTAAGATATTTTAGATGTACAAAATACCCTTGAACATATACAACATGTACAAACATATCCTGATATAACTTGAAAGACTAAAATACCCCTATTTAAAGGACATGTCTACTCTTAATACTCTCCCTCAAACAGTGCATGGTTATGGACCATGGACAATTTGGCTTTAAGAAACCAATGCCTATTAACTGAAAGAGGTTTGGTAAATAAATATGCAATTTGCCTCACACTAGTCACAAATATAGGTTGAATTTCTTTATCTTCAACCTTCTCCGGAATAAAATGTTGATCTAACTCCACATGTTTCATTTTTCCATGTTGTACAGGATTAGTGGAAATAGCAACGATTATCACTGATTTCACTATTCCCTAATGCAACGCTGTCAAGAGATGTCTAATTCAGAGTTGTCAGTCAGGGAAGTGAGAGCGGGAAGCGATTCAAGAAGCGAAAGCGAGAAGTGAGGCACTTCCAGAATTTTAGGAAGCGAGAAGCGCGGGACGACTTAGAAGCAAACTAGGAATCGTCTCGAAAGCGAGAAGAGAAGTGAACCATAAGTAACCTAGAAAGTGACATAAGAAGCGAGGGAAAAGCGAAAAAGGAGAAAAAAGAAAGAAAAACACAAAAAAATGAAAAAAAAAGTGAGCTTCTCAATTTTTTTGGCGCTTCCCAGCACGTTTCGGAAGAGTTACGCTTCGCGCTTCGGAAACACACTTCGGATAAGCATGCTTCCCCATGTCCAATGGCACTTTCGGTAACCCTGGTCTAATCCACAAAATTTCTACTATAATTGTTGTCATGGCTCTATGCTAGGTTTGGTGACAGTTCTTTTCCTTTTGCTTGACCAAGAGACAAGAAGTGCCTACCTTGTAGTCAGTCACTGAACTTCTGGTGGTTGGGTCACCTGCCCAATCAGCATCTGAGCATGCTATAATAGTGATATGTGAATGAACAACTTTATTTTCTCTATTGTAAACTAAACCATCAAACAAAGTACCTTTAATGTATCGTAAAATTCTCTTAACAACTTCCATGTGGCTTTGTCTAGGCGTATGCATGTATTGAGAAATTTGATTGACAACATAAATAAGATTAGGTCTAGTGAAAGTCATGTATTGTAGGGCTCTCACTATACTTCTGAATTTTTCTAGCTGCTCAAGCAACAAATCACCATCTTGAGCTTCTTGTAATTTTACATTTTGAGCTATGGGAGTTTTGGCTAGTTTGCATTGCAGCATCTCACTTCGCTGAAGAAGATCACAGGCATATTTGCACTGAGTAAGAACAAGAGCATCATCTCTTTGATCTACTTGAACTCCAAAAAAATATGTCATCAATCTTAGATCTTTCATGTGAAATCAACCATGTAATACTCTTTTCAACTCTTTGATCTTGGAGATGTCACTTCCTGTTATGACTATATCATCCATATAAACAAGCAAAATAGTCATACCTTTGTTGTCATGATGAACAAAGAACGAATAATCGCAGTGACTTCTTGTGAAATCGAGATGTCTAATCACATCACTAAAGGTCTCAAATCATACTCTAAATGCCTGCTTCAGCCCATAGATAGCTTTATTCAATCTGAGAATCGTGACTTTGGTGTCGCCTTCTGGGTACCCAGGAGGGTGCCCCATGTAAACTTTCTCATGTAGATTCCCGTGAAGAAAGGTGTTCTTTACGTCTAAATAAAATAAAGGTCATTTGTGAGCAGTTGTGAGGGACAGAATCATCCAGATTGTACCCATTCCAACAACAGGGTTGAAGGTTTCATCAAAATCCAATCCGTCTTCTTGGGTGTATCCTTTGGCAACGAGGCGTGCCTTAAATCTCTACGCTCCCATCAGACTTATATTTAATTTTGTACACCCATCAGCAAGCTACAATATTCTTTCCTGGTGGTCGGTCAACTACTGTCCATGTATTGCATTTATGTAAAGCCTTGATTTTCTCATTCATGGCTTCCACCCATAGAGGGTTTTGACTAGCTGCTCCATAGGAGATAGGTTCTTTTTCATTCTCAAGTGTTGCAGTGAACACAGTGAAGTCTAAGGAGAATGATTCATATGTAACAAAACGATCCGGAGAATGTCTCACCCTTGAATATGTCCTTATCTGTATAGGAAGGTCAGCAACAATGTTGATCTGATTTTCACCCGTACTAGGTTGTATACAATTCGGTTTTGAAGATGATTCAACATGCATGTCATCTCCTTCAAATGATGGTTGACCGCGTCTACTGTATACTTTCTGAAACCGAGGAAACACATGATGTAGCAACAAAGTAGAAAAAGTATGAACATGTTCAGCTTGGGACATCTGTGATGTGTCTTGTCTATCAGTAGGCACAAGTCAAAATGATGCGTTGAATTTGGTCAAAATGATGCGCTGAAACGCTGGTTCCACTGGCATGGGCATTGTGGGAGGAAGGCCAAAAAGCAGACAATTTATGTGACTGAGTGCAGTTAGAATCGTTGCTGCGATTTCCCATATTGTTCTTATCAAAGACAACATCTCATGAAATAATAAGTTTACGAGAATCATGGTCAAAACATCTATAGCCTTTATACTCATCATCATAACCAACGAATTAACAAGGTTTGGCTCTCAGAGCAAACTTGTCTCTAAGAGTCTTATGGACATGAACATAACATATGCAGCCAAAAACCTTAATGTGCGAATAATCTGGTTTTTTCTCAAACATCAAGGAATACAGTGCATGACCATTCAGATTTATCAAAGGCATTCAGTTAATAAGAAAAGTTGCGGTATGGAATGCCTTTGTCCATAAGTCAGTCCTAAGGTTGGACTTGACCATCATAATAAGGGTAGTTTCAACCATATGCCAGTGTTTATGCTCAACAACACCATTTTGTTCTGCTATTTTATGACAACATATCTCATGCAAGATGCCACTATCATGCATGAATAGTTTGAATGCACTGGTTGTGTACTCACCACCACCATCACTCATGAGGGTAAGGATTTTACGAGAAAAATGGTTTTCGACATAATTCTTGAAACGTTCGAAGGCAGAAAGTACTTATCCTTAGATTTAAGTAAAAAGATCCAAGTATATCTGTTGAAATCATCTATAAAAGGAACATAATATTGAGATTTTGAAAAAGAGAGACAGGGACAGATCCCAGAGATGAGTATGAATCAACTCGAAAGGCAAAGAAGACCTTTTATTAGATATTCCAAAGGGGAACTCATGACTCTTACAAATTTGACAAAATGAACAAATGGATGAAGTTTTGGGAATTTTGTTTTTCAAAGGAACACGATTCTTATTACATAAAACACAGAGAAAATTGAAATTGTAATGACCGAGTCTTCGATGCCGCAACTCAGTCTCTTTATTCTAACTCTCAATAGTGGACATAAAGACTGGACTAAAGGATGATGATGACGGAAGCTGCGATCCACTGATGACATAGAGATTCCTACATCTCCTTCCCTCAATGAACATCCAATTCATGTGATGGTCCTTCACAGAAACAAAAGATGGTGTAAAGGAAATGTAAGACTTAAACTGATCACAGAGTTGAGCAACTGAAATGAGGTTACGTTGAATACCAAGAACAAGAAAAGTATTTGGAAGATGCATAATGCTAGAACTTGTGGGAATAACAGTTGTCCCTACACGAGTGATGTGGTGGTGTCCTCCATCACCATTGACTATTCTACTCATGCCATGATGAGGGATTGCATTAAGAAGCTCATCTGAATCATCGATCACATGTTGTGCAGCCCCAGAATCAAAATACCAAGCGTTGGAGTGCATCTCATTGGATGCCCCTAATGATCTACTTGTTGTTGTCCATGGAAAAGATGAATTGATTGGAGCTGCCCAGGTATTTGCAAGAGGATTCTGGCTCACATTTAAGTTGTAGAAGCCAGCACTCAGAGTGTCAAGATCTTGGGCTCTGACTTGAGGTGAATAGGATGCGGCCTGGAACCGAGAAGTAGCATATCCAAAACCCATGTGGGTTGGTGCATGTAGTCTTGGAGAAGGAAGACCAGCAGTTGCTTCGGCTTTGAAACACACAAGGATGAGAACTGTAGGCGGACAATAGGAAGGCACGTATCTCCAGTAGCAATCAGAACTAATATGACCACGCTTCCCGCACATCTGACACGTGAAGTTATTTGGTCTTGGACTTGATGGAGTAGGTAGTATACTTGATCTAGGCCCATACCGTTTGCTTTTGCCTTTGCCTGATCCTGGTGGTCTGGGTGCAGCATACCCTGTAAAAAGAATTTCATGTTGAGAAGTTGTTGGTTCCTTGTTGACACTGGCTGATATATGAAACATCGCTTCATGTTCCAAAAGTTTATTGCGAAGTTGATCAAAGTTTGGTCGGGGATGTATACCAGTTTACATTGTAACAAATGTCATACTCAGGCCCTAATCCCCTAATGGTCTTCAAGCAAATATCCTCATCAGATATTGAAGATCTAACAACATCCAATTGATCCGTGATAGATTTTATTCAATTGAGATATTCAATGACATAAGAATCCCCACGTTTCAGTTCAGCAAATTCCCCCTTTCAAATGATAGATTTTTGGGGTAGAAATCTGCTCGAACGAACCAATGATGTAGTGTCAACCACAACTCGCATGCTGAAACTCCCGTAGATACTTGCAATAAAACTTTTTTCGATAGAGTAGCTGTAATAAAAGCGACTACGGATTGGTAATTCTTCTTCCAAGCTGAATACGCTGGATTCTTAGTAGCTGGCTGCCCCTCTTTTGCATTGAGGGTTGCAACAAATTCATTAGGCATAGGAAGAGTCCCATCAAAATGCCCCGAAAAATCAAGAATGTTGATGAATGGTATACTTTATTTTTTCCAGGTTATAAAGTTTGAAGAATCTAGCTTGTCATAAACAAGTTGATTCAAGAATGAGAAATTGATGTTAGAATTTTGGAAAGACATGTTTGTAATGAAATAGTAAAAAATGCAAAAACAATGTGACTAAGGGCTTACAAGATCATAATAATAAAAATGCACAAGCACAAACCAATGTCACTAAGGGCTTACATGATCACAATCACAATGTGCACACACACAAGTCCGCTATGAGACAATACAATAACCAACAAAGGGCAACAACAAAAACACTAAGTGTATATAAAACATTAAAGAACTAAATAGAAAAACACAAAACATAAAAATATTTATCTTTATTGAGCATAAATGCTTAAGAGAAGCATTAGAAAATGAAAAGAGATAAAAGCCCTTATTTATATATATATATATACAAGAGACAGGGAGACCTCAATAGAGTTGTTGGACTGTTCCAACAGCTCTATTGACTACCCAACTCTATGTTGACTAGTAAAAAAATAACCTAACAACTATATTTGGTATTTGACCAAATAGTCCCTATAAAAATAGAAAAAAAACAAAAGAAAAGAATAAATAAAGTACTAGTTTTCCCTAACGGGTACAGCCTATTATAAAAAGTAAAATGACCAAAATACCCCTAATGGATATTTACTTATTACATCATTTATAAATAAAATATACATACATATATATTGATATATATGTACAATATGAACCAAAAATATATATATGCATGAAAATATATATATATATATATATATATACACACACACATGTATTGTTAAAACATATGTAATAATACCATAATACCCGATAGGGGTATTATGGTCATTTCACAAAGTACCCCATAGGGGTACTTATTTTGTTTCTCTTATTTCACTATTTTTTATTTTTATTTTTATTTTTAAATTTGTATTTTTTGGATACCGAAAAGGGGCCCCACAATGGAGTCGTTGGGGCCCCCAACGGTCACATATGTGACCGTTGGGGGCTCCCAACAACTCTATTGGGAGCCCCTTTGGTCGCCTTTTCTTATAAATAGGGGGAACCCCTCATGTATGGTGAATTGCTCTTGAGAGCTCCTCTTCAATAATAGTGATATTATTTTTCATGTGTGTAGCCTTTTTATAAGGCCCTTTGTATATCCCTTAGTGGATTTTCTCTCTTGTGCTTGTTGCACTTGTCCGTGTGGGACATAGTGAATGCTTTAGCATTCTTGGTTTCTTCCGATTATTTCATTACATGGTATCAGAGCCATAAGATCTACTAAAGGTAAAATCTTGTCTCTCTCTACTTCTTTTCTTTCTCACATCTTCATTGTGTAGCAATGGAAGTCAAGATCGATCTATCATTCAAACTCAATGAAAAAAATTACATGATGTGGGCATCCGCAATGGAGAATAATCTCAAAGGCAAGAAGCTTTGGGGTTATGTAATGGGAACCGTTCCGGAACCCCAACTTAAGCTCACAAAGATGGAAGGAGATCAAGAGAAAGCACTTGAAGGCGATGCTCGTCTCAAAGCCATTGAAGATTATAATCATCAAATGGAAGATTGGGAGAGCAACCATGCAAAAATCCTAGCATGGTTTATGAATAATGTCGAACTTAAGGTATGTGCAAATATTGCAAAATTCCGCCGGGCAAATGAAGCTTGGTTTTTTATGAAGGGTATGTTTACCCAAAAAGATCTTGCAAGAGCTTATTTCTTGCAAGAAAAAGTAAGAACCACAAAACAAGGAGACATGAGCATACAAGATTACTATAGTGCTCTAAATCCTTTGTGGGATGAATTGGCTCTTTTAGAGCCTAAATGGGTATCTATGGAGGATGTGGTTCTAAGACAAAAACAAATGGAACAAGATAGATTGTTTCAATTTTTATTTGGGCTTCGTCCCGAATTTGAACAAGTGAGATCCTCACTTCTCCATAGATCCACGTTTCCTCCCTTAGAAGAAGCTATTGCCGAGATTACTCAAGAAGAGACTAGGCATAGCATGGGTAAAAGCATAGAGGAAGTTCTTGCCGTATCTAAACCCGACAATCATGTTAAAACATACAAACCACCTCATTTTGGTAAGCAAGGGAATGGTGGAAGAAAAATGATTATATGTCACCATTGTTATGAGTCGGGACATATTAAACCCGTTTGCCCAAAGCTAAATGGAGCATTCAAGCCAAAGGTGGCTTCCGTTGAAGAATCCACCATCAAAGAAGATGACGGCAAGAACGGGGATCTCAAAGATACTCTTGGACAAATCTCTTTGGCTCTTCAACAAATTTTAAAGGTCACTTTTTCCACCTCCGGTGCCGCCATTGCCTCATCATCACCTCCCGGTACGTACTCTTGGATTTTAGATTCCGGAGCTTCTTTTCACATGACCCCTCATGAAAATGCATTAACCAATGTGCACACCAATTCAAAAATGTCTTGTGTCTCTACGGCTGATGGAACTTTTCTCAAAATAAATGGTGTTGGAACTCTTGATTCTAAAAATGTTCAAAATTTCCTTGTTCCAAAAGTTAGAATAGTTCCAAAATTAAATCTTAACCTCTTTTCCGTTTCTCAAATAGCCGACCATGGATGTGAAATATCTTTCTCATCCCAAGGGTGCTTTGTGCAGGATCTCCGGTCCGGGAAGCGGATTGGGCAAGGCCATAGGAAGGGAGACCTTTATTTTATGGATAATTTAATGCTTCCAAATACCTCATTTTGTACTTATGTCCAAGACAAAAATATTGAAACTTGGCATAAAAGGCTTGGACATCCAAGTTACTCTAAAATGTATCTTTTTCCTTTTGGACACAAGTTTTGTAAAGAAAAAGATATCAATTGCAAAGATTGCATTTTTGGCAAAATGAAGTCTACTCCTTTTCCTATTAGATCCTTTGTGACAACAAGACCTTTTGAATTGGTGCATTCCGATGTTTGGGGGTCATCTCCGGTTCTATCTAAAGGTGGTTATTCATATTATGTTACTTTTATTGATGATTATACTAGATATGTATGGATTTATTTTCTTAACTTTAAATTGGAAGTTTTTAACTTCTTTAAAGAATTTCATGCAAAAATTCAAAATCAATTTCAAAGTCAAATATCGATTCTTAGATCCGATTCGGGTGGAGAGTACTTATCAAATGATTTTCAATCATATCTAAAACAACATGGCATTTGTCATCAAAAATCTTGCCCAAGAACTCCTCAACAAAACGGTCTAGCGGAAAGAAAACATAGGCATATTTTGGAAACCACTAGATCCTTACTCATTTCTAAAAATATTCCTAAAAATTTTTGGGCCGAAGCCGTGTTAACCTCCACCTATTTAATCAATAGGATGCCATCTTCAAAATTGAATAATATCTCTCCTTATGAAAAACTTTTTAATATGACACCCGACTACAATCGTCTTCGGATTTTTGGGTGTAAATGCTTTGTTCTTTTACATAAAAGAGATAAATTGTCACCTAAAGCAATAGAATGTGTATTTTTAGGATATGGTGAAAATAAAAAAGGCTATAGATGCTTTGATCATAAAAACAATACGTTATTTGTCTCCAAAGATGTAACCTTTTTAGAAGATGAAAATGGATTTGACATATTGGAAAAATCAAATAAAATTGATTATATGTTTATCAATGATCTTTTCGAAGATTCAAATGATGACTTTTTGAGTCATCCGGAAATTTTAGAAAATACTCATGATTCTCATGATAATGATGTATCACCAACTAATGGTGACAATCTCCAAGTATACACTCGGCGTGAGGAAGCCCAACCTATTAGTGCTTTAGAAAAATTCTTGCGGCTTAATGAACCCCTAGAAGAAACCTCCCTTAGGCATTCTTCTAGAGAATCAATTCCACCTAATAGGTTTGTCTCATATGAAACTCTTTCACCTAAATATAGAGCTTGTCTAATAGCCTTGCATTCTTACTATGAACCCTCCCATTATAATCAAGCAAAAAGTATACCTCATTGGGTTGAAGCAATGAAAGTTGAACTAGATGCTTTAAATAAAGCTAAAACTTGGGAAATAGTTCACCTTCCTCCAAATAAGAAAGCTATAGGATGTCGATGGGTCTACAAAGTCAAAACAAAAAGTGATGGTTCCCTAGAGCGTTATAAAGCTAGATTAGTTGCTAAGAGATACTCACAAGAATATGGCATCGATTATGAGGAAACTTTTGCTCCCGTGGCTCGCATGACAAGCGTTAGAACTTTAATTGCGGTAGCATCATCTAAGAAATGGCCTATATTCCAATTAGATGTTAAAAATGCCTTTCTTAATGGTCAGTTGAATGAAGAAGTATATATGGACCCTCCGCCGGGAATCAGTGTTAACCAAGGTCAAACCTTTCGATTATTAAAAGCCTTATATGGTCTTAAATAAGCCCCTAAGGCTTGGTATGATAGATTTAGTGCTATCATGTTACAATTGGGATTTCGCTCCTGTTATACTGACACTGCTCTTTTTGTTAAACATGCAGGTAATAGTATCATCATCCTTCTGCTTTATGTTGATGATATGATCATCACTGGCAATGATGAAAGCGGTATTCTTAAAGTTAAAAATATGTTAAAACATAATTTTGATATGTCTGATCTGGGTTTTCTCAGGTACTTTCTTGGTATAGAAGTTGCATACTCTCCTCGAGGATATATATTGTCACAGATGAAGCTTGTTGCAGACATATGTTCCAAATCTGGGATTTCAGATGATAAAAAGGTGGAAACTCCCGAGGTTATCAATGCTAAACTACGACTGGAGGATGGAGTTCTGCTGGATGATCCTACGCCCTACAGGCAACTCATAGGCTCCCTCACCTATCTGACTATCACCAGGCCCGATATTGCTCATGTTGTGCACTCTGCAAGCCAATTTCAGCATGCTCCTACATCTGTGCATATGAGTGCTGTGCTCCGGATCATTCGATATATTAAAAATACTTTGACTAAAGGGCTATTCCTATCCTCACTCTCTTCCTTAGATTTACTAGCTTATACTGATGCTGACTGGGGAGGAAACCCAAATGATCGAATCTCAACTACTGGCTTTTGTATGTTCCTAGGAGATTCGCTAATTGCTTGGAGGTGCAAGAAACAGCAGAAAGTCTCATTGTCTTCTACTGAAGCAGAATACAGGGCTATGGCAACTACTACAATGGAGCTGGTGTGGCTTCGAAGTCTTCTTCAAGATATGGGAATCGAAATTACCGGGGCTTCGAAGCTTTGTTGCGACAACAAAAGTGCCATCTACATTGCCAGCAACCACACTTTCCATGAGAGGACGAAACATATTGAAATGGACTGTCATTATGTACGTGATGAATATCTTCGTGGGACAGTAACACTGCCATATGTCACTTCAGAATATCAACTTGCCGATTTCTTCACCAAAGCCCTGTCTGCTCCTCGCTTCTTGTTCCTCCTTGGCAAACTTTCGGTCATTCCCTCGTAAAGTTTGAGGGGGGTGTTAAAACATATGTAATAATACCATAATACCCGATAGGGGTATTATGGTCATTTCACAAAGTACCCCATAGGGGTACTTATTTTGTTTCTCTTATTTCACTATTTTTTATTTTTCTTTTTATTTTTAAATTTGTATTTTTTAGATACCGAAAAGGGGCCCCACAATGGAGTCGTTGGGGCCCCCAACGACTCTATTGGGAGCCCCTTTGGTCTCCTTTTCTTATAAATAGGGGGAACCCCCCATGTATGGTGAATTGCTCTTGAGAGCTCCTCTTCAATAATAGTGATATTATTTTTCATGTGTGTAGCCTTTTTATAAGGCCCTTTGTATATCCCTTAGTGGATTTTCTCTCTTGTGCTTGTTGCACTTGTCCGTGTGGGACATAGTGAATGCTTTAGCATTCTTGGTTTCTTCCGCTTATTTCATTACATGTACAACTTAACACTCTCCCTTAAACTTACAGTGTGATATACCAAAAGTTTGAAAATACAAAAATAATCAACAGAAAGGATCAAAGTCTTTAAGTGACTTCATTGGCAGTCTCCATTTTTATGTCGCATCAGAGAATTTTAAAAATACAAGTCTCTGAATGTCTTCATTGGTGATCGTCTGCAAACGCCTTCATTGGCTATCTCCATTTTCATGATATGATGCATCAAATATATTTCTTTCTAAATCCATTGCATCTTTAAGAAAATGCAGAGAGAACAAAACAAAGGTTCCAGGAAAATATCCTAACCCAATAACTATAAAGTTTTAAAAAACAATATACTTTCAAAACAAGAATAATACTTGAGTAGAATTTAAAAAAAGGGTAATAATTTTTAGAAACATGAGATAATCATTAAGAAAGATAAGAGCAGTATTCCTCAAGGATCAATTTTTATGAAATTAAACCATAAACTCAAAATCAACATATTTTTTAAGAAGACATAAATGTTGATCGATAAGATGTGATCACTAAAGGATACATAAATCATCAAGAAGAGATAAACAATTATGCATAAATAATATCCCAAGCATTTCAAATAACATGCATATAAAATATAACAATTCAAAAAGACACCTCACGAAGAGAAGAACTAATTAAATTCATGCATACAATAATGTGAACAAGCTAATTAATATAAAGCAGAGACATGCAATTAAAGCATATTTAATGCACATGAAACAACAATAAAAATAAATATTTTTATCAATAAAATGCACATAGAATGCATGAATTTAATGTAAAAAAACAAGTATCCTTCGATTACAAACCAAAGTGTCAAATATCTAGTGGACAACACACAAGTGTTTACTTAAGAAACACACTCTCAAAACCCACAAAGGGGCACACACAAGAAAGCTCACAATATAAAGAATAAGATTTTTATTAAACATTACAAGTATGCAAAAATGCTGGAAATTTTTATCCATAAACATTTTCCATACAAGGAAAAACAAGTAGTAAAAGTTTAGAAATTTCAAGGAAAGTTTTTTAAAATCCCACATAACAAAGAGAACGATATTTGCAAATAAAAACCAATTTGTGAAAAATATGAAGAGATTTAAATTTTCACAAATATCAAGAAGTGATATTTTGCAAACTTCAACAATAATTTGACCACCATAAGCAATCACCTTACTAGGCCTCCAAACCTCAAAAATCAAGTGTATCAGTGACTAGAACAAGTGCATAATCACCATGTCACTAAAAGGCTAAAAATCACACAAGTGTGAATAAACATCTTTTGTCTACATATAATGACACTCAAAACAAGTGTATCAGCGACTATAGCAAGAGTATAACAGGAATGCCACTAATGATCAAAAAAACACACGAAGGTGTGAATAAACATCTCTTCTCTACATATAATAACACTCAAAACAAGTGTATCAGCGACTAGATCAAGAGGATAACCAATGGATGCACATAACTCACCATATTGAAACACGTCTCTTGTCTATATATAATAACACTTAAAACAAGTGTATCAACGACTAGAACAAGAGTATAACAAGAACACCACTAAAGGGCTAAAAATACACACGAAGGTGTGAATAAACATCTTTTGCCTACATATAATGACACTTAAATAAGAGGCATAATAGGAAGAAACACACGAAATAAAAGAGCTTGTAATGAAAACAAGCTAATATCACTAATAAGAATATCAATCTTTAACAATCTTTCGAAACACCATGGATTCAAAAATAGATAGTCATTATAGATACACATAATTATAAGCATCCAAAATAAAGACAATGGCAAAAAACAAATGAGTGATTCAACACTCACAATCAGAGATCACATAATTGCAACTTAGATTCAAACTACAAGTTGACAATCTAAATTGACATAAAATGAGGTGCACACAACTTACCCCAACAAACATCTTTGATTCAACAATAATAAAGCTAAGAAAAATGATGCATCATATAAAAGTCTGTGATGGACAACACAAATGCCATAAGAAGATAATAAATACTCACGAAAATCAATTTTCAAGTAAGTAAGTTCATATATAAGAACCGATTTGAAAACATAAAATTTTAAATCAAATCCTAATAACGGTAGATGAAAACTTTGAATGAATATAGTGAAATTATATGCACAACAAGTGTCAATTGATGCAAACATATCAATATAAGCTAGCTATATAGAGAGATAACTCAATTTAGATTACAAGTCTACTATGAAACAACCAATGCCATATGATATTAAAGAGGGCCAAAACATATACAGAGATTCTCAAAGTACCATATAGAAAACCAAGTATATACACAAGTACAACTAATTATAGATATTCATAAAGGGATAAAAAAACTCATGTATGTGCAAGTGATAGATTAAGGCACTAAGGGCACAATATAAAAATTTATATTTTATAAATAACAAGTATGCAATGAATTAAGAGTCTTTTAGTCAAGAATACACATGTCCACCAAAGATCTAGGTGGACAAGCACGTCTATCAATAATAGACAAGTACTAAAGTGAACCATGAAGGAAACACTTATAACACCCATAAATAGTAAACACAAAAATGTTTCTCATGATTCTCAACTTAATATTTTATTAAAAACCAAGTATGCAACATAATCCCATGCAAAACATGTAAAATAATGCCATGGGACTAAGAAAATAACATAATCATAAGTACCACAAAAAGAATCAATAAGAGAAACACCTAATATCATAACTATTGTCCCGCAAAAGGACCATAAAAGGCATTTATTAAAGTGAATGACTTCCCATAAGAAATTATGCTCAATACCTTATGCACGAATAAACAATCTTATTCATCATGTAAGGCAATTATAAGTGCACAAGGATCAAATATTAATATAAAAATTATTCATTCAATAGTTAGATAATAATTTTTAACACTTCATACGCTATTTTTAATACACCAAGAGTAAAGACAAAAATTAAACACAAGTTTAAGCAAAATTTCATAGGATCATACTTGTGAAATACACACATCATTATTTTAAAATATCTCAAATTATTTTAAAATATATGGCAATTTTTCAAAAATGAACAAAACAAAGTTCAATAATAAATACAAACATAATTTGACATTTATAATCATGACTTGTTCAAATAAAGCATCTAAATGCCAACAATACATGCTCAAGCATACAAGATTATATACATATATATCAAATAAAGCAAGCTTTGAAAAATTAAGATTCAAACATGATTTCATAAACATACATATATAATTTCACAAGATTAAACAAATAAACCTTATAAGATATTTAACAAAAACAAGTCCAACAATAATTATAAAAAAATATTTAAAGTTTTTTTAATAAAATAACAAATATATATATATATATATATATATATTTTTTAAAGATATAAGATACATACCGGGTCAAGATTTCTCTTAAATCCAAGCCACACAACGATCATGAATCATTCACGAAGCACGAACTCGAACCAAAGAATTCCAAGATCCAAAAGAGGCAAAATGCCACGAAGAATTCATTGGCTCTGATACCATGTAATGAAATAGCGAAAAATGCAAAAACAATGCCACTAAGGGCTTACAAGATCACAATGTGCACAAGCATAAGTCCACTATAGGACAATACAATAACCAACAAAGGGCAACAACAAAAGCACTAAGGGCATATAAAACATTAAAGAACTAAATAGAAAAACATAAAACATAAAAATATTTATCTTTATTGAGCATAAATGCTTAAGAGAAGCATTGGAAAATGAAAGGGGATAAAAGCCCTTATTTATATATATACAAGAGATAGGGAGAACTCAATAGAGTTGTTGGACGGTTCCAACCGCTCTATTGACTAGTCAACTCTATGTTGACTAGTCAAAAAAGAACCTAACAACTATATTTGGTATTTGACCAAATAGTCCCTATAAAAACAGAAAAGACAAAAAGAAAAGAACAAAATAAAGCGCTAGTTTGCCCCTAATGAGCACAGCCTATTACAAGAACAGAAATGACCAAAAATACCCCTAATGGGTATTTACCTATTACATAATTTATAAATAAAATATATATACATATGAATATATATGTTTATATATACAATATGAACCAAAAATATATATGTATGAAAATACATACATATACATGTACAACTTAGCAATGTTAACACAGGATGATTCAACGATCTCACAGAAAATAAGAGAGGTCTCAAACACTAATCTGATTAAAAACAGATCAACAAATAAACCAAAACAAGGAATGATGCGAGTAAAAATGAAATAAATGTGGATCAAAATTAGGGATCACCTTTAGGAATGACGTCAGCAATGATGCCCGCAAAAAAAATTGGAATAGATCTGATCACAAAGTTTTTTTTTGAAAGGGATCTTTCCTTTTTTTTGGCCCCATTTTTTTGCCTTTTTTTTAATCAGTCCTTTTTTCTAATAGTTTTGACCCTTCTTTTTATCAGTTTTTTTTTTTTGAAAAAATAAACTGACATTCCTTTCTTTTTTGGAACAATGGTGCGGACTTTCAAGAGTGAACGAGAGGAATATCAGACCTGATATGGACTCGGATCTGATTAGGGTCTGATCAGATCTGATTATGATTCAAATCTGATCAGGGTAGACAGATTAAAGAAGGAAAATACGATCGGAAACAAATATAACATGGTATGAATCAGATCTGATTAGAATATGACCAGATTTATTATGATTCAAATCTGATCAAGGTAAACAGATTTAGGGAAAAGGACACGATCGGATCTGGTCTGGATTAGATCTGATCAGCCTAGACTTTGATTCAGATCTGATTGGATGGAACAAAAGATAAGGGAAACGATTTAGATGTGGACTGGAGTGAAGGGAATAAAGAAGAAATGACTCATCTGAAAGAGGCAGATGTTAATCAGCAATTTCTGATTTGATGAGGGCTTATTCTCGAACCTGCTCTGATACCAAGAGAAGAAGCTTTGGAACTCGTGCAACCTGCATAGCAGATGCAATAGAATGGCAGCCAAGAATGAGAGGACGTCCCACACGATTAGGGTTCTCTGCTTTTTATATTAAGATATTTTAGATGTAAAAAATACCCTTGAACATTACAACATGTACAAACATATCTTGATATAACTTGAAAGACTAAAATACCCCTATTTAAAGGACACATCTACTCTTAACAAAACAGTCCAAAACGATGCAACTTCTTCTTCCATAGTGACAGGAGTTGACTGCAAGTACCAGACCTAACAATCACCAGTTTTTTGAAATGCTATTGCAGTATATGGAGCAAGAATATTTCCACCACATGCTTTTAGAACAAGCACAAAACTCACTCTCGAATCTACATTTTTTTTTACCTTTTTTTGGTTCTTTCAGCAATGTAATCATTAGAAGACACCAAGATGAGGAATTCAACTCTGTTATGATCTGGTTACCTCCAAGAACAAACTTGATATTTGCTCACGGTCATCGGTACTCAGCACATCAGAAGCATCAGGATTAGGAGCTACTGCTTTCAGTATAATGGATTCCAGGAGAGCTACCTGTTTTGGCCCTCCATGAATAGTCTCAAAGTTTATCAGTGCCTGCAAAGGAAAAGGCATAAAATTTAAGTGGATTTCCTCATGTTTACTTCCAATCAAGAAAAGACATCATGCTCCAACTAGGATATACTCCTCATTGCTGAAATTTAATTCAGTGAAAATGTATAGTAGTTGTCTAGCACACAAGCCTCCCAGAAAAAAATACCATGCCAGAGTAAACAAAAACCTTACAACTCAAACAATCAAATGAAGCATACTGTCACCAAGGTCCTCAACCTGGTGTAAAGTGTGATGTCAAACAAAACCCAACATCTCAAATATCACACATCAAAGGCACTCTGCTTTATGTCAATGGAAAGCAAGGAGGACACTTCTGTCAATATGTTTCTTTCACCCTGAAGAAACTCTTCAGATAGGTTACTTCAATGCGCTACATAAAATCATAGAACTCCTATCTCAACTGAACTTTCTGAAGTTATGAGATAGGAATAACCTTTAACTATAACCTTTAGATATACTTTTTAACTAAGAGAAACAATTAAGAAAAACTTTGCACGTGACCATGTCATAGCCTCAATGTTCGAGTAGCTGGCATCTCTTCACAGTGTTGAATTCCCAGTGCTGGAAGCACCAGATTGCATAACCTAATGTGTCATTAACCACAATAATTGGTAACCTTAGGATTCATAACTTTGGAACCAAATGCATAACCTGAGCATAGGCATTTTAGAAATGATAAAGACAGAAAAAAAGAAAGCAGCACAGTTGCATGGATCAGCTCGATGCCAAACTCACCCAGATTTATTCCCTAGTCAACCTGCACTGTATCTTTACATGCAGACAAGTAAATTGGTCATTTTGATAGCTTGATCCTTGCCATTGTTTCAGTTTGCTCCACACTGACATAGAAATTTATTTCACACAAACAATATACGCAAGAGCTCCAGAACATATACCTCTAACAGAAATCTGGAAGGGGGCAACTGTTGAATGCCTTTGATAAGAACATCTCTGGCTTCTTTTATTCTACCAGTCACCTAAGTAAAAAAATACATTGGGGAAAAAAAAGTCATTACTTTTATTAGTTGGAAGAGAATAAAGCAGGATACATGCAAAACCTGATTATAAGGTAAGAATATTCCCCATTAGCTTTTAGAAAAGGTTTCCAACATGCAGTTATTGGAGAGAGATTTCAGATAAAAGTTCCAACCACCAAATTCCTATGTCAGACCCTGAAGTTGTTTTCACAAACAAATCAGCTTATGGGTAACTCTTCAAGTAAAATACTTTTATTCATAAGTCTGGATCCTTTTAGTCCCAATTGTCACAATTTCTGTTCGGAAATTCATGTTTAATAAGTTAACCAACCAATAAATGTTTTCTCTTGCATCCTTAATATCTAATATAGGGATACAAGATCCTGTATGTATGCTATCTTAATTCATACCAATAGCCTAAAATTGATACAGAGCTGATTTCTTCTAAACCCTTCATGTTTTCTGTGTGTCCATGTTCTCCAATAGTATATAATTGGAGAATGAAACATGCAAGGAGGTACAACTGTCATGCGGAAAAAAACTTTTACCCCTTGCCTCCATCCAACTAAATGCTTGAGTTGTGGTCTATGCAGAGTCACAGAATTTATCATAAAGACTTAAACCTATGTCACATAGGGTACGGGTACGGGTGCGGGTACGAAGGGTACTACAGAAATTTTTTAAATAGCGGGTACGGGGACACGGCTATATATATATATATATATATATATATATATATATATATATATATATATATATATATATATATATATATATATATATATATATATATATATATATATTATTGAAAGAGGGGAGATTGTAAGAAATTCTGAATGCAAGAGGGGCAAAATAGCCTTTTCTTTTAAATAAAAATGAAGAAGGGAGGGGGTTGAAAAAAAATTAAAATGAAAATAGAAATGAAGAGTGGGGCTGAAGAAAAACTTTTAAGATGGAGTTAAAAAGAACAGAAATGAAGAGGGGTTGAAGAAATTTCTCTTTTACAAAAAAAATGACAGGAGCCTCTCTCTCTCTCTCTCTCTCTCTCTCTCTCTCTCTCTCTCTCTCTCTCTCTCTATCTATCTATCTATCTATCTATCTATCTATCTTTCTATCTATCTATCTATCTATCTATCCCTCCCTTCTTTTTTCTTTCTTCTCTTTTCTTCTTCTTCTTCTCCGACCCTGCCTCCTCCTTGGAGGGGTTATCCTTTCATCGGGTCAGGGCAGGGCCAACCCTTTAACCGACAGTCATCCTAAGCATAGTTACCCAAAGCTTCTTGTTGCATGGGAAACTCATTTCCCAAGAAGATTGCTTCGGAAGCAGGCTCCTCGCTTCCCTGAAAGGAGAGGAAGCTTTTGAGAAACCAGCTTCCAAAATATGGGTAACTCAATTCTCTTTAGTGGGAAGCATGCTTCCTCTTTGCTTCCCAAATAGATTCTCTTTCACTTCTTTAAAGCTTCCCCCTCTTGCTTCTTATCAATTCCCCCTCACTTTCTATGTTTTACATCATAGAAAATGTTAAAAATGTAAACAACACATATATAATAATAATAATATTATTATATATTTTTGTATTTATACTTTTTAATTGTTTTGTAATTTTTCTTTTTGTTTTTGGTATCTAGTTCTATTAGAACTAGATACATCTAGTTTGGTCAAGTTTCGGTTGGAACTTGACCAACTTTCTAGCTGTTGGAACTAGTCCAACGGCTAGAATTCTAGCCGTTGGACTAGTTCCAACTGCTAGAAAGGGAGAGCTCCTTATGAGCTCTCCTTAATACTCGTGTATAAATAGGGTGCATCCCCTTGTGTAATTCATTCCTCTAAATGCTTTTTAAGCATTTTGCTCTCATAAATAAAGTGTTATTTATTTTTATGCTTTTCCATTTATACCCTTTTATGGGTCTTGTCTAAAGTATCTTTTAGATACTTCCTTTTGAGTAGATTCAAGTGCATTCGTGGAGCCTACCATTTCATTACATGGTATCAGAGCTACGAAACTCTTAGATCTTGAAAAAATTCGGCCTCGATTTCTGTGCCTCTTGTGCAAAGGTGTGTTATCACCTTGTTCTTACAAAAAGTGTTTTGTCACTTGCAAAGGAGTGTTTCATCACTTGCCAAAAGAGTGTTTTATCACTCTTCTATCGACTACAAGAGGATCCATTTGGAGAGAAGGACTTGAGCAACAACATTGTATTGTATCCCTTTCTCCCTTTTTTTCTATTTTCCTTGTTTTTCTTCTCCTTACTATCTTCTTCACACCCTTGTAAATGATGGATGACCATGATAAGGTCACCATCATACCCATGAAGTTGAATGATATTAATTATGTGATATGGGCTTCAATTATGAAGCACCACATATGGGGAAAAGGCTTATGGGGAATAGTGGATGGTCCGATTCGGAACCAAAACTATCTCTCACCAAAAAAGAGGGTGATAAGGAAATCCCTCTAACGGAAGAAGAGAAGACTAATGCTCTAACCTCTTAGGAAAAGAAATGAAAAGAGTGGAGGATGGGGCATGCAAAAATAATGTCATGGCTTATTAATAGCGTAGACATTAAAAAATGTTCTAGCCTCGCTAAATTTGAACATGCCGATAAGGCATGGGAATACCTCAAAAATATGTATTCCTTTAAAGATATGCCCATGTGTGCAATCTTCAAGAAAAAGTTCGGACATTAACTCAAAATGACAAAACTATTCGTGAATATTATAATGAGTTGTCCGAACTTTGGGAAGAGTTGGCTATTCTAGAGCAAAAATGGCATTGCGCAAAAGATATCGAGTTTCGTCAAAAACAACTCGATATGGAACACTTTTACCAATTCATGAATGGATAAAGGCCGAAATTTGAATCTACCAAATCGGCTCTACTTCATCGTAGTGAAATCCCTACTATTGTGGATACTATTGAAAAACTAACTATAGAGGAAAATCGTCTTAGAAAGAGTACTCCAAAAGTTGATGATGATTCAGTTCTAGCTGTGTCTAGACCAGGGAATCATACTCGCACTTATAGGCCGCCTCATTTTGGGAGACAGAGTGGTGAGTTTGACAAAAGAAAAGTTATTTGTCACCACTGTCATGAACCGGAGCACTATACGCCTCAATGTCTGAAGCTAAAAAGGAGAGGCGAAAAGAGGGTTGCATCTGTTGAAACCGAGCCAAAAGATCAAGATGCACCTGTTTCCATGGCTCAACTGATGGAGATTCTTCAACCTCTTCTCAAAGGGGTATCCTCTTCGACTGAAGCCTCAACTAGAGCTACAGTTGCATCTGTATCCGGTCCAGGTAACTTTCCTTGGCTCTTAGATTCTTGTGCTTCATTTCATATGACCCCAAATGATAAATGTTTATCGAAATGTCTTAAAATAACTCAAGTATATCAAAAGCCTTTACAACAGATGGAACATCTCCTGAAATAGAATAAATAGGATGTTTTGAAAGTTTTCAAAAATCCAAAACTTTTTGTATTCCAAAAGTTAGATATATCCCAAAATTAAATTTGAATCTTTTATCTGTTTCACAAATTTCTGATTATGGATGTAATATATCCTTCTCTTCTGATGGTTGCTGGATACAGGATCGTCAGTCATGGAAGCTGATTAGGGAAGGTCATAGAGAAGGAGGACTATATTACATGAACTTTTTGAAACTATCAAAGAATATATTTTGTTTAAATGTTCAAAAATTAGAAATAGAATTATGGCACAAAAGACTTGGCCATCCTCATATGTCAAAAATCCAATACTTCTCAAGTTTGGGAAAATTTTATAAATCTGAAAATTTTGCTTGTAAAGGCTGCATTCTTTGGTAAAATAAAAAGATTACCTTTTTCTAGTAGAACCTTTGTCTTTACAAAACCTCTTGAGTTAATACATTCAGACATTTGAGGACCCGCACCAGTTATCTCTAAAGGTGGTTATGCGTATTATGTCATCTTTGTTGATGACTTTTCTAGACACACTTGGATTTATTTTCTTAAACATAAATCCGAAGTTTTTGCTCACTTTCAAATATTTCATAAAATGGTCACAAACAAATTTCAAAGTAATATTTCCATTTTTCGCACCGATTCAGTGGGAGAATTTATGTCTGGATAATTTAAAAACTATCTTAATCTATATGGCATTACTCATCAATGATCATGCCCACACACCCCTCAATAAAATGGTCTTGCGGAATGAAAGCATCGCCACATTATGAAAACCACTCGGACTTTGCTAATTGCAAGTCAAGTTCTAAAAGGCTTTTGGGCTGAAGCCGCTCTAAATGCCACCTATCTCATCAATAGAATGTCATCTTCTTCATTAAAAAATATATTGTCAATTGAAAAACTTTATGATTTAGCTCCATACTACTCTAGATTAAGAGTTGTTGGTTGCAAATGTTTTGTATTTATAAACAAAAATGATAAATTCTCCCCTCGTGCAATCCCATGTGCCTTTTTAGGATATGCTAAAAATAAAAAAGGCTACAAGTGCTATGATCTTCAAAATGGAAAATTATATGTATCAAGAAATGTCTTTTCTAGAAAAAGAAAGTTCTTTTGAAAGTGAAAAATCCAAAGATATTACTGAATATTCCTTTTTAATCGATTTAACTTCAAAATTCAATGCAGAGGATTTTGAATATAATTTTGACAATGATCAAAGTCCTATTATTTTTTAAAATGATAGCGAAGACCAAACCAGTAGAGATGTTGGTCTGCAATATTCAAGACGAAGAGTTGGAGAGCAACACCCACCATGTGCATTAGAAAGGTTTTCTGAAGTTCCCCCTCATAGGACTTCTAGAATTTCTCGACCTCCCGAAAAATTTGTCTCTTACGAATCTTTTTCACCCTCGGTATAGGGCAGCCCTTGCATTAATCCAATCTTATGTTGAACCTTCCTCCTATTCTGAAGCCAAAAACCATGAAGAATGGGTTGAAGCTATGAAAACAAATTTGGATGCAGGCCAACACTTGGTCCATTCAAGACCTTCCTCTCGGAAAGAAACCTATAGGTTGTAGATGGGTTTATAAAGTCAAAACCAAAAGTGATGGGACCCTAAAAAGATATAAGGCACGACTCGTAGCCAAAGGTTATGCTCAAGAGTATGGCATTGACTACGAAGAAACCTTTGCCCATGTGGCCCGTATGACCACCGTTAGAACTTTAATTGCTTTGACTTCTATCAAAAAATGGCCTATATTTCAAATGGATGTCAAAAATGCTTTCTTAAATGGGAGTCTTGTTGAAAAAGTCTACATGGAAGTTCCGCCTAGTATTAGTATTCCTAGGGGTAAAACACTTCGTCTTGAGAAGACCCTTTATGGCCTTAAACAATCACTAAAAGCCTGATATGACAAATTTAGTCATGTTATGACTGATATTGGATTTCATTCTTGTTTGACTGATATTGCCTTGTTTATTAAACAATCTGATGTAGGTATCATCATCCTTCTTCTTTATGTGGATGATATGATCATCACTGGAGGCGACAAACAAGGAGTTACCAATATCAAAACTCTTCTTAAAACTCATTTTGAAATGTCTGATTTAGGATTATTGAGATATTTTTTAGAAATAGAAGTTGCTTATTCCCCTCATGGGTATTTGATATCTCAATCTAAATTTGTTTTTTATATTGTTTTCAGGTCTGGCATTACAGATGATAAGAAGACGAACACTCTAGAAGTGGTCAATGTTAAAATGAAAATTGATGATGGAGAGCATCTTGATGATTTCACACCGTTCAGACAACTTGTTGGAGTACTTTCCTATCTCTCCATCACTCGGTCAAACATAGCACATATTGTACACACAACTAGCCAGTTTCAACATGCTCCCACTTCTGTTCACATGGGAGCGGTTTTACGTATTATTAGATATTTAAAGAGTTCTCTCTCACAAGGACTCTTCTTGTCTACATCGTAACCATTAGATTTAATTGCTTATACTGATGCTGACTGAGGAGATGATCCTAATAATAGGCACTCAACCACTGGTTTCTGTGTATTTTTAGGTGAATCTCTAATATCATAGAGGTGCAAGAAGCAGCAGAAGGTTTTTCTTTCCTCCACTGAAGATAAATATAGAGCCATGGCAACCACCACAATAGAAGTTGTTTGGCTCAGGCAACTGCTCGCTGATATGGGAGATGAAACAACACAGGTCTCACGAATGTGTTGTGACAACAAGAGTGCAATCTACATCGCAAGCAACCGGACTTTCCATGAGTGCACCAAACACATTGAGATGGCTTGTCACTATGTCAGAGAGGAGTACTTGCATAAAACCATTGATCTGCCATATGTTACGTCAGAATACCAATTAGCAGGCTTCTTCACCAAGCCTCTCGTGACTCTCAGATTTCACTTCCTCTTAGACAAACTTTCGCTCATTGTACAGTAAGTTTGAAAGGGGGTGTTAAAATGTAAACAACACATATATAATAATAATATTATATTAATATTATTATTATATATTTTTTATATTTTTGTAATTTTTCTTTTTGTTTTTGGTATCTAGTTCTATTAGAACTAGATACATCTAGTTTGGTCAAGTTCCCGTTGGAACTTGACCAACTTTCTAGCTGTATAACTAGTCCAACAACTTGAATTCTAGCCGTTGGACTAGTCTAATCCAACAGCTAGAAAGGGAGAGCTCCTTATGAGCTCTCCTTAATACCCTTGTATAAATAGGGGTGCATCCCCTTGTGTAATTCATTCCTCTAAATGCTTTTTAAGCATTTTGCTCTCATAAATAAAGTGTTATTTATTTTTATGCTTTTCCATTTATACCCTTTTATGGGTCTTGTCTAAAGTATCTTTTAGATACTTCCTTTTGAGTAGATTCAAGTGCAGTCGTGGAGCCTACCATTTCATTTGCAGAAAGTTCTAATTTTTTTATAACATGCTTGTATGTTGGTTTTATAGCATTTTATATTTGTGTTCACATCATTTCTTATTTGCTTATGTTGGCCTTCATATTGCTTTCTATGCATTGCCTTTTCATTTTCATGCATTTGCATAATCACTTCATAACCATACCCCGCTTCCCACTTCATGCTACTTTTTAACACTCGCTTCCCTGCTTTTGATTCACGCATCCATTTTGTTTCCTGGTAACTATGATCTCAAGTAATAAAAAAAAAAAGTGGGGTTTTGGGTTGATTCTTGGTTGGACCTGACTCACAATGTAACCGTGCCGCACCCAGTACCCACACCTATACGCGACCGTGCTGAGACGGGCATGTTGGGTACCTTGCCGTGTCTATGTTACATAGACTAAAACCGAGAATAATTTTACAAAGTTGTAAACCATCTTGCAATTAACTACATAACAGAAACAATAGGCTAGAATATCATACCATCAGTTTGAACTGTGAATATTGGATGTATAGAACAGAAAGAGTCTGCAAGCTCTGCCTCTCACTCCTAAACTCAAGTGCTCTCTCATATACTAGGGAAGCTGCTTCAACATTTCCCTATAAAAATGGTTAAACACCATCTAATAACACTTGCATATCCTTCAGCAGGAAAAAATATGATGTGAGAGAGCATTGCATACCAAACGTTTTTCCATGTTTGCCTTTCTAGTAACATTCTCAATGTAATCAGCAGGTGAATCCAAATTATAATTAAGAAACTCAGCACGAGCACCTGAAATATCCCTTGTTTGCTCCTTGAATCTTGCAGCAAAAAGATGGATAGCAGGTACTCTCTGTTTTCACAAAGCTAAAGAAACTTCAGAAACAGATAAATTTGTTCATAAGAAAAAGTTGAGTATTTTAGGAAGAATGCACTCAGAAAAGAATATTATATAGTCTGAAAGCAAGTGGTCTGTAACATCAGCTGTACATTTTGTAAGATAGCAACTCAAACTTCATTTCTTGTTTGGTTTGCCAGTTTCTTTCTTTTCTTTAATGAAAGTCAATCTGGGGATAAGTTTGAACCAAGGCCCCTTGGCTATGACATTGCAACTTTGCCATCCAGCTATCCCATTCCACCTACATTCTTTCCCTTTTCAAACCTGTATTTTTTCCCTTTTTGGTAGATCAATCAGATGTATTTTCTTAGTGTTACTAAGCATAATTGACTTCACTGATAAGGTTCAGATCCACTAAACATACACACACACACACACACACACACACACACACACACACACACACACACACACACACACACACACACACGATGCATGCAAGCACACACATCCTACCACTATATCAAAATGCAACTGAAAACCCAGTACCTTCAAGTAAATCTGAGTTGCTCGAAGAAGAGATGCATTTGCAATCTCCCTACCCCCTTTAGCTTCCATTAATTGTACACAGCGGATCCAGAACTCAGGGTAGTTTGCACAAGAAATTAAACATCTCTCATACAACTTCACAATCTGTCAAGAGAATTACATGTTTTATATGACAAAAGACAAACTTAGCAGAAGTCTTTCTAAAGTATAGGAAAATTGACAATCCATACCCAATCAAAATCTGTTTGAGTCTCAATGAAGTCAAGATACAGATGCCAATTCTCAAGCTGATGATCATCAAGAGGCTTCACATGAAAGTAAGGCCTTCGTATGCGTGTCTCAAACTGCTGGATCACCACATCAAACTGTTTTGTCTTGTGATACAATTGCTCACCAGCAGATAAATATTTCTTAAGTGCCATGGACTTATCTGTGCCAGGCTTCTGACCCAAGAGATCATCAATCACAGTCAATATAAGATTATCTTTATTACAATTTATCTCTGAAATTGCACCATTGATAACATCTATTGAATCGTTTACTTCGTGACCATCTCCCTCAGTTTCAAGCTCATCTCTCCAACTTGCAGATAACTGTTTAAAACTGAAGCATTAATGGCAAGAATTACTATATTTAGATATGAAGTTTAGTTAAGCTCGGTGTTCAAATTTTATTTTGCAATTAAAAGGAAATAGATGTTCCATGCAAATCAACAACCTTTTATTACTCTCTTGGCTGCATGAAATAGCAATATTATAATGCCCTTAGATCCCTTGTTTCACTCCGATAGTATCATAGATTGGGGTTGACGAAGGGGAAATGAATGCATTTCCTACCATAAGTTAAATAAATGGAAGTGGAATAGATAGAACATAATATGGATCATGTCACATCACCTATTCATGCATGACAAGATTCGGGTCAGATCATAGAAGATCACAGTAAAATTAGGGAGGCCTCCAATATGATCTATAATTTAAGAATGTCAAGATTTTCATAGAAAGACATTATTTATTTCATGTTGCTTTAAATTCTAATTCAGAATTGCCTTCAAATTGGGAAGCAATTGGTCAAGCACCATATTTTAGCTGGCCATCGAACACATTACCCAAGGTCAAGTCTGACAGAATCCACTTCAAGCTAAGGTATCAACAGCAGCAAATCTAGGCAGCAAAGAAGATTATAAACTTGTTTGGGCACCTCTTTCCATTATTATAAAAATTTATACATGAAATACTGTAGATGACTATTGAACCTTATTTAATAAAGTAGAACATTAGAAAGATACATATAAGAAATTTAATAGATAATGGATACTGTTCCCATTAACCCATCTCGATGTGTGAAGGGTTTAAGCTTCGGAACATGGACAGCTTGCTCTTGATTTTAATCAAACAATTCTAGATCCTGCCACTGGCTTAATGAGTACACGTGAAACAAAATCCTTCCTTCAATGGAAAGCCTCCCAACTCTTGGTCGTAGATCTTTTATCTTAAAAGGTATTACGCAATTTCAACTTGTTGCACCTTCCCTTGGTGCCCATGACAAATATGGCATTGAAGTTATCACAAATGAAGTGACTTCAACTAAGAATTGTAAGAAAATGTAGAGTGCATCATTTGATGGGTTTTGGATCATGTAAAACTAGTCTCTTCCTGCAATTTTCCCCATTTCAGCAAAAAGTTTAAATTTTATCCTACCAAAGATGTTCAACTTTTATTATCTTCACAATTTAGCATCCCTTGAGCACTTGAACTTTATTCACAAATTTGAGGAAGCACTGATAATAAACCAGTCTCTAGATGTCACACACAGAAAGGAGTTTCTAGGAAATATTGATGGTACAAATGTTTACTAGTGAAGAGTGATGGTCCATACATATTCGTTATAATTAGCTATGTTTTTTGTATGTTGGGATCAAGACGATAAGATCCTAATAAGGATTTGGATCTGATTCATTCTTCGTAACTCATACTGTTCATTTGGATTTGGATCAAGTTTGAACCTGTGTCAATTGGTTAGGTATAACCCAATCCCCACCTATATTTGATACTGCTAAATCTGAGTTTCATAATAAAGTAGTCCAATTACCTTCCAATGATAATCATATCATCAACATATAATAACAAAATAGTTATATTGCTTCCTGCATTTCTAACAAAAAGAGCGGTGTCAGTATAACAAGAAACAAATTCACTATCAATAACAATTTTACTAAAATGGTCATACCAAGCCTTTGGAGCTTGATTAAAACTACAAAGAGCGTCTCTAAGTTTAAGAAATTTTTTTCTTAATATCAAACCCAGTCAGAGGATCCATATAAACATCTTCACAAAGATTATCATTTAGAAAAGAATTTTTGACATCTAATTGGTAAATAGGCCAATGTTTGATGGATGCTAAGGCAATTAAGGTCCTAGCACTAGTCATCCTAAAACAGGGGCAAAGGTTACATCATAATCAATATCATATTCCTGCGAATAACCCCCCTTGCAACTAGCCAAGCTTTATATCTTTCTAAATAGCCATCGCTTTTGGTCTTTACTTTATAAACCCATCGATAACCAATAGCCTTTTTTCCTAGTGGTAGATTTACTTATTCACTCACATGTGTTGGATTTGCTAAGAGATTCTAATTTTAATTTCATAGCATCTACCCAATGTGAATGTTCCTTGGCTTCATAGAAGTTAGAGGGTTCATGATAGTCATTGAGCATCATCAAACAAGCCCTCTATCTCGGGAAAAAAGATTCATAGGACAAACCTTTGAGGAGGCCTAGAAATCCTAGGAGTTTTTCTAGGTAAAGATTCCTCTAGATGATCTTCTAATGGAAGATTTTGTGAATAGGTTTCAAAAGCATTTTGATGACTTCCCCCTTCATGCCGAGTATACACACAAACTTCATTGGAGTTCTCATTAAGGAAGTCATACTGATCAAAAGAATTATCCTTATCAATATCAAGAGAGATACTCTCATCACCACAATCAAGTGATGCATCGAAATTATTTTTAGGTAATAAGTCAAAAAGAAATGAGTAATCAACTTCCTCCTAGGGTTCATTTTGATCAAATACATTTTGATCTTCTAGAAATGTCACATTTCATGAAATGTAAAGTTTATTATTTTTGAAATCATAACATCTATATCATTTTTTAATTTTACCATACCCTATGAAAGCACATTCAAGAGCTTTTGGTGAAAGTTTATCCTTTTCTTGAAAAAGAACAAAACATTTGCACCCAGAAACTCTTAATCTATGTAACAGGGATTTGGCTAACAGGGTGCCGCACCCGCGTCGACGTGACTCGACGCGGGTGCGGGTGCGGCACCGAGTGTGGTCAACCCGACCTTGGGTGCATTGACCGCACCTAGGGTCATTTCGGTCCATTTTTTTAGATTTTTTTTTTTTTAAAAAATCCCTATGAAATGTGTTGCGGAATTTAAATAAAAAAGAATTTCCTATGAAATGGACCCGCGCCGGGGGAACCCCCAAACCCCCCTTATATATATATATATATATATATATATATATATATATATATATATATATATATATATATAGAGAGAGAGAGAGAGAGAGAGAGAGATTACATTTTTGCCCCTGCCGCACCCCCGCACCCAGGTTTTTTGGAAGTGCCGAATCCCCGCACCCGCACCCGCACCAATGTGACATAGCTCTTAATCTTTTGAAATCCGGGGATATTTGAAACAATTTTTCAAATAGTAAAATATTTTTTAGAAAAGAAGAGGGCACTCTATTGATAAGATATATGGCGGTAAGCACGGCTTCAACCCAAAAAACATTTTAGAACATTTTTTGAAATGAGAAGTGTTCTAGTTGTTTCAACAATGTGCTTATGTTTCCCTTCCACAAGACCATTTTGTTGAGGAGTTTTTTAGCAAAATCTTTGGTGGATAATTTCATTTTGTCTAAAATAATTTTGAAATTCATTTGACATATATTCACCACCCGAATCTGATCTAAAAATAGATATATTAGATTGAAATTGATTTTTTATAAGAACATAAAATTCTTTAAAGAATGAAAAAACATTGAATTTGAACTTAAAGAAGTACACCCAAGTGAACCTAATATAGTCATCAACAAAAATAACATAGTAGGAATAACCTCCCTTTGACATGACCTGTGCCGGTCCCCATACATCCGAATGCACAATTCAAAAGGCTTTTTTAAAACAAAGTTACTATTAGTAAAAGGAGAAGAATGCATTTTGCATATAATCATTGCAAGTAAATTTCTTTTCATTACAAAAATTTTTCAAGAATAAATGACCAAGTCTTTTGTGCCAAAGTGATAACATCCTTAGATTGAATATGATTACAAAAAGATTTGAAATGTAAAGACAAAAAATCCATATAGTAGAGGTCCCCTTTCCTATGGCCTTGTCCAATCAGCTTTTCGAATTAGAGATCCTGCACAGAGCAATCCATAGGTGAAAAAGAGACTCTACAACCATGATCGGATATTTAAGAAACTAAAAAAAGATTTAAGCTAAGTTTTGAAATAATTTTAATTTTTTAAACAAAAAATTCTTTTGATTTGCTCAAAAAAATTTCAAGGTGTCATATTCCTTTAACATCTAAGGATGTACCATCGGTGCTCAAAACAAAAGATTTACAAGAGTTGGTGCTTTGTTCGGATAAAAGGAAGGCATTCAGAGTAATATGGAAAGAAGTACCCGAGTCAAGAATCCAAGAAGGCATACCGAGAGGTGAAGAGACTGTAGCACCAAAAGTAGATGGAGTAGAGGTGTCACGGGCATAATTTTTTTTACAAACCTGCAACACACCAAACTGCCCAGTCTGGCCAGCCTAACAACCAAAGGTCGTGCACCAACACTTTTCCATGTGATGAATCATTTCATTGGCCCTGCGCACCACCTTGTGCGCAGTTGCCTAGCGAAAGCTGATCAATATCATCTTTAAATGTGTATTCTATCTAGTCCATGTCACTTAGTGCATAGTCGTCTCATACCAGCTATCACTTCTGAAAAGGGCACAAACTTGCCTTAGTCTTGCGTGCCATGGTGCGTATTGCGACTTCATACGCATGCTACAATAAAACCTCGTCGTTGAAGGAACAAGACTTTGCGGCCCCCAGTCCGAAGACCAGTTGATGATTGAACATCATAGCAAAGAGCACTACCCAAACTCATTCACTGGCGCCTAGGCATTCACTCGCCTAGCCCCAAGTCACCATATTCGGTTGGAATCACCTAAGGTGATCCCTGGGGAAATTAGTCCTAACCCGCACGCACCTCCGTGCGTCTAAACGCTACACATGGAAAAGTCTTGCAAGCCGAGAGGTCCTTAACCAAAATCTCCAAAGGCAACATCCTTTGATCCGTTGGCACTGCTTAACCAAATAACGCTCTACGTTTGTACCACCATACAACAATGCACTAATGACGATACTGTTGTCTATCGTGTGTCGTGCTATCATCGCACGTCACCGATCAAGCCAATGCATACCGCACGTTCCTACACACAATGCATTTTTCACTCATTAGAGCTCCACACTGCACCAGCCCCATTCCGAAGGCTCGATCCAGGATATTCTTCCCCACCCAAACCATTGTCGTCCTGGACAATGCCGGTGTAGGTAAGAACACAGTCTTAACTGATATACCAATTTTCCTTTGCACTTACCTTTAGTCTACTTCTTTTCTTCATCCTACTCAACTTGTTCGGGTTTTCATCCACCATCACCGCAACCTTTAACACACCAAGTCCCATTCCTTAACGCGCTTCCGATCACTTAAACAACGGTCTTCCGCTCCATCAACATTGAACGTTCTTTGCTCGTGGGACCCCAATGCAGTCTCATACACAAGCGGGTAATCATCGACCGCACAACAAACTTGTCGTCTTCATGCTTATGGCTGGGGTGCCTTCTGACCCTAGCAAGGGCAATTCCAAGCCCTTCGTGGTCCTCGTAGAGAAGGACGACCATCAACGCGTGCCGCAGGGAATATCAACTCCCTTAAGGCACCAACTTGCAGTTTTTCAACGGTCCAAACTAGCCCTCAAGTGGGGGACGCCTACTTGCGTATCACCTCAAGTGGCTAAGGACCATTATTGTAATGAAACCAAATGTTGCTCCTAATAGGCAGCTACTATTACATAAAATAAAAAAAAACTAAAATGCCCTTAGAGGACATTACTAATTACATCATAATATATATAATATATATATACATAAACAAGTACATACATATATAAATATGTATATATTTTAACATGTATATCATGTTTATTAATTTGTAATAGGTTATGCCCTCTAGGGGTATTTTGGTTATTTTGTACATTTGTAATAGGCATTGCCCATTAGGGGCAGATTTGATCCCTTTTGTTATTTATCAATACTTTATTCTTTTACTTTTATCTAGGGGCTTTTTGGTCTTTTAAACCATAGACTTGTTGGGGGCTCCCCAACGGCTATATTTATAGTCATTGGGAGCTCCCAAAGACTATATTGGGGCTCCCTTGGCCCTCCTTGTTGTATATAAAGGGACCTCCTGTCCCTATTTTCTTTAATGTTTTTCTAAGCATTCTAACTCAACAAAGATCTATCATTTTTATGTTTTGTGTTCTTTTGTGTATGCCCATTGATGGCTCTTGTGATCTTATGTATTTTCCATTGATTGGCTTTTGTATTGTTGTAATATTAATATCTCATAAAAATTGTAGGTTTTTAAATTTAATAAATATAATTTTTTACTAAAATAATAATATTTTTGCTGTTTGGATTAATATAATATATAATATATTCTTAATATGGGCTGATGCAATTTTGTATCCCGATATGGATCATGAACCCGCTGGCCGAGATCCATGATCCATCTATATTAGGATAAATAAGTCTTAAAAATAATAAATTATAACTATAATAATAAGATAAGATATATATATTATATATATTTTTAAGAGTTTTTGTTAGGAGGGATGTCTATTTCTAGAAAGAAATAGAAGTCTTTCTATTTCTGTATTGAAGTCTCCGCCTTAGAGGAGGTTTCCCTTGTTATTTAAGAGGGGTGTGAGGTCCTCTCTCTCTCAGAAGTCGATTTTGAGAGAGAGAGAGAGAGAGAGAGAGCATTGAGTGAGGGCTGCAGCGTGCTCTCCTTCATCGCTCCCTTCCTCTTCTTCAACATCTTCTTCCTCTTTCTTTGTCGTTTGAATCACAAACAAGGTACAGGTCTCTCTCTTAATCCAGTAGAAAGGACTGTAGTTGCATGGATCTTGAATCTCTCATGGGTTTAAGGAAAGAGATTTTAAAACCAAAAAATTATTTGAGGGAGAACATTTTTGGATACTTAACAGTTCTGAATTTTGTTTTTGTTATAGCATAATTAGGTCTGTGAGGAGTAGACAGCCTGTTCAGAAATTTTTCCATAAATCTGATTTCATGGATCGATGCGTTCCTATTTGAATTTAATAGTCTGTCCAGATTCTTTTAACCATCTGAATATTTCTGATATGCGTTCTAGGACCTTTTTAAGAGCATGAACTGCTATCTGTTTTCTCTGAGCATGAACATAATTGTTTAGGCTGATTAATAACTTGTTCAGGTTAAGGACATGTTCAGATTTATTTAACTGTCCAGATCTTGATTCTTTGATTTTTTGACTACCCATGCATTGATTTTTTTTTATGATGCATGCACCGATTTTGAGTGATCATGCATCTAGTTATCTTTTGTAAGCACATGTAGGTGTTTTGGTATTTGTTCAAATTAGTGTCACTTCTTTCCTGGGCAGTTTGCAAATTCTGAGTTCTTGATTACGTGGTTTGGATACTTGAGTTCGGGCCCGGTTTCTTCTGTTTGCCCTGTCTGGTGCGGAGCATTACTAAAATCTGAAACATGATCATTGTGAATAGCTTTAGTTAATGATAAAATCAGGGACGTATTAGTAACTAATTAATATCCAATGAAGCGACCGTGACCTTTTGCATAGTTATAGAAGACAGAAGCATGGCAATATGTTGATGATTATGGTGGTTTATATTTTTCTCATGGAAATATGATCTTAAATTACGGGTGGGTTATTCTGCCTGAAACCTTGCTAGCACCATTTGATTCACATCTAGGAGCCAGCATCCTCTATTGAACTGGATGTGAGTCAATGATGGAGCCTGTATCTCACTTGAGTGGCACGAGACCACTGTGTGGAGTCTAGGCACCATTATCATACAATATGCCAACAGACATCTATAAGCATAGTTCTTTGTGCAATCATGTTGTGATTTGATAATACCTGTTATCGCATCCACTACATGGTCTGAAATTACATTGTGTTGGTTAAACTTTGATCCACATTAAAACTGAATTGATGACAGTTAGTTGGAGGTTAATAAGACTGAAATTTTTGAAGAAATAAAAACCTTTATTTTCATGATGAATCCACAACTGTTTAAACTGCAAATTATGTATTAAAAATCTGATTTGGAAATTGATTTGAAATCCGAATTCATTTAAGTCGACCAAATCTGAGTTTCATTTGAAATCGTTAAATCTGATTTGTGTTGGTTAAATGTGTTATGTTTTAGGTGAATGTACCTTGAATACAAATTGACATTCCCCTATTTATGTATGGTTGTTCACCGAAATTTGCAATGTCATTTAATTATATTAAGTTGTGTAGTGGTTATGTATGAACTACTAATGGGCCTTTGGAGGCCAGATGCTTGTATTGTTCTTAAAATAACAAGTTTCGAATGCATTGCAATATGGTTTCATTATGCTCCCGAGTTAATTGTGGCATATGCATTACACTGTTAAAATTGACAAGGCAAAGACCCAAATTTGATAATGCACGTTGATTTGCATAATTGTTCTTGTGAGAAAAATCTTTAATTAATTAAAAATGGTATAAGAGACCCAACTGTGTAATAATTTATTCTTTCTTGGTAGCTCCCTAAAATGGTAGGATCCTTGGATGGCGGTCATGGAAATTGTGAGAATACTGAACGTCGTATACATTGTTCTCCCCAAGAACCCGATGGGTGTTTGTATTCCCAGCCACGGTTGTAGGAAAGTTTCACCACTTTGCCTAAGGGTGGTATGACTCAACTACAGTTATTGGTAGACCAAGAAAGTGACGTTAATGGGTGATGATGCCCTTGTCGTCCCAACATTAGGTGATGATTCTTAATGTTCCGATTTAAGGTAATGATTTTTGACGTCGGTCGAGGGACTTGTGTGGGACCCGGTTAATAAAAAATAAATTGGTTGATAAGATACCACTGAGGAATTGCCTTGGACTTCGGGATTTGGCCTGTTTCTAGTATCCATGGTTTTATGCAAGATGAAACTTAAATATATTTCATTAAGTAGAGACATGAATTCAAAAGTAATACTGGATAATTAAATTAAAAAGTCATTCATGAAAATTGCATTGATTCATGCATCCCTAAATGTTATGAAGCGTGTGGTTTTGGGTTGCCTTAAATTAAACGGGTTTATTTTGTAAGCTTGTTTTAAATGTGAATTGTTTGTTAGAGCTCTATTAAACTTATGTTTGATTTGATTTATGTTATCTTCCTTACTGTTGGATTTCGAGAGGGTCTCGTACAAGAACTTTGGTTCTTGCCACGTTTAAAAAAAAACTTTTTTGGGTACTGAGGCCCAATGATGGCAGGATCAGCTTGCTGGAGGGAAAGATAGTTTATGATTCGGATTCTGACCGTTTTAGGAGTTTGTAGTTTTGGGGAAACTTTTTGAACCCAAAATGGGAACTATTCAATTAATTTAAATTCAATTTAAATTTATGGTTTGAAAATTTCTATGTTTGGAATGTATGTCAGTTTGTGGATATGAAATCTGTAATGTGCCTCGGGTCCCTGAGATATCATTCTGCATTACTGTAAAATCATTTATTCGTTTTAAAAAGAAAAATCGCAAAATTTTCGAGCATCAGTTTGGGGTCGTTACAATTGTCCCTTTGTGGACTTGTGCTTGTGTACTCTCTTTTGATCATTGTATGCCCTTGGTGGCTCTTTTGTATTACTCTTGCTTTCGTTACAAGTTTGCAGGTGCATGACTTCAGTCATCTACAAAAGAGGATGGTCTACACATAATGCAGATTGCATGGCATATATGCACATATAAGAACTGTCCAATGAATTGGGAACATGTAAAAGACATAGATTGCCTCATAATTGATTGGTGTCAAATTATTTGAAATGTGTGCAAGAAATTAGCAGCACTCTTTCTAGCGTATGATGGAGGTGCCAACAACTTTCAGCAATATGAACCCTGATTCTGCATAACTAACAAGTCACTATATTTCTTGCAGCTTGAACTGAAGTGCTTTGGGGAAGAGGCAATAAATCTTCAACCTGCACCACTTGACTTGTAACTCCCTTGTACTATGCAGCTTGAGTTGTTGCTTCTACCACATCCTCTTCCTCCATGAAAGGAATTGAATAGTTTTCATCCTTATCAAAATATGCAAATTTGTTTAATACATCATGTGTCGAGTCCTCAGTTCTCACCCCTCTTGTTGTTTATATATGTAGCTTCATCCCAAAAAAATTTATGTTTTGGGCCTACTAAAGGATGTTGGGGTCATAAGTTGAGGTAGAGTGAAGACAACAAGTTTAAACATATTAGAAGGTATCAAGATTGGTGGAAAAACTCACGTACCTTATCATCATTAGAGTAGATATAGCATATGTTGTGATTGTGGCTAGTCACTTTATGCACATGTGAATGTTGTGCATTGTATTTTATGATATCTGAAGCAAAACCTTAGAAAGGGGATATCATATTTGAATCATGCACATTTTGACATTGAAATGGATCGAGATGTAGATTGTGCAAGTACTTTGGAAGATAGAAAATCCACCTCATGATACTACGCTCTCATTAGTGGAAGCCTAGTAATTTGTAATGGTTGTGGCCAAATCAAGTGTTGAGGCAGAGTATAAAGCTATGGAAGACAAAAGGTTCAAGAAGAAGCTTGTTGAGATGATGCAAATGACTAACCAGATTAAGAAACACACTCCCCACATTGTATGTGGGCTCGTTGATGCAAAATCCCAACTGAAGTCAGTCAAACCTAAGCCGAAAGGGACTGCCCCCAACCTGTTTGGTGAAATTTCCGAACCAGGTGAGATTGCTTCTTGTGCCACTCCAAGAGGTCCGAGATGGCTGAAATCGGCTGGCAAAGATGGGTCTGAAGGGCGGAACATTGTCAGCTGCCATGTGTCCGATATAATGTTCGAATCAGGCCAGTAGGGTGGGACCGCATGCCACTCAAGTTCAGTTGCGCCTAGCGAGTCCTTGGAGCATCCCTTGCAACTGAATGTGCATTACCATGGTGGAGATATGGGACACCCAACTTCGATCATGAGCTCCCTCACTCATGATGTGGGTTGACGCGCATCACAATCAGCCCTCCTGTGGTACTGTAGCGAGGTACCCAGTTCAGTACAATAGAATCAAGATTTTTGTCAATCCGTGAGGAATTTTGCAGCACAGTCTGTTGCATTGAATTCACAATTAAATTTTCTAGCCGACCATGCAAGCCGCAACCTCAAATTTGGCTTGTATTGTGTGCATAGTTGTTGAGAGTGACTATGCATCAGTCATTACGAGAACGACCACATCCGATGGGGATCCGAGTAAAGGGATAGAAGAAGGCATGTTTGAAGCACAACACCCCAATGCCTGATGCAAATACATCGAAGCGCAGTAAGAGCCCGATTCAGCTATGGGTAAAATGAGTGTTGATATGACCTTGCCGATTGTTGCCCCTAGTATAGTTGCGGGTCATCACTATGGTAAGTCGCTGGTAAAGATACAACAATTTGAAGCACGTTATGTGTTCAAGGCAACGTTTGGTACAATTGACAACCAATTATTTGGCACCATCTGAGCTGCCACTTAAATGACTAGCTTATGACAAAAGGAGAAAATCCTACCTAGGTGTTTGATCCAAGAGGATAGGTTGAATAAAAAGATGTTACCCCGAGTTCCTGCCTTGAGGACAAGGCATGTTTCAGAGGGGTGGATTGTTACGAACCTTTTTTTAATTCCAAGTCTTACCCAGGGAATACTTTCCAGGCTGGGACTCTGGTGGGACTGTAATAACCAGAAAAAAAAAATTTAAATCATTTTGGACCTGAGTCAGATCCGGATCCGAGCCCCGTAAAGAAGAGGGCTATCGGTAGGGCGTAAGGGCCTACCGAGCGGCGCCCGCCCCCCTTTTTGCTGCTTATAAATGAAGCAGGGGGGAGGGGGGGGGAAGCATTGAATGCTTTCCCCTCCCCGTCGCCTCTCCTCTCCCCGACGCCTCGATTTCTCCCCTTCTCTAGCTTCCCCCTTCCTTCCCGCCGTCGTCGACACCCGCTATCCGCCGCCGTCTGCCTCCGCCGGCGACCTCTAGGTGAGCCCCCCTCTCCCTCGTCTTCCTCTTTCCCACATGAGAGGGGGGAGCGAACCCCTCCGCCTGCGGCCTCGACAGGAGGGGGGGGGGGGTTCCGACAGGGGGGTTTCGCCCCCCTGCCTTGCCATTTCCGGCAGGGGGTGAGCCCCCTGCCTTTTGGTGTTTTTGGCAGGGGGTTTCGCCCCCCTGCCTTGCGATTTTCGGCAGGGGGCGAGCCCCCCTTGTTAAAATATGATGTATACATATATATCTATATATTTAGATTATGACATATACACATATATATCATCATATATATGTCTATCTACATATATAAATATATATTTATTTTGTAATACCCGATAGGGGTAATTTTGTCATTTCACCTGTACACGCATATCCTAGATATGCTTCCTTTTCTTCTTTCTTTTTATTCTTTTCTTCTTTCTTTTTATTCTTTTTTCTTTTTTGTTTTTTTTTTTACTTTTTCTTTTTTATTATTTGAGAGGGGTCCACATAGAGATGTTGGACCCCTCCAACGGTCATAAATATGACCGTTGGAGGGGCTCCAACGTCCCTATGGGAGCCCCTCCTTGGGTCCCTTGCTGTGTATAAAAAAGGGGCATGGCCCCATGTATTCTTCAAGCTTCTTATGAAGCATTTTATGAGTGAAATATATTTTTTTACCTCTTTATGTGTTTGACCACTTTTTGTGGTTTATTTTGCCCATTTGTGGCCTCTTGTGTATGTGCGTGCTTCCGTGCTTACTCTTGGAGATTTCGCCTCTCTCATTTCGCACTTCATTACATGGTATCAGAGCCTTGGTTGTGAAGGCTTCATTGGATCCTCTCTTGACAAGTAATTTCTCTCCTCTCTCTTATCTTAAAATTCTTTTTCTAGAAATGGCCAACAAAGATGCAAAAATCAATCTATCATTCAAATTGGATGGGACCAATTACCGCATCTGGGCAGCCGCTATGGAAAATAATCTCAAAGGTAAAAAACTTTGGGGTTATGTATGTGGAACCATTCCGGAACCACAATTGAAGTTAACTAAGTTTGAAGGAGATGAAGAAAAAGCATTGAACGAAGAAGAAAAAAAGAAGTTTATTCTTGATTACTCTTCTAAAATGGAAGATTGGGAAAGTCAGCATGCTAAAATTCTAGCATGCTAAAATTCTAGCATGGTTCATAAATAATGTCGAATTGAAGATTTGTGCAAATCTTGCAAAATTCAAGAAGGCTAATGGAGCTTGGTCTTTTATGAAAGGCATGTACACCCAAAGAGACCTTGCTAGGCATTTTTTTCTACAAGAAAAGGTAAGAGCTACTAAGCAAGGTGATATGAGTATTAGGGATTACTATAGTGCTCTATCCTCTTTATGGGATGAGCTTGTCCTTCTCAAACCGCAATGGGAAGGAAGTGTTATTGCCATAAGACAAGAGCAAATGGAAAAAGAAAGGTTCGTTCAATTTATTCATGGGCTTCGTCCCGAATTTGAGCAACTTAGAGGATCCCTTCTTCATAGGGCCTCTACTCCTCTAAGTGATATTTTGGCCGACTTATGTCAAGAAGAAACTCGTTTGGCCTTGAAAAGAGATGTTGATGAAGTTCATGCCGTGTCTAGACCCGGCAACAATGTTAGATCATATAAACCACCACATTTTTGGAAGAATAATGGCGGTGGAGGAAGAAAAATCATTTGTCATAATTGTAATGAACCAGGCCATATTCGTCCGGATTGTCCTAAATTCAAAAAGAAGGTGGTTTCCGTGGGTGAAACTCCTCCAATCATCAATGAAGACTCAAAGAAGGATGGAGACATAAAGGAGTCCATCGCTCATCTAACCGAAACCCTTCAACAATTTATAAAGATGAACTCCTCTACATCATCCTCTTCACCTTCCACTTTCGGTGCCACCATCTCCTCCTTTCCAGGTATGACTTCTTGGATTCTTGACTCGGGTGCCTCCTTCCATATGACTCCAAATGCATCACTTTTGTCAAAACCAAGTCTCAATAAATTTAAATCATAAGTATCCACCGCCGATGGAACATCCTTGAATGTTGAAGGCATTGAAAATCTTGAGAAAATTTATGACCAAAACAAAAAAAAAATTGTTCCCAAAATCCGAATTATTCCAAAACTTAATCTAAATCTTTTTTCGTTTCTCAAATTACCGATTTTGAGTGTAATGTATCTTTTTCACCAACCCATTGCTATGTTCAGGATCTCCGGTCCGGGAAGCGGATTGGGCAAGGCCATAGAAGAGGGGACCTTTATTATATGAATTTTTTGTCTTTGCCATCCAAATCATTTTGTAATCATGTTCAATCTAAAGATATTGAGACTTGGCATAAGAGGCTTGGACACCCTAGTATTTCCAAGTTGTACCTCTTTCTATTTTTGGAAAAATTTTGTAATACAAATACATTTACATGCAATGATTGTATTCTTGGCAAAATTCATTCTCTTCCATATTCACATAGTAATTTCGTGTCAAAAAAGCCTTTTGAACTTGTGCATTCCAATGTATGGGGACCGACACCCGTTATGTCTAAAGGGGGCTATTCTTACTATGTTTCTTTTATCGATGACTTTACCAGATATACTTGGGTTTACATTATTAAGAATAAATCTGATGTCTTCACTAATTTTAAAGAATTTCACGTTCTTATTCAAAATCAATTTCAAAACAATATAGCCATATTTAGATCTGACTCTGGAGGTGAGTACATGTCTAAAGATTTTCAAAATTATTTTAAAACAAATGGAATTTTGCACCAACGATCTTGTCCTAAAACTCCGCAACAAAATGGTCTTGCGGAAAGGAAACATAGACATTTAATCGAAACCACAAAAACTCTTCTTGTGTCTAAAAATGTTCCTAAAAATTTTTGGGCCGAAGTTCTTCTTACCGCAACATATCTTATAAATTGTATGCCCTCTTCTTCTTTAAAAAATGTTTCACCTTTTGAAAATTTATTTAAAATTACTCCTGATTTTAATAGACTAAGAATCTTTGGATGCAAATGCTTTGTACTTAGTCAAGGACAAGATAAATTGTCACCTAAAGCTCTTGAATGTGTGTTCATTGGCTATGGTGAGAATAAAAAAGGCTATAGATGCTATGATGTTCGAAACAATAAACTATATGTGTTAAGAAATGTAAACTTTCTTGAAGAACAAAATGGTTTCGATATCCACACATCTAAGGAAGACATCGATTATTCTTTTCTATTTGACTTGGCTCCTAGAATTGAGTCCCTCGAGGCAATTAGTTGTGATACTACTTGTGATGGCATCTTACATTATAATGATATACCACAACATGATAATGTTTCTCAAAATGAAAACCTTAATGATATAAATGTTTACACCCGACGGTTGGGAATCAACATCAACCTGCTATTGACAGATACTCTCAAGACTTCTCTTTAGAAGAATCTATTGATAACAACCCACCTAGGAGATCTTCTCGTACTAGTAGGCCACCACAAAAATTTGTGTCTTATGAATCCTTTTCTCCAAATTATAGGACTTGTCTTATGTTAATACATTCATATCATGAGCCTACCTCATTCAAGGAAGCTAAAGAGCATGCACATTGGATTGAAGCTATGAAAGTCGAATTAGAGGCTCTTAACAAAGCCCAAACTCGGAGCATTATTCCTAAACCATTAGGAAAAAAGGCAATTGGGTGTAGATGAGTATATAAAGTCAAAACCAAATGTGATGGGTCTCTAGAAAGATACAAAGCTCGCTTGGTTGCAAAAGGCTACGCCCAAGAATATGGGATTGATTATGAAGAAACATTTGCCCTTGTAGCCAGAATGACTAGTGTACGAACCTTAATTGCTTTAGCCTCCATCAAGCAATGGCCGATATATCAACTTGATGTTAAAAATGCGTTCCTAAATGAAAATCTGTGTGAAGAAGTTCTTATGGACCCTCCGCCCGGTCTTGAAATTGGGAAAGAAAATATTCTAAAGTTGAACAAAGCTCTCTATGGTCTTAAACAAGCACCAAAAGCTTAGTATGATCTTTTTAGCAAAGTAGTTCTTGATAATGGTTTTCCTCATGTTACACAGATACTGCTTTGTTTGTTAAATCTTCTGATGAATACATAACAATTTTGTTACTATATGTTGAATGGCATGATTATCACATGTAATGATAAGAAAGGTATTGACCTTATTAAAAATATTCTTAAGAAAAATTTTAATATGTCTGACCTGGGTTTTCTGAGGTATTTCTTAGGAATTGAAGTTGCATACTCCCCCAAGGGGTATGTCCTATCTCAGATAAAGCTTGCCTCTGACATTATTGCCCGGTCTGGGCTGACAGATGACAAAAGGGTGGAGACTCCAGAAGTGATCAATGCCAAGATGAGAGTCAGTGATGGCACTCCTTTAGCAGACCCCACGCCTTACCGTCAATTGATTGAATCACTAACATATTTGTCTATCACCAGGCCCGACATTTCACATGCAGTTCATAGTGCAAGTCAATTTCAGACTGCTCCTTCTACTATTCACATGGCAGCAGTAATGAGGATTATCAGATACTTGAAAATTTTCATAACTAAGGGAGTATTCTTATCCTCTTCTTCACCTCTTACTTTACTTGCATATACTGACTCCGATTGGGGGGGTAACCCCGATGATCGTATTTCTACCACAGGTTATTGTGTGTTTCTTGGTGAGTCACTTATCTCATGGAGGTGTAAGAAGCAGCATAAAGTCTCTCTCTCGTCTACCGAAGCAGAATATCGTGCGATGGTCACTACCACAACTGAGATTGTATGGTTAAGAAGCTTGCTTAAAGATATGGGTGTCTCGTTCTCAACTCCTTCAAAGCTGCGTTGCGACAACAAGAGCTCTATCTATATTGCTAGCAATCACACCTTTCATGAACGAACAAAGCACATTGAGATGGATTGTCATTATGTTCGTGATGAGTTCTTACGGGGCACCATTCAACTCCCATATGTTCCTACCGAATATCAATTGGCGGACTTCTTCACCAAAGCCTTGCCATCGCCTCACTTCTTCTTCTCCTTAGCAAACTCTCGGTGATTTCACTGTGTGTTTGAGGGGGGTGTTAAAATATGATGTATACATATATATCTATATATTTAGATTATGACATATACACATATATATCATCATATATATGTCTATATGTATATATATATTTATTTATTTATTTATTTTGTAATACCCGATAGGGGTAATTCTGTCATTTCACCTGTACACGCATATCCTAGATATGCTTCCTTTTCTTCTTTCTTTTTATTTTTTTTTCTTTTTTGTTTTTTTTTACTTTTTCTTTTTTATTGTTTGAGAGGGGTCCACATAGAGACGTTGGACCCCTCCAACGGTCATAAATATGACTGTTGGAGGGGCTCCAACGTCCCTATGGGAGCCCCTCCTTGGGTCCCTTGCTGTGTATAAATAAGGGGCATGGCCCCATGTATTCTTCAAGCTTCTTATGAAGCATTTTATGAGTGAAATATATTTTTTTACCTCTTTGTGTGTTTGACCACTTTTTGTGGTTTATTTTGCCCATTTGTGGCCTCCTGTGTATGTGCGTGCTTCCGTGCTTACTCTTGGAGATTTCGCCTCTCTCATTTCGCACTTCATTACACCCCTGCCTTGTGTTTCCCGGCGGGGGCGAGCCCCCTGCCTTGTGTTTCCCGGCGGGGGCGAGCCCCCTGCCCTCTTGTGTTTTTCGGCAAGGGGTGAGCCCCCTGCCTTCTTGCGTTTTCCGGCAGGGGGATAGCCCCCTTCCTTCTTGGGTTTTCTGGCAGGGGGTTTCACCCCCCTGCCTTGTGTCTTCCGGCAGGGGGCGAGCCCCCCTGCCTTATGTTTTTCCGGCAGGGGGCGAGCCCCCTGCCTTCTTATGTGTTTCAGTAGGGGGTTTCGCCACCTGCCTTGTGTTTTCCGGCAGCGGGCGAGCCCCCCCCCCCCCCCCCCCCCCCGCCTTATGTTTTCTGGCAGGGGGCGAGCCCCCTGCCTTCTTATGTTCTCCGGCAGGGGGCGAGCTCTTGCCTTCCTATGTCTTCACTGTAGGGGGCGAGCCCCCTGCTTTCTTATGTGTTGCGGCAGGGGGTTTCGCCCCCCTGCCTTGCGTTTTCTGGCAAGGGGGCGACGCCCCTGCCTTCCTGTGCTCGTCGACAGGGGGCTTTGCCCCCTGCCTTGTGCTTTCCAGCAAGGGGTGAAGCTCCCCCTGCTTTCCTTTTGCTTCCCGTCAGGGGGAGTTCTGCCCCCTGCCCTGTTTCCTGTTGAGGTGGGTTTGGCAGGGAGCCTCTGCTCCTTCCCCTACCTTGTTGCCTCTGTCCTTCTTATGCAGAGAGCTGAGTTCCCTGCCTCCCCTAGTTTTTGGGGTCCGGTACCACTGCAGGTCTTACCGGACCCGTTCCTCGTGGCATTATGGCGTATTGACCTTTTTAGCTTTACAGGTTGCACCATGGAGCCTTCTCGTGCTACGCGGCCCGAGACAGTGATCACTTACGCTCGCAAGCGTACAAACCCTCACACTCCTTCTAGGTAGGGGTTTGCGTAAAAAGGAACAGGAACAATGAACTGCTAAAACCAAAGGACTTAACTAATAAATTAAAACATTTACATATAGTATATATGTACGTCCTTTCCTGCACTTTACTTTTCCTGCACTTTACTTTTATTGCACTTTACTTTTCCTGCACTTTACTTATCGTTTTCATCGCGCTATATGTGCCAAGGCTTTCCTTTTAGTGTACCTTTTTTTATTGTCTTTTACTTCTAGGACGCGGTTTCGCGATCCTGGTCCCGTTTCCTTTCTACACTTTACTTTTCGTTGTCATCGCGCTATATGTGCCAAGGCTTCTCTTTTTACACTTTCCTTTCTTGTCTTTTACTTCCAGGACGCGGTTTTGCGATCTTGGTCCCTGTTTATTTCATTTGTTGTTGCTTCTGCTATTTCATACATTTACATGTTACTCTTCTTTTTAATGTCGTAGTCTCAACCCTACCGTGGATTGGTAGGGTTCAACAACAAAGTTTAGCCTAGCGTAAGAGCGCAAGTATCAACGTTCGAACTCTGCAGTGAGTTACGAAATGAGATACTGGTTTTCCTAACTCGAGACAAGAGCCTCGTTGCACGAAGGGCTGCTGTTTTCTGAGTTTGGGCAAACGTTTGGTTTTTTGTACTATTGCAACGCTAATATAGTTGGCACGATGCACTGAGTACTACGAGACAGATTAGGCCTCGATCGTGCAATGATACTGATTTAGAATACACCTAAAAGGTCTCAGGCGCCTTCACAGGAAAGATGCTCGTTTGCGTCTAATGGACCAGGGCACGAAGAATGAGGCGACAGTTAAGAAACCCCTGTCGCGCTCAATTCGACTTAGCTTCGCCAAGAGAGAGGATGAATGGTACCAACTCCGATAGACAGGTCATTAATGGCTATTTACGGGCAAAAGACTCGGCTTCCCCGGTCATCGAAGATTAGGGAAAAAAGGCTGCACTAGATAGCTTAACACTTCTGCAGAAGTTGGATGCATCCTTACTGGGCCTTTGAGGACTTGCTCTCTCGACCACCGATCGTCCCCTTAGGATAGGATTCAGTCAGTCAACCGAGGTATCTTAAGATACATAGCATAATAAACCCTTGAATTGGTCTCAACTGTTTCGGCTCGTGTGCCATGTACGTACCCACATGGCCGGTTAACAAGTGATAACTAAATTAAGCATGCTCACCGTTCAACTGTTGTTTTTGCATACTTGTGGTATTACGTGCTAGCATACTAGTGAGTTTCCTGTGCAGTATATCTTTTCTCATTGTTTCTGTTGTGGTATGCTTAACTGCTTTACCTGCTAGTTGTTTTTGTTTTTTTTGTTGCACTCCTACTAGTTTTTCGCGAGACTGACCCATTTATGGGTAGGTGATGAGTAGCGGCAACATGCATCCAACGATGCATGCGACGTGGTTCGAGGCTATACTTTTCTTTCCAGACTTCTGGCTATCGTTGCAGGGTATTGGAGTTTTGGGTTTTTTTTCACGGGGGGCTGGGCCTCCTGTTAATTTTCTTTGTACAGTGACTTTTTATTAAGAATTTAGTACTATTTTCAACTGTCTGCTATTTATCGCCGTGGTCATGTTTGGATTGTCGAGCCAACGTGCCTGGGATTTGCAAAACTTGATTTTCAAAATAGAAAGATACCTTTTTGAAGGGTTTTCAGAACAACAGAGTTCAAGCTTTCAGGGAATTCCCTCAGAAAACTTTACTTGTCAAGTTAAGAAATTTCAGGGCGTTACAGGGACGCCCCCCCCTCTGGAAAATCTTACTTCCTCCAGGATTCCTCCAAAGAGTGGGACACCCTCCCTGTTATCCCCATTCAAGGAGGGACTATGGATGTACAATTTATCTTAATTTCCTTTTTGTTCTATAAATAGGCATGTACAGCTCTTATATTTTTTAATGAAATTTATTTTGTTCCTCTAAATTTTGTTCACGGTTCTTATGTGTAAGTGCTCATTGAGGGAAAGACCCTGCTCTCTCACCCGTCCATCCATCCCCGCTCGTCGTCGGCCAGTCGGAAACGTGTTTCTCCCTTTCAGTTGCGCCCTTGCTTCCGCCTCGATTTTCTCACCCCAGGTTAGGTCTCCATCTCTCCATGTTTTCTCCCCTCAATGTGTCCCAGCCCTGAGATATGCCCAGCCCCTTCTCCCCTATGGTTTTCTTGTGGTCGTGTCCTACCCAACGACACGCCTGTCGTTGCAGCGTGTCTGACTCCAATCTGGATATGCCGCAGCCGCTGTTGTCATGCCCTCATCGCTGCTGCATCCTTGCTGCCTGTTGCAGCAATCCAGCGAACCCCCTGAAACCAACCCAGCCCTAGTCGCAGGTGCCTTGTTCCTCCACAAGCTTGGACCCACGCTTCGACCAGCCTGGACCGATATAACTGATCCTGTAGGAATCGGGTTCTATCACATAAGGGACATGCAAAGTTTTATGGCTAAAGTCTATTCCCACATAATCAGGATTGGACGTGAGGACACCCACCCCATCATATTGTGATAATAATGCAGCTATTCAGATGGCATCGGATCCTATTTACCATGAGAAGAAAAGGCACATAGACATCAATTTTCACTTCATAAGGAAAAAGGCTGAAACAAAAGAATATAAGATCATCAATGTTTGAAAAAATCTGACACCTTAGTAAGGTTGTGAATAGATCAAGACTCCAATAAATTGTGAACAAGTGGGGATAATTGAGATAGTCTCCCCAACTTGAGTACGATGTCAGAGAGTGTATGGTGTTTTTCTCAATTATGCTAGCTAGGGGCATTTCATATTTTATTCTTATGTACTTTTGCCCTAGATAATGTTTCTCTTATGTAATAGATGGTGTTTTGAAATTAGAAACAATAGTTTCTTAGTTTGCTCTAATCCAATAGACTATCACCTCTTTTTTCTCTCTTTTCTCTTAATCCACAACATTTCTTCTTAGGATTGCAACATTAGCAACTCAGATATGTAGATCCAACAGGGTCAATAAGGTACCTTCTAAGATTCAACCTGCATAACCTCAAAGCAGGAATATTTAGTGCATGTCCTGTCTTAGTAAATGAGTATCTGTTTTGTCTTATGCAAGCTTCACGATAATGCAAGAAGAATATCTAAGAATCTCAAGAGTTTGATATACCTCTTGGATAAGTTATGGACAAGAAAACGCATAAATGCCAAATAAGAATAAGCTAAATGCAAGCAAAAACCAATCAATTTTGGCAAGAAAGATCTTTTATTTTACATTAAAAGAGAATCATGAAGACGTGCCCAAAGAAAAGATATCACAGTATTACCTTTGAAAAAATTTGTCCAATTGTTTATTTGGAAATTTCAAAGACCGAAAATACAGATGAGCTAGACGACCCCATTGCTTCTGTGAAAATTCGAATTCTATATATTTATCCCATAGAACGTGATTCAAGTAGTCCTTTCCAATAAACCTCAAAGCTCGTTCAAATAACCTGTCAAAAGATTGAGATAATGAAAATTAATCACGCATCCAGTTGTCAAGACAAGCAGTTGCACTTTAAGCACAAAATGTAAAGGCATCTTCTGCTTAAAGGCTGAAAACAGTTCATCTAATAAAATTTTTTGATACGATGCAAAAAAGAATAGCATGCCCAATGTATAAAGATAAAACTAAAAGTACTTTGAAGACGCGTAAATTATGCAATGAAAGAAAAGAGAAAGAGGACAGAGCTTGCAGCAAAAGGAGATTGTCCCTCAATTATGATGGAAATTTTTTACTTTTCAATAATATAAAAATATGTTCAAATACCAAAACACCCATGTACAACATGCTACATCACCTTATCATCACATAACAGCATGTTACTGTCACAAAAATGGCACAGAACCCAAGACACAAGAAACTAAACATAACAACATAGATAAAATCCAAATGCTAGATACAATAATCCATGCAAATACAAGAGAAGAAACAATATATAAAAAGTTAAATATTTTATTGATGTGAAATAAACACAAAAAATATACAAGAAAAAACTCACTACAACACAACACTCATGCACACACTCAATATACATCCATCCTCTATCACTTAAACACACACATACACACTCTTTATATAAGGGAGTGAGAGAGAGAAAAGGAGAGGGCTAGTCTAACGGCTAGTTCGAGGGAGGTCCAATGGGAGTGAGAGAGAGAAAAGGAGAGGGCTAGTCTAACGGCTAGTTAGAGGGAGGTCCAATGGCTAGTTGGACCTCCTCCAAGTTCCAACAAGCCGTTAGGCATAGTCCTAACAGCTAGCTTGGTCAAAACAGTTTGACCAAAAATAAAAATTACAAAAATATTAGTCATACAAATACAAATTAAAAAATACCTATTCTAACCTTACAAGTATACTCAATCTAAATACTAAATACCTAACAGGTATACCTAGAAAACAAAAAGGATACAAAGGAAGCACCAATAAGTATACCAAGGTAACTAAACCACAATATTACATTTATCTTAACAATACCTCGGTAGCTACATCATATTATCATGTCACTCATCCTAACACCACCACTTGAACCTCTTATAAATTGAATGTGGGTAAGGACCATGGACACTTTGTCTTTCAAAACCAATGGCTTAAAGAGGTAAGAGTCTTTGTAAAAAAAGAAATACTAACCATTAACCATTTGTAAATTGTGGGATAAATTTCATTATCTTCTATTTTCTCCCTCACAAAAACAAATATTTGAAAGAAAAGAAATCATATTTATTAATAGATATAGCAGGTAAGAGGATGACAAGAAATTACCATGTAATACAAAAACAAAAGAAAAAAAAATGGAGTGTTGGAATATTTCTATCGATAAGTCATGTCATATGAGAACGAGGCAGACATCAAATCACTTTACTTTGAATTATTTGAAGGATCCTTTATATTAACAAAAAGATGTACAATCAAAGCTATTTTAAAGCAATGTTGTTCAAATTTATCTGAATTGGCCTGAATCGGGCAAGGCAGATCGAATCGGACCTTAGCCAATTCACGTGTCACTGCAATTCATTTTTTTTAATATTTTTTAAGGGGTCAAAAAATTGTTTAATATTTTTATGGTTTAATGACGTGTCATCTGATGATAAAAAGTTGTTGATTCACAAATGATTTGATTTGATTCTTAGGTTTTTTTAAGAAACTGATTCACCTAGTGAGACGATTTTAACAACATTGTTTTAGAGTTCAATAGATGTCCAAAGAAGTGACTATGGCGCCCAATGATAGATATTTAAAGAGCAAGTCAGATTATGCCACTTCCTAAATCCTAAATGGAAGGTAATGATGCAGAGATTTGTATGTCTGTTTGCATACCTTCAAATGACCCCTTCTTATAACATAGTTAGAATGTACATAATCCTATCAACCCACAAATCAAACCAAAGGGTTCAGACAAAACAGTCCCCATGAGCCTATCCACGGAATACCTATCAAGACAATTTAGAATTTGGCCATTTACCCAAAGCATCAAGAAATAAAAATCACTGAATCCTAACATGAGCCACTAAACAACCAAAAAATAATACATCAAAAAACCTAGAATTTCTCTCCTTCCACATGACCACCAAGTAGTAAAGAGCCACCATCTCCATATTAAATTCCATTCTTCTCCTACCTCCAGCCCAAGGGGCCAATACAAAACTTCTAGGAGTGGGACCAGAGTTACCAGAAGCGCCTAGGTGCATGGGGAAGCGTGCTTCCCCGAAGCACGTTTCGGAAGCGCGAAACGCCGCGCTTCCGAAACGTGCAGGGAAGCGTGCTTTTTTTGGGAAGCGCGCTTCCCAAAAATGGGAAGCACATTTCCCTTTTATAGGAAACACGCTTCCCATTTATGGTAAGCGCACTTCCCCCTCGCTTCCCCATTTTTTCATTTTTTTTTTCGCTTCCCCCTCGCTTTCGGTTCGCTTCCGAGACGGTTCGTAATTTTCTTCTAAGTCATCCCACGCTTCCCGCTTCCTAAATTTTTGAAAGTGCCTCGCTTCCCGCTTCCCGCTCCCGCTTCCTCGACTGGTAACTCTGAGTGGGACTGTTTAAAATCGCTCAATGGATGTCCCTCCAAGGAAGACTAGAAGGCTTCCCAAAGAAGCAACACTAGAAAAGATGACCAAACGTCTCCTCGACTAAATAACAAAGCATGCATCTGCCTGGCAAAAAGTACCTCTTTTTTTTCTTCTAAATTAGACCGAGTAAGGGCCCTGTCCAAGGTGTCAAGCCAAGCAAGCATTGTAGCTCTTGGCAAGTACATCCAAATAGGCAATTGTTATACTGGTATTTCCTACGAAAAACTTTAGCATGCTTACATATTATAATCATCCATCATGGTCCCAATTATATATCTGACTATTAGTAAATAAGTCATAATGCTATGTCACATAGCTACAGGTGCAGGTATAGGGTACAACGCATGTAAAGAAGTGTATGACATGAGAATTTCTAAAAAATGGGTGGCTTTGCATGCGTGTGTGTGTGTGTGTGTGTGTGTGTGTGTGTATAGCTACACATGCAAAAATGTGCAATTATGCTACACTCTACAAGATGCTCCAAGTATGAAGCCATAAACTGTCAATTAAGAATTAAGGCTCTGTTTGGGAGCAGGGGATGGGAGGAGATGAGAGTGGATATGGTATTTAATGAGGGCTTAATTAATACCACCTACCCTTACAGGTGTTTGGGAACAGTGTTTTGGGAGAAGAGAATGGTGTCGGGAGTGGAGATGGGTCATTTTCAACTACATTCTCACAAGGATGTTGTTGACAACTCCAGCCTCATCGCCCATTTTTATCTCCAATCCAATCACCCCTCTCATCTCATCTCATTTCATCTCTAACACCGGCTCCCAAACAGAGCCTAAAAGTCTAAAGCATGTCAAAGGTATGCAGTTAACTAACAAATAATGATCAACAAATATTTATATTAATAGTAGAAATTTTTAATGTTCAGCATAGACTACACATGGTTGGATTATATGATGGACAGTTGAGTACAAAACCTAAATGAGACATACCTAAGAGTACCTAGTACCAGTACAGGTATGACACTGGTAAGGGGGCATGGAAGAAGTGCCCATGTTACAGTCATAATGGAATGATCAAATCTCTTGCCACGAAAGATTCTAGATAAACTCCAAAAGTAGATGTAAATAGAAGATTAAATCATCATTTCCTAATTTTGAATTGTTATTACGGAGAATCGGAGAGAGACTGTACTGATACTAAATATTATGACAGAGAATCCTATCATGGACATTTTAAAATGAACATACAGTTTTTCTATTGAAATCATCATTTGCACAAAGTGAAGTTTATCAGTTTTTGCACCGTTTATCACTTAAATAGTGCCATTTGAAAAAAGAAAAGATGCATGTTACCTTCGAACATCAGCTGGATCATCAAACCACATCATGGCAAAGCTACAATAGTTGACCCAGTGATCAACAGAATATGCCAATGACTTGGTTGCCTCTTCGTATACTTCAAGAGCCTTGTCAACTGTGTTTAAACTTAGCATGTGATCTGCATACTTCTTCCAGTAACCATAGCATAAAGGGAACTCGTGCAAAAATGAGTCATATACTTGGCAGATCTTATCCAAGTCAGCCTGCAGGCAATACATCAATTCAGATTTTCTTCTCTAACCATTAAATCAAACAAACATGAAGAACAAGCACCTGTGATGATTTGTACAAATTATCGAGATTTGTGCATAGATAAAGTTAGCCTTAAAACAACATGGAGTTATTCTAGTAAAGAGCAAAAGACGCTCTGCATTTCTCAAAGCAACAAGTCTAAAGATTCTAAACAATGTACCTCCTTCCAAAGGGAGGAAAAGATGAGAGATACACTTAATATTCTGGACCGGAGAAGTTCCCATTTTGATTCTTATAAAAAAATTCATGATATAAATCAATTCAACATAGGGTCCAGGGACAACCTGGAGCAGAGTCAAATGATGAGGGGACAGTTACCCACCACCACTCAGCCCTACCACCCTTACGCCACCCCCCCCCCCAAAGAAAGAAAATATCCCCAATAGGAAATGCAGGTGGGATCTTTAAGATGTGGGAACGAGAAAAAGAAACTTGACATTTTTTGTTTTTCACATGTTAATTTTGCCCTTTTGCCCTTATTCAAAAACGATTTTCTTTAATTTTTTGTTTTTCATGTGTTAATTTTTTTTTAAAAAAAGGGGCAAACTTGACATTTTAAAAAATGCGTCCCCCTTTATAGGAGTACGCGTACCCCTTTAACGGGGGATGTGCTTCCCTTTAAAGGGGGACGCGTACCCCTTTATAGGGGAACGCACTTCCCTTTAAAGGGGGACGCGCACCCCTTTAAAGGGGGACGCGCTTCCTATATTTTTCGTGCGCTTCCTCACGCGTTTCGGAAGCGCCGCGTTTCGCGCTTCCGAACCGCGTCTCGGGGAAGCACGCTTCCCCTTAGTACATGCATGTTTCCGGTAACTCTGGGTTGGATTTGGTTCGGGATAACCCGCGAACCGGACCCAACTGGGTAGGTCAGGTGATGGGGCTCAAGGCTCGAGCCCACTCCCTGGGACCCAAAGGGTGGTCCCCGAGAACCAGGTCTGGGCCCTGTTACAATTGGCTCTGGGCCGGACCCTGTCGGGTTCGATCTAATCCACAAGGGACCGCACCCCCTGCTCGCTGGTGGGCTGCGACAAAGCCCCCACGCACGAGCTCTGTGAGGGGTGATAGTTCAGCCCTGATAGGGCTGATGAAGTCGCGCTTGCAGCCTGGCCGAACGCCACACTCGGGCCCTACAGGCCATGTCTGGCCTGCAACACCTCCACTGTGGCTCAAGGCCAGGCCTGCACACCCGAGCCGATGTTGGGAGGCCCCTCAACAACCCCCTGGGGTTGGTTGGGAGGCACCAACCACCTGACTTGCCGCTGCTACAGAGACGGGGTTCAGAATAGGTACCATTTGCGGGATGGTTGCACGACCAACATCCCTGTGCAGGCTCATCTCGACGCCATCCAGTTGCACGGCAGATTGATGGTGGGTCGGTTGGACTGGTTCGATCGTTGCGGCATCCGCGTGTCCGGCTGCACCAACCACCTGACTCACTTTCGTTTTCAGCATAGAAGTCGTGTGTGTCTCCTTCGACTACTCGAGGACCATGATCCGACCTTCGATCCCATCCAAACGCTTTGACATGCCAGCTACATCCTTGCTTACATGTAGCATATTTTCCTAGATCTTTGTCATCATGTCGATCATCTGCATCATGGGATCCTCGTTGTCGGTATCTGATCCCTCTCGTTCCTTCCCTCTCGTAGGATCGTCCCTCGCTTCTTGCACCATGCCGTCGATCAAGGAGGAGGAGTTGCGCTCTGATACCACTTTGATACAGCGAGAGATCGAAGTTCTGACGTTAATGTTGATCTTTCAACGCACGATCAATCGTGCAGAAACAAATGGCTTAAGGGGAAAACGCTGAAGCATGGGGGGTCGATTCAATCGATCCACCTTAATCGTTTATTAAAAAAATATAAAGAACTACAATGAATAATGACAAAAAAAACTAGGAAATGGAACTGGCAGCTAGAAAGAAAAGAAAGGCAAAATGAAAAGGCTGTTGTAGCTGAACGTGACAGAGAACCCAAGACTTTCAAAAGAATCAATCTCCCCCCCCTACGTAACCCTTGTTGAAGATAGGTGGTTTTAAGTGAAGTCCTTTTTTATATTTGATGCTATTTGTAATTTTGCTTTTATAATGGACTTGGTTGTAATTATTCCTTTAAGCCTCTCTCTATTTAACATAGAGAGAGGCCCTAATAACATTGATCGAGTCCTCTCTCTCTCTCTCTCTCTCTCTCTCTCTCTCTCTCTCTCTCTCTCTCTCTCTCTCTCTCTCTCTCTCTCTCTCTCTCTCTCTCTAGGGTTCGATGTATCTTCTACATGGTATCAAAGCCTAGCCGATCGTGGGAGCGAGATCGATAGCCAATCGTTGGAGCGTGATCGATTGTGATCAAAGCACAGTCGATCGTGGAAGTTTTCTCGATCATGATCAAACTTCGATCCAATGAAAATATTTTTCCAATCAGGTCAGTGATAAATATTTTTTTTTAGATCTGATGACAGATTTGGGCATGCTGCTGGTCGTGGATGCTTGTTGTGGGTTTGATAGCTTCTCGTTTTTTTTTTTGACTACCTGTTGTCGAGTTTCTTCTTCGCTGTGAGTTCCTGCCGTGATTCTTTGTTGTCGAGTCTTATATCATTCCCGGATTGACTCTGCTGTTGGTAAGTGTTGACGAATGTTGGTTAGTGGTGATTCTGCTGTTGGTTATTTCATTCCCTGGTGAGTCTGCTGTTGCTGTTGGTGATTCTGCATATGTTTGGGCCCTGTTTTTTCGTGATTTCATGGCGTGAGACCTTGATATCGTGGACATGGGTACTGTTTGCACTGAACCACGTTAGCTCCTGTGTGTTAATCTATTTGCTTTCTGATCTGCCGTGAATGTGTGAAAGATATCAGTGCTTTTATCCTGATATTTCAGCCGTGAATGTGTTAATCTATCAGTGCTTTTATTTCAGCTGTGATACCCTGATATTTGGACCCTGAGTTTTTTTTGTATCGTGAGTTCATGTCGCGACTTCTTGGTTTTTTGAAGAAACATCAATTAAACTAGTAGTGGTGTTGCTCGTGATTGAAAAATGACTGACTGTCGAGCTGTATATGTCTGGGGAGCAGCCCCTGTTATGAAACAGGTTCTGCGTATGCAGAGTTATGTTGGTCGTGATTCACTGACGTGCTGAAAAAAAAATATTTTTTATGGTTGTGGGTTGCTGTTCCTTAGTGTTGTGGGTTTTTTTTGTGAACAGTTGTTGATTGTCATATCGGTTGGTGTGTGGGTGGTACACACGTTTTTCCTTGTGTTGATTGGAGTTTGTCTAGTTTTTTGTTTGTTGAACCAGAAGTATGGCTGAAACTTCGAAATGCGATTCAAAATTGGAAAATATTGGAGAATATAAGACATTTGTCAATCCATTTTCGTACGGCTCGTCTGTAAGGTTGAATGAAACTAACTATGGTAGGTGGTCTAGAACATTTATGATGTCGGTATCTGGACATCGTAGAAAACATGTCTTGTTGGAAGACGAACCCACTGAAAAGGTGGGAAAATATGTTACCTAGAATGAAGATAATGACATAGTTATGTCATGGATTATGAATAGTGTCGAACCTCATATTGCAGATGGTTTAATTTACTATAATACAGCCAGACAGATGTGGGACAATCTTCGAGATACGTACTCACAAGAGACTAATGTGAGTCGTATCCTGCAAGTTGAACAGGAAATATATAATTTACAGCAGGGAGATCAAACCTTGGCCCAGTACTATGTCTCCGTAAAAACTGCCTTTGAAAGACTTAATGCTCACAGACCCCTCTGTTGTTCGAAACAAAAGGATCATCAAGAACAAACTATGGTTGCTCGGTTTCTTACAGGTTTATCTCCAGAATTCTCTGTTGCAAAAGTTCAAATGTTGACTGGTTCAGATGTACCTACTCTTGTTGAGGCATATAATCGTCTGAGTAGACTTGCGATCTCTCTTCCACATTCTCAGCCTGTGACTTAGTCATTTGCTTTAGTTGTCTCATCTGGTTATGAGCGTGGAAATTTTCAGAACATCAGAGGATGAGGTCGCGGACGAGGTGTGGGAGGCAGAGGAAAACTTCAATGTACATTTTATGGAAAATCTGGACATTTAGAAGATCGTTGCTGGGATAAGCATGGCCGGCCAACCCCCTCTTCATCAAAGTCATATGCTCCTCAGGCAAATGTTACTACTCTCGAGGCAACAAAGGCACAGGAAAATATCTCTGCAAGTGAAAGTAGTATCACCCTTAGTCGTGTTGAATATGATGAGCTGATAGTTTTCGACCTTTGAGTTCCACCCCTCCTGTAGCTGGTGTTGCCTATTCAACCGGAAATCATCTTCATCCGACTGACAATAAGTGGGTTATTGACTCTGGTGCATCCAGACATTTGTGTGTAAATTCACTTGTTTTTTCAGATCTAAAGGATATTAAGGCTCAGCTTGGAGTCTCATTAGCTGATGGGAGCTCCTCCCCGGTTGTTGGTCAGGGAAATATTTCTATATCCTCCTCATTACAGTTGAAAAATGCTTTTCATGCTCCAAACTTTCCTCAAAGTTTACTCTCTGTTAGTTGCCTTATAAAAGAACAAAACTGTAGAGTAATATTTGATCTAATGGGTTGTCATTTTCAGGATTTGCTGACGGGGAAGAAGATTGGTGGAGGCTATGAAGAAAATGGAATTTACTACCTACATCATCCAATGGGTATTGTTCATGCTGCAGTGGAACATTCATTCAGTCCTGTTCAGTGGCATCGTCGTCTTGGTCATCCTTCATTGTCAAAGCTTCGGTCGGTCTTTCCTCAGATTCCTTCCACCACATCATTTCAGTGTGAAGCATGTCAGCTGGGCAAGCATCATCGAAGTCCATTCCCTTCGAGTCAGAGTCAGTCTAGTAATAAAGCCTTTGAACTTCTTCATGCAGATATATGGGGTCCTAGTAAGATTCCTACTAGGACTCAGTGTCGATACTATCTAGTTATTGTTGATGATTTCTCTAAGTTGTCATGGGTGTTTTTAATAAAGCAACGATCTGAAGTTCCAAGTATTCTCCAATCTTTAATTCTTGAAATAAAAACTCAGTTTGAATCTATTGTCAAGATTGTTCGCACTGATAATGCTCTCGAGTTTAAATCAAAAGGTCTGTTACAATTTTACCAAGATAATGGCATTCAACCCCAAACTTTTTGTGCCTATTCATCTCAACAAAATGGGGTGGCTGAGCGAAAACATTGTCACCTGCTTGATGTTGCCAGGACCATTATGATTCAATCCAATGTTCCTGCGTTATACTGGGGTGATGCGATCACAACTGCTTGCTATCTGATCAACTGCATGCCTTCATCTTTTGTGGGTGATCAAATTTCAATTCATATCCTAAAACCCAATACCCCCCTCTTCTCCCTCTCGCCCAAAGTATTTGGATGTGTTTGTTTTGTACACAAACTTGGCCCTGACCGTGATAAATTAGCTGCTCAAGCTACAAAATGCATATTTATAGGATATCCCAAAATCAAAAGGGATATCGATGTTATGATCCTACTTCTCGCCGAGAGTATGTCAGTGCGGATGTCTCTTTCTTGGAATCCACTCCATATTACTCTAGTATAGGTTTCTCGCTGCAGGTTGATCCAGCCGAGTCTTGTCCATTACCTATACCTCCTTTTCCTTTGGAATTTGTGCCCTCATTCCTGAACCAACCTTCATCCTCTTCCAGATTTCATAATCCTCCATTGGTATATGTGCGTAGAGATCCACCTCCGCAAGTGCCTTCATCTTCTTCTTCCCCTGAGGTAAGTTCTACTGACAATAGTGATCTTCATGATGATGATAACAGGCCTATTGCTCTACGAAAGGGCACACGACAATGTACCTTATATCCCATATCTCATTTTGTCTCCGATGCCAGAATTTGAAATCAGATGAAATCTTTTATTTCAGCCTTATCTGCTGAAACTATTCCTTTGAACTATCAGCAGGCAGAGCTTGATACTCGCTGGAAGCTGGCTATGCAAGAAGAAATGGATGCTTTAATATCTCAGCATACATGGGATCTAGTTGATTCCCCAGCAGATGCTGACATTGTTGGATGTAAATGGGTATATACCATAAAGTACAAATCTGATGGTTCTATTGAAAGGTACAAGGCCAGATTAGTTGCCAAAGGGTATACTCAAACATATGGTATTGATTTCTTCGAAACTTTTTCTCCTGTTGCACGGATGGATACCATTCGTCTTGTTCTCTCAGTAGATGTTCAACATGGTTAGAACTTGTACCAATTAGATGTGAAAAATGCATTTTTATATGGAGATTTATCTGAGACCGTTTATATGCAACAACCTCCAGGATTCGCGGTTGAGGGGGAGTGTCAGAAGGTGTGTAGATTGAAAAAGGCGATGTATGGCTTGAAACAAAGTCCTCGTGCATGGTTTCAAAAGTTGTTTGAAGTGATGTCACGCTTTGGCTTTAATAGGTCAGCAGCAGATCATACACTATTTATAAAGAAAACTAGCTCTGACATAGTTGTTATGGTGGTATATGTGGATGACATCATTCTTACAAGAGATGATGTGAAAGCTATTGAAGCCACAAAGGCTCATCTTCAAAAACACTTTGTTACAAAAGACCTTGGTTCACTCAGGTATTTTCTGGGTATAGAAGTTGCCAGGAGCCGTGAAGAGATGGTTTTGTCTCAACGGAAGTATGTTCTTGACTTATTAAAGGAAACGAGAATGTTGGGAGCTAAACCAGCAAATATTCCCATGGACCATAAAGTTCAGTTGTTTGAAGAAGGATCAAAATTGGTTGATAGCAAAAGCTATCGCTCCCTAGTAGGGAAGCTATTGTATGTAACTGTGACCAGGTCGTATATTGCTTTAGCAGTAAGCAAAGTTAGCCAGTTTATGGACAAACCAACTAAGGTACACTGGAATGCAGCTATTATGATTCTCAGATATCTAAAATCTTCACCTAGAAAGGGGTTATTGTTCAGGAAAGGTAGAACTCTGGAGATAGTGGCCTATTTTGATGCTGACTATGCAGGATCTGTAGTGGATAGAAAATCTACCACAGGATTCTGTGTGTTTCTGGGAGACAACTTGATCTCTTGGAGAAGTAAGAAACAAAATGTGGTTTCTAGGTCGAGTGCAGAATCAGAATATCGGGCTATGGCCCAAACAGCTGCTGAATTGATGTGGGTTCGTATTGTTCTTCATGATCTTCAGGTGAAGGTTTCATCTCCCATGACCATGATGTGCGATAACAAAGCTGCAACATATATAGCGAACAATCTTGTATTTCATGAGAGAAGAAAGCACATTGAGGTTGATTGCCACTATGTAAGGGATATGGTTCAAGCTAGTCATATCACTACCAAATATCTAAAGTCGGAAGACCAAGTTGCAGATATGTTTACAAAACCTCTTGCTAGACCAAATTTCTCAAAATGTTGTGACAAGCTGAGCATGATTGATATCTATGCTCCAGCTTGAGGGGGAGTGTTGAAGATAGGTGGTTTTAAGTGAAGTCCTTTTTTATATTTGATGCTATTTGTAATTTTGCTTTTATAATGGACTTGGTTGTAATTATTTCTTTAAGCCTCTCTCTATTTAACATAAAGAGAGGCCCTAATAACATTGATCGAGTCCTCTCTTCCTGTGCAACCGTCTCTCTCTCTCTCTCTATCTAGGGTTCGGTGTATCTTCTACAACCCTAAAGTAGGGTATCAGTAGGGCGCGAAGGGATCAGGGTCTCGGATCCAGTCCCTGGACCCGAGAAAGCTCCACGCTGCTGATGGATCTGGGACGTTGTCGAAGTGCAGTGCCGCTTCAGACCTTCGCTCGCCTGGAATAGGTGGGCAGGGGCACGTCCCTGCATCGTGGTACCAGACTTGCGATCGGATCCATCATCTGGGTCCAATCGTCCAACCCATTGATGCTGAGATCCCTGGCCACGCCTGGGTCACTTTGTATGGGCTCGTCCCGGTCCTGCTCTGCATCAAACGGTCATAAATATGACTGTTGGGGGCTAGCCCAAACCCCCTTCCCTCTCTCTTGTATCATAAATAGGGGTTCAAACCCCTTGTGTTCTCAATGTTTTTCTAAGCATTTTATTAGTGAAGATATATATTTTTTATGTGTTGTGTTGTGTGTGCCCATAGTGGCTTGTGTGTGCATGTGTTACGCTTTTGAGATCATTCTCACTTTATATTATCTCTTGGTAAATTAGTGTTTGTGCACTTCTTTTGTATTTGTGTTGATCCATATTGGGATCTCTTTTGTATTTCTGCTTGTTTCATTACACCAAAAATCATGTCTTGGCTTATTAGTAGTGTAGATATTAAAAAATGCCCTAGCCTTACCGAATTTGAACATGCAAACAAGGCTTGGAAGTATCTCAAGAGAATGTATTTTATTAAAGATGTTTCACATGTGTGTAAGGTGTAAGATAGAGCTCAGATCATGACCTAAGGTGAAGAAAGTATTAGAGAATACTATAATGACCGAACTTTACGAAGAATTGACTCTTTTAGAACCAAAATGGCATTGCCCCGAAGATATTGACCTCCGCCAAAAACAAATGGATGCGGCACATTTTTATCAATTTGTCAATGGCTTGAGACCAAAATTTAAAACAACTAAATTGATTCTTCTTCATAGAGGGAAGTGAAAGTTTTTCATATGTACCTGTATTTAGAAAGAGAAGAGAGAGAGAGAGGGAACCCAAAATGTCGATTGCGGCTGTCACGATTTCTTCATACAGAAATCGTGACCTAATGGCTGTATTAATATACTTAAGTATACATTGTGGGTCGGGTCGGGTCTGGTGTAATATCTGAACCCGGATACAAATAAAAATACAGGCTTATACATAAATGAACTCGGGTTTGGGCTTATACATGAGTGAACTCGGGTCTGGTACAGGATCCAGACTCGAAACACACTGTTCACCTTTTTCACCCCCCCTCAAGTTGATCATGGTTATGGACCATGCACAACTTGCCTTTAAGCATCAAAAAACGATCCTTTGTTAACCCTTTCGTAAATAGGTCCGCAACTTGTCTTTCAGTATGGAGGAACTCAGGCTCAATCTCTTTTTTTTCAACTTTCTGTCTCACAAAGTGTTGGTCAATTTCAATGTGCTTAGCACGACTGTGATGTACTGGATGACATGTTTATAGCACTTTGGTTGTCACATAGCAAGATAGTGTGGGAGATCTTTTCTCCTACTTCGGTCAGTAGATGTCTGATCCATGTGACTTCGGCAGTAGTAGCAGTCATAGATCTATACTCAGCCTCAGTACTTGATCTAGCGATAGCCTTTTGTTTTCTACTGCTCTGAGAGACTAAATTTCTTCCAATGAAGGCACAATATTCTGATGTAGATCTTCGTTCATCAGGATCTTCTGCCCAGTCTGCATCAAAATATACAGTGAGTCTATGCTCATCTTTGTCATATGGATGTGGTGAGTATGTCAATCCATCCCCAATAGTCTCTTTCAGATATCTAAGGATCCTCTTGACGGCTTCCATATGTTCAGTACGTGGCGCATGCATAAATTGAGACACTTGATTGACTGAATAAACAATATCAGGTCTAGTGAATGTGAGGTACTGTAACATTCCTATTATGCTTCGATACCTGGTGGGGTCATCACACAGATCTCCATCATGAGCGCTAAGTTTTTGATGAAGCACACTCGGAGTTCCCAGAAGTTTGCAGTGTTTCATGCCTGCCTTGTTGAGAACATCTACGATGTACTTGTGCTGAGTGAGTGTCAAGCCATGAAGCCTGATTATCAACTTCTACACCAAGAAAATAGAGCAGAGCTCTAAGATCTTTCATTTTGAACCTCTGACCTAGTAAGTCTTTTACTTCTTGGATGTGGGGCGCAGAGTTTCCTGTGATAACAATATCATCGACATAAATTAATAACAGAGTGGTCACAGTTTGACTTCTGAAAATAAACAATGATTGGTCCAGCTTGGAACGTGAAAATCCATGTTTCTGAATCTCTAGTGAGAAGCTATCAAACCAAGAGCGTGATGCTTGCTTCAGACCATAGATAGCTCTCTTTAACTTGCACACATGAGTTTTACAATTTTGTTCTTGATATCCAGGGGGTTGCTCCATGTACACTTCCTCCTTCAAGTCCCCATGCAAGAAAACATTTTTACATCAAGCTGACTCAACTTCCATCCATGTTCAACACCTAGAGAAATAATCATTCGAATTGTTCTCATTCTTACAACCGGACTAAAAGTCTCATCATAGTCTTGCCCTGCTTCTTGAGTAAATCCTTTTGCCACGAGCCTTGCCTTGTATCGTTTAATGGTTTCATTTGGCATGTACTTTATCTTGTAGACCCATTTACATCCAACAACATTTTTATCAGGTGGTCTGAGAACAACTTCCCAAGTTCCACATTCATGCAAAGCTTGCATTTCATCATTCATGGCTTCTACCCACTTGGTAGAAGTGGCTGCCTGGTAGTACATAGTGGACTCATCTTCCTTATTGAGAGCAGTTAAAAAAAGTTGAAGATCCAAGGAGAAGTTATTATAGCTAACCCACCTGTCAATGGGATGACGTATGCGGCTCAATTTTCTGACCTCAAGAGTGTGAGAAGGAGTCGGATTGCTAACTGAGACATGATCTGAATGGCTTGATGTTGTCGGTCTCTGTCTAAAATAGACAATGCCTTTGTATCTGCCCGGTACTTTTTCTGAATTCTGTGGCCCCAACGTCTCAGTGTTTTCAGACATTTCTTCTTTGCGCTGCACGCAATCTGATGAACATGCTTCACTGGAGTCAGCAAAAAGTTCTGAACTCAACCAAGGATAGTAAACTTCAGTTGGTATATTCGTTGCATCAGCTTTGTCATCAAAATTTTGTTCATCAAAGACAACATTTCTTGAGATTCTGATACGTTTGTTGGTGGGATCATAACACCTATATCCTTTGTAGTCATCTGTGTATCCCACAAACCTACACTTTTGGGCCTTGTCTTGAAACTTGTTTCTCAGGGACCGATCAATATGCACATAGCAAACACATCCAAAAACACGCAAATCATGATAACTAGGATGAGCTCCAAAGACATAGTGATAAGGAGACTTATTCTCCAGAACGACCATCGGCAATCTATTTATCACATGCACGGCAGAATGAAAAGCTTTTGTCCATAGGTTGATGGGAAGATTGCTATCATAAAGCATACTCATGGCACTTTCAACGATATGTCTATGTTTTCGTTCAACAATCCCATTTTGTTGAGGAGTGTGAGGGCAGGACATCCTTCTTCCTATTCCGTTATTTTGAAGAAAAAAAATAAAATCACGGGATGAAAATTCCCCACCTCCATAAGGAAATTTTGAAACAAAGAGAAGACTTCTGACTTATTTTTTATGAAATATATCCAAGTGTATCGAGAATAACTATCAACAAAGATTAGATAATATCTGCTTCCAAACCCAGAGACAATTGGGGCGGGTCCCCACACATCAGAACAAATAATCTCAAAAGGTTTTGAAGCTCACTTATTAATGGAATGAAAAGACAATACATGACTCTTGCATGAAAGACAACTAGAACATTTATGACTGCTCTCATCCCCATTAAGACTTTCTTTTGGAATGAGATTATTAGAAACAAGTTTCTCAATAAAATGACTTCCACAATGTCCTAACCTACTATGCCATAAGAATGACTTGTTACATTTAAAGATACTAAAAACACTGGCAGAAGAGGATGAACACGACTCTGATGAAGACTTCGAAATCATGTGAGAAGGGCGAACATCATAACATGGAGCTTCTTCAAAGACATACATGTTGCCTCGTCTCTTTCCTTCAGCGAATGTTTCCCTCGTGCGTAGGTCCTTGACCTGCACAGAGAAGGGAGTGAATTCAACTGAAGCATTATTATCATCAATAAGTTTGGAGACGGAGACAATATTTTTCTTAATGTCAGGAGCATGAAGAACGTCAGAAAGAATAAGAGTAGAATGTGACATGGGAATGACAGTCTTTCCAACATGAGAAACAAGATGGTGGGATCCGTCTCCAGTGACAATCTTACTTTTTCCGAAATAAGAAATAAGGTTAGAAATTTTACCTGCATCGCCGGTTACATGAGTTGCTGCCCCTGAATCGACAAACCATGTGCCTTCATCACTCTACTTCAATTTTAACTCTGACAAGGCAGATATCAACAATTCTTTAATCTCTCCACTGTCTCTGGTATTTGAGAACTTTCTTTTGGTTTCTGTCTATGGACCCTTTCCTTTATTCTCTGGATTATGCCAACAATTCGCCTTGATATGCCCCTTCTTGTTACAAAGGAAGCAAGTAGGAATGGATCTTGGTCCCTGCGCATGAGTTAACATGTTTGGAGTGGGAAGCAAACCACGTCCTCCGTGTCCACTTCGCCCTTGTCCTCCTTGTCCCCGCCCTCTACCATAAGTCACTCATGTGGTCAAAACTTCTTGAGTATTTGGATGATTATGAATTTCTTCAGAGAATCCCTTCAGAGTCATTTCATACTGGATCAATTTGGCTCGTAGCTCATCGAAGGTAGGAAGAACAGGAAGGCACAATAGTGAAGTAATTATCATATAGTAGTCAGATCCCAATCCACTCATAGTTTGTTGCACCATGTCATTATCACAAACGACAAACCCTATAACTGCAAGCTGGTATGTGACAATCTTTATCTTGTTCAAATATTCTATGATGGTCATAGAATCTTTTCTTAGCAACTGAAATTTCCTTTTTAGAAAAACAACCCTTGCTTGAGAAACCTGCGAATACGTCTGAACCAGTCGTTCCCAGAGTTGTTGTAACGCCCCAAAATTTCAAACTTTCAAACCTTTCAGAAAAACAGACAAGAGATTAAAAAGAAATCTCTTCATCTCAGAGATGGTTTACGAAATCAGCGAAAGACTATACTTTTGTTAATTTCAGAAAGGCAAGCTGACAACTTTGGGCGCATTAGCTAAAAGAACCAAAACGCACAACCTATGTTACTTGCAAACACTTGGAAAAGAACCGCTTTCATTTAAGAAGTTCTCCAAATAGTACAAAAGTCGGATATCCAAAGGAAATCCGTTACAAAAACCCCAAACAACAGGACGCGAGCTAAGAGCAGGAAGAAGGACGTCTTGGAGCCATCTTGTCAATCCGTCATCGCTTGTGGTGTACCTAATCATCACCTGTACCCATAGAATGGGTTAGTTTCGCGAAAAACTAGTAGGTGCACAAGAGAGACTACAAAGAACTGAATTATGTAAATTTAATTCAGTAGGTTACGCAGTTTAAAACAGATATGCAGTTAAACAGGTAGCAATGCACGCAGATAACTAGTGCAACCGCGTAAGTAATACAATCGAACAAGTAGTGCAAGCAAACAAGTAGTGCAAGCGAATAAGTAGTGCAAGCGAGTGAGTAGTGCAAGCGAATAAGTAATGCAAGCGAGTCAGTAGTACAAGCGAGTCAGTAGTGCAAACGAATCGGTAGTGCAAGCGAATCAGTAGTGCAAACGAGTCAGTATTGCAAGCAAATCGGTAGTGCAAACGAGTCACTAGTGCAAACGAGTCAATAGTGCAAGCGAATCGGTAGTGCAAGTGAATCGGTAGTGCAAGCGAATCAGTAGTGCAAGCGAGTCTCACGACCCAACAACCAATGTGAACAGACTTTATGTTCTGATATTACTGGCCTGCGGGTACGCGCAGGCAAAACGTAGAAACAATTGAGACTAGTTCGGGCGTCTGTTATTCTATGTATTTTCAATAACCCGAAAAGCTAGTTGAGTCCGCTCCAAAGGGGACAGCTTTAGCCGAGAGAGGATTCCCCAGAGGCTGAAAAGCAGTGCCACAGATGCATCCAACTTCTGCAGAAGTGTTGAGCTAACTATTATAGCCCCTTTCCCCTAACTCCAATGACTCGGGAAGCCGGATCATTGCCCGTAGGGTGGTTGTTAACAACCTGTCCATTGGAGTTTTTGTACCGCTCTGTCCTCTCCCTTGATAGAACAACCAGAAGCGAATGGGTGCGTTAGGGGTTGCTTAACTAATGACCCATCCTATGTTGTGGTCTTCAAACCACTCGAGCATCTTGCCTGTGAAGGCGAATGTGAGGCCATTTATGTGATCACAGCATTGTGCCTTTAGCACTGTTCGATGTCGCACGACCGTCTCATCCGATCATCGCAGTACTAGACGTGTCGTGCACGACTACAAGTACTCTACGATGAAGGGGGTATAGCTCCTCAATAGAAGCCTCAACAGGAGTGTTTCACAAAGATGTAAAGTTTATCTACTTTACTTTATCTTTTGAAACAGCAGTACCTTGTGCCAACATTATGCATGTGATTATCTCGAATCACATCCGCTATTGGGGTATCTACATGTCTTGCATGACTCGATACCGGCCTCGATAGACGGATACGGGTTTCTCAACAGAACACCCACTAAGAAGTTCGCTCGCTCCCGACTAAACTCTTGTCGCTAGAGGGAGAGTGGTAAATGTTCCTTGCATCCTCCACGAAGATGCCTTTAAGGCATACGCAAAAAGCAAGAACCTGCGCGCCATCTGCAATAGCAAGGCAATACCAACACATATGCAAAAGCAAGAGCCTAGGCGCAGAGCGCGACGACAAGGTAAAGGCAGTAAGCAGAAGTGCAACGCTAAATCTCGTTGCGATGCGTGACGGCAAGTAAAAATTGATAGAAGGTAAAGAGCAAGGATTGCGAAACCGCATCCTTGAGTGAAGTGCGTACTCGTATATAAATATATATATTTGTATATATATATATATATATATATATATTCATTTAATGGCCGTTTTTGGTTTAATTGAACTTAATTCAATTATCCAAGTCTTCCATGCAATCTTCCCCTACCTTGGAGGGTTACGAGCTTGCTGACGTCTGCGGACGTACACGATTGATGGCTCGGGTCGCGGAGCGCGAGTGGGATCCGTTGTAGCTGAAAATATGTGATATTAACATGCAAACCCAGACAAAAGCAAAAGCAAGGCAAAGACTCGACTTCTCTGATACATAGGGCTTGGGCCAACTGTCCCAAATGACTCGAAAAAAAGGATGGGGCAGGGCCAAATGGGCCTTGCCGCCTAAAGAGGAATGTAGTCAATGCGAGCAGATGACTCACGTTTACTAGGAATTCCTCGCTGGAGACAAACAATTGTAATGATCTGTCCCCATTACGATGTAGCTTCCAAAGAATCCCCCGGGCCTGTCGACCAAGGGTATAGGCTCGCGCACAAAGGGTTAGGGGGGCATCGGCCCCTGCTGGCAAACAGAAAGGCAGGGGCCGATGGCCCCTGCTGGCAAAAAGAAAGGCAGGGGCCTATGGCCCCTTTTGGCAAAAAGGAAGGCAGGGGCCGATGGCCCCTGCTGGCAAACGAAAGGCAGGGGCAATAGGCCCCTGCTGACAAGAAGAAAGGTAGGGGCCATAGGCCCCTGCTGGCAAAAGAAAGGCAGGGGCCATAGGCCCCTGCTGGCGCAACTAAAAGGGGCAGGGAGGAGGGGCTCGACCCCTCTCCTGCCGTAGCAGAGAGCAGGGAAGAGGGCTCGGCCCCTTCCCTACCGTACGGAAGCAGGGAAGAGGGGCTCGGCCCCTCCCCTGCCGTACGGAAGTAGGGAGGAGGCTCCGCCCCTCTCCTGCCGTACGAAAGCAGGGAGGAGGCTCAGCCCTCCCCTCCCTGCGTAATGGAGAAACGAGGGGGAAGGAATGAGAGAGAGAAAGAGAGACGGAAAGAGGAGAAGAGGAAGAACGTACCTGGGGAGGCTGCCGAAGAGAAGCCCGCCGGAGTACGCGTGTCGCCGATGGCCGCGGGTCACCTGCGTCGGCGACAATGGACGAGCGAGAGGGAGAGAGTCGGGAAGAGACGAGAGTGTGAGAGGCGGTGAGGGGGTTTCGTAACCCCCTCCCCCTGCCTCGCTGTCTTAAAAGGCAGGCGAGAGGCGGTGGTCTGGGTCGTGTCCGGATCCGGCCCGAACCAAAACATAATTTTTTTTTCGCTACATCCTACCTTCCTTAAAATAATTTCGTCCGCGAAATTTCTATTGCATAATTTGGTCAAAATACAAGTCAGGGTATTTATCCCTGACATCAGACTCAGGCTCCCATGTACATTCATTAATTCCATGGTGTTGCCAATGTACTTTTACAAGAGAAATCGTCTTCGATCTCAGCACTTGGTCTCGACAATCAACGATTGTCACGGGTCTTTCCTCGAACGTCAAGTCTCTTTGGATATCCACATCATCATAATGAATGATGTGCGATGGGTCGTGAACGTATCTTCTCAGCATAGATACGTGAAAGACGTTGTGGATCTGAGCGTACTGAGGAGGCAACGCAACGCGGTAAGCCGCCTCGTCGATCCGATCCAGGATCTCAAAAGGTCCGACGAATCGCGGACTCAGCTTTCCCTTCTTCTCGAACCGAAAAACGCTCTTTGTAGGAGATACCTTAACAAAAACCATATCTCCCGTTGAGAACACTAGCTCTCTACATCGACGATCGGCATAACACTTATGTTGACTTTGCGCGGTACGCAGACGTTCCCTGATCATCTGCACTTGCTGAGTATAGTGTTGTAGCACTATAGGTGCATCTAGCATCCGTTCACCAACCTCATCCCAGTACACAGGTGATCGACAAGGCTTCCCGTACAAGGCTTCATACGGGGCCATGCCGATACTCGCATGATAACTATTATTGTACGCGAATTCTGCCAACCCGGTATGAGAGTCCCATTCTCCCTTCCAGTCTAACATGCACGCTCGCAGCATGTCCTCCAAAGTCTGAATCGTGCATTCAGATTGTCCATCGGTCTGAGGGTGGAAGGCAGTGCTGAATTTTAGCTTTGTGCCCAAGGCCAACTGCAGCTGCCCCAAAACCTGGAGGTGAACCTCGGGTCACGATCGGAGATGATTGACACAGGGACACCGTGCAATCTCACAATCTTCCTGACATAAAGGTCTGCCAAGCTGTCCAACGACTGACTGAGCCGTATAGGGAGGAAATGCGCCGATTTAGTGAGTCGATCCACGATCACCCAAATCGCATCGTGTTTCCTCTGCGTCCTCAGCAAACCAACGATGAAGTCCATCGTGATGTCCTCCTACTTCCATTGTGGAATCTCCATCTGTTGCATCACTCCGCCTGGTCGCTGGTGCTCGATCTTAACCTGTTGGCAAGTCAAGCACTTCGAAACGTACTCGGCTACGTCCCGCTTCATTCCATTCCACCAATATCTGCGCTGCAAATCTTTGAACATCTTTGTGCCGCCCGGGTGAATCGTGTACTTGGACTTGTGGGCCTCAGCGAGAATCTCATATCTCAAAATAGGATCTTCTGGCACCCAGAGACGATCCTTACGCCAAACACCTCCTTCCTCACTCAGTCGGAAGGGGGCATCGGCCCGCTGCGCTAGAGCCTTCAGCTTTTCGTACTGCGCATCGGTCTTCTGACTGACAAAGATCTTTGACAATAGCTCAGGCTGAGCTACCATGCTGGAAAGATTGATCGAAACTGGAGTGACCGCAAACGGTTCCCACGATATCAGATCCTCGATCAGCTTCCACCCCGCAAATAACGAATTAACGGAAACGCTGGGAGACTTGCGGCTCAGAGCGTCGGCCACAACGTTCGCTTTTCCTGGGTGGTAGGACAAGGTAAAGTCGTAATCCTTGAGGAATTCCAGCCAACGTCGATGTCTCATATTCAGCTCCTTCTGCGAGAACAAATATTTTAGGCTCTTATGATCTGTAAAAGCCTCAAACCGCTCCCCATACAAATAGTGCCGCCATATCTTCAATGCGAAGACCACCGCTGTCAACTCCAAATCATGAGTCAGATAATTCTTCTCATGTATTTTAAGTTGCCACGATGCATAGGCGATCACTCTATCGTTCTGCATTAAGACGCAACCCAAACCTGTCCCAGAAGCGTCGGTGTAAATCACGAAGCCGCCTTGACCCGAAGGTAAGGCCAAAATAGGAGCAGTCGTAAGACGTTCCTTCAACATCTGAAAACTACTCTCGCACATGTCATCCCACACGAACTTAGCTTCTTTCTTCAGGAGCTGCGTGAATGGTAGAGAGATCTTAGAAAAGTCCTGGATAAATCTTCGGTAATACCCAGCTAATCCAAGAAAACTCTGAATGTCACGAACATTCCTCGGTTGCTGCCAACAGAGTACAACCTCGACTTTCGCTAGATCCACGGACACACCTTCCTTGGAGATGACATGTCCCAAAAACATGATCTCCTCGAGCCAAAACTCGCACTTAAAGTACTTAGCGAACAACCGCTCCTTTCGCAAGGTTTCGAGAATAACTCTCAAGTGCTCACGATGTTGCTCCCAGCTATCAGAATACATCAAGATGTCGTCGATGAACACGATCACGAAGGTGTCCAAGAAAGGTTTGAACACCCTATTCATGAGATCCATGAACGCTGCATAAGCATTAGTGAGTCCAAAGGGCATGACCGTAAATTCGTAATGCCCATACCTGGTCCGGAAGGCCGTCTTGGAGATATCATCTCCCTTAATTCTGAGTTGATGGTACCCAGATCTAAGGTCGATCTTTGAGAAGATCTTGGCCCTCTGCAACTGATCGAACAGATCCTCGATGCGTGGCAACGGGTACTTATTTTTTATTGTCGCCTGGTTAAGCATCCGATAATCGATGCACAACCGCAGAGATCCGTCCTTCTTTTTCACGAACAAGACGGGAGCTCCCCAGGGCGAGACACTGGGGCGAATGAATCCCTGATCCATTAACTCCTGCAACTGCTTCTTGAGCTCTCTGAGCTCGGCTGGCGCCATCCGATATGGAGCCTTAGAAATTGGCGTAGTACCCGGCAGCAACTCGATGCTGAACTACACCTCGCGAGGTGGAGGAAGGCCTGACAATTCCTCCGGGAAGACGTCTGAAAAATCTCGAACAATCTCCAAGTCTCCCATCGGGACTCGCGTCGGCTCAGACTGTATGACACTGACAAAAAAGGCAGTGCATCCCTTCCTCAGGTAGCTCTGTGCCTTCAGCGACGAAATCAAGCTGCTCGCCCGGACGGGTTTCACGATCTTAAATTTCATCTTAGGCATTCCTGGTGGAGATAAGACAATCCTGCTATCTCGGCAGAAAATCTTGGCATGATACTTGTGCAGCCAATCCATGCCTAGGATGACGTCAAATTCCGTCATCACTAGCAGGATAGCACAAGCCGGTAAATGCCGATCTGCCAATACTACGTCCAACTCTGGTACGTAGGCCGCACAAATGGTGTTTTTCCCAATCGGGTTATACACTTCAAGGGTTTTATGCAAGGGTTTTACAGGTATGTGCAAAAACTCGACAAACTTTACCGAAATAAAAGAGTGTGTGGCACCATAATCAAAAAGCACAAAAGTCGCTTGGTTAGCGACAAAAAGGGTACCTTGCACTAGGTCGCCCTTGGTCAACTGCTCGGCCTTGGCTGAATAGACGCGTCCCGGCGCCCTCCTTTGACCGCTCGCCTGCGGTTGCGGCGTCTGATACTGTTGTTGCGACTGTGGTGGCCGAGGGAGCAAAGGTGCTCCGCTGGCCTGCCTGGAATCGTCAGCCGCCTTTTTACGGCAATCACGGACGTAGTGGCCCATCTTGCCACAATACAGGCATCCGCCCGTGTCGAGCGGGCACGCCTGCCCAAAGTGAGATCGCTGGCATCTGGGGCATACGCTGCCAACCTGCTGCCTGGTTGGAGGGCTGCCCTGTGGCCGCAGACGCTTCGAAGGAGGATATCGTTTCCTTCCTCCTTCGCTCTTTACAGGAAGGAACGGTCGTTTGCCTAGGTCGCCATAAGGTGTCTTCGGCAAACCACCCGTAGCGGGTGGCCTCTTGCCCTGAGCACTCTTAGTGCACTCCCAGGCTTCACTTAGAATGGTGGCGGCAGCAACTGCCGCAGAGAAGGTCGAGGGCATGCTCGTTAGGACCCGATGCATAAGTCCCTCATTGAGCCCCCGAACAAACTTTCCTGCTCGCTCACGATCATCCGCGAACAGGTTGGGGCAGTTGTTAAATTATATACCTAATCATTCAAATGTAATATATATATTTTATATATATAAGGTAATACATATACATATATTAATATATATGTATATGTATCTACTTATTATATATATAAAATATATATTTCTGTTTTGTTTAGCCGTAGGGGTAGAATAGTCTTTTCCTCTATTTTACGCACATTCATTTTATGAATGTGATTATAATTTCTTTTTTATTTTTCTTTTCTTTATTTTTATTTTTCTTTTTGTAAAGTACCAAAAGGTACCTTGGGGGCCCACTAGCATAGACGTTGGGCCCTCTCCAACGGTCACATTTGTGACCGTTGGAGGGGCTCCAACATCTATGAGTGGAGCCCCTCCAAGGCTCCTCTTGTGTTGTTATAAATAGTGGTTTCACCCCCTTGTATTTTTTCATGGCTTTGAGTCAAAGCCCAAGTTCTCAATAAATCGATTCCATTGTTTTTATGCCTTTGTGCATTTGTGAGTTATTTGTGGGTTGTGTTTTTTGTGCGCAAGTGTTCTAAAGTGTTCTTATTGTGCTTTCGTGGTGGGTTTAATATCAAGAATATTAAGGTCTTGATATTAGTATCTTATTGGAGATATTTTCACATGGTATCAGAGCCTCGTTGGAAGAAAGAGGATCGTGCATCTCGTCTCTTGTGAAGCACCTCAAAAAACGTACCCTCAAGCTAGTGAAGTTTTTGAGTGAAGCATTTACTTCGGGCAATATTTTAGAAGCAACTTTTGTCAAGAAAAGGTTGAAAATCCGTTAAGGTACGCATTATTTTCCATCTTCTCATTTCTCTAATGGGTGAAAAAGACTCTCATTTCTCCCTTGGGTTTAAACTTAGTGGTTCGAACTACCATGTTTGGGCCGGCAATATGGAAGCCCATATCAAAGGGAAAGGCCTTTGGGGTTACGTTCAAGGCTCCATATCGGAACCCGAACCCAAGCTTTCTATTATAGAGAAAGGGGAAATTAAGATTCTTGAAGGAGAAGATAGACAAAAGGCCTTAGAAGAATATTCCAAAAGGCATGATGAGTGGGAAACGAAGAACTTCAAAATATTGTCTTGGATTTTTTCATCCGTATAAACCAAGATCAATGCCAACATCATTAAGTTTAAAAGGGCCTCCGAAGCTTGGTTGTACCTTGAAAAAATGTATACTTCAAGGGACTTGTCTCACAAATACTATCTCCAAAAGAAAGCCTTGACTCTACAACAAAATGATTTATTTATTCGGGAATATTTTGCCGAATTGTCATCTATTTGGGACGAGCTTGCCATGCTCGAACCAAAATGGAGCAGAGAAGCTATTGAATTAAGGCACAAACAACTAGAGGAAGATCGATTTTTCAACTTCCTAAATGGTCTTAGACCCGAATTTGAGCAAATTCGGTCCTCTCTTCTATCGGCTTTCACCTCCCCATCTATTGAAGATGTCATCACCAAGCTAAGTGGTGAGGAAACACGTATGGGGATTAGTAAAAATAACCCAAGCATCCTTGCTACACCTTCTCAAAGTGACTATGAAGTGGTTAATGTCGTGTCAAGACCCGAAAATAATTTGAAGACCTACAAACCGCCCCATTTCAAAAATCAAGGGCAAAATGATCGATATGACAAGAGAGATTATAGCAAATTAACTTGCCATTTTTGTAAAGAACCGGGACATATCAAACCCAACTGTCCCAAATGGAAGAAATTTCTTGCCGCAGCTTTAGCATCCCAATCGGAGGAACGGCCTTCAACTTCAAATGAACCTCTTTCGCTTCATCAAATTGTGGATGCTCTTCAACCTCTTCTCAAAGGAGGCATTTCTGGAGCCGCTATGTCATCCTCTTCCTCTCTTGGTAAGACATCTTGGTTACTTGATTCCGGTGCTTCGTTTCATATGACTCCAAGCCATTGTTTTCTTTGTGATTATTCTAAAAATTGTCTTCCATCTTTTGTCTCAACGGCGGATGGAACCCCTCTTGAAATTAAAGGAATGGGCAATTTTGAAAAACAAGACTTCTTTATCCCAAAAATTCGTCTTATACCAAAACTAAACTTAAATTTACTTTCCGTTTCTCAACTCTCGGACTGTGGTTGCGATATAAAATTCTCTTCTAATAAATGTTGGATACAGGATCGTCACTCCGGGAAATTGATTGGGGAAGGCTCTAGGAGAGGAGACCTCTACTATGTTGATTTTCTTAAAATTGCCAAGAATCAATTTTGTAATGTTGCTCAAAACAAAGATATTCATGTATGGCATAAGAGATTGGGTCATCCCAACATTGTTAAAATCTCTTATTTGCCTTTTATTAAGCATCTTTGTAATGAAAATTTTGTTTGTAATGAATGTATTCTTGGAAAAATGAGAAGTCTTCCTTTTCCTCAAAGATCCATGTTTACAACAAAACCTTTTGAAATTGTTCACTCCGATGTATGGGGTCCGGCTCCGGTGATATCCAAGGGAGGTTTCTCTTACTATGTTATCTTTGTGGACGATTTCACTAGGTTTAGTTGGATATATTTTCTTAAACATAAACATGAAGTTTTTTCAACATTTAAAACATTTCATATGATGGTTTTAAATCAATTCAATGGAAATTTAAAAATTTTTAGAACCGATTCGGGTGGTGAATACCTTTCCAATGAATTCAAAAGCTATCTTAAAAACTATGGAATTCTCCATCAAAAGTCTTGTCCCAAAAACCCCCAACAAAATGGGTTGGCTGAACGAAAACATAGGCATATTATTGAAACCACACGAACTTTGCTCATTTCCCAAAATATTCCGAAAAAACTTTGGGCGGAGGCCGCTCTTACTTTTGTCTATCTCATAAATAGACTTCCATCTAAAAACTTGAACAAGATTTCCCCATTTGAAAAATTATATGAAAAAGATCCTGATTATAGCAGGTTAAGGGTTTTTGGATGTAAATGTTTTGTCCTTACTGATAAAAATGACAAACTCTCTCCTAAGGCCATTCCTTGTGCCTTTCTTGGTTATTCTGAAACTCATAAAGGTTTTCGCTGTTATGATGTTAAGAGTGATAAACTATATGTTTCCATAAATGTAAGTTTCTTGGAAAATGTTAGCGGTTTCGAAAAACTTGAAACCAATGATGAGAATATTGACTATTATTTTCTGTTTGATTTATTAACCGAAGATGATGATACTAGTGATGATGAAACAAATCAAAATGATGAAACTCATTCTGATCAACACATCAATGAAGAACCACATATAGATCCTATAACTTACTCTCATAGACATAGGAGTACTTTTAAAAGTACCCTCGAAAGATATGATAGTGAGTCTACCCCTCCAAGTGAAGGAAATCTTCGTAGGACCGAAAGATCAAGAAGACCTCCTTCTAGGTTCATCTCATATGAGTCTTTTTCACCAAAATATAGAGCCTGTCTAAGCGCCATTCACTCATACATAGAACCTAGGGATTTCGAGGAAGCACGAAAATGCCCGGAATGGATAGTTGCTATGAATAATGAACTTGAAGCCCTAAAGAAAGCAAAGACCTGGGAGTTTCAAGACCTTCCTAAAGACAAGAAAGCAATAGGGTGTAGATGGGTATTTAAAGTCAAAACTAAGAGTGATGGGTCTCTTGAGAGATATAAGGCCCGCTTACTTGCAAAAGGATATGGTCAAAAATATGGGATTGATTATGAGGAGACTTTTGCCCCCGTTGCTCGAATGGTCACCGTCCGATGTCTTATAACTGTTGCTTCAATCAATAAATGGAACATCTATCAGATGGATGTTAAGAATGCGTTTTTAAATGGAGATTTAAACGAAGAAGTATATATGGATGCTCCTCCTGGAATGGAGTATCCTAAAGGAAAAGTGTTTCGTCTTCGGAAAGTACTTTATGGTTTAAAACAAGCTCCCAAGGCTTGGTATGATAGGTTTAACTCCATAATGTTAGAAAATGATTTCTCATCCTGCTTTACTGATACTGCTTTGTTTGTTAGAAAATCTAATGCAGGGATTGTCATTCTACTACTTTATGTGGATGACATGCTTATAACTGGGAGCGACTCTAAAGGGATTAAAATCATAAAATCCATTTTAAATGATAATTTTGAAATGTCTGACTTAGGTTTCTTAACTTATTTTTTGGGTATTGAGGTAGCTTACTCTCATAGAGGATATTTTCTATCTCAAACTAAGCTTGCATCTGAGATTATTGACAGGTCAGGTATTACAGATGATAAAGTTTGTGAAACTCCTGCTATAGTAGGAGCTAAAATGAAGATTGATGATGGTGTTCCCTTCTCTGATCCTACTCCCTACAGGCAACTAGTAGGATCGTTGATGTACCTAAGTATCACCAGACCAGATATCTCTCATGCGGTGCATACGGCAAGTCAATTTCAGCATGCACCAACTTCTGTTCACATGGGTGCTATCTTACGTGTCGTAAGATATCTAAAGCACACTATTAATAAGGGAGTTTTTCTGTCTTCTTCTTCTAAGTTAAGATTGATTGCATATATTGACTCTGATTGGGGAGGTGACCCAAATAACCGTCACTCCACCACTGGTTTTTGTGTATTCTTAGAAGACTCATTAATCTCATGGAGATGTAAGAAGCAGCAAAAGGTGTCTCTATCATCAACTGAAGCGGAATATCGTGCTATGACGACTACTACCATAGAAATTGTCTGGATTCATCAGTTGTTGGAAGACATGGGGATCACTATTGAAGGGCCTACCAAGCTTTGCTGTGACAACAAAAGTGCAATTTATATTGCTAAAAATCATATTTTTCATGAGCGAACCAAACACATAGAGATAGATTGTCACTACGTTCGGGAGGCATACCTCAAAGGAATCATTGACCTACCATATGTCACATCCGAATATCAATTGGCGGACTTCTTCACTAAAGCCTTGTGTGCTCCGCGCTTCAACTTTCTTCTTAGTAAACTCTCGGTCATCCTGTCCTAAGTTTGAGGGGGGTGTTAAATTATATACCTAATCATTCAAATGTAATATATATATTTTATATATATAAGGTAATACATATACATATATTAATATATATGTATATGTATCTACTTATTATATATATAAAATATATATTTCTGTTTTGTTTAGCCGTAGGGGTAGAATAGCCTTTTCCTCTATTTTACGCTATTTTTATTTTCTTTATTTTTCTTTTTCTTTTTGTAAAGTACCAAAAGGTACCTTGGGGGGCCACTAGCATAGACGTTGGGCCCTCTCCAACGGTCACATTTGTGACCGTTGGAGGGGCTCCAACGTCTATGAGTGGAGCCCCTCCAAGGCTCCTCTTGTGTTGTTATAAATAGGGGTTTCACCCCCTTGTATTTTTTCATGGCTTTGAGTCAAAGCCCAAGTTTTCAATAAATCGATTCCATTGTTTTTATGCCTTTGTGCATTTGTGAGTTATCTATGGGTTGTGCTTTTTGTGCACAAGTGTTCTAAAGTGTTCTTATTGTGCTTTCATGGTGGGTTTAATATCAAGAATATTAAGGTCTTGATATTAGTATCTTATTGGAGATATTTTCACAGCAGTAGGGTTCCAAACTCTGGAATTTGGCGATGTAATCCGTCAAACTCGAATTGCCCTGGCAGAGCTCCAAGAACTCCACCTTCTTCTTCTCCCTCGCGTGAGGCGGGAAGTAGTTTTCCAAGAAAGCCTTTCTGAAAGCTTCCCAAGGAATGGGCGAAATTCCCGAAAACTGCACACCTCGGGCCATGTCCCACCAACTGCGGGCATTCTCTTTCAGCCTGAAGGTCCCGAATAGCGTCTTCTTGTTATCGGGCACTGACAAGACCTCGAACACTCGTTCCACCTCCTTAACCCAGTTATCGGCCATGTCTGGGTCGGGCTTGCCGTCGAAGGTCGGGGGGTCAAGCTTCAGAAATTTCTCATACGTCACTGCGGGATCGGCTCAGGAACGGGCGTTGATTCCCTTTGGGAACGAATCTGGTCTCGCATAGCCGCTGCCAGGGAACCTAGGGAATCCATTACGAATCCCCGCTGATCTGATCATTCGTCAGCAGACCCTTCGTTCGAGTTCCTTGCCATCCTTAGAGTAAACAAGGAATACCAATAATTAGAAATTTTAGGAAGCTCAAAACAAGCAAAAACATAAGTACTATTCATGTTTAACATGAGTAGTTTATGTAACCCCAGCAATGCTGGTACATAAGCAAAACGTGTCAAGCCACTTAACTTAACAATGCAATGTGCACCTACTAAGCAAGAAGAAAAGTATACTCACAGCGCGATGCGGATGCTCAATGATCAAGAATCCTTGCTTCCCTTAGCTCTGATACCAAGTTGTAACGCCCCAAAATTTCAAACTTTCAAACCTTTCAGAAAAACAGACAAGAGACTAAAAAGGAATCTCTTCATCTCAGAGATGGTTTACGAAATCAGCGGAAGACTATACTTTTGTTAATTTCAGAAAGGCAAGTTGATAACTTTGGGCGCATTAGCTAAAAGAACCAAAACGCACAACCTATGTTACTTGCAAACACTTGGAAAAGAACCGCTTTCATTTAAGAAGTTCTCAAAATAGTACAAAAGTCAGATATCCCAAGGAAAATCCGTTACAAAAACCCAAAACAACAGGACGCGAGCTAAGAGCAGGAAGAAAGACGTCTTGGAGCCATCTTGTCATCGCGTCATCGCTTGTGGTGTACCTAATCATCACATGTACCCATAGAATGGGTTAGTTTCGCGAAAAACTAGTAGGTGCACAAGAGAGACTACAAAGAACTGAATTATGTAAATTTAATTCAGTAAGTTACGCAGTTTAAAGCAGATATGCAGTTAAACAGGTAGCAATGCACGCAGATAACTAGTGCAACCGCGTAAGTAGTACAATCGAACAAGTAGTGCAAGCGAATAAGTAGTGCAAGCGAGTAAGTAGTGCAAGCGAGTCAATAGTGCAAGCGAGTCAGTAGTGCAAACGAATCGGTAGTGCAAGCGAATCAGTAGTGCAAACGAGTCGGTATTGAAAGCAAATCGGTAGTGCAAACGAGTCACTAGTGCAAACGAGTCAATAGTGCAAGCGAATCGGTAGTGCAAGCGAATCAGTAGTGCAAGCGAGTCTCACGACCCAACAACCAATGTGAACAGACTTTATGTTCTGATATTACTGGCCTGCGGGTACGCACAGGCAAAACGTAGAAACAATTGAGACTAGTTCGGGCGTCTGTTATTCTATGTATTTTCAATAACCCGAAAAGCTAGTTGAGTCCGCTCCAAAGGGGACAGCTTTAGCCAAGAGAGGATTCCCCAGAGGCTGAAAAGCAGTGCCACAGATGCATTCAACTTCTGCAGAAGTGTTAAGCTAACTATTATAGCCCCTTTCCCCTAACTCCAATGACTCGGGAAGCCGGATCATTGCCCGTAGGGTGGTTGTTAACAACCTGTCCATTGGAGTTTTTGTACCGCTCTGTCCTCTCCCTTGATAGAACAACCAGAAGCGAATGGGTGCGTTAGGGGTTGCTTAACTAACGACCCATCCTATGTTGTGGTCTTCAAACCACTCGAGCATCTTGCCTGTGAAGGTGAATGTGAGGCCATTTATGTGATTACAGCATTGTGCCTTTAGCACTGTTCGATGTCGCACGACCGTCTCATCCGATCATCGCAGTACTAGACGTGTCGTGCACGACTACAAGTACTCTACGATGAAGGGGGTATAGCTCCTCAATAGAAGCCTCAACAGGAGTGTTTCACAAAGATGTAAAGTTTATCTACTTTACTTTATCTTTTGAAACAGCAGTACCTTGTGCCAACATTATGCATGTGATTATCTCGAATCACATCCGCTATTGGGGTATCTACATGTCTCGCATGACTCGATACCGGCCTCGATAGACGGATACGGGTTTCTCAACAGAACACCTACTAAGAAGTTCGCTCGCTCCCGACTAAACTCTTGTCGCTAGAGGGAGAGTGGTAAATGCTCCATACATCCTCCACGAGGATGCCTTTAAGGCATACGCAAAGAGCAAGAACTTGCGCGTCATCTGCAATAGCAAAGCAATACCAACACATATGCAAAAGCAAGAGCCTAGGCGCAGAGCGCGACGACAAGGTAAAGGCAGTAAGCAGAAGTGCAACGCTAAATCTCGTCGCGATGCGTAACGGCAAGTAAAAACTGATAGAAGGTAAAGAGCAAGGATTACGAAACCGCATCCTTGAGTGAAGTGCGTACTCGTATATATATATATATATATATATTCATTTAATGGCCGTTTTTAGTTTAATTGAACTTAATTCAATTATCTAAGTCTTCCATGCAATCTTCCCCTACCTTGGAGGGTTACGAGCTTGCTGACGTCTGCGGACGTACACGATTGACGGCTCGGGTCGCGGAGCGCGAGTGGGATCCGTCGTAGCTGAAAATATGCGATAATAACATGCAAACCCAGACAAAAGCAAGGCAAAGACTCGACTTCTCCGATACATAGGGCTTGGGCCAACTGTCCCAAATGACTCAAAAAAAAGGATGGGGCAGGGCCAAATGGGCCTTGCCGCCTAAAGAGGGATGTAGTCAATGCGAGCAGATGACTCACGTTTACTAGGAATTCCTCGTTGGAGACCAACAATTGTAATGATATGTCCCCATTACGATGTAGCTTCCAAAGATTCCCCCGGGCCTGTCGACCAAGGGTATAGGCCCGCGGACAAAGGGGTAGGGGGGCATCGGCCCCTGCTGGCAAACAAAAAGGCAGGGGCTGATGGCCCCTGCTGGCGAACAAAAAGGCAGGGGCCGATGGCCCTTGTTGGCAAACAGAAAGGCAGGGGCCTATGGCCCCTGCTGACAAAAAGAAAGGCAGGGGCCATAGGCCCCTGCTGGCAAAAAGGAAGGCAGGGGCCGATGGCCCCTGCTGGCAAACGAAAGGCAGGGGCCATAGGCCCCTGCTGATAAGAAGAAAGTCAGGGGCCATAGGCCCCTGCTGGCGCAACTAAAAGGGGCAGGGAGGAGGGGCTCGACCCCTCCCCTGCCGTAGCAGAGAGCAGGGAAGAGGGCTCGGCCCCTTCCCTGCCGTACGGAAGCAGGGAAGAGGGGCTCGGCCCCTCCCCTGCCGTACGGAAGTAGGGAAGAGGCTCCACCCCTCCCCTGTCGTACGAAAGCAGGGAGGAGGCTCAGCCCTCCCCTCCCTGCGTAACGGAGAAACGAGGGGGAAGGAATAAGAGAGAGAAAGAGAGACGGAAAGAGGAGAAGAGGAAGAACGTACCTGGGGAGGCTGCCGAAGAGAAGCCCGCCGGAGTACGCGTGTCGTCGATGGCCGCGGGTCACCTGCGTCGGCGACAATGGACGAGCGAGGGAGAGAGTCGGGAAGAGACGAGAGGGTGAGAGGCGGTGAGGGGGTTTCGTAACCCCCCCCCCCCCCCCCTCCCCCTGCCTCGTTGTCTTAAAAGGCAGGCGAGAGGCGGTGGTCTGGGTCGGGTCCGGATCCGGCCCGAACCAAAACATAATTTTTTTTTCGCTACAGTTGTAGCGTTGTACAGTTGTCAGGAATGGCAACGAGAATCTCTTGAGACAATGCTAATGTGATTTATGCAACAATTGATTGATCTTTCCTTTCCCAATTGAGAAATTCAACATTTTTGACATACACGATTGAACTCGCCCCTTTATCATCTTTTTCTTCTCTCGGGACAAATTATGGTGGGACTGAAGTGGTTTCATCCAGGTGACCTAAGAGGCCTTACTCCTTATGAAAGGAATAATGTCTCTTCCAAATCAAGAAATTTGAAGTGTTTAACTTTTCAGAAACAAGCTGGTTGAGAAAACTTGAAGAAAGGTTTGATTGAGTGTGATAAGGATCCATTGAGAATAAGAATCAACAGGAGTATCCACGAAAAATTTTAACCCTCTTTTTTTTTTTGGAACAGAGGGTCGTAAATTGTCAGAATTGGAGGATGCAGGAACTGATGTTCAACTTGTGAAAACTGATATTTAACGACGTGTGAAAAGCACCTTCACACGTTAAATATACCTCTCCCTTTTTGACAAATGTAGAAACGAGTAATTAAAGGATAGATTGCACAGCGAAGCAATGAGAAATCATGGGAAAACTGAAAAATGTAGCATTCGAATATGAAATCATGGGTTTTTGAAAGATAGGGCAAAAAGCAAAAGATGATCAAACAATGGATAATAGTGATTCTCGTGAATGGGTTCACGTGAATCGGTTCACTTGGAATCACTTTCACGTGAATTTGTACACTTGGAATCATATAGCCCCTCTTTTTCACGATCTGGGTTCTCGTGAATGGATTTCACGTGAATCACAGATTGACAGAAGTAGTCCCACGCGAGATGTGAGAACGCAGGGGACTTCAGAAAATGGGGAAAAAAAAAGGTAGACAAGGAAGGGGAGTAAGAGAGGAACGAAGAACCTTGGATTTTCAGATCGTCGACTCTGCCGAAATTCCTTTTCAGCCTTTAGGGGATCTATGCTCTGATACCATGAAAGTTTTTCATCTGTACCTGCATTGAAAAAGAGAAGAGAGAGAGAGAGAGGGAACCCAAAATGTCGATTGCGGTTGTCACGAATTCTTCATACAGAAATCGTGACCTAATGGTTGTATTAATACAGTTAAGTGTACATTGTAGGTCGGGTCGGGTCTGGTGTAATATCCGAACCCGAATACAAATAAAAATACAGGCTTATATATGAATGAACTCGGGTCTGGGCTTATACATGAGTGAACTCGGGTCTGGTACAGGATCCAGACCCGAAACACATTGTTCGCCTTTTTCAGGAAGGTTTCCTCTATTGAAGACACTATATAGGAGTTGAGTATGAAAGAAAATAGGTTGAGAAAGCGTGAGGCAAAAAGTGAAGATGAATCGGTCTTGGTCGTCTTTAGGATGGAAAATTATGTTCGTGCATATAAACTACCACATTATAGAAGACAAGGAAATGACTATGATAAAAGAAAAATTATTTGGCATTATTGCCATGTACCAGTAAACATCAAGCATCAATGTCCTAAGCTAAAAGGGACATATGAGAAGAAGGTTGCTTCAGTTGGCTCTCCACAAGAGTCAACTGACATTCTCACATGTCAAGAATAATCTATTGGAAGCATGTCTCTAGCTCAACTAGTGGAAGCTCTTCAACCTCTTCTCAAGGGAAAGTCTTATTTAACTCGAGCCGTCGTTTCATCTTTTTTCAACCCGATAAATTCTCTTAGCTTCTCGATTTTGGTGCAGCGTTTCACATGACCCTCAATCATGATATCTTATCTGAATATCATAACTCGAGTGTGTCAAATGTTTTTACGATTGATGGTACATTTCTTCAAATTGAAGGAATAAAAAATTTTGAAAAAGATTTTTCAAAATCAAAAAGGTTTTTTATTATAAAGATCTGGCACATTCCTAAATTAAACTTAAATATTTTATCTGTCTCTTAAATATCTGATTATGATTATAATATTTTATTCTGTTCAAATGAATATTTGGTGTAGGATCATCAGTCAAGGAAGCTGATTGGGCAAGGCTATAGAGAAGGAGGACTCTACTATATGGATTTTTTGGAGATACCTAAAGATGTTTTTTGTTGTAATGTCCAAAAATTAGATTTGAATATATGGCATAAAATATTAGGACATCCAAATGTATCAAAAATCCAATATTTTCTAAATTTGGAAAAAAATTGTAATCTTAATGGTTTCTCTTGTGAAAATGAAGAGATTACCATTCAATGATAGAACTTATGTTTTATCTAGACCACTTGAGTTAGTTTATTCGGTTGTTTGAGGTCCAGCACCCGTATTATCTAAAGATGGATATGCATATTATGTTATATTTATGGATGACTTTACTAGGCGCACTTGGATATACTTCCTTAAGCATAAATCTGAAGTCTTTTTCACTTTCAAAATTTTCATAAGTTGGTTAAAAATAGGTTTGAAAATGAAATCTCTATAATTCGTATTGATTTAGGAGGAGAATTTGTATCAAATGATTTTAAAGATTATATTAATCTTCATGACATCACACATCAAAGATCTTATCCTCGCACGCCACAAGAAAATGGTTTAGCATAAAGAAAACATAGGCACATCATTGAAACTTCAAAAACCTTATTGCTAGTCATGTGCCTAAGATTTTTTGGGCAGAAATTGTTCAACAATTGTTTATCTTATAAACAGAATATCGTCATCCTCTTTACAAAATATTTCACCTATTAAAAAACTTTTTAAACTCTCCTAACTATGCTAGATTACGAATCTTTGGTTGCAAATGTTTTTTATTAACCAACAAAGGCACATTTTCTCCTAGAGCTATTTTTTCTGTCATTTTTTGTCATGCTAACAACTAAAAGGAATATCAGTGTTATAATCCTAAAGCTGAAAAATTATATATTTCTAAAAATGTAACCTTTTTGAAAAAAGAAAATTTCGTTGATAAAGATCAAGCTAAGGAAGTAACAGAGTACTCGTTTTTATTTGATCTTAATTCCAACCAAGATATTGATGATTGTGATTATGAATATGATTTTGAAAATGTTATTGAATCAAGAGATGGTGAGTCTCTTGATGAAGTAGTTCATGATGATCAAACTTGTATACAATACTCTAGATGGGAACATCCAAAACCCCCATATGCACTTGAAAAATTCTCTAATTTAAATGAAGAAGAATGGCAAACTAGGAAATCATCTAGAGTTTCAAAGCCTCCATCAAAATTTGTATCATATGACTCTTTTTCATCTAAATATCAAGCATGCATAGCCTTAATTCACTCATATGTAAAACCCACATTTTATGTTCAAGCCAAATAATACTTCAAATGGGTTAAAGCCATGAGGGTAAAACTAGATGCATTAAAAAATGCTCAAACTTGGTCTATTCAAGATCTTCCACGGGGAAAAAAATTCATAGGTTGTAGGTGGGTATATAAGATAAAAGTCAAGAGTGATGAGAACCTTGAGAGATACAAAGCTAGGCTAATTGCCAAAGGATATGAGCAAGAATATGACATAGATTATAAAGAAACCTTTGCACTTGTTGCCCACATGAACATAGTTAGAACCCTCATTGCAGTTGCTTCAATTAAAAATTGGTTCATATATCAAATGGATGTTAAAAATGTCTTTTTAAATGGAAATCTTATGAAATAAGTGTACATAAAGGTGCCCCCCAGGTATGGGTATACCTCAAGGGAAGGCTCTTCGCTTGCATAAGGCATTATATAGTTTGAAACAAGCTCTCAATGCTTGGTATGATAAATTTAGCAATGTTATGCTTGATATTGGTTTAGATCTTGTATGATTGACATGACTTTGTTTATTAAGAATTCTGATGCATGTATTGTCATTCTACTTCTCTATGTTGATAATATGATAATCACTGAAGAAGACAAACAGAGAGTTCAACATATTAAAACTATTCTTAAAACTAGTTTTGAAATGATTGATTTAGGTTTTCTACGATATTTTCTATAAATAAAAGTTGTTTATTCCCCTAAAGGGTATTTATTATCTTAGCCTAAGTTTGCTTCTGATATTCTTCTCAGGTCTGGTATATCAGATGACAAGAAGGTTGACACTCCTGAAGTAACAAATGTCAAAATAAAAATTGATGATAAGAGCCTTTAGATGATCTAACTCCTTATAGACAGCTTATTGAAACTCTTTCTTACTTGGTAATTACTAGACCTAATATAGTACATGTTGTACACATAACTAGTCGGATTCAACATGCTCCCACATTTATTCATATGGGAGTTGTTTTGTGTATTATTAGATATCTCAAAAATTTTATTTCTAAAAGCTTGTTTATGTCTTCCTCGTCTATATTAGATTTACTTGTATATACAAAAGTATATTAGGAAGGTGATCCTAATAATAGGCACTCAACCACGAAATTTTGTGTTTTCTTAGGTAAATCGTTGATCTCATAGAGGTGCAAAAAGTAACAAAAGGTCTCTCTCCTCAACTGAAGCCGAGTATCGGGTCATGGCTACTACCCCAATAGAGGTGGTGTAGTTGAAAAGATTATTGGTTGATATGGTAATCAAGATTCTAGGAGCTTCAAAGATGTGTTGCGACAATAATAGTGATATCTACATTGATAGCAATAATATTTTTCACGAAAAAATGAAGCACATCGAGATAGACTATCATTATCTCTGACAGGAATATCTTCAAAGAACCATTAATCTGTCATTTGTCACATCTGAGTACCAACTGACGGACTTTTTTTCCAAACCTCTCTCTGCTCTTAGGTTTCACTTCCTTTTAGGCAAACTTTCAGTCATCATACCGTAAGTTTGAGCGGGAGTGTATATATATATATATATTTGTGTCTATAGTATAGTATATACGTATATGTACATATTTATATTATAATATATTTATTGTACATAAATATATATATATATATATATTTGGGACCAAGTCAATCTGGTTTTACTTGATCCCAACAGCTAGAATTTTACCCGTTGGGAGGTCTCTCTCTCTCTCTCTCTCTCTCTCTCTCTCTCTCTCTCTCTCTCTCTCTCTCTCTCTCTCTCTCTCTATTGTGTATAAATAGGGGTGTTCCCCCCTTGTTATGTATGTTTTTTGAACACTTGTTTCATTGAATAAAATATATTTTTATATTGTGTGCTTTCTTATGTGTGTCTCTTTGGTGGGATTTGTGAGTGTGTTCCTTAGAAAATACTTTTGTGATTATCCACTCAAGTTGGTGGACTTTTGGTTCGTGATTGAAGACTCTTTGCATCCTTACAACCCAGTCCCATTAAGCTACTTAGCCCAATACCCACTCTAATGAGAATATATTGAATTAGGTCATCAATGGAAATGTACCCCTTTCATTTGTTTGGAATGACATTCCAATGATCAGCAGAAAAGATGACTCGATGTACATGCTCATATCTTAATCCAAATAATTTGATTATTGTTATGTTTCTTTTTTTATTTGTTCAAGGATTGGCAAAACATCAGATGCATGTAATGAATTTGATGGACAAGATTTCAAGGATAAGATCAGAATGTACTTAACTACACATGATAATTAACTATACAGAAGGCTTTTTTGAAAACCAGAAACCTTTTATCAAATTTCTACAGCAAGCTATCACTTACAGCATGCATCTTCTCGACAATTGCTATTAAAGATGTCCAAATGCCAAATTCAGTTGGATTTTCTTGCACCATAGCCCAGTATTTAGCCTCGTCAAAGACAACTGCAAAATAATAAAGATATTTTCAACATACATGGCCTGTAACATGATAAACAAAATGGTATTGACAATATTAACTTTAAACTATCCTAAAGCACAGTACATGAGAGATTCATCACAATCAGTCACAGAAGGAAAGATTATCTGGTTATCCAAAAAAGACAAGAATATTGACCATGGGCTACCTTCTAAGGAGTCTTTTCAGCAGATTCCCTTCATCCAGGGTCATGAATCCACAATAAAATTCTTTTTATTCAGTCTTCTCAATATTCTCAACCATACTGGATTTTATCTAGCTTAAACTTTGAGAGTATCTAACCATGTTATCCACTAAAAATAAAGACAGTCCTACTGAAAGAAGCAGATACCACGATGGATGAGCAATACATACTGCTGATAAATCCAACATAACTATGCCAAATAAATTTTTTGATATGCATATATCCTTCCAAGGTTCATAAAACTGAACACTAAGACCTAGATTATCCTATAGATATTTGCACACAAAGATTTATGTAGATCAATGTAAAGAAACCTGTTTTTACACATGAACAGAAATGAAGTTCAACCTCCAAATAACATTAAAACCAAACAAATAGTCTGCACAAAGGTTATGTTAACTACATCAACATGGGCGTTCATGTGATTGACATCACAACAAATAGGTGGCATACTTCAAGAGATTCATCTGAATAGGCACTGACATGAGTATACCAATGATAACTCTTAACCACCAATCACACACATATCTCAAGAAATCTATTTGAGCAGGTATGCCATAGACCACTGACTTATAAGTTATATCACGTTCATCTAAAAAACTATTGGAGCGTTATTGCTTCCCCTTTAATCTACGATGGCTATTGATGACCGCACGTTTCCCACAAAGAAAAGAACCGAGCCAACAAGTTACAAGACTTCGTGACCCCTTCATGAAGGGGAAAAAAAATTCTTCCTTAGCTGCCTATTTTGATCCTATACTGGTAAAGAAGGCTCACCCCGAGCATGCTTCATGTTCTCATGATATCCTAGAAGGCAGCATAACTACCAAAACCTCAACAAACGGCACTAAATGCCCATATGTTCACGGAATCGAAAACCATTCACTCCAAAATTCCCATTAAATCTAAAACGAAAACAAAATCCATTCCCTAAATGACCTTATGCAACCCCATTTTGCATAAAAAATGATGGTCTTCTGATCATGTCTTGGTGATAACGCAAAGATGCTGCAGAATACATGACTAGTCACCCAAAAAGATACTTTAAGCAACATCCTTAGCAAGCAACGGGTTATTAGATTTCACATTAGTAGCATCAATGAAAGAATGGGCTCAAAAAGCTGTGAAATTCGCTCACAACCCAAAGAAAGGAATTAAGCATCATGTCTAGGGGTGTTTGATACATGACGATGAAGATGGTATCACCAAAAACGAAAGTGGGAGTCGCTAAAATCTGTTTCAAGTTCAATTACACTGAAAACATTTTGGCCCAAAAAGTTATGAAATTCAACATAGCACCCAAGGAACACAGTTGGGCACATCATAACCAAGATGGTATCACCAAAAACGAAAGCGGGCGTCGCTAAAGTTTTTTAAACTCGATAAAATTTGACTATTCGTGAAATATGTGCCCATTATGTTGAGGAAGAACGAGATTACTCTTTATTGGCGGTCTCTAAAACGAATGAGAAATTAAAGAACTATCAATGCTTGCGGAAAAATGAAACCTGAGTCTTCATTTGGAGGTTGTGATTCTTGCTCTTCGTCGTCGAGTTTCATTCTTCGCACTTCGTAGTTAGGTAGAAATCTTGAGGACGCGAACAAGGGCGGGTGGGTATTGTAAGCATTCACTTCTCCGAGGGAGGGGAGGAAGGCAGTAGGGGGTAAAAATGGATCCGGTCTTTCTGGTTCTCAGATCCAAATCTGATACTTGATTTCTGGATACGGATTCTAGAAATAAGATCCAATATGTATTTGTGTCGGATTTGGATTTGGATTTGGATTTGAATAATCCGATTATTGTCGGACTTGGATAGAATTTAGGTCAAAATATTATGTTGGCTCGGATTAATTCCTATTCTTTTATAATTTTTTGCATGTTTTTTTATGACCAAGAAACTCTCGTTGAGAACCGGATCACTTAATGGGCCTGCCTCCCTGCGAGGTCAAACTCGGGGTTGAGGACACAACCACCAGCCTTATGTGCCCCAACCATGATAAATCAATGGCAGCCCTCATGCACCAACGGGATTCGATCCTGGGCCTTCAGCTTGACACAAGACCTCACTGCTAGAGCTTGTTTTTAGTCTTGTCCAGCTTATCTTCACTATGATCCGATTATCTGATCCATAAATCTATACTAGGATCTGAGCCATCGATAGTTCAACTGCATGATGATGCAATTATATTTCTGATAAGTACATGCTTAATAATTCACAAGGGCTTCCTTCATTTGGTACGGATGACTTATGAATTACATCACCAAGTTGACTGGACTTACAAGTTCGAAATTAAGAAAGATAATGGATCGGTTTTATCCGTTATCTGATCCGACTCTGTTTGGTTGAAATTGGTAAGCCAAAACTATATTCTATTATAATTCAATGTGGATATGGTTTTGATTTTTTGCTATTGAATTTGATTAATATCCAAATTTTGACGAATATTCAAATCCTTTTACATGTAAAAAGTCGGGTTTAGCAGGAGCTTTTCATTGTCTAAATCTGAATCCTAATTTGAATTTGTTTACTTAACATCAGATTGGCTGTTGGATATGGTATTGGCCACATGTAACCCGAATCTGAACCGCTTAAATTCCTATTCCAAATGTTTAGGGGCATTCCTTGCCATAAGGTTGAAGCTGGGTGTGGAAACCACAGCTTTTACCAACTAGCGGCCTGCCAACGCATAGTTAGAAAAAAAAATACAGTTCTAATGACATAGAACAGCATAAATTTTTTTGAGGGGCATTCAAAAAAATAAAGTAACATAATTTTTTGAGGGAGACAGAATTAAGCATGCTCTTTGTACATGTGCTTATGTAATAGATTGCTAAGCATGTGAGAGCATCACATGCATTGAACAGTACATGCTGCATCTTATCAGAGCACCAGGTTTATTGACCCAAGTATGAGAATAGCTAGAGTGACATGATCTGCACTCTTTGGGCATTCCATGAGACGTCTTTAGGGCTTCCAAATATGTCCTTTTGATGGTGGTGGTGGTGGTGGTGAATCTAAGGTCGTGACCCATCTACCTGAATAAGAGGATATAAATCTTACTTTAGGAAACAGAAAATAATCATAAGATATTATATTGAAAGATCTATCATATAAAGAAACCGAGGGTGGAAGAGTTTGCCTGCCAACACACTGGCTTTTGGAGCAACATGATAAGAAGGGAGATAAGCGGGGAGTACTTAATTGCAACTCAAAACCAATTTGATGAGTTACTCCTATGACATAAGAGTGAATGTTTGTGAGATGTATTTATAGAGGTTTCTTCGCTAGAACAATCTAGTAGTTGGTTCCAGCAGGAGGCCACCCTTACCCTGATAAAATTTGTGGTTTTTGTCAAAAGTTTCATAGCGTATCACTACAAGGATGAGGGTTAATAGGTGACCCTTTTTAAATACAATGGATAACGATGACATAATTGTGGCCATTATAGAGTACCATATAACGGTGAGATTCAAAGCTCACTGTTATTGATCTATAACAGTGAGATTTTCTATACTTAAATATAGCAGTAAAGTGTTTTAACGATAATATTTAACGTTAAGATAATCTCGCTGTTATAAACATATCTTTAACGACGACATTCAAAGATTGTTGTTATAGTTTTGTCTTTAACAACGAGATGTGGCCAGGGATAAGGCCTGGTCCAGCGATGCGGTATTTATGTTGCCGCTATTACCTATCATTTAGCTGAGAAAAAACTCTCGTTGTTATTGGGCGATCAATAAAGGCAAGTTTCTTTCTCACCGTTAAAGAGTTGATACTTGTAAAACCCCCTCCGGCAGAGTTGTCGGAGGGGATAAACATTAAAATTAAAAAAAAAAAGGAAATTGCGGTTACCCCAAAGGGGAAACCGCGTAATGGGAGGGGGTGAGGATAAGCCTCACCCCCCAAAATCCGCGGGGGTGAGGGTTATCCTCACCCTGCGTGAGGGTTATCAAAACCCTCACGCAGCCTCCCTCCACCGCACCAACCGAGCGGCAGAGGGAGAGACAGTGAGAGAAGGGGAGCGATAGAGGCTCTTACCTGAGACGGCAGCGGCGGCGGCGACAGCAGCAAGGTGAGCCCACCTTCCCCCATCTTCTTCTTTGTTCTTCTCTTTTAATCCGAACTCAGGGGGGCCGGCAGCCATTGCTGTCGGCGAGTTGCAGTTATTGAAAAAAAAAAAAAAAAGACAGAGAGTGGGGGAAACAGAGAAAGAGAAGAGAAGGGATCGGGCAGCCGACCAACGCCGGGGGGTCGAGCTCCCTGTCGGCAGGGGGAGACCGGCACCGGCCGCCGGCCGATGCCCGTGGTTTCAGAAGGGAGGTTCGGCCGGTGGCCGCCCCTCTATGTATTCAAAAGGGGCTTTGCCCCTTTCGGGTTTTTAAAAGGGGGGACCGATTCGGTCCGGGCACCCGGACAGAACCGGGTCGGTCTGGGTGCGACCCAGACCGAGCCCACCGGTCTGGGTCGCGCCCAGACCGAGTTCTTAAAAAAAAATGTTTTGGGTGAACTGGTTCGGGTCAAACCGGTTCAGACCCAAACCGGTTTGGATGGACCGGTTCGGGTCGAACCGGTTCAGACCCAAACCAGTTGGGTGGATCGGTTCGGGTCGAACCGGTTCAGACCCAAACCAGTTTGGGTGAACCGGTTCAAGTGGAACTGGTTTAGACCCAAACCAGCTTGGGGGAAAACCGGTTCAGACCGTGTTGGGTTGGATCAAACCGGTGTGATCCAAACCGGGTCTGATTAGATTGGAACGGTCTGGATCCAGCCGATCTGAACCAGAGTGGTTCTGGATCCAATTGGATCAATCTCGGGTTTAGACCCAGGCAATCAGATCTGTATCCAATCAGACTGTCCAGGATCCAGTCCAGCAGGCCCAGATTCAGTCAATTTGTCCTGGATCCAGTTAGACTATTCTAAATCCAGTCAGAATAGAATGGATCTGGTTCGGATCCAATCAGACTATTTTGGATCCAGTCAGACTTTTTGGATCTAGTCAAACAGTTTTGGATCTAGTATGCAATGGATCTGAATCCAAACAGATAGAGTTTGGATCCAGATCAGAATTGGATCATAAAATAGTCCCGAATTTGGCCGAAATTCGAAATGTGCCAAGATATCCATTTGGATACTTAAGATCCATTTTAGTAAAATGGACATATCTTCGCACTTCGAACTCGGAATCGAGTGAGGTTTGGTGCGTTGGATTTGTTTTGCAGAAGAGAATTCATTGGTTTATGATATTCAGTCAAACTAGTAATGAAGAAACCGTGGTTTCTTGAATAAGATTTGGGAAGGGTATTTTGGTAATTTGGTAAGAGGTTGTGAACTGATTCAAGTATATTGCTTTAATGACCAGATACCATTGTTAGAGCTTCATGAGGCTCGATTTCGGAGAGAGTACGTTGTTCGCACTTGAGGTAAGGGATGTTATAAGTAACTTTAGATGTGAATAAACTTGTTTCACGTTGCTTGTTATCGTAGTGTTATAGATGTTCTGTGAGTAGCATGATAGCTTTGAGTGAGACCATGACATGCATAAATTACATGCTTGACATTATGAGTTAATTTAAATACATGTTTATTGTGATATGCATGTTTATTTTAATATGTCATGCATGATAGAAGGCGAATGTGTTTATGATTGCATGTCTAATTGACCATTAATATCATGCATTGTGATGAGATTAAGTTTGGATTAAAGTCCCAATTAGTTCATTCATGTGGTATGAATGGATAATTTAGAGTTCAGCATGCAGTACCTCTTAAATCCCGGAAGTGGCGACCTGTGGCAAGGGCTACCTGGTTCGCGGCCAGAGTGCAGCCACAATGGAGAGTGGGCCGCCGATGATTTAATGATGTAGAGACACTACATCATTGTGTGCTAAGAGAGAGCGGTGTGAGTTGTAACGTCATCTTGAGATTAATAATGAGATTGTTGTGATTAGTCATGACACCACTCGTGAGGGAACGAGTGAACTGTGAATTTAAGAATATTGTTCAATGTGTGAACTTAGTTATGACTTAGGATTTCACTCACACTGGTTGGGACTCTGGAGGATCATGGATGGTTGATAACCATCATGTTTAGGATGTAGCATGAACCATGCCGAGATTGAGAGCTTGACCTCCCAGCTAGATACCGGTGGGGTCCCCGTGGTGGTTCACTGCAGTGCCTCGTGGTCTGGGGACCACTGGGAGTGTATGGTTCATTGTTTGGCCAACATGTAGAATTGGAGTGTTCTACAGGATTGCTACGCCCATAGATGACTATTACCGGTATAGCCAGCCTACCGATAGTTGTATGAAAGAGAGTATTTGAGAATGATAATGGGGGAAATTAAAATATACAAACATGTGTGGTGTATCGAGAATTAAAATAAGACTAGGGGCTTAGAGCCCACTATAGTTGTAAATTGTTGTTATTTACTTATGATTATTCCTTACTGGGTTGTAGACTCACCCTCATTCTTGTTTAATTACAACTGTAGGTTTCAGGCATTAGGTCAGTCACTTGGGAGCAGTTTTATCAGTCTACAGCAGAACATCAGTATATTTTACTTTCCTTGTCATTGAGAATAAATTGTAATTGTTCTTTTTCTGTTATGAATGATGAACATTGTAAGAAAAAGTTGATTATGGAAATAAAATAAAAAAATTATTTTTAGCCACGTTTTCTCTGTGTAAGCTTTGCACATTTCCCTCTAGGAAGTAATACCAACCGAACTCGGACTCCTGAGGTCCCAGATCGGGGTGTTACAAAGTGATATTAGAGTCAGGTTTACACGGAAAAGATGTTCATCATTCATAATAAGACTCAATGACAATATGTAAGTCTCTGCTTGAATAATACATGTTAGTGATTAAATTATTGCGTAATTAGGAATGGCTAACGAACAAGGAAACCACGAAGTCCCACGAGCTCAAGACCCAGCTGAGCCTCCCATGGTAGGGAGAGAGAAGTTTTTCGCCGCAATAGAGATGGTTACTGGAGTCATCATGAGCATGACTCAAGTGGTTAGAGAGTTAACGCCACAGCCTCCTCCGATCTACATCATTCTCGGAGACCAAGACGTTTATCATCAGAACTACCCCTATACTACCCAGGGGCCACATCCTCCACCTTATTGAAGAAGGAATCGACAATGCAACTGTCAGAGAGAAAGGTCAGCACGTGGACGGATGGGGGGAAATCGGATGACGGCTCAAGGAGAGCATCCCTTAGCGCAAACATTGCGTTTCAGGGAGGGTTTTGTATGACTAGTGCAAGGGCACAACATATGTTCTGAGTCATTTAGGTGACTACCATGAGTGCAACCAATTGAGGAATTGTAAATCTGATCGAGGAGTTTATTGCTGAAGAAACTAGAAGATGAATAATTCAGGTCATAGACACAATATGACTTGTTGTATAAGCAAATAGAAACATCCCAAGACTAGTTTAGGGATGAGCAACATCGAGAAATTTGTGGGAGAGAGGCAAAGATGAAGATCTCACTGTTGATCTTGCCTCACCTACCCAACCTCTCACTTTACTCTTATGTAATATGGGTATCATTTTTATGCCTGACGATCTCACGATTGATCATACTTTACTCCTATATAACTTGAATGCTCATTCTATGACTCACCCTTAGCAGACGCGAATTGGTTTAAAGAGAGAATCAAGCTGTTGAGTAGTCAAAGAGTAACATGACGATGAATTTAGGGATGTTTAGCTTTATTTAGTCTAGTTCGATTATCCATTATTCTGCTCTATGTTCTTCTTAGTAATATTTTATTTATGTGTGCTTGGATGAGCAATAAAATAAAATAAAATATTTTGAGTAACTGAGTGGCGTAATCGCTAACATGTGATAGAATTTTATACGAGTATAAATGAATCAAATAATAAGCCTATTACGTGGTTAATTCAATATCGCATATGGATTGTTTAACTCTATAGCTACATATAGTTTTACTACTTCAACTTTTAGAAAGTGGTTGTCAGTGGCACCTTCTCGATTGAGTGTTTCTTACTTAATAAAGACACCTATAGGAGCAACCACTATTGTGGATACTGTGTATCCAAAAATTGCAAGTTGCCTGTGAACTTGTTGCAACTCGACTTCAAGATATAGACGTTGTTCTGGGCATAGATTGGTTGTCAAACCATCATGCCACAATCGATTGTAGAAGAAAGTGTGTTCTTTTTCAAATACCTCGGACTCCAACTTTCACATATCAGGATGTTAAAAAGTTACCCAAGCCGGCTATCATATCATGCCTAAAGGCTAATAAATATATTAAAAAAAAAGGATGCATAAGATTTCTGACCTACATGAAGAGCATCTGAAGATAGTTCTGCAGACACTTAGAGAACATAAGCTCTATGTCAAATTCTTTAAGTGTGCTTTTTTTGTTAGAACAAGTGTCATTTCTTGGACACATTGTTTCTAAAGACGGGATTATGGTAGACCCTGTAAAGATTGAAGCAGTCACCAATTGGTCAAGACCAAGAATCCTACTGAGATTCGCAACTTTTTGGGATTAGCTAGGTGCTATTGAAGATTCGTTGAAGGATTTTTGTTGTTGGCGGCTCCTATGACAAGGCTCACAAAGAAAGATGTAAAGTTTGAGTGAAACGATAAATGTGAGCAAAGTTTTCAAGAGATAAAGAAGCGTTTGACCACGGCTCCAGTGTTGGTCTAACCTTCTAGATCTAGAGGTTTCACTATTTATAGTGATGTCGCTCACAAAGGATTGGGTTGTGTTCCGATGTAACACGGAAAAGCGATAGCTTATGCATCTCGTCAGCTCAAAACTCATGAAGTCAACTATTCGACGCATGATCTGGAGCTAGCAGCGGTGGTTTTTGCCCTTAAGATATGGAGTTACTACCTCTATGGCGAGCAATTTGAGGTCTTTACCGACCATCAAAGCCTTAAGTATTTATTTTCTCAGAAAGATTTGAACTTGAGACAAAGGAGATGGTTGGAATTTCTGAAAGATTATGATTTCGAGCTAAAATATCATCCGGGTAAGGCGAATGTAGTCGCTGATGCTCTTAGAAGAAAGGCAGGAGCTTTAACTAGACTTGCAGATTGGGAGTTATTTTCCTCAGTGGCTCATCAGAAGGCAGAAGCTCAATGCTTACCAAGTCGATTATTATTTGTGCAAACCACATTGAAGTCAGAATTGTGGGATCAAATTAAGGAAAAGCAACCCATAGACCTAGAATTAATGCAAGTAAGAAAGAAGATTTCAGAAAATGAAGAATCAGAATTCAAAATTGAAGATCAAGGACTTATTAGATTTCGTCAGAGAGTGTGCATTCCCAAGGATGATCAACTTAGAAATCTGTTGATGGAAGATGCACATCATTCTAGATATGCTATCCATCCCGGTAGCACTAAAATGTATCAAGATCTGAAAGATACGTTTTGGTGGAGTGGTATGAAGAGAGACATTGCTGAGTTTGTTAGCAAATGTATAGTATGTCAGCAGGTGAAGATTGAGCATCAAAGACCAGCTGGTCTTTTGCAACCACTTCCCATACCCGAGTGGAAATGGGCAGATATATCAATGGACTTCGTTTCGGGGCTTCCTAAGACGAAGAATGGAATGGATTTAGTATGGGTGATTGTCGACAGGCTAACTAAGTCAGCTCACTTTTTAGTTTGTAAGACAACTCACTCGTGTGACCAATTGGCTCAATTGTTTATTAGAGAAATTATGAGACTTCATGGAGTACCAGATTAAATTGTTTCTGATAGAGACTCGAAGTTCACATCAGGATTTTGGCAAAGCTTTCAAGAAGCAATATGGACACAATAAAAAATGAGTACAACTTTTCACCCTCAGTCAGATGGTCAGTCAGAGCAAACTATTCAGACCCTTGAGGACATGCTCCGGGCATGTAGTTGGAGTATAGCGACTCGTGGAATAATAATTTGCCATTAATGGAGTTTGCCTACAACAACAACTTTCAAGCAAGTATAGGCATGACTCTATTTGAGGCATTGTATGGTCGACGATGTCGCACTTCCTTGTGTTGGGATGAAGTCGAAGAAAAGAGTTTGTTAGGACCAGAGATGGTTCAGCGAATGACAGATCAAGTGAGATTCATTCGAGAGCGTCTTCTCACAGCACAAAGTCGACAGAAAAGTTATGCGGATAAAAGACGTCGTGAGTTGGAATTTGAGCAAGGTGATCACGTGTTTTTAAAGACATCTCCGTTTAAGGGAGTAATGCGTTTTGGTCGAAGAGGAAAGTTGAACCCCAAATATATTGGACCATTTGAGATACTTGCGAGGGTTGGTCAGGCAGCATACTGGTTAGCTCTATCACTTTCATTATCTCGAATTGTTGCGGAACTACGTGCCAGATCCCTCCCATATATTGGATACAATTGAGACTGTATTAGATTTGCAAGATGATTTGAGTATGAGAGAAAAGCCCATCGAAATCCTGGACACAAAAGTGCAAAAGCTGAGAAACAAAGAGTTATCTCTCGTATTGGTTAGATGGAGCCATCACAGCAATAAGGAGGCTACTTGGGAGCGTGAATCTGATATCCGCGAGCAATTTTCATATTTGTTTCCAGGTAAGATTCAGGACGAATCTTCTTTTAAGGGGGGTAGAATTGTAAAACCCCCTTCGGCAGAGTCGCTGGAGGGGATAAACATTAAAATTAAAGAAAAAAATAAAACAAAAAGGAAACTGCGGTTTCCTCAAAGGGGAAACCGCGTAACGGGAGGGGGTGAGGATAAGCCTCACCCCCCAAAATCCGCGGGGGTGAGGGTTATCCTCACTCTGCGTGAGGGTTATAAAAACCCCCACGCAGCCTCCCTCCACCGCACCAACCGAGCGGCAGAGGGAGATACAGTGAGAGAAGGGGAGCGAGAGAGGCTCTTACCTGAGACGGCGACGACAACAGCAAGGTGAGCCCACCTTCCCCCATCTTCTTCTTTGTTTTTCTCTTTTATATCAATGGACTTCGTTTCGGGGCTTCCTAAGACGAAGAATGGAATGGATTCAGTATGGGTGATTGTCGACAGGCTAACTAAGTCAGTTCACTTTTTAGTTTGTAAGACAACTCACTCGTGTGACCAATTGGCTCAATTGTTTATTAGAGAAATTATGAGACTTCATGGAGTACCAGATTAAATTGTTTCTGATAGAGACTCGAAGTTCACATCAGGATTTTGGCAAAGCTTTCAAGAAGCAATATGGACACAATAAAAAATGAGTACAACTTTTCACCCTCAGTCAGATGGTCAGTCAGAGCAAACTATTCAGACCCTTGAGGACATGCTCCGGGCATGTAGTTGGAGTATAGCGACTCGTGGAATAATAATTTGCCATTAATGGAGTTTGCCTACAACAACAACTTTCAAGCAAGTATAGGCATGACTCCATTTGAGGCATTGTATGGTCGACGATGTCGCACTTCCTTGTGTTGGGATGAAGTCGAAGAAAAGAGTTTGTTAGGACCAGAGATGGTTCAGCGAATGACAGATCAAGTGAGATTCATTCGAGAGCGTCTTCTCACAGCACAAAGTCGACAGAAAAGTTATGCGGATAAAAGACGTCGTGAGTTGGAATTTGAGCAAGGTGATCACGTGTTTTTAAAGACATCTCCGTTTAAGGGAGTAATGCGTTTTGGTCGAAGAGGAAAGTTGAACCCCAAATATATTGGACCATTTGAGATACTTGCGAGGGTTGGTCAGGCAGCATACTGGTTAGCTCTATCACCTTCATTATCTCGAATTGTTGCGGAACTACGTGCCAGATCCCTCCCATATATTGGATACAATTGAGACTGTATTAGATTTGCAAGATGATTTGAGTATGAGAGAAAAGCCCATCGAAATCCTGGACACAAAAGTGCAAAAGCTGAGAAACAAAGAGTTATCTCTCGTATTGGTTAGATGGAGCCATCACAGCAATAAGGAGGCTACTTGGGAGCGTGAATCTGATATCCGCGAGCAATTTTCATATTTGTTTCCAGGTAAGATTCAGGACGAATCTTCTTTTAAGGGGGGTAGAATTGTAAAACCCCCTTCGGCAGAGTCGCCGGAGGGGATAAACATTAAAATTAAAGAAAAAAATAAAACAAAAAGGAAACTGCGGTTTCCTCAAAGGGGAAACCGCGTAACGGGAGGGGGTGAGGATAAGCCTCACCCCCCAAAATCCGCGGGGGTGAGGGTTATCCTCACTCTGCGTGAGGGTTATAAAAACCCCCACGCAGCCTCCCTCCACCGCACCAACCGAGCGGCAGAGGGAGATACAGTGAGAGAAGGGGAGCGAGAGAGGCTCTTACCTGAGACGGCGACGACAACAGCAAGGTGAGCCCACCTTCCCCCATCTTCTTCTTTGTTTTTCTCTTTTAATCCGAACTCAGGGGGGCCCGACAGCCATTGCTGCCGCGAGTTGCAGTTATTGAAAAAAAAAAAAAAGACAGAGAGTGGGGGAAACAGAGAGAGAGAGAAGAGAAAGGATCGGGCAGCCGGGGGGGCGAGCTCCCTGTCGGCAGGGGGAGACCGGCACCGGCCGCTGGCCGATGCCCGTGGTTTCAGAAGGGAGGGTCGGCCGGTGGCCGCCCCTCTGTGTATTCAAAAGGGGCTTTGCCCCTTTCGGGTTTTTGAAAGGGGGGACCGATTCGGTCCGGGCACCCAGACCGAACCGGGTCGGTCTGGGTGCGACCCAGACCGAGCCCACCGGTCTGGGTCGCGCCCAGACCGAGTTCTATAAAAAAAAATGTTTTGGGTGAACCGGTTCGGGTCAAACCGGTTCAGACCCAAACCGGTTCAGACCCAAACCAGTTTGGATGGACCGGTTCGGGTCGAACCAGTTCAGACCCAAACCAGTTGGGTGGACCGGTTCGGGTCGAACCGGTTCAGACCCAAACCAGTTGGGTGGACCGGTTCGGGTCGAACCGGTTCAGACCCAAACCAGTTTGGGTGAACCGGTTCAAGTGGAACTGGTTCAGACCCAAACTAGCTTGGGGGAAAACCGGTTCAGACCATGTTGGGTTGGATCGAATCAGTGTGATCCAAACCGGGTCTGATTGGATTGGAACGGTCTGGATCCAGCCGATCTGAACCAGAGCGGTTCTGGATCCAATTGGATCAGTCTCGGGTTTAGACCTAGGCAATCAGATCTGGATCCAATCAGACTGTCCAGGATCCAGTCCAGCAGGCCCAGATCCAGTCAATCTGTCCTGGATCCAGTTAGACTATTCTAAATCCAGTCAGAATAGAATGGATCTGGTTCGGATCCAATCAGACTATTTTGGATCTAGTCAAACAGTTTTGGATCTAGTATGCAATGGATCTGAATCCAAACAGATAGGGTTTGGATCCAGATCAGAATTGGATCATAAAATAGTCCCGAATTTGGCCGAAATTCGAAATGTGCCAAGATATCCATTTGGATACTTAAGATCCATTTTAGTAAAATGGACATATCTTCGCACTTCGAACTCGGAATCGAGTGAGGTTTGGTGCGTTGGATTCGTTTTGCAGAGGAGAATTCATTGGTCTAGGATATTCAGTCAAACTAGTAATAAAGAAACCATGGTTTCTTGAATAAGATTTGGGAAGGGTATTTTGGTAATTTGGTAAGAGGTTGTGAACTGATTCAAGTATATTGCTTTAATGACCAGATACCATTGTTAGAGCTTCATGAGGCTCGATTTCGGAGAGATTACATTGTTCGCACTTGAGGTAAGGGATGTTATAAGTAACTTTAGATGTGAATAAACTTGTTTCACGTTGCTTGTTATCGTAGTGTTATAGATGTTCTGAGTAGCATGATAGCTTTGAGTGAGACCATGACATGCATAAATTACATGCTTGACATTATGAGTTAATTTAAATACATGTTTATTGTGATATGCATGTTAGTTTTAATATGTCATGCATGATAGAAGGCGAATGTGTTTATGATTGCATGTCTAATTGACCATTAATATCATGCATTGTGATGAGATTAAGTTTGGATTAAAGTCCCAATTAGTTTATTCATGTGGTATGAATGGATAATTTAGAGTTCAACATGCAGTACCCCTTAAATCCCGGAAGTGGCGACCTGTGGCAAGGGCTACCTAGTTCGCGGCCAGAGTGCAGCCACCATGGAGAGTGGGCCGCCGATGATTTAATGATGTAGAGACACTACATCATTGCGTGCTAAGAGAGAGCAGTGTGAGTCGTAACGTCATCTTAAGATTAATAATGAGATTGTTGTGATTAGTCATGACACCACTCGTGAGGGAACGAGTGAACTGTGTTGTCAATGTGTGAACTTAGTTATGACTTAGGATTTTACTCATACTGGTTTGGGACTCTGGAGGATCATGGATGGTTGATAACCATCATGTTTAGGATGTAGCATGAACCATGCCGAGATTGAGAGCTTGACCTCCCAGCTAGCTACCGGTGGGGTTCTCGTGGTGGTTCACTGCAGTGCCTCGTGGTCTGGGGACCACTAGGAGTGTATGGTTCATTGTTTGGCCAACATGTAGAATTGGGGTGTTCTACAGGGTTGCTACGCCCATAGATGACTATTACCAGTATAGTCAGCCTAGCGATAGTTGTGTGAAAGAGAGTATTTGAGAATGATAATGGGGGAAATTAAAATATATAAAAATGTATGGTGTATCGAGAATTAAAATAAGACTAGGGGCTTAGAGCCCACTATAGTTGTAAATTGTTTTTATTTACTTATGATTATTCCTTACTGGGTTGTAGACTCACCCCATTCTTGTTTAATTACAACTGTAGGTTCCATGCATTAGATCAGTCGTTTGGGAGCAGTTTTATCAGTCTACAGCAGAGCATCGGTATATTTTACTTTCCTTGTCATTGAGAATAAATTGTAATTGTTTTTTTTCTGTTATGAATGATGAACATTGTAAGAAAAAGTTGATTATGGAAATAAAATAAATTTTTTTTTTACCCACGTTTTCTCTGTGTAAGCTTTGCACTCTTTCCTCTGGAAGTAATACCAACCGAACTCGGACTCCTGAGGTCCCAGATCGGGGTGTTACAATACTATTGATCCTCGTCCTTGTAGCGTATAGTTTCTGACAAAAGTTCATCTTTCCCTCGTGTGAATGAAACTTATTTAGCTGTTATTTTCTGAAAAATTTATGACCAAGATGCTCATTATTTCATGCCATGCAGCTAAATCTTCAAATTCACTTTCCTTAAGTATCTCCCTGTGTGTGAGAGAGAGAGAGAGAGAGAGAGAGAGAGAGAGAGAGAGAGAGAGAGAGAGAGAGAGAGAGAGAGAGTTAATATTGGTCAAGGTTCTGTCCGCTTTCATTTGAATTGTAGAATCCATTAAGGGGGTGTTCTAGAGATACCAGCCCAATAAATCGATACTTTTAACCAAAAGTTTGGGCCTAGTGAAAAAAGGACCTTAGTTCATTCTAAGATTAGAGGAGAGAACAGATCATGTGATTTGACAAAACACAATTTTTTGTGTTTTGAAATCACCACCATCCATTGTAAAATAATGACGTTATCACTTTTGGTGGCTCCCACTGCTTGCACAATGAATGGTAATTTTTTCCTTGAAAAGCAAACTTAAGCAGATCCCAACCAGTTATACAATTATACCATTGGGTTTTGAACCTGCAACGTCCCAACAAAAGGTAACGTGCACTAGCTGCTCCTACCAGACAAACGGATCCCCCGTTGGTGATGAATGGTAATCTTAGTGCACAGTGGACATCTGAATTTTGAAGCTCTTAAAAATTAAAATTTCTGCTTATACAATGCAACTAGACTGTATAAAATGTGCTTTTGGCTAAACAAACCATAGTGATCATATCTATAGGGCTTGATCTAAAAACAAAAAATCAAGAAAGCATGAAAAGTTGATGTTTTCTGATAGAAAGTTTAGTGCACACACAGAGAAAGATAAAGGGAAAGAAATAATGTTTGGTCATGGTGCTACAATTGTCCAATCTATTCGGAATCATGGGTGTACGCTGGAGAGAGAGAGAGAGTACTCAACCAATCTGCCCATATATCCAAAGAATATCAACAACAATTCTCATCATTTTATTAAAAGATTTTGATTTCAATTTGAAATGCCTGCATCTCCTCCATTCTCTTCCCACTTACCAAAAACATGGGAACTAAGAAGCTTTTATAGATTCTGCAACAAGGACACCTAAATAGGAGTGAGGCAATCCCTTTAAAAAAATGTTTCTTGTTGACAAATTGGTGGACGTAAACCATGAAAGGAATAAGTGTCTTTTAAAATACAGAGGGATAAAAGAAAAGGTGACAAAATCTCAATTCCCTAAAAACATGAGGTAACCGGAAAAAATAATGAAAGTTGGCTTCATCTGTAAGGTTGGAAAAAAGGCATGAACTATATGCTCTCAAATCATTGAAAAACATGTGAAGAAACTATACATTCTAAAAATGATATTCATGATAGTTTGTTATAGTTGTCATTTTTCTTTTTAAGTTCACTAAGGTTATCATCTTTGCACGGGACTACACTCGTTCCATCTTTAGTAATAGTGTAGAATGTAGATATAGACGTCTCTGTTTTAATGAATCTTTGGCATGCTATTCCAAAAGATTTAATTGAAAGAACCAATAGGTTTTCTACTAGTTTAGCATTTCAATCCGTGTAGACATTTTGGTTTAAGAGTAAAGGACAATATTTGTGCTCTGTCATTTTAGGATGTTGGTATGTGATTGATTTTTCTGTATAAATACTCTCGGAGCTGTCCCCTGGACAACTTGCTTATTAAAAATATATAAATAACAGGAAATTCACTTTGCATTTTAAGGTCAAAAGAACTCATAAACTCTGATGATCCTTTTACAAGAACATGGTTTCCAAGCTAAAAGGACTAACAAGTCCCCTTCCAATAAAAGAACTGTGATAAACAATGGATAAAGCCTTCATGAAGGGACTCCTTGAATATAAGCTCCATATGACACAAGAAATATGAGGAAAGCATTTCCCTAATTACTAAGCATTCGTGAAGGGTTGGAAAAAATATATAAAAAAAGACTAGTCTTTGATGCAAAGTGTAAAATGATCCTTTCGACAATACCGTTCATACCCCTGACAGGGAACGAATGACTGTGTCATTGTTCACTCCCAACTAGGGGTGTCAACGGGTGGGGTTTGGTTCAACCCAGGTGAAACCAGACTTGGATTAGATTTTTGGGTATGGTATTGGGTCTGAATCCAGTTCTAATCGGGTCTACTATAAGAGAAACCTTACCTAGACCCAATAAGAACTACACGAACCAGGCTCAGACCATCTCCGGTAAAATAATATTTTTTATCTTTTTTACATTAAAAAATTGCTGATCGTAATCGAAACTCGAGTTGGACCTGGGTCTGGTATAAAATTTCACAAATTATATCGGGGTCCATGTATTAATAGGACCTTCGAATCTGGACGCCTGTATTAATCAGGTTTTCTTATTTGTCACACCCAAACCCTATAGGGTTTGGTCCGGGTAAATTAAGCCGGTTGACACCTCTACTCCCAACTGCCAAGATAAACTCACTTTGGGGCTGGACCCGAGCCTGCGGGGTAGCTAGCTTGTTTTGAGGGAAATTTACATATAGGTGCTTTATGCATATTGAATTTACATTTAGCTGTCTCAGTTTTTTAATATTTAATATAAATGCTTGATTTTTTTCAGAAATTTCTTTGATTGATGAGTAGCGTGGCGACATTTTGCTAATAAAAGCACCAGAAAATAAAAAATTTCAAATTCTTACCAGAAAAAGGCCGCCACTATATTTCAATTTAAGCTTTTGTCTTGGCTGGTAGGAAATGACTGAAATACCTCTCTCTCTCTCTCAGCAAAGCTTCTCCTGTCACTCTCACTCAGACTAAAGCACTTACACACACACAGAGAGTGTGCCAGGTTCATGGGGCCCTACCCTTGAAGAAGACCCTCTTATCTCCTAAATTTGAGGGTGGGTTTTGTTCATGTTCAGTGGCTCTGGTTATACAGTATCCAGTTATCCATTCTACAGGAGCAATACAGGCCAACCCTTCAATTTGGTTCTTGTTCCTTTCTTTTTGGGGCACAACTGAACGTGGGTCTAGTTTCTTTCCTCCTTTTTGGGCGCAACCTCATTGGAAGAGTCAATCTTGCGATCCTTTCTTGGTCATCGTGCCTGCGACTCTCTTTTTGTGCCTGCTGCTAAAACAAGGTATGGATGTCTATCAATGTAACGAAGGCAACTGATAGTGTATCTTTATCTACCAGATAGTTGGTGTGACTGAATTGCTTGTTCTCGATTGTGTAGGATTCTTGTAGTGAGTAACTGTGGCCATTGACAGATTTTAATAATTGGGCGTCTGTATTTTTTGTCTAACAGGCATTTTTTATCCTCTTTTTGCTTGAATTCTGCATATGGTGCATGTTGGTCATCATCCGTGTCATAAAAAATGTATTCATTTTTTAGCTTGAAGCTTTTTCTAGGTTCTACGGCCAATCTTGGTGGTGATAAATGTCAGGTGTGAGTTCAATAAAATGTCCGTTTTCTTGTATTACACTGTGGACGATATTAATCTAATAATTGGTTCTTCATTTAAAAAAAAGTCCAATGATTGATTCCAAACTTTTAAACGTACTTTTACATTTCTATGTTTGTGAATTGTTTTCATTCTTCTTCTGATTCATTGATGTGATCTGCTGTTTGTGGATGAATTCTTGAGGTCACAGATTTTCACCTTAAACCATTTGCGCTATGAATTTTTTATTGGCCTTCTCTTATTCTTTCTTCTTTTGAGAAGTGGACATTTGTATTCTTTAGCGTCATGTATCAGAAGGCTGCGGATTCAATTTTCCCTGTCAAATATAATTGTCTGAACGTTATTAAGTTATAGATAGTTTGTTTTCCGTACGGTTATTTATTTATTTATTTCTCATTTATAATTGAAACTGGTTAACCATGTAATTTAAATATTGTGTATTAAGGTGGTATAAATTACAAAATATTGCAGTAAACTCTTGGAAGAATTAAAATTTGGAAAGGATGTTTTCTTGATTTATGAGTGTAAATAAAATTGTAGCACTTATTTTTTATTTCTTTGTTGCTTTGGCCTTCCGGCTTTCATTTTCTGCATGTGCTGGTGCCTTTTTTACAGATATCACTTATATGGTAATGCAAAGTTTCCATAATAAAATTGGTTTGTGATGATTTAAATTTGCCAGGATGTCACCGCCAAAGGCCTTAGACTATGACACTATAAATGATAATGTGAAAAAGGTTGCGTATGCTGTCAGAGGAGAGCTATATCTCCGAGCTTCTGAGCTTCAGAAAGAAGGGAAGAAGGTAACGTAATGCTGTCTTTCATGTTTCGTAATAGTGATAAAGAATTCATTTTGAAATTTACACTTAATCATTAATCTACAATTTTATCTTGATGTATTGAATTGGTTAGTGCAAAAGTAGCTTCCTCATGACAACATTTTATTTGTCTTTATGTTCTGTGAAAGAATCACTTCTTTGCTTTCTTCATCAAATGTTTAATTACAAATTCAAAACTTATGGAATGATTTTTTCTTGAAGAAATCTGAATTTACACAGGTGGTACCATGGTCCCACAAGAGGGAAATGGATGAAACTTCTCTACCCGAAACTCTATGATGTATACATAAAATAGTGTCAGGAATCCCATTATACGAAAGAAAATCTATAGGAAAGAATTAATCCTCAAAAGAGAAAAAGCAAATATAGGATGTGACACTTTGTATCCGAAACAAATACATGAAAGCTTGCAGTAAATCCTAGAACTTTCATTGGCAGTTTGACATTGTTCTATCTGTGATTACCGATAACCTTTCTTACTGCTGAATTAATATATTTATAGTGTTCTTTGCTAGCGGACTGAAGCTTTTCTTTAACATTTTTTTTAATGTTTCATGCATGTGGCCAAATAATCATGTAAAACAGGTTTTTCTTTCTTGTTCCTTTGAGGTATATGTGATGGTGAATTTTGTTCTCCGCATTGTGCTTCTTTAGTACTTAGCCACAGTGATTTGTCAGGAACTGTTTTCTTTGGCTTATGAAGAGTTAGACTTCCAAAATGTAATAAATTTCTGTAAATTTGAGATTAAACATGACATCTGACGTGTAATAAAATTAGATTGTCAATGTTATGTTCTTCCAATGGTTGGCTTGGTGGTTTATTTGTGTAATTAAATCAGATGGCTTTCATGGAGCCATATGGTCCTATGGAAACTTGAATTTGTTGTGAACTGTTTGAAGGTGTTTCTATGTATCTCTTCTTGCATATTAATTACTGGCAAAAGAAACCAATAATATCTTTTTTAAGTTGAAAGAACATCTCATACATGGGCTAGCATGATCGGTTGTATCTTCTATAGCTAAATAGTCTGAAATATCTAAATATGTTGTATGCCTTAATAATCTTAGTTACTTTTGTTTATTACTATGTTATCTTTTTTTTTTCCATGAAAATAATTTCATGTCTTTTACTGGAATGACCTCCAAAATACAATAGTTTTGGTCTACTCATGATCCCATATATTTTTTGCAGATTATTTTTACAAATGTTGGAAACCCACATGCTCTAGGACAGAAGCCGCTTACATTCCCTCGGCAGGTTCATTACTATTACATTTTTCACTTCTATTTGGATACTTGAAGTGTTCCTGTAATTTTTTTTCTTTCGATGTTTGTGTTGTTTGTAAAACTTGCTCATGAAGTAGATCTTGACATGAAGAAACTTTGGTTGTTACGAAACACATGCAGTGAAATTTAACCATTCTTCCTTTCCTATTTTCTCATTTTCAATATTTTTTGTATTAAATTGTTACTGCTCAGTGTATTTTGAGCATTTAGGATTTCAGTTATTTTTTCCCGGAGAAAAATAAATCACGTTTTATGCTGGTTTATTCCTCTTTCAGATTTAAATGCATAGATGCATCTATCCATTTATTTTTTCATTATTCAAAGTCAACTAGGGAAAATATCTGCTTTAGATAATTTAGTATGTGGTCACTTACAGGTGATAGCATTATGTCAAGCACCATTTTTGATGGATGATCCCAATGTGGGACTTGTATTCCCTGCTGATGCTATTGCAAGAGCAAAACATTATCTTTCTTTGACATCAGGTGGACTAGGTAGGTGATGTGTTTATATGCTTTCTTGTTTGGTTTGGAGCAAAATATAGCCTCTTGAAGGTTGCTGAACCAAAATTATCATCAGATTACAGTTAATTAAATATCATGCTTCTTTAAACAAATAGGTGCTTACAGTGACTCAAGGGGTCTACCAGGAATACGGAAGGAAGTGGCTGATTTTATTGGAAGGCGTGATGGGTATCCAAGGTTCTTTGCTGCCTTCTGATCAAAATATTTCTGCTTTTATTCACGTATCTTTTCCTTTGATATAACATTAATATTCTTTCTTGATATGGCCTTTGAAGGTTGAATTTTTGTATTCATGGATTCCACAAGCTTGTTAGATATTGTTAGAAAGTACGCGGAAAGATATAACAAGAATGCTTAATGCATTCACACGGTCCAATGAATGGACAAGCACAAACCCATGATGGAGAATATAGAAATAGTCCACAAAGGGACAACACAAGAAGCCTTCAAAGAGGCAACACATAAAAAACATGAGATTTATTGAATAAGGGCTTGAAAAACCATTAAATACAAGAGAGGGGGAACCCCCTATTTATACAAAAAAGGTGAAGAGGTGAGAGCCATTGAGGGCTCCCACGTATGGTCGTTGGAGCCCCCAATGGTCATATTTATGACCATTGGGGGTCCAACGACTACATGTGGGACCCCCAATGTTTTGATAAAAAAGCAATTAAAAAAGGAAAAAATAAAAATTAAATAAAGAAAAATAACTTATGTAATGAAAATAGTTGTTTCTAAAAACAACTATGTAGAATGACTAAAATACCCCTATCAGGTATTTCACACACACACACACACACACACATATATATATATATATATAGTATATATATTTTAACACCCCCCTCAAACTTTACGGGGAGATGACCGAAAGTTTGGGAAGTAGGAAAATAAGATGGAGAGCTTTAGTGAAGAAGTCCCAGTCTTCAAAGAAAAAACTGCATCTTTATGGTATTTCAGAAAATTCGTGCAACTCTAAGTCTTCAAAAAAGCCTTTATTGGTGATCATCCCCAAGTCTCTTCAGTGGTTATCTCTATGATGAGGGTATCACAACTTAAAGATCCTGCAGAGAAAGAACAAACCAAAAGAAGACTCAAAGTACACAAGAAAAAAGAAAAATATTCTAACCCAAGAGTTGCAACAATAATATATTGAAAAGCAAGAGTGGTTTAAGCAAGGTAGTAACAACTTTTCAATTAATTAGATAAAGGCAGAATTCCTCAAGGACGACGGTGAATCATAATTATCTTATTTTAAAGGGCATGATCCACTAATATGAAATAAACATACTAATTTCTCAAAAAAGTGTCTATTAAGAGACATTTCAAACAAATCCCAGAAAAGGATATCTAAATGGAAGATCATAATGGGATAATGAATCTTTATTTATCAAGAGCTACTTAAGCATTTCAATACTATGTGAAAAAGTCTTAAAAAAAAAAGCAATGTACGATGTCTACAAGGAGACAATGCATACGAAGAGCACCAACTTCCACAAAGGGATATGTGCACAAAGGTATAAAACAATGAATCCTTATTAAAAGAAGTGCAAAAAGTTCCATGCATTAGAAAGAGCTACTTAACTTCATGCTAATACATACATTATACATCACTTTTATGCATAATTGTGAAAATGTCATCAAGACTAAAAGAACATAAAGTTCGAAAGATGACTTTAATGTGAAAATATCTTTAATAAGATCAAGTCCAAAGATGACTTGATTAACCCAAAAGAATCACAAGGAGGCTAAGTGCATAAAGGCACAAAGAACTACTTGCAAAGGAGTGCAAATATAAGGAAGTCTTCAAGGAGACCATATGCACAAGGGCACAAAAGAGACCACACATTATATAGTTAAAGCATGTTTAATACACATAAATCAATAATGAAGAGACAATTTTATCAATAATGAGGCACATTGTGTTTCCTCATAAAGGCATGCAATCAATAATGAAACAAGTGTGCACAAAGGCACATTGCATAAATAGAAACACAAATGCTCAAAGATATAAAAATAAGAACATTTATTGAAGTGAATAGGAGCTTTGCTCGAAAGCTTAACACCACGAGCACTTAGTGTGCAAAATTCACAAATCCATCATAGGGTAAATGCCAAAAGCTATGTCACATGGGTGCGGGTGAGGGCGCGGGTGCGGGTGCGGGGATTCGGCACTTCCAAAAAACCCGGGTGCGGGGGTGCGGCAGGGGCAAAAATGTCAATATATATAGGGGGTCGGGATTTTAAAAAAAATCGAGCAGCTGACAGCTGCTGCTGTCAGCCAGCTGACAGAGCTGCTTTTTAAAAAAAAAATCGAGCAGCTGACAGCTGCTGCTGTCAGCAGCTATCTGTCAGCTGCTGTCAGCAGCTGTCTGTCAGCTGCTGTCAGCCAGCTGACAGACAGCTGCTGTCAACAAATTTTTTTTTTTAAAAAAAATTCGCAGCATAGGGCAAATTTTAAAAAAAAAAAAAATCCAAAAAAAAAAATGGACCTAAATGATCCTGGGTGCGGTCAACGCACCCAGGATCGGGTTGACCGCACCCGGTGCCGCACCCGCACCCGCACCCGCGTCGAGTCGCGTCGACGCGGGTGCGGCACCCTGCTAGCCGAATCCCTGTGACATAGGCCAAAAGGTAACTGTGATTTCCAAATATGCATATTATCAATGAAACATAATGCAAAAACATGTTGATAGTCATTTTTCACTTAGAAAATTTCATTGATCATACAATTTATAAGTTAAGACCCTTTGAAAAAGCACATAAATCTTTACAATAGTTTTTTCACTACAAACAATCACCTCATTAGACCTCCAAAACCCACAGATCAAGTGTATCAGCGACTAGACCAAGAGCATAAAAATGTCACTAAAGGGCCAAAGACACACACGAAAGTGTGTACAAAACACCTTTTGTCTACATAAAATGATACTTGAAATGAGTGTATCAACGACTAGAACAAGAGTACAACAACCAACAATGGGCTAAAAAGTCACACACAAAGGTGTGAACAAACATCTTTTGTCTACATATAATGACACTCAAAATCAAATATGTTCAACAACTAGAACAAGAGTACAAAGCCAACCATGGGATAAAAACACACACGAAAGTGTGACTAAAACACCTCTTGTCTACATAAAATGACACTTGAAATGAGTGTATCAGCGACTAGAACAAGAGCACGAAAGCCAACCATGGGCTAACATCACACACAATGGTGTGAAACAACAACTCTTGTCTACATATAATGACACTCAAAATAAGTGTATCAACTACTACAACAAGAGTACAAAAGCCACTAATGGGCTAAACAAATCACACACAAAAGTGTGAACCAACATCTATTGTCTACATATGGTGACACTTAGATAAAGGGCATAAAAGGAAAGACAATTGAGGCAAGAAGGCTTGTAAAAAATATCATTTTTTCAATATATCAAGAAACACTATGGTTTCAAAAGTTAGACATCCATCATAGGTACATATAATTAAGAACATCCATAATAAAATCAATGACCAAAGAACAAACGAGTGATACCACACACTCACAATCAGAGATCACATAACATATTTTTTAGAGTCAAACTACAAGTTGACAATCTAAAAAGACATAACACGAGGTGTACATAACTCACCCCAATAAACATGGCTGTAATAATAACAAGGCCAAGAAAATTGATGCATTATATAAAGTTTGTGATGGACAATAGAAATGCCATAAGAAGGCAATAAGCACTTACAAAAATCATTTTTCAAATAGGTGATTTTATAAAAAGAGCCGATTTGAAAAAGTCAAATCAAAGATCCAATAATGGTAGATAATCAATTTTAGATAAAGCGCAATCATATGCACAACAATATGCCTTATGACAACAATTTTGCATAAACACGGATCATGCTTAACATAATCAATTCTTCAAAATGAAGTTAAAAAAGTATATTATGAGACAAACACAACAAGAAATATTAAGCAAATAATGCATATGAAGTTTTTAGAAGGATCTCTAATCATGAATACTTGAAAGATAATCCAACAATTTATATAGAGGCTATGAAAATATGCCAATCATTTATTCATAATGCAATCTATTTTGTGTGATTATGACACATTTTTAGAGAAAATTGAATTAACATTATAAAATGTGTTCAAGACATCTAAAAATCAAACTAGAGATGAACAAAAATCTAAGATCATTCTCAAGCATTATCAATCTAAGAATTAGTTTTGTATTATGAAAAAACATCTTAAAGTTATCAATTGTAATGAAATATACAAAAATACTAATTACAAAAGATAACACGAGAGTTTTAACCGAGGCATATGAATAAATAAAAGAAACCATATGAGCGACCAAATGCATACATTCTCATAGAGAGATCAAAAGCACTCATGCAAAAATTAAAGCCATATGTCTCATACAAAAGACATGCTTCCAATCAAGTTTAAGTATGTATGCAAGTTTAAGCACGTAATATATTTTATGAAATAAGACATCATTATCAAATTATTTTAAGATAAGAATATGATTGACGAACCATCTAGAATTAATAATTCATGATTATATATATGTATATACATATATATATATATATATATATATATATTAGAGTTATTTTCGAAAAAACTTTGAGATTCAAACATGATACATATATTTCGTTTCCTTGGAACAAGTTCAACGATGATTAAAATACTAAAAATTTCAAAAAAAACATACATTTTGTTTTTTATTTTAATCATACAATATATATATATATATATATACAATGATAAAGAAAAACAAGTGTTTTTCTCATGCTTAATGCATGGGCTAAATACTTGAAAAAAGTAAAAATACATACCAAGTAACTCCAAGGAGAAGAGAGAGAATACAATACAACGATGTTGCTTAAGTCCTTCTTTCCAACCAAATCCTCTTGTAGCCGATAGAGACGTGATAAAACACTCTCTTGGCAAGTGATGAAACACACCTAGCCAAGTAAGGAAACACTCCTTGCAAGAACAAGGTGATAACACACCTTTGCAAATGAAGCACGGAAATCAAGGGAGAAGCTTTTCAAAATCTAAAAAATTCTGTGGCTCTGATACCATGTTAGAAAGTATACAAAAAGATATAACAAGAATGCTTAATGCATTCACACGGTCCAATGAATGAACAAGTACAAACCCACGATAGGGAATATAAAAATAGTCCACTAAGAGACAACACAAGAAGCCCTCAAAGAGGCAACACCTATGTCACATGGGTGCGGGTGCGGGGGTGCGGCACTTTCAAAAACCTTGGGTGCGGGGGTGCGGCAGGGGCAAAAACGTAAATATATATATATATATATAGAAGGGGGTCCGGGGGGTTCCCCCCAAGATTTTTTTTTTTAAAATTTCGTAGCCCATTTCATAGGGCAATTTTTAAAAAAAAAAATCCCAAAAATGGACCAAAATGACCCTGGGTGCGGTCAACGCACCCAGGATCGGGTTGACCGCACCCAGTGCCGCACCCGCACCCATGTCGAGTCGCAGCGACGCGGGTGTGGCACCCTGCTAGCCGAATCCCTGTTACATAGGGAAACACATAAAAAATATGAGATTTATTGAATAAGGGCTTGAAAAGCCATGAAATGCAAGAGAGGGGGAACCCCCTATTTATACAAAAAAGTGAGGAGGCGAGAGCCATTGGGGGCTCCCACATATGGTCGTTGGAGCCCCCAACGATCATATTTATGACCGTGGGGGGTCCAACGACTACATGTGGGACCCCCAATGCTTTGATAAAAAAGCAATTAAAAATGGGAAAAATAAAAATTAAATAAAGAAAAACAACTTATGTAATGAAAATAGTTGTTTCTAAAAACAACTATGTGGAATGACTAAAATACCCCTATCGGGTATTTCACACACACACACACACATATATATATATATATATATATATATACACTTATAAGTATATATATATACATATATTTTAACAAATATATCATGCAACATATTTTATTGTGTTCTCACTCTAGGTATGCTTGATTCGGATAAAGGTGCCATGTGTGAAAGGGCTATCAATGACATTCTGAAGCCTTTTCATCATCTGCTTTTGTTCATGTGTCTTCTCCTGTGATTTATCATGATTTTTCTTTCTTGATATGAATACTCTGAAGAAATTATCTCTGTATCTTATGTTGTAATTATGTATATGTGGATTCCACAGGTTTGTTAGATATATCATGCAACATATGTTATCTTGTTCTCATTCTAGTTATGCTTGATTTGGAAAAAGGTTCCACGGTGAAAAGGATTGCCGATAACATTTTGAAATATGAGACATGACTCAAAATGAGCATAATGTAGAAGTCGGGCTATGTTATGTTATGTCATACCTTTTTTTTACCACCTAAACTCATGTTTCAATCTCTGTCTCCTACCCTCTGGTGTTCAGAAGGGTAATGTTCCAAATACAACTTATGGTGAAAGAAGAGGAGACCTAGTGTTATTGTGGCTTTTAGGGTCAATAGATTTCCTTATCCAAAAACAATTGTCACATTTCAAATATGCATTACTTGTCATAGGTTGTTCTCTTGTCACCTTGTTTCTATTTTGAGATGTTTTCTTGTTTGGAGACCTGATGCTATCAGTTTTGCACAAGTTACAAGATGAGTTACCTTTTGTTGCACCTGTGGCAGTGATCCGGAACTCATATATCTCACAGATGGTGCTAGCAAAGGAGTAATGCAGATGTTGAACACCATCATTCGCAACAACAGAGATGGGGTAAAGCTTTTTGTTATATGGACTTTTAGGATTTCTTTAATGAGACACATACAAGATAGTTGTATAAAGACATTGCATGCATCTTCAAGAATCTGAGCCTTGAACAGCAGTATATAATGGGACCTCCAACACCTGTTCTAGTAGTTGAAATTTACTATATGCTGCAAGCTCAGCATCTCTGAATACCTGTTTTTATTTTTATTTTAACATTTATTTTTATCAGGCGTGCACCTAATGATTGCAGATATATTCTCTCTCCAATCTTAAATCAAACTAAAACCTATCAGAGTGACTTAATCTGAAAATTACCAAAGTAAAGTGCTGCGCATGGAGTTCATATAGATTCATAAAAATATACTGAAAGCGAGTTACAGAAAAATGTGACGGCCAAAAGGTTCTTCCATTAGAGGTTGAACCACCTTGGAACTTCAGAAGACATCATTATTATAAGGTGGTCCTTATGGAACCATTTGGATATCTAATGAATGTGTCGGACTTGCAAGCGTAAAATCTTTAAGAAATTGAACCTGCTAAGTTTTCCTTTGGTTGCCACGGTTTATTACAGATGCTCAAGATGTGTGTCATAAAGAGTGTTTAAAATGTAGGACGTATTTAGACCATGAAGCGTGTCAGCTAAGTTTTCTTTTGGTTGCTGCGACTTGTTACAGATGCACAAGATGTTTGTCATAAAAGAATGTTTAAAATGTAGAGTATATTTAGATCATGACATGAGTCACAAACGATTTAAAAATTTGTCTAGATCATCCAGATAGCATGTTACACAGTGCATTTTTGTAATGATTTTAATTAAAATTCTGTAGGAATGTACAAAGCACTATATGAATGATCTTACATTCTGTGTTAGTTGATTTGTCATTCTTATGATAACCCATGATCTCATATGTGTTTTAATTAGGCACTTGTCTTCTCCCTAATCTGCTGAATAATCATATATGTGCAGATTCTTGTTCCTGTTCCCCAATATCCTCTTTATTCCGCTGCCATATCATTGTATGGTGGGTCGCTTGTCCCATATTACCTGGAAGAGTCAGCAAACTGGGGCCTTGACATAAAAAACCTACGTCAGGCGGTAGCAGAGGCCCGTCACAAAGGAATAACTGTAAGTTTTGCTTCTTTTATGGGTTTTCTATGGAAGGTCATGCATGCTCAGCTACAAACACCCATGTGTGGAAGCTAGCAAGCAGCCACACCTCATCAAGTACTTATTTTCTAATGGGGGAGAAGATTGTGACCTGCTTGAGTTATGGGGTCAAAACATTGTGGCTATGGGCCACATATGAAATGAGTGAAGACTGTAAAGCTTGAGTTAGAACCTCTTGGGTGTAATCCTTTGGGTTAATTATCTTTTCAATATCAGAGTTAACATGTCCAGTATGATGCATTTTAAAAATAATTAAGCCCAAATATACTTCCAACTTAACGACCTCTCAATAATGTGTAAAATTTAGCTTCATATAAGCATGACTGTCACTTGTTTGCAAATCCAGGTTGGTAGTCCACATTTCTTTTGGTTCCAGGCATTCCACTAGTTGTGGTGTCTGGGGGATTTCATCTGTTTTTGAGTTTTGTCTTTATTTAGACTTTTTCAAAGAGATTTTCTAGAATAAAAGATTATTTCATTAAATCATCTGTTTCAAATATTGCTTCTGTGCTTAGTTCCTGATTATGTTTATGTTGTGCAATTTGATTATCTGTCTCTATAAACTCATTCACAATGCTGCTGAGAATTCAGGTCCGAGCTATGGTTATCATAAATCCTGGAAACCCAACTGGCCAGTGCTTAAGTGAAGCTAACCTGAGGGAACTGTTGGAATTTTGTTTTGCTGAAAATCTAGTCCTACTTGCTGATGAAGTTTATCAACAAAATATTTATCAGGATGAGCATCCATTCATAAGCGCGAGGAAGGTATACTTATAAAAAATCCTTCAATTGTTAATCTGTTTTAACATGTATTCACCTTAAAAACTATTTAAATGTTCTTTGTGCTACCAGCTTCTAATGGATATGGGCCCACCCATTAGCAAAGAAGTCCAACTTGTGTCATTCCATACCGTGTCCAAAGGATATTGGGGTGAATGTGGACAACGTGGAGGATACTTCGAGATGACAAACATCCCCCCAAAGGTTTTTAATTTGCAAAATATATCATCTGTTTGTCTTTCTAAATAAGTTTGCATGTCTTCACCGAATTCAAGAACTGCTAGGTCATTTGTCATTTCACCTAAACCATTTTCTTAGACTGCTGACGACTGATTGTGAATGGCCAGTACATATGCATTTCCTTCAATTAAATATGGAGTGGCTCTCCAGAAAAGCATCATTACTTACGTTTTGTATGTCATACTCATTTCCTTTGTTCTGTTTCCTCCATTCTGTTGATGATTGGTGCAGACAGTTGATGAAATTTACAAAGTTGCATCAATATCTCTCAGTCCAAATGTTCCAGGCCAGATATTTGTAAGACAATCCATACTTCAACTAATATTGTTACTGCACACTAACTGAGATTCTGAATCTGATTGAGGTTATACGTGTTTCAGTTCCTGCTTGATAAGTTCTTTGTGTTCTACTAATTATGCAATAATTATGTGAGTGTATTTCACTGGTGCATTTATAATATGCAATGTGCGAGGGCCCTTTGGCGATACTTAGGTTTGTTATATAAAGAATGGAATTCTGCATTTCAGGTAGGATTGATGGTTAATCCCCTCAAACCAGGAGACATCTCATACCTGAAATATGAGCAAGAGAGGTACATCACTACCATCTCTCTCTCTCTCTCTCAGAGGTAGCTGGTGGAACTTTGCATGCAAATGTAGCTCATACAAGAGAAATACTCTTTTTATACATGCATACATGCATTTGTTGAAAGGGTTTTGACCCAATTGTTTTGTCCTAATGAAATCATTATTTACACAATACCCCCATTTCATTACCTATAATAATACAGGCAAAATATGTAATTTTCCAAACCAAAATTTCACATGCTTGGCAGTGTGACATCAGCCAAACAAATGGCTGGAGCCTGGAACACTTTCCCCCATTGTAGAATGTATGATTTCCATGTTCAGGAGCATCTTATGCCTGTTATCTATATGGCTGCTGCATGATAAATGCAGAATAAGTGCTTGTAGATCTATGCTTTTAAAATATGATGTACATTATTCATGGTGTCGTGGTAATATTTATGGTGAAATATGCAGCAAGGCAGTCCTTGAATCTCTAAGGAGAAGAGCACACATAATGACCAATGGATTCAACAGCTGCAGAAATGTAGTCTGTAATTTCACAGAAGGTGGGCCAGAGAGAGAGAGAGAGAGAGAGAGAGAGAGAGAGAGAGAGAGAGAGAGAGAGAGAGAGAGAGAGAGAGAGAGTATTAATCTATTGCACTTTTGGTTGCAGGAGCTATGTATTCCTTCCCACAAATACGTCTACCACCTAGAGCAATTGAAGCTGCAAAGAAAGCTGGAAAAGTCCCTGATGTCTTTTATTGTCTGAAACTTTTGGAAGCAACTGGCATTTCAACTGTTCCAGGCTCTGGCTTTGGTCAGAAAGAAGGGTAACCAACTTTTCAGAAAGTTTTGAGGCACAATTTTGTTAATAAATGAAAAAAGAAGTGCAGAACTAAATCAAGTGATATGCTCTGATTTGTATTATCTGCCGGTTTCTCAGTGGTCACCACATATTCATGTGTTAGACCTAGCAACCAGAACAACTATTTTTTCTCCAAGCAATCCAACTCTTAGTTAACATCCCTACCGTGGTTCACCAACTAAATGCATGTCTGGTTCATGCTTGTGTGCACCATAGTCACAAATATCGGAGATATTTTCAAAATGTCCGATATTATTGCTGTAAATTCAGCAAACGATAATATAGGTAAAATATCAAGATATTTTGAAAATAATCACCAATTTGCTAATATCATGATATTATCAATTAGTTTTACTGTTTTTTATTTATTTTTTATATTTTAAATATGTTTTTCTTCTTTCTTTTACATTTTTTCCTTATTTCTTTTATTATTTATGTATTTTTTGTCTAAACATGATATTTTCTTACTTATGTTTGTTATTTTTATATTTTTTAAGCCCCAAAGTTTTCCCGAGACTTATCACCAAACCTATAATATCGCGAAAAATAGCATCGCCAATATATAGCCAACATCAATATTTGTGACTATGGTGTGCACACACATGGTATAGGTGTAGGAGTCATACTGTACCATTATTGTCAAAAGTGTGAAGTTTTTATTCAAAATTTTGGTGATGTTGAACATGGAATAAAATCTCTCTGATGGAGGTTAATTTTGAGATGTTTTTCAAACATTAGTTTGCTCAAACACTTCCAGGATCAAATAGTCAACAGAATGTCTAAGTGAGTAGGGAATTCCTTCTTCTTTTTATGACAGAACACTAGGGAATTCATGTATGTGGATTCATCTATAGGTTCTAGACGATGCTTGAAAAAGTTCTGATCCTTTTACTTTTGGATCATAAATCATGTCTGTGTTATGAAGTCATACTTTTCTGATCTACATTCAGTTGATGGGATTTCTGTCATAGAATATGACATTGCATTTCTGATGCAGGGTTTTCCACTTGAGAACCACCATCTTGCCAGCAGAAGAAGACATGCCCCAAATTATGGCTAGTTTCAAGAAATTCAATGATGAATTCATGGAGCAGTATGAAGACTATCGAGCCAAATCAAGACTCTGAGGAACAAATGGTTACATAAGATTTCAATAGTATCAGTATGTCGATGTTCAATGATGCAAGTTCACAAGTTTATCAAATAATTGTTAGCTTGTATGGTGTGGGTTCATTTGCATTGTTCCACTGATTGTACCTGACCCTCATCCTTCCCCTTCTGTTTCCACTATGACTGTTCGGCATCTTGATGGAGAACATAAAGCTACTTAGCCTATACATTAAATGCAACAGTGAAGAAGTTCAAAACTAAGGGAGAGGAGAGCAGCACACCCTTTAAACTCATACTCAGCATAACCTTTTTCAAATTAGGAAAGGGAAGAATTTCAGACCAGCCTTCTTCCTTTTTAAGGCAATATTTCTATTCTCTGTTCACGTGTGCGCTTTGGGCCACTAAACTGGGGGATGGGCTTATCGAAAGACAAGTAATCCTTATGATATTCAACATATTTAGTAGTTAGTAGTTGGTTATTCTTCTGTGCAAACATAGGAACATTGCTTTCTTTTCTCTTCAGTTTTTAGATACAGATTGAGAAAGCATTTCATTGACAATAAGAGGACTAAAAGGAATCAAACGGCCTAAAAGATACATATGGTCGTCGTCACAGTGTTCTATGCATTGAGGAGATTTCTTGGATAAAAAATGACTGTCTAAAAAACATTGTTGGCAATATTGGAGAATATTTCTAGGACAAAGCACCAACTCAGTATTTGATTGTCCCTCTTGCCTTCTAAGAGCTTAGCAGATCGAACATTTGATGCCAAACTCTGCAGGTAGAGTTTGCTATTTTGAGTTAAAAGGGCAAGTAGTAAAGAAATGCTCATCAATTTTTCCACAACATTTCTGAATAAAATTTTGCAGCTAACCATGAAAAAAACCTCCCTTATTCAACTTCGATGGTAAGGAAGAATTCGTGGCCAACAAACATGGAATGTTCAAATGATATGGCCTTGTTCCATGATCCATAAAGAGAGAAATATGGAGTAAAAAACCCCTGAACAGAACTCTCTCTCTCATGAACATATCTGCAGCTGTTGCCATGATACAAATTTTATGCTAATTCTCCAGTGACTAATCTGGATAACTTTAAACAAATTACTGGATAACTAAGCATAGATTCTGTTAAATAGAAGGCGAAGACTAAACTGTATCTCAAGACTGAGGATATAAAATGGAGAAATTCTAAAAACCATTTGGCAATTGAATCAAATATCTTAGCCACAGAACTGTTAAGCGAGTCCAATACCAACCCGTCATTGAGTAGAAAATAATCAAATGGTCTCTCAGCAGATAGTTGATACCATGTTGCACTCAAGTGCTACCTGCTTCAATATGCTGTTATCCAAGCAAAATCTGAAATACGCCAAACACCACAATGTGGAAAATTTTCTACATGACAAATTTCTAGTAACAGGAAGCGTGCTATTGATGGAAAATGAAAAAGAATATGTTTCATAGAGGCACAATCTTATGGGATTGAAGATCTTGTGTCACACTGTAAAAATTCTAAAGCATGCTCAGCCGACAGTAGTATCAGGATGGATGACAAGTTAGGAAGTCCTGAACTTCCATCTTCCGTGATTTGTCAGAATTCATTTTCCTCAACAATTCAGACTGGGTCGGATTGGTTCTTCATTAGCCGACGTTCATATGCTTATGGAAGATTGACATACATTTAGATGCTTAGGGGTACTGACAGTCCAAAGATTACACTTGACTGGTTGCCTTCAAAAAACTTGTATGACAGTCCTAGGTCTAATTGCAAGGAATATTTGTTCTCTTCATCAAAGGAAATCTTACAATTAGGTGCAAATTCATGCTTCTTTCTTTGCAAGATTCACTGTTAAGATCATCATCATCATCATCATCATCAAGAAGCCTTGTCCCAACTACATGGAGTTGACTTCAAAGCTGACTGTATGATGCACACACAAATTAACATGGGATCAACTTGAGTACCAATGAATTAGATTTTTGTGATGCTAAATTAAGTGTGGAAGATACCAAAGAATGACTTTTTTTTGCATCATACGCATGCTTAGATTCTAGAAGAACATGAGTTCTCAAATGCAGATGAAGCTTCATAATAGTATCTGTGAGCGGACTTCTGCAGAAACTAATTCTGTATACCACATGACCAGCTGCTACTTTTATCTTGACCTTGTACCAATAATTTTCTACCACTGTAATGCTCCTGGCATACAACCAGCACCAGATATGAAACTTCTCTAGCTAATTTCTACATAGCACTTTCATCGTTCCGCATAGGCAGTCACATCTCCGACTTGAAGCTCACGATTCCTACCACCAACAGAAGCCAATAGTCTTTGTTTATGCCTCATAAAAAAAAATCCTTAGATGATCCACAATGCGACATTGTAGCTGATTTAAAAAACTTAAGAAAGAAGAGGAGGTGAATACCAAGATTCAAATTTCCCACGCAGACATCAAAGAACTCGATGGCAAAACTCTGATGGCATGACCTGACTTGGGGCTTAACCGTGCCTTGAGTTTCTTCTTTAGATTGGTTGGCTATTTCACAGCCTAATTAGGAGAGTTTTCCAACCAACATCAAGAAACAGGCATAAATTCACCATGGATTTGGATGACAACAACCTCAGGTCCAAGAACCTGACAACTGAATCATGATGTTTCAACAACCATCAGCATCTAACATATCGAATAGCACTATCAGCTTCTCAGAGGGAGATTGCAACAGTCAATAACAGAAGCACACACTTGACAAGGGAAATGCTTTGTAGCTAGCCAACCTGCATCTCTACTGGTTTTGTTTCCTATAGAGAAATTCACATTGGTTTACTTTTACTCATCTCATACGATTTCAATACTCCTATACCAGTGACCATCCAGATTAATAAACATTGAAATTGAATCATATAGAAGGAGATTACAACAATCAATAGTAGAAGCGCACATTTGACAAAGGAAATGCCTTGCAGCAAGCCAACCTGCATCTCTACTGGTTTTATTTCCTATAGAGAAATTCACATTGGTTTACTTTTACTCATCTCATACAATTTCAATACTCCTATACCAGTGACCATCCATATTAATAACAATTGAAATTCAATCATATAAACAGAGAAAGAATAACTGCTCATCCTTTTAAAATTCAATATTTAAAGAAAGAGGGAGGCGTGATCTACCCTCGATAAGGTCTCCACATATCAACATAATGCCTCAATGAAGATGGCAATGCCTGCTTCCAAGCGACATGATCAGGCAACGGACCCGTTAAAGCGAGGCAGCTATCCTCCTTCTGATTCCCAAGTTTCAGGACATGCAACTGACCATGAAAAACTTGATCCATTGCCTGCAGAGTCTCCTCCATGATCGACGCCCCGTCTCTAGACGCATCCTCAGGCTCCACGCAGCTCCCACCACAGTTAATCATGATCCTCCCTCCTTTCCTCAAATTGTCTCTCAACTTCACCCATGTCTCTGAGTTTTGAAGCTCAGGAATCACAACCCCCTTAGAGAACAGATCAACCATGATACCAGAGAAGCCCTCTCTCACACGTACCTTGAGGGCATCGCCTATGTATATGAAGATCCGCCCTTTATGCTGTTTCTCAACCTTTGAGAGCCCAAAATACTCCCTACCAACTGAAACAACACATGGGTCAATCTCATACCCATGGATTTCAGCTTGTGGGTACAACTTCAGTATCATTGTGGCAGCTGTTCCTGCACCAAAACCCAGAATGCCCAATGGGCCATCCCTCAGAATTGCTGGAAACGTGGCAAAGATATCAAAGTAGGTATCAGTGAGGAGCTTGAAGAGGAAGGCGATGCTGTGGATGTTCCCTGGGCGGTCAAGCAGGAGGAGCCTGGAGCCTGAGAAGGGGTGGTCCAACCTTCTAGAAACTTCTAGAACCCTGATGTAGTTGTGCCTGCTCTTGAATTTGGCCAGGGTCTTGACATGGTCGGTGGGGATGCCATCATCCTCTTCGCCGTGGTTTCGACCGTTGGTGAGCTGGGTTTCGTGGTTTGAGGATTTGGGGGGTCGGAAATTGAGGATTCTGAGATGGGGGTGGAGGTTTTGGTGGGGTTTTGAGGGGAAGGAGAGGGTTTTGTGATGTGGGGTTTTGGTGGTTGTTTTCAACGGTGGGATTTTGTGGCGGATGGGGACGTTGGTGAGGAACGGTGCCTCCACTCTGAGAGCACAGGGAGAGGGGGAAGAGAGGGAGCCCATCGTTGCACTTTGAGAAGGTTTGCAGCGTGTAAGTAAGAGAATTGGTGCGTGTGGCGAGTGCCCAACGTACGATGGGTTCCATCCTACATTCAATCCTAGCCGTCCAATCAACGGCTAGGATTGGTCCACATTTTCATTTGGATGTGGCTGGACGGCTAGGATCGACATAGGATGGAATGGGAACCGGTCCTATGTCAAAAGGCCCGATCCTTTTTGAGAATTGAGAGATACATAGGACAGAACGATAGCAAAAGGTGGGGCTTGTGGGTAGTGTCAATCTGCTGGTCTTTAGTTCAAAACTTCAAACTAGTATCACCCGTTCCCGGGAAAATCCATTGAAAAATATGATATTCAGAAAAATATAGAGAATCACAAATATAGCATGTTTTTTCAAATTCCCATAATAAAAGTTGTATGAAGCGTTTAAGAAGCATAAAGGGAAGTAGTAAGAAAAGATCATAGAAGTAGACATTGTACATCAAGAAGTAAAATAAAGCTTGTTTTACTTTAATCCATTTTTTAAGCTTTTAATGCTCAGTCTTCGTGCAGTAGATGAAATTATCACTAATCCACCTCAATTCTCTGATATGGAAGATCAGCTATATTGGCAGGAGCGAACAAAGGATTTTGTCTACTGAGGCTGCTTGGGAAATTGTAAGACAAAAAGATGAGGAATTTTCCCGTAGTAATTCAATCTGCTGCAAATATCACTCCTCTCGTGCAGCACTCACACTGAGACTAGCATTAAGGAAATATTTGCCAACCCAGGGCCATCTCCAACATATGGGTATCTCCCTTGCAAATCAATGCACTAGTGTTTGCATAGCGTTGAAACAATAGATCATCAATTCATTCACCGCTAAGTTGCAGATTGCAATAAGAGACAAATACTTCAATTGTTTGGGAGAAAACTGTAACACCTCGATCTGGGACCTTGGGAGTTCGAGTTCGGTTGGTATTACTTCTCAAAAGGAAAAAGTACAAAGTTCACACAGATAAAACATGGCAAAATTTTTCTTTCATTTTATTTCCATAATCAACTTTTTCTTAACAATGTTCAACATTCATAACAAAGGAAAAACAATTACATAATTATTTAATAACATAAAAATAAAATCTACCAAATGCTTTGCTGAAGACGAAGAAGCTGATCAAGTTCTATCTGTGCTAGTGTGCCTGCAACCTACAGTTATAATTAAACATGGGGGTGAGTCTATAACCCAGTAAAAAATAATTATAAGCAAATAAATATTTAAGCTTACAACTGTAGTGGACTGTAAGCCCCTAGTTTTAGTTTAGTTTTTGATACATCACACAAGTTGGTATATTTTAATTACTTTCATTAACTTTCTCAAACACTATCTCACAACAATTATCAATAGGTTGGCTATATCGGTCATAGTCGTCTATGGGTGTAGCAACCTCGTAGAACACCCTAATTCTATATGTTGGCCATACAATAAACCATACACTCTCAGTAGTTTTTGGACCACCAGGCACTGCAGCGAATCACCACGGGGACCCCACCGGTAGCTAGCTGGAAGATCAAGCTCTCAGTCTCGGTATGGTTCATGCTACATCCTTACCATGATGGTTATCAACCATCCATGGTCCTTTAGAGTCCCAAACCCGGTGTAAGTGTAACCCTAAGACATGACTAAGTTCAACACATTGGACCACATTCTCAAACTCGTAATTCACTCATTCTCTCATGAGTGAGGTCGTAAACTTATCACAACGAATCTCATTCTTAAATCTTATGATGACCTTAGGACTCACACACATCTCTCACTAAGCACGTAATGGTGTAGTGTCGCTACATCATTAAATCACCGATGACCCACTCTTCATGATGGTTGCACTCTGACCGTGAATCAAGTAGCCCTTACCACAGGTCGCCACTTCCGAGATTTAAGGGGTCTGCATGCTGATCTCAAAATATTCATTCATACAATATGAATAGAATAAAAGAGACTTCAATCTAAACATAATCTTATCACAATGCATGATATTAATAATCACATAGACATGCGTTCATAAATTAATTGTCTTTCATGCATAACAAACCACAACTAACATGCATATTACTTCAAGTGCAAACATTATGCTTTCAATGCAATTGAGTCTCAAGGTGATCTAAGAGTAGGATTTGGTCATTACACAAACATGCTTGCATTAATGCACAAAACTTCTTGCAAAATTATTAAGACAAGAGTATAGGTAGGTGAGGCAGGATCATCAGTGGGGTCTTCATCCTTACCTCCTTCCTCCGAACTCCCCGTGGCTACCTATCGATGCCCTAATCCTGGGCCACTCATGTTTGCTTCAACAGTCTGCCATGCTGCTTCTGCGGCCCGAATCACCGCCCTTCTAGTTTCTTCAGAAAGGAACTCTCCCACTGGATATAAAGCTCATCGATTGGCTGCACTCATTGCAGCTGCATAACTAGCTCAGGACATATGTCATCCCCGTGCACTGGTCATACAAGAACCTCTTCGAGATGCAAAGTTTACGCTAGAAGATGCTCTCTTTGCGACTTCTCCTCCAGCCGCCATCCAATCTCTTATCTTTTGAACACCTATTGACCGAGCTCTCTGGTGAGTCCCTCGCTCGTAAGACTGTGCCTATCGCCCTTGAGCAGTGTAGGGGTAGTTATGATGTATGACATCTCTGTGTCCCGCTATGATGTAAATTGATGGAGGCCGTGGTGTAAGATCTCTAATGATTTGAGCCATGCTTGTAATGACTCCAGTCGTCATTGTCATTGCAACGACAAATTCCTCTCTTCCTACAATGGGTGGCTCATGTGGACTTGTGCTCTAGGGTCTTCGTGGTTGTGCTTGCTAGCAATTTCCTAATCACAAACAATCTAATTACTAACGTGTTATTATCGAGCAGAGACTTGAAACACATTCTATGTCATTGAACTTATTATGAATGAAGAACTTCTTTATTTGAACCTGGCTCTGACACCACTCTATAACACCTCGATCTGGGACCTCGAGAGCTCGAGTTCGGTTGGTATTACTTCCCAAAGGTAAAGACTACAAAGTTCACATAGAGAAAATGTGGCAATTTTTTTTTCATTTTATTCCCATAAGCAACTTTTTCTTAACAATGTTCATCATTCATAACAAAAAAAAAAATAATTACATAATTATTCAATGACATAAAAATAAAATCTACCAAATGCTCTGCTGAACAAGAAGAAACTAAAGAGAGAGAGAGAGAGTCATCTTGCTGTAAAAAATTAGGTTACTTGTTATGACCCTGCAAGTGTTTTTTAGTTAATCTAAACCTGTAGATGTGTTTATTATTGCTTATTCACTAGAAAACATGCTTTACATTGAATTAATCTAATGAAAAATTTCAATGTTTTATCAAGTTTCAGTGTAACATCAGCCATTGATTTTCTCTCCCTAAAAAACACATTTTATCATGAAAAAATCACTTAATCTAATATAAAAATTGTTTTTTATTGTTATAAATGCATCTACGCTATAGATATACATATCATTGCTAAGCTTGACTTTTTATTGTAAAGTTTGGTACAATATGAGCCACTAACTTTTGTGTATCTTTAAAAGCCTATTTGAACAAAAAATGGTGTAAGATTCAATGCATATCTTTCACTATCGATTAAAAATAAATAAATATCTTTAGCTAAGCTATAGGGAGTACAAACCAACTGGGGGCTCCGCATGGTTGGTAGGACCTATGAGTGCACGTCTCCCTGTGGTGAGACATTGCTGTTCAAAACCCCAGTAGTACGTTGAATAATAACTGGTGGGGGTATGCCTAACCCCAACTTGCCTTTCAAAAAAAAAAGCTATAGGGAGTACATCTATAAGTTTGAGATTGATTAAAAACAACTAAAACCATTTTTCAACATTGATAGTGCCAACTGATACAAGGGTTAGTGTGCTAGTGGGACACGCCTCACTTCTCGGAAAGATGGGGAAACTTTGGAAAATTTGCTTCTCAAATATGGGAAACTCGTTTCCCTTTAGTGGAAAGCATACTTCCTCCTCATTTCTCTTTAGTGGGAAGTATGCTTCCTCTTTGTTTCCTCAGTGTTTTCCTTTTGCTTCTCCATCACTTTTTTATAATTTTTATAATAGAAAATAGTAAATTTCCTATAACAAGGTTGTACAATGGTTTTATATCATTTTCTACTTGTTTTTACTTAATTTCTTATTTGCTTTCACTCACACTTCATATTGCTTCATAAAACTTTCTTTTTGTTTATTATGTGTTTGCATAATCGCTTTAAGATCGTATTGTGAGTAACACATGAGAGTACACAGAGTGCTCACAAGTATGCAAATTCTCCATGAGCATAATAAGGCACAAGTATGCAAATTCTCCATGAGCATCATAAGGCATGCCTGGGGTCTGCTCTAGTTGGTCTTCTTGCCACCCAACCTTGCACTCGATGAGTGTATGTCGAGCGACGATGATTTTTCTTGATTAGGGAGCTTTACTACATTAAATTAGCAACTGATTTAGACTGGGGGTCGAAAGGTCTACTCCATCATAACAAAGGTTCCTTGCGGGATGAGCGTTGTACTTTGTGGGAGTCATAGACACCAAAATATAACATACCTCTCATTCGGTGTGACACAAGAACTCGATGTTCACTCTAATATTCATGATGCTTATTCGAACATGTAGCTGGCTATATCGACCCTCGACTACTTGTGCGCTCATCACAGGAAGATGACACACCCGTCCCTCGTTGGCTTGAACTCGCTTTGCACTGACAATTGGCATTGCTCCGCTCTATCAACCCGTTTGACTCTGTCACTTTCAATATTTCGTTATACTAAGCTTGCATGAGATATGCACGACTGTGAACTCGCTTCCTCTAAGTTTATATAGCTTCTCGCCTAAGGCAAGCTATATGCATCACATCTCAGACAACCTGTCAATCTCCCTTTCCGTGCGAGTCAGGAAGACACAAAGAAAAAAACCGTGCCCCAATTCTACTTCATGCATCGCTTCTCATATCTATTGTTTTGCTGATAACTATGATGATATTTCTATAACGGTCAAGAATAAAATGGTTGCTAAACTTATTTTTGTTTGTTAAAGGCAATGACTATTAGAGGCTATAAACAAGAGAAGAATTATTTTATGTTCATGCAATTTGGTGGTTTGCTTGTCGTTTGACATCTAACAAAAATAAACTGTGGTTGTTAACTATCAAGAATAAAAACAACTGCTAAACTTGCTTAAAGAAAATGATTATTAGTGGCTATCAACATGGGAGGAGGCCGCCTGCATGGCCAGCGGGGTTGTTGTGAGGGTGCTGAGATGAAGGCACCGAACCAAACCCCATTAGTGCACGAGTGTGTCTATAGCTTTCAGAGATGGGCCAGATAAGGCAGGGTGGTCACGAGGCCCCACCCAGGTTTTCTTCTTCATAGAAAAAAAAAACCAAGGGAAGAGGGATTATTTTATGTTCATGTTGTTGGTGTTTCCTGCAAAATCAAACACTGAAGCGTACCTAAAGATGCCATGGCATGCGAGTGTGGGTGTTCGACGTTCTCCTCAGTTGGTCGACGCCCACGATGAGCCCAATCCTAAGGTTGACGGTGAGCAAGACCTTGTACCACGTAAACCTTATGTGGTATATGGGGTAGGCTAATATGCTATGAATCTCTCATCATTTTCATGGCAGCCTATCCCCCTTATATAATGGGAGAAAGAGACAGTTACGTGAATGTGGGATCTCACATTCACGTAACTCTCACCCACTAACTCTCGATTATGTGGCTCACTAATGGTGTCAAACTGAGTCACCCAATGGGTTGAACCCAAATCCGTTATGTCCAACATTCTCCCACTTGACCCATTGACACCAAAAGTGCACTAAATCGAGGTTTATACCGTTATCTCGATTTAATTCTTCATGTGGGTTCACATGCTACCCTTTATCACAAGAATGAATCATATGAGTCATGGAGATGAACACTCCTTTATGAAATGTCATATTTTCATGTACTACACTATAATTCACCTTTAGTACTTTAGCATGTTGAAATTACTTTTATGAATAGGTTGGTCTCTTACCTATTCTATTGGTCATTTAAATATTGTTATTCTGCTATTCTCTCTAATCCATATAAGAGATCCTTTATGCAAAATCAATAATTTATAAAGCCATAGAGAATCAAATTCATATACACAAATATGATCATTTAATGTATTGTCATACATCAAAAAGAATAAAAAAGACCCATCTCCTTTATATATTGAGAATATAATCTCGGCGCTAGTTCTTTAGTAAGGGGATCCACAATTATTTTCTTTGTCCCAATTGTATCAATACATACTAGATGATTCTCAGTCATTTCTTTAACAAAAAAGTATTTTAATTCCAAGTATTGACACGAGGTTGAGATCTTGTTGCTATTTGAAAAAGACACAACTGTTTCATTATCACAAAAGATCTTTAGTGGCCTCTCAATAAAATCCACAATACCAAGACCTATAAGAAAGTTTTTTATCTAAATAGCCTATGACGAAGTTTCATATAGAGCAATAAATTCTGCCTTCATGGTATGAACAACAGTGCTAGACTATTTTTCACTTCTCCATGAGACAACACCACCCACTAGTACAAAAATGTATCTAGTAGTGGATTTTCTACTGTCAATACACCCTCTTAAGTCCGCATCAGAGTATCCAACGACCTCTAGGTGGTCTAACTTTCTTGTAGGTTAATATATAGTCTTTCGTTCCTTGTAAATAATGCATGACCTTCTTCGCTGCCTTCCAGTGCACAATGCTTGGATTTGACTGATATCTACCAAGCATCTCCACAACAAACGCTATATTAAGTCGAGTGCAAATCTGCGCGTACTGCAAACTTCCAACTGCCGAAGCATATGGGACAACTATCATATGCGCCTTCACAATATCATCCTGAAGACAATTCATTAAGCTAAATTTATCCTCTTTTACTATAGATGTCAAACTAGGAGAACAATTCTCCATCCTATATCTTTTAAGAACCATAAGGATATAGGATTTCTGATAGAAGCCAAGGACACCCTTAGTTCTGTCACGACGGATCTCGATTCCAAGAACATATGTGGCCTCACCCATGTTCTTTATATCAAAATGAGAGAAAAAAAAATCTTTTGTTTCATGTAATAGACTCAAATCATTAGTTGCAAGAAGAATATCGTCAACATATAAAACTAAAATTATAAACTTACTCCCACTAGTCTTTATGTAAATGCACTAACCAACAATGTTTTTAGTGAATCCAAAGTTCATAATTACCTGATTGAATTTTTTATACCACTGACGGGAGGCCTGCTTAAGTCCATAAATTAACTTCTTCAATTTACAAATTAAATCATTCGAGTCATCTATACTAAAACCAGGAGGTTGTTGCATGTATACCTTCTTATCCAGATCCCTATTCAGGAAGACAGTTTTCACATATATCTGATATAGCTCTAAATCAAAATGAGCTACGAGAGCCATGATTATCCTCAACGATTCCATTGTTGAGACAGGAGAAAAAGTCTCATTATAATCAATGCCCTTGTAAACCCCCTAAGACGAAGTCGCCAGACGGGATAAACATTGAAAAAGGGCGGGGGGGGGGGGGGGGGGTTGAGGGTTATCCTCACCCCATCGTGAGGGTTATAAATAGCCCTCATGGTGTGCCTTTTCCCACACTCGAGCAAGAGGAAGCTGAGAGAGGGCAACCAAGAGAGTGAGAGTGGAGCACTTACAGGTGACGGCGATGGTGGTAGTTCGGTGAGTCACCTCCCCTTCTCCTTCTCCTTCTTCTTCTTTCTTTTTTCAGGTGAGTGAGAGCCGACAGCCATGGCTGTCGGTGATTTACAGAGAAAATAGAGAAAAAAACAAAGATGGGAAAGAGAGAGAAAGAGAGAGAGGGTCGATCGACCGACGTCAGTGGCCGATCCCTCTATCGTAGGGAGGGTCAACCAACGCCGGATGCCGACTCGTACCCTCTTGGGTACAGAGGAGAGGGTCGGTCGGTGGCCCTCCCTCTCTGTAAACGAAAGGGGTTTTGCCCCTTTCAGTTTTTTTTAAAGACAGGCCGAGGGTGGGTCTGGGTCGCGCCCAGACTGAACCTAAGGTTGGGTCAACAACAACAAAAAAAGGGACTGAGTTGGTCTGGGTGTGACCCAGACCAAACCGGGTCGGTCTGGGTCGCACCCAGACCGAGACAAACTGAGTTAAAAAAAAGATGTTGGTTGAATCAGTTTGGGTTGAACCGGTTCATACCAAATGGAGTCTAGCCGAACCGGTTTATATGGGTCGGTTCAAACGGCACCGGTCTGAACTGAACCGGTTCAGACCAACCCGGTTCAAGTGGAATCGGTTCAGACCGAATCGAGTTTGAGCTGAACCGGTTTGGATAAACCCAAGTCAGGCCGAACCGGTTCGATCTAACTAGATCTGGGTTTTCAGTTTAGATCCAATTCGATCTGGACCTGTTCTGGATCTAGACTGACTGTTTTGGATATGATTGGATCAGTCCTAAATCCATATCAGAACCGAATCTAGATCAGACTATTCTGGATCCAATTAAAATGTCATGGATCCAGTCAAGCTATTATGGATCCAGTCAGGATGTTCTGGACATAGTCAGACCATTCTAGATCCAGTCAGACTGTTCTGGATCCAAATGAGTAATAGATCTGAATCCAAGCAGATAGGGTTGGATCCAAATCAGAAACGAATCCGGATCGGATCTTAAGATAGTCTCAAATTATACTGAAATCTGAAATGGCCTAAATATTCTTTGGGATACCCGAGATCCATTTTGATAAAATGGGCATATCTTTGCACCCCGAACTTGGAATCGAGTGAGGTTTGGTGCATTGGACTCGTATCGTAGAAAAAAATCTACTAGTCCATGAAATTCAGTCAAATTAGTGATGCAAAAATTAAGAGTTCATGAATAAATTTGAGAAATGATATTTTGGTAATTTAGTAATAATATATGAAGTTTTATGCATTATTATGAGAATATTGTGTAACCAGATCATACTATTAGAGCTTCATGAGGCTTGATTTGAGGAAAAGCAAAGGATTCACCTTCAAGGTAAGGGATATTATAAGTAATTTCAGAAGTAAATAAATATTTTACGTTGCATGTTATCGTAATTTTGTGTATTAATATGAGTAGCATGATAGCTTTCGAGTGATACCATGACATGCATAAAAATTACCATGCTTGACATTATGAGTTGATTTTAAACATGTGATTGTGATATTTATGTTAGTTATGATGTATCTTGCATGACTGAAAGAGATTGTATTTGTGATTGCATGTCTAAATGTTCGTTAATGTCAAACATTGTGGTGAGAGTATGTTAGATTGGAGTCCCATATAGTCTATTCATATTATATGAATAAATATGTTAAGATCAACATGCATAACCCCTTAAATCTCGGAAGTGATGACCTAGTTCGCAGTCAGAGTGCAGTCACCATGGAGAGTGAGCCACCAGTGATTTAACGATGTAGAGTCCCTACATCTTTGCGTGCTTAGTGAGAGAAGTGTGAGTCCTAAAGTCATCATGAAATTTAAGAATGAGATTCATTGTGAAGAGTTCAAACATCACTCGTGAGAGAACGAGTTTGAGAATATGGTTCAATGGGTTGAACTTAGTTATGACTTATAGTTTCACTCATACCGGGTTGAGACTCTGGAGGACCAGGAATGATTGATAACCATCATGGTTAGGATGTAGCATGAATCATACCGAGATTAAGAGCTTGACCTCCCGGCTAGCTACCTGTAGGGTGCCTGTGGTGGTTTATTGTCTGGCCAATATATAGAATTGGGGTGTTCTACGAGGTTGCTACGCCCATAAATGTCTATAATCGGTATCGCCGACTTAGTGATAGTTGTGTGAGAGAGTGTTTGAGAAAGTTAATAGGAGAAATTAAAATATACCAACTTGTGTGGTGTGTCAAAAACTAAACTAAGATTAGGGGCTTGGAGCCCACTATAGTTGTAAGTTAATAGTTTATTTGCTTATAATTATTCCTTACTGGGTTATAGATTCACCTACATGCTTAAATTATAACAGTAGGTTTTAGGCATTAGACCAATCAGGGCGTGAGAAACTTCTTCTTCTACAACAGAGCATTTGGTATATTGTATTTCCTTGTCTTTGAATAAAATATATTTGCTTTCCTTTGTCATGAATGATGAACTTTGTAAGGAAAAATGTGATGATGGTAATAAAATGAAAAGTTTTTTTTAGCCACGTTTTCTCTATGTAGACTTTGAACTCTTCCATCTGAGAAGTAATACCAACCGAACTCAGACTTCTGAGGTCCCAGATCGAGGTGTTACAAAATAGTATCAAAGTCAGGTTTACACAAAAAAATATTCACCATTCATAACAAAATTCAATGACAATATATAAGTCTCTGCTCGAATAAGGTACGTTAGTGATTACATTATTGTGTGATTAGGAATGACTAGCGAACGAGGAAATAACGAAGACCAAAGGGCTCAAGACCCTGCTGAGCCTCTCGTCGGAGGGAGAGAAGAGTTCATCGCTGCGATGACGATGGCTACCAGAGTCATCACAAGCATGGCTCAAGTAGTTAGAGATCTGACACCATGGCTTCCTCTGATCTACATTATAATTGGAGACCGATGTTCTTACCTTCAGAACTACCCTTACACTACTCAAGAGCGACATCCACATGGGCGGATGGTGAAAAACCAGATGGCGGCACGAAGAGGAATTGAGAGAAGAGCATCCCCTAGCGCAAACTTGGTGCTCGGGGAGGGTCTCATATGGCCAATGCGCGAGAACGACATATGTCTCGAGCTAGTTATGCAGCTTCTATGAGTGCAGCCAATCAAGGAGTTCCATATCCAGTCAAAGAGCCTCTGTTTGTGGAAGCTAGAATAGCAACAATTCAGGCCGCGAAAGCAGCCTGGCAAGCTGCAGAAGCTACTAGAAGCAACCCAGGATTGGGGTACAAGCAAACAACTTCGAGGAGTACAGAGAAAGGAAATGAGGATGAAGACCCCACTGATGATACGGCCTCACCTACTTACACTTCTGCCTCACCTACCCATACTCCATCTACACCAACTTATACACCTACATCGCCTTAGTATGACCTGAATGCTTCCCCTGCGACTCACTAGCATCAAGCTCAAAGGAGCACATGGAACAGGCCATGCTTCAGATGGATTGAAGAGTGATTATGATTAGTTAGTTTACTTAGTAGGGTCATATTATTTAAATTGCATTATTCCTTCTTTTTGCTTGCTAGTGATGTTTCTCGTGCATGTACGAGACTTATGAATGAAATAAATTGAATATTTTTTTTATATTGTGTGATATGTGATGCAATTTCGTACGAGTATCAACGAACCACGTGATAATAAGTTCACTAAATGATAATTTTCCTGCAGTACCAATGGCCACTCGCAGAAGAGCATCTTACCTATCAAAGGACACTGTAGCGGCCAGGCGAGAAAGGAAGCTCCTTGGTAGACCATCGCGAAGGGTGCCCTTATCGTCCCCTACTACGGAAGGGGCACAAGTTCAAGGGGGTCATGTAGCGATTCACACTCCCAAGAGGTATGCTCTATGAGAGGGCGGAGAAGAAAATATGGAGATCCCACAAGGATCACTGATGAGAAGTTTAACAGGGGAAAGTACGAGAATATCGCCAGAATACACTACCAATCGTATCTTGTATGAGCTTCTGCAAACGACCTGAGCCCAGCAAAGTCAACCTCAGACGATGATTTCTGACATCACCTCATGGGTTGAGAGGTTCAAGAACATGCAACATCTGCTCTTCAATGGCACTCCTGTAGGTGTCATGACAGAAAATTGGATGATGCAAGTGGAGAAAGCATTGAATGTCATCCAATGTCCAGAGGATCAGAAGGTGTGGATACTCGTATCAAATCTGACCAGCGATGCAGAGTACTGGTGGAGGTCCATCAGGAACACCTTGGAGTCAGACACGTATTTTTCTTGGTCCACATTCGTGAAGAGATTTTACAGGAAATTCTTTCCAAAGTGCCAAAAGGTAGAAAAGGAAGAAGAATTCAGGAAACTGAAGCAAGGTAGCATGACTGTCGCCTAGTATACCGCTTGTTTCAACTCGCTTTCCTGTTTTGCCAAGTCCTTAGTGGCAAACGAAAAAGAGAAGTGCAAAAGGTTTGAGAGGGGCTTGAGGGCCAAACTTTTGAGGTTGGTAGGGCCACAACAAATAAAGAAATACAGTCGGCTCGTAGACTACGCCTCCAGGTATGAGTTTTGGGAGATGCAAATGATAGAGAAGCCCCAGAAGAAAGAGAGATCGAGGATTAAGAAAGGACTCGACCCAATACTAGTGATGCGACAGAGTCATCTCAAAGGAAGTTTTCGATTAAAGAAAGATTCCAACGAGGTAACAAACGAAAATTTGGAGGTCAAAACCAATGTAAGCACCTCAAGAACAACGGCATGCAACAAACTAAGAGGCCGAAGATTCAAAAGATGGCCCAGTCGGATAATGCTTGCAGGACTTGTGGTCTCCAGAGGCATGAGGGTAAATGTGACTTAAGGAACGTGAGATGTTTTAATTGCCACCATATGGGTTATTATGCCAATGATTGCCCACAACCTGATCTGAGAAGCAACACCCCACCGAAGCCGAAGCCCACAATACCAGGTTGTGCTTATGTAATAGCTCTCTAAGAAGCTCTTCCAGCCCTGAAGTGGTTGAAGGTACACTTCCTATTTCTGGTGTTCTTGCTCATGTATTATTCGACTCAGGAGCCACACATAGTTTCACTTTTTCAGCATTTGAAAAACGGTTGCCAGTGGCACCTTCTCGATTGAGTGTTTCTTACTTAATAGAGACACCTATAGGAGCAACCACCATAGTGGATACAGCGTATTCTAACTGTGTGGTGGAAATCAAAAATTGTGAGTTGCCTGTGAACTTGTTGCAACTCGACCTTAAAGATATAAACATTGTTCTAGGCATGGATTGGTTGTCAGACCATCATGCCACTATCGATTGTAGAAGAAAGTGTGTCAGCTTTTAAATACCACATACCTCTACTTTCACATATTAGGGTATTAGGAAATTACCCAAGCCAACTATCATATCTTGTCTAAAGGCCAATAAATATATTAAAAAAGGATGCATGAGATTCGTGGCCTACATGAAAACTGAGGAGAGAACAGACCTCACAATATCAGATATAGACATAGTTCGTGAGTATGCTGATGTTTTTCTGGAAGATCTACTAGGCCTCTGTAAACACCCTAAATTTTCTATACTCATTTTAGATGCATCCCTCGTGTGTAGTGCCAACCCCGTTAGGTCAGTGTAGGAGTCAAACCCTGAGTCTGTTTCAGAAAACTACCATTTTACCAACTTTCATGAGGGAAATTACCATTTTACCCCTAGGTCATCCCGAGTCCCAGTCAGTCGGAGTCAACAAAGCTCACTGGTCAGTTCAGAACAGTTAAAATATCAGTCATTTCAAGCTCATCTAAGCTCACAATGAACAAACCATTTTTATTTATGACAATTCCTGCCAAAATGTGATCTTTTCTTCAGAAATGAGCTCATTTCTCACTCAAATCCAAGCCAATTGTCTCCGAGTCAGTCATTCACAGTCAATCCTATTCTTTTGAGTCTAACTTGAGCTCACCAAGAGTTTAAGTGCTCCAGTTTCAGTTTAAATCCACTTCCAAGTGTTCAGGAGCCCATTTTAGCCCGTTTTAGCTGAAATTAAGCTGAGTCTGGTCGATTGAGCTAGTGTTTGAGCTTTGATTTTAGTTCATCTCAGTATTATTGACCTTTGTTCTAACTCAAAGACAACTCAGATCCGTAATTCACTTCACTCCAATGACCATTCCGTACCAATTCTCTAAAAATGGCAGTATTTCTTGAAAATTTAGTCGGAGAGTCCAGTTGAGTCAGTATCTTGTGAGTCCAGTCGAGTTCTGAAACTCAAAAACCCAGCTCAATCCGTTCATTTCAGTTCAAATTAGTTCAAACCCCAATTTTCAGTGTCACTCTAGCTCGGTAGAGCCTGAAAACCATTTCTTCAACCATTTTGCAAATTTTATCAATTTTAACACTTTTTGAACTAGTACAACTACCAATCGGGGTCTAACATCCAAAATTCTTCATTCAGGATATGTATTTTGCATATCATTTTATATCATTCCTCATTATTTCATATCATTTCTCAGCATTTCATCACATTTCATTTCATTTTCGAAGTCCAGAACTCCAGTTTTATAAATTTCAATCCAATTTGAGTTTTTAAAGTTTTCATAAATCAATTTCAAACCCTGAGTTTCCAAAATTGACATTTTTACCCCCAAGAGTCTAAATTTGGAAATATTTTCTCGAGAAAAACAATCTGGATTTATTTCAAACTCAAATTTTTAAATTTTACACTGGATTTGCTTCGCAACAGGGTATTGAACTTCAAATTCTAAGTTCATTTCAAAAACTATCAAAAATATCTCATTTCGTACTAAATCTTTCTAAAAGACTATTCTACCCCTATGATTATCAAAATGAATTTTAAATTTGGAAAGAGAGCCCACTCTGAGATGGCTTAGTAGCAAAGAGGTTCATCTGTAAACACCCTAAATTTTCCACATCCATTCTCAAACAACCCTTCTTGTGCAGTGCCAACCCTGTTAGGTTAGTGTAGGAGTCAAACCCCGAGTCTATTTCAGAAAACTACCATTTTACCCATTTTTATTAGAAAATTACCATTTTACCCCTAGGTCATCCAAAACCCCAACCAGTCGGAGTCAACCAAGCTCATTGGTCAGTTCAGAACAGTTAAAATATCAGTCATCTCAAGCTCATCTGAGCTCACAGTAAGAAGACCATTTTCATTTCTGACAATTCCTGCCAAAATGGGATCATTTCTTCGAAAATGAGCTCATTTTCACTCAAATCCAAGCTAATTGTCTCTGAGTCAGTCATTCACAGTCAGTCATATTCCCCAGAGTCTAGCTTGAGCTTACCAGAAGTTCAAGTGCTCCAGTTTCAGTTCAAAACCATTTCCAAGTGTTTAGGAGCTCATTTTAGCCCATTTCAGCTCATTCAACTGAAATTGAGCTAAATTCAGTCAGTTGAGCTAGTGTTCGAGCTTCAATTTTAGTTCATGTCAGTATTACTGATCTTTGTTCTAGCTCAAACCCAACTCAGATTCGTAATCCACTTCACTTCAGTGACCATTCCGTACCATTTCTCTAAAAATGGCAGTTTTTCTTGAAAATTTAGTTGGAAAGGTCAGTCAAGTCAGTGTCTGGTCAGTTCACTTGAGTTCTGAAACTCTAAAAATCAGCTCAATCCAGTTCATTTCAGTTTAATTTAGCTAAAACTCTAATTTCAGTGTCACTCTAACCTGACAGAGCCCGAAAACCATTTCTTGAACTATTTTGCAAATTTTATCAATTTTAATACTTTTTGAACTGGTGCAAGTGTCAATCAAGTTGTAAAATCCAAAATTCTTCATTCAGGGTCTGCATTTCGCATAGCATTTCATATCATTCATCATCATTTCATATCATTTCTCAACATTTCATAACATTTCATCACATTTCATTTCATTTCATTTTCGAAGTCCAGAACTCCAGTTTTATAAATTTCAATCCAGATTGAGTTTTAAAAGTTTTCAGAAATCAATTTCAAACCTTGGGTTTTTAAAATTGACATTTTTACCCTTGGGATTCTAAATTTGGAAATATTTTCTAAAAAAAAAACAATCTGGATTTCTTTCAAACTCAAATTTTCAAATTCTACATTGGATTTGCTTTGCAACGGGGTATTGAACTTCAAATTATGAGTTCGTTTCAAAAACTGCCAAAAATAGCTCATTTCGTCCGAAAATTTCTAAAAAGACTATTCTACCCCTATGATTCTCAAAACGAATTTCGAATTTGAAAAATGGGCCCACTCTGAGATGGCTTATTCATTTGCATCTCCTTTTTATTAAAAAAAATGTTATTTTATTCCTTTCAATTTTCTTTTTATTTATTCATTTTTGTTTTTTTATTTTATTTTGCGTTTTAGAGAGGTGGGACCCACAAGGTGGTCGCCCAAACCTCCAGCCCCCTCTCCCTTCCTTTCTTTCCTTTTTTTTCCCTTTCTTCTTCCTTTCTTTCCTTTTCTTTTTCTTCTTTCTTTCTTTTCTTCTTCTTCCCTTTCCTTCCTTCCTTTCCCTATTGTCCAGCCCATGTACATATGCCTTGAATCCTCTCTTCTTCCCTCTCACTAATTTTTATTCCCATTAGAAACTTAGGAAATTTTTATTGGGCCCTAGGTTAGAAAAACCAAAAAGAAAAAGAAAAAGGGGAGAGGTCTCTCATGGCCGCCCCCTTTCACACCTCTCTCTCTCTCTCTCTCTCTTGGTTCCCCTTTGGCTCTAGCTACAGCCATCATAGCCACCTTTTCCAATATTGCTCCAGCTCCCCTTGCAGCCACCTCCTTGGTCGGCCCAGCACCACCTCAAGCTCCAGCCGGTTCAGCACCAACCTTCTTGCTCCAGGCAGCTGCCCTTCCAGCAGCCTCTAACCTCCTCCAAGCCACCAATGCAACCTCACCCTCCTCAACATCCAGCTGCATCCATACCAACAGTACAACAACCTCATCTCCTTCCTTGACAGCCTCCATTGGCTCCAGCCTACCAAGCCAAGATAATAAGCTCTCTCTTTTTTTTTTTATGTTTTACATGGACTTAGGGCTATACGGATGAGGTGGTCCATCCGTTCAATGGATGAAGCCCCTCATTCCAAATAGCTAAAATGAATTTCAAGCATGCCTCCCCGATTCTTTTCTTTTTCTTATTATTTCTCATATAACTTTCATGTTTTAGACAACATGTTTAGTTTGCTTTTCATTCATTTAGTTATCTTTTTAAAAGTTTCATTGATAGTTTGTAAATTTAAATCCATGTGTTTAGTCCAATTATAATTTTGTGTTTAATTTTTCGTTTAAAAATCCTAGAAATTTTATGGCAGTTAGGTTGATTTGTCTGTGTTATTCTGCCAGAAACCCAGATTGATTCGAGTTTTGAAACCCCCCCTAAATAAATCAAATCTTAAACTGGATTTCGCATTTTTGGAACTTTCAATTTCTGTTTTAGCAGACAAGAGCATTTGAGATCTCCTAGATGGGAAATCTGAATCTTCCCCTAAAAATTACAGTAGATTCACGGTGAAATCTACTAATTGTCTGAAAATTTTAGGATTTTTACCAACAGATTTGACCTCTGTTAAAAATCGATTTTCCCAGACCCCTGGGAAAACCTCGATTTTTCTTTGTCAGGGTATAGACCGACCCTAATGTGCTGTGTCTATTCAATCTGTAAGTTATCTGCAAAATCTTTCAACATAAAAGTTGTTTTTAACCCATTATTCTGTCATTTCCCAAAATTTAGGAATTTTTGAGATTGTCCAAGTATTTTCCCGAAATTATCTTTTCGGTCTGACAGATTCTCATATCCAAAATTTTCAGAGATCTAGGTGTTTGATAACAGTGTGCCCATTTCCAAACCGTAACCCGAATCCCAAAAGCATGTTATCATCGCAAACTTTTTCCCCTCTCCCTCTGCGAGAGTGAGAGAAATGATTCTGCGAGTCAAACTCGACCAAAGTTTTTTTGAAAATTGGTTTTGAAAATTACTCGCCTTCGTTTTAAAAATTTGTGGGAAAATTCCGTGGAATGGGATCCGCCTTTCGGTACGAGGTTCAACCGTTCCTGGCGCCTTTACCAGAGGTAAGCGAACCAAGGATCAAATGTGCGCTTTGACTAAGTTCAAATATCTAAATCATGCTCTATTTTCCTAGAATGCACATAGAATCAGGCTTGTGCTATGAAATTTTGAAAAGATGCAAGTTTGCGAAATATGATGTTTGCTTGGAAAATTGAGATATGCTTGGAAAGTGACTGAAAAAGTACTTGAAAACGAATTCTTGGAAAATCATTGAATTTTATTGGAAATCAGAAATTGAATTGGGAAATGAATTCTCAGAAAAACTTGGACTTTGGGAAAATTGATTTTGAGATTTGGATTGCTTTTCTGAGGAAATGAATTTGGGAATTCTGAGAAAATTAGAAAATTCATTGGAAAATAATTTTTTGAAATGGAAAATGGATTCTCAGAAAAATGGGAACTCTAGGGAAATCGATTTTGGAATTTGAAAATGAAGTTGAGAATGTGGAAATCTTGATTTGAACTTGGGAAATACTTTGAAATCTTATTTGAAAATTCAGAGTTCTGATAAAATCAAATCCTGAGAAAGACTTAAAAATTCTTGAGAAAATTGATTTTTTTGAAATTGAATTGAGAAAAGAGTTTGAAAATAATGCAAATTGAATGAATGAATATGAATTTGAAAGGTATTTCATTTGTATTCTGACTATGGCCAAAAATACAAATTCCACCAAGTTTATAAACTCCATAAGAGCTTGTGCACGTGTCATTCGTGTCAACCATAGTGATTTTGAAAAATGTGCATGAATGATGCATCAGATATCAGAATTTGTAGAAATTAAACTATATGCAATGCAGTCCTATTTTAATTAGAAAAGTAACTCTTATTCCAAATTATTACAACTTGATGTTACATTGAATTGAAATAAAAGAATAAAAGCTAAGTCTTCTTCTTGGATGTTCCTGCAAAACTAGAAAACATGTTAGCACTTAAATATAGGTTTTTCTGAAGTTATCCAAAAATATTGGAAATTATCGGATATTATTCAGATATAAACCCAAATTCATACCCTCTTTTGATATAAACATGAGAAATAAAGAATAAATTTTGAAAACAAACCTGGAAATTCAAAATTGGGGTCAAAATGACCAAAATACCCCCCTTGAAATCAGGGTTTTTTGAAAGAATTTTTGTAAAATTTGAAAATTTGAAAATTAAATGAAATAAATCAAACATAATATGATGAAATATCACCAAAATGCCTCTGATAACAAGACTATGGCCTTGAAACCAGGGTTTTCTGAAAACAATTTTGTAAAAAAGAGAAATTGAAATGCAAATGACATTGAAACTAACACTAATATGGCATGACATGCTTATTTACATGATAAAAACCCTAAAATGGCTAAAATATCAAGTTTGACTCGATTTTTGCCTGATTTTCGCTTCTGAATTTAAAGATAACCTAACATGCAAGGCAAATGAACTTGGATTTGAGCCAAATTTAGCATGGACACCTAGACTAACTATAAAAACAGAATGGAGCTCGAAAATCTATTTTTTTTATTTTCTTAATATAGAAAATAGCTAAAATCATAAGAAAATAAAAAATTTGCCTAAAATGCTGATTCTAAATTGAATTTCAGATATCAAACTTCCATAAAAATTTCCCAAATTGTATGAAGTGATATAGGACAGTAAGGAAAGGATTTTTGTCTTTTATAGATTTTGGTTTTGACCTATGGTCGGAGCTGTACAGCTCCGGCAAGTCGGATCGAAATTCGACGACTATAGGATTTAAGGTAGACAAACAGGTTTTGGGATAAAATATGGGAAAAATAGCATACAGATGGGAAAATAGCTTAAATTGTGAGAAAATGTCCTTAACAAATAGAGAAAAATTTCATCTTTTTACAGTATTGCAATTCAGGTTACGGTTTGGAAATGGGCACACTATTATTAGAGACCTGGATCTCTGGAATTTCTGAATATTGGAATATGTCAGAAAGAAAAGATAATTTTGAGAAAAATACTTGAAAAATCTCAAAAATTCCCAAATTTTGGGAAATGATACAGTAATGAGTTAGGAACAACTTTTGTGTTGAAAGTTTTGACAGACAACTTATGGATTGAACGAACACAGCACATTAAAGTCGGTCTATACCCTGACAAAGAAAAATCAAGGTTTTCTTAGAGGTCTGGAAAAATCGATTTTTAACAGATGTCAAATCTACTGTTAAAGATCCTAAAATTTTCAGACAATTAGTAGATTCCACCGTGAATCTACTGTAATTTTTAGGGGAAGATTCAGATTTCTCATCTAGGAGATCTCATAGGTTTTTGTTTGCTAAAACAAAACCTGAAATTTTTGGAGGGTTCAAAACCCAACTCAGTTTTGGATTTTTAAAATAGAGTTACCAAACCCAAATTGCTCTGAGTTTTTTACAAAGAATCATAGATACATAGATGCATTTACCACAAAAAAATCAAAATTTATTGACAGGAATTTAAATATGAAATAATGACTGGATTACCTACATAAAATCAAGACCTACAAACTAACAACCTGATTCTAATGAACTAACTAGGGTAAATGAAATACGTATAAACATGACAAAGCAAGATTAACAATGATGTCTATGGAATCTATGATCTAATAAAATATGAAAAAATTCTAGGGAGGCATGACTTTTTCTGTGTTTATGTTAGCTATTGAAGTGAGAGGCTTCATCCATGGAGCGAATGAAGTAGCTCACTCAATAGCTCTATCGTAACCAAAACAAACAAATGAAAAAAAATTCATTGAGCCGAAGGAGTCTCACCTTGGTATCTTTGCTGGAGCCAGAAGAGACACAACCTTGGCTAAAGGGGATCGATGATGTGCGTTGGCTGCAGCTGGATGGAGGACCGGCGGGAGGTGGTGCCTTGATGCAATGGAGGTGGAGGTGCTCCTTGGTGGTTGCCGGCTGGAGTAGTTGATGAAGGTGGTGGCTGAACCGTGGTGCAGGCGATGGCTGCAAGGTTGGAGGTGGCTGCACCTTGTGAGGAGGGCTGCTGTTGGAGCCAAGGGGGAACCAAGGGAGAGGGGAGAGAGAGAGGTAGGGCTGGAAAAAGCCAGCAGTATGGAGGTTTTTTTTTTTCTTTTTTTTTTAAACCAAAACATAGGTCTTGATAGCATAAGGCTAAAGTTTTTAAAAATGGTTAATGAGAATGAAAGAAGGGTTTACGTGAATGGGCTGGAGAAGGGAAAGGAAGGAAGGGAAGGGAAGAAGAAGAAATGAAAGAAAGAAGAAGAAGAAAAAGAAAAAAAAAAGAAAAAGAAAAGGAAAGAAAGGAAGAAGAAAGAGAAAGAGAAAGGGAAAAAGAAAAAGGAAAGAAGGGGCTGGAGGTTTGGTTGACCACCTTGGTGGGTCCCACCTCTAAAAAAATGAATGATAAAAATAAATATAAAATAAAAAGAAAATGATAAAATAAGGTAAAAGAAAATATTTATATTATTTTTTTCTTTTAAAAATAAAATGCAAGTAGATAAGCCATCTCAGAGTGGGCTCTCTTTCCAAATTTAAAATTCATTTTGATAATCATAGGGGCAGAATGGTCTTTTTAGAAAGATTTATGACGAAATGAGCTATTTTTGACAGTTTTTGAAACGAACTCAGAATTTGAAGTTCAATACCCCGCTGCGAAGCAAATCCAGTGTAGAATTTAAAAATTTTAGTTTGAAATAAATCCAGATTGTTTTTCTCGAGAAAATATTTCCAAATTTAGACTCCCGGGCGTAAAAATATCAATTTTGGAAACTCAGGGTTTGAAATTGATTTATGAAAACTTTAAAAACCCAATCTGGATTGAAATTTATAAAATTGGAGTTCTGGACTTCAAAAATGAAATGAAATGTGATGAAATGTTATGAAATACTGAGAAATGATATGAAATGATGATGAATGATATGAAATGATATGCAAAATGCAGACCCTGAATGAAGAATTTTGGATGTTAGACCCCGATTGATAGTTGTATCAGTTCAAAAAGTATTAAAATTGATAACATTTGGAAAATGGTTGAAGAAATGGTTTTCAGGCTCTACCGAACTAGAGTGACACTGGAAATTGGGGTTTGAACTAATTTGAACTGAAATGAACTAGATTGAGCTGGGTTTTTGAGTTTCAGAACTCGACTGGACTGACAAGATACTGATTCAACTGGACTCTCTGACTAAATTTTCAAGAAATACTGCCATTTTTAGAGAAATGGTACAGAATGGTCATTGGAGTGAAGTGAATTACGGATCTGAGCTGGCTTTGAGTTAAAACAAAGGTCAATAATACTGAGATGAACTAAAATCAAAGCTCAAACACTAGCTCAATCGACCCGACTTAGCTTAATTTCAGCTGAAAGAGCTGAAACGGGCTAAAATGGGCTCCTAAACACTTGGAAGTGGATTTAAACTGAAACTCGAGCACTTAAACTCCTGGTGAGCTCAAGTTAGACTCAAAAGAATAGGATTGACTGTGAATGACTGACTCAGAGACAATTGGCTTGGATTTGAGTGAGAAATGAGCTCATTTCTGAAGAAAAGATCCCGTTTTGGCAGGAATTGTCATAAATAAAAATGCTTTGTTCATTGTGAGCTTAAATGAGCTTGAAATGACTGATATTTTAACAGTTCTGAACTGACCAGTGAGCTTTGTTGACTCCGACTGACTGAGACTCGTGATGACCTAGGGGTAAAATGGTATTTTCCCTAATGAAAGTTGGTAAAATGGTAGTTTTCTGAAACAGACTCGGGGTTTGACTCCTACACTGACCTAACGGGGTTGGCACTGCACACGAGAGATGCATCTGAAATGAGTGTAGAAAATTTGGGGTGTTTACAAATGCCCATCTTTGCTACTAAGCTGGTTTAGGGTCGATCTTAGTGGCAAAGAAAAACACACCAAATTTGGGCTATAAAAATGCCCCAGTTAGAAGGATCTGACTGAATATGAAGATTATTAGCCCTGATGAAAATGGTAGATATGAAATGGTGAATGAAGAAAAAAGATTTAGAAGTGAGATTCACATTTTGCCCTTAACCTGGATGGGACGAGAAAATACCTTGTGTAGACACGAGGCTCAGGTTTGACCCTTAACATGACCGGAAAATGAAATACCTCATCAAAATGAGGCTCAGGTTTCAACCCTTAACCTAACCGGAAAATGAAATACCTCATCAAAATGAGGCTCAGGTTTAACCCCTAACCTGACCAGGAAATGAAATACCTCATCAAAATGAAGCTCAGGTTTAACCCTTAGCCTGACCGAGAAATTGAAAATGATGGGATTCTCGAAAGAAGAACCCATGATGGAACCTTCGGACTTCCGCACAATGAATCTGATAGGGGTTCTGCAAAAGGATGAAATTGGGGTTCCTAAAGCTTGAAAAGAGGTTTGATTTTTGGCGCCTCATTGCTGAGACTAAATAACTTTTGAAATTGATGACCTTTTGCGAGAAAATGATTTGTGACTTAACCTTGAGCCAAAATTGGACTGTCTATGGTGGGACAGTGGGGACACAGGGAAGTGTGCAAATCTGAGAGCTCAGACACTTAGATTATACCAAAAGAAGGGAAAGAATCTTGAAAACTCTCTTTATCAAGTCCTAAAAGGGATAACAATTGATGTCAGGATGCGCCAAAGATGAACCTCAAGCTCTCGCTTCACGCCAGGATAGTTAAAAAATATTGTCAAAATGTTGAAAATTATCGTTGATTTAAAATGATTGAAAGTGATGCACATTGTTTTGAAAATATTTCCTCTTTTCTACCTAAAGTATTACCTTTGACTGGGCTTAACTCCGTAGAATCAAGATTCAGATTCAAATTCAAATTGCTTGCAATTGACTTTCTTTCAAGGATGCTATCAATCTCCTTGATATAAACAGAAAAAAGAGTATTCTTGATATTGTGAAAGCAATTGGTGAAAGAATATTGATAATAGAATTTCATAAAATTTAAAGAGGATTCTTTGGCAGATTCGGCAGTCTGATATCCTGGGATTCTTTTCTCATGATGATATTTCTGCACTCTCTTTTGACAGAATTGGAGCTCTCTTGGGTTTTTGAAAAATTTATTACATCATCCTTCATTTTGGAGATGTCTTGACTTTTCTCTTTTTTTTTTGAAAGGGTACGTCACAAACTCCTTCAACTCAGAGATGTTCCGATCCTTCTTTGCCTCTCAGGAATCATATTGATGGTTATTGGCTCTTTAGTTGGAAATCTCTTGATGATAGCAGAAATTAAATATCCTTTAGGGTTTGTCGGGAGGCTCATCGCAGTCGCCTTCATCTTGACGGTGATCTGAACTTTCCCTGTAAGGTTCCGTCACAAACTCCTTCATCTTGGAGATTACCCAAATCTTCTTTGGCCCCGGGGGTCTAACTCGCATAATTCGTCTTCATCTTGACGACAATTGAGAGATCCCTTTTGCAGATATTTAATTGCAGCTTAGGTGATTGAGGAGATATAGAGATTGAGTGAATTTTTTTGTATCACCCAGGATATTTTGACTGCTTTATTTTCCAAGAATGATTTTTAAAAATGTGCCATTGACTGCGATCAATATCAATCACTTATGGCTTTACAACAACATTGAATTTTCTTTGCTGGCCATATCGAGGATTTATTCTTCATCCTTTTGGTTGGCCAATAGAAAGATTTTGAGTTTTGAATTCTTCTTCGTGAAAGCTTTATCCTTTCAAAAGTAATACTGAAGGTATTCTGAGGTAAAGTTTTTGTGCAATAAAGATTTTGAAATCAATAAATATTTAGTGACAAATTTGCAAAATGCTCTTGAAATCCTTCATGAAAACGAGCATTTGAAGCACGACTCAACGCATCCATGACAAAAATTTTCTTCTCCTTTCCCTAAAGGAGAAGATTCAGAAATGAGAAATAGAAATTACTCCTCTCTTCCCTGAAGAGGAGGTGTTTGCAAAACAAACTTTCGAAGAGAAATTAAGCTTTCGTCAAAACTTCTTAATATTAGGCTTCTCTTATGGAAAGGGGTCGGTAATGGTGAGGTCGGTGAATTGGTCATAAAGGAACGAGTCCATCACACTCTCTCTGAAAAGAGGGTCCTTCATGATAAGATGGCCTAGTATGAAATTGGAGTAACAAGGAAAGCAAACTTCCGTCGAAGCTCTCCCTGAACTAAGGGTTCCTTGTGTGAAATTGGAAATTTGTTTTGCAAACAGTTCACAAAGACACGAGTCCCTTCAAACTTTCCCTGAAAAGGGGCTAAGTGAACAAATGATAGCATGTGAAAAGAACAAGCTCCCTCGAACTCTCCCTATAAAAGGGGTTTCTTGCAAGAGGAAATGATTGAAATTGGTATTGGGTGACCAAAAGGTCGAAATTGAAAATTGAAAATTGAAAATTGAAAATTGAAAATTGAAAATTGAAAATTGAAAATTGAAAATTGAAAATTGAAAATTGAAAATTGAAATTGGAAATTGGAAATTGGAAATTGGAAATTGGAAATTGGAAATTGGAAATTGGAAATTGGAAATTGGAAATTGGAAATTGGAAATTGGAAATTGGAAATCGGAAATTGGAAATCGGAAATTGGAAATCGGAAATCGGAAATCGGAAATTGGAAATTGGAAATTGGAAATTGGAAATTGGAAATTGGAAATTGGAAATTGGAAATTGGAAATTGGATGACCCGAAAGTCAAAACTGGAAGTAAGAAATTGGGTGACCCGGAGGTTGAAATTGGGAATTGGAATTAATATAAAGATTGAATTTGAAAGAATGACCAATACGCATACAAGAACTGGTAAAATAACCAATGCGAGGTTAGATTTTATAAAAGGACCAATTTGAGGATTGGATTTGGGAAGGACCAGTGCTAAATCGGATTTGGAAGGAACAGGTGCTAAACTGGGTTTAGAAGGACCAATTCAAAGATTGGTTTTGGGAAGGACCGATGCTAAATTGGATTTGGAAGGACCAGGTGCTAGACTAGGTTTAGAAGGACCAATTCAAAGATTGGACTTTGGGAAGGACCGATGTTAAATTGGGTTTTGGAAGGACTAGGTGCTAAACTGGGTTTAGAAGGACCAATTCGAAGATTGGTTTTTGGGAAAGACCGATGCTAAACCAGATTTGGAAGGACTAGGTGCTAGACTGGGTTTAGAAGGACCAGGTGCTAAACTGGGTTTAGAAGGACCAATTCAAAGATTGGACTTTGGGAAGGACCGATGCTAAATCGGGTTTTGGAAGGATCAGGTGCTAAACTGGGTTTGGAAGGACCAGGTGCTAAACTGGGTTTGGAAGGACCAGGTGCTAAGTTGGGTTTGGAAGGACCAGGTGTTAAACTGGGTTTAGAAGGACCAATTCGAAGATTGGTTTTTGGAAGATTACCAGTACGAACATTGGGTCTTAAAGAATTACTAGCACGAACACTGGGTTTTTGAAAATTACCAGCACGAACACTGGGTTTTGAAGAATTACCAGCACAAATAGTGGTTTTTTAAAAATTACCAGCACGAACATTGGGTTTTAAAGAATTACCAGCACGAACACTGGTTTTTTGAAAATTATCAGCACAAACACTGAGTTTTGAGGAATTACCAGCACGAACACTAGTTTTTTTAAAAAATTACCAATTGATTTTGATAGAAGATTTTCAGTCTTCACTCACACGATGACTTGGACAACTGTCGGGGTCACAAGATTTATCCCTTATCCTGAATGGGTAGTTCAGGTTTATCCCTTAACCTGAAGGGAAAATGAATTCGATACATATGGATGCAAATGAATGCATGCAAATGAATACAAATGTATGCAAAATAATGTAAATGGATGCACATGCATGTAAAATGAGAGATTTATTTGATCCTGCCTGCATACAGGACATTTTGAAGACAATTTTCAAAATAATGCCCCAGTATAACCGGGGAAGAAGAATTTGACCATTATTGAAGAAAATATATTAAGGAATTATAAAGGATGAAATAAAGGATTTAAGTACAGGAATTTTTTAAATGTTGAGCATTGATGGGGTCTGATAATTCTACACCATCGGCATTGATGAGCAGATATGAATTGCGGGGTAATGCTTTCTCGACAACATAGGACCCTTCCCAATTCGGCGACCATTTGCCACCTGGGCGGTGCCTGAGATAAGCCATGGATTTGAGCACTAGATTATTGACTCAGAATTTCCTTTCAATGACAAATTTTGCATATTGTCTGGCTACCCTCTTCCGATATGATTGAGCATGCTCTGCTGCTCTGAGCCTCCTTTCATCGAGCAAATCAAACTATACTAGCCGTTGTTGCTGATACTGATTAAGTGGCAGCTCCAGAAGTGATGCGAACTTCAAGGTAGGTTTCTGAACATGTAGAGGCAGTACTACTTCAGTTTAGTAGACAAGTTCTGACAGAGTAGCATTAGTTGGAGTTCGAATGGTGGCTTTGTATGCCCATAATGCATCATGGATCTTCTCATGCCGGTCACGGCCTAACTCCAAAGTTCACTCCAGGATTCGAATCAGAAGTTTATTGGTGGTCTCTGCCTGACCATTCTCTTGAAGATAATAAGAAGCAGAGAAATGATGATGAATTCTGAACTTCAAGCAAAATATCCTCATTCTCTCATTCTTGAAATGACTGCCATTGTTCAACACGATATCGTGCAGTATGCCAAAACGATAAATGATATTCTTGTGGATGAATGAGGCCATGTGTCAACCTTCTACTGTATGCAAAGTGATAGCTTCGACCCATTTAGTTAAATATTCTGTTGCGGCAAGAAAATATTTGTAGCCGTTTGAAGCAGAATGAGTGATGGGGCCCACAACATTAAAGGCCCACATAAAAAAATAGCCATGGAGAGATGGCGGTTTGCAAATATATTGCTGACGCATGAATATAAGGTGCATTTATCTGGCATACAACACACTTCTTCACAAAATGATAGCAATCTTGCTGCATAGTCTTCCAACAATATCCTGCCCGAATGATTTGCTTGATAAGAGTTTGGTAGCCGATGTGACCACCGCAAATGCCTTCGTGTACCTCCTGCGCGACTTCTTTGGCTTCATCTTCATCTCGACATCTGGAATATTCAGAACTATGTCCACGATGATAGAGGATATCAGCGAGAATAAAATATCGGGCAGACACATGCCAAATCGCTCGTTACTCTTACCAGTGATATTCTGAGAGAATGAGATAGATGTCTTCTCCTTGATGGGAGTCTTTCTGAGACTGTCTTTATCTTGCTCAGACATCATCCTAATCATCATTTTCTTGAACATCTGATATGTAGCATGATCAATGTCATCCCTATCATGCAGACTCTATCTTCTAACAGCTATTGGAGAATTCATCTCTTTTTACTTGATGCTTTAAAAATCACTGGTGCACTTGATATAGTAGCATCTTCTTATCTGATCTGGATCACTTGGGAATACCGATATTCTCTGCAGAATGTGATGGATGATTAAATTTTGATGATGAACATTCAGGATAGAAATGAATATAGGAAAAATATTTGATGAGAATTTGGTAGATAATTGGAAGAACATCCCATTACTAGAGATTGAGTCATCGCTGGGATTACGACAATTGTGTTGCCATTCCTTTATTAAGACAATAAACAACTAAAAATTATGCCTTGTTACCTAGGCGAGGTCGTCAAACCAAGGATGAAGAATTTGAAAGATTTTTTATTCATTGATAGGAAAACATGATTGCATCAATAATAAACTTGAGAAAGAGGGGGCAAACAGATAGTTTTCCACCACTCTTTATAATCAGTAGAGACACGAGGACCGGGAAAGAGTGGAAGAGTAACAAAAGAGTCACAGCCATATCTGGCAGAATGGTAGATTCCGGACCACTGTGTTGATGTAAGGTCGAATTCTAGCATAACGCCTGATAGCAGCCGTATCTCTACGCGCTTCTGTCTTTGAGAAAGCTGTCGGACACACCGCTCTAGATGGTAATAAGCACAGAAGAAAGGACCAAGTAGCTTGAATCTCTTGTCATATGTATAGGTGCATTTGGGAGGTGATAACTCTTGATCAAAATAGTCCCATACCACTTCTTCTTCCTGCAGATGATCAATCAAGAACCGGTACCGTGCAACTAGAAGGAGCTCCTTGCCGTTGTATCTGAATGAACTAGCTCTGGTCGGCACATGCTGAAGGAACCAAGGCTGAAGTGCATAAGTACATCCCTCGACTAAAATGGACTCTCCAAGCGTGAAGTGAGTCAATCCTCTGTATAGAAAAGCAAGTGCGACCATGGCTATCGAGAGACGGTTGGTCTGTCGACTTCCTCATCTCCTCAGAAGCTGAATTATTCTAACATCCACATAATTCTGTCTGTCTGGAAAAAAAGCGAGTGCACAAAACCATCGCATGCTGAATTCTCTCTTGAGCTGTCCTGGATAGCGAACTGACTTCCGTGAATGCCCCATATGGTTGGTAGATCTCGATCAGGCTCACATATTCATTTCTATTTTCTTCAATAAGTGTCCAAGACTTACGCTCTGTCATGCGAGCTACAACATCTATAGGGTCCAGACCCTTGACATTGATCAACAACTGCTGCTCTAATGGATCTCCAGGCTGACCGGCTGGCTTGGGCAATCCCATGATCTCTGAAAATTCATCCATCAGCAGGGTCATCTCGCCCCACGGAAACCAGAATGTGCAAGTGTGTGGATTCCACCGCTCTGCCAATGCATGGATCAGATTACTGTTGACTGTCAACTTTTCCACTGCGGATGCCAGTTCCAACCCACAGTCGCTCAAGTGATCCAGAAACATACGAGAGAAGTTCTTAAACTAAATATAGTACCACCGGGGAAAGAATAGTCCAGTGCTGAGAGCTCGATGCTCGAAAAGACTTTGTCGCACCTCGTAGGAGATGTGACCCTCAGAAAAGACAGAGTCGAGCTGACTGGATGCCATTGGACTGAAAGACAGAAAGATTGAAATTAGACTTAAGAAAAATACAAGAATTTTAAAAATTACAGGCATGATAAAATGAAAAAGCTGGAAATTCGAAGTCCAGAGGAACGGAAGAATGGAAAATCACCTAGAGTTTTGAAGAAAAAGTGGATAATTTGGAAAAATTGTCTAGGGTTTACAAAGAAATATTTTGTAAATGAAAAAATGAAATATTTTAAAAAATTATCCAGTATTTTAGAAAAACTGGGAAAAATATGGGAAAATAAGATGGAAATGAATATCATACATTCAATCGCAAACAATTATGCATATACAACAATCCCTAAGAAGCTGACTCTAAATGCATCAATTTCGAAAGAGCTTTAGGATCCTAATCCTGACTCTAGATTCAGATCAACTGTGTCCAATCATGCTATGCCGATATACTCGAGCCGTGGCTCGATGTATGTGGCATAAAAATTCATCTCCGGTTCTAAGCTTGTGTTTTTCCAACATCCTTGAGCACCTGCCGATATACGTTGGACTATGGCCCTTGGTACGTGGCAGGGGGCGTTAGCCCGAATAAGTAGCCCAGTTGTGAGACTCTGTCCCAAACTATGGTTCTGAAAGAGAGCCCAGCAATGTGAAGACCGGGTAGACATAAGTGGGGTGGTTTTTTGAAATATGAGCACATGCCAGCAAACAGAGGGTTGTAAGTCCTAAAGAGATAGAATTTTGAAATATTTGGAGAAGCAAACATTGTTTTCATACAAATCCTAGATTGAGGAGTGTTGTATTTCAGATCTAAGTCTAAGTGATATGAACAATTCTCCTCAATTGGTCCTACCAAACCATGCCTAGTCTACATGCAATTCTTGTCAGCTAGGTTCAAGTCTAGTCTCCTAGGTTCACATGATATCAAAAATTAAAAGCTGACAATTCATAGAACATGATTTTGATAATTGAGCTAAGTCAAAGCACATAATTGATCAGACGAAGACAAGTCCCATCACGGTTGCCAAACCTGTTATCATCGCAAAAATTTTCCCCTCTCCCTCTGCGAGAGTGAGAGAAATGATTCTGCGAGTCAAACTCAACCAAAGTTTTTTCGAAAATTGATTTTGAAAATTACTCGCCTCCATTTTGAAAATTTGTGAGAAAATTCTGTGGAATAGGATCCGCCTGTCGGTACGAGGTTCAACCGTTCCTAGCGCCTTTACCAGAGGTAATCAAATCAAGGATCAAATGTGCGCTATGACTAAGTTCAAATATCTAAATCATGCTTTATTTTCCTAGAACACACAAAGAATCAGGTTTGTGCTAAAAATTTTGAAAAGATGCAAGTTTGAGAAATATGATGTTTGCTTGGAAAATTGAGATATGCTTGGAAAGTGACTGGAAAAGTACTTGAAAATGGAATTCCTGGAAAAATCATTGAATTTTATTGGAAATCAGAAATTGAATTGGAAAATGAATTCTCAGGAAAACTTGGACTTTGGGAAAATTGATTTTGAGATTTGGATTTCTTTTCTCGGGAAATGGATTTGGGAATTCTGAGAAAATTAAGAAATTCATTGGAAAATGATTTTTTGAAATAGAAAATGGATTCTCAGGAAAATGGGAACTCTGGGGAAATCGATTTTGGAATTTGAAAATGAAATTGAGAATGTGGAAATCTTGAGAAATCTTGATTTGAACTTGGGAAATACTTTGAAATCTTATTTAAAAATTCAGAGTTCTGATAAAATCAAATCTTGAGAAAGACATGAAAATTCTTGAGAAAATTGATTTTTTTGAAATGGAATTGAGAAAAGAGTTTGAAAATAATGCAAATTGAATGAATAAATATGAATTTGAAAGGTATTTCATTTGAGGAATTGAGAGATCCTTTTGAAATTTTGAGAAATGCAATGCATTTTTAAATTAGCCTAATAGTGTAGGCTGAATGTGGCTAATACGAAGATCATAAATCTAGGTTTCATTCGTATTCTGACTATGGCCAAAAATACAAATTCCACCAAGTTTATAAACTCCATAAGAGTTTGTGCACATGTCATTCGTGTCAACCATAGTGATTTTGGAAAATGTGCATGAATGATGCATCATATATCAGAATTTGCAGAAATTAAACTATATGCAATGCAGTCCTATTTGTAAACACCCCAAATTTTCACTCACCTCCCCCAACATTTCCACCAAGTATCATCATCCAGCCTCTGAAATCGCTGGAGGGCAAAATGGTCATTTTCTGAGCTCGGACCTTGCAAAAGTCTAAATTTCATCTGCAACTCTCAAAAATTCTCTATTTTTATCTCAGATGTTCAAAATTTTACTTCTGACAGGAGACAGACATCTCCAAAGTCTTGGTTCAAGATTCTATTGCATAAGACATGACATTGCATATCATTGCATGAGCATTTCAAATCACTGCACTGCACAACATGTCATTTCGAGGTCCAGAACTCTTGATTTCAAAATTTTCAATCCAGATTAGAATTTCAACTCTTTTCAAAATTGATTTCAAAACCCTGGGTCTTCAAAATTATCAATTCTTCCCATTTTACCCCCAGGACTCTGAATTTCAAAATATTTTCTCAGGAAAACGATCTGGATAGTTTTCAATATGGATTTCAGCCACTTCACCTCAAATTTTGCCCTTTTGACAATTTCAAATACCTTCCTTTTACAAAATTGCCCTACAGGGGCCAACCCTTTCCAAAAAATTCCTGTTTTACCAATTAGTCCAGATTTTATGAAAATTCCAAAAAGAAGTTGTTGTTTTATCCTTATTTCAATAAAGAAGCAATGTGGGACCCACACTGAGGTGGTGTCACACAAGCTTTTCTTTTGAAAATTTGAATTTTGAAAAACCCAAAAATATAGGAGCCTTGTCCCCTGGATTGGTGCCACTTGTCTTTTCTCTCTCCTCCCATTTCCATGCCAAGTGTCAGTGTGGGGCTACCCTAAAAAGCCGCCACATGTCATCCCATTTATCTGCCATGTGTCACCCTATCCATCCTGCGCCATGTGTTATTCCAAGATTACCAGGAGATGCCAAGTGTCATAGGTTGTCCTGTCTAAAAAAAGTGGAGCTTGTCTCCTCTGAGGTGGCGCCACTTGAAGTGTGTCTCTTGCAGGGGCCACGTGTCAACCTCTCCCTCCTTCTAGAAAAGTAGCCTGACACATGTCTCTCCACACTTTTCTCAGAAAAGTAGGAGACACGTGTCACTCCTAAATTCCTCCAGAAAAGGTAGGCTTGTCCCCTCTGAGGTGGCGCCACTTGGAGTGTGTCTCCTGTAGAGGACACATGTCATTCTCTGCTCTTCTCAGAAAAAATAGATGCCACGTGTCATTTCCTGCTCTCTTCAGAAAAGCTAGAATTCAAATATTCAAAAATCTCCATAGGTGGCGCAAATCCTGAACTTCTACCTTTTTCATCTTGTCTGAGATGGCGCCACATGGCTTGAGCCTCCTTCTCTCCCCTCTGCCACGTGTCATTCTCTGCTTCTTTCAGAAAAATCAGGTGACACATGTCTCCTTCTGCCTCATTCAGAAAAAGTAGAGGACACATGTCCTCTCCCTACTTTTTTTCAGAAAAGTAGGAGACACATGTCACTCCTGGCTTTCTTCAGAAAAAGCAAACCATTCAAATGTTCAAACAAGGCCTAGGTGGCGCAAATCCTGAGCTCTAACTTTTCCAGATGGCCTATGAGGGTGCCACATGTCCCTTTCCCTCCTTTTCTTCCCTCTTGCCACATGGCATTGTAGGAGCCACCCTGAGGTGGCGCCACATGTCCACCTCCCATTCCTCCAGGGCCAACCTCCATTTAAAATTCAAATTCCCCATGAGGTGGCGCCATCTGAAGAACCTCCTCCAGCAGGCTGACACTTGTCAGGTATGGAACCATCCTGGACTGCCACATGTCCAGATCTCCTTTCCTGCAGAAAAAGCAAAATTTCAAACATTTGAACTCCCCAGAGGTGGCGCCACATGGCATGCCCCGACTGTTCCAACTTTACACCTCAGAACACCTTTTGAGGTGGCGCCATTCCAGGACTCCATTTGGCTCCATTTTGTATTTATTTTATTTCTTTTAATAAAAATAGCCCTTTTGAGGTGGCGCCACCTGAGGACTCCCTACAAAAGGTGAGTTTGAATTTCAAATTCCAAGAGAGCACCCTCTGAGGTGGCGCCATCTGGGAGCTTCCTGCAGAGAAAATCTAGCAAACCAAAGTTTGAAAAATTTCAAATTCTGCTGAGGTGTCTCACCCACAAATTTTCTATTTTATTTTCTCAAAAATCAAAATAGCAGCCCCTGAGATGGCGCCACATGGAGGGCTCAAATTGAGCCTGTTTGAAATTCAAATTTTCTTCAAAAAGTTTATAAAAACAAGGCTCCACGCCCAGCATAGGGGAGACCATTTTTGGTGAACTAGAAATTTCGACCTAGCCTTCCTAAAAATCTGATTTTGAACTTGGGAAATTGCGCCCCTTTGGCTCATTGGAGAAGGTGGAGTAAAGTTTGTGCAGTGGCCAATTCGATTCAAGCATAGGTCGATTTTGGTGAACCATCCGAAGCCCGGAGCGAAGGACGAAGGAAGCTCGTGATAGCCGCCCATTTCAAGAGATTCTACGCTGCGTAACGAAGCAAGGTGCACTTCTTTTCCCCTTGATTTGACGCCATAATTCGATTCGGGAGTCGTTTGAAGAAAGAGCTCATCCGAGAGATGGATTGAGCTATTCTCATAAAACGACATATATAAAAATGTTTAATTATGCTTCCTTGATGATTTTTAACATTCATGTAGTTAGCTAGGTTTAATTTGCATTTTATTTCATTTATTTAGCACATTTCATGAATTAATTAGGATTAATTTAGCATTTATTTCAATTCTGCTCATTTTCAGTAGGTCTCTGTTTTTGTCAGTCAGTCCACACGTCATTTCATGCATTTATTTTTATTTAAAAATCCTAAAAAAATCACGGAATGCGCCCTTAGGTGTCCCTAAAATTTTGCCAAAAATTTGGAAGCATTTGAATTTGTTTACTGCGGTAAACATTCAACATGGCAAGTCGGGTTTTGTTACCCGGGATGCGTTTTGAAAATCATTTGCCAACTTGTAAAATCAAGATATCCCTCATGGAAGATCCGATTTTCGATACGAAAAATGTTATGAACTCGGGAGAATGTCTAGTTTTAACTTGATTTTATCAGATTTTTCTGATTTTTTTTATGTCTGACAAAAATCCGAGAGTTCGGGACACGTGTCAGAGCCTGATTTGGGCCTCTGAGATCTTGGATCGACTTAGGGCTATGGTTTCTCTTTGTGTGATGCTCCAAATCCAAAACTGTAAAAAGTGAAAGTTATGTACGGGGTGTCCTCTGTTTGCATCTGAAAGCCTGTGATTTTTAGAATAGTGTTGTTACCTGCTTCGGATTTTTCTTGTCAGTCCCCTGTTTGGTCACATTGGTCTGTTCTGTCAACTTAGGAACACAAAGTTACATTTTTATCCATGTTTATGTTGATCAAATGCCGAAGTCACTAACATGAAAGTTGTTCCGGTAGGTGTCGTGAGTAGCTCTGATTAATTTCATAAATTTCCATGACTGTTTTATATTTGTTTTAGCATTTTACATCCGATTAGGGTGATTTTTACCACTGTCAGAATTAAATCTCTGTTATTGAACTCACCATGGCTCAAATCCCGAGGCTGTAAAAACCAAAAATGTTCCATTTCGGGTCCTTTACCAGTCTGCAAAATATCAGAAGTTTTCATGGTGTAAATCTTGCATTATCATATTAAGCATTGCATTTGGTTCAGATCCATAGGCAAAATCCACCATTTTAGGACTTTCTTTAAATTTTAGCATTTAAATCATATCATTTCATAATTTTTGGCATTCTAGGCTGTTTATCAGAGTAAGTAGATGCTTCATACCGAATTTGGTGCAATTTGGAATCCATTTGAGGTTTGGATTAGCCATAATACCAAAACAGGGTCCCGCAGGACCCGGATCCAAGGTGAAAAACAAGCGAAATTCGTTATTTTGGATAAATTGCAAAATGTCAAATTCTGATTTTACAGTCTTAATGTGTTTAGCAGCATGTCTCTTACTTCATTTTATCATCATTTGATTCAATTTGAATTTCGAAATCTCAATTTTACCAAGTTTTTCTTCAAAAAACCCTGATTTTAAAGGTGTAACTTTAGTTTTAGGGGTATTTTGGTCATTTTGACCCCAATTCCGAATTTCAAACTATTTTCCACTGAATTCCCTGCATTTACATCATTTCAAATATCAAGGAAGCATGAGAATAGGGTTTATATCCAATTAAATCCAATAATTTCATAATATTATTGGAAAATCTTGGAAAAACCCACATATTTGAGCTAACCCTATTTCAAGTTTGGCAGGAACAATCAAAAGAAGGAGCTGAAGTCTGCAAATTTCTTTTATTTCCTTTATTTAGTGATGTAATAATGTAAATTTTGGAATAAGAGAGTTAATTTTCTGCTTAGACTAGGATGCATATCATATAGTTTGAATTTATGCAATATCCTGCTTATATGATTCATGCATTGTTATTTCAAAAGCACTATGGATGTTCACGAATGGCACGTGCACCAACTCTTAGGGAGTTGATGAACTCGGTGGAATCCATATTTACGGCCCTAGTCGGAATATGGACGAGACCCAGATCCATCATCTTTCTACTAGTCACATTGAGCCTACACTCTTAGGCTATCTTAAAATGCACATCATATTTCCAAAGTTTTCAAAATCATGTGCATTAAATCAAATAAACTCTGAACATATTCATGGCCACAGTCAGAATATGTGAAGGATTTACTTTGACTTAATATACATTTTTCCAACAAATTTTCTTAGAAAATCTTTCAAAGTGCATTCATTCACTCATATCATTGGCATCATGAAACCATTGGTTTTCTCATGATTTTCTTAAGAAAGTGGCATTCTTAAGAAATCGATTTCTCAAGAAACTCTAAGAATTTTCCAAAATCGGCTTTCCCCAAGTCAAGTTTTTCACAGTTTTCCTTGGAAAATGTTATTTTCTTAAGAGCTTCAAAGGAGTTTTTCAATATTTCTCCAGGATCATAAAGCGATTTCCAAGTATTTCAAAGGTAAAATTCTCAGGATTTCGATTCCCAAGTTTTGAATTTCCTTCTCCAATGAGTTTTCCTATAAATTTTCCATCATTTTCCTAAGAAAACTCTCAAAGTCCAAGTTTTCCTAAGAAGTGTTTCCCTTTTCAAAGGTTCACCTTTTTCTCAAGAATCACTTCTATTCTCCCAGGATTTTCAACCATTCAACTATTTTCCCACAACTTTATAAACTTTCCCGAGATTTCAAATCTTTTTCATCTGAGTTTTCTTGAGAAATTGACTTTCACCTTTTTCTTGAGAAATAGCTTTCAACTCCAAATATTTTCCAAGCATACATCATGTTTTCCCAAGCTGCATCTTCCAAAATCTCATAGCACATGCCTGAATTCTCTGTGCATTTAGGATAGAACATAACTTTGATAATTTCGCTAAGTCAAGCACAATTTTGGTCCTTGGTTCAATTACCCCTGTTAAAGGCGGCAGGAACGGTCGAACCTCGTACCGACAGGTCGAGCCCCATCCCATGCATTTTCCCGCAATTTTCAAAACGGAGGCGAGTATTTCAAAACATTTTCCAAAATCCGGTCAAGTTTGAATCGCGAAAGCGTTTCCCTCTTTCTCTCCCGCAAGGAAGGGAAGACGAGAAAAATTTCGCGACGATAACAGGTTTGGCGACCGTGATGGGACCTGTCCTTGTCTGACCAAAAAAAAGTGCTTGACTTAGTTCAATTATTGAAACTGTGTTCACAAAATGTCAGCTCTTTACTTTTGATATCATGCGAACCTAGGAGCCTAGATTTGGACCTAGCTGACATTGACTGCATGTAGACTAGGCATGGTTTGGTAGGACCATAAGATGGAGAAATTTTCATGCTCACATAGACTTAGGTCTAAATACAACTCTCCTCAATTTAGGATCTGAATGTAAACAATGTATGCTTCTTCAAAGATTTTCAAAAGTCTATCTCTCTAGGATTTAGAGCCATCTATTTCTTACATGTGATCATTTTTTCAAAACCCCAATTACCTATCATTACCCGGTCTTCACGTTGCTGGGCTCTCTTCCAGAACCCTAGTTCGGGACAGAGCCTCACAACTGGGTCAACTATTTGGGTTAACACCCCCCTACCACGTACCGCGGGCCACAGTCCGAAGTATATCGGTAGGCGCTCAAGGATGTTGAAAAACCTTACCTTAGAACCGGAGTTGAAATTCTATGCCACGTACCTCGGATTTCGGTTCGAGTATATCGGCATAACTGGATCGGACAAAGATGATTTGAACCTAGAGTTAGGATTAAGGTCCTACAACTGTTTTCAAATTGATGCATCTAGAGTCAGCCTTTTAGGGAGTGCTGAATGTGCATAAATGTTTGTGCAGGATGTGATTGTATGTATGATTTTCTCAATTCTTTATATTTCCCAATGTTTTTCAACTTATTAGGTCTTTTTCAAAATATCTTTATTTTCCATAAGGTCTTTTTCTCAAACCCTGGATAATTTTCTCAAATATCCCATTTCTTTCAAAACTCCAGGCGATTTTTTTTCATTCTACCATTCTACTGGATCTCGAATTTCCAGCTGCACTTTATCCTGCCTGCAAAATTTTTCAAAAATTTCCCACATTTTCCTAAGTCTCATTCTGAGTCTCTCTCTGTTTTCAGTTCGATGGCATCCAGTCAAGTCGATCCTATCTTTCCTGAAGGTCACATCTCCTTCGAGGTGCGACAAGGTCGTCCTGAACATCGAGCCCTTAGCACCGGAACTTTCATTCCCCGGTGGTATTATTCCTGGCTAAAGAGCTTTTCCCGAATGTTCCCGGACCATTTGAGCGAGTGCGGATTAGAGCTGCCATCAGCAGTCGGAAAGCAGACCATCAATGGCAACCTGATCCATGCAATGGCGGAGCGATGGAACCCTCGGACGTGTACCTTCTGGTTCCCATGGGGAGAAATGACCATTTTAATGGATGAATTTTCAAAAATCATGGGGTTGCCAGAACCAGCCAGTCAACCAGGAGACCCATTAGAGCATCAATTCCTTATCAATGTCAAGGGTTTGGACCCCCGAGACTCCTTAGCTCGTATGACAGGCCGCCGATCTTGGCCTCTGATCCAGTTGGAAGGAAATGAATATGTTGACCTACTTGAGTTATACCGCCAGTACGAGACCTTCGTCGAAGTCAGCTCGCTATCAAGAACAACCAAAGAAAGGATTCAGAATGCAATGGTTCTATGCACTGTAGGACTGTCCCTTTTCCCATATGGACAAAATTACATGGACATCAGAATAATCCAGCTTATGAGAAGATGGGGAAGTCGGCAAACCAATCGCCTCTCTATAGCCATGGCAGCGCTCGCCTTCCTATATCGTGGTCTGACTTGATTCTCACTTGGAGAATCCATCTTGGTTGAAGGTTGCATCTACGCACTTCAATCCTGGTTCTTCCGGCATGTGCCAGCCCGAGCAAGCTCTTTCAGATACAATGGTCAAGAACTCCTTTCAGTGGCGCAGTATCGGTCTATGATCAACAACATTCAAGAAGATGACATTGTTTGGGACTATTTTGATCGGCAAATATCTCCTCCCCGATATACGTACGCTTATGGCAAGCAGTTCAAGTTGCTGGGACCTTTCTTCTGCACTTATTACCAACCAGAGAGATGTGTTCGGCAGTTCTCTCAAAGGCAGCAGTACGTTGAAGCCCGACTGTTATCAGGAGCTATGGCAGAGTTCGACCTCACTTCCGCACAATGGTCCGGAGCATATCATTCTGCCCGCTACAGCTGGGATTCCTTTGTCTCTCTTAAAATCTTTCCCGGTCCTAGAGTGTCTGCCGACTATCATGAATGGTGGCAAATTGTTTGTCCTCCACCTCTTTGTCAAGATCAATGAAATCATATTTTCCTCATTTCTATAAAATTTTCTCTCTTTCTATTGTGGTTTGACGACCTCGCCTAGGTAACAAGGCATATTTTTGTTGTTTATTTTTCTTGCAAAAGAAATGACAACACAATTGTCGTGATTCTCACGACGACTCAGTCCCTAGTAATGGGATATCCTTTTCAAATTGTCTACCATATTTCCAGCAAATATTTCTTCCAAAACAACCAATTCCTATGGAATCTGATCAGGTCTTTGCCTTGCAGAGAGCAACAAAGCAAGAGAGCATCCATAACATTTGATGGTTGAGACAAGATCAGGCAAAAGAACCACGGCATCCCAGTACTCGTCAGCCTCGGAAGAAGAAATGGGTTCCCCTCGATCCGAGAAGAGTCAAGAGCAGCAGCAAGAAGATGACGACATAGACCCTCAAATGTATGCCATGTTCAGAAAAATGATGAATAAGATGATGAGTGAACAGCCCAGGACCGGCTCAGAAAGGAATCCATTTAGAGAAAAGTTCCATGGTCGCAGGAGTAAGAAGGCTCCCAAGAAGCAGATCCAGCCAGAAGAGATTTCAGATGAATCAAACTCCATTGAAGATACAAATGAAGAATATGAGGTGCCTCCGGCATTTCAAAAGCGTGGCCAAAGTAAAAGCCGCAGATCAAAGAGCAGAGATAAAGAAGAGCCTTTGCAAGCGCAATTTAAAGAAATGGCCCGAGTTGTCAAGGATCTGCAAGCCTGCGACAAGGGCAAGAAAGTCTTCACCAGTGAAGACTTCTATGACGGCTTAGAAGGGGATGACGATCTAGAGAATCTTCCCCGAAAATTCATCAAGTTCGATGGTTCTGGCGACCCAAAAGCGCATCTCGCCACGTTCTTTGCCGAATGCTCTCGGTTCAAAAGGGATAACCGAGAATTGTTTCTATGCTTCCCTCGCAGCTTGGAAGGAGTTGCAGCCAAGTGGTATGCTGAGCATATCAACCTCATCGAGCTCAAGGAGTTCGACAAAGTTGTGAATCTCTTTATTGAACGCTTCTTGTTCAACACAGAAGCGCTACCTACACTGAGTCACCTCTGCAATTTAAGGCAGAATGAGAATGAAAAAGCACGGGACTTCATTCACAGATGGAGATCAGCCTGTAATAAGATGAGAGATCCTATCTCGGAAAGGCATGCATTGTCCCTAATCCTCAACAATTTTTCGCAGCCGTTAAGAGGATTAATCTCCACAGCACCATCCAGGACCTTCATCGAGCTTACTGAGCGAGCCAAATGGCTCGAACTGAGTGTGGAAAATGGAGTCTATGAAGGCTTCACCTTTTCCAAGATCAACTCCCAAGGTGAGCAGAAGAAGAAAGCTCACTTCACTTATTCTGCCAGCAACAGCAACAAAGGCCAAAATCGACACAAAGGGCAGAAGAAAGATTACTGCTATGGCACAGGCAGTTCGAACAACAAGGATCAGAAAGCAAAGCCTGCTCCTCAGTACAACAAGCCTCCTCAGCAGGATCAAGGGCCAAAACTGCGTGAGAAGACCAAACATGAAGGATGGAGTTACGACAGAAAGTTTACTCCTCTTGACCAATCACTCGAGGATGTGCTCGAGTACATGCTATCAAAAGAGATGGTTAAGTTGCCCAGATTGGCCGATCCCCCTGTGCCCATGGGGAAATGGAAAGATCAGTTCTGCAAGTTCCACAGGACAGTAGGACACAACACTGAGAACTGCTTTGTTCTCAAAAACATCGTGCAAGATCTCATTGAAAAGAATCTATTGGTAGAAGGAGAAGAAGAAGAGAAAATGGACATTTTCAACCACCCCTTCCCTTCGCACACCACAGCAGTAGTGTCGGCACAACCATTCCTACCGCATGAACACACATCAAGCCATGTTCTGCACAAGATCTCCAAGTTCAGCATCAGGTGACAGTGCTACGACAGGCAGCTCCAGCTTCTAAGAAGATGGACTTAATCTCGGCATTCGGTAAAATAAAAGTTGCGGAAGCACCTGTGAAGTCAGTTCCCAAATCAAAAGGAACTCCTGACTTCTTCAAGCAAATCGTTAGACCAAGGTCAGAAAGGTCAAGTCAGAAGCCTCTGACTGCTCTATCCAATGTCTCCATCCTTGACTTGACCAAGAATTCTAGCAAGCATCAGCAAGTACTGAATGATCTGCTCAGGAAAATCAAAGTTAAGCCCAGTACCACTCCTGAAGACATGGCACAGATTGTGAACTTTGCCATGACCAATGCACCAATCACCTTCTCAGATGAGGACCTTCCAAAGCCTCATTCCTTTCATAATAATGCTCTTTACATCGTCGTTCGAGTAAGAGGAATGACAGTACCGCATGTGCTGGTCGATGGAGGCAGCAACCTCAATATTTGCCCTGAGATGACCGCAAAAGCATTAGGGATCAAAGATGAAGAATATATTCCGGATCCCATCACTATCTATGGGTTTGACAATCATGGTCAAACAGCCAAGGGCAAGATATTCCTGGAGGTGTTCATCAACTATTCAGTGCATTCAGTGCTTTTCCATGTGGTTAACGTACCACCCACCTACAACTTTCTGCTCGGAAGGACGTGGATTCACAATGCAAATGCAGTGCCTTCCACCCTCCATCAATGTGTAAAATGGTCAAAAGGTGGAATGATAACCACGGTACTGAGAGAAGACCCAGAAGAAAGGCTCCCGCAGCCCATGATTCCCCGACCATCATTTAATGCTGATATTCCCAGCATCAGGGAAAGTGAAGAGATCAGTCACAGAGAAAATCGAGAAATACTCCAGGCATCCTCAGAACTATCTCTGCACACAGTAGCCACGACCCGATGGAAAGGTCCTCAATTCTTCAAGGTTGGAGGCCGAATCGACTACAACACCATTAAGGATCACCCATTGTTTCCACAATTCATGAAGTCAAGAAAGGGATTTGATTTACTCCTGAAGCATGGCTATCAACCCTTCAAGGGACTCAGCAAGAATGAAGATGGCCGCATCAAGCCAATGATCCAGAAACATCGTCCCCACAGAGCGGGACTAGGGTTTGCCGGCGGAAGCTCGTCAAAAGAGACTGTTTTTGTCAAAGGGGCACAATGAAGACCACTTGTTATTTTCTTTCTATTCTTTTCCAAATAAATGTCTCATTTTACCAATGTCATTGATCAATTCAATCAATAAAATTCCAAGTTTCTTTGTCTATCCGGATGTCATCTACTCCCTTTCTGTCTATCTCATCGTTTTATGATTCAATGCCATTTTATGCATGGTTCTCTTCAAATGATTGCTTGTCTTGCTGTAGGCCGATTTATCTGAACCAGATTTCTTATCCAAAATTTCAGAATGACTTCTCGGACAATCAAGAAGCTCGTTCTCAATCCCAAGGCCTTTCAGAAGTCGACAGCAATTCACATAATCAAAGCAAACACCAGAAATGATAAGAGTGCAAAGCAGTCTAATGATTGTGCAGAATATGATCAGTCTCTTCAGGAATTACCAGAGTTCGCCGCTGTTCAGAAGCAAGATGAACCATCTCCTCTAGTACTAGATCCGACTGAAGATGTCAATATCGGTTCAGAGGAAGATCCCAAAATTCTCCAGATCGGAACCAGTCTGAGTCCGGAAGAAAAGAAAAGGCTTACAGATTTTCTCAAGCGGCATGAAGAAGTGTTCGCATGGACATATGAAGACATGCCAGGCTTAGACCCCAAATTGGTCGAGCACTGACTCGTCTTGAAGCCAGATGCTAAACCAGTTAAGCAGAAGCTGAGAAAAATGGATCCAAGAATAGAACAACAAGTCAAGGAAGGACTTGAAGATTTGCTCAAAGCAGGATTTATCTGAGCTATTGACTACCCGGATTGGTTAGCCAATATCGTCGTTGTCCCAAAGAAAAATGGCAAAGTGAGGATTTGCATAGACTTCAGAGACCTCAATAAGGCAACTCCGAAGGATGACTATCCACTTCCAAGCATCGATCTTCTAGTCAATAGCACGGCAGAACATGCCATGTTCTCTTTCATGAACGGATATTCCGGCTATAATCAGATTAAGTTGGCCGCCCGCGACCAATCAAAAACTTCCTTTACTACGCCTTGGGGCACTTTCTGCTATACAGTTATGCCTTTTGGGCTCAAGAATGCTGGAGCAACGTATCAACGGGCAATGACTGTCATCTTTCACGATCAAATGCGCAAAATCATGGATGCGTATATTGATGATATCCTCGTGAAATCTAAAGAGGGAGAGGATCACCTTGAAGCTCTTGATCAAGTCTTTAAGCGACTCATCCTTTATAAGTTAAGGCTTAACCTGCAAAAATGTATCTTTGGAGTCGAATCAGGCAAACTGCTGGGTTTTCTGGTCAGCAAAAGGGGGATTGAAATTGACCCAGCCAAAGCAAAGGCTATCATTGATATGCCACCCCCGAAGAATCTCAAAGAATTGCGTAGCCTTTAAGGACGTATGCAGTCAATCCGGCGATTTATTTCCAATTTGGCAATGAGATGCGAACCTTTCAACCACTTACTCAGAAAAGGAGTGAAATTCGAATGGGGACCAGAGTGTCAGCAATCGTTCGATAGAATCAAGAAGTATCTTCTCAATCCTCCAATCCTGAAGCCGCCAGAATTGGGAAAACCCCTTTTGTTATACATCTCAGTCAATCAGGTTGCATGCGGCGGATTCTTGGCGCAGTACAAAGAAGGTAGCTTGATAGAACATGCCATTTATTACGTGAGTAAGACTTTCATAGATTATGAGAAGAGATACTCTTAAATAGAGAAGACCTGCCTAGCTCTGGTATGGATGTGTCAGAAGCTAAGACACTACCTGCTGGCGTCAGAAGTCAAAATTTTGTCTAAACTCAATCCTCTCAAGTATATCTTAGAGCAACCTTTCCTCAGCGGGCGAGTAGCAAAATGGCAAGTCTTATTGATGCAGTATGACTTAGAATACGTCTCACAACAATCAATCAAAGGCCAAGCAATTGCAGATCAATTGGCAGATTTTCCTTTGGCAGAAGAAGCGAAAGCCGAAGATGACTTCCCTGATGAGCAAATTTGCAATATCCAGCAATTTCCAGTCTGGAATTTATTTTTCGATGGTTCTAAGAATATGGCGGGAATAGGTATCGGAATCCTATTAATCACTCCAGAAAAAGAGATGATTCCGTTTTCTCTCAAGTTAGATTTTCAATGTACCCACAACATGGCTGAATATGAAGCCCTGATTCAAGGTTTAAAGATTCTACTAGACTTCAATGTTAAGAGAGTGCATGCCTACGGTGACTCATTACTCGTTGTCAATCAAGTTCGAACCGAATGGCAGGTCAAAGATCAGAAGTTATTTCCCTATCAGAAAATTGTTTCAGCTCTTGTCAGCAAGTTTGAAGAATTTCAGTTATTCCACATCAAGAGAGATTTCAATCAAGTGGCCGATAGCCTAGCCAGTTTAGGCTCCATTATGACATTCAGAAATGGAGAATCTTGTCGCTCTTTTGAAATTGGCAGACTTGACCAACCTGCTTTCCTTCCAGCGGAACAGGTAAACCAGGCTGAGCAAAGGAAGAAGCCCTGGTATTACAACATCAAAACTTTCATAGAAACTGGCGAATTTCCTCCAGAACTCTCAAAGAAAGAGCAGTGAGCAATCCAGCGTATGTATACTCGATACTTCATTTTGGCCAATGTCCTCTATCGTCGCGGATTCAGTTCAGAGTATTCCAGATGTTTAGATGAAGACGAAGCCAAAGAAGTCGTGCGAGAAGCACACAAAGGCATTTGTGGTGGCCACATCGGCTACCAAACCCTTGTCAAGAAAATCATAAGAGCAGGGTACTACTGGAAGACTATGCAACAAGACTGTTATCATTATGTGAAGAAGTGTGTACAATGTCAGATACACGCGCCTTCTATCCTTGCTCCAGCAACATATTTACAATCCGTTGTTTCTCCATGGCTGTTCTCCATGTGGGCCTTCGATGTCGTAGGTCCCATCACTCCTTCAGCTTCAAATGGCCACAAATACTTCATTGCCGCAACAGAATATTTCACCAAGTGGGTAGAAGCCATCAGTCTCCGCACAGTAGAAGGCCGACACGTGGTCTCTTTCATTCACAAGAACATCCTTTGTCGTTTTGGCATCCCACATGACATTGTGTCAGACAATGGCAGTCATTTCAAGAATGAAAAGATGAAGACATTCTGCTCAAAATTCAAGATCTATCACCATTTTTTCGCTCCATATTATCCTCAAGGGAATGATCAGGCAGAGGCCACCAACAAGATTCTAATTCGTATCTTGGAGCGAACTGTGGAAACAGGCTGTGACTGGCATGAGAAGATCCACGATGCACTATGGGCCTATCGGACCACCATTCGTACACCAACGAATGCTACCCCATCAGAACTGGTCTATGGGACAGAAGTAGTATTGCCGCTACATGTTCAGAAGCCCGCTTTGAAATTTGCTTCACTTCTGCAATTACCTCTTAATCAATACCAGCAGCAACGACTAGTGCAGCTAGACTTACTCGACGAGAGAAGGCTAAAAGCAGCAGAGTATGCTCAATCCTATCGCCAGAGAGTAGCCAGGCAATATGCGAAATCTATCATCGAAAGAAGATTCAAAGTCAATGATTTAGTACTTCGATCCACAACTTATCTCAAGCATCGTCCTGGCGGCAAAATGGTCGCCAAATTGGGAAGGTCCCTATGTTGTCAAAGAAGCATTACCCCGCAACTCATATCGGCTCATCAATGCCGATGGGGTAGAATTGACAGATCCCATTAATGCTCGACATTTGAAAAAGTTTTATACTTGAAACATTTATTCTCCTCTTGTAATCCTTCCTATTTTCTTCAAATAATGATCAAACTTGCTCTCTCAGTTACACTGGGGCATTTTAAAATTTTGTTCTGTATGCAGGCAGGATAAACAAATTCCTCATTTCATGCACATGTGCATTCATGTGCATCAATTCATATTCAGTTGCATTCAACTGCATTAACAACAATCTGGTCAGTATTGGGATTTCAACAAACAGTCCCATCACAATTCCTAATGATTCAAAATTGAAAGGTCATCATCCATACTGAACCAAAACCCAGCACTCAAACTGGTATTATTTCAAAATCCAGTATTCAAACTGGTACATTTTCAAAATCCCAAAACCGAGTTCCGACTCGGGTTTTTTATTCAAATCCTTTTCTTTTGTTGATCCGGGTTCCGACTCGTGATCTCTCTACCTCACTCGAGCTCTGATTTGAGCTCTTTATTTTCTTTATTGATCCGGGTTCCGACTCGAGATCTCTCTATTCATTCGAACTTTGATTCGAGCTCTTCATTTTCTCTGTTGATTCGGGTTTCGACTCGTGATCTCGTTACATCATTCGAGCTCTGATTAGAGCTCTTCATTTTCTTTTGTTGATCCGGGTTCCGACTCGTGATCTCTATATTTTATTCGAGCTCTGACTCGAACTCATCATTCTCCTTTGTTGATCCAAGTCATTTTGAACCTCAGGGTCTGTCAATTGCTCAAATTTGATATTTTGACCTCCAAATTCCAATTTAAATCTTCAAATCAGGCAATTCTCCAATTTCGACCTCTGGGTCACCCAATTTCCAATTCTCAATTTCAATTACCAATTTCCAATTTTCGACCTTCGGGTCAATCAATTCTCAATTTCGACCTTCGGGTCACACAATTTCGACCTTTCGGTCAATCAATTTCCAATTTTCGACCTTCGGGTCAATCAATTCTCAATTTCGACCTTCGGTTCACACAATTTTGACCTTTCGGTCAACCAATCCCAAATTTTTGACCTTCGGGTCAATCAATTCTCAATTTCGACCGTCAGGTCATCCAATTTCGACCTTCGGGTCATTCAATTCTCAACAACCAATTTTCCAATTTCCAATTTCGACCTTCGGGTCAATCAATCTCAATATTCAATTTCAATCATTTTCTCTTGCGAGAGACCCTTTTTAGGGAGAGTTCGAGGGAGCTCGTTCTTTTCGCATGCTATCCAATTCGTTCACTTAGCCCCTTTTCAGGGAGAGTTTGAAGGGACTCGCGTCTTTGTGAACCGTTTGCAAAACAATTTCCAATTTCACACGAGGAACCCTTTCAAAGGGAGAGGCTCGACGGAGACTCGCTTTTCTTGTGACCCCCCCCAATTTCATACTAGGCCATTTTTCGTCATGAAAGACCCTCTTTGCAGGGAGAGTATGATGGACTCGTTCCTTTCATGACCCAATTTTCAGACCTCACTATTATCGACCCCTTTCCATAAGAGAAGCCTAATATTAGGGAGCTTTGACGAAAGCTCAATTTCTCTTCGAAAGTTCGCTTTGCAAACACCTCCTCTTCAGGGAAGAGAGGAGTATTTCCCATTTCCCATTCAGGTAAGGGCTAAGCCTGAGTCTCTCTTTTTGGAGAAGAAGAGAGGAGAATTTTCGTCACGGATGTGTTGAGCCGGACTTCAAATACTCATTTTCACTAAGGATTTCAAGAAAATTTTGTCAAATTGTCAATCAAATTATTTGTTGATTTCAGAATATTTATTGCACTAATCTCTATCTCAATTTACCTTCAGCATCACTTCCAAAAGAGTGAAGCTTTTGCGAAAAGAGATTCAAAACTCAAATTCTTTCTATTGGCCAACCAAAAGGATGAAGGATAAATCCTCAATATGGCCAGAGAAGAAGATTCAATGTTATTGAAAAGCCGTAGATGATCGATATTGATCGCAGTCAATGGCGCATCTTTAAAGGCTATTCTTGTAAGGAAGAGGCAGTGGAAATATCCTGAGTGCTAGAAAAGAGAGAATTCACCCAAACCCTGTCTCCTCAGAATCACCTAAGCTGCAATTAAATATCCGCAAAAGGGATCTCTCGCCTGTCGTCAAGATGAAGGCGAATTAGGCGAGTAGACCCCCGGGGCCAAAGAAGATTCGAAACATCTCCAAGATGACGGAGTTTGTGACGGATCCTTCCAGGGAAGGTCCAAAGCACTGTCAAGATGAAGGCAGATGCGATGAACCCCTCGACAATCCCTAAAAGGTATTTAATTTCAGCTAAAGATCTTCCAGCCAATGAGCCAATATCATCAAAATAACCCATAAACCAATATCATCAAAGGAGGATCAAAACATCTCCAAGTTGAAGGAGTTTGTGACGTACCTTTTTCCCAAAAGAGAGAAAGAGAGGAAAAAGAAAGAGAGAAAAGGTCAGAACATCTCCAAAATGAAGAATATAGCCAAAACACCAAAAGAGCCAAAAGAGTGCAGCAAGATTATCAAGAGAGAAGCTCTCAGGATATCAAACTGCCAGTTCTATCAAGAATCCTATTTAATCTTGTGAAATTCTATTATCAATACTCTTTCATCAATTGCTTTCACAATATCAAAATTTTCTTTCTTGTTCATATCAAGGAAATTGATAGCTTCCTTGAAGAAGGTCAATTGCAAACAATTTGGGTTTCCAATCTCGATTCTACGAAGTGAACCTTGCTTGGAGGTAATGCTTTGGGTAGAAAAGAAAGAATATCTTTGCAACAATGTGCAACATTTTCAAAATTTTTGAATCAACAACAAAATTTCGACATTTTGACAATATTTTCTAGCTATCCTGACGTGAAGTGAGAGCTTGATATCCGTTTTTGATCCATCCTGACACCAATTTTAAATCCCTCCTAAGGACTTGATTCCTTCCCTTCTTTGAGCATGGACTCTCAAATTTGCACACTTCCCTGTGTCCCCACTGTCCCACCATAGACAGTCCCATTTCGGTTCAAGGTCGAACCACCAATCATTTCTCACAAAAGGCAATTTCAAAGCTGATTTTAGTCTCAGCAATGAGACGCCCAAGATCAATCCCTTTTCAAGCTTTAGGGACCCCATTTTCCTTCCTTTTGCAAAAACCCTATTGGATTTATTGTGCAAAATCCAAAGGTTCCATCATGGTCTCTTCCTTCGAGGATTCCATTCCATTTTCCGCCCGATCAGGATAAGGGTACAAACCTGAGCCTCAACCAATGAGGTATTTCCATTTTCTGCCCGATCAGGATAAGGGTACAAACCTGAGCCTCCTTTGATGAGGTATTCCATTTCAACGCCCGATCAGGATAAGGGTACAAACCTGAGCCCCATTCAAAGAGGTATTTCATTTTCCGCCCGATCATGATAAGGGTATAAACCTGAGCCTCAACCAATGAGGTATTTCCATTTTCCACCCGATCAGGATAAGGGTACAAACCTGAGCCTCATTCAAGGAGGTATTCCATTTTCTGCCCGATCAGGATAAGGGTATAAACCTGAGTCTCATTTCGATGAGATATTTCATTCCCCAATCAGGTTAAGGGTCAAACCTGAGCTTCGTTCCATGCGAGGTATTTCTGTCCCATCCAGGTTAAGGGCATAAACCTGAACTTCACTCTCATAGAGTGAATCTTTTCTCTTCATTCTTCGCTTCATATCTACCATCTTCCTCGGGCTAATTTCTCCACACCCAGTCAGATCCTTCTAACTGGGGCATTTTTTTTTATGTATAGCCCAAATTTGGTGTGTTTTTCTTTGCCACTAAGCTCGGCCATGAGCCGGCTTAGTAGCAAAGAGGGGCATCTGTAAACACCCCAAATTTTCACTCACCTCCCCCAACATTTCCACTAAGTATCATCATCCAGCCTCTGAAATCGCTGGAGAGCAAAATGGTCATTTTCTGAGCTCAGACCTTGCAAAAGTCTAAATTTCATCTGCAACTCTAAAAAATTCTCTATTTTTATCTCAGATGTTCAAAATTTTACTCCTGACAGGAGACAGACATCTCCAAAGTCTTGGTTCAAGATTCTATTGCATAAGACATGACATTGCATATCATTGCATGAGCATTTCAAATCACTGCACTGCACAGCATGTCATTTCAAGGTCCAGAACTCTTGATTTCAAAATTTTCAATCCAGATTAGAATTTCAACTCTTTTCAAAATTGATTTCAAAACCCTGGGTCTTCAAAATTATCAATTCTTCCCATTTTACCCCCAGGACTCTGAATTTCAAAATATTTTCTCAGGAAAACGATCTGGATAGTTTTCAATATGGATTTCAGCCACTTCACCTCAAATTTTGCCCTTTTGACAATTTCAAATACCTTCCTTTTACAAAATTGCCCTACAGGGGCCAACCCTTTCCAAAAAATTCCTGTTTTACCAATTAGTCCAGATTTTATGAAAATTCCAAAAAGAAGTTGTTGTTTTATCCTTATTTTAATAAAGAAGCAATGTGGGACCCACACTGAGGTGGTGTCACAAAAGCTTTTCTTTTGAAAATTTGAATTTTGAAAAACCCAAAAATATAGGAGCCTTGTCCCCTGGATTGGTGCCACTTGTCTTTGCTCTCTCCTCCCATTTCCATGCCAAGTGTCAGTATGGGGCTACCCTAAAAAGCCGCCACATGTCATCCCATTTATCTGCCATGTGTCACCCTATCCATCCTGCGCCATGTGTCATTCCAAGATTACCAGAAGATGCCAAGTGTCATAGGTTGTCCTGTCTAAAAAAAGTGGAGCTTGTCTCCTCTGAGGTGGCGCCACTTGAAGTGTGTCTCTTGCAGGGGCCACGTGTCAACCTCTCCCTCCTTCTAGAAAAGTAGCCTGACACATGTCTCTCCACACTTTTCTCAGAAAAGTAGGAGACACGTGTCACTCCTAAATTCCTCCAGAAAAGGTAGGCTTGTCCCCTCTGAGGTGGCGCCACTTGGAGTGTGTCTCCTGCAGAGGACACATGTCATTCTCTGCTCTTCTCAGAAAAAGTAGATGCCACGTGTCATTTCCTGCTCTCTTCAGAAAAGCTAGAATTCAAATATTCAAAAATCTCCATAGGCGGCGCAAATCCTGAACTTCTACCTTTTTCATCTTGTCTGAGATGGCGCCACATGGCTTGAGCCTCCTTCTCTCCCCTCTGCCACGTGTCATTCTCTGCTTCTTTCAGAAAAAGCAGGTGACACATGTCTCCTTCTGCCTCATTCAGAAAAAGTAGAGGACACATGTCCTCTCCCTACTTTTTTTCAGAAAAGTAGGAGACACATGTCACTCCTGGCTTTTTTCAGAAAAAGCAAACCATTCAAATGTTCAAACAAGGCCTAGGTGGCGCAAATCCTGAGCTCTAACTTTTCCAGATGGCCTATGAGGGCGCCACATGTCCCTTTCCCTCCTTTTCCTCCCTCTTGCCACATGGCATTGTAGGAGCCACCCTGAGGTGGCGCCACATGTCCACCTCCCATTCCTCCAGGGCCAACCTCCATTTAAAATTCAAATTCCCCATGAGGTGGCACCATCTGAAGAACCTCCTCCAGCAGGCTGACACTTGTCAGGTATGGAACCATCCTGGACTGCCATATGTCCAGATCTCCTTTCCTGCAGAAAAAACAAAATTTCAAACATTTGAACTCCCCAGAGGTGGCGCCACATGGCATGCCCCTACTGTTCCAACTTTACACCTCAGAACACCTTTTGAGGTGGCGCCATTCCAGGACTCCATTTGGCTCCATTTTGTATTTATTTTATTTCTTTTAATAAAAATAGCCCTTTTGAGGTGGCGCCACCTGAGGACTCCCTACAAAAGGTGAGTTTGAATTTCAAATTCCAAGAGAGCACCCTCTGAGGTGGCGCCATCTGGGAGCTTCCTGCAGAGAAAATCTAGCAAACCAAAGTTTGAAAAATTTCAAATTCTGCTGAGGTGTCTCACCCACAATTTTTCTATTTTATTTTCTCAAAAATCAAAATAGCAGCCCCTGAGATGGCGCCACATGGAGGGCTCAGATTGAGCCTGTTTGAAATTCGAATTTTCTTCAGAAAGTTTATAAAAACAAGGCTCCACGCCCAGCATAGGGGAGACCATTTTTGGTGAACTAGAAAATTCGACCTAGCCTTCCTAAAAATCTGATTTTGAACTTGGGAAATTGCGCCCCTTTGGCTCATTGGAGAAGGTGGAGTAAAGTTCGTGCAGTGGCCAATTTGATTCAAGCATAGGTCGATTTTGGTGAACCATCCGAAGCCCGGAGCGAAGGACGAAGGAAGCTCGTGATAGCCGCCCCTTTCAAGAGCTTCTACGCTGCATAACGAAGCAAGGTGCACTTCTTTTCCCCTTGATTTGACGCCATAATCCGATTCGGGAGTCGTTTGAAGAAAGAGCTCATCCGAGAGATGGATTGAGCTATTCTCATAAAACGACATATATAAAAATGTTTAATTATGCTTCCTTGATGATTTTTAACATTCATATAGTTAGCTAGGTTTAATTTGCATTTTATTTCATTCATTTATCACATTTCATGAATTAATTAGGATTAATTTAGCATTTATTTCAATTCTACTCATTTTTAGTAGGTCTTTGTTTTTGTCAGTCAGTCCACACATCATTTCATGCATTTATTTTTATTTAAAAATCCTAAAAAAATCACGGAATGTGCCCTTAGGTGTCCCCAAAATTTTGCCAAAAATTCGGAAGCATTTGAATTTGTTTACTGCGGTAAACATTCAAAATGGCAAGTCGAGTTTTGTTACCCGGGATGCGTTTTGAAAATCATTTGCCGACTTGTAAAATCGAGATATCCCTCATGGAAGATCCGATTTTCGATACGAAAAATGTTCTGAACTCGGGAGAATGTCTAGTTATTAATCTGATTTTATCAGATGTTTCTGATTTTGTTTTATGTCTGAAAAAAATCCGAGAGTTCGGGACACGTGACAGATCCTGATTTGGGCCTCTGAGATCTTTTATCGACTTAGGGCTATGGTTTCTCTTTGTGTGATGCTCCAAATCCAAAACTTTAAAAAGTGAAAGTTATGTACGAAGTGTCCTCTGTTTGCATCTGAAAACCTGTGATTTTTAGAACATTGTTGATACCTGCTTCGGATTTTTCTTGTCAGTCCCATGTTTGGTCACATTGGTCTGTTCTGTCAACTTAGGAGCACAAAGTTACATTTTTATCCATGTTTATGTTGATCAAATGCCAAAGTCATTAACATAAAAGTTATTCAGATAGGTGTCTTGAGTAGCTCTGATTAATTTCATAAATTTCTATGGCTGTTTTATATTTGTTTTAGCATTTTACATCAGATTAGGGTGATTTTTACCTCTGTCAGAATTAAATCTCTGTTATTGAACTCACCATGGCTCAAATCCCGAGGCTGTAAAAACAAAAAATGTTCCATTTTAGGTCCTTTAACAGTTTGCAAAATACCAGAAGTTTTCATGGTGTAAATATTGCATTATCATATTAAGCATTGCATTTGGTTCGGATCCATAGGCAAAATCCACCATTTTAGGACTTTCTTTAAATTTTAGCATTTAAATCATATCATTTTGTGATTTTTAGCATTCTAGGATGTTTATCATAGTAAGTAGATGCTTCATACCGAATTTGGTGCAATTTGGAATCCATTTGAGGTTCGGATTAGACATAATACCAAAACAGGGTCCCGCAGGACCCGGATCCAAGGTGAAAAACAAGCGAAATTCGTTATTTTGGATAAATTGCAAAATGTCAAATTCTGATTTTACAGTCTTAATGTGTTTAGAAGCATGTCATCATGTCTCTTACTTCATTTTATCATCATTTGATTCAATTTGAATTTCAAAATCTCAATTTTACCAAGTTTTCCTTCAAAAAACCCTGATTTTAAAGGTGTAACTTTAATTTTAGGGGTATTTTGGTCATTTTGACCCAAATTCCGAATTTCAAACTGTTTTCCACTGAGTTCCCTGCATTTACATCATTTCAAATATCAAGGAAGCATGAGAATAGGGTTTATATCCAATTAAATCCAATAATTTCATAATATTATTGGAAAATCTTGGAAAAACCCACATATTTGAGCTAACCCTATTTCAAGTTTGGCAGGAACAATCAAAAGAAGGAGCTGAAGTCTGCAAATTTCTTTTATTTCCTTTATTTAGTGATGTAATAATGTAAATTTTGGAATAAGAGAGTTAATTTTCTGCTTAGACTAGGATGCATATCATATAGTTTGAATTTATGCAATATCCTGCTTATATGATTCATGCATTGTTATTTCAAAAGCACTATGGATGTTCACGAATGGCACGTGCACCAACTCTTAGGGAGTTGATGAACTCGGTGGAATCCATATTTACGGCCCTAGTCGGAATATGGACGAGACCCAGATCCATCATCTTTCTACTAGTCACATTGAGCCTACATTCTTAGGCTATCTTAAAATGCACATCATATTTCCAAAGTTTTCAAAATCATGTGCATTAAATCAAATAAACTCTGAACATATTCATGGCCACAGTCAGAATATGTAAAGGATTTACTTTGACTTAATATACATTTTTCCAACAAATTTTCTTAGAAAATCTTTCAAAGTGCATTCATTCACTCATATCATTGGCATCATGAAACCATTGGTTTTCTCATGATTTTCTTAAGAAAGTGGCATTCTTAAGAAATCGATTTCTCAAGAAACTCTAAGAATTTTCCAAAATCGGCTTTCCCCAAGTCAAGTTTTTCACAGTTTTCCTTAGAAAATGTTATTTTCTTAAGAGCTTCAAAGGAGTTTTTCAATATTTCTCCAAGATCAAAAAGCGATTTCCAAGTATTTCAAAGGTAAAATTCTCAGGATTTCGATTCCCAAGTTTTGAATTTCCTTCTCCAATGAGTTTTCCTATAAATTTTCCATCATTTTTCTAAGAAAACTCTCAAAGTCCAAGTTTTCCTAAGAAGTGTTTCCCTTTTCAAAGGTTCACCTTTTTCTCAAGAATCACTTCTATTCTCCCAGGATTTTCAACCATTCAACTATTTTCCCACAACTTAATGAACTTTCCCGAGATTTCAAATCTTTTTCATCTGAGTTTCCTGAGAAATTGACTTTCACCTTTTTCTTGAGAAATAGCTTTCAACTCCAAATATTTTCCAAACATACATCATGTTTTCCCAAGCTGCATCTTCCAAAATCTCATAGCACATGCCTGAATTCTCTGTGCATTTAGGATAGAACATAACTTTGATAATTTCGCTAAGTCAAGCACAATTTTGGTCCTTGGTTCGATTACCCCTGTTAAAGGCGGCAGGAACGGTCGAACCTCGTACCGACAGGTCGAGCCCCATCCCATGGATTTTCCCGCAATTTTCAAAACGGAGGCAAGTATTTCAAAACATTTTCCAAAATCCGGTCAAGTTTGAATCGCGAAAGCGTTTTCCTCTTTCTCTCTCGCAAGGAAGGGAAGACGGGAAAAATTTCGCGACGATAAAAACCCGCAAGGAAGATATTTCATTTGAGGAATTGAGAGATCCTTTTGAAATTTTGAGAAATGCAGTGCATTTTTAAATTAGCCTAATAGTGTAGGCTGAATGTGGCTAATACGAAGATCATAAATCTAGGTTTCATTCGTATTCTGACTATGGCCAAAAATACAAATTCCACCAAGTTTATAAACTCCATAAGAGTTTGTGCACATGTCATTCGTGTCAACCATAGTGATTTTGGAAAATGTGCATGAATGATGCATCATATATCAGAATTTGCAGAAATTAAACTATATGCAATGCAGTCCTATTCTAAGCAGAAAAGTAACTCTTATTCCAAATTATTACAACTTGATGTTACATTGAATTGAAATAAAATAATAAAAGCTAAGTCTTCTTCTTGGATGTTCCTGCAAAACAAGAAAACATGTTAGCACAAAAATGTAGGTTTTTCTGAAGTTCTCCAAAAATATTGGAAATTATCGGATATTATTCAGATATAAACCCAAATTCATACCCTCTTTTGATATAAATATGATAAACAAAGAATAAATTTTGAAAATAAACTTGGAAATTCGAAATTGGGGTCAAAATGACCAAAATACCCCTGATGACCTTTAAATCAGGGTTTTTTAAAAGATTTTTTTGTAAAATTTGGAAATTTGAAAATTAAATAAAATAAATCAAACATAATATGATGATATGCATGAAAATTTGGAGAATTGAAGTTTGGAATTTCGAAATTGAGGTCAAAATGACCAAAATGCGCCTGATAACATGACTATGGCCTTGAAACCAGGGTTTTCTGAAATAAATTTTGCAAAAATGAAAAATTGAAATGAAAATGACATTGAAACTAACACTAATATGACATGACATGACATGCTTATTTACATGATAAAAACCCTAAAACGGTGAAAATATCATAAAATATCAAATTTAACTTGATTTTCGCTTCTAAATTCAAAAATAAACTTACATAAAAAGGAAATGAACTTGGAATTGAGCCAAATTTGGCATGGACACCTATACTAACCCTAGAAACAGAATAAAATCTGAAAATATATTTTTTGGTATTTTTAAATATGAAAATTCAAATAAAAACCCTAAATTTGGTGATTTTTGCCTAAAATACTGATTCTAAATGAGATTTAGGATATCAAAAATCCATAAAAATTTTCCAAATTTTATGGGGAGACAGAGGACAGTTAGGCAAAGATTTTTTCTTTTTACATATTCTGGTTTTGAGCTATGATCGGAGCTGTACAGCTCCGGCAAGTTGGATTAAAATCTGACGACTCTAAAATTTTGGGCAAATAAACAAGTTTTGGAAGAAAATGTGAGAAAAATAGCAGACAGATGGAAAAATGTCTGAAATTGTGGCAAAATGTCTCTGACAAACAGAGGCAAATGTCATCTTTTTACAGTATTGAGATGTGGGTTGCGGTTTGGAAATGGGCACACTGTTATCAGTGACCTAGATCTCTAGAAATTTTGGATATTAGAATTTGTCAGACAGAAAAAATAATTCCAAGAAAAATACTTGGACAATCCAAAAAATTCCCAAATTTTTGAGAAATGACAGAGTAATGAGTTAAAAACAACTTTCATGTTGAAAGTTTTTGCAGATAACTTACAGATTAAACAGACACAACACATTTGGATCGGTCTATACCCTGACAAAGAAAAATTGAGGTTTTCCTAGAGGTTTAGGAAAATCGATTTTTAACAGAGATCATATCTGTTTATAAAAATACCAAAATTTTCAAACAATTAGTAGATTTCACCGTGAATCTACTGTAATTTTTAGGGGAAGATTCAGTTTTCTCATCTAAAAGATCTCGAATGCTTTTGTCTGCTAAAACAGAAATTGGAAGTTCCAGAAATGCGAAATCTGAGTTTGGGATTTGATTTATTTAGAAGGGGTTTCGAAACTCGAATCAATCTGGGTTTCTAGCAGAATAACACAGACAGATCAACCTAACTACCATAAAATTTTTAGAATTTTTAAACAAAAAATTAAACACAAAATTATAATTGGACTAAATGCATGCATTTAAATTTATAAACTATCAATGAAACTTTTAAAAAGATAACTAAATGAATGAAAAACAAACTAAACATGTTGTCTAAAACATGAAAGTTATATGAGAAATAATAAGAAAAAGAAAAGAATCGGGGAGGCATGCTTGAAATTTGTTTTAGCTATTTGGAATGAGGGGCTTCATCCATTGAACGGATGGACCACCTCATCCGTATAGCCCTAAGTCCATGTAAAACATAAAAAAAAAGAGAGAGAGCTTATTATCTTGGCTTGGTAGGCTGGAGCCAATGGAGTCTGTCAAGGAAGGAGATGAGGCTGCTGTACTGTTGGTATGGCTGCAGCTGGATGTTGAGGAGGGTGAGGCTGCATTGGTGGCTTGGAGGAGGTTAGAGGCTGCTGGAAGGGCAGCTGCCTGGAGCAAGAAGGTTGGTGCTGAACCGGCTGGAGCTTGAGGTGGTGCTGGGCTGACCAAGGAGGTGGCTGCAAGGGGAGCTGGAGCAATATTGGAAAAGGTGGCTATGATGGCTGTAGCTAGAGCCAAAGGGGAACCAAGAGAGAGAGAGAGAGAGAGAGAGAGAGAGGCCTCTCCCCTTTTTCTTTTTCTTTTGGTTTTTCTAACCTAGGGCCCAATAAAAATTTCCTAAGTTTCTAATGGAAAAAAAATAGTGAGAGGGAAGAAGAGAGGATTCAAGGCATACGTACATGGGCTGGACAATATGGAAAGGAAGGAAGGAAAGGGAAGAAGAAGAAAGGAAAGAAAGAAGAAAATGAAAAGGAAAGAAAGGAAGAAGAAAAAGAAAGAGAAAGGAAAAAAGAAAAAGGAAAGAAAGGAAGGGAGAGGGGGCTGGAGGTTTGAGTGACCACCTTGTGGGTCTCACCTCTCTAAAACGCAAAATAAAATAAAAAAACAAAAATGAACAAATAAAAAGAAAATTGAAAGGAATAAAAGAACATTTTTTTTAATAAAAAGGAGATGCAAATGAATAAGGCATCTCAGAGTGGGGCCATTTTTCAAATTCGAAATTCGTTTTGAGAATCATAGGGGTAGAATAGTTTTTTTAGAAATTCTCGGACGAAATGAGCTATTTTTGGCAGTTTTTGAAACGAATTCAGAATTTGAAGTTCAATACCCCGTTGCGAAGCAAATCCAGTGCAGAATTTTGAAAATTTGAGTTTGAAAGAAATCCAGATTGTTTTTCTTGAGAAAATATTTCCAAATTTAGAATCTCGGGGGTAAAAATGTCAATTTTAAAAACCCAAGGTTTGAAATTGATTTATGAAAACTTTTAAAACTCAATCTGGATTGAAATTTATAAAACAGGAGTTCTGGACTTCGAAAATGAAATGAAATGAAATATGATGAAATGTTATGAAATGCTAAGAAATGATATGAAATGATGAAGAATGATATGAAATGCTATGCGAAATGCAGACCCTGAATGAAGAATTTTGGATTTTACACCCCGATTGACACTTGCACCAGTTCAAAAAGCATTAAAATTGATAAAATTTGTAAAATAGTTCAAGAAATGGTTTTCGGGCTCTGCCGAGTTAGAGTGACACTGAAAATTAGAGTTTTAGCTAAATTAAACTGAAATGAACTGGATTGAGCTGATTTTTAGAGTTTCAGAACTCAAGTGAACTGACCAGACACTGACTCAACTGACCTTTCCGACTAAATTTTCAAGAAAAGCTGTCATTTTTAGAGAAATGGTACGAAATGGTCACTGGAGTGAAGTGAATTACGAATCTGAGTTGGGTTTGAGCTAGAACAAAGATCAGTAATACTTACATGAACTAAAATTGAAGCTCGAACATTAGCTCAACTGACTTGATTTAGCTCAATTTCAGCTGAATGAGCTGAAATGAGCTAAATGAGCTCCTAGACACTTAGAAATAGTTTTGAACTGAAACTGGAGCACTTGAATCCTGGTAAGCTAAAGCTAGACTCTGGAAAATATGACTGACTGTGAATGACTGACTCAGAGACAATTAGCTTGGATTTGAGTGAGAAATGAGCTCATTTTTGAAGAAATGATCCCATTTTGGCAGGAATTGTCAGAAATGAAAATGACCTTCTCACTGTGAGCTCAGATGAGCTTGAGATCAGTGATATTTTAACTGTTCTGAACTGACCAATAAGCTTGGTTGACTTCGACTGGCTGGGGTCCGGGATGACCTAGGGGTAAAATGATAATTTTCCTAATAAAAATGGGTAAAGTGGTAGTTTTCTGAAACAGACTCGGGGTTTGACTCCTACACTGACCTAATAGGGTTGGCACTGCACGATAAGGGTTGTTTGAGAATGGATGTGGAAAATTTAGAGTGTTTACAACCTCCCTTCTGATCGTGAGATTGAATTCCAAATTGATCTTGTTCCGAGAACAACGCCCATCTCGAAAGCTCTCTATCGGATGGGACCTGCAGAACTTAAGGCGCTCAAGGATCAACTGCAAGAATTATTAGAAAAAGGTTTTATTTGACCGTTAGTATCTCTTTGGGGTGCTCCAATCTTGTTCGTTAAGAAGAAAGACATATCACTACGCATGTGTATAGACTATCGACAACTGAACATAGTGACCATCAATAATAAATATCCATTGCCGAGAATTTATGATTTGTTCAATCAACTGCAAGGAGCTGCGTGCTTCTCGAAGTTGGATTTTAGATCGGGTTATCATCAACTAAGGATCAAGAAAGAAGATGTGGCTAAGACGACATTCAGATTAAGATATGGCCATTATGAATTCTTGGTCATGCCTTTTGGTCTGACTAATGCACCAGCTGCCTTCATGAATATGATGAATAGGGTCTTCAGACCCTATTTGGATAAGTTCGTGGTGGTATTTGTCGATGACATCCTCATATATTCCACCATGAAAGATCAACATGAAGAACATCTAAGGATAGTTCTCCAGACATTAAGAGAACACCATTTTTATGCCAAATTCTTTAAGTGTGCTTTTTGGTTGGAACAAGTGTCCTTCCTTGGACATATTGTTTCTAAAAAAAGGAATTATGATAGACCCAACGATGATTGAAACTGTCATCAATTGGTCTAGACCCAAGAATCCTACTGAGATTCATAGTTTCTTGGGATTGACTGGGTACTACTGACATTTTGTAGAAGAGTTTTCTTTGTTGGCGACTCCAATGACAAAGCTCACTAAGAAAGACGTAAAGTTCAAGTGGAATGACAAGTGTGAGCAGAGTTTTCAGGAGACAAAAAAAGTGTTTGACCACTGCTTCAGTATTGGTCTTACCTTCTGGATCTGGAGGTTTTACTATTTACAGTGATGCCTCTCCTTAGGGATTGGGTTGCGTTTTGATGCAGCATGGTAAGGTGATAGCTTATGCATCTCGTCAACTCAAAACACATGAAGTCAATTATCTGACACATGACTTGGAGCTTGCAACGGTCATATTCGCCCTTAAGATATGAAGACACTACCTCTATGGCGAGCACTTTGGGATCTTTACCGACCATCAAAGCCTTAAGTATTTGTTTTCGCAGAGATATTTGAAATTGAGGCAGAGGAGATGGTTGAAATTTCTAAAAGATTATGATTTCGAGCTGAAATATCATCCAAGAAAGGTGAATGTAGTCGCTGACGCCCTTAGCCAAAAGACAAGAGCACTGGCCAGACTCGCAGTTTGGGAGTTATTTTCCTCGATGGCTCATCAAAAGTCAGAAGCTCAATGCTTACCAAGCCCGTTGCTATTCATGCAAACCACCATGAGATCAGAATTGTGAGAGCAAATTAGGAAAAAACAACCCTTGGACCCAAAATTGGCTCAAATAAGAAAGAAAATTTCAGAAAACAAAGAGTCAGATTTCAAAGTTGATGATCAAGGACTTCTTAGATTTCAGCAAAGAATGTGCATTTCTAAGGACGACCAACTTAGAAATCAATTATTGGAGGATGCACATCACTCTAGAGATGCCATCCATTCTGGCAGCACCAAAATGTGTCGAGATCTGAAAGATATATTTTGGAGCGGTATGAAAAGAGACATTGCTGAATTTGTAAGGAAGTGTCTGGTGTGCTAGCAAGTGAAGATTGAGCACCAACAATCCGATGGATTACTGCAACCACTCCCTATACCTGAATGAAAATGGGTAGATATCACGATAGACTTTGTCTCAGGACTTCTAAAACCAAGATTGGGATGAACTCAATATGGGTGATTGTAGATAGGCTAACTAAGTCAGCACACTTTTTGGCCTATAAGACAACTCAATCTTGTGACCAGTTGGCACAATTATTCATCAAAGATATTGTTAGACTCCATTGAGTACCGGATTCGATTATTTCAGATAGAGACTCAAAGTTCACATCGCGATTCTGGCAAAATTTTCAAGAAGCGATGAGGATACAGTTAAAAACAAGTACAACCTTTCACCCTCAGTCAAATGAGACAGTCAGAGCGAACCATTCAGACCCTAGAAGATATGCTCCAGGCATATAGTTTGGAGTATAACGACTCGTGAAATTATATTCTACCATTGATGGAGTTTGCCTATAACAACCTTCAAGAAAGTATAGGCATGACTCCATTTGAGGCATTGTATGGTCGACGATGTCGATCTTTCTTGTGTTAGGATAAAGTCAAAAAAAGAAGATTGTTAGGGCTCGAGATGGTGCAACATATGTCAGACCAGATGAGATTCATTCGAGAGTGTCTTCTCACTGCACAAAGTCGATAGAAGAGTTATACAGACCAAAGGCATCATGAATTAGAATTTGAGCAAGGCGACTACATATTTTTGAAGATATCTCCATTTAAGGGAGTGATGCATTTTGATCAAAGAGGAAAGTTGAATCCTGTGATCATCGCAAAATTTTCTCTCTTGTGATTTCTCTCTCTTCCTTCTCTTTTCCTTTCCAACCTTTATTTCCTCCTTTTTGAAGGGAGAAAATAAAAGGGCAGAAAGAAAGAGAGAAGAGAAAAGAAAAAGAAAAGGAGAGAAGGAATTCTTTTGCGGAGTCTCACTTGACCTTAATTTTGAAAATATTTAGAAAATAACTCACCTCCATTTTTGAAATATTTGCGGGAAAACTGAGAGACGGGATCCGCTCGTCGGTACGAGGTTCGACCGTTCCTAACGCCTTTACCAGGGGTAATCGAACCATGGGTCGAATTTATGCCTTTTGCTTTGCCAAGAATTTATCCAAGGATTTATCCTAAGTCTAGATGCACAAAGAATCATGCTTGTGCAATGCAAGGATGTATGCTCCTTTTGAAAATGATTTAAAAAATTCCCAAGTGTTTCTGAGATGAATCTGATAATGGAGTGAAGAAGATGATTTCTAAAGTTCTAAGTTTTTAGAATAATCAGAGCTCAGGAAAATAAATTTGGATCTTGAGAGAAATGATCTTGAAACTGAGATAAAGAGAGAAGAAAGGAAATTTCAAAGTCATAAATGGACTTTGAATTTAGAAGTTTGAACTTGGATGAATATTTGGAATGGAATTGAATTCTAACTTTGAAGTTTTGAAATCAAAATGTGGGAAATCTAAATGGAATTGAGAAATAGAATTGATTTGAAAGTTGGAATTTCAAGATGAAATCTGAATCCAAAGTCTGGATTCTAAAAATAGAGTTGAAATTCAGGAGGACATTGAATTCTGGATTTAAAATCCTAAATAGGAATTGGATTTGAATTTTGGGATGAAATGGAATTGGTTTTAAGAATTGGAATTGGGAATAGAAGTTGATTTGAAATCGGGAGTTCAAGATGGAATTTGAATCCAGAGTCTGGATTCTAAATAGAGTTGAGATTTAAATTGGAATTCTGGACTTAGAATCTGAAGTAGGAATTATATCTGAATTTTGGGATCCAAGATGAAATTGGATTCTGATTTTAAAATGGATTTGGATCTAAGATCTGAGATCCGAAGGGGAGTTGGGTTCTGGATCCTAGAATGGAATTGGATCTAAAATCTGAGATCCAAAGTAGAATTGGGTTCTGGATCCTAGAATGGATTTGGATATAAAATCTGAGATCCAAAGTAGAATTGGGATTTGGATCCTAGAATGGATTTGGATCTGAAATCTGATATCCAAAGTAGATTTGGGTTCTGGATCCTAGAATGGATTTGGATCTGAAGTCTGAGATCCAAAGTGGAGTTGGATTCTGGATCCTAAAATAGAATTGGATCTGAAGTCTGAGATCCAAAGTGAAGTTGGATTTTGGATCCTAAAATAGAATTGGATCTGAAGTCTGAGATCCAAAAGGTGAAGATTTGTACTTGGAAATCTGGATCCAAGTTGGGATTGGGATCTAACTTTGAATTTTAAATTTGATTTGAGAATTTAAACTTTTGAATATATAAATGAATTTCAAAGTCAAATTGGACTTTGAAAATGGGATAGAATTGATAATTTGAAATAGAAATTGAAGGAGAGATATTCACAATCACTTGGATTTTTGAAAAAGGAATTTCGAAAATATGATGCCACTCTATCCTAAGTGATGAATGAATTTAAAAGATCTGAAATTGGATTTTGAAAAGCTACTCTATTCTTTAAATGAATTAAAAATGAGGTTGAAGATATAATATATCCCTGACTATGGTCATTGAATATATTATATAATAACCACATTTAAATTCAAGTGAAGAATAAAATACATTTTGGTGCTTTTATAGAATTAAAAATGAAATTAACTCTCAATATACCCTGACTATGGCCATTGGTATATATATTGAATTAATTTTAGATTAAATTCTGATAAAAGAGGAAATTATTTAAAGAAAATATGATGATTTTGAAAAGGATCTAGTGTGGATCTAGGGTTATTTTGTAAAAGATAAAAATTCTAAGTTTTGTTTACATCCTGACTATGACCATTGATGTAAATCATCAACTTAGAATTAATTACCTCCTACGAAATGGTGCACGTGCCATTCGTGTTTGCCATTTATGAGAATTTGAGAAATAAAAGCAAAAAATGCATGAAAAACAAACAATTCATGATATTTACAATGCTCATCCATTCTACCTAAAGCAGGAAATGTAAATTTTCATTCAAATCTAGCTATTATAACATGTAAAATCAAATTTACAACCCCAAGTAATGATATCTTCCACATAGTTCCTGCAAAACAACTGAGTTAAAATAGAGGAATAATGACATATATCACATGGATATCTAAAAAAAAGAAGAAGATGTTCACAAACCAATATATGAATGATGAAAAAAATGGAAAGTATATATATATACCTATATATATATATGTACATATATAGGTACATCCACATATATATAAGTATATATATGGGGGTATATACAATAGGGAGATGTGTTGAGGGACAGATCTTGTCCAGGTTGCTGCAAGCAACCCCCTTTTAAGATGATTTTCAGATGGTTTGCAGATAATGCCATACAGCAAAAGGCCTTCACTGGCTTCTACTAATAATTGGATTTACAATGCTTCTCCTGTCAGGGCCAGAATTAAGCCCAGTTGGAGGATGATGATGGTAACTTACCTATTTCATGATTTTTCCTAATGCAGGATCATGGGGCCTATGTACAAATAGAGAACAGTGGCATGCGAAATGGTGTAACCTAAATGATGGCATGATAGGCAGGGGAAATGGGAGTGTGAAACATGTGTTGAGTGATATATATTGTATCAAATAGTAGAGATGGTGGTGAGTGTTAATGTGAGCATGGAATATGCTACAAATACTAAGCACAAATGCAATTGACAGGTGGGTGCTAGTAGGATATGCTGTGGGCAAGTATATAAATGTTGCTGTGAAGAAAACACAACAGGTAAGTGTAATTGAAAGGAGGAATTTTCAATACTGAAATGTAGGTCCGCGACATTCTGGCCAGAAATGACTCGAGTCCCAGCTTGAATTACTAGTAGCCCACGGCGGCTGCAGGTAAAGCTTGAGGAATGGCCTGAAACTCCATTTCGAGCAAACAATTTATTACTGTAATGAGGTGTACCAGAGGATCTCTCAACATGACTCAGTGAACCTCAAAAGGGCATAACACAATATTATCAGTAAAAGGGACACAATCTTGGTGAAATTCCAAATAATTTTATACACTTGTAACTCTCTAAAAGCAAAAGGCGCAGACCTGGCCATAAAAAGAACAAGAGACTTTAAACAACAAAATGCTGAACTACTGCAACCTTAAACCTTTTTAAAAACAGTAGCTTTCCTTTTATATTAATCAAAAGGTTTGGTGGCTTTCAAAATCTATAGATATTGTGCTGTTAGCCATCTGGGATAGTCACGCAAACATTTAATCATGGCTGATGGATCTTAAAACTGATATAATGCTAGATGTTCAAATACCAAAGAAGGACTCTCTAGTGAACCACTCTTATAAGCCAATCCATCAAAAGCACCACATCGTTTTTGTTGGTAAGAGAAAGAGAGTCTGCAGCAAATGGCTTAATCCTCTTGAGCCCGTTATTTCTTAATAGCTTCGCTGTAATCTCACCAGCCAAAGTGTGGGAAAATCAGATTTCCCAATCAACATCTATCTACAGAAATACTGCCTCTATCTGTTACAGGGATAATTCACAAAATAAATGGGTCTAATGGGGGAAAGTGAAAAGATTGAGAAATAAGGCCTTTGATGGTAATGTGCAGCAATAAAAAAAAATGTGATATGCAAGTACAGAATATGCAAGAAATAGGCACAAATGGAATTTGTATCATCAGTTTAACTTCCTTCTCAAAGAGAAGACTTGTTCACTGCATAACTCTCTCTAGCACTGTTGATTTCAGAGGCACAGGGGAAAAGACAATGTGACTAGTCAAGTGTTTGTATCCTATTACAACTCAAAGTTATCATGAAAAGGGTCTCCAGAAGAGAGTATCGTGACAATATCTGCTATTGGAACCAAGCTTCTGCTAACGACTGATCTCTGTGGGTGATTATGAACATGGTGGTTTTGGGTTCAACACTGTGTTTGGATTAACTAATCAACCCATCTTTTAAAACGACTATGGTCATCGACCAATAGACATCTTCAACCATGGGGAAGCATTCCCCACTTAGAGAAGAAACTTGCTAAAGACTTGAAATACCAAAGGCATATAGAATTGGATGAAGTGTTGTGTAACACAGGAATATGAGTGTGAGTCTTAATACCTGTAAATGGTGAGATAGTGGCTGTGAAGGCAATGTCACCACAAACGGTGAAGATGAAGATGCAAGGTGTCAAAAAATATTGTTATAAGGATATATACACAAGGTAAGCATACATTGGGTGTGGTTGAAATGAAGGAATGATGCTTACAAAGCAAACAATGTTATGCCTTTACAAACGCCATAATCGCAAGCATTTTCAATGCCTAATAAGCAAAAGAACAATGGTTACCAAACCGTATCTTTCTTAGTCAAAAGAGGAACATACGAACCTAGAGTAGAAGAGCAGATATCACCATTCACAAATGCATTTGGCACAGAGCTCAGTCTTCTTAGGAGTTTCCAAAAAAAAAAAAAGAACTATCCCTTTCCCTAAGATCAGAGAAATTCTTAAGAGATAACAACACCCCTGATTCTAGTATCCTCGTTCTCTGTTTTGTTAATCACAGCTTAAAGAATATTTCATACACAGAGTTCTCTCACTTTAAGACCCAGGTCAGAAATCTCATCTGAATTACCAAAGCTTGAACGATTTGTAATTTTGAAGTGGATGAGTTTAGTTCCAGTCTTGGCATGATACCACTATGACAAATGGCTTCAGAAAATGTTGTGCCATCAGATTTTAATCCTCTGAATTCGTCGAGATTTCAGCTTTTTGAGAAAAGAAATTTCATGAGTTGTAATTTGGGATCAGACACTGAGGAATTATTCGTCAAGCAACATCTATGATATAAGAGGGGAGCAAGCAGATATCATTCTTGATGAGCGAAAAATGCATATACAGAATGAATACAGTATTACCATATCGACCTGAATATTCAACACGGATAATGCACAACATGGATGATCAAGTATTCTAAACCTACGAATTAAATGAGGATGAAGGAGAGCAAAAAGAGATGGCACTTCTGAATTATGAACTGCAAAAAAAAGAAATGAACTCAGAGGATGAAATCACCAGGGTGAGTGACATCTTCTTATCACTGGTTTCGGAGATGCAATTACTAGAATCGGCAAATCCGGGTTACCATCTCCAAAAAAAAAAAATGAAACCGACCAGATGATTAACAAGTCAAAGCGAAGGCAGACTACTTCTGATAGAATGGAAATCGAGATCACCATAACTATCCAGATTTACGATTGATAAGCACTCAGATTTTTATTCACAGAAGCTCGAGGGAATCGACCCTGGTGGTTGCCTGAAGACATTCCAGTAGAGCTTATTATTGCCCCCTTTTGAATGGATCTCCAGATGCATGGTGATCAGTCGATGCTCAATCGTTTGGGTTTAAGTTCAGAGGCTAATGCCATATGATGTTAGATTGATATAAACAATGTTAAATACTACAGGGGAATTACACATCAGAAAAATGTAAACAAGAGCATGGATCAGAAGGGATTGTTGATGATCCCACCATTAATTCATAACAACAAAATGTAGCGACAGATCTACAAAAATAAAAATAAAAAAAAATGGTTAAAACAAGTGTTGGAATTTATAAATTCCATTCGTTATCGCACGAATATGACCCGATCTTGCCGTGAGCGACATCAGGGTCACAGGTGTGCTTTGTTTAAAGAAGATAATACCAATAAAAGGACCCAAAGTGAAGAACTCAAAATTACAATGGGAAATGAAGGGAGCTCTTACCTAGTTACTGGAAATTTCTGCAACGAGATACACTCTTTTCCGTCGGTTGGAGAAAAGGGCAGATCAATATACACAGAATGAGGAATGTTCAGAAGTCGATTGCTACAGGGGCTTAATAGACTTCCTTCAGTGTGAGCGTGGCTCGAAAAGATGGATGCTGAGGGGGAACTTCCAGCCTAAAGATGGGTTGCATCGATGAAGAATGGATTGAAAATTTTCGTTCTGAGGAAGAACTCGATGATTGGGATGAAGAGATTCTGATAGTGGATGAAGTTGATGGATCACAATGGATATGTGAAGATTAGATGATCGACACCAGAGGAGAAAAAAAAAGTAGATGCTCCTCCACAGGGGATCGATGTCTCTTCTTAAAGAGATCACCGAAGCTTCGGGAGAGGAAATGGTTGAAGATCAAGGGTGGAGGGAAGAAAGGTTTGTTCGGGATCAACGATGGAGAGAGGAGAAGAGGGAAGCGCGGGAGGAGTCCTTTGGAGCTTTTCCCTATTTCAAAAAGGTGGTTCCCCTTTTAAGAAATGTTTTGAAAAATGGTTAAGAAATGAGGTTTTTGGCAAAATGGCTTCAAAAGCTTGAAAATCATTCATTTTTCTTGTGGCTTTTCTTATTTTTTTTGGTTTTTTATGTTATTTTTCCATTTTTTTGCAGTTTTAGAATAAAATCCTAAAGCTTTACGAGAAATCAAAGGTTAAAACTAATAATTTTTTTTTGCTGTTTTTGTAAAATATTTACAAAAGGGAATTTTTCTGAGAACTCAAGGTGATTTTTGAGAAAATTTCTTCAAAAAGTGGATTTATGTCCGGATCTTTAGGAAATATTCGAGCTTTTTTACAGCCTCGAACTGAGAAATATAAGATTGGGGATTCAATAGAATGTTAGATGAATTGCCCGAGCCATTCAGAACCATTTTTTGGTATTTTTATACTTTTAAATTTGGAATTTGGACAACGAGGCTCAAATTTGGATTTAAAACACTGGGTTCGGACTCAGAGTTGAATTTGAATATATCAATGTGGAATTCAATCCAAAAATCTGAAGAATGACTGAAATTTAGTTTTGAAATTGCTTTGATTTTCTCAGAAAATGGAACCGGGGGCAAAAAGGTCATCTTTACAAATTTTTTAAAAATTTGGGGTGTTCACAGATGCCCCTCTTTGCTACTAAGCCGATTGAAAGCCGAGCTTAGTGGCAAAGAGAACACTCCAAATTTTGAAAAATGCCCCAGTCAGCAGATCTGAACTAGGTGTGGAAGAATTATTTTGAAAATATGACTTCTGAGGCTTAAAACCTTATCCTGAATGGTTTTGGGGAGACAAAATCCTCGAAGATGATGTATTCAAATAATAGAAATGAGGAAATCATGATGGGACTTTGGATGGAAATTCCGAAATGGTGGGGAATGAGAATTTTGATCAGGTCTCGTGGGTGAGACAAGATACTCTTTTTGGAATGATTCAGGTTTAGCCCTTAACCTGGATGGGACGAAAATATATCAAGATGAATTTTGAAATGAGGAAAGGAATACATGAGGACCTTGATGGGACATTTTTGGAAAATGCCTCGTGAGATGAAGCTCAAGTGAAATCCTTTATTTGGATCGATATACAAAGCATGGATTCTTCAATGGGAAGAGCCATGATGGGACTGAGAGAAATCATCTCGTTAAAACGAGGAATTTTGTAGGAACAAGACTCAGGTTTAACCCAAACCTGCAAGGAAGATACCTCGCGAAGCGAGGTTCCAGGTTAACTTTTAACTTGAATAGGAAATCTACCATACGGGTTTCTCAAATGGAGAAACCATAATGGGACCTTCGGAATTTGGACGAACAAATTCGAAAGGGGTTTGCGAAAAGAAGAAGACAGGGTTCCCTAAAGCTTGGAAAAAGGAATGATTTTGGGCGTCTCATTTGCTGAGACTGAAATAGCTTTTTGAAATCAAATGACCTTTCGCAGAAAATTCAGGTTTTGACCCTTAACCTGAGTGGGAACACCATACGGAATCCTTGACTGAAGAAACCGCGATGGGACAGGAAGAGATACTTCAACTGAACGAGGCAACTCTTCTGGAAGATATAAACAACGCTAGGTTGCATCGAAAATGGATATTGAATGTTTATTTCATTCTTGGAATATCTAGAAAATTTTGCCAATAAGATAAAATTATAGCCGATTCAAATGCTTGAAAATGTGCATGTATGTGCGAAGATATTCCCTCTTTTACCTAGAGTATTTTCTCCAAATGAGGTGAACTCCTCGGTTTTGAGAGTCAAATTCAAAATTTTAGCGCTGATGATTTTCTTCAAGGAAGCTATCCATTTCCCTGATATGAGAAGAGAAGAAATATTCTCAATTTCATGAAAACAAGTAGTGAATTGATAAAGGAATTTTGCATGAGAAGAGTTGACTTCTGGCAATTTGGACAATTTGATATCTGGGTGTTTTCCCACGATGATCTTTTTGCACTCTTTTTTTGAGTCATTGGGCTTTTCGGGCTTTTTACATCATCCTTCTTTTGGATGGGTCCTGACTTTTCTCTCTTTTTCAGGGAAGGGTACGTCACAAACTCCTTTATCTTGGAGATGTTCCGATCCTTTTTTTATCTCAGGGATTCTATTGATGATATTGGCTCAAAAAATCTATTGATGATAGCAGAAATCAAATATCTTTTAGGGTTTGTCGGTAGGCTCATTACACTCGCCTTCATCTTGACGGTGATCTGAACTTTCCCTGGAAGGATCCTTCATAAACTCCTTCATCTCGGAGATGATCCAAATCTTCTTTGGCCCCGGAGGTCTGCTCGCATATTCGTCTTCATCTTGACGACTGTTGAGGGAGCCCTTTTGCAGATATTTGATTGCAGCTTTAAACGAATGAGAAGATATGGGTCGAGTGGATTCTTTCTACAACTCGAGATATTTCCACTGCCTGATTGCCAGAAAGTCTTTTTAAAACATGCGCCATAGCCAAGATCAATATCAAATCACTTTTGGCTTTTCAACATCATTGAATATTTCTTTCACTGATCATATCAAGGACATTTCTTACGTCCTTTTGGTTGATCAACAGGAAAAGATTTGAATTTTACCTCTTTTTCGCAAAAGTTTCACCTTTTTGGAAAGAAATACTGGAGGTAATCTAAGAAAATTCTTTGTGTGTAGCCAGATTATTAGAATCAACAAATGCTTTTAGCAAATTGGCAAAGTTTTCATGAATTCTTTGTGAAATAATCAATCAATATAGATTTTGATGAGACATTTAGTTGCAATCTTCGATTTTGAAAATACATGACCAACAAAAGCTGGGACCTTCGAAGTACATGGCCAGCGAAAGCTGGAACCTTCGAAATACACGACCAATAGATGTTGAAATCTTTTGAAATACCTGACCAACGAAAGCTGGAACGTTTGAAATACATGACCAGCAAAAAGCTGCAACCTTTGAAATACTTGACCAACAAAACTTGAACGTTTAAAATACCTAACCAGCAAAATGCTGGAACATTTCGGAAATACACGACCAACGAGTGTTGGATCTTTTGGGAAATACACGACTGGTTATGAAAACTGGGTTTTAATAAAAAAAGGTTCTGAAGGTTTTGAGAATGATCGAAATTGGGAGATTATGACCCAAGGGTTGAGAAAATGATGAAATTTTGAAAACATTGCACCCAAAGGTTAGAGATTTGATAGAATCGAGAGATTTGGAGATATAAAGTTTTGGAAATGATAGATTTGAGAGATTCGAAACTCGAAGGTTTGGTAATGAGAGAATGGAGAAATCGCACCCTGAAGGTTTGATTTATGGAATGGGTTGATTTGGGAGCCCAAAAATTGTGAGCTGGGACTTTTTGAGATATATGACCAGCGAGAGCTGGGTCTTTTGGAAATACACGACCAAAAGCTGAGTCCTTTTTGGAAATACATGACCAGCAAAGCTGGAACGTTTGAAATGCATGACCAGCAAAAAGCTGGAACGTTTGAAATACATGACCAGCGAAAAGCTGGAACATTTGAAATACATGACCAACGAGTGTTGGTTTTTTTTTTGGAAATACCTGACCAGCAAAAAGCTGGAACGTTTGAAATACTTGACCAGCAAAAAGCTGGAACGTTTGAAATACATGCCCAACGAGTGTTGGATCTTTCGAAATACCTGACCAGCAAAAGTTGGGACGTTTGAAATACTTGACTAGCGAGAAGCTAGAACGTTTGAAATACATAACCAACGAGTGTTGGATCTGACCAGCAAAAAGCTGGAACGTTTGAAATACCTGACCAACAAGAAGCTGTAACGTTTGAAATACATGCCCAACGAGTGTTGGATCTTTTGAAATACCTGACCAGCAAAAGCTGAGACGTTTGAAATTCCTGACCAGCGAGAAGCTGGGACGTTTGAAATATATGACCAACGAGTGTTGGATCTTTTTGGAAATACCTGACCAGCAAAAGGCTGGAACGTTTGAAATACCTAACCAGCAAGAAGCTGGAACGTTTGAGATACATGGCCAACGAGTGTTGGATCTTTTGAAATACCTGACCAGCGAAAACTGGGTCGTTTTAAATACCTGACCAGCAAGAAGCTGAAACGTTTGAAATATATCAAATTTTGGGAGATTTAAATCAGAACTTGAATTTTTGTGGAAGAAAAGATTTTGATCCGAAGACTGAATGTAGAAAGTTATTGGTGCGAGGGTCGGATCCTCCAAATGAGCTTAATATATGATTGAAGATTTTGGGAAATACCCTAGTGCGAGGATTGGGTTGTAAAAGATGAGCTAAATAAAAATTCTTTGGTAAAAATTAATGGACCATCATGGTTTTAATTGCATGTGGTCGATTTTTAGGATTTTGTTCCTTTGTCCTGAATGGGAGAAATAACAAAGAGAATACCTCATTGACAGGAGGCATCAGGTTTATCCCTTAACCTGAAAGGGTATTTTTAAAGATAAAAGTAGTTGAAATTTTTTTAATAAGATTGAAAAATTTGTTAAAACTTGACAGAAATGAGCAATAGCTTGATAAAAATTTGATTAAACCAAAAGTGAATCAAATGAAATGAAAATAAAGACCACAAGATCAATTGAGAATTAACAAAATTTTGAGGAAAAGAGCTTTCGTCTAATCCTGCCTGCATATGATGAAAGAAGATGATTATAGATCAAAATAAAATGCCCCAGTATTATGGAGAAGAATGATAGAAGATCATTGTTTTATTGAAATGACTCTTTGAATTGTACAGAAGGCTTTAGAATGAAAATTCTAAGTATAGAATTTCTTCAGATGCAGAGCATTGATGGGATCTGGCATTTCCACCCCATCCGCGTTGATCAGACGATACGAATTGCGAGGCAATGCTTCCTTAACCACATAAGGGCCTTCCCAATTGGGTGACCACTTGCCCCGTGGTCGATGCTTGAGATGAGCCGTTGATCTGAGTACCAAATCGTTAACTCAAAATCTTCTCTCAATGACGAACTTGACATAGTGTCGAGCTATCCTCTGCCGATAAGCTTGAGCATGCTCTGCTGCCTTGAGTCTCTTTTCATCCAGTAAATCCAGCTGCACCAATCTCTGCTACTGATACTGATCGAGTGACAATTCTATAAGTGAAGCAAATTTGAGAGCGAGCTTTTGGACGTGGAGAGGCAGTACCACTTCAGTTCCGTAAACAAGTTATGAAGGAATGGCATTAGTCGGTGTTCGAATGGTGGTCCGGCATGCCCAAAGTGCGTCATGAATTTTCTCATGCCAATCTCGACCTGTCTTCACAGTCCTTTCCAAAATACGGATCAAAATTTTATTGGTGGCTTCTACTTGGCCATTCCCTTAAGGATAATAGGGAACTGAGAAATGATGGGAAATCCTGAATTTGAAACAAAAGGTTTTCATCCTCTCATTTTTAAAGTGGGTTCCATTGTCTGAAACGATGTCATGTGGTATGCCGAAGCGACAAAGAATGTTCTTGTGAATGAAAGAAACCACATGGCGGCCTTCTACTGTCCGTAGAGTAACAGCTTCAACCCATTTGGTAAAATACTCTATAGCAGCCAGAAAGTACTTGTGGTCGTTGGAAGCAGAAGGGGTAATTGGACCTACAACGTCGAAAGCCCACATGGAAAATGACCAAGGAGAAACAACTGATTGTAGATATGTGGCCGGAGCATGAATGGAAGGTGTGTGCATCTGACACTTGACGCATTTTTTCATAAATCTATGACAGTCGTGCTGCATGGTATTCCAATAGTACCCTGCTCGAACGATCTGCTTGACGAGGGTTTGATAGACGACATGGCCACCACAAATCCCTTCATGTGCTTCTTGGATAATTTCCATAGCTTCTTCTTTGTCTAAACATCTGGCATATTCAGAACTGAAACCACGGCGGTAGAGGACATTGGCAAGAATGAAATAACGGATAGACATGCGCTGAATTGCATGCTGCTCCCCTTTTGGCATTTCTGATGGAAGTTCACAAGTCTCAATGAAATTTTTGATATTTTGATACTAAGGCTTCTCCTTCTGATCGACCTGGTTTACTTGCATAACTGAAGCGAAAGCATGTTGCTCAAGTCTGCCGACTTCAAAAGAACGACATGATTCACTGCCCTTGAAGGATAAAATGGAGCCCAGACTGGCTAAACCATCAGCTATTTGATTATGCTCTCTTCTGATATGACTGAGCTGAAATTCTTCGAAGCTGTCCACAAGAGTTAGGATGATCTTCTGATACAGAATCAATTTAGAATATTTCACTTGCCATTCAGTGTTAACTTAACTGACAACAAGTAGTGAATCGCCAAAAGCATGTACTCTCTTGACATTGAAACTTTGTAAAATTTTAAGGCCTTGTATTAGAGCTTCATACTCGGTCATGTTATGAGTGCATTGGAAACCAAGCTTAAGAGAATAAGGGATCATTTCTTTTTCTGGAGTGATCAGCAAGACTCCAATCCCTATGCCAAACATATTTTTAGAGCCATCAAAAAACAAATTCCAAACTGGGGGCTGTTGGATATTACAGATGTGCTCATCAGGAAAATCATCCTCTGCTTTAATCTCTTCTGTCAGGGGGAAATCTGCTAACTGATCTGCGATCGCTTGACCTTTAATTGACTTTTGAGAAACATACTCTAAGTCATATTGCATTAGGAGGACCTTCCACTTTGCAATCCGTCCAGTGAGAAATGGTTGTTCCAAAATGTATCTGAGAGGATTAAGTTTTGATAGAAACTTGATTTCAGAAGCCAACAAGTAATGTCTTAATTTCTGGAACATCCAAACCAAAGCTAGACAAGTTTTCTCCATCTGATAATATTTCTTTTCATAATCAATGAATGTTTTGCTCTCGTAATAGATGGCGTGCTCTATCAGACTGCCCTCTTCATACTACGCGAGGAATCCACCACAGGCATTCTGATTGACTGAAATATATAGTAAGAGAGACTTTCCTAGCTTTGGCGGCTTCAAAACTGGTGGATTAAAGAGATATTGTTTGATGCGCTCGAACGAGAGTTGGCATTCTGGTCCCCATTGAAATTTAACTTCTTTTCTTAGCAAATGGTTGAAAGGCTCGCATCTCATGGCCAAATTAGAGATGAATCTGCGAATAGACTGAATACGCCCTTGAAGGCTTCGCAGTTCCTTGAGATTAGTAGGAGGCGACATATCAATAATGGCTTTTGCCTAGGCCGGATCCATCTCGATTCCTTTCTTGCTGATAATGAAGCTGAGTAATTTGCCAGACTCAACTCCAAAAACACATTTTTGAGGGTTAAGTCTCAATTTATAGAGAATAAGTCTTTCAAAAACTTGACTAAGAGCATCGAGGTGATCCTCTTCTTCTTTAGATTTAACTAGAAGGTCATCCACATATGCATCCATATTTTTGTGCATTTGATCATGGAAAATGACGGCCATTGCTCTCTGATAGGTTGCCCCGACATTTTTGAGCCCGAATGGCATGACTGTGTAGCAAAAGGTCCCCCATGGGGTAGTAAATGAAGTCTTGGACTGATCACGAACGACCAGCTTGATCTGATTATAGCCTGAATATTCATCCATAAAAGAAAACATGGCATGACCTGCTGTGCTATCAATCAACAGGTCAATATTGGGGAGTGGATAATCATCTTTCGGGGTGGCCTTGTTGAGATCCTTGAAATCAATGCAGATCCGAACTTTTCCGTTCTTTTTAGGGACTGCTATGATATTTGCTAACCAATCTGGGTAATCAATGGCCCGAATGAAGCCTGCTTTCAATAAATCTTCAAGTCCTTCCTTGACTTGCTGCTCAATTCGAGGATCTAACTTCCTCAATTTCTGCTTGATTGGTCTGGCTTCTGGTTTCAATTTGAGGCGATGCTCAACCAACTTTGTATCTAATCCTGGCATATCTTCATAAGTCTAGGCAAATACTTCCTGATGCTTTTCAAGGAATTGGATGAGTCTTGTTTTTTCAACTTCGCTTAGACTCGACCCGATTTTGAGAATTTTTGGATCATCTTCTGACCCAATGTTGATATCCTCAGTTGGATCTTCAACCAAAGATGAGGGTTCATCCTGCTTTTGAATGTGAGCAAATTCTGGCAAATCCTGAATGGTGGTATCAAACTTGGCTGACTCTTTGGTCTGCTCTGCTGCTTGACTGACCTCTGCTCTGTCTTTCATATAAGGAAACCTTGCCAATTTTAGATATTTGTGATTGATAACGAATTTTGTCATTGATTCAGGAGTTAATGGTCCTGAAAATGCCAAGAGAAGGTTTTTAAGAAAAAATACAAAAAGTGAGCCTTTTATACAAAGCAAGGAATAATGGCATAGACAAAATATAAGTTGAGAATGATAGATGCTCAAGTGTGAAGAGAAAATTGATCTTTCATTGATTGGAAATGAAGTATTTACAAGACATTGACAAAAGATGAGACTGTGTTGTCCCTACAAGATTAACAAAAGATAAGAAAAGAAAGCAGGAAAACTAAGGCATCATCTTCACTTGTTTCCCCTGACGAAAACTGTCTTTTTGCTAGAATCTTGGCCGGTGAACCCCAACCCTGAACTGTCTGCATGCTGGACTGGAATGATAGGCTCTATCATGCCGTCTTCATCTTTCCCCATGCCCCGAAACGGCTGATATCCATGTTTGATCAACAGATCGAATCTCTTTCTTGCTTTAGAAAACTGAGGAAATAAGGGATGATCTTTGAAAGAGGTGTAATTGATCCGTCCTCCTAATTTGAAGAAACAAGGTCCTTGCCATTGGACCGTGGCTGCAACGTTCTCTTCTTCCATGACATCTTTTAACTTTAACATTTCTAAGCTGTCACTGAGATTGATTTCATCCGCTTCTCGGATGCTTGGAATATCAGCTGTGAATGTTGGACGGGGAATCATAGGCCGTGGCAGTCTTTCTTCAGAGTCTTTGCCCAGAATGGTAGTAATCATTCCTCCCTTAGACCACTTGATGCACTGGTAGAGGGTTGATGGAACTGCATTGGCGTTATGGATCCACGTTCGTCCCAACAAAAGATTGTAAGTTGGCGGCACATTGACGACATGGAACAAGACAGTGTGCACTGAGTAATTAATGAAAATCTCTAGAAAGATTTTGCCCTTAGCAGTCTGCCCGTGATTATTGAAGCCGTAGATGGTGATGGGATCGGGCACGTACTCTTTTTCTTTCAATCCCAGGGCTTTCACTGTCATCTCTGGGCAAATGTTGAGGTTGCTGCCTCCATCAACCAGTATGTGCGGGACAGTCATGCCCCGGGTCCTTACCACAATATACAATGCATTATTGTGGAATGAATGAGGCTTAGGCAAGTCCTCATCAGAGAAAGTAATAGGCGCGTTCGCCTCAATTACTTGTCTCTTGCCTTCCGTTTTCCTCAGGTTAGCTTCAACTATTTCAAGAGTTTGCTGAGCTTCTTGCGGATCAATGTCACTACCCTTCTCCGCATCATTTACTAATATGGTGATTTCATTATTACCTATTCTGGCAAACCCCCCCATCAGAGCCATCGTTAACCATTGGTCGTCGAGGCGTATTCTTAAAATACCAATATCCACGGCCGTGGCAACGGGGGCGTGGTTTGGTAATACGCCGATTTGGCCACTATTAGTAGATAAAATGGTTGGTCATCGCCTGATTCACGATCTGCGCCATATCTTCGGGCGTGGTGTCCGGCTTCACCTTAATCTTTCTCAATAGATCATCCAACTTTCCTGATGCTTGGGAGAATCATGAGTTAACTCAAAGATGAAAATGTTGGAGAGCGCTGTAATTGACTTCTGAAAATCATTGGCCCGCTCTTCTGCTGCCTTAGAGGTTTCTGCTTCCTCTGCACAGGCTTCTTTCTTAAGGAATCTTCTTGGGAAAACTTGAGTTCTTTCATTCTCAACTGGTACACTTACTTGGTCAAGAAGCGAGAAGATATCCATTTTCTGAGATACAGGCTGATCCTGATGTAGAACCATTACCTGATGCTAGAGATTTAGCTCTTCACTAGAGCATGGACGTATATGGTTTTGTGGAAGAAATGAATGTTCTGAAATGGCTGATATGGAATGTTTTGGGAATGGAGCAGATAAAATTTCCAGTTTGCCTTACTCTTCATCTTCTATGAGGATGCTTTTGTCGATACAGTCCTGGACCAAATGCTTCAAGACGAAGCAGTGTTCTGTATCATGTCCCATGGCTCTATGGAATTTGCAATATTGCTCTCTATACTTTCCCATGAATAGTGGAGGATCTGCAATTTTGGGCAGTTTCACCATCCTGTGGGACAGTAGGTATTCTAGCACCTTTTCCAGAGGCTGGTCCAAAGGAGTGAATTTCCGATCCTTGCTCCAATTGATGTGTTTAGGTCTTTCTTGAAAGTCCCCCTTTTATTGAGGACCGATGGGGAGAGACTTGTCATTGTTTTTGAAGAACTTCCCCTTTCTACCTCTATTCTGCTCAGGCTTCGATCCACTGCCACTGTCATTTCTGCTGCTACTGCCCTGATTATCTTCGGGAACATCAACTGAGTAGGTAAAATGAGCCTTCTTCTTTGGGTCCGGGATATTCTTGGCCAGAGCGACACCTTCATACATCCCATTCTCTACCCCCATTTCGAGCCATTCTGCTTGCTCTGTCAGTTCAATAAACGATTTGGAGGGGTATGGGAAAAGGAGACTTTTTAGAGGCTGACAAAAATTGTTTAGGATGACTTGAAGGGCATGCTCTTCAGAAATGAGATTCCTCATCTTATTGCAAATGCTCCTCCACTTATGGATGAAATCCCTGGCCTTCTCATTGGGCTCCTGTTTGAGGTTGCATAAGTGGTTTAAGGTATGTAGGGCTTCCGTGTTGAACAAGAAGCGTTCAAAAAACATATTAACAACTTTGTCAAAATCCCTCAATTTGATAGGATTGACATGTTCAGCGTACCATTTGGCAGCTATCCCGTCCAGGCTGTGGGGAAAACAGAGAAAAAGGGCGTGGTTATCCTCACTGAACCGGGCATATTCTGCGAAAAACATTGCCAAATGAGCTTTTGGATCGCCGGTTCCGTCAAACTTAATGAATTTTTGGAGGAGGTTCTCCAGATCCTTGTCCCCTTCTAAGCCGAGATAGAAGTCTTGCCTGGTGTATGACCTTTTTCCTTTGTCACGAATTTGCAGGTCTTTGACTATCTTGGTCAAGGCTTGGATCGAATCCTCTGCGGGGCCCCATACTTGGGCTTGTTTACTGACACTGGTTCTTCCACTGGCTTCTTGGATTGCCGCAGATGTTTCAGGATGTAAATCAGCTGCTCTTCTTCTTCGGAGACTTCTTCTGCAGACTCGGAATCTTCAGAAGTACTGTCACACTGTATCTTCTGTTTGCTGATCTTGACGGGCTTTTTTATGGGCTTCTTCTTATTTTTGTTCTTAAAAATCGCCTTCTTGGGACCAGCCTTAGCTTGCTCGGCCATCATCTTGGTCATCATCTTTTGAAAGATCCGGTACATGGTCGGATCAACATCGCTCTCATCCCCCGAGTCATGCTTTTTGGATAATCTGGGAGAATTCGTCTCTTCTGGCTTGCTGTCACTGTGTCGCTGAGCAGCCTGCTTACCAGCCCTTGTCTGAACCATCTTCAGATGCCAAAGTTTTCCTATAGAATATGAGAATGGTTAGAGTATGGAGAAGCTTTGGAAAAACCAAAATTTTTGAGGAAAATGAATGAAGGATTTTGGCAGACAATGTTAAGAGATTATCCCATTACCCGGGATTGGGTCATCACAAGATTTATGATAATTGTGTTACCATTTGATGATAATAGAGGAATGTGCCTTGTTACCTAGGCGAGGCCGTCAACCATGATAAAAATATATTAAAGAAAATGTGGGAGGAATGTCCCATTTACCCGGGATGGGGTTGTCACAAAAAATTGTGACCATTTATGCAAGAAATAAAATTTTGGCCAAAAGTAATTTTTATTGATATTTTTAACATTCAAAGACAAAGAGAGGGTGGGCAAACAGTTTGCCACCACTCTTGATATTCAGATGATACATTTGGCCCAAGAAATATAGACAGAGAAACAAAGGAGTCCCAGGTATATTTAGTGACATGGTATTGTAAACAACCCAAATTTTCACTCACCTCCCCGACAGTTCCACCTAGCATCATCATTCAACCTCTGGGATCGCCAGAGGGCAAAATGGTCATTTTCTGAGCATGGAACCTGCAAAATTTCAGATTGCATCTACAACTCTCAATTTTTCTCTATTTTTATCTCAGAGGTTCAAAATTTTATTCCTGACAGGAGACAGACATCTCCAAAGTCTTGGTTCAAGATCCTATTGCATAAGACATGACATTGCATATCATTGCATGAGCATTTCAAATCACTGCACTGCACAGCATGTCATTTCGAGGTCCAAAACTCTTGATTTCAAAATTTTCAATCCAGATTAGAATTTCAACTCTTTTCAAAATTGATTTCAAAACCTTGGGTCTTCAAAATTATCAATTCTTCCCATTTTACCCCCAGGACTCTGAATTTCAAAATATTTTCTCAGGAAAACGATCTGGATAGTTTTCAATATGGATTTCAGCCACTTCACCTCAGATTTTGCCCTTTTGACAATTTCAAATATCTTCCTTTTAAAAAATTGCCCTACAGGGGCCAACTCTTTCCAAAAATTCCTGTTTTACCAATTAGTCCAGATTTTATGAAAATTCCAAAAAGAAGTTGTTGTTTTATCCTTATTTCAGTAAAGAAGCAATGTGGGACCCACACTGAGGTGGTGTCACACAAGCTTTTCTTTTGAAAATTTGAATTTTGAAAAACCCAAAAATATAGGAGCCTTGTCCCCTGGATTGGTGCCACTTGTCTTTTCTCTCTCCTCCCATTTACCTGCCATGTGTCAGCATAGGGTTCACCTAGAGGTGGCGCCACATGTCACCTTCTCTCTTCTGCCATCCTTTGACACGTGTCAGTGTGGGGCCACCTTAAGAAGCCGCCACATGTCATCCCATTTATCTGCCATGTGTCAGTATCCACCATACCTATAATACGCCATGTGTCATTCCAAAGATCACCAGGAGATGCCAAGTGTTATGTGTTGTCCTGTCCAGAAAAAGTGGAGCTTGTCTCCTCTGAGGTGGCACCATCTGAAGTGTGTCTCCTGCAGAGGACATGTGTCAACCTCTCCCTCCTTCAGAAAAGTAGCCTGACACATGTCTCTCCCTACTTTTCTCAGAAAAGTAGGAGACACGTGTCACTCCTAGCTCCCTCCAGAAAAAAAGGTAGGCTTGTCTCCTCTGAGGTGGCGCCATTTGAAGTGTGTCTCCTGCAGAGGACACATGTCAATCTCTCAGTTCCTCAGAAAAGCAAATGCCATGTGTCATTCTCTGCTCTTCTCAGAAAAAGCAAATGACGCATGTCATTCTCTGCTCTTCTTAGAAAAAGTAGAGGACACATGTCCTTTTCTGCCTCCTTCAGAAAAAGCAACAATTCAAATATTCAAACTCCAGGCTGAGGTGGCGCAAATCCTGAACTTCACATTTTCTATTTTGTCTGAGATGGTGCCACGTGTCCCTTTCCCTCCTTTTCCTCCCTCTTGCCACATGGCATCGTAGGAGCCACTCTGAGGAAATGCCACATGTCCATCCTTCATTCCTCCAGAGCCAACCTCCATTTGAAATTCAAATTCTCCTCTGAGGTGGCGCCATTTGAGAAGGCCTCTCCAGACAGCTGACACTTGTCCGCCATATGTCCAGATCTCCTTTCATCAGAAAAAGTAGAATTCAAACTCCTCTGAGGTGGCACCTTCTGAGCCCACTGCTCTGTTCTTCTGACATGTGTCAAACACTTTTGAGGTGTCGCCAATCCAGAGCCCCACTTGGCTTCCTCTCTTTTATTTAATATATATTTTTTAATAAAAATAGCCCCATGAGGTGGCGCCACCTGAGGGCTCCCTGCGAAAGCCAAATTCGAATTTCAAACCCCCAGATAGCACCCCCTGAGATGGCGCCACATGGAGGGCTCAGATTGAGCCTGTTTGAAATTCAAATTTTTTTAGAAAATCTATAAAAACAAGGCTCCACGCCCAGCATAGGGGGACCATTTTTTTTAGCTCTTGTGAACTTGGAAATTCGACCTAGCCTTCCTGAAAATCTGATTTTTGCACTATGGAATTCACGCCCCCTGTGGCTCAGTGAAGAAGGTGCAATGGGTCGATCTTGGTGAATCATCCGAAGCCCGGACGGGAGAAAGAACGAAGCTCGTGATAGCCGTCCCTTTCAAGAGTCTCAAAGCGGTGTAACGAAGCAAGGTGCACCTCTTTTCCCTCTTGATTTCCTCTGATAATTCGGTTCACGCGTCGTTTGAAGAAAAAGCTCATCCGAGGGATGGATTGAGCTATTCTCATAAAATGACATACATAAAAATGTTTCATTATGCTTCCTTGATGATTTTTAACATGCATGTAGTTAGCTAGATTTAATTTGCATTTTATTTCATTAATTTAGTATATTTCATGAATTAATTAAGATTAATTTAGCATTTATTTCAATTCTGCTTATTTTCAGTAGGTCTCTGTTTTTGTCAGTCAGTCCACACGTCATTTCATGCATTTAGTTTTTATTAAAAATCCCAAAAAAATCACGAAATGCATTTAGTTTTTTTACCCGGGATGCGTTTTGAAAATCATTTGCCGACTTGTAAAATCGATATATCCCTCATGGGAGATCCGATTTTAGATCCGAAAAATGTTTTGAACTCGGTAGAATGTCTAGTTTTTAATATGATGTTTTCAGATTTTATTATTTTTTTTATATCCGGCAAAAATCCAAGAGTTCGGGACACGTGTCAGAGCCTAATTTGGGCCTCTGAGATCTTGGATCGACTTAGGGCTATGGTTTCTCTTTGTGTGTTGCTCCAAATCTGAAACTGTAAAAAGTGAAAGTGGTGTCCAAGATGTCCTCGGTTTGCATCTGAAAGCCTGTAATTTTTGGAACAGTGTTGACCCCTGCTTCGGATTTTTCTTGTCAGTCCCCTGTTTTTCTACATTTGTCTGTTCTGTTAGTTTAGGCAGAAATAGTTATATTTTTATCTGTGTTTCTGTTGATGAAAGTTGTTCATGTAGGTGTTGTGCGTAACTCTAATTAATTTCATAAATTTCCATGGCTGTTTTATATTTTTTTGGCATTTTACATCCGATTAGGGTGATTTTTACCTCTATCAGAATTAAATCCCTGTTTCTGAACTCACAATGGCTCAAATCCCGAGGCTGTAAAAACCAAAAATGTTCCATTTCGGGTATTTTAGCAGTCTGCAAAATATCAGAAGTTTTCATGGTGTAAATCTTGCATTATCATTTTAAGCATTGCATTTGGTTCGGATCCATAGGCAAAATCCACCATTTTAGGACTTTCTTTAAATTTTAGCATTTAAATCATATCATTTCGATTTTTTTGGCATTCTAGGCTGTTTATCAGAGTAAGTAGATGCTTCATACCGAATTTGGTGCAATTTGGAATCCATTTGAGGTTCGGATCATCCATAATACCAAAACAGGATCCCGCAGGACCCAGATCCAAGCGAAAAACAAGCGAAATTCGTTATTTTGGATAAATTGCAAAATGCCAAATTCTGATTTTACAGTCTTAATGTGTTTAGCAGCATGTCATCATGTCCCTTACTGCATTTCATCATTATTTGATTCAATTTGAATTTCAAAATCTCAATTTTACCAAGTTTTCCTTCAAAAAAGCCTGATTTTAAAGGTGTAACTTTAATTTTAGGGGTATTTTGGTCATTTTGACCACCAATTCCGAATTTCAAACTGTTTTCCACTGAATTACCTGCATTTACATCATTTCAAAACATCAAGGAAGCATGAGAATAGGGTTTATATCCAATTAAATCCAATAATTTCATAATATTATTGGAAAATCTTGGAAAACCCACATATTTGAGCTAACCTTATTTCAAGTATGGCAGGGACATTCAAAAGAAGGAGCTGAAGTCTGCAAATTTCTTTTATTTCATTTATTTAGTGATGTAATAATGTAAAATTTGGAATAAGAGATTTAATTTCCTGCTTAGACTAGGATGCATATCATATAGTTTGAATTTATGCAAATATCCTACTTATGTTATGCATACATCTTATTTCAAAAGCACTATGGATGTTCACGAATGGCACGTGCACCAACTCTTAGGGAGTTGATGGACTCGGTGGGATCCATATTTACGGCCCTAGTCGGAATATGGACGAGACCCAGATCCATCATCTTTCTACTAGTCACATTGAGCCTACACTCTTAGGCTATCTTAAAATGCACATCATATTTCCAAAGTTTTCAAAAATCATGTGCATCAAATCAACTAAGTTCTGAACATATTCATGGCCACAGTCAGAATATGTGAAGGATTTATTTGGACTTAATGCACATTTTCCAACCAATTCCTCAGAAAATCTTTTCAAAGGGCATTCATTCACTCATGTCATTTGCATCATGAAATCATTTTCTCAAGAAAATTTCATTCTCAAAAAAATCGATTTCTCAAGAAACTCTTAAGTTGATTTTCCCAAAGTCAAGTTTTCATAGTTTTCCCTGAAAATCGGTTTCTCAAGAAACTCTAAGGATTTCTTAAAATCGGTTTTCCAAAGACAAGTTTTTCCACAGTTTTCCCTGGAAAATGATATTTTCTTAAGAGATTCAAAAGAGTTTTCCAATCTTTCTCCAAGATCCAAAATCGATTTCCAAGTATTTCAAAAGGTAAAATTCCCAGGATTTCGATTCCCCAAGTTTTGAATTTCCTTCTCCAATGAGCTTTCCTATAAATCTTCCATCATTTTCCTAAGAAAACTCTCAAAGTCCAAGTTTTCCTAAGAAGTGTTTCCCTTTTCAGAAAGTTTATCTTTTCTCAAGAATCACTTCCATTTTCCCAGGATTTTCAACCATTCATAATTTTCCCATAACTTCATGAACATTCCCGTGATTTCAAAAACCCTTTTTCACATGAGTTTTCCTGAGAAATTGACTTTCATGCTTTTTCCTGAGAAATTCTTTTCAACTCCAAATATTCTCCAAGCATACATCATGTTTTCCCAAATTGCATTTTCCAAAATCTCATAGCACATGCCTGAATTCTCTGTGCATTTAGGATAGGACATAACTTTGATAATTTCGCTAAGTCAAGCATAGTTTTGGTCCTTGGTTCGATTACCCCTGTTAAAGGCGGCAGGAACGGTCGAACCTCGTACCGACAGGTCGAGCCCCATCCCATGGATTTTTCCGCAATTTTAAAAAACGGAGGCGAGTATTTCAAAAACATTTTCCAAAATCCGGTCAAGTTTGAAGCGCGAAAGCGTTTCCTCTTTCTCTCTTCCGCAAGGAAGGGAAGACGGGGGAAAAAAATTCGCGACGATAACAGGTTTGGCGACCGTGATGGGACCTGTCCTTGTCTGACCAAAAAAGTGCTTGACTTAGTTCAATCATCGAAATTATGTTCACAAAATGTCAGCTCTTTACTTTTGCTATCATGCGAACCTAGGAGCCTAGATTCTGACCTAGCTGACATTGATTGCATATAGCTTAAGAATGGTTTGGTAGGACCATAATGAGGAGAAATTTTCATGCTCATATAGACTTAGGTCTAAATACAACTCTCCTCAATTTAGGATCTGAATGCAAACAATGTATGCTTCTTCAAAAGATTTTCAAAAGTCTATCTCTCTAGGACTTAGAGCCCTCTATTTCTTGCATGTGATCATTTTTCAAAACCTCCATTACCTATCTTTACCCGGTCTTCACGTTGCTGGGCTCTCTTCCAGAACCTTAGTTCGGGACAGAGCCTCACAACTGGGCCAACTATTTGGGTTAACACCCCCCTACCACGTACCGCGGGCCACAGTCCGAAGTATATCGGTAGGCGCTCAAGGATGTTGGAAAACCTTACCTTAGAACCGGAGTTCAAATTATATGCCACGTACCTCGAATTTCGATTCGGGTATATCGGCATAACTGGATTGGACAAAGATGATCTGAACCTAGAGTTAGGATTAGGGTCCTACAGCTGTTTTCAAAACAATGCATCTAGAGTCAGTCTTTTAGGGAGTGTTGTATGTGCATAAATGTTTGTGCAGGATGTGATTGTTTGCACTTTACCTTTATTCCTCTCATATTTTTCCCAAAATATTTTTTTTTTCAAATATCCATATTTCTCACCTTTCCTTTATTTTCTCAAACCCTGGATGATTTTTCCCAAATATCCAATTTCTTTCAAAACTCCAGGTGATTTTCTATTCTCCCGTTCTACTGGATCTCGAATTTTCAGCTACACTTTCATCCTGCCTGCAATTTTTCAAAATCATAGGTTTTCTCTCATTGGATTTTCAATTCTTTTGTCTATTTGCAAAAAATTCTTCACCTTATTTTCCTCGTGTATACCTTGATTATTGCGGTGGGAATTGTCTACCCACTTGCCTTCTCCTTATTCTAAATCCGTTTGCGGATTGTTTTTTTTTTTCAAGAGATATCTCTTTTCTTCAAAATGGTGTTTTTCCTCGTGGTTGACGACCTCGCCTAGGTAACAAGGCACATTTTCCGTTGTTATTTCTCTTATAAAGAATGACAACACAATTGTCGTAATTTCAGCGGCGACTCCATCCCTAGCAATGGGATATTCTTCCAATTGTCTACCATATCGTCAATAATCATTTTCCTCCCAATTCAAAATTCCCTCAGAGTCTAATCAAGACTTCATCCTGCAGAGAGCATCCATAACATTTGATGGTTCAAACAAGGTCAGAAAGAAGAACCACATCACCACAGTACTCCTCAGCCTCAGAAGAAGAGATGGACTCCCCGCGATCCGAGAGGAGTCAAGAGCAGCAGCAAGGGGAGGATGGCATAGACCCGCAGATGTATGCCATGTTACAGAAAATGATTACCAAAATGATGAGTGAACAGGCTGGGACCAGTGCAGAGAAGAACCCATTCAGAGAGAAGTTCCATGGGCACAAGGATAAGAAGACTTCCAAGAAGCAAGTTCAGCCAGAAGAAATTTCAGATGAATCAGAATCAGAGGAAAACACCGATGAAGAATATGAAGTGCCTCCAGCATTTCAGAAACATAGCCGAGAACAAAGGAGGAGTCACAAATCAAAAGGTCAAGTTGCAGAAAAGCTTTTGCAGACACAGTTCAGGGAAATGGCCAAAGTGGTAAAAGATCTGCAAGCCCGCGACAAGGGCAAGAAAGTCTTCACCAGCGAGGATTTTTATGATGGCTTAGAAGGAGATGAAGATCTAGAGAACCTTCCCCGTAAATTCATCAAGTTCGATGGTTCCGGTGACCCGAAAGCCCATCTCGCCATGTTCTTCGCCGAATGCTCCAAATTCAAGAGAGACAATAGGGCCCTATTTCTCTGTTTTCCTCGTAGCCTAGAAGGCGCTGCCGCCAAGTGGTACTCCGAGCATATCAATCCAATCGAGCTGCGAGAATTCGATAAGGTGGTTAATCTATTTATCGAGCGATTTATGTTCAATGCTGAAGCGCTACCAACGTTAAATCACCACTGTAATCTGAAGCAAGGAGATAGTGAAAAAGCCAGAGACTTCATTCGCAGATGGAGAGAGACCTGCAACAAAATGAAGGACCCAATATCAGAAGGACACGCGTTATCGGTCATCCTGAATAATTTCTCCCAACCTTTGAGAGGCCTGATCTCTACCTCCCCAGCACGATCTTTTATTGAATTGATAGAACGAGCTGAATGGCTCGAGATGGGAATAGAAAATGGAGTATATGAGAGCCTCACACTCTCAAAGAGCAATTCAGATATCACATTTTCCGTGAATGCCCCTGGCAACAACAATGGCAAAAGCAAAAGGGGTGGCAGAAAGAACCACACCGGCGGGTCAGGGAGTCTAAATTCCAGCAAAGGTGATCATACAGAACAAGAAAACAGAATCAACAAGCAGAATGACAGCTCTCTCGCGAGCATCCAACTAGAATTAAGGCCCCAGGGGAGGCCAAAGCATGATGGTTGGGGATACGACCGCAATTTTACTCCCTTAGAACAACCGCTCGAGCAAGTTCTGGAATATATGATCGCCAAAGGGATGGTTAGACTCCCCAAGATAGCAGATCCTTCTGTAACCATGGGAAGGTTTAAAGATCAGTTCTGCAAGTTTCATCGGACAATGGGTCATGACACCGAGCATTGTTTCGTCCTTAAGAACATTGTTCAAGACTGCATTGACAAGAAGCTCCTCGTTGAAGACGAAAAGAAGGACTAGTCATCCCGACTAAGATTTTTTTTTACAATCATTCCAGAAGATGACCATGCCGACACTTTTCCATTTCTCCTCTTGCTTTTCAGAAGAATAATGTAATCCCATTTTCTTTCCTTGATTTTTAAGCATCAATAAAGTCATCGAATTTTTTTCAATAGCTTGGCACCATCTTATTTGCTTATTCTTCCTTTTCACAATGTCTCTCTTGTGAGGAATGATCTTGAAGACGCCTATCAGTCAAGGAGCTTGTTGCCTTATTCACCAATTATCCTTCTTTCAAAATTCTCCTCCCTAGTTACACTGGGGCATTTTTTTGTGAAAATTTATCTTTACTTCAAAACATCCTATATGGAGGCAGGATAAACCAATCTCTCATTTTGCATATATATGCACCCATTTGCACTCATTTGCACTTCATTTGCATTGTCATGTGCATTTGCATTCCATTTGCATTTATTCTGCACCCAATTTCCAACATCCAATTTCCAACATCCAATTTTCAATTTCCAAATTCCCAATTTCCAAACTTCTAACAGCCAATTTTCAATTTTCAATTTTCAATTTTCAATTTATAATTTATAATTTCCAATTCTAAATTTCTAATTTTGACCTTTGGGTTACCCAATTCTCTATTCGACCTTCAGGTCACTCAATTTCCAATTTCAACCTCTGGACCACCCACTTTATCAGATTCTCAATTCAAGCCTTCGGGTTACAATCTTGCCAACATCAATCATTTTTCCGCCTGTAGGTTCCAACTTTCCAGGCCTTCGGGTGACAAATTCATCAAATATCTATCATTTTCAAACCTTCGGGTCACATCTCTATCTATGACAATCATTTTCGATAAAATCCTGCTTTCGAGCTGGTCGGTCAACAAATCCTGCTTTCGAGCTGGTCGGTCAACCCAAATTCTGCTTTCGAGCTGGTCGGTTAACCCAAATCCTGCTTTCGAGCTGGTCGGTCAACCCAAATCCTGCTTTCGAGCTAGTCGGTCAACAAATCCTGCTTTCAAGCTAGTCGGTCAAAAAATCCTGCTTTCGAGCTGGTCGGTCAACCCAAATCCTGCTTTCGAGCTGGTCGGTCAACAAATCCTTCTTTCAAGCTGGCCGGTCAACAAATCCTGCTTTCGAGCTGGTCGAACAATCAAAATCCTGCTTTCGAGCTGGTCGGTCAACCCAAATCTTGCTTTCGAGCTGGTCGGTCAACCCAAATCCTGCTTCCGAGCTGGTCGGTCAACCCAAATCCTGCTTTCGAGCTGGTCGGTCAACAAATCCTGCTTTCGAGCTGGTCGGTCAACCCAAATCCTGCTTTCGAGCTGGTCGGTCAATAAATCCTGCTTTCAAGCTGGTCGGTCAACAAATCCTGCTTTTGAGCTAGTCGAACAATCAAAATCCTGCTTTCGAGCTGGTCGATCAACCCAAATCCTGCTTTCGAGCTGGTCGGTCATCAAATCCTGCTTTCGAGCTGGTGGGTCAACCCAAATCCTGCTTTCGAGTTGGTTGAACGATCAAAATCCTGCTTTCGAGCTGGTCGGTCAACCCAAATCCTGCTTTCAAGCTGGTCGGTCGACAAATCCTGCTTTCGAGCTGGTCGAACAATCCAAATCCTGCTTTCGAGCTGGTATTCCCAAAAATCCTGCTTTTGAGCTGGTACTTCAATCAAAATCCTACTTTCGAGCTGGTCGAACAATCAAAATCCTGCTTTCGAGCTGGTATTCCCAAAAATCTCGCTTTCAAGCTGATACTTCTATCAAAATCCTGCTTTCAAGCTGGTACTTCCAAAAATCCTGCTTTCGAGCTGGTCAAACAAATAAAATCCTGCTTTCGAGTTGGTACTTCGATAAAATCCTGCTTTCGAGCTGGTAAGTCAAAACAAAACTCAACTGTCGAATTGATCTTTTACTGAGTCTTTTCAGGACTCAATTTTCGTCACGGATGTGTTAAGCCGGATGTTAAATGCTCTCTTTCACCAAGGATTTCAAGAAAAAATTATCAATTTGTCAATCAATTAATTGTTGATTTCAAAATTTTATTGCATAAATCTTTACCTCAGTTTACCTTCAGCATTACTTCCAAAAGAGTGAAGCTTTTGCGAAAAGAGATTCAAACTTCAAATTCTTTCTATTTGGCCAACCAAAAGGATGAAGGATAAATCCTCGATATGGCCAGCAAAGAAAATTCAATGTTTTGCAAAGCCATAGATGATTGATATTGATCGCTGTCAATGGCACATTTTTAAAGGCTATTCTTGTAAAATAAGGTAGTGGAAATATCCTGAGTGCTAGAACAGAGAGCATTTATCCAAGCCCTGTCTCCTCAAAACCACCTAAGCTGCAATTAAATATCCGCAAAAGGGATCTCTCACTTGTCGTCAAGATGAAGGCGAATTAGGCGAGTAGACCCCCGGGGCCAAAGAAGACTCGAAACATCTCCAAGATGACGGAGTTTGTGACGGATCCTTCCAGGGAAAGTCCAAAGCACTGTCGAGATGAAGGCAGATGCGATGAACCTCTCGACAATCCCTAAAAGATATTTAATTTCAGCTGTCATCCAAAGATCTCCAAACCCATCGTCTAAGAAGGATCGAAACATCTCCAAGTTGAAGGAGTTTGTGACGTACCCTTCCCAAAAGAGAGCAAGAGAGGAAAAAGAAAGAGAGAAAAAGTCAGAACATCTCCAAAATGAAGGAGAATGTAGCAAAACACCAGAGGCCCAAAAGAGTGCAAAAAGATTATCAAGAGAGAAGCTCTTAGGATATCAAACTGCCAAATCTATCAAGAATCCTCTTTGATCTTGTGAAATTCTATTATCAATACTCTTTCATCAATTGCTTTCATAATATCAAATTCTTTTTCCTGTTCATATCAAGGAAATTGATAGTTTTCTTAAAGAAGGTCAATTGCGAACAATTTGGATTTCAAGTCTCGATTCTACGAAGTGAACCTTGTTTGGAGGTAATGCTTTAGGTAGCAAAGAAAGAATATCTTTGCAACAATGTGCAACATTTTCAAAAACTTTGAATCAACAACAGAATTCTCAGCATTTTGACAATATTTTCTAGCTATCCTGACGTAAAGTGAGAGCTTGATATCCGTTTTTGATCCATCCTGACACCAATTTTAAACCCCTCCTAAGGACTTGATTCCTTCCCTTCTTCGAGAGCATGAACTCTCAGATTTGCACACTTCCCTGTGTCCCCACTGTCCCACCATAGACAGTCCCATTTCGGTTTGAGGTCGAACCACCAATCATTTTCTCGCAAAAGGCAATTTCAAAAGCTGATTTTAGTCTCAGCAATGAGACGTCCAAGATCAATCCCTTTTCAAGCTTTAGGAACCCCATTTTCCTTCCTTTTGCAAAAACCCTATTGGATTTATTGTGCAAAATCCAAAGGTTCCATCATGGTCTCTTCCTTCAAGGATTCCATCCATTTTCCGCCCGATCAGGATAAGGGTATAAACCTGAGCCTCCATCGATGAGGTATTCCATTTTCCGCCCGATCAGGATAAGGGTATAAACCTGAGCCTCCATCGACGAGGTATTCCATTTTCCGCCCGATCAGGATAAGGGTATAAACCTGAGCCTCCATCGACGAGGTATTCCATTTTCCGCCCGATCAGGATAAGGGTATAAACCTGAGCCTCCATCGACGAGGTATTCCATTTTTCGCCCGATCAGGATAAGGGTACAAACCTGAGCCTTCATCGACGAGGTATTTCATTTTCCGCCCGATCAGGATAAGGGTACAAACCTGAGCCTCAATCAAAGAAGTATTTCATTTTTTGCCCGATCAGGATAAGGGTACAAACCTGAGCCTCATTCAAAGAGGTATTTCATTTTCCACCCGATCAGGTTAAGGGTACAAACCTGAGTCTCATTTCAATGAGATATTCCATCCCCCAATCAGGTTAAGGGTAAAACCTGAGCTTCGTTCCATACAAAGCATTTTCTGTCCCATCCAGGGTAAGGGCATAAAACCTGAATTTCACTCTCACAGAGTGAGTCTTTTCTCTCCATTCTTCGCTTCATATCTACCATCTTCCTCGGGCTAATTTCTTCACACCCAGTCAGATCCTTCTAACTGGGACATTTTTTATATATAGCCCAAATTTGGTGTGTTTTTCTTTGCCACTAAGCTCGGCCACGAGCCGGCTTAGTAGCAAAGAGGGGCATCTGTAAACACCCCAAATTTTCACTCACCTCCCCGACAGTTCCACCTAGCATCATCATTCAACCTCTGGGATCGCCAGAGGGCAAAATGGTCATTTTCTGAGCATGGAACCTGCAAAATTTCAGATTGCATCTACAACTCTCAATTTTTCTCTATTTTTATCTCAGAGGTTCAAAATTTTATTCCTAACAGGAGACAGACATCTCCAAAGTCTTGGTTCAAGATCCTATTGCATAAGACATGACATTGCATAACATTGCATGAGCATTTCAAATCACTGCACTGCACAGCATGTCATTTCGAGGTCCAGAACTCTTGATTTCAAAATTTTCAATCGAGATTAGAATTTCAACTCTTTTCAAAATTGATTTCTAAACCCTGGGTCTTCAAAATTATCAATTCTTCCCATTTTACCCCCAGGACTCTGAATTTCAAAATATTTTCTCAGGAAAACGATCTGGATAGTTTTCAATATGGATTTCAGCCACTTCACCTCAGATTTTGCCCTTTTGACAATTTCAAATATCTTCCTTTTAAAAAATTGCCCTACAGGGGCCAACTCTTTCCAAAAATTCCTGTTTTACCAATTAATCCAGATTTTATGAAAATTCCAAAAAGAAGTTGTTGTTTTATCCTTATTTCAGTAAAGAAGCAATGTGGGACCCACACTGAGGTGGTGTCACACAAGCTTTTCTTTTGAAAATTTGAATTTTGAAAAACCCAAAAATATAGGAGCCTTGTCCCCTGGATTGGTGCCACTTGTCTTTTCTCTCTCCTCCCATTTACCTGCCATGTGTCAGCATAGGGTTCACCTAGAGGTGGCGCCACATGTCACCTTCTCTCTTCTGCCATCCTTTGACACGTGTCAGTGTGGGGCCACCTTAAGAAGCCGCCACATGTCATCCCATTTATCTGCCATGTGTCAGTATCCACCATACCTATAATACGCCATGTGTCATTCCAAAGATCACCAGGAGATGCCAAGTGTCATGTGTTGTCCTGTCCAGAAAAAGTGGAGCTTGTCTCCTCTGAGGTGGCACCATCTGAAGTGTGTCTCCTGCAGAGGACACGTGTTAACCTCTCCCTCCTTCAGAAAAGTAGCCTGACACATGTCTCTCCCTACTTTTCTCAGAAAAGTAGGAGACACGTGTCACTCCTAGCTCCCTCCAGAAAAAAAAGGTAGGCTTGTCTCCTCTGAGGTGGCGCCATTTGAAGTGTGTCTCCTGCAGAGGACACATGTCAATCTCTCAGTTCCTCAGAAAAAGCAAATTCCATGTGTCATTCTCTGCTCTTCTCAGAAAAAGCAAATGACACATGTCATTCTCTGCTCTTCTTAGAAAAAGTAGAGGACACATGTCCTTTTCTGCCTCCTTCAGAAAAAGCAACAATTCAAATATTCAAACTCCAGGCTGAGGTGGCGCAAATCCTGAACTTCACCTTTTCTATTTTGTCTAAGATGGTGCCACGTGTCCCTTTCCCTCCTTTTCCTCCCTCTTGCCACATGGCATCGTAGGAGCCACTCTGAGGAAATGCCACATGTCCATCCTTCATTCCTCCAGAGCCAACCTCCATTTGAAATTCAAATTCTCCTCTGAGGTGGCGCCATTTGAGAAGGCCTCTCCAGACAGCTGACACTTGTCCGCCATATGTCCAGATCTCCTTTCATCAGAAAAAGTAGAATTCAAACTCCTCTGAGGTGGCACCTTCTGAGCCCACTGCTCTGTTCTTCTGACATGTGTCAAACACTTTTGAGGTGACGCCAATCCAGAGCCCCACTTGGCTTCCTCTCTTCTATTTAATATATTTTTTTAATAAAAATATCCCCATGAGGTGGCGCCACCTGAGGGCTCCCTGCAAAAGCCAAATTCGAATTTCAAACCCCCAGATAGCACCCCCTGAGATGGCGCCACATGGAGGGCTCAGATTGAGCCTGTTTGAAATTCAAATTTTTTTAGAAAATCTATAAAAACAAGGCTCCACGCCCAGCATAGGGGGACCATTTTTTTTAGCTCTTGTGAACTTGGAAATTCGACCTAGCCTTCCTGAAAATCTGATTTTTGCACTATGGAATTCACGCCCCCTGTGGCTCAGTGAAGAAGGTGCAATGGGTCGATCTTGGTGAATCATCCGAAGCCCGGACCGGAGGAAGAACGAAGCTCGTGATAGCCGTCCCTTTCAAGAGTCTCAAAGCGGCGTAACGAAGCAAGATGCACCTCTTTTCCCTCTTGATTTCCTCTGATAATTTTGTTCACGCGTCGTTTGAAGAAAAAGCTCATCCGAGGGATAGATTGAGCTATTCTCATAAAATGACATACATAAAAATGTTTCATTATGCTTCCTTGATGATTTTTAACATGCATGTAGTTAGCTAGATTTAATTTGCATTTTATTTCATTAATTTAGTATATTTCATGAATTAATTAGGATTAATTTAGCATTTATTTCAATTCTGCTTATTTTCAGTAGGTCTCTGTTTTTGTCAGTCAGTCCACACGTCATTTCATGCATTTAGTTTATATTAAAAATCCCAAAAAAATCACGAAATGCGTCCTTAGATGTCCCTGAAATTTTGCCAAAATTCGAAGGCATTTGAATTTGTTTACTATGGTAAACATTCAAAATGGCAAGTCGGGTTTTTTTACCCAGGATGCGTTTTGAAAATCATTTGCCGACTTGTAAAATCGATATATCCCTCATGGGAGATCCAATTTTAGATCTGAAAAATGTTTTGAACTCGATAGAATGTCTAGTTTTTAATATGTTTTTTTCAGATTTTATTATTTTTTTTATATCCGACAAAAATCCGATTGTTCGGGACACGTGTCAGAGCCTAATTTGGGCCTCTGAGATCTTGGATTGATTTAGGGCTATGGTTTCTCTTTGTGTGTTGCTCCAAATCCGAAACTGTAAAAAGTGAAAGTGGTGTCCGAGATGTCCTCGGTTTGCATCTGAAAGCCTGTAATTTTTAAAAAAGTGTTGACCCCTGCTTCGGATTTTTCTTGTCAGTCCTCTGTTTTTCTACATTTGTCTGTTCTGTTAGTTTAGGCACGAATAGTTATATTTTTATCTGTGTTTCTGTTGATAAAATGCCAAAGTCATAAACATGAAAGTTGTTCATGTAGGTGTCGTGCGTAACTCTGATTAATTTCATAAATTTCCATGGCTGTTTTATATTTTTTTGGCATTTTACATCCGATTAGGGTGATTTTTACCTCTATCAGAATTAAATCCCTGTTTCTGAACTCACCATGGCTCAAATCCCGAAGCTGTAAAAACCAAAAATGTTCTATTTCGGGTATTTTAGCAGTCTGCAAAATATTAGAAGTTTTCAGGATGTAAATCTTGCATTATCATTTTAAGCATTGCATTTGGTTCGGATCCATAGGCAAAATCCACCATTTTAGGACTTTCTTTAAATTTTAGCATTTAAATCATATCATTTCGTAATTTTTGGCATTCTAGGCTGTTTATCAGAGTAAGTAGATGCTTCATACCGAATTTGGTGCAATTTGGAATCCATTTGAGGTTCGGATCATCCATAATACCAAAACAGGATCCCGCAGGACCCAGATCCAAGCGAAAAACAAGCGAAATTCATTATTTTGGATAAATTGCAAAATGCCAAATTCTGATTTTATTGTCCTAATGTGTTTAGCAGCATGTCATCTTGTCCCTTACTGCATTTCATCATTATTTGATTCAATTTGAATTTCAAAATCTCAATTTTACCAAGTTTTCCTTCAAAAAAACCTAATTTTAAAGGTGTAACTTTAATTTTAGGGGTATTTTGGTCATTTTGACCACCAATTCCGAATTTCAAACTGTTTTCCACTGAATTACCTGCATTTACATCATTTCAAAACATCAAGGAAGCATGAGAATAGGGTTTATATCCAATTAAATCCAATAATTTCATAATATTATTGGAAAATCTTGGAAAACCCACATATTTGAGCTAACCTTATTTCAAGTATGGCAGGGACATTCAAAAGAAGGAGCTGAAGTCTGCAAATTTCTTTTATTTCATTTATTTAGTGATGTAATAATGTAAAATTTGGAATAAGAGATTTAATTTCCTGCTTAGACTAGGATGCATATCATATAGTTTGAATTTATGCAAATATCCTACTTATGTTATGCATACATCTTATTTCAAAAGCACTATGGATGTTCACGAATGGCACGTGCACCAACTCTTAGGGAGTTGATGGACTCGGTGGGATCCATATTTACGGCCCTAGTCGGAATATGGACGAGACCCAGATCCATCATCTTTCTACTAGTCACATTGAGCCTACACTCTTAGGCTATCTTAAAATGCACATCATATTTCCAAAGTTTTCAAAAATCATGTGCATCAAATCAACTAAGTTCTGAACATATTCATGGCCACAGTCAGAATATGTGAAGGATTTATTTGGACTTAATGCACATTTTCCAACCAATTCCTCAGAAAATCTTTTCAAAGGGCATTCATTCACTCATGTCATTTGCATCATGAAATCATTTTCTCAAGAAAATTTCATTCTCAAAAAAATCGATTTCTCAAGAAACTCTTAAGTTGATTTTCCCAAAGTCAAGTTTTCATAGTTTTCCCTGAAAATCGGTTTCTCAAGAAACTCTAAGGATTTCTTAAAATCGGTTTTCCAAAGACAAGTTTTTCCACAGTTTTCCCTGGAAAATGATATTTTCTTAAGAGATTCAAAAGAGTTTTCCAATCTTTCTCCAAGATCCAAAATCGATTTCCAAGTATTTCAAAAGGTAAAATTCCCAGGATTTCGATTCCCCAAGTTTTGAATTTCCTTCTCCAATGAGCTTTCCTATAAATCTTCCATCATTTTCCTAAGAAAACTCTCAAAGTCCAAGTTTTCCTAAGAAGTGTTTCCCTTTTCAGAAAGTTCATCTTTTCTCAAGAATCACTTCCATTTTCCCAGGATTTTCAACCATTCATAATTTTCCCATAACTTCATGAACATTCCCGTGATTTCAAAAACCCTTTTTCACATGAGTTTTCCTGAGAAATTGACTTTCATGCTTTTTCCTGAGAAATTCTTTTCAACTCCAAATATTCTCCAAGCATACATCATGTTTTCCCAAATTGCATTTTCCAAAATCTCATAGCACATGCCTGAATTCTCTGTGCATTTAGGATAGGACATAACTTTGATAATTTCGCTAAGTGAAGCATAGTTTTGGTCCTTGGTTCGATTACCCCTGTTAAAGGCGGCAGGAACGGTCGAACCTCGTACCGACAGGTCGAGCCCCATCCCATGGATTTTCCCGCAATTTTAAAAAACGGAGGCGAGTATTTCAAAAACATTTTCCAAAATCCGGTCAAGTTTGAAGCGCGAAAGCGTTTCCTCTTTCTCTCTTCCGCAAGGAAGGGAAGACGGGGGAAAAAAATTCGCGACGATAACAGGTTTGGCGACCGTGATGGGACCTGTCCTTGTCTGACCAAAAAAGTGCTTGACTTAGTTCAATCATCGAAATTATGTTCACAAAATGTCAACTCTTTACTTTTGCTATCATGCGAACCTAGGAGCCTAGATTCTGACCTAGCTGACATTGATTGCATATAGCTTAAGAATGGTTTGGTAGGACCATAATGAGGAGAAATTTTCATGCTCACATAGACTTAGGTCTAAATACAACTCTCCTCAATTTAGGATCTGAATGCAAACAATGTATGCTTCTTCAAAAGATTTTCAAAAGTCTATCTCTCTAGGACTTAGAGCCATCTATTTCTTGCATGTGATCATTTTTCAAAACCTCCATTACCTATCTTTACCCGGTCTTCACGTTGCTGGGCTCTCTTCCAGAACCTTAGTTCGGGACAGAGCCTCACAACTGGGCCAACTATTTGGGTTAACACCCCCCTACCACGTACCGCGGGCCACAGTCCGAAGTATATCGGTAGGCGCTCAAGGATGTTGGAAAACCTTACCTTAGAACCAGAGTTGAAATTATATGCCACGTACCTCGAATTTCGATTCGGGTATATCGGCATAACTGGATTGGACAAAGATGATCTGAACCTAGAGTTAGGATTAGAGTCCTACAGCTGTTTTCAAAACAATGCATCTAGAGTCAGTCTTTTAGGGAGTGTTGTATGTGCATAAATGTTTGTGCAGGATGTGATTGTTTGCACTTTACCTTTATTCCTCTCATATTTTTCCCAAAATATTTTTTTTTTCAAATATCCATATTTCTCACCTTTCCTTTATTTTCTCAAACCCTGGATGATTTTTCCCAAATATCCAATTTCTTTCAAAACTCCAGGTGATTTTCTATTCTCCCGTTCTACTGGATCTCGAATTTTCAGCTACACTTTCATCCTGCCTGCAATTTTTCAAAATCATAGGTTTTCTCTCATTGGATTTTCAATTCTTTTGTCTATTTGCAAAAAATTCTTCACCTTATTTTCCTCGTGTATACCTTGATTATTGCGGTGGGAATTGTCTACCCACTTGCCTTCTCCTTATTCTAAATCCGTTTGCGGATTGTTTTTTTTTTCAAGAGATATCTCTTTTCTTCAAAATGGTGTTTTTCCTCGTGGTTGACGACCTCGCCTAGGTAACAAGGCACATTTTCCGTTGTTATTTCTCTTATAAAGAATGACAACACAATTGTCGTAATTTCAGCGGCGACTCCATCCCTAGCAATGGGATATTCTTCCAATTGTCTACCATATCGTCAATAATCATTTTCCTCCCAATTCAAAATTCCCTCAGAGTCTAATCAAGACTTCATCCTGCAGAGAGCATCCATAACATTTGATGGTTCAAACAAGGTCAGAAAGAAGAACCACATCACCACAGTACTCCTCAGCCTCAGAAGAAGAGATGGACTCCCCGCGATCCGAGAGGAGTCAAGAGCAGCAGCAAGGGGAGGATGGCATAGACCCGCAGATGTATGCCATGTTACAGAAAATGATAAGTGAACAGGCTGGGACCAGTGCAGAGAAGAACCCATTCAGAGAGAAGTTCCATGGGCACAAGGATAAGAAGACTTCCAAGAAGCAAGTTCAGCCAGAAGAAATTTCAGATGAATCAGAATCAGAAGAAAACACCGATGAAGAATATGAAGTGCCTCCAGCATTTCAGAAACATAGCCGAGAACAAAGGAGGAGTCACAAATCAAAAGGTCAAGTTGCAGAAAAGCTTTTGCAGACACAGTTCAAGGAAATGGCCAAAGTGGTAAAAGATCTGCAAGCCCGCGACAAGGGCAAGAAAGTCTTCACCAGCGAGGATTTTTATGATGGCTTAGAAGGAGATGAAGATCTAGAGAACCTTCCCAGTAAATTCATCAAGTTCGATGGTTCCGGCGACCCGAAAGCCCATCTCGCCATGTTCTTCGCCGAATGCTCCAAATTCAAGAGAGACAATAGGGCCCTATTTCTCTGTTTTCCTCGTAGCCTAGAAGGCGCTGCCGCCAAGTGGTACTCCGAGCATATCAATCCAATCGAGCTGCGAGAATTCGATAAGGTGGTTAATCTATTTATCGAGCGATTTATGTTCAATGCTGAAGCGCTACCAACGTTAAATCACCTCTGTAATCTGAAGCAAGGAGATAGTGAAAAAGCCAGAGACTTCATTCGCAGATGGAGAGAGACCTGCAACAAAATGAAGGACCCAATATCAGAAGGACACGCGTTATCGGTCATCCTGAATAATTTCTCCCAACCTTTGAGAGGCCTGATCTCTACCTCCCCAGCACGATCTTTTATTGAATTGATAGAACGAGCTGAATGGCTCGAGATGGGAATAGAAAATGGAGTATATGAGAGCCTCACACTCTCAAAGAGCAATTCAGATATCACATTTTCCGTGAATGCCCCTGGCAACAACAATGGCAAAAGCAAAAGGGGTGGCAGAAAGAACCACACCGGTGGGTCAGAGAGTCTAAATTCCAGCAAAGATGATCATACAGAACAAGAAAACAGAATCAACAAGCAGAATGACAGCTCTCTCGCGAGCATCCAACTAGAATTAAGGCCCCAGGGGAGGCCAAAGCATGATGGTTGGGGATACGACCGCAATTTTACTCCCTTAGAACAACCGCTCGAGCAAGTTCTGGAATATATGATCGCCAAAGGGATGGTTAGACTCCCCAAGATAGCAGATCCTTCTGTAACCATGGGAAGGTTTAAAGATCAGTTCTGCAAGTTTCATCGGACAATGGGTCATGACACCGAGCATTGTTTCGTCCTTAAGAACATTGTTCAAGACTGCATTGACAAGAAGCTCCTCGTTGAAGACGAAAAGGAGGACTAGTCATCCCGACTAAGATTTTTTTTTACAATCATTCCAGAAGATGACCATGCCGACACTTTTCCATTTCTCCTCTTGCTTTTCAGAAGAATAATGTAATCCCATTTTCTTTCCTTGATTTTTAAGCATCAATAAAGTCATCGAATTTTTTTCAATAGCTTGGCACCATCTTATTTGCTTATTCTTCCTTTTCACAATGTCTCTCTTGTGAGGAATGATCTTGAAGACGCCTATCAGTCAAGGAGCTTGTTGCCTTATTCACCAATTATCCTTCTTTCAAAATTCTCCTCCCTAGTTACACTGGGGCATTTTTTTGTGAAAATTTATCTTTACTTCAAAACATCCTATATGCAGGCAGGATAAACCAATCTCTCATTTTGCATATATATGCACCCATTTGCAATCATTTGCACTTCATTTGCATTGTCATGTGCATTTGCATTCCATTTGCATTTATTCTGCACCCAATTTCCAACATCAAATTTTCAATTTCCAAATTCCCAATTTCCAAACTTCTAACAGCCAATTTTCAATTTTCAATTTATAATTTTTAATTTCCAATTCTAAATTTCTAATTTTGACCTTTGGGTTACCCAATTCTCTATTCGACCTTCAGGTCACTCAATTTCCAATTTCAACCTCTGGACCACCCACTTTATCAGATTCTCAATTCAAGCCTTCGGGTTACAATCTTGCCAACATCAGTCATTTTCCCGCCTGCAGGTTCCAACTTTCCAGGCCTTCGGGTGACAAATTCATCAAATATCTATCATTTTCAAACCTTCGGGTCACATCTCTATCTATGACAATCATTTTCGATAAAATCCTGCTTTCGAGCTGGTCGGTCAACAAATCCTGCTTTCGAGCTGGTCGGTCAACCCAAATTCTGCTTTTGAGCTGGTCGGTTAACCCAAATCCTGCTTCCGAGCTGGTCGGTCAACCCAAATCCTGCTTTCGAGCTAGTCGGTCAACAAATCCTGCTTTCAAGCTAGTCGGTCAACAAATCCTGCTTTCGAGCTGGTCGGTCAACCCAAATCCTGCTTTCGAGCTGGTCGGTCAACAAATCCTTCTTTCAAGCTGGTCGGTCAACAAATCCTGCTTTCGAGCTGGTCGAACAATCAAAATCCTGCTTTCGAGCTGATCGGTCAACCCAAATCTTGCTTTTGAGCTGGTCGGTCCAGCCAAATCCTGCTTCCGAGCTGGTCGGTCAACCCAAATCTTGCTTTCGAGCTGGTCGGTCAACAAATCCTGCTTTCGAGCTGGTCGGTCAACCCAAATCCTGCTTTTGAGCTGGTCGGTCAATAAATCCTGCTTTCAAGCTGGTCGGTCAACAAATCCTGCTTTTGAGCTGGTCGAACAATCAAAATCCTGCTTTCGAGCTGGTCGATCAACCCAAATCCTGCTTTCGAGCTGGTCGGTCATCAAATCCTGCTTTCGAGCTGGTGGGTCAACCCAAATCCTGCTTTCGAGCTGGTTGAACGATCAAAATCCTGCTTTCGAGCTGGTCGGTCAACCCAAATCCTGCTTTCAAGTTGGTCGGTCGACAAATCCTGCTTTCGAGCTGGTCGAACAATCCAAATCCTGCTTTCGAGCTGGTATTCCCAAAAATCCTGCTTTTGAGCTGGTACTTCACCAATTATCCTTCTTTCAAAATTCTCCTCCCTAGTTACACTGGGGCATTTTTTGTGAAAATTTATCTTTACTTCAAAACATCCTATATGCAGACAGGATAAACCAATCTCTCATTTTGCATATATATGCACCCATTTGCAATCATTTGCACTTCATTTGCATTGTCATGTGCATTTGCATTCCATTTGCATTTATTCTGCACCCAATTTCCAACATCCAATTTCCAACATCCAATTTTCAATTTCCAAATTCCCAATTTCCAAACTTCTAACAGCCAATTTTCAATTTTCAATTTTCAATTTTCAATTTATAATTTATAATTTCCAATTCTAAATTTCTAATTTTGACCTTTGGGTTACCCAATTCTCTATTCGACCTTCAGGTCACTCAATTTCCAATTTCAACCTCTGGACCACCCACTTTATCAGATTCTCAATTCAAGCCTTCGGGTTACAATCTTGCCAACATCAGTCATTTTCCCGCCTGCAGGTTCCAACTTTCCAGGCCTTCGGGTGACAAATTCATCAAATATCTATCATTTTCAAACCTTCGGGTCACATCTCTATCTATGACAATCATTTTCGATAAAATCCTGCTTTCGAGCTGGTCGGTCAACAAATCCTGCTTTCGAGCTGGTCGGTCAACCCAAACTCTGCTTTCGAGCTGGTCGGTTAACCCAAATCCTGCTTCCGAGCTGGTCGGTCAACCCAAATCCTGCTTTCGAGCTAGTCGGTCAACAAATCCTGCTTTCAAGCTAGTCGGTCAACAAATCCTGCTTTCGAGCTGGTCGGTCAACCCAAATCCTGCTTTCGAGCTGGTCGGTCAACAAATCCTTCTTTCAAGCTGGTCGGTCAACAAATCCTGCTTTCGAGCTGGTCGAACAATCAAAATCCTGCTTTCGAGCTGGTCGGTCAACCCAAATCTTGCTTTCGAGCTGGTCGGTCAACCCAAATCCTGCTTCCGAGCTGGTCGGTCAACCCAAATCCTGCTTTCGAGCTGGTCGGTCAACAAATCCTGCTTTCGAGCTGGTCGGTCAACCCAAATCCTGCTTTCGAGCTGGTCGGTCAATAAATCCTGCTTTCAAGCTGGTCGGTCAACAAATCCTGCTTTTGAGCTGGTCGAACAATCAAAATCCTGCTTTCGAGCTGGTCGATCAACCCAAATCCTGCTTTCGAGCTGGTGGGTCAACCCAAATCCTGCTTTCGAGCTGGTTGAACGATCAAAATCCTGCTTTCGAGCTAGTCGGTCAACCCAAATCCTGCTTTCAAGCTGGTCGGTCGACAAATCCTGCTTTCGAGCTGGTCGAACAATCCAAATCCTGCTTTCGAGCTGGTATTCCCAAAAATCCTGCTTTTGAGCTGGTACTTCAATCAAAATCCTACTTTCGAGCTGGTCGAACAATCAAAATCCTGCTTTCGAGCTGGTATTCCCAAAAATCTCGCTTTCAAGCTGATACTTCTATCAAAATCCTGCTTTCAAGCTGGTACTTCCAAAAATCCTGCTTTCGAGCTGGTCAAACAAATAAAATCCTGCTTTCGAGTTGGTACTTCGATAAAATCCTGCTTTCGAGCTGGTAAGTCAAAACAAAACTCAACTGTCGAATTGATCTTTTACTGATTCTTTTCAGGACTCAATTTTCGTCACGGATGTGTTAAGCCGGATGTTAAATGCTCTCTTTCACCAAGGATTTCAAGAAAAAACTATCAATTTGTCAATCAATTAATTGTTGATTTCAAAATTTTATTGCATAAATCTTTACCTCAGTTTACCTTCAGCATTACTTCCAAAAGAGTGAAGCTTTTGCGAAAAGAGATTCAAACTTCAAATTCTTTCTATTTGGCCAACCAAAAGGATGAAGGATAAATCCTCGATATGGCCAGCAAAGAAAATTCAATGTTTTGCAAAGCCATAGATGATTGATATTGATCGCTGTCAATGGCACATTTTTAAAGGCTATTCTTGTAAAATAAGGTAGTGGAAATATCCTGAGTGCTAGAACAGAGAGCATTTATCCAAGCCCTGTCTCCTCAAAACCACCTAAGCTGCAATTAAATATCCGCAAAAGGGATCTCTCACTTGTCGTCAAGATGAAGGCGAATTAGGCGAGTAGACCCCCGGGGCCAAAGAAGACTCGAAACATCTCCAAGATGACGGAGTTTGTGACGGATCCTTCCAGGGAAAGTCCAAAGCACTGTCGAGATGAAGGCAGATGCGATGAACCTCTCGACAATCCCTAAAAGATATTTAATTTCAGCTGTCATCCAAAGATCTCCAAACCCATCGTCTAAGAAGGATCGAAACATCTCCAAGTTGAAGGAGTTTGTGACGTACCCTTCCCAAAAGAGAGCAAGAGAGGAAAAAGAAAGAGAGAAAAAGTCAGAACATCTCCAAAATGAAGGAGAATGTAGCAAAACACCAGAGGCCCAAAAGAGTGCAGAAAGATTATCAAGAGAGAAGCTCTTAGGATATCAAACTGCCAAATCTATCAAGAATCCTCTTTGATCTTGGGAAATTCTATTATCAATACTCTTTCATCAATTGCTTTCATAATATCAAATTCTCTTTCCTGTTCATATCAAGGAAATTGATAGTTTTCTTAAAGAAGGTCAATTGCGAACAATTTGGATTTCAAGTCTCGATTCTACGAAGTGAACCTTGTTTGGAGGTAATGCTTTAGGTAGCAAAGAAAGAATATCTTTGCAACAATGTGCAACATTTTCAAAAACTTTGAATCAACAACAGAATTCTCAGCATTTTGACAATATTTTCTAGCTATCCTGACGTAAAGTGAGAGCTTGATATCCGTTTTTGATCCATCCTGACACCAATTTTAAACCCCTCCTAAGGACTTGATTCCTTCCCTTCTTCGAGAGCATGAACTCTCAGATTTGCACACTTCCCTGTGTCCCCACTGTCCCACCATAGACAGTCCCATTTCGGTTTGAGGTCGAACCACCAATCATTTTCTCGCAAAAGGCAATTTCAAAAGCTGATTTTAGTCTCAGCAATGAGACGTCCAAGATCAATCCCTTTTCAAGCTTTAGGAACCCCATTTTCCTTCCTTTTGCAAAAACCCTATTGGATTTATTGTGCAAAATCCAAAGGTTCCATCATGGTCTCTTCCTTCAAGGATTCCATCCATTTTCCGCCCGATCAGGATAAGGGTATAAACCTGAGCCTCCATCGATGAGGTATTCCATTTTCCGCCCGATCAGGATAAGGGTACAAACCTGAGCCTCCATCGACGAGGTATTCCATTTTCCGCCCGATCAGGATAAGGGTATAAACCTGAGCCTCCATCGACGAGGTATTCCATTTTCCGCCCGATCAGGATAAGGGTATAAACCTGAGCCTCCATCGACGAGGTATTCCATTTTTCGCCCGATCAGGATAAGGGTACAAACCTGAGCCTCCATCGACGAGGTATTCCATTTTTCGCCCGATCAGGATAAGGGTACAAACCTGAGCCTCAATCAAAGAAGTATTTCATTTTTTGCCCGATCAGGATAAGGGTACAGACCTGAGCCTCATTCAAAGAGGTATTTCATTTTCCACCCGATCAGGTTAAGGGTACAAACCTGAGTCTCATTTCAATGAGATATTCCATCCCCCAATCAGGTTAAGGGTCAAACCTGAGCTTCGTTCCATACAAAGCATTTTCTGTCCCATCCAGGGTAAGGGCATAAAACCTGAATTTCACTCTCACAGAGTGAGTCTTTTCTCTCCATTCTTCGCTTCATATCTACCATCTTCCTCGGGCTAATTTCTTCACACCCAGTCAGATCCTTCTAACTGGGGCATTTTTTATATATAGCCCAAATTTGGTGTGTTTTTCTTTGCCACTAAGCTCGGCCACGAGCCGGCTTAGTAGCAAAGAGGGGCATCTGTAAACACCCCAAATTTTCACTCACCTCCCCGACAGTTCCACCTAGCATCATCATTCAACCTCTGGGATCGCTAGAGGGCAAAATGGTCATTTTCTGAGCATGGAACCTGCAAAATTTCAGATTGCATCTACAACTCTCAATTTTTCTCTATTTTTATCTCAGAGGTTCAAAATTTTATTCCTGACAGGAGACAGACATCTCCAAAGTCTTGGTTCAAGATCCTATTGCATAAGACATGACATTGCATATCATTGCATGAGCATTTCAAATCACTGCACTGCACAGCATGTCATTTCGAGGTCCAGAACTCTTGATTTCAAAATTTTCAATCCAGATTAGAATTTCAACTCTTTTCAAAATTGATTTCAAAACCCTGGGTCTTCAAAATTATCAATTCTTCCCATTTTACCCCCAGGACTCTGAATTTCAAAATATTTTCTCAGGAAAATGATCTGGATAGTTTTCAATATGGATTTCAGCCACTTCACCTCAGATTTTGCCCTTTTGACAATTTCAAATATCTTCCTTTTAAAAAATTGCCCTACAGGGGCCAACTCTTTCCAAAAATTCTTGTTTTACCAATTAGTCCAGATTTTATGAAAATTCCAAAAAGAAGTTGTTGTTTTATCCTTATTTCAGTAAAGAAGCAATGTGGGACCCACACTGAGGTGGTGTCACACAAGCTTTTCTTTTGAAAATTTGAATTTTGAAAAACCCAAAAATATAGGAGCCTTGTCCCCTGGATTGGTGCCACTTGTCTTTTCTCTCTCCTCCCATTTACCTGCCATGTGTCAGCATAGGGTTCACCTAGAGGTGGCGCCACATGTCACCTTCTCTCTTCTGCCATCCTTTGACACGTGTCAGTGTGGGTCCACCTTAAGAAGCCGCCACATGTCATCCCATTTATCTGCCATGTGTCAGTATCCACCATACCTATAATACGCCATGTGTCATTCCAAAGATCACCAGGAGATGCCAAGTGTTATGTGTTGTCCTGTCCAGAAAAAGTGGAGCTTGTCTCCTCTGAGGTGGCACCATCTGAAGTGTGTCTCCTGCAGAGGACACGTGTCAACCTCTCCCTCCTTCAGAAAAGTAGCCTGACACATGTCTCTCCCTACTTTTCTCAGAAAAGTAGGAGACACGTGTCACTCCTAGCTCCCTCAAGAAAAAAAAGGTAGGCTTGTCTCATCTGAGGTGGCGCCATTTGAAGTGTGTCTCCTGCAGAGGACACATGTCAATCTCTCAGTTCCTCAGAAAAGCAAATGCCATGTGTCATTCTCTGCTCTTTTCAGAAAAAGCAAATGACGCATGTCATTCTCTGCTCTTCTTAGAAAAAGTAGAGGACACATGTCCTTTTCTGCCTCCTTCAGAAAAAGCAACAATTCAAATATTCAAACTCCAGGCTGAGGTGGCGCAAATCCTGAACTTCACATTTTCTATTTTGTCTGAGATGGTGCCACGTGTCCCTTTTCCTCCCTCTTGCCACATGGCATCGTAGGAGCCACTCTGAGGAAATGCCACATGTCCATCCTTCATTCCTCCAGAGCCAACCTCCATTTGAAATTCAAATTCTCCTCTGAGATGGCGCCATTTGAGAAGGCCTCTCCAGACAGCTGACACTTGTCTGCCATATGTCCAGATCTCCTTTCATCAGAAAAAGTAGAATTCAAACTCCTCTGAGGTGGCACCTTCTGAGCCCACTGCTCTGTTCTTCTGACATGTGTCAAACACTTTTGAGGTGACGCCAATCCAGAGCCCCACTTGGCTTCCTCTCTTCTATTTAATATATTTTTTTAATAAAAATAGCCCCATGAGGTGGCGCCACCTGAGGGCTCCCTGCAAAAGCCAAATTCGAATTTCAAACCCCCAGATAGCACCCCCTGAGATGGCGCCACATGGAGGGCTCAGATTGAGCCTGTTTGAAATTCAATTTTTTTTAGAAAATCTATAAAAACAAGGCTCCATGCCCAGCATAGGGGGACCATTTTTTTTAGCTCTTGTGCACTTGGAAATTCGACCTAGCCTTCCTGAAAATCTGATTTTTGCACTATGGAATTCACGCCCCCTGTGGCTCAGTGAAGAAGGTGCAATGGGTCGATCTTGGTGAATCATCCGAAGCCCGGACCGGAGGAAGAACGAAGCTCGTGATAGCCGTCCCTTTCAAGAGTCTCAAAGCGGCGTAGCGAAGCAAGGTGCACCTCTTTTCCCTCTTGATTTCCTCTGATAATTCGGTTCACGCGTCGTTTGAAGAAAAAGCTCATCCGAGGGATGGATTGAGCTATTCTCATAAAATAACATACATAAAAATGTATCATTATGCTTCCTTGATGATTTGTAACATGCATGTAGTTAGCTAGATTTAATTTGCATTTTATTTCATTAATTTAGTATATTTCATGAATTAATTAGGATTAATTTAGCATTTATTTCAATTCTGCTTATTTTCAGTAGGTCTCTGTTTTTGTCAGTCAGTCCACACGTTATTTCATGCATTTAGTTTTTATTAAAAATCCCAAAAAAATCACGAAATGCGTCCTTAGGTGTCCCTGAAATTTTGCCAAAAATTCGGAGGCATTTGAATTTGTTTACTATGGTAAACATTCAAAATGGCAAGTCGGGTTTTTTTTACCCAGGATGCGTTTTGAAAATCATTTGCCGACTTGTAAAATCGATATATCCCTCATGGAAGATCCAATTTTAGATCTGAAAAATGTTTTGAACTCAGTAGAATGTCTAGTTTTTAATATGTTTTTTTCAGATTTTATTCTTTTTTTTATATCCGAAAAAAATCCGATTGTTCGGGACACATGTCAGAGCCTAATTTGGGCCTCTGAGATCTTGGATCGACTTAGAGCTATGGTTTCTCTTTGTGTGTTGCTCCAAATCCAAAACTGTAAAAAGTGAAAGTGGTGTCCGAGATGTCCTCGGTTTGCATCTGAAAGCCTGTAATTTTTAGAACAGTGTTGACCCCTGCTTCGGATTTTTCTTGTCAGTCCTCTGTTTTTCTACATTTGTCTGTTCTGTTAGTTTAGGCAGGAATAGTTATATTTTTATCTGTGTTTCTGTTGATCAAATGCCAAAGTCATAAACATAAAAGTTGTTCATGTAGGTGTCGTGCGTAACTCTGATTAATTTCATAAATTGCTACGGCTGTTTTATATTTTTTTGGCATTTTACATCTGATTAGGGTGATTTTTACCTCTATCAGAATTAAATCCCTGTTTCTGAACTCACCATGGCTCAAATCCCGAGGCTGTAAAAACCAAAAATGTTTTATTTCGGGTATTTTAGCAGTATGCAAAATATTAGAAGTTTTCATGATGTAAATCTTGCATTATCATTTTAAGCATTGCATTTGGTTCGGATCCATAGGCAAAATCCACCATTTTAGGACTTTCTTTAAATTTTAGCATTTAAATCATATCATTTCATAAATTTTGGCATTCTAGGCTGTTTATCAGAGTAAGTAGATGCTTCATACCGAATTTGGTGCAATTTGGAATCCATTTGAGGTTCGGATCATCCATAATACCAAAACAGGATCCCGCAGGACCCAGATCCAAGCGAAAAACAAGCGAAATTCGTTATTTTAGATAAATTGCAAAATGCCAAATTCTGATTTTACTGTCCTAATGTGTTTAGCAGCATGTCATCATGTCCCTTACTGAATTTCATCATTATTTGATTCAATTTGAATTTCAAAATCTCAATTTTACCAAGTTTTCCTTCAAAAAAACCTGATTTTAAAGGTGTAACTTTAATTTTAGGGGTATTTTGGTCATTTTGACCACCAATTCCGAATTTCAAACTGTTTTCCACTGAATTCTCTGCATTTACATCATTTCAAAACATCAAGGAAGCATGAGAATAGGGTTTATATCCAATTAAATCCAATAATTTCATAATATTATTGGAAAATCTTGGAAAACCCACATATTTGAGCTAACCTTATTTCAAGTTTGGCAGGGACATTCAAAAGAAGGAGCTGAAGTCTGCAAATTTCTTTTATTTCATTTATTTAGTGATGTAATAATGTAAAATTTGGAATAAGAGATTTAATTTCCTGCTTAGACTAGGATGCATATCATATAGTTTGAATTTATGCAAATATCCTGCTTATGTGATGCATACATCTTATTTCAAAAGCACTATGGATGTTCACGAATGGCACGTGCACCAACTCTTAGGGAGTTGATGGACTCGGTGGGATCCATATTTACGGCCCTAGTCGGAATATGGACGAGACCCAGATCCATCATCTTTCTACTAGTCACATTGAGCCTACACTCTTAGGCTATCTTAAAATGCACATCATATTTCTAAAGTTTTCAAAAATCATGTGCATCAAATCAACTAAGTTCTGAACATATTCATGGCCACAGTCAGAATATGTGAAGGATTTATTTGGACTTAATGCACATTTTCCAACCAATTCCTCAGAAAATCTTTTCAAAGGGCATTCATTCACTCATGTCATTTGCATCATGAAATCATTTTCTCAAGAAAATTTCATTCTCAAAAAAATCGATTTCTCAAGAAACTCTTAAGTTGATTTTCCCAAAGTCAAGTTTTCATAGTTTTCCCTGAAAATCGGTTTCTCAAGAAACTCTAAGGATTTCTTAAAATCGGTTTTCCAAAGACAAGTTTTTCCACAGTTTTCCCTGGAAAATGATATTTTCTTAAGAGATTCAAAAGAGTTTTCCAATCTTTCTCCAAGATCCAAAATCGATTTCCAAGTATTTCAAAAGGTAAAATTCCCAGGATTTCGATTCCCCAAGTTTTGAATTTCCTTCTCCAATGAGCTTTCCTATAAATCTTCCATCATTTTCCTAAGAAAACTCTCAAAGTCCAAGTTTTCCTAAGAAGTGTTTCCCTTTTCAGAAAGTTCATCTTTTCTCAAGAATCACTTCCATTTTCCTAGGATTTTCAACCATTCATAATTTTCCCATAACTTCATGAACATTACCGTGATTTCAAAAACCCTTTTTCACATGAGTTTTCCTGAGAAATTGACTTTCATGCTTTTTCCTGAGAAATTCTTTTCAACTCCAAATATTCTCCAAGCATACATCATGTTTTCCCAAATTGCATTTTCCAAAATCTCATAGCACATGCCTGAATTCTCTGTGCATTTAGGATAGGACATAACTTTGATAATTTCGCTAAGTCAAGCATAGTTTTGGTCCTTGGTTCGATTACCCCTGTTAAAGGCGGCAGGAACGGTCGAACCTCGTACCGACAGGTCGAGCCCCATTCCATGGATTTTTCCGCAATTTTCAAAAACGGAGGCGAGTATTTCAAAAACATTTTCCAAAATCCGGTCAAGTTTGAAGCGCGAAAGCGTTTCCTCTTTCTCTCTTCCGCAAGGAAGGGAAGACGGGGGAAAAAATTTCGCGACGATAACAGGTTTGGCGACCGTGATGAGACTTGTCCTTGTCTGACCAAAAAAGTGCTTGACTTAGTTCCATCATCGAAATTATGTTCACAAAATGTCAGCTCTTTACTTTTGCTATCATGCGAACCTAGGAGCCTAGATTCTGACCTAGCTGACATTGATTGCTTATAGCTTAAGCATGGTTTGGTAGGACCATATTGAGGAGAAATTTTCATGCTCACATAGACTTAGGTCTAAATACAACTCTCCTCAATTTAGGATCTGAATGCAAACAATGTATGCTTCTTCAAAAGATTTTCAAAAGTCTATCTCTCTAGGACTTAGAGCCCTCTATTTCTTGCATGTGATCATTTTTCAAAACCTCCATTACCTATCTTTACCCGGTCTTCACGTTGCTGGGCTCTCTTCCAGAACCTTAGTTCGGCACAGAGCCTCACAACTGGGCCAACTATTTGGGTTAACACCCCCCTACCACGTACCGCGGGCCACAGTCCGAAGTATATCGGTAGGCGCTCAAGGATGTTGGAAAACCTTACCTTAGAACCGGAGTTGAAATTATATGCCACGTACCTCGAATTTTGATTCGGGTATATCGGCATAACTGGATTGGACAAAGATGATCTGAACCTAGAGTTAGGATTAGGGTCCTACAGCTGTTTTCAAAACAATGCATCTAGAGTCAGTCTTTTAGGGAGTGTTGTATGTGCATAAATGTTTGTGCAGGATGTGATTGTTTGCACTTTACCTTTATTCCTCTCATATTTTTCCCAAAATATTTTTTTTTTCAAATATCCATATTTCTCACCTTTCCTTTATTTTCTCAAACCCTGGATGATTTTTCCCAAATATCCAATTTCTTTCAAAACTCCAGGTGATTTTCTATTCTCCCGTTCTACTGGATCTCGAATTTTCAGCTACACTTTCATCCTGCCTGCAATTTTTCAAAATCATAGGTTTTCTCTTATTGGATTTTCAATTCTTTTGTCTATTTGCAAAAAATTCTTCACCTTATTTTCCTCGTGTATACCTTGATTATTGCGGTGGGAATTGTCTACCCACTTGCCTTCTCCTTATTCTAAATCCGTTTGCGGATTGTTTTTTTTTTCAAGAGATATCTCTTTTCTTCAAAATGGTGTTTTTCCTCGTGGTTGACGACCTCGCCTAGGTAACAAGGCACATTTTCCGTTGTTATTTCTCTTATAAAGAATGACAACACAATTGTCGTAATTTCAGCGGCGACTCCATCCCTAGCAATGGGATATTCTTCCAATTGTCTACCATATCGTCAATAATCATTTTCCTCCCAATTCAAAATTCCCTCAGAGTCTAATCAAGACTTCATCCTGCAGAGAGCATCCATAACATTTGATGGTTCAAACAAGGTCAGAAAGAAGAACCACATCACCACAGTACTCCTCAGCCTCAGAAGAAGAGATGGACTCCCCGCGATCCGAGAGGAGTCAAGAGCAGCAGCAAGGGGAGGATGGCATAGACCCGCAGATGTATGCCATGTTACAGAAAATGATTACCAAAATGATGAGTGAACAGGCTGGGACCAGTGCAGAGAAGAACCCATTCAGAGAGAAGTTCCATGGGCACAAGGATAAGAAGACTTCCAAGAAGCAAGTTCAGCCAGAAGAAATTTCAGATGAATCAGAATCAGAGGAAAACACCGATGAAGAATATGAAGTGCCTCCAGCATTTCAGAAACATAGCCGAGAACAAAGGAGGAGTCACAAATCAAAAGGTCAAGTTGCAGAAAAGCTTTTGCAGACACAGTTCAGGGAAATGGCCAAAGTGGTAAAAGATCTGCAAGCCCGCGACAAGGGCAAGAAAGTCTTCACCAGCGAGGATTTTTATGATGGCTTAGAAGGAGATGAAGATCTAGAGAACCTTCCCCGTAAATTCATCAAGTTCGATGGTTCCGGTGACCCGAAAGCCCATCTCGCCATGTTCTTCGCCGAATGCTCCAAATTCAAGAGAGACAATAGGGCCCTATTTCTCTGTTTTCCTCGTAGCCTAGAAGGCGCTGCCGCCAAGTGGTACTCCGAGCATATCAATCCAATCGAGCTGCGAGAATTCGATAAGGTGGTTAATCTATTTATCGAGCGATTTATGTTCAATGCTGAAGCGCTACCAACGTTAAATCACCACTGTAATCTGAAGCAAGGAGATAGTGAAAAAGCCAGAGACTTCATTCGCAGATGGAGAGAGACCTGCAACAAAATGAAGGACCCAATATCAGAAGGACACGCGTTATCGGTCATCCTGAATAATTTCTCCCAACCTTTGAGAGGCCTGATCTCTACCTCCCCAGCACGATCTTTTATTGAATTGATAGAACGAGCTGAATGGCTCGAGATGGGAATAGAAAATGGAGTATATGAGAGCCTCACACTCTCAAAGAGCAATTCAGATATCACATTTTCCGTGAATGCCCCTGGCAACAACAATGGCAAAAGCAAAAGGGGTGGCAGAAAGAACCACACCGGCGGGTCAGGGAGTCTAAATTCCAGCAAAGATGATCATACAGAACAAGAAAACAGAATCAACAAGCAGAATGACAGCTCTCTCGCGAGCATCCAACTAGAATTAAGGCCCCAGGGGAGGCCAAAGCATGATGGTTGGGGATACGACCGCAATTTTACTCCCTTAGAACAACCGCTCGAGCAAGTTCTGGAATATATGATCGCCAAAGGGATGGTTAGACTCCCCAAGATAGCAGATCCTTCTGTAACCATGGGAAGGTTTAAAGATCAGTTCTGCAAGTTTCATCGGACAATGGGTCATGACACCGAGCATTGTTTCGTCCTTAAGAACATTGTTCAAGACTGCATTGACAAGAAGCTCCTCGTTGAAGACGAAAAGAAGGACTAGTCATCCCGACTAAGATTTTTTTTTACAATCATTCCAGAAGATGACCATGCCGACACTTTTCCATTTCTCCTCTTGCTTTTCAGAAGAATAATGTAATCCCATTTTCTTTCCTTGATTTTTAAGCATCAATAAAGTCATCGAATTTTTTTCAATAGCTTGGCACCATCTTATTTGCTTATTCTTCCTTTTCACAATGTCTCTCTTGTGAGGAATGATCTTGAAGACGCCTATCAGTCAAGGAGCTTGTTGCCTTATTCACCAATTATCCTTCTTTCAAAATTCTCCTCCCTAGTTACACTGGGGCATTTTTTTGTGAAAATTTATCTTTACTTCAAAACATCCTATATGCAGGCAGGATAAACCAATCTCTCATTTTGCATATATATGCACCCATTTGCACTCATTTGCACTTCATTTGCATTGTCATGTGCATTTGCATTTATTCTGCACCCAATTTCCAACATCCAATTTCCAACATCCAATTTTCAATTTCCAAATTCCCAATTTCCAAACTTCTAACAGCCAATTTTCAATTTTCAATTTTCAATTTTCAATTTTCAATTTATAATTTATAATTTCCAATTCTAAATTTCTAATTTTGACCTTTGGGTTACCCAATTCTCTATTCGACCTTCAGGTCACTCAATTTCCAATTTCAACCTCTGGACCACCCACTTTATCAGATTCTCAATTCAAGCCTTCGGGTTACAATCTTGCCAACATCAATCATTTTTCCGCCTGTAGGTTCCAACTTTCCAGGCCTTCGGGTGACAAATTCATCAAATATCTATCATTTTCAAACCTTCGGGTCACATCTCTATCTATGACAATCATTTTCGATAAAATCCTGCTTTCGAGCTGGTCGGTCAACAAATCCTGCTTTCGAGCTGGTCGGTCAACCCAAATTCTGCTTTCGAGCTGGTCGGTTAACCCAAATCCTGCTTTCGAGCTGGTCGGTCAACCCAAATCCTGCTTTCGAGCTAGTCGGTCAACAAATCCTGCTTTCAAGCTAGTCGGTCAACAAATCCTGCTTTCGAGCTGGTCGGTCAACCCAAATCCTGCTTTCGAGCTGGTCGGTCAACAAATCCTTCTTTCAAGCTGGCCGGTCAACAAATCCTGCTTTCGAGCTGGTCGAACAATCAAAATCCTGCTTTCGAGCTGGTCGGTCAACCCAAATCTTGCTTTCGAGCTGGTCGGTCAACCCAAATCCTGCTTCCGAGCTGGTCGGTCAACCCAAATCCTGCTTTCGAGCTGGTCGGTCAACAAATCCTGCTTTCGAGCTGGTCGGTCAACCCAAATCCTGCTTTCGAGCTGGTCGGTCAATAAATCCTGCTTTCAAGCTGGTCGGTCAACAAATCCTGCTTTTGAGCTAGTCGAACAAACAAAATCCTGCTTTCGAGCTGGTCGATCAACCCAAATCCTGCTTTCGAGCTGGTCGGTCATCAAATCCTGCTTTCGAGCTGGTGGGTCAACCCAAATCCTGCTTTCGAGTTGGTTGAACGATCAAAATCCTGCTTTCGAGCTGGTCGGTCAACCCAAATCCTGCTTTCAAGCTGGTCGGTCGACAAATCCTGCTTTCGAGCTGGTCGAACAATCCAAATCCTGCTTTCGAGCTGGTATTCCCAAAAATCCTGCTTTTGAGCTGGTACTTCAATCAAAATCCTACTTTCGAGCTGGTCGAACAATCAAAATCCTGCTTTCGAGCTGGTATTCCCAAAAATCTCGCTTTCAAGCTGATACTTCTATCAAAATCCTGCTTTCAAGCTGGTACTTCCAAAAATCCTGCTTTCGAGCTGGTCAAACAAATAAAATCCTGCTTTCGAGTTGGTACTTCGATAAAATCCTGCTTTCGAGCTGGTAAGTCAAAACAAAACTCAACTGTCGAATTGATCTTTTACTGAGTCTTTTCAGGACTCAATTTTCGTCACGGATGTGTTAAGCCGGATGTTAAATGCTCTCTTTCACCAAGGATTTCAAGAAAAAATTATCAATTTGTCAATCAATTAATTGTTGATTTCAAAATTTTATTGCATAAATCTTTACCTCAGTTTACCTTCAGCATTACTTCCAAAAGAGTGAAGCTTTTGCGAAAAGAGATTCAAACTTCAAATTCTTTCTATTTGGCCAACCAAAAGGATGAAGGATAAATCCTCGATATGGCCAGCAAAGAAAATTCAATGTTTTGCAAAGCCATAGATGATTGATATTGATCGCTGTCAATGGCACATTTTTAAAGGCTATTCTTGTAAAATAAGGTAGTGGAAATATCCTGAGTGCTAGAACAGAGAGCATTTATCCAAGCCCTGTCTCCTCAAAACCACCTAAGCTGCAATTAAATATCCGCAAAAGGGATCTCTCACTTGTCGTCAAGATGAAGGCGAATTAGGCGAGTAGACCCCCGGGGCCAAAGAAGACTCGAAACATCTCCAAGATGACGGAGTTTATGACGGATCCTTCCAGGGAAAGTCCAAAGCACTGTCGAGATGAAGGCAGATGCGATGAACCTCTCGACAATCCCTAAAAGATATTTAATTTCAGCTGTCATCCAAAGATCTCCAAACCCATCGTCTAAGAAGGATCGAAACATCTCCAAGTTGAAGGAGTTTGTGACGTACCCTTCCCAAAAGAGAGCAAGAGAGGAAAAAGAAAGAGAGAAAAAGTCAGAACATCTCCAAAATGAAGGAGAATGTAGCAAAACACCAGAGGCCCAAAAGAGTGCAGAAAGATTATCAAGAGAGAAGCTCTTAGGATATCAAACTGCCAAATCTATCAAGAATCCTCTTTGATCTTGTGAAATTCTATTATCAATACTCTTTCATCAATTGCTTTCATAATATCAAATTCTTTTTCCTGTTCATATCAAGGAAATTGATAGTTTTCTTAAAGAAGGTCAATTGCGAACAATTTGGATTTCAAGTCTCGATTCTACGAAGTGAACCTTGTTTGGAGGTAATGCTTTAGGTAGCAAAGAAAGAATATCTTTGCAACAATGTGCAACATTTTCAAAAACTTTGAATCAACAACAGAATTCTCAGCATTTTGACAATATTTTCTAGCTATCCTGACGTAAAGTGAGAGCTTGATATCCGTTTTTGATCCATCCTGACACCAATTTTAAACCCCTCCTAAGGACTTGATTCCTTCCCTTCTTCGAGAGCATGAACTCTCAGATTTGCACACTTCCCTGTGTCCCCACTGTCCCACCATAGACAGTCCCATTTCGGTTTGAGGTCGAACCACCAATCATTTTCTCGCAAAAGGCAATTTCAAAAGCTGATTTTAGTCTCAGCAATGAGACGTCCAAGATCAATCCCTTTTCAAGCTTTAGGAACCCCATTTTCCTTCCTTTTGCAAAAACCCTATTGGATTTATTGTGCAAAATCCAAAGGTTCCATCATGGTCTCTTCCTTCAAGGATTCCATCCATTTTCCGCCCGATCAGGATAAGGGTATAAACCTGAGCCTCCATCGATGAGGTATTCCATTTTCCGCCCGATCAGGATAAGGGTATAAACCTGAGCCTCCATCGACGAGGTATTCCATTTTCCGCCCGATCAGGATAAGGGTATAAACCTGAGCCTCCATCGACGAGGTATTCCATTTTCCGCCCGATCAGGATAAGGGTATAAACCTGAGCCTCCATCGACGAGGTATTCCATTTTTCGCCCGATCAGGATAAGGGTACAAACCTGAGCCTTCATCGACGAGGTATTTCATTTTCCGCCCGATCAGGATAAGGGTACAAACCTGAGCCTCAATCAAAGAAGTATTTCATTTTTTGCCCGATCAGGATAAGGGTACAAACCTGAGCCTCATTCAAAGAGGTATTTCATTTTCCACCCGATCAGGTTAAGGGTACAAACCTGAGTCTCATTTCAATGAGATATTCCATCCCCCAATCAGGTTAAGGGTAAAACCTGAGCTTCGTTCCATACAAAGCATTTTCTGTCCCATCCAGGGTAAGGGCATAAAACCTGAATTTCACTCTCACAGAGTGAGTCTTTTCTCTCCATTCTTCGCTTCATATCTACCATCTTCCTCGGGCTAATTTCTTCACACCCAGTCAGATCCTTCTAACTGGGACATTTTTTATATATAGCCCAAATTTGGTGTGTTTTTCTTTGCCACTAAGCTCGGCCACGAGCCGGCTTAGTAGCAAAGAGGGGCATCTGTAAACACCCCAAATTTTCACTCACCTCCCCGACAGTTCCACCTAGCATCATCATTCAACCTCTGGGATCGCCAGAGGGCAAAATGGTCATTTTCTGAGCATGGAACCTGCAAAATTTCAGATTGCATCTACAACTCTCAATTTTTCTCTATTTTTATCTCAGAGGTTCAAAATTTTATTCCTAACAGGAGACAGACATCTCCAAAGTCTTGGTTCAAGATCCTATTGCATAAGACATGACATTGCATAACATTGCATGAGCATTTCAAATCACTGCACTGCACAGCATGTCATTTCGAGGTCCAGAACTCTTGATTTCAAAATTTTCAATCGAGATTAGAATTTCAACTCTTTTCAAAATTGATTTCTAAACCCTGGGTCTTCAAAATTATCAATTCTTCCCATTTTACCCCCAGGACTCTGAATTTCAAAATATTTTCTCAGGAAAACGATCTGGATAGTTTTCAATATGGATTTCAGCCACTTCACCTCAGATTTTGCCCTTTTGACAATTTCAAATATCTTCCTTTTAAAAAATTGCCCTACAGGGGCCAACTCTTTCAAAAAATTCCTGTTTTACCAATTAGTCCAGATTTTATGAAAATTCCAAAAAGAAGTTGTTGTTTTATCCTTATTTCAGTAAAGAAGCAATGTGGGACCCACACTGAGGTGGTGTCACACAAGCTTTTCTTTTGAAAATTTGAATTTTGAAAAACCCAAAAATATAGGAGCCTTGTCCCCTGGATTGGTGCCACTTGTCTTTTCTCTCTCCTCCCATTTACCTGCCATGTGTCAGCATAGGGTTCACCTAGAGGTGGCGCCACATGTCACCTTCTCTCTTCTGCCATCCTTTGACACGTGTCAGTGTGGGGCCACCTTAAGAAGCCGCCACATGTCATCCCATTTATCTGCCATGTGTCAGTATCCACCATACCTATAATACGCCATGTGTCATTCCAAAGATCACCAGGAGATGCCAAGTGTCATGTGTTGTCCTGTCCAGAAAAAGTGGAGCTTGTCTCCTCTGAGGTGGCACCATCTGAAGTGTGTCTCCTGCAGAGGACACGTGTCAACCTCTCCCTCCTTCAGAAAAGTAGCCTGACACATGTCTCTCCCTACTTTTCTCAGAAAAGTAGGAGACACGTGTCACTCCTAGCTCCCTCCAGAAAAAAAAGGTAGGCTTGTCTCCTCTGAGGTGGCGCCATTTGAAGTGTGTCTCCTGCAGAGGACACATGTCAATCTCTCAGTTCCTCAGAAAAAGCAAATTCCATGTGTCATTCTCTGCTCTTCTCAGAAAAAGCAAATGACACGTCATTCTCTGCTCTTCTTAGAAAAAGTAGAGGACACATGTCCTTTTCTGCCTCCTTCAGAAAAAGCAACAATTCAAATATTCAAACTCCAGGCTGAGGTGGCGCAAATCCTGAACTTCACCTTTTCTATTTTGTCTGAGATGGTGCCACGTGTCCCTTTCCCTCCTTTTCCTCCCTCTTGCCACATGGCATCGTAGGAGCCACTCTGAGGAAATGCCACATGTCCATCCTTCATTCCTCCAGAGCCAACCTCCATTTGAAATTCAAATTCTCCTCTGAGGTGGCGCCATTTGAGAAGGCCTCTCCAGACAGCTGACACTTGTCCGCCATATGTCCAGATCTCCTTTCATCAGAAAAAGTAGAATTCAAACTCCTCTGAGGTGGCACCTTCTGAGCCCACTGCTCTGTTCTTCTGACATGTGTCAAACACTTTTGAGGTGACGCCAATCCAGAGCCCCACTTGGCTTCCTCTCTTCTATTTAATATATTTTTTTAATAAAAATATCCCCATGAGGTGGCGCCACCTGAGGGCTCCCTGCAAAAGCCAAATTCGAATTTCAAACCCCCAGATAGCACCCCCTGAGATGGCGCCACATGGAGGGCTCAGATTGAGCCTGTTTGAAATTCAATTTTTTTTAGAAAATCTATAAAAACAAGGCTCCACACCCAGCATAGGGGGACCATTTTTTTTAGCTCTTGTGAACTTGGAAATTCGACCTAGCCTTCCTGAAAATCTGATTTTTGCACTATGGAATTCACGCCCCCTGTGGCTCAGTGAAGAAGGTGCAATGGGTCGATCTTGGTGAATCATCCGAAGCCCGGACCGGAGGAAGAACGAAGCTCGTGATAGCCGTCCCTTTCAAGAGTCTCAAAGCGGCGTAGCGAAGCAAGGTGCACCTCTTTTCCCTCTTGATTTCCTCTGATAATTCGGTTCACGCGTCGTTTGAAGAAAAAGCTCATCCGAGGGATGGATTGAGCTATTCTCATAAAATAACATACATAAAAATGTATCATTATGCTTCCTTGATGATTTGTAACATGCATGTAGTTAGCTAGATTTAATTTGCATTTTATTTCATTAATTTAGTATATTTCATGAATTAATTAGGATTAATTTAGCATTTATTTCAATTCTGCTTATTTTCAGTAGGTCTCTGGTTTTGTCAGTCAGTCCACACGTTATTTCATGCATTTAGTTTTTATTAAAAATCCCAAAAAAATCACGAAATGCGTCCTTAGGTGTCCCTGAAATTTTGCCAAAAATTCGGAGGCATTTGAATTTGTTTACTATGGTAAACATTCAAAATGGCAAGTCGGGTTTTTTTTACCCAGGATGCGTTTTGAAAATCATTTGCCGACTTGTAAAATCGATATATCCCTCATGGAAGATCCAATTTTAGATCTGAAAAATGTTTTGAACTCAGTAGAATGTCTAGTTTTTAATATGTTTTTTTCAGATTTTATTCTTTTTTTTATATCCGAAAAAAATCCGATTGTTCGGGACACATGTCAGAGCCTAATTTGGGCCTCTGAGATCTTGGATCGACTTAGAGCTATGGTTTCTCTTTGTGTGTTGCTCCAAATCCAAAACTGTAAAAAGTGAAAGTGGTGTCCGAGATGTCCTCGGTTTGCATCTGAAAGCCTGTAATTTTTAGAACAGTGTTGACCCCTGCTTCGGATTTTTCTTGTCAGTCCTCTGTTTTTCTACATTTGTCTGTTCTGTTAGTTTAGGCACGAATAGTTATATTTTTATCTGTGTTTCTGTTGATAAAATGCCAAAGTCATAAACATGAAAGTTGTTCATGTAGGTGTCGTGCGTAACTCTGATTAATTTCATAAATTGCTACGGCTGTTTTATATTTTTTTGGCATTTTACATCCGATTAGGGTGATTTTTACCTCTATCAGAATTAAATCCCTGTTTCTGAACTCACCATGGCTCAAATCCCGAAGCTGTAAAAACCAAAAATGTTCTATTTCGGGTATTTTAGCAGTCTGCAAAATATTAGAAGTTTTCAGGATGTAAATCTTGCATTATCATTTTAAGCATTGCATTTGGTTCGGATCCATAGGCAAAATCCACCATTTTAGGACTTTCTTTAAATTTTAGCATTTAAATCATATCATTTCGTAATTTTTGGCATTCTAGGCTGTTTATCAGAGTAAGTAGATGCTTCATACCGAATTTGGTGCAATTTGGAATCCATTTGAGGTTCGGATCATCCATAATACCAAAACAGGATCCCGCAGGACCCAGATCCAAGCGAAAAACAAGCGAAATTCGTTATTTTGGATAAATTGCAAAATGCCAAATTCTGATTTTATTGTCCTAATGTGTTTAGCAGCATGTCATCATGTCCCTTACTGCATTTCATCATTATTTGATTCAATTTGAATTTCAAAATCTCAATTTTACCAAGTTTTCCTTCAAAAAAACCTAATTTTAAAGGTGTAACTTTAATTTTAGGGGTATTTTGGTCATTTTGACCACCAATTCCGAATTTCAAACTGTTTTCCACTGAATTACCTGCATTTACATCATTTCAAAACATCAAGGAAGCATGAGAATAGGGTTTATATCCAATTAAATCCAATAATTTCATAATATTATTGGAAAATCTTGGAAAACCCACATATTTGAGCTAACCTTATTTCAAGTATGGCAGGGACATTCAAAAGAAGGAGCTGAAGTCTGCAAATTTCTTTTATTTCATTTATTTAGTGATGTAATAATGTAAAATTTGGAATAAGAGATTTAATTTCCTGCTTAGACTAGGATGCATATCATATAGTTTGAATTTATGCAAATATCCTACTTATGTTATGCATACATCTTATTTCAAAAGCACTATGGATGTTCACGAATGGCACGTGCACCAACTCTTAGGGAGTTGATGGACTCGGTGGGATCCATATTTACGGCCCTAGTCGGAATATGGACGAGACCCAGATCCATCATCTTTCTACTAGTCACATTGAGCCTACACTCTTAGGCTATCTTAAAATGCACATCATATTTCCAAAGTTTTCAAAAATCATGTGCATCAAATCAACTAAGTTCTGAACATATTCATGGCCACAGTCAGAATATGTGAAGGATTTATTTGGACTTAATGCACATTTTCCAACCAATTCCTCAGAAAATCTTTTCAAAGGGCATTCATTCACTCATGTCATTTGCATCATGAAATCATTTTCTCAAGAAAATTTCATTCTCAAAAAAATCGATTTCTCAAGAAACTCTTAAGTTGATTTTCCCAAAGTCAAGTTTTCATAGTTTTCCCTGAAAATCGGTTTCTCAAGAAACTCTAAGGATTTCTTAAAATCGGTTTTCCAAAGACAAGTTTTTCCACAGTTTTCCCTGGAAAATGATATTTTCTTAAGAGATTCAAAAGAGTTTTCCAATCTTTCTCCAAGATCCAAAATCGATTTCCAAGTATTTCAAAAGGTAAAATTCCCAGGATTTCGATTCCCCAAGTTTTGAATTTCCTTCTCCAATGAGCTTTCCTATAAATCTTCCATCATTTTCCTAAGAAAACTCTCAAAGTCCAAGTTTTCCTAAGAAGTGTTTCCCTTTTCAGAAAGTTCATCTTTTCTCAAGAATCACTTCCATTTTCCCAGGATTTTCAACCATTCATAATTTTCCCATAACTTCATGAACATTCCCGTGATTTCAAAAACCCTTTTTCACATGAGTTTTCCTGAGAAATTGACTTTCATGCTTTTTCCTGAGAAATTCTTTTCAACTCCAAATATTCTCCAAGCATACATCATGTTTTCCCAAATTGCATTTTCCAAAATCTCATAGCACATGCCTGAATTCTCTGTGCATTTAGGATAGGACATAACTTTGATAATTTCGCTAAGTCAAGCATAGTTTTGGTCCTTGGTTCGATTACCCCTGTTAAAGGCGGCAGGAACGGTCGAACCTCGTACCGACAGGTCGAGCCCCATCCCATGGATTTTCCCGCAATTTTAAAAAACGGAGGCGAGTATTTCAAAAACATTTTCCAAAATCCGGTCAAGTTTGAAGCGCGAAAGCGTTTCCTCTTTCTCTCTTCCGCAAGGAAGGGAAGACGGGGGAAAAAAATTCGCGACGATAACAGGTTTGGCGACCGTGATGGGACCTGTCCTTGTCTGACCAAAAAAGTGCTTGACTTAGTTCAATCATCGAAATTATGTTCACAAAATGTCAACTCTTTACTTTTGCTATCATGCGAACCTAGGAGCCTAGATTCTAACCTAGCTGACATTGATTGCATATAGCTTAAGAATGGTTTGGTAGGACCATAATGAGGAGAAATTTTCATGCTCACATAGACTTAGGTCTAAATACAACTCTCCTCAATTTAGGATCTGAATGCAAACAATGTATGCTTCTTCAAAAGATTTTCAAAAGTCTATCTCTCTAGGACTTAGAGCCATCTATTTCTTGCATGTGATCATTTTTCAAAACCTCCATTACCTATCTTTACCCGGTCTTCACGTTGCTGGGCTCTCTTCCAGAACCTTAGTTCGGGACAGAGCCTCACAACTGGGCCAACTATTTGGGTTAACACCCCCCTACCACGTACCGCGGGCCACAGTCCGAAGTATATCGGTAGGCGCTCAAGGATGTTGGAAAACCTTACCTTAGAACCGGAGTTGAAATTATATGCCACGTACCTCGAATTTCGATTCGGGTATATCGGCATAACTGGATTGGACAAAGATGATCTGAACCTAGAGTTAGGATTAGAGTCCTACAGCTGTTTTCAAAACAATGCATCTAGAGTCAGTCTTTTAGGGAGTGTTGTATGTGCATAAATGTTTGTGCAGGATGTGATTGTTTGCACTTTACCTTTATTCCTTTCATATTTTTCCCAAAATATTTTTTTTTTCAAATATCCATATTTCTCACCTTTCCTTTATTTTCTCAAACCCTGGATGATTTTTCCCAAATATCCAATTTCTTTCAAAACTCCAGGTGATTTTCTATTCTCCCGTTCTACTGGATCTCGAATTTTCAGCTACACTTTCATCCTGCCTGCAATTTTTCAAAATCATAGGTTTTCTCTCATTGGATTTTCAATTCTTTTGTCTATTTGCAAAAAATTCTTCACCTTATTTTCCTCGTGTATACCTTGATTATTGCGGTGGGAATTGTCTACCCACTTGCCTTCTCCTTATTCTAAATCCGTTTGCGGATTGTTTTTTTTTTCAAGAGATATCTCTTTTCTTCAAAATGGTGTTTTTCCTCGTGGTTGACGACCTCGCCTAGGTAACAAGGCACATTTTCCGTTGTTATTTCTCTTATAAAGAATGACAACACAATTGTCGTAATTTCAGCGGCGACTCCATCCCTAGCAATGGGATATTCTTCCAATTGTCTACCATATCGTCAATAATCATTTTCCTCCCAATTCAAAATTCCCTCAGAGTCTAATCAAGACTTCATCCTGCAGAGAGCATCCATAACATTTGATGGTTCAAACAAGGTCAGAAAGAAGAACCACATCACCACAGTACTCCTCAGCCTCAGAAGAAGAGATGGACTCCCCGCGATCCGAGAGGAGTCAAGAGCAGCAGCAAGGGGAGGATGGCATAGACCCGCAGATGTATGCCATGTTACAGAAAATGATAAGTGAACAGGCTGGGACCAGTGCAGAGAAGAACCCATTCAGAGAGAAGTTCCATGGGCACAAGGATAAGAAGACTTCCAAGAAGCAAGTTCAGCCAGAAGAAATTTCAGATGAATCAGAATCAGAAGAAAACACCGATGAAGAATATGAAGTGCCTCCAGCATTTCAGAAACATAGCCGAGAACAAAGGAGGAGTCACAAATCAAAAGGTCAAGTTGCAGAAAAGCTTTTGCAGACACAGTTCAAGGAAATGGCCAAAGTGGTAAAAGATCTGCAAGCCCGCGACAAGGGCAAGAAAGTCTTCACCAGCGAGGATTTTTATGATGGCTTAGAAGGAGATGAAGATCTAGAGAACCTTCCCAGTAAATTCATCAAGTTCGATGGTTCCGGCGACCCGAAAGCCCATCTCGCCATGTTCTTCGCCGAATGCTCCAAATTCAAGAGAGACAATAGGGCCCTATTTCTCTGTTTTCCTCGTAGCCTAGAAGGCGCTGCCGCCAAGTGGTACTCCGAGCATATCAATCCAATCGAGCTGCGAGAATTCGATAAGGTGGTTAATCTATTTATCGAGCGATTTATGTTCAATGCTGAAGCACTACCAACGTTAAATCACCTCTGTAATCTGAAGCAAGGAGATAGTGAAAAAGCCAGAGACTTCATTCGCAGATGGAGAGAGACCTGCAACAAAATGAAGGACCCAATATCAGAAGGACACGCGTTATCGGTCATCCTGAATAATTTCTCCCAACCTTTGAGAGGCCTGATCTCTACCTCCCCAGCACGATCTTTTATTGAATTGATAGAACGAGCTGAATGGCTCGAGATGGGAATAGAAAATGGAGTATATGAGAGCCTCACACTCTCAAAGAGCAATTCAGATATCACATTTTCCGTGAATGCCCCTGGCAACAACAATGGCAAAAGCAAAAGGGGTGGCAGAAAGAACCACACCGGTGGGTCAGAGAGTCTAAATTCCAGCAAAGATGATCATACAGAACAAGAAAACAGAATCAACAAGCAGAATGACAGCTCTCTCGCGAGCATCCAACTAGAATTAAGGCCCCAGGGGAGGCCAAAGCATGATGGTTGGGGATACGACCGCAATTTTACTCCCTTAGAACAACCGCTCGAGCAAGTTCTGGAATATATGATCGCCAAAGGGATGGTTAGACTCCCCAAGATAGCAGATCCTTCTGTAACCATGGGAAGGTTTAAAGATCAGTTCTGCAAGTTTCATCGGACAATGGGTCATGACACCGAGCATTGTTTCGTCCTTAAGAACATTGTTCAAGACTGCATTGACAAGAAGCTCCTCGTTGAAGACGAAAAGGAGGACTAGTCATCCCGACTAAGATTTTTTTTTACAATCATTCCAGAAGATGACCATGCCGACACTTTTCCATTTCTCCTCTTGCTTTTCAGAAGAATAATGTAATCCCATTTTCTTTCCTTGATTTTTAAGCATCAATAAAGTCATCGAATTTTTTTCAATAGCTTGGCACCATCTTATTTGCTTATTCTTCCTTTTCACAATGTCTCTCTTGTGAGGAATGATCTTGAAGACGCCTATCAGTCAAGGAGCTTGTTGCCTTATTCACCAATTATCCTTCTTTCAAAATTCTCCTCCCTAGTTACACTGGGGCATTTTTTTGTGAAAATTTATCTTTACTTCAAAACATCCTATATGCAGGCAGGATAAACCAATCTCTCATTTTGCATATATATGCACCCATTTGCAATCATTTGCACTTCATTTGCATTGTCATGTGCATTTGCATTCCATTTGCATTTATTCTGCACCCAATTTCCAACATCAAATTTTCAATTTCCAAATTCCCAATTTCCAAACTTCTAACAGCCAATTTTCAATTTTCAATTTATAATTTTTAATTTCCAATTCTAAATTTCTAATTTTGACCTTTGGGTTACCCAATTCTCTATTCGACCTTCAGGTCACTCAATTTCCAATTTCAACCTCTGGACCACCCACTTTATCAGATTCTCAATTCAAGCCTTCGGGTTACAATCTTGCCAACATCAGTCATTTTCCCGCCTGCAGGTTCCAACTTTCCAGGCCTTCGGGTGACAAATTCATCAAATATCTATCATTTTCAAACCTTCGGGTCACATCTCTATCTATGACAATCATTTTCGATAAAATCCTGCTTTCGAGCTGGTCGGTCAACAAATCCTGCTTTCGAGCTGGTCGGTCAACCCAAATTCTGCTTTTGAGCTGGTCGGTTAACCCAAATCCTGCTTCCGAGCTGGTCGGTCAACCCAAATCCTGCTTTCGAGCTAGTCGGTCAACAAATCCTGCTTTCAAGCTAGTCGGTCAACAAATCCTGCTTTCGAGCTGGTCGGTCAACCCAAATCCTGCTTTCGAGCTGGTCGGTCAACAAATCCTTCTTTCAAGCTGGTCGGTCAACAAATCCTGCTTTCGAGCTGGTCGAACAATCAAAATCCTGCTTTCGAGCTGGTCGGTCAACCCAAATCTTGCTTTTGAGCTGGTCGGTCAACCCAAATCCTGCTTCCGAGCTGGTCGGTCAACCCAAATCTTGCTTTCGAGCTGGTCGGTCAACAAATCCTGCTTTCGAGCTGGTCGGTCAACCCAAATCCTGCTTTCGAGCTGGTCGGTCAATAAATCCTGCTTTCAAGCTGGTCGGTCAACAAATCCTGCTTTTGAGCTGGTCGAACAATCAAAATCCTGCTTTCGAGCTGGTCGATCAACCCAAATCCTGCTTTCGAGCTGGTCGGTCATCAAATCCTGCTTTCGAGCTGGTGGGTCAACCCAAATCCTGCTTTCGAGCTGGTTGAACGATCAAAATCCTGCTTTCGAGCTGGTCGGTCAACCCAAATCCTGCTTTCAAGCTGGTCGGTCGACAAATCCTGCTTTCGAGCTGGTCGAACAATCCAAATCCTGCTTTCGAGCTGGTATTCCCAAAAATCCTGCTTTTGAGCTGGTACTTCACCAATTATCCTTCTTTCAAAATTCTCCTCCCTAGTTACACTGGGGCATTTTTTGTGAAAATTTATCTTTACTTCAAAACATCCTATATGCAGACAGGATAAACCAATCTCTCATTTTGCATATATATGCACCCATTTGCAATCATTTGCACTTCATTTGCATTGTCATGTGCATTTGCATTCCATTTGCATTTATTCTGCACCCAATTTCCAACATCCAATTTCCAACATCCAATTTTCAATTTCCAAATTCCCAATTTCCAAACTTCTAACGGCCAATTTTCAATTTTCAATTTTCAATTTTCAATTTATAATTTATAATTTCCAATTCTAAATTTCTAATTTTGACCTTTGGGTTACCCAATTCTCTATTCGACCTTCAGGTCACTCAATTTCCAATTTCAACCTCTGGACCACCCACTTTATCAGATTCTCAATTCAAGCCTTCGGGATACAATCTTGCCAACATCAGTCATTTTCCCGCCTGCAGGTTCCAACTTTCCAGGCCTTCGGGTGACAAATTCATCAAATATCTATCATTTTCAAACCTTCGGGTCACATCTCTATCTATGACAATCATTTTCGATAAAATCCTGCTTTCGAGCTGGTCGGTCAACAAATCCTGCTTTCGAGCTGGTCGGTCAACCCAAACTCTGCTTTCGAGCTGGTCGGTTAACCCAAATCCTGCTTCCGAGCTGGTCGGTCAACCCAAATCCTGCTTTCGAGCTAGTCGGTCAACAAATCCTGCTTTCAAGCTAGTCGGTCAACAAATCCTGCTTTCGAGCTGGTCGGTCAACCCAAATCCTGCTTTCGAGCTGGTCGGTCAACAAATCCTTCTTTCAAGCTGGTCGGTCAACAAATCCTGCTTTCGAGCTGGTCGAACAATCAAAATCCTGCTTTCGAGCTGGTCGGTCAACCCAAATCTTGCTTTCGAGCTGGTCGGTCAACCCAAATCCTGCTTCCGAGCTGGTCGGTCAACCCAAATCCTGCTTTCGAGCTGGTCGGTCAACAAATCCTGCTTTCGAGCTGGTCGGTCAACCCAAATCCTGCTTTCGAGCTGGTCGGTCAATAAATCCTGCTTTCAAGCTGGTCGGTCAACAAATCCTGCTTTTGAGCTGGTCGAACAATCAAAATCCTGCTTTCGAGCTGGTCGATCAACCCAAATCCTGCTTTCGAGCTGGTGGGTCAACCCAAATCCTGCTTTCGAGCTGGTTGAACGATCAAAATCCTGCTTTCGAGCTAGTCGGTCAACCCAAATCCTGCTTTCAAGCTGGTCGGTCGACAAATCCTGCTTTCGAGCTGGTCGAACAATCCAAATCCTGCTTTCGAGCTGGTATTCCCAAAAATCCTGCTTTTGAGCTGGTACTTCAATCAAAATCCTACTTTCGAGCTGGTCGAACAATCAAAATCCTGCTTTCGAGCTGGTATTCCCAAAAATCTCGCTTTCAAGCTGATACTTCTATCAAAATCCTGCTTTCAAGCTGGTACTTCCAAAAATCCTGCTTTCGAGCTGGTCAAACAAATAAAATCCTGCTTTCGAGTTGGTACTTCGATAAAATCCTGCTTTCGAGCTGGTAAGTCAAAACAAAACTCAACTGTCGAATTGATCTTTTACTGATTCTTTTCAGAACTCAATTTTCGTCACGGATGTGTTAAGCCGGATGTTAAATGCTCTCTTTCACCAAGGATTTCAAGAAAAAATTATCAATTTGTCAATCAATTAATTGTTGATTTCAAAATTTTATTGCATAAATCTTTACCTCAGTTTACCTTCAGCATTACTTCCAAAAGAGTGAAGCTTTTGCGAAAAGAGATTCAAACTTCAAATTCTTTCTATTTGGCCAACCAAAAGGATGAAGGATAAATCCTCGATATGGCCAGCAAAGAAAATTCAATGTTTTGCAAAGCCATAGATGATTGATATTGATCGCTGTCAATGGCACATTTTTAAAGGCTATTCTTGTAAAATAAGGTAGTGGAAATATCCTGAGTGCTAGAACAGAGAGCATTTATCCAAGCCCTGTCTCCTCAAAACCACCTAAGCTGCAATTAAATATCCGCAAAAGGGATCTCTCACTTGTCGTCAAGATGAAGGCGAATTAGGCGAGTAGACCCCCGGGGCCAAAGAAGACTCGAAACATCTCCAAGATGACGGAGTTTGTGACGGATCCTTCCAGGGAAAGTCCAAAGCACTGTCGAGATGAAGGCAGATGCGATGAACCTCTCGACAATCCCTAAAAGATATTTAATTTCAGCTGTCATCCAAAGATCTCCAAACCCATCGTCTAAGAAGGATCGAAACATCTCCAAGTTGAAGGAGTTTGTGACGTACCCTTCCCAAAAGAGAGCAAGAGAGGAAAAAGAAAGAGAGAAAAAGTCAGAACATCTCCAAAATGAAGGAGAATGTAGCAAAACACCAGAGGCCCAAAAGAGTGCAGAAAGATTATCAAGAGAGAAGCTCTTAGGATATCAAACTGCCAAATCTATCAAGAATCCTCTTTGATCTTGGGAAATTCTATTATCAATACTCTTTCATCAATTGCTTTCATAATATCAAATTCTCTTTCCTGTTCATATCAAGGAAATTGATAGTTTTCTTAAAGAAGGTCAATTGCGAACAATTTGGATTTCAAGTCTCGATTCTACGAAGTGAACCTTGTTTGGAGGTAATGCTTTAGGTAGCAAAGAAAGAATATCTTTGCAACAATGTGCAACATTTTCAAAAACTTTGAATCAACAACAGAATTCTCAGCATTTTGACAATATTTTCTAGCTATCCTGACGTAAAGTGAGAGCTTGATATCCGTTTTTGATCCATCCTGACACCAATTTTAAACCCCTCCTAAGGACTTGATTCCTTCCCTTCTTCGAGAGCATGAACTCTCAGATTTGCACACTTCCCTGTGTCCCCACTGTCCCACCATAGACAGTCCCATTTCGGTTTGAGGTCGAACCACCAATCATTTTCTCGCAAAAGGCAATTTCAAAAGCTGATTTTAGTCTCAGCAATGAGACGTCCAAGATCAATCCCTTTTCAAGCTTTAGGAACCCCATTTTCCTTCCTTTTGCAAAAACCCTATTGGATTTATTGTGCAAAATCCAAAGGTTCCATCATGGTCTCTTCCTTCAAGGATTCCATCCATTTTCCGCCCGATCAGGATAAGGGTATAAACCTGAGCCTCCATCGATGAGGTATTCCATTTTCCGCCCGATCAGGATAAGGGTATAAACCTGAGCCTCCATCGACGAGGTATTCCATTTTCCGCCCGATCAGGATAAGGGTATAAACCTGAGCCTCCATCGACGAGGTATTCCATTTTCCGCCCGATCAGGATAAGGGTATAAACCTGAGCCTCCATCGACGAGGTATTCCATTTTTCGCCCGATCAGGATAAGGGTACAAACCTGAGCCTCCATCGACGAGGTATTCCATTTTTCGCCCGATCAGGATAAGGGTACAAACCTGAGCCTCAATCAAAGAAGTATTTCATTTTTTGCCCGATCAGGATAAGGGTACAGACCTGAGCCTCATTCAAAGAGGTATTTCATTTTCCACCCGATCAGGTTAAGGGTACAAACCTGAGTCTCATTTCAATGAGATATTCCATCCCCCAATCAGGTTAAGGGTCAAACCTGAGCTTCGTTCCATACAAAGCATTTTCTGTCCCATCCAGGGTAAGGGCATAAAACCTGAATTTCACTCTCACAGAGTGAGTCTTTTCTCTCCATTCTTCGCTTCATATCTACCATCTTCCTCGGGCTAATTTCTTCACACCCAGTCAGATCCTTCTAACTGGGGCATTTTTTATATATAGCCCAAATTTGGTGTGTTTTTCTTTGCCACTAAGCTCGGCCACGAGCCGGCTTAGTAGCAAAGAGGGGCATCTGTAAACACCCCAAATTTTCACTCACCTCCCCGACAGTTCCACCTAGCATCATCATTCAACCTCTGGGATCGCTAGAGGGCAAAATGGTCATTTTCTGAGCATGGAACCTGCAAAATTTTAGATTGCATCTACAACTCTCAATTTTTCTCTATTTTTATCTCAGAGGTTCAAAATTTTATTCCTGACAGGAGACAGACATCTCCAAAGTCTTGGTTCAAGATCCTATTGCATAAGACATGACATTGCATATCATTGCATGAGCATTTCAAATCACTGCACTGCACAGCATGTCATTTCGAGGTCCAGAACTCTTGATTTCAAAATTTTCAATCCAGATTAGAATTTCAACTCTTTTCAAAATTGATTTCAAAACCCTGGGTCTTCAAAATTATCAATTCTTCCCATTTTACCCCCAGGACTCTGAATTTCAAAATATTTTCTCAGGAAAACGATCTGGATAGTTTTCAATATGGATTTCAGCCACTTCACCTCAGATTTTGCCCTTTTGACAATTTCAAATATCTTCCTTTTAAAAAATTGCCCTACAGGGGCCAACTCTTTCCAAAAATTCTTGTTTTACCAATTAGTCCAGATTTTATGAAAATTCCAAAAAGAAGTTGTTGTTTTATCCTTATTTCAGTAAAGAAGCAATGTGGGACCCACACTGAGGTGGTGTCACACAAGCTTTTCTTTTGAAAATTTGAATTTTGAAAAACCCAAAAATATAGGAGCCTTGTCCCCTGGATTGGTGCCACTTGTCTTTTCTCTCTCCTCCCATTTACCTGCCATGTGTCAGCATAGGGTTCACCTAGAGGTGGCGCCACATGTCACCTTCTCTCTTCTGCCATCCTTTGACACGTGTCAGTGTGGGTCCACCTTAAGAAGCCGCCACATGTCATCCCATTTATCTGCCATGTGTCAGTATCCACCATACCTATAATACGCCATGTGTCATTCCAAAGATCACCAGGAGATGCCAAGTGTTATGTGTTGTCCTGTCCAGAAAAAGTGGAGCTTGTCTCCTCTGAGGTGGCACCATCTGAAGTGTGTCTCCTGCAGAGGACACGTGTCAACCTCTCCCTCCTTCAGAAAAGTAGCCTGACACATGTCTCTCCCTACTTTTCTCAGAAAAGTAGGAGACACGTGTCACTCCTAGCTCCCTCCAGAAAAAAAAGGTAGGCTTGTCTCATCTGAGGTGGCGCCATTTGAAGTGTGTCTCCTGCAGAGGACACATGTCAATCTCTCAGTTCCTCAGAAAAGCAAATGCCATGTGTCATTCTCTGCTCTTTTCAGAAAAAGCAAATGACGCATGTCATTCTCTGCTCTTCTTAGAAAAAGTAGAGGACACATGTCCTTTTCTGCCTCCTTCAGAAAAAGCAACAATTCAAATATTCAAACTCCAGGCTGAGGTGGCGCAAATCCTGAACTTCACATTTTCTATTTTGTCTGAGATGGTGCCACGTGTCCCTTTTCCTCCCTCTTGCCACATGGCATCGTAGGAGCCACTCTGAGGAAATGCCACATGTCCATCCTTCATTCCTCCAGAGCCAACCTTCATTTGAAATTCAAATTCTCCTCTGAGATGGCGCCATTTGAGAAGGCCTCTCCAGACAGCTGACACTTGTCTGCCATATGTCCAGATCTCCTTTCATCAGAAAAAGTAGAATTCAAACTCCTCTGAGGTGGCACCTTCTGAGCCCACTGCTCTGTTCTTCTGACATGTGTCAAACACTTTTGAGGTGACGCCAATCCAGAGCCCCACTTGGCTTCCTCTCTTCTATTTAATATATTTTTTTAATAAAAATAGCCCCATGAGGTGGCGCCACCTGAGGGCTCCCTGCAAAAGCCAAATTCGAATTTCAAACCCCCAGATAGCACCCCCTGAGATGGCGCCACATGGAGGGCTCAGATTGAGCCTGTTTGAAATTCAATTTTTTTTAGAAAATCTATAAAAACAAGGCTCCATGCCCAGCATAGGGGGACCATTTTTTTTAGCTCTTGTGCACTTGGAAATTCGACCTAGCCTTCCTGAAAATCTGATTTTTGCACTATGGAATTCACGCCCCCTGTGGCTCAGTGAAGAAGGTGCAATGGGTCGATCTTGGTGAATCATCCGAAGCCCGGACCGGAGGAAGAACGAAGCTCGTGATAGCCGTCCCTTTCAAGAGTCTCAAAGCGGCGTAGCGAAGCAAGGTGCACCTCTTTTCCCTCTTGATTTCCTCTGATAATTCGGTTCACGCGTCGTTTGAAGAAAAAGCTCATCCGAGGGATGGATTGAGCTATTCTCATAAAATAACATACATAAAAATGTATCATTATGCTTCCTTGATGATTTGTAACATGCATGTAGTTAGCTAGATTTAATTTGCATTTTATTTCATTAATTTAGTATATTTCATGAATTAATTAGGATTAATTTAGCATTTATTTCAATTCTGCTTATTTTCAGTAGGTCTCTGTTTTTGTCAGTCAGTCCACACGTTATTTCATGCATTTAGTTTTTATTAAAAATCCCAAAAAAATCACGAAATGCGTCCTTAGGTGTCCCTGAAATTTTGCCAAAAATTCGGAGGCATTTGAATTTGTTTACTATGGTAAACATTCAAAATGGCAAGTCGGGTTTTTTTACCCAGGATGCGTTTTGAAAATCATTTGCCGACTTGTAAAATCGATATATCCCTCATGGAAGATCCAATTTTAGATCTGAAAAATGTTTTGAACTCGGTAGAATGTCTAGTTTTTAATATGTTTTTTTCAGATTTTATTCTTTTTTTTATATCCGAAAAAAATCCGATTGTTCGGGACACATGTCAGAGCCTAATTTGGGCCTCTGAGATCTTGGATCGACTTAGGGCTATGGTTTCTCTTTGTGTGTTGCTCCAAATCCAAAACTGTAAAAAGTGAAAGTGGTGTCCGAGATGTCCTCGGTTTGCATCTGAAAGCCTGTAATTTTTAGAACAGTGTTGACCCCTGCTTCGGATTTTTCTTGTCAGTCCTCTGTTTTTCTACATTTGTCTGTTCTGTTAGTTTAGGCAGGAATAGTTATATTTTTATCTGTGTTTCTGTTGATCAAATGCCAAAGTCATAAACATGAAAGTTGTTCATGTAGGTGTCATGCGTAACTCTGATTAATTTCATAAATTGCTACGGCTGTTTTATATTTTTTTGGCATTTTACATCTGATTAGGGTGATTTTTACCTCTATCAGAATTAAATCCCTGTTTCTGAACTCACCATGGCTCAAATCCCGAGGCTGTAAAAACCAAAAATGTTTTATTTCGGGTATTTTAGCAGTATGCAAAATATTAGAAGTTTTCATGAAGTAAATCTTGCATTATCATTTTAAGCATTGCATTTGGTTCGGATCCATAGGCAAAATCCACCATTTTAGGACTTTCTTTAAATTTTAGCATTTAAATCATATCATTTCATAAATTTTGGCATTCTAGGCTGTTTATCAGAGTAAGTAGATGCTTCATACCGAATTTGGTGCAATTTGGAATCCATTTGAGGTTCGGATCATCCATAATACCAAAACAGGATCCCGCAGGACCCAGATCCAAGCGAAAAACAAGCGAAATTCGTTATTTTGGATAAATTGCAAAATGCCAAATTCTGATTTTACTGTCCTAATGTGTTTAGCAGCATGTCATCATGTCCCTTACTGAATTTCATCATTATTTGATTCAATTTGAATTTCAAAATCTCAATTTTACCAAGTTTTCCTTCAAAAAAACCTGATTTTAAAGGTGTAACTTTAATTTTAGGGGTATTTTGGTCATTTTGACCACCAATTCCGAATTTCAAACTGTTTTCCACTGAATTCTCTGCATTTACATCATTTCAAAACATCAAGGAAGCATGAGAATAGGGTTTATATCCAATTAAATCCAATAATTTCATAATATTATTGGAAAATCTTGGAAAACCCACATATTTGAGCTAACCTTATTTCAAGTTTGGCAGGGACATTCAAAAGAAGGAGCTGAAGTCTGCAAATTTCTTTTATTTCATTTATTTAGTGATGTAATAATGTAAAATTTGGAATAAGAGATTTAATTTCCTGCTTAGACTAGGATGCATATCATATAGTTTGAATTTATGCAAATATCCTGCTTATGTGATGCATACATCTTATTTCAAAAGCACTATGGATGTTCACGAATGGCACGTGCACCAACTCTTAGGGAGTTGATGGACTCGGTGGGATCCATATTTACGGCCCTAGTCGGAATATGGACGAGACCCAGATCCATCATCTTTCTACTAGTCACATTGAGCCTACACTCTTAGGCTATCTTAAAATGCACATCATATTTCCAAAGTTTTCAAAAATCATGTGCATCAAATCAACTAAGTTCTGAACATATTCATGGCCACAGTCAGAATATGTGAAGGATTTATTTGGACTTAATGCACATTTTCCAACCAATTCCTCAGAAAATCTTTTCAAAGGGCATTCATTCACTCATGTCATTTGCATCATGAAATCATTTTCTCAAGAAAATTTCATTCTCAAAAAAATCGATTTCTCAAGAAACTCTTAAGTTGATTTTCCCAAAGTCAAGTTTTCATAGTTTTCCCTGAAAATCGGTTTCTCAAGAAACTCTAAGGATTTCTTAAAATCGGTTTTCCAAAGACAAGTTTTTCCACAGTTTTCCCTGGAAAATGATATTTTCTTAAGAGATTCAAAAGAGTTTTCCAATCTTTCTCCAAGATCCAAAATCGATTTCCAAGTATTTCAAAAGGTAAAATTCCCAGAATTTCGATTCCCCAAGTTTTGAATTTCCTTCTCCAATGAGCTTTCCTATAAATCTTCCATCATTTTCCTAAGAAAACTCTCAAAGTCCAAGTTTTCCTAAGAAGTGTTTCCCTTTTCAGAAAGTTCATCTTTTCTCAAGAATCACTTCCATTTTCCTAGGATTTTCAACCATTCATAATTTTCCCATAACTTCATGAACATTACCGTGATTTCAAAAACCCTTTTTCACATGAGTTTTCCTGAGAAATTGACTTTCATGCTTTTTCCTGAGAAATTCTTTTCAACTCCAAATATTCTCCAAGCATACATCATGTTTTCCCAAATTGCATTTTCCAAAATCTCATAGCACATGCCTGAATTCTCTGTGCATTTAGGATAGGACATAACTTTGATAATTTCGCTAAGTCAAGCATAGTTTTGGTCCTTGGTTCGATTACCCCTGTTAAAGGCGGCAGGAACGGTCGAACCTCGTACCGACAGGTCGAGCCCCATTCCATGGATTTTTCCGCAATTTTCAAAAACGGAGGCGAGTATTTCAAAAACATTTTCCAAAATCCGGTCAAGTTTGAAGCGCGAAAGTGTTTCCTCTTTCTCTCTTCCGCAAGGAAGGGAAGACGGGGGAAAAAATTTCGCGACGATAACAGGTTTGGCGACCGTGATGAGACTTGTCCTTGTCTGACCAAAAAAGTGCTTGACTTAGTTCCATCATCGAAATTATGTTCACAAAATGTCAGCTCTTTACTTTTGCTATCATGCGAACCTAGGAGCCTAGATTCTGACCTAGCTGACATTGATTGCTTATAGCTTAAGCATGGTTTGGTAGGACCATATTGAGGAGAAATTTTCATGCTCACATAGACTTAGGTCTAAATACAACTCTCCTCAATTTAGGATCTGAATGCAAACAATGTATGCTTCTTCAAAAGATTTTCAAAAGTCTATCTCTCTAGGACTTAGAGCCCTCTATTTCTTGCATGTGATCATTTTTCAAAACCTCCATTACCTATCTTTACCCGGTCTTCACGTTGCTGGGCTCTCTTCCAGAACCTTAGTTCGGGACAGAGCCTCACAACTGGGCCAACTATTTGGGTTAACACCCCCCTACCACGTACCGCGGGCCACAGTCCGAAGTATATCGGTAGGCGCTCAAGGATGTTGGAAAACCTTACCTTAGAACCGGAGTTGAAATTATATGCCACGTACCTCGAATTTCGATTCGGGTATATCGGCATAACTGGATTGGACAAAGATGATCTGAACCTAGAGTTAGGATTAGGGTCCTACAGCTGTTTTCAAAACAATGCATCTAGAGTCAGTCTTTTAGGGAGTGTTGTATGTGCATAAATGTTTGTGCAGGATGTGATTGTTTGCACTTTACCTTTATTCCTCTCATATTTTTCCCAAAATATTTTTTTTTTCAAATATCCATATTTCTCACCTTTCCTTTATTTTCTCAAACCCTGGATGATTTTTCCCAAATATCCAATTTCTTTCAAAACTCCAGGTGATTTTCTATTCTCCCGTTCTACTGGATCTCGAATTTTCAGCTACACTTTCATCCTGCCTGCAATTTTTCAAAATCATAGGTTTTCTCTCATTGGATTTTCAATTCTTTTGTCTATTTGCAAAAAATTCTTCACCTTATTTTCCTCGTGTATACCTTGATTATTGCGGTGGGAATTGTCTACCCACTTGCCTTCTCCTTATTCTAAATCCGTTTGCGGATTGTTTTTTTTTTTCAAGAGATATCTCTTTTCTTCAAAATGGTGTTTTTCCTCGTGGTTGACGACCTCGCCTAGGTAACAAGGCACATTTTCCGTTGTTATTTCTCTTACAAAGAATGACAACACAATTGTCGTAATTTCAGCGGCGACTCCATCCCTAGCAATGGGATATTCTTCCAATTGTCTACCATATCGTCAATAATCATTTTCCTCCCAATTCAAAATTCCCTCAGAGTCTAATCAAGACTTCATCCTGCAGAGAGCATCCATAACATTTGATGGTTCAAACAAGGTCAGAAAGAAGAACCACATCACCACAGTACTCCTCAGCCTCAGAAGAAGAGATGGACTCCCCGCGATCCGAGAGGAGTCAAGAGCAGCAGCAAGGGGAGGATGGCATAGACCCGCAGATGTATGCCATGTTACAGAAAATGATTACCAAAATGATGAGTGAACAGGCTGGGACCAGTGCAGAGAAGAACCCATTCAGAGAGAAGTTCCATGGGCACAAGGATAAGAAGACTTCCAAGAAGCAAGTTCAGCCAGAAGAAATTTCAGATGAATCAGAATCAGAGGAAAACACCGATGAAGAATATGAAGTGCCTCCAGCATTTCAGAAACATAGCCGAGAACAAAGGAGGAGTCACAAATCAAAAGGTCAAGTTGCAGAAAAGCTTTTGCAGACACAGTTCAGGGAAATGGCCAAAGTGGTAAAAGATCTGCAAGCCCGCGACAAGGGCAAGAAAGTCTTCACCAGCGAGGATTTTTATGATGGCTTAGAAGGAGATGAAGATCTAGAGAACCTTCCCCGTAAATTCATCAAGTTCGATGGTTCCGGCGACCCGAAAGCCCATCTCGCCATGTTCTTCGCCGAATGCTCCAAATTCAAGAGAGACAATAGGGCCCTATTTCTCTGTTTTCCTCGTAGCCTAGAAGGCGCTGCCGCCAAGTGGTACTCTGAGCATATCAATCCAATCGAGCTGCGAGAATTCGATAAGGTGGTTAATCTATTTATCGAGCGATTTATGTTCAATGCTGAAGCGCTACCAGCGTTAAATCACCTCTGTAATCTGAAGCAAGGAGATAGTGAAAAAGCCAGAGACTTCATTCGCAGATGGAGAGAGACCTGCAACAAAATGAAGGACCCAATATCAGAAGGACACGCGTTATCGGTCATCCTGAATAATTTCTCCCAACCTTTGAGAGGCCTGATCTCTACCTCCCCAGCACGATCTTTTATTGAATTGATAGAACGAGCTGAATGGCTCGAGATGGGAATAGAAAATGGAGTATATGAGAGCCTCACACTCTCAAAGAGCAATTCAGATATCACATTTTCCGTGAATGCCCCTGGCAACAACAATGGCAAAAGCAAAAGGGGTGGCAGAAAGAACCACACCGGTGGGTCAGAGAGTCTAAATTCCAGCAAAGATGATCATACAGAACAAGAAAACAGAATCAACAAGCAGAATGACAGCTCTCTCGCGAGCATCCAACTAGAATTAAGGCCCCAGGGGAGGCCAAAGCATGATGGTTGGGGATACGACCGCAATTTTACTCCCTTAGAACAACCGCTCGAGCAAGTTCTGGAATATATGATCGCCAAAGGGATGGTTAGACACCCCAAGATAGCAGATCCTTCTGTAACCATGGGAAGGTTTAAAGATCAGTTCTGCAAGTTTCATCGGACAATGGGTCATGACACCGAGCATTGTTTCGTCCTTAAGAACATTGTTCAAGACTGCATTGACAAGAAGCTCCTCGTTGAAGACGAAAAGGAGGACTAGTCATCCCGACTAAGATTTTTTTTTACAATCATTCCAGAAGATGACCATGCCGACACTTTTCCATTTCTCCTCTTGCTTTTCAGAAGAATAATGTAATCCCATTTTCTTTCCTTGATTTTTAAGCATCAATAAAGTCATCGAATTTTTTTCAATAGCTTGGCACCATCTTATTTGCTTATTCTTCCTTTTCACAATGTCTCTCTTGTGAGGAATGATCTTGAAGACGCCTATCAGTCAAGGAGCTTGTTGCCTTATTCACCAATTATCCTTCTTTCAAAATTCTCCTCCCTAGTTACACTGGGGCATTTTTTTGTGAAAATTTATCTTTACTTCAAAACATCCTATATGCAGGCAAGATAAACCAATCTCTCATTTTGCATATATATGCACCCATTTGCAATCATTTGCACTTCATTTGCATTGTCATGTGCATTTGCATTCCATTTGCATTTATTCTGCACCCAATTTCCAACATCAAATTTTCAATTTCCAAATTCCCAATTTCCAAACTTCTAACAGCCAATTTTCAATTTTCAATTTATAATTTATAATTTCCAATTCTAAATTTCTAATTTTGACCTTTGGGTTACCCAATTCTCTATTCGACCTTCAGGTCACTCAATTTCCAATTTCAACCTCTGGACCACCCACTTTATCAGATTCTCAATTCAAGCCTTCGGGTTACAATCTTGCCAACATCAGTCATTTTCCCGCCTGCAGGTTCCAACTTTCCAGGCCTTCGGGTGACAAATTCATCAAATATCTATCATTTTCAAACCTTCGGGTCACATCTCTATCTATGACAATCATTTTCGATAAAATCCTGCTTTCGAGCTGGTCGGTCAACAAATCCTGCTTTCGAGCTGGTCGGTCAACCCAAACTCTGCTTTCGAGCTGGTCGGTTAACCCAAATCCTGCTTCCGAGCTGGTCGGTCAACCCAAATCCTGCTTTCGAGCTAGTCGGTCAACAAATCCTGCTTTCAAGCTAGTCGGTCAACAAATCCTGCTTTCGAGCTGGTCGGTCAACCCAAATCCTGCTTTCGAGCTGGTCGGTCAACAAATCCTTCTTTCAAGCTGGTCGGTCAACAAATCCTGCTTTCGAGCTGGTCGAACAATCAAAATCCTGCTTTCGAGCTGGTCGGTCAACCCAAATCTTGCTTTCGAGCTGGTCGGTCAACCCAAATCCTGCTTCCGAGCTGGTCGGTCAACCCAAATCCTGCTTTCGAGCTGGTCGGTCAACAAATCCTGCTTTCGAGCTGGTCGGTCAACCCAAATCCTGCTTTCGAGCTGGTCGGTCAATAAATCCTGCTTTCAAGCTGGTCGGTCAACAAATCCTGCTTTTGAGCTGGTCGAACAATCAAAATCCTGCTTTCGAGCTGGTCGATCAACCCAAATCCTGCTTTCGAGCTGGTGGGTCAACCCAAATCCTGCTTTCGAGCTGGTTGAACGATCAAAATCCTGCTTTCGAGCTAGTCGGTCAACCCAAATCCTGCTTTCAAGCTGGTCGGTCGACAAATCCTGCTTTCGAGCTGGTCGAACAATCCAAATCCTGCTTTCGAGCTGGTATTCCCAAAAATCCTGCTTTTGAGCTGGTACTTCAATCAAAATCCTACTTTCGAGCTGGTCGAACAATCAAAATCCTGCTTTCGAACTGGTATTCCCAAAAATCTCGCTTTCAAGCTGATACTTCTATCAAAATCCTGCTTTCAAGCTGGTACTTCCAAAAATCCTGCTTTCGAGCTGGTCAAACAAATAAAATCCTGCTTTCGAGTTGGTACTTCGATAAAATCCTGCTTTCGAGCTGGTAAGTCAAAACAAAACTCAACTGTCGAATTGATCTTTTACTGATTCTTTTCAGGACTCAATTTTCGTCACGGATGTGTTAAGCCGGATGTTAAATGCTCTCTTTCACCAAGGATTTCAAGAAAAAATTATCAATTTGTCAATCAATTAATTGTTGATTTCAAAATTTTATTGCATAAATCTTTACCTCAGTTTACCTTCAGCATTACTTCCAAAAGAGTGAAGCTTTTGCGAAAAGAGATTCAAACTTCAAATTCTTTCTATTTGGCCAACCAAAAGGATGAAGGATAAATCCTCGATATGGCCAGCAAAGAAAATTCAATGTTTTGCAAAGCCATAGATGATTGATATTGATCGCTGTCAATGGCACATTTTTAAAGGCTATTCTTGTAAAATAAGGCAGTGGAAATATCCTGAGTGCTAGAACAGAGAGCATTTATCCAAGCCCTGTCTCCTCAAAACCACCTAAGCTGCAATTAAATATCCGCAAAAGGGATCTCTCACTTGTCGTCAAGATGAAGGCGAATTAGGCGAGTAGACCCCCGGGGCCAAAGAAGACTCGAAACATCTCCAAGATGACGGAGTTTGTGACGGATCCTTCCAGGGAAAGTCCAAAGCACTGTCGAGATGAAGGCAGATGCGATGAACCTCTCGACAATCCCTAAAAGATATTTAATTTCAGCTGTCATCCAAAGATCTCCAAACCCATCGTCTAAGAAGGATCAAAACATCTCCAAGTTGAAGGAGTTTGTGACGTACCCTTCCCAAAAGAGAGCAAGAGAGGAAAAAGAAAGAGAGAAAAAGTCAGAACATCTCCAAAATGAAGGAGAATGTAGCAAAACACCAGAGGCCCAAAAGAGTGCAGAAAGATTATCAAGAGAGAAGCTCTTAGGATATCAAACTGCCAAATCTATCAAGAATCCTCTTTGATCTTGTGAAATTCTATTATTAATACTCTTTCATCAATTGCTTTCATAATATCAAATTCTCTTTCCTGTTCATATCAAGGAAATTGATAGTTTTCTTAAAGAAGGTCAATTGCGAACAATTTGGATTTCAAGTCTCGATTCTACGAAGTGAACCTTGTTTGGAGGTAATGCTTTAGGTAGCAAAGAAAGAATATCTTTGCAACAATGTGCAACATTTTCAAAAACTTTGAATCAACAACAGAATTCTCAACATTTTGACAATATTTTCTAGCTATCCTGACGTAAAGTGAGAGCTTGATATCCGTTTTTGATCCATCCTGACACCAATTTTAAACCCCTCCTAAGGACTTGATTCCTTCCCTTCTTCGAGAGCATGAACTCTCAGATTTGCACACTTCCCTGTGTCTCCACTGTCCCACCATAGACAGTCCCATTTCGGTTTGAGGTCGAACCACCAATCATTTTCTCGCAAAAGGCAATTTCAAAAGCTGATTTTAGTCTCAGCAATGAGACGTCCAAGATCAATCCCTTTTCAAGCTTTAGGAACCCCATTTTCCTTCCTTTTGCAAAAACCCTATTGGATTTATTGTGCAAAATCCAAAGGTTCCATCATGGTCTCTTCCTTCAAGGATTCCATCCATTTTCCGCCCGATCAGGATAAGGGTATAAACCTGAGCCTCCATCGATGAGGTATTCCATTTTCCGCCCGATCAGGATAAAGGTATAAACCTGAGCATCCATCGACGAGGTATTCCATTTTCCGCCCGATCAGGATAAGGGTATAAACCTGAGCCTCCATCGACGAGGTATTCCATTTTCCGCCCGATCAGGATAAGGGTATAAACCTGAGCCTCCATCGACGAGGTATTCCATTTTCAGCCCGATCAGGATAAGGGTACAAACCTGAGCCTCCATCGACGAGGTATTCCATTTTCCGCCCGATCAGGATAAGGGTACAAACCTGAGCCTCAATCAAAGAGGTATTTCATTTTTCGCCCGATCAGGATAAGGGTACAAACCTGAGCCTCATTCAAAGAGGTATTTCATTTTCCACCCGATCAGGTTAAGGGTACAAACCTGAGTCTCATTTCAATGAGATATTCCATCCCCCAATCAGGTTAAGGGTCAAACCTGAGCTTCGTTCCATACAAAGCATTTTCTGTCCCATCTAGGGTAAGGGCATAAAACCTGAATTTCACTCTCACAGAGTGAGTCTTTTCTCTCCATTCTTCGCTTCATATCTACCATCTTCCTCGGGCTAATTTCTTCACACCCAGTCAGATCCTTCTAACTGGGGCATTTTTTATATATAGCCCAAATTTGGTGTGTTTTTCTTTGCCACTAAGCTCGGCCACGAGCCGGCTTAGTAGCAAAGAGGGGCATCTGTAAACACCCCAAATTTTCACTCACCTCCCCGACAGTTCCACCTAGCATCATCATTCAACCTCTGGGATCGCCAGAGGGCAAAATGGTCATTTTCTGAGCATGGAACCTGCAAAATTTCAGATTGCATCTACAACTCTCAATTTTTCTCTATTTTTATCTCAGAGGTTCAAAATTTTATTCCTGACAGGAGACAGACATCTCCAAAGTCTTGGTTCAAGATCCTATTGCATAAGACATGACATTGCATATCATTGCATGAGCATTTCAAATCACTGCACTGCACAGCATGTCATTTCGAGGTCCAGAACTCTTGATTTCAAAATTTTCAATCCAGATTAGAATTTCAACTCTTTTCAAAATTGATTTCAAAACCCTGGGTCTTCAAAATTATCAATTCTTCCCATTTTACCCCCAGGACTCTGAATTTCAAAATATTTTCTCAGGAAAACGATCTGGATAGTTTTCAATATGGATTTCAGCCACTTCACCTCAGATTTTGCGCTTTTGACAATTTCAAATATCTTCCTTTTAAAAAATTGCCCTACAGGGGCCAACTCTTTCCAAAAATTCCTGTTTTACCAATTAGTCCAGATTTTATGAAAATTCCAAAAAGAAGTTGTTGTTTTATCCTTATTTCAGTAAAGAAGCAATGTGGGACCCACACTGAGGTGGTGTCACACAAGCTTTTCTTTTGAAAATTTGAATTTTGAAAAACCCAAAAATATAGGAGCCTTGTCCTCTGGATTGGTGCCACTTGTCTTTTCTCTCTCCTCCCATTTACCTGCCATGTGTCAGCATAGGGTTCACCTAGAGGTGGCGCCACATGTCACCTTCTCTCTTCTGCCATCCTTTGACACGTGTCAGTGTGGGGCCACCTTAAGAAGCCGCCACATGTCATCCCATTTATCTGCCATGTGTCAGTATCCACCATACCTATAATACGCCATGTGTCATTCCAAAGATCACCAGGAGATGCCAAGTGTCATGTGTTGTCCTGTCCAGAAAAAGTGGAGCTTGTCTCCTCTGAGGTGGCACCATCTGAAGTGTGTCTCCTGCAGAGGACACGTGTCAACCTCTCCCTCCTTCAGAAAAGTAGCCTGACACATGTCTCTCCCTACTTTTCTCAGAAAAGTAGGAGACACGTGTCACTCCTAGCTCCCTCCAGAAAAAAAAGGTAGGCTTGTCTCCTCTGAGGTGGCACCATTTGAAGTGTGTCTCCTGCAGAGGACACATGTCAATCTCTCAGTTCCTCAGAAAAAGCAAATGCCATGTGTCATTCTCTGCTCTTCTCAGAAAAAGCAAATGACACATGTCATTCTCTGCTCTTCTTAGAAAAAGTAGAGGACACATGTCCTTTTCTGCCTCCTTCAGAAAAAGCAACAATTCAAATATTCAAACTCCAGGCTGAGGTGGCGCAAATCCTGAACTTCACCTTTTCTATTTTGTCTGAGATGGTGCCACGTGTCCCTTTCCCTCCTTTTCCTCCCTCTTGCCACATGGCATCGTAGGAGCCACTCTGAGGAAATGCCACATGTCCATCCTTCATTCCTCCAGAGCCAACCTCCATTTGAAATTCAAATTCTCCTCTGAGGTGGCGCCATTTGAGAAGGCCTCTCCAGACAGCTGACACTTGTCCGCCATATGTCCAGATCTCCTTTCATCAGAAAAAGTAGAATTCAAACTCCTCTGAGGTGGCACCTTCTGAGCCCACTGCTCTGTTCTTCTGACATGTGTCAAACACTTTTGAGGTGGCGCCAATCCAGAGCCCCACTTGGCTTCCTCTCTTTTATTTAATATATTTTTTTAATAAAAATAGCCCCATGAGGTGGCGCCACCTGAGGGCTCCCTACAAAAGCCAAATTCGAATTTCAAACCCCCAGATAGCACCCCCTGAGATGGCGCCACATGGAGGGCTCAGATTGAGCCTGTTTGAAATTCAATTTTTTTTAGAAAATCTATAAAAACAAGGCTCCACGCCCAGCATAGGGGGACCATTTTTTTTAGCTCTTGTGAACTTGGAAATTCGACCTAGCCTTCCTGAAAATCTGATTTTTGCATTATGGAATTCACGCCCCCTGTGGCTCAGTGAAGAAGGTGCAATGGGTCGATCTTGGTGAATCATCCGAAGCCCGGACCGGAGGAAGAACGAAGCTCCTGATAGCCGTCCCTTTCAAGAGTCTCAAAGCGGCGTAACGAAGCAAGGTGCACCTCTTTTCCCTCTTGATTTTTTCTGATAATTCAGTTCACGCGTCGTTTGAAGAAAAAGCTCATCCGAGGGATGGATTGAGCTATTCTCATAAAATGACATACATAAAAATGTTTCATTATGCTTCCTTGATGATTTTTAACATGCATGTAGTTAGCTAGATTTAATTTGCATTTTATTTCATTAATTTAGTATATTTCATGAATTAATTAGGATTAATTTAGCATTTATTTCAATTTTGCTTATTTTCAGTAGGTCTCTGTTTTTGTCAGTCAGTCCACACGTCATTTCATGCATTTAGTTTTTATTAAAAATCCCCAAAAAATCATGAAATGCGTCCTTAGTTGTCCCTGAAATTTTGCCAAAAATTCGGAGGCATTTGAATTTGTTTACTATGGTAAACATTCAAAATGGCAAGTTGAGTTTTTTTACCCAGGATGCGTTTTGAAAATCATTTGCCGACTTGTAAAATCGATATATCCCTCATGGGAGATCCGATTTTAGATCCAAAAAATGTTTTGAACTCGGTAGAATGTCTAGTTTTTAATAAGATTTTTTCAGATTTTATTATTTTTTTTATATCCGACAAAAATCCGAGAGTTCGAGACACGTGTCAGAGCCTAATTTGGGCCTCTCAGATCTTGGATCGACTTAGGGCTATGGTTTCTCTTTGTGTGTTGCTCCAAATCCGAAACTGTAAAAAGTGAAAGTGGTGTCCGAGATGTCCTAGGTTTACATCTGAAAGCCTGTAATTTTTAGAACAGTGTTGACCCCTGCTTTGGATTTTTCTTGTCAGTCCTCTGTTTTTCTATATTTGTCTGTTCTGTTAGTTTAGGCAGGAATAGTTATATTTTTATCTGTGTTTCTGTTGATCAAATGCCAAAGTCATAAACATGAAAGTTGTTCATGTAGGTGTCGTACGTAACTCTGATTAATTTCATAAATTTCCATGGCTTTTTTATATTTTTTTGGCATTTTACATCCGATTAGGGTGATTTTTACCTCTATCAGAATTAAATCCATGTTTCTGAACTCACCATGGCTCAAATCCCGAGACTGTAAAAACCAAAAATGTTCTATTTCGGGTATTTTAGCAGTCTGCAAAATATGAGAAGTTTTCATGATGTAAATCTTGCATTATCGTTTTAGGCATTGCATTTGGTTCGGATCCATAGGCAAAATCCACCATTTTAGGACTTTCTTTAAATTTTAGCATTTAAATCATATCATTTCGTAATTTTTGGCATTCTAGGCTGTTTATCAGAGTAAGTAGATGCTTCATACCGAATTTGGTGCAATTTGGAATCCATTTGAGGTTCGGATCATCCATAATACCAAAACAGGATCCCGCAGGACCCAGATCCAAGCGAAAAACAAGCGAAATTCGTTATTTTGGATAAATTGCAAAATGCCAAATTCTGATTTTACAGTCCTAATGTGTTTAGCAGCATGTCATCATGTCCCTTACTGCATTTCATCATTATTTGATTCAATTTGAATTTCAAAATCTCAATTTTACCAAGTTTTCCTTCAAAAAAACCTGATTCTAAAGGTGTAACTTTAATTTTAGGGGTATTTTGGTCATTTTGACCACCAATTCCGAATTTCAAACTGTTTTCCACTGAATTACCTGCATTTACATCATTTCAAAACATCAAGGAAGCATGAGAATAGGGTTTATATCCAATTAAATCCAATAATTTCATAATATTATTGGAAAATCTTGGAAAACCCACATATTTGAGCTAACCTTATTTCAAGTTTGGCAGGGACATTCAAAAGAAGGAGCTGAAGTCTGCAAATTTCTTTTATTTCATTTATTTAGTGATGTAATAATGTAAAATTTGGAATAAGAGATTTAATTTCCTGCTTAGACTAGGATGCATATCATATAGTTTGAATTTATGCAAATATCCTGCTTATGTGATGCATACATCTTATTTCAAAAGCACTATGGATGTTCACGAATGGCACGTGCACCAACTCTTAGGGAGTTGATGGACTCGGTGGGATCCATATTTACGGCCCTAGTCGGAATATGGACGAGACCCAGATCCATCATCTTTCTACTAGTCACATTGAGCCTACACTCTTAGGCTATCTTAAAATGCACATCATATTTCCAAAGTTTTCAAAAATCATGTGCATCAAATCAACTAAGTTCTGAACATATTCATGGCCACAGTCAGAATATGTGAAGGATTTATTTGGACTTAATGCACATTTTCCAACCAATTCCTCAGAAAATCTTTTCAAAGGGCATTCATTCACTCATGTCATTTGCATCATGAAATCATTTTCTCAAGAAAATTTCATTCTCAAAAAAATCGATTTCTCAAGAAACTCTTAAGTTGATTTTCCCAAAGTCAAGTTTTCATAGTTTTCCCTGAAAATCGGTTTCTCAAGAAACTCTAAGGATTTCTTAAAATCGGTTTTCCAAAGACAAGTTTTTCCACAGTTTTCCCTGGAAAATGATATTTTCTTAAGAGATTCAAAAGAGTTTTCCAATCTTTCTCCAAGATCCAAAATCGATTTCCAAGTATTTCAAAAGGTAAAATTCCCAGAATTTCGATTCCCCAAGTTTTGAATTTCCTTCTCCAATGAGCTTTCCTATAAATCTTCCATCATTTTCCTAAGAAAACTCTCAAAGTCCAAGTTTTCCTAAGAAGTGTTTCCCTTTTCAGAAAGTTCATCTTTTCTCAAGAATCACTTCCATTTTCCTAGGATTTTCAACCATTCATAATTTTCCCATAACTTCATGAACATTACCGTGATTTCAAAAACCCTTTTTCACATGAGTTTTCCTGAGAAATTGACTTTCATGCTTTTTCCTGAGAAATTCTTTTCAACTCCAAATATTCTCCAAGCATACATCATGTTTTCCCAAATTGCATTTTCCAAAATCTCATAGCACATGCCTGAATTCTCTGTGCATTTAGGATAGGACATAACTTTGATAATTTCGCTAAGTCAAGCATAGTTTTGGTCCTTGGTTCGATTACCCCTGTTAAAGGCGGCAGGAACGGTCGAACCTCGTACCGACAGGTCGAGCCCCATTCCATGGATTTTTCCGCAATTTTCAAAAACGGAGGCGAGTATTTCAAAAACATTTTCCAAAATCCGGTCAAGTTTGAAGCGCGAAAGCGTTTCCTCTTTCTCTCTTCCGCAAGGAAGGGAAGACGGGGGAAAAAATTTCGCGACGATAACAGGTTTGGCGACCGTGATGAGACTTGTCCTTGTCTGACCAAAAAAGTGCTTGACTTAGTTCAATCATCGAAATTATGTTCACAAAATGTCAGCTCTTTACTTTTGCTATCATGCGAACCTAGGAGCCTAGATTCTGACCTAGCTGACATTGATTGCATATAGCTTAAGCATGGTTTGGTAGGACCATATTGAGGAGAAATTTTCATGCTCACATAGACTTAGGTCTAAATACAACTCTCCTCAATTTAGGATCTGAATGCAAACAATGTATGCTTCTTCAAAAGATTTTCAAAAGTCTATCTCTCTAGGACTTAGAGCCCTCTATTTCTTGCATGTGATCATTTTTCAAAACCTCCATTACCTATCTTTACCCGGTCTTCACGTTGCTGGGCTCTCTTCCAGAACCTTAGTTCGGGACAGAGCCTCACAACTGGGCCAACTATTTGGGTTAACACCCCCCTACCACGTACCGCGGGCCACAGTCCGAAGTATATCGGTAGGCGCTCAAGGATGTTGGAAAACCTTACCTTAGAACCGGAGTTGAAATTATATGCCACGTACCTCGAATTTCGATTCGGGTATATCGGCATAACTGGATTGGACAAAGATGATCTGAACCTAGAGTTAGGATTAGGGTCCTACAGCTGTTTTCAAAACAATGCATCTAGAGTCAGTCTTTTAGGGAGTGTTGTATGTGCATAAATGTTTGTGCAGGATGTGATTGTTTGCACTTTACCTTTATTCCTCTCATATTTTTCCCAAAATATTTTTTTTTTCAAATATCCATATTTCTCACCTTTCCTTTATTTTCTCAAACCCTGGATGATTTTTCCCAAATATCCAATTTCTTTCAAAACTCCAGGTGATTTTCTATTCTCCCGTTCTACTGGATCTCGAATTTTCAGCTACACTTTCATCCTGCCTGCAATTTTTCAAAATCATAGGTTTTCTCTCATTGGATTTTCAATTCTTTTGTCTATTTGCAAAAAATTCTTCACCTTATTTTCCTCGTGTATACCTTGATTATTGCGGTGGGAATTGTCTACCCACTTGCCTTCTCCTTATTCTAAATCCGTTTGCGGATTGTTTTTTTTTTTCAAGAGATATCTCTTTTCTTCAAAATGGTGTTTTTCCTCGTGGTTGACGACCTCGCCTAGGTAACAAGGCACATTTTCCGTTGTTATTTCTCTTACAAAGAATGACAACACAATTGTCGTAATTTCAGCGGCGACTCCATCCCTAGCAATGGGATATTCTTCCAATTGTCTACCATATCGTCAATAATCATTTTCCTCCCAATTCAAAATTCCCTCAGAGTCTAATCAAGACTTCATCCTGCAGAGAGCATCCATAACATTTGATGGTTCAAACAAGGTCAGAAAGAAGAACCACATCACCACAGTACTCCTCAGCCTCAGAAGAAGAGATGGACTCCCCACGATCCGAGAGGAGTCAAGAGCAGCAGCAAGGGGAGGATGGCATAGACCCGCAGATGTATGCCATGTTACAGAAAATGATTACCAAAATGATGAGTGAACAGGCTGGGACCAGTGCAGAGAAGAACCCATTCAGAGAGAAGTTCCATGGGCACAAGGATAAGAAGACTTCCAAGAAGCAAGTTCAGCCAGAAGAAATTTCAGATGAATCAGAATCAGAGGAAAACACCGATGAAGAATATGAAGTGCCTCCAGCATTTCAGAAACATAGCCGAGAACAAAGGAGGAGTCACAAATCAAAAGGTCAAGTTGCAGAAAAGCTTTTGCAGACACAGTTCAGGGAAATGGCCAAAGTGGTAAAAGATCTGCAAGCCCGCGACAAGGGCAAGAAAGTCTTCACCAGCGAGGATTTTTATGATGGCTTAGAAGGAGATGAAGATCTAGAGAACCTTCCCCGTAAATTCATCAAGTTCGATGGTTCCGGCGACCCGAAAGCCCATCTCGCCATGTTCTTCGCCGAATGCTCCAAATTCAAGAGAGACAATAGGGCCCTATTTCTCTGTTTTCCTCGTAGCCTAGAAGGCGTTGCCGCCAAGTGGTACTCTGAGCATATCAATCCAATCGAGCTGCGAGAATTCGATAAGGTGGTTAATCTATTTATCGAGCGAATTATGTTCAATGCTGAAGCGCTACCAACGTTAAATCACCTCTGTAATCTGAAGCAAGGAGATAGTGAAAAAGCCAGAGACTTCATTCGCAGATGGAGAGAGACCTGCAACAAAATGAAGGACCCAATATCAGAAGGACACGCGTTATCGGTCATCCTGAATAATTTCTCCCAACCTTTGAGAGGCCTGATCTCTACCTCCCCAGCACGATCTTTTATTGAATTGATAGAACGAGCTGAATGGCTCGAGATGGGAATAGAAAATGGAGTATATGAGAGCCTCACACTCTCAAAGAGCAATTCAGATATCACATTTTCCGTGAATGCCCCTGGCAACAACAATGGCAAAAGCAAAAGGGGTGGCAGAAAGAACCACACCGGTGGGTCAGAGAGTCTAAATTCCAGCAAAGATGATCATACAGAACAAGAAAACAGAATCAACAAGCAGAATGACAGCTCTCTCGCGAGCATCCAACTAGAATTAAGGCCCTAGGGGAGGCCAAAGCATGATGGTTGGGGATACGACCACAATTTTACTCCCTTAGAACAACCGCTCGAGCAAGTTCTGGAATATATGATCGCCAAAGGGATGGTTAGACTCCCCAAGATAGCAGATCCTTCTGTAATCATGGGAAGGTTTAAAGATCAGTTTTGCAAGTTTCATCGGACAATGGGTCATGACACCGAGCATTGTTTCGTCCTTAAGAACATTGTTCAAGACTGCATTGACAAGAAGCTCCTCGTTGAAGACGAAAAGGAGGACTAGTCATCCCGACTAAGATTTTTTTTACAATCATTCCAGAAGATGACCATGCCGACACTTTTCCATTTCTCCTCTTGCTTTTCAGAAGAATAATGTAATCCCATTTTCTTTCCTTGATTTTTAAGCATCAATAAAGTCATCGAATTTTTTTCAATAGCTTGGCACCATCTTATTTGCTTATTCTTCCTTTTCACAATGTCTCTCTTGTGAGGAATGATCTTGAAGACGCCTATCAGTCAAGGAGCTTGTTGCCTTATTCACCAATTATCCTTCTTTCAAAATTCTCCTCCCTAGTTACACTGGGGCATTTTTTTGTGAAAATTTATCTTTACTTCAAAACATCCTATATGCAGGCAGGATAAACCAATCTCTCATTTTGCATATATATGCACCCATTTGCAATCATTTGCACTTCATTTGCATTGTCATGTGCATTTGCATTCCATTTGCATTTATTCTGCACCCAATTTCCAACATCCAATTTCCAACATCCAATTTTCAATTTCCAAATTCCCAATTTCCAAACTTCTAACAGCCAATTTTCAATTTTCAATTTTCAATTTATAATTTATAATTTCCAATTCTAAATTTCTAATTTTGACCTTTGGGTTACCCAATTCTCTATTCGACCTTCAAGTCACTCAATTTCCAATTTCAACCTCTGGACCACCCACTTTATCAGATTCTCAATTCAAGCCTTCGGGTTACAATCTTGCCAACATCAGTCATTTTCCCGCCTGCAGGTTCCAACTTTCCAGGCCTTCGGGTGACAAATTCATCAAATATCTATCATTTTCAAACCTTCGGGTCACATCTCTATCTATGACAATCATTTTCGATAAAATCCTGCTTTCGAGCTGGTCGGTCAACAAATCCTGCTTTCGAGCTGGTCGGTCAACCCAAATTCTGCTTTCGAGCAGGTCGGTTAACCCAAATCCTGCTTCCGAGCTGGTCGGTCAACCCAAATCCTGCTTTCGAGCTAGTCGGTCAACAAATCCTGCTTTCGAGCTAGTCGGTCAACAAATCCTGCTTTCGAGCTGGTCGGTCAACCCAAATCCTGCTTTCGAGCTGGTCGGTCAACAAATCCTTCTTTCAAGCTGGTCGGTCAACAAATCCTCCTTTCGAGCTGGTCGAACAATCAAAATCCTGCTTTCGAGCTTGTCGGTCAACCCAAATCCTGCTTTCGAGCTGGTCGGTCAACCCAAATCCTGCTTCCGAGCTGGTCGGTCAACCCAAATCCTGCTTTCGAGCTGGTCGGTCAACAAATCCTGCTTTCGAGCTGGTCGGTCAACCCAAATCCTGCTTTCGAGCTGGTCGGTCAATAAATCCTGCTTTCAAGCTGGTCGGTCAACAAATCCTGCTTTTGAGCTGGTCGAACAATCAAAATCCTGCTTTCGAGCTGGTCGGTCAATCCAAATCCTGCTTTCGAGCTGGTCGGTCATCAAATCCTGCTTTCGAGCTGGTGGGTCAACCCAAATCCTGCTTTCGAGCTGGTTGAACGATCAAAATCCTGCTTTCGAGCTGGTCGGTCAACCCAAATCCTGCTTTCAAGCTGGTCGGTCGACAAATCCTGCTTTCGAGCTAGTCGAACAATCCAAATCCTGCTTTCGAGCTGGTATTCCCAAAAATCCTGCTTTTGAGCTGGTACTTCAATCAAAATCCTACTTTCGAGCTGGTCGAACAATCAAAATCCTGCTTTCGAGCTGGTATTCCCAAAAATCTCGCTTTCAAGCTGATACTTCTATCAAAATCCTGCTTTCAAGCTGGTACTTCCAAAAATCCTGCTTTCGAGCTGGTCAAACAAATAAAATCCTGCTTTCGAGTTGGTACTTCGATAAAATCCTGCTTTCGAGCTGGTAAGTCAAAACAAAACTCAACTGTCGAATTGATCTTTTACTGAGTCTTTTCAGGACTCAATTTTCGTCACGGATGTGTTAAGCCGGATGTTAAATGCTCTCTTTCACCAAGGATTTCAAGAAAAAATTATCAATTTGTCAATCAATTAATTGTTGATTTCAAAATTTTATTGCCTAAATCTTTACCTCAGTTTACCTTCAACATTACTTCCAAAAGAGTGAAGCTTTTGCGAAAAGAGATTCAAACTTCAAATTCTTTCTATTTGGCTAACCAAAAGGATGAAGGATAAATCCTCGATATGGCCAGCAAAGAAAATTCAATGTTTTGCAAAGCCATAGATGATTGATATTGATCGCTGTCAATGGCACATTTTTAAAGGCTATTCTTGTAAAATAAGGCAGTGGAAATATCCTGAGTGCTAGAATAGAGAGCATTTATCCAAGCCCTGTCTCCTCAAAACCACCTAAGCTGCAATTAAATATCCGCAAAAGGGATATCTCACTTGTCGTCAAGATGAAGGCGAATTAGGCGAGTAGACCCCCGGGGCCAAAGAAGACTCGAAACATCTCCAAGATGACGGAGTTTATGACGGATCCTTCCAGGGAAAGTCCAAAGCACTGTCGAGATGAAGGCAGATGCGATGAACCTCTCGACAATCCCTAAAAGATATTTAATTTCAGCTGTCATCCAAAGATCTCCAAACCCATCGTCTAAGAAGGATCGAAACATCTCCAAGTTGAAGGAGTTTGTGACGTACCCTTCCCAAAAGAGAGCAAGAGAGGAAAAAGAAAGAGAGAAAAAGTCAAAACATCTCCAAAATGAAGGAGAATGTAGCAAAACACCAAAGGCCCAAAAGAGTGCAGAAAGATTATCAAGAGAGAAGCCCTTAGGATATCAAACTACCAAATCTATCAAGAATCCTCTTTGATCTTGTGAAATTCTATTATCAATACTCTTTCATCAATTGCTTTCATAATATCAAATTCTCTTTCCTGTTCATATCAAGGAAATTGATAGTTTTCTTAAAGAAGGTCAATTGCGAACAATTTGGATTTCAAGTCTCGATTCTACGAAGTGAACCTTGTTTGGAGGTAATGCTTTAGGTAGCAAAGAAAGAATATCTTTGCAACAATGTGCAACATTTTCAAAAACTTTGAATCAACAACAGAATTCTCAGCATTTTGACAATATTTTCTAGCTATCCTGACGTGAAGTGAGAGCTTGATATCCGTTTTTGATCCATCCTGACACCAATTTTAAACCCCTCCTAAGGACTTGATTCCTTCCCTTCTTCGAGAGCATGAACTCTCAGATTTGCACACTTCCCTGTGTCCCCACTGTCCCACCATAGACAGTCCCATTTCGGTTTGAGGTCGAACCACCAATCATTTTCTCGCAAAAGGCAATTTCAAAAGCTGATTTTAGTCTCAGCAATGAGACGTCCAAGATCAATCCCTTTTCAAGCTTTAGGAACCCCATTTTCCTTCCTTTTGCAAAAACCCTATTGGATTTATTGTGCAAAATCCAAAGGTTCCATCATGGTCTCTTCCTTCAAGGATTCCATCCATTTTCCGCCCGATCAGGATAAGGGTATAAACCTGAGCCTCCATCGATGAGGTATTCCATTTTCCGCCCGATCAGGATTAGGGTATAAACCTGAGCCTCCATCGACGAGGTATTCCATTTTCCGCCCGATCAGGATAAGGGTACAAACCTGAGCCTCCATCGACGAGGTATTCCATTTTCCGCCCGATCAGGATAAGGGTACAAACCTGAGCCTCAATCAAAGAGGTATTTCATTTTTCGCCCGATCAGGATAAGGGTACAAACCTGAGCCTCATTCAAAGAGGTATTTCATTTTCCACCCGATCAGGTTAAGGGTACAAACCTGAGTCTCATTTCAATGAGATATTCCATCCCCCAATCAGGTTAAGGGTCAAACTTGAGCTTCGTTCCATACAAAGCATTTTCTGTCCCATCCAGGGTAAGGGCATAAAACCTGAATTTCACTCTCACAGAGTGAGTCTTTTCTCTCCATTCTTCGCTTCATATCTACCATCTTCCTCGGGCTAATTTCTTCACACCCAGTCAGATCCTTCTAACTGGAGCATTTTTTATATATAGCCCAAATTTGGTGTGTTTTTCTTTGCCACTAAGCTCGGCCACGAGCCGGCTTAGTAGCAAAGAGGGGCATCTGTAAACACCCCAAATTTTCACTCACCTCCCCAACAGTTCCACCTAGCATCATCATTCAACCTTTGGGATCGCCAGAGGGCAAAATGGTCATTTTCTGAGCATGGAACCTGCAAAATTTCAGATTGCATCTACAACTCTCAATTTTTCTCTATTTTTATCTCAGAGGTTCAAAATTTTATTCCTGACAGGAGTCAGACATCTCCAAAGTCTTGGTTCAAGATCCTATTGCATAAGACATGACATTGCATATCATTGCATGAGCATTTCAAATCACTGCACTGCACAGCATGTCATTTCGAGGTCCAGAACTCTTGATTTCAAAATTTTCAATCCAGATTAGAATTTCAACTCTTTTCAAAATTGATTTCAAAACCCTGGGTCTTCAAAATTATCAATTCTTCCCATTTTACCCCCAGGACTCTGAATTTCAAAATATTTTCTCAGGAAAATGATCTGGATAGTTTTCAATATGGATTTCAGCCACTTCACCTCAGATTTTGCCCTTTTGACAATTTCAAATATCTTCCTTTTAAAAAATTGCCCTACAAGGGCCAACTCTTTCCAAAAATTCCTGTTTTACCAATTAGTCCAGATTTTATGAAAATTCCAAAAAGAAGTTGTTGTTTTATCCTTATTTCAGTAAAGAAGCAATGTGGGACCCACACTGAGGTGGTGTCACACAAGCTTTTCTTTTGAAAATTTGAATTTTGAAAAACCCAAAAATATAGGAGCCTTGTCCCCTGGATTGGTGCCACTTGTCTTTTCTCTCTCCTCCCATTTACCTGCCATGTGTCAGCATAGGGTTCACCTAGAGGTGGCGCCACATGTCACCTTCTCTCTTCTGCCATCCTTTGACACGTGTCAGTGTGGGGCCACCTTAAGAAGCCGCCACATGTCATCCCATTTATCTGCCATGTGTCAGTATCCACCATACCTATAATACGCCATGTGTCATTCCAAAGATCACCAGGAGATGCCAAGTGTCATGTGTTGTCCTGTCCAGAAAAAGTGGAGCTTGTCTCCTCTGAAGTGGCACCATCTGAAGTGTGTCTCCTGCAGAGGACACGTGTCAACCTCTCCCTCCTTCAGAAAAGTAGCCTGACACATGTCTCTCCCTACTTTTCTCAGAAAAGTAGGAGACACGTGTCACTCCTAGCTCCCTCCAGAAAAAAAAAAGGTAGGCATGTCTCCTCTGAGGTGGCGCCATTTGAAGTGTGTCTCCTGCAGAGGACACATGTCAATCTCTCAGTTCCTCAGAAAAAGCAAATGCCATGTGTCATTCTCTGCTCTTCTCAGAAAAAGCAAATGACACATGTCATTCTCTGCTCTTCTTAGAAAAAGTAGAGGACACATGTCCTTTTCTGCCTCCTTCAGAAAAAGCAACAATTCAAATATTCAAACTCCAGGCTGAGGTGGCGCAAATCCTGAACTTCACCTTTTCTATTTTGTCTGAGATGGTGCCACGTGTCCCTTTCCCTCCTTTTCCTCCCTCTTGCCACATGGCATCGTAGGAGCCACTCTGAGGAAATGCCACATGTCCATCCTTCATTCCTCCAGAGCCAACCTCCATTTGAAATTCAAATTCTCCTCTGAGGTGGCGCCATTTGAGAAGGCCTCTCCAGACAGCTGACACTTGTCCGCCATATGTCCAGATCTCCTTTCATCAGAAAAAGTAGAATTCAAACTCCTCTGAGGTGGCACCTTCTGAGCCCACTGCTCTGTTCTTCTGACATGTGTCAAACACTTTTGAGGTGGCGCCAATCCAGAGCCCCACTTGGCTTCCTCTCTTTTATTTAATATATTTTTTTAATAAAAATAGCCCCATGAGGTGGCGCCACCTGAGGGCTCCCTGCAAAAGCCAAATTCGAATTTCAAACCCCCAGATAGCACCCCCTGAGATGGCGCCACATGGAGGGCTCAGATTGAGCCTGTTTGAAATTCAATTTTTTTTAGAAAATCTATAAAAACAAGGCTCCACGCCCAGCATAGGGGGACCATTTTTTTAGCTCTTGTGAACTTGGAAATTCGACCTAGCCTTCCTGAAAATCTGATTTTTGCACTATGGAATTCACGCCCCCTGTGGCTCAGTGAAGAAGGTGCAATGGGTCGATCTTGGTGAATCATCCGAAGCCCGGACCGGAGGAAGAACGAAGCTCCTGATAGCCGTCCCTTTCAAGAGTCTCAAAGCGGCGTAACGAAGCAAGGTGCACCTCTTTTCCCTCTTGATTTCCTCTGATAATTCGGTTCACGCGTCGTTTGAAGAAAAAGCTCATCCGAGGGATGGATTGAGCTATTCTCATAAAATGACATACATAAAAATGTTTCATTATGCTTCCTTGATGATTTTTAACATGCATGTAGTTAGCTAGATTTAATTTGCATTTTATTTCATTAATTTAGTATATTTCATGAATTAATTAGGATTAATTTAGCATTTATTTCAATTTTGCTTATTTTCAGTAGGTCTCTGTTTTTGTCAGTCAGTCCACACGTCATTTCATGCATTTAGTTTTTATTAAAAATCCCCAAAAAATCATGAAATGCGTCCTTAGTTGTCCCTGAAATTTTGCCAAAAATTCGGAGGCATTTGAATTTGTTTACTATGGTAAACATTCAAAATGGCAAGTTGAGTTTTTTTACCCAGGATGCGTTTTGAAAATCATTTGCCGACTTGTAAAATCGATATATCCCTCATGGGAGATCCGATTTTAGATCCAAAAAATGTTTTGAACTCGGTAGAATGTCTAGTTTTTAATAAGATTTTTTCAGATTTTATTATTTTTTTTATATCCGACAAAAATCCGAGAGTTCGAGACACGTGTCAGAGCCTAATTTGGGCCTCTCAGATCTTGGATCGACTTAGGGCTATGGTTTCTCTTTGTGTGTTGCTCCAAATCCGAAACTGTAAAAAGTGAAAGTGGTGTCCGAGATGTCCTAGGTTTACATCTGAAAGCCTGTAATTTTTAGAACAGTGTTGACCCCTGCTTTGGATTTTTCTTGTCAGTCCTCTGTTTTTCTACATTTGTCTGTTCTGTTAGTTTAGGCAGGAATAGTTATATTTTTATCTGTGTTTCTGTTGATCAAATGCCAAAGTCATAAACATGAAAGTTGTTCATGTAGGTGTCGTGCGTAACTCTGATTAATTTCATAAATTTCCATGGCTGTTTTATATTTTTTTGGCATTTTACATCCGATTAGGGTGATTTTTACCTCTATCAGAATTAAATCCATGTTTCTGAACTCACCATGGCTCAAATCCCGAGGATGTAAAAACCAAAAATGTTCTATTTCGGGTATTTTAGCAGTCTGCAAAATATGAGAAGTTTTCATGATGTAAATCTTGCATTATCGTTTTAGGCATTGCATTTGGTTCGGATCCATAGGCAAAATCCACCATTTTAGGACTTTCTTTAAATTTTAGCATTTAAATCATATCATTTCGTAATTTTTGGCATTCTAGGCTGTTTATCAGAGTAAGTAGATGCTTCATACCGAATTTGGTGCAATTTGGAATCCATTTGAGGTTCGGATCATCCATAATACCAAAACAGGATCCCGCAGGACCCAGATCCAAGCGAAAAACAAGCGAAATTCGTTATTTTGGATAAATTGCAAAATGCCAAATTCTGATTTTACAGTCCTAATGTGTTTAGCAGCATGTCATCATGTCCCTTACTGCATTTCATCATTATTTGATTCAATTTGAATTTCAAAATCTCAATTTTACCAAGTTTTCCTTCAAAAAAACCTGATTCTAAAGGTGTAACTTTAATTTTAGGGGTATTTTGGTCATTTTGACCACCAATTCCGAATTTCAAACTGTTTTCCACTGAATTACCTGCATTTACATCATTTCAAAACATCAAGGAAGCATGAGAATAGGGTTTATATCCAATTAAATCCAATAATTTCATAATATTATTGGAAAATCTTGGAAAACCCACATATTTGAGCTAACCTTATTTCAAGTTTGGCAGGGACATTCAAAAGAAGGAGCTGAAGTCTGCAAATTTCTTTTATTTCATTTATTTAGTGATGTAATAATGTAAAATTTGGAATAAGAGATTTAATTTCCTGCTTAGACTAGGATGCATATCATATAGTTTGAATTTATGCAAATATCCTGCTTATGTGATGCATACATATTATTTCAAAAGCACTATGGATGTTCACGAATGGCACGTGCACCAACTCTTAGGGAGTTGATGGACTCGGTGGGATCCATATTTACGGCCCTAGTCGGAATATGGACGAGACCCAGATCCATCATCTTTCTACTAGTCACATTGAGCCTACACTCTTAGGCTATCTTAAAATGCACATCATATTTCCAAAGTTTTCAAAAATCATGTGCATCAAATCAACTAAGTTCTGAACATATTCATGGCCACAGTCAGAATATGTGAAGGATTTATTTGGACTTAATGCACATTTTCCAACCAATTCCTCAGAAAATCTTTTCAAAGGGCATTCATTCACTCATGTCATTTGCATCATGAAATCATTTTCTCAAGAAAATTTCATTCTCAAAAAAATCGATTTCTCAAGAAACTCTTAAGTTGATTTTCCCAAAGTCAAGTTTTTATAGTTTTCCCTGAAAATCGGTTTCTCAAGAAACTCTAAGGATTTCTTAAAATCGGTTTTCCAAAGACAAGTTTTTCCACAGTTTTCCCTGGAAAATGATATTTTCTTAAGAGATTCAAAAGAGTTTTCCAATCTTTCTCCAAGATCCAAAATCGATTTCCAAGTATTTCAAAAGGTAAAATTCCCAGGATTTCGATTCCCCAAGTTTTGAATTTCCTTCTCCAATGAGCTTTCCTATAAATCTTCCATCATTTTCCTAAGAAAACTCTCAAAGTCCAAGTTTTCCTAAGAAGTGTTTCCCTTTTCAGAAAGTTCATCTTTTCTCAAGAATCACTTCCATTTTCCCAGGATTTTCAACCATTCATAATTTTCCCATAACTTCATGAACATTCCCGTGATTTCAAAAACCCTTTTTCACATGAGTTTTCCTGAGAAATTGACTTTCATGCTTTTTCCTGAGAAATTCTTTTCAACTCCAAATATTCTCCAAGCATACATCATGTTTTCCCAAATTGCATTTTCCAAAATCTCATAGCACATGCCTGAATTCTCTGTGCATTTAGGATAGGACATAACTTTGATAATTTCGCTAAGTCAAGCATAGTTTTGGTCCTTGGTTCGATTACCCCTGTTAAAGGTGGCAGGAACGGTCGAACCTCGTACCGACAGGTCGAGCCCCATCCCATGGATTTTCCCGCAATTTTCAAAAACGGAGGCGAGTATTTCAAAAACATTTTCCAAAATCCGGTCAAGTTTGAAGCGCGAAAGCGTTTCCTCTTTCTCTCTTCCGCAAGAAAGGGAAGACGGGGGAAAAAATTTCGCGACGATAACAGGTATGCCCCAGACCACTGATCTGACTGCAGGTTGAATTCTGGCATGTTGCCCGTCGGGAAGCGGGTGTTGGCACGAACCTGCCGCTGCAAAAACTGCCTGAGACATCATTCCGGCTGATAATCAACACAAAAGAAAGGGCCAAGCAATTTATAGCGCTTGTCACGAGCATAGGTGTATCGAGGAACGATCTCTCTTCTGTTGAAGAAGTCCCAAGTAATCTCCTCCTGATGCAGTTTCTCGATCAAAGCTCGGCACTGAATGACTGACTTTGACTGCTTACTGCTGAATCTGAAAGAACTGGCCTTCGAGGGAACGTGTCGCAGGAACCACGACTGCAGAGCGTAGGTGCATCCTTCTAGCAGAATGGTCTTCCCAAGAGCAAATCGAGCCAAGCCTCTGTAAAGGAAAGCCAAGGCTGCCATAGAAACTGAAAGCTGACGGGTTTGCTTGCTTTCCCATCTTCGAAAGAGCTGGGCGACTCTGATATCTATGAAATTCTGACCATCTTGGAAGAAAGCTAATCCTACTGTGCACAGGATCATGGCATGTTGAATTCTGTCTTTTGCTGCTCGAGACAGAGTGCCAACCTCCTCATAGGCCCCATACTTGCGATATAGTCCGAATAGATCGATGAATTGGTTCCCACTAATCTCAGTAAGGGGCCAGGATCTGCTCCCGGTTGCTCTGGCTAAAGCTTCTCGAACATCTACCTCTTTTACGTTGATCAGGAACAGATGCTCGACGGGATCATCTGGCTGGCCAGCTGGTTCGGGCAATCCCATAATATCATTGAACTCATCTATCAGTAGAGTCATCTCTCCCCAAGAAAACCAGAATGTGCAGGTACGTGGATTCCACCGTTCTGCCATAGCCTGAATCAAAGCTCCATTGATGGTTCGCTTGCCTGCTGCCGATGCCTTCTCCAACCCACAGCCATCCAAGTGGTCTGGGAACATACGTGAAAAGGTGGCGAACCAAGAATAATACCACTGAGGGAAGAAAGGACGAGATTGGATGACCCGTTGATCCGGGGATCCATCCTGAATCTGATAGAAGACATGATCTCGAGGAAAGACAACATCGAGAGAATCGGACGCCATCGAAATGATACTGGGGTAAAGAAGAAATAAGGAGAATTAGATAAAATGCAGGACTTACGGATAGACTCTTTTGAAGAATCAAACCTGGAATATTTTAAAAAGGTTAAGGAAATTTTTAAAGGAATTTTCCAGGGTTTTGAAGAAAATTTGATCTAAAAGTAGAAAAGAAAATGTAGGTAGAGGAAAATATACACCTGGGGTTTTTGAAAGTAAGAGAAAATTTTGAATAATACACCCAAGTTTTTTTGAAAAAGGTTTGATACATATATATGAAAGAATAAGAGAAATATCACACAACTAAAGCTGCACAAACAAGGATGCGCATACAGCACTCCCTAAAGGCTGACTCTAAAATGCAATATTTGAAATGGCTTGTAGGACCTTAATCCTAACTCTAGGGTTCAGATCATCTAATTTCAATCAAGATACGCCAATATACCCAAGCAGAAGCTCGAAGTACGTGACATAGAAATATTTCTTCGGTTCTAAGGTAATGGCTTCCCAACATCCTTGAGCACCTACCGATATACCTCAGACTATGGCCCTTAGGTACGTGGTAGGGGGGCGCGAACCCAATTAAGTGGTCCAGTTGTGAGGCTCTCTCCCGAACTATGGTTCAGTGAGACAGCCCAGCAACGTGAAAACCGGAACAATATAGGTGGGGAGGTTTTCAAAATATGCTCAACATGCAAGAAATCAGATGGCTCTAATGCAAGTCCTAAAGAGATAGATTAAAATGAAGAGAAGCATACACTTGCATACATTGTTTTGCATTCAATCCCTAGAATTGAGGAGAGTTGTATTTCAGACCTAAGTCTAATGTGAGCATGGAATAATCTCCTCAATATGGTCTTACCAAACCATACTTAAATCCTATATGCAATGATGTCAGCTTAGGACAGAGTCTAGGCTCCTAAGGTTTTGCATGAAAATGTAGCTGACATTGAAAAGAATAAAGACTTAGATAATATCAAAGCAAAGAAGAAAATGCATTAAATTCGACCGAACGAAGACGAGTCCCATCTCGGTCGCCAAAACTGTGATCATCGCAAAAATTTTCCTCTCTTGTGATTTCTCTCTCTTCCTTCTCTTTTCCTTTCCAACCTTTATTTTCTCCTTTTTGAAGGGAGAAAATAAAAGGGCAGAAAGAAAGAGAGAAGAGAAAAGAAAAAAAAAAGGAGAGAAGAGAAGATGAATTCTTTTGCGGGGTCTCACTTGACCTTAATTTTGAAAATATTTAGAAAATAACTTGCCTCCGTTTTTGAAATATTTGCGGGAAAACTGGGAGACGAGATCTGCTCGTCGGTACGAGGTTCGACCGTTCTTGGCGCCTTTACCAGGGGTAATCGAACCAAGGGTCGAATTTATGCCTTTTGCTTTGCCAAGAATTTATCCAAGGATTTATCCTAAGTCTAGATGCACAAAGAATCATGCTTGTGCAATGCAAGGATGTATGCTCCTTTTGAAAATGATTTGGAAAATTCCCAAGTGTTTCTGAGATGAATCTGATAATGGAGTGAAGAAGATGATTTCTAAAGTTCAAAGTTTTTAGAATAATCAGAGCTCAGGAAAATAAATTTGGATCTTGAGAGAAATGATCTTGAAACTGAGATAAAGAGAGAAGAAAGGAAATTTCAAAGTCATAAATGGACTTTGAATTTAGAAGTTTGAACTTGGATGAATATTTGGAATGGAATTGAATTCTAACTTTGAAGTTTTGAAATCAAAATGTGGGAAATCTAAATGGAATTGAGAAATAGAATTGATTTGAAAGTTGGAATTTCAAGATGAAATCTGAATCCAAAGTCTGGATTCTAAAAATAGAGTTGAAATTCAGGAGGAGATTGAATTCTGGATTTAGAATCCTAAATAGGAATTGGATTTGAATTTTGGGATGAAATGGAATTGGTTTTAAGAATTGGAATTGGGAATAGAAGTTGATTTGAAATCGAGAGTTCAAGATGGAATTTGAATCCAGAGTCTGGATTCTAAATAGAGTTGAGATTTAAATTGGAATTCTGGATTTAGAATCTGAAGTAGGAATTATATCTGAATTCTGGGATCCAAGATGAAATTGGATTCTGATTTTAAAATGGATTTGGATCTAAGATCTGAGATCCGAAGTGAAATTGGGTTCTGGATCCTAGAATGGAATTGGATCTAAAATCTGAGATCCAAAGTAGAATTGGGTTCTGGATCCTAGAATGGATTTGGATATGAAATCTGAGATCCAAAGTAGAATTAGGTTCTGGATCCTAGAATGGATTTGGATCTGAAGTCTGAGATCCAAAGTGGAGTTGGATTCTGGATCCTAAAATAGAATTGGATCTGAAGTCTGAGATCCAAAGTGAAGTTGGATTTTGGATCCTAAAATAGAATTGGATCTGAAGTCTGAGATCCAAAAGGTGAAGATTTGTACTTGGAAATCTGGATCCAAGTTGGGATTGGGATCTAACTTTGAATTTTAAATTTGATTTGAGAATTTAAACTTTTGAATATATAAATGAATTTCAAAGTCAAATTGGACTTTGAAAATGGGATAGAATTGATAATTTGAAATAGAAATTGAAGGAGAGATATTCACAATCACTTGGATTTTTGAAAAAGGAATTTCGAAAATATGATGCCACTCTATCCTAAGTGATGAATGAATTTAAAAGATCTGAAATTGGATTTTGAAAAGCTACTCTATTCTTTAAATGAATTAAAAATGAGGTTGAAGATATAATATATCCCTGACTATGGTCATTGAATATATTATATAATAACCACATTTAAATTCAAGTGAAGAATAAAATACATTTTGGTGCTTTTATAGAATTAAAAATGAAATTAACTCTCAATATACCCTGACTATGGCCATTGGTATATATATTGAATTAATTTTAGATTAAATTCTGATAAAAGAGGAAAATATTTAAAGAAAATATGATGATTTTGAAAAGGATCTAGTGTGGATCTAGGGTTATTTTGTAAAAGATAAAAATTCTAAGTTTTGTTTACATCCTGACTATGGCCATTGATGTAAATCATCAACTTAGAATTAATTACCTCCTACGAAATGGTGCACGTGCCATTTGTGTTTGCCATTTATGAGAATTTGAGAAATAAAGGCAAAAAATGCATGAAAAACAAGCAATTCATGATATTTATAATGCTCATCCATTCTACCTAAAGTAGGAAATGTAAATTTTCATTCAAATCTAGCTATTACAACATGTAAAATCAAATTTACAACCCCAAGTAATGATATCTTCCACATATTTCCTGCAAAACAACTGAGTTAAAATAGAGGAATAATGGCATATATCACATGGATATCTAAAAAAAAAAAAAAGATGTTCGCAAACCTATATATGAATGATGGAAAAAAATGGAAAGGATATATATATACCGATATATATATGTACATATATAGGTACATTCACATATATATAAGTATATATATCTATGTATAGGTATATATACATATATATATATGGGGGTATATACAATAGGGAGATGTGTTGAGGGACGATCATGTCCAGGTTGCTGCAAGCAACCCCCTTTTAAGATGATTTTCAGGTGGTTTGCAGATAATGCCATACAACAAAAGGCCTTCACTGGCTTCTACTAATAATTGGATTTACAATGCTTCTCCTGTCGGGGCCAGAATTAAGCCCAGTTGGAGGATGAGGATGGTAACTTACCTATTTCATGATTTTTCCTAATGCAGGATCATGGGGCCTATGTACATATAGAGAACAGTGGCCTGCGAAATGGTGTAACCTAAATGATGGCATGATAGGCAGGGGAAATGGGAGTGTGAAACATGTGCTGAGTGATATATATTGTAACAAATAGTAGAGATGGTGGTGAGTGTTAATGTGAGCATGGAATATGCTACAAATACTAAGCACAAATGCAATTGACAGGTGGGTGCTAGTAGGATATGCTGTGGGCAAGTATATAAATGTTGCTGTGAAGAAAACGCAACAGGTAAGTGTAATTGAAAGGAGGAATTTTCAATACTGAAATGTAGGTTCGCGACATTCTGGCCAGAAATGACTCGAGTCCCAGCTTGAATTACTAGTAGCCCACGACGGTTGCAGGTAAAGCTTGAGGAATGGCCTGAAACTCCACTTCGAGCAAACAGTTTATTACTGTAATGAGGTGTACCAGAGGATCTCTCAACATGACTCAGTGAACCTCAAAAGGGCATAGCACAATATTATCAGTAAAAGGGACACAATCTTGGTGAAATTCCAAATAATTTTATACACTTGTAACTCTCTAAAAGCAAAAGGCGCAGACCTGGCCATAAAAAGAACAAGAGACTTTAAACAACAAAATGCTGAACTACTGCAACCTTAAACCTTTTTAAAAACAACAGCTTTCCTTTTATATTAATCAAAAGGTTTGGTGGCTTTCAAAATCTATAGATATTGTGCTGTTAGCCATCTGGGATAGTCACGCAAACATTTAATCATGGCTAATGGATCTTAAAACTGATATAATGCTAGATGTTCAAATACCGAAGAAGGACTCTCTAGTGAACCACTCTTACAAGCCAATCCATCAAAAGCACCACATCGTTTTTGTTGGTAAGAGAAAGAGAGTCTGCAGCAAATGGCTTAATCCTCTTGAGCCCGTTATCTCTTAATAGCTTCGCTGTAATCTCACCAGCCAAAGTGTGGGAAAATCGGATTTCCCAATCAACATCTATCTACAGAAATACTGCCTCTATCTGTTACAGGGATAATTCACAAAATAAATGGGTCTAATGGGGGAAAGTGAAAAGATTGAGAAATAAGGCCTTTCATGGTAATGTGTAGCAATAAAAAAAATGTGATATGCAAGTACAGAACATGCAAGAAATAGGCACAAATGGAATTTGTATCATCAGTTTAACTTCCTTGTCAAAGAGAAGACTTGTTCACTGCATAACTCTCTCTAGCACTGTTGATTTCAGAGGCACAGGGGAAAAGACAATGTGACTAGGCAAGTGTTTGTATCCTATTACAACTCAAAGTCATCATGAAAAGGGTCTCCAGAAGAGAGTATCGTGACAATATCTGCTATTGGAACCAAGCTTCTGCTAACGACTGATCTCTGTGGGTGATTATGAACATGGTGGTTTTGGGTTCAACACTGTGTTTGGATTAACTAATCAACCCATCTTTTAAAACGACTATGGTCATCGACCAATAGACATCTTCAACCATGGGGAAGCATTCCCCACTTAGAGAAGAAACTTGCTAAAGACTTGAAATACCAAAGGCATATAGAATTGGATGAAGTGTTGTGTAACATAGAAATATGAGTGTGAGTCTTAATGCCTGTAAATGGTGAGATAGTGGCTGTGAAGGCAATGTCACCACAGACGGTGAAGATGAAGATGCAAGGTGTCAAAAAATATTGTTATAAGGATATATACACAAGGTAAGCATACGTTGGGTGTGGTTGAAATGAAGGAATGATGCTTACAGAGAAAATAGTGTTATGCCTTTACAAACACCATAATCGCAAGCATTTTCAATGCCTAATAAGCAAAAGAACAGTGGTTACCAAACCGTATCTTTCTTATTCAAAAGAGGAACATACGAACCTAGAGTGGAAGAGCAGATATCACCATTCACAAATGCATTTGGCACAGAGCTCAGTCTTTTTAGGAATTTCCAAAAAAAAAAAAAACTATCCCTTTCCCTAAGATCAGAGAAATTCTTAAGAGATAACAACACCCCTGATTCTAGTTGTTAATCACAACTTAAAGAATATTTCATACACAGAGTTCTCTCACTTTAAGACCCAGGTCAGAAATCTCATCTGAATTACCAAAGCTTGAACGATTTATAATTTTGAAGTGGATGAGTTTAGTTCCAGTCTTGGCATGATACCACTATGACAAATGGCTTCAGAAAATGTTGTGCCATCAGATTTTAATCCTCTGAATTCGTCGAGATTTCAGCTTTTTGAGAAAAGAAATTTCATGAGTTGTAATTTGGGATCAGACACTGAGGAATTATTCGTCAAGCAACATCTATGATATAAGAGGGGAGCAAGCAGATATCATTCTTGATGAGCGAAAAATGCATATACAAAATGAATACAGTATTACCATATCGACCTGAATATTCAACATGGATAATGCACAACATGGATGATCAAGTATTCTAAACCTACGAATTAAATGAGGATGAAGGAGAGCAAAAAGAGACGGCACTTCTGAATTATGAACTGCAAAAAAAAGAAATGACCTCAGAGGATGAAATCACCAGGGTGAGTGACATCTTCTTATCACTGGTTTCGGAGATGCAATTACTAGAATCGGCAAATCCGGGTTACCATCTCCAAAAAAAATAAAAAATGAAACCGACCAGATGATTAACAAGTCAAAGCGAAGGCAGACTATTTCTGATAGAAATGGAAATCGAGATCACCATAACTATCCAGATTTACGATTGATAAGCACTCAGATTTTTATTCACAGAAGCTTGAGGGAATCGACCCTGGTGGTTGCCTGAAGACATTCCAGCAGAGCTTATTATTGCCCCCTTTTGAATGGATCTCCAGATGCATGGTGATCAGTCGATGCTCAATCGTTTGGGTTTAAGTTCAGAGGCTAATGCCATATCATGTTAGATTGATATAAACAATGTTAAATACTACAGGGGATTACACATCAGAAAAATGTAAACAAGAGCATGGATCAGAAGGGATTGTTGATGATCCCACCATTAATTCATAACAACAAAATGTAGCGACAGATCTACAGAAAAAAATAAAAAAAAATGGTTAAAACAAGTGTTGGAATTTATAAATTCCATTCGTTATCGCACGAATATGACCCGATCTTGTCGTGAGCAACATCAGGGTCACATGTGTGCTTTGTTTAAAGAAGATAATACCAATAAAAGGACCCAAAGTGAAGAACTCAAAATTACAATGGGAAATGAAGGGAGCTCTTACCTAGTTACTGGAAATTTCTGCAACGAGATACACTCTTTTCCGTCGGTTGGAGAAAAGGGCAGATCAATATGCACAGAATGAGGAATGTTCAGAAGTCGATTGCTATAGGGGCTTAATAGACTTCCTTCAGTGTGAGCGTGGCTCGAAAAGATGGATGCTGAGGGGGAACTTCCAGCCTAAAGATGGGTTGTATCGATGAAGAATGGATTGAAAATTTTCGTTCTGAGGAAGAACCCGATGAAGTTGCTCTATGATTGGGATGAAGAGATGCTGATAGTGGATGAAGTTGATGGATCGCAATGGATATGTGAAGATTAGATGATCGACACCAGAGGAGAAAAAAAAAAGTAGATGCACCTCCATAGGGGATCGATGTCTCTTCTTAAAGAGATCACCGAAGCTTCGGGAGAGGAAATGGTTGAAGATCAAGGGTGGAGGGAAGAAAGGTTCGTTCGGGATCAACGATGGAGAGAGGAGAAGAGGGAAGCGCGGGAGGAGTCCGTTGGAGCTTTTCTCTATTTCAAAAAGGTGGTTCCCCTTTTAAGAAATGTTTTGAAAAATGGTTAAAAAATAAGGTTTTTGGCAAAATGGCTTCAAAAGCTTGAAAATCAATCGTTTTACTTGTGGCTTTTCTTAAGTTTTTTGGTTTTTTATGTTATTTTTCCATTTTTTTGCAGTTTTAGAATAAAATCCTAAAGCTTTACGAGAAATCAAAGGTTAAAACTAATATTTTTTTTTTGGTGTTTTTGTAAAATATTTACAAAAGGGAATTTTTCTGAGAACTCAAGGTGATTTTTGAGAAAATTTCTTCAAAAAGTGGATTTATGTCTGGATCTTTAAGAAATGTTCGAGGTTTTTTACAGCCTCGAACTAAGAAATATAAGATTGGGGATTCAACAGAGTGTCAAATGAATTGCCCGAGCCATTCAGAACCATTTTTTGGTATTTTTATACTTTTAAATTTGGAATTTGGACAACGAGGCTCAAATTTGGATTTAAAACACTGGGTTTGGACTCGGAGTTGAATTTGAATATATCAATGTGGAATTCAATCCAAAAATCTGAAGAAGGACTGAAATTTAGTTTTGAAATTGCTTTGATTTTCTCAGAAAATGGAACCGGGGGCAAAAAAGTCATCTTTACAAATTTTTGAAAAATTTGGGGTGTTCAAAAATCCCAGATATATTGAACCCTTTAAGATACTCACGAGAATTAGTCAGACGGCATACCGTTTAGCCTTACCCCCCTCCTTATCTCGAATTCACAATGTGTTTCATGTTTCTATGTTGCGGAAGTATGTGTCAGATCCCTCCCACATAATGGATACAGTTGAGTCTGTATTGGATATACAAGATGACTTAAGCATGAGAGAAAAGCCCATAGAGATTTTGGATACAAATGTACAAAAACTAAGAAATAAAGAGCTATCTCTGGTATTGGTTAGATGGAGTCATCACAACAATAAGGAGGCTACTTGGGAGTGTGAATCTGACATTCGTGAGCAATTCTCATAATTGTTTCCAGGTAAGATTCATGATGAATCTTCTTTTAAGGGAGGTAGAATTGTAAACCCCCTCCGACGAAGTCGTCGGAGGGGATAAACATTGAAAAAGGGGGGGGAACAATGATGGCAGTTCGATGAGTACCTCCTCCCCTTCTCCTTCTTCACCTTCTTCTTATTTCCTTTTTCCGATGAGTGAGGGTCGGCAGCCATGGCTGCCAGCGATTTACAGAGGAAACAAAAAAAAAGAACAGAGATGGAAAAGAGAGAGGGTCGGTCGACCGACGTCGGTGGCCGATGCCTCCGTCATAGGGAGGGTCGCCCGACGCTGGATGCTGACTTGTACCCTCTTGGGTACAGAGGAGAGGGTCGGCCGGTGGCCGCCCCCCTCTCTGTAAACGAAAGGAGTTTTGCCCCTTTCATTTTTTATTAAAGACAGGCCGAGGGTCGGTCAGGGTCGCACCCAGACCGAACCCAAGGTTGGGTCAACAACAAAAAAAGGGACTGAGTCGGTCTGGGTATGACCCAGACCGAACCGGGTCGGTTTGGGTCGCACCCAGATCGAGATGGATCGGGTTAAAAAAAATGTGTTGGTTGAATCGGTTCAGGTTGAACTGGTTCATACCAAACTGGGTCTAGCCGAACCAGTTTATATAGGTCAGTTTAAACGAGACTGGTCTGAACTGAACCGGTTTGGACCAACCCGGTTCAGACCAAACCGATTTAAGTGGAATCGGTTCAGACCGAATCGGGTCTGAACTGAACCGGTTTGGATAAACCTGAGTCAGGCCGAACCAGTTCGATCTAACTAGATTTGGGTTTTTAGTTTGGATCCAATTCGATCTGGACCTGTTCTGGATCTAGACTGACTGTTTTGCATCTGATTGGATCAGTCCTAAATCCATATCAGAACCGAATCTAGATCAGACTATTCTGGATCCTGTTAAAATGTCATGGATCCAGTCAAGCTATTATGGATCCAGTCAGGATGTTCTGGACATAGTCAGACCATTCTAGATCCAGTCAAACTGTTCTGGATCCAAATGAGTAATAGATCTGAATCCAAGCAGATAGAGTTAGATCCAGATCAGAAATGGATCTAGATCAGATCTTAAGATAGTCTCAAATGGCCTAAATATTCTTTGGGATACCTGAGATCCATTTTGATAAAATGAACATATCTTTGCATCCCGCACTTGAAATCAAACGAAGTTTGGTAAGTTGGACTCGTATTGTAGAAATAAATCTACTAGTCCATGAAATTCAGTCAAATTAGTGATGCAAAAATTGAGGGTTCATGAATAAATTTGAGAAAGAATATTTTGGTAATTTAGTAATAATGTGTAAAGTTTTGTACATTAATATGAGAATATTGTGTAACCAAATCATACTATTAGAGCTTCATGAGGCTCGATTTAAGGGAAAGCAAAGGATTTACCTTCAAGGTAAAGGATATTATAAGTAATTTTAGAAGTAAATAAATATTTTATGTTGCATGTTATTGTAATTTTATGTATTAATATGAGTAGCATGATAGCTTTCGAGTGATATCGTGACATGCATAAAAATTATCATGCTTGACATTATGAATTGATTTTATACATGTGGTTGTGATATCCATGTTAGTTATGATGTATCTTGCATGACTGAAAGATATTGTATTTGTGATTGCATGTCTAAATGTTCATTAATATCAAGCATTGTGATGAGAGTATGTTAGATTGGAGTCTCATATAATCTATTCATATTGTATGAATAAATATGTTGAGATGAACATGCATAACCCCTTAAATCTCGGAAGTGATGACCTGTGGCAAGAGCTACCTGGTTCACGGCCAGAGTGCAGTCACCACGGAGAGTGGGCCGCCGGTGATTTAATGATGTGGATACCCTACATCTTTGCGTGCTTAGTGAGAGAAGTGTGAGTCCTAAAGTCATCATGAGATTTAATAATGAGATTCATTGTGAAGAGTTCACAACATCACTCGTAAGAGAATGAGTGTATGACGAGTTTGAGAATATGGTTCAATGGGTTGAACTTAGTTATGACTTAGGATTTCACTCACACTGGGTTAAGACTCTGGAAGACCAGGGATGGTTGATATCCATCATAGTTAGGATGTAGCATGAATCATATCGAGATTGAGAGCTTGACCTCCCGGCTAGCTACCGGTGGGATCCTCGTAGTGATTCACTACAGTGCCTGTTGGTCCGGGGACCACTGAGAATGTATGGTTCATTGTCTGGCCAACATGTAGAATTAGAGTGTTCTACGGGGTTGCTACGCCCATAGATGGCTATGACCAGTATAGCCGACTTAGTGATAGTTGTGTGAGAGAGTGTTTGTGAAAGTTAATGAGAGAAATTAAAATATACCAACTTGTGTGGTGTGTCGGAAACTAAACTAAGACTAGAGGCTTAGAGGCCACTTCAGTTATAAGTTAACAGTTTATTTGGTTATAATTATTTCTTACTGGGTTGTAGACTCACCCCCATATTTAAATTACAACTATAGTTTTCAGGCATTAAACCAATCAGGACGTAAGCAACTTTCCTTCTACAACAGAGCATTTGGTATATTTTATTTTTTTGTCATTGAATATAATATATTTGCTTTCCTTTGTCATGAATGATGAACTTTGTAAAGAAAAATGTGATGATGGTAATAAAACAAAAAGTTTTTTTTAGCCACGTTTTCTCTGTGTAGACTTTGAACTCTTCCCTTTGGGAAGTAATACCAACCGAACTCGGACTCCTGTGGTCCCAGATCGAGGTGTTACAACCCTCTATCTGTGTGAAACCTTTTTTAACAAGCCTAACCTTGTACCTCTTCACATGACCTTTAAAGTCTGTTTTGGTCTTATAGACCCATTTACAACCAACAGGTCGAACTCTATCAGGTCAAGGTACAGGATCCCACACTTTATTCTTTGTCATAGAGTCAAGCTCTTCTTTAATGACATTGATCCAATGTGTTGATCTTTTACTTTCAATGGCTTCTAAAAATGTGAAGCGATCTTCATTAATGTCTATGAAATCATTAAACTCTTTCAAATACACCACATATTCTGGATGGATAGCAGATTTCTTGATTCTCATGGACCTCCATACAGGCGCTATAAATGGTTCAAAATGAGCTTCTGCATTTTGTTGTTATTGTATATCCTCATCAACAATTGGATCTAGTTGGGATTGGTGTTCATTGACTGGACTTTCTCTTATATTATCCAAAAGGACAATGATAGGAAAAATCAGGTCTTTATCCTTAGCAGGTGTAAAACCTGAATCTTGCATTTCCTCAAAATCAATATTTTGAGACGCATCTATCCCAATAGAACCATTTTCAAGAAATCTTGCTTCATCTGTTTTCACTATTTATGGTGTATGAGATTAACAATAAAACCTAAAGCTCTTTGATCTTTTTGAATAACCAATGAAAAAACTACTAGTCGTCTTAGGATCAATGACTTTTATATGTGGGTTATACAACTTAGCTTCAGTTGGACATCTCTATATATACATGTATGACAAAAAAAGTTTCCTACCTGTCCATAACTCGTAAGAAGTCTTTTAAATAACTTTCGTAGAAACTTTATTCAAAATATGCATTATTGTCCTAAGAGCTTCACCCCACATGGTTAAAGAAAGGTTTGAGTGATTCAACATCGCTCGAACTATTTTCTTAAGCGTACGATTTCTTCTTTCAGCTACACCATTCTGGTAAGCACTACCAAGCATGATATATTGAGGTACACTGCCTTCCTCTTTTAAAAACCACACTAATGACCCTTCCTTTTGTTCCATCTCAGTGAAACGACTATAATATTTGTCACCTCTATTAGACCTAACAACCTTAATAACTTAATCAGTTTATTTCTCTACTTCTTTCTTGAAGTCTTTAAAAACCTGAAAGACTTCTGATTTTTCAAATAATAAGTAGATATACATATACCGTGAGTAATCATCTATAAAGGTGACAAAATACTTATCACCCATATAATACGGTAAAAAAAAAGGTCGCAAACATCTGTATGTACTATCTTCAACTTTTTATTGTTGCGTAGTTAGTCTGCTTAGCCTTTATGCAGTCAACACATGATTCTATATTCGTGAAATCAAGGGATCCAAGGATTTCCTCTTTCATGAGTCTTTGAAATATGTCCTAACCTTCAATGCCAAAGCAAATATAATTGATAATCTTTTATGTCACGTTTATTGCCAATCATTGTGTTCTCAATAGAGTGAGATTCCTGAATTTGGAATTTGGTTCTTAATCGATACAAACCATCACACATATATGCAGAACCTATATTCATTGAATTTTTCATAATAATAACCTTGGAATTTTTACATTTAAATACAAAGTCAAACTTATCAAGTTTTGAAATTAAAATCAGGTTCCGACTATAGGATGAAATATAGAATGTATCGATCAATTCAATATGAATCTTGACTACAATACAATTCTACAAGTCCCAACGTTCTTGACATGTGAGCGTATTCTATTTCCAGAAAAGATAATTCTTTCATGCTCTGTTGGTTCCCTCTTGTTCAGAAATGCCTACAAAGAGTTGACAATGTGTACCGTGGCACCAGAATCAATTCACCAACTATGCAATGAAACATGAATTAAATTTCACTCATGAGAAAAAAATGACTCATTACCTTTATTTTTGAGCCACTTCTTGTACTTCAAACAATCCATCTTCTTATGCCCCTTCTTCTTGTAGAAGAACTTTTCTTTAGCCTCGACCTCTGTTTATTCTTATGAGAGGCCATATGTGCACTTGGTACCTCCTCACCTTTCAATCTCTTATCTTCTTCAGTACACTTGGCCAAGAGGTCATTAAAAGATTACTCATCATTATGTGTGTTATAGGAGATTTTGAAGGGTTCGTACTCAGTAGGTAACAAGGTTAAGATTAGACCAAGAAGGAGTCAGAGATGATGAACTTCATGTCATTCAGTTGAGTCACAATATTTCTCATTTCCAAAATGTGTTGTCGGATGTGACTCACCAGAATATTTCATAGACATTAATTTGGACATGAGTTTATTGGCCCTTGCCTTATTAGAAGTGACAAATTGAACCTCAATAGCTCCCAAAAAAATTTTCACTGTCCTGCAGTGAGGAATGGCTCCTCGAATATTCTTAGCTACTCGAGATTGCAAAAGCAACAGGCTAAGACTGTTCGAGCGCTCCCACTTCTCAGAGGTAACCTTCTGATCATTTATACTCTGCTCTGTAAGAGCGAGAGGTTCGTTAATTCTAAAGGTCAGATCTAGATCCATATATCCCAATGTAAATAACATGATTTCTTTCTAATAAAAAAATTTGATCTGTCTAGAAGGAGGATATTACTAGAACCCTCGATAAGGAAGCAACCTGATACAACAAAGAACAAAAACAGAAAGATATTACTATTATTGCTCAGATGAGACTCGTGATGAAAAGGTAAAAGTGAGACCCTTTATTTTCACCTTTTCTGAGACAAGTATAGTTGAGCCATTATCGTTCCACTTTGGTGGAAACGACAATACTCATAGTTACTTCGTCTCTGTAATTCTCAAGGAATTGACTTCTGTTGGTGAAACTAGCAGATCATGTAACCAGAGGCAATTCAACATTGTACCTTTGGGTACGAACATCCTTCATGAGCTGGAATACACATATACTATTACACCCTGTGTGAATTTAGAACACAACGACCTACCTTTGGGTAGAATTGATGTTTCATAAACTCACACATAATCATAATAACAAATCTTAATACGGTCTAAAGAATTCTTAATTAACATGACTCATATCACTTTGGTGATTACATGAATCGATCAATCAAGATCTTTTACAAAAAATATATTTGTATTATGGAGCACGTCCATGCACACATTTTAATGCATGTATACTCATGACATAATACAAGTTCATGCATCAACTAATATGTATAAACTAATTGTCATGAATTTAGTCATAATTCATGCTTAAAATTATCATGCATAACTTAACCAATACAAAATACATGAATTAACATGTATAAGTCATATATTATTTAGAATAAACACTTTATAAAGCATGAAAAATAACAAAAGTATGCTCATATGGGTAAAACCCAGAGTTCTCAAGTTGGAACCGGTCTGAAAACACTCTAAACCGGTCATCAAAGGGTGCGAACCAGTTCTGAACCTTATAAACCGGTGCAAAGTATGAACAAAAGTTCATAAAACCTTTTCTTTTTTAATTTGATCTGTCGCCGGAGATGTTTATCACCTCATGACGACCATCGTCGCCTATCGATGTCTATCGCCCCACAGCGACTCCGTCGCCACCATTCACCGGCGATGGAGAACCTCATTGCCCAACGACAAAGGTAAACTGAGAAGAGGGGTAAAAGTTTTTTTTTTATGATGCCAGTGATGATCTAACCGACGAACCACATCGCCCCACGACGATGATCCATCGGTTACCTGCAACCTGACGACCAGAACCCTCCACCGACGACATTCCTTGGCGACCTCAGTGCAAGCATATCCCCTTGTAGCCCGACGACCACATGTAAAACCCTCGATCCTCTATTTTTTTCATATACAGAGGGTCGCTCGGGCTGCAAGCGTCACCGACATACGGCTACCGGGAATAGCAGTCGCCCCACAGCGATAGTCATCGACGATCGATGCCCCACGTTGCTCTACGGTGACGAGCAGTCACCTTATAGGATGACTCTATCGTCGGTGAAGGTTGTGGCCCCATGAAAACAGTCTACCGAGAAACCAGTGACCCATGTTGCCCAAAGGCGACATGCGGTCAACATGCCTAAATTCAGAAAATGCTGAAAGGGCCAACTCACACCCATGTGTAGCGGAATGTGTGGTACGTGGGCCCATAACACAATGTTGGCATTTCCTGCAAAATAAAACACTAAAGCGTACATGATGGCGTGTGAGTGAGGGTGATCAATGCTTTCCTCAGTCGGTCGACGCTCATGATGAGACAAGGCCTAAGGTCGACGGTGAGCAAAATTTGTACCATGTAAACCTTATGTGGTATATAGGGTAGGCTAATATGCTATGAATCTCTCATCATTTTCATGACAGCCTACCCCCTTATATAATGAGAGAAAGAGGCAGTTATGTAAAACCCACGTTTAAAAAAAAAATTGTATCGAACCCCTCTTCCTCACTCCCCCTCTCTGTCACCTCGCCGGGAGGCCAACAGGCGGCTCACAGCCCCTGCCGTGGCCTCCCACCTCCCTTGTGCCCATCGGGGCCCCGATAGGTGGCCTACGGGGCCCCATTCGTTCCCTTTTCCCTCTGGGGTTCGCCGGAGTGCCGGCAGGGGACCAATGGCCTCTGCGACATCCCCTCTCCCCTGTGGATGATAGGGCGACCGACGGGAGGCCGGTTGCCCTCCCCGTCACCCCCCATCCCGATCTCTTTCTCTTTGTCAGCAGAGGTTGGCCCCCTGCCGCCTCTCGACTGTCGGCAAAGGCTGGCCCCTGCCACCTTTGATGTCGTCGGCAGGGGCTGGCCCCCCTACCGTCTTGTGCTTTCGGCAGGGGCTGCCACCCCTGCCGCTTCGATGCTGTCGGTAGAGGCTAGCCCTCTGCCGCCTCGTTGCTATCGGTAGGGGATGGCCCCCTGCCGCCTCGCTGTTTTCGATAGGGGCTCATTCCCTGTCGCTCCGCTGTTGCTGGCAAGCAGGGGCTCGCCCCCTGTCACTGTTTTGTTTTCGGCCAACAGAGGCACACCCCTGCTACCTTGCTGATTTTCGGCAGTGGCTCGTCCCTGTCGCCTAATCCTACCCATGCCCTCGTCGCACCATTAATTAGATTAGCATAATTAAATGTTTCACACTCTTGCAGATTTACGCAACGGGTCCCGTTCGCGCTCCGCGGCCTGACCCTCGTATCATCTACACTCGTAGACACACACAGTTGTGCGACATTCCAAGGTAGGGGAAAGTCGCATGAAGAGTTTGTATGAATGAAATAAGATATAAGGATTTCATGATCTAATGGTTTATTTGGCATACATGCTTACCTATAGGATTACTTAACTGGTGATTGTCTGTGTTGTGTTTCCGCATCCATATTCTTTTGAAATTACATGCTTATTGTGAGCTCTACGAGTAGACTTGTTGCTAGAATGATCTTATTGTTGTATTTCTGCCTTGCTCACTGTTGTAAGTTACTGTAGATGCCTTACTGGATATTGCCTGATGAATCTTGTATGAGACTTCTTGCTTCTTAATATTCGAGCATGCCAAGTATAATACTGATTTTATAAAACACTGTGATGGGTTATCTATCGAGAAACCCATGAACTTACTATTGTAATCAGACCTTAAGACAGGTATGATACAAATAGTACGGGAGGTCATTGAGTACCTCAAAGTGAACCATCAACACTTTATTGATATCAATGAGATAATACCTACATCCACAGGTCAATTGCTCTTAGAGCAATACATGTCATGTATGAACCAAAAGAATCACAAGACATTATTGTTGCCCTCTCATCATAGTCGTACTTCTAGGAAGGTACGATCATACTTCTAGACAAGTACGTCCCTTGTGTGTTATGATGTTTGGGGGATGAGGTCGTAGCAACCTCGAAACGTGCTTGTAGCACAATGCTGAGATCACATAAATGGTGACAACTCACCTTCACAGGCAAGATGCTCGAGTGGGTCAAATAGACCAGAGCATGTAGGATGGGGCAGCGGTTAAGAAACCCCTGTCGTACCCATTCGACCCTTCACGGTTCATCAAGGGAGAGGATGGATGGTACAAAAAATCCGATGGACAGGTTGTTAACAACCACCCCACAGGCAAAAGACTCGGCTTCCCCAGTCATCGGAGTTAGGGGAATTGGGATTACCATAAATTATCCTAGGTGGTAACTCCCAGGTACTTCTGCAGAAGTTGGATGCATCCATGGGCCACGAATGCCTTTGAGGATTTACTCTCTTGGTCACTAACCGTCCCCTTAGGAGCGGACTCAGTCAGCCATCCGGGTTAATGAAAACACCTGACATAATATACCCCCGGATCGGTCCCGGCTGTTTCTACGTTTCGTATATGTGTGTACCCACAGGCCAGTTAATATCAGAATTTAAAGAATATCTTTTTGAATAGTTGTAGCTGATTGAGACTTACACTGCTCGAACTGCTTCGAACAATATCTCTTTACATATATTACACTTGTTAGAATAGATTACAACTGTATTAATTGTTTTAATATCATAACTGCTTATCTCATAAATGTCCTGCTTTATTTTCATTCTACTTATCTATTTGTGCACCTACTGGTTTGTTATGAAACTGACCCATTTCATGGGCAGGTGAGGAGTAGGACTTCACAGGCGGCCGATGGCGTGGTGCAATATGGCTCAAGATTTACCTTCTTTCTGCTGGTGGCTTGGCTCTGAGTCTTTTTGGAGTTTTTCTTTAGATTATTGAACTTTGGGAAAATGCTCATTTTGTAATAAACTGCAGATTTTTAATCTATTGCCTTATTTCCTCAATTCCTTTAAGTTGTTGTTCATGTGAATGATGGTTTTTCAGCTAATGTACCTAGGATTGTTGACTTGTACTCCTTTCTAAAGGTCTTCCGCTGCCGTTTTTAAAAGTAAAAACTTTAAATCTTTGGAAGGTTTTTCAATAATATTTTTGAAATCACAAGTCGAAATTTTGGGGCGTTACAATTTGGTATCAGAACCATATCAGAAAGAGGTAATCTTGACTATTGAGCATCTCATCGCACTGTAAGTAAGTCTTTGATAGTTTATAACATGTTTAGACTAAATTATATTCTTGTTTTTATTCATAGTACCGTCGGATAGATGGATCCGGTTGCTGGTTCTAGTGGTAGTCACGGTAGGGGCACGCGTAGGGTGCGTGGCCATCCCGTTAGGGAGAGGGGTGGACATGGGATGTTCAGGGCTGGTTACTGGGCTAACCGCCCTCCTCTACCCATCTTTACGGATGAGCAAGGCTTCCCACTACTGATCGCCTACCAGATACCCTTGACAGCAACGTGGGCTGAGGTGTATGCTCGAGAAGGTGGTTTCGCGCCTTCACATGTTTGGGTGCACCATCAGACACCACAAGAGTCATCGAGAGATTTTGTTCCCTCTGAGTTAGCAGATGAGTGTGTTTTCTGTGGAGAATCAGGGCACACCATGGATGCCTTTCGCCGCAAGGCCAAGCAAGATGGCAAGATCGCAATTTCGACTATAGGCGAGCAACTACCACCTCCAGCAGACCCAGTGGGCGGTGTATCACTCACATACACGCCTGCAACTGATTCGTCAAGTTATAGTCTTGGCTCACCGAAATATACTCCGGCGACGCCCCTCTACGGGCAGGAGTCCTCCTACGGGGGAGCCACTTCCCTTCACCCCTAAGCGCAGATTCAGGCGCACAAGCAATAGAAGGGAATATCTTAGGAAGTACTCTAGCCGTCCCTAAGGGGAGGTAGCACCTACCCAGTTTTGTTGGAGTCTGTAAACTCATTTAAAATTACATAATAGAACTTTTGCTTGTGTACCAACACTACTGGATTCAAAATAAATGACTTTCATAATAAAGATCTATATTTTTGCCTTTGCTCCCATACCTATGTCTTCTTGTGCTTCTTCAGTATTTTTGACTCTTAACCTTGGTTGCTTTTTAAGGATGACGGGAAACTCAAGCAACAACATGGCTGAGGAGTTGCGTGAGCAGAGGGGATTCATGATGGATACCCTTAACTCCTTGGCAGAGGCAATTCGTAACCAGGGTCGCCCCCAGTAGGATCCGAGTTCTCTTGTTGGGAATACACCAACTGCCACGTATGAAAAATTTCTGAAGCTTGACCCTCCTACCTTCTCTGGCAAGGTTGACCCTGACTTGGGGAAGAGTTGGGTCAAAGAGGTGGAACGGGTGTTCCAAGTGTTGTCTGTTCCCGACAATAAGAAGACGATGTTTGGGTCCTTTCGATTGAAGGACGACGCTCGCGAGTAGTGAGACACTACCCGGGAGATGCAGTTCCCATGTGCGGAGGTGATTCCTTGGGAGGCCTTCCGGAGGGATTTTCTCGGAAACTACTTTCTTCCTCATGCGAGGGAAAAGAAGAAGGTGGAATTTCTGGAGTTGTGCCAAGGCAGCTTAAGTTTGAACGAATATGTCACCAAATTTCAACGGTTGGAGCGCTACTGTCCTCACCTATTCGAGGATGATCATGAGCGGGCTGGGAAGTTCATTCACGGACTGAAGGAAGGACTCAGGCATAGGGTTCTCACCAGCATGCCCACAACTTTTTATGCGGCGGTAGCAGCAGCCACCCTATTGAACGAAGATTTGGAGCGTTCAAAAAGTGTGCAAGTCAAAAAGTCACCCACGACAGGTGGTGATCAGAAGAAGACCTATTCTGGCAGCCCAGGGCAGCGGCCACCATTACCAGTGAAGAATGAGGGAGGGAAGAAACAGTTCCCTCCGGCAAAGCGCCAACGACAGCAGGGCCATCCACCGCCTAGACAACCATTTGGAGATAACTTCCCCAAGTGCAAGAGGCCTCACGTAGGACAATCTTGTCTGCGGGACACTGGCAGATGCCTGTACTGTGGCAAGATGGGTCATTTCATACTCGACTGCCGAAAGAAAGCAGCAGATAACCTCAAGCGAACCGACAACGTATCTCAACCTCCTCGACCACCTTATCAGCAGCAACAGCGAGCGCAACCAAGCAGTGTCAGGGAGCCAGGTCGAATTTATGCAGGCACAGTCGATCAATTGACAAAAGGGGATCTCGTTCAAGGTACCATTCTTGTTGCTGGTCAAGCAGCTTTTGAACTCTTTGATTGTGCTGCTACACACTCGTTTGTATCAGAAAAAATCGTAAAACAATTGCATATAACTGTAAAATTGTTATCATCACAAAATTTTTAACTTTTTGCGAGTCAAACTGACCTTTGAAAAAGATTTTGAAAATAACTCGCCTTGGGGATGCAGCTGCAATGGAGAAAGGTGGAGGTGCTGGAGAGGAGAGAGAAGCCACGAAAATTTGAGAGAAAAAGAGCTCCTTTTGACCTCTTGAAGTCCCCCTTTTTATAGTTTTTCAAAACCCATGTAATTAGGATTAATTAATACCTAACTTTGACTTTTTCAAATTCTATCTAAAACCACCAAGGGAGGACGATTTTTTGTGGTTTCCTAACCCTAAATGAACTCTAACTAAACCTTAATTAACACCTAATTAAACCCTAAAAAGTCCAAATGTGGCACCACCTAGTATGAACCCACATTTGGTTTTTAAAACCTGAATTTAAAACCTTTAAAAACCAATGGTTTAAAACTTAAATAAAATGGATTTTTAAAATTGATTTTGACTCCTCTAAACCCCTAACCTAACTAGGACAATGACTAACCCTAGTCTAACCTTGACTTCTTCAAATGTGGCGCCACCCTGAGTGGGCTCCACTCGAATTTTCAAAAAATGATTTTAAAACTTGAAAATGAGAGGTTTTTGAAAAGAGATTCAAAAGTAGACTTGAAATCAAAAGTTTTGAAATGGCATAGAGTTCCAACTGGGTCAGAACTCCTCTGGATATGGCTCCAACTGAGTGGACCCCACATCAGAGTTTTGAAAATTTGAAATAAATATTGAAAATGGCTTTGAAAAAGGGTTAAAATCAATAGTTGAAATTCAAAGTTTTGAAAGTAGAGTCTCAAGCGAACTGGAACTCCGGGTTAGAGTTCTGAACTTTTAGAACTCTGAGATTTTGGGATTTTAAAAGCCAAGTGAAGGAATTTTTAAAAGAATTTATCAGAAATTTGTAAAACAAGTCGAAAAATACAGTCAGGGTTAGATTCCTAACTCGACCGAACTCTGAAATAGAGTCCTGAATGACCTAATTTTTGAAAACAAATAGAAATAAATGAAAATTGAATAAAAACAGACTTCAAAACAGACTTCTGACTGGACTAGGACTCCGGGACAGAGTCCTAATCGGACTAAAACTCTAGATTTTTTTTGGTATTTTTCTGAAAAACGGATTAAAGAACTTGTGAAAGCAGTGAAAACAATAACAAATATTGAAATAAAATAGAGTTCTGATTCAACTGAGACTTTGAGGACAGAGTCCTAATTGAACTAGGACTCTCAGATTTTTTGGATTTTCTGAGAAAACAAATGAGAGAATTTTAAGAAAACAGCTAAAAACATAATGAAATTGAAGTTTTAGTTTAGAGTCCTGATCTGATTAGGACTCTGAGAAAGAGTCCTGATTCGATCAGAACTCTAAGAAATTTTGGTTTTCCGATAAGTAAATGATGAAATTTAAGCAAAGCTTTTAAAAATCAGTGAAAATGAAGTATGAAAACCAATTTTGGATAGAGTCCTACTTCGATCAGGACTCTGGGGTAGAGTCCTGATTTGATTAGGACTCTGAGATTAAACCTCAGAATTTTGAAATTCTTTGATAAAAGTGTAATAGTTTTGGTAGATTGAAAGATTTCTGAAAGATTCTCTCAAAATTAAAATCGGGATCAGAGTTCTGATCCAACTAAGACTCTCTGAACAGAGTCTTGTTTTGACTAAAACTCTGAGTTTCTGACTCATTTTAAAAGATTTGATTGAAAATGGATAAAATAGCTGTAAAAGATTAGAGTCCTAATCCGATTAAAATTCTGAAGAAGTGTCCTGATTCGACTGGACTCTTGAAGAAGAGTCCTGATTCAACTAGGACTCTAAAATTTTGGCCAAAACAGAAGATCTTGAAAGGTTCTCTTCAAAAACAGGTAAAAAGGTAGTGAAAATTAGAGTTTTGATCCAACTAGGACTCTAAAATTTTTGAGATTTTTGATAAGTGAAGGAATCCAGAAGCGACACCACCTAAATGGGTCTCATCTGAGAATTGAAATCAATTGAAATTGAGTTTGAAATGAATCCAGATTGTTTTCTGAGAAAATATTTCAAAATATAAAGTCCTGGGGTTGGAAAATGACATAATGTTGAATAAAAACCCAGGTTTTGAAATTGATTTCGAAAGAAAAAGTTTTAAAATTCAAATCTGGATTAAATATTTTGAAAACATGAGTGCTGGATCTCGAAAATGGGATGCAATGACATGCAATGCAATGAAATGGTATGCCGAATGCATGCAATGATATGCAATGACTCATAAAATGTAAGTACTGGATGAGGGTGAAAATTTGGGGTGTTTACAGATGCCCCTCTTTGTTGCTAAGCCGGTTAATAGCTGAGCTTTGTGGCAAAGAAAACACACCAAATTTGGACTATATAAATGCCCCAGTTAGATGAATCTGACTGGGTATGAAAGAATTAATCCAAGTGATGATGGTAGATATGAAATGGAGAATAAGGAGAAAATTTTACTTCAAAAAGAAGTGAGATTCAGGTTTTGCCCTTAACCTGGATGGGACAGAAAATACCTCGTGTAGAAACAAAGCTCAGGTTTAACCCTTAACCTGACCGGGAAATGAAATACCTCATCAAAATAAAGCTCAGGTTTAACCCCTTATCCTGACCGAGAAATGAAATACCTCATCAAAGGAGGCTCAGGTTTGTACCCTTATCCTGATTAGGCAATGAAATACCTCATCAAAGGATGCTCAGGTTTGTACCCTTATCCTGATTGGGCAATGAAATACCTCATCAAAGGAGGCTCAGGTTTATACCCTTATCCTGATTGGGCAGAAATGAACGGAATCCTCGAAAGAAGAGACCGTGATGGAACCTTCAGATTTTGCAAAATAAATCCATTAGGGGTTTTGCAAAAGGATGGAATTGGGGTCCCTAAAGTTTTGAAAAAGGGGTTTGATTTTGGGCGCCTCATTGCTGAGACTAAATAACTTTTGGAATTGCCTTTTGCTGGAATATGATTGGTGGCTTAACCTCAAGCCGAAATTGGACTGTATATGGTGGGACAGTGGGGACACAGGGAAGTGTGCGAATCTGAGAGCCCAAGCGCTCAGATTATATTAAAGAAGGGAAGGAATCTTGAAAACTCCCATTATCAAGTCCTAAAAGGGATAACCACTGATGTCAAGATGCGCCAAAGATAAGCCTCAAGCCCTTGCTTCACGCCAGGATAGCTAAAAAGTATTGTCAAAATGTTGAAAATTATTGTTGATTCAAAGTAATTGAAAATGATACACATTGTTTCGAAAATATTCCCTCTTTTCTACCTGAAGTATTACCTCCGACTAGGCTTAACTCCGTAGAATCAAGATTCAAATTCAAATTCAAATTGCTTGCAATTGGATTTCTTCCAAGGAAGCTATCAATTTCCTTGATATGAACAGAAAAGAAAGTATTCTTGATATTGCGAAAATCATTGGTGAAAGAATATTGATAATAGAATTTCACAAAACTAAAGAAGATTCTTGATAGATTCAGCAGTCTGATATCCTGGGATTCTTTTCTCACGATGATCTTTCTTCCTGTACTTTTTTTTTCGACAGAATTGGGTCTTTTGGCTTTTTGGGGAATTCATTACATCATCCTTCATTTTGGAGATGTCATAGCTTTTTCTCTCTTTTTAGAAGGGTACATTACAAACTCCTTCATCTCAGAGATGTTCAGATCCTTCTTTTCACTCAGGGATTATATTGAATGGTTATTGGCTCATGGGTTGGAAATTTCTTGGTGATAGTAGAAATTAAATACCTTTTAGGGTTTGTCGAGAGGCTCATCGCAGTCGCCTTCATCTTGACGGTGCTCTGAACTTTCCCTAGAAGGATCCGTCACAAACTCTGTCATCTTATAGATGATTCAAATCTTCTTTGGCCTCGGGGGTCTACTCGCCTAATTCGTCTTCATCTTGACGACAGTTGAGAGATCCATTTTGCAGATATTTAATTGCGGCTTAGGTGATTAAGGAGATATGGAGATTGCATGGATTTTTTTTTTCTGTGTTCCCCAGGATATTTTGACTGCTTTTATTTTCCAAGAATGATCTTTAAAAATGTGCCATTGACTGCGATCAATATCGATCACTTATTGCTTCGCGACAACATTGAATTTTCTTTGCTGGCCATATCGAGGATTTATTCTGCATCCTTTTGGTTGGCCAATAGAAAGATTTTGAATTTTGAATCGTTTTTCGCGAAAGCTTTGTCATTTTGGAAGTAATACTGAAGGTATTCTGAGGTAATGTTTTTGTGCAATAAAGATTTTGAAATCAACAAATATTTAATGACAAATTGACAAAATTTTCTTGAAATCTTTTGTGAAAGCGAGCACTTAAAGCACAACGCAACACATCCATGACTAAACTGAATCCTGAAAAGACTTAGTAAGAGATCAACTCGAAGGTTAGGTTTGGTTTTGATTTACCAGCTCGAAAGCAGGATTTGTTGACCGACTAGCTCGAAAGCAGGATTTGTTTTGACTTACCAGCTCGAAAGCAGGATTTGTTGACCGACCAGCTCGAAAGCAGGATTTAATTTGACCGACCAGCTCGAAAGCAGGATTTGATTTGACTTACCAGCTCGAAAGCAGAATTTGTTGATCGACCAGATCGAAAGCAGGATTTAATTTGACCGACCAGCTCGAAAGCAGGATTTGTTGATCGACCAGCTCGAAAGCAGGATTTGTTGACCGACCAGCTCGAAAGCAGGATTTGATGACCGACCAGCTCGAAAGCAGGATTTGTTGACCGACCAGCTCGAAAGCAAAATTTGTTGACCGACCAGCTTGAAAGCAGGATTTAATTTGACCGACCAGCTCGAAAGCAGAATTTGTTGACCGACCAGCTCGAAAGCAGGATTTGTTGACCGACCAGCTCGAAAGCAGGATTTGAAAATGATTGACATTAATGAAGTTGTAACCCGAAGGCTTGGAAAGGGATAGGTATTGATAAAGTTGTAAACTGAAGGTAGCATCATGACTGATGTTGGTAAGATTGTAACCCTAAGGCTTGAATTAAGAATCTGATAGAGTGGGCGGCCCAGAGGCCTAATTGATCAAATTGGATGATCTGGAGGTCAAGATTTGAGAATTACATGACCCGAAGGTCGAAATTGGGAGTCGAACGACACAAGGGATTGAAATGGGAAATCAAAGGTTGAGATTGAAAAATTGAATAACCCGAAGGTCGAAGTTGAGGATTTGAATGACCCGAAGGTCGAAATTAGAATTTGAGTGACCCGAAGGTTGAAATAGAGAATCGGAAATCGGAAATTGGAAATTGGAAATTGGAAAATGGAAATTTAAAAATTGGAAATTGGAGATTTAAAAATTGGAAATTTAAAAATTGGAAATTGGAAATTAGAAGTTTAAAATTTGGAAATTGGAGATTTAAAAATTGGAAATTTAAAAATTGGAAATTTTAAAAATTGGAAATTTTAAAAATTGGAAATTTTAAAAATTGGAAATTTTAAAAATTGGAAATTGGAAATTAGAAATTGGAAGTTTAAAAAAATGGAAATTGGAGATTTAAAAATTGGAAATTTTAAAAATTGGAAATTGGAAGTTTAAAAATTGGAAATTGGAAATTGGAAATTGGAAATTGGAAATTGGAAATTGGAAATTGGAAATTGGGAAATGGAAATTGGAAATTGGAAATTGGAAATTGGAAATTGGAAATTGGAAATTGGAAATTGGAAATTGGAAATTGGAAATTAGAAATTGAAAATTGGAAATTGGAAATTGGAAAGTTTGAAATTTGAAATTGGAAATTGATTGACCTAGAGGTCAAAATTTGAAATTTGAAGTTTGAAATTTGAAATTGGAAATTGGATGACCTGGAGGTCAAAATTGTGAATTGGTTTACTGGGAACAACATGGGTTCTGTAGGGATTCAGCCTAAGAACGACATTGATTCATTGGGAACGACATGGGTTCTGTTGAGAACGACATTGGTTCACTTGGAATGACATGGGTTCTGTAGGGATTCAGCCTAAGAACGACATTGGTTCAATTGAGAATGACATTGGATCCGCAGGGGTTCGACCTACGAACTATCAATTCCATAGGGATTTAACCTAAGGATCATAGTTTAAGGAGAAATGATTCCAACTTGTGAGCTTTAAATGGACCAGGTGCTAAACTGGGTTTTTGAGGGAAGATTCGAATCAGAATTCAACTCTTCAAGGAAAAACTAGATGGATTGGATTTTGAAAGAAAATTTGAGTCGGAACTCGGATCTTCTAGACCAACTCGCAGGATAGTTTGAGTAGAAGTTCAAACTTTTAAAGGAAAGCTAGGCGGATTGGATTTGGAAGCAAATTCAAGTCGGAACTCTAATTTTCTAGACCAACTCTGAAGGAAAAGAAAACTCGGGTCGGAACCCGAATCTTCGAAGGAAAACTAAATCCATTGTGGAAGGAAAAGAAATTCGAGTCGAAACTCGAATTCTGGAGGAAAACTAGATTAACTAGAAGGAAAAAAGATTCGAGTCGGAACTCAAATCCCGAAGAAAAACTAAACCGGTTAGAAGGAAAGGAAATTCGAGTCGGAACTCGGATCCCGGAGGAAAACTAGATCAACTAGAAGGAAAGAAGATTCAAGTCGGAACTCAAATCCTGAAGGAAAACTAAACCGGTTAGAAGGTGTGAACACCCCAAATTTTTCAAAATCTTTTAAATATTCCCTTATTGCCCCTAAATTCATTTTTTTTGAGCAAATGAGTCATTTCAAATCTAAATTCCAGTTCATTTCTCAAGTTTTATTGAAATTAAATTCATTTCATATGATTAAATTGATTTCGGATCTGGATCCCTTGTCCAGACCCAAATCTTAGTCTCATTGTCTAAATTTTAAATTAAAAACTATAGAAAATACCAAAAATAGTTTTAAATAGCTCGGACAGTCCATCAGACATCCGTTTGGATCCATCGTGTTGTATTTCTCGATTCGAGCATCAAAACTCGAACATTTTCTCAAAACCTGGGTCCAAACCCATTCTTCTGATGAAATTTCTCCAAAATAACCCTGATTTTTAGAAAAACCTTTCTGTTATGAATATTTTGAAATTTTGTAAAATTAGTATTAATTTTCTTAGTTTTTAGAGTTTTGTTTTCAAAAATACAAAAATATGTTTAAAATTTCAAGAAAAAGAACAAAAAATAAGAAAATCGAAGAAAAATCCAAAAAATTCAGAAAATATGCAGTTAATCTCTTTTGAAAATTATTTAGAAACCTTGTTTTTGAGAACCCTCTCTCTTAAAGCCATTTTTCCAGAAAATTCTTAACAGAGAACCCCTTTTCAAAGTTTTTAAAAGATTTTTTGGACCTCCCTTGTAAAAAATGTAACGGCCTCCTGTTATAAAACAGGAGGCGCAAAGGGTCTTCGGCATCCATCCTTCACCTCTCCACACCGCTCTTCACCTCTTTATCCACCCTTCAGAATTTCAATAGAAGATCGAACCAAAAGAGGAACGCCTCCTTCAAAACCTCTGCAACATCTTGGTAAGTCCTCCTCCCCCCCCTCCTTATTAACTTCAAGCTTTTTGTCAACCTTTCCCCTTTTCGTCTTTGATCCCCATTAACGCACCCATGGGAGAATTGGGTTGCTTATAGCAATGCCAATCCTCCCCCTTCTGCAACAGCAAACAGAGGGAGCAATCCCAACATTTACATACCCGTTTGATTCTAGTTTTCTAATTAGATCTAATATCCTTTACATTACTTTTTATATTTTCGTTTTATATACTCCAGCTTATCTTTCCTTTTTGTTCTTGAGGCTATGTGATCTCATCGGCCCCTTCTCAATTTAACTTCATTTTAGTTTTAGAAATGATTTCCTCAATGACACCCGGTCCGATCCAGTATTAGACCGGGTTCATCTGACGGAAATTTGTTTTTGACATCATACTTCCCCTGAATCCTGATGTTCCCAGCAATTTCGATTTTCTTTCATATCAAATCCTCTTTAATGATCAAATTATATTTTGGTAGTCATTTGATTTTCGAATTTTATGCTTTATCTTGTGATTATCCGTTTCTAGTTGATTTCCCGCTGCGATCATCATCGTCATTTTTTTTTACGATCTCATTTAGAACATCATTTCATCCCATTTCCTGCGTTCATGAACATTTTGCTATCTTTGGAGACTTCGTTCAGTCATACGGGCCTCACCCTATACTAGCAGCCTATTGCGAAAGAAATTCAGATTAGATTTGTTGAAAAAAATTCGGTATCTGGCCTAGGTTTATCGAGTAAATGGCTCCCCATTGATTGCCGTCTGATTTTTCTTTCTTAGCACTTGAGGTCTGCAGACACGCCCGTGCGATGGCTGCTATGGTCACTATCTTTATATTTCAAATTTTTTTTTATACCCTGTTTCAGCATTTCTCACATCATTTATGCTTCTCATGTGATCATACCTGACATACGGTGATGCTCTCTTTGATTAAATGCCTTGAACGATTTCTGCCTTGATGAATTTCTTCTTCTTCTTTTTTAACTGTTTGAATGTTGGGGGGGGAGATGCCTCTGATAGGAGATGCCTTTATTATGATCACACGCTCATCAAAATTTGTCAAGGCTTTGTCATTCAGAGGATCGTAGAGGTTCATCCTACTCCGTACTGGCGGTGCCAATGATGGCGGATACAAGGCCTCTAAATATGTTGTCATTTGCTTACATGGGGGAATTCTTCTTATGCATACCATTTTGAATAGCCTGTCCATTAGTTGGCTATCACTTTTTGGACAGATCGCAGCTGCATGGAATATTGTAGGTGTCTTTGTCATTATGGTTCTCGTACCTGCTGTGGCAACTGAGAAGGTAAGTCTTGAGTTTGTTTTCAAGCATTTTAATACACAAAATGATGTTGGGATCTGAAGTAAATTGTACATGTTCATACTGGGACTACTTATGAGTCAGTATACCCTGACTGGTTATGATGCATCAGTCCATATGACAGAGGGGACCAAGTATGCAGATAAGAATGGACCAAAAGGAATAATTATTTCTACTGAGATGTCCATCATTGTCGGTTGGGCGTACTTGGCATCACATTTGCTATAACCAACATCTCATATGTTTTAAGCGGTAAAAATGTGGCTGGTGGTTATGCTATTGCCGAGGTTTTCTACTTGGCTTTCAAGAACAGATATGGCAATGGAGTTGGAGGTATCATTGGCCTCGTAGTGGTTTCCATTGCCATCTTCTTTGGTGGCATGAGTTCAGTAACAAGAAATTCTAGGATGGCATATGCCTTCTCAAGAGATGGATCTATGCCATTCTCATCATTGTGGCATAAAGTAAACAAGCAGGAGGTTCCAATAAATGTTGTTTGGCTTTCAGTGTTTATTTCATTTTTCCATGGCGTTGTCTACAGATGGTATTTCCTAAACAGTAATATCACTTTTCATATCGTAGCATATTCATTGCTTCCATGCTGCTATAAGCACCTTATCACCATTCATCCTTATTATACATTTTGAAACTCACTCCTGCAAAATCACCTACAGCTTCAACACCCAGCCTGCCACTTTCCCTGTTCATCACTTAATTGTCCTTCCTCTATACATCTTCTCCTGCAGCATCAGAAGTACTACATATTCATTTGTCACCTACAATTACTTCCAGCTCTTGCACTATCTCCATTTTACAGCAGCATTGTTGCCGCTATCTTTCAGAACCCTGCTGTAACTTGTCACTCATACCTTCATCATACTCTCTTCAGCCCAGCTACTTCTACTTCTTTCATGCAAAACACCAGTTAATTCTACCTACTTCCTGCAAGACACTACCAGCATCTTAGTGCTTATATTGTTTATCTCCTGCATCAGCCACCAAATAGCATCTTTTACAACCCCTCTTTCATTATCAACCCCTGCATGCTCCAGCAGCACTCCGCACCTGCTTTAGCTTCAGTTTCAACCCCAGCTGCATAACAACCCCATTGCACATGCTATGACCCCTTGCATATTCAAGGCATAGCAGCTAAGGAGCTGTTGTAATCCCCTACCATCACCCACCTTGCAAATCCACTCCTTTACCTACAACTAGCCATTCCATCACCCTGTTGCTACAATGTTGTTTGCAGCAACCTGTGCATATACCATCTCCTGCACCTTGCACTAAACTCCATTCAGCCTTCCTCACATCCACAGCCTCACACAGCCACTATCTTCAAATATCTATATAATATGTACCCCCCTGTGCATCTTGGCCTCACAATCAGTTTTTCCTCTTTTTGTTTCTACCCATCACCTTGTATATACATCTGCTGAGTGCCTCCATTTGTATCTTATCTGCACTCCCCAATACTCATACTTCACAGATACCCATGCTGCACCACCCTGTCATTCCCTGAACAACAAGTATGCCATGGCTTCACACCTATTTCCTTTCACTTTCACAGCATAGGAATTCTATCTACAGTAGCATGCATCTTATGTTTACCTTATGTACCCTGTTTCCTGTAACCTATTCACATCCCCTCTTGCATGTCTCCACTACACCTTCCACAACACATCCCTCACCAGCTCATTTCAACATTTGCTTGCAGCAACCCTTGCTGCACTATATCACCATCATGTCATTGTAAAGGTAATGGTGGTTTCACCACTGCTGCACTTATCTCCAGTCCTTGCTGTCACCATTCTTTCGGTTACTTACCACTTGCCATACTTTGCCACTTCAATTATCCCTTGTACCACCTACAACCACCCTCCTTATTGACTCAACTCCATTGCATATATTCTTATTGTGGATAATACATACAGCACCTTGTTACATATGTAATATCATTATATTATTGCATCCGTAGCCATCATTGTCTTATCACCTGCCTTCACCATTTCCAATTCCCAGCCAACACACAGTTCCCGATACCCCAAGGTTTTAACCTCAACAGGCCACAATTTTGTAGGCATTAGCAGCTACATTGCAGCACCTTGTTTATATCAAGTATTCTTCTACCTCCATGTTATACATATATATGTATACATACATATATATATATATATATATATATATATATATATATATATATATATATATATATAAACCCATTTGGCTATCCTTCTATACCTTAGATCATCCATGTTGTTTTATGAGGTATTAAGTATAAGGTAGGTATATGAATGTCTCATAATTTGCATCTTTTAAATCGATATGATATATGTAAGTTCTCTTTTATACTAACTGAGTGTTTTGCAGGGAATACATGGAAAAGATCATTACTTAGAGTTATAAATTTAAATTTTATGTAATAGTTAGATCTTAATGAGAATTCACATTTCCTGTTTTAGATATAATGAATGAGCATTGTAAATATCATGAATTACTTGTTCTTCATGCATTTTTTTTCTTTATTTCTCAAAACCTCACATTGGTGAAACACGAATGGCACGTGCACCATTTCGTAAGAGGTAAATTAATCCTAAGTTGATGATTTACATCAACGACCATAGTCGGGATGTAAACAAGACTTAGGATTTTTATCTTTTACGAAATAACACTGGATCCACACTGGATCCATTTTCAAAATCCATCATATTTTCCTTAAATATTTTCTTCTTTTATCAGAATTTAACTTAAAAATTAATTCAAAATATATACCAATGGCCATAGTCAGGGTATATTGAGAGTTAATTTCATTTTAAATTCTATAAAAGCACCAAATGTGTTTTATTCTTCTCTTGAATTTAAATATAGATTATTATATAATACATTCAATGACCATAGTCAAGGATGTATTATATCTTCAATCTTGTTTTAATTCATCTAAAGAATGAAATAGCTTTTCAAAATCCAAATTCAAAATTTTAAATTCATCATTTAGGATAGAATTGCATCATATTTCCTCTTCAAAAACTCCAAGTAATGTAAATATTTTTCTCAAATCTATCTTCAATCCTTATCAAATCTAATTCATTCTTTCAATTTTCAAAATTCTATTTCATTTTCAAATCTCAAAAGTCCAATCTAACTTTGAGATTTCAAATTCATTTTATATTCAAATTTAAATCAGATTTCAAAATTTAATTTAACTTTGAAATTTCAAATTCATTCATATTCAAATACTCCAAATCAAATCCAAAGTTCAATTTAACTTTGAGATTCCCTTCATCTTCTAAATTTTAAATTCAAACTTCAAAATTCAAGGTCTAATTTGACTTTGAAATTCATTTGTATATTCAAGATTCAAATTCTAAATTCCATTTTTTAAATCTGGAAGTTCTTGATTCATCTTCTGAATTTAACAAACTCCAAATTCATTTTAGGATCCAGGATTCAACACTCATATTGGATCTCAGACTTCAGATCCAATTCCTCTTTAAGATCCAAACTCCAATTCCACTTTTGGATCTCAGACTTCAAATCCAATTTCCTTATAGGATCCAGAACCAATTTCACTTTGGATCTTAGACTTCAGATCCAAATCCATCTTAGGATCCAGAGTCCAACTCTACATTGGATCTTAGACTTCAGATCCAAATCCATCTTAGGATCCAGAATCCAACTCTACATCGGATCTCAGACTTCAGATCCAAATCCATCTTAGGATCCAGAATCCAACTCTACATCGGATCTCAGACTTCAGATCCAAATCCATCTTAGGATCCAGAACCCAATTCTACATCGGATCTTAGACTTCAGATCCAAATCCATTTTCAGGATCCACAATCTAATTCTACTTTGGATCTTAGATTTCAGATCTAAATCCATCTTAAGATCCAAACTTCGGATTCGAATCCCAGATTTCAAATCAAATTTTATTCTCAAATCCAACTTTCAAATCCAATTTCAGTTCATTTTCAGATCCCTTTACAAATCATGTCTAGATTTCTTAAATTCATTTCTATACCATTTGGATTTCTCCGATCCATTCCAAATTTCAAATCTTAAATTCAATTCCACTTTTTATCTTATCTCTTTTCCTAAATCCAAGTTCAAAAACCTTGAAAATTTTCCTTTTCTTCCCCTTTATCTCAGCTTTAAATTATTCTCTTTCCAAAGTCAAGATTTATTCTTCCAAAGACTTAGAACTTCTCTGATCTATCTCAAGTTCTAATGTTAGATTCAATCATTTCTTCACTCCCTTATCAAGCTCATCTCAGAATACTTGGAAATTTCCAAAACATTCTTTTCAAAATTCAAAAGAGCATACATCTTTGCATTGCACAAGCATGACTCTCTGTGCATTTAGAGTTAGAATAAATTCTTAGATTATATTTAGGCAAAGCAAGAGGCATAGATTCGATCCTTGGTTCGATTACCCCTGATAAAGGTGTCAGGAACGGTCGAACCACGTACCGACGAGCGAATCCCGTCTCTCCATTTTCCCGCAATATTTTCAAAAACGGAGGCGAGTTATTTTCTAAATATTTTTCAAATAAAGGTCAAGTGAAAACCCGCAAAAGAGTTCCTTTTCTCTCTCTCTTTCTTTCTTTTCTCTTATCTCTTTCTTTCTTTTATTTTCCTCTCTTCAAAAAGGAGGAAAATAGAGGTTAGAAAAGGAAAAGAGAAGGAAGAGAGAGAAACCACAAGAGAGGAAAAATTTTGCGATGATCACAGAAGGAAAGGAAATTCGAGTCGAAACTCAGATCCCGGAGGAAAACTAGATCAACTAGAAGGAAAGAAGATTCGAGTCGGAACTCAAATCCCAAAGGAAAACTAAACCGGTTAGAAAAAAAGGAAATTCGAGTCGGAACTCGAATCCCGGAGGAAAACTAGATCAACTAGAAGGAAAGAAGATTCGACTCGGAACTCAAATCCCGAAGGAAAACTAAACCGGTTAGAAGGAAAGGAAATTCGAGTCGGAACTCGGATCCCGGAGGAAAACTAGATCAACTAGAAGGAAAGAAGATTCGAGTCAGAACTCAAATCCCAAAGGAAAACTAGATCAATGTGGACACTGAATTTTAAAGTGTACCAGTGCGAACACTGGATTTTGAAAATGTATCAATACAAGCATTATGTTTTGAAAAATTACCAGTATGAATACTGGGTTTTGGAAGATTACTAGTACGAGCACTGGGTTTGGAAAGATTACCTAGCACGAACACTGGATTTTTGAAGAATTACGAGCACGATCACTGGATTTTTGAAGAATTACCAGCACGATCACTGGATTCTGAAGAATTAGTAATTGATTTTGATGGAAGATTTTTAGTCTTCACCCACACGACGACTTGGACAATTGTCGGGGCCTCAGGATTTATCCCTTACCCTGAATGGGTAGTTTGATGCAAATGCAAATTGATGCAGATGAATGCAAATGAATGCATGCAAATGCAAATGAATGTAAATGGGTGCACATGCGTGCAAAATGAGAGATTTGTTTGATCCTGCCTGCATACAGGGTATTTGTAGATAAAATGAAAAATTAAAAATGCCCCAGTGTAATAGGGGAAGAATATTTTGAACAAAAGGATAAATGATTGATGTTCGAAGAGCGCTCTCTGAAGGTGACACGACAACTGGCTTTTGATTGATTCAGAAGAGACTCGGAAGAGGTCATTCCTCAGGAAAGAACATTTTGCAGAGAAGGAGAGTGAAAAGTGACATCAAGTCTATGAGGAAAATGGATAATTTATTCAATTATTGAAAAAAAATAACAAGTTGGTAAGAAAACTGGAACTGTATTGCCCAAAAGCAAAATGATTAAAGACGACATAGCCTTGACGCTGTTAGTTTCTTGGAAAATTTGATCAGGATGGTCAACTGGTATTTTCCTCATCTCCAATAGGGATATTCTTGTCGATGCAATCTTGAATGATATTCTTTAAGACGAAACAATTCTCAGTGTCATGTCCTACTGCCTGATGAACTTTGCAAAATCTTTCTTTGAATCTGCCCATGATTGTTGCGGGATCAACTGCTTTAGGTAAACAGATCATATCTTTTGCGAGCATGTATTCCAGAACACTCTCCAGTGTTTAGTCCAGAGGGGTGAACTTTCGATCCGTACTCCAATCCTTGCGCTTTGGCTTTTCTTGATCTTTTTCTTTATGCTGAGGACTAGATTGAAGAGGCCTATCATTGTTGGAGAACTTTCCTTTTTGGCCCTTAGATCCCTCTGAATAGTGATCATGATTATTCTTGTTGCTTTTGCTATCATTGGCAGAAAGAGTGAAGTGAGCCTTCAGAGATCCGACTGTATCTTTTGCAAGCATATATTTCAGAAAAGTCTCGAATATTTGATCCAATGAGGCGATCTTGCGATCCTGGTTCGGATCATCACATTGCACCTCTTGTCGAGTGCTTGATTTCTGCTGAGACTTGGATAAGACAATCGACTGGTATTCTTTCTTATTCTCAACGAAGAAATTCTTGTCGATATGATCTTGGACAATGTTCTTGAAGACGAAACAATGGTCGGTATCATGCCCTACCGCCCTATGGAATTTGCAGAACTGGTCTATGAATCTTCCCATGACTGTAGGAGGATTTGTGACTCTTGGAAGCTTTACCAATTCCTTGGCCAACATATATTCAATGATTTCATCGAGAGACTGCTCGAGAGGAGTAAACTGGCGATCGCAATCCCAGCTGTCCCGCTTTATCTTTTCTTTCTGTTGATTCAATTTTCCACTCTGCTTTAAAGATTTCTCTTTTTGACTTGTATGATTGTCTTTGTTATCTTTGCACCCATCACGGTTGGCATTGATAAAGAAGGCAGGATTCGTCTTCTTTTTTGAATCTTGATTATTCCTGACGGGGGTGATGCTCTTGTAGAGGTCTTTGCTTGTGAAGACCTTCTTGCCCTTGTCGCGGGCTTCCAAATCTTTAATCTTCTTTGCCATTTTCTTTAGTTGTATTTGGACTGGATCATCCATTGCTTGATTTTTCAATTTATAGGCTGTCCCTTGTCTATGAGAGGATCTTTGAAGTTCTTGTTGAACTTCATACTCTTCATCGGTGTCACCTACCGATCCTGATTCATCGGATGTATCTTCATGTTGGATATGTTTCTTGGATAGCTTCAAACATTTCTTGACTGACCCGCCTTTTGCCCTCTGCCTGACCTGAATCTTTTCTGTACTAGCTTCAGTTTGTTCTGCCAGCATTTTGGTCATCATTTCTTTGAACATGACATACATTTGGGGATCGATGCCATTATCCGCCTGCTGACCCTAACTCTGGATTGATCGAGGTGAGTCCATTTCTTCTTCTGAGGCTACTGAATATGCGACGCCTTCGACTGATGCAATTTTCTTTCCTGACCTCGTCTGAACCATTTAATATCACGAATACTCTCTGCAGGGCAAAATTGATGGTTAGTCTTTTGAAAGAGATTTGATTAGAGAAGAATATTCGTTGAGAATTTTGGTAGACAATTAAAATAATATCCCATTACTAGGGATTGAGTCATCGTTGGAGTTACGACAATTGCGCTGCTATTCTTTGCAAAATAAACAACTGAAAATATGCCTTGTTACCTAAGCGAGGTCGTCAAACCAAAGTGAAATGAAGATTAAAGGAATTTTATTGAAAATATGATTTTAATAATACACTTGACAAAGGGGAGGGGGGGAGACAATTTTCCACCACTCCTGATAATCAGAGGACACTCGAGGACTAGGAAAAATAGTGAGAGTAACAAAAGAATCCCAGCCATGTCTGGCAGAATGGTATGCTCCGGACCACTGATCTGATGTGAGATCGAACTCTGGCAAGATCCCTGATAGTGGGTGAATTTCTATGTGCTTCTGTCTCTGAGAGAACTGTCTGACACACCGCTCCGGATGGTAGTATGCGCAGAAGAATGGGCCAAGTAGCCTGAATCGCTTACCATATGCATAAGTATATCTAGGAGGTGATTCCTGACGATCAAAGTAGTCTCACACGACTTCTTCCTTCTGAAGGTTATCGATCAAGAACCAGTATCGAGCAACTAGAAGAAGCTTTTCACCATTGTATCTGAATGAACTGGCTCGGGCTGGCACATGCCGGAGGAACCAAGATTGCAGGGCATAGGTACATCATTCGACTAGAATCGATTCTCCAAGTGTGAAACGGGTCAACCCTCGGTATAGAAAAGCGAGTGCGACCATGGCTATAGAGAGGCGGCTGGTCTGTCGACTCCCCCACCTTCGCAGAAGTTGAACTATCCTGATATCCATGTAATTTCATCCATCTGGAAAAGAGAGCTAATCCCACAATACATAAGACCATCGCATGTTGGATTCTCTCTCGAGTTGTTCGAGATAAGGAACTGACTTCCACAAATGCCTCATACTGTTTGTAGATTTCGAGCAGGTCCACATATTCATTTTCATTCTCCTCTATCAATGACCAAGACTTGCGTCCTGTCATGCGAGCTAAAGCGTCTCGGGGATCCAGACCCTTGACATTAATCAAAATTTGTTTCTCCAATGGATCTCCAGGCTGACCGGCTGGCTCGGGCAATCCCATGATTTCTGAAAATTCATCTATCAGTACTGTCATCTCGCCCCATGGGAACCAGAAAGTATAAGTGCTCGGATTCCACCGTTCTGCTAGTGCATGGATTAAATTGTCGTTGAATGTCTGCTTTCCCACTGCGGACGCCAGTTCTAACCCACAATCGTCCAAGTGGTCCAGAAACATACGAGAGAAGTTCTTGAACCATGAATAGTACCACCGGGGAAAGAAGGATCCGGTGCTGAGAACTCGATGCTCGGAAAGACTTTGTCGCACCTCGTAGGAGATGTGACCCTCAGAGAAGACTGAATCAAGCTGACTGGATGCCATCAGACTGGAAAACACGGAAAATTGGAATAAGACTTGGGAAAATATAGAGATTTTGAAAAAATGCAGGCAGGATAAAATGAAGTAGGAAATTCGAGATCCAGAAGAGAGAAAGGATGAAAAATCACCTGGAGTTTTGAAAGAAATTTGGAAAATCATCCAGGGTTTGATGAAATATGAAGGAATACTTCATAAAATGGAAAATGAAGCATTTAAAAAATCGTCCAAGGTTTAAAGCATGGACAGTATATGGGAATGGTTTGAGGATTTCTGAAAAATCGTTCAGTATTTTAGAAAATTGGGAAAATATGGAAAATAAAAAGGAAATGACTATAACACATTCTGCACAAACAAGTATGCACATACAACATTCCCTAAAAGCTGACTCTAGATGCACAAGTTTTGAAATAGCTGTAGGACCTTAATCCTAACTCTAAGGTTCAGATCATCTGTGTCCAATCATGCTATGCCTATATACTCAAGCCAAGGCTCAATGTACGTGGCATAAAATCAATTTCTCTGGTTCTAGGTTCAAGTTTTCCAACATCCTTGAGCACCTGCCGATATATGTTGGACTATGGCCCTTGGTACGTGGCAGGGGGGGTTTCACCCAAATAGATGGCCCAGTTGTGAGGCTCTGTCCCGAACTATGGTTCTGGAAGAGAGCCCAGCAATGTGAAGACCGGGTAAAGATAGGTGAGGTGGTTTTTTGAAAACATGAGCACATGCAAGAAAATAGATGACTCTAAGTCCTAAAGAGATAGAATTTTGAAATATTTGAAGAAGCAAGCATTGTTTTCATACAATTCCTAGATTGAGGAGTGTTGTATTTGACCTAAGTTTATGTGAGCATGAATAATTTTCCTCAATATGGTCCTACCAAACCATGCCTAGTCTACATGCAATTCCATGTCAGCTGGGTTCAGGTCTAGGCTCCTAGGTTCACATGATATCATGAAATAAAAGCTAACATTCAATGGAACACGATTTTGAAATCTGAACTAAGTAGAGCATTAGATTGATCAGACGAAGACAGGTCCCATCACGGTCGCCAAACTTGTTATCATCGCAAAATTGTTAACTTTTTGCGAGTCAAACTGACCTTTGAAAAAGATTTTGAAAATAACTCACCTTGGGGCTGCAGCTGCAATGGAGAAAGGTGGAGGTGCTGGAGAGGAGAGAGAAGCCACGAAAATTTGAGAGAAAAAGAGCTCCTTTTGACCTCTTGAAGTCCCCCTTTTTATAGTTTTTCAAAACCCATGTAATTAGGACTAATTAATACCTAACTTTGACCTTTTTAAACTCTATCTAAAACCACCAAGGGAGGACGATTTTTTGTGGTTTCCTAACCCTAAATGAACTCTAACTAAACCTTAATTAAACCCTAAAAAGTCCAAATGTGGCACCACCTAGTATGGACCCACATTTGGTTTTTAAAACCTGAATTTAAAACCTTTAAAAACCAATGGTTTAAAACTTAAATAAAATGGATTTTTAAAATTGATTTTGACTCGTCTAAACCCCTAACCTAACTAGGACAATGACTAACCCTAGTCTAACCTTGAATTCTTCAAATGTGGCACCACCCTGAGTGGGCTCCACTTGAATTTTCAAAAAATGATTTTAAAACTTGAAAATGAGAGGTTTTTGAAAAGAGATTCAAAAGTAGACTTGAAATCAAAAGTTTTGAAATGGCATAGAGTTCCAACTGGGTCAGAACTCCTCTGGATATGGCTCCAACTGAGTGGACCCTACATCAGAGTTTTGAAAATTTGAAATAAATATTGAAAATGGCTTTGAAAAGGGGTTAAAATCAATAGTTGAAATTCAAAGTTTTGAAAGTAGAGTCTCAAGCGAACTGGAACTCCGGGTTAGAGTCCTGAACTTTTAGAACTCTGAGATTTTGGAATTTTAAAAGCCAATTGAAGGAATTTTTAAAAGAATTTATCAGAAATTGGTAAAACAAGTCGAAAAATACAGTCAGGGTTAGATTCCTAACTCGATCGAACTCTGAAATAGAGTTCTGAATGACCTAATTTTTGAAAACAAATGGAAATAAATGAAAATGGAATAAAAGCAGACTTCAAAACAGACTCCTGACTGGACTAGGACTCCGGGACAGAGTCCTGATCGGACTAAAACTCTAGATTTTTTTTGGTATTTTTCTGAAAAACGGATGAAAGAACTTGTGAAAGCAGTGAAAACAATAACAAATATTGAAATAAAATAGAGTTTTGATTCAACTGAGACTCTGAGGACAGAGTCCTAATTGAACTAGGACTCTCAGATTTTTTGGATTTTCTGAGAAAACAAATGAGAGAATTTTAAGAAAATAGCTAAAAACAGGATGAAATTGAAGCTTTAGTTTAGAGTCCTGATCTGATTAGGACTCTGAGAAAGAGTCCTGATTCGATCAGAACTCTAAGAAATTTTGGTTTTCCGATAAGTAAATGATGAAATTTAAGCAAAGTTTTTGAAAATCAGTGAAAATGAAGTATGAAAACCAATTTTGGATAGAGTCCTACTTCGATCAGGACTCTAGGGTAGAGTCCTGATTTGATCAGGACTCTGAGATTAAACCTCAGAATTTTGAAATTCTTTGATAAAAGTGTAATAGTTTTGGTAGATTGAAAGATTTCTGAAAGATTCTCTCAAAATTAAAATCGGGATCAGAGTTCTGATCCAACTAGGACTCTCTGAACAGAGTCTTGTTTTGACTAAAACTTTGAGTTTCTGACTCATTTTAAAAGATTTGATTGAAAATAGATAAAATAGCTGTAAAAGATTAGAGTCCTAATCCGATTAAAATTCTGAAGAAGAGTCCTGATCCGACTGGACTCTTGAAGAAGAGTCCTGATCCGACTGGACTCTTGAAGAAGAGTCCTGATCCAACTAGGACTCTAAAATTTTGGCCATAACAGAAGATCTTGAAAGGTTCTCTTCAAAAACAGGTAAAAAGGTAGTGAAAATTAGAGTTTTGATCCGACTAAGACTCCGGAAAAAGAGTCCTGATCCAACTAGGACTCTAAAATTTTTGAGATTTTTGATAAGTGAAGGAATCCAGAAGCGACACCACCTAAATGGGTCTCATCTGAGAATTGAAATCAATTGAAGTTGAGTTTGAAATGAATCCAGATTATTTTCTGAGAAAATATTTCAAAATATAAAGTCCTGGGGTTGGAAAATGACAAAATGTTAAATAAAAACCCAGGTTTTGAAATTGATTTTGAAAGAAAAAGTTTTAAAATTCAAATCTGGATTAAATATTTTGAAAACATGAGTGTTGGATCTTGAAAATGGGATGCAATGACATGCAATGCTATGCAATGCAATGAAATGGTATGTCGAATGCATGCAATGATATGCAATTACTCATAAAATGTAAGTACTGGATGAGGGTGAAAATTTGGGGTGTTTACAAAAACCACTTGACAATGATTTAGATGTGTATAACCCTGTTGGGAAGAACACAATTTGCACCACTTACATACCTGAATTGGACGTAGTTGTGGTAGAGCGGCACTTGCCTGCTTGTGCTATCTTGCTTGAGATGACAAAATTTGACGTCATCCTAGGCATGGATTGGTTGCACAAGTATCATGCCAAGATATTTTGTCGTGATGACAAGATTGTTTTATCACCTCTAGGCTCTCCGAGAGTAGAATTCAGAATTCCCAGACCTGTTCGAGCAAGCCGGATGATCTCGGCGCTTAAGGCGCAGAACTTTTTGCGGAAGGGATGCACTGCCTTTTTGGTTAGTGTTATCCAATCGGATCCAATGCCTATTCCCATCGGTGAGCTGGATGTGGTTCACGATTATCCTGACGTTTTTTCTAAAGAGCTGTCGGGACTTCCACCATCTCGTGAGGTAGAATTCAATATTGAATTGCTACCAGGTACGACGCCAATCTCTAAAGCACCTTACAGGATGGCGCCAGCTGAGCTTGAGGCGCTCAAGAAGCAGTTGAAGGAGTTGTTGGATCAGGGATTCATTTGCCCAAGTGTATCTCCTTGGGGAGCTTCTGTGCTTTTCGTGAAGAAGAAGGATGGGACCTTGCGTCTGTGCATCGACTATCGAATGCTTAACCAGGCCACAATAAAAAACAAGTACCCATTGCCGCGTATCGAAGACTTGTTCGATCAATTGCAGAAGGCTAAGGTTTTCTCGAAAATCGATCTTAGGTCTGGATACCATCAGCTCAGAATTAGGAATGATGATATTCCTAAGATGGCTTTTCGGATGAGATACGGACATTACGAGTTCACAGTCATGCCGTTCGGATTGATCAATGCTCCAACATCTTTCATGGACTTAATTAATAGGGTGTTCAAGCCATTTTTGGACACTTTCGTGATCGTGTTCATCGACGACATCTTGGTGTACTTAGAAAGTCGAGAGCAACATCGGGAGCACCTAATCATCGTGTTGGAGACCCTGCGAAAGGAACGTTTGTATGCGAAGTTCTCTAAATGTGAATTTTGGCTCGAGGAAGTCATGTTTCTGGGACACGTTATTTCTAAGGAAGGAGTGTCTGTGGACCCTGCAAAGGTTGAGGTTGTACTTAGTTGGCAGCAACCAAAGAACGCACGTGATATCATGAGTTTTCTTGGACTAGCGAGTTAGTACAGAAGATTCATTCAGGATTTTTCTAAAATCGCGCTACCCCTGACGAAGTTGCTGAAGAAAGAGGCTAAATTCTTATGGGACGAGAAGTGCGAGGCGAGTTTTCAGTTATTGAAGGAGCGACTTACCAGTGCTCCTATTTTGACCTTACCTTCTGGTAAAGGCGTATTCGTGATTTATATTGATGCCTCTGGGTCAGGCCTAGGGGTCGTGCTGATGCAGAATGGAAAAGTGATCGCTTACGCTTCTCGGCAACTTAAGATTCACGAGAAAAACTACCCAACTCATGATTTAGAGTTAGCCGTGGTGGTGTTCGCACTGAAAATATGGTGGCACTACTTGTATGGGGAGCAGTTTGAGGCATTCACCAATCATAAGAGCCTTAAGTATCTATTTTCGCAGAAAGAATTGAACATGAGGCAGCGATGTTGGCTAAAATTTCTCAAGGATTACGACTTCACCCTCTCCTACCACCCAGGAAAGGCGAACGTCGTGGCTGACGCCCTCAGCCGCAAAGCACCGGAAGTGTCGATTAATGCCTTATTTGCTGGATGGAGGTTGGTCGAAGACCTAGCCTCTTGGGAACCTTTCGCGATCACTCAGGGTTCAATCGGTTTATCCCACCTTGTTGCTCAACCTGAGCTACTAGCGAGGATCATCAATGGGCAGAAAACAGATGCACGCTACGAGAAGTTGAAGGCTCAAGCGATACTGGCAGATACACCTTTTCGTCTGAAGGAGGATGGAAGTATATGGTTGAAGGAACGCCTTTGGGTTCCTGATGACCCGGTCTTACGAGATGAAATTCTTGCGGAAGCCCACAAGTCTAGATACACCATTCACCCTGGCGGCACGAAGATGTTCAAGGACCTACAACGGAGTTATTGGTGGAACGGTATGAAGCGAGACATGGCTGAGTATGTCTCAAAGTGTTTGACGTGTCAGCAGATCAAGATCGAGCACCAGAGACCCAGTGGGGTCATGCAGCAAATAGAGATCCCTCTATGGAAGTGGAAAGATGTTACTATAGACTTCATAGTCGGCTTACCGAGGACACGGAGGAAGCATGACGCGATTTGGGTGGTCGTCGATAGACTCACCAAGTCTGCTCACTTCCTACCTATCTGCCTCAACCAATCGTTAGATAGTCTCGTTGATCTCTATGTTAGAGAGATTGTGAGACTGCACGGTGTTCCGGTCTCGATTATCTCCGATTGTGAACCTAGATTCACTTCAAGGTTTTGGGGGCAACTTCAGTTGGCTTTGGGCACAAAGTTGAAGTTCATACTGTGTCTCACCCTCAGACTGACGGGCAGTCGGAATGTACGATTCAGACCTTGGAAGACATGCTTCGAGCTTGTATGATGAATTGGAAGGGAGAGTGGGATTCCCACATCAGTCTGGCGGAATTCACGTATAACAACAGCTATCATGCGAGCATCGGGATGGCCCCATACGAAGCTTTGTATGGGAGGCTATGTCGATCCCCTGTTTACTGGGACGAGGTTGGCGAACGAAGATTGGAGGCACCTATAGTTTTGCAACACTATACTCAGCAAGTGCAAATGATTCATGAGCGACTCCGTACCGCTCAGAGTCGACAGAAAAGCTATGCAGATAGACGCCGACGAGAGCTTACCTTCGAAACTGGCAAAATGGTTTTTGTTAAGGTATCTCCGACGAAGAGTGTATTTCGGTTCGGAAAGAAGGGAAAACTAAGTCCTAGATATGTCGGACCGTTTGAAATCCTGGAGCGGATTGGAGAAGCAGCATATCGTGTGGCGTTACCTCCTCAGTATGCTTAAATCCATAATGTTTTTTACGTATCTATGTTGAGGAAGTACGTTCATGACCCATCGCACATCATTCATTATGATGATGTGGACATTAGAGGGGACTTAACATTCGAAGAAAGACCAGTGGAGATCGTCGATCGTCGTGACCAAGTGCTAAGATCAAAGACCATTTCCTTTGTAAAGGTTCAGTGGCAACATCATGGAATTGACAAATGTACTTGGGAACCTGAGAGCGATATCAGGGAAAAATATCCTGACCTGTATTTTGATTCTTGAAGGCAATAAATATTTCGCGGACAAAATTCTTTTAAGAGGGGTAGGATGTAAAAAAGAGGGGTAGGATGTAAAACCCACGTTTCAAAAAAAAAATTTGTATCGGACCCGGGCTGGGTTGGGTCGGGACCCGACCTGGGCCCGTCATAGATAGGGTTTTAATAACCCGACACAGGAGAAAGGGTTTTGAGAAAACCCTTTCCCCTATGCGCCGCAACCCTTCCCGCGCCTGCGACCCGATAAGGGAAGCCAATCGAGGCTTCCCCGATTTTTTGCCCCTCGAGCTCTTTAAGAGCATTGTAGGGAGGGCGAGGGGAGGCACGCCTCCCTCTCGAAGCCTTTGATCCCCTCGCGATGACCCCCCCCCCCCCCCCTCCTCCTTTGCTGTGCACGCCATCGACGTCGGCCAACGCCTCCCAGGTACGCCGTTCTCCTCCCTCTTCTCTTCCTCACTCCCCCTCTCTGTCACCTTGCCGGGAGGCCGACAGGCGGCTCACAGCCCCTGTTGCGGCCTCCCACCTCCCCTGTGCCCATCGGGGGCCCGACAGGTGGCCTATGAGGCCGCTGTCGTTCCCTTCTCCCTCTGGGGTTCGCCGGAGTGCCGGCAGGGAACCAATGGCCCATGCGACATCCCCTCTCCCCTGTGGATGATAGGGCGACCGACGGGAGGTCAGTTGCCCTCCCTGTCACCCCCCCCCCCCCCCCCCCCCCCCCGTTCCGATCTTTTTCTCTCTGTCGGCAGGGGTTGGCCCCCTGCCGCCTCTCGATTGTCGGCAGGGGCTGGCCCCTGCCACCTTCGTGCTGTCGGCAGGGGCTCAGCCCCTGCCGCTTCGATGCCGTCGGCAGGGGCTGGCCCCCCTGCCGTCTTGTGCTTTCGGCAGGGGCTGCCCCCCTGCCGCTTCGATGCTGTCGGCAGGGGCTGGCCCCTTGCCGTCTCGTGCTGTCGGCAGGGGCTGGCCTCCCTGCCACTTCGATGTTGTCGGCAGAGGCTGGCCCCCTGCCGTCTCATGGTTGTCGGCAGGGGCTGGCCTCCCTGCCACTTCGATGTTGTCGGCAGGGGCTGGCCCCCTGCCGTCTCATGGCTGTCGGCAGGGGCTCAGCCCCTGCTGCTTCGTTGCTATCGGCAGGGGCTCGCCCCCTATCGCCTTGTTGCTGTCGGCAGGGGCTGGCCCCCTGCCGCCTTGCTGTTTTCGACAGGGGCTCTTTCTTTGTCGCCCCTCTATTGTCGGCAAGCAGGGGCTCGCCCCCTGTCATTGTTCTGTTTTCGGCCAACAAGGGCATACCCCTGCTGCCTTGCTGATTTTCGGCAGTGGCTCGTCCATGTTGCCTAATCCTACCCATGCCCTCGTCGCACCATTAATTAGATTATCATAATTAAATGTTTCACACTCTTGTAGATTTACGCAACGGGTCCCGTTCGCGCTCCACGGCCCGACCGTCATATCATCTACACTCGTAGACGCACACAGTTGCGCGACATCCCGAGGTAGGGGAAAGTCGCACGAAGAGTTTGTATGAATGAAATAAGATATAAGGATTTCATGATCAAATTGTTTATTTGGCATACATGCTTACCTATAGGATTACTTAACTGGTGATTGTCTATGTTGTGTTTCCGCATCCGTATTCTTTTGAAATTACATGCTTATTGTGAGCTCTACGAGTAGACTTGTTGCTAGAAAGATCTTATTGATGTATTTCTGCCTTGCTCACTGTTGTAAGTTATTGTAGATGCCTTACTGGATATTGCCTGATGAATCTTGTATGAGACTTATTGCTTCTTAGTATTCGAGCATGCCAAGTATAATACTGATTTTATAAAACACTGTGATGGGTTATCCATCGAGAAACCCACGAACTTACTATCGTAATCAGACCTTAAGACAGGTATGATATAAATAGTATGGGAGGTCATTAAGTACCTCAAAGTGAACCATCAACACTTTATTGATATCAATGAGACAATGCCGGCCTCCACAGGCCAATTGCTCTTAGAGCAATACATGTCATGTATGAACCAAAAGAATCACAAGACATTATTGTTGCTCTCTCATCGTAGTCGTACTTCTAGGAAGGTACGACCGTACTTTTGGACAAGTACATCCCTTGTGTGTTACGATGTTTGAGGGATGAGGTCGTAGCAACCTCGAAACGTGCTTGTAGCACAATGCTGAGATCACATAAATGGTGACAACTCGCATTCACAGGCAAGATGCTCGAGTGGGTCAAATAGACTAGAGCATGTAGGATGGAGCGGCGGTTAAGAAACCCCCGTCGTACCCATTTGACCCTTCACGGTTCATCAAGAGAGAGGATGGATGGTACAAAAACTCTGATGGACAGGTTGTTAACAATCACCCCATAGGCAAAAGACTCAGCTTCCCCAGTCATCGGTGTTAGGGGAATTGAGATTACTATAAATTATTCTAGGTGGTAACTCCCAGGTACTTCTGCAGAAGTTGGATGCATCCATGGGCCACAAATGTCTTTGGGGATTTACTCTCTTGGTCACTGACCATCCCCTTAGGAGCGGACTCAGTCAGCCATCCGGGTTAATGAAAACACCTGACATAATATACCCCCGGACCGGTCTCGGTTGTTTCTACGTTTCGCATCTGTGCGTACCCACATGCCAGTTAATATCAGAATTTAAAGAATATCTTTTTGAATAGTTGTAGCTGATTGAGACTTACACTGCTCGAACTGCTTCGAACAATAGCTCTTTGCACATATTACACTTGTTAGAATAGATTACAACTGTATTGATTGTTTTAATATCATAACTGTTTATCTCATGAATGTCCTGCTTTATTTTCATTCTACTTATCTATTTGTGCACCTACTGGTTTGTTATGAAACTGACCCATTTCATGGGCAGGTGAGGAGTAAGACTTCACAGGCGGCCGATGGCGTGGTGCAATATGGCTCAAGATTTACCTTCTTTCTGCTGGCGGCTTGGCTCTGAATCTTTTTGGAGTTTTTCTTTAGATTATTGAACTTTGAGAAAATGCTTATTTTGTAATAAACTGTAAATTTTTAATCCATTGCCTTATTTCCTCAATTCCTTAAGTTGTTGTTCATGTGAATGATGGTTTTTCAGCTAACGTACCCAGGATTGGATTGTTGACTTGTGCTCCTTTTTAAAGGTCTTCCGCTGTCGTTTTTAAAAACTTTAAATCTTTGAAAGGTTTTTCGATAATGTTTTCGAAATCACAATTCAAAATTTTGGGGCGTTACAAGTTACGTGAATGTGAGCTCTTCACATTGACGTAACTCCCACCTACTAAATCCCCATTACGTTGCCCACTAAGTGGCCCACTAATAGTGTCAAATCGGGTCACTCAATGGGTTGGACTCAAATCCCTTAGGTTCAACACAAATCCCTTAGGTTCAACACATGCCATTTGATTGTCTGCTTATTGTTTGACATGTAACATAAATAAATACAAATTAATGTCGTTAGGGTACATGCGAGCACATTCACTTTTGATCACAAATGTGATGGCAAGTAGTAGGGCACTTCTCTCCCGTCAACCTTTTAAATTTTGCATGGTTTCAGATTTAACAAAAACAGAAAAAAGTTAACCGTTACGCAGTGTTGATATCATCGTTATGGGAAGCTTCTCCAATCCAATGTTGTCAGTCATTTTTCAAAAAGATTCAGAAAACCAGCCTGAATCGAAACAAATTGAATTGTTTAGAATCAGTTTTGTTTTGAAGAAATGATTTTTAAAACCATGAAAATCCAATACAATAAAAAACCAGGAAATTTATTTGAAAAGAGAAAATACATTAATGAAATAAATGATGACTTGGAAGTTAAATTAAATTCTAAAATGCAAATTCATTGCTTAAAAACTATAATTACAAAAAATCATAATTATCACAAAACATAAATAAAAAGAACACGCCTGTTGGTTTCAATTTTGGCAATATTATTGAACCAAACCATGCTTTGGCACAAATAGTCACATAATTTTTCATTCTATAATCTTAGGGCCTTAATCTTTGACATTTATTGCCTTAATCCCATGTATATCTAAGTTCAATTTGTTCCTACTAACTCTTTTCTTTTAATTAAAGGTTGCATATGTTTAATAATGTACATAACCAATAAGGTCAAGGCCATTTCAGTCATTAAAGAAGGTCAAAACTTAAGAGCGTGCATATTTTTTTTCTTGTTCTGTTTCTGACATTGAGGGCCACCATATCAAGATAAGTGTATAAAATGGAATGAAACGTTGAAGAAGAAGAGTAAAGAATATTCTATACTTAGGCAGGTGCAAATTTCAACTAGTTGATCTTAGATTTCATAAACAACACACTGAACCTACTTTGTCTCAAGCCCCACTCATTTGACTACGGAACTTATGGCTTTAGATCAGTCTATGTGCGGGTCCGGAATCTCATTAGTTGAATTTGGTGAAACCCCAACAATGCAAATTATATCATGAATGGATCTAGTACTGCTTCTTGAAACCATATCTGGATCCATGCTTGACTCTGGAAATATCATACCAGTTTATAACGTAAATCTTGGACTTGATCAAGATAGATTGGACTCGATTACGAACTCCAAACCTATCTCTAGCAAAGTAAGGTTAACCGCAATGTCGCAAATCTCGTTATTGGGGAGATTTTGGCAAGAAAATCTTGTGGTAAATTCAAAATTATCTGAAAAAATCTCAAGAAAGTATCGGCATATGTAAACAATTAAAATATAAAACACTCTTAACTATAACAAAATACAAAGTATAAATGGTGTTTTTATTGTGTTAATATGACGATATAAGTGTTCACTAAAAAGATCACCATATATGTGTGTGACATTTTTAAAGTAGGTAATATCTTGATTTTTTTTTTAGGCTAAGCTAAGGAAAAAACCTTCCATCCGGATCGCACCTCATTATTAAGTGATCTGGTTCGCCTTGAGGGTTCCTCCCCATAAAAAAAACTTCTGGTTTGTAAAACCCTTGAGGTCTCCCATACTTGCTGCAGATAGTACACTCAACTTCCAACTTGCTGTAGGGATGGCAGTGTACCGGGGTGGGGGGACAAGGTCTCTACCCTTGCCCCGTCTCAAAATCCTGCCCTTCATCCTGGCACGGGTCTTGATTTTAACCTCCATCCCCACCTCAATTCCTGTTTCATGTTCTCGATCCCCAGTCCAAACGGGGCAAGGCGGGGCCCCGTTTTCCCTCAGTCCACTACCATCCCTAAAGAAAGATTAGAGACAGGGCGGGACGGGGCAAGACAGGGATTGGAGATGGAGATGGGGATGGGGCGGGGCAGGGCAGGAAAAAGCGTAAGTCCATCCCTGCCTCCATCTCCGTTTCATGTCCTCCATCTCCGGTCCAAACAGGGCGAGGCGGGGGCCCATTTTCCCCCAATCTACTGCCATCCCTACCTTGCTGCAAGGGACACCCCATAGGTTTCGAGCCATGTTGTCCCATGTCAAATCAAAACCATAATCGCCCATGACCAACAAGGTTTTAATATATATATATATATATATATATATATATATATATATATATATATATATATATATATATATATATATATATATATCATGTAAAATTAAATTTTTTTTGAAGAAAAGTGATTTTTATTCATTAGTTCCCTACCTTCATTAGTAGCCAATATTTTTCCATATATATATATATATATATATATCTCGCAAAAGCACGGGCAAAACACAACCCATGCTTATTAAACCTTATTATATATAAATCTGAATTATACCCGACCCGTTTACACAGCATATGCTTTAGTATCCATATCAGCAGCTTGAATCTTGTGAACTGGTGGGCACAGGATCATTTCTCAATAAGAAAACATGGAAACTGGTGGCTCTCAAGCCTACCTCAAGTGACATGCCAATTTCTGCTCCATTAACGCATTGCTTGTTTCATGCGTTATTAGTTTAATGAATAAAGATGTCGTAGTTAATTTCTTAACTAGTTTGACATATCGATTAAATTAATGATTTCTTTGCTCATGGCCCCTCTATGATACCGTTAATTGCCTGCTTTCTTATTTGCTCTTCCCACGTTGACAGCTCCTCTGCTTCATTTTGGCGCCTCCCCTGACCTCCTAACCCTGATGGGTCCTATCCCCAATCAACATATGGGCTATCTGAGGTTACCCCGTCTTCCTATTTTTCTTTAATTTCTCTTCTTTTAGTCCAAACTACGTAAAAAACGCATTTTTTAACCAATGCAGGATCACCCACCTGAAAATTCAAACTCAATTTGATACAGTAAGTCAAATACATTGGCACACAGATTGCCTTTCTCCTGATTCTCTCGCTCTCTCTACCTCTTCTGATTTCGTCATTGCTCACCGTGTTAGTTCTTTATTCGAGTGAAATCATCCTTTGCGTAGTTAAATTTTCGCATCCTGTTGACGTTTTCTGTGAGCTCTATAAATTCTGAGATGTGGGTGTTGCAGTTTGCGATTGGTTTAGTTGGTTTCTGGTGTCTGGGGAAAAATGGGTTCTGCTCTAGTCGGCGAATCGTTCGCCTATATCTTCGTTCCGGTGACTGCGATCATCGGAATCGGCTTTGCTCTATACCAGTGGTTTCTGGTGTCCCGAATTAGGGTATCTCCGGATTCGCGTCAACCCTTGAATGGCGGGCCTTTTGAGGGTCTGTTGGAAAACGAAGCAGAAGAGGGTGTGGATGGCAAGGCAATTGTGTCTAAGTGTTGTGAGATTCAGAATGCCATTTCTGTAGGTATGAACAGCTCACTTAGTTTATATTTGTCAACTGTCAGGTATATTTTGGCCCTCCTGTTCAATTCCTCAATGGTTAGCATGTTCTTTGTTAAATATCAGCTCATAAATTTGAAGGTGGTGTGATGAGCTAGTTCAGCAGATATTCTGGTTTTTGTTTTTGCTTTTTGCTTTTTCTGTTTGCCTCGTCTATGAGAGCTCTGAGTTGATACTGTTTACTTCCATACAGAAATATAACTATTTCCATTGATGCTTTTAATTTTTTGTTTTACTTGTATCGTGTCATTAGCTTATAAGGGTATCTTTCTCTAGCATTCAATAGTCCTTTTTCTTTACTGTGTAATCCCATGATAAATTTTGAGAACTTTTTTACCTTGTTTCTATCTATAATTCTTATTTATATGAAACAGGTAATTGCTTCTAGCCTTCTGGCTATAATAAGTTTTTAGTGAAATATATTATATGAACGAAAATGAAAGGAAAAACAATCATGATTTTCTGTTATAAATGCTGTTAAATGTCTTTAGCTTAATTCATCCTTGGACAGTTGGACTAGTCTCCTGCCACTGTTAGACTTGCAATTCTTTCTTTCTCGCAAATTTTTTCTTTCCCAATTTTCTGTTTATGGGCCATACTGTTGGTGGTCTGGAATTTAAAGACAATGATGTTATGCATATTGTGCTATAGTTCTACGATGAAGTGTGTGTTTCTATAGCTTCTAGTTTCTTGAAAATGTTTGCAAATGGGTGATACTTGAAAATTTTCAAGTACCTGTTTTTGCCCGTCCTATGTTCTATGTGAATTGTTTGTGAAACACATATATAGATTAATCAATTCTATTAAATTTTATATCATGAAACTTTTCTTTTTTACCAGAAACTAGATATTTGCTGAATAACTAGTTATTGTTACTATCGTTAGTCATCTGGTAGCAGGTAGAATATGAAATGTTTGATCGCTTACAACTTCATTTTCAGTTTCTGAATCTGGCTCTTTTCTGCTATTTTGTAGGAGCAACCTCCTTCCTGTTCACCCAGTACAAGTATCTTTCTGTTTTCATGGTTGTTTTTGGTGGAATTATATTCTTGTTCCTGGGTTCAGTCAAAGGGTTTAGTACGCAGTCGGAACCATGTGCCTACGATGAACAGAAGCTCTGCAAACCTGCTCTTGCAAATGCATTATTCAGCACCGTTGCTTTCCTTCTGGGTGCATTAACCTCTGTGTTCTCTGGTTTTCTTGGCATGAAAATTGCAACATATGCAAATGCAAGGACGACTTTAGAGGCACGAAAGGGGGTCAATAGGGCTTTCGTGGTAGCCTTCAGGGCTGGTTCTGTTATGGGATTCTTGCTTGCTGCTAATGGATTGTTGGTGCTCTATGTTGCTATTTGTTTATTTAAATTGTATTATGGGGATGACTGGGAGGGGCTTTATGAATCAATTACTGGCTATGGTCTTGGTGGTTCCTCAATGGCGCTTTTCGGCAGAGTAGGGGGAGGAATATATACTAAAGCTGCAGATGTTGGTGCTGATCTTGTTGGGAAGGTGGAGAAAAACATTCCTGAAGATGACCCACGAAACCCAGCTGTAAGTTTCTTGGAGCTCCTGTCATTCTCCCCTAGAATTTAGCGGGTTTTCATGAGTTTATAGTAGTCCATGTGATATATTCTTGCTAGTCTTTTTTGTCATGGAAAATTTTCCATGGGCTTGTCATTCCATTCTTGTTTTTGTACTTCTGAACTTTCTCTGTGACCAGTGTTGGCTATTCATGCAATCTACGAAAATAAAGGTTTTGTTAGAGTGCCACTGAGAATTTGTGATGCAATTTTTGTCAAAGTATTCTTCCTTTGTTTTCTTTGGTTTTTGCTTCATTATATCTCAAAATTTTCCAGTATCTGCTTTTCCATTTTCTGGCATATCAAATTTTTTATAGCTTTTTTCTGTACAATCTGCTGCCATCAGATGTGGCTGTGTATTCAACTTACCTCTTTTACTGGTGATATGCAGGTTATTGCAGACAATGTTGGTGACAATGTAGGAGACATTGCAGGGATGGGTTCTGATCTGTTTGGCTCTTATTCCGAGTCCTCTTGTGCTGCCCTTTTTGTTGCTTCAATCTCATCATTTGGTGTTGACCATGACTTCACTGCTATGTCCTATCCCCTGATCATCAGTTCTATGGGTATCTTGGTTTGCTTGATCACTACATTGCTTACTACGCAGGTCTTTGAGATAAAGTCTGAGAAAGAAATTGAACCTATGCTGAAGCGTCAGCTTATTATATCCACCATATTGATGACTATTGCCATTGCTATTGTTAGTTTTATTGCTCTGCCATCAAGCTTTGAATTATTTGATCTTGGAGCAAAGAAGACTGTGAAGAACTGGTACTTTTTGGGTGATTGTGTTTCTATCTATAGCTTTTACATAAGAAAGCTGGTGATGGTTTCATATCTATTGTCTCATATTCTATGGTTTACAGGCATCTGTTCTTCTCTGTTTCAATCGGACTATGGATGGGCCTAATCATTGGGTATATAACGGAGTACTTCACAAGCAATGCTTACACGTAAGACAAGTACATATATATTTTTCTTGCCTATTTAGGAAGTGGTGTGAACGGGCTGGCTCAGTTCAGATGTGGGCGTCATTGAATCTTAATTAATTAGACTTAGCCTAATGGGTTTGGTAACTCAGATTTGGAGACAGATAAAGAAAGCCTTTATGATATCTGGATCCAAGTAGGTGTTAGCTCTTTCTGAATATGGCTTTACATATAAAGGGTTTTGTATGTTATTTGGATCCTGATTTTCTTTGGATGTGAAAATCCCAATCCAGGTCCCACCATGTGGCAGACTGGAACACACTGGATCTGGAAGGGGCTCACTGTACACGTAGTCAGTAATTAGTTGCTTAGGGTAACCAAATAAAAATTCATTGAAGAGAGAATGGACCAGAATGGACCTATTCAAAAGATTATATTTGCATGTCTTTTTTGCTTAATTTGAGCATGTAGATGTGTTTATCAGTTCTTGTTTACTAGAAAACATGCTTTGAATCAAATAATTTTTATGAAAAACCCTATTTTTTTCATTGTGAAGTTTTGGTGCAATGTGGGCTGTCTAAACATAAAAAACATCTAAACTAGTATATCTTTTCCACTAAATAAACTATAGAGATCACATTTGTAGGGTCAGAAATACAGAGCATGCGATAAGTTATTAAAATACCAGTAGGGTCCATTTGGCTCATTATATATATGTGTGTGTGTGTGTGCGTGTGCGCTTTAACGAGAAAATTTGACTTTCTTATCGACAAGTTTTGATGCAATATGAGCCTTTGAGTTTTTATCATGCTAGCAAGAAAACTCCTCATCTAATGCATGCTTTCTAGTAACTAAGCTATATACAATACATCTGTAAGTGGAGATTAAGCAAACACCTACAAGTATGCTTTTTTTAAACTGTTTAGGATGACTAGGACTTACGACCTCTCTCTCTCCGTACATACATATATTTTTATTTAGTTATTCTATATTTATCTGGAAATTTTTAGTGCTGTATTTGGTGCTTAAACCAATTGTGAACAAAATCTTTCAGGCCTGTGCGCGATGTGGCTGATTCCTGCCGAACTGGAGCTGCAACAAATGTAATTTTCGGGCTGGCTCTGGGTTACAAATCAGTAATAATTCCAATTTTTGCAATTGCAGTTGCAATTTATGTTAGTTTCACTTTGGCTGCAATGTATGGAGTTGCTATGGCTGCTTTAGGAATGCTAAGCACAATAGCTATTGGGCTTACAATAGATGCATATGGTCCAATAAGTGACAATGCTGGTGGGATAGCAGAAATGGCTGGAATGAGCCACGAAATCCGCCAACGTACTGATGCTCTTGATGCAGCCGGGAACACCACTGCTGCTATTGGAAAGGTGAATATTTGATTGCTTAAGTTGGACATAATGAAACTTACCCATAAGTTTTTTTTTATTCATCTTTCCATAACCTAAACCAGCAGAGAATCTGCAGTTTTCAACACTAAATGATGTGGAGTATATTTTTGAGTTCAGGGTTTTGCTATTGGATCAGCTGCACTCGTGTCCCTCGCTCTGTTTGGAGCCTTTGTAAGTCGAGCCAGTTTAAAGACAGTTGACCTTCTATCTGCTAAGGTTTTTATTGGTTTAATTGTGGGTGCTATGCTTCCTTACTGGTTCTCATCAATGACACTGAAAAGTGTTGGAAGTGCTGCTCTGAAAATGGTTGAAGAAGTTCGCAGGCAGTTTAACACTACCCCAGGGTTAATGGAAGGCCTTGTAAAGCCTGATTATGCAAATTGTGTGAAGATTTCTACTGATGCTTCACTTAGAGAAATGATTCCACCAGGTGCACTGGTCTTACTCTCGCCACTGATTGCTGGTACTTTCTTTGGAGTGCAAACTCTTTCTGGACTTTTGGCTGGTGCTCTTGTTTCTGGCGTGCAGGTACAAAATTACAAATGCATACATTCCACTTTATTTTTTTTTCGGGATATTTGCTCAACAAAATGCTGATATTTCACAAATATCCATAATATGACATGTATCACAATTTTTTCACATAACTGAAAGCTTTCTGAGGTTTTAAAAGACATGATATGAGTGTTCCTTTTACTTCATGTGTAGTATTCTCCAAGACTTTTCATGCCGCCTTCATTTTCTGGCTGTTTTTTCTCTTTGTTTCTTTAGCATTCTTTGTTTTTGTTTATTTTTACATTTCTTGGAGAAATCTGTGCCACAAACCAACAAAATTTCAAATATCTCGATAAACTTTTCAGCAACAAAAAACACCCTGTAATTTAGCTTGTCAATAGATTGGTTGATCTTGATTTCATCTTAGGTACGAGAGTTATGAAATAGAAGTGCTAAATGCAATATGGGGAACTCAAAGAGCCAAAATTAGTCCTGTTATTGTCTTCTTTTAGGGCATTTACTTTATGCATGTATATTTCTTTACAAATCTTATTCTGATGATAATATCTGTCTTATTTACGCATGCAGGTTGCAATATCAGCTTCCAACACGGGTGGTGCCTGGGATAATGCAAAGAAGTATATAGAGGTATCCTATCAGTTGCTCCTTATCTGAATTCTGATATCGTGAATCAGATCTACCTGATTTTTTTCCTCTATAGCAGATGTCTGGTTTGCCTGAAGCTTATTATTCTTCTCTTTAAAAAAACCTCCAGTTCTCTTACACGTTCTTTCCTTTCAGAAAAGATTTAATAAATGCCAAACAATTCATCACAAATGAATTGCTGTTCATTGTTAACACTTCAAAATGCTGCATCCATTATCTCCATCTTGACATTTCTTTCTAATACGGCATTATGTTTCTCAAATATCCCCATCAGAACCTGGTAAATCAGCCTGAAACACTGTCACATACTTGGATATCTACTCTGAAATAAAGTCATTGATAGACAGTACCTCATCATTTTTTGTTTTGGAGTTTCTTATTATGGTTCTTCTGGATCCATATCTCGTGTTTTAATTCTTTGAACATCAGAAATCTAATAATTACAAGTTGACATCCTGCTTTTGCTTTGATGTAGCTTTCTAAACTAATATTTTCTCGCTTTTCTGCTTCTTGCTGTGAAATGCTGTCATTAATGCTTGGGTTTTCATGTCTAGGCTGGTTCAACTGATCATGCTAGATCTTTGGGCCCAAAGGGTTCAGATCCACACAAGGCTGCAGTTATTGGTGACACAATTGGTGATCCGCTAAAGGATACTTCTGGTCCATCTCTCAACATTTTGATCAAGCTTATGGCAGTTGAGTCATTGGTATTTGCGCCATTCTTTGCTGCACATGGAGGGTTGCTCTTCAAATACCTCTAAGTTTCATGTTTGCCCTTTTTAGTTGTGCTTCAAATATAAGAGTCCTGTTGTTCCTTTCTTGGGATAGGAGAGTCATACTTTTTTATGTATGCTACTGATAAAGAAACACTCTAGCTCACAGCGGCATTGCCAAGTGTTGATGAGTTTGTTCTTTTTCCTGTGTGAAAAGCATTTTGGTCTTTAGAAATTAGTGGAAAGAAAGTCACTGTTGAGTTTGTGATCCAGAGACATGTACTTCATAATAAATGTTGCAGTTTTCAGTTTCTGCCTCTATTAGAGTTTAAATTTTAAGTTTTCAATTCTGTAAAACTTATCCAATTTCAAGTTTCCTTTGCGCAATAGTTCTTTTCAAGCCTGCACTGCATTTGTACGCCTTATACTACTTGAATAAAAATCACGTTCGAAGATGATTGTATCTGAGGGCTAACTGGAAGTCAGCTAAGGTTAGTAGTACTTTATAGGGACTATGATTGTTGGAAAAAATGCAATAGTTCTAAATTCTAATGCATGATCCTTGGATCTTGTTCTCTTTTAAATAAGCTAAGGTTAGTAGTACTTTATCAGGACTATGATTATTGGAAAAAATGTAAATACATGTCAAAAGGTAATGAAAGTAGTTAATAAGGGCGCGTTTGACGCCAGGGGAAAAGTTCCGCTGGGGGAACTTCCCCCTCTTTTCTAGTGTGGCCCATGTGCCTCTTACCAGTGATGCTATTACATGCAGTCGCCTGATATTGTTTTTTTTCTCCTTTGTTGAGCTGAGATATTGTAATTCATTCTGTTGCAAGTATTATAAATTTGGCACTTTAAATGGTAGATGATGGAGAGGGGAGGGGACGAATACCAGACGTGAACCCAACTCCATTAATCTCTATTTATATCAAATACCATGCCATAACTACTTATTACATACGGCACATAACATAGTATAATTGCAGATCTGATGTCGGCCAGATTGTATTTCTCTCTCTCCCAACCCCCATTGCACAAAGGTCCACTCATACATGCATGGCACATGCAACAGAGAGAGAGAGAGAGAGAGAGAGATTCATATTTGACAAGTATCTTCCAGAATCTGTATTCGACATATATCACACATTCATTTTCCCCTTGTTTTTAAGTAATAAATATGAGGGCAAGGCACCCACAAGGGCTCTGCTCATCTGGTAGAGGTGACTTGTGAATGCCACCAAGTTTACGGGGATTTCAACGAGCTTGGAAGCCGCCGAGGGCATCAATTGCTGCAAGGTTAAGGTTGGGTATACTCCTCGGGGGATCTCAAGGGTTTTACCAACCGGATACATGAGGGCAAAGCTTGATGATAATCTTGAGTCGATTTAGGGGTAGCCCCATTGTGATTCGAAGCTAAGACACCTCAGTCAGGATAATATGATTCTAACCAGTCCACCTTATCCGAGCTATACCCATGAGAATTCATATACATTTGATGAATAGTACTGTTTAGAAGGCAACTAATCCATATCTTATCCACCTTAGCTCATTTAGGGTCTCATTAAAAAGAGACAATAGGTGTTTCATACATTGGGCAGCACCGAAGAGTTTTAGCATTCGATTCATGCCAGCAGTTGACGGTTGAGAGTGAAACGGGATCAAGGGCATGGTTGCTTGCATCTCATGTGATTCGAATTCACATGTGCTTCCATCTCATGTGAACGAGAATCATATGATTTAAAATCATAGGGTGGACAATGTGATTTGGAATCACATGAGAAATGAATAAAATGGGCCTCGAACACGATTCCGAATCTCACTGCCTGTTTTCTCACGCTTGCTTGAATGTGGGAAATGGGGCAAATTTTGGTCATACATCTATTAGCTTGGTCGTTGATATCATTGCACAAAAAAAAATTGAAGCTGGTATTGGTAGAAGCTTCACAGCAGGATCTGGGAAATTTTTTGAATAACCACCAAAACTTGTCCTAATTAACGTATCCACCAGAGTTTTTCATTTTGCAAATACTACCCAAACTTTTGCCTTGGGTTAAACAAATAGCACCCATGAGTTGAGTCTCATTAAACTTATATGTCAAAATGACTAATTTGCACATTCAAAAATAACTACAGAACATTGTAGTTTCAACCTCTTAAACTCATACCTCTCTCGACTTCATTTCAAAGAATAGTAGTGATCAAGAAATAAAACCTTGTCTTTAGAAATCTTAGATGGTCAACATTCTCTAGGGTTAACATGATAATTTCAACTTCATAATCAACATTAAACCAATACGAAATCAAGGATGGTAGAGAAATGAAACATTTGCTTAAAGGTGGTAAAAGTTTGGTGGACTTTGAAAAACATGGAGACTATGGTGGGTACAATTTGATTAAGATATTTTGTGGCATTTGAAAGATACCCATCACTAAAACCATGCTCTTGTCAAGGAATTTTAAAGGTGAACAAGGTGAGAGTAACCATTGCATAGGATGCTAAATCCATATCCGTTCAACATGTCAACATATAAAGGGTGAAATATAGGCATAAAATAAACAAACTCTATCGTATGTTTTGCTCTTAGCATCTGCATCACCACAGACAAAAACCAACATACAGCCTCAGCAAAAATCATGGAAAAAGTTTCCAACATAAATTGGACAAAAAATACTCTATGTCATGATATGCTGTAGTCCATAGATCATATTTATGTGTGAAATACCAGACCCAACAATACATTGTGATTATAGTTTCAATATACTGAACATGGGCAAAAATTGAGGGTTCTGAATCGGGGTCGCCCACAATATCCAACTCCACCATGAAGCTTGTAACAGTTCATGCAAAAATCATTTTGTGCCAATTCTTATTGATCGGAACCTTGCAAGTTAGATTGTCCATCAAGTTAAGATAACTCAACCGAGTTGGATCATGAAAAGAAATATGAATATATCCAGTTATTATCATGTAAAAAGATCAAACACTTATGCTAGTGAATTGTTTGCTTACTTGATTTTAGTCAAGCTCTAAAACATGGTTAAAAAACATTAATAACTGGTGTAAATGCTTCCGCCGTTCTTCCTTCCTAACATCTGTTATTTTTCCAAACCTTTGAGGACTTCCAGTTCAAAGTCTAAACTCATGTAAAAAGTTAGATGGCCAATAAGAGCTTGGCCTTCATTAATGATTGATCACTTTATCATTATTTACAAATAATGTTAATTTAATTGTTTGCTTTCCAGTGTAACTGAAAAGAACTAAAATGAATTATTAGATTTCTGCATTCACAATTTATTGTTGTTAACATTGCTTATTATTATTTGTTAAGGCTTCTTTTGTTTTATTCCCATTTAAAGGAAAGAGTTTACATGAGAATGGGTACGAATTTCTAAAAAATCCTGCCAGCTCAGCCTTTACATGTGAAAACTTTCATAGAGGGAGATATGAAAGGATTTACATATAAAAAGTGGCAGGTAGTGAAAAGAACTGGGGCCTACTTGTGCCAGCATAACACTTTCCCATCATGATGATTTGATGTTTTTCCATTCATAGTGGGAAAGGATTACATCAGGGTTTTTAGCTCAGCACTTTCCCAAGAAAGTTGGATGAAACAAACAAGGCCTTAATGAATTTTTTGCTTTATAAATATGAAAACCCCAAGTACCTAACTTGTCCAACCACCGAGTTGACTGAACCAACTCCACCAAACAAAGGGCTTTCCAATGCTGATTTCTAGTTTTGCTGACTATTATCTGAAGGAATAATAAGGATCAACCGAGATACTGCACCACTTTAAACAATGTTAAACCAAGAGAAGAAAAAACAAAGTTCACAATGAAAGCCAGGGGAAGGAAAAACAAAGTTCCCAGAATCCAAAGGCCACTACTATCTGATTTGGTTGGTAGAACAAGGACAAAACCATCTGGAGCAGTCGGATACATTTCACAAATCTGATCATGGTGGATAAAAAATTTCATTAATTCCCGGGCATATAAATATTCATTTTTTTTAGAATAGCAAAAAACAGATGGAAAACAAAATCACACTCATATTAGAAGGAAATTTTATATTTCCATTGATGAAATCATGAAAAAACTCCACAAATGTCAAAAGTACAACAAAATCTGTAATGAACCACACGGTCTCAATAAATGATGCCGAAAATTCATCAATGCTAGGCTCAATAAAATTCAGTCAGGTATAGGAATCCCCAGCCATTTGCATCTTCAATATGTATTACCATGACTTCTTGGATCTGGTATTAGAGACTGCAATCACCCAATTGTATACCTTTCTACTTTTCTTCAGCATGACCGGAAAGAAAAACAGGCTTCCAATGACTTGACAGGATTGATGAAACAGGATGCTTTGAAATGTAACGGTGCTTTCTATAAAGTCGTGCATTTTCAATGTATACAACAAAAAGAATATGCATGATATTTTGACTGGATGGAAGGCTCAAACTTTTGATGAAGTACCCTTGTTCGGTTCTTCATTCCCACCTGGTTTTGCTAGTTATGCATTGTCTGCTGAAAGTGTTCTACACAGAAATAATAATGGCAGTCACACTGCTTGATCTAACCATAACAAAAATCAATATTACTTTTTTAATAGCAGGTATGGACATCAGAACAAGGTGGCCACAATTTATAGATATTTAATATTACTTTTTTAATAGCAGGTATGGACACCAGAACAAGGTGCCCACAATTTATAGATATTTAAGGAGCTCCATAGGGTTCCATAAGTAAACTTATTTTTTTGCTAGATGAACAAGCTGAAACTTCCAACTCTTATGCTATTTCGTGCAGGAACCATCGTTCTCTTGTTTTTTTTTTCAGATCCAAATCTGCATAGTGCATGCCAAATGAATTTTTATTTTCATATGTTTGCATGGGATTCACTGAACATTGCTAACTCTAGACACATCTAGGATCAAAATGCTCACACAATATTACCAACACAAAGGGTTTCCAGCAATGTTGTAAGTATTGATTCGTAGCGTATTGTATAATATGCTACAACCTATGTCACATGGGTACGGGTACGACATGGTAATTCCAAAAAATGTGGGTACAAAGACATGTTATATATATTAAATACATATATTACAACACATAAATACAAAATTCATAGAATCAAATTTCAACAACAATAACTTAATTTATCATTTAACAACCAAATTAACTAGTAACATCTAACAAGATTAGTTTATTCAAAATTCAATAACATGTAAGAACTGAGAAGCAACAAACAACTAACAAATTAACAATTTAAGAAATAAGTTATAACAAGCTAATTAACAATTTCGCGTACATATTTGACTACATGAATATAAAGTAAAAATGTATATCTAAATTTTCAACTAAAATATATAAAGTACACATTTATATTTAAAATGAAAAATGAATACAAACTGAATATAAAGTATACAGTTAAATTTTAAACTGATTATAATATCTTTTATTAACCACCTTGGGTTGGGGGGGAAGGGGGGAACCCCACCGAAATCAGGTCCTTATGCAAAAACCGACAAAAATACAATTAAATAAACCCTCATTCTAACCCTAGAAAAAAAAACCCAAACCCTCATTCTAATAGGGGGCATATTTTACGATACACAGTTAGTGCAATTTAAGTTGCATTGATTTCGATTTATTTATTTTTTTAACATGTAAGACCACTCGTTCCTAAAGAGCTTGAGAGTGATTTGGAAGTGAAAAAAAAAGAAGATGATTATGATAATCATGGTTGACATTATCTAGTTCATTTTTGTTTGAATTTTGAAAAAACATGATTACGTAAAAATTTTAAGCATTGGAAAACACTTTATAACTTTGTTTTCGTTTTGTGAACACATACTATTATGAATCTTGTGACATGTTAGCTTATTTTAATTGTTTAATATGCATATTATTTTATAGTTTGCATTTTTCACGCGAGATGTGTCATTCATAATATATTATCTTGATTATTAGATGTTCAATGTTTTATACATCTCATAATTGTTTGATATGTGATATCACAGTTTTATCTTATGCAATTAATTATTGTTTCTTGTGTTGTTTCTGATTTTTTCTTTTATTAAAAAGTATGATTTTTTACGATATGTGTCGTATTTTAGGCCAGGCTGATACGGGTTATGATACACTTTTTACAAGCTTGGTTTCCAGTCTATATAGATACAATTGCATGTGTGATGAAATAAATGTTTGCTTCTAAACACTACAGTTTTTCAATTGATTTGAAAAAAGGGCATGCTTTTCTTTTAGGATATAGAAGTTAATCTTGAATATGTATTGTACAATTTAAGGGATCAAATAAAGGATTGATTGGACACAGTATGAGCCAATACAATCATTGTGGAGGCGGATGCCACTTTTTTGTAGTCAGCCTCCATACATACGCATAACCAGAGTTACCGGAAGCTTCTTAGGTAGGTGGGAAGCTCGCTTCGGAAGCGTGATACTCCTTGCTTCCGAAACTTCATGGGAAGCTTGATTCCCCCATGCTTCTTCTATGCTTCTCATACACATGGTCTATGCATACTATATACTTTTCTCACGTTTCTTTTTATCTTTTTCATGTATTTTCTCTCACGCTTTCACTCACTTTCCATGTATTTTCTTTAAATTGGAAACCATCATTGTTAGATTTTAACAAAAATTTAACTCTTTTACAGAAAAATCATGAAATATAAGAATGATCAATTTTATTTGTTTCTTGTTTGATTCCATTTTGCTTCATTTTTTATTCATATTTCATTTTTAAATTGAAACTTCGCTTCCCGCTTTGTATAAATTTTAAAATGCCTCACTTCTCGCTTCCGCTTCCCGTATCGTTTCCCGCTTCCGCTTCCTAGTTTGGCAACCTTGCGCATAACACTAAATTGAACCTCTTGTGCATTGGTAGTATGAAAATCACCAGAAGGAACATGAAAAAATCCTGTACTAGAATGATGATGATGATAATTAGTATCCATTGTCAAGAAGATGAGATCGACGATCGAATCTTCAAATCATACACACAAAAGACTTCTCATAAGAACCACGAATGGTTCACAAACAAATATCCACAAGAACCACTAGGGTTCATCCAATATACCCGAAAAAGGGTATGCAAAGCAAAAAAGGAAAATAGCTTTTTATTCAAATTGGAAAAACTCCCTCAAACTCCATGCTTTATAAGGGGGAACAAACCCCATATTTATAATACACATGAGAGGCTTTAGAGGGAGTCATTGGGCTCCCAACGGCTCCAAATAGAGCCGTTGGGAGTCCAACGACTCTTAGTATATTGCTTTTTGACTTTGGTCAAAAAGCAATAATGGCTAAAAAGGTCCAAAAAGCAAAAGTAAATTCTATCCTAATTAGATTCTAACCAAACCTAACTAGAATACATAACTAGACTAAAAAGACAAAAAGATTACATAGATTACATATTTTAACATCCACAGCCCCTTCGTATAAGGTAGAAACAAATGGTGGAAGAAAAAGAATAAGGAAAAAGACCAACCAATAGATATACTCAAGTAAATGACAATACAACCAAAGGAATTTCACCAGAGCAGAGGTTAACATCATATAGGCTAAAAAATAGTAAGATTATTCACTGCTTGATCCAGAAAACTAAATGGCGAGATTCATGCAAGTAGTGAATGATAACACATATCAACAAACATATGAACACCCCCAGCAGCAGAAAGAAAACAAAGCAATACAAGGAATTAAAAGGGTGATGAATTTAAACAAACATCAATGATCGGATGTGCGACAACATCAAAAATCTCAAAGGTAGATTGGGGAGAAGAGATCAATTAAACAAGAGTTTTGAAGAAAGACACATTCCTCTAACTTTAACTGAAATCCTGAAAAAATAAATCTTTATCAAAAGATAAGCACAAAAGAACAATCAAGCAAGAAAAGAACCCTTTTTATGTAGTCAAAAGGAGCCTATTTTGCCAACTAAAGCCAATCTATATGGTTGACACATTAATTAATCAGCATGCCAAAAATAAAATATTAAAGCCTTGAAAGAAATCAGTCAATTTGTGGTATCCTGATTCTCTAAGGAAAATTTTCACGATGAAAAGTTTAATTCTTTTGAGAAATATTGGCATATCTAGGATTTAAAAGCAGCAGACTAGTCAATGAGTCCATAGCCGGCCCAACATTGCAAGATGATGTGTCTTCAGCCTGTAGAAAGCAGTCTGCTTACTGTGGAGCCAACAAAGGGAAACACAAATATGGAGGTAGTCTCCATGGGAAACTTCTCTCTCCCTCCTTTTCTGTGAAAACCTCATGCAAAATCTTTTTGTGCAGAATCATCTGCCACAAAATCTTCATCTGAGAAGGATGGTTTCTCAATGAAAATTGCCCTAAATACCTGTGCTATATTGGGGCAAGAAAGAGTAAGACGATTAAAGGATACAAACTAGTTACCCAAATGGCATACCAACAATTAATTTTTCTGTTTCAAATTCAAATATCCCACATCTATAAGTTTTTATGAATTCTTAATTATGCTATGCTTGAGAAGCCAAATTCCTCTAAGAAATACTATTCAAGGTCCATAAGACCATACGTATGAGACCATCATATCTATAAAGAAAGAGATTAACTTGAGAAAGGGATAGAAATGCATGAATAGATGAAGATTTAAGGCCTGAAAAGCCTGATGGAACCAAATTAAAGAGAACCTGTATGAGGCTGGTGCCAGACTGACCGATAGCAGCTGTGTGCATGGATATGGGTGCTTGTACATGGTATATGGGAGCAGCTATGTCACATGGTATATGGGTACGGCTATGAAATGAAATGTTTTGAGTTCGGATTGGATCAAAATTGAAACAAAAAATATGGGAAAGTGGTGAACCCCTTTCTCATCCTTCTTTGTCTCTCTTCGTAAAAGGAAAAGAGTAGGGTATTTTCGAGAATGACCTTGCCTTCCCCCCCATCCCTCATAAATGAAAAGGAAGGAGCGGAGCAGGGGGTTCTCGAAAATACCCCGTCTATTTCTTTTTTAAAAGGAAAAAGAGGGGTATTTTTTAGAACCTCTGCCCCCTCATAAATAAAAAAGGAAGGGTGGGGGCAAGGGGTTCTTGAAAATGCCCTCTGTCTCACACTTTCTCCTTCTCTTTTAAAGGAAAGGAGAGGGGTAATTTTGAGAATTCTGCCTCCTCATAAATGAAAAAGGTAGGTAGGCGCAGAGGGCGGGTTCTCTCTCTCTCTCTCTCTCTCTCTCTCTCTCTCTCTCTCTCTCTCTCTCTCAGAAAGAACACATGAGGAATAAAAAAAAGAAACGTGAGTTTTGGGCTGGGTTTTAACCTGATCCAACTCGGACCTAGAGCTAGCACATACCTGTGCCACACCCAGTACCTGTATGTCCGGAAGTGTCAACATGGGTACAAGGAACCTAGAGGAGTGTCCCTGTGACATATGGGTGCACCTTGTATAACATGGTGCATCTGTGTGTGTAGAAAATCTATTGTGGTATTGAACCACAATCCCATGCAGTTATACACATGCTTACACGAATCAAGCTACCAAATGTTCGATCTAACCACACAGATGCATTTAGCATAGGTCATTTACTACTTAGTAGGTTTAGTCATCTCCAATATGCCATAAGATTCAATTTTCATTATAGTAAAAATCAACGGCTAATAATTCTTGAAGATGAGGATGATGTAAAATGGCCAAACATCATGTTGGGTTCAAATTCAACAAATAAAAATAATAAATAAAACATGTTAAACATCATTCAAAGGTTAGATTTTTCTTTTGGTAATTAAATCTACATAAACCAAAAGTGTATCACCATAAGTTACGGTGGTTTACTACCAAAGTAGACACACCCCAATAAATAAATAAATAAATAAATAAATACCACAATCACCTGTATTGTTAAAGGTAATTTCTCGGAGAGATTTTCAAAAGTTGATAAATCTCAGGAAAAACTCGGGAATATATTGAGAGTTTAATAAATTGAAAAAATATAAATAACAACAAAAAAACTAAGAAAATAATAAGTTTGGGATTATTTTTCTTCCAAAAATATAAATAAACATGTTTTAAAGCGTTTAAAATATAAAATAAACAAAAAAAGAAAATGCAAACTTAAAATAAAAAAAAGGAGTTTTTCCCAAAAATATGGCGATATTTTGTATTCTGGAGATATTTTGAAAATATCGTGAGATATTACCTTTAATATCAGCGACCTTAAAATATTGGTATTTCTTACGATATTTTCAAAATATCGCCGATATCGGTGACAGTGATACATACATACAGATATATATAGATATGATTTTTGTTGAAGTACAAAGAAGAAAATAGAAAGGCATAAAATATGCACAGAAGTATACAGTGTATCTTGCATAAAATATAATATGCATATCACTATGCACCCATGTCACATGGATACTCCATTTTGACTGCCGTTCTGTATCCCCTTGTATACTAGTTACATTGAAAGCTTCATAAAAATGACTGTATCCCCGTATCTTCAGCTGTATCCATGTGACATAGCATGCACTGTGCAGCAACAACTAGAAGCAGCAAGCACCTGCACCCAGAAGTACCAGCATTGATGCAGGTAAAATGGATCTTTTGAAGACTAATGTTACATAGATGATCTTAGCATCTACCTGAGGAATCCCAACTGAATTTCTGATCAACAAAACAGTGAATCTAGATTGTGTCAACATGAACTCTCTTTTCTCCTATGGTATATGTCAACTTCATATATTCTATATCCCTCAAACGGTCATGGTCATGTGAGGCTCATCCTAGAAGCAAGACGAGGAAACAAAAGTGAAAATAAAGAATGATCTTTTTGAAGATTGGTTCAGGGCATTGCTTCAAATATTAAATTCAGTGCAAAAATACAAAATGGCAAGTGCTTTTGTCTTATTTGCTGCTGTTTACTCCTAAGCTTGGTCCCCTCATATACTCTTCTTAATGCAAACTACAAAAGAATAGCCCCCATCCTTTTAGCTGTGCTATACAACATAGATCCTTGCTGACTGCCAAATTATGAACCATACCATTAGAAGTAAATTCAATAATAATTGTTGCTACAGCGCTTGAAATATTGACTTGCAGCTCTTCAGATCATAGTTTCTCCAATAAGAACCTCCACTTTTTCTTTATCTTTGAGTTAAAATCCAAACTCAATAATCACCCTGTCGAATTGTTTTGTCATGAAACGACTATATCAATGGGCTTAGTCTGTCTAACGCTAGATATCCTTTAAATACTCCAATTCCTTATCAATGTAACAAAATGAACCAAATTGACTCTGCTTTAGAAAATCCAAACCATCCTGGGCTTGAGTTGAATCAACAAAGAAATGGTCTTGAGTCTACCAAGACCAGGCAAAGACTGAGTTTACCATAGAGTTAAAAGTATTCAGTTTAATAGGGCAGAAAATTTAAATCCAAGATCAACCAAGATTGTGTCCTTTATTTTTGAAATGCAAACCAGGATTATAATGAGCAAGGAGCAAGGAAACGGGTGATTTCTTTTATTTCTAAACTTAGAATCAATGCCAAGAAATACTCGGGCCAAAGTTAGAGTCAATGTGGATCACATAACACCCATTAAGCTATACAAGTTGGTTAAATGAATGAATATTACTGACAGAACTGAATCCCACCTCAGACACGTTCCAAGCTAACTGTCAGGCTGAGCCTTGAAAGCAATGATGTATTACTGGGAGAATGCAGAAGTAAAAGACTCGGCCAATACTTGGATGATTTCGTGAATCTTAATTTATTTGGAACAACTTGTGTTAACAGAAGGGAGATGTTTTTGCCAAGTTGCCAACTAAGTTTTTGAAAATTTGTTGATTAACACATTCAGTAACAGGCTCGAACTTTGGGTTGTCTCATTACAGCTCTAAGACCCAAGTTGAATTCTAGTTTTCAAATATTGATTCTAATCTTATACAACACTCTTACTGATGCACACCACACCTCTGTTCCTTCCGTACTGCTATTGTTCAGGTGTTCTCTGTCTGAAACTGTCAAAAGCACTATTTTACACCAATACATGCTTCTGATCACTAGTTATAACGAAAATAAAGTGCCCAACCTTTTCTCTGATAATCTTTAGAAGCATATCTAATCTTTATATGTTGATGCCGCCAAAACTAATTGTCCTTGTTGCAGTTAGCAATTAGGACAAGCTGGTCAATCACAAAACCATCTCACTCAAATACATAAACTAAAATAACGTACATATTGGCAATTCCAAACTTGTGAAAGAGATACTAATCTGATTTAGTAATGCTAAATTTGCTACCTTGCATCAGAATTTTCCGCGGATTTATCAACTGCAACAGAACTATGGTCTCGCGGATGCGGCTCTTCCTCAGATTCTGATGCACAATATTCTCCATCCCATATACGACATTTAGGTCTTTGTTCCATCTCCTCCTCCTCCTACAATTTTCAGAAATTCCATCAAAGAGATCAACTTGTTATACAAAATGGATGCAACAGCATCATGCCATCCATGCCATGTAATCCTACCAAGGCCTACCTCCTCTGGAGGATCTGTCTCAGGAGGGGTAGGCTGAAATGGCACACTGGGAGCATGTTCAATCCTTGAAAGATGTTCCAGCAACACATTCCTGACAAAGTAAGCACACCAATAACTACATATATGAGTGGTTTAAAAGAGAGAACAAATTTATTTTACCAAGAATCCAGCATTCAAAGAGAATCACAAAGGGAAGCAAATATTAAAAATGTATAGATTTTCAAATTTCAAACTTCTCGTGTGTGTATGCACGTGTATGTGCCATTTCCTGACAAAATAAATCTCAGCAAAACTGGAAAAAATAAAGCTTTGGAAAGAGAAACAAGATTATTTTAAAGAAAAAAGATCAAACTTGTTCTTCTGATGGACCATAAAAAATGCACACAATAAATATGTAAAAAGTTAATAGTAATTTTCATATGATCACCAATTTTTCAGTCCTAATTAATATATAAAACAAAGTTCTTGGCCTTTTTGAAATACCCCCCAATTTTTATATGTCAAAATAACCGATGTACCCAGCTAAAAGCAACTAATGCTCATATTAGTTCCACCTTTTCAACTCATCTTTATGTTGTCTTCATCTCAAACAATAAATTGATTGGCAAATGAAAACCTGGTCGCTCTCATAATCTTTAATGCTCCACAACAATATATATATATATATATACAACAACAACAACTACGCCTTCATCCCAAAACAATTGGGGTCGGCGATATGAACCAAAAAAGAAAATCATTCTAGGTCCTCCACATGAATCCTTCTCCTCCAATCATTTCTATCCAATGCCATGTCCTCGATGAGGTTCAAAGCATTCATATCCTTTCCTATCATCTCCATCCAAGTCTTCTTAGGCCTACCTCGACCTCTTTTGACTAATATATTTTTCCATTTGTCCATCCTTCTAACTGGAGCATCATTAGGCCTTCGCCGAATATGTCCAAACCACCGTAAACGATTTTCTCTCATCTTATTTTCAATGGATGCAACGCCTACCTTCTTACGTATCTCCTCGTTTCAAATCTTATCTTTTATTGTATTTCCACACATCCATCGAAGCATACACATCTCAGCTACACTCATTTTTTGAATATGATGTCTCTTGGCAGCCCAGCATTCCGTACCATATAATAAAGCGGGCCTAATTGTCGTCCTATAAAACTTTCCCTTCAACCGCAATGGCATTCTACGATCGCACAACACTCCAGTTGCACTTTTTCATTTCATCCACCCAACCTTTATCCTATGGTTTACATCTCCATCAATTTCTCCATCATTTCGAATGATATATATATATATGTGTGTGTGTGGATTCAGAAGTGCTCTTTTTTAGTTGTTATTATCTTATCATCAACAGAATCTCACTGGTCTAGTTCACTTATGAACATTTTCATGCATCTTTACCCTTTCCTACAATATGTTGAGGAAAAATGAAGCATACTTAGATTCAATCATGACCATCGAGGAGCGGTATGAATCTGAGGTCTCATGTATGGTTATGAAATGAAGATGGGAACAATGATGTAACATCGACTATGATTATTTAAGAGTTCAAGTATGATTGATATAGTTGAATGTAGACACCAAAATTTTATGATGCCTGATTACTAACATCTTTTGAAACAAATGTTTTCAGGAGTCAAGCAGGAATCAAGTGCTTCTCAAATTCGGATGACAAGGGGGATTTTACCGTCCATCCAGAGGATGACTCATTGTACCACCATCCACTATGGGACGACATCATGCACCGCCATTTGATATTGAGGACGGCAAAACTAACCGTTGTCCGATAGTGGGGACGACAAAACAGGACTGTCGTCCGCTATGGGACAACACAACTGCTTTGTCGTCCACTGCACCATTTGGCTTATCCCTATCTCACCCCTAAATGCCAGATCCTCTTTTGTGCGTTTATCAGAAACGTGATTGTTCCTAATAGGCCCAATCCCCAAAAAGGGATAAGCTTGAAGCCATTTGGACCAGACCCGGATGCGAGAACCCGGTGATCCATATCCTATCTAAAACTCAATAAATACAGGTTGGCTCCTAGGACCCAGGCATCTGGAATTTCCCTGTCCGAGCCCTAACCCTAGAGAGAATGAGCCTAGCTTACTCACACCCTCTTCTCTCGAGTTGCCTTACCTGTGGCGAGGTACTACCGGAGTTACAACCATTTCCATCCTAGCGTACGAAGCATTGTCAGGATCAAGGAAGAACCCAAAAACAAAAACGGACCCTTTGAGTCCGAAAAAGGTACTTTTCAGATACTTAGTCTGTTTATTTTGATTTTATTTAATATTTTGATTGATGCTTATACACGTTTCATTTTATTAAAATACCTAAATCCAATTGGTAGACTCGTCGTCCTACAGATAGTGTTGTTCGCTCTGTCTACAACAACGATAGGATTGATCGTCTACCAAACCTTTGTTGTCTGGCAGACAGTGTCGTCTGCTCTGTCTGCAACATTGGCAAGGCTTCTGCCGTGTGGTAGACATGCAGTCCGACAAACAATGTTGTTTGCTCTTTCTGTAAAATCGACAAGATCCACCATCTGGTAGATTTTGTCGTCTGATAGACTGGTCGTCCGGAAGACTCTGCCGACTGTACTAGTGCGATGTAGATCTCAGTGTTATTTTGTTCTGCTTCTTTTTGCTAGATCTTCTATTTAGTTTAGTTTAGTTTATTTTCTTTAATTGTTTTATCTCGTGTATAGGTTGTCTTGCATTAGATGCATGCATAAATATTAGGCATAGGGCTTCTCACATTTTAGATACTCTTGCTGGAGAAAATTCATGCCACTTAGAAAATAAGAAAATATCACCTCCAACAAGTTAGGATCTTGATTGAGACATGTACAGATGAGTCTACCAAAAGACGAATATTAGAGACTTCACATTTCAAAGCTTGGCCCGAAGAAAGACACCCTCACCAGTCTCGTAAATGTTCCCATGCGGATTACGATATGGATAACTCTAGCAAGCAGCCTCAATCACATGTCCTGGTTTTACTGCCTAGTCAAGTTGCTTGAGGTGTCAGATTACCGAGGACTGCTTTATCCTAAAGGACATCATCCAAGACCACATAGACAGTGGAAAGTTGTTGGTGAATGAAGAACAATGACCACACCCCATAAGAAGCGGTTCAAGCTTGTGAAATGAGAGAAGACTGGTTTTCGGGGAAAGGTGTGGGACAAGGGTATGTTAAGTTGTACATGTATAACCATAATGATGTAATAGGTAAATACCCTGTAGGGGTATTTTTTCCATTTTACACGTGCAACATTCTTGTTCATTAGGAACAATTTTTCTCTTATTTTTTATCTTTTTATTTGAAGTCTTTTTTTAAAGAGCATGGGCTCTATGGTCAAAAGACAAACTCTATGGTCAAAAAACAACTCTATGGTCTTTGAAACATAGAGCAAGACCATAGAGCCCCATGCTCTTTACAAAAAAGACTTCAAATAAAAAGATAAAAAATAAACAAGAAAAAAGTTGTTCCTAATAAACACTACTGTTACACATGTAAAATAATGAAAATACCCCTAGAGGGTACTATTACATCATTATATATATATATATATATATATATATATATATATATATATATATATATATATATATACACACAACTTAACACTCTCCCTCAAACTTACGGTGAGATATACCGAAAGTTTGAAAATACAACAAAGACTCAATGGAAAGAATCCAAGTCTTCAACGAAAATCTCCATCTTTATAATATATTAGAGAGTTTTGCAAAAAAAAGACTTCAAATGTCTTTTATTGGTGATCATCCTGAATCGCCTTCATCGGCTATCTTCATCTTCATGATGCATCGGAAATATTCCTTTCTCAATCCATCACATCATTAAGAACGTGTAGAGAAAACAAAACAAAGGTCCCAACAACAAAAGAAAGGTATTCTAACCAAGTAGTTATGAAGTTTCTGTGAAAATCTAAGTGCACGAAGGCACGGATACACATGCACAAAAGCATGAAACAAAATGAACTTCAATTCATAAGTTCCCAAGAGGGGCTTTACAATATTACATATGCACTCACAAAAAAGAATATGTTTACAAGGGCCACTAAGGCCTATTTATAATGCAAAAAGAAGCCACAGGTGCAGCTCAATATGACTGTTGGAGCTGCACCCAACGGTCACATTTGTGACTGTTGGGGCAGCTCCAACAGCTATATGGAGTTGTCCCTTTCACAACGGTCAAAAAGAAAAAAAGTGTAAAAAGCAAAAGTAAATAAAAAAAGAAAAAGTAAAAATGTTAGCCCATTAGGGTGGCTGACACCTATTGAGTAAAAGGACTGAAATACCCCTGATGGGTATTTCAGTTTACAGTGAAAAGAGACATAATATTTTAACACTCCCCCTCAAGCTTAGGGTGTCTCGACCGAAAGTTTGCCAAGAAGGAAGTTAAATCTTGGAGAACATAGCGCCTTGGTGAAGAAGTCTGCCAGTTGATATTATGATGTAACATAAGGAAGGTCAATGGTTTTTCTTAAATATTCTTCACGAACATAGTGGCAGTCCATCTCGATATGCTTCATGCGCTCATGAAATGTGTGATTTTTGGCAATGTAGATTGCACTTTTATTATCACAACATAATTTTGTGGGCCCTTGAACTTTAATGTTCATATCTTCCAACAAGTTGTGAATTCAAACAATCTCCATGGTAGTAGATGCCATGGCTCTATACTCAGCTTCGGTGGATGAAAGCGATATTTTTTGTTGCTTCTTGCATCTCCAAGAGATTAATGATTCACCTAAAAAAATATATAAACCAGTGGTGGAGTGACGATTATTTGTGTCACCTCCCCAATCAGAGTCAGTATAAGCAATTAAACTTAATTCAGACGTAGAAGATAGAAATACTCTCTTGTTTACTGTACCCTTTATGTATCTGATGATGCGAAGGATGGCGCTCATATGGACTGTAGTAGGTGCATGTTGAAATTGACTAGCAACATGTATTGCATGAGAAATATCAGGCCTGGTAATGCTGAGATACGTTAGGGATCCAACCAGTTGCCGGTAAGGTGTGGGATCTTTTAAGAGAATCCCATCATCAATCTTCATCTTTGAACCTACTATTTCAGGAGTTTCGCAAACCTTGTCATCTGTGATCTTTGATCTATCAAGAATCTCACAAGCAAGTTTAGTTTGAGACAAAAAATAGCCTCTCTGAGAATAGGCAACCTCAATTCCCAAAAAATATGTCAAAAATCCTAAGTCTGACATTTCAAATTTTGAAGTCAAAATAGATTTAATGTTCTTGATTCCTTTGATGTCATCATCTATTATTAACATATCATCAACATATAACAATAATATAACAATCCCTACATCAGATTTCTTAACAAACAATGCAGTGTCAGTATAGCATGAAGTGAAACCATTTTCAGTCATTACATTGTTAAACCTATCGTGCCAAGCCTTGGGTGCTTGTTTCAGTCCATAAAGAGCTTTACGAAGACGAAGAACTTTATTTTTAGGGATTTCCATACCAGGTGGAGCATCTATGTAAACTTCTTCATTAAGATCTCCATTTAAAAAGGTATTTTTGACATCCATTTGGTAAATATTCCATTTTCGAATTGAAGCAATGGTGATAAGACATCTGACAGTAACCATACGAGCTACTGGAGCAAATGTCTCTTCATAGTCAATCCCATATTCTTGACTGTACCCTTTAGCTACAAGACGAGCCTTATACATTTCAAGAGAACCATCACTCTTAGTCTTGACCTTGAACACCCATCGGCATCCTATAGTTTTCTTGCCATTAGGAAGAGATTGAAATTCTCAAGTGTTAGCTTTCTTAAGAGCTTTGAGTTCACTCTCCATGGCTTCTTGGCTTCTCTCCATTCAGTACATTGTTTGGCTTCTCCAAATTTTTTTGGTTCAAAATAAGAGTGAATGGCACTCAAACAAGCTCGATATTTAGGAGAGAGAATCAAAAGATACGAATCTAGAGGGAGTCCTTCTAGTTCTTTTAGTTCTGCTAGGATGAGAATCATAAGTGAAAATAGTCTCACTAGGTTCACTATATAGTTCAATAGCACTCCTAAATGTGCTTCTATCTCTATGCGAATAAGTGATGGGTTCTCTAGATACATTTTCTTCTTGAGGGGTAGAAGGGTTAGAGTTATTTTTTATCACAACCATTTCATTTTCACTATTATATGTTGATTCATCATCACTAGAGATATCATCATCCTTAGATAAAAGGTAAAAAAGAAAGGAGTAATCGGCATTTTCTAAATGAGATTCATTTTTTTCAAAACCACTATCATTTTCCAAAAAAGTTACATTCCTTGAAACATATAATTTATCATTCTTAGAGTCATAACATCGAAATCATTTTTGAGTTTCCGAATAGCCAAGGAAAGCACAAGGAATGGCTTTTGGTGAGAGTTTATCATTTTTATCGGTAAAAACAAAGCACTTACAACCAAAAACTCTCAACCTATTATAATCAGGTTCTTTTTCATATAGAATCTCAAAGGGAGAAATTTTACCTAAATTTTTGGATGGAAGTCGGTTGATAAGATAGACGGAAGCAAGAGCCACTTCGGCCCAAAAATTTTTAGGAATATTTTGGGAAATGAGAAGGGTTCTAGTGGTTTCAATGATATGCCTAGGATTTCTTTCGGCCAAACCATTTTGTTGTGGGGTCTTAGGACACGATCTTTGATGGACAATGCCACAATCCTCAAGATATTTCTTAAACTCATTAGAGAGATATTCACCTCCGGAATCGGTCCTAAATATCTTTAAATTACTATTAAATTGATTTTTAATCATCATATGATATGTTTTAAAACATGAAAAAATGTCATGCTTATGTTTGTTAAAATGTATCCAACAATATCGTGAGAAATCATCTACAAAATCACATAGTAAGCAAAACCACCTTTGGATATGACAGGTGCCGGTCCCCAAGCATCCGAGTGAATAATTTCAAAAGGTTTAGTACTAAACATAGTTATTGGTTCAAAAGGTATACTTCTCATTTTTCCAAGAATACAATCATTACAAGAGAAAGTATTTTTACAAAGATCTTTAACAAAATGTAGATAGGATAACTTGGTAATGTTGGGATGACCAAGTCTCTTATGCCAAACATTTATGTCTTTATGTTGGGCCACATTATAGGAATTTGAAGAAAGTCCACATACTACAAGTCTCCTTTCCTAGAGCCTTCCTCAATCAATCTCTCGGACCGGTGATCCTGTATTAAACATTTATTAGATGAGAATTGAATGTTACACCCAAGGTCCGTGAGTTGAGAAACGGAAAGCAAGTTTAAATTTAATTTTGGTATAAGTCTAATTTTTGGAATAAAGAAGTTTTGGGTTTTAAAATTTCCAATTCCCTTAATTTCTAGAGAAGTACCATCCGCGGTCAAAACAAAAGAAGGTGACACATTTTTAGAATACTCGGAAAGAAATGAAATGTTTGGGGTCATATAAAAGGATGCACCTGAATCTAAGAGCCAAGAAGTTTTACCTGGAGGAGAAGAGGTGGATACGGCGGCACCGGAAATAGCTCCCTTTAAAAGAGGTTGAAGTGCCTCCACAATTTGATTGAGAGATAGAGCTTCTTTTGAAGATTCCTCTTTGGATGGTTGAGATGTAGTTGTCATTGCTAGAAGTTTCTTCCATTTTGGGCAAACCGGTTTGATATGACCCGGTTCTTTGCAAAAGTGACACGAGATTTTTCTATAATCTCTTCTTCCTCCTTGATTTTGATTCTTAAAATAAGGAGGTCTATATGTTCTTAAATTGTTACCAGGTCTAGAAACGGCATTAACACCATTACATTCTTCTTGATTTGTGGACATTGCAAGCACACTAGAATTTTGCTTGCTAATGCCCATACGAGTTTCCTCCCCACTTAATTTAGTTAAGACATCTTCAAGAGAAGGAGAGGTAAAAGAGGATAGGAGAGAATATCTTATTTGCTCAAACTCAGGCCTTAGCCCATTCAAAAAATTGAAGAATCGGACTTCTTCTAATTGCTTATGACGAAGCTCTATGGCTTCTCCACTCCACTTGGGTTCAAGCATGGCAAGCTCATCCCAAATTGAAGAGAGTTCCGCAAAATACTCTCTTATAGACATATCACCTTGAACAAGAGTTAACGCTCTCTTTTGAAGATAATACTTATGGGACAAGTCCCTAGAAGTATACATCTTCTCAAGATACTCCCACGCTTGAGAAGTCTTTTTAAACTTTATAATGTTGGCATTAATCCTTGTCTCAACGGAAGAGAAAATCCAAGACAAGATCTTGAAATTCTTCATTTCCCATTGCTCATGTTTCCTACTATATTCCTCAAGATCATTAGTTCTTTCATCTCCCTCAAGGATTTTGATTTCCCCTTCTTTAACCAAAGTAATTTTAGGCTCGGGTTCCGGAATCGAGCCTTGAATGTAACCCCAAAGCCCTTTCCCTTTGATGTGAGCTTCCATATTTCCGGCTCACATGATAATTTGAGTCATTTAGCTTAAAACCAAGAGAAAAATGAGAGTCTTTCTCACCCATTAGAGAGAAAAGAAGAAAGAAAAGAATATGTACCACAATAAGATTTTAAATCTTTCTTGTTGTAGTAATCTTCTAAAATATTGAATGAAGAAGAGCCTCCACTCCAATCACCAAAAAGTTGAAGGCATGTTTTTCGAGGCACTTGATATTGAGAAGAATCACACCGATTTCTTTCTCCAAACAACCTTGCTCTGATACCATGTGAAAATCTAAGTGCACGAAGGCACGGATACACATGCACAAAAGCATGAAACAAAATGAACTTCAATTCATAAGTTCCCAAGAGGGGCTTTACAATATTGCATATGCACTCACAAAAAAGAATATGTTTACAAGGGCCACTAAGGCCTATTTATAATGCAAAAAGAAGCCACAGGTGCCGCTCAATATGACTGTTGGAGCTGCACCCAACGGTCACATTTGTGACTGTTGGGGCAGCTCCAACAGCTATATGGAGCTATCCCTTTCACAACAGTCAAAAAGAAAAAAAGTGTAAAAAGCAAAAGTAAATAAAAAAAAGAAAAAGTAAAAATGTTAGCCCATTAGGGTGGCTGACACCTATTGAGTAAAAGGACTTAAATACCCCTTATGGGTATTTCAGTTTACAGTTAAAAGAGACATAATATTTTAACAGTTTCAAAACAAATATACATTTTTTGAACAAGAATAACACTCAAGGAAATTTTTTTAAGCAAAATAGTGATAATTTTTAAAAATATTAAATAACCATTAAGAAAGATAAGAGGAGCATACCTCAACAGAGATTTTTTTTATGATATCAAATTTAGACAATTATAAATTCAAAATCAACATAGTATTCAAGAAAACATAAATATTGATCATAAGGGAACTTAATCACTACAAAATATATCAATTATCAAGACGAGATAAACAATGATGTATTAATAATATTATAAAGATTTAGAAAAAACCTTCAATTAAAACAAATAATCAATTTATACTAAAAACATGTATATAAAGTATAACAAAAAAAAAGAACCCTAAAGAAAAGTAGAGTTAACTAAATTTATGCATGCAACAATGTGAACAAGATAATCACTATGAAACACACACATATATCCAACATGCAATTAAAGCATATTTAATGAACATAAGACGATAATAAAAATAACTATTTTTATCAATAAAATGACATCAAATGCATGATTTTAATGTAAAGAATCAAATAACCTTCAATTACAAACAAAAGTATCCACCAATATCAAGTGGATAACACACAAGTGTTTCATAAAAAACACACTCTCAACATCCACAAAGAAGCACACACAAGAAGATGAAATTCCACTAGAGGGGGGTGAATAGTGAAATATGAAATAGATCGATAATTTAAAAATTAAATGCAATAAAGCACAACACATAAAACACAGGATTTATACTGGTTCGGTCAAGTCACTGACCTACGTCCAGTCCCCAAGCAAAACACTTGAGCCTTTCACTATAACATCTGAGTTACCGGATAAATAGTACAACACCCTCTTCCTCAGAGGTCTTCTTCTTTCAACAAAGAAGGAGTACAGTGAAAAACAGAAAGTTACAATACTTCCTATAGAACCTTCAGAATGATATGAATGCACGAATGAAGGATTCTCAGAATGTTCTGTTTTTTCACTCAGATAATACTCTTTGTCAAAGAGTTATTCTTGATTTTTTCTCTTTCTTTTTCTAGGCTCTCTTTTTCAAATATCGAATAGGAATTTTTCTCGTTGTATGCTCACATGTCCATTGTTTGAAATATTATTTTGTTAGTGTATATATAGCCTTTGAAAAATAGTCGTTGCCTTTTGGAATGATTGTCCTTGTTAGATGTCAAGTCATTTCAAAAACACATTTGTGTACTATATTACTTTTTCGAAAAGGTCTTTTTTCCATAAGTGTAATACTTTGGAGTACACTATTCGTTGGAGTATTTTAGGTGTGATATATTTTGTAAAAGGTCTATTCTCATAATAAATGATTTGTAGTACATTGAACGTTGGTTTATAAATCATCATGTAGTTTTGTCTTTATTCAATTTAATGATTTGTAATTTATTAATATTTTTATTACAAATCGTCACTTCTTGACTTAAATGTATGTAAGTACAATAAATGCTTTGTTGAGTCCTTTATTTGTAAATGGTCATATCTCAAAATGCTTTATGATGTGTTATTTAATGTCTACAGAAAGAATGATGACTTTAAGTAAGTCAACATTCTTGAGTGGGGATTAAATAGTCATTTCTTAAATGCTTTTGAGGTGGTATTTAATGTTTTACAGAAAGAATGATGACTTTAAGTAAGTCGACATTCTTGAGTTGTATAAAGTAACTAAAGTCTTTTCCAAACATAATATAATAATATTAGTTTTCTTATATTGTCAATTTAAGGTAGACGATTTTGTATTATGACTTAAATTCATTTTGTCTTTTTCTTTCATACTTGAAATCATTAGTTTTTATTTCTTTTCAAGTTGTCTTATTCATAAATGTATGTTAGAAGGTACAATAAATGCATTTGAAATTATGAGCTATTATATCCAGTGTTTTAAAACTCGCTGAGTCAACTCGGCTGACTCGGCTCGGCTCGGCCCTCCAGCGAGACAACCCGACAAGGCAAACTCGGGCTTGACTCGGGCTTGACTCGGCCTGACTCGGCTTGACTCGGCCTGACTCGGGCGAGTTTTGGGATGTTTGAAATTTGTTTTTTGAGTTTCAAATTACAGTTTCGAAATATATAAGTACATCTATTTTAACAATGGTTACCCCCAGATTTTGTATAAAAAAGAAAATAAAAATCATTTAAAGATAAAAAAGCATTTAAATCCATAGAATAAAATCGCCATGTTGTTCGAACTACTATTCACCCTGTGTTATCAACTTATTCTAGCAAAATATTTTAAAGAAATGATTCTCACTATATATGGCGGGTCAACTGTGCCTATGGGAAGTCACATTTAGGTTTCATCATCCATTTGTTATGTGAACAAACATTCTACATATTCAAATATTAGTAGTCTTTTTATAGTCAAAGATGAGGAGATTAAGGAGAGATGGAAAGATTATTTTGATAAGCTATTTAATGATAGTCATGCTCAAGATCTTGGAGACTTCTCCATTCCTTTTCATGAGATAAATCGTGACTTCATGCGCAAGATTCAAAAGAAAGAAATTGCAGAGGCTTTGAAGAAAATGAAATCAAGAAGGGCAGTTGGCCCAGATGGTATACCTATCGAGGCTTGGAAATGCTTGGGAGAGAAAGGTTTAGAATGGTTGACAAATCTTTTTAACTTGATTTGGCGAACAAATAAGATGCCTAATGAGTGGAGGAAAAGTACTTTGGTGCCTTTATATAAGAATAAGGGTGATATACAAGATTGCACAAACTATCGTGGTATAAAACTCATGAGTCATACTATGAAACTTTGGGAGAGGGTGATTGAGTCTAGGTTGAGGAAGGTTGTCATGATATCGGAGAATCAATTTGGTTTTATGCCTGGAAGATCAACTATGGAAGCTATACATCTTCTTAGACAACTTATTGAAAGATATAGAGAGAGGAACAAAGATTTGCATATGGTTTTTATTGATTTAGAGAAGGCATACGATAGAGTACCTAGGGACGTTCTCTGGTGGACAATGATGAAGAAAGGTGTTTCTCTCAAGTACATTAGTATAATTAAAGATATGTATGAAGGAGTAGTAACCAATGTCCGCACTTGTGGAGGGGTGACAACCAATTTTCCGATAACGGTTGGGTTACATCAAGGATCTGCTTTAAGCCCTTTCCTATTTGCGATAGTGATGGATGAGCTTACGAGATCAATTCAAGAAAATGTACCGTGGTGTATGTTGTTTGCTGATGATATTGTTTTGATTGATGAGTCTAGAGCTGGGGTTAATGCTAAGTTAGAATTATGGAGACAGACATTGGAAGCTAGAGGTTTTAAGTTGAGTAAGAGTAAGACTGAATATATGGAATGTCGGTTTAGTAAGCAACGAAGTAGGGATGGGAGTGTAGTGAAGCTTGGTGAGCAAGATATACCGGTGAATGATTATTTCAAATATTTGGGATCCATCATTCAAAAGTATGGAGAAATTGATGGAGATGTAAATCATAGGATAAAGGTTGGGTGGATGAAATGGAAAAGTGCTACTGGAGTGCTGTGCGATCGTAGAATGCTATTGCGGTTGAAGGGAAAGTTTTATAGGACGACTATTAGACCCGCTTTACTATATGGTACGGAATGTTGGGCTGCCAAGAGACATCATATTCAAAAAATGAGTGTAGCTGAGATGCGGATGCTTAGATGGATGTGTGGAAATACAATAAAAGATAAGATTCGGAACGAAGAGATACGTAAGAAGGTAGGTGTTGCACCCATTGAAAATAAGATGCGAGAGAATCGTTTACGGTGGTTTGGACATATTCGGCGAAGGCCTAATGATGCTCCAGTTAGAAGGTTGGAGAAATGGGAAAATATATTAGTTAAAAGAGGTCGGGGTAGGCCTAGGAAGACTTGGATGGAGATGATAGGAAAGGATATGAATGCTTTGAACCTCACCGAGGACATGGCGTTGGATAGAAATGATTGGAGGAAAATGATTCATGTGGAAGACCCAAAATGAATTTCTTTTTTGGTTCATATCGCTGACCCCAATTGTTTTGGGATGAAGGCGTAGTTGTTGTTGTTGTTGTTGTTGTAGTAGTCTTTTTATAGTTGTGCCATTAATATATTTCCTGCATAGTTTTATACATGAGAAAATTGCTTATTTATGTTGATATTGGGCATTCTGTAAACTTTCAATATGCACATATATCCTTGTTTTACATTTATGGATTTTTTAGAGAGGGAATTAAAACTTTTAAAACAAGCTAGCATATATGATTGGCCATTTTAGGAACCTTAGGTAGTAGCAGAGGTGACCAAATCCTCTAATTCAAGTCATGAATTAGTCAAAGTGCTTGTATAGATATCAAATTCAATTATTCAAGCAAACCTCTATAGCTCTTTGCAGTTGTTTTTATATTCTTACATACATTTGGAGACTGTTTACTCAAAAACATGGTTTCAGACAAATTATATATTGTTTTTCTTTTAAAATCAAAAGTTAACAAAACCCGGTCCGAGTCACCGAGTTGACCCGCCGAGTCACGAGTCAATAAAGAACGAGTCGAGTTCCGAGTCATGGGTTTTAAAACCTTGATTATATCTTGTCAAAATACATTTTTCATAAAAGTTTGTAAGAAGGTACAATGATTAGTTTTCAAAAAGGTGTTTTTTGAAATATCGTATGCTTTTATGAAACATAGTTTTTGTAAATAGATTGCTTTGTATGATAAAGCATGCAATATGAAATATGCACTATGCATCCTTCTGAAGGTTCTGTTACATATGACTCTAAAGAAGAAAAAAATCTTCATCTTGAAGTAGCCAATCTCCTTGGATGATCTTTAAGAATGAATGGCCCATCAAGCTTTTTCTTCAGAGAGTATGATTGTACCAAAAGTTGTACTTGAGCAGGAGGTCTCCATCCTTTTTGGGTGAAATAACCTTGCATCAAATACTCGTTAAATACATGACAAATCATATCTAGTCATAATATAACATTATTCATAAAGGCATATTATCATATCATATTAAAGCCTATATGACAGTATATCATATTATGTGTCATCAAAACCTAGTTTCTCAACATTTTCCCCTTTTTTGATGATGACAAAAATATGCTCCCCTGTCAAAAAGCCATATGCATAATATATAAAAAATGCATAAAACATAAAAGTTTTAAGTTTAAAAAAAATAAATCAGAGTATTTTTCTCCATCGTAGGAGACAGGTTTTTCTCCCCCTTTGTCATGGACAAAAAGGAGGGGATCAGAGTATAAAAAAGTTATTACAGACCAATGAATAGAAAATATTCATTCGGAGTCGGATGTGGGAGGAAACTTCCGAAGCAAAGCATCTTGGCTTATCTTCAAGGATTCGAAGGCTTGATGCAGAGAGGCTTGACTCTTCAGAAGGAGATCTTGGGTGTTCTGGACATCGACAATTGCTGAGAAGATGTCTAGTTCAGAAGTTGTTGCTGGATCTGCTTCTTCATGGCCTTCGTCGTCAGATAAGTGTTGAGTTGATCCTTGCTCAGGGAGGGAGGAGTCATCAAAAGTTTGGATGGAGTAGTAGACGACATCGGTTCGAAGAGGTACTTGGAAGTATTGAAGAATAAGGGAGATGAAATACCCGAAAAGAAGAGAGCGAAAAAAACGAAAGTTAATCATGTTGTTAAAGATGATACTGGACCAGTTTATGGGAAAAGCACAAAAGATTGCATAGAGAAGAAGAGAGATTTCATTAGCAATGAATCCCTTGGATGGTGGTTTAGGGAATATGTTGGAAGAGAGGATCTATGACAATAACAGAGCATGAGGCTTCAAGTTGCTTGTATGCTACGGGAAATGGGTTGAACGTGTGGAGAGGAGGATCTTCTTAAACACAGTCCGGTTTATAGGAACTATGTTTGGGAGTTCAATGCCATAAGAAGAGATATTGAGAATGCAACCTAATTGAGAAATGTTGAAAGAGATGATTTTTTCATGAACCATGGAATTGATAGTGGAATGGTCATGGTCGACTGAAAGATTTGTGTAGAAAATTTTGATAAGATGGGGATAAATGGTCATAGATTAGGATAATGCTAGAACATGAACAAAATCTGAAAGGGATGTTTGTAGGTCAAATGAGGGGAAAGCTTCAAGGTGTACTAACTTACTAGTTTGAATTGGCATGGAGTTAATGGAATGAAAAAGGTGAATGAGATCTGGATATCTCAAATCTGATGCTTCAATCATGTTGATATCGGATGATCGTGAAGAGGATGCCATTTCCAATAGTTTTAAGAGAATAGAAACTTTGAAAAAAGTAAGGACTTGGAGAGAGTAAAGACTTGAAGGATGATAGAGATTTTCGAGTGAATTGGAGAGGGATGAAACAATTCATTAAATAGAGAGAAGAAAATTATTATGATAAGAAGTGAGTGACACTTGAAGTGAGTGAAATTTAGATTTTAGTTAAAAAGAGAATGCGTGAGTTGTAACTTAAGGCTCTTGTGAATGATAGATCAAATCATTCTTTGGAGGATCAAATCATGCGTGAGTTTTTAAAGGTTTTTATGTGAAGATGTGATGAGATGTGAGGAGTAAAAGTGATCCGTGAAAGGAAGGTGTAAGAGTGTCATAAAGCCCTATCATGTGAGATGAATAATGGCCTAATAAAACAAACAACTTTAAACAAGATATTTACTTTATGAGAATGTATTCTAAATTCGTGAGAGATGAATTTAAGAAGAAGACAAAAGAGATACATGAGTGAAGAGTAATGATTTCTTATATAGGAAGGTTTTTATGGATATGCGTGGAAGGAGTGAGAGTAGACATAAAGAAAATGTGATGTCCTATACGAATTTTTAGAGTGAGATATAAGTGAACAAAAAGGCAAAAAAAATGATGATTGATATGAGATGAATGACATAAAGTAATGTCATGAATGACATGAATTGATGTTTATTTAAAGGACATGGTTTTTAGATAAACTCGATTGGAGGGAGTTCATAGTTTTTGGAAAAAGATTTAAGTATTTCAAAACTTGTAAAGGAGTCAAAGTCACGGATTGAGAAGAATAGAGGCTCAATTCGTATGAGAGAGAGAGAGAGAAAGATGGTACTAATGGTCCTAGTGAAAGGAACATATAATAATTAAAAAAGATGAAAGACAAGTTTGTCGAGAATGAGTCTTTTTATGGAATATATATATAAATTTTTTTTATAGAAAAGTGTGAAAGATGATAGGACAAAAAGTAGATTGTACTTTGAGATATGATATATAAAAGATGACATAAAGCATTAATTTAAAAGTAAAACTTTATGATGTACGTGAAATATGAAAGACTATTTTTTCAACTTTGAAAAAGGTGGTGAATGGAATGATGACAAAATAAAAAATAGTAAGAAATGCAAACACTCGATTATGACACAAATTTGTAAAAGAAAACAAGATTTCACATAAAGTGTTTTTATCGTTCTTACTTGTTAATCTTTGGTTAAGATGAATTTTGTTAAGTAAAGATTATATTTTAATATTTTGTAAAGGTGAACTCGAGTAGACTAATCTTTCTATATTTTAATTAGTCATATGAATTGATTTTATAAATCACTTAATTTACATATTCTTAATTCTTATAAAGTCTTCATTTTTTAAAGGTTTAGTGAAAATGTCTGCTAATTGTTTATTAGTGGGTATAAATTCTAGTTTGATTATATTGTTTAGGACTTGTTCTCTTAAAAAATGATGTCTAATTTGAATGTGTTTAGTTCAAGAGTGTAAAATAGGATTTTTAGACAAATTTATAGCACTTGTGTTATCACAAAAAATAGTTGTATTTGAACTCTTATTAAAAACTTTGTATGCTTTACTATGACTTGAATATCCTAAGAATAAGCCTTCAACAGATTTAGCATGAAATTTATCAAGGCTATCTTTTGTGTTAAGGATAAAGCATTTACACCCAAAGACATTAAAGTAGTCTATCCTTGGAGTTTTGTCATAGAATAATTCATAAGGAGTTTTATTCAATAAGAGTCTGATAAAAACTCTATTTGATATATAGCATTCAGTATTAACAGCTTCTGGCCAAAAATATTTAGCAAGGTTATTATGTTGGAGCATAGTTCTAGCAGATTCCTGAAAGGTTCTATTTTTTCTTTCTACTACACCATTTTGAGGTGCATCTCTACGAAAGGCAAAATTATGTGATATACCATGCAAGTTACAAAAGTTTACAAAAAGATCATTCTCAAATTCTCCTCCATGGTCACTACGAATTTTTATAATAGAAGAAGATTTTTCATTTTGTAACTTTTTACATAAAATTTCGAATTCATAAAACGTATCACTTTTATTTTTCAAAAATATTACCCAAGTAAATCTTGAGTAATCATCTACAATGACAAAAGCATATTTATTATGATTAAGACTAGCTACTCTAGAATGACCAAAAAGATCCAGGTGGAGAAGCTCTAAAGGTCTTTTACTTGAAACAATATTTTTTGATTTGAAGGATGATTTTGACAATTTTCCTAGTTGACATGCATCACAAAAATAGTCATTTTTAAATGATATTTTCGGTAACCCACGTACTAAATTGTTTTTAGCTAATTTAGACATGTATTTTGAGTTGACATGACCCATTCTCATGTGCCATAAATTTTGAGTGACATTATTAGCTATAAGGCAGTGTTCAGTAATATTCTCTAGGTATAATTCATAAATATTATTTCTTCTTATTCCTTTTAAGATGATATTTTCGTTGGTGTCTGTTATAAGGCATGCATCATGTTTAAAGCTAACATTATAACATGTGTCACACATTTGACTTATACTTAAGAGGTTATGTTTTAAGCCTTTAACAAGGAAGACATCTTTGATAAGAGGTTTATCGATATTACCAATATTGTCAATACCAATTATCAGACCTTTGTTGTTATCTCCAAAGATGACGGTTCCTCCTTCTTTATGATGAAGAATAGCAAAAAGATTTGGATGTCCTGTCATGTGTTTTGAACATCTACTGTCTAGTATCCATCTGTTCTTCTTCTTTGAAGCCTGCAAAACATCAAGTAAAAATTCTTTGTGGTACCCAATCGGGTCCCTTTTTGTTAGACTTTGGAACTCATATCCATTTTGATTTGGGTTTGTCTATAACTTTAGAAGAGTACATAGTATGAAAGTTGTAATGCTCATGCTTAGGTTCAGCAAAACCTTTGATGAAAACAGTCTTTTTATTTATACAACAAGGTTTATTCATGTGAGAATAACCAATACCATTCTTGTAAAAAGAGAATTTTTGAGAGGATAGGAGTTTATCCAGGTTCTCTTTCCCTTTGGTAAATTTGAAAACCGTTTTCATAAGGTTTTCAGTTTTACTTTTTAATTCTGAAATTTCTACTTGAAGATTTTTAGTCTTGGAGCTAGTAGAAGAGATTTCAGAAGTAATCATAAAATTTTTCTTTTTCAACTCAGAAATTTCAAAACTGAGTTTTTCATTTTTCTGCACAAGCTCTAGATTTTCAGATTTCAAAATTTTTTTTTTAGAATCGTTTTCTTGATTATTCAAAAAGTTCTTGAAAAGCATTTTGAAGATCTTCGAAAGAAAAATCGAGAGATTCACTTACAGAGCTTTCTGCCATGAAGCACATGTTGGCGCTTTCAGCTTCATCATCACTTGACTCTTCACTTGTGGATGGTTCTGAATCATCCCATTGAGCATGCAGAGCCTTTTTCTTGAAGAACCTTTTCTTTGGTTCCTCGGTTTTAGATTTTCTTTTTAGAAGAGGACAGTCATGTCTCATGTGACCTGGCTTATTACACTGATAGCACATGGAATCTTCCTTAGAGTCTTTTCTTTCCTTGTGCTTATTTGGAAGTCGGTTCTTTCTCATGAAGCGCTGGAATTTTCTAGTGAGTAGCGCAATTTCAGATTCTTTTTCTGAGTCCTCATTCTCAGAAAGGGCTGGGAAGGCTAGAGTTTTCTTTGTAGGTTGTTCCTTTTCCCTTCTTTCCTTTATATGAACTTCATAGACCATAAGATTGCCTATTAAGTCATCCAGGGTAAGCTTGGATAAATCTTGAGCTTTTTCAATTGCTGTAGTCTTTTTCTCCCAATCAGTTGTGAGAGATCTCAAGATTTTCTTCACCTTATCTGTATGGGAATAAGTTTCTCCCAGATATTTTTCTTCACCTTATATGTCTGGGAATAGGTTTCTCCCAGAGATTTCAGGTCGTTGGTGATGTTGGTGAATCTTGTAAACATCTCTGTGATGGGTTCATCTTTGTTCATTTTGAACAACTCATATTTTCGAACTAGAGATGAGATTTTGGTTTCTTTCACTTTGTTGGTTCTTTCATGAATAACCTCCAAAGAATGCCAAATATCATGAGCAGATTCACAAATAGATATTTTATTGAATTCATTTTGATCAATAGCACAATACAAAGCATTCATAGCCTTTGCATTTAGATTGGCCATCTTCTTTCTTAATCAAACCATAAGCTATAGTCTGAGGATGGAGATGTGTATGGATGTTCAACAATTTTTCATACTGCAAAATCTATGGACTTTAGAAATATAGTCATTCTGCATTTCTAGTATCCATAGTTGGAGCCGTTGAAGAAATGAGGACGAGATGCGTGTTAACCTTCAATATCACGAGCATAAGGGGTTGATGACATAAGTGCTGGAAGACTTGTTATGTTGAAACCAGCAAACCTAGTCTGATACCAAATGAAATTCCACTAGAGGGGGGTGAATAGTGAAATATGAAATAGATCGATAATTTAAAAATTAAATGCAATAAGACACAACACATAAAACACAGGATTTATACTGGTTCGGTCAAGTCACTGACCTACATCTAGTCCCCAAGCAAAACACTTGAGCCTTTCACTATAACATCTGAGTTACCGGATAAATAGTACAACACCCTCTTCCTCAGAGGTCTTTTTCTCTCAACAGAGAAGGAACAGACCCTCTTTCACAGAGGTCTTCTTCTCTCAACAGAGAAAGAACACACCCTCTTTCACAGAGGTCTTCTTCTCTGAACAGAGAAGGAACACACCCTCTTTCTCAGAGGTCTTCTTCTTTCAACAAAGGAGTACAGTGAAAAACAGAAAGTTACAATACTTCCTATAAAGCCTTCAGAATGATATGAATGCACGAATGAAGGATTCTCAAAATGTTCTGTTCTTTTCACTCAGATAATACTCTTTGTCAAAGAGTTATTCTTAACTTTTTCTCTTTCTTTTCTCTTTCTTTTCTCTTTCTTTTTCTAGGCTCTCTTTTTCAAATATCGAATAGGAATTTTTCTCGTTGTATGCTCACATGTCCATTGTTTGAAATATTATTTTGTTAGTGTATATATAGCCTTTGAAAAATAGTCGTTGCCTTTTGGAATGATTGTCCTTGTTAGATGTCAAGTCATTTCAAAAACACCTTTGTGTACTATATTGCTTTTTCGAAAAGGTCTTCTTTTCATAAGTGTAATACTTTGGAGTACACTATTTGTTGGAGTATTTTAGGTGTGATATATTTTGTAAAAGGTCTATTCTCATAATAAATGATTTGTAGTACATTGAACGTTGGTTTATAAATCATCATGTAGTTTTGTCTTTATTCAATTTAATGATTTGTAGTTTATTAATATTTTTATTACAAATCGTCACTTCTTGACTTAAATGTATGTAAGTACAATAAATGCTTTGTTGAGTCCTTTATTTGTAAATGGACATATCTCAAAATGCTTTATGATGTGTTATTTAATGTCTACAGAAAGAATGATGACTTTAAGTAAGTCAACATTCTTGAGTGGGGATTAAATAGTCATTTCTTAAATGCTTTTGAGGTGGTATTTAATGTTTTACAGAAAGAATGATGACTTTAAGTAAGTCGACATTCTTGAGTTGTATAAAGTAACTAAAGTCTTTTCCAAACATAATATAATAATATTAGTTTTCTTATATTGTCAATTTAAGGTAGACGATTTTGTATTATGACTTAAATTCATTTTGTCTTTTTCTTTCATACTTGAAATCATTAGTTTTTATTTCTTTTCAAGTTGTCTTATTATAAATGTATGTTAGAAGGTACAATAAATGCATTTGAAATTATGAGCTATTATATCTTGTGAAAATACCTTTTTCATAAAAGTTTGTAAGAAGGTACAATGATTAGTTTTCAAAAAGGTGCTTTTTGAAATATCGTATGCTTTTATGAAACATAGTTTTTGTAAATAAATTGCTTTGTATGATAAAACATGCAATATGAAATATGCACTATGCATCCTTCTGAAGGTTCTGTTACATATGACTCTAAAGAAGAAAAAAATCTTCATCTTGAAGTAACCGATCTTCTTGGATGATCTTTAAGAATGAATGGCCCATCAAGCTTTTTCTTCAGAGAGTATGATTGTACCAAAGGTTGTACTTGAGCAGGAAGTCTCCATCCTTTTTTGGTGAAATAACCTTGCATCAAATACTCGTTAAATACATGACAAATCATATTCAGTCATAATATAACATTATTCATGAAGGCATATTATTATATCATATTAAAGCCTATATGACAGTATATCATATTATATGTCATCAAAACCTAGTTTATCAACAGAAGACTCACAATATAAAGAATAAGATTTTTATTAAACATTACAAGTATGCAAAATCCATGAAATTTTTATCAATAAACATGTTTCCCTATAAGGAAACACAAGTAAAAAACATTTTGAAATTTCATGGAGAGATTCTAAAAAATCCCACATAACAAAGGGAATTATACTTGCAAATTTCAACAATAGTTCGACCATTAAAAGCAATCACCTCACTAGACCTCCAAACCTCAAAATTTAAGTGTATCCGCGATTACAATAAGAATATAACCAATGGGTGCACATAACTCACCACATTAAAAACATCTATTTTCTACATATAATGACACTCAACACAAGTGTATCAACAACTATAACAAGAGCATAATCACAACGCCAATGATGGGCTAAAATTACCCCCGAAGGTGTGAATAAACATCTCTTGTCTACACATGATGACATTAAAAAATCAAGTGTATCAGCGACTAGATCAAAAGTATAATCATAATGCCACTAATGGGCTAAAAACAGAAAAAAGTGTAAATAAACATTTCTTGTTTACGTAAAATGACACTTAAATAAGAGACATAATAGGAAGAAACACAAAAGGTAAAGAAAATTGTAATGAAAAAAAAATGCCATCAATTTGAACAATCTTTCAGAACACCATGGTTTCAAAAAATAGATAACTACTACGTATAAACATGATTATGAGCATCCAACATAATAATGACCATATAAATAAATCAATGATACAACACACTCATAGAACCATAGATCAAACAATTGTCAGTTAGAGCCAAACCATGGTTGCCAGTTGAGGAAGCGGGAGCGAGAAGTGATACAGGAAGCGGGAAGCGAGGTACTTCCAAAATTTTAGAAAGCGGGAAGCGTGGGACCACTTAGGAGCGAATCAGGAAACGTCCCGGAAGCGACCTAGGAAGCGAACCGGAAGCGACCTAGGAAGCAAGGGGGAAGCGAAAAATATAAAAAAATTGAAAAAAATGAGGGAAGCGTGGGGGAAGCATGATGGGAAGCGCGCTTTCCATTAAAGGGAAGCACATTTTCCATTAAAGGGAAGTGCGCTTCCCATAAAAAGGAAGTGTGCTTCCCATAAAAGGGAAGTCTGTCTTTAGTCTTTCCAAATGTAATAAGCCAAGTCTTTGGCATGATCGTCTTGGTCACTACAGTTATTCTTTTCTTGAGAAACTTGTATCAAACAAATTAATTCATAAATCAAGCTTAGCTCTTGAGATCAGTAATAAAAAGTGTCCCAGTTGTCAGATGCGTAAGAGTCATATACTTTCTTTTGATTCTATAAATAAAAGAGCTTCAAGATCCTTTGAAATTGTTTATTCAGATGTTTTGGGTCCTGCGCCTGTATGCTCTTCTTCTGGCAGCAGATATTATCTCATCTTTATTGACAGCTACTCTTGTTATACTTGAATATTCTTTATGAAACATAAGTCTGAAACCTTTTCCATATTTCGCAACTTTCATGCCTTTGTTAGAAACCATTTCTCTACCAATATTTTGCATTTTCATTGTGATGGAGGTGGTGAGTATACATCGAAGGATTTTACTGATTTTCTCCAAAGTAATGGAATAAAGCGTAGAGTGTATTGTCCACATACGCCACAACAAAATGGGGTCGCTCAGAGAAAGCATAGGCATATTGTTGAAGCGGCCATGAGCATGATGCATGTCAGTAATCTTCCCATTAGTTTGTGAACAGAAGCATTTCATTCAGTTGTCTATATTATAAATCGTCTGCCTATGACAGTTTTGCAAAATAGTTCACCATTTTGTTCTCTTTTCGGCATTCAACCCGATTATAATGCTCTGCGTGTGTTTGGATGCATTTGTTATGTTCATATCGACGATTCTCTCAGGAACAAATTTTAACCAAAGGTGTAGATTTGTGGGATATGCTGATGATTATAAAGGTTATCAGTGCTATGACCCCATGACTAAGCGTATTAAGATTTTCAGGAATGTTGTGTTTGACGAGAATAATCTTGGAGATGTATCATTTAATACTTGTCAAAAGATTCCCAGAGAAGAAGTTTATCATCAGTGGATGAATGCGGAATTATTTGCAGATACTTACGGTGATTGCTCACCTCAGTGTACTCAAGAAACAAACTCGGCTGACCAAAATAATATTGACTCAGGCCAAGCATGCTTACCTCAATCTGGAGATCAGGTTGGTGGAGCTTCACACACTGAAGAAGGGGCAGACCCACAATCGCATCCTATTGACAAATTTAAAGGGTATGTGTATGTGCGAAGAGAAAAAGGTACTCCCCCTGCTCCTCACATTGGATCAAATACTTATATGCCTGTTGGAAACCTGAGGAGTTCGAATAGAATCAGACATCATGGGTCAGCTACAATAATTTTTCTATGGATCTTCAACTTTTTTTGTCTCAGGTTGATAAGCATGAGGAACCCATAGGGTTTCATCATGTTGTGAAATCAAACAAATGGATTGAGGCCATAAATGAAGAAGTGAACGCGCTTCATGAATGTCAGACATGGAAAATTGTTGCCAAACCTTTTAACAGAAATGTTGTCGATTCCAAGTGGGTTTATAAAATCAAATACAGACCCGATGGCACTATAGAACGATACAAAGCAAGACTTGTTGCAAAGGGGTTTACACAGGAATATGGTCAGGACTATGATGAGACTTTCAGTCCCGTGGTCAAAATGGGGACAATAAGAATTATATTGTCTTTAGCCGTCAAACATGGATGGACATTGAGTCAGTTAGATGTCAAAAATGTGTTTCTTTATGGAGACTTGAAGGAAGAAGTTTACATGGAATAGCCTCCAGGATATGCTGAGGGAGACCTGAGCACATATGTATGCAGACTAAAAAGAGCCATATATGGTTTGAAGCAGGCCTCACGCTCGTGGTTTGAGAGTTTCTCCTTAGAAATACAGAGGCATGGGTTCTGTAGATCTCTCTTAGACCACTCCTTATTCATCTTTAAGGATAAAGGCATAACCACCTTGTTGTTGATATACGTTGATGATATTATATTCCATGAATCACATTGAAGAAATAAAAGGACTATTAAGTCAAAGGTTTAAGATGAAAGATTTGGGAGATTTGTGTTATTTCCTTCCTTGGGGTCGAGGTAGACAGAAAGGATGGTTACCTGACCTTGACACAACATAAATACACACTAGATTTATTGAAGAAATTTGGTATGCAAGACTACAAGCCTTTGTCCACACCGAGTTTCTTACATCAAAAGCTCAATTCACAGGATGGAGATTTGTACCCAGATCCTACAAAATATCGAAGTGTAGTTGGCATGCTTCAATATCTTACCTTTACTCGCCCTGACATTGTTTATTCTGTCAATCAAGTGTCGCAGTTCATGCATGAGCCACGAACAAGGCATATGGATGCAGTCAAGAGGGTGTTGAGATACTTAAAAGGTATTATTGGAGATGGGTTGGTGTATCAGAAAAGTTGGAAAAGAGGAAGCATGCATGATGTCATGGTCTACAGTGATGTAGACTGGGCAGGAGATCCTGATGAAAGGAGGTCAGTTTCCGGATATTGCATCTTTTTCGGAGAAAACCTAGTATCCTGCAGCAGTAGAAAACAAAAAGCAATAGCTAGATCAAGTACTGAGGCTGAATATTGATCAATGGTTGCTGCAACTGCTGAAGCTACTTGGACAAGGCATTTGTTGAATGAATTGGAGGAACAGATTTCCAAGTCTATTTTAGTGTGTGACAATCAAAGTGCCATTAACATATCCTTTAATCCTATTTTTCACAGTAAGACAAAGCACATTGAGATAGATCAGCATTTCATTCGACAGAAGGTTGAAGACAAAGAGATTGAGCCTCATTTAATTCCTACAGAAGACCAGGTGGCGGATTTGTTTACAAAGGGTTTGACGAAAAACAAATTTTGGTTCCTGAAGAACAAGTTGTCCATGGTTCAAGACCATGCACAACTTGAGGGAGAGTATTAAGTGTCGTATAGTGTTGGACCCAGTTTGGGCCTGGATCCAGTTTGGGTTTGACCCAGACCCAAGTTGGGAAATCCTATTGACGTGTTTACTGGGGCACGGATGTAATATTGTAACTTGTTAAGTAGGGCACGGATGTAATATTATAACTTGTTAAGTTGTAACCTAATACCTAATGCTTAAATACATTAAACCAAGCCACGATAATTGATTGAAAAAGTCGTGAGCCTGTGTGCAGTAAAAATGACTCAGCGTCTCATCTTCTTTTTATCTTTTTCTTCTCACTTTTTCCTCTTTTGCAGATCAGCCCAGGAGGAAACTGATGCTCTAACAGTGTCATCCGCTATGGGACAACACAACTGCTTTGTCGTCCGCTGCACCGAATGTGCGGATAAGCCATTTGGCTTATCCCTATCTCATCCCTAATCGTCAGATCCTCCTTTGTGCTTTTATCAGAAACGAGATTTATCTGATAGGAACAATCCTCATGAAAGGATAAGCTTGAACCCATTTGGACCGAACTCGGACCCGAGAACCTGGTGATCCATATCCCGTCTAAAAACTCTATAAATAGGGGTTGACTCCTAGGACCCAGACATATGGAATTTCCTTGTCCGAGCCCTAACCCTAGAGAGAACAAGCTTAACCTACTCACACCCTCTTCTCTAGAGCTGCCCTACCTGCGTTGAGGTATTGTCGGAGCTATAATCATTTCCATCCTAGCATAGGGAGCATTGTTAGGATCAAGGAAGAACCCAAAAACAAAAACGAACCCTAGAGTCTGAAAAAGGTGATTCTCCAGATCATTCACTCGTATTCATTCTTTTATTTCAATTTTTATTATTTTGGAACAGATACTAATACACTTCAATCTTCATTGCACATTCGAGCATCTTGACGATGCAATTCGGGTTACGAAGATTGGAAAACTTGCCTAGATCCTACCTTCTCGTCAGGCAAAGGATGATCGAGGCTCATAGACAGCGTCCCCCACAATTTCAAAAAGAACTTTAGCGAATCAGCGTAAGTCCCATCTTTCCCCATTCAAAAAAAATTTTGTTAACATTGAAGCACAGTCAAAATATGGGTTTTGGGGTTGGAATCATTGTATTAGCTATAGTTTATACAAATTTTTTTACTAGCAAAATATGAGAGATTGTCATTTGATTTTGCCAGAAACCAAGGAGGAGTTAGTAGCAGGTTATTACACTAAATATTCAGGTATTAAACTTGGTTTACTTTATTTTGCTTATAACCTAAATTTACTAGTTTCTTCATTATTCCAATATACATACATTTTTTTTTTGCATTACCCAAAGAAACTGCACTTGGCACGAAGACCTGGTCATGCTGGCTCAGCCTGCCATACCTACGGTCGTCGTGCTGACAGCATAAAACTTCGAGGCTAGGACCCCTGCCCCCGAGGTTCCTAAAGTTTTTGAAATAAATAAAGCTAATGAAGCCTTTGGGAAAACATTTAAACTCCTCATTGCATTACCTAAAGTTTATTTATTCCCATTCATTCTCATCTCAACAAAATGGACATTACCCAGGATGAAAATCGACCAACAGTTAAATCTTGCTGGATATCTCTTTTATCTACCGCTCTAGGCATATATATCATAAAAATAAGACACAAAACAACCTCAATATCGAGAAACAGCAAAAAGAGGGGTTCAGACAGTAAGTCTCTCATAGGGACTACAATTTCTCAAAATCTTGAATAGTTTCATGTGTTGAAGAGTAGAAAGGGATGAATAGCTCTATGGCATCACAAACTAGAAAATTTTATTGCAATTAAAACATACAAAACTGCAGAATACAACCCCCTTCCAGCAAATTGGTTGCAGCGCACCAATAGAAAGTGAAATTATGTAACTGAAGTTACCTCATCCTCTCTAGATCTCTTAGTGAATTTTGGTTCTCCATGTTGCTGGGCTCAATATGAAGGGTATAGTCTGGACCAAAGTATTCATAGTACTCATTGTAGGGCAATCTATTTTCAGGTTCTACCCCTACAGCAACTGCAGTCTGCACAAAGTTTTTTCAAGAAGCTTTAAAAAGACAAACATAAATACCAATTGTGATATAGCAAAATAAAAGGTACAATTGATTCAACAAACCTCATAGCACCAACAACGGGCAACGTTGCGGATGGTATACCCACCACCTCCCAAAACCATCAATGGGACATTGAAAGATCTAAGAAAGCGAAGACAATCAGCATGTCCTTTCACCGATAAGTTAAAGCATCCTAGCCTGTCTCCAGATAGTGAGTCAGCTCCACATTGGAGGACAACTGCATCTGGTTGATAAACCTCCATAACTTTTCGAATAATAGGCCTAAACAGACCTTTGAAGCTCTCATCATCCATCCCATCATTTAAAGGGACATTCATTGCATAATATTTTCCCTTCCCATATCCTGTGTCCTTTATATGCCCTGTCCCAGGAAAATAGTCTCCAAATTTGTGGAAAGACACAGTCATCACTCTGTCAGTCGTGTAAAATGCCTCCTCAACCCCATCTCCATGGTGAATGTCTATATCCACATATAGCACACGCTGTACAAAGTCATTGACCCAACTAAATACATTATTGAAATGGAGGGCAACAACAGAGAGCCTCGCAAGACATTCAAATATAGAAAGATAAAAAAAACAAAAAAAAAAGGAAAGAAAGCAAAAACTCCACCTATAGGCGTGTTTACAAGTATAACCATGTAGCCACATCATCAACATAAGAAGGATAAAAGCTGACAAAAAAATTTGCAAGAGGTAATACTAATGACAAATGATGACCTAAATATTCTTCATGGACTGCATCTTTACAGTTTCTTTCCCTCAGGCCCTGCTTGACTGTATTTTAGCTATTGTTTTATAAGTAATAAACAAAAATACACAAGTCTATTTGCAATCGTACTGTTTCATTGAGAAAAACATGATCCAATGTCAATTACTAGCAAATGGATCATGTTGAACACATCTACAGGTTCTATTTGCAAAAAAACTCACCAGAAGTGCTCAGTCAGCATGCAGTTTACACGTCTGTCCACATATTACTCTCTCTCTCTCTCTCTCTCTCTCTCTCTCTCTCTCTCTCTCTCTCTCTCTCTCTCTCTCTCTCTCTCTCTCTCTCTCTCTCTCTCTCTCTCTCTCTCTTGCTACAGCCCTTTTTACATGCAATCTAGTAGGAAACACTATTTTTTTCACATTTTTGTACTTTTTTTGTAGATCTAACATTATAGATTCGACCTACATAGTTTCTTTCTTTAGTTAAAAACAAGCTTTGGATCACGTTTTTGCAACATGTAAGTTGGTTTTTCAAGGGTTTCACAAATCAATGGCACACAATGTACCAAAATTTCATGACTCAAAAGATCATATTCTTATATAAAAAAAATCCAAAGTGTGATCTTTAGCAAGAAAACCATGCTGAACACATCTATAAGGTCAGATTGAGTGGATATTACACCTATGTTTTTTCAAATATAATGTATATATATATATATAAAGAGAGAGAGATGTGTAGCTTCCAGACCATCCCAAACCCCCCTTAAAAATGTACTTTCATGTGTTTTTTGCTTAATCCAAACCTGTAGATGTGCTTATCATTACTTATTTACTAAAAACCATGTTTTAAATCGAATCAAATTAACAAGAATTCTTGATTTTTAGTTAGTCAAGTTTTTGGTGTAATATAAACTGTTGTTTTTTTATTGAGCTAAACACACATCTAAACATGAAAAATATTTAAACTAATACATGTTTTCTACTAAATAAAGCACAGAGATCACATTTATCTCCCAAAATTGTGGTACAAGGATATTATTGTGATACAATACAATGTTCAGAATATCGTCTATTTTAAAATGTACAGGTAAAAACACAGAATTACTATTGATATAAAGTTATAAACTAGTATTTTCAGAGTACCTTTTTTACCATAAATATGGCTTTTGTCCTAATCTTTTCAATATTTTGAAGACTTCTCTACCTTTTTCTTGACATTTTTGTGAAAAAAAAATTCTTTTTCTTCTCTAGCAATTTATTATATCTCTGTATTTTGAAAAACATAAGGATTCACCCCCCCCCCCCATCATAGTTCATGAGAATTGTCTTACCAAGATAATAGCTGAGGCCAATATTGGCAACTATGGTATAAATATATATTAGATCAACCTTTCGATGGGCATACTTCACATTTTGGACATTACGATTCTTTCTAGAATTTTGGATTGAAGTCCAAACATTTTATGGATCTAAACTTTACTTAAGATTCTGACTTAAATTAAACCCTGTTTTAAGTTATACCAGATATTCAGGTTCATGTAAATCGAGTAAATCAAGTTATACTGTTTTCGCTACAAGTTGTTTCAGCACTTCTCTATTGCTATGCAGCAACTGTCCACGTCACAATAATCAGCACAATAATTTTCTTTCAGCTCTGTCTGGTCAACGTTACATACTATATAGTGCTTTATGCAATGCAACTATATCATGTTCATCCACTGATTTCTCAGAGTTTCAGATAAATCAATAAATGCCAAATAGAACAACAATAAAATATAAAGCAAAACTAAGAAAAAAGAGTACAATCCTTTCATGGGATTTAAAAGGGTACATGCGAATGATTATATATATATATATATATATCAACGGAAATTGGTTTATGACTTACTTTGCTAGCATTCTAATCTTAATCAACAACAGAAAAAAAGGAAAAAAAAAACAATCATGGTGGATATTGGTTTGATGTCTTGCTTTCTTAGCATTCTAAATAAAGAGAATTGTGCTAAGAATAAAAGAGAAAGAACAGAAAAAGGCTATAATAAGAACAAGAGGAAACCCCCAATAAAATTAAATCCTCAAGAAAGCTCAAAAGGTGAAGGGGAAAGGAAGGTGGGTCGGAGTTGCAGCAAACTCACCCTGTGGACCTTGAGCAGCTCGAGAATGCCGAGGACGATATCGTTGACGTAGCAGAAGCCGGAGGCCTCGCTCTTCTTGGCGTGGTGGAGGCCGCCGGCCCAGTTGATGGCGATGTCGGCGAGGCCGCGGTTGAGCTTGACGGCGGCGCCGATAGAGCCGCCGGCGGAGGCCTGGCAGAAGGCGAAGAGTCCGTCGAAGACGGGGCAGTCCTCGCCGACGTTGAAGCGCTTGAGGTGGCGGGAGTGTTCGTGCTGCGTCTCCGGGGTGGTGTTGGCGAGGAAGGAGAGGTAGTCGGGGTCGTGGAAGCGGCGGATGTCGTCGGAGGTGGCCATGAAGGGGCGGTTCACCTCCATCCGGCGGTGGAGGCCGTAGTGAACCACCAGGTTGTGGGCCATCCGGATGCGGTGAGGCTTCATCGGGTGGCCCTGCCCGTAGTAATAGTCCCCGATCCCCGGCTCGTAGAAGTACGACACCCGCCGCTTCCCACCGTCCGGGCAAGCCGAGCTCGGCAGCGACGCCCCGCTCCGGTCCTCCGCCGCCGCCGTCACCGTCATCTCTCTCCCTCTCTCTCTCTCTCTAGCCTTTTTTTTTTAAAGGCCAGCTGGGGTTTAGTCGGTCAGACCCAGCAGTTATTATTCAACCTACCACTGGGTTTTGAACCTGCAACGTCACACCATAAAGAGTCGTGCACTGACAGCTCCTACCAAGCACGCGGAGCCCCCGTTTGTCTCTCTTAAGCCTTTTGCAGAGAGAGAGAGAGAGGGAGGGAGGGAGGGAGGGAGAGAGAAAAGAATTGGGGGATGAGGGGGCAAACTGATCGGATCATGCTAAATCTGAATCTTAGTGATTTAGATAATGGTATCTAATGAGGTCGGGTTGAATCCGAGATTAGAATATACATGGTAGCACTAGCACTAGACTAGATCCAATAAAAAAACACGACAAGAAGAGCTTTTTATTGGAAAAAATCAAAGTGGTTCCGTTGAATCCAAATCCAAATAGTGGTGTGATATAAAATGCTGACCCGAATCTGGTCAAAATCTAAAATAAAAACCAATTAAGCAAATCCAGTCCGACCCAAATTATATAAATTTGTCATAGGCATATGGATTTATGTTCAGATTCTATGAGCGTCAACCCCCTACGTAAACTTGGCAACTCCCTGGGGTTGAGGCGTAAGCCCTTAGAGTTCTACTCCAACACGGACAGAGATCATAGTATGGCAAGCTGAGACAACGCAGCTAGGTCTATGCACCTGGGGTGGTTTCTCTGAGTAAAATTAAAAAAAAAAGTTCCTATTAAAGAATATAGCTATTAAGAGATAGAGCTACTAGTAAGGGTGGCAATCGGTCAGCATACCTCCATTTATTAAACGGGTAACCCGACACGACACGGTTGGGTTGGGTAAACGGGTTGGGTTGGTGGGCAGGTTAGGGTCGGGTAAACGGGTTGACCCGCCCGCCTACCCGTTTATTAAACGGGTCAGCCGGGTTGGCGGGTTGGCATACCCCTAACACGAACCCGACCCGTTTAATAAACGGGTTAGGCGGGTCTACCCGTTTACGACATGAACCCGTTTAAGCCAAACCCAAACCCGGCTAATAAGAAGCGGGTTGGCGGGTCGTGTCAGATTTTGCCACCCCTAGCTACTAGTGACAGTTCATGGACAAACAATTTTTAGTCAGTGGCATATGGATTTATCCTTTTCCTCTGAATAAGAGACGATCGAAAGTCCATGAAAGAGGAAACATATACATTGGGGTTGTGGAGTGGAGAGTCATGGGCTGAAAGAAAAATAGATCCGCGTGGAAATGTGGTTCATCCATTCCATTCCAAGGTTTTGAAACTGTAGGTGAACAAATAACGAAGTGAATGCATGATCTATATAATCTATAGGAGTCATGGATGGAGAATCAAACCTTTGAATTGAGCTTATAGTCATGTGTGCCGCTATCCAAAGGTTATCTGTTGTCCCTTTACTGCGTCTGATTCTTCTATACATTTGTTGATTCTTTTCTTTGCCACCTTAATTTCCTTTACCATGGTGCTGCCTAGTGGTTCCAGGCCATGCTACTTTCCTTTCTTTAGTGTAAGTAATTGTTCCTCCTTCTATATATGCATGTCTTACAGAAGTTTAATTATTTGACAAAGTTGCACCACTTCATAAAAAAGGCTAGTTATAGTTGAACAAGTCAACTGACCACTGTCAGACAGTAGTTATTTTATTAAACTTGATTTTCTGAATTATTTTTTTTTATTCTTCCGCAAAAGCAAATTGTTTGAAATGAGTTCATGATTCCTCTAACTCTTTTTTTGTAAATTCACCAAACTTCTATACTCACGATAGAATTTCAATGCTCAGCCAATCATTCAATAGGGAATGGTTCACTGGCCTTCTTTACCTAGCCAACATTTAGTTCCATCTGTACCCAAACTTTTTACCCACTTGTCAAATTATTCTTGAGCAGTTTTTGGAAGGGGTGTCATTGTTATTCCAACCTTGTGCAAATTGGATTTCAGAAAAGAGATTTCAAGCCTAGAGGCACGTTCTTAAGATCGCTATCTTTAGAACTTCAATCGCCCCACTCCGGAAATTCCGAAGATGCGAAAAAGGGTTTTGTTACGACTGAGTTCCCAGGATACAACTAGGCTTGAACCTCAAGAGAGTCACTGCTTCGCAAGAACAGATGACCTCTCCCACACATGAACTCTGCAAGCCAAACTGAGAAGAAAGAAATGAGAAAACTGGAGAGTCAGAAATTCTGATATCCAAAAGACGAAAAATAGAAGATATTTATAACCTTTTAGAGAGGCCAAAACGTTTTGCGATAAATGAGATTAAAGGCCATAAATCTAACAGTTTGAAAATAGGACGAAAGGTACCTGAACGGTCACCCACCTTTGACTGTCAATCAAAGGCCTCCAAAACCGTCCAACAGTCACAAAGCGCCTTAAACTCAATATAAATGCTATTAAAACCTTTCAAAGGGCCAGATGTCTCAAAATCGAAAAATCAAAATGGATATTTGCGCCTCATATGCACCTCGCACCTCGCACCGCTGCGAGCGTGCAAAGTGCAAAGTGCAAAGTGCAAGTGCAAGTGCAAAGTGCAAAGTGCAAAGTGCAAAGTGCAAAGTGCAAAGTGCAAAGTGCAAAGTGCAAAGTGCAAAGTGCGCCATCAAAACGCCACATTGCGCCTCAAGCGCCCTTGCGCACGCACGCGCGCGCGCGTGTGCGCGAACGGCGCGTCCGTTGCTGCACGATGCGCAGCAACGTCCGCAATCCACCTAAATACTCAAGGCTTACCAAAGTAAAGAATAGATTACAAACTCTCTATTTAAACCTCTTGAAAAACTTTTCTCTCTTAGATATGGGACTAAACTTTTTCAAAACACTTTTGGTAGTAACCATTAATAATTTAAAACTTTCCTAACAATCCCCCACTAGTTTTAAAATATATTTGGCTTGCATAGAAACTTATGCATTAGTGAGAGTGTCTGCATGACTTGAACCCCCACTATTTGAAAGAAAACCTAAATTAACCAAGGTGCTAAGTGGACTTACCTTGAACTTAGCTCCTTATATTGTTAACGGAGTTTTCAATCATACATAGGTTTCCAAAAGTTCGATTGTGTGGATTTCATGTTGGCACATTTAGAGCCTTGTGCTTTTCTGGATTCATGAGTGCACTAGAGAATTGTCAATTCTCATAAGAAACGGCTCACATTTCTACACTCATATAGGTGAGTTTGTCTAGGTGTACTGTAACACACACCTTAGCCTTAAGGCCTACAAACTCATTAAGAGCTATTAGCTCAACCCTCATATTAGTTACAGCTCATGAGCACACATCAGTAATGGGCTTACATAAATATGCTCAATATCTGTCATTCACCAATTCGTTTCCCATTGAACCTATGCATGTGGGATCTCCAGCGCTCTAGGTTGGGTATCCTTAGGTGATGAATTAATTGGCTTAATTCCCATTCCCCTCGATGTTTTATTGATGACATCTCTCGAAAGGCCTTTCGTAAATGGATCTGCCAAATTTTGACATGACTTCACATATTTCAATGAAATGATATTGTCATCAATCATTTGTCTTATAAAACTGTGTCTTAGACTAATATGTCTAGACTTCCCATTGTATTTCATATTACCTGCTTTACATATAGCTGATTGGTTATCACAAAACATTGAAATAGCAGGTATAGGCTTCTCACCTAGTGGAATATCCACCAGCATATTCTTACGCCATTCAGCTTCTCTACAAGCAGATGCCAAAGCAATAAACTCATATTCCATTGTAGAATGAGTTATACAGGTCTGTTTCTTAGACCCCCATGCAACTGCTCCTCCTCCAAGGGTAAATACCCAACCACTCGTAGACTTGGAATCTTCAAAGTCAGTATTCCAACTTGCATCACTATACCCTTCAATAACAGCAGGAAACTTGGTATAGTGAATTCCATAGTCTAAAGTATGCTTTAGATATCTAAGAATCCTGTTCACTGCATTCCAGTGTTGATGACCAGGATTATTAGTGTATCTACACACTTTACTCATTGCATAGGCAATGTCAGGCCTTGTGCAGTTCATTGCATACATAAGGCTACCTACAACACTGGCATATTTTAATTGTTGAACACTAGCACCATCATTAGGAGTCAATTTCATATTTGGATCATATGGGGTGCATGATGGTGAACTATTAAGATATCCATACTTTGTAAGAATTTTCTCAATATAATATGATTGACATAATACAATGCCATTTTTATTTCTTATTATTTTGATTCCTAAAATAACATCTGCAACCCCCAAGTCTTTCATACAAAACAAGGAAGATAAAAATCTTTTTGTTTGATTTATGCATTCACTATTGTTACCCAAAATAAGCATATCATCAACATATAAACAAATAATAATAATTGAGCTACTATCTACTTTACTGTAGACACATTTGTCCGCATCATGAATTTTAAAACCATTATGCACTAGAGAACTATCAAATTTTTCATGCCATTGCTTAGGGGCTTGCTTTAATCCATATAAGGATTTCTCAAGTTTGCAAACTTTGCGCTCTTGCCCTAGCACTACAAAACCTTCAGGTTGCTCCATATATATCTCTTCATCTAATTCTCCATTCAAAAAGGTTGTTTTCACGTCCATTTGATGGATTTGAAGCTTATATAAGGCAGCCATGGCAATCAGAATTCTAATAGTAGATATTCTGGTTACAGGAGCAAAAGTATCAAAATAATCAATACCTTCTTTTTGTTTAAAGCCTTTTGCAACCAAACGAGCTTTAAATTTATCTATTGTACCATCAGCTTTTAATTTCTTTTTGAAAATCCATTTGCAGCCAATAGTTTTGCAACCAACTGGTAAATCCACTAATTTCCAAACATTATTAGACATAATTGATTCTATTTCATCATTAATAGCTTCTCTCCAAAAGGCAGCATCTTGAGAAGACATAGCCTCTTGAAAAGACACAGGATCATTCTCAATTAGATATGTATAAAAGTCAGAACCAAAATTAGTTGGTTTTCTAATGCGTTTACTGAGTCTAACTTCTGTTTCTGGTTCATCAACACATTCATTAGAATATTCAATCAAGTCATTTACAGGAAGTTCATCTACTATAATCCGGCTACCATCAAGAAGAGAATCAAATGCATTTTTATGTTCTATGAAAGATGCATCTCTAGATTCTACAATAACATCATTAACAATGTCCAGAAATCTATATGCTTTACTATGTTCAGCATACCCAACAAATGCACATTTAAATGCTTTAGGTCCAACCTTCTTCCTTTTATTTTCTGGAATTTTAACATATGTTAAACAACCCCAAACACGAAAATAACTCAGATTAGGTTTCTTACCAAAACACAATTCATAAGGTGATTTATCAGATTTGGAATAAGGAACTCGATTAAGAATATAACAAGCAGAAAGTATAGCTTCTCCCCATAAGTTGGAATGCAAACCCGTATTAAGAAGCATAGCATTTATCATTTCTACAAGTGTTCTGTTTTTCCTTTCTGCTACTCCATTCTGTTCAGGAGTTCTAGGAGCTGACGTTTGATGGATAATACCATTATCTTCACAGAATTTATCAAATTCTCCACCTAAGTATTTACCTTCTCTATCTGTTCTTAAATGTACAATCTTTGTTTTAAACCTATTTTGTACTTCAGCTAGATAAAGAAGAAATTTGGAAAATGCTTCAGATTTATATTTCAACAAATAAACATAACAAAATTTTGAGTAATCATCTATAAAGGTAATAAAGTACCTATTGCCACCACGACTCAAAACATTATCCATCGTACACACATCAAAATGCACTAATTCAAGCAATTTATAATTCTTTTCTACACTAGGAAACGGGAGTCTAGTTAGCTTAGTTTGAATGCATGTCTCACACTTATGTTTATGTTCTATTTTCACATGACACGGAAGAAGACCAAAGTTATTCATATTATGAATGCAACGAGAATTTATATGTCCTAATCTTGAATGCCAAAGAAAATAAGAGTCAACCATATAAACAGAAGTAGTAGCTTCATTTATGCTCATCTTGAACATACCACCAGTGGCAAACCCTTTTCCTACAAAGATTTTCCCTTTGGTCACAGTTACAATCCCAAACTCAATAACAATCTTAAAACCATTTCGTGACAGAAGATCTGCAGAGATTAAATTTTTTCGAACTTCTGGAGCATAGTGGACATTCTCAAGTGTTAGGACTTTCCCGGAGGTGAACTTAATTTCCACACTCCCTTTTCCCAGCACTTTAGTTGAGGAAGAGTTTCCCATAAAGAGATTGCATCCCTCCCCCACTACTTCATACGACTTGAACAAGTTCCTGTCGTTTGCCACATGAACAGTGCTTCCAGTATCCAGGTACCAGTCCTTATTTGCAGCAACCATAAAGGTTTCAGAGATTACAGCAACAAGCCTCTCCTCTGACTCATTTGGCTTAGGACCAGTCATCTTCCGTTCTCTGCATTCTCTAGCAAAATGGTCAAACTTGCCACAAACATAACAACTAATTTTCTTTTTATCAGTTGGCTTTTTCCCTTTCACAAAATTCTTTTTGATTTTCTGGGTTTTCATGATTTTGCCACCCTTGTTACTAACAAAGTTCACTTTAGGATAACCTTCTTTAGGACTCGAATTCTTTTTGTCACGAAGACGAGTCTCTTCCTCAATTCGGATGTCCTTAAGAAGGCCATCTAAAGTGATTTTCTCATTTTTATGTTTTAGGGGATTCCTATATTCTTTCCAGGAATCTGGCAGCTTCCCAATGATGACAGCAACTTGGAAGTCATCATCAAGATACATACCTTCTCCTTTGATCTTATAGGCCAGTATTTGCATCTCATGAATTTGAGCAAGTATAGGCTTATCATCAACAATAGAAAAATTAGCATACTGATCTACGATAAACCTTTTGTTACCAGCATCTTCTGCATTGTACTTGATCTCGAGAGCATTCCACAACTCTCCAGCCGACTCCAATGGTGAATACAGGTCAAAGAGTGAATCGGCTAAAGTGTTCAGGATATGCCCTTTGCATCTGTAGTTGTCAGTATGCCACTTCTCTCGCTCTTTCTTCTGTTCTTTTGTCTCAACTTCTCCAGCAACGACAGTGGGACATGACTTTTTGAGGACATAGTCGATATGCAGCTCAGACAGCAAGAACGATACCTTTGATTGCCACCGCTTGAAGTTTGACCCATCAAATCGATCAAGTTTTTCAAGGTCACGGCTAAGCAAATTGATGGAGTTGGATGTCGAACCAGAGGCCATAATGAAGTTCTAAAATTGTTATTCCAACCTTGTGCAAATTGGATTTCAGAAAAGAGATTTCAAGCCTAGAGGCACGTTCTTAAGATCGCTATCTTTAGAACTTCAATCGCCCCACTCCAAAAATTCCGAAGATGCGAAAAAGGGTTTTGTTACGACTGAGTTCCCAGGATACAACTAGGCTTGAACCTCAAGAGAGTCACTGATTCGCAAGAACAGATGACCTCTCCCACACATGAACTCTGCAAGCCAAACTGAGAAGAAAGAAATGAGAAAACTGGAGAGTCGGAAATTCTGATATCCAAAAGACGAAAAATAGAAGATATTTATAACCTTTTAGAGAGGCTAAAACGTTTTGCGATAAATGAGATTAAAGGCCATAAATCTAACAGTTTGAAAATAGGATGAAAGGTACCTGAACGGTCACCCACCTTTGACTGTCAATCAAAGGCCTCCAAAACCGTCCAACAGTCACAAAGCGCCTTAAACTCAATATAAATGCTATTAAAACCTTTCAAAGGGCCAGATGTCTCAAAACCGAAAAATCAAAATGGATATTTGCGCCTCATATGCACCTCGCACCGCTGCGAGCGTGCAAAGTGCAAAGTGCAAAGTGCGCCATCAAAATGCCACATTGCGCCTCAAGCGCCCTTGCGCATGCACGCGCGCGCGCGTGTGCGCGAACGGCGCGTTCGTTGCTGCATGATGCGCAACAACGTCCGCAATCCACCTAAATACTCAAGGCTTACCAAAGTAAAGAATAGATTACAAACTCTCTATTTAAACCTCTTGAAAAACTTTTCTCTCTTAGATATGGGACTAAACTTTTTCAAAACACTTTTGGTAGTAACCATTAATAATTTAAAACTTTCCTAACATGTCAATGGGTCGGGTTTTGACCCGGACCTGACCCCTACCATACTTTATAGCGAGGTTTGGTGATAAACAAGAAGGTTCGTTTAGAATTTGGGTTAGACCCAAAGGGTCCGATTAATATATAGAGTTGAGTATGGTTTTTGAAATTTCATACCAAACCCGAGCCCAACCCGAGTTTCGACTAAGATCATCACAATTTTAATATAAAAAAGATTAAAATTTTTATTTTATCAAGTATGGTTCAGGTCTAGTTCATGAAATCCTTATAGGATTTGAGTATGGTTTCTCTTATGGTGAGTCCAATTAAACCCAAGTTCGGACACGGTACCATCATCTTAAATCAAGTTTGGGTTTGGTTTCACCTAGGTCTGAACCAAACCCAACCCATTGACACCCTTAGTTTTTTTTATGCAAGGCTCATGGTAGCAACAAAATCGGGAAAAGTAGATAGAAAAGACAATTCTTTCTATTATCCCTTCTTGGTGAATCCTTTCTTCCATGATGAACGGTTGCCACGAGTCCTACATTTTATCTTTGTGAACTACGGAGAAAATAGGGCTCAATGTACAAGTTTCATAGATGGGGTTAACCATTTTGATTATATATTAACCTCCATTACTTCTTGCCATAAACAAATTCCTATACATCCAACCAAACTCGGGTGTAGATCTTTTATTGAAATGCAATGACTTTACTATTTATCGATAATAATTAAATATAATACACCCGATCTGAATCAACATATGTGTGTTTCATTCTCCATAACTCTTCCTTAGTTAGGCTTAGGCAGAATAGAAGAGCAAGTCTTAGTAGCATAGCAAAAATGTGTTTATCATCATTACATTAACATTGTTTCTATCTTATTATTAGAATAATATGAATATATCAGTCAATTATGTATGGATGATGAGATTTCGTTGATATCGAGCCAAATTCTATTATTGAATGTTCCAATTTGTGTGCATTAAGCATGAATTGCCGAAGAAAAATGCTATCTCCACTCAAAACAAGACAACTTTTATCAAAAGTTTATTGTGATCTTTTGTTCAAATAACAATTAAAGTGTAGGAGTTTCACTAAAAATATTTTTGTTATTGCTTGACTAATATTCCCCAAAAAGTGGATCCCACTCTAATAACTCCTAATAAATCAAATACATGCATTAAGATAAAAAGGCTTCTTATTCTACAACAACACGAAATCACTTTTCATTCTTTCACATACTAAGAGATAAGATATTCGGCTTGAAAAGAAAATATCTCATCTCATATCCAATATGGTCAACAAGTCTCACTATATGAAATACCAATGAGCATTACATTAAAGAAAACAGGGTTAAGTACTACTATACTTTACTTTGATGTGGAAACAATTCATTATGTCAGAAGCCCCACGAACACGCATCATGGCGTTCCCTGCTGTCCTTTGGTCTGACAATTTGTCGCTCATTGGCTCAGTATTTAAATAGAATAATTTCTTTAGCATATATTGGCACAACTCAACATATTTCAAAGATTATTACAAAGATCTTGTCAATTTTTTTTAGGCATCTCTCAACAAACTCGAGATGATTGTTTTTACATCATCTCGAGTTCCTGTTAGTAGGTCAAAGTAATAGAAGCCATTTCTGTTCAGATTTACCCACTTAATGTGTTGTATTTTAAGTATACAGTAGGGACAATTTATTGTAAGAAAAGTCTGTAAAAGAGTTGTCAACCCTTATATATAGGGCTGGCAGTGGACCGGGGGAAAACGGAGCCCTGCCCCGCCTGGCCTCATCCCGTATGGACCGGGGATGAAGGGCATGAAACGGGGATGAAGGTCAAAATTTATCCCCATGCGGGGATGGACTTACACTTTCCCCCGTTCCGCCCCATCCCCGTTAATAATATTACTAAAATACCTAAACTTAACTAATAAAATTACAAAAAAAAAAACACAATAATATATACTAACTTACTAACCCTAATACTAACCTTAAATCATGCAGCACCACATTCGTCGGCCCTCAGCCCTCTCTCTTTGTCCACCATTGGTGACCATCATCATTGACATCAGATTCGTCCACCAAAGACGATGAAGGTTCACCATCACCGTTGGTGACCATCATCGCCAACCCTTTCCCTGTCCATCATTGGCGCCAAACACCTTCATCGCACTCATCTGGAAGAATAGATCAGGACTAGCCATCACCTCCATGGCACTAGTCCACCATCGATGCCATCACCTTCTAATGACATCAGAGTGGGGTAAAGGTTATAAAGGTCTGACTGCATAAACATGTTTGGTAAAAACCTTTCTCTTATTTCTTTGTTTTTCTTATCCTATGTTCCTCTTTCTAAATTTGTCTTTCCGTCCACCAAAGTATTTTTCTTCGTGCCATGCCATCAGTCTGTGACAGCCAGCATAAAAACTTTGTCATGTCCTATGAAAATGAACCAATATGAGAATTTCGTTGGGGCGTTCCCTACTGAGCGACGCGCTGTACTCTCTAGGCCCGGAGGCAGTGATAAATGTGCAAGGGTTGCTAGGTCGTCGCCCAGAAGCGACGCGTCACACCGGTGCCCGGGTGTGGTGTCAAATAGGCAAGGGTTCCCTCACTTTGTTGGACGGGTGGGGGTAAAGAAGTTAGTCCAAGACCATAAAATTAGGTTAGCCACTTGGAACATAGGGTCTTTAACTGGTAAGTTGGTAGAGTTAGTAGATGTTATGTGTAGGAGAAAGATTGATATTTTATGTCTTCAAGAGACCAAATGGGTAGGTGAGAAAGCTAAAGTGATAGAACCTTGGGGATATAAGATTTGGTATACAGGAATAAATAGGAATAGGAATGGAGTAGGGATTGTTATGAGTCGTCAGTTTATAGATAATGTAGTTGAGGTCCGTAGGAAGGGTGATAGAATTTTACTTATTAAATTAGTATTAGGTACGGATATTATTAATATTATTAGTGTTTATGCACCTCAAGTAGGTTTAGATGATTCCATTAAGCATCAATTTTGGGAAGATTTAGATGGAGTAGTACAAGAGACATCTTATGGAGAAAAGCTTTTCATCGGCGGTGACCTTAATGGACATGTAGGCATTAGTAGGGATGGATTTGAGAATATCCATGGAGGCTATGGTATAGGAGAAAGAAATGAAAGTGGAGAAAGGATTTTAGATTTTTGTTTGTCCTATGATATGATCTTAGCAAACACCTGGTTTAGGAAGAGGGAGTCTCACCTAGTAACATTTAAAAGTGGGGTTAATACGAGTCAGATAGATTTTTTCCTACTTAGAAAGAGAGATAGGGGTTGTTGCATCGATTGTAAGGTTATACCAGGAGAAAGTGTAGCTACACAACATAGAGTCTTAATTTTAGATCTTAGAATTAGACAATGCCGCAAAAGGGATAGACATAGGATAGATCCTAGAATTAAGTGGTGGGCACTGAAAGGAGCTAAACAAGGAATGTTTGTAGAGCAGGTAGTTAAGGAAGTTGATTGGTGTCTCGAGGAGGATTCAGAATCAATGTGGAATAAGATAGCGGGTGGTATGAGAAAGGTAGCTAAGGAGGTATTGGGTGAGTCTAAAGGCGGTGCACCACTAGGTAAGGATACATCATGGTGGAATGAGGATGTCAAATTAGCTATTAAGGTTAAAAGAGAGTGTTATAGAAATCTAAGTAAGAGTCGTGATAATGAGAATTTGGAGAAGTATATGATAGCAAAGAAGGAAGCTAAAAAAGTTGTTTGAAACGCGAGGGCTAAGGTATATAAGGAGGTTTATGACAAGTTGGATACCAAAGAAGGCGAGAAGGATATTTATAGGCTTGCAAAGATGAGAGATAGGAAATCAAAGGATTTGGGTATGGTTAGATGTATCAAAGATGAAACGCAAAAGGTTTTAGTCAAAGATGAGGAGATTAAGGAGAGATGGAAAGATTATTTTGATAAGCTATTTAATGATAGTCATGCTCAAGATCTTGGAGACTTCTCCATTCCTTTTCATGAGATAAATCGTGACTTCATGCGCAAGATTCAAAAGAAAGAAATTGCAGAGGCTTTGAAGAAAATGAAATCAAGAAGGGCAGTTGGCCCAGATGGTATACCTATCGAGGCTTGGAAATGCTTGGGAGAGAAAGGTTTAGAATGGTTGACAAATCTTTTTAACTTGATTTGGCGAACAAATAAGATGCCTAATGAGTGGAGGAAGAGTACTTTGGTGCCTTTATATAAGAATAAGGGTGATATACAAGATTGCACAAACTATCGTGGTATAAAACTCATGAGTCATACTATGAAACTTTGGGAGAGGGTGATTGAGTCTAGGTTGAGGAAGGTTGTCATGATATCGGAGAATCAATTTGGTTTTATGCCTGGAAGATCAACTATGGAAGCTATACATCTTCTTAGACAACTTATTGAAAGATATAGAGAGAGGAACAAAGATTTGCATATGGTTTTTATTGATTTAGAGAAGGCATACGATAGAGTACCTAGGGACGTTCTCTGGTGGACAATGATGAAGAAATGTGTTTCTCTCAAGTACATTAGTATAATTAAAGATATGTATAAAGGAGTAGTAACCAATGTCCGCACTTGTGGAGGGGTGTCAACCAATTTTCCGATAACGGTTGGGTTACATCAAGGATCTGCTTTAAGCCCTTTCCTATTTGCGATAGTGATGGATGAGCTTACGAGATCAATTCAAGAAAATGTACCGTGGTGTATGTTGTTTGCTGATGATATTGTTTTGATTGATGAGTCTAGAGCTGGGGTTAATGCTAAGTTAGAATTATGGAGACAGACATTGGAAGCTAGAGGTTTTAAGTTGAGTAAGAGTAAGACTGAATATATGGAATGTCGGTTTAGTAAGCAACGAAGTAGTGATGGGAGTGTAGTGAAGCTTGGTGAGCAAGATATACCGGTGAATGATTATTTCAAATATTTGGGATCCATCATTCAAAAGTATGGAGAAATTGATGGAGATGTAAATCATAGGATAAAGGTTGGGTGGATGAAATGGAAAAGTGCTATTGGAGTGCTGTGCGATCGTAGAATGCCATTGCGGTTGAAGGAAAAGTTTTATAGGACGACTATTAGACCCGCTTTACTATATGGTACGGAATGTTGGGCTGCCAAGAGACATCATATTCAAAAAATGAGTGTAGCTGAGATGCGGATGCTTAGATGGATGTGTGGAAATACAATAAAAGATAAGATTCGGAACGAAGAGATACGTAAGAAGGTAGGTGTTGCACCCATTGAAAATAAGATGCGAGAGAATCGTTTACGGTGGTTTGGACATATTCGGCGAAGGCCTAATGATGCTCCAGTTAGAAGGTTGGAGAAATGGGAAAATATATTAGTTAAAAGAGGTCGGGGTAGGCCTAGGAAGACTTGGATGGAGATGATAGGAAAGGATATGAATGCTTTGAACCTCACCGAGGACATGGCGTTGGATAGAAATGATTGGAGGAAAAGGATTCATGTGGAAGACCCAAAATGAATTTCTTTTTTGGTTCATATCGCTGACCCCAATTGTTTTGGAATGAAGGCGTAGTTGTTGTTGTTGTTGTTGCCATGCCATCAGTCTTTTTTTCATCACTGTCACTCTTTCTACAACCTTTCTTATTACTCTTTATAAGTGCAACTCATTCCTACCCTTCTTTACGGACATTTTTTTTTCAATAATTTTTTTGTGCTTTTGCTATTCTTAAAACTTTTTGTGTTTCTTACTTGAAAATAGTAAAAGTAGGCCTGATATCATTCCTGAAATCACTGGGCAGCACCAGGGCAGGGCAGGGACAGGGTTGGGCAGGGCAGAGGCAAAAATGGGGATAATTAGTTTGATACAAGGCGGGGGTGGAGGTCCAAAGTATCCCCCATCACGAGGATGGACCGGGGATGAAGGTTAACTTTTTGAGACGGGGTGGAGGCCTTGTCCCCCTCCCCCGCCCCGGTCTAATGCCATCCCTACTTATATACTCTCTCTTTTCATGTTCTAATGAGTATAAATGAAATCTTGACCAAGAACTCCTCTCTATTGCTCTGCCCTCTTCGTGTTTCACATTCTTTACCAAACATCATTCAAGTGGAATTGGTGCTCCCAAACGGCAAATTAGGAAATGCCTAAAATCATAGACTACTTTATGCATGAACCACGTCCCAAACAGGGCCTTGATAGTACGCAGCCATCACATTTTGAAAAAAAAGAAGCAAGGATTTGCGATCCTTATTTATCCGAATCTTTACCCAAGGTTGGCAATTCAAGGAAAACATTTGAAAAAAAAAATGGCAAAGAAATGAGCACCATTTTTTTTAAATGCAGCAAAAAAAAAAAAGCTCATTCATCTTAGAAAATTGTTCAGAATACAAAAAGATATATTTAAAAATACTATATAAATTCATCAAAATTTTCTGTTTAAATCACATCAAGTCTTGGATTCTAATCTCCTCTTTCTTATGCCAAGCATGATTTTCAAGAAAAGGATCCCATGATTCCCATTTCTATCTCATTTTATAAAACTGAAACTGAATTAAACCAATGCATACTACTGCTGATCTTTTTGTAACATGCGTTTTTGTGTACCTTTTTTCATCCATCTTTTTAAATGAAAAACGTTTTCAATCATGTTTTATTTTTAGTGGATTTTTGCCTTTTCCCATATTGCTAACCAGCACAGCATTGACACTCGTTAGTATGAACAAGAAAATGAGGAAGGAGATGAAACCAAGCCCTTAGCTCCCTGATGAAATTTTGAACTCTACTTGGCTCAGTCCACCCGAGAGATAGTCCAACCCCCAAGAAACTGTGGTGAAGGCATTTTTCTTATTATCATGGGCCAAACGATGGACGGATAGACATGCCTGCAAAATTTTGCTCCCTAACGTCCAACTTATGCAGATAACCAGTTAATCAAATGGCCCTGTGCTCCATAATGCACTCTGTCCCTAATTCATTCCATTGATGAGTGAGTGAATCAAATCACCTATCCTTATGGTAGAACATTCAATGGAAGGAGCCCTCAGGATCTATCCAAAAAAGGGAATTGAATCAGAATTTGGACCATCAATATTAAATACCACCCATCTCTAGAAAGGCTGCTTATGGACCTGACTCCGCAATTAATGGGTGGATCGCAGCTTATTTCATTCATTCTCTTGATCAATGCCCTCAACAAAACATAACCATTAAAATTCACCCAAAAAACCAAAGCTTAGTTGACCTTTTCTTGCTGCAATGTCATTTATCCAAGGAGCCCAACGAGGGCCATCCCAAAGAGGAAACAAGAGAAAAGTGAACATGGTTGCTCAAGCCATCCCCAAGAAAGCAAGGCCTCAAACAGACAGAACCGCCCATTGAAAATGAAGGGAAGAAAACTCCCTTGATTGCATGATCACGTACATCAACCAAATTGCTCATTGTGTTGGCCACTCCGATAATAGAATTATTGGAGCAAAATAGCATAAAAAAATTCCCATGCCCAATATGAGCTCCAAGAATTTGTTGTCATAACTCCCAGAACTTGTTCATAGTATCCCTGTTTCATGCCTCATTTCATGATGAACCCCAATGGGGCTCTATTTCATTATATTCCATCGACAACCCAACTCCACGCGCTAAGCAATGCAAAATGTGAAGCTCGTTCCATTCCTTGACCAAAAACTTGCACGAGTACTTATGTTATATTCCATCAATATCCCAACTCCATGTGCTAAGCAACACAGAATGTGAAGCTCATGTTTTAATCCTTGTCTTAAAACTTGTATGAGCACCTTGTTACTTCAAATACACGCCCCTCGTATCCCGGGTAGCAGTACTTTTTGCTGCCGAGTTCTCTATTTCTCTTAATCCCCAGAAAAACCACTGGCCTTGCGTCCACATTAGCATGCAAACCACGGCTTGATTCTCTACTCAAAGCACATTCATAGATGACATGCAAAGAAATAAGTAAGCGTGCAACAGGTGATACCCACTGTTGCACGATCCTGCAATTAGAATCAATGACCCATATGCTGAAGAACATGTCAGGCGATAGTCCACAAGAAAACCAACCAGAGTGAATCGAAACATCTGATGAGGATGGAATTCAAGAAAACTACTGCCCTTTTTAACTTGAGAAATAGCACAGAAACATAGGAATCATCCATCCATCCAGGAGAGCCATCTAGCTCAGTATAGCGGATTAACCTGCTTTAGGCCAAAATCCAAGATTACAGAAACTATTGCACAGGAGTCCATCTACAAACTACAGACCAAGTATCTGGAGAAAGTTAAGACAGACTAGACACCGTTCTTCTGCATGCATAGCACTAACCATCACAGTTTTCTTCTTTTCGAGACGATAACGTCGTCATCACCACAATGAATAAAACTTGGCACCCCACTCCACCAGCCATGCCTGCCATACTTAGGACTGTCTTCTCTATCCTCCCTGTATTTCTCTTTCCTGGGTGCAGTACCCAGACTGCTCTTGATGCGTCTATCAAGGTCTCTTGAACTGCTCCTTTGAAGTTCATCATCAGCCTCACAATGAACATCACCATGAGGCCTGCTATACCGATCATAATATCTGTGGCATGCAGCAGCATCAATATGGAAATGCCTGAAGGATTGCTTGGACCCAAATTTTTCTCCAAAATTCCTCCTCTCAACTGATAATTTTCTATACCCCAATGCTCTGGCATCACTGGAAAATTCATGAAAACGATCAGGAAGCAAAGGTCTGGAGCCATCCTCCATTTCCATTCTTTCAGGAGAACGAACTTGAGCAAACCTGTGAAGATTTCTTGGTGACAACCTTCCAGGTGGGAGCCGATCGGGAATGAAGGCTCTGCCATGAACCATGGGAACCATCTCCTTCATTTCCTCGTGCCATCTTGGTACAGTGGAACCATAGCTTCTCGTTGATGTGCCCACTTCCATCATAGCTGGTGGCACAGATCCGGCTTGACAAGGTGATCTTCGTCTTTCAAAACCAGGTCCATATTTAAACATTGGTGGAGAACGTTGCCGAATTGGTGAATGACGTCCACCTAACCTATCAGGAGATCGTCTTTTGGGTGATAACCACAATTGAGGAGAACGTGTTCTCGATCTGTGTGATCTCTTGGAGTGAGAGGCATGGAATAAACCCCTTCTAACAGGTGACAAACTCCTCTCTCGCCTTGAAAAAGGTTGGTCATTAGCTGAAGCGTAATGAAGATGGGAAAACGTCCGTTCATGTCTATCATCAGGCAAACCTCCACGGAACCTTGCTCTATGTCTTGGGACAACCATCTCAGTGCCAAATTCATGAAATCGTGCATCAGGGCTGCTATCCCTGTCAGCACGATGGGCCATTTGCATGTCAAAAGACATTTCACCTTCTCTCATTGCTAGCAATCTTCTTTGTTGCTGCACACGGAAGCCTTTTGATGAGATATTAATGGCCTTAGCCTCATCCCTTACTGCAGCTCCTGTTCGATCTGCCTTAAGGATGGTTCCATCAGGTGCCACAGTGAAGCCAACACTTTCAAGCTTAGCTGCAGCTACCAGAGCAGCATTTGTTGATCTGATGCTTCGAAAACCTGTCATACCACTTTGGTGTTCCATTGCGTAGCGCTGTTCTGAATCCCAATTTCCATTTGAAGAACCAGGATGGTTAATCCTCCCTCTTAAGCGTGGGCTATCAGATCCTGCACCTGCAAATGTCCTGTCTTTATTCCTATCCCTTTTAAAATTTGAGATCGTGTCCATGTACATCCCATCTCTGTAAATGCAAAATGAACAAGTAAATAACATTAATCGCACATAACCTGAATTCCTAATGATAGGGCGTACACAAAGAAGACACGGAACAAGAAACAACACCTGTTCCCCTGAATATGTGGTTTATCTTTCCGGAGAAATCTATCAACACATTTTCCCCTTTCGACTCGAGAATTTGTGCCACTGGATATGGATCCCTTCCTTTCTGTTAGGGATCCATCTGGAGGTCGAACCAGACTAATGATTCGGCCTCTACGAGCGTTCCCAGAGAGATTTGTACTGATTTCTTCACTCTTTCCAGGTTCGTTAAGGACCTCATTGCATCCAGGAGTGTTCACTTCCAAGCAGTCCAAATGATTTGCTTCTGCAGAGTTAGAATCCTCCACAGCCTTTGACTGAGTACCGGTCTCAGCTTGACCATCCTCTGTAAAAGTCTCTACACTTGAACTATGAGCTTGATCAGATTTTGATTCTATGACCTGCTCATTGGTATTGCTATGTTTCAATGTACCACCATCTGAAATTACTAGGTCATCTTTGAAAGATCTAACCACTGCAGAGTCTGAAATGGATGCCTCGGTCATCAAAGATTGTTGGATATGTGCCTCTGGAATGATATCAAAATCATTCCCTTGGTTGTGTGGAGCATTGCTCCCATCTCCTCTATGCCAACCACCATTTGTTCCATCAGAAATACCAAGCCTACAGATGCCACTCTCTTCTCTTGGGGACATGGAAACGTTCTCATCTTCCAATATAGAAGAACAAACATCTTTGCTGACTTTGTATTCGTACCCTACATCCTCAGTTTCCCCTTTCTCACCGACACCTTCAGCCAGTGAGTGAACCTTTGACTCTCTGAACTCACCGTCCTCGTAAGGGGAGTCTTCATCATCTTGCTGATCAATCATATTTTGAGTACCACTAGCAGTAGCTTGATAGGCATCTGACTCATAATCGCTATCATAAGGATCTTCATCAAGAATATCAGCAGATATATTAATCCTTTCATCCTCATATGTCTCTGATGCACTATCTACGGACAAGTCTTGTGCCAAAGGACAGGAGAGAATCTCAGCAGCCTCACCTGAGGAAATGAATTGAGGAACACCATTTGCACAGGTCTTCTGTGATGCATCTAAAGCATTGTTATCAATTACAGATTTTTTAGCCACCAGCACCTCCAGTTGAGACATCACAGCTTCATCACTACATGACCCCATATTCTGCAGTGATTCATTAGAGGAATTAGAAGAATGAGATCTTGCACAAATGGATAACTCTTCCACTTTCATGGTGCCTTTTGAACATTCAACTACTTCAGATTGACTTGTTCTGCTCTTTCCCAACTTCTCTGAACTGTTTCCATCAAACAGTGAATGAGTAACCTGATCAACCAGAGAACCCACAGTGGCAGGTCCACTAGAACCATCAACATGCAAAACTTTGGCAGCGGACATGTTTTGCCCATTGTCAACCACAAGCCTCTCACCATGTATCACCCGACAAAAACTACCAGTTGGTGGGAAGTTCCCTGAATACAAGCTACGACCAAAATTTTCAGTCACGGCCTTCTCTTTATCCGGCAGATAAGTTAAGCACTTGCTAAAGCATGACTCAGATCCAGCAACAAGCTTTTGATGAGGGTGAGCTTCAGAATAAGAACATTTTTCAGAAATGGAAGAAAACTCATCGCTCTTGACATTATCCCCAATTTTGCAACTAACATCTGATTCATCAAGCATATGATTTGAAGATATGGCACAGATTTCTTCTGGTTTCTTACAGTTTGCCTTCATTTCATAATTAATTTCAACTGGTCGCTCAACCTCAATCATGCCATTGTTACCCACCAGGTTGCTTTTGCTAGGTCCAGGATCAGTGCTTGTACCACTAGAGGGATTATCCCATGTTTCCATAGACATGTTTAAATCCCAGTGAAACCTACTTTCCCTCACTGGTGTGCAAGGTAAGACATCATTGCCCTCCTCTGTTGCATCCTCAGATAAGATGTGCTTCTCTATTTGATCTGGCACAAAGGGAGAATCTTCTCCTGCTTTGGTGCATTTATACCCAATATCGATGCTACTATTAAGGTCTATAGACCCACAAGTTCCAACAGCAGAAGTGGACCTACCATCGTCGTTCACTTTCTCAAAATCATGATCATGTTCAATTCCTGATCCATGATCCGCAGGTTTGTAATCTGATCTATCCTTTTCTGCTAAGTTTTCTTCTCTTAAAGCATCCTCTTTACAGGCTACCTGCAATTCAGTACCAAACAAAAAGGAATTCTCGATCCCCTTTGCTTCAGTGCCATTAGCATTCTTTGATGATTCCTTCTTCCCAAAAGAACCAGTTTCCTCCACCACAGAGAAACACATTTTGCTACTACCATTCTCAGAAACATGGTGGATGTCCAGTGACAACTGAAGGCCTGAATCCGACCTCTCTTTGAGCAGATAGTGACCCTTATCTGGTTCTGTAGGAGGACAAGTTGATGATGTAGATGTCATCATCAAAGGCACCCTCCTCTTCTTGATAGGCATAGCTGCTACCGAGTTGCTTGGGTTCCAACCCACGTGATTGATCACAGACTGCAAACAAGAAGTTTAGAGTAAGCATTCAACCGAAGAAAAGGTTATCTTTCAATAACATCTCAATCAAACTTTGTATACATCAAAATATAGCAGTAGAAACCTCCTGATTTTCAAGTAGTGGCATATTCAGGGGATCCGTTAAAACTGAAGCTGATTAAATAGGTGTACTAACAATTTAGCTGAAAATTTGATGCGGACCACAGCCTTACTCAAGCTAATGCAGCTCTCAGGCCCACCTCCCCTTCCTGCTATACTGTCTAAAATAAGATTCCAGGATAAATGGGAAATGTGGCCTCCACTGCTCCAGTCTTGCAAAAGCACCCCGTGCAGCACCAGAAACAAGCAACAGATGCACAAGGAACGGACAATCAGACAAAAATCATGGACTTATCAAGCATTACCTGCAGGACATTGGGCACATCCTCGAACAATCAGCCCACAACCATCAAGCAATAGACTTGCCAAATTTGATCATGGATGTAAAGAGCATATTGATCAATCATCTTAGCCACAGTGATCAAACTATACTACTTCAAGACCAGCAAACACACAACCTGGAACCAGATTTATTTGATACATCGGATAACATGGATGTGAATACCAAAAACGTAGAAGTTTAACATCACTAAAACCATTCTCATTTCCAACACCATCAAGAAAAAACCGATGGAAAATGCACCAACACCTACACCATTTTCGCGGGCATCTATGACGCTCATTATGTCATAACACAAGTACCAACAAAAAATGGGAAAAGAGAACAGAAAGGACCATCATAAACAGAAAATACTGGCTACAGAACAGAGATACAAATACAGATGGACGACCACAGAAAAACCCTGCATATGAACACATAAAAGAGTGTTGAAGGAGACAGATATCAGCAAGAAAGTACGCACAGAAACCACGAAACAGCGACAGCGGACATAAAAAGGAAAATTCAGGGGGTGTGTTTGTAAGCACCCACTCATCCAAACAAAAGAAAGGGATAATCTGGATATCACGTTATAGAGCAAAATACAAACTCCCAACTTATCCTAGTTTTCTGGATAAGTGGGTGCACTCCAACACCCTAGAAAGACCCTTCTTTTTCCCCTCTTTTGGATGGAACAAACTCACCCATTCGTAGTTTTCCAACCAACTATATCCCAAGGCATCCCCCCTATACTAGAAAAACCCAAAATCCTATACCTAGAAAACAACATAATAAAAAACACTATCTCGAAAAAAAGAGAAAAAAAAACCAATCATCACGGAAAATCCAAAGGGAAAAACCAGAAACAATCGAAAGAAAATTTCAAAATCTAACACCCAAAAGCAAATTAACGCCAAACAAGTAGCTATCACATTGGAAACTCAAAACGAGCAAAAAAAAAGGAAGAGAACAAGAGACCATTCATAATGACGGAGCACAAGCAAAGGAGCAAGATTGGACAAAAAAAAAGGTAAAAGAGAAGACGAAAGTCCGTACCTTAACGATGAATCAGCTCGCTCTCGCTCTCTTTCTCCCGGTGGAAAAAGAGCGGCAGATCTCTCTCTCTCTCTCTCTCTCTCTCTCTCTCTCTATATATATATATATATATATATATATATATATATAACCCAAGCCCTGGTTTAAGTGTGGTTAAGCTTGACAAAGAGGGGGAGCCTTCTCGACCGTTTCCAAAGGTGACAAAAACTTTAGCCTACGTAAGAAAATTTCGTCCAAAGTCGCAACTTTTCTCTGCTATTTCATAAATAGTATTATGTTTTACAAGAAGACATTTTAAGACCTATCTTTTCTTAATATGTCAAATAAAAACATGAATTGTAGTAGTGGAGGTTTTTTTTTTTTTATTTGCAAGCTGGGGTTATGCAGATCCTTACCAGTTACAAGAAGAGACAATTTGCAATTCAAATTCAAGTGAATGTGATTGGGTACAAAGTGGATTCGCGTTCTACAACATCGGGTTTTGGAGGCCCGCGTTCTACCGAACTGAATTAAGAGATACATCTCTAAAGATTATTTTTTCATTACTTCTTAGCCTGCATATAGTATTTTTAAATAATACTAATGGTTATGCCATCCCCGAATTTAATTGATCCCATGGTACTGCCCATAAGATAAGTAATAGGTAGGGATGACCCGATTTGAACCCGTGACATTTTGTACTAAAAACAAATGCACTACCAAACTGCTTTACCTTTCGCGCAAAACTCCATGGATAGTTGGATACGGATATTCTCTCTTCGCCCACCTGGAAAGCTCTCTTATACTTTGGTTTGCCTGTGCCACTGGATGTACCATTAAGGTTTTGAACTCGAGATGTTTCTTTCTCTCAGATGAATCGAGCTGCCACCTAGTCACGTGAGCCCACTTGGGTTGACCAGGGTTGGTTCCATAATACAGTTTTGATACACTTCACTAGATGGAGCTGTAGTGCTTGTATTGTTCAATTCACCTAACATCATTATCGTGCGTGATAATTGCTCAAGGCAGTTTTAGACCAAGGAGATGAACAAGCAGTAACATCCATTTCTGCTTAATTATGAAGTGTCTCTACAATAATTTACCTTCAATTTGGCTGTCGATTTTATAATTTATAACATAAGGTTTGTAGGAATTTTGTCCAATTGGATTCTGTTTTTCCATAAAATAAAATAAAATAAAATGCAGGATTTTGCAAGAACAATCTCCAATACAGATTTTATTTGACTAATTACATTCCTTTCCCATAGTAAAATTCTATGATTAACTAACACATTAGTTGACATACTTGGTTGAACATGAGAAGGTTTCTAGGAAGAAACCATAATTTATGCTGCAAAATAAGCAAATTTTCAATGCTTGTCTTCACAATATTTATTATAAAGATTGATTTTATTATTCACAAGCAAACATGGTTTCCAACCCTTTTTGAAATTTAATCACTTTTAGATGCTATATTATGCCTAAGATTCTTAATGCCTATAACTTTAGTTAGTTCACGTTCCAATGGGGTCACCGGTCATCATCACCATCAGTAATATCACCTTCTTTTAATCACTAATTCTACTCAAATCATGTATTATAAACAAAATAAGAAACAATGCAAAAAAGGTAACGAAGGCTGGTAGAAATACCCATGTTACAAAGGTCAGGCTGTAGTTTTGCTGATGTTTTGTGGATTTGTGCAAGTGAATCTGGAATTTTGTTTATTTTTTGACTTTGTTTTATTGGCATTAAACTTAGATCTAAATACTGAAATACACTGGCCATTGTGCTGATGTTGTGTCTTGATGTATATATATTCATTATGATTGTTCCTGACCTAAACTTTAAAATGGGGCATGTACAATGCAAGCACTACAAGAAAAATATATATTAGCGACAGACGTTTTTCGGCGCTCATCGGTCGATAATGTGTTTAACGATGGATTATAGACGGATGAGCAACGAAAAGCATCTGTCGCATAATCTTGGTCGCTAAAATACGATAGAATTTATTTGTCGTCAATCTGTCGCTAATTAGCGACGAATCATGTCTGTCGCTAATTCGTCGCTACATAATGATTGATTTAGTTTTGCGAAGAAATGTATTCTGTCGCTAAAATTTAATGATGAATATGTATCCATCACTAATGTTCATCGCCAATTTAGCGAGGGATTAGCGACAGATTAAATTTCATCGAAAAACATCGATTGATTTAAATTGGCAATAGATAATATCCATAGCTAATCCATCACAAATTTTTAAAAAAAAATAAAAAAAAATTGAAATATGAATATCGAGAAAAAATTCTCGTTATACAATTTATATAACCTGTGTATAAAAAATAAAGTACACATAAAAAAAATATATACAAAGCATGTGAAACAAATTTAACACAAGTTATAAGTTAAATAAATTTAACAACCCAATACAGTCCTTTCCAAGTTCTAATTAGTTATAAGTACGTGAAACAAATTAAACACATGAATTTAATTCTCGTCAAGATTTGGGGCATCATCCTCTTCATTGTCTCGATCCGCCCCTTCATCCATGCCTCCATCAGCTCCTCTACGTTGATCATGTAAGAACCATGATTTGAATTTTGATGTAATATTACGTAAGTATGTTGAAAATTGATGAATTTTTATGTTTTGGCAATTTCTGAAAATTTGCTTATTTTGAGAATCGGGTAAAATCGTGTAATTTTATGTAAAAAGAGCAATTGCGGGAAATCTAGAGCGAATTAACTTCTGAAACTTATAGGGTAAGTTTGGAATAAGGGTACGGTGATTCACCCCGAATTTGAGGTCCGAACAACAAAAAAACCCTGTCAGTGCATGTGAATTACGAGTTTTGCTTAAAGTTTGGACACGAATAATAATACGCTTAATTCTTGCAAACGAAAGGTAATTTTCTTAAGAGGCATCAAACATTTCATGTTAATTGAGGCTTTGAAGAGAACTAAATGATCTATTGGAATTAACTTAATATTTTAATGCATTAAATAAGCATTGTTTTGGAATTAATACCATAGGCAATTTTGGATTTGGATCCAGATCGACTAAAGGACCCAAACCCATTGGACGACCCATCTAGTGGACGTCCATGGCTATGGTTGACCAGCTGGTCAAGGGTGGACCAGCTGGGTGGTATTTTTGAAAGAAATTTTGCATGGTTTTGAAAAGAAGGCCACTATTGGCCATTTATCTTTTCAAAAACCTCATGATGAAGCCTAGAGCTCATCATGAGGGGCGTCTTTTCCAAAAGAAGAGCATGGGGCTGGCGCCCCAACGATGCACTAACGATGATACTGATGTCTATTGCATGCCATACTACAACTGCACGTCACCGATCAAACGAATGCATACCGCACGTTCCTATAGTCGATGTATTTTCCACTCAGTAGAGCTCTACACTGCACATGCCTTATTCTGAAAGATCGACCCGAGACATTCTCTCCCACCCAAAACCATTGTCGTCCTCGATAATGTTGATACCTGTAAGAACACAGTCTTCACTGATATGCCAGTTTCTCTTTATACTTATCTTTGGTTTACTCTTTTTCTTCAACCTACTCAACTTGTTCTAGATTACATCCACCGTCGTCACAACCTTTAACATGCCAAGTCTCATACCTTTAATGCATCTCCAGTCACTTAGACAACAATCTTCTACTTTATCAATATCGACCATTCTCTACTCGTGAGACCCCAGTGCAGTCTCAAATACAAACGTGTCATCTTCGCGTGTACAACAAACTTGTCGTCTTGATGCTCATGACTGGGGTGCCTTCCAACCCCAGCAAGGGCAAGTCCAAGCCCTTCATGGTCCTCACAGAAAAAGATGACCACCAATGTGTGTCGCTGGAATATAAACTCCCTTAAGCACCAACTTGCGGTTTTTTAATAGTCAAAACTAGTCATCATGTGGTGGATGCCTGCTTATGTGTCACCTCAATGCGGTCGTTCAAAGTATCTTCCTGGACACTCATCCCCACAAGAGCACTTTTCCCCAATGATGCACTTCACTCTCGAAGTCAACACACTGTACTCTCTCTCAGAGTCAGCAAAACGTTCTTGCAGGAACCAACGAGCCACGAACAACAACTTTTTTTTCACACGCAATTCATTGAAGATTTGTCAACTCAAGGTACAAAAATAGTGAGCCTTCTGCTTAACGTGTGCACTCCGCTAACCCACAATCTTGGGAGAGTATCTAAAAGTTTAGTCGAGTCTCCCATACCCAAAGGTGCAAATCCATCCAGTCGAATCCAACGTGCATTCTCTGCATGCACAAGGCAAATGGCACGCTCTACCTGTGAGCCTAATGCACAATTGGTAGGAATCTTTGGCTTATCTACATTCCCTTAGCCAACTGAACAACAACCTTACACTTCTGCTTATCATCGACATGATATCTTATACCATTTTGCCAACATCTTGCTTCTGTGCTGGGTCAACCACACTTTAGCTGCACAAAATTACATAATCGAGATAAACCATCATTGTCCTCTTCAGTGTCGCACACAATGAAGAACAAGGTTTTCGTGAATCTTTCTGCTCTGATACCAATTTGTCACAGACTTACTTTTTTCAATAAGTCAGTGTGGCATGACGATCCTTCCTTACTTCCGCAAGCCTATCTATCGCTCTGTCACGGGCATAAAACGCTTCGCAAATCTGCGACGCGCCAAACTAGCCAGCCTAACGACAAAACTTTGCATACCAACATGTTTCTATGTGATGAATCATTTTCATTGGTCCTGTGCACCACCCCGTGCGCAACATATTTCTAAACGCACATTCCATGTAGTCCATGTCGCTTAGTATATAGCCATCTCATACCAACTATCACTTCCGAAAGAGGCACAAAATTTGCCTTAGCTTTGCATGCCATGGAGCGTATTGCGGCTCCATACGCACGACATAGCAAAAACTTACTACTGAAGGAACAAGACCTTGCGGCCCCCAGTCCGAAGACCAATTGATGATTGAACACCATAGCGAAGAGCACCACCCAGACTAATTCGTCGGCACCTAGGTATTCACTCGCTTAGCCCCAAGTCACCATTCTCGGTTGGAATCACCTTAGGTGATTCCTGGGGGAATTAGCCCTAACCCACACGAAACCCCAAGTGTCCAACAACTACGCGTGGGAAACGTCTTACAAGCTGAGAGGTCCTTAACCAAATCTCCAAAGGCAACATCCTCTGATCTGCTGACACTGCTTAACTGAACAACGCTCCACGTCTGTGTCGTCACACAACGATACACTAACGACGATACGGATGCCTATCGCATGCCATGCTACCACTGTACGTCATTGATCAAACAAACACATACCGCACGTTCCTACCCTCGATGTATTTTTCACTCAGTAGAGCTCTGCACTGCACATGCCCCATTCTGAAAGATTGTTCGGGACATTTTCCCCCACCCAAAACCATTGTCATCCTCGACAATGCTGGTGCAGGTAAGAACACAGTCTTCACTGATATGTCAGTTTCTCTTTGTACTTATCTTTAGTTTACTCTTTTTCTTCAACCTACTCAACTTATTCTAAATTACATTCACTATCGTCGCAACCTTTAATATGCTAAGTCCCATACCTTTAACGCATCTCTGATCACTTAGACAACGATCTTCTGCTTTATCAACATCGAGCATTATCTGCTCGTGAGACCTAGTGCAGTCTTAAATACAAACGGGTCATCCTCGCCTGCACAACCAACTTGTCGTCTTGATGCTCATCGCTAGGGTGCCTTCCAACCCTATCAAAGGCAAGTCTAAGCCCTTCGTGGTCCTCACAGAGAAAGATGACCACCAATGTGTGCCGCTAGGATATCAACTCCCTTAAGCACCAACTTGCGATTTTCTAATGGTCCAAACTAGTCCTCAAGTGGGGGACGCCTGCTTACGTGTCACCCCAATGCTGTCCTTTAAAGTGTCTTCCTGGATACTCGTCCTCACAAGAGCACTTTGCCCCAATGATGCACTTCACTCCCGAAGTCAGCACACTGTACTCTCTCTCAGAGTCAGCAAAATGTTCTCGCATGAACCAACGAGCCATGAACAACTTTTTCTTCATACGCAATCCATTGAAGATCTGCCAACTCAAGGTACAAAAACAGTGAGCCTTCTGCTCAACGTGGGCACTTTGCTAACCCACAAACTTGAGAGAGTATCTAGAAGTTTAGTCGAGTCTCTCATACCTAAAGCTGTAAATCCATCTAGCCGAATCCAATGTGCATTCTCTGTATGCACAAGGCAAACGCCACACTCCACCTGTGAGCCTAACACACAACTAGTAGGAATCTTTAGTTTATCTACGTTCTCTTAGCCAACTGAACAACAACCTTACACTTCTGTTTATCATCGACAAGATGTCTCATACCATCCTACCAACATCTTATTGCTGTGCTCGATCAACCACACTTTAGCTGCGCAAAATTACATAATTGAGATAAACCATCATTGTCCTCTTCAATGTCGCACACAATGAAGAACAAGGTCTCCATGAATCTTTCTGCTATGATACCAATTTGTCACGAGTTTACTTTTTTCAATAAGCCAATGCGGTGCGACGGCCCTTCCTTACTGCCACAAGCCTATCTATCGCTCTGTTACGGACATAGAATGCTTCACAAACTTGCGACGCGCTATGCTGCCCAAACTAGCCAGCCTAACGGCCAAAAGTCGCTTACCAACACATTTTCATGTGCTGAATCATTTTCATTGTCTCTACGCACCACCTCGTGCACAGATGCCTAACAGAAGCTAATCAAGCACATTTCTAAATGCGCATTCCATGTAGTCCATGTCGCTTAGTGCATAGCCATCACATACCAGCCATCACTTTCGAAAGAGGCATAAACTTTGCCTTAGCCTTGTGTGTCATGGAGTGTATTGTGACTCCATGCACAAGACATAGGAAATACTCGTCACTAAAGGAACATGACCTTGTGGCCCCCAGTACGAAGATCGGTTGATGATTGAACACCATAACAAAGAGCACCACCCAAACTCATTCGTCGGCGCCTAGGCATTCACTTGCCCTAACCCGAGTCACCATACTTGATCAGAATCACCTAAAGTGATTCCTAAGGGAATTGGCCCTAACCCACACATTCACCTGTGCGTCCAACTGCTATGCGTGGAAAACAACTTACAAGCCGAGAAGTTCTTAACCAAATCTCCAAAGGCAACATCCTCTGATCCGCTGGCACTGCTTAACCGAACAATGTTCTATGTCTGTGCCGCCACACAACGATGCACTAATGACAATACTAATGCCTATCACATGTCATGCTACCACCGCACGTCACCGATCAAGTGAATGCATACAGCACGTTCTTACAATCGATGTATTTTCCACTCAGTAGAGTTCCGCACTGCACATGCCCCATTCTGAAAGATCGGCCCAGGACAATACATATGATTTGTATAATTTATATGCAAAAGATCAAGGTTTCAGTATTTGAAGGTAGAAATTTTCTAACAAGTACGACATAGTGACACATAAGGAATTCACATGTAGTAAGGAAGGCTTTATTGCTAAGGAGAAAAATGGTAACATAAGTAAGATGAGAGCATACACAAGATGTGGTTGTATTGCAAAATTGGTTGTTAAAAAAGGGAAGAATGAAAAGATTTTTGTGTTTACTTTTCAGCCTACCCATAACCATGCACTCGCTACTCCAAGGAAAGCCCCTAACCTAAGGTCTCATCAGACAATGAGAAAACCACATAAGCTTTTTTCAGGTATGGCTGATATTGTTGGCATAACACCTAGTGTGGCGATGAGGTGTTTAGGAAAAGAAGTTAGTGGAATTTGAAACCTAACTTTTTTGCCAATGGATCTAAAAAACTATTTGAGGATGAAACGATCAATCAATATCAAAATTGGAGAAGCTGGAGCTCTAATGCAATATCTTAGAGACAAAGCAACAACTGACCCATCATTTTTTAATTCAACATAGTTGGACTATGATGATATGATCACAAACTTTTTTTGGGCAGATGCAAAGTCAAGAATAGACTTTGATTGTTTCAGAGACATTATTTGTTTTGACACCACACTCTATGTAAACAATCAGCATAGGCCATTTGCACTTTTTTGTTGGTGTAAACCATCACAAACAAACAACTGTGTCTAGAGCTGCAGTAATGTATAATCAGACAACTAAGTCTTTTGAGTGGGTATTTGAAACATTTCAAAGGGCTATGAGAAAGCGATGCCTAAAAGCGATATTAACAGATGAGGATCAAGCAATTGCAAGTGCACTAAGAAAAGTGTAGCCAGACAAACATTTCAAAATATATGTGTGTGGCATATGTATCAAAATTCAACTAAACACTTGTGTCACATATACAATAATGAACCTGGCTTCAAGAATGATTTTGGCAAGTGTATATTTGCATGTGACGATGATGTGAGTTTTTTGCATTCATGGCAAACAATGTTAGATAAGTATGATCTTTTAGATAATGATTGGTTGGCTTTAGCATATGGCCGTGATCATTTTTGTGTTGATATAATTTCAACACAAAGGAGTGAAAGCATGAATTCTAAATTGAAAAGGTTATTGACTTCAAAGGTTGGTCTTTTGCGTTTTCTTGAACGGTATGACACATTGGTGAAAGAAAAGAGGTTTGTTGAATTACAAGAAGATATCAACGCAAATCAAAGTGCGCCAATCATGTTGTATTGTAACTTGCTTCAGGAAGTTGCAAGGGTCTACACGCCCACCATTATTGAGTTGATCAAGAAGGATGCAAGTTTTAACATGAATTGTAACTTTAGTTTCATTGGAACAGAGGAAACAATTCATAAATATACAGTAACTTCTTATAAAAGTGTGAAAGAATATCTTATTTCACTTGATTCATCCATGAATTCAATTACTTGCAATTGTAAGAAATTTGAATTTTTTGGTATTTTGTGTCGCTATGCAATAAAGATACTAGATATTATGGGCATTAAGTATATTCCTGAACAATATATTTTCAAAAGGTGGACAAAGGATGCCAAAAGTGGAGTAGATCAAGCTCATTGTAGAAGGTTGGATGATGTTGATGAAAAATCAACAATTGCAGCTCGATATAATCTTATGAGTCATTCTTTTATTAAAATTGCAGCAAAGTCTTCTAATAGGGAGGAAGCATATCAATATATTAAAAATCAACAATTGATCATGATGGTACATTGGATAAAATGTTTAAGAACAAAGCTAGTCAGAAACAATTCAAAACAAGTGAGGTGCATCAAAGCAATGAAGTTAGAGCCCCAAGTGAAGTCATAGAGAACATGGAGAATGAGTTGCATCCTTCTTTGTCTACTCAGCAAACATGTGCATTTAAAGATGTTCTATATGACAATTCTAAAGTTAATGTAGTTGAGTATGAAAAGGCAAACACAATCAATGTTAGTGGTATTAAGAAGAGGAAAACTTGTGATAAAAGCACTATGTAGGCATAGAAGTGCACTTGAAAAAGGAAAAAAAAAAGGCTACAAAAGAATGCTACATTTGACAACAGGCAAACACAATCAAGGTTAGTGGTATTAAGAAGAGGAAAACTTGTGATAAAAGCACTCGTAGGCATAGAAGTGCACTTGAAAAAGGGAAGAAAAAAAAAGGCTACAAAAGAATGCTACATTTGACAACAGACAAGCAAGTTCTAGACAATTCACAAGTTTATTTTCATGTGATATTGAAAATAGATGAATAAATATTTTACTTTGTCTATTATATATCTTTTGTAAAATTTACTTTTTTAAATGTCAGATGCATAATATTCATGGTGGTCACTCTCCCGCTCTCTTATAGTTTTCTTGAAGCTAGTCCTAGTGCACTGACTTGTACACAAATAATGGTAATATCTTTATCTTTAATATGAGAAATTTATACTATTCTTTCGAATCTTGATTTTGTATATTATGTGTAAATGCAATTTCAAGAACAAAAGAACCCATAATAAAGGTACTCTTGGTATGACTCCATATTTTTTTCTCTTATTTCTATTGTAAGTTCAATGTTGAGAGAATGCATTTTGGTTAGGAACTTCTTGAGGAAGCTGAAGAAAGTGAAGAAGAGTAATGGGCAAACACTTGCAATATATATGTCTTCCCATGCTTGTGCTCTAGCTGTCTTTCTTAAGCCATGTCAATGTGCTGACAACTTGTCATTCTTTGTCTTTGCTTTTTAATACTAGTCAACTACATTTTTCATACTTGGTTTAAATATATTTTACTTATGACAGAGGCAGGTATGGATAATACATGCGATTGGTAAACATTGCTTCTAATTAAAATACAGAATTGTCGTAGCAGCTTCAATGGCCCTTGAAGCAGTTTCAACATATTTATTGAGAATCTTGCTGGAACCAAGTAGGTCTTATGGATGATACAAGAAAATTAAGAACAAGGAATGGATAATCTCGTTCAAACTACATCTATCGGTCATAATCATGAGTAATTAATCCACGACTCATCATGGCAAACCATATAGGCTAGAGAAACAATTATTTTAATTGTTAGGCATTTTGAGATTTTGTATAAGATTATCAGTTATATATATATATAATGAGCATTTTTATTTAAAACAAGAATATGATTTTGAAACGTTTCAGAATTTATATCAACAAAAATATGTAAGGATTCTTTATCATAAAAAAGAAATCAAGATCCAATCTGAACATTGAAACTTGAAGTCACTCCTAGTTATGATCCATCGATCATTTATTCAAACTTACAAGGAACTATTGTTGGTAAATTTGACCATACAACAAACATATGCATATAATTGTTGACATTTCCTAAAGGAACATGATGTCATGCAACATGAAATGCAGTAGCAAGTAATTTGAAGTCTTAAACTCCCATCCTTTTAGTTGTCTCCAATTTTCATCAACTAGGACAATATGGACTAAAATAAGGGGGACTTAAAAGGGGATAAAACTCAACTAATCAGAACAAAAGGCCAACATCACCCAATATAGAAAATTCAGACCAGTTCATAATAACTAATTTTGAATAAACATTTATGAAGCTTAGTTCTATAATCAGTATTCAAAGACTGTTGAAAAGGTTGAAAAGTTAGTTTGACTAATAAAATTCAACTAATAGATGAGCTAGCTGCTACAGTAACATCCTGTTTTTACAGTCTTTGTTTGCCTAACCTTACCTAGAGATGAAGTCACATCGTTCTACTTATTAGCTCTTTTTATCATTTTGTTTTTGAGTCTCAATATGAGTTAGAATAGGAATGGTCTAGTTAGAATCAACTGATTATTTTCTGCGGCTTAGCCTACTGAAACAATAACACCTCCTCCAAGTTGTGGCCTAAAATCATCCAGAACAGTTTATTTTATGTTGCTTATGTCATTAAACGATCATACATTTGTCATTATCACATGTACCTTTTTTGTACAAACATGACAATCGACTTGTTCATGAATAGGAAGACTGAATACTGTGATTAGAATGTGTTCAGTATGAAAGAATTTTGATGACTTGTGAGGCAACAATATGGATACTAAATAGTCAAAGCTCTAGCAAGGGGCATTAGCTACCATGTAGTCTTGCATAGTGGGAAATGAAAAGAAAGATGATAGTGACAGAGATAGCATGCAATCCATGACTTGCCAAATTTAATGGACCAAATAGTACATAAGTTCAAATTGCATTTCTCAAACTGCAAAGAGATAGATGATGTCCTGCATTTTTACAGCTCAACGTCACGTAATCTTGAAACTAACTTGTTAAAATGTAAACAACACATATATAATAAAAATATTATTATTATATATTTTTGTATTTATACTTTTTAATTTTTTTGTAATTTTTCTTTTTGTTTTTGGTATCTAGTTCTATTAGAACTAGATACATATAGTTTGGTCAAGTTCCAATTGGAACTTGACCAGCTTTCTAGCTGTCGGAACTAGTCCAACGGCTAGAATTCTAGTTGTTGGAAGTTCCAACAGCTAGAAAGGGAGAGCTCTCCTTAATACTCTTGTATAAATAGGTGTGCATCCCCTTGTGTAAATTATTCATCTAAATGTTTTTTAAGCATTTTGCTCTCATAAATAAAGTGTTATTTATTTTTATGCCTTTTCATTTATACCCTTTTTATGGGTCTTGTCTAAAGTATCTTTTAGATACTTTCTTTTGAGTAGATTCAAGTGCATTCATGGAGCCTACCATTTCATTACATGGTATCAAAGCTACGAAACTCTTAGATCTTGAATTTTTTTTGCCTTGATTTTTGTGCCTCTTGTGTAGAGGTGTGTTATTACCTTGTTCTTACAAAAAGTGTTTCGTCACTTGCAAAGGAGTGTTTCACCACTTGCCAAAAGAGTGTTTTATCACTCTTCTATCGACTACAAGAAGATCCATTTGGAGAAAAGGACTTGAGCAATAACATTGTATTGTATCCCTTCCTCACTTTTTCTCTATTTTCCTTTTTTTTTTTTCTCCTTACTGTCTTCTTCACACCCTTGTAAATGATGGATGACCATGATAAAGTCATCATACCCAATGAAGTTGAATGATACTAATTATGTGATGTGGGCTTCAATTATGAAGCACCACATATGGGAAAAAGGCTTATGGGGAATAGTGGATGGTTCTGATTCAGAACCTAAACTATCTCTCACCAAAAAAGAGGGTGATAAGGAAGTCTCTCTAACGGAAGAGGAGAAGACTAAGGCTCTAGCCTCTTATGAAAAGAAATGAAAAAAGTGAAGGATGGGGCATGCAAAGATAATGTCATGGCTTATTAATAGCATAGACATAAAAAAATGTTCTAGCCTCGCTAAATTTGAACATGCCGATAAGGCATGAGAATACCTCAAAAATATGTATTCCCTTAAAGATATTGCCCATGTGTGCAATCTTCAAGAAAAAGTTTGGACATTAACTCAAAATGACAAAACTATTCATGAATATTATAATGGGTTGTCCAAACTTTAGAAAGAGTTGGTTATTCTAGAGCCAAAATGGCATTGCGCCGAAGATATCGAGCTTTGTAAAAAACAACTCGATATGGAACACTTTTACCAATTTGTGAATGGAGTAAGGCCGAAATTTGAATCCACCAAATCAGCTCTACTTCATCATGGTAAAATCCCTACTATTGTGGATACTATTGAAGAACTAACTATAGAGAAAAATCATCTTAAAAAAAATACTTCAAAAGTTGATGATGATTCAGTTCTAGCTGTGTCTAGACCAGGGAATCATACTCACACTTATAGGCCGCCTCATTTTGTGAGACAGAGTGGTGAGTTTGACAAAAGAAAAGTTATTTGTCACCACTGTCATGAATCGGGGCACTATATGCCTCAATATCTGAAGCTAAAAAGGAGAGATGAAAAGAGAGTTGCATTTATTGAAACCGAGCCAAAAGATCAAAATGCACCTGTTTCCATGGCTCAACTGATGGAGATTCTTCAACCTCTTCTCAAAGGGGTATTCTCTTCATACCCTTGTAAATGATGGATGACCATGATAAGGTCATCATACCCAATGAAGTTGAATGATACTAATTATGTGATGTGGGCTTCAATTATGAAGCACCACATATGGGAAAAAGGCTTATGGGGAATAGTGGATGGTTCCAATTCAGAACCTAAACTATCTCTCACCAAAAAAGAGGGTGATAAGGAAGTCTCTCTAACGGAAGAGGAGAAGACTAAGGCTCTAGCCTCTTATGAAAAGAAATGAAAAAAGTGAAGGATGGGGCATGCAAAGATAATGTCATGGCTTATTAATAGCATAGACATAAAAAAATGTTCTAGCCTCGCTAAATTTGAACATGCCGATAAGGCATGAGAATACCTCAAAAATATGTATTCCCTTAAAGATATTGCCCATGTGTGCAATCTTCAAGAAAAAGTTCGGACATTAACTCAAAATGACAAAACTATTCATGAATATTATAATGGGTTGTCCAAACTTTAGAAAGAGTTGGTTATTCTAGAGCCAAAATGGCATTGCGCCGAAGATATCGAGCTTTGTAAAAAACAACTCGATATGGAACACTTTTACCAATTTGTGAATGGATTAAGGCCGAAATTTGAATCCACCAAATCAGCTCTACTTCATCGTGGTAAAATTCCTACTATTGTGGATACTATTGAAGAACTAACTATGGAGAAAAATCGTCTTAGAAAAAATACTTCAAAAGTTGATGATGATTCAGTTCTAGCTGTGTCTAGACCAGGGAATCATACTCACACTTATAGGCCGCCTCATTTTGTGAGACAGAGTGGTGAGTTTGACAAAAGAAAAGTTATTTGTCACCACTGTCATGAACCGGGGCACTGTAGGCCTCAATATCTGAAGCTAAAAAGGAGAGACGAAAAGAGAGTTGCATTTATTGAAACTGAGCTAAAAGATCAAAATGCACCTGTTTCCATGGCTCAACTGATGGAGATTCTTCAACTTCTTCTCAAAGGGGTATTCTCTTCGACTGAAGCCTCAACTGGAGCGGCAATTGCATCTGCATCTAGTTCAGGTAACTTCCCTTGGCTCTTAGATTATGGTGCTTCATTTTATATGACCCCAAATGCTAAATGTTTATCCGAATGTCTTAAAAATAACTCAAGTATATCAAAAGTCTTTACAGCATATGGAACATCTCTTGAAATAAAAGGAATAGGATGTTTTGAAAGTTTTCAAAAATCCAAAACTTTTTGTATTTCAAAAGTTAGATATATCCCAAAATTAAATTTGAATCTTTTATCTGTCTCACAATTTTTTTATTATGGATGTAATATATCTTTCTCTTCTGATGGTTGCTAGATACAGGATCGCCAGTCAGGGAAGCTGATTGGAGAAAGCCATAGAGAAGGAGAACTATATTACATAGACTTTTTAGAACTACCAAAGAATGTATTTTGTTTAAATGTTTAAAAATTAGAAACAAAATTTTGGCACAAAAGACTTGGCCATCCTCATATGTCAAAAATTCAATACTTCCCAAGTTTGGGAAAATTTTGTAAATCTGAAAATTGTGCTTGTAAAGACTACATTCTTGGTAAAATGAAAAGATTACATTTTTCTAGTAGAACCTTTGTCTCTACAAAACCTCTTGAGTTAATACATTCAGACGTTTGAGGATCAACACCAGTTATCTCTAAAGGTGGTTATGCGTATTATGTCATCTTTGTTTATGACTTTTCTAGACACACTTGGATTTATTTTCTTAAACATAAATCCAAAGTTTTTGCTCACTTTTAAATATTTCATAAAATGGTCACAAACAAATTTCAAAGTAATGTTTCCATTTTTTGCACCGATTCAAGGGGAGAATTTATGTCTGGAGAATTTAAAAACTATCTTAATCTATATGGCATTACTCATCAACGATCATGCCCACACATTCCTCAACAAAATGGTCTTGCGGAACACAAGCATCGCCACATTATGGAAACCACTCGGACTTTGCTAATTGCAAGTCAAGTTTCAAAAGGTTTTTGGACAGAAGCCGCTCTAACGGCCACCTATCTCATCAATAGAATGCCATCTTCTTTATTAAAGAATATATCTCTAATTGAAAAACTTTATGATTTAGCTCCAGACTACTCTAGATTAAGAGTTTTTGGTTATAAATGTTTTGTATTTACAAACAAAAATATTAAATTCTCCCCTCGTACAATCTCATGTGCCTTTTTAGGATATGCTGAAAATCAAAAAGGCTACAGGTGCTATGATCTTCTAAATGACAAATTATATGTATCAAGAAATATGCTTTTCTAGAAAAAGAAAGTTCCTTTGAAAGTAAAAAATCCAAAGATATTACTGAATATCCCTTTTTAATCGATTTAACTTCAAAATTCAATGAAGAGGATTTTGAATATAACTTTGACAATAATCAAAGTCCTATTATTTTTTAAAATGATAGCGAAGACCAAACCTGTAGGGATGTTGGTCTGCAATGTTCAAGACGAAGAGTTGGAGAGCAACACCCACCATGTACATTAGAAAGGTTTTTTGAAGTTCTCCCTTGTAGGAATTCTAAAATTTCTCGACCTCCCAAAAAAATTATCTCTTACGAATCTTTTTCACCCTTGTATAGGGCAGCCTTTGCATTAATCCAATCCTATGTTGAACCTTCCTCCTATTGTGAAGCCAAAAACCATGAAGAATGGGTTGAAGCTATGAAAACAGAATTGGATGCATTAGAGAAGGCAAACACTTGGTTCATTCAAGACCTTTCTCTCGAAAAGAAACCTATAGGTTGTAGATGGGTTCATAAAGTCAAAACCAAAAGTGATGGGACCCTAGAAAGATATAAGACATGACTCGTAGCCAAAGGTTATGCTCAAGAGTATGGCATTGACTACGAAGAAACCTTTACCCCTGTGGCCCGTATGACCACTGTTAGAACTTTAATTGCTTTGACTTCTATCAAAAAATGACCTATATTTTAAATAGATGTCAAAAATGATTTCTTAAATGAGAGTCTTGTTAAAAAAGTCTACATGAAAGCTCCACCTAGTATTAGTATTCCTAAGGGTAAAACACTTTGTCTTGAGAAGGCTCTTTATGGCCTCAAACATGCACCAAAAGCCTGATATGATAGATTTAGTCATGTTATGACTGATATTGGATTTCATTCTTGTTTGACTAACATTGCCTTGTTTATTAAGCAATCTGATGCATGTATCATCATCCTTCTTTTTTATGTGGATGATATGATCATCACTGAAGGAAACAAACAGAGAGTTACCAATATCAAAACTCTTCTTAAAACTCATTTTGAAATGTCTGATTTAGGATTATTGAGATATTTTTTAGGAATAGAAGTTGCTTATTCCCCTCGTGGGTATTTGATATCTCAATCTAAATTTGCTTTTGATATTATTTTCAGGTTTGACATTACAGATGATAAGAAGGTGAACACTCTAGAAGTGGTCAATGTTAAAATGAAAATTGATGATTGAGAGCGTCTTGATGATCTCACTCCGTTCAGACAATTTGTTGGAACACTTTCCTATGTCTCCATCACTCGGCCAGACATAGCACATGTTGTACACACAACTAGCCAGTTTCAACATGCTCCCACTTCTGTTCACATGGGAGCGATTTTACGTATTATTAGATATTTAAAGAGTTCTCTCTCACGAGGACTCTTCTTGTTTGCATCGTAACCATTAGATTTAATTGCTTACACTTATGCTGATTGAGGAGGTGATCCTAATAATAGGCATTCAACCACTGGTTTCTATGTATTTTTAGGTGAATCTCTAATATCATGAAGGTGCAAGAAGCAGCAGAAGGTTTCTCTTTCCTCCATTAAAGCTTAATATAGAGCCATGGCAACCACCACAATGGAAGTTGTTTGGCTTAGGCGACTGCTCGCTGATATGGGAGTTGAAGCAACACAAGCCTCACGAATGTGTTGTGACAACAAGAGTGCAATCTACATCGCAAGAAACTGGACTTTCCATGAGCACACCAAACACATTGAGATGGATTGTCACTATGTCAGAGAAGAATACTTGCATGAAACCATTGATCTGCCATATGTGACGTCAGAATACCAATTAGCAGACTTCTTCACCAAGCCTCTCGCGGCTCCCAGATTTCACTTTCTCTTAGACAAACTTTCGCTCATTATACCGTAAGTTTGAGGGGGAGTGTTACAATGTAAACAACACATATATAATAATAAAAATATAATATTATTATTATATATTTTTATATTTATATTTTTAAATTTTTTTGTAATTTTTCTTCTTTTTTTTTTGGTATCTAGTTCTATTAGAACTAAATACATCTAGTTTGGTCAAGTTCTGATTGGAACTTGACCAACTTTCTAGCTGTTGGAACTAGTCCAACGGCTAGAATTCTAGCTACTGGAAGTTCCAACGGCTAGAATTCTAGCTACTGGAAGTTCCAACGGCTAGAAAGAGAGAGCTCCTTATGAGCTCTCCTTAATACTCTTGTATAAATAGGGGTGCATCCCCTTGTGTAGATTATTCATCTAAACGCTTTTTAAGCATTTTGCTCTCATAAATAAAGTGTTATTTATTTTTATGCTTTTTCATTTATACCCTTTTATGAGTCTTGTCTAAAGTATCTTTTAGATACTTCCTTTTGAGTAGATTCAATTGCATTCGTGGAGCCTACCATTTCATTACACATGTAGAGGTACTTTGTGAGTAAATTCTCTTTGGCCGTCTATGTATCTGACACAAATTGAAGACAAGATTCGTGAGAAAAATTCTATACAAACTACTGTTTTCTAAGAATATATCAAATTATCTAGCATTATCTATAAAATAAAAAAAAATAATAGAAATAAATGGAAATTAAAACAACTGTAAGCTATCCTATCTCATAAACTAAATAAACTTCAGATCTGTCATCTATTTATGGATTAAAACTCTAACTTTAACAGACTCAAATTTCCTAATTAAAAAACCTAATTATATTATGTTCTAATCTTGATAAACCTTTTAGATTTAGATATGAATCAATTATGAAGATCTAATATCCATTATAAAGGACCCAAATAAAAAATAATATCCAAACTAAAAATTGGATCCTAGAAATACCCTTGTACTCAGATGACAATCTGTTATGCTCTTGCATCGAGCTCCACTACTTGAAAAAGCCTCAGGTGACAATGAGTTGTCATATTCATTGCTTCACCACTTGAAAAGCTTCCTCATCAAGAGATGAGTTTGCCAAGCGTTTCGCAATGGCCTCCTCAGTAGCTTCGATGAAATCACTTTCCTGGCTGAAAACGAAACGACCTGCACAGTCTCAGGTTGTAAGGCCTACAACCCTTGTGGTTGAGGCCTGCAATGTCATGCGGCCAATGGCTTTAATCATAAGGAAAAAAAGGAAGCAGAGCAACTTAAAGACTTTAAGTAAATGCTTGGTAATTCAGGAAGTAGCCCAAAATTTGCATTGGCCACTAAACCACTACAAAGCATCCTTAAAAGGGAAAAGAGAACCACATATACATTAGTTTACTAATCTTGTCTCTAGAATCTTAGCAGAACCATATATACACACAGCAGTATACATGTCAAATTTCAGTTATTCAAAAGCAAGTTCTCACTAAAAATTTAATATTAGAGATCAGATGCCAAGATATGCTTTACTTTCGTGAATCAAATTTGAGCCTCCATGATGTACATCACAGTTTCAAAACAACAAAAGAAAATAATAACCATGGCAAACAAGTTACCTTAGATAAGGAAGCCATTAATGCTTTCTTGGCATTGTTTTGAACATGTAAAGGATGGTCCGAATTTTTGGATGAGCAAAAGAGTCATTTTTTAAATGACATGATCTGTTTCCTTTTAAGTTGCCAAACACAACAAAATATTTTTTCATTTTTTCAGCACACTGAATCTGGGGAAAGATACTATTGTACGTATGCACAACCACCAATAATAAGTTCACAAACACAAAATACGGCAATTGTAACTGAGTCATGGACTTCAAAAAGGTAGAGTTATGGTCAAACAAAAGTGCAGAACTTATATGGCATTTCTTTATTGTGAGCCCCTTTTATCCATACCTGCATCTGTCATAAGTAAAATATATTTAAACTAAGTATGAAAAATATAGTTGACTAGTATTAAAAAGCAAAGACAAAGAATGATAAGTTGTCAACACATTTACATGGCTTAAGAAAGACAGCTAGAGCACAAGCATGGGAAGACATATATTGCAAGTGTTTCCCATTACTCTTCTTCACTTTCTTCAGCTTCCTCAAGAAGTACCTAACCAAAATGCATTCTCTCAACATTGAACTTACAATAGAAATAAGAGAAAAAAAACATGGAGTCATACCAAGAGTACCTTCATCATTATGGGTTCTTTTGTTCTTGAAATTGCATCTATACATAATATACAAAATCAATATTCAAAAGAATAGTGTAAATTTAAAGATATTACCATTAACTGTGTACAAGTCAGTGCACTAGGACTAGCTTTAAGAAAACTATAAGAGAGAGCGGGAGAGTGACCACCATGAACATTATGCATTTGACATTTAAAAAAGTAAATTTTACAAAAAATATGTAATAGACAAAGTAAAATATTTATTCATCTATTTTCAATATCACATGAAAATAAACTTGTGAATTGTCTAAAACTTGCTCTTGTCAGTTGTCAATTGTTGCATTCTTTTGTAGCCTTTTTTTCTTTCCTTTTTCAAGTGCACTTTTTGTGCCTACGAGTGCTTTTATCACAAGTTTTCCTCTTCTTAATACCATTAATCTTGATTGTGTTTGCCTTTTCATACTCAACCACATTAACTTTAGAATTATCATATAGAACATCTTTAAATGCACATGTTTGTTGAGTAGACAAAGGAGGCTCCAACTCATTCTCCATGTTGTCTATGACTTCACTTGGGGCTCTAACTTCACTTCTTTGATGCACCTCACTTGTTTTGAATTGTTTCTGACTAGCTTTGTTCTTAAACATTTTATTCAATGTACTCATCATGATCAACTGTTGTTTTTCAATATATTGATATGCTTTCTCACTATTAGAAGCCTTTGCTGCAATTTTAATAAAAGAATGACTCATAAGATTATATTGAGCTGCAATTGTTGATTTTTTATCAGCATCATCCAACCTTCTACAATGAGCTTGATCTACTCCACTTTTGACATCCTTTGTCCACCTTTTCAAAATATATTGTTCAGGAATATACTTAATGCCCATAATTGAATTCATGGATGAATCAAGTGAAACAAGATATTATTTCACACTTTTATAAGAAGTTACTGTATATTTATGAATTGTTCTCTTTGTTCCAATGAAACTAAAGTTACAATCCATGCTAAAACTTGCCTCCTTCTTGATCCACTCAATAACGGTGGGCGTGTAGATCATTGCAACTTCCTGGAGCAAGTTATAATACAACATGATTGGCGTACTTTGATTTGCTTTGATATATTCTTGTAATTCAACAAACCTTTTTTCTTTCACCAATGTGTCGTACCGTTCAAGAAAATGTAAAAGACCAACCTTTGAAGTCAATAACCTTTTCAATATAGCATTCATGCTTTCACTCCTTTGTGTTGAAATCATATCAATACAAAAATGATCACGGCCATATGCTAAATCCCATTTTTCCCTATTTTTGAAAGTCTTTGACAACCAATCATTATCTAGAAGATCATACTTCTCTAATATTGTTTGCCATGAATGCAAAAAACTCACATTATCGTCACATGCAAATATACACTTGCCAAAATTGTTCTTGAAGCCAGGTTCACTATTGTATATGTGACACAAGTGTTTAGCTGCATTTCGATACATATGCCACACACATATATTTTGAAATGTGTGCCCTACACTTTTCTTAGTGCACTTGCAATTGCTTAATCCTCTTCTGTTAATATCACTTTTGAGTGTCACTTTCTTATAGCCCTTTGAAATGTTTCAAATACTCACTCAAAAGACTTAGTTGTCTGATCATACATTACTGCAACTCCAAACACAGTTGTTTGTTTGTGATGGTTTACACCAACAAAAAGTGCAAATGGCCTATGTTGATTGTTTACATTGAATGTGGTGTCAAAACAAACAATGTCTCTAAAATAATCAAAGTCTATTCTTGACTTTGCATCTGCCCAAAAAAAGTTTGTGATCATATCATCACAGTCCAACTGTGTTGAATTAAAAAATGATGGGCCAGTTGTTACTTTGTCTCCAAGATATTGCATTACATCTCCAACTTCTCTAATTTCAGGATTGATTGACCGTTTTGTCCTCAAATAAGTTTTTAGGTCCATTGGCAAAAAAAAGTTAGGTTTCTAATTCCTCAAAGTTCTTTTGCTAAGCACCTCATCGCCGCAGTAGGTGTTATGCCCACACTATCAACCATATTTGAAAAAAGCTTATGTGGTTTTCTCATTGTCCTATGAGACCTTAGGTTAGGGGGCTTTCCTTAGAGTAGCGAGTGCATGGTTATGGGTAGGCTGAAAAGTAGACACAAAAAACTTTTCATTCTTCCCTTTTTTAACAACTAATTTTGCAATACAACCACATCTTGTGTTTGCTCTCATCTTACTTATATTACCATCTGTCTCCTTAGCATTAAAGCCTTCCTTACTACATGTGAATTCATTATGTGTCACTATACCGTACATGTTAGAACTAACCCTTGATTTTTTGCATATAAATTATACAAATCATATGCACTATCATTGTTATCAAACTCCATACCAATCTCTGGAATGCAACTACTTCCCACATGTGCCTCTTTTGTGGATATATGCACATTTGCTGATGTAGAAATCTCGCCTTTAATGTAATGACTAGTTTTTTCTGCATTAGGAGAAGCCATGATCTGAAAAGATGATCATGCATATATTTTGCATTTTATTCATCATTATTTATGCATGATTCATGATAAAATCGTATTGAAAACCTATCTTTATCGTTGTTTTCAAGTATTTGCTTCGAAATCGAATTTTCGAGAAAAAACACATTTTCAATTTGGCCCTGCGCTTTTCAGTATTTTTATTAGTTTTGGATTTTTTTAATTATAATTTAGTTAGAGTAGGACTTACTTAATTATTTTGAATGAGTTTTAGAAAAATATCCCTTTGAAAAACACGTTTTTCAGAAAGAGACCCTATTTTGAAAATTGAGAAAAATTATCGAACTCTTTTTAAAATTTCATATTTTAACCTAATTAGGGATTATAAATAGTAGTTTTGAGGGCTGAGAGGACATTTTTTCCAGCAGCCTCAAGCCTTCCTTTGCTCCCTCTCTCTCTTCTCTTTCTCCCTTGTTTTCGATCCTTGCTGATTTCTCTACCTCTTCTTCTTCTTCTTCTTCTTTTTCTCTTCTCTTCGCATCCAATCCATCGTCGGCAACCGTTCTTCTTGTTGGAGAGGCATGTGTTCAGCTGGGATTAACCATCTTCTATTCTCATCCAATCTGTCGGAAGCGATCTGCGAGGTGATGTACTTTCTCCCCCGTTTCACAATAGTTTTAGGTTTTGCATCGCATAAAGCATAGCATTGCATGTAGTTTTGTTAGATCTTTACATCATCTGCATAATTAGTTTAGTTTCGATTAGTTTCTTGCATCTGAAAAAAAAAACAAAAACAAAAATATATTTCATTATTGATAGTTTAGCCATTTTCTTGATTTATGAATAGAGTAATCTTAATTTAAGTAGATCGTTAGTTTTAACATAGGGTTTCATATATTTTCTCGATTCTTGGCTAATTCTAGATTAGTTTAGGTTATATTTAGTTTAAAATAGATTGTTTCATGTTTTTCTTTATTTTGTTTTTTTTAGATCCATTAAATAGCATTTTTATGATCTAGCTGATATGCTTTCTCATATTTAATTATCATTTTTTTAGAGTAGCGTAGATTAAAAGCAGTTTGTTTCTTTTATCAGTTAAATAGTAGTTTCTTTTATTTCCAGAAAAATTTCTTTTCATAGATTAGAGTAGAAATAATCATTTTTTTATGCAATTATCATTTTTAATTAGTTGGATTTCATTTAGCCGATTTTGGTTAGCTGTATTTTTTTAGTTTCAATTCACATTAAATTTTGTTTTTCCCGTCATTAGATTAGGAGTATTGTTGTAATTAGTGTTAGTATAGATAGATAGATTGAAGTTAATTAATTTAATTAGTTTATTAAAGTTAGCTGATTTCCATTATTTTTGCAATTTGTGGTTTTGCTTAATATCTAATAGTGTTCTTGCTTTTATACATTGCGCGTGGTTGTAGCTTAAGATAGTTTTTAATTACTTTAGTTAGTTTTCATTATATTGAATTCATGTGATTTGCTTTAGAGTATTAAGTTTTATTTAGTATGCATATTTAGTTAAAGTAGAGTAGCCAATTTATATTTTATCATTGCATTTGACTTTTTTTAGCATAGCTAGGTTAAGTTTATATTTCTGTTTTAGTTATCAGTTTACATTCATAAACCGTACAACAGAGAATTCATGTGAAGTTAGTTTATTTTGCCATCCATTAGTTAGTTAATTGTTTATCTTGAATCTAGTATAATACCTAGTTTTATTTGATTCGGGTTAGCCGGTTAACATAGTTTACTATTAGTCGTTTTTTTTTCTCGTGCTTAGTTCTTGTTAATTGTTATTAACGTGTGATATTAGATTAAATTAATTAAGTAGTTGTCATGTTCATCTGATTGTATTTTTGATCTTTTGGTGTAATCAATTTATTGATTTCTTGATTTAGTTAATCATAGTTTGTTAGAAATTAGTTGTTGATTTGTTAGTTAGGTTGTTTTGCTATTTTGTCTTTTAGCATCTTAGTTTGTTACAAGTAGTTCATAATTAGTTCATGTTATTAGTTTAGTTCATATTAATTAGTTCATGTTTTTGTGATTTTTCTTCATATTTACCTTTGATTTTCTTGTAGATTTCTTTTTCTACTTTTGTGTTTGTTTTTTTGTTTTGCAGGGAAGCGATTGGAACATGCGGTAAGCCCCTTTTCGTACCTCCAAAGTGCCCTCTGAGGTCCCCTCAAGCCCCTAGAAGTGCCCTCAAAGAGCCCTCGAAGAGCCCTAAAAAAAAACATGCATTACATGTTCCATTAGAAAAGGGACACAAACGGACTACAAAAGACTCAAGCACTGAAGACTTTTGCTTTTCTTTTCAGATTAGAATTTCTTTTATTTATTAATTGAGTTTGTAATAAAACCATTTATTTTATTTGTTTAAGCCCTCTGCAGGGGCAACACTCTCTTGTTTATTTTATTTAATTAATTCTTTTATTTTGGCAATAAAGAGTAGTTAGATTGTATGATTGAATACAAAGTATTTCCCGTTTCCTGAGCTTGACCCGAACTCCACCACTCGTGCGAGCCGGTTTTTATATTTTTGGTGCCTGGCTTTCACTTGATTTCGACTAAAAATATTGTTTTAAAAAGCATTTTCCAAAACTCACAACAAAAGACATTTGTATTAGATACAATGTTATGCAATGTTCTGATATAATTTTTGAAAAGATAATGAACATCATTTCAAGGGAAATTTTCTAAAAATCAAGATTGCATAACTCGTTTAAAATCTTTGAAAATTTAAACATACACAAAAAAGATGTATTTATACATTGTATCAATTCTTTCAAAATGTAGATTCATACAATACAAAAAATAAGTCAGTCAAGCCTCACAAAGCAACAAAAGAAAGGCCAACACTACAGCTAATTATCCTAGATGTTAATTCATCAAAACCTAAAGCTATATAGGTTGTGGAAGAGAGAAAAAATCAGTAAAACTTGTGATAACACCATTAGAAACAATACAAAATCCAAAGTAGTGATGGACATTTTAAGAATGCACATAAAATGATCCGAGTTGCACAGGACTAGTGGACATTTTAAGAATGCACATAAAATTATAGCTAAAATGTAATATAAAATATCAAATAAATTTCCCAAGGAAAGATAAGCTATGAGAGAACTGATTTGTGGAAGTTCCTCTGTGCTTTTACATTATAATAAAGAGTATATCAAGTCTACTTTTCTTCCAGCTACGAAGAAGTACATTATGTGGCTAATATTTTGCATTCTAAGGAAACATTCACTTGAACAGATAAAAATCAATTTCCTCTCAAACATGAATTTCCACCATTCCTTAACCTATACCACCTGTAAGTCTCTCATCTCTTTCATATATGAGATTTTAAACCTCATTGTTATTTCTCATTATTAATATCACAACAAAATCTTGAAATTTTACAGGATTAAATTCTGCTTTTATTAATTTCTGCCACTATAAGTGTTGCTATCTGCGCTGGCTACCAAATACTAAACCACAAATCAGAAATTAGTTGTTTCGCATATGGAGATCGAACCACCATTTGCGAGAAATGACATTACTATCCAGTTCATTCAGCACTGCTGATATAGCATCTACTTACCGCTTCTGGCGATCTAGCAGGTGGCAGATAACAGCTAAAAGAATAAAAAAGTGAAGCAACAACAAATTGGTACTGATAACCGATCTACCAAAAATATGCTCATGCTTTTTGGTTCCCATACATTACCAACCAAATTCCTAAAGAAAAAGGAGAAAATTTCCTAAGGAATCACGCATACATCAAATCATACACTCAGAAAACAACATCAACAGTGTAAATAATGCATTTTGCTCGATACCCACTAAATATCATCTTATAATGATCGGATCAATCATAAAATCTACCCAAAAAATCAATAAAAAACAAGAAAGAAACTATTAAAAAAATCACTTGTTTGTTATAGATATTGAAGAGATACCAAACACCAAAGAGAGATCCTAAAAGCAGAGTCTGAGCTATGCTATCAGATCCCTCCTTTGCGAGCGAAGACGAGTCCCCTCCGACGCTCTCCGGGACGAAGCTAGCCTTTGCTGCAAGATCCCTCCTCCACACCAGCGCGCGCGCACGCGCACGAGAGAGAGAGAGAGAGAGAGAGAGAGAGAGAGAGAGAGAGAGAGAGAGAGAGAGAGAGAGATGATAGAGGGCTTCCAGCATCTCTGTGCGTCTCCACCCCCACAGCAGCGAGAGAGAAACAAGAGAGGGGCTTTGGGTGTCTCTGCACCTCTCCACCTCTACAACAACAAGAGAGAAGAGAGCCAAGACAGAGATGAGAGAGGGACCCCAAAAGGCAGTCGTCTTTTTGGTGGTTCATACACCTTATTTTTTAATAACCTTTTTCATTCAAAACTTGATGGAAACTTACGACTTAAGGGAAATATTAAATGCCACATGGCATTCATCCGAAACCTATAATGGTCGGCCACGATTTTAGCATGAGCAATGTGACCTGATTTGCTTCCAGGGAGAGCAGGGTCATTGCCTCCTATTGAGGGGGGTGGAGGACAGATAAGGCCTCCATGTGTGAGAGGGGGCCATCCCACCATCAAGCTTACTCTGGTCGCTAGGGTCTCCATCGACATCCACTTTCATATCGCTTCAGATCTCCTTCCTACGAAGGCTCAACCTTCTTGGATAGGGATTGTCATATTTTATCACAGGCAATGCAAAACATATGAGGAACATCCTTTACCACAAGGTCAAAGTTGTGCGTATATTGTTAGATATGTTTAATCATACATTATATACTAAGGTTAAGGCCCCGTTCAATTCTTGGAATGCCCCCTCTTTTCTTTAACTCCCCCGGTGTATAACTGTTTAGTTATACACTGTCGATTCCAAGCCCGGATAAAGGAGGAGGGTTGCGGTAAGTCAGTGACAGCCATCTTAAAAACTTAGTCACACCCTATGAACCAATATGAGAATTTTGTTGGGGCGTTCCCTACTGAGTGACGCATTGTACTCTATAAGCCCGAAGGCAGTGATAAATGGTCAAGGGTTGCTAGGTCATCGCCCAGAAGCGACGCGTCACATCGACGCCCGAGTGTGATGTCAAATAGGCAAGGGTTCTCTCACTTTGTAGGACGGGTGGGGGTAAAGAAGATAGTTTAAGACCATAAAATTAGGTTAGTCACTTGGAACATAGAGTCTTTAACTGGTAAGTTGGTAGAGTTAGTAGATGTTATGTGTAGGAGAAAGATGACTATTTTATGTCTACAAAAGACCAAATGGGTAGGTGAGAAAGAAAAAGTGATAAAATCTTTGGGATATAAGATTTAGTATACAGGAATAAATAGGAATAGGAATGGAGTAGGGATTGTTATTAGTCATGAGTTTATAGATAATGTAGTTGAGGTCCGTAGGAAGGGTCATAGGATTTTACTTATTAAATTAGTATTAGGTACGGATATTATTAATATTATTAGTGTTTATACACCTCAAGTAGGTTTAGATGATTCCATTAAGCGTCAATTTTGGGAAGATTTAGATGGAGTAATACAAGAGATATCTTATGAAGAAAAGCTTTTCATCGACGGTGACCTTAATAGACATACAGACATTAGTAGGGATAGATTTGAGAGTATCCATGGAGGCTATGGTATAGGAGAAAGAAACAAAAGTGGAGAAAGGATTTTAGATTTTGGTTTGTCCTATGATATGATCTTAGCAAACACTTGGTTTAGAAAGAGGGAGTCTCACCTAGTAACATTTAAAAGTGGGGTTAATACGAGTCAGATAGATTTTTTCCTACTTAGAAAGAGAGATAGGGGTTGTTGCATCAATTGTAAGGTTATACTGGAAGAAAGTGTAGCTACACAACATAGAGTTTTAATTTTAGATCTTAGAATTAGAAAATGCCGCAAAAAGGATAGACATAGGATAGATCCTAAAATTAAGTGGTGGGCACTGAAAGGAGCTAAACAAGGAATGTTTGTAGAGCAGGTAGTTAAGGAAGTTGATTGATGTCTCGAGGAGGATTCAGAATCAATATGGAATAAGATAGCATGTGGCATGAGAAAGGTGGCTAAGGAAGTATTTGGTGAATCTAAAGGCGGTGCACCGCTAGGTAAGGATACATCATGGTGGAACGAGAATGTCAAATTAGCTATTAAGGTTAAAAGAGAGTGTTATAGAAATCTAAGTAAGAGTCGTGATAATGAGAATTTGGATAAGTATATGATAACAAAAAAGGAAGCTAAAAAAGTAGTTCAAAATACGAGGGATAAGGTATATAAGGAGGTTTATGATAAGTTGGATACCAAAGAAAGCGAGAAGGATATTTATAGGCTTGCAAAGATGAGAGATAGAAAATCGAGGGATCTGGGTATGGTTAGATGTATCAAAGATGAAACACAAAGGATTTTAGTCAAAGATGAGGAGATTAAGGAGAGATGAAAAGATTATTTTGATAAGCTATTTAATGAAAGTCATGCTCAGGATCTTGGAGATTTCTCTATTCCTTTTCATGAGATGAATCGTGACTTCATGCGCAAGATTCAAAAAAAAGAAATTGCAGAGGCTTTGAAGAAAATGAAATCAAGAAGGGCAGGTAGCCCAGATGGTATACCTATCGAGGCTTGGAAATGCTTGGGAGAGAAAGGTTTAGAATGGCTGACAAATCTTTTTAACAAGATTTGGCGGACAAATAAGATGTCTAATGAGTGGAGGAAGAGTACTTTGGTGCCTCTATATAAGAATAAGGGTGATATACAAGATTGCACAAACTATCGTGGTATAAAACTCATAAGTCATACTATGAAACTTTGGGAGAGGGTGATTGAGTCCAGGTTGAGGAAGGTTGTCATGATATCGAAGAATCAATTTGCTTTTATGCCTGGAAGATCAACTATGGAAGCTATATATCTTCTTAGACAACTTATTGAGAGATATAGAGAGAGGAACAAAGATTTGCATATGGTTTTTATTGATTTGGAGAAGGCATATGATAGAGTACCTAGGGATGTTCTCTAGTGGACAATGATGAAGAAAGATGTTTCTCTCAAGTACATTAGTATAATTAAAGATATGTATGAAGAAGTAACCAATGTCCAGACTTGTGGAGGGGTGACAACCAATTTTCCTATAACGGTTGGGTTACAACAAGGATCTACTTTAAGCCCTTTCCTATTTGCTATAGTGATGGATGAGCTTACGAGATCAATTCAAGAAAATGTGTCGTGGTGTATGTTGTTTGCTGATGATATTGTTTTGATTGATGAGTCTAGAGTTGGGGTTAATGCTAAGTTAGAATTATGAAGACAGACATTGGAAGCAAGAGGTTTTAAGTTGAGTAAGAGTAAGACAAAATATATGGAATGTCGGTTTAGTAGGCAACGAAGTAGTGATAGGAGTGTAGTGAAGCTTGGTGAGCAAGAAATACCTGTGGATGACTGTTTCAAATATTTAGGATCTATCATTCAAAAGTATGGAGAAATTGATGGAGATGTAAATTATAGGATAATGGTTGGGTGGATGAAATGAAAAAGTGCAACTGGAGTGTTGTGCGATCGTAGAATGCATTGCCGTTGAAGAAAAAGTTTTATAGGACGACAATTAAGCCTGCTTTACTATATGGTACGGAATGTTGGGATGTCAAGAGACATCATATTCAAAAAATGAGTGTATCTGAGATGTGTATGCTTAGATGAATGTGTGGAAATACAATAAAAGATAAGATTCGAAATGAGAAGATACGTAAGAAGGTAGGCGTTGCATCCATTGAAAATAAGATGAGAGAGAATCGTTTACGGTAGTTTGGACATATTCGGCGAAGGCCTAATGATGCTCCAGTTAAAAGGATGGAGAAATGGGAAAATATATTAGTTAAAAGAGGTCGGGTTAAGCCTAAGAAGACTTGAATGGAGATGATAGGAAAGGATATGAATGCTTTGAACCTCACCGAGGACATGGCATTGGATAGAAATGATTGGAAAAGAAGGATTCATGTGGAAGACCGAGAATGATTTTCTTTTTTGGTTCATATCGCCGACCCCAATTGTTTTGGGATGAAGGCATAGTTGTTGTTGTTGTAAGGTTAAGGCCCATATAAAGTGATCACATACGGTTGGGTCATATGATTTCTCATAGAGTATGATTATATTATATGTAAAGACCTCATGCACCCTTATCTATCAATTTTTTATTTTATGATGATCTAAATTAAAATTAAACCCTAAAGTGGTTACAACTAGGTTATGGTCCCCAAACTATATATAGTGGTTATTCTCTCAAGCTCTTCATCATTATCAAGAGAAAATTGTCTCTCTCTCATTAAGTTTACAGAAAAGACAAGGCCACGTATAAAGGTTCTGAAATATCATACCCGTCACAGATCTATCGGAACACCAATGGATTCAGGTACACTTTCGCATCAAGATTTAGTTTATGATCGATCTTTTCAATGATTTTGCACGAAGAAGTTATCAATCTATTAAGTTTTTCGACAGATTTAAAATCCAACAATTGGTATCAAAGTGTTGTTCTTGTTAAATCATTGAAAAATATAAATTTTCCATTGTATATTTTGTTTTGTGGGTCTTTGGAATCCCCTCGGGCTTGTTTTTCCCTTTAGATCATCGGCATGATGGGCCATTAAATAAATAAAAATTTGTGCCATAGTAGGCGATGTCGTTTAGGGTTTTGTTAGGATCGATGATCTGCCATGGGGTGGTGCGCCCCTTCAGTTACTACAGGCCACCAATGGTTTTTTTGGTGTAGGCACCAACAATTTTCACGGGAAGGGGAGGACCGAACGATCGTTCTATCACTCACCAGTTAAGGTGAGGGACCAAATCTCCCTTCCCCTTTCTTTTTTTCTGATCGGCGACTGAGGAGAGGTAGAGGAGGGCTGAACACCCTCCTCACGCCATTCGGCTACGCACTGGATGGAAGGGAGGGTCGTTCGGCCCTCTCGTCTCTTGGTTCATTGAACAGGAGACCGCCAGACGGAAGGGAGGGCCGATCGGCCCTCCCCTCTTTTCGATCGTCAAACAGCAAGGGGGTTTCCCCTTTTCAGATCGTCAGACGATGGACGATGGTTCTTGCTTGCTCAGAATGCCGAAAGGGTGCTCGCCTCTTCATATCGTCGAACGACGGAGGTGGACGTCCATTCAGACCGAGTGTTTCTGGGTTCGGCGGCAATCGGAACTCAAGTCAGGCCTAGGTCTGGCATGAAATCTCACAAACTATACCTGAATCCTTAAATTAATCGGCGACCTGGATTTTATTCAAACCTTTTTACTTATCACCAAACCCTAACTTAGAGGTACAGGTTAGGATCGGGTCTGAGTCAACCCCCCCCCCCCCCCCCCAAAAAAAAAAAAAAAAAAACAAAAAAACAAAAAAACAAAAAAAACACCACCATTAATTAAAGACAATTAGGGCCACATGGTAGGGGTCGTTTGGCATGACCCATGGGGTAGGCTCTAGGTTGACCCATATAGCAAGGTGTACGGTTGGGAGAATCTTTCTAAGTATAGCAAAATTTCCTCCACCACAAAATGTCACCAAAGTGACTTGTCCCCACGTTTCCCCGCCCCAATTCCACAAGCGGAAAGGAGTACGGTTCCGAGGGCCATTGGCTTATAGCTCCGGCCGGCTGCCCTTGGTCTTGCCTGGTTCTCTTTTATCATATTGGCTCTAAGTCTAACCATTCTTTATGAGTTGGTTGCCACTTTTGGGCTAGGTTCGACTCGTGCTCGGTTCTTAAAGAGCTCGTTCAAACTCATAAAATAAGCTCCAAAAGACAGATATTAACAGTAGGTGTTCTACTTGAATTAGCTAGATAAGAAATAATCAATGTATTTTAAATATATTTTATATCACAAGGTTGGCGTTTAGTTTGCCAGTAATGGGTTCCAATGCTTTTAGCTTTATACTAAAAATAATAATATTTCATTCAGAACAAAATTATTGATTCAAGCTTTAAAACAATGTATTTTTTCAAATAAAGTAGCTTAAAAAAAAAAAAGTCTACAGTTCAAATTCTATTATTTGCAGATTTGAAACAATGTAATACCTTTTTTTTTTAAGGCAAGCCAACGTGTGCTCATCTTCTTTAGTTCGATCTGGTTGTGAGCTCGAGCTCAGGCTCACCACAAGGATGAGCTCAGCACCTCAAGCTCGGTTATGTGGGCTCCTTTACCGGCACTATTTTTCCATTATGACCAAAATAATGTGGTTTTCTATGGTGCATTTGAATCTCATTCAATTTTGGAACTGAAGATACTAATCTCATATATTAGAAATCAATGATTTTGAGGCATTTTTATCATCTTAGAGCTGAGAATTTGAAATCCCGGATCTATTGCGTGCAGTTTGCCTGTGGGATCTCAGGGGCCACTAGAACGCGTCCTAGAGTATGTCCTAAATCCTTGATTAGGCTGCCCTCAAGGGTAAGAACTAGCCCTTTTAGGGTAAGAACCATGGGAAAATTGAAATATGTTTACCAACCAAATAAGTTCTCTGGTATGAATTGAGATTTTCATAGGTTTTTTTTGCAAATCAAACCAGGTAGCTTTTGCTAGGAATCCACTATTGGATCATCATAATCAGATGGAATATAATTTTTTATGCTTGAATATTTTTAAAAATTCTAAGCCATTGATTTTTCAACCCTTAAAAGATCCTTATTATAAGTCCGAATTGGATGATCCAAGAGTTTATTTCTATAAACCCAAGCGTCTGATCATGGTATCGTGAAATTTTCAAAAAGAGTGAAAAAAAAAGTCTTAAAATCTTGGTTCATACATGGTAAACATATTTCAGTTACCATGTCCCTACATGGTTTGGAGAAAATAACTTGGACAGCCACATGTCAATTGGTGTGAGGTTGATGTTGATTTCTATCCATCAATGAAAACCACACCCCAACACTGTTGGCTTGGCCAAGTAGAATTTGTACGGGGGATGGTGGTTTTATTGATTGATGCTTGGTTGACAAAGTAGAATATAGAAATCTCTTTCCCATTTTAAATTATTAAATGGGTTGAAGAAAAAGAAATTCAATGTTAACATTTATATATTGTGCATTATAACGACACTAGAGGCACCAACGAACTGAAAGTATTTCTTTGCCAATTATCTATTGGATTGTCTCCAAGCATTTATCTATAATACCCTCATTCATTGAATGCACATTTTCTATCAGATTATCTATTTTGGATAACCATCATTAGCATTAGCTTACATTTTGATGGAGATTAAGCGTTATATAATAGTATATGTTTTTAGGCCATAGTGGGACGCTTTGGGGTCGACAGCACTCACGGCCGAATTTGGCCATCGTCGGACTCATAAAGGTCGACAACATTCAGAGCTATATTCGACCATCGCCGGACTCGTCGAGGTCAATGACATTCAGGGTTGGGTTCGGCCATCACCGGATGCTACGAGGTCGGCACCCTGTTCAGGCTCGGCCTATGACAGTCGGGGTCGGTTCACCCTTCAACCCATTCGGCAACCCAGGGCGGTTCCGCCTTCAGCCGTTGCATCGTCTCGAGGCCGGTTTGGGCTTCAGCCAATCCGACGACCCGGGGTGATTCGACCCTTAGCCGATGTATCGACCTCGGGCCATTTTGGGCTTCAGCCGACCGAGCTGGAGCCGGTTCAATTTTTTAGCCAATAGAGTCAGGCCAAGTACGACCTCCAGGGTTGACCCAGTTTGGTTCCCATTAGGTTAAGGGTACCGAACCGGCTCGAGAGGGGTCAGATCCATGTCAGGTTAGGCTTGACCTGACACGCGGGTTGGGTCAGGCCTAGTCTAATCTGACCCGTGATGGGTCAGGCTTATTTTGACCCGCTCATGGGCCCGGCCCAATCCCATGGGCCAGACCCTTGCAAGTACCTCATAAGAATAAAAAAAATTATAAGGATTTTATTATTAAATTGAGGGGTGTTATGTATGCATTATGGGTCCCTTTAGAGGGTCACCTTTGGCTACTTTACGAGCCTATACATATTATGGTTATGTTTTTTTTTGTTCATATGCATGTATTTACATATTTGAACCATGATACTTTTTTTAGAATATAGGTTTGATATTCTAATTGAGTTGATTGAAACAATATGTTACCAAAATAACCTCTCATGTGTAGATTGACTCATTTTGAATATTGAGATGTTTATATATTTGAGGTTTATGCGAATAGTGATTAGCCCAAAGAAAGATTACTATTTGGTTAAACCCAAATATATATTTTTCAGTAATAGATATGAGATAATTGTACAGTTTTTCATGTGATTAACGAGTCGGTCCAAAGAAAGGCTCATTGTTTGACAAGATTAGTTGTCCATGTTTGATTACTGTAACGAGAGTATCACTTACAAGTTGATATTTATGTCCAAAGACTAAATGTCAATGTTGTGTTAGGTATCTTGTGATGGAGTTCACCACAGTTTAAATATATTATTTTATGTTAAAATGCATATGAAATGTATGTTAATTATGAGCATATTTGTTCTTGATTCAGTTAATACTTCTTCTACGATATCTGTAAATATAAATTTAATCTCTGTTTTGAGTGGTTCTAACTTTAAAAATTGGAAAGAGAACATTATGATTGTTCGCAAATGTGTGGATTTGAATCTTGCACTTTGAGAGGATCAACAACAGGCTCTTACAGATAAGAGTTCTACTGAGGATAAAAAGAACTCTGAGCGGTGGAATCAATCCAATCGCATGAGTCTTATGATTATGAAACATGCAATTTCCGAATCCTTCAGGGGCATTATGTACGAAAATATTAATGCCAAATGATAACTTGAGAAAATAGAAAAGTGTTTTGCTAAAAACCAAAGCCTGAGACAAGCACTCTTTTTAGCACTCTTCTTTCGAGTCTTGTTTCAATGAGGTATAAGGGAAAATGAAACATCAGAGAGTACATTATGAAAATGTCACATCTTGCTTCAAAACTAAAGGCACTAAAGTTAGAGTTATCTAAGGACTTACTCGTGCACTTATTTTTGATATCTCTTTCTGCATAATACAGTCAGTTATAACTACTAGAATGACAAATGGACTCTTAACGAGCTCATTTCTCACTGTGTGCAAGAAAAAAATGTTGAGAAACTATGTTTTGATGATACATGTGATATGATAAATATGATATGCTTTCATGTATGAAACTGAATATGTTATAATATGACTGAATATGATGTGCTATGAATCTAACATGTATTTGATGCAAGAATCTAGAATCTTTCACTTGAAGACAATGAAGACAACTTGATCAAGTGCAACAATTTGATGCAATCGTACTATTCTGAAGAAAAAGCTTGATGGGCCATACATTCATAAAGTTTCTTCAAGAAGATCAACTACTTCAAGATGAAAAATTTTCTACTTTAGAGTCATATGTAACAGAACCTTCAGACGCATGCATATTTCATATTAGAGTATATGCTTTAAAATCATACAAAGCCATTCATATATAAAAAGATAAGCTTTCATAAAAAGAAATGTTATGTATATTATAATATTTCAAAAAAATACCTTTTTGAAACAAATCATTGTACTTTCTACAAGCATTTATGAAAAAGATAAATTGACAAGATATAAAAAGCTCATGATTTTCAAAGTATTTATATAAGAAAAGACAAATTATGAAAAGATGTATTGGTTCATAATACACAAGCATTTATTTGAGAAATGACTATTTGCAATTTAAGTATTACTCAAGCATTTGTACTTCAAATCATTCATTTGACAAATGACGATTTGAGAAAATGAACATTACTTTTATAACACAAACATTTATTGTTGAACAAAACATTTATTTAAGAAATGACCATTTATATTTATTTTATTTAAAGTATTAAATACAATTTCAAAAACACTCACTCAAGAAGTGACGACTTATATTTGAAGACATCTTTCTTCACTCAAGCATTTATGGTACTTTAAAGTATTTACTCAAGAAAAGACCTTTTGTAAAATAAGTACTACATAAAGCATTTATTGTATTTTCATGTATTTAAACAATGAAGTGACGATTTGTAATATAAATATACTTAAACATTTAATGTACTATAAAACACTTATTTGATGAATGACATATTACAAATTAAATCTCATTTATAAATACACCAACAAATATTGTACCTCAAAACATTTAATTTAGAAATAACGACTTGAAGAAACTATCATTATTTAAATACACCAAACATTTACTACTTAACAATTATTTAATTTATGGAATGATGATTTTTTTAAAAGGAATATATAGTACACACATTATTTCACACCTTTTCTCATAAAAGTTGTTTTTGAGATGACCTGGCATCTCACATCACAAAAGGATAATTATTTTAAAGCATTTCAAAAAGCAACGACTATTTTTTAAGATCTATATATACAGACAAAATAATATTTCAAACTGATACATGTGATATTTCAAAGAAAAATATTCTTACATGACACACTAAAAAAGAGCTTAGAAAAAGAAAGAGAAAAGACAAGAAAAGCTCTCTCACAAAAGAATCAAGTGTGTGTCTGAAGAAAAAGAGAAAAAGAACATTCTGTTCTCCTAAAAGATTATTCTGCCTATTTTCAAAAGAGAGAACATTCTGAGAGAATCTTCAAACGTGCATTCATACTCTTCATATCATTTTGAAGGTTCCATAGGAAAGTGTTGTGACTTTTTGTTTTCTGTTGTATTCCTTCTTGGTTGAATAAGAAGACTTCTGTGTTAGAGAGAGTTTTCCTTCTCTATTGAGAGAAGTAGACCTCTGAGGAAGATGATGTTTTCCTTCTCTGTTGAGAGAAGTAGACCTCTGAGGAAGATGGTATTTTAATTCTCTATTGAGAGAAGTAGACCTCTGAGGAAGAGGGTGTTGTATTATTTATCCCGTAACAATGATTAAATAGTGGAAAGCTCAAGTGTTTTACTTGAGGACTGGTCGTAGGTCAGTAACTCGACCGAACCAGTATAAATCTTGTGCTTATTGTGTGGTGCCTATTGTTTTATTTTTTAATTATCGATTTGTGCTCATATATCACTATTCATCCCCCCTCTAGTGGTATTTCAGAAAAAAATGATTAAACAAAAAAAGATAGAAAGTGCTCACTTGGCAGTAGCTTCTAAAGACAAATTTAAGAAAAAAAGGAATAAGAAACCTGCAGTGAACCTTCAATCGCAGAAGAAACAGAAGAGACATCAGAATCCAAAGTCTAGTTGTTTATTTTGCAAAGGGGGGGGGGGAGGGAGTCATATGAAGGACTGTACCAAATATCATGCTTGGCGTGAAAATAAAGGTATGCTCCTTGCTTTGGTTTGTTCTAAGGTTAATTTAACTTCTGTACCCAAACACACTTGGTGGATGGATTCTAGTGCTACCACTCACATAAGTGTATCCATGCAGAGTTGCCTAAGTTGTCGAACGTCAATTGATGCTGAGAAATTCATCTATGTGGGCGATGACAAATCAGTTAAAGTTGATGCAATAAAGACATTTAGGTTACTATTAAAGACTGACAGTTATTTAGATTTAAAAGAAACATACATTGTATCATCATTTAGATATAATTTAGTTTTTATTTGTGCATTAGACAAATTAGGTTATTCTTGTTTATTTGAAAATAGTCAATTTAAATTATTTCTTTATTTAAATCTTATTGGAACCAGTTCTTTATTTGTGGTTGATAACCTTTATTTGTTTAATATTGTTGCCTCATGTAATAAAACCTTGCATTCTAGTTTCCATGGTACAAAACGAAAATTAACAAATAAGAATTTCATTTTATTATTGCAAAAGCGCTTAGGTCATATTTCTAAACAAAGAATTGAAAGGCTTATGACAAGTTAAATTCTTGATTACCTTGATTTCACCGACTTTCAGGCTTATGTTGAGTGCATAAAAGAAAAATAAACAAATATAAAAAATTAGGTGCCGAAAAGAGAACAAACGTCTTAGAATTAATTCATACAGATATTTGTGGGTCATTCCCTACGACTTCTTGGAATGGTCAATAATATTTTATTACGTTCATAGACGACTATTCTCGTTATGGGTACCTACATTTAATTCATGAAAAGTCTCAATCCTTGGATGTGTTCAAATCATTTACGGCTGAAGTTGAAAACCAACTTAAAAAAAGGATTAAGCCGTTAAATCTGACTGTTATGGTGAGTACTGTGGTAGATATGATGGATCAGGTGAACAACGTCTAGGGCCCTTTGCTAAATTTTTAGAAGAATGTGGGATCGTCCCTCAGTATACCATGTCAGATACTTTTAGCATGAATGATGTTGTTGAGAGACGAAACAAGACCCTAAAGGATATGACAAGGAGTATGATTTATCATTATACCTTACCAAAGTCACTCTGGGGGAAGGCATTAAAGACTGTAGCTTATGTATTGAACATGATACCATCTAAAGCTGTAACCAAGACCCCATATAAAATGTAGACAGACAAAAAACCTAGTTTGAAACATTTTCATATTTGGAGATGTCCAACTAAGGCTAGGCCCTACAGGACACATGAAAAGAATTTGGATTCAAGAATGGTTAACTGCTATTTTGTTGGCTATTTTGAAAGATCTAGGGGCTATAAATTTTATGACCCTATAAATAAGTCTTTTTTTGAAATGAGAAACACCTGTTTATTTGATAATGTTGAGTTTGGGGGTGAATGATAAGGTAAAAGACATTGCTTTTGAAGAAGTGTCTGTTTCTCTTTCTACAGTTGTTGTTGACAATGATCAGATTTTTTTTTCTGACATTGTTCCAACAAATCCAGATCATGGTAATGTTTTAGATCTCCCTATTCAAAATCAAGTTTTTTCTCCTAAAATATAAACTCAACAATCTCAAGTAACTCAAGAATAAGTGTCATGAAGAAAAATCACTAGAGAGAGGAGAAAGGCAATTTCAGATGATTATATTGTCTTTCTACAATAACATGAGGATGATACAAGCTTAAAGGAAGATGATCTAATCAACTTTCATCAAGCTATACAGAGTTTCAACTCTTAAAAGTGGATTGATGCAATGCATGAGGTGATTAAATCCATGAAAGACAATAACGTGTAGAATGTTATCCCATTACCTGAAGGTGTGAAACTCATTGGTTGCAAATAGATATTTAAAACCAAAAGAGATTCAATGGGTAATGTGAAAAGATATAAGGTTCGTCTTGTTGCAAAAGGGTTTACTCAAAGGGTAAACATTGATTATACAGAGACTTTCTCTCTAGTTTCAACGAAAGACTCTTTTAGAATTATGATGGCACTTGTGGCTCAATATAATTTGAAGCTCCATTAGATGGATATAAAGGCTGCATTCCTTAATGGTGACATTGATGAGACAATATATATGGTACAACCAAAATATTTTGTCTCAGGCGATGCAAAAAAAATTGTTTACAAATTAAAGAAACCCATCTATGGACTTAAGCAGGTTTTCCATCAATAGTATCATAAATTTTATCAATTTGACCTCTCATTTGGTTTTGAGATGAATGTGGTTGATAAATACATATATCATACGTTCAATGGGGGTAAATATATTTTTCTGGTTTTATATGTCGATGGCATATTATTTACCAATAATAATATATGCATATTGCATGAAACCAAGAGATTTCTGACAAAGAAATTTGAAATGAAAAATCTTGGTGATACATCTTTTGTACTTAGGATCTAGATACATCGAGATCATTCTCGGGGTATTCTTAGATTATCACAAAAGAGCTATATTGAAAGGATTCTGGATAGATTTGGGATGAAGAATTGTAAACCATGTGATACTCATGTTCCTAAGGGAGACAAGTTTAGTCTCACTCAATGCCTCAAACACCAGTTTGAAGTTAAAAATATGAAGCAGATTCTCTATGCATCTATTGTGAAGAGTCTTATGTATGTTTAAGTGTGTATATGTCAAGATATAACATACATTGTTGGGATGCTAGGCAGATATCTTAGTAACCTAGGTATGGATCATTGGAAAGCAGTCAAACGGGTTGTGCGGTACTTGCAAACAACAAAAGTTGCATGCTCACAAACAAAAAGTCAGATCGGTTGATGATCATTGAGTATTCTGATTCTAACTTTGCTGGATGTCAAGACAGTCACAAATTCACGTCAGATTATGTTTTTTCGTTGGTCGAAAGAGCTATTTCTTGAAAGAGTGCCAAACAGATGCACATTGCTTCTTCCACTATGTGAGCAGAGTTTGTAGCCTGTTATGAGGCATCTAATCATGAAATATAGTTACGTAACTTTGTCATAGGGCTACAAATTTTGGATAATGTTGAGAGATCACTAAAATTATTTTGTGACAATAATTCAACAGTGCTATATTCCAATAATAACATGAGTTCATCGAAGTCAAATCATATTGACATCAAATTCTTTATTGTTAAAGAAAAAGTGTAGAATGGTCAGATATCGATAGAACATATTGGCACAAACTCCATGATTACGGATCCGCTTACTAAAGGTTTGCCACCCAAGGTCTTTCACGAGCATACTGCTCAAATGTATGTTTTATTATTTTATGATATATATGCTAGTTTAGTGGGAGTTTGTATTTGAAGGTTCTATGAAATAATAAAGTTTCTTTTACCACTTAGTATAAAGTTTAGGTTTTGGTTTCATTCTGTACTCATTTGTTGTGATCTCACTAAAGATTAAGGCAAGACCAGTTGAAAATAGGCATGTTTGGATCACATTACATGTAATTTTTATGCTTCACATCCATACTTGATCTATATTGTTTGGTTATGTCAATATACGTGATCATTAATGAGTTTAATTACGATGATTGTAATAAAGACCGCTTTGGTTCTATTTTGACATGATCAATGGACCAGATTGTTAAAGATGTCAACTGATAATACAATGTTTTTGAGTTCATAAGGTTATAATGTATGATTGTAAGGTGACATATATGGCCCAAGTAGGAGATTGTTAGATAAATCATGTAGGCCTACATATGTTTAATCGCACAGTATATGTTGTCTAAGGTTAAGGCCTATATAAAGTAATCACATACGCTTGAGCCATATGATATCTCATAGAGTATGATATTATGTGTAGAGACCTCATGTGCCCTTATTTGTTAATTTCTAATTTTATAATGAGCTAAATTGAAAATAAACCCTAAGGTGGTTATAATTAGGTTATGACCCAAAAATCATATATAGCGGATATTCTCTCAGGCTCAGTATCATCATCAAGAGAAAATTATTCCTCTCTCATTAGGTTTAGAAAAAATTTAAAGCCACGTATAGAGGTTCTGAAAGATCATACCCGTCACAGATCCACCAGAGCACCAATAGATTCAAGAAAGCTTTCCCATCAAGATTTAGTTTATATTCATTTTTTTCAACAATTTAACACAAACAAGTTCACGAGCTATTAAGTTTTTTGGCGGATTTAAAATCCAACAAACATGACAATAACCCTCAAAATTTTGACTTAGCAACTCATATTTGTTCCAGAATTGAGTCTGATCATGGTGCAATCATTTAGAGTTTGGAAGAAAAATAAACTCTAAAAGCGCTTTAGGTTCGAAGATTAGTGGCTTGGCATCTCTGGTTTTAGAAAGGTCTCTGATCGGTGGTCAAAGCCTGCATACAGGAGATGAGTGGCAAGCAAGTGTAGGCGGCTTCATGGGCATATTAACATGTGGGTCATAGAAAATGGTGACACAAGATTCAATGAAATGCACATCTGGGAGGACAAAAATCCTAACACCTACAAGACCAAATAGATACTCTTCTTCCACCAGAAAGGGAGTTGATGATGTCAACTATTGCAGACCTATAAAAAAATATTAAAAGTTGGCTGTAGGGGTGTATAACGAGAGCTAGCTCGGGCTCCGTTCAAGCTCAACTCGTTTAAGCTCGGCTCAAACTCATTCGGGTAGATAAACGAGCCAAGCTTGAGCCTACCCGAGCCGTGCTTGAGCACAGGCTCAAGCTCCGTACACAAAAACTAGCCGAGCTAGCTAGCACCCAAATATAGTATACGTATAATTTATGTTTGCAAATTAATCACATCACGATGATTTACTTAGATGTGTAAGGTGTTAAACTTTTTCTTGAGGAGGTGGGTAGTTCAAAACCCACTGTCTTCACTATACTTTTAAACTTCTTTTAAATAAAAAATGCTCAAACCAAGCCAAGATAGAGCTCGACTCGAGCCGAGTTTGGACAAAAGTTGTTCAAGCTTGGCTGGGGCTCGAGCCAAGCTTGAACAGCTATGTTTTTGAACTCAGCTCGTGTGCAGTGTGCACCCCTATTTGGGCACCGAAGTGAAGTTATGTGGAGACAAAGGTCCCGAATCAAGTGGATAAGATGCGGAGAGCAGAATTCAAAGTATTTCCACATAAAGGCTTCACACCGAAGGCGCATCAATAGAAATCTATTTATCAGAATCGGCTTGCAAATCTGTGCAGAGGATCAAGTTTTGAAAGCGATCACATGTTACTATAAAAATCTATTTTCTGACAGTGGGTGTGTCGGAGGCTCTTTAAAATATCTTCCCTATGGTCACCTTTCGGAGGGTCAAGCTGATTCGCTGACGGAACCTTTCTCATTGGAAGAATTAAATACAGCGATTTGGTCTCTTCCATCAGGTAAGTCTCCTGGTCCTGATGAATATCCTACCCACTGTTTCAAGTGCTTTTGGGAAGATTGCAAGTTAGAACATTTGCAAATGGTCTCTGAATTTCATGATAACAAGGTCATGCTTAGGGAGATTAACATGTCAGAATTTATATTAATTCCAAAAGGCTTGCATGCTGAGGATATATCTGGATTTCGACCTATTTCTTTGTTAAACATTCTCTGTAAGTTCTCGCTAAACTTCTGATGAATAGGTTGAAACAGGTTTTGCCATATATTCCTTTCAAACTGCATTTATTAAGGGTCATTTGTTACACGATGGTGTTCTCCTTGCCAATGAATTAGTGCACTCATTGGGATCTTATAAGAAGCCTTTTTTCATTTTAAAACTTGATGTTTTTAAGGCGTTTGATTCCTTCAGATGCCCGTTCTTAGAGGAATGTTTGAGGAACATGGCTTTTAATGAAAAATATATAAGATGGATAATGGAATTGGCCCTCCACAGCTGAAATTGCAGTTTCGGTAGATGGTGAGAGGGGACATTTCTTCTCAATACAATGTGGTCTCCTGCAAGGATGGCCTTTATCACCTCTTGTTTTTAATGTGGTGGGTGAAGCTTTCAGTGCAGTTTTAAGAAAAGCTATGGATTCAAACATTATTGATCAGCTGAACATTTCGGGCTTGAATGGGTGTTGTATGTTACAATATGCAGATGACATTGTGTTATTTGGCACGACAGTTCCTTCTTAAATGGTGTAAAGAATCTAACCTTTGCTTGAGGACAAGGTTCTTTCAAAAATCAATTCTTGGGAAGGCAAGTTCTAAACAGCATGCCTCTGCATCAGCTCGCCTTATTTTATTTGCCAAAAAAGGTAGAAAATAGAATAAATAAAATATTCAGATACTTCCTATGGAATGGATCTTCATAATCAAAGTCCTTAGTCAATTGGAATCATGTTACTTGCCTGGTGGATAGGGGTGAGCTGGGTATTCGATTTGTCATTGGTGGTGGAGATGCATCGGAGGACTCACCTTGGGCAAAGGTTTTGAGGTTGAAATATAGATTAGATGGGCCGCCCACTCAATGTTCACCGAATCCCACTTGGTAAAAGGGTTCACAAGTATGGAAGGCAATCACTAAAGCTTTTGGAATTTTTAAAGAGGGTGTGTTCATGGATGATTCATAATGGGCTTTCTCCAAAGATGGCCGATTTTCAGTATCATCCTGTTATTTGGCGTGCACTGAGCAGGGTAGCAGGGTATGAGTTGGCTTCCTAAGGAGGAACAATCTGGTGCAAGGGGCCTTCTCCTAGAGCATCTTTCTTTGCTTGCAGGTAGAATAAAGACTCAGGATCGTTTGCAGAATATGGAGATTTGTTTAGCTAACAGATGTTGTCTTTGCCAAAGGGATTTAGAAACAGCTGAGCATTTACTTTGGTTTTGCCCATACTTTCAAGCATTAATGAAGCTCTTGCATGGCCGGATATAAGAATTGAGGTTGCTCAACTCTCCTGCTTCAGACCGCTGATAATTGGTCCTACTGTGGTGATGGTGATTGATTTCAGCCTTTGGGAGGAAAGGAGCAACGTATTGTTTAGAGGTAAGATAATGTCTGCCAAATCTGTTCATTGGGTGGTTCAATGAGATCTGTTTTTTTAGCTGCAAAATTGAATTTGCAGGGTTCTGATCTTTCGTGGTTGGGCAAAGCAGCTTATTGGGCCATCTAGTCGATGTTTGAGATTTTGTTTTGACAAGTTGCTTGCACCATCTGTTTCTTGATTTTTTCTGACGTATGCTGCGTTGATGACGCCTCATCATATGGCGTACTCTGCACTTTATTTCTAACTCAATATGAATGAATTTTCTTCTTTTCTCAAAAAAGACAATAGCACTCAATGACTAAGAATTTGTGGTGAATTGGTGCGTTGATTTTGCACCTCAATAAGCGTCGCTAGCACCTATAACAATGTCTTATATACGCGGCCCTTTGTATTCGCGTTGGCATCGGTCTAATCCAATACTGGCCGTTGATCATTCGAATCGAAAGCAGTGGTTGGACCTCCGCATCTGTAAGTTCATGAGACCATGCCACTCTTCCCATCATGGTTGCACCAGGTCCATAACATTTGTATTCGCCATAAGACACAGTCCTACAGATAAACAGAACATTAATACAATGAATGATGATGGCTAACGTGTGGTTTTTCTTAGGGATGTCAATGGATCAGATTTTATCTGATATTTGACCAAACCTGACTTCTTTTAGTCAGATTTGGTAAGCCAAACCCGTATCCGGATGTGGATGTGGATGTGGTTATGATTTTTTGCTAATGAATCTGAAGGATATCCGAATTGGATTACATGTACAAAATCGGATTTGGTATAAACTTTTCACCATCTAAAACTGAATCGGAATCCCTTTAGCCAATATCCCATTACTCGGATCTGATATTGGCTACAAGCGTGGCCAGCGGGGTGGTTGCGAGGGTGCTGAGTTGAAGGCACCCGGTCAAACCCCACTGGCTCATGGGTGTATCTGTAGCTTTCAGAGGTGGGCCACGTAAGGCACGATGGTCGTGGCCCCCCCGGCTTTGACAAGGGTTTCTTATCATAAAAAAATGGCTACACCTTACCAGAATGTGAACCATTTACATACCTTGCTCTGGTAGGGTCGTCCCAGTCATGCCAACCCTGTGGGAAAATTATGTTCTCCATGTAAGTGTATGCATAGATGACCCTGGAGAAAGGACCCCATGCCCTCCCCAGGAACACTAGCCCATTTCCAGTGATCTTGCAACCGAGGAACACGAAGCCAGTGTCCTCCTGCCACGACGACCGTCTCTGCGCAGCAATTGCACCGTTGAGCTTCGGAATCGTATGCAGATGGCAGTTCTGTTGGCAAGGTAAACCAACTCCATGAGAATATATATATATATATACACACACAGAGAAAGTAGCTGATAACAGCTATTCCTGGCGTTGGTGGTCAACGCCTCAGTGCCGTCCATCATGGAAAATGGGCGATGTTAAAACACCCCCACGCAAACTGAACTTTTAGTGGCGGGCACTATCTGACGCTAAAGCACTTTTAGAGCAAATAAAAGATTGTGTAGTCCATCACGAGCCCATTGAGTACTATTGGCAGGGGAAGCTGTTAGCGCACACACACACACATATATATATATATATATATATATATATATATATATATATATATATATATATATATATATATATATATATATATATATATATATGTGTGTGTGTGTGAAAACTCAACATATTAGGCCCTCTTTTCGTTCTGTCTGTTAGTCTCCATAGTTTGAAGCGTTTTATGATAGATCTGAATCGTTAGATGTGTTTAGCATGCTCAATTTAGTGGAAATTTACTCTTGGATCATATTTTTTTGACAAAAATTGTATCTTTATGAGTCAGGAAAAATTGATGCCCTCGTAGCCATTGATCTTGGATCACCGGGAAAACAAGGTCATATTCCGGTGATCCAAAAGCCGGTTCCCACTAAACATAACATATAGATCATAACTATGATATTAGATGTGAGAAAAATCACCAAAAACTATGGTTTTTGAATGGGCCTAACAGGTGGAACGCGCACATTATTCTCTCTCTCTCTCTATGTATATATACACACTAGAATATAAGAACTAGAAATATGGCATTTTCAATATTTTTTTGGAAATCCAACCATGCGAATGTGATTGACACGGTGAATTTTTTAGGAATCAACCACTGGATCATGTATTTTCGATGACAAAATGCAAATTTTAAATACTTGATTATTTATGAAGATTATAAGCCATTAATTTTAAAGCCTTTAAAAAACCTAGTTTATAAAACCAATCATGTAGATACACTTAAATTCAAGAGAAAAGAACACAAAATTCATGAAAATTGTAGTTCACACATTAGTTTTCATATTCCAGTGAATATATATATATATATATATATATATATATATATATATATATATATATATATATATATATATATATATATATATATATATATATAGAGAGAGAGAGAGAGAGAGAGAGAGTAACCTGTATCATGTAAAATGTTTGACAAAAATTGAACTCTTTTTGTGTTGCTGATTGAGCACGCGATCAGCGGCACCAAAAAATCATGTTTTTTCTGTGCAGAAACTAGATCTTTAGTGGCGGTCAAGAACCACTACTAAAAACCCTTTTTTGAAATTTTTTTGACACGCATCCAAGGCTTGTTTGATGAAAACTCATTCGATGATACGAGTTTATATATATATATATATATATATATATATATATATATATATATATATATATATATATATATATATATATATATATATATATATATATATATGTAAACTGGTATGAAACAAGATTTTTATAGTTTTTTTTTGCAAATCTAACCCTGCAGATGCATTTGGGGTTGTCCATTTTGCTTAAAATTGATTATTAGATCATAATAATGTGATTTTTTATGTTTGCATATTTATAAAAAATTTAAGGCATTAATTTTCAAGCCTTAAAAGATTCTTCTTATACATAATAATTGGAAGATCCAAGAGTCTGTTTCTATAAAATCTTGCATGTTGATAGCATCCGTAGGGTGAAAGTTAAAAAAAAATAAAGCAAACCTATGAAAATCTGGATTCATACCAGTTTACATATTTGACCTACTGTTTACATATTTTAGTTAACCATATATATATATATATATATATATATATATATATATATATATATATATATATATAACCCCTCTTTTAGAAACAGGGTTTAGTCAACCCAAACAGGCAGAGGGCTTGTTTATACTACCAAGCAGTTATTAAACCACCCATATACATGTACCAGTGGGGTTGGAACTTGCAACTTCCCATTCACATGGTGACTTGCACAAACTGCTCCTACCAGACGATTGGAGCCCCCGTTGGTTATATACTGGGTTTTGCGTGTGTGTATGAATGCATGGTTTGATCAACTTCTGGTTTTATGTGTATGAATGTGTAGTTTCAACTTCCAACTTTACTTGGTAGAGGGAGAGGCCATTCCCGCATATGAAGTCAGCACCCCCTTCGATGTAGCAATTACTGAAGTAGTGCCGTCCTGTATCATCGAGTATGGTGTCTTGGTACCCAAGAATCCTGCAGTTGCGAAACACAGCTCTGTCTCCGGAAACGCGCAGAGCCACCGCCTGATCGTCGTAGCCGTAGGTGTTCTGCATTCAAATTCAACTAGCATTGGTTGGTTAAATTCTGGTGCCCACATCCTGAGGAGTGCAGAACCCCCTAGCAGGAAAGTGCTTCCCAAGGGCTGGGGAGGAGATGCGATGCAGCTTTCTTAAGAAATCCCATCTTTTGTGTGAAAGGAAGTGGGCACCACCTTGTGTTGGGACACACCAATGGGGGTTCTGCTTGTCTGGTAGGAGCTGCTAGTGCAAGTCACCTTGTGTTGGGACGTTGCAGGTTCAAAACCCAATGTTACAGTTGTATAACTGGCAGGGTATGCCTAACCCCAGCTTGCCTATCAATAAAAAAAGTGGGTGCCACGCCACGTGAATGATTGTCTAGAGCTTACGAGGAACAGGAGGGCCTGTTTCTCCTGTTCTGGTGTGAAACAATCACCAAATAGCTTTCACTCATCCCCTGTTATCCCCCATCTTTATACCCTTCAAGATGATGCAAGTTGTTTTTATCAAATCAGACTCCATAAATGTTATCTATATCATTCATTTAGGTAAGATCAACATATAAATCCCTGAAATCTAACTTGGGTGCTTGATTTTTTGACGATTCAAAAATCAATGATTAACAAAAAAACAAAATTTTGTGATTTAAAAATTGCTATTTTTATTAAAAAATGTGATCCAAAGAATCTATCTATTAAGGCTAGATTTGATCAGAACAATAAGATTTAAGAAGGGTATGAAGACGAGGGATGGCATAAGGGATGAGTGGAACTGAACTCAACAATCACACCCTTAGGTATGGAACTCATGACTTTCCTTCAACTTGGGACATCACAAGCTGTACCCTAGCCAGATAAGTTGAGCCCTCGTATGGTGGTTCATAAGATAATTGTCTCAGGCTGACTCAACTAATTAGTCCCAAAAACAATTGAATGGACCCAGTTTTTTATTTATTTGGCTGGGTCAAAAACAAATTCCCTATCACCGACGAGTCCGGATGGGGTGCAATCACATGGCACAAATGCCTTGGGCCCCACAACTGACAAGCCATGTCCCCCAAGATGGAGGGTGATCAGGTGCTTAATGCACAAATATTTGTGCAATCATATTGCCCCTGATCTTTTCACATTGCCTACAGGTACATCGGCAGGTCTCCAGTTGGTAAATCCTTTGAGGTTACACTCAGCTTTGACCTTACGGCAAGAGGCACCCACTGCACTATAAAAGAAAAGATCCTTGCAAGTGGGTGATGGTTGAATAACCTGAATTGTGAGAGATCTTGCTTCAAAATCAGAAGCAAACACAGTCAATGTGGCCGAGTTGTATGTTCCACCATTCTGCCTATTGCTCGCGTTCCAACTTATGACCGTCTGATTGGCCACCCATCCTGTCAAAATTATGAAGGGCTTGCCTGCTGGAACAGTCACCTTCTCCCTGCTCAAGATAGCTACTAACAGTCAGGTACAGTAGAAAAAACACAACCAGTAGAGGAGAAAGAGGCATAACCAATGATAAATCCATTAAACAAGTTATTCCTTTATGGGTAACAGACTAAGAGTCGTGAGCTTTAATTTTGAACGCTACATTGCAACTTGAAGGTGACGAGTTTTTTGGTTATTACTATGGGTCCTTTATGGTGGTACCTTACCACCATATACACAGTTGATTTACAGAGATTTAAGCTCTGAATGCAAAATCTAATCTTTGGATCATATTTAACATGTTCTATTTATTATTTTCATGCGTTAAAGTGGACTGAAATATATATGATGTTTTATGTCGTTTATATACCACCCTTATTTTCATGAATTGTATGCGGTTGGTTTTTTCATTGTCTCAAAAATAAGACCTGATGATGTATTAGACATGAGAAAAACTTATAACACAGCTAATAAATCATGTTAAAACACATCAGTATGGTTGGATTTACCATTTGGTGGCTAGACCTAGACAAAGAAGATCTTGTATTGCTAAGTAGGGCACCTACTTTGCATAGATTAGGCATACAGGCATTCTATAAGGTCCGAGTATGGTGATAAATAATAAGACCTGGGTCCAGACCCGAAGGTCCGACTAATACATGAACCCTGGTATAGTTTGTTAAATTTTATACCAGACCCGGACCCGACCCGACCCAAGTTTCGATTAAGACCAGCAATTTTTCAATGTAAAAACAATAAAAAATATTGTTTTACCAGGTATGGTCCAGGTCTGGTTCATGTAGTTCTTATCGGGTCCGAGTATAGTTTTTCATATAGTGGACCTGTTAGATCCGGGTCTAGACCCGATATGATACTCAAAAACCGGGTCCAAGTCTTGTACCACCTGGGTTCGAACCAAACCCGACCTGTTGGCACCCTTAGAATGGATGTTGCAGGTTCGAACCCCATGGTATGGCCACCAGTAGGGCTTGTCTACCTGAAAGGAGGGGGTCTGTAATCTTTCAGCTTGATCATCAAAAAAGAAAAAGGAAAATGAACAATTTGATGGGGATGGACTCCATTAGTAACTTATCAATTCATTCAGTCTCGTAACACCACAACAAGAACAGATTTGGAAATTCGTCGTCCCTGGAGAATCTCTGAGGCTTCAGCCAATTCTTACAACATCTACTTCCCAAACAGGGCCTAAGAATACAATGCTGTGTGCTTTGCAATTATCTACACATAGCACAAGATGATGCCATGAGTTTTCAGCAAATTCTGAAAACATTGCATCAAACAACCATTATTTCTTATTAGAGCAAGCCCACAAAGACAGGCAGGGTCGGCTTAAGGTGTTCGAATCAAAGGACATCAAGAGTTCAATACACAAAGTGTGCATCCCTTGCGGCAAAGCCGAGGCCAATTCAGACATCAAAACAGGGCCATGACCAAGATGGCACCTCTTGGCCCTTAATGGGACACTCGAACCAAAGCAATGGTTTCTCATTATCAAAAACAGAAACTTTTACTATAACAAACTTCATCTGGACCTCAAGTCTTTGATATTCAAAAGGGGTGAAGCAAGTTCATCAGTATGTTTCACTAAAGAATACAAACTCAAACAGGCATAAATTTTTGAAGTTAATTTTCAAGAAAATAAAAACTGACCTGTATATCCCGGGTTTAATGAAAATAAGGACTCTCTCCATGTTGTTGAAGGGAACCGCGTCTATAGCTTGCTGCACTGTCCTGAAATTTCCTGTCCCTCTTTGGTCGACTACAATGAACACTCCACTACTATAATCCATCACTCCCAAACCTCCATTAAGGAGAAATCCAAGTAAAATGACCATCAAAATGAGGAAATTGATGCTGCCCATGTTGTTATATTTGAAGAAATGTTATATCCAAACTATTGATATCGGCCACAAAGAGGCATGAGTTTCTATATACCAAAGTATGTTGCTCATATTTGCAGACCTTCTGCCTGAATTATCGCCTATAATTAATGCTTATTCCTATTTAGGGTTTGTCTTCTTGGAACATATTATCTACATTTGGTTGGGCACAAATTGGAATATTATGCACACATTGTCAGTTTGGTATTCAAGTTATTAAAGAAAAATAGGACAGAACAATGTTTGGCCACCTTCCAACAAGAGGGGAAAAAACAAATAAAGGTTTTGACCAAACAACTACTTCTCATTCAATCAGGTTGCGTTTCCACACATTTTCAAAGCACCATAGCACAAATCAAGGCATGATATCGTCACAAGGGGGGGAGGGATGTGAATTAAAATCGTCGGCATCTTTGGATTTTGTTCAAGAGGGTAGTTATGCATAAATCATATTTTCTTTATAGTAAATTGAATCAACTTCTTTCATGAAGCTTTTGAATTACATCTATATTATTGGGGGGAAATGGTCGATTTCTTGGACTATAGCAAGTTAATAAATTAGTTAGTTTTCATCTTTGAAAAAATGAAAGTTTAAAATAATCCAAAAAAAATTTAAATGGGTTTTCGTAGTAGTTCGTATTGAAGCGTATGAGATGTTTGTGAATTGTAGTTTTGTGTGAACAAATGAAATATTAGTGAAATTTCTCTTTATTCTTGATGTTTTCTTTTGGGTTGAGTACTTGTTTTCTTGATCAATCAAGGGTTAGTCTCTCTCTCTCTCTCTCTCTACAATACAAACAGACCCCTTAGAAAGGGGACTCGTAATATCTTTTTGAGAGGTATGTGAACAGTGTTCTTAAACGTGCATGGGAAGGCCAAATTCCCCCAAGTCACTCCCCACAATCTCACAGCCCTCCCTGAAGAGAGCAGATCAGGTCATATTGTATATAATCGATCGTTGTTAAGAATTCCCACCGCATATCTCACTCGAGAACCGTGCATTTCACTTGAGATCTATGAAATTAGGGCACACACACAACTCCATCAAGTGAGATGTGCGCTGGGAAGTGAGTATACCCAACAAATTGGTTACACACTATGATTTTGCTTTCCTCCCCCAAAGTGCCTTCTCCTGAACATAGCTGTGACATCTAGAATCAACCTTCCTTGGGTCTCCTTGTGTTCCATTGACTGCTCCTAAGAGAGACTAAATTTTCTTTGCTTGACTATTATTGGGGAAGGCATTAAATGGAAAGTTGGTGATGGATGTAGAATAGAATTTTGGTTTGACGCATGGGCCCATGGAAAAAGGAAAAAACAATTGATTTGACAGAGAATTTGCTTTGTTTCTTGGAAAGAGAAAAATGGTATGATAGATAATCCATTTATCAAAGGAAGGCATTTTATACACTGCAAAAGTTTTCTAGCCACTTCCATATGTAAACTAAAACATCACATACAATCTCTGAAACGACCACCATGTAAACAACACTGGCTGGCCCCTGAATGCCGTTTCTTCCTCCACTGCAAACTGTTGTCAGGATCTAAACGTTCCAAACAAAGTCTTACACAGTGGCATGTATTGAAGTTAACAGATAGACAGAGGAAGTGTAACCCTTCAAATTGGCTTTATCCTAGTGACAGTTACTCATTTGCACCAACCAACAATAGGTCCTCAGATCTTGAAATACTTGTACCCGTATTCAGAATCTGTCATGCCTTCCTCCCAATCACCAATTCTTCGGCCACCAAAAACAACTTGTTGGATTCCTAGATACCTGTAAAAACAAAGTCGCAAAAAAATGAAATGAGAGTGAAAAAAAAGGAGTTTGATAGCTTAAAAAGCGTAGTTGATAATGGGCAAGGAAGTTCCTACTCTGAACTCAACACGGTTAAGCAATTGAGCAGCACATCAACTGCAAAGTAGTCGGATGTTCCAAGATCAACCCTGTAAGTAAAAGATAACACTAATGCAGGAATGAGCTAGACAAAGCTCTTAATGTGCAAAAGCAAGTATGCATTATAGAATACAAACCAAGTTGTAGCAACAATATCATAAACACAAAAAAAAGAAAAATATACCAAACTCGACCCCAGTTATCTTGAAATTCAACATCACTGATATCATGGAATGATGATAGCATTGCAGTAGCTCCTTTATCTGCATCGTAGATTGGATCATAGTCCATTGATGAATTCGCTAACTGGAGATGAGAAGACCGCTATTAGAAGCATGAATTTGATCATAAATTTGCAACAAAAAAAAATGTTGATTGGGAGAATCTCTTTCTACTTGCTCTGGAACAATTAGGAGATTCTCTGGAACAAAACGAAGTCTCAAGCCAGACTGATTCAGCAGGCAAAAAGGCAACCAATAAGTCACCAACATAACAAGCCTTGGCAAACTTTTTGTGTCTAGATCCTTCCAGAGAGGATATGCTTGAGATGTTGCTGCAAATTCAGTAACTTAGGAAGATCTTTCTGCAAATATATCAAATTCTTTAAAAAGAAATTTCTTGACCTGAAAAAAGGGGGGGGGGGGGGGGGGGGGAATGAAAAATTCACTACCTCATCAAAGAAAGCCTTGTATGCTCTTTAATTTAGACCAAAGATATGACTCCCAAATCATCCAAGTATGAAATGCCTATGAGCTTATTCCTATTTCAACCACTACAAACCTATGATGACACAAAAAGTGTTGAAATGTAGAAAAGTAGCAGTGGTTCAAGGATGTGTCCCTGATACATGGAAAATTTTCAATCTTCAAGAATACACAACTTTGTCCTGAAAGTTTGAAGTGTTAGATTGAATTAACTAAATGAATCTACTATTAAAACGCTAAAGTTGAATTTCATAATTCTTTGGTTGTTATCTGCCTAGAGGCATCCAAAGGCCATATATTGTTGACTTCTTCATAGATATGGTTGCAATACCAACTACTCTGTTGCAGTTCCTTGTGTACGGCTGTAATAGGTTTTCTTATCCATTACACCATCCACAGCCAACCTATTAATCTAGCAGTGCTTGAGGCATGCACACACTTGAGAACTTTCAGAAGGAGAGAGAATGTACAAAGAGAAGCCATTGTCCTGTAATGTAAAACCTTAAGCTTCAAACTTCTTCAATACAACATGCAAAGAATTAAAGCATGCAGCAATTTGTTCTCATCACCTTCAGTTTCTTGAATTCTGCACTTTTGACTTTTTGAGTACCAACATGTTATGCAATAAAAGGAACCACAGGAGTTTTATCAAAATAGACCAACGATAACAGAAACTAATTATGAAGAATGCTCCCAGATGGAATAAAAATGTTATTCCAGGTACCCCTTACCTCTTCCATTTAGAAGTGATTAACTAAAACAAAGGAAATTCCTCTCTTTAAACTTTCTTTGTTGAAATGATAGAAGGACAATCATAAAGTTGGAAATAGAAATATATGTTTGCTCTCAAACTCAACACATACAACATAAGTGATATGTAAACGTTTAACATAAGTAATGATTAAACCTGTAAATTTGAAGAATTGAAAGCTCCTAAACGTCCCATCACATACCATGATTGGATAATCTGCAAGCAACCGTTCATCGTTATAGATAAATCTGATATTGAGTAGCTTCAATGAAATTTGAAGTAACAAGTAAATACTTACACTACCAATGAGGTCAACATCTCGATCTGATGGAGCACCATATAGTTCAAACCATATATACGAATCAGTAGGGTTGAAGCTGCAAGTAGCCACATGTAGGTTAAATGAGCCAAAAAACTCTCTCGCTGATATAGTGGAAAAATAAGTAAAAAGGGAAAATTAAATGATGATCTCATGATATTTTTTGTTTATCTTTGTTTATGATTCAGCTAAGCATCTATTATCAATCCTAATTTTTCTATGTTTTAAAAACTTTTTAACCTTTGGTTTAACACTTCTTGCAAAAAATATATCAGCAAAATCATTATTTCATATCCTTTGTATCACTTTTTGTATTTTCTTTTAACTGGTGAGGTTTTCTGATATCACAGAAAATCTTACAATATCAGAGTAATTGGCTTGTTATGTAAATATATCGTATATTATAATATATATATATATATGTGTGTGTGTGTGTGTGTGTGTGTGTGTGTGTGTGTGTGTGTGTGTGTGTGTGTGTGTGTGTGAAAATTAGTAGCTCCTCAATAGTTTTATCTCCTAAATTTCCTAAACACTATAGAAAAATACAGTTACAGGTATTTTTTGCTTAATCTAAACCTATACATATGTTTATCATTGTTTATTTAATAAAAAATAGTGCTTTACTTAACTATAAAATTTTATTATTTCATCAAGTTTTAGTGCGATATGAGCTATTGATTTTTTGTCACTCTAAAAACACATTTAAACATGAAAAGAACCTCATATAAAGCATGCTTTATACTAAATAAATTATATGGAATGCATCTATAAGGTCAAATGAAGGAAATGCAAATGTTTTTTAAGGTGTTTATAAGACTGTTTAGGACCTACTCTCCCACAAAGAGAAGAAGGATTAGCATATGGAGAATTGTGCCCATCAAAGATCACATGCCTGAAGATGTAAATGCGCACCGGCTGTGTGTGCATGTGTTCTATGCATGTTTTACTAGCGTCCACCTTCTCCATGATTCAACTCCTAACAAAACGTGCAAGCATATAATCCATCAACACCATTGTAATCACTCTGTTTGGCGCATATTTGCTAGTCATAAGAACACAATTTGCTTCACTTTTCTGTAAGGGTTACGTTCAAATGGTGCCACCAATAAAATCTAGACTATCGCGTCAGGATCACACAAAAACTCTGTCTAAGAACAGTTTCATATAAATCGCAATTTTGTAACAAGGTAAAGAAAATTTAAGACAGAAGTTTTTATCTTACTCTCTAAAGCTAACTTTGAAAGCCAGAACAGAGCCTGTTTTCGACTTGCTGAAATCTCTTCCTTTCTCCCGAACCCTTTCCTCAACCTGTTCCGTTACAACCACAACAACACCTTTGTTTCACATTATGCATATGTTTAGCTGAAACACCTAGCGTTGCAACTCCCAATTCCAGCATTTGGATATGGTAGGATTCCCATCCCTAGCAGTTGCAACTCCTGCCCAAAGACCAACATCCTCTGAACTTACAGATTGCATCATCTCCATAATTTAAAAAGATGCTTCGCAATGCAACAATTTCTGGCTTCCCAACACCACGTATCCAAACACCCATCAAAAAGAAAATAACAGAGAAATTACTCACCCTTTTCCTCATTAACTCAGGATTCCCAATGCTATTGCCAAGGACCGCCCGGAGTTCCACATCATCCTTGCAGGCGTCTTCAAGAATCCTATTTCATAAATCTCCCCTTTACTAAAAAAAATCCAATTTCGAGAAAAAGACGAAAGAAATTAAGGGGTTCGTATGCGCCCATTTATCCAGAAAAGTGGGAGAAGTTAGGATATTTCATCAATTTAAACCACTTTCGGGATAAGTGGTTGCATCCAAGCGCCCCCGAGAGAGAGAGAAGAAGAAGATGATCAAGAAGTAGTAGAAGAAGAAGAAGAAGTCTATTGAATGGAAGGGTCTTGTTGAGAGATTACTTGGCCCAAGTTGGGTAGTTGTGGATTCGATCGTACTCCCTCTTCCTCTTCTCCTCCCTCACTTTGAGAAGACGCCTTCCTCTTGCTGTAGTTCCCGAGCCTTTTGCCGCTCCTTGGTCCCCGTTTTCCGGCGATATAGTCGCCCGGATTCTGGTCGGAGAGACCCATATTTCCGATGGGGAAGACAGTCGGTGAAGGCGGGAAGCGAACGATATGGATGGAGGAGCAAAGGCAGATTGCATCTCTCTCTCTCTCTTGTTTCTCTCTCTACTGTGTTGAGCGCGAAAGTAAAGACAGATCTTTTTGACCCTCATACCCCACCACTGGTTTTTGAGCGTTGCAAAAAAACCCTTCACGTAGGCCGCCAAACGTTTTAATTATTACATTTCACCACCTGTTTTATTTTAATGTATTTTACAATTTAGAAATGTCAACGGGTCGGATCTAGGCATTGCTAAATCCGAAGAGGCGGATGGAAAAAGATAAAACCAAATCCAGATCCCAATAGTCTAAAACCTGATATTTACACATAATCGGATCCAGAACTTAGTCAGATTTGAATTTTAATATAAAATTAATACCAAATCTGAATCTTATTTTTAATCTAATCTGAATTTGGCTGCCTAATTTGACTAATCGGATTCAGATTCGGATTTAAATTCAGGTTGGGTATCTGGTTACATCCGACCGGTTGACATCCTAACTGCAATCTTTTTTTGGTTCTTGATCAAATAAATCTACTTATGCTCTTTGATTAAAGAAATCAATAATGAAGGCATTTTAGTATCAAGCATGTCATTAAAATAGAAATGAAAAGAAGTATGTTAATGGAATAATTGAAATGTTGAGTAGGGCGGCACACGAGTCGGGTTTGAGCCGAGCTTAGGCTGACTCAGCTCGTTCAAAATTTTTGAGTGTTGAAACTCGGCTCGACCTTCAACATCCACTGTCTATAGCTGGCTACTCTAATGTAAAGTTTTTCTTTTAAGCGACAAGGGGAGGGGTGGGGATTCGAATTCACCACCTGGCAAGTGGCTAAACTAAAATAGTAACACTTGTTTTGTTGTCTCATTACTTAACAAAATAATACATATCTGTTGCCTCATATAACTATATGAACCAAGCCTAATGGAGCTTGATTGTCTGTTCAAGTTCAGCTCACTTGAGTCCTTGCTCAAGCTAAACAGAGTTATAAAATGCAAAAAATCCATCTCTCACGAGTCACACACAAACAGATATGAATGCACGATATATACGTGTTTTCTGTTCTTAACATCATTGTTGGTAAGGATAATCTTTCTTAGGAAGTTGCATAATACCTTTCTTATTGTTACATTTTCTTGTTACTAGAGTGTTCATTCTCATCTGATTTTCTGTTATCGAGATCCTTGATTGCAGGATATGAGATCTGTTAGGAAAGTTTTAAAATTGATGATTTCTTTCCACCAAAAGTGTTTTAAAAAGTTTAGTCCCATATCTAAGAGAAATCAGTTTTTCTAGTTGTTTAAATATAGACTTTGTTCTCTATTCTTTACTTTGGTAAGCCTTGTATCCATGGGTGGCTTGCGGACGTTGCTGCGCCGTTCGCGCGAGCGTGCGCAAGGGCGCTTGAAGCGCAATGTGGCATTTTGATGGCGCACTTCGCAAATATCCGTTTTGATTTTTCGGTTTTGAGATATCTGGCCGTTTGAAAAGTTTTAATATCATTTATATTGAGTTTAAGGCGCTTTGTGACTGTTGGACGGTTTTGGAGGCCTTTGATTAACAGTCAAAGGTGGGTGACCGTTCATGTATCTTTTCGTCCTATTTTCAAACCGTCAGATTTATGACCATTAATCTCATTTATCGCAAAACGTTTTGGCCTCTCTAAAAGTCTATAAATTCTTCTATTTTCATCTTTTGAAGAACAATAGAATCTCTGACTCTCCAGTTTTCTCCTTTCTTTCTTCTCGGATTGGCTTGCAGAGTTCATGTGTGGTAGAGGTCATCTGTTCTTGCGAAGCAGTGACTCTCTTGAGGTTCAAGCCTAGTTGTATCCTGGGAACTCAGTCGTAACAAAACCCTTTTTCGCATCTTCGGAATTTTCGGAGTGGGGCGATTGAAGTTCTAAAGATAGCGATCTTAAGAACGTGCCTCTAGGCTTGAAATCTCTTTTCAGAAATCCAATTTTCACCAGGTTTGTATAACAATTTTAGAACTTCAATTATGGCCTCTGGTTCGACATCCAACTCCATCAATCTGCTTAGCCGTGACCTTGAAAAACTCGATCGATTTGATGGGTCAAACTTCAAGCGGTGGCAATCAAAGGTATCGTTCTTGCTGTCCGAGCTGCATATCGATTATGTCCTCAAAAAGTCCTGTCCCACTGTCGTTGCTGGAGAAGTTGAGACAGAAGAACAGAAGAAAGAGCGAGAGAAGTGGCATAATGACAACTACAGATGCAAAGGGCATATCCTGAACACTTTAGCCGATTCACTCTTTGACCTGTATTCACCATTGGAGTCGGCTGGAGAGTTGTGGAATGCTCTCGAGATCAAGTACAATACAGAAGATGCTGGTAACAAAAGGTTTATCGTAGATCAGTATGTTAATTTTTCTATTGTTGATGATAAGACAATACTTGCTCAAATTCATAAGATGCAAATACTGGCCTATAAGATCAAAGGAGAAGGTATGTATCTTGATGATGACTTCCAAGTTGCTGTCATCATTGGGAAGCTGCCGGATTCCTGGAAAGAATATAGGAATCACCTAAAACATAAAAATGAGAAAATCACTTTAGATGGCCTTCTTAAGGACATCCGAATTGAGAAAGAGACTCGTCTTCGTGACAAAAAGAATTCGAGTCCTAAAGAAGGTTATGCTAAAGTGAATTTTGTTAGTAACAAGGGTGGCAAAATCATGAAAACCTAGAAAATTAAAAAGAATTTTGTGAAAGGGAAAAAGCCAGCTGATAAAAAGAAAATTAGTTGCTATGTTTGTGGCAAGTTTGGCCATTTTGCTAGAGAATGCAGAGCACGGAAGAGGACTGGTCCTAAGCCAAATGAGTCAGAAGGAAGGCTTGTTGCTGTAATCTCTGAAACCTTTATGGTGGCTGCAAATAAGGACTTGTACCTGGATACTGGAAGCACTGTTCATGTGGCAAACGACAGGAACTTGTTCAAGTCGTATGAAGTAGTGGGGGAGGGATGCAATCTCTTTATGGAAAAATCTTCCTCAACTAAAGTGCTGGGAAAAGGGAGTGTGAAAATTAAGTTCACCTCCGGGAAAGTGCTAACACTTGAAAATGTCCACTATGCTCCAGAAGTTTGAAAAAATTTAATCTCTGCAGATCTACTGTCACGAAATGGCTTTAAGATTGTTATTGAGTCTGGGATTGTAACTGTGACCAAAGGAAAAATCTTTGTAGGAAAAGGGTTTGCCACTGGTGGTATGTTCAAGATGAGCATAAATGAAGCTACTACTTCTGTTTATATGGTTGACTCCTATTTTCTTTGGCATTCAAGATTAGGACATATAAATTCTCGTTGCATTCATAATATGAATAACTTTGGTCTTCTTCCTTGTCATGTTAGAATAGAACTTAAACATAAGTGTGAGACATGCATTCAAACTAAGTTAACTGGACTCCCGTTTCCTAGTGTAGAAAAGAATTATAAATTGCTTGAATTAGTGCATTCTGATGTGTGTACGGTGGATAATGTTTTAAGTCGTGGTGGCAATAGGTACTTCATTACCTTTATAGATGATTACTCGAAATTTTGTTATGTTTATTTGATGAAACATAAATCTGAAGCATTTTCCAAATTTCTTCTTTATCTTGCTGAAGTACAAAATAGGTTTAAAACAAAAATTGTACATTTAAGAAACAGACCTGTATAACTCTTTCTATAATGGAATCTGAGTTTATTGCTTTGGCATCTGCTTGTAGAGAAACTGAATGGCTTAAGAATATGCTAGTGGATACTCCACTAGGTGAGAAGCCTATACCTGCTATTTCAATGTTTTGTGATAGCCAATCAGCAATATGTAAAGCAGGTAATATGAAATACAATGGGAAGTCTAGACATATTAGTCTAAGACACAGTTTTATAAGACAAATGATTGATGACAATATTATTTCATTGAAATATGTGAAGTCATGTCAAAATTTGGCAGACCCATTTACGAAAGGCCTTTCGAGAGATGTCATCAATAAAACATCGAGGGGAATGAGAATTAAGCCAATTAAGTCATCACCTAAGGATACCCAACCTAGAGCGCTGGAGATCCCACATGCATATGTTCAATGGGAAATGAATTGGTGAATGACAGATATTGAGCTATTTATGTAAGCCCTGTGTGCTCATGAGCTGTAACTAATATGAGGGTTGAGCTAATAGCTCTTAATGAGTTTGTAGGCCTTAAGGCTAAGGTGTGTGTTACAGTACACCTAGACAAACTCACCCATATGAGTGTAGAAATGTGAGCCGTTTCTTATGAGAATTGGCAATTCTCTAGAACACTCATGAATCCAGGAAAGCACAAGGCTCTAAATGTTCCAACATGAAATCCACACAATCGAACTTTTGGAAACCTATGTATGATTGAAAACTCAGTTAACAATATAAGGAGCTAAGTTCAAGGTAAGTCCACTTAGCACCTTGGTTAATTTAGGTTTTCTTTCAAATAGTGGGGGTTCAAGTCATGCAGACACTCTCACTGATGCATAAGTTTCAATGCAAGCCAAATATATTTTAAAACTAGTGGGGGATTGTTAGGAAAGTTTTAATATTGATGATTTTTTTCCACCAAAAGTGTTTTAAAAAGTTTAGTCCCATATCTAAGAGAAATCAATTTTTCTAGTTGTTTAAATATAGACATTGTTCTCTATTCTTTAGTTTGGTAAGCCTTGTGTCCATGGGTGGCTTGCGGACGTTGCTGCGCATCGTGCAGCAACGGACGCGCCGTTCGCGCGCACACGCGCGCGCGCGTGCGTGCGCAAGCGCGCTTGAGGCGGCGCAATGTGGCGTTTTGATGGCACACTTTGCACTTCGCACGCTCGCAGCAGTGCGAGGTGCATATGAGGCGCAAATATCCGTTTTGATTTTTCGGTTTTGAGATATCTGGCCGTTTGAAAAGTTTTAATATCATTTATATTGAGTTTAAGGCGCTTTGTGACTGTTGGACGGTTTTGGAGGCCTTTGATTAACAGTCAAAGGTGGGTGACCGTTCATGTATCTTTTCGTCCTATTTTCAAACCGTCAGATTTATGACCATTAATCTCATTTATCGTAAAACGTTTTGGCCTCTCTAAAAGTCTATAAATTCTTCTATTTTCATCTTTTGAAGAACATTAGAATCTCTGACTCTCCAGTTTTCTCCTTTCTTTCTTCTCGGATTGGCTTGCAGAGTTCATGTGTGGTAGAGGTCATCTGTTCTTGCGAAGCAGTGACTCTCTTGAGGTTCAAGCCTAGTTGTATCCTGGGAACTCAGTCGTAACAAAACCCTTTTTCGCATCTTCGGAATTTTCGGAGTGGGGCGATTGAAGTTCTAAAGATAGCGATCTTAAGAACGTGCCTCTAGGCTTGAAATCTCTTTTCAGAAATCCAATTTTCACCATGTTTGTATAACAATTTTAGAACTTCAGTTATGGCCTCTGGTTCGACATCCAACTCCATCAATCTGCTTAGCCGTGACCTTGAAAAACTCGATCGATTTGATGGGTCAAACTTCAAGCGGTGGCAATCAAAGGTATCGTTCTTGCTGTCCGAGCTGCATATCGATTATGTCCTCAAAAAGCCCTGTCCCACTGTCGTTGCTGGAGAAGTTGAGACAGAAGAACAGAAGAAAGAGCGAGAGAAGTGGCATAATGACAACTACAGATGCAAAGGGCATATCCTGAACACTTTAGCCGATTCACTCTTTGACCTGTATTCACCATTGGAGTCGGCTGGAGAGTTGTGGAATGCTCTCGAGATCAAGTACAATACAGAAGATGCTGGTAACAAAAGGTTTATCGTAGATCAGTATGTTAATTTTTCTATTGTTGATGATAAGACAATACTTGCTCAAATTCATAAGATGCAAATACTGGCCTATAAGATCAAAGGAGAAGGTATGTATCTTGATGATGACTTCCAAGTTGCTGTCATCATTGGGAAGCTGCCGGATTCCTGGAAAGAATATAGGAATCACCTAAAACATAAAAATGAGAAAATCACTTTAGATGGCCTTCTTAAGGACATCCGAATTGAGAAAGAGACTCGTCTTCGTGACAAAAAGAATTCGAGTCCTAAAGAAGGTTATGCTAAAGTGAATTTTGTTAGTAACAAGGGTGGCAAAATCATGAAAACCTAGAAAATTAAAAAGAATTTTGTGAAAGGGAAAAAGCCAGCTGATAAAAAGAAAATTAGTTGCTATGTTTGTGGCAAGTTTGGCCATTTTGCTAGAGAATGCAGAGCACGGAAGAGGACTGGTCCTAAGCCAAATGAGTCAGAAGGAAGGCTTGTTGCTGTAATCTCTGAAACCTTTATGGTGGCTGCAAATAAGGACTTGTACCTGGATACTGGAAGCACTGTTCATGTGGCAAACGACAGGAACTTGTTCAAGTCGTATGAAGTAGTGGGGGAGGGATGCAATCTCTTTATGGAAAAATCTTCCTCAACTAAAGTGCTGGGAAAAGGGAGTGTGAAAATTAAGTTCACCTCCGGGAAAGTGCTAACACTTGAAAATGTCCACTATGCTCCAGAAGTTTGAAAAAATTTAATCTCTGCAGATCTACTGTCACGAAATGGCTTTAAGATTGTTATTGAGTCTGGGATTGTAACTGTGACCAAAGGAAAAATCTTTGTAGGAAAAGGGTTTGCCACTGGTGGTATGTTCAAGATGAGCATAAATGAAGCTACTACTTCTGTTTATATGGTTGACTCCTATTTTCTTTGGCATTCAAGATTAGGACATATAAATTCTCGTTGCATTCATAATATGAATAACTTTGGTCTTCTTCCTTGTCATGTTAGAATAGAACTTAAACATAAGTGTGAGACATGCATTCAAACTAAGTTAACTGGACTCCCGTTTCCTAGTGTAGAAAAGAATTATAAATTGCTTGAATTAGTGCATTCTGATGTGTGTACGGTGGATAATGTTTTAAGTCGTGGTGGCAATAGGTACTTCATTACCTTTATAGATGATTACTCGAAATTTTGTTATGTTTATTTGATGAAACATAAATCTGAAGCATTTTCCAAATTTCTTCTTTATCTTGCTGAAGTACAAAATAGGTTTAAAACAAAAATTGTACATTTAAGAAACAGACCTGTATAACTCTTTCTATAATGGAATCTGAGTTTATTGCTTTGGCATCTGCTTGTAGAGAAACTGAATGGCTTAAGAATATGCTAGTGGATACTCCACTAGGTGAGAAGCCTATACCTGCTATTTCAATGTTTTGTGATAGCCAATCAGCAATATGTAAAGTAGGTAATATGAAATACAATGGGAAGTCTAGACATATTAGTCTAAGACACAGTTTTATAAGACAAATGATTGATGACAATATTATTTCATTGAAATATGTGAAGTCATGTCAAAATTTGGCAGACCCATTTACGAAAGGCCTTTCGAGAGATGTCATCAATAAAACATCGAGGGGAATGGCAATTAAGCCAATTAAGTCATCACCTAAGGATACCCAACCTAGAGCGCTGGAGATCCCACATGCATAGGTTCAATGGGAAACGGATTGGTGAATGACAGATATTGAGCATATTTATGTAAGCCCTGTGTGCTCATGAGCTGTAACTAATATGAGGGTTGAGCTAATAGCTCTTAATGAGTTTGTAGGCCTTAAGGCTAAGGTGTGTGTTACAGTACACCTAGACAAACTCACCTATATGAGTGTAGAAATGTGAGCCGTTTCTTATGAGAATTGACAATTCTCTAGAGCACTCATGAATCCAGGAAAGCACAAGGCTCTAAATGTGCCAACATGAAATCCACACAATCGAACTTTTGGAAACCTATGTATGATTGAAAACTCAGTTAACAATATAAGGAGCTAAGTTCAAGGTAAGTCCACTTAGCACCTTGGTTAATTTAGGTTTTCTTTCAAATAGTGGGGGTTCAAGTCATGCAGACACTCTCACTGATGCATAAGTTTCTATGCAAGCCAAATATATTTTAAAACAAGTGGGGGATTGTTAGGAAAGTTTTAATATTGATGATTTCTTTCCACCAAAAGTGTTTTAAAAAGTTTAGTCCCATATCTAAGAGAAATCAGTTTTTCTAGTTGTTTAAATATAGACTTTGTTCTCTATTCTTTACTTTGGTAAGCCTTGTGTCCATGGGTGGCTTGCGGACGTTGCTGCGCATTGTGCAGCAACGGACGCGCCGTTCGCCGCGCGCGCGTGCGCGCAAGGGCGCTTGAGGCGCAATGTGGCGTTTTGATGGTGCACTTTGCACTTCGCACGCTCGCAGCGGTGCGAGGTGCATATGAGGCGCAAATATCCGTTTTGATTTTTTGGTTTTGAGATATCTGGCCGTTTGAAAAGTTTTAATATAATTTATATTGAGTTTAATGCGCTTTGTGACTGTTGAACGGTTTTGGAGGCCTTTGATTAACAGTCAAAGGTGGGTGACCGTTCATGTATCTTTTCGTCCTATTTTCAAACCGTCAGATTTATGGCCATTAATCTCATTTATCGCAAAACGTTTTGGCCTCTCTAAAAGTCTATAAATTCTTCTATTTTCGTCTTTTGAAGAACAACAGAATCTCTCACTCTCCAGTTTTCTCCTTTCTTTCTTCTCGGATTGGCTTGCAAAGTTCATGTGTGGTTGAGGTCATCTGTTCTTGCGAAGCAGTGACTCTCTTGAGGTTCAAGCCTAGTTATATCCTGGGAACTCAGTCGAAACAAAACATTTTTTCGCATCTTCGGAATTTTCGGAGTGGGGCGATTGAAGTTCTAAAGATAGCGATCTTAAGAACGTGCCTCAAGGCTTGAAATCTCTTTTCAGAAATCCAATTTTCACCAGGTTTGTATAACAATTTTAGAACTTCAATTATGGCCTCTGGTTCGACATTCAACTCCATCAATCTGCTTAGCCGTGACCTTGAAAAACTCGATCGATTTGATGGGTCAAACTTCAAGCGGTGGCAATCAAAGGTATCGTTCTTGCTGTCCGAGCTGCTTATCGATTATGTCCTCAAAACGCCCTGTCCCACTGTCGTTGCTGGAGAAGTTGAGACAGAAGAACAGAAGAAAGAGCGAGAGAAGTGGCATACTGACAACTACAGATGCAAAGGGCATATCCTGAACACTTTAGCCGATTCACTCTTTGACCTGTATTCACCATTGGAGTCGGCTGGAGAGTTGTGGAATGCTCTCGAGATCAAGTACAATGCAGAAGATGCTGGTAACAAAAGGTTTATCGTAGATGAGTATGTTAATTTTTCTATTGTTGATGATAAGGCAATACTTGCTCAAATTCATGAGATGCCAATACTGGCCTATAAGATTAAAGGAGAAGGTATGTATCTTGATGATGACTTCCAAGTTGCTGTCATCATTGGGAAGCTGCCGGATTCCTGGAAAGAATATAGGAATCACCTAGAACATAAAAATGAGAAAATCACTTTAGATGGCCTTCTTAAGGACATTCGAATTGAGGAAGAGACTCGTCTTCGTGACAAAAAGAATTCGAGTCCTAAAGAAGGTTATCCTAAAGTGAATTTTGTTAGTAACAAGGGTGGCAAAATCATGAAAACCCAGAAAATCAAAAAGAATTTTGTGAAAGGGAAAAAGCCAACTGATAAAAAGAAAATTAGTTGCTATGTTTGTGGCAAGTTTGGCCATTTTGGTAGAGAATGCAGAGTACGGAAGAGGACTGGTTCTAAGCCAAATGAGTCAGAAGAAAGGCTTGTTGCTGTAATATCTGAAACCTTTATGGTGGCTGCAAATAAGGACTGGTACCTGGATACTGGAAGCACTGTTCATGTGGCAAACGACAGGAACTTGTTCAAGTCGCATGAAGTAGTGGGGGAGGGATGCAATCTCTTTATGGGAAACTCTTCCTCAACTAAAGTGCTGGGAAAAGGGAGTGTGGAAATTAAGTTCACCTCCGGGAAAGTCCTAACACTTGAAAATGTTCGCTATGCTCCAGAAGTTCGAAAAAATTTAATCTCTGCAGATCTACTGTCACGAAATGACTTTAAGATTGTTATTGAGTCTGGGATTGTAACTGTGACCAAAGGAAAAATCTTTGCAGGAAAAGGGTTTGCCACTGGTGGTATGTTCAAGATGAGCATAAATGAAGCTACTACTTCTGTTTATATGGTTGACTCCTATTTTCTTTGGCATTCAAGATTAGGACATATAAATTCTCGTTGCATTCATAATATGAATAACTTTGGTCTTCTTCCTTGTCATGTTAGAATAGAACTTAAACATAAGTGTGAGACATGCATTCAAACTAAGTTAACTAGACTCCCGTTTCCTAGTGTAGAAAAGAATTATAAATTGCTTGAATTAGTGCATTCTGATGTGTGTACGATGGATAATGTTTTAAGTCGTGGTGGCAATAGGTACTTCATTACCTTTATAGATGATTACTTGAAATTTTGTTATGTTTATTTGATGAAATATAAATCTGAAGCATTTTCCAAATTTCTTCTTTATCTTGCTGAAGTACAAAATAGGTTTAAAACAAAAATTGTACATTTAAGAAACAGACCTGTATAACTCATTCTACAATGGAATCAGAGTTTATTGCTTTGGCATCTGCTTGTAGAGAAACTGAATGGCTTAAGAATATGCTAGTGGATACTCCACTAGGTGAGAAGCCTATACCTGCTATTTCAATGTTTTGTGATAGCCAATCAGCTATATGTAAAGCAGGTAATATAAAATACAATGGGAAGTCTAGACATATTAGTCTAAGACACAGTTTTATAAGACAAATGATTAATGACAATATTATTTCATTTAAATATGTGAAGTCATGTCAAAATTTGGCAGTCCCATTTACGAAAGGCCTTTCGAGAGATGTCATCAATAAAACATCGAGGGGAATGGGAATTAAGCCAATTAAGTCATCACCTAAGGATACCCAACCTAGAGCGCTGGAGATCCCACATGCATAGGCTCAATGGGAAACGAATTGGTGAATGACAGATATTGCGCATATTTATGTAAGCCCTGTGTGCTCATGAGCTGTAACTAATATGAGGGTTGAGCTAATAGCTCTTAATGAGTTTGTAGGCCTTAAGGCTAAGGTGTGTGTTACAGTACACCTAGACAAACTCACCTATATGAGTGTAGAAATGTGAGCCGTTTCTTATGAGAATTGGCAATTCTCTAGAGCACTCATGAATCCAGGAAAGCACAAGGCTCTAAATGTGCCAACATGAAATCCACACAATCGAACTTTTGGAAACCTATGTATGATTGAAAACTCAGTTAACAATATAAGGAGCTAAGTTCAAGGTAAGTCCACTTAGCACCTTGGTTAATTTAGGTTTTCTTTCAAATAGTGGGGGTTCAAGTCATGCAGACACTCTAACTGATGCATAAGTTTCTATGCAAGCCAAATATATTTTAAAACTAGTGGGGGATTGTTAGGAAAGTTTTAATATTGATGATTTCTTTCCACCAAAAGTGTTTTAAAAAGTTTAGTCCCATATCTAAGAGAAATCAGTTTTTCTAGTTGTTTAAATATAGACTTTGTTCTCTATTCTTTACTTTGGTAAGCCTTGTGTCCATGGGTGGCTTGCGAACGTTGCTGAGCATCGTGCAGCAACGGACGCGCCGTTCGCGCGCACGCGCGCGTGCGTGCGCAGGGGCGCTTGAGGTGCAATGTGGCGTTTTGATGGCGCACTTTGCACTTCGCACGCTCGCAGCAGTGCGAGGTGCATATGAGGCGCAAATATCCGGTTTGATTTTTCGGTTTTGAGATATCTGGCCGTTTGAAAAGTTTAAATATCATTTATATTGAGTTTAAGGCGCTTTGTGACTGTTGGATGGTTTTGGAGGCCTTTAATTAACAGTCAAAGGTGGGTGACCGTTCATGTAACTTTTCGTCCTATTTTCAAACCGTCAGATTTATGGCCATTAATCTCATTTATCGCAAAACGTTTGGCCTCTCTAAAAGTCTATAAATTCTTCTATTTTCGTCTTTTGAAGAACAACAAAATCTCTAACTCTCCAGTTTTCTCCTTTCTTTCTTATCAGATTGGCTTGCAGAGTTCATGTCTAGTAGAGGTCATCTGTTCTTGCGAAGCAGTGACTCTCTTGAGGTTCAAGCCTAGTTGTATCCTGGGAACTCAGTTGTAACAAAACCCTTTTTCGCATCTTCGGAATTTCCGGAGTGGGGCGATTGAAGTTCTAAAGATAGCGATCTTAAGAATGTGCCTATAGGCTTGAAATCTCTTTTCAGAAATCCAATTTTCACCAGGTTTGTATAACAATTTTAGAACTTCAATTATGGCCTCTGGTTCGACATCCAACTCCATCAATCTGCTTAGCCGTGACCTTGAAAAACTCGATCGATTTGATGGGTCAAACTTCAAGCGGTGGCAATCAAAGGTATCGTTCTTGTTGTACGAGCTGCATATCGATTATGTCCTCAAAAAGCCCTATCCCACTGTCATTGCTGGAGAAGTTGAGACAGAAGAACAGAAGAAAGAGCGAGAGAAGTGGCATACTGACAACTACAGATGCAAAGGGCATATCCTGAACACTTTAGCCGATTCACTCTTTGACCTGTATTCACCATTGGAGTCGGCTGGAGAGTTGTGGAATGCTCTCGAGATCAAGTACAATGCAGAAGATGCTGGTAACAAAAGGTTTATCGTAGATCAGTATGTTAATATTTCTATTTTTGATGATAAGCCAATACTTGCTCAAATTCATGAGATGCAAATACTGGCCTATAAGATCAAAGGAGAAGGTATGTATCTTGATGATGACTTCCAAGTTGCTGTCATCATTGGGAAGCTGCCGGATTCCTGGAAAGAATATAGGAATCACCTAAAACATAAAAATGAGAAAATCACTTTAGATGACCTTCTTAAGGACATCCGAATTGAGAAAGAGACTCGTCTTCGTGACAAAAAGAATTCGAGTCCTAAAGAAGGTTATCCTAAAGTGAATTTTGTTAGTAACAAGGGTGGCAAAATCATGAAAACCCAGAAAATCAAAAAGAATTTTGTGAAAGGGAAAAAGCCAACTGATAAAAAGAAAATTAGTTACTATGTTTGTGGCAAGTTTGTCCATTTTGCTAGAGAATGCAGAGAATGAAAGATTACTCGTCCTAAGCCAAATGGGTCAGAAGAAAGGCTTGTTGCTGTAATCTCTGAAACCTTTATGGTGGCTGCAAATAAGGACTGGTACCTGGATACTGGAAGCACTGTTCATGTGGGAAACGACAGGAACTTGTTAAAGTCGTATGAAGTAGTGGGGGAGGGATGCAATCTCTTTATGGGAAACTCTTCCACAACTAAAGTACTGGGAAAAGGGAGTGTGGAAATTAAGTTTACCTCCGGGAAAGTCCTAACACTTGAAAATGTCCACTATGCTCCAGAAGTTCGAAAAAATTTAATCTCTGCAGATCTACTGTCACGAAATGGCTTTAAGATTGTTATTGAGTTTGGGATTGTAACTGTGACCAAAGGCAAAATCATTGTAGGAAAAGGGTTTGCCACTGGTGGTATGTTCAAGATGAGCATAAATGAAGCTACTACTTCTCTTTATATGGTTGACTCCTATTTTCTTTGGCATTCAAGATTAGGACATATAAATTCTCGTTGCATTAATAATGTGAATAACTTTGGTCTTCTTCCTTGTCATGTTAGAATAGAACTTAAACATAAGTGTGAGACATGCATTCAAACTAAGTTAACTAGACTCCCGTTTCCTAGTGTAGAAAAGAATTATAAATGGCTTGAATTAGTGCATTATGATGTGTGTACAATGGATAATGTTTTAAGTCGTGGTGGCAATAGGTACTTCATTACCTTTATAGATGATTACTCAAAATTTTGTTATGTTTATTTGATGAAACATAAATCTGAAGCATTTTCCAAATTTCTTCTTTATCTTGCTGAAGTACAAAATAGGTTTAAAACAAAAATTGTACATTTAAGAAACAGACCTGTATAACTCATTCTACAATGGAATCTGAGTTTATTGCTTTGGCATCTGCTTGTAGAGAAACTGAATGGCTTAAGAATATGCTAGTGGATACTCCATTAGGTGAGAAGCCTATACCTGCTATTTCAATGTTTTGTGATAGCCAATCAGCTATATGTAAAGCAGGTAATATGAAATACAATGGGAAGTCTAGACATATTAGTCTAAGACACAGTTTTATAAGACAAATGATTGATGACAATATTATTTCATTGAAATATGTGAAGTCATGTCAAAATTTGGCAGACCCATTTACGAAAGGCCTTTCGAGAGATGTCATCAATAAAACATCGAGGGGAATGGGAATTAAGCCATATAAGTCATCACCTAAGGATACCCAACCTAGAGCGCTGGAGATCCCACATGCATAGGTTCAATGAGAAACGAATTGGTGAATGACAGATATTGAGCATATTTATGTAAGCCCTGTGTGCTCATGAGCTGTAACTAATATGAGGGTTGAGCTAATAACTCTTAATGAGTTTGTAGGCCTTAAGGCTAAGGTGTGTGTTACAGTACACCTAGACAAACTCACCTATATGAGTGTAGAAATGTGAGCCGTTTCTTATGAGAATTGGCAATTCTCTAGAGCACTCATGAATCCAGAAAAGCACAAGGCTCTAAATGTGCCAACATGAAATCCACACAATCGAACTTTTGGAAACATATGTATGATTGAAAACTCAGTTAACAATAAAAGGAGCTAAGATCAAGGTAAGTCCACTTAGCACCTTGGTTAATTTAGGTTTTCTTTCAAATAGTGGGGGTTCAAGTCATGCAGACACTCTCACTGATGCATAAGTTTCTATGCAAGCCAAATATATTTTAAAACTAGTGGGGGATTGTTAGGAAAGTTTTAATATTGATGATTTCTTTCCACCAAAAGTGTTTTAAAAAGTTTAGTCCCATATCTAAGAGAAATCAGTTTTTCCAGTTGTTTAAATATAGACTTTGTTCTCTATTCTTTACTTTGGTAAGCCTTGTGTCCATGGGTGGCTTGCGGACGTTGCTGCGCATCGTGCAGCAACAGACGTGCCGTTCGCTCGCACGCGCGCGCGCGCGCGTGCTTGCGCAAGGGTGCTTGAGGCGCAATGTGGCGTTTTGATGGCGCACTTTGCAATTCGCACGCTCGCAGCGGTGCGAGGTGCATATGAGGCGCAAATATCCGTTTTGATTTTTCGGTTTTGAGATATCTGGCCGTTTGAAAAGTTTTAATATCATTTATATTGAGTTTAAGGCGCTTTGTGACTGTTGGACGGTTTTAGAGGCCTTTGATTAACAGTCAAAGGTGGGTGATCGTTCATGTATCTTTTCGTCCTTTTTTCAAACCGTCAGATTTATGGCCATTAATCTCATTTATCGCAAAACGTTTTGGCCTCTCTAAAACTCTATAAATTCTACTATTTTCGTCTTTTGAAGAACAACAGAATCTCTGACTCTCCAATTTTCTCCTATCTTTCTTCTCGGATTGGCTTGCAGAGTTCATGTGTGCTAGAGGTCATCTGTTCTTGCGAAGCAGTGACTCTCTTGAGGTTCAAGCCTAGTTGTATCCTGGGAACTCAGTCGTAACAAAACCCTTTTTCGCATCTTCGGAATTTCTGGAGTGGGGCGATTGAAGTTCTAAAGATAGCGATCTTAAGAATGTGCCTCTAGGCTTGAAATCTCTTTTCAGAAATCCAATTTTCACCAGGTTTGTATAACAATTTTAGAACTTCAATTATGGCCTCTGGTTTGACATCCAACTCCATCAATCTGCTTAGCCGTGACCTTGAAAAAACTCGATCGATTTGATGGGTCAAACTTCAAGCGGTGGCAGTCAAAGGTATCGTTCTTGCTGTCCGAGCTGCATATCGATTATGTCCTCAAAAAGCCCTGTCCCACTGTCGTTGCTGGAGAAGTTGAGACAGAAGAACAGAAGAAAGAGCGAGAGAAGTGGCATACTGACAACTACAGATGCAAAGGGCATATCCTGAACACTTTAGCCGATTCACTCTTTGACCTGTATTCACCATTGAAGTCGACTGGAGAGTTGTGGAATGCTCTCGAGATCAAGTACAATGCAGAAGATGCTAGTAACAAAAGGTTTATCGTAGATCAGTATGTTAATTTTTCTATTGTTGATGATAAGCCAATACTTGCTCAAGTTCATGAGATGCAAATACTGGCCTATAAGATCAAAGGAGAAGGTATGTATCTTGATGATGACTTCCAAGTTGCTGTCATCATTGGGAAGCTGTCGAATTCCTGGAAAGAATATAGGAATCACCTAAAACATAAAAATGAGAAAATCACTTTAGATGGCCTTCTTAAGGACATCCGAATTGAGGAAGAGACTCGTTTTCGTGACAAAAAGAATTCGAGTCCTAAAGAAGGTTATCCTAAAGTGAATTTTGTTAGTAACAAGGGTGGCAAAATCATGAAAACCCAGAAAATCAAAAAGAATTTTGTGACAGGGAAAAAGCCAACTGATAAAAAGAAAATTAGTTGCTATGTTTGTGGCAAGTTTGGCCATTTTGCTAGAGAATGCAGAGAACGGAAGAGGACTGGTTCTAAGCCAAATGAGTCAGAAGAAAGGCTTGTTGCTGTAATATCTGAAACCTTTATGGTGGCTGCAAATAAGGACTGGTACCTGGATACTGGAAGCACTGTTCATGTGGCAAACGACAGGAACTTGTTCAAGTCGCATGAAGTAGTGGGGGAGGGATGCAATCTCTTTATGGGAAACTCTTCCTCAACTAAAGTGCTGGGAAAAGGGAGTGTGGAAATTAAGTTCACCTCCGGGAAAGTCCTAACACTTGAAAATGTTCGCTATGCTCCAGAAGTTCGAAAAAATTTAATCTCTGCAGATCTACTGTCACGAAATGACTTTAAGATTGTTATTGAGTCTGGGATTGTAACTGTGACCAAAGGAAAAATCTTTGCAGGAAAAGGGTTTGCCACTGGTGGTATGTTCAAGATGAGCATAAATGAAGCTACTACTTCTGTTTATATGGTTGACTCCTATTTTCTTTGGCATTCAAGATTAGGACATATAAATTCTCGTTGCATTCATAATATGAATAACTTTGGTCTTCTTCCTTGTCATGTTAGAATAGAACTTAAACATAAGTGTGAGACATGTATTCAAACTAAGTTAACTAGACTTCCGCTTCCTAGTGTAGAAAAGAATTATAAATTGCTTGAATTAGTGCATTCTGATGTCTGTACGATGGATAATGTTTTAAGTCGTGGTGGCAATAGGTACTTCATTACCTTTATAGATGATTACTCAAAATTTTGTTATGTTTATTTGATGAAACATAAATCTGAAGCATTTTTCAAATTTCTTCTTTGTCTTGCTGAAGTACAAAATAGGCTTAAAACAAAAATTGTACATTTAAGAAACAGACCTGTATAACTCATTCTACATTGGAATCTGAGTTTATTGCTTTGGCATCTGCTTGTAGAGAAACTGAATGGCTTAAGAATATGCTAGTGGATACTCCACTAGGTGAGAAGCCTATACCTTCTATTTCAATGTTTTGTGATAGCCAATCAGCAATATGTAAAGCAGGTAATATGAAATACAATGGGAAGTCTAGACATATTAGTCTAAGACACAGTTTTATAAGACAAATGATTGATGACAATATTATTTCATTGAAATATGTGAAGTCATGTCAAAATTTGGCAGACCCATTTACGAAAGGCCTTTCGAGAGATGTCATCAATAAAACATCGAGGGGAATGGAAATTAAGCCAATTAAGTCATCACCTAAGGATACCCAACCTAGAGCGCTGGAGATCCCACATGCATAGGTTCAATGGGAAACGAATTGGTGAATGATAGATATTGAGCATATTTATGTAAGCCCTGTGTGCTCATGAGCTGTAACTAATATGAGGGTTGAGCTAATAGCTCTTAATGAGTTTGTAGGCCTTAAGGCTAAGGTGTGTGTTACAGTACACCTAGACAAACTCACCTATATGAGTGTAGAAATGTGAGCCGTTTCTTATGAGAATTGGCAATTCTTTAGAGCACTCATGAATCCAGGAAAGCACAAGGCTCTAAATGTGCCAACATGAAATCCACACAATCGAACTTTTGAAACCTATGTATAATTGAAAACTCAGTTAACAATATAAGGAGCTAAGTTCAAGGTAAGTCCACTTAGCACCTTGGTTAATTTAGGTTTTCTTTCAAATAGTGGGGGTTCAAGTCATGCAGACAGTCTCACTGATGCATAAGTTTCTATGCAAGCCAAATATATTTTAAAACTAGTGGGGGATTGTTAGGAAAGTTTTAATATTGATGATTTCTTTCCACCAAAAGTGTTTTAAAAAGTTTAGTCCCATATCTAAGAGAAATCAGTTTTTCTAGTTGTTTAAATATAGACTTTGTTCTCTATTCTTTACTTTGGTAAGCCTTGTGTCCATGGGTGGCTTGCGGACGTTGCTGCGCATCGTGCAGCAACGGACGCGCCGTTCGCGCGCACGCGCCCGCGCGCGTGCTTGCTCAAGGGCGCTTGAGGCACAATGTGGCGTTTTGATGGCGCACTTTGCACTTAGCACGCTCGTAGCGGTGCGAGGTGCATATGAGGCGCAAATATCCGTTTTGATTTTTTGGTTTTGAGATATCTGGCCGTTTGAAAAGTTTTAATATCATTTATATTGAGTTTAAGGCGCTTTGTGACTGTTGGACGGTTTTGGAGGCCTTTGATTAACAGTCAAAGGTGGGTGACCGTTCATGTATCTTTTCGTCCTATTTTCAAACCGTCAGATTTATGGCCATTAATCTCATTTATCGCAAAACGTTTTGGCCTCTCTAAAAGTCTATAAATTCTTCTATTTTCGTCTTTTGAAGAACAACAGAATCTCTGACTCTCCAGTTTTCTCCTTTCTTTCTTCTCGGATTGGCTTGCAGAGTTCATGTGTGGTAGAGGTCATCTATTCTTGCGAAGCAGTGACTCTCTTGAGGTTCAAGCCTAGTTGTATCCTGGGAACTCAGTCGTAACAAAACCATTTTTCGCATCTTCGGAATTTTCGGAGTGGGGCGATTGAAGTTCTAAAGATAGCGATCTTAAGAACGTGCCTCTAGGCTTGAAATCTCTTTTCAGAAATCCAATTTTCACCAGGTTTGTATAACAATTTTAGAACTTCAATTATGGCCTCTGGTTTGACATCCAACTCCATCAATCTGCTTAGCCGTGACCTTGAAAAACTCGATCAATTTGATGGGTTAAACTTCAAGCGGTGGCAATCAAAGGTATCGTTCTTGCTATCCGAGCTGCATATCGATTATGTCCTCAAAAAGCCCTGTCCCACTGTCGTTGCTGGAGAAGTTGAGACAGAAGAATAGAAGAAAGAGCGAGAGAAGTGTCATACTGACAACTATAGATGCAAAGGGCATATCCTGAACACTTTAGCCGATTCACTCTTTGACCTGTATTCACCATTGGAGTCGGCTGGAGAGTTGTGGAATGCTCTCGAGATCAAGTACAATGCAGAAGATGCTGGTAACAAAAGGTTTATCGTAGATCAGTATGTTAATTTTTCTATTGTTGATGATAAGCCAATACTTGCTCAAATTCATGAGATGCAAATACTGGCCTATAAGATCAAAGGAGAAGGTTGTTATCGTCACGAAATTTTTCCTCGTCTTCCCTTCCTTGTGGAAGAAAAAGAGGAAAACGCTTTCGCGATTCAAACTTGACCGGATTTTTGAAATTGTTTTGAAATACTCACCTCCGTTTTGAAAATTACGGGAAAATCCATGGGATGGGGCTCGACCTGTCGGTACGAGGTTCGACCGTTCCTGCCGCCTTTAACAGGGGTAATCGAACCAAGGACCAAAATCGTGCTTGACTTAGTGAAGTTATCGAAATTATGTTCTATCCTATATGCACAAAGAATTCAGGCATGTGCTTATGAGATTTTGGAAAATGCAAGTTGGAAAAACATGATGTATGCTTGGAAAATAATTGGAATTGAAAAGCATTTCTCAGGAAAAAGATGGAAATCAATCTCTCAGGAAACTCAGACGAAGAAAGTTTGAAGTCTCGAGAAATTTTATAAAGATTTGGAAAATCTTGAAGAAGGGAGAATCTTGAGAAAATCTTGAGAAAGTTTATAAAGTCTTATGAAGAAATGATACTCTCGGGAAAATTTTGAGAAAGTTATAAAGACTTGGAAAACTATGAAGAAATGAGAATCTCAGGAAAATGGAAAGAATTCTTGAGAAAAGATGAACATTTGAAAAGAGGAACACTTCTCAGGTAAACTCGGACTTTGAGAATTTTCTTAGGAAAATGATGGAAAATTTGTAGGAAAACTCTTTGGAGAAGGAAATTCAAAACTTAGGAAATTGAAATCCTGAGAATTTTTCCTTTAAAATTTCTGAAAATCAGCTTTTTATTCTTGAGAAAGATGAAAATTCCCTTTTGAAAATAGATCTTAAGAAAATAACTTTTTAAGAAAAATCACGGGAAAACTTTGATTTGAGAAATCCCACTTCGAATATCATCATAGTTTCTTGAGAAAATCGATTCCATGAAGTGAAAACCTTTTGAGAAAATCATGAGAAAAACAAATGATGCAGATGATGTGAATGAATGAATGCACTTTTGAAAAGATTTCTGAAAATTTTATTGGAAAAATGTGGATTAAACCAAAGTAAATCCTTCATGTCAACTGACTGTGGCCATGAATATATTCAGGGTTTATTTGAGTTAATTCACAATATTTTGAAAATGGAAAATATGATGTGCATTTTTAAGGTAGCCTAAGAGTGTAGGCTTAATGTGACTGATAGAGAGATGATGGATCTGGGTCTCGTCCATATTCCGACTAGGGCCGAAAATATGGACTCCACCAAGTTCATCAACTCTCTAAGAGTTGGTGCACCTGCCATTCGTGTACATCCACGGTGATTTTGAAATAAAATGCATGAAGTGCATAATCAGGATATTACAAAAACTCAAACTATATGATATGCATCCTAATCTATGCAATGAAAGTAAATATTATTCCAAAATTTTATTATTACATCTCTGGCATAAAGTAAAATAAATGAATAAAAAAAAGGAAATAAAATTAAAAGAGTCAGCCTCCTCCAGACCTTCCTGCAAAAGTGGGTTAGTACCAAGAATGGATATATGAAATATACTAGGTTTATATATATATATATACCTACATGCTCTTATAGTTACAAATCTATAAAAAAAAAAGATCCAATTTGCATTTATATTGTATAGATGGGGGATGTACAGATGATTGGCAACAGAAGGGTGTGCTACGAAATGCCATAATATTCAATCATGTTTGATGATACACATGATCAACGAAATGGACACAAAAAAAAAAGTGACGATATCTACAGATGATGGGGTGAGAGGAGTATATCATAGTAGGGCATATATCACTGAACAGTCAAATGCATTATGTAGAGCTATATCAGATTACTTACAATGGGTAAATAGTAAACAAGAATCCGGGGACATTTATAAGGGTCAGGGCGAATGCCGGTGATTCAGAAATCAAATTGCAATATGATATGAGGAGTGATCAACATAATAGGCTTTATACCTATGGGAGATTCTTCAACGTATGTGGGACATATCTATGCAAGATATATCATATCTAGGTGCCATCTATAGTACAACAGAAGTAGAGAACAACATGTGACTGTCAAGGATTATTGAAAGCTCTGCAGGAGGAAGAAGAGATCACATTAGAAAATGGGCAAAGGTGGGTAAAGGAAAACTATGAACTGGAGCAGAGACCTTCTCAGCGGATTTGCCTCAGTGTGAGCACCCAGCATATCTGTGCTCATTAACGTTGGAATGTAGCATAGTAGAAACTTAATCTTTTTAGTACAGGTATTTCAATTTTATCCTTAAAGTTCTTAATAAGAGGTGGTTTATAACCATACACCTCTGGTCACGGCTACCGTGAGCCACTATCGGTAAGCATGCTTTCCTCAATGCTTTAGAGGTCTTAGAGATTTACTCGATGGCTTCTGCAAATAGACGGCAGTGAGGGTTGAGTGTACAAGTACTGCTGAAAATGGGCAGCAAAGAAGATGACACATATAGTAGAGAGGAAACTGAATGAAAGGCTGTTAAAAGACCCAATAACTCTACCAATGATATGCTATTCAACGACATATTGTAAAATCAAATGGGATGTTATAAAGATATCTAATGATCTGCAAAATGGAGATGGTCTCCATCCTATACACGCCTATTCGGTAAAGAAGATGACCAAAGTATGTGTAAAGCGTGATAAGGTTCAGATAAAACCAACTGCACATTATACAAACTGTTAAAATCAAATAATACGTGTATATATATAGAGAGAGACATGATAGATGCTACAGAACATTCAGCATAAAAAGTGATGCAGAAATCTTCGGTAAGTGAGGTGAAATTTAGTAGCTCATAGGAACAAACACATTTGGAAAGACAAATCAGATGTAATCAAAGCGAGAAATTGCAGGTAAACTAAAATAAAAGAGGCAAACTAAGGGAAAATGGGAAGGAAACAAGAAACAGAGGTAGTGCATACGAAATGGAAAAAAAATGTATAGGTATAATGTTGCAACAATATAGATCGATGTCGCCATAAGCGTATCGATGCTACATAATCTGCAGTAGCGTGGAATGTCCAATAGATACTGGCAATGAGAAACTTGTCAATGCATTAACAAGAAACGATGAAGTGCGGGTCCTCTGAAAATGAGGGGCGGCTAAGAGGAGGAGCTCTACATATTGTTGCAAGGTATGTAGCATTGATATTGCGTGTTAGCAGTTCAATGATACACAGTGTGCTTTTGGGTGAATAGTGAAACAAGAAAAGGGGAAGATCAGGAGTATCCAAGAAAACGACATAGGGAAAAGAAGATAGCATTGATTAAAAGAGTGAGTAGCTTACCGTGATAATGCCTCCTGGGATATTATTGCTGCAAACTAACGCTGCCTCCCGTGCGTATGGGTACGAATCAAATTCTTCCACCAAAGAATGGAGAAGGATCAGGGGAAAAGAAGACCGACGTGCTCTCAGACTGCCCTTTGAAAATGCGTTGAATGGCGATGAAGAGAGGATGATTCCAGGGGAAGGGATGAGAACTGGGGAAGAATAGGAAAGACTGGTGGGATTCGAGGGATGGTGAGGAGAGATTGAAGTTGGGGGAGTCGTACTGAGGCCTCAACCGGAAGTAGGAGTAGAGGGTTTCTGCAATGAGGACCTCCACAAGTCTTCTCCTGCTAGCCGAGAGAGGACTCCGTGAAGAAGAGGGCGCTGAAGGGTTAGGGAAAGAAATCCGGATCCCCTTTCGGATGGCCTAAGCCTCCCTTTTAAAAAAAAATCCGCCCTTTCAGCCAAAAGCTCGGGCCTTCCTCGTGAAAGATTCTGATAAGCTTTAAAACTGATTTTTGAAAAATTTCAAAAAAATATCGCCATTTGAAAAGGGTGGGCGGCTCCCTTTTTTTTTTTCAGGTGTACCTTTTAAAAAAAAAGAAAACTTAGGTAAAGAACGAAAATCTCGGTAGGGTTTCACGGTGGTTCCCTTTGGGGGCTGAAAAGTAATAAAATTAAAAAAATAAAATAAAATGAGTAAAAATGGATTTTGTTTTGATAGTGCCACCTCAAATAAAAAAATCTTTCTTTTGGCAAAGAGTCTTAGTGGGGTGCCACCTACGTGGGCCCACTAAGTATTTTATTAAAAATTAAATCAAATAAAAGAATTCCACTTCCAGATGGGCACTGTTTTGAAAATAAAAGAAATATTTGAAAATTCTAGTGTGACACCACATTGAGGTGGGTCCCACGTCACTTATTTGAAATAAGAGCCAAATGGAAATTTTGGAAATTTCATAATAGTAGGCTAGTTTTGGAAAAACATAAAGCAAAATTTGGCTTGATTTCAAAACTTGGAAGAAAATGGTTCTTCAGGGTGAAATTTTGAAAGAAGTAGGGAAATTCAGAGCTCTTTTGTGAAAGTTTGAAATAAGATTTTATGAATTTTGAATTGTGTCCCCCCTCTCTTCAACAAGCGAAATTTTGAAATATTAAAACCATCCAGATTGTTTTCTTGAGAAAACTTTTCATAATTCGGGATCCTGGGGGTAAAATGGGAAAGATTGATATTTTTGAAACCCCAGGGTTTTAAAGATCGATTTGAAAAAGTTTAAAATCAAATCTGGATTGACAATTTTGAAAATCAGGAGTTCTGGATCTCAAAATGACATGTTGTGCAGTGAAATGATGCAAAGTGTTCATGCAATGCTATGCAGAGACCCGTTTCAAAAAATGCTACTCTGAGCGAGGACTTGGAAATTCTATCTTTTTGCCCAGAAAAGGATTTTGAAATTTTGCAATTTGAAGATGTCTCTGATCCTAAATATAGAAATTTTGAGGCTCAACAGTGAAATTTAGGACTTTCTGCTAGGTTCAATCTTTAAAAATAACTATTTTGCCCTTCATTGCTTCTGGAGAACTGAAATGTGCCGATTAAAGGCAATGTCAAGAAGGTGAGTGAAAATTTGGGGTGTTTACAAAAGTATGTATCTTGATGATGACTTCCAAGTTGCTGTCATCATTGGGAAGCTGCCGGATTCCTGGAAAGAATATAGGAATCACCTAGAACATAAAAATGAGAAAATCACTTTAGATGGCCTTCTTAAGGACATCCGAATTGAGGAAGAGACTCGTCTTCGTGACAAAAAGAATTCGAGTCCTAAAGAAGGTTATCCTAAAGTGAATTTTGTTAGTAACAAGGGTGGCAAAATCATGAAAACCCAGAAAATAAAAAAATATTTTGTGAAAAGGAAAAAGCCAACTGATAAAAAGAAAATTAGTTGCTATGTTTGTGGCAAGTTTGGCCATTTTGCTAGAGAATGCAGAGAACGGAAGAGGACTGGTCCTAAGCCAAATGAGTCAGAAGAAAGGCTTGTTGCTGTAATCTCTGAAACCTTTATGGTGGCTGCAAATAAGGACTGGTATCTGGATATTGGAAGCATTGTTCATGTGGCAAACGACAGGAACTTGTTCAAGTCGTATGAAGTAGTGGGGGAGGGATGCAATCTCTTTATGAGAAACTCTTCCTCAACTAAAGTGCTGGGAAAAGGGAGTGTGGAAATTAAGTTCACCTCCGGGAAACTCCTAACACTTGAAAATGTCCACTATGCTCCAGAAGTTCGAAAAAATTTAATCTCTGTAGATCTACTGTCACAAAATGGCTTTAAGATTGTTATTGAGTCTGGGATTGTAACTGTGACTAAAGGAAAAATCTTTGTAGGAAAAGGGTTTGCCACTGGTGGTATGTTCAAGATGAGCATAAATGAAGCTACTACTTCTGTTTATGTGGTTGACTCCTATTTTCTTTGGCATTCAAGATTAGGACATATAAATTCTCGTTGCATTCATAATATGAATAACTTTGGTCTTCTTCCTTGTCATGTTAGAATAGAACTTAAACATAATTGTGAGACATGCATTCAAACTAAGTTAACTAGACTCCCGCTTCCTAGTGTAGAAAAGAATTATAAATTGCTTGAATTAGTGCATTCTGATGTGTGTACGATGGATAATGTTTTAAGTCGTGGTGGCAATAGGTACTTCATTACCTTTATAGATGATTACTCAAAATTTTGTTATGTTTATTTAATGAAACATAAATCTGAAGCATTTTCCAAATTTCTTCTTTATCTTGCTGAAGTACAAAATAGGTTTAAAACAAAAATTGTACATTTAAGAAACAGACCTGTATAACTCATTCTACAATGGAATCTGAGTTTATTGCTTTCGCATCTGCTTGTAGAGAAACTGAATGACTTAAGAATATGCTAGTGGATACTCCACTAGGTAAGAAGCCTATACCTGCTATTTCAATGTTTTGTGATAGCCAATCAACTATATGTAAAGCAGGTAATATGAAATACAATGGGAAGTCTAGACATATTAGTCTAAAACACAGGTTTATAAGACAAATGATTAATGACAATATTATTTCATTGAAATATGTGAAGTCATGTCAAAATTTGGCAGACCCATTTACGAAAGGCCTTTCGAGAGATGTCATCTATAACACATCGAGGGGAATGGGAATTAAGCCAATTAAGTCATCACCTAAGGATACCCAACCTAGAGCGCTGGAGATCCCACATGCATAGGTTCAATGAGAAACGAATTGGTGAATGACAGATATTGAGCATATTTATGTAAGCCCTGTGTGCTCATGAGCTGTAACTAATATGAGGGTTGAGCTAATAGCTCTTAATGAGTTTGTAGGCCTTAAGGCTAAGGTGTGTGTTACAGTACACCTAGACAAACTCACCTATATGAGTGTAGAAATATGAGCCGTTTCTTATGAGAATTGACAATTCTCTAGAGCACTCATGAATCCAGGAAAGCACAAGGCTCTAAATGTGCCAACATGAAATCCACACAATCGAACTTTTGGAAACCTATGTATGATTGAAAACTCAGTTAACAATATAAGGAGCTAAGTTCAAGGTAAGTCCACTTAGCACCTTGGTTAATTTAGGTTTTCTTTCACATAGTGGGGGTTAAAGTCATGCAGACACTCTCACTGATGCATAAGTTTCTATGCAAGCCAAATATATTTTAAAACTAGTGGGGGATTGTTAGAAAAGTTTTAAAATTGATGATTTCTTTCCACCAAAAGTGTTTTAAAAAGTTTAGTCCCATATCTAAGAGAAATCAGTTTTTCTAGTTGTTTAAATATAGACTTTGTTCTCTATTCTTTACTTTGGTAAGCCTTGTGTCCATGGGTGGCTTGCAGGCGTTGTTGCGCATCGTGCAGCAACGGACAAGCAGTTCGCGCGCGCGCGCTTGTTGCGCAAGGGCGCTAGTGGCGCAATGTGGCGTTTTGATGGCGCACTTTGCACTTCGCACGCTCGCAGCGGTGCGATGTGCATATGAGGCGCAAATATCCGTTTTGATTTTTTGGTTTTGAGATATCTGGCCGTTTGAAAAGTTTTAATGTCATTTATATTGAGTTTAAGGAGCTTTGTGACTGTTGGACGGTTTTGGAGGCCTTTGATTAACAGTCAAAGGTGGGTGACCGTTCAGGTATCTTTTCGTCCTATTTTCAAACCGTTAGATTTATGGCCATTAATCTCATTTATCGCAAAATGTTTTGGCATCTCTAAAAGTCTATAAATTCTTCTATTTTCGTCTTTTGAAGAACATCAGAATCTCTGACTCTCCAGTTTTCTCCTTTCTTTCTTCTCGGATTGGCTTGCAGAGTTCATGTGTGGTAGAGGTCATCTGTTCTTGCGAAGCAGTGACTCTCTTGAGGTTCAAGCCTAGTTGTATCCTGGGAACTCAGTCGTAACAAAACCCTTTTTCGCATCTTCGGAATTTTCGGAGTGGGGCGATTGAAGTTCTAAAGATAGCGATCTTAAGAACATGCCTCTAGGCTTGAAATCTCTTTTCAGAAATCCAATTTTCACTAGGTTTCTATAACAATTTTAGAACTTCAATTATGGCCTTTGGTTCGACATCCAACTCCATCAATCTGCTTAGCCGTGACCTTGAAAAACTCGATCGATTTGATGGGTCAAACTTCAAGCGGTGGCAATCAAAGGTATCGTTCTTGTTGTCCGAGCTGCATATCGATTAAGTCCTCAAAAAGCCCTGTCCCACTGTCGTTGCTGGAGAAGTTGAGACAGAAGAACAGAAGAAAGAGCGAGAGAAGTGGCATACTAACAACTACAGATGCAAAGGGCATATCCTGAACACTTTAGCCGATTCACTCTTTGACCTGTATTCACCATTGGAGTCGGCTGGAGAGTTGTGGAATGCACTCGAGATCAAGTACAATGCAGAAGATGCTGGTAACAAAAGGTTTATCGTAGATGAGTATGTTAATTTTTCTATTGTTGATGATAAGCCAATACTTGCTCAAATTCATGAGATGCCAATACTGGCCTATAAGATTAAAGGAGAAGGTATGTATCTTGATGATGACTTCCAAGTTGCTGTCATCATTGGGAAGCTGCCGGATTCCTGGAAAGAATATAGGAATCACCTATAACATAAAAATGAGAAAATCACTTTAGATGGCCTTCTTAAGGACATCCGAATTGAGGAAGAGACTCGTCTTCGTGACAAAAAGAATTCGAGTCCTAAAGAAGGTTATCCTAAAGTGAATTTTGTTAGTAACAAGGGTGGCAAAATCATGAAAACCCAGAAAATAAAAAAGAATTTTGTGAAAAGGAAAAAGCCAACTGATAAAAAGAAAATTAGTTGCTATGTTTGTGGCAAGTTTGGCCATTTTGCTAGAGAATGCAGAGAACGGAAGAGGACTGGTCCTAAGCCAAATGAGTCAGAAGAAAGGCTTGTTGCTGTAATCTCTGAAACCTTTATGGTGGCTGCAAATAAGGACTGGTATCTGGATATTGGAAGCATTGTTCATGTGGCAAACGACAAGAACTTGTTCAAGTCGTATGAAGTAGTGGGGGAGGGATGCAATCTCTTTATGGGAAACTCTTCCTCAACTAAAGTGCTGAGAAAAGGGAGTGTGGAAATTAAGTTCACCTCCGGGAAACTCCTAACACTTGAAAATGTCCACTATGCTCCAGAAGTTCGAAAAAAATTTAATCTCTATAGATCTACTGTCACGAAATGGCTTTAAGATTGTTATTGAGTCTGGGATTGTAACTGTGACTAAAGGAAAAATCTTTGTAGGAAAAGGGTTTGCCACTGGTGGTATGTTCAAGATGAGCATAAATGAAGCTACTACTTATGTTTATATGGTTGACTCCTATTTTCTTTGGCATTCAAGATTAGGACATATAAATTCTCGTTGCATTCATAATATGAATAACTTTGGTCTTCTTCCTTGTCATGTTAGAATAGAACTTAAACATAAGTGTGAGACATGCATTCAAACTAAGTTAACTAGACTCCCGCTTCCTAGTGTAGAAAAGAATTATAAATTGCTTGAATTAGTGCATTCTGATGTGTGTACGATGGATAATGTTTTAAGTCGTGGTGGCAATAGGTACTTCATTACCTTTATAGATGATTACTCAAAATTTTGTTATGTTTATTTAATGAAACATAAATCTGAAGCATTTTCCAAATTTCTTCTTTATCTTGCTGAAGTACAAAATAGGTTTAAAACAAAAATTGTACATTTAAGAAACAGACCTGTATAACTCATTCTACAATGGAATCTGAGTTTATTGCTTTCGCATCTGCTTGTAGAGAAACTGAATGACTTAAGAATATGCTAGTGGATACTCCACTAGGTAAGAAGCCTATACCTGCTATTTCAATGTTTTGTGATAGCCAATCAACTATATGTAAAGCAGGTAATATGAAATACAATGGGAAGTCTAGACATATTAGTCTAAAACACAGGTTTATAAGACAAATGACTGATGACAATATTATTTCATTGAAATATGTGAAGTCATGTCAAAATTTGGCAGACCCATTTACGAAAGGCCTTTCGAGAGATGTCATCAATAAAACATCGAGGGGAATGGGAATTAAGCCAATTAAGTCATCACCTAAGGATACCCAACCTAGAGCGCTGGAGATCCCACATGCATAGGTTCAATGAGAAACGAATTGGTGAATGACAGATATTGAGCATATTTATGTAAGCCCTGTGTGCTCATGAGCTGTAACTAATATGAGGGTTGAGCTAATAGCTCTTAATGAGTTTGTAGGCCTTAAGGCTAAGGTGTGTGTTACAGTACACCTAGACAAACTCACCTATATGAGTGTAGAAATATGAGCCGTTTCTTATGAGAATTGGCAATTCTCTAGAGCACTCATGAATCCAGGAAAGCACAAGGCTCTAAATGTGCCAACATGAAATCCACACAATCGAACTTTTGGAAACCTATGTATGATTGAAAACTCAGTTAACAATATAAGGAGCTAAGTTCAAGGTAAGTCCACTTAGCACCTTGGTTAATTTAGGTTTTCTTTCAAATAGTGGGGGTTCAAGTCATGCAGACACTCTCACTGATGCATAAGTTTCTATGCAAGCCAAATATATTTTAAAACTAGTGGGGGATTGTTAGGAAAGTTTTAAAATTGATGATTTCTTTCCACCAAAAGTGTTTTAAAAAGTTTAGTCCCATATCTAAGAGAAATCAGTTTTTCTAGTTGTTTAAATATAGACTTTGTTCTCTATTCTTTACTTTGGTAAGCCTTGTGTCCATGGGTGGCTTGCAGACGTTGTTGCGCATCGTGCAGCAACGGACAAGCAGTTCGCGCGCGCGCGCTTGTTGCGCAAGGGCGCTTGTGGCGCAATGTGGCGTTTTGATGGCGCACTTTGCACTTCGCACGCTCGCAGCGGTGCGATGTGCATATGAGGTGCAAATATCCGTTTTGATTTTTTGGTTTTGAGATATCTGGCCGTTTGAAAAGTTTTAATGTCATTTATATTGAGTTTTAGGAGCTTTGTGACTGTTGGACGGTTTTGGAGGCCTTTGATTAACAATCAAAGGTGGGTGACCGTTCAGGTATCTTTTCGTCCTATTTTCAAACCGTTAGATTTATGGCCATTAATCTCATTTATCGCAAAACGTTTTGGCATCTCTAAAAGTCTATAAATTCTTCTATTTTCGTCTTTTGAAGAACATCAGAATCTCTGACTCTCCAGTTTTCTCCTTTCTTTCTTCTCGGATTGGCTTGCAGAGTTCATGTGTGGTAGAGGTCATCTGTTCTTGCAAAGCAGTGACTCTCTTGAGGTTCAAGCCTAGTTGTATCCTGGGAACTCAGTCGTAACAAAACCCTTTTTCGCATCTTCGGAATTTTCGGAGTGGGGCGATTGAAGTTCTAAAGATAGCGATCTTAAGAACGTGCCTCTAGGCTTGAAATCTCTTTTCAGAAATCCAATTTTCACTAGGTTTCTATAACAATTTTAGAACTTCAATTATGGCCTCTGGTTCGACATCCAACTCCATCAATCTGCTTAGCCGTGACCTTGAAAAACTCGATCGATTTGATGGGTCAAACTTCAAGCGGTGGCAATCAAAGGTATCGTTCTTGTTGTCCGAGCTGCATATCGATTAAGTCCTCAAAAAGCCCTGTCCCACTGTCGTTGCTGGAGAAGTTGAGACAGAAGAACAGAAGAAAGAGCGAGAGAAGTGGCATACTGACAACTACAGATGCAAAGGGCATATCCTGAACACTTTAGCCGATTCACTCTTTGACCTGTATTCACCATTGGAGTCGGCTGGAGAGTTGTGGAATGCACTCGAGATCAAGTACAATGCAGAAGATGCTGGTAACAAAAGGTTTATCGTAGATGAGTATGTTAATTTTTCTATTGTTGATGATAAGCCAATACTTGCTCAAATTCATGAGATGCCAATACTGGCCTATAAGATTAAAGGAGAAGGTATGTATCTTGATGATGACTTCCAAGTTGCTGTCATCATTGGGAAGCTGCCGGATTCCTGGAAAGAATATAGGAATCACCTAGAACATAAAAATGAGAAAATCACTTTAGATGGCCTTCTTAAGGACATCCGAATTGAGGAAGAGACTCGTCTTCGTGACAAAAAGAATTCGAGTCCTAAAGAAGGTTATCCTAAAGTGAATTTTGTTAGTAACAAGAGTGGCAAAATCATGAAAACCCAGAAAATAAAAAAGAATTTTGTGAAAAGAAAAAAGCCAACTGATAAAAAGAAAATTAGTTGCTATGTTTGTTGCAAGTTTGGCCATTTTGCTAGAGAATGCAGAGAACGAAAGAGGACTGGTCCTAAGCCAAATGAGTCAGAAGAAAGGCTTGTTGCTGTAATCTCTGAAACCTTTATGGTGGCTGCAAATAAGGACTGGTATCTGGATATTGGAAGTATTGTTCATGTGGCAAACGACAGGAACTTGTTCAAGTCGTATGAAGTAGTGGGGGAGGGATGCAATCTCTTTATGGGAAACTCTTCCTCAACTAAAGTGCTAGAAAAAGGGAGTGTGGAAATTAAGTTCACCTCCGGGAAACTCCTAACACTTGAAAATGTCCACTATGCTCCAGAAGTTCGGAAAAATTTAATCACTGTAGATCTACTGTCACGAAATGGCTTTAAGATTGTTATTGAGTCTGGGATTGTAACTGTGACCAAAGGAAAAATCTTTGTAGAAAAAGGGTTTGCCACTGGTGGTATGTTCAAGATGAGCATAAATGAAGCTACTACTTCTGTTTATATGATTGACTCCTATTTTCTTTGGCATTCAAGATTAGGACATATAAATTCTCGTTGCATTCATAATATGAATAACTTTGGTCTTCTTCCTTGTCATGTTAGAATAGAACATAAACATAAGTGTGAGACATGCATTCTAACTAAGTTAACTAGACTCCCGTTTCCTAGTGTAGAAAAGAATTATAAATTGCTTGAATTAGTGCATTCTGATGTGTGTACGATGGATAATGTTTTAAGTCATGGTGGCAATAGGTACTTCATTACCTTTATAGACGATTACTCGAAATTTTGTTATGTTTATTTGATGAAACATAAATCTGAAGCATTTTCCAAATTTCTTCTTTATCTTGCTGAAGTACAAAATAGGTTTAAAACAAAAAATGTACATTTAAGAAACAGACCTGTATAATTCATTCTACAATGGAATCTGAGTTTATTGCTTTGGCATCTGCTTGTAGAGAAGCTGAATGGCTTAAGAATATGCTAGTGGATATTCCATTAGGTGAGAAGCCTATACCTGCTATTTCAATGTTTTGTGATAGCCAATCAGCTATATGTAAAGCAGGTAATATGAAATACAATGGGAATGGATTCAACGAAAACCATGTATCCACCAATTGATTTTCTATCGTCAATACAACCTCCCCAATCTGAGTCCGAGAAGGTGAAAATTTGTAAGTTCTTGGATTTTAAGATATGAAGGCTTAGATCCAAACTACCTTTAAGATAACGGAGAATCCTTTTAGTGACCCCCCAATGAGTCATCGTAGGCGAATGCATGAATTGACAAACTTTGCTTACTAAAAATGCTAAGTCTGGTCTTGTCAAGGTGGCATACTGAAGGGATCCCACAAGTTGACGATACTAATTGGATGGGTCTGGAAATGGATCACCATCCGAAATTGAAAGCTGAGCCAAAGAGGAAAGAGGAAAACTCATCGGTTTGGCTCCATCCATCCCAAATTTCTGAAGAAGGTCCACTATATTTTCTCTGATTTAAGAAAATTCTTGATTGAGTAAGAACAACTTTGTTGTCAAGAAAGAAGTGAAGCGAGTCAACCCAAGGCTGAAATTAGATGGGCGACATGAATATTGGAGTTGCCAGTAATAATAATGTCGTCAATATATATTAATACATAGGTAAGCCGAGGTCCAGATTTTTGAATAAACAAAGATGGATTAGTTCGAGATCCACAAAATCCAAGATTCTCCAAAAATGTGTTACACCAACCTTGTGAAAAATGGATTTCAGAAAAGAGATTTCAAGCCTAGAGGCACGTTCTTAAGATCGCTATCTTTAGAACTATAATCTCCCCACTCCGAAAATTCCGAAGATGCGGAAAAGGGTTATGTTACGACGGAGTTCCCAGGATACAACTAAGCTTGAACCTCAAGAGAGTCACTGCTTCGCAAAAACAGATGACCTCTCCCACACATGAACTCTGCAAGCCAAACCAAGAAGAAAGAAAGGAGAAAACTGGAGAGTCAGAAATTTCGATAATTCAAAAGACGGAAAAGGAAGAGATTTATAGACTTGTGAGAAAGGCCAAAATGTTTTGAGATAAATGAGATTAATGGTCATAATCCAGACAGTTTGAAAATAGGATGAAAAAGTCCTTGAACTTTCACCCACCTTTGACTGTCAATCAAAGGCCTTCAAAACCATCCAACAGTCACCATGCAACATAAACTCAATATAAATGCTATTAAAACCTTTCAAACGGCCAAATATCTCAAAACCGAAAATCCAAAACAGACATTTGCACCGCTGCGAGCGTGCAAAGTGCACCATCAAAACGCCACATTGCAACTCAAGCGCCCTTGCGCGCGCATGCGCGTGTGCGCGAACGGCGCGTCCGTTGTTGCACGATGCGCAGCAACGTCCGCAATCTACCTAAAGACTCATGGCTTACCAAAGTAAAGAATAGATAACAAACTCTCTATTTAAACCTCTTGAAAAACTTTTCTCTCTTAGATATGGGACTAAACATTTTTTAAAACACTTTTGGTAGTAAACAAAATCATCAAGATTTAATATTTTAAAACTTTCCTAACAATCCCCCACTAGTTTTAAAATATATTTGGCTTGCATAGAAACTTATGCATCTGCATGACTTGAACCCCCACTATTTGAAAGAAAACCTAAATTAACCAAGGTGCTAAGTGGAATTACTTTGAACTTAGCTCCTTATATTGTTAACGGAGTTTTCAATCATACATAGGTTTCCAAAAGTTCGATTGTGTGGATTTCATGTTGGCACATTTAGAACCTTGTGCTTTCCTGGATTCATGAGTGCTCTAGAGAATTGCCAATTATCATAAGAAACGGCTCACATTTCTACATTCATATAAGTGAGTTTGTCTAGGTGTACTGTAACACACACCCTAGCCTTAAGGCCTACAAACTCATTAAGAGCTATTAGCTCAACCCTCATATTAGTTACAGCTCATGAGCACACATCAGTAATGGACTTACATAAATATGCTCAATATCTATCATTCACCAATTTGTTTCCCATTGAACCTATGCATGTGGGATCTCCAACGCTCTAGGTTGGGTATCCTTAGGTGATGACTTAATTGGCTTAATTCCTATTCCCCTCGATGTTTTATTGATGACATCTCTCGAAAGGCCTTTCGTAAATGGGTCTGCCAAATTTTGACATGACTTCACATATTTCAATGAAATAATATTATCATCAATCATTTGTCTTATAAAACTGTGTCTTAGACTAATATGTCTAGACTTTCCATTGTATTTCATATTACCTGTTTTACATATAGCTGATTGGCTATCACAAAACATTAAAATAGCAGGTATAGGCTTCTCATCTAGTGGAATATCCACTAGCATATTCTTAAGCCATTCAGCTTCTCTACAAGCAGATGCCAAAGCAATAAACTCAGATTCCATTGTAGAATGCGTTATACAGATTTGGTTCTTAGACCCCCATGCAACGGTTTCTCCGCCAAGGGTAAAAACCCAACCACTCGTAGACTTGGAATCTTCAAAGTCGGTATTCCAACTTGCATCACTATACCCTTCAATAATAGCAGGAAACTCGGTATAGTGAATTCCATAGTCTAAAGTATGTTTTAGATATCTAAGAATCCTGTTCATTGCATTCCAGTGTTGATGACCAGGATTATTAGTGTATGTACACACTTTACTCATTGCATAGGCAATATCAGGCCTTGTGCAGTTCATTGCATACATAAGACTACCTACAACACTGATATATTTTAATTATTGAACACTTGCACCAACATTAGGAGTCAATTTTATATTTGGATCATATGGGGTGCATGTTGGTGAACTATTAAGATATCCATACTTTGTAAGAATTTTCTCAATATAATGTGATTGACATAATACAATGCCATTTTTATTTTTTATGATTTTGATTCCTAAAATAACATTTGCAACACCCAAGTCTTTCATACAAAACAAGGAAGATACATATCTTTTTGTTTGATTTATGCATTCACTATTGTTACCCAAAATAAGCATATCATCAACATATAAACAGATAATAATAATTGAGCTACTATCTACTTTACTGTAGACACATTTGTCAGCATCATGAATTTTAAAACCATTATGTACCAGAGAACTATCAAATTTTTAATGCCATTGCTTAGAGGCTTGCTTTAATCCATATAAGGATTTCTCAAGTTTGCAAACTTTGCGCTCTTGCCCTAGCACTACAAAACCTTCAAGTTGCTCCATATATATCTTTTCATCTAATTCTCCATTCAAAAAGGCAGTTTTTACGTCCATTTGATGGATTTGAAACTTATATATGGCAGCCATGGCAATCAGAATTCTAATAGTAGATATTCTGGTTACAAGAGCAAAAGTATCAAAATAATCAATACCTTCTTTTTGTTTAAAGCCTTTTGCAACCAAACATGCTTTAAATTTATCGATTGTACCATCAACTTTTAATTTCTTTTTGAAAATCCATTTGTAGCCAATAGTTTTGCAGCCAATAGTTTTGCAACCAACAGGTAAATCCACTAATTTCCAAACATTATTAGACATAATTGATTCTATTTCATCATTAATAGCTTCTCTCCAAAATGCAGCATCTTGAGAAGACATAGCCTCTTGAAAAGACATAGGATCATTCTCAATTAGAAATGTATAAAAGTCAGGACCAAAATTAGTTGGTTTTCTAATGCGTTTACTGTGTCTAACTTCAGTTTCTGGTTCATTAGCACAATCATTAGAATATTCAATCATGTCATTAACATGATATTCATCTACTGTAATGTGATTGCCATCAAGAAGAGAATCAAATGCATTTTTATGTTCTATGAAAGATGCATCTTTAGATTCTATAATAACATCATTAACAATGTCCAGAAATCTATATGCTTTACTATGTTCAGCATACCCAACAAATGCACATTTAAATGCTTTAGGTCCAACCTTCTTCATTTTATTTTCTGGAATTTTAACATATGTTAAACAACCCCAAACACGAAAATAACTAAGATTAGGTTTCTTACCAAAACATAATTCATAAGGTGATTTTTCAGATTTGGAATAAAGAACTCAGTTAAGAATATAACAAGCAGAAAGTATATCCTCTCCCCATAAGTTGGAATGCAAACCCGTATTAAGAAGCATAGCATTAATCATTTCTACAAGTGTTCTGTTTTTCCTTTCTGCTACTCCATTTTGTTCAGGAGTTCTAGGTGCTGAAGTTTGATGGATAATGTCATTATCTCTACAGAATTTATAAAATTCTCCTCCTAAGTATTCACCTCCTCTATCTGTTCTTAAATGTAAAATATTTGTTTTAAACCTATTTTGTACTTCAGCAAGATAAAGAAGAAATTTGGAAAATGCTTCAGATTTATGTTTCATCAAATAAACATAACAGAATTTCGAGTAATCATCTATAAACGTAATGAAATACCTATTGTCACCACGACTTAAAGCATTATCCATCGTACACACATCAGAATGCACTAATTCAAGCAATTTATAATTCTTTTCTACACTAGGAAACAGGAGTCTAGTTAACTTAGTTTGAATGCATGTCTCACACTTATGTTTATGTTCTATTCTAACATGGCAAGGAAGAAGACCAAAGTTATTCATATTATGAATGCAACGAGAATTTATATGTCCTAATCTTGAATGCCAAAGAAAATAGGAGTCAATCATATAAACAGAAGTAGTAGCTTCATTTATGCTCATCTTGAACATACCACCAGTGGCAAACCCTTTTTCTACAAAGATTTTTCCTTTGGTCACAGTTACAATCCCAGACTCAATAACAATCTTAAAGTCATTTCGTGACAATAGATCTGCAGAGATTAAATTTTTCCGAACTTCTGGAGCATAGTGAACATTCTCAAGTGTTAGGACTTTTCTGGAGATGAACTTAATTTCCACACTCCCTTTTTCCAGCACTTTAGTTGAGGAAGAGTTTCCCATAAAGAGATTGCATCCCTCCCCCACTACTTCATACGACTTGAACAAGTTCCTGTCGTTTGCCACATGAACAATACTTCCAGTATCCAGGTATCAGTCCTTATTTGCAGCCACCATAAAGGTTTCAGAGATTACAACAACAAGTCTTTCTTCTGACTCATTTGGCTTAGGACCAGTCATCTTCTGTTCTCTGCATTCTCTAGCAAAATGACCAAACTTGCCACAAACATAGCAACTAATTTTCTTTTTATCAGTTGGATTTTTCCCTTTCACGAAATTCTTTTTGATTTTATGGGTTTTCATGATTTTTCCACCCTTGTTACCAACAAAATTCACTTTAAGATAACCTTCTTTAGGACTCAAATTTTTTTTGTCATGAAGACGAGTTTCCTCCTCAATTCGGATGTCCTTAAGAAGACTATCTAAAGTGATTTTCTCATTTTATGTTTTAGGTGATTCCTATATTCTTTCCAGGAATCCAACAGTTTTCCAATCATGACAACAACTTGGAAGTCATCATCAAGATACTTACTTTCTCCTTTGATCTTATAGGCCAGAATTTGCATCTCATGAATTTAAGCAAGTATTGACTTATCATCAACAATAGAAAAATTAACATACTGATCTACGATAAACCTTTTGTTACCAGCATCTTCTGCATTGTACTTGATCTCGAGAGCATTCCATAACTCTCCAGCCGACTCCAATGGTGAATACAGGTCAAAGAAAGAATCGACTAAAGTGTTCAGGATATGCCCTTTGCATCGGTAGTTGTCAGTATGCCACTTCTCTCGCTCTTTCTTTTGTTCTTTTGTCTCAACTTCTCCAGCAATGACAGTGAGACATGGCTTTTTGAGGACATAGTCGATATGCAGCTCAGACAATAAGAAAAAGACCTTTGATTGCCACCACTTGAAGTTTGACCCATCAAATCGATCGAGTTTTTCAAGGTCACGACTAAGCAGATTGATGGAGTTAGATGTCAAACCAGAGGTCATATTGAAGTTCTAAAATTGTTACACCAACCTTGTGAAAAATGGATTTCAGAAAAGAGATTTCAAGCCTAGAGGCACGTTCTTAAGATCATTATCTTTATAACTACAATCGCCTTACTCCGAAAATTCCGAAGATGCGAAAAAGGGTTATGTTACGATTGAGTTCCCAGGATACAACTAGGCTTGAACCTCAAGAGAGTCGCTGCTTCACAAGAAGAGATGATCTCTCCCACACATGAACTCTGCATGCCAAACCGAGAAGAAAGAAAGGAGAAAACTGGAGAGTCAGAAATTCTGATAATTCAAAAGACGGAAAAGGAAGAGATTTATAGACTTGTGAGAAAGGCCAAAATGTTTTGAGATAAATGAGATTAATGGTCATAATCCAGACGGTTTGAAAATAGGACGAAAAAGTCTTTGAACGGTCACCCACCTTTGATTGTCAATCAAAGGCCTTCAAAACCGTCCAACAATCACCATGCAACATAAACTCAATATAAATGCTATTAAAACCTTTCAAACGGCCAAATATCTCGAAACTGAAAATCCAAAACGGACATTTGCACCTCGCACCAGTGCGAGCGTGCGAAGTGCGCCATCAAAACGCCACATTGCGCCTCAAGCGCCGGCGTGTCCGTTGTTGCACGATGCACAGCAACATCCGCAATCCACCTAAAGACTCATGGCTTACCAAAGTAAAGAATAGATAACAAACTCTCTATTTAAACCTCTTGAAAAACTTTTCTCTTTTAGATATGAGACTAAACATTTTTCAAAACACTTTTGGTAGTAAACAAAATCATCAAGATTTAATATTTTAAAACTTTCCTAACAAAATGAACTTAGGCGATGAAACCATGCTCTAGGTGCCAGTTTGAGCCCATATAAGGCCTTTCGACAAACATGATGAGGATGTTGAGAACTCACAAATTCTTGGAGAAGACCATGAATAAACACATTATAAACTGCCAGTTGTCGAATTGACCAACCCAAGGTTACCATAATGGATAACAATGAGCGAATGGTTAAAGCTTTAACAACAATTCTGAATATTTCAAAGTAGACTCATTCCCCTCTTTTTGTGTTAAGCCCTTAGCAACCAGCCGGACTTTGTAATGTTCAATCTCCCCATTAGCTCGAAGCTTGATTTTAAATATCCATTTGCAGCTGATTATATTGTGATTGAGACGAGGAGGTACAAGATCCCAAGTCTTGTTCCCAATCCACCATGCAGTAAAAAGCCAGCAACACCACACAAAATATCATCTCTTGCTCTCGGGTGGTAATTGCGGATGGAGTAAGTCCCTTGTGAAGATACTTGATGAATGAAAGAGATGCCAAGATGCTGCCATGATGAAGTGAATAGAGCCTGAAAATAAGGGTAGTATCATAGCAAGTCTCGGGTGGATTCAACATCTGCACCACATATGCAACAAACCCTAACCATGTAGAATCCACGACTAGACAGATTTTCGTGGGTCAAAACGCCATCCATGACCACCAACCAAGCAAATTGCTTTGATTTAGGGGACGACCCATTAGCCCACAGACATTTTTCCGATAAAGGGTTGATCCCCACAATTCCAAACGCTAGACAAAAGGAAGCCACAGAGTGCTCACCTGAAGTGGAATGAGCCCAACTGCAAACAGCACTGCCATCGCCTAAGGATACCAAACCTGATGTGAACTGGGGCCATATTTTACATCATTGAATCCAAACCCCCAAAGAGGACCGCCTCGCCCTGGCCGGAAACCAGTCACACGGTAGGCCTTGCAAGGCATATTTCGATTTGAAATATGGGGCCAGATCACCTTCATTTCGACAAATAGACCACCACAATTTTGACAACAATGCCATATTATTCAAAGAGAGTGAGGAGATCCTCAGACCACCTCTTTTTGTATGGCAACCCCAGACCAAGCAGCCAATGTCAATTTAAAAAGTTTGTCTTTGTGTACATTGTAATTATTATTATTATTATTATGGTTTAGATGTTTTATTACATGTTGAGAGGGTGAAGCAATAGGTATTCATATATAGTGCAAAATTCTCCTCCTCGTTGCTCATGAAGGACAATTTCTCATTAGACTTGGAAGTCATTTTTTATGTAACAGCTTTGCATGCAAATCCCCGACTGCTATCCATCTATATCGACATTTCTGGGTGGACACAACACCCATATCTAGAAATGCAAAGATAGATGAAAGCCAAAGAATCGTTAAGCTGCATATGATGTAAAGTTTTTTAGTGGTCAACTCTTATATCCCGTGAATAACACATCGGAATGCAGAGGGTGCTCACGAGTATGGAAATTCTTTATGAGCATTAGTAAGCATCACTTAGGCTGCCCACCTTGTGGCTCAACCTCGCACCCTTGTTAGAGGCTCAACGAGGGTATGTCGAGTGATGATAATTCATCTTAGCTAGAGAGCTTCACTACATCAAACTAACACCTGGTTTAGGTTGAAAAAAGATCTTCTTGGTAGTAGCGGGGGTTTTCTCGCAGGATGCACTGTGCTCTTCAGAGCCAGCATATGCCAAAATGCAACGTGTGCCACAAAAACAAGGTTTCTGTGAAAATGCATGAAGTACTAAGCATTTTTGCAGGCATCATCATTATTACATAAACACTATCTTTTCTTTTCCCGGCAGAAAGAGAGGGCAATTTTCAACGTCCTTTCTTTTCTGCTAAAAGCTTTCTCATCAGGTAGAAACCCTTGAGCGGAGTCTTCTTCCCCTGCACACAAATAAGTAAGCCTTGAGAAAAAGACATGCTCCAATTATTGATATTATTATCCTCTTCAATCCTAAATGCTTTATAAACTGACTCACCTATCTAGGATTAGGGAGATCTTAGGGACTGTCATTGTTACCTTTTTTCTTTTTTTGAAACGCAAGCTACTGGGGTTTGAACATGCAAAGGCCCACCACAAAGAGACGTGCACTGACAGCTCCTACCAACCACGCGGTGCCACTGTTGGTGTGTCATTGTTACTTATTAAGAACAATGACCTCTTTGGTTTGTTCTGAAGAGGGTGATGATGAGGATTGTATTTAGGATCAAGAAGCGAAGATTCATGCCAAAGTGAGAAACTCCATCTCAGTCCCACACTTTTTTTGACAGAGAAAGCCTTAGGCTGACCCTTACCAGTTATACAACCATACCATTTGGGGTTCGAACTTGCAACGTCCCAACACAAGGTGGCTTGCACTAACTGCTCCTGCCAAACAAGAGCCCCCGTTGGTCTTAGTCCCACATTTACCCCCAGCCCAAAGGGTGCACTTGTTTTAAGGTTTTCTGGTTCAAACGGCTGAATTACGATCGGACTCATTATTTTCATATATAGACAACAAAACAAGATCTGAAATATATAATCAAGATGGATGCCAGACAGACTTTTCTCCATTGATTTTGTTTTTTATTGCATTTTTTATCCAAGCCATATTTGTATATGGATCAAATCTAATTGTTTGTATCGTATTCATGTGTATCGGTTTGAATAGGCCGATTTTGTATCTTACTGTATTGTTTATTTTTTTTAATTATTTTAATATTTCATAAATTTTTAAACTTTTCAATGCTTTTAATATAAAAAAGTAAATATGACTGATCCAGCTCCATTTGGTTCCAGTTCAAATCGATTGATTCTCTGAATCGATTCAAGTTTGAAACAGATACTGATAACATTGGTTTATACATTTAATAAGCTCTCTCTCCCTCTCCAGGCAGAGGCCTAGAGCTATATCACAACGATTGGTGGATAAGGTGACATTTGACACAGCTTTGACTCGGAAATTTGAATTTTCCTTTTTTCTTTACAAAAAATTTTAATCAATAAAACATTTTTTTGGATTATACAACAACTATGCCTTCATCTCAAAACAATTGGGGTCGGCGATATGAACCAAAAAATATAATCATTTTGGGTCTTTCACATGAATCCTTCTCCTTCAATCATTTCTATTCAATGTCATTACCTCGGTGAGGTTTAAAGCATTCATATCCTTCCCTATCATCTCCATCCATGTTTTTTTAGGTCGACCTTTTTTAACTAATGTATTTTTTCATTTCTTTATTCTTCTAACTGAAGCATCATTAGGTCTTCGCCGAATATGTCCAAACTACCTTAAACGATTCTCTTATCTTATTTTCAATGAGTGCAACACCTACCTTCTTACTTATTTCCTCGCTTCGAATCTTATCTTTTATTGTATTTTCACACATCCATTTTATCTTTTTGGATTATAATAGTTAAAAATAAAGTTTTACTGAAATAATAAAAAATAATAACATTTATTAAGAAATATTTAAATAAGGGTTGTACGTGTCATATCTGCGCCAAAATGTCTGAACGTGTCAGATCGTGTCCACAGGGACACGAAACAAAGACGGTGTGTCCCAGATGACATAGGCGCAACGTCGCTTTTTCGGGGGCTTCTCTTTTCTCGCCCTCACTTCCTCCCTTGCCTTGTTCTGCAAGGCGATCGAGAGAGAGATAGAGAGAGAGAGATATGAGCGAATCGGAGGAGGCCCCGCGTCGCCGATCCGTCGTGAATGAGTACCGGAAGAAGCTGCTCCAGCACAAGGAGCTCGATTCCAGGGTCCGATCAAGTACGCCAATCCCTTCAATTATTTTCCGGATTTACTCTGATTCTCCTCTTTTTTTATGTTTTTTTTTTCTCTTTTCAGAAATTTGAAGCCTTACGCTTCGGTTATGTTGATCAACCAATTCAATTATCTCCTTTTTTTCGTTTCACTTGGTATATTTTTAGGGTCTGAGCGGATAGTTTGATCAAAAACCGTTTTTTTTTTTTTGGATTTTTTAGGGTTTTTATAGACTTGTGGTTGGGTGTTTATGTTTTGGTGCCTCAAGGCCGCCTCCTTTTTTTTTAATTTGGGTTACTTCGTTTGATAGCCGATATGCGTGTGATCGAACGTTTGTGAGCATTTTGTGAATTTTGATTGGGACTCTTGTTGAGGCTTCCTTTTCTGCAGAATCAAGGAGCTTCCTTGCTTCCTTTAGTGTTTACTCATGAATGCGTTCCAAAAAAAATGGGTTGAAAGAGTGATTTTTCTTCGAAGATATGCTGCAGAAGCGACGGGTTTTTGTATTGAAGTATCGTATGAGACAGACGGTGGATGATTTCTATTAAGAGACATTTGTGAAGTTGCATAGTGGTCTTGCATTCATCTTGTTTTGTTTGAGAGGTTCTTTGGTAAATCCTGGTGCAATTTTTGCATCAGCTAGACATCAAAGATCAATATCACATTTCCCATGTGACCTTGGCTAATTTTCTTTCAGTCATGACTTTGGTGGTGTAATGCTGATAAAATCCAATACACATGCAAGAACACACTTTCAATCAAGCGGAATACTTGATTGAATCACGGATCCACCCAGGTCTAAAGAATTGTTATTGCATATATTTACTCATGAAAATGAGTTGAAAAACTACAAGGCCTTCAAGGCCTATTTATAATACAAAGCTATGTCACATGGGTACGGGGTGGGGCACTTTCAAAAAACTTGGGTGTGGGGGTGGGGGGTGCGGCAAAAACATAAAAAATTATATATATATATATATATATATATATATATATATATATATATAGTCTAAAAGTTGGACATAAATGACCTTAGGTGCATTGACTGTACCCAGGGTCAGGTTGACCGCATCGGGTGCCGGTGCGGGTGCGACGTGGGTGCGGCACCTAGTTGAAGAGTCCCTGTGACATAGATACAAAGCCTCATGGGGAACAACCCAAAGTAGCTCTTGGGCTGCTCCCACCAGTCATAAATCTCCCACAACTACGCTGGAGCTGCTCCCAATACTTCAAAAATTGAAAAAGTAAAAAATGAATAACAAAAAAAGTAAAAAACAGAAAAAAAAAATAGATTGTCAGCCCCTAATGGGCTGATGCCTATTACAGTGAAAATACCAAAATACCCTTGATGGGTATTTTGATTTACAGTTAAGTATATATATATATATACATATGTGTATATGTATATCTTAACACCCCTCCTCAAACTCATGGTACAACCATCGAGAGTTTGTCAAGTAGGAAGTGAAATATGGGTGACGATAGCACTTTGGTGAAGAAATCCACGAGTTGGTATTCTGATGAAACATAAAGCAATGTGATAGTCTTTTACAGGAACTCTTCACGAACGTAGTGGCAATCCATCTCAATGTGTTTTGTTCTCTTATGAAATGTATGATTGCTTGCAATGTATACATCGCTCTTATTGTCATAACACAATTTTGAAGGTTTTGCAGTATGAACCCCAAAGTCTTTGAGAAGTTGTCTCAGCCAAACTAACTCAGACGTAGTGGTCGCCATTGCACGATACTCAGCTTCAGTGGATGAGAGTGATACCTTCTGCTCCTTTTTGCATCGCCATGAAATTGGAGTCACCTACAAATACATACATAAACCAGTGGTTGAGCGTCTATCATTGACATCCCTTCCCCAATCAGAATCAAAATATGTAATGACTTCTAGTGAAGAAAATAATGATAAAAAAAACCTAAGATTAATAGATTTTTTAATATATTTAACAATTGTTATTACATCGCTCATATGCATTGTAGTGGGAGCATGCTGAAATTGACTAGCAGAATGAATAGCATGAGATATATCAGGGCGGGTAATAGAAAGATAAGATAAAACTCAAATCATCTGTCTGTAGGGCGTTGGATCTTGCAAAGGCTCTCTATAATGTTTTTTCATTTTGGCGTTTATGACTTCTGGAGTGTCGACCAATTTTTCATCCGAGAGTCCTGATCTTTTAATGATCTCGATTGCATATTTATTTTGTGACAAAAAATAACCACGATTTGAGTAAGCAACTTCTATTCCGAGAAAGTATCGTAAAAAACCAAGATCTGTCATACCAAAGTTGGTTTTAAGCACATCTTTGATATGATTAACTCCATGCTTATTATCTCTTGTGATTATTATATCATCTACGTACAATAGTAAAATCACAATCTTTGTATTAGAAGACTTAACAAACAATGTAGTATCAGTAAAAAAAGATTTAAAATGAAGTTGTGTCATCACATCATTGAACCTATCATACCAAGCCTTTAGAGCTTGTTTTAGGCCATACAAGGCCTTACGCAATCGGAGAGTCTCCCCATGTGCTAAAGTCAGGTTAGGTGGAGGATCCATGTACACTTCTTCATCTAGATTATCATTTAAAAATGCATTTTTGACGTTTATTTGAAATGTAGGCCATTTCCTAATTGATGCTATAGCAATGAGAGTTCTAACAGTAGTCATGCGAGCAACTGAGTCAAATGTCTCATCATAGTCAATCTCATATTTTTGACTATATCATTTTGCCACTAACCTAGCCTTATATCTTTCTAATGTTCCATCATACTTAGTTTTTACCTTGTAAACCCATCCGCATCCTATAGTTTTTCTTTATTTAGGTAATGTTTGAATCTCCCAAGTTTTTGCTCTTTCTAATGCTTCTAACTCATCATTCATGGCCTTAACCCATTCATGATGATGCTTAGCTTCATGATATAATTGAGGTTCAGCATATGAGTGAATTGTCATTAGGCAAGATTTATACCTTGGTTCAAAGGAATCGTATGAAACAAATCTACTAGGAGCTTTTGAAATTCTTATGTATTTTTTAAGGCTAAAAGGGTCTTCTTCTTGGCTTTGAGAGTATCTTTCTAAAGCGCATGGTGGATGACCTTCGGTACGTCGAGCATAGGTTTATAAATTATCATGAGATAGGTATATATTGTCCAGGCTTTTACTCACATTCTCATTTGCCTTATGTATGACTTGGCTTTCATGAATATTTTCATATTTATCATTGATTAGATAAAAAAGAAACGAATAGTCACAACTCTCTTAGATATTATTCTTGAAAAAACCTTTTTCATTTTCGAGAAACATAACATTTCGAGAAACATACAATTTGTTTCTTTCAATGTCATAACATCTATATCCTTTTTGGTTTTCAGCATAACCCAAACACACACATTGAATTGCTTTAAGAGATAGATTATAATTCTTGTTGGTAAGAACAAAACATTTGCACCTGAATACCCTCAACCTTTTGTAATCAAGAGACATTTTATAAAGTTTTTCAATAAGAGAAACATTTTCAATATTTTTTAGGGCATTGTATTTATCAAATAGACCACCGTAAGAGCGGCTTCGGCCCAAAAAACTTTGGGAACATTTCTAGATACTAGAAGTGTTCTAGTGGTTTCGATAATATGTCTATGTTTTTTTTTTGGAAGACCATTTTGTTGAGGGGTGTACGAACATGATTTTTGATGTATAATCCCATTTAAGTCAAGATAATTTTCAAATTCTTTTGACATAAATTCTCCTCCGGAATCGGTTCTAAAGATTTGAATATTGGTTTTAAATTGATTTTGTATATGACTATGAAATTTTTTAAAACAATCAAGTACTTTTGATCTGTGTTTTAAAAAGAATATCCAAGGGTGTCTACTATAATCGTCCATAAATACAACATAATAAGAAACGCCTCATTTGGATATGACTGATGTGGGTCCCCATACATCCGAATGCACTAATTCAAATGGATTCTTAGTTATAAGATCTCTTGTTCCAAAAGGTAAAGACTTCATTTTGCCAAGAATGCAATCTTCACATACAAAATTTTTCTTTTCATTTGTAATTTGGTCACACTAGGATGTCCTAGTCTTTTGTGCCAAATTTCTATATCTTTCTTTTCCACAAAATTATAAAATGTCTTTTTTAGTATACATACCTTTAATGAAGAACCAAGTTTCATTGGCTTTCTTGAATTTGGCAAGATTGACGAAAATTTTGAGCTCCACATTATTCATGAATCATGCCAATATTTTGACAAGCTTACTTTCTCAATCTTCAACTTTAAGTTGGTATTCTTAAATAGCTTTGGCTCTTCTTTATTCAAGGTTTTTTCTTTATTTTCCTCCTTTTTGGTAAGCTTCAATTGTGATTTCGGAATGGTTCCACGTACATACCCCAAAAGTCTTTTACCTTTGAGGTTGTTTTCCATAGTGGTTGCCAACAGTCTATAATTGGTTCCATTCAATTTGAATGAAAGATCGATGTTTGTATCTTTCTCAGCCATCGTGGAGGGTGTTGAAGAAGAACAAGTGAATGATATTAAAAACAAATCAAACATAAGAGTACCTCAATAATGCTTTCTCAATCAAGGCTATGATACCATATAATGAGACACTAACGAAAAAATATAACGTCACTAAGTGACTAAGAGATGCTCAAGCATAGAAGCAATAAGCCACTAAAGGGCAAAAATACAATAAGCCACAATGTGGCAATTGATTAACACTACGAGAGAGATAAAAAAAATGTAAACTCTTATTGAGAAAAGCTTAAACAAGCTGACAAAAAAAGTTGTTTTGACAATTCAAGATTGTCCATAACATAGAGGTTTCCTCTTCTATGGCCTTGCCCAATCGGCTTCCCGGACTTGGGATCCTGTATTAGACTATCATTAGATGAGAAAAGTATTTTGCAACCATAGTCCGCAATTTGAGAAATGGATAAGAGGTTTAAGTTCAATTTTAGTACTACTCTAATATTTGGTATGTGAAAGATAGGTGTTTTTTGATAAATACAAAAACTTTTGATTTTCAAAGATGTGTCATCGGCAGTATAAACACAAGAATCATTTGAGTTAAACTTGCATCTGATCAATATGGACTCATTAGGGGTTATATGAAATGAAACACCAGAGTCTAGGATCCAAGAGGTCCTACTATGGTTGTCACTTGTCGATATGGCCGCTCCCGAATAAGAATGAGATTGAGATTTAAGCATAGGTTGCAACGCCTCAATTAATTGAGCTAAGGAGAATGAACCGATGCATTTGGAGTCATCAACTTCACTCATTTCAATCGAAGTCACTCTTTTGTCTTCTTTATAATCCTCCTTTCTTTTGGGACAAAAAGGTTTGATATGTCCCGGTTCATAGCAATGATAACAAATAATTTTTTCACCTTTTTTTGAATCATGATCACCCCTCTTTTCATAGTTGTTGGCGTTTCTATCATTCTCATTTCTTAGAAAATGAGGTGGTTTATAACTCTTCGTATGATTTTTGGGCTTTGACATAGCAAGTATGGATTCTTCATCCTTAAAAGCGGACAGTCTTTTCAATCTATTTTCTTCCATAGTTAATTCTTCAAGTGTTTCAACTATGGAAGGAACCCCACCTCTATGAAGAAGAGCGGATTTAGTTACTTCAAATTCGGGCCTAAGCTCATTTATGAATTGATGAAAATGCTTCGCTTTGATTTGATTTTCACAGAGCTCAACATCTTGTGGGCAATGCCACTTTGGCTCAAGAAGAGCCAATTCATCTCCAAAAATAGAGTGCATTGTAGTACTCTCTTATGCTCATGTCCCCTTGAGTCATTGTCCTCACTTTATTTTGGACATTACAAATATGTGCAATATCCTTAAGACTATACATGTCTTTAAGGTATTTTCATGCATCACTAGCGAAGTCAAACTTTGCCAAACAAGAACATTTGTGAATGTCCATACTATTGATAAGTCATCCAATAATTTTGGAATGACCCATCCTCCATTCCTTCCATCTTTTCTCATATTCGGAAATGACTTTAGCCATTTCCTCTCCTTGAAGCGCAACTTCTTTTTCATTCTTCGATTTTGTAAAGATAAGTTTAGGCTCCTTTTCGGTGTCGTCAACCAACCCCAAAAGCCTATTTTCTCATATTTTATGTTTTACTATGGATGCCCACATCACATAGTTGGTGTCATTTAGGCATACGAGAATGGAGACTATCACTTCCCTCCTATGTCACAGGGATTCAGCTAGCAAGGTGCCGCACCCGCGTCGACGCGGGTGCGGTCAACCCGACCCTGGGTGCGTTGACCGCACCCAGGGCCATTTTGGTGCACGAAAAGGCCCGCAGTTGCATCCACACGAAAAACCCTCTAAAACTTCAAAATCTTTTCGATTTGGGTGTATTACAACCCATTGCAACTTGAAACAGAATACACCCTCAACAATCGTAATAAACCCTACCCTAAATCCCAAATTTTTGATTTGGGGATTCACGACAAACCCAAACCCCCAATTTTTCGAGTTGAGAGTTACAGTAAATCCAAAGCATGCTTGAAAACTCAGTAGTTGTGCGAAATCACAGTAAAACCTACCTTAACCGGCGAGGAGGTTGTTGTCGTGAGAGTGGAGGTTTGTCGGTGCCGCTACTGTCGAGCTCGAGCCGAGAGGGAGAACGAAAAAACAGAGGAAGATGAGAGGCAGGGGGGAAAAAGAGATAGAGGGAAATGTAGAGGGCATCGATTGCTCCTGCTGGCGTGTGCAAGAACAAGAGCGTGGGAGGCAGAGAGTGGAAGAGAAGGGGTTTGGGACCCCTATTTGAGGACGGTGGTCCCCGAAAAGGTAGGAGCGCCCCCGTCCTCCTGGTGGCTATGCTCCGGCCCCCTCCCCCTTTGCGATTTCACCTTGTGGGAACCACCCTTGTTTTATCGAGCAACCCGTATCGGGTTGCCTTAAATTATACTTTTTTTTCCTCGTAGGGTACGGGCCGAGTCCAAGACCCGGGATCCAGTAGCGAGGTGGATCCGCGGTTCTCTTGCGGTGTGGATCCGCATGTTGGATCCAATTGTGGATCCATACATTAAAATTATTTCTAGATTTTTAATATATGTTTATTATTACATTACTATTATTATTATTCCCTTTTCTAATATATATATATATATTTTTTTATTTATTTATTTATTTATTTTTACATTTTTGCCCCTACCGCACCCCCGCACCCAGGTTTTTTGGAAGTGCCGAATCCCCGCACCCGCACCCGCACCCATGTGACATAGCTTCCCTCTCATTCTCTATTTGCAACAAGAGAAAGCGAAATAGAAGAAAAGGAGGAGAATGAGAGAAAGAGAGAAAGAGAGAAAAGGAATGCAATACAAGACTTTTTAGAGATGGTCTGCTTCCCGATGCAACAATCTGAATTTCAATGTATTTTGCCAAGTCCACGATCCTCCTCTTGATCACGATCTTTCTTCTAACAAACACCTTTTGAAACACCAAAGCTCTGATACCATGTAATGAAGCGGATAAAATCCAATACACACGCAAGAACACAGTTTCAATCAAGTAGAATACTTGATTGAATCACCGATCCACCCACACAAGGGTCTAAAGAATTGTTATTGCATATATTTACTCGTGAAAATGAGTTGAGAAACTACAAGGCCTATTTATAATACAAAGCCACATGGGGAGCAGCCCACAGCTCCAACAGCTACTTTGGAGCTGCTCCCAATACTTCAAAAGTTGAAAAAGTAAAAAGTGAAAAACAAAAAAAGTAAAAAACAGAAAAAAGAAAAATAGATTGTCAGCCCCTAATGGGCTGACGCCTATTACAGTGAAAATACTGAAATACCCTTGATGGGTATTTTGGTTTACAGTTAAGTACATATATGTATATGTACATGTATAGGTATACATATACATATACATATACATACACATACACATACACATACACATACACATACACATACACATACACATACACATATACATATACATACACATACACATACACATATACATATACATATACATATATGTATATCTTAACAGGTGGTACCCACTGGCATTGAGATAGATGGGATGAGCTAGATTACCTTCACTGTGGAACACTGTTTGATACTTGAGTTTATCCCACTTGTCTGGATAGAATGTTGCCTGGCAACACTGCACAACACTGCATAAATGTTGCTTAACTGGATTTTGGTGAGCAACACCTTATTTCAATGCTTGCTTGTTGCTGGTAGAAGTTTGACCTTGCTTTTTCTTTTATCTGTGGAAAAGAAGAGAATAATATTTTTTATTTACTTGGTATCCAGTTGACATCATATGTTTAAAACCATGAAATTCTGAAATTCTGGCTGAAGATTGAAATATCTTGGATTTGACCACAAGGGCTCCGCTCATCTGATAGGTGCAGCTTGTGAATGTCACCAAGTTGATGGGATGTCACAAGTTTGAAACCCATGGGGGCATCCATTGCCAGAAGGTTGAACCGTTGAAGCTGGTTGTACTTTCTGGTCGGCAGGGGGGACCTTAAGGGTTTTATCAACCAGAGGCCTGCCAATGTGCATAGGGGTGGCCAATGGGCCACCCGTCCCGGCCCGATTAGGGCCCGACCCATTTCTTGGTCCGAGCCCGGCCCAGTTATAATGGGCTCAGGTCGGGCTGGGCCTGCTGTGTCCTGTGAAAATTACACAGGGGCACAGCCCAATTAAGGCCCGATTATCTAATCAGTCTGGGCCCGACCCGACTTGATTCAGGCTTGGTCTGCAAAATGCAGCTTGAGGCTGACCTGATATGGGCTGGGTACCCGGCAGCCCGTCAGTCTCCCGGCCTGATGGCCACCTGTAAATGTGTGGTCGGTGGAGGGTTTTTTCCCTTGGCTTAGCAAAAAAAAAGATGTCTTTGATTTTCTTGGTACAGTTTACGAACTCTCTCTCTATGTTTGGTGAATCTTCTGTCTAGTTTCATCATTTATTTGGTCATTCATCTCATTGACTTGTGATGTGTATGCAATCTTTTGGGATTTGAAATACAGCTAGGGAGAATGTACGAGCTGCAAAAAAGGAGTTTGCTAAAACAGAAGATGATTTGAAATCACTCCAGAGTGTTGGGCAGATAATAGGCGAAGTCCTTAGGCCTCTCGACAATGAGCGCTGTAAGTATTACTCAGCTATATCTTGTTCTTGTTAAATAGACAGATAAAGACTTTTGCATTTTCTCCTTATGCTTGCCATGGACTTGCTACTATTGAGCTATAATTGTTGTTAGAGATTACTTAATAGACACGGTTTTGTGGCACTAAAACTTCATTTTTAGTCAGTCTGTGTGCTTGACATAATTCACTTCATTGGTAGTGTTTATTAATTTATTTTTGGGTAATAATCACTTGAACTTGGGTTTTATTTGACCATTGACCAATACTAAACATCTCCTCCTATTATTAAAGGTATGCCTTGTACAAAAAATTACCATCTACAAATACAAAATAAGTAAGGAAGTAACCCTATATGCTAAAAACGTGTATCTCTTAGTTGAACTGTTACAAAGGTGAGTGTGGCCTGTGTAAGAGTGGTAGTTAGTGGTGGTGTTGGTGTAGATATAGCACTGCTTACTTGGTTTTTTAGGTTAAAAATCATTTTATGCCTCCAAACAATCGATTTCAGTGTTTTTTCTTTTCATTAGTTAAAAGAGGGTCATGATTGACATCCAAACATAACCTTATTAGGAGTACCCTTTCATTTATGTTCAGATGGCTGTAGCTGTGATATACTTTTTATTTTTCTAAGAGAAAAATCTGTCTCCTTTGTGAAAGTATCTCCAATAAGATACTAATATCAAGACCTTAATATTCTTGATATTAAACCCACCACGAAAGCACAATAAGAACACTTTACAACACTTGTGCACAAAAAGCACAACCCACAAATAACTCATAAATGCACAAAGGCATAAAAACAATGGAATCGATTTATTGAGAACTTGGGCTTTGACTCAAAGCCATGAAAAATACAAGGGGGTGAAACCCCTATTTATAACAACACAAGAGGAGCCTTGGAGGGGCTCCACTCATAGACGTTGGAGCCCCTCCAACGGTCACAAATGTGACCGTTGGAGAGGGCCCAACGTCTATGCTAGTGGGCCCCCCAAGGTACCTTTTGGTACTTTACAACAACAACAATTGGGGTCAGCGATATGAACCAAAAAAGAAATTCATTTTGGGTCTTCCACATGAATCCTTTTCCTCCAATCATTTCTATCCAATGCCATGTCCTCGGTGAGGTTCAAAGCATTCATATCTTTTCCTATCATCTCCATCCAAGTCTTCCTAGGCCTACCCCGACCTCTTTTAACTAATATATTTTCCCATTTCTCCAACCTTCTAACTGGAGCATCATTAGGCCTTCGCCGAATATGTCCAAACCACCGTAAACGATTCTCTCGCATCTTATTTTCAATGGGTGCAACACCTACCTTCTTACGTATCTCCTCGTTCCGAATCTTATCTTTTATTGTATTTCCACACATCCATCTAAGCATCCGCATCTCAGCTACACTCATTTTTTGAATATGATGTCTCTTGGCAGCCCAACATTCCATACCATATAGTAAAGCGGGTCTAATAGTCGTACCATATAGTACACTCATTTTGGTACTTTACAAAAAGAAAAATAAAAAGAAAAAAAATAAAAATAAAAAACAAATTACAATCACATTCATAAAATGAATGTGCGTAAAATAGAGGAAAAGACTATTCTACCCCTACGGCTAGACAAAGCAGAAATATATATTTTATATATATAATAAGTAGATACATATACATATATATATTAATATATGTGTATGTATTACCTTATATATATAAAATATATATATATTACATTTGAATGATTAGGTATATAATTTAACACCCCTCTCAAACTTAGGGCAGGATGACCAAGAGTTTGCTAAGAAGAAAGTTGAAGCGCGGAGCATACAAGGCTTTAGTGAAGAAGTCCGCCAATTGATATTCGGATGTGACATATGGTAGGTCAATGATTCCTTTGAGGTATGCCTCCCGAACGTAGTGACAATCCATCTCTATGTGTTTGGTTCGCTCATGAAAAGTGTGATTTTTAGCAATATAAATTGCACTTTTGTTGTCACAGCAAAGCTTGGTAAGCCCTTCAATAGTGATCCCCATGTTTTCCAACAACTGATGAATCCAGACAATTTCCATGGTAGTAGTCGCCATAGCATGATATTCCGCTTCAGTTGATGATAGAGACACCTTTTGCTGCTTCTTACATCTCCATGAGATTAATGAGTCTCCTAAGAATACACAAAAACCAGTGGTGGAGTGACGGTTATTTGGGTCACCTCCCCAATCAGAGTCAGTATATGCAATCAATCTTAACTCAGAAGAAGAAGACAGAAAAACTCCCTTATTAATAGTGTGCTTTAGGTATCTTACGACCCGTAAGATAGCACCCATGTGAACCGAAGTTGGTGCATGCTGAAATTGACTTGCCGTATGCACCGCATGTGAGATATCTGGTCTGGTGATACTTAGGTACATCAACGATCCTACTAGTTGCCTGTAGGGAGTAGGATCGGAGAGGGGAACACCATCATCAATCTTCATTTTAGCTCCTACTATAGCAGGAGTTTCACAAACTTTATCATCTGTAATACCTGACCTGTCAATAATCTCAGATGCAAGCTTAGTTTGAGATAGAAAATATCCTCTATGAGAGTAAGCTACCTCAATACCCAAAAAGTAAGTTAAGAAGCCTAAGTCAGACATTTCAAACTTATCCTTTAAAATGGATTTTATGCTTTTAATCCCTTTAGAGTCGCTCCCAGTTATAAGCATGTCATCCATATAAAGTAGTAGAATGACAATCCCTGCATTAGATTTTCTAACAAACAAGGCAGTATCAGTAAAGTAGGATGAGAAATCATTTTCTAACATTATGGAGTTAAACCTATCATACCAAGCTTTGGGAGCTTGTTTTAAACCATAAAGTGCTTTCCGAAGACGAAGCACTTTTCCTTTAGAATACTCCATTCCAGGAGGAGCATCCATATATACTTCTTCGTTTAAATCTCCATTTAAAAACGCATTCTTAACATCCATCTGATAGATGTTCCATTTATTGATTGAAGCAACAGTTATAAGACATCGGACGGTGACCATTCGAGCAACGGGGGCAAAAGTCTCCTCATAATCAATCCCATATTTTTGACCATATCATTTTGCAACTAAGCGGTCCTTATATCTCTCAAGAAACCCATCACTCTTAGTTTTGACTTTAAATACCCATCTACACCTTATTGCTTTCTTGTCTTTAGGAAGGTCTTGAAACTCTCGGGTCTTTGCTTTCTTTAGGGCTTCAAGTTCATTATTCATAGCAACTATCCATTCCGGGCATTTTCGTGCTTCCTCAAAATCCCTAGGTTCTATGTATGAGTGAATGGCGCTTAGACAAGCTCTATATTTTGGTGGAAAAGACTCATATGAGATGAACCTAGAAGGAGGTCTTCTTGATCTTTCGGTTCTACGAAGATTTCCTTCACTTGGAGCGGTAGACTCACTATCATATCTTTCGAGGGCACTTCTAAAAGTACTCCTATCTCTATGAGAGTAAGTTATGGGATCTCTATGTGGTTCTTCATTGATGTGTTGATCAGAATGAGTTTCATCATTTTGATTTGTTTCATCATCACTAGTATCATCATCTTCAGTTAATAAATCAAACAGAAAAGAATAGTCAATATTCTCGTCATTGGTTTCAAGTTTTTCGAAACCACTAACATTTTCCAAGAATCTTACATTTCTGGAAACATATAGTTTATCACTCTTAACATCATAACAGCGAAAACCTTTATGAGTTTCAGAATAACCAAGAAAGGCACAAGGAATGGCCTTAGGAGAGAGTTTTTCATTTCTATCAGTAAGGACAAAACATTTACATCCAAAAACCCTTAACCTGCCATAATCAGGTTCTTTTTCATATAATTTTTCAAATGGGGAAATCTTGTTCAAGTTTTTAGATGGAAGTCTATTTATGAGATAGACAGAAGTAAGAGCGGCCTCCGCCCAAAGTTTTTTCGGAATATTTTGGGAAATGAGCAAAGTTCGTGTGGTTTCAATAATATGCCTATGTTTTCGTTGGGCCAACCCATTTTGTTAGGGGGTTTTGGGACAAGACTTTTGATGGAGAATTCCATAGTTTTCAAGATAGCTTTTGAATTCATTGGAAAGGTATTCACCACCCGAATCGGTTCTAAAAATTTTTAGATTTCCATTGAATTGATTCAAAACCATCATGTGAAATGTTTTAAATGTTGAAAAAACTTCATGTTTATGTTTAAGAAAGTATATCCAACTAAACCTAGTGAAATCGTCCACAAAGATAACATAGTAAGAAAAACCTCCCTTGGATATCACCGGAGCCGGACCCCATACATCGGAGTGAACAATTTCAAAAGGTTTTGTTGTAAACATGGATCTTTGAGGAAAAGGAAGACTTCTCATTTTTCCAAGAATACATTCATTACAAACAAAATTTTCATTACAAAGATGCTTAATAAAAGGCAAATAAGAGATTTTAACAATGTTGGGATGACCCAATCTCTTATGCCATACATGAATATCTTTGTTTTGAGCAACATTACAAAATTGATTCTTGGGAATTTTAAGAAAATCAACATAGTAGAGGTCCCCTCTCCTAGAGCCTTCCCCAATCAATTTCCCGGACTGGCGATCCTGTATCCAACATTTATTAGAAGAGAATTTTATATCGCAACCATAGTCCGAGAGTTGAGAAACGAAAAGTAAATTTAAATTTAGTTTTGGTATAAGACGAATTTTTGGGATAAAGAAGTCTTGTTTTTCAAAATTGCTCATTCCTTTAATTTCAAGAGGGGTTCCATCCGCCGTTGAGACAAAAGATGGAAGACAATTTTTAGAATAATCAGAAAGAAAACAATGGCTTGGAGTCATATGAAACGAAGCACCGGAATCAAATAACCAAGATGTCTTACCAAGAGAGGAAGAGGATGACATAGCGGCTCCAGAAATGCCTTCTTTGAGAAGAGGTTGAAGAGCATCCACAATTTGATGAAGCGAAAGAGGTTCATTTGAAGTTGAAGGCCGTTCCTCCGATTGGGATGCTAAAGCCGCGGCAAGAAATTTCTTCCATTTGGGACAATTGGGTTTAATATGTTCCGGTTCTTTAAAAAAATGGCAAGTTAATTTGCTATAATCTCTCTTGCCATATCGATCATTTTGCCCTTGATTTTTGAAATGGGGCGGTTTGTAGGTCTTCAAATTATTTCCGGGTCTTGACACGGCATTAACCACTTCATAGTCATTTTGAGAAGGTGTAGCAAGAATGCTTGGGTTATTTTTACTAATCCCCATACGTGTTTTCTCACCACTTAGCTTGGTGATGACATCTTCAATAGATGGGGAGGTGAAAGCCGATAGAAGCGAGGACCGAATTTGCTCAAATTCGGGTCTAAGACCATTTAGGAAGTTGAAAAATCGATCTTCCTCTAGTTGTTTGTGCCTTAATTCAATAGTTTCTCCGCTCCATTTTGGTTCGAGCATGGCAAGCTCGTCCCAAATAGATGACAATTCGGCAAAATATTCCCGAATAGATAAATCATTTTGTTGAAGAGTCAATGCTTTCTTTTGGAGATAGTATTTGTGAGACAAGTCCCTTGAAGTATACATTTTTTCAAGGTACAACAAAGCTTCGGAGGCCTTTTTAAACTTAATGATGTTGGCATTGATCTTGGTTTCTACGGACGAAAAAATCCAAGACAATATTTTGAAGTTCTTCATTTCCCACTCATCATGCCTTTTGGAATATTCTTCTAAGGCCTTTTGTCTATCTTCTCCTTCAAGAATCTTAATTTCCCCTTTCTCTATAATAGAAAGCTTGGGTTCGGGTTCCGATATGGAACCTTGAACGTAACCCCAAAGGCCTTTCCCTTTGATATGGGCTTCCATATTGCCGGCCCAAACATGGTAGTTCGAACCACTAAGTTTAAACCCAAGGGAGAAATGAGAGTCTTTTTCACCCATTAGAGAGAAGAGAAGATAAAAAATAATGCGTACCTTAACGGATTTTCAACCTTTTTTTGACAAAAGTTGCTTCTAAAATATTGCCCGAAGTAAATGCTTCACTCAAAAACTTCACTAGCTTGAGGGCATGTTTTTCGAGGTGCTTCACAAGAGACGAGATGCACGATCCTCTTTCTTCCAACGAGGCTCTGATACCATGTGAAAGTATCTCCAATAAGATACTAATATCAAGACCTTAATATTCTTGATATTAAACCCACCACGAAAGCACAATAAGAACACTTTAGAACACTTGTGCACAAAAAGCACAACCCACAAATAACTCACAAATGCACAAAGGCATAAAAACAATGGAATCGATTTATTGAGAACTTGGGCTTTGACTCAAAGCCATGAAAAATACAAGGGGGTGAAACCCCTATTTATAACAACACAAGAGGAGCCTTGGAGGGGCTCCACTCATAGACGTTGGAGCCCCTCCAACGGTCACAAATGTGACCGTTGGAGAGGGCTCAACGTCTATGCTAGTGGGCCCCCCAAGGTACCTTTTGGTACTTTACAAAAAGAAAAATAAAAAGAAAGAAAAAGAAAAATAAAAAACAAATTACAATCACATTCATAAAATGAATGTGCGTAAAATAGAGGAAAAGACTATTCTACCCCTACGGCTAGACAAAGCAGAAATATATATTTTATATATATAATAAGTAGATACATATACATATATATTAATATATGTGTATGTATTACCTTATATATATAAAATATATATATTACATTTGAATGATTAGGTATATAATTTAACATCCTTATCCAAAGTGATATTGATTTACTTCTTTTGTTCGTTATGCTTTTTATTCACAGGGTCTTGAGCTATTTTAAGTCTGATAATCATCTGGTTTAGTGGTTATGTGTTCTATCTTTTTCTTTTCCACAATAATAATATTGAGCTGAAGATTTTAGATTTTGGTGAAAGTCCTTTGAAAGTAGAAATTTGGATGGATAAGGCTCATCATCCTCTAGATCCCAAGTTTTCTCCTCCATTATTATCATTTTCTTAAAACATTTGGGAATTTTTATGTGTATCTATCTACTTGGATGGTGCTTTAGTGATTGTGAAAGCTAGTAGCGGTCCAAGATATGTGGTTGGATGCCGGAGCAAAGTCGATAAAGAGAAGCTTACTTCTGGAACCCGAGTTGTTCTTGACATGACAACTCTCACAATTATGCGGGCACTTCCTCGTGAGGTAAACATTACCTTGCAATTTGTTCAATTTTCTCATATATAACACCATTTTTGAAATCAGAATTTCTCTTCCTATTAATGCAAAGAGGAGGGGTTAATGGTGTTGTGTTGTGAAGAAAAGTTATCTTTCAGTATTTTTCATGGAAACATTATACTTTTATGGAGATATTTCTCCTCTGCTTATGTGTAATTGATGTTCTATGCTTCCAGGTTGATCCAGTTGTTTATAACATGCTTCATGAAGATCCTGGTAATGTAAGTTACTCTGCTGTAGGTGGTTTGTCTGATCAGATCCGAGAACTCAGGGAATCTATTGAGCTTCCACTCATGAACCCTGAACTCTTTATTAGAGTTGGAATTAAACCTCCCAAGGTGATTGCATACTGTATCCTGTTGTTTCCCATTCTTCTTGAATCTTGACCATGTGAGACTCAATTTTTTTTGTTAACATTCAAATGGCAATTGGTTGACACTTTTAATTTACATTTGAGCAAATTGAGTTCCATACAATTGGCTTAGAGTTGTATGTATCTGCAAGAGTATGCATGTGTCCCTTTTTTTTCTTTTTTAGATTTCATGTGGAGTATGCACGATACAAATCCTATGTTATTTGCAGGCTGGTATCTTGCAGTATTGGGATGAGAAGGGCTGATAATGACTTGCTATTTTCTTGATGTCAGGGTGTTCTTCTCTATGGTCCTCCCGGCACAGGCAAAACCTTGTTAGCAAGAGCTATTGCTAGCAATATTGATGCTAATTTTTTAAAGGTGAGATTCATTTGTTTGGAAATAGAAATTGATGTCTGATCAGTGTCTAAACTTGCACAAGATTGAGCAAGTTCCTGTCTTCAATGCAGGTTGTTTCAAGTGCAATTATTGACAAATACATTGGTGAAAGTGCTCGGTTAATCCGTGAAATGTTTGGATATGCACGTGACCATCAAGTATGAAACCACAATTGTTAAAATATCCAGTTTTAGAATAATGTTCTGATTGATGGCTTATTTTGTTGGAGTTTGTATCATGGCTGCATGTCAGATTTTCTTTCCTCAGACCATAAATTAATATAAGCTTTTTGTTGTGGATGTTTGACATCTGCAATTCCTCTATTCATCTTCTGTTGGATAAAAATTTGTTCTATAAAACTGCATGTAATAACTTGAAGAACTGAATTTCTGCAAGGTCTTTACAAATTTCCATGTTATATATACAACTGGAAGCTGTTCTGCTCTCTTTATATAGGTGTCTGGAAAATCTTTATGTAAAATAGCTTCATTTTGATTTGTCCAAATGTAGGTTATATTTTGTGATGGCTTCATTGGTAATATGCTTCTTCTTTCTTTTTTTTTGGTTAAAGCCTTGCATTATTTTCATGGATGAAATCGATGCTATTGGCGGTCGACGTTTTAGTGAGGGAACAAGTGCTGATCGTGAAATCCAAAGAACACTTATGGAACTTCTTAATCAGCTTGATGGGTTTGATCAACTTGGAAAGGTATACATGTTGTATTCAGTTTACTTGATCATTAAATTTTAATTTCTTGGCTTGAAACAAAGGTTATTCCGATGTTATAGATGTAATCCTGTTTGCATGGTTAGACCTTTTATACTGCTTCTGGATTAATTACCTTTTGGCCTTTACATCTAAATGAACAATTTGTGCCACTTTTGGTGAACTGTTATGAAATCTTCTTGTTGATCTTTGCCGTTAAGTCTGATTGTTTTGGCTTTGCTGGTTAAAGGTTAAAATGATCATGGCGACAAACCGTCCTGATGTTTTGGATCCTGCGCTGCTCCGTCCAGGCCGATTGGACCGGAAGATAGAGATCCCTTTGCCAAATGAGCAGGCAAGGATGGAAATCTTAAAAATCCATGCCGCTGGAATTGCAAAACATGGTGAGATCGACTATGAGGCTGTTGTAAAACTCGCAGAGGTGGGTACATTCAGTCTTATACTTTCAATATCAATGAGACTACTTATTTACTTTCTGAATAATGATATATAGGGATTCAATGGAGCTGATCTTCGGAATGTCTGCACGGAAGCGGGTATGTCTGCAATCAGGGCTGAGCGTGATTATGTCATCCATGAAGATTTCATGAAGGTACATAATTTTCTTTGGTAATCATCATAAGCAAATTGCTTGTTGTTCACTCATTACATTAAAAAAACTAGAACAAACATTATATTCCCAAAAAAATTTAAAAATCTTAAAATTGGTAGCATATATTGATCCAATTTTCTGAAAAATTGCACCTCAAGTACTGGCTAATTTTCCACCAGAATGTAAATAATTATTTGTATAACTAGTAATTTGCTCGTGCAATGCACAAAAAAAAGCAAAGGATTCAGCTACATATGTACGAGAGAGCGAGTAGATTCTTATTAAAAATGAGTTTCTAAGCTAAATATCAACTTTGGTGGAATGTGACAACTGACAAGTGTATCTATGTCTAGGCACACTCAAAATGCATCAAAGAAACATCATATGCTAGAATCAACAAAATTAATTAAATTAGAAACAGCAAACGGTAAACAAAAGAAGTGAGAGCTAGCAACAACATCAAACATTTAAGATTAAACAAATTGCAAAAGCTTGGACAACTCTTACTTTCATTTAACATTCTCTTACATGCAAACTGTACATTTATTTCAATTTTACAATCTGAAGAAACAACATTGGTTTTAGATTATACACATATATGATACTCTAACCGTCAAATGCTATCTTGTGTGTTCTATTTGCAGCTTCAAATATACCTGCATTAAAAATGAATTGAATTAATAAAATCAATATGCAAGTAAAACGATATTAACATAAAAGAATAAATTATAACATATTAAGTAGTGTGAAATATGTTTCATACTAAACACTTTTAGTTGAAATATATTAATCATATAATGACAAATTAACATTCTTAGTGTTCCTTTTAGGAGTGTTCTGGAAAACATTTATATGTACTCAGAGATATTTAAGATTTATAGTACCTTTAATTTTGAACACTAGAATGTACACCATTCATTGCTAATTTGGTCTCAGTTTCCCAAATAGGCTTCCAAATATCCACAACATGTCTATTGTCAACTTATGTTGAAAACAAATAAACTTGTTGATTTGAACTGTTGATCAATATAGTCCACAAGGACCACAACAAATAAACTTTTCAAATTGACAGTTTAACATGAGGGATAATAAGAGTTCAAATCGATTGATCAACAAAGTACCTGAGAAAGTACTGATTTAAAATATTACTAACATTACTAATCTTTAAAAATTAAAAAATGTAACATATGTTAGTCAACACGATCATACCTTAATTTTGTTGTATTATTTTGGAATCCACAGTAAGTGCATCTTAGAGTATTTTGGGGGATGCTCCAACTCTCTTCTTGAGTACGTTGGTGCCCCTATATAAGAATAAGGGTGATATACAAGATTGCACAAACTATCGTGGTATAAAACTCATGAGTCATACTATGAAACTTTGGGAGAGGGTGATTGAGTATAGGTTGAGGAAGGTTGTTATGATATCGGAGAATCAATTTGGTTTTATGTCTGGAAGATCAACTATGGAAGCTATACATCTTCTTAGACAACTTATTGAGAGATATAGAGAGAGGAACAAAGAGTTTCATATGGTTTTTATTGATTTGAAGAAGGTATACGATAGAGTACCAAGGGATGTTCTCTGGTGGTCAATGATGAAGAAAGGTGTTTCTCTCAAGTACATTAGTATAATTAAAGATATGTACGATGGAGTAGTAACCAATGTCCACACTTGTGGAGGGGTGACAACCAATTTTCCTATAACGGTTGGGTTACATCAAGGATCTGCATTAAGCCCTTTCCTATTTGCTATAGTGATGGATGGGCTTACGAGATCAATTCAAGAAAATGTGCCGTGGTGTATGTTGCTTGCTGATGATATTGTTTTGATTGATGAGACTAGAGCTGGGGTTAATGCTAAGTTAGAATTATGAAGACAGACATTAGAAGCCAGAGGTTTTAAGTTGAGTAAGAGTAAGACAGAATATATGAAATGTCGGTTTAGTAAGCAACTAAGTAGTGATGGGAGTGTAGTGAAGCTTGGTGAGCGGGAAATACCGATGGATGATTGTTTCAAATATTTGGGATCTATCATTCAAAAGAATGGAGCAATTGATGGAGATGTAAATCATAGGATAAAGGTTGGGTGGATGAAATGGAAAAGTGCAACTGGAGTGTTGTGCGATCGTAGAATGCCATTGCGGTTGAAGGGAAAGTTTTATAGGACGACAATTAGACCCGCTTTACTATATGGTACGGAATGTTGGGCTGCCAAGAGACATCATATTCAAAAAATGAGTGTAGCTGAGATGCGTATGCTTAGATGGATGTGTGAAAATACAATAAAAGATAAAATTCAAAACGAGGAGATACGTAAGAAGGTAGGCGTTGCATCCATTGAAAATAAGATGAGAGAGAATCATTTACGGTGGTTTGGACATATTCGGCGAAGGCCTAATGATGCTCCAGTTAGAAGGATGGAGAAATGAGATAATATATTAGTTAAAAGAGGTCGGGGTAGGCCTAAGAAGACTTGGATGGAGATGATAAGAAAGGATATGAATGCTTTGAACATCACCAAGGACATGGCATTGGATAGAAATGATTGTAGGAGAAGGATTCATGTGGAAGACCCAAAATGATTTTCTTTTTTGGTTCATATCGCCGACCCCATTTTTTTTGGGATGAAGGCGTAGTTGTTGTTGCTCCAACTCTCTTCTTGCAGTTAGAACAAGAGTAAAATCTGCTTGATTTTGATTCAACGATACTTGTTAAACTTCCTAAAATACAATTGCTAGATTGATTTTTAAGGTTGCACAAACGCATTTGCAACCGATTATCGCTGCGTATTTCTTTCAATGGCATAATCCTTCTTGAAGATGACTTCACATGCATGACCTTGATGACATTAAAATAAATATTCATATCTCATGAAGATATGTGTATATGTGTGTGTCTGTATACAATGTAAATAAATAATTTGATAAAATCTTACCATTTATTTATTGTTACAGTTTTGATACCCATAGGATCTTTCACCATTGTACTTGGTGCAGTTGTTTCCAGCCATAATCCTAAATATGTTAACCAGTCATTTAGCTAAGGATTTATGAAAATAAATTAATACATTATTATGGGTAAGAATGTACAATTAACTTTTTTTTATTTTGACATGTTAAAATGACCACGGTTGTATGTCTATCATCTACCATGTTTTGCCTATAAAAAAAAAATCATGAAAACCATCTTGAACTAAAAGAGCTGATATGTGTGTGCGTGTGGTTGAAGTGATGTGGACTATCAGGTGTGTGTGTAATCAAAGTGATGTATGTCAGTTTTGGCATTGAAAAGGAACCTAAACATACCATCAACTCCGTCTGATTTGTGTGCTGCTACTATCTCTCTCTCTCTCTCTCTCTCTCTCTCTCTCTCTCTCTCTCTCTCTCTCTCCACATGCCCAATTTTTTCTAAGCGTGACTTTTTCAGGCTGTTCGGAAGCTGAATGAAGCAAAGAAGCTAGAATCCACTGCACATTATAACACTGATTTTGGCAAAGATTAGAGACAAAGTTGCTGTTTTGGTTGATTTGGTTTTCTAGCTTGTATCGGTGCCTCACACACACCAGGATGATCGAGGTGCACTGCCAAGTTTAGAGGGCATCCATTCTGGCATGAAGTAACTTCTGTGATTATGTTCTCTTGTTGCTTTGCGGCCCTATAGTTCTTATTCAAACCAATATTTCCTGTGTTCTTTTTTTCTTGGCTGCGTTGTCCCACTAATACTTGACAATGAAAAGCAATGAAGATTGGGGTTTATCAAGTGGGAGTGCTCTCTGTGATTTTGATGTTATCGGATGCCTAAGTTTTAGGGAGGGTGCTTTCTTTTTCCCTCGCTTTGGGGCTTTGTGGTCTCAACCGTTTCTGGCTGATCTTGGGAGTCTTTACTTTGAACTACTTGATAATGGGTCATGGCTTTTATGTGGGTAGCCCCTGTCCTGTTGGAGTTGACTCAGTTTTGGGTCTACAAACAATGCAAAACGGTCCAGATCGTGGTCACGAGCATTTCAGAGACTTTTTGAATTTAACAATATATTTCAATGGATATTATTGCCAAAATAACTGTGATATTTTTTAGAGAATCACTTATTTTGAAGATATCATATTTTTAATGTGATTTTAACAAAATATTAATGTGCTAACAATGATTTTTTTTTTTTTGCTATTTTTTGTATTATATGCATGTTTACTGTATTTATGTATGATATATTTATATCAATGTTGTAGTTTTGTGTTTATTGATATTTTTTGAGCTCAAGAAAACCAGATTTTTTAAAAATATCATCAGTATTCCAGATAGCGAGATTCTTGACTGTTTTTTAAATGAATATCTCTTGCTTAAAGTTGGGATATTCAGGTATTAAAATCTCTAAGAATCACTCGCTTTCTCACCTTTTATTTGGCTATGATATCTTGATCCTTTGAGAAGCCATGGAATCCGATTTGCGGGCATTGTGGTCGATCTCCTTGTTTTTCTGAGATTTTTATGAGTGTGACCAAGAGACAAGTTGTCCTGCTCAGCGTAGATCTGGCTGAGCAGGACAACTTTAAGCAATGGGTCCTTTCTGCTGCGTTATCTGGGCCTGCAATGGGTCCTTTCTGCTGCGTTATCTGGGCCTGCACTGGGTCCTTTCCGCTGCGTTATTTGGGCCTACCGCTTCACTTGGGACTCCTAGAGCCCATCATTGGAGCTATGTTGAGAATCGGCTAAGAGAAAAAAAAAACACAAAACTGTGCTTCTAAATTCCATTCTTTTGCTGGTCGGGTGGTTTTGGTTAAGCATGCCCTCATTTTTTGTAGATTTTTCATATCCCCAAAAAGGTGGAAAAGAGACTAATCAGAATCTTGCCAAACTTCTTATGGTCCAGTAAGCATGACAATAAATAAAAAAATCGTGTTTCGTGTGAGGGAGTTTCTTTGCCTAAGGATGCCAAAGGTGTATAGTGTGTTGGGACGTTGCCGGTTCAAAACATAATGGTATAGTTGTATAACTGGTCGGGGTCTGCCTAACCCCAGATTGCCTTTAAAAAAAAAAGTATAAGACTGTTTCACCAACGGGGGTTAGTGCACGTCACCTTGTTTTGAGACCAGTGGTTCAGCTGCACCGTGAGAAAGAGAAAAAGAAAAGAACAAAGAACCTAAAACTTAATTAAATATTTATGTTATAAAAAAATAAAAAACCTAAATCCTAACAAACATCATTTATATATAGCATAAAAAATCGAAGTTTATAACTAAAATCAAGCATGTAGAATCAAGTTCAATGTTCATTGAAAAGAAAAAAATACATAAATACTTAAATGCTAATTAGAAAAAAATATTAAAAACCTAAAACCTAATAAAATATTCTTGGTTTATGCTATTTAAAAAATAAAAACTAAATAAAAAACCTAAATCCTAAACAAACATCACACACACACACACATATATATGCTATTTGAAAAAAATCCTAAAATTCTAAGTTTCTAACTAAAATTAAGCATGTAGAATCATGCTTAATCTTGATTAAAAATAAAAACACTAAAATACCTAATTAAATATTCATCATATTTAAAAAACCAAAATCAAACACCTGAATTCTAATTGAAAAAAAAACCAAAAAAACCCTAAAACCTAATTAAATATTCATGTTATTTAAAAAAGCTAAATATAAAACCTAAATCCTAACAAACATCATATTCATATATATAATAATTAAAAACTTTAAAATTCTAAGTTTATAACTAAAATCAAGTTTAATATTGATTGACATAAAAAAATACATAAATATCTAAATGCTAATTGAAAGAAAAAAAACAAAAAAAAAACTAAAACCTAATGAAACATTCATAGTTCATGCTATTTAAAAAATAAAAACTAAATCAAATGCCTAAATCCTAAAAAACATCACACACACACACACACACACACACACACACATATATATATATATATATATATTAAAAAAGAACCCTAAAATATTAAGCATGTGATCAAGCTTAATGTTGATTGAAATGAAAAAAATACAAAAATAGCTAAATGCTAATTTAAAAAAAACAAAAACCGTAAAACCTAATGAAATATTTATGGCTCATGCTATTTAAAAAATAAAGTTAAATAAAAAACCTAAATCCTAAATAAACATCATTCACATATATATGATAACTAACAAAAAAAACTAAAATTTTAATTTTCTAACTAAAATCAAGCATATGGAATCATCAATCACATTTAATGTTGATTGAAAATAAAAACACAAAAACTAATGTTGCATTCATCTCATTTGCAAAAATAAAAAATAAAAAACCTAATTGCTAATTGAAAAAAAACCAAAAAACACTAAAAAATAAGAAGATGCAATGCCCACCACCCCATGACTGCTGCCGAATGTTGGACTTGAGAGAGAGAGAGAGGGGCATTTTGTGACCCCTGGTGGGCTGAGCTCAGGTGGTGCCCACCCTGACCCGATCCTCTCTTTAGAGTTCCAGGTCAGGGTGAGCACTGCCCACCCTGGCCGCCATGTGGCTCCGCCACTGCTTCACTCCTTGATTTTGCGTGTCAAGAAAGACCAACAGGGGCTCAACTTGTCTGGTAGGAGAAGCTAGTGCACGTCACCTTGTGTTGGGATATTGCAAGTTCAAATCCCAATGGTATTGTTGTATGACTGGTAGGGGTATGGTATCATTGTATGAGGGCCTAACCCCAGCTTGCCTTTCAAAAGAAGAAAAGGCCTTGTGGCTCCGCCAATGCTTCACTCTTTGATTTTGCGTGTTAGGAAAGATCAACGGGGGCTCAGCTCGTCTGGTAGGAGAAGCTAGTGCACATCACCTTGTGTTGTGACATTGCAAGTTTAAATCCCAATGGTATCGTTGTATAAATGGTAGGGGTCTGCCTAATCCCAGCTTGCCTTTCAAAAAAAAGAAAAGGGACATTCCTACCATGTCCATGTCCAGAATACGCCCCCAACCATAAGAGAGCAGATCAGGTGATCTGTCAAATGACTTTGGAAAAGTGATGACATCTCCACCATCCATTGTTTCAATCTTATGATCTCCTGTGCAAGTCGGGCCCACCAAAGTGGACGCCGACGAGGGAGAGCCATCGAGGAGGAAGAGAGAGATATAAAGAGAGGAAGAGCATGTTGCACGGGAGAGAGAGAGAGAAAAGTGAGGACTATTTCATAATTAATTAACCATGGTGAAAAAGGCAGGGACCAATCCACAAAAGCGGATATGGCAGGGACTAATTTGCAAATGGCTGATAAAGCAAAGACTAAATTGCAAAAAACACTTCATGATATGATGTTGTACAAGAGATTTAGTAACGAAGCAAACATGTTTCATTGTTTTTTTTGTCCGAAAGGTCAAACATGTTTCTTTTAGAACAAGAATATATAAATAACCATATTTAACTTGTTACAATCTTGGCCTTCTATTTTCATAGGTTCCACACATGATGGGTTTGTCTTTTTAATTTTGGTGTTCTTAATTCTTTTATTTGTTTTGAGCTAAAAAAACGGGTTGTTAGAAAAGCACACAACAGTACCCCGCCGGAAACACAATCCATTTTGCCTTGCAAATTTTTCACTCAATTCCAAGTCAAATTGATAAGTTCTTGATTTTAAGAGCATCTACACATACTAAGGAATCTTAGATAAAATTTAAACAATTTTGCATATCCAAAGGCCTAAAAAACAACCAAATAAGTTTGCCAGAAATTTAGTGTTTCTGCCACAAAACAGAATTTGGTGGCACAAATTTTGTGAAGAAGATGGTTGAATAAAACGTGCCCAAAATCTCCAATTTTCCTCAACACAATTCACCAAACTCCACTCTAATACAGTTTTTTAGGACTCTCTAACAGTATTCACATCAAACAATTAAATTCTGGTCAGATACAGGACTTTAAAATTTTCACCGGATCTACACAAGGTTCACATTCATGGTGGGAAAAAGTGGTTGCAAAAGGGAAAACAAGGCAGACATACATTAAAGTGCAAGCATCCATTTATTCTTCATCAAGTAGTAATTCTGTACCGGCCTTTCGCCAACCGCCGGGAAATGACCGTTCGACCTCCTCTAGTCTCCTTTCTGAATAAGCAAAGGAATACATGTCAACGCAGGCCTTGTGGAGTATGAAATCAATAGTTTGCAGAAATATACCGTGCAAAGAATCCATGAGTTCTCTTGCGCTTGATGTTGCTAGGTTGGTACGTTCTTTTTGGCAACAGTAGCATCTGCTCATCTATATCACCATTTCCTGCAGGATATACACGCTACTGTCAACAAAGAATAAACCATGAAGATATATTATGGAGAACATATAATTTTAATATACAACATTCACACATTTTAAAACCAAAACAACTTAAAGATAATTTCACCAACATACCATTAGGCTTGAATCCCTGATGAAGAAAAGAACGGGAGAAGAAGTGCTCCTTATAACACGGAAATATTGGAAAATATACCACCCCTCCCTTACATATCAGACTTGTAGGCATAGCAGACAGATAAACACAAGAATTGGACAAAAACAGAACACCATGAAAAACAATCTGCCCTCTATCCTCCGAGCTTCACTTTTTGAGGTAGATAGAGGTTTAACTCTATAACCAACTCCATTCCTATGACCATGTCTCTAAATAAGAAACCCATCCTCTGGTCAAAGATCCATAGCGCTCTGACTTCCCATGTTACAGTCAGAATGCTATTAGGAAAATGCTCTCCAACATTGCAATAATCAAGCCCAGCATATTTGCATATACTTACATACGATAGCTGAAACAACACACAAGATTCTTAACATTATGAATGAATAAAGAAGCTGGAAAAGAAACATCCATACCAAATAGGATGGATGCAAAGCTATGGTTCTTTATTAAGCTTTCCTGCTGAAAGCACGGCCATGAATAAGTGAATAGCCCATGAAAACAGTTTATGCTAATTTCGCCTGATGAATCTAAATTAAGCTGCCATTTCCAGTGTAGAGCAGCATCTTAGAAACTGTCTTGATTCTGATAGCGCAACTGTACCAGACATCCAACAAGCTATATATAATGGGACTTTACAAGGTACCATGGCTATGTACAGATGCTGAATTGAAAGAACATCTCAATATATATCATAGTAAGACAAGCTCAAACAGAACCGAATTGAAGGTACATCATCTAGAAGAACAAGTCAGATGCCAAAAACAAACCCAAATTAATTCTAGTTTTTCATTCCAGATTAAGGATAAATTTTATGTTTAATAGGCTCAACACCAAAACGTCATATACAATGATGGCAATGCCACTAAAAAATAATCAAGTAAAGAAAGCAGCATAAATGTAGTAATTATGACATCTGAAGTGAAGCAAATTAGTCCTAAACCTGTTCAGCAAAATGTCTAATACTACTCTGAAAGCATTTAGTGTTTAAACCCAATTTGTAAGGAATTCCCTACCTGAAAGAATATGCATATAAACGTTTTCATAAAAACTTTATAACAAACAGATATGCCTCAGAGCAACCAATGGAACCATAAAAAGAACATGCTGATCCCCTTACAACCAAAAGACTTCTTTTCTGATGCAAGAAAAGTAATATCCCAATGGACACCTAGGTCGCGGCTTCGGTTGCTTGGCCGGGATAGAACCAGTGTGTTGGTTGCTAGGCCATGGTTCTTTCAATCTAGTGTCCATTTATGGAGAATCCAGAAGATTTCACTCACACTTCTGTTTGGCAAATTGTACACATGGATGTCCACCTATGCCACATGGGTACGGGTGTGGGTATGCAGGGTACGACACGGCGATTTCAAAATTTGCAGGTACGGGTGCGGATATTCAGGGTACGACACGGCAATTTCAAAATTTGCGGGTACAGGTATATATATATATATATATGAATTAATAGGATGATATTTTGATATTTTAGAAAGATTGGGAGGGTGTCGGAATTTTTTTTAAAGGGAGGGGGCAGTTTGAAATATTGTTTTATATAAAAGCAAAAAGGTAGTGTACGAAGGAAGGAGGCCAATGCCTCTCTCTCTCTCTCTTTGGCACCTTCCACACACCCTTTTTTACCGCCTAGGCTTAAAGCCTATTTTTGTCGATTTTTTTTTTTACTTGGTTAACCACTTGGTCACCCGTGCTCTCTCTCTCTCTCTCTCTCTCTCTCTCTCTCTCTTGTGCTTTGCTATCTCCATCCCTCTTGGTTTTCTTCTTCTTCTCTACCCCCCCCCCCCCCCTTTTCCTTTCTCTTTTCTTTTTTCCCTTTTTTTCCTGTTTTTCCTTCCTGTTTTTTCATTTTTTTTTCTGTAGTTTATGTTTTTCAGTTTTATATATATATATATATATGTGTGTGTGTGTGTGTGTGTGTGTGTGTGCTGTTAAAACGTGATAACCCCCATGCTCACTTGCAAGAAGAAAGAAATGTAATATGAAAGAAAAAGGGGCTGCAGTTTCACGTCTGAACCACTCAACGTTTTTTCCATAGCATTGGGTTATAAGTACATAATTAATACAATTTTAGGGTACAAAAATACCCTCTAATGAATAGGAGAAACCATGGTTGCCAGTTGAGGAAGCGGGAGCGGGAAGCGATACAGGAAGCGGGAGCAGGAAGCGAGGCACTTTCAAAATTTTAGGAAGCAGGGAAGCGTGGGACAACTTAGGACCGATTCGGGAAGTGTCTCGGAAGCGACCTAGGAAGCGTCACGGAAGCGACCTAGGAAGTGTCTCGGAAGCGAGGGGGAAGCGAAAAAAAATAAAAAATAAAAAATACAAAAAATTGAAAAAAACAGGGGAAGCGAAGGGGAAGTGAGGGGGAAGCTGTTAAAATACGTGTATTATCGACATTTGTAATCTCGTATATATTTATATTCATATATATATAGATACATATACATATATATATATATATGTATATATATATATATATGAATATAAATATATATACTTTATTTCACCCAAAAGGGTATTTCTGTAAATTCCTGTTTTACGCATATTCCATTTTGGAATAGTGCTTGTAATTTTTATTTTTATTTTTCTTCTTTATTTTTCTTCTTTTTCCCTTTTTATTTTTTGGCTTTTTGCGCCACATAGGGAGGCTCCCCAAAGAGTCGTTGGGGAGCCTCCAACGGTCACATATGTGACCGTTGGGGGCTCCCAACGACTCTCTTGGGAGCCCCCTTTGTGGCTCCTTCTTATGCTTATAAAGAGGGGCTCTCCCCTTTGTATTTAGGAATTCTTGAGGGAGCTTATGCTCCATTGTAATGGGGTTTTTACCCTTTCTCCATTATTCTTCAATGATATGCAACTTATGACTTTATGTCATATTTTTCCCTTTTTATGGGTTTTATGTGTTAGCACATTATGTGCTTATGTTGTTTCCCTTTAATGGGTATATTTGCACTCCACGTGCATAAGTATGGGTTCATTATTGAACCCAATGTATTCCAAGTCACTTTCTAACATGGTATCAGAGAAAGGTTGAGATCGAGTTGCTCTTTGGTGCATCGGGAAGCGTGGTATTCAAGAATTTGTTAAAGAAAAATGGTGAAGTATTCATTTCTCTCTATTGTCTTTCTTATAGTTATTCGGTATGCATTCTATTTCTTTGAGTATTGTATGAAGAATGTAATATGTTCTTTTCTTTATGTGTGATTTTTGTCATTATGTCTTTTTTGAGTTTCTTGCTACTCCATTGAATCGTTTTCGTATGTTTTTCTTTGAAAAACTTTAAATGATAACTTGTTTGGCGAAAAATTAGATATATGATTGCTCAAAACTTGCTTTAATGGGTCGGTAAAAATTTATGACCGTTGGAACTTTGAATTTACATTTTAAACCTAACCTTGTTTATGAAAATACCTTTATATGAATGTAGTCTTTAAAGAAAGGTATGTTAAGATTAAAATGCTTGTGAAATATAGTTTTTTGAAAAATGTTTGGCATATATGAAAAATTCCATATTATGTGTCCGTTTTATATGAGCAACATTTAATTAAGAAAGTTTTTTTTTAATACCGGTTGAATTAAGTTTTAAAATGGTCTTATGGAATATTGGTGATTTTCTTTCCATCTTTACACTCTTAAGGATGTTTTCAACATTTAGAGAGTTCTCTCTCTTTTCAATAAGAGACATTTATATTTTTATGTTGTGATTGTCTCTTGTGGGTTTTGGTGTTTGCCCTTTTGTTTGTTCATTAGTGAATGTTGTAAGTGCTTAATGCACTCTTTTGCTTTTCCGTATATTTCATTACAAAAGTTATGGTCTTCACTAATGTTTATTGTGTACTTATTTCATTAGGAGTAGGTAATAATCTATTAAGTCATGTTTTTCGATAAAACTTAAGAGTGTTAAATTTTTCCTCAATAAATGTTTACTTTTTATTTAAGCCATAGTACAATCTTATTTATCATAAGGTTTTGTTAATGAATCTATTTTGTTGGGATTTCTTCCACTTTAATGGAGTTTTCTCCTTCTTTGGGAGTTGTATATGTTTGTTTGTTCAAACTCTCCTTAAGGAGCCTTTCGGTCCTTATAATCTTCTTGTGAGTATATACTCTTTTATGAAGATTTCATGATTGTTTATCATTTTTAAAATAGTAGATTTCATAAGTTTTTCGAAATTCACCATCTTTATGAATGCCTATATTGGCCTAAGTTTGTTATTTTTGAACTTCACCAACTTCACTGTTTAATTGCACCTTATGTCTTTCATAGTTAAGGCTTGTTTGTTCCAAATCGGTTCATACACATGATGTTGCTTAATATTTCATGTTATGTTGCATAGTAAGCCTTTTTTGGTGTACAAGACTTCTTTTGAAGATTAAGCATAATTCGTGGTTATGCAAAATTGTTTTGATTGATTATATTGGACCTTTGATTCAATTTGTTAATCGGTCCTCTTTGTAAAAAAAAATTTATTTAGAAAATGATTCCTTATGTGTTTATTGCCCTTTTGTGGCATTTATGTTTGTCCATCACATGTTACTTAATGCATCATTGTTTTGGCCTTATTATTGTTTTATTAGAGATGTTTGTTGAGGTGAGTTATGGGCACCTCGTGTTATATCATTTTAGATTGTCCAAATTGCCATATTATAGATGGTGGTTGAGGTGAGTTATGGGCACCTTGGGACTCTAGAATGATTTGGTATATGATCTCTAATTATGAGTGTGACACTCGTTGTTATGTCTTTTTAGATTGTCCACTTACCATATTATAGATGGTGGTTGAGGTGAGTTATGGGCACCTTGGGACTCTAGAATGATTTGATATATGAGTGTGTCACTAGTTTGTTCTTGTGCCATTGATATTATGGATGCTTCTAAGTAAATGTGATGGACATATGGTATTTGAAACCTTAAATGTTTTAAGGTACATTTAAAATCAAGATGTTTTGGGATTATAGCCCAACCTTTTATTTGTTTATGAATCTTATGAGTGCATTTGCACATTTGTGATTTCGTATGTTGTGCTCGTTGTGCACATGTGTTCTTGTGATTTTGCACAAGTATTCTAAGTGTTCTTGGTGTGTGTATGTTCACACATTTGTTCTCAAGAATTTTATTTTATCGATTATAGTATCTTGTTGAAGATATTTTTTACATGCATGTTATTGTTATGAGAATTCATTTTAAAAGGAGTATTGTTTTATTCGAGGTTTATTTTCATTACAAGTTTATTGCCTCAAAAGTCTTTTCCTTTTATGCCCATTATCTAAGTGTCATCATATGTAGACAAGAATTTTATTACACCTTCGTGTGTTTTTAGCCCTTTGTTGGCTTTTGCTCTCTTGGTCTAGTAGCTGAACACACTTGTCTTGAGTGTTTTTATATGTAGACAAGGCACGTTGATTCACACCATGGTGTGTGATTTTTAGCCTATGTTGGTGTTTGTGTCCTTGTTCTAGTCGCTTAAGATGTATGCCCATGGTTGGCTTATTTCATTCATTTCAAGTGCTATCATATGTAGACAAGAGATGTATTATGTTTTAGCCCATGGTTAGCTTATTACTCTTGTTCTAGTAGCTGAACATACTTGGTTTTAAGTGTATTTTTTACGTAGACAAGAGATACTTTTTTGTCCATGTTGGCATGTATTCTCTTGTTCTTGTCGTAGATGCACTTATTTCAAGTATTATTATATGTAGACAAGAGGTTCTTTTACATACCTTTGTGTGTGTCTTTGGCCTTTAATGGCTTTATATTCTTGATCTAGTAGCTTATACACTTGATTTATGGGTTTTTGGAGGACTAATGAGGAAGATATTTGTAATGGATAAACTATTGTTGAAATTTGCAAAATTTCATTCATGACTTGTGTTTTTCAAGCAAATCATATTTTTGATATGCATATCAAGTTGATTTCTTAGCATTTAATCTATATATTAAGTGCTTATGGTTTTTGCCACCCTTATATGCAAAATGTGTATTAAGTATGTCTTTCATAAATGATTTTAAAACCTTGTGAACTCTTGGGTTTATTTTGCCTAAAGTATGCTTGGAGACTTTGTTTCTCTTGTTTGACAGTTCATTACATGTTTGAAGCATGTTCATTAATGAGTTCTTTGAGTATTAATTCATTTAATGATATTATATGCATATGCTCTTTATGGCCTTTTTTGGGCTCTCATTCAATAAAGCATATGTATTTTATGCCTCTTCGTAGGCTTCTTGTGGTATCCCTTAGTGGATCTTTTTGTTATTCCCCATTATGGGGTTATATTTGTCCAATATTGGACCTTATGAATGCATTATGCATTCTTGCAATTTATTTCTGCATAATTTGTTTCCGCTCATTTTGTTTTAACATGATGTATGATTTTGAAACTTTGGTGTCATTTCTGCATAATTTGCATAACTTCTAACATGTGTCATCCATAATTATGCTAGTTAAAAATGTTCCATTTGAGTAAAAGTGCAAAGATATGTTTTACTTGTTTCTTTGTTGTTTTTCTACAGGATCGCTAAGATGTGGAACATTAGGTACATCATGGATTCGATCGATGGTGAATTGGATTTGAAGACCTAGCTCAACTGGCATGAAGATGGAGCTTTTTCCTTAAAGATTTTTTTGAAGAATTGGACTTTGTTTCAAGACTTCCTTCTGTTTTTCCAAACTTTCGGGTTTTTCCCCGCAAAGTTTGAGGGGGGATGTTAAAATACGTGTATTATCGACATTTGTAATCTCGTATATATTTATATTCATATATATATAGATACATATACATATATATATATATATATGTATATATATATCTATATATATATATATGAATACAAATATATATACTTTATTTCACCAAAAAGGGTATTTCTGTAAATTCCTGTTTTACGCATATTCCATTTTGGAATAATGCTTGTAATTTTTATTTTTATTTTTCTTCTTTATTTTTCTTCTTTTTCCCTTTTTATTTTTTGGCTTTTTGCGCCACATAGGGAGGCTCCCCAAAGAGTCGTTGGGGAGCCTCCAACGGTCACATATGTGACCGTTGGGGGCTCCCAACGACTCTCTTGGGAGCCCCCTTTGTGGCTCCTTCTTATGCTTATAAATAGGGGCTCTCCCCTTTGTATTTAGGAATTCTTGAGGGAGCTTATGCTCCATTGTAATGGGGTTTTTACCCCTTCTCCATTATTCTTCAATGATATGCAACTTATGACTTTATGTCATATTTTTCCCTTTTTATGGGTTTTATGTGTTAGCACATTATGTGCTTATGTTGTTTCCCTTTAATGGGTATATTTGCACTCCACGTGCATAAGTATGGGTTCATTATTGAACCCAATGTATTCCAAGTCACTTTCTAACAGAAGCGAGGGGGAAGCGTGATGGGAAGCGTGCTTCCCATTAAAGGGAAGCGTGTCCCCCATTAAAGGGAAACGCGTCTCCCATTAAAGGGAAGCGCGCTTCCCAAAAAGGGGGGACGCTTCCCCCACGCTTCGTAAGCGCGCTTCCCCTTTTAGCTAGGCGCTTCCGGTAACCCTGGGAGAAACACAACATTACAGAAATCAGATCCAATACACAAGTCGGGTCTAGTACTGCGCAAACCCGACTTGGATCCAAGATCCAATAGCGACTTCTTTTTAGCCTCCCTCAAGTTGTATATGGTCCTGGACCATGAACAACTTAACTTTCAACATCCAGAATCTGTCCTTTGTCAGCCCTTTGGTGAATATATCTGCAACTTGCTCTTCAGTTCGCACAAAAGTAGGTTCAATCTCTTTTTCTTCAACCTTTTTCCTGACAAAATGTTGGTCTATCTTGCTTTGCTCGGCTATGATAAATGGGATTAAAAGACATGTTAATAGCACTTTGATTGTCACACAACAATAGTGGTCGTGCAATTGGTTCTCCCGTCTCCGCTAGGAGATGTCTTATCCATGTAGACTCAACGGTAGCAACATCCATTGACCTTCATTCAGCCACTGTACTTGACCTGACAACGGTCTTTTGCTTTTTACTACTCCAAGTGATAATGTTCGATCCAATAAAACCACAATAACCAGACACTGATCGTCGTTCATCTGGATTACTCGCCCAATCAGCATCAGCATAAATAGTAATTTCATGTGCACCTTGATTTGATCCGCTTTTCCTATACACCAACCCATCACCAACCGTCCCCTTTAGATACCGTAGTTGTAACGAATTAAGCGGAAAGATAAAAAATGCTAAAAAGCATTCACAATGTCCCACAATAGACTAATACACAAAAGAAACAATAGTCAAGTCTACTATGAGACAATCAATACATAAGCTTTAAGGAAAGCACAAGCTAAAATATAAAAACTCTTTATTGAGAGTGAGAGAGAGCAGTAAGGCTTAAAGAAATACAAGGGGATACACCCCTATTTATACAAATGAAATGACATAAAAAAGGAGGCCAAAAGGGGGCTCCCAAAGAGTCGTTGGGAGCCCCCAACGGTCACATTTGTGACCGTTGGGGGCCCCAACGACTCTATTGTGGCCCCCCTTAAGTGGCTTAAAAAATACAAATAAAAGAAATAAAATAAAATAAAAGAAAGTAAAAAATAACTAAAAAAGAAATCTGATTGTTTACTAAAACAATTATGAAAAGACTATAATACCCCTATCGGGTATTATAGTATTATATATATATATATATATATTTGTAGATAAATATATATATATATTAATACATATATTTTAACACCCCCCTCAAACTTTACGGGGAGATGACCGAAAGTTTGCTAAGGAGAAACATGAAGCGTGGAGCAGGAAGTGATTTGGTGAAGAAATCTGCTAACTGATATTCTGATGTAACATATGGCAATATAACTGTTCCACGTAGATACTCATCACGAACATAGTAACAGTCCATCTCTATATGTTTGGTCCGCTCGTGGAAGGTGTGATTGCTGGCAATATAAATGGCACTTTTGTTGTCACAACAAAGCTTTGAAGCCCCAGAAATATCAACTCCCATATCTTTGAGAAGACTTTAAAGCCAAACAAGTTTCATTGTAGTAGTTGGCATATCCCGATATTCAACTTCAGTAGAGGATAGTGAAACTTTTTGTTGCTTCTTGCATCTTCAAGCAATTAAGAAACCTCCTACAAAAACACAGAAACCAGTAGTTGAGATTGTATCATTAGGGATACCTCCCCACTCTGCATCAATATAAGCAAGTAAATTTAATGAAGAAGATGAGGATAGTAATAGTCCTTTAGTTATGGTGTTTTTGATGTATAGGATGACTTAGAGCACAACACCCATATGCACAGTTGTAGGAGCATGCTAGAATTGACTAGTAGAGTGAACAGCATGAGCGATGTCAGGCATGATGATAGTTAGATATGTGAGAGATCCAATTAGTTGTCTGTAGGGTATGGGATCTTCTAGAAGAACCCCATCCTCCAACCTTAATTTAACATTTATTACTTCTGGAGTCTTCACCTTTTTATCATCTGAAATGTCAGACTTAGTACATATATTTACAACAAGCTTCATCTGTGATAGAATATATCCGCGGGGAGAATATGCAACTTCAATACTAAGAAAATGTCTAAGAAAACCTAAATCAGACATATCCTTTAGCATATTTTTAACATTAACAATACTATCTTGATCATTTCCTGTGATAATCATGTCATCAACATAAAGTAATAGGATAACAATCTTAGTACCTACACTTTTCACAAAAAAGAGTAGTGTCAGTATAATAGAAACGAAATCCCAATTTAATCATGATATCACTAAATCGATCATACCAAGCCTTTCAGACTTGCTTAAGACCATATAAAGCTTTTCAAAGTTTAAGAGTTTGACCTGGTCCAATGGTAACTCCGGGTGGCGGATCCATATATACTTCTTCATTGAGATTTTCATTAAGAAATGCATTTTTCACATCAAGTTGATATATAGGCCATTTTTTGATTGATACAATAACTATTAAGGATCTAACACTTGTCATTCTGGCTACAGGAGCGAATGTTTTCTCATAGTCAATCCCATATTCTTGAGAATATCCCTTAGCCACTAATCTGGCCTTATATCTTTCTAATGATCCATCACTTTTGGTTTTAACCTTATAGACCCATCGGCATCCAATAGATTTTTTATGTGAAGATAGTTTGACTATTTTTCAAGTATTGGCCTTTTGTAAGACATTTAGTTCTACTTTCATGGCTTCAACCCAATGTGATATAGTTTTTGCTTGATTATAGTTAGCGGGTTCATAATATGAATGTAGTGTTATTAGACAAGCCCGATAGTTAGGTGTTCGAGACTCATATGACACAAACCTATTGGGTGGAATTGATTCTTTAGGAGATCTCCTAACAGGGGTTCCTCTAAAGATTCAGTAAGTTGAGAAAATTTCTCCAAGGCACTAATAGGCCTTTCTTGGTCTCTTCGGGTATAAACATTAATATTGTCATTACTGATATCACCATTATATGGTGATATATCAATATTAGAAACATCACAAGTATCCTCTATATTTTCTGGATGATTCATAGAATCATCACATGTATCATCTATAAGATCATGTAAAAATAAGTAGTCAATTTCATTTTGTTTTCCTAAGTTTTCAAATCCATTCTCTTCTTCCAAAAAGGTTACGTCCTTTGAAACATATAGTTTGTTATTTTTGGAATCAAAACATCTATAGCTTTTTTTATTTTCCCCATAGCCCAAAAAGACACATTCAATCGCCTTTGGGGATAGCTTATCTCTCTTATGTAAGAGGACAAAGCATTTACAACCAAAGATGCGAAGGCGATTGTAGTCGGGTGAGAATTTGAAAAGTTTTTCATATGGAGAAACATTCTTTAGTTTAGAAGATAACATTCTATTGATTAAATATGTTGAGGGCAAGACGGCTTCGGCCCAAAAAAATTTCGGAATATTTTTAGAGACAAGCAACGTTCTAGCAGTTTCGATAATATGCCTATGTTTTCTTTCCGCTAGTCCATTTTGTTGTGGAGTTCTAGGGCACGGTTTTTTGTGACAAATACCATTTTGTTTTAAATAATTTTGAAATTCCGTAGATAAATATTCTCCACCGGAATCGGATTCGAGAATGGATATATTACTTTGAAATTGATTTTATATTTTCATATGAAACTCTTTAAAGAAGGAAAACACTTCGGATTTATGACTAAGAAAATAAATCCAAACATATCTAGTGAAGTCATCAATGAAAGTTACATAGTAAGAGTAACCACCTTTAGACATGACCAGAGATGGACCCCAAACATCCGAGTGCAACAATTCAAAAGATCTTGTAGAAAGAAATGTTCTAATTGAAAATAGAATAAACTTCATTTTCCCAAAAAATGCAATCTTTGCAATTAATGTTTTTTTCCTTACAAAATTTGGTTCCAAATGAGAAAAGATACATTTTAGAATAACTTGGATGTTCAAGTCTTTTATGCCAAGTTTCAATGCTTTTATCTTGGACATAAGTACAAAAAGAGTTTGTAGGAAGGTTTAGATGTTCTATATAATAGAGGTCCCCCTTCCTATGGCCTTGTCCAATCCGCTTCTCGAACTGGAGATTCTGCACAAAGCAACCATTAGATGAGAAAGATATTTTACATCCATGGTCGGCAATTTGGGAAACCGAAAAAAGATTCAAATTAAGCTTTGGAACAACTCTCACTTTAGGAATAAAGATATTTTGAGAATTTTGAGAGTTAAGTGTTCCAATACTTGTGATTTTTAAAAAGGTCCCATCTGCCGTAAAAACACATGAACTTTTTGAATTGGTGCATATATCGGTTAAAGTATTTTCATGAGGGGTCATATGACAGGATACTCCGGAGTCTAGGATCCAAGAATACGTACTGGGTGATGATGTAGATGCAATGGCCGCACCCGATGTGGAGGAAGTGGCATTGAGAATTTGTTGTAGAGCTATAGATATTTGACCAAGTGTTTCTTTGAGGTCCCCATTCTTGCCTTCACCTTCTTTGTTGGTGGTAGATTCTTCAAGAGAAGTCACCTTAAGCTTGAATGTTCCATTTAGCTTTGGGCAAGCAGGTTTGATATGACCCGACTCATAACAATGATGACATACAATCATCTTTCTTCCTCCATTATAGTTTCCTTATTTTTCAAAATGGGGTGGTTTATAGGTATTGACATTGTTGTCGGGTTTGGATACGACAAGCACTTCATCAATGTTTTTACTCATGCCAAGCCTAGTTTCCTCTTGTGTGATTTCGGCTATGGCATCTTCAATAGGAAGAAAAATAGATCTATGGAGAAGTAATGACCTCACTTGCTCAAATTCAGGACGTAGTCCAAACAAAAATTGAAACAATCGGTCGTGTTCCATTTGTTTTTGTCTTAGTTCGACATCCTCCATAGCCACCCATTTTGGCTCTAAAAGAGCAAACTCATCCCATAATGGGTTTAAAGCACTATAATAATATTGTATACTTGAATTACCTTGTTTGGTGGTTCTAATTTTTTCTTACAAAAAATATGTTCTTGCAAAGTCTTTTTGAGTATACATACCCTTCATAAAGAACCAAGCCTCATTGGCTCGGCGGAATTTAGCTATATTTGCAGATACCTTGAGTTCGACATTGTTCATGAACCAATCAAGGATCTTGGCGTGATTGCTTTCCCAATCTTCAACTTTCTTTTGGTGGTCTTCAATAGCTTTGAGACGAGCATCTTCCTCAAGAGTCTTTTCTTGACCTCCTTCTATCTTGGTGAGCGCTAATCGAGGTTCCAGAATGGAACCCATTACATAGCCCCAAAGTTTTTTACCTTTGAGGTTGTTCTCCATTGTCGATGCCCACATCATGTAGTTCTTTTCATTGAGCTTGAAGGATAGGTCGATTTTGGATTCCATGACGCTACCAAAGTGTTGTGAAGAATGAAGACAATGAATGTAAAGATGAATATCATGCCCTTTTATAAACCGAATGGCTCTGATACCATGTAACGAAGTATGCAAAAAGATAAAGAATGCTAAAAAGCGTTCACAATGTCCCACAATGGACTAATACACAAAAGGAACAATAGTCAAGTCCACTATGGGACAATACATATATAAGCTTTAAGGAAAGCACAAGCTAAAATATAAAAACTCTTTATTAAGAGTGAGAGAGAGCACTAAGGCTTAAAGAAATACAAGGGGATACACCCCTATTTATACAAATGAAATGGCATAAAAAAAGGAGGCCAAAAGGGGGCTCCCAAAGAGTCGTTGGGAGCCCCCAATGGTCACATTTGTGACTGTTGGGGGCCCCAACGAATCTATTGTGTGCCCACTTAAGTGGCTTGAAAAAATACAAATAAAAGAAATAAAATAAAATAAAGTAAAGTAAAAAATAACTAAAAAAGAAAAACAATTGTGAAAATACTATAATACCCCTATCGGGTATTATAGTATATATATATAATATATATATATATATACAACAACAACAACAACTATGCCTTCATCCCAAAATAATTGGGGTCGGCGATATGAACCAAATAAGAAAATCATTCTGGGTCTTCCACATGAATCCTTCTCCTCCAATCATTTCTATCCAAAGTCATGTCGTCGGTGAGGTTCAAAGCATTCATATCCTTTCCTATCATTTCCATCCAAGTCTTCTTTTAACTAATATATTTTCTCATTTCTCCATCCTTCTAACTTGAGCATCATTAGGCCTTCGCCGAATATGTCCAAACCACCGTAAACGATTCTCTCTCATCTTATTTTCAATGGATGCAACGCCTACCTTCTTACGTATCTCCTTGTTTCGAATCTTATCTTTTATTGTATTTCCACACATCCATCTAAGCATACGCATCTCAGCTATACTCATTTTTTGAATATGATGTCTCTTGGCAACCCAACATTTCGTACCATATAGTAAAGCGGGTCTAATTGTTGTCCTATAAAACTTTTCCTTCAACCGCAATGGCATTCTACAATCACACACCACTCTAGTTGCACTTTTCCATTTCATCCACCCAACCTTTATCCTATGATTTACATCTCCATCAATTTCTTCATACTTTTGAATGATAGATCCCAAATATTTGAAACAGTCATCCACCGGTATTTCTTGCTCACCAAGCTTCACTACACTCCCATCACTACTTCGTTGCTTACTAAACCGACATTCCATATATTTTGTCTTACTCTTACTCAACTTAAAACCTCTGACTTTCAATGTCTGTCTCCATAATTCTAACTTAGCATTAACCCCAGCTTTAGACTCATCAATCAAAACAATATCATCAGCAAACAACATACACCACGGCACATTTTCTTGAATTGATCTCGTAAGCCCATACATCACTATAGCAAATAGGAAAGGGCTTAATGCAGATCCTTGATGTAACCCAACCGTTATAGGAAAATTAGTTGCCATCCCTCCACAAGTGCGGACATTAGTTACTACTCCTTCGTACATATCTTAAATTATACTAATGTACTTGAGAGAAACACCTTTCTTCATCATTGGAACACATGTATATATATATATATGTATGTATTAATACATATATTTTAACAGTAGTATCCGCTTAACTGCTTCCATGTGTGGTATATGAGGTCGATGCATAAATTGGGACACCTGATTAACTGAATACACTATATCAAGTCTAGTAAAAGTCAGGTATTGCAGCATGCCAACTATGCTACGATACCTAGTCAGATCCCCAAATAAATCCCCTTCTTCAATTTCTGATGGATGATGCTTGGAGTTGCCAATGGCTTTCAATCCTTCATGCCTGACCTACTAAGAATATTCATCGTGTATTTGTGTTGAGTAAAAGTAAGTGTATCACTCATCTTATCAACTTCAACTCCAAGAAAATAACGCAGATCTCCCAAATCTTTCATTTTGAATCTCTAATTTAATAACTTCTTTACTTCCTAAATATGGTCTCTACAGTTCCCTGTGACAATGATGTCATCTACGTATATCAATAAAAGAGTGGTGACATCTCGTTCCATGTAAATGAATAATGAGTGATCTAGAAGAGACCGAGAGAAACCATGCTTTTGTATCTCCAGCGAAAAACTCTTGAACCAAGACCGAGAGGCCTGCTTCAATCCATAGAGTGCTCTTTTCAAGTTGCATATATACTGATTGGCATCTTGTTCTGCATATCTAGTGGGTTGTTCCATATAAACTTCTTTTAGATCCTCATGAAAAAAAACATTTTTGACATCTAGTTGGCTTAATGTCCATCCATGTTCAACGGTTAGACTCAATAAAATACGAATGGTCCCAATCTTAACAACAGGGTTGAAGGTTTCATCTGTCCTTGTTCTTGTGTAAACCCTTTGGCTACAAGTCTAGCTTTATACCTTTCGATGCTCCCATCTGGTTTATATTTTATCTTGTACACCCACTTGGACCCAACCACATTTTTATTTAGTGGTCTAGGCACAACTTTCCATGTACCACATTCATGTAAAACTTTTGTTTCCTCATTCATCGCTTCAGCCCATTTTCTAGAGTTTGGGTCTTGATAAAAAGTTAGAGGCTCATCCTCTTTATTTACGGAAGTTAGGAACAATTGAAAATCCAAAGAAAATTTCTTATAGCTCACCCATCTTTCAAGTGGATGTTGGGTCCGAGTAGATCTTCTAACATCTAATGTCTGTGGAATAGAGGTAGGAGTACCAATGTCTGTGCAAGAAATAGATGGAGGTTCCTTCTCTTGCCGGGTGTAGACAACACCCTTATACCTCCCTGATTCCAAATTTTGAGTAACAACCTCCTCTGGTTGAAGTGTATCTGTTGATTCCTCGCATGTCTCTCTGAATGCAATCTGTAGGGCAACCATCGCTACTATTGGAGAAGAGTTCTGAATTTAACCATGGATAGTTGTCACACGGACTCGGCTCCAAGGTCGACGCACCCGCGTCGACACGCACCGACACGGGTGCGGCTCGGACTCGGTCAACCCGACCTTGGGTGCGGTCAACGCACCCAGGGTCATTTTGGTCCATTTTTTTGGATTTTTTTTTTTAAAATTGGGCTACAAAATTTAAAAAAAAAATCTTGGCAGGGGGGGGGGGGGGGGCAGCGCCCCCCTATAACCCCCCGCCAGGGGCGCCCCCCCCCCCCCCCCCCCGGACCCCCGCCCGTTGACCGCGCAGCGGGACCCGCGCCGGGGGAAACCCCCCCTCCTGTAAGGAAAAAAACCCTGAATCAGGCTTCACAACTCATCACATGTCCCCTAATGGGGCACAACTTTGTCTGAGTCTTATATATATAGCCGAATCCCCGTGTCCAAAATTTTTGAAATTGTGTCGCACCCGTATCGCACCTGCACCCATGTGACATAGGTACACCTCAACATTGTGACTTGGATTAGTAACATTGAGACTTGGGTTAGCTGACTGGTTATCAAAGTTCATCTCATCAAAAACAACATTCCTCGATATTTTGACTCGTTTGTTCAATAGATCATAGCACCTATAACCCTTGTAGTCTTCCACATATCCCACAAACCTACACTTCAAGGCTTTGTCCTGAAACTTATGTCTCAACGAGCTGTCAATATGAACATAACAAACAGATCCAAAAAACACGCAATTCGTGATATACCGAACAGAGAGGAATATGGTGACCTGTTTTCTAAAATGGTCATGGGCAGCCGATTTATCACATGAACGGTGGAGTGAAAAACTTACGTCCATAGGGTGATAGGGAGATTACTGTCATGCATCATGTTCATTGCACTCTCAACAATATGTCGATGCTTCCTCTCAGCAATGTCGTTTTGTTGAGGTGTACGTGGGCAAGACACTCTTCTCCTTATTTCATTATGTTGAAGGAAATTAACAGCCACTAGAAGAGAATTCTCCTCCTCCATCACATTGGAAATTGAGAATGTTAGTGGATAAATGATTTTTGACAAAGGAATGAAATTTTTGAAACAACCCAAAAACTTTTGATTTGTGTTTCATGAAAAATATCCAAGTATAGCGTGAATAGCTATCAATGAGAATAAGATAATATCTACTACCAGAAACAGAAGCAATTGGGGCAGGGCCCCAAACATCAGAACATATGACCTCAAAGGGCCTTAAAGCTATCTTATTAATTGAATTGAAAGGCAAAACACGACTCTTACATAAATGACAACTAGGACACTTTATATCACTTGATTATGAACTCAGGTTGGACTTAGGAATGAAACTATTCAAGGCAAGTTTTTCAATAAAATGATGACCACAATGACCCAAACGACTGTGCCAAAGAGTTGGCTTATTACATTCAAAGACAACAAACACACATTCGGAAAAGACCAATGATGGACACTGATGAGGCTTCAAGAACGAACATGCAGAATAAGCAGAGGAAGATGAATCTTCTTGGAAGATGTACATGTTTCCTCTTCTCTTTCCTTCAGCGAATATCTCCCTCGTGCGAAGATCCTTGACATAAGCAGAAGATGGAGTAAATTCAATTGAGGCATTAACATCATCAACAAGTTTTGAGACAGATATGATGTTCTTCTGAATATTAGGAGCATGAAGAACATTTGAAAGATTAAGAGGAGATTTACACATGGGTATAATAACATTTCCAATGTGTGAGATATAGTGATGAGAGCCATCTCCTGTGACTATGCTATTTTTACCAACATAAAGAGTAAGATTCAAGAGCTTACCTGCATCACTCGTGACGTGGGTCGCTACTCCAGAGTCGAGGTACAAACACCCTTATCATTTTGCTTTATATTCAACCCTGCTAAGGCCGCTAATAACAACTCTTTTACTTCTCCATCCCTTTTGGCTTCTGTTTGTGAGAGTTTTTCCTTATTATTTTGAAGATTATACCAACAATTTGCTTTAATATGCCATCTCTTAATGCATACAAAACAAGTAGGAATGAGCTTATGGTCCTGTATATTGGGCGTTGGAAGAAGCCCGTGACCCTATGTCACATGGGTGCGGGTGCGGGTGCGGGTGCGACACGGGTGCGGCGCAATTTCAAAAATTTTGGACACGAGGACTCGGCTATATATATATATATATATATATAATTCTAGTAAACAATTAAAATTAAGTAGCCAGAACTATATAAGATAAAAGGATATTATCATTTTTCAGATATAATTTAAATTGACTTGTAATAGTAAACTTCAAGTCTGCAGTAAATTAAGTAGCCAAAACTATGACCTTAATTTTTTCGAAAGTTTCAATTTGGCACTCCCATTTCTTTATGGTAGTTCTTAAGCTAGCTTTTCTAATACTTGTGAAACTAGTATTTTTTTAAACTGGAAAAGCATTTATTTAGCTACCTCAAATGGTTGGGTTACCTTTTATCGTGTTTTATACATATTTTTACATAAGTTGTGAAACAGTCACACAGACTGTGCACACAGTCTGTGCAATGCAGTCTGTGACTGTGCAGACTGTGCACAGTCACACAGACTGTGCACAGTCACACAGACTATGCACAGTCACACAGACTGTGCAGTTGCAGTTGCACAGTCTATGACTGTGCAACTGCATTGTACAGTCTGGTTATAAAAAAAAGATATATAAAAAATGATTTTTTTTTGTTTTTTGTCTTAAAAATGGACATTTTTGGACTCGGTCAAAGTTGACCGAGTCCAAAATGTGGACAGACTCGGCCTTAACTCGTTGACCGAGTCCGACTCGGCGTTGACAAAGTCCGGGCCGAGTCCGAAGCCGCACCTGTGTCCGCACCCGTGTCGGGGCGTGTCGACTCGGGTGCGGCACCTCCCTAGCCGAGTCCGTGTGACATAGCCGTGACCCCTAGAAATATTTCTCCCTTGTCCTCCTCTTCCTCGAAAAGAATTTCCTCCTCTTCTTCTACCATAAGTTAGTCTCGTGCTCAGCACATCTTGAGTCCCTGACTGCACATAGGTGTCCTCAATAAACCCTTTCATGGTCATCTCATACTGCAGTAGCTTTGCACGAAGATCTTCGAATTTTGGAAGTTCTGGGAGACACAATAAATAGGTTACCAGAACATGATAATCGGGCCCCAATCCACTCAAGGTCTGCTGTACTTTGTATTTATCACTGACAAGACATCCCACAATAGTCAGCTGATCTGTTATGCTTTTTATCTTATTCAAGTACTCCATAATGGGCATCGAATCTTTCTTCAATATTTGAAATTCTCGCTTGAGAAACACGATCCTCGCCTCAGAGATCTGTGAATATGTCTAAACTAGCTTGTCCCACAACTCTTTGGCTGAACATTCATCGGGAATAACTACAAGAACTTCTTGTGAGAGTGTAGAGGTGATGTATGCCACTAATGCTTAATCTCTTTTCACCCAAACAACATAATCTGGATTTCTGACAAGAACAGTAGATGACGCCCCTTTATCATCCTTCCTTTCTTGCGAAATGAACTCTGGAGGGGTTGAGATCGATCCATCTAGATGACCAGAGAGATCTTGGCTCCTTATAAAAGGAACGATCTGCCTTTTCCAGGTCAAGAAGTTAGAATTATTTAGCTTTTCGAAGACCAAATGACTAAAAAAATTTGAAGGCTTGAATGTGGAGAAGATGAATCCATTCGAAAGAAAGAAGAAATTTTCTGGACCAAAATCTATGCTCACGAAGAAATCAGCCACTCGAATATTCTGTCCTTTTTTTTAGGAAATTATGACAGAAAAATTATATTCGAGTATGATAAAAAAACATTAAGAGAAAATCTGATAAAAAACTGTTTCAATGCAAAATTCATTCCAGATCATTCTAGATTAAGCAAACCGTGAAACAAAGATATAAGTATTTTGAGACGAACGATTTTGTAGATTAAGGCAACACAGGAATTGATTCTGGAGAACCGATTATTCAGGTCAATAGTAGAGAAGAAATTGACGTATGTTCATGTTGAGAAAGTCAAAAAATGAGAATCCCTTTCAGTTAGCCAAAAAAAAATTAGATTAACGACAGCCTTTTAGAATCGATCGGCCGATTCTAAACTTTTAAAAATAAGAAAGGAGATCAGATTTGAGAGAGAAGACAAATGGGTGTTGACGGTAAATCAGAAAGGAAGAAATAAGTTGCAAAAATCCGATCCTAAAAGAAGAATCAGAAAAAGGAATCTGGTCCTAAAGGGGAGGATCGAATTTGAGAAAGAAAGAGACAGGTGGGATAAGGTGGGATATTGGCATCCTTACCAGACCAAAGATCAAAAGAGAGGAATAAGATGCAGAGAACGAGATTTGAAGAGGAACGAGTTTTCTTGACTTGAAGGTTCAAATCATCTCCTTGGTCATTCTTTCCGAAAAATGATCTCAGGCCCAGTTTTAACGCAGCTCTGATACCATGTTAAAACGTGATGACCCCCACGCTCACCTGCGCAAGAAGAAAGAAGAGTAATATGGAAGAAAAAGGGGCTGTAGTTTCACGTATGAACCACTCAACGTGTTTTCCATAGCATTGGGTTATAAGTACATAACTAATACAATTTTAGGGTACGAAAATACCCTCTAATGAATAGGAGAAATACAACCTTACAGAAATCGGATCCAGTACACAAGACGGGTTTGGTACTGCGCAAACCCGACTTGGATCCAAGATCCAATAGCGACTTCTTTTCATGTGTGTGTAATTCATATATAATCCATTTGACTGTTTGTGAGTTATACTTCTGGTTGACAGTTTTTGAGTTATGTTGTTTAGTTATATTTCTGGTTAACAGTTTCTGAGTTATGTTTTTTAGTTATATTTCGGGTTGACTGTTTCTAAGTTATATTAAGGCTTTAATTGTGTTTAGATTATGTAGGTTCCTTTTATTTACATTATCAGTTCTCAGTTGCAGGGTTTTTTTATTCAATTATTCATTTCTTCTTATTTGCCTATTGTTTATTTTGTCTATTGTTGTTAATTTTTTTGTATACATGATTTTATTTTTTGTATATTGTTTATTCACATTGTTAGTTGTATGGTTTGTTTATTCAATTGTTAATTTATTCTTAAGTTTTTTTAGCAAGGTATTTAATATAATTGCTTTACAGTGTTCCAGAGGTGTTTTGTCTATTGCTTATTGTACATTGATTTTATGTTGTATACATGTTATTAATTTTAGCAATTTGTTTACATATTATGCATTTTTTTTAATTTTTTTAATTGAGCTACTGACTAGTCCCTCCTAGGCCCCGTCTAATCATTTAGGGGCTATGTCACAGGGACTCAGCCAACTAGGTGTCGCACCCGCGTCGACGCGACGCGATGCAGGTGCGTGTGCGGCACTCAGTGCAGTCAACCTGACCTTGGGTGCGGTCAATGCACCCAGGGTCATTTATGTCCAACTTTTGGACTTTATATATATATATATATATATATATATATATATATATATATATATATATATATATATATATATATATATATATATATATTTGTCGCACCCTAGTTTTTTGAAAGTGCCGCACCCCTGCACCTGCACCCATGTGACATAGTTTAGGGGCTCACTGACTAGGCACCGCCTACCGCCTTTGACAACCAAGTCTAAGCCCAATGTGAGATTTGGTTCTCTTGCATTCTTTTTGCATTTGGGTAACCATTCACCCCCAACACATCTCATTCCATGGGCTGCCACAAAAAGAGCTCTCTCTCTCTCAACACTTTTATGTATGTTTATCTCCTAAACAATGAACTAACCATCTTTCCTGCATTACAGCTTTCATGTTTTAGCTTGAGAGGGAAATCCAGAGTTAGTGTATGCACTTAGCTAATACTACATGAGATGTAAGTGAACCTTTTTTTTTAAAGAGTAGATATATTAGTTGATAATGTATAATTATTTTCACAATATCTGAATTGAACAACAAGATAAAAAATGCAAAATGCGACTTAGAAAATTCATCATGGGCAAATGTTCAAGCTAAGATCACCTACAGGAAGGGAATAACATACATCAAAAGACTGGCCTTGATATCGTGTTCCAAATATAGAAACCACATGTCTTTACGGCAATGTAAATTTCCTCCAATTTGCTCTACCATCAAGAGTCATTCAAAAGACAGAAGGAACAATGGAACACTTTGAAATCAAACTCTTCCTTTCACCAAATTTTCTTAACAACCATATGGTGGATTTAACCAAACCCCACAAAATATGATCCTTCAACAAAAGTCCATCTTCCTAAATCGAGAAACCCGTCTAAACCAGATCATAATGGAAAAGAAAGTGCAAACATCCCCTTCTGAACCAGCAGCATTACCAGAAACTACTGAATCAAAACACAAAGACTTGAATCCATTTCAACCCGAAAGATTGGCCGAAACACAGAAACCATTCTAAACCAGATAATCAACCGGAAAAAGAAAGCACTGCAATCATTCTCCTGGAACCAGCAGCATAAAAGCCACGCCGGATTCAACAAGGACGTGCTAGAACACGGAATCAGAATAGGGAATGAATAAAAAACCGACCTTCCTCGTTCAGGAAGAAACGAAAATCCGGGACACCAAAAGGGTGAAGAAGAGCATCGACCGCCGGAGAAGCCGCACCCACCTGAGAAACGCATTCTGGGGACCCGAAAACCTTGTGAATCTGCATATGCGAGAGGGAGAGAGCCCCCAAGCATCCTGAAAGATCGCTATGCGGGTTTTCGTTTGCTCTGAGGAAGGATCGGGGATGGACGGACGAGACAGGAGGCGACAGAATCCGCGACAAAGAAGAAGAGGAAGAAGATGAAGATGAAGATGGGATGGGTCTCAGGAACCGACGTATGAAAGCGGAAACTGGGGAGGCTAGGGCTTTAGATGACATTCTTCTTAGGGGAGACCTTCAAACTTTAAAACCCAAGAAGAAGATACAGCAGACAAAACAAAGGCAGAGCGAGGGAAGACGACGATTGCAGGGTTTTGCAAATGGGAATGCAAACGGGTCGGATATTGATCGGGTTAGGTTTTTCCGATACTGCATCCGTTTTTGTAGAATATATCTTACGTCACATAGATACGAGTAGGTGGGTACGTGTCTGTGAGTCATAAACGTGATACTACAACAACAACGCCTTCATCCCAAAACAATTGGGGTCAGCAATATGAACAAAAAAAGAAAATCATTCTGGGTCTTCCACATGAATCCTTCTCCTCTAATCATTTCTATCCAATGCCACCATTTCCTCACTGAGATTCAAAACATTTATATCATTTCCTATCGTCTCCATCCAAGTCTTCTTAGGCCTACCCTGACCTCTTTTAACTAATGTATTTTTTTATTTCTCCATCCTTCTAACTGGAGCATCATTAGGCATTTGCCGAATATGTCCAAACCACCGTAAACGATTCTCTCTCATCTTATTTTCAATGGATGCAACGCCTACCTTCTTACGTATCTCCTCGTTTCGAATCTTATATTTTATTGTATTTTCACACATTCATCTAAGCATACGCATTTCAGCTACACTCATTTTTTTAATATGATGTCTCTTGGCAGCTCAACATTCTGTACCATATAGTAAAGTGAGCCTAATTGTTGTCCTATAAAACTTTCCCTTCAACTGCAATGGCATTCTACGATCACACACCACTCTAGTTGCACTTTTCCATTTCATTCACCCAACCTTTATCCTATGATTTACATCTCCATCAATTTCTCCATACTTTTGAATGATAGATCCCAAATGTTTGAAGCAGTCATCCACCGGTATTTTTTGTTCACTAAGCTTCACTACACCCTCTTGCTTCACTCGACACCCCCACCTTCAGCTCGTTGCTCCCGATCGAGACCCCAACCTTGTATGTCGCCTGAAGCTGCACAGTGACCGGATCAGACAAACAGGAGGGCGAGCTCAGCTGGGTAGGTGCTATCGGATCAGGCGAACAGGAGGGCGAGCTCAGCTGGGTGGCAAGGTTGGTTTTGCTGTATCAGATGGCGAGATTGGCAGGGTGAGTGTTGTTGGATCAGACGAAGATAAGAGATTATTGGGGATGAGTGTCACCAGATCAGCCGAAGATGAGGGTGACTCGGTTGTGGGTGCCACTAGATCAGACGAAGAGGCCATATGGGTGTCTGATGAGTTTAGGTGGGCTTAGTTTAGGTTTTAAGGTTAAAAAATAAAAAAAATTTCAGATGTGAATTTGGTAAATTTTAATGTACACTAACTCAAGTATTTGTAAGGTTATTCTTCGTTGCCAAGGTATTTTTAATTAAGGATTTTTTTATGTTCAAATAATACTTTATTTATGTTAAATTTATAAGAATGTGTGATTTGTTCATAAACCTAAATTCAAGGTTTAACATAATTACTAATGTTGATTAGTGTTTAATTAATAATTAAATTTAGAAATTTAATCTCATATGATTATTAGTTGTTAAATAAATTGATAGCTTAATAATAATTAATTATGTAAGTTAATTAAACTTTTGTTGTTAATAGATAAATCCTAAGTACTGAATAAATAAAAATTCATTGAGGTTTCGGTTTGGATCAGACCTAATTGAATTCGGGTCTAATTGAGGATCTATTATAAAATTGAAATTTAACTTAAGAATTTTAAACAAATTATTAAATTTATGAATATATATAATTACAAAAATGTATATAAAAAATAAGATAATAAGGTAACCATAATTGATTGGATTAGTTGGGATTGAACCAACTAGCCAACCAAGGGCAGCGAGTTTCCCATATGGGGGCCCTCCACTATAACATGTGCATATAGGGAGGAGGGATATTCTCGTGCAGATCCCAAGGTGATTAGGTGTGTGAGAATCTCAGGTTTTGTCCCAAAGAGAATGAGATAATTTGAAATGACAAAAGACATTTTTTTTGTGAAATTAGAAAAGAGATTGTTGTATTTTGTGAAAAGAAGATCAAGCCCAAAAATCGAGTTCATGGAGTGGAGGCTAGATTTAATCTTAGCCTTCCATCGTTCCTCTTGTATATTACACCACACATCTAATCTCAACACATTTTCACCCTATAAATACCCCCTAAGGCAAAGACAGAGCTCATTATTGGACTTTCAAAAATCTTTGTGCTCTCTCTCCATCCACTGAATTCTTTTTTGAAGATTTGGGTTTGTTCACTATTTTTCATATAGGTCTAGGGTGAGGTACCATTGTGGACTTCATCCTACACGTCATTGTGGTTATTTGTGTTAGTTGTTCTATTTTGTTAATTTTCTTATCAAGGGTAAGTTTAATTTCACATTAGAGTTGTTCAAATGCATGTTCTATTTATCTTTTCATCATTATACACATGTATTCACGTAATACAAGTGGATATAAGTATAAACATTCAATATTGTTGATACTCTTCATAATCTCTTAGTAGTAGTTTCATTTTTAGTGATATTTAAGTATGTTTATATATATATATATGGTGCAATTATGGTATCAACAATATTGAAGTGGACAACACCAAATTTTTTTCTATCAAGGGTAAGTTTACATGAATATATATGGTGCAATCATACGTATTCACTTACGTGGACAACACTTGCGTGAAAATGTTGTTTGAAACTTATATTTGTAGTCTCAAAAGAATAAATTGGGTTTTGTCATTCACATACATATGTTCATTTAGCCCATAACCCACATGTAATGAATGATGTGCACTATAACTGCATATTTTGATAAATAGTGCATGGTGTCAATGTGAAACATGAGGTTACTATTTTATAAATGCATAATGTTTGTAATTCAAGCATGTGCAATTGTTTCTTGTGTAAAGCGCACACTTCAAGAAACCTTTTGGCATTTATGCATACTTGTGTGGATTTACTTATTTATGCAATTGTTACCATTACACATATGAGTCATGTCATATTTATGTTAGATAACTCAGGAAAAAACTTGGGTGGGTCAAGGATACATAAGCTACACAAGGCCATACAATTACAAATGCATACATTCACACTTGGTTGATCTCTTGCTCTTATCGACGAGACACTCATATGGGCTAACGACACTAGTGCAGTGTGAATGACTTGAGTACATAATTGTGTCATTATATAACTGTTACCCTAAGAAGGTATTCGGGCTACGTATTGTGCCATGTTTGTTTCATGAATGAAGGTACTTAAATTGACAATCATATTAATTAAGAAATACTTGTAACCCAATCACACTACAAATCTATCGAAGAAGATAGATCAATACATCTTTGAGTGACCTGATCTAAATTCACATGTCACACCTCTTGTTTGAAAGCAACCACGTCCCTTAGGTTTCAAATTACTCAAAATTAGGCATCATTGAGGCATTGTTGTTTATGAGGTGTCACCTTAGTGTTTGAGGCTCACACCTCACTTGAGGTACGTGCATTGAGGAGGAGCCAGTCAACTAGTAAGATATTTTTCTAATTACATATTCATTTGTTCTAAACTCCTTTGCATAAAGTCTGCAAACTTTTTAACTAGAACTATTTAGTGAACAAATTTGCAATTTGTATCGAGGCACAATTTATATTTTGTGGACCAGTTCTCTAATGAAATAATTTTGCTTCCATCGATTGTGAAAAGTGGACTTTTAACATCAATATGATGGTTATTTCACAGTAGGCGGCTACCATTTGGCTTGTGATAGAAAAACCAACAAAATGTTTTATAAACAAGCAACTTTATATGCTGAATTAAAAGCTGAAATATACTTTTCTCTGTTCAAAGAAGGACACTTCAGTGATCACCTAAATTATCAAGCAAAAACACTGTAGCCTGAATTATTTGTCCTTATCCTTAATCAAACTTGCTTAATCACGGTCAGGATATCTTACCAAATTTATGGCATTTTTTTCAACCTACTTGATGGTTTGAACTTTTGGATCTTCTTTTAAATAGAATTATGGTTGGTCTTCATTGAAAACCTCTCTGAAGAAAACAGCTGATCAATTCTCATATTTCAACTTACAGGAGCATGGTTCAAGTCATAGGTCAACTTTTCCAACCTATAAATATTTCTTTCATTTCTTTGCATAAAACTAGCATGTTTTTTCAATGCATGCCTCCTCTTTTAGCTCTCCATATAGAAAAGATGGTTTTATATTTTGACAAAACCTTAAATTTGTAATTCAGCTACAACAATGAAACCAATTCTTTTAAGTTCTAGCTGGCTACAACAGCAAATGGTTCTTCCTTTTTTCTTTTTAAGGGAACAGCATCAACAGTTCCATTCACAATATTTTATATTTTGGAAAGCAAACTTTGCTGCCAACTAATCTTATGGTTTTAAATTGACCCATCTTTTGCTGCTTTCTCCACTAATTCTAGTTTACTTTTATTTATGTTACCAAAATTTCATCATCCATTGTCATTTTGTATGCGTCTTGTTTTAATAGCATCTTTCAATTTTGAAGCTTACAAGACAAAAGTGCAAAAATTAAATGATTCATTAATTTTTCAAAAGTAACTTATCTTCATTAGAGGAGTGAAAAAGAGTGTGATGCCCTCTCTCTTACTCCACGGCTGGGGGGCTAATTCAACTTGTAACAAATTAAAAGAGATGCACATTTTTTTAATATAAAACAAACTTCCAGAGAGAGAGAACATTCTTTATGTTCATTGGAACATAATCTATGTACCTGACCGAAAGGTGTGTATTATATATATATATATGAAAACTGAACATATTGGGCCCCATTTCTCGTTCTGCTCCATAGATCTGAACCGTTAGATATGTTTAGCATGCTTGATTTAGTGAGAATTAACACTTTGATCATGTTTTTTTGATAAAAATAATATATTTTTATGAGCCGATAAAAACTGGTACCTTCATAGTCATTGATTTTGGATCATAAGAAAAACTTGTATACAGATTTTGGAGATCGAAAGGCCTGTTCCCGCTAAACAGAACCTATACATCACATCTACAGTGTTAGATATGAGAAAAAAATTTAAAACTATGATTTTTAAAAGGATCTAATGAGACTTAAATGAAAAAAGGAGCCTAAGGAACACATTATATATATATAGAACTTACTTTTCGACCTAACCAAAAGACGAAGAAGTTAACCAAAAGGATATCACAACCTCACTAGAATATTACAAGATAATTTCACAAGAATCACCACAAAGAGAAGAGGGAAAATGGTTAGAATTCTAACGAGAAACAAAAAAAAAATGAAAAAAGGACTTCAATGACTTTATATATGAATCAACAAGCATGCAAAGGTATGATATTCACAACATGTATTTGTGAATGTTAGCATACATTTGCAAACATATGTAAAAAGTGTTTAATGAAAGGAGGTTCACAAGTTTTCTTTGCGAAGGTCGAACTATATTTGCAAAGGTCCTACTGTATTTGTGGAGCTCTAATCATGATGCGAACGTCACAACAAGTATTTGCGAATGTACGTGAAGAGTATTTAGTTAAAGAAGGTTCACAAGTTTTCTTCACGAAGGTCGTACTGTATTTGCAGAGGTTGAATTAGGGTGGAAACATCAAAGACATTCACAACAAGTGACTACGAACATCAACACACATTTTTGGAGCTCCTTAAGGAATATATACTTAAGGGAGGTTTGTAGGGTATCTCTGTGAAGGTCGTACTATAGTTGCAAAAATAGTACTATATTTACGAAGCTCCGCAAGCGGTCTCCTTTTTATTGAAGGTTGCAAACTTCCTACATTGTATCAATATATAATGTGAACCTCAGTAGGTTCACATGTGCGAAGGAAAAAATGTCCTAAAAAAGTCAAGAATCAGAGATTTTGAATATGCGATGGATTTTCTCAAATTGTTGAGTATTTTTAAAAGTGCGCCATTTTGTAAGGACAATACAATTATTTTCCATTTCTTTCACCCAGATGAATGCTCAAAGCGATGCATTTTTCGATGGAAGGGGGTTCGACATTACCCCCTTCTATATATATTGTGTGTGTGTGGCGCGCAAAAGTGCAAATGTCGACGATATGGACAAAGAACATTATAAGTTTACAAAAACCTTACTTTTTTATTAATATTATGATAAATAGTAAGGATTAATAAAATTTATTATAAAATCTATGATTACATTGATTACAACTAAAATAAGTAATTAAATTTTTGAATAACACATATATCTGAATTTTTCATTCAAAAAATATATTTAAGAAAAACTTGCAAAAGATGTATGGAAACATGTTTCCCAAATAATGATGACCAGCTTGTCAAGCATATTTTCCGAGTTCAAACGATCTCTTCATATGCCAATTAGAAACAAGCGGCTCATCTCATTTTCCAACCCTATCTCTAGCACGTCAATCCAGCCATACTTGTTGAAAGAAAAAATTCCATCCATGAGTTTGGTGGAACAAGTGAACTGGTTGACATTTAAGGCATGTTTGATGGTGCTGTAGAAAAGTGTACACCTTTTCTTGTTTGCAAGTATCAAACAGGGTAAAAAATGTCACTCCTGGAGAAAAAGTCAGCCCCCCCGAGTGTTCGACTTTTGTCAATGGATAAAAAAGTGTGGATGTTTTATTCACGTATCAAACGCCCCCTTGGGGATGATGAACATCAAAATTATAATTTAGATTAGAGTTTGTGTCAATAAATGCAAGGTTGTCAAGCAATGTAGAGGTGGACCAAAGACTGAAAAAGTTGGTCATCCCGACTCTTATGTCCCCCGTCTGAATTACTGATAGCAGGAGGTATAAACTTATACTACAAGAAATCAAGGCTTTTACTGGCGTACACACTGGCGCAAAACGAGCACCAGGAAAGCCCTTGGGGGTAAAGCTTTCGCTGGCGCTATTTGCATGCGACAGTGAAACTCGCCTTAAATGCCAACCAGCCCTCGATATAGAGAATCATTTTCTCTTTTTTTTTTAAGACAAGCTTGGGGTTAAGCAGACCCCTATCAGTTATACAACTATACCATTGGGTTTTGAACCTGCAACCTCTCAACACAAGGTGACGTGCACTAGCTGCTCCATGTAGCGATTTACAAGATGTTTTACATAGATATCATTTCACGTATAGCGATTTTTTGTGTTTTATGTGCCCAAAGTACCTTGTAAACTACTCGGTCCGATCACCTAACCACGCCTGGAGGCGATTATATATATATATCAAAGAACTGCCCTTCTTGTGTATGTGGACACAAGAATGCCTTTACTATGTGTCATCCAAGAAGGTCAATGACCTAGCAAGAGGCTACTTAAAATCCATGGTCCTATCTTACATGGGCATCTGACCCATCTTTTGTCATTTTATTTGGCTACATTGCACACCCTTAACAGTGCCTTGCATAAAGCAAATAACGTAAGTAGGTGACCTACTAGGAGGCCTTGTGGGGTACCATGTTAGTCCAATTTATGAGCCTGCCACGGATCCAGCCAAGATAGAAAAATGGCGTTTCCAATTGGCCCAAGATTAGGCTTGTTCATAGTCAAAACTATTTCAAACTTTAGCTTGGTAGGGTTTGGTTGTGATGTTGGTGTGCTTGTGTCTGTGTTTCGGCTTGGAGGAATTTACACTGGGAGAAGGTCTGACTTGTGTGCCTTATGTCTTATTTTAGGCTTCACTATGTCTGACTGTTTATCCTATTCCTTGGTTGACATTGATTCAGTGTGTCATCCTCTGGAAGTTCAATCAGTTTTTATGCAAACTCCTTTCATGGTCACAAGTGGAAGTATTACATATTCATTGGATCTGGAGAATTGCTAAATCCACTTCATATTGCATTTAATGCAAAATGAACAACTTTAAGGGAGCAATTGTTAAGTTTGTGGTGTTTGCCAGAGATTTTGGATATTTATTTCTTTAAATCTAGTTGATTTTTCATTTTTCCTTGTTGCTATCTTCACGGCCTTTGCTTGTTATAGGATGTTGACATTTTTTGTTTTAATTACAAAAGCATAATTCTAATTATCATCACCTATTCCTATGGGCCACTGACAATAATCATATATCCAATACCAGATGGATAGATGAAGTTAAATAATGTGCTATCTGAACATAAAAGGTTTTTCATAGAAAGGCTCCTGTGGTTGTACATGGTGTCCATTTGTCAATGGATTGTTGCACTTACAGAGTTAGCCGTGCTTGAAAGCTTCATGTCTTTGTATACTTCCTCACCAGTCTTTGACTATTCTTCGATGGTATATTCGGTCTGCCTTTATTGACTTTCTTTGGTTTATTTTGATGTCAACCAAAGATTGTATTAGTTTGGTAAAGCTTGCATTTGGATTGTCTGCTTTGTTGGTTCAATCTTATCTCATGAAAAAATTTCATTTTTTTGCTGTGCTTTAGATACCATAATTTAACAAGGGCCTTTGACAAAAGAGTCGGCCTGAGTTAGCCTGGCTCGTTGTGCATCCCTACAGGGCAGTGCTCAATCTTCATCGTTTGTTTAAAAACGAACCAAAAGAATCATTGTTCCAGCAGCCAATGTGGGACCCAGATTCGAGGCTCTACAACGAGGAACTAAGCAGAACTTTATCGAAGCAGGTTATATGTGCCCTCCCCCCCCCCCCCCCAAGAGGACCGTTAGCTACATCTTGTGTTCGGGGGTCCCAATGAGCGCCACGTATAAGATCCCGTGTGGCTAGTATCCCCATGTGTGTCTGCATCACTTAGCATCGGAATCTGGTGCCGTTGCAAAGACTTAAGTACCCTTTACCGTCATTCTCATCATGTAATAGACAAAAATGCCCTCCATCTAGAAACCTGAAACGTCGGTTCGTAAAAAGGACAAAACTGCCCTCCATCTAGAAAAGTGAAACGACGCATCGGGAACACGCCAAAATTTTTAGCAAAGTTTGCGTAGGTAGGAAGGTTTATCTCTAGGGTTGAAATAGTCCAAACAATCCGTTTTCGCCCCAAGCAACAAAGTCTATCGGAGCATCCTTTGCTTTCATCTGTTGTTGTCGGAGCATTCTTTGCTTTTATCTGTTGTCGCTGAAGCATCCTTTGCTTTCTTCTACTGCCGCCGGAGCATCATTTGCTTTCTTCTGCTACCACAAGAGCATCCTTTTCTGTCTTATGCGCAGTGGCAGCATTGTTGCCACCATCTTTTGCGTCTACCTTCTGGGTGTTTCTTAGTCCAATGTTGGATTACCCAAACTCCTATCATTTCAGTGAGTTTTGTGTAAGCTTTCAGTATGCAAACGAATCGATTGGTAAATCTGAATGCTAAATCTTGCAATTGGTTGTACTATTCATGCTAAATAACACCTATTATCTTACATTGTGCTAAAGAAACCAGGGTCTGTAACGCCCCAACTTTTTATAGTAAAAATTTTGGAGTAAATTTTTTATTTTTTTTAAATAACGGAAGTGCGGAAAATACAAGTCGGATACATTACAGGGTAAAACAGATAAGTACCAAAAAGCATATCATTCATTAATTAAAACATTAATGTCATTAACTACATCTCATAACAGAAATGTAAATCTACTAATTAGAGTTCAAACATAAAATACTGAAATAAATGAGATCTTTTGGTTATTTCCATAACGACTCCCCGATGCTCCATTTTAGTTGTTACCTCAAAACAATTAAAGCAGAAGGGTCAGACTCCCCTTTCTGCGTAAGAAGCATTATATTTATATGTGGTGTTCAGTGTCTTGTGTACAAATATGTGCAACAACTACAGATATAACTAGCATGAAAATTTGTATCATTCTAAGAAAATAATCATGCTTTCTAATTCATGATACGGTGCAAAAGATAACTGAACTAAAGGTACATTTATTCACATTAGCATAAGCAGTAGATTTCACAAGTTTTACGAAAGTCATATCAACAGTACATAATTCTTTAGAAATAAGTTTCCCGTCAACTTAAATCATTTAATGATTATCTTACTCTTATCCTGTGGGTATGCACAGGCATAGACCTCGTAGCGGACCGAGACCATACGGGTGTCTATTAATTAATAACCCGTATGACTAGCCGTACAGATATCCAAAGGGGACGTCCGTGACCGAGAGAGAACTCTCCAGTGGCTAGAACAAGTATTAGGATGCACCCTGTACTTTTGCAGAAGACTTTGATCTACCACCTAGTATACATTGGTAGTCTTGGCCCCTAACTTCATGGACTGTGGACCTGGTGAGACGCTTAGCTCTCACGAAAACAAGAACGTCTACGAAGCTTGTACCACATACCCTCTCCAAGGTAGACTATGGGTCCAGTAACATATACCGTCTTTCAGATATACCCAGAGCCCGAGGAGTCCGGTAACATATACCGTCTTTCAGGTATACCCAGAATCTCGAAGGCTTTATTATATATATATATATATTTTATTTAACCTCTTCTTTATAACCATGTGCGAGCTATCGCACTACGAGGGGTCCGGTAACATATACCTTCTTTCAGGTATACCCAGAGCTTCATAAATCCTATATTTTGATTTCTCAATTATTTTCCTGTGCGAGTCATCGCACCACAAAGGATTCTCAAAAACCCAAACCCGCCTTAGGGTTCACACACATTGTATGAAATTATTATTAATTTTTTTGTCAGGGTGCCATGAGCACCATCAAGATAGCATTTCTCGGAACATGGCTTGACTCGGAGCCCACAGTCATCATTTTTTTTTTTGAAGTTATGAGCTAGGGTGTAGGCATTTGTACCCCATGAACTATGCCAACTTTGTGGCAAAATTATTTATTTTATACATTCTTTTCTAGAGTGTTCTCCGATTATGGTCATCGCAACTCATCATGTCTTGGCGACTACCCAAGTCCTTGGGACAATAGCCTCCCGTTACTTTTATCGAAACAAGTCATTATAGTAGTGCTCGTCTTGTCGCAAACTGTCTAACAAGAAACGGGACCCATTGGTCCTGTCTGTTACCCTACGTATGTAGGATCTAGCTAGTACCCGAGTCAATGGTGCTCTGTCACCATCGGGTCCCGTAGTTATGGCAGACCCCGAAAGGTCACCCCAATAATGCTCAAAGGCTTGCACCGCTGCAGTCACCAAGGAGAGGTAACCTACGGTTTTGCTCCAGCCGAGTGTCACTCCTAGGTAGTACGCGATGCCAGCTCCTCCAGTCCGCAACTGAAGATGGTAACGTCACAAGACCCCTGGCCCAACCCAGTTAGACAGGAGTGGCCTAGCCACTGGTTGGGACCAAATCAGGTCCCCAACCGAGCCTCTCTCGCAACCAACTGAACCCAACCAATTGTTGGGTGCCGTAAAAAATTATTATTATTATTATTTTTTTCGGGTTGCACTTCCGCAACTCTATCAAGGCTTGCAATTTACACAAGGCCAACAACGCCTTCAACACTTGTTGTGGAGACTACATCCGAATTTGGCCAGTCTTCTTCAGGTTACCAAATCGACCCAAATCAGGTTGGGAACAGGACGACCATTAAGGTCGGCTAAGTCCATAGTCATGAGGGTAACAAGATGGAGGCTGGGGTCAAGCCGACCCCTGCCCATCCTCAAATTTTGTTTTTTTTAACTCATTTATCTTCATGAGAAATGTGCAGCCAAGGACTCTAGATTTTCAACTTCCATTAAAAGAAAACACATTTATAATAATACCACTACAGTTTACCTATTTTCATTACCTTATAGCAATGCATTTTCTATAGTTTCTTAAAACACAAATATTTTCACCTTCAACTTATTCATTTGACAAAAAATAATCAAGGCAAACATGTAAACACTTTCTTCTCATCAAAACCAGAGAAATACTAAGAAGCCCCCTTGTGACATATCATATGCATAAGAACATGTACGTAAAAAATCCATAAGTGTCCTAATCTTCTCCTTTTCATGACTAGATAATCTGATTCTTTGTCAAGTGTAAAACAGATATAATGCCATACACATGTGTGCACAAACACACTTCACGTACACACATACATATAACGGATACATGACTTTGAAAACTAAAATAGAACAATGCCCATAATACATGAATTTGAAAGCTAAAACGGAATAATGTCCACAAGGTCATAGATAGAAACATACATACATACAGATCATATAACATAATGTATGCCATCTTGCCCCCATAAATCAAGTTTTCAAGCAAGCCATCATCAAAAGAAAAAATGACGTGTTTCCTAATATTAGGGCTTGCAATTTACACAAGGCCAACAGCGCCCTCAACACTTGTTGTGGAGGCTGCATCCGAATTTGGCCAGTCTTCTTCAGGTTACCAAATCGACCCAAATCAGGTTGGGAACAGGACGACCATTAAGGTCGGCTAAGTCCATAGTCATGAGGGTAACAAGATGGAGGCTGGGGTCAAGCCAACCCCTGCCCATCCTCAATTTTTTTTCCTTCTTATAACCAGAAAATGACATGTTTCCTAATATGAGCACACTGCATATATCAAAATAAATTTCTCTGTTTCTTATAACCATAAAATGATATGCTTCCTAATGAGTACACAACATATATCAAAAAAATAAATTTTTCTGTTTCTTAGAACCAGAAAATGACGTGCTTTCTAATGAGTACACATCATATATCAAAAATAAAATTTTCTGTTTCTTAGACCCAAAAAATGACGTGCTATCTAATGAGTACACAACATATATCAAAAATAAATTTTTCTGTTTCTTAGAACCAGAAAATGACGTGCTTTTTAATGAGTACACAACATATATCAAAAATAAATTTTTCTGTTTCTTAGAACCAAAAAATGACGTGCTTCCTAATGAGTACACAACATATATAAAAAAATAAATTTTTCTTAGAACCAGAAAATGACGTGCTTTCTAATGAGTACACAACATATATCAAAAATAAATTTTTTTGTTTCTTAGAACCAGAAAATGACGTGCTTTCTAATGAGTACACAACATATATCAAAAATAAATTTTTCTGTTTCTTAGAAACAGAAAATGACGTGCTTTCTAATGAGTACACAACATATATCAAAAATAAATTTTTCTGTTTCTTAGAACCAGAAAATGACGTGCTTCCTAATGAGTACACAACATATATAAAAAAATAAATTTTTTTGTTTCTTAGAAACAGAAAATGACGTGCTTTCTAATGAGTACACAACATATATATAATTTCTTTCAATCACCCAACATACAGGATACATTGGACTGGTGCATTGGCTCACAACGATATCTATATTCAAAGCATTCCGCAATAATGGTTATGCTTTGCAAACGGAATAGGTTTAGAGCATCCAGAAATGGCGTTTATGCTTTGCAAATGGAATCCGTTCAGAGCATTCAGAAATGATGCATATGTTGACAGCATATTTAGAATACAGGGCATCAAAACACCCACATATAAAAGAATAATGCTCCCTACCTCTTCGGAGCTTTTTATCCGGCGATATTGTATTCTCCTTCCTTCAAGTTGGAGCCGGTACGTCCCAAGGGAGAAGGCCCTCTTGTTCTATTATGGAGGTCGAGCACCACAATGGTATCCATACATAGGGGGTTTTGAACCGGGGTCTTCAACCTAAGGGGTAACAAGCCCCACCACTTGTGCTACATTGTTTTTCGTTGCAAAGTGTGTGAATTAAATTATATTTAACTCTTTTAGTTTTGTTCTAGATTTCATGAAAAAACAATGTTTTTCATTTCTACGTGAGCGCTCCGGGGCTTTGAACTTGGGTTGTGGATCCATACAACCGTGCATCCTACCACTACACCACACTATCACTTGGTGTTTACTTTTGCAAGAATTTTTTTTTATGTCATATTGGGACGTTTTTCCTCGTTGATGGATTTCTTCCGTTCTCACATGGTTTTTTCTCCTGTTTGTTCTAAACTTGCCCTCTCTTACCTTAAATGTGTTTCGGATCTCACGCTATTATCCCAAAACCATTAAATTTACCATTGGGTCCTGTGAACTGGGTCGGATTATCGGATCCTGCCTAGATCCGGATCCAAATACCACTTTTGAGGGTTTGTTACCGGTTTCGTTCTATAAACCTCAAATCATAAAAAATTGTATTGCTTCGCATAAAATCTCACTATTTCACATAAATGCTCCACTTTTATTCATTTAGAGTTTTGTAAATTTCACGGGTTTTACAGGGTCAATGCTTGATTTCTTCTGTAAGTAATCAATCAAAGAACATATTTCTCTGTTCTTTATGTTATATGTCCTCTTCCTTCTAAGGTGGTTTCTTAGATCCAAAGGTATGAATGGCACATTATCGCGACCACCATCTATGTGTGCAAACAAATTATATGTCTTTCTTGGTGTAATGTCGACGCTATCAGCTATTTCAGCCATTGTAGTATGTGCTACAGTTACTTTACGATGTGACCTTAACATAGGAGTCATAAATGATGCAAATAAATCATGATTATGATCACTGATTAAAGTACGAACTAGAAATTTCTCATTCAAAAGTCTTCTCAACACCATTCTCGCTGGACATCTACATCTTGATTCTGACATGCTCCTTGTTGGATTTCCAATTGATTTCTTCCAACCTTGCTTCGAACAAACCTATGTCTTTCTCACCACGACACCCTGTGTATTTTTTGACCAAAAAAACCTTCTAACACTAAATCCAACTTTTAAGGCATAATCATTGTAAAATTTATATGCAGCTTTCTCATTATTAAATTGCATATCTTCTACTGAAACATAGTCAAGTGTACTTCCATGTACATTCCCAGTGCCTGGACTTTTATTAAGTGTATTGTCATGATTGTCTACCTCATTATCGAATTGCATTTCTTCTATTGGAACATTCAAGTCAAGAGTGAATCTAATGCCAGCACCCTTCTTATCATGTGCATCATTAGTGCACATGTTCACTTTTTCAGGTGTGTCATTAGTATAGATGTTCAATTCTCCATATCTTTCAAATGATTCAGATAGATTATCTTCATTACAACTAGATGATAAGCTCACCACTATTATAAGCAAGATATCAATTTGCGTTAGCAAGTGCATACGTTTACTATGATTTAATTAGGATGCATATAACAACGGATACCGATAAGGTTAAGCAAGTCAAAGAAACAATTTAATGAATCACAGTATAAAAGCAATTACGGTTTGTTATTTGCTTATACTGAGCATCGAGTTGTTACTTACCATGCCAATAAAAGAAACGGCATGTCGTACATGTGTATTGACGATAACACTTTCATTATATCCACGAGGCTGTGAAGCGAGTTCAATAGAAATCGCTAACTGAGCAGCGATTTGAATACGAGAATCGCCACCGCATGCGTATAAAAATGTATTTCTACATGCACATGTTTTCAAAGTCTGTCTACAAATACATACTACAAAACATATAATATCTTACAAATCAATATACATATCGAATAATATATTACAAATCGACACGATAATTCAGCATAATAACTTACAAATCGACAATACAAAACCATATTATCTTAAAAATTGATAAATGTATAGCAAAATATATTACAAATCGATACAAAAATTGAGCATAATAGCAAACAAATCGATATTAAATAACAAAACAATACCTCACAAATCGGTAGTATGTTACTAATACAACAGTTTGAGATACAATGCATATACTGAGTGAATGAAGAATACCTGATGAGGTAGAGGCCATTCCTAGCATTTGTAAACAAGCATTCTTGTCAACAGGTCCCAGCGTCTTATAAATATCGATAAGTTTCCAACCATCATAAGGACAAGATCTACCTGCAATAACAAAACAATGCCTTAATGGCACACAAGACGACATACGTTCTTCATCGATAGCATGGTGAGATGGAAAGCTACTCACGATGCCTTAATGGCACTGGTTGAAATGTTTGTGAGTCATTGCTTTCTTCCATAATGCCTAACGACAACGAAAAAGAAGAGAAGACACAAAAATATTTCGTAAGCAATATATCAATTTGTGTTAGCAAGCTTATATGTTTACTACGATTTAATCAGAATGCATATAACAACAGATATCGATAAGGTTAAGCAAGTCAAAGAAATGATTTAATGAATCACAGTATAAAAGCAACTGCGGTTTGTTATTTGCTTATACTGAGCATCGAGTTGTTACTTACCATGCCAATAAAAGAAACGACATGTTGTACATGTGTGTTGACGATAACGCTTTCATTATATCCATGAGGCTGTGAAGTGAGTTCAATAGAAATCGCTAACTGAGCAGCGATTTGAATATGAGAATCGCCACCGCATGCGTATAAAAATGTATTTCTGCACGCACACATTTTCAAAGTCTGTCTACAAATATCTTACAAATACATACTACAAAAAATATAATATCTTACAAATCGATATACATATCGAATAATATATTGCAAATCGATACGGCAATTCAGCATAATAACTTACAAATCGATAATATAAAACCATAATATCTTAAAAATTGATAAATATATCGCAAAATATATTACAAATCGATACAAAAATTGAGCATAATAGCAAATAAATCGATATTAAATAACAAAACAATACCTGACAAATCAGTAGTATGTTACCAATACAGCGGTTTGAGATACAAAGCATATACTGAGTTAATGGAGGATACTTGATGGGGTAGAGACCCATCCTAGCATTTGTAAACAAGCATTCTTGTCAACAGGTCCCAACGTCTTACAAATATCGATAAGTTTCCAACCATCGTAAGGACAAGATCTACCTGCAATAACAAAATAATGCCTGAATGGCGCACAAGATGACATACGCTCTTCATCGATAGAATGATGAGATGGAAAGCTACTCACGATGCCTTAATAGCACTGGTTGGAATGTTTGTGCGTCATTGCTTTCTTCTATAATGCCTAACGACAACGAAAAAGAAGAGAAGACACAGGAATGTTTTGTAACACAAGGCAGGAACGAGAAGGCGACAATGTGTTGTAAAATAGGATAAAAAACAAGGCAGGAACCTCTACTGGAGACGATGACAAAGTTTGCGTTATCAATGAAAGCTCTTATTACAGTAGATGGCGCAAGAGTTTACTGAATAGGCTGAAAACGGAACGTCTCAACTTTCAATAGTTAACATCAAACTTTCTGGATGAAGGACTTTTTTGTCTTTTTCTTGAACCGTCGTTTCCCAACTTTTGAATGAAGGATATTTTTGTTATTTTCTCGAACCGTCGTTTCATGACAAGAATAGCAAAAAAAGGTACTTAAGTCTTTGCAACCGCGCCAGTCTTCGATGCTAAATGATGCCGACATACACGGGAATACGAGCCCCATGTGCTCATACGTGGCGCTCATTCGAACCCCCGAACACAGACGTGGGATTCAGTGCATCATTGGGGGAGAACATACACCACCCTCCCGAACTTTATAAACGATTCTTTATTGGAAGCATAAATTTTGTTATTTATTCAATTACTTGTAATATCTAGTGGACTATAGCATTGTGATAATTTGTATAGTTCGGATCCGGTGCAATCACATGGGACAAAAATTGTGCATTCATCAGGCCTTGGGCCCCACAACTGACAGACCCTGTCTTCTTGAGGGTGATCAGGCGCTTAATGCACAATTATTTGTGCAATCATCTTTTTCACTAATTTGTATGTTAAACGTACCTTTCGTCGTTTGGATCTTTCCCACCTTGGTCAAAGTTCTTATGGACGGATGTATGCTTTTTCATAAACAGGGTCAAAAGTTCTTGTGGACGTATGTTTTTTCATAAACATGTGTAATGGTAGAATTTCAAGTTTCAATCTCCACCGTTTATCTCGCAGATGAATGGTGCAAGATGAGACAAATGTTCGGTCTACTTTGTTAGGATGTAAAATCATTGAAAATGTCATTGCTGCCCTCCAATTTAGTTTATTATTCCCTCGAATTGTACATAATGAAAACTTTGTCTTTATGTCATAAAGACATACACTACTGGAAATACTTTAGAGGGCCAAGGTGGGCGAGTCCAGATCGGGTGCAATATTATTGCACAAAAATTTGTGCATTAAGCACACGATCACCCTCCATTGGGCACCACACCCTGTCCCAAGATGGAGGTGATCAGGTGCTTAATGCACAAATATTTGTGCAATCATATGCACCTGATATTTTCACAAGGTGGACCCCATCACAAGGTGGACCCCATGATTCCATGCCAAGACATGGTGCTATACAGCACCCGGTCCACACTAGAGTTGGGCTAGGTGGACTGAGATTGACCCAATGTTGTCAGTAACAGGGTTTGAAGTGGTGGCAAATAGGGAGGTTCAATATTATTTTTTCATTAAATTCCGAGTCCAAATCCGATTAAAACCTGAATCCGATTAAGTGTAAATATCGGGTTTTAGATTAGTCGAATCCAGATTCATTTTTATCTTTTTTCATCCAGATTCCGAATAGATAAGGTCAGATTCGATTAGGTAATGCCTAGATCCAACCCGTTGTCATCTCTACTGGCAAATACTTGTCCGCTTAAATGTGCAGACATAATCATGAATTTTTGAAGCCATGCTAGAAAAAACTCCTTCCTAGCCATGCTTGGATGATATGGGCAAAACTTGATTTGCTTAATATTAGGTTTTGCTTAAAAACCAAGTTTTTGGCCAACTTGGTTTGCCAAAACCTAAACATTTGGGGGCTGTTTGGGTGACCAAAAGCCTGGTTTGAGGTTTTTGGTCATCAAAAACTAAAAAAATAAATAATAAGGCTAGCCATTTTGTTAGGTGTAAGAAGGGAGGGGAGAGAGAATTCAAAAGAAAAAACTTGGGCTGTTTTAAAGAAAGTTTGGTTTTGATGACGTGGAATAGTCCCATATTGATGGTGTTTGAGTTTGTTGTGGGTTTTATAACCCACATATAAACTCTTACCCTTGTTCCTGAGAACAAAAGGGTGGGATGACTACCACACACATGCGTGTATGTGTGCACGCCCGCCCGTCGTGCCGGGCCGGGCCGGGCCGTCAGGTTGGGTTGGGTAATTGGCCCGTTAGGGCTATATATCCAAAGTATCTTTTTGCTCAAAGTTTCTGTGAATATTTAGATTCTTTAACGGATTCTTTTGCTCAAAGTAGTTTGTGCTCGTTATGGCTCTTCGGATTCTGTTAACGGATTCGTCGGAGTGCACCGGTTTGATCGTCGAGGCTATTGTATCCTGGGAGAAGGTCTAAATTTTGGTGTAATGCGGAACCCGACCTGCCTGCTTCATGTTTCTGTTTCGATCTGTTGAAAATCATGATTTGTATTCTTCTGCATATTATGATTTATATCATGTTTTATATCATGATGATGATTGTGAAACTGTGTGATCCAAAAAACGATCAAACACATTTTTCGGCCAGCCACTAGCTGGAAAATGGTCGTGATGGTGTCACCTATTTGCACTTCTTTAAGAATCGTATTTTAGAAATAAAATGTGGGATCAAATCGGAGATTCATTTGCACCTCTTCAAGCTAGGTCATTGTCAGTCCATTCATAGTAAAAGAAAATTTTGGCTTTCTGTTTCTGGTAACTTAATTTGATCTCTGGATGACCTCAAGGGCTCTGCTCGTTTGATAGGTGCTACTTGTGAATGTCACCAAGTTGACTCGGAGTTCACCAGTTTGAAACCCATAGATGACATCCTTTGCCACAAGGTTGAAGCTGAGTGGACTCTCCGATGGTCCGAGGGACCTAAAGGGTCTGGTCAACCGGAGTCTTGATAGGTGATTGAGGGTTTTTCCTTTGGACTATAAAAAAAAACACTTGGATATGAACAGTATTTAGTAAAAACAGGAGCCTGCATAATATTTTCACAAAAAAGAGTTTTGGAGCCTATGCCCCCCCCCCCCCCCCCCCACAAAGGTTCCCCACTGAGAACAAAGTCGGTGCACATGTTGATCATTTTTCTTCGAAATAAAGCAAAAAGGCTTTCCTTTCATGTACTGTTTAAAGCAATCAAGGTCCCCACAGACATGCGGGACCTACATTCGATGGCCGCAGTTCTGTACAAATATGGAACTTGTCTGATCTTTCATATATATATATATATATATATATATATATATATATATATATATATATATATATATATAATGGTGTAAAATAACACCTTGCAATAAATGTCTTCAATCTTGCAACTAAAGACAAGATGGATGCATGTGATATATTTAACACTTAAATGCTTTTAATATTTTGACACCAAATAAATTAAAATAGCAACACCATCTTATAAGCACTATTAGTTCTTATAGCTAGTGATTTTAATCGAGAGGGTTCAATTTACGAGTAAACTCTATATTATGCTACTCTTACGCACAAAAATCAAGGAAAATATGAGAAAAAAAGATAAAAAGAACACAGAAAATAAAGAGTAAAACAAGAGATTAAAGAAAATTTATCTCATTCAACTCTTTTTTTTCTTTCTCTACAGAAACCCCTGTACTGAGTATTTATAGAGAAACACGATAAACCCTAAGTTTACTTTGAATTTGAGATGGATTAATACTCTAATGAAATTAGATCCAAATGAATTTTTATGGACCCGAGTCTTCTGCTCTGCTCCGCATCAGCTAGCCATTGAAAAAAAAAAGTTGGTGTTCCACTCCATAATTTATATACATAATACTTACATCAAACCTGAATAAAGAAGAAAAGTTATCTCAAATGGCAAGAGCCAATCACTTGAATGAAAAAAAAAAAATCTTATGTGATGAGTGCTCTTAAGGATTAGTTCAGAAAGATGTCTTATTATTCTAATTACTTAAAACGCTGAGTAGACTTATGTCAGTATAACAAGTTTGTGGGAAAAGCTTACCATTCATCATTCACATCAAGATTGTGCAGTGTAGCATGTTTGAATTTTTTGGCACTACCTTATTGAAGGTTACTATTATGGATGTCTGCTTTTATAAACATTCTTGAAGCAGAATTTCAAGTTTCAATACCCATTGAATGGTGTAGGATGAAGCAAGTGTAGGTCCTCCTTGTTAGGATGTAAATCTTTGAATATGACATTGCCATCTTCAATTTAGCTTGTTTTTTCTCTCAAATTGTGCACCAATGAGAACGTTTGTTTATGTCATATCCTTGACTCAATAGTCAGATATAGTTTTTCAATAACAATTGAAAAAAATAAAAATAAAAGAGGACAAATCTTTTAGGGACCAAGGTGGGCCCCATGAATCCATCCCAAGAAAAGTTGCCCAAGTTATGCATGTGAGCACCACATTCATTCACACTAGAGTTGGTTAGGTGGACTCGGATTGACCAGGCTGCTGATTCTCCACTAGAAGCAACTACCACACAAATGTAGCCATGCTGCCCGGTGTTGTCAGTATCGGTGCTTATCTGCTTGAATCGTCGCCTGGAGATCATCGATACGTATCGTATCGTATCACCAGGAGATCGATACGATGCTGACCTGAATCGCTATTTTTTAATAAATGTAAAAAAATAGCTTAAATTTATTTTTTTAATATTATTTTAATGGTTTTAACACATGTCACGTTCTGATTGACATGTAATATTTTTTAGTTAGTTTTTGACAGATTCAGTAAGATTCACTTGATAATCAATTCACCTGAATCGTCGGCCAAATTATACAGGTCAGAGATTCAGATACTGAACATTGATCCTGACCAACTTTCGACTGTTTCAGCCCTTAATTGGCCGTCTTCTGTTTGGAAAAGATTGTTTATGTACCTTTAATTAGGGGTGTCAACGGGCCTGGTTTACCCAGACCCGACCCGAACCAAACCCTATAGGGTTCGGGTATAGTGATAAATAAGAAGTCCCGATTAAGAACCGGGTCCTGACCCAAAGATTCGATTAATACATAAAATTTTATACTAGACCCAGACCCGACCCGAGTTCTGATTAAGACCCTTAAATTTTTAATATAAAAATGATAAAAAATATGGTTTTATAGTGTATAGTTCGGGTTTGGTTCATATAGTTCTTATCTGTCCGGGTATAGATTTTCTTATAGCAGATCTGTTTCGATCCGAGTCGAATCGAAACCGGATCCATACCAGAAAATCTGGTCCAAGTCTGGTTCCACCTGAGTCCAAACCAAACCCGATCCGTTAACACCCCTACCTAATGTTAAAAGTAATTGTATGACTTTTTTACCCTAAGAAGTGACTATGTATTTAATACGATGCTTGAATTAATAACAGCGATCCCATTTTTGGAACAGAGTAGATATACTTTGAAACCGTGAGATGCTACCCGACAAGTTAGATATGGGATTATATATTTGCTACAATCTATTGTATTTGTAACCTCATTATCAAAGTTATTTTTTGCTCAATCAAATCTCATAGTGTACTCCATTCAGTAGGAATAGCCCTTTGGATCATGTTTGCTTTATAAAAAAATATAATTTTATGAGTCAAAAATTTGATGCACTCATAGCCGTTGATTTTTGGATTGTCAAAAAGCCTGTATACGTAAGATTTAGAGGATATAAAAGTTGGTAAAATGTGTAAATAACATTTATGATGTTAAATATCAGGGAAAAAATATCTTGTTTGCTAAGTCAATTGTAAATACAAATTTTTTTTAATAACAACAAAATTTATTTTGTGCTATATGGCCTTCTAAAGGGGCTTCTCTTTCTATTGGTCAGTCACAATAGAGCTGTTGATAAAACACCTCCAAAAGTCATGACAAATTTGAACATATATCTATATGTATATATATATATATATATATAAGGAAAAATAGTTATTTTTATTTTTTTAAATTATATTATAAAATACCTTTGTTACCTTTTAAAAATTGTGCTTGACCTTTTTTTAATACTAAAGACGTGTAGTGACTTATAGAAGTAGCTATACATTTTCATTCACAATAATAATTAATTTTTAAGGGCTTGTGAGATTGAAAGGTGAGATTATTCTTAAGGGTTACTTGAATTTATCCATGGTTTGCTTCTTATTTCATCTCTGGTCCCTCTGCCTTGGTCAGCAGCTTAATGAACTAAAAAACTAAATGTCCCTATCAAAAAATTGGCTGTTTGTAACACAGAGAAACCACTCTCAGGATCAGAGACCTAGCCGCCCTGGCTTTGCTTACTGTACTTATGGTCGCTATCCTGACAGCATAAAATTCTGTAGGCTTACCTTTTGCCCGGAGGGAGTTGCCACCCTTCGGCTTGGGTAAGAGCTGATGCTAATCTAATGTGATAGCTGGTGATTTTTTTTTTTCATGAGGAATGGAGAAATAAACCACAAGCTGGAGTAAGAGGCCTGGCAGTGGACCGGGGGACAACGGGGCTCCGCCCTGCCTTGCCCGGTTTGGACCGAGGATGAAGGGCATGAAACGGGGATGGAGGCGGGGATGAAGGTTAAAATCTATCACCGTGCGGGAATGGACTTACGCTTTCCCCCGCCCCGCCCCATCCCCATCCCAATCCCCGCCTAGCCTCGCCCTGTCCCGTCCCCAATCCTTTAAGGGATGACTATAGACTAAGGGGAAACGGGGGCCTGCCCCGCCTCGCCCCCGTTTGGACCGGGGATGGAGGACATGAAACGGGGATGGCGGCGGGGGTGGAGGTTAAAATTCATCCCCGTGTGGGGACGGAGGTTCAAATTTTAAAATGGGGCGGGAGTTGAGACCTTGTCCCCCACACCCGCCCCGGTCCACTGCCATCCCTAGGTGTTGCTAGATATGCCTGGCGCGTAAAACTCACTATGAGGATGAGCAAAGCTACTTCTAACCATGGAGACTTCTTAAATTTTACTTTTTAATAAAGCAATTTTCAATGTAATAGGAGAGATCTGTGGGTGCACTTTCCTTGTTGCTGCAAGGTTGAAGCTGGGTGTACTGCCTGATAAGCAAGGAGGAGTGATCGGGACGAACACATTGTAAGTGTTCGGCCCTTTTGAAGGGGGGCGGGCCGTGTGATGTGACAGCCTGCGGTCACTTTTATATGCATTCAGCCCTAAACACTGGATCTGCACATCAATTTTGTACACCAATAAGCTTGAAAGTGAGTAGGGTTATTAATTTTTTTTCTCAATTACTGAAAAAAACTTTTATTGGCATCTTCTCACTCAATTTACATGGAAAGTAAAAAAAAAAAAATCAGATTTGCTTTCTTTATTTTTCCTCTGATACCATCCTTTCTAGTGGGTGATTTCTGGTCGACCTCCAAAAAAAAAAATGTTCTGGATTCTAGAATATTCCGCGTTGGGCTTGGAAGAGTAGGCAGCTTCTTCCTACGTGAGTTTCTCTTCTTTTTTTTACTTTTATTTTATTATTTTTGTAAAAATTTAACTATTTAATTACACTACCGGGGCAAAGAAGCACATTTTCTTTTAAAAAAGACTCCAACATAGAATTTATTATTAATGATTTATTTTGATCTACAATTCCATAAAATTTTCATGCAATTCATTTAGCTTTTATGTGAAACTTTCATTACAAACGTTCTCTATTTATGTGTTTTGCTTAAGATTAATTGATAGCTTTAGCCACTGAAATTGATTTAGTTAATTAAATTTATTTAAATTTTAATAGTAGTATGTTCCCGATAAATTACCGATATATATCTTATATACAGCCGATATGGGTGGTAAACGGTAAGTTGCAAATATATCGGCTTGTGACCATGATTTTAAACAAAGAGCCGTTTGGAAGGATATATTAGAAATTATTTTCACTAATGAGGGGGGGAGTGAGTGATATCAATATAAGGACGTGGCTCAGTCCCATGGCGAGGGTTTCCCTGCTGATGCTTGACCGAAGCTTCCAGAAGAATGACGTGAAAATTGGAGTAAATTAGAAATTGATGAATTCACGAAAACGCGCCTAATCTTTCACTATTATGTTTAACCTCAATTTTCTTATTGCATAAAATAACTTTGAACTATCTTATATTTCTCTTTTTTGTTTTCTTTCGAGGCAGGATCGGGTCAAAGGCACCTCTGATGGCCGTCAGAGTGGTGCGCTGGATGCCGTTCATCCGTGTGATGAGTGGCAACCAATATAGCCACATATATTTTTCGTGATAAGGGGTTGAAAAATAGGCATTTAACTGTAATAATCTAAAATAGGAGTGGCAATCTGAACATTTATATAAATTGGGTGTCATTTTGTAAATTTATGGAAAAAAATGGAAATCCAAGGAAATGATACTGAAACGCGGTTTTTGGTCATTAAATTCCTGTTGCAGGTCTGAGTGTCCGTTCCTCCTCCTCTGATGATGATCGCCTGACCCTCTGGTGAGCTTTCCTCTTCTTTCTTTCTCATTGTTTTGGGTTTCGATTTCTTGGGGACTTTGGATTTCTTTGTTTATGTCGCGATTTCTTAGGGATCTCTGTGGGGGGTTTCCCGCCTTTTGCCCTGTCGGGGGGGTGCGGGAAGTAGTTGAATTTCGTAGATGAAAGATTTTTTTTTCTCGCTGATTTGGTTGGGAATTGAAGGTTTGAGATTGATTTTGAGTCTTTTGGGATCTAGTATTGATTTTCAGAAAAAATAAATTTTCGTCTAATTTCTCGAAGAATGAGGGGTGCTTCGTTTTATGGGGATTGTTATAATGAAAAGTCAGATGAGGATTGCTTCTGCGAGTTGTGTGGTTTGATGTGGGGATTTCGGCAGGATTTGGTCAAAATTTTGCTCGGTTTTTGTTCGAAAGTTCGGAAAAACGGCGAATTCTTGATGTGTTGCTTGAAAAAGTTGAATTTTGATGCATGAAAATCGCATAGATTAGATTACATGCTGTAGTTCCTGTTTGGCTATATTGCTTTTTCCTGCTGTTTCTCATCTATATCGGAAATTGTTGCATTCTGGTTCGAAAATTTTGAACTTTAAGTAGGTTTTGCTGGACAATCTTGTGTAGCTATGACTTTTTTGTTCTTGTAGAAAGGTTGGGGTTTGAAACATGCCTGCTTGGTTATCCTTTGATTGTTTAGTGGTTCGGTCTGTTATGAGGTTTTCAAATTTTTTATTTTTGCTGGTTCACAAGCTGGTTGATTGTGTAATATTGTGCTTTTGACGGTAAAAATGACGATTTTATATACTTGTTTGCACGATGAATGGTATGCCTGGCCTAGATTCTTCTATTTTTTGGTAGCTAGTATTTTGATCAGGCATAGGAGTTGCATATAATTCTTTTGAATTAATGAATTTTGACAATTTTATGCCAACATGATACAGGGTTGTAATGTTTCGCTCAATATAGACAGATTCGAGTCAACCAACCTGATATATTATTGGTAGTTTTTCTTGAATTTAATATCCATTTTCTGAACGTAGCGCGTATTCTGTGATAGACTCTTCTTGTTTTTTCTTCATGTTTTTTTTTTTGCATTGAATGGTTCAAGCCCAACTGATATTGATGTCTCTCTTGGCTTTCTCAATGGGCATGTTTACTTGGTGCTAAATTGTATAGGCGTGCGCGTGAGTGCGTGTTTATATGTTTTATTTTCAGTGTGCTGTGACATTAAAACCCTCCTGGGGTTTAATATCTCAGGAGCTGCGATTCAGGGTTGTAGATTTGGGTAAAGATTTTCACTGATGGTAGTTTTCCTAGTGTTGGTGGTTCCTGAGATTTTTTATACTCAAATAATGTTCCATCATTGCACCTGTCATGTTTATCATCTGAACCTGTAGCTTTTCTTGTATCATCGGTATGGGATTTTTCTTGCTTCAGAACTCATTTGTTGACACGTTTTGTTTGTCCATTGTTTCAGTCTTAAAGATCTTTCAAATCATGGCTATGGTGGACATTCTTTCACTGCCTCCTGGTTTTGGATTCCATCCAACAGATGCTCAACTAGTTTCTTATTATCTGAAGGGGAAAATCCTGGGTGAAGAGCCGAAAGGCCTCGAGGTCATACCAGAAATCAACCTGTATAAATATGAACCTTGGGAACTACCAGGTAGTTACTCTTTGGCAGAAGCATATTGCTGTTGCGTTTCATTTGCTTTGAAATACTCATCCGTGCATGAATATGCATTTCACTGTTTCTATACTTTGGATCAATGCAGGATTGAATTCATTTTAAAACACATCTTTAAGACCTTGCTGTTTTGAACATTCAACGGGTATTGCTTTCAGGAAAATGCAAGATTCCGAGCAGAGACTGCGAGTGGCATTTCTTCAGCCCTAGGGACATAAAGTATCCAAATGGTTCTCGTAAGAACAGGGCAACTGAAGCTGGTTACTGGAAAGCTACTGGAAAGGACAGAAACGTCCATGATGCTAATCATGTTGTAGGGACCAAGAAAACGTTAGTGTTCCATGAAGGCCGTGCTCCTCAAGGAAAGCGTACAGATTGGGTTATGCATGAGTACCATCTCAATGAGAAAGAGTGTCAAGCTGTAGTATCTGGCATACATGTATGGTTTTTCTTTATTGATTTCTTTCCATTAGTTTGCTTATTCTTTTACTGCAAATATCAACTTTTCTCTCTAATAGGCACTTATTATTGTGCCACTCTGCTTATAGAAGCTTTGTTGCTTTTAGCGGTGGATCTTTTCTAATTGTTTTCCATGGAGCAGGATTCTTATGTCCTCTGTCGCATTTTAAAGAAAAATGGCTTGGATTCACGACACAAAGACGTTCATGCAGTAGAGACTGAAACAAACAGTTGCTTTTCCACAGAAACTGCAAGTGTTCCACAGTGTGAACTGGGAGTGGAAGAGGGGTCTGCTCGAGGGGTAGGACAGGCAGTACCTGTAACTTCTTCATCTGATTGTGTAGATGGGTTCACTGAAGCCTCACGTGAGGAGTTGCTGAACTCAATTGTTTATAATCATGATCCATGGGAAGCTTTTTACTTGGAAAACAGCGAAAGTGAACTCAAGGTATGCTCCACCCATTCTGTTTCAACCTTTAGCATATTTAGTAGCAGTGTGAGGTAAGGGATGTAAACGGTTTGGATTCAGATCGGATGTGATCAATACCAGAAACAGATTCGGATTCAGACTCGGATGGTGAAAAGCTGATACAAGATCAGATTTTTTTATGTAATTGGATTCGGATATCGATCAAATCCGCATATCTGTCAGATTCAGTCGGATATCAGATAAAATCCGATCCATTGACATCCCTAGTATTAGGATAGAAGTGTTTCCATGCTGGGGAGCAGTATATATAAATAGTTATTAGCATCTGCAGCAAGAAATACTCAAGAACATGTAATAGGAACAGGTCAAAGTTACATACATATTTCGTGGAAATTGTTATATTTTGGGATGCTTGATGGGACTTTAAAATTGAAATATCAAAATATAGTGAAGAAGGTGAACGTAATTGTATGTGTTAATAAGAGTTTTTAGAACCTCTGGTATGGTTTTATATCTATCCTCTGTGTATGCTCGCTATGGTGCTGCATGTGTTTGTAAGTTCATCTCATTGAAAGGACGGCTGGTAATGTACACTACACTTTTGCAGGTTGGCATTGACTCTCCAAAGATGGAGGACTTGGTTGCTGCTGCAACTTCCAATCAAGAGCTTGCTGTCAAATCTTCATACCAGGAATCAGAATCCAGCATATTTAGCAACCTTAAGAATCACACTATGCTTTGGCAGCTCGACCTTGATCCAAAGCTGGACGACTTGGCTGCTGCTGCAACCTCCAATCACAAGCTTGCTGCTGAGTCTGCATACGAGGAAACCGAATCCAGCATCGTTAGCAACCTCAGGAATCCTGCTGAATTCGATGTTGAAAATTATTCCGAAATTAATTCTGCATATGAACAGCAGATTCTTGAAGAAATGTACATGGCTGCCACGGGACAGCCCCTGAGCTATCCATCAATGGATGATGGTGTTTCTCTATCTGATTTTGGCCATGATGGCATACTGCTGGCAGTGGATCCAATGACTACAAATAGCACCTTTGATGACAATGAGACTGGAATTCTAATCCGAAGACGCAATTATGAGTTTCCAAAAGAGTTTACAGATCAGAGGATCAGATTGCAGGTCCATAAGATGGAATCAGCTGCAAGCGGAACAGTGCAAACCTACACATACAACGATCCATCTGTCAGAGTTCTTAATGAACATGACGATTCAGGTTACATGCTTCAGGATCCACTGCTTCTGGTGGAAAACTTCAGCGCTGGCCGATCTGAAACTAAAAGCAAATGGAACACCTCAGATAATGATTCAGGTCTCATCACAGCTGCAGGTGGCACTAAATCTGTATCAAAAGAAGTACCAAAGAATGAAAAAATCATGCCAAATGAATGCTTGAAAGCAGCAGTTAGCTCGAAATCCACAGGACCAGCCTCTGTTTCTGGTCCTGCGCAGAGGTGGATATCATCTTCCTTGTCAGGCAAGAATGAAAACCCTGCAAGCAACACTACTGATTATGAGCAGACCCGAGGTGGAGTTTGTGGCTTCATGGTTCATCTGCGGCGATACCAGTCAATTGGTTTGAGTTGGCTGTTACCAGCAGCCTGCATCCTTGGGACCTCCCTGCTGCTGATCTCTTTTCTCCTGCGTAACATATGCCGCCATGTCAAAGGAACCTCCACCCTCAATTTGTAGGAGAGAGCTGGAGTTATTCTTTTTGGACTCGCAGATCTAATTCACCACGGTGGTGCTTGATAGCTTGCTGATGGCTATACTCTTGTTTCATTTGCATGGTAGCTGCAAATGCGAACTTGTTAGTACTGCTGGTAGCTGGTATCACAGATGCTGCTTGGTGCCATTCACAGTTTGCTAATTCGTTGCTTAGTTTCTGCTACCAGTGGGTTGGGCACTCTCTGCTGATCGGGTCATTGCTGCTAGGTTGTTGTTGACACCTATTACCAGTTGGGTGCTTACAGTTTTCCTGCAGAGGGTTGTTTTAGTTTCTCATCTATGTACAGTGATACTCCAACTTACCCTCGTGTCGTGTCTGCTTCTATATTACTCATGTTGGAAAATTACACAAAGATAGCTTATCCAGTGTCCTTTTTGCAGTGTCCTTGTGACAGTTTCTGATATGTATGCTACTGCTGCTACAGTGGTACTAGGTACAGTCATCTACTGTTGCATACTTTGGCCCTCCCCATTAATAATAAAAAATGGAGAGAGAGAGGTGGACCGTTTACATAGATGGAACTCTTTGTGGTGTGCAAACTGAGTGTTACCAAGTGTGAAAGTTAGCCTGTGTGTAGTCGATCCGGCCTCCGGATACCACAAAACCCATCCTCTGCAGATAGTTGATGTCGATATAGTTATATCACAGTCATGTTTGTTTGTTTAACCTTTTGTAAATAGAAAAATAAAAAAAAAAGATGTATTAGATCTCTCTTTCTCTCTCAAAAATGCTCTACAGAATTGTTGTGATTGTTTGAACTATGGTAAGGTTATTGATGATTTCACGGGCCTTTTGCATTTTTTGAATAAATTTGGAAAGATGAATCCCGAAAGCTGTTTGCATGGCACTCAACTGAAGATGAGCAAGTTATGTTTAATGAGAGTTTTTTTGTGTTTCAGTGGCTTGTCAATGCTTTTTCACTCAAGAATTTGCAGTGAGATATTTTTTCAATCTAGGAAAAATCTAACTATCCATTGCACCAAGTTCACCAAGTTTAAGGGTTGGATATGTCATTATGTGCAAAAGTTCCAAAGCTGGAATATGATAGCTGGATGAGGCTAGTTACATTGCCCTAAGTGAGAGGTCTGGTTTGAAATTTGAATGCCACTAGGGGCCATCCTTCCAGATTTAGGACCTACCTTGACGTGTTCAAGTTGAATGTATATGCCAACTACTACACTCTGAATAATGGCCGTGCTTCACTTTTGTTTTTTCGTTCAATGATATTCTCTTAGCATGTGATTCTTGTGATTCTGTATGTCTGATAGGTAAACCCAAGTTATGGACATCTACCAAAGTGTGAAACAAGAGAAACGGGATCTGATTTTTTGGCATTGAACTTGAATAACAAGCTAAATTGATTTAGTTTTTTTTATCAAAGTAAATTTTATTCAAAAGGGGGTGGTGAGGGATCACCCAGAAAAGAGATACAAGAGAGAAAGTAGAGAGTAAAGAAACAGGAACGGAAATACAAAAACAAAGAACCTCTAAAACCCCAATCTTGATTTTCCGATCCAGCCTATATCCGATTTAGGCCATTTCAATGCTTTGTGGTCTGCACCATACTGTCTTAAGCCAAAAGCAAGTCTTATCACCATCTGGAAACGAAACTTCAATAAAAAAGGATGGAAATCTTGAAGAACCATAAGCTAGTCACCCCAAGTGGCTGAACCTGTCTCCCATCTGTAAGTGGTGATGACCCATTGGTGAGGAGAAGGGCCTATAACATATTTGAGTTTCATGAGCGTTACCCACGGTTTAGCTTCAGTGCAAAGATAACCACAACCATTTGGCCATGAAGGCCCTGTTTAGCAGCAAGATGTCCTCAAACACCTAAACCACCCAACTCCATAGGCTGAGTTATAGAATTCCAATTTACAAGTGGTGAGACATGACCACGCCACAAAAAAATTCCCAAGAGGATTGATCCTTTTAGTCTATTTTCAAGTGGGATTGATGACAGGACCAACTTGACGAGTGTGATCATAGCAGGGAATGATTCCCACATGCATTCCTTGCCGCTTTCTTTGATAAAGTATGATCCGAAATATGGAATTGGAAGCGACTCGAAAGATGCACTCTGCAGCTCATCAACGGCATTGAACATTACTAGGCTACATTTAGCTTCATTCATATAAATACTAGAGTGCCGAAAATGCATAAGGATGAGCCAAGTCCGGCTCATGCAACACCATAAATTAAGTTGTCCGCAAATAGCTGAATAAGAGAAGGCTGGGCACCATGAATGTAAATGCCAGACATAAATCCCTCCCGCTCCGCCTTGTCCATCATTGCAATAAGATTAGTTTATGTTATATATTTAATTAACTTATTTTCATTGATACCTAAGTTCAAAAGAAGGCTGCATTTATTATCATCTCATGAAAGATATTTTCCAACAATATATTTATATATGGCCTACAGATATCTGTAAAGAAACAGAGCTTCTCATCATATTTTCCTTGGTGGGAGAAGATTATTCCTTGAAATACCTTGCCCAGAATCCCTTCCTCCGGGTAGAATCATTCTCTGACAGGGACCGAGATGGTCTTGAGCCAATTGAAAAGTGTCTTTTCAAAAAAGGCTTTGCAAAAGAACCCCTTGTGCTGGAGCTTGCTGCCATCTTTGGACCTTTACCTTCGCGCCTTGAGCCTTTGATAGGCCCAGAGAAAGAGACATGTTCAAGATCACCATCTGCCACTCCAATTCTTGAGATCTTGTTTCTTCCCCTTGGATCTAATTCAACCCTCAATGCCTTTCCTGGAGGTATTTTCAGAGGCAACTTCTCACTGGATGTGCAGACAGGACAGCAAGGGTCATACCTCTCAGTTTCTGGTGTTGTGCTTTCAAGACACTCAGCATGGTACACATGTCCACAGACCAGAACTGCAACTATGGAAACATCACTACCACTCAACCAGGGAGACCTATCCACCAAGTTCTTCAAGCAGAGTCCACACGTTTGCAAATCCATGGAGGAAGAAGGGAAGTGCATGCTATTAGATCTTGTTATCTTACCAGGGTTGGAGCTCAAGTTCTCACTATCGAAAGACCACCTCTCTCTTTGAGAAGAGGCAACGAGCTCAGAGAAAGTGCGCATGGACCAACCATCTGAAGAGCCACCCTGTGATCCCAAGGTTGGATCATTACTACAAACAGATAAAACAAATGATGGCCTTCCTTCGGATATAGAACTTTCAAAGGATTTCAGTGCCAAGATCCGACCGTCTGAAATTTGTCTAGAAAGTGGGTGCCCAGGTGATCGCCTTGTTTGCCTTGAAGGAGTTGAATTTGAAGCAAAAGCTGGGCTACGAGAAGATGATGGATCATTCTTAGGCTTTAATGAAGAGGAACCTGAAGGTACAGTATTCAACTCCAATTTATTCTCAACTCCTGATGGTTTTACAAAATCCTTTACCTATAAATATATAAAGACGAGCACATTAAGTTCCTGGAAGAGCTTAAATCTAAACAGTAAAAACAGAAAAAAAAAGGAAAAGAAGACAAGGATACACTGGTATTGGCAGAACAAACCAAATCCACTTGACCAGGTTGAGCTCACCTCAGTGGACACTTTGATTGATGCAGATGGGCTTGAATGTAAATCTGTCACATACACCGGAATGTCAGATGAACCATACAGTATTTAAACAGGGAGTTCAGGATTGAGACCAGATTAGGTGAAAATAATAAGAATTGATAACATCTAAAAAGAAAGACAACTTAGATGACAACTAAAATTAACATTCTCATCAGGAGCTAATCTGATGTCCAAACTGATGGCTATAAAACAAGCGAACAAATGATATGAAACAAATAAAACTGTTTCAATTCCAGAAGAATTATAGTCAAAAAACATAAATATTAGCACAATAGGGTGAAAAATTAACAAGGATCGTGAGAGCGAGCTGCATGAGCAACAATATGTGGTGTTGAGACAAATCTTTCGAAATATAGAGTGAACATCAACTACGGGATGCTAGGTTGCAAGACTAGCAGATTACTGCATCTAGCTAAGTAGGGTTAAAGAAACATATAATTAATGAAACAAATTAAAGAACTAACAACAAAAACAAAAGAACCAGGTCATACAGGAAAATTTATCCAATGGATCAGAGATGAGGGGCAGGCTGAATTCAGTGTGATTGAGGGCTGGGAAGGGGAGCTAAGTGACACATAGTTTGACTTCACAGTAGCAGGATGTCCCACCTCAAGTGGATGGGAAAATGCAGGCTCTGATAAAGAAAATCAAAGATTGTAAGACCCACACATAAACCAAACATAGACAACAGTTTCCAATCAACTAGCCAAGAGAAGGAGACTCTAATACCAGATACTTTCACCAAATAGCTCCTACAGATGCAAGGTAAATCTAATCACTGTCTCCAAAAATTATGGAATCTTTTGTACAAGGTAATGAGTTTGTGCAGTCCATAATTAACATTACAAACCACACTTCAGGCTTGTGCCCACAAATAAACCAAACATAGACAACGGTCTCCAATCAACTAGCCAAGAGATGGAGACTCCAATAACAGATACTTTCACCAAATAGATACTAGAGACGCAGGGTGAATCTAATCACATCTCAAAAAATCAGGGATTTTGTCGTACAAGGGGACAAGGTTGTGCAGTCTATAACTGACATTAGCATTTCATGCTTGTGGTGAGAGCGAGGTTGTTCTCGCTGAGAAACCTTGCAACCTTGGACCATGTGTGCAGGGAGGGTCTTGAGGCTGATTTCCTAGAAAGAGGATCCAAAAGGATGCAGTCTAGACTCTACCTAAATGCAAGGCAGGACTACCACCCAATTTCTTTAGTAGTCTTGGAAGAACTGCAAAGGTAGATTTCATAAGGAATCCCAAGCAAATGGCTCACTCCTGAAGGAACTCAATAAAACCTATTTGAACCTCATACCCAAGGAGGACTGGCAAATGATATCTCATGGTTCAGGTCTACCTCTTTGTTAGGATCATTATACAAAATCATCACTAAGGTGATTGCCACAAGACTAAAAAGAAGTTTCCAAGCCTATATGCACAACCCAATGCACTTTCATGGAAGCACAGAGGATTACAAAATGTGGTATCATAGCAAATGAACTAGCATTCCATCAGTTTGACTACTTAAAGTGGACACTCCAAAGTATTTGACTTAATAAACTAGGAGTTCATTTTTAATAGACTGAAGTGTACCAGAATCGGCAGAAATTTCCTCCTGGATCCAGGAACTCATCACAATACTTACTAGTGGTTAAGGACAACGGGAAGCACAAAAATGATTTAGCTTGAAGACAATACTTCGACAATGGTGTGGCCCCTCTTTCCACTTTTTAACATAGCCAACGAAGGGCTAGTTGCCCCTTTCAATAAGGCAAAAGACCTTCACAACCTGTCAGGGCTGTTGTGCATGGAAGATGAATCATCAATATACTGCAATTCACAGATACAACAACAACAACTAAGCCTTCATCCCAAAAACAACGGGGTCGGCGATATGAACCAAAAAAGAAAATCATTTCGGGTCTTCCACATGAATCCTTCTCCTCCAATCATTTCTATCCAATGCCATGTCCTCGGTGAGGTTCAAAGCATTCATATCCTTTCTTATCATCTCCATCCAAGTCTTCTTAGGCCTACCCCGACCTTTTTTAACTAATATATTATCTCATTTCTCCATCCTTCTAACTGGAGCATCATTAGGCCTTCGCCGAATATGTCCAAACCACCGTAAACGATTCTCCCTCATCTTATTTTCAATGGATGCAACGCCTACCTTCTTACGTATCTCCCCATTTCGAATCTTATCTTTTATTGTATTTCCACACATTCATCTAAGCATACGCATCTCAACTACACTCATTTTTTGAATATGATGTCTCTTGGCAGCCCAACATTCCGTACCATATAGTAAAGCGGGCCTAATTGTCGCCCTATAAAACTTTCCCTTCAACCGCAATGGCATTCTACGATCGCACAACACTCCAGTTGCACTTTTCCATTTCATCCACCCAACCTTTATCCTATGATTTACATCTCCATCAATTTCTCCATTCTTTTGAATGATAGATCCCAAATATTTGAAACAATCATCCACCGGTATTTCCCGCTCACCAAGCTTCACTACACTCCCATCACTACTTAGTTGCTTACTAAATCGACATTCCATATATTTTGTCTTACTCTTATTCAACTTAAAACCTCAGGCTTCCAATGTTTGTCTCCATAATTCTAACTTAGCATTAACCCCAGCTCTAGTCTCATCAATCAAAACAATATCATCATCAAACAACATACACCACGGCACATTTTCTTGAATTGATCTCGTAAGCTCATCCATCACTAATAGCAAATAGAAAAGGCCTTAATGCAGATCCTTGATGCACTTCACAGATAACATTCTTAAATTTGGTGAAGCCTCACCGACACAGTTGATCAGGACCTATTGCTTTCCATGCAGGCAAGGTGCTGACAAATACAGCAGAAACCATTTTTTGTTGTAAGAAAGGTTGCCTCCTCTTAAAATACCTAGGCATGAAAGCATTTAAGGGCTATTCGAGGGACTCTCTATGGACTTGTTGAGAGCCGAATGTCAAAGAAACTTCAATCACGATTCAGCTGCTATCTCTCCTTCAGAACAATAGTCACTTTGGTAAAACATGTATTGACCATTATCCCTTACCTTATTTCTCCTTTCAAGTTTCCCAAGAAGATTGGGAGGTGCCTCAGTAGACTAATGAAGACCTTCCTTTGGGGAGTCACTCACCATAGAAATTCTAGTTAAAGTGGGACCTCATCAGAGCAGCATGGGATTCAAGGGGGTTGGGAATCAGGAGACTTGATGCATTCAGCCAGGCCCTCTTGGGAAAGTGGTGGTGGTCAATGTGGAGGAAAAGTCATGGAGGCAGCTTATGAAACGTAAGTACAATTTAGTGGGATGACCTTGGCAATGGAAGCCACACACAAAATGGAGGCGTGGTTTGGGATATGGTTAGACTGGCAACAGGATTTTGCACCATCTAAGCAACTTATCCAAGACGAGCTAGGGAGGGGAGATCAGCTGTCCCTTTGACTGGACCCATGGTGTGGTGGTGATCAGTCCCTTTCATTCACCTTTCATCCCAATGATCCCATCTTCAAGCTGGCTCCCAATCCAGAAGTTAAGGACCGCTAATGCTATAAAGGTGCCAGCTACGTTGTCATACTCCACAAGGACCTTATTGAGGATGGTCCTCATCCAATCAGTCTATTTCAGCCAATAGATGGCAAAGACTAGGTAACCTGGATGTGTTCCAGTACTGTGGCTCTTATGGTGGCATATTTTTATAGACCCTGCTTGAAACCAAACATAGCATCCCAATGATATTTTGTGAGGTTGGGCCCCTTTCTGTCACTTGTCAAGGTAAACAATGAACTCACTTTGAAATCCAAAGGGGTTCAAATTGTTAGCAGATTCTACATGTGTTATGAGATTGAGGAGTCAGATATCCATTTTCTATAGTATTGCAAAAGCTTTCAGCGGTTATTCAGGCTCTCTTGACACAATTTATGAATTAACATAAGTTTCCTGCATTAGAGACTTTCTGCTGGGACCTAAGTCTTTCAGAAAAGGGGGTGGAAGATGGTGTAGAAGTGGTGGATCATGACTATGTGATGGTTTACTTGGCTTTAGAGGAACAATAGACTATTCCAGGCCAAATCTTCCCATTATCTAGTATTGCATAGGCATCTTTAGTCAGAGATTTGTTTTTGTGCCTCTATTAGATACCCAAATTCAGATCTTTACTGGATCAGCTCATATTGTATTTCTTCTGAGCCTTAGCAACTCCGATTAATGGTGATGGCTTGTCCCCTTACTTCAGATTTTCCAATTTACTAAATGTTCTTTTCTTTTTGAAAGAAAAAAATATAGCAACATTCAGATAGAAACACCCAAGGGACGCGCTGGACCTCAGGGTTTTTTTATTAGTGGAGCCTACTCTGGGATCAGATGGGTTCACACCTATCCACCAGGTTGTGGCCAATAAGAACCATGTTTTACTTTAGCTTAGCCAAAGAAAAATAGATGAGCAAGAATAATATTATTATGATCCAGTGAGATAACATGCATCCACCTGGAAAATTAACTCCAAATACAAAATCAGTGGCTAAATGTTGCCACCAGTGGAATGTATATTTTTAATTCCTCATTCACAGAAGGGATTCTGACCCCAATAAATAAAAGCTTGCCTGAAAATGCATTTAGCATTCAAAGAGCATAATTGAAAAAGACATTCATGTGTTTTAATGAGTTTTATCAGCTACAGATAAGGTACCCTATGCTCACAAATTATGACAGTGGCCCTCAAGAGAGTGAAGCCAGATAAAATTGCACAAGGTATCTAGCTGAGAAAATTGCCCCTCGAGTAAAATTTCCTCACTCTTGTTCTTAATTTTGAATTGAAGCAATTTTGCAAATGGCAACCGTTCAATTAGGCAGTCACATCGATAAAGTGGAAAATTGATATTCTAAAAGTAACTGAAGTAGTCTATAAAAAAGGAACTCAGGAACTGGCATCTCAACCTCCAAAAGCATATTCATGGAACAGGTATTCACAGAAAAACTAAGAGCTGATGGTACAAAGAGATAATCATTATATGTCTCCTGGCAAAATGCATAAAAACAGGAACATGGGTTAGACTGTGAAAAACTCTCAGTAAAATAGTCAATCTGCAACCATCTAAAGCATCTTATCAGTAAATATTGTGAAAAGATGGAAGCTTTGTCCATCTAAAGTTAACAGTGTTTCCTCAAGGAGGCCTTAAAAAAACAAGTGTACAGGGAATAACTACTAGGGTTTGTTACATTCTATACACCCACATCATTATCCCTGACCAAGACAGGTTGCTTAAGCCTCAAGACTTGGTTTTGGAAGATTTAAAATATAAAGTTTAATCACTTCTTTAAACAAGGTTGTTGTTGTTGCTTAAAGAACCAACCCCTTCTGTCTAAAGAACTTTAGACAGGATCATTACTCTACTTTATAAAGATGGCTCGACTCCTGTGTCACATTGGTAATGGAAGCAGCTCTCTCTCTCTCTCTCTCTCTCTCTCTCTCTCTCTCTCTCTCTCTCTCTCTATCTATCTATCTATCTATCTCGCTATACATATATATATATATATATATGTGTGTGTGTGTGGGGGGGGGGTTAATATTTGGTGCCTTTGAGGGCACCTTTGTAAATTAAATCTTATGGATGTGATCTACAATGTTTGTTTAGTGGGAAATGAGTTTTGAATCATATGATTGTGACACATAAGCAGGTTTTTTAAGGGCTTCGAAAATGAACGATCTACAATGCACTAAAATTTTATGACTCAAAAAATCATACTTTTGGATCGCAATAACACAATCCAAGGCTTGATCATTAGCAAACAAACCTTCCTGAACACATTATATGGTCAAATAGAGTTGATAGAGCTTGAACCTATGATTTTTAGCTCAAGAGTTCCATATAAGTTGGTGCCTTCAAAGGCACCAAATATTAACCATATATATATATATATATATAGTAATGGGTCTGTGCTAAACTCATTTGGGGATCAACCACATGCTAAATGGGTTTTTCAGCTTCTCCAGTGCTTTTTATCTGGTTCCAGCGCTATAAATGTGTTGGGCATGGTCGATTTACTAAGAATACACACCTTGATCATGTGTTTTCGATGAAAAAAATGATGTTTGGAGCCTAAAAAATTTACAAAGATTTTGGACTGTTGATTTTTCGAATTTTATAAAAACCCACCCATGTGTTGGAATCAAATGCTTCAAGAGCTGATCCCTATAAAATCAAGTACATAGATCATATCTGTAGTCAGAATTTTAAATAAAATGAAAAAAGCCTGAAAAACCTATTTAGCATGTGGTTTAGCACCAAATGGGTTTAGCACCGACCCACAATTCTCTCTCTCTCTCTCTCTCTCTCTCTCTCTCTCTATATATATATATATATATATATATATATATAGGAGGACCATCCAAAGAAAGGAAGGTCCAAAATTTACAACCAATGATTGATCGAATGGCATTCCTTCTCTAACAATTGAACTTTTCATCGATGGGACTCTAAATGTTACACTTTTATCATTTATTTAGTAAACAATATGTTCTAGATTGTAATTATTTGATTTTTAGACATGTTTTTTAAAGTGGTAAAAACTAATGACCCACAATACTTTGTATTGTAAAACTTTGAATCTATTTGAGCTGTTGATTTTTCACATTTTGAAAACATGTCTCAATGTTGTAGAATCTTCGTGTAAAATAGATTTCTTATTAAATAAATTATAAAAAACAAATATATAAGATCTGATTGATGAAATGCTCAAACTTTAGAGGAGAGCTATTCAATTATCATTGGTTGCAGATTTTGGACCTTCCCTTGGTTGGATGGTCTATATATATGTGTGTAGCGGGGGGAAGGGAGACTGTCCAACCAAGGGAAGGTCCAAAATCTACAACGAATAATCAACGGCGTTCCTTCTCTAACGATCGACTTTTTCATCGACCAGACTTTACATATTGGATTTTTATCATTCATTTAGTGCGTGGCATGTTTTGGATTATGAACTTTCGATGATTATATGTGTTTTTGGAAACACTAAAAATCAACAACCCACAATACTTTATATTGTAAAGTTTTGAATGCATTGTGAGCAATCTATTTTTTACATTTCGAAAAACATGTCTATATGTCGTAAAGTCTTCTTGAAAAGCATATTTCTTACTAAATAAATTATAAGGAACAAATATATGAGGTTCAATCGATGAGAAGCTCAAGCATTGGAGAAGGGGATCTGTCCGATCATTGTTGGATTGGTTGTAGATTTTGGACTTTCCTTTAGTTGGCCGATCTTCCTTATATATATATATAAACAAGAATGACACATCATGTGCATCAAAATGGATGAAAATATTCCCATATAACAGGTTGGAACTGGATCAGGTCAGATCCGAAACTGGTCTGACCAATATTACTAATAACAGTACAGTGTTGTATCATGTCAACATGAGTACCACATCCTTCTAGAAGTACCCATTTCTAACTGGATACAAGCAGAAGGCCTGAAGTCATTTACAAGGTTCTCTAGCAATAGCTAAGTCACAGGGATTCGGCCAACCAGGTGCCGCACCCACGTCGATGCGGGTGCAGCACCTGATGCGGTCAACCCGACCCTGGGTGCTGTCAACGCACTCAGGGTCATTTCTGACTAATTTTTGAACCTTAAAAAAATTACGCCCGATGAAATGGGCTGCGTAGAGGAGGATTAAGGCAATTTTTTTTTGCCCTAATCCTCCCGACCTCTCCTCCTGAAGCCGAAGCCGCCGCCGACCTCTCCGCTGGACCCCGACGCCGGCGACGACCTCTCCGCCGGACCTCTCCTCCTCAAGTACTTTCTCTCACTCACTCTGTCACTCTTCTCTCCGTCTTTCACTTTCAATCTCTCGGTCTCTCTCACTATCGCAGACACTCCATGTTCTTTATGGATGTCAAGAGCTTTCTGGCAAAGTTTTGTGGCTTCATCAAATTGCAAAGTCTGCATATGGGCTTCAGCCAAGTACCTGCAAGTTTCTGCAACTCTTGGATCGGTTCCTCCCAGAACACATTTCTGAATCTCAAAACCCATAGTGTAACACTCAATGGACTGTTCAAGTTGACCTAACATTGCGAACGTGTCCCTCAATTGCATATACCCAGAAAAAACAGCAAGGGCATGATCTTGGCCTTCTTCCAGGACTGGGATCTCGATTGAATGCTCAAGAATAGGGATAGCCTTAACATATTGTCCCAAACTGCAATGGATTGCATTGCAGCTAGAACATACCAACTCATAACCAGATCCAAACTCGGTTTCCCATTTGCACATTTCTCAAATGATTTTGCAGTCAAAATATATATATAATTTTTTATATTTTTGCCACACCCCCGCACCCAAGTTTTTTGAAAGTGCCGCACCCGCACCCGCACCTGCACCCTCACCCATGTGACATTGAGCAATATCATAAAGGATACTGGATCATTAATCTCCTTCCTGGGGGTGAAAAGCAATGAAAATGATCAATTGTTATTGACTCAAATACAAATATGTTTTAAACCAATAGCAGATTTAAATGTGATGCCTGTTAAATTCATATAGAGTGTTCCACATCCTGGTCCATGCACTACTCGGGTGGGAGGTGGGAAACTCTGATACCAGAAGGCAAGCCTCTTGCAGTTTGAAAAACATCTTTTATTTGTTCTTCAAAATTTGACATTCACACTTAGAAAAACTTGTTACATAGCAACATGAAGGCGGTGATTTAGATGTTACTGCTGGGTTGGGGTAGAAATATGACTTATCTGTTCCTTTCGGTTTGGTTCTTATTTTCAAGGATATCCTATAAACCTCTCATATTTACTGTGCTAACATATAACTAAGAAAGCCCCAAGGCTAATGGATCATTAATCTCCTTCCTGGGGGTGAAAAGCAATGAAAATGATCAATTGTTATTGACTCAAATACAAATATGATCTTCTCAACAATAAAATTGTTTTAAACCAATAGCAGCTTTAAATGTGATGCCTATTAAATTCATATAGAGTGTTCCACATCCTGGTCCATGCACTCCTCGGGTGGGAGGTGGGAAACTCTGATACCAGAAGGCAAGCCTCTTGCAGTTTGAAAAACATCTTTTATTTGTTCTTCAAAATCTGACATTCACACTTAGAAAAACTTGTTACATACCAACATGAGGGCGGTGATTTAGATGTTACTGGTGGGTTGGGGTAGAAATATGACTTATCTGTTCCTTTCGGTCTGGTTCTTATTTTCAAGGATATCCTATAAACCTCTCATATTTACTGTGCTAACATATAACTAAGAAAACCCCAAGGCTGTTCATCATTTATACCTCACAAAGGCTACATGTAGAAGTCCAAGGATCTTGCATGAAGAACATCGTTAATGGCCTCTACAAACGGAAAAAGAATATGCATGAACTCAAAGAGGCGCAAGAAGAGCCTTGGGCGGACTGAAGAACATCTTTTAGTGTCTATCTGAAAATAGAAAAAGAATATCCATGAACTCCAAGAGATGAGCATTGGGCAGACTAACTGATGCTTCTCCAACTGCATAATGAAGCTACACAACTGAATGCAGTTCTTATCCTTGTTCCATGCCAGGAAAAAACATGTGGGGATGTCATGACCAACAGAAACTGACAATTTTACAAAAATATCAAGCTTCTGCCATGAAACCTGAAACTTCCAAACAAAAAGTCCTAAAATATTACAATGCTAAACTGTATGACCCAACCAACTAGACTAATCAGTCTATACAGTATGACCAAATAATAACATGTTTCAGATGCAAGTCCTTTTCATTTTTGGGTTTAATGGAAGTTTAACTATCCTTAAAACGTTTCAGATTTCAAGAATCTGAAAACAACCAAATAAACATATTATATACCACAGACATATGTGGTTATGTAGCACAAAATACTGTAACCACACTCTAGAACATGGATTCATAGAGACTTGAGAAATGACAAGCAAGATGCTGTCCCAAAAAGAACAGAATCTAGTAACTTCCATATGAGATTATGGATCTACGGGGAGAAAATTGTTCTAAGATGAAGCCCTTATAAAGGTGAACCAACATTCCATGAAAAAGAACTAAGAGCGTCACCAAAGAATGCCACATAATCATTGATAAAAAATAAAATAAAAAAGTGCACTACCAAGATAGCCATGGCATGCATCAGAAACTTACCCGGACAGCCAGCAGCAAAATCCTCAACAGCATCAGAGAAAACGGGCGACTTTGGCCAAGTGGGTGTCTGAAAATTTTCCATTGGGCTTCCCCCATTTGATAGAATATCGACTGCAAAACCTCCCTTTCTTTCTCCAACCGTGTTCCCGCTATTGCTCAAGGAGCGATCATGATGGACCTGTAGAGAACTATCTATGCTATTCTCCATGTGTGATCTGCTATCCCACCGGAAGCTCCATGAGGGTGAGTATATGGCATTCCTATGTGAATATGCATGACGAAGAGAGGATCCAGTATTTTCTCCATGAGGTACAGTTTTCTCTCTCGCAGCAACGCAACAAACTGAACCCATGATTACTTATCAAAGAACAATCAAACCTGATCATAGGAAAACTAAGTGTTTCCAAAAAGGCCGGCCGATTCTTAGAACATACAGCACTGGAAAGCCATCCCTTCTAAAATCGACATGTCCTCCTATCAATACCTCATCCAGCAGTATCTAACCGCCTGCAAATAGGCCACAGCCTTTTAAAGCAGAATCTCAAACAGAGGCTCAAGAATGGAACTCTTCTACAAATATTGTTACACTGAAGAGCAGAACCAAATAACAACTAAGATACTGTTTGGGAAACAACCATCCTACAGAAACAGAAAGCAAAAGCATATAAACATCCCCACCACCGAAAAAAGGGCATCTTTTTTTTGATGAATTTTATATGATGACCAACATAGAAACAAGAACCAATTACCGTTCAAGTTATCGGATCGACATGCAGTCACATCAAATACATGACAGGAAGTATCGCGTAAAGAACTAAATTCGATACTAATTCAATAAAGCGAAGAATTCTAATACAGAAACCACAACCACGCATTTCTGGCATCTAAAACACTTTCTTTTCATCCGAAGAGCCCCAATCAACATCTGATCATAAGAAATGAAAAAATACAAGTACGAAGAAAGCCAAAAAAAATCTCAAAAATTCATTAAAAAAAAAGTGAAAGAAAATCGATCACACTAAAAACCAGGCTCAGGAGAAGCTCTGATGGACGAAATCTAACGATAAAAAGAAAAAACAACATACTCCCTAAATTTGTTCCTTACCGAAAATTCACATCAAACCCCTAAATAATTTTCACACCTAAAATTTCCCATCTTATGCACCCAAAAATGCGATTTTCTATGAAGGAAAAGACAGTCGACCTAGAAGAAGAAGAAGAACACATGCCTATAAGCCCTAAAATTTCCTCCTTCCTCCAAATCCGACTATATTTCTACACCAAAACCTGATTTTCACATTAACAATCCAAAAATCCAGGAAAATAAGAGTTCTACAAATCCAACCGAAACTCATCCCATCACCCTCAAAACCCTTCTGCACTCCAATATTGGACTACATATTTTTACATCAAAATCCTAATTTTGACACTAGTAATCCAAAAATCCAAGAAAAACGCAACTTTGGAAATCCAATTGAAACTTATCCCCTGATGAATTCAAGACCCAACCTTTCGACACGACGCCACAACACCCCAAGCAGACCATCAAAGTCTCACCTCAGAAATCTCCCCTCGACGTTCAGAAGGCGATCGAAACCCCACGAAAAGCAAGAATTCCACCGAAGAAGAAAGCCCTAGCTAAGTGATACCGACGTCGAATACAAACCTCAAACAACCAAAACTAAGGTTTTCAAGTCAAGCGTAAAATCCACCGATTTTCAACGCGAAACAAATAAAAAAGAAATCGACCAAAGACGATCGCATAGCAATCGTATCTTCGTCGAAAGAGGAAGCATGAAAAATCAACCGAACGACGAAAAAGTACAAAGAGACGAAGAAAATAAGAGAGATCGAGGAGGAATTTGACACTTACCTCTCTCTCTCTCTCTTAGGGTTTCGGAAAGTGGGGAAGAAGGAAGCGACGAGTAAGAGGACACCAGAACAAAATCTCCCTCTCTCTAGATTATAACCCAGGATCCGATAAAAAACCGTTAAAAACAAGAGATTTTACATGTAAAAACGAGCTGATGGGAAAAACAATGGTCCAAATCCGGAGAAGCAATTTTTTCTTGATCCGAATGTAGACATGATGGAAAAGCACTGGTCCATACCCGGAGAAGGCCCGAAAATGTAAGTCTGAACTCTGAATGCGACCCGAATACAAATTTGGAGCTTATGTTAAGGTCCATATCCGAAATAAATGTGTCGGATTTGGACCGAAGATTCGATCCATGGAACCAACATCGTTAAAGCGTACGTGGCATGCTTGGAAGTTGCGACGTAGTGCCACGTCAGAAATAGAATTTACATATAAAACCATGGATTGATAAAATTACTAGAACGGTCTTGTAAATTAAATTAAACTTTTTTCTTTTCTGGGATCGCTCTGTTCGGTTTTGACCTTGTTATTTGGGCCCAAGCCATCAAAGTGGACCCTGTAAGCTGATAGAGTAAGGTCAACAGGGTCCGGTTGCTCGTTCGGTCTGGACTCAGTTTAATATTTCTTGACCTGTATAACCCTATCATGGTCTGACTAGTTTAGGTTAGATTTTGGAAACAAATGGTTTCGATCCGATCCGAACCGGTCAGTGTGCACCCTTAGAACCAGTCCCAGCTTAAGCCATCCGCGGTCTAACCGAGTCAAGCCAATTGAGCCAGGTTGGAGTGTGTTATGAAATGTACACAATTCATTAATCGTAGATCTGCATTCTAACTGGGTCCAGCCAGTCAAGCTTTCCACGAGATTGGCTAAGCGTTAGAAATGCCCCTAGAGATGGTCCGACCCCACCCAAAGTCAGGCTGAGCTCAGTCGGTCTATTTCGTACTAATGCTTCTTTGGTCATCTAGCGGGCAGAAAGGTGCACGTCCAAACAAGTCAAAGGGACCCCATCGTCAAGATTTAGTCAACCGTCAAATCAAATCTTCGTCTCTAGGGAAGGGGTAGTTTTGAAATTACAAAAATTTAACCGACAAATCAGTAATGATGCCCTTTTGTGTCTCTTACTACAAAACAAGGTAAATTTTACATTTTTCAACGAATTTACAAAAATGCCCTCAACAACTAAGTAATTGACCTGCTAAAAGTTGGTACTTTCTTGCGGAAGGCGTAAAGGTCACCGAAATTTTGGGGGAGAGAAAATGACGACGCGGAATTCGTTTTAGTTTCAAAATGACGAAATAGCCCTCGTATTTACAAACGGGTCGGAGGATCCGATTCATATTGTGAAATACTATTTGATTCGGATTCAGATCTTGGTTGCGATTATTTGGATCTGGGTCAGAATCGGGTACGTATTTGCAATCAAATCAGGTGAAAATTGAGTCTAAACCCCTTTTTACATTTTTTAGCTAGAAACCAATAAATTTTACCCGATCCATCCCCAACCATTTTTTATCCTTAATGGGAGCCAATTAAGGGACAGAAAAAAGGAGCACTATAAGGGTGAGACTTTGGAGTTTGGACCCACCATGCCAATATAAGCTGTCTAAAGATATGGATTGAGGTGCATATCTAACACTCATATGAGAGAAGAAAAGCCAGCGTCTTACCGTACACAATGTGGTTTTAGATTTGGATCTTAACTAGATTCAGATCCGATTTATATTCAACTCATGTTTGCAGTATTATAGATACTATAGGTTAATATATTACACCAAACAAGTTGAATGATGCAAACACATGATGTTCAGACAGCCTATGTCACAGGGATACTCCAACTTACCCTCGTGTCGTGTCTATTTCTATATTATTCTTAAATGTTGTTAAGTAGCTATGCTTCGAGGCGTGAAGCGCATGCCTCAGGTGCGAGGCGGGCCTTTTTGCCTCAAGGCCCAAAATTGAGGTGTTGCTGTTTACCAGGCATATATATATATATATATATATATATATATATATATATATATATATATATATATATATATATATAGAGAGAGAGAGAGAGAGAGAGAGAGAGTAGGTGCTTAATGAAATATGCTTAATGATACCTGCTTGGTGGTTTTCACAGTTCTGATCCCATAAATGTGTTGGGCATGGTTGATTTATGAGGAATCCACACAGGGATCATGTGTTTTTGATAAAAAAATAATATTTAAAGTCTAAAAATTTTACAAAGATTTTAGACCTTTAATTTTTTTAACCTTATAAAAGCCACCCATGTGTCGGAATCCAACATTTCAAGAGCTGATCCCTATAAAATAAAGTAAATAGATTACATTTATATGGTCAGAATTTAAAAAATAAAACAAAAAAAACCAAAAAAACCCATTAAACACATGTCATTAAGCTCTACTGTATATATTATACATTTGATCTATGTGATCTCATCCTAATAGTGTTGTGCCAAACACTCTGGTTGTACTCAATTCATTTAAATTAAATGAGTTGTTTGTGACACATCTTACAAAGCTCATTTGTAACGATTTCAAACTGATCCTCAGAAAAATACATTTTTTTTAAAATGAATATATGATTTTAAAATATTACAAAAAGATATCATAGGGATCCAGGCACATTACAGTTTCATATCCATAACCAACATACATTCTAAATATAAATTTATCCAAACCATAAATTTAAATTGAATGTAATTTAACTAAGTAATCCAATTTCAAGTTCAATAATTTTTCCAAAAATAATAAACTCTAATAACAATCAAAATCTGGTCCATCAAATCATAAACAATTGCTTCATCCAGCGAGTTGAGCCTCAATAATTGAAAAATATTTTTTTTAAAATAGGGTAAGAACCAAAGTTCTTGGACTAGACCCTCTCAAAATCCAACAGTAAAGAAGATAACATAAATAAAATCAAACATAAGTTTAAGAGAACTCTAACAATAATTTACACTTATGATAGACTTGCAATATAAACCAGTTTAATTTAAAGCAATCAAAATCACATGCTACATAAACATTTAGGGATGCATGAGTCAATGCAACTTTCATGAATGACTTTTTAATTTAATTATCCAGTATTGCTTTTGAATGCATGTCTTTGCTTAATGCAACACATTTAAGTTTCGACTTGTATAAAACCTGTGGATACTAAAAACAGGCCAAATTTTGAGGTTCAAGACAGTTTCTAGTTGTAACTTAGCACAACATTGTATTTTATTAACTGGGTAAATTATCACCTAATACAGAGACGACATGGGTATCATCACCCTTCGATGCCACTTTTCTTGGTATACCAATAACTATAGATGAATCAACAACACTACTCCTAGGTAAAATGGTGAAAGTTTCTTACAACCGTAGTTGAAAACACGAATCACTCATCGGGTTTTTGGAAAAAGTGTTGCACACGACGTTCAGTATCCTCACGGTCCCCCATGACCGCCATCCAAGGATCCCACCTTTTCAAAAGGCAACAAAGGAAGAACGATTATTACATTGTTCGATCTCTTTTACTATTCTTAATTCATTAAAGGTTTTTTACAAAAACAATTATGCAAATCAACATGCATTATCTAATTGAGTCATTGCCTCATTAATTTCAACAGTGTAATACATATGTTACTTCTAAATTAACTCAGAAGTATAATAAAATAATATTATAATACATTCAAGACTTCTCATTTCAAGAACAACACACAAGCATCTGACCTTTAAAGACCTGCAAGTGGTCCAATAATATGCTTAAATATTATTGCAAATTTGAGTGAACACCAATCACACGTAAATGGAAGAATAGCCATTTGTATTCACCCGAGACATAACACTGATGCATATTTATGGCTAAAAATTGAATGCATATTGTAAATAAAATCAAATTATAACCCAACCAAAAATCCAATTGATAACATGACAAATCACGACCAGATTTTTATGATGGACTCAAAATTGAATTATTTAACAAACAAAAATTCAGATGGTAAGACTTACTATGAATCAGATTTTATGATAGGCTAGAAGTCAGATTTTTTTATGACATGCTAGCAATAAGGTTTTTATAACATGCTAAAAATTAGATTTTATGACATGCTAAATTCATATTTGAATATGAAAGGTCCCTAAGATAATATGTACTTTAATAAAAAACATTCAAGTTTTAAGTAAAGCAATTCCATATACAAAATTATATTTTTTTAAAGCATGTCAACTTAATTCTAGGATCAGATTTAAGCGAACTAACCAAAAATTCAGATTTTCAAAAACATTTCAAAACCAGACTTTTAACACATAATTTGCAGCTTAGTTGATTAAATTTGAGCAAAAATAATTTTGGATTCATCAATAAAATAAGGGTTTTATTTTCTCACGAATTCTAGCTTTCAATTCACACTAATAGGTTCAGATTCACATGTTAAAATTCAACTCAAATCACATTTAAACAAAACTTAGGTTCTTTTTCTTCAAAACTTCAAATTTAATTTGATTAGGCCAACTTAGATTTAGTTAAAATCCACAAACCGAATTTTACTTATTAAATTCTGACTTAAATTATTAAATAAAACTTAAATTTTCTTTCAATAAGAAACCAAATTTTTTTTATAGACGAGTCTCCAAATCGCAAGAGTTTAAACAATCCTTTCTTTCTCAACACGTCCTGACATCAAATCGGACTGAGCCAGGGTTTGGTTTCATTTTGAAATTCAATCAGGAAATTTGGATGACCCATGTTCGAATGTTGATCAAAAGGAAGAAATTCAAAATCTAAAACCCCAAAAGAAACGCAGACTAAGGTCCAAACTTTAAATTAACCTAGACCATGCAAAAAAAATTCACCAATCAGATCATGCTAACACGTCAATTTGGCCACGCAATAAAAATATATAACGTGCATAGAACCTACACACATTTGCACAACAACATACATGAAATATTATGCAAGACAAACAGTCTATTGAGGTGCGTGAACCCCAAAAGCCTAATCGATCTTGACTATCTACTAACTAAGTTTTATGAAGTCAAAACTTAATATAAGCATCAATCAAACAAAATTTTAAATTAAGCTACATAGATCGTGAATCCAATATCAAACAAGTTCTTGCTTATGACTTTAAAACCCTAGTGAAAAATATCTAATTAAATCTCTACCCAAAAGCCAAATGGACTGAACCCAATTTAGAAAAATGCAGATTAAAAAATAAGCCCAATAAACCTAGCTAATCTAAATAGAAAATAATCAAAATAGATTTCCTTTGCATGATTCTTACAAGAGCTTAGATTTTTAGGCCCATCAAAACCCAATCAGAAAAATCGATATCCGAATCAGCAGAGAAAGTCAAGGTTTAAAAAAAATAAAAATAAAAAAACTGTGCATAGATACACATATCTGATTTTTTTCTCAAACCCATGCTTGATTCAATTTAGACTAAACCCTTTGCCTATCAAATATCAAGAGGAAAGACTCATACCTTCATTTATTGTGGACTGAACCGCGAAGAAGATGATGTTGAAGAAGAAGGAACGCATGTAGACCTTCTCTCCCTACTGTCGCGACCCTCTCTTTCTTCCTTCCTCTCTCTCTCTCTCTCTCTCTCTCTCTCTCTCTATATATATATATATATATATATATATATATATATATAAGAACATATTAACAATATAAAAGCTATGCAAAATACATTTTTTATTGCATTAATATCAAGTTAAAAATATGTTATTTTTAGAATAGGTGATATTTTAAAAGTATTTCTTTTTCTTCACTGTAATATCATCTTTTGAGAATATCGTGATAACATCACAATATTTTCAAACTAGCAGTAATACTTGTGATTATGCTGTAGAGTATGGAACTGTACCAAATCTGACCCATTGTATTACGGGTAATGTTTGGTACCCTCGTGAGTAAGGAACCCCTAGTGAAAAAAGGTAATGTTTTTTAATTTTTTTTCCAGTTTTTAGCACATCTCACCCTTCAGATGTGATCTACATTAAATTTAGTAGAAATTAACCTTTAGATCATGTTTTTATGAAGTACATGCCAGATTTTATGAGTGTTGAAAAAACAACGGCCTACAATGTACCAAATTTTCATACCTCAAAAAAAATATTTTTACATAAAAAAACTATGATCCAAGAGATGATTCATACTATTTTAACTATGTTGAACACATCCATATGGTCAGATTTGGTCAAAATAACCTTCCCTATGAATTCCAATAGGGGGTTCTTTACTCTGGAGGATAGCAAATGCTATCTCATTATATTATGGAGTAAATATTTGGTGCTAATGAAGGTACAGACCTGAGATCAAGTCATTTACTTTTCACGTTTTTTATTTTATTTTTTTTAAATCAAACCTTGCAAATGTGATGTACACGGCTGATTTTAGTAAGAAACATGCTTTGGACCATGTGATTATGATGTGTAAAAATGTATGAGTTTTAAAAATCAATAACCCACAATATAAAACTTCATGACAGCAAAATATGACCCAAGTTCCAATGCTTAATAAACAAATAATGTTGAAGACATCTTTGTGATCAGATAGAATTCATGCATTTTTGTTTTTTTGAAAGGAAGGCTAGGGTTAGGCAGACCCCTACTAGCAACTATACCACTGGGTTTTGAACCTGCAACGTCTCAACACAAGGTGACATGCACTAACTGCTGCTACCAGACAAACGGTTCTTACATTTTGCACCTATAATTTTCATCTCAATAGTTGCGTACCTTAATTAGTACCAAATATTTACCCCATAGTGTGATATCAATACATAATACCTTTATCATGGACTTCAGTTGATTGGGTATAATATTATGCCAAATATAAACTTTTGGTTGTATTCATCTTATTCTACTTATTATGTTGCTAGCTTGCTGCTATTTTGATAGGTTAGATAAAAACAGGAGACCATGTGATTTAAGGAGTGTTTGCTTGGTTCCAAGTGAGAACAGTGCTCTCACAATGGTTAAGAGAAACATTTTCATTTACCCTCATTTTCATGTGCAAGCAATCACTAAAAAATGGGGCAGTGAGATTGAGAATCCCAGGGTTGCTTTGCTTATTTCTCATGTAACTTGAAATCACATTGTCCATCCTATGTCATGAGATGAAATCAAGTAATTTTAAATCATGTGAAATGCAGTCAAATGTGCTACAATCCATAAAATTTTGATAAACTTTCATAATTAGATCTAATAAGATACCAATTAAAGCATTTATATATAAAAAATATTAATTCTTATTTTTTTTCAAATTAACCAAATTTTAAATATTTTTTAGTTTTAAAATCCAATCTGATATCTATATCCGAAATTACCCATAATAAATATGTCAAAACACTTGTATGGTTGGGCAGATCGAGTCATACGATCGAAAACAAAGTAATCCGACCCATTATCCATGACTGTCCAAGTTGTCTGAACATCATCATCAAACAACGGACACTTGAAACACTACGATCCAAACAAATGTTCAACTTAGTATAGTTGTTATGGAAAGAATAGAACCAGTGTTCTGTTCCATCTTGTTTGTTCTTTTCATCTAATCCTAAATAAGCCATCAAACATATTCTTAAATTTCAAATGATGTAAAAATCAACAGTCTAGCTTGCATTCGAGCAACACTATTTGTAAAATAGCTCACAAAATCTATTTGGGTCAATTATATGGCACCTAAATTGCGTTAATGCCTCTAAAAGACTAGATCTAGCATTTGATGATCAAATCTACTTAACTCAAAGCTGAATTCATATAAAGATGTCACGGTAGTTTCAATCAAGAGGTATATGGATGTTGGCCAAACCTTGACAGATCCATATCCAATATATTTTTAACTTTTAATCAGCATTGTGAGAGAGATTCAAACTTGACTCAAAGGTGTCCAAGGTGGGGCACTAGCAAGTCAAGTCAAATTTGAGAAAAAATTATAATCTAGTCAAGACAGTTCGGACCCATCGAGTCCAAGTCAAAATCTAGCAAGTTTTTCTTTGTTTTTCTAAACAAAGACCAAGAAGGGTCATCAATATTCCCAGTGAAAGGGATTATGTGGAGATCTGACAGTTCACCTGATCTGCTCTCGATTATGTGCTTGTCAAGTTCAAGAGCTTTTCTTAGGCAACCAAAACCGGTTGCGATAGTGGTTGGTCATTTCCTTTCCCATGTTTCGAAGCAAGAAAAATTCTCATAGAAAAAGAAAATTTTGTCCATGAAAAGTTTTTATATTATAACTTTTTTAAATAAAAAGTTTGTTTGTATGGCATTAAAAAAACAGAGTGAAAAAATGAGATAGGGAGAGAGAGGGTCGATCAGCACCCCTCAAATAGAGATTGTAGTGGGCAGGTTTTAGAGAGGTGGTTTGATCAGAGAGAGATCTGAAAATGGTGGTGGGCAGTTCTTAGAGAAAGGTATATATATATATATATATATATATATATATATATATATATATATATATATATATATATATATATATATATATAAAGAGAGAGAGAGATCTGAAAATGGTGGTGGGTAGGAAGAAGATAAAGATGGAGGATATATATATATATATATATATATATATAGAGAGAGAGAGAGAGAGAGAGATCTAATAATGGTGGTGGGTAGGAGGAAGATAGAGATGCTGCTCCTTTTGTCTCAATATCATAGAATGATGTGTGTTGTGGGTGAATGGTTGCCCTCATGCAAAAAAAAAATATTGATAGGAAAATTTCCTCCACCCTCATAGGTGGAGGAATTTCTTATCAATAATTAAACTTTTAAAAAAAACTTTCCTTTCAAAATTTTTCTCTAGTTTGAAATGGTTGAAAAAGTTGCCATTTTTTTCTTTCCTACTTGCATTTTTCTATCATTTTCTCACTTCCAAATGTGCTTAATCATCTTGGAAAACAATTCATTTCCTCAAGTTTTGATTAAGAAGCTCAACCCATAGTTGCATATATTAGCATTGGTTGTTGGATCATAAATTCATCGAAAACTAAAACATGATTGAATACACGTTCTCGCCAAACCGTTGAAATCAGAAAATAGAATAAACTGAAAGCGATACCTGAATCCATAGCGCTTCGATTGATCGTTGACGGGTATGATATTTTAGAACCTGTATATTTGAGCATTTTTCTTTCTCTAAACCTGATGAGAGGGACTAAATCTTTTTCTGACTTATAGAGAATATGAAGAGGTAGCCTTTATATAAGGTTTGGGAACCATAACCTAATATATTTAAAAGTCTGTCTCAACTCAACCCATTATAGAATTTCAGACAGAGCATGTCTCTCTACATAGTGTTCCATACCATTTGAGATACCACATGGCCCATCAAGATTAGACCACCTGAACCGAGCCTGAACTTAAGACAAACTTATAATGTGTGGTTCAGCGTATGTAGGCCCACACAATTTTTTAACAATTTCCCACTTGGGCCACATACGTAACCTTATAATCACACATTGTAACCTTATGAGCTCAAAAATACTGTCTTATTAATTGATATCTCTACCAATCTGGTTCATTGATCATGTCAACATAGAACCAAAGCGGCCTTCATTACAAATAATGTAATTGGACCCATCAATGATCATCTATATTGACATAACAAATGACATGGATCAAGTATGGATGTGAAGCATAGAAATTACATGCAATGTATTCAAACATGCCTATTTTCAACTGGTCATACTGAAAACTTTAGTAAGATCACAACATAATGAGTACAAAATGCAACTTAAACTTTAATTTTATACCAAAGTGGCAAAAGAGAACTTTATTACATCATAGAATGACCAAATACAAACTCCCACTAAACCAATATATCATAAAATAATAAAACACCCATGCGAGCAGTATGCTCGTGAAAGACCTTGGGTGGCAAACCTTTAGTGAGCGAATCCGCAATCATGGAGTTTATGCCAATATGTTCTATCAATATCTGACAATTCTGCACTCTTTCTTTAACAACAAGGAACTTAATGTCAATATGCTTTGACTTTGACGAACTCCTATTGTTATTGAAATATAACACTGCTGAATTATTATCACAAAATAACTTTAGTGGTCTTTTAACATTATCCAAAATCCACAGCCCTGTGACAAAATTACGTAGCCATATCTCATGGTTGAATGCCTCATAACAAGCACGAATTTTACTGTCATGGTGGAAGAAACAATGAATGTCTGCTTGACACTCCTCTAGGAAATAGCTTCCTCGACTAACAAAAAAAATATAGCCTGACATGTATCTACGACTGTCTTGGCATCCTGCAAAATCAGAATTAAAATACCCAATGATCTCCAGTTGATTTGACTTCCTGTATATGAGGATGTAACCTTTTGTTCTTTGCAAATACTGCATAACCCGTTTGGCTGCTTTTCAATGATCCATACCTGGGTTACTAAGATGACTGCCTAACATCCCAACAATGTACGCTAAATCCGGATGCGTACACACCTGAGCATACATGAGACTCCCCATGCATAGAGAAATCATACTCCTTAGCATACTTTGATAAAATAGGCGCCCCACGACACACGCGTACCCTATTTAAAACATAGGTTGCAGTTTTTAATGCTTATCCCCAGAGGGACTCTGGTAAGGTAAAATAAGAAATCATATTCCTTAACATATCATTAAGAGTCATGTTTCATCTTTCAGCAACACCATTCATGCTAGGGGTGCCTGAGATAGTATACTGAAGGACGATCCCACATTCCTCTAAGAATTTAGCAAAAGGCTCTAGAGGTTGTTCACCTGATCCATCATATCTGTCATAGTACTCACCACCACGGTCAAATCTAACAACCTTAATTTTTTTCCCAAGTTGCTTTTCAACTTCGGCTTTATATTATTTGAACACATCCAGAGACTGAGACTTTTCATGAATTAAATATAGGTACCCATAACGAGAATAGTCATCTATGAACCTAATAAAATATTGTTGACCATTCTAAGAAGTCGTAGAGAAGGATTCACAAATATCTATATGGATTAGTTTTAAGATATCTGTTATTCTTTCGGTACCTAATTTTCTTATGTTTGTTTGTTTCCCTTTTATGCATTTAACACAAACCTGAAAGTCAGTGAAATCAAGGGAATTAAGAATTTTATTTGACACAAGCCTTTCAATTCTTTGTTTAGAAATATGACCTAAGAATTTATGCCACAACAAAGCAGAATTCTCATTTGTTAATTTTCATTTTGTACCACGAGAACTTAATTGCAAGGTTTCATTAAATGCGACAATAATAACGAGTAAATAAAGATTATCAATTGTAGACAAAGAACTAGTCTCAATAAAATTTGAATCAAAAAACAATTTAACTTCATTATTTCTAAATAAATAAGAATAGCCATATTTATCCAAAATGAAAATAAAAACCAAATTTTGCCTAAAAGATGATACAATAAATATTTCTTTCAAATCTAAATAATTTTCAGTCTTTAATAACAGCCTAAATATCCCTATTGCCTCGACTTCAACTGTTTTGCCATTGCCCATATAGATGAATCTTTCAACATTAATTGACAGTCGACAACTTAGGCAACCCTGCAAAAACACACTTATATGAGTGGTTACACCAGAATCCATCCACCAAGTGTGTTTGAGCACAAAAGTCAAATTAAATTTATAACAAACCAAAGTAAGGAGCGTATATTTTTTCTCACGCCAGACATGATACTTGGTACAGTCCTTCTTCATGTGACTCTCCCCTTTGCAAAAGAAACAACTAGACTTTGGGTCTTGATGTCTTTTCTATTTCTTTTACGATTGAGGGTCAACTGCAACTTCCTTAGTCATTTTCTTTTTCTTAAACCTGTCTTTAGAGGTTACTGCCAAATGAGCACCCTCAGTCTTCTCTTGTTTCATCCTATATTCTTTTTGCATACAGTGAGATATGAGCTCAATAAGAGACTATTTTTCTTTCTGTCAGTTATAACTGACCTTAAATTGACTGTACTGTGCAGGAAGGGATATCAAAACCAAGTGCACTAGTAAGTCCTCAGATAAATCTAACCCTAGTGCCTTGAGTTTTAAAGTAAAATGAGACATTTTTATGATGTATTCTCGAATATTTTCTTTGCCCTTATACCTCATTGAGACAAGACTCAAAAGAAGAGTACTTGTCTCTGCCTTTTCATTTTTTGCAAAATGTTTTTCAATTTCTTCAAGGAAACATTTGACATTGGCCTCCTTGGACATGCTGCCCCAGAAGAATTCTGGAATTGCACATTTCATGATCATGAGACTCATGCGATTGGATTGATCCCACCGTTCAGAGTTCTTTTTATCCTCAGTAAAATTCTTATCCGTAAGAGCAGGTGGTTGATCTTCTCGTAATGCAAGATCTAGATCCATACAACCAAGCATAACATAACATTTTCTTTTCAGTTCTTGAAATTTGAACCGCTTAAAACAGGGATGGAATTAATGTTTGCAGATATCATAGAAGCAAATGTACTAACTGAATAAAGAACAAACAAACTCACGATTAACATTCATATTCACATGCAATAACATAAAATGATATATTTAAACAATGGTGAACCCCATTAAAAGATACCCAACACAACATTGACACTTAGTCTTTAGACATAAGTGTCAACTTGTAAGTGATACTCTCGATACAGTAATCAAAACATGGACAGTCAGTCCTATCAAACAATGAGTCTTTCTTTAGACTGACTCGTTAATCACATAGAAAACCAAATGATTGTCCCATATTTATTACTGGAAGTATACATTTGGACTCAACCAAATAGTAATCTTTCTTTAGGCTGATTACTATTCGCATGAGCCACAAATATATAGCCATCATAATATTCTAAAATGAACTAACCTACACAATAGAGGTTACTTTAGCAACATATTGATTCAATTAATTCAATTGAAAATATCAGACCCAGAATAAAAAACAATACCATGTTCAAATATGTCAATGGACATACATGAACATAGAGGAAATACAATTATAATATGCATGAGGATTAAAAAATTACCCAAAATAGCCCACCAAAATGACCCACAATGCACCCCAAATAGCAATATAAAAAAAACTTCTTTTTTTTTAATGCTTGTGCACGAGTCTGGCTGGACCTACATGAAGGTCCAAAATCAGTTTGACCCGGATCGGGTCAGACCCCATAATCTGAAACCAGGCACTGGCTTGAGTAATGGGTCGGGTCTGACCAGGCCCAACCCATAAAGAGATCCACCTGACTCGGTTCACCCCTTTCGAAGGGGTGAACCAAGTCATGTGAGCCATACACCTCTGAATGCAACCTTAGTCGGCCCAGCCCCTGAAAGGGTACCGAACTGGCTCGAGTTGTTGGTGTATGTAACAACCAGCACACACTGAACCGAACTGGTCCAGTGCATGAGAGTTGATCCACATTATGACATATAGCTGAATCGGCCTGAAACTAGAGCCTGTCACAACCCGAGACCGATATTTGTATCACCCAACCCGAGTGAGTTGGCAGATGGGCACTAAATTGATCCTGGACTCGGTTGGAGGACAGTTGAATCGGCCCTGTGCAAGAGCCCAACCCAGTTTGCAAAAGTGCGAACCACCCTACTAAACTGAATCGGTCTGCCCGATTTGTCGACTAACAGGTGTTGAATCAGCTTAAAGCTGTTTCACCTAACCTGACTAGAGTTGATACTACATATCACAGTGGCTGAAGGAGAGTGTATCACACCACCTATTGAACTGGCCTCGACAGACAAGGGTTAAACTGGAAAAAAAATTGGGCTGTCGATGGTCTTGAGGCACCGGACGACAACGATTGAGGCAATCTAGATGCCTCACACATCGTCGCCAATCACGATTGACCCCAAATGGTCATCAACGGTGACTGGGCCAAGCCACATGCCCATACCACCATTGGTTCCTGACTGGATATACTGTTGCCCCTCTCTAACCAACGTCGGGGATTAGAATGTCAACAACCCATTTCTGCTCGACGTCTCCTAGCAGTAGAACGTAGTTGGGCACCACCTGATCGTCGAAGCCTATCTTGCCCCACCGCCGTGAGGCTAATCTTGGTCTGGCACTACCCCGATGGCTGATCATGGCCTCAACCGCCTGCCAAACCCATCACAAGATATCGGGCGATCCAACCCTCCTACAAGTCTGGTAATCCAAAATGGCGAGATTGTTGCGTCTGGTGTCTGACATCCAGAGTGGCAGGGAGCCCTCTTCTTCACACCGTCCAGCCATCCCAAAAGAAATCGGGGAAGGGCCGAATAACCCTTATGTCCGATCAATAATAGAAGGAAACGATCCTACCCGCCTAGCAACCTCAACAGGGGTAGTGCCCTTCCATCCAGTCGGTGGTGATCTAGCACAGACACAAGGGAGGGTCGTCTGTCCCTCATGCTCATTTGCAGAACCCTAAAGGGAGGGCTGATCGACCCTCCGCTGATCCGGGCAAAACCAAATGGTGTAAGACAACCGATTGGCCCTCCTACACTCGCGCCCCAAATCTGATCAAAACTGATCATCGCTGCCAATGGAAACAATATATATATATATATATATATATATATATCAAATATTATTAAGAACAGGTAGCTCTCGTACCAATTATTGAATCATAAATCCATCGAAAACTAAAACAGGATCGAATACGCGTTCATGCCAAATCGTTGAAATAAAAAAACAGAATAAACTGAAAGCGGAAGCGATACCTGAATCTGTGACACTCGGGTTGATCGTTGACGGGTATGATTTTTCAGAACCTATATATTTGACCATTTTACTTTCTCTAAACCTGATGAGAGAGACTAAATCTCTTTCTGACTTATGGCGAATTTGAAGAGGGAGGGCTTTTATATAAGGTTTGGGGACCATAACCTAATGTATTTAGGAGTCTGTCTTAACTCAACCCATTATAGAGTTTCAGACATGGCAGGTCTTTCCACATAATGTTCTATACCATTTGAGATATCACATGACCCATCCAGATTAGACCACTTGAACCAGGCCTGAACCTAAGATAGACTTACAATGTGTGGTTTAGCGCACGTAGGCCCGCACAATTTTCTAACATTGATATTTTTTTAGGAAAGAAAAATCTTGTCATGAATTGAAAAATTTTCATTTTTCTTGAGAAAATATAAAAAATTTATTGGAAAATTCAAAATAAATAAATAAATTAATTAAAACTCACTAAAACAGTGATAAAATTAAAGCACCAATGCTGAAAAGAGGTGATCCTTTGAAGTTATTCTGATGCTACGGGGATTTTACATTTTGCCAATTTATCACGATAAAATCATAATAAGTTTAAAACTTCACCAAAATCTGTAACATAGGTTCAAGTAAAATTTGGGCGTATTTAGGAAGAACTTCATGCAAATTGTGTTCAATTGTGTGCACGTTTATACGATAAACAAGGAGCAGATCGGGTCATCTTCCAAAAAGGATCTGAAACTTGGCCTACAGGATCTGATGCCTATGATATGGATTTTCTCAACAACAAAGTGCTGCCAAGATCATGTTGCTCCCCCGTGAAGGTAGCCTTCTTTGCTGCTAGGTGTGCAAACAGGTTAGATCTCTCTCTCTCTCTCTAACCTAAAGTTTCCTAAAAACTACATTACTTTTCATTATTTGTTTCCAAATCTGAGTATTCCAAAATTTCTCAAATTCTTTTCAACATTTTCTCTCTCATTCAGATAGAAATCAGATTTGTTCCATTTCCTTCTTATTTCCATTTTTTTTTGAGTCTTTTTTTTCTTTTTTTCTTCAAGCAATTTTTTGGCATAAGTTTTTGGCTGACAACCAAAAATTGCAACGTTGGTTTGCTGACTCATCTTGGAGGATATTGTCATCTTTCGTCAGCAAGTTCTTGAACTAGCCCACTTTCACAGGGCATGATGGACGGACACAGTAAAAAAAAATGGGAGAAAGGGGCAAAGCAGGAAGTTGCATGTTTTGCCCCTTTAGTGGCGGTCGAAACTGCTGCTAAATACAATTTTAGTAATGATGCCTGCATCCTTATGTGGGCGTTTAGCGGCAGTTTTCCTTATGTGTGCGCGGCAGTCAAAAACCGCTAAAGGACAAAAACATGTTTTTGCATTTTTTGAGCGATGGCTAGTGCTAGCTGCACACACACACACACACACATATATATATATATATATATATATATATATATATATATATATATATATATATATATATATATATATATATATATATAAAGAGTAGCTGCCATCCCTTGCCAATACATCTAAACACGAAAATACATAACATGTTTTCTACTAAATAAACTATAACTAATACATTTATAAGTTCAGATTATCAAATTTAAGACAGTAAGAAATAAGACTGTTTTGGAGCTCTTCCTTCTATATATATATATATATATATATATATATATATATATATATATATATATATATATATAGAGAGAGAGAGAGAGAGAGAGAGAGAGAGAGAGAGAGAGAGAGTTCCTTAAGCCTCTTTTTTAGTTAGGTCTCGTTAGGCTCCTTCAAAAATGATAGTTTCAAGTATTTTTTTTAAAGTCTAACACTGTAGATGTGATCTATAGGTTTTGTTTAGTGGAAACCAGCTTTTATATCACCAGAATCTGACCTGTATACAGGTTTTTTTGATGATTCAAAATCAATGGCTATGAAGGTACCAGTTTTTCCCAGTTCATAAAATTATGTTTTTTCATAGAAAAGACATGATCCAAGATTCTCACTAAATCGATCATGTTAAACACATCTAATGGTTCAGATCTATCATAAAACACATAAAACCTATAGAGAAAAACGGGGCAGAACGAGAAATGGGGCCTAATATGTTCAGTTCTCAGATATATGTGTATGTTTGTAATGTGTGTAATGTGTTCCTTAAGCCCCCTATTTCGTTAGGTCTCGTTAAGCCCCTTTCAAAAATCAAAGTTTTAAGTATCCGTAGATGTGATCTATAGGTTTTGTTTAGTGGGAACTGGCTTTTGGATCTCTGTGGTGATCCAAAATCAATAGCTATGAAGGTACCGTTTTTTCTCGGCTCAAAAAAATATATTTTTTTTGTCAAAAAAACATGATCCAAGAGTTGATTCTTACTAAATCGAGCATGGTAAAAGACATCTAACTATTCAGATCTTTCATAAAACACTTAAAACTTATGGGGCAGAACGAGAAATGGGGCCTCATATGTTCAGTTCTCTCTCTCTCTCTCTCACACACACACATATATATATATATATATATATATATATATATATATATATATATATATATATATATATATATATATATCACAAATGACAAACCAGTGTCAGCTTCTTTTTTATTTTGATCCTGCTATTCTCACAAGTTACCTGTTTTTTAGATCCTTCAGCTATTACTGCACCTTCAGTTGGAAAAGGTGAATGTCACAGCAGTAAATGGTCAAATTTAATCACTTGAAGTCTGCCATATTAAAAGCTTTGCCTGAATGGTCAATAAGTCGTTCCACCCTTTTATCTCTTGTACCAAACCAAAACACAAAGTGCATTTTCGTGAGTGTTTGCCTTGGATCCCAAGATACTTATTTGCAAGAGAGATCCTTTTCTTGAGTGCCACAAAGGTCTATAAAGGAGCCAACTTTTAGACTGCTACTGCCATCCTAAGTCTGTTGTGTCCTTTACAGTAAGTTGGCTAACACTTGGATTCCATTAATTAAAAGAGCAATTTACATATAAGCACCTAACGTATAATGAATTTATGTTTAGCTGCCTCATGTTATAAATATTTAGAGAAAGTACCTTATTTTTTCGATTTTTTTTTGATTGACTGCCTGTATTACTTTTTAGTTTTTACCCTTTAAAATTACTTATTTGTCTTTAATTATATCTACCAAAATGAGGAACTACAAAAGTGAAATTCAATTAATTTAAAGAAAGAGAAAAGTTAAAAGTGTCATTTGAAGACTTAACTAGAGTTAGGTGATATAAGAAGTAACACAGGCAGTCATGTCAGAAGTTTCTAGAGAAGGTATGCGTTTATATAAAAATATTTGAAAACTGAAGCATCTAATCATAAATTTGTCATAATTTACTCAAAAATAAAAAAATTCATGATTCCCTTGATTTTGAAGTTACCATTATTAGTGACAAGGGCCACTTTGAGAAAATGGTGTTTGGGGGACCGGTAGAAAAGGGTTCTGTCTCGGTTGAATTCAAGATGCTTCTTTGGGGGGAACATGGACTTGAACCAAAGTCCAAAAAAGATGAATTTGTGAATGGAATTTCCAGATTTTGGTGGAATTTACTTTCAGGTTAGACTAAACTCTCTTAAGTTATCATTAAAATGTTTTTAATTTGCATCCTTACACATTCAAATAGGTTGTTGATGGGTCGGATCCTGGCTTAAGTCTGACCAAACATTAATCCAATAAGACTGGATCACACTTGCCTTGTAGGTCCTTGGACTTATTTGGATAGGCTGATCAGGATCCAGTACATTGGCAGCCAGTTGCAGTTATGGTCTTTTTGATGGTGACAGTAACAACCACTCACGTTTATATTTAAGGAAGAAGTCTTTATGTTATTATGTCAGACCTATGCCAAAAATTTTAGCAGCATTTTTTTTTAATTTATTGTGATTTTACCGTATAAATCGTGATGTTTTAATCAATGTTGTCAAAATTGGTTTCAAAAAAGATTCTGGAAATCAACCTGAATTGAATCGGACCATTTAAAAAATAGTTTTTTATTAAAAATTTAAAAAATAAAAAATATTTAAGAAAACACAAAATTGATCTATTAAGGCTGTATCAGTCTGATTATGATCCATAACGGCAGATTCAAATAAAATCTTCTTATTTTTTTAAACCCCTTGAATCTGCTCTAGAATCAAATTTTGGCGCTGATTCGATTCCAGTCTTAAACATTGGTCTTAATGTCATTTCATTATTCTTTTTTTTAGTATTTTTTATATTTATTGCTGGCAGTAGGGACAGGTGAATTCTCATGTCTCATCTAGTGTACAGGTAAAAGTTTAATCAGTGAGTAAAGTTTAGGAAGGTGGAGTTGTTGGACCTGCTTCAACAAAAAGACGTACCTATTTCGTCTTTAGACAGACCTCAACCCATCTAAGTCCATTCTGCTAGCCTTTCTTTTTCTTTAATAATCCACCAAAACCACCTCACTTACTCACAAACTCATTGGTGTAAAAAAACGTGGGTCCAATCTGCTAGCCTGAGATATTCAAGCTGGACTGCCTGTTCAAGTTCAGCTAGTTTACGTGTATACCGGACCTGAACCCTTGTTCAAGCTCGGCTCATTTATTTTTTCTAACAAGTTTGAGCTGAGCTTAAACGGGTCGAGCACGAGATGACTCGGCTTGTTGTGCATCCCTATTGAGAAGTACACCAGCTTCAGCTTGTAGCAAACGACATGCACCTTTGGGTTTTGAATGTAAAGTCCCTTTGGTTTAGTGAGGTTGGCAAGTTGCCTTTATCAGATGATTAGAGAGCTCTAGTGGGCCACTCTGCTACCCTTACTGCAACTATGAAATGACACTTTTGTTTCTCTTTGAAAATTTTTAAAACAGGTAATTGGTTGATCCCTCCTTCCCTTCCTACTAGTTTGAGGCAATCTCCCAGGGCATGTTTGGAAGAGAGAAAGATGTAGGAAAAGTAATGCAAAATGAAACCCTTCTAAATGAGAGACTTTTTTCGCTCAGAGTTTATATAAAAAGTACATTTTTTGATAGGAAACATTCCTTTATCAGAGGTGGAGAAATGTTTTATACCAAGAGAAAATTTATTTTTACACTCTCCATCACTCGTCTCACCACCACCACCATCTCACCATCACTACTGCCATCCATCTCACCACCACCCTCCTCCATTTCTCTCTCATTTTTCACTTTGTTTTTCTCATGCTACACAAACAACGAAAAAAACTTTTTTTTAGAACTCATATAAAAAAACTCTCATATGCAAAAACTTTCTTTTTCTATGAGAATTTCTCTTCCAAACATGCCCTAAAGAAGCATTGGTTATGCCAGGTAAAATTTTCCTCAGGGAGGAGCCAACAAGACTTTTTCCCCTCTCAAAAGGCCAAATTCAAGGTTGCAAGGTGCATGTGGAGTCCAGCAAAAAAATAAAGTTTCTCCCCGGGGAGAAACTTTTCATGTGTATCAAACAAGGTCTAATGGACTTATGAATTTCTCCAGCTTAGATTCATGATCAATGTGGAACAAAGATAAACATGATAATTTCTCTATATAGACAATTATATCTTTATTATATTATTTTGGTGAATAAAAAAGGGCAAAATATATGCATAACATTGCCCGATTTGTGTGAGAAGCGAAACAAAACAAAGGAAACGTAATGAATATATTCTCTTTTCTAATTAACTAAAGTCACTCTCTCACACACACGTGCAATATGCCCTTGATTAGCCGAAGCAGGTTATATGTCCCCCCCCGGAACACGCAGGTGCGTGTTCTCGGGTCTGAATGAGCACCACATATGTAAGCACGTGAGGCTCGTTTCCCCGTGTGTGTCAGCATCACTTAGCATTGGAGTCTGATGCGTTTGTAAACACTTAAGTATCCTTTCTCGTCATTAGCGCCATAAAATGACTTTCGAGTAAAGGACACAAATTTTCGCTCGTTAGAAAGGGTTAAAATCATCATTATTTTTGCCCTAAGGAGTAAACTCCTCTGCTTTAATAGAAGCTCCTCGCAATATGTCGCTCTAAACATTCTGGATCACCCTTTGACGACGCATCATCTACTGTAACAGGAGCTCCCTTTGACGATGCAGCCTTTGACGTCGTCTGCTGCCGCAGAGGCACCCTTTGTCGTCTATCATCGTTGGAGCACTCCTTTTTATCATCTGTTGTCATCGGAGCATCGTTGCCACTATCAGTTGCATCTACCTTCTAGGTGTTTCTCCTTCACTGTCGGATTAACAAAACTTGTGTCCTTTCAGTGAGTTTTGTGTAAGGTTTTGTTATGTAAATAAATCGATTTGTAAATCTGAATGCCAAATCTTACAACTGGTTGTACTATTCATGCTAAATAACACCAATTTTAATACTAAAATAAATCAATTTGTAGCTATTTACCTTTTGGGCGTCGAAAAACAGTTAACACGATTTGTTCTTATGAAGACCAAACATTACAACGATATGTACTTATGAAGGTTAAACTTCTACAATGATTTGTAAGTTTAAATTTAACAATGATTTATACATTTAATGCAATAGTGATTTGCTTGACGCAACAATGATTTATACGTTTGAAGTAGTAGCGATTTATGATTCATGATTTGTACATTTAAAGAAACGACCATTCATGATTTATGCACATCATCCTTCATGTTATCTGTCATGATCATCAGTTGCATCACACTATACTATGCGTCGAGTTGTTATTTACCGTGCCAATAAAAGAAACAACTTATCGTACATGTTTGTTGATGATAGCAATTCACGTGACAACAATTTAATGACAGCTACGACACTGTAAAGCGATTTCAATTTTAATCGCTAAATGAACAATGATTTGAATACGCAAATCACCACTGCAATCACGCAACAATGTAAATGCCACACGCACATATTTCAATATCATAATGCAAATATCTTACAAATCGACACTAGCAAACACATAATATGTTACAAATCGATATACATATCGCATAATATATTACAAATCGATAAGAAAATTCAGCATAATAGCTTATAAATCGATATTAACAAACAAAATAATATCTCACAAATCGATAGTATGTTACTACAATCGTGATTTGCGTTATATAATTCCAATATTTTCTATATAAAGCAAATCGTTGTGGCCGACATAAACGTCATTACATAAATCGTCAACCGGAATTCAGGTCTCATAAGGCATATCGATTTTTTACAATGAGCGGGATGTAAATTGACGTTTCTTTTATAAATGAATGACACATGTTTTCGTAACAAAGGCAAATCGTTGAGGCAACTTATGATTTATGATTTATACATTTAAAACAATAACAATTTATACATTTAATTGAGTAGCGATTTATGATTTATAAAGTTATCAAGATTTATACTCTAGTTTGCTAAATCGTACAATGATGTTTACTATTGAAGCTCAAACGTTACAACAATATGTACTTATGAAAGGTGTGATTTCTACATCGATTTGTATGTTTAAAGCAGCGATTATACGTTTAAAGCAGGAATGATTTATACGTTTGATGCAACAGCGATTTATACTTGTTGACGATAGTGATTCACGCAACAACTATTTAATTATAGGTACAATGCTTTGAAGTGATTTCCATAGAAATCACTAAATGAACAACGATTTGAACACACAAATGGCCACTTTATGTCGCTATAATATAAATTCCTCATGCGCAAGTTTCAATTACATACTATAAATATCTAATAAATCGACACTAGAAAGCACTTATTATTTTACAAATCGGTATAAATATCACATAATATATTACTATACCTAACGCTATACCATATAACCTAAACCTTTAATATCTTACTAAACTCTAACCCTAAACCCATAATACATTACTAAACCGTAAACCCCTAATGCCTAAACCCTAACCCTAAATCCTAAACCAGATACCCTAAACCTAAACCCTAAACCCTTAATATCTTACTAAACCCTAACGCTAAACTCTAAACCCTTAATATATTACTAAACCTAAACCCTTTAACCCTAAACCTAAACCCTAAACCCCAAACCTAAAACCTAAACCCTAACCCTACCTAAGCCCTAAACCCTAAAACCATAAACCTAAACCCTAAACCCTAACCCTAAACCCTAAACCCTAAACCCTAAACCCTAAACCCACAATTTGTATGCGGATTCTGTATATCGATTTATAAGATATCTACAAGAATTTTCATATCGATTTGTATGATATTTGATCTTTGGTGTAAACCGCCTAAAACGTAAACCGCTTAAAGTTATATGTTATTTTATTATAAAATCTTTGGTGGGTCCCATAAGCATTAAACTCCTTTGCTATAAACGGAGCTCCTCACAATATTTTCTCCTAAACATTTCACAAAAAATCTTTGTCGTCATCTGCTTTCGCTGGAGCATCCTTTGTTGTCTCGGTGAGTTTCGTGTAACCATGTGTTTTTATGATTTATGAAGTTACCATGATTTATACTTAGGTTTGCTAAATCTTACAACGGTGTTTTTGTGTTGTGCAAGTTACCAATGGCTTACATTTGTAGGAGAAAAAATACTTCATTATTAGAGGGGATGACTCTTGATGAAATCGTCGAACAATGTGCTTTGTATGAGCAATTAGAAGCGTACTACAAAATAATGATGATTGAGAATGATAAAGAAAGGGAGCAATTGCTGGTAAAGTATAGAGCAGAGCCTAATCCGTTATATATTGAAGATGATAATCCAACAAAGAATGGTGAGGAAGAAGTAAAGATGAAAAAGAAGAAAGATGACAAAGAGAAGCAAAAGCAAAGGAAGGAGGAGGATAATAAAAAAAAGCAAAGGAAATCAAGGCAAACAAAAAAGGAAGAGAGGGGAAAGAAAAGGAGGAAAAAGGAGGAGGAAGAAAAGCGAAGGCAAAAAGAGGAGGAGAGGAAAAAACAAAGGAAGAAGAATAAGAAGGAGGAAGAAAAACGAAGGCAAAAGAAGGAGGCGGAGGAGAGGGAAAAACAAAGGAAGAATAAGGAGGAGGAAGAGAAGCGAAGGCAAAAGAAGGAGGAGAAGAAGAGGGAAAAGCAAAGGAAGAATAAGAAGTAGGAAGAAAAGCAAAGGCAATTGAAGAATAAGAAGAAGAAGAAGAAGAATGAGGAGAAAGAGAAGCAAAGACAAATGAAAAAGAAGGAGGAGGAAGAAGAGAAGCAAAGACAATTGAAGAAGAAGGAAGAGGAAAGACAAATAAAGCAGATTCAGGATGAGAAAGAGAAGGAAATGCAAATGAGAAGGAAGATGAGCAAGAGAAGAAAGAAGAATGAGGATAAGGAAGAGAAGGAAAGACAAAGGAAGGAGATAGAGGACGAGGAAGAGAAGGAAAGAGAAAGGAAGAAGAAGGAAGAGGAAGAGAAGAAAAGGGAAAGAAAAAAGCAAAGGATGAACATGAAGAAGTGAAGGAAGGAAGAAGTATAAAGCAGAGGAAGGGAGGGGATGAAGAGAAAAAAAGTGTGACCAAGGTACGTTAATCGCTACTATATGTCACGATATACTATTGTAGGTATTATTATGTATAGTGATTACTATATATAGTGATTACTATGAATAACAATGACTCTATATAGCGATTACTGTGATAGTGATTACTATGTATAACGATTACTATGTATAACGATTACTCTGTATAGTGATTATTGCGATATCGATTATTTTGTATATCGATTACTATGTATAGTGATTACTATATATAGCGATTACTCTATATAGCGATTACTATGATAGCGATTACTATGACATCAATTACTATGTATATCGATTATGAGGTTACCATGATTTGTACTTAAGTTTGCTAAATCGTATAGCGATGATATGAGCAAATGAAATGACGTTTGTTAAAAGTGATTTGATACACAAATCGCTCCAGTCAGCCATGATTTACTATTATAGGTATTATTATGTATAGCGATTACTATTTGTAGTGATTACTATGTATAATGGGACTAATTACGATTTGATATTTTATGTTACAGGCCGATCAGAAGAGAAGCAGAGCAACAGGTGAAAAGCTGAAAGAGCGGTGTCATTGACATGTACTTCTGTTGTGGTACAGAAAGCTGAGTGAATATCAGAAGAACCGATTACGAAAGATGCACTTTGGCGGCCTTCTGAACCAACATTATTCTAAAAATTGCCGGAACACCATGACCCACCTAATCAATAAGTGAAACCATAAGACGAACGCATTCCAGTTTGGGGGTTTTGAGATCACCATGACCCTAAAAGATGTGGCAAGAATTATGGGTCTTAAGTGTCATAGAAGTGTTGTCCTAACACGAGATTCAAAATATAACCCAAGGGACAAGTGCATGGCCTTTCTAGGAATGTCAATGAAGGAATGACGTGAGTGTATTTCTGGTATAAGCAATTCCTCATCGATGAAAGTTTATTTTTTTTCGTAATAAATAGGAAGGTTGGTCCGCTGCATGTGCATCTGAAGCAGCTGACTAAGAGTTGAGCGACTTCCTTCTTTATTTTTTTAGACTCACTTTATTTTTCGATTGTTCTGGTTCAAGAATAAGTTACTTGTGGCTACAGTTCCTGGAAGACTTAGATGAAGTCGACAACTGGGCATGGGGTATTGTTATGCTCTTACACTTGTACAATCAACTTTACCATGCGAGTAAGGGTATGAAAACCGTTGGAGGGTTTTGGCCATTAGTTCAGGTATTTGTTTATTACATATTTAGTACTTGTAAACTAAACTTGCTGAAGGTTGTAGTCTTACTAATATATTATTTTTGTAGGCCTGGACGTGAAAGCATATTGTCGCCTTGCGTCCTCAGTGTGACCTTGCGGTTTGTGGTTTTTCCAAGATCGGCCAGTGGGCTACAATAAATGTCAAGGAGGAAATTGCTCAGTTCATTTTAGATGGTCTGCAATTAAATGAGGTAAATGATTTAAAATCGTTGTAATGTTTAGCATTCTTAAGTAATCATCGCTTTAGGATTTTGTTTTCCTTAGTATAAATCGTTATCTCCTTAGCATCTAACTTTCATTAGCGTAAATCGTTGTAATGTTTAGCATTCTTAAGTAATCATCGCTTTAGGATTTTGTTTTCTTTAGTACAAATTGTTATCTTCTTAGCATCTAACTTTTATTAATGTAAATCGTTGCAATGTTTAGCATTCTCAAATAATCATCGCTTTAGCATTTTGTCTTCTTTAATACAAATCGTTATCGCATTTGCATCTAACTTTCATTAGCGTAAATCGTTATAATGTTTAGTATTCTTAAGTAATCATCGTTTTAGGATTTTGTCTTTCTTAGTATAAATCGTTATCGTATTTGCATCTAACTTTCATTAGCGTAAATCATTATAATGTTTAGCATTTTTAAGTAATCATTGATTTAGAATTTTGTCTTTCTTAGTACAAATCGTTATCACATTTGCATCTAACTTTCATTAGCGTAAATCATTGTAATGTTTAGCATTCTTAAGTAATCATCGCTTTAGAATTTTGTCTTTCTTAGTACAAATCGTTATCATATTTAGCATTTTGCATGAATAATTATGTATATATCTAAACCACAATCTCGATTGTATAGCACTATAAAAAAAACCCTATTTAGCGACGATCATTTACGACAGAAAAAAATCATTGCAAAGTGCCGCTGGATTAGCGAGAGAATGATATTCGTCTCTAAAATATCATTTATTTCTAATTTTAGTGACAGAAAATATTTTGTCGATAATCCGTTGCAACGTAGCGACAGATTAGCGATTAATTTTTTTCCGTCGCCAAATCTGTTACAGCTTAGCGGTGGATCAACGACAGACCTATTTCATCGTCGAGTCGTCGCCAAATAGCGATGGCTTAGCGACAAAATTTTGCCATCGCGAATCTGTCGTGAATTTCTCCGTAAATCCCTAATTTCCCCCCTTTCTTTCTCTCTGATGTTTCCTCTTCGCCGCGTCTTTCGGGCCTTCCTCTCGTCGCCCCCCCAGCCTGCCACCAGTCGTCTCCGGCCCTCCTCCTGTCGGCCCCTGGCCGACCTCTTGTTGCCCCCCTTCTGGCCGTTGTCGCTCCCCTTCCCGCCGTTGTCGACCCTGGAGCCGTCGTCCCCCTTCCCGCCTCCTCTCGCCCTCCCTTCCCCCTCCTCTTGCCCCCCACCCAGCCACCTGTTGCCCCCTTCCCGCCACCTGTCGACCCCTGAGCCGCCGCCCCCCTTCCCGCCTTCCCTTGGCCCCCCTTCCCGCCGCCTGTTGACCCCCGGCCCACCACCCCCCTTCCCACCTCCTCTCCCCCCCCTCTCTGGCAGCTATGCCGAGCCCCTTTCGTTGCACACCTGGCATTCTTAAGTAATCATTGCTTTAGAATTTTGTCTTTCTTAGTACAAATCGTTATCACATTTGCATCTAACTTTCATTAGCGTAAATCATTGTAATGTTTAGCATTCTTAAGTAATTATCAATTTAGAATTTTGTCTTTCTTAGTACAAATCGTTATCATATTGAACATTTTGCATGAATAATTATGTATACATCTAAACCGCAATCTCAATTGTATATCACTATAAACAAAACCCTATTTAGCGACGAACATTTACAAAAAAAAAAATCATCGCAAAGTACCGTCGGATTAGCGAGAGAATGATATTCGTCGCTAAAATATTATTTATTTCTAATTTTAGCGGCGGAAAATATTCTATTGATAATCCATCGCAACGTAGCGACGGATTAACAATTATTTTTTTTTCATCGTCATATCTGTTACAACTTAGCGGTGGATCAACGACAAACCTATTTCATCGCTGAGTCATCACCAAATAGCGATGGCTTAGCAACCAAATTTTGTCATCGCGAATCTGTCATGAATTTTCCTGTAAATCCCTAATTTTTCCCCTTTCTTTCTATTTTTTGTTTCCTCTTTGCTGCGTCTCCCGGGCCTGCCTCTCGTCGCCCCCCGACCTGCCTCCAGTCGCCTTCGGCCCTCCTTTTGTCGGCATCTGACCGACCTCCTGTTGCCCCCTTCCCGCCGCTGTCGACCCCCGCCCCCTTCTCGCCTCCCATCGGCCCCCAGCCGACCTCCTGCTGCTCCACGGCCAGTCGACCATCGCCCCCCTTCCCACCGCTTGTCGACCCCGGACCTGCCGTCCCCCTTCCCGCCCCCTCTCGTCCCTCATTCCCCCTCCTCTTGCCCCCCAGCTCGCCACTCGTCGCCCCCCTTCCCGCCGCCTGTCAACCCCTGATCCGCCACCCCCTTCCTGCCTCCTCTTGCCCCCCAGCCTGCCTTCCCTTGGCCCCCCAGCCCACCTTCCTCCGGCAGCCTTGCCAAGCCCCTTTCGCCATGCACCCGACCTAGGCTGACACCCCCGTCCAGACATCTCCTTTTCCCCTCTTTTTCGCTCATGTTTTGGACATCCCTGACGCTTTTATCCCGTCTTCGGCGACCTTGCAGGCAACCCCCAGTCCGCCTCCCTATATTGTATTGTATATTTGTGCTTCGTAGGTACGTTGCTGAGCCAAAGACACATGATGCTTAGTGCTAAGCATCACATGTGGCTAAAAATGCAATGCAAAATCGAGTAAATACCTGTGGTGAGTAAGTGATGTAAGCACATTACATGTTATTGAATTTATTGGATGCAATACTTTTCTGTTCACATGCTCATATAGGTATAGATATCTAGGATTGTTTTGATGGAGCTTGGAGATCATGTTGAGCATGATTTTAATGTATGAGTAGAAGTGTTCTTATTTTTTGAGTATAGATTCCATGCTCAGCACGATAGTAGTTAGTGGGATATTGGAGTGTGTTTGCTGCAGGTATATATTTGATATATGTTTTGATATGAATGATTTGAATGTATTGCAATATTTGATGTTTCTGTATCTATGCTTGCATGAAGTTATTTTCCATTTGATTATGCCTTCCATGTAAAATTGTATCCTGAAAACATGATTCAAATAAATATATCATTTTATGAAATGTGATTTCAAATTTCTAAATATCCTCTTGATGTGTATAAATATGATGTGATGGTGTATTGCACACGAAAATTTACGTATTATTAAGATTTTCTTTTAACTGGTGATAATAATATCTGTAATATTATAGGACAAAATGACTACAAACCGTGAATGAATGTATTATAGGATAGTTGATAATGAGGTGTCGTATGAATATATGGATGGTGTTGACAGTTTTATTGAATTTGCAATGGCAAATGTCAGTACAGTGGATCCCACCGGTCGGATCAGATGCCCCTACACGATGTGTAAGAACAATCGATTTGTACAACCTCATGGAGTTAGAAATCACCTATACAGGAAGGGTTTTGTCAATGGTTATCAAAATTGGATGCTTCATGGTGAAGAATTTTAGAATAATTTTGATGCACTGGTGGATGTGGTGCACGATAATCCATATGTGGATTTGATATTTGATGCCGCAGAACCGGAAATGGGTTCTGCTGTGAGACATAGTGATGCACCAACTGGGGTAGAGGAAGAAGCAACAAACGATGCAGCTAGTACATTTTATGATTTACTTAGAGACGCTGATGAACCACTGTGGAAGGGTTGCGAGAGTCACACTATCTTGTTTGTAGTGCTTTAACTACTGAATTTGAAGTCCGAGTTTAATATGAGTCAATCATGTTTTGACCATATGTGCTCTATTATGAAGAGTATGTTGCTCAAAGATGAAAAATTGCCATAAAATCTCTACCGTGCAAAGGTTATGGTTAATGCTCTAGGTATGGGGTATCAAAAGATAAATGTTTGTCCTAATCACTGCATGTTGTATTTCAAAGATTAAAAAAATAACATATCATGTCTATTATGTGGACATCATCGATTCAAGCCAAAGACAAAGAAAATGGTAGCACAAGGTCAAAAGAAGTGTTATATAAGTCACTTCGCTACTTCCCTCTCACCCCTAGATTGCAACGTCTTTATATGTCTTCGAGGATAGTTAAACAAATGATATGACATGCAAATAAAGTTTGACATGATGAAGACAAGATCACACATCCTGTTGGCATAGAAGCTTGGAGGCACTTTGATCGTACTCATCAGAACTTCGCTTTGGAAGTGAGAAATGTTAGGCTAGGTTTATATACAGATGAATTTAATCCATTTGGGGGTAGATCAACCCCATACTCGTGTTGGCCGGTATTTGTCACCCCATACAACCTACCTCCAAGCTTATGTATGAAGCTTCAAAATCTTTTTTTGTCTCTATTGATCCCTGGTATGACGTCGCTGGGCCAAAATCTCGATGTATATTTGAGGCTATTGATTGATCAACTGAAAATACTGTGGGATGACGGTGTTCTCGCGTACGATGCCCACAAAAAATAAAACTTTAATATGAAGGCTGTTGTTCTATGGACAATCAGTGACTTCCCTGCATATGGTATGTTATCTGGTTGGAGCACACATGGGAGGTTGGCATGTCCGTACTGCATGGAGGATACAAAATCGTTTGGATTGATGCATGGAAGGAAGTTGTGCTGATTTGATTGTCACCGTCGATTTTTACCTAGCGATCATCTGTTCTAACAATAAAAGAATGTGTTTCGAGTAGGCACAACTGAAATGAAAGGTCCATCAACAAGGTTATCTGGTATAGAGATTTTAAGAAGATTGCGATACTTTCCATGTGGACTGACAAATGCCCGTATACCAACGCCCTTTATTAGATTCGGGAAGGATCACAATTGGACAAAAAAATCTATATTTTGAGAACTACCATATTGGCCAACCTTATTGATACGACATAATTTGGATGTCATGCATGTGGAGAAAAATGTGTTCGATAATGTGTTTAATAGAATAATGAATGTGAAAGGAAAAACGAAGGATAATCTGAAGGCACATATGGATTTAAAAGTGGTATGTAAAAGACCAGAATTGGAACTCAAAGAGTACAATGACAAAGTACTGAAACAAAAGGCAAGGTATATGCTTGAACCAGATCAAGTAAAGTTTGTATGTCAATGGTTGAGACAGTTAAGATTTCTAGACGGCTACATTTCTAACATTGTTCGGGTTGTGAAGATAGACGAGAGACAATTATATGGGTTGCAAAGCCATGATTGTCATGTCATTATGCAACAGTTGATACCCATAACATTTCATGATATGTTAGACAAACCTATATGGGGGGTATTGTCCAAGTTGAATAATTTTTTTAGAACATTGTGCACAACAGAAGTTATAGTATCTGAGGTAAAGAATCTCGAGGAATTTGTCGTAACTACTATTAGCCTCGCATGCTCAACAAGTTTACTATACTTTATATCTGAGTACAAGGAAGTCAGATATAAATGAATGGTGGACAGTTTGTAAGGTGAAGTCTAAACTATACCCCGAGAGTATAATCAGTTACAGGAAGACAAGATTATTGAAGAGGGTGATTATTATCAATAAGATGATATGTATGACTTCTCTTATGGTCATGATGTCGCACATGGTATGCATGTCATATCTTCATTGTCTGATGGCACATGCATAGAAGAATGTGAACCAAATGATATACGAAGTAGGTGAGCGCTAAATGAAGAAGAAGAAGATGATAACAAAGATGAGGAGGAGGAGGAAGAAGAAGAGTATGAAAGTCAGACAAGTGATGATGAATCATTCATGAGCTAGTGAAATACATCTTGTAATACATACCTGAATGATTTGAATGTATTGCAATCTATTGTATTGATTTGAATATATTGAAATATATTGCAATGTTTAATTGTATTGCATATCTCGGATATTTTGCGAATTGATTATATATTATCGATAGGTATAGAGTTATGAATTGAATGCACATGTAACGTGTTAGAATTATTTGAATGTATTGCAATGTTTGAATGTCTTGTATGAAGTTTTTTTTAATTTGATCTGATTGATTAGAATAATTTGAATGTATTGAAATATATTGTATTGATTTGAATATATTGAAATGTATTGCAATGTTTGAATATCTTACATGAAGTTTTTTTCAATTTGATCTGAATGATTTGAAATGTATTGCAATGTTTGAATGTATTGCTAGTACATTTTTATTTGTTAGAATATGGTTCATGGAGGACACACTCGTTGAGCACCCAGTGGTAGCCAGTCTGAGCCTTCATTTTCATGGGCTCCTTCGATAGGTATATCATTTAAATAATTATATACTTGATTAGTTGAAATGTGCATTATGTAAATTTCTAACTCATTATTCTGTAGGTGTTGTTTTGCCTACACATGACCCACCTACTCTAGATGCAAGGTCTTCTCAGTGTGACCCACGACAAGTAATTCAAATAGTGTATATCGATGGTCGACCGTAAGTATTTCATTGTCACTTGTCCAATATTTAACTTATAAAAAATGTATATTGACAATCGATTGTTAATGTGTATCTTTTCATGTGCAGTGCGAGGTTTGAGCAACAAGAAGTAATACAAGGAATTACGAAGTCATTACTGCATCATCTTCCAAGACCGGTAGCGCAATGGAAAGAGTACCCGAGAGAGGTGTTGGACAGATTAATTTTCTCATTCATGGTATACAATTATTTATCATAACAAGAAGTCTTTTATATTTATGTGTGCTAACTTTCTGAATGTATTTGTAGGCTTCCCATCGCTTCATGACTGCAAACGCGAAGAAAGACGCGAGGGTAGTGTGGCAGAAGGTGGCTGCCAATCATTTTGCCGACATGCTGCACAATATGAAGACTGCAGCAAAAAAAACAGTTGGTGGGATAGATGATCCACTGCAGTGGAAGGGCCATGGGCCTCCTACTATCAGGAGAGATTATTGGGAGGGCATATGCGACAAGTAGGCGAGCAATGAATTTCATAATCGCTCAACAATGGCTACACAAAACTGAGCAGTGATGTCCGATGTCACACAGGTGGATCTAGGACTTTTAAGAGCCACCATAAGAAAATGGTAACTCATCAATATATATATATATATATATATATATATATATATATATATATATATATATATATATATATATATATATATATTATCAAATTTATAAGTATTTATGCATACTTATTAATCAATTTTTTTGATCGTGTAACATTGCAGGAAACAAAAAAAAGAAGTATTGTGCCTTACAAGGATGTGTTTGTTGAAACACATAAACGTAAGAGCACGAGAGATTTTTTATCAGAGAAGATGAGAGTGACAACGGTATGTATTTATTGTATTAATAAACATTGTAATATACAAGTTACCTTGAATTATGTTATCATAAAAATTATAATTCTTAATTATTAATTCATATTCTAATTATTACTTTGTAGAAGTCATATGAGCAATAAATGATACAGTGATATGGTGATGACTCCACTCAGCATCCGACTTTTGATCCTGCAGCATGGGTGACTGCTACAGGTGAACCCAAAAAAGGTCGTGTATTCGGGTTTGGGAGTAACATGAACACCACACCAGTCGTTGCCTCCTGCAGCCCGGACTCACAGAGTTCTCCCCCCAGCATCAACTCCCAACGTCCTATTGACCCTGTTGTGTCTTGGTATGGTGTCTGTCAGCGTCTTGAGGACAAAATGCAACACCTTTTAAATAAATCCATTCTCGACATTGTCCGTAATGAGTTGTGCAACTTTTTTCAGGATAGGGGAACTTCATTTGCATTCAACATGAGCTCAGGTGCCCGTCAGGTATGCATGATTGAATTACTATAAATTTTTTCTTATAATTTTGTTAATGTCCTTGAGTTTATTAATAGTCTATGTGTCATTCATTCATCCATTTACTTTGTTGCATTAGATTAGGTGGATTGCATATAATTTATTTCATTATGTTTTGTTTATAAATACTAACATTTTGGTTCTTTTTTGTAAGATGCTGGAGATGATCAACATAGAGGAGCTGATAGAGGTATGGAGGGAGGGGCAGATTGAGAAAATGAAGAGGATGATGCCCCAAATCTTGGCGAGGATTAGATTTTTTTTTTTAATTTGTTTGACAAACTTGTAACTAATTATAACTTTGCAAGGACTGTATTTGGTTGTTAAAGTTTGCTTAACTTAGCAATTGTGTTTAATTTGTATATATTTTTTATGTGTACTATTTTTTTATAAGCATGATATATGAATTGTACGAGAAAATTTTCTCGAGTTTCAAAATATTTAAAAAAAAATAAAAATTTTATTATAAATTAGTGACGGAGTAGCGACGGATATTATCCGTCACCAATTTGAAGCAGGCGGCAGTTTATGATGGAATTTAAACCGTCGCTAATGTTTGTTGCCACATTTCGACAGAAATCAATGATGAATACTTATCCATCGATAAATAGTAGTGACAGAAATAGCGACCGATTAAATTTCGTCGCATAACCAAATCGATCTCCATTTAACGATGAATTTGTGATGTACATAATCCATCGCTAAGCCGCCGCAACATAGCGATGGATTTGCGACAGATAAATTTTATCTCAATTTAGCGATTAGGGTCATGCGACAGGTGATATACGTCGCTAGTCCATCGCAAAATTCATCGCAAAGATGTGCAGTGACAGATTAGCGACGAACTAGCGACGTATAGAATCCACCGCCAATACGCATTTTCCTTGTAGTGTAGGTTATGTGGAGACCGTATGGAGATGGGGAGGACATGGACGAAGACGTTGTTGTTGTAGCTGCAAGACTGTCTGTCTGCGATATTTGGCGCTTTAGCAAATATGAAGTCGAGTTGCAGCATGGTAGTTGAGTAGTCTTACAAGCTGGCTTGGGATAATCGATACCAAAACTGCCTATGGTATTGAGAAAAAATATGAATAGTGGTGGGGCCAGGAACATGAATTGGTATGAACACACTTCATAAAATAATTAGATAGCTGGAATAAATGAGGTGTTCGTGCCATACCATATGATTATAAAGAACGACAATATGACCCCAACTATTTCAAACAATATTGGCAACCCATGCATCAAAATTGACAGATTGAGGAGAAGCAACCTGAAAGTATGGTCACTCTGGTCCCCGAGCATATCGTCTTCCAGCATAGACATAACGTCCATCATGTCCCTTTGGTAGATACTACGATTTCTTCTATTGCAGTACATGATAAGGAGCAAACACAACTCATAAAGGAGAAGGTAATGTTTGCCAAAAGGTTTGCGATGTTGGAGAGGGAGAATAAGGAGTTACGTAAGCTAACCAAGAATTTTGGGAGATAAATGCAGTCACAATATGATACATTGATAGAGATGATTACCAGTGGGTTTAATGAGATCAAGGGAATGAAGAGGCCACCGAATAAAGAGACTCCACCAAGACAAAGAACGAAACGATTTATAGGTCCATCTGAGTCATCAAGTGCCAGTGAATAAACATATTATGTGATTTGTGTATCTTGATAATTCTATGTTGTAATTCTATCATTCTTTGTTGTAATTATATAATTCTTTCATTAATAAGTGTAACACAAAAGTGCCACTGAAAAATCAACAAGACTACGTAAACTTAAGTTTGAAAAATCGTACAAGTTTCCTTTACTTATGTATTCCAAATGTTATAATGATATGTACTATGTAGGGTACAATTTCTACAGCAATTTGAATGTTTGAAGCAACGATTTCTACGTTTGAAGCAACAACGATTTTATGAAGTTAGCATGATTTATACTTACGTTTGCTAAATCGTATAGCAATTACTGCAATGTTTATTATGTATTGTGATTCCTGTAATAGTGATTGTGAAGTTACCATGATTTTTATTTACGTTTGCTAAATCGTATAGTGATTACTAGTTTAGAGTTTATTATTTATAGCAATTCATGTGATAGTGAATACTTAGTATAGCGATTCATAGGTATAGTGATTATGAAGTTACCACGATCTGTACTTATGTTTGCTAAATCGTGTAGCGATTACTAGTTTTGAGTTTATTATGTATAAAAATTCCTCTAATAGCGATTACTAGGTATAGCGATTATGAAGTTACCATGATTTGTACTTAGGTTTGCTCAATTGTTAAGCGATTATTGGTTTAGGGTTTATTATTTATAGTGTTTCCTTTAAGAGCAATGAACGTCACATAACATTAGTTTAGGGTTTAGGGTCTAGAGTTTAGGGAAACATCATCTGATACACTGCTGATGTTATGTGACGTGTCATTAATTTACACGTACTAACATTGTTTTGATGATACTAGCAAATAAAATGACGTCTTTTAATTAATGTGCAATGTAATTTATTTATTTATTATATTCTTTGGGCATGATTTTTGAAAATATGCAGGATGTGAAACAACGTGAAGACGTAAAAATGAATGAAGCATCGCATAACTTCAGTAGTGTGTTTCACAAGGAATACAAGACGTTTCCTTTAAGAGCATGGAACAAGCGACATTTTATTTAAAGAAGAACTGGAGCCTTTCCTATAACATGCTTCGTAAGCAACAAATGAAAAATGACATTTCCTTTAACCTCCATCGCAAAAGTTGTATCAATGTCAAAGAAGGACATTGTGATTCAGTCAGACATCTAAAAAAAAAGGATACATTAGATTCCTTTAACCTGCTTCATCTTTTTTATGTCGTCTACAATTTGTTCACTGAATATAATGCTATAGTTTGTTTACTGAATATTCAGCCATTTTCAGTGCAACATCCACAAAACAAGGTGCCAAAAAACTCAGCAAAGAGCTCGAAGAGAACATCGACCGAATGCAAGATGAATTTACAGAATTACTAAAAAATATATATATATATTAGCGACAGACGCTTTCCGTAGCTCATCCATCACTAACGATGTCGAAGAAGGAAACACTAGTAGTAATTTTGTACTTATGAAACCACTATCAGTTATACATTTACGTATGCCATGGGTATCTATATTAACAAGTACATATTTGTTGTAAACAGATTATACATGATTTCGTCATGTATATTCAAAGCAAGGGAACAACCATGTCGGTCTGCGTCATCACCCTTTATTTTATGGTATATCAGTTATCTTATATATTTATTTTCTTTTTTGATTTACTAATGTACCTTTGCATTTTAAACTTACTATTATTAGAGTTTCGTTTAACCGAGCATCGTCTGCCGAATGCCATACGCGGCTAGATTTCTAGATCGACTACAATAATGAGGTAACGATGACCAAATGGAAGACTTTTGGTTAAGTGAAAAGGTTTGTGACCATATCAATTTGTAATATGTTAAATCTATTTAAGATCTTGTTTTGATTCTTAATATCATTTTTTAAGCTATCAATAGGAATTTGCATATCGATTTAAGATATTGTTTTGATTCTTAATATTGATTTCTATGTTGATTCTAAATATCGATTTTTAAGATATCAATAGGAATTTCCAAATTGATTTAAGATATTATTTTGATTCTTAATATCGATGTTTATGCTAATTCTTAATATCAATTTAAGATATTGTTTTGATTCTTAATATCGATTTGAGATATTGTTTTGATTCTAAATATCGATTTTTAAGATATCAATATAAATCTCTAAATCAATTTTAGATATTGTTCTGAATCTTAATATCGATTTCTATGTTGATTCTTAATATTGATTTAAGATATTGTTTTGATTCTTAATATCGATTTCTATGCTGATTCTTAATATCTATTTTTAAGCTATCAATAAGAATTTTCACATTGATTTAAGATATTGTTATGATTCTTAATATCGATTTCTATGTTGATTCTTAACATCGATTTTTATGCTATCAATACATATTTCGATATCAATTTTGAAAGATATTTTATAATCAATTTGCAAATATTGATTCCTATATTATGGCAATTGGAAAAGCATTGGGTCTTATACGTGTTGGATGTACGAAAATAAAAAATATGGTGATACAACTTCTTAGACTTTAACGTTGGTGTAGACCGTGACATTGTGCATTTGATAAGTTTCTATCTATAAGATTATTGTATCTTGTACCATGACCCAAAATTTACTTGCTTTTGCATAAACCACATATTAAATTTTTTAAAGACATGTTGGGTGTCGTCATTGGCCCATGGAGGCTTCATGTTGCAGAGGATGCTCCTTTACAAAATAATGACATCGATTATGGCATCTTTGTAATGAACTCTATTGAAGCAATATACTATGGACGAGAACCAGAATTCACCGTTGTATGTTATACACTTAAACATGTTTTATTATCCTATATTATTGGTGACTACATTTTTATATTGGTCTAACTTTTGTTTTTTTTTAAAGATAATATACCTAGATTCCGCACATAATTATGAAAAAAATTGATGGATTTTCTAATTATAGAAGATACAAAAACCCAGTCTGTAAGATTACATAGAAAGCAATGAAGGACATGAGGCCCCCAGAAATAAGAGAAAGTCATTTTAAATGTCTACCTGTTCTCAAGGATAACGTGAAGAGGGTTACGTTCTACTGCTGAGAGAGAGAAAACAATTTTTGGTTCAACATTCAATTTTCCGAACATGATATTTTTTGTGTACAAACATTTGTAATAGATTTTGTAGACTGTGTATACAAATTTTATAAGATTGTGTATAAAATTCACATTGATCCATAAACCAAAATTACGAACCTATCACACGTGTGTTGAATACGCAAATCGCCACCTCAAGCGGACAAATCACAATAATGTAAATTCTGAATGCACACATTTGAAAATCATAATACAAATATCTTACAAATTGACACATCTTATAAATGGATATAATATTGCATAATATATTACAAATCGATTTGTATGCTTATTCTTAATATCAATTTCTAAGCTATTAATAGGAATTTCCCTCTCAATTTTTATGATATTTTATCATCGATTTGCAGATATTGCTTTCTAACATGATGTTTACTATAAATTTATAGGACATTATATCAATTTTTTGAGATATTATTTTGTTTGTTAATATCGATTTGTAATATATTATGCTAAATTGTCGTATATCAATTTGTAAGATATTATGTGTTTTCTAATGTCGATTTGTGAGATATTGTTTTGGTTGTTAATATTGATTTGTAATATGTTATGCTGAATTGTTGTATATCGATTTGTAAGATATTATGCATTTTCTAGTGTCGATTTGTGAGATATTATTTTGGTTGTTAATATCGATTTGTAATATATTATGCTGAATTGTTGTACATCAATTTGTAAGATATTATGCTGAATTGCCGTATACCGATTTATAATATATTTTGCTGAATTGTCGTATATCGATTTGTAAGATATTATGTATTTTCTTGTGTTGATTTGTGAGATATGGTTTTGTTTATTATTATCAATTTATAATATATTATACTTAATTGCCGTATATCGATTTATAAGATATTATGTGTTTTCTAGTGTCAATTTTTGAGATATTATTTTGGTTGTTAATATCGATTTGTAATATATTGTGCTGAATTACTGTATATCGATTTATAATATATTATGTTGAATTGTCATATACCGATTTGTAATATATTATGTTGAATTGTTGTATATCGATTGGTAAGATATTATGTGTTTTCTAGTGTCGATTTATGAGATATGATTTTGTTTGTTAATATCGATTTGTAAGCTATTATGTTAAATTGCCGTATCGATTTGTAATATATTATGCTCAATTGCTGTATATTAATTTGTAAGATATTATGTGTTTTTTAGTGTCAATGTTTATGATATCTGTAATATGATTTCTATTATAGAATTATAACAAAGAATTATAATATTACAACAAATAATTATCAATTTACAACAAAGAATTATAGGGTTATAATAAAGAATTATCGATTTACAACAAAGAATTATAGAATTACAACAATGAATTATGCAAACATTCTTCCAAAATTGTTACATACCAAAAGACTTGTCAAACTCATGCCATCGTTCCACTCAAATAGGTCGAGAGAATTGCAGGTTTCAACGTTGTATTGCACGTCTGTAGGGTATTGCTGCATGTTGAAAATTATACAAATTAGATATTGATAAGTTGCACATAATACAATTTACATGGAAAGCAATATACTGTATTACATACATGTTCATGTGAAGGGCTTGGTTGTTTCTTAGACATTTTCTTGCCAACAAATTCCAGTGCACCCTTTGTCCTCCGACGACTGTGATCAGAGGCAAGTTTCCTTTTGATACTCTTCGCTAGGTGAATATTTTCATCATAATCTACAACGTTTACTCCTGACTTGTAGAAGATGATGTTTACGCTTCGGCGCAATTTCTCATGGTGAATTTTCACCTATGCTATTCAATCATGTTATCTTAGATTGGTCTTCATGAGTTGCAACGAACTCATGGTGAATTAACTGTACTTTTTCAAGTAATTCTCTTGATACTTTTCTCATACATACATAGGCATCTTCGCTTTTCGATGTCAAATTCGCAACATGTATAAGTGACTTACATAGTTGTTGGTAACGGGAGGCTATATGACACTTCTCATCAACACTAGATGGACTGATATTATTTGTATCCATCAGTTCAATCTTTGCTTGTCTCGTCCATCTTCGCATTAAATATGACTCAGGTATTTCTTGTATCTTCTCTTGATTAAGTGTCTTTAATGCATAATAACATAAAATACCTTTGAATTCAAATATTTTGCACGTATATTCAACTGTTCCGTTGTCAACATTGTACATAACATGTGGTTCTTTCCTTTTTAGATGCTCTTCGCTCTCTCATACAACATGGTATTTGTACATATTCTCATATTGCATACGTCCTTCTATATTACAATTCATGACCTGTATAACATCCTTCTTAGTCCATTCAAATACAATTAATGTATACAGATTTGCAGGTCGCGTTAATATTTTCATGCCCAAAGTTACAAGACGGGTGTTGAAGTATTTCACATCTTGTTCAAGCTCATTTTGTCTAAGACCGTCTACAAATAATTCATATTGTTTCATGAAGCAAAACATTGTTAAATATGAATACAAGGTTTTTTTCAGTGTAGCATGCATAGATTTAGCTCTTTGTGTACTTATCATACCTGCACAAAAGTATTGTCTTCTATATGCTAATGCCTACTTCTCTTTGTCTGCATATAAATGTTGTAATCACACACAGTCTTCAAGGTCGTACATCTGAATTATTTGCTCTTAATCAGACATAAAGGAGACCTTGTCTATGCTCTCAAGTACACACTTTCTAAAGTTTTTATCAAACCATCTCTTCTGATTACAAATGTGCCTTATGTTCTTTGCTGCATTTTGAAAGATATGCCACAAACATAGGCGATGATGTGCATATGTTCATACATGAGACACTGGAACCACAATTGCATGATCACCATCTTTAAGTATAGCTCCACGATGCTTCCCATTCATTGCCTATGTAAATACTCTGAACAACCACTCAAAGGTTTCATTGGTCTGGTCATATAAAAAAGTGCCGCCTAATATGCAACTCCGTAAGTGATGGTCAACTCTGACAAACTGTACAAATGTCCATTGTTCCGTATTAATCTTCACTGTCGTATAAAAAACAAGCACATCATTGAAGCATTCATAATCTACTCTTGACTTTGAATCTGCCCAAAACATATTCACAGCATACTCATCTTCATCTAGTTGCATTGCACTAAAGAAACCAGGGTCATTGTTAGAATTCTTCTGTAGGTAATCAACCAAAGAACATATTTCTCCATTCTTCATGTTGTTTGACATCTTTCTTCTCAAGTGGTTTCTTAGATCTATAAGTGTGAATGGTACATTCTCGCGACCACCATCTATGTGCACACATAAATTATATGTCTTTCTTTGTGCAATGCTGGCGCTATCAGTTATTTCAACAATTACAACATGCACTTCAGTTACTTTATGATATAACTTTAACATAGAAGTCATAAATGAAATGACTAATTCATGGTTATGATTATTGATTAAAGTATGAACTACATATTTCCCATTCGAAAGTCTTCTTAACACCATTCTCGCTAGACAACCACATCTTGAATCTGGCTTGCTCATTGTTGGATTTCCACTTGACTTCTTTTAACCTTGCTTAGAACAAACATATGCCTTTCTCACCACGTTACCCTGTGCATTTTTTGCCCAAGAATACCTTCTAACACTGAAGCCAAGTTTTAAGGCATAATCATTATAAAATTTGTATGCAGCTTTCTCATTATTAAACTGCATTCCCTCTACAGGAACAAAGTCAAGTGTACTATCATGTAAACTTTAGGTGTCTGCACCTTTGTCAAGTGCACTGTCATGATCGTCTACCTCATTATCGAATTGCATTTCATCTACTAGAATATTCAAGTCAAGAGTGAATTCAATGCATGCACCCTTCTTATCATGTGCATCATTAGTGCACATATTCACTTATTCAGGTGCGTCGATAGTACATATGTTCGTTGCTTCATGACTTTCTAATGATTGAGATACATCGTCTTCACTACAACTAGTTGATAAGTCAACACTGTCATGAGCAAAATATCAATTTGCGTTAGTCAGCACATACGTTTACTATGATTTATTCAAGATGCATATAACAATGGCTACCAATTAGTTAAGCAAGTCAAAGAAACGATTGAAGGAATCACAATATCAAAATAACAACATAATAACTTACAAATTGATAATAACAAACAAAACCATATCTCATAAATCGACACTAGAAAACACATAATATCTTACAAATCGATATATGATAATTCAACATATTATATTACAAATCGATATTAACGACCAAAGCAATATCTCACAAATCAACACTAGAAAATACATAATATCTTATAAATTGATATACGGCAATTCAACATAATATATTACAAATCGATATTAACAAACAAAACAATATCTCACAAATCAATACTAGAAAATACATAACATCTTACAAATTGATATACGACAATTTAGCATAATATATTACAGATCAATATTAACAAACAAAATAATATCTCATAAATCGATACTAGAAAATACATAATATCTTACAAATCGATATACGGTAATTCATCATAATATATTACAAATTGATATTAACAAACAAAATAATATCTCACAAATCAACACTAGAAAACACATATCTTATAAATCGATATACGACAATTCAGCATAATATATTGCAAATCGATATTAACAAACAAAACAATATCTCACAAATCGATATACATGTTACTACAACCGTGATTTGAGTTACATTGTATATACTAAGTGAATGGACGATACCGGATGGGGTAGAGGCCCTTGCTCGCATCTGTAACCAAGCATTCTTGTTAACAGATCCCACCGCCTTACAAATATCTTCAAGTTTCCAACCATCAAAACGATGAAATCTATCTGCAATAACAAAACAACACCTTAATGACACTGACGATGACATATGTTCTTCAATAATAGCATGATGATATGGAAAAGTACTCACCACGTTTTAATGGCACTTGTTGGAATGTTTGTGCATCATTGCTTTTTTCCATATTGCCTAACTAAAATGAAGAAGAAGAGAAGACTGTAAAAAGAGATGGTCGACAAATCCCCCTATGACGCCCACCAATGATCGAACTAGTCGTTCGATTTATAGTTATCTCCACGAGGTAGGAACAAACCCAAAAAAGTTTTCTATCTAACACAAGGCAGGAACGAGAGGGCGGTCATGTGTTGTAACACAAGCTAAAAACAAAGGCGGAACGTGCAAATCTATATACGGGGAGCGGGAGGACATTTTCATCCAATGCATATCTATCTTACGGGAAGACATTTCTGTCGAAATCATATCTAGCTTTTTTATATGTTATTTTATTATAAAGTCATCGTGGGCAACATTGGCATATGAATTATCGCGGGTCCCAAGATATTCCTTCCTATACATTGAAACACGCAAATTTATGTTCTAGGGAGAACACACAACACCCTCTCTTGATTAACATGTACTTTTTATGGAAAATGCCTATACTATTCAAAATGGTATGCTTTTAGAAAAACTTCACAATTTATGAAAATTCACCTCATGTCCAAAATTTTGATTTTCGACTTTTTTAAGACATTACTATTATTTTTCTTATGTAAATATAGCACGGTGTTCACAAATCATTGTTATGAATATCCTCAAAATGTGCTATCCTTTTTTACTAAAAAAAATACATACGAGGCAGAAGCACGAGGACATTCTCAAATACAATTATTACCTTCGTAACACATGTTTGCGAATGTCCCCAAAATGTGTGAACATCTTTCAACTAAATACTCTAACATTTGCAAATGTCCTCACACATTTGCTTATGTCCTCATGCTTGTGCCCCTTATACGATTTTAGTAAAATGAGATTCCCACATTTTGGGGACATTAACAAACATAAATTCAAAAGGTCTCCAAAATGTGCAAACTTTCCTTAACTAAAGACTTACATTTGCTAATGTCTTGACCTTCGCATGTGAATGCCCTCACACATTTGTGAACATCTTTTTGCTTCTGCCGCTTATGAGATTTTAGTAAAAGGAGATTTATAGATTTTGGAGACATTAGTGTGAAATGTTGCCAAAATGTGTTAACCTCCTTTAACTAAATACTCTCATATTTGTGAATGTCCTTGTACATTCGCCAACATCCTCCTACCTATGCCCTGTATGCGATTATAATAAAATGAGATTCACACATTTTTGAGACATTCACAAACATGAGTTGTGAAGGTCGTACTATATTTGTGAATGTCATCCTGTATGTGACACTTATACGACTTTTTTTAATAAAAAAATGTTCACACATTTTTGGGACATTCATAATAATGATTTGTAAACGTCATGTTATATTTGTGAAAGGACAAAGATGTTCTAAAAAGTCAAGAATCAAAATTTTGGACACGAGGTAAATTTCAGCAAATTATAAGGCTTTTTCATGAACATGCTATTTTTACAATGATAGTTCGATCATTTTGCATACTTTCTGTACCACCGTGAGGGTTGCCCGCATGTCCAGCAGGGTGGTTGTGAGGGTGCTGAAATAAAGGAAACAAATCAAACCCCGGCACATGTGTGTTTGTAGCTTTCAGAGGTGGGTCAGGTAAGGCATGGTAGTCATGCCCCCCCACCCCGGGTTTTCATTTCTTTCGCGAGGGTTACTCATCATAAAAAAGAAAACATAACTTTATATACCGAACCAAACTTTTCAGAAAATGACCATGGAACCAAACTGGTTCTTCATGACATTTCAAAATAAGTAGAGAAAGGAAAAATATTTTGCACCAGTTCTCTTTGGCTTCATATTTATCACTCTCTTTACACGGAATCTGAGCTCAGCATTGTTTGAAAAATGTAAATAAGAAACATTCACAACTTGTCTCAGAAGTTTATACAAGGAGGATTGATTGTGACAGCTGGATCACAAGAGTTGCACCATCCTACTTAGAGGACACTGACAAGTTGAGTCCCATCAGGGGTTATCCCGCAGCTTGCCTTTAGCATCCACATATATGCGGGCACCGACCATGCCAACTCCTAAAAGCATTTGGATAGTTATTTGATCCAATATAACTTCATCATGTCTTTTGTTTAGTTTGCAAACATACCTTGAGGTAAGGATGGTAGGACCAGGGAAAATGGGGCCCCACCCCGCCTCACCCCGTTTGGACTGGAGATGAAGGACATGAAACAGGTATGGAGGTTGAAATCAAAACCCATACGGGGATGGAGGCGGAGATGGACTAATGCTTTTCCCTGCCCCCTCCCCACCCTGATCCCCACCTTGCCTCGCCCCGCCATCTCCAATCCTTATTTGAGGATGACAATGGACCGAGGGGAAACGGGACCTCGCCCCGCCTCACCTCACCTCATTTGGACCAGGGATGGAGAACATGAAATGAGGATGGAGGTTAAAATCCAAACCCATGCAGGGATGGAGGTCCAGATTTTGAGACGGCACAGAGGTGGAGACCTTGTATCCCGCCCCCACCCTGGTCCACTGCCATCCCTACCTTGAGGGTGCACTTGAATGGCAGATCACACTCATCCTGCATCCTGCATCAAACACAGGACTGTGGTAGTCCCGGCAAAGCAGGACAAATTTGTAACTTGCAGCCTGCTTCTGTGGGATGCCATTGCGCGACAATGGCATTTTGGATGCACTTCACAAGTGCGCCCGGAATGCAATTGGTCTGCCATTCAAATGGCCTTGAGGGTCATCTGGGTCCCGATTGATAGGTCAGGTTAGAAGGAACAGGACCTAGTTTGTGGATTTCCAATTCGCATCAATCACCATGTTCTATTCTAGGTCTCAGCTGGGTTACTGCTGAGCTGCCCAGAGACTTGGGCAAACCAAGCACTCTACCAACACGTCTAGGAGCGTGCTTAAGTGATCCCAGAGCACACAGACTTCAGCAAGAAATCGGATCTACAAATATATGCAAGTGCTGCATCAATTTAACATTTGGCCCATAACAGTCAGTGACTCAGTGCATACCACCCCACACATCTTGTGAATCCAACGTTTGTATTTTAAAGCTAACAAAACCAAAGTAACGACAATGAAGTACAGTTCATCTACAAAAGCATATTCCTCTTTTTCAATCCCTGCGAATGGATAGTGTCAGATGGAATGGAATGAAATGAAATGAAAAATGACCATATTATATCCAAGCTCCTATATGATTAATTCCAATCCCATTCAAAAGATTAAAGTAGGAATTACAAAGGTACCTCCACCTTCATGCCTGTTGAATACCAAAAAGCCCACAACTTTCATATTGCTGCATTATCTGAAAGGAACACATCAAGTGTTGGGTTCAACCGTCAAGACGACGCCCAGTAGTGAAGAGGATGCAACTGCAACGGAAAGTTCTAAACCCCATTGAACAGCTGATTGTTATCTCATCACTGTTACATGCCTCTCCTAGGACCACTCCATGCAGAACCATTTTGTCGGTCCCATCTGTAAAATCTAGCATACCTGAGTCATCAATTTGATCTTAGTTTAATCCCTGTTGTTGCAGCGCTTTCTGTTCCTATTGCAGATGTTGCTGCTGCTCATATATCTGCATGTAAGCTTCAGATAGAGCTACCATCTGTGGAAGAGTTTCAGCCACATGAAGATCTTGCATTTCATACCTGGAATGACAAACATCGAGATAAAAAAACCTTCCTTTATGTCAAGGTATACGATCTATAAAGCCAAAGAAAATGTTTTCACCATAGTTCTTCTGATTTTCTTTGAACAAATACTCTGTAAAATCCAGCCCCTGGCTTGCCATCATGAACAATATTAGCAATGAGATCATATTTTGATCGCAACTTCTTGTTGTCTTTAGGGGTGGGCAATGGGATGTAATCCTTTAACTCAAGGTTCTTCACAGGAAAATTAACTGTGCCATGCAACACCAGAACCGATCGTAACATGTTTAAAAAAGGAAACGTGAACTGAAACTACAGGAGAAATATAGGATGCAAACACTAAAAGGAAGAAAAGAACACTAACCAAGAGTAGGATTTTTCTCTATGAAAAAATTGTTGTTTGTGAATCGGCGCATGTGCAGAATTAAATATTGTGGCAGCTTGGTGACACGGTATCTCATCCTTGCTATGCATGGCCGCACAACTTCAGTGACAGACTCCCCATCAAATTTCTTCAGTATGTTAAATAGTGGAACCTAACATGACATAACCCTTGGTAAAAATCACACCTAATAGATCAGAAAAATATCAAAAAAGCCAAATGTTCATCAAGTTTGAGCACTAATCAAACCATCAGTATCTTCATATTGATTGGCCATGAAGTTTCACATGATATCAGTTCTTTACTAAAAATGACTACTTCACCTGGCCATGAAATTATGAAGTTATGGAACCAACATGAATGTTATCCAAATGCACATGCATGTCGAATAAGAGAACTCTTGGCTCTTATTGCCTTGTGGCTCTTTACTGCATAATGGGCTTATTGGCCAGAAAGAAACTCAAGCAATTTTAATTCCAGATCATGCAGGGCCACTGGGTGGCACAAGATCATTCAGCGGGAAGTGACTGCACATTTTTTTCCAAGGTGGTCAAATTCTGATACTTCTTGGATTGACATTCCTTGCCCTTATGAATTTATGGATTTATTTCTTTGATTTTTTCATTACCTTTTCAACTCATGTGCCCGTTTCTGTTTACAGACACACACACACACACACACACACACACACACATATGCACAGAGAGCAAGGTCTTCAGTATATAGTCAACAGTTCATAGGAACTAATCCCCACCTTTGCATAAAAAAACATGCTTGGATAACAATGAGAAAAATTAATACAACAAAAACCCTTAGCATATGGCAAATGGCAATTATATGAGATATTACAAGCCTTCCTAAATAGAAAGTTAAATAATCATTAGATATGCTCACAAACCTGTGGAATAATATTCTTTTCCATCACATCTTTAAACAGAGGAGGCGGAGGAAGATCAAGTCCAAGCATTAAGAATGGCATCTTGCATTCTTCCATGATAACACTACCATTTTCCGATCCATCCTCAACATTTTCTTTCTTCTCAAAAGATACTTTCTTATGGATTTCTTTCACGACTTCCAGCTCCCCCTGTTGAAAATGGCTCGTTTAGATAGAAGAATGACACATAAACACAATAAGAACCTTTATGGGCAAATAAATGCTTAAAAGTTTTGGCAAATTCAAGAACCTGAAAGCACTTGTATATAATACTACTGTTGGGTTTCTTTGAGCCTCCAAGATCTCTGTGCAGTGTATTAAGTAGCCAAGACATGAACTCGACTGGATCAGACTGCACACCTATTCGAAAGCGTTTTTTACTAGCTTTCATTACTGCCTGTAAGAACTCATGAGGACTAACCTGCAGGCAACTTCAATTTAAATGTAAAACTGCATTCAAGTTTCATACTGTAAAGCTAGTACCTGCAAGGGATATCATGAGTCACATACCTGACCTTTAAAGTTCCGGGGATGCCAGATTTTACGTGTGAGTTCTCCAAAACGGTGAACAAGTGGTGACTTGCAGCTTTGGTAGTTCTCAGGAATAAGAAAGAAGTTTCTTAAGGGTGTAACACGCATCAGAGACTGAATTGTAACATTCACAAAATCAGTTTCCTTTATGTTATTGAGGCCTACCTGTGGGAAAAATACAATAAATGTCATGTTTTCCAGATGTATAAAACTAAATTAAATAAAAAAACAACAACATTAAACCCCAAAGTTTTCAAATGCACAACACAAAGAGCTAACTAATCACCATTCCAGGGAGATAGTCAGAACCATCAAGTGTCCGTGACCACAGCTTATTTTTGTCTATTTGTTCAACCTGCTCAGGCTTAAACCTGCATTTGCAATATAAAATCAACCATGTAAGCCATTAGGCTGCTCGCTTTATCTACTTAAAAAGTTTGATTCCTTGAAAATTTGCTTTAACAGAAGCTTCATGTATGCTTCCAAAAAACTCAAAAGCTTCCTAAAAATAGAAAATTACAGCTAGTCTAACTTGAAAAGAATAGATATGCAGGATCACATGTATCATAGTATAATTAACTTACCTGGGCCTTGTCTTAAAGACTGGAAGGTGCAAACCACAGAGACATAGTTTCTGCTCTTGCCAATTTACTCAAAAATATGGATGAACCTTCAGCCCATCAGTGAAGATTAGGGCAATTAGGCACCATCATTTACTTCTCAGAGTTAGTGTCTTCGCTAGAAAGGGTGCTGACATGAGAAATAGAACATTCTTTGGAAAACAGAAGCCAATTTTACAGGATTCTTTAGCATTCTAAATCCAAAATTCTACAGTTTTTTTTACACGGTAAACTTACGGTTCTACCTAGTGCTGAATTACTTTAAAGAACTTACTACAAAGCACCATATATATCTCAATGTTGTAAAATCATGATGGAAGGTGTACCAAATTCATCCTCAAGTGACTTTCATTATCGCCACCCCATGTCATTTTCATATTGGCCTTTCTCCATCCATCAATATATGTAACTAAAAAGCCCCAAAACAATGATGATTTATATAAGCATGCTAAAAATTAGATGAATAAGTCATCTACTTTGGCAAAAAAAGATGAACAATAAGGAGAAGGAGAAAGAGAAGAAGGGAGAGGTGCTTGATGGAAAAAAGAGAGAAATAGAGATTAACCTTTTATCTTCAAAAACCTGTAATCGTATGGATCTAACTCTTTTTAGGTTGAATGAGTCACCCAAGGTCGGTTATGGGATATCCTTGCACAAAAATACATCTCTAGGGGCGGATGAGGGTACATCTCTCACAAAAAAAACTTTTAAGTTCTATTGGGTTATATGAGGGTGGATCTCCCAAAAGAAAGAAAAAAGGAAAACAACTTGGGGAGCATGGTTTTGGACAAATCCTCAAATTTGAAGGGTGATTTGATGGAAAATTGATAGAAAAATTATTTTTCTAAAGGTTTGGGTGTGAAAATAAACGACCCCCTTATGGCCAAAACAAACCCCACCCAAAAGTGGAAAATCACAGAGAAACAGTATTTTCAAAAGATAAATACTTTTCAACGCATTCACCTTGAGAAGAATAAACGACTTTTCGAAAGAAAATATTTCACAAATATCTTATAAATTTCTAAAGGGGTTAATCCTCAAGAAAGTGAATATTTAGTGAATATCCCTTATAACTATCCTTGATTTGCAAAAAAACTTTTACATAAACTACATGGATAGCCAATAATACTGAGTTAAGATTTGTGAAACACAATAGGACGTAGTGACCTACAAAACATACAATCGACTCTAAGAATAGAGCCAAGGTTCAAGGAACCTCTGAGATTCAACCTAAATACTTAAAGTGCATGAAAAATACGATAGTTAGATCCACCTAAATAGGCAAAGTTCTTAGAAGGGCTAAGAGTGCTAGAGCAACAATGAAAGATCAGATAATCCATATACACACACCTAAAGTGATATCCGCCTTCACAGGCACAAGCTCGTATGGATCTGCCTAGATCAGCAAAGTGCTCAAAAAGGCCAAGACTGCCAGAGAAACACTTGAAAAATTAGCTAATCCACTCACACACATCTAAAGTGGCATCCTCCTTTACAAGCGCAAACTCATATATACAAAGCTTTCATTGAATAAGAGGGAATATATAATAGTGTTATAAAGCATTGGTAAACCAATTGGAGTATGCGGCCATCAGTGCCCTAGAATGCTCATAAGAGGTAAACACAATAATAAAACACTTACTAAGAAAGAAAAACTCCATGTTTCCCATTCAGATCTAAACCTACCTTGGAAAAGGTAGGAGGTACAAACTCTGATGGATACTGTTGTTAATATGTCCTTCGAGTGGTAATAACTTGGCCATCGAAGATACGGGACATGATCTACCGAAGATGAATTCTAGGTTGATAGTTTTCATACTTCTGCATAACGTTAGGGTGCATCCTTCTTTATGGCCCAGGGTGGACTTCTCTCCCAGTTATTGAACCAACCCTTTTGGAGTCACAAAACCAGTTAGTCATACGGGGTATTAAAACACATAGCATAATAAATCTCTATATGGTCTCTACTGACTCAAAGTTTTTCCTGTGGGTACCCATAGTGAAAGTTAAATATTGAAACATAAGTTTAGAATCACACTACTGTATACCTATTATAACACAAGTCAAACTTTCTAGATTTATAAACATTGAATTATAAATATTAAATGTTATGCTTTTTACTTGGAATTGATAAGATACTTACCAGACAGTCACAAGTCTGACCTTATTATTATAAAATTTCAATGAACAGAAGATGGCACGATACAAGGGCAACATTCAGAACCAACAACTTTCAGGATCCCAAGACTAGGGCAGCATTCAGAACCAACAACAAATTTATAGGGTGATTTGATGGAAAATTGATAGAAAAATTATTTTTCTAAAGGTTTGGGTGTGAAAATAAACGACCCCCTTATGGCCAAAACAAACCCCACCCAAAATTGAAAAATCATTGAGAAACAATAGACTGTACGGTACCAGTCGTATCATATAATACAATCATGGTTAGACACTACGAGGCGCTCTACTTGACGATTCAGGGCCCACTACACTGAAACATCATGTTGTATTGTATGATATGATTTTTACAACATTGATATGTCCATCAAAATAATACTATAGCCTATAATGAACGAGTGGCTAATATAATAGAATGCTAAAACATTCAGCCTCAAAAAAATGATTTAATGGTACCAAATTATTTGGTAACACACATGTAGACAAATACATAGCCACCAATATTGGTCTTGCAATAACATTGGCAAGGGTTTTCCTTGGTGGAATTAAAAAAGTCGCTTTCTGGCTTTCTCAAGAAATCTTGAGATCTAAAAAATAAAAAACAGAAAATAAAAATCAATTTCTTGGAAGACATCAGCATAATATCATGAAATGTTGTGATAATTAATGCAATACTTTCATTTTTACAGTTTTCTTTATTATTATTATCTTTTTATTTTTTTAATATAGCACACTATTTTGGAGTTTTCATTTCAAAACAGGGTCTTGAATTGTGATAAATTGAAGATAACATGATTTTTGGTGGCTATAATATGTTTGTGTGTATGTGACCACACACATTACTTTCTATCACCAAAGCAAAGTAGATCACAAAGCAAGGAAGAAGGGGAATGATGCAAGGCTAGAGTATTTATAATGATAGATTAGGATCCATTCACCAGGATATCACATGACATCTTGGTCCAATCTGCAGATTAAACTAAATTTCAAATGGGCTATTGACCCCTTCTGGCATTTCCAATTGCAGATGAACCTTTAGAATAAATTTTTTTCTTTGCTTATTACTCAAACACCTTTTCTCCCTGGTTGTCAAGTTTCAAGATCTCTTGGAAAGGTTCAATGCCCTTAATTTTCATATCCTATATCATACTCAAGCACAACTAAAGAGTTGTGTGTTGTACTAGGAGGAAGTCTTTAAGAAAGTCAATCCACAACGAACAGGACAGAGGCAAATTCTCCAACCATAAGTGGCATCCAGTAGTGATGCTGGAGATCAGGATGAAAAGCTTCTAAAAGTCACTACCAGTCTATGGTACATAAATCAGTGCTCCTCTGATTAGTGGCAAAATACCATCGGTTTGCATAACAATTGATTGGATAAGATACTCAAATCTAAGCAAACTTTTTTGAGAAGTGCTATTCCTAGGACTATACTTGATAAAGTATTGAACTGTTATTGGGCAAAGAAGGATAGGTTTGAGCTTGTCATAAGGGAATTATGTCAATAGATGCCTACCAAAGAGAAGGTTGATGTTCAGTGAGATTATCTTAGAAACATCAAGGATGAATCCTGCCTTGCACTTTCCACTTTTCCCGCTTAATTGTTGTCAAGCAACAAAGCCATAGACTGTTACCAACTTTTGTTTTCTATGTAATAAAACAGTCTACTTTTTTGGAAAAAAGAGTAAATCAACGACATGGAGACTCCTGTTATGGGCCAAAGGCTACGTTTCGTTTCATCGTGAAGGGAACCATGTCAAGTGATGTTCACAGAAGAGAAGGATGATGCAGAGTTGGTGAGATTATCTTGGAAACATAAACCTGCATTCTCATGTTTTCTCCGACATTAATTGTTTTCAAGAAACCTAGCCATTGACTGCATTCTTTTTCTATGGAATGAGTCTGTTTAGAGAAAAAAGAGAGAATCAATGCAATTAAGTGTCCAGCTACAAAATGTTACAAGGATCACCATCACAGTCAAAACAGCACAAGATGGGGAAGCATACAAATGGAACACATCAGGAACAAAAAAAAAAAAAGAAAAAAAATTAAAACTGCAAAATGAAGTATTTGAAGAGAATCTCCCAGTATCATTATTAGAGCAAAAAGAGCAGCTCTATATTATGCAACTTTCAATATAATGTGTTTTTTTTTCTCTTCTCCATAAATTTGCAAAAATTTTATTTCCAATTTTTCTTTTGTATAAATGAGAACAGCTTTTATCTTTTGGTTTTCATTGTCATTTTTGCATTTTTGAATAACAATAAATAATAAATACCGCAATTAATACTGCTACTACTATGTTGATTATTATAACTCACAAAACTCTCATGCATGTCACAGGGATACTCCAGCTTATCCTCATCTCGTATCAATTTATATACTGTCATTAATGGAAAAATATGCAAGGAGGTGTATCCTGTGTCCTTTTAGCCGTGTCCATGTGACATAACTTATGTTATTAATTTCCTCTTAAAAACATTAACTGGTATACATGTAAGTTGTAACTGCTTGGTAAGAATTTCACAATCATATCATAAACAGGCAAAAAGTACATCAGCATTCAAAAATCGAAGGTCTATTGATTCTATTCCACAGATTTGATTGTTCAAATAAAAGCAGTATTTTTGGGTCACTGAAATTGTGTGCATGAGTTTTTTTTTTCCTTCTGTTGAAAGTACAAATTAATATAAAATTAAAGAGGCAGACAGTGTTAAAGATGTTGAAGATCGACCACACATCAACATCAAGGATCCACGTGAGGGGCTCTCCAAGAGTTTCGTGGTTCTGGAAAGTTCACATGAGAAGAGTTTGGTTTCTCATAAGAGTCCTAATTCAGAAAGAGTTTCATGTGATGAAAAGGCATGTAGATTTGGGAGTCCTTGGAATAGGGAAACACCAAGTTTCCTATTCCACACTGTCCCTTGTTAATGCCTATAAATATAAACCTCTCCCTCTCTCTGAAAAACGTTGAGAGAGAGAGAGAGAGAGACTTCCGTGGATGTAGGCTTGCCCCAGCCGAACCACGTAAATCTTGCGTGAGTTTCTGTTTTCTGTTTTTGTGTGAGATCTGATCCAACGTCAGATCTGGTTTGCTTTCAGACAGCAATTCATTATAATAAGAGGTTATACAACATGATAACAGTAAACCTAAGAAAATTTCAGATAAATGATGCTTTACCTTGGGTACAAGACATGGCGAATATCATCTAATGATGGATCATTAACCTCATAGCCATCTGGAAGGCAATAGACCTTCTCTGTTCGCAAATTTATATAAACATGGTGATCTGCTTCAAGGCTGTGAGTATATGCGTGTGAATTTCTTCCTCTTCCTTGGTAATACTTCCCACAAACCAAGCATGCGTATACATTCAAATTTGACAAAGAAACTGAGCAGAACTTCTCAAAATCAAAATCCAACACCTGCAAAGTTTTAGGAAAAAGAATTAGAAATACATCTTTCCAGTTAGCCATAAAAAGATGAGACCATTGGAAAATTGGTTAGAACAACATATACTTACAGTTAGTACAAGCTATGAGATGGGTGAATTCAAGGAAGAGCTAATTCTATTAAAAAGCTTCCAACTAATGGAAAATAACAAAAAGAGATACCTAGGTGGCTAGGCCTAAAACTTGAAGTGGCAATGGAACACATCTACATTAAAATACTCAGCAATCATAGCACAGATAACACCTCTAGTTGCTACAAATAAATAAGACTTTCTAGGCTGCAATTCGAGATCAGCATACGTTAAAGGGAAAACACAAGGCGTCACCAACAATACAAGCAAAGCACAGGAAAGAACAGAAGTACGAGACAGAGACCTTCTAGCACTGGGTTACTTGCCCTTGCAGAAAACATGAAAAGGACAAAGCTTGGAGAAAATTAGGACCCCAAGCCTCATTAATCAATTCCGAAGGCTATGAAAAAATGTTCTAACACTGAAAAGTCCCACAGACTATGCAGAACTGTTCTAACACTCAAATGGAGTGATTAGTTAAACAATGTCGAATATACAATGCATATTATTAGGGTAAGCTAGTGCTTGGAGCATCTATATATCCATAGGTATCAGGTGTCACCCAGTGCACAAGCATGTTCAAAATGGAAGCCAGCTACCACATTGGGCACCTAAATGCCCTTATGCAACTCTAATGCTTGCAACAGTCTCAAAAATATTTTCACCCTTGGATGGTGTGAGAAAATAAAAGGTGGACAATACATGATAGGACTGAAACCTCATTCAATTATATGATAACCACAATGAAGGCGCTCATAGCAGGAACTCTCTAATGGTGAGTAGCAGATTAATTATTTATAATGAGTCAATGACTTCCTATATGAACATCCATAAAAGAGATCAGGAACTATATTTCCTTCCCTGCAGGTATGAAAATTTTTGGAAGTCTTAAGTCTTTTTTGGTATCATGTACACTCTCCTAGTAAAAAGAATTACAAACAGCATGTGTGGTGCTATTGAGGATATGAAAAACTAACTTAGAATAGGTTTCCAACCAAGAATTAGGTAAATTTTGGTTGAAAAAAGTAAAAATACTGTGAAATTCAACAGCAGGAATTAACTACACTGAACTGAACAAGACAGTTGGTCAAGGAAGTGTACCTTGTTTTGAATGACATCAAATGTCAAAGGAAGGACCCACCAAATTAATCATAAACATATACTGGAAATCTAGATAAAATGAATCTGCAAATTCTCACCACCTGAAGAGACAACTATAGAACTATTCCCTACACCGTTCATGGTGTTGGACCTGTCAAAGTATATTTTTCCAATAGTGTGAATCTTTCCTGTCCTCTTCCGTATCACATGCTTTCATCTGGGAAACTAGCGTAGGCCACAGTGAGAATACTATCAATTTATTGTCAGTGGTCCAACCCCTAGTGGACTTTAGCGTTTTTTATCAGAATGCTTGCAATCTATATTTCATGCCCAATCTCCAGAGAATAGCACATGTAAAGGATTCAAAACACAATCATATCTGCATTGCAGGAGTGAAGAAAGCAAGAATATTCTGTTTATATCAATTGCACAGGCTACACTGTTTTGGCTGATTGCTCCCTTTTTTCAATATTGAAGGCAAATATCATACATATTACGTTGTTTTCTGTTGCTAGCTGATTGCTCCCTTTTTTCAATATTGAAGGAAATGCACTCTAATGTTTTGCAGCTCTGTACCGAAAAATATCATACATATTACGTCGTTTTCTGTTGCTACCTGTAACATGCTGGACTAAGAGTCACAAACTCCTAAGCAAGGACCAAAGTGGATTTCTTCCCATAGAATGAGACAATTGCAGCATCTTGGTATTTTGGATGAGTGAGTGACATGCCCCTAAACACTCAAGTGTAATATCAACTCCTCCTCCCATCCATTTCTAATAATGAATAACGTTGTTTCTATCAACAAAGAAAAGCCCATCCGACTAGGTAAAATTTCAAATAAAATCAGAAACTATCTTTTGTTTTGTTCTATACAAGTTGAGATCAGCGGAAGACTGCTCGTTGGTGTCAAAGGCTAGAGTCCTTTTCTTCATAGTTAAAGAATCAAATATGATAAATGATCATCACCAATAGAGCATTTCATATAATATATCTCCAGTTTCAAGTCTTTAACGAACACCATATATCTAATGCACCAAAACCACAATGTCCCAACCTTACGGGTAGGGACCTCCCGGGAACGATGATACATCAACTGGGTGCTAATAAATCTGAAATATGATCATGAAAACCTGCCAAATAACAACAAATGACACCTAATTTACACTAAATTGATTCGATTTCGTAAAAATCAAGCGCCAAAATCATCATATCAAAGTTGGGTGTTCTTCCTACCAGGCTTTCGAACACATTAAACTCATTGGGAAGCTAAAAATCACAACAAACACAACGAAAGAAATTAAATTAGAAGCGAAGGAGAACTTTCATGCTAACCTGGCGATTGACGGTATCGAGATAAGGGCAATCCCTTCGGATCTCGACCTGCCGTTGTCGAGGAGGGCCTGCATTCGAGCCGTTCTCGTACGATTCTTCATCTTCCCCTTCTTCTTCTTCTTCATCACCATCATCTTCTTCGTCTTTTCCTCTTCCTCCTCTTCTCCGTCTTTCTTCTTCTTCGTCGTCTTCATCGTCGTCGTCGTCGCGATAGGAAGCGAGCGGGAGAAGGGAGTTGGTCACCGCATTGAGAGCGTCGATGTTGCCTTCATCATTTTTGTGCACCAACTTCTGCTTCTTCGTCTTCGGAAGAAGACCATCTTCTGCTCCTTCCTCTTCTTCTCTCTTCGTCCTCATCTAAGTCAGGAGGGTTCGCAAATGCAGTCCGAGTCTTCACCTCTTTAGCACTTCCTTCTATTTATGCTGTCTCGAGAGGACTAAACCGACTCGAGATGGGACCGAGTCGACATAGTCTCAGGCCTTGTCAGGTTAGTCTGGGTTCCGTTTGACTGTGGAACTGTTGACCTGGGCCATGCCCGGGCGGCTAGAATGTCAATGGATCGGTTTTTATCCGTTACTCTATGGTTTTTGATATTGTGCTACTGAATCCAATTAATATCTGGATTTAACAGATGTCCAGATCCGTTTACATGTAAAAAAGCTGATTTGATATGAGCCTTTCACCAACTGAAGCCGAATAACGTTTAGCTAGCATCAGATCAGTAGGGATATGGCATTTGACCGCATCAGACCCAAATCTAAACGGTTTACATCCCTGGGGGCAGCTGGTTAGTGATGTCAATACGTTGGGTTAGGGTCAGGTATCAGACAGGATCTGAATCCGATTAGCCAGATTCTAAAAAGGCAAGTAAAATCCGATTAATAGTAGATCAATTCTGATTTGATATGCTGCTCTGCATCCCAATTTGAATGCTAAGTGAATCGATAGATAATAAATTATATCCAATTAGCTGATTGGGTCTCACTTGCCGCATTACTTTTTTTCATTCTAACTCCGAATCTGAATTTGAATCTAACTAAGCTAGATCTAATTAGGTTGGATCTTACATGGTCTTTTATTGGAGAAGACACTCGGTTCATATTTTTATAGGCTCATTAACTAATAATATCCTACATCATAGATTGTAGATTTTGAAGTAATAAGCCTAGAGTTCAAATTCTACTACTTACACCTTTGAATTAAACACCTTTGAATTAATGCATTTAGTTTCTAAATAAGCCAGCTCGAGAATGGGTTTAGAGTCCAATTTTTTTAGTTTTAGCATTGAAAAATGTATTTCTTTGTAAATAAGCCAGCTTAAGTTACACTGATTTAGCTTGAGCTTACAAGTCGAGCTTGAACACCCTCTTTTCGGCTTGATCATTTGCCAACTCTATGAATTATATGAATACCCATAAGCAATATTCACTTTCAATCATCAGTTCATCACCACTCTCACTTGTAACATTTTTCTTTGATATTGAAAATGGACAATGATTGTTCATAAATAAAAAAATTCTCGATTGCCAATCACAGGAGAAATTCTAACTTTTATTTGTAAATGCAATCTCTTAAAAAATCTTGGCATGTCAAACAATGCATTGACTGGCCTCATGCCTAATTGTCTTCTTAAACTGATTCATTTAAGTAAGTGCGGCCTCATTTGGAGGCCCATCCAAAATAGGAAGCCCTAGGCGGTGGCCTCAAATTTCAAAGAGGCTAGCTTTTTCTGATTATTGACATGCTCACCAACTTAACCAAACGAGAAATAGACAACAATATGTGAAAAACTTTGGTATCGACCTTGAATCATTTGTAAGTCTAAAAAATTGAAAGAGAGAGATGTCAAAACCCTAGAAAATCAAAGAGAGAGATGTCAAAACCCTAGAAAATTGAGAGAGAGATGTCAAAACCCTAGAAAATCAAAGAGAGAGATGTCAAAACCCTAGAAAATTGAGAGAGAGAGAGAACATGAACTAGAGAAATACAGTAAGAAGAACACGATTTTGGCTCTCTCCACCCAAACACGAAAACAATTTTAAGCAAATAGATGGGGAGGTAGTCATCGGCAATGTCACCCGAGCAAGGAGGAGGATTGGAGGTGGTCTTGCGGATCGAGAGAAAAAGAGAAAGAAAGAGAGAGAAATAAAAAGGGACTCATCGGTCCCTTTTTAAATATATCTTTATAACGGTGACATAACTCTCGCTGTTATAGAGTTAAAACCTATAACAATGTGATCTATATCTCGTCGTTATTAATCTATAATAGCGAGATTTTGTGGCCATTAAATATTGTCATCAAAGCATTTTAACAATAATATTTAATGTAGAGAATCTTGTCATTATACATGTCTTTAACAACAACATAACTCTCGCTATTTAGAGTAAAATCCCATAATAATGAGATTCAGATCTTGTCATTATTGATCTATAACAGCGAGATCTTATATCCATTAAATATAACTGTTAAAGTGTTTTAACAATAGTATTTAAGGGCCAGATAATCTCTCCATAATAAACAAATCTTTAACAATGATATATTGATGTCACCGTTATAAATATAAGTAATAATGGCAAGATGTGTGCAGGGGCAAGGCATTTAAGACCCGGTCCAACTCGCCATTATTGATGAAGCATAACTGTGAGATTCATGGTCGTAATAGAGTAATAACAACGTAATATTTATGTCAATGCTATTACCTATCAATTAGCGAGGACAAAACACTCGATGTTATTGCTTGATCAATAAAGGCGAGTTTTTTTCTCGTTGTTAAAGCATCGTCGCTATTTACCCTCATCCTTGTAGTGACTTAAGAGAAATGATTAGAAAACTTATATTTATGACCTTTATTGCAGTCCATGTTAACAATAAGTAGGGCAATCTCTTTTTATTTTCATAGGGGTCTAAGACAATCCTATCCTTTTCCTTCGTATGGACATGCATTGGTTTTCTTGATGACAGTCAATTCTAAGTTTTACTTTGCTTAACCAGTTTCTGTTTGCAAATAATGTGTTAGTCTTGTGTGGCACCCATCAATAATATATAAGGGCGTCAATTGGTATTATGTGTTGCATTTGAAAATTCATCGAAAACTAAAGGATCGATATACATGTTTGCACTAAATCGTTGAAAACCAAAACACAAACAGAATCTTAATGCAGAAGCGTACCTGAATCCATTAGCGCTTTGGTAGATCCTTTCTCTAAACCTTATGAGAGGGACTGATTTCTCTTGATGATAATGGGGAGCCTCAAAGAGAAGACCACTATATGAGGTTTGGGGACCATAATCTGATTTGAATTCAACTGAGAGTCTGTTTTCAATTCAACCCATCATAGAGTTGGAGACAGACATAACATGTCTCTTCACATAATAAGACCATACCATATGAGACATCATATGGCCCAACCTGATCATGTAGACTGGGCCTGAACCACAGACAACCTATAACGTGTGATTTCATATATATGTAGGCTCACACGATTTTTTCCAGCAATCTCCCACTTCAGCTACATATGTTACCTTATAATCACACATTATAACCTTATGAACTCAAAAACATTGTCTTATCGATTGATATCTCTACCAATTTGGTCCATTGATCATGTCAACATAGAACCAAAGCAACTTTCATTACAAATAATGTAATTGAACCCATCAATGATCATGTATATCAACATAACCAAATGACATGGATCAAGTATGAATGTGAATCATGGAAATTACATGCAATGTGTTCAAACATGCCAATTTCCAACTGGTCCTTCCTTAAACTTTAGTGAGATCACAACAAAATGAGTACATAATGAAACCAAAATATTAACTTTATTCTGAAAAACTTTATTATATCATAGAACATCCAAATACAAACTCCCACTAAACCAGCATATCATAAAATGATAAAACTCTCATTCGAGTAGTATTCTCGTGAAAGACCTTGGGTGGCAAACCTTTAGTAAGCGGATCCACAATAATGGAGTTTGTGCCAATATATTTTATCAATATCTGATCATTCTGCACTCTTTTTTTAACAACAAGGAACTTAATATCAATATGCTTTGACTTTGAGAAACTCCTGTTGTTATTGGAATATAGCACTGTTGAATTATTGTCACAAAATAACTTTAGCGGTCTCTCAACATTATCCAAAATCCACAGCCCTGTGACAAAATTATGTAACCATATTCTATGATTGGATGCCTCATAAAAAGCTATGAATTCTGTTGTCATGGTGGAATAAGTAATGAGTGTCTGCTTGGCACTCCTCTAGGAAATAGCTCCCCCGACTAACAAAAAAATATAACCTGACGTAGATATGCGACTGTCTTGACATCCTACAAAGTCAGAATCAGAATACCCAATAATCTGTAACTGATCTGACTTTCTGTATATGACCTTTTGTTCTCTACAAATACTACATAACCCGTTTGACTGCTTTTCAATGATCCATACCTGGGTTACTAAGATATCTGCCTAACATCCCAACAATGTACACTAAATCCAGACGCGTACATATCTGAGCATACATAAGACTCCCTACAGCAGATGCATAGGGAATCTATTCCATATCCTTAATTTCAAACTGGTGTTTGGAGCACTGACGAGACTAAACTTGTCTCCCTTAGCAACATGAGTATCACCTAGTTTGCAATCCTTCATGACAAATTTATCTAGAATCCTTTCGATATAGCACTTTAGCGATAATCCAAGAATACCCCGAGAACGGTCTCAATGTATTTGGATCCCTAATACAAAAGAGGCATCCCTAAGATCTTTTATTTCAATTTTTTTTGTTAGAAATCTCTTGGTTTCATACAATATGCATATATCATTACTAGCATGCAATATGTCATCAATATATAAAACCCAAAAAATATATTTACTCTCATTGAAGTTATAATATATACATTCATCAACCACATTCATCTCAAAACCAAATAAGAGGACAACTTGATGAAATTTATGATACCACTGACAGGAAGCCTGCTTAAGTCTATAGATGAATTTCTTTAATTTGCAAACTATTTTCTTGGCATTGTTTGAGAAAAAATGTTCTGGTTGAACTATATATATTGTATCATCAATGTCACCATTAAGGAATGTTATCTTAACATCCATTTGATGTAGTTCTAAATCATAATGAGTTACAAATGCCATCATAATCCTAAAAGAGTCTTTCGTAGAAACCAGAGAGAAAGTCTTTGTATAGTCAATGCCTTTTCTTTGAGTAAACTCTTTTGCAACAAGACAGACCTTATATCTTTCCACATTACCCTTTGAATTTCTTTTGGTTTTAAATATCTGTTTGCAATCAATTAGTTTCACACCTTTAGGTAATGGGACAAGATCCCACACGTCATTGTCCCTCATAGATTTAATCTCCTCATGCATTGTTTCAATCCACTTTTAAGAGTTAGAACTTTGTGTGGCTTGATGAAAGTTAATTTAATCATCTTCCCTTAAGCCAGTATCACCCTAATGTTATTATAGAAAAATAATATAATCACATAAAATTGCCCTTCTCCTCTCTCTAGTGGATTTCCTTAATGACACTTGTTCTTGAGGCGTTTCTTTAGGTTGTTGAGTTTGTACTCCAGAAGTAAAAACTTCATTTTGGATACGAAGATCTAAAGCATTGCCTTGATCTGGATTTATGGGAACGATGGCAGAAATAAAAATCTGATCATTGTCAACCACCACTGGAGGAAGAGAAAGAAACTCTTCTTCAAAGGCAATGTCTTTTACTTTATCACTCCCCCCAAACTCAGCACCCTCAAAGAAACAAGTGTTTCCCATTTAAAAAAAAAACTTATGCATATGGTAATAAAACTTATAGCCCTTGGATCTTTCAGAATACCCAACAAAATAGCAGCTAATTGTTCTGAAATTCACTTTTTTTTCATGTGCCCTGTAGGTTCTAGCCTTAGTTGAACATTCTCAAATATGAAAATATTTCATATTAGGCCTTTTGTCTGCTCATAATTTATATGAAGTCTTGGTTACTGCTTTAGAGGGTACCTTATTCAAAATATAAGTTGCAGTCTTTAATGCCTCCCCCCAGAGGGACTCTGGTAAAGTAGATTGAGAAATCATACTCTTTACCATATCATTAAGAGTCGTGTTTTGTCTCCCAGTAACAACATTCATGCTAGAAGTGTTTGACATGGTATACTGAGAGATGATCTCACGTTCCTCTAGGAATTTAGCAAAGGGCCACGGACGTTGTTCGCTTGATCCATCATATCTACCATAGTACTCACCACCACGGTCAGATCTAACAACATTAATTCTTTCGACAAGTTGGTTTTCAACTTCGGTCTTAAATTATTTGAGCACATCGAGGAACAAAGATTTGTCATGAATTAAATATAGGTACCTATAACAGAAATAGTCATTTATGAACATAATAAAATATTATTTATCATTCTAAGAAGTCATAGAAAATGACCCACAAATATCTGTATGAATTAGTTCTAAGACGTCTGTTCTCTTTTCAGCACCTAATTTCTTTATGTTTGTTTGTTTCCTTCTTATACACTCAACACAAGTCTTAAAGTCAGTGAAATCAAGATAATCAAGAATCTCACTCGATGCAAGCCTTTCAATTCTTTGTTTAGAAATGTAACCTAATCGCTTATGCTATAATAGAGCGAAATTCTCATTTGTCAATTTTTGTTTTGTAGCACGAGAACTTAAATATATGGGGCAACAATATTAAGCAAATAAAAGTTATCAACCATAGATAAATAACCGGTCTCAATAATATTTGAATCAAGAAACAAATTAAATTCATTATTTCTAAATAAACAAGAATAATCATATTTGTTTAAGGTAAAAATAAAAACTAAATTTTGCCTAAAAGATGACACAATAAATGTTTTTTTTAAATCTAAATAATTCACAGTCTTTAAAAGCAACATAAATGTCTCTATTGCATCAACTTCAAGTATTTTGCCATCGCTCACATAGATGAATCTTTCAGCATCAATTGGCGATTGACAGTTTAGACAACCCTACACAAACACATTTATGTGAGTGAAAGCACCAGAATCTATCCACCAAGTGTGTCCAGACACAAAAGTTAAATTAACTTCAAAACAAACCAAAGTAAGGAGCATACCTTTTTTCTCACGTCAGGCATAATACTTGGTACAATCCTTCTTCATGTGACCCTCCCCTTTATAAAAGAAACAACTAGACTTTGGGTCTTGATGTCTTTTTTGTTTCTTCTGCGATTGGTGGTCAACTACAACTTTCTTAATCTTTTTCTTTTTCTTAAACTTGTCTTTAGAGGTTACTGTCAAATAAGCACTTCCAGTCTTCTCTTGCTTCATTCTATTCTCTTCTTATACATAGTGAGAAATAAGCTCATTAAGAGTTCATTTTTTCTTCTTGGCAGTTATAATTGACCTTAAACTGATTGTATTGTGCAGAAAGGGATATGAAAACCAAGTGCACGAGTAAGTCCTCAAACAACTCTAACTTTAATGCCTTTAGTTTCGAAGCAAGATGAGACATTTTCATAATGTACTCCCTAATATTCTCTTTACCTTTATACCTAATAAAAACATGGCTTGAAAGGAGAGTGTTTGTCTCTGTCTTTTTGGTTTTTGTAAAACGCTTTTTGATTTCTTTAAGAAAACCTTTGGCATTAACCTTTTCAGACATAGTGCCCTTGAAGGATTCAAAAATTGCACGTTTCATGATCATAAGATTCATGCAATTAGATCGATCCCACTACTCAAAGTTCCTTTTATCCTCAACGAAACTCCTATCCGTAAGAGCAGGTGGTTGATATTCTCGTAGTGTAAGATCCAAATCCATGCATTCGAGAATGATCATAACATTCACTTTTCAGTTTTTGAAATTAAAACCACTCAAAACAAGGACAAAATTAATATTTGCAGAGATCGTAAAAACAGAGGTATTAAGTGAATCAAGAACAAAAATGAGATCACAATTAACATATATTTTCACATGCATTATCATAAAAAAACAATATATTTAAACAGTAATGAACTCCATCACAAGATACCCATCACAACATTGACATTTAATTTTTGGATAGAAATGTCAACTTATAAGTGGTACTCTCAAAATAGTAATAAAAAATAAATAATTAATCTTGTCAAACAACAAGCTTTTCTTTGGACCGACTCGTTATTCGCATGGAAAATTGTATAATTGTTGTATATTTATTATTAAAATATATATTTGGGTTTAGCTAAATAGTAATCTTCTTTTGGGCAGATTACTATTTGCATAAACCACAAACATATAAATATCATAATATTCTAAAATAATCTACATAATAGAGGTTACTTTGACAACATATTGATTCAATCAATTTAATTCAAAATATTGGACCCATAATAAAAAAAAATACTAAGGTTCAAGTATATTGATCTATGCACATGAACATAAAAAGAATGCAATTATAATATGCATGGGGTTGAAACATAAGTGAAGATGGCCTACCAAAAATGACCCACGTAGCACACCAAATAGCCTCAATAATATCCTTAATATATATATATATATATATATATATATATATATATATATATATATATATATATATATATATATATATATTGTGGCTAGTGCACGAGTCCAGCCAATCGGACCTGGCTGGACCCACCTGAGGGTCCAAAATTGGTCAAACACAACATTCCACTGAAATTGGGTGTGGGTCGATGCAGTGGGTCGGGTCTAACCAGGTCCGATCAGCCCTAACTTATGGCCTAACTTGGTTCAGCCCCTAAACTGGATGAGACTGAACTCAACCGACCTGATCCCTGACTGGGCATCGAACTGGCTTAGGTTGCATGGGAAGTCAGCACCCAACACACACTAGACCGAAACAATCCAGTGCAACACAGCCAAGCTGCCATGTAGCCAAAACGGCAAGTCCCAACTGAGTGGACCGAAGGGTCGCCAAATCAGCCCTAGATCATGGACCGAATCGGGTTGATGCAGACAGTTGATGACCCGATCCAGTCCCAAAAGTTGAATTACTTTACCTGAATCATCCGGGTCTAGGGCTGAATTGGCTAAATACAGTAGCTAACAAAATGGCTCGACCGGTTGAATCGGCTGAATGCCGAACTGGCCTGGATCGTCGGATCGGCTGAAGCCCAATTCAACCCTGTACTGCAATATGCCCACCCAAAACTGAGTAAAATGAGACATCGAATCGGCCCTAACTCATACAATTTCTTCTAAAGGGTGAGCCTAAATAGTGCATTGACTGCCGCCGACCCGGGAGCATCCGATGATGGTCGATCCAAGCCTTGAGTGCTGCCGAAATAAATGCCGATAATAGCTGTCCCTAAACCACCCAACGATGAAGCTGGATAAATCGCTGAATATCGCAGACTCGTCTAGTGTAAATGGGTATCCACCTTTCTACCATCCGACAATGTGAGCAGTGGGTGCTCGTCCAATGTTTTGATCGGATAACACCCCGCCTGATAACTACAATAACAACAACTACGCCTTCATCCCAAGACAATTGGGGTCGGCGATATGAACCAAAAAAAGAAATCATTCTGGGTCTTTCACATGAATCCTTCTCCTCCAATCATTTCTATCCAATGCCATGTCCTCGATGAGGTTCAAAGCATTCATATCCTTTCCTATCATCTCCATCCAAGTCTTCTTAAGACTACCCCGACCTCTTTTAACTAATATATTTTCCCATTTCTCCATCCTTCTAATTGGAGCATCATTAGGCCTTCGTTGAATATATCCAAACCACCGTAAACGATTCTCTCTCATCTTATTTTCAATGGATGCAACACCTACCTTCTTACGTATCTCCTCGTTTCGAATCTTATCTTTTATTGTATTTCCACACATCCATCTAAGCATACACATCTCAGCTACACTCATTTTTTGAATATGATGTCTCTTGGCAGCCCAACATTCCATACCATATAATAAAACGGGCCTAATTGTCATCCTATAAAACTTTTCCTTCAACCGCAATGGCATTTTACGATCGCACAACACTCCAGTTGCACTTTTCCATTTCATCCACCCAACCTTTATCCTATGATTTACATCTCCATCAATTTCTCCATACTTTTGAATGATAGATTCCAAATATTTGAAACAGTCATCCACTGGTATTTCTTGCTCACCAAGCTTCACTACACTCCCATCACTACTTCGTTGCTTACTAAACCGACATTCCATATATTTTGTCTTACTCTTACTCAACTTAAAACCTCTTGCTTCCAATGTTTGTCTCCATAATTCTAACTTAACATTAACCCTAGCTCTATACTCATCAATCAAAACAATATCATCAGCAAACAACATACACCACGACACATTTTCTTGAATTGATCTCTTAAGCTCATCCATCACTATAACAAATAGGAAAGGGTTTAATGCAGATCTTTGATGTAACCCAACCGTTATAGGAAAATTGGTTGTCACCCCTCCACAAGTGCGGACATTGGTTACTACTCCTTCGTACATATCTTTAATTATACTAATGTACCTGAGAGAAATACATTTCTTCATCATTGTCTACCAGAGAACATCCCTAGGTACTCTATCGTATGCCTTCTCCAAATCAATAAAAACCATATGCAAATCTTTGTTCCTCTATATCTCTCAATAAGTTGTCTAAGAAGATGTATAGCTTTCATAGTTGATCTTTCAGGTATAAAACCAAATTGATTCTCCGATATCATGACAATCTTCCTCAACTTATACTCAATCACCCTATCCCAAAGTTTCATAGTATGACTCATGAGTTTTATACCACGATAGTTTGTGCAATCTTGTATATCACCCTTATTCTTATATAGAGGCACCAAAGTACTCTTCCTCCACTCATTAGGCATCTTATTTGTCCACCAAATCTTGTTAAAAAGATTTGTCAATCATTCTAAACCTTTCTTACCCAAGCATTTCCAAGCCTCGATAGGTATACCATCTGGGCCAACTGCCCTTCTTGATTTCATTTTTTTCAAAGTCTCTACAATTTCTTTCTTTTGAATCTTGTGCATAAAGTCATAATTCATCTCATGAAAAGGAATGGAAAAGTCTCCAAGATCCTGAGCATGACTTCCATTAAATAGCTTATCAAAATAATCTTTCCATCTCTCCTTAATCTCCTCATCTTTGACTAAAACCCTTTGCGTTTCATCTTTGATACATCTAACCATACCCAGATCCCTCAATTTCTTATCTCGTATCTTTGCAAGCCTATAAATATCCTTCTCACCCTCTTTGGTATCCAACTTGTCATAAACCTCCTCATATATCTTATCCCTCGCGTTTCGAACTACTTTTTTAGCTTCCGTCTTTGCTATCATATACTTCTCCAAATTCTCATTATCACGACACTTACTTAGATTTCTATAACACTCTCTTTTAACCTTAATAACTAATTTGACATCCTCGTTCCACCATGATGTATCCTTACCTAGCGGTGCACCACCTTTAGACTCACCCAATACCTCTTTAGCCATCTTTCTCATGCCACCCGTTATCTTATTCTACATTAATTCTGAATCCTCTCCGAGACACCAATCAACTTCCTTAACTACCTGCTCTACAAACATTCCTTGTTTAGCTCATTTCAGTGCCCACCACTTAATTCTAGGATCTATCCTATGTTTATCCCTTTTGCAGCATTTTCGAATTCTAAGATCTAAAATTAAGACTCTATATTGTGTAGCTACACTTTCTCACGGTATAACCTTACAATCAATGCAACAACCCCTATCTCTCTTTCTAAGTAGGAAAAAATCTATTTGACTCGTATTAACCCCACTTTTAAATGTTACTAGGTGAGACTCCCTCTTCCTAAACCAAGTGTTTGCTAAGATCATATCATAGGACAAACTAAAATCTAAAATCCTTTCTCCACTTTTGTTTCTTTCTCCTATACCATAGCCTCCATGGATACTCTCAAATCTATCCCTACTAATGCCTACATGTCCATTAAGGTTACCGCCAATGAAAAGCTTTTCTCCTTAAGATATCCCTTGTACTACTTTATCTAAATCTTTTCAAAATTGACGCTTAATGGAATCATCTAAACCTACTTGAGGTGCATAAACACTAATAATATTAATAATATCCGTACCTAATACTAATTTAATAAGTAAAATCCTATCACCCTTCCTATGGATCTCAACTACATTATCTATAAATTCACGACTAATAACAATCCCTACTCCATTCCTATTCCTATTTATTCCTGTATACCAAATCTTATATCCCCAAGGTTCTATCACTTTTGCTTTCTTACCTACCCATTTGGTCTCTTGTAGACATAAAATATTCATCTTTCTCCTACACATAACATTTACTAACTCTACCAACTTACCAGTTAAAGACCCTATGTTCCAAGTGGCTAACCTAATTTTATGGTCTTGAACTATCTTCTTTACCCCCACCCGTCCAACAAAGTGAGGGAACCCTTGCCTATTTGACACAACACCCGGACGCTGGTGTGACGCGTCACTTCTAGGCGATGACTTAGCAACCCTTGCCCATTTATCACTGCCTTCGAGCCTATAGAGTACAGAGCGTCGATCAGTAGGGAACGCCCCAACAAAATTCTCATATTGGTTCATATTCATAGGGTGTGACTAAGTTTTTATGTTGGCTGTCACTGGCCTACTACAACCCTCCTCCTTTATCCGGGCTTGGGACCGGCAGTGTATAACTAAACAGTTATACACAGGACCTTGCCCGACAACTAGGAAAGGAAAAACCCCTTTGGTCGTTCGGAGTCCTAATGGGGGGTGACCCCCTTACCGGCGATAATCTAAAAGGGATGAGAAGGGGACCAGATCCCCTTCGTCCGATGGTCTGAAACACGACCCCCTTGGCTGGAGGCAAACTGAAGGGGGAAGGGCCGAACGATCCTCCTTTGTGTCCGATAAATAGAAAATAGATGGGAGGGACGGATCCCTCTGGTTCGTTGGTTTCGGTTGCTCAAAGGGGAGAGCCAAACGACTCTCCCTTTCTTTCTTGTCCAGTGACGCAAAGGGAAAAGGGCTAAACGACCCTTTCTCTCCTCTGGGCACTGCCAAATGGCACGAGGAGGGTCGATCGGCTTTCTTCTACTCACACCCCATCATCGGTCGAAAAAGAAAACCCGAGAAAGGAGATTCGATCATTCTTCTTTCCTCAAGAATCATGCAAGAACCTGACAATGTCTGCGCTGAAAATCGACCGCAAGAAGAACGAGAAAATAATGGCAAACAAACCAAATATTTTAACGATTTAACAATGACAAGATACTTTGATACCAATTGTTGGATTTGAAAATCCACCAAAACTAAAGGATCAATATACATGTTCGCGCTAAATCGTTGAAAACCAAATCACAAAAAGAATCTTAATGCGAAAGCGTACCTAAATCCATTGGTGCTCCGGTTGATCATTGACGGGTAAGATCTTCCATAACCTGTATATGTGACCCTATGCCTTTCTCTAAACCTTATGAGAGAGATTGACCTCTGTTAATGAAAATTGTGAGCCTAAAAGAGAAGGCCACTATATAATATTTGTAGACCATAACATAATTTGAATCTAACTCAGAGTTTGTCTCCTATTCAACCCATCATAAAGTTGGAGACAGACCAAACATGTCTCTTCACATAATAAGACCATACCATATGAGACATAATAAAGCCCAACCTGATCAGATCACGTAGATTGGGCCTAAACCACAGACAACCTATAACGTGTGATTACATATATACGTAGGCCCACACGATTTTTCTCAATATTATGAACATTATTTCCTTATTAGGACTTTGAATTAATGAGCAAAAATGTAGTCAATTGGGTACACTCTTTATGATCTATTGGGCTTTCACCCTTAGGAATCCCTTTTCAAGCCTATTGGGAAAGAATAAAAAACCCAAGAAAATTAAAGCCTTCCACTGGTCGGATGCTTGTCTTGTGAGGCATGCATTAGCCTTCCTAACCGCCTTATAACTAATTTTCTTATTCCAATATAGATAAGAAATGCCACGTCAAATTATTTCACAATTTTCTATGAAGCAAAGGTAGGGATGGCAACATATACCAAAGCAGGTTATATGTCCCCCCCCCCCGAACAGGGCCGGTAGCTCCATCTCATGTTCGAGGGTTCCCACAGAGCGCCACGTATTTAAGCCTGTGCATCTCGTATCCCCATGTTTGTTAGCATTAATTAGCATTGGAGTTTGATGCGATTGCAAAGACTTAAGTACCCTCTCCTCCATTGGTGTAAAAAAAAATGACGATTCTAGAAAAGGAGTGGTTGTAAAGACTTAAGTGCCCCGAAGATGATTATTTAAGACTCAGTCTCTGCACTGCAGGATTATCCGAGAAAGAAATCTCCCCTGGAGGAGGCCATGAACATCAACCCTCTCACTCTCTCTCTCCCTTCTCTTTCTGCTTCTGTGCACATCCAGCAGAAGATCCAACATTGCTCCATCAAGCACCGACTGACCTGCACATTGACTGTTGTGGAGCCTGATTCAGAGTTTTTACCCTTACAGGAGGAGGGTTTGGGGGCTCCTCCCAACGTGGGTAGCATCATTCAACTAAATGAGTTATGGATCCTGATTCAGAGTTTTTACCCTTACAAGAGATGGGTCTCGGAGCTCCTCCCAGCGAGGGTAACATCATTCAACTTGAAGAGTTTTGGAGCCTGATTCATAGTTTTTACCCTTACAGAAGGGGGGTCTGAGGGATCCTCCCAGCGTGGGTAGCATCATTCAACTTGATGAGTTGTGGAGCCTGATTCAGAGTTTTTACCCTTACAGGAGGGGGGTTTTGGGGCTCCTCCCAGCATGGGTAGCATAGTTTTTGCCCTTACAGGAGGGGGGTTTGGGGGCTCTTCCCAGCATGGGTAGCATCATTCAACTTGATGAGATGTGGAGCCTTATTCAGAGTTTTTTTCCTTACAGGAGGGGGGTTTGGGAGCTCCTCCCAACGTGAGTAGCATAGTTTTTGCCCTTACAGGAGGGGGGTTTGGGGGCTCTTCCCAGCATGGGTAGCATCATTCAACTTGATGCACTGCAGGATTATCCGAGAAAAGAATCCCCCCTGGAGAAGGCCATGAACATCAACCCTCTCTCTCTCTCCCTTCTCTTTTTACTTCTGTGCACATCTAGCAGACAATCCGACACTGCTCCATCAAGCATCAACTGACCTGCACACTGACTGTAGCATGGTTCAACTTGATGAGCCGTGGAGCCTGATTCAGAGATTTTGCCCTTACAAGAGGGGGGTTTGGGGGCTTCCCCCGGTGCAATAAAGTGTTTTGTTTAATCATGGTGCTCATGTTTCCTTCGGTTGTTTCTTGATAAAGGTTTTTGTAACACCCTTTCTCACAATTTTTCTATTTTTTTTCTGGTTTGAAGACAATGACTTCTGAAAGTTACCGTTCTTCAGGAAATGAACCTGTTACAGAACCTGAAATTCTGTAACCAGTTCTGATTTTTAACAGATTTAAAATATCAAATGAGTTTATAAAGTTATAAAAATTTCCAAATATAAACTAGCCAAATAAAGATAGAAAACACTTTTTACAGATTTGAAAAATGATATTCCGTTGGGGAGATATGACTCTTGCAAAATGAACAAAAAACATGAGTAACTCAAACGATATATAGTGTGATAGGGTCTTGGTTTTTGACCAAAAACAGGTATGAAATTACCGTAAAAATTGCTGAAAATTGGCAGAAATAAACTACACTCAATAACGAAGATGCCTTTTTTTACGGATCAGAAATTTGATCTTCAGTTAGGGAGATACGCCCCCGACAAGTTGGTCTTGATTTAAATAGCGATTTAAGCGTGACGGCTTACTGAATAACACTACAAATTGTTATTTCATGAGTCAGTATAGCGATTTGTGGTGTTGTTCAGTAATTCATTATGTGTAAAATGCTATTGTGACTTATAGTATTTTCAGTAAATCCCTGTGTGATTTACGGCGTAAATCGCTACCTGAATTAGGACCAACTTGTCAGGGCATATCTCCCTAACCAGAGATCGGATTTCAAATCCGTAAAAAACGGTGTCTTTTTTATTGAGTATAGTTTATTTTTGTTAACTTTCAGCAATTTTTATGGTCATTTGTTTTCCCATTTTGATTAAAAACCAGACCCCTATTATTTTGTATTATTTAAGTTGCACATATTTTTAGTTCATTTTGCGAGAGTCATATCTCCCCAATGGGATATCATTTTACAAATCTGTAAAAAGGGTTTTCTTTTTTTATGTGTCTAGTTTATATATAATTTTTTTTATAACTTTTTATACATATTTGATATTTTAAATTTGTTTAAATTCAGGATTGGTTACAGATTAATCTTATTTAACCATGAATAAACAAAATAGTTCTGGTTTTTTATATCTTTGAAATATCAAATAAATATATAAAGTTATAAAAAATTTTAGATATAAACTAGACAAATAAAGAAAGAAAACCTTTTTTACATATTTGAAAAATGATCTCTCGTTGGGGAGATATGACTCTTGCAAAATGAACTAAAAACCTGAGTAACTCAAACAATATAGAGTGTGACAAGGTCTTGGTTTTCGACCAAAAACAGCTATGAAATTACCATAAAAAATTTTGAAAATTGACAAAAATAAACTAGACTCAATAACAAAAATGCGGTTTTTTACGGATTGGAAATCCGATCTCCAGTTAGGGAGATACGTCCCCGATAAGTTGGTCTTGATTCAAATAGCGATTTACGCGTGGCGGCTTACTAAATAACACTACAAATCGCTAGTAGTGTATTTCATGAGTCACTATAGTGATTTGTGGTGTTGTTCAATAAATCATTATGTATAAATCACTATTGTGACTTACAGTGTTTTCAGTAAATCGTTGTGCGATTTACGACGTAAATCGCTACCTGAATTAGGACCAACTTTTCGGGGGCCTATCTCCCTAACCGGAGATCGGATTTGAAATCCGTAAGAAGCGGTATCTTTATTATTGAGTCTAGTTTATTTTATGTCAATTTTCAGCAATTTTTATGGTCATTTGTTTTCTTATTTTGATTAAAAACCAGACCACTATTATTCTGCATTATTTGAGTTGCACGGTTTTTAGTTCATTTTGCGAGAGTTATATCTCCCCAATGGGAGATCATTTTTCAAATCAGTAAAAAGGTTTTTTTTTATGTGTCTAGTTTATACTTATTTGCTTTGGAGTTTATTTGCTTTGATTTCAATTATTTTCAATATATTTTCATAAAAAATCTCAATTTTAAGGTTAAATTCACTTTGAATTCAAGTTTTAAAGTGAATTTATATGTTTTAAACCCTAATTTCAAAAGTTCAAAACTCCAAAGCACCATTTTCAAATGCTTTGCAAAGTCATACATTATTTACTTTTATTTTATCTGATTTTCTTTATTTCTGAGGCATAAAAGGCTAATTTTGGATATATTCTTCAATTTTTCAATAATTGAGAAAAAATCCATAAAAAGCCTACATTTATTTATAACAAGTTTGTTTATTTTACATGATTTCCTCTTTGTTATTATCTCAATTATTGTAATTCATTTAAGGGTTGTAATAAATCAATTTATGAGAAGTTTACTTTATGCCTAGTTTAGAATGAATGAGCATATAGTTTAGGTTTTCATTCTCCATAATTGATATGTTGCATTTTTATTTTCATTTTTCAATAACACTATGGTAAAACACGAATGGCACGTGCACCATTTATTAGAGGATATGTAAAACTAAGTAAAGTTTGTATTTACGGTCATAGTTGAAATATGAATAATACTTAGAATTATTATTCTTTATTAAATAAAAATGAACTTACACTCTCAAGTCATTTTCAAAAAATCATCATATTTTCTAAAAATTCATTTTCTTCCTTTATTAGGATTCAAAATAAAGATTAATTCTAAGTATATTTTTTACCATAGTCATGAATATATGGAAATTTAATCGTGTTTTAATTCTATAAAGGCACAAAATTAATTTCATTCCTTATTGGAATTTGAATAAAGATTAAATTAGAATATGTTTGTGACCATAGCCATGAATATATTAAAATATAATCTTATTTTAATTCTATTAAAGAATAAAATTTGCTTTCTAAATTCAAATTAAAACAAATTCTTTAAAGCATTCATCATTTAAGATAAAATTGCATCACCGTTTTCCATCATTTTCAAATCATTTTTCAAATTTCCAAGTGATTTTTGAAATAATTTTTGAAAACGTTTTCATTCCTAAAATCATTGTCTTACTTTATTTCATAAATTCAAATTTATTTTTCAATTCCCTCTAACTTTAAACCCTATTTCAAATACCTATTTTCAATTTCCATTTTTCAATTTTATTTCTAAATTTCTATTTTTGAATTTTACATTTCAACTTTGAATTTTATTTCAATTTCAAATATTTAATTCAATTCTTTACCCCAATCTCGAGTCTCTATTCAATTCAAATATCAAAATTCTAAAAACTTGACTTTGAATTCGATTTACGAATCTTTGATTTCAAAACTTTTAATTCGAATTCATTTCAAATTATGAAACTTTAAAACTGTCATTTGATTTGTGACATCTTTCAGTAAATTGTTGTGCAATTTATAATGCCTTTTAGTAAATCATTATGCGATTTACAATGTTCTTCAGTAAACCGCTATTGCGATTTACAATGTCTGTCAGAAAATCATTGTGCGATTTAGAATATTCTTCACTAAATCACTATTGCAATTTATAATGTTCTTCAGTAAATTTCAATACAAAATCAATTTCTGAATTTCAAGGTCGTTTCCTAAAGGATATTTTCAGATCCATTCCCAAACTCACTCCAAAAAGTTTAAATTTTTTGAAGAATTTCTAAAAAGCATACATTTTTCTCAAGTTCAAAATCATAGCACAAGTCTGATTCAATGTGCATCTAGGACTTAGAATAATAGGGGTTTGGTTTTTAAGTTTCAGATATAAACTAGCCAAATAAAAGAAGAAAACCCTTTTTACATATTAGGAAAATGATCTTTCGTTGAAGAGATATGACTCTTGCAAAATGAACTAAAAACATGAGTAACTCAAACGATGTAGAATAATAGAGGTCTGGTTTTTAATTAAAATGGGAAATAAAATGACCATAAAAATTGCTAAAAATTGTAAGAAATAAACTAGACTCAATCAGAAAGACATTTCTTTTTACGGATTTGAAATCCGATCTCCGGTTAGGGAGATATGCCCCCGATAAGTTGGTCCTAATTCAGGTAGCGATTTACGTCGTAAATCGCACGGCGATTTACTAAGTAAATCGTACAACGATTTACTAATAACACTGTAAGTCACAATAGTGATTTACATATAATGATTTACTGAACAACACCATAAATCGCTATAGTGACTCATGAAATACACTATACATCGCTATATATTCAGTAAGCCGTCACGCGTAAATCGCTATTTGAATCAAGACCAACTTATCAAGGGCGTATCTCCCTAACTGGAGATCGGATTTCCGATCCGTAAAAAGCGGCATCTTTGTTATTAAGTCTAGTTTATTTTTGCCAATTTTCAGTAATTTTTATGGTAATTTTATAGCTGTTTTTGGTCAAAACCAAGACCCTGTCATACTCTATATCGTTTGAGTTACTCAGGTTTTTAGTTCATTTTGCAAGAGTCATATCTCCCCAACGGGAGATCATTTTCCAAATATGTAAAAAGGTTTTTCTTTTTTTATTTGTCTAGTTTATATCTGATTTTTTTTATAACTTTATATATTTATTTGATATTTCAAATATATAAAAAATCAGAACTATTTTGTTTAATCATGGTTAAAAACGATTAATCTGTAACCAGTCCTGAATTTTAACAAATTTAAAATATCAAATATGTATAAAAAGTTATAAAAAAGTTTTAGATATAAAATAGACACATAAAGAAAGAAAACCCTTTTTACAGATTTAGAAAATGATATTTCATTGGGGAGAAATGACTCTCGCAAAATGAACTAAAATATGTGCTACTTGAATAATGTAGAATAATAGGAGTCTGGTTTTTAATAAAAATGGGAAAACAAATAACCATAAAAATTGTCATAAATAAACTAGACTCAATAAGAAAGACACTGTTTTTTACGGATTTGAAATCCGATCTCCGGTTAGGGAGATATGCCATCGACAAGTTGGTCATAATTCATGTAGCGATTTACGCCATAAATCGCACAGCGATTTACTGAAAATACTATAAGTCACAATAACGATTTACACATAATGATTTACTGAACAACACCATAAATCGCTATAGTGACTCATGAAATACACTACAAATCGCTATAGCAATTTGTAGTGTTATCGAGTAAGTCGTCACGCGTAAATCGCTATTTGAATCAAGACCAACTTATCAGGGGTGTATCTCCCTAACTGGAGATCGGATTTCCGATCCATAAAAAGCGGCATCTTCGTTATTGAGTCTAGTTTATTTTTGCCATTTTTCAGCAATTTTTATGGTAATTTCATAGCTGTTTTTGGTCAAAAACCAAGACCCTGTCATACTCTATATCGTTTGAGTTACTCAGGTTTTTAGTTCATTTTGCAAGAGTCATATCTCCTCAACGGGAGATCATTTTCCAAATTTGTAAAAAATGGTTTTCTTTCTTTATTTGTCTAGTTTATATCTGAAATTTTGTATAACTTATATATTTATTTGATATTTCAAATATATAAAAAACCAGAACTATTTTGTTTAATCATGGTTAAATAAGATTAATCTGTAACCAGTCCTGAATTTTAACAAATTTAAAATATCAAATATGTATAAAAAGTTATAAAAAAATTTTAGATATAAACTAGACACATAAGAAAAGAAAACCCTTTTTACAGATTTGGAAAATGATATTTTATTAGGGAGAAATGACTCTCGCAAAATGAACTAAAAATATGTGCTACTTGAATAATGCAGAATAATAGAAGTCTGATTTTTAATCAAAATGGGAAAAAAAAACCCATAAAAATTGTTGAAAATTATCAGAAATAAACTAGAATCAATAAGAAAGACACTGCTTTTTACAGATTTGAAATCCAATCTTCGGTTAGGGAGATATGCTCTCGACAAGTTGGTCATAATTCAGGTAGCGATTTACGCCATAAATCGCACAACAATTTACTGAAAATAGTATAAGTCACAATAGTGATTTACACATAATGATTTACTGAACAACACCATAAATCGCTATAGTGACTCACGAAATACACTACAAATCGCTATAGCGATTTGTAGTGTTATTAAGTAAGCCGTCACGCGTAAATTGCTATTTGAATCAAGACCAACTTGTTGGGGGCGTATCTCCCTAACCGGAGATCGAATTTCCGATCCGTAAAAAGAGACATCTTCGTTATTGAGTCTAGTTTATTTCTGCCAATTTTCAGCAATTTTATGGTAATTTTATACCTGTTTTTGGTCGAAAACTAAGACTCTGTCACTCTATATCGTTTTAGATACTCATTTTTTTAGTTCATTTTGCAAGTCATATCTCACCAACGGAAGATCCTTTTCCAAATATGTAAAAATGGTCTTTTTTCTTTATTTGTCTAGTTTATATCTGAAATTTTTTATAACTTTATATATTCATTTGATATTACAAATCTTTAAAAAACTGGAACTGTTTTGTTTAATCATGGTTAAATAAGATTAATATGTAACCAGTCCTGAATTTTAACAAATTTAAAATATCAAACATGTATAAAAAGTTATAAATTTTTTTATATATAAACTAGACAAATAAAAGAAGAAAACCTTTTTTGCAGATTTGGAAAATGATCTCTCGTTGGAGAGATATGACTCTTGCAAAATGAACTAAAAACCTGTGCAACTCAAATAATGCAGAATAATAGGGGGTCTGATTTTTAATCAAAATGGGAAAACAAATGATCATAAAAATTGTTGAAAATTGTCAGAAATAAACTAGACTCAATAAGAAAGACACTGTTTTTCACGGATTTGAAATTCGATCTCTATAACAGGTTCATTTTTTGAAATTGAGTAGTAACTTTTAGAAGTCAGCATCTTCAAACCAGAAAAAAAAACAGAAAAATCGTGGGAAAGGGTGTTACGAAAACCTTTAGCAAGAAACAACCGAAGGAAACATGAGCACCACGATTAAACAAAACACTTTATTGCACCGGAGAAAGCCCCCAAACCCCCTTCCTGTACGGGCAAAATCTCTGAATCTGGCTCCACAACTTATTAAGTTGAACGATGCTACCCACACCGGTGGGAGCCCCCAAACCCTCCTCCTGTAAGGGCAAAATCTTTGAATCAGGCTCCAGAACACATCAAGTTGAACCATGCTACAGTCAGTGTGCAAGTCAATCGATGCTTGCTGGAGCAGTGTAGGATCATCTGTTGGATGTGCGCAGAAGCAGAAAGAGAAGGGAGAGAGAGAGGGTTGATGTTCATGGCTTTCTCCAAGGGGCGTTCCTTTCTCAGATAATCCTGCAGTGCAAGGACTTTCTGGATGAATGACATGTTTGTTCTTTTTTTGAATGAAGGACATTTTTGTCATTTTCTCAAACCATCGTTTTATGGCAAGAATAGCAAGAAAGGGTACTTAAGTCTTTGCAACAACACCAGAGTCCGATGCAAAGTTATGTCAACATACACGGGAATACGATCCCCATGTGCGTAAATATGTGGCGCTCATTCATCCCCCCGAACACAGACGTGAGATTCAGTGAATCATCGGGGGCGAACATACATCACCCTCTCAACAGATACAGATAAATGACGGGTGTGTATGCGTGTGTGCACCATTCTGCAACATACGTTGCACTATGGTTCATGTGCCTCAATGTCGATCCAAACTCGCTACCTGTCTAATGAAGTGAGACCCAGCTGATCATTTTTGTAAGCTGTAGCCATCAGGCCGAGGCCCCATTTCTCTCAACAGGAAGAGGCATCGGATTGGTGTAGGTCGGTTTGGTGCAAGCTTACTCTAAATGTTGTAAATGTCAGGCACCTTTACCATGCACCTGTTGCTTGCCATTCCACACAGCTTGTTGCAAACATGCACACCCACCCACACCCAGATGGAAAGCGAGAGAGCGAGAGGTGCACATAAAGCAAAAGTGGACTCTCTTATAACGTGGGATTCGTTAATAGATTCTTAGCATGCCTGCCTTTTGCTCTCTCGTTCATTAACACAGGTGTAAGTATATCAAAGCATACACCTTATGTCATTCTCTCTCTCTCTCTCTCTGCAATTCATTCGTGCACCCATGTATGAGACATGCCTTTTACCTGTTGCACGTGCCATGAAATTACACGTGTGAATCTCGTCATGGGAAGGAAAATTTATTTATTCAACACAAGCTTATTTTCCATATACTGAAAACTCCGCAAAACCTAGTCTGTATATATCAACATATGTATATACGTGCTTAAGCACTTGGTCACTAGTTTGGAATAAGCTTGAAGGGAGGCTTCACCATAGCTGGTGCAGGATCATAAGTGTCATAGTCCTTCGTATTTACTCTCAGCATTCTTGGGTGGATGCCATTGCCTCTTTCATTGCGGGGTACCTCCTAGCATGTAAAAAACTGGTTGTTAGTTTAACTTTATGGAAAACTGATAAAAGTGATGAGATGAGAAAAGAACTGGAAATTAATCCAAAGAAAATGGAGGAGTTCATAAATTGATTTGTCAATTGTATTCATATAGTTTCTTTTTTTGAAAGAAAGAAAAAAAATTTATTAATTTGTATCCATGAAGTTAAAGGATATATATTTGCTACAATCGATTGTACCTGCAATCCAGCTGGAATCTCATGATGTGTTCAACATGCTCGATTAGTAGGAATAGACTCTTGGATCATGTCGATACATTCATAGCCGTTGATTTTTGGATCACCGGAAAACCTTTATACAGGTCGGATTCTAGTGACCCAAAAGCCTGTTAAAATATGTAGATCGACATGACAAAAAAAAAGCGGCATTTTTGTTAAGTCGATTGTATTTACAATCGATTGTAGCAAATACTAATCCAAAGTTAAAATAGTCAAGTAACCACATACCATTATTTCACTTCGTTCCTGCATAATTCATATTTGTTTCTGTTAAGTTCTTGTTATCATGTATGTGCAATATTCTCACATGAACTCTCTCTCATATTTACGGCTTACATCATATTTGGTATTAATATCAACCAATAATGATTTCTTTTGAAAGAAATCAATAATGATTCTCAATAATCAAGTAGTTAGGAGAAGAAACTCAATTTTCAGTAAAGAAGGTTAATTTCTGAAAAGAAAACGGATTTTTTTGTTTATAGGTTATAGGTGAAAGCACATATGCCTAACAGTTATGCTTCAGCGTGTGTACCTCTGCCACTTCCCTATGCGCTGTGGTCAGCTCATTCATAAACCTCACTCGTCTACCTACAAAAGTAGAACTTGATTAAGATAACCATATAAAACGAAGCAACGAAACCTTAATTATATCAGATGAAAACATAAATAGAAATATTCAACCATGAGATCTATTCAAGTGGATCAAAAATTCAGGAATGTTTTTGTGCTAATGATAGGATAACACCAGAAGGAATTACTGAGAAAACCAATTAGTCTTCTTCAACCAATTCAGAAGCAACTATCTAGAAAACTTTCAAGATCATAAATTAGCAAGCTCAGATGATAAGAACAACAAGCAACATTATTTTCAGAATCAAACAAAGAACTTAAACAGCAAACAATAGCATTTAGTTTTTGCTGAGAATTCTATGTCGCATATTTTTTCAAAAGAAAAAAAAAAACAAAATTCAAGAGAATATCTAAGAAAATATTCACAAGCATGTATTAGTAAAAGTAGAAAACAGAACTGGCCATGTTAGTTTCCACGACAAATATCATTAGGCACACTAGTTTTTCTTCGAAAACAAAGAAACGCAGTGCAATTCTCTTGTTCACATGCAAGAAAAATGAAACAATACCGTCACTAATAAGAAACTTCAATTGGAATAATCACCTAAAACTTGATCAGTTCACCAATTTAGAATTGATTCTACTCTTAAGAGAAATGCTGGAATTTACATGAATTAACCCAAAATGCTAAAAAAGTGTCATGAACTCAATCAGTCACGTCTACCATGATGTTTGTCACCTGAATGTGGGAATGGCATGCAGTGGCTGGATCTGTGGGATGCATGTTACCTACAGAGCTAGAGAGCATATCCAATGATCCGGCCGAGTACTTGACAAAGTACTCAACATGAAAAATCGCTGCGCGGAACTCGCAATCGTTAACACAACGATTTTCTCTGTTTTCTTGTAACCCGAGTACTTTGTTAAGTACCCGGTCCGAACATTAGACTTGCTCTAACAAAGCTATGAAATGACAGGACTCAGACAGCGCACCTGCATAGGAAGAAGCAAAGAGGGATGCTGAGATGAGAATGAAGAAAACTACGGTGGCTCTTTTGAGAACCATGCTGCCCATTAATTCTCACAACTCGACTTGAAAGAAGAAAACTTAAAGAGTCTTCCTGTGGAATTCATAGACAAGAAAGCGCTTGCTTTCTTGTACCAAAATCTCTCTGTAAATTAGGGTTACCACCTTTTGTTTTTAACTGTTATTTATGATAACGACCTCATTCAAGTTGATGCAAAGTGGCCTTCCCATTTCTCTGTGCCTTAGTTTTATATTAAAAGGTAAGACTGAGCGTGCTTGCTTTTGATGACTACACGTTATCTTTATTCAAACTTCCCTGCTATATATATATATTGCAAGGTAAGAACGGCATCATTCCAAGTTTTTAAGTGCTTTTCAAGTATGCCCTTTTGTTGGTCTGGTAGCGTACTAGATACCCTTGACTTCCAATGGATGTGTTAATAATTCGCTGTGGCCTATGGGTTTTCTTTGCTTCACTCCCTTGCATCTACCAACCATCATAATAAGGCAATGGTTTTCTTGCACTCTACTTCCTTGAGATTTAGTCATGCCAAGAATTAATGGGCCAAAACAACGGGGGCTCTGCTTGTCTGGTAGGAGCAGTTAGTGCACGTCACCTTGTGTTGGGGCGTTGCAAGTTCAAATCTCAATGGTATGGTTGTATAACTGGTAGGGGTCTGCCTAACCCTAACCCCAGCTTGCCTTTCAAAAAAAAAAAAGAATTAATGAGCCAAACGTCACTGAGATTCTATTTTTTGGCATTGTAGCAGAAAACTACAGGGGGCGAGATGTCACCCTAATGCTAAACAAAACAAAGCTGTACAATTGAAAGACCAAAGATAGACCGAGAAATCTCCACCTTCATGGACGTCCAGAACTTTAAGTTATCCAATTTAGATCTGAATCCAGCCATTTGAGCCTGCAACTCTGTCTAAGCTCCCATTGAATCATGTCAAGAACGACTCTCATTGGTTTCAGGCGTCCGTTAAAAGTCCGTTCATTCCATTCAAGCCATCACTCTTTTTGCATATGAGAACTAGAATATGAGTCACTAAAATATGAGAACTAGAAATATGGGCATTTTCAACATTTTTTTTTTGCAAATCCAACCATGTGGATGTGCTTGGCATGGTGAATTTGCTAGGAATCAATCATTGGATCGTGTATTCTTTATGAAAAAATGTGATTTTTGAATAATTGAATATTTATAAAGATTATAAGCCATTGATTTTAAAGCCTTAAAAAAATCTCATTTATGCATCAAAATTGGATGATTCAAGAGCGGGTTCTTATAAAACCAAGCATGTAGATCACATCCGTATGGTTAGATTCAAGAGAAAACAACAAAAAATCCATGAAAATTGTGGTTCACACATTAGTTCTCATATTCTAGTGACTATATATATATATATATATATATAATGCTAACTTTATCTGTCAAACAGTGTGCTAGTTAAGAAATTGAACATGATTTAGATGATATTTTCCTAATTATCTTTCTAAAAGAATACTCTTTTCCTCTCTTCCATTCTTAGTCCAGTTTGTTCAAATTGAAACCAATTGACCGTTTACTTTCTTTGGTTGGGCTAAATAGATCCATGCGTCATCTTACCTAAAAATTGGGGCCGTACACTCTTTTGTTTCCATAGCATGGCAACCATACCTTTCAATTTTAGGCATTTCAGTCTTTTTTGGAGGTTGGAGTCCTTTTGATCACAAGTTGTTAAAGGCAAGAACACATAACATGCCTTTTGATGAAAAGAATACTTCTATTCCTTGAAATATGAATTGCTAGTGTAAAGATAATAGGGGGAAGAAATATAAGAATGAATAAGAGCATATTGGGCCCCAGACTGTATTGGTTAATTGAAGCAAAATTGCTTTATGAATTGCTAGTGTTTAGAATTATCATTGAGGACAAGGACATGTCAACACATACCCACTATAAGACATTAGTGGGGAATAAAGGAATCCACTTTGGTTTTAAATAAGGATGATCACTAGTGACTTTGCCAGGTGGGTGCTTTATAGTTAATACTACCAATGATGAATGATACCCTGAGAAAACATCCCCATAAACCCACAGTGGGAACTGCCTCTTGGGCCTAGAATCTTGAAAATCAACGGTCCTGATTGATGTTTGGACATGAGCTCATCATGATAAAGAGCTAAAATCACAGGCTCATGCACAAGCGAGTTGGGCAATGCTCATGCTATAACAGATCATTAAGAATTGATTTCTATTTATTTTCCCCACTGTTAAGCACTATCACCATCAATGCAGCTAGTGCCCAGATTCTGCAGTATGTGTAGGGATGGCAGTGGACCGGGGCGGGGATGGGGGACAAGGTCTCCACCCCTGCCCTGTCTCAAAATCTTGCCCTCCACCCCCGTCTCCATTCCTGCATGGGTTTTGATTTTAACCTCCATCCTGGGTCTAAACGGTGTCAGGCGGGGCAGGACCCCGTTTCTCCTTGGTCCACTGCCATCTCTAAAGAAGGATTGAAGGCGGGGCAAGGTGGGGATCAGGGCGGGGGATAGCGTAAGTCCATCCCTGCCTCCATCCCCACACGGGTTTTGATTTTAACCTCCATCCTGTTTCATGTCCTCAATCTCCTGTCCAAATGGGGCGAGGCAGGATGGGGCCCCATTTTTCCAAGGTCCACTGCCATCCCTAAATATGTGCCCCTTATTATAACAGGCTTTGATAGCATTTTAACAATTTTTTTACTGTAGCATTATACTATTACGCTGTTACCTAAGGTTGGTCTGTCATGATGAACCCTAGTGGACTAGATCAAGCAAGGACTAAAAATTCAACCAAACACATTAGTGACTTTGAACCCTCTTTTTTTTATTTCTTATTGATTACGAGGAAAACCCACCATTATAGTTCAGACGTTCTGTTACAGGGATAAAGATTCTACATTAACCATTCCCTTGTTTTAATTTTCTCAGTGTAAAACTCTATTCCCACTTGTCCACTTTTCTCAGTTTTGACTTTGCATTAGTAAGGGACGCTCACCCTTGGTATCGAACTCACTACATCCTTCAGCTTGAATGCTTCAAGCTTACAAACCTAGCCAGGTGTGTAGTCTTTGTGGGTGACTTCGAAGTTAACCATGCTTGCCCAATGTTAATTAATTTGTCATTCTTTGAGACTCGGTTGCAATAGTTGCTTGCATATGGACAGACTGTCTGGGCATAAACCTACTGGGTCAAGGGTGGTTTTCTAACCGCTGGAAAATCCTAATCCTAAATATTATAAAAACATAAGCAAGGGTATCAAGTACAAAAAATTGGTTTCTTCATAACTTTTTTTTAGTTGGCATTATTGTCATGTGAGTTGTTAATAACATAGTGACAAACGTTTTTTTTGGTAAAATCTCTTTTTTCAAAAACTCGCGAGAAATTAAAAAAAATTCATAAATCTTGCATTTTTTCGGCAAAATCTCAGCAATAAAAAAATAATTTTAAAATATAAAAAATATTTTATAAGAAAATATTAATAAAAAATATTTAAAAATAAAAATACATGTTTTTTCATGATAAATAGCCATTTAAAATGTAAATATCGTGTTTAAATCGCGGTATTTATGTTTTTTCATAAATCTTGAAATATTTTGAAAATCTCACAAGAAATTGCTGTTTTAAACTTTCAGGCAATTTCTCGCGATATTATCACGAGATTTTCATAAATCTCGCGATATTTGTCAATATGGTTAATAATGTAATTAAAATTTGTATGGGCATTTGCATGAAGTTTTTAAAAAAAAAAGAAAGTGTTAGCACATTGTATTTTTTTCAAACATTAATGAGTTTTTCTCTCATGGCCATAAATGAAGAAACTCTCTCTCTCTCCCCCTTTCTAATAGATGTAAAATGCGGAAACTTCTCTCTCTTAATGTTCTTATTAATTGCCAAGTTTGCATGGCCAGTGTGCGAAAACGGTGGAGGCAAAGATTCTTATTAATTGTCAATTTTGTATGGCTTCTATTCTGAAATAGGTGGAAATTAATATTCTTATTAATTGTCAATTTTGAATGGCCACTATGCTGAAATGGTGGTAGGGATGGCAGTGGACGGGAAAATGGGGCCCCGTCCTGCCTTCCCCCGTTTGGATTAGGGATGAAGGACATGAAACGGGGATGAAGGTCGGGATGTAGGTTAAAATCAAAACCAGTGCGGGGATGGACTTATGCTTTTCTCCGCCCCACCCCGTCCCCGTCTCCAATCCCCGCCTTGCCCCGCCCCGTCTCCAATCTTTATTTAGGGATGGCAGTGGACCGAGGGAAAACGGGCCCCGCTCCATCTCCAATCTTTATTTAGGGATGGCAGTGGACCGAGGGAAAACGGGCCCCGCCTCGCCCTGCTTGAACCGGGGATGAAGGTTAAAATCAAGATTCATGCAGAGATGGAGGACAGGATTTTGAGACGGGACGGAGGTGGAGATCTTGTCCCCTGCCCCGCCCCTTTCCACTACCATCCTTATAAATGGTGGAGTCTTGTCTTTTCATTTTTCGGCTATTAAACAATTTTATACATGGCATGCACATTTTAATTCAAAGTTTTCATATATGACATGCACAATTAATTGAGAAGGTGGCCATTTTGAAAGGAGGCTATCAGTTTCTACTAGGTTAGTCTATAAATATATAGATTATGTAAAAACATCTAACCCATCAAAAAACAAGAATATCTCCACAGCATGCCCTATGGATTTTCCATTCCAACGACATAATTCTCAATTCATATATGCAGTACCCTCAGTGGTATGCATTTTTTAACACTTTTTACCATGTAAGAATTTTTAAATTATTTCTTTCTGATTTTTCCTATTTGTCAACAAGATGCTTGGTTAATCTTTTCAGTTTTTTCTTATTTAATTATAAATGGTAAAACAGGGAAGTTGCTTGCTTTAATATTTTTTTATGTACATATCTTTTTAAGAAAAAACAATTTATTTTACATGTAGACTTCTTTTTATACATTTGTTAATTTTATTTATTCTCGTAATAAAATTTTGACAGCCTGGCTTATCATTCTGGATGTATAGTAAATATAGTATTTGTTATTATTCTAGAGATGAAATTGCATGGCTCAACTTGATTTTAAAGTAAAGGGTTTAATTGGGTTGGATCTAGCAGTTTCAATGAAACAAAAAATGGAACTGTTTTTTTTTTTTTACTAAAGAAAGAGGAGGCCAAGATAAAGGTGCTATAACTCCATTAATACCGTGACATGGAGTGAGAAAATAAGTTGGGAAGGATAGATGGTCTGGTAAAAGTTGCATAATTTTAGCATCAGATCTAAAGTTTGAACATTTTTTTTTCTGGGACTAGGTCTAAGAGACACTACCTATCACTTACCACACATTGACATGCCTTATGTTGTTAAAACCCACCCAGCTTTGACCTTGTGGCAAGGCCGCAAAGGATGCCTCTTTTGGTTTTGAACCATGGTCTTCCCATGTCAGGTGACAAACCATGGTCTCTATTAACCAGGAAGGCAGATGTTAGATTACTGCCAGGAGCTCCTCAGCTTGCCTATCAGACAGAGAAATCTAAAGGTTAAGGTTACCGTTACTATTCGTATTTTTTCCAAGAAAAGAAAGAAAAACAATAAATGCATATATTTGTTTATGTAAGTCTTTTTTGAGAGAAGTAAAAATTCATTTATATATTCATCAAGTTAGGAGTAATGGGTCCGTGACTCCGTGCTAAACCCATTTGGTGCTAAACCACGTGCTAAATAGGTTTTTCGGTTTCTCCTGTGCTAAACCACGTGCTAAATAAATGTGTTGGGCATAGTCGATTTACTAAGAATCCACACCTGGATCATGTGTTTTCCACGAAAAAAATTGATGTTTGGAACCTCAAAAGTTTACAAAGATTTTGGACTGTTGATTTTTCAAACTTTATAAAAACCCACCCATGTGTTGGAATCAAATACTTGAAGAGCTGATCCCTATAAAATCAAGTACAAAGACATGGATGGATATGGATACGGATTTGCAAAAGAAATTTCAAAGGTTGGACACGTGGATATATATATATATATATATATATATATAACTAAATTCATAATTTAAATTTATGAAAATGCTTAATTTTTAATAGAGTTAGATAATCTTGATTAGTTTTGGGCCCTAACCAAACCCAACATAATTCATATACTTTTAAACTTACAACCTCCCACTAATTCTGCATTGTAGAAAATGAAACAGATTTGAATGAGACTTTTGATTTCAAATTCTTTTCATTGAAAATGAGTCCATCCTGCATCTACATAAAAGATAATATCTGCAGTTATATAGTAGATCATGACCACAGAGGTGGCCCATGTGATAAGTGGGGTCCTGTGCCAAGCAGGTTCGAATCCCTCTGCCACATGGGGCTTAAGAGATATATGGTAGAGGTATTCCTAACCCCAGCTTGCCTATCAAAAATATATATATAGTAGATGGTATATTGAGAGGATGAATGAGTCTTTCAATTTCAAAGGACAATTCAAAAAACTAAAAAATTATGTTTTTCGAGATGACGGTGATAGCATAAAATAGATTGCAGAAGAGCGACTTATCGAATGCGGCTCTGGACGATCTGAATGATGCTTTGGTGGATACGGGTGGTTAGTGTTCTTCTTAGCTAATCGACACTCTCAATGAGCCTAGGCAAAAATGTCAAAGGGTGAGCATCAAGCTACCATGGATCTCTCCTGTTTATAGGAAGATTTGGGGGAAGCACATAATGGGTCTATAATGTATCCATAGTGGACACTAGTGGAGGTCTATAATGGGCATGAATGTTGTCCTATAACCTCCCCAAACCCAAAAACCTCTCTCATGTATGTCCCTTGATGTGCCCATATTCATATGGGTCACATTCAATTTGAATCTAATCCAATCCAAAATTCAACATTCTCTCACTTGACTCATTAACATGAAAAAACACATAATTGAGATTTTTTACCATTATTTTGATTTAATTTTTATGTTGGTTCACATGCTATCTGGTATCACAAGAATGAATCGTATGAGTTATGGAGATGAACACCTCTGTATGAAATGTCATATTTTGATGCATTACAATATTATTCATTTTTAGTTCTTTAGCATGTTAAGATTACCTTTATGAATAGGTTGGTATCTAACTCATTCTATTAGTTCTTTAATATTGTTATTTTGTTATTCTCTTTAATCAAATGAGAGATTCTTTATACATAATCAATAATACACAAAATCATAGAGAATCAATTTAGCTTCATAAATGTAATCATATATAACCATAATGTATTATCATAAAAAAATCAAATAGACCCATCCCCTCTACATGTTGGGAATATAATCTCAGTGCTAGCCCTTTAGTAAGGGAATCCACAGTCATTTCTTTCATACCGATTGTATCAATAAATACTAAATGATTTTCAATCCTTTCTTTAACAACAAAGTATTTTAAACTTTTGTTATTCGAAAAAGATACAATAACTTCATTATCACAAAAGATCTTTAGTGGCCTCCTAATAGAGTCTACCATACCAAGACCCATAATGAAGCTTCTAATCTATATAGCCTAAGATGTAATCAATAATTTCTTCTTCAATGATTTTAAAAAAATTCTTTACTGTCTTGCAGTGAGAGATGACATCTTAAATATTCTTAGTCACTCGTGATTGCAAAAACAATAGGCTAAGATTATTTGAGCACTCTCACTTCTTATAAACTTTCTAAGCGCTCTTACTTCTCATAGATAGCCTTTATAACGGTTGTTCTATTCTCTGTATAAGTGAAAGATTGCTTTGTATGAGATTCATATCAAAAAGGTAAATATGAGACTATTTATTATTCACATTTTCTAAGGCAAGCATAATAGAGTTATTATTGTTTCACTTTGTTGAAAACAATAATACTTTGAGCTACTTCGCGTTCTCAATTCTTAAACAATTAACTTCATTGGTGAAACTAGTACATCATATAATCAGAGGCAATTTGATACTGTACTTTTGGGTACGAACGTACTTTATGGGCTAGTGTAGATACCTACTATTACACCTTATGTGAATTTGAAACACAATAACCTACCTTTGGGTAGAATCATTCTTTTATAAAATCACACACAATCTCAACACGGTCCAAGAAATCCTCAATCAACAAAACTCGAATCACTTTGGTCATAACTAGAGTGAGTTGTTCAAAATATTTTACTGTAAGTTTAGATAAAGCATGTCATAATACAAATAAAGTGCATATATTCATAATTTCATGCTTAAATAATTATGGATAACTCAAAAAATAATATGAAACACACCTTATATCATGTTAAAGTTACCAAAAAGTGTGAAATTAATAACAAAGACATGCATTTATGTGTCATATTTGAGATTGAGGTCTTAAAATAGCTTAAACAAGTCCTTAAAGACCCTAAACCGGTCAAGAAAAGCCTTGAACTGATTATGAAAAGCCTCGAACCGATCACAAAAATCTTGAACTAGTCCAAAAAACCACTGAATCCGTTAGGAAAACCCTTAAACTAGCTATAAGAGACTCAAACCGGTCTCATAAACCATTGAATCAATCTCAAAAGGACACAACCGATTCTAAAATGCATGAACCAATCTCTGAAACCACTAAACCTATTTCCAGGATGCCTAAATTGGTTTTAGAATGTCTGAACCAGTTCGAGAAATCCCTTGAACCGATCTCAAGAACTTCTGAGCTGGTCCCGGAAGGACTGTATCAGTTTTGTCCTTAATGGGTTAAATGGTTCAGTTTTGGACCTGATCCAACTCATGGTTACTAACTAGATCTTGAACTGGGTCTCAATGGGTCGGGACCAGACCTGGTCCACTTAGAACCCCAATGGGTCCGGGTCTCAGACCGGGTCTGACAGGGTTAGACTCAGACCCGGTCCACTCGAAACCCACAACAAGTCTGGGTCTGACTTGTCTGACTTAGACCCGATCCACCTGAAGCCCACAATGGGCTCGAGTTATGGATCGGATCCGACATCGTCAGACTCAGACTTGGTCCACCCAAAACCCAAAACGGGTCTGAGTTGTGGACCAGGTCCGACCTGGTTGGTCATGGATCTTGTTCACCCAGAATACCTAACGGGTCCGGGTCCCAGACTAGATCCCACCAGATTGAGCACAGACTCGATTCACCAGTCCCTCGAATGGGTTTGGGTCTGGATTGGGTCCCATTGAGTCAGGTACAGACCTGATCCACCCAGACTCATCATGGGTCTAAGAGTGCTCTTCCTAAAATACAGCCTGATGGAGATCTTAAATGTTGGTGAGGTCTGAACGAAAGTTGCTCAAAATTTAATTGCGAACAACTTTTGTTTTGATATCGTTACCAAATTCCGCATTGGTTCACCAAAAAATGCAAATTAAGGTGTCGGATTGTGCATAGATAGATTTCTGCCAGAATTCTGTAGAGCCGTTGGAATCCCTCCACACAACTCCGATGGCACTCAAATCACTCAAACATGATTCTCACACGTCAATTAACTTAGATCCACTCACGGATTGTCGATCCTCCGTCGGATATGGCTGAAATTTAAGGATGTATAGTAAAGGCTGCCTCAACAGTCGCCAATGGACAACCAACCAAATGGCTAGCTGAAACGACTATGACAGGCAGTGGGTTGCTTGTTAATGCTTCCTCCATCGTCGTTCGACATCCCAAAACCAAATGAGAGTCTGGCGAGAGAGAACAATGCCGACAAAAATTTTTGTCAAGCATCGCATGGATGTCTGCACACCCACACCCCGAATATGCACAACGAATACACGGTGTTGGCCCATAACTCAATGTTAGCATAAAATGGATCACAAAAAATCCACTTACCGGATATAGCCTTGAACGATTCGAACGATGCTTCAGTGGATGCGGGCGGTCGACGTTCTCCTCAGCCAATCGATGCCCTCAATTAGCCTAAGCCAGAATGTCGAGCGGTGAGCAAGATCCTTGAACCTAGAAAGAGAGATAACACACGAATGTGACACTCAACAACCACGTATGCCCTCATGGTAGTCCTCATCAAGCTACCATGGATCTCTCCTATTTATAGGGAGATTAGGGAAATGCTCGTAATGAATTCATAATGTGTCCATAATAGGCACTAGTGGAGGTCTCTAATGGGCATGAATGGATAGTTATGAAAGTAACCCCACAAAACCCAAAAGCCTCTTTCATGTATGTCTCTTGATGTGGTAATGTCAATATGGGTCACATCCAGGTTGGATCTGATCCGATCTAAAATCCAACAAATGAATGCTAACTTTTTTTTATACTTACACAGAGAAACCGCCCCCATGATAAAAGACCTAACCATGCTGGCTCTGCCTGCCATACTTATTTTCATTGTCTTAGCAACGTAAAACTCGGTGGGCTTACCCCTTGCTCCCCAAGGAGTCGCCATGCTTCAACTTGCACAAGGCGTGACACCCATGGGATTTGAACCTAGACCGTCTGCCTAGCAGCCTAGGCTCCATCTCACTGCTCCAAACCCCTTTGGGGCGATGATGGATGTTAACTTGAGGTTTGTATTTGACAGTTTACAGGAAATCTATGGCCCATATGTATTTCAGACAAGTGAGTCTCAATTTTGAGATTAGGGCCAAGCCCTTTCCTATTCTTGGAGTAGTGACAGGGTGATCTAAAATAGATCCTGACAAGCAAGACTGCGTAGTTTCTTATTTTGAAAGGCAAGCTAGGGTTAGGCAGACCCTTACCACTACCAGAACAACAACCAACCCATGTGGCAGAGGGATTCGATCCTGGGCCTTCAGCTTGACATAGGACCCCTGCATAGTTGTGCTACCACTTGCACCAAAACTTTTCTCATTTTCTCAATTTTCTTTTTTAGTAAACAAGTTGAAGAGATTTAATTTGAAAAAAAATATTACAATATTACTCGTAGCAAAGGGGAATCAAGTTCACACCCAAGCTTGCAGCATAATTCAGGAAAATACCAACCGTTTGAAAATTTTCAAAATTGCACCCGACTGTTGTCATAGTTAATCAAACCATTCCCTCATACGAAAGGAAAAACCATGTGTGTCCACAAGGGCTGAGCTCATCTGGTAGGGGCAACTTGTGAATGTCACCAAGTTGACAGAACGTGGTCCTTTGCCACCAAGTCGAAGCTGGGTGTAATCCCTGATTAAGGGTTTTAGCCACCAGAGGCCAGTCAATGATGGAGGATTTTCCATTAGAGTAGCAAAAAAAAAAGAGGGTCCATGGGTGGTTTTCACTTTAGATCTGCAGCAAATTTTAAAATGTCTAAAATTTTAGTTCAGTTTTCCTCTCTTCCCCTCCAGAGTTTGATCTGCCTTTTCTAAGGCTATGTTTGGCAGCCTTGCAATGAGATGAACATGGTTTAAGTGTGTTGCCAAACTATTGTTTTGCCAATGTGTGATGTTGAGTGATGGAGTTGCCAAAAACATCCTCATGAAAGGTGTTCAAACGTGGTGCCGGGCCGTACAACACCAGTCCCAAGGCATTGTTTCAGCAACGCCATTGCTCCCAAACAGCAAGAGTATGTCGGAAACCACAACACAACCACTGAATCAAGGCACCCAAACATAGCCTAAAAGTTCAACCAATTTATCGTCTTTATGGAGACGATGACAATCTAAAGATCAATTTTAAAGACGACTTAAAGAAAAAGAGAGTCAAAATCAAGGGGAGGATGATATCAAATCAAATTCTACCTAATTCATGATTATCCCAATTGGCGTAACAAGGCTTTTTTTTCCTGATTGTTAAGGTTTTTCTATATAAAAAATTGGTCAAGCGGTACGTAATATCTTTCTACTTTAACCCAATATGGGTCAGTAATTTTCAAAAAGATTATTTAAAGAAAAACATAAACAAAATTTGGTATTTTTTGAAAATTTTCAGATGTTAGGTGCATTTGTGAATGATGCCACAAAATGGTGCCATTTTGAAATTCATGTTTCTTTTTCTTTTTCCTTTGAAGGGTTGTACTTCATCTTCCCAGTTGTTCGACACGGTCAATTGCTTGGTGAGAATGGGTTTACTCATGAAAATAGGGATGAGGGAAAAGCTGTGGCCCGCAATCGTGAACTTTTCCCACCCCATTGCTGTGCTATTTGTTTCAGCTGGGATGGGAAAAGTCTGCACTTTCCCATCAGCTCAGCAATTTCCTGGAAAAGTGCGGCAAAAAAAATGGGCGCTTAGAAAATTAAAGTTATCAGCATGAGAAAAACACAATGTTTCAGGATTTCTAAAGCAGGGAAAAGTTATCATTCATCATTCGAAACCATTCATCAGGCAAATTTTTTTTTATTGCGACTTCTTTTCAATAATAACACAAAAGCGACAGGTGCTCTAAACAAGGGGCAAGTATGCTTTTCATCAATGATTAAAGTGCCCCTTGGATCCATAGTTTACAGACAGAATAGCTTCAAGCCTTAAAATTCTTGCAGTTGACCTATCTCTGGAAAGAAGTAAACCACAAATACACAGTCACGGAACTCACAAGGATACTGCTATCTCTGACAGTCATTACTGAGTTGCTGATGATGCAGTGGAGTCCTTTGTGGCACTCTCATGTCGTAAACTATTTTCTCTCCTATATAGATCCTTTGCACCCTATAGGAAAAATTCCATGTGAAATTGTAAACAATTACTCCATTAGGTGCACGTATTCAAAGAAAGGTGTGCGTGTGTGTGTGTGTGTGTGTGTGTGTGTGAGAGAGAGAGAGAGAGAGAGAGAGAGAGAGAGAGAGAGAGAGAGAGAGAGAGAGAGAGAGAGAGAGAGAGAGAGAGAGAGAGAGAGTATGAGTAACATCCAAAACAGCAGCAATACAATCCAATTCATTCTAATTGGGAAGGAGCTATTGAAAGATTTCTTTGGGTGATTATAACATTTGTTTACTTTAATATAATAAAAATTATGAATCATTTCTTCTGTCTACTTAACTGGATATCCTTCAATCTTCAATCAGGTGATGAAAATGACTTCACTTCATGACTGGAGAGTCGGTTGCTTCATATTATTTTATCCTAATATTCTTGATAAATGAAGTACTAGTACTCTACTACTATATGAAGAGTAGGTGTAGTTTGCATCAATCTCATTATGGAGCATGTGAGCAATCTGGGATCTTAAGTAATATGCATAAGAATACATCTCAAAACAATTACTTGTGTTTAGGAGATTGAATTGACAGTTCCATCCTTTTCTGTGTGGCTTCTTGTGAGTGTTAAATAATAAGTTCACCTTATAAAGGTAATCATGTCTTAAAAACTGTTTCACCATCACGGAAGGGAGCTTGAGCAAAGCAAAGTAGAAAAATGAAGTATCGATGTGAAGCACGAGTAAAGGGGAAAAGGCCCTTAACACACATTTCAATACAAACTAATAATCGTATGAAATTTTTCTTTTTCATCATGCAGGTTAAAAACAATTTCAGTTACTTATTTTTATACCATGTAAGTGGATAACGAGCATAGTATTGTTCCAGTAAAGGTTTACCGTTGGTTTTATTTCCTTGTGAAAGAATGAGCATAAAAAAAGAGGTGGCTTTCAACTTTCAAGCTTGTTTATCTATATGACTATTCTACAATGACAACTGTATTTGTGATGCCTAATTGGTGATTAATTTCTGTTTACTCGTGCCTGTACTTTAATATTGAACAAATTATATGAAAAGGGTTCATGACTAGCAGCAGTGTATATCCATTGTCATCACAAACATCTGAGTATAACCTATGTCACAGGGATTCGGCTAGCAGGGTGCCGCACCCGCGTCGACGCGACTCAACAGGGGTGCGGGTGCGGCACCGGGTGCGGTCAACCCGACCCTGGGTGCGTTGACCGCACCCAGGGTCATTTTTGTCCATTTTTTGGGATTTTTTTTTTAAATTTTTTTTGCCCTATGAAATGGGCTGCAGAATTTAAAAAAAAATTCTTTGGGAGGGGGCGCTGCCCCCCTATAACCCCCCGCCAGGGGCGCCCCCCCTGGACCCCTGCCCGCTGACCGCACAGCGGGACCCCCGCCGGGAGGAGCCCCCGGACCCCCCTTCCTGCAAGGGCAAAAACAATGAATCAGGCTCCACAACTCATCACTTTCATCTTTGGGGACAACCATATAAGATAAAAAATGGTAAAAAGTAAGTTGGGCATAAATGTCATGGACCTTAACAGCTACCATACATTCATACATATACACTATACATGATACATATATATACATTTTTGCCCCTGCCGCACCCCCGCACCCGGTTTTTTTGGAAGTGCCGAATCCCCGCACCCGCACCCATGTGACATAGAGTATAACATGGTCACATTGTACTCTCTCTCTCTCTCTCACACACACACATGTACATGCAGATATGCACAAACAAATGCATAGTCATCAGACATGGATTGTGAAACTTATGGATAACAAGTTGCACAATATCGTACAAGCTCAAACATATTATGGTATGTAATATGGGACATACCCAAATGTAAGTACATTGAGATACAGGAAAGGGTGAAATTATGGAAAAATAAATAGTTGACAAATTTCAATAGACAAAAGGATGGGGAATTAACTTGTTTGCATAAGTAGGTAAAGACATGCATTTGACGCCCACACTCTTCAGGGCATTAGAATGAAAATATACATCCATGCAAGAATTGACCAGGAAATGGACACGACTTTTACATGAAAATTGGCCACAATGGATGATACCATACCACACGAACAATGAAAAGTTGCTCACTATGAACTAGGGAATGAGGACTTGATGATTTGCAATCTGTGTGACAGAGAGAGAGAGTGTGTGTGTACCTGGTTCATTATAACATTATATATATGAATTCAATGGTTCTGTTAATTTAGACTAAAGTAATGCATTACATTTATTGAGAGTTGCCATGCTTTTGCATTTATTATGGTTACCAATTAGATACGAAGTGAAGAGTTTCAAAGCATCATGTTAATAAATGAAATGCATGTTCAGAGAGAGAGAGAGAGAGAGGATGCCCAAGTCAGCCTATGATTATCACAAGTTAATGAAAAGACAAAGGACATCTTAGTTCACATGAGAGATTGGAACCAGCATGAAGAGAGAATCTTCAGCTCTACGAAGATAGTTTCTAATGAGGTGTTGACGAAAAAAAATGGGGCTAGAGAGATAAAAAAGGATATTTCCTAGTGCCTAGGGTTACAAATTACAACAGGAATGAAGCTTTCAAAGTTCTAGGGTTCCTCGTGATGGGACTATATATAAAGAAAGACCTTATGGTCCAGTTTGGCAGCAAAATAGGATTTGTGTGCAAGGGCGAAAGCACTAGGAGGGAACTAAATGCCCTTTCAACAGATGGGACCCAGATGGTTGATTCACTTAGACCATTACCTCAAGGAAGGGGCACTCACCTCAAATTGATGAAGATAATCGTTAGGAATGTCAAGGGCCAAAGGTGCAGGAACCAAAGGCTCCAAGTCATGAATTTTCTAAAACATCATGTTAACATTGTGGCACGTGGAAACAATGTTGGAGGAGGTGGATCGCCTGTTGATTGTGGATATTTGGCATGGCCGTGAATTTACATAGAAGAGATCAGAAAGGCAATCAGAAGGTATTCTGGTGATGTGGGACAAACAAGGTTCTACAATTAATATAGGCAGATTCTCTATCTCAGTGGTCTTCTCCAAGGGAGTTCATAATGGACCATTGTTGAGAACATTCATCTATGACCCAGTTACCAATTCCTTGAAAAAGAGAATAATGGGCCTCAATGGGTGTTCTGAGAGATTCATGCAGACTACTATGGTGCTTGTGAGGGAATTTAACACAATCTTGTCCCAAACAGACTGCAATCTACCTTTGAGGATTACAACCAAATGGTTAACTTTTAATAAGGTGAGAGTTGATGTCCCTCTAGGCAGTAATCTTTTCACGTGATTGAACAGTAGAAGAATCCCATGTCTAAAAAAATTGAACAGGTTCCTCTTATTGAGTGACCTAGCTAGCAATACTCAAGATGTGAGAGGAGCTTTTTCCTGTGATCCCTCTCAGACGACAATGTGGTTCAGATTAGCTGGGGTATGGGATTCTGTGCAATAAAACCATTAATACTGGAACTTTAATGGTTTAGAGTGCCAACTGCCAAGCTTTCAACGAGTGGTCAAAATGATGGAGCTTAGAGTATGAGGGACAATGGGATGTTTTCAAACTAATGTGCCAATTGGAGCATGTCAAGAACTAGATATTGGTTTGGAGACGGTCTGTTGGGAAAGAACATTTCAAGAATATTAGAGAATGGGAAGGAAGACTTCAAGAACTGCAAAGATCTATATCAAATATAGAGGAAGCCAGTAGGGATGAAATAGTAACTCAGGAGATGCAACCCTTGAAGATCAAAATCAGAGAGTAGAGGTTGCAGGGGAAGATTCACCAGAAACAATCTTCAAAAGTCACTTGGATGCTGGAAGATACACAATTTTCCTTTATATGGTATTTGATAGACATAGAAGAAACCATGTGGAATCCTTAGTGATTGGTGATTAGAGATTTGATGGTTCGAAGGCACTAATAGCTGCAATGGATTATGTCGGAAAAATTCAAATCCCTCTATGCTACAAATCACCTGCCTTTCTTCACCTTTAAGAAATAGATAGGGTTGGAGCTCACAAAACCATTTTTTAATGATGAAATCAAGTTAGTGGTCAAGTATACGCCTGGAGGCAAGGCATCAGCCCTTTGTTGGAGATGCAAAAATCAACAAAAAAGTTTTTCTATCATATATAGAGACAAAATATAGGGCCATGACTACAACAACTATTGAGATTGTAGTGCTTGTAAGAAGATGAGTTCTTGAATCCTCACCAAACGAAGCTTCAAATAGCTTCAACCAAAATACCGAAAAGGATCACACACAAGAACCACAAGGGTTCATTCATACAACAATACCCGAAAAAGGGTATACAAAAGAGAGAAGAGAAAAAATATATATTGAATGGGTAACACACCCTACAAATGCATTACATTACAAAGGGGAGCAGCCCCTTATTTATAATACAAGAGGAGGAGCCTTAGAGGGAGTCATTGGGCTCCCAACGGCTCTAAGTCCAACGACTCTCTAAGGCTTTTTACTTTTTGACTTTGGTCAAAAAGTAAAGTCTACAAAAGTCCAAGAATAAAAGAAATAAACTATTCTAACTAAAGAAATAAACTAACCTAACTAGTTTCTAACTAAATTACATAACATAAAGTAAAAAGACTAAGAAGAATTACATGAGATTACATTATGATATTACATATTTTAACACTCCCCCTCAAACTTACGGTTGGATAACTGAAAGTTTGTTTAAGAGAAAGTGAAATCGAGGAGCAACGAGAGACTTGGTAAAGAAATCTACCAACTGGTATTCTGAGAAAAAATAGGAAAGATCAATGGTGCCATGTAAAAATTTCTCTCGTACGTAGTGACAATGCATCTCAATAAGATTGGTGCGTTCATGGAATATCCGGTTGTTGGCCATATAGATATAACTTTTGTTGTCAGAGCATAGTTTTGTTACATGAGATTACATTATGATATTACATATTTTAACATGGTTGAGCAGACTTCATGAAGACATGAGTATCGACATGGTTGAGCCATTCAAGCTGTTATGTAACAACAACATATAAAAACGGATCATGACTATGTTCTAGAGGCGTCTAAAGAACACTATTTCCTTACCCCATGTATCTTCTAAACACTATTTCCTTACCCTATGTATCTTATGAACACTAGCTTGCAAAATTTTCACTCAAGCTTTTCCCTCACCCTGGTTTTACTTAGCAAACTTTTGTTCTTTCAATGGCAAGTTTGAGGGGGAGCGTTAGAATGTACACACTGTTAGAGTACATACTAGGTTTTTGTATATAGGTTTTCTTGTACATATATTTTTCCTTCTTTGTATTTTTATTTGTATTGAGGGCGCTTTTGTATAATGGTTAGCCATTTGAGGTAGCTAGCTGTTAGAGGACATCTAATGGCTAGTTCAACTAGCCATTAGATCTTCTCTAATTGTTAGTGTTAGATCCCTCTAAATAAGGGGCATATGCCCCATTGTGATTCATTCATCTCAAATGCATTTTTTGTTGATCACGATAATTCATGAATAAAAAATTTGGTCTTAATTATAATTCGTTGTCTCATTTTTTGTGCCATTTCATTACACAGTTGATTTCGCTTGGCTGGCATCCTTGGACTGTATACACAACTATTTTTAAAGAGAAAGGAGTTTCAGCTAGTTTCATGATGCCACGTGCAGAAGTGATGAAGAGTCGTGCTTCAATCTATTATGGGAATGTTCATACATTAAACAAGAATATCTCCATAGCATTTTGAAAGGTGGCTATCTATTTCTACTAGGTCAGCCTATAAATGGAGATTATGTAAAAAGATCTAACCCATCAAAAGACAAGAATATCTCCATAGCATGCCCTATGGATTTTCCATTCCAACGACATAATTCTCAATTCATATATGCAGTACCCTCAGTGGTAGGCATTTTTCTAACACTTTTTGCCATGTAAACATTTTAAAATTATTTTTTTTCTGTTTCTTCATCCTAATTGTCAACAAGATGCTTGGTTAATCTTTTCATTTTTTTTCTTATTTAATTATAAATGGTAAAACAGGGAACTTGTTTGCTTTAATATTATTTAAGTACACATTTTTAAGAAAAATCAATTTATTTTACATGTAGACTTCTTTTTATACATTTGTTGATTTTATTTATTCTCGTAATAAAATTTTGACATAAGCTTATCAATCTAGATGTATAGTAATGATAATATTTGTTATGGTTCTAGAGATGAAATTGCATGGCTCAACTTGATTTTAAAGTAAAGGGTTTAATTGGGTTGGATCTAGCAGTTTCAATGAAACAAAAATGGAACTGTTTTTTTTTTTACTAAAGAAAGAGGAGGCCAAGATAAATTAAGGTGCTATAACCCCATTAATACCGCTGACATGGAGTGAGAAAATTAGTCGGGAAGGATAGATGTGCTAGTAAATGTTGCACAATTTTAGCATCAGATCTCAAGTTGGAACATGTTTTTTTCTGGGACTAGGTCTAGGAGACACTACATATCTACCACACATTGACAGGCTTCATGTTGTTAAAACCCACCCAGCTTTGACCTTGTGGCAATGGCTGCAAGGGATGCCTCTTGTGGTTTTGAATCATGATCTTCCCATGTCAGGTGACAAAACATGGTCACTATTAACCAGGAAGGCGGATTAATGATCTCATGTTAGATTACTGCCAGGAGCTCATCAGCTTGCCTATCAGACACAGAAATCCATAGCTTAGAAAAACATGGCTGGATATGGATACGTGATAGGGATTTGCAAAAGTTGGACATGAAGACAGGGATATATATAATTAAACTCATAGCTTAAATTTATAAAAATGCCTAAATTTTAATAAATAATTAGATAATCATGATTAGTTTTGGGCCCTAACCAAACCCAAAATATAAAGCACCATAAAGAAGTTCATAAACTTTTAAGCTTACAACCTCCCACTAATTCTGCATTGTAGAAAATGAAACAGATTTGAATGAGACTTTTGATTTCAAATTCTTTTCATTGAAAATGAGTCCATCCTGCATCCACTCCTGATAATGAATAAAAGATAATATTTGCAGTTAAACAATATAATAGATCATCAGCAAAGAGCATATTATTTAATTCAGTTTCATGAAAGAGATAATATGCACGGACACATTTGGAAAACTAACGTTAGATTGAGAGGATGAATGAGCCTTTCAATTTCAAAGGACAATTCAGGAAACTAAAAAAATATGTTTTCCGAAACTAAAACTCCGTGGGCTTACCCCTTGCCCCCAGGGAGTCGCCACGCTTTGGCTTGCACAAGGGGTGACACCCATGGGATTTGAACATAGACCGCCTGCCTAGCAGCCTAGGCCCCATCCCACTGCTCCAAACCCCTTTGAGGCGATGATGGATGTTAACTTGAGGTTTGTGTTTGACAGTTTACAGGAAATCTATGGCCCATATGTATTTCAAACAAGTGAGCCCCAATTTTGAGATTAGGGCTAAAAGAGTTGGCCCCTAAATAGAAATTTCCCTATTCTTGTAGTGACAGGGTGATCCAAGATAGATCCTGACAACTGACAAGCAAACCGGCATAGTTGTGCTACCACTTGTACCAAAACTTTTAACATTTTCTCAATTTTCTTTTTCAGTAAACAAGATATTACGTAGTGGTAGCACAACTATGAGAAAACATAGTTGTTTACTAAAAAGGAAAATTGAGAAAATGAGAAAAGTTTTGGTACAAGTGGTAGCACAACCATGCAGGCTTGCTTGTCAGTTGTCAGAATCTATTTTAGATCACCCTATCACTACTCCTAGAATAGGGAAACTTTTATGTAGGGGCTAACTCTTTTAGCCCTAATCTCAAAATTGGGACTCACTTGTTTGAAATACATATAGGCCATAGATTTCCTGGAAACTGTCAAACACAAACCTCAAGTTAACAACTTAACATCCATCATCGCTTCAAAGGGGTTTAGGTTCAAATCCCATGGGCATCACCCCTTGTGCAAGCCGAAGCATGGCGACTCCCTGGGGGCAAGGGGTAAGCCCATGGAGTTTTATGCTGCCAGGACAGTGATCGTAAGTATGATCCTGGGGGCGGTTTCTCCATGTAAATATAAAAAAAAAAAGTTAACATCCATCATCTCGAAAAGCATGATTTTTTTAGTTTCCTGAATTGTCCTTTGAAATTTGAAGGCTCATTCATCCTCTCAATCTAACGTCAGTTTTCCAAATGTGTTCGTGCATATTATTTCTTTCCTGAAACTGAATTAAATAATATGTTGTTTGCTGATGATCCACTATATTGTTTAACTGAAGATATAAGGTTAAAGTTAGCACAGGGAAACAAGCATAGCAATTCTCCTATGATCTAGGCACACCAACTTAAATGTCACTCACCATGCATGCCCAATGGTGCTTCAATGGATGCTACATGATCAAATCATACATATTTTCAAGTGCCCAAGGTGTTGTGGTAGGCACTTCGTAATAAAGCTACAAAGTTTATGTGAGAGAGCATGTCATCCAACAGTATATGATAAGAATTCCATCATATCTAACGAAGCAAATCATTCGTTATATTCCACAGTTGTCATCAAATGGAAGTTATTCTTCCATTATTATCTTAATAGGATTTGCAAATATTTCAATGAGTTAATATGCATCAGTTAAATTTTCATGAGAAAAAGATTTGATTTATGATATCATCTTTGTGCGTCAAATTCTTCTGGTCCTAAAAGTGCTTATGAACCAATGTGATACCTGGAAAATTGTTCCTAGCTTCTTCAATGCTTTAGCCCGTAGCTTTAAGATATCCTTTGGAACAGTATGATCATGAAGAACCTGCAAGATGCGATTCTACATATAATATACTGAAGTACATAAAAAGGGTTCATTCAGTTGAAGCGGAAAATGAATAGGTAAATCATCCTTGTCATCAATGGTAGTTGGTCTCAGGTTCAATCAGATCTAGGATACCAAGCTTGGAACACATTTGCAAACCAAAAAGTAGGTCACAGTTTATTCAACTTCTGGAAATATGTCGACTGACTAGGCCATCAAGAATACTATGTCCCAAATTGTCAGCTAACCAAAGGTCATGCAGTTTGCTGAATATGGATCATCATGGTAGAGACCCATGATCCAAGATGGTGGATTTGGGTTGCTGAATAAAAGTAGAGAAGTCAATAACCATGACTTAAGGTTAACTACTTTTATCTCCCCAACATTAGATTTTGTTGTTTACTTTTCAAGTCACGTTCTTATGTTTGGCAGCGATATATTTTTAGCCTGTTCAAGCGGTGCTAATTGTGAAATACATATTTCCATTATGCTACAGAAGTTCTTGTAGTTGTCATTTTCTTTAACTAAAAATAATTTTTAATCATCAATTAAAGGCATTTAGATTTGGAGGGCTAGTGATGCAGTGGAGGTGTCGGCTGTGAAAACACCCGTCGGCTTAAAAGTGAAAGCTGTTGCTTTCTGATGGTGTGATACGCAGGAATGGGAAAAGAACGCCCCACCAATAATCGGTGTGGCTTGCTTTTATTTGATTGTAACAGTAAATCCAAGGAACAACTAATAGTGGCTGAACAAATAAATGGAATAACAATGTAAAGGAAATATGCGATAGGGAAAAGTAAAACTGCTGAAAAAAAAGGAAAAAAAAATAAGCGGCTGTTAAGCTTTAATCTTCTGTGTCCACGCACAAAACCCTAGGAGAGGGTTTTAAATAGTCAGCTGGCGGATCCAGGTCGTGGGTCCAGTCATGGACCCGAGACGGGATCCGGGCCTTCTTCTTGCTGGATCTGGGTCGTCCAGGTCGGAGTGCCTCCTACTCGTCTGGAGTAGGTACGCAGGGGAACCACTTCCCCAAGTCTCGGTACCGTGTTCTGGATCGGATCCACTGCATGGGTCCGATCCTCAATCCCTTCATGCAAGTCGGGTCCGCCGCCTGGGTCAGACTGTATGGACCTGGGTCCATCCTGCTCAGCATCAGCTAGACACCACGTGAAACAATATTCATATACAGTCACAGTTCTTCAGTACAAGCCAATTTTTAAATTTCACCGTTCATCCATTAATTTAATACCTATAAATTACCATTTGTATTTGAAAAAATAAACATGGTTGGCATTCACGAAACTCAGGCTCGGATTGGCTACATGCAACTCGGTGACTTAAACGAGTCACAGTTTTTTATTTAATGTACTAAAAATGAATATTAAACATATTTATAGTTTCACACTGTACAAATTAAATAATCTAAGTTTCTAAACCAATCATAAAAATACGAAAATTAGATTTAAGTGAAAGTGCATCGTATACTATATTTTTCAGCGAGTTTATAACTTAAAAATCAAGTTCAACCTTAATGCCCAAAAGTTACCTAATTCCCAATTTCTGCGAGGCAATATTGTCAATTGGGTCTGTAGAAAATAAAAAGGGGTTTTATGAGCATTTTCACCATTTTCATATGTTTCTAAACATGAAATTATGTTTTGAATGATTCTAACAGGTCATTAGAATTCAAGAAGCAAATAGACTGTATTCAATAACCCAAATAATAATGTTGTCATATTTTGTTTAACGAGTGGCATTTTCATCATTTGCCAATCATGAGAAACTATCCTTCTCCTTCATATATGTTTCACCTGTTCATGGATGTTGCATGTGGGTCTCCTTTTATTAGGGATGCAAATGGTGCAAGAACACGAACTCCTCAAGGATGTTCACTAGATCACCAACAATGGACACTCAAAGAGTTCCACTAAAAATACCGAAATGAACACTCAAAAGAACCACAAGGGTTCATACACAAATACCTACTAAATGGGTTTCAATAACAAAAGGAAAAATAATATTTTTATTGATTATAATCCACACTAAAAACATACAATGAGAGGGGGCAATGCCCCATATTTATACACAAAAAGGAAGATGAGAAGAGAGAGTTGTTGGGCTCCCAACTACTCTACTTAGAGCTATTGAGAGTCCGCCGACTCTCTTTTGTATTGACTAGTCAATGCTTTGACTAGTTCAATACAAACCAAACTAAAAAAAAAAAGTTAAACTAAAAATCCTAGTTAATCCTAGTTATGATACATTATTTTTAACACTCCCTCTCAAACTTACGATTAGATAATCGAAAGTTTGACTAAGAGAAAGTGAGATCTAAGAGTTGCGAGAGGTTTGGTGAAGAAATCTGCCAATTGATATTCTAAAGAAATATAGGGAAGATCAATAGTGTCGTATAGGAATTTCTCTCGTACATAGTGACAATCCATTTCAATGTTTTTGGTTCGTTCATGGAAGGTTCAGTTGCTGACAATGTAAATAGAACTTTTGTTGTCACATGAGAGAGACTTTCTGTTGCTTCTTGCACCTCCAAAAAATCAACGATTCATTTAAAAATATACAGAAACCAGTAGTTGAGTGTCAGTTATTTGGATCTCCTCTCCAGTCAGCATCAATATAAGCAATTAAATCTAAGGAGGAAGAAGCAAACAAGAAAAGTCCTTGAAAAACAAAAGTTTTAATATATCTAATAATATGCAAAACAACTCTCATATGAATAGTGGTAGGAGCATATTGAAATTGGCTTGTTGTGTGAATTGCATGCGCAATGTTAAGTCTCGTAATTGAGAGATATGACAGTGCCCCGACAAGTTATCTGTAAGGTATTGGATTTTCAAATGGTTCTCCATCATCAATCTTCATTTTGACATTGACAATTTCGAGAGTGTCGACCTTCTTCTCATTTGAGATACCAGACCTGTCAACAATATGTAGAGCAAACTTAGATTGAGTTAATAAATAACCTCTAAAAGAATAAGCAACTTCTATACCAAGAAAAAAATAAAAAAATCTAAATCAGTTATTTCAAAATGTGTTTTGAGAAACCTTTTAATGTTTTCAAGTCCCTGCTTATCACTTCCTCGTCCATGTAGAAGAGAAGGATAATAATACCTGCATCAAAAATCTTAACAAACAAAGTTGTGTCAGTCAGACAAGATTGTGTCAGTCAGACAAGATTAAAAACTAAATTCAAGCATAACTTGACTAAACTTGTAACCCCCCAAAATTTCAAGCTTGCAAACCTTTCGAAAAAAAAACAGACAAGAGACTAAAAAGGAATTTCTTCATCTCAGAGATGGTTTACAAAATCAGCGGAAGACTATACTTTTATTAATTTCGAAAAGGCAAGCTGACAACTTTGAGCGCGTTAGCTAAAAGAACCAAAACGCACAACACATGCTACTTGCAAACACTTGGAAAAGCCACTTTCATTTAAGAAGTTCTCCAAATAATACAAAATTCGGATATCCCAAGGAAAATCCATTACAAAACCCCAAACAACAGGACGCGAGCTAAGAACAGGAAGAAGAACGTCTTGGAGCCATCTTGCCATCGCGCCATCGCTTGTGGTGTACCTAATCATCACCTGTACCCATAAAATGAGTTAGTTTTGCGAAAAACTAGTAGGTGCACAAGAGAGACTACAAGGAACTGAATTATGTAATTTAATTCAGTAGGTTACGCAGTTTAAAGCAGATATACAGTTAAACAGGTAAGCAATGCATGCAGATAACTAGTGCAAACGCGTAAGTAGTGCAATCGAACAAGTAGTGCAAGCGAATAAGTAGTGCAAGTGAATCAGTAGTGCAAGCGAGTCAGTAGTGCAAGCGAGTCAGTAGTGCAAGCGAGTCAGTAGTGCAGCGAATCAGTAGTGCGAGCGAGTCAGTGGTGCAAGCGAAGCAGTAGTGCAAGCGAGTCAGTAGTGCAGCAAATCAGTAGTGCAAGTGAATCTGTAGTGCAAGCGAGTCGGTAATGCAGGCGAGTCTCACGGCCCAGCAACCAATGTGAACAGACTTTATGTTCCGATATTACTGGCCTGCGGGTACGCGCAGGCAAAACATAGAAACAACTGAGACTAGTTCGGGCGTCTATTATTATATGTATTTTCAATAACCCGAATAGCTAGTTGAGTCCGCTCCAAAGGGGACAGCTTTAGCCGAGAGAGGATTCCCCAGAGGATGAAAAGCAGTGCCACGGATGCATCCAACTTCTGCAGAAGTGTTGAGCTAACTATTGTAGCCCCTTTCCCCTAACTCCAATGACTGGGGAAGCCAGATCATTGCCCGTAGGGTGGTTGTTAACAACCTGTCCATTGGAGTTTTTGTACCGTTCTGTCCTCTCCCTTGACAGAACAACCAGAAGCGAATGGGTGCGTTAGGGGTTGCTTAACTAACGACCCATCCTATGCTGCGATCTTCAACCCACTCGAGCATCTTGCTTGTGAAGGCGAATGTGAGGACATTTATGTGATTACAACATTGTGCCTTTAGCATTGTTCGAGGTCGCACGACCGTCTCATCCGATCATCGCGGTACTAGACGTGTCGTGCACGACTACAAGTACTCTAGTATAAAAGGGGTATAGCTCATCAATACAAGCCTCAACAGGAGTGTTTCACAAAGATGTAAAGTTTATCTACTTTACTTTATCCTTTGAAACAGTAGTACATTGTGCCAACATTATACATGTGATTATCTCGAATCACATCCGCTATCGGGGTATCTATATGTCTCGCATGACTCGATACCAGCCTCGATAGACGGGATACGGGTTTCTCAACAGAACACCTGCTACGAAGTTCGCTCGCTCCCGACTAAACTCTTGTCGCAAGAGGGAGAGTGGTAAATGATCCTTGCATCCTCCACGAGGATGCCCTTAAGGCATCCGCAAAGAGCAAGAACCTGCACGTCATCTGCAATAGCAAGGCAATACCAACACATATGCAAAAGCAAGAGCCTAGGCGCAAAGCGCAACGGCAAGGATTGCGAAACCGCATCCTTGAGTGAAGTGGATACTCATATATATATATATATATATATATATATATATATATATATATATATATATATATTCATTCAATGGTCGCTTTTAGTTTAATTGAACTTAATTCAATTTTCCAAGTCTTCCGTGCAATCTTCCCCTACCTTGGAGGGTTACGAGCTTGTTGACGTCTGCGGACGTACACGATTAACAGCTCGGGTCGCGGAGCGCGAGTGGGATCCGTCGTAGCTGCAAATATGCGATATTAACAAGCAAACTCAGACAAAAGGAAAAGCAAGGCAAAGACTCAACTTCTCCGATACATAGGGTCGGGGCAAATCGTCCAAATTGACTCGAAAAGAAGATGGGGCAGGGTCAAATGACCCTTGCAGCCAAAAGAGGGGTGTAGTCAAATGCGAACAGATGACTCACGCTACTAGGAATTCCTCGTTGGAGACCAACAATTGTAATGATCTGTCCCCATCACGATGTAGCTTCCAAAGATTCCCCGGGCTTGTCGGCCAAGGGTATCGGCTCGCGCACAAAGGGCAGGGGGCCATCGGCCCCTACTAGCAAACAAAAAGGCAGGGGCCATCGGCCCCTGCTGGCATAACCAAAAAGGCAAGGGCCATCGGCCCCTGCTTGCATAATAAAAAGGCAAGGGCCGATGGCCCCTGCTGACAAACAAAAAGGCAGGGGCGGCCCCTGCTGGCACAACAAAAAGGCAGGGGCCATCGGCCCCTGCTAGCACAAACAAAAGGCAGGGGCCGATGGCCCCTGCTGGCAAAATAAAAAGGCAGGGGCCGATTGCCCCTGCTGACAAACAAAAAGGCAGGGGCCATCGGCCCTTGCTAGCATAACCAAAAAGGCAAGGGCCATCGGCCTGCTAGCATAATAAAAAGGCAGGGGCCGATGGCCCCTGCTGACAAACAAAAAGGCAGGGGCCATCGGCCCCTGCTGGCAAAATAAAAAGGCAGGGGCCGATGGCCCCTGCTGACAAACAAAAAGGCAGGGGCCATCGGCCCTTGCTAGCACAAACAAAAGGCAGGGGCCGATGGCCCCTGCTGGCAAAATAAAAAGGCAGGGGCCGATGGCCCCTGCTGGCAAAATAAAAAGGGGCAAGGAGGAGGGGCTTGACCCCTTCCCTGCCGAAACGGAGAGCAGGGAGGGGTGTCGTGCCCCTCCCCTGCTAAAAGGGGGCACAGGGAGGGGGTTTGACCCCTCCCGTGGCCACACAGAGAAGTGAGGGAGAGAGAGAGAAGAGACAGAGAGGGAAAAGAGGGAGAAAGAGGAAGCGATGGCATACCAGGGGGTTTTCGGAGGAAGCTCGCCGAAAAGGAGCTCGCTGGAAGGAAAGGGGGGGGGGGGGGTCGCCGATGTCGGTGGCGGCGGCTGTCGGGGGTCGCCGGCGTCGGTGACCGTGGACGAGCGAGAGAGAGAAACAGAGAGACAGAGGGCGAGTGGCGGTGAGGGGGGTTTCGTGACCCTCCTCCCGCCTGCCTCGCTGTCTTTTAATGACAGCGAGGGGCGGTGGCCCGGGTCGGATCCGGCCCAAACCATTTTTTTTTTTTGATATTACAAAACTTGTCATACCAAGTTTTTTGTGCTGGTTTAATGTAACGACCCCAACTCCTACCTTGGAAAAATGCGGTTTTTTTTTCTAAGAGTTGCAGAAAACTTCCTAGAGACCTGGGGTCCCTACAGTTTCAATTTCAGTTGGATAACCACACACCACAAATAAACTTACATTTATCATCCATAATCAACCAACTAAACTCTTTTATTAATGAATCAATAAGAGTCTCATACTCAATGTCAAAAGTGAAATAACATCTTGCAGGAAATAAAAAGAACTAGAAGAAATAAAAGTAGAGCCACTCTGTCCGTAAGTGAAGCAGTCTGAAGCAATTGTGACTCTCGTATCCCCTCAGAAGCGAGTCAATTTCACTGATTATCTGTGTCTGGAAAAAACCAATAAAAGAAAAGGGTCAGAAATCCGAAGAATTCTGCATACAGGATTCCCTAATGAATCAAATAAGAAAAAAAAACATAAATAGGATCCATGTAATATTTTGAGGAATACAGTTATAATTAATTCATAAGACAATTAACCATTCATGCAGAATTAAACTAAACATTAATCATGAGGGAACACGAAATAAGTAACATTGATCACAATTTAATCAATAGGGCAATTAAATGCAAAAGAGATCAACATCATGCAATGATCAACATAAAACAACCAAGTGAATAGGTAAACATGCATGAACTAATGCATAACAAGAATATGCATGATTTATGTGCGATGCATGAACCCTTATTATCTTTTATTTAAGCTCCCCTCTTTCCATATGCATGCCCTATTAAATGCACACAACTTTAAATTCTTCTTTTTAATTTATCATTGCCCGCGGATACACCAAACGAGTACAGTCCCCGAGGTCAAGTAGGGTTCCCGGGGTAGCTTAACACACAATTTATATTTTATTACCGGGTTCCACACTTAGCACTCGACCGATATCAGGAAACAACACCATCCATCGGAACCTTGGAAAACAACATCCAAAGTCGGGGACACCATGAAAAACAGCATCCACTGGCGTCACTTTATTGGTATACCAAAACAACAACATTTGTATCAAAACACACCACCCCCAGGAAAAGTGGCGGACTCTACCTAAAACCGTGGCTAGGAGAAGAACCTCAATATCGGGTTCGGGGCAACAACGCACACGAAATTTTTGTATCCTCACGGTTTTCCCCAAACCGCAACATCCAAGATTCTCACGCTAATGGTATCAAAGCAGTGACATCAAGAAGAAAATGAATTACACTGTTCTTTACTTTCTTTTATCTGGTTATTAATTCATCTCTTTTACATTTGCAAATTAACATGCAAAATTAATAACATAAGCATGCACATCAACATGCTAAGCTTTTCACGGGACCACAGCCCATGACAATATAGAACAGTGAAATTAAAACCACAACGTCAAATATGACTTTTACAATGCATAAACAAGTAAAGCAATGAGCACACCGACTCAAGGCATCTCACAGCCCATGATGATCCACCTTGATCATTTATTCATTCATATGCAAAAAGCTTAAGAGACATGTCAATGCATTCTCTTCATATCACATGCCTTTCGATGCACAATCTTCAATGCCCATTTAGAGATGTGCATGAAATAATGATATTCATATACATGTATTCATTATTACAATGCATGCTTCCATATAATCATGCCAAATGCACGCTTCCATTCATATATCACTCTACTTAGAACCTATGAGTACTTATGCCAATACACATAAGCATAGCAATAGAAATTCAAGATTTGCACATGCCCACAAGATGTGTAACATTGCATTTGAGTATTGATCATGCATAGTTATTCAAGGCGAATTCCAATTCCAACGTGCACGTAACCGAAGCATTCATAATAGAAAAAATCTGGGAATTTAGTGCACTAAACTGAACTTTCATCAACCTATGACAACATATTTAATGTATACAAATCTTAAGATTTGATCCACATAATCCGGTACATTATCGAAAATTCCTTTGAAATGTGTAACAAGTATGAATCTACATTTAACACATGAGAAAAATTTTCGATTTTCTAATTCAACAAAAACCCTCAAGTGTCTCATTACTTAACATTTTTTTTTTCAAATCTGTCCAAACCGATCCCAGCCGACCCAGTAGGCTGGGCTCTGCCAACATATGGCTGCCCAAACAAACACCAACAATGCCCATTTTTTTTTCAGACTTGAGCCAATACTGATTCTGCTAGAAATTTTTCTTTTTCTTTTTCTTTTTGATAACTACTAGGCACAACCCCTATTAGTCTCAGGTTTAATTAAATGTCCAAAATGATTAAGCTTTAACAGTTTCTAAACAAAAATCAAAATTTCAATACATTATTTAGTTAACCAAGACATATCAGAGTTAAAAATGGATGCAATCTCGATTCATTCTAACAAATCAGGTTCAAATAACTGATTCAGATTGACATAATAAATCTGAAGTAAACTTTATTAACCCCCCCCCCCCCCCAAAAAAAAAAAAAAACTCCACGTCAGTATATATAGCCATAACCAGAAATTTAAAATCATTTTAATTACATGCGTGTGTTAGATAACACCTACTGGACCACTCATGGTTATAATAGAACCCCCTTATATGAAGATGATAAATAGATCTATATGCATCTTAAATAATAAAATGAATGCATTAACAAGAAAGCTTAATTTAAATCCTACGGATGCTCATTAAGTATGATAAACAAGCATATCTAGATAAAATAGTCATGGTAACTTGCTAGGGTAGAGAGCTTATGACAACAATCGCTCCATTACCAAAACCACAGATCACTGTTGTGGGTAAAGAGCTTTGAACCGAGATGCATGCAAATAAAAAAAAACAATCAGTATATCCTGACATAACAGGATCCTACCATGCGTGCATCCTATTACATCACATTATTGGCAGACCATACTCATACGTACCATAAATCCCTTATGCAACAGGGATTCAAAACTAACAGGTGAACAAACAAATCAAAATTTGGTATGTTGAACCACCTCAAATCGTGAACCCATACAAGTGTATTGAGACATGCTGAAAAAATCTGAATAGCTTTAAATTGGAATCAGGGTAAATTCACAATATTGACATTATACAACAAGAAAAATCAATGTATTCATATCCTAATCATGAACTCCCAACAAAACGAGTGATACCCAACTCATATTAAATCACCGATCGAACTTAAAATCAGTTTTAAATCCAGGAACCAGATTCTTAATAGGTTCAAAAAGCCATCCTGAAACCCTAAACCCATACAAGTTGAAATTTCCCTAGCTTGCTGAAACTAAATCCTTCTGCAAGGAGCATGTGAATATGAGCATGTGAAAAAAAAACTCGCAATTTAACCCCATGCGATCCTACCCATCGAAAGCCCAAAAAAAACAGGAATTCCAAGATGAGAGTTCCCAAAAATTACATGGAATCCAGTTTATAGCCCCTTTCTAACCCGATTTCAAGAGAGAGAGCCCGTACCTTTTTGAAGTTTTTCCGGCGATCAGAGGCTGGGGACGCAAAGCAGAGTCGACTGGTGATGCTCCTCTCACTGCCGTGACACGGTGCTCGCTGGAGGTCGGCTATGGTGGATGTGGGTTGCCGCAGCTTTTTCCGGCGACCTCCACCACTCTGATGCACGCCCACACGAGAGAGAGAGACGAGGGAAGAGAGAAAGAGAGACGAGTGAAGAGGGCCCCCTCTCCACTCCCTTTTATCGCCGAAACCCCCCTCTTGCCGAGAGGCACAGGGTTTCGGTTACGGCTGCTGCAACCGACCCCCTTCCTCCTTTCTTGTAATAGCAGGAATCGTGCCCTAGGCATGATTCTTGCCTTTTCCCATTTATTTAAAAGTTACAGCCCGATATCGGGTTTTTAGAAACCCTATCGGGTTACGGATCCGGGTCGGGTCTGACCCGGGTCTAAGGGTTTTTCTTGCTTTTAAATTAAATTTTTTTAATTTTTTTTTGTTACCTACCTGCTACAGGGGACGCGACTCGGGTCCGAACCCGGGACCCGGTGCAGATTCGTTGATTATTAGGGTCCACAAGTTTGGACCCGCTACCCATTGTGAAGTGGATCGATGGGCTAGGTCCAAATGGATCCAACTATGGATCCCTTACATATTTTTATTAATCTTTTTATTAATTTATTAAATTATATATATATATATATTTCAAATATGATATAATTTACATATGGATCCTGGATCCGAAAGGTGGATCCCAGGCCCATAACACATAAGTTATATAAAAAAAATCGTGGTTTGAGATCACAAGAGTGATGTTTCTACCTTCACTGGGGATTGACCCCCCTTTTCATCGTGATTATACATTTGAATAGGTACGATGCGTACTGCGGTGAGTAAGATGTGAATTGTGTACTTGCCTCGAACGCGCAATGGCGCGTATAACTCACTTAAATAATAATCATGCGCCTTCACAGGCAAGATGCTCGTTTGGGTTGAAGGACCAAAGCATGAGAATGAGACGACGGTTAAGAAACCCTCCGGCGTGCTCATTCGGAACGGTTCATCAAGAGAGGATGGATGGTACAAAACTCCGATGGACAGTCATATATGGCAATCTCGGGCAAAGATCCGACCTTCCCCAGTCATCGGAGGTTAGGGAAAATCCTTCGGGCCACTTCTGCAGAAGTACGAATGCGCATCCATTGGGCCTTTGTTTGCCTTTGGGGATTTACTCTCTTGGTCACAGACCGTCCCCTTAGGAAGCGGACTCAGTCAGTCATTCGGGGTATAATAAAATACATAGCATAATGGACCCCCGAATCGATCTCGGCTGTTTCTACGTTTTGCCTTGTGCGTACCCACAACGGCCTGCTCAGTAATGAGACAAGATATAACTTATACACATGATCATGAGATATGATGTTGTGACGTGCGTTGCTTGCTTGCTTGTTAGCTCGGTAGTTGGGTATGCTACTCAATGAGCTAGGTACGCCTCTCGAGGTGTTATCCTTGTTGGTCAAACTGCTTACGCAGTTCCTTACTTAGTAATAGCTAGCTTCTCATACTAATTGATTGTTTGTCCTGTGTGAATTGCTTGTGCTACAATAGCTTGTGCCTCACGATTAATGTAATCACTTGTTGATGGATTAAGCCATCCTATGGTACTTGTATATGTATTACGAGTTATTATGAATGCCTGTCATATGCAATTGCTTTGCTTGGCTGGTGGATAGAGTTAGTTACTCTTCACATATTATATCTGTGGGATTGCTATAGTTGCTTGTCTAGCCCTATAATCCTTATTGCTCTTGTACGTAGCTGTCTGCTTTACTAGAGCTTTGCTTACTTCACAACACTTTTGATTAGATCTGCTAGTCTTACTTGTTCCTGCTTGAGCTAATGTTTATCTTGCTTATTGCAGCCTTTGTTTTTTCTTGTCCTTTGCACCCCTACTAGTTTGTTGTGAGACTGACCCATTTCATGGACAGGTGGTGGACATAATTTACAGCTTGCGATGGCACGATGACGCGATGCATTCAAGGCAATGCCCTTTCCTGACGTTGCACTCCTGGGGACTCTTTTGATAGATGTGGTACAAGGTTTCTTTGAAAGCATCTCTTTTGATTATAACTCTGCATTTCTAAAACTATATTACCAAAATGTGGTTCTTCTTTTCATTTCAATAAAATACATATTTGAACTGCAAATCGGTTTGTAAGGGGGAATCTGCTTTTGGTTGTAATGTGCCCAAGGTCTAGGAACTTGTTGTTTTGAACCTGATCTTCAGCTGAACTTCTGTTTTAAACTCTGATAAATGATTGATTTAAAAGCTTTTAACCTTTTTCATAAAAGGTTTCAAGTCCATGATTTTGGGGCGTTACAACTTTTGGTATCAAAGCAACAGGGAAAGTGGTAATCCTTGATCATCTGCCATCTGCATCGCACTGTGAGTATCTATTTCTCTTAAATTGTTTTGTAGTTATTTTAATTAAAGAATGTGTTTTTGCTTAGATGTCGTTCAATAAACTGATCAAATCTATAGACGCATTAACCGGAGCAGTTGAGCAACTCCAAGCGATGGTCCAGAACCTGGATCATAAGGTTGATAGGTTGGTTTGCACGAGCACCAATCTAGAGCGAGGTATCAGCCCTCATGTTTTGTCTGATCCGATGAGCCTTTGGGACCTCGATGGTTGTTATTTTTGCGGAAAGGTGGGGCATTTTGCTGAAGAATGTCACTTTAAACAACGTCGCGATAGAAAGTCTGCCGAAGATAGTGCTGACAACAAGCGTCGACCTGCTAAAAGACAGAAACTAAGTGAAGGAAATGAGCTTCAACGATCGTTAAACCCAAAGTGTCTGAGATGCGATTGTGTTCACTGTGGACAGGCATGTCCTCGAGCCTATGGTGACTGCTTTTATTGTGGCAAGATGGGCCACTTTATCCGTGATTGTCGCATAAAGAAGGTGGATGACCTTCGGCGAGTGGGCAGTACGCCCCAACCTCCTCAGCAATAGTAACAGAACACATAGTAAACGTCGAGTAGACACCTTTGTTAGTCTTAGTTTTAGACTTTTTGTGTGTGTTGTTGCGTATTTTTGTTAAGTCAAGGCTTATCAATGGAATTTTAAAAAGAGTATAACTGGAAACAAAATAAAAATAAAAATGTATTCTTTATTGATATGAAAAACCAATTGCTTAAGAAGCATTGGAGTAAAATACAAGAGGAGCTGCACCCCTTTATATACACAGTTGAAAGAGGACTCAATAGAGCTGTTGGGCACAGTCCAACAACTCTATTGCTAGTCAAGTCTGGACAGGACTTGACTAGCAACAGTCATTCTAGTTCAAACTGAACTAGATGACATAAAGACAAAAAATAAAAATAAAGGAAAAAAATTACAGAAAAGAAAGAAATGAAAAATGTATTTATATATATATATATAATATTATTATATATACATATATGTACAGTTTTACATTTTAACACTCCCCCTCAAACTTACGGTACAATGAGCGAAAGTTTGTCTAAGAGAAAGTGAAATCGGGGAGCAGCGAGAGGCTTTGTAAAGAAGTTTGCTAACTGATATTCTGAAGTGACATATGGCAGATCAATTATCCCGTGTAGATATTCCTCTCTGATGTAGTGACAATCCATTTCGATGTGTTTGGTGCGTTCGTGAAATGTTCTGTTACTGACAATGTAGATCGCACTTTTGTTGTCACAACACATTTGTGAAGCTTTTGTTGCTTCAACTCCCATGTCAGCAAGCAGTCGCCGGAGCCAAACTACTTCCATGGTCGTGGTTGCCATGGCTCTGTATTCAGCTTCGGTGGATGAGAGAGATACCTTCTGCTGCTTTTTACACCTCCACGAGATTAATGATTCCCCTAAAAAGACACAAAAGCCAGTGGTTGAGTGTCTGTTATTGGGATTACCTCCCCAATCAGCATCAGTATATGCAACTAAATTAAGAGAAGAGGAGGAAGATAAGAAAAGTCCTCGTGAAAGAGAGGACTTGATGTATCTGATAATACGCATGACTGCTCCCATATGAACAGAAGTAGGAGCATGTTGAAATTGACTTCCTGTATGAACAACATGTGCTATATCTGGTCTGGTAATGGATAGATAGGAAAGTGCCCCGACAAGCTGTCTGTAAGGAGTAGGGTCTGCAAGAAGTTCTCCATCATCAATCTTCATTTTAACATTAACAACTTCTGGAGTGTTGACTTTTTTATCATCAGTAATACCAGACCTGAAAACAATATCAAAAGCAAATTTAGTCTGAGATAATAAATATCCTCTAGGAGAATAAGCAACTTCAATGCCTAAAAAATATCTCAACAAGCCCAAATCAGTCATTTCAAAATGAGATTTAAGAAGTGTTTTGATTGTTTCAACTCCCTGTTTATCGCTTCCGGTGATGATCATATCATCCACATAGAGAAGAAGCACAATGATTCCTGCATCAGAATTCTTAATAAACAAAGCAGTGTCAGTTAAACAGAATTGAAAACCAATATCAATCATAACACGACTAAACCTATCATACCAAGCTTTTGGTGCTTGTTTAAGTCCATAAAGAGCTTTTTCTAAGCGAAGGACTTTACCCTTAGGAATACTTAGACCAGGAGGGGGTTCCATATATACTTCTTCAACTAGCTTTCCATTTAAAAAAGCATTTTTGACATCCATTTGAAAAATAGACCATTTTTTGATAGAAGCTAAGGCAATTAAGGTTCGGACAGTAGTCATACGAGCCACCGGAGCAAAGGTTTCTTCATAATCAATCCCATATTCTTGGGCATAACCTTTGGCTACTAAACGGGCTTTATATCTTTCAAGAATACCATCACTCTTGGTTTTAATTTTATAAACCCATCGACATCCTATAGTTTTCTTCCCTGGAGGAAGATATTGAATATTCCATGTAGAAGCCTTTTCAAGTGCATCTAATTCAACTTTCATGGCTTCTATCCATTTGATATCATTTTTTGCTTGAAAATATGTGGATGGTTTTTCATATGAGTGAATTAATGCAATAATTGCCCTATATGTGGGTGAGAAAGACTCGTATGATACAAACTTTCCTGGAGGCCTCGAGATTTGGGTTGATTGTCTAGTTGGAATGTTAGAATATTTCTCAAGTGCACATGGAGGATTAGACTCTTGTCGCCTGGAATATTGAATACTAGTATCTCTATGAACTTCTTCATTTTCAACATTAAGATCAATAATTCTTTGATCATCATCAAAGTTACAGTCAAGGTCATATTCATCAGATGTTGATGTTAGATCTAGCAAAAAGGAGTACTCAGTGACGTCTTTTAATTTTCTAAAATCAAAGAAGCTCTCCTTTTCAAGAAAGGAAACATTTCTAGACACATAGTTTATTATTTTTAAAGTCAAAACATCTATAACCTTTCTGGTTTTCAGCATATCCTAAAAAGGCACAGGGAATCGCATGAGGGGAAAGTTTATCATTTTTGTCAGTAAATATGAAACATTTGCACCCAAATATTCTTAGTCTAGAGTAGTCTGGAGAAATGTTCATAAGTTTTTCAATGGGAGTGATATTTTGTAACGAAGAAGATGGCATCCTATTAATGAGATAGGTGGCAGTTAAGGCAGCTTATGCCCAAAAGTCTTTCGGGACTTGATTTGCTATTAATAAAGTCCTAGTGGTTTCTATAATATGGCGATGTTTTCGTTCTGCCAGTCCATTTTGTTGAGGTGTATAAGGACAAGATCTTTGATGTGTGATGCTATGCAATTTAAGATAATTTTGAAAATCTGTGGATAAAAACTCTCCCCCTGAATCTGTGCGAAAAATAGTAATATCATTTTGAAACTTGTTTTTAACCATATTATAAAAGTTTGAAAGTATGAAAATACTTCAGACTTATGTTTGAGAAAGTACATCCACGTATGTCGGGAGAAATCATCGACAAAAATAACATAGTAAACAAATCCTCCTTTAGAAATTACTGGTGCAGGACCCCAAACATCCGAGTGTATTAATTCAAGTGGTCTTGAAGAGAAAAAGGTTCTGTTCTGAAATGGTAATCTTTTCATTTTGCCGAGAATATAATCTTTACAATCAAATGATTCAGAGTTACAAAATTTCCCTAGATTTGGAAAATGTTGGATTTTGGCTATATGTGGGTGACCAAGTCTCTTATGCCACAGTTCCAACTCTATTTTTTGAATATTATAACAAAAAGCTTTCTTCGGCATTTCCAAAAAATCCATGTAATAAAGTCCTTCTCTATGGCCTTCCCCAATCAGCTTGCCTGACTGGCGATCCTGTACCCAACAACCATGAGAAGAAAAAGAAATATTACACCCATAATCAGAAATTTGAGATACAGATAAAAGATTTAAATTTAATTTGGGAACATGTCTAATTTCTGGAATAAAAAAAATTTTGTTTTATAAATTTTTTCAAAATTTCCTATTCCTTCTATTTCAAGAGAAGTCCCATCAGCAGTAAAGACCTTTGACACACTTGTTTTATTTTTAACACATTTGGATAGACTTTGATTATTTGGGGTCATATGAAAAGATGCACCAGAGTCAAGAAGCCAAAAAATTTTACCTAGATCAGAAAAAGATGAGGCTGCTGCGCCGGTTGAAGCTTCAGATGAGGAAGAGGCACCTTTGATGAGAGGCTGAAGAATCTCCATTAGTTGGGCCAGGGAAACTGGTGCATCCTGATCTTTAGGCTCCGATCCAGCAATTGTAGCTCTTTTTCTCTCAGCTCCTTAAGTTTGGGACATTGTGGCCTGTAGTGTCCCGGTTCATGACAGTGATGACAAATAACTTTCTTCTTATCATAGTCACCATTTTGTCGGTTAAAGTGAGGAGGCCTATATGACCGAACATGATTCCCTGGTCTAGACACGGCTAAAACGGAATCATCTTCAATTTTTAAAGAACCTTTCCGGAGACGATTTTCTTCCAGTGTTAACTCTTCAATAGTTTCAACAATAGAAGGAATTTTTCCCCGGTGAAGTAGGGCCGATTTAGTGGTTTCGAATTCCGGCCTTAATCCAGTGATAAACTGGTAAAAATGTTCAGCATTGAGTTGTTTCTGACGAAGCTCGATGTCTTCGGCACAATGCCACTTTGGTTCTAAAAGGGAAAGTTCTTCCCAAAGTTCGGACAACCCATTGTAATATTCACGAATAGTTTTGTCTCCTTGTGTCATCATTCAAACTTTTTCTTGGAGGTTGCACACGTGTGCAATATCTTTAAGGGAATACATATTCTTAAGGTATTCCCATGCCTTATCGGCATGATCAAATTTGGCAAGACTTGAGCATTTTTTAATGTCAACGCTATTGATAAGCCATGACATTATCTTCGCATGAGATATTTTCCATTCTTTCCATTTCTTCTCGTATGAGGCAATAGCCTTGATTTTCTCTTCTTCCGATAGAGGGACCTCTTTATCTCCCTCCTTTTTAGTAAGAGATAGCTTAGGTTCCGAATCGGAACCATCCACAATCCCCCATAAGCCTTTTCCCCATATATGGTGCTTCATGATTGAAGCCCATGTTACATAGTTCGTATCGCTTAGTTTCATAAGCATGATGGTGACTTTATCATTGTCATCCATCGATTACAAGGAGAGAAAGAATAGGGATAGAAGAGAAACAAGAAGGAAAATGAAAAAGAAAGAAAAAAAAACAATACAACAAGATGTGAAATCTTCTCCAATGAAGTGATAAAACACTTCTCTTCAAGTGGCGAACACTTTTGCAAACGGGCACGAAAACCGAGGCAGCTTTTCCTCAAGATTTAGTACTTCCGCGGCTCTGATACCATGAAATGAAATGGGGATCTTCAAAACACGAGCTTAGATTAACAAGAGCAAGTGTCAAGAATGACACTAAAGCATAACCCTTAAAAAGGGTATAACTGGAAACAAAATAAAAATAAAATGTATTCTTTATTGATATGAAAAACCAATTGCTTAAGAAGCATTAGAGTAAAATACAAGAGGGGATGCACCCCTTTATATACACAGCTGAAAGAGGACTCAATAGAGCTGTTGGGCACAGTCCAACAGCTCTATTTAGAGCTGTTGGAATGTGTCAGTCCAACAACTCTATTAAGAGCTGTTGGACTGTGTCAGTCCAACAACTCTATTGCTAGTCAAGTCTGGACAGGACTTGACTAGCAACAGTCATTCTAGTTCAAACTGAACTAGATGACATAAAGACAAAAAATAAAAATAAAGGAAAAAAATTACAGAAAAGAAAGAAATGAAAAATGTATTTATATATATATAATAATATAATATTATTATATATACATATATGTACAGTTTTACATTTTAACACGTATGACTTTGGTGTCTTTGTGATCTTAATGATTGTGATGCTTATTAGGTGAATGACGTGTCACACCTACAACTGATTAGTTTTTGGGGTAGTTGACTCATTACGCCTATAGATGATTGACTTTTAGGTGTTTGACTTGTACGCCTACAAATCATTAGTTTAGATCATTTAGATATATGGCACCTCACGACTACAAACAATTAGTTTTTGATGATACATCACGCCTACGTAACTGTGTTGCAGAGAGTTTTGCATTATGATTAGTTGTGTGATTACATCATCTCTGTATAGCATGATTGATGAATATCATGAGTATTGGATTAAGATGTCTTGTAGATATGTGCGTGTGTTTCACGCTGAAGTGGTCGAATGCGATGTGCTTCGAGGTAAGAATTGTGGATATGATGATTAGAGTAATTGCACATACAACTTGAATCCTGTGAATGTATTGGATTACGTAGGAGCTATGTAAGATGAAGTTAAGTTGATTCATAATATATTATCTGCGTATTTCTATGTATAGAATTCATGCTTTGATTGCGCATGCTTTGAGGTCCTATTTGAGGATATTATGTTTCTTGTGGCATTGATGAGTTGCGTAGAGTAAATCTTCTATATGATGTGATTGTCATGCCACCTGAATAGAATTGTTGGTAGCATGCGATGAATGTTTATATTTGATATATGATTATGGTTCGTGGAACCTTGTTGGAAGAATGTGTGATTTTGTGATTTGTTTTGCCATGTGAAGTGATACGATGCATATTGTTGGTATATATATGCTTATACCCGTTTTGGTGGTTGCTGACCCCGAGTGCGGTCAATTGTTTTAATCAGTCGATCGTCTTAAAGCATGTATCACTGTGTATGGCGCTTGTTGAGAATCTGATCTCCAATGGATTATCTGCGAGGGGGGTGTATGACCAAGATCAGGTGACCCACTAGAGTGGTAGAATTCTGTGAGGACATGCACTGTCCAAGACCGGGTAGCCGCAAAGACGGTGAACTGTGAGGAAGTGTATGGTCCAAGACCAAGTATACCATCTAGGGCGGTAATTCCTTGTGAAGTCGTACATTTTCCTAGACCAGGTGATTCGGCGTGGATCTATAGATTTGGCTTTCTGTTTTAGCATGATTATATGCCCAGCTCAGATGTGAGAATTAGATCTGTATTGATTTTTAGATCTTGATCATGTTTTCGACCCTCTATTGGAAGGGTGGGCTTTTATGAGAAAGTATGTTGCCTTAAGTGAGTCTTGATAGGTGGCAGTTGGCCGCATTAGGCCTTGAGAGAGTATAGATTGTGTTTATTCCTGACGCAGAGTTTGTTAGAGTTTGCGAGTATGACACACGACGTCTTGATGATGATTTAGAGACCCCGTTCAAGGAACGTAAACTAGAGCAATGTCTCGTTTTGTCTCTTCATCCCTTATCATGTCAAGTAGAAGTTAAGGATTAAACCTTTCCTATTGGTCTTCTACTAGACTCGTTTTCTTTGACGACTCGTCGTGCCTCTTCATTCTTGAAGATAGAGAATAGGCATTCTTATAGCCTTCTGCTAAACTCCTTTTCTATTCACGGCTCTATGAACTCTTGCGAAGACAAGTGTTAATGATTTCACACATGCGTTTTGTTCGAACAAGTTGTTGATTTCAAACCTTTCTCTGGGACACATTATGTGTTGTCCTGATCCCTACAAAAGCTTATGTGTTTGGGGGCTTATGTGCGCACGTGCATCCTAATCTACCTAGTTTCCTTGGGTTGCGGTCTAGGCAGATCACCTTCTTATGAAATTTCGAGGACGAAATTCTTTTAAGGGAGGTAGGATGTAAAGCCCGTGAAAAAAAAATCGTGTCCGACTCGTGTCAGACACGTGCCCTGCACGTGTCAGACACGTGTTGGGGGTCTGGGCTTGTCGGGCCCGGATTTGGGCCGGATCCGAGCTCAACCCGGACCTGGGTTCTCGAACTCTCGAGAACCTGCGTCTTTTAAAAAGACGCAGGCGTCTCGGGCGAGGGTTCAAAACCCTCGCCCCTTCTCTGTCTCCTCTGCTCCGATCTCCCCCCTCACGCTGCCGCCGGCGATCAGAGACGCCGACGAGCGTTTCCGTCCGGCAGCCTCCCCGGCGACTGACGATCTTCGCTGCCGACCTCTTTCCCCCCCTTTTTTTGTTGTTTTTCCCTGCGGCTGCTGCCGAGAGGCGTTGTCTCCCCTTCAGTCGCCGGCGACTCGCAGCCAGCATCCCCAGCGACCCGAGCAGCTGCCGATCATACCCCCATTGCTTCCTCCCCCTCCTGTTCGACCGTCGGTTGCGCTTGGTCGGAACCCCGACCGTCACGACTCCCCACTGGTTCTTGCCTTTCTATTGTGTTGGGCTGGTTCCACCCAGCATCAGAGTAGCCCCATGCGAGCAACCCCCCTCCGACGGTCCCGTGGCTTCGGTCTTCAGAGGTAAAACCCCCACCACCCTTTTGGTTCTTGTTTGGTGGTGGTGGACCAGAGCCACCATCGTGGGTGGCTCTAGGTCCACCAGGAGGAGAGGGGTGTCGAGCACCCCTCTTCGCTGTCCCCTCTTTGCCTCCTGGCATGCTGGTGGGTCGGCAGGGACCGAGTCCCTGCCACCACCTTGGGCTTTCGGGGTGTGTCGGCAGGGACCGATCGAGCCCTGTCACCCCCCCCCCCCCCGTCTCTTCTCGCTTGTTTGGGTTGGCAGGGGGCTTCGCTTCCCCCTGCCATTTGTTTTGTTGACAGGGGGTTCCTCTCCCCTTGTCCCTTTTTGTTTGCCTGCAGGGGGGGGGCGAGCTCCCCCCTGCGTTTGTTTTCTCGGCAGGGGGTGGCCCCCCTTCTCGCCTGTTGCTCTCCGGCTGGGGGTTTTGTCCCCCTACCTCTTGTGTTTTGCCGGTAGGGGGCAAAGCCCCCCTTGCTTTCCTGTTTTCGAGCAGGGGCTTGCCCCCTGCATTTTAGTGTTTGTTCTCCGGCAAGGGGCTTTGCCCCCTTGCCTTGTTCTTGCTGCCGGCAGGGGGCTGCGCCGCTGTCTCATGTTCTGACAGGGGGTGTCCCCCTGCCTTGTTGTGGCAAGTGTGGCAGGGAGCCCCTGCTCCCTCCCCTGCCTTTCTTTGTGCTGGCTGACAGGGAGCTTCTGCTCCCTGCCTCTGCTGCTGTTGCCAAGCAGGGCTGAGGCCCCTGCCTCTGGCACCCTTGTCTGCAGGACGCAGAGTTCCTACATCTGCCTTCTGCAGGCAAGGAGGCCTTGCTGCTTCTTGTTTACCTTCGGCATATGCTAACGTTCTAAGCTCTCCAGGTTGAACGGTGGATCCAGCTCGTCCTCTGTGGCTCGAGCTCTCGTTTGCCTACGCTGCATGCGTACGAGGACCCACAACCCCTTAAGGTAAGGGATTCTTGCGTGAAAGGAAAATGAACTGATAAATGCTAAAATAAGAAAGATAACTAAAAGAGGACGATATATGTATACGTATAATGTATATACGTATGTCTTTACCTTCAAGGACGCGGTTTCGCAATCCTTGTCCTCTTTACTTTCCTGCACTTTCCTTTCTGTCGCCGCCGCGCTATATGTGCCTAGGCTTTCTATTCCTGTCTTTACATTTCATGTCTTTTAACTCAAGGACGCGGTTTCGCGATCCTTGTCCTCTTTACTTTCTCGCATTTTACTTTTCTGCTGCCCCGCGCTTTGCGCCCTGGCATTTACTTATGTTTGCCTTGTTGTCCAGGATGCCTGGTCCTCCTTTATGTTCATGCACTTTACCTTCTTGCATTTACTTGTTGCCCAGCGCTTTATGCGCCATGGCCTTTGCTTCTCGCTTTACTCTTCGTGTTTTACTTTCTTGTACTGTCGTGTTTGCTCTTGCACTTGCCTTTTGCTTGTGTTCGTCCTTACCTTGTTGTTGCCTTGCTCATGCATGTATTCTTATCTCTGTCGTATGCTTTCTTTCTTGCTTACGCTTATCGATCTATCGAGGTGCAACCCTATGCCTCGTGAGTTGTCCTTTACACTTGCGTAGTCAGTATGGGATCTCCTACCTCACGAGTCGCTTATGTAGTTGCTTGCTTATGCGTTACGATGATCGAGGTACGATCTCATACCTCGTGAGTAGCCCTAGCGTTCTACCCTCACGGTGCAGTTCCGCCCAACGAGTCTTGCCCCCTCGTTTTGCCTTTGTATTAGTATGTGCATGAGTTTTCTTGTCAGCTTGCACTCCCTGAGTGCAACTTCGAGTGCATAGTGTATATCGTCTCACTTGGCTTACAAGCCACGACACACACTTATGCACTTCAGTTCTCCAAAGACATCGTCTTAGGTGCAAACCTATTTTCAAGATGTATAGCTTGTAAAGCAGAGGTAGCGGCCGGACCTCCCAAATTGATGTATTTGGGATAGATGTGTTACAACCTCAGTTCGCCTATTCGATACGACTCAGATAACCTTGTTTAGGAGCTTGTGCACGAGTAGGGCGGGGATCCTAGCGAGGTACTTGCGCCATCACTAGATCGGCGTTACCTCACCTCTGATATGAGACCTAGTTTCTAGGCTTTCTGGTTCAACCATGTTTGTAGCGCCTTCCTTCGTGAAGGTATTGTTGGATCTCTTACGAGGGATCCATGTTCCTCCTCTTGTAGTTCTACCCTTAGTCATGTACGATATGTTTAGACTACGAAGAGTAGGACGAGAGGTCTATAAGAACCTCTAAACGTGTATTGACATATTGAGCTAATCCTGTTATGTTGATTTCGCCTAATAGGCAGTTTGCTCGCGATTGTCTATAGGATCCGAGCACGATCAGTTGGAACTGGAATGAGTTCACTGTGGGCTTCTATAAAGCAGAAGCATTGGGATTTTCTGCGAGAGATCCATACCCCTCTCATCGTGGTTGTACTTTTGAACAGGTACGTTGCGTACTACGATGAGTAGGATGAGAGGTCTATGTCTGCCTCGAACATGCAATGGCATGTGTTTGAGATCACAAGAGTGATGTTTCTACCTTCACTAGGGATTGACCCCACTTTTCATCGTGATTATACATTTGAATAGGTATGATGCGTACTGCGGTGAGTAAGATGTGAATTGTGTGCTTGCCTCGAACGCGCAATGGTGCGTATAAATCACTTAAATAATAATCATGCGCCTTCACTGGCAAGATGCTCGTTTGGGTTGAAGGACCAGAGCATGAGAATGTGACGACAGTTAAGAAACCCTCCGTCGTGCTCATTCGGGATGGTTCATCAAGAGAGAGGATGGATGGTACAAAACTCCGATGGACAGTCATATATGGCAATCTCGGGCAAAGATCCGACCTTCCCCAGTCATCGGAGGTTAGGAAAAATCCTTCGGGCCACTTCTGCAGAAGTACGGATGCGCATCCATTGGGCCTTTGTTTGCCTTTGGGGATTTACTCTCTTGGTCACAGACCGTCCCCTTAGGAAGCAGACTCAGTCAGTCATTCGGGGTATAATAAAATACATAGCATAATGGACCCCCGAATCGATCTCGGTTGTTTCTACGTTTTGCCTTGTGCGTACCCACAACGGCCTGCTCAGTAATGAGACAAGATATAACTTATACACATGATCATGAGATATGATGTTGTGACGTGCGTTGCTTGCTTGCTTGTTAGCTCGGTAGTTGGGTATGCTACTCAATGAGCTAGGTACGCCTCTCGAGGTGTTATCCTTGTTGGTCAAACTGCTTACGCAGTTCCTTGCTTAGTAATAGCTAGCTTCTCATACTAATTAATTGTTTGTCCTGTGTGAATTGCTTGTGCTACAATAGCTTGTGCCTCACGATTAATGTAATCACTTGTTGATGGATTAAGCCATCCTATGGTACTTGTATATGTATTACGAGTTATTATGAATACCTGTCATATGCAATTGCTTTGCTTGGCTGGTGGATAGAGTTAGTTACTCTTCACATATTATATCTGTGGGATTGCTATAGTTGCTTGTCTAGCCCTATAATCCTTATTGCTCTTGTACGTAGCTGTCTGCTTTACTAGAGCTTTGCTTACTTCACAACACTTTTGATTAGATCTGCTAGTCTTACTTGTTCCTGCTTGAGCTAATGTTTATCTTGCTTATTGCAGCCTTTGTTCTTTCTTGTCCTTTGCACCCCTACTAGTTTGTTGTGAGACTGACCCATTTCATGGACAGGTGGTGGACATGATTTACAGCTTACGATGGCACGATGACGCGATGCATTCAAGGCAATGCCCTTTCCTGACGTTGCACTTCTGGGGACTCTTTTGATAGATGTGGTACAAGGTTTCTTTGAAAGCATCTCTTTTGATTATAACTCTACATTTCTAAAACTATATTACCAAAATGTGGTTCTTCTTTTCATTTAAATAAAATACATATTTGAACTGCAAATCGGTTTGTAAGGGAGAATCTGCTTTTGGTTGTAATGTGCCCAAGGTCTAGGGACTTGTTGTTTTGAACCTGATCTTCCGCTGAACTTTTGTTTTAAACTCTGATAAATGATTGATTTCAAAGCTTTCAACCTTTTTCATAAAAGGTTTCAAGTCCATGATTTTGGGGCGTTACAAAACGTCTCACAGGGGATCTCATCCCAATCGGCGAACTTTACCCTTCGCAGGGTGTCCCACCACTTCTTGGCATCGTCATTCAGACGGTACGTGCCAAAAGATGTCTTTCTATCCTCAGGAACAGACAAGACGTTGAACGCCCGCTCCAACTCCTCAACCCAGTTCTCTGCTGCCTCTAGGTCTACCTTTCCTGAAAAAGTTGGCGGATCCAACTTCAGGAACTTTTCGAAGGAAACGTCACCTGCGTTTGGAGCAATAACGACAGGAGGATCACGACCTGCTGCCTGCGCAGCTGCCTAGGCAGCCTGCACCGCTTGCGCAGCCTGTGCCGCCTGTATAACTTGAGCCGCTTGCACCGCCTGTGCTGTTTGTGCCGCCTGAGCTGTCATGGTCTCGGTCAGGGTATGAACGACCTCCATCATGAAATCTCTTTGCTCCTGCCAGTTTGCGAGAGCAGCATTAGAGGACGAAGCACCTATGCGGGTATAATACGACATCTACAACGCATATCCTTTCTACCAATTAGACTCTTATTAATCCTACCCCCTTAGGGTTAATCATGAACCATAATTGTTCATGTAAACTCACCAAGACTTTTAAATCCACACCAAAGAATATTGAATGATAATTACAATCAATTACACAGAATTTACATAATTTAAGTAAAAGTATTAAATAGCCATACCAGTAAAGAAGACTGCGCTTGAGGACGAGGCACGACTTGCAGACGCTTCCGGACAGGGCTCACATACCAAATTAGAAATTTAACACAAAAAGATGATAAAAGTGTAAGTCTTTGTGGTGACTCTGATACCAAACCTGTAACGACCCCAACTCCTACCTTTGAAAAATGCGGAATTTTTTTTCTAAGAGTTGCGAAAAACTTCTCAAAGACCTGGGGTCCCTACAGTTCCAATTTCAGTTGGATAACCACACACCACAAACAAACTTACATTTATCATCCATAATCAACCAACTAAACTCTTTTATTAATGAATCAATAAGAGTCTCATACTCAATGTCAAAAGTGAAATAACATCTTGCAGGAAATAAAAAGAATTAGAAGAAACAAAAGTAGAGTCACTCTATCGGTAAGTGAAGCAGTCTGAAACAATTGTGACCCTCGTATCCCCTCAAAAATGAGTCAATTTCACTGATCACCTGTGTCTGGGAAAAACCAATAAAAGAAGAGGGTCAGAAATCCGAAGAATTCTGCATACAGGATTCCCTAATGAATCAAATAAGAAAAAGAGCATAAATAGGATCCATGTAATATTTTGAGGAATACGGTTATAATCAATTCATAAGACAATTAACCATTCATGCGGAATTAAACTAAACATTAAGCATGAGGGAACACGAAATAAGTAACATTGATCACAATTTAATCAATAGGGCAATTAAATGCAAAAGAGATCAACATCATGCAATGATCAACATAAAACAACCAAGTGAATAGGTAAACATGCATGAACTAATACATAGCAAGAATATGCATGATTTATGTGCGATGCGTGAACCCTTATTATCTTTTATTTTAGCTCCCCTTTTTCCATATGCATGGCCTATTAAATGCACACAACTTTAAATTCTTCTTTTTAATTTATCATTGCCCGCGGATACACCAAACGGGTACAGTCCCCAAGGTCAGGTAGGGTTCCCGGGGTAGCTTAACACACAATTTGTACTTTATTAACGGGTTCCACACTTAGCCCTCGACCGATATCAGGAAACAACATCATCCATCGCAACCTTGGAAAACAGCATCCAAAGTCGGGGACACCATGGAAAACAGCATCCACTGGCGCCACTTTATTGGTATACCAAAACAACAACATTTGTATCAAAACACACCACCCCCAGGAAAAGTGGCGGACTCTACCTAAAACCGTGGCCAGGAGAAGAACCTCAATATCAGGTTCGGGGCAACAACGCACACGGAATTTTTGTATCCTCACGGTTTTCCCCAAACCGCAACATCCAAGATTCTCACGCTAATGGTATCAAAGCAGGGACATCAAGAAGAAAATGAATTACACTGTTCTTTACTTTATTTTATCTGGTTATTAATTCATCTCTTTTACATTTGCAAATTAACATGCAAAATTAATAACATAAGCATGCACATCAACATGCTAAGCTTTTCACAGGACCACAGCCCATGACAACATAGAACAGTGAAATTAAAACCACAACGTCAAATATGACTTTTACAATGCATAAACAAGTAAAGCAATGAGCACACCGACTCAAGGCATCTCACAGCCCATGATGATCCACCTTGATCCTTTATTCATTCATATGCAAAAAGCTTAAGAGACATGCCAATGCATTCTGTTCATATCATATGCCTTTCGATGCACAATCTTCAATGCCCATTTAGAGATGTGCATGAAATAATGATATTCATATACATGTATTCATTATTACAATGCATGCTTCCATATAATCATGCCAAATGCACTGTCACGGGCCTATTTCCTTCAATGGGCCAGCGCGGCGCGGCGCGACGGTCCTTCCTTACCGCCGCAAGCCTACTCGTCAGCTCGCTTGCCGGTCGCGGAAGCTTGTAATCAGAGTGCAAGAGAGAATGGAGGGAGAGAAATTGCAATCACAAGAAGCAATCACAACGAGGGTAAACAAAAGAAAGCTCAACGCATTTAATTCATTCACAATTTTGCCCGCAGGCGATTACAGTTCAAGTATACGGGCTGCCCCTTCGGGGTATTGATTCACCTGAACCAGGCAGCTTACATCAGACTCAACAAAAGCAAAACAGACTCTAGCGCAACTGTACATTGTAAGTCGCAAGGGAACATGCTCCCCCCTTCAAATCATGCGCCGTCCTCGGCGCCATCTGTTTCGTGGTAAGCCCTGACTTCAGCCGGGTAGCGGTTGTTCATTCGAAATGCAGGCTCCCACGTTGGTTCTGTTGTTTCCTCCCACTGCACCAAGTATTTCTTCGCTTTCCCCAAGTAGTTGACCTTGTGGCGAAGGATCTGACTGAGGTGCTTCTCGGCCCGTTGTGCTGCCGAGGCCCTTTGCATGATGGGAGCGCGTTGTGACACACTGCGTTCTGGGTCTCCATCATCTGGATGGAACTGCTTGAGGTTGCACACGTGGAACACCGGGTGCACCTTGAAGTCTGGGGGCAACTCCAACTTGTATGCCAGCTTGCCCACCTTCTTTGTGATGGTGAAGGGTCCCTCATACTTTCTGAGTAGTCCGCGGTGCCGCCCGCGGAAGATGCCTGTGCGACCATGATATAGCTTCACCAACACTTGGTCCCCAACTTGGAACCCTGCGGGCCGACGGTGTTTGTCCGCCCACTTCTTCATTCTCTTCGCCGCTTTGTGTAAGAATGCCTTCGCCAACTCATTCTGCTCGTGCCAGTCGCGAACAAACTGATAGGCGAAGGATGGCCTTCCCTTTTCTTGTGCGGCAAGAGTGTGCGGGGTCAGTGGCTGCTGCCCCGTGGCTATCTCAAACGGGCTGTGGCCTGAAGATTCGCTCTTCTGCAGATTATAACAAAACTGTGCCACATCAAGGAGCTTCACCCAATTTTTCTGATTGGCACTAACCAAGTGCCTAAGGTACTGCTCCAGTATCCCGTTGATGCGCTCTGTCTGCGGATGGAAGCTTGTTGAAAACAACAAATCAGAGCCAAGTAGCCAAAATACTTCACGCCAGAACTTGCCCGTGAAGCGAGCATCGCGATCGCTCACAATGCTCTTTGGTATGCCCCAGTACTTCACCACATGCTTTACGAACAACTCTGCAGTCTTCTCTGCAGGGCACTCCTTGGAAGCTGAGATGAATGTGACATACTTTGAGAAACGATCCACCACGACCAAAATAGAACTGAGGCCCTCTACCTTTGGCAGACTAACAATAAAGTCCATAGAGATGCTTTTCCAAGGACGTTCTGGAATTGGTAGAGGCTCAAGGAGACCGACAGCCTTCTGGTTTGTCCCCTTATCTTGCTGGCAGATGAGGCATGTCCGCACATACCCCTCAACATCATCTCTCATCTGCGGCCAATAGTAGCCGCGCTCAAGGAGTGCTAAAGTCCGCTCCTGGCCAGGATGGCCGGCCCATAGTGTATCATGGCACTCCTTGAGTAGCTCTCGGCGAAGGCTTCCCCACCGTGGTACAAAGATGTGTCCCCCTTTTGTTACGAGGAGACCGTCCTGTAGCCAAAATCGCCGAGTCTTCCCTGCCTGCGCCAGAGAAACAAGGTGTTGTGCGGTCGGATCCTGCTGTGTACCCTCGCGGATGCGGCTCAGCAATGCACCCTCCAAATGCACTTCAAAAAGCTCTGTGCGCGCAACAGTTAATTCAGCCCTACGGCTCAGGGCATCCGCCACAACATTGGTTTTTCCAACCTTGTACTCTAAGGCAAAGTCGAACTCAGCCAAAAACATCTGCCATTGAGCTTGCTTGGGCGTCAACTTCTTTGGTATCTGAAAATAGCTCGTGGCCACATTGTCCGTCTTGACGACGAACTCGGCACCCAAAAGGTAGTGCCGCCAGGTCCTGAGGCAATACACAATGGCAGTCATCTCACGTTCGTGCACTGTGTAACGCCTCTCTGCATCCTTCAGCTTGCGACTCTCATATGCGATCGAATGACCATCTTGCATAATAACTCTGCCAATGGCAAAGTCTGAGGCATCCGTGTGGACTTCGAAGGGTCTCGAATGATCAGGCAGTCGCAGCACTGACTCTCTCACTAAGGCTTTCTTCAAGCCCTCGAAGGCATCTTGGCACGCTCTTGTCCAGAGCCATACCCGATTCTTCTTCAACAAATCTGTGAGGGGCGCAGCAATGAGGGAATAACCTTCGATGAAACGCCGATAATAATTTGCCAAGCCGAGGAATGACCGCAATTCTGGCACTTTGCTTGGCGGAACCCATTCCTGGATGGCCCTTATCTTCTGCCCATCCATACGCAGCACACCACGCCCCACAACGTGGCCAAGGAAGCTGATCTTCTCCTGCCCGAAGAGACACTTCTCTCGTTTAACATAGAGGTTATTCTCCTTCAGCACCTGAAACACTGTTCGTAAGTGCCCGACATGTTCCTCCATGTTACTGCTGTAGATCACGATATCATCCAGATAGACTACCACAAACTTGTCTAAGTAAGGGTAGAAGATCTGGTTCATTAAAGTTGTGAATGTGGCTGGAGCATTTGTCAACCCGAATGGCATTATTAGAAATTCGTAAGCACCATAGCGGGTGACACAAGTTGTTTTCGGCTCATCACCTTCAGCAATCCTCACCTGCCAGTAACCCGATCGCAGATCTAGCTTGGAAAAGATACGGGCACTGCCTAGCTGATCGAACAAGTCTGCTATCAATGGCAATGGGTACTTGTTCTTCACTGTGACCTTGTTCAAGGCCCGGTAATCCACACATAACCGTTTAGAGCCATCATGTTTCATCTGAAAAAGGACCGGGGCACCAAATGGGGCTTTTGATGAACGAACAATGCCTGCGTCCAACATCTCGTCTAGCTGCCTGCGCAGCTCCTTCAACTCTGCTGGCCCCATACGGTATGGAACCATTGCGGGAGGCTTTGCTCCCGGGGTCAACTCAATCTTGTGGTCGACCTCGCGTCTTGGCGGAAGACGCTTTGGCAATTCCGGAGGCATCACCCCCCGAAACTCCTCCAATAGAGGGGCTAGGGTCGGCGGCACTACTGCTTCTACCTTCCCTTCATCTGCACGCACTGCAACTAAGAATGTCTGCTCTCCATGCTTGACACCCTTCTTCAGTTGCATTGCTGATAACACTGAAGACTTGCCTTTCTGCGTAAGGCACTGCACTGTGTGGGACAGGTCTGATCCCATGATCGTCAACGTGTTAAACTTTGACAGCATCATCACATTCTGGCTTCGCAGAAACTCCATACCCAGAATCACCTTGAAATCGTCCAGGGGCACCACAAAGAAGTTGGCTTTGCCGACCCAACTCCCCACTTGAGTAGCCACATCTCTTGCTTCACCAAGGATGGGCTTGGCCTTAGAGTTTACTGTTTTGATAGTCCTCTGCTTTGGCCCAGTTTTCAATCCCAACCGCTCTGCCTCTTCCCGCGAGACAAAGTTGTGTGTGGCCCCGGAGTCTACCATTGCCGAAGTAGACTTTCCATTCATAATGACTTCTACGTACATAAGTTCCTTACTGACCTGCATGTTCTTAGCTGCGTTAATCGATCGCATGGCGCCCATCCTCGGTTGCATGGTCTTAGTGTCACTGCCTTCAGTATCGCTGCATTCTTCCTGTGCAGCATTGGCTTGCCCGTCGTCCTTTACAAGGCACTTTGGGCATTGCCGGGCGATATGTCTATCACCACAGAACCAACATGTCACAACTGCACCCTTGTTGCTGTTGTTATGCTTTGTGTAGTTCTGTTTCTTTTCGGATTGATGGCGTGTCGACGCCTCACCTTTATCGTTGCGCTGCTCATCCTTCTTGCCTCCGTGGTCAGGCTTCTTCCCAACTTTGGTTGATGGGGTGAAAGGCTTGCGCTGAGTGTCAACTAAGCGCTCAGCCGCCACATATGCATCTTCCAAAATACGGGGGTTACTCCTTTCCACTTCAGACTGTGCCCATGGTTGAAGTCCCACAATGAACCAGTTGAGCATGTCGTCTTCTGGCATGTTAGGTATCTCCAGCATAAGCTTCTGGAACGTTCTGACATAGTCTTGCAACGAACCAGTATGTTTGAGCTCACGAACCATCCGGTAAGTCTGTCTCTGCGTATTTCTTGGCATAAAGTAGTTGCGCAACTCTACTTTGAAGTCGTCAAAGGTGTCTATCACACATTGACCCCTCTCCATGTCATTGCGTTTCCGCCTCCACCAAGCGATAGCATCACCATCAAGTAAGGCCGCTGCAGCCTTGATCCTCAGATCTTCGAGGGACACATTCTGGATATCCAAGTAGTCTTCTACTTGGAACAAGAAGTTCTCAATGGCCCTGCTGTCGCGAGAACCATTGAATTTTGCGGGTCTAGGTACATCAATCATTGATGCTCTCTCACCATTTCCGCCATTCAGGGTCACCGTCCGCTGCAACGTACGGTTCCTCAACTCAAGATCGGTCACTGTAGTCGTCAACGAAGTGACCTGCCCCATTAGTAAGTTCACCTGCTCTTGCAGGCTCGCCACATCATTCAATCCATTGAATGATTCACATGCGCGTGAAATCGCTTCATCATGCGAAGTCACATCTTCCACCAGCTTGTTAACAGTTGCAGCCAACTCTTCTTGGCCCCGAGGTGAACCCATCTCCTCAGCTTCGGCAACTGCCTTGCCCTTGGTGTTGCGTAAGTGTTGATAAGGCGCCACGATGTCTTGCTCACAAATCGCAGCCTGTCGGCGTGTCTATCGACACCGACTCCGGAGTCCCTTCCCCAGCACAAGAACGGGCTCTGGTACCACTTGTAACGGGCCTATTTCCTTCAATGGGCCAGCGCGGCGCGACGGTCCTTCCTTACCGCCGCAAGCCTACTCGTCAGCTCGCTTGCCGGTCGCGGAAGCTTGTAATCAGAGGGCAAGAGAGCAAGAGAGAATGGAGGGAAAGAAATTGCAATCACAAGAAGCAATCACAACGAGGGTGAACAAAAGAAAGCTCAACGCATTTAGTTCATTCACAATTTTGCCCGCAGGCGATTACAGTTCAAGTATACGGGCTGCCCCTTCGGGGTATTGATTCACCTGAACCAGAGAGCTTACATCAGACTCAACAAAAGCAAAACAGACTCTAGCGCAACTGTACACTGTAAGTCGCAAGGGAACATGCATGCTTCCATTCATATATCACTCTACTTAGAACCTATGAGTACTTATGCCAATACACATAAGCATACATGGTATCAAAGCAAGGTTCAAAAGAAAAGAAGATCGTGCACTTTTTCTCTTTGTTGGAGCACCTCAAAAAGTGTGCTATCAAGGTGTGGTGGTTGGAGTGAAGACTCGGTCCTTCATTCAATATTTTAGAAGCATCCTACATCAAGTAGGAATTCATTTCGTATTGTGGTACGCATTTACCTCTTTTTCTATTCTCTCTAATGGGTGAAAAGGATTCGCACTTCTCCCTTGGCTTCAAATTAAATGGAGTGAATTATCAAGTTCGGGCCGGAAATATGGAGGCCCATATCAAAGGGAAGGGTCTTTGGGGATATGTTCAAGGAACTATTCTCAAACCCGAACCTAAAGTTACTATTGTTGAGGAAGGGGAGATTAAGGTCCTTGAAGGGGAAGAAAGAGAGAAGGCTTTTGAAGAATATAATAAGCATGAAGAATGGGAAATGAAAAACAACAAAATTCTTTCGTGGTTCTTTTCTTCCATTGAAACTAAAATCAATGCCAATATTTTGAAGTTTAAGAAGGCATATCAAGTATGGGAATATCTTGAACGAATGTATACGTCAAGAGATTTATCCCATAAATATTATCTTCAAAAGAAGGCTTTGACTCTCCAACAAGGAGAATTGACCGTAAGGGAATATTTTGCCGAGTTATTGGGTATATGGGATAAGTTTGCCCTCCTCAAACCAAAGTGGAGTGGAAAGGCGATTGAGCTAAGGCAAAAACAACTTCAAGAGGATCATTTCTTTAATTTTTTAAATGGGCTTACACCCGAGTTTGAGCAATCTAGATCCTCTCTTTTATCTTCCTTCTCTTCCCCTCATTTGGAAGATGTTTTAACTAAATTGAGTGGAGAGGAAACTAGATTGGGAATGAATAGAACCAATCAAAATGTGTTGGCCGTTCCTTCTAAGAATGAAGATGAAGGAGCTTATGCGGTGTCAAGACTGGGGAACAATGTAAAAACCTAAAAACCTCCTCATTTCAAGAATCAATATCAAGGAGGAAATGGGCAATATGGTAAGAGAGACTATAGCAAGCTTCATTGTCATTTTTGTAAAGAACTGGGGCATATAAAGCCTATTTGCCCTAAATGGAAAAAATTGCTTGCAATGGCTACCACCTCTCAACCAGAAGAACATACATCCTCATCAAATGGATCTCTTTCTCTCCAACAAATTGTTGAAGCCCTTCAACCATTGATTAAAGGATCTATCTCCAGAGCCGCTATGTCCTCTTCACCTCCAGGTAAAATTCTTTGGCTCTTAGATTCAGGAGCATCTTTTCACATGACTCTGAATGCGCTTGCTTTGTCCAATTATTCTAAAAATATTTTACCACCCTTTGTATCTACTACGGATGGGACTTCTCTTGAAATCGAAGGAACCGGTGATTTTGAAAGACAAAATTTTTCTATTCCTAAAGTTAGATTTATCCCAAAATTGAATTTAAATGTGCTTTCCGTCTCTCAACTTTCGGATTATGGGTATGATATCAAATTCTCATCACATAAATGTTGGATACAGGATCGTCAGTCCGGGAAGTTGATTGGGAAAGGCTCTAGAAAGGGTGATCTCTACTTTATGGAATTTTTTCAAATTCCGAAAACATCTTTTTGTAACATTGCCCAACATAAAGATATAAATGTTTGGCATAAACGTCTTGGGCATCCAAATATTGACAAACTCTCTCATATTCAATTTACTAAAACTATGTAAGGAGAACTTCAATTGTAACGATTGCATTTTGGGAAAAATGAGAAGCTTGCCTTTTGGATCAAGATCAACTTTTTCAACTAAGTCTTTTGAAATTGTGCATTCGGATGTATGGGGACCCGCACCCGTTGTCTCTAAGGGAGGTTTTTTGTATTATGTTATTTATGTTGATGATTATTCAAGATATAGTTGGATATATTTTCTTCGACATAAACATGAAGTTTTCTCCACCTTTAAGAATTTTCATGCTATGATTTAAACTCAATTCAATGGAAAATTACAAGTCTTTAAAACCGATTCCGGAGGAGAGTATCTCTCAAATAATTTTATAAGATATATTGAGGAAAATGAAATTATACATCAAAGGTCTTGTCCCAAAACCCCTCAACAGAACGATTTAGCCGAAAGAAAACACAAGCACATCATTGAAACTACAAGAACCTTACTAATCTCTCAGAGAATTCCAAAAAGATTTTGGGTTGAAGCTGCTTTGGCCTCTGTCTATTTAATAAATCGTCTTCCATTCAAAACCTTAAGCCAAAAATCTCCTTTTGAAGTCTTATTCCAAAAAGAACCTGATTATAACAAATTACGAATTTTTGCTTGTAAATGTTTTGTTCTTACCGATAAAAATGATAAGTTATCCCCCAAAGCCATACCGTACCTGCCTTAATACACTCCATGATCTTACATAAAATCAGTAAAGTGTAAATTTCACACTTCAATACACTCCATGATCTTACATAAAATTCATACCGTATCTGCCTTAAGGTTCGATTACAATAGCAATTGCAGTGCATTCTGAGTCTATTCACAAAGTTTACCTTAAGTATGCAGTTTCAAAGGAGTAATCATGCAAAATAGACAATTATCAGTTAAGTAATCTTACACGTAAACAGGCATGCCAATTAAACTACTTGATGAGTCTACCCAAAGAATTTACATTATGCAATTTCAAAAGAATCACAAAGAGTAAACTTTGACCAGTCAATATTTCTTCAGATACACAAGTATGCAAAATAACTATTCTATCTCAGAAGTCTTATTTTATTTTGTTCATACATACTATTCGTGCAACTTTCTCCTACCTCGGGATGTCGTGCAGCTGCGTGCGTCTACGCGTGTAGATGATACGAGGCTCGGGCCGTGGAGCCAGAGCGGGAGTCCGATGCGAGGTCTGCAACAGTGCTATGTTAATTATAATGCGGAGAAAAAGAAAGACAAACCTGCCTATAGGAAAAAGAGAGGCAGCAGGGGTGTGCCCCTGCTGGCCGAAAACAGACAAGTGACGGGGGGACAAGCCCCTGCCTCCGACAATCGCGGGGCGACAGGGGATGAGCCCCAGCCAAAACATAGCGTGGCGGCAGGGGGCCAACCCCTGCCGACAGCCACCAAGTGGCAGGGGCTGAGCCCCTGCCAACAACATGAAATGGCAGGGGCTGAGCCCCTGCCGACAGCACACAGTGGCAGGGGCTGAGCCCCTGCCGACAGCAAGAAGATGGCAGGGGGCCAACCCCTGCCAAAAGCACAGGTCGGCAGGGGCCAACCCCTGTCGACAGCAAGAAGATGGCAGGGGGCCAACCCCTGCCGACAGCAAGAAGATGGCAGGGGGGGCAGCCCCTGCCAAAAGCACAGGTCGGCAGGGGCCAACCCCTGCCGACAGCAAGAAGATGGCAGGGGGGCCAGCCCCTGCCAAAAGCACAGGTCGGCAGGGGCCAACCCCTGCCGACAGCAAGAAGATGGCAAGGGGGGGCCAGCCCCTGCCAAAAGCATCGGTCGGCAGGGGCCAACCCCTGCCGACAGCAAGAAGATGGCAGGGGGGGGGCAGTCCCTGCCAAATGCCACGAGGTGGCAGCAAAGGAAAAAAAGGGGGGGGGGGGGGGGGTCGCAGGGGCCTTAGGTCCCCTGCCGGCACTCCGGCGATCCCCAGCGAGAGAAGGGGACGACAGGGGCTGCGTAAGCCACCTATCGGGGCCCTGATGGCACAGGGAGGCGGTGGGAGGCCGCGGCAGCGGCTGTGAGCCGCCTGCCGGCCTCCCGGCGAGGTGACAGGGAGGGGGGTGAGGAAGAGAAGAGGGAGGATGAGCGTACCTGGGAGCGGGGGCCGGCGTCGGCGACGTGCGCAGCAAGGAGGAGACCGGCGCGGAGGGGGAGGGGCGAGGGCTGCGAGAGGGAGGCGAGACTCCCCTCGCCCTCCAACCTCTCTCTTAAAGGCGCAGGGGGGCACCTGAATGGGGAAACCCTCGATGGGTTTCCCTATCCAGCCCGGAAACGAAGGGGGGAGAAGGGGGGTTGCGGCGCCCGACTGCTCGGGTTTTTTGAAAACCCTAAAATAAAAAGGGGCCCGGGTCGGGTCCGGACCCGACCCGGCCCGGGTCCAAACAGATTTTTTTTATGGGGTTTTACATAGAGAATGCCCAGGTTAAGATATTTTCAATGTAAACAATGTCTCTACAATTTATTTGGTTGAGAGGGAAAATTATTTTTATGACATTGGTTGCATATCTCGAAAGATCATAAACTAGATCTTTGAAAACTTAGGAGGACTAATAGCATCTTATGTGCATATGACCACAGGGACTCGAATTTGGGATACTACTGAAACTATCTCTGATAAACCGAGCATCCTTATGTTAATTATTGATTAGCTTAATGTGTTCATTTTGTGGTATCGGCTCCTGGTATTATGCAAGTTGTATTCTTCTCTCATGGAAGTCCATAAAATTTTATTATGATTGGCTGACATTTAGTCGGCTGGACTGAATTGACTATTTTTAGCTAGAAAGATGGGGGTCCGAGATTGGTAAACTCGACCACCTTCCTTCGCCTATGCAAAAACTTACACTTCTGCCCGGCGAATAAGTGAAATGTTATCTTAGCATTTCATTGTACTGGTTGTGCATTTATGAATGAGATCATGGCTGGTTAGTGATATTTTTGATGAGCGTGTGTAATTTATGTGCACACTCACATACTCAAAGGAGATATGCATTGGTTAATACACGTATATGATGTAGGTAACACACATAGTGAGGATGCATATGACTGGGAAATGGCATGCTTATGATTGGGTTTGTATTTGCGTGGGTGCACATGCATTTGGCACATGTCAGCATGCTTTATAGTTTGCAATATGTGAGGTATTTGGTGTCTGTTAACATATTATTGCAAAGTCGGTTTTGGAAAGTGCATACATGAAATCAATGTATGTTTAGCATGTAAAATCATGCATAAATGTTCTCATGTACTTATGAATTATGGATGAATGCATGTGTGTTAAGTGATTACATAAAAGCACTTGTACATGGATGGTGAACACATGCATATGATTATGGTAACTCATGCACATTGTTAAATTGGTTTGGATGGATGTGTATTTGGAAGCATGCTGACCTCATTGCATAAATTGCAAGTTATGATTTTTGCATATGATGCATCGATGGTCTAAATGAATCATCACAGGCCTGGAGAGCCTTGAGCTTGGGTTTGCTCTTTCTTTAATGGTTTAAATGCATCGCAAAAATCATATTTACATGATGCTTTTAATTGTGTTGTTCTATGGTTGCCACGGGTGGTAGGCCGTGAAGAGCTACGCATTGGTGATTTGCGAGCTTATATTTGCATGTTGATTTGCAAGCCTATGATTAACTTTGCATGTTAATTTGCAAATGTGATTCTATTGCTCTATATTGCACTGTTCGATGTGTTACCACGGGCTGGAGTCTCGTGATGGTTCTCGCAGGAGTAGATGTGAGCTTTTGTCTTGTTTTTGCATGTTGAATTGCAAAACTCAATAATTGGCTTTTAATAAAACGATAATGAATAAGAACAGTGTAATATACGTTCTGGGATATCTCATCTGGAGTATGGGAATCTTAGAAAACCGATCTTGGGGAGACTCTGAGGATACAAAAACTCCGTGTATTGAAATCTTGTCCCCTGAACCCGATATTGAGGTTCCTTCTCCTGGTCACGGTTTTAGGGAGAGTCTGTCACTTTACCCAGGAGTGGTATATTGGTCACAGTTGTGAGTTTGTTTGGTATTAAGAAAGTGACACTTGTGGGCGTGGGGTGTCCCTTGTGTCCCCGACATTAGATGTGGAGGTCTAATGTTCCGAAGGTGATTCGGTCGAGGACTAAGTTTGGAACCCAGTAATAAAATACAAATTGTGTGTTAAGCTACTCTGGGAACTTACTTGACCTCGGATATTGTACCCGTTTGGTGTATCCGCGGGCAACGGTAATTAAAAAGAAGAACTTAACTTGTATGCATTTAATAGGGCATGCATATGGAAAGGAAAATTAAGGAAAGATAATAAGAGGATTCATGCATTACACATAAGTCATGTATTTTCATGCTATGCATTAGAACATGCATATGTTATCTGTTCCTTTAATTGTTATATATTTAATGGATACATGTTTAACTTCTAATGCATGTTAAATGCCTTGTTCTACTTGATTTTTAATTCATGGTATTGTTTAATGTTCCTTTATGCATAATGGATGTACCTTGTGGTATGACTGCGTACTTGAATTATGAATTGTCATAATAGCATTTCTCTGAATAATTGTGTGGATTCGTAATTGTGATTGTGGGATATATAAATGTTGCTATTGATGTTACCTGTCTGTTAGCTTCTGATAAATTGTTGACTGTCGTAGTATAGACCTTGGTTTATTTTGGTATATACTGAACATCATACTTGACACTCATATCACATACTGGATTCATGATGTACCACATTAAAAGTTACAGATTTTCTACTTAGACAGTTGTAGTCTAATTCCTATAAATTTTTAGGTGAAGAATTGGAGTTTGGAGCGGTTGTGGGATGAGGCTTTGATCAGGATTTTGGATTTACTGTTCCAAGGATAGTGTGAGAACTCTGATCTTAATTTTCATTGATATCGAAATGAAAAGAATATTTTGGTCTTGCTCCACCTGTAATGTTCTGGAATGCTTAGCCTTATGGTATGACTGGTTTCCGCTGTATAAAAAAAATCCTCAAAAATTTGGGTTAAGATTTTGGGGCGTTACAAGGACTGAGTCATCATCACACTTTGAGATTCTCTTTTTAAGCCTATTTGCCTTCATATTTAATTCTTTTAGCATATCTTTTATTGAAGGGACTTTTCCTCGATGAAGAAAAACAGATTTGGTGGATTCAAACTCCGATCTCAATCCATTAATAAATTGAAAAAAAAGTGCTCCATATCTATTTGATTTTGATGGAGTTCTATGTCTTTCGGATAATGCCACTTCGGTTCAAGAAAAGCCAACTCTTCTAATAATTCAGACAAACTATTATAGTATTCTCTAATGCTTTTGTTCCCTTAATCCATATTTCGTACCTTATCTTGTAAATTGCACACGTGCAATATCTTTAAGAGAGTACATTCTCTTAAGATAATCTCATGCATTAGACTACATTCTCTTTAATTGCACACTCAGCGCTCTTAGGAATGTGCTCGCAGGCGCGTGCTCGAAGGGCGCACACAGGCGCAATGTATCAGCGCACGTAGGCACCTTAGCCACAATGCTAGCTGGCACAACTGTGAAGGCTGCACTCACGCGGTCGGACATGAAGTCATGGCTCGCGCAGGTTCGTTGTAGCTCGATGCTTCAGCTAGTCATTGGTGGTAGGCTTGATTGATGCACTAAGCTGGAAAATCCTTCAGATCTGTGCAAACCAGAATGTTGAAAGAGCAGCTAATACAAAATTAAAACTAGCGAGTGTGTCTATGCGCTTAGCTGAGCTATGAGTTTCAGTGTAGAGAGCGTGAGCTCTTTAACACTGGCAGTTCACAGTCTCAGCCTCATCGCTCCAGTTGCGCGTCATGTGAGCGAGTTGCCTCTTGTAGATGTCATTTTTTAGGAAATAGATCTGTAAAAGGAAAGGTGAATTGCAAATGCCACAGATCTACAAGTATCTGACTCGAATGATTGCACTTAGCTGGAATAGTTTTATCGACGATCAAGAACTTATTAAAGTTCCTAGAGTCGTCGGAAGCTCTTTGGATTCCGCTAATTGCCAGTTTGATTGTTGCAGCATTGAAGCGGATCAGATCGGAGAGTAGGAAGTTGTCGGATCGTGGATGTGGAATGAAGATGAAGGAAGTGGATGATGATCCTTCACTAGTCAACAGCAGGACTAGAAAGGCCAAACTCCTCTATGTGAGGCCATCTCCAAATTGGAGCCAAAGCTTAAAGCTTCATTACTGAAATTCTTACTTACAGACACTCAATTCCAAATCACAGAATGATCAAACATAAAAGGTTCAGCTATTTATAAGCTAGACACTGAATGACGCCAAATTAGATTTGAGAGGCCCTAGCTTCAAAACGTGTTGGTGATAGCCTTATCCTCCATTCTGAAACCGCGTGACTGGAAATTGTTGCACATGCTAATTTCCTTTTAACTGCCTCACTTCTGACCAACTATACTTGCTAACCCAGTTGTACTTCACTGCTTTATTCATGTTGCGCCTACTGATTCGTATGCTTAACTAGTTGACTGAACCGGTTTGACTTACACGGCTTCCTTCTGTTGGTTCTTCGTTGGCATTTTTAGTGAGGCCCATATCAATTCCTCCCTGTTGAAACTGTCCTAGTCCTCTAGGACAAAAATCAGGATACCGGTTCTTCATGTTGTAATCCCATTCTCAAGTGGTAGATGCTTCATTCTCATTGTCCCATTCAATTAGAATTTTTCGAATCCTCCTTATTCCTCTTCGTACTAATTTGGATTTTAGAATGCTTGTGGGCTGCCTTATGATAGACTCAAGTATCTCTTCACTTGGAGGTTATCCATGATATGGCTCCAATCGAGAAACATGAAATACTGGATGAATGAGCACGCTTGGAGGTAATTTCAACTTACAAGCCACTTCTCCAATTCTTGCCATAACTTGATAAGGACCAAAGTACTTAGGTGAAAGTTTAGTTATGGGATTCTTGCTCAATGAGAATTGTTCATGGTGGATGCGCTTAAGCCAAACCCAATCACCAATTTGAAATTCTCTATCCTTTGTTTGTTATAAACTTGTTTCATTTTATTTTGAGCTTTCTTGATATTCCTCTTTAATATTTTTAAGATCTCATCTCTTTCCCGCAATTGCTTATCCACTAAAAGAATACTTGTTGTTCTTTCTTCGTATAAGAGAGTTTGAGGTAAAGGTTTTCCATACATTGCTTCGTAAGGTGTCATTCCCGTATTGGTGTGAAAGGAAGTATTGTAACACCATTCGGCCCATGGTAGATATTCCACTCAATCATCTTGTTTCTCACTTGTGAAACATCTCAAGTTTCAAGAGTTCTATTGACCACCTCAGTTTGCCCATCCGTTTGAGAATGACTTGCCGTACTAAAACACATTTTGGTGCCCATCAACGTGAAGTACTCATTCCAAAACCTACTAAGGAAGGCCGGATCTCTATCACAAGTGATGGTCTTAGGCATTCCATATAGCCTAGCCACATTTTGCAAAAAATCTTTTACCACCATTTTCATTGTATAAGTACTTGGTAAAGGTATAAAGTGAGCATTCTTGGAAAGGCGATCCACTACCACAAGAATTACCTCTTTCTTTTGTGAAGATGGTAACTTTTCAATGAAATCTATACTTAAATCCATCCATGTATGTGAACGTATAGGAAGAGGTTGAAGACCGGAAAGTCTAATTCTTTCATATTTGCTTGCTTGACATATTTGACATTCCTTCACATATTTTTTATGTCTTCATATCGGCCCAATATAGTTCATTTCTCACCCTTTTCCAAGTCTTATGAACTCCTTCATGTCCTACTCTTGAGTTATGAAAATGTTCTAATACCTCTTTTATGAGTGAAGAGACATAAGGAGAACAAATTTATCCTTGAAAAACTTGTCACCCTTTACCATATAAGAGGGATGACTAGTAGGATTTTCTCTCAACTCACATATGATTCTTTGGATCTCTTCATTTTCAATTTGAGCTTGACTAATTTTTTCCGCAAAAGAACAAGTAACCTTAGAGATGGCTAGAAGAGAGCCATCTTTCATTCTTCTTGACAATGCATCGGCAACCACATTTTTCACCCCTTTCTTATATTTGATTTCAAAATCATATCCCATAAGTTTGGTGAGCCATTTTTGTTGGAGAGGAGTAGAAACTCTTTGTTGCAAGATGTACTTAAGGCCTTGGTGATCCATTTGGATTAGGAAATGCCTCTCAAGTAAGTAAGGCATCCACTTTTCTAAAGCCAAGACAATAGCAAGGAGCTCTTTTTTATAAGTAGAAAGGCTTTTGCTCCTTCCCGAAAGGGCTTTACTCAAATAAGCCAAGGGATGTCGTTCTTGTATGAGCATGGCCCCAATATCAATGTCACAAGCATCGGTCTCAAGGACAAAAGTTTTGTCAAAATTGGGTAAGGCAAGAATCGCTGCCTCCACCATAGCTTGTTTTAGCTTAAGAAAAGCTTGTTCTGCTTCACTATTCCACCCCCAAGCATTCTTCTTTAATAAAGTCGTGAGAGGTTGAGCGATAACACCATAATGTCTAATAAATCGACGATAGTAGTCGGTGAGACCCAAGAAATCTCTTAAAGTTGCGTGGAGTTGGCCAACTAACCATAGCTTCGATCTTTTCCAGATCGGCACTAACCCCTTCACTTCCAATAATATGCCATGACGCACTTGTCCAAAGCTACATTTACTTCGCTTGGCTAAAAAAGTATGTTCCCTTAAAATCTTCAACACAATTCTGACATGTTTGAGATTGTCCTCCCAATTGACACTATAAACCAAAATGTCGTCAAAGAAGACCAACACGAACTTCCTTAACAATGGTCTAAATATGTCATTCATGGTTCTTTGGAAAGTAGCCACAGCATTTGTCAACTCAAATGGCATGACTAAGAATTCATAGTAACCATCATGGGTGTAGAAAGCGGTCTTATGTATGTCCTCATTTGCCATTCTAATTTGATGATATTCGACTCTTAAGTCGAGTTTTGAAAAATATTTGGCACCAAACAATTCATCTAATAATTCGTCAATGACCGGAATTGGATGTTTGTCTTTGTAAGTCACCTCATTAAGTGCTTTATAGTCTATGCAAAAGCGCCATGTGTTGCCCTTTTTGCACACAAGGAGGACCAGCAAAGAGTAAGCACTTGAACTTGGGCGGATGATGCCACTCTCAAGCATTTCTTGCATTAGTTTTTCAATCTCATTTTTTTGTGCAAAAGCATACCGGTATGGTCTTACACTTATTGGCCCTTGCCCTTCCATTAGAGGAATATGATTATCTTAGGAGCGTGAAGGAGGCAACCCTTTAGGTTCTCCAAACATATCTTGGAATGACTCAAGTAAATCATTCATATCCGACGGAACTTGTTCTTTTAACTTGGACTCTTCTTTAGATGCAAGTGGTTGTGCCAAACATATAAAAGCCATATGAGTGCCCGAAAGATTTTGAGTGCTTCTTGGCTATCAACAATTTCTCCCTCTAATGTGTTATTAGCTTTCAAGCTCATAGGTCGTCCCGCCTTGGCAAATGTCATCTCCATATTAGTAAAGTTTCACGTGACACTTCCAAGTGAGCGTAGCCAACACATTCCAAGCACCACATCAGCTCCTTTCATAGGTAAGACAAATAAGTCCAACTTGAAATGCGAACCTTAAAGGCTAAGTTCCACATCCGTGCATAGGTGACCACACTTGAGATGGCATACATCTCCTACCATAACATCAAACCTCGGATGCTCATGTGGCATAAACTTGAGTTTAGACACTAAGTCTTCTCTCAAAAAATTGTGTGTAGACCCCGTATCTATGAGAACTTCAACTCTTTTGCCGGAAAGTGTGTCGGAAACTCTCATGGAATTTGGGGCGGATTTACTCCCCAAGGCATAGCATTGGCCAATTGGTCCTTGAATATTTTCAATTTCCTTTTGGTCCAACTCTTCCATAATTTCTTCTTCTTCCGAACCACTTCCTTCTTCATTAGTAGTCACTATTAAGCATTTGAGAGAATTACACTTATGTTCGGGCTTCCAATTGCTCTTGCATTTGAAGCATAAACCTTTTCTTCTTAATTCATTATCTTCTTCCGGAGTTATGAGCTCAACTTTAGGGTTATTGGAACCCTTAAACCTAATTCCCTTATTAGGTATGAACCTTGGTATGACTTTGGAATTTGAAGTGGAATTCTATGAACTCTTGTGCACTCCATGTATTCTTTTATGTTTTTCCTCCACTATATGCGTTCGAAGATAGCACTCTTCAAGTGATTTGGGATTTTGAGCTAAGAGATCATGGCGGATGTCATCTTTGAGTCCTCTTATGAAAGAGCTCAAGAGTGCTCCTTCATTCCATTCTTCACATAAGGAACATAAATCTTCGAATTGCGCTTGATATTCTTGCACACTCCCTAATTGGCGTAATTGCTTCATTTCAACCCCATGGTTGATGCAAGGAGTAGGACCGAACCTCTTCACAATATCTTCTTTAAGGATATCCCAAGTAGAGTACCCTTGCCTTTGCTCATACCATCAGAACCATCTCAAAGCTTCTCCCTCGAAGCACATGATTGCGCACCTAACTTTGTGTTCATGCTTAACATTGTGACATACATAAAATTGTTGGACCTTATAGATCCATTCACTTGGATTCTTTCCTGGGAATGTAGGGAATGGAGTTTTGACGGATCTTGGAAAATTTGCATGCTTTTCAAATTTTTCGTGGTATCGATTAAAGTTGTCATATTCATGCATTCTCTCCCCTTCAACCCATTCGTCAAAATCATCCTCATGCACATATTCATCATAACCTTGTTGTTCCAACCCTGTCGCTGTTGTGCACATCTCTTGCTCATATGAGGCTCTTCGGCCTTCACGCCTGTATGCCATGGTCCGCACTTCACAAGCCTGTGGCATGCCACACTCGTCGTGCATATCGCGCTCGTCACGCGCACCACGCTCGTCGCGCGCACCGCGCTCATCGCAGCCTTCTCGCACATAGTGTGTGGCACAATCAGCACGCGCACCACAACTCTCAAGCGCATAGTGCGTTGCGGTATTCGCACGCACTCTGCCTATCTCCCGTGCGTAGCGTATTCCACCTTTCGTGCATAGGCTATCATCCTCATGCTTGTAGCGCACATCTACGTCATCACGCGCGCATGGCGCGCGCTGCTCACCAAAGGCGCGCGGTATAGCCCGCACATCCCTCTCCTAGCAAAACTCACGCGTAAAGCGTGATCCCTGTGTGTTGCGCTCGCCATCATGCTCAAGGTCTTGCGTCAAGCCATACCCTGGGCGCCTGTCACCACAACGCGCAGGTATACTGCTGCTTGGTAGTTCGTAGTTTAACTCTTGTGGAACCTTACCTTTACCTTTAAGCCCATCCCGATCTGGCACATTAGACGCCATCGACTGTTCTTGTTGTTGTTCAACTGGCAAGTCTTCCTCCTGCACCTCCCTGTGCAATTCTTCCTTCCTCAATTGTTGTTGACGCAGCTCTATCAGAATGGACTGATCAATCCGAGCTGTGTTTCCAGACTTTCAAGTCTATTGTCAGATTTGTTGAACTGCTCAATTGCGGTGAAGCGCACAGTACTTTCATCGATCTGTTCTTCTAATTTTTGTTGGATCTGATCTAGCTTAATCTCTTTCAACGGAGTGGACTTCGACAACATAGCTATGATACCACTTGTTAGGCCCTGACTAGGAACGACACCGCCTTAAAGACCTTGACTAGTGCGCACAGGCACTCAGGCACAATTTCGTGTTTGGCGCACGCAGGTGCAGCTCAAAACGCGCACGCAGGAGCCGTGTGACTCTGTGCTCTTAGGAATGTGCTCGCAGGCACGTGCTTGAAGGGCGCACACAGGCGCAATGTATCAGTGCACGTAGGCGCCTTAGCCACAATGCTAGTTGGCGCAACTGTGAAGGCTGCACTCACACGATCGGACAGGAAGCTATGGCTCGCGCAAGTTCGCAGTAGCTCGATGCTTCAGCCAGTCGCTAGCGGTAGGATCGATTGATGTGCTAAGCTGGAAAGTCCTTCAGATATGTACAAGCCAGAATGCTAGAAGAGCAGCTAATACAAAATTAAAACTAGCGAGTGTGTCTATGCACTTAGCTGAGCTATGAGTTTCAGTGTAGAGAGCGTGAGCTCTTTAACACTGGCAGCAGTTCACAGTCTCAGCCTCATAGCTCCAGCTGCACGTCATGTGAGTGAGTTGCCTCTTGCAGATGTCATTCATTAGGAAATAGATCTGTAAAAGGAAAGGTGAATTACAGATGCAACAGATCTACAAGTATCCTACTCGAGTGATTGCACTTAGCTGGAATAGTTTTATCGATGCTCAAGATCTACAAGTATTCTACAAGTTCCTAGAGTCGTCGGAAGCTCTTTGGATTCCGCTAATTGCCAGTTGGATTGTTGCAGCGTTGAAGCGGATCAGATCGAAGAGTAGGAAGTTGTCAGATCGTGGATGTGGAATGAAGATGAAGGAAGTGGATGATGATCCTTCACTAGTCAGCAGCAGGACTAGAAAGGCCAAACTCCTCTATGTGAGGCCATCTCCAAATCACAGAATGATCAAACATAAAAGGTTCAGCTATTTATAAGCTAGACACTGAATGACCCCAAATTAGATTTGGGCGGCCCTAGCTTCAAAACGTGTTGGTGATAGCCTTATCCTCCATTCTGAAACCGTGTGGCTGGAAATTACTGCATATGCTAATTTCCTCTTAACTGCCTCACTGTTGACCGGCTATACTTGCTAACCTAGTTGAAACTCTAATTCATATGCTTAACTAGCTGACTGAACCGGTTTGACTTGCACAACTTGCTTCTGCTGGTTCTTCGTTGGCATTTTTAGTGAGGCCCGTATCAATCAGCACATCTCCCTTGAATGGAGACGCCTTAGGCGGCATCGGCTTTGATACCAGTTGATAGAGTGTGCCTTAAGGATCTTCACCGCCGGTGGCCTCCACTAACATAATTACAGAGTTTAATAATTCTTTACTTGAATAACACTTGCAGGTGTTCACGATGTTCACTGCGCTCACATGCGCATTTCAATTCGCACACAGGCGTTGAGAATTCGTGTTCCCCTATGCATGCTAGCCGCGTGATGCAGCTGCACTTCGCACTGTCGTGTTGTGCCCTGCACAAACCCTGTTCCTGCGCACGGCACCCACAGCGCCTGTGTGCCCTGCGCCCACACACTCTGTAGGACCAGCGCGTTGAGTGCCCCTCTGCGCTGCATCCTGCACCGCGCACTTACGCATTGTCGTGCCTGTGCACTGCACGCGTTGAGTGCTCTACTGCCGCAGTGGTTGCGCCGCATCTGCAGCATCGCACTCTCTGCAACTGTTGCACCGCACCTGCAGCACTGCAGCTGTGCCCTGCATTTTTCAGTTGTTGCTGCCAACAGCAACCCTTCAACTGCAACCTCCCTTCACCCGTTGGCTCTAGGTAAGTATTTCTGCATTCTTTGAGTGGCATCTGCGTGTGCAAGGGGCGGCTCTTGTGAGCATGTAATCCGGGCCTGTGTGCCTGAGTATTAAACTTGTAACCCTAGCTCCGGCTAGACGAAGCCCGTCCAACAAGCCTTTTACTCTTTTTGCGTGAGTTACTTCTGCGCTTTGTGGTTTGGCCGTTGCACACACTCAAGCTTATTAATACTGTATCATAAACTGGATCGGGTTTTCCAGTGTGGGTTGGGTTCTCTAATGTAACCTGTAACTTTATGTCTGGGTATGGATCCAAATATTTGGTCCAACCCAGTTATTATTTTATATATGTATATATAAACATAAAGTAGGGCACGACTTCATTTGAGAAGTCCCCCTTTGCTGTCGCAACTCTCTCTCTCTCTCTCTCTCTCTCTCTCTCTCACGCCTCATCTTCACGTTCTAGATAGATCAAGTGGGCCATTCTAACATGGTATCAGAGCAGGCTTCTGCACGGTGAATCGACTCCGAAGGGCGTGTCCAGCAAGATCGACAGTGCAGGTGTTGTTTTGTCTAGGACTATCCAGCGAGATCAACGTCCCAGGTGCTGCTTCTTCCAGGTTCTTCTATCTGCCTTCTTTTCTATTATCGTGCCCTATTTCTGTCTGCATCCTCTTCCATTTCTGTCTTCATCTAGCTTTTCTCCTCTCTGTTTAGTCATCGATTTTTTGTTTTCTTCCAAACTATCGGTTCAGATCTGATCATAGATCTATTCGATCTGATCGATAGATTAGACCCTTCGTGACTGCTGCCCTCTTTACCTACCTTTTCTTCCTTTTGTTTATCACGTCTGATTTGGATCAGACTGTCGAACCCAAAGGCTATCTGAAATCCAAATCTGCCCAAACGTGGGTTTTGATATCAGATTTGGTATTAAGCTGAAAACAGCCATCAACTGTTTAGATTCATATATTGTGCTTTGGTTGTTGCATCTATTTCATTCAAGTCTGAAATCAAGATCAGATCTAATCCAAAGATCAGATTTGTTTTCTTAGTTGTTGTTTCTTCGTCTGTCACGGTTAGATCTGAGTTCACTTCAGATCTGAAGCGAATCAGATTTTAATTTCTTCCCGATCCAAATTCACTCCTTTATTCTTGATTTCTGGTCATTCCTTCAAGATCTAAAATACCTATTCCTTTATTCTTGATTTAATCTGGTCTGAATTTATTTCAGATCTAAAGCCATTCCTTAAGTGTTTGTCAGCAGTCAGCTACTTTACAGTTCAGTTTTCATGGATTCTACTACCCTTCCATCTAGTTTTCTAGGTCAACTTATCTCAGACAAACTGAGTAACAATAACTATTTAACCTGGAAGAGGTAGATGGAACGATCTCTGCACCATCGGAATTTATTGTGCAGGAAATTGTGGACGATAAGGGAGAGGGTTCTAACAGGTTGATTCGAAATCTTGAATTCACCACTTGGAGAAAACGAGATCAAGTTGTTATAGCCTACATTACCTCTACTCTTTCGCAAGAGGTTCTTGTAGGTATTCCAGATGAGTGCTCAGCAATGGAGTTGTGGGAACAACTTGCGAAGAGCTATTCTCAAATCTCAGAGGCAAGAATTATGCATTTGAAGAAGGAGTTTTAACTCCTAAAGAAAAAAAGCATGACTGTTACAGAGTATATGAACAAGGTTAAGATCATCACAGATCAATTGGCTATGCTGGGCTGTGTGATTTCTGATAAGGATAAAGTTCAACAAGCGCTAAAGGGGCTTGGATCAGATTATCATATGTTGGTAACATCTCTCTTGTGTCTTCCTTCACTTCCTAACTTTGAGGATCTTCGGGCAAAATTACTACAATATGAAATTTCCATTAAAGGAGAAGATGTAGGCAACAATTCAGGAAGCCAAGAAGTATTGTTTACAAGGACAAATTCAGGGAGAGGACGTGGTCACTTTCGAGGAGGACATGGACAGATAAGAAATAATCCAGGGGGCGTGGATTGTTGCCCACGCCTAGCATGTCATCAGGAAGTTTTTCGGGAAATCACAATTTCAAAAATGTTCCAACATGCTATTTGTGCAACAAAAAAGGACATATCAAGGCAAATTGTTGGTACAACCCGCAAAACAAAGGGAAAATGAATGTCACAGGGTCGTCAAGCAAAGGAAAAGCTGGAGGAACTCAATGGGATGAAGACAATGTCAAGAGCCTTTTAATATCAGCTTTGTCATGATTGAATTTCAAACAGGGTGATCAGGGAACTTGGTATATTGATTCTGGAGTTGCAGCCCACGTGACAGGTGATATTGGTAAGATTTTGAAACACATCCCTTATCATGGAAATGCAAGTATTAAAACTAGAGATGGAGCTCTCCATCCAATAACTTACACTGGAAACGTGAATATTCCTCTTTCCGATGGTTGCCTAAAATTGTCCAATGTTTTTCATTCCCCTAATATTGTCAAAAATATCATTTTTGTTACTAAATTGGTTGATGACATTCATTCTTGCGTCGAATTTACTCCTTCTGTCTGTGTCAAGGATCCACTCACGAAAAAGACGCTCGTTGAGGGAGAGCGAAAGGGAAATATGTATATCCTCAAAGAGACTTCTTCACCTGTTCGTAGAGCTGGATCAAAATCGTCCATTGGTCAACCATTCAAATTGGATTCATCTAAGGATTGTTTGAGTTTGTCTTCGTATAATAAGCCAAATATTTGGCATTGTCGTTTAGGTCATTGTAATAATTCTTCTCTTGAGAAACTGGTGTCAAGCAGACTTATTTCAAGATCAAGTCCGTATAATAAGGTTGATGGTTTTCTTTGTTCTAGTTGTCAGTTGTGTAAGAGTCATGTACTTCCCTTCAATTCAATAAATGAAAGAGCTTCTCTTCCTTTTGAACTTATTCATTCTGATGTTTGGGGACCTGCTCCACAACCCTCTTTGTCTGGCAGTCGCTACTTTGTCACATTCATTGATAGTTATTCCAGATATACTTGGATTTATTTTATGAAATACAAGTCTGAGGTATTCAAATTCTTTCGTTTATTTCATGCTCTTGTTGTCAATCAATTCTTGACAAGTATTCAACAATTTCAGTGTGACAGAGGGGGAGAGTATCTTGTTAGAAAGTGGCTTTGAATACATTAGGTTCAATAAAGAACCCATACACATGCACATGAAGTGCGAATAAACCCATTAAAGGGAACAACACAAGCACATAATGTGCTAACACATAAACTCACACAAGGGGCAAAAATATGACATAAAGTCATAAGTTGAATATTATTGAAGAAGAAGGAAGAAGGGGGTATAAACCCCATACAATGGAGCATAAGCTCCTCTAAGAAGTGAAGAATACAAAGGGGGAGAACCCTATTTATAACACAAGAGAGGGGCCACCAAGGGGGCTCCCAAAGGAGTCATTGGGAGCCCCCAACGGTCACATTTGTGACCGTTGGGGGCTCCCCAACGACTCTTTGGGGAGCCTCCCTAGGTGGCGCAAACCACAAAAAAGGGAAAAATAAAAAAGAAAATTAAAAAGAAAATTACAAACATATTCCAAATGGAATATGCGTAAAAACTGTGAAATGTCTAAACTACCCATATGCCTATAAATAGATAAATATATATTATATATATATATATAATTAGGATAATACATATGCATATATACCATATATGAATATGTATTATCCTTTATATATATAAAATATATATAATATTACAATTGTCGAATGATACATTTTAACACCCCCCCTCAAGCTTTGCGTGGGGGAACGAAAAGATTGAAGAAAGCAAGAGGAAGAATCTCAAGGCTTCAAGAGCCTTCAGGACGAATGCCATTGTAAATGTCTCCCTCCAATGTCTTTAACGATGAGCACCTTCCATGATCTATCCAAGGTACTTCTTTTCCTCTTATCTTCAAGATCCTGAGGAACAACAACAAAGAACAAGTAAAAAATATCTTTGCACTTTACTCAAAAAGGAACATTCCTAACAAGGTGCAAAATTTATGCATAATAGGATAATTACTTTAGCATGAAAAGAAAATTCAGAAAACCAAAGTTTTCAAAATCATATATTATGTTTAAAGAGTAAGCGGAAACATATTGCAAGAATGCATAATGCATTCATAAGGTCCAATATTGGACAAACACAACCCCATAATGGGAGAATAACAAAATAGTCCACTAAGGGACACCACAATAATCCTACGAAGAGGCATAAGCAACATATACTTTATTGAATGAGATCCTAAAAGGCCATAAAGAACATATGCATATATTATCATGAAATGAATTAATACGTAAAGAAATCATTAATGAACATGCTTCAAACATGTAATGAAGTGTCAAACAAGAGAAACGAAGTCTCCAAGCATACTTTAGACAAAAAATAAACACAAGAGTTTACAAGGTTTTAAATCCATTTACGAGGCAAAACGAATAGTATTATTTGAGTAGAGAATCTTACCCATTTAGGAAAATCTCACTCAATTGACAAAAAGGACACATTTTGCATACAAAAGTGGCCAAAATACCATAAGCACTTAATATATAGATTAAATGCCAAAAAATCAACTTGATTTTAAAATATGCATATCAAAAATATGATTCACTTGAATATCTTAAAACACAAGTCATGAATGAAATTTTGCAAATTTCAACAATAGTTCATCCATTACAAACAACTACCTCATTAGTCCTCCAAACCCCATAAATCAAGTGTATAAGCTACTAGATCAAGAATATAAATATAATGACATTAAAGGCCAAAGACACACACAAAGGTGTGCAAAAGAATTTCTTGTCTACATATAATAATATTTGAAATGAGTGCATCGACGACAAGAACAAGAGAATACACGCCAACATGGACCAAAAGCATCTCTTGTCTACGTAAAAATACACTCAAAACCAAGTATGTTCATCTACTAGAACAAGAGTAACAAGCCAACCATGGGCTAAAACACAATACATCTCTTGTCTACATAAGATGACACTTGAAATAAGTGAAATAAGCCAACCATGGGCATACATCTCAGCGACTAGAGCAAGGACACAAACGCCAACATGGACTAAAATCACACACCATGGTGTGAATCAACGTGCCTTGTCTACATAAAATAACATTCAAGACAAGTGTGTTCAGCTACTAGACCAAGAGAGCAAAAGCCAACAAAGGGCTACCAACACACGAAGGTGTAATAAAATTCTTGTCTAGATATGATGACACTTAGATAAGGAGCATAAAAGGAGAAGACTTTTGAGGTAATCAAACTTGTAATGACAAACATATATATAAATCAAACCTTGAATCAATAAAACAATATTCTTCAAAAAAGAATACCCATAAAAATAACATTTTGGAATAAACTATGTAAAAGTATCTTCAACAAGATACAACAACCGATAGAACAATATTCTTGAAAATAAATGTATGAACATACGCACACCAAGAACATATGGAACACTTGTACACAAAAGCACAAAAGCACAAATGTGCAAATGCACTCATAATTTTCATAAACATTGGAAGGTTGGGCAATAATCCCTAAAACCTTGATTAAACATTTTAAGGTTTCAAACATCATATATCCATCACATTTATATATAAATAAGAGCATCCATAAGATCAATGGCCAACATCAAACTGTTACGACAATGAAGCCATACATGATACTTCAAGTACAAGGTTTTGATGATGAGCAAGTGAAATCAACTGCATTTCAGCTAAGGCTATGAAGAAATTGAAGAATTCAGTGAAGAATCTTTGAAGACTAGTGTGCAAATGTTTAATTCATTAAAAGTCTTAGATTCTTGTAAGAGCCTTACTTAGAGTGCATATTTAGGTTGCATTTCACCTTAAAAGTCTTTAGAAAAACTTTTCTAAAAAGAACCCTCATGAAAATCTTTTTAGAAAACTCTTTTCTTAAATTTTCATGTTTATTAGTCGACTAATAGACTTACCAGTCGACTAATCCTTTCGCGCCATATTTTCTAAAAAGTCATTTTTGTCAAATTAGTCGACCGAAGGTTTTATCAGTCGACTGGACAGAATGTCTGTTTTCTGGAAAATTAGCAGCAGACGACTAATGGTTTTATCAGTCGACTGAACAAAACATGTGTTTTCTGAAAATTTAGCAGCAGTCGACTAATGCTTTTTATCAGTCGACCGAACATAATGTTTGTTTTTCAGAAGACTTTTGCAGCAGTCGACTAAAAGGTTTTTCAGTCTACTGATGATATTATCAGTCGACTAACTTTTCTCAAGTCGACTAAGTTTCAAAAGTTCAGATTTTCAAACGGATCGATTAACAGATCAGTCGACCGACGATAACTGTCAGTCTACTAATAACTAACTATTAGTCGACTAACTGATGTTTCAGTCGACTAATTTTGCCGTTTTCCTGAAACTTCAAAAAAGGCGTATCTTTTCATTTTTCAAACGTTTTGATCGTTCGAAATGGACAGTTTTGATACCCTTTCATACCCTCAACGTATGGAAAACTTTAACTATAAATATGAGTGCATTGTACACTCAAAAACAACAAGAATTCAATCGATTTGAATCATTTACTTATTGCTTTTCACTCCTATTCATTCAAGTATTTGTTTTCTCACTCACGTGATATTTTCACTTCAGTTTTTCACTCAAATCACTTTGAGAGATAGTGAATTCGTGAGTAAGAGTATTTCAACAACCTCAAAAGCCAATTGCATCTCATTTGCATTAAAAAAGAAGGCTCATAGGTTGTTTTGTAAGTTGTTACTTATTTTCTGTAAAAAGAAGATTCATTCAAGTATTTGTTTTCTCACTCACGTGATATTTTCACTTCAGTTTTTCACTCAAATCACTTTAAGAGATAGTGAATTCGTGAGTAAGAGTATTTCAACAACCTCAAAAGCCAATTGCATCTCATTTGCATTCAAAAAGAAGGCTCATAGGTTGTTTTGTAAGTTGTTACTTATTTTCTGTAAAAAGGACTCCTTGGTGTAAAGGAGTTGTTTGCTTTCAGTAGGGTTGTTACTGAAAGTGGGACCAGTTATGGTCTGTGTGATCTTGTAGTTTACAAAGTTGATAGTGAAAATCTCAAGCGAGTTTTGCTTGGGGACTGGATGTAGGTTGGGTTAGACCGAACCAGGATAAAATCTTGTGTTCTTTCTGTGTTTGCTTTGAGATTTGCAAAATCATTAAATATTCCGCAGACAATTTTTTAAAAGCACTATTCACCCCCCTCTAGTGCTCGTTGCCTCGATCCTAGTGCACTTTCATTTGGTATCAGAGCACAGGTTTGCTATTACTTTGATTTGACCATCATCTAGCATAAAAACTACAACATCTCAGCACAAAGAATGATGCTCCTCTGTTCATCCTCCTCTCTTCGACGGAACAAACTATGGATACTGGAAAGTAAGAATGACAATATTCTTGCAATCCATGGATCTCGATATCTGGAGAGTTGTTTCAGAAAAGTACCAAACTCCATCAACTGATTTCAGCCGATGGACCGATGATGAAAAGAAGACTGCTTCACTGAATGCCAAAGCCATGAATGCATTATATTGTGGCGTTGACAAGGTAGAATTCAATCGCATCTCTCAATGCTCTACAGCAAATGAAATTTGACATACTCTTCTAGTAACTCACGAAGGTACGTCAAAGGTAAATGAATCTAAAATTGCTTCTTTAGTTCATAAATTTGAATTGTTCAAAATGAAGCAAAATGAATCTATATCGGACATGGTAACTAGAATGACCGATATAACTAATACTTTGAAATCCCTTGGAAAAGAATATTCACAAGTGGATTTAGTCAGAAAGATTCTAAGGTGTTTAACTCCTGAATGGGAGAGAAAAAACACTGCTATTGAAGAAGCAAATGATCTCAATACTCTCACTCTTGAAGACTTAGTTGGTAACCTAATGGCATATGAGGTCCAACTTCAAGACAGACAAGAAGAAGAGGCTAAGAAGAAATCTCTTGCTTTTAAGGCTACTTCTGACTCAAAAAATTCAGAAGAAGACGAAGATGAAGATATTGCCCTCATCACAAGGCAATTCAGAAGATTCATCAAAAAGGGAAGATTTCAAAGAAAGGCAAAGAAAGCAGATTCTTCCATTCCCAATGAAGTAAAGTGCTTTAACTGCAAAAAGGCAGGACATATCAAGAAAGATTGTCCTTTTCTCAAATTCAAGCCCAAGGACCAATTCAAGAAGAAAAAGGCATTTCAAGCATGTTGGGATGATAGTGACTCATCTTCCGATGAAGAATCAAATGAAGAAGTCGCCAACATGTGTTTTGTAGCACAAGAAGATTCGGTAAGTCAATTTGACTATGATGAGTTATTTGAAGCATTTAATGATTTATATGCTAAATTTAAGAGTCTTAGTTCTAAAAATAAAAAGTTAAAAACTGAAAATTTAACTCTTGACTCTCAAAATAAAGTGTTACTTCAAGAAATAGAAGATCTCAAGAAGGAAAATTCTTGCCAAGCACTTGAGATAAAAGAAATTGGAGTTAGAACCAATCTCTTACAAAAAAAAATATCTAGTCTTAAAGAAAAGTCAAATGATCTTCTTTCTATAGTGACCAAATTCACAAATGGTCAAGAGAATCTAGAAAAACTTCTTGGTTCTCAAAGATGCTCGGTTAATAAAACCGGATTGGGATATAGCTTCTTTGATACTCAAAATAGACCAAACTATGTGGTGAAAAATCAAAGACATTATTCTCAACCTTTTGTTCATAAAACTAAACTTTCTAGTTCTAATAGAAATGCATCTAGATATGATTATTCTAGACATGTTTATTCTAAATCCTTTTATAGAAAGAATATTTATTATCAAAGGAAACCAAAATCCAAATGGATATGGGTTCCTAAGACTAACTCTCATGGACCCGAAAATAAAAAGGGGTCAAATGCTCTGTTTTCTGATTTTGTTGTAGGTACACAACATAAGGAGCAAATGGATATTAGACAGCGGTTGTTCCAAACATATGACTGGAAGGCCGGAGTTATTTTCCACCCTCCAAAATAAGGATGGAGGAACCGTCACCTTTGGTGACAATAACAAGGGAAAAGTGATAGGTATTGGTAATATTGGTAATCCAAAATTTTCCTTGATAGAAAATGTTCTTTTAGTAGATGGTTTAATGCATAATTTAATATCTATCAGTCAATTATGTGATAAAGGTTTTCATGTTTCTTTTGAAAATGATTTATGCTTAATTTCTGATTTTCAATCTAAAAAGATCATTTTTAAAGGTAAAAGAAGAAACAATGTGTATGAACTATATCTAGATGAATTACCCTCTTTTAATGAAAAATGTCTTATTGTTTAAAATGAAATTCAATGGTTATGGCACAAGAGACTTGGACATGTTAACTTTAAAATTATTTCAAAGTTATCCAAGAATGATCTTGTAAGAGGCCTACCTAGAATACCATATAAAAAGGATCACTTATGTGATGTTTGTCAAAGGGGTAAACAAATCAAGAGTTCTTTTAAAGCAAAAGATATAGTTTCAACAAAACGTCCTCTTGAACTTTTACATTTAGATCTATTTGGACCATCTAGAATTCAAAGTTTGAATGGTAGCAAGTATGTTTTTGTTATAGTAGATGATTATTCTCAGTTTACATGGGTGATTTTTCTAAAAAGCAAAAATGATGCTTTTTCAGAATTTTCTAAACTTTGTAGAAGAATTACAAATGAAAAATCTACATCTATTATTAAAATTCATAGTGATCATGGTGGTGAATTTGAAAATGAATCTTTTCTAAAGTTTTGTGATTTACATGGTATATCTCACAACTTTGCTTTTCCTAGAGCGGCTCCACAAAATGGAGTTGTTGAAAGAAAGAATAGAACTTTGCAAGAATGTGCTAGAACCATGGTTCAAGATAAAAATTTACCAAAATACTTTTGGGCTGAAGCAATTAATACAGCATGTTATGTCTTAAATCGTGTTCTTATTCGACCAATTTTACATAAAACATGTTTTGAATTGTATTATGATCGTATACCAAAGATCTCATATTTTAAAATTTTTGGTAGTAAATGTTTCTTGTTAAATACCAAAGATAATCTTGATAAGTTTGATTCAAAATCAGATGAATCAATATTTCTTGGATATTCTTCTAGAAATAAAGCTTATCGTATTTTCAATAAAAGAACATCTTGTATTGAAGAATCTTTACATGTTGCATTTGATGAGAATTGTGAGCAGGTTATACCTCTAAGCGAAGGAGAAGAAGTAATACTTCAAGAAGAACCCTTGATAGAGAGTACTTCTCAAGAAAACATTCATCTTCAACCGGTTTGGAAAGAAGTTCCTAATCATCCACATGAACAAGTTATTGGTGAAATAAAGAGTGGTGTCCAAACTAGAAGGCAGTTAGAAAAATATATTGCAAATGTTGCTTTCATATCTAAATTAGAACCAAAGAATATCAATGAGGCTTGTGTTGATGAATTTTGGCTTTTGGCCATGTCTGAAGAACTTAACCAATTTACTAGGAATGATGTTTGGGATCTAGTTGATAGACCAAAGAATCATCCGGTAATTGGAACAAGATGGGTCTTCCGAAATAAGCTGGATGAAAATGGTGAAGTCATTCGTAACAAAACAAGGCTAGTGGCACAAGGCTATAATCAAGAAGAAGGCATAGATTTTGATGAAACTTATGCACCAGTGGCTCGATTAGAGTCAATTTGAATGATGCTTGCTTTTGCTAGTTACATGAACTTCAAGTTATATCAAATTGATGTTAAGAGTGCATTCTTAAATGGACACATCAATGAAGAAGTTTATGTAGAGCAACCTCTAGGCTTTGAAAATGAGAAATATTCAGAAAAAGTCTACAAATTGAAAAGAGCTTTGTATGGACTCAAACAAGCACCAAGAGCGTGGTATGAAAGACTACGAAATTTTCTAGAACAATCTGGTTTTTCCATTGGTCGGGTAGACTCCACTTTATTTATTAAAAATCTTAATTCAGATATTCTTATTGTGCAAATTTATGTTGATGACATAATATTTGGTTCTACTAATGATTCTCTCTGTAAAGAATTTGCTAAAGCTATGCAGGAAGAGTTTGAAATGAGCTTGATGGGCGAATTAAACTACTTCCTTGAATTTCAAATAAAGCAAACTGAAGAAGGAATCTTCATCAATCAGGCTAAGTATACAAAAGAACTTCTCAAGAGATTTGGGATGGACTCATCGAAATCAAGAAGGAATCCTATGAGTACAACTACTTCTCTTGATAAAGATGAAAATGGTAAAAGTGTAGATACTAAGCTCTACAGAGGTATGATCGGATCTCTATTATACTTAACTGCTAGTCGAACTGATATTATGTTTAGTATTTGTATGTGTGCAAGATTTCAAGCTAATCCAAAGGAATCTCATTTAACTGCAGTAAAACAAATTCTTCGTTATTTGAAAGATACTTCAGATTTCGGTTTGTTTTACCCAAAATCATCTTCCTTTGATTTGGTTTCATATAGTGATGCAGATTTTGCAGGAAGTAAATCTGATCGCAAGAGTACTAGTGGAACTTGTCATTTCTTAGAAAATTCCTTAGTCTCTTGGCTTAGTAAAAAGCAAAATTCAGTATCACTCTCAACAACTGAAGCAGAATATATATCAGCTAGTTTAGCATGTTCACAAGTACTTTGGATGAAACAGACCTTAAAAGATTTCGGTTTAAATTACTCCACAACAACTATTTATTGTGATAACACTAGTGCTATAAATCTTTCGAAAAATCCTATTCAGCACTCAAGAACTAAGCATATTGAAGTTAGACATCATTTTTTAAGAGATCATGTGTTAAAAGGAGATATTTCGTTAAATTTTATTTCCACTAAAGAACAACATGCCGATATCTTCACTAAACCTCTTAAAAATGAAGATTTTATGAGAATTAGGAGAGAACTAGGTATTTGCTCATTTTTGGATTTATAAAAATGCTGATTTTTGAACAAAATCTCAAAATCGCACTATATTAGTCGACCAATAAAATTCTAGTCGACTGGTGTTTTAAATTTTGGAATGTATTGCACCATATTAGTCGACCGATATATTTCTAATCGACTGATGATATTTTTAGAATGAGTCGCACATTCTTAGTCGACTAAAATTTTTTAAAAATTTTTAAATAAAGGGACCCGATACCCCTTGGATTTTTAAAACACCCGTTCTTTTAAGCATCGTTTCACTTCATTTTCGTATCTTTTCGTTTTTCTTAAAAATGAAACCCTTAAAAACGAAAACCCCTTTTGGTCTCTTTCCATCTCTCTCTTCCGAAAAACCCTCGGAGTGCCATTCGATTCCATTTTCGCCGGGATTTTCTTATCGTAACAAGGAGACGCCGGAGTCTTTTGGTCGTGATCTTGAAACGCCAGAATCCTCCTGCAGTAACTGGCGCATCCTCAAAACACGCCGGAACACTCTTGTGTGACAGTGCATTACCGGAATCCCCTTGTGGCCGACTTCTCACTCACCGTCAGCCATTGTATCCTCCTCTGGTTCTGTTTCACATCGCCGGACAGCGTTCTACTTCTGCCAGAAATCATTTGGAAGTCGTCATTGTTTTTGGTAACTCTATTTTTTTTAACCATGCCTCGTACAAAGTCTGCATCTGTAAAAGGTTTAGGTTCTCCTCCTCCTACACCATCTTCAAGACATGGTTTTTCACTAAGATTACTTCGCAATCCTCTTCTCTATGATACTTTTGGATCAATTTCTGCACTACCTATTTTACCAGGCCGAAATGTTCTATTTCACTTATTTTCTCGTTACAATATAAGAGAATTATTTCCTGGAATTTCACATTTTTTTTATGCTTGTGCAGATACCCTTCACTATCCGTTTCTTATTCACTTGTTTTACACGAATTTACAAATGGATCATGAAACTGGAGTTTTGTCCTCTCTTGTTCGTGATGTTGAAATCGAGTTTGATTCAAAATTACTTGGAGAAATTCTTGAAATTCCACCTTCAGACACTCTTTTCAACACTATTGAATTGAATGATGAAAGAGTTTTTGAACAAATTCTTCTTCCAGGAGCACCTCACTGCCCTCCTTTCAAAAATACTAATCTTCAAACTCGTGCACGCATTGCTGGACGAATCCTTGCCCACAATGTTCTACCCAAAACTGGTTCTTTTGATTATTATTCCACAGATCTATCTACGGCTCTTTATGTTTTATTTGAAAATATTTTTGTCAACTGGGCCAATGTGTATTTTACAAATTTATGGAAACAAAAACCATTTCTTCCTTATGGTTGTCTTTTAACCCGTATTTTTAGACATTTCAAAGTTCCTTTAACAAATGAAAAATACATTGAGCAAAAAGAGTTCTTTGATCAAACAATTTTTAAAAGAATGAAAATTAAATATCTGCCTTCTTTAAATGTTGATCAAACTGAACCATCTGATCCTAATGAACCATCAATTTCTGAACTTTCACCTTCTGCGACACCTTCATCTCATGCAAAAAGAAAGAAATTTTTGACAAGTCAACACCATGATGAAGTTATGCAGAGACTGGAAGCTTTAGAGCTGCATCAACATACTTTTCGTGAAGATGTGACTCAACAACTATCTTCGATTCAGAAAGAGATTACTTCAATCAAGGATTTGCTCAACTCACTTTTCTAATCTTTGTTGTCTGAACTTTCATACTTTATGGGTTGTAATATTTTAAACTTGTATCTCTATTTTGCTTATGCTATTTCTGCCCTTACTCTTTTTTATTCTGACAAAGGGGGAGAAAAAGATGATAGCAATTACATTGAAATTGCAGCAGATCTTGCATGAGAAATGCAAAATTAAGAGAAAAAGAAAGCTTTGAATGAATGTATTTCTAAATGCATGAAGAAATGATGAATGGAAATGCAAACTAATCAATATGTGATATATGTGCTTTAAATGTGTTAACTTTTAATGTTTTGCAGCATATTGATAGGGGGAGTAAAATCTCCATCTATGCATCTAAATGCTTCATCTTTGATTAAGTTTGTCATCATCAAAAAGGGGAAGATTGTTACAACAATGAAGTCATACATGATACTTCAAGTACAAGGTTTTGATGATGAGCAAGTGGAATCAACTGCATTTCAGCTAAGGCTATGAAGAAATTGAAGAATTCAGTGAAGAATCTTTGAAGACTAGTGTGCAAATGTTTAATTCATTAAAAGTCTTAGATTCTTGTAAGAGCCTTACTTAGAGTGCATATTTAGGTTGCATTTCACCTTAAAAGTCTTTAGAAAAACTTCTCTAAAAAGAACCCTCATGAAAATCTTTTTAGAAAATTCTTTTCTAAAATTTTCATGTTTATTAGTCGACTAATCCTTTCGCGCCATATTTTCTAAAAAGTCATTTTTGTCAAATTAGTCGACCGAAGGTTTTATCAGTCGACTGGACAGAATGTCTGTTTTCTGAAAAATTAGCAGCAGTCGACTAATGGTTTTATTAGTCGACTGAACAAAACATGTGTTTTCTGAAAATTTAGCAGCAGTCGACTAATGCTTTTTATCAGTCGACCGAACATAATGTTTGTTTTTCAGAAGATTTTAGCAGCAGTCGACTAAAAGGTTTTTCAGTCTACTGATGATATTATCAGTCGACTAACTTTTCTCAAGTCGACTAAGTTTCAAAAGTTCAGATTTTCAAACGGATCGATTAACAGATCAGTCGACCGACGATAACTGTCAGTCTACTAATAACTAACTATTAGTCGACTAACTGATGTTTCAGTCGACTAATTTTGCCGTTTTCCTGAAACTTCAAAAAAGGCGTATCTTTTCATTTTTCAAACATTTTGATCGTTCAAAATGGACAGTTTTGATACCCTTTCATACCCTCAACGTATGGAAAACTTTAACTATAAATATGAGTGCATTGTACACTCAAAAACAACAAGAATTCAATCGATTTGAATCATTTACTTATTGTTTTTCACTCCTATTCATTCAAGTATTTGTTTTCTCACTCACGTGATATTTTCACTTCAGTTTTTCACTCAAATCACTTTGAGAGATAGTGAATTCGTGAGTAAGAGTATTTCAACAACCTCAAAAGCCAATTGCATCTCATTTGCATTAAAAAAGAAGGCTCATAGGTTGTTTTGTAAGTTGTTACTTATTTTCTGTAAAAAGGACTCCTTGGTGTAAAGGAGTTGTTTGCTTTCAGTAGGGTTGTGTAAGATTTTGATATATGTGGGCTGTAACAAAAGAGAGAGATAGAGAGGGAAATAGGAAAACCTGAGAGAGAGGAAGAGAGGAGAGATAAAGTGGGGCGCAGAATACTTCTCCCCCTTTGTATCATTCTATTTATACTCAAAATGTACATTTTACAAAATACATAATAAAAAAAGAATGTAATTACAAGTATGCCACCGCCTAGAGGCGCGTGCCTTAGGCGGTGTTATGGATTGGATCAAGATCTGATCCAATCCAAATGTGTCTTCTTAACAGCCCCCCTCAAGTTGAGCATGGGGATGAATCATGCACAACTTGTTCTTCAAAGTCCAGAAGTGCTCGCCTGTAAGTCCTTTAGTAAACAAGTCTGCCACCTGTTGTGATGTAGGAATATATGTTGGAGAAATGACCCCGTCTTCAACCTTTTGACGAATGAAATGTTGATCAATCTCTATGTGCTTGGTACGACTGTGAGAGATGGGATTGAAAGCCATTTTAATAGCACTCTGATTATCACAAAGGAAGGAGGAGCTGACAATGGGAAGTAAGAGTTCTCCAAGGAGGTGTCGTAACCATGCAACTTCAGCAGTGCCGGCAGCCATGGCTCTATATTCTGCTTCTGTGCTTGACTTGCAAATGGCCCGTTGTCTTTTGCTACTCCAACAGACGAGATTGGAGTCAAGAAAAACACAATAACCCGAAACAGACCGTCTCTCATCTGGATCACCCCCCCAGTCAGCAATAAAGATGATGTCCATCCAAGACATTTGAGGACCTTGTGTAAACGAGACCATCTCCAATAGTAGCTTTGAGATAGCGTAAAATCCGCTTAACTGCTTCCATATGCTCTTCTGTGGGAGCATGCATGAATTGAGAGACCTGGTTCACTGCATATACTATGTCAGGACGGGTAAAAGTGAGGTATTGCAACATGCCAACAATACTTCGATAAAACCGAGGATTAGGATATGCATCACTTCCATCAAGAGCACGCAACTTGGAGTTAAGAACACTGGGAGTATTTATGGGTTTGCACTGCGACATCCCTGCCTTGTTTAATATGTCAAGAGCATACTTATGTTGAGTGAGAGTCATCTCATTATCCTTTCTATCAAGTTCAACCCCCAAGAAGTATCGTAGCTCGCCAAGATCTTTCATTTTAAAAGCCTCTTGTAGGACCTCTTTAACATGAGCGATATGAGAGGAAGAGTTTCCCGTGAGTACTATATCATCCACATATATGAGAAGCCAAGTTACAGTTTCACCTGACCGATATAAGAATAAAGAATGATCAAGAGCGCTTCGAGTGAAACCAGCCTGCTGAATATGGAGAGAGAACCTGTCAAACCATGATCTAGATGCTTGTTTGAGCCCATATAATGACTTCTGTAGTTTGCAAACCCATTGAGTAGGATCACTTGATGCATACCCTGAAGGTTGCTCCATATATACTTCTTCTTTCAAATAGCCATGAAGAAATGCATTCTTCACATCCAACTGATATAAAGGCCATCCATGTGACACTGCCAGTGAAAGAATAACTCGTATTGTCCCCATCTTGACAACTGGACTGAAAGTTTCATCATAATCCTCACCATACTGTTGAGTGAATCCTCTGGCAACAAGACGGGCTTTGTATCGATCAACACTGCCATCGGGTTTATATTTAATCTTATAAACCCATTTGGAACTCACTACATTTTTCCCGTCTGGTCAAGGAACAAGAGCCCAAGTTTGACATTCATGCAAGGCAGACATCTCCTCATTCATGGCATCAATCCAACGTCTATCTTGAGAGGCTTGATCATAACTCTTGGGCTCCTCATTTTTGTTCACCTCTGTCATAAAGATCTGAAAATCTAAAGAAAAATTGTCATAGCTGACCCACCTGTCAATTGGATGTCTCACCCGTTCTGATCTGCGTGGAAGAACATCGGTTGTGTCTGAAGCACGGATAGAGGGAAGCCTTCTACTATAAGTCATCCCTGAAAAATAACCAGATGGTCGAGGATCACATGTGGATGGTTCTGAATCAACTTGGGATGAGGCAAAGGAAGTGTCATGACATATTGGAGCCGAAGATTGATGTGGATCACCCTGTGGAGATAAGATTTCAGCACTTAGCCATGGATCATAAGACTGAGGATCAGCATTGGATTCCACAAGTGTGTCTGTCGAGTCCTTGAATCTGAGTTCATCAAAAACAACATGACGGGAAATGTGTACACGCCCAGTTTTGGGATTGTAACATCTATACCCTTTATAACTGTCAGAATAGCCAATAAATCTGCACATAATAGCCCGATCCTGAAATTTGTTTCGTAAAGAGACATCAACATGAACATAACAAATACACCCAAAAACCCGCAGCACATTGTAATCAGGGTGTTCATGATGTAAAAGGAAATATGGAGAGTTTCCTTCAAGTAATGACAATGGCAAACGATTGATGATATATACGGCAGTATGGAAAGCTTCAGTCCAAAGAGTCATGGGGATGCCAGTATTATGTAACATGCTTAATGCAGATTCAACTATATGTCTGTGTTTTCTCTCTGCTATGCCATTTTGTTGAGGTGTATGTGGACAGGAAATCTGTCTAGTGATCCCATGATTTAGTAAGTACTCAGTAAATTCTTTTGAGATAAATTCTCCCCCACCATCACATTGGAAATGCACAATATTAGAGGAGTATTTGTTGCGGACTAAGGCATGAAATTGAGTAAACAAGTGAAACACTTCGGATTTATGCTTCATAAAATAAATCCAAGTGTATCGAGAGTAAGAATCAATAAAAACAACATAATATTTGCTCCCAGAAGAAGAAGAAAGAGGAGCTGGTCCCCAAACATCAGAATATATTGTCTCAAATAATTTGGAAGCTCGTTTATTTATCAACTGAAAAGGCAAGGCATGGCTCTTACAAATATGACAATTAGAGCACATGTCTGACTCATTGGCAGAACTCAGACTGGACTTGGGGATGAACCCATTCTTAACAAGATCACGAATAAAAGAATGACTGCAATGACCTAAACGGCCATGCCAAATGAATGACCTATCATACTATGTTAAAGCAACAGGATGAGGACTAGGGGAAGACGGAACAGAGACACTTGACGCAGACACTGTTGGAGCTTCCTCAAGAACGTACATGTTGCCCTTGCGAACACCCTCAGCGAATGTCTTCTTGGTTCGAGCATCCTTGACATAAACAGAAGATGGAGTAAATTCAACAGAGGAATTAGAATCATCAATAAGCTTAGAGACAAAAATAATACTTTTCTTGATATTTGGAACAACTAGAATATTTTTCAAGGGTAAAGAACAGTGAGACAAAGACACTTGTGCATTTCCAATGTGGGATATCTTATGATGGGATCCATCTCCTGTAACAACTGAGCCTTGAGCTAAATAAGGGAGAGCACTAGAAAGTTTACCTGCATTATCAGTCACATGAGTTGCTGCACCAGAGTCCACATACCAAGTTCCTTCCTCATTCTGTTTAAAATTGATCTTGGACATAGCAGTCATAAGAATTTGTTGCACATCTGGAAGAATATGGTTGCCTGGCACATGTGAACTCGTCTGCGTGTTATCGCGTCGAACCCCTTTGCCTTTGTTCTGCGGATTGTGCCAACACTCAGACTTTACGTGTCCCTTTTTGTTACAATAAAAACAAGTAGGGATCCTCCGTGGGATATTACCCTGTGTGGTAGCCTGAGGAGTAGGAAGAATTCCTCTTCCCGTCCCTGGTTGCACATGGAACCCTCTAGCACGATTCCCTGGATGAGAATAAGTGTTTGTAACAAGAACATTGTGTTGACCATGCGGCAATAAGTCCTGACGTTGCAATCGGCTGGCTTCATGTTGAAGCAGTTTTGCCTTGAGATCTTCAAATGAGGGAAGGGAAGGCAACACCTCTAAAGCAGTACAGAAGACATCGAAATCAGGTCCCAACCCACTTAGGACTTGTTGAACTTTGTCTTTATCATTAATAGGGTGTCCCACAATGGCCAGTTGATCGCTAATATTCTTCAGTTCAGTCATGAACTCCAAAACTGATCTAGTACCACGCTTGCAATCTTGAAATTGCCTCTTAAGTTGAAGAAATCGGGATTCAGAAATTTGGGAATATGTTGTGGCTAAGGCCTGCCACAACTCTATTGCAGTGAGGTCATCATCAATCCCTGCGAGCACTTCATCTGAAAGGGTTGATGTAATATAAGCAACAAGAGCTTGATCATGTGCCGTCCATGTATCATAATCCGGATTAGGCTCAGTTAATGTGCTTTCAACTTCCCCGACAGCATTCTTCACATCAGTCACATTGAACTCAGGTGGTGCAGGAAGAGAGCCATCAATGTGGCCATAAAGCCGATGACTCTTGATAAAGGGGATGATTTGACGTTTCCACGTCAAATAATTGGTTTGATTGAGTTTTTGAGAGATAAGTTGAGAAAGAAAGCTGGAAGAGAGGGCAGCCATAGAGGGATTTAAGGTAAAAATAGATGAATTTGGGATTTAGGGCAAAATATGAGAAAATTAGGTGGCGGATTGAAAATTAGGGCAGAAATTAGGGCACAGTAGAGACAAAAACAGATGGTGTTTTCGGAGTAAAAGGAGATCTTCACGGTAAGAAAGAAGAAGAAGAGGAGAAATAGGGTTATTTGGGAGAAAGAGGGATTCACGGCAAGAAGGAGAGAGGTTTAGGGATTTTGGGAGAGAGGAACTTACGATCAAGAGAGAGATCCCGCACGATATGTCTTCAGCCCGAACCTGGCTTTGATACCATGTAAGATTTTGATATATGTGGGCTGTAACAAAAGAGAGAGATAGAGAGGGAAATAGGAAAACCTGAGAGAGAGGAAGAAAGGAGAGATAAAGTGGGGCGCAGAATACTTCTCCCCCTTTGTATCATTCTATTTATACTCAAAATGTACATTTTACAAAATACATAATAAAAAAAGAATGTAATTACAAGTATGCCACCGCCTAGAGGCGCGTGCCTTAGGCGGTGTTATGGATTGGATCAAGATCTGATCCAATCCAAATGTGTCTTCTTAACAGGTTGTTACTGAAAGTGGGACCAGTTATGGTCTGTGTGATCTTGTAGTTTACAAGGTTGATAGTGAAAATCTCAAGCGAGTTTTGCTTGGGGACTGGATGTAGGTCGGGTTAGACCGAACCAGAATAAAATATTGTGTTCCTTGTGTATTTGCTTTAAGATTTGCAAAATCATTAAATATTCCGCAGACAATTTTTTAAAAGCACTATTCACCCCCCTCTAGTGCTCGTTGCCTCGATCCTAGTGCACTTTCACAAACTAGTGACACACTCATATACCAAATGTAACGACCCCAACTCATCCCCTTTAAAAATGCGGAATTTTTTTTTTTTTTAAACAGTGCGGAAAACTTCCCAGAGACCCGGAGTCCTCACAGTTCCAATTCCAACTGGATAGCCACAAACCACAAAAGAACTTGCAATTAACATCCATAAACTAACCATTACCTTTATTCATGAATTAACAAGTAATCTCAAAAATAAAGTGTCTAACTCAAGTAACTACTGATGACAATAAGCAAAATAACAAGAATACTAGACTGAAAAACCCAAAACAAAGAGCCACTCTGTCCACAAAGAAGACTGTCAAAACTCGTTGTGACTCTCGCACCCTCGCAGTAGCTGTCGACTTCACTGATCACCTGTTCCTGCGAAAAACCAATGAAGTAGGGTGTCAGAATCGAAATCCTGAGCGCAGCTACTTCTTAATGAAACAAGTGAGATAAAGAGTCAAGATGAGATAACATGCAACAATTAATGGAAATACATACAAGACAGTTTATAGTAATTGAGAATTTATTCATGCAACAATCATAATTGCTAAGCATGCACAGACAGTAAAGAGTAGCATCTACTAAAATTTCAACATGCAACAAGAATTAAACATTCAACACTTACCCTCATGTACTGAGTAAGGAAACCATTAAAGTATGCATGATCTAATGCATAACAGGAAAAATGCATGTCTTTTGTGCAATGCATGAATCATTTTATTATCTTCCATTAAGTCTTTTGTTTCCTTATGCATGCCCTATTAAATGCATACAACTTTAAGTTTCTCTTTTTAATTACCGTTGCCCGCGGATACACCAAACGGGTACAAACCCCGAGGTTAAGTTAGGTTCCCAGGATAGCTTAGCACACAATTTATATTTTATTTCTGGGTTCCAACTTAGCCCTCGACCGAATCACCTTCGGAACATTAGACCTCCACATCTAATGTCGGGGACACAAGGGACACCCCACGCCCACAAGTGTCACTTCCTTGGTACCAAAAAAAACAACAGTTGTGTCAAACACACCACTCCCGGATAAAGTGGCAGACTCTCCCTAAAACCGTGGCCAGGAGAAGGAACCTCAATATCGGGTTCAGAGGACCAAAATTAAGCACACGGAGTTTTGTATCCTCACAGTCTCCCCAAGACCGGATTTCTAAGATCCCCATTCTCCAGATGGGTGATCCCAGAAGGTATATTACACTGTGCTTTATTATTTCTTTTATTTAAATTTAATTTCTTAAGTTTTGCAACATCATATGCAAAAAGAAAGACAAAAGCTCGCATCTACCTCGCGAGAGCCATCACAGGACTCCGGCCTGTGGAAACATATAGAACAGTGCAATAAAACTGAAATATTAAGAAGGCATGATCTTTGCAATGCATTGAAATGAGTAAATGAGTAAGGGAAACATTTCCACAACTCGGGTTTACCAAACCCGCGATGATTCATTTGATCACCGGAGCACTAAGGCAAGAATCACAATCATATGTAAAGTATGCAATGGTATTAACATGTCTGCAAAGTGTAGTCATATATGTAACAAATTAACCAATTGATAATGAACATGAAATATGACATTCCCGTATGCAAATTAAATTGCCCATGTTATGCCCCTTTTCCCCGTGCATATGCATAGTATGCAAGCATCTTTGTGCAATCATTACTACATATACCTTTAACCATGATTTCTGTTGAGATAGGCAAAGAAGCATTCATATATTTATGTATGTGCAACAACACATGTCAAATCCATCGATGTGTAAGTACTCAAAACAAACTTTATCATGGAGTAATGTGTAAACATGTTCCAACAGATATGGAAATCAAAATTTCAAGTACATGACTCATTCTTAAAGTTTATCGTGCTTCAAGAGACTAACAATTCTAAACTTTACTAATCACACAACAGGCTCTGTTTTCTTAATTTAACACACTCATGTTATTAGCATGCTACAGTATCCACATGAGAAAAATTTTGTATTTAACAGCCCAACCCAGCCGACCCTGTCGGCTGGGTCTGACAGAATATCCACAGGCCCAGCTTGGGCCTATGTATGCTGTCAAAAAGTCCCACCTGTACAGAAAATTTCTTGTATAAAGTATACCCAAAAATTTTCTCAAGGCCAAGGCCCAGGCCAGCACCCACTGACTGGGTCGACTGGGCCTGCCCCAGCCCTGCCAAAACCATCCACTCACCCAGCCAAGCACTTGGCTGGGCCTATCGGTTCGGCCAGCAGCTGGCAGTCAGCCGAGAGCCACTCGGCTGGCTGCCAGCCAGCCAAACCAACAGCCGATACTTCACAAAAAACAGATTTCAATGTTTTTGTTGTTTTATTTATTTGTTATATTTATTTTTTTGTTGAAAGGACAATGCCCAGCCCAGCCGACCCTGTCGGCTGGGTCCACCAGCATGTGCACAGGCCCAGTTTGGGCCTGTGTATGCTGTCAAAAAGAACAGCATACCTGTTACAAGAAAACTGAATTTTTTTTTACAAACGTTTTTGTTGCAACCCTGCCCAGCCCAGCCGACCTTGTTGGCTGGGCTTAACAGCATATACACAGGCCCAGTGTGGGCCTGTGTATGCTGTCAACAATCAACAGCATAAAAAATTTATTTAAGCACAACTGCCTGTTAAAAATATCATGTGTTCTTTTTTTTTTTTGAACAGGGGAAGAACACCCAGCCCAGCCGACCCTGTCGACTGGGTCCAAAAGCATACACACAGGTCCAGTTTGGACCTGTGTAGGCTGTCAAAGGTGACAGCAAAACCCACCCCACAAAAACTGGATTTTTTTTAGAACACACACCTGCCCCAGCCGACCCTGTCGGCTGGGTCAAACAGCATGTACACAGGTCCAGTTTGGACCTGTGTATGCTGTCAACAACAGCAGCACCACTTATTTTGCAAAAACTGAAATTTTCTTTTTTAAAAAGATACCCAGCCCAGCCGACCCTGTCGGCTGGGTCCAAAACATGTACACAGGTCCAGATTGGACCTGTGCATGCTGTCAAAAACAGCAGCAAAACACCTATTTTGAGAAATCTGCCCCCTAGTATATCATATATATATTTCTCTAAAACAACAAAAATACAGCCTATACGAAACGGGATACGGTGGAAATCGAGGTCCACTGTTCCTCTATGGATTTCCATCAAAAGAAGCATGGAAAATTCAATCTTTACCCTATTTCTCATTTGTTTCAAGAAGAAGTACCCGTACCTTTTTTGAAAAAGAAAAGAATAGAGGCTATGGGGGCGTGTGGCTGAGCTCCAATGCTTCCAACCTCCTCTTCTACCTCCTTCACTCCTATTTGCTTTCTCCTCTCTCTCTCTCTCTCTCTCTCTCTCTCTCCTATTTTTTTTCTCTCCAGCCAAAAGAAAGGGAAAGGGCTGCCGTCCCCCCCTTCCTTCTCCTATTTAATGCTGGAAACTCATTAGTGAGTTTCCAGATTTGGGTCTCCCACATTAGGGGGTTTCCAAATTCTAGACTTCTTCCCTAATGTACATTTGGTTGACTATTTGACCCCCCCCCTAATCCTAAAAGGTATCGAATCCTCAATACCCTTTTTTTAATTAGGGAAGAGGGCTAACCCTAAACCATCTTAACTCTATTCCCGAAATTAATAAAAATCATTAATTTAATAAATATATTTTTTTGAATTTTCTTATTAATAGGTATTCAAAAGTTCCCAAAATTGGTCATGTTGACCCTGGAGACTTTTTATATAATAATAACCCCAATTTAAAGCTCCCAGCTGAATTTAAAGTCATAAAAATGTCAAGCTTGGGTTTTGGATCGGATCCGGATCCAAGATCCAAACCCATACTCATACAAGATTTGGATTAAGACTTATATCCATACCAGATTTTTGTAGGACCCAGCTAGGACCCAAATCCATAAAAATTTGGATCCTATACCTTGGATTCAATCCGATCCAATTTCGGATCTGTTCCAACAAACTGCTAAAATTTTAGAAAAACGTGAATTCTGGGCCAACCGGAACTCGGATTTGAAAAAGTAAAATACCATTGTGCTCAGAATTTCGAGACGCATCCAATGATATATTACATGAATATCAAATTCTGAATTTCGCCCGAAAATAACCCGAATGTCGCTTGAATTTCGTTTGAATTTAAAAGTTGAATTTAACACTCTTTGCCACACATCGATTGGCTTGTCTAGACCCTGATGATGAGACTTGGGTCAAACCCAAACTCTAAGACCTTGGTCTAAACTCGAGCCTCAAAGATTTTCTTACCAGACTTAGCTAAATTTCAAAGTTTTCATGAAGTGACTAAGGTCTGAAAACACGAGATCTTACACCAAATCATTCTAGAGTCCCAAGGTGCCCATAACTCACCTCAACCCCCATCTATAATATGGTAAGTGGACAATCTAAAAAGACATAACAACGAGTGTCACACTCATAATTAGAGATCATATACCAAATCATTCTAGAGTCCCAAGGTGCCCATAACTCACCTCAACCACCATCTATAATATGGCAATTTGGACAATCTAAAATGATATAACACGAGGTGCCCATAACTCACCTCAACAAACATCTCTAATAAAACAATAATAAGGCCAAAACAATGATGCATTAAAGAAACATGTGATGGACACATATAAATGCCACAAAAAGGCAATAAACACTTTAGGAATCATTTTTCAAAGAAAAGAGGACCGATTAAAAATTGAATCAAAGGTCCAATATAATCAATCACAATAATATGCTTTATAACAACAATTTTGCATAAATATGAATTATGCTTAATCTTCAAAAGAAGTCATTTATACAAAAAAGACTTATTATGCAACTAACACAATTATGAAATATTAAGCAACATCATGCGTAAGAACCGATTTAGAATAAAAAGTCAGAAACAAGCCTCAACTATGATAGATATAAAGTGCAATTGAATGCACACCAAATGATAATAGATGCACTTTTATGCAATGCAAGATTTTTAAATGACAATAATCTTGAATAAGCAAATAACAAACTTAGGCCAATATAGGCATTCATAAAGATGGTGAAGTTTGAAAAATCTTATGAAATCCACTATTGTAACTTAAAAAATGATGCTCACAACCAATCTCAAAAGATCCACAAAGGGTTACAAGTATTAATGAATCGTTGAAGGATATTATGCAAGGAAAAAGATACTCACAAACAATCTTCTCACAACAACCATGAAATCTTCATAAAAGAGTATATACTCACAAGAAGATTATAAGGACCGAAAGGCTCCTTAAAGAGAGCTCAAAACACACAAAATTCCCAAAGAAGGGGGAAACTCCACTAAAGTGAGAGAAATTCCAACAAAGAAGAATAATAGATTTGTTAAAAAAAACCTTATGATAAAGTAAGATTGTACTATGGCATAAATCTATAAAATTAAACATTTATTGAGGAAAAATTCAAAAGCTTTTAAGTTTTATCAAAAAATATGACTTAATAGATTATTACGAACTCCTAATGTAATAAGTACGCAACAAACATTAGTGAAGACCATAAATTTTATAATGAGACAAGCTCTTTAAATCAAATTGAAAAATCTTTTAAGAGTATAAAGATGCAAAGAAAATCACCATATTCCATAAGACTATTTTAAAACTTAATTCAACCGGAATAAAAAAAAAACTTTCTTAATTAAATGTTGCTCATATAAAAAGGACACATTGGGTAAGTGAATCAAAACTTATTAAGGAATTTAGCATTTTTCGAAAAACTACATCTCACAAACATTTTAATCCTAACATACCTTTCTTTAAACACTTACAATATATAAAAGGTATTCTTATAAACAAAGCTAGATTTAAAATATAAATTCAAGGCTCCAATGGTCATAAATCTTTACCGACCCATTAAGTTTTGAGCAATCATATATCTAATTTTTTTGCCAAACAAGTTATCATTTTCAAATTTTTCAAAGAAAAACATACGAAAAAGTATGTATACGAAAAGGATTCAATAGAGTATCAAGTAACTCAAATTTTTATAAAAAGACATAATGACAAAGAGTACACATAGAAAAAAAACATATTAAATTCTTCATACAATACTTAAGGAAATAGAATGCATACCTAATAACTTTAAGAAAGAAAAGAGAGAGAATAAATACTTCACCATTTTTCTTTAAAAATTTCTTGAATACCATGCTTCCCGATGCACCAAAGAGCAACTTGATCTCAACCTTGCTTTGATACCATGTTAGAAAGTGGCTTTGAATACATTAGGTTCAATAAAGAACCCATACACATGCACATGAAGTGCGAATAAACCCATTAAAGGGAACAACACAAGCACATAATGTGCTAACACATAAACCCACACAAAGGGCAAAAATATGACATAAAGTCATAAGTTGAATATTATTGAAGAAGAAGGAAGAAGGGGGTATAAACCCCATACAATGGAGCATAAGCTCCTCTAAGAAGTGAAGAATACAAAGGGGGAGACCCCTATTTATAACACAAGAGAGGGGCCACCAAGGGGGCTCCCAAAGGAGTCGTTGGGAGCCCCCAACGGTCACATTTGTGACCGTTGGGGGCTCCCTAACGACTCTTTGGGGAGCCTCCCTATGTGGCGCAAACCACAAAAAAGGGAAAAATAAAAAAGAAAATTAAAAATAAAATTACAAACATATTCCAAATGGAATATGCGTAAAAACTGTGAAATGTCTAAACTACCCCTATGCCTATAAATAGATAAATATATATTTTATATATATAATTAGGATAATACATATGCATATATACCATATATGAATATGTATTATCCTTTATATATATAAAATATATATAATATTACAATTGTCGAATGATACATTTTAACATATCTATCAAAGGAATTTACTGAATTTCTTCAAAACAACGGGATAAGGCGTAGAATATCTTGCCCACACACACCACAATAAAATGGGGTTGCGGAAAGAAAACATCATCATATTGTTGAAAGTGCCCTAAGTATGTTGCATGACACTCATATTCCTTTAAGTCTTTGGACAGAAGCTTTCCACTCTGCGGTTTATGTAATAAATCGTTTACCGATGAAAATGTTGAATAATTTGACTCTTTATTTTGTGTTGTTTGGTACCTAGCCTCAATACAGTCAACTACGAGTGTTTGGATGTGTATACTATGTTCACATTGACAGTTCCCAACGTAACAAATTTCAGGATAAAGCTTGTAGATGCAGGTTTGTTGGGTATGCTGAAGAGTATAAAGGATATCGATGCTATGATCCAGACACTCGACGCATTAAAATCTCACGAAATGTTGTCTTTGATGAGAGAAATGTTCAGATCTTGAACAAAGAAGCAAGGGTTACTAAGGAGGAAGAAAGCTATCAGTCGTGGCTAGCGAATGAATTATTTGATCAGCTAGAGATGGATAACTCTGCTCCATGTCACACAGTGATAGATGAGTGTGAGCCCATGGAAACCAATGCAGAACCTAGTGGGAACGTGTTGACAGTTGCTCAGGGATCTACTGTGCCTCCCATCGCAGAAGAAACCCTGACATCTAGTACTGCTCATTCAGATGACAGAAGATTCAAAGGGGCAATGTATGTCAGGAGAAGGGACACACCCCACATAACTGAGCATGTCAGACCTTCGGAAAGGATCAGACACCCTATTGAAAGATGGGTAAGCTATGAGAATTTTTCCACAGAAATGCAGTTATTTGTTGCACAGGTTGAAAAACAAGAAGAACCCATCGATTTCTCCCAAGCCTCCTTGTCATCAAAATGGGCAGATTCTATGAATGAAGAAATGGGAGCCTTGCATGAATGTAGGACCTGGGAAATAGTTCCTAAACCTCCGGATAAGAATGTTGTAGGGTCTAAGTGGGTATATAAAATCAAGTACAAACCTGACGGATCCATTGAAAGATATAAGGCAAGACTAGTCGCTAAAGGCTTCACACAAGCATATGGAGAAGACTATGACGAGACCTTTAGTCCAGTTGTAAAAATGGGAACCACTCGACTTGTGTTATCTTTGGCGGTTCAGCATGGATGGTCTCTAAGTCAACTTGATGTTAAAAATGCATTCTTACATGGCGATCTAAAGGAGGAAGTTTACATGGAGCAGCCTCTTGATTATGCAGAAAACAATCCTGAGACACATGTTTGCAGGTTGCGACGAGCTATTTATGGACTAAAACAAGCATCTCGGTCATGGTTTGACAATTTCTCCATTGAAGTACAATGATATAGATTTGTCTATTCTCAACTTGATCATTCATTGTTCATTTTTCGAGAACACCAGGTCAACACCTTACTTCTCATATATGTAGATGACATTATTATTACAGGAAGTTCTTGTAAGCATATAGAGGCTACAAAGATCCTATTGAGTCAGAAGTTCAAGATGAAGGACCTGGGTATCCTACGATATTTCTTGGGGGTTGAAGTGGATCGACAAAATACTAGCCTCTTGTTGACCCAACACAAGTACGCTCTGGATCTTCTAGAGAAGTCAGGAATGAAGAACTGCAAGCCATTGAATACTCCTAGCGTGTTAAACCATAAACTCAGTGCTCAAGATGGGGAGATCTATGAGGACCCGAAATATTATCGTCGCTTAGTTGGGATGCTTCAATATCTTACTTTTACGAGGCCGGATATTATATATGCAGTGAATCAAGTCTCTCAGTTCATGCATGATCCACGTACAGAACACATGAATGCAGTTAAAAGAATTCTTCGGTACTTGAAGGGTACGCTTGGAGATGGGCTTGTTTATCGTCAATCAAAGGCAAAAGGAGAACATAGACCACTAAAAGTGTATGTAGATGCAGATTGGGCAGGAGATCCAGACGATAGAAAGTCAGTATCTGGGTATTGTGTGTATGTTGATGAAAACTTAATAGCATGGAGCAGCCGGAAGCAACATGTTGCACGTTCAAGTACAGAAGCTGAGTACCGATCCATGGCCTCTGCCACTGCCGAAGTTACATGGTTAAGACATTTATTAACAGAGATAGGAGAAAAAGTGAAGGTTGTGAATCTGTTTTGCGATAATCAAAGTGCCATTCAAATTGCTTTCAATCCTATCCACCATGGTCGAACGAAACACATAGAGATCGATCAACATTTTGTCCGACAGAAAGTAGAGGACAAAGAAGTTATTACAGTCTATGTACCAACATAAGATCAAGTTGCTGATCTACTTACCAAAGGACTTACGAGTGCACGGTTTTGGTATCTCAAAGGCAAGTTGTCCATGGTACAGGACCATGCACAACTTGAGGAAGGGTATTAAGACTGTATCATAAACTGGATCGGGTTTTCCAGTGTGGGTTGGGTTCTCTAATGTAACCTGTAACTTTATGTCTGGGTATGGATCCAAATATTTGGTCCAACCCAGTTATTATTTTGTATATGTATATATAAACATAAAGTAGGGCACAACTTCATTTGAGAAGTCCCCTTTGTTGTCGCAGCTCTCTCTCTCTCTCTCTCTCTCTCTCCCCCTTTGTTGTCGCAACTCTCTCTCTCTCTCTCTCTCTCTCTCTCTCTCTCACGCCTCATCTTCACGTTCTAGATAGATCGAGTGGGCCATTCTAACAACGCTGGCACCGACTACTCGAGCCCAACGCCGCGAGTTGCGAGACTTGATCGGCATTGAGCGTGAATATTGTTTTGCTGCCCGACAAAACAAAAATATCCTAGAACCCAACCGTAGACCATCGGATCCTAGGAATAGGGCCGCACCATGCGGCACCCGGTGCGGTCAACCACACCTGGTCAACGCACCCAGGGTCATTTATGTTCAACTTTTGGACTTTATATATATATATATATATATATATATATAATTTTTTATATTTTTGCCGCACCCCCGCACCCAAGTTTTTTGAAAGTGCAGCACCCCGCACCCGCACCCATGTAACATAGGGTGAGAGGACGTAGTGACTTTACAGCCATGTTAAGTTATCAATGAGGCTTTAAAAAAACATGCCATATTATACCTCGTGGAAAAAAAATCTATTTACTATCTTTTATTACAACTTAAAAAATAAAGACTTGGCTGGGTTGGCCGAGTCAGTGATGAGACTCGGCTGACTCAGCTGAGTCTTATTTGACTTGGCTAAGTCATGACATTGACTCGGCTGAGATTAGTTCTTAAATGAGTCATTGAGCTTTTACTCTGTTAGTAACCAATTCCGGACAACTCAGCCAAGTCACGAGTCGACTCGCCAAGTTTTGCCAACTATGAGAATCAATTAAAGTTATCAACATAAGGCCTTCTGACACTTGATCTAGAGAATATGATACAAAATTTTAATGATTTCATTGCATAGCTGTGAGTAGTCCTATTAAAGTCCTAGATAAGATGACTATAATTAGTTTATCCATCAATCAGCAACTGAAATCTTTCAGTCATCTCCAAGGCTGGTCTGGTCTTTGGAACCTTAATAACCCATTTAGGCAAAACATTATCTCCATATAAACAGTTCATAAAGGGCTTAACTAAACTAACCAAGAAATATATGAAAACTTCAGCATGCAGACCATTGAAAATGAATTAACTGATGACTTCTGAACAATGACCTTCCATTACTTACTGCATAGCAGACACGTGAAAGAGTTGTCTCAATGTCAACAACATTGATTTTCCAAAGAGAATTGACCATTGCATCTTTCTTCTCTTCAAATTGCTTTAATAGGTTCTCCTCTGGGTTTTCACCTTGCCCCAATTTCTTCATATCTTCCTGTATCAGAATCAGTGACACTGCACCTACACAAATTAAAAAAATAAGGTACCTTAGTCACCATTTCACCAGAAACTTGCCTTGCAAAATCGGCGTCACAAAAAAGAATAAGTCAAAGCACCTGATGCAGCAATAACTTGAGATTTTACATGATGACCTTTGTCCCTCACCCATTCTGCCAAATAAGGGACACCCATAAAGAGAATATTCTTCCCCAGCTCTTTTGCAGCTCTCCTAGTGTATATGTAGCCAATAGTGTGCAATATAGGCTCCCCAAAAGCTGAAAGATGTCAAAAGGCTGAGAACTGAGAAAAGAAGCTCCAAATTGTAAAAAATACAAAGAAGAAAGATGATAATATTACAATGGAGATCAATAACTTCATTAAAAAATTTGTAATCCACATGTTAATGAACTTACGAAGTGTATAGGTCCTACCAAGTTTAAAATGTCATAGTGATTCAGTATGTCAATTGGCACTGCTAAGAGAATTCAGTGAGTTTGCAATTTCATGGTCCAAGGTAGTCAAGTGAATCTGAAAATATTTCACTGCCTTTTCAATTGATACCAATGGTTTTGTCCCGAAATCAACAAAGATAAAAGACATTGTCACTGGCTCATAACAGCTCTCTTTGCATAACATGGCACCACCCTATTCAGTGTCATTGAGCTTACCATCATCATTCTCGCCTATACTTTGCTGGAATCTATGTCACAGGGATTCGGCCAGACAGGTGCCGCACCCGCGTCGACGCGACGCGACGTGGGTGAGGATGCGGCACCCAGTGCGGTCAACCCGACCCTGGGTGTGGTCAACGCACCCAGGGTCATTTTGGTCCATTTTTTTAGATTTTGTTTTTTTAAAAATACCCTATGAAACCTCGTGGAAGGAGGCGACATGGAGCCCTCGACTCGGTGACTGCCATGGATCCCTCACCTTCATCCTCTTCTTTGTCGTTTTACCTTACTGGTTGGACGCTACCGTCGATCGCCGGTCCAGCTAGACTCGACCTCGCCAAGGAGGTGCGGTTTACGAGGGGCCACCATCATTGGATGGGGCGATTCGCTATTCCCAACGTGGTGCCATTGGCTGGAGCTACCCAGGAGATTATCATGCCCTCTCAACTTCCTTTTCTAAGAGCCAATGAGAGGCAAAGTAGCCCCTTAAATAGAGGAGTCATTATTGAATATTATGTGGATACTCTCAATATTATTGGCAACAAGGTTGGGCCAATCAATGCTCTCTTTTTTATAACGTGTGAGACTGCCCTTTATTGCCCTCTCCCTATCACCAACAGTTTCAAGGCATTTAAATGGCCTCTCAAGCATGATTGGTTGGATCTTCACATGGCCCCACTATTACTATTGTTGATTCAGACCCATAATGTGCCCAGACCCAGTACTTGAAGCGGGCTCGAACCCAGTACCTAAAGTGGATCCTGACCTGGTTTCTCAAACTGAACATGACAGGCCAGATTTGCCCAACTCTTTTGGGTCGACCGGAGCCAACCTGCCCCATGACTTGGATGCTCACCACCACCTTCTTCAAGGTGGCATTGAAGGGGTGTCTCCTCCCTGTACGTTTGACCCACGCCGGGGGAACCCCCGGACCCCCCTTATATATATATATATATATATATATATATATATATATATATATATATATATATATATATATATATATATATATATTGCCGCACCCCCGCACCCATGTGACATAGGCTGGAACCATCCTATTTAATTATATTTTGATTGCTTCCCAGTTATACTCATTCACATCATATGACCCGTGAACACCATTTTGTATGACCAAAACCAATATCTAAAGCAAATCATGTTGATACATTTCAGACTGCCACTTCTGTTGCTCATCCAAATCTGCTTCCTAAAATGTTGGTTGGATATCTATGTCACAAAGGTGCCAGTGTGGATACGGGTGTAGCAGGTATGACACAGCAACTTCAAAAAACATGGGCACAGAGGGACACACACACACACACACACACATATATATATATATATATATATATATATATATATATATATATATATATATAATGGGCAAATATTTGGCACTAATGAAGGTAAAGAACTATTGAGCTGGAAATCATAGGTGCAAGATGTATCAACTCAATCTGACCACATAGATGTGTTCGACATGATTTATTTTCTCAGGATTGAGCTATGGATCATGTTTTTTGGATGTATATATATAATGGGCAAATATTTGGTACTAATGAAGGTAAGGAACTATTGAGCTGGAAATCATAGGTGCAAGATGTATCAACTCAATATGACCACATAGATGTGTTCGACGTGATTTATTTTATCAGGATTAAGCTGTGGATCATGTTTTTTGGATGTAAAAACATGGTTTTTTTAGAGGCCTGTTATGTCATACCCACTACACAAATCATTGCAGTGGTTGGTTGATTTGCTAAGGATTTATCTGTAGGGCCTGATCTACAAAAATATTAAAAAATATATATGAAAAGAAGGTGGGTTGTACTCAGTAGTTCTGTACCTTCATTAATACCGGAGCCGGGTTTTAAAATAAAAAACTAAAATAAAAAAATTATGTCCAATCAGAACCAGGGCCAACAGAATCCAGAACACGTCACAGACCTGACTTTGATCAGACCTCATCCAATCAGACGCTAAAAACATGGAAAAAGAGAAAAAATAAAGAGTTCTGGGTCAGATCAGAACCAAGTCTGAACAGACCCAGAACCAGCAGATCTCAGTACTGGGTCAATATGATTGGACCCAGAACAAAGGTCAGTTCTGGGTCAATATGACCGAACCCATAACTCGAACCAATTCTAGGACAATCTGATCAGATCTAGAACTAGAACCAGTTCTGCATCAGCATTCATATCTGTCCAAGGAGACCCAGGTTTGAATCAGCCAATTGTTTGTTATGGAGAGAGAGAGAGAGAGAGAGAGAGAGAGAGAGAGAGAGAGAGAGAGAGAGAGAGAGAGAAGCATTGTTGGAGAGTTGCACACAGACACAAGACTGGGAAAGAGGGGAGGGGATGGGGGGGTAGTCCATGCAAGTCTTCTGGCACTGATCAAACCCCCCAACCCATCCCTTTTGCAAGTGCTTTTTTTTTTCTGAATGGATAAAGCTGAACTCGGTAAGAGTTGATCAAGTTAAGTTTTAGGTGAAAATCCGACATGTGTGGATCTGTGCAGGTGCTGCATCCATACCCATGTCGCACCATGTCAACACCTATGTCACATGGATACAGATGCAACAATGGGACACTATGTGGATACACTTGATACAACACAAGTCTCAAAAATTAGCACATGGGAACATGGCCTCACAAGTGTGTGTGTGTGTGTAATGCTTAATCTAAAGTAATAGAACATGAATATCAAGTGCAAACTCTTGGACAACAATCTAAACCCCTATAGTTAAAAACATTAAATAATAAACCTAAGATGAAATTGAAATGTAATGTCATTGATGATAAATTTTAAAAGAAAAAGAATAAGTGAAAACAAAATAAGCAATCATGACTATAAAAGAGATAAAGTTAATGACACAAAGTTGACTGTCTAACACTAGTTTGACTATGTCCAAGAACTGTCCTGGTGTGTCTAAGCACCATGTGAAGCTGACATGGGATACGCATGTGAAGTGACCATGTGATATAGGTCGAGCAGAGCTTAGTTGTCAAAGGTAGTGCCTAGGCAACCATGTCTGGGCGGTGGGGCCCTATATTGCAGCCTAGGTCGCCTAGGCTTTTTTTTTTGAAGATTTTTTTTTTGTTTTTAGGACATATCATTTGTTTTATTCTTCGAGGAAGAGGAGGAGAAGGAGAAGAAGAAGAAGAAAGATAAGACATTTATTTGTCTATTGTTTGTATTATATCTATTGTTCAGAAGAAGAAGAAGAATAAGAATAAATAAGACATTATTTGTCTATAACTTGTATTATGTCTATTGTTGAGAAGAAAAAGATGACATTATTTGTTTATTTTTCGTATTATGTCTATTATTGTTAATTTTTGTGTATACATGATTTTATTTTTTGTGTACTGTTCATTCACATTGTTAGTTGTATGGTTTGTTTATTCAATTGTTAATTTATTCTTAATTTGTTTGAGCAGGTTAAGGTTATGTAGTATAATTGTTTTACAGCGTTCAATGACATATTATTTGTCTATTGCTTATTATTTATTGATTTTATGTTGTATACATGTTTCTTATTATGTTTTTTATGTTTTTTATGTTTTTTTTCAATTTTAGGTACCGCCTAGGCCCGCCTATGCCTTTTTAGGGGCTCACTGACTAGGCTCCGCCTAGCGCCTATGACAACTAAGGAACAGAGTGATGCTCTCCTATAAGTGTCTTACATACATCATTGAATATGAACTGGAAAAAGGAAAAATTACACTGTACTTATTTCTTGGGACCTAAGTCACACAGACTCGACTAAAAGGACGGCGCACTCGCATTGACACGCCCAGACACGGGTGCGGCTTCGGACATGGGGCGGACATGGTCAACTAAGTGTCGGACTCAGTCAACGCACCGGGGCCGAGTCCGTCCACATTTTGGACTCGGTCAACTTTGACCGAGTCTATTTTTGTTCATTTATTAAAATTAATTTTGGACTCGATCAACTTTGACCGAGTCTATTTTTGTCCATTTATGATAAGTTTTGTTGTTATCACACTCACAAGCTTCTTTATGTGTTATATTTTGGTAAGTTTGTATTGTTACTTCAATAGAATTACTTTTTTATTTTTGCTTTAAAATTTACAATCTTATTATTGTTATATATATATATAGTCGTGTCCCCGTGTCCAAAATTTTTTAAATTACTCCACACTTGTATCGCACCCACACCTGCACCCGCACCCGTACCCGCACCCACGTGACATAGCTTGGGACATGGCAAAGAAGCCAATTAGATGTTTGGGAACACTAAAATAATGCAAATACTAACCACACAGCAAGGATGATGTTTGTGGTAGTAGATCCAATATATGTAGGAAATATGAGCTATTGTGAACTGTGATGGAAATAACAAAGAGGGTACAGACTAAACATCTAAGTTTTATGCAAATTTCCTCGATACTAATTAAATGGAATGCACTAACCCAACAACAAGCTATTAGATAAAAGAACCAAGTTTTGAGTATATAGACTTTCAACATATGTGAGGCCACCTAAAGCATCCTATTGAACATACCAGCCTCTGAAAGACGGCGAGCTTCTGCATTTGCCTTTCGCACGAACTCATCCTTCCTACCTTCAGCATATGGTTGAAGCCGATCCTTCAATATTTGGGTAAGTTTTTCTTCTCTTTTTCTTTGTACCTCCTGCACAAGAGAGACTCAAGACCAATTTTCAATCCCAATAGGTCAGCTTCCAATTTCTCAAACCAAACACATGTTTAAGATGCATATTCAATATGAGTATCAACGTTTTCCATGTAATAGCTAAATTTCTTCAATTGTAGATGTAGAAGCTTCCTTTTATTCTGATAAACCAAGTTCTCTAGTCTAAAAAGAAGTTAAGAGGAGCAACCAGGTTAGAAGTGATAGAAGAAGCAACAGGCTCTACCGCAGCACACAATAGCTTCCATATGTGTCGCTATGATAATAGAGGTGCCTATTAAAACTTTCTGAATGAATAATATATGACTGACTAATAAACATACACCATGTAAGTTTGAGTCATGATTAGATGCAAAAAAGAGAAAAGGATAGAAAAGCCGCTAGCCTGGTGATGCTCTTTTCCTGGAGAATCAGAATTTGTCAATTTGATTGGAATATACAGTGTAAAAGTAGAGCATGTGGAGAACTCTGAATCTCTCGTTTGTGTGTTCAAAATTAAGAAATCGACTTAAAGCTACAATGTAGAATGAAGAATTAGTTCAAAGAAACTGATATCCATCATGCATGTGTCCAGTCATGTCAACGTGGAACACAAGGACAAACAAGAGTATTCGTGTGATTTTTATCATCATGATTATTTTTCCCACATTCATGGTGTTTGTTGAGAATAGGTGGTTTTTAGTTTAAGTCTTTTTATATTAGAGGTTTTTTGAAATTTTGTTTTCATAATGGACTTAGATGTAATTATTCCTTTTAGCCTCTCTCTATTTAATATAGAGAGAAGCCCTAATCCAAAGTAACGAGATTATTTTACTGTGCAGCCGACTCTCTCTCTCTCTCTCTCTCTCTCTCTAGACAGGTGGTTGTGCATTGACCTTCCTTCTACATCCCTCCAGGATTCATCGACCTTCCTTTTACATGGTATCAGAGCCCTCGATCTCGGGAGCGTGATCACGAGAGGACTGATCTTCACCAACGTGATCACGAGAGGATTCATCCCAGCAGGACTGATCACGACTGCGTGAAATCAGGTTTGTTGTTGCACAATTGTGGAAGATCTGATAACAGATCTAGGATGTTACCCAGATCTGTCGTCAGATCTAAGGATGGAGCTCCCAGCGAGGATTTCCTGGAGCCCCGTGACGTGATTTTTGGTTGTTGACGAGTTGTATTCCTGCTGTTGCGTACCTGTCGTGATTGTTGTGTTGTTGGTTGTTCTTGTTGTTTGGGCCATGCAACAAGTTTCTGTGGTGTTGTGTGCCTGCCGTGATTTCATTTTTCTGTGTTGATTGCGTGTCTGCCGTGATTCTGAAATTTATTTCCTGTGCTTGTTGCGTGTGATCGAGATATGATTGATTTATTTAATTGTGCCCTGAAGACTTATTGGTTGTTATGCCTTGTATGTTTGGAGAACAAGAGTTGTCGTGATCATCTGTTTTGCAACTGAATATTATCGTTGGTCGTGGTGTGTTTGGGCGGAGCCAGTGTTGTGAAAAGCGTTGAGGCGTAGCGAGGCACTCCACCAAAATCTGAGGCGAGGCGTAAGCCTCGAGGCGCAAAGCGTAAGCCTCAAAAAAAAAATTTAACTTAAAAAAACTATAAAAATTATCTAAAATTATAAATAAATAAGAAATGCTTTATTGATGAAGCACCAACCAACACGAAATAAAAAATCTCAAATAAATACGGAAAAAATATGAGATAATTAGTATAAAGAAAAATAATGTCTATATTTTTTTTATAGAAAGAAAAATTTAGACAAAACCTTAGCGTATATTAGTATCTTTTCTGGGGTACATTAATTCACGGGAAACAGAACCCTTATGGTAGTCTTTTCATGATGCACGTCAACAAGAATGCTAATTTTTTCATGATCATGTAAACTAGGAATGAAGTTTTTTTTCAAGAAGAAAAGAAAAAGAAAAAACAAATACAGAGATCAAGATCACAAACTGACCTGAAGGTAGACTTGGTATATGAGATCATCGTAGCTCCCAACCATCCTTCCTTCAGCATTCTCAAAGGGGAAGAAGTCGTAGGGAAGTGAGTAATTCAGGAACTTCAATACTGCCTTGAACACATCTATGGAGTATCCTTTTACCTTGATCTCATTAGTTACGTTATCCCTTATCACTCCCACAAACTGTCTGTAACCATCTTTGACTGGAACTCCAATTCTCAACCTCTTCCCCTTTGTTGGAATCATCCAACCTCTTGGAACATCAGTGGTGCCGCCGGGCCAGACGACGGATTTAAGAACACTGGCTGGACATGAATAGTTTGTGGTCGTATTCATGTTCTGCCCATTCAAACTTTGCGAGAGTCCGAGATCCAGACTCCAAAATCCAATCTCTCTTGCTCCCTTCTCCATGACATTGATAATTTGGAAAATTCTAGTCTGTAGCTGACCATCTACAAGCCGAAATTCACCACTCAATCCTCTGAATCTAGTCCCCAGCACTGCTTCCAGCAGTTTCGGACCCGAAGGGGAGATCCCCAACATCGAAAGGTCGGTCGAATCCCCAGTCATGTTTGGATTGATGAACTTGGAATTGCCAGCACCATTGTCTTTCTCTACTGCAAGAGCCAGTGCATATGCTGTATCATAGGCCCATACCCCGAAGCATTATGGAGCCCAAGAGATTCCCCCGCTCATATTGTAGAGGGAGAGAAGGATAAAGGGGTGCCCAAGAGGGAGAGAAGGAATCCTCTAGTGTCATTTTGGGCGGTCAACTTTGGGATGATGGAGCCATTTGAACGGTCACCATATAACTCCTTGGTAATAAAATTAGAGAGATTCTTCCTGTGGGGGCTTGTGATAACCATTGTACATGGCTTCTCCAACCCTATAAACAAAAGGGAAAAAAGGAAAGAAAGCTTAACTCCAGATTCATGTTTCAGTTAAAGAATGATTAGAAAAATTGAGCATGTTTTGTATGTACCATTTCAGCCAAAATATAAAGATTTAAACTAACGCTTGACGTTAAATCACATGCCACAGTCAGACCTATCCCATTATTTTTTTCTGCTTTCTTTTTGCGTGAATGGGAAAGTAAAGTAGGTAGCCCACCGGATTCTAAACCAGTGACTCCCAACCGTCAGATAATGCGACTCTGACGATCCAGCTAGGAGACAGCTCCGTATGACTCTAGTCGTGCCCCACAGGCGCTCCTTTCATCTGGTAGGGGAGACCTGTGAGCGTCACCAAGTTCAGAGGAATCACCAAATTGGATGCCCAAATTACCTCTCAACTTAAAGGGTCCTCAGAGTCCCGTCTGAACCCTTTCTGAGGATCCTTAACTGGATAGGGGATTTGGGCATCTAATGGAGCAATGATTCTCCCAAGAACAGAGCAGAATTCCCAATTCTCCCCATTCTAAGTGGACAGGGGATTTGGGCATCTAAATCGAGCAAGCAATAATATTCCCAAAGAACAGAGTAGACTACCCAATTCCCCTCAAACGAGCGGTCAAAAATCATCCTAGTTCCTTGAACCTCTCAAATCCAAATGCAACCTAGAATACATACTTCTGGTTTCTCTAAAATCTCATATTTTCGCCAAGACTCTAACCTAAGCTCTTGATTTTAGAGAGAGAAAGAGAGAGAAGAGGGGGCGCACCGTTCTCGTTTGCGCACTGGGCAGCTATATCAAACGCAGTTTTGTGAGCACCAACGACAGCCACCCTTTTCCCTTCTACGAGCTCCAGCGCGTCGGGCTCGTCCAACGCCAAGTATTCCTTGGAGTGCATCACCTTCCCTTTGAACACATCCGGCCCTTTGTTTGGTAGGAAAACAGGCATTTTCGGTGCGTTGTTGAACTTTCCAATGCACACGATCACGAAGTCAACCTCATAAACCTGCTCACAAACATGCCTAGTGAGTTTGTGATGATCCAGACATAGTCTTCACTCATCATGCCATTGTTATTAACTAAAGTGAAGAACTTGGCACCAAGAGACGAAGGCAAGTGCACGACAAAGACCCGAGTCTGCATTGAAGCAAGCTGGTTGAGTTCCTCCTTGATGAAGTCATTGGTGGCTGAAGGTGGAAGAAGAGACCTGTAAGGAACTGCAACACCAATCTGCTCAAGCGCATCAATTAAGAACGGGATCATCCCCATCCCGAAATTCGAGTCTTCGTAGACGGGTACCACTTGTCGCCATCCATATGCTTTAATTGTTGCGACGATTGCATCTACTTGGGACGAATCGATCTCCACAGTCCCTACGAAGTAAGGAGTCTTAGTTGTTGACAACGAAGGGCTTGTAGCAGAGAAGGAAATGATGGGAACTTGAGTGCTATCTCCCAATCGAGCGACGAACTTTGCATCTCCCGATCTCTGTGGTCCTATGATGGCTTCCACCTCCACATTCTTCAATAGATCGATAGCTAACATAGAGTAAAAAAAGAGGATTAAAGAGGGAGAGGGGCTGCGAGAGAGAGGGAGAGAGAGACTGTGAGAAATGGGAAATGGGCTGCGAGAGAGGGAGAGAGGCTGCGAGAGAGAGGGAGAGATTGTGAGAGACGAGAGAGAGAGAGGGGCTGCGATAGACTATTTAGGGCCCCCGACCCTCGTTAGGGTCGAGGGCAAGATTTTAATTATGGTCAAATGAGGGCTTTGACCCTCATTTGACCATAATCATAAGGCGTGCGCGCCTCACCCTGAGGCGCGCCTCGCCTCGAGGCGTACGCCTCAAGGCCTCTGAGGCGTACACCTCTGTGCATTTGTGCCTCAAGCCTGCGCCTCAAGGCACAAAGGCCCTCGCCTTGAGGCGAGGCGCGCTTTTTGCGCCTTGAGGCGCGTTTTTAATAACACTGGGCGCAGTAATGGTCGTGCCCCTGCTGTGTCGAGTTTTGTTTCGTGCTGTGTTAGTTTAAGTTATCCCTCTGTCGTGAAAGCAGCAGGAGTGATTCCCTGCTGGTTGTGGGCTGTTTTTTTTTTGGAAACAGCAGGGCTGATTCCTTACAGTGTTGGAAAATTCTACTTGAATACTTGCTGTTCAAGTGAGCAGTATGGCTGAAACTTCGAAATGTGATTCTAAAATAGAACATATTGGGGAATATAAGGTTTTTTCCAACCCCTTCTCGTACGGCTCTTCCGTAAGGTTGAATGAAACCAACTATGCCAGGTGGTCCAGTGTAAAATTGTCTACGAAAAGACAATACGCATACAAGCATAAATACTTAGAAAAGAAGTGCATGAAGGCACTCTCACAACACTTGAACACAATACGCAAAAAGCGTATAAATAATAAACATGCAATAATGCATGTATTTCATAAAAAGGAAGCAAGTGCTTGAGACTCTCAAGCTTCTTTTACAACAAGGGGGAACACCCCTATTTATACAAGAAAGAAGAGGTGCAAGAGGGGGCTCCCCAAAGGAGTCGTTGGGGAGCTCCCAACGATCACAATTGTGACCGTTGGGGGCTCCCCAACGACTCTATTGGGGAGACCCCCAATGCACCTTTTTGAATATGCAAAAAGGAAAAAATAAAATAAAAAGAATTACAAAAATAAAAGGAAAAAATACAGCATATTTCGAATGGAATATGCACAAAAAGTAAAAAGACTGAAATACCCTTTTCGGGTAAAAAGAGAAAAAATGTATAAATATATGTACTTATATATAGAGATACGTATACATACAACATATGTATACGTATCTCTATGTATATAAGTATATATATTTATACTTACAATAATGTTTTTGAGTATACATTTTAACACCCCCTCAAACTTACGGTGTGATAACCGCAAGTTTGTCAAGAAGGAAATGAAATCTAGGCGAACAAAGAGCTTTTGTGAAGAAGTCCGCAAGTTGATACTCAGACGTCACGTATGGTAGATCAATGACCTTCTTCAAGTATTCTTCCCTGACATAATGGCAGTTCATCTTTATATGCTTTGTTCGCTCGTGAAAGGTGTGGTTTTTGGCAATATAGATTGCACTTTTATTGTCACTGCACAGCTTTGTTGGTTCTCTGATAGGCACTCCCATATCTTCCAAAAGGCGTCGAATCCATACAATTTCCATGGTAGTGGATGCCATGGCTTTGTATTCGGCTTCAGTGGATGACAGAGAGACCTTCTGTTGCTTTTTACATCGCCATGAAATCAAAGATTCACCTAAGAAAACACAAAAACCAGTGGTGGAGTGACGGTTACTAGGGTCACCTCCCCAATCTAAGTCAGTATAAGCAAGTAATTTTAAATCAGAAGAAGATAGAAATACTCCCTTATTTATTGTGCCCTTCAAGTATTTGATGATGCGAAGAACAACACTCATATGAACGGTTGTGGGAGCGTGTTGAAACTAACTGGCGATGTGTATAGCATGTGACAAGTCAGATCGAGTAATACTAAGATACATTAACGAACCTACCAACTGCCTGTAAGGGGTAGGATCGGTTAAGGAAACACCATCGTCAATTTTCATTTTTGCTCCCACAACTTCAGGAGTTTCGCATACTTTGTCATCAGAAATCCTGGATCTGTCAATAATCTCACAAACAAGTTTAGACTGAGATAGAAAATAACCACATTGCGAATAGGCAACCTCAATTCCAAGAAAATATGTCAGAAAACCCAAGTCTGACATCTCAAATTTTGAAGTCAAGACAGACTTAATACCCTTGACTCCTTGAACATCATCACCTGTAATTAACATATCATCAACATAGAGCAATAATATGACAATCCCTGCCTTAGACTTTTTTGTAAATAGAGCAGTGTCAGTATAACATGAGGAGAAACCATTTTCCAACATTACACTGGTAAATCTGTCATACCAGGCTTTGGGAGCCTGTTTCAAACCATAGAGAGCCTTTCGAAGACGAAGAACTTTATCTTTAGGAATCTTCATGCCTGGTGGGGCATCCATATACACTTCTTCGTTAAGATCACCATTTAAAAAAGCATTTTTCACATCCATTTGAAAAATGTTCCAATTTTTAATAGATGCAATAGTAATGAGACATCTAACTGTAACCATTCGGGCTATAGGAGAAAAAGTTTCTTCATAATCAATTTCATACTCTTGCCAATACCCTTTTGCAACTAAGCGAGCTTTATACCTTTCCAGAGATCCGTCACTTTTAGTTTTCACTTTAAAAACCCATCGACAACCTATAGTTTTCTTTCCTATAGGTAGAGTTTGGAAATCCCAAGTTTCAGCCCTTTTGAGAGCACTAAGTTCGTTTTGCATGGCTTCTTGCCATTCTATACATTTTTTAGCTTCTTCAAAATTCCTTGGCTCAAAATAAGAGTGAATGACACTAAGACAAGCCCTATACCGGGGTGAAAAAGAATCAAAAGAGACAAAACGAGTTGGCGGTCTCCTATTCCTCTCAGATCTTCGATGATCGAGAGTAGGTACAAGCTCACTATATTGGTCAATGGCACTTCTAATGGTGTCTTGGTTTCTACGGGAGTAGGTTATCGGATCACTTGAAATCTTGTTTTCTTGATCATTGAGAGGGTTATGTTCTTCAACATCACCATCATTTTCCTCATCGTGATTTGATGATACATCATCATCACTAGATATATCATCATTACTAGCCAATAAATAAAAAAGGAATGAGTAATCAAAATTTTTTTGTTGAGAAACATTTTTTTCAAATCCACTCACATTTTCTAAAAACGTTACATTTCTAGAAACATATAACTTATCATCTCGAAAATCATAGCAAAGAAACCCTTTTTGAGTTTCGGAATACCCAAGAAAGGCGCAGGGGATAGCTTTGGGAGAGAGCTTGTCATTTTTATCCGTAAGTATAAAACATTTACACCCAAAAACACGTAACCTATTATAATCAGGTTCAAGTTTATATAAGATCTCAAAAGGGGATATTTTTCCTAATATCCTAGATGGTAAACGGTTTATCAGATAAACAGAAGCGAGGGCTGCTTCAGCCCAAAAGTTCTTAGAAATGTTTTGAGAAATAAGCAGGGTCCTAGTGGTCTCAATGATGTGCCTATGTTTTCTTTCGGCCAATCCATTCTGTTGAGGGGTTTTAGGATAAGACCTTTGGTGAATAATTCTGTGATCCTCTGTTAAAATATATATATATATATATATATATATATATATATATATATACATATATGTATATATATATATATACTATTTCTCATTTAGATAAATACCCGATAGGGGTATTCCTGTAAAACCACATATGTACCTTTTTCTTTTTTATTTTTTCCTTTTTCCCTTTTTCCTTTTTCTTTTTTCTTTATTTCTTTTCCTTTTTGTAATGACCACAAGGGGGCCCCACACTTGTAGTCGTTGGGGCTCCAACGGTCAGATTTCTGACCGTTGGGGCTCCCAACGACTACAAGGGAGCCCCCCTTGTGGTTCCTTTAGTGCTTCCCTCCTCTATAAATAGAGGAGGTCTTCCCCTCTTAAATGTATGGGTTTTTACACCCCTCTCTCTCTTTCTTCAATAAATCCAACTTATGACTTTAAGTCATTTCCTATATTTGTGAGGTTTTGTGTGTGCACATTTGGTGTTTGTGTTCTTGGCTCTTGTAGTCACTCTTAAAGAGTGACTTTTGCTCTATTGGTGCTTCCGCCTCTTTTCATTACATGGTATCAGAGCTCGGTTGGGGATTAGGCTTCTCTTTTGACATCTTGGAAAGCGTGCCTCTCAAAGTTTTGAAGAAAGGAAGTATATTTGGTGCCGATGGAACGTGACTCTAAAGTGGAGCTCTCTTTCAAGCTAAATGGGTCCAACTATCTCATGTGGGCCTCCGCTATGGAAAACCATCTAAGAGGTAAGAAACTTTGGGGTTTTGTTATGGGGACTACTCCCGAACCCTCTCTTGTTCTTACCAAAATTGAAAATGAAGTGGAAAAGGCTTTAGATGGCGATGAGCGCATCAAAGCCATTAATGAACATCAATCCAAAATCGAGGATTGGGAAAGCAACCATGCCAAAATCTTGGCATGGTTTATGAACAACGTAGATCTTAAAAATTGTGCCAATATTGCCAAGTTTAGAAGAGCCAATGAGGCTTGGTTTTTTCTTAAGGGTATGTATACCCAAAAGGATCTTGCTCGGCAATTCTTTTGCCAAGAAAAAATTTGTTCCACCAAACAAATGGATATGAATGTCCGGGACTACTTTAGCTCTCTAACTCCTCTTTGGGATGAGCTTGCCCTTCTTGAACCCAAATGGGTTGCTCCACAAGACATTGAACTAAGAAGGGAACAAATTGAAAAGGAGCACTTTTTTCAATTCCTTCATGGACTTCGCCCAGAATTTGAACAAGTGAGGGCATCTCTTCTCCATAGAAGCAAAGCCCTACCTATTGAAGACGCTCTTGCCGAGGTATGTCAAGAAGAAACTCGACTTGGCTTGAGCATTAGGAATGATGAAGTTTTGGCCGTTAATAGGCCCGGATCAAATGTTAAAGCATATAGACCTCCCCACTTTAACAAAAATATCAATGGGCCTAGAAGGGGAATAATATGCCATTATTGTAATGAACCGGGTCACATTAGACCGGCTTGTCCAAAACTCAAAGGTAAAGTTGCCGTGGTTGGGGAAACTTCTCCAAAGAAGGAAGAAAGTACCAAAGAAGGAGATATCAAAGAAACTCTAAATCACATCTCCGAAGTTCTTCAACATCTTCTCAAGACTTCTCCTTCAACATCCGGGGCCGCCATTGCCTACTCTTCATCTCCTCCAGGTATGTGGATACTAGACTCCGGTGCTTCTTTTCATATGACATCTCATAAAAATTCTCTTTCAAATATTTTTTCCGAACCTATATCTTCTTATGTTTCAACGGCCGATGGTACATCACTAAAAATTGAAAGTATTGGATCTCTTGATTTCAAAAACTTCTTTGTTCCTAAAGTAAGAATCGTTCCTAAAATAAATTTAAATCTTTTTTCTGTATCTCAAATCACCGATCATGAATGCCAAGTCTCTTTCTCACCTAAGGATTGCACCGTGCAGGATCTCCAGTCAGGGAAGCTGATTGGGCAAGGCCATAGAAGGGGTGACCTCTACTTTATGGATTTTTTTACTCTCCCATCTAAGGCGTCATGCAATCTTGTAAAAGACAAAAGTATTGGAATATGGCATGAGAGACTTGGCCATCCAAATTTTGTAAAAATGTCTCTTTTTCCGTTTTTGAACAATACTTGTAAAGACAATCACATGACTTGTAAAGATAGCATTTTTGGGAAATCTAAAGCTATTCCATTTCCACAAAGAAGTTACTTTACCACTCGGCCATTTGAACTTATTCATTCCGATGTGTGGGGACCTTCCCCTATTTTATCTAAAGGAGGTTTTTCGTATTATGTGGTATTTATTGATGATTTTACTCGATTCACGTGGATTTACTTCCTAAGTCGCAAATCTGAAGTTTTCTCCTTCTTCAAAGAATTTCATGCAATGGTCAAAAACCAATTTTTGGGAAATTTATCTATTCTTAGATCCGATTCGGGAGGCGAATATATGTCCAATGATTTTCAAAAATATTTAAAAGAAAATGAAATTTTCCACCAACGTTCTTGTCCCAACACTCCACAACAAAATGGACTTGCGGAAAGAAAGCATAGACACATAATAGAGACTACAAGAACGTTATTAATCTCTAGAAACATTCCAAAATCTTTTTGGGTCGAAGCGGTTCTAACCTCTACATATCTTATCAATAGGACCCCTTCGTCCTCTTTAAAAAAATTTTCTCCATTTGAAAAACTTTACAATATGTCTCCCGATTACAAAAGACTAAGAATTTTTGGATGTAAATGCTTTGTTTTAACTCACAAGAATGATAAACTTTCCCCTAGGGCTATTGAATGCATTTTTTTGGGATATGGCGAAAAACAAAAAGGGTATAGATGTTTTGACATACTTAAAAATAAGCTTTATATCTCTAAAGATGTCACATTCCTTGAAGAGGAAAGTGGTTTTTCGCACCAACCGAATGAAAATATTGATTATTCATTCTTATTTGACTTATTGCCTAACGAAAACATCATAGATGATCATATTGATTCTAATGAATCTCTTAGTGAAGATCTTGTTGAACATCCAAACGATGATCAAAACCTTGAAGAAAATGTTTCAAGACAAATTCACGTCTACTCTAGAAGGAATGAAAGGAATCCTCCTTGTGCCCTTGAAAAATTTTCCCAAAATGAGTTCACCGAAGAGACTTCTCAAAGAAGATCAAATCGGATTTCCAAAATACCAAATAGATTTGTTTCTTATGATTCTTTTTCGCCTAATTTTCGAGCATGCCTTCTTGCTCTTCACTCTTTTCATGAACCATCTCATTACAATGATGCCAAACAATATGCTCATTGGAATGAAGCTATGCAACTTGAACTTAATGCTCTTAAAAAGGCACAAACTTGGGAAATCATTGATCCTCCCAATGGCAAGAAACCCATCGGATGTAGATGGGTTTTTAAAGTAAAAACTAAGAGTGATGGTTCATTGGAAAGGTATAAGGCTAGGTTGGTAGCCAAAGGATATGCCCAAGAGTATGGGGTAGATTATGATGAAACCTTTGCCCCCGTTGCTCGAATGACTAGTGTTCGAGCTCTTATTGCTATAGCCGCAGTTAAAAAATGGCCAATTTTTCAACTTGATGTTAAAAATGCCTTTTTAAATGGTAATTTAAATGAAGAAGTGTATATGGAACCACCTCCAGGTATGGATTTAAATGGAAAAATTTTGAAATTAAAAAAGGCTTTATATGGACTTAAGCAAGCACCTAAAGCTTGGTATGATAGGTTTAGTAACGTATTAATAAATTTACGATTTTCTTCTTGTTATACTGACACTGCTCTTTTTGTGAAAAGAACAGGTGACTCCATTATTATGCTTCTGCTGTATGTTGATGATATGATCATCACTGGGAATGACAAAAAGGGAGTAAATGATGTTAAGTCTATGCTAAAAGATACTTTTGATATGTCTGACCTTGGTTATTTGCGATATTTTTTAGGTATTGAAGTGGCTTATTCCGAACGTGGATACATCTTATCTCAGATGAAATTAGCTGCTGAAATTTGTACCAAATCAGGAATATCTGATGAAAAGAAAGTTGAGACTCCCGAAGTTATCAATGCAAAACTTAGACTTGAAGATGGTGTTCTTCTTGAAGATCCAACTCCCTACCGTCAATTAATACATAGCTCATGCGGTTCATGCAGCAAGCCAGTTCCAACACGCACCTACCACGGTTCATATGGCGACCGTAATGAGAATTGTGCGATATATCAAAAACACCATCTCAAAGGGACTCTTCTTATCCTCTTCCTCATCTCTTGAATTGACTGCTTTTACTGATGCTGACTGGGGAGGCAATCCCAATGATCGTATCTCAATTACGGGTCTTTGTATCTTTTTAGGTGAATCTCTCATCTCGTGGAGATGCAAGAAGCAGCAGAAAGTCTCCTTATCATCTACTGAAGCTGAGTATCGGGCTATGGCGATGACAACTATGGAAATCGTATGGCTCAGAAGTCTCCTCGCTGACATGGGCGTCCTCATTTCCACTCCTACCAAGCTCTGCTGTGATAACAAAAGTGCGATATACATTGCCAGCAATCACACCTTTCATGAACGGACAAAGCATATCGAGATGGATTGCCATTATGTTCGAGACGAATATCTCAGAGGGACTATCTCATTACCATATGTTACTTCAGAATATCAGCTGGCTGACTTCTTCACCAAAGCGCTTCCAACTCCACGATTTATGTTCCTCCTTAGCAAACTTTCGGTCTTCTCCCCGTAAAGTTTGAGGGGGCGTGTTAATATATATATATATATATATATATATATATATATATATATATATATATATATATATATATATATATATATATATATATATATATATACATTCGTATATATATAAGTATATATATATACATATATGTATATATATATACTATTTCTCATTTAGATAAATACCCGATAGGGGTATTCTTGTAAAACCACATATGTACCTTTTTCTTATTTTATTTTTTCCTTTTTCCCTTTTTCCTTTTTCTTTTTTCTTTATTTCTTTTCCTTTTTGTAATGACCACAAGGGGGCCCCACACTTGTAGTCGTTGGGGCTCCAACGGTCAGATTTCTGACCGTTGGGGCTCCCAACGACTACAAGGGAGCCCCCCTTGTGGTTCCTTTAGTGCTTCCCTCCTCTATAAATAGAGGAGGTCTTCCCCTCTTAAATGTATGGGTTTTTACACCCCTCTCTCTCTTTCTTCAATAAATCCAACTTATGACTTTAAGTCATTTCCTATATTTGTGAGGTTTTGTGTGTGCACATTTGGTGTTTGTGTTCTTGGCTCTTGTAGTCACTCTTAAAGAGTGACTTTTGCTCTATTGGTGCTTCCGCCTCTTTTCATTACATCCTCAAGATATGTTTTAAATTGGTTGGAGAGATATTCTCCTCCAGAATCACTTCTAAAAATCTTTATATTACTGTTGAATTGATTCTTGATCATTGAGTGGAAGGTTTTAAAACATGTAAAAACTTCATGTTTGTACTTTAAGAAATAGATCCATGAATACCTGGAGAAATCATCCACAAAAATAACATAGTAAGAAAAGCCTCCTTTTGAAACAACAGGTGCGGGTCCCCAAACATCGGAATGAACAATTTCGAAGGTTTTAGATGAGAACATAGTTCTTTGCTCAAAAGGTAAACTTTGCATTTTTCCGAGAATACAATCATTACAGGAAAATGAACTTTTACATAGATCTTTTGCAAAATGTAAATAAGATAATTTGGTGACATTCGGATGACCAAGTCTTTTGTGCCATATGTTTATATCTTTGTTCCGGGCAACATTACAAAATGATTTTGGAACTTGGAGAGATTCCATATAGTATAAGTCTCCTTTTCTAAAGCCTTCCCCAATCAATTTCCCGGACCGGTGATCCTGTATTAAACATTTGTCACATGAAAATTTAATATCGCATCCATGGTCCGAGAGTTGAGAAACAGAGAGAAGGTTTAAGTTAAGTTTAGGTATAAATCTAATTTTTGGAATGAAAAAATTTTGAGTTTCAAAATTACCTATTCCTTTAATTTCAAGAGAGGTTTCATCCACAGTGGAAACAAAGGATGGAGAAACATTTTTTGAAAAATCGGAAAATGAAAACATGTTTGGGGACATATGAAAAGATGCACCTGAGTCCAAAAGCCAAGAGACTTTACCTGGAATGGAAGAGGTAGACACGGCGGCACCGGATGTAGCTCCCTTGAGAAGAGGTTGAAGGGCTTCCACTATTTGATTCAACGAGAGTGACCCACTTGATGATGCCTCTTCCTTTTGTGGTACACCGGTGGTGGCCATAGCGAGAAGCCTCTTCCATTTGGGACATACGGGCTTGATATGCCCCGGTTCCTTACAAAAGGGACAAATAGTCTTGCTATAGTCCCTCTTTCCTCTTTGTCCACCATCTCCTCCTTGATTTTGGAATTTGAAATGAGGAGGACGATATGTCTTTACATTATTTCTGGGTCTTGATACGGCATTGACCTCATTGTTTTCTTCATGATTACAAGGAACCACAAGAACATTTGATCCTTGTTTACATAAACTCATACGAGTCTCCTCACCACTTAATTTGGTGAGAACATCTTCAAGAGATGGAGGAGTAAATGAGGATAGAAGTGATGACCTTATTTGCTCAAATTCCGGTCTTAACCCATTTAAAAAGTTGAAGAACCGATCTTCTTCAAGTTGCTTGTGGCGGAGTTCAATTGCCTCTCCGCTCCATTTTGGTTCAAGCATGGAAAGCTCATCCCAAATGGAGGAGAGGTCGGCATAATATTCCCTAATGGACATTTCACCTTGAGTAAGGGAGAGGGCCTTCTTTTAAAGGTAATACTTATGGGATAGATCTCTTGATGTATACATTTTCTCGAGATAATGCCAAGCTTCCGATGTTTTCTTGAACTTGATAATGTTGGCATTAATCTTTGTTTCAACGGATGCGAAGAACCAAGAAAGAATCTTGAAGTTCTTCATTTCCCATTCTTCGTGCTTCTTGGAGTATTCTTCAAGAGCTTTGATCATTTCCTCTCCCTCAAGAATCTTGATTTCATTTCCGTCCATCACGGTTATTTTGGGTTCCGGTTCCGGAATTGTGCCTTGCACATAACCCCATAACCCTTTACCTTTTATGTGAGCCTCCATGTTCCTGGCCCAAATATGGTAGTTGGACCCATTCAACTTGAAGCCAAGAGCGAAGTGAGACTCTTTTTCACCCATTAAGGAGTAAAGAAAAGGAAAAGGAGGTGTACCAACACAATGCTTCAACTTCTAGCTTGCACAAGATCCTTCTAAAATATTTGAGAAGCAAGATCCACCACTTCAACTTCTAAGAATCCGAAGGCACGATTTTCGAAGCACTTAAAAAAAGAAGAATCCCATGATCCTTAATCACCAACCTGGCTCTGATATCATGTAAAATTGTCTACGAAGAGACAATACGCATACAAGCATAAATACTTAGAAAAGAAGTGCACGAAGACACTCTCACAACACTTGAACACAATACGCAAAAAGCGTATAAATAATAAACATCAATAATGCATGTATTTCATAAAAAGGAAGCAAGTGCTTGAGACTCTCAAGCTTCTTTTACAACAAGGGGGAACACCCCTATTTATACAAGAAAGAAGAGGTGCAAGAGGGGGCTCCCCAAAGGAGTCGTTGGGAAGCTCCCAACGGTCACAATTGTGACCGTTGGGGGCTCCCCAACGACTCTATTGGGGAGACCCCCAATGCACCTTTTTGAATATGCAAAAAGGAAAAAATAAAATAAAAAGAATTACAAAAATAAAAGGAAAAAATGCAGCATATTCCAAATGGAATATGCGTAAAATGTAAAAAGACTGAAATACCCTTTTTGGGTAAAAAGAGAAAAAATGTATAAATATATATACTTATATATAGAGATACGTATAAATATAACATAGGTATACGTATCTCTATGTATATAAGTACATATATTTATACTTACAATAATGTTTTTTAGTATACATTTTAACATCCAGAACTTTTATGATGTCGGTATCTAGACATCGTCGAAAACATATTCTGTTGGAAGACGAACCCCCTGAAAAATTGGGAAAATATGTTACTTGGGATGAAGATAATGACATAGTTATGTCATGGATCATGAATAGTGTTGAACCCCATATTGCAGATGGATTGATCTACTATAATACAGCCAAACTGATATGGGACAATCTTCGTGATACATACTCACAAGAAACTAATGTGAGTCGTATCCTGCAAGTAGAACAGGAGATATATAATTTGCAGCAGAGAGATTAGACCTTGGCCCAATACTATGCCTCTGTCAAAGCTGCGTTTGAAAGACTTAATGCTCACAGGCCTCTTTGTTGCTCGAAGCAAAAGGATCATCAAGAACAAACCATGGTTGCTCGTTTTCTTACAGGTCTTTCTTCAGAATTTTCTGTTGCAAAAGTTCAAATGTTGACTGGATCAGATGTTCCCACTCTTGTTGATGCATACAATCGTCTGAGTAGACTTGCGATCTCTCTACCACAATCTCAGCAAATGTACAGGAGAATATCTCTGCTAGTGACCGTAGTATCACCCTCAGTCGTGCTGAATATGATAAGTTGATAGCTCTTCATCCTTTGAGTTCCACTGCTCCTGTAGCTAGTGTTACCTATTCAACCGGAAATCATCTTCATCCGACTGACAGTAAGTGGATTATTGACTCTGGTGCATCCAGACATTTGTGTGGAAATTCACTTGTTTTCTCAGATATAAAGGATATTAATGCTCATCGAGGAGTCTCATTAGCCGATGGGAGTTCCTCCCCGATCGTTGGTCAGGGAAATATTTATATATCCTCCTCATTACAGTTGCAAAATGTTCTTCATGCTCCAAACTTTCCTCAAAGTTTACTCTTTGTTAGTTGCCTTATAAGAGAGCAAAACTGTAGAGTAATATTTGATCCGATGGGTTGTCATTTTCAGGATTTGCTGACGGGGAAGAAGATTGGTGGAGGCTATGAAGAAAATGGAGTCTACTACCTACATCATCCAATGGGTAATGTTCATGTTGCAGTGGAACACTCATTCAGTCCTGTTCAGTGGCATCGTCGTCTTGGTCATCCTTCTTTGTCAAAGCTTCGTTCTGTCTTTCCTCAAATTCCTTCCACCACATCATTTCAGTGTGAAGCATGTCAGTTGGGAAAGCATCATCGAAATTCGTTCCCTTCGAGTCAGAGTCAGTCTAGTAATAAAGTTTTTGAACTTTTTCATGCAGATGTATGGGGTCCTAGCAAGATTCCTACTAGGACTCAGTGTCGTTATTATCTTGTTATTGTTGATGATTTCTCTAAGTTGTCATGGGTATTTTTAATAAAAGAACGATGTGAAGTTCCAAGTATTATCAAATCCCTAATTCTTGAAATAAAAACTCAGTTTGAATCTATTGTCAAGATTGTTCGCACTGATAATGCTCTCGAGTTTAAATTAAAAGGTCTGTTACAATTTTACCAAGATCATGGCATCCAACCCCAAACTTCCTGTGCCTATTCATCTCAACAAAATGGGGTGGCTGAGCGAAAACATCGGCACCTGCTTGATGTTGCCAGGACCATTATGATTCAATCCAATGTTCCTGCGTTATACTGGGGTGATGCGATTACCACTGCTTGCTATCTGATCAACTCATTGCCTTCGTCTTCTGTGGGTGATCAAATTCCATTACATATCCTAAAACCTAATGCCCCACTTTTTTCTTTCTCACCAAAAATATTTGGATGTGTTTGTTTTGTACACAAACTTGGCCCTGACTGTGATAAATTAGCCGCTCAAGCTACAAAATGCATATTTATAGGTTATCCAAAAAATCAAAAGGGCTATTAATGTTATGATCCTATTTCTCGTCGAGAGTATGTCAGTGCGGATATATCTTTCTTGGAATCCTCTCCATATTACTCTATTTCCGGTTCCCCGCTGCAGGTTGATCCAGCTGAGTCTTTTCCATTACCTATACCTCATTTTCCTTTGGAATCTGTGCCCTCATTACCGAACCAAACTTCATCCTCTTTCAGATTTAATAATCCTCCATTGGTATATGTGCGTAGAGCTCCACCTCCGCAAGAGCCTTCATCTTCTTCTTCTCCTAAGGTAAGTTCTACTGACAATAGTGATCTTCAGGATGATGATAACAGGCCTATTGCTCTACGAAAGGGGACACGACAATGTACCTTATATCCCATATCTCATTTTGTCTCCGATGCCAGAATTGGAAATCAGATGAAGTCTTTTATTTCAGCCTTATCTGCTGAAACTATTCCTCTGAACTATCAACAGGCAGAACTTGATAATCGCTGGAAGCTGGCTATGCAAGAAGAAATGAATGCTTTAGTATCTCAGCATACATGAGATCTAGTTGATTCCCCAGCAGATGCTGACATTGTTGGATGTAAATGGGTATATACAATAAAGTACAAATCGGATGGTTCTATTGAAAGGTACAAGGCCAGATTAGTAGTGAAAGGGTATACTCAGACATATGGTATTGACTTCTTTGAAACCTTTTCTCCTGTTGCATGGATGGGTACCATCCGTCTTGTTCTCTCAGTAGTTGTTCAGCATGGTTGGAGCTTGTGCCAATTAGATGTGAAAAATGCATTTCTATATGGGGATTTATCTGAGACCGTTTACATGCAACAACCTCCAGGATTCGAGGTTGAGGGGGAGTGTCAGAAGGTGTGTAGATTGAGAAAGGCGATTTATGGCTTGAAACAAAGTCCTCGTGCATGGTTTCAAAAGTTGTTTGAAGTGATGTCAAGCTTTGGCTTCAATAGGTCAGCAGCAGATCATACACTATTTATAAAGAAAACTAGCTCTGGCATAGTTGTTATGGTGGTATATGTGGATGACATCATTCTTACAGGAGATGATGTGAAAGCTATTAAAGCCACAAAGGCTCATCTTCAAAAACACTTTGTTACAAAAGACCTTGGTTCACTCAGGTATTTTCTGGGTATAGAAGTTGCTAGGAGCCGTGAAGGGATGGTTTTGTCTCAACGAAAGTATGTTTTTGACTTATTAAAGAAAACGGGCATGTTGGGAGCTAAACCAGCAAATATTCCCATGGACCATAAAGTTGAGTTGTTTGAAGAAGGGTCAAAACCAGTTGATAGCAAAAGCTATCGCTCCCTAGTAGGGAAGCTATTATATGTAACTGTGACCAGGCCAGATATTGCTTTAGTAGTAAGCAAAGTTAGTCAGTTTATGGACAAACCAACTGAAGTACACTAGAATGCAGCCATAATGATTCTCAGATATCTAAAATCCTCTCCTGAAAAGGGGTTATTGTTCAGGAAAGGTGGAACTCTGGAGATAGTAGCCTATTCTGATGCTGACTATGCTGGATCTGTAGTAGATAGAAAATCTACCACAGGATTCTGTGTGTTTTTGCGAGACAACTTGATTTCGTGGAGAAGTAAGAAACAAAATGTGGTTTCCAGGTCGAGTGCAGAATCAGAATATCGGGCTATGGCCCAAACAACTGCTGAATTGATGTGGGTTCGCACTGTTCTTCATGATCTTCAGGTGAAGGTTTCCTCTCCAATGACCATGATGTGCGATAACAAAGCGGCAACATATATAGCAAACAATCATGTCTTTCATGAAAGAAGAAAGCACATTGAGGTTGATTGCCACTATGTAAGAGATATGATTCAAGCTGGTCATATCACTACCAAATATCTAAAGTCGGAAGACCAAGTTGCAGATATGTTTACAAAGCCTCTTGCTAGGCCAAATTTCTCAAAATGTTGTGACAAGTTGAGCATGATTGATATCTATGCTCCAGCTTGAGGGGGAGTGTTGAGAATACGTAGTTTTGAGAATAGGTGGTTTTGAGAATAGGTGGTTTTTAGTTTAAGTCTTTTTATATTAGAGGTTTTTTGAAATTTTGTTTTCATAATGGACTTAGATGTAATTATTCCTTTTAGCCTCTCTCTATTTAATATAGAGAGAAGCCCTAATCCAAAGTAACGAGATTATTTTACTGTGCAGCCGACTCTCTCTCTCTCTCTCTCTCTCTCTCTCTCTCTCTCTCTCTCTCTCTCTATATATATATATATATATATATATATATATATATATATATATACAGGTGGCTGTGCATCGACCTTCCTTCTACATCCCTCCAGGATGCATCGACCTTCCTTCTACAGTGTTTAGAAAAAGTCTGCAGTATGTTCCACAGAACTTGTAGCTAAGTTGATTATAACCTATGTCATACAGATGCTTCACTTAGCATGTGTGTCCTATGTCGACATGATATAACACTGACGTAGACACTAAATATGCTATACACTTCCTGAATACAATCAAACTGTGTTAAACACAGTCAACACCATATCCCTAACATCACCTGTTTGTTTGTTTTTTGGTTCCTTTATTTTATAGTTACTTTGCTTATTTTTGTTCTGTATTTTTCTATTTGGATTTATTGTTCAATGTTTGTTAATCACAATGGCTCAGGATTGCCTTTCATGAATTTGCATTTATAAGATGATATTAATGCCTTATTACTTTGTATAGTGCATTTTAAATATAAACAATGTATATATGCATGCACATATGTATGTTTTCATATATATATATATATATATATATATATATATATATATATATATATATATATATATATATATATATATATATATATATATATATGTATATATATATATATATATGTATATATATATATATATACTTGCATCCTAGTTCTACAAAACTAGCTTCTTGTAACAAGTTACAATTATATCTGCATCATGTCCTGTATAAGTGTCTTTGTCTATGTGAAATAAATAATGGTATTTGATCTCAACATGGGGGTTAAATTTACACAACTATGTTAAGGTTGCAATGGATATTATGGTTTTTTCTCATGATATAAATGGGCTTCAAAATCATCACAGGGCCATCCTTTATCTGCATGACATATATTTACTTAATATAACATCGATAAGAGGCATTGTGGTACCTTGTGTAAGAGGCATTACAGAAAAAACTCATTATTACAAACAAGAATAGAACAGGATGTAAATAAAGTATGATTTCAAATGCTGCCACCATCTAGAGCAGCATAAAGTGACCAGATTCCAACTATCACTTTATGAACTGAAGTGATACTGGTAAGGGATGCAAATGGGTCAGATCCAGGATGGGGGTTTTGCAATTTTTGACTGTTCCGGATCCAATTCTGAACCAAATCCCCATGCATTTAGCTGTTCCGGATCCGAACCGTTTGCATTTCTGAAACTACTTAAACCAAAAATTTGAACATCATAGATCAACCTCATAATGAAAGTTCCATTTACGATTAGAATAAACATTACCTGCAGTTTGTCATTAATCATTTGTTTCCTTTGCTCAAGAGTTTGTGATTCATTTTCAACTTCTATAGAAGCAAATGATGCTAAAGCCAACTGGCCCACATAGTCTTCAAAATAGTCACTTCCAAAAAGCATGCCAAACACTGCTGCAGGATCTACTAAAGACTCTCTGAAATCAAAGAAGAGTGGTATATGACAATTGCTCCAATGAAATCATGCTGCTTTAAATAGAATATGGCCATTAGCAAATAACCTTTTTTACATAATAAGAAACTTTGTAGAGTATCACATACATGCTAATCAGAAATCTACAAGTCTGATAGAAAATTTATCAGCACACGTACTTACTGTGGTACACCGGCTTTTCCATGCTTATCATAAGATTCACGCTTTGTTGGATCACTTAGAACTTGATATGCCTCCCCAAGTACCTTTTCATGTACCAAACTATCATATAAAAGCATTTGAGAGGCCATTGCATTAAAAATAAAAAGAAATCCAATCAAAAGAATGAGGTGAAATGACTTCCAAATACGTAACACTGTTGCAAGTTTTGTGGAGCTTAATTGGTCACCAAGTCTTCATATCATGACAACTAAGAAAGATGAACTTGACCTGAAAATTACTTCGCTTGAGGCATGTCATGCACCAATTACACCAGAACAAACATGTTAGTTGCTTGAGTGAATCTTTTTGGTTGCTAGATATAACAATAGTATGAAATCTTGCACTACCATTAAATTTTGAGGCCACGAAGACATGTGTGAATGTAAGTATTTATTTATATATTTTCTGCTACATCACCAGAATAACTCAACACTAAACATCTCTCTCTCTCTCTCTCTCTCTCTCTCTCTCTCTCTCTCTCTCTCTCTCTCTCTCTCTCTCTCTCTCTCACACACACACACACACGTGTGCGTGCACATGCATGCACACGCATGCACACGCACGCAAGTTTCAAGCCACTTTAGTGTCTGTCTGTACTTTCGCCATTTGCCTCTTACAGTACATAATATCTTTGCCTCTGCATCCTTAACTGAAAAAGGATATCATTTTCTTTATAGGCAAGATGGGGGATAACCCCCACGGGATTCAAACAGGAGATCCCTTGGTTGTGGTGCGACCCAACCATCCAGCTATCTCATTCAACCCAACTGAAGAATAACATCATTTATACAATAAAGGAATGAGCAATTAAGGTACCGTTTGGATGACACCCAAAACCTGGTTTAGTGGCTGTTTGGATGTCACCAAATCAATTTTGCAAAACAGGGCGGGGGGCCACCCCCTTCTGTTTTTCCAACTTGGTTTATTGTGGGGGGCTCTTCTCCACCCCATTCTTCCCTTTTTCTCTTAACCTCCCTTCACCCCCCTTCTGTTTTTCCAACTTGGTTTATTTGGGGGGGGGGGGGGGGGGTCTCTTATCCACCACCTTCTTCCCTTTTTCTCTTAACCTCCCCCCGCGCCCATCATTGTGTCCGCCACCGGCTGGAAAATGGGCAGATTGGTACCGCCTGAGCATGCCATTTTCCAGCTGGCAGAAAAATGGCTGGAAATTGGTTGCTTTTTTTCATGGCTAGCTGGAAAATGTCCTGGACATGGTTTATTTTTCCTTTTTTTTGGCTAGCCGATCATTTTCCTTCCAGCCACTGGCTGGAAAATAACCCGGGTGCCATCATCCTTACTAGGTGACACGACCGGTTTTATTTTTTCTTTTTCTCATTTTTTTTTTGTTTTTGGTGACCAAAAACTTGAAAACCAGGTTTTTGTCACCCAGTCTTTAGGCAACTCATTTTTGGCAAACCAGGTTTGCCAAAAACCTGGTTTCCCAAAATCCAGGTTTTGCCCTTGTCATCTAAACAGGGCCTAAGTCTCATTTGATAGGAGGAATTCATAACTTAAAATGCAGGGAATACCTGAAAATTATGAGCTGCTTTGGGATCACCAGGGTTTTTGTCAGGGTGCACCAACCTTGCCTGCAAGAGCAGTGCATAAATGTTAGTTCAAACTAAAAGATTCATCCAACCTCTGAAAGATATAATGAATGAAGGACCTGAATTTCGAATTGTATGACATAGTATATGGGAGATGGAAGCATATTTAAAAGTTAAAACCTAAAGGACCATCACTCCATCAGGCTCACCATAAGACTCCTAAAGACAAGTTGCAGAATTATATCATTAATTTTGATGGATGTAAGATAAAACACAAGCTCTTCTTCTTCATGCACGAACCAGACTGGCATTTTGGGCAAATGATTCATGGCAGGGACAAAAGAAAAAATAACAGATGGATAATAACAAACAACACTGTTGAAATTGAATCCGTAAAACCCACGTGAAAAAAAAAATATCGGACCCGGGTCGGGTCTGGACCCGACGCGGGCCCATCCTCATTAGGGTTTTAAAACTCGACGCAGGAGAAAGGGTTTTTAAGAAAACCCTCTCCCCTGTGCGCCGCACCCCGCCCGTGCCGCTCCAACCCTTCGACAAGATAAGGGAAACCCTTGAGGGTTTCACCGATTGTCGCCCCTCAACGAGCTTTTTAAGAGCATCGCAGGAGGGGAGGATGGACGCACCTCCCTCTCGAGTCTCCTCCTCCTCGCTCTCCTCCCGCCGGCTCTCTTCTCATTCCCTGCACACGACACCAACACCGACGTCGTCGATCCTCCCCCTAGGTACGCCCTTTTCCCACCTTATTCTCTTCTTCTTCCTCCTCTATTGTAGGAAGGCCGACAAGAGGCCGTCGGCCCCCTGCCATGCCTCTCCCTTCTCCTCCCTCTCTCTATCGTCTCGCTGGGAGGCTGGCGGGAGGCCGATGGCCCCTGTCGTGCCCTCCCTCTTTTCCCTCTCCTTGAGGGTTTGTCGGGAGGCCGACAGGCAGCGCACGGGCCCTGTCGTGCCCTCCCTCTTTTCCCTCTCCTTGAAGGTTTGTCGGGAGGCCGACAGGCGGTGCACGGCCCCTGTCGTGCCCTCCCACTCCCTCTGTGCCTACCTGAGGGCTGGCAGGGGGGGCGGTGGTCCCATGCCCTTTTTTTTCATCACTATTCTGTCAGGCAGGGGCCGGAGCCCCTGCCATTCATTGTTTTGTCAGGCAGGGGCCGAGGCCCTGCCATTCAGTATTGTTAAGCAAGGGCCAAGGTCCCTGCCATTTGTTGCTTTCGTGAGACAGGGGCCGAGGCCCCTACCATTCGTTGTTATGTCAGGCAGGGGCCGAGGCCCCTGCCACTCATTGTTCTGTCAGGCAGGGGCTGAGGCCCCTGCCATCCGCTATTCTGTCAGACAGAAGTAGGGGTCTTGGGCTCCTGTCGTTCAATTCTTTCCTAGTAAACAGGGGCCTCGACCCCTGCCACGCATCAGATTTCGTACGACAAGAATCTCAACCCTTGTCGCTCATGCTTTCCACCGACAGGGCAGGCCTTACCGCTATCCTTCTGTTCTTTTTGACAACTATGGCATAATAGCTCTCACACTCTTGCAGATTTACGCAACGGGTCCCATTTGTGCTCCGCAACCCGACCCCTGTATCATCTACACTCGTAGGCGCACATAACTAAACAACATCCCGAGGTAGGGAAAAGTCGCACAATGATTTTGGATGAATGAAATAAAATATAAGGATTCTGAGATAGAATAATTTATTTTGCATACACGCTTACCTGTAGGATTACTTAACTTGTGATTTGCCTGTTTTGTATTTCCTCATTCTTACTCCGTAGAAATTGCATGCTTGATGTATGTTATATGGGTAGACTCATTTCTACAAAAATCCCTAGTACTGTGTTTCTGTACTTGCTCACCGTTGTGATTTTTCTGTAGATGCCCTGCTTGTTATTGCATGATGAATCTTGTTGCCACCCTCAGGCAAGTCTCGTAGGGTGTGCAGGTGCACGTACCACACTTTGCTCCTTTTGAAAAGGTACGAAATTGTGTACAAGCACTAAAAGTTTGAGAGGAGGTGTTTCCTTGTGCAAGGTTGACTCCTCGAGAATGAATTACTGCTTATAAAGCTTGTGATCTAGTTATGTGTTGCTAAATGCAACTAATGGTACCCCGAGTCAGTTACTCGAAAGAAATGATTGGATTCACGGCGATCTCAAGACCCGTTTAAGATTTCTTATGACATAGTATTTGAGCATGCCAAGTAAATTACCGATTCTATAAGATATTGTGATGGGTTATCTATCGAGAAACCCACAAGTTTGCTATCGTAACCGGATCTTAAGACATGTACGATACAAATATTACGAGAAGAAGTATGAGAGGTCATTGAGTACCTCGAAGTGGGCAATAAGCACTTTATTGAAATAAATAAAATAATAATGTCGGTCTCCACAGGCCAAATGTTGAAAGAGCAATGCATATCATGTATGAACTGAAGAAATTGCAAGACATTAAAAGTTTGCCCTCTCATCGTAGTCATACCTTCAGGCAGGTACGATCATACTTTTAGACAAGTACGTCACATTGGTGTTACGATGTTTGGATGATGAGGTTGTGGCAACCTCGAAGCGTGCATATGACACAATACAGAGATCACATAAATGGTGACAACTCGCCTTCACAGGCAAGATGCTCGAGTGGGTCTAACAGACCAGAGCATGTAGAATGAGGCGGCGGTTAAAAAAACTTTGTCGTATCCATTCGACCTTCACGGTTCATCAAAGGAGAGAATGGATGGTACAAAAACTCTTATTGACAAGTTGTTAACAACCACCCTACGGGCAAAAGACTCGGCTTCTCCAGTCATCGGAGTTAAGAGAATTGGGATTACCATAAATTATCCTAGGTGGTAACTCACAGTTACTTCTGCAGAAGTTGGATGCCACCATGGGCCACGAATGCCTTTGGGGATTTACTCTTTTGGTCACTGACCGTCCCCTTAGGAGCGGACTCAGTCAACGATCCGGGTTAATGAAAAACACCTGACATAATAAACCCCTGAATCGGTCTCGATTATTTCTACGTTTCGTGTATGTGCGTACCCACAGGCCAGTTAATATCAGAACTTAAAAAATATCATTTTCATAATAAGATATAGATGATTGAGATTTATACTACTTGAAATGTTGTTGCTATATCTGTTTCAAGACAATAGATCTTCGCATATGTTATACCTGCTAGAGTAGATTACTTATTGTGCTTGTTGCTTTTAATGTAATAAACTTCTTATCTCGTGAATGTCCTGTTTTATTTTATTCTACATTGTCTATTCGTGCACCTACTAGTTTGTTATGAAACTGACTCATTTTATGAGCAGGTGATGAGTAGGACTTCACAGGCGGCCGATGGCGTGATGTAACATGGCTCAAGATTTCTCTTCTTTCTGCTGGCATCTTGGCTCTGATTTTTGAGTTTTTTTTAGATTATTGGATAGTGGGAAAATGCTCATTTTGTAATAAACTGCAGATTTTATTAATAATCTATTATTTTATTTTCTCACTTCCTTAAAGTAGTTTCATGTGAAATTATGATTTTACTGCTAATGTACCCAGAATTTGGTAACTTGTGTTCTTTTCTAAATTGCTTCTGTTGTCGATTTTAAAAGTAAAAACTTAAATCTTTGAAAGGTTTTTTCGTCAATGTTTTCGAAAACACAAGTTGAAATTTTGGGGCATTACAGAATCATGATCAAAACAAACAGAAAATGAACACTCATCCGGCACCAAAAAATACTATTTTTTAGAGAGAAAGAACTTTTCCAATCACTGTAATGCCAAGGATAGAAGAATATGCAGTTCATCATGGATTACCAACAAAAGGAACCAGTGTGTACAAACTGTTCCAACTTCCAATCAATGCAATGCCAAGGATAGAACAGTATGCAGTTTACCATGGCTTACCAACAAAAGGAACCAGTGTGTACAAACCGTTCCAATCACTGCAATGCCAAGGATAGAATAGTATGCAGTTCATCATGGCTTACCAACAAAAGGAACCAGTGTGCCTAACAACTCAAACCAGTCATTGGTACAAGGAACTTGTAGAAACAGCAGCTTGGCGATGTATGGTATTGGGTTTCCCATTTTGGCAATTAATTTACAAGCAATAAAGCTTTAAAGTTTTAAAACCGTGGGCTTTATGAGATGCACAAAGAGCAGCTACATGAAAATAACAACATAACCAAATGTTGAAGCTCAATAAGCTGGATTGAAATGAATCCTTCTCAACTTCTCGAAATCAATGTAGTGAAATCACAAATCTCTTCCTACCGAAGGCTACAAGAGAACAAATCATGACATCCACGCTGTATAAGATTAGTGCCCCATGAAACCTCTAACCTTTCAGGAACTAGTAGTAGCAACAATGATAATACTAATGAGATAGTTGGTGAAGAGTACACAGCAATTGCAGCGGCCTAATAGTAGTAACCGGCAATTGGTTGGTCAAAATGCTGATCTATCACGATAAAGGCCAGTCACATAAAATACTACCTCCGACATTCAAATCCATCCCACGGTGTTTAGCAAATAGATCACCATATTTCCCCACGAATAACCAACAGAACAATATCTAAATTCCAGAAAAATGAACTTAAATTATATTAATTTTACAGTTCAACTCATCAGTACTCACATCCATTATTGAGCAATTAACCACTATTTTCTGTCAATGAAAGAGTCCAACCAAACCTTAAAGAACCATAATCGCTTGAGGCAAAGGTTGCTGCATCACTATTACATTATCATATCATAACCAATATAACCAACAAAGATAAAATTAGCTCCAGTGGTTATTAAACAGACTAAACCCTTATGATGGAGAATTCACAAAAAGAACCGATAAAGGAGGGAAAACAATGTTACGTAAATAAAAGAGTCATAAGAGGAAGAAGAAGAAGAAACTCGACCACCATGATGAAAAAGAGGGCGTTTGATTAGGTGGGGAGCGAAAACCTTAAGGTAGTAAGCCTTCTTGATGTCAGCAGGGGATGCATCATAAGCCACATCTAGTATGTCATAGTACTCCGTCTCCTTGACCATGGCTCCCCAACAATCACCAGACCACAAATCAAAAACCCTGTTCCCACAAAATAATCACCTGTCCATAAATCAAAACTCACATTCATGGAAGCAAAACATTACAGGATGTTTCTTCCTGTTTTCCTTTACGCGAAACCAAGATGAGAGAGAGATGTATTCCGGTTTCAGTTTAAAGTGAGAAAATGATGGTACCTAAATGGGGTGGCGGGGGGAGATCCAACTGCCAGTTATGGAAAGGCGGAGGGGCCCGAGGGGGGAGGGGTGCGCGCAACGATAGAGCGGTGAATTGGTGATACCTCATTTTATATAGTCCGTACCACCATGATGAAAAAGAGGGCGGAGGTGGAAAGCTACCCGACCCCTGTACCGGGGGGTGGGGGACGTTGGGAATCCCTGGATCTTGCATTTTGGATCAATAAAACGGTTTTTGAGGCTCGAAAGTTTAAAAAAATTGTAGACCGTTGATTTTAGAACCTTGTAAAAATCTATTCACCCAAAGGAATCAAATGATCCAAGACCCGTATGAAAACAAACACGGAGAATACATATGTAAGGTTATAATTTTGAAAAATACCAAATTTTTTGAAAAAACACCCATCTGATACGGGTCGAGCATTGATGAGATCGGGTAGCTTTTATTTTCATAAATATATATATATATATATAGTAATGGGTAGGTGCCTGACGCTTTTTGTGCTTACCAGCTTTGAAAAGATTGTTTTTATTTTTCCTAAAATGTGACCATATAGAGGTGATCTTCATGCTTGATTTTGTGGAAATTAACTTTTCGATCGTTTTGATTCCAACACCAAGTTAGGTTTTTATAAGATTAAAAAATCAATGGTCTATAATTTTAAAAATATTCAATGCTTAAAAAATCATCTTTTTTTCTAAAAAAAACATGATCTAAGTGTGATTTCCTAGAACACATATCCACTTGTGGTAGGCACAAAAAGCGTTAGAGTTAATATATGTAGCATTCAAAGATCTTCACTAAATGAATCATATAGATCATATATGTTCAGTCTGATTTGATGAAATCCCAAGGAGGGGTAGGAAGATAGGGATGACATATGAGATGGGTGAAACCAATCAATTTCTAGGTAAAACATTACAAGTACTCTCCCATGTTAGGGTTGCAAACGGTTTCGATTCAGAACTACTAAATACATGAGAATTAAGATCCGTATCTGATATGAAACTGTCAAAATTTGCAAAACCTCTATCCTGAATTTGATTCATTTGTGTCCCAACCCCCTTGCGCGTGAGGTATAGTTTATCATTTGGCTTAAGATTTGTGGAAAGGACTCACACCCCGAGTATCAAACTCTCAACCTCTTTTTAACTTGAAAGCCTTGAGTTGACCCACCTTGTGGGCAGTTTGTCTATCCTTAACCCTTAACGAATACAAATACTTGAAGGATCCTTGTGGGAAAAAATAATGACTGTTGTCTTTGTAAAATGGCACGATTTTGAAAATACGTCATAATTTGCTGAAATCCTTTACATACTCAAAATTCTGATTCTTGATTTTTTTAGGATATTTTTATTCTTTAAAAACCTATTGAGGTTTGTATGTGAACCTCCTAAAGTTTGCATAAATACGTTGTGAACCATTTGACATTCTCACAAATATGTTGTGAAGCTCTTGATATTTGCTCAAATATATTATGAACCTCGTGACGATGTGAACCTTCTGATGTTCAAACAAATATGTTGTGTGAACGTTAGGAGGTCATCTAGAGGTTCAAAAAGGGTACAAATATCTTAAAAAGTTGAGAATTGAAATTTTGGACACAAAAGATTTCAGCAATTTGTGAGGCATTTCCAAAATCATGCCATTTTACAAGGACAGTAAGATCATTTTTCAAAAAAAAATCCATGATGTTCATGAAGATTTTACGTTCAAGTGTTTGAGCAAAGTACTATGGATCTTTCTCAAGCACGGCATCAATAGGTGTATACGCCTTAAGAAGGGACGTTTTGAATCAAACCATGTTTCAACACGATCTAATCTTCTTTCTTTTACTGATCGTCCCTTTCTACGTTGGGTGGCAATGTTAGGTGATTGCCTTAAGCTTGACACAAATGTGTTTTAAAGGCTAGTTCCAATGTTCATGGCGAGTGTTCACCCTTTTTAATATGGGGAGCAGACGTGGGGCCCTCAATTTTAATAATGAGGCAACAACTACATGGTAGGGATGCAAATGGGTCAAGTTTTGGATCCCAAAATACATTGGAGAGTCATGTCGGAATTCGAGACACCAATTTTTGCAAATTCTTCTTTCTGCATTCGGCACGTTTACAATCCTACTACATGGTGCCTCTTGATTATGCCAACACTTTAAGTGTTTGGCTTCAAACACTGGGTCTGCTTTGGTTCTTTAGAGCCTTGGATGGATGAAACCTACTTTTTCCACGTGTTTGCCCAAGGTTCACTTCTTCAAGACCTTGGTTCCAGCTTTTTCTTTAAATAAAAAACATTTAGGCATCCTATCAATGGTTACCAAATTAAGAAGTGTGTGTGAAAAGAGATGCTCAAAGATAAAGAAAAAAGTTTTCATAAGTTATTAAGGAAAAATGGCAGTATTGTATGACCAAAATGATGTTTTTTTTAAATGCCCCACAATTTGCAAAATTTGCCTCATGTCCAAAATTGTGGATGCCTGACTTTTTTAGGGCTTTGTTTACCCTTCACACTAACGAACCTCCTGAGGTTCGCGTAATATATCAGTACATATCGCAAACTCTCACTAAAAAGTATATTCACACAATAATTGTGTGGACCTTACTAATTTTGCATAAACAAATTTGTGAATCTAAATAGTTTTCATTCGAAGGAGATTAACAAATAACGTACAACATTTGCATATATAGTAAGACATTCACGAGCTACCATGTGAAGCTCGTTTAAGTAATTGATCATCAAGGTGATTCACAAATGTATGGCAACATTTGTGTATATATAGTATGACATTCACGACCTCCCATGTGAAGTTCCTTTAAGTGACTGGTCATTAAGAAGATATGTAAATGTGTGGTGACATTTGCATATATATAGTAGGACATTTGTGGCCTCCTATGCAAATCTCTTTTAAGTGACTCATCCTCAAGGAAGTCCATAAATGTGTGGTGACATTCACATATATGTGTTGTGTCAACGGTGTTCGCACTATGATACGATTGTCACAAATATGATACTACCTTCACAAATGATATATGGCGTTCGTGTAGAATTTTTGCTATGGATGTTCGTACATTCTCATTTTTTGTTGGTCCATATATAAAGTCATTGTGATTCTGTTTTTTGGTTTTTTGTTTGTTTCTAGTTAAAAACTCAAACCTTTTTCTATCTTTCCTTGCGGCAATTCTCCTAAAATCTTTTTTGTAATATTTTGATGACTTCCATGGTATCCTAAATAGTTGTGGTATCCTTTTCATCGACTTCTCTGGTTAGGTAGAAGGGTAAGTTTCATACAAATGATATATATATATATAGGGAGAGAGAAGGGGGTATCATCGAACCCCCTTCTCGTCCAACATCCATTGAACACGTCTGGTGCGTCTGTGAATTTTTTTTTGCTCTTGAAAGTTTTAGCAAAACCCCCAAAAGCACAAAAGAATGCATGCTATTAATCCACGTGAGATCAATGGTGCACATTGCATTTAATGATCATCAAACATTTTGTGTGTCTGATGATACACCCGATCATATATATATGTTCATTCTAAAGTTTTTTTATAGATATGAGCATTTAATAGCCTTATAATATTTTTGTTTGGTTATTGTTGTAGACGCTTTATGTATGTTTCTCAATGTTTTATTTAAAATTTATCATTGAATTTATTGTTTATAATTTTTTTTATTATATATATAGGTGTTGTAGATCATTTATGTTTGTTTGCTTGTCTTTTATGTAGTATTTGATAATTTTGTGTTGGTATAATAGAGCTAAGGTTGACTGTGCATAAGCATTCAATTAGTATGATGGGTTGTAGTTGATTGTGCACAAGCATTAAATAAGAGTTAGAGTTATTGTAGGTAGTTGGTTTTCAGAGTAGTTGTTGTACATAATTTTATTAAGTAAATGAAAGAATGATATATAGATGGCCTTTTTGTCACGTGTTATTTTCATTAGATGAATGATATGTTATGTGATTGGTGTAGGTAATTAATGATGACCTCTTAAAAACTTAAAGTACAATGTTTTAATGTCTATAGTGGTCTCCAAAAATAGTAGTTTTAAAGAATTTAATGGTTTAATGTCTCATAAAACTGAATATGCAAAAGAGTTATTTAGCTTTTGGTATAGTTATTTTCTAAACATAAATAGCCAACAAATATGGATAGATATTTTGGATGACGATGATGTACAATCAATATTATTTAGTGGTGATGTTTACTTAGTTGCTCGCAAAGTGAAATAAGGAGCAAGTAAACAAGAAATAATTGATGATGAAAATGATGAGAATCATGTGAAGAATGTGCATATATCTCAAGCACAATTTATTAAGCTTAGTCTTTTGGTGAACATCCAACTGTCCCAAATAGTGAGCGATATTGATGTTCTTAACATGCACACAAGATGCTTGCAAGTTTCTAAACCAATTAGGAATATAGATGATCAATATGCAGGCAATAAAAAACTTTCACAAACAATTGATATTGTAAATGATTAGATGATCACTACAGAGGATGTAGAACTATGTAGTAAAAATAATGCTAGCGATGTTCATCGAAGTAATTTGGATGACATCCAACCTTATAAGGCAGATGACATAACTAGGTACAATTTTGCAAGTGAAAGTTGTGAACTTGACAACTTTCGCATATGAGGTGCCTACGGGTCTCACTTAAGTATACAATAACTTAAGTTAAAAAATGACATGTGCAAATAATGGAGTACATTCACATATAGATGATAATAAAAATACTGACAATCACAAGTCCTTCGTGAGGATTGTGTGATGCATTTTTGCAAGTGGAAGTTGTGAACATGATGACATTCGCACGTGAGGTGAATACGAATCTAACTTAAGTAAACAGTAACTTCAGTTGAAAAATGATATCTGCAAATAATAAAGTATATTCGCATATAAATTATGCAAATGTAGCGACAATCACAAATCCTTTATGAGAACGGTGTGATACACTTTCGCAAATGGAAGTTGCAAACATGATAACCTTTGTGTGTGAGGCGCCTACGGATCTCACTTAAGTATATAATATATTCAATTAAAAAATGACATATGCAAATATTAGTCTGAGTTCACATTTTATTGAAGACTTCCCCATCCTCGCAACACAAATGCCTGCAAATAGGTAACCATTTTTCAAAATATGCACATCATGTCTGCATGTTTTTTGTTGTGTCTTGGATGTCCTTATGTTTGCAGCTCTGGTGTGTGAATGTCTTTATATTCCCACACACTAATGTGATATAACATTCACATAAACAGAAAGGGAATTATAACTTCACACAAGCTGTAATATTCATTCAGAATTTCAATCACAAAGCTATAAAATTAAAAGTATAAAAGTATATACATATATATATATACATTAAAGCTTTAACATTCATACAAATAAAAAGTGCATTATAACTTTATACAAGTTGTATATCCATTCAAATTTACAAAAGTATTTAATTATAAAAGTTATAGGTATTCAAATTTATAAAAGTATTTGATAGAAATCACCGCTATGGATGTGATAGGCACAACACACTCTTATATCCTTGAGCACCTTATCCTTGTTAGCGAGCATGTCAATTTAAATCCATATAATGGACTTCTTTGCTTGAAGCAAATCTTTCATCATGCAGATTTCAGTTCTTGCAAGAGCCAACTCTGCATTCACTCCACCTACAATCCTTCTGTACTTCAGACTTCTTGCCCCAAGTTCCTCCTACTCCTCAATGCCCCTCTATGTGAGGAATTGCTTGCAAACTCCAGGTTGTCAACAACTATGTCCTTGTCTTCAAAGGTAAGTATCATGGATGACAAGCTGATGTCCTTATCGCCATCACACTAGTCTTCAAGTTTGGTTTCAAACATCATGGGTTAATCCTTGGTCTGATCCTTCACACAACCTGAGACACTTCTGTTAATAAAGGAAGGTGATGGGGTCATTGCTAAACATATCAAAACTGCTAGACCATTTAGTTAACCATTTGGCGCTCAACTTCATTAATCTTATGCAACCAAATGTCCCTCCTCGTGAGGTCCATGTCTTAGACAACCACATCCTTCTCTTTCTTATATGTGTCTTCATAGGGGCACCACGTTACCTACAAAATTAAGTTTCATTCATGGTTAGTCCTATATCACATTATTAATAAAAAAAAAAATAGTTTCAAGTATACTTACATGTGCCTCGGTTAACCTATACAACTTTGTAGTGCAAAATGCCTTTCTTATCCGAGGACCCAACCCTCTTTGATCATTCTCCTCTTTGTTGCATGATTGACTCCATATTGCAACACGTGAAAATTCAAGAACAAAATCACGTCTTGGGTGGATATGTGCTCCTATATACAAACCTGCAAGGATTAATATATTGATTAATACAGATTAATACACAATATAATACATTAATAATATTAAATCAAGATTGAGTATAAATTAAAAGTCAAGGTACAATGAATGAAAAAATATCTCCAACAATACCAACATGACGACGGTGTTTTTTTTTCATGCCTCCCATTACTCAAACTTGTATATATGTGTGCAAGTGAGGTTACTCTCCATGTGTATTCATCGATGCAATCTAGGTCTTGCACCAGTTGCACGTACTTTGTATGGATTGACTTCCCATCAGTGTCAATGAATATATGTGTGTGTGTGTGTCAAAGAAGTAGAGTAAGAATATTCTAACCTCCTTGTCCACTCGAAAATTGCCTTTTCATCCAACACATATCATTTTTTCTTTCATTATCCTTACGTTGCTGGGGTCATAGTGGTTTTTTAATCAAGATAACTTTAGCCTTTCACCATCAAATACATCATCCTTCACTTTTAAATAAAGATCACACATGTGCTTAAAAACTCTTCACCATTGTGCACTCACAGGCTCCCCATGATACTTAAATCTGGTGATACATGCCACATCTTCCAACTTGATGGTCATCTCAATATCTCTAAACTGAAATGCATTGATTTTCGAATTCTAGAAATGCACAATGGACTCAAAGAGACTGTAAATGATGTTCATAGTGTGATCTTCAAGAATTTTAAAAAATGCATATGATCCAATCAGTCTTTTATGTGCTCTGATAGTGAGATGAACCACTTGTGTGTTTAGAACCAATAGAACTGATGCATATAGCTTATTAGATCATCAGAATCTTGAGGTTGTAGTTCTTGTAATCATAATAAATTTTGCTGAAATTAGTCAAATATCACAGTTTAATTATTGAATATAAGACTCAAATTTTAAAAAAACACATATATGATAAATTAATCAACAAATTATAATACTCAATATAGTTATCTTACAAACATGCTTCACACACACATATAACACTATAAAGACTGAATTGCAAGAATCAATCTAGTTATTCTAAAAGCATGCTTCACAGATACATGACAAACTAATTAATCAATTGTAATATTTAAACTAGTTATCTTACAACCATGCTTTACACACACATATAATGTTTTAAAGATTAAATCTCTCTCAAACTAACTATCCTGAAAACATGTTATAAAGATTAAATAGCTCTTTCAATCCCCCTTTTCATTCTACCCAAACAGGTTTCAAGTTGGCCACCCGATCAAAAACATCGGACGACCCATGATCTATTTGCTTGAATAAAAAAAGAGCTTGCCACACCCAACTCTCTTTTTGATGAGCCATCTTTTCCTCGTCACCTCTGTCTCTACCCTCAATTGACCCTCACCTCTATTCCCTTCCAACCCTAGCCTATAGAGCATCTCTCTAGCAATTGCTTTATTCTTCCCTTCTTCCAATCGACTCGCTTACAAATTTTTTTATTTCCCTTTTTCTCCCACTTGGTCTCTCTCTCATAGCTCGTTGTTTCTGTCCCACCAAAGGAGGATTTGGTCGGACATTATTCTCAGTGAAGGTAGGCAACACCTGGGTTGCTTCTCTTATCCCTTTGACCTCTCTCTCTCTCTAAGTTGGAGAGAGAGAGAGAGAGGTCAGAGGGATAGGGGAAGCAACCCAGTTGTTGCCTACCTTAGTTGGGAATAATGTTAAGCCAGATCCCCCTTTGGTGGGACAGAAACAAAAAGCTATGAGAGAGAGAGACTGTGAGTGGGAGGGAAAGGGAAATAAAGAAAATTTGTGAGAGAAACAGTTGGGAGGAGAAGAGAAGAACAAAACAATTGCTGGAGAGATGCTCTATAGGCTAGGGTAGGAAAGGAATGGAGGTGAAGGTCGATTGAGGGGTAGAGATGGAGGTGATGAGTAAAAGATGGTTCGTCAATTGAGAAGAGAGAAAAAGAGAGAGTTGGGTGTGGTAGGCTCTTTTTTCATTCAAGCAAATAGATCATGGGTCGTCCAATGTTTTTAATTGGGTGGCAACCTGAAACCTATTGGGGCAGAATGAAATGGGAGTTGAAGGAGCGTGTATATATATATATATATATACATATATATATATATAAATAAATAAATAATAATTTAATGAATGTATATATTCAAACTAGTTATCATATAAGCATTCTTTAAACGCATATAATAAATCAATCAATGAATTACAATACTCAATATACTTATCTTATAAACATTCTTCACATATATACATATATACTATTTTAAACATTAAATTATAATAATCAAACTAGTTATCCTAAAAAATGCTTCACATATACACACATATATATGACAATTTAATCAATGATTAAATATAAAATTGATAATGAATGCAAACATCTTACAAATTTGTATATAAAGAATAATTAAATAAAAAAAATACATATGCATGAGTACCAACCCTTGTTCACCACTGTGACCTCTTTCTCTCGACATCATCCTGTGCACTTTGTACCCCAACTTCAACTTTTGGCTTAACATTCGATCCTGCCAAAGGACTTGCACTCTCCTCTACTTTTTGAGGACCCTCGGTATCAATTTCTACCTCGACACCTCAAACTTCTCTATTCCTCACTTGCTGAGATACCTCCTCCGCCCTTGGACAAGATCCCCTCTATTCTTCATATTGTCTCTCTCCATCTCACCATTTTCATTGCCACTGCAGGTGGCTGCATCTTCAACTTTTTGTAGCCAAGCATTGAGGTTAGCAACAACCTTAGACTAAACCAATGGCTCAAACTTCTTCACCACTGACTGCTTACATGAGTCTCTCTCTACTTCCTTAGATGCTTCTAGAGACATGAATGTGACCACAAACTCATCAACCTTTTTTGCAGATTCAACCTTAGATTTTTTCAACATTGAAGGTGTTAATTGTTGCTTGGTTGAGCGTAAATTTTCAGGTCTCAATTGATTGATGATATATTTTTTGTGAAAAAAGTTTCCACGGAGGAGCTTTCCTATCTACCCACTTGTCTAGCCTACTCTTTACTTCATGGTAAGAAGTATCACTCAATGTGTATTTTTCTTCTTTAGATTTTTTTATTGTGTTCCAATAGTAGCAAATGGTGTGGGTGTAACCCCCTCCATGAGAGTCTTTTCAGTTGCTATTTTGTAATAAAAAAATTCAAAATTTCTTATAATAACAAAATAGAGAATAAAGGTAAACAAGCAAGCAATAGAGGAAGGAAATAGGATATTGACAAAGCATTACAAAAAACAAACAAAATAGGCTATTGAAAATGGAAAAAAAACTCAAAACTGATGCAAGTGTTCCATACTCATATTTATAATATAGGATACACAACTGATAAACAACCAAATTCAATGATAGAGACATACCAATCATTAACGAAACAAAGCGCTAAACCAACACTTGTATAAATGATTTAAACAAAAAAAATAGAATGGGCTATTGAACATGCAAAGATAACTTGAAAACCATGCAACTCTTCCACAAAATAATTGCTAATGTTTTAAAAAAAAACTGATTCATGTTGTTGTTTCAAAAAATAACTAATTCAGTTGTTAAAGATGTGCTTATCGAAAAAACTCACCATTGATGATTCTCAAAAAGTTGCCAAAAAATTTTATCGGGAGGGGGTAGGAGGGGGGTGGAGAGAACATTGGGGACCATAAAAAAAACCTTAGTATATGCAAAAAAATCATTGGGGTGCAGACCATCAGTTTTAATCGAAGGGACACATTTAATGATCATACAGAATTTCATAAAAACATGAGAAATTGGCATTGCGGTCAATCCCAAGTTTTGTGAATGTCTGACAATTCCATAATTTAGTCAAACGCTCCACATGTACAAAATATATTCACAATGAAAAATAAAAAAATCATGATGACATTTGCAATAATAGGCAAATTTTGTCTAGAAAGATTCACAAGAATGCTTCACGAAGGTCATACATTATGCGAATTTAGCACATTATTTGCAAAGTTCATTTTAGAGTGCAATGTTCATGGATATTTGCAACATGTATATGTGAATGTCGCCACACATTTGCGGACATCTTAAAGGATCAATTACTTGTGGGATATTCGTTTGGTGGCTCACAAAAGTCATACTATATATGCGAATGTCATAGGGTATTTATGAGAATACACAAGTTTTTGGTTAGAGGAGTTTTGCATGACCTATGTGCAAATTTCTGGATCCACAAATGCATAATGCAAACTTTCTGAGGTAGAACATTTCAATCAGAGCAAGTTCACATGGGTGTTGAGAAATGGAGAAGATGCACGTGTTTGATGTATGAATCTACTTTGTTAGATTGAAAACTATTTACATTTGCAAACTTGTTCATGTGAATTCGTGAGGTCTACATAATTATCGTGTGAATCTACTTTTTAATGAGTTTGCGATATCCAGACAACGTACTAATATATTGTGCGAACTTTAAGAGCTTTGCTAGTGTGAAAGGTAAAATGTCCTAAAAAATTCAAGCATATGTGATTTTGAACATGGAGAAGATTTTGCAAATTGTGAAATATTTCAAAAAAGTGTGTCATTTTTTGCAAGGACAGTACAATCGAGTTTCAAAGTTATTATACATGACATGGTTAAATTCTTGTTCATTGTGAATCAAGAAAAGACCACGTTTAAATACGGAGTTGAAGTCCATCATGATCACCAATAAAACCGGCCAACAACACCCATGGAAGATGAAGCAACCAGCAGGAAGAGGCAAAACTTCTCTATTATCAAACCATCTTTGCTCCTAAGAGCTTGATGTCAATCTTCTTTTCCAAAGTATATCACCCCAGGACCTGCGACTAAGCTAGCAAAATTTTCTACCATCCTTTAATGATTCCCTTGGATCCCACAGAAGATCTCGATCGAGATCTCTAGTTCCTTTCCATTCCTACAACACTTCAACTTTTTAAATTCAAATTATTGAGGTAGACTTTTTTATTTTCCACGAAAATGATGTTTTTGAGAGGAAAATATTTTATCATTTTTGGAAAAAGTGTGTAACTTTTTGTGTCTCTTAAAAATAAGAAAATTATTTTATTCTTAAAAACTATCATATATTTAAAAATGCTATTGTTTTTTAAAGTGCTTAGTCATTCCAATTAGTTGAACACTGATAATATTTATTAAAATGTTTTACATTAAATAACCCATATATGTACACATAGATGGAATTGATTCTATATACTTGAGCGTACAACTTTTGTAAAGCACTCAAGGTTTTAAAGTAGTAAACAAAATAATAAATCTGATATTATACAAGGAACACTTTATCCAAGATGCACGTGAGGAGACCCTTGCTTAATGACATAGACACCTCATTTTTTATCAGGTAAGGTGTCATGACAAAATCTATTGTTTTGGGCCATTTCAGGGTTATTTTGACTTAACTTCATTTTTTTACCTTTAGACAACATCCTCAAGATTTTTGTCAAAAAATAGAGTTTAAACTAGAAGTTCTTAGCTTTTCAATGTAACAAAAATTGGGTCAATAAGACATCAAAATAAGAAGTTATAGTCAAACAAGGTGACTTGTCTCTTTTTATATAGAGTCCACTTTGATTATGATTTTGACCTTCAAAAGGATTGAATTTGGCTTTTTACTTAATAAATAATTAGAAGACATTAGCTTTTCAAAGCATTAAAAATCACTTCAAAGAAACATCTAGATAAAAAGATATAGACAAAACAAGTTATTATGTTTGTGTAGTCTTGGTTTATTGTTGATGACAAGTTAACTATTGTTAGCAATCTTTGAATTGTCATCAGCACTGTGATGAATTGTCATCCAGGATAACCCACTTTTCATCAAGGATGGCTCACGCTCACTTGTCATCATCATGACTTGCCACCAACATGGTTTTACCATCATTTGGTTCAGATTCATGGGCAGATTAAGGATAAGTCTCTAGAAACTTCATGTCTTTATCCCAAAAGCTAAAAAACTGTCCAATAAACCTAGACCCTATTTAGAAACTCTAGCAACCCATCCTATATTTTTATCTTAGAAACCTTAGCCTCTAAGTAAGATAACTTTAGCCAATCAGAAAGACCTAAAAGCCTTCATTCAATAAGCTGGATTCAAATCTTTGGACCTTAAACCCAATATGATTAAGATTCAAACCGGCTTGAAAATCTATAAATAAAAGCGCATAGACCCACAACATCTAGATACTCAGTGTGAGAGTGTTGTTGTTGTGAGAGCTTAAGATGCCCTCTCTTCCAAACCTACTTGCCAAATATAGGTCTAGATCACATGTCTTATGAACCATTCTATTGGATCCGAACCTCCCTTGAACACATGCCCTCCTAATCCCATGGTGAGTTTACTTATCTCTTATTTTTATTTTATTTAATTAATTTAGAGTATGTTTATCTTTAATTTTTGCATATTTTCTCTAAAGTATTTGTCAAAAGTATATGTATGAGTCATTTACAAGCTATAGCCTTGACAATGTGCCTATGACAAGAGAAAAATAGGCAAGTAGGTACCTATTTCGACTTATCTACCGTACTTTTCAATCACCAACACTGAAAATCAAGAAAAATCAATTAAAATAACTAAAAGATAGAGAAGTCGGCTTTCCAACAACACTAAAATATCACTGATAAGATGTGCGATTGTAGAGATATGGCCCTGAGAAGACAAACTGTCTGGCAACCATCAACTGCATACCAAAATTTTGCCTTGATTTTGCTACTCATAAACGACGACCTTAGAAGGGTTTTTTTGTTCCCACTCAAAATAAAAAAGTTTCAGATCCAAATCTCACCTTTCTAACGACTGTGAAAACACTAATTTTTAAAATTGAAGTGCTAAAATACAATTAAAAAATAGAAGATCAAAACAAAACAGTTAGAAAATTGATTTTTTTTTCTCGATTTTCATGCATTTTCAAATGCCTTAGAAGTAAAATCTATAATTGTACTGAAGATGAGAAATGTAAGAAATGTAGTCTTGATCATCTATTTTTCAATGATGATACAACTTATGGAAAAAGAGATATCGCCTTGCCAACATAGCAAAAGCAAAATGGATTTTGAATCAAAAGGTTGATCCAATATTCAAAAATAGTAAAAAAAGATATAAGGTACCACAGCAGCACTAAAATCCCAAAAATCTCTGATTTTGATGTCTAGACAAACGGTTCCGTAATGATCACCATTTTGTGAATCTCTAAATTTTTTAAGAAAAATAAAAGTAAATTTGAAAACAAGTTTTAGATTAAAAAATATATCTAAAATTTAGAAGACACAGGAGAATGTGGATTAAGTAGTGGGCCTTTCCTCCTCCGATGAGCAAGGATGAGCCTCTTCAAAAACTTAAGAACCGTCAAGGCAATAGCCTCTTTTACGGCAACAAAATGCCAAGAACTACTCTCGTAATGTAATGTAGGTTTTCCTTGCCTTTGGTCAACCTTTGACTGCCAAGGAAAGGACACATCATACCTTGAAAGCAAATGCATTTAAAATGTAAGACACATCATACGTTGAAATACCATGAAAGCCTAAAAAATCAACAAGCAATGAGAACATAATGCCTTCCAAAACCTACTTTGTGCTCTTTCTTATAATGTACTTCACAAGAAATACGGTTTTTGTTCATCCTTCTCTAAATCTTGGGTAGTAACATTTTTAAAAACTACCTATATAAAGAATTTCTCAAAACATTTATCATATGCTCTCTCTCTCTCTCTCTCTCTCTCTCTCTTTGTTGCAATATAGACCATTATCTTTTTTAAAAACATTGCACTGTCAACGTTGAGTAATTTCCCCATATTAAACCTTCCTTTTTATAGTAAATAGTGGCATGCTTTTGCTGTCACCACCATAATTTTGAATGTTATGAAATTAACAAGAATTGTAGAAGAGCATTTTGGTTTAGGCTTGTTAAATCCAAATAAAAGATAAAACATATATCTCACAACAATTTTAAAGTTAAAAATTAGAACATAATGTACGTATCGTATTTATATATATATCAATATACATTATTTTCAAATAAAGTAAATTTAATATCTTTCTAAGGAACGAGAGTTTACTTTTTAGAAATATTATTATATTTTTATGTAAAAAACAAGAAATAAATGTATGAATTATATTTTCAAATATTTATATGCATTAATTTGGTTATTTCATTTAATTTTAATATTTAATTATTTGTTCATGAAGCTTACGTCCCAACACCTCAAAACCCATGACTTGCCTCAAGTAAATCATGGCGCCTCACTTCACGCTTTTTACGACATGGTCGTAAGTGTTTTTTGTTGAAACTAAACATGTAAATCTGTTCACAATTGTTTATTTTCGGAAGAACATGTTTTTGATCAAATCAATTTATCAAAAAAATTAAAATCTTGTCATCAAATTTCAGCACAATATAAGCCATTGATTTTTCATCCTTCTAAAAACTCACATATGTGCATGAAAAATAACTAATTGAATATCTACCAAGTAAACTATGATAAACACATCTATCGATTTAGACCAAGCAAAAAACACCTGCAGCACCAATTTTTGCTGGGACCTAACTTGGGGCTTGGCGAAAAGTGGAGCTGACTAGAACTCTCTCTCTCTCTCATATATATATATATATATATATATATATATATATATATATATACACACACACACACACACACACACACAAAAACACTAGACAAACTGGCCGTCCAAACGGATGGGCAATAAGGGCAAGTTAGCAAATCATATTATCTGTGATTCAACGTTTATAAAAAAACTCGTTCTGTCGTTCAATATTTGTAGCTCGTTACACACAACCAGATGTTCAAAAGTCCTACAAACTTACCATTTACCAACACTCACAAAAAAAACTTTATAAAAGAGACACTGGATCAAATCCTACTGGCGCAGGGTTGTGTCCATAGATTTCAGAGGTGGGCCACATAAGGCAGGGTGGTCATGGGGGCCTCACCTGGGGTTTTGCTCGCTTCGACCAGGGTTTCTCGTCATAAAAAACTTTATGAAAGGAACACGACAAAAACAACTGGAGAAATTTTATACAATGAAAACATTATACTACAACATTCTTTTCTTAAAAAGAAAAAAGTAAAATACATCTAAATGAATTATGATACAGTAGTGGAGCCATTGTATTATTAGTCCCCAACCAACTTCAAACTGCTTGTTTCAAGTATTTGATCTATATGAATATCATAATAGGCGTCTAACAAAGTCCTAGAGATCAGATTACAATACACTCTCATCAAATCACAGCACAACACATAAATCAGATTCCAAGTAGCACATGTAAATCAAAGCATTTGTACGAATCAACCTACAAAAACATACTCCACAAGCTAACATCAATATACAAAACAAGTCTGATAAAATCAAACTTAATAGTTTTGAACTTACATCCACCACACATATCCACCCCTACGATTATTAGTGCATTTTTAATCAGGTTATCTGATGTTCAGCTAACTTACGCCTATGTCAGACTCTAAATACATGTTTGAATGCTTCGAAGATCTGGGTTGACATGGGGGCAATGTTTGTGCATGGCTAATCAAACACCTAAATTAGTAAATCTATCTGTACCCAAATTCAATGGAACAAATAGATAAACTAATCAATTTCATTTCAGTGAACCAAGCATATGCTAACCATCTTTTGTATTTAACCAATGAGAGAGAGAGAGAGAGATCCATCTTTCTTTAAATCAAGGAAACGACATTCAAAACCCATAAATGAGCCTTTGTTGGTATTCCATAGCAAAGATGAGTACCAGTTATCCATTGACATCTTATAACAGTCAAAAGTATTGGGGCAAAAATATAGCATAAAATAAAACACCAATACTGGGAGATAGGGGTTCGAGATAGGTAATCATGAACTGTTTTACAATCACTGTAGAAACTTGAAACAAAGCCTCCAAGAAATTTAAAACACACCTAAAACTTCCTAAAAAACAAATAATGTTCAGTTACAAAATCAAATTCAAATATTTGGGGACAGTTTGTCTCAGCTAGAAACTCCACTTTCCTCTCCAAGGCATCACAATCGAAATTCGAAATCAATGTATGACAAACATTCCTTTCTTCAGATCTATTAACCCACTATAATAAATTTCAACATTTATATTGTTGAAATTCTTTCTTCGGACTTCTAATCAGAGTGTATCATGATCATCCTGATAACATGACAGACAAGTTTAAAAAAAATTCAATAAGCATCTTGGTTGTATTACTTACCATCTCCTTTGTTTACTGGTACAGTTCATCTAGGAAGCATCCTATGGTCCAATGGGGTTGTTCATTAAAAATATTAATGCAAAGCTCATTTTTTTCCTCAACAATGATAGTCACTCTCAAGTGACACCTAAAATAAACATAAAAAACAAAAAAATTTGTCGCAAGTATTTTTGCTAGGGGTTCATAATAACATGTGAGAAATGCACTTACTATCTTATAGTTTGTATAAGATGGAAACCAAATGCACATCATGGCCAGAATAGCATGAGGCACTTGTTCAAGTATGTAATATCTTGTCTTGAAATTAACCACAGGGAACTGAAGATGATTTAGTTGACTTTTCTGATGGCAAGCATCTCTAGGAGATTTTCAAGGAAAAGTGTGAACCTCTCTGAATAAAGGGCGGCAGACACTGCAATTTGGTATCAAGTACTTAAGGAAGTTCATAAATGTAATGGACAAACTGTTGCTCGTTAATCCGACTAAGCTAACAAATCCACAAGACCAGAACATCATTGAAACAAATAACAGATACTTGAGATTTGACAATAGGTATCAGTGTTAAAACAATTTTTGAATCAATAAAGAAGCTGATATGTTTCCAAGCCCTGGCTGATCAAACATATTATATGTTCATGGTAGTCCCGATTAGGACAGTTACTACTCTCGTTAAAGAGAAGATGGGGATGAAACCAATCAAACCCAAAAAAAGAAACACTATAAAGTATAAACTGAAAAAACTCATATCAAGTTCATAATCTCAACTAAACATAAAAACGTTATAACAATGATCCACCCAAGAAACCCTCAATCTCTCTCTCTCTCTCTCTCTCTCTCTCTCTCTCTCTCTATATATATATATATATATATATATATATATATATATATATAGATAGATAGATAGATAGATCAAAAGGGAAAGCTCTGAAAACACACATACCATAATAGATTGATATATAATGAATGGAATACAACACAAACCGCAAAAATCAACTAAAAAACATGCAGATAAACTATTTGATAGAAACAACACACACATATAATATATATATATATATGTCACACGGGTACGGGTACGGAGGATAGGACACGGCAATTCCAAAAGATGTGGATACGGGGACACAACTATATATATAAATATAATTTAATATTTATTTTTAAAAATAAATGATATTTACTGCTCTTTTTTCTCCTTTTATAATAAAGAGGATGGGGTTACCCTTTTATTATATAAGGGGAAGGGGTAGCGCGTAACCCCCATCACCCTTCTATTATGTAACACCCCATCCCCTTTTTATTAACAAAGGGATATCATCCCCACCACCTCGCTCTCTCTCTCCACAAAAGAGAACGAGGAGGAGAAGGCGAAGGAGGACCCCAGCCCCACCGTCTCTCTCTCTCTCTCTCTCTCTCTCTCTCTCTCTCTCTCTCTCTCTCTCTCTCTCTTGCCGCCAAGGGGAAGGGGGAGGGTTTCTCCAGGGAAATAAACGGGTTTCGGGTTGGGTCTTAGTTGGTCCTGATCTGGAGCACTATGAGACTCGACCCATGGCGTGCCCGCACCCGTGTCGTCACGTGTCAACATGGGTACAACAGCAAATAGAGAGAGAGAAGGGTGTATTGTTAAATCATAATCGGACACACAAGCATCCCACCCAAAAAGGACCTTCAATGATGCGCATAAGCACCACTAGAAGTCAAAACTCTTTTTTTTTTGCGTTTTTTTCAAAATTGTCAGTCGAGGAAGTGGGAGCGAGAAGCGATTCCAGAAGAAGAAGCAGGAAGCGAGACACTTCTAAAATTTTAAGAAGCGAAAAGCGCGAGACTACTTAGAAGCAAACCAAGAATCGTCTCGGAAGCGAGAAGAGAAGCGAACTACGATTGGAAGGGGGAACAAAGAAAGAGGCGACCTAAGGTTCGCGTGAGAAGCGAAAAGAAAGCAAATAGGAATCGAAAGCAAAGCAAAAATGTAATTATATTTTTTCTAATTTACTAAAATACAAGATTTATGCTATGCCACATGGGTGCGGGTGCGGGTGCAGGTGCGACACTTTAAAAAAACATGGGTGCGGGGGTGTGGCAAAATTTTTTTTTGGATCTGGATCCAAACCCGTGCTTATTTAAAACACGCAGGGAGAAACCCTCCCCTGCGCGGAAGCAGATCAGGTCACGCTGAACATGAGCATTTTTGCTCATGCACACATCGTGGCCGCCAGCTTGCATTTTGGATGAATGCAATGTGGTTTGTTGACTTTTTAGCCCTTTAAAATGCAAATCGGATGGCCAAGAGCAAAAACGCTTATGTTCAGTGTGACCTAATCTGCTTTCCCCTCCCCACTCTGCTCACTCTCTCTCCTCGCTTGCCTTCTCCTCTTGCCGGAGGCTCCCTCTCTCCCGTTCGTTTTTCGGCCACTTGACATCGGCAAACCCCACATCTGGCGAGCCACCCGACACCGGTTCTCCTCCTCCTCCTCCTCCTCCTCCTCCTCCTCCTCCTCCTCCTCCTCCTTCTTCTTCTTCTTCTTCTTCTCCTTTTCATTTTTTTACATAAATGACCCTGGGTGCGTTGACCGCACCCAGGGTCGGGTTGACCACACCAGGTGCTGCACCACCCGCACGCGCACCCGCGTCACGTTGATGCGGGTGCGACACCTAGTTAGCCGAATCCCTGTGACATAGGATTTATGTTATATAACTCAGAAAAAGTCAAGCAGAAATATAACTCAGAAACAATCAAACAGATTATATATGAATTACACAAAAGCACAAAATATAATATATATATATATATATATATTATAATAACTGAAACACAAGACTATCAGTTATATATATAACTGAAAAACATAAACTATAGCAAAAACAAGAAGACACACACAGAGAGAGAGAGAGAGAGAGGAATAAGAAGAAAAAATAGGAAGAGAAAAAAAAGAAAAAGGAAAAGATAAGGAAAAACAAAAAAAAAAGAAGAAAAAAAGGAGAAGGAAGAAAAAAACAGAAAAAGGAAAAAGAAGAAAAAAACAAAAAAAAAGGAAAAAGAAAGAATAAAAAAGGGTATTTCTTTTAATATTTTGTAAAATATACATTTTTAAAGGCTAAAATATGTCAACTAAGTACGGCTGCAGCTGTGGGTATGGGTATAGAAGGTACAATATATATATATATATATATAGAGAGAGAGAGAGAGAGGAAAGAGTTTGGGTATGGATCCATATATGATCCATACCCAAACTCTTTCCTCTATCTCTCTCTATATATATATAAAAGGGGAAGGGGTTAAAAATACCCCTTTCCCCGCCGTCTCTCTCTCTCTCTCTCTTTCTCTCTCTCTCTCTCTCTCTCTCTCTCTCTCTCTCTCTCTCTATATATATATATATATATATATATATATATATATATATATATATATATATATATATATATATATATATATATATAAAGGGGAAGGGGTAAAGAATAACCGCTTTCCCCACTGTCTCTCTATATATAAAAGGGAAGGGGTTACAAATAACCCCTTCTCCCACCGTCTCTCTCTCTCTCCACGTAGGAGAACTAGAAGACGAAGGAGGGGCCAAGTGAGGACCCAACTGATAGAAGTCACGTTTGCATTGAACCTGATCTTCAACAGAGAAAAGTAAGAGAAGAAGAGGAAAGGTAAAAGAAGAGGGAAAACTCGACGTTGATGGGGCTGTATAGGTTCACGATACTTCAACACATTATCGTGGCCCTGGTATATTGTATTTAACATTAGGTATAAGTTTACAAAGTACAAAACTATTATAACAACTTACAATATTTACATCTGTGCCACAATAAGCACGTCAATGCATTGCGTAATCCCAGTTTGGGTCTGGGTCAGACCCAAACTGGGTCCAGCACTACACGATACTTAATACCCTCCCTCAAGTTGTGCATGGTCTTGAACCATGGACAACTTGTTCTTCAAGAACCAAAATCTGTTTTTCGTCACACCCTTTGTAAATAGATCTGCCACCTGGTCTTCTGTAGGAATGAAATGAGGCTCAATCTCTTTGTCTTCAACCTTCTGTCGAATGAAATGCGGATCTATCTTAATGTGTTTTGTCTTACTGTGAAAAATAGGATTAAAGGATATATTAATGGCACTTTGATTGTCACACAATAAGATAGATTTAGAGATCTGTTCCTCCAATTCATTCAACAAAGGTCTTGTCCAAGTAGCTTCAGCAGTTACAACAGCCATTGATCGATATTCAGCCTCAGTGCTTGATCTAGCCACTGCTTTTTGTTTTCTACTGCTTCAGGATACTAGGTTTTCCCCAAGAAAGATGCAATATCCGGAAACCGACCTCCTTTCATCAGGATCTCCTGCCCAGTTCGCATCACTATAGATCATGACATCATGCGTGCTTCCTCTTTTCCAACTTTTCTGATACACCAACCCATCTCCAATGGTACCTTTTAAGTATCTCAATATTCTCTTGACTGCATTCATATGCCCTATTCGTGGTTCATGCATGAACTACGACACTTGATTAAGAAAATAAACAATGTCAGGGAGAGTAAAGGTAAGATATTGAAGCATACCAACTACACTTCGATATCTTGTAGGGTCGGGGTACAAATCTTCATCCTGTGAACTGAGTTTTTGATATAAGACACTCGGTGTAGACAAAGGCTTGCAATCTTGCATGCCAAATTTCTTCAATAAATCTAGTGTATATTTATGTTGTGTCAAGGTCAGGTAACTATCCTTTCTGTCTACCTCGACACCAAGGAAATAACGCAAATCTCCCAAATCTTTCATCTTAAACCTTTGACTTAATAGTCCTTTTATTTCTTCAATGTGATTCATTGAATTTCCCGCAACTATAATATCATCAACATATATCAACAACAAAAAGGTTATGCCTTTATCCTTGAGGATAAACAATGAGTGGTCTAAGAGAGATCTACAGAACCCATGCCTCTGTATTTTTAAGGAGAAACTCTCAAACCACGAGCGTGAGGCCTGCTTCAAACCATATATAGCTCTTTTTAGTCTGCATACATATGTGCTTGGGTCTCCCTCAGCATATCCTGGAGGTTGTTCCATGTAAACTTTTTCCTTCAAGTCTCCATGGAGAAACGCATTTTTGACATCCAATTGACTTAATGTCCATCCATGTTTGACGGCTAAAGACAATATAATTCTTATTGTCCCCATTTTGACCACGGGACTGAAAGTCTCATCATAACCCTGACCATATTCCTGTGTAAACCCCTTTGCAACAAGTCTTGCTTTGTATCGTTCTATAGTACCATCGGGTTTATACTTGATTTTATAAACCCACTTGGAATCAACAACATTTTTGTTAGGAGGTCTGGCAACAATTTCCCATGTCTGACATTCATGAAGCGCTTCCACTTCTTTATTCATGGCCTCAATCCATTTGTTTGATTTCACAGCATGATGAAACCCTATGGGTTCATCATGCTTATCAACCTGAGACAGAAAAAGTTGAAGATCTATAGAAAAATTATTGTAACTGACCAACCTGTCAATAGGATGTCTGACTCTATTTGAACTCCTCAGATTTTCAACAGGCACATAAGTATCTGATCCAGTGTGAGGAGCAGGGGGAGCACCTTTTTCTCTTCGTGCATACATATACCCTTTAAATTTGTCAATAGGATGCGATTGTGGGTCTGTCCCTTCTTCAGTGTGTGAGGCTCCACCATCTCGATCACGAGATTGAGGTAAGCATGCTTGACCTGAGTCGATATCATTTTGGTCAGCCGAATTAGTTTCTTGAGTACACTGAGGTGAGCAATCACCATAAGCATCTGCGAATAACTCTGCATTCATCCACGGATGATAAACTTCTTCTCTGGGAATTCTTTGACGGGTATTAAAAGATACATCTCCAAGATTATTCTCGTCAAACACAACATTCCTGAAAATCTTAACACGCTTAGTCATAGGGTCATAACACTGATAACCTTTATAATCATCAGCATATCCCACAAATCTACACTTGGAAGCCTTTGGTTGAAATTTATTCCTGAGAGAATCATCAATATGAACATAACAAATGCATTCGAACACACGCATAGCATTATAATCGGGTTGAATGCCGAAAAGAGAAGAGAATGGTGAACTATTTTGCAAAACTGTCATAGGCAGACGATTTATAACATAGACAGCTGAATGAAATGCTTTTGTCCACAGACTAATGTGAAGATTACTGTCGTGCATCATGCTCATAGCCGTTTCAACAATATGTCTATGCTTTCTCTCAGCAACCCCATTTTGTTGTGGCGTATATGGACAAGACACTCTACGCTTTATTCTATTACTTTAAAGAAAATCAGTAAAATCCTTTGATGTATACTCACCACCTCCATCACAATGAAAATGCAGAATATTGGTAGAGAAATGGTTTTGAACAAAGGCATGAAAGTTGCGAAATATGGAAAAAGTTTCAGACTTATGCTTCATAAAGAATATCCAAGTATAACGAGAGTAGTTGTCAATAAAGATGAGATAATATCTGCTGCCAGAAGAAGAGCATACGGGCACAGGACCCCAAACATTTGAGTAAACAATTTCAAAGGATCTTGAAGCTCTTTTATTTATAGAATCAAAAGGAAGTACTGAAAAGAAGTCGTCATTATCCTCATTATGTATATGTCTGACCCGATCCATTTATGTAATGGATCGGGTCCAGACCCAGTTCATGTATGATGTAAATTAACATTGTATTAAGGGGTATTTTAGTACCCTAGTGTTTTACACTCTTATTATTAATAGAATGAGAGGGCAGTCACGATGAACTGAACCCTCTTGCCTCTCTCTTCTCTCTCTCCCTTGATCTCTCTCTCTCTCCCCCCTCTCTCTATCAACGATAGGGTTACTTTCTCACATGGTATCAGAGTCTTACGTGACATCTGGGAGTGAAGGGCTGCCAGCGTGAACCTGCGTGGATTTCAGCGTGAGCCTATCAGCGTGAACCTTGTTGGGTGAGCCTATCTGCGTGGATCTGTCAGCCGTGAATCTGTGTGGATCTCAAAGCAGATTGAATATGGGAGTGAGGCTGCCAGCGTGTATCTGCGTGGATCTATCAGCCGTGAATCAGCGTAAATCTGGAAACGATAAGTACAGGTTCCCCTTTCCTTGTGAAAAACTCGATCCTCTTCCTATCTGTGACTTTCTTTCTTTCTGGTATTCTGTGAGAAACTCGACTTGGTTAGAAACGTGAATCTGCGTAGATTTCATTTCAGATCAAGAAAGTTTTTTTTCTGTTAATCTGTGATTTCTTTTTTTTTTTAAATCCCTGCTGTCTCCTGCTGTTTTTCGTTGGTTCTAAAAGGAACTGCCTGCTGAGTATCACCTGCTAATCTCTGTTACTTTCTCGCTTTCCATCTGTTTTCCCTTATCTGAAAATATTTCTGTGATTTCCCTTTAAAATCTCTGTTGTTTCCCTGCTGTTTTTCGTTGGTTCTGAAAAGAACTACTTGCCGAGTATCCCCTGCTAATCACTGTTGGTTCTGTCAGCCGAGTACTCTGATTGGTCGATTGTTCTGCCATCATCTATATATTTATTAGCCGAGCAGTGTTCTGTTAAGTCGAGCCCTCTGTTTTTGTTTTTCATACCTAAGTGTCAGTTCAAAGATATTCATCAAATGGACTTTACTCACGGGCAATCATGTTTGTCCTCAAGTTTTCTCGGTGAATTAGTCTCTGAAAAACTGAATAACTGCAACTTCTTAACCTGGAAAAGACAGATCATCCCGTTTATAAAGAGTCAGAACCTTTCTGGCCATCTGGATGGATCGATCCCACCACCTCCAGAATTCTTTTCACAAGAAAAGGAGAACAATCTGTTGTTCTCCACAAGAATCCAGAATATGTTGCTTGGATGAAGAGGGATCAATCGCTAGTAGCATACATCACTTCAACTCTCTCACAGGAGGTCCTTATTGCTCTTCCTAATGATTGTTCGGCAAAGGAACTCTGGGATACGTTAGTTCAAACATATTCACAAATTTTTGAGGCAAGAATAATGTTTCTTAAGCGAGAATTTCAAATGCTGAAGAAAGATTCCATGTCTATTATGGAATACATGAATAAAATGAAAGGCATCACAGATCAGTTGGCCGTTGTTGGGTGTCTTGTCAGTGAAAAAGATAAAGTACAACAAACCTTGAGTGGATTGGGGCCAGACTATCATGTTATGACGACAACCTTACTATGTTTACCAGAACTTCCAAAGTTTGAAGATCTTCGTGCGAAATTATTGCAATATGAGATGAATCTGAAAGGATCTTCTGAAAACTCTCATGGGAATTCCGGAACACAAGATATGCTGGCTATGGGAATGAGTTATGGTCGAGGACGAGGAAGTTCTTTTCGAGGAAAATGAGGCCAAGGGAGAAATAATTATGGAGGTCGTGGCATACTTCCAACACCCAATATCCAGGGACAAAGATCCATTCCCACCTGTTTCCTATGCAACAAGAAAGGGCACATTAAAGCAAATTGTTGGTTTAATCCTCAAAACAAAGGGAAAGCTCTACAAGCAGAGGCTAGGAAGGATGGAGAAGTAAAAGAGTTGTTGTTGGCAGCCTTGGCAGGATTGAATATGAAGCAAAATGACAAAGGAATTTGGTATGTCGACTCCGGAGCAGCTACTCATGTTACGGGTGATGTAGGTAAACTCTTGACTCTTACACCTTATGTTGGAAATAATAGCATAGTCACAGGAGATGGGTCCCATCATGCAATCTCACATACTGGAAATGCCATTATACTGGAAGTTCTTTTCGAGGAAAAGGAGGCCAAGGGAGAAATAATTATGGAGGTCGTGGCATACTTCCAACACCCAATATCTAGGAACAAAGATCCATTCTCACCTGTTTCCTATGCAACAAGAAAGGGCACATTAAAGCAAATTGTTGGTTTAATCCTCAAAACAAAGGGAAAGCTCTATAAGCAGAGGCTAGGAAGGATGGAGAAGTAAAAGAGTTGTTGTTGGCAGCCTTGGCAGGATTGAATATGAAGCAAAATGACAAAGGAATTTGGTATGTCGACTCCGGAGCAGCTACTCATGTTACGGGTGATGTAGGTAAACTCTTGACTCTTACACCTTATATTGGAAAGAATAGCATAGTCACAGGAGATGGGTCCCATCATGCAATCTCACATACTGGAAATGCCATTATACACATGTCAAAGTCCTCTCTTAAACTTCCAAGTGTCATCCATGCTCCTAATATTCAAAAGAACATTGTTTCTGTCTCAAAACTTGTTGATGATGCTAATGCTTCAGTTGAATTTACTCTCTCTTCTATTTATGTCAAGGATCTTCGCACGAGGAGGACATTCGCTGAAGGAAAACGATGGGGAAACATGTATATCTTTCAAGAAGATCCTTCTTCCATTCATTCCAACTATTCATCCTTGAAGCCTCACCAATGTCAAGTTTTTTATTCTGATTTTATATTTACTGTCTCTGAAAGTAATAAGCCAAGACTTTGGCATAGTCGTCTTGGCCATTGTGGTCGCCATTTCATTGAAAAACTTGTCCTGAATAATCTTATTCCTAAGTCCAGTCTGAGTTCAGAAGTCGTTGATACAAAATGTTCTAGTTGTCATTTATGTAAGAGTCATGCTTTACCTTTTGCTTCCATTAATAAAAGAGCTTCAAAGCCATTTGAGGTCATTTGTTCAGATGTCTGGGGTCCTGCCCCAATTACTTCTTTTTCTGGCATTAATACTATCTTATTTTCATTGATAGTTACTCACGTTATACTTGGATATTTTTTATGAAGCACAAATCAGAAGTCTTTGGATTGTTCTAGAAATTTCACTCTTTTGTTCAAAATCATTTCTCTACCAATATTCTTAATTTCCAGTGTGATGGAGGAGGTGAATTTTACTCAAGTGACTTTGTTAATTTTCTTCAACATAATGGGATAAAGAGAAGAGTGTCTTGCCCTCATACACCTCAACAAAATGTGATTGCTGAGAGGAAGCATCGACATATTGTTGAGACTGCAATGAGCATGATGCATGGGAGCAATCTCCCTGTATCATTATGGACTGAGGCCTTCCACTCCACAGTTCATGTGATGAATCAATTGCCCATGAGTATCTTAGAAAATAAGTCACCATACTTCTCTCTTTTTGGCATACAACCTGATTATCATGAATTACGTGTGTTTGGGTCTCTTTGTTATGTTCACATTGACAGCTCACTCAGGCACAAGTTCCAAGATAAGGCTTTAAAATGCAAGTTTATAGGATATGCAGAAGATTACAAAGAGTACAGGTGTTATGATCCCCTGAGTAAGCGTGTCAAAATATCAAGGAATGTTATTTTCGACGAAATGAACTTTGCTGATCAGGATAATAATTCAACTATGGTGGATACTGATAACTCAAGCTCCAGCATTGAGGTATACTACCCCTCGTTAAATTCAGAACTCTTCTCCAATGGTAAAGTAGATTGTCCAGAAAATTGCAGTCAGAAGGAGCCACATAAGGATTCAGCCAATGAGACTCAAACGGAGGAAACTGTTACATATGACTTGGAGCCAACAAGGTATAAGGGTATTGTGTACACCCGGCGAGAGAAAGAGCCCTCATTCATTCCTTGTACGAATACGGATCCATCTGGATCATCCGCTTCACAGCAAATGGCTATCAGAAAATCCTCACGGATTCGACATCCGCTTGACAGGTGGGTAAGTTATAAAAAAATTTCATTGGATTTTCAGTTATTCTTGACATCCATAAGTAAAGAGGATGAGCCTCTCAAGTTCTATCAAGCTACGAGCTCTAGAAGATGGGTAGAAGCAATTAATGAAGAAATGGAGGCCTTACATGAATGTGGGACATGGGAGATTGTAGCTAGACCACTGAACAGAAATGTTGTTGGGTCAAAATGGGTGTACAAGATAAAGTATAAATCAGATGGGAGCATCGAAAGGTACAAGGCTCGACTTGTAGCCAAGGGATTCACACAAGAGGAAGGCCAAGACTTTGATGGGGACCATTCGCATTGTGCTGAGTCTAGCCATTAAACATGGATGGACATTGAGTCAGTTGGATGTAAAAAATGCTTTTCTGCACGGGGATTTAAAAGAAGAGGTCTACATGAAACAACCCACTGGATATGCTGAACGAGACGCCAAAAAATATGTATGCAAATTAAAGAGAGCACTCTATGGTTTGAAACAAGCTTCTCGTTCCTGGTTCGACAACTTTTCTCTAGAAATACAACGGCATGGCTTCTCTCGGTCTCTTCTGGATCACTCATTATTTATTCACAATGAACAAGGAGTCACTACTCTTCTGTTGATATATATAGATGACATCATTATCACAGGGAATTGTAAAAGTCACATTGAGCAGCTGAAGAAGTTATTAAATCAGAGATTTAAGATGAAAGATTTGGGAGAGCTGCGATATTTTCTTGGGGTAGAAGTTGATAAGAAAAATGATATACTTACCCTTACTCAACACAAATATAGGTTGGACATTCTCGGCAGAGCAGGCATGACAGATTGTAAGCCGTTAACAACTCCAAGTGTCATTCATCAGAAATTGAGTTCACAAGAAGGGGATATATATGGAGATCCCACTAAGTATCGCAGTTTAGTTGGCATGTTGCAATACCTGACTTTTACTAGACCCGACATAGTATATTCGGTTAATCAGGTATCCCAGTTTTTGCATGAACCTCGTGTAAAATTGTCTATGAAAAGACAATACACATATGAGCACAAAAAATATGAAAAAGATGTGCACGAAGGCACTCTCACAACACTTGAACAAATACGCAAAAGCGTAAAAACAATAAACATGCACAATGGCATGTGTTTTATAGAAGGAACCGAATGCTTGAGACTCTCAAGCTTAGGAAAAACAAGAGGGGATCACCCCTATTTATACAAGAAGAAGAGGGTGCAAAGGGGCTCCCAAAGGAGTCGTTGGGGAGCCCCCAACGGTCACTTTTGTGACCGTTGGGGACCCCCCAACGACTCTATTGGGGGATCCCCAATGCACCTTTTGAAAAAGGGAAAAAGAAATAAAAAATAAAAAACAAAAAGATAAAAAATAAAAAGAAAAGATACAACATATTCCTATTGGAATATGCGCAAAAAAGGAAATTTACAATAATACCCTTATTGGGTGAACAAAAAGAAAATAATATATAAATATATATACTTATATATATAGAGATACATATATATATATAAACATTATATCTATATGTATCTCTAAGTATATAAGTATATATATTTATATTTACATCAACGATTTTAGGAGGAGATACATTTTAACACCCCCCCTCAAACTTACGGTGTGATAACCGCAAGTTTGCCAAGGAGGAAATGAAACCTGGGCGAACATAGAGCTTTGGTGAAGAAGTCAGCAAGCTGATACTCAGACGTTACGTATGGTAGATCAATGACCTTCTTCAAGTATTATTCTCTGACATAATGACAGTCCATCTCTATATGCTTTGTTCGCTCGTGAAAGGTGTGATTTTTGGCAATATAAATTGCACTTTTATTGTCACAGCACAACTTTGTTGGTTCTCTGATAAACACTCCCATATCTTCCAAAAGACTTCGAATCCATACAATTTCCATGGTGGTAGATGCCATGGCTCTATATTCGGCTTCAGTGGATAACAGGGAGACCTTTTGTTGCTTTTTGCATCGCCATGAGATCAAGGACTCACCTAAGAAAACACAGAAACCGGTGGTGGAGTGACGGTTACTAGGGTCACCTCCCCAATCTGAGTCCGTATAAGCAAGCAATTTCAATTCAGAGGAAGAGGATAGAAATACTCCCTTATTTACCATTCCCTTCAAATATCTGATGATGCGGAGCACAGCACTCATATGAATGGTTGTAGGAGCATGCTGAAACTGACTGGCGATGTGTATAGCATGTGACAAGTCGGGTCGAGTAATGCTAAGATACATCAAAGACCCTACCAACTGCCTGTAAGGAGTAGGATCGGTTAGAGGAACACCGTCGTCAATCTTCATTTTTGCTCCCACAACTTCAGGAGTTTCGCATACTTTGTCATCAGAAATACCTGACCTGTCATTAATCTCGCAGGCAAGTTTAGATTGAGATAGAAAATAACCACGTTGCGAATAGGCAACCTCAATTCCAAGAAAATATGTCAGAAAACCTAAGTCTGACATCTCAAATTTTGAAGTCAAGACGGACTTAATACCCTTGACTCCTTGAACATCATCACCTGTTATTAACATGTCATCAACGTAAAGTAATAAAATTACAATCCCTGCATTAGATTTTCTAGTAAACAAAGCAGTGTCAGTATAACACGATGAAAAACCATTTTCCAACATTACACTGGTAAATCTATCATACCAGGCTTTGGGGGCCTGCTTTAAGCCATAGAGAGCCTTACGAAGACGAAGAACTTTATCCTTAGGAATTATCATGCCTGGTGGGGCATCCATATATACTTCTTCGTTAAGATCACCATTTAAAAAGACATTTTTAACATTCATTTGAAAAATGTTTCAATTTTTACTAGATGCAATAGTAATAAGACACCTAACGGTAACCATCCGAGCTACAGGGGCAAAGGTTTCTTCGTAATCAATTCCATACTCTTGCCCATACCCTTTAGCAACTAAGCGAGCTTTATACCTTTCTAAAGAACCATCACTCTTAGTTTTAACTTTAAAGACCCATCGACAGCCTATAGTTTTCTTTCCTATACGTAGAGTTTGAAAATCCCAAGTTCCTGCCCTTTTAAGAGCATTAAGTTCACTTTGCATGGCTTCTTGCCATTCTATACATTTTTTAGCTTCTGCAAAATTTCTTGGTTCGAAATAAGAGTGAATAGCACTAAGACAAGCCCTATATCGGGGTGAAAAAGAATCAAACGATACAAAGCGAGTTGGAGGTCTTCTATTTCTTTCAGATCTTCTATGGTCAAGAGGAGTGGAAAGTTCACTATATTGATCAATAGCACTTCTAAAGGTGTCTTGGTTTCTACGAGAGTAGGTAATAGGCTCACTTGGAACTCTACTTTCTGGATCATTATGTTCACCAATATCTTCATCATTTTCCTCATCATGGTTTAATGATACATCATCATCACTGGATATGTCATCATTACTAGATAACAAGTCGAATAAGAAGGAGTAATCAAAATTTTCTTGTTGAGAAACATTTTTTTCAAAACCACTCTCATTTTCTAAAAAAGTTACATTTCTAGAGACATATAGCTTATCCTCTCGAAGATCATAACAACGAAACCCTTTTTGAGTTTCGGAATAGCCAAGAAAAGCACAAGGGATAGCCTTGGGTGAAAGCTTGTCATTCTTATCCGTAAGTATGAAACACTTACATCCGAAGACCCTTAACCTATTATAATCAGGCTCAAGCTTATGTAATATCTCAAAAGGAGATATTTTACTTAATAACCTAGATGGTAGACGATTTATTAAATAAACAGAAGCAAGAGCTGCTTCGGCCCAAAAGTTTTTAGGAATATTTTGAGATATAAGAAGAGTCCTAGTGGTCTCAATAATGTGCCTATGTTTTCTTTCAGCCAACCCATTCTGTTGAGGTGTTTTAGGACAAGACCTTTGGTGAATAATACCGTGATCCTCAAGATATACTTTAAATTGATTAGAGAGATATTCGCCCCCAGAGTCACTTCTAAAAATCTTTATGTTGCTATTGAATTGATTCTTAATCATTGAGTGAAAATTTTTAAAACATAAAAACACTTCATGTTTAAACTTAAGAAAATATATCCACGAGTAACGGGAAAAGTCATCCACAAATATTACATAATAAGAAAAACCTCCTTTTGAAACAACAGGTGCGGGTCCCCAAACATCTGAGTGAACAATTTCAAAAGTTTTGGAAGAGAACATAGTTCTTTGCTCAAAAGGTAAGCTGCGCATTTTTCCGAGAATGCAGTCATTACAAGAAAAAGAGCTTTTACATAGGTCTTTTGCAAAATGTAAATATGATAACTTGGTGATATTAGGATGACCAAGTCTTTTGTGCCATACATTTATATCCTTATGTCGGGCAACATTACACAAAACTTTTGGAACTTGAAGAGATTCCATATAGTATAGATCTCCTCTTCTAAAGCCTTCCCCAATCAATTTTCCGGACTGGCGATCCTGTATTAAGCATTTGTCACAAGAAAATTTAATATCACAGCCATGGTCCGTGAGTTGAGAAACAGAGAGGAGGTTTAAGTTAAGTTTAGGTATAAATCTGATTTTTGGAATAGAAAACTCTTGAGTTTCAAAATTACCTATTCCTTTAATTTCAAGGGAGGTTCCATCAGCAGTGGAGACATAAGATGGGGAACGGTTTTTCAAATAATCGGAAAGTGACAAAAAGTTTGGGGACATATGAAAAGATACACCAGAGTCCAAAAGCCAAGAGATTTTACCTGGAGGAGAAGAAGTGGATACGGCCGCACCGGAGGTAGATCCCTTGAGGAGAGGTTGAAGGGCTTCCACTATTTGATTTATAGAAAGAGTCCCACTTGAAGACGCCTCATCCTTCTGTGGTACACCAGTGGTAGCCATAGCTAGAAGTCTCTTCCATTTAGGACATACGGGTTTCATGTGTCCTGGTTCTTTACAAAAATGACAAATAGTTTTGCTATAGTCCCTTCTTCCTCTTTGACCACCATTTTCACCTTGATTTTGGAATTTAAAATGAGGGGGACGATAGGTTTTTACATTGTTTCCGGGTCTTGATACGGCATTGACCTCACTATGTTCTTCAATATTACAAGGGACCGCAAGAACATTTGGTCCTTGTTTACATAAATTCATACGAGTCTCTTCACCACTTAACTTGGTGAGAACATCTTCAAGAGAAGGGGGAGTGAAAGAGGAGAGAAGAGATGACCTTATTTGCTCAAATTCGGGCCTTAGCCCATTTAAGAAATTGAAGAACCGATCTTCTTCAAGTTGCTTATGACGAAGCTCAATTGCCTCTCCACTCCATTTTGGTTCAAGCATTGCAAGCTCATCCCAAATAGAGAAAAGATCGGCAAAGTATTCCCTAATCGTCATTTCACCTTGGGAGAGAGAGATAGCCTTCTTTTGAAGGTAATACTTATGAGAGAGATCCCTTGAGGTGTACATTTTTTCAAGATAATGTCAAGCTTCCGATGCCTTTTTGAATTTAATAATGTTGGCATTAATCTTGGTTTCTATGGATGAGAAAAACCATGAGAGAATCTTGAAATTCTTCATTTCCCATTCATCGTGTTTCTTGGAGTATTCTTCAAGAGCTTTGGTTCTTTCTTCTCCCTCAAGAATCTTGATTTCGCCTTCTTTTACTATGGTAATCTTGGGTTCCGGTTCCGGAATGGTGCCAAGAACATATCCCCATAGGCCTTTCCCTTTTATATGAGCCTCCATATTTCCGGCCCAAACATGATAGTTGGACCCATTTAATTTGAAACCAAGAGCAAAATGGGACTCTTTTTCGCCCATTAGAGAGAAGAGAGATAGAGAAAAAAGCGTACCAACACAATATTTCCAACACCAATTTTGCACAAGATTCTTCTAAAATATTTGAGAAGAAAGATCCACCACTTCAATCTTCAAGGATCGGAAGGCACATTTTTCGAGGCACTCGAAAAAAAGAGAATCCCACGATCTTCAATAATCAACCTTGCTCTGATACCATGTAAAATTGTCTATGAAAAGACAATACACATATGAGCACAAAAAATATGAAAAAGATGTGCACGAAGGCACTCTCACAACACTTGAACAAATACGCAAAAGCGTAAAAACAATAAACATGCACAATGGCATGTGTTTTATAGAAGGAACTGAATGCTTGAGACTCTCAAGCTTAGGAAAAACAAGAGGGGATCACCCCTATTTATACAAGAAGAAGAGGGTGCAAAGGGGCTCCCAAAGGAGTCGTTGGGGAGCCCCCAACAGTCACTTTTGTGACCGTTGGGGACCCCCCAATGACTCTATTGGGGGATCCCCAATGCACCTTTTGAAAAAGGGAAAAAGAAATAAAAAATAAAAAACAAAAAGATAAAAAATAAAAAGAAAAGATACAACATATTCCTATTGGAATATGCGCAAAAAGGAAATTTACAATAATACCCTTATTGGGTGAACAAAAAGAAAATAATATATAAATATATATACTTATATATATAGAGATACATATACATATAAACATTATATGTATATGTATCTCTAAGTATATAAGTATATATATTTATATTTACATCAACGATTTTAGGAGATACATTTTAACACCTCGTATGTCACATATGGAGGCAGTCAAACGTATACTCCGCTACCTAAAGGGTACAGTTGGTGATGGGCTGGTATACAACAAAAAGGAAGAATTAGATCCAGGCGGGGGCCATGAGATCGTCACTTATGCTGATGCTGATTGGGCGGGTGATCCAGACGAACGACGATCAATATCTGGTTATTGCAGCTTCATTGGGCCAAACTTGGTATCCTGGAGCAGTAGAAAACAAAAGGCGGTTGCTAGATCAAGCACTGAGGCTGAATACAGATCGATGGCCACTGCCACGGCCGAGAGTACATGGATAAGACATCTCCTGACAGAAATGGGAGAACCGATTGCTCGGTCACTGTTGTTGTGTGACAACCAAAGTGCCATCAACATGTCATTCAATCTCATTCACCATAGTCGAGCAAAGCACATTGAAATAGATCAACATTTTATTAGGAAAAATGTTGAAGACAAAGAGATTGAGCCTATGTATGTGCCAACTGAAGAACAAGTTGCTGACATCCTCACTAAAGGGTTGACAAAGGATAGATTTTGGTTTCTGAAGAACAAGTTGTTCATGGTCCAACACCATGCACAACTTGAGGGAGGCTGAAAAGAAGTCGTCATTATCCTCATTATGTATATGTCTGACCCGATCGATTTATGTAATGGATCGGGTCCAGACTCAGTTCATGTATGATGTAAATTAACATTGTATTAAGGGGTATTTTAGTACCCTAGTGTTTTACACTCTTATTATTAATAGAATGAGAGGGCAGTCACGATGAACTGAACCCTCTTGCCTCTCTCTTCTCTCTCTCCCTTGATCTCTCTCTCTCTCTCCCCTCTCTCTGTCAATTATAGGGTTACTTTCTCACAAGTACACGACTCTTACGCATCTGACAACCGAGACACTTTTTATTACTGTTCTCAAGAGTTAAACTTGATTTAGGAATTAATTTGCTTGATACAAGTTTCTCAAGAAAAGAATAACTACAATGACCAAGACGATCATGCCAAAGACTTGGCTTATTACATTTGGAAAGACTAAAAATAGACTCAGGACCTAACTTAGATGACTCAAACTGAAAAGACTTCAATGAGGGATTCAAGACAGAACTGGTACGCGCAAATGGATCTTCCTTGAAAACGTACATATTTCTTTTTCGCTCCCCTTCAGCGAATGTCTCCCTCGTTTGAAGATCCTTGACATACACAGAAGAGGGAGTGAATTCAACATAAGAATGTGTATCATCAACAAGTTTAGACACAGAGATGATGTTCTTTTTTATGTTAGGAGCATGAACAACATTTGACAAATTGAGAGACGATTTTGACAGAGGAATGATTGCAGTACCAATATGAGAAATGTGATGGTGAGATCCATCTCCAATAACAATATTATTTTTACCAAAGTAAGGAACCGAGTTTGAAGGCTTACCAACATCGCCTGTAACATGGGTCGCTGCTCCTGAATCAACATACCATAATCCTTGATCATTCTGTTTCAAGTGCAGCCCAGACAATGCTGCCAACAAAAGTTGTTTTACCTCCCCATCAGACTTGGTAACATTATCTTCCTTCTTGCTCTCAATGTTTTGCAATTTGCCTTTATTTTGAGGATTACACTAGCAATGTGCCTTAATATGTCCCCTTTTATTGCACAGGTAACATGTCAGGACAATTCTTTGAGTTTGATTCTTCGCATTAGAGTTGAACGGTATATTGGGTGTGGGAAGCAAACCTGGACCTGCAAATCTACCACAACCTCTTCCTCCTCTGAAGCCATTTCCTCCACGACCAAAAGAGAACCCAGTGGCTAAGACATCTTGGGAGTCAGATTGAGCACCAAAATCTTCAGTGATGCCTTTCAATGACATTTCGTATTGTAGAAGTTTTGCCCGGAGGTCTTCAAATGTGGGAAGCACGGGCAAGCACAACAGTGATGTCACCAATACATGATAATCTGGGCCTAAACCATTCAATGTTTGTTGCACTTTATCCTTGTCTAGCACTTCACATCCAATAATGGCTAGTTGATCTGTAATAGTTTTCATCTTATTCAAGTAATCCATGATAGATAGACCACCTTTCTTAAGAAGTTGGAATTCACGCTTGAGAAATAAAACTCTTGTTTCAGATATCTGAGAGTATGTTTGTGTCAACCTGTTCCACAATTCCATCGTTGTGCAGTCGTCAGGAATAGCAACTAGTACTTCCTGAGACAGAGTAGATGTGATGTAGGGAATTAATGTCTGATCCTTTCTTATCCAAGAGACATAATCTGAGTTGCGAACAAGCTTGGTAGATGCAGCCACTTGTGTGTCTGTTTCAACCTTTGCGATGAACTCTGGTGGGGTAGGTATTGATCCATCCAGGTGACCAAAGAGATCTTGACTCCTAATAAAGGGAATTATCTGTCTTTTCCAAGTCAGGAAATTAGAATTATTTAGCTTTTCAGAAACGAGTTGGCTAAGGAAGTTTGATGACAAACCGGACTGGGTCGAAGAAGAATCCATGATTATGGGACACGTGAATATAAGGTAGAAAACACTCTAAGGGAAGATTAATGAAATGACTAATCAAACTGCAGGATAACGTGACTGTCTAAGTTCAACCCAAAAGGGAACCAATGATAACGAAATTCGGATCTGCTGCCTTTTTTTTTTTTGACAGATATCATATCACGTAAATATTCAGAATATTAATCCGATGTTAATGAATCAAGCTACCTGACCATGCCCTGTTTGATGAGCATGAACCAAGATCACGATGAATCGTGATTTGAGATGAATCAGCGACAAGTTTTGAAATAAGGTGACACAGGAACAGGTTCTAAGGGGGAATCACGAGTTTTGATTCTAAAAGGAGAATCATGAGAAAGAGATGAGTTACGATTAGGGTTTCAAAAGAAAACAGAATTTCGAGCTTGAAGATATGTCACATATAGGATTTCAAACGAGCTTTAAATGGGAAACACGTGCTTCGGATGGAAACACGAAAAAAGTTTTAAAAGAGAATAGATACGAGAAAAGAAATCGTGCTTTTGGAAGAGAACACGATTGTGTAGGTTGCAAAAGAGGGGGAAAATATCGAAAACAAAGACAGAAGAATATTTTCCTGACCGAAACAGATTTTCTCTACGATCGTACCTTTGGGAGTAATACCGAGCCCTAGATTCAAAGTGTCGTACCTTTGGGAGCAATACCGAGCCCTAGATCCAACCTTGATTTGATACCATGATAGAAGTCACGTTTGCATTGAACTTGATCTTCAACAGAGAAAAGTAAGAGAAGAAGAAGAAAGGTAAAAGAAGAGGGAAAACTCGGCATTGATGGGGCTGCACAGGTTCACGATACTTCAACACATTATCGTGGCCCTGGTATATTGTATTTAACATTAGGCATAAGTTTACAAAATACAAAACTATTATAACTTACAATATTTACATCCATGCCACAATAAGCACGTCAATGCATTGCGCAATCCCAGTTTGGGTCTGGGTCAGACCCAAACTGGGTCTAGCACTACACAATACTTAATACCAAACCCACCACCTCTCTCTCTCTCTCTCGGGCAGATTGAAAGAAAAAGGAGGAGGTTGTCTGGACTCTGGTATGCTCTCTCTCCTCTTTCTCTTTCTCTTCCTCTTTCATCTTCTTCCTTCTCTTCCTCTTCCTCTTCCTCTTTCGTCTTCTTCCTTCTCTTTCTTTTTCTTCTTCTTTCCTGAAGGGGAAGCTCGCTTCCCATTTAAATCGTGTGCTTCCCTACACGTTTCGGAAGCGCTACATTTCGCTCTTCGGAAGCACACTTCTCCACTCCTATAGGCACTTTTGGTAACCCTGGTTTTTTTCGCTAATCAGACACACCACATGCATCCATCGACGTTTGATGGATTGGGAGTACGAAAGTACTATATATATAGGGTACTTCTATGGTGGTATTTGTTAAAATAGTATATATATATTATATAAATAAATGGTATGACTTTAATTTACTTTTTGAGTTAGGGGTATTTTGGACATTTTTCCTTGAAATAAAATATCCATTGGTATGATTGTAATTTACTATTTGAGTTAGGGGTATTTTGGACATTTTTCTTTGAAATAAAATATTCATTAGGGACAGCTTGTTTAGGTTTTTATTTTTTCCTTTTGTCCTTTACCAAAAAGACCAAAGAGTCTTTGGTCATTGGGAAGGCTGCCCAACTGTCATATTTATGACAGTTGGGAGCTCCCAATGACTCCCCTTTAAGTTGTGTTATGTGTATATATAGGGAGCCAACCCCTCTTGTTTCCTTAATGCTTGTGTTAAGCATTTGATCAATAAAAGAATTATATCTTTTGTATTTTGTTCTTATTGTTGTTGCCTTGTTGGCTTTTGTATTGTCCCATAGTGGACTTGTGCATGTGCACTTGTACGATTGTGATCTTGTAAGCCTTTAATGACGAGTTTTGTACTTCCGCGTAGTTCATTACATGGTATCAGAGCCATAGTGCTCTTGGACTTGTGGAAGGCTGTAATCAAGTGATCGTGTTCCTGACAAAGTTTCCTAAGGAATCGTGCTTTCCTCCACTCATTTTCACTCTTCCTCTCTTGCTCACTCAATGAAGACCAAAATTGACTTTTCCTTCAAGCTCAATGGAAAAAACTACATGATGTGGGCCTCTGCCAGGAGAATAATCTTAAAGGTAAGAAGCTTTGTGAGTATGTGATAGGCACTATCCCCGGACCTCAACTCAAACTCACAAAACTAGAAGGAGGTCAAGAGAAGGCCTTAGAGGGAGATGCTTGTGCCAAGGCCATTGAAGATCATTATAAACAAGTGAAAGATTGGAAGAGCAACCACGTGAAAATTCTTGCATGGTTCATGAACAATGTCAAGCTTAAGGTATGTACAAAAATTGTTAAATTCTGAAAAGTCAATGAAGCTTGGTTTTTCATTAATGGTATATATACCCAAAAGGATCTTGCAAGAGCATATTTCTTACAAGAAAAAGTTAGAACCACTAAGCAAGGGAACTTAAGTGTTCAAGACTTTTATAGTGCTTTAAATCTTAAATAGGATGAACTAACACTTTTGGAGCTTAAGTAGGTTGCCATTGAAGATGTGGAACTTAGGCAAAAACAAATGGAACAAGAGAGATTTTTTCAATTCTTGTATGGGCTCCGTCTCGAATTTGATCAAGTTAGATATTTTCCCCTACATAGATTTACTCATCTTCCTCTTGAAAATGCTATTGCCGAAATTGTTCAAGAAACCCGTCTTGGTATGAGTAAAAGTTGTGATGAAGTGTTGGTGGTATCTAAACTTGGCAATAATGTTAAGACCTATAAACCTCCACACGTTAGGAGGTAAAATAACTATAGTAATAATAATAACTATAGTGATGGAAGAAAAATGATTATTTGTTATGATTGTAATAAGTTGGGCCACATTAAACCCGCTTGTCCTAAGTTAAATGGAACCTTTATAAAGTTGCTTCTGTTGAAGAATCTACTCTCAAGAAAAAAGAAGGCAAAAGTGAAGGTGATATTAAAGACACACTTGGTAGAATATCCATAGCACTTCAACAAATTCTTAAAGTAACTTCATCTAGATCGAGTGTCGCCATCGCCTCTTCATATTCACCCGATATGTATTCTTGGATTTTATATTCAGGACCATCTTTTCATATGACCCCTTATGAAAATGCCTTATCCAATATATGCACAAACTCAAACTTGTCTTGTGTTTCTACGACCAATGGAACCACTTTGAAAATTAAAAGTACAGGAACATTAGACTCTGAAAATCTTCAATTTTTTTTCCCAAAAGTTATAGTTGTTCTCTATAATGAAATAACGAAAAATACAAAAACAATGCCACTAAGGGCTTTACAAGATCGTGATCACAAAAGTGCATAAGCACAAACTAATGTCACTAAGGGTTTTACAAGATCACAATCACAATATGCACAAGTCCACTAATAAGACAAAACAATAGCCAACAAGGGGCAACAACACAAGCACTAAGTGCATATAAGACATTAGGAACTAAATAAAAAAACACAAAATATAAAAATATTAATCTTTATTGAGCATAAATGCTTAAGAGAAGCATTAGGAAAAATGGGCACAAGTAGTGCCATTATATACAAAATGACCCAAGGCATAAAGCCATTGGGAGTTCCCAACGACTCTATGGTCCTAATAACCGTAAAGCCCCTACAATGCAATAAAAGGAAAACTTAAAATAAAAAAGCAAAACTGTCCCTAGTGGACAACATCTATTACAAAAATATGAAAATACCCCTAGAGGGTATTACCTATTGCATCAATATAAATAACATATATATATATATACACACACACAACTTAACACTCTCCCTCAAACTTAAAGTGTGATAAGTCGAAGTGTTTGAGGTGGAAAGTAGAGTGAAGTCATCTTCATTCTGCTTTGCGAGTTTCTTGGCAGCCAAAGAGTTTGAGGTGGAAAGATGAGTGGAGTCATTTTTCGCGGTAAGCAAAAAGTTTGTTCCGCCGATTTGATCTTCACGTAGCTCATAGGTAGGCGGCTAGATCCATCTGAGTTACTTTATATGCATCTCCTCCACCCCCAAAGAACGACTTTCCTTCCCTATTTGTCCTCCTTTGTCCCCTCCCTCTTTCCCTTCTTCCTGTTCGTCTATCCGGGACAAGGCAGGCAGCCCACATACATGAAGAGAAGAAGAGGGGCGGGGAAAGGGGTTCCTTGTCTGTCGGTCAGTTTTGGAAATACAACAAAGATTTAATGGGAAGGATTTATCGGCTTCAAGGAAAATCTTCATCTTTATCATGTAGAAAATTTTGCAAATACAAGACTTCAAATGTCTTTATTAGTGATCATCCTCAAACTCCTTTATCGGCTATCTCCATCTTTATAACATGATGCATCAAAGATATCCTTTCTCAATCCATCACATCTTTAAGAGCTTGTAGAGAAAACAAACCAAAAGGTTTCAACTACACAAGGAAGATATCTTAGCCCAATAGTTATAAAAATTTTAAAACCAATATATTTTAAAAACAAGAATAGAATTTTCAAACAAAGTAGAAATAACTTTTAGAAATGTTAGATAATCATTAAAAAAGATAAGAGGAGTATTCCTCGAGGATCAATTTTATGAAATCAGACCATACTCTTAAAATTAACATATTTTTCAAGAAAAACATAACATTGTTCATAAAAAAATTTGATTATTAAAAGACATATAAATCATCAAGAAGAGATAGAAAATTATGCATAAATAATATCCTAAGCATTTCAAATAACATGCATATAAATATAACAAGTCAAAAGGAGACCTCAAGAAAAAAGGAGCTAATTGAGTTCATGCATACAACAATGTGAACAAGATAATCGATATAAAACACACATATATATCCAACATGTAATTCAAGCATATTTAATGCACATAAGACGATAATAAAAATAATTATTTTAAATAACATGCACATAAAATACATGATTTTAAGATAAAGAATCAAATAGCCTTCAATTACAAACAAAAGTGTCCACCAATATCAAGTGGACAACACACGTGTTTTCGTAAGGAACACACTCTCAATACCCACAAAGGGGCACATGCAAGAAGGCTCACAATATAAAAAACAAGATTTTATTAAGCATCCTAAGTATGCAAAAAAATGCTTGAATTTTTTAACCATAAATATCTTCAATACAAGGAGAAATAAGCAGTAAAAGTTTAGAAATTTTAAGAAGAGATTTTAAACAATCCCACGTAACAAAGAGAATGATATTTGCAAATCAACACTAATTTGCAAAAAATATGAAGAGATTTAAATTCTCACAAATATCAAGAAGTGATATTTTGCAAACTTCAGCAATAATTTGGCCACCACAAGCAATCACCTCACTAGGTCTTCAAACCTAATAAATCAAGTGTGTCAGCAACTAGAACAAGAGCATAATAATCATGCCAACGATAGGCTAAAATCACACACGAAGGTGTGAATAAACATCTCTTATCTAAATATAATGACACTAAAAAATCAAGTGTATCAACGACTGGATCAAGAGTATAATTATAATGCCAACAATGGGCTAAAACACAAACACGAAGGTGTGAAAAAATATTTTTTGTCTACATATAATGACACTAAAAAATTAAGTGTATCAGCAACTAAATCAAGAGTAATATAACAAAGGCAACAATGGGATAAAAACACACACAAAGGTGTGAACAAACATCTCTTATCTATGTATAATGACACTTAGATAAGAGGCATAATAAGAAAAAACACGCGAAGTAAGAAAGCTTGTAATGAAAACAAACTAATGCCATTAATTTGCATAAGCTTTCGAAACACCAAGGTTTCAAAAAAAGATAACCATCACAAATAAACATAATTATGAGCATCCAATATAATAATGGCCAAATAAACAAATAAGTGATACAACACACTCATAAAACCAGAGATTAAACAAATGTCACTATCTAAACTGACATAACCGAGGTGCATAACTCACTCCCACAAACAAACTCTGGTTCAATAACAAGCTCAAGAGAAATGATACAACAACAACAACTACGCCTTCATCCCAAAACAATTGGGGTCAGCGATATGAACCAAAAAAGAAATTCATATTGGGTCTTCCACATGAATCCTTTTCCTCCAATCATTTCTATCTAATGCCATGTCCTCGGTGAGGTTCAAAGCATTCATATCCTTTCCTATCATCTCCATCCAAGTCTTCCTAGGCCTACCCCGACCTCTTTTAACTAATATATTTTCCCATTTCTCCAACCTTCTAACTGGAGCATCATTAGGCCTTCGCCGAATATGTCCAAACCACCGTAAACGATTCTCTCGCATCTTATTTTCAATGGGTGCAACACCTACCTTCTTACGTATCTCCTCGTTCTGAATCTTATCTTTTATTGTATTTCCACACATCCATCTAAGCATCCGCATCTCAGCTACACTCATTTTTTGAATATGATGTCTCTTGGCAGCCCAACATTCCGTACCATATAGTAAAGCGGGTCTAATAGTCGTCCTATAAAACTTTCCCTTCAACCGCAATGGCATTCTACGATCGCACAACACTCCAGTTGCACTTTTCCATTTCATCCACCCAACCTTTATCCTATGATTTACATCTCCATCAATTTCTCCATACTTTTGAATGATGGATCCCAAATATTTGAAATAATCATTCACCGGTATTTCTTGCTCACCAAGCTTCACTACACTCCCATCACTACTTCGTTGCTTACTAAACCGACGTTCCATATATTCAGTCTTACTCTTACTCAACTTAAAACCTCTAGCTTCCAATGTCTGTCTCCATAATTCTAACTTAGCATTAACCCCAGCTCTAGACTCATCAATCAAAACAATATCATCAGCAAACAACATACACCATGGTACATTTTCTTGAATTGATCTCGTAAGCTCATCCATCACTATCGCAAATAGGAAAGGGCTTAAAGCAGATCCTTGATGTAACCCAACCGTTATCGGAAAATTGGTTGTCACTCCTCCACAAGTGCGGACATTGGTTACTACTCCTTTATACATATCTTTAATTATACTAATGTACTTGAGAGAAACACCTTTCTTCATCATTGTCCACCAGAGAACGTCCCTAGGTACTCTATCGTATGCCTTCTCTAAATCAATAAAAACCATATGCAAATCTTTGTTCCTCTCTCTATATCTTTCAATAAGTTGTCTAAGAAGATGTATAGCTTCCATAGTTGATCTTCCAGGCATAAAACCAAATTGATTCTCCGATATCATGACAACCTTCCTCAACCTAGACTCAATCACCCTCTCCCAAAGTTTCATAGTATGACTCATGAGTTTTATACCACGATAGTTTGTGCAATCTTGTATATCACCCTTATTCTTATATAAAGGCACCAAAGTACTCTTCCTCCACTCATTAGACATCTTATTTGTTCGCCAAATCAAGTTAAAAAGATTTGTCAACCATTCTAAACCTTTCTCTCCCAAGCATTTCCAAGCCTCGATAGGTATACCATCTGAGCCAACTGCCCTTCTTGATTTCATTTTATTCAAAGCCTCTGCAATTTCTTTCTTTTGAATCTTGCGCATGAAGTCACGATTTATCTCATGAAAAGGAATGGAGAAGTCTCCAAGATCTTGAGCATGACTATCATTAAATAGCTTATCAAAATAATCTTTCATCTCTCCTTAATCTCCTCATCTTTGACTAAAACCCTTTGTGTTTCATCTTTGATACATCTAACCATACCCAAATCCTTCGATTTCCTATCTCTCATCTTTGCAAGCCTATAAATATCCTTCTCGCCTTCTTTGGTATCCAACTTGTCATAAACCTCCTTATATACCTTAGCCCTCGCGTTTCGAACAACTTTTTTAGCTTCCTTCTTTGCTAACATATACTTCTCCAAATTCTCATTATCACGACTCTTACTTAGATTTCTATAACACTCTCTTTCAACCTTAATAGCTAATTTGACATCCTCGTTCCACCATGATGTATCCTTACCTAGTGGTGCACCGCCTTTAGACTCACCCAATAAATATAAAATTCTGTGATAGACACAACAAATGCCATAAAAAGGCAATAAATACTCACAAAAATCATTTTCCAAATAAGTGAGTTCAAATATAAGAACCGATTTGAAACAAACAAAAGTTTCAAATCAAATTCAATAACGGTAGATGATAAACTTAGACTGAATATAATGCAATCATACGCACAACAAGATGTCAATTGATACAATTATAAGCATTGTTAATACAAGCAAGCTATATAGAGAAATGACCCAATCTAGATTACAAGTTTACTAAAAGATAATCAATGCACCAAAGATTTAAGTGGACAAGCACATCTATCAATAATGGAAAGTACTAAAGTAAACCATGAGGGAAACACTTATAACACCCACTAAGGGAAAACACAAAGAAGTTTCTCATGATTCTCGACTTAATATTTTATTAAAAACTAAGTGTGCAACATAACCATAATATTTAAATCGCATGCAAAACATGTAAGATAATGTTCATTAAAGAGCCACGAGACTAAAAAAATAACATAATCATAAGGACCACAAAAAGAACCAACAAAAGAAACACCCAATATCATAACTATTGTCCCATAAAAAGACCATAAAAGGCATTTATTAAAGTGAAAGACTTCTCATAAGAAATTATGCTCAATACCTTATGCACGAATAAACAATCTTATTCATCATGTAAGGCAATCATAAGTGCATAAGGATAAAAAATTAATATAAAAATTATTATTTCTTTTCATAAGCTAGATCACAATTTATAACACTTTGTATGCTATTTTTTTGAAAAATTAGAATTCAAACATGATTTCAAAAAACATACATATATCTAATTTCACAAGATTAAATAAATAAACCCTATAAGAACAAGTCGAACAATAATAAAAACATTCAAAGTTTATTCTTTTAATAAAACAAAGGCAAATGTATATATATATATATATTAAAGAAAATAAGTGTTTCCTCATGCATAATGCATGAAAAGGATAACACAAAAAATACTTAAAGATATAAGATACATACCGAGTTTAGTTTTTCCTTGAATCCAAGCCACAACGATCATGAATCATTCGAGAAACACAAACTCGAACCAAAGAATCCTAAGACCCAAAAGAGACAAAATGCCAAGAAGAAATTCTTGGCTCTAATACCATGTAATGAAATAGCGAAAAATATAAAAAACAATGCTACTAAGGGCTTTCAAAATCACGATCACAAAAGTGCATAAGCACAATCCAATGCCACTAAGGGCTTACAAGATTACAATCGCAATGTTCACAGTCACAAGTCTACTATAAGACAAAGCAATAGCCAACAAGGGGCAACAACACAAGCACTAAGTGCATGTAAGACAATAAGGAACTAAATAGAAAAACACAAACTATAAAAATATTCATTTTTATTGAGCATAAATGCGAGAAGCATTAGAAAAAATAGGCACAAGTAGTGTCATTATATAGAAAAGGACCCAAGGCATAAAGCCATTGGGAGCTCCCATAGGAGTCATTGGGAGCTCCCAACAGTCACAAATGTGACCGTTGGGGCTCCCAATAACCATAAAGCCCCTACAATGCAATAAAGGGGAAAATAAAAATAAAATAGCAAAATTGTCCCTAGTAGACAACATCTATTACAAAAAGACAAAAATACCCCTAGAGGGTATTACCTATTACATCAATATAAATAACATATACACACACACATATATATACATATGTATAGATATACAATATGAAACAAATATATATGTACGATAATACATATATATATATATATATATATGTGTGTGTGTATGTAAAAACTTAACATTCTCAAATTAAATTTAAATCTTTTTTCGGTTTCTCAAATTACCGACCATGGATGTGAAATATCTTTTTCATCTAAGGGTTACTTTGTGCAGGATCTCTAGTCCAAGAAGCGGATTGGGCAAGGTCATAGGAAGAAGGATCTTTACTTTATGGACTCATTGTCGCTTCTTTTAAAATCATTTTGTAACTACATCCAAGATAAGGGTATTGAAACTTGACATGAAAGACTTGGACATTCAAGCTATTCTAATGTATCCTTTTCCTTTTGGAGAAAAAAAATTGTAATAAAAAAGATATGACTTGCAAAGATTATATCCTTGAAAAAATGAAATATATCTCGTTTCCAAATAGAACATTTGTTTCCACAAGACCTTTTGAATTGATGCACTCGGATGTATGGGGTGTTTGTCCAGTCATATCTAAAGGTAGTTACTCGTATTATGTTACTTTTATTTATGACTTTACTAGATATGTGTGGGTTTACTTTCTTAATTTTAAATCGGAAGTCTTTTCCTTCTTTAAAGAATTTCACATGTAAGTTAAAAACCAATTTCAAAGCAATATATCTATCCTTAGATCGAACTTGGGTGAGGGATATCTATCCAATGAATTTCAAAACTATTTAAAACAAAATGAGATTTACCATCAAAGATCTTGCCCTAAGACACCTCAACAAAATAGACTAACAGAAAGAAAATATAGGCGTACAATAGAAACTACTAGAACTCTACTTGTTTAAAAAAATATTCCCAAAAGTTTTTGGGTCGAAGTTGTTTTAACTTCCATCTATTTGATAAATAGAATGCCATCATTCACTTTAAAAAAATATTTTCCCTTATGAAAAATTACTCAAAATGATACCTGATTTCAATCGTTTATGAATTTTTTGTTGTAAATGCTTTGTGTTTTTCCACAAAAGAGATAAGTTATCACCAAAAGCAATTGAATGTGTTTTTATTGGATATGATGAAAATAAAAAAGGATATAGATGCTTTAATTTAAAAAACAATAAGCTTTATGTTTTTAAAGATGTGACATTCTTAGAAGATGAAAATGGTTTTGAAGAGAATGATAAAAAATAGGAAATAGACTATATGTTTTTGTATGATCTCTCTTCAAGAGAAAATATTCATACTAATGATGACTCTTTGAATCATCATGAAATTATAGATGATATCAATCATGAATACCCTAATATTGGGACATCATCGAGTAGTGATGGCATCATTAATAGATCCCCTAAAAATATTTAAGTTTATGCCCAACGTGAGCAAAATAATCCTACTAGTGACTTAGAAAAAATATTTCAATATAGTGACCCAATAGAAGAAACTTCTCTTAGAAGATCTAGCAAAGAATTTATTCCACCAAATAGGTTTGTCTCTTATGAGTTATTATCTCCTAATTATAGGAATTGCCTAATAACATTACATTCATACCATGAGCATTCACATTATAATGAAGCTAAAAATGTTTCGCATTGGATTGAAGTTACGACCATAGAACTAGATGCCCTTAGGAAAACAAAAACTTTACCTTCAAACAAGAAAACCACTGGATGTAGATGTGTCTTTAAGGTCAAAACCAAGAGTGATAGAACTCTAGAAAGATATAAAGATAGGTTAGTAGCAAAAGGATACTCCCAAGAATACATAATTAACTATGAGAAAACTTTTGCACCTATAGGTAGAATGACTAATGTTAGGACCCTAATAGTTGTTGTCTTAACTAAAAAATGACCTATATATCAATTATATGTTAAAAATATTTTTCTTAATGGAAAACTAAATAAATAAGTTTATATGGATCCACCACTTAGATTTGGTATTGAAAAAGAAAAATCTCTTAAACTTTTAAAAGTTTTGTATTGTTTTAAACATGCTCCTAAGGCATGGTATGATAGATTCAGTAATGTTATGATTAATTTGAGTTTTCATTCCTGCTATATTGACACTGTTTTTTTGTATTGTCTTAAACAAGTACCGACATTGTGATCCTTCTACTTTACATAAATGATATGATAATAATAAGAAATGACAAACAGGGAGTTAGTAATGCTAAAAATGTTTTAAAAGAAAATTTTGATAAGTCTAACCTAGGGCTCTTAAGATATTTTTTAAGAATTGAAGTTACATATTCTCCCAGAGGATACATACTTTCTCAAATAAAACTTGATGCAGATATATGTGCCAAATCTGATATTTCAGATGATAAGAAAGTGAAAACTATTGAAGTTACAAAAGCTAAATTAAGACTTAAAGATGGGATTCTTCTTGAAGATTCGACACCTTACAGACATTCGACACCTTACAGACAGCTAATTGGATCTCTCACTTATCTGATATATCACATGCAGTTTACTGTGCTAGTCAGTTTCAACATACTCTAACAACTCTGCACATGAGTGTAATATATCAAGAACACCAACTAAAGGGCTTTTTCTATCATCATTCTCATCTTTAAATTTACTTGCTTATATTGATGCTGATTAAGGAGAAAATTTAAATGATAGAATCTCAAATATTGGTTTTTTGTGTTTTTCTAAGAGATTCACTGATTGTCTGAAGATGCAAGAAGCAACAGGTCTCATTATCTTCTACTAAAGCCGAATACAAAACTATGGCAGCTATAAGTATGGACCTTGTATGGTTAAAAAATCTTCTCAGAGATATGAGTATCTACATCTCTAAACCTTTGAAGATGTGTTGCGATAATAAAAGTGCAATTTACATTGCCAGCAACCACACCTTCCATGAGCACACCAAACACATCGAGATAGACTGCCATTATGTTTGTGATGAATTCTTGAGAGGAACTATTGAGTTGCCTTTTGTCACTTCAGAATTTCAGTTTGCGGACTTCTTTACTAAAGCTCTTGCTACTCCACATTTTTTGTTTATTCTCAACAAACTTTCGATGTTTACACCGTAAGTTTGAGAGGTGTTAAAATAGTATATATATATATATATATATATATATATATATATATATATATAATTTGCTTTTTGAGTCAAGGGTATTTTGGTCATTTTCCCTTGTAATAAAATATCCACTAGGGACAGCTTGTTTAGGTTTTTATCTTTTTATTTTTTCCTTTACCAAAAAGGCCAAGGACTCTTTGATCATTGGACCAAAGAGTTGTTGGGAGGCTGCCCAACGATCATATTTATGACCGCTGAGAGCTCCTAATAGCTCTTTGAAGCTCCCAATGGCCTCTCCTTTAAGTTGTGTTATGTGTATATATAGGGGGGCAACCCCTCTTGTTTCCTTAATGCTTGTGTTAAGCATTTGATCAATAAAAGAATTATATTTTTTATATTTTGTTCTTATTGTTGTTACCTTGTTGGTTTTTGTATTGTCCCGTAGTGGACTTGTGCACGTGCAATTGTACTATTGTGATCTTGTAAGCCTTTAGTGCCTTGTGTTTTCGCGTATTTCATTATAGTATTGTACCACCATATGGTACATGCTTGATTTAAGTAGATCTAAGCTCCCAAAGCAAAATCTAATTATTGGATCATGCTTAGCATATTCTATTTATTATTTTCATGTGTTAAAGTTGACTCAAATATGATGTTTTAAACCACCCTTGTTTTCATGAATTGTGAGCCTTTGATTTTCACCATCTCAAAAATGGAATCTTATGGTGTACTAAACATGATAAAACCTTGTAATGTACATGTTAAACACATCTGCATGGTTAGATTTACCATTTGATGGTTAGATCTATGCAAACAAGAGTGTGTACCACCATAAGGTATCATGGTTCAGAACCAAAGTGTATTTTCCAATATATATATAAGAGTAACATTTGGTAATGGCACCATTACGTACAAAAGCTTTTGATCCAATTTGACCTCATAGATGGATTCAGCATGTTCAAAATAGTGGGAACCGGCTTTTGGATCACGCTTTTTGATGAAAAGATCATGCTTTTTGATGAAAAAACATGAGAAAGTATCACACATTGTAGGCCATTGATTTTTGAAGCCTTATAAAAACCTACCCACATGTCGTAATCGGGCTATCGAAGAGCCAATTCCCACTAAGAAAAACACGTACATCATATATATAAGGTTAGTTTCGTGATAAAACAAAAAAGAAAAGAAAAAATATAAAAAAGAAAAGAAAAAAAGGCCTTTGTACCTCATGTCACCATTACCAAGTATTATTCCATTCTCACCCTATCTTTGAAAAGAAAATATGACTTGCTAAATATTATACAATTGTGCTCCTCACATTATTCCTTGAGAAGAATATCAAGAATGAGAAGGGCAGAACAATATCCCTACTGGATGGACAAATATATATACATACAACAGGTCAAAAAAGAGAAAACTCTAAAAAAAACATATCAAAACTCTTCACTCACACACAAACAAAAGTAAACATATATACAGTAGGAAGGAGAATTATTAACCTGTGTAGGTAACTACACTCTCCTTTTCCTTTGCAGGTGAAGGTAATTGCACTCTCGACTCCAAGTCAGACAGGGATAACAGCCAAATGCAGTACATTATTTTGAGCAGCATTGGAAGGTTGCTTACACACAAAAGAAACAAAAGCCAGGAACAACTTAATGTGTGCTTAAACAAAATGAAATTAATTTCTATGCAATAGTGTTATGGTCCAAAATCCGACCCAATTTATTTTGGTGTTCTTTTGATTTCAGTAGGATTTAAGGTCTCAATTTTTTGTTCTAATGGAATGGTGATATTAGTTTGTGATTCATTTATTTATAGAGTAGTGAGTTGGGTCTATACAAGTCAAGATTTAGGAGTCGTCATAACTTGTTATATGACTCATATTATGAAAGACACCCCGAGATCCGTGCTCAAGATCCAAAAGGCCAACTCACACACCATGGGGGTCTACCCCAGCTTGTATAGGGTCCAATATGCTATTGTGGAAGCCTATGTGGCTGAGTGTAGGATGAAAAAGTCAAAGGAAATATCTCTTCTTATTCAAGCAAAAGATGAGGATATGAGTCCTACTAGGAAAACACATGACACACAAAGAGAGAAACTTCCCTTTATTATGAGGGCACTTGGCACATCAAGAGAGAAGAAGAAAAAGGAAAGAAGGAGGCTAAAAAGAAAGAGCCTCAAAGTTAAAATAAGGGCCACAAGGTGAGATGCCCCTTGTTAAGGAGAAAGAAAAGGAAAGAGGGGGCACCCCTACTTTTCAAATAGGGGGACGTCTCCCCCTCTATCTTCTTTTTATTTTGTAAAAAGGGTCCAACTTGGTATTGTTTTCATTTATTTAATTTATGATTTTAGTAGTTTAGCAAGGATAACTAGGATCTTATTAGGGAGGGATCCCAGTCAGAGGCTAATTTACCCCCTCTCTAATCTAGTTCTGACTGCCAGTTAGAATCCTATTTTGACATTTAGAGGGTGTATGGGGTTTATGGGTTAGTATTTCATTTTTGGATTAAGGTTGGACTCAAACCTAAGTCACACACTATATAAAGTAGACTAGGGTCTCCATTATGCAAGTTTGGTTGATTGATCTTTCTCTAAACGATCTCGCTTTATTCTCTCTTCTCCCTCTCACGCCCCTCTCGCTTTCTTTAATCTTCTCTGGTTTACGTGATGACCAAACCCCCAAGGGCTGGTTCTATCCCCTGAAAGAGCCCAAACTCCTCCAGTGCCCCGAGTCATGTGCTTCTGCTTCCCCAGCAAGCCAATCGATGTTGTCGCGTTGCAGAGCATGTGTCCAAGTTCCAGAACGTGGGAGACTTCATCCCATCTTGCTACAAATCTCTAAGATACCTCTAGAATCCCTCCATGGCCTTAGATTAGCCTTTACCGATTTTCTGAAACCCGAAACCCAAAATCGCATCCTGCTGAATACCCGATTTCCCTAAACCGGTAACCCCTGACCGCCAACAATATTTTCCTCTGTCTAGAACCTATACCAGACCCTCACACGTCTCTAGGCATCCCTAAAACCCCTGGATCAGGTCCTACGAGTTCTGGACAGCGAACTATATTAGTTTCACCATCCGAGGCAAAACTGCCTTACTTGATTACCCGTTTCGGCCATGTCTTGCCCGTAACGCCTTGTTCATCACAATGAGGAACCTCCAGCCTCTCCCCTATCGTGTCCATCAGAGACCAGACCCTAGGACACCCAACCCACATGTCCCAAAGCCAGTTTGATCCACTTGAATCCGCTGGATTCCGGTTGAAGTACTTGTCGATAGCGGATATGGATCTTCCTTCTGGTCCCTCTCCCGATTCCAACAGAAAAAGGATGGACAATCCAAGAAAAAATTATTGAAATTGCCTTTATTGACCCCTATAGAAAACAGAAAAAGTTAACATAACCTGCTTCCCATGATTTCTCCAAGGAAAATTTTGTAGCTGCCACATTAGAAAAACAACCAAGTACTAAAAGTGACATAGTGGTCATGATGATGAGGGAGAGAATGGTAGTTTTGATGCCCTAACCATGTGTTGCAAATAGAAGGGTGAATTTAGAGGCCACTGAAAAACCATTATTGTTCTTCCAATTTCCTCCTCTAAGTAGGAGTATATAAGCTAAGGAAAAATCTGGACTTATTGTTGCATCCAAGCATACGATTTTATTACACATAAGAAACATAATTTCTATTAGCTTTTGAATTTCTTCTTATTAGAATAAAACTAAAAAATCTGATAAATTCAGGATTTCTGGGATCATAGATGCCCTTCCCTATAAAACATTTAATAAATGGAAATAGCTGCAGAATTTCAAAATGTCCATGAAATTCAATACCTTCTGAAAAACACGTGCTCAATCAAGCACAAACTGGAAACAGTGCAACGACGCTCAGTTTCAAGATCCGACAATTGTGGAGCATGCATGATGCTCCTAATGCTTCAAGCCATCAATTGTGGATCCTCAAGCAATGTCCAATAGCATCGTTCATTTGTGAAACGTCCCTTCACACATGGGCCAGTCAAAGCCACACGTGCTCCAATGGCTACAACACTTTTGTGGTTTCCACGGCTCCCTTCTAAATGTATATGCCTCAGCAAAGTCCTGGCAAAAGAATGCTCTTCCACAGAAAATATGAATGCAATAAAAAATATCAACTCATCACAACCCTTGTTTAATTCATTCAAGAAACATTGCATCAGAAAATCAAGAAGAAAATACCACAAGAAATCAGAATTTCACACTATGAAATACATATAAAGTTTGAACTGTTAGAACACCAATTTCAACTCATCAAAGAAAAATTGCAAGCAAAAAAGAAAACACCATGAGAAATCTGAATTTCACAATATGGAAGGCAAAATGAGCTAGTACCGCCAATATCAAATTCTTATCTGCCACATACCTGCCACAATAAGAGCGTCGCAGAGATCTTCTGCAACATGCAGCCATTTTGCTCACATCTATGGCTTGGAAAATGTGATAAAACTCAAGCTCTTTATCATCCATGATTGCTGGTAGTCAACACATTCATCGTTGTTGGCATCACATACCTTCAAGAGATCCTTCATGCACGTATAACCCTATTCAAACCCTAAGTAAATTCCTCCACTTCAACCCAGCAAAACCCCAAGGTTCTCCACATCCTTCCTCACCCCCAAACCCCATGATACCCTAAGCTTCCTCTAAGCCAACCCAGCAAAATCCCACAATTCTCCACATCCTTCCTCATCCCACACACTCAGCAAAACCCACAAATCTCTACATCTTTCTTCACCCCATATGCCACCCCATTCAGACCTTAACTTTCATCTACCCTAACCCAACAAAACCCTTGAGAGAGAGAGAGAGAGACAGGTCTACATGGCCAGAACATTGTCTACTAAAATGCCTTGAAAACTCAAAATTTACACGTTTTCCATCTGCATGACGGGTGATTTCCTATAAAACAAAAATTTGAAAACAACTTCATAAATGAAAACTCAACACAAATTGATCCGTCATTTCAAAATTTCTATAATACTTCTAACTTTTTTTCCTACTTCCCCTCTTTGCTCCTTTATATATATAGAGAGAAAAAGTGGTAGCTTTTTTACCACCTTTGTGCCTGACACAAATGGACGTGAGTTGAGCATCCATTGCACACGTGATGGATGCTCAGCATGTGTCCTGGGTATAAAATGGCTTTAGCAGTGCTTTTGAAGCGCTGCTAAAGGCTTTAGTGAGAGTACCATCCATCACGGGGCACAAGTCCATTAGAGTCAGGCACCTCTCTCTCTCTCTCTCTCTCTCTCTCTCTCTCTCTCTCTCTCTCTCTCTCTCTCTCTCTCTCTCTCTCTCTCTCAATATATATATATATATATATATATATATATTATATATATATATATAATATAAAGATGCAAATGCTTCAGTAACATAGACCAAGGACCTTCCTTATCATATATTCTTATCAGGACATGTGTTCAAGCAACATGCACAAGTGCGGGCGGGCAGGCAGGCACACACACACATTTCCAGGACAACAATAGATGAAAGCAACCGCCTATCAGATGATTGGCTTACCTGATGAATCCTTGCACAAAATAAGGCCAACCTAAACTCAACCTTACTGAACCGTGAAAAGAAGCTGACAACGGGCAATTTCATATATGAACTCAACCATGATAAACCACTCTTACAGAACAGCCAGGATGATGAAAAAAGTGACCAAGCAAAAGCCAGAGAGTTCAGGGCTTCTTAAGCCTCAGCCAAACTGCTTAATCTTGGTGATCATCAAATTGTTGAGAAATTATTGATCAATTTAAACTTAAACTAAATGCTATGCAACAAGTTGAATAGCAGTGTATGCATTTATCAATATCTAATTCTATAAAACATTCTGCACGCACTTGATGCATACCAACTGATTGACGGCAAAGGCAACTTGGTGGCCTATCCCACCAGTCAACTAAATATCAAAACACCTGCTTTGGGGGAAATTTTTGGATCATTGACACCAACTTACTTGTCCAGACAATAAACATGCTTGGAGTTTAAAAAGGATTGCTCTGATTGATAAAGTGAGACTTTGTTATCCACAGATAGTCAGTATCATGCCTTGCATGAGTCTCATAAACACATCAGCAAGTCTACAAAAATCAGAAGAAAGAAGCCTTCAAGAAAAATTTCCTAGGAGGTTCATTACCACATACAGTTGTCGTTCTCATTTCAGTAACTCATCACCACTGAACTCTTCAACATTTGAAAGTAAATACTTTGGCAAAACAAAACGTTAGCATGCACACACTCCAATTGGAAGCACCGAAACTCACAATCTGAATGCAATTTGTGAGTATTAACTGCTGGAGAACTTCCGTCACAAACAAGTACCCCGAGTGCTCCTGTCTACTATCAAGCACAAACAAGACATTTTTGTATCAAACTAGGAGCTTGAAGAAGCCTCGATTACCAGGATTCCACGTCATTGTCATAGAAGCTATCATCCCAATTCTATTGTGTCCATGATCACTTGTTTCAACATCTACAACCTTCAGAATGCTGAATGCTCTTCATTTGGTTTCTGCACTGTGGTTGAAGCTGTAGCAGCCAACCTTCCGCCTGTATAAGCTACATAAAGATCAGGAAGAATTTCCTTATACGGATGGACGCACAATTCCAAGAACTTCTGTTCACTCCACGTAGCAATAGTAGATGTCCCCAAGTTTCTTTTACGAAGCTTCTTCGAGTTCAAAATCTGTAGAACATTGAATCGAGGAATGATCCTCTTCTCCAGGCTGTAGCACAAAAGATGGGCATTTAGTGCGAGGTACGATGGCTCGTACTTGATTTGGCTTAAGAAGAATTCCATACCCCCTTGTAACTTCTTCTCCGAGAGGGAGAAACAAAGGGGAACTCTTCGAAAAGCCGTCACCATGTCCGTGTCGGTCCATCCAAATCTCTTGAACAATTCGACCCTCGACTGCCAGTTAGACTCACTGAGGGAGCTCATGGCGCGGATAGCAAAATGAAACTTTGAAGAAGAAGGAGGCACTCCAAAATCAATGACCCTCTTGACAATGTTCTCGATCCATTCGGGTTTCTGGACGAGGAGAGAAGGATTCAGCCTCACAAGCATATATATGCAGTGATCTGTGGCCCCATACCCCTTCAACAACGAAATGTTGAGTTCCATCCTCTTGGGGAGGTCGCAATTGAGGATCAGCTTCGAGCTCCTGATAGCCTTCACCACCTCCTCATCGTTACGCAGAAGGGTCCTCAAGAAATCGATGGACGCAGCCATGTTTCTGTCCAGACGGTCTGAGATCACCACATGTGCAAGCTCGTGACCAGAGAGGCCCAGGTCCTGGAAGACCCTAAGCCTGGGTTTGAGGGTATTCTCAACACTAGATACGAGAAGTTTTGGCCTATGACCGACGAGTTCTCTGATGTGGGTGCCCTCGAAACCGGACTGTTTGAGGAAGTTGAGGACCGACTCTGGATTCTTGGTGGATTTTAGGTGGGCAAGGCGGGATGATATGTGCCATGCTTCTTCCCCGGAGAAGCCCCATGAATTCACGAGATAATCAATGACGAACGAAGAAGAGGAAGGAGGGATTTCGTTACTGGTGACATGGGGAGGCGGTTTTTCAACAGCCGTGGTTGAGAAGACGAGAAAGGGCCTAAACTGGGGAGAACAACGAGAGAACAAGAAGTTTCTTGCATTGCAGACGCTTCTGATCGAGAGCTTTCGGGACAAGATATTCATTTGATTTTTTTCGATTTGATTCGTAGCACAGATAAAACTAAGGTGGGAAGGAGATTGGGATTCTTACCTGGTGTGGGTATCATCATCAATCAGAGATCCGTGTTCTTAACGTGCAGGCCTTCGCCGTTTTAGATTTGCAGCAGCCCTATTCTCGTAGGCGGCGCAGCAATGGAGAAATGACTCGACCATACATTGCATTGAGAGTGGTGGGCTAACCTGGCAAGTCAACCCACAACTAAATAGGCTAAGTTATATTTGCTCAATCTCCCTCATTATATGAGAACTGAACATACTAGTTCCCATTTCTCGTTCTTTCCCATATATTTGAAGTGTTTTATGATAGATATGAAACTTTAGATGTGTTTAGCATACTCGATTTACTGAGAATCTACTCTTGGATCATGTTTTTTAGAGGAAAAAATATGCTTTTATGAACGGGAAAAAACTGATATCTTTATAGCCATTGATTTTGGATTACCACTAAAACCTGTCTACAGGTCAGATTCCCGTGATCCAAAGGCCAGTTCCCACAGATCACATATATGGTGTTAGATTTGAGAGAAAAAAATCAAAAAAATTATGATTTTGAAGAAGGCAGAACGAAAAAGTGGTCCAAACTGAGCATTACTCTTATATATTTTGTACAGTACATTGTACATATTATCTACAATTATATATTGGCTACAATTAGTGTACTTACAATCAAGTTGTAACCTCGTGATGTGAGTTGTTTTGTATTAATCTAACCTCATAGATGTGTTCAGCATGGTCAATTTAAGAGGAATCAATTATTGGATCATATTTTTTCAACCAAAAATATGTTTTCATGAGTCCAAAAACGTTGATACATTCATAGCCATTGATTTTTGGATCTCCGAAAAAAACTATATAAAGGTCAGATTCTGGCGATCCAAAAGCCTGGTTCCCACTAAATAAATGTGACAAAACAAAGAAAAAAAATGGTGTTTGGATAAGTTGATTGTATTTACAATGGATTGTAGCAAATATTAATCAATATTATCTAGTTGGGAACATTATACTCTCAGCATCTCTTTTGATTTTTTTTTGGATCTGACCCTATACATATAATATAAATGGTTTATTTTTTTTAAATGATAATGGCATTGTTTGCGGAGATTTTGTAAGGGCTTCAAAAATCAACAATCTAATTCACTAAAAAATATTATAATTTAAAAATTACATTTGTACATCATAAAAATACAGTTCTAATGTGCTCTCCAGCAATCAGACCATGTTGGACACAATTGTAAAGTTAGATTGAGACTTTTTAGCTTGCATCTATAAATTTTCAACTTGATATATGTAACTCAACTAATGTATGTATGTATGTATGTATGTATGTATATATATATATATATATATGAGTAATGCGCTGGTTCTGACCACTTTCTTGTTCGGCCTCTTTCTGCCCCACTCAAAATCATAGTTTTTTTGTATTTGTTCTCACATCTAACACCATAGAGTGATTTATAGGTTTTGTGTAGTGAGAACTGGCTTTTAGATCACTGAAATCTGACTTGTATGTAGTTTTTTCTGGTGATCCAAAATCAATGGCTATGAAGGCATTGATTTGTCTGGTTCATAAAAATATATTTTTTTTGTCAAAAATTATTATCCAAGAGTCTATTCTCACTAAATCAAGCATGCTAAACACATCTAATAGATCAGATCCATCATAAAACACTTCAAACTATGGGGCAAAATGGAGAACCAAAAAAGTGAGCCTAATATGTTCATCTCTCTCTCTCTCTCTCTCTCTCTCTCTCTCTCTCTCTCTCTCTCTCTCTCTCTCTCTCTCTCTCGCCAAACTATAGCCATCAACATTTCAAAAACAAGTTCAACCAACATTTAACTTGCCGAAAAATACAAGCCAAGAAGCCCAGAAAAGAAAGCAAGATACAAATACAGTTGATCGACGATCGTCACCCTGGTTCAGGAGGTGGTGATGGAGGTTGATTGCACTGAAGCTCAGGAAGGTTGGTGCGCAGAATGACATACATGTCTGCCAAGATAAGGTTCACTATTTTATTGAAAACCATCGGAATATGCTGGAAGATGGCATTGTTGTGGGTCATCCAAACGGCCCACCAGGACGAGAGAAGCCAAGTTCGCCAAATAATCCGTCATTTGTTGCATTGACATACAGGTTGAGGACCCCACAGCAAGTCGTTTGCGAACGATTCCTCGCATACGCTGACCACAGGCTTATTCCAGGTGACCTTAAAGATTTTTGAAATACAGTGCACTCCCAAAATAGGTGAAATGCATATTCTTCGGCCACCTCGCACAACACACATTTACTCAAAAGATGGAATCTGATGGATTTGAGGAAGCTGTCAGTCTGCACCCAATCGTGTAGGATGAGCCATGCCAAGAGACGAGATTGAGGAGTCGGTCCCTTGCCCCAGATAAGGCTTGGTGGGAATCGGTCCACCCCCAAAGGAAGGAGAGAGAGGTGGCACCCTTTAGCACGGAAAGAGCCATTCGGAGCAAAGGCGCATCCTAAGAAATGGGACTGTGAGTCAACAAGGCCATTAATAGAAAGAACTGAAATTCCACTAGAGGGGGGGGTGAATAGGGAATTACTAAACAGATCGATAAATTAAAAATATGATGCAATAAAGGCACAACACATAAACACAGAATATATACTAGTTCGGTCAAAACCCTGACCTACATCCAGTCCCCAAGCAAACCACTTGAGCTTTCCACTATAACACCCGAGTCACCGGATAAATAGTACAACACCTTCTTCCTCAGAAGTCTTCTTCTCTCAACAGAGAAGGGGCACACCCTCTTCCACATAGGTCTTCTTCTCTCAACAGAGAAGGACAACACCCTCTTTCACAGAGTTCTTCTTTTCTCAACAGAGAATGGCAACACCCTCTTTCTCAGAGGTCTACTTCTTTCAACAAAGAAGGAAAACAGTGAATAACAGAAAGTTACAATACTTCCTATAGAACCTTCAAAATGATATGAATGCACGAATGAAGGATTCTCAGAATATTCTGTTCTTTTCACTCAGAATATACTCTTTGTCAAAGAGTTATTCTTGACTTTTTCTCTTTCTTTTCTCTTTCTTTTTCTAGGCTCTCTTTCAAATATCGAATAGGAATTTTTCTCGTTGTAAGCTCACATGTCCATTCCCCTGTTAGAATAGTTTATTTGAGTGTGTTTATATAGCTTTAAAAAAGTAGTCGTTACTTATTTGAAATCGTAGTCTTTTTGAGATGTGAAATGTCATGTCATTTCAAAAACCAAATTTATGGGTTTTCGAAAAAATCTTCTTTCCATAAAAGTAAAATATAGGGTACAATAGTCGTTGTAATATTTTGGGTAATATATATTTTATGTAAAAAGTCTATTTCTTACAATAGTACATTGAACGTTGGATTGTAGGCTGTCATGTAGTTTTGTCTTTATCCTAATTAATGATTTGTGGTACATAAGTACTTCTTTACTTTAAATGAGTGTAAGTACAATAAATGCTTTGAGATATTTATTTATACATAGTCATATCAAGAGTTTTCTTTATGATGTGTTTTTCAATGTCTACAGAGAGAATGAAAACTTTAAACAAGTCGACATTCTTGAGATGGATATTAACAAGGATTTCTTACAGGAGGTATTTAATGCTATACAAAGAGAATGATGACTTCAAGTAAGTCGTCATTCTTTGGGTTTGTAAAAAGGTAACTAAAGTCTTTTCACCAAGTATTATATTTGTTTTTCTTTGTGTAGCCGATTTCCATGTTTTGTCTTTTTCCTACACATTTGAAATCATTTCTTTAAAAAGGTAACTAAAGTCTTTTCAACAAGTATTATATTTGTTTTTCTTTGTATAGCCGATTTCCATGTTTTGTCTTTTTCCTACTTTTAAAATCATTACTTTTTAAGTTGTCTTGTATATGATAGAAGGTACAATTATTATATTTTGAAATCAAGTCAAAATACCTTTTTCATAAAGGGTTGTAAGAAGGTACAATTATTTGTTTTCAAAAAGGAGCTTTTTGAAACTATCATATACTTTTATGAAATAGCTTTTATGAATGAGTATGTAATATGCAATATGCATGCTTCTGAAGGTTCTGTTACATATGACTCTAAAGAAGAAAAAATCTTCAACTTGAGGTAGCCGATCTCTTTAGATGGTCTTTAGGAATGCATGGCTCATCAAGCTTTTTCTTCAAGGAGTATGATTACACCATAGTTGTACTTGAACAGGAGGTCTCCATCCTTTTTGAGTGAGATATCCTTGCATCAAATACCCGTTAGATATATGGCAAAACATATTCAGTCATAATATAACATTTTTCAAGAAGACATATTATCATATTATATAAAATCAAATACGACAGTGTATCATATTATGTGACATCAAAATAGAGTTTCTCAACATTCTCCCCCTTTTTGATGATGACAAAATATGCTCCCCCTATCAAAAAGACATTATGCATAGAAATAATAATATCATAAAAATATTAAAAAATGTCAAAGACGAGTATTTTTCTCCAATAATGAAGACAGGTTTTTCTCCCCCTTTGTCATGGACAAAAAGGAAGGGATCAGAGTAAGCAGAGTTATTACAGATCAAAAAAAAATAAAGTTAAACTAAAATAATGTAAAGTTATTACAGTCCAAAAAAAGTTTATTTTGATCCGGAGGAAGGGTGAAACTTTCAGAGTAATGCATCTTGGCCGAGTTGTAGTGAAGCTTGATTCTTCAGAAGGAGATCCTGGGTGTTCTGGACATTGACAAGAGCTGAGAAGATGTCAAGGTCAGAAGTTGTTGCTTGATCTGCTTCTTGAGGGCCTTCGTCATCAGAGTTTAGGTGAGAGGACTCTTCTTCATGGAGAGAGGAGTCATCAAATATATTGTTTGAGTAGTAGACGACATCTGTTGCAAGAGGAATCTGGAAGAATTCAAGAATGAGTGTGATGAAATATCCGAAGGGAAGAGACTTAAAGGAACGAAAGTTGATCATGTTGTGGAAGATGACACTGGACCAGTTGATGGGAAAAGCAGAGAAGATGGCATAAAGAAGAAGGGAGACTTCATTTGCAATAAATCGCCTAGAGGGCGACTTGGGGACGATATTGGAGAAAAGAATTTTGGACAACAATAGAGCATGAGGTTGGAGATTGCTCTCATGCCATGGGAAGTGAGTGGAACGAGTGGAGAGGAGGATTTTCTGAAACACAGAGTGGTCGAGAGGAACAATGTTGGGAAGCTCAATACCGTAAGAAGAAATATTCAAAATGTTGCCTAACTGAGATATGTCGAAGGAGAAAATTTTTCCATGTACCATGGAAGTGATAGAAGAGTGATCATGGTCGATAGAAAGGTTGGTGTAGAATATTTTGATAAGATGAGGATAGATGGGCATTTGTTTTAGAGAGGCTAGAACATGAATAAGTTCGGAAAGAGAAGTTTGTAAGTCAAAAGCTGGAAAGGCTTCAAGGTGAACCAAACTGCCTGGTAGGATGGTCAAAGATTTTATGGAGTGATAAGTGTGAATGAGATCCGGAAATCTCAACTCCGAAGCTTGGAGTAAGTCGGATGTGCAAGAGAAAGCCATTGCAAGAGCTTAGGAAAAACGAGCAAGAGAGAAGAGCTTGGAAGGAGTAGTAGTTTGTAAGAGAATAGAGATATTCGTGGGGAATTGGTGAGAGATGAATCAATCTATTAAATAGAAGGAGAAAAGTAATGGTGATAAGAAATGAATGACATTGGAAGAGAAGGATTTTTAGATTTTAGCTGAAAGAGGAAATGCGTGAGTTGGAAATAAAGAGGCTTGTGAATGACAAATCAAATCAGTTTTTTTTTTGGATGATAGTGTATTGTATGTTAAGAAGGACAACAACAACAACAACAACAACTACGCCTTCATCCCAAAACAATTGGGGTCAGCGATATGAACCAAAAAAGAAATTCATTTTGGGTCTTCCACATGAATCCTTTTCCTCCAATCATTTCTATCCAACGCCATGTCCTCGGTGAGGTTCAAAGCATTCATATCCTTTCCTATCATCTCCATCCAAGTCTTCCTAGGCCTACCCCTACCTCTTTTAACTAATATATTTTCCCATTTCTCCAACCTTCTAACTGGAGCATCATTAGGCCTTCGCCGAATATGTCCAAACCACCGTAAACGATTCTCTCGCATCTTATTCTCAATGGGTGCAACACCTACCTTCTTACGTATCTCTTCGTTCCGAATCTTATCTTTTATTGTATTTCCACACATCCATCTAAGCATCCGCATCTCAGCTACACTCATTTTTTGAATATGATGTCTCTTGGCAGCCCAACATTCCGTACCATATAGTAAAGCGGGTCTAATAGTCGTCCTATAAAACTTTTCCTTCAACCGCAATGGCATTCTACGATCGCACAGCACTTCAGTAGCACTTTTCCATTTCATCCACCCAACCTTTATCCTATGATTTACATCTCCATCAATTTCTCCATACTTTTGAATGATGGATCCCAAATATTTGAAATAATCATTCACCGGTATATCTTGCTCACCAAGCTTCACTACACTCCCATCACTACTTCGTTGCTTACTAAACCGACATTCCATATATTCAGTCTTACTCTTACTCAACTTAAAACCTCTAGCTTCCAATGTCTGTCTCCATAATTCTAACTTAGCATTAACCCCAGCTCTAGACTCATCAATCAAAACAATATCATCAGCAAACAACATACACCACGGTACATTTTCTTGAATTGATCTCGTAAGCTCATCCATCACTATCGCAAATAGGAAAGGGCTTAAAGCAGATCCTTGATGTAACCCAACCGTTATCGGAAAATTGGTTGTCACCCCTCCACAAGTGCGGACATTGGTTACTACTCCTTCATACATATCTTTAATTATACTAATGTACTTGAGAGAAACACCTTTCTTCATCATTGTCCACCAGAGAACGTCCCTAGGTACTCTATCGTATGCCTTCTCTAAATCAATAAAAACCATATGCAAATCTTTGTTCCTCTCTCTATATCTTTCAATAAGTTGTCTAAGAAGATATATAGCTTCCATAGTTGATCTTTCAGGCATAAAACCAAATTGATTCTCCGATATCATGACAACCTTCCTCAACCTAGACTCAATCACCCTCTCCCAAAGTTTCATAGTATGACTCATGAGTTTTATACCACGATAGTTTGTGCAATCTTGTATATCACCCTTATTCTTATATAAAGGCACCAAAGTACTCTTCCTTCACTCATTAGGCATCTTATTTGTTCGCCAAATCAAGTTAAAAAGATTTGTCAACCATTCTAAACCTTTCTCTCCCAAGCATTTCCAAGCCTCGATAGGTATACCATCTGGGCCAACTGCCCTTCTTGACTTCATTTTCTTCAAAGCCTCTGCAATTTCTTTCTTTTGAATCTTGCGCATGAAGTCATGATTTATCTCATGAAAAGGAATGGAGAAGTCTCCAAGATCTTGAGCATGACTATCATTAAATAGCTTATCAAAATAATCTTTCCATCTCTCCTTAATCTCCTCATCTTTGACTAAAACCCTTTGCGTTTCATCTTTGATACATCTAACCATACCCAAATCCTTCGATTTCCTATCTCTCATCTTTGCAAGCCTATAAATATCCTTCTCGCCTTCTTTGGTATCCAACTTGTCATAAACCTCCTTATATACCTTAGCCCTCGCGTTTCGAACAACTTTTTTAGCTTCCTTCTTTGCTATCATATACTTCTCCAAATTCTCATTATCACGACTCTTACTTAGATTTCTATAACACTCTCTTTTAACCTTAATAGCTAATTTGACATCCTCGTTCCACCATGATGTATCCTTACCTAGTGGTGCACCGCCTTTAGACTCACCCAATACCTCCTTAGCTACTTTTCTCATACCACCCGCTATCTTATTCCACATTGATTCTGAATCCTCCTCGAGACACCAATCAACTTCCTTAACTACCTGCTCTACAAACATTCCTTGTTTAGCTCCTTTCAGTGCCCACCACTTAATTCTAGGATCTATCCTATGTCTATCCCTTTTGCGGCATTGTCTAATTCTAAGATCTAAAATTAAGACTCTATGTTGTGTAGCTACACTTTCTCCTGGTATAACCTTACAATCGATGCAACAACCCCTATCTCTCTTTCTAAGTAGGAAAAAATCTATCTGACTCGTATTAACCCCACTTTTAAATGTTACTAGGTGAGACTCCCTCTTCCTAAACCAAGTGTTTGCTAAGATCATATCATAGGACAAACAAAAATCTAAAATCCTTTCTCCACTTTCATTTCTTTCTCCTATACCATAGCCTCCATGGATATTCTCAAATCCATCCCTACTAATGCCTACATGTCCATTAAGGTCACCGCCGATGAAAAGCTTTTCTCCATAAGATGTCTCTTGTACTACTCCATCTAAATCTTCCCAAAATTGATGCTTAATGGAATCATCTAAACCTACTTGAGGTGCATAAACACTAATAATATTAATAATATCCGTACCTAATACTAATTTAATAAGTAAAATTCTATCACCCTTCCTACGGACCTCAACTACATTATCTATAAACTGACGACTCATAACAATCCCTACTCCATTCCTATTCCTATTTATTCCTGTATACCAAATCTTATATCCCCAAGGTTCTATCACTGTAGCTTTCTCACCTACCCATTTGGTCTCTTGAAGACATAAAATATCAATATTTCTCCTACACATAACATCTACTAACTCTACCAACTTACCAGTTAAAGACCCTATATTCCAAGTGGCTAACCTAATTTTATGGTCTTGGACTAACTTCTTTACCCCCACCCGTCCAACAAAGTGAGGGAACCCTTGCCTATTTGACACCACACCCGGGCGCCGGTGTGACGCGTCGCTTCTGGGCGACGACCTAGCAACCCTTGCACATTTATCACTGCCTCCGGGCCTAGAGAGTACAACGCGTCGCTCAGTAGGGAACGCCCCAACGAAATTCTCATATTGGTTCATTTTCATAGGATATGACAAAGTTTTTATGCTGGCTGTCACAGGCCTACCGCAACCCTCCTCCTTTATCCGGGCTTGGGACCGGCAGTGTATGTTAAGAAGGACATAGTTTTTAAATTTTTCTATATAGAGAAAGGTTTACTATGGGAGAGTTTGTCGAAGTTTGATATGTGTTATGTGATGCATATGGACTATCTTATTAAACTAGGATTTTAAAGAGTTTCGTGTGATGAAGAGATGTGAGAAAAGATGTATAGTGAAGGAAATAATGGCCTAATAAAACAAACAACTTTTTTAAGCCAAATATTATGTTACTTTATATGAAAGCATACAAAATCCGTGAGAGATGAATTCGGAATAGGACAAGCAAGGATGCAATAATTTCTTATTTGAGAAGAATTTTTGTAGGAGAGTAAAATTTTTTTTTTATAAAGACAGGTGAGTTGATATACGAATTTGAAAAAAAGAGAGAGAGAGAGATTATAAAGGACAACAATCACATGATGTATGACATAAAGTCATGATTGATGTTTGGCTAAGAGGACATGGTTTTAATGGACGGAGTTCATGGTTTTTGAAAACGATAAATTTAAATGTATAATGGTCACGGATGGAGATTCACTTTGTATTGGATGAAGAGCGACAAGAAAAGTGTGGTACTAAATAGTACATAAGAAAAAGAATGGTGGACAAGTTTTTTTTGAAAATAATAATTATTCATAAAGAGGTGTGAATGATGACATGATAGAAATAGAGTGTACGTAATATATGATATAACAAATGATATGGTAAAATTATACGTGAAATACAACAACTTAACTTTTGAAGAAGGTAAAGAGAACTAAAAAGATAATCATTCGATTTTGACTAAAATTTGAAAAGCAAGATTTCTCATAAAATACTATTCTTGTTTAAGTTACATATAGGCAAGTTGAGAGGAATATGTTATCATGTTGAAGGTGAACTAACTTATCGTAAGAGAAGTTTTCACAAAAGGACAAAAATAATAAAAGGTGTTATGAGATGAGTGATGTGAACAATGTCATGATAGTTTTTACTTAATATAATTAGTTCTTATGGATATGAGTGAAAGGAAATAGGACAAGGAGTCATTATAGATGTGTACTTGAAAGATGACAAGTTGAAAGACATAAAGAATGTGTCATGATGAATGTGTTTTTATAAGTGTTTAGAGTATACGTGAATATAGAAACATAGTTTGACTTTTTTTTTTTAAAAAAAAATAAATATAAGAAATCGATAAGAATGAAACCGAATAAAATAAAATTTTAATAGAACCCATAAGATGTTTTAGTCTTAGTAGGTGAGATTAATTATAAGTCACTTAGTTTGCATATTCCTAAATCTCTTCTAATTTGTGTAAAGTCTTCATGTTTTAATGGTTTAGTAAAGATGTCTGCTAACTGTTGATTAGTGGGTATGAATTCGAGTTTAATTATGTTGTTTAAGACTTGTTCTCTTAAGAAGTGGTGTCTTATTTGAATATGCTTAGTTCATGAGTGTAAAATAGGATTTTTAGATAGGTTAATAGCACTAGTATTATCACATAAAATAGTTGTATTTTCAAAATTTAAACCAAAATTTTTCAAAGTTTGTTTCATCCAGATGACTTGAGTACAGGCTAGGCTAGCAGCAATGTATTCAGCTTCAGTGGTAGATAAGGATACACAGTTTTGTTTCTTACTGAACCATGAAACTAGTGAGTGCCCTAGCATATGACATGTTCCACTTGTGCTTTTCCTGTCAGATTTACTTCCAGCAAAGTCAGCATCGCTGTATGAGATTAGATCAAATGTAGAGGATTTTGAATAGAATAATCCAAAATCAACTGTGTTTTTTAAATATCTCATTATTCTTTTTACAGCTTTAAGATGTGATTCTTTTGGATTTGACTAAAATCTAGCACACAAGCAAACACTGAACATAATATCTGGACGGCTAGCAGTTAAATAGAGTAGTGATCCTATCATACCTCGGTATACCTTTGTATCAACAGACTTACCATCTTCATCTTTGTCCAAAATAGTGGTTGTGCTCATAGGAGTGGTTTTTGAAGCAGTTGAGTTCATGTTGAACCTCTTTAGAAGTTCATGAGCATACTTGGATTGATTGATGAAAACTCCATCCTTGGTTTGCTTAATATGCAGTCCAAGAAAGTAGTTGAGTTCTCCCATCATACTCATTTTGAATTCCTTGTGCATGGACTTAGAAAATTCTTCACAGAGAGTGTTGTTAGTAGATCCAAAGATGATATCGTCCACATAAACTTGAACAATTAAGGTATGATTATCCACAACTTTTACAAATAGAGTAGAGTCTGCTTTGCCTACCGAAAAACCAGTTTTTAATAAAAAGGTTTTGAGTCTATCATACTAAGCACAAGGTGCTTGTTTTAATCCATATAAGGCACGTTTTAGTTTGAAAACATAATCTGGATATTATTCATTTTCAAAGCCTGGAGGTTGTTTTACATAAACTTCTTCATTTATAAAACCATTAAGAAAGGCACTTTTAACATCCATTTGATAAAGTTTAAAATCCATATAGCTTGCATATGCTAAAAACATCCTAATAGATTCAAGTCTAGCAACAAGAGCAAATGTTTCATCAAAATCAATACCTTCCTCCTGGTTGTATCCTTGAGCTACTAGTCTTGCCTTGTTTCTTATAACATTACCTGTTTCATCTAGCTTGTTTCTGAAGATCCATCTTGTCCCAATGATCTGATGATCCTTTAGTCTTGGTACAAGATCCCAAACTTCATTCCTTTAGAATTGATTCAGTTCTTTAGTCATGGCTAGCATCCAGAACTCATCGATGATGGCTTCATCAATCTTCTTTGGTTCAAGTTGAGAAATGAATGCCATATTTGTAATCTGTTCTAGCTGAGCTCTAGTCTGAACCCTCTTTGTCAGGTCTCCCAAAATCTGCTTTTGAGGATGATCTTTGATTTTGACAAATGTTCTTTGATGATTATCTTCATTAGATTTGGCTGTGTTATCTAGGAATAAATCTGTACTTTCAACATCATCATCGTTAGTCTGTTTAAGAACAGATTGATCAATAGATTCACAAAAACTGACATGCATAGATTCTTCAATAGAATATGAACTCTTATTAAAAACTCTGTATGCTTTACTATGACTTGAGTATCCTAAGAATATGCCTTCAATAGATTTTGCATCAAATTTATCTAGGCTATCTTTTGTGTTAAGGATAAAGCATTTACATCCAAAGACTTTAAAATAGTCTATTCTTGGAGTTCTGTCATAGAATAGTTCATAGGGAGTTTTATTTAACAAGGGTCTAATAAGAACTCTATTGGTTATATAGCATGCAGTATTAACAGCTTCTGCCCAAAAAGATTTAGCAAGATTATTATGTTGGAGCATAGTTCTAGCAGATTCCTGAAGGGTTCTATTCTTTCTTTCTACTACACCATTTTGGGGTGCAGCTCTAGGAAAGACAAAGTTATGAGAAATACCATGCAAGTTACAAAAATTTTCAAAAAGTTCATTTTCAAATTCTCCTCCATGGTCACTACGGATTTTTACAATAGAACATGATTTTTCATTTTGTATTTTTTTACACAAAATTTCAAATTGACAAAACGTATCACTTTTGTTTTTCAAAAATATTACCCAAGTAAATCTTGAGTAATCATCTACAATGACAAAAACATATTTATTATGATTTAGACTAGCTACTCTAGAAGGACCAAAAAGATCCTGGTGGAGAAGCTCTAAAGGTCTTTTACTAGAAATGATATTTTTTGATTTGAAAGATGATTTAGACAGTTTTCCTAATTGACATGCATCACAAAAATAATCCTTTTTAAAAGATATTTTGGGTAACCCACGTACTAACTTGTTTTTAGCTAATTTAGACATATATTTGGAGTTGACATGACCCATTCTCATGTGCCATAAATATTGAGTGTCATTATTAGCTATAAGGCAATGTTCAGTAATGTTTTCTAGGTATAATTCATATATATTATTTCTTCTTATACCTTTTAAGATAATGTTTTCGTTGGTGTCTGCTATAAGGCATGCATCATGTTTAAATCTAACATTATAACCTGTGTCACACATTTGACTGATACTTAGGAGGTTATGTTTTAATCCTTTAACAAGGAGAACGTCGTTGATAAGAGGTTTATCAATATTACCAATATTACCAATACCAATTATAAAACCTTTGTTGTTATCACCAAAGGTGACAGTTCCTCCTTCTTTATGATGAAGAACAACAAAAAGGTCTGGATGTCCTGTCATGTGCTTTGAACATCCACTGTCTAGTATCCATCTGTTCTTCTTCTTTGGAGCCTGCAAAACATTAAGTAAAACTTCTTTTTGGTACCCAGTCGGGTCCCTTTTTGTTAGATTTTGGAACCCAAATCCATTTTGATTTAGGTTTGTCTACAGCTTTAAAGGAGTTTAAAGAATTAAAATTATAATACTCCTTTTTAGGTTCAGAAGAACTTTTCACAAAAGTGGTCTTTTGATTCATACAAGAAGGCTTGTTGAAATGAGAGTAGCCAATACCATTCTTGTAGAAAAACCCTTTTTGAGAGGATAGGAGTTTATCCAAGTTCTTTTTTCCTTTAGTAAACTTGAAAACCGTTTTCATAAGGTTCTCAGTTTTACTTTTTAATTCTGAAATTTCTACTTGCAGATTTTTAGTCTTGGAGCTAGTAGAAGAGATTTCAGAAGTAATAAGAAGATTTTTCTTTTGTAACTCAGAATTTTCAATACTGAGTTTTTCATTTTTCAGAATGAGCTCTAGATTCTCAGATTTCAAATGTCTATTTTTGAGAATCGTTTTCCTTGATTATTCAAAAAGTTTCTGAAAAGCATTTTGAAGTTCTTCAAAGGAGAAATCAAGGGATTCACTTACAGAGCTTTCTGCCATGAAGCACATGTTGGCGGTTTCTGCTTCATCATCATTTGACTCTTCACTTGTGGATGGTTCTGAATCATCCCATTGAGCATGCAAAGCCTTTTTCTTGGAGAACCTTTTCTTTGGTTCCTCAGTCTTGGATTTTCTTTTGAGAAGAGGACAGTCACATCTCAAGTGACCTGGCTTATTACACTGGTAGCACATAGAATCTTCCTTTGGGTCTTTTCTTTCTTTGTGCTTATTTGGAAGCCGGTTCCTTCTCATAAAGCACTGGAATTTTTTGGTGAGTAGCGCAATCTCAGTTTCTTTTTCTGAGTCCTCATCCTCAGAAAGGGCTGGGAAGGCTAGAGTTTTCTTTAAAGGTTGTTCCTCTTCCCTTCTTTCCTTCATGTGGACTTCATAGGCCATAAGATTGCCTATTAAATCGTCCAGGGTAAGCTTGGACAAATCTTAAGCTTCTTCAATAACAGTAGTCTTTTTCTCCCAATCAGTTGTGAGAGATCTCAAGATTTTCTTCACCTTTTCTGTCTGAGAGTGGGTTACACCCAGAGATTTCAGATCGTTGGTGATGTTGGTGAATCTGGTGAACATCTCTGTGATGGGTTCATCTTTGTTCATTTTGAACAACTCATATTTTCTGACAAGAGATGAGATTTTGGCTTCTTTCACTTTGTTGGTTCCTTCATGAATAACCTCCAAAAAATGCCAAATATCATATGCAGATTCACATATAGATATTCTATTGAATTCATTCTGATCAATGGCATAATATAAGGCATTCATAGTCTTTGCATTTAGATTTGCCATTTTCTTTTCTTCATCAGACCATAAGCTATAGTCTGTGGATGGAGATGTGTATAGATGCTCAACAATTTTCCATACAGCAAAATCTATGGATTTGAGAAATATAGCCATTCTGCACTTCCAGTATCCATAGTTGGAGCCATTGAAGAAAGGAGGACGAGATGCGTGTTGACCTTCAATATCACGAGCATAGAAGGTAGATGCCATTTGTGCTGGAAGACTTGTTATGTCGAAACCAGCAAACCTGCTCTGATACCAAATGAAATTCCACTAGAGGAGGGGTGAATAGGGAATTACTAAACAGATCGATAAATTAAAAATATGATGCAATAAAGGCACAACACATAAACACAGAATATATACTGGTTCGGTCAAAACCCTGACCTACATCCAGTCCCCAAGCAAACCACTTGAGCTTTCCACTATAACATCCGAGTCACCGGATAAATAGTACAACACCCTCTTCCTCAGAGGTCTTCTTCTCTCAACAGAGAAGGGGCACACCCTCTTCCACATAGGTTTTCTTCTCTCAACAGAGAAGGACAACACCCTCTTTCACAGAGGTCTTCTTCTCTCAACAGAGAATGACAACACCCTCTTTCTCAAAGGTCTACTTCTTTCAACAAAGAAGGAAAATAGTGAATAACAGAAAGTTACAATACTTCCTATAGAACCTTCAAAATGATATGAATGCACGAATGAAGGATTCTCAGAATATTCTGTTCTTTTCACTCAGAAGATACTCTTTGTCAAAGAGCTATTCTTGACTTTTTCTCTTTCTTTTCTCTTTTTTTTTCTAGGCTCTCTTTTAAATATCGAATAGGAATTTTTCTCGTTGTAAGCTCACATGTCCATTCCCCTGTTAGAATAGTTTATTTGAGTGTGTTTATATAGCTTTAAAAAAGTAGTCGTTACTTATTTGAAATCGTAGTCTTTTTGAGATGTGAAATGTCATGTCATTTCAAAAACCAAATTTATGGGTTTTCGAAAAAGTCTTCTTTCCATAAAAGTAAAATATAGGGTACAATAGTCCTTGTAATATTTTGGGTAATATATATTTTATGTAAAAAGTCTATTTCTTACAATAGTACATTGAATGTTGGATTGTAGGCTGTCATGTAGTTTTGTCTTTATCTTAATTAATGATTTGTGGTACATAAGTACTTTTTTACTTTAAATGAGTGTAAGCACAATAAATGCTTTGAGATATTTATTTATACATAGTCATATCAAGAGTTTTCTTTATGATGTGTTTTTCAATGTCTACAGAGAGAATGAAAACTTTAAACAAGTCGACATTCTTGAGATGGATATTAACAAGGATTTCTTACATGAGGTATTTAATGCTATACAAAGAGAATGATGACTTCAAGTAAGTCGACATTCTATGGGTTTGTAAAAAGGTAACTAAAGTCTTTTCACCAAGTATTATATTTGTTTTTCTTTGTGTAGCCGATTTCCATGTTTTGTCTTTTTCCTACACATTTGACATCATTTCTTTAAAAAGTTAACTAAAGTCTTTTCAACAAGTATTATATTTGTTTTTCTTTGTGTAGCCGATTTCCATGTTTTGTCTTTTTCCTACTTTTAAAATCATTACTTTTCAAGTTGTCTTGTATATGATAGAAGGTACAATTATTACATTTTGAAATCATGTCAAAATACCTTTTTCATAAAGGGTTGTAAGAAGGTACAATTATTTGTTTTCAAAAAGAAGCTTTTTGAAACTATCGTATACTTTTATGAAATAGCTTTTATGAATGAGTATGTAATATGCAATATGCATGCTTCTGAAGGTTCTGTTACATATGACTCTAAAGAAGAAAAAAGTCTTCAACTTGAGGTAGCCGATCTCTTTAGATGGTCTTTAGGACTGCATGGCTCATCAAGCTTTTTCTTCAAGGAGTATGATTGCACCATATTTGTATTTGAACAGGAGGTCTCCATCCTTTTTGAGTGAGATATCATTGCATCAAATACTCGTTAGATATATGGCAAAACATATCCAGTCATAATATAACATTTTTCAATAAGACATATTATCATATTATATAAAATCAAATACGACAGTGTATCATATTATGTGACATCAAAATAGAGTTTCTCAACAAGAACCACAGACCAAGCTTGGATCCATGATCGACGAAACTTTGACATTGCTTGCTGACTCACGCGAGTGGCCCCAACCAACGATTCCACACCCCTGTATTTAACAAGAAGAACACTGGCACACGGGGACCCATGTTGGTGCGCAAGCCAACTCTGCTTCACGACGAGAATCATACTCCTCAATTTGGGGTCCTTGATTCCCAAACCCCCCTTATAAAGAGGAAGCCTTAAGGTATCCCACCCTATCAGGTGGCGCTTGTTGTTGGAACCACGTCCAGACCATAGGAAGTTTGCCAAAACCCGAGATAGATTCTTACTAACCCCCACAGGCATCAGGAACATTGACATAACAAATTCAGGTATAGCATTTAGGACGTGTTTAATGAGAGTCAATCGACCAGTGATAGAAAGGTAGGAAGCTTGCCAGGCCAAAATTTTATTCTGAACCTTTTGCAAAGTCGAGCTCCAAGTTGCTGTTGTGACCCTGCTGATCTGAAGTAGCAGACCCAGATAAGAAAAAGAGTTTTTCGTTACCTTGCATCTGAATATCCGCTGACCCATGGCCAGCATCAATGAAGGCGAATTAACCAAGGACAGACAACACTTATCGTAGTTCATAGATAAACCTGACATCGACAGGAAAAAAAGTAGGACAAGCTTGAATCTTAACATTTGTTGGATTGAAGCCCTTCCAAAGATAAACATATCGTTGGTGTAGGTCAGGATATGAAACGGGAACTCCGATATACCGAGTAGCTCAATTAGACCACACTCCATTGTTCTCTTGACCAAAACCACAAGGCCCTCTGAGACGATGTTGAAGAGTAAAGGAGACAAGGGACAACCTTGCCGAAGACCACGACCAAGTTTGAACTGCTTGCCCCTTACCCCCATTGATCTGAATTTGTGGACTGTGCATTGGTAACCAGCTCATGAACCCAGCTAGAGAAACGTCTGCCGAAGCCTAAATTCACCAACATGTTGAAAAGGAATGGCCAATGAACCAAGTCGTAGGCTTTATGAATGACAAGCTTAAGAGTGAAGAAAGGCCCCCCACTAATCTTGAGAGAATGCAACACTTCTGTAGCCAAAATGAAAGAATGTTAAAGCCTTCTATTAGGGATGAAGGTGAACTGAGCCTCCGATAAAATCCTAGGAGCGACTGACCGCATCCTATTTGCCAAAACCTTTGCGATAATGCGGTATAAACTTCCTAACACAAAAATAGGTCGGAACTGCGAGATGTCTGAAGCAGCAACTTCCTTAGGAATAAGAGACACAATAGCTAGGTGGGAATAAATCGGCAGTCGGCCGTTGCGATGAAACTCAACGAAGACACTAAGAATGTCACTCTTAATGCATTGCCAGAAAATGTGAAAGAAATCCACCGGATACCCATCAAAGCCCAGAGCTTTCCACCCAGACGAATCTCGCACAACCGAGAAGATTTCATCTTCGGTGAACGACACCTGAATCGATTTGGAGAGAGTCTGATCCATGGTCAAGAATAATGTAGTACCCATAGCTCCACCTGCCACTCGGCTGCAGGAATACAAGTTAGTGAAATAGTTAGTGACAGCAGTGAGTACTTAATCACCCAAGTAGGAGACACCATCGATAGACATAGAACGAATCATATGTCTTCTATGCCTATGAGAGGCAAAAGAATGAAAGAATCTTGTGTTCCCGTCACCTGCTTTAAACCAAATCACCCTTGATCGCTGCTTTCAACGTATCTCATCTTTTAGACGCCAAGATTGCAATAGCAGAGACAACTCGACCGATCTAACATTGAGTCTTTCAATATCGTATGCAGACATTGAGGACATAACCAAGAGCGACTGGTTGATGTTAGACAGCTTACGCTCCCACTCCCCCATATTTTGGAATTTGATTATGTTATTGAAGATCAGCCAAGATTTGATGTCGCAAGATAACCGCAACAGTTTAACCATGCACTGTGAAGCAGTTTGGTTCGCATAGCAAGGTCTACTCTAAGATTGTTGGACTAATGACTCAAAACCTGCTTCCTTAAGCCACCATTACTCAAATCTGAAGGTTCTGTTGCCAGAGAAGCCTTGACCCCATCAAATAACAATCTGACTATGGTCCGAGATAGAAGGTGGAAGTAGGCAACAAGAAATATCATTAATATAGTTTAGAAGATCCGACGATACGAGCACCCGATCTAGCAGACGGAAGCACGGTCGAGATCACTGATTGGTCCAAGAGAACGTTTCACCTACATGGGGGACTGGGTACAGTCGGTTCATCTGAATAAAATTTTGGAAGCCCATTATAGAAGTCAAGAAGGAAACTGGAAAGCTTGAGTCGATTGGCGACAGAAGGCAATTGTAATCACCCATGACAATATGCTGGTCCCCGAAAGAAGCAATTACCTTGTTCAGGTTCGACCAAAACTCCTCCCGTAGAGAATTGCGGTGGAGACCGTAAACCATTGTGACCACAGTTGGTGCTGGCTTTGGCGGGAGGGAAAGATCGATGGATATGGAAAAAGTTTCTATGTCAACCTGATGTAAGTCTAAAGAGTGCTTCCCAAGGATGAGTAGACCTCTTGCATAGTTAATCGCAGGCTCGAAGAAAAAATTTGTACCATGCCAGAATTCGGAGACGATAGAGCGTGAGATATCCTCCATCTTTGTTTCACAAAGGGCAATGAGATCGGGCTTTTCTTGATGGATCCAACTTGCCAGGAAAAGACACTTAGAGGGACAATTCAGACCCCGAATATTCCAACACAGGATCTTCATAACTGATAATTCAGAAATCCCCTCGGAGTGCAGATCCTTCCAGACCGCCTCAGAGAAACCCCCAACTTGTCGGATAGAGAATGTAGAGGCCGACGACGTCTTCTGATTGGGAGACCACCCTGCTCAGATGAAAAGCGCCCCCGACCAAATTAGGAGCTTGACTGATGTCAGGGCTATGCCACATAGTCGCGACCAAGGACGGTAAGACATCTGCGATAGCGACGAAGGTTTCACGCATAACAGATTTGACGCTTAGTAGCTGTGGTTGAGGAAGCGATAAGTCTAGACGCTGAGCAGCTTCGCCCACAGACAAACCCATATAGGAAGAGATGGGACTGCTCAGTTCTACCGTAGCCGCAAGAGAAGGAGAAACCAAGGAGTGGTCGCTCCTCTGACAATCGAAGGGGCACTCCCCGGAGAAAGATGAATAGTTCACAGTAGTCGGAGCCCTGCAAATCATGGATAACGGAGGATGATTGACAATACTGGAGGAGACTAGGCGAAGCGAACAAATGATGCCTTTGACAGAGATTGATGAAACCAAGGTTGAAAGGCCATCCACAAGCCTACAGAATAAACGATTCCGGACCGAGACTCCAGAAAGAGGCGATGTATTGGTCCATGCAACAAACGAAGCCTCCGCTGGATATAACCTCTACTGTGTGAAAGGCCCAAACTCAGACCCCCCATAAGACAACGCATTCAAATTTGAAGATGCGGCATCTATAGATAGGCATAGAGAAACCTGAGGCACCATGGCGACCCCTTACAGCTTTCGAAGCCCAACAAGCACTGAGTAGGGAACAACCAAAAGGAATTGCAACAACGGAGACTGGTTTTCAAACCACTCAGATGCCCACGATGGCAAGCAACTATGTGACCGAGTCAAGGATGCCTTGTCACACCCACCAAACCACCTGATAGCCATCCCGACTTCTCAGGTATTGGAGAAACGGAGGAAGAGCTTACTAAGAAACATGTTGCCAAAGCTGCCATGCGCATCGATCCCGATCACCAAAAAGGAAAAATGCGTTCCCTCAGAAAGAATAGAACCTCTGAACGGCGAGCCCCGAAAGGAGGAGACAACATCAGATGATGACAATGGCGAGCTCTCACCCCGAGACAGAAAATCATCGCAATCAGACTCAATGACACAACAACCGCCAAGTTGTCGAGCGTGCTCGTACGCCATCACCTCCAAAGAAGAGCAAAAGGTCGACAAAGGATGTTGAAAAACCCTGCACGCCCACGTGGACCCCGCAATGTCAGACAAGGGCCCCACTCTAGCCACAAGAGGTCAACGAGCATGGATATCGAGGGGCCAACACGTCCACCAAAGCAAAGAAAGCTGATGACTTGGCCTAGGCAACGTGGTGAGACCGCCTGCCTTATCTATATCCTTAACACCACATCAGAAAATGAAGAATGAGAAAGAACAAAAAAGTACCTCCGTCGAATAGAAAAAGGTGACTCTATCACAGCCACCCTAGAGCACGCTGCCTGCAACCCCGACCTGCTATAATCACTGAAAGACGCACCCTCAGATACAACGACAACACAAAGATGGGGGGAAACCAATAAAGTGGAGCAGGACCCGACCCGACCCAAAATGTCGAGTGAAACACCAGGACAATTGTGACTAAGAAGGTTACGGTTGAAATGCTTCCCTGAGAACGACATCTACGCGACCAGCGATGAAAGCGTCTTCACCCAAAAGGAGTCGATCTTGATACCCAAAAATGATGATGAAGGATCTTGCAAATTGCCTATATGGACCCAAGGCTAGAATGAGGTTTTGCGAGGTGCAAAATTTGTGATGAGGCCTGGCCACAGAAAAAAGGAGAGGAAGCCGCCGCAGAGCGCCTGGATACCGAGTGCCTCCTAGACCTGAACGATGCAGAGCAATGGAAGCAAGCACGATGCCTATAAAAGTTGAGAGACAGACAGTCCGTGCACCACCAGTCACCCTGCAAAGCCCGGTGAATATGCAACCTAGAGAGTTTTTTGGAGAAAGAGCGCCGCCAGGATGCGATCACCTCCTGCCAGCCCCAACTGGTGACCGAACTCAGAGAGATGCGATAGAAAAAGGAGCCCGAAGCATATCACCGACAAAGCATGCCTGAAGGAATTCAACCCTAACAGCCTGCAAGAATCGCCTAACGTCGCTTGGGAGCAGCAATCCGGAGGACATACATGACACAAAGGCCTCTGAGAGGAAAAAAAACACCCAGAAGGATAAGTGAAACAGGAGGGCAATAGATGCGCCATGTCGACGAAAAGCGAAAGCGAGCCCTTAATCGTTCAAAGCCTTCTGGATCAAAGAAAGTGCAAGTTGGTTGACACGCAGGGGGTGAGATGGGCATAAGCCCCAAAAGAAAGGGGAAGAGGGAGGCATGGGTCAAAGAGAGGGAGAGAGAGAGAGAGAGGCGAAGGTGATTGTTCAGCGAGAGCTCAAATCAGCATTGAAGAAAGGTCTGTGGAGGCAAAGCTGGAGCTGAACCTTGCCACAAACTCATTGCCACAGACTCATCCCCTAAATCACTAATTTTGGTAGATGTCTTTTTGCAAAACACGTCAGATTGGCGGTGGTGGTTGGAATCCTAGACGCCAGAGGCCAAAACCCCTTTCACTTGGGAGTCTTGGAGCTTGGCGGTGAACTTTTTCTTGACGCCGAGGACTATGGCCTCCCTGTTTCAACTCATCCCTGCTGCCATACCTACAAATACCCATCAAAGAAACCATCTTCCCGTCTCACCCATAAATCTCGACTCCACCATCCCTCTAAAATTCCTTACACAGAGGAAGAAACTAGGGTTTCCCCATCCTCTTCTGAAATGCTCAGAGAGAGAGAGAGAGAGAGAGAGAGAGAGAGAGAGAGAATTTACCCTATGTGTTGATCCAAACATGCTCTACTGCCTTTCTCTGCCTCTTGAGTTGCAGAGATTTGGGACTGGTGAGAGAGGGAGAAAGAGTGCTGATCTGACCCTGCTCTTCTCGTTGCGATGGATTGACCAGACAATAGCACCACGATAGAATCCTTCAGGCACGATGAGAGTGATGTTGTGAAAAATTAAGAGAGAAAGGGGTTAGGGCTCAACTCAAAGGGGCTTTGATGGAGAAAGAAAGACTAGAAGAATGGAGAGAGAGAGAGAGGAAGAGGGAGAGAGAGAGAGTTGAGGGAGGTCAGAAGCGAGCAATCTATCAATCGATCTGAGGTGGTGATGGGGATGGAAGAGAAGTTGTTGGATGAATTGTTAAACCGGTTGTTGGAGGCGTGGAAGAACAACAACAACGCCAACAACAAGTTGGGGGTGAAGCAGGTGCAACTGATGGAGTCGAAGATCCTGTAGCTCTGCTACGCATCCAAGGACATCTTCCTCAGCCAAGCCAACCTCCTGGAGCTGGAGGCCCCCATCAACATCTGTGGTACAACCCTCAGAGAGAGAGAGAGAGTTGATAGAACTTGAGAGAGAGAGTAGTTAGTTGCCTACCGCAGTCTACTGCGAGCAAATGGGAGAGGGAGTTCTGCGAGCAAACAAGGAGGGGGATTTTCTAGTTTTTTTGCAAATCTAACCTCGCAGATGTGTTCGGCGTGGTTGATTTGCTTGGAAATGACACTTGGATTGTGTTTTTTGATAAAAAACATGGTTTTTTAAATCTTGGATATTTATGATCTTTATAAAAATTTGCACCATCAATTTTCAAACTTGCACATTTGGAATAAGATGATGCAAGCGTATATTACTATAAAATCAAGCATATTGAACACTTTTGTATGGTCATATTTGAGAAAAGCATGGAAAATAACCCTTCAAAAGCTCTATAGGTTGTGGTAGGCACGGATATGCAGGCATTTCAAACTCACACATTATAATCGGATGATGCAAGAGTCAATTCCTATAAAATCAAGCATGTAGAAGACATTTGTACAATCATATTCGAGAAAAACATGGAAAAAGCCCTTTAGGTTGTGGTAGGCATTGATCGGTGTAGGCAATTACTTTATGCGAGAGATATGCCTAATACATGTTGGGCAAGACCCAAATGGACACGCGAGCACACAAAGCCTGTCCCACACATTATTTTTTTTTGCCCAAAAGGGTGGTGGTTGCTGAACCGTTGCTAAAAACTATTTTTGTTACAGCCCAACGCAGGACCATCAAATCGTAGTTCATCGCTGTTTAGCCAAGAAGGTGGACAATTGCTACCTTCTCTCTCTGTTTATATATATATATATATCTATATATATATATATATATATATATATATATATATATATATATATATATATTAGTAATGATATGGTGATCCCAGAGCACCTACTTCTTTTTAATAGCCATTGGATCTTTTGAGATCCAACGGTTGTGATGCATCTTAAGTATGCATGCAACTTACTTAAATGTTAGTTGCATGCTTTTCAAATTTTCATTAAAAGGAAAACTGAGCATTTAAGAAAGTGTTTTAGGTCTCTATCTCTCTCACACACACATGCACATGTGGATTTCTCTCTCTCACACATGACATGGATAATGGCATGCTCACACATGCATCCATGTCCAATGTGCATGGGCATGGATATGTGTGTGAGCATGCTATCATCCATGTCCATCCATGTATGCATTGTTACGACAATGAAGCCATACATGATACTTCAAGTACAAGGTTTTGATGATGAGCAAGTGGAATCAACTGCATTTCAGCTAAGGCTATGAAGAAATTGAAGAATTCGATGAAGAATCTTTGAAGACTAGTGTGCAAATGTTTAATTCATTAAAAGTCTTAGATTCTTGTAAGAGCCTTACTTAGAGTGCATATTTAGGTTGCATTTCACCTTAAAAGTCTTTAGAAAAACTTTTCTAAAAAGAACCCTCATGAAAATCTTTTTAGAAAACTCTTTTCTTAAATTTTAATGTTTATTAGTCAACCAATAGACTTACCAGTCGACTAATCTTTTCGCGCCATATTTTCTAAAAAGTCATTTTTGTCAAATTAGTCGACCGAAGGTTTTATTAGTCGACTGGACAGAATGTCTGTTTTCTGGAAAATTAGCAGCAGTCGACTAATGGTTTTATCAGTCGACTGAACAGAACATGTGTTTTCTGAAAATTTAGCACCAGTCGACTAATGCTTTTTATCAGTCGACCGAACAGAATGTTTGTTTTTCAGAAGATTTTAGCAGCAGTCGACTAAAAGGTTTTTCAGTCTACTGATGATATTATCAGTCGACTAACTTTTCTCAAGTCGACTAAGTTTCAAAAGTTCAGATTTTCAAACGGCTCGATTAGCAGATCAGTCGACCGACGATAATTGTCAGTCTACTAATAACTAACTATTAGTCGACTAACTGATGTTTCAGTTGACTAATTTTGCCGTTTTCCTGAAACTTCAAAAAGGCGTATCTTTTCATTTTTCAAATGTTTTGATTGTTCGAAATGGATAGTTTTGATACCCTTTCATACTCTCAACGTATGGAAAACTTTAACTATAAATATGAGTGCATTGTACACTAAAAAACAACAAGAATTCAATAGATTTGAATCATTTACTTATTGCTTTTCACTCCTATTCATTCAAGTATTTGTTTTCTCACTCACGTGATATTTTCACTTCAGTTTTTCACTCAAATCACTTTGAGAGATAGTGAATTCGTGAGTAAGAGTATTTCAACAACCTCAAAAGCCAATTGCATCTCATTCGCATTCAAAAGAAAGGCTCGTAGGTTGTATTGTAAGTTGTTACTTATTTTCTGTAAAAAGGACTCCTTGGTGTAAAGGAGTTGTTTGCTTTCAGTAGGATTGTTACTGAAAGTGAGACCAGTTATGGTCTGTGTGATCTTGTAGTTTACAAGGTTGATAGTGAAAATCTCAAGCGGGTTTTGCTTGGGGACTGGATGTAGGTTGGGTTAGACCGAACCAGGATAAAATCTTGTGTTCTTTGTGTGTTTGCTTTGAGATTTGCAAAATCCTTCAATATTTCGCAGACAATTTTTAAAAGCACTATTCACCCCCCTCTAGTGCTCATTGGCTCGATCCTAGTGCACTTTCATTTGGTATCAGAGCACAGGTTTGCTCTTACTTTTATTTGACCATCATCTAGCATGGCAACTACAACATCTCAGCACAAAGAAGGATGCTCCTCTGTTCGTCCTCCTCTCTTCGACGAAACAAACTATGGATACTGGAAAGTAAGAATGACAATATTGTTGCAATCCATGGATCTCGATATCTGGAGAGTTGTTTCAGAAAAGTACCAAACTCCATCAACTGATTTCAGCCGATGGACCGATGATGAAAAGAAGACTGCTTCACTGAATGCCAAAGCCATGAATGCATTATATTGTGGCGTTGACAAGGTAGAATTCAATCGCATCTCTCAATGCTCTACAACAAATGAAATTTGACATACTCTTCTAGTAACTCACGAAGGTACGTCAAAGATAAATGAATCTAAAATTGCTTCTTTAGTTCATAAATTTGAATTGTTCAAAATGAAGCAAAATGAATCTATATCGGACATGGTAACTAGAATGACCGATATGACTAACACTTTGAAATCCCTTGGAAAAGAATATTCACAAGTGGATTTAGTCAGAAAGATTCTAAGGTGTTTAACTCCTGAATGGGAGAGAAAAACCACTGCTATTGAAGAAGCAAATGATCTCAATTCTCTCACTCTTGAAGACTTAGTTGGTAACCTAATGGCATATGAGGTCCAACTTCAAGACAGACAAGAAGAAGAGCCTAAGAAGAAATCTCTTGCTTTTAAGGCTACTTCTGACTCAGAAAATTCAGAAGAAGATGAAGATGAAGATATTGCCCTCATCACAAGGCAATTCAGAAGATTCATCAAAAAGAGGAGATTTCAAAGAAAGGCAAAGAAAGCAGATTCTTCCATTCCCAATGAAGTAAAGTGCTTTAACTGCAAAAAGGCAGGACATATCAAGAAAGATTGTCTTCTTCTCAAATTCAAGCCCAAGGACCAATTCAAGAAGAAAAAGGCATTTCAAGCATGTTGGGATGATAGTGACTCCTCTTCCGATGAAGAATCAAATGAAGAAGTCGCCAACATGTGTTTTGTAGCACAAGAAGATTCGGTAAGTCAATTTGACTATGATGAGTTATTTGAAGCATTTAATGATTTATATGCTAAATTTAAGAGTCTTAGTTCTAAAAATAAAGAGTTAAAAACTGAAAATTTAACTCTTGACTCTCAAAATAAAGTGTTACTTCAAGAAATAGAAGATCTCAAGAAGGAAAATTCTTGCCAAGCACTTGAGATAAAAGAAATTGGAATTAGAACCAATCTCTTACAAAAAGAAATATCTAGTCTTAAAGAAAAGTCAAATGATCTTCTTTCTATAGTGACCAAATTCACAAATGGTCAAGAGAATCTAGAAAAACTTTTTGGTTCTCAAAGATGCTCGGTTAATAAAACCGGATTGGGATATAGCTTCTTTGATACTCAAAATAGACCAAACTATGCGGTGAAAAATCAAAGACATTATTCTCAACCTTTTGTTCATAAAACTAAACTTTCTAGTTCTAATAGAAATGCATCTAATCATGTAAACTATAATGCTTATTATTCCAGACATGATTATCCTAGACATGATTATTCTAGACATGATAAATCCTTTTATAGAAAGAATATTTATTATCAAAGGAAACCAAAATCCAAATGGATATGGGTTCCTAAGACTAACTCTCATGGACCCGAAAATAGAAAGGGGTCAAATGCTCTGTTTTCTAATTTTGTTGTAGGTACACAACATAAGGAGCAAATGGATATTGGACAGCGGCTGTTCCAAACATATGACTGGAAGGCCGGAGTTATTTTCCACCCTCCAAAATAAGGATGGAGGAACCGTCACCTTTGGTGACAATAACAAGGGAAAAGTGATAGGTATTGGTAATATTGGTAATCCAAAATTTCCCTTGATAGAAAATGTTCTTTTAGTAGATGGTTTAATGCATAATTTAATATCTATCAGTCAATTATGTGATAAAGGTTTTCATGTTTCTTTTGAAAATGATTTATGTTTAATTTCTGATTTTCAATCTAAAAAGATCATTTTTAAAGGTAAAAGAAGAAACAATGTGTATGAACTATATCTAGATGAATTACCCTCTTTTAATGAAAAATGTCTTATTGTTTCAAATGAAATTCAATGGTTATGGCACAAGAGACTTGGACATGTTAACTTTAAAATTATTTCAAAGTTATCCAAGAATGATCTTGTAAGAGGCCTACCTAGAATACCATATAAAAAGGATCACTTATGTGATGCTTGTCAAAGGGGTAAACAAATCAAGAGTTCTTTTAAAGCAAAAGATATAGTTTCAACAAAACGTCCTCTTGAACTTTTACATTTAGATCTATTTGGACCATCTAGAATTCAAAGTTTGAATGGTAGCAAGTATGCTTTTGTTATAGTAGATGATTATTCTCGGTTTACATGGGTGATTTTTCTAAAAAGCAAAAATGATGTTTTTTCAGAATTTTCTAAACTTTGTAGAAGAATTACAAATGAAAAATCTACATCTATTATTAAAATTCGTAGTGATCATGGTGGTGAATTTGAAAATGAATCTTTTCTAAAGTTTTGTGATTTACATGGTATATCTCACAATTTTGCTTTTCCTAGAGCGGCTCCACAAAATGGAGTTGTTGAAAGAAAGAATAGAACTTTGCAAGAATGTGCTAGAACCATGCTTCAAGATAAAAATTTACCAAAATACTTTTGGGCTGAAGCAATTAATACAGCATGTTATGTCTTAAATCGTGTTCTTATTCGACCAATTTTACATAAAACATGTTTTGAATTGTATTATGATCGTATACCAAAGATCTCATATTTCAAAATTTTTGGTAGTAAATGTTTCTTGTTAAATACCAAAGATAATCTTGATAAGTTTGATTCAAAATCAAATGAATCAATATTTCTTGGATATTCTTCTAGAAGTAAAGCATATCGTATTTTCAATAAAAGAACATCTTGTATTGAAGAATCTTTACATGATGCATTTGATGAGAATTGTGAGCAGGTTATACCTCTAAGCGAAGGAGAAGAAGTAATACTTCAAGAAGAACCCTTGATAGAGAGTACTTCTCAAGAAAATATTCCTCTTCAACCGGTTTGGAAAGAAGTTCCTAATCATCCACATGAACAAGTTATTGGTAAAATAAAGAGTGGTGTCCAAACTAGAAGGCAATTAGAAAAATATATTTCAAATGTTGCTTTCATATCAAAATTAGAACCAAAGAATATCAATGAGGCTTGTGTTGATGAATTTTGGCTTTTGGCCATGTCTGAAGAACTTAACCAATTTACTAGGAATGATGTTTGGGATCTAGTTGATAGACCAAAGGATCATCCGGTAATTGGAACAAGATGGGTCTTCCGAAATAAGCTGGATGAAAATGGTGAAGTCATTCATAACAAAGCAAGGCTAGTAGCACAAGGCTATAATAAAAAAGAAGGCATTGATTTTGATGAAACCTATGCACCAGTGGCTCGATTAGAGTCAATTCGAATGATTCTTGCTTTTGCTAGTTACATGAACTTCAAGTTATATCAAATTGATGTTAAGAGTGCATTCTTAAATGGACACATCAATGAAGAAGTTTATGTAGAGCAACCTCCAGGCTTTGAAAATGAGAAATATCCAGAAAAAGTCTACAAATTGAAAAGAGCTTTGTATGGACTCAAACAAGCACCAAGAGCGTGGTATGAAAGACTACGAAATTTTCTAGAACAATCTGGTTTTTCCATTGGTCGGGTAGACTCCACTTTATTTATTAAAAATCTTAATTCAGATATTTTTATTGTGCAAATTTATGTTGATGACATAATATTTGGTTCTACTAATGATTCTCTCTATAAAGAATTTGCTAAAGCTATGCAGGAAGAGTTTGAAATGAGCTTGATGGGCGAATTAAACTACTTCCTTGGACTTCAAATAAAGCAAACTGAAGAAGGAATCTTCATCAATCAGGCTAAGTATACAAAAGAACTTCTCAAGAGATTTGGGATGGACTCATCGAAATCAAGAAGGAATCCTATGAGTACAACTACTTCTCTTGATAAAGATGAAAATGGTAAAAGTGTAGATACTAAGCTCTACAGAGGTATGATCGAATCTCTATTATATTTAACTGCTAGTCGACCTGATATTATTTTTAGTGTTTGTATGTGTGCAAGATTTCAAGCTAATCCAAAGGAATCTCATTTAACTGCAGTAAAACAAATTCTTCGTTATTTGAAAGATACTTCAGATTTCGGATTGTTTTACCCAAAATCATCTTCCTTTGATTTGGTTTCATATAGTGATGCAGATTTTGCAGGAAGTAAATCTGATCGCAAGAGTACTAGTGGAACTTGTCATTTCTTAGGAAATTCCTTAGTCTCTTGGTTTAGTAAAAAGCAAAATTCAGTATCACTCTCAACAACTGAAGCAGAATATATAGCGGCTAGTTTAGCATGTTCACAAGTACTATGGATGAAACAAACCTTAAAAGATTTCGGTTTGAATTACTCCACAACAACTATTTATTGTGATAACACTAGTGCTATAAATCTTTCGAAAAATCCTATTCAGCACTCAAGAACTAAGCATATTGAAGTTAGACATCATTTTTTAAGAGATCATGTGTTAAAATGAGATATTTCGTTAAATTTTATTTCCACTAAAGAACAACATGCCAATATCTTCACTAAACCTCTTAAAAATGAAGATTTTATGAGAATTAGGAGAGAACTAGGTATTTGCTCGTTTTTGGATTTATAAAAATGCTGATTTTTGAACAAAATCTCAAAATCGCACTATATTAGTCGACTGATAAAATTCTAGTCGACTGGTGTTTTACATTTTGAAATGTATCGCACCATATTAGTCGACCGATATATTTCTAGTCGACTGATGATATTTTTAGAATGAGTCGCACATTCTTAGTCGACCGATAAAGATTTAGTCGACTAAAATTTTTAAATGAAGGGACCCGATACCCCTTGGATTTTTAAAACACCCGTTCTTTTTAAAATAAGCATCGTTTCACTTCGTTTTCGTATCTTTTCGTTTTTCTTAAAAACGAAACCCTTAAAAACGAAAACCCCTTTTGGTCTCTTTCCTCTCTCTCTTCCGAAAAACCCTCGGAGTGCCGTTCGATCCCATTTTCACTGGGATTTTCTTACCGTAACAAGGAGACGCCGGAGTCTTCTGGTCGTGATCTTGAAACGCCGGAATCCTCCTGCAGTAACTGGCGCATCTTCAAAACACGCCGGAACCCTCTTGTGTGATAGTGCATTGCCGGAATCCCCTTGTGGCCGACTTCTCACTCACCGTCAGCCATTGTATCCTCCTCTGGTTCTGTTTCACATCGCCGGACAACGTTCTACTTCTGCCGGAAATCATTTGGAAGTCGTCATTGTTTTTGGTAACTCTATTTTTTTTAACCATGCCTCGTACGAAGTCTGCATCTGCAAAAGGTTTAGGTTCTCCTCCTCCTACACCTTCTTCAAGACATGGTTTTTCACTAAGATTACTTTGCAATCCTCTTCTCTATGATACTTTTGGATTAATTTCTGCACTACCTATTTTACCAGGCCGAAATGTTCTATTTCACTTATTTTCTCGTTACAATATAAGAGAATTATTTCTTGGAATTTCACATCTTTTTGATGCTTGTGCAGATACCCTTCACTATCCTTTTCTTATTCACTTGTTTTACACGAATTTACAAATGGATTATGAAACTGGAGTTTTGTCCTCTCTTGTTCGTGATGTTGAAATCGAGTTTGATTCAAAATTACTTGGAGAAATTCTTGAAATTCCACCTTCAGACACTCTTTTCAACACTATTGAATTGAATGATGAAAGAGTTTTTGAACAAATTCTTCTTCCAGGAGCACCTCACTACCCTCCTTTCAAAAATACTAATCTTCAAACTCGTGCACGCATTGCTGGACGAATCCTTGCCCACAATGTTCTACCCAAAACTGGTTCTTTTGATTATTATTCCACAGATCTATCTACGGCTCTTTATGTTTTATTTGGAAATATTTCTGTCAACTGGGCCAATGTGTATTTTACAAACTTGTGGAAACAAAAACCATTTCTTCCTTATGGTTGTCTTTTAACCCGTATTTTTAGACATTTCAAAGTTCCTTTAACAAATGAAAAATACATTAAGCAAAAAGAGTTCTTTGATCAAACAATTTTTAAAAGAATGAAAATTAAATATTTGCCTCCTTTAAATGTTGATCAAACTGAACCATCTGATCCTAATGAACCAACAATTTCTGAACCTTCACCTTCTGCGACACCTTCATCTCATGCAAAAAGAAAGAAATTTTCGACAAGTCAAGACCATGATGAAGTTATGCAGAGACTGGAAGCTTTAGAGCTGCATCAACATACTTTTCGTGAAGATGTGACTCAACAACTATCTTCGATTCAGAAAGAGATTACTTCAATCAAGGATTTGCTCAACTCACTTTTCTAATCTTTGTTGTCTGAACTTTCATACTTTATGGGTTGTAATATTTTAAACTTGTATCTCTATTTTGCTTATGCTATTTCTGCCCTTACTCTTTTTGATTCTGACAAAGGGGGAGAAAAAGATGATAGCAATTACATTTCTGGAGATCTTGCATGAGAAATGCAAAATTAAGAGAAAAAGAAAGCTTTGAATGAATGTATTTTTAAATGCATGAAGAAATGATGAATGAAAATGCAAACCAATCAATATGTGATATATGTGCTTTAAATGTGCTAACTTTTAATGTTTTGTAGCATATTGATAAGGGGAGTAAAATCTCCATCTATGCATCTAAATGATTCATCTTTGATTAAGTTTGTCATCATCAAAAAGTGGGAGATTGTTACGACAATGAAGCCATACATGATACTTCAAGTACAAGGTTTTGATGATGAGCAAGTGGAATCAACTGCATTTCAGCTAAGGCTATGAAGAAATTGAAGAATTCGATGAAGAATCTTTGAAGACTAGTGTGCAAATGTTTAATTCATTAAAAGTCTTAGATTCTTGTAAGAGCCTTACTTAGAGTGCATATTTAGGTTGCATTTCACCTTAAAAGTCTTTAGAAAAACTTTTCTAAAAAGAACCCTCATGAAAATCTTTTTAGAAAACTCTTTTCTTAAATTTTAATGTTTATTAGTCAATCAATAGACTTACCAGTCGACTAATCTTTTCGCGCCATATTTTCTAAAAAGTCATTTTTGTCAAATTAGTCGACCGAAGGTTTTATCAGTCGACTGAACAGAATGTCTGTTTTCTGGAAAATTAGCAGCAGTCGACTAATGGTTTTATCAGTCGACTGAACAGAACATGTGTTTTCTGAAAATTTAGCACCAGTCGACTAATGCTTTTTATCAGTCAACCGAACAGAATGTTTGTTTTTCAGAAGATTTTAGCAGCAGTCGACTAAAAGGTTTTTCAGTCTACTGATGATATTATCAGTCGACTAACTTTTCTCAAGTCGACTAAGTTTCAAAAGTTCAGATTTTCAAACGGCTCGATTAGCAGATCAGTCGACCGACGATAACTGTCAGTCTACTAATAACTAACTATTAGTCGACTAACTGATGTTTCAGTTGACTAATTTTGCCGTTTTCCTGAAACTTCAAAAAGGCGTATCTTTTCATTTTTCAAATGTTTTGATTGTTCGAAATGGACAGTTTTGATACCCTTTCATACTCTCAACGTATGGAAAACTTTAACTATAAATATGAGTGCATTGTACACTAAAAAACAACAAGAATTCAATAGATTTGAATCATTTACTTATTGCTTTTCACTCCTATTCATTCAAGTATTTGTTTTCTCACTCACGTGATATTTTCACTTCAGTTTTTCACTCAAATCATTTTAAGAGATAGTGAATTCGTGAGTAAGAGTATTTCAACAACCTCAAAAGCCAATTGCATCTCATTTGCATTCAAAAGGAAGGCTCATAGGTTGTATTGTAAGTTGTTACTTATTTTCTGTAAAAAGAAGGACTCCTTGGTGTAAAGGAGTTGTTTGCTTTCAGTAGGATTGTTACTGAAAGTGGGACCAGTTATGGTCTGTGTGATCTTGTAGTTTACAAGGTTGATAATGAAAATCTCAAGTGGGTTTTGCTTGGGGACTGGATGTAGGTTGGGTTAGACCGAACCAGGATAAAATCTTGTGTTCTTTGTGTGTTTGCTTTGAGATTTGCAAAATCCTTCAATATTCCGCAGACAATTTTTAAAAGCACTATTCACCCCCCTCTAGTGCTCGTTGCCTCGATTCTAGTGCACTTTCATGCATGTGTGAGTGAGAGAGAGATCTAAGTATGCAAAAGAGAGATGTGACATTTAAGAAAGTCAAATTTTCTTAAATGCTCAACCTTGAAATAGGTCCCAACAATTTATCTTTTAATAAGAATTTGGAAAGCATGCATGTACTATTTAAGTAAGTTGTATGCATATTTAAGATACATTATAATGCGATGATTTTTTAAAACAATATTTTTAATCCAAAAGCTACACACAAAATGATAATTTCAAAACCAGTTCTTGCACTCTTTGCAGAATAACAAGTCAAATCGTCTTCTCAGGGAACAAAACTTAGGCAAAACAATTCATTGAACTTCACTTTATTAATAATTGAAAAACAAAATTACACCATTCTTAATTATAAGCTAACTGAAAAACAAAGGAGACAAAAATAATAAAATTTTTTAACTATGCTTGGGCCCTCTAGCAAAATTCAGGGAGCTTGATAATCCTCCTCTTTTGTATCCACCTCAGCCCACCCTCCTCTGTGATCATCGCAAATTTTTTCCTCTTGTATTCCTTCTATTCCTTTTTATTTTCCTTTCTAACCTCTATCTCCCTTTTTGAGGGGGAAATAAAAGACAGAAAAGAAGAGAGAAGAGAAAAGAAAGAAGAGAGAAGATAAAAGAAAAAAGAGAGAGAGGAACTCTTTTGCGAAGGTCTCACTTGACCTTAATTTTGAAAAGATTTAAAGGATTACTCGCCTCCGCTTTGAAATATTTATGGAAAAAAGGGAGACGGGTAATCTTTTAAATCTTTTCAAAATTAAGGTCAAGTGAGACCTTCACAAAAGAGTTCCTCTCTTTCTTCTCTCTTCTTTTTTGTCTTTTATTTCTCCCTCAAAAAGGGAGATAGATGTTAGAAAAGAAAAGAGAAAGGAAGAGAAAGAATACAAGAGAATTTTTTTTGCGATGATCACAGAAGTTGGCAACCGAGATGGGACCAAACTGATGTAAAATGAGCACTATATTGACTACCCACCGTGGAAATAACAGGTTACAGGAAATGCAAATGATATCAATGCAGAGGACCTAAATGAAAACCTCAAAGATTATGATAGAGGTTTGAATAGTCGGATAATAATTGGGAGAGGAAAATGTATGGTCGACGATAGGTGGACACAGGAATGTAAAGATGAACCAGATGATGCGAAAAACTCATATGCTAGTAGGACTTTTAAAATATTTAACAATATGGAACATGCAGAAGACGTGAGCGATGCAATGAAGTCTAATGAAATAAAATAGGAGGGAATGTATTGGAACGTAAATACAATAAAGAAGAACGAAAAATAACGTCAAGAAAAGAAGAAAAGCAAAAATGAAATTAGAAAGTAAAAAAAAAAGGGAAAAGAGAAAAAAAAAAGGAAAAGGGGCATCAAATCTGAAGAAACTTGTATTTACGTAAACTGAATAAATTTGATAGGATTAATCGTAAAACTGAAAATGAGGTATTGGAATGATCCCATTCCGTTGCTTTTGCATAGGAGTGTATCAAAATTGCTATAAGCACTTCAACGCTACCAATGGTGCATTAATGAAAAATCAAAATAGATTGGTGATGCAAAAGTACAGAATCAAAGGGGAGAATGATACAAATGTGAAATAAAAATAGATCTAGCGATCTAGTGATGATCTGCAAAAGAATAGAAGCAAATATGCAATCCGATGTTGTTAAAACATGAAATAAAAACAAGATAAATAAGAAATAAAGAAAGACAAAATAAAAAAAATAAAAAAAAAGAAAGAAAGGAAAGAAGAAACAAGAAATTAGGTGTTGGAATTAGAAAATTCCGTCAATGTTGTGATGGATGGATCGATCCTGCTATAAATCACTACTCTTTTATCTAATTTCTACTGCAAATCGCTACTCTCTGATTTGATTTCTACTGTAAATCGCTACTCTCTAATTTGATTTCTACTGTAAATCGCTACTCTTTTATCTGATTTCTACTGTAAATCGTTACTCTCTGATTTGATTTCTACTATAAATCGCTACTCTCTGATTTGATTTCTACTGTAAATCACTACTCTCTTATCTGATTTATACTATAAATCGCTACTCTCTGATTTGGTTTTTACTGTAAATCGCTACTCTCTGATTTGATTTCTACTGTAAATTGTTACTCTCTTATCTGATTTATATTATAAATTGCTACTCTCTGATTTGATTTTTACTATAAATCACTACTCTATTATCTGATTTCTATTATAAATTACTACTCTACTCAGTTTGACATTGTCATCATTATCTTTGCTGTAAATCAATATTCTTTGTCTACTCAGTTCAACGTTTGCACCCTCGTATCATGATGAACAATAGACAGAATGGTGTTTTTTCTGGTAGTTCAACTATTTTTCACGAAAAGGGTGCTCCAGCGATAATAGACGACGATGATGGAAAAGGGTGCTCTGGCAACAACAGACGATGACAAAGATTGCTCTGACAACAGCAGACGACAACAAAGGGTGCTCTGACGACAACAAACGACAACAAAGGGTGCATCGTTAATCGGAGCTCCTGTTATAGCAGATGGTGCATCACCAAAGGGTGATCCAGAACGTTTAGGGTGACATATTGCGAGGAGCTCCTGTTAAAGTAGAGGAGTTTACTCCTTAGGGCGAAAACGATGATGATTTTAACCCTTTTTGACGGGAGGACATTTTTGTCCTTTACTCAAAACGTCATTTTATGACGCTAATAGTGGGAAAGGGTACTTAAGTCTTTGCAAATGCACCAGACTCTGATGCTAAGTGATGCTGACACACACGGGGAAATGAGTCCCATGTGCTTACATACGTGGCGCTCATTCAAACCCGAGAACACGCACCTGCGTATTACAGGGGAGAACATATAACCTGCCTCGCCTATGGTTTGGTATTATTTGTGTAAAGTGTGGCCTACTTTTAAGGAGTGCATTCAGACCGCCAGCCAATCCGACTATGGGTGCATTTTGCTACTCTAAAGATGGCTCTTTCTCCGTCTCTTTGTTTTATCTATCTCTCACCAAGCCTGGTGTTGAGACTATCTATGGGGCACTGGGCCTACCCCTCAATACTCCAATTTTTGTGTGTGAATCATTCTTGTAAATTGCGTGATGACACAATAGGGTATTTTTTTAGGGAACATAATAAATATCATTAAAGCATAAATATCCTATAACAGTTTACATTGATGGTGTGTGATCCAGCAGAGAAAAGATTACATAGAAGAACATGAAGAGGATGAGCATCAGCCAACCCAACCCAAACTGTGGGCAGCCTCAAGTCGCTATCCAGCTCCTCCTTTGTTAGTATCTGTTGCATGTGTGTATGAGCAACCAAGAGTGCCTGCCATCATCTTTGAATATGGATCCTATTCAACTTGATTTGACATGAGTACATAGGATAACATGACTCATGGGTGTTACAGGGAAGTGATTCTAACTGCTCAGGCCTCTCTCAAAAGTCTAAAAAAAATCATGGTTGCTTGATGACCAAAGGGTGTCTTCTTTCTCTTAATTGGGTTCAGGGTCTTGGCCGACATGACGGTTTGGGATCATTGTGGGTGTTGATAGGCTGAGGAGAACGCCAAATACTTACGTATGTTAGTTTTATCCATGACATCTATCGGTATGTATTTCGATTCTGTTTTTGAAAAAATGCCAACACTTTGAGCATGCTTCTTCTTTAAGAAAATTATTCCAACTTGCATGGCAGCAGGCTCACCTTCTTGTTCAGGAAAACTTTTGTGCCGGCCCTTAAACTATTCGACAATGCAGTCATTGGTACTTTGTTCGAAGGTGCTGGCTCACGACAGCCTGATAATAGACTGTGTGGATGTTTTCCATATGGCCGCTGCGTCTAATCGGGCGGGTGACATTGGCGGGCTGCAACCCACTCTTTTTCTGCTTGAAATGACTTGTTCTCGAGGCTTCTGGACAACTACTCGTCGTCCTCCTCATGGTGCTTCTTTGTCTTTTTTTTTTTTTACTGTTATTGGCTTTGCCTACTGTTTCTAAGTTTTTAAAGCTCTAATAAAATATTTTTCTTTCCTCTAAAATAAAAATAAAAATAAAAATAAAGCCTAAGATACCCTTTTTAACTTACTTGGAGTACGTCATGTTCTATTGCCTTCTCTTCAAAGATTCTAGAATTATGCTCCTTGATACCAACCCGCATGCCTGATATAACTAGTGCCAAAATATGCCATTCTTCCCCCCTTTCTTCTTAGCCCAATATGCTAGAGTTAGATCTGTTATAATATAAAGTGCCACCTTTATAGCTGTTACATAATCTGTCCAAACCAGGTGCAACGACCTAGTAAGTAGTCAATGAGAAAACAAAACAAAACAAAACCATCATACGATTTTTCTCACCCACAAAAGAAAACTGGTGAGAGAAAAGAAAAGATTTCAGGCAACATTTTCACACACTAGTCAATGAGAAAAATTCTTCTCATTAAGCCGCAGCTGTTACGAGAAAAGAACCATTTCATAAGAAAACAGATGATTTCTTGAGAAACAAGCGTGATCTCAAGATCATGTCATGCTTACACATCGCCACGCACCTCAAAGCAATTGGCTTGCATGAAGAGTGATAAAAAACTGATCATCGCTTGTCACGAACCAACCTTTCATGTAAATGAAAATTTGTTGACAAAACCAACTTGGCTCCAAAGGTCAAAGATTCTGACCTATTCATTCATTGCCTCCAAAGGTCCAAGATTGTTTATTATATTCCAAGACTTCTCGAGGGAGGGGTGATTCAACAAAAAAAATCAACTGAATTTTGGAAATTCATCAAAAATATCTTTTATTTAACGAAAAGCAAACTTATGAGAATTAAGAATCTAGGTCAACACTTCTAGAAGAAAATTATTAAGTACTATTAATTTTACAGTTAATTAATTAAGCTCACAAGTAGGGGTGGCAATCGGGTCGGGTTGGCGGGTCAGCATACCTCAACCCGTTTATTAAATGGGTCGGCTGTGGCAAACATGAACCCGACCTGTTTATTAAACGGGTAACCAGACACGACCCGCCAACCCGCTTAATAAACTGGTTGGGTCAGGTAAACGGGTTGGCGGGCGGGTTGGTGGGTCGGATTTGCGGGTCGGCGGGTTGACCCGCCCGCCTAACCCGTTTATTAAACGGGTCAGCCGGGTTGGCATACCCCTAACACGAACCCGACCCATTTAATAAACGGGTTAGGCGGGTCGACCCATTTATTAAACGAGTTCATTTTTGCCCAACTCGAACCCGCCTAAGAGGCGAGTTGGCGGGTCATGTAAGGTTTTGCCACCCCTACTCACAAGGGCTCTACACACCTGGTTGAGTGGGCTGGCTTAAGGTGTTCAAATTGAAGGGTGTTGTGAGCATAGTGACAAACGTTTTTTACGACAAAAATCTCGTTTTTCAAAAACTTGTGAGAAATTGAAAATTTTCACAAATCTTGCATTTTTTGGCAAAATCTCAGCAATAAAAAAATAAATTTAAAACTATAAAAAATATTTTTATAAAAAAATATTAATATTTTTTTAAAAAATAAAAATACATGGTTTTTTCATGATAAATAGCCATTTAAAATATAAATATCGTGTTTAAATTGTAGTATTTATGTTTTTTCATAAATCTTGCGATATTTTGAAAATCTCATGAAAATTGCCCTTTTAAACTTTCAGGCAATTTCTTGCTATATTTGTCACTATGGTTGTGAGTCTGATACCTAGGGTGTGTCTCTTGCCATAAGTCCAAAGCAACGAAAAGACTTTCTTATTCTGCAGGAAAGGGATACTTTTGACAAATCTGTTCCACTCATCCCCTATGCCATCCCTATCTTCTTACCACTCTTTGAGATTTCATTGATGCAAGTTGTTTTGATCAAATAGGACTTCATAGATGTCATCTACACCATTCATTTAGTGAAGACCAACATTTAAATGGCCCAAATCCGACTTGTGTGTAGGATTTTTTAGTGATTCAAAAACCAACATTTGAGAAAATGTAATTTTGTGATTTTAAAAAATCATATTTTCATAAAAAAATTCAAGGGTCAAGTTTTATTAAATCGACCATGCTGAATCCATCTATAAAAACAGATTTGATTAAAACAACTTGCATCATAAGATTTAAAAGGAGTATGAAGATGTGGGATGAGTGAAACCAAGCTTAAACTTTGATGAGTTTTACAATGTATATACATCGAAACCTGTGGCCATTTTGGCTGCGCGACATTATTTTAATATTTTTTAGATAATATTATTTTACATTTTAATTTTATTTCATGTCATGCTTACACATCGCCACCTTAGAGCAATCACATTGCTTGAATTGTGACCAATACTTTATCACTGCTTCTCATGAAGCAAGCTCAACCTTTCATGCAAATGCAACTCGCTTGACAAACAACTTGACAGTAAGATTACGACTTTGAAACCATTATAAAATAATTCATACCCATTCATCCATTGGTTCCAAAGGCCCTAATTGTTTACTATATTCGAAGACATCTCAATGAAGAGTGATCCAACTAAAAAAAACAACTGAATTTTGGAAATTTATCAAAAATATATTGGTACAGTTCTTTAAAATAAAAGCAAAAGGCAAAAGTGGTTTGTTACCTTATACAAGAGAACCATGGTTAGGGATGGCAGTAGGACAGAGCGGGGGGCAAGGTCTCCACCCCCGCCCCGTCTCAAGATTAGAACCTCCATCCCAGCCTCCATCCCCGCACGAGGATGGATTTTAACCTCCACCCCCGCCTTCATCCCCATTTCATGTCCTTCATCCCCGGTTCAAACGGGGATGAGGTAGGGCGGGGCGGGGCTATTGCGGGGAAAAGTGGTAAGGAAAAGTGTACGTCCATCCCTAAACAGGGATGGATTTTAACCTTCGTCCCCGCCTCCATCCCCGTTTCATACCCTTCATCCCCGGTCCAAACGGGGCGAGGCGGGGCGTGGTCCCGCTTTCCTCCGGTCCACTGCCATCCCTAACCATGGTTCGAAACTTACAGGACGCGTCCCTTGTCCCTTACCACAAGCTCAGAACTGAATGTGCTCCTTGATGAGCAGAAGGGTTTTACCAATTGAAGGCCTAGGGATGTATGATGGGTGACAGAGAGGGTTTTATTTATTTATTTATTCTCTTAGCCTAACCCCTCAAAAAAAAAATCCAACTTGCCTGATTTTATCAGGTCAAAGAAAAAAAATGGAAAATGACCGTACTTTAAGTTGGCATGTAGGGTTTTTTTCCATTTAAGTGCATCACTTAAAAACTTAAGGCAAAAATGACGTGTTTCCAAAAATGCTCCATAATTTACCAAATCCGCCGAATGAACATTAATCTTGCAGGTTTTTAAATTTTTTGACACTTTTACCCTTCATAGGTGCAAATTTTTGATTTTCACGTGATGCTAAAATAATATATCCATGGAACTCGTCAACAAAATCGCATTTGAGGTTGTGATTTTCCAAAAAAGATTGCAAAATTTTAAACAATTTATGAAATTCGTGACGAGTTTCACGCAATCACCTGTGAAAATCATAAAATTTGTGAGTTTGATAATTACAAAATTGTGGACGAGTATCGCATGAAGTATTATAAAATTCTAAAATATTTGCGAAAGTCCGTACAAGCATAATATAAAAGGAAAACTAGGGTTTCACAGAAACAAGGTTTTTTTATGGTATCCAACTAGTGAGAAATTATGGCCATTTTCTCAAAGTCAAGCATCGACAATGAGAAGATCGACAAAAAATCATCGATGGTGAGGTTTTTCGGAAAGGACATCTAAGGTATGGGTGAAATAGAAAATAAAATCCACAACCCATTCTCATCATAGAGAACGAGAACGATGATAATGTATTCGTCCATTAACACAAAGTCGACTTATCTCATAGTCAACATTCAATCACGTGGTATAGGTGGGATATGCAATATTCTTAAGGCCTCTGCTTTAACGAACTATAAGTTTTTCTGGTAAGCGCATCTTATGTAATGTAGAATTTATGGGGCACATCCGCTCTAATGAACTGTGATAGCTGAATAGATGTGTTTTTTCTCCATCAACACAAAGTCGATGTATGTCACAAACAATGTTCGATCAACACAAAGTCGACGTATATATGTTTTCTCCCCATCAAAGAGGCAGTGAGAAGCAACATTCTTGTGAAAGAAAATAAATAAATGCAATGTATGAGCGACTTTATTTTGTAAAAGAATGAAATGAATACAATGTATGACCGACTTCGCTTTATGAAAGAATAAAATAAATGCAATGTGTGCTAATCTTTATTTTGTGAAAGAATAGAATGAATGTAATGTATGATAATCTTCATTTTGTGAAAGAATGAAATGAATGCAATGTATAAGCGACTTCATTTTGTGAAAGAATGACACTTCGTTTCTCAACCCTTTTTTGCATCTGGATATGATATTTTTGCAAACCACAAATTTTGGCTCTCCTCCAACAAATTTTTTGGTGAATCTCATGTGAATGGTGGAGGCGAATAAAAAATTTTGCAAGAGAAAGGAATTTCACAATACCAGTGCGATGCCAATAAGAACTTTTGCAATATTGGACTTCCAAAAATTTTTGCACATACCTCGCAAAATTTCTTTCTGATTTAAAAAAGAATGAACTGAAATTCACATGTACCATGCAAAATTCTTTTTTGATTTAAAAAGAATGAACTGAAATTTGCATGTACCTTTACATAAACAACACACACCAAAAAACACATATCAAACTACTTCATTCTCTGTTATATATACAATTCATTCTCATAAACAAATCAATCACCTATTATAAAACAAGAATCAGACAACGTTATTCCCTGTTATATATATAATTCATTCTCTTCAAAAAATAAAAATCAAATAACTTCATTCTCTATTATATACACAATTCATTCATAAACAAATGCATAAGCATGATAAGACTTTTCACCAACTTTCATTTCTTACCGCAAGCGTGATGGTCGCTTTCATTAACTTTCATCCACAAGCGCACATGCATCCTCAATCCTACTCTTTATCAACTTTCATTGCCATAAGCTCAACCCTCATTTTCTGGTTGCTTAAGAATGTCGTGCACAACATTGGCCGACCATTTTGTGTAAATATCATAACCAATTCATGCTAAAAAAAATGAACATGCAACACAACATTAAACTAAATGAGAAATTGAACAAAAGAAACACAATATTGAAAAACATTATGTAAACTACAAAGAAGCATGTCATAGACTAACTTTTAAATGCATCGAATACTCACACATTACTTCCTAATTGTGTTTTCGCTTGACCAAGCTCGTGATATACATTACACTTGTATGGCACCATCTTCTTGTGTTTCATTCTCCGTCTCTTCACTTTACGTTGTTCAGCTTTCTTAACTGGCATTGGTGGTAAGACGAGAATAAGGGTTTGAGGAGTGGTGTAAGTTTTTTAAATAGATTTTTAAAAAATATTTTTGATAAAAATGATTGATGCAAGCTATAGACACCAAATACTAAAAACTGACTCACACTAGGGTGAGATCTAGGTTAAACTCAGAGAATGGAAGAAAACTTGTATTCCACAGAAATCTACCCTTTATTGCCTTGAAAATAAAGTTAATTAATTAACTAATCAAATTAGAGTACGGCCCTCTGCAGAGGGCTTAAACAAATAATAATTAGTTACATGCCTTTTATAAATTTAAATAAATAAAATGAATAATTTTAATCTAAAAGAAAAGAGAAAAAGGGTCTTCAGTGCTTGAGCTTCTAGTCCCTTTTATCTTCTACTGCTTCTTGCTTGTTATTTAGGGCTCCCTGAGGGGCTTAAAGGGCTTTTAAGGAAATCTTTTGGGGACTTCAGAGGGCTCTTCAGGTGTACTTTTGAGGGTCTATCACACATCTGACTGCTTCCCTGCAAAACAAATTTACAAAATAAGCGGAACCAAGAAAAGAAACAGTACCAAAATCTAATATTTTAAACAAGAAAAATCAAGAACTAATTTATCAAACAAAAACAAACTAACTACTATGTAACAAGAAAAAGCTAATTAGCTAAATAACAAACTGAATATCAAACTATGCATAACTAACTACTTGAAACAAATATAAAACAAACTACAAATTCTTGAAACAAGGAAAACGTGGACTGCACTAACTAATTTAACAATCTAACAACATAAAATAATCAAATGACAAACTAATTATAAATTAAAGAACACGTTAAATAAAATTAACTAAACAGATAGAGTCAAATTATGAATAGCTATACTAATAATTTAAAACTAAACAAGATCTGACTAAAAGAAAACATCATTTAACATAGCTGAATTCAAGTGATAACATGACACTATCTAATTCAATCAAATAATTTGGATTTTATTCAGCTGTTCTACTAAAAAAAATATCAGAATATGAAAATTAACTAATGTTGGAAAAGACATGCAGTTGATAAAGGAATCGTGACTTAGGCTATAACTACTTAACCATAACCATGAAGGAAAATTTTTAGCAACTAATTAACTAACTACGTCTCAATTAAAAATAAAAGAAACTAAAACACTACAGTAGTAAGCTAATGAATATAAGCAAACAAAAATTCTGGGTAGAGCCGATTAAACACCACACGCTAAATCAAGTAATGTAGAACGTTGACTCTTAAACTGACTTCTAAAAAAAATAAATCAGAAACAGCAAAATGTTTTATCTAATTAACTAAAAATCATGCTAGCTATTTTTAATAAATAACACTGACCTAGTGGCTTAAGTAATGAAAAGAGTAAAACACAGAGCTATGCTACTTCAAAGAAAACTATTTCTGAAAGCATTGACTAATTACTCGATAAACTACTAGTTAATATCTCCTCGACTAACAGAATATTACGGCTATTAGAACACCTAAAGATCCTATACTAACTTATTTAATCGGTGCATACGTGTTACAGAGATAACACTCTTATTAACGTGTAAGCAGGGAATAGACTAAAACAAAGGCGTGATTTGGGAATCATGGTATTCTGCGTTTTCTAATGGCTCAATCAAGTCGGGTTCCATGATGTGTCTGGCAAAAGCTGGTTCATGGATGTGCAGATCCACCCCACTCGACTGATTCAAAGAGCACACCGCTGTGCCTGGCAGGTGTGAACACAATCCGATTAGAACCAGTTCGTGTTCAATACCAAATAACGATCAGATCTATCAATAATGACAGATCGGTTTGTTCGTTCCCACAAGTAGTATTGTAATAGCGTGCACCACAAAAATTATGATAGCAACCTAACTACAGAAAGAAGATCAACTATATGATACAGAAATAAAAGATCTATGCTGTTCTATGTACGACAAAATATAGAAAATAGCTTATGTTATATGGGATGCAACAAAATGCAATTTTTTTTTCTTTGGTAAAATGAATCTATACTGAATGCAATGAATATACAATGAATAAATGAAACTATATGCAATAATATGACGTATGTATACTACGAAGGAAATAAACTAATATAACTACGAAACTACGGAGAGACGGGGGAGAAGAAACATATCTTACGATCCGTTTCTGATGGAGGGGTTAAGAAAAATGAACATGATCTTACTTTTGAGCTGCACGTGCCTCCGTTGAGAGGAGGTAAGAAGAATTTGCGCAAGAAAAAGGTTAGAAACAAGGAGAAAATGAGGGAGAAAGGAAAAGAACGAGGGAGAACCGATTGAGAATGAGAAGGGGGATGAGAAGAGAAGAGGGAGAAGAGGCTTGCATTTTCTCAAGAAAGAAAAATGTGTTTCATGGCTGAAAACATCTTATTTATACTAAAAAAATTAGGTAACACATTTTTTTTTCCAGAAAACTCTAATTAATTTTCAAATTTTTTAAAATAGTACTTCTAAAAAAATGTGTTTTACAAAAAGGACTCTTTTAAACTGAATGAAATACTAATTAAAAACTTCTAAACTAATTAGACTAAGAATTAAAAAGTTCTAAAAACAACTAAACACTAAAAAACGCAGGGAAGAACTTGAAATATGCGATTTTTTTATTATTTTCAATTTAAAGCAGTTTCTCAAAAACACTAATAAGAATGAATTTTAATGAAATTTTTCACTAGATCATGAATAAAATAGTATGAATAAAATACAAAATATATGCATGATCAAGGAGTGACATGTGGGACATTATTGGCCATCAGATTAAATAGATAAGTACCATATGCTGCTCGATATGACTCAACAGTATAGAACTTGTCATAGTAATTATCTGAAAGATTGCTATCACATAAAATGCATGTGATGGCATACTCGCAAGAAATCCTACTATCCTGCCATTCTTACTATCAAGATCAACAAAGTAGCCATGCTTCCAGTCACAGGAATCATAACGATACTAGAGGCAATGCACTACTACCATGTGTAAGTTTTGTACTTCTATCTGACGCTCTTTAATATTTATAATTACCTCATGCACCATAATGTTAGTCATTATTTTCCCATTAGTCCTTCTTTTCTTGTAAAGTTTCATCAATATTAGACGAAGCTTCTTAATAAATGCGATTAAGGACTTGTCATGTATGAAAAAAATCCATGAATTAAAGTGTATCCACTATCATAGATTCTTCATCGGCTTTCATTGCCGCAAGCTCAACCCTTATTTTCTGGTTGGTTAGGAATGTCTTGCAAAATAGTGGCTAAGCATTCTGCGCAAATATCGTAACCAACCCAAACTAAAAAAAAATAAACATGCAATACAACATTAAACCGAATGAGTACTTAAACAAAAGAAGCACAATACTGAAAAGTATTATGTAAACTACAAAAGGGCATGTCATAGACTACTTTCTAAATGCATCGAATACTCACACATTATTTCTAAACGTGTTTCCATCTGCTGTAGCCAAGCTCGTGACATACAGTGCACTTGTATGGCACCACCTCCTTGTATTCTGTTATATGTCTCTTCACTTTAGGTCGCTTTGCTTTTTTAATTGACGCTGGTGGTAAGACGAGAATAAGGGTCTGAGGAGCGATGTATGAGACATTCAACCATCAGATGAAATGGATAAGTACCATATGCAACTTGATACGATTCAACTATATATAACTTATCACAGTAATCATCTAGAAGATTGCCCTCATACAAAATGCATGTGATGACATGCCTGGAAGGAATCTCGCAACCTGCCACTCTTCACTAGAGCATTTCATACTCTCAAGATCAACACAGTAGCTGTGCTTCCGATCACAAACTTTGTAATGATGGTAGAGGCAATGCATTACTACAATGAATGACTTTTATGCTTCTATCTTATGCTCTTTAATCTTTGTAATTATCTCAGGCACCACAATGCCAGTCATTTTTTCCTTGTTAGTCATTCTTTTCTCGTAAAGTTTCATCAACATTAGACAAAATTTTTCAATAAGTGAAATTAAAAGCTTGCCATATATGGACATAATCCATGAATTAAAGCACTCCACTATATTAGAGGTTAAGCAGTCATACCTTCTATAAAAAAAATGATTATTAGCCCAATGTATCAGTTATATCTTTTTTCATAATATATTCATATGCTTTTTTACTTTGCTTATGGATCTTTGAAATATAAAAATGACATTGTCATCTCATGGATGCTTTGGCGATGCACCACCAGTATGCACTAAGTTGTCCACCAAATTTCTTTGAAAAGTTCTCAATCAGGTGCTTCACGCAATATCTATAATGACAGTTATGCCATGTGTGAGGGACATCATACATAAGCTCATTGTGCCTATCTGATCTAATTGTCAATTGTTGTTTAATTTTGAACTTATCATCATCGTAGATATTTATTTGCTTCTTCACATGCCAAAAAACCATTTTCATGACTTTTTTATCTCCTTATTTACCACTCCAAATGATATAAAAAACATATCACCCGAAGCATTAATCGTGTGGGCAGACAACAAAATGGTCATGTATTTTCCTTTTAAGAAGGTATCATCTACCATAAGAAGTGGAGGATGTGTAACACATACTAATTATGTTTATTTTAACTTTAAATTTGAACAAAATTCAAGTTAAATTTAGGTTAAAATTGAGTTAAATGCAAGCAAAATTCAAGAGTTTAAGTTGAACTGACTCTAGTTAAATCTGTTATGAGCCGTAGATCTCATAGGAGATCCAATTTGACAATTTTGAACATAAGTTGGTTCAAAAAATATATTTTTCAAAATGGACCAGCATCAATTTTGGGCTTTTCAACTTGGATTAGATCCAAAATTTGATTTTTTTAAATTGACCAAACTATATTTTAGACCCAACCCAGAGTTCGTATGGGGCTCAGTGGGTCACGCCCAACCCAGTGGAGTGCCATGTGTGAATGTGAGGGCTCATAGGGGTCATGGAGATGGCCAAGGGTTTTTATGAATTTTGAATGAGTTATATTTAGATCCAAACATTAATATTTGGATCCAATATGGATTTTGAATTTAATTAATGAATATGGAACCTTAACTTAAGTATTATATTTGATTTTAACTAATGATTATTGAATCCAACCCAATTGGAATTGGATATGATTCATGGTTTTCAGATTCAATCTTATTGGATTGGACTCATGTGATTTGATACCCTGGAGTCCATATGGATGAGACTCTTAACCATTTGAGAATGTTCTAGAAGAGGGTTGGATGCCTCCCTAGTGGACCCCACATTATCAATTAATGGTTAGTTTGTTTAGAAAAGTCAAAATTTAATAGACCAAAATAAGTAGGAGTTTTTAAAAGAGGTTAGGAGGTCTTAATGGGCTTTGATATGAGAGTTTGAATATAGAGGGGACTCTTTCCCCCATTCGCACAATTTTGGAGGGGAGAGAGACATACATGATATGGAGTCGGGTAAAGAGGGTTCATAAAAGAACCCCCTCACATGCCCCTCTCATTTTATCTTATCTCTATCTATCTTATCTCTCCTATTCCTAGTGAACCTTTATTTCTACTATCTTTTTCTTCCTATTTTCTTAATCTTGTAGTTTTTGAGCAGTCATTAAAGATTGAAATTATTTTTGAAATCAATACTATGCTTTAAAAAAGATTGAAAAATATGTTTTCGGTAAAACTATGCCCGAACGCCCAACCGAGAAATCGGGTAATGAAAAACACACAACTTCGTGTTCCTATATCATGTATGGTTAGTATGCCATTGTTATCAGCATGATCAAATGGATATTTATTTTCTTTCATGTGTTTACAGTATAAATCATGTTTTTATAAATTTATTTCAAGCGTTCTATAATGATTTAGCATGATAGCATCTTAAACTCGATATTACGAGTATAAATCATGAGTTATATGAATAGTTTAAAATAGGATGAATTTTTATGACCATGTAATATTTTCTATGAGCTTACATGGTGTGTAAGTACTGTGTATATCGGTAATTCATGATTAAAAATCAATATTACATGTTGATGCTTATGTTTTTCTTATATTTAGCATGTTTTATATTATGATGCACATGTCATGATTTTCCTAACCGATTTATTATTGTAGAAAACTTATAGCTCTCAAACCAAATCACTTGTGACCAAATCCTTTTATAAAGACCTTCTAGACATTTGGGAGGTATCTTAAAAAAAAATTGGGTCCTAGTTGTGGTAAAAAATTGATGGTTATGGCTACTGTAATACAAGACATAAATTATATCCTGAGTGTAGAGCGATTTTTCACAGACGATTTTATAAAAAATCCATTAAATCAATGATTTAATGTTTATGACTTTTTTGATATGTTATGGTTATTATGTGGATTAATCTGAAAAAATAATAGAAAAATCAGATTCATTATCTGAGAAACCGATAGTTTCACACAAGTTAGGTGAAATTCAGGATCCTGCAGAAAATCTGGATCTAGAACTGTCTCAGATAAGGTCTAGTACAGAAAAAATAGCAAATTCATATGATAGAGTTTTTTTATAAAATTAAATTAATTTGAAAGCTAACAAGTGTAGCTATCATTAAAAAAATTTAAAAGTTGAGATTACTCTCAGATTGACTCTAGTAACTACTTCTTTGTGAAGAAAATTTTTGTTAAGTTTTGACAGAATGAAAAAACAATTTCTAGTTCATGAATTTCTACGAGCAAATGAAATTGATTTTATTTGAGATGTCAGTTGAATATGAGAGCTAGCACCCTTTGATATGATTGTAAAATTTTGAGGGTTCGAATATGCTTGGTATGATAGTCTAACAGACCGATGAAAAACACAAAAATTCTGATGTATGTAGTCCCTGATGTGGGACATGTTATGTCTTGTGAACTTGCCTTGTTTTAAATCTTATGCTTTCTTTTAATATAAAATATTTATTAATAATGTATTTTCTAATATGTGATATTTCATATTTATTCTGTATGCAAGCATGTTAATGATTTATTTATGATAATATATGAGACTGTGTGTTAACATATGAGTTTTGAGCATGATGGACGAGCCATATAGTGTGCATTGGCAAACATATGATATTTTATGTAATTCATGGTTCATGCTATGATGAGTCTCATGCATCATATAGTGTTGTATGTGACATATGATGTGTTGTAAAGTATCCATTCATTGGGCTTGTGAGTGAGCCAAGTTCAGTGGAATGAAGAGTGCTAGTGAGCACCAAGTTAAATATATGATTGACATGTTCATACACACTTAAGCTCTAAAGAGGCATTGTTGGCTTATAGTGTCTATATTGGGTATGATTCGAGCTTGGTCTTGAATGACAACAAATGACCTATGTTGTGTTGTTATCCTTGAGGAAGACTGAGCTAAGAGTCTTAGTGCTGAGGGCACTTAAACAATTTTAATAAAGAATACCTAGTAGTGCATTCAAATCATGACTACTTTGGAGAGAGTGATCGGTACACATGATCGAAGAAAGTGTTGTTAATTCTTTTAGACAGCAAAGGCGTCTCCATGGGTCCTCCATCCTCAAACGTAGGGGACCGGGCTAAAAAAAGTCTTAGGTAGGTAGTCCATCACTCTGAAGAGTAGGAATTGAGATTCTGCATGGTTCACTGTGGGTTTTCACGGTCATGGGCCGCCCTAGTAAAAGTTTGTACACTCTTCGAATCTTTGTAGTAATTAAAATACATAGAATAATAAACCCCTCAAATGATTGCTAAGTGAGAGTTAAGTACCAGGAGTGTACTCTCATGGACGGAAAGAGAAACAATGTAACAATGCATTAAAATGTTCACAAGTACATCAATGTCATATGTTGTATTTATGTTTATACATTCCATGCATATTTTGTGATTCCATGCATAGGTGTTGAATATTAGCATACTTGATTCTGTATTTGCCTATGATCTGGATTTCTAACAGGTTGCATATACTCTTACTGGTGTGTAAGATTTGTTAATTATAAATACATGTGTGTCTATTGCTTATTTGAAATCTCGATCCATGTTATAAATGATTGTACGCCATGAAATTATCATGTTATAAATATTTTTAGATTATTGAAAGATGTACGATATATGTGCTCTATTCTTTCTATACCTATGTTGTGTGATGTTTCCTAATGAGGCTGTTGTTAATACCCTTACTTTTAATATTTTTAGGTAGCGAGTAGGATGGAAGGTGATGGCGCGAGGCTCAGAATGGTGCCAAGAGAGTCAAATTCTTTTTAGGCTTCTGGGAGGACTTGATTTATTTTTATTAATTATAATTTGAATATTTTATTAAACTTGTAAACTCTGATTAAGTGAGATTAGTACTTTGAGTTATTTTGATTCAATTAATGGTTTGATTCAGTTAATTCTAGTCTTGCATGTGTGAATTGAAAACTAAAACCTTTCCAAGGCTTTAACCGTGTTTAAAAGAGTTTCAGCTATATTTTTTTAAAATCGTGTAAAGGGATTTAAAAAAATCTTTAAATTTTTAATTTAAAAAATTAAGGTATTACAGAGCATCCTTTGACAAACCCATCGATGTATGGCCGAAAGGATAAAAACATGTACACAAATCTGCTGTCTGTATCAGTCTCAATGAACGTTATTGATCCAATGTTGGCCATAATCAAATGATGACAATAAGCGGAGGCATCCTGAAGGACTCCTCAAATGAACCATATAGCATCAACCTAGTCAATTCACGTCCACACCATATTTGTTTATAAGAAACCTCTACACCTACATTACGACTATGATCATTCATGATGTCTCTTGGAGTCATCTTCGGGTTATCGTGCAAGCATCTGTGAATAATACATGAAATTCACTTCAAAGATACTTTTTTCTCAATAAGGTTGCCCACTAATCCACCACATATATGCTCGCTTTGATACCTTTTCACTTTAAAGAACGTTGCTCCATACATCTTTGTGTAGTGGATCTTCAAGAGGCAATCTACCATAGTTAGTAGGTTGTTTCTCATACATACGAGAGTGACTGTTACTGCAGCTTTTTATAAAATTTGCTTTGAGGTTATTCCTAACCACATGATCTTTCAAAAACTTGTGATACTGCTCAAGATCAGTAAACTTTTTGCCACAAGCAATTTTGCGATTGTTTGACTCTGTTGATAGGTACTGGAACTGCTAGCATTCGTTAAGTTTTTTGTTGTACAACTGAAAAGTTGTTGTATCAATTATTTTCAATTGCTCTTCATTGAATGAGAATCCATTTATTGAGAACCAAGGGTTTAACTTTCCAAATGTCATTAGCGTATCGTTCTCTGTAACGCCCCAACTTTTTATAGTAAAAATTTTGGAGTAAATTTTTTTTTTTGAAATAGCGGAAGAGCGAAAAACACAAGTCAGGTGCATTACAGGGTAAAACAGAGAGGTAATAAAAGTATAACATTCATTAATTAAAGCATTAATGTCATTAATTACATCCCATGACAAAAATGTAAATCTACTAATCAGAGTTCAAACAGAAAACACTGAATAAGTGAGATCTCTTGGCTACTTCCATACACGACGCCCATGATACTCCGATTCAGTTGCTTCCTGAAAAATATTTAAAGCAGAAGGGTCAGACTCCCCTGTCTGCGTAAGAAGCATTATATTCATATGTGGTGCTCAGTGTCCTGTGTACAAATATGTGCAACAACTGTAGATATAACTAACATGAAAATTTATATCATTCTAAAGAAAAGATTATGCTTTCTAATTCATGATACAGTGCAAAAGATAACTGAATTAAAGATACAATTATTCACATTAGCAAAATCTGTAGATTCTAAAAGTTTTACGAAAGTCATATCAACAGTACACCATTATTCAAGGATGAGTATTTCATTTAACTTAAATTATTTAATGTTTATCCTACTCTTACCCTGTGGGTACGCACAGACATAGACCTCGTAGCGGACCGAGACCATACGGGGGTCTATTATTTAATAACCCGTATGACTAGCCATACGGATATCCAAAAGAGGATGGTTAATGACCGAGAGAGAACTCTCCAGTGGCTAGAACAATAATTAGGATGCACCCTGTACTTATGCAGAAGACTTGGATCTACCACCTAGGACGCATTGGTAGTCCTGGCCCCCTAACTTCGTGGACTGGGGACCCGGTGAGACGCCTAGCTCTCACGAAGACAATAACGTCCATGAAGCTTGTACCACCTACCCTCTCCAAGGTAGACCATGGGTCCGGTAACATATACCGTCATTCAGGTATACCCAGAGCCCAGAGAATCCGGTAACATATACTGTCTTTCAAGTATACCCAGAATCTCAAAAGTTTTATTTTTTTTTATATTTCATTTCACAATTTCTTTATAATCATGTGCGAACCATCGCACCACAAGGGGTTCGGTAACATATACCGTCTTACAAATGTACCCATAACCCAGCAAGCCTCATGATTTGGCATACATTTTTATTATTTTATTTTATTTTATTTTTTTTCAATTATGTCCTTATGCGAGCCCTCGCACCACAGGGATTTCCAAAATCCCGAACCCAGCTCGGGGTTCCAAGCCTTGTATGCATTCGAGAACTAGAGCTTTATAAGCACCCTCAAAGTAACATTTCATAGAACATGGCTTGACTTGAAGCCCATAGTGTCATCTAAGTTAGGAGCATGGGTGTATGCGCTTGCATCCCACGTACCAAGCCATCTATGTGGCACAATAGTATCATATATATATATATATATATATATATATATATCCAAGGTACGCCCAATAGAGAAGTCACATGGACTTCAACCAACAAATCAGCTGTCATAAGCCTAGTTAGTACCAAAAATGAGGATTCATCCCAACATACACAAAAATGGTACAGCGTCGCATCCGATGTCGGAGGTGGTGGTGAACCCCCGCCATTGACCGAATTGTGCCAATAGTGGTCTGCGCCACAACTCATTCCATTGCTGCAGTCCTGCAAGACTGGCCCGTTCCCGACTAGTAGTGCATACACAACAACATAATGATACTTGCCACCCAACCAAAAGGGTCGCAACTCTGGCCGAACCCAGTGGCTCACGTCGGTTTTAGCCGGATCCGGTTCTGTCAGTCCGTAGCATCTCAGCCGCTGTTGGAATCGGCTCAGGCCCCCAAACAAAATGTTGGGTTACCCAGCAAATACCCACACCGTTTGGTGTGACCATCCTGCATCGAGCCACATCGATGCAGGACAAAAACGAGTTGACCGAATGGGTCAGTCGGCCCACTGTCCTAGGTAACCAAGTGAGGCAATGGTCAATTGACCCTTGTTGACGTTTTTTTTTTTTATGCTCTTTATATCTGCATATATTTTGAATTTTATATATGTGAATGCTTTCTTTAGAATTGAGATTATTCACTGAAACGTCTTATATTGCAGATCTTTTTCCTTGCCAAGAACATCTCAATCCTAAAATTTGTTACATTAGATCTACGACAATTGTGGGGATGGATTTGAATAATTCAAAAACACCCAAAAAGGAAAGCCAATATTTACTGCATGGTTAAAATGTATAGGAAGTGCCTTTTCTAATTTTTCCTAGTAAAAATTCTTTTACCATGGTTGCTGGAACCACCTACCTAGCTTGAGAAGATTTGTTGGAAGTTGTTTTGTAACTCAAAGCAATGTTTTTTTTTTCATTTATCTTCATGAGAAACGTGCAGCCAAGGACTCCAAATTTTCAACTTCCATTAAAAGAAAACAATTTTATAATAATACCACTACAGTTTACCAATTTTCATTACCTTATAGCAATGCATTTTCTATAGTTTCTTAAAACACAAATATTTTCACCTTCAGCTTATTCATTTGATGAAAAATAATCAAGTCAAACATGTAAACACTTTCTTCTCATCAAAACCAGGGAAATACTAAGAAGGCCCCTTGTCACATATCCTATGCATAAGAACATGTACGTATAAAATCAATAAGTGTCCTAATCTTCTCCTTTTTATGACTAGATAATCTGATTCTTTGTCAAGTGTAAAACAGATATAATGCCATACACATGTGTGCACAAACACACCTCACGTACACACATACATATAACAGATACATGACTTTGAAAACTAAAATAGAACAATGCCCATAACACATGAATCTGAAAGCTAAAACGGAATAATGTCCACAAGGTCATAGATAGAAACATACATACATACACAGATCATACAACATAATGTATGCCATCTTGCCCCCAGAAATCATGTTTTTAAGCAAGCCATCATCAAAATAAAAAAATCAGTGAATAAAACCATCCATACTTCCCGGATACATTTGTATGTCAAAGCATGAACCAAAATAAAACGTTTACTTTCTCAATACCCCTTAATAATGGGTTACTATATATATATATATATATATATATATATATATATATATATATATATATATATATATATATATATATATATATATATATATATATATATATATATATATATATATATTGCTTTTTCTTTGTTGTAGCAACACACCAAATCGTGTGCACACTTGTAACAGTATCATGCGACCCCTGTGGCTGCCACAGCCAAGTTGTTGGCTGAACTTCCTTAGGTCATCATGTGAGTGAATGGAGGGTTCGACACACACCCAATCTAGTGCCATCCATACTCAAGTCGATAGAACTACAGTCATATTTATGCTGCAGGGCATCGAGCACGCACATACAAATTAAAATACTCCTTACCTCTTTGGAGTCTCGCGATGGCAACCACCCCACTTCCTTATCTTCAATGAAGCGGCACACTATGTCGCTAATGGAGGTCCACTTGCACAGCAATAGGAGGTTTACACGTCCAGCAAGAGAGGTCCAAACTCACGAAAATGGAGAGAGAGAGAGAGAGAGAGAGAGAGAGAGAGAGAGAGAGAGAGAGAGAGAGAGAAGGAAAATATGAAATGTTTTCTCCTTCTCTACTTTAATTCTTTCTCTCCCCACTTAGAAGAGTTTTGTTTTTTTTAAAACCTAACTTTCAACCCACCTTTTTAGTGGGTGTTTGGAAGTTCCAACATTGTCCCACCCTCTCATTTGTAAAAATACCCTAAATTTCAAAATTTCTCTCTTTTAGTGGTACCCTCCCCCATTTTATGGGATTGTTCCTTGTTTCTTGAGAAAAGAATTTAAAAACACTCCCACACGTTTTTGGTGGGAGGTGGTTATGAAATAAAGTTTATATATATATATATATATATATATATATATATATATATATATATATATATATATATATATATATATATATATATATATATATATATATATATATATATATCGTCACTTTCCTGTGCAAAAAGAAAAATCCATGCACAGGGGGTTTTAAACCAGGGTTTTCCACTAAAGGGGCAACAAACCCCACCACTTGTGCTATGTTGCTTTTCGTTGCAATGTGTATGAATTAAATTGTATTTAACCCTTTCAATTTCGTTTCAGATTTCATGAAAAAGCAATATTTTTTTTTATGTGGCTCCCCACAACCGTTCATCCTACCACTACACCGCACCATCACTTGGTGTTTACTTTTGTGAGAAAATTCTTTTTATCTCATATTTGGACATTTTTCCTTGTTGATGGATTTCTTCCAATTTCAGGTGGATTTTTCACCCGTTGGTTCTAAACTTGCCCTCTCTTACCCTGCATGTGCTTCAGATCTCACGCTATCATCCTGAAACCATCGGGTTTCCCATTGGGCCCTGTGAGTCGGGTCGGATCTTGCCAAGATCCGGATCCAAATACCACTTGTGAGAGTTTGTTATCGGTTTCATTCTAGAAACCTCAAGTCATAAAAAATGTACTGCCTAACTTGAAATCTGATTATTTCACATAAATGCCCCACTTTTATTCATTTAGAATTTCATAAATTTCACGAGTTTTACATCAAAGTTGGCATAGTTCATGGGGTACAAATGCCTATACCCTAGCTCATAACTCTCTCTCTCTCTCTCTCTCTCTATATATATATATATATATATATATATATATATATATATATATATATATATATATATATATATATATAAATTTGAGGACTGTGGGCTCTGAGTCGAGCCATGTTCCGAGAAATGCTATCTTGATGCGGTGCTCATGGCACCCTGGAAAAAAAAATCATACAATGTGTGTGAAACCCAAGGCGTGTTCAGGATTTTTTAGAATCCTTTGTGGTGCGATGACTCGCACAGGAAAATAATTGAGAAATCAAATATGAGATTTTTGAGGCTCTGGGTATACCTGAAAGAAGGTATATGTTACTAGACCCCTCGTAGTGCGATAGCTCGCACTTGGTTATAAAGAAAATGTAAAATGAAATATAAAACATAAAACCTTTGAGACTCTGGGTATACCTGAAAGACGGTATATGTTATCGGATTCTCCGGGCTCTGGGTACACATGAAAGATGGTGTATGTTACTGGACCCATGGTCTACCGTAGAGAGGGTAGGTGATACAAGCTTCGTGGACATTCTTGTTTTCGTGATAGCTAGGCGTCTCACCGGGTCCCCAGTCCACGAAGTTAGGAGACCAGGACTACCAGTGCGTCCTAGGTGGTAGATCCAAGTCTTCTGCATAAGTACAGGGTGCATCCTAATACTTGTTCTAGCCATTGGGGAGTTCTCTCTCGGTCACTGACCGTCCCCTTTGGATATCCGTACGGCTAGTCATACGCATTATTAAATAATAGACCCCCGTATGGTCTCGGTTCGCTACGAGGTCTATGCTTGTGCGTACCCACAGGGTAAGAGTAAAATAAACATTAAATAATTTAAGTTAAATGAAATACTCATCCTTAAAGAATGGTGTACTGTTGATATGACTTTCGTAAAACTTGTAGAAACTGCAAATTTTGCTAATATGAATAATTGTATCTTTAATTCAGTTATCTTTTGCACTGTATCATGAATTAGAAAGCATAATCTTTTCTTTAGAATGATATAAATTTTCATGCTAAATATATCTGCAGTTGTTGCACATATTTGTACACAGGACACTGAGCACCACATATAAATATAATGCTTCTTACGCAGACAGGGGAGTCTGACCCTTCTGCTTTAAATTTTTTTCAGGAAGCAACTAAATCGGATCATCGTGGGCGTCGCGTATGAAAGTAGTCCAGAGATCTCATTTTTTCAGTGTTTTATGTTTGAACTCTGATTAGTAGATTTACATTTCTGTTATGAGATGTAATTAATGACATTAATGCTTTAATTAATGAATGATATGCTTTTAGTACTTCTCTGTTTTACCCTGTAATGCACCCGACTTGTGTTTCTCTTACTTCCGCTATTTAAAAAAAAAAAAATTTACTCCAAAATTTTTACTATAAAAAGTTGGGGCGTTACATTCTCACCCACCAGTATTTGTTCCAAATCATCACTAATTTAGTCATCCCCTATCATTTCTGAGACCAACTCAGCTGACATGGTTTACTCAGAATCATCGCTATCATCTGATTCTGCACTGTGGTCAACATCTCTACTAGTGCAAAATGACTGATCAACTTCATGAAGTAAATCAAACTCATTGTATCTAGGACTCTCTTTGCTTCAAAAAATGCAACATTCCTGCATTAGCAACTTTCAAGATTAACAAAAAAAAATAATACCTTTATTTTAAGCTTAAATTAGAAAGATCATCAATCTTTACCTAGATTTTTCATCTGTATTGGAAGGTTGGGTGTCATACAACATCATGCGATGAAAATCATCGACACTGGTTTGTCCAAGTGGTTTAACATTGTTTGCAATGATTTTCTCATCATTAATTGGTGGGAATAGTGAGATGTTTTCCAGAAGAGTGAACTCAATAGCTGGTGGTTGAGATAGATGTACATTATCTACAAGATTTTCATCATTTCATTCTTGTATATCACTTTCCACCACGTCTTGTACATCATTTTAGACTACCACTTGATGTTTAACTATGCATCCTCTAACTTCTTACTTAACATTACAAACATTGTCAATTTATGTAGCTTTACTAGCAACTAAGTAAATGTTGCTCCTATATAATATAACATTGATTGTATATCATCATCTTCAAAGAGATGTATCCATATATCTTCACCATCCAATTTTGGAGTACACTTATACTGTAGGACTGTTGACTTTTTCATATATCCGATTTTACAAGACATTAATGTTACAAATTTCTTATAGTTGTTGTTTTTAGAGACCATTATAGATCTCTAAAGGAAATGCTCAGTGCTACAAAAATTTATAAATATCATTTCAGCAGCCATCATAACTATCTATACCAACCACATAACGTATCACTCAGATAATAACTCTGAAAACCAACAATGCACAATAAACCGGAATACTACCACAATCAATCCCCATTCAATGCTTGTGCACAGTCTACCCTAACCACATCTAATTAAATGAATGTGCCCTAACTCAAATCAAACAGAGATAAATATTGACAAAACCACTGAATATTGACAAGTAGTAAACAAAAACAAGTAACTATATACAAAATTCCTAAAGATCGTAAGCCTTAAACAATAAACGAGAAAAAAAAGATACTACAACCTTAATAGCTAACTAGAGAAGTGGAGGAGAAAGATACTGTAACCTTACATGAGATGGAGCGAACAATTTTCACAGGAATCATCGGAAGGATTGGGGTTCTAGAGGAAGAAAGAGGAGGATTGAGGTTATCGCTCTATTCAAATAAAAAAAAACGAAAACCTAAATGCACATTTATATGAGACAAAAATTCGCAAGATAAAGAAATTTTGCAATACAAGTGCGATTCAAATAAGAAATTTTGCAATATCGAACTTTCACAAATATCTTGAAATTTCGCAATAATTCATGCAATACACATCCACAATTTTGCAATTTCATAAATTTTATGATTTTCGCAGGTGATAGAGCGGAACCCGTCACGAGTTTCACAAATTGTTTAAAATTTTACAATCTTTTTTGGAAAATTGAAACCATAGGTGCAATTAATTGACGAGTTTCGTAGGTATATTATTTTAGAGTCATGATATGCAAAAATAAAAAATTCATACTTAAAAAGAGATAAAAATGTAAAAAAAAATTGAAAACTTGCGAGATTATTCATTGGGTGAATTTGGTAAATTGTAGGAAGAATTTTTTAAAATGCATCATTTTGCCGTACAATACTATTATTGCATTGTCAACTCTAACTGTTGGACAAGGACAGCTACCTAAAAGGAGTGGGGGGTGTGGTCAATTGGTTGAATAAAACGATATAGAATCTTCTGGTCATTGATTGGGCTGAGAGGGTGCCTTGTGCGACGCTTCGACTCAAAAGGCAAATCAAGCATACATATAAAAAGGTTTTCATAACGTCGGGGAAATGAATGCCGTTCATCGTAGAGGTGGACGGTTGTGATGGGGATCTCCACTTTGCCGCGTGACACGATGATCGTTGCCTTTCGTCGATACCAGGGGCCCATTCCGCTTTCTCCTTAGATTCTCCAACAACCTTTTGGATTCACTGAAAGTCCATTCAATACTTAATTATTTAAGTTGACTTATCAACAGCCATTTTTTAAGTGGATTTTTGTTGAGAAATTAGTGGCTGCAAAATGGAGCCGCTTCCACGAGTACGGATCGGATCAAGTGATATGCCAAGGCACGTTTCCTTTGTGTTATGACATCCAGATCCAGGTTTACGGTGGGGCTGGCCAGCCTGGCCTCAATACACTTTTGATGCCATCATGATTAACAGTTATTATGCCAAAAAAACTTGTTAATGTGATAAGGGATGTCAATGGGTCGGGTTTGACCTATAGGGTCAGGGCTTGATGATAAATAAGAAGGTTTGAATAGAATTCCGGTCAGACCCAAAGAGTCCGACTAATATATGGATCCGTTATGGTTTGTAAAATTTCATACTAAACCCGGGCTCTCGATCGACTCTTGACTAAGATTCATAATTTTTCATTGTAAAAGAGATAAAAAAATATAAAATTATTGAGTACGGTTAGAGTCTGGTTCATTTAATCATTATAGGATCCGGGTATGGTTTCTTTTATGATAGATCCGATTGATCTCTCATCTAACATCTCAAATCAGGTCTGGGTCTGATTCTACCTGGATTTGAACCGAACCTAACCGGTTGACACCCCTAAATGTGATCTCTCTATGCTCTATGTCACATGGAAATATGACCAAACGCGGTCGGACACATTGATGGTAATAGACACTGACACCACCGAGGTGGTATCTCATGTGGTAAGCCAGGTCCTGTGTGGATCGAATCCTTCTTCCACATGGGGCGGCTGTTGTTCTGGTAGGGGTCCGCTAAACCTCAGCTTGCCTAAAAAAAACTACCACGTACGGACAATATCTGTCCACTACTGTGGCTTTAAAACCTCAAGGAGTACGTTTGAGTTCCGGGAGATCCTTAGCTCTAAGATCCGAAGATCTCTAGTACAACACCTTCCTGAAGAGATCGGGTTAGAGAGAGAGAGAGAGAGAGAGAGAGAGAGAGAGAGAGAGAGAGAGAGAGAGAGACCTATGGATTCGGAGGGAAGATAGCCTAAAACAAGAATATCAAATCTTGGTGCAATGAGATTAATTTCTAGTGTGGGAAGGAGGTCAGATCGATGTATACGTCCACGGATATCCGTGGCATCCAAATGCCCCAGAAATGACTCCATTTTTTTATCATCCACTGAACCTTCTGAACACGGATCTTGGGTGTGTATAACAAAACAAGACCCATATCAAGGTAAACAAATATTCAAAAAAAAAGAGAGAGAGCAGCTAGGCCTAGGAGTTTAATAATAAAATATCGTTACAGTATGTGTAGTCACCATCACTTGCGACAGACTCTGGAATCTGGATGCCTCTAAATCGTCCCTTGGTCTTACGCTTGGTGTCATGCGATAAAGAAACAAGCCCCGTCTACTGAATAAGAGGAGAGAGACTGTCATTTTGACGCTCTCCCTTAAGTGTAACCCAATTAAGGGGGACAGTTTCTCTGCATCAAACCATAGGCATGGCTGAAGAAGAAGAAGCAGCAGCAATCCCCCCTCTTTCTTCTCACTTCTCCCTTCCAGTGGACTCAGAAAACAAGGCCACCGTGTTCAAAATCTTCTCCTTCTCCAAGCCCCACATGCGCTGCTTCCACCTTTCCTGGCTATCGTTCTTTGCCTGCTTCGTCTCCACGTTCGCCGCCTCGCCTCTTATGCCCATCATCCGCGACAACCTCGACCTCACCGCCGCCGACATCAACAACGCGGCCATCGCCTCTGTCTCCGGCGCCATCGCCTCCCGGCTCGTCATGGGCGCCCTCTGTGACCTCATGGGGCCCCGCGGCTCCTGCGCCACCCTCTGCGTCCTCACCTCCCCCGCCATCTTCTGCGCCGCCCTGATCGACTCCCCGGGGTCCTTCGTCGCCGTGCGCTTCATCATAGGTCTCTCCCTCGCGAGCTTCGTCTCCTGCCAGTTCTGGATGAGCTCCATGTTCGGCACCCGCATCGTCGGCCACGCCAACGGCTTCGCCGCCGGCTGGGGCAACCTCGGCGGCGGCGCGACGCAGCTGCTGATGCCCTTGCTCTACGACCTCATCCACAAGGCCATCGGGGTGACGTCGTTCACCGCCTGGAGGGTCGCCTTCTTCGTCCCCGCGCTGTTCCAGTACCTGATGGGAATGTCCATCCTGATCTTCGGCCAGGACCTCCCGGACGGCAACTACGGCCATCTCAAGAAGAAGGGGAAGAAGGTCGTCGACAGCCTCCCCAACGTCATCTACCACGCCGTCACCAACTACAGGGCGTGGATACTGGCGTTGACGTACGGCTACTGCTTCGGCGTGGAGCTGACGGTGGACAACATCATAGCGCAGTACTTCTACGATCGGTTCGATCTGCAACTGCACACGGCCGGTTTGGTGGCCGCCAGCTTCGGGCTAGCGAATCTGTTCTCGAGGCCCTTGGGTGGCATGCTCTCCGATTGGATGGCCAAGAGGTACGGAATGAGGGGGAGGCTCTGGGGATTGTGGGCGGTGCAGACGGCAGGTGGGCTTCTCTGCGTTCTGCTGGGGATGATGAACACCTTGGCCGGCGCCATCGCGGTGATGCTCGTCTTCTCTCTGTTCGTTCAGGCCGCTTGCGGCCTGACTTTCGGCGTTGTGCCCTTCGTCTCACGCAGGTCGGTGCTACCGCTGCCCCCATCTTTTCTGTCTCTCTCTCTCTCTCTCTCTCTCTCTCTTTTTTCCTTCTCTTTACAAAACAGGGGGAATATTTTTGGAGGTATTTACCCCAGAGATACAAAGGCAGCCATGTGAAGCGGCACACTCAAAGTGTGCAGTGTGATTGCACCTGACCTGATGTGCTCTGGAGATTGTGTTGTGGAAACCTTCCCCAGTCAGTGATTCTCCAAATATAAATAATTGGTACAAGGATTGTCGTGATGCAATAGGTAGGACCGGTAGACCACGCAATCAAAATTCAATTCCTTAGTTTGGGTAGCTTTTAAAGCACAAGTTCAATCAAGTTGCAAGTCCTTGGAAATTTCCAACAATTCACATGAAAAATTTCAAACCTTGGTTACAACTTGATCCACCATCCTAATTTTTTCTTGAAATTCTTGTTTTTTTCTTTTCCCTCTTGTATATATATTTTTTATAGTCAAGCATCGGGGCACAACGCGTTTCGGTTTTTGTCATGACCTTATGGCGCCTGAGATTTTCTGCATATAAGTCGCTCACTAGCTAACCAAGTTCCTCGTAGACCTTGCTAGTTGGTATGTTCGAGTCTTGGCTCGCCGAGCCCAATTTAGGAGCTAAGCTGAGCTTTTTCACGAGCCCAACAGCTAGCGAGCTCCTCGTTTCGTTTCCCAGACCAAGCTTGAAAGCATGGAGTCTGGTCAATTTCCCATAACCAGCTCGTTTGGCTACAACCATGTTTTTTCAGGTCGCTTGGGATCATATCGGGGATGACTGGAAGTGGAGGAAACGTGGGTTCTGTCGTAACGCAGTCGATATTCTTCAGCGGCTCCCAATTTTCGACGGCGAAAGGGATCACCTGGATGGGGGTGATGATTGTTGCATGCACACTCCCACAGCACCTCATTTACTTCCCACAGTGGGGTGGGATGCTCTGTGGACAGTCCTCCAAGCCCGGTTCGACCGAGCAAGACTACTACTTGAAGGAATGGAATTCTCGAGACAAGGAAAAGGGCTACCATGAGGACAGCTTGAAGTTTGCAGACAACAGCAGGAGTGAAAGAGGAAGTAAGCAGGGGTCGGTGCATTCACCTTCCATGGTAGATGTATCCCCTAATGGAGTTTGACTCTTCTTTATTTCTTGCCAAACTTATGTGGCTTTTCTTGTATTCCACACACACACACACACACACACACAGTAGGAAAAATAAAGGATGATGTGGTCCGTTGCTCATGTGATAACAAGTGAGTTTCGTAGTAGATTCTCCTGCAAGCAGTTTGTTAAAAGTGTTCTTCGGCCTTTTGCCAGCAATTAATGTTTAGTATCATTTCACCCACAGTGAGTTCGAGTAATCTGGCCATTAGTACTGTTTTTTGTGCATCACTCAAGATTATATATGCCATTCACATGGCCAAATATTCAAACAGTGAAAGTGAGGGCCATTGTCTTACTGGTTTGTTTGGAAGATTAAAGCATCCACAAAGACTCCCAATGGTACTTTGCCTCTTTTCTTGGTAAGTAGTTTCCTGTTTGTTTCTACCTTGCTGCAAGGGAAGGACGCACACCTTGGGTATCGATGTCGTAACATCTTTCAACTTGAATGGTTTAAGTCGACCCACCTAGCCACGTGTGTGGAGCTCCTAAGGATACTTAAGTAGCCTGCTAATTGTATATCAGGCGACTGCATCCCTATCTTAACCCGAATTAACATGAGGGGATGCAACTCGCTCTGTGGGCCTAATAAGCTCCCAGAGCATGCAGGTCAGCTGGGACTCAGATAAGTCAGGATCCAGACACAATCGGGACCCATTATCTTTGAATACAGTAGAAGAAGTCAGCAAATGGGTTCGAACTGGTGTTGTCCAGCCACATCTACATCCACAAACAAACCAAATCATTCTTACAGATCCATACTATGCTGGTTGAAAGGAATCTGAAAATGGATTAGGTCTTAACACATATCTTGGTCCATAGTCTGATATTGACCATGGCATTCTAATTTTGAACATCCTCAAGACTTGGCTACGTTTGAGCTTTGGGCCTCAAACTAAACCTTGTCCTTTTGTAAAGAATAGGTGCAGCCCTATGATTCTTAAATGACTAGATATGAAAAGTACAAATAAACAAGAAAATAAATAAGTAATAGAAAAAATGCACAAGATATACATGGTTTTGCCGAAGCATATATTCATGAGGCAACAAATAAAGAGAGATTCTTCAACCAAACCAAAATGAGATATCTCATACGGGTGCAAGCACAAACTCACCCAATTAACAAGCACTTGGGTTTGGGTCATGTAGGGTCGAGAATAAAATCCCAAACCATTCTCCAAAAAAAATAAGAATAAAATCCCAAACCATTCTCTAAAAAAAAAAGAATAAAATCCCAAACCCAAACCACGTAATTTGGAGGGTTATTAGAATATACTTTTATGAAATGAGTACCCGGAATAAACCTTCTCACGTCCGTTAACCTACTTCAACGTGAAAACTTAGCAGCGCCAGTACTTGATTATATGCAGTGAAGATTTCCTAAACTCTCTTTTCTTCGTAAGTAAATTGTATATTCAATTCATTTTTTATCATAGTATTCTATTCAGAATCCATGTCACAAAGACGTGGATACATGTATATGTGACTCATATACACAATATTTTTTTATATTTACATGGTGAAACCACGGCAGGATCAAAGACCTAGCCGCGCTGGCTTTGTTTGTCGTACTTACGATAGCTGACAACGTAAAACTCTGTGGACTCATCCCTTGCCCTCAAGGAGCGAAGCAAGTTATATGTTTTCCCCCCGAACACGCAGGTACATGTTCTCAGGTCTGAATGAGCGCCACGTATGTAAGCATGTGGTGCTTGTTTCCCCGTGTGTGTCAGCATCACTTAGCATCGAAGTCCGGTGCATTTGCAAAGACTTAAGTACCCCTTCTAGCCATTAGCACCATGAAACGACATTTCGAGTAAAGGACAAAAATGTCCTCCCACTAGAGTTTGCAAATACTTAAGTACCCTTTCTTGCAATTAGCGCCATAAAACGATGTTTTGTGTAAAGGACAAAAATGTCCTCCCACCAAAGTTTGCAAATACTTAAGTACCCTTTCCCGCCATTAGTGCCATAAAACGATGTTTCGAGTAAAGAACAAAAATGTCCTCTCGCCAGAAAGGGTTAAAATCATCATCATTTTCGCCCTAAGGAGTAAACTCCTCTGCTTTAACAGGAGCTCCTCGCAATATGTCACCCTAAACATTCAGGATCACCCTTTGACGATGCACCATCTACTGTAACAGGAGCTCCCTTTGACGACACAGCCTTTGCCGGCGTCTGCTACCGCCAGAGCACCCTTTGCCATCATTTGCTGCCGCCGGAGTACCCTTTACCGTCGTCTGTTGCCATCGGAGTGTAGTCGGAGCATCGTTGCCACCATCGGCTGCATCTACCTTCTAGGTGTTTCTCCTCCACTGTCGGATTAGCAAAACTTGTGTCCTAAAAGGTGAGTTTTGTGTAAGTTTTTGTTATGTAAACAAATCGATTTGTAAATTTGAATGTTAAATCTTATAAGTGGTTGTACTATACATGTTAAATAACACCTATTTTCATACTGAAACAAGAGTCATGAAGGGCAACGATATGTACTTATGAAGGCTAAATTTCTACAACGATTTGTAAGTTTGAAATTAACAAAGAGTTATATATTTAATACAGTAGCGATTTGTTTGATGCAACAATGATTTATACGTTTAAAGCAGTAGCGATTTATGATTTATGATTCATGATTTATACATTTAAAGCAACAATGATTTATACATTTAATGCAATAGTCATTTATGATTTACAGCGATATGTACTTATGAAGGGTTCGATTTCTACAATGATTTGTATGTTTGAAGGAGCGCTTTGTATGTTCGATGTAGCAACGATTTATACGTTTGAAGCAGTAGTCATGTGTATGTATGATTTATGAAGTTACCACGATTTGCACTTAAGTTTGCTAAATCGTACTACGATGTTTACTTAGGAAGCCAAAACGTTACAACGATATATACTTATAAAGGGTGCAGTTTGTACAACGATTTATACATTTGAAGCAACAACGATTTATACGTTTGATGCAGTAGCGATGTGTAATTATGAAGTTACCTCGATTTATACTTAATTTTGCTAAATCGTACTATGATGTCTAAGTGAATGACCCTTACCATCGCGATTTACACAATAATGTATGAAGGCCATGTGCTATCGCGATTTGCTTTTACAAACACATATCATTCTCGTCGCAATTTTGTAACTACAAATCCACATGATTTAAAACCACATTCATATACAAAAAATATTAGAATTTAGATAAAATACATCATGACCAATGGTTTGGCTTAGATACAATACATGACCATCATCAAGAAAGAAAACAGATATCATCACAAGTATGAAACCCACGTCCAAATTAATGATGAGCTTCTAATGCAATCCAGGTGCGGGAATGTGGAAAACTATTTATGGGAGAACATTTTCGTTAAACACATATCTATCTTTATGAGACTCCCATTTTTACAGAAGCGATCACCAAAACATCCATATCGTTCTTCGTCGAGTTTATTTCCTACTATAAAGCAATTCTATTTGCAGCTGCGGATATATCATCTCCAAGAAAACAAGCTCATTAGTAATGGCATGCCACAACACCATTTTCTTCGGGCTGAGGCTGATAGAGACTCAAGCAATGGTGTACCTTGAGAATATGCTTCACAAACTTCAGCTCAGGCACTATCCCCTTGAAGAGTCGATGGGATACATCATAAATCTCTTTTACGTATTTGTCAAAAAGTATATAGAAGACAAATACGTAAAAGCGACTTATGATGTAGCCCATCGGCTCCTTCAAGGGTTCAGTGACTGAGCTGAAGTTTGTGAAGCATATTCTTAAGAGTGCATCATTGCTGGAGTCTCTATCAGCCTCAGTCCGAGGAAAATGGTGCAGTGGGATGCCATTACTAATGAACTCATTTTCTTGGAGAGGATGTATCCACAACTGCACATAGAATCACTTTGCAGCAGGAAATGAACTCGACGATGAATGTTATGGATGTTTTGGTGATCTCTTCTGTAAAACTGAGAGTTGCTAAAAGATAGATATGCGCTTGACGAAAATGTCGAAGAGGGAGAAGAAGAAGAAGAAGAAAAAGAAGAAGAAGAAGAAGAAGAAGAAGAAGAAGAAGATGATGATGAAGGCAAAGGAGAAAGAAGAAGAAGAAGAAGAAGAAGAAGAAGAAGCTGTGTTGCCGTAGAAAAGAGGAAGAGAGGTTAAATAGACAAGGATTTTACACCTGGACAACTGGTCGGGTAAGGGCGGGTAGGGTTTTATATATATCTATACTAGGGTTCCAAATCGATTTAAGATATCGTTCTAAATCTTAATATTGATTTCTGTGTTAATTCTTCATATCAATTTGCGTTATTGTTTTGATTCTTAATATCGATTTATATGTTATTGTTATGATTCTAAATATCGAGTTATATGTTGATTCTGTATATCGATTTATAAGCTATCAACATGACTTTCCATATCGATTTGAATGATTCTATCAACAAGACTTTCAAAATTGTAGCTCTGTAGGCTAGATGAGACAATGATTTATGCATGTGAATGATACCTATTATAATGATTTGTACATGTGAATGATACATTATTAAACAGAATTCACGTGCTTTTTCGATAAAGCCATTTTCATGAATGGTGATGCAAAAAAATATTAACAATTCTATTGTTGTGGCTCACGATTCATGAAAATGGATTCATCCCAAAACTCTTTCTTTGTGAACGAAATCGATAATAGACAACACATAATATTTTACACATCGATATACATATCGCCTAAAATATTACAAATTGATACAAAAGTTCAACCTAATAGCTTACAAATCGACACTACAAAACACATAAAATCTTATAAATCGATGTACATATGGCAAAATATATTACAAATTATGTCATATCTTACAAAACCCTAACACTAAACCCTCAACCCTAAACCTAAATCCTAAACATTATACCTAAACCCTAAATGATGTATATAACGAGGTGTAAATTTGAAAGCTAGATGAGATAACGATTTGTCTGTATACTTGTATCACAATTTGTACTCATGCAAATAGCGATTTTCATCCAGTTGTGGTCGATATAGACGTCATTGTGTAGATCGCGATAGAACAATACATGGTATAACATCTTACAAATCGATACTAGAAAATACCTAATATCTTATTGTGCTCATTGCAAATTTTTTCTCTTTCTTTCTTCCTCCTTTTTGAGGGAAAAAAAAGAGGAGAAGAGAAACTCTTTGCAAGGTCTCACTTGACCTTTTAAAAAAGATGTTTTGAAATTAATCACCTCCGTTTTGAAATTTTGCGGAAAAAATGGAGATGGGATTCGCTCATCGGTACAACGTTCGACCGTTCTTGGTGCCTTTACCAGGGGTAATTGAACCAATAATTGAATCAATGCCTTTTGCTTTGCCTAAATTTGTCTAAGTGATTATTTTGAAATCCTAAATGCACATGGAATCAGGCTTGTGCTATGATTTTTGAACTTTGAGAAACGTGTATGCTTTTCTTAGAAATGTTTTAGAAATTTAGATTTTTTGAGTGATTTTGAACTAGGTTTGAAAAATATCCTTGAAGAAGTGGTTCATAAATTGAACTTGCTTTTGAAAATTGAATTTTTAAATCCATGTTTGAAGTGGATTTGAGATTGAAAATGAAGTTAGAAATTCAAAATTTTGAAGTTTGAAATTGATGAATTATAGTTTAGAAAAGTAAGTTCACTTCTGAAATGAAACTTAAAATTGAATCAAAATTTGAAATTGAGACTTTGAATTGATTTTGAAATTTGATTTGATGTTTGAAATCAGAATTGAATTTGAAATTTTAAACTTGATTCTGAAATTGCAATTGAAGTTTGAAATTGAAATAGGAATTTGAATTTCAAAGCTTGAAATTGAAATGAAAATTGAAGTCAAAATTGAATTTACTTTAGATTTTGAAAATGATTTTGGAAATACTTTGAATTTTGCAAATGATTTTGAATTTCAAATTCAATTTCAAAAAAATAGTTTTTGAATTTAATTCTTGAAAATGGAAAAGAAATTTAAAAAATCATGCAGAATTTTAAAAATAATTTGAAAAGATGGCAAACAATGATGCACCTCTATCTTAAATGATGAATGCATTGAAAGAATTGGTTTAAAATTGGAATTTAAAAGCAAATTTCATTATTTAATAGAATTAAAATAAGATTAAATTTTAATACATTTATGACTATGGTCACAAACATATTTTGATCTAATCTTTATTTAAATTCTAATAAAGAATAAAATATTTTTTTGTGCCTTTATAAGATTTAAAACAAAATTGATTTTTAATATATTCATGACCGTGGCCAAAAATATATCTCAAATTAATTTATATCTTAAATTTTGATGGAGGAAGAAAATGATATCCTTTTTTAGAAAATATGATGTTTCTCAGAAGGGACCTAAAGTGTAGGTCAAATTTTATTCCATAAGAGATAAAAATCCTAAGTATTGTTCATATTTTGACTATGGCCATAAATGTGAATTATTTACTTAGAGTCATTTACCTCTTATTAGAATGGTGCACATGTCATTCGTGTCATACCATAGTGCTCTTTAAAGAATAAAATGTCACAAGTAATTATGAAAATTTAAAGTGCAGCTATATGCTCATACATTCTAATCTAAACAAAAAAAAATAGAAATTCCTATTAATATGAAATCATTACAATCTTAAATTGAAATTGAATGTTGAAAATTTCTAATCTAGGAAAAGAAATCAAGATTTTCTATGCTTCCCTGCAAATATGAGACAGCACAAGGCAACAAAAATGCAAGATATAGAAAGAAATTGAAAATCATATGTCAACATGTACATGGTTGTACTAATGAAGAAATGCATACGCCTTTGCCTAAGTGCAATGCTTATGATAATGAAGAAATGCATATGCCTTTGCCTAAGTGCAATGCTTATGCTAACGAAGGAATGCATATGCGTCTACTTAAGTATGATGCTTATGCTAATGAAAGAATGCATATGCATCTACCTAAGTATGATGCTTATGCTAATGAAGGAATGCACATGCTAAAATTGAGATACATATGCTTATGATTAAGCTAAGATGGAAATGAAATGCACGTGATAAGATCGACATGCATATGCATATACTTAAGCTAAAATGGAAATGAAATGCATATGCTGCATATGATATGCTTTAAAATGAAAATGTGATGCATATATACAGTGAAGTGCAATAAATAGTGTATAGGAAATGAGATGAATGCACTTCTTGCTCTTGCAGGCTTTGATGAAGGAGACTCTATATTTGTGTTCAAGTTAGACAAATTTGGTGACTATTTTTTGAGTATATATGCAAGTTTGGGTCAGCAAAGCTCTAATTGTATTTACTGATGGTTGATTCGATGGTATACTATTGTCATCACCACAATATCCATTTAGCCTTGACAAGGCTTGAGCTGCATAGTTAGCATACAAAATTCTCTTGCTATTTGCACACTAGTACCAACACCCTATGATCCTCTTATGTCACTTTCTTTAGAAATGGAGTCATACTGAGGTAGTAGGGGTAACATATACCAAAGCATTTTGTAATTCATATTGAAACAAGAGCACAAGTAGCAGTTTGAAGAGAAGCATCAACAATTGCTGATACAAATTCCAACTCTGTACAGTGCACAATATCCTCATCCAATTTACTAAAATTTAGTATTTCAGATCTGATACTCTCAAACTGACTCAAAATAGAAAATATGTGTATCATATTTACAACAATTAAAACATATGGTTTGCTGGCATTAAGCAGGCTATCTCTTTTAAATTTAAGGGAAAGAAACATAAGGCAAGCATAAAGGGGAATGATAAGAAGGTTCCTGCAAAGTCATTAAATTTGAGAAAGTATGGAAGTATGAATCATGTTGAACTGAAGCATCATTCTAAGAAGCCTGACTTAAAGGCTATTACAAAGATGCTGGATAACAATACTGTTCTTTACCCTGATAAAAGATTTGGGAATCTCACAGGTATTGATGTTGGACATTGATTCTTTTCTCGGGCTGAGATGGTTGTTCTTGGATTTCATGGTCACTAGCTCAATGGGATTGATTATATGGGACCTTCCTACAACAAATTGGCTGAGTAGAGACATTTAAAGTTCCACTCATTGTCTCTATAGTTCTTTCAGGGATGTACGAGAATGATTTAGATAACTTTGAAGATGTTGTTTACACTGGTCAAGGGAGGGATGACTTGCTTGTTAATAAACGTCAAGTTAGTGATCAGGTGGATGATTGCTAAAAGGAGAAACATGTAATGTGTGATGCTTAATGAAAATGCTGCTGCTATGCGATGAACAGAATGACGATATATAGGTGATATCATGCAAGGAATGGAAGAAAGAACAACTGCTGCAAAAATAACTAAATTATAGTTGATATGATGCTGAATCGGATGTTGACATATACAGGAATGGCAACACTAATGAAATGAATGCAATGCAAACTGGAGGCATTCAAAACAGAAGGCAAAATGATACATATGATGAATTGTGGTGTTGAAATCGCACGGCAATCAAAAGTTAGATTGACAATGAAATGGCGTATGCATATATGATGAGAATGCTGATATGCAAGAGAATGCTTCTGTAATGAGATGCGACAAAGAATGATGCAATGATTCTGAGAAATAAAGTGGGAAGTCAATGCAGAAGTATCGCTGAATCGGAAAAGGGGAGAACTCAGTAGATACTAATATGATACTGCAATGCTGTTAGTGTTGTGTAAGTGAAACAGGAAACGAAGAAATGTCATAACGCACAGGAAGAATGTCATGATTTAAAATGCAGCACGCAATGGTTCTTCACTCAGCATCGAAGACGCTGATCCTGGATCTAATTCCTCTATTGCGGATGCGATGGATGATGCAATGCGAAATGGGGGCGGGGGGGGGGGGGGGTGAAGAGGGAAAATACAATGTCGTAAATGTGCAGTTAGAGCAAATGATTAGGAAATAAAACCAACTCAATACAGAATGTACATATGCACGAATTGAGCAGGCAAATGCGATGTTGAATGAGCAAATCACAAGGTCTGACATTGATGTTGTAGATCGGTTCGTTTTGAAGCGATCAGATACAGATGTTGGATTGAATCCGCAAGGCTTCAGATCGAAATATCAACATCGAATCAACTTTGATTGATTCAATATTTATAGTGTTGAATTTGCTTAAGGGAAAACACAGTAAATCGACAGAGAAATCACAGTGAAACAAGTAAAAAAAAATGCATGAACTACTGTTACGTGATGAAAGAGAATTTAGAGAAAGAAAAATATGATTGAAAACAGAAGTATTCACCACAGATTTGAGAAGGTAGGAGATGGAGCTTCTCTTTTGGCGCTGCTACCGAGCCGACCTCTTTCACCGGTGAAGAAGAGAGAACCAGAAAAAAGGAGAAAGAGAAGGGGAAAGAGAGGAAGAAAGAAGAGGAAGGAAAGGAGAAGGGTCCCTTGCGAAGAGGGCTCTTGGCAAAGGTCGAGGGTGCTGTATGGATGAGAGCCTCCTCCTTCGATGGTTGTTATATAGGAGGAGGCTGTTACACCCCTTTTCAAAAACGGTCCCTCAATGTTTCAAAAAAAATCAGAAAAAAAGGTTTTATTTTTAAGGTTTTTCAAAAGCCTAAGGTTTATTTTCTGTAATTTTTTCCCTTTTGCATTTTTTTGAAAGAAAACCTAAAATATAAGAGAAATGCGGGGGAATTAAGAGATGAGATCTAGATGAGGGTTTTAAAAAAATTACGAGCATATTAAATTTGAAAATTTGAGGACAAAAGAAGAGTTTTTGTAAAATAGCAGGGTTAAATTTAAAGTTGAGTTTCAAAAAATGAATCTGGATCTGAGGTTTTGAGCAAATATCGAGTTTGGATCTCGAATTGAGGAAACATGAGAGAGATGGATCCAAATGGAGATTGGATCTGGATAAAATACCTAAACTAATACAAATAATTGATTTTGGATTTTTGAAAATAGAAGATCCGGGCTCAGAATTGGATTTGTATACCCGATCTAGATTTGAGGTTTGATTAAGTACATAAAATAAAATTGGATTTTGGATCTTCAACAAGGAAATGAATCCGAGAAATGATTAGAAACTGACCCAATTGCTCAGAAGGTGGGTGCTACGGGCAAAAAGGGAAATTAATTTTTTTTTTTGAAAAAGTTTGAGGTGTTTACAAATGCTCCTCTTTGCTGTTAAGCCGGTTGAAATCCGACCTTAGTAGCAAAGTAAAATATATCAAATTTTAAAATGAAAATACCGCAGTCAGAAAGTCTGAACTGAGTGTGGAAGAATTGATTGTGAAAATGATTCTCAGGTTTATCACCTTATCCTGAATGGCTTGGAGAAAGACAAAATCCTCGAGAATGAAGTAATTGGATAATAGGAAATGAGAAAATCGTGATGAGACTTTTGGATGAAGATCCTAAAATTGTGATAAAGGGAGATTTTGATGAAGAATTCTCCTGACTGAGATGAAATAAGTTTTTTTGGAAAGATTCAGGTTTTAGCCCTTGACCTGGATGGGATGAAAATATCTCAAAAAGCTTTGATTTAGGTTTAACCCTTACCTGAATGAGAAAGAAATATATGGATTCCTCGTCAGAATGGGTGTAAACACCCCAAATTTTCACTCTTATCCAGTGCTTACATTTCATGTGTCATTGCATATCATTGCATTCATTCGGCATACCATTTCATTGCATTGCATAGCATTGCATAGCATTACATGTTATTGCATCTCATTTTCGAGATCCAGCACTCTTGTTTTCAAAACGTTCAATCCAGATTTGAGTTTTAAAGATTTCTTTCAAAATCAATTTAAAAACCTGGGTTTTTAGTCAACATTCTATCATTTTCCAACCCCAGGACCTCATATTTCAAAATATTTTCTCAGAAAACAATCTGGATTCATTTCAAACTCAATTTCAATTGATTTCAATTCTCAGATGAGACCCATTTAGGTGGTGTCACTTCTGGATTCCTTTACTTGTCAAAAATCTCCAAAAATTACAGAGTCCTAGTTAGATCGGGACTCTTTTTCCAGAGTCCAGTCGGATCAGAACTCTACTTTTCACTACCTTTTTACCTGCTTTCGGAGAAAACCTTTCAAAATCTTCTGTTTTTGCCAAAATTTCAGAGTCCTGGATTGGATCAGGACTTTTCTTCAAGAGTCCAGTCGGATCAGGACTCTTCTTCAGAGTTTCAATTGGATTGGGATTCTAATCTTTTACAGCTATTTTATTCATTTTCAATCAAATATTTTAAAATCTTTCAAAATGAGTTAGAAACTCAGAGTTTCAGTTAAAACAGGATTCTGTTCAGAGAGTCCTAGTTGGATCAGGACTTTGATTTCAATTTTGAGAAAATCTTTCAGAAATCTTTCAATCTACCAAAACTATTACACTTTTATCAAAGAATTTCAAAATTCTGAGGTTTTATCTCAGAGTCCTGATCAAATCAGGACTCTACCCCAGAGTCCTGATCGAAGTAGGACTCTATTCAAAATTGATTTTCTCACTTCATTTTCACTAGTTTTCAAAAAGCTTTGCTTAAATTTCATCATTTGCCTACTAGAAAAACCAAAATTCTTAGAGTTCTGATTGAATCAGGACTCTTTCTCAGCGTCCTAATCAGATCAGGACTCTGAACCAAAACTTCAATTTCATCCTGCTTTAACTATTTTTCAAAATCCTCCCATTTGTTTTATCAAGAAAATCCAAAAATCTGAGAGTCCTAGTTCAATCAGGACTCTATCCTCAGAGTCTCAGTTGAATCAGAACTCTATTTTATTCCAGTATTCGTTATTGTTTTTACTGTTTTGACAAGTTCTTTCGTCTGTTTTTCAGAAAATACCAAAAAAATCTAGAGTTTCAGTCCGATCAGAACTCTGTCCCAGAGTCCTAGTCCAGTCAAGAGTCTGTTTTGAAGTCTGTTTTTATTTCATTTTTATTGTTTTCAAAATTTAGGTCATTTTACAGAGTCCAGTTAATTCAGGACTCTATTTTAGAGGTCGGTCGAGTTAGGAGTCTACCCCTGACTGTGTTTTTTTGACTTATTTCGTCAGTTTTTGATAAAATCTTTCAAAAACTCTTCCATTTGAATTCTAAAATCTAAAATATCAGAATCCTAAGAGTTCAGGACTCTAACTCGGAGTTCCAGTTCGCTTGATACCCTATTTTCAAAGATCTTGAATTTCAAATATTGATTTTAACCCCTTTTCAAAACCATTTTCAGTGTTTATTTCAAAATTCTTCAAAACTCGATGTGGGCCAACTCAGTTGGCACCATATCCAGAGGAGTTATGAGTTGGTTAGAACCCTATGTCATTTCAAAAATTCTAATTTTAAGATTGCTTTTGAAAATCCTTTTGAAAACTCCTTCAATTTCAAGTTTTAAAATCGCTTTTTGAAAAACTCAAGTAGGGCCCACTCGGGGTGGCGCCATATTCGAGTAAGTCAGGGCTAGACTAGGGTTAGTCAGTGTCTTGGTTAGTGTTAGGGGTTTAGAAGAGTTAATATCATTTTGAAAACCCATTTTGAAGTTTAGTTTTTAAAACTAGTGTTTTTAAAGGTTTTTAAAAAACCAAATATGGAAGATGCCAAGTGGCATCACATTTGGGGGTTTTCTAGGTTTAGTTAAGGGCTAATTAGGGATTAATTAGAGTCCCACCTAGGCTATAATTCTCCAAAAAATCGTTGCCCCCTTTATTAGATTTATTAGAAAGAGTTCTAAAAAAATAAAACTCCTTAATTAACCTTAATTAAGGAGGTTTTGAAAACCTATAAATAGGGGACTTCAAGAGGTCAAAAGGAGCTCTTTTTCTCTAAAATTTTTGTGGCCTTTCTCTCCTCTCCAGCACCTCGACCTTCCTCGATTTCAGATGCAGCCCCAAGGTGAGTTTATTTAATATTATTTTATTATTATTTTATTAGTTTTTATGATTTTTCAATAGATTTCACCATGAAAACTCTTGTGTTCATGGATTTAACCATGGATTTCATCCAAGAACCCAAAAATCGACCCAAGAAGATGATCTAACTCAGTTTTAGGGTGATTTCAAGGATTCTAATCCATTAGAATCGATGAGAGGTATGTTTTTCATGTTCTTAACCGACGAAACGTAAGATTTACCCGTTAAATGGGTTAAATCCATGATTTCAAAGGTGAAAGCAAATTCCAGATATGGATTCCCTGTATTTTATTTTTTTATTTGCTTATTCATGTTTATTACACGTTTTCCAACATAGAAATCAATTTTATTTTACCGTTTTAGTGTTTATTTTATTGTTTTTCATTAGTTAATGCATGTTTTCTCAAGTTTAGTAGATTTCTGTGTGTTTTTAGTTTAGAACAGAAAAGAGCATGCTGTTTAGGATTGAAATATGTGCTGTTAATTTCTGATTTTTTTATATGTGATGAATGCATATGTGATTGATCTACTGTAAAAAAATCAGAGATTTTGGATTTTGGGAACTCTGTCAGAAAAATCAGACATCAAGTCGGGTTTTTTAAAACTTTAAAATCGTTGTTAAAATCAAGAGGGTAACTTGCTGTTATGATATTTGTTTTCATCCTATATCTGATTTTAGATATGTAAATTGCTATGGATTCATGTTGATTAGATCTATCTACTGTGAAATTTTCAGAATTTTTTACCACTGCTTAGTATTTTTCCTCTGTCAGAAACTCTAATTTTCAATTTAAAACTCGTTAGGGTTTACCAAAACCCTAATCAGACTTGTGTTGTTTATAAATCCCAAACTACAGATCCGATTCATGATCTGTAAAAGGTGAGTATTGTTATTTTTCTGTCAACTATTCATTGTTAAAATATCAGATATTTTTAATGAGTACTGCTATTTATCCCGGAATTTTCAATTGAAAGTATCAGTCAGGACCAAAGTTAAAATCAATATATTCAAGTCCGGATTTTCGGATGGGTATCTCCCTGGTTTTAAAGGCTTTTTCAGATCTGTAAAAAGGAAACATTTTGTTTTCCTGTCTATTTGTTCTCTGTAAAATTTCATAGATTTTCATGGAGGTGTGACCCCTGGTTCGGGTCTTGGACTGAGACTGGTTGGTGAACTAGGTCAAAAATAGCATATTTTTAGGGTTTGATGCTATTTTCGGATTAATTTAATGCCAAAAAAATATTTTTATAATTCTAATTTGATATTAGGGTTATCACAAGTGCATGTATCAATTTTTAGGATTTTTAGAATCCGTTTGATGCTTGAATGGTTTGAATTGCAAAACAGGGCACCCGAAGAATTCCAAAACACTACAAAAATCACAAAATTTGTGATATTCTTGGATTTTCGTGTATAAGCATATATTTTTAAGGTTTAATCATATTCATAATCATATTAATAATCATATTAGGATACTTTAGGTTAAATTTGATGTTCATTTGATTTCATTTAGTGCATAAAACCTAAGTTTTACCAAAATATTTTCTAAAAACCCTGATTTCAATGACATAGTCTTGCTATCAGGGGCAGTTTGGTCATTTGACTTAAATTTCGAAATCCCTAACCCTAATTTTCATATTTATAATCATGTCATAGCATATTTAGTTTGATTTATTTTCATTTGAACCTCAAAAGTTGCATTTTTACAAAATATCTTTCTAAAAACCCTGATTTCAAGGCCATAGTCTTGTTATTAGGGGTATTTTGGTCATTTTGACCCCAATTTCGAAATTTCAAATTTCATTTTCATATTTATTCAATCTTATTTCATATTTTATAATTTTTATTTAAGGGAATCATGGCAAAATGACTTATATCTAGCAAAATCCAGTAATTTCTAGATATTATTGGATAAACCTAGAAAAGCCAACATATATTCACTAACCAAGCTTTCTAGTTTTGCAGCTATATTGAAGATTTTAATTTCATGTATTTAAATTTCAATAGTGATGTAAATTAAATTAACTTTGGAATAAGAATTTACATTTCCTACATAGAATAGGATGCATTGCATATAGTTTAATTCTGCCAATATTAAATGTCTGATGAATGCATTATTCATGCACATTCTTTATAAATTCACTATGGTATACATGAATGGCACGTGCACAAGCTCTTATGGAGTTGACAAACTTGGTGGAACTTGTATTTATGGCCATAGTCAAAATACGAATGATACCCAGATTTGTAATCTTCGTATTAGCCACATTCAACCTATACTCTTAGGCTAACTTCAAAATGCATTGCATTTCTCAAAAATATAAAAAGATTTTCTCAATTCCTCAAATCCATATTCATTCATTTCATGCATTTGCCAATTCCAATTCAAATTTCAATTCAGAGAAATCAATTTCTTTAAAATCTCCTAAGTCTTATTCAAAAATCAATTTTCTCAAAATATTGATTTGCCAATGATATTTCAAGTATTTCCCAAGTTCCAAATTCGATTTTTCTAAGTTATATTTTCAATTTCAAAGTTTGAATTCAAAGAAATCAAGTTTTTTAAAGTTATTTCACATTTCTCAGAATCGATTTTCACAAAATCCTTATATTTCTTCAGAAATCGATTTTCACTTTCTCAAATACAGTATCTCAATCATGATTCACGATTTTCAAAGAGTTTATTTTCCAAATGTTTTCTAATCTTTGAAGCAAACATCATGTTTTCAAATATGCATTTTCAGAAATTCATAGCACATGCCTGATTCTTTGTGCATTTAGAAATTAGAATATGATTTAGACAAGTTGAATAGAGCAGAGCAGTAGATTGATCCTTGGTTCGATTACCCCTGTTAAAGGTGGCAGGAACGGTCGAACCTCGTACCGACAGGTGAGTCCCATTCTTCGGAATTATCTCGCATTTTAAAACGGAGGCGAGTTATTTTCAAAATCTTTTTCAAAGGTCAGTTTGACTCGCAAAAGTTAAAAATTTTGCGATGATAACAGGTTTGGCGACCGTGATGGGACCTGTCTTCGCCTGATCAATCTAATGCTCTACTTAGTTAAAATTGTCAAAATCGATTTTCATGGAATGTCAGCTTTACTTTATGATATCATGTGAACCTAAGAGCCTAGACCTGAACCCAGCTGACATGGAATGCATATAGACTAGGTATGGTTTGGTAGGACCATATTGAGGAGAATTATTCGTGCTCACATAGATTTAGGTCTAATACAACACTCCTCAATTTAGGAATTGTATGAAAACAATGTTTGCTTCTTCAAATATTTCAAAATTCTATCTCTTTAGGACTTAGAGCCTTCTGTTTGATTGCATGTGCTCATGTTTTCAAAAACCACCCCCACCTATATTGTCCCGGTCTTCACGTTGCTGGGCTCTCTTCCAGAACCATAGTTCGGGACAGAGCCTCACAACTGGGCCACCTATTTGGGTGAAAACCCCCCTGCCACGTACCAAGGGCCATAGTCCAACGTATATCGGCAGATGCTCAAGGATGTTGGAAAACTTGAACCTAGAACCGGAGAAACTGATTTTATGCCACGTACATCGAGCCTTGGCTTGAGTATATAGGCATAACTGGATTGGATACAGTTGATCTGAACCTTAGAGTTAGGATTAAGGTCCTACAGCTATTTCAAAATTTGTGCATCTAGAGTCAGCTTTTAGGGAATGTTGTATGTGCATACTTGTTTGTGCAGAATGTGTTATAATCATGTCCTTTTTATTTTCCATATTTTCCCAATTTTCCAAAATACTGGACGATTTTTCAAAAATCCCCAATCCATGTCCATGTATTGTCCATGTTTTAAACCCTGGACGATTTTCAAAATACTTCATTTTATGAAGTACTTCCTTATATTTCATTAAACCCTGGACGATTTTCATAAAATTCCTCCATTTTCCTCAAAACTCCAGGTGATTTCCCATCTTTTCTGTCTTCTGGATCTCGAATTTCCTGCTTTATTTTTATCCTGCCTGCATTTTCCTCAAATTTCCTGTATTTTCCCAAGTCTTATTCCAAATTTCCATATTTTCCAGTCTCATGGCATTCAGTCAGCTTGATTCAGTCTTCCCTGAGGGTCACATCTCCTACGAGGTGAGACAAAGCCTTCCCGAGCATCGAGTCCTCAGCACCGGATCCTTCTTTCCCCGGTGGTACTATTTATGGTTCAAGAATTTCTCTCGTATGTTTTCGGACCACTTGGACGATTGTGGGTTAGAACTGGCGTCCACAGTGGGAAAGCAGACAGTCAACGACAATTTGATCCATGCACTAGCAAAACGGTGGAATCCAAACACTTCTACCTTCTGGTTCCCGTGGGGTGAGATGACGATGCTGATAGATGAATTTTCAGAGATTATGGGATTGCCCGAGCCAGCTGGTCAGCCTGGAGATCCATTGAAGAAGCAGTTTTTGATCAATGTCAAGGGTCTGGATCCCCGAGACGCTTTAGCTCGCATGACAGGACGCAAGTCTTGGCCATTGATAGAGGAGGATGAAAACGAATATGTGGACCTGCTCGAAATCTATAGACAGTATGGGACATTCGTAGAAGTCAGCTCGTTGTCCAGGACAGCTCGAGAAAGAATTCAACATGTGATGGTTCTATGCATAGTGAGATTAGCTTTCTTTCCCGACGGACGGAATTATATGGATATCAAAATAGTTCAACTTCTGCGAAGGTGGGGGAGTCGATAGACCAGCCGCCTCTCGATAGCCATGGCCGCATTCGCCTTTCTATACCGAGGGTTGACTCGGTTCGCACTCGGAGAATCAATTCTAGTCGAAGGGTGCACTTATGCATTTGCAATCCTGGTTCCTCCGGCATGTGCCAACCCGAGCTAGTTCCTTCAGATACAATGGTAAAAAGCTTCTGCCAGTTGCGCGATACCGATTCTTGATCGACAACCTTCAGGAGGAAGAAGTCGTATGGGACTACTTTGATCGTCAGGAATCACCTCCCAGATATACTTACGCTTATGGCAAGCGGTTCAGGTTACTTGGCCCCTTCTTCTACGCATACTATCATCCAGAGTGGTGTGTCAGGCAGTTCTCTCAGAGGCAGAAGCGCGTAGAGATTCGTCCACTTGCAGAGGTTCTGCCAAAATTCGACCTCGCATCAGATCAGTGGTCCGGAGCATACCATTCTGCCAGACATGGCTGAGATTCCTTTGTCAATCTTACTGTTTTTCCTGGCCCTCATGTATCTTCTGATTATCCGGAGTGGTAGAAAATTGTTTGTCTCCCTCCCCTCTGTCAAGCGTATTATTGATAAAATCATGTTTTTTCCCTCAATAAAATTCCTTTAATCTTCATTTCATCTTGGTTTGACGACCTCGCCTAGGTAACAAGGCATATTTCTAGTTGTTTATTTTGCAAAAAATAACAACGCAATTGTCGTAATTTCAGCGACGACTCAGTCTCTAGTAATGGGATATTATTTCAATTGTCTACCAAAATTCTCAACAAATATTTTCCTTCAACCAAATTTCCTTCAAAAGCCTAATCATCAGTTCTGCCTTGCAGAGAGCATCAACAACATCTAAAAGAATACTCGTGATACTCGATGGTTTATACAAGATCCGGAAAGAAAACCTCATCAGTCGAAGGTGTGGCATACTCGATCGCTTCAGAAGAAGAAATGGACTCACCCCGATCAGTCAGAAGTCAGGGTCAACAAGCAAAGGATGATGTTGATCCCCAGATATATGCTATGTTCAAAGAGATGATGACCAAAATGTCGACAGAACAAGCTGAAGCTAGTACGGAAAAGATCTAGGTCAAGCAGAGGGCAAAAGGCCGGTCAACCAAGAAAGTCTTGAAACTATCCAAGAAACATATCCAACACGAGGATACATCTGATGAATCAGAATCAGTAGGTGACACTGATGAAGAGTATGAAGTCTGGCAAGCACTTCAAAGATCCCCTCATAGGCAAGGGACAACCTATAAATGGAAAAATCAAGCAATGGATGATCCGGTCCAAATACAGCTGAAGGAAATGGCAAAGAAGATTAAAGATTTGCAAGCCTGCGACAAGGGCAAGAAGGTCTTCACGAGCAAAGATTTCTACAAGAGCATCACTCCCGTCAGGAATAATCAAGATTCAAGAAAGACAAATTCTGTCAAGGCCCACCGCGAGGGGTGCAAGGATAGCAAAGGCAATCATACAAGTCAGAAAGAAAAGTCTTCGAAGCAGAGTGGAAAATTAAGTCAACAGAAAGAAAAGATAAAGCGGGACGGGTGGGATTGCGATCGCCAGTTTACTCCTCTCGAGCAGTCTCTTGAAGAAATCCTTGAATATATGTTGGCCAAGGAATTGGTAAAGCTTCTAAGAGTCTCAAATCCTCCCACAGTCATGGGAAGATTCACAGACCAGTTCTGCAAATTCCATCGGGCAGTAGGGCATGACACCGACCACTGTTTCGTCTTCAAAAACATTGTCCAAGATCATATTGACAAGAATCTCTTCATTGAAAATGAGGAAGAGTACTGGTCAACCGTCTTATCCAAGTCTCAGCAAAAATCAAGTACTCGACAAGAGAGGCAGCGTGATGATCCGAACCAGGACCACAAGATGGCCCCGTTAGATCAAATACTCGAGAGTTTCTTGGAATACATGCACACAAAAGATACAGTCGGGTCTCTGAAGGCTCACTCCACATTTTCTACCAACTCCACCAGAAATAGCAATGGACAAAACAAAAGCGGAGGTAGAAAAAATCATACTGGAGGCTCAGGAAATCCAAACTCAGAGAGAAATGACCTCGCAAGTCGGAAGGATAAAATGGACAAGCAAGATGGCAAGTCTTCCTCAAGTGTCCAATTCGAATTAAAATTCCAAGGAAAACCAAAGCATGATAGTTGGGGATACGATCACAATTTTACTCCCTTAGAACAGCCACTGGAGCAAGTTCTAGAATACATGATAGCCAAAGGGAAGGTTAGACTCCCCAAGATAGCAAATCCTCCTGTAACCATGGGAAGGTTTAAAGATCAGTTCTGCAAATTTCATCGGGCAATGGGTCACGACACCGAGCATTGTTTTGTCCTTAAAAATATTGTTCAAGACGACATTGACAAGAATCTCCTCGTTGGAGATGAAAAGGAGGACCATTCATCTTGATCATGTTTCTCCCCAATCATTCAAAAAATTGATAACACTAGCGCTTTCCCAATTTCTCATCTTACTTTTATTATTTTAAAGGGATGATGTGATCCCATTTGTCTCTCCTTTATTTGTTACCTTTCCTTCAATACATCAATAAAGTTGTCAATTTTTCTCGCAAGACGTTTTTTTTTATGAGGAATGACCTTTTTCGAGTCTCTTCTGAATCAATCAAAAGCTAGTTGCCGTGTCGCCTTCAGAGAGCGCTCTTCTAACATCAATCATTTACCCTTTTGTTCAAAATATTCTTCCCCCATTACACTGGGGCATTTTTTTTAAAAATTTTCATTTTATCTACAAATACCCTGTATGCAGGCATGATCAAACAAATCTCTCATTTTGCATGCATGTGCACCCATTTACATTCATTTGCATTTGCATGCATTCATTTGCATTCATCTGCATCGATTTGCATTTGCATCGAATTACCCATTCAGGATAAGGGATAAATCCTGAGACCCCGACAGTTGTCCAAGTCATCGTGAGGGTGAAGACTGAAAATTTTCCATCAAAATCAATTAGTAATCCTCCAGAATCCAGTTTTCACTGGTCGAACTTCTTAAATCCAATTTTCACTGGTTGAACTTCCTAAATCCGGTTTTTACTGGTCGAACTTCTTGAATCCAGTTTTCACTGGTCGAACTTCCTAAATCCGGTTTTTACTGGTCGAACTTCTTGAATCCAGTTTTCACTGGTCGAACTTCCTAAATCCGGTTTTTAATGGTCGAACTTCTTAAATCTAGTTTTCACTGGTTGAACTTCCTAAATCCGGTTTTTACTGGTCGAACTTCCAGAATCCAGTTTTCACTGGTCGAACTTCTTAAATCTGGTTTTCACTGGTCAAACTTCCTAAATCCGGTTTTCACTGGTCGAACTTTTTGAATCCAGTTTTCACTGGTCGAACTTCCTAAATCCGTTTTTTACTGGTCGAACTTCTAGAATCCAGTTTTCACTAGCCGAACTTCCTAAATCCGGTTTTTACTGGTCGAACTTCAAGAATCCAGTTTTCACTGGTCGAACTTCCTAAATCCGGTTTTCACTGGTCGAACTTCCTAAATCCGTTTTTCACTGGTCGAACTTTCTGAATCCAGTTTTCACTGGTCGAACTTCCTAAATCCGGTTTTCACTGGTCGAACTTTCTGAATCCAGTTTTCACTGGTCGAACTTCCTAAATCCGGTTTTTACTGGTCGAACTTCCAGAATCCAGTTTTCACTGGTCGAACTTCCTAAATCCGGTTTTTACTGATCGAACTTCTTGAATCCAGTTTTCGCTGGTCGAACCCTCTAAATTCAGTATTCACTGGTCAGACTTTTTCGAAGCCCAGCGTTCGTGCGGATACTTTTTTAAATCCAATGCTCATGCTGGTATCCTTCTAAAATCCAATGCTCGTACTGGTGGCCTTTTAAAGTCCAGTGCTCGTACTGGTATCCTTTAAAAATCCAGTGCTCGTACTGGTAATCTTTCAAAATCCAGTGCTCGTACTGGTAATCTTTCAAAATCCAGTGCTCGTACTGGTATCTTTTAAAAATCTAGTGCTCGTACTGGTAATCTTTCAAAATCCAGTGCTCGTACTGGTAATCTTCCAAAATCCAGTGCTCGTACTGGTGACCTTTTAAAGTCCAGTGCTCGTACTGGTATCTTTTAAAAATCTAGTGCTCGTACTGGTAATCTTTCAAAATCCAGTGCTCGTACTGGTATCCTTTAAAAATACAGTGCTCGTACTGGTAATCTTTCAAAATCCAGTGCTCGTACTGGTAATCTTCCAAAATCCAGCGCTCATACTGGTAATCCTCCAAAACCCGACATTCGTACTTGTAATTTTTCAAAACATAATGCTTGTATTGGCATATTTTCAAAATCCGGTGTTTACATTGGTACACTTTAAAATTCAGTGTCCATTGATTTAGTTTTCCTTCAGGAGTTCGAGTTCCGACTAGAATTTCTTTTCCTTCTAACAGGTTTAGTTTTTCTTTGGGATTCGAGTTCCGACTCGAATTTCCTTTCCTTCTAATCGATCTAGTTTTCCTTCAGGAGTTCGAGTTCCGACTCGAATTTCTTTTCCTTATAACCGATTTAGTTTTCCTTTGGGATTCGAGTTCCGACTCGAATTTCCTTTCTTTTTAATCGATCGAGTTTTCCTCAGGAATTCGAGTTCCGACTCGAATTTCCTTTCCTTCTAATTAATCTAGTTTTCCTCAGAAATTCGAGTTCCGACTCGAATTTCTTTTCCTTCTAACCGGTTTAGTTTTCCTTTGAGGTTCGAGTTCTGACTCGAATTTCCTTTTCTTCTAATTAATCTAGTTTTCCTGAGGAATTCGAGTTTCGACTCGAATTTCTTTTCCTTCTAACCGGTTTAGTTTTCCTTTGAGGTTCGAGTTCCGACTCGAATTTCCTTTCCTTTTAATTAATCTAGTTTTCCTCAGGAATTCGAGTTCTGACTCAAATTTCTTTTCCTTCTAACCGGTTTAGTTTTCCTTTGAGGTTCGAGTTCCGACTCGAATTTCCTTTCCTTCTAATTAATCTAGTTTTCCTTCAGGAATTCGAGTTCCGACTCGAATTTCTTTTCCTTCTAACCGGTTTAGTTTTCCATTGGGATTCAAGTTCTGACTCGAATTTCCTTTCCTTCTAATCGATCTAGTTTTCCTTCAGTAGTTCGAATTCTGACTCGAATTTCTTTTCCTTCTAACCGGTTTAGTTTCCTTTGAGATTTGAGTTCCGACTTGAATTTTTTTTCCTTGTAATTGATCTAGTTTTCCTTCAGGAATTCGAGTTCTGACTCGAATTTCTTTTCCTTTTAACCGGTTTAGTTTTCCTTTGGGATTCGAGGTCCGACTCGAATTTCCTCTCCTTCTAATCAATCTAGTTTCCTTCAGGAGTTCGAGTTCCAGTTGATATGCTCAATACTGTCATGAGCAAAACATCAATTTGCGTTAGTCAGCTCATACGTTTACAATAATTCAATAAAATATATTACAAATCGATAATAACAATCAAAACAATATCTCAAAAATCGACACTAAAAAGTAAATAGCATCTTACAAATCGATTTACGGAAATTCAACATAATATATTACAAATTGAGATTAACAAACAAAACAATATCTCACAAATCGATACTAGAAAACACAAAATATCTTATAGATCGATATACGACAATTCAAAATAATATATTATAAATCGATATTAACAAACAGAACAATGTCTCACAAATCGACACTGGAAAATACATAACATCTTACAAATCGATATACAGAAATTCCACACAATATATTACAAATCAAGATTTTCAACCGAAACAATATCTCATAAATGAATCTAGAAAATACATAATATCTTACAAATTCATATACGACAATTCAACATAATATATTACAAATCGATATTATCAAGCAAAACAATATCTCACAAATTGACACTAGAAAACATATAATATATTACAAATTGATATACGACATTTCAACATAATATATTACAAATCAATATTAATAAACAAAAAAATATCTCACAAATCGATATACATGTTACTACAACCGCGATTTGCGTTACATTGAATATACTAAGTGAATGGACAATACCAGATGGGGTAGAGGCCCTTGCTCGCATATGTAACCAAGCATTCTTGTCAATAGGTCCCAGCGTCTTACAAATGTCTTCAAGTTTCCAATCGTTGAAACAATAAAATCTACCTGCAATAACAAAACAACTCTTTAATGACACTCACGACGATATACGTTCTTCAACAATAGCATGATGACATGAAAAGATACTCATGATGTGACCTTAATGGCACTTGTTGGAATGTTTGTGTGTCATTGTTTTGTTTCATACTGCCTAACGAAAACGAAGAAGAAGAGAAGACTGTAAAAAGAGATGGCCGACAAATCCTCCTATGACGCCCACCAATGATTGAACCAGTTATTCGATTTATAGTTATCTCCACGAGGTAGGAACGAACCCAAAAAAGTTTTCTATCTAACACAAGGTAGGAACGAGAAGGCGGCCATGTGTTGTAAGACAAGCTAAAAACAAAGGCGGAACATGCAAATCTATTTACGGGGAGCGGGAGAACATTTTCGTCCAACGCATATCCATCTTACGGGAGGACATTTTCGTAAAAAGCACACCTACCTTTTTTGTATGTTATTTTATTATAAAGTCATAGTGGGCAACATTGTCATATGAATTATCGCTGGTCCCAAAATATTCCTCCGTACACACCGGAACACACAATTTGTGTTTCGGGGAGAACACACAACACCCTCTCCTCAGGGAGTGGCCACACTACGGCTTGCGAAAAGAGTGACGTCCAAGAGATTTGAACGTACACCACCAGCCTAGCGACCTAGGTCCCACCACGCCAAACCCCTTTGGGAGAATTCATAAAATTTTTAAAAAAGTATGACGAGAGGATACTGGTGCACACACTCAAACACATATATAATAGCATTTCAAAATACATCATTGCATGCTTTTTTTTTTTGTTATTGGAACCTATACATGTGTTTATCAATGCCATTTTTTGCGGAAAAGTGATTTGGAAAATTTGAATTTTCACTGTTTTAGTGAACTGCAAACAATTCACTTTCGCTTATCTTTAATCACTGTAGAAGCAGATCTGAACATGAAAAATATCACACAATGCCTATTTTCTGCTAATTAACATTTGTAAGTTCAAATTAACTAGAGGAATCCCGTTAAAGACCAACAAATCTTGCTCTCTACAAGAGTCCAAAATTCTGACGATTTTGAGAGAAAAAGAAAAGACTAATATATCCCAAAAACAATTAAAACTAAGAATTTTTTTAACATAGTTTTCCCGAAATCTGATATAAACACGAGATTTCTCGAGTTTTTGGAATGAAAAGTTAACTGAAAGTTGAAATATGGCCGGAACTCTTGTAGATCTTAATCCTCTCCCAACTTAACCCTGCATTAGAGGGTAGGAAGTTCTCGAGCATCCTCAGAAGGGAAGGAAGAATAGTTCAAAAATTACAATATATTGACACCAGGTAACATATTGAATTGATTGACACCGATCAGATTGTAAGAAATTCATCTTCATGCCCATATTTGCTACTATAAAAGCATAGTCCACTGAATAGTGATATAGGAGTAGCAAGTCGCTATTGTAACCAATGCTATCAGAATTTGAATCGAATCGAATCACCGATTATCTTAAGAATCGGGTGAATTGATTCCTCCTTATTTTTTATTTTTATGATGACTATGATATTTATTGGCTACTTTATTGTTTAGGCATTAAATGCATGATTTAGAATTTGTTTGATTGTACCCTATAAGCCATCATGTAAGTTCATAAACTCACGTAGTAGGGTTGTTGTTGTTGCCTGGTGAGGCTGTAGGGAGGGATGGTTGGTCTTATATCACACCACCACCACCACTACTTGATGATGTCTGAAACAAGAAGCTGTGAAAATGTCTATAATAAGACAATGCGCATACGAACACAAACAAATATAGGAAAGATGTGCACGAAGGCACTCTCACAACACTTGAACAAAGTACGCAAAAGCGTAGAAATAATAAACATGCACTATGGCATGTATTTCATAGAAAGAACCGAATGCTTGAGACTCTCAAGCTTAGGGAAAACAAGAGGGGAACACCCCTATTTATACAAGAAGAAGGAGGTGCAAGGGGGCTCCAAAAGGAGTCGTTGGGGAGCCCCCAACGGTCACATTTGTGACCATTGGGGGCCCCCAACGACTCTATTGGGGGACCCCCAATGTACCTTTTTGAAAAAGGTAAAAAGAATAAAAAATAAAAATAAAAAAGGTACAAAAAATAAAAAGGAAAAAATTACAGCATATTCCGAATGGAATATGCGCAAGAGGTGAACTTACAATTATACCCTTATCGGGTAATTAAAAGGAAAAATATATAAATATATATAAATAGAGATACATATACATATAAATATTATATGTATATGTATCTCTATGTATATAAGTATATATATTTATATTTACATCAATGAATTTAGGAGATACATTTTAACATCCCCCCTCAAACTTACGGTGTGATAACCGCAAGTTTGCCAAGGAGGAAATGAAATCTGGGCGAACAAAGAGCTTTGGTGAAGAAGTCAGCAAGTTGATACTCAGACGTTACGTATGTCAGATCAATGATCTTCTTCAAGTATTCTTCTCTGACATAATGGCAATCCATCTCTATATGCTTTGTTCGCTCGTGAAAGGTGTGATTCTTGGCAATATAAATTGCACTTTTATTGTCACAACACAACTTTGTTGGTTCTTTGATAAATACTCCCATATCTTCCAGAAGGTGTCGAATCCATACAATTTCCATGGTGGTAGATGCCATGGCTCTATATTCAGCTTCAGTGGATGACAGAGAGACCTTCTGTTGCTTTTTACATCGCCATGAGATCAAAGACTCACCTAAGAAAACACAGAAACCAGTGGTGGAGTGACGGTTACTAGAGTCACCTCCCCAATCCGAGTCAGTATAAGCAAGCAATTTCAATTCAGAAGACGAAGATAGGAATACTCCCTTATTCACAGTTCCCTTTAAATATCTGATGATGCGAAGCACAACACTCATATGAACGGTTGTAGGAGCGTGCTGAAACTGACTGGTGATGTGTATAGCATGTGAAAAATCATGTCGAGTGATGCTAAGATACATTAAAGAACCTACCAACTGCCTGTAAGGAGTAGGATCAGTTAGAGGAACACCGTCGTCAATCTTCATTTTTGCTCCCACAACTTCAGGAGTTTCACACACCTTGTTATCAGAAATACCTTACCTGTCAATAATCTCGCAAGCAAGTTTAGACTGAGATAAAAAATATCCACGTTGTGAATAGGCAACCTCAATTCCAAGAAAATATGTCAGAAAACCTAAGTCTGACATCTCAAATTTTGAAGTCAAGACAGACTTAATACCCTTGACTCCTTGAATATCATCACCTGTGATTAACATATCATCAACATAGAGCAACAAAATTACAATCCCTGCATTAGATTTTCTAGTAAACAAAGCAGTGTCAGTATAACATGAGAAAAATCCATTTTTCAGCATTACACTGGTAAACCTATCATACCAGGCTTTGGGTGCCTGCTTTAAACCATAGAGAGCCTTTCGAAGACGAAGAACTTTATCTTTAGGAATTATCATGCCTGGTGGGGTATCCATATAAACTTCTTCGTTGAGATCACCATTTAAGAAGGCATTTTTAACATCCATTTGAAAAATGTTCCAATTTTTAATAGATGCAATAGTAATGAGACACCTAACCGTAACCATCCGAGCTACAGGGGCAAAGGTTTCTTCGTAATCAAATCCATACTCTTGCCCATACCCTTTAGCAACTAAGCGAGCTTTATACCTTTCTAGGGAACCATCGCTCTTAGTTTTAACTTTAAAGACCCATCGACAACCTATAGTTTTCTTTCCTATAGGTAGAGTTTGAAAATCCCAAGTTTCGGCCTTTTTAAGAGCATCAAGTTCACTTTGCATGGCCTCTTGCCATTTTATACATTTTTTAGCTTCTTCAAAATTTCTTGGCTCAAAATAAGAGTGAATGGCACTTAGACAAGCCCTATATCGGGATGAAAAAAAATCAAAAGAGACAAAACGAGTTGGAGGTCTTCTATTCCTTTCAGATCTTCTATGGTCAAGAGGGATGGAAAGCTCACTATATTAATAAATGGCACTTCTAAAGGTGTCTTGGTTTCTACGAGAGTATGTTATAGGATCACTTGGAACTATACCATTGGGTGAATTATGTTCACCAATGTCTCCATCATTTTTCTCATCATGGTTTAATGATACATCATCATCACTAGATATGTCATCATTACTAGACAATAAGTCGAATAAGAAGGAGTAATCAAAATTTTCTTGTTGAGAAACACTTTTTTCAAAACCACTTTCATTTTCTAAAAAAGTTACATTTCTAGAAACATATAGTTTATCGTCTCGAAGGTCATAACAACGAAAACCTTTTTGAGTTTCGGAATAACCAAGAAAGGCACATGGAATAGCCTTGGGAGAGAGTTTGTCATTCTTATCCGTAAGTATGAAACACTTACATCCAAAGACTCTTAACCTATTATAATCAGGTTCGATCTTATGTAATACCTCGAAGGGAGATATTTTACCTAATAACCTAGATGGTAATCGATTTATCAAATAAACAGAAGCAAGAGCTGCTTCAGCCCAAAAAATTTTAGGAATATTTTGAGATATAAGGAGAGTTCTAGTGGTCTCGATAATGTGCCTATGTTTTCTTTCAGCTAACCCATTCTGTTGAGGTGTCTTAGGGCAAGACCTTTGGTGAACAATACCCTGATCCTCAAGGTATACCTTAAATTGATTGGAGAGATATTCTCCTCCAGAGTCACTTCTAAAAATCTTTATGTTACTGTTGAATTGGTTCTTAATCATTGAATGAAAATTTTTAAAACATAAAAACACTTCATGTTTAAACTTAAGAAAATATATCCACGAATATCTAGAAAAATCATCCACAAATATTACTTAATAAGAAAAACCTCCTTTTGAAACAACAGGTGCAGGTCCCCAAACATCCGAATGAACAATTTCGAAAGTTTTAGAAGAGAACATAGTTCTTTGCTCAAAAGGTAAACTTCACATTTTTTCAAGAATACAGTCATTACAAGAAAATGAGCTTTTACATAGGTCTTTTGCAAAATGTAAGAATACTCTTGAGTTTCAAAATTACCTATTCCTTTAATTTCAAGAGAGGTTCCATCCGCAGTGGAAACATAAGATGGGGAACCATTTTTTGAGTAATCGGAGAGAGAAAAAATGTTTGGGGACATATGAAATGATGCACCGGAGTCCAAAAGCCAAGAGATTTTACCTGAAGAAGAAGAAGTGGACACGGCCGCACCGGAGGTAGATCCCTTGAGGAAATGTTAAAGAGCTTCCACTATTTGATTTATAGAGAGGGTCCCACTTGAAAATGCCTCCTCTTTTTGTGGTACACCAGTGGTAGCCATGGCTAGGAGCTTCTTCCATTTGGGACAAACGGGTTTGATATGCCCCGGTTCTTTACAAAAATGACAAATAGTTTTGCTATAGTCCCTTTTCCCTCTTTGTCCACCATTTTCTCCTTGATTTTGAAATTTAAAGTGAAGGGGACGATAGGTTCTAACATTGTTTCCGGGTCTTGATACAGCATTAACCTCACTATTTTTTTCAATACTACAAGGAACCGCAAGAACATTTGGTCCTTGTTTACATAAATTCATACGAGTCTCTTCACCACTTAATTTGGTGAGAACATCTTCAAGAGAAGGAGGAGAGAAGGAGGAGAAAAGGAGGAAAGAAGAGATGACCTTATTTGCTCAAATTCGGGCCTTAGCCCATTCAAAAAGTTGAAGAACCGATCTTCTTCAAGTTGCTTGTGACGAAGCTTAATTGCTTCTCCACTCCATTTTGGTTCAAGCATTGCAAGTTCATCCCAAATAGAGGAAAGATCGGCAAAGTATTCTCTAATCGTCATTTCACCTTGGGTAAGGGAAATAGCCTTCTTTTGAAGATAGTATTTATGAGAGAGATCTCTTGATGTGTACATTTTTTCAAGATAATGCCAAGCTTCCGATGCCTTTTTGAATTTAATAATGTTGACATTGATCTTAGTCTCCACGGATGAGAAAAACCATGAAAGAATCTTGAAATTCTTCATTTCCCATTCATCATGCTTCTTGGAGTATTCTTCAAAGGCTTTGGTTCTTTCTTCTCCTTCAAGAACCTTGATTTCGCTTCCATTTACTACGGTAATCTTGGGTTCCAGTTCCGGAATTGTACCAAGTACATATCTCCATAAGCCCTTTCCTTTTATATGAGCCTCCATATTTCCGGCCCAAACATGATAGTTGGACCCATTCAATTTGAAACCAAGAGCAAAATGAGACTCTTTTTCGCCCATTAGAGAGTAAAGAGGTAGAGAAAAAAGCGTACCAACACAATATTTCCAACACCAACTTGACACAAGATTCTTCTAAAATATTTGAGAAGAAAGATCCACCACTTCAAACTTCAAAGATCAGAAGGCACGTTTTTCGAGGCACTCGAAAATGGAGAATCCCACGATCTTCAATAATCAACCTCGCTCTGATACCATGTGAAAATGTCTATAATAAGACAATGCGTATACGAACACAAACAAATATAGGAAAGATGTGCACGAAGGCACTCTCACAACACTTGAACAAAGTACGCAAAAGCGTAGAAATAATAAACATGCACTATGGCATGTATTTCATAGAAAGAACCGAATGCTTGAGACTCTCAAGCTTAGGGAAAACAAGAGGGGAACACCCCTATTTATACAAGAAGAAGGAGGTGCAAGGGGGCTCCCAAAGGAGTCGTTGGGGAGCCCCCAACGGCTCTATTGGGGGACCCCCAATGTACCTTTTTGAAAAAGGTAAAAAGAATAAAAAATAAAAATAAAAAAGGTACAAAAAATAAAAAGAAAAAAATTACAGCATATTCCGAATGGAATATGCGCAAGAGGTGAAATTATAATTATACCCTTATCGGGTAATTAAAAGGAAAAATATATAAATATATATATTTATATAAATAGAGATACATATACATATAAATATTATATGTATATGTATCTCTATGTATATAAGTATATATATTTATATTTACATCAATGAATTTAGGAGATACATTTTAACAAAAGCAAGGATATTTTACATGGTGATCAAAGAAAGTGGAGGGAGTAGAGAATAAAAGCAAATTGGGACAAATGATGACACCACCCTCCATTCTATCCCCACAAATGGAGGTCACCTCCATGAGCCATGCCCACCAAATCCATGCCCACATTGTCAAATCTGGCACAGAATTCTACACCCTTGCTCTCACCAAGCTCCTGAATCACTGCACTCTCTGACTGTGGAGACATCAACTATGCCCACTCAATTTTCAGATCCAAGAATTGCCCAAGTACCTACCTCTGGAATGCAAAGATCAAGGGCTATGCAAGAAACAACACCCCACAGAAATCCATCCTTCTGTTCTGTGCCATGAGGGAACAAGGGGTACAGCCTGACCACTTCACCTACACTTTTCTGCTGAAATTTTGGGGCCGTTTGCGTGCGACCAGTGAAGGGAAACAGATTCGTGGCCTCGTCTGTAAGGCTGGTTTGACATGGGATTGCTATGTTTAGAATTCTCTTGTGCATGTGTACTCTAGTGGGATAGAACTGGGTGCTGCACACCAAGTGTTTGTTGAAATTCCTGCGAGGGATGTGGTCTCTTGAACGTCCATCATCAGTGGCTATGTCCATCATGGCCGTCCTGTTGAAGCTCTGCGTCTGTTTAAACAAATGCAGGTTGATGGTGTAGAACCGAATGAGGCGACAGTGTTGGCTGTTCTCAGGGCTTGTGCTGATTCAGGTGCATTTAGTAATGGACAGAAGCTTCATGAGATTATCAGAGAGAAGAGATTCGACTTGAATGCGAAAATCATCACCGCGTTGATTGATATGTATGCGAAATGTGGGCAAATAGATATAGCTGCAGAAGTGTTTGATGGATCACCTCAGGAGATGTTTTCTCGTGGACTGCCATGATTGCTGGCCTTGCTAGCCATGGGCTATGCGAAAACGCACTAGAACATTTTGCCAGGATGCAAAGCCTTGGCATAAAACCGGATGAGATGACATTCACTGCAGTCCTAGTAGCTTGCCTAAATGCTGGATGGATAAGTGAAGGACTAAACATTTTCAAAAGTATAGAGGCCAATTACTGCATGACTCCGGCAATTCAGCACTATGGATACATTGTTGACTATTTTCTCAATCTTATGCTGGTCTTGAAACTATTTAGTAAATTTGATAAAATTTCCATGTTGATACTGAAAAGGCAACATGATGGCTGAGTCTGTAAAGGCAGGTCATATAGATGGTTGATAGTTTTAATTTCTGTGTTAGTAATAGCCAGAAAAAGAAAAAGTACACATGGATGAGTGTGAGACAAGTGGGAGTTTTTTTTTGGAAGAAACCGTATAAATATGTTTCATGGGTTTAACTTTTTCTTAATGTGAAGAGAACTGGTGTCTCCCATGTTTGTCAGATCTACTGCTAAGTTGATTGCGTCCCTGTAACCTTATCTTTACTGTCTGCAAAGTTGATTGCATCTGTGTTACCAATTGACAGTTGACATGTTATTTTCATGGCTAATTTTTTTTCTGGTTGAGATGGGTCATTACTTAGGTGCTGAGACTGTATTTGAATGATCAGTTATGATGTGTTCATGTTATTACATTTATGAAAAAGACTTGATACTATGGCGATGATCTTTCAGAAAATAACGTGAAAATATTGGTATTGTAGGTTTGAGGTGACTAGGCAGATACGTCAGCTTGAGAATCAGGTGAATGAGCAGATCAGAACTGGGTCAGCATTGCACGCAGGATCAGGGAAGGCTCAATGGCACCTGCCTATACTGGCCATGACTGCGGATCTGATTCAGGCCACTTATGAAGAGTGTCTCAAATGTGGAATGGATGGATATGTCTCTAAGCCCTTCGAGGAGCAGCAGCTATATCAAGAGGTAGCAAAGTTCTTTGATGAAAAGCCAGTCCCAGACTGAGGGAAATTCATGGTGAGGGACATCTGTAGAGCTTCATGTTCCTTCAGCAAACATCATCCTGGCCTGAGCTGAGAACCTGTCCTTTTCCTCCTGCCCATTGTAATCAAACAAGGGCTCGTGCTCACGGGGCTGGATGAATGATGACCATCACTGTGCCAATGTACAATTAGGTGTTTGAGCTCACTTTAGAAAACTACTGCAAGGCGATCTGTAAATTCACTGGATTGTCATCAGTAATGTAAGGGGAGGTGTTGAAGATTCCTGCAAGATTCACGGGAGCCAAGAGCTGAAGTGTATATTTCTGATATCTTTGATTCTTTTTAGCACTTTCTATGGTGTAAGCTCGGTTACTAAGTTTTTTAAATTTTGAAAATTTCAGCCGGTTGTTAATTTAGGTCTTGTTGGTTATGTCAAGATTGTACGCAGAAAATCCCTTGGCCTACTGTTGCACGCTGTATTATATTTTTGATGGTTCAGGACCATTTTCCCGAGTTTTTGAGAGAAATGAAAAGAATTGTTGTATTAATATCTACATGCCTTAGTTTTGTTTTGGTCTCAGCCATGATTGATTCTGCTGTCTGTGCTGAGTTTGGTCGTTTTGCCTGCAGATGGTGAAGAGAATGCTGCAGTCTGATATAGAAAGAATCAGGTTAGTGGTACTCTTGATGGTCTCCCCACCTCCCCCTACCCTTCATCCGACGAATGTATTGTGACCACCATGGCTGGATTGTTTAGGTCTCTGAGATGCACTCAGCAAATATTTTCAGAGCCACTCATGCTCTTGATGAATGGGCATTCAAGAGATTACGATCAAGATAGCCCTGACCTGATCTTCTCTCAATCTAATCTATGGTAGAACGTGAGCTTGCACCTGGCTTTCATAATTAGGAGAAAGTTTAGTTGATTTGTATGAAGTAGTTGCACAATGTCTTGCCCTGTATAAGTGATGTAAAAAAGGATCCATTCAGTTGAGTGCAGTGTGTATTAGGTAAACCACAATCTCTTTTTGGTAAGAGAGTTTTCCCTTGAGATCAAGAAGAAATTACCTTTTGGCATGCAACATCTGTGTTGAACCCCATCAAATCGCACATTTTGGTGGGGCTCTGCACACCCAATTGTATGCTTTAATTGTCCAGTTGATTTAACAGACCCAAACTTGGTGTTATATGTAAGTTTGATCTCATTTCTTGGTGAAGATTAGTGTTTGAGCTTGCATTGTTAGCTTAATAAATGGAGCCTAAATGAGGCTTTTAATAAGTTAAATTCAGGTCAAGCTTGATTTGATAACCGCCCTTGGTTGTGGAATTACAAGCACACAAATTCAATTTCTAATTTTTTCTTGAATATTTCTCTGAATTGCTTGGGTGCTGGCCTTGTTTACTCATGTAAGATGTTATCCTTGGTCCTTAGGAGCTAAGGAGTGATGGTGCAAATTCATCCACCCTAGCACATACATAGCAGTTTGGAAGGTTACTTGTTCGGTAAAGGAAACAGCTTTTACAAAACTAGATCAACTAGTAATTTGCTCTAATTAGATGCACCATTACATGCATTCGGGGGCGCTTATTCGATTTAGATTTTTTTTGTGTGTGTTTCTTATGTGAAAACTTAGAATTCAAGCCAACCAATTTAACTGATCAAACCTGGAAGCCCTAACTGGCCTGACCATACAGGTACCGTGCAGTCAAATATCGGAACCAAACCCAACTAGTAGTCATCCCCAACATTGGAGAACCTGCTTATTGCTTTTTAGTTTAACCTTGATCTCGAGTTTTTCGGATGTGATCATACCAAGCACTAATGCAGCGGATCCTATCAAGATTCCAATGTTAAATGGCATGATATTTCTGACTATTTACGTGCATGGAATACAGCTATCTGCATATGCTTCCCCTGTGGATGCATACTGTAAGCAGAACAAGAATTAACAAGCAAAATGTGTTTTTGAGCCTTCTATGAAGAGTCTTTGGTTAAGTTCACCGTATGAGCAGGGCATAAACCAATTATTGCAAATGTGAACGATGCACATGCTGCATTCAAGTACTGCACTTCATGTGCTATGCATTTAGGGGTGGGCAACGGGTTGGGTGGCCCCGCGGACCACGGGCCTTTCCATCTTTGCTGGAAGACAAATGCTCCTTTTCCTTTGGCCGGATTGTGTTCATAAAATTAAGCCCATCCAATGTTCTATATATTGAATGATAATCGACTTGACTTGGAACTCATCAGTAAACCTCCAAACTGGGTGTCCTCCATTATTGATCTGTCATTGTTGCTAATATTGAGAAATAAATGGTGATACCATTATACTGCAAAAAGGCTGAATCAAGGACAGGTCTAGCTCTTGGGCACAAGTCCGGATTCAAATACTAATTACAAAATTTATCAAGTCAAATCCACATTGGTAACTTAGTTGTGGGCACGAGCTGGGCAACTTGAAGAAGCAGAGAATCTCATTGAAGCTATGCCCATCGATCCAGATGCAGTCCTATGGCGCACCCTTATCTGGGGCTGCAAAATCCATGGTAATATAAGCAGAGCACAGCGATGGATGAAGCAGAAACTTCTTACTCATGAATCAGATACTGTGGGTGGCCGTGGGTAAGCGTCCAATGGTCGACAGTGGGCACCAATATGGTCCGGAGCACTGGCGATACCTTGGATATATAGCTGGGTAAGGTGCTAGGAAAAGGGATGACCAGCCAGATCCATTGCAGTCCGGCTGACTGCCTCTGGTGGTTGTGCCAATGGCTGGGGTTCTTCTTGGCAGGGTCAGCCAGTAGATATCTACATATGGTGTGTCATTGTTGTCGTCAAACCTCTGGTAATTAGCCATCTCGAAAAGGGGTGTGTCTCACTGATCCTAGAACCCATAAAGAAGAAATCATGAACCCCAGAAATGTCAATCCCTTACTAACAAGGAATAAAATTAAGCAAACAGACAATCATTTGGGCAAGATGAGAATGCAACAAAAAACCATTCCATAGACAGTTGGCGAGTTTGAAAAATAAGTCCTAATAGTTGTCCACTTGGCACTTGTTAAGTCATCAAAGTTTCTTGAAAAATATTTCACTCAAACTTGGTGCCCTCTTTGACAAACTTTATTCGTCACCCGCTCAAAGTGGCACACGTGTATGTGTTGCACCCGGGCCTATGATGACACGCTCGTTGCAAAGTGAAAAGTCTTTCCTATGGCATACGGCAGTGGCACGAGATAACCCAACATTGCTCGTAAGCAGCTCAACAAGCAAACATTAGTATACATCTCAAATCTCAAGTGCATCTACTCAGCTTCATGCTCCATACCACGAGGATCTCTCCAGCCACTTGTGGCCATGTGCCATGCTTCGGGTTGCTGTGTCACCCGCAACTCATCTTAATTTTGTGATCACAAACGGAGGCCTTCCATATGAAATTCATGTGCCACAGTCGAGTATTTTTCTGCACAACCATACATGGAAAACACATTCATGAAGTCAGAACACACAAATGAGTTACTTTATTCGAAAGTGCCATGTCGATGCCTACGCAGACTCGTTTATCTTCATGCACGTTGAGAATTATCGAGCCAACATCGAAATCTTGCAGACACATTCATATGTGGAAAAGACCATGGTGCAATCATTTTAGTGAAATACGAAGTCTACATTCAAAAACACCATTGAGTACAAAAACATTGCATTTCTAAGTAGTATTAGGGTTTTTCCTACAACACCTATAACACTTATATATATATAGGAGACTTTCCTCTTGACTTGTATTGGTGCACCATCGTGCAGTCCAGAGTGGGCAACCCCTATATTTCATGAGTAGCATATCAGAGTTCATGGAGGTACTTACGAGTATGCAAATTTTTCACTTGGGCATCTCAGGCATGCATAGGGTCCGCACTTGTTGCCCGCCTTGTCACCTAACCTCGCACCCTTGCGAAGGGCTTGACGAGTGCACATCGAGTGATGATGATTCCTGTGCAGGGATAAAGGCGGGGATGGTGGTTAAAATAAAAACCTGTGCAGGAATGAAGGCGGTGATGAAGGTCAAAATTTTGAGATGGGGCAGGGGTAAAGAGCTTGCCCCCCCCCCCCCCCCCCCGCCCCCACCCCGGTCTATTGCCATCCCTACCTGAGACATATTTATGTGGTTAGTTTGAGTCACACAACTTGCACCTATGATTCCTAGCTCATTAGTTTCTTACCTTCATTGCTAACAAATACTTTATGTGTATTGGGTAAATATTGGCTACAAATGAAGGTAAGGAACCAATTTGTAAAACTCACTCTTTTCTTCAAAAATTTCAATTTTTTTATAGATCAAATGTTACAAATGTGATCTACAAGGTATGCTTAGTAGGAATTTTGTTTTTGATTATGTGATTATGACAAGTAATTACGTTTTTAAAAGACAATATATTTAAATTATATATTTTTGTACTTTTTTTTAAGGATATTTATTTTTACTTAATGAGCCTATATGAGTAGGGTTGAGCCAAACACCACTTGTTCATATTTGGCTTGCTGAGCTTATTTTAGAAGTTCGGATGAACTCTTGATGAGCTGAAGAATGACTCGGCTCTTTCTTCAACCCTGCAGCAAATGCCTCTTACACTTGAATAACTAGGAAAGCAGATTGAGTACTCGGCCAATGCAGAGGTCCTAGGGATCATAAATGAATCAAACAGCTCATGACGCAGCTTGGTTTGGCTAGTCACAAACTCGTTCATGATCAGTTTGTATATCTAACAATCCCAGCCATGAGCAGTTCGTTTAGCTTCAATGAGTGAAGCCCGAACACAAAGTGTTTGTTTCAGCTCGGCTCAAGAGAGCTCGTGTGTATATATATATATATATATATATATATATATATATATATATATATATATATATATATATATAAACAACATGGAATGGTTTTTACACAAACCAGATCATGTTCGGCACATCTCATTCAAGAATGAGCTGAGCTCGAGCTTGGCTCGGCTAAACATGAACACGAGCTCAATCCACTGGTAAACGAGTGAAGCCCGAAGATGCTCTATTCAGTTTGTTTGGCTTGTTTGCGAGCCCTATTTCCCCCTCCTCCAAAATGGGTGGATGCATACAAGGGTGTCAACAGGTCCGACCCACTAAAATGGGTCCAAACTCGGATCCGACCAAGTAATGCGGGTATCGGATCTGGTTTCAGGTCTGGTCAGATTTTTCATAAGAAAACCATATCAGGATATGGTAAGAATTACACAAACCATACTCCGTCCATACCTGTTAAAATAATATTTTTTTAAGATTTTTATATTAAAAAATTGAAGATCTTAAATTGAACTCATGTCGTATATAAAATTTCATAAACCATACCCAACCCATTTAATATTCTGACCACACGGGCCTAACCCAGATAGTTAATCGGACTCCCTTTGTTGTAACCAAACCCTAATCCTATAGGATCAGGTATGGATCAGGTTTGGGTCATACCCGAACCGTTGATACCCCTAGACGCATGTCATTTAGTGATTGGATCGACGATCACTGTATCTCTCTGACACAAAGGCATACCAAACTTGGAGAATGTGGCTTTAACCATTCTCAATGGGAACGCGTTTCCACAGGTTGATTGACAAATTTGGCCAGTGTGTTTTTATCTAAAATGCCTAGGCCAATAATCTTCAAGAAAGGAAAAAGATGATGTGCATTTAACAAGAAAAAGAAGCCAGACCCGTCTTATGACCTCCTTCCTCTGAATAAAATTAATTGAAAATGCTAAGACCTTTCAAATTCGGCCGATCATGCTGAATTTTTCTTCAAAGCTTTCCTCATCCTTACGATGATGTCACTTTTTTTTATCATACTTAGACTAGTTTTAGATGTCAAGCTTCACACGACATTGCTTCATGCTTAAGTTCAGTAGTGTTTTTTTTTTTTTTCAAAATTTATTCTCATCTCCATCATGAAATGTGCTGTATAACTTTGTTTTATAGGTCTTCTCTCTCTATTAGCAATGTGCTGTAAATTGTAAATCATATGCTGTTATACATTAGATTAGATTCTTACCTTTTTTACCTTTACTGCAGATCAAGTTTTCTTATCCTTGTAAATCTTCTTTTATCTGTTGTTAGCTAGGATTAAAGAAAGATTCTTCTTCAATTATGGAATTAGTTAGCTACAATCAAGAAAAGAGGTTGACCAAGATGAGGTCGACTGATGTATTTATGTATTCAGTTTTGTAAAAAGAATAATATCAATCAGAAATTCAAAGGCATTGAATTTCTTTCACACACACAGTCTCTCTCTCAATCACGTCGTGCATGTTCATTTCTGATGAACTAAGTGAAACAGACCATGCCTAAAACTTTTCTAATTAGCATTGGGGTATTTAGGAACTAGGATATCATTTCTCACTTTATTAGCAGGCAATTACTGCACCAGAGGCTCTCAAGGATCACCTTCGGCCCCTCTAATCAACATTGGCATCAGACATGCTGCCTTATTTAATTTTTTATTTGCTTTTTCAGAAAATGGATGTCATAAGCTGTCATTACTGTATTAAATTATTAATACATTAATTATAATTGAGATTCAGACAACCAAGTCTCTAGAAATGGAAAATAAAGTAAGCGTTCATCATCCCTACTTTTAGATGCTTGTCTAATAAGGACTTGTCCTACCCAACAAAGTTGTCCATATTATGTTTTACTCTCCTTTTTATGTTTTATGCAGTACATAGCGCATCAGATTCCATATCCCTTTCTTCGTGATTACTTTATCACAAAAGTATCCAAGTTGCAACCAGAAACGTATGAGATATTATTCTAATTATAAATTTCTACTTTTCATATACCACATTCCTTTTCATTAATGGAATATATCAGTAGCGTGGGAAGCAGATGCCTACAATGAGCAAACGGGGTTTTCAGGGTATTTTTCACAAATTTGACCCTGCAATTGCAATCGGCATGTTCGATTTGCTAGAAAATGATACTTTGGATTGTGTTTTTTTTATGAGAAAACATGAATTTTTCAGCTTAAATATTTATGATAATTGTAGACCATTGATTTTTAAACATTATAAGAACCTACTCACGTGTTAGAATTGAATGATGCAAGAGTATATTCTTATATAATAAAGCATGTAGAGAAAAACCTCTTTAGATGCCCGATATGCTGGCAATGGGCATGGATTGGAGTAGGTTGCTACCCCCTACTCTATATCAGTCTACTTCATCTTATCATTTCATGTTTCTGATTTTAGCTTCACTTGGTGGTCAAAATCTTAGCTGACGTTGCCATCTAAGTTTAAGCAGTAAAATGTTGTGAAAAAAAATAGTTTCAAAATAATATTTTTAATTTTTATGGATTGTTTTAAAAATTTTATTTGAGGTTGCTTGTGAATGTCCAAAAGTTTTTGTAGTCTCATCTTCTATTTTGTCTTGTAATGTATTACTCTTTTTTTTTTTACTTTGTTGTCTTCTTTTTAAGCCCCATTTCACAAGTATGATTTTAACTTAACTAAAATGATTTTTTGGAACTTACATCAAATTATTTCTTGATAAGCTAAAAAGTTTAGTACCGTATCGATCACTGAGAGAAATTTAAGTAGGTTTATTAGGATATGTTTGACTTAGAAGTGGGCTTGCCAATTGCATTTGCATCTCGTTTGGAGGGGTTGACTATTGAGACCAACCTCAAGACGGAAAGTGGGCTACATAATGGCAAAGCAAAATTTCGAGGTTGAGGGATGGGAGGTTCAACTACATGAAGTGAGGTGGAGACAAAGATCTAGAATTACTTGGCTAAAGGAAGGTGACCTAAAAGAGAATAAATCACAATTTCTTTTTTGCTTCCAATGATGACCAACTACAAGAGCTGTCACTCTTAGACTTCTTCACTCGCAAACTCCAAGCCAGATTTATATCCTCTACTCGACCGGTGCTCGATTTGGGCAACTTGCGGCTTCGCGCTTTTGAAGAAAAAACAAGTCTCATCTCAAAGAATTTTGATTTGGATGAAGTTAAGAAGGTCATATGGTCCTTGCCTCTGGGAAAGGCTACGGGAGTTGATGGCTTTCCTATTGAAGCATTCCAAAGTATTTGGGATGTGTGTAAAGAAGATCTTGTCTTGTTGCTCCAAGAGTTACAGGCTAATGTTGTCCTTACTAAAGCTCTTGGATGATTATTTAAAATACTTATCCCCAAAGATGGTTCCGTGGTAGCATTGATAACTTTTGACCGATTTCACTTAGCAACACCATCTACCAAATCATCTCCAAGGCGTTGGCCTCCCGCCTCCAATTGGTCACTGAGTGCATCATCTCTAAGAATCAATTTGCATTCATTTCAGAAAGAAAATTGCACGAGGGGTTTCACCTTGCCGATGAAGTCGTCCACTCAATACATGCTTCTCGCTCAAAGGCCTTCTTGCTGAAACTTGATTTAACTATTCGACACAGTGAGCTGAGACTTCTTGCTTGAGTGTTTGGAGCCAATGAACTTTGGGAGCAAATGGTGTGCCTGGATCAAGGAGCTGCTTCGCATCTCGACATCGACAATCACAATCAATGGCACCTACGGTATGGTTTTGACTTATATCGTGGACTTCAACAAAATGATTCCCCATCGCTCCTCCTCTTCCTTATTGTTATGGAGGCTCTCACCTTTATGATTGACTCTGCGATCGCTTGTGGGTTATTTTATGGTGTGAAAATGTTAGGCCTTTTAAAATTTTCACATATTCTATTTGCAGACGCTATTCTCATATTTGGCAAAGCCACCACTACCAATATTGCTAACTTGTGGGTTTTGTTGTGCGTGTTCTCCGAACTATATGGACTATCTATTAATGGCCTCAAGTCAATCTTTGTTTTTTTTCATGGAGAAGAGGACATTCCATTATTTGCATCCACATTGTTTGGTTGCCAAGCTAGAACACTTCGTCTAAAGTACCTTGGCCTCCCACTTCACTAAGGTATCGCAAGAGACAACTTTTGAAAAGATGTTGAGGATAAAATACTATAAAAAATCAATTCTTAGACTGGTTTAATCTAGCAATTGCGGGAAGGGTGACACTTGTGAAACATATCTTCACTTCCTATCTCCCCCATTTTTGTTCAAATCTTTTACGTCTCAACCAAGACACAAAAAAGAATTAATAGTCTTTCAAGTCTTTATTTTGTCTGGTAAGGTGCAAAAAGAGAAAACTCATTTGGTTTCTTGAAACATCATTACTCGAACCAAAGAAGAGGGTGGTTTGGGAATTTGTGAAGTTGAACGATGGAACAAGGCCTTACTTACCAAATGGTTTTGCTTAATCTTAACCATTGACCAACCATGAGTGGATGTTATTAAATATAGCCTCCATGGTTGGCCATGAGAATGGAGTGATGGTTCAAAGTGGGTTGGAGGATCTGGTATTTGGAAAGGGTTGGTGAAGTTTATTCCTAATTTAGTTGAGGCAATTTTCGTGTCAATGGGTGATGGTACAAAAACCAGATTTTGGAAGGATTCTTGGCACCAAGATGGGTGTTTGAAAGACCTCTACCCCGCTCTTTATTGGGCCTCTCGGGGTAAAGAGAAACCAATTTCCTTCTTTTGGAACCAACAACATGGATGGAAAACCCAATTGAGAAGGAATCCCTCTCCCAACATTTTTGAAAAGTGGATGCGCCTCATGAGGAGATTGTCTACATTACGGCCTAGTGTCTCATTGGATTCCTTGTGTTGGAAACACTCTCACAATGGCGAATTTACCATTGCCTCGTGCTATCGGATGCCCTGCCGTCCAACCGTGCATTGGCTGCCTTACAAGGCTTTATAAAATTTCACTTTTTCCATCCGCAAATCCATCAATGCTTGGTTGATTCTTCACAATCGGTTGTTCACCCACCAAGTGCTCAAATCCAAATGAATTTTTATTTCAATCATGTGCATTCTTTGCCAAAGAAGAGAGGAATCAACAACTCATTTATTTTGGGAATGCAAATTCACTAGAGAGTGCTTCAAGCTGGTTTGACAGCTTGCAGCTCCTCAATGAAATGTCCCAACCCACTTAAGAAAGGTGCTAATAGCATCACATCTCCAAGGCAAAACATTTATCTTTGCATGGTGATGCTTCATGCTTATCCTATGGCGCCTCATATGGCTGCAACGTAACCACCTAGTGCATATGGAGGGCTACCATTACCACTCTCATCGCGAAGGCTGCTCTTCGTGAACCCCTTATTCGATGTAGATTCAAATGGGGAGACTTGAATGTATCATTTCTACAGGACCTTCAGTCCTCCAAATGATTGTTTAGTGACTTCTCGTTACTCTACGATCTAATTCTTTTGATTTGATTAAATCTATGAACTAATTTTTCCTTAAAAAAAACCATGCTAAATTCATTAATATGGTCCGATCAAATTAAAATGCATCAGTTCGTGAGAGTTTATATGCATGCTCGTGGGCCGTGGCTATGTTTTCTTGTGTCCAGGATATTCTCAAAAAAAGGAACCGTTAAGAGCTGCTAATTTTATCACTATATATATATATATATATATATATATATATATATATATATATATATATATATATATATATATATATATATATATATATATATATGTGTGTGTGTGTGTGTGTGTGTGTGTGTGTGTGTGATATTTGTACACTAAAAAAATATGATCCAACGATTGATTCCTATTATCTCAAGGGGTCAGATATAATCAAAACAACCTTTCCCTATGAGTTCCAACTAAAGGGCTGCTTACCCACAAGGATAGGAAATACTCTCTTTCACACATACACATATATAGTAGGGTGTATCATCAAACACACAAAATGTCCAATGCAAATCAGACGAATTTGCGCTATGATCACATGCACAATCAACGACACAAATTTTTTGTGTTAATACAGTTTTAACGGCAGTCTTGACTGCCACTAAAGATCTAGGCAAAAACCAGGTATTTAGTGGTGAAAGAGTTTTTTTACAAACACTTGTGTAAGTCCGATTTGTATTCGGCGTTATACCTTGTGTGTGTGTGTGTGTGTGTGTGTGTGTGTATATATATATATAGAGAGAGAGAGGGTGTTGTGCACGTATAGAGAGGCAGACCACATAAATGTATTTAGCAAAGTTTGTTTGATATGAATTATAATTTAGATCATGTTTTTTGGACAAAGACTATGATTTTTCCAAGTCATAAAAATTTGGTACATTGTAGGCTCCTCATATTAACTTCAAAAACCTACATGCACATTACAATCACAATCACAATGACCTAAAACTTGTGTTTTGTTGAGTGTAGGTAGATCAGATCTGTAGAGTTTGATCAATAAAAGAATTCAAAAACTATGAAAATTTATAGTTTGTTTTAGGTGGGTATAGGCACATCCAGAGAACCCTATTGACACACACACACACACACACACACAGAGAGAGAGAGAGAGAGAGAGAGAGAGAGAGAGAGAGAGAGAGAGAGAGAGAGAGAGAGGATCAACAAAATGTTGAACCCATGAACCGAACAATATAGAAAACAAAACTAAAATATAGAAAAACAAAATATAAAGAAAAAAAAAACCACAGACAGCTAACAACAAACAACAAAGCCAAGATCAACCAGGATCTGCTGGATTAGAAGAAACCAGAGATGAGTGAACATTGTTAAGACAGAAGGAGAGGTCTCTAAGATGCATACGTAGAATCGCATATACATCAACCAGGATTTTATGGAAAGGATTATTAAGGATGATCGAAATTTGACGGAAAGTAGCATCATTGTGTGCCATCCAAACAAGCCACCAAGTAGTAAGCAACCATGTCTTCCATATCAGTGTCCACTGCTTGCATCGTCTAATTTCAATAGGGCTCAGGAGTAAATCAAGCGCAAAAGACTCCTCTTTGACAATTACGTTCGAATATCTCCATGTCCTATTAAATAGGGCCACAAAGATTGGGCATAACCAGAATAAATGAAAAGTAGTTTCTTCAACAGCTTGACAAAGCACACACCAACTTGGAAACTGAAAGCCCAACTTCTTTAAATAATTGTGAGTCTGAACCCTATCATGCAAAATTAACCAAGCCAAGACCTGAGATCTTGGGGAAGGGCCCTTACCCCATAACACACACTCAGGGAACCAATCTGCCCCCCGGGGGGGGAGCAACGATCTATACACTTTGTGGGTGTGGAACGCACCATTTGCTGCAATCGCCCATTGCAACCACTGATCATAATTTCCCGCATCCCCAATTTGATCTCTGAAGAACGATAAGACTCTCAGTCACATGCTTTGCAAGTGCGAGATCGCCAATCCCCGGGTTCCTTGACGAAAAAGAGATAAATCAAGAGCACCATATTTAGCATGAAACAAACAAGCACATGGAGAACCTGGTTGATGGGCCATCCAACATTGCTTGGCCACAAGATCAATACTCCTCTGTCTTGGAGCAAAAACACCTAAGCCAGCCATACGCTTAGGTAACACCACTGTTCGCCAACCAACCAAATGGCGCTTACTCTTAAGTTGACACTCAGACCAAAGGAAATCTACCATTAAACAACAAATCTACATCTCCACACCCACAGGCATCACGAACATTGACATAAAGAATTCAGGGATAGAAGAAAGAAGATATCTGATTAATTAAAGTCAGACGACCATCGATGGAGAGATAAGATGCTTGCCACAAAAAAGCTTGTTTTTCACTTTTTGAATAGTTGGAGCCCAAGCAGCGGAAGAGAGGGACTTTACTTGTAACGGCAGGCCCAAATACGTCATTGACAACTCAGAGATTGCGCAATTAAAAATCTGTTGACCTGCAAGCATAAAAGACTCAACATTGAACATAGTAAGAGAGCATTTGCTATCATTTAGGAAAAGCCCAGAAAGAGAAAGAAAGAACTGGAGAATAAGCTTGAATCTAAGCATCTGCTGCATGTTTGCTCGCCCAAAAATAATCATATCACCACCATAAATAAGAATATGGTCCAAAAAAATTGGAACATCTAGAGGATCTATCAAGCGCTTCTCCGCAGCACGCTTGAGCAACACCACGAGACCCTCAACAATGGCATTGAACAACAGAGGTGAGAGACGACAACTTTTCCTTAATTCACGCCACAACTTGATCTGGCCACCTCTAATGTTGTTAATCTTAATCACGGTCTGAGCATTAGAGACCAATTTCCTCACCCGATCAGAAAAATGATGACCAGTGCCAAAATTGGATAACATTTGAAATAAGAAGATCCAATGCACATAATCAAAGGCTTTATGAAAATCTAATTTAAGAGAAAAATAGGGTTGACCACTAAGATGTAAGGAGTGAATGACTTCAGAGGCCAAGATGAATGAATGGTGAATCTTCTTATTGTGGATAAAAGTGAGCTGAGAGTTCAAAAAAAATTGGTGAGCTACGACCTTCAACCTATTAGCCAACACCTTGGCAATCATCCGATAATGGGCACTCATAACAGATATCGGGTGAAACCTAGAGATATCAGTAGCAACATCATCTTTCGAAATTAAAAAAATAATTGCCAAGTGGGTTTGAATAGGCAATCTGGAGTTGCAATAGAACTCGTCAAACATATTAATAACGTTAGGCTTCACACAAGACCAAAAAATTCTGAAGAAATCCACATGAAACCCATCATAACCTGGAGCTTTCCACCCTGACAAACCTTTGATGGCCCTAAAAATTTCATCTTTAGAGAACTTCATTTGCATAATTCTGGCTTGATCTTGTTGAATCAAACCAACAGAAACAGGACCAATGACATCCTTCGCAGTAAGTGAAACAAAATATAATCTTTAAAATTCTGACTGACAACTGAAATAACGTGTTGATTAAAGTACGAAATACTCTCAATGGTGATTAAAGGGACAACATTCCTCCTATGATGATGAGAAGCATATGAGTAAAAAAATTTAGTATTACTGTCTCCAACCGCAAGTCATTTCACCCTTGCCTGTTGCTCCCATCTAATTTCCTCCTTGACCCTTCAGTTCTTCAAAAGCGTTGATAACTCAATAGATCTGACCTGCAAACTTTGCAGGTAAAAATCAGATAGAGACTCCGAGGAAGACATAGTTTAATACAACGTTGAAATCTTTTGCTCTCAAGCAGCCATTTGATGAAATTTAACCATATCTTGATTATGGAGTCAAGCTTTGATATCCTTAGCGAGACGAGACAACTTCTCATGACATCGGATAGCCGCCCACTGCTCATTGGAGGGCTTGTTTCAAGAGTCTGAAATAATCATGTGAAAGTCTGGCTTCTAGAGCCACCATTGTTCAAACAGAAAACTCCTGGAGTATTTAAAACCATCCCCCAAATAGTGATTAACTGACCATGGTCCGAGATAGAAGGAACCAACAAGACACACTTGACATCGAGAATGAGATCCAGCAAATTTAGAGTGACAAAAACCCTGTCAAGAACTCTACAGCATGGGCGAATCCGCCTATTCGACCAAGAGTAACGCTTTCCGATAAAAGGGATTGGGTAAATGTGATGTTGATGAACAAAATTTTGAAAACCTTGCATAGATGGATTGGGAAGAACGAGGTTATTAGAATCCTGGATAGACAAAAGGCAATTAAAGTCCCTCATAAGAAAATTGTACTCCCCGTTTGAGACGACGATCCTATTTAAGTCATTTTAGAAAGCAGGCCTCATGACAACGTGATTAGGGTCATACACAACAGTGACCACGACTTTCTTGTCTTGCAAAGTGAAGGCAATAAATAATGAAAAAAGACCCATGTTCAGCTGGGAAATATTTAAAGACTTTCCCTCACTTTGTTGGACGGGTGGGGGTAAAGAAGTTAGTCCAAGACCATAAAATTAGGTTAGCCACTTGGAACATAGAGTCTTTAACTGGTAAGTTGGTAAAGTTAGTAGATGTTATGTGTAAGAGAAAGATTGATATTTTATGTCTACAAGAGACCAAATGGGTAGGTGAGAAGGCAAAAGTGATAGAACCTCGGGGATATAAGATTTGGTATACAGAAATAAGTAGAAATAGGAATGGTGTAGGGATTGTTATGAGTCGTGAGTTTATAGATAATGTAGTTGAGGTCCGTAGGAAGGGTGATAAGATTTTACTTATTAAATTAGTATTAGGTACGGATATTATTAATATTATTAGTGTTTATGCACCTCAAGTAGATTTAGATGATTCCATTAAGTGTCAATTTTGGAAAGATTTAGATAGAGTAGTACAAGGGATATCTTATGGTGAAAAGTTTTTCATCGACGGTGACCTTAATGGACATGTAGGCATTAGTAGGGATGGATTTGAGAGTATCCATGGAGGCTATGGTATAGGAGAAAGAAACGAAAGTGGAGAAAGGATTTTAGATTTTGGTTTGTCCTACGATATGATCTTAGCAAACACTTGGTTTAGGAAGAGGGAGTCTCACCTAGTAACATTTAAAAGTGGGGTTAATATGAGTCAGATAGATTTTTTCTTACTTAGAAAGAGAGATAGGGGTTGTTGCATCGATTATAAGGTTATACCGGGAGAAAGTGTAGCTACACAATATAAAGTCTTAACTTTAGATCTTAGAATTAGACAATGCCGCAAAAGGGATAGACATAGAATAGATTCTAGAATTAAGTGGTGGGCACTGAAAGGAGCTAAACAAAGAATGTTTGTAGAGCAGGTAGTTAAGGAAGCCGATTGGTGTCTCAAGGAGGATTCAGAATCAAATTGGAATAAGATAGCGAGTGGCATGTGAAAGGTGGCTAAGGAGGTATTGGGTGAGTCTAAAGGCGGTGCACCGCTAGGTAAGGATACATCATGGTGGAACGAGGATGTCAAATTAGCTATTAAGGTTAAAATAGAGTGTTATAAAAATCTAAGTAAGAGTCGTGATAATGAGAATTTGGAAAAGTATATGATAGCAAAGAAGGAAGCTAAAAACGTAGTTCGAAACGCGAGGGATAAGGTATATAAGGAGGTTTATGACAAGTTAGATACCAAAGAGGGCGAGAAGGATATTTATAGGCTTGCAAAGATGAGAGATAGAAAATCGAGGGATCTGGGTATGATTAGATGTATCAAAGATGAAACACAAAGGGTTTTAGTCAAAGATGAAGAGATTAAGGAGAGATGGAAAAATTATTTTGATAAGCTATTTAATGGAAGTCATGCTTAGGATCTTGGAGACTTGTCCATTCCTTTTCATGAGATGAATCGTGACTTCATGCACAAGATTCAAAAGAAAGAAATTGTAGAGGCTTTGAAGAAAATGAAATCAAGAAGGGCAATTGGCCCAGATGGTATACCTATCGAGGCTTGGAAATGCTTGGAAGAGAAAGGTTTAGAATGGTTGACAAATATTTTTAACAAGATTTGGCGGACAAATACGATGCCTAATGAGTGGAGAAAGAGTACTTTGGTGTCTCTATATAAGAATAAGGGTGATATACAAGATTGCACAAACTATCGTGGTATAAAACTCATGAGTCATACTATGAAACTTTGGGAGAGGGTGATTGAGTCTAGGTTGAGGAAGGTTGTCATGATATCGGAGAATCAATTTGGTTTTAGGCCTAGAAGATCAACTATGAAAGCTATACATCTTAGATAACTTATTGAGAGAAATATAGAGTGAAACAAAGATTTGCATATGGTTTTTATTGATTTGGAGAAGGCATACGATAGAGTACCTAGGGACGTTCTCTGGTGGACAATGATAAAGAAAGGTGTTTCTCTCAAGTACATTAGTATAATTAAAGATATGTATGAAGGAGTAGTAACCAATGTCCACACTTGTGGAGGGGTGACAATCAATTTTCCTATAACGGTTGGGTTACATCAAGGATCTGCTTTAAGCCCTTTCCTATTTGCTATAGTGATGGATGAGTTTACGAGATCAATTCAAGAAAATGTGTCATGGTGTATGTTGTTTGCTAATGATATTGTTTTGATTGATGAGTCTAGAGCTGGGGTTAATGCTAAGTTAGAATTATGGAGACATACATTGGAAGCAAGAGGTTTTAAGTTGAGTAAGAGTAAGACAGAATATATGGAATGTCGGTTTAGTAAGCAACGAAGTAGTGATGGGAGTGTAGTGAAGCTTGGTGAGCAAGAAATACCGGTTGATGATTGTTTCAAATGTTTGGGATCTATCATTCAAAAGTATGGAGAAATTGATGGATATGTAAATCATAGGATAATGGTTGGGTGGATGAAATGGAAAAGTGCAACTGGAGTATTCTGCGATCGTAGAATGGCATTGCGGTTGAAAGGAAAGTTTTATAGGACGACTATTAGGCCCGCTTTACTATATGGTACGGAATGTTGGGCTGCCAAGAGACAACATATTCAAAAAATGAGTGTAGCTGAGATGTGTATGCTTAGATGGATGTGTGAAAATACAATAAAAGATAAGATTCAGAATGAGGAGATACGTAAGAAGGTAGGCATTGCACTCATTGAAAATAAGATGAGAGAGAATCGTTTACGGTGGTTTGGACATATTCGGCGACGTCCTAATGATGCTCCAGTTAGAAGGATGGAGAAATGGGAAAATATATTAGTTAAAAGAGGTCGGGGTAGGCCTAGGAAGACTTGAATAGAGATGATAGGAAAGGATATGAATGCTTTGAACCTCACTGAGGACATGGCATTGGATATAAATGATTGGAGGAGAAGGATTCATGTGGAAGACCCAAAATGATTTTCTTTGTTGGTTCATATCGCCGACCCCAATTGTTTTGGGATGAAGGCGTAGTTGTTGTTGTTTTCTCAAAATAAGGATACCATCGGCATGGCTGACCGCAGGCTTAAAAAAATAGTCAGCACCCCTTCATATACCAGAGACAACAGAACGAGAAACATCATTCTCTTGTCTAACCCTATTAACCAGAAACATACGTTTAGCGAGGCAATTCAAGCCCCTGAAATTAGCCAGAAAGAGAGAGAGTAGCAGAATTGCCCAATTTCGGACCTCAAGGGTTTTACCAACGGGAGGCCAGCCCATGTGTGGTCGGTGATGGGTTTCTCTTTGGACTATCCAAACAAATAAAAAAAACTACCGAATGCTCTTCGTTACAAATTTATTTTCAGTTATAATCATGCAAACGTCACATGAACATAGTTGCATTCTTGCAATTAATATACCGTAGGGTAATCCTTATCAACCATGCCAATACCAAATGCTGATACGAAGCACTTTTTAAAAAGAAGTATCAAATATTTAAGAAACTCACCCCTGTTACTTAGGAAACTCGTAGCATCTCTAATATAACTCAGTTCTATTAAAAAAAGAGAGTATTAAGTACGTTACTATCCGACGTCTCTCCATGCAAATAACAATGTTATGAATGTATCTCTCTAAAAAAAAAATGTCATTAATGCAAAGATACTATTTTTAAATAAAAATCTTAAATCTTAATGTAAAGAAATTATAATAAAATAATAATCAACTAAATATTCATCTATAAATATTCTAGTTTACATCTTTATGAAAATATATACATTTCTGAAAGGGAATTGCAATATGGAGGGGTCTGTAGAACACTGACCATAAATGTCCTCCATCACCAACAGGGGCTCCGCTTGTCTGGCAGGAGCAGTTAGCGCACGTCATATTGTGTTGGGACGTTGCAAGTTCGAACTCCAAATGGTATGGTTGTATAGCAGGTAGGGGTATGCCTAACCCTAGCTTTCTCTGTCGAAAAAAAAATGTCCACCATCAATTTGGAGTGCATTATTGGTGGAACCTATTGCACCGGTAGAGCCAGTTTCCACTTCAAAGTCGAGGGCCCTCTATTGTCTCATTCAATGCCTTCCTTTTTTTTACTGTGGGAAGGGAGATAACCATTTTAACAACTTACCCCCTTTTGAAATATCGTGAAAACTTAAATATTTTAGTCATTTTAAATTACTGGAATATCAACTATATTTTCAAAATATAGCAAGATTACCATTTAACTGTGACATATTTACATTAAGTTATATGGTCTATATCTCAGAAAAAACTTTTTTTTATTGTATATATTTAAAAAATTTATTTCTGAAACTGGTATTAATTATTTTAGAAACCATACTAATGTTTATTAAAAACTGGTATATTCAATTTTTTTGAACTCGTATCAACATTTGCTTCAAGTAAAAATGTATATGGAGCCTTTTTTTTTTTTGTCAAAGAGAAAGTTAGGGTTAGGCGGACCCCTGTCAGTATATTAAAGAATCACTTCAACAATGCCTGAATAACAGGGTTCCACTCCACTTGCAAATCATGCTACACTCTACAGTCTGCATTGCCCCCAGCACAGCAAACTTGGATAGGGATTTAGCAACATATTGTTAAAATCTATCCACAGATACATCTTGACATACGTCAAAACAACAAAGTAATATTTCTAAAACTTGAGAAGGAATCAAACCATCACGACCTTTGCCCTCCAGATGATGATTCACTGATGAGACTAAATCATGTCTCGAAGATTCCTGCGAGATGAACAAGGTAATCCTTTGTGAAATAGATGGCCACCAAACCCATTCCCTGTTCCTGATAGGCCTCACACCACACATTCAGCCTGCATGAGAATAACCAAATTATGCAGATGACAGTAGAAAGTGTTGAACTGAGTAGCCTCAAGGCGAGGTTGGAGTAGTGAGGTGGGGGCCTTGGCTGCTAGACAGGCAATCAAGGTTTGATTGGCATGGGTGTTGCCCCAATGTAGCAGAGGTCCTAGCCTCGGAGTTTTATGCTGCCGGCACGATGACTGTAGGTATGACAGGTTGAGCCAGTGCGACCAGGTCTTCATGCGGATTGCGGTTTCTTGGAGTTATAAATTCAAAAAAAAAAAAGTGTTAAACTGAGTGGATTGCCACCATCGATGTAGCAAAGTATCTCACGCAACCTCCTAATGATATCAACATGAGTTTGCTAGCAAATCTGATACAAAAGCCATTCAGATTCATGCAATAGGACCATCATCCATTGCCAAACGCCGCTCTGCCTTTACACTTTTTTTGCAATCTTTAAAATATGAGAAACGAGTTCACATGTATTTTGTTTTTTGGACTTTCCTGCAGCGCTTTATAAAAAGTACAACCTAGGGACTTTGCCCAAGCTCACTAAAATTTGCAGCTAATTAATATCAAAACCAACAATCATTTTCCAGGCATGTCTAGGCTGGTATAGGTTTTTTTTACATATTATGTATTTATGTATATATATTATATAATTTTTATACATGTATTCTATGTATATTATATATATATTATACATTTATTGTAGATATTTTATATATTATCAAGTTTAAAAAATACTTAAAAAGCAAGTCAGCTGGCTTGTAATGAACTCAGATTTGGCTCAGCTTGGCTCATGAAGAGCTCGAGCTTGGCACTTGGCTCAGCTGGTGACAAGCTCACAAGCCAAGCCCAAGCAGAGGTATACCCTTAACAAGCCAAACTCAAACAACCCAAGCTCCGCTCATTTACCAACCATATTCACATCACTTTCATCACCACTTCCATCTCCCAAAGCCTCCAAACAGCAGTGAGATGGGTGGGGTTCACTGAAGAGAGAGGATCCGGTGCAATATGATTGCCCAAAAATTGTGCATTAAGCACCCGATCGCCATCCATCAGGTCTTGGTACCCACACCTGACAGGCCTGTCCCCAAAATAGAGGGTGATCAGGTGCTTAATGCACAAATATTTGTGCAATCATATTGCACCTGATCTTTTCACTCACCGAATCCTCATTTCCCTCTGGCTCTCAAATAGAGCCTTAAATTTGAAGGGGCAGCGTAGCCCAAGGACCTACCATATTCTTATTAATTCACCCTTAGAGGATATTTCAACAGAGCAGAATCTACTCATTTTACAGCAGGTTCTAGATAAATATATTGAAGCCATTATTCTTGGTAGGACGTCATGCTACCATTTATTTATAGTGGCATCTTGCTGGTTATATGTTTGATAAAATGTTTTGGACATTCATTTATGAAAAATCCGATTAATCCTCAACCAGTGAACGATGATCGCCATCTCTGATCACTCATTTCCTTAAAAAGGCTGAAAAGTTTGCAACCAACAACCATCTGATACCTTCACCAACCCTTGTAAACTTTACCAACTTCTCTTTAACTTTACTTTTGTTACACGCCAACTTCAGTTCAATCATAGAGGAAGAATTGCCAATACGCCAAAACGTCATCAAACCAACAAGGACACCAAGTTATACAAACAAACTAATACCAAAGACTGCATATTACACTATGACATAAACACCAATTACATGCACGTAATAGCCCCATGAGACAATATACCTAAAAATATAAACTAATTCACAGACATAAATGGACCACCCTTCTTCAATTCCAGAGAGGAAAATAAGAAAAAAAGCCTCTAAAAAAGACCTGGCAAAAAGACACCAAAACCAACAAGATGAAGGGGGTGGAGAGGAAGATCAGACCACTCTCCTTATTTCCTCCTCTTTCTTTTTTTTTTTTGGCTTTTTGTTTGGCCAATTATATATATTCATGATTTTCGTGGCCTATCAGTATTGGAATATGTCTGCAGATGCTGCTGTGATTGGTTGGTTCATGAAAGGCACATCCCATGGTCTGAGGAGTGGATCAGAGTACTGGTTTGCATCCATGGCCAAGCCACTGAGCTGCTGCATGTAATTAAGCATCTCAGTGAGGCTCTGCAGCCTTGAGCTCAGTTCCATGATCTGGGCTCTCAAGGTTGTGTTCTCAGCCTCAAGATTCAGATACTGCTGGGTGGTGATGTGCATCCTAGACATGATCTGGTTGTTCTCGTTCCGAAGGAGAGTCACCTGAGCCATCAGATCATCCAAATGCTTCTGTTTGCGCATCCGGGACCGCCTTGCAGATTCGCAGTTCGAGAGCATCCTCTTCCTTTTCCTCTCATCCATCTTTTGTTGCAGATCTCCCTCAGAATTCCCACTGGAAGACGTGGTGGACTTAGTAGAACTAGTAGTCATCGAACCCATCTCTCTGATTTTTTTTGTTTGATCAGAAAAGAAAGGAGAATTTGGCAGGATATATATAGAGATATGTGTATACAATTTAAAACTCGATTTACTACAGCTTAATAGAATACAGAAAAGCAAGAAAAAGGGCAACAGAACCCAATTGTTTAGGTATCTCTAGGAAATTAGTTCATGAAAAAACATAGAACCAGTAAAGGAAGACTACAGAGAATGACTGAACAAGATGGGTCCTGCGCCTCAGGGTTGAATTGATCATAAACCCTGAAAGTAGGAGCTCAGATAATATCTGTATCATGAAGTAGAACCATTAAGAACCCCAGTACAGCGACCTTAAATTAAAGATTAAAAAAAGTGAGGGCTTTGAAAGGGAGCTTGAAAAACAGAGATTTTGATACGGGTTTTGGGTATTTCTGCTAAAATAGAAGAGAACAAACAAAACCCACTATTACACTGAAAAAAGGCCCAAGGTTTGGACACCACCTTGAAAGAAACCCAGGATTATACCTGTAGAACCCAAAGCCAGATAATACCCACAGAAAAAAATCAATAAAGCAAGAGGTTGGAACCCAAGATCTCCCTAAAATCGAGATTTTGGTACCAAAAAGTTTAGAAATCGAGGTGGGTATTCTGAAGGAGGGACCTTGCTAAACAAAGGCCGGATACTGAAGCAGAACCTCAGGACCAACAGCTCTCAAAGGAGGAAACGCAAGCAAGAAAACCTATAGCAAAAGAGAACTAAGAAAAAAAGATCGGAAGGGAGGTGTTAGAGTCCAGATAGTCCAATTTATAGATGAAAAAAGGAGAGAGAGAGAGAGGAGAAAGAAACCATTAAAAGGCACTTAAAAAAATTCAGAAAATAGGGTTATTGAAAGCTGTGATAAGACATGTGGGGTGGAAACATAACGTGCAGAACCGGCCAATATCCAGCTGGTGAGCAAGGGCCAACACCGAGCTCTTTTTTATTCTCTCTCTCTCTCTCTCTCTCACTAAAAAACGCCCCTCGCTCTTTAACTTTTATAATGTTACCACGGTAAATTTGAAGTTGTAACTGCAATGGTCTTCCCACCATGCTGCAGCTTTATTCACGTGATTACATTACAAATACATCGTTTATTTAAATTTTCTGTCTGCAATTCTCCCACAAAGGTTCCGTGCATATATGATAGAGGCAACCTGTGAATGTCACCAAGTAATTAACAGGGACATCGCAAGTTTGAAATTCGTGAATAGTGTCCCTTGCAGCAAAGTATAAGCAGTGTACTCAGCGGTGGGCAAGAAGAACATCAAGAGTTTTACAAACTAAAGGCTTGATAATGTGGGTTCAGCGATACAGGGTTTTCTCTTGATATAGCCAAAATAAACAATGAAGATGACAAAAATTACAAGCCAAGCTGCATCCAACACGGAGTTTATTTTTATAGTTTGGATGCTATAGTATCACATGACATGCCACCATCCCGGTTAATAAGAACATGTTGGTGACTTTTTTTTTTTTTTACTCCCACAAACTGTCCCAGGCAGAGACGTCTGGCTCAGTCGGACGTACTTGCGGTCACTGTCCTGTCCGCGTAAAACTCCAAGGGCTTACCTCTCGATCCTAGGGAGTCACCAAGCTTGGGCCTACTCAAGGAATCACGCCCATGGAATTTGAATCTAAACGTCCTAGGCCCCATCCCACTACACCAAACCCCTTGGTTCTAAAATGTTGGTGACTTTTGTCCAAATTAAAGGGTTTGGTAAACAAACAGGGGTGGTCTACCCTTAATAGGTTCTCTATAACTAGAGTGTGGCTCACAGCCTGTGCTAGGTTTAGGTTCTTTTATCACTGCAAGAGGAAAGGTATGAAAGCAAAATAAATATACGACTGAAAATGAATCCACTCCATACACTTGGAAAAGCAAGTTTAGTGATATGATTCGATGGGTTCTTTTGGTAATGTTAAAGCGTCAGAACATGGTATACCTTAAGCTATAAGTTTTCACTATAAAGCCAAAATGCAAGAAAAAAATAAAAAAGCTACTATCTTAATTAGGGGTGTCAACGGGTCCGTTTGGTTCGGAACCAGGTGAAACCAGACTTGAACCAAATTTTCGGGTATGGTATGAGGTTCAGACCCGGGTTTAATGGGGTCCATTATAAGAAAAATCATACTCGGACCCGATAAGAATTACATGAACCAAACCCAGACCATACCCCTTAAAACCATAATTTTTATCATTTTTACATTGAAAAACTGTGGGAACTCGGTTTGGGTCCAGGTCTGATATAAAATTTCACAAACTATACCCAGGTCCATGTATTAATCGGACCTTCGGGTCGGGACCAAGGTCTTCTTATTTATCACCATACCCGGACCTTATAAGGTTTGGTTTGGTTCGGGTCGGGTCAGGGTAAACCAGGCCCGTTGACACCCCTAATCTTAATACAGGGTGTGAGAATGGAATTGGGGGGCTATAAATAACTTGGAATCAATTTAGGTTTCATCTAGACATATGTAAATCCTTACCATACCTTCAATCCAATTAAACGTGACCCATGTTTCCTTTTTATAAGATCAAACTTAGGCTCATTTGCTGAGGATCGATTCTCCCTTGGGATCATACCGGTGGCTTGACTGGTGGATGGCACAAGGAGAACTAAACCATGCTATTAGTCTAGTGGTAGACTGAGCTAGAGCACATTTGACACCAGACACTCGTGTCCAGAACAAAAGTGTAGGACCCCCTGGGGTCGACTCTTTGTCCCTCCAAAATAGAATGCAACCATACCTGTATCCCATTTTGGTAGGTGGGTTTGATGGCCATTGTGGGGATCACACAGGACAAGGCACAATAGCCTAGTAATTTTGTACATTGATCAAAGCTAGGGGTGCCAATGGGTTCCTTTTTTACCTGGATCCGACCTGTACCAAACCCTATAGGGCCAGGATTTGGTGGTAAACAAAGCAGTCCCATTAGAATCTGGGTCAGATTTAAAGGGTCTGATGAATATATAGATCCAGATATGGTTTGTTAAATTTCACACCAGACATGGCCCCAACTGGAGTTGCTACTAAAATCGGAATTTTTAATGTAAAAAAGATAAAAAAAAATATTTTACCAGGTATGGTCCAGGTCTGGTTCATGTAATTCTGATAGGATCTGGGCATGGCTTCTCTTATAGTATTTCAAATCAAATCTGGGTTTGGTTTCACTTGGGTCTGATCCAAACCCGACCTGCTGACTACCCCTAATCAAAGCATATTCAAGCTAGGGATGGCAGTGGACCGGGGGAAAGCGGGGCCCCGCCCCGCCTCGCCCCGTTTGGACCGGGGACAAAGGGTATGAAACGGGGATGGAGGCGGGGACGAAGGTTAAAATCCATCCCCATCCGGGGGTGGAGGCGGGGACGGACGTGCACTTTTCCCCGACCCGTCCCCGCCACTATCCCCGCCCCAACCACTTTTCCCCGCAATATCCCCGCCCCGCCCCGCCTCATCCCCGTTTGAACCGGGGATGGAGGACATGAAACGGGGATGAAGGCGGGGGGTGAAGGATAAAATCCATCCCCGTCGGGGATGGAGGCGGGGGTGGAGGATAAAATCTTGAGGCGGGGCGGGGGTGGAGACCTTGTCCCCCGCCCCGCCCCACTGCCATCCCTAATTCAAGCTGGTGGCGACTTATTGTGATTGGCTCTCAAGTGATTCATTAAAAACAGATTCGCTTCCCTTCTTGGTCTCAATTCAAATTGCTAAATCTAGGATGGTCTTTTTACTCCAAGATCTAAGAAACTGCGGGCGTGTTTGGTTAGTGAATGTGCCCTTTTTCTTTATAATACCCCTAAATGACAAGAATGGCCCCCACAAGTAGGGGTGGCAAAATCTGACCCGACCCACCAACCCGCTTCTTAGCCGGGTTAGAGTTTGGCTTAAACGAGTTCGTGTCGTAAACGGGTCGACCCGCCTAACCCGTTTATTAAATGGGTCGTGTTCGTGTTAAGGGTATGCCAACCCGCCAACCCGTTTAATAAACGGGTTAGGCAGGTAGGTCAACCCGTTTACACAAACCCGTCAACCCACAACATGTTTATATATATATATTAACTTATCTAACCCTAACTCCTAACTTTACACTTTAGTCACCCACCTAACTCCTTCCTACCCAGCCACAACCGAGAGCCCGAAACCTCTCCTCTCCACCTCGTTGCCATCACCGCACAGGCGCACACCACCACCCTCTTCTCTCCTCTCTCTTGTTCCTCCTCTTGGTTTGGCACCCAAGCAAAGCAAGCCCAACATTTTATCTCTTTCGCTGAAGGCACCTCATTTTTTGATCTTGAAGAAGGGGTTGGAATAAGTAATAGGTACTTATTCTCATTTTCTTCTCTGTTTTCCTCACTGTGATGAGGTTTTCTTCTTTGTTTTCCTTACTATGATGAGCTTTTTTTGGTGATTAGAGAAGGACCCATATTTTGGTACGAAGGAAAAGAAGAGTTTTTGGACCAGTGAGAACTGAGAAGGGGAAAAGAAAGATAAGCTCGGGTTTTTATGTTTCAAATTATCGGGTTGACTCGTTTAATAAACGGGTCGCCGTGTTGTGTCGACCCGACCCGTTTATTAAACAGGTTAACTGTGTCGTGTCAGGTTACACATTTAATAAATGGGTCATGTTCGTGTTTGCCACATCTGACCCGTTTAATAAATGAGTCATGTTTGTGTTAAGGTATTCTGACCCGCCAACCCGACCCACCAACCCGCCGACTCGACCCGATTTCCACCCCTACCCACAAGTAACATTAAGGATGATTGTCGTTAATTCTTTAGTTGGGTATATATATGGTGGATGTATTAGTGGTCCAGTCTATGCTGGACCAATTTTTTTTTTTATGATCTATGCTAAGAAAAAATACCTCCATCACCAACCACACATTAGCAATCATCCGGTTGGTAAAAACTCTTGAAGTCCTTGATGCCCACCAATAGACATCCCCTTCTTGTTATTCCAACCTTGTGATAAAATGGATTTAAGAAAAGAGATCTCAAGCCTAGAGGCACGTTCTTAAGATCGCTATCTTTAGAACTTCAATCGTCCCACTCCAAGAAGTCTGAAGAAGCGAAAAGGGGTTTATTGCAACTGAGTTCCCAAGATACAACTAGGCTTGAACCTCAAGAGATTCATTGCTTCGCAAGGACAGATGATCTCTACCACACTTGTACTATGCAAGCCAAATCGCGAAGGAAGAAGAAGATTAGAGAGTTAGAAAATTCTTGTGTTCCCAAAAGACAAAATAGAAGATATTTATAGACTTTTAGAGAGGCCAAAACGTTTTGCGATAAATGAGATTAATGGCCATAAATCTGACGATTTAAAAATAGGATGAAAAGGTACCTGAACGGTCATCCACCTTTGACTGTCAATCAAAGGCCTTTAAAATCGTCCAACAGTCACAATGCAATATTAACTCGATATACATGCAACTTAAAGCCTTTCAAACGGTCAGATAATACAAAACCAAAAATTCAAAATGGACATTTGCACCTTGCACCGTTGCGAGCGTGCGAAGTGCAAAGTGCATCATCAAAATGCCACATTGCGCCTCAAGCGCCCTTGCGCACACACGCGTGTGTGCGTGCACACGAACAACGCATCCGGTGCTGCACGATGCGCAGAAACGTCCACAAGCCACTCAAAGACACAAGGCTTACCAAAGTAAAGAATGAAGAACAAAGCCTGTATTTAAACCACTAGAAAAATTGATTTCTCTTAGATATGAGACTAAACTTTTAAAGCACTTTTGGTGGAAAGAAATCACCAATTTTAAATCTTTTATAATAATCCACCACTACTTTTACAATATATTTGGCTTGCATAGAAACTTACGCATCAGTGAGAGTGTATGCATGACTTGAACCCCCACTTATTGAAAGAAAACCTAAATTAACCAAGGTGCTAAGTGGACTTACCTTGAACTTAGCTCCTTATATTGTTAACGGAGTTTTCAATCATACATAGGTCTCCAAAAGTTCAATTGTGTGGATTTCATGTTGGCACATTTAGAGCTTTGTGCTTTTCTGGATTCATGAGTGCTCTAGAGAATTGCCAATTCTCATAAGAAGTGACTCACACTTCTACACTCACATAGGTGAGTTTGTCTTGGTGTACTGTAACACACACCCTAGCCTTAAGGCCTACAAACTCATTAAGAGCTATTAGCTCAACCCTCACATGGTTACAACTTATGAGCACACATCAGTAATGGGCTTACATAAATATGCTCAATATCTGTCATTCACCAATTTGTTTCCCATTGAACCTAGGCATGTGGGATCTCCAGCGCTCTAGGTTGGGTATCCTTAGGTGATGACTTAATTGGCTTAATTCTCATTCCCCTCAATGTTTTATTGATAACATCTCTTGAAAAGCCTTTCGTAAATGGGTCTGCCAAATTTTGACATGACTTCACATATTTCAATGATATAATATTGTCATCAATCATTTGTCTTATAAAATTGTGTCTTAGACTAATATGTCTAGACTTCCCATTGTATTTTATATTACCTGCTTTACATATGGTGATTGGCTATCACAAAATATTGAAATAGCAGGTATAAGCTTCTCACCTAGTGGAATATCCACTAGCATATTCTTAAGCCATTCGGCTTCTCTACAAGCAGATGCCAAAGCAGTAAACTCAAATTCCATTATAGAATGAGTAATACATGTATGTTTCTTAGACCCTCATGCAACTGCTCCTCCACCAAGGGTAAAAACCCAACCACTCATAGACTTGAAATCTTCAAAGTCGGTATTCCAACTTGCATCACTATACCCTTTAATAATAGGAGGAAACTCGGTATAGTGAATTCCATAGTCTAAAGTATGCTTAAGGTATCTAAGAATCATGTTCACTGCATTCCAGTGTTGATGATCAGGATTATTAGTGTATCTATATACTTTACTCATTGCATAGGTAATATCAGGCCTTGTGCAATTCATTGCATACATAAGGCTACCTATAATACTGGTACATTTTAATTGTTGAACACTTGCACCAACATTAGGAGTCAATTTTATATTTGGATCATATGGGGTGCATGCTGGTGAACTATTAAGATATTCATACTTTGTAACAATTTTCTCAATATAATGTGATTGATATAATATAATGCCATTATTATTTCTTACAATTTTGATTCCTAAAATAACATCTGCAACACCCAAGTCTTTCATACAAAACAAGAAAGATAAAAAAAATTTTGTTTGATTTATGCATTCACTATTGTTACCCAAAATAAGCATATCATCAACATATAAACAGATAATAGTAATTGAGCTACTATCTACTTTACTGTAGACACATTTGTCAGCATTATGAATTTTAAAACCATTATGTACCAGAGAACTATCAAATTTTTCATGCCATTGCTTTGGGGCTTGCTTTAATCCATATAAGGATTTCTCAAGTTTACAAACTTTGCGCTCTTACCCTAGCACTACAAAACCTTCGAGTTGCTCCATATGTATCTCTTCATCTAATTCTCTATTTAAAAAGGTCGTTTTCACGTCCATTTGATGGATTTGAAGCTTATATATGGTAGTCATGACAATCAGAATTCTAATAGTAGATATTCTGGTTACATGAGCAAAAGTATCAAAATAATCAATACCTTCTTTTTGTTTAAAACCTTTTGCAACCAAACGCGCTTTAAATTTATCGATTGTACCATCAGCTTTTAATTTCTTTTTGAAAATCCAATTTGAGCCAATAGTTTTACAACCAATAGGTAAATCCACTAATTTTCAAATATTATTAGACATAATTGATTCTATTTCATCATTAGTAGCTTCTCTCCAAAAAGCAGCATCTTGAGAAGACATCTCCTCTTGAAAAGACACAGGATCATTCTCAATTAAAAATGTATAAAAGTCAGAATCAAAATTAGTTGGATTTCTAATGCGTTTACTGTGCCTAACTCCAGTTTCTGGTTCAGCAACACAATCATTAGAATATTCAATAATGTCATTAACAAGATGTTCATCTACTATAATACGACTGCCATCAAGAAGAAAATCAAATGCATTTTTATGTTCTATGAAAGATGTATCTCTAGATTCAACAATAACATCATTAACAATATCTAGAAATATATATGCTTTACTATGTTCAGCATATTCAACAAATGCACATTTAAATGCTTTAGGTTCAACCTTCTTTCTTTTATTTTCTAGAATTTTAACATATGTTAAACAACCCTAAACACGAAAATACCTAAGATTAGGTTTCTTATCAAAGTACAATTCATAAGGTGATTTTTCAGATTTGGAATAAGGAACTCGGTTAAGAATATAGCAAACAGTAAGTATAGCATCGCCCCACAAGTTTGAATGCAAACTCGTATTAAGAAGCATAGCATTCATCATTTCTACAAGTGTTCTGTTTTTTCTTTCTGCTACTCCATTTTGTTCAGGAGTTCTAGGCGCTGAAGTTTGATGGATAATACCATTATCTCCACAAAATTTATCAAATTCTCCACCTAAGTATTCACCTCCTTTATCTGTTCTTAAATGTACAATGTTTGTTTTAAACCTATTTTGTACTTCAGCTATATAAAGAAGAAATTTAGAAAATGTTTCAGATTTATGTTTCATCAAATAAACATGACAAAATTTCAAGTAATCATCTATAAAAGTAATAAAGTACCTATTGCCGCCATGACTCAAAACATTATCCATCGTACACACATCAGAATGCACTAATTTAAGCAATTTATAATTCTTTTCTACACTAGGAAATGGGAGTCTAGTTAGCTTTGTTTGCATGCATGTCTCACACTTATAATTATGTTTTATTCTAACATGACAAGGAAGAAGACCAAAGTTATTCATATTATGAATGCAACAAGAATTTATATGTCCTAATCGAGAATGCCAAAGAAAATAGGAATCATCCATATAAACAGAAGTAGTAGCTTCATTTATGTTCATCTTAAACATACCACCAGTGGCAAACCCTTTTCCCACAAAGATTTTTCCTTTGGTCACAGTTACAATCCCAGACTCAATAACAATCTTAAAACCATTTCGTGACATGAAATCTGCAGAGATTAAATTTTTTCAAACTTCTAGAGCATAGTGGACATTCTCAAGTGTTAAGACTTTCCCGGAGGTGAACTTAATCTTCACACTCCATTTTCCCAGCACTTTAGTTGAGGAAGAGTTTCCCATAAAGAGATTGCATCCCTCCTCCATTACTTTATATGGCTTGAACAAGTTTCTATTGTTTGCCACATGAATAATGCTTCCAGTATCCAGATACTAGTTCTTATTTGCAGCCACCATAAAGGTTTTAGAGATTACAACAACAAGCCTCTCCTCTGACTCATTTGGCTTAGGACCAGTCCTCTTCCTTTCTCTGCATTCTCTAGCAAAATGGCCAAACTTGCCACAAACATAGCAACTAATTTTCATTTTATCAATTGGTTTTTTCTCTTTCATGAAATTCTTTTTGATTTTCTGGGTTTTCATGATTTTGAAATTCCACTAGAGGGGGGGTGAATAGTGAAATACTAAATAGATCGATCAAATAAAAAAAAAGAATGCAATAAGACACACCACATAAAACACAGAATTTATACTGGTTCAGTCAAAACCTTGACCTACATCCAGTCCTCAAGCAAACCACTTGAGCTTTCCACTATAACATCCGAGTTACCAGATAAATAGTACAACACCCTCTTCCTCAGAGGTCTTCTTCTCTCAACAGAGAAGGGGCACACCCTCTTCCACAGAGGTCTTCTTCTCTCAACAGAGAAGGGGAACACCCTCTTTCACAGAGGTCTTCTTCTCTCAACAGAGAAGGACAACACCCTTTTTCTCAGAGGTCTACTTCTTTCAATAAAGAAGGAATATAGTGAATAACAGAAAGTTACAATACTTTTTATAGAACCTTCAAAAGGATATAAATGCACGAATGAAGGATTCTCAGAATGTTCTGTTCTTTTCACTCAGAAGATACTCTTTGTCAAAGAGCTATTCTTGACTTTTTCTCTTTCTTTTCTTTTTCTTTTTCTTTTTCAAGGCTCTCTTTCAAATATCAAATAGGAATTTTTCTCGTTGTAAGCTCACATGTCCTTATGAAATAATTAATTTGATTGTGTTTATATAGCCTTAGAAAAATAGTCGTTGCCTTTTTGAAATGATAGTCTTTTTGGGATGTGATATGTCAAGTCATTTCAAAAAACATCTTTATGGATTTTCGAAAAAGTCTTCTTTCCATAAAAGTAGTATTTGGGGTACAGTAGTCGTTGTAATATTTTAGGTATGATATATTTTATGAAAAAGTCTTTTTCTTACAATAGTACATTGAACATTGAATGTGTAAGCCATCATGTAGTTTTGTCTCTATTCTAATTAATGATTTGTAGTACTTAAGTATTTTATTTAGAAATTGTCACTTCTTTACTTAAATGAGTGTATGTACAATAAATGCTTTTGAGATCTTTATTTATAAATAGTCATATCAAGAATTGCTTTATGATGTGCTTTTCAATGTCTACAGAGGGGATGAAGACTTTAAGCAAGTCGACATTCTTGAGTGGGATTAAACTAGTTATTTCTAAAAAGATTTTTAGAGGAGGTATTTAATGTTTTACAAAAAGAATGATGACTTCAAGTAAGTCGACATTCTTGAGTAGGATTAAACTAGTTATTTCTAAAAAGATTTTTAGAGGAGGTATTTAATGTTTTACAAAGAGAATGATGACTTCAAGTAAGTCGACATTCTTGAGTTGTAAAAAGGTAACTAAAGTCTTTTCAAAACATATTATATTTGTTTTTCTTTGTCTAGCCGATTTCTATGTTTTGTCTTTTTCTTACATATTTGAAATCATTTCTTTTATTTCTTTTTAAGTTGTCTTATACATGATAGAAGGTACAATTATTGCTTTTTGAAATCATGAGCTAATATATCATGTCAAAATACCTTTTCCATAAAGGTTTGTAAGAAGGTACAATTATTGGTTTTCAAAAAGGTGCTTTTTGAAACTATTGTATACTTTTATGAAATATAGCTTTTATGAATGAGTATGTAATATGCAATATGCATGTTTTTGAAGGTTTTGTTACATATGACTCTAAAGAAAAAAAAATCTTCATCTTGAGGTAGCCGATCTCTGTAGATGATCTTTAGGAATGCATGACTCATCAAACTTTTTCTTCAAGGAGTATGATTGCACCACAGTTGTACTTGAACAGGAGGTCTCCATCCTTTTTGGGTGAGATATCCTTGCATCAAATACTCGTTAGATATATGACAAAGCATATCCAGTCATAATATAACATTTTCAAGAAGACATATTATCATATCATATAAAATCAAATATGACAGTGTATCATATTATGTGTCATCAAAATATAGTTTCTCAACATTCTCTTCCTTTTTTATGATGACAAAATATGCTCCCCCTATCAAAAAGACATTATGTATAGTAATAATAATATCATAAAAAATGCATTAACATATTGAAAAAAAATGCAAAGTATTTTTCTCCTATTGGAGACAGGTTTTTCTCCCCCTTTGTCATGGACAAAAAGGAGGGGATCTGAGTAAGCAGAGTTATTACAGACCAAAATAATGTAAAGTTATTACATTCCAAAAAAAACAAGTTTACTCCGAAGGTGGAGATGATTGATGTGTTCGGGCGTCGTGATCCTGCTAGAGGGTTTGTAAGGACTGATGTATTGATGCTTGATTCCGAAGTATAAGAGCCTGAGTTTGCTGGACATCCATGATCGCAGAGAAGTAATCAAAGTCGGATGGAGAATCTTCTACATCAGAGCCCGTATTGGCAGGGTGCATGGACCTTGGATTGAAGGAAGTAGCATTGAGGATCTGCGAGGGATAGATGATAACTTCATTTTGAAGGGGGACCTTGAAGTATTTTAAAATGGGAGTTATAAAACACCCAAAAAGAAGATGCTGAAATTTTTGATAGCGAATAAAGTGGGAGAAAATGATGTTGGACCAATTTATCGGAGTAGAGCAGGAAATTGCGTAGAGGGGGAGAGAGATTTTTCTTGGGACTAATCCCTTGCGTGGAAGCTTGGGACAGATATTGTGGAGAAGAATTTGAGCAAGCAGTTGAGCATGAGGTTGGAGATTGCTCATGTGTCAGGGAAGGTTTGTGAAGTGGGTAGAGAGGAGAATTTTTCGAAGTACCGAGCGGTCGAGTGGTACTATGTTGGTTAGATTGGTGCCGGTGGAAGGAAGGTTGAGAATGTGGCCTAGTGAGGAAGCATCAAAGATAATCAGTTGTCCTCGGACTTTGCTAGTAATGGTAGTTTGGTCATGATCAGAGGAAAGATTTGTATAGAATAGTCAGACAAGTTCAGGATAGTAGGTGGCTTGGGATGATGATCCTATTAGATGTTTAAGTTCGGGGAGTGAGCTTTCAAGATTAAATGAAGAAAAGTCTTCATAGTGAACTAGGCTACCTTCGTGAATAGGAAGTGAACAAATGTGGTGGTAATGGTGAATTAGATATGGATACCTTAGATCGGCGGCGGTGATCTCATTGTTTGAGGAGGAAGCCATTTCTAAAGGTTTTGAGAGAGTAGGAAACTGAAAACAAAGTACTTGGAGAGAGTAAAGACTTTGGAGGATGATGGAAGTGTTCGAACGAATTTGTAAGGTATGAATCATTTCATTAAATAGAAGGAAGAAAATAATTGTGATAAGAAATGAATGACATTGGAAGTGAGTGATTTTTAGATTTTAGTTGAATAAGAAAAATCGTGAGTTGTAAGTTAAGAGGCTTGTGAATGACAAATCAAATCAATTTTTGGAAGATAGTGTATTATATTAGTATGTATGTCAAGAAGGACATAGTTTTTAAATAATTTTTCTATATAAAGAAGAGTTTACTATGGGAGAGTTTATCGAAGTGTGAGATGTGTCATGTATTGAGTATGGAGTATCTTATTACACTTGATGTGTGAAGAAAGAATAAATTCAAGAGGGTGAATAATATATGGATTTTAAAGCTTTTCGTGAAGTGAAGAGATGTAAAGATTGTTGTAGAGTGAAAGAAATAATGGCCTAATAAAACAAACAACTTTTTATATGATGTTTTTACTTTATGTGAAAGCATTCTAAATTCGTGAAGAAGGAGTTTGGAATAAGACAAAAAAAGGATATTTGAGTGAGAGATGCAATAATTTCTTATTTAAAAAATGTTTTTATGGATATGCGCGGAAGGAGTGTGAATAGTCATAAAGAAGGGTGATGCTATATACGAATTTGTAGAGAGATAAGAGTGGTCATAAAGAACAACAAACACTTGATGTATGACATAAAGTAAATTTATGATTGATATGAATTGATGTTTTGCTTAAAGGACATAGTTTTTGAAAAAGATAAATTGTAAGAGCTCAAGGGTTACGGATGGAGTCTCACTTCGTATGAGATAGAGAGAGAAAAAGAAAAGAGTAGTACTAATAGTACTTATGAGAATAAAAAATAGAGGACAAGTTTGTTGAATAATTTTTCATAAAAGGTGTGAAGGATGAAAGGACGATAATAGATTGTACTTAGGATATGATATACAAGATGATGTAGTAAAATTTTATGTGAAATATAACAGCTTGATTTTGAAAAAGGTGGTGAAAAAGATAAGAAGGATAAACACTAGATTTATTTAACATAAAGTTTAGTGAAGTGTCTTGACAGGAGGAAAGGAAGTCATGAAAAAGGGATATATCACTTGAATATAAGAAAAAAAATAATAAGTGAGGAACACAATATCATGTTGAATCTCGGCTAGCTTATCGTAAGAGAGGTTTTTCACAAGAAGACAAAAGTGATAAAAGGTGTTATGAGATGAGTGATGTGAACAAAGTCATGATAGCTTTTCTTAATATAAATTGTTCTTATGGATATGAGTGAAAAGGAAATAGGACAAGGAGTTATTATAGATGTGTACTTGAAAGATGACAAGTTGAAAGACATAAAGAATGTGTCATGATGAATGTGTTTTTATGAGTGTTTAGAGTATACGTGAATATGGAGACATAGTTTGACTTTGAATAGTAAAAAAATACATATATAAAAAATCGATAAGAAGGAAACCGTTTAAAATAAAATTTTAACAGAACTTATAAGATGATTTAATCTTAATAAGTGTGATTAATTATAAGTCACTTAGTTTGCATATTCCTAAATCTTTTCTAATTCATGTAAAGTCTTCATGTTTCAAAGGTTTAGTGAAGATGTCTGCTAACTGTTGATTAGTGGGTATGAATTCGAGTTTAATTATATTGTTTAAGACTTGTTCCCTTAAAAAATGGTGTCTTATTTGAATATGCTTAGTTCGTGAGTGTAAAATAGGATTTTTAGATAAGTTTATAGCACTAGTATTGTCATAGAAAATAGTTGTATTTTCAAAATTTAAACCAAAGTCTTTTAAAGTTTGTTTCATCCAGATGACTTGAGTGCATGCTAGGCTAGCAGCTATGTATTCAACTTCAGTAGTAGATAAAGATACACAGTTTTGTTTCTTACTGAACCATGAAACTAGTGAGTGCCTTAGCATATGACATGTACCACTTGTGCTTTTTCTGTCAGATTTACTTCCAGCAAAGTCAGCATCGTTGTATGAGATTAAATCAAATGTAGAAGATTTTGAATAAAATAATCTAAAATCAACTGTGTCTTTTAAATATCTCATTATTCTTTTTACAGCTTTAAGATGTGATTCTTTTGGATTTGACTGAAATCTAGCACACAAGCAAACACTGAACATAATATCTAGACGGCTAGCAGTTAAATAGAGTAGTGATCCTATCATACCTCGATATACCTTTGTGTCTACAGACTTACCATCTTCATCCTTGTCCAAAACAGTAGTTGTGCTCATAGGAGTGTTCGTTGAAGCAGTTGAGTTCATGTTGAACCTCTTTAGAAGTTCATGAGCATACTTGGATTGATTGATGAAAACTCCATCCTTGGTTTGTTTAATATGCAGTCCAAGAAAGTAGGTGAGTTCTCCCATCATACTCATTTCAAATTCTTTCTGCATGGACTTAGAGAAATCTTCACAGAGAGTGTTGTTAGTAGATCCAAAGATGATATCGTCCACATAAATTTGAACAATTAAGGTATGATTATTCACTATTTTCACAAAAAGAGTAGAGTCGGCTTTGCCTACAGAAAAACCGGTTTTTAATAAAAAGGTTTTGAGTCTGTCATACCAAGCACGAGGTGCCTGTTTTAATCCATACAAGGCACGTTTTAGTTTGAAAACATGATCTAGATATTGTTCATTTTCAAAGCCTGGAGGTTGTTTTACATAAACTTCTTCATTTATAAAACCATTTAGAAAAGCACTTTTAACATCCATTTGATATAGTTTGAAATCCATATAGCTTGCATATGCTAAAAACATTCTAATAGATTCAAGTCTAGCAACAGGAGCAAATGTTTCATCAAAGTCAATACCTTCCTCCTGGTTGTATCCTTGAGCTACTAGTCTTGCCTTTTTTCTTATAACATTACCTGTTTCATCTAGCTTGTTTTTGAAGATCCATCTTGTCCCAATGATCTGATGATCCTTTGGTCTTGGTACAAGATCCCAAACATCATTTCTTTGGAATTGATTTAGTTCTTCAGTCATGGCTAGCATCCAGAACTCATCGATGATGGCTTCATCAATCTTCTTTGGTTCAAGTTGAGAAATGAATGCCATGTTTGCAATCCGTTCTAGCTGAGCTCTAGTTTGAACCCCCTTGGTCAGGTCTCCTAAAATCTGCTTTTGAGGATGACCTCTGATTTCGACAAATGGTTTTTGATGATCATCTTCATTAGATTTAGCTGTGTTATCTAGGAATAAATTTGTACTTTCAACATCATCATCGTTAGTCTGCTTAAGAACAGATTGATCAATAGATTCACAAAAACTGACATGCATAAAATTTTCAATAGTATATGAACTCTTATTAAAAACTTTGTATGCTTTACTATGACTTGAATATCCTAAGAATATGCCTTCAACAGATTTAGCATCAAATTTATCCAAGTTATCTTTTGTGTTAAGGATAAAGCATTTACATCCAAGGACTTTAAAATAGTCTATTCTTGGAGTTTTGTAATAGAATAATTCATAGGGAGTTTTATTTAATAAGGGCCTAATAAAAACTCTATTTATTATATAGCATGCAGTATTAACAGCTTCTGCCCAAAAAGATTTAGCAAGATTATTATGTTGGAGCATAGTTCTAGCAGATTCCTGTAGGGTTCTATTCTTTCTTTCTACTACACCATTTTGAGGTGCAGCTCTAGGAAAGGCAAAGTTATGAGAAATACCATGCAAGTTACAAAATTTACAAAAAGTTCATTATCAAATTCTCCTCCATGGTCACTACGGATTTTTACAATAGAACAAGATTTTTCATTTTGTAACTTTTTACATAAAATTTCAAATTGACAAAACGTGTCACTTTTGTTTTTCAAAAATATTACCCAAGTAAATCTTGAGTAATCATCTACAATGACAAAAGCATATTTATTATGATTAAGACTAGCTACTCTAGAAGGACCAAAAAGATCCAGGTGAAGAAGCTCTAAAGGTCTTTTACTTGAAATGATATTTTTTGATTTGAAAGATGATTTTGACAGTTTTCCTAGTTGACATGCATCACAAAAATAATCCTTTTTAAAAGATATTTTGGGTAACCCATGTACTAACTTGTCTTTAGCTAATTTAGACATGTATTTGGAGTTGACATGACCCATTCTTATGTGCCATAAGTGTTGAGTGTCATTATTAGCTATAAGGCAATGTTCAGTAATGTTTTCTAGGTATAATTCATATATATTATTTCTTCTTATACCTTTTAAGATGATGTTTTTGTTGGTGTCTGTTATAAGGCATGCATCATGTTTAAAGCTAACATTGTAACCTGTGTCACACATTTGACTAATACTTAGAAGGTTATGTTTTAAGCCTTTAACAAGGAGAACGTCTTTGATAAGAGGTTTATCAATATTGCCAATATTACCAATACCAATTATCAAACTTTTGTTGTTATCTCCAAAGGTGACAGTTCCTCCTTTTTTATGATGAAGAACAACAAACAGATCTGGATGTCTTGTCATGTGTTTTGAACATCCACTGTCTAGTATCCATCTGTTCTTCTTCTTTGGAGCCTGCAAAACATTAAGTAAAACTTCTTTTTGGTACCAGTCGGGTCTCTTTTTGTTAGACTTTGGAACCCATATCCATTTTGATTTGGGTTTGTCTATAACTTTAGAGGAGTTCAAGGAATTAAAAATATAATGCTCCTTTTTAGGTTCAGAAGAACCTTTGACAAAAGTGGTCTTTTGATTCATACAAGAAGATTTGTTGAAATGAGAGTAGCCAATACCATTCTTGTAGAAAGAGACTTTCTGAGAGGATAGGAGTTTATCCAGGTTCTCTTTTCCTTTAGTAAATTTGAAAATTGTTTTCATAAGGTTCTCAGTTTTACTTTTTAATTCTGAAATTTCTACTTGCAGATTTTTAGTCTTGGAGCTAGTAGAAGAGATTTCAGAAGTAATCAGAAAATTTTTCTTTTGTAACTCAGAATTTTCAATACTGAGTTTTTTATTTTTTAGCATAAGCTCTAGATTTTCAAATTTCAAATGTTTATTTTTTAGAATTGTTTTCCTTGATTCTTTAAAAAGTTCTTGAAAAGCATTTTGAAGTTCTTCAAAAGAGAAATCAATGGATTCACTTACAGAGCTTTCTGCCATGAAGCACATGTTAGCGGTTTCTGCTCCATCATCACTTGACTCTTCACTTGTGGATGGTTCTGAATCATCCCATTGAGCATGCAGAGCCTTTTTCTTAGAACCTCTTCTTTGGTTCCTCAGTTTTGGATTTTCTTTTGAGAAGAGGACAGTCACGTCTCAAGTGACCTAGCTTATTACAGTGATAGCACATGGAATCTTTCTTAGGGTCTTTTCTTTCCTTGTGCTTATTTTGAAGCCGGTTCTTTCTCATGAAGTGCTGGAATTTTCTGGTGAGTAGCACAATTTCAGATTTTTTTTCTGAGTCCTCATTCTCAGAAAGAACTGGGAAGGCTAGAGTTTTCTTTAAAGGTTGTTCCTCTTCCCTTCTTTCCTTCATATGGACTTTTGAGCTTCGTCAATAGCAGTAGTCTTTTTCTCCCAATCAGTTGTGAGAGATCTCAAGATTTTCTTCACCTTATCTGTCTGGGAATGGATTACACTCAGAGTTTTCAGATCGTTGGTGAATCTGGTGAATATCTCTGTGATGGGTTCATCTTTGTTCATTTTGAACAACTCATATTTTCTGACAAGAGATGAAATTTTGGCTTCTTTCACTTTGTTGGTTTCTTCATGAATAACCTCCAGAGAATGCCAAATATCATAAGCAGATTCACAAATAGATATTCTATTGAATTCATTCTGATCAATGGCACAGTATAAGACATTCATAGCCTTTGCATTTAGGTTTGCCATTTTCTTTTCTTCATCAGACCATAAGCTATAGTTTGCGGAAGGAGATGTGTATGGATGCTCAACAATTTTCCATACAGCAAAATCTATGAACTTGAGAAATATAACCATTCTGCATTTCCAGTATCCATAGTTGGAGCCGTTGAAGAAAGGAGGACGGGATGTGTGTTGACCTTCAATATCACGAGCATAAGAGGTAGATGCCATTTGTGCTGAAAGACTTGTTATGTCGAAACCAGCAAACCTGCTCTGATACCAAATGAAATTCCACTAGAGGGGGGGTGAATAGTGAAATACAAAATAGATCGATCAAATAAAAAAAAAGAATGCAATAAGGCACACCACATAAAACACAGAATTTATACTGGTTCGGTCAAAACCCTGACCTACATCCAGTCCTCAAGCAAACCACTTGAGCTTTCCACTATAACATCCGAGTTACCAGATAAATAGTACAACACCCTCTTCCTCAGAGGTCTTCTTCTCTCAACAGAGAAGGGGCATACCCTCTTCCTCAGAGGTCTTCTTCTCTCAACAGAGAAGGGGCATACCCTCTTCCACAGAGGTCTTCTTCTCTCAACAGAGAAGGGGAACACCCTCTTTCACAGAGGTCTTCTGCTCTCAACAGAGAAGGACAACACCCTCTTTCTCAGAGGTCTACTTCTTTCAACAAAGAAGGAATACAGTGAATAACAGAAAGTTACAATACTTCTTATAGAACCTTCAAAAGAATATGAATGCACGAATGAAGGATTCTCAGAATGTTATGTTCTTTTCACTCAGAAGATACTCTTTGTCAAAGAGCTATTCTTGACTTTTTCTTTTTCTCTTTCTTTTCTTTTTCTTTTTCAAGGCTTTCTTTCAAATATCGAATAAAATTTTTTCTCGTTGTAAGCTCACATGTCCTTGTGAAATAAGTAATTTGATTGTGCTTATATAGCCTTAGAAAAATAGTCGTTGCCTTTTTGAAATGATAGTCTTTTTGGGATGTGAGATGTCAAGTCATTTCAAAAAACATCTTTATGGATTTTCGAAAAAGTTTTCTTTCCATAAAAGTAGTATTTGGGGTACAGTAGTCGTTGTAATATTTTAGGTATGATATATTTTATGAAAAAAGTCATTTTCTTACAATAGTACATTGAACGTTGGATGTGTAAGCCATCATGTAGTTTTGTCTCTATTCTAATTAATGATTTGTAGTACTTAAGTATTTTATTTAGAAATTGTCACTTCTTTACTTAAATGAGTGTAAGTACAATAAATGCTTTTAAGATCTTTATTTGTAAATAGTCATATCAAGAATTGCTTTATGATGTGCTTTTCAATGTCTACAGAGGGGATGAAGACTTTAAGCAAGTCGACATTCTTGAGTGGGATTAAACTAGTTATTTCTAAAAAGATTTTTAGAGGAGGTATTTAATGTTTTACAAAGAGAATGATGACTTCAAGTAAGTCGACATTCTTGAGTAGGATTAAACTAGTTATTTCTAAAAAGATTTTTAGAGGAGGTATTTAATGTTTTACAAAGAGAATGATGACTTCAAGTAAGTCGACATTCTTGAGTTGTAAAAAGGTAACTAAAGTCTTTTCAAAACATATTATATTTGTTTTTCTTTGTCTAGCCGATTTCTATGTTTTGTCTTTTTCTTACATATTTGAAATCATTTCTTTTATTTCTTTTTAAGTTGTCTTATATATGATAAAAGGTACAATTATTGCTTTTTGAAATCATAAGGTAATATATCATGTCAAAATACCTTTTTCATAAAGGTTTGTAAGATGGTACAATTATTGGTTTTCAAAAAGGTGCTTTTTGAAACTATCGTATACTTTTATGAAATATAGCTTTTATGAATGAGTATGTAATATGCAATATGCATGTTTCTGAAGGTTTTGTTACATATGACTCTAAAGAAAAAAAAATCTTCATCTTGAGGTAGCCGATCTCTATAGATGATCTTTAGGAATGCATGGCTCATCAAGCTTTTTCTTCAAGGAGTATGATTGCACCACGGTTGTACTTGAACAGGAGGTCTCCATCCTTTTTGGGTGAGATGTCCTTGCATCAAATACTCATTAGATATATGGCAAAGCATATCCAGTCATAATATAACATTTTCAAGAAGACATATTATCATATCATATAAAATCAAATATGACAGTGTATCATATTATGTGTCATCAAAATATAGTTTCTCAACAGATTTTTTCAACCTTGTTCTAAGCTTGAGATCTCTTTTTTTAAATCCATTTTATCACAAGGTTAGAATAACAATTGAATACAAGTCAAAGAGAGAATCAGCTAAAGAAGAAGATTGGAGAGTCAGAAAATTCTTGTGTTCCCAAAAGATGAAATAGAAGATATTTATAGACTTTTAGAGAGGCCAAAACGTTTTGTGATAAATGAGATTAATGGCCATAAATCTGACGGTTTGAAAATAGGATGAAAAGGTACCTGAATGGTCACCCACCTTTGATTGTCAATCAAAGGCCTTCAAAACCGTCCAACAGTCACAATGCAACATTAACTCGATATACATGCAATTTAAAGCCTTTTAAACGGTCAGATAACACAAAACTGAAAAGTCAAATCAGATATTTGCACCTCGCACCGTTGCGAGCATGCAAAGTGCAAAGTGCGTCATCAAAATGCCACATTGTGCCTCAAGCACCCTTGCGCACACACGCACGCGCGAACAGTGCCTCCGTTGTTGCACGATGCGCAGCAATGTCCGCAAGCCACCCAAAGACACAAGGCTTACCAAAGTAAAGAATAGAGAACAAAGCTTGTATTTAAACCACTAGAAAAACTGATTTCTCTTAGATATGAGACTAAATTTTAAAGCACTTTTGGTGGAAAGAAATCACCAATTTTAAAACTTTTATAACAACACTTCTAACCGTGGTCATCCTGTGTCAAGTAAAAAACCATTATCACCCCTTACGAAGGAGGTGGAGCCCTTAGGACTTGTTTGATGGAGCGTCCCACTTCCAAAAAGAATGTTGGCCCCCAAAAAACGTTGGAATGTCGTTCGCCGTGCGTGTCCATATTAAGGTTAAAATTTTGTTCTACCCCTATTACGAAAATAACATAGACAGTGGGAACAATATATATATATATATATATATATATATATATATATATATATATATATATATATATATATATATATATATATATATATATATATATATATATATATATATATATTGATGGGTGCACCTCTCTCTCTCTGTCTTCTGAGAGTTGGCAACTAGGGTTTCAGACGAAGAAGGGAAGGGGATTGTTTCCGGCCAACGAGGTGAGATCCCTTTGGAAATCCATGGCCACCCGCTCATGGAAACTCTTTGCATCCTCAGTTGCCCGCTCAGGGGAGGCTGGATTTCTCCTACGATGACATCCTCACTGTCTGAAAGAAGAAAACACAATCAAGAAGGGAGGTGCCGAGATCGTCTACAAGGGGGTTATGCCCAATGACAAGAAAGTGATTGTGAAGCGGATTTCGTTCATGAGCCGAATCTCCTCCAACGACCATGGCTTCAAAGCCAATATCCAAACACTCAATCGCATCCAGCACTGCTACATCATTCGACTCTTAGGGTTTTGCTCAAACCAGGAGACCAAGCTCTTGGTATACGAGTACATGACCAACCGGAGCTTGGGTGAGATGCTTCATGGCCAAAAGGGTGGGCACCTCCACTGGGACACTTGGTTCAAGTGGCCAAGGAGTTCAAGATGGGTGGATGAAACAAATGGTTTGATAGAAGAAGATGATGATGGAAAATCAATATATGTATTTTTCTTTTTTCAAAATTTTTAGAATATAATTATGTTTTAGGCCAGTTCTATTTATCCCATTTTTTTTTTTTTTATTGTTGTTGTGTATTACGTATTGTAGCTGATATTGATTTCCTTTTCTTTTTTACAAATTTGATATGTAATAATACATCAGAGTTATAGAGCTGGACGAATACGAAGATGATGAACAATAATGAAGAGGAGGAAGCTCAATATGATGAAGAAAATAATGAAGAAGAAGAAAATTTGATATCGAAAAAGTTAGTGTGGAAAATAAGGAAGGTGATGAACATACTTTCATAATTGGATCCATATCCGAGCCAAAAATCCATAATAAACTTGTTAAAACATGTAAAATGATGGACAAATCGGGTCATATGATCCAAAATGAAGTAATATGATCCATTATCCATGACTATTCAAGTTGTTCGCACGTCGTCATCAAAGAACGAACATTTTAAACACAATATCTGAGTACGGTCCAAACAAATGTTGGACTTGAGACCGTTATTATGAAACAAACGGCTCTGCCTTTTTTGTTCATTTCGTCCAATCTTGGACAAACCATCAAACATGCCCTTATTGACCATCTTTATACGCATCTAGTGTCACTCTCTATTTTCATAGTTTCTATTTAGTTTCTTGGGGCATGTTTGAAAGCAAGAAAGATGTAGGTAAAGTAATGCAAAATAATAAAAAAAAACCCTAAGAATTTTTCGACCCTTCCAAACGAAAATGATTTTTTTCTAAAAAATTCACTCTTTGACAAGAAACATTCCTCGAGGGAGGGTGGAGGAATGCTTCCTAAAAAATTATATTTCACACTCCGCATCACCCATCTCATCACGTCTCACTGCCTCCACCACCATCACTACCACCCATCTCACCCCTGACACCGTTTTTCACATTTTTCCATTCCAATTTTCTCATGTTGCACAAACAAGCTAAAATATCTCATATCACATGGGGCTCAAGAATTATCTGGTTAGGGTCTGCCTAACTCCAGCTTGCCTTTCAAAAAAAAAAAAACTTTTTTTCCTATGAGAGTTTTTGTCGCTTTCAAACAAGCCTTTAATTAGAGCATGTTTGATGCCCAGGAAAACGTTTCTCTTGGGAAAGGTGCTCAAGACTTTTTTCTACACTGTTTTTGGGGAGAAAATGTTCCACCGGGAGTTTTCTTCCGTGTTTGCTGGGGCAAGCGGGCCCCACTGAAAAAGAGGGATAAGCCCCACAAGCGAACCAAACTCCTCCCCTGGCATCAAACGCGCCCTTACTGTAGGGAAGAAACAGGTGATAAAAAAAAAAACTTTATTTTAGCTAGGTTCCTTTTTGTGCTGATTTTAGGCTTCTGACTTTTCAAGTGACAATAATACCCTCACTTTTTGTAAAGTGGCGAAAGGTAAGCTTTGTTAAATGAGCATAGCTTGTGTTGTGGGGCACCTTGTTCACTTTGAAAGAAAATCATGTGAAAGGCAATGTTGGTTTAGGCTCCTTAGCTTAAAATGACAAGAACAACACTCACGTAGAAAGTTATCTTATTCTTTATTTTTGGATATTACAACTACTTGTTTGGTTTTGTTAGCAAAAGCCTTTTAGTTTTCTGTCTGTACTTTTTCAAGTTTTTTTTTTTTTTTTCGACAGAGAAATCTGGGGTTAGGTCCTACCAGTTATACAATCATGCCTTTTGGGGTTCGCGAACTTGCAATGTTCCAACACAAGGTGACGTGCACTAACTGCTCTTGCCATACAAGCAGAGCCCCCATTGATACTTTTGCAAGTTGCAACCTCTGTAACAAATATCGCTAGATTTATCAAAATCTCGCAATAATATCGTGAGAAATTTGCCTGAAAGTTTAAAACAGCAATTTCTCTCGAGATTTTCAAAATATCGTGAGATTTATGAGAAAAACATAAATATCGCAATTTAAATGCGATATTTACATTTTAAACGGCTATGTCATGAAAAAACCATGTATTTTTATTTTTAAATAATTGTTTTCATATTTTTTTATAAAAAATATTTTTTATATTTTTAATTAAATTTTTTATTTCCTTGATTTTTCCAAAAAAATGCAAGATTTATGAAAAATTTTCAAGTTCTTGCGAGTTTTTGACAAACTAGAATTTGACCCGGAAAACGTTTGTCACTGTGGTTGCAACTATCTTCCCTTGAGAGCTGAGATGCATGGTTCTTAAAGCACTGGCATGCCTATCAAGAAAATGGAGAATGATGTGGTAAAAATATTGTCATTTCATGCATCATAATCTATAGCTTTTTGGTTTTGGATTGTTGACATACGTATACATATATTGCCAGTTTAATTTGCAATCCCAATATAGAAAAGTTGTCAAAGGACCAGGGCCCACTGAGCATAAGCCACATATAAGCAAAAATATATAATATATATTGCATTAATGTCACTATCAACCTAAAAATTCTTGTTATACAAATATTGCATTACTTTTTTTAATTAAGAACAGAGAAACTACCTTCCAAATCACAAACCCTACCCCTCTGTGGGTCCCACTTGTACTGAGTTACAGAAGACTGCTCATTTGGTGATGGAGGTTTGCACTATCATGCTTTTTAATGTGTTTAGGCTTTTTCTAAGTGATCTACCGTAAATGACTTAATTATGTCACAGATGGTGATAGGTGATGAGAGAAATTATTGCCGGCATAGAGGCAGAGATCTTAAAAAAGATTGGAGTGAAATGATACTCGACCTCTTGAAAAATATCGTCATTTTTTGAGTTCTTACGACCCTCTGTAACAAATATTGCGATATTTATAAAAAAAATATCGCCCATGTATGGTGAGAAATTGTCTGAAAGTTTAAAACGCCAATTTTTTACTAGATTTTCAAACCGTGATAAATATTGTGATATTTATATTTTTAAAAGATATTTATTGTGAAACCCCTGAGATTTTTATTTTTAAATGTGTTTTATTCATATTTTCTTATAAAAATTACATTTTTTATACTTTTCAATTCATGTTTTATTCCAAAGATTTTGCCGAAAAAAATGTGAGATTTATGAAAAATTTCAAAATCTATCGAGATTTTGCAGTTTTTAACTTTTGTCACTATGCTTACGACTAATAAATAAACAGAAGTGTCGGCACCCAGTTTCATTTGGTACGGTAGATCCTAATTCTTTATTATTATAATTTTTTTACCAGCCTACCGGGACAGACCTTTTGGCATGCTTTCAAAAGAGAGAGTGAGAGTGAGAGTGAGAGGGTGCATGCTGATGAATCCACAAACAGAAAATTGTATATAAAGAAACTTAAAATGATTGTACTACTCTTAAAAATAATGTTATTTCTCATAATAATATCTGCAAGGTATTGTAATATTCTTTGAATACCCAACGGCTTGATTTTTGCTGAAAAGATGGCATTTCTAATAATTTTCATCCTTTTATTAAGCTCATCATTTTAGCCAAACTGAGATTCACCTATATTATTTAAGCGAAACTCACCATTTAAAAAAAAAACCTCTACCAGCAAAACTGAGATTCACCTATACAGTTTTAGCAAAACTCAACAGCTAGCCAAACAAAGTTTTGCTTATAAGTTTTAAGGAAACTCATCATTTCAACAAAAAACATCACCAGCCAAACTGAGATTAGCCTGTACAGTTTTAACAAAACTCAACATTTCAACAAAACTCAACGGTCTGCAAAACTAAGTTTTTCCTATAAATTTTTGGCGAAACTCAACTTTCGCAAACAAAACTTTGTTGCAATAGAATAGCGAAACTCTGTTGCAATAGAATAACAAATAAAATGTATTTAGATTCTAAAATATGCAATAAATGAAAAGATCAAAGTTCATACTGCAAAGAGAGAGAGAAAGAGATGCAATGGAAGGTCAAAAGTCTGAAGCCCAACCTTGACTATTTAACTCTCAATTAATATCCTATCCAACGAAGATTCAGTTTTGTCAAAGAACATGTCACGAAGTCATGCTTGCCGGTTCTCAAAGTTGCATGGCGTAAGAAAAACCTAAGCATTAATGATGATAAGAAAGAATAATTAAAATAAGCATAATTACAGTCTTTACTTCTTGTTGGTTTCCTTCTAAAAACTTTTAAAAACTAAATCTATTAAATGTCTTAACTCAACCGGTTTTAGTCGGAGTTGGTCGGTTTAAGCTGAGTTGCCAGCAAGTTTAGGCCAAAAAAAAAGAGTCATTCTCAATTGGTAACTCGTTTGGTACTTATTTTGAAACAAGTCTTTAAGTCAATTAGACGAGTTTGCCAACCTTGGTAGTGATAGCGGTGGTGGTGGTAATGACAATAGTAGTGGATGGTGGTAGTAATGGTAATGGTGATAATACCGAAGAAGTAGTGATGATAATAATGGTGGTGGTGGTGATGTTGGAGAAGTGGTGGTGGTGATGCTGATGATGGAGCGGAGTGAGAGAAAAGTAATTGTAAAAAAAAAAAAGTCTCACAACTAATATTTGCTAGTTATTTGTCAACTAAACTGAGTATTGTTAGTTAGTTCATATAAGTGAATCTCAATTTGAGTTTTATTGAAATGGTGAGTTTCGTTAAAAATTATATAGGCAAATCTCAAATTCGTTAGCGATGAGTTTCGTTGAAATGGTGAGTTTCGCTAAAACTATATAAGCAAATTTCAGTTTAATTAAAATATGATATAAGTCTCACAAAAACTATATAAGCAAATCTCAGTTTAATTAAAATAGTATATAATTCTCATTAAAACTATATATATAAGCAAACTATATATTCTTTAAATACTTTTTCGCTAAAACTGTATAAGGGAACTGCAGTTTCCATCAAATGATGAGTTTTGTTGTTTCATGTTTTAGCGAATGGGTAAAATCATAAAAAATGTCTTTATATTCACCAAAAATTGAGCGCGTGGGTATTTGAGAAATAGTACAATATCTTGCGGTTATTTTGTAAAATAACATTATTCTTAAGGGTAGTACGATCATTTTTCACAAGAGGAAAAAAGAAGGGATCCAATGCGTCATAGTATTTGTAATGGCATGCGCAGAAAAAAATGGTTGGCACACAGGAACAAACTCTAAGCTTGCCAATGAAAAAAATATTTGTCAAGTTCTCTCTCACCCATAAGGGCGACTTGTAGTTGTCACCAATTTGATGGGACATCACAAGTTCGAAAACCATGGGCGGGGTACCCTTTGCTGCAAGGTTAAAGTTGAGTGTACTCTCTCAAGCGGGTAGGGGGGACCTCAATGGTTTTAGCGACTCGAGGTCAGCCAATATGTGGTTGGTGCGGGGAGATTTTCCCCTTTGATTATCAAAAAAAAAAAAAAAAATTGTTCTCTTTCTCTCTACCAAGGGACCATGAAAATAAAAGCATCCAAGGCAACATCAATCAAATATATTGCAAGCTCAACCCCTATATTTTCATCTTCATCTGGGATTTTGTAGATGGGAAATATTTAAGGACTAGTATAAGAGAGCAAGGGGGACTTTGTGAAAAATTACAGGGGTTTCACGTGGTCTTATAGTAGTTTTTAGTGAAAAAAAATATGTTAGATGTTGGCGCTTGTCAGAACCAAAAGGAAAACCTACCTAATTTTTCCATTCATTTTAGGTGCGCGAGTCAAAATCTCCTCCTAACTTTTAAAATATTTTAACGATTTAAGGCTGGAAAAAAGAAAAAGTGAAACTGCCAAAACCATATGATGTGAAAATGGAGAGAAGATTGAATACTTGGCAATAGAGCTGGTAAACGAGTTGAACCAACCAAACAGGGCATATGTTTGGGCCAGCCTCATTTATCAGTGGATTAAGCTCACGACTCGCGCGTGTGTTTGTCTTTAGCTGAATCGAGCTTGAGCTTGACTCGTCTCTAAATGAAAAAAGCCGAACACGAGCTGACTCGTGTAGAAACATTTCATGTTATTTATACATAGAATATATATCTTTTTATATATCACACTTAAAATACGAAAACTGATTGTATTGTACGAATAATTTGACCCAATTTTCTAAAAATCCTACAATTTTCAATATTCTTCTAATGTCTAAAATCATGAATATCCAACATTGTTAGGACCCTTTTACTCTTCACAACTACGAATGTAAGCCTTATTGCGATAAAATTGTACCCCCCCATCGGCTAGGTCCAACTCTCACTTAAATCCAGAATCACATGTTTTTTATGCGGACCTCACGAACTTGCATAAATTTATTTGTAAATTTTTGGTAAAACTGAAACTACCAAAATCATAAATATCCTACTCTTTCATGTATATGTCAATATTTCACAAAAATATATTTGTGAAACACTTCTCACAAATATTTTATATTTTCACATATACTTTTCAAAATCACATAAATTTATGTGTGAAACCACTTATCACTAAATTCGCAAATATATTACTTATTCACATATACTGCACGATCTCACATAAAGTGATTTGTAAATCTCCTTATATTGCGAATATCATACTTAAATATTTGTAAAATTATAATAAATATATGATATTTTTTATTTTTTTATGGATTTCTTGAATCATATATAAACCCGCAGTAGTTCCCAACATGCTTGTTTTTGCATAATGTAGAGAATTTTTGTCTTTTGTACCCAACCAATGGTCCCCAACCTGTTTCCCTTTCGACAACTAATTTTGACAACTACTTCCAATTCATTTGCATATATCATACTTTTCCACATATACGTTTCAAAATCTTGTGAACTATATTTGCAAAAATCCTACTGATCGACAAAAATCTGACAGTCTTGCAAAATTGTTTCTCTATGTATAGACAATTAAGTCAATATGATTAACATATAACTAAATACAATTGGTTTGCAAGAAATCAGATAACTTGAGGAAGTTTAACAATTACAATGTTACATTCAATACATGGGCTTCATTACATAGTTATAGTCAAAGTTTAACTCGATCCATTTAATTACAAAGTTTAACTTGATTCATCCAATTACAAATGTAAGTTTAACTTGATTTATCACAAAGGTGCATTAACTCAGCTAGCTAGACAGACTCTTCAGGCACATCTCTAACCGATGTCTCTGCCTTTTCGTTGTCTTTCGCACCGTTGAAAACCTTTTTCTTTATATTCTTATAGAACTTGATTATATGGTTTCTTATATCTGTGACATCTTCCTGAAAATAATCCTTTATTAGCAATAACTAACTACAATGAACATCTAAAATTAGTAAAACAACTGACATATAAACACATACCTATGTGAAGTTCAATTTTCAGTTTTTGCCAAAATATTGCATATATTGTATGACAAATATACCACACTCATACCTATAAAATGAGGAAATACCAAGTGAAAAACATGTACATGTACAAAATGAGTTAACAAACAAATGCAAAGTAATTACTCATTCTCTTGTTGAGGAATACCCTCTATGGTCTGCAATATCCAATCTTTGTAACAATCAAACACAAATTACGATAAAAAAATAAACATGCAACATATATGAAAAAAAAGAAGATAACAAACATAGACAAAAAAAAGAGATAACAAACATATAAAAAAAAGCGAGTATATTATCAAGTGATGTTATTGTACTATTTGTTTGAGGTTATTATCTGGTAAATATGTGTTTGACGTGAAATTATACAACCTAAAGTCTTTTTCCTTCAAGTCCAGTTTTCAAAGAATATAGTGCCCATTGCCCTAGTTGAAAGAAATTAAGAGCTACAACATAAATCTGGTGTAACGTCGTTGTGCATTTGAAAAATTATTTGCAAGTATGCAAAGTTGTGTAAAAATATACCTTGTCAGCATCAATGAAATGATATGGTAAGTCATTGCTCTCCAAGCAGTCAGCTACCCCACCTCGCTGCCCTTTAGTTACGACCATTTACTGTGAACGGACAAAGTTTACCAATTAGTTCATATTAATCAGTAGTAAAACAATATAAACATCACTTTTCAGACTCAGAGAAATACGAGGTAAGGTAAAAGATCTTCGACAAGTTGTCTCTTTTCCTATTCTCATTGTGTGTCAATTGGAGTCTTTCTATGAATTTCGCTATACATAGTCAATCCAGTATGGTAACAAAAGAACAAACAAATAATGTGTAAACGTAATAAAAAATAAATAAAAGAACATGCAAAACTAACACTTACATCACTTGCCAAGAGAGTTTCTTTGCCAAACTCATACTCCTTCGGCTCTGAGGTATTCTCTTGTATAATTTTTTCTTTCTTATTAACATGTTCTTAACAAAAAAATAAATTTGTATATGTTTAATATCAAATATATACACATGATTTGAGATATTGCTTATACCTAATATATGATCGACTGTTCATTATTGTTCAAACCTCACGGTAGTTTGAATAATTTTGTAATGCAAGAATGTGTACAACTATACATCTCGAACTACCTAGATATATACACAAATAAACAATTAATTAAAAACCACTAAATATACACATAAAAAGTAACTAATTTAAAATCATTGAATATACATACAAAGAAGCAATTAATTAAAAACCACTAGATATACATACAAAGAAGCAATTAATTAAACAACACTGAATACACACACAAAGAAGCAATTAATTAAACAACACTATATACATATACATATATATACTGCTATTTGTGCTTCTACCTGTTGTGGCCAACATCACCATATACACTGCACTTATATGGCATGACATCTTTGTTTTCTCTTTTTCGTCTATTAATCTTAGGTCACTTTGCTTTATAAACCACTTTTGGTGGATAAACAATTATAAGAGTAGGTGGAGCGATGTGTGGGACATTATTCGCCATCAAGAAGAATGAATATATTGATTATATGCAACTCAATACGATTTAACTATGAAAAACTTATCGTAGTAATTTTTTAAGAGATTGCCCTCATACCTTTAAATATTTTATAAAGTATTGATGCATTCTTATAAAGTATTGAAATATTCACTTAATCATACTTGTAATATAAACTTGAGCATATGCGTAGATAAAAATCTTATTTATTTTCATGCTTTAGTTAACACATATGCATGTACATGGAGAATGCAATAAAGAACATGAATTTGAGCACCCACATCATTGAAACATCCATATCATCATCATCATAACATGAGCATACATGCAACCAACACAATATTTGAAATATAAACATAGACTTTCATTCATTGGACCATTTGATCCTTCATCTTAATGTGTAGGCTTTATTAGGCATCGTGCCTAACCATTTATTAGCAATTCATGTCTTAGGCATGCTTATGTATAACATCAAACCTGCATACATATCCACATAATACATAATGTTTGAAATAAAGAAATTTGTATGAAAAATATGCGAACAATACATATGTCGACCCTCGATCTAAAGATCGATCTTGATTTGCAAAATCTTTGACTTTGTTCGACTGTTATAGAGTTCACAAAAATTTCTACGTTTGGTGAACAGAGTTGATACTTTTATAGTATATAGAAAATTTTGTCAGCTTTTCGTAGCCGCAAACCGTTCATGAAAATTCCAATGTATGAGTTATGAACATTTTACTACAGACATGTCATATTTTGTTCCGACTGTTACAGGGTTGTGCTCAGTCCATGAACAGAGCCCAAAATTTCACAATAGATGCAAAATTTTGTTAGCTTTCCAATGCAATAAAACCGTTCATCAAAACTCCTACGAATGAGGTATGTATGAACATTTTACTGGTCGGCGGTCTTGCTGGAAAACTGTAATTCTGAGTCTATGCATTCGGGTCAGGACAAATCGAGCCACCTAAATCCGTACACCCGTGATTTTTCTTGCATAATTTTAAAATTAAAACCATAATAAAATACACAGATAGATCTGATATATTCTATCTGAGATAAATTAATTTTTTTCTTAGCCTTTTGGCCAAAAAAATATGCCCATCTCCCATATGTTTTATTTTCTCAAGAATAATTTCGGTAAAATACACAATAAATTAACTAAAACATGTAATATACATGAAATAAAAATTCAAAAAAATCTTCAAAAATCACATAATATCTACCTAATCATAATCTATCAAAACCCATCAAATATTGCATGAATATAACCATGAAATCTATATTCTTTCTAAATTTACTGATTTTTTTCTCAAAAACTTGATATTGCTAAAATCGCAATATCTCAAGATTTCGACTATAGAAATCCACAAAATTTTTACAGAAGGTCTATAACAACATATCCTACCAATACAAATTGATAGTTGCAAGAAAATCATAGCATAATTCAAATATTTATAAATTATACAAGTTTCTTTTCTAAGAAACCAGGTTTTTATGAAAAACTTGATTTTAAATAGAGTTTTCTTTTGGGAAAAACATTCTTTATTTATGGATCTTTAAATCTGAGTCAAACCCATGGTTAGGAGGATCTGCTCATTGTCTAAACTCAAGAAAATTCATTAAAATCCATGCCAAAAACTTCGTTCTTGCAAGAAAAACATAAATCACCTACATCTTATCCCAAAAATATTTTTTGTAGGATCTGACGGTTCTTTTTGCATGATCTGACTAATCCACACCTTCTACCAACTTAAAAAGGGCTTTAGAAACCCTCTGGAATCACGTGAAAGCCTTTTTTGGACCCAAAAAAGAAGAAGAAAAAACCTAAGGGCATAGGAAAGAGATGAGAGAAAAACAGAACTAACATTGTTAATCCTCCTCATGAGAGCCTCTATTTATAGATGGGCTTAGACAAGAGTCTCATCTTTAATATAAAAGTTAATATTTATTAAAAATTTTATTAATAAAATAAAAAAATAAATTATGTAACCTAATTAATTAAATTTTGAAATTACTCAAAGCTATAAAAAAAAGTGGGGACTTTTTACCTTGGCTTGGGCTCTAGTTACATGATAACTTTTCAGGATGCCTACAAACCCAAAGACTCATCAGAATTGGATGTTTAAATAGTTGATTTAATGACCCTTGAAATATAGATCATAATGGTGGTTTTAGATTTAATCATGCACATACGAATTGGCAAAAAAAATAGTTGATATAAAAAATTATTAATTTTTTACCTATAATTATGCATGAACTTCGGTCACTGATAAAATACTCAAATTAATACCAATTTGGACATATAAATAGTCAATTTCGATGCCCTCAAAATGAAGAACATCAATGTCAACTTTGATTTAATAGATGAGCCACTGATCGACCAAAAAATTTTATTGAAATAATAATAATGTTGTTCAGAGTGTTTGATGCTATGAGTCCAATCCAATAAAGATTAGATCCAAATCCAAAATTCATAATTCTAAAAATATACGAATAATTTACTTTTTTTTTGTTCAAATATTTTATCTTTTTCAATTATTCTTGAAATATTCTTCATAACTTAAGACAAAAAATCATAATTAATTGAAATCAAGAAAATTAAGAAAGTCAAGAATATCAAAAAAATCAAGAAAATCAAGAAACTCAAGAATTCATAATTATAGTCATGAATACACCAATAATTCATCATTTATTCATTTTAATTATCAAAGAAAATCTTGGGCTTTACATCCTACCCTCCTTAAAAAGAATTTCATCCTCGAAATTCGATATAAGCATAAAACAAAAGAAATGCCCAAATATAGTTCATCATGCTTCCACTGTGCAATCTGATTAAATAATTTAACTTCAAAAATAAAATTTGTTTGAGTTCTGAGGCCCTACAGTCAAGGCTGTTGTGTGATGTACCTAACTCTTTATTTCTAAGTTCTCAATTCTCACAATAATATAAGAAAAGACTAAGAAATTTTTAGATATTACATCCAACCCTCCTTAAAAATATTTCATCCTCAAAATATGGTTGAGTTTACATACCAAATAAGTGTAGATATTTGGCTCTCATATCGGCCTCGGGCTCACAAGAACACTCCTCAAGCCCATGGTGCTGCCATCATACTTTCATGAGCGGGATCATTTTATGTCGTAACACTTGTTCCCATCAATCTACTATCTCTATCGAAAACTCCTCGAATGTGAGATCTCTCTGAACCTCGACCTCATCATACTGACTAACATGTGTGGGATCTAGCACACACTTTCTCAACATTGACACATAAAAAATATCATGGATGTTTGAGAACTGAAGGGGAAGTGCCAATCTATACGTGGTGCCTCCTATCCTGTCGAGGATGAGGAACGATCCTACATATATCAGACTTAGTTTTTCTTACTTGTTGAACTGAAATACGCTCTTCATCGGTGATACTCTGACAAATACATAATCACCAACCTTAAATGAAACCTTTCGCCTTTTTAGATTTGCATAGCTCTATACGGTCAAAATCTCTTACGAATCAACTGTACTTGATCTTATAGTGCTGCAATACTATAGGTGATTCGACAGCTCGATCACCAACCTTACTACAAAAAAAAAGGACCTACAAGGTTGCCTGTACAATGCCTCGTATGAAGCCATGTCAATACTCGAATGGTGACTATTATTATAGGCGAACTCGGCTAACTTAAAGTGCTTACCCCAGTCACCCTTCCACTCTAATGCACAAGCTCACAACATATTCTCGAGCGTCTGAATAGTCCTCTCTGACTGACCATCGGTCTGTGAGTGAAATGTCGTACTAAACTTAAGCTTTGTTCCCAAAGCTTTCTGAAGTTGCTTCCAAAACTTTGACGTAAATATAGGATCCCTGTCGGAGATGATCGAAATAGGTACCCCGTATAACCTGACGATTTCATCGACATATAAGACAACCAAACTCTCTAAAGTCTAATTCTCTCTGGTCGGTAAGAAGTGTGCCGACTTCATAAGGTGATCCACAATCACCCAAATGGTGTCGCACTGCTGGCGTGTCATGGGCAGGCCTACAACAAAATCCATGGTAATGTTTTCTCACTTCCACTGCAGAATCTCAATTGATTACATCATGCTGCTAGGTCTCTAATGCTCTATCTTGATCTGCTGGCAGATCAAGCATCTTGAAACATATTGTGTAATCTTATTCTTTATGCTGGGCCACCAGTAATTTCTTTGGAGATCTCTATACATCTTGGTGCTCCCTGGATGAATAGTGAATCTAGTGTAATGTGGCTCGTCTAAGAGCTCTTTTCTCAACTAAGGATCCTCTAGCACCCAAAGTCTCTGGCTATACCAGATGCTTTCGTATTCCTCTAAGTGCAATACCGACTAATCTTGATTGCACAATATAATCATCTTTGTGAATTCGGGGTCTTTCTTTTGTTGGGCGATGATTTTGTCCATGAGCTCGATCCTCGCTGTTGTACTAGCAATCTGAATTTGACCTTATTCTGCTTTAAAAGGCTTTCAATCTATCAGGTCTTTGAGTAATCTCCACTCACTGCTGACCAAACTCACAAGGCTCCCATATTTATGACTCAAAGCATCAACCACTATATTGGCTTTGTCTGTATGATATAAAATGAAGAAGTCATAATCTTTGAGGAACTCTAACCATCGTCTTTGCCTCATATTCAAATCTTTCTGTGAGAAGATATATTTGAGGCGCTTATGATTCAAGAAGATCTCAAACTGCTTATAGGACAAATAATGCCACCATACTTTCAGTGCAAAAACTATCGTCGCAAGCACTAAGTCGTGAGTGGGGTAGTTCAGCTCATGCATCTTCAGTTGATGCGATGCATAGGCGATCACCTTGCTATGTTGCATCAATATGCATACTAAACTGGTACCTGATACATCATTATAAACTACAACGCCTCTATGTTCAGAAGGTAATGTGAGTACGAGGGTTGTAGTAAGCCTCTTCTTTAGCTCCTAAAAGCTTTCTTCACATTGTTGAGTCTAGACAAACTTGATTCTTTTACGAAGTGGCTTCATCATAGGTGAAGCGATCTTTGAAAAATCCTGAATGAACCGTCGATAGTATCCGGCAAGTTCGAGAAAACTGCATATGTCTTATACGCTCTTAGGTTGTCTCTAGTCTAAGACTGCTTCCACCTAGCTCCATAATAAGGTTTATAAATTAAATCAAGATTCCAAACAATGTTAGATAAAACAAAATTGGTGAGATATGTTACCTTATCAGGGTCTACTAACACTCCATCTTTGGAGATCATGTGACCCAAGAGCATAACTTGATTCAACCAAAATTCGCACTTCGAGAACTTAGCATATAACTGATGTTGTTAAAGTGTCTCGAGGATAATTCTCAGATGCTCCCTATGATCTCTCACTTTCTCAATAAATCAGGATATCGTCTATAAACATGATCACAAAAAGATCTAGGTAGGGTCAAAAAATCTGATTCATCAGATACATAAATGTTGCAGGGGCATTACTTAGCCTGAAAGGCATCACCAAAAACTCATAATGGTTGTACCGTATCCTGAATGTCATAGTCTTCACGTTAGACTCCTTGATCTTTAGTTGACGGTACTTCGATCAAAGATCTATCTTGAAGAAGTCCTTGACCTCTCAAAGTTGATCAAACAAGTCATCGATCCTAGAAAGAAGATACTTGTTCTTGATTCAGCATCCTATAGTCAATGCACATTCACATTGACACATCCTTTTTGACGAAAAAGACTGGAGCTCCCTAAGGTGAAACATTGAGCCAAATAAAGCCCTTGTCCATCAATTCTTGTAGCTGCTTCTTTAATTCCTCAAACTCTATTGGGGTCATACGGTAGGGTGCTCTGGATATCAGGGCCGTTTCAGGCACTAACTTGATTGCAAAGTCCACCTCTCTAGTAAACAGTATGCCTGGCAGGTTGTTTGGAAAGATGTTTGTAAAGTCCTGAACCACATCCAAGTTCTCCACTGGTGTGGTGCTGGGGTCTATCAGGGACACAGGCTAGAAAGGCCTCACACCCCTTTTCCACACAACGATGCACCTTCAAGGCTAAAATAAGTCATCCTTTACTCTCCTTTTTACAGGCTTTGTACTCAAGTACAGGCTAATCAGGGCAAGTAAATTGGATGCGTCGCTCATGACACAACATACAAGCGTAGTGATCATACATCCAATCCACGCCAAGTATCACATTATAACCGACCATATCCAAAATGATAAGGTTGGCAGGGAGGTTCTGCTCTACAATCATAGCCTCTACTCTGGGTAGATAAGTACAAGCGATAGAACTACCACTCAAAGGTGTGATAACTTCAAGAATATATCCCAGTGAAGTCGGTGTGACATCAATTAAATTTGCAAAATGTACGGATACGAAGGAATGTGTAGCACCGGTGTCAAAAAGAACTTTAGCATCATACTTTGCAATAAGGATTGTACATTCGATGACATTGGCGTCCTCTCACAACTCCTCTGTTGAAGTCGTGTACACGCATCCAGTGGTTTTCTTTTGTCCCTGCGCCTGAGACTGCTGGGGTCATTGCTGCTGGGGCTACTAGGACTGCTGCGGTCCTCGAGGAGCAGGAGTAGTTCCCTCTTGAGCTAGCCTTATAGGGCAGTCCTTGATGAAGTGACCCAACTGCCCACATCTGATACATACACTTGAGACTCTGTAGCAGACTCCAGGATGTTTCTTATTGCAATGCTTACATATTGCATATGGTTGTGGTGCATGTGTACCGCCCTGTTGCCCCTTGGCCTTCTTTGCAGGTGGAGCCTTACTAAACCCTACAGTTGGTTGATGGGCCTTATTTTTGTTGCCCTTCGACTTGTCAAAACGGCTAGGTTGAGTCTTCTTAGAAGACTTCCAGTCATCTTGAAGTACTGTGGCCATCTCGATGGCTTGGTTAAGGTTTTGAGGATGGCTAGTTAGCACTCTCATCCTTATGCCATCGTGTAACCCGTGCACGTACTTCTTAGCTCGCGCCTCATCCGTGGTATAGGTTTGCGAGCAATATTTCTTTAAGTGTCAAAAATGTGTAGTATACTCCACCACCTTCATAAACCCTTGACTAAGATCCAGGAACTCCTGCATCTTGCGATCACGTGCATACTGAGGAAAGTAGGTGCCCATGAACACCACTGTGAACTCCTTCCATATGAGGGTGCGTCGCTCATCAGGCGTGTAGCGTACCTCACACGTCATCTCTCACCAGCTCTTGGCATCACCCTAGAGTCGGTAGGTGGCAAAAGAAACTTGCCTCTCAGTGGAGACCTCAAGAATCTAAAAAATCTCACCGATGACACTGACCCACTCTTCTGTCGTGTCAGGATCCTTCTTACCAGTGAAAGCAGGAGGGCTCAATTTCATGAAGCGTTTGTAAGATGCTCCATGTACTGCGGCAGCAGGAACCACTGCAGGTCCACCCTGCTGATGGCATGCGCCATTACCATTACCCCCGTTGCCTGCAAGGTTCTTGTAAATGGTCGTGAGAGTCGCAAGGGTTTCAAAAATGAAGTCTCTCTGAGCATTTCAACCTGCAGACGGTCGATCAATCATCTACAAACACATATATGCATTCTGATTACCTTTAAGTTTAGCATAAATAAAAAACTCTTATTCATAAGACTCCATAACATCTATGTCTTGATTTTGCAACAATTAACAAGAAAATAGTTTTAAGCATGTCATATCAACAAACTGAAACTAACATATAACATACTTATAGCTATAGTGGTCGGTTGGACGAGCTTCAACTAATTATTTTCTTATACTCTGATACCAAGTTTGTAACACCCCAATTTTTATAACCCGAAAATGGTGGAATTTTTTTTATGTACCTTTAAATATTTTAACATATAACAACAGAAAAACTCATCGGGTCTAAAAGTTGGCATGCTACTTTTCATATTCGTGCATAACCATACAATTATGAGAACTTAAAATAAATATATCTCATCGTGTATAAAATGAATCAAGGTTCACAATCATTCAAAATATTAATTACTTTTGTCCATTGACATAATAATCAAATAATAAATCAGAGACTAGAAATCTTATAAATGCAAAGAAATGGTAGGCTCAGTTCCTGTCACAACCTCCCTTCTTCGCATGTAAGCTACTCCTCATTACCTAAAAAATATTAAACCATATATGGTCAGACAACACATGTCTCAGTAGATTGAGATATGCTAAACTTGTAAGACAATTACAAAGCAAGAATTTCAGTAAAAAATTTATAGTTTAGCATTTAAAATTAACTGAAATAATTACACAACTAGTCATGCTTATTCAATCAACCAAATTAAACAAGAAAGCATCAATTCATGAATTTCAAAAAGTTTAAATGCATAAGCAGTTAATATGCATGACTTACCATATATTGAAGCCCTTCAATGCATGTATAAATTATTATCTTTAATTAAATTTTCTTTCTTAAATAATGTATGTGATGCCTGACTAATGCACATACGTCTTAAATTATCACTTTTTATCCCTACTTATACGACACAGGCTTAGGTTCTCAGATTCAGACCATGACTCAAGCAGTGTTTTACATATAGGGGTGGCTTTAGCCTGGCCAGGCTCATTCACCAGGATGGGGTGAGGGATGTTAATACGAGAGACATTCTCAACATCTTTCAACCTAATGCACCAGTTTTTTTTATGAGTACCTTGCCCTCTATGCTACAGTTTAATACAAAGTTTTTTACCATAAAATCGTGAGAGGGGAGAAGCAACCTTCCATGCTCAAAACATACTTGCCTCATGAAGTTTTGTACCACCTGCCACTCTTCCAACAAGTATCTTGAGTTTTAATGTCACATGGTTACTTGATTACATATATATTTTTCATGCAACATCAAAACTTAAGCTACTTTATGGGCAATAGATGCATTCTTATAAAGTTTTAGAATATTCACTTAATTATACTTGTAACATAAACTTGAGCATATGCGTAGATAAAAAACTCATTTATTTTCATACTTCAGTTACTACATATGCATGTACATGGCCAATGCAATAAAGAACATGAATTTGAGCACCCATATCATTGAAACATCCATATCATTGTCATCATAACATGAGCATACATGCAACCAACACAATATTTGAAATGTAAATATAAACTTGTATTCATTGGACCCTTTGATCATTCATGTAACGACCCCAACTCATACCCCTTAAAAAGTGCAGAATTTTTTTTTAAACCATTGCAGAAACATTCTCAGAGACCCGAGCCTTTACAGTTTCACTCATCATTGGATAATTCAACCAACCACAAGGGATCTTACACTTATCATCTAAACCATAACAAACCAAATTTTATTAATTACGAAATAGTAGTTTCGAGACAATTGCATAAAAAGAATCAGAGTGCATGAATAATTAAATGTAAATAAAAAGTAAGGAAAAGCAGAGTCACGCTATCCATCTGAGTTGTTTAGCAAACGTGTAGCACTCATAGCTCTTTCAGAAGTGAGTCACTTCACTGATCTCCTGAGGCTATGAAAAACAACAAAAGTAGGGTGTTAGAAATCTGAAAAATTTTGTGTACAAATCTCTCTAATGAACCAAATGAGCATAAAGAATACAAATAAGAATTCATGCAGTAACTTAGAAGAAATGCAATTATGACAAATCCATAATTCAATTAAGCATTCATGCAATAGAGACAATTATTAAGCATGAGAAAATATTTAATAAAAAACATGAATCACAGTTTAAGCAATGCAACCATTTAACATGTATTAGGGAACAACATTATGCATTCGCCAACATTTAGCAGTTAAGGGAACATGTAAACATGCATAATCTAATGTATAACAAGAATATGCATGGCTTCAGTGTAATGCATGAGTAAATTATTACCTCTTATTAGATTTTTTATTTCATATGTATATCCCTATTAAATGCTCATAATTTAAGTTTCTCTTTTTAATTATCATTGCCCGTTGATACACTAAACGGGTAAAAACCTGAAGGTCAAGTAAGGTTCACAGGGTAGCTTAGAATATAATTTATATTTTATTACTGGGTTCCAAACTTTGCCCTCGACTGAAACAACCTTTAGAATATTAGACCACCCATCTAATGTCGGAGACACCAGGGACCACCCATCCACAAGTGTCACTTTTCTTGGTATACCAAAACAACAACTATGTTTACATACCACTCACAGACAAAGTGGTGAAAACTCCTTAAAACCATGGACATGAGAAATAACATCAATATCGGGTTCAGAGGTAACAACAATGCACATTGAGTTTTTGTATCCTCGTGATTTTTCCAAAATCGCAACTCCAAGAGTCTTGTACTCTTAATGAAACATCTTAGAAAGTACTCCCGCCCGTAAAAACACATAAAATAGTGCAAAATATTAATGTAAAATTTGTGATGTATTTATAATAAATAAAAAAGCAAACCACAACTCGAGGCCCACCCAACCCACGATGATTCATTCCAATCATCGATGCATCATATGAAAAAACTATAACACTATGCCACATGTAACATAATGTCAACATGCTTTCAATACACATTCTTGTATGCCAACATAACAATGTGCATGCAACAATAATAGTCATATGCATTCTGATACACATTCATATATCAATTTAACCATGTGTATGAGCCAACAATATTCATATGCATGTGCATGATTTTACACATTCATGGTAAGTGTATAATTCCATCCCATATTCATATTCATATTCATATCACATGCTTTCTCTCCTTCATGATTCAATTTCATTAAACCTGTGAACATGCATACAATTATGTATATGTAAAACATATCCTTCCAAGTATGCACATGTTCATGAATACAATCGTACATCACATTCGAACTAGGTATGATCGACTAGATGCAATCACACGGGTATCCCATTCCCTTGCATGCAATAAGCCCACTTGAACTCGATTACTAATCTAGGAATTCACAAATCAAACTTAATTTTGTTCAAGTTATACAGTTAGAGGTACTATGCATGATTAACTTGCAACTACATGCATTCAGAACCTATATCACACCCACGACATGGCATATTATACATTAAATCCTTAAGCCATTAGCAAATGACGCACACATGCATATGCACCTTCAAAATGTAAGCATTATAAACATGAAAAAAAAAACTGAATGATGACACATACTTAACAGAACATAATTTGGTATATATATATATATATATATATATATATATATATATATATATATATATATATATATATATATATATATATATATATATATATATATTGAACACCCTGCTCGACCGACAAAGGGCTGGGCCTATGCAAGGACACGGGGACCTGGCAGGCCAACCGAAACTGGGTTCGGCTGGGCTGCCAAACAACTCAAATACGCATGCCCAGCCGACTAACAGTCAGCTGGGTTTGCAAACTTGTTAACCAAAATTCTTTTTTTTTTTTTGAATACATGTGAAAATCCCTTTTTTTCTCATGCACAAGCCAAATTTATTTTAATTACAAATCTAGAAATGCATAACTGAGGAAGATATATATATATATATATATATATATATATATATATATATATATATATATATATATATATATATATATATATATGGACTGAGTGCAGCCCCAGCCCAGCCCCACTCGGCTGGAGCCATTGGCACAGTCCCAGCCAAGTCGACTCAGCTGGGAGGGGTCAGGTTACCCTACACAGGCTTGGCCTGTGCAGGCCTGGCAGGGCCCCTACTGGGTCCAACACTGGGCTGTCAGGCCAGCCCAGATCTGACAGCCAGTGCACAGGGACTGTGTAGGCTGCTGCCAGGGCCTGTCAGTCAGCTCTAATGATGTTGTGCTAGACTATTCCAATTCCCCAGCAATATCTCTCTTAAAATATGTAAGATGATGTCTAAAATGCCTGCCTCTAAAACAGAAAAGCCACCTTGTCTTGATTCAAAAAAGTGTCCTTAAGAAACCTAAGGAATTATTATAAAGTATTATTCTTGTGAGCAACACAATTTGCAAGAAAGTAAAAACAGTCCAAGGCAATACACGTGTAAACATACAAAGAACATGCCCTGTGTAACTTCTCTTTGATGGTTCTTCAACCAAGATAGTGGAATAATCCTGTGAATATATTATAAAACCTGGAAGTGTTTACAACATTCTAGTTAAGATATCCCTAATGAAACTCATGGTGACACCTACTTTCATTCCTTCCATTATACTCCATCAAAAGGAAAGGCATCTTGTATAGGATTATAATGTTATATCCTTGACCGAACTTCTGCCACCAGTGGTCATATGTGAGACCAATTTTTTATTTAGCTATTTGCTAAAATGAAGTGGAACGTTGAAGCATTGTTGTGAGATAGATCCACCCTAACAGAGCAGTGATGTATATATATTAGCATGTTTAGCACTTATTGACTATGATTCTAAATACCACATGTACCTATTTTGATTAGCAATGAATGGGGGGCGTTACACAAAAAGCGACCAGATGACCAATATAATTTCAAGCAGAACTCTGTTGAGAGTGAAGTCACATGATGTGAAAAGAAAATAAACAGATTAAAAAAAATCATATTCTGCCACTACGGAAAGGAAATATGCAACTTCATGAAGGATACAGGAAATTCATTAGTAAAATCTACAGAGCAACCAGAATATACATATTTAACCACTAGAAATATTTTATGTATGTACGAGTATGAAAAGTCAATCATTTGTTGGCCCTTTCTTCCCTTCTTTCCAGATTTTCAAATTTTTTTTTCAACACTTTACTTTTCTTTTTAAAAGTTTTCATTTCTTTTTAAACCTCCTTTCTTAAAAACCTCTCAAGCTCTTTTAGGTAAGCATGAGGACCCATTTTAGGAAGCCCTAATCATCCCTAATTACAAACTCGAAATTAATAAAAAATAAATAAATAAATAAATAAATAAATTTTAAGTATTTATTAATTATTTAAAAGCTTCCAAAAATAATCAAATTGACTAGAAAGACTTTTATACTTAATTAACTCTAATTTAAAGCTCCTAACTGAATTTAAAGCTGAAAATATATTGGCCATGAATTTGGATCTAGATCTAGATCCAAGATCCAAATCCAACTCATCAAATCCAAGTGGATTTCAGATTGGACCAAATCCAAATTAATATGGGTCTTGGATACAACCCAGATTCATATTAATTTGGGTCAAACCCTTCATGTCCAATCTGATCCAAATCCAGATCCAAATTCAAATCCAGTTTAACAAACTGCTCCTTTTTTATAAAAATATAATTTTCGAGCCAACCAGAACTCGAATTCAGGAAAGTAAAATATTGTTGCGCTCAGAATCATGAAACACATCCAACGACATATAACATTAATATCAAATTTTGAATCTTGCTTGAAAATAACCTGAATTTCACTCGAATTTTGCTTAAATTTTAAGCTCAAAAATAAAACTCTTTATCTTGTTATGACCTTGTCGATGGGACCTGGGTCAAGCCCAGACTCAAAGACATCAATATCAAAATTGATCCCCCAATGATTTGTCTCACAGACTTATCCAATTTTTTGACAAAATCAGAAAATGACTAAGTACGAAATTTGTGATATTACAATTCATCTTAATGTGTAGGCCTTATTGGCCATCATGCCTAACCATTTATTAGCAATTCATGTCTTAGGCATACTTTTGCATAACATCAGACCTGCATACATATTCACATAATACATGATGTTCGAAATGAAGAAATTTACATGAAAAACATGCGAACAATGCATATGTTGACCCTCGGTCCAAAGATCGATCTTGATTAGCAAAATCTTTAACTCTGTTTGACTGTTATAGAGTTCACAAAAAATTTATGTTCAGTGAACAGAGATGATATTTTCACAGTATGTATAAAAATTTGTCAGCTTTCTGTAGCCACAAACCGTTCATGAAAATTCCTCGGTATAAGAAAGTTATGAACATTTTATAACAGACATGCCAAATTTTGTTTCAACTATCACTGGGTTGTACTCTCTCCATGAACAAAGCCCAAACATTCACAGTAGATATAAAATTTTGTTAGCTTTCCAACGCAATAAATCGTTTGTCAAAACTCCTCTAAACGAAGAAGGTACAAACGTTTAACTGGTCGAAGGTTTGGCCAGAAAACTGTAATTTCGGGACTATGCATTCGGGTCGGGCCAAACCGAGCCACCCGAATCCGAACACCCGTGATTTTTCTTGCATAATTTAAAAATAAAAACTATAATAAATATACAGATAGATCTGACATATTCTATCTTAGATAAATTATATTTTTTTCTCAGCCTTTTGGTCAGAAAAATATGCCCATCTTGCATATGCTTTATTTTCTCAAGAATAATTTTGGAAAAATACATAATAAATTAACTAAAATATGTAATATACATTAAATAAAAAATCTAAAAAATCTACAAAAATCACAAAATATCTACCTAATCATAATCTATCAAAAACCATTAAATGTTATATTAATCTAACCACGAAATTCACATTCTTTCTAAATTTACCAATTTCTTTTCTCAAAAATTTGATATTGTCAAAATCAGAATATCTCAATATTTTGACCATAGAAATTCACAAAAATTTTACATAAGGTCTACAACAACATATCCTACCAATACAAATTGATACTTTCAAGAAAATCATAGCATAATTCAAGTATTTACAAAATTTTACAGATTTCTTTTCTAAGAAATTGATTTTTTATGAAAAAACCGATTTCAAAGAAGGTTTTCTTTTGGGGAAAACATTCATTTTCCATGGATCTTTAGATCTAAGTCAAAACCATGGTTGTGAGGGTCTCATCATGTTCTAAACTCATGAAAAGTTATTAAAATCCATGCCAAGAACTTTGTTCTTGCAAGAAAAATATAAATCACGTACCTCTTCTTGAAAAATGTTTTTCGTAGAATTCGATGGTTTTTTTTGCATGATTTGATCGATCTGCACCTTCTATCAGATAGAGAAGGGTCTTAAACACTCTCTGAAATCACGTGAAGGTCTTTCTTGAACCCAATAAGGAAGAAGAAAAGCTCTATGGGGCATGGGAAAGAGAGGAGAGAAAAAAAAGTAACCTTGTTAATCCTCCTCAAGAGAGCCTTTATTTATAGATGAACTTAGACAAAAGTTTCATCTCTAATATAAGAAGTTGATATTTATTAAATTTTTTTATTAATAAAAAAATTTATGTGACCTAATTAATTAAATTTCAAAATTACTTAAGCTATAAAAGAAAAGTAGAGACTTTTTTTCTTGGCTTAGGCTTTAGTGACATGGTAACCTTCTCGGAGGCCTACAGACCCAAAAACTCATCAAAATTTAATGTTTAAATAGTCGATTTGATAGCCCTTAAAATGTAGATTGTCATAGTGATCATAGATTTTATCATACATATACGAATTGGTAAGGAAATTTTGTCGATATTGAAAACGTTAAATTTTGGCCTATAATTAGGCATAAGCTTTCGTCACTGATAAAATGCTCAAATCAATACCAATTTAGGCATGTAAATAGTCGATTTTGGTGCCCCCGAAATGAAGAATATCAAGGTCAACTTTGATTTAATAGATGAACCACTGATCAGCCAAATTTTTTTATTAAAACAATAATAATGTTGTTTAGAGCGTCTGACGCTATGGGTCCAATCCAATAAGATTAGACCCAAATCCAAAATTCATAATCTAAAAATATATAAATAATTTATTTTCTTTTTTTTAGTCTAAATATTTTAGCTTTTTCAATTATTCTTAAAATATTTTCCATAACTTAAGACAAAAATTTATAATTAATTAAAATCAAGAAAATCAAGAAAGTCAAGAATATCAAGAAAATCAAGAATATAAAAAAAATAAGATAATCAAGAATTCACAATTATAGTCATAAATTCACCAATAATTCATCATTTATTTATTTTAATTATCAAAATAAAATCTCAGGTTTTACATCCTACTCCCCTTTAAAAAAAATACGTCCTTGAAATTCGATATAAGCATAAAACAAAAGAAATACCCAAATATAGTTCATCACGCTTTCACTGCGCAATCTGATTAAATAATTTAACTTCAAAAATAAAATTTGGTTGAGTTCTCAAGACCTACAGTCAAGACTGTTGTGTGATGTACCTAGCTCTTTATTTCTAGGTTCTCAATTCTCACAATAATATAAGAAAAGACTTAAAAAAATTGGATATTACATTAAAAATTTTGTTTTATAGTTATTCATGATCACATGATCTTTCAAAAACTTGTGACAGTACTGGCGATCATTAAACCTTTTGTCTAAATCAATTTCTTGATCATTTGAGTGTGTTGATAGCCATTGAAATTGTTCAAAATCATTAAACCTTTAGTTACGCAATTGCTCATACAAATAAGATATATTTGCTTCAATGATTTTCAATTGTTCTTCATTGTATGATAACCCATTGAATGAAAACTAAAGGTTCACATTCTTAAATGTCATTGGTGCATCACTTTCACCTGCCCTTATTTTTCCCATGGCATCAGTCTCTTCATCCTCTCTTATCAGCATGGTATACTCATCATTATTGATATGATCTGATTGTTCACTATCAACATTATTGTTGCTATAACTAATTGACTGTTCGGTTAACCAACTAAATCAAAATTTATTGTATATATCACTTTATTTGCTTTCATGCATGCATCATTCTTGCATTTTCAACATTCAAGATTAACAATCAAAATATAACATTCATTATCACACATGCATCTCAATTATAAATTACATCAAAATTATAACTTGTACTTAGCGTTATCGTATGTCTAAGAATAATGCATGTCATTCAAATTATTACGATGAAGATCACTAACACTTCTTTTCCTACATGGTTTCATATCATTTACAATGATCAGTTGATCATGTATAATATCAATATCGTCTATTGTTTGAGACAGTTGGATAATCGCCAAAGGACTCAACTCAATAGATGGTGCCTGAGATACATGCACATTCTTCACGCGATTCACATCATTTTATTGATCAACTATTCCTTATGTAATTGCTTATTCATTAACTTTGCATACTTCAAAGTAAATATCTCTACTATTAACATTGATTATACATCATCCAACTCGTCAACATTTATCCACATTTTTTGGTTGTTTAAGTTTGGAGAATAACTATACTGGAAGCTTAATAAGTCCGTCGCATATCCAATTTTATGAAACATCAAAGCTGCAAATTCCTTAAGTATAATAGTTTTAGAGACCATTATAGATTTTTAATTAGTGTAATCAGACCGACAATAGTGTACTTTAGTTCTTTCAGACACCATCATTGTCTGCCTACAACAACCATGATAGTGTACTTTAGCCCTTTCAATGCTTGTGTACAGTGAACCCTAGCCCCATTACACCAACATAAGAACAACAAATATTAACTAAAAGATAAACAAATAATCATAAATCATCTACAATAATATATTTTGTATAAAAAATTTGTAAACATAAGAAATCCTAAACGATAGATCTGGTGGTTGACAAAGTCGATGACAACACAAGAAAATATACAAAAAATTCTCATAGCAACAACCAAACACAAATACATATGAGGATATTCAATGATCATGAGTTGAATCTGTTCACACCCCGATTGTAGGCTATCATATTAAATAGAAATACACATGGGGATATACATACATATATATATATATTATAGAACTCATGTTTCGAACCTGTAGATAGAGAAGTCGATTACAAGGATGATACCACAACTTCCTTAGAATGCAAGAATCATTGTAAGGATTCAACAAAGAAGTTTTTTATAAACATAAGTGAGAAGAATAAACCCGTGAATAAAAAACAAGTATATATATGATTCGACAAAATCATACATATTAAGAAAAATCGTATATAATAAAAAATTTGCAAAATATTTAAGTAGGAGATTTGTGATTTTGTTGTTTCCCTTTAAGTGGAGTTTCACGCATAAATTTATGCAATTTTCAGAAGTATATGTGAAAAAATTGATATTTGTGAGAGGTGTTTTGCAAATATATTTATGAGAAATATTTATGTATATGTGAAATAGTAGGATATTTGTGATTTTGGTAGTTTTAGTTTTACTAAAAATTCATAAATAAATTTATGCAAGTTTGTGAGGTTCGCATAAAAACCTGAGATTCTAGATTTAAGTGGGAGTTGGATCTAGCCGATAGACGGTACAATTTTATCGCAATAAGTCCTAAATTTGCAGTTGTAATAAAAGGGTTCTAACAATGTCAGATATTTACGATTTTGGACATCAGAAGAATATAAAAAGTTATAGAGATTTTAGGAAATCGAGTCAAATTATCTATACAGTTCAATCATTTTTCTCTTAAAAAATATTTTTTTTATTGCACTTAATAGTTCATATTTTATGTATATATATTTTTCATGCATCCTTCTCTTTATAATATTTTATTCATTCTTTTTTATATATTACAATTCAAATATATATTGTACGTAAAAATATATGTTTTATTTACACAAGCTCTCTCGAGCAGAGTCAAATACCCTGTGTTCGAGCTCAACTCATTTAAGCTAAATGAGCTGCTTATGGCTTGGCTCGCCAACCATACGAACTGATCATAAATGAGTTCATGATGAGCCGAGTGACAAACTGCCCTGTTTGGCAAAGGTACTCGGCCAATTACGTGGGTGCCACACATCATAACCCCACCCTTCCCTCCTTAATGAATGGATGCGTGGCATCCAGTGATTTGGAAGGCATCTAGTGATCATTGAATCTCCTTCATGAGAATGTGGCTCAAAAGGCAGTCTACAAATTTGGAAGGCAAGTCTTGATTGGGTTATGGATGATACTTACAAACCTAGGCACTAATTGTGACACGACCAGGCACGCTCGGACATGTGATGACACAAACAAAGATATACAGGAATATTGTTTAAATGTTTTTAACGATTTTTATAATATTTTAACTAAAAAATAAATTTTTATGTTAAAATACCAGAAGTAGTTTTTTATTGAATAAAAAATTTAAAAACCAACATCCTGGTCACACCAGTATCTTTATGACAAAGTTAGGCAGCCTTATTAGGCAAAATAAGGATATGGGAAATGATTTGGTTATATTACATCATGTGGTCCGAGTCCAAGATAGATCGCTTGGAAAAGATGGGCACCTCTCTACTATATGACATCACATTCAACCACAATATTAGATCAGATGCATATATGTGCCCGATTCTTTAATTGAGCAGGGCCCGGCCCGAGTTTATTGAGGTGAAAAAAAAAACCCACATTGGCAGACCTTTAGTTGGAAAAAACCGCACCCAGCACAAAGATGTGGTTGCGCTGGCTCAACCTGTCATACTTATGGTCTTCATGTTGGCAGTGTAAAACTTCAAGGTTAGGACCCCTTTTTCTCGGGGCGGTATGCTGGGTGCATGTCAGCTTGCTCAGCGAGGAAGATGACCATGAGAATCGAACCTTGATCGCCCGTATGTGGTCCTTGCCGTTTATATTTCGTAAGCCCACATTAATAAAAAGGCAAAGGACCAAGCACTTTGGCCTCGTATGAGTAAAACCTAATGTGTGTTCGATCAGGCGACCAAATTGCAGCCATGGGTGGGACCTGGTTGGCCACAACCCACTGTGAGGTATGGCATGCATATGGGCATAAAGTTCAAGAGTGGTGGTATCCCATGTGGTAAGCGGGGTCCTGTGTCGGGTTCGAATCCCTCTGCCACATGGGGCTTAAGAGATATTTGGTAAGGGTATGACTAACCCTAGCTTGCCTTTCAAAAAAAAAAAAAAAAGTTCAGGAGAGACAAAAAGGGCACACCCAAAGAAGGCACTTTAATTTTTTAGGATCGATCCCAAATAATTACGGTATTGGATCCCATGCATGCATGATCAACTATTATTAAAATTTATGGTCATCTTTAAGCATTCAAGACATGAAAGGTATTTTGATTACGTGTGGTACAAGGTCGCAATTCATGAGACATTCATATCTAACATGATTTGGATTTGGATGGGCAGGCTTTATCTTTGTACAGCTAGCCTCTTTTTTTTTTTTTTGGAAAGGAGAAAAATTCATTATAAAGAAAATAGAACCATAGGGAAAGGCAATACAAGGGTTAGGAATTAGGGCCTACAAACATGGAAAACAAGAGAAATGTAAAAGTAGGAAGACTCCGGTTGTCTGGTAGGAGTAGTGAATGCCGTCACCTTGTGTTTGAGACGTCGCAAGTTCAAATCCCAATCAATGATATGGCTGTATAACTGGCAGGGTCTGCCTAATCCCAGCTTGCTTATCTAAAAAAAAAAGTTACTGAAAGTTAACATTCAACATTTCCGCTTCCTTTCTCTTGGGTCTGCCTTGTTTTTTGGGCTTCATGCTTGATTACATTTATGCTATCGTGTAATGACACATACACATATATATATATATAGAGAGAGAGACGGGTCCGTGCTAAATGAGTTTTTAGGGCTTTTTTCATTTTATTTTTAAATTCTGACCGTACAGATGTGATCTATGTACTTGATTTTAGAGGGATCAGCTCTTGGAGCGTTTGATTTTAACACATTGATGGGTTTTTATAAAGTTTCAAAAATCAACAGTCCAAAATCTTAGTAAATTTTTTAGGCTTTAAACATCATTTTTTATCAAAAACACATGATTCAGGTGTGAATTCTTAGTTAATGGACCATGCCCAACACATTTATGGGACCAGAACAGAACTGCATAAAAAGCACTGGATAAGCCCGAAAAACCCATTTAGCACACGGTTTAGCACCAAATTGATTTAGCACATACCCATTTTTCTATCTATATATATATATATATATATATATATATATATATATATATATATATATATATATATATATATATATATATATATATATATATATATATATTACTTAACAGACCGATTACAGCAAGTTCTGCATAAACACATATGGTTTCGAAAGGGATCTCCTAAATATTGGGGTGTCCGTCGTTAAATGAGATGAAAGCTTGTTAACTGGAACCTTAAGTGCGCTTTTGGGTAGTGAGTTGTAAATGATAATATTTCTTGGTGGGCTCAATTTTATTATACGTAAAACTTTATTAGTTCCATCTGTTTGTAGGGATTTACTAACACCAGCTCGATTACCCAAAAGAATAATTTAAACATACGACCAATTGCATTTACTTACGTGTCCTCTAGTAAATAAAATTATGTTGAATCAATATATTCAACCACACAATAAGATTACCACGTTCTGTTTAGTATCTAACTATCCTTCAAATAACGAGAGCACATCAAGTCAGGGTGGGGGTGTCAATGGGTTGGGTTTATCCGACACATACCAAACCCTATAGGGTCCAGATATAGGTATGGTGATAAATAAGAACAACCAATTAAGACTCGGGTCTGGACCCGAAGGTCCAATTAATACATAGATTCGGGTATAGTTTATGAAATTTTATACTTGACTTGGGCTCAACCTCAGTTTCAATTAAAACACATTTTTTTAATATAAAAATAATAAAAAAAAGTATTATTTCGAGTATGACCTGGGTCTGGTTCATGTAGTTTTTATCGGGTCTGGGTATAGTTTTTTTTATGGCAGGTCTGATTAAACCCATGTCCAGATTTGATACCATACCTATAATGCCCCAAAATCTTAACAAAAAAATTTAAAACTTTTCTTTATAACTTCAATCAGCAAAAAATGATATTTTTCATGTGAGGGTTAAACGACTCTGGAGCAGGTTACAAGTGTGAATCAACAACGCAAGATCAAAATATCTATTTACAAAAAGAAAACTCAAACCATTCATATTTGTTACAAAATTCTTTTCACAAAACAAATCAGATAGAGTTTAACAAGTAAATATAATTAAAATAAACAAAATCGTAAGTCTAACCCTGGATCCTCAGAAGTCTTGGTTATCGACGTTGTCACTTTATCTCGCCATCCATTGATCAGCATGTCATTCACCTAAATCTTCTTAAAGGGCCAGACTCATGAAAGCTTGGTAGATACATACCAAATTACAACCATGATGATGAAATGCAGTTATTCAAAAGCAATACAACATGTTATACAACTCATATAACTTATAAATATTTAGCAACAACATTTAAATCATGTTCATAATCATTTTGAATTAACAAGGCATATTTTCAATATAATCTGTGTGAGCAAAGAGGTCTTTATTTCATTTATTACCATTCGCTCTGAGTACGTGGGGGACGATCATCACAAACAGCTGCGACATCCAAAGGGCATATTATTCCCATAAGTTATAGTTTACTCGAGTGCCTAACTGAAGCGGACCCACAACAAGCGGTCAATAACCGGGTAAAAAACTTTGTTATGTCATAACGTTTAGTATAAGTTGCATCTAAGACTAGGTAGAATAATTGGAGATCTATCACGTATGACACATTTGATAGCCCTGGTCTCCTAACCTATGAGTGACTAGAGACCAAATGAACGTCATTGCTCCCAAAAGAATTACAACAAAAGGTCACTCAAGGTTATACCCCTTACTCTCTCCATAGTAAGTCAAACACTGAATGAATTACTGAGTTTTATTAAATTAAGGCTTGTTCATTAATATATCGATGTATGCTATACCAAGGCATCATAGGGCTTATTAGCCCAAATACCTCTCTAGGGTATGAATAAGTCTCAAGCATTTATAACTCATTTATTATGCTTGAGTGTTTAGACCGAATGAGCATCTTGCCAGTGAAGGCAATGACCAACATTAATTATGTGTGTATATTTTTACTCCATAAATGAGAGTACCTTGCTCCACAGGAGCGATTACTCATACATGCATGTCAGTGCATGCCTTATAGTTCCATAACACACATCACAATCTATAATTCATAAACCGGTTCTTTGAACCATAGTCTCCAACATAAACCATAGGCATTTCATATACAATATCTATCTTTTCAGAAAGTAACATCATACTTCATTTCATGCATGTGTAATTTATAAGTAAACATAAGTTTACGATCATGCTGGTATATTTTACACATAAATTTTTTTAAACTATCATGCATGCGGACATTTTACTTAAAACATCATTGAAACACATGCATGCTAGCTATCATACGTAAATTATCATGGATAAGTGTGCATGCAAACTATCATACATAAAATATTCTTAAAAAGTGTGTATATAAACTTTTATAAGTAAAATATCATTAAAAAGTATGCATACGAACTATCATACATAAAAATATCATGGATAAGCACACATGCAAACTATCATATATAAAATTTCATGAAAAAAACATAAATGTGACCTTTCCTACATAAAATATTATTGACAAGTATGCATGCGAACTATTATACATAAAATTTTATAAAAAGTATGCATGCAGACTATCTACATAAAAAAATTATAGAAAAGCATGCATGCAAACTTTTCTATGTAAAATATTATTAACAAGTATACATGTGAATTATCATATGTAAAATTATCATGGATAAACATGCATGTGAACTATCATGGCAAATTGTGCATGCAAACTATCCTATGTAATTTTTTTATAAGAAAACGTGCATGCAACCTTTTCTACATAAAATATTATTGACAAATATGTATGCAAACTATTATATATAAGATTTTATAAAAAAAAACATGCATGTGAGTTTTATTTCATGTACTTTTGTATATATGTATTTTTAATCTTGGTAAATACACAAGAATAGGTATATACATGTTTTTAACAAGATAAATACACATGAATAATTTTAATATCAAAATTCATACATAGAGAGGTGTAAAAATCTCTACCTCATAATTCATTTAGTTTTACAATAAGCAAAAAGTCTCAAAAATGCCCTTAGAAAATTTTCTTCCAAAATACGCGATGTGAATCACGCTCATCATCAACGATTTAAATGCGGGTGAAGTCTAACAAGTGTCTCATGTTTTGTGCCAAATGTACGGGAGTGCACATAGTCTTGCACTTCCAAGAGAGAGGTGATGGGGATGACTCCCGATTGTTGCTCATGACAGAGGGGGCAAACGGGTGGTGGTGGTGGCTCAGGGAGGTGATCCATTTGCAGAGAGAGGTGATCCATTTGCAGACGGGGAATCTACAAAACCAGGGAGGAATCCCTTGGTTGGCTTTGGGTTTTTGGTAAAAACCGAGAAGGAGGGAAGGAAGGCGGCTGGCTGGACCAGAAATGCAAGTGGTGGCATCGACTATGGTGGCCGACAGGTGCTGCCATCGGCGGTGGTTCTACTCACTGGAAGACAGAGGCGATGGGGAGGGGGGGGGGTCGAGAAAGAGAGAGAGATAGGTGTTTTGTGAAAAGAGGGTTTTTAGTGGGTATTTATAAAGGTTTTCGAGGGGAAATAAAGGAAAAGAGAGGGAGATTTAGGGGGGAGTTTTTGAATTTTTATTTGATTTTTGAAATAAAATGGGGGTGGGGGGGGGGGTTGTGATTTTGGATTTTAAAGTTTTGAATTTTGAGTGGGAAAATGGTTGGGGTTTGGATTTGGATTTAGTGAGGCCCATTTGGGTCTCATTGAATCCAAATCCAATCCATCGATAATATATATATATATATATATAGATATAGATATAGATATATAATCCATTTGGATCCTGAATGGACTCAACTTTTTTTTCACTCTAGTGAGATCCATTTGGGCCTCAAATGGATCTGAATCCTCATTTAATTTTAGTGAAATCCATTTGAGTCTCAAATAGATCTAAATTCCCATTTAGTTTTAGTGTGATCCATTCAAGTCTCAAATGGATCCAAATCTCCATTTAGTTTTAGTGAGATCCATTTGGGTCTTAAATGAATCTAAAATCATTTTTATTTTAGTGAGATCCATTTGGGTCTTTAAATGGATCCAAAATCCTATTTACCTTAGGAAGATCCATTTGGGTCTTGAATGAATTCAAATCCTTAGTGAGACCCATTTGGATCTCAGATGAATCCAAATCTCTTCTATATCTCGTTTAATCCTTAATATGGGTCTAAACTCTACCCACACTCATTGGGTTGACCTGAATCATTAAGAGATCCAAACCTAAAATAATTTAAGATTTAGTGGATCTTGTGCGTTCGTTCAGATAGTTTGAACATACGTTTGTGTGGGTCGATCATCTTAGATCTCCACTGAGGTCCTAATCCAAATACCTGATATAGAACTTTATAAATCTTAATTAAATTTGTTAATTAATAATAAATTATCATAAATAATAATAACTCGTTAATTATTTGCAATTCACCCATGTAGACCAAAAATCGAATAGGTAAAGCCTTCAATACTTCATTAAAATATTTGCTAAAAAAATCTGGATATTATAATACTCGAAAATTGAGGTCAGGTCGTTGTACCTTTGATGGCAATCTGTCAGAAGTGTCTATGGTACCTTTCATCCATAAGATGAATGACCTCCAAACAACATGGTTTGGGGTTTATTTCCAGCCATTCATTTTGTATGCTATAGATGCATCAATGGCTTTGAAAAAAATTAAGGGAAGAAGAGAGTTATAATGTTTGAGATCATGTAGATGGACCATATCAAAAGCAATGCTTTTGGTATCAATGTGTATCAGCTGATACGCATTGTACCAACTGAACTTCGATACGCTTTATCTTGAATCGGTTATTTTTTAAATAAATACCAAAAAATACTGAAATTTAGTTTATTATTATTTTTTAGTATGATTTTAATGGTTTTAACATGTGCCACGTTATGATTGACACATAATGTTTTTCGTTATTTTTTGGCCGATACAACGATTTAGTTGAGTGGTATCGGCCGCTGAATCAGTGGCCCAATGATTCAAGGCCGATACTGACAACATTGATCAAAAGCTTCTATTTGGGATTACCATCAAAGGTGCCTCTGACCCGATCCATTCATATAAAATGCAAGGTTGAGTGATACCGTAGAAGTAGCCAGTTAGCCACCAGCCAATCTTGCACCCATATATTATTTTAGGCCTTCTTCAATTTGCAATAGTTGTTGGTCATTAGAATAAAGTCCTACACAATGGCCTCGATCCCATTAAAAAATGGCACTTCACACTTTTCAGTGGGCGTCCTACTTGATAATCAAATACAATAGGTCTTTGAAAAGGAAAAGAAAAAAGAGAAAAAAATTAGAATCTTCCCATGTGCTAATGGAATGGCACTTTAATACCCTTACAGACCAAATTGTTAAGAAATGTGTGGTTAGCCTCATGATATTCCCCCTTTTCATCGGTGTGTTCTCTAAGCATGTCTACCATCAAGTTGCACGACAAAGGTTACACCAACAAGTACCATACCCCCATAAAACCTTCCCTTATATCTAAATGTGTTTCCCTACTTAACTTGTTAAATCAATCAAAGTCGTCCAATCATGTTTTGATTGGACGACTCTGGTTAAGCCCTTAAATAAAGCTCATTTACTCATTTTTTAGCCCTAAACATGATTCTCCCTTCTCTCTTGCTCTGATTTCCCTTCTTCTCTGGCGACGACGACCAAAACCGATCGAGCTCCCTCTCCCCAGCTAGCTCTCCTCCCTGTGATCGAAAGGCATCCACCAACGATGATGAGTTGACCCCTAAACATCTCTCTCTCTCTCTCTCTCTCTCTCTCTCTCTCTCTCTCTCTCTTGCCTCTCTTCTTCCTTTTCCCTTCTCTAGCGACGATGACCCAAACCGACCGAGTCCCCTTGTCTCTATAGTTGAAATTAATGAGAAGATTCATAACATATTTGCATGGACCACCTAACATTCACATAAATATGTTGTGAACCTCTGAATATAGTTAAAAACACCAAGGATATTGGCAACACATTTGTGCAGACCTCTTCATGTTCACACAAATATGTTGTAAACCTCCAAATATAGTTAAAATCACTTAATAGATTCACAATATATTTGTGTGGACCACCTTACGTTCATGAAAATAAGTTGTGAACCTTCAAATATGATAAAAATCATCGAAGAATTTCACAACACACTAGAAAATTTTCTCCTATTGACTACGATTGCCGGCCGTAGTTAATACTAAAAAAGTAATAGTAAATAAGATTTAACTATGGTCAACGACTGTAGTGGATAATATTGTATCTAATAACCATTGAATACGATCGAGTCGTAGCGAATATAACCATAGTAAATAAGCATAGCATTAACTACCGACTCAGTAATGGCAAACTATTAACTGATGAGTATTAAATATGGCCAAGGGTCGTAGTTAATGACAATAGTCACTAGTGACTGTTAACTATGGCACATGACAATAGTCACTGATGACTATTAAATACAGTCATAGGCCATAGTTAATAGTATTTTTTTTACATGCATAGTTGAAAGATCTAAGACTAATTTACATTGAATTAATAAATACCATGTGAAGCTAACATAAAGCAATCTATTGCAAATAAATACATCAAAACAAAAGTACATGTCGTTGATAGTCACGAACTGATACAACACAAATACAAAAGCGAAAAGCTTTCTATTGATGCAAGCTAATAACAGGCCTTAGAAGAGCCATGATTTTCAACCAAACAACAAAATTTAAAAAATCATATACTGTATAACAAGCAAACAGGTTACATACTTAAGTGAGAAGTACGCAAGTCTAAACCAAACTGGGATAAAAGAAGCAAAGCACCCCCAAAAGAAAAACCAATAGGGCTAGAAGAAGAAAAAATAATGTTTCCACTCAAAGGCTAAAACATGAGAATCATCCCTCAGTTACCAGAGTGAGAAATATGAGTACTTACAAGCAAACCATCCTTGAATACATGAACAAACTGCTGAGGTAAAGCATGCTTGGCATGCACCCATTCATGAGATTTAGTGGACAGCTTCAACAAAAAGGTGCAGACAGTTGAAAGCAATATTATCTGAAAACCAAGTCCCAGCAGTGTGCTACTATATGTACAAAACCACATGATGTTTGAGAATTATGAAAAGATATGGTATCTTGTAGTGCACAAACCACCTCATGTTTGCACAAATATGTTATGAACATCCAACTATGAATTCACAACATATTGTGCGGACGTTCTCATATTCGCACAAATATGTTGTGAACCTCTAAATATGGTTAAAATCAAACTACAGAGATTTGCATGATATTTATGCAAACCTTTACACAGATATCTTGCAAACTTACGAAAGATTAGAATCAATCAAAGAAGTTTCATATGATATTTGTGTGGACTTGCTGACATTAGCAAAAATATCTTGCAAACAAGTTTCACATGATATTTGTGTGGACTTGCCGACATTGGCATAAATATCTTGAGAACTTCTAAAACATTAAAATCAAACTAAAGATATTCACATGATATTTACATGGACCTTTTGACATTCGCACAAAATATCTTGACATCTTATAGTCGCATGATTTCATACTCATATAAATACTTGTGTTTTTTTGTGACTATGTTGTGAACCTTCTTGATGATTTTAACCATATTCGAAAGTTCGCAACATATTTGTATGAACGCGAGGAGGTTCACATAAATATATTGTCAATCTCCTCAGTGATTTTTTAAAACAAACCAAATCTGACGTTGGAAAAGATCTAGTTAAACCCAAAAAACTAAAAGAAAAAGGAAACAAGGGCACGCATTATACGTAGTTGAGCTGGAGTTGTGCCTATATCCATGGTACTCTCTCTCAACAATTTTTTCATAGAGGGAGGTTTGTATTTATAACCTCTCAACAAGTTACAATAGAAAATAGAAATATTGGAGTTTCCCTATTCCAAAACTTCTCAATAAAAGGTTTCCCAATCATACAATGTTTCCTATTACAATTGGTTGTCGTCATCCCAAGATTGCAATCTTTCTTGTTTGTGAGAGATATTGCTGGAATAGAACTTCTTTCCAAGCTTTGACTCTCCATGATGTGTGAATCTTTCTTACTTAGATCAAGACTCGCCAAAGCATGTAGATCATCAATAATTTAACAATATTTGGAGGTTCGCAACATGTTTGTGTGAATGTCAGGAGGTTCGTGAAAATATGTTGCCAATCACCCCCAGTGATTTTAACCATAGTCGATGGTCGCTATCGTCGGTGGGTGTCATTTGATATGGGTTGCCGTTCTAGGGGAGGGGGCTCAGCCAGTCTGGGTCATCATCGTTGAGAGAGAGAGAGAGAAAGTCATGTTTAGGGGTTAGCTCACCTGTTGGTTCATCATCGGTGGGTGGCATCCGATCTGTAACCATCATCAAAGAGGGGAGCAAGAGTGAGGGGCTCAACTGGTTTAGGTCGTCATCACTGAAGAAGGGAGGTGGGAGAGAAGAAGAAGAAGAGAGAGAGAGGTGTTTAGTGTTGGAAAGAGGGGTAAATGATCTTTATTTAAGGATTTAACTAGTCATCGGAACAAAACACGATAAGAAGGCTCTCTTGTTGATTTAGCAAGTTTAGTAGGGAAACTCATGATTTAGGAGGTTCCCACCTCTCTCTCTCTCTCTCTCTCTCTCTCTCTCTCTATATATATATATATATATATATATATATATATATATATATATATATATATAGATATATATATATATATATATATAGAGAGAGAGAGAGAGAGAGTAGGTGATAGTTGCTTACCATTTGTCTGGCCTACCACCAGCCTACCAAGCTTTTGAAGGTCCTACATGCTTGATTTTATAGCAACCAGCTCTTGGATTGTTTGATTCGGTAGAATTTTATAAGGTTTAAAAATTGATGGTCTAAGATTTTTATAATTTTCTAAGTCTTAAAGAACACATTTTTAAATTAAAAAACATAATCCAAGTATTGTTTTCTATCAAATCGATCATGCTTAACTCACCTGCAGGGTTAGATTTGCAAAAAAACAATCCAAAAACACTGGTTTGCTCATGGCAAGCTAATGGTAGGCTACAAAAGTGGTAGGCAACTATCACTTTTAATATATATATATATATATATATATATATATATATATATATATATATATATATTTATTTATTTATTTATTTATTGAGGAGTAGACACAAATGTCCTGCCATGTAGATGTGGACGGGTACGCACCATTGGATCTGCGAGATCAGATTTTGTGTTCATAAAAAGCTTTTAGTGGTGGTCATGATTGCCCCTCATGGCTGCCTATAAAGGCTGCCATTGTGGGGAACTTTGCAGATCCAACAATATGGTTTACATATATACGGTCATATATAGTCGACTATACATACAATCTAGTGCAAATTGTAGTTTCCTTTTTTTTTCAACAGAGAAAGCTGGGGTTAGGCAGACCCCTACCAGTTATACAACTATACCATTGGGATTCAAACTTGCAATGTCCTAACACAAGGTGACGTGCACTAACTGCTCGTGTCAGACAAGCGGAGCTCCCCATTGGTTGTAGTTTTTTTTTAATTCTTTCATTTAACTTTTCAAATATAACGTTTAAAATAGAATAAGTTTTAAATTGTGTGTTTACATCATTTGAGCAGCTTTTTTTATGTCTATGAAAATTAATAGACCAAAATACACAAAAGTTTCATGGCTTTAAAAGTGGTGTTTTTACATTGGAAAACCATGATCCAATATATGATTGCTAGCAAATAAACTATGTTGAACCATAATTACCAGGAAGTGAAATGTATATAAGAAGTGATGCATGAAGTAGAAGCTGGGAAGCAAGTGTTAAAAAGTAGTATAAAGTGAAAGCCAAAATGTGGTTGTGAAGTGATTATGCAAGTACATAAAAAAGGAAAAGGAAACACATAGAAGGCAAAAAAGAATTGCAGACAAAAGCAAATATAAAATGATATAAAACTAACATGTAAGCTTGTTATAAAAAATATATATTGTTTTTTAATAAAAAAAATATAGAAAGTGTGGGGAAGCAAGTGAAAAGTGACAAAAAGTGATAGAGAAATGTTAAGGAAGCAAAAGAAAATCAATTTGGGAAATTATGATGAAATGAGCTTCATAATAGAAAGGATCGAGTTTTCTATATTTTAGAAGCAGGTTTTGCAAAACTTTTCTTCCTTGAAAGAAAGTGAGGAGTTTCCCTCTCCTGAAGTGAGCTTTCTCATACTGCAAGAAGCTTATAATAACTGTGTTAAACACATTTATGAGGTTAGATTGAGTAGATACAACTTGCACTTATGAATTTCCAACTAGCACACACACATACATATATGTGTGTGTTTATTTATATTTATGTCCATTGCCTCCATTTTTGTCTAGATATCCTAGTTGGATCGGACTTCTTGCATGTATGGTGGTCAGTCATTACTTTAATATAATTTTAAACTGGATATGTATTTGCCACAAACATTTATATGTACAAATTACATCTGATGGTGCAAGTTGTTTTGACTCTATCTGATGAAACTGATGTGTTCAGCATGCAAAATTTAGTGGGATTCAATCTTTGAATTGAGCTTTTTCAATAAAAAAACATGTTTTTTGAGTTAGAAAATTTTGATGCATTTATGACCATTGATTTTTAAATTATTGGGAAAACCTGATTTTTGCATCAGAATCCGCCAATACAAATGATGATCCCCACTAATGTAGCATATAAACCATATTCATGGGGTCAGATTTACTAAAAAAGCAAAAAAAAAAAAATCTATGCAAAGCACTGTGATCAGCCAATAAAAAAGTTTAAATTATTCCAGTGAAATATTTGAGCACTCTTAACAGAGAAGTGAAAGATCTCATTGAAATTGTTTGGTTAGAAAATTTTGAAAAGCTCTTCTTTTCATCGAACATCAAATGGTTACACCGATGACTGAACTTGTGGAAGAGATAAAATATAACCAACGAGTATAATTTTGATCAGAGGAAAAATCAATAATCGAATATAAAACTAGACTAAAATTTAAGATAATTATGAAAAAAATAAAACTTTCATGAGCAATCTCAACTAGAACAAGGGCTGGGCCACTAGCTAAGGACAAAGCTGAAAGATCAGAAAATCTCATTGTTTCGGGATGTCGGGGCAAGAAGAATATGGTGGAATGGTGCTGGAGGGCGGAGAATCCAGTTCTGGCTCTTCCCTAACGAATCACTAGAGGATATTGAGCAAAAAGTGGGAGGCCTCCATTGGCGTCAGTCGAGAGATCAATTTGATGGCCATTTGATCTCTATAGGAGAAGCTATCGACGATGGAGCTGAAAGAATGACAGCAACAGAAAAAACATGTTTTTTTCTCACATATTTTGTGAGTGTAGGAATAATTAAATAATGATTTGGTAACCAAATGTTACCCAATTTACAAGGCTAAAGATAATAGGTAAGTTACAGCTACAAATTAGGAACACGATAACTGATAGCTATTTTTGAAGAGGTAGTTAAAACAATAGCTACATTAGAGGGATAGACCAGCACAATCTGAGGGGCCGATCAGGATAACTGTGATAACTCCAAGATTTATCCTATAGGATTATCATTTGGAGTTATCGATTCATTTGATGAGCTAGTGCTTATCTTATCACACTCCTGCAAGCTCAACGGGAGGGCCCACACATTGAACTTGTGACGAAGGTTGACGAATTGACAAAATGGAAGTGGTTTGGTTAGTCCATCCACAAGCAGGTCATGAGAAGAGATAAACTGAATTTGAAGATGGCCCTTGTGAACGTTGTCATGAACAAAGTGGAAGTCGATTTTAACATTCTTGATCCGAGCATGAAAAACATGATTAGCAGTAAGGTAGAGAGTACCAATATTGTACTAATAGCTACTTTTAAGGAGGTAGTTAAAATAATGGCTGCATTAGAGGGATTGACTAGCACAATCTGAGGGGCCGATCAGGATAACTCCAAGATTTATCCTTAAGGATTATCATTTGGAGCTGGTGCTTATCTTATCAGGATCCCTCACTCTTCAAGGAGTTTGTTCGATGTGTGCAAGCCAGATCTCCTTTATGGCAAGATGTTTATGTGATACCCTCACAAACAGGCCATGACTACATTCACATCCAACCCAAGCAGGTTAAAGGATCCAAACAAAAATCAGCAATAGTTCTTCAACTCATGCAAGCCGCCAGTAGACTGCAACAGGAAACTCAAGGATGGTGGTGTCAAGAATGTGCCACTCTCAATAGTTTGGATATGATGAAATGCTTGAGATGCGGATTCGGTCGTTACCAAAGCCATATGCACCTATTCATGACAACAAGAGAGAAAGTTTCGGTTGAGGAATGTTAAGGTGGATGGATGGTGTTTAAGTCGAAGTGTGATATGTGTAAGGATCGGAAGGTGAAGAAAACAATTGATGACTATGCTATAATGAGACTAGATGATTAGGTCTGCAGATCGTGCACGTATCTCAACTTTAAGATATAGATTTATTATCGCAAGTGTACACGACATTGATCATTTTTTACTGTTGCAGTCACTGCACCACCATTAGCAAGTGATAGGTGTACAACCCAAACTCTAGTGCCCAACAAACCACAACCAAACACTAGTGCATCGGGGCCCAAACCCATTCCCATTTTGAAAACTTGGATCGACGTGGGTCCTCTTTGATTGCTGGATCCGGAGCATCCAACAATATTGGATCTAGATCCTGCTCTACTACGCATCAGCTACAATGTTCCTGTTGACGACCAGTCAACTGTAGCTCAATGGCCGGGGTCGCAAGACGATGACAATCTAGTGACCACCATCGGCGACAGGGAGGCCTTTGATGAAAACTCCATGCTCATGGAGGTACTAAATGCCATCAAACTAAAGATCACACCTAGTTCATGCCAAGCAATTCTTACAGAGATGGGCAAGAAGAGTGATAAGGATAAAGCCCAGACGGTTACATATCCTGACGATAATGGTTTTCTAGAAACCAAATGCCCCAAACAGGTTTTGGATAAGTCAAATGAAGTTTAGAAAGATGTATCAAATGAAGCTACAAGAAGTCAAATTCAATCAGGAGTATCGTGAGCCAACCATATTATCATTTTTTATAGAGTTATAAAAAACAATAGTTGCTATCATTTGTTAGTTGTTTTATTATTCTATCTAACCATGTTAGTCGATATTTTTAGAACTGTGTATTCTAAACATTGTAAATTGTTATGCTTATAAATAAAATACTCAACCCTCTTGGTGGACAAGAGAGTGAAAATTGAGTTTATCATTATGTTTGTTTCTCTTTCATGGTATCAGAGCTATTAAGCTCCAACGAGTTTTCAATATCTCTCATTGTCTCTTTCCTCTCCTATGACTCAGTGAAATGCTATCGTCAGCCTTATCTCGATAAAACTAAATCAGGACCACTACTTGTTGTGGAGATCTCAGCTTAAATCGATAATAATCAGCCAGGATCTCCCCAAGTTTGTCGACTGCTCTTCTCCTCAACCAGATCTTTTCATTGTCGTGACAGATGGAGGTAAGATAGAGAATCTAAATTATCCTATTTGGATTTATTCTGATCAGTTAGCTTTCAACTAGATCAAAGCTACTATTTCTAAAATTATTTTCGGTCAAATCATGAGAACAAAAGCAGCCCATGAAGCCTGGCTTGTCTTGGAAAAAGCATATGGATCTCAATCTCCTTCAAAACTCAGGATTTTAAAGAAAAAACTAACTTTTATTAAGAAAATATGGATATGTTGTCTTATCTAGACCGCATAAAGTTCCTAGCCAACTCACTTGCCGCCACCAATCACCCTGTAGAAGATGAAGAATTAGTTTAAATCACTTTGAATGGTCTTCTTGTCGAGTATGAAAGCTTTGTGACCTTTGTCACTACTAATCTGGCGTTGTATAACTTCACAGATCTATATGATCTGCTTCTTAATCAGGAAAACCACGTGCTTCTAATTCATGCCAAGCCTCCTGAAACACCTGAACCCCAGCAAACTGCCTTCAAGGGTCGAGGTCATGGCCACAGTTTTTATCGAGGTTGTGGTAGGGGACAAGAGAGAAAATTCTCTCCAAACATGTCTCATAGTAACCCACCCTGTGTCTCAACCTTAAGGTGGCTGTCACCTGTCAATATTTTGGAAAACACAGACATATTGCCAAAACTTGTTGGGATATTCCTAAAGCCTTCTATGCTATGTCTCTTCAGCAATCCACTGATGACTATTGTTATCCTGACATTGGTGATATAAATCATCTAACCATGGATGACCAACAATTCTCCAATAAATCACAATATCATGGGGGTGAGCAAATTATGGTTGGCAATGGTAAGATACTTCCCATCTCCCACACTGGTAATCTTATTCTGAAATCTCATGGTTCTTCTTTTGATTTAAAGAATGTTTTTCATGTTTCTGCTGTCACGAAGATTCGCCTTATCAAGAATTTTTTGGTAGTAGAGCAGGAATTCACTTCTTTTGAAAATATAATCATTATCAAGTATACCAATAGTCAGACGAATCTCATGATTGTGTTTTTTTAATTCACTTCCTTTGAATTCCTTATCAAGGATTGTCAGATAGACAAGATTCATCTCAGAAGACCGAAATTTAGCGCGAGACTCTACCCAATCGAATCTGATGATCATATGCAAGTGGTGGCATATGCAGACAAAGTGGCTTCTTTTGATATATGGCACCAACGTCTTAGACATGCAAATAAGAAGATTGTTTCTTACTTAAACTCTAGTCAAGTTATTTCTATTAATAAAAATAACAAAATAAAAGTGTGTGAGAGTTGTCTTGTTGGCAAAGATCACAAACTTTTTTTTCGTCACTCTTTCGCTTCTATGTCATCTTCATTTGAACTTCGCCACATCGATGTCTGGGGGTCTACTCCAGTCTCTTCACATGAAGGATTTTGGTTTTATCTTTTCATAGTGAATGATTTGTCTTGTTTCTCATGGCTCTTTCCATTATATACTAAGTCTCAAGTGTTTGAGTCTTTTAACTCTTTCAAGCATGTCACAGAAAAACAACTTCAACTCTTCATTTGTGCTTTTCAAACTGATAATGGAGGCGAATTTACCAATCATGATTTCGAAAGTTTTTTACGAGACTATGGCATACTTCATCAGTTTTCATGCCCACATACCTAAGAATAGAACAGACTCATTATGTAACGCCCCAAAAATCCAGGACTTGTAACTTTTAGAATAGTTTTGAAAGCTTTGAAATCATACAATTATCAAAGTCTAAATAGTACTTCAGCGGAAAATGATATTTTTAAAACAACAAGTCGATGGACCTTGAGCGCATTACAGCGTAAACTTTCCTTTACCGAATTCAGCACAGCTATTGAAATCAAATGGTTTTAAAATGCAATTTCGATGATTGAGAATTTGTTTGTTGAAACCAAGAAAAAGTTTACTAAAACAGTTTTAGTAACTCAAGGTTTAATAAAAAGAGAAATTTTGAAATACACTTTATACCAAATTTACCAAGATGTCCTCAGGAGCGAAATGTCAGAGAAAGAGCTTTATCTTGATCTCATCACGCCATCGTGCCATCGTAGACTGTAATACCTATCCATCACCTACCCATAAAATGGGTCAGTTTCACTAAAAACTGGTAGGTGCACAGACAGGACAATATAGAACATAATTAAGCAAAATAATTTAATATGTCAAGTAGGCAGGCAATTAAATAGCAATTTGCTTTCAGCAGAGTCATGGAGTAAACTATCATGAGCACAACACTAAAATTATTACAAGCATTTTACTGGCACAAGTAGGCTAACTATCACAAGCAAAGCACTGCATAAGCAAGCAAAATACGATGCTACATCAACCACACACACAATTTCATAAGTATTGAAACTCGTTGCATGCTATAGCTTTCATACGTGTATAACTCAACAAATTGTGTGATCGGATTTAAATTATGTTTCGATATTAACTGGCCAAGTGGGTACGCACAAGGCACAACTCTAGAAACAACCTAGACCAATCCGGGGGTTTATTATGCTATGTATTTTAAGATAACCCGGATAGCTGACTGAGTCCGCACCTAAGGGGACGGTCAGTGACCAAGAGAGAAATCCCTGAAGCAGCATAAACAATGGATGCATCCTGAACATGGAGAGCTACCACCTAGGATAATTATGGTAGTCCCTTTCCCCTAACTTCGATGACTGGAGAAGCCGAGTCTTTTGCTCGTAACGGTCATTAATGGCTTGTCCATCGAAGTTTTTGTACCTTCCCGTCCTCTCTCCTGACAGGAGTCAGCGGTTCGAATGAGTACATCAGGGGTAGTTAACTGGAGACCCATTCTACATACTCTAGTCTTTTGACCCAACTCGAGTATCTTGCCGGTGAAGGCGGAAATCATCACTTATTTAGGTGATCTCAACATTTTGTTATTTGCACTCATCAAGGTTGCCACAACCTACTCATCTAATCATCACAACGTAAGAAGACGTACTTGTCAAAAAGTACGGACGTACTTGTCAAAAGTACGACTATGATAAAAGGGATATAGTTTCACCAAAGAAACCCCAACAGATATTATCTGCATAAGAAGTAACACAACACAATTTGACAAGATAAGTCTTGAATTCATTTCAACAATATTTTGCATATTTCATGATACAAGGTCGTCTCAGATCTCTCGTCCGATCAACAAAGTACTTAACATGTCGTGCATGTCCAAAAGTACGCAACACTGAAAAGGGGAGGTGCGTAGGCTTCTCAAAAGGAACACCCAACACACAACTTCATAACAATCCAAAGAATATAGGAGTGCTCATTTGACACGATTCATCCTTAAAAGCCACAATGCCACATTAAGTCATTCACACAAGGCACAACACTATCAATCTTGCATCCAAAATTTATCTTAATATCGTCATGATTCGCACGACACTCGACATTAAGTTTAATAAATGAAGAATGGGTCCTTCAACAGAACCTCACTCGATCACAGGCTTCTGCCCCCCAATCAGAGTTATTCAAATTGAGCCGCAACTCGAATCGGGGTTATAAAATATTTATCCCAAGTGTGTGGACCTGGGAGGGCCCAAATGTGACTTCGCAATCCGACAGGACTTAAAACTTAACTTTGCAAAAGTTGTGCATTTTGAAGAGCACTGGGTTGGCAGAAGAAAACTCGCTTTTAAAGAACTGCAATACACAAGCACAACTTCTAGTGTTTTGAAAATAACTGAAATCAGGTTAGGCACAAAACTACATTTATGTAAGTGCATATTTACCATAAGTGTTAGAATATGCAGATTACAACATGACAACAAGCAACTCTCGACTTGCAATGCTGCACATCGAGCGAAAAGCACATAAGTAACACACGAGGTACCAAAACCATACCTTGACCACTTAGATAGGCAAAAACATAAGGTCATAAGTAATACACGAGACACGAAGTCGTACCTCACTCAAAGGCAATGTGCAGGCAAAAATGTATGCAAACAAACAAGAGCATAGGTATTGCACGAATTATAAAACCACACCTCAAACTCATAAGCAACTATGCAAAATAACGATCGAAGAATGAAATTGTACCTTGACCCATGAGCATACAAACAAGATAATGCGCAATACAGAAGCAATATAAATCTAAGCATATCTAGCATAGGCATCTTAATTATTTCAACTTAAATAGGTTCATTTATTGCCCTTTGTGCGACTTTACCCTACCTCGAAATGTTATGAAGTTGCGTCGCTATGAGCGTTTGAGAGTATAGGTGATGTGGGGGCTCGAGTTGCGGGGTACGAGTGGAATCTGTTGCAGAATCTGCAGGAAACCCAATGTTAGTATGAAAGTGACCAAAGAAGGAGCAGGGAGCTGGAGGCCAGGCTCGACCCTCAGGCCAAGCCTGTCCTTGGTCTTCAAGGAGGCTACAAGGCGTGGTGGGCTCGGCTGTCAGGCCGAGCCTGACACTAGGTTGTAGGGTACCCAAATCAGAGAGGGAGGTAGAAGAGGGAGACAGAGAGGGGCAGGGCATCACCCCTGCCGACTAAGCTAAAGGCGACAGGGGCCTTGCCCCTATCTGTCGATGAAAGACACAAAGGACAGAGGCGAAGCCCCTGCCGAGAAGGTAAAGGTGGCAGGGGCTTGGCCCCTGCCGATTTGTCGAAAAGAGGCGACAGGGCCATCGCCCTGTCGGTCTGTCAGAAGAAACAAAGGTAGCAAAGGCTCGGCTTCTGTCGAGCTATCGAAAGAAGGGCCCAGGCGACAGGGGTTGAGTCCTCCTGTCGAAAGGAAAAGCCGAGGCAGATCATGAGCAAGCCTTCTGCTGGGAAAATTGCCACAAAGGTAGGGAAAGCCAAACAGATGCAGGGACTTCGCCCCCTACACGAAGAATAATCTGAGGCAGGGGGTGGAGCCCCCTGCTTACTAGAAAAGACAGAGGCAGGGGCGAAACCCCCTGCCGGGTAACAGACCCTCGTGGGGGGGGCGAAATTCGAGGAAACCCTCAAGGGTTTCCCTTATTTGCCGAGGGGGTGGAGCGGCACGGGTGAGCTGTGGCACACAGGGGAGAGGATTTATTTTTAAACAAATCCTCCCTTTGTGTCGGGTTTTAAAACCCTGCCGATAACGAGCCCGGGTCGGGTCCTGACCCGACCCGGCTCGGATCCGATATTTTTTTTTACGTGGGTTTTACACATTGAGCACAAACATCGGCATGTCGTTGAAATCGGGCTCAGTCCATTACATACATCCTCTTTGTCATATTCCTTTTGGGTTGATGCCTTCTGCACTGCTATTTACATCATTAACCGTTTTTCCACCCTAGTACTTAATCGTAAGACCTCATACAAGCTTTTCTTTCACAAAACAACCGACTATCATCATCTTTATGTCTTTGATGCCCGTTGCTATCCACTTTTAACGCCCTGTCATACCTTTAAATTTTAGTTCAAGACTACTCACTGTAGTTTTCTTGGTTATGCCTCTGGACATAAAGGCTACCTTTGCTTCGACCCCTCTCGAAACTGCACCTATATTTCTCATCATGTTTACTTTGATAAATATGTCTTTAGACTCGTCTCTCCCTCTGCTTGTCCTTCTTCACCTAATCTTTTCAAATGGGGTCTCTCTCAGACCGTCGTCTAACCTCTTCCTAATCCTCCTCAACTGCTTCTTCCTAATCCGACGGACCCCCTGATATTCCTATCTCTTCTACTTTGCCTGCTTCTTCCTCTTTTGTGAGCCACATTCTCGCTACTGACCCACCGGACCCTTCTTCGCCACTGCCCACTTCTTTGCCTCTTCCTGACTTTATCGTGAGTTGCTCATCCGACCATACCCACCCCATGAACACTCTCTCTAAAACCAACTTTCTTAAACCTTGTGCGTTCACCACTACCCGCTATCCCTGCTCCCTTGCCTATTTTAGCTTTATTTTACTCACACCCGAACCTACCTCATTTAAACAGGCTAATTTTGACCCCAAGTGGTGCACAACCATGCAAGATGAGTTTAATGTGCTCCAACTTAATCACACTTGGCACCTCGTTCCACCTCTTCCTTATTATAATATCATTGGCTCCAAATGAGTTTTTTGGATTAAATGACATGTTGATGGCTATGTGGCTTGCTATAAAGCTCATCTAGTTGCTAAGGGTTTTCATCAAGAAGAAGGCATCCATTTCTTTGAGACTTTTAGTTCAGTTGTGAAACCCACTACCATTTACATTGTTCTTGCTCTTGTGGTCTCGTCAGATTGATCGATTCATCAATTAGATTTTAATAATGCTTTCTTAAATGGTCTCTTTTCTGAAGATGTTTATATGGCACAACCTCCAGGTTTTGAAGACTTCTCATCCTCAGCATGTATAAAAGCTGGATGAGGCCCTATATGGCCTCATGCAGGCTCTGCATGCCTAGTACTATCGTCTAAGCTATTATCTTCAGTCTCATGGATTTAGTATCTCTCTTTTTGATGCTTTGTTATTTATTTTTTGAAATAGCAGTTTGGTTATTTATTTACTAGTTTATGTTGATAATATCATCATCATCGACAGCTCCATTGTTGCCATTAAATAGTTGATTCAGCACCTCAGTCTTGCCTTTTCCATTAAAGATCTCAACCGCCTAAATTATTTTCTGGTTATTGAAGTTCATTATGCCTCCTCAGGTTTTTTTTTCTTTGTCAGTGTACATATGCACTTACGCTACTTCATCATGCCTCTATGGCTGATGCGAAGCCGATTTCTACTCTTTTGAGCTCCACCACTCAGTTATCTAAGGATAATGCCCCTCTTTTTCATGACTCTAATTTATATCGAAGCATCATGAGCGATATCCAATATATCACCATCATGCGACCCGACATAGCCTTTGTAGTCAACAAGGTTTGTTAGTTCATGCATCAGCCCATGGTTACACACTGGTCTACCGTCAAATGCATCAGCACATTCAACATGGTTTGTTCGCTACACGGTCTTTCTCTCTCCAGCTCAACGCCTTCTTTGATGCTGATTAGATGGGAAGCCTTGATGACCGCAAGTCTACAAGTGGCTTTGCAGTTTTTTGGGGATCTAATTTGGTCTCTTGGTCTTCTCGCAATCAACAGACAGTAGCTTGATCCAGCACTGAAGTTGCGTACAAGTTTCTCGCATGTGCTGCGTCTGATCTTTTTTGGCTCAAGTCTCTTCTCACTGAGCTTGGCTTTGTTCCTCCTTCGCCACCTACTCTTTGGTGTGATAATATTGGGGCTTTATATCTCGCAGCGAATCCGATTTTTCATGCTCGCATCAAATATGTTGAAATTGATTTCTATTTTATTCGGGATCATGTGCAAAAGGGTCATCTTCAAGTTTAGTTTATCACCTCCTCTAACCAGTTGGTTGACGGTCTCACTAAGCTTCTCCCATTTTTTAGGTTTGTTTCATTCGTGACGAGTTCAACGTCCCCACTTTGAGCTTGGAGGGGCATGATAAGGATAAAGCTCAGACGATTACATATCCTGATGATAATGGTTTCTCAAAAACCAAATATGCCAAATAGGTTTTGGATAAGTCAAATGAAGTTCAGAAAGATGTATCAAATGAAGCTACAAGAAGTAGGATATGCAATCAGAAGTATCGTGAGCCAACGATTATCATTTTTTATAGAGTTATCAAAGACGATAACTGCTATCATTTGTTAGTTGTTTTATTATTCTATCTGACCATGTTAGTGGATATTTCTAGAACTGACATTGTAAATTGTTATGCTTATAAATAGAATACTTGACCTTCTCGATGGATAAGAGAGTGAAAATCGAGTTTATAATCCTATTCATTACTAAGAGGGCCCAAGCTAGTAGTTGGTGTAGGTGAGGTTATGATGGTTAGCTACAGGGTATTCAGTCAATTTGTGACCCAGATAAAGATCTTATCTTGGAAGGCCTGCAGATTTTGTCGTCGCGACAAACAAACATTTCTCTCAAGCATATTCGATCAGAAAAGACCATATATTGTTTGCATTCAACAGACAAAGATGAAATTGATGGGTTGTGCTCTCCTGAATAACATATGGTAGAATTGTGGCTTTGCGATTCAACCAGCAAAGGGAGATCGGGTGACATCTTAATTGCTTAGATGGAGGAGACTATCGGCAAGGTTTTCTATGTTGTAAACTCCTCAGTCATTATTTTGTTTTTTGACCCCAATTGATCCAACTTCATTCCTGTTAACAGTGGTGTATGACCCTTGCACAAGCTCTCTAAAGAAGGAATTTTGGGCAGAGTTAAAGAAAGTGAGATGAATTGGTCCCCCACATAACGGATCAATGGTGCTAATGTGGAGATTTCAATTTCATCCTATGTATGGAGGATTCCAACAAAACTCAGGTCTATACGTGCAACATGCATAAGTTTTCTAGTTTCATGGATTGTTGTAATCTAACAGACTTGTTGTTGCAAGGTGCCAAGTATACATGGTCAAATAAGAGAGCCCCTCCTGGTGATGCGAAAATTAGACAGGTTCTTGGTCTCTCTACCTATGTTGGAGAAGTTGCATGACAATTGTGCCCATGTCGATTCAATTACAGATTCAAATCACGCCATGATTTGGTTGTCTTGGGGGGTCGGGTGGACCACGTAGAAGCTTTCATATCGAACTTTAGTGGTTTAGGGAGCCAAAGTTATTGGAGTCATTACGTGAATGGTGGCTTCAGACACCTTGTCTGGGGAGGTGGGAAATTCAAAGGTTGCATGCCAAGCTCTCCTTTCTGAGGCGTAAGCTAATTGAATGGAGCAAAGCTAAGTGTATAGCTAAATTTAAAGATATCGAGGAATGGGAATCTAAACTCAAAGCACTGCAACTATAAGTTTGAAATTGGAGCACCAAAAGCTGCTCCAAATCATCAATGAATGGAGGAAGCGTGAGTGTATTTGATGGAGGTCGATCAAGGCGGTAATCAACCGGCTCATATTGAACACTCAAAGTGCCTTTATTATGGGGAGAAGACTTCATGAGTCGCGCATCGTGGCCCATGAAGTGATTCACTCTATCAGGGCCTCAGGTACAAAAACATTTATCTTGAAAATTGGTTTAGAAAAAACCTTTGATTCGTTAGATTGACGATTCTAATTATCTTGTATGCAAAACATGGGATTTGGCGGTAAATGGTTCTCTTGGTTCAAGGGCCAGATTTTGGCAACCTCCATTGTAGTATCAATCAATGGGGAGAAGGGTGATTTTTTTCAAGCCTAGGAGGGGCTTGCACCAAGGTGATACATTGGCATCCCTTCTCTTTATTATGGCAATGGAGGCACTCTCTATTATGCACTCCTCGGCAGAAGTGCAAAAAAAGTTCCAAGGTTGTAGGGTCTTGCAGAGCATCTTAGTTTTTCATTTTTTATTTGCTAATGATTTACTAGTGTTTGGAGGGGTATCCGAGAAAAATATGTGAGCTATTCTTAGATGCTTTGCGGAAATTTTCAGACTTTGCATGAATGTGGGCAAGATTTAGGTGAAGGAAATATGAAATAAAAGCAAAACTACATAGAAAAAAAGGCAGCACTGGAAATATCAAATAACACAATAGCTGAAAAGAAATATTTCAACAAAAAATATTAGTCACGAACTTGTTGTACCTCTACACACTAACTCAAAGGAGGACACATATTTATAAGCAAAACCTTTACATGAAAGTAGGAAGCCTAAGCGTAAAAGTAGGAACACAACTCACGTACACCACCTTTTTGGATTTCTAGAATCTACCAAAAAAGGAAATCCCTACAAACTAGGAGTCTAAACTACTTGGGCTTGGAGTGCTCTTCAAGCTTCAAACATGAGCATTGGATGCTCTTACCCACTTTCTTCTACCTTGAGCACCAAGTTAATCATGGTCATTAGATGCTTTTTCCATAGCCTTGAACATTAACCAACATTAGGTGCTGGTTCTAAATGACTCCTCTGGTGAGCTACAAGTGATAGCCTCCAACACTTTCAATTATGAAGTAGGATCTCTCCCAATGAAGTATTTGGGATTGTCATTGCATTTGGGTGTATCCAGAGAGTTGCACTGGAGCAGAGTGAAAGACCGAATTAGGGAAAAGGTTCAGAAATGTGCTTCTCGTCTACTATCAATGAGTGGGTGGTGTGTGTTGCGTGTTCTTGTGTGTATGGAGGAATATCTTGGGACCTGCAATAATTCATATGCCAATGTTGCCTAGAATGACTTTATAATAAAATAATATATAAAAAAGGTAGATATTCTTTTGACAGAAATGTCCTCCGGTAAGATAGATATGTGTTGGATGAAAATGTCCTCCCACTCTCCGTAAATAGATTTGCATGTTTCGCCTTTGTTTTTAGCTTGTGTTACAACACATGGCCGCCTTCTCATTTCTGCCTGATGAGTAGTAGAAAATGATTCATAGTTTTTTCCCTTACAGAAAGGGGGGGTCCAGGTTGTTGCCCTTGCCTTGTTACAACACATGGCTTCCATTTTTTGGGGGGCTTATGTTTGAGACTCAGTTTCTTATGGATCAGACCTAACTTGTTTAGGTTTAGGGTTATCGCCCTTTCCTTATATAAATTTTTTATTTTCTTTCTCTCATGTAACTGTTGAAATTAAAGAGCAATACGATTTCTCTCTGAGCGGTCGTAGTTTTTTTATTCTCTCTCTGTTGAAAAGAGCGATTTACAGTAGAAATCAGATAAAAGAGTAGCGATTTACAGTAAAAATCAAATCAGAGAGTAGTGATTTACAATAAAAATCAGATAAGAGAGTAGCAATTTATAATGGAAATCAAATCAGAGAGTAAAGATTTACAGTAGAAATCATATCAAAGAGTAGCGATTTACAGCAGAAATCATATCAGAGAGTAGCGATTTACATTAGAAATCAAATTAGAGAGTAGCGATTTACAATAAAAATCATATAAGAGAGTAGCGATTTATAGTAGAAATCAAATTAGAGAGTAGCAATTTACAGTAGAAATCAGATCAGAGAGTAGCGATTTACAGTATAAATTAGATCAGAGAGTAGTGATTTACAATAAAAATCATATCAGAGAGTAGCGATTTATAGTAGAAATCATATTAGAGAGTAGCGATTTACAATAGAAATATGATTTATACTGTAAATCGCTATTCTCTTATCTGATTGCTACTGTAAATTGCTACTCTCTTATCTTATTTTTATTGTAAATCGCTACTCTCTGATTTGATTTCTACAATAAATTGCTACTCTCTGATATGATTTCTGCTGTAAATCACTATTCTCTTATTTGATTTCTATTGTAAATCACTACTCTCTGATCTGATTTCTACTGAAATCATTACTCTCTTATTTAATTTCTATTGTAAATCGCTACTCTCTTATTTGATTTCTATTGTAAATCGCTACTCTTTGATCTGATTTTTACTATAAATCGCTACTCGCTGATTTGATTTCTACTATAAATCGATATTCTCTAATTTGATTTTTACTGTAAATTGCTACTCTCTTATCCGATTTCTATTGTAAATCGCTACTCGCTGATTTGATTTCTACTGTAAATCGCTACTCTCTTATCTGATTTCTATTATAAATCGTCATTTTACTCAGTTTGACATTGTCATCATTATCTTTGTTGTAAATTGTTATTCTTTGTCTACTCTGTTCGACGTTTGCACCCTCGTATCATGATAAACAATACAGAGAATGCTGATTTTTCTGGTAGTTCAATTGTTTCTCACGAACAGACGACGACAAAGGGTGCTCTGGCGATAATAGACGACAACGACGACGGCAAAGGGTGCTCTGGCGGTAGCAGACGACGGCAAAGGGTGCCCCGACAACACCAGACGACAACAAAGGGTGCTTCGATGGAAGCAGACAACGACAAAGGGTGCGTCGTCAATTGAAGCTCCTGTTACAGCAGATGGTGCATCGCCAAAGGGTTATCCAAAATGTTTAGGGTGACATATTGCGAGGAGCTTCTGTTAAAGTATAGGAGTTTACTCCTTAAGGCGAAAACGATTATGGTTTTAACCCTTTCTGGTGGGAGGACATTTTTGTCCTTTACTTGAAACATCGTTTTATGGCGCTAATGGCAGGAAAGGGTACTAGTCTTTGCAAACGCACCAGACTCTTATGCTAAGTGATGTTGACACACACGGGGAAATGAGCCCCACGTGCTTACATACGTGGCGCTCATTCAGACCCGAGAACACGTACCTGCATGTTCAGGGGGGCGGGGGTGACATATAATCTGCTTCGACTATCAAGGGCAGGACACATTAACTTGGTTATGCTTAACATATCCCCTATGGTGCTATACTTTCGTCAATTTTTCCAGTTGCCAAAAAAGGTGAAAAAATGGCTAATCACCATCTTTCAAAGGTTCATTTGGTTAGGCAAGTTGGAAGGTAGCGCCAAGGCTTTGGTGAGTTGGCCTATTTCTTCACAACCACGTGATTTTGGGGGATTGAAGTGTTCACAACCTTTTACAAAATTAATAAGGCGATGTTGGCAAGATGGTTGTAGAAGATTTGCAACAAAGAAGGTAGATTAGCAACTATATTTTTGGAAAAATACGATGTGATCGGATGGCCTTGGTCATGGTCAGAAAATAAAAAATAAAGGAAGGGCTCGGGGGTTTGGAAGGGGTGGCTAACGGTGCTTGACGATTTCTGTATGGCCATTAGGATGGTTGTGGGCGATGGTAGGAGCACATTCTTTTAGCAGGATTGCTGGTGGGGTGATCAGAAGCTTCATGACTCCTTCCCTAACCTCTACGATGTAGCAAGAAAGAAATTCTCTAAGGTGAATAAGAGGTTTGATCTCATTAGGCAACTCTCATGCATCTCTCTTAGGCAGCGTGACGATGATCTCACATGGACGTTGAACGATGTCTTCGCAACACCTCTTTAAAGGGCGTTAAGCACTCCTTCGGTACAATGGCTTCCCAAGAGGGCATTGTGGGGAGAGTCGCTTCCATTAAGGGAATCATTCATGGGCTGGCTAATACTACATGAGAGGGTCAACAGGGAGATGAGATTAAAGAAAAGGGGTTTGCACCTTGCCAGTAGGTGCATTCTATGTCAGAGGAAGGAAGAATTTCTTTTCACATCTCTTTTGGAAGTGTGTTTATATGTGTGATCTATTAAACTATGCTTGGGGAGATCTTTGTTGGATCGTTTTTCGGATCACACAGTTTCACAATCATAATCATGATACAAAACATGATATAAATCATAATATGCAGCAGAATACAAATCATGATTTTCAGCAGATCGAAACATAAACAGGGAGCAGGCATGTCGGGTTCCACCATATACCAAAATCCAAAAAGCAGTATATGAACAAGCAGATGCACAAAACATAATAAACATAAGAGAAGCATGTTAATACTGTGTAAAAGGCTAATGCGTATGAAAGTACTCCCCTTAGAGAAGATTCGCCTCCACATACAATGCAAAACAGGGTCCAACGTCCTTCTTCCATGATACAATAGCCTCAACGATCAGAACGGTGCACTCCGACGGATCGTCCTTCGAAAACAACCTCCACAACCGAAGTTGTAGAAAACCCTTTTCGGGATAACCCAGGAAAGAGAGAGAGAGCAACAGGGAAATGAAAAATAGCAGCTCTTCTTCAGAGATTAGTCTGTCTCAGATCTCATGTAACCCCAGCCCTAACCACGCTTTTATAACCCACGAACGGTTATAAAGTGTGGAAGGAACCCGTTACGAAATCCGAGGAGACGCGACCCGTTAACGGAAATTGAAGAGTTGAGATCCGTTAAAGGAATCTGAAGAGCCATAACGAGCATGGACTACGAGGAGTCGTGACCCATTATCAATTCTCATAACCCGTTAAAGAATCTAAATATCCATAGAAACTTTGAGCAAAAAGATACTTTGGTCTTGATTGGATATGGCCCTAAAGGGCCAATTACCCGAACCTGAGTCCGGGCCGGTTCGGCTCGGCTGGGCACGACACGGCACGGCGCGGCACGGCATGGCACGGCACGGCACGGCATGGCACGGCACGGCATGGCGGGCGGGGCACGGCACGGCACGGCACGGCACGGCATGGCGTGTGTGTCTGGTAGTCATCCCACCCTCTTGTTCTCAGGAACAAGTGTAAGAGTTTACATGTGGATTATAAATCCCACAACAAACTCAAACACGGTCAATGTGGGACTATTCCATGTCATCAAAACCAACCTTTCTCTAAAACAGCTCATGTTTCTTCTTTTGAATTCTCTCTCTCCTCACTTCTTACACCTAACATTCCCCCACAAATTCAAAGAATGAAACGGGAGGAAACCAAGATGCAAGATAAGACAATCTGCAACAGGACATATCATGCTTTCAATAATAGTACCTTCTGGTTTGAACTACTACCTTAGTTGACTAACTTTACCCCCACAGGAACGAAGTGAACTGAAGTCTTGAACTTGAACCTTAGGTGTAGGAGTGTCCATTAGCAACAACACGATAAAGGTTCTAGTTGTAATCTTTAGGGGTGGCGCGTTAAAGGCCATGTGCCTGAATCCTGTTTCATGAGTGACTTCAGGAATAACCCAATTCCTTAAACTGCGGCCACACAGTCACACTCACATAGGTGGGCTTCTCCAGAGATGCACTGCTAACATCTCGCCTAGAAGGCTTTGAACCCATTCAGAGTTTTAACTCTTCCTTAACACAGATACAGATACATAGTATCTCATAAATAAGCTGTTATCCAGTTCACCCTACTGCGTGTTATTACCACATTGAACCTACTTTGTGGGATCTCCACTCAGATAGGTTGGGTTGCTACTGTAGATGAACTACTGATGGGTTTCAGTCTCATCCTCTCTCTGGATTTTAGGACTAATGACTTATCTAGTCCTTTCGTTAATGGATCAGTTGCGTTCTCTTTGGATCTAACATAGTCCACAACAACCACTAACTGAGACACCAGTTCCCTTACAGACTTTATTCTGACTTGGATGTGTCTCCTCTGCTTTTGATTATATTTTGTGCTTTTAATCTTTGCAATAGTGGCCATATTGTCACAATGCACAGATATTGCAGGAATTGGTTTGATCATTAAAGAAAGTTCTTCAAGAAGTCTCTTTAACCATTCAGATTTCAATCCTGTGACATCTAAAGCACAAAGTTCAGCCTCAAAAGTAGACCAAGATAAGATGGTCTGTTTTACTGATCTTCAGGCGACTGCGCCACCACCCAAGGTAAATACATACCCTGTCACGCCATAACTTTCAGAGTTCATGGCTATCCAGCTTGCATCACTATATCCCTCAAGAACTGCAGGGAATCTCTTGTAATGAAAACTCAAGGAAATAGTTTCGTTCAGGTACCTTAGTACCATGTCCAATGCCTTTCAATGAGTGCGATTTGGACAACTTGTGTATCTACTTAATTTTGTCACGAAGAACAAAATATCTGGTCTCGTGCAATTTGCAAGATACATCAAACTTCCAATAATCTGAGAATACCTTAATTGAGACACAAGAACACTAGTCATATTCTTATGAAGAGGAATAGAAGGGTCATATGGAGTTGCTACAGATCTCCCTTGGTTATAGCCAAATTTCTCAAGTACTTTCTTAACAAAGTGAGATTGAGAAATGGTTATCCCCTCAGCCGAACGAGTCAGCTTTAAGCCTAAGATCACATTTGCAACACCCATATCCTTTATATCAAACTTACTACTAAGAAACGACTTTGTCTTATTCATAATTCTCATATTGGAACCAAACAATAGAATATCATCTACATACAGGCATAAAATAATACAACCATTACTTTTAACTTTGCAATAAACACATTTATCAGATTCATTGACAACAAAGCCAAATGATAAAATAATATTATCAAACTTTTCATGCCATTGTTTAGGGGCTTGTTTTAGTCCATATAATGACTTAACAAGTCTATAAACTTTATTTTTATTACTAGGAGCCATATAACCCTCAGATTGATTCATATAGATCTTTTCTTCAAGATTGCCATGCAAAAAGGCAGTCTTCACATCCATTTGATGGACTGAGAGATCATAAATGGAAGCCAGTGCAATAAGCACTCTAATTGTGGTCATCCGGGTAACCGAAGAATAGGTATCAAAATAGTCTATTCCCTTCTTTTGTTTGAACCCCTTGGCAACCAGTCTCGCCTTGTACTTGTCAGTGGATCCATCTGGTTTCAACTTCTTCTTAAAGATCCATTTGCACTCAATTGTGGAACTACCACGAGAGAGGTCAATCAGTTCTCAAGTGCCATTAGAGACAATGGAGTCCATTTCACTTTTTATGGCATCTTTCCAATGCCTTGCTTCAGGTGAAGCCATTGCATCTCGGAAAGTAGGAGGATCATTCTCGATAAGGTAAGTAATAAAATCATTTCCCAAATCCTTGGTAATCCGTGGTCTCTTGCTCCTTCTAGGTTCAGCCACTTCCTCAAACTCAATGGGTCTAGGATGAGAAAAAGATGGTTCTACCCCCACATCTGTCATCCTTTCCACATGCTCGGGAATGGAACCAGAAGTTGAAGGTATATCTAAAGAAGAAAGATTTTGAGGTACACCAACTTTCATGGAAAATACATCTTCAAAGAATGTAGCTTCTCGAAGCTCAACAATAGAGTTAACATCTATGCCAGATATCTCAGACTCAATTAGTAAGAATTTATAGACATAGTTGTTCTCTACATAACCCAAAAAGACAGCATCTACTGTTTTAGGACCCAACTTCTTTCTGTTGTACTCTGGGACAAGTACCTTTGCAAGGCACCCCCACACTTTAAGGTATTTTAAGCTAGATTTTCTATTTCTCCAGAGTTCAAAAGAGCTATTATCCTTATGCTTCTGAGGAACTCTATTCAGAATATGGCAAGCCGTATTCAGAGCATCCCCCCACATATAGGTAGGTAATCCAGAACTCTCAAGTAAAGTATTTATCATGTCAGTTAGAGTTCTATTCTTTCTTTCTGCAATCCCATTAGATTGAGGAGAATATGGAGCAGTAAACTCATGAACTATGCCAACAGATTTGCAATATTCATCAAGTTTATTAGATGTATATTCTCTGCCTCTATCAGACCTCAATCTTTTAAGTTTTCTACCAGTTTGTGTTTCTGCTTCATTCTTAAAAATAAGAAACTTATCAAAAGCTTCATCTTTTGATTTTAGCAGATACACATAACAGTATTTAGTGTCATCATCTATAAAAGTGATAAAATACTTTTTATGATTTCTGGTTAACACTCCATTAAACTCACAGATATATGTGTGCACCAGATCCAATATTTCAGAATCTCTAACAATCGTATGGAATGGTTTTTTACATTGTTTTGCTTGCACACAAATTTTACATTTCTTAGTTTTATCAATGGAATGCTCAGGAATCATTTTCAAGTTCATCATGTGTTTCACAGAATTGAAATTCACATGACCTAATCTATTATGTCACAAATCAGATGATTCTATGTTATATGCAACATTAGACAATGAATCAAAAGAAACATCATTTTCTAATTTATCACTGCAAACATATTCAACACGAAGTTTAAACAAACTATCATCTAAATACCCCTTGTCAATAAAGGTTTCAGAATGTAAAATAACAACTTTATTACATTTAAAGTTAAATTCATAACCCTCTCTAACAAGACATGAACCACTTAGAATGTTCCTTCTAACTACAGGCACATGGTGCACTCTGTGTAAAGACAGAACTCGTTCTGAAGGAAACTTCAGATCCACGCGTCCAATCCCTGACACCTTTGCAGATGTTAAATTGCCCATAGTCACGGATCTGCCTGCAGCAGCCTGGTATAAGACAAAGACAGACTTATCAGCACAAACGTGCACATTAGCCCCAGTGTCAATCAGTCACTCTGTTGGCTCATAAACGTGATTGATTTGCGGGTTAACAAAAACATACCCAGTACTGGTCCCAACGACCTCAGTCATCATGTTGACTTGAGGCGTTCTATCTGTGGTCCCATGAGCTTTGGCCTTCTTGGAAGGACATTCCTTAGCCCAGTGGCCAACCTGCCCACAATTCCAGCACGGTTTGTTCTTTGCCTTTTTTTGGATTTTGGCCTTAGGTTTAAACTGTTTTTTCATTGCAGATTTTGGTTTTTGTCCCTTGCTCTTAAAAGATCTGGTCATCATGTTCACTTTAGGTTGTTCAGTTGGCATCACGATCTGTTTCTGGCTTCTATGCTCTTCTTCAATGGCTATGGCTACCATAAGATCATTTAGGGAAATCTTTCCTCTACGGTGCTTAAGAGACATACCAAAGTCTACCCAAGACTTAGAAATCTCTCCACGATAGTCATAACTTGAAACTTCTCAGGAAGTTTCATCTCAGCCTCAGCCAAACTATGAAGCAACAGTAGAAACCCGTGTGCCTGCTCAGTGACTGACTTGCCCTCTACCATCTGATATTTCAGAAACTTGTCAACATAGTACTTTTCAAGACCTTGGTCTTCGGTATTGTACTTCTTGTCAAGTTGATCCCATAGGCCCTTAGTAGTGGTAGACAAGGAATAGTACACATCGAACAACGTGTTGGACAGAGCCAACAGTATGCATCCACGGCATATACTGTCCTTTTCTTTTCACTCTACAGCCACAGTGACCGCAGTAGGGTCAGAGTCAGTATAAAAAACCGAAGGGCAGTCGAGTTCCAGAACAGACAACAACCCTATCGTAGTGAACCAGATCTTCATGCGTTGCTGCCAACGCTTGAAATTCTGACCGACAAACTTTTTTGGCATCCCGAACATGTCCACTTTTGGTACAAAAGCAGAAAAGGTCGACAAGCTTAGATTCTTCTCAAAGATTGTTGGATCATTTTTCAGATCACACAGTTTCACAATCATAATCATGATACAAAACATGATATAAATCATAATATGCAGCAGAATACAAATCATGATTTTCAGCAAATCGAAACATAAACAGGGAGCAGACATGTCGGGTTCCACCATATACCAAAATCCAGAAAGCAGCATATGAACAAGCAAATGCACAAAACACAAGAGAAGCATGTTAATACTGTGTAAAAGGCTAAGGCGTACAAAAGTACTCCCCTTAGAGAAGATTCACCCCCACATACAGTGCAAAACAAGGTTTGGCTCGTCCTTCGAAAAGAACCTCCATGAACCGAAGTTGCAAAAAACCCCTTTCGGGATAACCCAGGAAAGAGAGAGAGAGCAACAGGGAAATGGAAAATCACAGCTCTTCTTCAGAGATTAGTCTGTCTCAGATCTGATGTAACCCCAGCCCTAACCACGCTTTTATAACCCACGAACGGTTACAAAGCGTGTAAGGAACCCGTTACGGACTATGAGGAGTCGTGACCCGTTATCAATTCTCATAACCCGTTGAAGAATCCAAATATCCATCGAAACTTTGAGCAAAAAGATACTTTGGTCTTGATTGGATATGGCCCTAAAGGGCCAATTACCCAAACTCAACCCCGAACCTGGCACGGCACGGTAGGCGGGTGCGTGTGTGTGTGTGTGTGGTAGTCATCCCACCCTCTTGTTTTCAGGAACAAGTGTAAGAGTTTACATGTGGATTATAAATCTCACAACAAACTCAAACACGATCAATGTGGGACTATTCCACGTCATCAAAACCAATCTTTCTCTAAAACAGCCCATGTTTCTTCTTTTGAATTCTCTCTCCCCTCACTTCTTACACCTAACAATCTTAGCTTAACCTAGGACAACTTTGTATTCCCTAGCTAGGGACATCCTCATCAAAGCACAATTGAACTTGAAAGGCAAACGTTTGGAAATTTATTTGGAGACTGGGTTCTCACGGCCTGGAAGCTACTCTGGATTGAGAGAAACCACCTCTATTTTTAGAGGCATGTATACCGATCAAGCTATCACACTTGATCAGTTAAGATGGGAAGTTAGGGACAAAGCTAGCCAAAAGTGGCCCGGAAGCCCCCTAGACTAGATAGGGGGCAACAAAGTGATCCTATAATATTTTATCGGGTACAACCAGGCTTTTAATGGCCTGCTTCTGGTTCATCTCTGTATTTTTGTTTTTAGGTTTACTCTGCTATGTTCAGCCTATCCTTGGTTTCAGTTGGGAATGTGATGTTTCCTTTCTCTTGTAACAGCTCCTGGTCAGGGGTGATATCTCATTACACATGTCCTGTATTTTTTTTCAATGTAGTAATACTTATTTTCTTCTTTCAAAAAAAAAGAAAAGAGATTTCAAAAAAAGACATATTTATGCACTCTATAAATAACTCAGCCTGATTCAATTTATCATAGGGGATATACCTTGTTTATGGATTCCTACATGTTATAGATAAAATAAAATTCTTAAATGAGGTACTCAAGAGTCAACTCAAAAAAGAACTCTTTATTAGTTTTACCTCATGTTCTTTACGAGGAGAATGAACCTTGTTATCAAGGATAAAAAAAGGAGAGTCCATGAATCTTTTCACCGAGGATAGAAAATAGTACCTCTTCTGTGGCATGAATTGTCAAGAAGATCTAATACAAAAAATAGTGGTAGTGGCATTTGTTAGCGATAACATATATAATGGAAGTAGCCAATTAATATATATTGAACTTAATTCTAATCCAATGTTGCACTCAGACAAAAAAATGATAAAATTTGAGGTTTATAAACTAAGAACGGCCAAGATGATAGGTGTGAAACATACTTCTGTAACACAGAGCAAACAATGATCTTGTGGATGGAAGTTTAATTTGTTCATATTCAATGAAGCAAATTTTGATCTTTTAATCTAATTCTGAGTTAAAAAAGGAAAACAAAATGAATAATGGGCTTGAATATATATATATATATATATATATATATATATATATATATATATATTAACCACAATTTTTATGAATTTTTTATTCTTTTCTCTTGAATCTAACGGTACCGATGTATTCTACATGTTTGGTTTCATAATAACAGGCTCTTGAACCATCCGATTTTGATGCATAAATGATATTTTTTTAAGAATTTAAAATCAATGGTTCATAAATATTCTAGCATTCAAAAATCATATTTTTTCATCAAAAATACAAGATCTAATGATTGATTCCTAGCAAATTCATCATGCTAATCACATCCACATGAGTGGATTTGCAGAAAAGGTGTTGGAAATGCTCATATTTTTAGTTCTCATATTTTGGTTCATATATTTAAGTTCTCATATTCTAGTGATTATATACATATATATATATATATATATATATATATATATATATATATATATCAAGACTTATCCCAACTACATGGGGTCAGCTTTACTATTCTCGTTTCTTCATTTCTGTCTATCTAAAGTTAAAACTTTGGTCACTTTACAATCTTTTATGTATTGTTTCTTTTCAAGTCTTTATTGTTATAACAATGAAGTCATACATGATACTTCAAGTACAAGGTTTTGATGGTGAACAAGTGAATCAACTGCATTTCAGCTAAGGCAATAAAGAAAGATGACAAGCATTGAAGAATTCAATGAAGAATCTTTGAAAACTAGTGTGCAAATGTAAAATTCATTAAAAGTCTTAGATTCTTGTAAGAGCCTTACTTAGAGCGCATATTTTGGTTGCATTTCACCTAAAAAGTCTTTAGAAAAACTTTTCTAAAAGAACCCTTCATGAAAATCTTTTTAGAAAACTCTTTATTAAATTTTTCGTGTTTATTAGTCGACCAATAGACTCATCGGTCGACTAATCCTTTCGCGCCAAATTTTTTAAACAAAATGTCATTTTTGTCAAATTAGTCGACTGAAGGTCTTATCAATTGACCGGACAGAATGTCTGTTTTCTGAAAATTTAGCAGCAGTCGACTAATGATTTTATCAGTCGACCGGACAGAACATGTATTTTCAGAAAAGTTTAGCAGCAGTCGACTGAAATGTTTTTCAGTCTACTGATGATATTATCAGTCGACTAACTTTTTCTCTAGTCGCTAAGTTTCAAAAGTTCAGATTTTCAAACGGCTTGATAAACATATTAGTCGACCGACAATAACTGACAGTCTACTAATAGCTAACTATCAGTCGACTAACTACTGTTCCAGTCGACTAATTTTGTTGTTTTTCCTGAAACTTTTAAAAGGCGTATCTTTTCATTTTTCAAACGTTTTGATCGTTCAAAATGGACTGTTTTGACACCCTTTCATACCCTCAACGTATGGAATCTTTCAACTATAAATATGAGTGCATTCTATATTCAAAAACATCAAATTGAATACAATTACATTGAACTATTCTTTGCTTTTTACTGATATTCATTTTCTCACTCACTTGATATTTTTCACTTCAGTTTTTTACTCAAATTCCTTTGGGAGATAGTGGATTCGTGAGTTGAGTATTTCAACAACCTCAAAAGCCAATTGCATCTCATTTTCATTCATAAGAAGAGCTCGTAGGTTATTTTGTAAGTTGTTACTTATTTCTTTTTTCTGTAAAAGGAAGGACTCCTTAGTTTAAAGGAGTTGTTTGCTTTCAGTAGATGTGTTATTGGAAGTGGGACCGGATTTGGTCTGTATGATCTTGTAGTTAGACAAGGTTGATAGTTGAAATCTCAAGCGGGTTTTGCTTGGGGACTGGATATAGGTCAGGATAGACCGAACCAGGATAAATTCTTGTGTTCTTTGTGTGATTGCTTTGCGAATTGCAAAATCCGTCAAAATTCCAAATACATTATTTAAAAGCACTATTCACCCTCCCTCTAGTGCTCGTTGCCTCGATCCTATTGCACTTTCATTTGGTATCAGAGCAGGTTTGCTATTATTTTGATTTGATTATCATCTAGCATGGCAACAACATTATCTCAGCACAAAGAAGGATGCTCCTATGTTCGTCCTCCTCTCTTCGACGGAACAAACTATGGATACTGGAAAGTGAGAATGACAATATTCTTACAATCCATGGATCTCGAAATTTGGAGAGTTGTTTCAGAAAAGTATCAAATGTCATCAACTAATTTCAGTCAATGGACAAATGAAGAAAAGAAGACTGTCTCACTTAATGCCAAGGCTATGAATGCATTGTATTGTGCTGTTGACAAGGTAGAGTTCAATCGCATCTCTCAATGCTCTACAGCAAATGAAATTTGGCATACTCTTCTTGTGACTCACGAAGGTAAATAAAAGGTAAAAAATCTAAAATTGCTTCTTTAGTTCAGAAATTTGAATTGTTTAAAATGAAGCAAAATGAATCTATATCAGACATGGTAACAAGAATGACAGATATTACTAACACTCTAAAATCTCTTGGAAAAGAATATTCACAAGTGGATTTAGTCAGAAAAATCCTAAGGTGTTTAACTCCTGAATGGGAGAGAAAAACCACAGCAATTGAGGAAGCAAATGATTTAAGCACTCTCACTCTTGAAGATTTGGTTGGTAACTTAATGGCATATGAAGTCCAACTTCAAGACAGACAAGAAGAAGAACCCAAGAAGAAATCTCTTGCTTTTAAGGCTACTTCTGACTCTGAAAATTCAGAAGAAGATGAAGATGAAGATATTGCCCTCATCACAAGGCAATTCAAAAGATTCATCAAAAAGGGAAGATTTCAAAGAAAGGTAAAGAAAGTGGATTCTTCCAATCCTAATGAAGTCAAGTGCTTTAACTGCAAAAATGCAAGACACATCAAGAAAGATTGTTCTCTTCTCAAAATCAAGCCCAGGGAACAATTCAAGAAGAAAAAGGCATTTCAAGCATGTTGGGATGATAGTGACTCCTCTTCCGATGAAGAATCAAATGAAGAAGTCGTCAACATGTGCTTTGCAGCACAAGAAGACTCGGTAAGTCAATTTGAGTATGATGATTTATTAGAAACATTTAATGATTTATATGTTAAATTTAAGAGTCTAAGTTCTAAAAACAAAGAGTTAAAAACTGAAAATTCAACTCTTGACTCTCAAAACAAAGTGTTACTTCAAGAGATAGAAGATCTCAAGAAGGAAAACTCTTGTCAAGCATTTGAGATAAAAGAAATTGGAATTAGAACCAATCTCTTACAAAAAAAAATAACGAGTCTAAAAGAAAAATCAAATGATCTTCTTTCTATAGTGACCAAATTCACAAATGGTCAAGAGAATCTAGAAAGACTTCTTGGTTCTCAAAGATGCTCGGTTAATAAAACCGGATTGGGATATAACTTCTTTGATACTCAAAATAGACCAAACTATGTGGTGAAGAATCAAAGACAATATTTTCAGTCATTTGTTCAAAGAACTAAATTTTCTAGTTATAATAGAAATGCATCTAATCATAGAACTTATAATGCTTATAAGCCTAGACATGATTACTCTATAAATGCTAAATCTTGTTATAGAAAGAATACTTTTTATCAAAGGAAACCAAAATCCAAATGGATATGGGTTCCTAAGACTAACTCTCATAGACCTGAAAATAGAAAGGGGTCAATGCTTTGTCTTCTAATTTTGTTGTAGGTACACAAAATTAGGAACAAATGGATATTGGACAGTGGTTGTTCCAAACATATGACTGGAAGGCCAGAGTTATTTTTCACCCTCCAAAGTAAGGATGGAGGAACTGTCACCTTTGGTGACAATAACAAGGGAAAAGTAATCGGTATAGGTAAAATTGGTAATCCAAAATTTTCCTTGATATAAAATGTTCTTTTAGTAGGTGGTTTAATGCATAATTTATTATCCGTTAGTCAATTATGCGATAAAGGTTTTCTTGTTTCCTTTGAACATGGTTTATGTTTAATTTCTGATTTTCAATCTAAAAAGATCATTTTTAAAGGTAAAAGAAGGAACAATGTGTATGAAATTTATCTAGATGAGTTACCCACTTTTAATGAAAATTGTCTTATTGTTTCAAATGAAATTCAATGGTTATGGCACAAGAGACTTGGACATGTTAACTTTAAAATTATTTCCAAGTTATCCAAGAATGATCTTGTTAGAGGCCTACCTAGAATACCATATAAGAAGGATCACTTATGTGATGCTTGCCAAATGGGAAAACAAATCAAGAGTTCTTTTAAAGCAAAAGATATAGTTTCAACAAAACGTCCTCTTGAACTTTTACATTTAGATCTATTTGGACCATCTAGAATTCAAAGTTTGAACGGTAGCAAGTATGCTTTTGTTATAGTAGATGATTATTCTCGATTTACATGGGTGATTTTTCTAAAAAACAAAAATGATGCTTTTTCTGAATTTTCCAAACTTTGTAGAAGAATTACAAATGAAAAATCTACATCTATTATTAAAATTTGTAGTGATCATAGTGGTGAATTCGAAAATGAATCTTTTCTAAAGTATTGTGATTTACATGGTATATCTCACAACTTTGCTTTTCCTAGAGCAGCTCCACAAAATGGAGTTGTTGAAAAAAAGAATAGAACTTTGCAAGAATGTGCTAGAACCATGCTTCAAAATAAAAATTTACCAAAATACTTTTGGGCTGAAGCAATAAATACAGCATGTTATGTTTTAAACTGTGTTCTTATTCGACCTGATATTATGTTTATTGTTTGTATGTGTGCTAGATTTCAAGCTAATCCAAAGGAATCTCATTTAACTGCAGTAAAACAAATTCTTCGTTACTTGAAAGATACTTCAGATTCTGGTTCGTTTTACCCAAAATCATCTTCCTTTGATTTAGTTTCATATAGTGATGCAGATTTTGCAGGAAGTAAATCTGATCGCAAGAGTACTAGCGGAACTTGTCATTTCTTAGGAAATTCTTTAGTCTCTTGGTTTAGTAGAAAGCAAAATTCAGTGTCACTCTCAACAACTGAAGCAAAATATATAGCGGCTAGTCTAGCGTGTTCACAAGTACTATGGATGAAACAGACCTTAAAAGATTTTGGTTTGAATTACTCCACAACAACTATTTATTGTGATAACACTAGTGCTATAAATCTTTTGAAAAATCTTGTTCAGCACTCAAGGACTAAGCATATTGAAGTTAGACATCATTTTTTAAGAGATCATGTGTTAAAAGGAGACATTTCGTTAAATTTTATATTCACTAATGAACAACATGCCGATATCTTCACTAAACCACTTAAAAATGAAGATTTTATGAGAATTAGGAGAGAACTAGGCATTTGCTCATTTTTAGATTTATAAAATACTACTTTTTTGAACAAAATCTCAAAATCGCACCATATTAGTCGACTGATAAACTTCTAGTCGACTGATGTTTTAAATTTTTTTTACTGAAGGAATCGCACCTTATTAGTCGACCGATAAAATTCTAGTCGACTGATATTTTTTTTTAAATTTCAACTGAAGGGACCCGATACCCCTTGGATTTTTTTTTACACCCATTTTTTTTAAAAGGGCACCGTTTCATTTTTATGCCCATTTTGTTTTTCTTAAACGATACCCTCTCTCTCTCCTCTCTCTCTCTTTCGAAAATCCCTCGGAGTGTCGTTCAAACCCTTTTTCGTCGGAATCCTCTTGCCATGACCGGTGCATCTTCAGTTCTCGCCGGAATCCTCTTGTGACAGCCTCTTCTCACATGCCGTCATCCACCGCGTCATCCTCTATTTCTGTAGCAGACGGACTCCTCCTCGCTTCTTCCCTCTTGCCTAAAATCCGTGGAAACTCGACATCCCTTTTGGTGGGTTATTACTGTTGATTATTTTGGCCACTACCAACGATCTTGATCGTAGAAGGCACATCTTTCACTTTGCACAAAGTTGCATTGGTTCTCCGCCACAACGTCGGACAACATCTTCCTTCCATCGGACGTCATTTTTAAAGCATTTGGAAGCCGACATCAACACCATCTTCAACTGTTCTTCTCAACGACTGTGTTGATCAATCACTCTCTGCAACTGCAAAATTTTTTCAGGTGAATCTATTTCGTTCCTTATCAACCATGCCTCGTCAGAAGACTGCATCTGCACAAGGTTCTCCTCCAACTACACCACAAGCACGACATGGATTTTCTCTGAGACTACTCAAAAATCCTCTTTTATATGATACTTTTGGATCGATTTCTGCACTTCCTATTTTACCAAGTCGAAATGTCATGTTTCATCTGTTTTCTCGTTACAAAATTAGAGAATAATTTCTAGGTATTTCACATCTTTTTTATGCCGGTGCAGACCCCCTTCATTACCCTTTACTGATCCACTTGTTTTACACAAATTTACAAATTGATCATGAAACTGGAGTTCTTTCCTCTCTTGTTCGCAATGTTGAAATTGAGTTTGATTATAAACTGCTTGGACAAATCCTAGATATTTCACCTTCAGAAACTCTTTTCAATACTATTAAACTTAATGATGAAAGAATTTTTGAACAAATTCTTCTTCCCGGTGCACCTCATTGTCCTCTTTTCAAAAATACCAATCTTCAAACTCGTGCACGCATTGCTGGACGAATTCTTGCCCACAATGTTCTACCTAAAACTGGATCTTTTGATTACTATTCCACAGATCTCTCTACGGCTCTTTATGTCTTATTTGAAAATATTTCTGTAAATTGGGCCAACGTGTATTTTACTAATTTGTGGAAACAAAAACCTTTTCTTCCGTATGGATATCTTCTTACTCGTATTTTCAGATATTTTAAAGTACCCTTAACCAATGAAAAATACATTAAACAAAAGGAGTTCTTTGATCAAACTATTTTTAAACGTATGAAAATCAAATATCTGCCTTCTTTAAACTGGTATATTGATCAAACTGAACCATCTGAACCATCAATCTTTGAACCCTCACCATCTTCTGTGACACCTTCATCTTAAGCAAAACGAAAGAAATTCTCTACTAGTCAAGACAATGATGAAGTTTTGCAGCGAATGGAAGCTTTGGAGCTGCATCAACACACTTTTCGTGAAGATGTGACTCAACAACTTTCTTCAATTCAGAAAGATATTGCTGAACTCAAGGAAATGATCAAGCAACACTTCTCTCGATCTTTGATTAGTGTCCTTACTGAACTTTGATACTTTATGGGTTGTAATATTTTGAACTTGAATTTGCATTTTGCTTATGCTATGACTGCCCTTACTCTTTTTTATTATGACAAAGGGGGAGAAATAGATAGAACTTGTAATTAGATAGAACTTGTATGAGAAATTAAGAGAAAAAGAAATAGAAACTTGCATGAGAAATTAAGAGAAAAAGATAGAAACTGCATATTGCATCATGACATGGAAATTACATCATGTGAAAGCATTGAAAATTGCATTTATGAAAAAGTTTTAAAAATGCATGAAGTAATGATGAAAATGCAAACCAATCAATATGTGATATATGTGTTTTGAATGTACTAACTTATAATATTTTGCAGCATATTGATAGGGAGAGTAAAATCTCCATCTATGCATCTAAATGCTTCATCTTTGATTAGTTTGTCATCATAAAAAAGGAGGAGATTGTTACGACAATGAAGCCATACATGATACTTCAAGTACAAGGTTTTGATGATGAACAAGTGAATCAACTGCGCAATGAAGAAAGATGACAAACATTAAAGAATTCGATGAAGAATCTTTGAAGACTAGTGTGCAAATGTAAAATTCATTAAAAGTCTTAGATTCTTGTAAGAGCCTTACTTAGAGTGCATATTTCGGTTGCATTTCACCTAAAAAGTCTTTAGAAAAACTTTTCTAAAAGAACCCTTCATGAAAATCTTTTTAGAAAACTCTATTTAATTTTTCGTGTTTATTAGTCGACCAATAGACTCACCAGTCGACTAATCCTTTCGCGCCAAATTTTCTAAACAAAATGTCATTTTTGTCAAATTAGTCGACCGAAGGTTTTATCAGTCGACCGGACAGAATGTCTGTTTTCTGAAAATTTAGCAGCAGTCGACTAATGATTTTATCAGTCGACCAGACAGAACATGTATTTTCAGAAAAGTTTAGCAGCAGTCGACTGAAAGGTTTTTCAGTCTACTGATGATATTATCAGTCTTTTTCTCTAGTCGACTAAGTTTCAAAAGTTCAGATTTTCAAACGGCTTGATAAACATATTAGTCGACTGACGATAACTGTCAGTCTACTAATAGCTAACTATCAGTCTACTAATTTTGTAGTTTTTCTTGAAACTTTTAAAAGGCATGTTTTTTCATTTTTCAAACGTTTTGATCGTTCAAAATAGACTGTTTTGACACCCTTTCATACCTTCAATGTATGGAATCTTTCAACTATAAATATGAGTGCATTCTACATTCAAAAACATCAAATTGAATATAATTACATTGAATTATTCTTTGTTTTTCACTCATATTCATTTTATCACTCACTTGATATTTTTCACTTCAATTTTTCACTCAAATTCCTTTGAGAGACAGTGGATTTGTGAGTTGAGTATTTCAACAACCTCAAAAGCCAATTGCATCTCATTTTCATTCATAAGAAGAGCTCGTAGGTTATTTTGTAAGTTGTTACTTATTTCTTTTTTCTGTAAAAGGAAGGACTCCTTAGTTTAAAGGAGTTGTTTGCTTTCAGTAGGTGTGTTACTGGAAGTGGGACCGGATTTGGTTTGTATGATCTTATAGTTACACAAGGTTGATAGTGGAAATCTCAAGCGGGTTTTGCTTGGGGACTGGATGTAGGTCGGGATAGACCGAACCAGGATAAATTCTTGTTTTCTTTGTGTGATTGCTTTGCGAATTGCAAAATCCATCAAAATTCTGAAGACGTTATTTAAAAGCACTATTCACCCCCCCCCCCCCTCTAGTGCTCGTTGTCTCGATCCTACTGCACTTTCATTTATTGGTCTTCCTAACTCCTTTAATTTGTACCATGTCAACCATTTTCACATGTATGTCCAAACCATCTTAAAACAACATTATCTTATTTTATCCTTTATTGGTTTGACTCCTAGGCATATTGTAATATATTTATTTTAATTTTAACCTTTCTTGTAAGCTCAAACATTCATCTTTAACATACACATCTTTGCAACATGCACCCTATCTTCTTGTCATTTTTTTGTTGACCGACATCCAACTCTATATAATAGTATTGGTCTTATAACAGTCTTGTAGAAATATCATTTCAATGATAAAGGTACACTTTTATCGCATAGTATGCTACTAGCACATCTCCACTTAACCCAAACAGCATTGATCCTATTAATGATATTTTTTTTAAATTGTCTATTCTATTGTAATCTAAACTTTAAATATTAAAACTTATAGCATTGTTGAATAGGCTTGCCGTCACACGAAAAATTTTTATCTCCCAAAAGAGGCTTTTGCGTGTGGCCTAAGTGATAGTTTCGTTTACCACTTAGCAGTTTAAGCACCGATTCACGAATTGCAAAAACCTGAAGGTTTCACTCTAGGAAACTCTCAAGAAGGGACGCACAAGGGACTTAGCCAAATTTCCCCACTTGGCCCTTTTTTTCATTAACTTAGAAGAATTTAGAAGTACAATCTCACGCACTTGCTTCTCTCTCCTTTTACACTTTCGTAAGTTCTTTACTTATTGTTTTACAAAGTAACTGAACAAACCGGGTGGCGCATGGACAGCCTGCCACCACACTTAATAGTTTACGCAACTGTTAACTTCCTTAAACAGGTAGTTGCCTTCCCAGGCTGCCACCGTACTGCCAGCAACCATTTAAATCGCCCAACAACGGCCAAATAGGTGACATGCCCTACGGCTGCCACCTGCTTCTCAATCCACTTATCTTTGGACTACACAACGCTTGTCCTTCAGCAACCTTTTCACGGATTTGTCTTAGTCCAAGCACCTTCTTGTAAACAACTACCTTGCTTGACTTTACGCCAAGCATCCGCTCGCTCAATAGCTTTGTGCTTGTTTACACTTTGTGCATCGATAGTCATCGTGTTTTTCACCTACATGTTGGCTTCCAATGACCAACCAACCATTGGCTTGTCGGGACCAAGCCCATCCACTTGGTCCCAAAAATTTCAGTGTTACAGGCGTTCCCACTTGCGGTCTTCGACGTCCCCGTTCAAGCCATAAGGTACTCTTGGATTTTGTCTTCAAATTGCCAAAGAGTATTGTCTCGATCCCAACTTCGTTCGCTTTCTGATAATCCCTTCCATTGGACCAAGAACTCTAAAAAATAACTAGCCTTGTTATGACCTTTAAGTCAATGGTCAACAATATAGTCTACTTCTCGATCAAACTGTTTGGAAATACTTTGAAGAGCATGAACACGGTGCGACCAATCTAGATCTTATTCATCTTCCAAGTAAAGCTTAAGAAAACTTACATGAAAAACAGGGTGAGACTGGATTCAAGTTGGCAAAGCCAGCCTATACGCCATATTGCCTATCCTTCAAATCACTGCAAATGGACCATCATAACGAGCCACAAGTCCTCTGTGCACCGTTTTATTGCTGATCTTTTTCTAGATCTGTGGTGTAAGTTTTAACATAACTTTATCACCAACTTTAAACTCAAGAGGTCGCATGCATTTATCAGCATTCTTTTTCATTTTCTTCACTGCCTTAGACAAATAGTCATGGGCTTCGTCCAAATGCTCTTGCCTGTCCTGAATCATCTTGATAGTGGAAGGGCATCTTCTTTGAACCAAAAGAGCCATGTCTGGCAGTGTAAGGGGTTGTTGGCCTATAGCCAACTGGAAGGGACTCTTGCTTGTTTAGCTACTCTGATGCAAGTTGTAACAAAACTGGGCGACGTCCAGCAAATCAACCCAATTTTGTTGGTTGGCTGATACATAATGCCACAAATATTCTTTTAAGATAGAATTTACTCTCTCAGTCTGTCCATCACTTTAAGGGTGGTTGCTGGTTGAAAGATTGAGTTTTGTCCCCAACAACTCAAAGAGGCAACTCCAAAAATGACCAGTGAACTGAGTATCACGGTCACTGACTAAATCCAACGGCATTCCCCAATGCTTGACAATGTTTGACATGAATAGCTTGGTTGTCTCCTCTGCCGAACAATTCTTAGGGGCAGGAACAAAAGTTACATACTTGGAGAATTGATCCACGATCACCAAAATAGAGGTTTTGTCGTCCACTTTTGGCAAACCAGTAATTAAATCCATTGACATACTTTGCCATGGTCGATCTAGAATCTGCAAGGGGTCAAGTAAGACACCAGGTTTCTGCCTATCGACTTTGTCTTGTTGACATACAAGACAAGTCCAAACATAATGTTGAATATCTTCCTCCATCTTTGGCCAATAAAACTCGTGTTCCATCAAAGCCATTATGCGGTCTTGGCCAGGATGCCCAGCCCATTGAACATCATGATATTTTTTCAGTAATTTCTCCCTCAAGCCTCCAGTCGTATTTGTCATAAATCACCCCATCTTGGGTTAAAAAACGTAGACAAGTGCCCTCATGAATAAGTTGCATCAACTGCACCGTAGCAGGGTCCTTCCCTGTTGCTTCCTTGATCTCCTGCAACAAGTCTCCCTATACTTGCATTGCAGCAAGGATCTGAGTCATTTGACTTAATACATCAGCGGCCGTATTGGCCTTACTCGATCGGTGCACTATCTAGAAATCGAATTTGGCAAGGAAGTCTTGCCACCACGCCTGCTTTGGTGAAATCTTTTTTTGCATCAAGAAATAATTGTTGGCCACGTTATCGGTGCAGACAACAAAGGGACTCCCTAACAGATAATGCTGCCAAAGTCGAAGGCAATATACCACGACGATCATTTCTTTCTCATGCACTATATGTCTCCTTTCAGTGTCATTGAGCTTCCAACTTTCATAAGCAACTGGATGTCCCTCTTGCAGTAGTACCCCTCCCAAGGCAACATCAAAAGCATCTGTCTCTACTTCAAACGGTTTGAAAAAGTTGGGCAATCTTAAGACAGGTTCCTTCAATAACACTTTCTTAAGTTTGCAAAATGCTTGGTCGCAATGTTTTGTCCACCTCCAAGGTTGATCTATCTTCAGTAGGTCGGTTAAAGGTGTCACAATTCGTGAGTACCCCTTCACAAATCTTCTGTAATAGTTAGCTAGGCCAAGAAACGACTGTATCTTCGTAACTTTGGTAGGGACTGGCCATTCCTCAATGGCTTGTATCTTTTGGGGATCCATCTCCACGTTCCCATTCCCTACATAATGCCTCAAAAAGAACACTCTTGTTTGGGCAAAGACACATTTCTCGGGTTTTAAGTATAACCTATTCTCCCTGAACTTCTCCAAAACTAACCATAAGTGTTGGATGTGGTCATCCAAACTTTGGCTAAAGATCACTATGTCATCCAAATATACTACAATGAACTCATCAAGATACGGGTGAAACACATTAGACATCGAATTGCAGAAGGTTGTCGGGGCATTGGTTAGCCCAAACGGCATAACACAAAATTCGTACAAGCCATACCAAGTTATACAAGTAGTCTTATGCTCATCGCCTGCAACAATGCACACTTGATAATATTCAGAGCGCAAGTCCAGTTTGGTGAAGAACTTCACAACTCCAAGTCAATCAAAAAGGACCTCGATATGGGGCAATGAGTATCTATTTTTTATGGTAAGTTTGTTCAATGTCTAATAATCGATGCACAGGCATAGTGACCCATCTTTCTTCTTTTGGAATAACACAGGGGTTCTATATGAGGCTTTGGATGGCTGAATATACCCTGCCTGCAGCAACTCATCCAATTGTCACTGCAACTCAGCGAGTTCTAGGGGTAACATTTTGTAAGAAATTTGGGTTGGTGGTTGTGCACCAGTCACCAGTTTAATCAAATGGTCCACCTCTCTTCAGGGCAGCAACTCCTTCGGCATCCCACTTGGAAGAGTATCAACATATTCTTCTAATATCGTCTGCACTCCAAGGGGCAAGGGAATAGAGAAAGCATCCTCTTCGGGTTCCTTCAAAGTGGCCAAGTAAGTAACTTTGTCACGCCTTAGTCCATCCTTCAATTGCAAAGCCGACATCAAACTCATCTTGCTTTGAGTTTCTAACTCCAAAGGAACCATACTTGGGGCCAATTCATCCATGATCATGAGAGATCTAAGGTGTGGAGCAATTGTCGCCTTTGCCTGAGTGAAGAAATTGATTCCCAGCATGACATCAAAGTCCTCCAATGTATAGGTCGTGAAGTTACATAGCCCGCGCCAAGATCCCACTTGCATAGGCACCATATGTGCTTCGCCACTAACGCCAAATGAATAGTCTTCACTTGGCAATTGCTTATGCTTAGCTTCAATCCAAGTTCGCTTAGGAGTCTAGGCGCCACGAAATTATGAGTGGCGCCAGTGTCTACTAACGCATAGACAAAGCACCCGTTGATGCTAACAATAGCATACAACAATCTGAGACTCAGTAGTGCTTCCTTTACTATTTTTTGTTGAAAAACACTTACAATCCTCAAGGGGTTCAGTCGAGTCGTCTCTACGATTGACGTATCCTCCACTTTGGCTATCGCTACCATGACAGCTGCATTCATAGATTTCTTCTGGGGACAGTCTCTGGCTCTATGGGGGCCTTTACAAAAGAAACACCCTGAGTAGTTAGAAGACTTAGTCATCTTTTACCTTAGTTTTTTCCTCTATTCGGGCCTTCCCTGGGGCCACTTTCTTGCCAGGATTCCCCATCCTCGCCCTGGACTTGGTTGAATTGCCTGCGGTGTGGGCATTATAGTCCACCAGCTTGTCGACCACAACCAAGTCCGATGGCAAATTCTTCACCTCGATATGATGCAGCTCTGTTTGCGCCTAAGGAGCCAGTCCTCTCATGAAGTTAAAAAGCTTATTTTCCTCAAACATGTTCTTCACATCCAGTAGCAAAGCAGAGAAAGACTTGACGTATTCGTGAACCGTCCCAGTCTATCGAAGACGCCAAAGTGCCTCTTGGGCTAGCCACGCTATGTTGGAAGGAAGGAACTGTGCCTTGAGTTCCTTCTTCATCTCTTCTCAAGTAGCAATGGTTGGTTGTTGAGCATTGGCATCATCTTCCAACTTGGTGCGCCACCAAAGTTTTGCATCTCCATTGAAATACATGCTCGCCACAGTGACTTGTTCACTCTCGTTGGTATGGGCAGCCTTAAAGAATTGTTCCATATCCCAGAGAAAGTTCTTTAAGTCTTTAGAACTTCTTGTGCCATTGAAGCCTTTTGGTTCTGGCACTTTAACTTGTGGCTTATCGTTGAGCGACGGGTTTCCAAGGGCTCTTCTCAAGACATTTATTTTGGTCTGCAAGTCTAAGGTTGTAGTGTCGAGTTCTCTTTACGAGTCCACCAATCCTCTATCTATCTTGTTGCCAAGATAGGTAAGCATTCCTTCTAAGTTAGTCAGGTGTCCTTCCATTGCCTCCATCCGTGATGCCCACTCATTAAGTCGAGGGACTTAGTTTCCACTGTTTCCTCTAACCAAATCAACCTTTCCTGATTCTCTGCAGCAGCCATGCGCGAACCTAACGCTGATACCAACTGTCACACTAAAAAATTGTATCTCCCAAAAGAGGCTTCCACGTGTGACCTAAGTGATAGTTCCATTTACCACTTAGCAGCCTAAGCATTGATTCATGAATTGCAAAGACCCGAAGGTTTCACTCTAGAAAACTCTCAAGAATGGATGCACAAGGGACTTAGCCAAATTTCTCCACTTGGCCCTTTTTTTCATTAACTTAGAAGAATTTACAAGTACAATCTCACGCACTTGCTTCTCTCTCCTTTTACACTTCTGCAAGTTCTTTACTTATAGCTTTACAAAGTAACCGAACAAACCAGGTGGCGCCTGGACAGGCTGCCACCACACTTAACTGTTTACTCAACTGTTAACTTCCTTAAACAGATGGCTGCCTTCCCAAGCTGCCACCATACTGCCAGCAATCGTTGAAATCGCCCAACAACGGCCGAATAGGTGACACGCTCCATAGCTACCACTCGCTTCGCAAACCGTCTATCTTCGGACTGCACAACGCTTATCCTTTAGCAACCCTTTCGCAAACTTGTCTTAGTACAAGCACCTTCTTGCAAACAACTGCCTTGCTTGACTTTTCGCTAAGCATCCGCTCGCTCGATAGCTTTGTGCCCATTTACGCTTTTTGCACCGATAGTCACCGCGTTTTTCACCCACATGTTGGCTTCCAATGACCACCCTGGCATTGGCTTGTCGGGGTCAAGCCCATCCGCTTGGTCTTAAAAACTCCAGTGTTACACTTGCTATGTACTAATCTTGCACTTTGTATATTTAGTTTTTGTTCTATTAATTTATAAATTTTTTTCTTCAACATTCACCTCCAAAGTTCTAGTTGCTTTTGTATATTATCTTTTTCTTGACTAACCAATACTATATTATATGTAAAGAGCATACACCAAAGTAATTTCATCTATAACTAAAACAAAAAGGTTTAAGCTTAAAGCAAACCCTAGATGTAACTCAACCTTAATTAGAAACGATTTTGTCTTGTCACATGTAGTTCTAACAGTTGTTACTTCCCCCCTGCATACATATCTTGGATTATTTTAATATTTCTATGAGTGATACATTTCTTCCTTAACACTGACCAAATTAAATTCTTTGTTCTATCGTAAGTTTTCTCTAAATCTTTGATATATATAATTTTTAAATTGGTGTCATTTCTTAAAGTAAAAACATGGATATCAAAGGGTAATAAAAGGTATTTTATAATTTTAATTTTAAAAATAAAAGTGACCTTTTGGACCTTAAAAAGTAATTATTTATTTAAAAATATTGTTGACTTTGAGTTGTTTTCACTGTTTCAATCATTTGAATGTTGCTAATGTTATAATAAAGATACATAGAGAATCAAGTGGATGTCGTTCATCTTAAAAATGAATGCCAACCCTCAAACAGTGAATAAGGCTCATTATGATCCATTCATTTTAAACCGTTCAGATGTTGTTCATCTGGAATACAAAGGATGTCCGAAAAAATATAGGGCCCATCCAAGTGATGGTGTCTCATCCTTACAGGTTTGGATGTTGTTTCAAAGGAGCTTTGACCCCATCCAAAGGACAAAAATATCATTCATCTTAGCATACTCATCTTTGCAACATGCACTGCACCAGGTTATCAAAGATTGGTTTTTCAAAACACTCTTTTTAAGGAAGGTAATCCACTAGTGCTTTATAAATGGGTAGGAATGCCCTATGTAGTGGAGTGACCTTGCTTCCACTGTTTGCTAATGCCCATGTTGGCCTGTTTTAAAGTGTCTCTCTGCACATAAAGGTGCCACTTCCTGTGCCAGATAAAATGCACTTATGGCCTTGGGTAGAATCATCCTACTTATAAAAAGAACAAAGATGTGAGAAAAGGTTAAACCACAAGAAAGTGTAGAAACAAAAGAGGGGCCTAGATTGACAAAAACATTTGCTACTAAAAGGATAGGGTATCAATGATGGATGATTAATTACACAATGAGGGTACATTATTCCTTAACAGTAACTTAAGAATGAGTGCAAGATCTCTGAGCTACTATGCATCAAGGGTTAAATGCATTCTTTTTCTGGTTAGTGAAACCATGATTTGTCACCTAACATGCGATAACCACAGTTCAAAACCAGGTGGATGTTCCTCATAGCAAGATTGAAGATGAGTGGACTCTAGTGGGTAGGGGAGACTTCATGGGTTTTACCAATCGAAGGCCTACCAATGTGTGGTCAATGATGAGGGTTTCCTCACAAGTGTTTTAATATTTTCAGCTCTTGTTTATATCTTATTTTTACATTTTGAAATGTCTTTACACATGTAGGTTCCCTTGAAACCTCTTCAGTTTGTAATTAAAAGCCATTTGAATTTCTTAAATTTCCCTTTGTCTGGACAAATCTGTGTAGCAGAAACACATTCTACCATGAGAAATGGATCTCATCATATGTCCCATCATGAGACTCATCCTACATTCAATCTTAGCCGTCCAACCAATGGTTAGTATTAGTTACATTCTCACTTGGATGTGGATTAGTTGGACAGCTAGGATCAACATAGATCCTATAGCATTACATCTCACAAGATAGTATGTCATGGGCCTATTTCTTTCAATAGGCCAGCGCGGTGTGATGGTCCTTCCTCACCATCGCAAGCCTACTTATCGCTCACTTGCCAGTCACGGAAGCTTGTAATAAGAGAGCAAGAGAGAATAGATGGAGAAGAATTGCAATCACAATGATGGTGAACAAAAGAAAGCTTAATGCATTTGATTCATTCATAATTTTGCATGCACGCGCATTACAGTTCAAGTATACGGGCTGCTCCTTCGGGGTATTGATTCACTTGAACCAGACAACTTATATCAAACTCAACAAAAGCAAAACAGACTCTAGACGCAACTTTACAATGTAAGTCACAAGGGAACATGTTACCCCCTTCAAATCATGCATCATCCTCGGTGCCATCTGTTTCATGGTAAGCCCTCACTTCAGCCAGGTAGAGGTTGTTCATCCGAAAAGCTAGCTCCCACGTAGGTTCCATTGTTTCCTCCCACTGCACTAGATATTTCTTTGTTTCGCCCAAGTAGTTGACCTTGTGGCGAAGGATCTGACTGAGGTATTTTTCAGCATGTTATGTTGCCAGAGCCCTCTACATAATGGGAGTGTTCTAAATCTTCATCATTTATATAGAACTGTTTGAGGTTGCACATGTGGAACACCGGGTGCACCTTGAAATCTGGAGGCAACTCCAGCTTGTACGCTAGTTTGCCCACATTCTTTGTGATGGTGAATTGTCCTTCATACTTTCTGATCAGTCCGCAGTGCCAATCGTGGAAGATGCTTGTGCAACCAGGATAAAGCTTAACCAACACTTGGTCCCCAACTTGAAACCCAGTGGGCCGACGATGCTTGTTCTTCCGTTTCTTTATTCTCTTTGCCACCTTGTGTATGAATGCCTTCTTCAACTCATTCTACTCATACCAGTCTCGAACAAACTGATAGGCGAAGGATGGCATTCCCTTTTCTTGGGTGGCAAGAGTGTACGGGGTCAACGACTGCTGCCCCGTGAATATTTTAAACGGGTTGTGGCCTGAAGACTCACTCTTCTACAAATTGTAATAGAATTGTTCCACGTCAAGGAGCTTTACCCAATTTTTCTGATTGGCACTAACAAAGTGCCTAAGGTACTGCTCAAGTATCCCGTTGATGCACTATGTTTGACCATCGATCTGCGGATGGAAGCTTGTTGAAAATAGCAAATCAGATCCAAGTAGCCAAAACACTTCACACCAGAATTTGCTCATGAAGCGAGCATCGCGATCGCTCACAATGCTTCTTGGTACACCCTAGTGCTTCACAACATGCTTCACGAACAACTCCACAGTCTTCTCTGCGGGGTACTTCTTCGAAGCTGGGATGAAGGTGGCATATTAAGAGAAATGATCTACCACCACCAGAATGGAGTTGAAGTCATCTACCTTGGGCAGACTAACAATAAAGTCCATAGAAATGCTTTCCCAAGGATGTTCTGAAATAGGCAAGGCTCAAGAAGGCCAGCAGTCTTCTGGTTGGTCCCCTTGTCTTGCTGGCAGACAAGGCATGTTTGCACATACCCCTCCACATCGTCCCTTATATGCGGCCAATAGTAGCCGCGTTTAAGGAGTGTTAAGGTCCACTTCTGACCAGGATGACCAGCCCACAGTGTATCATGGCACTCCTTAAGCAGTTCATTGCGGAGTCTTCTCCATCGCGACATGAAGACGCATCTTCCCTTTGTCACGAGAAAGGCTATCCCGTAGCCAAAATTGTTGAGTCTTCCCTGCATGCGTCAGAGAAACAAGGTGTTGCCCCGTTGAATCTTGTTGTGTACTTTCATGGATGTGGCTCAGCAAAGCACCCTCAAAATATACTTTGAAAGGTTTCGCATGCACAATAGTCAGTTTAGCCCTGTGGCTCAGAGCGTTTGTAACTGCATTGGTCTTCTCAACCTTGTACTCTAAGGCAAAATTAAACTCAATCAAAAACATCTACCACCGAGCTTGTTTTAGCGTCAGCTTCTTCTGTATCTAAAAATAGCCCGTGGCAACATTATCCATCTTGACGATGAACTAAGCACCCAAAAAATAGTGTCGCCAGGTCTTAAGGTAATACATGATGGCAATCATCTCACATTCATGCATCGTGTAACGCCTCTCAGCATCTTTTAGCTTACGACTCTCATATGTGATAGGATGGTCATCCTGCATAATAATTCCGCTGATGACAAAGTCTGAGGCGTCTGTATGGACCTCAAAGGGTCTCGAGTGATCAGGCAGTAGTAGCATTAGCTCCCTCACTAAGGCCTTCTTCAAGTCGTCGAAGGCATCTTGGCATGCTCTTGTCCAGAGTCATACCTGATTCTTCTTTAACAAGTCAGTGAGGGGCGCACCAATAAATCGTCGATAATAATTCGTCAAGCCAAGGAATAACTGCAACTCTTGCACTTTGCTTGGCAGAACCCATTCCTGGATGGCTCTTATCTTTTGCTCATCCATGCGCAACACACCACGCCTCACAACGTGGCCGAGGAAGTTGATCTCTTCCTGACCGAAGAGACACTTCTCTCATTTAACATAAAGGTCATTCACCTATAGCACCTAAAACATTGTTCGTAAGTGCCCGACATGTTCCTCCATGTTGTTGTTGTAGATCACAATGTCATCTAAGTAGACTATCACGAACTTATCTAAGTAAGAGTAGAAAATCGGATTCATTAGGGTTGTGAACATGGCTAGATCATTTGTCAACCCGAATGGCATTACTAAGAATTTGTAAGCACTAAAGCGGCTGACGCAAGTTGTCTTCAACTCATCACCATCAGCAATCAACACCTGCCAGTAACCCGATCTTAGGTCTAGCTTTAAAAAGACTCGGGCACTGCCCAACTGATCGAACAAGTCTGCTATCAATGGCAACAAGTACTTGTTCTTTACCGTGACCTTGTTTAGCACACGGTAGTCCACACATAACCGCTTAGAGCATCATATTTCATCTGAAATAGGACTGGCGCGCCGAATGGTGCTTTAGATGAACAAATGATGCCTACATCCAACGTCTTATCCAGCTGCCTGCACAGCTCTTTCAGCTCAGTTGGCCCCATGCGGTATGAAACAATTGCGGGAGGCTTCGCTCCCAGGGTCAACTCAATCTTATGATCGACCTCGCATCTAGGCGGTAGACGCTTTAGCAATTTTAGAGGAATCACCCTCATCCCCCCTCAAAACTCCTCCAACAATGGAGCTAAGGTTAGCAGCATTGTTGCTTGCACCTTTCCTTCTTCTGCGTGCAAGATAACTAAGAATGTATGCTTCCCATGCTTGACACCCTTCTTCAATTGTATTGTCGATAACACTGAAATCTTGACTTTCTAAGTAAGGCATTGAACTGTGTGTGACATGTTTTGCCCCATAATCATCAACGAGTTAAACTTTGGCAGCAACATGATATTCTGACTGCACAAAAACTCCATACCCAAAATCATCTTAAAATCATCCAGGGGCACCACAGAGAAGTTGGCCTTGTTGGCCCAACTCCCAATTTGGATAGCCACATCTCTTGCTTCACCAAGGATGGGCTTGGTCTCAGAGTTCACCATTTTGATGGTCCCCTGCTTTGGCCCAGGCTTCATGCCTAACCGCTCTACCTCTTTCTGCGAGAAAAAATTGTGTGTGGCCCTAGAGTCTACCATTGCTAAATTAGACTTTTCATTCATAATGATGTTTAAGTACATGAGTTTCTTACTAACTTGCATGTTTTCAGTTATGTGACTTCTAGCTACGTTAATTGATCGCATGGTCACCATCTTTGGTTGCATGGTCTCAATATCACTGCATTCTGCTTGTGCAGCATTGGCATGCTCATCATCCTTTACGAGTCACTTTGGGCATTGCCTTACGATATGCCTATCGCCACAGAACCAACATGTAACAACTGCTCCTTTATTGTTGTTGTTATTTTTTCTGAAGTTCTGTTTCTTATCAAATTGGTGGGATGTCGATGCCTCACCTTTGTTGTTGTGTCGCTCATCCCTCTTGCCTCCATGGTTAGGCTTCTTCCCGACCTTGTTTGATGGGATAAAGGACTTGCATTGAGTGTCAGCTAAGCGCTCAATCGTCACATATGCATCTTCTAAAGTACTCGGGTTGCTCCTTTCCACTTCAGACTGTGCCCATGGTTGAAGTCCCACAATGAACCAGTTGAGCTTGTCTTTGTCTGGCATGTTAGGCACCTCAAGCATGAGCTTTTGGAACGTTCTGACATAGTCTTGCAACGAACCAGTATATTTAAGATCTGACACCATCCTGTAAGCCTATCTTTGTGCATTCCTCGACATGAAGTAGTTGCGCAGTTCCATTTTAAAGTCATCAAAGGTGTCTATCATGCATTGACCCTTCTCCATGTCACTGCATTTTTGCCTCCACCAAGCTATAGCATCTCCATCCAATAGAGTCGATGCAGCCTTGATCCTGATCTCTTCAACTGTCACATTCTGAATATTAAAGTAGTCTTTTACTTGGAACAAGAAGTTCTCAATGGCCTTGTTGTCACGAGAACCATTGAACTTTACTGGTCTTGGCACATCAATCCTTGATGGCTTCTCACCATTTACCCCATTTAGGGTCACTGCCTGTTGCAATGTGCAGTGCTTCAACTGAAGCTCCCCTACTTCAGTCTGCAAGTTGGTCACTGTTGTCATCAACAAAGTGACCTGTTTCATCAGCAAGATTACCTGCTCTTGCAGGCTTGCCACCATACCATTCAATCCACCGAATGATTCAACTGCCCATGAAATCGCTTTTTAGTGCGAAGTCACATCTTCCACCAGCTTGTTGACAGTTGCAGTCATATGCTTTTGGCCCCGAGGTGAACTCATCTCCTCAGCTCTGGCAACTATCTTGCCTTTAGTGTTATGCAAGTTTTGATAGGGCACCATGATGACTTGCTCACAAATCGTAGCTTGTCGACGCCAACTCTGGAATCCTTTCTCCAATATGAAAACAGGCTCTAGTACCACTTGTCACAGGCCTATTTCTTTCAATAAGCCAGCGCAGTGCAATGGTCCTTTCTCACCGCTGCAAGCCTACTTATCGCTCGCTTGCCAGTCGCGAAAACTTGTAATCAGAGAGCAAGAGAGAAGAATAGCAATCACAAGAAGCAATCACAACGAGGGTGAACAAAAGAAAGCTCAACACATTTGATGCTTTACAGTTCAAGTATACGAGCTGCCCGTTCGGAGTATTGATTCACCTGAACCGGGCAGCTTACATCAGACTCAACAAAAGCAAACCAGACTCTAGACGCAACTTTATAATGTAAGTCCCAAGGGAACATAGTATCCTTTTTGTTTTATCACCCTTAAGTTTCTCATTCTTCAACTGCTGTGTGTCCTCAATTAACTGTCAATTAATAGTATATTTACTTTTGTTAAACACAAGATGGTCAGATAATTGTATCAGCATATTAACCAAGATATTGAAATTTCATGAGTTTAAACGCATATTAACCAGCAATTAGAGTATCGGCATATTAACCAAGATAATTGGAGTTTAAACTCATGAGAGAGAGAGAGAGAGAGAGATCATCTCTTTGACCGGATATTTCATGATAATCAAAGCTCATTAAGTGTTTCTGAAAAAGTTGAGAAGATTTTATCTATTTGGACCACGTACAAAATTTGGTTGGTTGGTTCCTTTGTCGTTCAAAATTGATGGCTGATAGCCCCACAAACTTTCGTTTGGCTTGTTCAAACTAGTTCAGAGACTAGCATTCCAAAAAGCGCACTTGCATGACAAACGGGACAAAAGAAAAGCAAAGGGAAAAAAACATTGTGATATGGGTGGAAGAAAAAATAAAAACTAAAAAAACAAAAAAGAGCAAAGAGGGATTTGTGGGGAACAAACATGTCTTTGGAAGGTCTTCACTGCATTTTTGTACTTTATAGATGTTGCCTTTGTTGCTTTCATATGGCTTTAGCAAAGAAAATAGTGCTGCACTGAGAGGAAAAATTAGCTGACCGAAGGGTCCCCTACTTAAAGCAGCAGCCAAGTGATTTTTTCTTTCCCATCCTCTTTTTCAACTTTCCTCAAAGTAGGGATGGCGAACGAACTCAAATAACCGAACATGAAGCGTTCAAGCTCAGCTCATTTTTGTAGTGAGTTGAGTGGAGCTCAAGCGTATAAAGAGCCGAGTTCGAGATGGCTTGTTTCCAAAAAACTTATAATGTCTCAAAGCTGAAAAGTAATAGTATTCGAGCTTTAGACCTACTGAGTGTGAGCTCAAAATGCTCATTTAAAGAGAAAATGCATTGTTTAAAAGTAAGCAATAAGATTTTAACTCTAAACCTATTTCTTGCAGGCCAAACACTTCAATTATTTATTTTATACTATATTATGATATAAAATATATCTAAAGTATATTTATCAGCACTTAACAAGCCTACCTGTTATTTGTATTTGGCTTACTAAACTTGTTTTACGAGTTCGAACAAGCTCTAATTGCATGCCAAACCATGAGCGGCTTGTCTACCTTCAAGGTTCAGATAACTAAGTTAATGGACCATCTCTCTCTCTCTCTCTCTCTCTCTCTCTCTCTCTCTCTCTCTCTCTCTCTCTCTCTCTCTCTCTCCTAATTGACATATGCATCTTTATCCATTGAATATGATTGTAAAATCTACATTCGTAAAAAGATGTAAAGAAATGCAATGTGCATGTATAGTTTTCAAACCTTTATTTCAATGTCCACATGAACATTGGTCCTATTACGGAAGTAGTGCACCATTGATTCCGTATCCATTTTTCAGATTTACCGAGAAGCACGCCTCCTCCTTTTAACCGTTACTTTCAATTGCTTATCAAAAGAAAAACAGTCAGACACTTGCCATGCAATGTATATCTTAAAGTTGCTTATCTGAAAGCAGCCTCCTTGATATGAGCCTTCCTACAGCATATCTAGAAACCTCTTTTTGGTTTTTTCTTTCTGCTTTCTCCACGAAGTTTCCTTTTTTCTCAGTCGACTCTGTAGGTATGACACTATGATGGTTATTATAATACTAATTTTTTACTTCATCGTTCAACTGATTACATTATTCCAGATCATATGGCATCATGATGTTGTAAAGTAGATAAAGCTAAAAGCCACAGATTGTTAATCAGTTAAGCATCACATGGATGACATTTCTTTTGGAATAAAGGATATATTCAAATCTAAAGTTGTCAGACTAGGATGCGAAAGAGAGAAGCAATGCATTTTTAAATGTATAGGAAGCGGGAAGCGAGAAATAAAAAAAAAATATAAGAATTGAATGAGAATCAAAATGAAACACTAAAAACTAAAATAAAAGTGACAAATATTAAATTTCATGTTTTTTTAGTGTGAAAATTAAATTTTTAACAAAATCTAAAAATGATGACTACTAATTTAGAGAAAGCACATGAAAGTGAGTGAGAAAAGTGAGAGAAAATACATAAAAAACAAGAAAAGTTAAGTAAGAGAATATATAAAAAGAATAGATGAAGCATGCCGAAATCATAGGAGAAGCATGGGAGAATTGAGGTTCTCATCGAGTTTCGAAAGCGAGGAGTATCGTGATTCTGAAGCGAGTTTCTAGGAAGCGAGCTTCCCACCTATCTAAGAAACTTCTCGTAACTTTGTCCAAATCTATATGATTAATGGCTATATATTTGCTATTGACTACTGTATAATGTAGTTGAAAAATCATAGGTGTAAATTCTATCCACTCAATCTGACCATATAGATCACACTTTGGATCATCTTTTTTTTTTACGGAAAAATATGATTTTTTCAGTCAATGAAATTTTGGTACATTGTGAACTGTTGAATTTTAAACCCCATGAAAAACCTAAGTATTGCAGAAAACATGATCTAAAACCTGTTTTCTAGTAAAGAAACTATGTAGATTATATCTATAAGGTTAGATCTACAAAAAAAAAAACTCATTTTCTACTAGATTGCATTTACAAACGACTGTAGAAATTTTTTATTCATGACTAGAACTATTAACATAAATATAAAGATGTGATAAGAAATTCTATCATATATGTAATAAAATTCGTTGGACTCTGACCCTTATAGCAGGACTGAATTAGCAAACATCACTCTCATTGCCAAGCCTCTTTCAAGTGGCAATCAAATGGGAGTCCAATCTCTTTCATGCGCGCATATCTGGACCTAGACCTATATAACTAGCTCAAATTTATGAAAAAGGGTACCATCCTACCTTGCCCACAAAACAATAAAACCGTGGGTCACTAAACTAGTGAAGACAATGGGCTTAGAGCTTTGATAGGTTCCTTTCAGCTTTATTTATAATTATTATTTTTTTCATTGAAAGGAAACGAGAGCTTTCAACTTTAGTTTATGATGATAAAGCAATTTATTTTAGTGGGCTTTTATCTCGGGTATCAATGGTCAAGTTTTGCTTGCTTGTACCATCTTACTGGAAGGTTCCTGCTAGCTACACTGGTATGATCCCCCTAATATTGGATATTCTTTCTGTCGGGCATGACCAATGTATCGGTCGGTAGTAATCGCCATCCTTATCTTAAAATAAGAAAACATATACCTGTCAAATATTTCCTTTATTTTACTGACCATCTTTTAGCTCTACTGGTTCTTTTTTCCACCGATTAGTCACTTTTGGGCACAGAAAGAATTCTGACCTCTCTTTGGGTTGCTCATTTAGAAAGCATATATTCTCCATAAGGAACAAAGTTGAACTCATTAAAGCGTAGGAATTAGCTAGCAAACAAGCTTGTTTTACCTTTCTTGGAGACAAAAACTTAAATGGATGATCTGGAAAAGTTGGGGGGTGTGGGTGGATCTCATGTTCATGATTTTGAGGTAAAGACTCCTAACAGGTGCAGGTGCAGGTGCACCTACAGTCACATCCAACAAGTCAAGGAATCTTGGTGGGTGGCTGCAGTAACTGCATATATAATTCTGCGAACACTAGCTCTGAGGTATCTTGGATGCCATTCATTTATGAGATGAACGGAAATTCAAACACCATCATTTTTTAGTATTTTTTAGTTGTTCATTTTTTGTGCTTTAGATGAGGTTCATTTAAAAGATGAAGTGGTTGTGAAAATTTCTGTGAGATCCATCTGAGAGGCAAACTATCCAACTATGGTGTTTGGGTTGCCGTTCATATAGCAATGGCATCCAAGGCACCTCTGACGATAATCTGTCAGAGGTGCCTCTGACCTGATCTTAGGCAGCCATTTGCAATGATATTGCGGTATTGATTGCATAATACCCTATCATGCAGTGGGTTTAACAATGCTTAGATGTAGTCCTCTTAATGTTCATAAGTATGACCAGTTGGAGACCCTTGGGGCAGTTTAGAAGCCAGAAAGATGTAAGAAAAGTGATGCAAAATGAAAAATTCATACCCTTTCAAACTAGAGAGACTTTTTCACTGAGGGAGTTTTCTAAAAAGTACATTTTTTTAATAGAAAACATTCCTCCATGGAGTTAGAGGAATGTTTTCTACCAAGAGAAAATTTATTTTTACACTCCCAACCACCCATCTCACCATCGCCACCACCATGCATCTGACCATCATCACCGGCACCCTAATCCTCTCTCTCATTTTTTCACATTTTCTAATTATTGTTTTCTCATGCTACACAAACAAGCGAAAAACTTTTTTTTGAAAAACTTCTCATATCAAAAACTCTGTAGGCAAAACTTTCTTTTCCTATGAGAATTTTTCTCTCTTCCAAACGTGCCCTTTATTTCAGGAAGTTTTTGCGGAAAATTGCTGAGGTGGCATCAATTTTTCTTCCTTTTCAGCAGAGTGAATCAAACATCCAAGTATCTTTACGGAAAAATGTCATGTTGGCATTTGGCATAAGTGAGCTGCAGTTTGTTCTCTCACTTTATTCTTTTCGTGTGGGAATCCCTTCAAACCTCCCCTATATGAAAGAACTTTCACTGAAGTGCAAAGCTGACATAACTTTTTAGAAATCAGTGTTCTTTCCCACGATTTCTTCATAGGAATCAAAGAAACAGGAGAACGCAGTGGTTTCAAGCATTCAACTTTGTAATGCTGTTGCTAAGATTCCTTGATATAATGTATCACATACAGTATCGAATTGTAGACCACAGAATTTATGGGATCTGAGAAATGCATTGGCACGTGATAATTGGACGGACAATGAGAGGTGCCAGTTGCATCACACGAGATAAAGCTGTTTATGGAACTTCCCCTGTATACACATTAAAAGCATTGCATGATTTGATTGACAAGTATGTTCTCATGTAAAAAAATACCACGTTACTTATACATTATATATTTTTCATATATTATATTTAAAATATATTTTTTATTAAATATAATTGTTCATATTTTACAGGTATATATATTTAAAGATAGCGATGGTGGTAGCTGCTAGTTAACCGGGTTTTTGAAAGGTTTTTTTCATGTTTTTCTTAAATCCAATCATAAAGTTTGACATGGTCAACTTACTAGGAAACACACTTGGATCATGTGTTTTTTGATAATAAACATGATTTTTTAAGCCTTAAATATTTATTAAAATCTTAGATCATTAATTTTTAAAGCTCATAAGAACATACCTTTTTATCGGAATCGGCTGATCCAAAAGTGATTCCTATAAAATCAAACATGTAGAATACATTTGTACAGTCAAATTTAAGAAAAATATGAATATTAAAAAACTTCAAAAGGCCAAGCAGCTCTCTCTCTCTCTCTCTCTCTCTCTCTCTCTCTCTATATATATATATATATATATATATATATATATATATATATTACACTTAAAATTATATATCATACATAAAGTACATATATTTATATTCGTTTAAGCTAAACAAGCTGCTCTTGACTTGGCTCACCAGCTATATGAGCCGATCATAAAAGAGTTGGTCAAACTGAACCAAGTTACGAGCTGTTCGATTCATTTAATTATGAGCTCTACCTATACCTAATCGGTCAGCATTGTGAGGCCCAACAATCCATTCATTAATGGCAAATCTTGTGCCACTCTGACTTTCCATGCAAGCTCACGCTACCTCTCTTCCACTTTTCAAGGCTTCATCGATGTTTGCCTTTTTTTTAATTTCATTCAAGCTATATCCCATCGACTCAGGGGCGTAGCTAGGGGGGGGGGGGGGCAGTCCTGCCTCCCCAAACAGTTAAAAAAAAAAAAAAATTTAAAAGCCCAGTCCTACCCCTGCCCTGATTCCATATGAAATAGATTTTTATCCATTTTTTAGCCCAGCCCTGACTGCAGCTAGTTTGATTTGTCCATATGAAATAGATTTTTATTAATAATTGTAGCCATTTTTATTTTATCTCAAAAAAAAAAATTCAGGGGCGCTGCCCTCGAACCCCCGACTATCACACAAATAAATTTTGTTTTGCTACACCCCTGTTTGCCCTCCCCTCACATGAATCCTAGCTACGCCCCTGCATCGACTTGGTGCTAAATCTAGCTCAGGTCTCCTCTCCTACATGCTTGAACGATCTTAGCTAATATATCATTTTGTTGATTCTATCCTCCCGTCTGTACTGTAACTCATTCATCATCCTGCTCTTTTATATTATTTCGCACATCTTGCTATATTGTCTACCTGGCAATCATTTGTTGCATCAAACAATGTCTATAAAACATCCCAATGTACGTATAAGCAGCAGCCTTTTGATAATAGCATTTTTTTGACAAGATGGGTGTAAAAGATTGACAGAAAAGTCGAACTTTGAATCAAGGCACACACGCACACAAAAGATTTTGACGTGGTTCGGTCTTTCAACGTGAGACAGCGGGATTTATTTACAGAGAAAATCAAGTTGGGATCAGCCACTTCCCTTCTTGAGATGAGAGGGACGTTGATTAGTCTCTTTACAATCATGACTATTGCTGATTACAAGAGGATTTTATCACAACAACCCTTGGTTTTCTTGTGAAGCTCATCTTTATCAGTAACCTTCTTGACGCCAACCTTGAAGGACTTCTTCCTAATGTGGTTATGTACGATGGTTTCCTTGTGAGACTGGGTCTCATTAATTAATGGATCTGGATCGTAGGTCTTGACAGGGTGAACGCTCTGTGTCTTTTTTTTTTGTATGAAAAACATGAAATCACCCCAGAGCCGGCTAAGTCTGATGTACCGACCATCGCTTTCTCAATGGTGTAAACCCATGGCACCAGGGGCATAGCTAGGATTCATGTGAGGGGGGGGGGGGGCAAACAGGGGTGTAGAAAAAAAGTTGGTGTGATAGTTGGGGGTTGGGGGCAGCGTCCCCGAAAAAAAAAATTGAGATAAAATAAAAAATGGCTATAATTATTAATAAAAATCTATTTCATATGGACAAATCAAACTATCTGCTGCAGTCTTTTTCAATCTCAACATAAAGTTCTTAAACATTATCTAATGGCAATATATAATACTGGTGCGATAATTTGAAGTTCATAACAATGCATAAATTTTATTTATGACAAAATAAATCAAAATAAGAAAGTACCAACTAAAATGGGCCCCGACGATTGCTCGCAGCATAAAATTCATCTATAAGAGAATCTATAACTAAAGTCATAGTATATTCTCGTTCGATGTACAATGTCATACAGTCAGCAAGAAAATCGTCGTTCATTTTGTTACGAATTTCTGACTTCACACGCTTCATCACTGAAAATGCTCGTTCTGTAGTGGTCGTAGAAACTGGTAATGTCAATACAAGACGAAATAATCTATTTAGCATGACATAACTTTTTGACCTTCCACTTGCAACCAACTTTTGATACAAATCAGGTAGAGTAGGTACTTGAAATCGAGGATCAGAAACCACATCAATTTGATAATGTTGTAACTTTGCTTTCAAGTAAAATATATCTTGCGGTGTAAAATCTTGAGGATAAAACTTCTCTGCAAGCTTGCAAATATCAGTTATATTAAAGGATTCAAATGAGTTTCTAGGATCCAATGTCGCACTGAGAGAAAGAAGTTTGACTGATGTGTCATTAAATCTAGTATTTAACTCTACCAATAAGAAATCTATAGCTTTATTGAAAACATCAAAATGATAGTGATGCTCAACTGAAGGATACTCACGACCACGGGATCGACCAACCATATATGAACTACTAAAGTTAGGTAGGCAAATATCATTTGTTGAACAAAATGATGTTACCTCTTGAAGGAATTTTTCTCAATCATCTTCTCTCAAAGCTTGAAGCACAGTCTTTGTAGTGTAGACAAATCTCATAGCAGTCAAGATATCTTGATTTTTCTTTCGAAGGGTCTGACATAGAATATCAGTAACTGCAAACATTTGATTCATCAAATGCAAGACAAATACAAATTCAAAACTTATAATGCAAGTGTATGCACCATCAACTTCAGCCTAAAATCTAGCACTTGGAGAATTTTCAATCAGGCACTCAAAGACTTTACATGTTGCAACGTACATATTCATCAAGCTCTTTACAAATTCATAATGAGAACTCCAACGAGTAGCTCCAGCTCTATGCAAGTTTCCAATCTGATTAGCCCCACTTCTTGTCGACCGTTCTCCAGTTTCTAACAAATGCTCAATTTCTTTTCTATGTGCAGCTTTCAACTCACCAACACGCTTAGACAAAGAAGTAATAATGTTAACAACATTATCCAAATGAGAAAAGAATTGCCAAATGTCACGAACATCCTTAGCTGCAGAAATCAATGTTAATTGCAAACGATGCGCAAAACAATGGACATAATATGCATAAGGACAATCCTTCAGAAATAATGCTTGGAGCCCATTCCAAGCACCCCGCATATTACTAGCACCATCGTACCCTTGTCCTCGCATATTCTGAATTTGAAGGTTGTGACTACTAAGAATATCAGAAATTTGATTTTTCGAATTCAATGAGGTAGTATCACTAACACTTTTAATTGCAAAAAACCGTTCTCTTAAAATTCCATCTTCATTGACAAACCTCAATACAATGCACATTTGTTTTCGTTTAGATGCATCTCGTGTTTCATCAACAAGGATACAATACGGTGCATCTCCAACTTCATTACGAATCATACCTTGTACTCGGTTTGCCATAATATGCAAAATCTCCCTCTGGATATCCGGAGAAGTGTACGTGGCATTTCTTGGAGCATTAGCCAAAACAACTTTACCAACATCTGCATTCATTTTTCCAGAATAATCAACCAATTCAATAAAATTTCCACGATTCAATGAAGATAAAGATTCATCATGGCCCCTAAATGCGCAACCTTGGAGCGCTAACCACTGAAGAGCTAACATTGATGTTCTTACTCTCAAACGAGCTTTCTGACATTCCTCTTGGGATACAAATTCATCACTTTGTCAATGTGATGACCCAGTCTCATCAAAATCTCTGCATTTCTTACACATACATTATGATATGAAGACGGTGAAGAACCGACATGGGTAAGAAAAGCAAATTTTTCTCCTTGACTAACCCTCTTTCAATTATTAAATGCAACAGTTGCCAATGCTGAGAGATTCGAAGAAGGGTTATTATCAAGAAAAAAAAAAGCAATAAAAACAATATGCTTTATCTTCGGTCAGAGAATACTCTAGCCAACGAAACTTATCATACCAATGTTCTTGACATCGACGCACTTGTTTACCACATTGTCTACTTGGGTATTGTGCAAGTTTTGGTTAAAAAGGTCCTGCACTAAGATAAGCTTGTCTAATTCGATCTCTTTCTTTAACAGGATGATCACACATATGCTTTCTCGTACACGGATCTCTTTCAATATAAAAATCAGATTCGAAAGTTGGATTCAAATATGGAATATGCTCACATGATGAAGGAATGGTTGGAGTAGGACTTGGAGTTTCCTCAACTTGTCCATCTGAAGAGTTGTCTAACTTCAAAAAAAATGATAACAAGTTTTTTCTTTTTTTAGTGCTTGAAGATTGTCCTCTTTCCATTTTAAATTCTACAAATAAATAAGATACTACATGAGCAATGAGTAAGTGTATGACATTTTATGATATTTAAGGAATGAATATCATTTCACACAAGATGAAAAGATAAAGCATGACCATGGAGAAACAATGCTTCATTCTATGCATGCAAAGTAGATTGGCCTTTCTCTTGCAAGTAAACAGCAGGAAAAATAACTCCTAAAAGGCCTTTCTTATTTATTCAGACAAATCCTTGTGGAGTAAGCAGAAAAAAGTGTCAACAACGATCATTAAGGCATTCAAATTGTGCAAGAGGATAAAAGAAAAGTTGATACAGACAAAGAATGACTCATGGTTACTATATATTCATTAATACAGAATGAACTAAGCATAATTATGTTCTCTGAAAAGGCAATGCATTCAAATCATTGCCATGTATTCAGCCCAAGTACCAAAAGACATTGATTATACAACTTGTGTGCAGTAGTAGTAGTAGTAGTAGCATCAGCAGCAGCAATAATTTTTCTTAACAAAATGAGTGGGGATTAGTAATCATTTAGGGCATGTTTATCTTGATCACGGGTTGCATTTTTGCATGTTTGCAATGCTCCTATGAAAGTTCTAAAATGTGATTAAGGACCACAAGAAACCTGTGAAAGTTTGGATTCATGCAAGATGGGAAGTTCAGCAATTTAGCAGAAGACAATAGAAGTCTTTGGCATGGATGATTTGCATTTTCATCAGATGATAAAATTGAGAGATGAGTGGGCTAACTTTTGAGAAGTGGACTTCATTGAAACTAAGAGAACAAGAGTAAATAAAAAGAAAATGACCATATTGAGTCATTTGCACAATAGAGCCACTTCTTAAAATTCTTGCAATTTTACTATGAGATTTTCAAAAGCCAATATATTCCCCAAAAAATCAAGGGTTTCAAAATATCACCTACTTTGAAAATATCAGGATTATATTATGATAGTTTTGCATTATTGCTACAATAACAATATATTTTTAAATTTTAAATTCTTCATATATTTTATTAGAATTTGAAATATTTTTATATTTTTTGGAGAAAAACAAAGTTTGTTAATTTATTGCAAGATTTTCTTTTGCCAAGAAAAACCTGATACTTGAGAATCTCCAAAAATAATTAGTACAGATTCCTTCTAAAATCAATTTTACTAGTTGCCTCCAAATCCAAATAAGATACAGGGAAAATTGAAACAAAGACCCAACTGTTCTTTTCAATTTGTTCCTCTATTTCATATGACCCACATTAAAAGAACCTCTTTTCCAAGATTACTTTTTGTTAAATGAATTGATGAAGACAGATTTTCATTTTCAACTAATGAAGAAAGACGATGAGAATCAACCTAGAGAGAGAGTTCGATTTGAAGATCACTGACCGAGGCTTGCTGAGAAACTCTGCAACTCACCGGAAGCCGACGCTGAAGCCAACACCGAAACGGAACAAAAGAAGCAATCGTGGCGGCGACCGTATCTGGATTCCGCCAGCGTCGTCAGCTGTTGCAAGTAGGGAGAGAGAGATGGGGGAGAAAGGGAATACAATACGTAACAGGGGCCATGATTTAAAACCCTATCGGGTTTCGGATCCGGGTCAGGTCCGACTCGGGTTTGACCCGGCTTCTGAGGCAGGATTGGGCTACAGCCCAGTCCTGCCCCCCCCCCTGCATGGTGCACCCCTTGCCCCCAAGGAGTCACCTTTTTTGGGTGTGAGCAAAGAACATAATGCCCTTACCCCATCTTATCTACAAGGGAATGACTTGTGTGAGAATGATATAGTTAATAGTAGTTATTAACTACGATTTAATAAGAAGTCGTAGTTAATAATGGGTCTTGAAACTTTTAACTATGGCCATTAACTTTTAACTACGACTACAACCGTACTTAAATAGTCGTACAGAGTATACCCTCTATGGCTGCAAAGGAGCCGTAGTTGATGGTTTTTTAAGTATTCACTACGGCCAGCAATCGTAGTTAATACTCGTTCGCAAAACTTTTTGCGGGTGGGTAAAAGAAACCCTACTCACCTTTTTTTTTTTGCCCTCAAAAAGTTTCATCTTCTCAAACCCTAGCACCCAACGACGATCATCGGCAATCTACCACCAACAACACTCTCTCTCTCTCTCTCTCTCTCTCTCTCTCTCTCTCTCTCTCTCTCTCTCTCTCTCTCTCTCTCTCTCTCTCTCTCTCTCTGGTTAACAGAGGAGATCACGAGGAAGGAGAAATTAGGGGGTTTCCTCTAAAGTTTGCAATTTCGAATCATCGAAGGTATTAATTTTTATCTTAAATTGTCTGATTATGAAGAAATTAGGGTTTTTCCTCCCTTGATCGATTTTTATTTTTATTTTTCAATTTCTCGCTTTCTTCTTTCTTTTTTTTTGATTTGATGTAGGACATGTAATAATTGATGCTAGGGTTGGATGTAGTCCTTTAGTCATCGATGGGTTTATTAGAGTATTGAACATGTATTCAATGCAGGGATTGATTGAATAGGTTCAAAAAGCATTTCTATGCAAAAAACTTTGGTTCTTGCTTAATTTGGCTATGAAGTTGATATCTAGTTCAATTGTGCTTTAACTGCATGGGTGCGGAATCATATGACAATAGAACATCGGTCTTAGGAAATGTATGGCATCACTATGTTTTTTATCCATTTAAACAATATACATGTTACTAGAAACTTGCATAAAAGTTACATCACTTCTTCGTCATCTTGGCCTAGCATATGCCATTATAAAGGCCTCGGCATCTTCTTCTTCTCCCTTTTTCCTCTTTGTTCGAACTGTTTCTTTTGGCTTTTCAATATGCCCTTAAAATACCTTGGGCCTCTTTTTCTTTACCGTATGAATCTTTCTTTTTACTTGGTCATTGGATATTCATTGAAGCTGTTAAATCCACCATGGCCTCTTTTGAAACTAGCATTTTAACTATACAAGTATGAAGGTGGTTAAGGTTGCAGTACCGTTTTACTAGACCTGATCTAACCTTTTCATTATAAATTAATTTTGCTAGTGTATGTTTAGTCCACTACAACAAAGCAGTAGATTAGCGACGACCACATTCTGTCGCTAATCCGTCACTAATCCGTCGCTAACATGGTTAGCGACGGATTAGCGACAACGAGGCGACAGTATGCTTACGTCGCGAATATTTCGACGCTAACTGGCGACGGAATTATTTAGTCGCTAGGTCCGTCGCTAATTGCGACGGAATAACGAGCGCTATATTCCGTCGCCAATCCGCCGGTACTAAACGGCGACCACGGCTTGGCGATGGATTTAATTCCGTCGCTATGCCGTCGCTAGATTAATATGAATAGCGACGGATGGTTCCGTCGCTATGCCGTCGCTAGATTAATATGAATAGCGACGGAATCATCCATCGCTAATCCGTCGCAAACACGAAAAAAAATCAAAAAAATTTATTTAAAAATTAATTACCGAGAACTGTACAATTTCTATTTTCTGTACAATTTACATTTCCTGTAAATAAAAAACAAACCACACAAAAAAAATCATATAACAAGTATCTACAATAATTAATCGTTCCACCTTAAAATTAAGAAGTTTAATTATTTACAATTCAACAATTACATTTAGGAAAAATAAAAAAAATAGAACTTCTTCAACACAGTCCTCTAATCATCTCCAAGATTTTGTGCGTCTTCTTGTTCATTGTCTTTATCTGTCCCTTCAGCTCCACTACCCTGATTATCGCTAGCAGCCTACACAAGAAAAGAACAGTCAGTATTGATAAACAAAATATAATGAAATAAATTACACACTATATGTGATTCTATCATGTGCTCACGTGTGATCTAAGGCAATAAAAAAACTCTATATGTGATTCTATCATGCTCATATGTGTGCTAAGGCAGTCAAAAAATTGAATATGTGATTATAGCATGTTCATATGTGTTCTAAGGCATCTAAAAAAACTCTATATGTGATTCTACCATGCTCAGATGTGCTTTAAGGCAGGCAAAAAACTATATATGTGATTCGATCATGCTCGTATGTGTGCTAAGGCAGTAAAAAAATTGAATATGTGAATATAGCATGCTCATATGTGCTCTAAGGCAGGCAAAGTCAAAAATTTTATATGTGATTCTATCATAAATGATATATAACATGTTCATATGTGTTCTAAGGCAGTTAAAAAACTCTATATGTTATTATAGCATGCTCATATGTGTGCTAAGGCAATCAAAAAACTGAATATGTGATTATAATATGCTCATATGTGTTCTTAGGCAGTCAAAAAACTGAATATGTGATTATAGCATGCTCATATGTGTTCTAATGCAATCAAAAAAACTTTATATGTGATTCTATCATGCTCATATGTGCTCTAAGGCAGACAAAAAGTTTTATATATATATATATATATATATATATATATATATATATATATATATATATATATATATATGTGTGTGTGTGTGTGTGTGTGTGATTCTATTTTGCTCATATGTGTGCTAAGGCAGTCAAAAAATTGAATATGTGATTATAGCATGTTCATATGTGTTCTAAGGCATATAAAAAAACTCTATATGTGATTCTACCATGCTCAGATGTGCTTTAAGGCAGGCAAAAAACTATATATGTGATTCGATCATGCTCGTATGTGTGCTAAGGCAGTAAAAAAATTGAATATATGAATATAGCATGCTCATATGTGCTCTAAGGCAGGCAAAGCAACTTTATATGTGATTCTATCATGCTCATATGTGTGCTAAGGCAGTAAAAAAATTGAATATGTGATTATAGCATGTTCATATGTGTTCTAAGGCATTTAGAAAAACTCTATATGTGATTCTACCATGCTCAGATGTGCTTTAAGACAGTCAAAAAAACTATATATGTGATTATACCTGAGAGGGACCTGGAATCGAAGATCCCCTATCCTGAACAGCGGCTTTGATCTCATTTCGGAGAAAGGGGGCGACGGTGTATTGGAAGTAGTTATTCAGTGATTCATTAATGATCTCGCGTACATCATCACCGGAAAGAATAGTCGGCTGCTTGGAGCTTATGTCGGCGCAAGAAGTCGGTGAGCCGTAACTGGAAGAACCAATAACTGGTGAAGTGTTCATATTACTCCCAAACCCGAACACACGACCTTTTTTGGGTTCACCTGCTGCAGTCACCCATGCTGTAGGATCAAATGATGGATGTTGAGTAGCGTCTTCGCCATATCGCTCTACCATCAGTTGCTCATATGCCTCCTACAAAATAATGTTTAAAGTATTCATTAATAATTAATGATAACATTATGATAACTTGCATATATATTACAATGATTATTAATAGAATTAATACATACCGTTGTCGTTCTCGCCTTCTCTGATACGAAGACTCCTGTGGTCTTCCGTTTATGTGTTTGTACAAACACATCCTTATATGGTACACTGGCTCCTTTTTCTGCTTCCTGCGAAATTAAATGACAAAAGATTTAGTACACAAGTTTGCAACAATACTTATAAAATTAATATTATATATTGATGAGTTACCATTTTCTTTAGGTGGCTCCCAAATGTCTTAGATCCACCTGTGTGTAGATGGGCTTCGGGCATCTTCGATCGATTTTGTGAAGCCTTCGCAGAGCGATTTTTAAATGCATCTCCCGTCCACTTATCGCACATTTCATCCCAGTAATCTCTCCTGATAGTAATAGGACCATGGCCCTTCCACAGTAATGGATCATCTACTACGCCAGATTTTTTTTTTGCTGCAGTCTTCATAGTGTGCAGCATGTCTGCAAATCGATTGGCAGTCACCTTCTGCCACACCTTCCTTGCATCATTTTCTTCCACCGTAGTTGCAAAGCGATTCGAAGCCTACAAATATTTTCAGAAAGTTAGTAGACATTGCTTAAATAAATTAAATATGAAACACATTAACTATGAGGAACAACTGTATACCATGAATGAGGACCACAATCTGTCTAACACCTCCTTTGGGTACTCTTTCCATTGAGCAACTGGTCCTGGTAGATGTTGAAGAAGTGAATTCCTAATCTCCCGTACTACTTCTTGTGGCTCAAACCTCGTGCTGCACATGAATTGTTACACAGTAAATATCAATATAAAATATTTAAAAGATATGCAATAATTGAAAACAAAATACTTACGGTCGATTATCGATATACACTATTCGAATGAGTCTTCTTGTGCCAGCCTGAGAAGACCATGTTTCCTGTGTTGGCTGTTGACTTGTGTGATCAACTGGTGTAGGTGGGTCGTGTACAGGCGCAACATCATCTGTAAAAAAATACATTAGAAATTCTCAGAATGTGCATTTGAACTAATCAAGCATCTAATTAGTTATATGATATACCTATCACAGAAGCCCGTGAAGATGAAGGTTGAGTCTGGGTACTACTGGATGAGCGACCACTATAACCTCCACGAACCATATTCTAACAAATAACATATGTCATACAATACATTCAAATAATTCACATCAAGTATTACAATGCATTCAAGTCATTCACATCAAGCATTGCAATGCATTCAAATAATTCAAATCATTGACATCAAGTATTGCACTAATTCAAATCATTCGTTAATTGCACAAATTTTTAATCATTCACACCAAGTATTGCAATACAACTCACATCAAGTATTACAATGCATTTAAATAGAGGTTTGTAGTATAAGATTTTGCTCACTAGCTTGAGAATTCTTCCTCGTCACTAGTTTGACTTTCTTCTTCTTCTTCTTCTTTTTCTTCTTCTTCTTCTTCTTCTTCATTGTTTGCCCATCCACTTGGTATATCATTTGGATCACATTCCTCTATGAATGTTTCATCAGCCAATGGAGATATGACATGCATATCATGCGCAACATCGTGACCATAAGCGAAGTCACAGACATCATCTGATTGATAGTAATCACTGTCTTCAGCTAACTCATCTTCCTGTAACTGATCATACTCGGGGTATAGTTTGGATTTCACCTTGCAAACTGCCCACCATTCATTTCTATCTGACTTTTTTATACTCGGATATGAAGTATAATAAACTTGTTGAGCTTGCGAGGCTAATATGAATGGTTCATATGTTCCAAACCTGGATTTATGATTCACCTCCACAATGCCTGAAGCTTTGTCGAGTCTTGTTGCAGTTGGATCAAACCAATGACACTTGAATATCGTAACCCTGTTATTCATGCCTAAGTAAGTCAACTCCATTATTTCTTCTGAGGATGCCCACATGACGGGCATGATATGTCATTTTCCTGCTCCTTGAAATACAACATGCAGTGATTTGGACAAGCATCAATCCTTTTGTAACCCATACCTAGAGCGTTGACCATAACTTTCGCACGATAGAAATTTTGTGGCAATTTCTCATCTTTAGGCAACATACTCTTCACAATCATGCACAAACGGTCAAAACATGATTGACTCAAATTATACTCGGACTTCAAATTCATTAGTTGAAGAACTGCAGACAAGATAGTGTGACTCTCACAACCGTTCCAAAGTGGCTCATCAGCATCTCTAAGTAAATCATAAAATCTACTAGCTGCATCGTTTGGTGATTCTTCATCTACGGCAGTTCTTACATCACTAGAACTCATAGCAGAACCCAGTTCTGTTCCTGCAGCATCAAATATCAAATTCGTATATGGATTATCGTGCACCACATTCACCTGTGCATCAAAATCGTTTCTAAATTCTTCTCCATGAAACGTCCAGTTCTGATAATCACTCACAAAACCCTTCCTGTATAGGTGATGTCTAACGCCATGAGGTTCTACAAATCGATTATTCTTACAAATCTTGCAGGGACACCTAATCCGACCTGTGGGATCTACCGTACTGACACTTGCCGTTGCAAATTCAATAAAATTATCGACACCATCCATATATTCATGCGATAACTCATTGTCCACTAACCTACGGTACATCCATTCACGGTTTGCAGTCATTCTGTCGTATGATGTTACGAATAGTATCCTAACCAGTTAAAAGAGAACCATCAGAATGCTATGATGAACAAAATATCAAATTTATCATGCAATATATGATGTCATACAATCACAAGAATTATGATGCATGCATTGATAACTTAATATTTTCATGTGCAAACTATTCATGACACGATACATTCATTTGAAGCATGCTTTCAGTATACAATTTCACATGGAAGACATAATCAAATTGAAAGTAACAACATGTAAGCATGGATACAATCACATCAAACATTGCAATACATCGAAATAATTCATATCAAACAAATGTCAAACATGTACCTGCAGCAAACACACTTTAATATCCCACTAACTACTACCATGCATAGCATGGACTCCGTACTCCAAAAATAAGAACACTTCCATTCTCATACATTAAAATCATGCTCAGCATGATTTCCGAACTCCAACAAAGCAGTCCTAGATATCAACAACTAAGTGAGTGTGTGAACAATAAAGTGTTACATTCAATAAATTAAATAACATGTGATGCGCTTGCATCACTTACTCACCACGGGTATTTACCCGATTTGCATTGTTTTTGTCACTTACTTACCACGGGTGGCGGGGCACAAGCGAGTTCCGTTGAGAAATCTGCAAAAAACACTGTGTTAAAATGAATATTGAAGCTAATTAGGGAAACACAAACACTTATGCAATGCAAAAAACAACTAAACTGTTGATGATATATCTAATGATGAAATGCGATGAAATAAAGTGAAAAAGAAGCATTGATGATATATTTTTTTAAACTAGCGTCTTCCCCTAAAAAAAAGGGAGAAAAATTATAAGTGCACTCTGAACCTTGTTTTTGAAGCTTGAACATCAATGTGCACAACTCAACTTGCAATCTATTTTTCTTTTCTTGTTTTCATAAATGTGGACGTAAATCAACATCAGAAATTTTTAGAATTGAATAATGAGAAGTTTTCAAAGTTAATAATCTGTATAATAATAATAATAATAACACAAAAAAAAAACATTATTATTAAGCACATTAGTGGTAAGTCGATTTAGAAGGTACATGACCATGTGAAAAGCTTCATTCAGCAAAAGTTTTGGGACTCCATTGTTTTCTGAGGTCTAGGAAATTGTTGGTGTCTCCAATTCTCTATTGGGCAATTGTCAAATAGGTTTAAAATAAGTTCCAACCTTACACTGTAAATCCTTCATCATCCAGACATCTACCCATTAAATGCAGAAAAAGCAATCATATCATTGAAAGGCAAACTATGAATTCATAGCATGTACTAGAAACGTAAATTTATCAAATTACACAAGCATCACACACTTGTTGAAAGCTAAGTTCCTCGTGTTGTCCATTACAAATCAATGACTACCTAGTAGTAACAATCAGAAACTAGACAAGTTCTAAGTTTTAACCACCTTACCTTCCACATAAAACAAAAGTAAGGTTCTTTTCAAAGAAAAAGAAAAAATTTATTAGAAAGAGAGAATATGATATTCATTTTTTCATTTAGCCATTTGAAATTTTAGCATATTTCTCAAGAGGCTCAATGTAACAACACCCAAAGTGTACGGGCAAGACAACAGATAACCCTTGGGATAAACAAGAAAAACAGAATCAACAAGATAAAGAAAATGGTAGGTAGAATCTCTTAAAATGTAGAAAATTTATAAACTTGAATTTGTATTGTTGCAAGTAAAAAAGTGTAAATTTACTGCTAAATTGGAAGTATATGATACATGAAAGATCAACATGCTAATTGTATACTTCAGTGACACCAATGAGCAGCCAGCTTGCCGAAAACAACAGCAAATCATAACAAAAAAAAAAGACATATCAAGTCCAAATAAAGCACACAACACCTGAAATCACCACAATCTTGATAAATATATTTCATTCAGGACAATTTGCTAAGAAGATGAATTGGAAGGAAGGATTTCCTAAAGTTGAGGGTGCCATGATCCTTTACAGTCGATTGCTGCATAATACACAGAACCAACAATATTTCCAATACTGTTTCTCATTGTAATATCAGACAGCAAAAAGACTGGCATCAATCCTCAAAGAAAGATTCAGTTGTCAAGCTAGGCAACACGTGAAAATAAAGAAAATCTACACAAAAAAATCATTCAAATCTGGTCCATTTAGATCTAAATTAGTTAGCCAACTATCTCAAATACACAAGGAATCCACAAAACCAGATAACAGACATGAGTGCATAAAATTTTGCATTCTGGAGGTCCTGGAAATGGTTCAGAGGCCTCAGAAGTAAAGAAACACTAACGACAAATGAAGAAGAAGAAGAAGAAGATTACCTGCGCGTCGCCGGGCGGTGGCGGGAGGTTGACGGGGAGCGACAGCTGGCGAGCGGTGGATGGGGAGCGATGGCTGGCGAGCGGCGGCGGCCGGACGGTGGTGAGAGCCGACGGGCGGCGGGAGCAATACAGCGAAACAGGAAAAAGAGAAAGAGGGATGGGATTTACGCGACATTTAGCGACGGCTTAGCGACGGAAACATTCTGTCGCTAAGCCGTCGCTAAATCAAAATACAAAAAAAATGACGGAATATATTCTGTCGCTACGCCGCCGCTAATTAGCGACGGATTAGCGACGACAGAGTTCCCTCTCTAAATCCATCGCTAAAATGGTGTTCTTGTAATAAAAAGTAGCGACAAAAAATGCAGTCGCTAATCCGTCGCTAAGTAGCGACAGATTAGCGATAAAATTTGTTTCCTCGCTAATCCGTCGCGAATTAGCGACAAATTCTATCTCTAGTTAATCTGTCGCTAATTAGCGACGGAAAAAATCCGTCGCTAATTAACAATTTTCTTGTAGTGGTCCTACAGTTGTTGATTGGGTTGCACTATGTTGAGCATATATTGTTATGGCCTCTAAATTGTAACTCTGATCCTCAGCCTGCCTTCATGTGAACTGGGCCTTGATTGAAAAATATGAGTCTGGCTTGCTCTAGCCAAAGCAATGTGACATTGAAAAGTTTCAGTAAAAATTATCCAAATAGCAAGCCCTTTTTGGAGCAGCTATTGAACTAATATGGTGACATATTGTAACTTAAATTGGCCATGCCAAGGTAAGGAACTAGTCACTACCACCATATTGTAATTAATATGCTGACATATTATAACTTAAATTGATTAAATTGATTGCAAGATATGGACATTTTTATACTTGAACTTATATATCATGCATTTCCTATTGTTGTTGACTAAAGATTCAGTTGATTGCCATTCCATGGTAGCTAATGAATTGTGACATTATTGCAGTCAAAGAGTTTGTTGTTAGGCACTCCAATTTATGAGTCCATATAAATTTATTATTTCTCAGTTTCAGTTTTTACTCTATAGACTGCATATAATATTTTATGTCTACTGCAGTTGTGTCATGTTTATGTCTTCACATGCCTCCGAGCGATTTATATTGCTCATGTTTAACATTTTTATGTTTAAGCTTTTATATAATTTACTTGTTTGGTATTGTACAATTTTACAAAAAGTTTTTGACAATGGATAAGAGTTGGGTTAGAAAAGATAGAATGTCTAGAAAGTACGATGAAGGGGTTAGATGAATTTTATTAATTATAGTTTAGCTCATGACATGACCATTGATGGGATGTTGAAGTGTTCATGTACAAAATGTTATAATTCATTGTATCGAAGTCGAGAATTGGTTAAAGAGCATATGATAATATATAGGATGATGAAAAGTTATATTGTGTGGTATAAGCACGAAAAGAGTATAGTGTCGACATTTAAACATGAGCACATGCTAAGAACTGAAGATGATCAATTAGAGAATGATATGAAAGGCATTCCATATCATAATATGGTGGATCTGCAGCATATCATATTTGAAAACCAAGCCCCGATTGAAAAAGTTGGTCAAGAGATTTTAGAAGAAAGTGAGTTACCCAATGCCAGCGCTTCTGATTTATATAAATATACATATGAATTGGGCAAAGCTTTATTTCTTCATTGTAAAACTCATACAATATCAGCTTTTTTTGTCAAACTTTGGCATATCAAAATCCTTTGAGGGTGGAGCAACAAGTCATTTGAGATGTTACTTAAATTGATAAGAGAAGTGCTTCCAAAGAAGTCGAGTTGGTCATATAAGTTCTCTTAGCGCAATAGGATTATTTTAAGCTTGAGATTGGACTACAAGAAAAAATCATGCTTGTCCGAGAGACCATATGTTGTACTATAAAGAGTTAGAGTTCAAAGATAAGTATGATGTTTATGAAATTTCATGACAAAAGAATCCATAAGCTAGTGCTAAAAAAAGAATTCTAGAAAAGGTTTTGCGATGATTTCTTTTAAAACTAAGACTCTAACATTTGTACATGTGCAGGAAAACTGCAACAAACATGAGATGGCATTATGAGAAGCACACTAAAGATGAGGTGTTAAGACATCCTGCTGATTCTATAGCATGGAAACACTTGAATGCAATGTATCCAACATTTGTAGAGAACAGTCAAAATGTCTGACTTGCTTTAACAATTGGTGGTTTCAATCATTTTTGCAACATGAGTCTTGGACACAACACGTGGTTGATTATTCTTATCCCTTTAAATATGCTTCCATGGGTAAAAATGAAGCAGTCAAACATGATCGTCTTGTTGCTTATACATGATCCTTCATGTCCTAAAAATGCCATAGATGTTTATATGAGACCTTTGGTTGATGAGCTAAATGAGTTATGGGAAGAAGGGTTGAAAATATATGATTCTTCAAAAAAAGACATTTGAATTGTGTGCGTCTTTGTTATAAATAATACATGACTTTTTAAGATATGGTATGGTATCGAGTTATAGCACTAAAGGTTATAAGACTTGTATTATATGCCAAGATAGTACTTGTAGCGTGCATTTGAAACATAGTACTAAGATTTGCTATATGGAAAACCATAAATTCTTATATGAAGAACATCAGTTTCGTAGGAACAAAAAAGGGTTTAATGGTACAATTGAACTTAGAGGAGCTTACACCCTATTAACAGAAAAAGAGGTTGTTGAAATGCTAAGTCATATTATAAATACACTTGGTAAGAATCATACTAAAACTAAAGGAAAGCGGAAGATGAATAAAGCTAAAAGAGCATCAAATGAGGAGGAGATGCCAACATTTTCTAGTAACTGAAAGAAATTGAGTATACTCTACAGCTAACATATTGGTCTGAGAATAAACTCAAATACAGTTTAGATGTTATACATATTCTAAAAATGTATGTGATAATGTGCTTGAAACTCTGTTAGACCTTAAGTTTAAATCAAATGATGGTTTGAATGCTCGTCTTGACTTGAAGGAGATGAACATAAGACCCGAGCTTGGGCCACAACAACATACCTATAATAACAAAAGAATTATTTCTCCTGCTCGTTACACCATGTCTAGATTTAAGACAGAAATATTTCTCAAGATTTTAGAGGGCATTAAAGTTTCTAAGGGCTACTCCTCTAACATTGCAAGGTGTGTGAATGTCAAAGATCGAACGATATTTGGGCTAAAAAGTCATGATTCACATGTCATTATATGCAATAGTTTCTACCTCTTGTTGTTCGGAAGACACTGCCTAAAAAGATAACTTCCATCTTGATTGAACTTAGCTCATTTTTTCGAGAATTATGCTTTAAAGTTTTGCGGGTTGAGGATCTTCAGCGTTTGCATGAGAGCATTCCAGTAATTTTGTGCAATTTAGAGCAAAATTTTTACCTACATTTTTTTTATGTTATGGTACACTTGCTCATGCACTTGCCTTCAGAGGCAATGCTTGGTGGACCTATCCATTATCGTTGGATGTATCCAGTGGAAAGTTATGAGCCAAGTGATTTGTTAAATTATATTCTATCAAGGTGTAAATGAATTAACCGAGGAACCTGTACACACTCAAAACTCATGCACGTAATCGAGCTCACCCTGAAGGTTACATTGCAGAAGACTACCTCGCATATGAATGCCTCGCATTTTGCTCAAGGTACTTAGGAAATGTTCAGAGTGATTTTGTCGAGTACTACGGTGCAAGGTGTGGATCGTTGATGATCTGTTGTATACTTGAAGCATAATTGTGTTGGAGCCCATTGCACCAAAGGCATTGATCTTAGTGAGGCAACTCTCATTTTAAAGATAGCGCATTGAACGTGTGCCTCTGATCCTACCCAGTTGTCATTTTGTCCGACCCTCTATTTATCTTCTTCTAACATCTTAACCATCCTAACTTGTGAGGAAGAGTTTCCATGGCATGAAATTATTGTTAAATGACTTGTTCAGGTCTAGAAGGCACAATAGCATGAATTTATGGTCACCAAGGCAACTTGACGGTACTCCAAGGGGGGACTTGATTTTTGGTTAACCAGTAAGGTTGAGTAGGCAGAGTTTCAAGTCAGATTGCCCCACCCGCGGTTTTCCTCGCTTCGGTGACGGTTCCTTATACAACAACAACTACGCCTTCATCCCAAAACAATTGGGGTCAGCGATATGAACCAAAAAAGAAATTCATTTATAATAAAAAAAAATAATAAAAAAAAGACAATGTTTCCTTCAAAAATATATATACAATGACAATGTGAGACATGCGATAGACCCTGAGGATGGCTTGGGTTGACGACACCTACACAACCCGCCACAGTAATAAGATATTCTCTTGGATAGCGATCATTGATCATCAAATATAAAAACTGCTAACCATGAATGATGGCAGAGCCGCAGAGCAGATACAGTGATTGGGCCTGACTACTTCACAAAGTACTCGAACCACACAGAAAAATACTGTGTGACGATTTTCTGTGTTTTTTGTTTCACATAGAAAATCATTGCCCATGTAGCGATCCTCTGTTTGTGTTTTACATGGAAAATCGCTACATGCATTCACTTAACCACACAACAAAAGGAGATATCTCATGCCTGCCAGTAAGTTTATAATTTGTTTTTGTGAGACAGAAGGCAGTGTAGCACTTGCTCACCCTATTGCAGTGTTCTGGCTTTGACAACCTTGAACGAGAGGTGTTGTTTTTCCCCAACTCTTATCATTCTCTCTGCTGTTCCGAAGAAGTGGTTTTTTCCAAACACTGCATTGAAAATGAGTTGACATCCCACTGCCACATTTCAACACCATTCACAAGAGGATGTTTTTGATAACTCTATCCTCATATTTTGGCAACACATGAAAATGGTGTTTCCATCTCAATGCAAGGCTCCCAAACAGAGCACGTATGTGGCAGGATTGCATCAGCAGACTGAGGAGAAGATCAGACACCTAAGGACGATCCAAACACAATGGTGTAGGAAATGTAGATAACAGAATTAGATGAGGTTTTGACGTGGGTGTTTAAAATAACTTTGTGATTCACATGCCTAGAAAGAAAAGTGCATTTTCAACAAAAAAAAATACGCACTAGCAAGTCTTATTTCAGTTTGACAACAGAATTTGGACAATGATGCTTGACCAAAGTTCAGGTATATCAAGGGAGGTACTCTTTTGAGGGGTCCAGCCAAACCCTCATACTCGGAAGCAGATCAGGTCATGCTGAACATGAGCGTTTTTTCTCATGCCCACATCGTGGCCGTCTGTTTGTATTTTAGATGAATGCCACGTGGTTTGGTTGACTTTTGAGCTTTTTAAAATGCAAATCGGATGGCCACGATGTTAGCATGAGCAAAAACGCTCATGTTCAGCATGACCTGATCTGCTTCCCTCGTACTCTCACAGTTAATACCTGGTGCCTTTCTCCTTTTGTACTTCTAAATGTCTTCATTTTATTTAATAAAAAATAATTTTGAGAACAAAAAAAAAATCTATTATTAGGGTGCATTTGTGTGGCAGGGGAAAGATATATTTTCCTTAGTAAAACAGGAGAATCTTCCTATCAAGAAAGGCCATCAGCCTCCCATTAGTAGGAATTGCCAAAACATGGTTCTTACAAAATTTGTAGTCAAAATATGGCATTGGAAATGGAGTTGCCAAAAAAACATCTCTAATAATTGGTGTTGATGTGTTCTTGGGGTTGTAACTCCATCGTCAATGCAGTGTTTTAGCAACATCCACCGATCCAAAACAACAGAAGGTATTGAGGAAAGTGCAACACTGCTTCCAAACTGCAGAGGGTGTTGGGAAGACGGCAACACAACACTAAATAGGAGGTTGTGTTGTGGTTTCCCCGTGATCTCACAATCTCTTTCTTTCTCCCATGTTGCCGAGTCTTGCTGTTTGTGAAACAATGCATTGGGAATGGTGTTGGCAGCCCCAACACCATTCACAAGAGGATGTATTTGGCAACTCATCTCTCAACATCACACATTGGCAAAAACAATATTTTGGCAACACACTGAAACTGTGTTTCCATCCCAATGCAAGGCTCCCAAACATAGCCTTAAAGACTTCAAAACAGAGCTTCAATTTCGTCATTCAACCTCTCCATGCAGCTTTGTGTGTGGAGGCAAACGTACCCTTAACAAGGTTGCAAGCCAGAGCAACAAAGATGGACAACTAAGCAAATAAGAAAAGGACAAGAAGATCATAACAAAATCATGGATCAACATTGTCAAGGATAAAGAGTTTGATCAAATTACACAAGATCTTCATACATTTAACGTATCAGCAAAACAGATGCACCAAATATACAAGCGAATACTTGTTACAGACACGTATGTACATATCTTAAGTCAAAAAGACATAGCCAGCTTACAAGGACTTTGACAGATGCATTATTGATTAAAAGACTAACGCATGTTTATGCCAAAAACTCTTCTTCCTTAAAAATACCTCGATTATTCTGGCTAACTTGGGATAATTAGCTCACTGAACTGTAGCTTCTTCACACATAAGTAGAGCCAAAAATTTTAAAAACTCAAATTGGTCTAGGAGTTGGCTAGAGCAACCTCCGGATGGTAGTGAAGCATTTCCTCCCACATCATCTCTCTGATCACTTCCTCACTTAGGTCTTCGTCTATGTCAAGAACAACGGGTACCTGTGCCACAGGATCAAGTTTTGGATAGTAGAGAGGCGACATGTACGGATGCTGGAGTGCCTCAGTGACAGTAATTCTCTTCGAGGGATCAAATACAAGCATCCTCTGTAGCAAGTCAATAGCCAAAGGATCGGCATGTGGATATAAACATGCTAATGGTGTCCCAGGAGAGAAAGGGAGGGAGTTCAAGTACTTCCGAGCCCTTGGGTTGTCAATGAATTCAAAGTTAGAATCATCCATGGTACCCAAGATACTGATTATCCGCTCCAGTTGGTCGAGACACTCTGTCCCAGGGAAAATAGGTTTCCGCCCCAGTAGCTCAGCAAAAATGCACCCAACAGACCAGACATCAATCGAAGGGCCATAATTGTCACAGCAGAGAAGCTCAGGCGCTCGGTACCAGCGGGTTACAACATACTCAGTCATGAATTGTTCTTTGCCACTGCTAGTGCGAGCAAGCCCAAAGTCGCAGATTTTCAAATCACAGTTTGCATTCACAAGGAGGTTACCAGGTTTCAGGTCACGGTGAAGAATGTTAGCTGAGTGCAAGTATTTGAGGCCTCTAAGCAACTGCAAAAAGTATCATATGTTAATAACAGGAATTCATGTAGCTTACTGAAAATAAGGAAACAAACATGCCTTTTAGGAATAAAAGAGAAGTTGTATTGACTACCCCACAGTCATTCATTGGAGCTTTCCCAATCTGCATTCGTTATTAGTTTCCTTATAATTTTGTAGATACTCTAATTCAAAAATGTCACCCGCACCTAGGTTTATCTTTGTTCAAAATGGACTCAGTCAACTTTGACCGAGTCCATTTTGGTTCATTTAAAAAAAAAGAAATTTGTTGTGGGGGTTTGGGCACGATCGCGACCCCGACTCCTCTTCATCCTCCTCCCCTCTCCCCTTGTTAGAAAACGACTCAACACACTATCAATAGATCGAAGCAACAAAAAAGGAAAGAGGAGAAAAATAACCACACCAAGAACAAGGATTTTACGTGGTTCGGCAAGAGTTGCCAATGTTCACGGCTGCACTAAGATCCACTATTAAGATCAAGATACACACATATATACAAAAGACATTGCCCTCTTTAAATACAAAAGGTATAGGACAACCTATTTTGGATAAAATTACAAAACTACCCTAAAAAATTCATAGTTGGATCCACGAAAATTAGAGATTTATATCAAAGTAGAAATCAGGTTCCACAACACTCCCCCCCCCCCCCCGACTCTGACTCTTCTCCCTCCCCCTCCCCATCCTAGATTATTAATTTGATTTATTGCATGAATTTATGCATGATGAATTGATGATATGATAATTGTTTTTATGTCATTAGTGTTAACTTAAAACTATTAAAAATTATACCTCCCCACACCCAAATTTTTTAAAGTGTTGCATCGCCTCTTCCATATGACATAGAGTCAATAACATGACCTATATGCAACAAGGACCTTTGTAAATTCTATAGAATGTTTGTCTCATGTATTACACACCCTAATTAAGATTACTATGAAGATAAGATATTGAGGTGTTTGCCCCTCATGATTAGAGATACAAGGGGTCCTGGATGCTCTATCTTCTTTCTCTTAATCCCTTCCTCTTGTTGTAAGGTACCATTTTACGTTGTATTAGATTCAAATCTCTCTTTCTCTCTCATAGTCCTTTTCTTCTTTCTTTCCTCTTTTCTTCTGTTCTTTTCCTCCCTTTGTTTTCTTTCTTTTCCTCTTTTCTTGCTCCGCTTATCCCTTTTCCTTTCTTTTTTCTCTTTTGTTCCTCATGTTTCTTTCTTTCGACTCCGTTTTTCTTCCTCCCTGTTTTTTTCCTCTGAGCATGATGACATATCACAGACGTCACCTTGCACTTGCTCACATCAACCCTCGAGTTGCAGACATAAGCATGTTGATGTCACCTGTTCATTTATCAATTGTTTTCCTTGTCGCTGCATAAAAAGCCCTTATTTACAGCCATGGCACAGCTGAACGGTCCCTTTGTTAATTGCCTTCACCTAGTTGATAATGGATATATACTGGACTTAAATTAAAGTGCTGAAAGTCTTTAATCAGGTTTACTTTTTTAGCAAATATAAATCTAATTAACCCTGATATAGACTGGTTATAGTATTGAAAGGTCTTTAACCAGATCTGCCTACTTAGATAACTTTGGATCCACTATAGTGCTGAAAAGTCTTCAACAGATCCAAGTATCTATTGGAGCAAGTGGATATGGGTCTTTAACCAGATCTGCCTACTTGGATAACTTTGGATCCACTATAGTGCTGACAAGCCTTCAATGAATCCAAGTATCTATTGGAGCAAGTGGATATGGGTTGAGGTGAGATCCAAATGGTGGTTCAAATGATCCAGATAGACCCAAGTAAAGGATGCACCTAATGAAGTTGGAGGAAGGTTGTAGAAGATAAACTCATATTTTGTTTCCTCTTTTCATGGTGGTATCCCTTGTTTTATGCAATTAATGTATCTTTCCTATATATGAATGAGATCGGACAGCCTCACTCCTTGTGAGAGTGAGAATCCTTCGAGAGTGGATGTAGGTTGAGAACCAACCAAACCACTATAAGCCCGTGTGTTCCCTGCATTTTGTCTTTTCTTTGTCTCTCATACCTCCGTATGGTATTAGAGCCGTAAGAGAACTGTGTGTGATTCATCAAACCTGTGTGAAGAACAAAGATTATCTTCTTGATCTCTTTTCTGCTTGTCCTCGTATTACTGTGGTGTGCAACCAGGTGTTGGCGTGATCCAGGTGCTTGAGCAGTCATGGCCAGGTTGCTGGTGTGACTGTATGGCTGTTGCCTAGTTTTGCTGCTTCCAAAGTGCTGTGCTGTGGCTGTTAACTGTGTGCAGTTGTGTTGTGATCAGGGTGCTGTCATAGAGTGCTGCTGTTTTTTGGTTGCTGGATGATCTTCATGGCTTCTTTAAGGACAGGAACGCATTTGCTAGTTTAGTATCGATTAAACTCGATAGAAATAATTATCTTTTATGGCGCTCCCAAATTGAATCCATTATGTTGAGTCAAGACTTGTTGAAATTTGTTGATGGATCGTTTCCTTCTCCCAATAAGTACCTAGATGAGGCTTCCAAAAATCCTAATCCTGAATTCCTAACATGGTGTTTTGGCCTTAAGCTGGATAAAGGCCACAATCAGCGAGCATGTTCTTGGTCAAATCATAGGCATGCCAATTGCCGAAGATGCTTGGGTAGCATTGGAGAAATCTTATGCATCCTAGTCTAGCTTGTGTATCACACAGTTGAAAGATCAACTTAGAGATGTTAAGAAAGGCGGTGATGATATGGTTGCCTATTTGAATCAGGTTAAATTGTTGGCCAACTCCCTTGCTGCTGCTATTGAACCAATTGATGATGATTTGGTTCAATACGTGATAAATGGGCTCTCATCTGAATATGAGAGCTTTATTACTACGGTGACTGCTAATAAAAATTTACTATCTTTCTATGACCTTTATGGCATGCTTCTCAACCAAGAGAGAAGAGTTGAGATGATATGATCTCGATCTTCAAGCAGTGAATCAAATTCTGTTGTTTTCTATACTCAAAGAGGAAGAGGTCATAATAATAATGAGAGGAAACTATAATGATAAAGGAAGAGGTCGGTCTCAAGGAGGTGGTCGAGGTCATCATAATCAGAATCATGGTGGAAGTAATAGAGATGAGATCATGAGAATCAAGCCAATCAAGGTCATGGAAATAATCGGAATTCCAATAATGTTACCTGTCAATATTGTGGTCATCCTAACCACACCTCTCGACAATGCTTTGACATTGCACGAACTTTCTCGGCCATTGTTGTGTCTTCTCAACAGGGTCATCCTTGGTACCCGGGCACCCGTGCGACACACCATGTTACTGGTGATGATGAAGATATGGTGCACAAGACCGAATACTCAGGACCAGATTCAGTGATGGTTGGAAATGGGGCTTAGCTGACAATCTCTAACGTTGGTAATCTTCTACTTCCTTCCAAACATAACTTTATTTTGTGTGATGCTTTACATATTCCTGGTATAGCTCAAAATCTCATTTCAGTTGGGCATTTCACAAGAGATAATGACTGCACCTTTACCTGTAATAAATCTGGTTTTGTCGTAAAGGATCATCAGACAGAGGATATTCTAAATCAAGGACTGATGCATGATGGACTCTACCCGTTCATGACTGTTAAAATGTATATATATATATATATATATATATATATATATATACACACACATGAGTGTATATGTATATATTATATATTTTTGTAATTGTTTTATTATTGTAATATGTTTTGCCCATGTAGAAGCATTTTGGTAATTTTCACTTATGTAATAGGTATTGCCCATTAGGGGCAGTTTTGTCTTTGTACAACAACTACGCCTTCATCCCAAAACAATTGGGGTCGGCGATATGAACCAAAAAAGAAAATCATTATGGGTCTTCCACATGAATCCTTCTCCTCCAATCATTTTTATCCAATGCCATGTCCTCGGTGAGGTTCAAAGCATTCATATCCTTTCCTATCACCTTCATCCATGTCTTCCTAGGCCTACCCCGACCTCTTTTAACTAATATATTTTCCCATTTCTCCATCCTTCTAACTGGAGCATCATTAGGCCTTCGCCGAATATGTCCAAACCACCGTAAACGATTCTCTCTCATCTTCTTTTCAATGGGTGCAACGCCTACCTTCTTACGTATCTCCTCGTTCTGAATCTTATCTTTTATTGTATTTCCACACATCCATCTCAGCATACGCATCTCAGCTACACTCATTTTTTGAATATGATGTCTCTTGGCAGCCCAACATTCCGTACTATATAGTAAAGCGGGCCTAATAGTCGTCCTATAAAACTTTCCCTTCAACCGCAATGGCATTCTACGATCGCACAACACTCCAGTTGCACTTTTCCATTTCATCCACCCAACCTTTATCCTATGATTTACATCTCCATTAATTTCTCCATACTTTTGAATGATAGATCCCAAATATTTGAAACAATCATCCACCGGTATTTCTTGCTCACCAAGCTTCACTACACTCCCATCACTACTTCGTTGCTTACTAAACTGACATTCCATGTATTCTGTCTTACTCTTACTCAACTTAAAACCTCTTGCTTCCAATGTTTGTCTCCATAATTCTAACTTAGCATTAACCCCAACTCTAGACTCATCAATCAAAACAATATCATCAGCAAACAACATACACCACGGCACATTTTCTTGAATTGATCTCGTAAGCTCATCCATCACTATAGCAAATAGGAAAGGGCTTAAAGCAGATCCTTGATGTAACCCAACCGTTATAGGAAAATTGGTTGTCACCCCTCCACAAGTGCGGACATTGGTTACTACTCCTTCATACATATCCTTAATTATACTAATGTACTTGAGAGAAACACCTTTCTTCATCATTGTCCACCAGAGAACATCCCTAGGTACTCTATCGTATGCCTTCTCCAAATCAATAAAAACCATATGCAAATCTTTGTTTCTCTCTCTATTTCTCTCAATAAGTTGTCTAAGAAGATGTATAGCTTCCATAGTTGATCTTCCAGGCATAAAACCAAATTGATTCTCCGATATCATGACAACCTTCCTCAACCTAGACTCAATCACCCTCTCCCAAAGTTTCATAGTATGACTCATGAGTTTTATACCACGATAGTTTGTGCAATCTTGTATATCACCCTTATTCTTATATAGAGGCACCAAAGTACTCTTCCTCCACAAATTAGGCATCTTATTTGTCTGCCAAATCTTGTTAAAAAGATTTGTCAACCATTCTAAACCTTTCTCTCCCAAGCATTTCCAAGCCTCGATAGGTATACCATCTGGGCCAACTGCCCTTCTTGATTTCATTTTCTTCAAAGCCTCTGCAATTTCTTTCTTTTGAATCTTGCGCATGAAGTCACGATTCATCTCATGAAAAGGAATAGAGAAGTCTCCAAGATCTTGAGCATGACTTTCATTAAATAGCTTATCAAAATAATCTTTCCATCTCTCCTTAATCTCCTCATCTTTGACTAAAACCCTTTGCGTTTCATCTTTGATACATCTAACCATACCCAGATCCCTCGATTTCCTATCTCTCATCTTTGCAAGCCTATAAATATCCTTCTCGCACTCTTTGGTATCCAACTTGTCAAGTTTTGTCTTTGTACATTGTTTTTTATTTTTTGTCTTTTCCCTTTTTTATGAGGGTATATTGAACAAAGTCCAATATAGTCATTGGGATCTCCCCAACGGCTTTATTTATATCCGTTGGGAGCATCCCAATGGCTATATGGCCTCTTGTAATGCCTATTTAAATGGGTTAAAACCCTCTCTTGTTTCTTAATGTTTTTCTAAGCATTCTCTCGTAATAAAGATCAATGTTTTTAAAGTGTATTTATGTTGTTTTGTATTCCCATTAGTGGCTATTGTAATCTTGTGTATTTGCCATTGATTGGCTTGTGTATTGTCCCTTTGTGGACTTGTATTTGTACACATTTAGACTCTTTGTTGCCATTATATGCACTTTGTGCTTGTGTAGTGTCTTAGTGCCTTTGTATTGTCCCTTGTAGGACTTGTACTTGTGCTTGTGCACATTGTAGTTTGTTTTCCGTTTGATTTCATTACATGGTATCAGAGCCAAAATATTCATCTTGGTATTTGACTTCTTGTGATAGATTCGGGATTCGTTGAATAAGGGAATCTTAATCCGATAAGTATTTTAAAATATTTGTTTATTCTTGTTTTGTTGTCTATCTCATGAATTTTGTATGAAAAAGCATTTGTTTATGATTTTTTAAAAGAAAATTTATTAAAAAAAGTTGTTTGTTTGTTGTTCCTTTTGAAAGCTTTTTGAAATATTCTGTGTTTGATTATAAGCACATGATTAAGCTCTTTGAAATTTCTTTATATATGTTTTCTTGTTTTTTCAAATGTTATTTGTGTTTTTTATCCTTATCTTGGACTTAGTTGAACTTGTATTGGTGGTCTTTTTCAATCTTGTTTAATATTTTAAAATGATTTGAAATATTTATTTTAATTTTATTTAATGGTTTTGTGTGTTGTTCACACGCACAAGTATGATCTTATGAGATTTTGCTTAACTTGTGTTTGATTTTTCTTTGACGTACTTGTATGTGAAACCTAGAATACTTTATGTATTTAAAGTGTTAAGATTGTATTTGGTTGGGTCTTAGTTATCATGAATATCTTGTTATTTTTTGGAACTTTGAATACATAATTTTTTCCCTATGACATATGATCTTTGTGCATTTATGATTGTCTTTCATACACATTGATGAATGAGTTTGTTTATTCGTGCATAAAGTTTTGAGCATGATTTCTTCATGCATAACTTGTTCTTTTATGGGAATTATGTGCTCATCCTTGAGGAATTTATGTTGAACTCCTCTGAGGTTTATGAATGCATTTTAAATGTGCATTTTAAAAACTATTAAAAATATTTATGTTTGAACACTCTCTTGTTGTCTATTGTATGTCCTTGGTAGCTCATTTTGTATTCCTTTTGTTCTTAAAAATATTTATGTTATTGTGTGCTCTCTTCTTGGCCCTTTTAGTGGTGCTGGAGGAAAATTTACCAGCCTTGAGTTTTCAGATTTTTTAAAGATACAAGGCATTTTTCATCGTCTCTCCTGGTCATACACGCCCCAACAAAATGGACTTATTGAACGAAAACATAGGCACACGGTTGAGCTAGGTCTCACTATGTTTTTTCTTGCGACACTGCCTCTACATTTTTGGGTTGATATGTTTCAGATTGCTGCCTATTCTATAAATTGTATGTCATTGTCCAGATTGATTTTAAATCTCCATTTAAGATTTTGATGAACAAAAGGCCTGATTACAATCAGATGAATACTTTCGGGTGCACCATTACCTTAATATGGTTCCCTACAGGAAACACAAGATGCAACTCAAAATTAAAGCATGTGTTTTCATTGGATATGGGATCCAACACAAAGGTTTTTACTGTTATGACCCTGTTACTAAGCGAACCTTTGTGTCCCATCATGTGATTTTTTATGAGATAATTTTTCTTTATGCTGGGACCCAAGAAACTTTGACTACCGGAGATGTTGTAAAATGGATATCCCAGAAAGAAAAGTCCCTTATTCATGCTATAGGTCAAAGTAGAAATCCAACAAGTTCCGAAGTCACCCAAAAATCTCTTCCAATTTCCCTACCAAACCTTCAAAATATTGCAAATAGAAATAACCCAAATCATGATCAAATTGATCATATTGAGTCTGAAACCAACCTAACAGTTGGTCTAGATGAACCTGATCCAAATTCTCCTGAAACCATACACGAACCCAACCCTCCTGTCACACAACCTATTCTTCAGACCCATCCCATGACCACCAGATCACAGGATAGGACACATAAACCAAGATTGTTCTTTGCTTCTAAATACCCTTTTTCTGCTGCCCTAATGCATCATCTTGTGTCAGTGAACCTGCCACCTTTACTCAAGCCGACAGAGACCTTAGATGGCTCTAAGCTATGAAAACCGAATTTGAGGCCTTTCTCAAAAATTGTACCTAGACCTTGGTGCCTGACACCCCACATCAAAATCTTGTGGGATGTAAATGGGTATTCAAAATTAAAAGGCATGCTAATGGATTCATGGCTCGGTGCAAAGCCCGACTTGTTGCCAAAGGATTTCACCAAGAAGGGGTTGATTACTTCGAAACCTTTGGCCCAGTCATCAAGCCAACAACGATTCAAGTCATCTTGTCTATCGCTACTCAGTTGGGATGGTCTATCAGGCAATTGGACAACAACAATACTTTCCGGCATGGTTTTTTGAAAGAGACCGTCTAAATGGCTCAACCACAGGGATCTCTTGATCCAAATTATCCATCATATGTTTGTAAACTTCAAAGGGTTATTTATGGGCTTAAACAAGCTCCCAAAGTGTGGTTTGAACGATTGAGTACTTTCTTAAAAAGGTTGAGATTTACTGGATCTCATTCAAGTATCTCCTTATTAAATCGGAAGCTCAAACAAGAAGTCACCTATGTTCTTATTTATGTGGATACGTAATTGTTACTGGCAGCTCCAAATCCAATATTCAAAGCCACACAATGAATTGGCAAATGAATTTTCTATTAAAGACCTCGTGGACCTAAGCTATTTTCTGGGAATTCGGATTGTCAGGACGTCTCATGGTCTATTTTTGACATTACACAATGTGCTTCGATGGAAGGTGCCAAACCAATTAGTACTCCAATTGGTTGTTAATACTCATCTTTCAAAATATTCAGGAAACTTGGTTTCAGATCCAACTTTATATATTAGTATAGTTGGGGCCTTACAATATGCAACAATTACCAAACCCGATTTGAGTTTCATCGTTAACAAAGCATGTCAGTTCATGAATTCACTTAATCAAGACCATTGGAGTGTAGTTAAGTGTATTTTAAGGTACTTAAAGGAAACAATTTTGCATGTGTTATCAATAGAGGAAGATACTACGTTGGGAATAATGACTTATTCTTGTAATGAAATAAAAACAAAGGCAAACAAGAGCCTGTTATAAGCTTACAAGAACACAACCAACCCACAAAAAGAATCACTTATGGATCAATCCGCACCACCCATGCAAGGGCCAAGAGACTAAAAATAAAAGCTTTTGTATTACACAATGCTTGAGAAAGCATGGAGAAGATAAAGGGGAGAACCCCCTACTTATAACAAGAGAAAGAGATAGGGAGCAGCCCAACTAGCTGTCGGGCTGGATCGTTGGGAGCAGCTCCAACAGCTAGTTGGAGTTGTCCCAATCGATACAACAACAACAACAACTACGCCTTCATCCCAAAACAATTGGGGTCAGCGATATGAACCAAAAAAGAAATTCATTTTGGGTTTTCCACATGAATCCTTTTCCTCCAATCATTTCTATCCAATGCCATGTCCTCGGTGAGGTTCAAAGCATTCATATCCTTTCCTATCATCTCCATCCAAGTCTTCCTAGGCCTACCCCGACCTCTTTTAACTAATATATTTTCTCATTTCTCCAACCTTCTAACTGGAGCATCATTAGGCCTTCGCCGAATATGTCCAAACCACCGTAAATGATTCTCTCGCATCTTATTTTCAATAGGTGCAACACCTACCTTCTTACGTATCTCCTCGTTCTGAATCTTATCTTTTATTGTATTTCCACACATCCATCTAAGCATCCGCATCTCAGCTACACTCATTTTTTTAATATGATGTCTCTTGGCAGCCCAACATTCCGTACCATATAGTAAAGCGGGTCTAATAGTCGTCCTATAAAACTTTCCCTTCAACCGCAATGGCATTCTATGATCGCACAGCACTCCAGTTGCACTTTTCCATTTCATCCACCCAACCTTTATCTTATGATTTACATCTCCATCAATTTCTCCATACTTTTGAATGATGGATCCCAAATATTTGAAATAATCATTCACCGGTATTTCTTGCTCACCAAGCTTCACTACACTCCCATCACTACTTCGTTGCTTACTAAACCGACATTCCATATATTCAGTCTTACTCTTACTCAACTTAAAACCTCTAGCTTCCAATGTCTGTCTCCATAATTCTAACTTAGCATTAACCACAGCTCTAGACTTATAAATCAAAACAATATCATCAGCAAACAGCATACACCACGGTACATTTTCTTGAATTGATCTCGTAAGCTCATCCATCACTATCGCAAATAGGAAAGGGCTTAAAGCAGATCCTTGATGTAACCCAACCGTTATCGGAAAATTGGTTGTCACCCCTCCACAAGTGCGGACATTGGTTACTACTCCTTCATACATATCTTTAATTATACTAATGTACTTGAGAGAAACACCTTTCTTCATCATTGTCCACCAAAGAATGTCCCTAGGTACTGTAATAATCAAAAAAAAAAATTATGTTTGGATCCGGGCCGGATCCAGACCCGGATCTGACCCAGGTAAACAAGTCGGCTGCTGCGTGCTTTTAAAAGCACGCAGCGACGAAGGGGGGGAGGTTCTGGAAACCTCCTTCCCCCTCTCGTCTCTCGGTCTCTCTCGTCTCCTTCCTCTGCGTTGCCGACCCGCCGCCACCTGCGACCTCCCTCCGACGCCGACGATGCCGCCACCGGCGACCACCAGGTACGCACCTCCCCCTCTTTCGTTCGCCACTCTCTCTCTCCTCTCTACCTCTCCCGTCTCTATGCTCCCTCTGTCACGGCAGGGGAGGGGCCGAGCCCCTCCTCCCTGCCTCCTGTTACGGTAGAGGAGGGGCTCGCCCCCTCCTCTCTGTTCCTTTTGATCGGCAGGGAGGGGCTGAGCCCCCTCCTTGCCCTTTTGATCGGTAGAGGAGGGGCTCACCCCCTCCTCTCTGTCCCTTTTGATCGGCAGGGAGGGGCTGAGCCCCCTCCTTGCCCTTTTGATCGGCAGGGGAGGGGCCGAGCCCCCTCCCTGCCCTTTTGATCGGTAGGGGAGGGGTTGGGCCCCCTCCCTGCCCTTTTAATCAGCAGGGGAGGGGCCGAGCCCCCTCCCTGCCCTTTTAATCGGCAGGGGAGGGGCCGAGCCCCCTCCCTGCCCTTTTGATCGGCAGGGGAGGGGCCGAGCCCCCTCCCTGCTTCGTGTTACTTTAGGGGAGGGGCTGAGCCCCCCCCCTGCTCTTTGTGTTGACAGGGGAGGGGGTCGAGCCCCTCCTCCCTGTGTCTCCTTTTGACAGCAGGGGAGGGTCAATCCCTCCCTGCTCCCTTTTGACAGCAGGGGAGGGTCGACCCCTCCCTGCTCCCTTTGACAGCATGGGAGGGTTGAACCCTCCCTGCTTCCTCTTTTGGTCAGGGGAGGGGTCAATCCCCCTCCCTGTGCCCTCGTCGTTCAGGGGAGGGGTCGAGCCCCCTCCCTGTGCCTTTTCTCTCTTTAGGCAGGGGCATCACCCCTGCCTCTGTTGTTCTTCGGCAGGCAGGGGCAAGGCCCCCTGCCTCCCTCTTTGTATGTCGTCTGGCAGGTGCGAAGCCCCCTGCCTCCCCTTCGTTGCTGACAGGCAGGGGCTCTGCCCTTGCCTCTCTTCTACTTTGTCAGGCAGGGGCGCAACCATGTTTGCCCTCGCTTTATGAGGGTAGGGGTGCAACCCCCTGCCTCCTCAGAGTCCGCTGACAGCAAGTCAGCAGGGGCTCGCGGCCCCTGCTTCTGCTTCTTGCGCTTATAGCAGGTGTGCATGCGCACGATGCCCCTGCCTCTGTTTCCCTTACGTCAGGGCGGCGATAGTGCCTCTGACTTTCTATTTTGGTATTAGCTTGCTAAGATCGTTACTTTTGCAGCTCGTACGACGGATCCCGCTCGCGCTCTGCGATCCGAGCCCCCAATCGCATATATCCGCGGACGACAGCAAGCTTGCAATTCTCAAAGGTAGGGGAAGATTGCACAGAAGACTTGGACAATTGAATTGAGTTCAATTAACTAAAAAGGACAATTAAATAAATATATATGCATATATATATATATCATATATATTTATACGAGTACACATTTAATTCAAGGACGCAGTTTCGCGATCCTTGTCCTTTACTTTGCCGTTGTGCATCGTGCAAAGGTTCTGCGTTGCAATCCTGCTTACAGTCTTTACTTGCCATCGCGCGTTGTGCGAGGGTTTGAGTTGCACTTCTGCTTACCGCCTTTACTTTGCCGTTGCGCATCGTGCAAAGGTTCTGCGTTGCACTCCTGCTTACAGTCTTTACTTGCCATCGCGCGTTGTGCGAGGGTTTGCGTTGCACTTCTGCTTACCGCCTTTACTTTGCCGTTGCGCCTAGGCTCTTGCTTTTGCATATGTGTTGGTATTGCCTTGCTTTTGCAGATGACGTGCAGGTTCGTGCTCTTTGCGTATGCCTTAAAGGCGTCCTCGTGGAGGATGCAAGAGACATCTATCACTCACTCTTGCGACAAGAGTTCAGTTGGGAGCTGGCGATACATCCTCGTCTAAGGAGAGGGGTACCTCGCAAGGATCCTGGCTCTTCGTGCGTGCAGTACTGCAGAGTCGACTTGAGGTTTCAGGGAGCTGCGCAAAAGCATCAAAGACTGCTCCAAATCGAAGCATTTGGAAGGATGTGACTGGCTGGTTCTGCTTGCCTTTTTGGCATATCTCGGGTGATCCTGAATTGGAGGTTCAAGGGAACTTCTTAGCGGGTGTTCTGTTGAGAGACCCGTATCCCGTCTATCGAGGCCGGTATCGAGTCATGCGAAACATGTAGATACCCCGATAGCAGATGTGATTCGAGATAATCACATGCATCATGTTGGCACAAGGTACTGCTGTTTCAAAAGATAGAGTAAAGTTGATAAACTTTACATTTTTGTGAAACACTCCTGTTGAGGCTTCTATTGAAGAGCTATACCCCCTTCATCCTAGAGTACTTGTAGTCGTGCACGACACGTCTTGTACTGCGATGATCGGATGAGACGGTCGTGCGACCTCGAACAACGCTAAATGCAAAATGCTGTAATCACATAAATGGCCTCACATTCACCTTCACAGGCAAGATGCTCGAGTGGTTTAAAGACCACAGCATAGAATGGGTCGTTAGTTAAGCAACCCCTAACGCACTCGTTCGCTTCTGGTTGTCTGTCAAGGGAGAGGACAGATCGGTACAAAAACTCCAATGGACAGGTTGTTAACAACCACCCCACGGGCAAAGATCCGGCCTCCCCAGTCATTGGAGTTAGGGGATAGGGGCTACACAAGTTAGCTCAACACTTCTGCAGAAGTTGGATGCATCCGTGGCACTGCTTTTCAGCCTCTGGGGAATCCTCTCTCGGCTAATGCCGTCCCCTTTGGAGCGGACTCAACTAGCTATTCGGGTTATCAAAAATACATAGAATAACAGACGCCCGAACTAGTCTCAGTTGTTTCTATGTTTTGCCTGCGCGTACCCGCAGGCCAGTAATTATCAAAACATAAGGTCTGTTCACACTGGTCACGGGTCGTGAGTTTCACTTGCACTACTGATTCACTTGCACTACTGATTCACTTGCACTACTGCTTCGCTTGCACTACTGCTTCGCCTGCACTACTAATTCGTTTGCTTGCTCGATAGTTCAGTTTGCTACTCGTTGAACTGTGCACGCCTGTCAAGGCGTTACTCTAGTTGATTAAACTGCTTACGCAGTTCTTTGCGGAGTAATAAGGAGTTTCTCATACTAGTTAAATGCTTATAATAGTAGCATTATGCCAGTTGCTACATATTAGCATGTGACTTGCTTTATCCTTTGGTCGAACTGTTTGGTGCTTATTGTAGCGTAGCACTTGTTGGCTTGCATCTCTTATGATTGATGTGATTGCATACAGCTTGTAATCTACGAACTGGTGGCAACTAGGATCGATGTGGCTGCTTGTCTTATAAGTTGCTTACATATTGTGATATAAATGTTGTCGTATGATTGCTTATGAATGGTTTGTGATGTAACGGTTTATGCCTTACGATTAATTTAATTACTTGTTGATGGACTGAGCCATTCTATGGTAATTATATGTTTTACGAGCATTGTCATGAGTGCTTGTCTTACTCAGTTGTTTTGTTTGGCTGACGGGTAGAGTTAGTTACCCTTCGCCCATAGAATCAACTGAATTGCCATATCTGCGCGTTCTCACATATGTCGTTTACACATGCTTTGAGGGCCTATTTGAGGATTGTAATATTCCTCGTGGCAATCATACGATGCGTAGGATTATATGCTTCTGCGCGGAGTGATACAATGCATATTGTTGATATACATGCTTGTGCTCATATTGTGGCTAATAACCTCGAGAGCAGTCAACTGTTCGGAGCAGTCGATTGTATAGATGCGTGTATCACCGAGTAGGGTGTCTGACGAGCACCTGATCTCCAAAGGATTATCTGCGAGGGCGTGTATGATCAAGACCAGGTACCCGGCTAGAGTGGTAGATTCTTTGTGAGGATGTACACTGTCCACGAATGGGTAGCCGCAAGGACGGTGAACTCCTATGAGGAAGTGTATGGTCCAAGATCAGGTATACCATCTAGAGCGGAATTACTTGTGAGGTTATACATTTCCCAGACCAGGTGATCCGGCGTTGATCTTGTTGTTGGTATTAGTAGCTATCGACCCCAAGAGCGGTCTTTTGTGTTGATGCGTGTATCGCAATGATTTTCATTGGATATGGCATATGTTGGGGATCGTTTTCCCAAAGGTTTCGCTGTGAGGTTATACATTTCCCAGATCGGGTGACCCGGCTAGAGTGGGAGATCTCTGTGAGAATGTACACTGTCCACGAATGGGTAGCTGCAAAGACGGTGAAGTCCTGTGAGGATGTGTAGGGTCCAAGATCAGGTATACCCTCTAGGGCGGTAATTCCTTGTCCGGTCGTATAACTCCCGGACCGAACGATCCGACGTGGATCTTGTGTTTTCGCTTACCATAAAAAGTTATGGTGAGCTGTGACGATCTTCTGAGATTGTTTGTGATAGCCAACTATGAATTCATAGTTTCGGCTTTCTGTTTTATCATGATTACATGCATGACTCAGATGTGAGAATCAGATCGTTAGTGATTTGAGTTAGTGATCAGGTTTTGGACCTTCTACGGAAGGGTGAGCTTCTCTGAGAAGGTATGACGCCTTAGTGCGTCATAACCGGTAACAGTTAGCCGCGTAAGGCTTTGAGAGATGAGAATAGATTAAGGTTGTTCAGGACAAAGCGTTTGTTAGAAGTAGTGAGCGACAAACGATGTCCTGATGGTAATTAGATGCAGAGACCTCGTTCTAGGAACGAGGACAAGCTTGTTGCGTAGTAGTTCACAGCTTACGATCAAATTAATCGTATGTTGCGTTGGTCAGTTGCACTGCTTACTTGCTTTGAACTGCTTACTTGCGTTGAACTGCTTACTGTTTGCACTACTTACGCATTTGCACTGCTTACTCGCTTGCACTACTTACTCGCTCGCACGCCTTATTCGCTTGTACTGCTTACGTGTTTGCACTATTCACCTACTTGCATTGCTTACCATTTTAACTGCATATCTGCTTTAAACTGCGTAGCCTACTGAATTAAATGTACTTAATTCAGTTCCTTGTAGTCTTTCTTGTGCACCTACTAGTTTTTCGCGAAACTAACCCATTCTATGGGTACAGGTGATGATTAGGTACACTACGGGCGATGGCGCGATTGCAAGATGGCTTCAAGACTTCTTCTTCCTGCTCTTAGCTCGCGTCCTGGACGCTTGGGTTTGTATCGGATTTCCCTTAGGATATCCGAATCTTGTGAGTTTTGGTTCTTTTAGCTAACGTGCCCAAAGTTGTCAGCTTGCCTTATGATTTACCAAAGAAAAATCTTCCGCTGATTACATAAACAAACTCTGAAGGAAAGAGATATTTCTAGTCTCTTGCCTGTTTTTCTGAAAAGGGTTCGCAAGTTTGAAATTTGGGGCGTTACAAGTACTCTATCGTATGCCTTCTCTAAATCAATAAAAACCATATGCAAATCTTTGTTCCTCTCTCTATATCTTTCAATAAGTTGTCTAAGAAGATGTATAGCTTCCATAGTTGATCTTCCAGGCATAAAACCAAATTGATTCTCCGATATCATGACAACCTTCCTCAACCTAGACTCTCACCCTCTCCCAAAGTTTCATAGTACGACTCATGAGTTTTATACCACGATAGTCTGTGCAATCTTGTATATCACCCTTATTCTTATATAAAGGCACCAAAGTACTTTTCCTCCACTCATTAGGCATCTTATTTGTTCGCCAAATCAAGTTAAAAAGATTTGTCAACCATTCTAAACCTTTCTCTCCCAAGCATTTTCAAGCCTCGATAGGTATACCATCTGGGCCAACTGCCCTTCTTGATTTCAGTTTCTTCAAAGCCTCTGCAATTTCTTTCTTTTGAATCTTGCGCATGACGTCACGATTTATCTCATGAAAAGGAATGGAGAAGTCTCCAAGATCTTGAGCATGACTATCATTAAATAGCTTATCAAAATAATCTTTCCATCTCTCCTTAATCTCCTCATATTTGACTAAAACCCTTTGCGTTTCATCTTTGATACATCTAACCATACCCAAATCCCTCGATTTCCTATCTCTCATCTTTGCAAGCTTATAAATATCTTTCTCGCCTTCTTTGGTATCCAACTTGTCATAAACCTCCTTATATACCTTAGCTCTTGCGTTTCGAACTACTTTTTTAGCTTCCTTCTTAGCTATCATATACTTCTTCAAATTCTCATTATCACGACTCTTAGATTTCTATAACACTCTCTTTTAACCTTAATAGCTAATTTGGCATCCTCGTTCCACCATGATGTATCCTTACCTAGTGGTGCACCGCCTTTAGACTCACCCAATACCTCCTTAGCCACTTTTCTCATGCCACCCGCTATCTTATTCCACATTGATTCTGAATCCTCCTCGAGACACCAATCAGCTTCCTTAACTACCCGCTCTACAAACATTCCTTTTTTAGCTCCTTTCAGTGCCCACCACTTAATTCTAGGATTTATCCTATGTCTATCCCTTTTGCGGCATTGTCTAATTCTAAGATCTAAAATTAAGACTCTATGTTGTGTAGCTACACTTTCTCCCGGTATAACCTTACAATCGATGCAACAACCCCTATCTCTCTTTCTAAGTAGGAAAAAATCTATCTGACTCGTATTAACCCCACTTTTAAATGTTACTAGGTGAAACTCCCTCTTCCTAAACCAAGTGTTTGCTAAGATCATATCATAGGACAAACAAAAATCTAAAATCCTTTCTCCACTTTCATTTCTTTCTCCTATACCATAGCCTCCATGGATACTCTCAAATCCATCCCTACTAATGCCTACATGTCCATTAAGGTCACCGCCGATGAAAAGCTTTTCTTCATAAGATATCCCTTGTACTACTCCATCTAAATCTTCCCAAAATTGATACTTAATGGAATCATCTAAACCTACTTGAGGTGCATAAACACTAATAATATTAATAATATCTGTACCTAATACTAATTTAATAAGTAAAATTCTATCACCCTTCCTACGAACCTCAACTACATTATCTATAAACTGACGACTCATAACAATCCCTACTCCATTCCTATTCTTATTTATTCCTGTATACCAAATCTTATATCCCCACGGTTCTATCACTTTTGCTTTCTCACCTACCCATTTGGTCTCTTGTAGACATAAAATATCAATCTTTCTCCTACACATAACATCTACTAACTCTACGAACTTACCAGTTAAAGACCCTATGTTCCAAGTGGCTAACCTAATTTTATGGTCTTGGACTAACTTCTTTACCCCCACCCGTCCAACAAAGTGAGGGAACCCTTGCCTATTTGACACCACACCCGGGCGCCGGTGTGATGCGTCGCTTCTGGGCGATGACCTAGCAACCCTTGCCCATTTATCACTGCCTCCGGGCCTAGAGAGTACAGCGCGTCGCTCAGTAGGGAACGCCCCAACGAAATTCTTATATTGGTTCATTTTCATAGGGTATGACTAAGTTTTTATGTTGGCTGTCACTGGCCTACCGCACAGGCGGAGTTAGTTGTCCCAATCGATGACAAAAAAATAAAAAAATAAAAAAATAAAATGTACAGCCAATCTCTAATGGGTTGGCCTCTATTATAAAGTAAAATGATTGAAATACCCCTAATGGTATTTCAGTTTACATACATATATATTAATATATACATATAGATATATATATATACATATGAATCTATATATTAGAAGCACAATCTTAACACCCTCTCAAACCAAGAGTTTGCCAAGTAGGAAGTGAAATCTAGATGACGAGAGAGGTTTAGTGAAGAAGTCTGTAAGTTGATACTCATATGGTACATATGGCAATGTGATGGTCTTCTTCAAAAATTCTTCACGAACATAGTGGCAATCCATTTTAATGTATTTGGTCTTTTCATGGAATGTATGATTGCTTGCAATATACTGCGCTCTTGTTGTCATAAGATAACCTCGAGAGTTCTACAATGTGAACTCCCAAGTCTTCTAACTATTGTCTTAACCACACTAATTCAGAAGTAGTTGTCGCCATGGAACGGTGCTTTGCTTCAATAGAAGATAGGAACATCTTTTGCTGCTTCTTGCATCTCTATGAAATTAGAGAATCACCTAAAAAACACAGGAACCAGTAGTTGAGTGTCTATCATTCACATCTCCTATCCAATCATAATCAGAATATATAATAACTTCTAACAAGAAAGACAGAATCAGAATATATAATAACCCATAATTAATAGAATTTCTGATATATCTAATAATTTTCATTATAGCACTCATACGTACTGTAGTGGTAACATGCTGAAATTGACTAACAGAATAAATAGCATGAAAAAAAATATGATGAGTAATAGAGAGATAAAATAAAGCTCCAATTATTTGTCTATATAGAGTTGGGTCCTTCAGAGGTTCTCCATCATCTTTTTTCATCTTTGCATTGATGACCTCTAAAGTATCAATTTGTTTTTTCATCTAAGAGTCCTAACCGTTCAATAATCTCTGTTGCATACTTAGTCTGCGATAACAAGTAACTACGAGGTGAGTAAGTCACTTCTATTCCAAGAAAGTACCATAAAAAACAAGGTCTGTTATATTAAAGTTGGCTTTGAGCACATCTTTGATATGACTAACTCAATGCTTATCACCTCCAGTGATAATCATATCATCAACGTAGAAAAATAATATCACGATTCCTGTATTAGAAGACTTAAATAAACAATGCAGTGTCAGTATAATAATATTTAAAATCAAGTTATGTCATCACACTATTGAATCGATCATAAGTCATACAATGCTTTTCGTAACCGAAGAATCTTTCCATGTGCTAAACTTAATCATGGTGGGGGATCCATGTAAACTTTCTCATTGAGATTACCATTCAAAAAAACATTTTTTACATCCATTTGAAAAATGACTTATTTTTTAATTGATGCTATAGAAATAAAAGTTCTAACAGTAGCCATTCGAGTTACTGGAGCAAATATTTCATCATAGTATATTTCATATTCTTAACTATATCCTTTGGCTACTAGTCTGACTTTATAGCTTTCTAGTGTCTCATTACTTTTAGTTTTAATCTTATTTACTCACAAGATCATCGCTCCTCTGATGGTCAGTGCTTCATGTGAAAGTAAAGACTGAGAGTCAATTGCAAAATTTGGGATTCAGTCTAGTGAACTTATGCATATTATGCAAAAAGAATATTGAAAGTACATAACATTTATGTGTCGAGTGCACTTGGATTCAAGAGTTGTACGTTAGATTCTGAAAACGGGATCCTTTAAGTCAATTTTGTCACCCACGTGATTTGTTCTTGTCAGGTCGACTTAGTGGAGGAGAGACCTCGACTGGAGATGCTGCATATTAGTTATCTTAAGGCAGATTTGGCTGCACTAAAACAAGATTATTTTTTAAGATGCCATCTCGAGTGTGAAGTTTATACAGAACAAAAATCAAGTTAAACGGACATCGGGATGAAAAGTTATGACCAAAACAATGTGACTTGCTTAGTAAAAAACATCATATAGTTTTCTTCCCTTTAGGTAATGTTTGAATTTTTCAAATTTTTGCCTTTTTTTAAAGCTTTTAATTCATTATCCATTGCCTTTATCCATTCTTGATGACTTTTAGTGTGATGGTAAGATGATGGTTTTACATATGAGTATAAAGTCATTAGACAAGATCTATATTTGGGTTCAAAGGAATCATAGGATATAGATCTACTAAGAGCTTTTGAAATTCTCATAGATCTTCTAACACTAGAAGAATTTATATCTTGATTTTGATATTATCTTTCTAAAGCACATGGAGGATGATCTTCGGTACGTCGAGTATAAATTTGAATTTTACTATAAGGTCGATCTATATTATCAAGACCCTCGTTCACATTCCTATGTGCATCATGAGTGTCCTTGTTGTCACTCTTATGGACATCATAAATGTCATCACAACTTTCATGGTCATTGGCAAGGTAAAAAAGAAATGAATAGCCACAATGCTCTTGGATTTTATCTTTAACAATTCATTTTCGCTTTCAAGAAAAGTGACATTTCTTGAGAAATATAGCTTGTTCCTTTTAATTTCATAACATCTATACTCTTTTTATTTTCGGCATAACCTATGAAAATACAAGGAATAGCTTTTGGGAAAGTTTGTCATTTTTGTCAGTAAGGACAAAGCACAACTAAAGACTCAACATTTTGTAATCGGGAGATGTTTTAAATAATTTTTAAATGAGAAAAATATTTTCAATAATTTTTTAAGGTATCTTATTTATCAAATAAACAGTCGTAAGAGCCGCTTCAACCTAAAACAGTTTTGGAACATTTCTTGATATAAGAAGTGTTCTAGTAGTCTCAACAATATGTTTATACTTCCTTTCGGTTAATCCATTTTATTAAGGAGTATAAGGACGTGATTTTTTATGAATAATCTCATGTAAGTCAAGATAGTTTTTAAAATCCTTTGATACAAATTCTCCTCTGAAATCGGTTCTAAAGATTTTAATATTGATTTTAAATTGAGTCTTTGTATAACAATGAAATTTTTGGAAACAATCAAATACTTCAGATTTGTGTTTAAGAAAATATATCCAAGAGTATCTACTATAATCATCCACAAAAACGACATAATAAGATACTCCTCCTTTGGATATAACCGGAGTCGGACCTCATACATATCAAATGTACCAACTTAAATGGTTTCTTTGATATAAAACTACTATGCCCAAAAGGTAAACATTTCATTTTACCAAGGATGCAATCTTTACAAACAAAATCTTTATAACTTGCAAGAAATGGAAACAAATATAATTTTGACACACTAGGATGTCATAGTCTCTTGTACCAATTTTCTGTATCTTTTTTTCCACAAAATTATAAAAAGTATGTTTTGATCATTCAAGATTGTCCATAACATAGAGATTTCTTCTATGGCATTGCCCAATCGGCTTCCTGGACTGGAGATCCTGTATCAAACAATCATTAGATGAAAACAAGATTTTACATCCATGATCCACAATTTGGAAAACAAATAAGATGTTTAAATTTAATTTTGGTACTACTTTAATATTTGGTATAAAAAAGGTTTGATGTTTTTGTAAAGACCCAAAACCTTTGATTTTTAAAGAAGTTTCATCGACGGTTGAAACATATGAATCATTTGGGTTATTATGGCATTCGGATAGTGTGGACTCATTTGGGTTATATGAAAAGAAGCACCGGAATCAAGAATTCAAGAAGTCTTACCGGGGTCAATGCATGTAGATAAGGTCGCGTCTGAGAATGAAGAAGTTTAATTCTTGAACATTGGTTGTAGTGCCTTCATGAGTTGTGCCAAGGATAATGAGTTGATGCATTTGAAGTCATCTACACCATTTCTTTCAAGAGATGATCTCACCGAAGCCACCTTCTTATCATCTCTCTAATCTTTTTTCCTTCTTTTCGGGCAAAAATGCTTGATATGACCCAACTCATAGTAATTATAGCATATTAGTTTGTCCATTTTCTTGTATTCATGATAACCTCTTTTGTTGTTTTGGCTTCTCCTATAATCATTGGAATTTCTTTCATTTTCATTACTTCTTCTAAAGTGAGGGGGCTTATAAGCCCTTGTGTGATTTCTAGGCCTTAACATAGCAAGCACGAATTCTTCCTCTTCTGAAGATGATGGTTTTTTCAACCTATTTTCCTACATAGTTAATTCTTCAAGAATTTCAACTATGGTAGGTACACCTCTATAAAAAAGGATCGATTTGGTACCTTCAAATTCGAGTCTAAGCTCATTAACAAATCGGTAGAAATGCTCCATTCTAATTTGTTTTTCATGGGGTTCTACACCTTGGGGGCAATGTCACTTTGGTTCTAGAAGAGTCAATTCATCCCAAAAAAGCGAGAAGGCATTATAATATTCCCTAATGCTCATCTCTCCTTAGGTCATAGTTCTCACCTTAATTTGCACATCGCATATGTGAACTATATCAACTCCGCCTATGTATAACTGTTTAGTTATACATTGCTGGTCCCAAGCCCAAATAAAGGAGGAGGGTTGCGGTAGGCCAGTGACAGCCAGCATAAAAACTTAGTCACACCCTATGAATATGAACCAATATGAGAATTTTGTTGGGGCGTTCCCTACTGTTCATGTGGAAGACCCAGAATGATTTTCTTTTTTGGTTCATATCGCCGACCCCAATTGTTTTGGGATGAAGGAGTAGTTGTTATTGTTGTTGTTGTATATGTGAGCTATATCCTTGAGACTATACATATCTTTAAGATACTTCTATGCATCACTAGCAAAATCAAATTTTGCTAAGCTAAAGCATTTTTTTATGTCAACACTATTGATGACCATCCAATTATCTTGGAATAACCCATCCTCCATTCTTTTTATTTTTTCTCATATTCGGTGATGGCCTTAGACATCTCTTATCCTTAAAGAGCATTTTTTTTCATTTTCCATCTAAGTATAAGTTTAGGCTCTCTTTTGGTGTCATCAACCAAACCCCGTAGACTTGTTTCTCATATTTTATGTTTTACTATAGATGCCCACATCACATAGTTAGTATCATTGAGTCCCACGAGAATGGAGATGACCACTTCTCTTTCATCCTTCATTTTTACAATAACGAGAGAGAGATATAGAAAAACAAGGTAGTAAGAATTTGTTGAAGAGAACTTTGATGGTGTGTTCCCCAATGAAATGATCCCACAAACCAATGCTCCACCAATCTCACTATACTCCTCTTGGCCTTTCCGAATGAATTACAACCCAAGAGCACCAAAGCTCTAATACTATGTAATAAAATAAGAACCAAGGCAAACAAGAGTCTCTTATGAGCTTAAGAGAACACAACCAACACAAACTAGCAGCTCCAGCAGCTAGTTGTTGTTGTCCCAATCGATGACATCAAAAAAATAAAAAAGGTAAAACAATAAAATAAAAGGTAAAGTCATCCCCTAATGGGTTGACCTCTATTACAAAGTAAAGTGACTGAAATACCCTTGATGGGTATTTTAGTTTATATATATATATATATATATATATATATATATATATATATATATATATATATATTAGAAGCACAATCTTAACAATTCTAATGCAGATTGGGTTGATGAAAGGAGAACCACCTCCGCCATGTTGTGTATCTTGGGAAAAAATTTGTCTCTTGGTGCTCTAAAAAGAAAAGCACAATTGCTTACTCAAGCACAGAGGCAGAATATAAGGCGTTTGTGGGGGTTACTTCAAAATTAATTTGGTTTTCATCTCTTCTACATGAACTTGGCTTCTCTAATGTCCCTAAGCCTATTTTGTGTTGCGGAAATTTGGCAACCACATATCTAGCAAAAAACCTTATGTTTCACACCCGCATGAAACACATTGAGATTGACTTTCACTTTGTTTGTGAGTTTGTTAAGCAGAAGTTGCTTACTATTCAGTTTGTATCCAGTAAGGATCAGATGTAGGATATTTTTACCAAGCCACTAACAGCCCTAAGGTTCTCCTTCTTAAGAGACAAGCTTCACGCCATTGACGAGACGCTCAGCTTGAAGGGGCATATTGTAGCAAGTGGATACGGGTTGAGGTCAGATCCAAATGGTGGTTCAAATGGTCCAGATAGACCCAAGCTATGTCACATGGGTGCGGGTGCGGGTGCGGGTGCGGGTGCGGGGGTGTGGGTGCGGGGGTGCGGCACTTCCAAAAACCTTGGGTGCGGGGGTGCGGCAAAAAAAATATATATATATAGAAGGGGGTTCCCCCGGGCGCGGGTCCCGGGCGAATTTTTTTTAAAATTTTTCAGCCCATTTCATAGGGCAAATTTTAAAAAAAAAAATCAAAAAATGGACCAAAATGACCCTGAGTGCATTGACCGCACCGAGTGCCGCACCCGCGTCGCGTCGATGCGGGTGCGACACCTGTCTGGTCGAATCTCTGTGACATAGGACCCAAGTGAAGGATGTGACTAATGTATTTGGAGGAAGGTTGTAGAAGATAAACTCAGCTTTTGTTTCCTCCTCTTTTCATGGTGGTATCCCTTGTTCTATGGGATTAATGTATCTTTCCTATATATGAATGAGATCAGCCCTATGTAACCGGAACACGGCACTTAGGGTGCCGTACCCGTGTCGACACAGGTACTAGTACCTGGACACGGCAAATGCCGTGTCCTATATTATATTATATTTTCAATATATAATATATATTTTAGATATATAATATATATTTCAGTATATATTTTAGATATATAATATATATTTCAGTATATATTTTAGATATATAATATATATTTCAGTATATATTTTAGATATATAATATATATTTTTTAGTATATATTTAGCCGTGTCCACATACCTACATTTTTTGGAATTGTTGTGTAGTACCCTCTGTACCCGCACCCGCACCCATACCCAGGTGAAATAGGATCAGCCAGCCTCACACCTTGTAAGAGTGAAATCCTTTGAGAGTGGATGCAGGTCGAGATCCAACCGAACCACTATAAGCCTGTGTCCCTGTGTTTGCTCTTTTTTTTTTCTATCATACCTCCTTAGTATCCTGGAACCATAAATCTGTTGTAGTGCTGAAAGGCCTTTAACTAGATGTTCAAATTCCCTCAGTTTGGGATCATAGACCAGATACAATACTGAAATGGCTCTGACTAGATCGCACTATTCTCTCAGAGTAATTGAGATTTGATGCAGCCTTCACGCGTTTTGCCTAAGGTAGTGAAGGCACAACCACGTGATGCAGTCTTCAGCCCTCACGTTTGCAAATGGTGGCTGTGAAAGGTAATACCCACACGATTGTGCACTGAACAGGCTGGAGTAACAAAGCCCAACCACAATGGCGAGGCTGGATTCCTTTTATTTCAATCTCAATAACAATGAACAAGGTACTTAATAAAATGAAAGGTAAAGATAAATACTGACAGTAACAGGGAAGCAAAGAAAATGACTGGGTAAAAAAAAAAAAGGAAGGCTGCTGAAAAGAAACTGCGGTTATTCCTCAAAGAAAAGGTCCCTCACGCAACCCTAGATAGGGTTTTTAAAGCTGATCACTGGATTCGGGCCTCGGGTCCGGATCCGGACCCGAGACCGTTTCAATTTGGAACCGGGTCTTCCCTCTTCTGGAATAGGTGTGTATTACATCCCTGCATCGGGTCCCCTCACCTGTGATCGGATCCTGCTGCTGGATCCGATCGTCTATTTCTTGTGATGGGTCGGGTTCCCTGGCCGTGCCAGGGTCACGCGGTTCAACCTGCTCTGGTACAGCCTGCTCTGCATCAAGATTAATTAGAACTGATCTTATTTTCACTAAGTTCTAATATTTCATTAAGCAAACTAACTAATTGAAGCATCATGGATTCTGGAAAAGAATCTTTTCAAAAGTTAAGGTTTTGTCCCCAGATAATTTCTTGGTTTGAAAGGGGACAGTGGTTCGTTATATTAGATAGATGAAATTGTTGCATCAGTTGGATGGGCCACACCCACCCAACAAATTTGTCTTTGAAAGAATAAGTTAATAGAATTGGAACAAAGAAAATTTGTATGGCATCCAATCATGAGTATGAGGATCAGGGCTTAATTAGATGGATCAATTCCACTGTCTGATAATATTCTGGCCAAATTCATAGAAATGCTTAGAACATTAGAATTGTAGGATGAATTACACAGTTCTTATGCTCAAGAATTGCAGCTAATATGATGAATTTGTGTTCATGGAGAATCTTGGTATAACTTCACCTTCAGAATGACATAGACAATGGGACAGCAAAACAAGTGATAGAAATTCTTCTTTTGTCCTATATAAAGGTAATGGCTGTATAATCATAGGTGATGAAACCTTTCATGCCATCACACACATGATGATGCTACAAATCCGAATTTGTTCAAAGATCTCATGGTCATTAAAAATATCTTTTTGGTCCCTAACTTTCACATAAACTTTATATCTCTCAAATGTACAAAGAGATAGCAGAACAGGAAAGATGTAATAACACAGCAAACACAGTGCAAGAAAAAGCATTTTGTTTTGCATTTTAATTGAAGTTGAACTGAAAATGATAAATTTCAGTTGCTTTCTTCAAGAGAGATGCTCTCTGTCAAAAGTCAAGCGTCAACTATTAGTGACAACAGAGTGAAGGGGCATCAAATTGTATATGCTTCACAAAACACTCCAGGTTTCATAATTTAACATTTAAATATTTTTACATAAATATGAAAGTTATACTATAAAACTCATACCTGAAACAGGAAATATTGGCAATGATCATTTGAGAGTGCCTGAGATGACTTGATAATTTTATGTAAATCAGTGTCCATGAGTTCGTAGACCAGGTAAACATCCCTAAAATTGCTCCTATGGACAGGCAACATGATATCCTTCAAAGCGATCACGTTTTCATGCCGAAGATGACGAAGAAGCTTCAATTCTCTCAGTGTTCTGAGAGCATCCACATGATTCTCAAAGACATTGTGTATCTTCTTAATAGCGACCTTCTCATTAGTTTCTTTATTCATGGAAGAACAGACAATACCATATGCTCCTCTACCAATTGGCTTGATTGGGACATACTTTGTATCAAGCTCAAACAATGTTTGCCACATTGAATAATAATGCTTGCCTTTATTTGCAATCCCATTTGGAGGGTCCAACAGAGTTGCCATTGTGCTGTAACTTCCAGTAAACCATTTATTACAAATGAGAGACAGCATAGAGTACAAAACCCACAATAGTGATATCAGCAGAACAGAGAAAGAATCTTATCGCATTCAACATTTCCAGTAGATTAATAAAAAAATTTGTAAATTCATAAGCAAGGTCATATGTGTGTGTGCCAGAAACCAGTGAACTGCAAACTGTCTCGAATGGGCTTCCATTCTCTCTCAATAGACAGCTTTATCAAAGATAGAAACTGGATATACGATGGTTGGTTGCATGAATTCCACTTAACTGCAATAATTAAGATGTCCTTAGACTCAGTTTGACCTCCCTTTGACACTATTTCAGCCATTGGATCGGCTGGGAACCATACATAAGGGTTCTCATCCCAATCCAATGCCCAAAGTTCACCAGAAATTGGACCATAATACACTCGAGTATAGCAAACATTTTTTCACATATACATACATAAATACATTTTTCTTATCGGCAGCCTTCCCTATAGGCCGATCAATGAGGGAAGAAGTGGGTTGCACAAGGCGAAACAGCCACACACAGAGGATGCATGCAAGATGAAGTGAGCAAGGGTGGACTGTGCCACACTAGGGGCATGTGTCAAGACTAACGCAACTGCAGTGTGGGCCTTATAGGCATGGGGAGTTCCTTCCTTAAATTCCTTTGCTGGGCATGTGTGCAGGGGTACAACCAGAGGCGCGCCCATCCTCTTGTGATGGGCAACAGGGCCCTGAGATGTCATGGTGCAGTAAAGGGGCACACACAATGGTGTGCAGGTGTGTACAGAGTGCAAGGAGGGTGAGAGAGGAAGAAGATGATGCAAGAGAGAGATAAAGGGGGACAGAGATGATCTTCCGCTTCAAGGGGAAAAGGCCTCCTTAAACATTAAATTTTCCATAATCTTTTTTTACAAATCCCCAAAGCCTCAGTAAGGAAAACCCTGTACAACCTAGTCCTACTCAGCCCTACTAACCCAAGGCCCCACATGTCAGAACTCAGAAGCCCGGGATACCACTAGCTGCACACCTAGTATATGTGGCCTCTAGTCCTCACCAACCCTTCATTAACTGCTGCTGCTAACTGTGCACCATTGATTGTGTGTGATATCAACAGTGTGCATGCTTATAAGACCTATAGCAGCATGTGGTAAAGGTCCAAGGCCTTTGGTGACACTTTACAAGTGCACTAAAGGCTTAGGCAGATGCACGGTGTGCTGCTGTGCATCCATTTTTGTTTACCTGTTTTGTTGTAGGCACCTACTCTCTCTCTCTCTCTCTCTCTCTCTCTCTCTCTCTCTCTCTCTCTCTCTCTCTCTCTCTCTCTCTCTCTCTCTCTCTCTCTCTCTCTCTCTCTCTCTCTCTCTATATATATATATATATATATATATATATATATATAATGTCCATGAATTTTCCATATTTTTAAGAAGGATTTTGTTCAAAATTGAGGAAGATGCCAAAATATCATGATAAATTGGAAGCCCTAAACAGTATCTATTTTAATTTTTATTGTGAGATTCTTCCTAGGAAATCTTTTTTTTTTTCAATTCTGGCAAGAAAACCCTTGCCAATATTATCACAAGATCAATACTTGTGAAAACACATGCACGCACGTTACAGTTTTGCAGGTATAATAACTGCAATAAACTAAAGAATGAAGGAATTTCAAAGATATTATCTATACGCTAATTTTCCTTCAGCTTAACCATATATCTAGATTAAATTTAACAGGTTCATGGTGCTTTCAGCTTGCCCAAAATCCATAGTAGTACTTATTGGCTTTCTTTCTTTTTTCTTCAAAGTCCCACACATACACTTGATCTATAAATTTATAATAATAAAATCACTTTCCCAATTCATATAACTTTATTGTGGTAAAATACCATTCCAACAAAGAGATGGCTAGAGATGAGCCATCAAGACCTTTATTTTCAAACTTAGTTCAGATGTGAGCAGATGCTTTTAATCCAATTCAAGGTGTGGCTGTTCAGTTCTCACGATATTCATTGAGAATAACAGTGGTGGAGTACAAAGTAACACAGTTATCTTTTCATCTGGACCATGAGAAGGATATATAGGCTAGTCTATGTGGTTAAGATTGAGAGGCAGTCCAAATTCAACATAGATAATTTTACAGTCTATAGGTCACTAACTGATGCCAAAGTCATTTTCAAGAAGTTAATTAAAATTGACCCTCATTGGTAAATTAAGACTTTCAGAATGAAGATGTTTGGGTGCAAGTTTGTGGAGAATTAAATCCTTAAAAGGTAATCCAGATGGAAGATTTCAATGCTTAAGTTCGAGGTAGCTATCTAAAGATAGATTCCTCAATCCCTGAAGCTATAAAGCATTGGTTTACTCAAAGCACTTTACAGAAACAAGAATTTAATTTTCTGAGTTGCACTGAACAAGGAACCATGTCCCAGAAAAAAAGTTGAAGCACAAACATGATAGACTGTTAGTTAAGAACGCTCCTGAAAAACTTTTATTTTTAATCCAATTGAGACCATTGATCACTCCTATGACATATTTAGTTTTAGAATTCAAAACCATTACCACTAAGACAGAAAGCTAATTATGATCCATGTCAACCCACATTTCAAGAATGAGAAAGTGAAATTTAACCAGTAACAAAGAGTGTAATTACCAGTCAAGAATTCTTGTTTCTGTTGAACCACTTTTCGGTTCAAGAACCAAAGATATTATTTTTGTGTCCCTAATTACTTTGATTCCCCTCCCTTGACAACCCCTGGACCCTTTTCTTCTAAAAAAGGCAAATCAAGAAGTAAATCCTTCTAATTTAAATCTAAGATCCATCAGTTAAGATGGTTCAGTTGTACCAATCCATATATCGCATTAGCCTCCTAGTTGTCGTTGTTATAGTTATACTATGGCATTTTTTTCCTTTTGTTAGAAAAAAAATAATTTCTATTCAAATCCTGAACCAGATATTGCCAAAAGCATTTCTATTCACAAAAACAACCACTCACCTGAGCACACCAAATCCTGTGGCAGCTAACCTTACGCATGACAACAGCATCATAAGGAGGAAAAAAGGTGAGTGGTTTATTGTCCGAATCCCAAAAGATCCCTACGCTATCATTAACCTTTTTTAGCCTTATCCATCGTGCTTTTCCCTGTGCAATCTAAGGTTCTTTGTGAAAAGGAATCCATTTTAATAGGTTAATATCAAAAATTAAAGTTGTACAGAAACTACTATAACAGCTCTGTGATACAAAAGATGAACTTTCCATGGATTTTGTAAAATTTTAACTGGAGAACGTTCAAGTTCAGGATCAAATACCTTTCCTTAGGGGAGTTATTCGTCCAAAGAGATGACGAATCGGTAGAGGGTTATCCGTCCAGAGAGAATGTAAATCGATGCAAAACGGCCATTCAGAGCCTCCACATTCCTCTCCGTCAAATTCCTTCTGGTTGCTAATTCACGCCCCCAAATTTCCTCTTTAAAATCTCCTCTCTTGGAGTTAAGCAAGCAAAAGACACTAAGATTGCCCAAAAAATCCCTTTTTTCTTCAGGAATGTGTGCTCCTTCCCCTATTCTTTCCCTCGAACTACTTCCTTAATCCATTGTGACCTAAAAATCGGTCATTGTTTCGAATATCTATTCGCTCCTGTCGAGCGTTACGTCAATTCATTTCTCTTACCAAAAAAATCTCCTTTTTGTAGCCAAGAAAGAGGGGGGGCGGGGGGGTGAAAGCAACAACAACAACAACAGCAGCAAATAATCCAAAATATTGCCTTTCTTCAACAGAACCCTAATTCGCTATTGCTCTTGCATTATTCTCGTATTCAAGGCCTTCTTCTCCGAGACCAAGGAACGTCCACCCTCACTTCTTTGCCGAAAACCTCTCGAACAACCGAAATTTCGCCGCCTTTCCTCCTCTTCTTCGATGTCTCTTTCCTATTCCTCGATTTCCCTCAAATCTCTACATCATCAACACCCCATTCCACAGCGCTCATCCACAGGAATAGAAACCATCAGATCCTTCGAAAACCCACCTGCCCCTTCTCAACAGAGAGAGAGAGAGAGGGCTCCGGTTTTCGCTCTGCAAACGACAACCGAACTTCGCGTTTTGGTTATTTTCCCATTTGGAAAGATTCCGCCTTTTACCTTCACTATTTTTATTATTAAAGATTTTGCACGCTGGCGACTGTGGCAAAATTCCCATTTGTTATTAACATGCTCCTACAAAATTTGCTCTCGCAGCCATTGGAATCAAGAATATCTCTCTCTCTAGATAGATATATATATATATATACCACCCTATTTTTCTTAATTATATACTTGATTTTTATAAAAATCCAAATGTTGTGTGGTGTAAGTTTTATAAAAGATATTTTAAAAAATATATTTTTTTAATAAAAACTTTCGTGTAAATTGAATACCAAATAATAAAAAATGATTCACACATGCTGAGATTCGGGTCAAACTCAGGGAACGGGATGAAATCTAAGTATTCCAAATAAATGCACAGCTTTATTGTCTTAAAAACAAAAAATTAAAGTGCAGCAAACAAGTGTGAAAACCCTATTACAAAATGTTGAGCAAAAAAAATTAATACAACACAATTAAATGTAGCTTAAAGCCCTACTTTAACTAAAATTAAAAAGAAAATAAACAGAAAAAGAAGATGCCACTGCTCACAAACCACGATCCTTGCATGCGGGTGTCAAAATCTGGGTGCATCTACCTCAACACCAACCTTCTAGCTCATGGCAGCCACCTGTACAAACACAAACAAGAAAACCAAAATACACTACTACATGACTAGGTTAGTTCAAAACGACTAAATAAGAGCAGTAAACATAAAATAAAAGAATTAAAAAAAATCCTACACACAACTCCCCAACGTGACCTGGTTGGGTTATGATCTGAAACAGAGTGTCATCTGTTTCAAGACATGACACAAACTAAAAAGATCACGAGACGACACTTAAAAATCACAAAAGGTATAAATCTGTCTTACGCGATTTTAGGAAGCTACCTATTCTGGATAGATTCTCATAAATCAGCAGAAGAGACCAATAAATGGCATTGGATCTCAATATTTTTTTGCAGAATTATTCCTGATACACTCAAGAATCCAACACATTTTATGAAATAAAAAATTTCCAAACGAATCATAGAAAACAACTATGCTAAATATAGAACAATGCAAAAATCGATAAACAATGTATTTATGGCCAGACTTCGAGAAAATTGTGCAACAGTCCGTCAAATGAGTTCGGATTCTGACGAAATTTTTTCAAAATATTCTACACTCGTCAAGAGACCTAACCCAATTTACGAAATTGAAAAATACGTCTGAAATCTCCAAATACGCAAAGAACAATATCATGAAAAAAAATAAAAAACAGAAGTTCTAAATTAGCGATCTAGTACAAACTCGACAACTATTCTAATTAAATTTAAAAAATAAATCATAACCAATCAGATTCACAAAAAATGAAAACAAAGTGATCTCCTAAATAATAGAAATAAAAAATAGAATTAAAAATACAGACAATAAAAAAAACTAGCTATTATATACTCGACAGCTTGGGTTGCGCAATAGCCGACTCTAACCATCAAGTGTTCTCTTTTTTTTTTTATTTACAAAAAGAAACATGAATAGATATTCAGACTATATGCAGAAAAATAAATTGAATTAGATCTAGTCTAATCAAGAAAAGAAAATTCAGGAAAAAATACAGAAATTAAAAGCTATATCTAACGATACAAAGAGACAAGAAAGGAGGTACCGAATCGGTCGATATGGCATCTCCTGACAGACTGGGTTGAGGAGAGAGCGATTTATGGCCTCGTAGAGCATGAAACAACCTTTCAGAGGTGTTTTCATGTTGAACCTGCAAAAAAAAAAAAAAGAAGGAGAAAAAGAATAAAGAGTATAGAATAAAGAAGAAGAAGAAGAAGAAGAGGAGAAGAATAATTTGGTTTTCACGCGAGGAGGAGGAGAGAGGGGGGCAGCTATTGAGAAGGCCAAAAAACTGGTTCACGCCCCTATCAAACTAATATTTATATTACAATTTTAGGTTAAACACAAATTACAAAAATTATTCATAATTTAAAAACTATTTCAAAAGACTAACTACATCTAGCTTAAATTATAAAAACAAGGTGGCGCCAAGTAAGAGGGGTATTTTTAAAATTTTGTGTTAACCACAATGGATTTGGATCAAGTGGACTGCTGATCAGGTATGGATTAGATCAAAGATCCATCATACATTATTTAGATTGGATCTGGAATCAGTTCTTCTTGAAATTTGCTCCAAAACCATAAAACGGCTATAACTTTGTCATTTTAACTCTGAATTGGATGAAATTTGAACCATAACTCCTTGACACCTGAAACAGCATAAACATGGGCATCAAAACAATAAAAGTTACATAAATGCATGTGAATATAAATGTATTTTCATGCATTATCAAATTTCTCAATGCTTATTGTTTGCTAGTCTTCGAGCAAACGTTATTCCTGAACTACGATAAAGCAAAACCTATATGCAAAGCAAAAGCAACAATGCAAAACTAATGCACAATATCTAACTCACTTTCGTAAGAATCATGGTTGCATTTAACATATGCAACAAGCCCTTTAAACCCCTGTGTTACCTCCATTAAATAGTGTTGTCTCGTGAAGGTTTCAAATGATGATACCCACAAACATTTCTGTCATGCATAATTATACAATTTTAAAAAATATTAGGCAATTAGAGTTATTTTCAATAAGTATATTTCATGAAATCAAATTCTTTCTCATTTTTCGAATCAGCAGCACCTTCACAGTAGAAATTTTTTCTATCTATTTCTTAAGAATTAAAGATTAGTTTTCTTTATTGAAAAAAAAAACAATTTATGTCAATGGGCACACTCCGAGGTCAGTTATTCATTCGTATCAACCCTACACGCTATTTTGTGAGGAATGAGTTTGGTATTGGGCTTAGGAGAAGCTCCGTGGATAGACTGATTCAGATCGACATGAGGGTCTAACAATATTGCATTGCCAAAATCCATGTTGTATATTTGATAAACAATCCTTCTAAAAACCATGGTTAAACATATTTTTTTCAGTTTGTTTTAATGGAATAGGATCATGTATATGTAATCTACATTGTCCATTTAGTGAAGATTGACATTTGAATCATCAGGCTATGACTTATGTGTAGGATTTTTGGCAATTCAAAAATCAATGGATGAAAAAATATGAATATTTCATAATTTGAAGAATATTGTTTTTTTTTTATCAAAAAGCACGATCCAAGGGTTGATTCCTATCGACTATGCTGAATCCATCTATGGGGTCAGATTTGATGAAAACAAGTTGCATCAACCAGATTCCAAAGGGGGGTACGACATTGGGGGATGACTGGAACCAGACCGTGTGGGCCTGAGTTCAGTTCCAATTTCAGTGCATTTTGAATGTGGGTGCAATCACATTGCCTTTCAAATGCTGAATCCATCTAGCTTCAAGTGGAAAAAAGATCAGGTGCAATCACATTGCATTTCAAATGTGCTTCTGCACTTAAACACGCACCATCTGCTGTTGGGTCCCCAAACTGACAGGCTGCATGGAAAAGATGGAGAGTGGTCAGGTGTAGCAGCACATAAAAAATGTCCAATGCGATTGCACATGATCCAGCCTTCTTCAAGAGTTGAACTTTTGGTTCAATTTTCCCTCTTTAATTCAAGCTAGGAATTGCCTCTAGTGAGATTGGCACAGAAAATCTCTCAATTAATATAGCGTGACTAACTGTCACGGGCTAATTTTCGCTCAATAAGCCCATGTGGCGCAACGGTCCTCCTTACCGCCACAAGCCTTCTAATCGCTATCTCATAGCCACTTTTGCCACGGGTATAGAATAGCTCGCAACCTGTAACACACTAGACTAGCCAATATGGCCGGACTAACGGCCACAAGCCACTCACCAACACTTTCAATGTGCTGAATCAGAATATTGGCCCTGTGCGCTACCCCGCGCACAGCTGCCTAGCGGAAGCTCTTCAAGCGCATCTTCAAATACGTTCTATGTTATCAATGCCACTTTGTGCATAGTCGTCCCATACCAACTAAGCACTTCCGAGAAGGGCACCAACCTGCCTTAGCTTGGAATGCCATGGAGCACATCGCAGCTACATGCGCAAGCCAGTTGAAACCTCGCCACTGAAGGATCCAAGTCTTTCGAACCCCAGTCCAAAGACCAGTTGATGATTTCATGCCATAGCGACGAGCACCACCCAAACTCATTCGCTGACGCATAGGCTCTCTCTTGCCTAGCTCCCAGTATCTTTACTCGGTTGGAATCACCTAGTGTGACTCGTGGGGGAATTACTCCTAACCCACACACACCCTCGCGCATCCAATCGCCTCGTATGGGACTCCCACAAGTTGAGAGGTTCTTAAGCAACTCTTCAAAGGCAACACCCTCTGGTCCGCTGGCACTACTTAGCCAAACAACGCTCCACGTCTGTGCCGCCATACAACGATGCACTAACGACGATATCGTTGCCTATCGCATGCCATGCTACCACCGCACGTCACCGATCAAGCTGACGCATACCGCGCGTTCTTACACTCGATGCATTTTCCACTCAGTAGAGCTCCGCACTGCTCATGCCCCATTCAAAACTCGGCCCGGGACACTAACCGTCGTAGCCATATTTAGTTGACCTCTAACCTGAGCGATTTGGACACGACCATGAAGACTTGAAAGCATGAGCACACGAGCTGCGTTCGGCTCGAGTTTAGGCTGGCTTGGCTTGGATAAAAAAAGTTGTTCAAGCTCGGCTCTAGCCAAGATTGAACAACTTTTGTCCAAACTTGGCTCGAGTTGAACTCGCGCTTGGCTCAGCTCAGTTTGAGCCGGGCATTTTTTATTTAAAAAAATTGAACTGCACTGAAAACAGTGAGTTTCGAACTACCCACCTCTTCCATAAAAAGCTAATACCTTACTCCTTTAAGCAAAGTCATTTGATGTGTTAAATTTGCAAACATAAATTCTAGATATACTATGCTCTGTGCATTATATAACTACGCAAACCAAGCTTAATCGAGCTAATCAAGCTCAACCGAGCTCGATTGCCTGATCAAGCTCAGCTCATTTACGTGTACCAAGCTTGAGCTTGTGCTCAAGCTCGGCTCGTTTATTTACCTGAATGAATTTTAGCCTAGCTGAGATTGAGCTGAATCTGAGCCCGAGCTCGAGCCAAACCAGAGCCGAGATCGAGCCCGAGCTTAAGCTAGCTCGGCTCGTTGTGCATTCCTATCATTTAGTGAGTGGCTTGGATCAAGTTGAAACTACACCGTTTTACAGTTCAACAAGATACCAGGTTTCTATGTAACCAAACAAGCAATGCTAGGCACCATCCGCGTGCCTACAACACAAGCTTACTTGAACCAAGCTCACTAGATCAGCTCAGATTGCTATGTGGGATTACTGAACCATGCTCACTAAATCAGCTTAGATTGCGATCCGGATCAAGTGGGCTATTGAACCAAGTCAAGGGATAGTGGTGTTTCCTTTTTATGACTAACACGGCAAAGGCTCAATTTCGTCCACCAACTTTCATGAAGAACGTCCTCCTGAATTCGGTAAAGAAAAAATAAATACTATGAACTATAAATATATAAATTTATAAACAACTAGTTTACATCACAGAATGTGGCTGTAGTTTAGTGGTGAGAATTCCACGTTGTGGCCGTGGAGACCTGGGCTCGAATCCCAGCAGCCACATAAAGTCTTTTTCTCCTTTGTTTTGAAAATTGAAGCCTTATTCTATTTTGCTGTCCGTTTCGCCTTTCGTGTTTGTCATTTCTTTCCGGAGCCTCTGTGGTATGTTTGACTCTCTCTCTCTCTCTCTGAACGGGGTGTGCCGGCCGATCGTCATCCACGACGATGACCCGACGGCCTTCAGCTCCGGTTAGAAAACCGCCTCTGTGGGCGGTTTCGTTGGCCACAAATCTGTTCTTTCTTTCTTCTCCTCAAGAAAGAGAGCCCCTCCCCTTTTCGAAGGTAGTTCTCTATCTTCTTCTTCGTCGTCTTTAAATAGCGAGGGATTTGGCAAGGATCCGTTTCTCTCATGGTTGATCGGTGTCCCGAAGAACGGTTTACATGTGGTTTCATGAGCGGAGATGATCGCGTTTTCGGGAGGATGCGTTAGGGTTTCGGGCTGCGAATGTGCGTCCGGGAAGAGTTGTTGCTTTGGGATTAATCTTTCTTCTATTTCGTCGTGTCTGTTCGAAGGGGTTTCCTGGGGAAGGGGTTCCTTTGAGGTTCAGATTGGGCGCTTTGGCGGAGATTCAGGTCGGGTGCTTCTGTGTCGACCAGAGACGGGGCCCGTGGTCGGCGTCAAAGATGATGAATGTGAATGGGGAGGGTGGCGAGGCATGTTGTGGGGGTCAGGATCTGATGAATGGGATCTGGAGCACGGGAATGGCTGGGTCGAATTCGGATGCGCATGAAGATAATGATGGGTCCTTCATTACATTTTTTTGGGTTTCCTGTCGATTTTGGGTTTTTACAATATGATTTTGCATTGAGAAGATTGGATATAAGTTTTTTTTTCATTGATTAGGGTTTCTTCTTCTTCATTCTCCCCCCCATCAAACAAAGGACATTTGTTGGGCTTGGAACAAAAAGAACAGAACCAATGTTCTGTTCTGTTCTTTTTGTTCATTTCATCCAGCCCTGGACAAGGGATCAAACATACCCTAAATACACAATTGAATATGCCTTTTAGAGTAATCAGATTCAAAATCGACTTGGATTTAGATTTAGTTTCCATACCCCTAGGTGTGTCAACGGGTTGGACCTTCACCAGAGCTAAGTGGGTCTGGACTCATATCTGACATTGAGATGACAACGGGTCAGTTGTGAGTCCTACGGCTCTGATTAACTCAAACCCATTGAGATCCAAGTCCACCACTAAAATGGTTCTTATACAATTTTAGTGGTGGTTTGGGTCTCAATGGGCACGTTCAGGTACATATATACCAGGTTCAAAATTGCTATATATTAGAAATTTGTTCTCAAGAAAATCTCTAGAAGATGTCAGGACGTGTAAATTTAAAGCTAATAATTTGGTATATAACTTCCAGTTAGGTGTTCCAACAGGTTGGATGCGGGCCGATCATGGCACATCTGAATCACAAATTTAATTTTAAGCAGTTCCAAATCCGAGTTTAGATTTGAAATAAATCTGATCTAGAATTGAAACCCAAGTCTAAATTTTATGTGCCTGAATTGGTGAGTAAAAACTGTAAATTCAACTCTTGACTCTCACAACAAAGTGTTACTTCAAGAAATAGAAAATCTCAAGAAAGAAAACTTTTGTCAAGCATTTGAGATAAAAGAAATTAGAATTAGAATCAATCTCTTACAAAAAGAAATAATTAGTCTAAAATAAAAATCAAATGATCTTCTTTTTATAGTGACCAAATTCACAAATGGACAAGAGAATCTATAAAGACTTCTTGGTTCTAAAAAATGCTCGGTTAATAAAACCGGATTGGGATATAGCTTCTTTGATACTCAAAATAGACCAAACTATGTAGTGAAGAATCAAAGACAATATTCTCAACCATTTGTTCAAAGAACTAAATTTTCTAGTTATAATAGAAATGCATTTAATCATGGAACTTATAATGCTTATAAGCCTAGACATGATTACTCTAGAAATGCTAAATCTTTTTATAGAAAGAATATTTATTATCAAAGGAAACAAAAATCTAAATGGATATGGATTCTTAAGTGTGGCGCCCCAAACCCCGACCTTGAAAAAACCTTAGATTTTCTATGATTTTTTTTAAAGGTTTTACTGAAAACAACGAAAACAAACGGTAAAAAATGTAACAAGGCCGCAAATCTGGATGACCACAGGTAAGTACAACAGACATGACTATTAAACAAAAGAAAAGTACAATCACAAGTATAGAGGGTATACAACCCAACAGTTTAATGTTACAAAATGTGACAGTACAACAAGTCTCAAAATAGGGAGTGTATCCCAACAAAACCCAAAACCAACAAGATCAAGAACTGCAGCTAAGTGTGGGTTCTCAAGCCTCCATCGTGTGCCATCGCATCAACACTGTACCTATTCATCACCTGCATCCCCATAAAATGGGGGCAGTCCTCTTGTGAGGTGGTGAAGAAACAATAACGATATATATCTCATTTCTATGAGGAAAAACAGGAAGCAGTAACATGAAATAACAAGTAGATGTGTCGGTTTTAGGTAAGTGCATATGTGACAAGTGTTAACCAAGTAAAGCAGGTAACAGAACTGAAGTAACTGCAGAACAAGTAACTAAGGGCAGTAAAGAAACGTAACAAGAACTAAAACAACTGATGAACAAGTAAAGTAACAGCTCCAATATGTCAGCTGTGATTGGTTAGTCTTTAAGTTCTTCTTATTACTTCTTCGGGTACGCGAAGGAACCTCACATTCTGTGAGACATGCACCCGACGTTTGTTATTCAATTTCTAAGGTTGTAACCGGGGATGCTACAGACCGAATAAAACCTCATGCGAGTAGCACGCAGCTGAGAGAAACTCTCACATAGGTAAGGATTGTAATTCATACTACTGCAGCAGTGAGGTCCTAAAAAGGCAACCTTGACCTCCCTGACTCTGAGTGACTGGAGGTCAAAGGACGCTACAACTCCTGTCAAAACACGTGTCGTAGTAACGATAAGTCACTCAGGGTTGTACCATCCACCCTCTCTAAGGTGAACCATTTTGTGAATGGGGTGAAGCGAGTTTATCTTTGTTAGGCTCATTAATCAGTCACACCTCCTGACGAGGAGTTTATGCCTCGTGGTCCCCGCGGGGTACGCAAACGAGGACTTAGCCTGCCCATCCACGTGTTCAGCCTCACACGGCTTACAAGAGCACATCGCTTGTGAAAGCGATCATAACACCATATTATTTCTTTCATAATTTAGGGTATAGCCACACATGAGTTCACTTACGACAGAAGGGCCCTTGCCTAGAGACTCTAACAGAGTCCAAACTACAACAATACTACTCATACTTTATGGTGTTCAAGTTTTGTGTATCAATCTTTTTATTTCATAAAGTAGGTGCACTTCGTGCACTCATCAATGCCTCAAGCGATGTACCAGTCGAGGTACACACTACTCAGTACGAGTGTCAGGATGTGCTGTGTGCAAAGTGCAACTAGGTACCACATGATTTTTCGTCAATTGCATAACATAAAGAACAAAGGCATAATACAACTGTGTAACTGAGAAACATGATGCAATTACATGATAATGTGCATGTGAGTGTACAATTCATCAATTTCAAGAGATATGCAAGAGTTCAAGAATGTAATTATCATTTCAAGTACAACATACTGAAACAATCGTTGCAAGTTTCTCATCACAATTTCAAACAGATCAGAACTTCAAAGGTCTTGATTTGGCGTTTCACGTAACATGAGACCACCCTTATAGAGAAGACTCGCGATTTGGTGCACTTATGTGTTGATATTGAAATCTACAATATTCCCATACGTATGGGAATTACATTTGCATTTCCACGGTTTGGGTGTCGCGCCTGCGGACCTGAAACAAAGATACTGAACAATGTTCGTGACTTATAACTAACATAGGCTCTATACACGTGGGGTTAGCAACAGTGCTTACTCGCGTACACAACTAGTCAACAGAAACATAAACCAAGGAAGTACAAAGTCCACTACTGATTTATAGTCAACATTTTAGAGCCATCCAACTAGACGGTCGCAAGGTAAAACACTTACGTGACTCATACTCATACTAGAGTGTAAAGGTTGTCGCGGAAACACTTGGACAAAGCACGAGGGTGCCACATGTCCGATCAGTTTCCCCTAGGTAGTCGCACCGAGTCACCCAACCCTACTATATATATATACAGTTAAACCTACATATATACATATATATACACATATTACACATGTATATGTACACATGCACTTGCGTGCGTGCTAGCTGATTGCTCGCAACCATAATCCCATACTTGGGGCCCTAAACGATTTGCAATCAGATGCGGGAAAAAAAGGGGAGTTCAGGTCTGGCCATTAGGACTAGACCGAAACTGTTGTTCGGCCACTTGCAAAGGCCTCGTGTGGGACTAACTGGTCACCAATGGTGACAGCCGACTAGTGGGACCCCAAAGTTGCAGGGGATCCAGGGGCAAATAAGCACTCGGTGGCCCCTCGCGGACCTGCTGCCAAAAGAGCTTTAGAAGGGATATGCAGGTTTAGTCCTCCGGACCAGACTGCTAAAACCACCAAGAGTCTTGGTATGAGCTCATGGTTCAGACCAGACTTCTTAGTGAAATTCCACTACAGGGGGGGTGAATAGTGAAATACGATAAAGATCGATAAAATAAAATAATCAGGCAATAAGGCACAACACATACAACACAGAATTTATACTGGTTCGGTCAGTATCCAGACCTACATCCAGTCCCCAAGCAAACCACTTGAGCTTTCCACTATAACATCCGAGTCACCGGATAAATAGTACAACACCCTCTTCCTCAGAGGTCTTCTTCTCTCAACAGAGAAGGGGCACACCCTCTTCCACAGAGGTCTTCTTCTCTCAACAGAGAATGACAACACCCTCTTTCACAGAGGTCTTCTTCTCTCAACAGAGAAGGGCAACACCCTCTTTCACAGAGGTCTACTTCTTTCAACAAAGAAGGAATACAGTGAATAATAGAGTTACAATACTTCCTATAGAACCTTCAGAATGATATGAATGCACGAATGAAGAATTCTCAGAATGTTCTGTTTGTCACTCAGAGGATGCTCTTTGTCAAAGAGCTGGACTTGACTTTTTCTCTTTTCTTTCTTTTCTTTTTCTCTTTCTTTTTCAAGGCTCTCTTTTCAAATATCGAATAGGAATTTTTCTCGTTGTAAGCTCACACGTCTATTCCATTCCATTGTTTGAATAGTTTATTTGAGTGTGTTTATATAGCTTTTAAAAAGTAGTCGTTACATTTTTGAATTGTAACTTTTTTGAAATGTGAATTGTTATGTCATTTCAAAAATATCTTTTAGAGAAGTTCGAGAATGCATTTTTCCATAAAAGTAAAATAGAGGGTACACTAGTCGTTGTAATATTTTAGGTAATACATATTTTATGTAAAAAGTCTATTTCTTACAATAGTACATTGAACGTTGGGTTGTAGTTTTGTCTTTATTCTAATTAATGATTTGAGGTACATAAGTACTTCTTTGCTTTAAATGAGTGTAAGTACAATGAGTGCTTTGAGATATTTATTTGTACATAGTCATGTCAAGTGTTTTCTTTATGTTGTGTTTTTCAAAGTCTTCAGAGAGAATGAGGACCAAAAGAAGGTCGACATTCTTTGAGAAGGATATTAACAAGGATTTGTTACAGGAGGTATTTAATGCTTTGTAAAGAGAATGATGACTTCAAGTAAGTCGACATTCTATGGTTTTGTAAAAAGGTAACTAGAGTCCTTTCAAAAACATATTTTATTTGTTTTTCTTTTGTGTAGCCGATTTATGTTTTTGTCTTCTTCTTATATTAGAAACATTTCTTTAAAGAAGGTAACTAGAGTCTTTTCAAAAAACATATTATATTTGTTTTTCTTTTGTGTAGCCGATTTATGTTTTTGTCTTCTTCTTATATTAAAAAAACATTTCTTTAAAGAAGGTAACTAGAGTCTTTAAAAATATATTATATTTGTTTTTCCCTATGTAGCCGATTTTATGTTTTTGTCTTTTTCCTACATTTCTTTTTCATGTTGTCTTGTATATAGTGTAAGGTACAATTATTACATGACAAAATATCTTTTTCATAAAGGGTTGTAAGAAGGTACAATTATTGGTTTTCAAAAAGGAGCTTTTTGAAACTATCGTATACTTTTATGATATAGTGTTTATGAATGAGTATGTAATATGCAATATGCAAGTTCCTGAAGGTTCTGTTACATATGACTCTAAAGAAGAAAAAAGTCTTCATCTTGAGGTAGCTGATCTCTTTATTTGAACTTTAGGAATGCATGGCTCATCAAGCTTTTTCTTCAAGGAGTATGATTGCACCATAGTTGTACTTGAACAGTAAGTCTCCATCCTTATTGGGTGAGATATCCTTGCATCAAATACTCGTTAGATTTATGGCAAAACATATTCAGTCATAATATAACATTTTTCAAGAGGACATATTATCATATCATATAAAATCAAATACGACAGTGTATCATATTATGTGACATCAAAACAGAGTTTCTCAACATTCTCCTCCTTTTTGATGATGACAAAATATGCTCCCCCTGTCAACAAGACATTATGCATAGAAATAATAATATGATAAAAAATTTGAAAAATGTTTAAAGAGAGTATTTCTCCAATAATGGAGACAGGTTTTCTCCCCCTTTGTCATGGACAAAAAGGAAGGGATCAGAGTAAGAGAGTTATTACAAACTAAATATTATAGTCCAAAAGTAATTAAAAGTTATTACAGACCAAATATTACAGTCCAAAGGTAATTTAAAAGTTATTACAGACCAAAAAAAATGAGTTTAGCTCGAAGGTGGAGGAGGTGAATGTGTTCGGTCGGCACGATTCCGCTTGCGAGTCTGCTGCAACAGGGCTTGATTGCGAAGGATACGATCCTGAGAGTACTCGATATCCATCATAGCAGAAAAGTAATTGAAGGAGGATGTTGGATCTGCTTCATCAGAGCCGGGCATGTGCAGGGACCTTAGATTGAAGGTGGTATCATCGAGGACCTGAGAGGGACGGAGGATGACTTCGTTGAGAAGGGGTACTTTGAAGTATTTGAGGATGGGAGTTATGAAACACCCAAAAAGAAGAGGCTCAAATTTTTGATAACGAATAAAAAGGTCAAAAAGAATGGATGACCAGTTTATCGGAAGAGAAGAAAAAATTGCGTAGATAAGAAGAGAGATTTTTCGAGGAACTAATCCCTGGCGGGGAAGCTTGGGATAGATGTTGTGGAGAAGAATCTGGGCAAGTAGTTGAGCATGAGGTTGGAGATTCCTCATGTGCCATGGAAGTTGGTAGCAGTTGGTGCAGAGAAGTATTTTTCGAAGTACCGATCGTTCGATTGGTACTATGGTGTTAAGGTCGGTACCGGTGGAAGGTAGGTTTAGAATTCTACCTAGGTCGAAAGTATCGAAAATCATCAGCTTTCCTCGGACTTTGCTGGTGATTATGGTTTGTTCATGATCAGTAGAGAAGTTGGTATAAAACAGTCGAACTAGTTCGGGATAATAGGCAGCTTGGGATGAAGATCCTAGTAGAGGTTTGAGTTCAGGGAGATAGGTGTCTAAGTCAAAGAGCATGAAGTCGTCGAAGTTAACCAATTTACCTTCATGAATGGGGCGAGAGCATAGTAAGTTGTAATTGTGAAACAAATCTGGATACCTTAGATCTGCTGCAATAATCACATTGTTGGAGGAGGAAGAGGCCATTGCAAGAGTTTGTAAGGAAAAATGAGGACTAAGAAGGGCGAGTTTCAAGTGGGTAATAGTTTGTAGGATGATAGATAGATATGAGTGGAATTGGTGTGTGATGAACCAATCCATTAAATAGAGAAATAAAATTTTTTTTTGATAGGTTTTGAATGACATTGGAAGTGAGTGATTTTTAGATTTTAGTCAAATAAGGAAATCCGTGAGTAGTAAGTTAAGAGACTTGTGAATGACAAATCAAATCAATGTTTGAGGATAGTGTATTATATTAGGTTGAGAAGGACATAGTATTGAAATATATAGTATATATATAGGTTTTACTATGGGTGAGTTCATCGACTAGTGAGAGAAGCCATTAATAGAGTATGGGGTGTCATGTTGAACTAAAAAGAGTGAATGATTTTGAAAATAATGGCCTAATAAAACAAGCAACTTTTAACTTTATGTGGAGGTATTCTAAATTCGTGAATGAAGAGTTTAGAATAGGACAACCCATGGGGTATGAGTGAGAGGCAATAATAGTTTTTATTTATATATATGGATAAGCGTGAAAGGAGAGTGAAAGACATAAAAAGATGATACGGATATGTAGAGAAAAGAGAAAGGTTATAAAGGACAACATTTACTTGATTTAGATATGACATAAAGTAGAGTTAGAATAAATAAAGTTTTGCTTGGAGACAAGACTCTAATGATTCTCGATTTTAGAGAGATATAAAATATATGAGAAGGAGCTTCGTATAATATAAAGAGAGATAGATAGATAAAAAATGTGATACAAAATGTACTAATGGGTGGAGTACAAGTGTTTTTATGATACTTTTTGTAAAAGATGTAAAGCATGAAGAGATGATAATAGATAGTTCGTTAGACTATGATATAAAAGATGATATAGTAAAAATTTACGTGAGATATAATAGAGTGTACATAATCTATGATATATCAAATGATATAGTAAAAATTTACGTGAGAACATAGCAACTAGAAAAAAATAATCATTCAATTTTAACTAATAATTTGAAAAACAAGAGTTCTCATAAACTAATATGTTGTCATGTAGAAGGTGAATCAATTTATCGTAAGAGAAGTTTTCACAAAAGGACAAAACTAATAAAGGAGTTATGAGATGAGTGATGGGAACAATGTTATGATAGCTTTTAATATAATTAGTTTTTATGGATATGAGTGAAAGGAGATAGGACAAGGAGTCATAATGGATATGTACTTGAAAGATGACAAGTTGAAAGACATAAAGAATGTGTCTTTAAAGTGTACGTGAATATGGAAACCTAGTTTGACTAACAAAAATCGGTAAGAGAAAAAGCTATTTAAAATAAGATTTTAACAAAACTTATAAGAAGTATTATAATAAGTGTGATTAATTTATAAGTCACTTAGTTTGCATATTCCTAGTTCTCTTCTAATTCGTGTAAAGTCTTCATGTTTCAATGGTTTAGTGAATATGTCTGCTAACTGTTGATTAGTGGGTATGAATTCTAGTTTAATTATTTTGTTTAAGACTTGTTCTCTTAAGAAGTGGTGTCTTATTTGAATGCGCTTAGTTCGTGAGTGTAAAATAGGATTCTTAGATAAGTTTATAGCACTAGTATTATCACAGAAAATAGTTGTATTTTCAAAATTTACACCAAAATCTTTTAAGGTTTGTTTCATCCAGATAACTTGTGTACAAGCTAGGCTAGCAGCAATGTATTCGGCTTCAGTAGTTGATAAGGATACACAGTTTTGTTTCTTACTGAACCATGATACTAATGAGTGCCCTAGCATATGACATGTTCCACTTGTGCTTTTTCTGTCAGATTTACTTCCAGCAAAGTCAGCATCGCTGTATGAGATTAGATCAAATGTAGAGGATTTTGAATAGAATAATCCAAAATCAACTGTGTCTTTTAAATATCTCATTATTCTTTTTACAGCTTTAAGATGTGATTCTTTTGGATTTGACTGTAATCTAGCACACAAGCAAACACTGAACATAATATCTGGACGGCTAGCAGTTAAATAAAGAAGTGATCCTATCATACCTCGGTATACCTTTGTATCAACAGACTTACCATCTTCATCTTTGTCCAAAACAGTAGTAGTGCTCATAGGAGTAGATTTTGAAGCAGTTGAGTTCATGTTGAACCTCTTCAGAAGTTCACGAGCATACTTAGATTGATTGATGAAAACTCCATCCTTGGTTTGCTTAATATGCAGTCCAAGAAAGTAGGTGAGTTCTCCCATCATACTCATTTCAAATTCTTTCTGCATGGACTTAGAAAATTCTTCACAAAGAGTGTTGTTAGAAGATCCAAAGATGATATCGTCGACATATATTTGAACAATTAGGGTATGATTATTCACTACTTTAACAAATAATGTAGAGTCTGCTTTGCCAACAGAAAAACCAGTTTTTAAAAGAAAGGTTTTAAGTCTATCATACCAAGCACGAGGTGCTTGTTTTAAACCATATAAAGCACGTTTGAGTTTAAAAACATGATCTGGGTATTGTTCATTTTCAAATCCTGGAGGTTGTTTTACATAAACTTCTTCATTTATAAAACCATTTAAGAAAGCACTTTTAACATCCATTTGATATAATTTGAAATCCATATAGCTTGCATATGCTAGAAACATTCTAATAGATTCAAGTCTAGCAACAGGAGCAAATGTTTCATCAAAATCAATACCTTCCTCCTGGTTGTATCCTTGAGCTACTAGTCTGACCTTGTTTCTTATAACATTACCTGTTTCGTCTAGCTTGTTTCTGAAGATCCATCTTGTCCCAATGATTGGATGATCCTTTGGTCTAGGTACAAGATCCCAAACTTCATTTCTTTGGAATTGATTCAGTTCTTCAGTCATGGCTAGCATCCAGAACTCATCAATGATGGCTTCATCAATCTTCTTTGGTTCAAGTTGAGAAATGAATGCCATATTTGCAATTCGTTCTAACTGAGCTCTAGTCTGAACCCCCTTTGTCAGTTCTCCCAAAATCTGCTTTTGAGGATGATCTTTGATATCGACAAATGTTCTTTGATGATCATCTTCATTAGACTTAGCTGTGTTATCTAAAAATAAATCTGTACTTTCAACATCATCATCATTAGTTTGCTTATGAACAAATTGATCAATAGATTCACAAAAACTAACATGCATAGATTCTTCAATAGTATTATGACTCTTATTGAAAACTCTGTATGCTTTACTATGACTTGAATATCCTAAGAATATGCCTTCAACAGATTTAGCATCAAACTTATCCAGGCTATCTTTTGTGTTTAGGATAAAGCATTTACATCCAAAGACTTTGAAATAGTCTATTCTTGGAGTTCTGTCATAGAATAGTTCATAGGGAGTTTTATTTAATAAGGGTCTAATGAGAACTCTATTTGTTATGTAGCATGCAGTATTAACAGCTTCTGCCCAAAAAGATTTAGCAACATTATTGTGTTGGAGCATAGTCCTAGCAGATTCCTGAAGGGTTCTATTCTTTCTTTCTACTACACCATTTTGAGGTGCAGCTCTAGGAAAGGCAAAGTTATGAGAAATACCATGCAAGTTACAAAAATTTACAAAGAGTTCATTTTCAAATTCTCCTCCATGGTCACTACGGATTTTAACAATAGAACAAGATTTTTCGTTTTGTAATTTTTTACATAAGATTTCAAACTGACAAAACGTGTCACTTTTGTTTTTCAAAAATATTACCCAAGTAAATCTTGAGTAATCATCTACAATGACAAAAGCATATCTATTATGATTAAGGCTAGCTACCCTAGAAGGACCAAAAAGGTCCAGGTGGAGAAGCTCTAAAGGTCTTTTACTTGAAATGACATTTTTTGATTTGAAAGAAGATTTTGACAATTTTCCTAATTGACATGCATCACAAAAATAATCCTTTTTAAAAGATATGTTGGGTAACCCACGTACTAACTTATCTTTAGCCAGTTTAGACATGTATTTAGAATTGACATGACCCATTCTCATGTGCCATAGATGTTGAGTGTCATTATTAGCTATGAGGCAATGTTCTGTGATGTTTTCTAGGTATAGTTCATATATATTATTCTTTCTTATACCTTTTAAGATGATGTTTTCGTTGGTGTCTGCTATGAGGCATGCATCATGATTAAAGCTAACATTATAACCTGTGTCACACATTTGACTGATACTTAGTAGGTTATGTTTTAAGCCTTTAACAAGGAGAACGTCTTTGATAAGAGGTCTATCTATGTTACCAATATTACCAATGCCAATTATCAAACCTTTGTTGTTATCTCCAAAGGTGAAAGTTCCTCCTTCTTTATGATGAAGAACAACAAAAAGGTCTGGATGTCCTGTCATGTGTTTTGAACATCCACTGTCTAGAATCCATCTGTTCTTCTTATTTGGAGCCTGCAAATCATCAAGTAAAATTTCTTTTTGGTACCCAATCGGGTCCCTTTCTGTTAGACCTTGGAACCCATATCCATTTGGATTTGGGTTTGTCTACAACCTTAGAGGAGTTAAAAAGATTAGCATTATAATACTCCTTATTTGGTTCAGATGAACTTTTCACGAATGTGGTCTTTTGATTCATACAAGAAGGCTTTTTGAAATGAGAGTAGCCAATACCATTCTTGTAAAAAGAGACTTTCTGAGAGGATAAGAGTTTATCCAAGTTCTCTTTACCTTTAGTAAACTTGAAAACCGTTTTCATGAGGTTCTCAGTTTTACTTTTTAGCTCTGAAATTTCTACTTGCAGATTTTTAGTTTTGGAGCTAGTAGAAGAAATTTCAGACATAAGCATAAGGTTTTTCTTTTTTAACTCAGAATTTTCACTGCTGAGCTTTTCATTCTTTTGGAAAAGCTTTAGATTTTCAGATTTTAAATCTTTATTTTTGAAACTCAATTTTCTAGATTCTTCAAATAGTTCTTGAAAAGCATCTAGAAGTTCTTCAAAGGAAAAATCAGAGATTTCACTTACCGAACTTTCGTTTGCCATGAAGCACATATTTGCAGTTTCGGCTTCATCATCACTTGACTCTTCACTGCTGGATGGTTCTGAATCATCCCATTGAGCATGCAGAGCCTTTTTCTTGAAGAACCTCTTCTTTGGTTCCTCAGTCTTAAACTTTCTTTTGAGAAGGGAACAGTCACGTCTCAAGTGACCTGGCTTGTTACACTGATAGCACATGGGATCTTCCTTAGGATCTTTTCTTTCCTTGTGCTTGTTTGGAAGCCGGTTCCTTCTCATGAAGCGCTGGAATTTTCTGGTTAGTAGCGCAATTTCGGATTCTTTGTCTGAGTCTTCATTCTCAGATAGAGCTGGGAAAGCCAAAGTTTTCTTTATTGGTTGCTCTTCTTCCCTTCTTTCTTTCATGTGGACTTCATAGGCCATAAGATTGCCTATTAAGTCGTCCAAAGTAAGCTTAGATAAATCTTGAGCTTCTTCAATAGCTGTAGTCTTTTTCTCCCAATCAATTATGAGAGATCTCAAGATTTTCTTCACCTTTTCAGTCTGGGAATATGTTACACCCAGAGATTTCAGATCATTGGTGATGTTGGTGAATCTGGTAAACATCTCTGTGATGGGTTCATATTTGTTCATTTTGAACAACTCATATTTTCTAACAAGAGATGAATTTTTGGCTTCTTTCACTTTGTTGGTTCCTTCATGAATAACTTCCAAAGAATGCCAAATATCATATGCATATTCACATATAGATATTCTATTGAATTCGTTTTGATCAATGGCACAATATAAGGCATTCATAGCCTTTGCATTTAGGTTTGCCATTTTCTTTTCTTCATCAGACCATAAGCTATAGTCTGCGGATGGAGATGTGTATGGATGCTCAACAATTTTCCATACAGCAAAATCTATGGATTTGAGAAATATAGCCATTCTGCACTTCCAATATCCATAGTTGGAGCCATTGAAGAAGGGTGGACGAGATGCGTGTTGACCTTCAATATCACGAGCATAGGAGGTAGATGCCATTTGTGCTGGAAGACTTGTTACGTCGAGACCAGCAAACCTGCTCTGATACCAAATGAAATTCCACTAGAGGGGGGGTGAATAGTGAAATACGATAAAGATCGATAAAATAAAATAATCAGGCAATAAGGCACAACACATAAAACACAGAATTTATACTGGTTTGGTCAGTATCCAGACCTACATCCAGTCCCCAAGCAAACCACTTGAGCTTTCCACTATAACATCCGAGTCACCAGATAAATAGTACAACACCCTCTTCCTCAGAGGTCTTTTTCTCTCAACAGAGAAGGGGCACACCCTCTTCCACAGAGGTCTTCTTCTCTCAACAGAGAAGGACAACACCCTCTTTCACAGAGGTCTTCTTCTCTCAACAGAGAAGGTCAACACCCTCTTTCACAGAGGTCTACTTCTTTCAACAAAGAAGGAATACAGTGAATAACAGAGTTACAATACTTCCTATAGAACCTTCAGAATGATATGAATGCACGAATGAAGGATTCTCAGAATGTTCTGTTTGTCACTCAGAGGATGCTCTTTGTCAAAGAGCTGGACTTGACTTTTTCTCTTTTCTTTCTTTTTCAAGGCTCTCTTTTCAAATATCGAATAGGAATTTTTCTCGTTGTAAGCTCACACGTCTATTCCATTCCATTGTTTGAATAGTTTATTTGAGTGTGTTTATATAGCTTTTAAAAAGTAGTCGTTACATTTTGGAATTGTAACTTTTTTGAAATGTGAAATGTTATGTCATTTCAAAAATATCTTTTAGAGAAGTTCGAGAGTGCCTTTTTCCATAAAAGTAAAATAGAGGGTACACTAGTCGTTGTAATATTTTAGGTAATACATATTTTATGTAAAAAGTCTATTTCTTACAATAGTACATTGAACGTTGGGTTGTAGTTTTGTCTTTATTCTAATTAATGATTTGAGGTACATAAGTACTTCTTTGCTTTAAATGAGTGTAAGTACAATGAGTGCTTTGAGATATTTATTTGTACATAGTCATGTCAAGTGTTTTCTTTATGTTGTGTTTTTCAAAGTCTTCAGAGAGAATGATGACCAAAAGAAGGTCGACATTCTTTGAGAAGGATATTAACAAGGATTTGTTACAGGAGGTATTTAATGCTTTGTAAAGAGAATGATGACTTCAAGTAAGTCGACATTCTATGGTTTTGTAAAAAGGTAACTAGAGTCCTTTCAAAAACATATTTTATTTGTTTTTCTTTTGTGTAGCCGATTTATGTTTTTGTCTTCTTCTTATATTAGAAACATTTCTTTAAAGAAGGTAACTAGAGTCTTTTCAAAAAACATATTATATTTGTTTTTCTTTTGTGTAGCCGATTTTATGTTTTTGTCTTTTTCCTACATTTCTTTTTCATGTTGTCTTGTATATAGTGTAAGGTACAATTATTACATGACAAAATATCTTTTTCATAAAGGGTTGTAAGAAGGTACAATTATTGGTTTTCAAAAAGGAGCTTTTTGAAACTATCGTATACTTTTATGATATAGTGTTTATGAATGAGTATGTAATATGCAATATGCAAGTTCCTGAAGGTTCTGTTACATATGACTCTAAAGAAGAAAAAAGTCTTCATCTTGAGGTAGCCGATCTCTTTATTTGAACTTTAGGAATGCATGGCTCATCAAGCTTTTTCTTCAAAGAGTATGATTGCACCATAGTTGTACTTGAACAGGAAGTCTCCATCCTTATTGGGTGAGATATCCTTGCATCAAATACTCGTTAGATTTATGGCAAAACATATTCAGTCATAATATAACATTTTTCAAGAGAACATATTATCATATCATATAAAATCAAATACGACAATGTATCATATCATGTGACATCAAAACAGAGTTTCTCAACACTTAGGTGTATCGGGTAGGTCCGGAAAGGGGCTGCCAAGGTGGCAATGCCCGGTAACCTCATGGTGCCAGGGTACTACTGGGGTTAGGTCGTGGGTCTGGTCCGTAGGACCAGACCTTGCTGTCAAGGTTCACACATGTCTGAACCGAAGGGGTTAGCCATTGGGTGGCCCAGGTGCCTAGCACTCGATAGCTCGCACCCGGCTAAAAAAAAAAACTGGGCCTGGCCCAAGATGCTGCAGCCTAGTAGGGGTCTGGCCCCTATGCCCAGACTACTAGGTCTGTCGTGGCACTGGTCTGAACCCACGGTTCAAACCAGTAGCCCAAGCAAAACGAAAGCCCCGAATCTGGGCTGCCAAAATCTGAGCAGCGGGCGACCCGCAGGGTGCCCCAGCTCCAAAAAAAAATAAAAAAATACATGGTTAGCCAATGGGTCAGGTCTGCTGGACCAGACCTTCCGACCACCCAAACCCAAGAGCCTGAGCCCATGGGTTCGAACCAGCGTGCCAAAAGGTCGGGCGCCTGTTACAGACTCTCCCATCCGGCTAGACCATCCGGGTGCCTTTGGTACCCGGTGGTCAGCTACACGCCAAACACATACAAAAAAAATATATAAAAATTTATTTCGTGGCCTGCCAAGGACAAGCAAAGGGGGTGTCTCTGGTCAAGCTCAGCTCGGACCAGGGAACACCTAGTTGGTCAGTTCCTAAAAAAAAAGACAGTCCAAGTGTAGAAGCCGAAAACATGTACAACGTCTATTGACTCACCAAAACCCGTTTCGGTGGGTGCGAGGGTGTGTGCAAACTCCGTGGCTAAAAGCAGACCCTTCATCACGAAAATACAAGGGAAAATTTGATTGAGGCATCTAAGTGACAAGAAGAGAAATAAATAAAAAAGGTATATATATCTATGTGAACACGGTCAGCGACCCACGGTTCGTTGCACGCCCTTGATTTCCATGGACTAGGAAGAGAGATGCTCCATAAAAATAAACAAAAACAAAGGTAAGGAAATGCACTAACTAACTTTGCCAAGGGACGTGCATGCCCGGATGCCACCGACCCCACTTGGCTTCATGCAAAAATCATATGCACAAGGAGGCATACACTCCATTTCCCAGCAAAAAACGAAATATAAAACGCATTGTTGGAACTTCACCTTGCAAGTTCGGAAGAAGGACGAAGGTCACGACTGCAAGGTCCTCCTTCAGCAAGGGTTGTGCACACCCCACAACCGGAGAGTGTGAGAGAAGAGAGAATGGGAGGGATGAGAGGGAAGAGAGGGAGCTCCAACTCGTCAACTCCAAAGGAATGCTCTCTCTTTTCTCACTAAAAGTTTTTATATCTTAATGCATGAAAACCAAGGGCTAGGATTGATGCTGCTATAGATGAGTGGATGGGGTCAAACACGCCCCACCAAGGTCTGGAAAATAATGAGTGGCCGCCCCATTCGGCCAAAGTATGTCTTTCTTTCAAAAAGTCTATCATTTTTTTCAAAAACGCCCCTCAAGGGCCTTCACACTAGCCATCAAAGTTTAATAGAATTACATGAGGAGCCCTTAGGCTGCCACCCACTCTAGCCAAACGTTGAGCACTCTTTTAGGCTACAAAGGAGGATTTACCAAGGTGCCATGGGCTGCCGCCCATTTGGCCAACCCATGGTTGACACCTCAAACCGAAGTGGAGCTATTACCTCCATGCCACCGCCCAGACCTGGTCAGCCCTTGACCAGTTGGCCCTCATGGCCACAACCGTCCCAAAGCAAACTCAAGTGGTCGACCATGGGCTTGGTCGATCCTTGACCAACTTAAAAAAAAAGGAATAATTAATACTTCTATTAATTTAAGTAGAAATTTATATAATCTATACCATATATATTATTTCTATTTTAAAATTTTAATGCAATTATCTTTCCAAGCCTAACCAAGAGAAAAAATCTCCTCTACATACGAAATGGGTATCGTTCGGGCCCTCGCTAAGTCACCAAGAGATCTCCCGTAAATCACATGCACTGATGGGGTTTCCATCGTTTGGGCCTCAAATTTGGGGTCAACCCAAATATACGTATTATAAACTTGTCCTAAAAATTTCGAAGGTTAATTCGTCATAGATTTCCCTCAATTCTTATTTATTGTAAACTTACGCGATTTTTTACTCGTATCTCCACGTAGGTATAAATATGAAAACTTGTAAATAAAACAAGAAATTCCCAATCACACACAATTCGCGTAACATTACCATAAAATTAATCATGGACCTTACACTAAGACTAACTCTCATAGACCCAAAAATAGAAAGGGGTCAAATGCGTTGTCTTCTAATTTTGTTGTAGGTACACAAAATAAGGAGCAAATGGATATTGGACAGTGGTTGTTCCAAACATATGACTGGAAGGCCGGAGTTATTTTCTACCCTTCAAAGTAAGGATGGAGGAACTGTCACCTTTGGTGACAATAACAAGGGAAAAGTAATCGGTATCGGTAACATTGGTAATCCAAAATTTCCCTTGATAGAAAATGTTCTTTTAGTAGATGGTTTAATGCATAATTTATTATCCATTAGTCAATTATGTGATAAAGGTTTTCTTGTTTCTTTTGAACATGATTTATGCTTAATTTCTGATTTTCAATCTAAAAAGATTATTTTTAAAGGTAAAAGAAGGAACAATGTGTATAAACTTTATCTAGATGAGTTACCCACTTTTAATAAAAAATGTCATATTGTTTCAAATGAAACTCAATGGTTATGGCACAAGAGACTTGGACATGTTAACTTTAAAATTATTTCCAAGTTATCCAAGAATGATCTTGTTAGAGGCCTACCTAGAATACCATATAAGAAGGATCACTTATGTGATGCTTGTCAAATGGGTAAACAAATCAAGAGTTCTTTTAAAGCAAAAGATATAGTTTCAACAAAACGTCCTCTTAAAGTTTTACATTTAGATCTATTTGGACCATCTAGAATTCAAAGTTTGAATGGTAGCAAGTATGCTTTTGTTATAGTAGATGATTATTCTCGATTTACATGGGTGATTTTTCTAAAAAACAAAAATGATGTTTTTCTGAATTTTTCAAACTTTGTAAAAGAATTATAAATGAAAAATCTACATTTATTATTAAAATTCGTAGTGATCATGGTGGTGACTTTAAAAATGAATCTTTTCTAAAGTATTGTGATTTACATGGTATATCTCACAACTTTGCTTTTCCTAGAGCGGCTACACAAAATGAAGTTGTTGAAAGAAAGAATAGAACTTTGCAAGAATGTTCTAGAACCATGCTTCAAGATAAAAATTTACCAAAATACTTTTGGGCTGAAGCAATAAATACATCATGTTATGTTTTAAACCGTGTTCTTATTCGACCAATCTTACACAAAACATATTTTGAATTATATTATGATCGTATACCAAAGATCTCATATTTCAAAATTTTTGGTAGTAAATGCTTCTTGTTAAATACCAAAGATAATCTTGATAAGTTTGATTCAAAATCAGATGAATCAATATTTCTTGGATATTCTTCTAGAAGTAAAGCTTATCGTGTTTTTAATAAAAGAACATCTTGCATTGAAGAATCTTTACATGTTGCATTTGATGAGAATTGTGAGCAGGTTATACCTCTAAGCGAAGGAAAATAAGTTATACTTCAAGAAGAACCTTTGATAGAGAGTACCTCTCAAGAAAATGTTTCTCTTCAACCGGTTTGGAAAGAAGTTCTCAATCATTCACATGAACAAGTTATTGGAGAAATAAAGAGTGGTGTTCAAACTAGAAGGCAATTGCAATATATTGCAAATATTGCTTTTATATCTAAAATAGAACCAAAGAATATCAATGAAGCCAGTGATGATGAATTTTGGCTTTTGGCCATCTCTGAAGAACATAACCAATTTACTAAGAATGATGTATGAGATCTAGTTGATAGACCAAAGGATCATCCAGTAATTGGAACAAGATGGGTCTTCCGAAATAAGCTGGACGAAAATGGTGAAGTCATTCGAAATAAAGCAAGACTAGTAGCACAAGGCTGTAATTAAGAAAAAGGCATAGATTTTGATGAAACTTATGCACCAGTGGCTCAATTGGAGTCAATTCGAATGATGCTTGCTTTTGCTAGTTACATGAATTTTAAGTTATATCAAATTGATGTTAACAGTGCATTCTTAAATGGACACATCAATGAAGAAGTTTATGTAGAGCAACCTCCAAGCTTTGAAAATGAGAAATATCCAGAAAAAGTCTACAAGTTAAAAAGAGCTTTGTACGAACTTAAACAAGCACCAAGAGCGTGGTATGAAAGACTACGAAATTTTCTAGAACAATCTGGTTTTTCCATTGGTCGGGTAGACTCCACTTTATTTATTAAAAATCTTAATTCAAATATTCTTATTGTGCAAATTTATGTTGATGACATAATATTTGGTTCTACTAATGATTCTCTTTGTAAAGAATTTGCTAAGGCTATGTAGGAAGAGTTTGAAATGAGCTTGATGGGCGAATTAAACTACTTCCTTGGACTTCAAATAAAGCAAACTGAAGAAGGAATCTTCATTAACCAGGCTAAATATATAAAAGAACTTCTCAAGAGATTTGGGATGGACTCATCAAAATCAAGAAGAAATCCTATGAACACAACTACTTCTCTTGATAAAGATGAAAATGGTAAAAATGTAGATACTAAGCTCTACAGAGGTATGATCAGATCTCTATTATACTTAACTGCTAGTCGACCTGATATAATATTTAGTGTTTGTATGTGTGCTATATTTCAAGCTAATCCAAAGGAATCTCATTTAACTGCAGTAAAACAAATTTTTCGTTACTTGAAAGATACTTCAGATTTTGGTTTGATTTACCCAAAATCATATTCCATTGATTTAGTTTCATATAGTGATGCAGATTTTGCAGGAAGTAAATCTGATCGCAAGAGTACTAGCGAAACTTGTCATTTCTTAGAAAAATCCTTAGTCTCTTGGTTTAGTAAAAAGCAAAATTCAGTGTCACTCTCAACAATTGAAGCAGAATATATAATGGCTAGTTTAGCGTGTTCACAAGTGCTATGGATGAAACAGACCTTAAAAGATTTTGGTTTGAATTACTCCACAACAACTATTTATTGTGATAACACTAGTGCTATAAATCTTTTAAAAAATCATGTTCAACACTCACGAACTAATCATATTGAAGTTTGACATCATTTCTTACGAGATCATGTGTTAAAAGGAGATATTTCATTAAATTTTATATCCTCTAATGAACAACATGCCGATATCTTCATTAAACCACTTAAAAATGAAGATTTTATGAGAATTAGGAGAGAACTAGGCATTTGCTCATTTTTAGATTTATAAAATTCGTTTTTAAAATACTGTTTTTGAAAAATCTAAAAAACGCATCTTTTTAGTCGACCGAAATTTGGATCCCAGGCCGAAATCATATAGAGTCACTTAAATTTTTCGGGTATTACATATATAAACTTATGGGGCTCATATCCCCATGTGTGTCGGCATCACTTAGCATCAAAGTTTGGTGCGGTTGCAAAGACTTAAGTACTCATTCCCGCCAAGAAACAACGGTTCGAGAAAAGGACAAAAATGTCCTCCATCTAGAAAAGTGAAACCACGGTTCGAGATCCTCCATCTAGAAAAGTGAAAATGCTGGTTCTAGAATGATGTCATCCATCTAAGCAAAAAACTTTTGCACCATTTGCTGTAACAGGAGCTCCCTTTGACGACACACCCTTTGTCGTCGTCTGCTATCGCCGGAGCACCCTTTGTCATTGTCTGCTACCGTCAGAGCAACATTTGCCTTTATCTGCTACCACCAGAGCACCCTTTGCCATCGTTTGCTGCCGTCGAAACATCATTTGCCGTCATCTACGTAGTGGCAACATCGTTGCCACCATCGCCTGGATCTACCTTCTGGTTCTAGATGTTTCTCCTCCACTGTCGGATTACCAAAACTCGTATAATTTTGGTGAGTTTCGTGTAAGGTTTTATTTTGTAAACAAATCAATTTGTAAATCTGAATGCTAAATCTTACAACTAGTTTTACTATTCATGCTAAATAACACCTATTTTCATACTAAAACAAATTGATTTGTACCTATCCACCTTCTGGGCATCGAAAAATAGTTAGCACGATTTGTTCTTATGAAGCAACAACGGTTTATACGTTTGAAGCAGTAATGATTTAATGAAATTACCATGATTTGTACTTAAGTTTGATAAATCGTACAACAATGTTTACGTATGAAGCCTAAATGTTACAACTATATGTACTTGTGAAGGTTATGATTTCTACAACGATTTATACGTTTGAAGCAATAACGATTTAATGAAACTACCATGATTTGTACTTAAGTTTGATAAATCGTACATCAATGTTTACGCATGAAGCCCAAACGTTACAATGATATGTACTTACTTATGAAGGTTGTGATTGCTATAACAATTTGTAAGTTTGAAGTTGTAGCGATGTGTATTTATGAAGTTACCTCGATTTGTACTTATGTTTGCTAAATTTTACGACGATGTGTAATTGTGATGATTTGTAATGTTGGTGATTGTTTAACGAATGAGATAATTTGTAATATTATATACTTGGAGAGGCAGTTGTAACATATAATGATGCGATTAAATTTATGTCTTGTGCAGGTTAGCAATGTCTAAAGCTCGTCAGACAAGAAATCAACTGTCGTTCGATTTCATGAGACTTAATGAAATGACCCATCATTCCCATCTATATGAGTGTTATGAAGGGTACCAAAATATACTGAAGATTGAGAATGATAAAGAAAGGGACAAAGCGTTGTAATTGTATTATGCGGAGGATTATTCATCAGATATTGTGGTCGAAGAGCAAAGAAAGCATGAAGAAGAACTAAAGATGATGAAAAGAAGGAAAAAGAAAGGAAGAAAAAAGAAAATGAAAAGCAAAGGCAAATGAAGGAGGAGAGGGAGAGGGAAAGACAAAGAAAGAAGGATGAGGAGGAGAGGGAAAGACAAAAGAAGAATAATGAAGTGGAGAAAGAGAAGGAAAGGCAATTGAAGAAGAAGAAAGAGGAGGAAGAGAAGGAAAGGCAAATGATAAAGAGGGAAGAGTAAAGACAAAGGAATAAGCAACAAGATGAGGAAGAAAAGGAAAGGCGAAGGAAGGAGGAGGATGAGGAAGAAAAGGAAAGGCAAAGAAAAGAGAAGGAGGACAAAGAAGAGAAGGAAAGGCAAAGGAAGGAGAAGGACGAGGAAGATAAGAAAAGAGGAAGGAAGAAGCAGGAGGAAGAGAAGGACAAATAAAGAAAAAAGCAGGAGGAGGAAGATAAAGAAAAAAGCAGGAGGAGGAAGATAAAGGAAAGGGAAAGAAAGAAGCAGGAGGATAAAGAAAAGGAAAAAACAAGAGGATAAAGAGAAGAAAATGGGAATGAAGGAAGTAATTGAAAAGCAAAGTAGGGAGCCGAAGGAGCGAAGGAAGGAAGAAGAAAGTCAGAGGATGGAGGAGGAGATGAATAGGATAAAAGTGTGACCAAGGTACATAAATCGATTACTATCTGTCATGATTTACTGTGAGAGTTATTACTATGTATAGCGATTAATGTGATAATCATTACTATGTATAGCGATTAATGTGATAAGAATTGCTATGTATGACGATTACTGCGATAACAATTATTATGTATAGTGATTACTGTAAACGATTTACTGTCATAGGTATGATTATGTATAACGATTACTGTGATAGTGATTACTATGTATAGCAAGTGTGCAACGATTATTATGTACAACGATGTGTAGAAGTATAAATGACACTAATTTTGAATTGATACGAATAATATGATATTTTGTGTTACAGGAAGGTCACAAGAGAAGTAGAGAACCAGGTGAAAAGCTTAGAGGGCGATGTCAGTGGCCTGCAGTTTTGTCGTAGTATGGAGAGCTGAGTGAATATCAGAAGGATCGATTGCGAAATATGCACTTTGGTGACCTTTCGGACCAGCATTCTTTTGAAACATGCTAGAACACCATGACCCACCTGGTAAATAAGTAGAATAATAAAACAAACACATTCTAGTTTGATTCTTTTGAGATCACCATGACCCTAAAAGATGGGGCACAGATTACGGACCTTAAGTGCCATGAAAGTGTTGTCCTATTACGGGATTCGAACTATACCATAAGGGACAAGTCCATGGCCCTTCTAGGAAAGTCAATGGAGGAATGAAGGCAATGTATTTCTGGTGGAAGCAATTCTACATTGATGAAAGTTTATTCTTTTCATAATAAATGGGAAGGCCGGTCCGCTACATGTGCATCTGAAAGAGTTGGCCAAGAGTTATGCGGCTTCCTTCTTTATTTTTTTGGACTTACTTTATTTTCTGATTTGTCTGGTTCGAGAATAAGTTACTTGTGGCTGCAATTCTTGAAAGACTTAGATAAAGTAGACAACTATGCATGGGGTGATGCTATGCTCGTACACTTATATAATCAACTTTACCGTGCGAGTAATGGTACAAAAATTGTCTCAGGGTTTTGGCTATTTGTCTAGGTAATTATTTATTATATATTTTGTAGTTGTAGACTAAGATAGTTGAAGGTTATAGTCTTACTAATATATATGATTTTGTAGGCTTGATTGTAGGAGCATATTATCGCCTTGCATCCTCAGTGTGGCCCTGCGATTTATGGTTTTCCAAAGATCAATCGGTGGGCTAGAATAAATATAAAGCAAGATAATGCTAAGTTCATTTTAGATGGTCTGCAATTAAATGGGGTAAATGGTTTAAAATCATTTACAATCGTTTTAGCATTTATCATTCATTAGTATAAATCGTTGAAATGTTTATCATTCTTAAGTAATCATCGCTCTAAAATTTTCACTTTGTTAGTACAAATCGTTCTAATGTTTAACATTCTTAAGTAATGATCGTTACATGATTTTGTATTTTTTAGTACAAATCGTTATCGCTTTAGCATTTGACTTTCGTTAGTGTAAATTGTTGGCATTCTTAAGTAATGATCATTGCAGGATTTTGTATTCCTTTGTACAAATCGTTATCGCTTTAGCATTTAACTTTCATTAGTGTAAATTGTTATAATCGTTAGCATTCTTAAGTAATGATTGTTGTAGGATTTTGTATTCCTTGGTACAAATCGTTATCGCGTGTAAATCATTGTAATCGTTAGCTTTCTTAAGTAATGATCGTTACAGAATTATTTTTTTGTTAATGCAAAGCATTATCTTTTTAGCATTTAGCATTCCTTATTATAAATCATTGTAATATATAACATTCATTAGTGTAAATCATTTTAATACAAAGCTCTCATTAGTATCAATCGTAATATATTTAGCACTCGTTATTATAAATCATTTAAATATTTAGCATTCATTAGCATGAATAATTATGTCTATACCTAAACCATAATCTCCAATGTACAGGTTGTGTGGAGACCGTATGGAGATGGGGAGGATGAGAACCAAGAGGTTATTGCTGAGGTTGCGAGACTGTCTGCCGGCGATATTTCACTATTTAGCAATTATGAAGCCGAGTTGCAGCATGGTAGTCGAGTTCTCCTACAAGTTAGCTTGGGACACTCTACCCTAAAGCAACCTGTGGAAGTGAGAAGAAAGATGAAAAGTGGTGGGGCCAAGAACGTGAATTGACACAATCGCTTTAGGAAACAATTAGATATCTGAAACAAAGGAGGTGTTCATGCCATAATGTATGATTATAAAGAACGATAATATGACCCTAACGATTTCAAAAAATATTGGGAACCCATTCGTCGAAATCTGAAGATTGAGAACAAGCAACGTGGAAATGTTGGGAACTCATGAATCCCTCTTGTCACTCATCATGTCGTCTCCCAGCAAAGAAAACACGCCCATAGTGTCCATCTAGCTACAACAACGATTCTCTCAGTTGCAGTACACGATAAGGAGTGAACACAACTCACAAAAAAAGAAGATAGTCTCCACCACAAGGTTTGAGATTCTAAAGAAGGACAATAAGGAGTTACAAAAGCAAGTAAGGAATTTGGGGAGACAAATGTGGTCACTGGTAGAGCTGATTACCACTAGTTTTAATAAGATCACCGAAACCAAGAGGCCACCGAGGAAAGAGAGGCCACCAAGAAAAACAAAAAGAGACGATTTGTATGCCAAAGTACATCTGAGTCATCAAGTGCCACTAAATAAACATTATATAAATTTTTTATCCCGATATTTATTTTTTGTAATTCTATAATTCTTTGTTGTAATTCTATAAATTTTTTTTTGTAAAGTGACATTCTATAAATGTATAATTCTTTTTTTAATAAGCGTAACACACAAGTGCCACTGAACAAATCGTTGTAATGTTCAACCTTCATTAAAAAAATCAAAGAAGCATTTAGCGTTGTGTACTGCGCAAATTATGAAATGCTTTTATGAGCATTCTTCATATCACGATTTATACAAACACTGATCAAATGATGAAATGATTTGTATGTATAAAGCCTACGCACTATCACAATTTGCTACATCACGATCTATACAACCATGCCACCAAAACCCATCAAATAATCAAACCAAATACGTTTGAATATCCTATTGCAATTTGCCTTTGCGAGCTTTATCTAAGCGAACGATATGTTCTATCGTGATTTACATAAATTGACACAATGTTTAGACTTAGTAAAGAACAAATCGAGTTAACTTCAAAGATACATGCATCATTGCATAAATCACGATGGGACAATATCTAGTATAACGATTCAGATACATTATATATACAACGATTTGTCTTATCGCGATTTACACTAACTGATAAAAGGAGAATAAATACAAATTTACTTAGAACCATAATTCTTTAAGTATCAGAATATAATAATATTTTTTCTCTAGTGATTTGCTTTTACAAGCTATGTCTATGTGAACGATATGTCCATCACGATTTACATAATGACTGATTCATAAAAGGCGGCAAAGAAAAACAATAAACAAATTGAGTTAACTTCAATGATTCATTACAACCACATTCATTTATAAAATATATGAGTATTTAGTTACAATACATGACCTTCGCTAGTCATTGGGAATGATAGAAGGCAAATCTATCTACCAATGGAGGTCCTTTTCTTTTTGCAAGTTTTTTTCGAAGCATATTTGTACCTCTTGATTATGCATAGACTTGTTCCCATGTGTTCCTCTTAACGTACAAGAGTTTCTTGACTTTTTCCATGCATGCTTTTACCAAGATATGCAATTGCCCTTTGACATCCACTTCTACCAAATATCTTAACATCAAAATCCAAATTACCATTATGTGCAACTACAGATACATCCTCTCCAAGAAAATGAGCTCAAAATGATTCTATGTGCAACTGTCTATCATGCAGAATATATGTGCTTGCTCCGATATGGCGGCAACGATGGACATCAACATCACCCCTTGTCTATCATGCAGAATATTTATGCTTGCTCCGGTATGATGGCAATGATTTGATTATGTTCATTATATTTTGTGTAAGCTTCGATATACTTCACGACAAATACACCACAGTCGTATGTGTCATGAATATATCGATGTATACACAGAAGATAACAACCATAATCATCATCGAAGATTATACAGATCTTTCCTCACGACGTGAAATAACTACATCATCAGTATCAAACCCCATCTATCAAGCACAGGTAGAAGGAACACAGAAGAACAAAGAAAAAAGAAAAATACAAGAAAAAAGAAGAAGAAGACGAAGGCGGAGGATAAAGAAGAAGAAGAAGTTGCGCTGCTGCAAAAAGGAGAAAGAGAGGTTAAATAGATTGGGGTTTTAGACCTGAACAACAGGTTGGGTCGGGTAGGGTTTTACATAGAATAGGGTTTTACACAGATCTATATTAGGGTTTTAGGTAGAATAAGGTTTTACCCATGTGTATACAAATCAACATGACGTTTAGACTTATTAAAGTACAAATCGATTTACAACTTGATATAAATATTTAAGTAAAAGTTGCAAATTGCTATCACTGTTTTATAAATCTATCATGATCTGTACAACAACGAACATAAAGCAAAAATGATTTATCCTATAGCGATTTTTGTTTACAAGCTTTGTCTATGTGAACGATGTTCTATTGCAATTTACGAGTTTAGGGTTTAACGTTTAGGATTTAGGGGTTTAGGGATTAGGGTTTTATGTTTTAGAGAATGGGGTTTAGGGTTTTAGGGTTTAGGGTTTAGGGTTTAAGGTTTAGGTTTTAGGATTTAGTTTAGGGTTTTTTGGGTTTAGGTTTTAGGTTTTAGGGGTTTAGGGTTTAGGGTTTAGGGTTTAGGGTTTAGGGTTTAGGGTTTAGGGTTTAGGGTTTAGGAAGTTACCACGACAATGATATGTCTTTGTTTGTCTTTCTGAACGATATCGATATATAATATTGCGATTGACGAACTTTGTGTTTTAGGTTTTTAGGTTTTTGGCTTTAGGGATTGGGGTTTAGGTTTAAGGTTGACAAGCTTTGTCTATGTGAACGATATATCCAATCGCAATTTACACAATGACTGATTAATAAAAGGTAGAAAACTAAAATAATAATAAAATTGAGACAATGTTTAAAATAGATAAAGTAAAAATAGAGATTACTTCTTAAATACAAATCGATTTACAACTTGATACCAATTTAAGTCATAGTTGAAAATTGATTTCACTACAACGATTTGTCCTATTGCGATTTGCTTTGATGAGCTTTGTCTATGTTAACGATTTGTCCTAATGTGATTTATACAATGACTGCTAAAAGACAAAAAAGAGGATGAAAAAATAAATCGACACGATGTTTATTGGTAATGTGAATGATTTTTCTATCGCGCTTTGTCAATGTGAATGATATGTAAAAAAAAAAAAATAAATAAATTGAGACGATATTTAGACTTAGTAAACTATAAATTGAGACTTAGTTACAAGTTGATTTCACTGTAACGGTATGTGCTATCGCGATTTGCTTGATATATCCTAGCACGTTAACTAGTTTTGTAAAAGGCAGATGAAATGACATTTTTGAATTTAATTAATGCACAATGCAATTTATTTGCTCATGGCTTTTGAAAACTGGCTATATTTTCTGATATATCGCGGTATGTGAAATGCTGTTTCCTTTATATATGAATGACACATCGCACAAGTTTAGAACAATGTCCGTTATCATTACAAAATTTTACTTTTGCAAGTCAAACTGATCTTTTAAAAAGATTTTGAAAATAACTCACCTCCATTTTAAAATATGAGAAAATTCTGAGGAATGAGACTCACTTGTCAGTACGAGGTTCTACCATTCCTAATGCCATAATTAGGGGAAATCAAACCAAGGATCAATCATGTGCTTTGCTTTGCTCAACTTGTCTAAACCGATGCTCTATTCCTAAATGCACAAAGAATCAGGCATATTCTATTAATTTCAGACAATACAGATTGAAAAACATGATGTTTGCTTGGAATAATTGCAAAATACTTGAAAAAGGGATGATTGAAAAATTGTGAATCAGGATTGAAAAAATACTTTTGAAGGAAAGGAAAATTGATTTCTGAGAAATTTTGATTTTTTTGAGAAAATCGTTTTCTAAGGAAACTTAGGTGATTTTTTAGAAAATCATTTTTTCTGAAATGGAATTGGAAAAAGGGATGGGCATGTGGCCCTATGAAATTCTTTTCATGATGCACTCTAACCTAGATGATGCATGAATGCAATTTAAGAAAATATTTTCTTAAGAATTTGAAGAAAATCTTTGAAAAAGAAATTTTTGTGCCTTATAGAATTTAGATGAAATAAATTCTCTACATATCCCTGACTATGGACACGAATACATATTGAATATATCTCATTTGATTCTAAAGGGGTAAATACTTAGAAAAGTTTGGAAAATATGCTATGGTTTTTTAAGATAACCTAAGAGTGTAGGCCATTTGTAGCTTAGAAAAAGATGATAAATATGGGTTTTGTTCGTATTCTGACATTATAGAACACACTTTTGACAAGTTGAATAGAGCAAAGCACAAGATTGATCAGGTGAAGACAGGTCCTATCATGGTCGCCAAACCTGTAATCATTGCAAAATTTTACTTTTGCAGGTCAAACTAACCTTTGAACAAGATTTTAAAAATAACTCGCCCCTGTTTCAAAATGCGGGAAAATTCTGAGGAATAAGACTCGCCTGTCGGTATGAAGTTCAACCGTTCCTGGCACCATAACCAGGGGTAATCAAACCAAGGATCAATCATGTGCTTTGCTTTGCTTTGCTCAACTTGCCTAAATCAATGTTCTATTTCTAAATGCATGAAGAATCAGACATGTGCTATGAATTTTAGAAAATGCAGATTGAAAAACATGATGTTTGCTTGGAATAATTGGAGAATACTTGAAAAAGGGATGATTGAAAAATTGTGAAACAGGATTGGGAAAATACTTTTGAAGAAAAGAAAATTTGATTTCTGAGAAAATTTGATGTTTTGAGAAAATCAATTTCTGAAGGAAACTTAGGTGATTTTTTAGAAAATCATTTTTTCTGAAATAGAATTGGAAAAAGGGATGGGCATGTGACCCGATGAAATACTTTTCATGATGCACTCTAACTGAGATGATGCATGAATGCAATTTGAGAAAATATTTTATAAAAAATTTGAGAAAAATCTTTGAAAAAGAGATTTTTGTGCCTTATAGAATTTAGATAAAATAAATTATCTATAATCCCTGACTATGACCATGAATACATATTGAATATATCTCATTTGATTCTAAAGGGGTAAATACTTAGAAAAGTTTGGAAAATATGCTATGGTTTTTTAAGATAACCTAAGAGTGTTAGGCCATTTGTAGCTTAGAAAAAGATGATAAATCTGAGTTTTGTTCGTATTCTGACATTGTAGAACACACTTTGACAAGTTGAATAGAGCAAAGCACAAGTTTGATCAGGTGAAGACAAGTCCCATCATGGTCGCGAAACCTGTAATCATTGCAAAATTTTATTTTTGCAGGTCAAACTAACCTTTGAACAAGATTTTGAAAATAACTCGCCCCCATTTCAAAATGTGGGAAAATTCTGAGGAATGGGACTCGAATGTCTGTATGAATTTCAACCATTTCTGCCGCCATAACCAGGGGTAATCAAACCAAGGATCAATCATGTGCTTTGCTTTGCTCAACTTGCCTAAATTGATGTTCTATTTCTAAATGCATAAAGAATCAGGCATGTGCTATGAATTTCAGAAAATACAGATTAAAAAATATGATGTTTGCTTGGAATAATTGGAAAATACTTGGAAAAGGGATGATTAAAAAATTGTGAAGCAGGATTGGTAAAATATTTTTGAAGGAAAGGAAAATTGATTTATGAGAAAATTTGATGTTTTGAGAAAATCGATTTCTGAAAGAAACTTAGGTGATTTTTTAGAAAATCAATTTTTTTGAAATGGAATTGACAAAAGGGATGGGTGTGTGGTCCGATGAAATTCTTTTCATGATGCACTCTAACCCAGATGATGCATGAATGCAATTTGAGAAAATGTTTTCTGAAGAATTTGAGGAAAATCTTTGAAAAAGAGATTTTTATGCCTTATAGAATTTAGACAAAATAAATTCTATACATATCCCTGAATATGGCCACAAATACGTATTGAATATATCTCATTTGATTCTAAAGGGGTTAATACTTAGAAAAGTTTGGAAAATATGCTATGTTTTTTTAAGATAACCTAAGAGTGTAGGTCATTTGTAGCTTAGAAAAAGATGATAAATCTGGGTTTTGTTCGTATTCTGACTATGACCACAAATACAAAACTCACCGAGTTTATCAACTCCTTAGAAGAGAGTGCACATGTCATTCGTGTAGACCATGGTGGATTTGAATATGCATGAATCATCATCTGTCACACATTTACGTTATTGAAAAATAGTAGAAACCGGATTTAGAGAGTTCGACCAGTAAGAACTGGATTTAGAAAAGGCTTAACCCGAAGGTTGATTTTGGCAAGACCAACGAAAATGGTTTTGATAAAAGACTCAACTGAAAGGTCTAGTTTGAAAAAAAGATTGATGTTTTGAAAAGTGCTTGTTGATTGTGATGGGAGATTTTCAATCTTCGCCCTCATGATGACTTGGTGTGAACACCCCAAATTTTTCAAAATCTTTTAAATATTCCCTTTTTGCCTCTGATATCATTTTTTGAGCAATTTTGTCACTTTTAAATCTAAATTCCAGTTCATTTCTCAAGTTTTACTGAAATTAAATTCATTTTATATGTCTGACTTGATTTCAGAACCAGTTCCATGGTCCAGATCCAAATCTGAGTCTCGTTGCCCAACTTTTAAAATAAAATTACAGAAAATACCAAAAATAGTTTTTAAATAGCTCGGACAGTCCATCCGACATCTGTTTGGATCCATCGCGTTGTATTTCTCGATTCAAGTTTTAAAAAATTGAATATTTTCTCAAAACTTGGGTCCAAACCCATTCTTCTGAAGAAATTTCCCCAAAATAACCCTGACTTTTTAGAAGAACTCTTCTTTTGTAATTTTTTTTTTGAAATTTTGTAAAAAGTAGTCAAATTCCTTAGTTTTTAGAATTTTGTCTTAAAAAAAAATACAAAAATGTTAAAGTTTCAAGAAAAGAACAAAAAAAATAAGAAAATTGAAGAAAAATCCAAAAATTCAGAAAATATGCAGTTAATCTCTTTTGAAAATTATTTAGAAACCTTGTTTTTGAGAAACTTTCTCTCTTAAAGCCATCTTTTCAGAAAATCCTTAAAAGAGAACCACTTTTCAAAGTTTTTAAAAGTTTTTTTGGATCTCCCTTGTAAAAAATGTAACGGCCTCCTGTTATAAAACAAGAGGCGCAGGGGGTCTTCAGCCCATCCATTCCCCACCTCTTCATTGCGCTTCACGCATCGATCGCTCTCTTCCTCTGCTTCCTTCTTCTTCCCCTGTCTTTCTTCTTCTTTTTCTTTTATTCCTTCTGAGGTCTTCCCTTTAAGTGGCTGGAGGTCGACTGCAATTCAAAAAGCTACGTCCGTCATTCGCCTTCCGATTGTCTTCCTCCTTTAGAGTTTCCACAAGATCCAGGTAAGTAAACATCGTCTTCTTCGTCTCTGTGAATATTTCTTTGCCTTTTACATTCTCTGATTTTTCCTTCCAGCATTTTCCCCTTTTCTTTATTTTCTTTGCGGTTTTGTGATTTTTTTGTTTTCTTTTAATTTCATTACGAAGCATGATCGATGAGGTCGACCTGCATATAGTAGGATCGACCCATCCTGTGCGATATCAAAGGAATTCCCTAAATTCCAACATTTTTTTCTTTCTTTTTCTCTATTTTCTCTTCTTTTTGATCATTGGATTTCAGTGGTTTTATACATACTGATGCTCTCGTTATCACTTTGTATACAGAGACTTCAATTTATATTATGCTTCATTCTGATTCCCTTCTCTTGATCACATTTAACTTTTAATTTTAATAGTCGACTTGTGATTATTGAACAATTTTTTTTTTTGGCTATTAGTTGATCTTAAATTCCTGTTCTAAGCTGATGATCTGTTATACTATCAAGATGATTGTTTTGAGCTCACTTCTCTCTTCTGCATATCATGGCTTTCATGCATCACATTTCATCGCTCCAGTCAGTTTGCTCCATCATAACAGGATAATATCATTTTTGGGCATTCCTTGAATCACAATATTTTTAGTTTTACTGTTGCATCTCATGGTGTTTTTGTGTCTCTATGAGACACATCATATTACTTTCCACTTCTTGCAACCTTCATCTGCCGTTGCCCATCACTTCTCGTCTGCTGCATTTGGTATGTATCATGCATATTTTCTGGAGGCAAACTGGGATGTTCGGCTGAGTCATTTGGCGTTAAAGGATTCTTCTCTCCAGCTATTCTGATGACCTCAAAGGGCAATGGCCTTGATAATTAACGGAGGTAAGAAATGCCCAAGGTTAATAACCGTCTTCTACAACATTGAAACCCCAGGCAGACATGAGCATCTTGATCATGGAAATCACCAGCAAATGATCAAATCAACAAGATATGGTGGTGTCTTGTGCGATGGTGGTTTGGCCTCTGTTACAAGGTCCAGTTCTACTAAGGTGTTTAATGATTGTAAATATATATATATATATATATATATATATATATATATATATATATATATATATATATATATATATATATATATATATATATATATATATATATATATATATATATATATATATAAAGAATTTATGATAGTAGAAAATCCTGTATAGTGGATTTATGGCAAAACCTCAATCAGGAGCATAGAGGCAGCCTCTTATATGCTTGATTACATCAAAAGTAGTCTCATCTCATCATACTTGTGCATTAGCATCTTTAAGTCCCAGCACTAAAGATTTATATATATATATCAGATGTCCTGAAGGCTAATTCCCTCATCCAGTTGCATTCATCTTCTAACTCCACTGTATTTTATTTTTATTTTCTTCAGATTCGTTATATTAGTCACATTGTTTTGTGTATTTTGTGCTATTAACATATCTGAAATTCTTATTTAGTCAGCCTATGATTTTTTTTTTTTTTTTGCATTATCACATGATTGTTCAAGATTCCTGTATCTATACAGATTTTCTTTTCTCTTGTGTTCCCTTTGAAACATTGATTGAAGATATATGTTTGTTGCATCAACGTTATTTGGTGATAATGACTAAATCAATGATTTGAACCTGAGTGGTGATATCATTTTGCCAACGAATCTCCACTCACACTGTTTGTGATCATCGCAAAATCTTTCCTCTCTTGTGTATTTCTCTCTCTTCCTTCTCTTTTCCTTTCCAACCTCTATTTCCTCCTTTTTGAAGGGAGAAAATAAAAGACGGAAAGAAAAAGAGAAGAGAAAAGAAGAGAAAAGAAGAAGAGGAACTCTTTTGCGGGTCTCACTTGACCTTAATTTTGAAAATATTTTGAAATAACTCGCCTCCGTTTTTGAAATATTTGCGGGAAAACTGGGAGACAGGATCCGCTCATCGGTACGAGGTTCGACCGTTCCTGGCGCCTTTACCAGGGGTAATCGAACCAAGGGTCGAATCTATGCCTTTTGTTTTGCTAAGAAATTATCTAAGTCTAGATGCACAAAGAATCATGCTTGTGTAATGCAAAGATGTATGCTCTTTTTTTTTGAAAATGTTTTGAAGAATTCCAAGTGTTTCTGAGATGAATCTGATAAAGTGAAGAAATGATTTCTAACTTAGAACTTAAGATTGAAGTTCTAAGTTTTTAGAATAATCAAGAGCTTGGAAAATAAATCTGGATTTTGGAAAATGATTTTGAAGTTTTGAGATAAAAGAAGAAGAAAGGAATTTTCAAAGTCATAAATGGACTTTGAATGAAAATGGAATTAAATCAGAAGGAAAGATAGAATTGGGAAATCTGAATAAAATTGAGAAATGGAAAAAAAGTTGGAATTTCAATATGAAATATGAATCCAAGATCTGGGTTCTGAATAGAATTCAAAGTTGAATTTTGAATTTAGGATCTGAAATGGGAACTTGATTTTGAAATCTGGAATGAAATGGAATTGGTTTTAAGAATTGGAATTAAAGTGGAATTTGGAATTTTGAATGGTATTGGATTCAAGATTTGGAATCCAAGATGGTATTTGGATCTGAAATCTGAGATCCACGATAGGGTTGGACTCTGGATCCTAAGATGAAATTGGATCTGAAGTCTGAGATCCAAAGTAGAATTGAATTCTGGATCCTAGAAGGGAATTCGGATCTGAAGTTTAAGATCCAAAGTATAATTGGATTCTGGATCCTATAATAGATTTTGGATCTGAAGTTTAAGATCCAAAGGGGAATTGAGTTTTGGATCCTGGAATGGAATTGGATCTGAATTCTGAGATCCAAAGTAGAATTGGATTCTGGATCCTAAAATGGATTTGATCAAGATTTGGAATCCAAGATGAAATGTGGATCTGAGGTCTAAGATCCAAAGGGGAAGTTGGATTCATACTTGGAAATCTGGATCCAAGTTGATCTAACTTTGGATTTGGGTTTTGAAAGTCCAAATGGGACTTTTGAAGATGGATCTGGGTTTTGAAGATTTAAAATTTAAGAAGAGTCAAGATTCAAAAATCAATCTCAAACTTGTGATTTTTGATTTTGAAGGTAAAAAGATAGACTTGATTTTTGAATTTTGAAGATGAATCAGAAACTTCAAAGTTAAATTGAACTTTGAAATTGAATTTTGAATTGAGTTGGAAATGATTTTGGAATTTCAAAGTCAAATTGGACTTTTGAAATTGAATTTTTGAATCTTGAAATGAGATAGAATTGGATAAGAAGAAGAATCACTTAGAATTTTGAAAAAGGAAAATTTGAAAATATAATGCAATTCTATTCTATATGATGAATGAATTTGAATAAGTTGAAATTGGATTTGAAAATTATATTTCATTTTTTAAATGAATTTAAATAAGATTAATGATATAATACACTCCTGACTATGGTCATTGAATGTATTATATAATAGTCATATCTAAATTCAAATGAAGGATAAAATACCCTTTTGGTGCTTTTATAGAATTTAAAATGAAATTAACCCTCAATATACCCTGACTATGGCCATTGGTATATATTTTGAGTTAATTTTAAGTCAAATTCTGATAAAAGGAGAAAATATTTTAGAAAAATATGATGAACTTTGAAAATGGATCCAGTGTGGATCCAGTGTTATTTTATAAAAGATAAAAATGCTAAGTTTTGTCCACACCCTGACTATGGCCATTGATGTGGATCATCAACTTAGTATCAATTACCTCTTACAAAATGGTGCACGTGCCATTCGTGTTTCACCATTGTGAGAATTTGAGAAATAAAGGCAAAAATGCATGAAAACAAGTAATTCATGATATTTACAATGCTCATTCATTCTACCTAAAGCAAGGAATGTAATTCTCATTAAAGTCTAGCTATTACAACTCATAAAATCAATTTTACAACTTCAAACAACAACTTTATCCACATATTTCCTGCAAAACAAAGTCATTACAAGGCAAGAAGAAATATTATACTGAAAACTAGTCATACATATGTGTATTTCTAAGAGCCTAGTGCAAAAACATATGTGTCTCAAAATGTATTGATAGCATTCTAAGTTAAATGAGATAAGACTACTATAGCATGTCACCCTAATGGGAAAGTATTCATTGGGATTGGAAGTAAATACATAACAATCTCGTAGATGCCCTATCTGCAGAAGAACACATGTGTCGAGTATTAAACCCAAATACATGCAATTCCTACAAAAAAAAAAAATCAGATGTCAAGTTTTGGATTAACATATCAAAAAAAAAAAATTATGTTATATTCACATGCTGGCTGATGGATCAGGGTTTTACAACAAATCCTGTTTAATATCATAGCAGGATGCCTACCAATTTTTGTCGATGAGATAGCAATCTCTGAAAGTTTGTATCAGAATTCTCTAATTGACACATACAGATCTGAGAGTAGTAAACTGTCGGATTTGTTATCCAAAAAATCTCAAATACGCAATGATCCCTTCATCCAGTATGTGGCTGATGCAAGATTATGGGGATAGGTCAGTAAGAGATAAGGTATCTATGGTGTGGGTGAGAATGGCTGATGAACAACCAACGAAATTCATGTATTATAGATTATGAAATCAGGTGGTTACATGATGATGCTGGAAATATGTTGTGAAACGCCACAGTAAAGGCACAGATGGTGCACATGTGTAAATGAAACCACATGGAATGAGGATGTAGGGGTGAGTTTATAACAGGGTGTGCTAATACTGCTGCAAACAGTATTGTAGCATTATGATGGTGTATGACAGGTGATTGTGCGGCCTATGTTGGGGATAACAGGCCTGATGCATAAGCTTGCAGGAAAGGGGTGAGAATTGTAAAGTGAATGCAGGATATCTGTGGTACAGTGGACCTACACAGGTGTGGTAGGAGATGCAGGAGACTATGGACACTATGATGTGCATCGCAAGTAACACCTAGGCCGCAGCTGAGTGCTGCAATAATAAAGGCAAAGGTTGAAATAGATAAACAAGAATACATACAAGTAGCAACATATGGTGGATGGATGGGATGTGATATTTTGATACAGTAGGAAGTATGGATGAGTACAAGCCATAGTTGGTGTTGGACCGATGTAAGCACAGGCTGTGGAAGGTGGTGTCGAAGTGCAGGGTAAGAAGGGTTGAAGGTGAAATGGTTATACCCTGAGGAAAATGTGCACAGAAAGGATAGGTGATATGTGCTACTGTGATGGCTATGAAGTGGGTGAGGTATAGCAAGATAATGGAGGTGTAGCTGCTAATAAAATGTGCTAAGTGTTGATGTGGTATATACCTGTTACGGCAAGTAGCATTGTAACCAGATGGTAAGATATAATGAAGACTTAGAGTGATAGGCACATGATACCTTTGTAACCCTGAATGTAAGAGATTCATCCCCAAAATTGCAGGCCCTCGGTTTGAATAGATCCTGATAAGAACACCTTCTCTCTAAAAAAAGTGGGAGTATCACACCCCCCCTATGCTTCAGATTTCTCATAGAACCAACAAAGGATTTCAGATAAATTATCTAGGAAATTTATATTCAACCATAATCGCACAACTATGACAATCGGACCATCTGTGCCACTTTTCAGCATCTATTTTACATTAAAATAACTTTAAGATTCGCATATGCTTCCATACTCAAAATCGCAGTTACTGCATCAGCCAGAACATTGGAACTCTCTACTAGGTAAATTTCCCATGTTTCGATGATTAATTTGACTCAACTCAGGTCCTTCTCCACACAGTCTTTATTTCATTCTATTTTGATGCTGGCTTTCCCATATATGTAAAAGTAAACAACAGACTGACTCTGATAGAACTAAATACTATCATCACTCATAAAAAAAACTGACCTCCTGTAAAAAGGCTGAGAAAAATCATATGAGCAAGTTTAATGTCACCAGTTTTGCAGTAGGGGTATCTTTCCATGGAGTATCACCCACCAGAGGATATCGCAGAATGAAAACACTATAGATTGACTCACTCCAGTGAGATTCATCAAAGTAGTGATTCGTTATATGAGCATAATAAATAAAAAAAAAAAAGAAAAAGAAAATTGTAAACACCCCAAATTTTCCTCACTCATTCTCAAACAATCCTCCTTGTTCAGTGCCAACCCTGTTAGGTCAGTGTAGGAGTCAAACCCCGAGTCAGTTTCAGAAAATCACCATTATACCCATTTTCATTAGGAAAATTACCATTTTACCCCTAGATCATCCCAGACCCCAGTCAGTCGGAGTCAACCAAGCTCATTGGTCAGTTCAAGACAGTTAGAATATCAGTCATCTCAAGCTCATCTGATCTCATAAGGAATAAACCATTTTCATTTCTGACCATTCCTGCCAAAATGGGATCATTTCTTCAGAAATGAGCTTACTTCTCACTCAAATCCAGGCCAATTGTCTCTGAGTCAGTCATTCATAGTCAGTCATACTCCCTAGAGTCTAACTTGAGCTCACCACGAGTTCAAGCGCTCCAATTTCAGTTCAAAAGCCTTTCCAAGTGTCTAGGAGCCCATTTTAGTCCATTTCAGCTCTTTCAGCTGAAATTGAGCTGAGTTCAGCCAATTGAGCTAGTGTTCGAGCTTCGATTTTAGTTCATGTCAGTATTATTGACCTTTTTTTTTAGCTCAAAGTCAGCTCAAGTTCGTAATTCACTTCACTCCAGTGACCATTCCGTACCATTTCTCTAAAAATGACAGCTTTTCTTGAAAATTCAGTCGGAAAGGTCAGTTGAGTCAGTGCCTGGTCAGTTCATTTGAGTTCTGAAACTCTAAAACTCAGCTCAATCCAGCTCATTTCAGTTCAATCCAGCTCGAACCTCAATTTTCAGTGTCACTCTGATCCAGTAGAGTCCCGAAAACCATTTCTTGAGCTATTTTGCAAATTTTATCAATTTTAATGCTTTTTAAACTGGTACAGCTGCCAATCGGGGTCTAACATCTAAAATTCTCCATTCAGGGTCTGCATTTCGCATGTCATTTCTCATCATTTCATATCATTTCTTAGCATTTCATAACATTTCATCACATTTCATTTCATTTTCGAAGTCCAGAACTCCAGTTTTATAAATTTCAATCCAGATTGAGTTTTAAAAAGTTTTCAGAAATCAATTTCAAACCTCGGGTTTCCAAAATTGACATTTTCACCCCAGGAGTCTAAATTTGGAAATATTTTCTCAAGAAAAATAATCTAGATTTCTTTCAAAATCAAATTTTCAAGTTTTACACTGGATTTGCTTCGCAATGAGCTATTGAACTTCAAAATCTGAGCTCGTTTCAAAAACTGCCAAAAATAGCTCATTTCGGTTGGAAGCATTTTCTCGAGAAAAACAATATGGATTTCTTTCAAAAATATATTTTTAAATTCTACATTGGATTTGCTTCGCAATGGGATATTGAAATTCAAAATCCGAGCTCGTTTCAAAATTGCCAAAAATAGCTCGTTTCGGTTGGAAGCATTTTCTCGAGAAAAACAATATGGTTTTCTTTCAAAATTACATTTTTAAATTCTACTCTGGATTTGCTTCGCAACGGGGTATTGAACTTCAAAATCCGAGCTCGTTTTCAAAACTGCCAAAAATAGCTCGTTTCGTCTAGAAACTTTCTAAAAAGACTATTTTACCCCTCTAATCATCAAAATGAATTTCAAATGTGGAATTTGGACCCGCTCTGAGATGGCCCATTCATTTACTTTTCTATTTTATATAAAAAAATGCTTCTTTTTATTTGTTTATTTTTGTTTTTATTGATTTTTATTTTTTTTATTTTTTTATTTTTTTAGAGAGGAGGTGGGACCCACAAGGTGGTCACCCAAGCCTCCAGCCCCACTTTCCATTTTCTCATTTTTTTTCTTTCCCTTTTCCTTTTTCCCTCCTTTTCTTTCTTTCCTTTCTTTTTCCCTTTTCTTTCTTTTTCTTCTTCTTCCCTTTCTTTTCTTCTTCCCTTCCCTTCCTTCCTTTCCCTTCTCCAGCCCATTCACGTACACTCTTTCCCTCTCTTTTCATTAACCCCTAAAAACCCTAAGTTGAGGCTGATTAAAGACCTAAGTTGGGGTTGGTTAAAAGAAAAAAGAAAAAAAGAAGAAGCCACTTACGGCTCTTCTCCCATCTCACGCCTCTCTCTCTCTCCCCCTTTAGCTCTCTCCTTCCCTTCTCTTGGCTGCTACAGCCACAACAGCCACAACAGCCACAGCTTACACTTCCAACCAGCACCTCCGGTCATCTCCAGCTGCAGCCTCCACGCCTAGCCGGTTCAAGCCACCATCTGCTTCAACAAACAGCTGCAGCCTCCACCTTGCTTCAGCCGGTCTCCACTTGGAAGCATCACCTTCAAGCTCCCAGCCAACAGCCACACCTCCCTCACGCCTGGCAGCAGCTGCTCCACATCCAAGCCATCCCCATCTTCCAGCCCTCTCTCAAGGTAAAGTGTTGCTTTACCCTTTGGCTTTCATTTTTTTTTAAGATATTTATCACATGGTTTATTTAAACACAACGTGAGATCAGACCAAAGCTGGTTTCATATTGTTGAAAACTCTCATTTAATCTCTCTCTCTCTCTCTATATATATATACATATATATATATAGATAAATACAAAACTTGTGCTTTATGTGTAGGCTAAAAAATGAAAAGATCCGTCCACTCAATGGATCGAATCTCTCATTTTGGAGAGCCAATATTAAATTGATCATATCCTCCTCGATTTAGGTTTTAGTTTTATGATTCATGTCATCTTATGTTTGCATGCACTTAGATTAATTCGTTTTGCTAGTTATTTCGTTTTATATATGAACCATGCTTTACTTAGTTTAAAATTTGTAAAATTTTAGTTTTTAGACAAAGTCCATATAGCAATTTATGTGATTTTATGCATTTAAAATTTTTGTAAATTTTAGAGTAGTTAGGTTTACATGTCTTTGTTGTACAGTCAAAACTTTGATTCAATTCGGGTTTCGGAACCTTTCTAAACCAACCAAACTCTAAATCGGGTTTTCTGTCATCCAGAAATTTCAATTCCTGCTTTAGCAGACAAAAACCTTCGGATCCACCCTTATGTGGGATTCGAATCATTCTATAAAAATCACAGTGGATTCAGGATTGAATCTACTAATGATCTGGAAATTTTGAGCTTTTTCCAATAAGTTTTGACCTCTGTCAAAAATCGGATTTCCCAGACCCCTGGGAAAATTTTGATTTTCCTGTGTCAGGGTACAGACATACCCTAATACATCGAGTCTGTTCAATCTATAGCCTTTCTGCAAAAACTTTCAACATGAAAGTTTTTCCTAACATAATGTTCTGCAATTTCCCAAAATTTGGGAATTTTTGGATCTGTTTCATTATTTTTCTCGGACTTTATCTTTCTGTCTAACAGATTCCAATGTCCAGAAATTCCAGAGATTTAGGTCTCTGATAACAGCATGCCCTTTTCCAAACCGTAACCCGAATCCCAATTCTGTAAAAAGATCAAATATTCCTCTATTTATCAGGGACATTTTCCCACAATTTCAGCCATTTTCCCATCTGTCTGCCATTTTTACCACATTTTCTACCGAAACCTGTCTGTTTCCTTCATTTACTAGAGTCGCCGGATTCCGATCCGACTTGCCGGAGTGGTACAGCTCCGACCATAGGTCAAAACCAGAAAGTGTAAAAGGCAAAAATCCTTGCCTTACTGTCATCTGTCATCCCATAAAATTTGGAAAATTTTTATGGAAGTTTGATATCCTAAATCCCCTTTAGAATCAATATTTTAGGCAAAAATCATGAAATTTAGGGTTTTTATTTGAATTTCCATATTTAAAAATACAAAAAAAATTAGATTTTCGAGCTCCATTCTATTTTTAGGGTTATTTTAGGTGTCCATGCCAAATTTGGTTTAATTTCAAGTTCATTTGCTCCATGTGTTAGTTTATCTTTAAATTCAGAAGCGAAAATCAGGTTAAATTCGATATTTTATGATATTTTCGCCATTTTAGGGTTTTTATCATGTACATAAGCATGTAGAATCATATTAGGGTTAATTTTAATCTCCTTTTCATTTCATATTTTTCAATTTTGCAAAATTTATTTCAGAAAACCCTAGTTTCAAGGCCATAGTCTTGTTATTGGGGGTATTTTGGTCATTTTGACCTAAATTTCGAAATTTCAATTTCTAATTCTCCCAAAATTTCATGCATATCATCATATTTCATCATATTATGTTTGATTTATTTCATTTGATTTTCAAATTTCCAAAATTTATAAAAATTCTTTCAGAAAACCCTGATTTCAAGGTCATCAGGGGTATTTTGGTCATTTTGACCCCAATTTCGAATTTTCAAGTTTATTTTCGAAATTTATTCATTATTCATCATGTTTATATCAAAGGGGGTATGATTTTGGGTTTATATCTGAATAATATCCGATAATTTCCCATATTTTCGGATAAATTCAGAAAAACCTACATTTTTGTGCTAACCTTGTTTTCTAGTTTTGCAGGAATATTCAAGAAGAAGATTTTATTTTCTTATTTTATTTCAATTCAATGTAACATCAAATGTAATAATTTGGAATAAGAGTTACATTTATACTTAGAATAGGGTTGCATTGCATATAGTTTAATTTATGCAAATTTTAATATGTGATGTATGATTCATGCATATTTGTTTCAAATTCACTATGGTTTACACGAATGGCACGTGCACAAGCTTTTATGGAGTTTATAAACTCGGTGGGATTCGTATTTATGGCCATAGTCAGAATACGAAGAAAACCAAGATTTATGATCTTCGTATTAGCCACATTCAGCCTACACACTTAGGCTAACTTCAAAATGCACTGCATTTTTCAAAGTTTCAAAAGGATTTCCCAATTCCTCAATGAAATTCCCTTTTCAAATTCATATTCATTCATTCATATCATTCAAATTGCATTATTTCAAACTCATTTTCCAATTTCAATTTCAGAAAATTCAATTTCTCAAGAATTTCCAAGTCTTTCTCAGGATCTGATTTTCTCAAAATCCTAAGTTTTCAAATGACATTTCAAAGCATTTCCCAAGTTCAAATCAAGATTTTCCTATGTTTTCAAATTCTCAAATTTCAAAATCCCAAGTTTTTAGAAATTTATTTTCTCATATTTTCCAGTTTTCTTGAGAATTCATTTTCCATTTCAAAAGTCATTTTCCAATGAATTTCTTGATTTTCTCAGAATTCTCAAAACCATTTTCTCAGAAAAGCAATTCCAAATTTCAAAATCGATTTTCCAAAGTTCAAGTTTTCCTGAGAAATCACTTTCCAATGCAAATTTTTGATTTCCAATGAAATTCAATGATTTTCCCAAGGATTCAATTTCAAGTACTTTTCCAATCACTTTTCCAGCATATTTCAATTTTCCAAAGCAAACATCATATTTTTTTTTAAACTTGCATTATTTTCAAAATTCCATAGCACAAGCCTGATTCTTTGTGCATTCTAGGAAAAATAGAGCATAATTTAGATACTTGAATCAAGTTAGAGCACATAATTGGTCCTTGGTTCAATTACCTCTGGTAAAGGTGCCAGGAACGATTGAACCTCGTACCGACAGGCGGATCCCATTCCATGGAATTTTCCCGCAAATTTTCAAAACGGAGGCGAGTAAATTTTCAAAACAATTTCAAAACTTTGGTCGAGTTTGACTCGCAAATTCGTTTCTCTCTCGCAAGGGAGGGGAAAAAATTTTGCGATGATAACAGGTTTGGCGACCGTGATGGGACCTGTCCTCGCCTGATCAATTATGTGCTTTAACTTAGCCCAATTGTCAAAATTATGTTCTATGAAATGTCAGCTTTAATTTCTGATATCATGTGAACCTAGGAGCCTAGACTTGAACCCAGCTGACATGGATTGCATGTAGACTAGGCATGGTTTGGTAGGACCATATTGAGGAGAATTATGCATGCTCACATAGACTTAGGTCTGAAATACAACACTCCTCAATCTAGGACTTGTATGAAAACAATGTTTGCTTCTTCAAAAGTTTTCAAAATTCTATCTCTTTAGGACTTAGAGCCCTCTGTTTGCCTGCATGTGATCATATTTCAAAAACCACCCCACCTATGTCTACCCGGTCTTCACGTTGCTGGGCTCTCTTCCAGAACCATAGTTCGGGACAGAGCCTCACAACTGGGCCACTTATTTGGGCTAACGCCCCCCTGCCACGTACCAAGGGCCATAGTCCAACGTATATCGGCAGGCGCTCAAGGATGTTGGGAAAACACAAGCCTAGACCCGGAGATGAGTTTTATGCCACGTACATCGAGCCTCGGCTCGAGTATATCGGCATAGCATGATTGGACACAGTTGATCTAAGCCTAGAGTCAGGATTAGGGTCCTAAAGCTCTTTCAAAATCAATGCATTTAGAGTTGGCTTCCTAGGGATTGCTGTATGTGCATAATTGTTTGTAATTGAATATATGATATTCATTTTCGCCTTATTTTCTCATATTTTTCCCAAGTTTTCCAAAATACCAAACAATTTTCCAAAATACCTCATTTTTCATCTTTTATGAAATATCTCCTTTTTCTCAAAAACCCTGGACGATTTTTCTAAATTATCCACCTTTTCCTTCAAAACTCCAGGAAATTTTCCATTCTTTCGTTCCTCTGGACTTCGAATTTCCAGCCTTCATTTTATCCTGCCTGCAATTTTCAATTTCTTATATTTTTCCAAAGTCTAATTCCAGTCTTCTTGTCTTTCAGTCCAATGGCATCTAGTCAGCTCGATTCTGTTTTTCCTGAGGGTCACATCTCCTATGAGGTGCGACAAAGTCTTCCTGAGCATCGATCTCTTAGCACCGGACCCTTCTTCCCCCGGTGGTATTATGTCTGGTTCAAAAATTTCTCTCGTATGTTTCCGGACCACTTGAGCGATTGTGGGTTGGAATTGGCATCTGCAGTGGGAAAGTTGACAGTCAACGGCAATCTGATTCATGCACTGGCGGAGCGGTGGAATCCGCGCACTTGCACGTTCTGGTTCCCATGGGGCGAGATGACAATACTGATGGATGAATTCTCAGAGATTATGGGACTGCCTGAGCCAGCCGGTCAGCCTGGAGATCCGTTAGAGCAGCAGTTTCTGATAAATGTCAAGGGTCTGGACCCCAAAGATGCCGTAGCTCGCATGACAGGGCGCAAGTCTTGGCCACTGATTGAAGAAAATGGGAATGAATACGTGAGTCTGATCGAGATCTACCGACAGTATGGAGAATTCGCAGAAGTCAGCTTGTTGTCCAGGACAGCTCGAGAGAGAATTCAGCATGCGATGGATTTGTGTACTGTGGGACTTGCTTTCTTTCCAGATGGACAAAATTATGTGGATGTCAGAATAGTTCAACTTTTGAGAAGATGGGGAAGTCGACAGACCAGCCGTCTCTCGATAGCCATGGCCGCGCTTGCTTTTCTATACAGAGGACTGACCCGCTTCACACTTGGAGAGTCCATCTTAGTCGAGGGATGTACTTATGCTCTTCAATCTTGGTTCCTTCAGCATGTACCAACCAGAGCTAGTTCATTCAGATACAACGGTAAGGAGCTCCTTCCAGTTGCGCGGTACCGATTCCTGATCGACTATCTGCAGGAAGAAGAAGTGATGTGGGACTATTTTGATCGAGAATTATCGCCTCCCAGATACACCTATGCATATGGCAAGAGATTCAAGTTGCTTGGTCCATTCTTCTGTGCTTACTATCATCCGGAGCGGTGTGTTCGACAGTTTTCTCAGAGACAGAAGCACATAGAGATGCGGCTGCTATCAGGAGTCTTGCCAGAGTTCGACCTTACATCAGCACAGTGGTCCGGAGCATACCATTCTGCCAGATATGGCTGGGACTCTTTTGTTACTCTTCCGCTTTTTCCCGGTCCTCGTGTCTCTGCTAGTTATAAAGAGTGGTGGCAAATTGTCTGTCCGCCCCCTCTTTCTCAAGTTTATTATTGATGCAATCATGTTTTCTTTCAATAAATAAAAATCTTGCAAATTCTTCAATTCTTGGTTTGACGACCTCGCCTAGGTAACAAGGCTTAAATTTTCAGTTGTTTATTTTCTTTGCAAAGGAATGACAACGCAATTGTCGTAATCCCCGCGACGACTCAATCCCTAGTAATGGGATATTCTTTCAAATTGTCTACCAAAATTCTCAGCGAATATTTTCTTCCAATCAAAATCTCTCTCAAAAGCCTAACCATCGATTTTGCTCTGCAGAGAGCCTTCGTGACAGTCAATGGTTCAAACAAGGTCAGGAAAGAAGACTGCACCAGTCGAGGGAATCGCATATTCGACAGCTTCAGACGAAGAAATGGATTCCCCGCGCTCAGGCAAAAATCAGGGGCAACAGGTTGAGGATGACATTGATCCTCAAATGTATGCCATGTTTAAGAAGATGATGACTAAGATGCTGGCAGAACAAGCTGAAGCCAGTACAGAGAAAGCACAGGTGAAGCAAAAGACAAAAGGCCGGGCAGTCAAGAAAGCCTTGAAGATATCCAAGAAGCCTGCTCAGCATGTTGATGCAACTGATGAAGAGGAATCAGTGGAAGATTCAGATGAAGAGTTTGAGACCCATCAGGCATTCCGCAAGTCTACCCAGGGGCAGGGGTCAGCCCACAAATTCAAAGAGCAATCTCTCAATGACTCTAACCAGCCGCAGTTCAAAGATGTGGTCAGAATGCTTCGAGACCTGCAGGCCCGTGACAAGGGCAAGAAAGTCTTCACCAGCGAAGACTTCTATGATGGTTTGGATGGGGACGACAATCTCGAGAATCTCCCCAGAAAGTTTATCAAATTCGATGGTTCTGGCGATCCTAAAGCTCATCTCGCCATGTTCTTCGCTGAATGCTCCAGATTCAAACGAGACAACCGTGCACTTTTCCTATGTTTCCCTCGCAGTCTGGAGGGAACCGCAGCTAAATGGTACTCGGAGCATGTAAATCCAATTGAGTTGAAGGAATTTGACAAAGTGGTAAACATGTTCATTGAGCGATTTCTCTTCAATGCTGAGGCACTTCCCACCCTCAGCCATCTTTGCGGCCTTAAACAGAGAGAAAATGAGAAGGCCAGAGATTTTATCCACCGATGGAGGTCAGCTTGCAACAAGATGAGGGACCCCATATCAGAGGGACATGCTTTGTCCCTAATTCTGAGTAACTTCTCACAGCCTCTAAGAGGTCTCATCTCTACTGCACCATCAAGGACATTCATTGAACTGACAGAGCGAGCTGAATGGCTCGAGTTGAGCATGGAAAATGGTTTCTATGAAGTCTTCACCTTTACTAAGAACAACGGCCAAACTGAGCAGAAGAAGAAGACTCACTTCACTCATTCTGTCAGAAATAATAATTGGAACCACTGTAAGGGGCAGAACAAAGATTTCTGTTATGGGGCAGGAAGTTCCAACAAGAACGATCAGAAAGGCAAGTCAGTGCCTCAATACAATAAGCCACTTCAATCAGAACAGGGACCGAAGCCCCGAGAAAAAGTAAAGCATGAAGGGTGGAGTTATGACAGGAAATTCACTCCACTAGACCAATCCCTCGAGACTGTGCTCGAGTATATGTTGACCAAGAAGATGGTCAAACTGCCTAGGCTGGCCGATCCCCCTGTTCCCATGGGAAAATTCAATGGGGCACAATACTGAGAACTGCTTCGTTCTCAAGAATATTGTTCAGGATCTCATCGACAAGAATCTTCTGGTAGAGGGTGCCGAAGATGAAAATATGGATATTCTAAAGAAACCCTTTCCCCATCATTCTACGACGGTCGTCTCTGAACAGCCTTTTCAGCCGCAGGAGCATATTAGGCCATGCTCTAAAAGGGATATGCAAGTCCAACATCAGGTCCTTGTGCTGCAGCAGGCTCAGTCCAAAGCTCAGAAAATGGATCTCATTGCAGCTTTTGGTAAAATGAAAGTATCTGATAAACCCACTGGGGTATCTCCTGAGGTGGCTAAAAGAATGCCATGGCTCTCTAAGCACTTTATTAAGCCCGCTCCGGAGAAAGGTGAGACATCGGCACCAAAGCCGATTACTGCATTATCCAATGTCTCAATCTTGGATTTAGCCCAAGCTTCCGCCAAGCACCAGCAAGTGTTGAATGATCTGTTGCGGAAAATCAAAGTGAAACCGAGCATAACTCCTGAAGACATGGCCCAGATAGTCAATCAGGCCATGACAAATGCTCCAATCACTTTCTCGGATGAAGATCTTTCTAAGCCGCATGTGTTTCACAACAACGCTTTGTATGTTGTGATTCAAGCCAGAGGAATGACTGTTCCTCATGTGCTGATAGATGGAGGCAGCAGCCTCAATATATGCCCAGAAATGACAGCCAAAGCTTTGGGCATTAGAGAAGAGGAATATATCCCAGACCCGATCACTATCTACGGGTTTGATAATCATGGCCAGACAGCTAAAGGGAAAATTTTCTTGGAAATTTTCATTGACTACTCGGTCCACTCTGTCCTCTTTCATGTGGTCAATGTACCCCCAACGTATAATCTGTTGTTGGGACGACCGTGGATTCACAACACGAACGCGGTGCCGTCTACTTTGCATCAGTGTGTCAAGTGGTCAAAAGGTGGAATGATCACAACAGTCTTGGGCGAGGATCCGGAGAAGAGGCTTGCACAACCCATGGTTCCTAGGCCCACTTTTACTACTGATATCCCTAGCATTAGGGGCATTGATGAGGTCAGCTTTGAAGAAAATTCGGGAATACTGCAGACGGCTGAACAGCCAGCACATACAGTGGCCATGACTCGATGGAGAGGTCCACAATTTTTCAAGATTGGAGGACGAATTGACTATAGTACATTCAAAGATCATCCACTATTCTCCCAATTTATGAAGGCCAAAAAGGGATTTGATCTGTTAGTAAAGCATGGTTATCAGCCTTTTCAAGGCCTGGGAAAAAATGGGAATGGTCGTCTCGAGCCAGTAATTCCTCAGCACTATCCTCAGAGGGCCGGATTGGGCTTTAGTGGCAGAAGATCTCAGAAGGGCACTATCTTTATCAAAGGGACGCACTAAGGGCATCTGCTTGTCTTTCATTTCTATTCTTTTGTTTTCACATTTAGGATGATATCCCGTTTCATTTCAATCATTGTCCTCAATTCAATCTTTCAATAAAGTTGAAAATTTCCTTTGTCTATCTGGATGCCATTTGTCTCTTTACTTCTCGTTATCAAATCTTTGAAAATTTGCCATTATTCTTCTCTTTTATCTTTCAAAATATTTTCTTAACAAAAGTAATTTGTTTTATGATAGGAGATTTTTCTGAATCGATTTATTCTCCAATTTTCAGAATGTCTTCCCGATCTATCAAGAAGCTCGTTCTTAATCCAGAGGCCTTTTCAAAGCCAACAGTGATTCATCAGGTTAAAATAAGAGCAGAATGTAGTCAGATTACAAAGCAGTCAGAAGAACCTGCAGAATTTGATTCAGCTCTTCAAGAATTACCAGAATTTGCAGCAATTCAGAAACAAGTTGAGCCATCATCCTTAGTTCAGGATCCGACTGAGGATATCAATATTGGATCAGAAGACGATCCTAAAATTCTCAAGATTGGCAGCAGTTTGAGCCCGGAAGAGAAAGAAAGGCTCACCCGTTTTCTCAAGCAACATGAAGAAGTGTTCGCGTGGACGTATGAGGACATGCCAGGTCTAGATACCAAATTGGTTGAGCATCGTCTCATCCTAAAACCAAATGTCAAGCCGGTTAAGCAGAAACTGAGAAAGATGGATCCTCGAGTGGAACAACAAGTTAAGGAAGGTCTAGAAGACCTACTCAAAGCAGGGTTCATTCGAACCATTGACTATCCAGATTGGCTAGCAAATATTGTTGCTGTTCCCAAGAAAAATGGTAAAGTTCGAATTTGCATCGACTTCAGAGATCTTAATAAAGCGACTCCTAAGGATGATTATCCACTTCCTAATATTGATCTTTTGATTGATAGCACAGCAGGTCACGCTATGTTCTCTTTTATGGATGGATATTCCGGATATAATCAGATCAAGTTGGCCGCTCGTGATCAGTCCAAGACATCTTTCACTACTCCTTGGGGCACTTTTTGTTATACAGTCATGCCATTTGGGCTTAAGAATGCTGGAGCCACTTATCAGCGTGCTATGGCCGTCATTTTCCATGATCAGATGCACAAAATCATGGATGCCTATGTCGATGATATTCTGGTAAAATCCAAAGAAGAAGAAGATCACATCGAAACTCTCAATCAAGTTTTCAAGCGGCTCATTCTTTACAAGCTAAGACTCAATCCACAAAAATGTGTTTTTGGGGTCGAATCTGGCAAATTGTTAGGCTTTCTAGTCAGCAAAAAGGGGATAGAAGTTGATCCCGCTAAGGCCAAAGCTATCATTGACATGTCTCCCCCGACTAATCTGAAAGAATTGCGTAGCCTTCAGGGACGCATGCAATCAATTCGGCGATTCATATCCAATTTGGCCATGAGATGTGAGCCTTTCAATCATTTGCTCAAAAAAGGAGTGAAATTCGAATGGGGACTAGAGTGTCAGCAATCGTTCGAACGCATCAAGAAATATTTGCTCAATCCTCCTGTGTTAAAGCCGCCAGAATTAGGGAAACCCCTACTGCTATACATTTCAGTTAATCAAGTGGCTTGTGGCGGATTCTTGGCGCAATACGAAAAAGGTAGTCTGGTAGAGCATGTCATTTACTATGTGAGTAAAACCTTCATTGATTATGAGAAGAAATACTCTCAGATAGAGAAGACATGTCTAGCTCTGGTTTGGATGTGTCAGAAATTGAGACACTATCTGTTGACATCTGAAGTCAAGATCCTATCCAAATTAAATCCTCTCAAGTATATTCTAGAGCAACCCTTCCTCAGTGGACGGATTGCCAAATGGCAGGTTTTATTGATGCAATACGATTTGGAATATGTCTCTCAGCAATCTATCAAGGGCCAAGCAATTGCAGATCAATTAGCAGATTTTCCTTTAGCAGAAGATGTTAAAGTCGAGGATGATTTCCCCGATGAGCGGATCTGCAATATTCAACAATCCTCAATTTGGAATTTATTCTTTGACGGTTCCAAGAATATGGCAGGCATAGGAATCGGGATTCTGTTGATCACACCTGAGAAGGAGATGATCCCCTTTTCTCTCAAATTAGATTTTCAGTGCACTCATAATATGGCCGAGTATGAAGCTTTGATACAAGGTCTGAAAATTCTACGAGACTTCAATGTCAAAAGAGTGCATGCTTATGGCGACTCTTTGCTCGTCGTCAATCAAGTCTTAGCTGAATGGCAAGTGAAGGATCAGAAGTTACTTCCTTATCAGAAGATCGTCTCAGCTCTTGTTAGCAATTTCGAAGAATTCCAACTTTTCCATGTCAAGAGAGATTTCAATCAAATTGAAAACAGTTTAGCCAATCTGGGATCCATCATGTCTTTCAGGAACGAAGAATCTTGTCGCTCCTTTGAAATTGGCAGACTTGATCAACCTGCTTTCGTCCCAGTAGAGCAGGTAAACCAGGCAGAGCAAACGAAGAAGCCCTGGTATCATGACATCAAGAATTTCATTGAAACTGGCGAATTTCCTCCAGAACTCTCAAAGAAAGAGCGGCGAGCAATTCAGCGCATGTCTGCGCGATATTTTATTCTTGCCGACGTCCTTTATCATCGTGGATTCAGCTCTGAATATTCCAGATGTTTGGACGAAGAAGAAGCCAAAGAAGTTGTGGAAGAAGCACATGAAGGTATCTGCGATGGTCATGTTGGCTACCAAACTCTTGTCAAACAAATCATCCGAGCAGGCTATTACTGGAGAACTATGCAACAAGATTGTTATCATTTTGTGAAGAAGTGCGTTCAATGCCAGATGCATGCACCTTCCATTCATGCGCCAGCGACATATTTGCAATCTGTCGTCTCGCCATGGCCATTTTCTATGTGGGCTTTTGATGTTGTTGGTCCCATTACTCCTTCTGCTTCAAATGGCCATAAATATTTTCTTGCTGCAACAGAATATTTTACTAAATGGGTAGAAGCAGTCACTCTACGCACAGTAGAAGGTCGACATGTGGTCTCATTCATCCATAGGAATATCCTATGTCGTTTCGGCATACCACATGATATTGTGTCAGATAATGGCAGTCATTTCAAGAATGAGAGAATGAGGATTTTTTGTTTGAAGTTCAAAATTCATCATCATTTCTCCGCTCCTTATTATCCTCAAGGAAATGGCCAAGCAGAGGCCACCAATAAGATTTTGATTCGAATCCTGGAGCGAACTTTGGAAACAGGCCGTGACTGGCATGAGAAGATTCATGATGCATTGTGGGCGTATCGAACCACCATTCGAACTCCAACTAATGCTACTCCGTCAGAACTTGTCTACGGAACCGAAGTAGTATTGCCTCTACATGTTCAGAAACCTGCTCTAAAATTTGCATCACTTCTCGAATTACCTCTTGATCAGTATCAGCAACAGCGGCTAGTACAGCTTGATTTGCTAGATGAAAGAAGACTCAGAGCAGCAGAGCACGCTCAATCATATCGTCAGAGGATAGCCAGACAATATGCAAAATCAGTCATTGAAAGAAAATTTCGAGTCAATGATCTAGTGCTCAGATCAACGGCTTATCTCAAGCACCGCCCAGGTGGCAAGTGGTCACCAAATTGGGAAGGTTCCTATGTTGTCAAAGAGGCATTACCTCGTAATTCATATCGGCTCATAAATGCTGACGGAGTGGAATTACCAGATCCCATCAATGCTCGGCATTTGAAAAAATTCTATACTTAAACCATGTCTTATTCTTTGTAATTCCTCCAAATTTTGTTCAATAATGGTTAAATTCTCCTTTCCCAGTTATACTGGGGCATTTTTTTTAAAAATTTTGTTTTTATCTACAAATATCCTGTATGCAGGCAGGATAAACAAATCTCTCATTTTGCACGCATGTGCATTCATTTATATCATTTTCATATTTGCATACATCTGCATTCATTGGCATGCATTTGCATCAAGTTCGTTACCCATTCAGGATAAGGGATAATCCTGAGACCCCGACAATCATTCTCGTTACAATTCCCAAATACTTTAAGAGCATAGGTCTCTTTTAAAAATTCAAATTTCAAATTAAAAACAAGGTATATTTTCAAAACTCAGTGCTTGAACTGGTACAATTTTGAAATCCAGTGCTCAAACTGGTACACTTCCAAAATTCAGTGCTCGAACTGATATATTTTTAAAATCCAATGTCTATGTTGACATATTTTCAAAACCCGGTATTCATGCTGGTGTTCTTTCAAGATTGAGCACTTGTGTTAGTGTCTCACTGGTGGGTCGTATCAGTCAACCTCTCGGGTTCAGTCTTTGTGCTGATCATTCATCAAAGTTCAAATTTCAATTACCAATTCGGCCCTCGAGCCACCCAATTTCCAAATTTCCAATTTCGACCTCTGGGTCAACCAATTTTCAAATTCGATCTTCGGGTCACTCAATTTCCAATTTCGACCTTCGGGCCAATCAATTTCCAAAATTTCCAATTTCGACCTTCGGGTCAATCAATTTCCCAATTTCCAATTTCCAATTTCCAATTTTTGAATTCCAAATTTCCGATTTAGACATTTGGGTCAACCAATTTTGACCTTCGAGTCAATCAATTTCCAGTTTCCAAATATCAATTTCCAAATTTCCAAATTTCCAAATTTCCAAATTTCCAATTTCAAATTCCAAATTCCAAATTTCAAAATTTTAAATTTTCCGAATTCCAATTTCATACCAATTCCAATCATTTCCTGTTGCGAGAGACCCTTTGTACAGGGAGAGTTCAAGGGAGCTCGTTCTTTTCGCATGCTATCCTTTGTTCACCTAGCCCCTTTTCAGGGAGAGTTTGAAGGGACTCATGTCTATGTGAACCGTTTGCAAAACAAATTTCCAATTTCATACAAGGAACCCTTAATTCAGGGAGAGCTTCGACAGAAGCTCGCTTTCCTTGTGACCGCAATTTCAAACTAGGCCATTTCATCATGAAGGACCCTCTTTTCAGGGAGAGTGTGATGGACTCGTTCCTTCATGACCAATTCACCGACCTCATCATTACCGGCCCCCTTTCCATAAGAGAAGCCTAATGTTAGGAAGTTTTGACGAAAGCTTAATTTCTCTTCGAAAGTTCGTTTTGCAAACACCTCCTCTTTAGGGAAGAGAGGAGTAATTTCTATTTCCAATGTCTGAATCTTCTCCTTTGGGGAAAGGAGAAGAAAATTTTTGTCATGGATGTGTTACGTTGTGCTTCAAATACTCGCTTCCACAAAGGATTTCAAGAAAATCTTGTCAATTTGTCATTAAATATTTGTTGATTTCAAAATTTTTATTACACAAAAACATTACCTCAGAATACCTTCAGTATTATCTCTGAAAGGTCAAAGCTTTCGTGAAAAAGGATTCAAAATTCAAATTCTTTCTATTAGCCGACCAAAAGGATGAAGAATAAATCCCCAATATGGCCAGCAAAGGAAATTCAATATTGTTGCAAAGCCATAAGTGATCGGTATTGATCGCAGTCAATGGCACATTTTTAAAGATCATTCTTGGAAAATAAAGCAGTCAAAATATCCTGGGTGATACAGAAAAATCCATTCAATCCCTACATCTCCTCAATCACCTAAAGCTGCAATTAAATATCTGCAAAAGGGATCTCTCAACTGTCGTCAAGATGAAGGCGAATTAGGTGAGTAGACCCCCGGGGCCAAAGAAGATTCAAATCATCTCCAAGATGACGGAGTTTGTGACGGATCCTTCCAGGGAAAGTTCAGAGCACCGTCAAGATGAAGGCGATTGCGATGGGCCTCCCGACAAACCCTAAAAGATATTTAATTTCTGCTATCATCAACAGATTTCCAACCAAAGAGCCAATAACCGTCAATATAATCCCTGAGAGAAAAGAAGGATCGAAGCATCTCTGAGATGAAGGAGTTTGTGACGTACCCTTCTAAAAAAAAAAAAAAAAAGAGAGAGAAAAGTCAAGATATCTCCAAAATGAAGGATGATGTAATCTCCAAAAACCCAAGAGAGCTCTAATTCTGCCAAAAAAAAAAATAGTAGGCAGAAAGATCGTCATGAGAAAGAATTCCAGGATATCAGACTGCCAAATCTGCCAAAGAATCCTCTTTAAATTTTGTGAAATTCTATTATCAATATTCTTTCACAAATTACTTTCACAATATCAAGAATACTCTCTTTTCTGCTCATATCAGGGAAATTGATAGCTTCCTTGAAAGAAAGCCAATTGCAAGCAATTTGAATTCGAATCTTGATTTTACGAAGTTAAGCCCAATCGGAGATAATACTTCAGGAAGAAAAGAGGGAATATTTTCAAAGCAATGTGCATCACTTTCAATTATTTCGAATCAACAATAATTTTCAACATTTTGACAATATTTTCTAGCTATCCTGGCGTGAAGCGAGAGCTTGAGGTTCATCTTTGGCGCATCCCGACATCAGTTGTTATCCCTTTTAAGGACTTGATAATGGGAGTTTTCAAGATTCCTTCCCTTCTGTTGGTATAATCTGAGCGCATGGGCTCTCAGATTCGCACACTTCCCTGTGTCCCCACTGTCCCACCATAGACAGTCAAATTTCGACTTGAGGTTAAGCCACCAATTCCAGCAAAAGGTCACCAATTTCAAAAGTTATTTAGTCTCAGCAATGAGGCGCCCAAAATCAAACCCCTTTTCAAGCTTTAGGGACCCCAATTTCATCCTTTTGCAAAACCCCTATCGGATTCATTGTGCGGAAATCCGAAGGTTCCATCATGGTTTCTTCCTTCGAGGATTCTATTCATTTCTGCCCAATCAGGATAAGGGTACAAACCTGAGCCTCCTTTGATGAGGTATTTCATTTTCTGCCCAATCAGGATAAGGGTACAAACCTGAGCCTCCTTTGATGAGGTATTTCATTTTCTGCCCAATCAGAATAAGGGTACAAACCTGAGCCTCCTTTGATGAGGTATTTCATTTTTCCTCCCAATCAGGATAAGGGTACAAACCTGAGCCTCCTTTGATGAGGTATTTCATTCCCTGATCAGGTTGAGGGTTAAACCTGAGCTTCGTTTCTACACGAGGTATTTCCTGTCCCATCCAGGTTAAGGGCAAAACCTGAATCTCACTTCTTTTAAAGTAAAATTTTCTTCTTTATTCTTCATTTCATATCTACCATTTTCATCAGGGCTAATATTTTCATATCCAGTCAGATCCTTCTAACTGGGGCATTTTTATAGCCCAAATTTGGTGTGTTTTTCTTTGCCACTAAGCTCGTCTTCAAGCCGGCTTAGTAGCAAAGAGGGGCATCTGTAAACACCCCAAATTTTCCTCACTCATTCTCAAACAATCCTCCTTGTTCATTGCCAACCCTGTTAGGTCAGTGTAGGAGTCAAACCTCGAGTCAGTTTCAGAAAATCACCATTATACCCATTTTCATTAGGAAAATTACCATTTTACCCCTAGGTCATCCCAGACCCCAGTCAGTCGGAGTCAACCAAGCTCATTGGTCAGTTCAAGACAGTTAGAATATCAGTCATCTCAAGCTCATCTGATCTCATAAGGAATAAACCATTTTCATTTCTGACCATTCCTGCCAAAATGGGATCATTTCTTCAGAAATGAGCTTACTTCTCACTCAAATCCAGGCCAATTGTCTCTGAGTCAGTCATTCATAGTCAGTCATACTCCCCAGAGTCTAACTTGAGCTCACCACGAGTTCAAGCGCTCCAATTTCAGTTCAAAAGCCTTTCCAAGTGTCTAGGAGCCCATTTTAGTCCATTTCAGCTCTTTCAGCTGAAATTGAGCTGAGTTCAGCCAATTGAGCTAGTGTTCGAGCTTCGATTTTAGTTCATGTCAGTATTATTGACCTTTTTTTTTAGCTCAAAGTCAGCTCAAGTTCGTAATTCACTTCACTCCAGTGACCATTCCGTACCATTTCTCTAAAAATGACAGTTTTTCTTGAAAATTCAGTCGGAAAGGTCAGTTGAGTCAGTGCCTGGTCAGTTCATTTGAGTTCTGAAACTCTAAAACTCAGCTCAATCCAGCTCATTTCAGTTCAATCCAGCTCGAACCTCAATTTTCAGTGTCACTCTGATCCAGTAGAGTCCCGAAAACCATTTCTTGAGCTATTTTGCAAATTTTATCAATTTTAATGCTTTTTAAACTGGTACAGCTGCCAATTGGGGTCTAACATCTAAAATTCTCCATTCAGGGTCTGCATTTCGCATGTCATTTCTCATCATTTCATATCATTTCTTAGAATTTCATAACATTTCATCACATTTCATTTCATTTTCGAAGTCCAGAACTCCAGTTTTATAAATTTCAATCTAGATTGAGTTTTAAAAAGTTTTCAGAAATCAATTTCAAACCTCGGGTTTCCAAAATTGACATTTTCACCCCGGGAGTCTAAATTTGGAAATATTTTCTCAAGAAAAATAATCTGGATTTCTTTCAAAATCAAATTTTCAAGTTTTACACTGGATTTGCTTCGCAATGAGCTATTGAACTTCAAAATCTGAGCTCGTTTCAAAAACTGCCAAAAATAGCTCATTTCGGTTGGAAGCATTTTCTCGAGAAAAACAATATGGATTTCTTTCAAAAATATATTTTTAAATTCTACATTGGATTTGCTTCGCAATGGGATATTGAAATTCAAAATCCGAGCTCGTTTCAAAACTGCCAAAAATAGCTCGTTTCGGTTGGAAGCATTTTCTCGAGAAAAACAATATGGTTTTCTTTCAAAATTACATTTTTAAATTCTACTCTGGATTTGCTTCGCAACGGGGTATTGAACTTCAAAATCCGAGCTCGTTTTCAAAACTGCCAAAAATAGCTCGTTTCGTCTAGAAACTTTCTAAAAAGACTATTTTACCCCTCTAATCATCAAAATGAATTTCAAATGTGGAATTTGGACCCGCTCTGAGATGGCCCATTCATTTACTTTTCTATTTTATATAAAAAAATGCTTCTTTTTATTTGTTTATTTTTGTTTTTATTGATTTTTATTTTTTTTTTATTTTTTTATTTTTTTAGAGAGGAGGTGGGACCCACAAGGTGGTCACCCAAGCCTCCAGCCCCACTTTCCATTTTCTCATTTTTTTCTTTCCCTTTTCCTTTTTCCCTCCTTTTCTTTCTTTCCTTTCTTTTTCCCTTTTCTTTCTTTTTCTTCTTCTTCCCTTTCTTTTCTTCTTCCCTTCCCTTCCTTCCTTTCCCTTCTCCAGCCCATTCACGTACACTCTTTCCCTCTCTTTTCATTAACCCCTAAAAACCCTAAGTTGAGGCTGATTAAAAACCTAAGTTGGGGTTGGTTAAAAGAAAAAAGAAAAAAAGAAGAAGCCACTTACGGCTCTTCTCCCATCTCACGCCTCTCTCTCTCTCCCCCTTTAGCTCTCTCCTTCCCTTCTCTTGGCTGCTACAGCCACAACAGCCACAACAGCCACAGCTTACACTTCCAACCAGCACCTCCGGTCATCTCCAGCTGCAGCCTCCACGCCTAGCCGGTTCAAGCCACCATCTGCTTCAACAAACAGCTGCAGCCTCCACCTTGCTTCAGCCGGTCTCCACTTGGAAGCATCACCTTCAAGCTCCCAGCCAACAGCCACACCTCCCTCACGCCTGGCAGCAGCTGCTCCACATCCAAGCCATCCCCATCTTCCAGCCCTCTCTCAAGGTAAAGTGTTGCTTTACCCTTTGGCTTTCATTTTTTTTTAAGATATTTATCACATGGTTTATTTAAACACAACGTGAGATCAGACCAAAGCTGGTTTCATATTGTTGAAAACTCTCATTTAATCTCTCTCTCTCTCTATATATATATACATATATATATATATATATAGATAAATACAAAACTTGTGCTTTATGTGTAGGCTAAAAAATGAAAAGATCCGTCCACTCAATGGATCGAATCTCTCATTTTGGAGAGCCAATATTAAATTGATCATATCCTCCTCGATTTAGGTTTTAGTTTTATGATTCATGTCATCTTATGTTTGCATGCACTTAGATTAATTCGTTTTGCTAGTTATTTCATTTTATATATGAACCATGCTTTACTTAGTTTAAAATTTGTAAAATTTTAGTTTTTAGACAAAGTCCATACAGCAATTTATGTGATTTTATGCATTTAAAATTTTTGTAAATTTTAGAGTAGTTAGGTTTACATGTCTTTGTTGTACAGTCAAAACTTTGATTCAATTCGGGTTTCGGAACCTTTCTAAACCAACCAAACTCTAAATCGGGTTTTCTGTCATCCAGAAATTTCAATTCCTGCTTTAGCAGACAAAAACCTTCGGATCCACCCTTATGTGGGATTCGAATCATTCTATAAAAATCACAGTGGATTCAAGATTGAATCTACTAATGATCTGGAAATTTTGAGCTTTTTCCAATAAGTTTTGACCTCTGTCAAAAATCGGATTTCCCAGACCCCTGGGAAAATTTTGATTTTCCTGTGTCAGGGTACAGACATACCCTAATACATCGAGTCTGTTCAATCTATAGCCTGTCTGCAAAAACTTTCAACATGAAAGTTTTTCCTAACATAATGTTCTGCAATTTCCCAAAATTTGGGAATTTTTGGATCTGTTTCATTATTTTTCCCGGACTTTATCTTTCTGTCTAACAGATTCCAATGTCCAGAAATTCCAGAGATTTAGGTCTCTGATAACAGCATGCCCTTTTCCAAACCGTAACCCGAATCCCAATTCTGTAAAAAGATCAAATATTCCTCTATTTATCAGGGACATTTTCCCACAATTTCAGCCATTTTCCCATCTGTCTGCCATTTTTACCACATTTTCTACCGAAACCTGTCTGTTTCCTTCATTTACTAGAGTCGCCGGATTCCGATCCGACTTGCCGGAGTGGTACAGCTCCGACCATAGGTCAAAACCGGAAAGTGTAAAAGGAAAAAATCCTTGCCTTACTGTCATCTGTCATCCCATAAAATTTGGGAAATTTTTATGGAAGTTTGATATCCTAAATCCCCTTTAGAATCAATATTTTAGGCAAAAATCATGAAATTTAGGGTTTTTATTTGAATTTCCATATTTAAAAATACAAAAAAAATTAGATTTTCGAGCTCCATTCTATTTTTAGGGTTATTTTAGGTGTCCATGCCAAATTTGGTTTAATTCCAAGTTCATTTGCTCCATGTGTTAGTTTATCTTTAAATTCAGAAGCGAAAATCAGGTTAAATTCGATATTTTATGATATTTTCGCCATTTTAGGGTTTTTATCATGTACATAAGCATGTAGAATCATATTAGGGTTAATTTTAATCTCCTTTGCATTTCATATTTTTCAATTTTGCAAAATTTATTTCAGAAAACCCTAGTTTCAAGGCCATAGTCTTGTTATTGGGGGTATTTTGGTCATTTTGACCTAAATTTCGAAATTTCAATTTCTAATTCTCCCAAAATTTCATGCATATCATCATATTTCATCATATTATGTTTGATTTATTTCATTTGATTTTCAAATTTCCAAAATTTACAAAAATTCTTTCAGAAAACCCTGATTTCAAGGTCATCAGGGGTATTTTGGTCATTTTGACCCCAATTTCGAATTTTCAAGTTTATTTTCGAAATTTATTCATTATTCATCATGTTTATATCAAAGGGGGTATGATTTTGGGTTTATATCTGAATAATATCCGATAATTTCCCATATTTTCGGATAAATTCAGAAAAACCTACATTTTTGTGCTAACCTTGTTTTCTAGTTTTGCAGGAATATTCAAGAAGAAGATTTTATTTTCTTATTTTATTTCAATTCAATGTAACATCAAATGTAATAATTTGGAATAAGAGTTACATTTCTGCTTAGAATAGGGTTGCATTGCATATAGTTTAATTTATGCAAATTTTAATATGTGATGTATGATTCATGCATATTTGTTTCAAATTCACTATGGTTTACACGAATGGCACGTGCACAAGCTTTTATGGAGTTTATAAACTCGGTGGGATTCGTATTTATGGCCATAGTCAGAATACGAAGAAAACCAAGATTTATGATCTTCGTATTAGCCACATTCAGCCTACACACTTAGGCTAACTTCAAAATGCACTGCATTTTTCAAAGTTTCAAAAGGATTTCCCAATTCCTCAATGAAATTCCCTTTTCAAATTCATATTCATTCATTCATATCATTCAAATTGCATTATTTCAAACTCATTTTCCAATTTCAATTTCAGAAAATTCAATTTCTCAAGAATTTCCAAGTCTTTCTCAGGATCTGATTTTCTCAAAATCCTAAGTTTTCAAATGACATTTCAAAGCATTTCCCAAGTTCAAATCAAGATTTTCCTATGTTTTCAAATTCTCAAATTTCAAAATCCCAAGTTTTTAGAAATTTATTTTCTCATATTTTCCAGTTTTCTTGAGAATTCATTTTCCATTTCAAAAGTCATTTTCCAATGAATTTCTTGATTTTCTCAGAATTCTCAAAACCATTTTCTCAGAAAAGCAATTCCAAATTTCAAAATCGATTTTCCAAAGTTCAAGTTTTCCTGAGAAATCACTTTCCAATGCAAATTTTTGATTTCCAATGAAATTCAATGATTTTCCCAAGGATTCAATTTCAAGTACTTTTCCAATCACTTTTCCAGCATATTTCAATTTTCCAAAGCAAACATCATATTTTTTTTTAAACTTGCATTATTTTCAAAATTCCATAGCACAAGCCTGATTCTTTGTGCATTCTAGGAAAAATAGAGCATAATTTAGATACTTGAATCAAGTTAGAGCACATAATTGGTCCTTGGTTCAATTACCCCTGGTAAAGGTGCCAGGAACGATTGAACCTCGTACCGACAGGCGGATCCCATTCCATGGAATTTTCCCGCAAATTTTCAAAACGGAGGCGAGTAAATTTTCAAAACAATTTCAAAACTTTGGTCGAGTTTGACTCGCAAATTCGTTTCTCTCTCGCAAGGGAGGGGAAAAAATTTTGCGATGATAACAAAAATGACAATAACATAAATTGAGAGATCGAAGTAGACCTCCATATTCCTACTATTACTAGATTCGAATAGAGAAGCCACCCAATCCAAATGAGGGATGCAGAAAAGAACGCGGGAAACAGGTTATTGCTAAATAAACTACTGAAATAGGGATGCCAATGATTATTATGGATGCTTTTATGCTCAATCTGGCAGTATGTGTGTGGATGATATTCAGTGAAATATGAATGCTTAGTAGAAGAAAATGGCATTGACACCCAATGGAGGGTATCCGATGAATCAGGATGGAATGGAAGTTGTGTGAAGGCACACACATGAATGATAGATGAAAATGCCGCAAGTGACGTGGGTGCAAATTGGAAACCAACACAAACACCTGAACCGAGATTAATTAAGATGAAACAGAAGATCAAGAGAGAAAAGAAAATAATAAGAAATACAAACAGAAAATTGAAAGTTAGATGGGAAATCAAAATCTAAGGTGATTATCATAATGGAACAAGAAATCATGTCACTAAGGAATCAAATATAAATAGAAAAAAAATTATGTTGGAATGGGGTCGTTCCAATTGGTATTGCACAAGGTGGATCCCTCCTACTAGATGTAGGTCAATCTCATCTTTAGTGCTTCTAAAAAAAAATAAAAATAAAGAAACAAAATAACAAGTGTTCTATACAAATCAACACAGAAAGGAAGTAAACTTGGAAAGTAAAGATTTCAAGAAAGGAGTCTTGTAGATCCGAAAAGAGGAAAAAAATGGGAAAGCCTCAGAGGAAATCGAAGAATCAAGATAAAGTTTGATTGGCGACTTACCGGGATTCTATTGGGATTCCAAGGGATGAAGAAGAAGCTTCTCTTTGTTCGGCTGTGAAGACCGTGGGCTTGTAGTAGCGGGTGATCCTCTTCAGAAGCGTTGCAGATAGCCCTCCAGAAGCAAAATCGATGCGTGAACCTGGGTGTTGCTTTCAAATGGTCGATCTTTCAGAAGCAAAGCTGATGATTAATGGAGAAAAAATGGTGGATGACGGGAAGAAGAATGGGTGATCGGCTAGAAGGAAAAGATGGGTATCGACTAAAAATTTTCAGAGAGACTTGGCGAGTGATCCACCTTCACCAAGGGAAAAAGGGTGCGTAAAATAGATGGATTGTTGTATGCAATGCTAAGAGAGAGATGGATGATCCGATCACCAGATGGGGGATCTCCTCTTAAAGGGAAAAAGGATGGTTCGAGAGGGAGGTTGTTGAAGATTGATGGAGGAGAATCCAGGTTTTCTGCAGATGTGCGATGGAGAGAGGAGAAGAGGGAAGCGCGGGAGGGTTCCGTTACAACTTTTTCCTATTTCACAAAGGTGGTTCCTCTTTTAAGAAATTTTGAAAGATGGTTTAAGAAATGAGGTTTTTGGAAAAATTGTCTTTAAAAGTTTCAAAAGTTTTGAAAATCACTCGTTTTTCTTGTAATTTTTCTCATTTTTTTTGGTTTTTAGTTTATTTTTCAATTTTTTGTATTTTTAGAATAAAATCCTAAAGTTTGTGAGAAAACAAAGATTAAAACTAATTTTTTGTGTTTTTTTGCAAAAATATTTACAAAAGGGAATTTTTCTGAGAATTTAAAAGCTATTTTGAGAAAATTTCTTCAGAAATGGGTTTTGATCCGGATTTTGAGGAGATATGGATTTAAAGTACTGGATTCGGATCCGGAGTTGATTTTGAATATATCAATATAGAATTTAATTCAGAAAATCTGAAGAAATGATTTGATTTTCTCAGAAAATGGAGACAGGGGCAAAAAGGGAATATTTACAAAATTTTCAAAAATTTGGGGTGTTCACACTGTTATACCCTGCCTCAGCCATAATTTGTTTTGGTCCATATATTGAGTCTGTGACTTTGATGTCATGACCATCTATTGGTCCTGATGGGTTGTACTCACTATGCTCACTTCAAAATTTGATCTTGCTTGATTTGTTATATACATTCTGAATGAACTTACGATCTGTTTTGAGAATCGTGTGTGACTTGAAGTATTGAAGTGACAAACATTCAATTACCTTGATAATTCCTCACTGGATGCTCTTCATAAAGGAGGTATCCTTCCAGCCCTTCACAAGCTTGACATGTCTTCAGGGAGTACCTGCCAGACTGCTGTTGAAGATCTTCTTGCTTGACATGCCCATCTTATGCATATGAGTCTAAATGAATGTGCTAGCAGGTGTGATCCCGATTGGAGTTAGATGTTGCAGACACTGATCAATTGAATCATCCTCTACCTGGTTGGCAGAATGGCCACAAGGTCAATAAGGGGCCTGTTCAGTAGCTTCAGAGTTTTAGTTATGTTGGTGGTCCAAGTATGAAGAAAGTTATTCTTCCATCCGCTGGTTATTTTCATTCGTTGTCATTAAACCTATCTTTATCTGCTAACCTGAAGGAAGTCAACTTAGCATGTTGCAGTCTGTGTTTCTCAAATTTGAGTAAGTGTTGCCCATTCAAAAATCTTGATCCTTAGTTGCCTCAAGTTGATCAGCCTTTTTATCACAGATAATCCTATATTCACCTTGTCCAACCTACTTGCTGTGCACAACCTCCAGCAGCACCCTGTCACCTGCACATTTTCACTATGAATTTTACATTCATATTGTATATTACCTCTGCATCTCACACCTTTCCACTTTCAAATTTGTTATACATTAATTCATTCATTTTTGCTGCTTAAGGTACTGTTCATTACAACCCCTTGCACTCAGCAGCAAAAATTCCTTAAAAACTATGGCTCTCATTCATCTGTACTATTATTGCTCTCATTTCTGGACACCGGCAGCAGTGCTAGGACCTTCCGTAGCTCTCATATATTCACAAGCAGTGCCAACCACTGCTGTGTTTCCATTATCACTCCATCACTTCAGCCTCCCACCGTTACAGTACCAGTTGCAGTATATCTTACTGCACCTTCAGCACTGCCCATATTGCTTCTCCATTTACCTATAGCTGTAACACTCCATAACACCCTATTACATTATGACCGAAGTATCTGCATCTTCTGAACTCCCTTTACCATATTGTTTCATGGTATCATTCACAACCTACTCCAACACCATGCTAACAGTCATATATAGCCATCTCCATTACCTGCTGAGTGCTTCCATTAGTACTTCACCTGCACATTTCTTCTTTTTCCACAATTGGGTTCAGCAACACTTCCATATATATACCTGCACATAACTTTGTCATTTTGCCACCCATTGCATCCATCATTAACCGAAAAGAACCTTGGTGAAAGCAGTCTTGTTATCAAGGAAGGAGTTCTGGATCCATTGCTGTCAGGAAGAGAAGAGTTGCTGAACTGATTTCATAAGAAATTCGATTCCTGGTGTATGATTACCTTGATCCATTGATCGGCTATTGTTATCGTCGCAAAATTTTTCCCGTCTTCCCTTCCTTGCGGAAGAGAGAGGGAAATGCTTTCGCGATTCAAACTTGACCGGATTTTGGAAATTGTTTTGAAATACTCGCCTCCGTTTTGAAAATTGCGGGAAAATCCACGGGATGGGGCTCGACCTGTCGGTACGAGGTTCGACCGTTCCTGCCGCCTTTAACAGGGGTAATCGAACCAAGGACCAAAATTATGCTTGACTTAGTAAAATCATCGAAATGGTGTTCTATACTAAATGCACAGAGAATTCAAGCATGTGCTATGAGATTTGGTAAAATATGGGTTGGAAAACTATGATGTATGCTTAGAAAACATTTGGAGTTGAAAAGCGTTTCTCAAGAAAAAGATGGAATTCAATCTCTCAGGAAAACTCAGACGAAGAAGGTTTGAAATCTCGAGAAAGTTTATAAAGAGTTGGAAAATCTTGAAGAAGTGAGAATCGCGAGAAAATCTTGAGAAAGTTTATAAAACTTAGAAAACCCTGAAGAAATGAGAATCTCGAGAAAATCTTGAGAAAGTTTATAAAAATCTGGAAAATCATGAAGAAATGAGAATCTTAGGAAAATCTTGAGAAAGTTTATCAGATTTGAAAATCATGAAGAAATGGGAATCTCAGGAAAATCTTGAGAAAGCTTAGAAAGACTTAGAAAAAATCATGAAGAAATGGGAATCTCAGGAAAATCTTGAGAAAGTTTAGAAAGACTTAGAAAACTATGAAAAATAAGAATCTCAGGAAAATGAAGGAATTCTTGAGAAAAGATGATCATTTGAAAAGAAAAACACTTATCAGGAAAACCTGGATTTTTGAGATTTTTCTTAAGAAAAGGATAGAAAATTTATAGGAAAGATTCATTGGAGAAGTAAATTCAAAACTTAGGAAATTGAAATCCTGAGAATCTGGTTTTTTTGAAATATCTGAAAATCAACTTGGATTCTTGAGAAAATGAGAAATTCCTTTGAAAAGAATCTTAAGAAAATAATATTTTAAGGAAAATCATAGAAAAACTTTGATTTGGAAAATCCAACTTCGAATATCATCATAGTTTATTGAGAAAATCGATTCCATGAAATGAAAATCTTTTGAGAAAATCATGAGAAAAACAAATGATGCAGATGGTTTGAATGAATGAATGCACTTTTGAAAATATTTCTGAAAAATTTGTTGGAAAAATGTGGATTAATCCAAAGTAAATCCTTCACATATTCTGACTGTGGCCATGAATATATTCAGGGTTTATTTGAATTAATTCACAATATTTTGAAAACATTGGAAATATGAGGTGCATTTTCAAGATAGCCTAAGAGTGTAGGCTCAATGTTACTGGTAGAGAGATGATGGATCTGGGTTTCGTCCATATTCCGACTAGGGCCGTAAATATGGACTCCACCGAGTTCATCAACTCTCTAAGAGTTGGTGCACGTGCCATTCGTGTTCATCCACGGCGGGTTTTGAAAATTGAGATATATGCATCATAGAATCAGGATATTACTGAAATCAAACTATATGAGATGCGGCCTAATCTAAGCAGTAAAAGTAAATCTTATTCCAAGGTTTACATTGGATTGTTACATTGCATAACATAAAGTAAAAGAAAATTGAAATGGAGCCAAGGAATCAACATCTTCTAGATTTTCCTGCAAAATGAGAGTTAGTACAAGATAACAAAAAAAAAAAAAAGGGTATATATATACATATTATATACAACAAAGATATGTATTACTAAAATTGATGCTAAATGATATGTATCAATGGAAGTGTATTTACATGAGAAATTAGATACATGGATGCTCATATATGGAAGTAAATGTACAATGAAAGGATATATGGATATATATATAAGTATATGCATATATTTATATATGTATGTTCATAACATATATCTATACATATATACATATATATGTATACATATATATGTATACATATAGGTAGATATACAATATGTATACATATATATATATATATATACATATAATGAGAAACATATACATATAAAAAAGAAATATATACCTACTGATGGAAATTACATATAATGGGTAAAGTCAAAAAAAAAAAATACAGGTATATACTGTTTCTGTAGGGGATTTTACACAGTCATATTTCCCAAATTATAACATATTTTTCAACAAATTCGGGTATGGGGCTTCCCTATATATCAACAATGAAGCATGCAAAAGATGGTTTATAGATCATGAATGGATATAAAAATATCCATCCATGAACATGACCGATTATCAAGACTGGGTACCTGCAGAAGAAGGGAATGTCTCATTACATCCTATAGTTTATCAAGAGGGTCAATCAATTTCCCCTGTAAACATCTTAATATCAGTCATTCAGTTAAATTGATATAAACTAATGACTTATAGTAACTAAAGACAAAATAGTAATATGGGTAGTATTTAAAATAGATATACAAGATAGTGAATAAGCATTGGAATCAATATAGATGATCAAAATAAAGGCATGAAATACAAACATATGGTGTAAGTGACTAAATTTCAGAAGTCATGGGGCCGAAGGGTAAGTTTATATTTGAATTTTCCAAACAGCTTAGCCTAACCGACCATTAGATGGGGAGCAGAAATTCGAGTTTGTCTTATTGCAGAAAATAAATTTCTGGAGTAGACAATCATGTTTATGGCAGAAAATGGAGTTTGTTATATTGCAGAAAATCATTTTCTGTTGTAGAAAATGGGTTTTATGACAGCAAATGGAGTTTGTTCTATTGCAGAGAATCATTTTTTGTGGTAGAAAACAGGTTTTATGGCAGCAAATGGAGTTTGTTCTATTGCAGAAAATCATTTTCTGTTGTAGAAAACAGGTTTTATGGCAGCAAATGGAGTTTGTTCTATTGAAGAAAATCATTTTTTGTTGTAGAAAACAGGTTTTATGAAAATGATTTTTCATTGAATTTCAAAGCCTAATTAAATGTACAAAAGGTAGTGGATTTGGTATATAAATGATAGATGATATTGCAATACACCATGATGAGAGAATGAACTGTGTGATAAAATGAACCATGTGTAGGAAAAAAAAAAATATGCAGGTGTGCATGAACCTACGATGACAGTTATGTTACAAATGTTATACATGGATGACATTAAATTAGCATAATGTGCATGAGCAGGATGCTAAATAAAAGACCAGGATGCATATGATAAGTGAAACCCAACAGACATACTATATGAAGATAACTTAAATCTGGAATTTCATGATTCAGAATAGCACATTAGAGATTAATTCTACAGTGTGCATGAGATGCCGGTGATCTGAAAGGGAGAGGAGAATACAGGAATGAACTAAAATGAATACAGGGGAATGAAAAAGAGTTTGTGCTCTCCTAAAAAAAAAAAATTCACGTTACAAGGTCACTTGTGACAAAATAAAAAAAAAAACTATGTTAAACAGGATCTGGCGATTTCCTCTGCAACCAACCTTGATTCAATAGAAATTAACAAGGGCGTTTCCTTCGATGGTGGGTCAGTCCACGAAAGAGGAAAGGAGAACCACACACTCCTTGGTTGTGCCTTGAAAGCTCTTCTTAATCAGCAATAAAGGGACCAGGAAACGTTGGATCTCTGCTGGCTGAAGGATGAAGGAAGGATGGGGAGCAGCTTGCGTCTTATGCTGGATCTGGTATATCCCGTGTGGCTGGGCTGAAAGAGGGCTGGGCAGCAGCCGCTGGACCTCCTGTTGTGGCTGAAAGAGATGCAGACGTTGGCTGAAGAAGATGAAGACTTGGTGGTGGACGACCTGTGGCTGAAGGAAAAAAAAAAAAAAACCAAAATTTGCTGCTTCCTCTGCTGCTGGAAAGAAATGTCCTGCGAAAACCCAAGAAGACAAAAAAATCATGATTTCCCCCCCCCCCCCCCTTTCTATCGATCAATGGCTGGGTCTTTTTAAAGACATTCAGCCTCTTTCCAAAAACAAAAAAAAAACACAGCTTCTTTTCCTCCAGTTTCCGTTACATCTTCTCTCTTTTTGAAAATTTCGGCAATGTGAAACCGATGCCTCATTAAGTTTGAAAGATTTACTGTTTAAAAGAGGACGGTTTCATTTTTTTCAAAAGTTTTCGGTTCTTTTACCTAAGGTTTAGGTAAAATGAACTTTTTTAAGGAAAGTTCAGCTGTGGCGCCGTTTTGAGGCTGTTTCTTTTAAAAAAAATGAATAGTAAATAAAAATAAAAAAAATAAAAAGAATAAAATTAAATGGGAGATGCCACCTCAGCCAATTTTTTTTTTAAATTCTTTTTGAAAATAAAGTTTTATTTTGTTTTGTAAAATCTTTTTATTTTCAAATAGGGTGCCACATGTGTGTGGGCCCACTAAAATAAATAAATAAATAAATAAGAATTTTAAAAAGAAAATTTTGCAAATTGGTATGACCTCCGAGTGGGTCCCACTTGAGAATAAGATACTTACCTGGGAATCTGAGTATGGTGCTAGTTTAAAGGCGGGTCCTGCTCCATTTATTTGAAAATACGAGATAAAACATTATTTATTTTCAAGAATTTGGAAAAATTGGGTTTTCAATGCAAAAATATGGATAAATGTAAAAACAAAATTTGTAAAGAGATTTAAAATCTTTTGCAAAAAGTCTTGAGATAAAGTCTTTAAAATCAATATCCAAATATCCAGATTGTTTTCTTGAGAAAATTTTTTGTAATTCAAAGTCCTGGGGGTAAAGTGGGAAAATTTGGTAATTTTGAATACCCAGGGTTTTAAAAATCGGTTTTGAAAAGTTTAAAAATCAAATATGGATTGACGATTTTGAAAATCAGGAATTCTGGATCTCAAACTGACATGCTATGCAATGAAATGATGCAAAGTGTTCATGCAATGCGATGCAAAAGACATGTTTCAGTAAAATGTCACTCTGAGCTCGGACTTGGAAATTCTAACTTTTTGTCCAGAAAGAGGATTTTGAAATTTTGCAATTTGAAGATGTCTCTGAACCTAAATATAGAAATTTTGAGGCTCAAGAGTAAAATTTAGGACTTTCTGCCAGGTTCAATCTTTAAAAATGACTATTTTGCCCTTCATTGCTTCTGAAGAACTGAAATATGATGATTGAGAGCGATGTCAAGAAGGTGAGTGAAAATTTGGGGTGTTTACAGATGCCCCTCTTTGCTACTAAGTCGGCTTATGGTCGAGCTTAGTGGCAAAGAAAAACACACCAAATTTGGGCTATATATAAAAAAATGCCCCAGTTAGAAGGATCTGACTGGGTATGAAGAAATTAGCCCGAGGAAGATGGTAGATATGAAATGAAGAAATGAAGAGGAATGTGAGAGCGAAGTTCAGGTTTATGCCCTTAACCTGGATGGGACGGAAAATGGAATACCTCACCAAATGAGGCTCAGGTTTATGCCCTTATCCTGATCGGGCGGGAAATGGAATACCTCACCAAATGAGGCTCAGGTTTGTACCCTTATCCTGATTGGGGAATGAAATATCTCATATGAGATTCAGGTTTGTACCCTTAACCTGATCGGGCAGAAAATGGAATACCTCTCCAAATGAGGCTCAGGTTTGTACCCTTATCCTGATCAGGCGGGAAATGGGTGGAATCCTCGAAGGAAGAGACTATGATGGAACCTTTGGATTTTGCACAATAAATCCGACAGGGGTTTTGCAAAAGGAAGGAAAATGGGGTCCCTAAAGCTTGAAAAGGGATTGATCTTGGGCGTCTCATTGGTGAGACTAAATAGCTTTTGAAATTGCCTTTTGCAGGAAATGATTGATGATTCGACCTCGAACCAAAATGGGACCGTCTATGGTGAGACAGTGGGGACACAGGGAAGTGTGCAAATCTGAGAGTTCATGCCCTCAAAGAAGGGAAGGAATCAAGTCCTTAGGAGGGATTTAAAATTGGTGTCAGGATGCATCGAAAACGAACATCAAGCTCTCACTTCACGTCAGGATAGCTAGAAAATATTATCAAAATGTTGAGAATTTTGTTGTTGAGGCAAAGTATTTGAAAATGATGCACATTGTTGCAAAGATATTCTTTCTTTTCTACCCAAAGCATTACCTCCAAACAAGGTTCACTTCGTAGATCGAGACTTGAAATCCAAATTGCTTGCAATTGATCTTCTTCAAGGAAGCTATCAATTTTCTTGATATGAGCAGGAAAGAGAATTTGATATTGTGAAAGCAGTTGATAAAAGAGTATTGATAATAGAATTTCACAAATTTAAAGAGGATTCTTGATAGATATGGCAGTTTGATATCCTGAGGGCTTCTCTCATGATAATCTTTCTGCACTCTTTTGGCTCTCTTGTATTTTGGCTGCATTCTCCTTCATTTTGGAGATGTTTTGATTTTTTATCTCTTTCTTTTTCCTCTCTTGCTCTCTTTTGGGAAGGTACGTCACAAGCTCCTTCAACTTGGAGATGTTTTGATCCTTCTTAGATGATGGGTTTGGAGATCTTTGGATGATAGCTGAAATTAAATATCTTTTAGGGATTGTCGAGAGGTTCATCACATCTGCCTTCATCTCGACAGTGCTTTGGACTTTCTCTGGAAGGATCCGTCACAAACTCCGTCATCTTGGAGATGTTTCGAATATTCTTTGGCCCCGGGGGTCTACTCGCTTAGTTCGCCTTCATCTTGACGACAAGTGAGAGATCCCTTTTGCGGATGTTTAATGGCAGCTTAGGTGATTCTGAGGAGACAGGGTTTTGATGAATGCTCTTTTTTTCTACCGCTCAAGATATTTTCACTGCCTCGTCTTTGCAAGAGTAGCCTTTAAAGATGTTCCATTGACTGCGATCAGTATCGATCATCTGCGGCTTTTCAAATAATATTGAATCTTCTTTTCTGGCCATATCGAGGATTTATCCTTCATCCTTTTAGTTGGCCAATAGAAAGAATTTGAATTATGAATCTCTTTTCACAAAACAAGAAACATTTACTATCAAATTTTTTGAAATATGAGATCTTTGGTATACAATCATAATACAATTCAAAACATGTTTTATGTAAAATTGGTCGAATAAGAACACAGTTTAAAACAGAACATGCTGTATTAATTGCTTCAGCCCAAAAGTATTTTGGTAAATTTTTATCTTGAAGCATGGTTCTAGCACATTCTTGCAAAGTTCTTTTCTTTCTATCAACAACTCCATTTTGAGGAGCCGCTCTAGGGAAAACAAAGTTGTGAGATATATCATGTAAATCACAAAACTTTAGAAAAGATTCATTTTCAAATTCACCACCATGATCACTACGAATTTTAATAATAGATGTAGTTTTTTCATTTGTAATTCTTCTACAAAGTTTAGAAAATTCCGAAAAAGCATCATTTTTGCTTTTTAAAAAAATTACCCATGTAAACCGGGAATAATCATCTACTATAACAAAAGCATACTTGCTACCATTCAAACTTTGAATTTTAGATGGTCCAAATAGATCTAAATGTAAAAGTTCAAGAGGATGTTTTGTTGAAACTATATCTTTTGCTTTAAAAGAACTCTTGATTTGTTTACCCCTTTGGCAAGCATCACATAAGTGATCTTTCTTATATGGTATTCTAGGTAGGCCTCTTACAAGATCATTCTTGGATAACTTGGAAATAATTTTAAAATTAACATGTCCAAGTCTCTTGTGCCATAACCATTGAATTTCATTTGAAACAATAAGACATTTTCATTAAAAGTGGGTAATTCATCTAGATATAGTTCATACACATTGTTCATTCTTTTACCTTTAAAAATAATCTTTTTAGATTGAAAATCAGAAATTAAGCATAAATCATTTTCAAAAGAAACATGAAAACCTTTATCACATAATTGACTAATAGATATTAAATTATGCATTAAACCATCTACTAAAAGAACATTTTCTATCAAGGGAAATTTTGGATTACCAATATTACCAATACCTATTACTTTTCCCTTGTTATTGTCACCAAAGGTGACGATTCCTCCATCCTAATTTTAGAGGGTGGAAAATAACTCCGGCCTTCCAGTCATATGTTTGGAACAACCACTGTCCAATATCCATTTGCTCCTTATATTGTGTACCTACAACAAAATTTGAAAATAGAGCATTTGACCCCTTTCGATTTTCGGGTCCATGAGAGTTAGTCTTAGGAACCCATATCCATTTGGATTTTGGTTTCCTTTGATAATAAATATTCTTTCTATAAAAGGATTTATCATGTCTAGAATAATCATGTCTAGGATAATCATGTCTGGAATAATAAGCATTATAGTTTTCATGATTAGATGCATTTCTATTAGAACTAGAAAGTTTAGTTCTATGAACAAATGGTTGAGAATAATGTCTTTGATTTTTCACCACATAGTTTGGTCTATTTTGAGTATCAAAGAAGCTATATCCCAATCTGGTTTTATTAACCGAGCATCTTTGAGAACCAAGAAGTTTTTCTAGATTCTCTTGACCATTTGTGAATTTGGTCACTATAAAAAGAAAATCATTTGATTTTTCTTTAAGACTAGATATTTCTTTTTGTAAGAGATTTGTTCTAACTCCAATTTCTTTTATCTCAAATGCTTGGCAAGAGTTTTCCTTCTTGAGATCTTCTATCTCTTGAAGTAACACTTTATTTTGAGAGTCAAGAGTTAAATTTTCAGTTTTTAACTCTTTATTTTTAGAACTTAGACTCTTAAATTTAGCATATAAATCATTGAATGTTTCTAACAAATCATCATAGTCAAATTGACTTACCGACTCTTCTTGTGCTACAAAACACATGTTAGCAACTTCTTCATTTGATTCTTCATCGGAAGAGGAGTCACTATCATCCCAACATGCTTGAAATGCCTTTTTCTTCTTGAATTGGTCCTTGGGCTTGATTTTGAGAAGAGGACAATCTTTCTTGATATGGCCTGCCTTTTTGCAGTTAAAGCATTTGACTTCATTGGGATTGGAAGAATCTGCTTTCTTTACCTTTCTTTGAAATCTTCCCTTTTTGATGAATCTTCTGAATTGCCTTGTGATGAGGGCAATATCTTCATCTTCATCTTCTTCTTAATTTTCTGAGTCAGAAGTAGCCTTAAAAGCAAGAGACTTCTTCTTGGGCTCTTCTTCTTGTCTGTCTTGAAGTTGGACTTTATATGCCATAAGGTTACCAACTAAATATTCAAGAGTGAGAGTATTGAGATCATTTGCTTCTTCAATAGCAGTGGTTTTTCTCTCCCATTCAGGAGTTAAACACCTTAGAATCTTTCTGACTAAATCCACTTGTGAATATTCTTTTCCAAGGGATTTCAAAGTGTTAGTTATATCGGTCATTCTAGTTACCATGTCCGATATAGATTCATTTTGCTTCATTTTGAACAATTCAAATTTATGAACTAAAGAAGCAATTTTAGATTCCTTTACCTTTGACGTACCTTCATGAGTCACGAGAAGAGTATGCCATATTTCATTTGCTGTAGAGCATTGAGAGATGCGATTAAACTCTACCTTGTCAACGGCACAGTACAATGCATTCATGGCTTTGGCATTCAGTGAAGTAATCTTCTTTTCATCATCGGTCCATTGGCTGAAATCAGTTGATGGAGTTTGGTACTTTTCTGAAACAACTCTCCAGATTTCGAGATCCATGGATTGCAAAAATATTGTCATTCTTACTTTTCAGTATCCATAGTTTGTTCCGTCGAAGAGAGGAGGACGAACAAAGGAGCTTCCTTCTTTGTGCTGAGATGTTGTAGTTGCCATGCTAGATGATGGTTAAATCAAAGTAATAGCAAACCTGTGCTCTGATACCAAATGAAAGTGCACTAGGATCGAGGCAACGAGCACTAGAGGGGGGGTGAATAGTGCTTTTAAAAATTGTCTGCAGAATATTGAAGGATTTTGCAATATGAAAAACAAACACACAAAGAACACAAGATTTTATCCTGGTTCGGTCTAACCCGACCTACATCCAGTCCCCAAGCAAAACCCGCTTGAGATTTCCACTATCAACCTTGTTAACTACAAGATCACACAGACCAAAATCGGTCTCACTTTCAGTAACAACCCTACTGAAAGCAAACAACTCCTTTAAACCAAGGAGTCCTTCTTTTTACAGAAAAGAAATAACAACTTACAATACAACCTAGGAGCCTTTCTTTTGAATGCGAATGAGATGCAATTGACTTTTGAGGTTGTTAAAATACTCTACTCACGAATTCACTATCTCCCAAAGTGATTTGAGTGAAAAACTGAAGTGAAAATATCAAGTGAGTGAGAAAACAAATACTTGACTGAATAGGAGTGAAAGGCAATAAGTAAATGATTCAATTCGATTGAATTCTTGTTGTTTTGAGTGTAAAATGCACTCATATTTATAGTTAAAGTTTTCAATACGTTGAGAGTATGAAAGAGTGTCAAAACTGTCCATTTTGAACGATCAAAATGTTTGAAAAACAAAAAGACACGCCTTTTTGAAGTTTCAGAAAAACGACAAAATTAGTCGACTGAAACATCAGTTAGTCGACTAATAGTTAGTTATTAGTAGAATGACAGTTATCGTCGGTCGACTGATCTGTTAATCGAGCCGTTTGAAAATCTGAACTTTTGAAACTTAGTCGACTAGAGAAAAATTAGTCGACTGATAATATCATCAGTAGACTAAAAAACTTTTCAGTCGACTGCTGCTAAAATCTTCTGAAAAACAAACATTCTGTTCGGTTGACTAATAAAAGCATTAGTCGACTGCTGCTAAATTTTCAAAAAACACATGTTTTGTTCAGTCGACTGATAAAACCATTAGTCGACTGCTGCTAATTTTCCAGAAAACAGACATTCTGTCCAGTCGACTGATAAAACCTTCGGTCGACTAATTTGACAAAAATGACTTTTTAGAAAATATGGCGCGAAAGGATTAGTCTACTGGTAAGTCGATTGGTCGACTAATAAACATGAAAATTTAAGAAAAGAGTTTTCTAAAAAGATTTTCAAGAGGGTTTCTTTTAGAAAAGTTTTTCTAAAGACTTTTAAGGTGAAATGCAACCTAAATATGCACTTTAAGTAAGGCTCTTACAAGAATCTAAGACTTTTAATGAATTAAACATTTGCACACTAGTCTTCAAAGATTCTTTATCGAATTCTTCAATTTCTTCATAGCCTTAGCTGAAATGCAGTCGATTCCACTTGCTCATCATCAAAACTTTGTACTTGAAGTATCATGTATGGCTTCATTGTCGTAACAATATATATATATATATACACACTTATACATATGATATATGCATGCATATATATGTATGTATAGGCATATATATCATATCTTCTATCTTTCCATCATTCATATCTTAATATATGAACATTTTCTTAGATATCCACATGATATATGCCGTTCTTCTTCTATTTTCATATTAATCCAGTTGTTTTTGCAAGAAATATGAGGGGAATATCATCATTTGAGATTTGTATTTTCAAAATTCAAAACTTGTAATAGTTAGATCTTAATGAGAATTTACATTTCCTGTTTTAGATAGAATGAATGGGCATTGCAATTATCATAAATTGCTTATTTTCATGCTTTTCACCTTCATTTTCCAAAATGTCACAAATGGGAACACGAATGACACGTGCACCATTTCGTAAGAGGTAATTAATCCTAAGTTGATGATTTACATCAATGGCCATAGTCAGGATGTAAACAAAATTTAGGATTTTTATCTTTTATAAAATAACACTGGATTCACACTGGATCCTTTTCAAAATCCATCATATTTTCTTTAAATATTTCTCTCTTTTATCAGAGTTTAATTTAAAATTAATTCAATATATATACCACTGGCCATAGTCAGGGTATATTGAGAGTTAATTTCATTTTAAACTCTATAAAAGCACCAAAATATATTTTATTCTTCACCTGAATTTAAATATAGATTATTATATAATACATTCAATGACCATAGTCAAGGATGTATTATATTTTCAATCTTATTTCAATTCATGTAAAGAATGAAATATGGTTTTTCAAAATCCAATTTCAAAATTCCTTAAATTTATTCATCATTTAGGATAGAATTGCATCATATTTTCAAAATTCTTTTTCATAAATCCAAGTGATTTCCTTCAGATATCTTCTTCACTTCTCAAATCAATTTTCAACTCTTGCAAATTCAAATCTCATTTTCAGATTCTAACTTTAAATTCGAAGTCCAATTTGACTTTGAAATTCATTTGTATATCCAAAATTCAAATTCTAATTCAAATGAAATTTCAAAGTTCAAATTAATTTTGAAATTTCTGATTCATCTTCAAATTCAAAACCAAATTTATCTTTTTCAAATTCAAAATCAAAATTTGAGATTGATTCTAAATCTCAAAGCTTGACCCTTCCTAATTTTTAAATTCAATCTGGATTTTCAAAACCCAGATCCATTTTCAAAAGTCCCATTTGCACTTTCAAAATCCAAAATCCATTCTAGGATCCAAAACCCAATTCTACTTTGGATCTCAGACTTCAGATCCAATTCCATTTTAGGATCCAGAATCCAATTCTACTTTGGATCTCAGACTTCAGATCCAAACTCATTTTAGGATCCAGAACCCAATTTTACCTTGGATCTTAGACTTCAGATCCAAAATTCCTTTTAGGATCCAGAATCCAATTTCACTTTGGATCTCAGACTTCAGATCCAAATCCATTTTAGGATCCAGAACCTATTTCCACTTTGGATCTCAGACTTCAGATACAAAATCCATCTTAGGATCCAGAGTCCTACTCTATCCTGGATCTCAGATTTCAGATCCTAAACCCATTTTAAGATCCAAAATCCATTTCAGGGTTTAGAATCCAATCCCATCTTGGATTTAAGATCTTGAATACAATTCTATTCAAGATCCAGAATCCAATTCCATTCCCAATTATAGATTTCAAATCCAATTCCATTTTTAGATCTCATCTGAACTTCCTAAATCCATTTCTATTTTTAAATACCATTTGGATTTCTCGAGTCCATCCTGATTTCAAATTTGAAATTCAATTCCACTTCAAATATTCATTTCCTTCTCTTAAATCCATGTTTAAAAATTCAAAGTCCATTTTTTACTTTGAAGCTTTATTTCCTTTTCACTCATCTTCCAATCATTCTTTCCAAATTCAAAGATTTATTTTCCCAACTCTGATTATTTCAAAAGACTTAGAACTTCTCTGATCTATCTCAAGTTCTAAGTTAGAGTCAATCATTTCTTCACTTCATTATCAAGATCATCTCAGAACACTTGGAGATTTCCAAAATCATTTTTCAAAAGAGCATACATCCCTGCATTGCACAAGCATGATTCTTTGTGCATTTAGACTTAGAATAAATTCTTAGATAATATTTAGGCAAAGCAAAAGGCATAAATTTGATCATTTGTTCAATTACCCATGGTAAAAATGCCAAGAACGGTTGAACCTCGTACCGACGAGCGAATCCCGTCTCTCCATTTTTCCCGCAATATTTCAAAACGGAGGCAAGTAATTTTCTAAATATTTTCAAATCGAGGTCAAGTGAGACCCCGCAAAAGAGTTCCTCTCTCTCTTCTCTTTTTTCTTTTCTCTTCTTTATTCTTTTCTGTCTTTTTATTTTTTCTCCCTTCAAAAAGGAGGAAAATAAAGGTTAGAAAGGAAAAGAGAAGGAAGAGAGAGAAACCATAAAGAGAGGAAAAATTTTGCGATGATCACACTTGGACAACTGTCGGGAGTCTTAGGATTATCCCTTATCTTAAATGAGCAATGAATTTGATGCAAATGAATGCAGACAAGTGCAAATGAATATAGATGAATGCATACAAATGCAAATGGATGCAAATAGATGGTGAGAGACTTTGTTTGATCCTGCCTGCATACATGACATTTTGAGGTAAAAGCAGATTTTCAAAAAAAATGCCCAGTGTAACTGGGGAGTAAGATATCATACGGAGGATAAATAATTGATATTTGAAGAACGCTCTTTGAAGATAACATGGGAAGGATTGATGATGCGCTTCTTGATTGATTCGGGAGGCACTCTGAAAGAGGTCGCTCCTCACAAAAATAATTTGTAAAAGGACAAAGAGTAATTATATATAAAGAAGATGACACCAAGTATCATGAAAATTAATGTCTTATTGATGCATTGGAAGAGAGATGACAAATTGAGGAAAGAATTGGGACTACATCGTCCATTCAAAATAATAGAAGCAAAATAAAAGAGATGAGGGAGCATTAGCATCATCCTTCTTCTTCACGTCTGGAAAAGGTATTGGTGAGATAGCTGGTTGATTCTCCTCCTTGTCTCGCATAAGAAGTCCTTTATCGATATAATCCTGCACAAGGTTCTTGAAGATGAAACAATGTTCTAAGTCATGCCTCGTCGCTTTGTGGTATTCACATAATCGATCCTTCCATTTTCCCATGGTGACAGAAGGATCAGCAGCCTGCGGAAGTCTTACCATGTCTTTTGCCAACATATATGCGAGAACACTCTCGAGTGTTTGATTCAGTGGGGTAAATTTGCGATCATGGCTCCAACCGTTGCACTGTATCTTTCATTGACTGCTTGATTTCTGTTGAGGCTTGGCCAGGACTGTCAGCTAGTTCTCTTTTGTATTCTCAATGAAGAGATTCTTGTTAATGCAGTCTTGGACAATGTTCTTGAAGACAAAACAATGGTCAGTATCGTGGCCTACTGCCCGATGGAATTTGCAGAACTGACTCATAAATCTTTCCATGATCGTGGAAGGGTCTGTGGCTCTTAGGAGTTTGACTAGTCCCTTGGTCAACATGTATTCAAGGTCTTCTTCGAGAGGTTGCTCTAGGGGAGTAAACTGATAGTCATAACCTCAACTGTCATGCTTTATCTTTTCTTTCTGCTGGGATTTCTGGTGAGAACTTGACTGAAAAGGCTTGTTGTCTTACTTGAACGTATCTCCCTTTTTGCCTTTATTGCTGCTTCTGCTAGGCTTAGAGCCTTCCGTGTTGCTGCTCTTACTAGTGATGTTCTTTAAGAAGGAGACAAATGTCTTCTTCTTGATGGGAGCCTTTTTGGGATTGTCTTCAGCTTGCTCAAACATCATTTAAATCATCATTTTCTAAAACAAATGATATACGGTGGGATCGATGTCATCCTTGTCTGTTTGACTCTATCCATTGGCAGATCTTGGAGAATTCATCTTTTTTTGCTCGTTGCTGAAGTCACTAATGCACTGATATGGTACAATCTTCTTGCCTGATCTGGTCTGAACTACTTGGGATTGCAAATGCTCGTTGCAGGATAAGACATATGATTAGACTCTGAAGACTGATTTAGGATAGAACGAACAGAAGGAGAATATTTGTTGAGGATCAGGATGACAATTTGAAGAACATCCCATTACTAGGGATTAGGTCATCATTGGAATTACGATGATTGCATTGACAAACAACTAAAATATGCCTTGTTACCTAGGTAAGGTTGTCAAACCATGATAACATGAGAATTGTTGAAGGAAAATAATTTTATTAATAATAATCAACTTGACAAAGAGGGTGTGGACAAATAATCTGCCACCACTCATGATAATCAGAAGACACTTAAGAACCAGGAAAAACAGTGAGGGTCACAAAGGAATCCCAGATATGCTTGGCAAAATAGTATGTTCTGGACCACTGAGCAGACTTCAAATTTAACTCTGGCACAATGCCTGACAATAATCGAGCCTCAATGCGCTTCTACCTCTGTGAAAACTGCTTGACATATCGTTCTGGTTGGTAATAAACAGAGAAGAATGGTCTGAGTAACTTGAATCGCTTGCCATATGCATAAGTGTACTGAGGGGGTGACTCCTGACGATTGAAGTAGTCTCACATGATTTCTTAATCATGAAGGTTCTCGATCAAGAATCTGTACCGAGAAGTAGGTAGTTATTGTATTTGAATGAGCTGTCTCGAGTTGGCACATGTCGAAAGAACCAAGACTACAAGGCATAAATGTATCCTTCTACTAAGATCAAATCTTTGAGTGTGAAGTGGGTCAATCCATGATATAGGAAGGCAAGTAAAACCATGGCGATCAAGAGACAGTTGGTCTACTGACTTTTCTATCTTCGCAAAAGTTGTACTCTTTTGATATCAACATAGTTCTGTTCGTCCTGAAAGAAGGCTTGTCCTACTGTGCACAAGACCATTGCATGCTGAATCCTTTCTCGCACTGCTCGGGATAAGGAATCGACTTCTTCAAAAGTCTCATATTGTTAGACATTGCAAAATTTTACTTTTGCAAGTCAAACTGACATTTGAAAAAGATTTTGAAAATAACTCACCTCTGTTTTAAAATGCGAGAAAATTCTAAGGAATGGGACTCGCCTGTCAATATGAGGTTCAACCGTTCCTGACACCTTTACCAGGGGTAATTGAACCAAGGATCAATCTTATGCTTTGCTTTGCTCAACTTGTCTAAACCGATGTTCTAATTCCTAAATGCACAAAGAATCAATCATGTGCTACGAATTTCATAAAATGCAGGTTTGAAAATATGATGTTTGCTTAGAATAACTGAAATATTTAGAGAATTCTTGGAAAATATGACACTTTAAAAAATGTGAGCCTTGTTGAGAGAATATTTTTGAAGAAATAAAAAATCCATTTCTGAAGAAATCCAAGTGTTTTTAAGAAAATCGATTTCTGAGGAATTTCAAATAACTTTGTAGAATTTGATTTCTCTGAATTAGAACTTTGAAGTTGAGAATATAACTTAGAAATTCATGATTTTGAATTTTAGAAATACTTGAAATACCATTTGAAAGCTCAGAGTTTTGAAAAAATCAATTTCTGAGTAAGACTTAGAAAATTTTGAGAAATTGATTTCTCTGAATTAGAATTGGAATTCGCAAATTAAATGAAATGAATGAACATGGATTTGAAAGACATTGTTTTGAAGAATTGAGAAAACCTTTTGTATTTTTAAGAGATGCAGTGCATTTTGAAGTTAGCCTAAGAGTGTAGGCTGAATGTGGCTAATACGAAGATCACAAATCTGGGTTTCATTAGTATTCTGACTATGGCTATAAATATGAATTCCACCGAGTTTGTCAACTCCCTAAGAGCTTGTGCATGTGCCATTTGTGTAGACCATGGTGAAATTAAAATATGTGCATGAATGACAAACCTAACAATTATATATCAAAGTTTAAATTATATGCAATGCAAACCCTAATCTAAGCAGAAATTGAACTTCTTATTTCAAATTTGATTTACAACTTTACATTACTAATTGAATTTAAACAAAAGAAAATAAAGGAAAATAAAGTCGTCAATATCCCTGCAAAACTAGAAAACTTGTTAGTGAAGATATGTTGGCTTTTCTAGATTTTTCCAGTAATATCTGAAAATTACAAGATTTTGCTAAATATAAGCCTTATTTCATATTTTTTCTGATATAAATATAATAAAATATGAAATAAAACTGAAGAAATAATAAAAATAAATAACTTTGAAATTCAGAATTTGGCAAAAATTGACAAAAATACCCCTGAAAACAAGACTATGGCCTTGAAATCAGGTTTTTTTTCCAGAAAATATTTTGGTAAAACTTTGGATTTAGGGTTCAAAAAGACTCAAATCAAAGCCAAATCGAATATGCAATGTCCTAGCATGATTCTAAATATGAACAAACCCTAAAAACATGAACTTATACAAAAAAAATTAGAAATATCATGAAAAACATGATTTTGGCAGCGTTTCGGGGTCCTGCGGTACCCTGTTTTGCAATTTAACTCATCCAAGCATCAAATGAGATAAAAAATTAATAAAAATCTATATCTGCACTCCTTGTAACCCTAAAATTAATCTAAAAACAGAAAGATCAAAATTTTACATGATTATAACATGAAAATTACATAAAAACCCTAAAATATGCTATTTTTACCATCGGGCATGTACCTGTTTCAGTGTCAGACTTGAATCAAGGGTCAATTCACCATGAAAATTTATGAAAATTTAGAGAGATATAACAAACAAAAAAACAAAGGTTTTTCCTTTACAGATTAGAAAAATCATCTTCGGTTAGGGAGATATCGTTCCGACAATATTTGATCAATTATAATGAATATAAAATTTATCAAAACAAATGCTTCCGATTTCAAATACAAAGAAAAATAGAAAAACACATCAAACAATTCTAAAATTTTAGTAGTGAATAAAGGACATGCAGATAAAGAACTTCCTATTTTACAGATCATTGATCAAATCTCCGGCTAAAGAGTTACAATCAACACAAATTAAATTAGGGTTTTGATAAAATATAACGAGTTCTAAGAGTTTAATGTAATTCTCTGATAAAGAAAAAATAGCAAACAATGATATCAAAATACAGGAAAATTATAGTAAATACTAGGCAATAACATGAAGCTACTGCATTTTATGGATTGAAAATCAGACTTTGGATGACAGAAATAACGCAACTGCAAGTTATACTTGAATATGAATATCAATTTTAATCAACAGGAATCCCGATTCGACTTTGTATTTTTCTAACAAGGTTCCCGAATCTCAAAACCTTTGATTTTTTTACAAAGGCTCACTGACGTATCCGTGGAATACATATAAAAAAATTAGAAATTTATAACAAAGGATTAAATACGAAATAGCATGATTTCTACAGTTCTAGAATCAAAACACATAAAAATCTAATAAAACACTAAAAACTATGACTTAAACATGGAAAATAACAAAAAACACACATAAACAACATAACAAAATTTAATTTATTGCTAGAACATGTAAAACAAACATCATTATAACAAGAAAATAAAAAAACTATATGGAATACATGATTGAAATTGATTTTACCTTTGAAATATGAATTTAGCCCATTTAACGGGTAAATCTTATATTTCATTGGCTAAGAACGTGAAAAACAATAATATAAACGATTCTAATGGATTAGAATCCTGGAAAACACCTCCAAACTGATGTAGATCATCTTCTTGGGTCGATTTTGGGGTTGTTGGATGAACTCCATGGTTAAATCCATGAACACAAGAGAGCGCCTATGGTGAAATTAGGAAATAAGATGAAAAAAATTAATAAAAAGTAGAAATCATACCTTGAGTTGCAGCAATGGAGGAGAGGTGCTAACCATGAATTGGGGAGAGACAGAGAGGGCGAGATAACTTGGAAATTTGACAGTGAGATAACCTGAAAATTCGACCCCCCATCTTGCTTCTTTAAATAGAAAAACATTAGGTTTTGAATCACGGTTAATTAATTCCAATTTTACCCCTTTTTAAAATTATCCAAAGCCATTAGTGGGGGGCAATTTTTCTTAATTGGATTTGACTTTTGACATTTCTAATTAAGCCCCTAACTAACCTAAGACTCCTAATCCTATTAAAATAACTCCAAATGTGGCACCACCCTCTCTGGGCCCACACTTGGTTTTTGTAAAACTTTAATTAAAAACTTTAAAAACTAATAGTTAAAAACCAAAGTAAAAATGGATTTTTTAAAATTGATTTAGATTCTTCTAAACCCCTAACCTAACTAGGACACAGATTAACCCTAGTCTAACCCTGACTTCTTCAAATGTGGCGCCACCCCGAGTGGGCCCCACTTGAATTTTTCAAAAGCAATTTTAAAACTTGAAAATAAGAGGTTTTTCAAAAGATATTCAAAGGTGGACTTTGAGATTGAAAGTTTTGAAATGGTACAGAGCCCTGACTGGGTCAGAAGTCTTCTGGATATGACGCCAACTGAGTCGGCCCCACATCAGGGTTTTGAAAAAATTGAAATAAAAATTGAAAATGACTTTTAAAAGGGGTTAAAATCAACAAGTGGAATTTAAAGATTTTGAAAATAGAGTTCTAAGCAAATTGAAACTATGAACCAGAGTCCTAAACCAATTAGGACTATGAGATTTTTGAATTTTGAAAGCCAAATAAAGAAGTTTTGAAAGATTTTATCAGAAATGGTAAAATAAGTCAGAAAATGCAGTCAGGGTTAGAGACTTAACTCAATCGAAACTTAGAAATAGAGTCCGGAATCAACTGGGACTCTGCAAAAATGACCTAATTTTTGAAAAACAAATGAAAAGAAATGAAAATGAAAGTAAAAACAAACTTCAGAATAAACTCCGAACTAGATCTGATCGGACTAAAACTATAGATTTTTTTTGGTATTTTCTGAAAAACAGATGAAAGAACTTGTGAAAAAAGTGAAAATAATAACAAATAGTGAAATCAAAGTAGAGTTTTGATTCAACTGGGACTCTGGGGACAGAGTCCTAATTGAACTAGGACTCTAAATTTTTTTGGATTTTTGAGAAAACAAACGAGGGGATCTTGAAAAACAAGTGAAAACAAGATAAAATTAAAGTCCGGTTCTGTAAGACCCGCAATTTTTCAGTATCTTTCTGAAGAAATTCACGAGGCATTTTCAAGTAAAAATAACATCTCAACCCGAAATACAAATCAGATCGATTTGTACGAACCAGTTATACTTGAGATATTCGTCGCTTTGCGAATATATGCTCAAACACTCTGGAAGCCATAACCTCTTAACTAAACAAAAACAAAGGATTTCCTCGAGCCAACTTTCTTAGTTACGTCAATACGAAGAGAATGGCGTACTCAGAATTTTTCGGAAAAAAATCGCCGGAAACCCGAAATTCTTGCGGGACCCACGGAAATATTGGTGGGACCCACAGAAATATTCCTCAGAAAATATCTTGTGGGACCCACAAAATATCCTATGGAAATATCTAGTGGGCCCCACCTCAAAAGGAACCTCCTGGAATTAAAATAAAGCTCAGGGGCAAAAGGGGGATAAAAATTCCCAAGAGGAGGTGGGCTTGAGCTATAAATAGCCCTCCCCACTCTCTCTCTTCTCATAATTTCGACCCCCTCTCTCTCTCTTGCCTCCTCTCTCTCTCCTAAACCTCCCCTAGTGAGCCCAAGTGAGTCTGAGCCCACCTGACCTGGTCCTAGCTCACCTGACCTGGGTCTGAACCCACTTGACCTAGTCCAAACCTAGTTGACTTGACTTGAACCTAGTTGGGTTTAAAGTCAAAGTCAAAGTCCCTTTTTGTCCAGATTCCGGTTTGGATTTCTGAACCCAGACTTAGCCTACTTGAGCTGAGTTCGAACCTGCTGAACCCAGTTGACTTGGACTGAACCCTGTTTGGTTCAAACCACTTAGGTTGAGTAGCTTGACCTGCTCTACCTCTTTCTCAACTAAGTCAGCTTCATCTGACTTAGTCTGACCTCTCGAAGGAAGGCTCGAAGCCAAAGAAGCAACCCGGAGCCGTTTCTTCCACGATTTGAAGTAAGTTCGCTTCGTTGATCCATCTCTCTCAAGTATTTGGTTGTTTGTATATAGAATATACTTTCTGAAGTAGTATCTTGCTTTAGTTCTTGGTTGAGCCCTCTAGGACGCTTCGGTGTTCACGCGCTCGCCTCGTAACTATCGTCGGATATATATGTTCGAATGCGCAGTATATGCGTTCTTCAAAATAGTATCTCACCCTAGTTCTTGGTTGAGCCCTCTAGGACACTTCGGTGTTCACTCGCTCGCCTCGTAACTATCGTTGGATACAGATCTAGGTGTATATCTGCTGATACTGCCGACGCGTCTTATATCGCACAGGCCATGTAATTTACCTTTGCCGTCGCGTCGTATGATGCCAAGGCTCCCTGCTTTCTGTACTTCCGATTACTGCACTTCCGATTATGCATTTACTTACGCCGTCGCGTCGAACGATGCCAAGGCTCCTGCTTTCTGCAATGTCTTTACTTACGCCGTCGCGTCGAACGATGCCAAGGCTTCTGCTTTGTTATATATGTAGAATATTTCGTTCAGTTACACACCCTGAACAATAGTATATGCATTTCCTTTACGCCGCCGCTGTATAAAGCACAGGCTTCTGCTTATATTACATATATGGCGCATAAGTGAGCGTTCAAACGGAGATCAACTCCAAAATCGCCCATGCGATTCCCTTACCGCTCCTCGTACAAGATTCTGCTTGACGAATGAAGCCCCTATTGGAAAGGCTTCGCCTTTTGGCAAAATGCTCTTTACGTAAAGACTAAATCAATTACGTATGGCCTGGCTATGGCCCAAGGTTCCTGCAACCTTGATGGATGCAAAGTACGCACAACGGTGCGCATCCATTTCCCGAGTTAAGCGTAGCGATTTCCCACCAAAGAGGGGAGATGCCGCTGAAACGGATAAAAGAAACGCACGCTTTCTCCGTAAAAGAGAGGAAGTGCTGCTGAAATTCCTGAAGGAGCTAAGAATGGCTCAGAAAGAACGTAGCAGAAGTGCTACCCAGTTATAGAATGCCTTCTACGATGTAGAAAGGTTCGTCGCACCACTGCCGGTAGAGCAGAGAAGGTGTTGACAGAATGGTTGGCAGAAGAGCTGCCAAAACCAGTTAAGTGGCACAATGATGTCCTTTGTTGGAACGATGTCAGAATGACTCGTCTCCCTGACACCTGCAAGGGCATCATACTTGTAAGAGCCGTTGCGCCAAAGTAGTGGTAGCGCCTTGACGAGGTCCTGAGCTCGTTGCGTAAAAATACGCCGAGTAGCCGATCCGTAGAGATCGAGTCATGTGCATGCTCATTGAGAATTTTCAGACAACCAGACTCGTAAGGGCCGCTGAGCCGGAGTGTGTTGTTTCTACCGAAAGAGGTGAAGTGCTCGTCAAGGCCGAAGTGCCGAGAGCAGAGTTAAGCATGCATATGAATAAAACCTTTGTTCCACAGTGAAAACCGTGTGGTTGATTGGGGTCGGGTACATACTTCTCAAAGGCTGCCCTATAGGCATGCAATGTTCGTCAAGTAATTGTAAGACCGGCAGGCCCCTTTCAGAATTTCTCACCGAGGAAGTCGGTGATGGCGCAGCCTTGAGTGACATATATTTCACCCGAACCTGATAGAGTTCATTGATGGCCTTCGTCACTCAGAGGTATGGAGGTCGTGGTTATCCTTAAATATCTAAGGATTGAACCCAACTACTGCAGTAGCAGAATGCATTCGGATACCTAGTAAGGATCTCTTCCGGTATGCTGTACCGTCCTACTAGGGGGATGGGGTCAACAGGCCTCTGGGGTATCTAAAATACATAGAATAATCAACCCCCAGATCGTCGCGTTGTCGCCCAGATATGAGTCCCCTAAGCCCAGGGGGAGGTGCAATTATCGAAACAAAACATTAGCTTAGGTACAGCGCTACTTTAAATGTATGAGTGGATGACGTTGTTGAGTCAGTCCTGCATAACCTTTGTGAAGGTGTCATGGTCGGTATACTACTGGACCGATTGGGAAAGAACCCCATTGATATCCGTACGACTAAGTGAAGCTCGGAGAGCTGTCCTTAGATTCGTAGGATACGGATGTGCCAAGCATAAAGGCTTGAGCTAGACATCTATTCGTGACTCTGAGGAAGTCAAGGTTAAGTCGTAGAGACTTGAGAGGTTATTCTAACTCACAGCCCTGAAGAGGCTTATGCGAAGTCATGACGACTTGCGTGGATGTTCAACTCATAGCCCTGATGAGGCTTGTGCGATATACGCTAAGTCATGGAGGCTTGAGCGTCGTATTACGAACTGCGACCCTGAGTGGTCTATGCATTTACTTGAGTTGAATAGATAGGTGTTTGCCTACTTACCAGACCATCAGTGGTTCTGACCCCGTTTAATGGGGATTTCAGGTGTTGAACCTGCGTGGCGATATGCGGAGCAAGGCGGCATCGAGTTCCAGGGTTTCTCTAGACAGAGTTGTACTGCTTCCTTTTATTGAACCTACACTGCTTTTCTAAGCAGTAGTGTTGTAATAAACATGAGTTTTCGATAAAATGGAACACCTTGGTGGTCAATGAATTGCTTGGCCACATACCTGCAACGTGCTCGAAGTTTTCTAAAACCGACGACTCATTATCGTCTTATTCCGCTGCTAAAAGCTTTTCTAAGTTCCGCTGCAAAGAAAAAAAAAGAAGAAGAAGAGAAATTCATGAAAATTTTAACTTAGCTTTGTTTTAAAAATCCGGGGCGTTACAGAATTGGTATCAAAGCATGAGTCTGAGAAACCTGGTTCAAGATCCGTCATGTTTGCGGTATCGCACTGTAAGTATAAATCTTATACTTTCTCTGATTTGGGTGTATTTGTGTGAATAGATAAAATGGCTCCTAGGACGAGGAGAACCATGCCGAGTGAGGAGTCCCATACACAGGGCTTCCTGCTGGAAACACTCAACAGGCTTGTGTCTGCCATCCATGAATCAAGGCAAGCACCAGCCCCACCTCGCAATGAGAATCTGGGAGGAGTGACTTATGAAAAGTTCCTCAAACTCGACCCACCTGTTTTCGTTGGTAGTGCCGATCCAGAGCTCGCAGAAAGCTGGATCGAGGAGACGGAGCGTGCATTCCTGGTATTGGGAGTACCAGAGGATAGAAAGACTAACTTCGGCACATATAGGCTGAAGGATAATGCACGAAAGTGGTGGGATACCACTAAGATAATCCAGTTCTCTCAGCTTGAAGTCATCCCTTGGGATGATTTTCGAAGAACTTTCTTGGATAATTACTTTCCGATACACTCCAGAAATAAGAAGAAGATGGAGTTTCTGGAATTGGAGCAAGGTGTTATGAGTCTGATGGACTATACCACTAAATTTCAAAATCTTGAACGATATTGTTCCACGTTATTCGATACTGACCAAGAGAGGGCCGATAAATATATCAACGGATTTCGGGAAGGGCTACGATGTCGAGTCATAACTAGCATGCCCCAAACATTTCAAGCCGCTGTGGCAGCAGCTTCAAAGATTAGTGCAGACTGGGAGCGATGCAAAGGGGTCGTAGTAAAGCGACCGGTAGCAAGTAATGGGAACAACAAGAGGACGTTCCCCGGTGGCCAAGAATCACGACCAACTTTTTATAAGAGGGATTTTCAGGAGAACAACTTTACTCCACCGGCCGAGCGGCCATTACAGATGGTAGAAGCCAATCAACCCTACCGACAGTCTAATTTTCGATGCCCGAGGTGTAGCTCAGATCACCCCGGAGGGGTTTGTCCTCGCGATACAGGGGGTTGCCTATATTGCGGCAAACCAGGGCATCGTGTAACAGAATGCCGCAAGAAGGCCTCAGATCTTCAACGAAGAAATATGGGATCTAGAGGACCCTCTCAACAAATACAACAACAACAACTGCCACTACCCAGGATAGAGCAGAAACCTGTGGCAGGTCGTGTCTATGCGGTGACAGCCGAACAACTCACGGATAATGATCGTATCAAGGAATCTGAATACCTTGATAGATAGAGTTGTGTTGGGTAAGAAGCAATTGAAAGACAAGATCCAATGAATGCTTGAGACAAGTGGCTTATGACCTTGTGTACGGTCATCTGGATAGATATGTATCCTTGCTCTGTAAAGTAATTTTGGATTTGTCAAATAAAAATCTTAAGTGCTTATGCCCAAAATTTATGGCTATAGACCCCATGATTGAAAAATTAAGTTTGCGTAATTAGAACGTTAAAACTTACTTAATAAAATAAACCATCGAGGAATTGTTCCCAAGAAGAGAGTCCTGTGAGGTTTTACATATTCAAGATCAGATCGTCTAGCCAGAGTGAGCCTGTGAGGGTATACAGCTCCGTGCGAGTGTATATGTTCCAAAATCAGTAGCTTAGCTAGTATGATTCTGTGAGGGTGTACTGATCCAATATCAGGTGAGTCTGACGAGAGCGAACCTGTGAGGAGGTACGTTTCCAATACCAGGTAGTCTGACAGGGGACTTATCCCAATATGGTTAATCTCTAGAAGAATGATCTATGTGTATGGAATAGTTACACAAGATGGCTATATTGATAGCCGGTTGGAAGAACATTGATTCAACAAAACTATCGTGGTTGTATTATAATTTGAACTCAGATATGAGAAGCATACCTCAATTGATCGAGAATCATGATATGAGGTTATGATTGAAATAAATATGATGTTGAACTAAGTGAATAACATTATCAATCTAACATATGGGAGAAATATCCCGAGTTACGCACTTAGTACACTTAACTGAATTTCGCGGACGAAATTCCTTTAAGGGGGTAATGATGTAAGACCCACAATTTTTCAGTATCTTTCTGAAGAAATTCACGAGGCATTTTCAAGTAAAAATAACATCTCAACCCGAAATACAAATCAGATCGATTTGTACGAACCAGTTATACTTGAGATATTCGTCGCTTTGCGAATATATGCTCAAACACTCTGGAAGCCATAACCTCTTAACTAAACAAAAACAAAGGATTTCCTCGAGCCAACTTTCTTAGTTACGTCAATACGAAGAGAATGGCGTACTCAGAATTTTTCAGAAAAAAATCGCCGGAAACCCGAAATTCTTGCGGGACCCACGGAAATATTGGTGGGACCCACAGAAATATTCCTCAGAAAATATCTTGTGGGACCCACAAAATATCCTATGGAAATATCTAGTGGGCCCCACCTCAAAAGGAACCTCCTGGAATTAAAATAAAGCTCAGGGGCAAAAGGGGGATAAAAATTCCCAAGAGGAGGTGGGCTTGGGCTATAAATAGCCCTCCCCACTCTCTCTCTTCTCATAATTTCGACCCCCTCTCTCTCTCTTGCCTCCTCTCTCTCTCCTAAACCTCCCCTAGTGAGCCCAAGTGAGTATGAGCCCACCTGACCTGGTCCTAGCTCACCTGACCTGGGTCTGAACCCACTTGACCTAGTCCAAACCTAGTTGACTTGACTTGAACCTAGTTGGGTTTAAAGTCAAAGTCAAAGTCCCTTTTTGTCCAGATTCCGGTTTGGATTTCTGAACCCAGACTTAGCCTACTTGAGCTGAGTTCGAACCTACTGAACCCAGTTGACTTGGACTGAACCCTGTTTGGTTCAAACCACTTAGGTTGAGTAGCTTGACCTGCTCTACCTCTTTCTCAACTAAGTCAGCTTCATCTGACTTAGTCTGACCTCTCGAAGGAAGGCTCGAAGCCAAAGAAGCAACCCGGAGCCGTTTCTTCCACGATTTGAAGTAAGTTCGCTTCGTTGATCCATCTCTCTCAAGTATTTGGTTGTTTGTATATAGAATATACTTTCTGAAGTAGTATCTTGCTTTAGTTCTTGGTTGAGCCCTCTAGGACGCTTCGGTGTTCACGCGCTCGCCTCGTAACTATCGTCGGATATATATGTTCGAATGCGCAGTATATGCGTTCTTCAAAATAGTATCTCACCCTAGTTCTTGGTTGAGCCCTCTAGGACACTTCGGTGTTCACTCGCTCGCCTCGTAACTATCGTTGGATACAGATCTAGGTGTATATCTGCTGATACTGCCGACGCGTCTTATATCGCACAGGCCATGTAATTTACCTTTGCCGTCGCGTCGTATGATGCCAAGGCTCCCTGCTTTCTGTACTTCCGATTACTGCACTTCCGATTATGCATTTACTTACGCCGTCGCGTCGAACGATGCCAAGGCTCCTGCTTTCTGCAATGTCTTTACTTACGCCGTCGCGTCGAACGATGCCAAGGCTTCTGCTTTGTTATATATGTAGAATATTTCGTTCAGTTACACACCCTGAACAATAGTATATGCATTTCCTTTACGCCGCCGCTGTATAAAGCACAGGCTTCTGCTTATATTACATATATGGCGCATAAGTGAGCGTTCAAACGGAGATCAACTCCAAAATCGCCCATGCGATTCCCTTACCGCTCCTCGTACAAGATTCTGCTTGACGAATGAAACCCCTATTGGAAAGGCTTCGCCTTTTGGCAAAATGCTCTTTACGTAAAGACTAAATCAATTACGTATGGCCTGGCTATGGCCCAAGGTTCCTGCAACCTTGATGGATGCAAAGTACGCACAACGGTGCGCATCCATTTCCCGAGTTAAGCGTAGCGATTTCCCACCAAAGAGGGGAGATGCCGCTGAAACGGATAAAAGAAACGCACGCTTTCTCCGTAAAAGAGAGGAAGTGCTGCTGAAATTCCTGAAGGAGCTAAGAATGGCTCAGAAAGAACGTAGCAGAAGTGCTACCCAGTTATAGAATGCCTTCTACGATGTAGAAAGGTTCGTCGCACCACTGCCGGTAGAGCAGAGAAGGTGTTGACAGAATGGTTGGCAGAAGAGCTGCCAAAACCAGTTAAGTGGCACAATGATGTCCTTTGTTGGAACGATGTCAGAATGACTCGTCTCCCTGACACCTGCAAGGGCATCATACTTGTAAGAGCCGTTGCGCCAAAGTAGTGGTAGCGCCTTGACGAGGTCCTGAGCTCGTTGCGTAAAAATACGCCGAGTAGCCGATCCGTAGAGATCGAGTCATGTGCATGCTCATTGAGAATTTTCAGACAACCAGACTCGTAAGGGCCGCTGAGCCGGAGTGTGTTGTTTCTACCGAAAGAGGTGAAGTGCTCGTCAAGGCCGAAGTGCCGAGAGCAGAGTTAAGCATGCATATGAATAAAACCTTTGTTCCACGGTGAAAACCGTGTGGTTGATTGGGGTCGGGTACATACTTCTCAAAGGCTGCCCTATAGGCATGCAATGTTCGTCAAGTAATTGTAAGACCGGCAGGCCCCTTTCAGAATTTCTCACCGAGGAAGTCGGTGATGGCGCAGCCTTGAGTGACATATATTTCACCCGAACCTGATAGAGTTCATTGATGGCCTTCGTCACTCAGAGGTATGGAGGTCGTGGTTATCCTTAAATATCTAAGGATTGAACCCAACTACTGCAGTAGCAGAATGCATTCGGATACCTAGTAAGGATCTCTTCCGGTATGCTGTACCGTCCTACTAGGGGGATGGGGTCAACAGGCCTCTGGGGTATCTAAAATATATAGAATAATCAACCCCCAGATCGTCGCGTTGTCGCCCAGATATGAGTCCCCTAAGCCCAGGGGGAGGTGCAATTATCGAAACAAAACATTAGCTTAGGTACAGCGCTACTTTAAATGTATGAGTGGATGACGTTGTTGAGTCAGTCCTGCATAACCTTTGTGAAGGTGTCATGGTCGGTATACTACTGGACCGATTGGGAAAGAACCCCATTGATATCCGTACGACTAAGTGAAGCTCGGAGAGCTGTCCTTAGATTCGTAGGATACGGATGTGCCAAGCATAAAGGCTTGAGCTAGACATCTATTCGTGACTCTGAGGAAGTCAAGGTTAAGTCGTAGAGACTTGAGAGGTTATTCTAACTCACAGCCCTGAAGAGGCTTATGCGAAGTCATGACGACTTGCGTGGATGTTCAACTCATAGCCCTGATGAGGCTTGTGCGATATACGCTAAGTCATGGAGGCTTGAGCGTCGTATTACGAACTGCGACCCTGAGTGGTCTATGCATTTACTTGAGTTGAATAGATAGGTGTTTGCCTACTTACCAGACCATCAGTGGTTCTGACCCCGTTTAATGGGGATTTCAGGTGTTGAACCTGCGTGGCGATATGCGGAGCAAGGCGGCATCGAGTTCCAGGGTTTCTCTAGACAGAGTTGTACTGCTTCCTTTTATTGAACCTACACTGCTTTTCTAAGCAGTAGTGTTGTAATAAACATGAGTTTTCGATAAAATGAAACACCTTGGTGGTCAATGAATTGCTTGGCCACATACCTGCAACGTGCTCGAAGTTTTCTAAAACCGACGACTCATTATCGTCTTATTCCGCTGCTAAAAGCTTTTCTAAGTTCCGCTGCAAAGAAAAAAAAAAAAGAAGAAGAGAAATTCATGAAAATTTTAACTTAGCTTTGTTTTAAAAATCCGGGGCGTTACAGAATTGGTATCAAAGCATGAGTCTGAGAAACCTGGTTCAAGATCCGTCATGTTTGCGGTATCGCACTGTAAGTATAAATCTTATACTTTCTCTGATTTGGGTGTATTTGTGTGAATAGATAAAATGGCTCCTCGGACGAGGAGAACCATGCCGAGTGAGGAGTCCCATACACAGGGCTTCCTGCTGGAAACACTCAACAGGCTTGTGTCTGCCATCCATGAATCAAGGCAAGCACCAGCCCCACCTCGCAATGAGAATCTGGGAGGAGTGACTTATGAAAAGTTCCTCAAACTCGACCCACCTGTTTTCGTTGGTAGTGCCGATCCAGAGCTCGCAGAAAGCTGGATCGAGGAGACGGAGCGTGCATTCCTGGTATTGGGAGTACCAGAGGATAGAAAGACTAACTTCGGCACATATAGGCTGAAGGATAATGCACGAAAGTGGTGGGATACCACTAAGATAATCCAGTTCTCTCAGCTTGAAGTCATCCCTTGGGATGATTTTCGAAGAACTTTCTTGGATAATTACTTTCCGATACACTCCAGAAATAAGAAGAAGATGGAGTTTCTGGAATTGGAGCAAGGTGTTATGAGTCTGATGGACTATACCACTAAATTTCAAAATCTTGAACGATATTGTTCCACGTTATTCGATACTGACCAAGAGAGGGCCGATAAATATATCAACGGATTTCGGGAAGGGCTACGATGTCGAGTCATAACTAGCATGCCCCAAACATTTCAAGCCGCTGTGGCAGCAGCTTCAAAGATTAGTGCAGACTGGGAGCGATGCAAAGGGGTCGTAGTAAAGCGACCGGTAGCAAGTAATGGGAACAACAAGAGGACGTTCCCCGGTGGCCAAGAATCACGACCAACTTTTTATAAGAGGGATTTTCAGGAGAACAACTTTACTCCACCGGCCGAGCGGCCATTACAGATGGTAGAAGCCAATCAACCCTACCGACAGTCTAATTTTCGATGCCCGAGGTGTAGCTCAGATCACCCCGAAGGGGTTTGTCCTCGCGATACAGGGGGTTGCCTATATTGCGGCAAACCAGGGCATCGTGTAACAGAATGCCGCAAGAAGGCCTCAGATCTTCAACGAAGAAATATGGGATCTGGAGGACCCTCTCAACAAATACAACAACAACGACTGCCACTACCCAGGATAGAGCAGAAACCTGTGGCAGGTCGTGTCTATGCGGTGACAGCCGAACAACTCACGGATAATGATCGTATCAAGGAATCTGAATACCTTGATAGATAGAGTTGTGTTGGGTAAGAAGCAATTGAAAGACAAGATCCAATGAATGCTTGAGACAAGTGGCTTATGACCTTGTGTACGGTCATCTGGATAGATATGTATCCTTGCTCTGTAAAGTAATTTTGGATTTGTCAAATAAAAATCTTAAGTGCTTATGCCCAAAATTTATGGCTATAGACCCCATGATTGAAAAATTAAGTTTGCGTAATTAGAACGTTAAAACTTACTTAATAAAATAAACCATCGAGGAATTGTTCCCAAGAAGAGAGTCCTGTGAGGTTTTACATATTCAAGATCAGATCGTCTAGCCAGAGTGAGCCTGTGAGGGTATACAGCTCCGTGCGAGTGTATATGTTCCAAAATCAGTAGCTTAGCTAGTATGATTCTGTGAGGGTGTACTGATCCAATATCAGGTGAGTCTGACGAGGGCGAACCTGTGAGGAGGTACGTTTCCAATACCAGGTAGTCTGACAGGGGACTTATCCCAATATGGTTAATCTCTAGAAGAATGATCTATGTGTATGGAATAGTTACACAAGATGGCTATATTGATAGCCGGTTGGAAGAACATTGATTCAACAAAACTATCGTGGTTGTAGCATAATTTGAACTCAGATATGAGAAGCATACCTCAATTGATCGAGAATCATGATATGAGGTTATGATTGAAATAAATATGATGTTGAACTAAGTGAATAACATTATGAATCTAACATATGGGAGAAATATCCCGAGTTACGCACTTAGTACACTTAACTGAATTTCGCGGACGAAATTCCTTTAAGGGGGTAATGATGTAAGACCCACAATTTTTCAGTATCTTTCTGAAGAAATTCACGAGGCATTTTCAAGTAAAAATAACATCTCAACCCGAAATACAAATCAGATCGATTTGTACGAACCAGTTATACTTGAGATATTCGTCGCTTTGCGAATATATGCTCAAACACTCTGGAAGCCATAACCTCTTAACTAAACAAAAACAAAGGATTTCCTCGAGCCAACTTTCTTAGTTACGTCAATACGAAGAGAATGGCGTACTCAGAATTTTTCGGAAAAAAATCGTCGGAAACCCGAAATTCTTGCGGGACCCACGGAAATATTGGTGGGACCCACAGAAATATTCCTCAGAAAATATCTTGTGGGACCCACAAAATATCCTATGGAAATATCTAGTGGGCCCCACCTCAAAAGGAACCTCCTGGAATTAAAATAAAGCTCAGGGGCAAAAGGGGGATAAAAATTCCCAAGAGGAGGTGGGCTTGGGCTATAAATAGCCCTCCCCACTCTCTCTCTTCTCATAATTTCGACCCCCTCTCTCTCTCTTGCCTCCTCTCTCTCTCCTAAACCTCCCCTAGTGAGCCCAAGTGAGTCTGAGCCCACCTGACCTGGTCCTAGCTCACCTGACCTGGGTCTGAACCCACTTGACCTAGTCCAAACCTAGTTGACTTGACTTGAACCTAGTTGGGTTTAAAGTCAAAGTCAAAGTCCCTTTTTGTCCAGATTCCGGTTTGGATTTCTGAACCCAGACTTAGCCTACTTGAGCTAAGTTCGAACCTGCTGAACCCAGTTGACTTGGACTGAACCCTGTTTGGTTCAAACCACTTAGGTTGAGTAGCTTGACCTGCTCTACCTCTTTCTCAACTAAGTCAGCTTCATCTGACTTAGTCTGACCTCTCGAAGGAAGGCTCGAAGCCAAAGAAGCAACCCGGAGCCGTTTCTTCCACGATTTGAAGTAAGTTCGCTTCGTTGATCCATCTCTCTCAAGTATTTGGTTGTTTGTATATAGAATATACTTTCTGAAGTAGTATCTTGCTTTAGTTCTTGGTTGAGCCCTCTAGGACGCTTCGGTGTTCACGCGCTCGCCTCGTAACTATCGTCGGATATATATGTTCGAATGCGCAGTATATGCGTTCTTCAAAATAGTATCTCACCCTAGTTCTTGGTTGAGCCCTCTAGGACACTTCGGTGTTCACTCGCTCGCCTTGTAACTATCGTTGGATACAGATCTAGGTGTATATCTGCTGATACTGCCGACGCGTCTTATATCGCACAGGCCATGTAATTTACCTTTGCCGTCGCGTCGTATGATGCCAAGGCTCCCTGCTTTCTGTACTTCCGATTACTGCACTTCCGATTATGCATTTACTTACGCCGTCGCGTCGAACGATGCCAAGGCTCCTGCTTTCTGCAATGTCTTTACTTACGCCGTCGCGTCGAACGATGCCAAGGCTTCTGCTTTGTTATATATGTAGAATATTTCGTTCAGTTACACACCCTGAACAATAGTATATGCATTTCCTTTATGCCGCCGCTGTATAAAGCACAGGCTTCTGCTTATATTACATATATGGCGCATAAGTGAGCGTTCAAACGGAGATCAACTCCAAAATCGCCCATGCGATTCCCTTACCGCTCCTCGTACAAGATTCTGCTTGACGAATGAAGCCCCTATTGGAAAGGCTTCGCCTTTTGGCAAAATGCTCTTTACGTAAAGACTAAATCAATTACGTATGGCCTGGCTATGGCCCAAGGTTCCTGCAACCTTGATGGATGCAAAGTACGCACAACGGTGCGCATCCATTTCCCGAGTTAAGCGTAGCGATTTCCCACCAAAGAGGGGAGATGCCGCTGAAACGGATAAAAGAAACGCACGCTTTTTCCGTAAAAGAGAGGAAGTGCTGCTGAAATTCCTGAAGGAGCTAAGAATGGCTCAGAAAGAACGTAGCAGAAGTGCTACCCAGTTATAGAATGCCTTCTACGATGTAGAAAGGTTCGTCGCACCACTGCCGGTAGAGCAGAGAAGGTGTTGACAGAATGGTTGGCAGAAGAGCTGCCAAAACCAGTTAAGTGGCACAATGATGTCCTTTGTTGGAACGATGTCAGAATGACTCGTCTCTCTGACACCTGCAAGGGCATCATACTTGTAAGAGCCGTTGCGCCAAAGTAGTGGTAGCGCCTTGACGAGGTCCTGAGCTCGTTGCGTAAAAATACGCCGAGTAGCCGATCCGTAGAGATCGAGTCATGTGCATGCTCATTGAGAATTTTCAGACAACCAGACTCGTAAGGGCCGCTGAGCCGGAGTGTGTTGTTTCCACCGAAAGAGGTGAAGTGCTCGTCAAGGCCGAAGTGCCGAGAGCAGAGTTAAGCATGCATATGAATAAAACCTTTGTTCCACGGTGAAAACCGTGTGGTTGATTGGGGTCGGGTACATACTTCTCAAAGGCTGCCCTATAGGCATGCAATGTTCGTCAAGTAATTGTAAGACCGGCAGGCCCCTTTCAGAATTTCTCACCGAGGAAGACGGTGATGGCGCAGCCTTGAGTGACATATATTTCACCCGAACCTGATAGAGTTCATTGATGGCCTTCGTCACTCAGAGGTATGGAGGTCGTGGTTATCCTTAAATATCTAAGGATTGAACCCAACTACTGCAGTAGCAGAATGCATTCGGATACCTAGTAAGGATCTCTTCCGGTATGCTGTACCGTCCTACTAGGGGGATGGGGTCAACAGGCCTCTGGGGTATCTAAAATACATAGAATAATCAACCCCCAGATCGTCGCGTTGTCGCCCAGATATGAGTCCCCTAAGCCCAGGGGGAGGTGCAATTATCGAAACAAAGCATTAGCTTAGGTACAGCGCTACTTTAAATGTATGAGTGGATGACGTTGTTGAGTCAGTCCTGCATAACCTTTGTGAAGGTGTCATGGTCGGTATACTACTGGACCGATTGGGAAAGAACCCCATTGATATCCGTACGACTAAGTGAAGCTCGGAGAGCTGTCCTTAGATTCGTAGGATACGGATGTGCCAAGCATAAAGGCTTGAGCTAGACATCTATTCGTGACTCTGAGGAAGTCAAGGTTAAGTCGTAGAGACTTGAGAGGTTATTCTAACTCACAGCCCTGAAGAGGCTTATGCGAAGTCATGACGACTTGCGTGGATGTTCAACTCATAGCCCTGATGAGGCTTGTGCGATATACGCTAAGTCATGGAGGCTTGAGCGTCGTATTACGAACTGCGACCCTGAGTGGTCTATGCATTTACTTGAGTTGAATAGATAGGTGTTTGCCTACTTACCAGACCATCAGTGGTTCTGACCCCGTTTAATGGGGATTTCAGGTGTTGAACCTGCGTGGCGATATGCGGAGCAAGGCGGCATCGAGTTCCAGGGTTTCTCTAGACAGTGTTGTACTGCTTCCTTTTATTGAACCTACACTGCTTTTCTAAGCAGTAGTGTTGTAATAAACATGAGTTTTCGATAAAATGGAACACCTTGGTGGTCAATGAATTGCTTGGCCACATACCTGCAACGTGCTCGGAGTTTTCTAAAACCGACGACTCATTATCGTCTTATTCCGCTGCTAAAAGCTTTTCTAAGTTCCGCTGCAAAGAAAAAAAAAAAAAAAAAAGAAATTCATGAAAATTTTAACTTAGCTTTGTTTTAAAAATCCGGGGCGTTACAGGTTCAGAGTCTTGATCTGACTAGGACTCTGAGGAAGAATCCTAATTCGACTAGAACTCTGAGAATTTTTTGTTTTCTAAGAAGCAAATGAGAAGATTTAAACAGAACTTTTGAAAACTAGTGAAAATGAAGTGAGAAAATAAACTCTGGATAGAGTCCTGATCCAATCAGGACTCTGGGGCAGAGTCCTGATTTGATCAGGAATCTGGGATAGAATCCCAGAATTTTGAAATTTTATGATAAAGGTGTAATAATTTTGAAATTTGGAAAGATAAATAAAGAGATTTTGGAAAGATTCTCTCAAAATTGAAATCAAGGTCAGAGTCCTGATCCAACTGGGATTCTTTGAAAAAGAGTCCTAATCCAACTAGGACTCTGAGATTTTGGCCAAAACAAAAGATTTTGAAAGTTTTTTTCAAAAACAGGTAAAAATGACAGTATAAGGTAGAGTTCTGATCCAACTAGGACTCTAAGATTTTGACCAAAAATAGAGAAAATGGACAAGGAATATGACCACAACTGGTTTAAAATCAAAAGGAAGTTTTGAAAAGACTAAGAAAGATGAAAAGACAGTCCTGATTGAACTACGACTCTGAAATTTTTGAGATTTTTTGATAGGTAAAGGAATCCAGAAGTGACACCACCTAGATGGGTCTCATCTGAGAATTGAAATCAATTGAAATTGAGTTTTAAAGCAAATCGAGATTGTTTTATGAGAAAAACATTTCAAAATATAAGATCTTGAGGGTAAAAATGTCAATTTTAGAAACCCAGGGTTTGAAATTGATTTTTGAAAGAAAAGTTTTAAAACCCGAATCTGGATCTAATATTTTGAAAACATAGAGTGCATGATCTCGAAAATAAGATGCAATGGCATACAATGCCATGAAATGATATGCCAAATGCATGATGTGATATGCAATGACACATGAAATGTAAATTCTGGATGAGGGTGAAAATTTGGGGTGTTTACAGATGCCCCTCTTTGCTACTAAACCGGTTGAAAGCCGAGCTTAGTGGCAAAGAAAAACACATCAAATTTGGACTATAAAGTGCCCCAGTTAGAAGAATCTGACTGGGTATTAAAGAATTAACTTTGGTGATTATGATAGGTATGAAGTGAAGAATAAAGAAGAAGATTCTCCTCATCGGGATGAGGCTCAGGCTTAGCCCTTAACCTGAATGGGGCGAAAAATACTTCATGGAAAAAGGAGGTTTAGGCTTAACTCTTATTCTGAAAGGGACAATACCTCGTGGAAAAATGAGGTTCAGGCTTTACCCTTAACCTGAAAGGGAATGAAAATGGTAAATTGGAAGGTGAATAAGACAACTTTCTTAAAGAGGAATAAGACAACTCTTTCGATAACGTGAAAGACGAATAAGGCAATCTTTCGGAGAGAAATAAGGCAACTCTTTCGAGAACGCAAAAGATAAACAAAGCAAATCCTTTCAAAGAGAAGTAAGGCAACTTTTTCGACAACGCGAAAGACGAATGAGGCAATCTTTTCGAAGGAAAGTAAGGCAACTCTTTGGATAACGTGAAAGATGAACAAGGCAATCTTTTCGAAGAAAAGTAAGGCAACTCTTTCGACAATGCGAAAGACAAACAAGGCAATGGAAAGAAATTCTTTTGACAAAGATGAATAAGGCAATGAAAGGCAATTCTTTCGACAACGCAAAAGATGAATAAGGCAACGAAAGGCAATTCTTTTGACAACGCGAAAGAGGAATAAGGCAATGGAAAGCAATTCTTTTGACAACGTGAAAGAGGAATAAGGCAATAAAAGGTAATTCTTTCGACAACGCGAAAGATGAATAAGGCAACATAAGGCAATTCTTTAGACAACACAAAAGAGAAATAAGGCAATGGAAGGCAATTCTTTTGATAACGCAAAAGAGGAACAAGGTGATTCTTTCGATAACACGAAAGATAAATTCTTTCGATAACGTGAAAGATGAATTAGGCAATGGAAGGCAATTCTTTCAATAATGCAAAAGATGAATTCTTTCGACAACGCAAAAGATAACAAAGGCTATCCTTGCGGAGAGAAGAGAAGGCTAAACTTTTAGCAACGCAAAATATGATAAAGGCTATCCTTTAGAAGAAAAGGCTAATCTTTTAACAACGTGAAAGATGATAAAGGATATCCTTTCAGAGAGAAGGCTAATTTTTTAACAACGCGAAAGAGGATAAAGGCTATCTTCTCAAGGAGGCAAAAGGTGATGCCAAAATGTGTCAAGATGGACATCGAGCTCTTCACTTCATGTCAGGATAGCAAGAAAATATTGTCAAAAATGTTAAAATTTGTTGTTGATTCAGAGCAAGTGAAAATGATGCACCGTGGTGCGAAAGTATTCCCTCTTTTCTACCTGAAGTATTACCTTCAATTGGGCTTGTCTCTGTAGAATCAATATTCAAATTCAAGTTGCTTGCAATTGGCTTTCTTTTAAGGAAGCTATCAATTTTCTTGATATGAACAGAAAAGAAAATATTCTTGATATTGTGGAGGCAATTAGTAAAAAGATATTGATAAAAGAATTTCACAAATTTAAAGAAGACTCTTGACAGTTTTAGCAGTTTGATATCTTGGGACTTTTTCCATGACGATCTTTTTGCACTCTTTTTAAGAAAAATTTTGAGCTCTCTTGGGGTTTGGCGAGAATTTTATCGCATCACCTTCAACTTGGAGATGTTCTGGTTTTCTCTAGAAGAACATGTCACAAAACCTTCAACTTGGAGATGATCCGAGTCTTCCTTAGTCCCAAAGATTATATTGATAAAATTGTCCGATTGATTGAAATCTCTTTTGATGATAGCATTGATCAAAAATATCAATACATTACATTATGTATAGATGAAGATGGATCATACCCAGTAAATTATCCCTCTTTTGTCAATTAACCTTTCTTTCTTTTTATTCATCTTTCTTGATGTTTGTTTCTTGATGACCAAACAATTGGATTTTTTAGATTAGAACCACTTCTGTTTCGCCGACTATTTCGGATTTTATCATCGGTATTTTTCAGAACTATCCCCTCGATTATTCTTGGGCTGTGAATAATCAGTGAAACAATTCGAAATAATTGATTGATACAACAAAGGAGTTCGTCTCGAAATACAAATAATATTCATGTTTGTTACTTCAAGTGCTTCTTTCTCATTTAGGGATTGGCGGGAGGTTCATCACATCCGCCTTTAACTTGACGATGATCTGAACTTTTTCTGTAAGGACATGTCACAAAACCTTCAACTTGGAGATGATCTGCATCTTCTTTGCCCCTGGAGATCTAACTCATCCATCATCTTCAACTTGACGATAGTTGAGAGATCCCTTTTGTAGATATATAATTGCAGCTTTGACATTTATTGAAAAAATATTAATATTGAGTGGATTCCTTTTTCTTTATCACCCAGGATACTTTCGTTGCCTTATTTCTACAAGAATGATCTTTAAAAATGTGCCATTGATTGCGATCAATATCAATCACTTATGAATTTGCGACAATATTGAATTTTCCTTGCTGGCCATAGCGAGGATTTATTCTTCATCTTTTTGGTTGGCCAATACAAAGATTTTGAATTTTGAATCCTTTTTCACAAAAGCTTTGTCTTTTTGGAGGAAATACTGAAGGTAATTTGAGGTAACACTTTATGCAATAAAGGTTTTGAGATCAACAACTGTTTTTCATGACAAATTGGCAAAATATTCTTGGAATCTTTGGTGAAAGAAATCGCTTGACATCTGAGTTGACACAACCATGGGATGAGGCTTAAATTCGAAGGTAAACCCAATATGAAGTTGGGATGTTGAAGGTAAGTCCAACTCAGAAGTTGGTTTTGAAAGCACGACCGAGTCAAAACTCAGATCCTGTAAGAAAAACTGGAAAATTTGAGTTGGAACTTGAGTCTTCAAAGGAAAACTATATTAATTGAAGGAAAGAAAATTTGAGTCAGAACTCAAATCCCAAAGAAAAATTAAACCAATTTAGGTTTTAAGGAAAGGAAATTCGAGTCAAAACTCTAATCTTCGAAGAAAAACTATATCAATTGAAGGAAAAAAAATTTGAGGCAGAACTCAAATCCCAAAGGAAAACTTAACCAATTCATGTTTTAAGGAAAGAAAATTCGAGTCGAAACTCGAATCTTCGAAGGAAAACAATATCAATTGAAGAAAAGAAAATATGAGTCAAAACTCAAATCCTAAAGGAAAATTAAACCAATTCATGTTTTAAGGAAAGGAAATTTGAGTCGGGACTCGAATCCTAAAGAAAAAACTAGGCCAATTTGGTTTTGAGGAAAGAAAATTTGAGTCAGAACTCGAATCTATGAAGGAAAAATATATCAATTGAAGAAAAGAAAATTCGAGTCGAAACTCAAATCTCTAAAGGAAAAACTTGTACAATTCGAATTTAAGAAAAGAAAATTTGAGTCGAAACCTGAATCTCAATGATCTACTGTAAAAAAAATCAGAGTTTTTGGACTTAAGGAACCCTGTCAGAAAAATCAGAGACCAAATCGGGTTTTTAAAACTTTAAAATCGTTGTTAAAATCAAGAGGGTAACTTGCTGTTATGATATTTTTCTCATCCTATATTTGATTTTAGATCTGTAAATTGCTATGAATTCATGTTGATTAGATCTATCTACTGTGAAATTTTCAGAATTTTTGATATCTGTTTACTATTTTTCCTCTGTCAGAGACTCTGATTTTCAATTTAAAACTCGTTAGGGTCTACCAAAACCCTAATCAGACTTGTGTTGTTTATAAATCCCAAACTACAGATCCGATTCATGATCTGTAAAAAGAGAGTATTGTTATTTTTCTGTCAACTGTTCACTGTTAAAATATCAGATATTTTTAATGAGTACTGCTATTTACCCCGGAATTGTCAATTGAAAGTATCAGTCAGGACCAAAGTTAAAATCAATATATTCAAGTCCGGATTGTCGGATGGGTATCTCCCTGGTTTTAAAGGCTTTTTCAGATCTGTAAAAAGGAAAAGTTCTGTTTTTCTGTCTATTTGTTCTATGTAAAATTGCATAGATTTCCATGGAGGTTTGACCCCTGGTTTGGGTCTTGGACGAAGACTGGTTGGTGAGCTAGGTCAAAAATAGCATATTTTTAGGGTTTAATGCAATTTTCGGATTAATTTAATGCCAAAAAAATATTTTTATAATTCTAATTTGATATTAGGGTTATAATAAGTGTAGGTACCAATTTTGAGGATTTTTAGAATCCGTTTGATGTTTGAATGGCTTGAATTGCAAAACAGGGCACCCGAAGAATTCCAAAACACTGCAAAAATCACAAAATTTGTGATATTCTTGGATTTTCGTGCATAAGTGGTTGCACTTTTGGGGTTGATATTTTTAAACAATATTTTTCAATGAAAACATGGGAAAGTCGTCAACCAAAGATATAAAACCGACTTTCCACCGAAGTGGCGAGTACGGGTCGAATACACAGGGAACAGGATAACTCTGAATTAATTCCAAAATAACATTTTATTAATAAAAACAAAGTTTACAACTATGTCAATGTTTAGTTACATTAAATAACATTCTAAAATATGAAAATAAAATAAAATCGGAGGCTAAGTCTTCTGCAGGTCTCCAGGGGCATTTCTGTCTTTTCACATCAAGTGCAGTCGCACAGTATAATTGAATTACACCTGTGAACCTGTTCTAACTTAACAACCTACACAATAAAAACACAAAATCAGTAACTAAATCAAGAATTAATCTAAATTACATCTACAACTAATTCTATACTATTTCTAAATTAAACTACAATTAATTTAAATATCTAAAACTAAAATTATACTAACTAAGTAAACTAACTAAGATAAATAACTCTAATTACTCTAACTACTGTTAATTTACTGATTACACAACTAGAAAACAGTAAAACTACACGAAATTAAACAATTACTTAAAAGACTGTTTTGTCCTTAAAGAAAGCAAAAATGGATTCTGATAGCTTTTCGTAAAACAACTGTTTGAGGAGTCAAACGAATTCCAAAATTAGTCAAATCACTTCTATTCTGTAAAAGACAGATCCAAGAATCTGACACACTTTACAGAATTGAAAAATACGTTCTGGATCTCCAGAACGAAGCGTTTCAAAATCAGGATAATTTGGGAAATCGGTGGACCCGAAATTTCAAAATCAGAAAAAGCTGTTTTCATAATACGCTTAAAAACCAGACCAAATCAACTCGGATCAAGCTGAAATTTGGTCTGCAGACAGTTAACACACCAATGTGGAGAATAAAAAAATAATATTCAGAAAATTCACGAAAAATTCACATGAAATAACTAGTGCACGATCGGGTAAAAATTAGGGTTTTGGTTCAGTGCACTATTCATCCCTTTGAATCCACATTTGACATTTGGACATTGAATTACATACAAAAACAGTCCTAACTGAACCAAACCTACTGTTAAACTACAACAAAGAATAACAATTAAGTTAAGTTACAAAATATAAGAACTAACCTAACCTAAACTCAGTAATACTCTAAATAAGATACCTAAATAAGTATACACTCTAATTAAACCTAATATATAACATCTAATATCACTAACTAAATTAACTATCTACTCTAATATTAATTCGAACTTACGAAAACAACTACTATTAATTCTACATTAAATTACTTGTTAAACATAATCTAATTTTAAATTTACTAACTCACTAACTAAATTAATTATCTATCTAACCTAAATAGCACATCTAACTAAATTTAACATACTCTAGCTAACATAATTAAATAATGAACTAATTAATCTAATGTTAATTCTAACCTAATAAAGCAATTACTAACCTACGGTTAAGCTAATTAAAACTAGTTACTAATTAAACTTAACTAAAGTTAGTTCTAATTATGTTAAACACTAACTAAGGGTACTAACTACCTACTGTTAATAAGTAATTAACTAGGGTCGGTTAAGGTAGTTTCTAACTAAGGGTCTAGGACATGGTTGGGATTAGGTATCTAGGGTTGGTCGACTAAGGTTAAACAAGTTAACTCAATACCTAGGGTTAATCTAACTAACGAGGGTTAGTTGACTAAGGATAGGCTAACTAATTAGTACTAACTACTAACTAAGGTTAGTTGAGGGTAAACTATATTTAGAATAGGGGGTCGGTTAAGACTAACTAGGGGTTTGACTAAGCTAGTTAATGGGTCGGTTAGGATAACTAAGGACGGTTAGGGTTAAGAGGGTTTAACTAGGGGTCGGCTAGGGTTTACTATGGTGGACAAGGGTCGGATGGGATAAGGTAGGGTTAACTAAGATTCTAACTAGGGTAAACTAGGATTCGGTTAAGGTTTAGAATAGGGTCCACGCCAACCTAGATGGGTTAATTACTAGACTAATACTTAATTATTATTTCCTAAAATACTAAAGTAAATCTAATTTAAATCCTAACTTAAATGTAACCTAAGACTAGCAACTACCTAAATGACTCTACACGATTTTATAAACCTAATTTAATTCAATAACTTACTCTAATTAAATACACACGATTTTCTAAAATCTAATTCTAACATTACTAATTTAATTAACACCTAATTAAGACTAAGTCAATCTAAACAATACTAAATAGGGCTAATAAATCTTGAGAAATATGATTTTGGTAGGGGTCAACTCCTCATCTTCCTGCCTTAATTGCACTTGGGGAAAGCTCATCTTCAAAAACCGTCCAATCCATTGAATTCACACGTTTTTCCAAATAGGCATTAAAAAGCTATTGAATCCTTTTTGAAAACCTTCCCAAAATCACACTACACGATTTTGACTAGTCTTAAAAGAAGAAATAACATTTAAATTCTTGCCAAAATCGAGTAAACATTTTGGAAACCTCCAAGCATTAAATCATCTTTTTGAAAACATTCCCCAAATATCTCTAAACATTTTTGGGTTAGCTTTAAATGCATATTTAGAATTTCAAATCTTTCCCCAAAAACGTGTAGACATAATTAGAAGGGCCTTTGGAATTCCAAAGGTTTTCCAAAAATCGTGTAACCCTCTTTAAAAGGCCCTTTGGAATTCCAAAGGGTTTTCAACTTTGAAATTATAACTCATTTATGATTGGGTTGGAAAAGGTAATCTTCTTAAGTGCTATCCACGAATTGGGAATAGGTGTCTTCATACCAAAATCGAATTCTCAATTTAAAGACCACATTGCCCTTCTATCTACAAAGAAGAATTGAATTACTTGGCTAAACTAGACTACCCTTAGCTAAATTCATAAATTTACAATTAAAGCAAAGACTATACCTACCTAAATCACGAATTGCAAAAACAATCTAATTAAATACTACACCAAAATCGAATTTCATAATATAATCCCAAAAATAACTAAAACTAATACATTGAATCTAGACATAATACTAATTAGAATTTCCTAAAACTTAATAACTTATCAAATGGACTTTATTACCTTGCTGGACCTCTAATGGCTGCCAACCTACAATTGGAGAAGACGACTACACCTATATAAAAAACGAAATAGCTAATTTTAACTACTAACATAACACCAAAGATAAATCTACTTTAAACTAAGCTAACACATAATTAGGACAATCTACATGAAGCTAAAAACACACAAACTAAACAACTAACATGCTGGAAATCAAATCATAACAGAAAACAAATTCTAACATATTCCTACAATCGGCTAGACTAAGAACAAAACAGAAATTCATACTAAACACAATACATGAATTAAAATCTATGAAAAACCTAAACAATAATTGACAAACTAAAATTAAAATAGCAAACAAAAACGAATTACAAACTGCTGGACGTCATACCTAAAAACCGGAAGAACTACACTCGATTAGACAATTTTAGCAAAATCTAAAAATACACGAAACATGAAATCATCTAGACACTTGTCCTAAGGTACTAAACTAGAACAAAACAATAACCATTAGACTTAGAACAACTGAAAAACGCAGACATGCAGAAACCTTCTTTCAATCACACGCACATACCCAAAAAGACATAAAAACTCCCAACGTTGGATTGAAAAACCTAAAAGTAAATGACCCAAACACCTAAACATCCTACGTGCTGGCTTTTGCACGAACAAAAGCTATACTAAAGCTGACAAAAATACATAAAAACACCCACATATTACACACGCACATGATAGGTTTTAACTAGAAGCAATGGGTGAGAAGATCTACCTTTTGGCCGATCCGAAGAATGGGGGGATGAAGAAGAGCGAACTTTGCTTGGCTTTGCACCGTTCGGGACCTCGTTGATGCTGGAAACACACCATGGTATCATGTCCTACAGCTGCAACACGTTGGAAATCCACCGAAGATGAAATGTGAACCGATTCTCGATCGGGGGGCGTAGAAGACCGGATGGAGGTAGAGCCGGCCCTTCTCGTTGGAGTGTTTCGCACTTCCACCCGAGAAAAGTGTTTCCCACCTCTGCTGCACCTGCAAAACACAACAACAATGGAGATTAAACAACATTGGAGATTAAAGAAATGGAGAGGTTGTGAAAGAAGGCAAGAAAAAGCTTGGATCTCAAGCTTATTTTCATGCTCTAATGGAGATGGCGTGAAGATGGAGGATGAGAAGGGGGCTGGAGTTAGAATCGTGCCCCTAGGGCACAAAAACCAAGGCAAAGACAGGGCTGGAATGGGCGCCCCCCCTCTTTTGACGATTTTGGTTCTTTTGGCCATTTTACAAAAACAGGTTTAAAAATAAAATATTTACTGGGCGCCTCTTTCTGCAGGGGGTTTTTAGAAAATGTTTTTACAAAACTTAAGTGGGCTGGAGTTGGGTTAAATCCATGTAATTTGGTCCAGATCCAAAGTCCAAATGGGCGTCTGGATGCAAATCTCTCAAATCGGATCTGATATTTGACCCGTTACACTGTAAATGTCATAATTCCTTCAAATTAACTTTGATTTTGATGAAATTCGAACCAGAGCTCCCTAACATCATTATGCACCTAAGTGTATGCTTTAAACCTATAGATGATGCATTTATGCAGTGAAAATGTATTAATAAAACATGATATTTATGCATCATCAATAAGCATATATTTTTAGGGTTTAATCATATTCATAATCATATTAGGATGCTTTAGGTTTAATTTGATGCTCATTTGATTTCATTTAGTGCATAAAACCTAAGTTTTTACCAAAATATTTTCTAAAAACCCTGATTTCAAGGCCATAGTCTTGCTATCAGGGGCAATTTGGTCATTTGACCTCAATTTCGAAATCTCTAACCCTAATTTTCATATTTTAATCATGTCATAGCATATTTAGTTTAATTTATTTGCATTTGAATTTCAAAACTTGCATTTTATCAAATATCTTTCTAAAAACCCTAATTTCAAGGCCATAGTCTTGTTATTAGGGGTATTTTGGTCATTTTGACCCCAATTTCGAAATTTCATATCTTCTCTTTCATATTTATTCAATTTTATTTCATATTTTATCAATTTTGATTTAAGGGAATCATGGAAAAGGCTTATATCTAGCAAAATCCAGTAATTTCTAGATATTACTGGATAAACCTAGAAAAGACAACATATCATCACTAACAAAGTTTTCTAGTTTTGCAGGTACATTGAAGACTTTATTTTTCATGTATTTAAATTTCAATAGTGATGTAAACTAAATTAAACTTTGGAATAAGAATTTACATTTCCTGCTTAGCTTAGGCAGCATTGCATATAGTTTATTTTTTTTAAATAATGTTAATGTGTGATGGATGATGATTCATGCATATTCAAACTCACTATGGTCTACACGAATGGCACATACACTAGCTTTTATGAAGTTTATAAACTTGGTGGAATTTGTATTTATGGCCATAGTCAGAATACGAATGATACCTAGATTTATGATCTTCACATTAGCCACATTCAGCCTACACTCTTAGGCTAACTTCAAAATGCACTACATTTCTCAAAAAATACAAAAAGTATTTCTCAATTCCTCAAATCCATATTCATTCATTTCATGCATTTGCCAATTCCAATTCAAATTCCAAGTCAAAGAAATCAAATTCTTCAAATTTTCCTAATGAAAGTGCACTAGGATCGAGGCAATGAGCACTAGAGGGGGGGTGAATAGTGCTTTTAAAATTTTCTGCGGAAATAGAATGATTTTGCAAATCTCAAAGCAAACACACAAAGAACACAAGATTTTATCCTGGTTCGGTCTAACCCGACCTACATCCAGTCTCCAAGCAAAACCCGCTTGAGATATCCACTATCAACCATGTAAACTACAAGATCACACAGACCATAACTGGTCCCACTTTCAGTAACAACCCTACTGAAAGCAAACAACTCCTTTACACAAAGGAGTCCTTTTTACAGAAAATAAGTAACAACTTACAAAACAACCTATGAGCCTTCCTTTTGAATGCAAATGAGATGCAATTGGCTTTTGAGGTTGTTGAAATACTCTTACTCACGAATTCACTATCTCTCAAAGTGATTTGAGTGAAAAACTGAAGTGAAAATATCACGTGAGTGAGAAAACAAATACTTGAATGAATAGGAGTGAAAAACAATAAGTAAATGATTCAAATCGATTGAATTCTTGTTGTTTTTTGAGTGTACAATGCACTCATATTTATAGTTAAAGTTTTCCATACGTTGAGGGTATGAAAGGGTATCAAAACTGTCAATTTCGAATGATCAAAACATTTGAAAAATGAAAAGACACGCCTTTTTGAAGTTTCTGGAAAACGACAAAATTAGTCGACTGAAACATCAGTTAGTCGACTAATAGTTAGTTATTAGTAGACTAACAGTTATCGTCGGTCGACTGATCTGTTAATCGAGCCGTTTGAAAATCTGAACTTTTGAAACTTAGTCGACTTGAGAAAAGTTAGTCGACTGATAATATCATCAGTAGACTGAAAAACCTTTTAGTCGACTACTGCTAAAATCTTCTGAAAAACAAACATTCTGTTCGGTCGACTGATAAAAAGCATTAGTCGACTGCTGCTAAATTTTCAGAAAACACATGTTCTGTTCAGTCGACTGATAAAACCATTAGTCGACTGCTGCTAATTTTCCAGAAAACAGACATTCTGTCCAGTCGACTGATAAAACCTTCGGTCAACTAATTTGACAAAAATGACTTTTTAGAAAATATGGCGCGAAAGGATTAGTCGACTGGTAAGTCTATTGGTCGACTAATAAACATGAAAATTTAAGAAAAGAGTTTTCTAAAAAGATTTTCAAAAGAGTTTCTTTTAGAAAAGTTTTTTCTAAAGACTTTTAAGGTGAAATGCAACCTAAATATGCACTCTAAGTAAGGCTCTTACAAGAATCTAAGACTTTTAATGAATTAAACATTTGCACACTAGTCTTCAAAGATTCTTCACCGAATTCTTCAATTTCTTCATAGCCTTAGCTGAAATGCAGTTGATTCCACTTGCTCATCATCAAAACCTTGTACTTGAAGTACCATGTATGGCTTCATTGTCGTAACAATCTCCCCCTTTTTGATGATGACAAACTTAATCAAAGATGAAGCATTTAGATGTATAGATGGAGATTTTACTCCCCCTATCAATATGCTGCAAAACATTAAAAGTTAGCACATTTAAAGCACATATATCACATATTGATTGGTTTGCATTTCCATTCATCATTTCTTCATGCATTTAGAAATACATTTATTCAAAGCTTTCTTTTTCTCTTAATTTTGCATTTCTCATGCAAGATCTCCTGTAATGTAATTGCTATCATCTTTTTCTCAAGATCTCCTGCAATTTCAATGTAATGCTATCTTTATCTTTTTTCTCCCCCTTTGTCAGAATAAAAAAGAGTAAGGGCAAAAATAGCATAAGCAAAATAGAGATACAAGTTTAAAAATATTACAACCCATAAAGTATGTTTTTCAAAGATCAAAGATCAGAAAAGAGAGTTTAGCAAATCTTTAATGGCAGTTACATCCTTCTGAATTGAAGCAAGTTGTTGAGTCACATCTTCATGAAAAGTGTGTTGATGCAGCTTCAAAGCTTCCAGTCTCTGCATAACTTCATCATGGTCTTGATTTGTCGAAAATTTCTTTCTGAAGGTGTCGCAGAAGGTGAAGGTTCAGAAATAGATCATTCATTAGGATCAGATGGTTCAGTTTGATCAACATTTAAGGGAGGCAGATATTTAATTTTCATTCTTTTAAAAATTGTTTGATCAAAGAACTCTTTTTGCTCAATGTACTTTTCATTTGTTAAAGGAACTTTAAAATGTCTAAAAATACGGGTTAAAAGACAACCATAAGGAAGAAATGGTTTTTGTTTCCACAAGTTTGTAAAATACACATTGGCCCAGTTGACAGAAATATTTCCAAATAAAACATAAAGAGCCATAGATAGATCTGTGGAATAATAATAAAAAAAACCAGTTTTGGGTAGAACATTGTGGGCAAGGATTCGTCCAGCAATGCGTGCACGAGTTTGAAGATTAGTATTTTTAAAAGGAGGGCAGTGAGGAGCTTCTGAAAGAAGAATTTGTTCAAAAACTCTTTCATCATTCAATTCAATAGTGTTGAGTGTCTGAAGGTGGAATTTCAAGAATTTCTCCAAGTAATTTCGAATCAAACTCGATTTCAACATCACAAAGAAGAGAAGACAAAACTCCAGTTTCATGATTCATTTGTAAATTCGTGTAAAACAAGTGAATAAGAAAAAGATAGTGAAGGGTATCTGCACAAGCATAAAAAAGATGTGAAATACCAGGAAATAATTCTCTTATTTTGTAACGAGAAAACAAGTGAAATAGAATATTTCGGCCTGGTAAAATAGGTAGTGCAGAAATTGATCCAAAAGTGTCATAGAGAAGAGGATTGCGAAGTAATCTTAGTGAAAAACCATGTCTTGAAGTAGGTGTAGGAGGAGGAGAACCTAAACCTTTTGCAGATGCAGACTTCGTACGAGGCATGGTTACCAAAATGTCGGCTTCCAAATGACGTCCGGCAAAGGGAAAAAGCTTTTCGGCGATCAAAAGCGAAGGACAATGTGGTGGCTAACGGCGAGGAGAAGTCGGCCAAAAGGGGATTCCGGCAATGCACTGTCACGGCAAGAGAGTTCTAGCATTTCAAGATCACGGCCAGAAGATTCCGGCGTCTCCCTGTTATGGTAAGAAAATCCCGGCGATGATGGAGTCGAACGACACTCCGAGGGTTTTTCGGAAGAGAGAGAGGCAAGAGAGAAAGAGGGGTTTTCGATTTTTTTTAAGGGTTTCGTTTTTAAGAAAAACGAAAAGGTATGAAATGAAACGATACTTCTTTTAAAAAAACGGGTTTTAAACACATCCAAGGGGTGTCGGGTCCCTTCATTTAAAACATTTTAAAAAAAATTTAGTCGACTAAAACTTTATCGGTCGACTAAAAAGTGGGACTTTTTCTAAAAATATCATCAGTCGACTGGAAATATATCGGTCGACTAATATGGTGCGATACATTCCAAAATATAAAACATCAGTCGACTAGAATTTTATCGGTCGACTAATATAGTGCGATTTTGAGATTTTGTTCAAAAATCAGCATTTTTATAAATCCAAAAACGAGAAAATACCTAGTTCTCTCCTAATTCTCATAAAATCTTCATTTTTAAGAGGTTTAGTGAAGATATCGGCATGTTGTTCTTTAGTGGAAATAAAATTTAACAAAATATCTCCTTTTAACACATGATCTCTTAAAAAATGATGTCTAACTTCAATATGCTTAGTTCTTGAGTGCTGAATAGGATTTTTCGAAAGATTTATAGCACTAGTGTTATCACAATAAATAGTTGTTGTGGAGTAATTCAAACCAAAATCTTTTAAGGTCTGTTTCATCCAAAGTACTTGTGAACATGCTAAACTAGCCGCTATATATTCTGCTTCAGTTGTTGAGAGTGATACTGAATTTTGCTTTTTACTAAACCAAGAGACTAAGGAATTTCCTAAGAAATGACAAGTTCCACTAGTGCTCTTGCGATCAGATTTACTTCCTGCAAAATCTGCATCACTATATGAAACTAAATCAAAGGAAGATGATTTTGGGTAAAACAAACCGAAATCTGAAGTATCTTTCAAATAACGAAGAATTTGTTTTACTGCAGTTAAATGAGATTCCTTTGGATTAGCTTGAAATCTTGCACACATACAAACACTAAACATAACATCAGGTCAACTAGCAGTTAAGTATAATAGAGATCCGATCATACCTCTGTAGAGCTTAGTATCTACACTTTTACCGTCTTTATCAAGAGAAGTAGTTGTACTCATAGGATTCCTTCTTGATTTCGATGAGTCCATCCCAAATCTCTTGAGAAGTTCTTTTGTATACTTAGCCTGATTGATGAAGATTCCTTCATCAGTTTGCTTTATTTGAAGTCCAAGGAAGTAGTTTAATTCGCCCATCAAGCTCATTTCAAACTCTTCCTGCATAGCTTTAGCAAATTCTTTACAAAGAGAATCATTAGTAGAACCAAATATTATATCATCAACATAAATTTGCACAATAAGAATATCTGAATTAAGATTTTTAATAAATAAAGTGGAGTCTACTCGACCAATGGAAAAACCAGATAGTTCTAAAAAATTTTGTAGTCTTTCATACCACGCTCTTGGTGCTTGTTTGAGTCCATACAAAGCTCTTTTCAATTTGTAGACTTTTTCTGGATATTTCTCATTTTCAAAGCCTGGAGGTTGCTCTACATAAACTTCTTCATTGATGTGTCCATTTAAGAATGCACTCTTAACATCAATTTGATATAACTTGAAGTTCATGTAACTAGCAAAAGCAAGCATCATTCGAATTGACTCTAATCGAGCCACTGGTGCATAGGTTTCATCAAAATCTATGCCTTCTTCTTGATTATAGCCTTGTGCCACTAGCCTTGCTTTGTTACGAATGACTTCACCATTTTCATCCAGCTTATTTCGGAAGACCCATCTTGTTCCAATTACCGGATGATCCTTTGGTCTATCAACTAGATCCCAAACATCATTCCTAGTAAATTGGTTAAGTTCTTCAGACATGGCCAAAAGCCAAAATTCATCAACACAAGCCTCATTGATATTCTTTGGTTCTAATTTAGATATGAAAGCAATATTTGCAATATATTTTTCTAACTGCCTTCTAGTTTGGACACCACTCTTTATTTCACCAATAACTTGTTCATGTGGATGATTAAGAACTTCTTTCCAAACCGGTTGAAGAGGAATATTTTCTTGAGAAGTACTCTCTATCAAGGGTTCTTCTTGAAGTATTATTTCTTCTCCTTCGCTTAGAGGTATAACCTGCTCACAATTCTCATCAAATGCAACATGTAAAGATTCTTCAATACAAGATGTTCTTTTATTGAAAATACGATATGCTTTACTTCTAGAAGAATATCCAAGAAATATTGATTCATCTGATTTTGAATCAAACTTATCAAGATTATCTTTGGTATTTAACAAGAAACATTTACTACAAAAAATTTTGAAATATGAGATCTTTGGTATACGATCATAATACAATTCAAAACATGTTTTATATAAAATTGGTCGAATAAGAACACGATTTAAGACATAACATGCTGTATTAATTGCTTCAGCCCAAAAGTATTTTAGTAAATTTTTATCTTGAATCATGGTTCTAGCACATTCTTGCAAAGTTCTATTCTCCCCCTTTTTGATGACAAAATATGCTCCCCCTGTCAAAAAGACATTATGCATAGAAATAATAATATGATAAAATATTGAAAAAATGTTTAAAGAGAGTATTTCTCCAATAATGTTGACAGGTTTTCTCCCCCTTTGTCATAGACAAAAAGGAAGGGATCAGAGTAAGAGAGTTATTACAGACCAATAATAAATATTACAGTACAAAAAAATAAGTTTATCCCGAAGGTGGAGCAGGTTGATATGTTCGGTTGACATGATCCGACTGGAGGGTCTGTAGGGTTTGCTGCAACGAGGCTTGACGGCGAAGAATACGATCCTGAGAGCGCTGGACATCCATCAGAGCAGGGAAGTAATTGAAGGTGGATGTTGGATCTTCTTCATCGGAGCCGGGCATGTGCAGAGACCTTAGATTGAAGGTGGTAGCATCAAGGACCTGAGAGGGATGGAGAATAACTTCGTTGTGAAGGGGTACTTTGAAGTATTTGAGGATGGGAGTTATAAAACACCCGAAAAGAAGAGGCTTGAATTTCTGATAACGAATAAAAAGGTTGAAAAGAATGGAGGACCAGTTTATCGGAGTAGATGAGAAAATGGCGTAGATAAGGAGAGAGATTTTTCGTGGAACTAATCCCTTGCGAGGAAGCTTGGGATAAATGTTGTGGAGAAGAATCTGGGAAAGTAATTGAGCATGAGGTTGGAGATTCCTCATGTGCCAGGGAAGTGGGTAGCAGTTGGTGCAGAGAAGAATTTTTCGAAGTACCGATCGTTCGATTGGTACTATGGTGTTGAGGTCTGTGTCGGTGGAAGGTAGGTTTAGAATTCTACCTAGGTCGGAAGCATCGAAAAACATCAGCTTTCCTCGAACTTTGCTGGTGATTGTAGTTTGTTCATGATCAGTAGAAAAGTTTGTATAGAACAGTCGAACTAGTTCAGGATAATAGGCAGCTTGAGATGAAGATCCTAGTAGATGTTTGAGTTCGGGGAGATAGTTGTCTAGGTCAAATAGCATGAAGTCTTCATAGTGAACTCATTTTCCTTCATGAATGGGTCGAGAACAAAGGGAGTTGTAGAAGTGGAAAAGATCTAGATACCTAAGATCTGCAGCAGTGATCGGAGAGTTTGAAGAGGAAGCCATTGCAACAAGAAGTTGAGAGAAAACAAGGAGATTGGAATGGTATGTAAGAAGATAGTGAGCTACGAGTGGTATTGGTGAGGAATGAACCACACGATTAAATAGAAGAGAGAAAATAATTGTGTCAAAAATTGAATGACATTGGAAGTGAGTGATTTTTAGAATCTAGTTGAAAAAAGGAAATCCATGAGTTGTAAATTAGGAGACTTGTGAATGATAAATCAAATCAATGTTGGAAGATAGTGTATTATATTGGTGTGTAATTTAAGGACATAGATTTGAGCAAATTTGTATATATATATATGAATTTTACTGTGGGTGAGTTTATCGACTAGTGAGACAAGTCATTAATAGAGTATAAGGTGTCATGTTTTGAACTTGAGAGAGTGAATAATTCAAAAAGTTTAAAAGAATAGTTATAGAGTGAAGAAAATAATGGCCTAATAAAACAAGCAACTTTTTCTACATGATTTTACTTTATGTGGAAGTATTCCTAATTCGTGAATGAAGAGTTTGGAATAGGACAACCCATGAGGTACGAGTGAGAGGCAATAATAATTTATTTATTTATTTATTTAAGAAGCATATGTATTGATAAGCATGAAAGGAGAGTAAAAAAAAATGATACGAATATGTAGAGAAATGAGAAAGGACAACTATCACTTGATTTAGATATGACATAAAGTGGAGTTAGGATAGACAAGAAGTAAAGTTTTGTTTGAGGACAAGACTTTAATGAGTCTCGATTTGAGAGAGATATAAAATATATGAGAGAGTCATGGTCACGGATGGAAGGTCACTTCATATGAGATAAAGAGGTAATAAAAGGGTGGTACTAGTAGTATAAAAAATAATAGAGGACAAGTTGTCGAAAAAGGAGAGTTTGAAATATTGTTTCATAAAGGATGTGACAGGATGATAATAGATTATACTTAAGCTATGAAATAACCGATGATATAGTAAAAATTTACGTGAAATATAACCACTTAAAAGGTGATAATAATCACTTTGAATTTTTCATAGGAGGTTTTAGGATTTTAGAGAAGTATATTGATAAGAGGTCATGAAAGGGAATATATCATATGAATATACTTAATTAAGAATAATAATTAAAGTTATGAGGAATCATGTGTGGAGGTCGGCTAGCTTATCGTATGAGAGGTTGTCACAAAAAGACAAAAGATATAAAAGGTGATGTGATCCAAGTCATGATAGCTTTTTACTTAAAGTAAATGGTTCTTATGGATATACGTAAAAGGAGATAGGACAAGAAGTCATTATGAGAGTGTACTTGAAAGATGACAAGTTGAAAGACATAAAGAATGTGTCATGATGAATGAGTTTCTATGAGTATTGAGAGTATACGAAAATATGAAAACATAGTTTGACTTTGAATAGTAAAACAAACAAAAACTCGAAAAAAAAACCTTTTAAAATAAGATTTTATCAAAAGCAATAATCTCAATAAGTGTGATTAATTTATAAGTCACTTAGTTTGCATATTCCTAGTTCTCTTCTAATACGTGTGAAGTCTTCATGTTTTAATGGTTTAGTGAATATGTCTGTTAACTGTTGATTAGTAGGTATAAATTCGAGTTTAATAATGTTGTTTAAGACTTGTTTTCTTAAGAAGTGGTGTCTTATTTGAATGTGCTTAGTTCGTGTTGTTTGTTGTTTTTGTTGTTTATAGCACTAGTATTATCACAAAAGATAGTTGTATTTTCAAAATTTAAACCAAAATCTTTTAAGGTTTGTTTCATCCAGATAACTTGCGTACAGGCTAGGCTAGCAGCAATATATTCGCCTTCAGTAGTTGATAAGGATACACAATTTTGTTTCTTACTGAACCATGATACAAGTGAGTGCCCTAGCATATGACATGTTCCACTTGTGCTTTTTCTATCAGATTTACTTCCAGCAAAGTCAGCATCGCTGTATGAGATTAGATCAAATGTAGATGATTTTGAATAGAATAATCCAAAATCAACTGTGTCTTTTAAATATCTCATTATTCTTTTTACAACTTTAAGATGTGATTCTTTTGGATTTGACTGAAATCTAGCACACAAGCAAACACTGAACATAATATCTGGACGGCTAGCAGTTAAATATAGAAGTGATCCTATCATACCTCGGTATACCTTTGTATCAACAGACTTACCATCTTCATCTTTGTCCAAAACAGTAGTAGTGCTCATAGGAGTAGATTTTGAAGCAGTTGAGTTCATGTTGAACCTCTTCAGAAGTTCACGAGCATACTTAGATTGATTGATGAAAACTCCATCCTTGGTTTGCTTTATATGCAGTCCAAGAAAGTAGGTGAGTTCTCCCATCATACTCATTTCAAATTCTTTCTGCATGGACTTAGAGAATTCTTCACAAAGAGTGTTGTTAGAAGATACAAAGATGATATCGTCTACATATATTTGAACAATTAGGGTATGATTATTCACTATTTTTACAAATAATGTAGAGTCTGCTTTGCCTACAGAAAAACCAGTTTTTAACAAAAAGGTTTTAAGTCTATCATACCAAGCACGAGGTGCTTGTTTTAAACCATACAAAGCACGTTTGAGTTTGAAAACATGATCTGGATATTGTTCATTTTCAAATCCTGGAGGTTGTTTTACATAGACTTCCTCATTTATAAAACCATTTAGAAAAGCACTTTTAACATCCATTTGATATAGTTTGAAATCCATATAGCTTGCATATGCTAAAAACATCCTAATAGATTCAAGTCTAGCAACAGGAGCAAAAGTTTCATCAAAATCAATACCTTCCTCCTGGTTGTATCCTTGAGCTACTAGTCTTGCCTTATTTCTTATAACATTACCTGTTTCATCTAGCTTGTTTCTGAAGATTCATCTTGTCCCAATGATTGGATGATCCTTTGGTCTTGGTACAAGATCCCAAACTTCATTCCTTTGGAATTGATTCAGTTCTTCAGTCATGGCTAGCATCCAGAACTCACCGATGATGGCTTCATTAATCTTCTTTGGTTCAAGTTGAGAAATGAATGCCATATTTGCAATCCGTTCTAGCTGAGCTCTAGTCTGAACCCCCTTTGTCAGTTCTCCCAAAATCTGCTTTTGAGGATGATCTTTGATATCGACAAATGTTCTTTGATGATCATCTTCATTAGACTTAGCTGTGTTATCTAAAAATAAATCTGTACTTTCAACATCATCATCGTTAGTTTGCTTATGAACAGATTGATCAATAGATTCATAGAAACTAACATGCATAGATTCTTCAATAGACTTAGAACACTTATTGAAAACCCTGTATGCTTTACTATGACTTGAATATCCTAAAAATATGCCTTCAATAGATTTAGCATCAAATTTATCTAGGCTATCTTTTGTGTTTAGGATAAAGCATTTACAACCAAAGACTTTGAAATAGTCTATTCTTGGAGTTCTGTCATAGAATAGTTCATAGGGAGTTTTATTTAATATGGGTCTAATGAGAACTCTATTGTTATGTAGCATGCAATATTAACAGCTTCTGCCCAAAAAGATTTAGCAAGATTATTGTGTTGGAGCATAGTTCTAGCAGATTCTTGAAGGGTTCTATTCTTTCTTTCTACTATACCATTTTGAGGTGCAACTCTAGGAAAGGCAAAATTATGTGAAATACCATGCAAGTTACAAAAATTTTCAAAAAGTTCATTTTCAAATTCTCCTCCATGGTCACTACGGATTTTAACAATAGAACACGATTTTTCATTTTGTAATTTTTTACATAAAATTTCAAATTGACAAAACGTATCACTTTTGTTTTTCAAAAATATTACCCAAGTAAATCTTGAGTAGTCATCTACAATGACAAAAACGTATTTATTGTGATTATGACTGGCTATCCTAGAAGGACCAAAAAGATCCAGGTGGAGAAGCTCTAAAGGTCTTTTGCTTGAAATGATATTTTTTGATTTGAAAGATGATTTTGACAGTTTTCCTAATTGACATGCATCACAAAAATAATCCTTTTTAAAAGATATTTTGGGTAACCCACGTACTAACTTATTTTTAGCTAATTTAGACATGTACTTAGAATTTACATGACCCATTCTCATGTGCCATAAATGTTGAGAGTCATTATTAGCTATAAGGCAATGTTCTGTGATGTTTTCTAGGTATAGTTCATATATATTATTCTTTCTTATACCTTTTAAGATGATGTTTTCGTTGGTGTCTGCTATGAGGCATGCATCATGATTAAAGCTAACATTATAACCTGTGTCACACATTTGACTGATACTTAGTAGGTTATGTTTTAAGCCTTTAACAAGGAGAACGTCTTTGATAAGAGGTTTATCTATGTTACCAATATTACCAATACCAATTATCAAACCTTTGTTGTTATCCCCAAAGGTGACGGTTCCTCCTTCTTTATGATGAAGAACAGCAAAAAGGTCTGGATGTCCTGTCATGTGCTTTGAACATCCATTATCTAGTATCCATCTGTTCTTCTTCTTTGGAGCCTGCAAAATATTAAGTAAATCTCCTTTTTGGTACCCAATCGGGTCCCTTTTTGTTAGACTTTGGAACCCATATCCATTTGGATTTGGGTTTGTCTACATCCTTAGAGGAGTTAAAAAAATTAACATTATAATACTCCGAACTTTTCACAAATGTGGTCTTTTGATTCATACAAGAAGGCTTGTTGAAATGAGAGTAGCCAATGCCATTCTTGTAGAAAGAGACTTTTTGAGAAGATAGGAGTTTATCCAAGTTCTCTTTTCCTTTAGTAAACTTGAAAACCGTTTTCATAAGGTTCTCAGTTTTACTTTTCAATTCTGAAATTTCAACTTGCAGATTTTTAGTCTTGAAGCTGGTAGAAGAAATTTCAGAAGTAATAAGAAGATTTTTCTTTTCCAACTCACAGTTTTTACTGCATAGTCTTTTATTTTTCTGTAAAAGCTCTAAATTTTCAGATTTTAAAGTTTTATTTTTGAAGCTTAATTTTCTAGATTCTTCAAATAGTTCTTGAAAAGCATCTAGAAGTTCTTCAAAGGAAAAATCAGAAATTTCACTTACAGAGCTTTCGTTTGCCATGAAGCACATGTTTGCAGTTTCGGCTTCATCATCACTTGACTCTTCACTGGTGGATGGTTCTGAGTCATCCCATTGAGCATGCAGAGCCTTTTTCTTGAAGAACCTCTTCTTTGGTTCCTCAGTTTTGGACTTTCTTTTGAGAAGGGGACAGTCACGCCTTAAGTGACCTGGCTTATTACACTGATAGCACATGGGATCCTCCTTAGGATCTTTTCTTTCCTTGTGCTTGTTGGGAAGCCGGTTCCTTCTCATGAAGCGCTGGAATTTTCTGGTTAGTAGCGCAATTTCGGATTCTTTATCTGAGTCTTCATTCTCAGATAGAGCTGGGAAGGCTAGAGTTTTCTTTGTTGGTAGTTCTTCTTCCCTTATTTCTTTCATGTGGACTTCATAGGCCATAAGATTGCCTATTAAGTCGTTCAGAGTAAGCTTAGATAAATCTTGAGCTTCTTCAATAGCTGTAGTCTTTTTCTCCCAATCAGTTGTGAGAGATCTCAAGATTTTCTTCACCTTGTCTGTCTGGGAATATGTTACACCCAGAGATTTCAGATCGTTGGTGATGTTGGTGAATCTGGTAAACATCTCTGTGATGGGTTCATCTTTGTTCATTTTGAACAACTCATATTTTCTTACAAGAGATGAGATTTTGGCTTCTTTCACTTTGTTGGTTCCTTCATGAATAACTTCTAAAGAATGCCAAATATCATATGCAGATTCACATATAGATATTCTGTTGAATTCATTCTGGTCAATGACACAATATAAGGCATTCATAGCCTTTGCATTTAGGTTTGCCATTTTCTTTTCTTCATCAGACCATAAGTTATAGTCTGCGGATGGAGATGTGTATGGATGCTCAACGATTTTCTATACAGCAAAATCTATGGACTTGAGAAATATAGCCATTTTGCACTTCCAGTATCCATAGTTGGAGCCGTTGAAGAAAGGAGGACGAGATGCGTGTTGACCTTCAATATCACGAGCATAGGAGGTAGATGCCATTTGTGCTGGAAGACTTGTTATGTTGAAACCAGCAAACCTGCTTTGATACCAAATGAAATTCCACTAGAGGGGGGGTGAATAGTGAAATACGATAAAGATTGATAAAATAAAATAATCAGGCAATAAGGCACAACACATAAAACACATAATTTATACTGGTTCGGTCAGTACCCAGACCTACATCCAGTCCCCAAGCAAACCACTTGAGCTTTCCACTATAACATCCGAGTCACCGGATAAATAGTACAACACCCTCTTCCTCAGAGGTCTTCTTCTCTCAACAGAGAAGAGGCACACCCTCTTCCACAGAGGTCTTCTTCTCTCAACAGAGAAGGACAACACCCTCTTTCTCAGAGGTCTACTTCTTTCAACAAAGAAGAAATACAGTGAATAACAGAAAGTTACAATACTTCCTATAGAACCTTCAGAATGATATGAATGCACGAATGAAGGATTCTCAGAATGTTCTGTTTGTCACTTAGAGGATACTCTTTGTCAAAGAGCTGGACTTGACTTTTTCTCTTTTCTTTCTTTTCTTTTTCTTTTTCTTTTTCAAGGCTCTCTTTTCAAATAATGAATATAATTTTTCTCATTGTAAGCTCACACGTCTATTCCATTCCATGTTTGAATAGTTTATTTGAGTGTGTTTATATAGCTTTTGAAAAAGTAGTCGTTATATTTTGAAATCGTAGCCTTTTTGAAATGTGAAATGTTATGTCATTTCAAAAACATCTTTTAGAGAAATTCGAGAATGCCTTTTTCCATAAAAGTAAAATATAGGGTACACTAGTCGTTGTAATATTTTAGGTAAAACATATTTTATGTAAAAAGTCTATTTCTTACAATAGTACATTGAACGTTGGATTATAGTTTTGTCTTTATTCTAATTAATGATTTGAGGTACATAAGTACTTCTTTACTTTAAATGAGTGTAAGTACAATGAGTGCTTTGAGATATTTATTTGTACATAGTCATGTCAAGTGTTTTCTTTATGTTGTGTTTTTCAAAGTCTTCAGAGAGAATGAGGACTACAAGAAAGTCGACATTCTTGAGAAAGATATTTAACAAGGATTTCTTACAGGAGGTATTTAATGCTTGTACAAAGAGAATGATGACTTCAAGTAAGTCGACATTCTATGGGTTTGTAAAAAGGTAACTAGAGTCTTTTCAAAACCTTTATTATATTTGTTTTCTTTGTATAGCCGATTTTCATGTTTTGTCTTTTTCCTATATTTGAAAACATTTCTTTAAAGATGGTAACTAGAGTCCTTTCAAAACATATTATATTTGTTATGTAGTCGATTTCATGTTTTGTCTTTTTCTTATATTTAAAATCATTTCTTTAAAGAAGGTAACTAGAGTCTTTTCAAAAACATATTATATTTGTTTTTCTTTATGTAGCCGATTTCATGTTTTGTCTTTTTCCTACATTTCTTTTCATGTTGTCTTGTATATGATGTAAGGTACAATTATTACATTTTGAAATCATGTCAAAATACCTTTTTCATAAAGGGTTGTAAGAAGGTACAATTATTAGTTTTCAAAAAGGAGCTTTTTGAAACTATCGTATACTTTTATAATATAGTTTTTATGAATGAGTATGTAATATGCAATATGCATGTTCCTGAAGGTTCTGTTACATATGACTCTAAAGAAGAAAAAAATCTTCATCTTGAGGTAGCCGATCTCTTCAGATGATCTTTAGGAATGCATGGCTCATCAAGCTTTTTCTTCAAGAAGTATGATTGCACTAGTTGTACTTGAGAAGGAAGTCTCCATTCTTTTTGGGTGAGATATCCTTGCATCAAATACTCGTTAGATTTATGGCAAAACATATTCAGTCATAATATAACATTTTTCAAGAAGACATATTATCATATCATATAAAATCAAATACGACAGTGTATCATATTATGTGACATCAAAACAGAGTTTCTCAACAAAACAAAGTTATGAGATATACCATGTAAATCACAAAACTTTAGAAAAGATTCATTTTCAAATTCACCACCATGATCACTACGAATTTTAATAATAGATGTAGATTTTTCATTTGTAATTCTTCTACAAAGTTTAGAAAATTCTGAAAAAGCATCATTTTTGCCTTTTAGAAAAATCACCCATGTAAACCGAGAATAATCATCTACTATAACAAAAGCATACTTGCTACCATTCAAACTTTGAATTCTAGATGGTCCAAATAGATCTAAATGTAAAAGTTCAAGAGGACGTTTTGTTGAAACTATATCTTTTGCTTTAAAAGAACTCTTGATTTGTTTACCCCTTTGACAAGCATCACATAAGTGATCCTTTTTATATAGTATTCTAGGTAGGCCTCTTACAAGATCATTCTTGGATAACTTTGAAATAATTTTAAAGTTAACATGTCTAAGTCTCTTGTGCCATAACCATTGAATTTCATTTGAAACAATAAGACATTTTTCATTAAAAGAGGGTAATTCATCTAGATATAGTTCATACACATTGTTTCTTCTTTTACCTTTAAAAATGATCTTTTTAGATTGAAAATCAGAAATTAAGCAAAAATCATTTTCAAAAGAAACATGAAAACCTTTATCACATAATTGACTGATAGATATTAAATTATGCATTAAACCATCTACTAAAAGAACATTTTCTATCAAGGGAAATTTTGGATTACCAATATTACCAATACCTATCACTTTTCCCTTGTTATTGTCACCAAAGGTGACGGTTCCTCCATCCTTATTTTGGAGGGTGGAAAATAACTCCGGCCTTCCAGTCATATGTTTGGAACAGCCGCTGTCCAATATCCATTTGCTTCTTATGTTGTGTACCTACAACAAAATCAGAAAACAGAGCATTTGACCCCTTTCTATTTTCGGGTCCATGAGAGTTAGTCTTAGGAACCCATATCCATTTGGATTTTGGTTTCCTTTGATAATAAATATTCTTTCTATAAAAGGATTTAGAATAAACATGTCTAGAATAATCATATCTAGATGCATTTTTATTAGAACTAGAAAGTTTAGTTCTATGAACAAAAGGTTGAGAATAATGTCTTTGATTTTTCACCACATAGTTTGGTCTATTTTGAGTATCAAAGAAGCTATATCCCAATCCGGTTTTATTAACCGAGCATCTTTGAGAACCAAGAAGTTTTTCTAGATTCTCTTGACCATTTGTGAATTTGGTCACTATAGAAAGAAGATCATTTGACTTTTCTTTAAGACTAGCTATTTCTTTTTGTAAGAGATTGGTTCTAACTCCAATTTCTTTTATCTCAAGTGCTTGGCAAGAATTTTTCTTCTTGAGATCTTCAATTTCTTGAAGTAACACTTTATTTTGAGAGTCAAGAGTTAAATTTTCAGTTTTTTAACTCTTTATTTTTAGAACTAAGACTCTTAAATTTAGCATATAAATCATTAAATGCTTCAAATAACTCATCATAGTCAAATTGACTTACCGAATCTTCTTGTGCTACAAAACACATGTTGGCGACTTCTTCATTTGTTTTTTCATCGGAAGAGGAGTCACTATCATCCCAACATGCTTGAAATGCCTTTTTCTTCTTGAATTGGTCCTTGGGCTTGAATTTGAGAAGAGGACAATCTTTCTTGATATGTCCTACCTTTTTGCAGTTAAAGCACTTTACTTCATTGAGAATGGAAGAATATGCTTTCTTTGCCTTTCTTTGAAATCTTCCCTTTTTGATGAATCTAATGAATTGCCTTGTGATGAGAGCAATATCTTCATCTTTTTCTGATTTTTTTGAGTCAGAAGTAGCCTTAAAAGCAAGAGATTTCTTCTTAGGCTCTTCTTCTTGTCTGTCTTGAAGTTGGACTTCATATGCCATTAGGTTACCAACTAAGTCTTCAAGAGTGAGAGTATTGAGATCATTTGCTTCTTCAATAGCAGTGGTTTTTCTCTCCCATTCAGGAGTTAAACACCTTAGAATCTTTCTGACTAAATCCACTTGTGAATATTCTTTTCCAAGGGATTTCAAAGTGTTAGTTATATCGGTCATTCTAGTTACCATGTCCGATATAGATTCATTTTGCTTCATTTTGAACAATTCAAATTTATGAACTAAAGAAGCAATTTTAGATTCCTTTACCTTTGACGTACCTTCGTGAGTTACTAGAAGAGTATGCCAAATTTCATTTGCTGTAGAGCATTGAGAGATGCGATTGAATTCTACCTTGTCAACGCCACAATATAATGCATTCATGGCTTTGGCATTTAGTGAAGCAGTCTTCTTTTCATCATCGGTCCATCGGCTGAAATCAGTTGATGAAGTTTGGTATTTTTCTGAAACAACTCTCCAGATATTTAGATCCATGGATTGCAAGAATACTGTCATTCTTACTTTCCAGTATCCATAGTTTGTTTCGTCGAAGAGAGGAGGATGAACAGAGGAGCTTCCTTCTTTGTGCTGAGATGTTGTAGTTGCCATGCTAGATGATGGTCAAATCAAAGTAATAGCAAACCTGTGCTCTGATACCAAATGAAAATGCACTAGGATCGAGGCAACGAGCACTAGAGGGGGGGTGAATAGTGCTTTTAAAAAATTGTCTGCGGAAATAGAATGATTTTGCAAATCTCAAAGCAAACACACAAAGAACACAAGATTTTATCCTGGTTCGGTCTAACCCGACCTACATCCAGTCCCCAAGCAAAACCTGCTTGAGATATCCACTATCCACCTTGTAAACTACAAGATCACACAGACCATAACTGGTCCCACTTTCAGTAACAACTCTACTGAAAGCAAACAACTCCTTTACACCAATGAGTCCTTCTTTTTACAGAAAATAAGTAACAACTTACAAAACAACCTATGAGCCTTCCTTTTGAATGCAAATGAGATGCAATTGGCTTTTGAGGTTGTTGAAATACTCTTACTCACGAATTCACTATCTCTCAAAGTGATTTGAGTGAAAAACTGAAGTGAAAATATCACGTGAGTGAGAAAACAAATACTTGAATGAATAGGAGTGAAAAACAATAAGTAAATGATTCAAATCGATTGAATTCTTGTTGTTTTTTGAGTGTACAATGCACTCATATTTATAGTTAAAGTTTTCCATACGTTGAGGGTATGAAAGGGTATCAAAACTGTCCATTTCGAACGATCAAAACGTTTGAAAAATGAAAAGACACGCCTTTTTGAAGTTTCAGGAAAACGGCAAAATTAGTCGACTGAAACATCAGTTAGTCTACTAATAGTTAGTTATTAGTAGACTGACAGTTATCGTCGGTCGACTGATCTGTTAATCGAGCCGTTTGAAAATCTGAACTTTTGAAACTTAGTCGACTTGAGAAAAGTTAGTCGACTGATAATATCATCAGTAGACTGAAAAACCTTTTAGTCGACTGCTGCTAAAATCTTCTGAAAAACAAACATTCTGTTCGGTCGACTGATAAAAAGCATTAGTCGACTGCTGCTAAATTTTCAGAAAACACATGTTCTGTTCATTCGACTGATAAAACCATTAGTCGACTGCTGCTAATTTTCTAGAAAACAGACATTCTATCCAGTCGACTGATAAAACCTTCGGTCAACTAATTTGACAAAAATGACTTTTTAGAAAATATGGCGCGAAAGGATTAGTCGACTGGTAAGTCTATTGGTCGACTAATAAACATGAAAATTTAAGAAAAGAGTTTTCTAAAAAGATTTTCAAAAGATTTTCTTTTAGAAAAGTTTTTTCTAAAGACTTTTAAGGTGAAATGCAACCTAAATATGCACTCTAAGTAAGGCTCTTACAAGAATCTAAGACTTTTAATGAATTAAACATTTGCACACTAGTCTTCAAAGATTCTTCACCGAATTCTTCAATTTCTTCATAGCCTTAGCTGAAATGCAGTTTATTCCACTTGCTCATCATCAAAACCTTGTACTTGAATTACCATGTATGGCTTCATTGTCGTAACACCTAAGTCTTATCAAAAATCGATTTTCTCAAAATATGGATTTGCCAATGATATTCCAAGTATTTCCCAAGTTCCAAATTCGATTTTCTAAGTTATATTTTCAATTTCAAAGTTTGAATTCAAAGAAATCAAGTTTTTCAAAGTTATTTCATATTCCTCAAAATTGATTTTCACAAAACCTCAAGATTTCTTTAGAAACCGATTTTTACTTTTCTGAGAAGTACATTTCAAATCCCAATTCACGATTTTCCATGTGATATCTATTCTAAGTGTTTCAGTTATTCAAAGCAAACATCATGTTTTCAAACTTGCATTTTCAGAAAATTCATAGCACATGCCTGATTCTATGTGCATTTAGAAATTAGAATATGATTTAGATAAGTTGAATAGAGCAGAGCAGTAGATTGATCCTTGATTCGATTACCCCTGTTAAAGGTGGCAGGAACGGTCGAACCTCGTACCGACAGGCAAGTCCCATTCTACGGAATTTTCCCGCATTTTAAAACGGAGGCGAGTTATTTTCAAAAATTATTTCAAAGGTCAGTTTGACTCGCAAAAAGTATAAAAATTTTGCGATGATAACAGGTTTGGCGACCGAGATGGGACCTGTCTTCGCCTGATCAATCTAATGCTCTACTTAGTTCAAATTGTCAAAATTGATTTCCATGGAATGTCAGCTTTGCTTTATGATATCATGTGAACCTAGGAGCCTAGACTTGAACCCAGCTGACATGGAATGCATATAGACTAGGTATGGTTTGGTAGGACCATATTGAGGAGAATTATTCATGCTCACATAGACTTAGGTCTAATACAACACTCGTCAATTTAGGAATTGTATGAAAACAATGTTTGCTTCTTCAAATATTTCAAAATTCTATCTCTTTAGGACTTAGAGCCTTCTGTTTGATTGCATGTGCTCATGTTTTTCAAAAATCACCCCACCTATATTGTCCCGGTCTTCACGTTGCTGGGCTCTCTTCCAGAACCATAGTTCGGGACAGAGCCTCGCAACTGGGCCACTTATTTGGGTGAAAACCCCCCTGCCACGTACCAAGGGCCATAGTCCAACGTATATCGGCAGGTGCTCAAGGATGTTGGAAAACTTGAACCTAGAACCGGAGAATTTGATTTTATGCCACGTACATCGAGCCTTGGCTTGAGTATATAGGCATAACTGGATTGGATACAGTTGATCTGAACCTTAGAGTTAGGATTAAGGTCCTACAGCTATTTCAAAATGTGTGCATCTAGAGTCAGCTTTTAGGGAATGCTGTATGTGCATACTTGTTTATGCAGAATGTGATTGAATGTGTTATTTCCTTTTTATTTTCCATATTTTCCCAATTTTCTAAAATACTGGACGATTTTCTCAAAATTCCCCCAATCTATGTCCATGTACTGTCCATGTTTTAAACCTTGAACGATTTTCCAAATACTTCATTTTCCATTTATTTCTTCATATTTCATCAAACCCTGGACGATTTTCCAAATTTCCCTTAATTTCCTTCAAAACTCCAGGTGATTTCCCATCTTTCCTGTCTTCTGGATCTCGAATTTCCTACTTTATTTTTATCCTGCCTGCATTTTCCTCAAATTTCCTGTATTTTTCCAAGTCTTATTCCAATTTTCCATGTTTTCCAGTCTGATGGCATCCAGTCAGCTTGATTCAGTCTTCCCTGAGGGTCACATCTCCTACGAGGTGCGACAAAGTCTTCCCGAACATTGAGTCCTCAACACCGGATCCTTCTTTCCCCGGTGGTACTATTTATGGTTCAAGAATTTCTCTCGTATGTTTCCGGACCACTTGGACGATTGTGGGTTAGAACTGGCGTCCGCAGTGGGAAAGCAGACAGTCAACGGCAACTTGATCCATGCACTAGCAAAACGGTGGAATCCGAGCACTTCTACCTTCTGGTTCCCGTGGGGCGAGATGACAATACTGATGGATGAATTTTCAGAAATCATGGGATTGCCCGAGCCAGCCGGTCTGCCTGGAGATCCATTGGAGAAACAGTTTTTGATTAATGTCAAGGGTCTGGACCCTAAAGATGCCTTAGCTCGCATGACGGGACACAAGTCTTGGCCTTTGATTGAAGAAGATGGAAATGAATATGTGGACCTGCTCGAAATCTACAGACAGTATGGGATATTCGTAGAAGTCACCTCGTTGTCCAGGACAGCTCGAGAAAGAATTCAGCACGCGATGGTTCTGTGCATGGTGGGATTAGCTTTCTTTCCCGACAGACGGAATTATATGGATATCAGAATAGTTCAGCTTCTAAGGAGATGGGGAAGTCGACAGACCATCCGTCTCTCGATAGCCATGTCCGCACTCGCCTTTCTATACCGAGGGTTGACTCGTTTCGCACTTGGAGAGTCGATCCTAGTCGAAGGGTGCACCTATGCCTTGCAGTCTTGGTTCCTCCGGCATGTGCCAGTCCGAGCCAGTTCATTCAGATACAATGGAAAAAAGCTTTTGCCAGTTGCGCGATACCGGTTCTTGATCGACAACCTTTAGGAAGAAGAAGTCGTATGGGATTACTTTGATCGTCAGGAAGCGCCTCCCAGATATACCTACGCTTATGGCAAGCGGTTCAGGCTACTTGGTCCATTCTTCTGCGCATACTATTATCCAGAGCGGTGTGTCAGGCAGTTCTCTCAGAGACAAAAACGTGTAGAGATTCGTCCACTATCGGGGGTCTTGCCAGAGTTCGATCTCACATCAGATCAGTGGTCCGGAGCATATCATTCTGCCAGACATGGCTGGGATTCTTTTGTCACTCTCACTATTTTTCCTGGTCCCCGAGTGTCCTTTGATTATCAGGAGTGGTGGAAAATTGTCCGTCCCCCTCCCCTTTGTCGAGTCTATTATTAATAAAATCATGTCTTTTTCTTCAATAAAATTCCTTTAAATTTCATCCTATCTTGGTTTGACGACCTCGCCTAGGTAACAAGGCATATTTTTCAGTTGTTTATTTTTGCAAAGGAATAGCAGCGCAATTGTCGTAATCCCAACGACTACTCAATCCCTAGTAATGGGATACTCTTTCAATTGTCTACCAAAATTCTCAATAAATATTTTCCTCCAAACCAAATTTCCTTCAAGAACCTAACCATCAATTCTACCTTGCAGAGAGCATCAACAACATTCGAAAGAACATTTGTGATACTCGATGGTTTATACAAGATCTGGAAAGAAAACCTCATCAATCGAAGGTGTGGCATACTCGATCGCTTCAGAAGAGGAAATGGACTCACCTCGATCAGCTAGAAGTCAGGGTCAGCAAGCGAAGGATGATGTTGATCCCCAGATATATGCTATGTTCAAAGAGATGATGACCAAAATGTCGACAGAACAAGCTGAAGCTAGTACAGAAAAGATCCAGGTCAAGCAGAGGGTAAAAGGCCGGTCGGCCAAGAAAGTTTTAAAACTATCCAAGAAACATATCCAACACGAGGATACATCTGATGAATCAGAATCAGTAGTTGGCACTGATGAAGAGTATGAAGCCTGGCAAGCACTTCAAAGATCCTCTCATAGACAAGGGACAACCTATAAATTGAAAGATCAAGCAATGGATGATTCAGTCCAAATACAGCTGAAGGAAATGGCCAAGATGATTAAAGATTTGCAAGCTCATGACAAGGGAAAGAAGATCTTCAGGAACAAAGATTTCCATGATGGCATCACCTCCGTCAGGAATAATCAAGATTCAGAAAAGAAGACAAAACTCATCTTCTTCGTTGATGCCAATCGCGGTGATTGCAAGAATAACAAAGGCAATCATGCAAGTCAGAAAGAGAAATATTTAAAGCAGAGTGAAAAATTGAGTCAACAGAAAGAGAAGAAAAAGCATGACAGTTGGGGTTACGATCGCGAATTCACTCCTCTAGATCAGCCCCTCGAAGAGGTCCTTGAATACATGCTGAGCAAAGGAATGGTTAAGCTTCCAAGAATTGCTAATCCTCTGGTCGCCCTAGGGAAATGGAAAGACCGCTTCTGCAAATTCCACCAAACAACGGGGCACGATATTGAACATTGTTTCGTCTTTAAGAATATCGTCCAAGATTATATCGACAAGAATTTCTTTGTTAAGGGTGAGAAAGAATACCAGTCGACTGTCTTTGCCAAGTCTCAGCAGAAATGAAGCACTCGGCAAGAGGTACAACATGATGATCGAAATCAGGACCGCAAGATGGCCCCTTTGGATCAAATATTTGAAAGTTTTTGGAATACATGCTCGCGAAAGATACAGTAAGATCCCCGAAGGCTCACTTCACTCTTTCTGCCAATGATAGCAAAAGCAATAAGAAGAATCATGATCACTATTCAGAGGGATCCAAGGGCCAAAAAGGAAAATTCTCCAACAATGATAGGCCTCTTCAATCTAGTCCTCAGCATAAAGAGAAAGATCAAGAAAAGCCAAAGCGCAAGGATTGGAGTACGGATCGAAAATTCACCCCTTTGGACCAGACACTAGAGAGTGTTTTGGAATACATGCTCGCAAAAAATATGATCCGTTTACTTAAAGCAGCTGATCCCGCAACAATCATGGGCAGATTCAAAGGAAAATTTTGCAAATTTCATCGGACAGTGGGACATGACACTGAGAATTGTTTCGTCCTGAAGAATATCATTCAAGATTGCATCGACAAGAATATCCTTATTGAAGATGAGAAAGATACCAGCCGACCATCTTGAGCAAGTTTTCTAAAAAATTGACAATGTCGAGACTAGGTCACTTTCATCATTTTGTCATTTTGAAGGGACAATGTAGTCCCAGTTCTTCTATCAATTTGTTATTTCCTTCTTCAATGCATTAATAAATTTGTCAATCTTTCTTATGGCCTGGCGTCGTCTTTTATATTCCTCATTTGCAAATGTTTAAATGTCTTCTTATAAGGGGTAACCTTTTTTTAAAGTGCCTCTCTGATCAACCAAGAAGCTCATTGTCAGTTTTTACCTCGTTATTCTCAGAGAATTCTCATCAAATATCAACTACTTATCCTTTCATCCAAACTCTCACTCCCCAGTTATACTGGGGCATTATTTTGAAAATTGGCTTCAAAACTTTCTGTATGCAGGCATGATAAAAAAAATCTCTCATTTTGCACACATGTGCACCCATCTACATTCATTTGCATTTGCATGCATTCATTCGCATTCATCTACATCAATTTGCATTTAACTCCCCATTCAGGATAAGGGATAAATCCTGAGGCCCCGACAGTCGCCCAAGTTGTCGTAAGGGTGAAGACTGAAACTTTTCCATCAAAATCAATTAGTAATTCTTCAGAATCCAGTGTTCGTGCTGATAATTTTTCAAAAATCCAGTGCTCGTACTGGTAATCTTTCAAAATCCAATGCTCGTACTGGCACTCTTCCAAAATCTGATGCTCGTGCTAGTTGAACTAGTCCCAAATGTCATCTTTATACTTATCAACTTTTCTTTCCTTTAAATGTCTTGAATTGGTCTAGAAGAGTCGAATTCCGATTCGAATCTTCTTCCAAATCCAATTCAGAATTGGTCTAGAAAATCCAAGTTCCGACTTGAATTTTCTTACAAATCCAATTCGTATAATTTTCTTTCCTCTAGATTCTAGAATTGGTCTAGAAGAGTCGAGTTTCGATTCGAATCTTCTTCCAAATCCAATTCAGAATTGGTCTAGAAAATCCAAGTTCCGACTTCAATTTTCTTACAAATCCAATTCGTATAATTTTCTTTCCTCTAGATTCTAGAATTGGTCTAGAAGAGTCGAGTTTCGATTCGAATCTTCTTCCAAATCCAATTCAGAATTGGTCTAGAAAATCCAAGTTCCGACTTGAATTTTCTTACAAATCCAATTCGTATAATTTTCTTTCCTCTAGATTCTAGAATTGGTCTAGAAGAGTCGAGTTCCGATTCGAATCTTCTTCCAAATCCAATTCAGAATTGGTCTAGAAAATCCAAGTTCCGACTTGAATTTTCTTACAAATCCAATTCATATAATTTTCTTTCCTCTAGATTCTAGAATTGGTCTAGAAGAGTCGAGTTCCGATTCGAATCTTCTTCCAAATCCAATTCAGAATTGGTCTAGAAAAATCAAAGTTCCGACTTGAATTTTCTTACAAATCCAATTCGTATAATTTTCTTTCCTCTAGATTCTAGAATTGGTCTAGAAGAGTCGAGTTCCGATTCGAATCTTCTTCCAAATCCAATTCAGAATTGGTCTAGAAAATCCAAGTTCCGACTTGAATTTTCTTACAAATCCAATTCGTATAATTTTCTTTCCTCTAGATTCTAGAATTGGTCTAGAAGAGTCGAGTTCCGATTCGAATCTTCTTCCAAATCCAATTCAGAATTGGTCTAGAAAAATCAAAGTTCCGACTTGAATTTTCTTACAAATCCAATTCGTATAATTTTCTTTCCTCTAGATTCTAGAATTGGTCTAGAAGAGTCGAGTTCCGATTCGAATCTTCTTCCAAATCCAATTCAGAATTGGTCTAGAAAATAAGAGTTCCGACTCAAATTTTCTTTCAAATCCAATTCGCTTAGCTTTCCTTTAGAAGTTTGAACTTCTACTCAAACTATCCTGCGAGTTGGTCTAGAAGATCCGAGTTCCGACTCGAATTGTCTTTCAAAATCCAATTCATCTAGTTTTCCTTGAAGAATTGAATTCCAATTTGAATCTTCCCTCAAAAACCCAGTTTAGCACCTGGTCCATTCAAAGCTCACAAGTTGGAATCATTCCTTCTTGAGCTATGATCCTTAGGTTGAATTCCTATGGAATTGATAGTTCGTAGGTCGAACCCCTACAGGACCAATGCCGTTCTCAATAGAACCAATGTCGTTCTTAGGATGAATCCCTATAGAACCCATGTCATTCTCAGTAAACCAATTCACAATTTCGACCTTTTTAGCCAATCAATTTCCAATTTCCAATTTCCAATTTCCAATTTTTAAATTCCCAATTTTCAGATTTCCAATTTCCAATTTCCAATTTCCAATTTCAAATTTCAAATATCAAATTTCAAAATTCCAATTTCCAAAATTTGACCCTTTTGGTCATCCAATACCAATTTCAATCATTTTCACTCGCGAGAGACCCTTTTTATAGGGAGAGTTCGAGGGAGCTCATTTTTTTCGCATGCTATCCAATTCGTTCACTTAGCCCCTTTTCAGGGAGAGTTTGAAGGGACTCGTGTCTTTGTGAACCGTTTGCAAAACAAAATTCCAAATTTTACACAAGGAATCCTTTTTATAGGGAGAGACTCGACGAAGACTTGCTTTCCTTGTGGCCCCATAATTTCAGACTAGGCCATTTCATCATGAAGGACCCTCTTTTCAGGGAGAGTGTGATGAACTTGTTCCTTCATGACCAATTTACCAACCTCACCAATTCCGGCCCCCTTTCCATAAGAGAAGCCTAATGTTAGGAAGTTTTGACGAAAGCTTAATTTCTCTTCGAAAGTTTGTTTTGCAAACACCTCCTCTTCAGGGAAGAGAGGAGTAATTCCCAATTCTAATTTCTGAATCTTCTCCTTTGGGGAAAGGAGAAGAGAATTTCTGTCATGGATGTGTTGCGTTGCGCTTCAAATGCTTGCTTTCACAAAGGATTTCAAGAAAATTTTGCCAATTTGTCACTAAATATTTGTTGATTTCAAAAATCTTTATTGCACAAAATTATTACTTCAGAATACCTCCACTATTACTTCCGAAAGGACAATGCTTTCACGAAAAAGGATTCAAAGTTCAAAATCTTTTTATTGACCAACCAAAAGGATGAAGAATAAATCCGCGATATGGCCAGCAAAGAAAATTCAATGTTGTTGCAAAGCCATGATTGATTGATATTGATCGCAGTCAATGGCACATTTTTAAAGACCATTCTTGAAAAATAAAGCAGTCGAAATATCCTGGGTGATACAGAAAAATCCACTCAATTTCCATATCTCCTCAATCACCTAAGCTGCAATTAAATATCTGCAAAAGAGATCTCTCAATTGTCGTCAAGATGAAGGCGAATTAAGCGAGTCGACCCCCGGGGCCAAAGAAGATTTGGATCATCTCCAAGATGACGAAGTTTGTGACGGATCCTTCCAGGGAAAGTTCAAATCACCGTCGAGATGAAGGCGAGTGTGATGAGCCTACCGACAAACCCTAAAAGATATTTGATTCCAGCTATCATCAAGAGATTCCCAACCAATGAGCCAATAACTATCAAGATAATCCCTGAGAGAAAAGAAGGATCGGAACATCTCTGAGATGAACGAGTTTGTGACGTACCCTTCTCAAGAAAAAAAGAGAGAAAAGTCAGGACATCTCCAAAATGAAGGATGATGTAATTCCGGAAAAATCCAAGAGAACTCCAATCTGCTAAAAAGAGAGTGCAGAAAGATCATCATGAGAAAAGAATCCCAGGATATCAGACTTCCAAATCTATCAAGAATCTTCTTTAATTTTGTGAAATTCTTTTATCAATATTCTTTCACTAATAGCTCTCGCAATATCAAGAATACTTTCTTTCCCGTCCATATCAAGGAAATTGATAGCTTCCTTGAAAGAAAGTCAATCGCAAGAAATTTGAATTCGAATCTTGATTCTACGGAGTTAAGCCCAGTCGAAGGTAATACTTCAGGTAGAAAAGAGGGAATACTTTCAAAACAATGTGCATCAGTTTCAATTATTTTGAATCAACAACAATTTTCAACATTCTAACAATATTTTCTAGTTATCCAGGCATGAAGCGAGAGCTTGAGGTTCATCTTTGGCGCATCCTGACACCATCCCTTTTTAGGACTTGATAACGGGAGTTTTCAAGATTCCTTCCCTTCTTCGGTATAATCTGAGCGCCTGGGTTCTGAGATTCACACACTTCCCTGTGTCCCCACTGTCCAACCATAGACAGTCCAATTTCGGCTTGAGGTTAAGCCACCAATTTCAGCAAAAGGCAATTTCAAAAGTTAATTAGTCTCAGCAATGAGGCGCCCAAAATCAATCCCTTTTCAAACTTTAGGGACCCCAATTTCCTTCCTTTTGCAAAACCCCTATCGGATTCATTGTGCGGAAATCCAAAGGTTCCATCACGGTCTCTTCTTTCGAGGATTCCGTTCATTTTCTACCCAATCAGGTTAAGGGTATAAACCTGGGCTTCATTCTGATGAAGTATTCCATTTTTCTGCCCAATCAGGTTAAGGGTATAAACCTGGGCCTCCTTTGATGAGGTATTCCATTTTCTGCCCAATCAGGTTAAGGGTATAAACCTGAGCCTCCTTTGATGAGGTATTTCATTTTCTGCCCGATCAGGTTAAGGGTACAAACCTGAGCCTCCTTTGATGAAGTATTCCATTTTCTGCCCAATCAGGTTAAGGGTATAAACCTGAGCCTCCTTTGATGAGGTATTTCATTTTCTGCCCAATCAGGTTAAGGGTATAAACCTGGGCCTCCTTTGATGAGGTATTCCATTTTCTGCCCAATCAGGTTAAGGGTGTAAACCTGAGCCTCCTTTGATGAGGTATTCCATTTTCTGCCCAATCAGGTTAAGGGTATAAACCTGGGCTTCATTCTGATGAGGTATTCCATTTTCCACCCAATCAGGTCAAGGGTACAAACCTCAACCTCCTTTGATGAGGTATTCCATTTTCAACCCGGTCAGGTTAAGGGTTAAGCCCGAGCTTCGTTCCATACGAGGTATTTCCCGTCCCATCCAGGTTAAGGGCAAAACCTGAATCTCACTTCTTTTGAAATAAAATTCTCCATTTTATAACTACCATCATCATTTGAATTAATTCTTTCATACCCAGTCAGATTTATCTAACTGGGGCATTTTTATGGTTCAAATTTGGTATGTTTTCTTTGCCACTAAGCTCGGCTTTCAACCGGCTTAGCAGCAAAGAGGGGCATCTGTAAACACCCCAAATTTTCACCCTCATCCAGTACTTACATTTCATGTGTCATTGCATATCATTGCATGCATTCGGCATACCATTTCATTGCATTGCATAGCATCGCATGTCATCCCATCTCATTTTCGAGATCTAGCACTCTTGTTTTCAAAACATTCAATCCAGATTTGAGTTTTAAAACTTTTCTTTCAAAAACAATTTTAAAACTTGGGTTTTTATTCAACATTCTGTCATTTTCCAACCCTCGGGACCTTATATTTTGAAATACTTTCTTAGAAAACGATCTGGATTCATTTCAAACTCAATTTCAATTGATTTTAATTCTCAGATGAGGCCCATTTAGGTGGTGTTGCTTCTGGATTCCTTCACTTATCAAAAATCTCAAAAATCTTAGAGTCCTAATTGGATCAGGACTCTTTTTCCAGAGTCTTAGTCGGATCAAAACTCTATTTTTCACTACCTTTTTACCTGTTTTTGAAGAAAACCTTTCAAAATCTTCTGTTTTTGCCAAAATTTTAGAGTCTTGGTTGGATCAGGACTTTTCTTCAAGAGTCCAGTCGGATCAGGACTCTTCTTCAGAGTTTCAATTGGATTGGGACTCTAATCTTTTACAACTATTTTATCTATTTTAATCAAATCTTTCAAAATCTTTCAAAAAGAGTGAGAAACTCAGAGTTTTAGTCAAAACAGGACTCTGTTCAGAGAGTCCTAGTTGGATCAGGACTCTGATCCTGATTTCAATTTTGAGAAAATCTTTCAGAAATCTTTCAATCTACCAAAACTATTACACTTTTATCAAAGAATTTCAAAATTCTGAGGTTTTATCTCAGAGTCCTGATCAAATCAGGACTCTACCCTAGAGTCCTGATCGAAGTAGGACTCTATCCAAAATTGATTTTCTCACTTCATTTTCACTAGTTTTAAAAAAGCTTTGCTTAAATTTCATCATTTACTTATCAGAAAACCAAAATTTTTTAGAGTTCTGATCGAATCAGGACTCTTTCTCAGAGTCCTAATCAGAACAGGACTCTGAACCAAAACTTCAATTTCATCCCATTTTTAACTGTTTTCCAAAATTCTCTCATTTGTTTTATCAGAAAATCCAAAAATCTGAGAGTCCTAGTTCAATCAGGACTTTGTCCTTAGAGTCTCAGTTGAATCAAAACTCTGTTTTATTCCAGTATTTGTTGTTGTTTTAACAAGTTATTTCAACTGTTTTTCAGAAAATACAAAAAAAAAATCTAGAGTTTTAGTCTGATCTGGACTCTATCCCGGAGTCCTAGTCCAGTCAAGAGTCGGTTTTGAAGTCTGTTTTTATTCCCTTTTCACTTATTTCCATTTGTTTTCAAAAATTAGGTCATTTTGTAGAGTCCAGTTAATCCAGGACTTTATTTCAGAGTCCTGATCGAGTTAGGAGTCTAACCCTCACAGTATTTTCTGACTTGTTTCACCATTTTAGATGAAATCTTTTCAAAAATTCCTTCATTTGACTTTTAAAATCCAAAATCTCAGAGTCCTAAGAGTTCAGGACTCTAACTCGGAGTTCCAGTTTGCTTGATACCCTATTTTCAAAGATCTTGAATTTCAAATACTGATTTTAACCCCTTTTCAAAGCCATTTTCAGTGTTTATTTCAAAATTCTTCAAAACTCGATGTGGGCCCACTCAGTTGGCACCATATTCAGAGGAGTTCTGACTCGGTTAGAACCCTATGCCATTTCAAAAATTCTAATTTTAAGTTTACTTTTGAAAATCTTTTGAAAATCTTTTGAAAACTCCTTCAATTTCAGGTTTTAAAATCGTTTTTTTTGAAAAACTCAAGTAGGGCCCACTCAGGGTGGCGCCATATTCGAGTAAGTCAGGGCTAGACTAGGGTTAGTCAGTGTCTTGATTAATGTTAGGGGTTTATAAGAGTTAAAATTTATTTTGAAAAGTCATTTTGAAAGTTAGTTTTTAAAACTAGTGTTTTTAAAGGTTTTTAAAAGGTGTTTTAAAACTCAAATGTGGAAAATGCCAAGTGGCATCACATTTGGAGATTTTTTAGGATTAGCTAGGGGTTAATTAGGCATTATTTAGGATAATTTAGTCTAGGGGTATATAGGTAATCTTCTACAAAAATCGCCCCCCTTGGGAGAGTCCAAAATTTTCAAAATTGTGATTTTTAAAAACCTAAAAAAATTACTATAAATAGGGGACCTAAAGAGGGTCAAAAGAGGATCTTTTCTCTCTCAAATTTTCGTGGGTTCTCTCTCCTCTCCAGCATCTCCACCTTCCTCCATTGCAGCTGCAAGCAACAAGGTAATATTTTTAATATTTTTTTTAGTTTTATTCAATACTTTTTCATGTTTTAAATCAATTTTAGCCATTGGTGCCAGCCCCTTCATGGAATAAACCATGGATTCAAGTCCAAGAACCTCAAGAGAGGTTCAAGAAAGTGATCTAACTCTGTTTCATGGTGTTTACAGGGATTCTAATCCATTAGAATCAATTTTAGCATTAGTCTTTGCATTATTAACCAATAAAATACATGATTTACCCTTTTAATGGGTTAAATCTATGTTTTAAAGGTAATATTGAATTACAGCCATTGATTCCCTGCTTTTATTTTATTTTCATGGTTTATTCATGTTTGTTTTACGTTCTATAGCATAGAAACAATTTTTATTTACTGTTTTATGGTTTATTTTATTGTTTTACATTAATTAATGCATAGTTTTTATAGTTTCTTAGATTTCTGTGTGTTTTAGGTTTAGAACAGTAAATATAATGTTATTTAGGACTTAAATCCTTGTTTTTTATTTCTGATTTTTTTATATGTGATGCATTCATATGTGATTGATATAGTGTAAAAAAATCAGAGATTTTGGACTTCGGGAACTCTGTCAGAAAAATCAGACACCAAATCGGGTTTTTAAAACTTTAAAATCGTTGTTAAAATCAAGAGGGTAACTTGATGTTATAATATTTTTTTCATCCTATATCCGATTTTAGATCTGTAAATTGATATGAATTTATGTTGATTAGATCTATCTACTGTGAAATTTTCAGAATTTTTGATATGTGTTTACTATTTTTCCTCTGTCAGAGACTCTGATTTTCAATTTAAAACTCATTAGGGTTTACCAAAACCCTAATAAGACTTGTGTTGTTTATAAATCCCAAACTACAGATCCGATTCATGATCTGTAAAAAGTGAGTATTGTTATTTTTCTGTCAAATGTTCACTGTTAAAATATCAGATATTTTTAATGAGTACTGCTATTTTTTCCAGAATTTTCAATTGAAAGTATCAGTCAGGACCAAAGTTAAAATCAATATATTCAAGTCCGGATTGTCGGATGGCTATCTCCCTGGTTTTAAATTCTTTTTCAGATATGTAAAAAGAAAAAGTTCTATTTTTTTGTCTATTTGTTCTCTGTAAAATTTCATAGATTTCCATGGAGTTTTGACCCCTGGTTCGGGTCTTGGACTGAGACTGGTTGGTGATCTAGGTCAAAAATAGCATATTTTTAGGGTTTAATGCAATTTTCGGATTAATTTAATGCCAAAAAAATATTTTTATAATGCTAATTTGATATTAGGGTTATAATAAGTTCAGGTACCAATTTTGAGGATTTTTAGAATCCGTTTGATGTTTGAATGGCTTGAATTGCAAAACAGGGCACCCGAAGAATTCCAAAACACTGCAAAAATCACAAAATTTGTGATATTCTTGGATTTTCGTGCATAAGCATATATTTTTAGGGTTTAATCATATTCATAATCATATTAGGATGCTTTAGGTTTAATTTGATGCTCATTTGATTTCATTTAGTGCATAAAACCTAAGTTTTTACCAAAATATTTTCTAAAAACCCTGATTTCAAGGCCATAGTCTTGCTATCACGGGCAATTTGGTCATTTGACCTCAATTTCGAAATCTCTAACCCTAATTTTCATATTTTAATCATGTCATAGCATATTTAGTTTAATTTATTTGCATTTGAATTTCAAAACTTGCATTTTATCAAATATCTTTCTAAAAACCCTAATTTCAAGGCCATAGTCTTGTTATTAGGGGTATTTTGGTCATTTTGACCCCAATTTCGAAATTTCATATCTTCTCTTTCATATTTATTCAATTTTATTTCATATTTTATCAATTTTGATTTAAGGGAATCATGGAAAAGGCTTATATCTAGCAAAATCTAGTAATTTCTAGATATTACTGGATAAACCTAGAAAAGCCAACATATCATCACTAACAAAGTTTTCTAGTTTTGCAGGTACATTGAAGACTTTATTTTTCATGTATTTAAATTTCAATAGTGATATAAACTAAATTAAACTTTGGAATAAGAATTTACATTTCCTGCTTAGCTTAGGCAGCATTGCATATAGTTTATTTTTTTAAATAATGTTAATGTGTGATGGATGATGATTCATGCATATTCAAACTCACTATGGTCTACACGAATGACACATACACTAGCTTTTATGAAGTTTATAAACTTGGTAGAATTTGTATTTATGGCCATAGTCAGAATACGAATGATACCTAGATTTATGATCTTCACATTAGCCACATTCAGCCTACACTCTTAGGCTAACTTCAAAATGCACTGCATTTCTCAAAAAATACAAAAAGTATTTCTCAATTCCTCAAATCCATATTCATTCATTTCATGCATTTGCCAATTCCAATTCAAATTCCAAGTCAAAGAAATCAAATTCTTCAAATTTTCCTAAGTCTTATCAAAAATCGATTTTCTCAAAATATGGATTTGCCAATGATATTTCAAGTATTTCCCAAGTTCCAAATTCGATTTTCTAAGTTATATTTTGAATTTCAAAGTTTGAATTCAAAGAAATCAAGTTTTTCAAAGTTATTTCATATTCCTCAAAATCGATTTTCACAAAACCTCAAGATTTCTTTAGAAACCGATTTTTACTTTTCTCAGAAGTACATTTCAAATCCCAATTCACGATTTTCCATGTGATATCTATTCTAAGTGTTTCAGTTATTCAAAGCAAACATCATGTTTTCAAACTTGCATTTTCAGAAAATTCATAGCACATGCCTGATTCTATGTGCATTTAAAAATTAGAATATGATTTAGATAAGTTGAATAGAGCAGAGCAGTAGATTGATCCTTGGTTCGATTACCCCTGTCAAAGGTGGCAGGAACGGTCGAACCTTGTACCGACAGGCGAGTCCCATTCTACGGAATTTTTCCGCATTTTAAAACGGAGGCGAGTTATTTTCAAAAACTATTTCAAAGGTCAGTTTGACTCGCAAAAAGTATAAAAATTTTGCGATGATAACAGGGGGGTATATTTGATGAGGAATATTTTATTGAAGCCCTCAAGAACGAGGTGAAAATAAAAAAAAATCCAAGGACATTCTTCAAAAATTTGATAACAATAGTAGTAACATCATGAATCTGAGGGTTAAGACATGGTCAACTACAAAATCACTATTTGGAAAAGGTCTTTCCAAAAGTTGGTTACAATTAGTGCTATATGCATTATGTCATTTTCCAATCGCTTGGCGAATGAGGTTCCTTCAGACATCCAGTACTTAAGATGCCTGACTAACTTCAAAGCACTGAGGTTTTCTAAATCTGTGAAGTTGCTTGCAGGACGTACGGTAGATCGCATGGTTAAGAAAAGCTATATGAGTCGTGGAAAGCATGTCTCAGCATATCTCTGATTTGAAGAGAATATGGTGGCATTTTTACGTTGCATTTGTCAGAAACTGATATATATATATATATATATATATATATATATATATATATATATATATATATATATATATATATATATATATATATATATATATATATATATATATATATATATATATATATATATTGGTTGTTCTGTAGGTAACATTTCCCTGCATTCTCGTTTCCTACACTTCCAATCTGCCCTGCAGCAACATTACATTCCACACTCACCAACAACTGCAAATGTGCCCCTCTTGCACGAGAACTCCCTCACATAGTATTCACTGTAGCATTATACTCCATCACATTGCATCTAGGCACCTACAACATGCGCACATCCCATTCACCTTGCCATCTTATGCATCTTATGCATATTATCCATTACCGCCACACTTTGCTGAACTCACAACACCCTCTCATATGTTTCTTTTGAAGTTCGGTATTTGTATTTGATTTGCTGTAAATCGCTCATTTAATCCAATGTGAATTCTTGTTTTGATTCATTTCTTTTATAAAAAAGAAAAAAAAATTGTTATGATTCATTATGAAAGTGTTGGTTTTACTGTAAAATAATGTTGACATCTGTCCTGAGACCTATTTGAGCCATTAAATCCTATCCAAGAGTTGTCCTAGATCCACTCCTGGATACATTGCACTGCCACTTTCTTTTGCTCCTGCCATACCACACGGCAACAAAAACCCATCACAGCCTCGTTTTTGCACCCTCACAGTTGTGCACACTATCTCCACCCTATTCACCATCACAACACTTTTATTCACTGAATGCTCACCTCTTCACCCACTCACACTTTCATTTGCACAACCCTTCCCAGTGGCATTCATTGCTAACCCCTTTCAGCTCCAGCAGTCACACCCTTATTGCTTGCTTTCAGCACTTTTCAGCATTACTTACAGCAGCAACCACATTCACATTTACCTATTAACACCACCTGCACAGCATGAGCCTATTCCTTCTATTACACCAACCACTGCTGGATATGCTGTCACAACATCAATGACATTAAGTGGCATTGCTGGCGTTGACAATATGTCCAGAATCAAGTACAAGGAGAACAATCACTATGTTCTAAGTCCACAGGCTAAGAGCTCCGAGATTTGGATTCAGACAATTAGAAAACTATCAGGTTTGCTTTCTTCTCCGTATTATAATCTGTCTGGACAAGTGCCATATGCAGGTTATGTACCCTCACACACGGGTCATGCATCATTCAATACTCCATAAACTTCATATATACCCTTTGCAAACATGTATCTCTCTTCACAGCCCCTTTTACTATCACAACACATGCATTTCATCATCTTGCTGAACCTTACAACAACCTCCTCATCTAGCATTTGTTATCATCGACTCCTTTCACCATCATACCAGTCCCTCTGCTTATTTGCTGAACTTTGCATACATTCACCTCCTGCACCTACTTCATCACTTACATCTCTCATACTGACTACCCTGTTGTAGCCCCTTCACCAACATCATATCTTTCACCATTCCAACTACATTAGTCCCCATCCATCTGTTACGTAATATACCAACCCACTGTGACACCCCTAGTAATTACACTAATCACAACCTGCTAACAACATACCCTGCTATCATACCCTGTGCCGTGCCACCAATTACTACCACCATCCAGCGCATATCCCAGCATTAGCCCATTTCCTCCACATACCTACTGTAACCCTTTTATCAATATACAACTGCTTTTTCCACTGATGTCTGGCAGGTAGCCCCTTGCTTTCATCCTCATACTTACCTGTTGCCACCATGAGCATGTACTCCATACCACTTCCAGCTTTACACATAGTTGTATTATACCATCACAACTTCTCACACACTTGCTATACCTTACATGCACTTCACTTCTGCAAATTACACTATTCACATCCCAATACCCTACACACACATATTCATCTCCAGCCACTTCCTTCACCAAACTGTGTCTTACCCTCCAGCATTCACATAGTATGACATAACATCTCATATATCCATGATGGGCATTCATAACAATCCTCAAGGACTGCTGCAACCCTTTAAGTATACATAAAACACCTCCCCATTAGGCATCTATGTTCACTTCCATAGGCACTTTAAGCAAACCTATAAAGCCTTTCTCATTTTGCACAAATATCGTCATATACAACAACAACAACAACAACAACAACAACAACTACGCCTTCATCCCAAAACAATTGGGGTCGGCGATATGAACCAAAAAAGAAAATCATTTTGGGTCTTCCAGATGAATCCTTCTCCTCCAATAACTTCTATCCAATGCCATGTCCTCGGTGAGGTTCAAAGCATTCATATCCTTTCCTATCACCTCCATTCATGTCTTCCTAGGCCTACCCCAACCTCTTTTAACTAATATATTTTCCCATTTCTCCATCCTTCTAACTGGAGCATCATTAGGCCTTCGCCGAATATGTCCAAACCACCGTAAACGATTCTCTCTCATCTTATTTTCAATGGGTGCAACACCTACCTTTTTACGTATCTCCTCGTTCCAAATCTTATCTTTTATTGTATTTCCACACATCCATCTCAGCATACGCATCTCAACTATACTCATTTTTTGAATATGATGTCTCTTGGCAGCCCAACATTTTGTACCATATAGTAAAGCGGGCCTAATAGTCGTCCTATAAAACTTTCCCTTCAACCGCAATGGCATTCTACGATCGCACAACACTCCCGTTGCACTTTTCCATTTCATCCACCCAACCTTTATCCTATGATTTACATCTCCATCAATTTCTCCATACTTTTGAATGATAGATCCCAAATATTTGAAACAATCATCCACCGGTATTTCTTGCTCACCAAGCTTCACTACACTCCCATCACTACTTCGTTGCTTACTAAACCGACATTCCATGTATTCTGTCTTACTCTTACTCAAATTAAAACCTCTTGCTTCCAATGTCTGTCTCCATAAGTCTAACTTAGCATTAACCCCAGCTCTAGACTCATCAATCAAAACAATATCATCAGCAAACAACATACACCACGACACATTTTCTTGAATTGATCTCGTAAGCTCATCCATCACTATAGCAAATAGGAAAGGGCTTAAAGCAAATCCTTGATGTAACCCAACCGTTATAGGAAAATTGGTTGTTACCCCTCCACAAGTGCGGACATTGGTTACTACTCCTTCATACATATCTTTAATTATACTAATGTACTTAAGAGAAGCACCTTTCTTCATCATTGTCCACCAGAGAACGTCCCTAGGTACTCTATTGTATGCCTTCTCCAAATCAATAAAAACCATATGCAAATCTTTGTTCCTCTCTCTATTTCTCTCAATAAGTTGTCTAAGAAGATGTATAGCTTCCATAGTTGATCTTCCAGGCATAAAACCAAATTGATTTTCCGATATCATGACAACCTTCCTCAACCTAGACTCAATCACCCTCTCCCAAAGTTTCATAGTATGACTCATGAGTTTTATACCACGATAGTTTGTGCAATCTTGTATATCACCTTTATTCTTATATAGAGGCACCAAAGTACTCTTCCTCCACTCATTAGGCATCTTATTTGTCCGCCAAATCTTGTTAAAAAGATTTGTCAACCATTCTAAACCTTTCTCTCCCAAGCATTTCCAAGCCTCGATAGGTATACCATCTGGGCCAACTGCCCTTCTTGATTTCATTTTCTTCAAAGCCTCTGCAATTTCTTTCTTTTGAATCTTGCGCATGAAGTCACGATTCATCTCATGAAAAGGAATGGACAAGTCTCCAAGATCCTGAGCATGCCTTTCATTAAATAGCTTATCAAAATAATCTTTTCATCTCTCCTTAATCTCCTCATCTTTGACTAAAACCCTTTGCATTTCATCTTTGATACATCTAACCATACCCAGATCCCTCGATTTCCTATCTCTCATCTTTGCACGCCTATAAATATCCTTCTCGCCCTCTTTGGTATCCAACTTGTCATAAATCTCCTTATATACCTTATCCCTTGCGTTCCGAACTACTTTTTTAGCTTCCTTCTTTGCTATCATATACTTCTCCAAATTCTCATTATCATGACTCTTACTTAGATTTCTATAACACTCTCTTTTAACCTTAATAGCTAATGTGACATCCTCGTTCCACCACGATGTATCCTTACCTAGCGGTGCACCGCCTTTAGACTCACCTAATACCTCCTTAGCCACCTTTCTCATGCCACCCGCTATCTTATTCCACATTGATTCCGAATTCTCCTCGAGACACCAATCATCTTCCTTAACTATCTGCTCTACAAACATTCCTTGTTTAGCTTCTTTCAGTGCCCACCACTTAATTCTAGGATCTATCATATGTCTATCCCTTTTGCGGCATTGTCTCACAAATATCGTCATATGCCATACAAAATTCCATTTTCTCACTAGCTTAGAGTGTATATTAGCATCCATTCCATCATTTGCACACAACCTGATGCCTCTCCATGTGTATATCTTTATTCTTGAGCTCACTGGAATTTTGCAGGAATTAGGCAAAAAAGGTCATTTTTCCCTTCTTAGTCTACAAATTTGAATCTAAATTCATTCCAATGATGTAATAGTTAGATTATAATGAGAATTTACATTTTTCCGTATTAGATTAGAATGAATGAACACACATATCATAGAAATTACTTGTCATATCATTTTCTTCTTTTATTTTGTAAAATTTCACAAATGGGAACACGAATGACATGTGCACCATTTTATAAAAGGTGATTAAATCCTAAGTTGATGATTTACATCAATGGCCATAGTCAGGATGTGAACAAAACTTATGATTTTCACCTTTTATGGAATAATACTGGATCCACACTAGATCTTTTTAAAAAATCATCATATTTTCAAATATTTCCTTCTTTTATTAGAGTTTAACTTAAAATTAACTCAAGATATATATCAATGGCCATAGTCATGATATATTGAGAGTTAATTTTATTTTAAACTCTATAAAGGCACCAAAAATGTGTTTTATTCTTCACCTGAATTTAAGTACGATTATTATATAATACATCTCATGACCATAGTCAGAGATGTATTATATTTTCAATCTTATTTTAATTCATTTAAAGAATGAGATATGATTTTCAAAACCAAATTTCAAATTCTTTCATTCATTTCATCATTTAGGACAGAACTATATCATATTTTCAAAATTTCTTTTCCAAGATCAAGTGATTTTGAGATATATTCTTCAAATATCTTCTTCACCTCTCAGATCAATCTTCAAATTCTCATTTGTAAAATCAAAATATCCTCTCTGTTCTCAAATTCTATCTTATTTCAAAAAATTCAAAACTTCAAAGTCCGATTTGACTTTGAAATTTCAGATTCATTTCATATTCAAAGATTCAATTTCAAAGTCCCATTTGACTTTGAAATTTCAAATTCATTTCTATATTCAACAATTCAAAATTCCAATTCAAATCAAATTTCAAAGTTCAAATCAACTTTTGAAATTCCAAATTCATTTTAAGGATCCAATTTTAAATCCAAATTAACATCTCAGATCAAATTTCAGAATTCAAACTAAACTTTGAAATTTCTTATTCATCTTCTGACTTCAAAACCAACTCCATCCGGGATCTCAGATTTCAGATCCAATTCCATTTTAGGATTCCAGATTTCGAACCCAACCCCCATCTTGAATCTCAGACTGCGAATCCAATTCAACTTAGAATTCCAGACTTCGAATCCAATTCCACTTAGGATTCCAGACTTCGGATCCAACTTCATTTTTGGATTCCAGACTTCGGATCTAACTTCATTTAGGATTCCAGATTCTAGATTCAACTCCATTTTGGATTCCAAACTTCGGATCCAAATCCATTTAGGATGCCAGATTTCAAAATCCAAGTCTATATTGATTTCTAGATTCCAAAAACCAATTCCCTTTTTCATCTAGATCTCTTAAACCCAATTCTATTTTCAAAACTCCATTTGGATTTCTCAAATCCAAAGTTCCATCCTGATTTCAAACTTCGAATCTAGAATTCAATTCCATTTCAAATTTCATCTCCTCTCCTAAATCCAGGATCAAAATTCAAATTCAAAGTCCATTTCTTCATCATAATCTTCATAAATTCAAAATAACTTGGATAAAATTTCCAAATTCTTCTCAAAAGAGCATACATCCCTTGCATTTTCACAAGCATGATTCTTTATTCATCCTTAGACTTAGAATAAATTTTTAGACAATATTTAGCCAAAGCAAAGAGGCATGAATTCGATCCTTGGTTCGATTACCCCTGGTAAAGGCGTCAGGAACGGTCGAACCTCGTACCGACGAGCGAGCCCCGTCTCCCAATTTTTCCCGCAAAATATTTCAAAAACAGAGGCGAGTAATTTTTTTAAAATCTTTTCAAAAAAAATCAAGGTCAAGTGAGACCTTCGCAGAAGATTTTCTCTCTCTCTTCTTTCTTTTCTTTTCTCTTTTCTCTTCTTTTCTGTCTTTCATTTCTCCCTTAAAAAAGGAGGAATAGAGGTTAGAAAAGAAAAGAGAAGAAAAAGAGAGAAGGAACACCAAGAGAAAAAATTTTGCGATGATCACACAAGGATAACGTGTGCCCTTCTGATATGAGATCCCTCATTTTGTTACAAGCGAATCTCCATCTATGAATAAAATCCTTGGCTTTCTCATCTTCCTTCTGCGTCAGACTCTAGAGGTAGTTGAGAGTCGGAAGTGCCTTAGCATTGAATAAGAAACGTTCGATAAACAAATTAACCACTTTATCAAATTCCCTCAGTTCAATAGTATTGATATGTTTTGAATACCATTTTGTTGTGATACCTTCCAAACTATGGGGAAAACAGAGGAACAAGGCTCGATTATTCTTTCTGAATTTGGAACACTCTACGAAGAATAAGGCAAGATGAGCCTTAGGGTCGCTAGAACCATCAAATTTGATAAATTTTCTGGGGAGATGGTCGAGATTGTCATCCCCATCCAGTCTATCATAGAATTTTTCACTTGTAAAGACCTTCTTGCCCTTATCACAAGTTTGTGGTCTTTGACCATCTTGACCACATCTCTGAGTTGTGGCTGATCAAGCTTGTTAACATACTAGCTCTTGGAATTATAAGCCAACCCCTGGCCCTGAGTCGACTTCTGAAAGGCATGCCGAGTCTCATACTCTTCACCAGTGTCACCCACTGACTCGGCTTCATTAAAAGTTTCTTCGTGACGACTCTGCCTTTTAGGGATCTTCACATTAGGGGTGGCAAAACCTGACACGACCCGCCAACCCGACTCTTAGGCGGGTTCGGGTTTGGAAAAAATGAACCCGTTTAATAAACGGGTCGACCCGCCTAACCCGTTTATAAAACGGGTCAGGTTCATGTTAGGGGTATGCCAACCCGCCTGACCCGTTTAATAAACAGGTTAGGCGGGTGGGTTGACCCGCCAACCCGACCGGCTAACTCGTCTGCCAACCCGCCAACCTGACCCGTCAACCCGACCCGCCAACCTGCCAACCCGATCCGTCAACCCGCCAACCTGACCCGGGAACCTGAAAACCCGTTTACCCGACCCAACCCATTTATTAAATGGGTTGGCAGGTCGTGTCGGGTTACCCGTTTATTAAACGGGTCGGGTTCATGTTTGCCATAGCCGACCCATTTAATAAACGGGTCGGGTTCGGGTTGAGGTATGCTGACACGCCAACCCGACAATCCGACCCGATTGCCACCCCTACTTCACATTCTTTTTCACTGTTTGGCACTTGACCTTTTTCTTAGTTTTTTCTGAACTGGTTCCTGTTTGTTCAGTCAACATCTTACCCATCATTTTCTGAAATAGGATGTACATCTGAGGATCAATGTCATCCTTAGCTTGATGACCTTGGCTATTAGTTGATTGGGGGGAGTCCATCTCTTCCTCTGAACCGTTGAATATACTATGTTCTCGAGTAGTGTAGCTTTCTTTCCTGACCTCGTCTGAACCATGAAGGGTTGCAGATGCTCTATGTGGGGCAAAACTGAGGGTTAGGTTTTGAGAATGATTTTGAATGGTAGAAAAATATTTGATGAGAATTTGGTAGACAATTGAAAGGATATCCCATTACTAGGGATTGAGTCATCGTTGGGATTGCGACAATTGCTGTAACGCCCCAACTTTTTATAGTAAAACTTTTGGAGTAATTTTTTTTTTGAAATAGTGGAAGTGCGAAAAACACAAGTCGGGTGCATTACACGGTAAAACAGAGAAGTAATAAAAGCATAGCATTCATTAATTAAAGCATTAATGTCATTAATTACATCCCATGACAAAAATGTGAATCTACTAATCAGAGTTCAAACAGAAAACACTGAATAACTGAGATCTCTTGACTACTTCCATACGCGACGCCCACGATACTCTGATTTAGTTGCTTCCTGAAAAAATATTTAAAGCAGAAGGGTCAGACTCCCCTGTATGCGTAAGAAGCATTATATTTATATGTGGTGCTCAGTGTCCTGTGTACAAATATGTGCAACAACTGTAGATATAACTAGCATGAAAATTTAAATCATTCTAAGAAAATGATTGTGCTTTCTAATTCATGATATAGTGCAACAGATAACTGAACTAAAGATACATTTATTCACATTAGCATAAGCTGTAGATTCTACAAGTTTTGCGAAAGTCATAACGATAGTTCACGCTTCTTCAAGAATGAGTATTTCATTTAACTTAAATTATTTAATGTTTATCTTACTCTTACTCTTACCCTTACCCTGTGGGTACACACAGGCATAGACCTCGTAGCGGACCGAGACCATACGGGGGTCTATTAATTAATAACCCGTATGACTAGCCGTACGAATATCCAAAGGGGATGGTCCGTGACCGAGAGAGAACTCCCCAGTGGCTAGAACAAGAATTAGGATGCACCCTTGACACTTCTGCAGAAGACTTGGATCTACCACCTAGGACATACTAGTAGTCCTGGTCCCCTAACTTCGTGGACTGGGGACCGGGTGAGACGCCTAGCTCTCACAAAAAAACAAGAATGTCCACGAAGCTTGTACCACCTACCCTTTCCAAGGTAGACCATGGGTCCAATAACATACACCATCTTTCAGGTGTACCCAGAGCCCTGGGAAACCAGTAACATATACCATTTTCAGGTATACCCAGAATCCAATATATTTAATTTATATGTGTATAAATTTTCATTCTTGTTTGTTTGGGTCTAGTAACATACACAATCTTTTAAGTGTACCCAGAACCCAGGGAAACTAGTAACATATACCGTCTTTCAGGTATACCCAGTATCCCACATTTAAGTTATATAATGCATATTTTGCATTTTGTTAAATTCTTAGTGCGAGTCAATGCACCATAGGGTTTTCCGAATTCCCAACCCACATTCGGGGTGATCTTAGTTTATGCTCATTACCCACTTGAAGCCCAATAGGCGGCCACCAAAATTTCTCAAAATTCTGGTTCAACTTTGTGTCCAGTACTTATACAATCGGCATTTTAAGTTTTGTTTATGAGCTCAAGTGTACGTTTCGTACCCCCACTGGTTATGCCGCAACATGGCATTATCCAACTTTATCATTTCTTAAGTGCTTGTTTGGCACTCCCAACATTTAGCGAAACCACATGTTCATTTTTTGAACTCTTATATTGTCCTGAACAAGAAATGATCTTCGTTGTGCAAGTATCTGTACCATGTGTGTTCCATGTATTGGACATAATCCTAAAGTCCATATGTGAATCACATATTTAGTTTACCATCAAAACTATTCCCTTCATAGATATTTCAATTGCATTTCACCTAAAAAGTCTTTAGGAGAACTTTTCTAAAAGAACTCTTCATGAAAATCATTTTAGAAAACTCTTTACTTAATTTTTCAGGTTTATTAGTCAACCAATAGACTCACCGGTCGACCAACCTTTTTGCTTCAAATCTTCTAAGCAAAACATTAATTTTTTATAAAATTAGTCGACCGAAAGTTTAATCAGTCGACCGGACAGAATGTCTGTTTTTTAAAAAACATAGCAGCAGTCGATTGAAGGTTTTATCAGTCGACTGAACAAAATATCATTTTTTTGAAAAATTTAGCAGCAGTCGACTGAAGGTTTTATCAGTCGACTGAACAAAATATCAGTTTTCTGGAAAATTTAGCAGCAGTCGACTGATCATATTATCAGTCGACTAACTATTGTTCCAGTCGACTAATTTTGCCGTTTTTCTGTAACTTTTAAAAATGGTGTCTTTTTATTTTTCAAACATTTTGATCATTCTCAATAGACTGTTTTGCCACCCTTTCATCCTCAATATATGGAATCTTTCAAATATAAATAGGAGTGCATTCCATACTCAAAAACATCAAATCCAATCGAATTACCTAATATGAATGATATATCTTTATTTTACCATGATGTGAAATAGCAAATCACGTATACATAACTTCAGACTTGATTTAGACCATTCAATCTACAAAGTATGAAAGGTGTATTGAACAAGAAAATACAACCAAACAATAATTTCATGAATAATAATCTGAGATACTTAAGGTTCCACGCCATTCGCCTACTTAAGATTGTCTCGATCTTGAATACGTCATGGCTAACGCCCACACCAAAAATATATGCATTTCCTTACAAAGATTTGAACTGTAGGTTTTGATATGAGTACTACCTATCCCCAGGCATAGGAGCATAATGCCCTTACAAAGAACACCACAGTGCCCCAACATTGGCCAAGGGTGAGAACCATTGGCTGAACCACTACATATTGACCTATTGGCGAGTAGATGTTTCAGCTCGTGCCACCTCAGTCTCGAGGCCCTAAACGCACCTACATATAGGTGGTGTTTGTCGCGTAAACTCCATGATATTGCAACATAGATGTGCAACAAGGCATCAACCACTTACATACAAATAGCAATGCTCCTTACCTCTTTGGAGTCTCACGACGGCAAGGCTGCAACCCCTTCTCTTCGTTTGAGCGGCACCCCACGTCGATAATGGATGTTCACGCGTTCAGCAAGGGAGGTCCACACAGTCCAACAATGGAGGTCAACCACCACCGTGAGAGAGAGTGAGTAGCTGTCTCCTCCTTTTCATCCAATTTAATTTTCTTCCCTATTTAGGTAAATTTTTGATTTCCAAAAATATCTAACCTCCAGCCTCACGTTTTGTGTGGTTTGTTTAGAAACTTCCTAGATTGTTCCCCTTTTCCCCATTAGCAAAGTGTTTTTCCAAGGTTGCTTTATGGGTACCCCCACCACATTTGGGGGGATTTCCCATATTTCTTGGAAAAGGGGAAACACAAAGGCCAACTCCCACACGTTTATTGTGGGAGAGGGTCTAGAGAGTAGGGGTTTAACTCCCCCCACGATTTTCTTTTTATATATATATATACATATATATTTTTTTTTCAAGTAAAAATTCTAACTTGTGTGTGTAAAAAAAAAAATCTGTGCACATGGGGCTTTGAACTTGGGTTGTGGTATCACACACCGTGTGTCCTACCACAACACCACACCATCACTTGGTGTTTACTTTTGCAGAAAATTTTCTTTATGTCACAATGAGACATTTTTCCTTGTTGATGAATTTCTTTTGTTTTCACATGGATTTTTCACCCGTTTAATCTAAACTTGCACTCGCTTACTCTAATTGTGTTTCAAATCTCACGCTATCATTCCGAAACTATCAGGTTTCCCATTGGGCCCCGTAAGTCGGGTCGGATCATCGAATCTTGCCAAGATCCAGATCCAAAACCACTTGTGAGAGTTTGTTATCGGTTTCGTTCTAGAAACCACATGTCATAAAAATTGTACTGCCTAACTTAAAATCTTACTATTTCACATAATTGCTCACTTTTATTCATTTAGAATTTCATAAATTTCACGGGTTTTACAATTGCATTGCTATTCCGTGAAAGGAAATAAACAACTGAGATATGCCTTGTCACCTAGGCGAGGTCGTAAGATATTTTTGGAGGAAAAAGATGTCTCTTGGTAAAAATAACCCACAACAAAAATTTAGAAGGAAAAGAAAGCAAAAGGGGAAGGTGAATATACAATCTCCACCACAATAATCAGAGAATGTATGATAAAAAATGAGGTGAAGAATTTTGCAAATAGACAGAAGGATTGAAAATCCAGGGAAAATATGAGTAAAATATGTGATTTTAAAAATTGCAGGCAAGATAAAAATAATGCAGGAACTTCGAGATCCAGAGAAAAGGAAGGATGGAAATCACCTTGAGTTTTGAAGAAAATAAATGTTTTTTCTGAAAATCGTCCAGGGTTTAAAGAAAACAAAAGGACAATGTTTGGTAATGAAAGTAAATGGAAAATAGTGAATTTCGAAAACCCTCCAGTATTTTTGAAAAAATTAGGGAAAATATGAGAGAATAAAGAAAAATAAATAAAGTATATTCAATCACATCCTGTACAAACAAGTATGCATACACAACATTCCTTAAAAGTTGACTCGAGATGCACAAGTTTTGAAATAGTTGTAGGACCCTAATCCTAACTCTAAGGTTCAGATCATCTGTGTCCAATCATGCGATGCCGATATACTCAAGCCGAGGCCCGATGTACGTGACATAAAATCAATTTCTTCAATTCTAGGCTCATGTTTTTCAACATCCTTGAGCGTTTGCCGATATACTTTAGACTATGGCCCTTGGTACATGGCAGGGGGGGTTTCACCCAAATAGGTGGCCCAGTTGTGAGGCTTTGTCCCGAACTATGAATCTGGAAGAAAACCCAGCAATGTGAAGACCGGGTAAAGATAGGTGGGGTTGTTTCAGAAATATGAGCACATGCAAGAAAACAGAGGACTCTAAGACCTAAAGAAGTAGAAATTTTGAAATTTTTTAAGAAGCAAACATTGTTTTCAATCAGATTCTAGATTGAGGAGGATTGTATTAGACCTAAGTCTAAGTGAGCATGAATAATGCCTCCTCAATCGATTCTATCAAACCAAGTCTAAGTCTACAAGAGATCCATGTCAGCTGGGTTTGAATCTAAGCTCCTAGGTTCACAAGATATCATGAAATAAAAGCTGACATTTGTAGAACATGATTTTGACAAATTGAATAGAGCAAAGCACTAGATTGATCAGGCGAAGACAGGTCCCATCATGGTCGTCAAACCTGTTATCATTGCAAAATTTTACTTTTGCAAGTCAGACTGACCTGTGAAAAAGATTTTGAAAATAAGTCGCCTCCATTTTAAAATGCGGAAAAAATCTGAGGAATGAGACTCGCCTATCGGTACGAGGTTCAACCGTTCCTAGCACCTTTACCAGGGGTAATTGAACCAAGGATCAATCTTATGTTTTGCTTTGCTTAACTAGTCTAAACCAATGTTCTAATTCCTAAATGCACAAAGAATGAGGCATGTGCTATGAATTTCATAAAATGAAGGGTTGAAAACATAAAGTTTCCTTAGAATAACTGAAATATTTAGAGAATTCTTGAAAAATATGACACTTTGAAAATCGTGAGCCTTATTGAGAGAATATTTCTAAAGAAATAGAAAATCAATTTCTGAGGAATTTCAATTAACTTTGGAGAATTTGATTTCTCTGAATTAAAACTTTGAAGTTGAGAATATAACTTGGAAATTTGTGATTTTGAATTTGAGAAATACTTGAAATACCATTTGAAAGCACAAAATTTTAAGAAAATCAATTTCTGAGTAAGACTTAGAAAATTTTGAGAAATCGATTTCTCTGAATTAGAATTGGAATTTGCAAATTGAATGAACATGGATTTGAAAGACATTGTTTTGAAGAATTAAGAAAACCTTTTGTATTTTTGAGAGATACAATGCATTTTGAAGTTAGATTAAGAGTGTAGGCTAAATGTGGCTAATACGAAGATCACAAGCCTGGGTTTCATTCATATTATGGCTATGGCCATAAGTACGTATTCCACTGAGTTTGTCAACTCCCTAAGAGCTTGTGCATGTGCCATTCATGTAAACCATGGAGAAATTAAAATATGTGCATGAATGACAAACATAACAATTATATATCAAAAATTAAACTATATGCAATGCAAACCCTAATCTAAGCAGAAATTGAACTTCTTATTCCAAATTTAATTTACAACTTTACATTACTAATTGAATTTAAATAAAGAAAAATAAAGTCTTCAATATCCCTGCAAAACTAGAGAACTTGTTAGTGAAGATATGTTAGCTTTTCTAGATTTATCCAGTAATATCTGAAAATTACAAGATTTTGCTAGATATAAACCTTATTCCATATTTTCCCTAATATAAATATAATAAAATATGAAATAAAATTGAAGATATAATAAAAATAAATAACTTTTAAATTCAGAATTTGGAGAAAATTGACAAAAATACCCCTGAAAACAAGACTATGGCCTTGAAATCAGGGTTTTTTCAGAAAATATTTTGGTAAAACTTTGGATTTATAGTTCAAAAAGACTCAAATTAAATCCAAATCGAATATGCAATGTCCTAGCATGATTCTAAATATGAACAAACCCTAAAACATGAACTTATACATAAAAAATAAAAAATGTCATGAAAATCATGATTTTAGCAGTGTTTCAGGATCCTGCGGGTACCCTGTTTTGCAATTTAACTCATCCAAGCATCAAATGAGATATAAAACTAATAAAAATCTATGTCTGCACTCCTTGTAACCCTAAAATTAATCTAGAAACAGAAAGATCAAAATTTTACATGATTTTAACATGAAAATTATATAAAAACCCTAAAATATGCTATTTTTACCTGCGGGCACGTACCTATTTCAGTGTCACACCCAAATCAAGGGTCAATCTACCATAAAAATTTATCAAAATTTACATAGACATAACAGACAAAAAATAAAGGTTTTCCTTTTTACAGATCAGAAAAATCATCTTCGGTTAGGGAGATATTATTCTGGCAATATTTGATCAATTATAATGAATATAAAATTTATCAAAACAGATGCTTCCGGTTTCAAATATAGATAAAAATGGAAAAACACATCAAAAAGTTCTAAAATTTTAGCAGTGAATAAAAGACATGCAGATAAAAATCTTTCCTTTTTACAGATCATTGATCGAATCTTCAGTTAGGGAGATACGATCAACACAATTTAAATTTGGGTTTTGATAAAACATAACGATTCTAAGAGATTGATGTGATTCTTTGATAAAAGAAAAATAGCAAACAATGATATAAAAATATAGGAAAATTACAGTAAATACTAGGCATTAATATAAGGCTACTATATTTTATGGATTGCAAATCAAACTTCGGATGACAGAAATAACGCAACTGCAAGTTATACTTAAATATGAATAATGATTTTAATCAACGGGAATCCTGATTCAACTTTATATTTTTCTAACAGGGTTCCCGAATCTCAAAACCTTTGATTTCTTTATAGAGGCTCACTGACATATCTGTGGAATACATATAAAAAAATCATAAATTTATAATAAAGATTTAAATACAAAATAGCATGATTTTTATAGTTCTAGAATCAAAACACATAAAAATCTAATAAAACACTAAAAACTATTACTTAAACATGGAAAATAACAAAAAAACACATAAACAACATAATGAAATTTAATTTAATGCTAGAACATGTAAACAAAACATCATTATAACAAGAAAATAAAAAAAACTATAGGGAATACATGACTGAAATTGATTTTACCTTTGAAAATATGGATTTAGCCCATTTAACGGGTAAATCACATATTTCATTAGCTAAGAATGTGAAAAACAACAATATAAACGATTATAATGGATTAGAATCCTGGAAAACACCTTCAAATTGATGTAGATCATCTTCTTGGGTCAATTTTGGGGTTTCTAGGATGAACTCTATGGTTAAATCCATGAACACAAGGGGGCACCCATGGTGAAATCATGAAATAAGATGAAAAAAATTAATAAAAAGTAGAAGAAATCTTACCTTGAGTTGCAGCAATGGAGGAGAGGTGCTAACCACAAATTGGGAAGAGAGAGAGAGAGGGTGAGAGAACCTGAAAATTCGACCCCCCTCTTGCTTCTTTAAATAGAAAAACATTAGGTTTTGAATTAGGACTAATTAATTTCAATTTTACCCCTTTTTAAAAATTATCCAAAGCCATTAGTGGGGGGCAATTTTTCTTAATTGAATTTGACTTTTGACTTTTCTAATTAGGCCCCTAACTAACCTAAGACTCCTAATCCTATTAAAATAACTCCAAATGTGGCGCCACCCTCTGTGGGCCCACACTTGGTTTTTTAAAAATTTAATTAAAAACTTTAAAAACTAATAGTTAAAAACCAATGTAAAAATGAATTTTTAAAAATCAATTTAGACTCTTCTAAACCCCTAACATAATTAGGACACTGACTAACCCTAGTCTAACCCTGACTTCTTCAAATATGGTTTTCAAAAGATATTCAAAGGTGGACTTTGAGATTGAAAGTTTTGAAATGGTATAGAGTGCTGACTGTGTCATAACTCCTCTGGATATGACACCAACTGAGTGGGCCCCACATTAGGGTTTTGAAAATTTTAAAATAAAGACTGAAAATCGCTTTTAAAAGGGGTTAAAATCAGCAAGTGGAATTCAAAGCTTTTGAAAATAGAGTTCTAAGCGAATTCAAAACCAATTAGGACTTTGAATTTTTAGATTTTTGAAAGCTAAATGAAGAAGTTTTTGAAAGATTTTATCAGAAATGGTAAAATAAGTTAGAAAATGCAGTCAGGGTTAGAGTCTTAACTCAATCGAAACTTCGAAATAGAGTCCTGAATCAATCAGGACTCTGCAAAAATGACTTAATTTTTGAAAAACAAATGAAAAGGAATGAAAATGAAAGTAAAAACAAACTTCAGAATAGACTCCGAACTAGATTAGGACTCTAGGACAGAGTCGTGATCGGACTAAAACTCTAATTTTTTTTGGTATTTTTTAAAAAATAGATGAAAGAACTTATGAAAATAATAACAAACAATGAAATCAAAGTAGAGTTCTTATCCAACTAGGACTCTGGGGACAGAGTCCTAATTGAACTAGGACTCTCAAAATTTTTGAATTTTTTGAGAAAACAAACGAGGGGATCTTGAAAAACAAGTGAAAACAAGATAAAATTGAAGTCCGGTTCATAGTCCTGATCTGACTAGGACTCTGAGGAAGAATCCTAATTCGACTAGAACTCTGAGAATTTTTTGTTTTCTAAGAAGAAAATGAGGAGATTTAAACAGAACTTTTGAAAACCAGTGAAAATAAAGTGAGAAAATACACTCTGGATAAAGTCCTGATTCGATCAACACTCTGGGATAAAATCCCAGAATTTTGAAATTTTATGACAAAGGTGTAATAATTTTGAAATTTGGAAAGATAAATAAAGAAATTTTGGAAAGATTCTCTCAAAATTGAAATCAGGGTCAGAGTCTTGATCCAACTGAGATTCTTTGAAAAAGAGTCCTAATCCAACTAGGATTCTGGGATTTTGGCCAAAACAAAAGATTTTGAAAGGTTTTCTCAAAAACAGGTAAAAAAGACAGTAAAAGGTAGAGTTCTGATCCAACTAAAACTTTAGAAAAAGAGTTCTTATCCAACTAAGACTCTAAGATTTTGACCGAAAATGGAAAAAATGGACAATGGATATGACTACAACTAGTTTAAAATCAAAAGAAAGTTTTGAAAAGACTAAGAAAGATGAAAAGATAGAGTCCTGATCCAACTAGGACTCTGAAATTTCTAAGATTTTTTGATAGATAAAGGAATCCAGAAGTGACACCACCTAGATGGGTCTCATCTGAGAATTGAAATTGAGTTTTAAAGCGAATCCAGATTGTTTTCTGAGAAAAACATTTCGAAATATAAGATCCTGAGGGTAAAAATATCAATTTTGAAAACCCAGGGTTTGAAATTGATTTTTGAAAGAAAAGTTTTAAACCTCGAATCTGGATCTAATATTTTAAAAACATGGAGTGCTGGATCTCAAAAATGAGATGCAATGGCATACGATGCCATAAAATGATATGAAATGATATGCCAAATGCATGTTGTGATATGCAATGACACATGCAATGTAAATTTTGGATGAGGGTGAAAATTTGGGGTGTTTACTGTATAGCTCAAAAAAATCGACACACTGAGTCTCGTAGACCTCTACCAACGGTCAAGATCTGCATCCAGTCATCTCGCATAGAGCTTCTCGAGGGTCGAGTCCCTTGACATTGATGAGAAACTTCTACTCTAATGGATCCTCTGGCTGACAAGCTGACTCAGGTAAACCCATGATTCCTGAAAACTTGTCCAGTAGTAGAATCATCTCTCCCCACGGGAACCAGAAGGTATATGTGTGCGAATTCCATTGCTCTGTCGGTGCTTGAATCAAGTTGCCATTAATGATCTGTTCTCCCACTGATGATGCCTGTTCCAATCCGCAGTCGCTCAGATGGTCCGGGAACATACAGAAAAAGTTCTTGAGCCAAGAATAGTAGCATGGGGGAATGAAAGGTCCAGTATTAAGAGTTCGATGATCAGGAAGACCTTGCCGCACCTCATAAGAGATATGGCCCTCAAGAAAAACCAAATCAAGCTGACTGGATGTCATCAGGATAGACTGGAAACAAAGAGCAAATCAGGACCAAACTTGAGGAATGTACATGATTTTTTGAAGAAATTGTAGGCAGAATAAAAACAAGGCTGGAAATTCGAGATCTAGAGGAATGCAAGGATAGGAAATCGCTTGGAATTTTGAGAAAAAGTAGAGGATTTGGTAAAAATCATCCAGGGTTTGAGAAAATAAATGAGAATGTTAGGTAATACTGTTACGACAATGAAGCCATACATGATACTTCAAGTACAAGGTTTTGATGATGAACAAGTGCAATCAACTGCATTTCAGCTAAGGCTATGAAGAAATTGAAGAATTCAGTGAAGAACCCTTGAAGACTAGTGTGCAAATGTTTAATTCATTAAAAAGTCTTAGATTCTTGTAAGAGCCTTACTTAGAGTGCATATTTAGGTTGCATTTCATCTTAAAAGTCTTTAGAAAAACTTTTCTAAAAGAAACTCTTTTGAAAATCTTTTTACAAAACTCTTTTCTTAAATTTTCATGTTTATTAGTCGACCAATAGACTTATCAGTCGACTAATCCTTTCGCGCCATATTTTCTAAAAAGTCATTCGTGTCAAATTAGTCGACTAATGGTTTTTCAGTTGACTGAACAGAACATGTGTTTTCTGAAAAATTTAGCAGCAGTCGACTAATGCTTTTTATCAGTCGACCAAACATAATGTTTGTTTTTTAGAAGTTTTTAGCAGCAGTCGACTAAAAGGTTTTTTAGTCTACTGATGATATTATCAGTCGACTAACTTTTCTCAAGTCGACTAAGTTTCAAAAGTTCAGATTTTCAAATGGCTCGATTAACAGATCAGTCGACCGACGATTACTGTCAGTCTACTAATAACTAACTATTAGTCGACTAACTGATATTTCAGTCGACTAATTTTGCCGTTTTCCTGAAACTTCAAAAAGGCGTGTCTTTTCATTTTTCAAACATTTTGATCGTTCAAAATGGACAGTTTTGACACCCTTTCATACTCTCAACGTATGAAATCTTTTAACTATAAATATGAGTGCATTCTACACTCAAAAACATGAAATTCAATAGAATTATATTGAATTACTTCTTGCTTTTCACTCCTATTCATTCAAGTATTTGTTTTCTCACTCACATGATATTTTCACTTCAGTTTTTCACTCAAATCACTTTGAGAGATAGTGAATTCGTGAGTAGAGTGTTTCAACAACCTCAAAAGCCAATTGCATCTCATTTGCATTCAAAAGGAAGGCTCATAGGTTGTATTGTAAGTTGTTATTTCTTTTGTGTAAAAAGAAGGACTCCTTGGTGTAAAGGAGTTGTTTGCTTTCAGTGGGATTGTTACTGAAAGTGGGATAGTGAAAAATCTCAAGCGGGTTTTGCTTGGGAACTGGATGTAGGTCGGGTTTGACCGAACCAGGATAAAATCTTGTGTTTTTTGTGTGTTTGCTTTGAGATTTGCAAAATCCTTCAATATTCCGCAGAAAGTTTTAAAAGCACTATTCACCCCCCCTCTAGTGCTCGTTGCCTCGATCCTAGTGCACTTTCATTTGGTATCAGAGCACAGGTTTGCTATTACTTTGATTTGACCATCATCTAGCATGGCAACTACAATATCTCAGCACAAAGAAGGAAGCTCCTTTGTTCGTCCTCCTCTCTTCGACGGAACAAACTATGGATACTGGAAAGTAAGAATGAAAATATTCCTGCAATCCATGGATCTCGATATCTGGAGAGTCGTTTCAGAAAAGTACCAAACTCCATCAACTGATTTCAGCCGATGGACCGATGATGAAAAAAAGACTGCTTCACTTAATGCCAAGGCAATGAATGCCTTATATTGTGGCGTTGCCAAGGTAGAGTTCAATTGCATCTCTCAATGCTCTACAGCTAATGAAATCTGGCATACTCTTCTCGTAACTCATGAAGGTACGTCAAAGGTAAAGGAATCTAAAATTGCTTCTTTAGTTCATAAATTTGAATTGTTCAAAATGAAGCAAAATGAATCTATATCGGACATGGTAACTAGAATGACCAATATAACTAACACTTTGAAATCCCTTGGAAAAGAATATTCACAAGTGGATTTAGTCAAAAAGATTCTAAGGTGTTTAACTCCTGAATGGGAGAGAAAAACCACTGCTATTGAAGAAGCAAATGATCTCAATACTCTCACTCTTGAAGACTTAGTTGGTAACCTAATGGCATATGAGGTCCAACTTCAAGACAGACAAGAAGAAGAGCCTAAAAAGAAGTCTCTTGCTTTTAAGGCTACTTTTGACTCAGAAAATTCTAAAGAAGATGAAGATGAAGATGAAGATATTGCCCTCATCACAAGGCAATTCAGAAGATTCATCAAAAGGGGAAGATTTCAAAGAAAGGCAAAAAAAGCAGATTCTTCCATTCCCAATGAAGTAAAGTGCTTTAACTGCAAAAAGGCAGGACATATCAAGAAAGATTGTCCTCTTCTCAAATTCAAGCCCAAGGACCAATTCAAGAAGAAAAAGGCATTTCAAGCCTGTTGGGATGATAGTGACTCCTCTTCCGATGAAGAATCAAATGAAGAAGTCGCCAACATGTGTTTTGTAGCACAAGAAGATTCGGTAAGTCAATTTGACTATGATGAGTTATTTGAAGCATTTAATGATTTATATGCTAAATTTAAGAGTCTTAATTCTAAAAATAAAGAGTTAAAAACTGAAAATTTAACTCTTGACTCTCAAAATAAAGTGTTACTTCAAGAAATAGAAGATCTCAAGAAGGAAAATTTTTGCCAAGCACTTGAGATAAAAGAAATTGGAGTTAGAACCAATCTCTTATAAAAAGAAATATCTAGTCTTAAAGAAAAGTCAAATGATCTTCTTTCTATAGTGACCAAATTCACAAATGGTCAAGAGAATCTAGAAAAACTTCTTGGTTCTCAAAGATGCTCGGTTAATAAAACCGGATTGGGATATAGCTTCTTTGATACTCAAAATAGACCAAACTATGTGGTGAAAAATCAAAGACATTATTCTCAACCTTTTGTTCATAAAACTAAATTTTCTAAAAATGCATCTAGAAATGATTATTCTAGAAATGTTTATTCTAAATCCTTTTATAGAAAAAATACTTATTATCAAAGGAAACCAAAATCCAAATGCATATGGGTTCCTAAGACTAACTCTCATGGACCCGAAAATAGAAAGGGGTCAAATGCTCTGTTTTCTGATTTTGTTGTAGGTACACAACATAAGGAGCAAATGGATATTGGACAGCGGTTGTTCCAAACATATGACTGGAAGGCCGGAGTTATTTTCCACCCTCCAAAATAAGGATGGAGGAACCGTCACCTTTGGTGACAATAACAAGGGAAAAGTGATAGGTATTGGTAATATTGGTAATCCAAAATTTCCCTTGATAGAAAATGTTCTTTTAGTAGATGGTTTAATGCATAATTTAATATCTATTAGTCAATTATGTGATAAAGGTTTTCATGTTTCTTTTGAAAATGATTTATGTTTAATTTCTGATTTTCAATCTAAAAAGATCATTTTTAAAGGTAAAAGAAGAAACAATGTGTATGAACTATATCTAGATGAATTACCCTCTTTTAATGAAAAATGTCTTATTGTTTCAAATGAAATTCAATGGTTATGGCACAAGAGACTTGGACATGTTAATTTTAAAATTATTTCAAAATTATCCAAGAATGATCTTGTAAGAGGCCTACCTAGAATACCATATAAAAAGGATCACTTATGTGATGCTTGTCAAAGGGGTAAACAAATCAAGAGTTCTTTTAAAGCTAAAGATATAGTTTCAACAAAACGTCCTCTTGAACTTTTACATTTAGATCTATTTGGACCATCTAGAATTCAAAGTTTGAATGGTAGCAAGTATGCTTTTGTTATAGTAGATGATTATTCTCGGTTTACATGGGTGATTTTTCTAAAAAGCAAAAATGATGCTTTTTCAGAATTTTCTAAACTTTGTAGAAGAATTACAAATGAAAAATCTACATCTATTATTAAAATTTGTAGTGATCATGGTGGTGAATTTGAAAATGAATCTTTTCTAAAGTTTTGTGATTTACATGGTATATCTCACAACTTTGCTTTTCCTAGAGCGGCTCCACAAAATGGAGTTGTTGAAAGAAAAAATAGAACTTTGCAAGAATGTGCTAGAACCATGCTTCAAGATAAAAATTTACCAAAATATTTTTGGGCTGAAGCAATTAATACAGCATGTTATGTCTTAAATCGTGTTCTTATTCGACCAATTTTACATAAAACATGTTTTGAATTGTATTATGATCGTATACCAAAGATCTTGAATTTCAAAATTTTTGGTAGTAAATGTTTCTTGTTAAATACCAAAGATAATCTTGATAAGTTTGATTCAAAATCAGATGAATCAATATTTCTTGGATATTCTTCTAGAAGTAAAGCATATCGTATTTTCAATAAAAGAACATCTTGTATTGAAGAATCTCTACATGTTGCATTTGATGAGAATTGTGAGCAGGTTATTCCTCTTAGCGAAGAAGAAGAAGCAATACTTCAAGAAGAACCCTTGATAGAGAGTACTTCTCAAGAAAATATTCCTCTTCAACCGGTTTGGAAAGAAGTTCTTAATCATCCACATGAACAAGTTATTGGTGAAATAAAGAGTTGTGTCCAAACTAGAAGGCAGTTAGAAAAATATATTGCAAATGTTGTTTTCATATCTAAATTAGAACCAAAGAATATCAATGAGGCATGTGATGATGAATTTTGGCTTTTGGCCATGTCTGAAGAACTTAACCAATTTACTAGGAATGATGTTTGGGATCTAGTTGATAGACCAAAAGATCATCCAGTAATTGGAACAAGATGGGTCTTCCGAAATAAGCTGGATGAAAATGGTGAAGTCATTCGTAACAAAGCAAGGCTAGTGGCACAAGGGTATAATCAAGAAGAAGGCATAGATTTTGATGAAACCTATGCACCAGTGGCTCGATTAGAGTCAATTCATATGATGCTTGCTTTTGCTAGTTACATGAACTTCAAGTTATATCAAATTGATGTTAAGAGTGCATTTTTAAATGGACACATCAATGAAGTAGTTTATGTAGAGCAACCCCCAGGCTTTGAAAATGAGAAATATCCAGAAAAGGTCTACAAATTGAAAAGAACTCTGTATGGACTCAAACAAGCACCAAGAGCGTGTTGAGAAACTATGTTTTGATGATACATGATAAATATGATATGCTTTCATGATGCATATATATGATACATGATAAATACATGATATGCTTTCATGAGATATGATAAATATGATATGCTTTCATATGTGAAACTGAATATGTTATATTATGACTGGATATGATGTGCTATGTATTTAACGAGTATTTGATGCAAGGTTATTTCACTTAAGAAGAGTGAAGACAACTTGATCAAGTGTAACTATTTGATGCAATCATACTACTTTGAAGAAAAAGCTTGATGGGCCATACATTTATAAAGATTATCCAAGAAGATCGGCTTCCTCAAGATGAAGACTTTTTTCTTCTTTAGAGTCATATGTAACAGAACCTTCAGAAGCATGCATATTTCATATTAGACTATATGCTTTGAAATCATACAAGCCATTTATTTACAAAAAGTTAAGCTTTCATAAAAGGATACGTTATGTATATTGTAGCATTTTTAAAAACACCTTTTTGAAACAAATCATTGTACTTCCTACAAGCATTTATGAAAAAAGATATTTTGACAAGATATAATAGCTCATGATTTCAAAAGCATTAATTGTACTTTCTTACAAGCATTTATGAAAAAGACATTTTGACAAGATATAATGGCTCATAATTTCAAAAGCATTAATTGTACTTTCTTACAAGCATTTATGAAAAAGACATTTTGACAAGATATAAAAGCTAATGATTTCAAATATGAAAGAAAAAGACAAAATGAATTAATTCATAATACACAAACATTTACGTAAGAAATTTTGGTTCATAATACATAAGCATTTATGTAAGAAAAGACAAATTATGAAAAGATGTATTGGTTCATAATACATAAGCATTTATGAAGAAAAGACAAAATGTGAAAATATGTATTGGTTCATAATACATAAGCATTTATGTAAGAAAAGACAAAATGTGAAAAGATGTATTGATTCATAATACATAAGCATTTATGTAAGAAAAGACAAAATGCATTAGTTCATAATACACAAATTTTTACGTAAGAAATTTTGGTTCATAATACAAAAACAATACACAAGCATTTATTTGAGAAATGACTATTTGTAATATAAGTATTACTCAAGCATTTAATGTACTTCACAACCATTCATTTTAGAATTGACGATTTGAGAAAATAAATATTATTTTATTAAAATAAGAAATGAACATTTCTTTCTGTAAGCATTAAATGCCACCTCAAAAAGCATTTGAGAAATGACTATTTATTTATAAATAAAACCCATACTCAAGAATGTCGACTTACTTAAAGTCATCATTCCTTCTGTAAACATTAAATGCTATTTCAAAAAGCTTTTAAGAAATGACCATTTATAAATAAAGTACTCAACAAACATTTATCACACTTACATACATTTATTATAAGTGACGACTTGTAAGAAAAATATTAATATACTAATATTCATTAAATTGAGTAAAGACAAAATTACATGATAGAATATATTCCAACGTTCAATGTACTATAAACCATTAAATTGAGTAAAGACAAAACTACATGATAAACTACACTTCAACGTTCAAAAATACTAGAGAACATTTATTATGAGAAAAAACCTAATACAAAGAATAACTCATTTAAAATACACCAACGAATAGTGTACGCAAAAAATGCTTCGTATGGAAAGAAGACTTTTTGAAAAAGCAATATAGTACACTTATCTTTTCACACTAAGTTGTTTTTGAAATGACCTGACTTCTCATATCCCAAAAGGACAATCATTTCAAAAAGACAATGACTAGTTTTCTAAAGACTATATATATACAAACACAACAGTGTGAAAAGACAAGCAAGCTTTCAACGAGAAAAATTCCTGCTCGACACTCTGAGAAAAGAGCTTAGAAAAAGAAAGAGAAAAAAAAAGAGAAAAAGAAAGAGAAAAAGTCAAGAAAAGCTCTCAGAAAAATACAAGAGTGTGTAAGAAAAGAAAAAGATCATTCTGAGAATCTTCATACGTGCATTCATACTTTGCATATCATTCTGAAGGTTCTATAGGAAAGTGTTGTAACTTTCTGATTTCTGATTGTATCCCTTCTCTATTGAGAGAAGTAGACCTCTGTGAAAGATGGTGTTTTCCTTCTCTGTTGAGAAAAGTAGACCTCTGAGGAAGAGGGTGTTTTCCCTTCTCTGTTAAGAGAAGTAGACCTCTGAGGAAGAGGGTGTTTCCCTTCTCTGTTGAGAGAAGTAGACCTCTGAGGAAGAGGGTGTTTCCCTTCTCTGTTGAGAGAAGTAGACCTCTGAGGAAGAGGGTGTTGTACTATTTATCCGGTGACTCGGATGTTATAGTGGAAGGCTCAAGTGTTTTACTTGGGGACTGGATGTAGGTCAGTAACTTGGCCGAACCAGTATAAATCCTGTGTTTATTGTGTTGTGCCTTATTGCCTTATTTTTTATTTTATCGATCTGCATCGTATTTCACTATTCACCCCCCCTCTAGTGGAATTTCATTTGGTATCAGAGCAGGTTCTGCTGGTTTCAACATAACAAGTCTTCCGGCACAAAAATGACATCAACCTCTTATGCTCGTGACATCGAAGGACAACACTCATCTCGCCCTCCTTTTTTTAATGGCACTAACTATGGCTACTGGAAATGTAGAATGATCATATTTCTCAAGTCTGTAGATTTTGCTGTTTGAAATATCGTAGAATGTCCATATTCTTCTCCTATATCAGACTACTCTTCATGGACTGATGAAGAAAGAAAAATGGCAAACCTAAATGCAAAAACCTTGAATGCTCTATACTGTGCCATAGACCCAAATGAATTTAACAGAATATCCATTTGTGATTCTGGTCATGATATTTGGCATTCTCTGGAAGTTATTCATGAGGGAACAAACAGAGTAAAAGAAGCTAAGATCTCATCATTGGTTCGAAAATATGAACTTTTCAAGATGATCAAAGATGAAACCATTACTGAAATGTTCACTAGATTCACCAATATCACCAATGATCTTAAATCACTGGGAGAAATTTATTCCCAGACTAACAAGGTAAAAAAGGTGTTGAGATCTCTTACTTCAGATTGAGAGAAAAAGACTACGGCCATTGAAGAAGCCCAAGACCTACCCAAACTCACCTTGGATGACTTAATTGGAAATCTTATGGCCTATGAAGTCTATATGAAAGAAAGAAGGGAAGAAGAACAACCTACACAGAAAAATCTTGCCTTCCCAACTCTCTCAGAGGATGATGATTCAGAAAAAGATTCTGAAAATGCTCTTCTTACCTGAAGGTTCCAACGCTTCATGAGAAAGGACAGGTTTTCCAAAAAGCTCAAAGAAAAGCAGGATAAAAAAGAAGAGACTATGTGCTATCAATGCAACAAGCCAACTCACATAAGACGTGACTGTCCTCTCCTAAAAAGAAAATCCAAAATCGAGGAACCAAAGAAAAGGTTCTTCAAGAAAAAGGCTCTACATGCTCAATGGGATGATTCAGAACCATCCACCAGTGAAGAGTCAAGTGATGATGAAGCTGAAACTGCAAACATGTGCTTCATGGCAGAAGAAAGCTCTGTAAGTGAAACTTCTGACTTTTCCTTTGAAGAACTTCTAGATGCTTTTCAAGAACTATTTGAAGAATCTAGAAAAATGAGTCTCAAAAATAAAGTTTTAAAATCTGAAAATTTAGAGCTTTCCCAGAAAAATGAAAAACTCAGTATTGAAAATTCTGAGTTGAAAAAGAAAAATTTTATGCTCACTTCTGAAATCACTTCAACTAGCTTCAAGACTAAAAATCTTCAAGTAGAAATTTCAGAATTAAAAAGTAAAACTGAAAACCTTATAAAAACGGTTTTCAAGTTTACCAAAGGAAAAGAGAACCTGGACAAACTTCTTTCCTTTCAAAAATTCTCTTTTTACAAGAATGGTATTAGTTACTCTCATTATAGTAAACCTTCTTGTACGAATCAAAAGACCACTTTTGTCAAAGGTTCTATTGAACCTAAGCAGGAGTATTATAATTTCAATTCCATGCACTCCTGTAAGATTATAGATAAACCCAAATCAAAGTGGATATGGGTTCCAAAATCTAACAAAAAAGGACCCGATTGGGTACCAAAAAGAGTTTCTACTTGATCTATTGCAGGCATTGAAAAAGAAGAACAGATGGATATCAGACGGTGGATGTTCAAAACATATGACAGGACAACCAGATCTTTTTCCTGTTCTTTATCATAAAGAAGGAGGAACCGTCACCTTTGGAGATAACAACAAAGGTTTGATATTTGGTATTGACAATATTGGTAATATCAATAAACCTCTTATCAAAGACGTTCTCCTTGTTAAAGGTTTAAAACACAATCTCTTAAGCATCAGTCAAATGTGTGACATAGGATATAAATGTCAGTTTTAAACATGATGCATGCCTCATAGTGGACACAAACGAAAATATTGTTTTAAAAGGTATAAAAAAAAATAATGTATATGAATTATACTTAGATAATATAACTGAACATTGTCTTATAAGCAAATAATGGCTCTCAAAATTTATGGCATATGAGAATGGGACATGTTAACTTTAAATATATCTCTAAAATGGCTAAAAATAACTTGGTTCGTGGGTTACCTAAAATACCATTTAAAAGAGACTATTTTTTATGATGCTTGTCAATTAGGAAAATTGTCAAAATCATCCTTCAAATCAAAGAATGTTGTGTCAAGTAAAAGACCTTTAGAGCTTTTCCACCTGGATCCTTTTTGTCCTTCTAGGGTAGCTTGTCTTAATCACAATAAATATGCTTTTGTCATTATTGATGATTACTCAAGATTCACTTGGGTAATATTTTTGAAAAACAAAAGTAATACGTTTTGTGAAATTGAAATTTTATGAAAAAATTACAATATGAAAAATCCTCTTCAATTGTTAAAATTCGTAGTGACCATGGAGGAGAATTTGATAATGATTTTTTTTTGTAACTTGCATGGTATTTCACATAACTTTGCCTTTTCTAGAGCTGCACCTCAAAATGGTGTAGTAGAAAGAAAGAATAAAACCCTTCAAGAATCTGCTAGAACTATACTTCAACATAACAATCTTGCTAAATATTTTTGGATGAAGTTGTTAATACTGCATGCTATATTTCAAATAGAGTACTTATTAGACCTTTGTTGAATAAAGCTCCCTATGAATTATTCTATGACAGAACTCCAAGAATAGACTACTTTAAAGTCTTTAGGTGCAAATGCTTTATCCTGAACACAAAAAATAGCATTGATAAATTTGATGATAAATCTGTTGAAGGCATATTTCTAGGATATTCAAGTCATAGTAAAACATACAGAGTTTTCAATAAGAGTACTAATACTATTGAAGAATCTATGCATGTCAGTTTTAATGAATCTATTGGTCAATCTGTTCATAATAAGACTAATGATGATGCTCTTGAAAGTACAGATTTTCTTTTAGATAACACAGCTGAATCTAATGAAGATGATCATCAAAGAACATTTGCTGAAATCAGAGATCATCCTCAAAAGCAGATTTTGGGAGACCTGACTAAGGGGGTTCAAACAAGAGCTCAGTTGAAACATATTGCAAATATGGCCTTCATTTCTCAACTTGAACCTAAAAAGATTGATGAAGCCATCATAGACGAGTTCTGGATGCTAGCAATGACTGAAGAACTTAACCAGTTCCAAAGAAATGATGTGTGGGATCGTGTACCAAAACCAAAAGATCATCAAATCATTGGGACAAGATGGATCTTCAGAAATAAGCTGGGTGAATAAGGTAATGTTGTAAGAAACAAGGCAAGGCTAGTGGCTCAAGGATACAATCAGGAGGAAGGTATTGACTTTGATAAAACATTTGCTCCTGTTGCTAGACTTGAATCTATAAGAATGTTTTTAGCATATGCAAGCTATATGGATTTTAAACTATATCAAATGAATGTTAAAAGTGCTTTTCTAAATGGTTTTATAAATGAACAAGTTTTATGTAAAACAACCTCCAGGTTTTGAAAATGAACAATTTCCTGATCATGTTTTTAAACTAAAACGTGCTTTATATAGATTAAAACAAGCACCTCGTGCGTGGTACGAGACTTAAAACTTTTCTATTTTACACTCTCAAACTAAACACATTCAAATTAGACACCACTTTGTAAGAGAACAAGTCTTAAACAACATAATTAAACTCGAATTCATACCCACTAATCAACAATTAGCAGACATCTTCACTAAACCTTTGAAACATGAAGACTTTACACGAATTAGAAGAGAATTAGGAATATGCAAACTAAGTGACTTATAATTAATCACATTTATTAAGACTAAAACTTCTTATGAGTTCTATTAAAATCTTATTTTTCTTCTTATCAATGTTTTTTTTATGTATTTTTTTCACTATTCAAAGTCAAACTATATTCACGTATACTCTAAACACTCATAAAAACACATTCATCATGACACATTCTTTATGTCTTTCAACTTGTCATCTTTCAAGTACACATCAATAATAACTCCTTGTCCTATTTCCTTTTCACTCATATCCATAAGAAAAATTAATATTAAGTAAAGCTATCAGGACTCTGTTCACATCACTCATCTCATAACACCTTTTATCACTTTTGTCTTCTTGTGAAAACCTCTCTTACGATAAGCTATCCGAGATTCAACATGATATTGTGTTCCTCACTTATGTTATTTTTGCAAGTGATATATCCCTTTTCATGACTTCCTTTCCTCCTATTAAGACACTTCACTAAACTTTATGGTAAATAAATCGAGTGTTTATCCTTCTTATTTTCTTCACCACCTTTTTCAAAATCAAGCTGTCATATTTCACGTAAAATCTTACTACATCATTTGTTATATCATATCCTAAGTACAATCTATTATCGTCCTTTCATCCTTCACACCTTTTATGAAAAATTATTCGAAAAACTTGTCCTTCATTTTTTATTCTCATTAGTACCTTTAGTACTTTCTCTCTCTCATACGAATTGAGCCTCCATTCTTTTCAATCTGTGATTTTGACTCCTTTACTAGTTTAAAACTTAACTTTATTCTCTAAAAACTATGAACTTCCTCCAATCGAGTTTCTTTAAAAATATGTTTATCAAATAAACATTAATTCATGTCAATCATAACTTTATTTTATGTCTTTTGTCTCATATCAATCATGAATTTTTTTCTTATTTTTTTTTTATTCCTATCCTACTCGAAAATCCATATATGTCATCTCACTTTTCTTTATGTCTACTCTTACTCCTTCCACGCATATCCATAAAAATACTTCTTATATAAGCAATTATTACTCTTCACTCATGAATATCTTTTGTCTCCTCATTTCATCTCTCGAATACATTTTTTATTATATATTTTAGATTTTTGAATCCGACTCCTCCATGTCTATTCTTATTTTTTATCTATCATTTATCAATTCTTATTCTTTTCGAATATATTTTTGACTCTTTCTCTTTTTGTCTCATCATCTCTTTTACCACTATTCAAAGTCAAAGTGTGTCCTAATCATATTTACGTATACTCATAAAAATTACAAATATGAAAACACATTAATCATGAAACATTTTTTAAGTCATTCTTTTCTTTCAAAAATGTCATATTTTTTAAAGTACACATCACATGATCACCCTATGACCTATTTCCTTTCATGTCTATCCATAAAAACTATTTATATATTAAATAAGCAATCATGACATTTCTTTATCTCTTTCATCTCATATCACTCATTAATTATTTTTGTCCTTTTCTCTATCCATGTCTTATTTGAAAATTCATGTCTGTCATCACTCTCTTCATACGCCCAACTTAAAATTTCTCATTATGTCTTTTCAGCTTGACTTTATCTCAATTCATTTCTCTCACATGAATTGAGCTCACTTCCTTCTTTACTCTGTCTCAAAACAATGGATCGCCCCATGTATTTTTTTGAAATCCATTTCTTGACTTGTTGTCTTCAACCTGGTCTATAATATTAACTCTTCGACTCTGATCCCTTCTTTTTGTCAATGACAAAGGGGGAGAGAAAACCTACCTCTCCTATGTAGGAGAAAAACGTTTAACTCTTTATCTCATACACATGAAGTATACACAAACTTTTTTATGTTAATTCTGGTGTTTTTTTATGATTACTATTTCTATGCATTTTTTATTTATGATATCATATTTAAATCATCATAATATATATGGCTTATTCACAGGGGGAGCATATATTGTCATCATAAAAAAGGGGGAGAATGTTGAGAAACTATGTTTTGATGATACATGATAAATATGATATGCTTTCATGATGTATATATATGATACATGATAAATACATGATATGCTTTCATGAGATATGATAAATATGATATGCTTTCATATGTGAAACTGAATATGTTATATTATGACTGGATATGATGTGCTATGTATTTAACGAGTATTTGAAGCAAGGTTATTTCACTTAAGAAGAGTGAAGACAACTTGATCAAGTGTAACTATTTGATGCAATCATACTACTTTGAAGAAAAAGCTTGATGGGCCATACATTTATAAAGATTATCCAAGAAGATCGGCTTCCTCAAGATGAAGACTTTTTTCTTCTTTAGAGTCATATGTAACAGAACCTTCAGAAGCATGCATATTTCATATTAGACTATATGCTTTGAAATCATACAAGCCATTTATTTACAAAAAGTTAAGCTTTCATAAAAGGATACGTTATGTATATTGTAGCATTTTTAAAAACACCTTTTTGAAACAAATCATTGTACTTCCTACAAGCATTTATGAAAAAAGATATTTTGACAAGATATAATAGCTCATGATTTCAAAAGCATTAATTGTACTTTCTTACAAGCATTTATGAAAAAGACATTTTGACAAGATATAATAGCTTATAATTTCAAAAGCATTAATTGTACTTTCTTACAAGCATTTATGAAAAAGACATTTTGACAAGATATAAAAGCTAATGATTTCAAATATGAAAGAAAAAGACAAAATGAATTAATTCATAATACACAAACATTTACGTAAGGAATTTTGGTTCATAATACATAAGCATTTATGTAAGAAAAGACAAATTATGAAAAGATGTATTGGTTCATAATACATAAGCATTTATGAAGAAAAGACAAAATGTGAAAAGATGTATTGGTTCATAATACATAAGCATTTATGTAAGAAAAGACAAAATGTGAAAAGATGTATTGATTCATAATACATAAGCATTTATGTAAGAAAAGACAAAAATGATTAGTTCATAATACACAAATTTTTACGTAAGAAATTTTGGTTCATAATACAAAAACAATACACAAGCATTTATTTGAGAAATGACTATTTGTAATATAAGTATTACTCAAGCATTTAGTGTACTTCACAAGCATTCATTTTAGAATTGACGATTTGAGAAAATAAATATTATTTTATTAAAATAAGAAATGACCATTTCTTTCTGTAAGCATTAAATGCCACCTCAAAAAGCATTTGAGAAATGACTATTTATTTATAAATAAAACCCATACTCAAGAATGTCGACTTACTTAAAGTCATCATTCCTTCTGTAAACATTAAATGCTATTCCAAAAAGCTTTTAAGAAATGACCATTTATAAATAAAGTACTCAACAAACATTTATCACACTTACATACATTTATTATAAGTGACGACTTGTAAGAAAAATATTAATATACTAATATTCATTAAATTGAGTAAAGACAAAATTACATGATAGAATATATTCCAACGTTCAATGTACTATAAACCATTAAATTGAGTAAAGATAAAACTACATGATAAACTACACTTCAACGTTCAAAAATACTAGAGAACATTTATTATGAGAAAAAACCTAATACAAAGAATAACTCATTTAAAATACACCAACGAATAGTGTACGCCAAAAATGCTTCGTATGGAAAGAAGACTTTTTGAAAAAGCAATATAGTACACTTATCTTTTCACACTAAGTTGTTTTTGAAATGACCTGACTTCTCATATCCCAAAAGGACAATCATTTCAAAAAGACAACGACTAGTTTTCTAAAGACTATATATATACAAACACAACAGTGTGAAAAGACAAGCAAGCTTTCAACGAGAAAAATTCCTGCTCGACACTCTGAGAAAAGAGCTTAGAAAAAAAAAGAGAAAAAAAAAGAGAAAAAGAAAGAGAAAAAGTCAAGAAAAGCTCTCAGAAAAATACAAGTGTAAGAAAAGAAAAAGATCATTCTGAGAATCTTCATACGTACATTCATACTTTGCATATCATTCTGAAGGTTCTATAGGAAAGTGTTGTAACTTTCTGCGTTCTGATTGTATCCCTTCTCTGTTGAGAGAAGTAGACCTCTGTGAAAGAGGGTGTTTTCCTTCTCTGTTGAGAAAAGTAGACCTCTGAGGAAGAGGGTGTTTTCCCTTCTCTGTTGAGAGAAGTAGACCTCGTAGGAAGAGGGTGTTTCCCTTCTCTGTTGAGAGAAGTAGACCTCTGAGGAAGAGGGTGTTGTACTATTTATTCGGTGACTCAGATGTTATAGTGGAAGGCTCAAGTGTTTTACTTGGGGACTGGATGTAGGTCAGTAACTCGGCCGAACCAGTATAAATCCTGTGTTTATTGTGTTGTGCCTTATTGCCTTATTTTTTATTTTATCGATCTGCATCGTATTTCACTATTCACCCCCCCTCTAGTGGAATTTCATTTGGTATCAGAGCAGGTTCTGCTGGTTTCAACATAACAAGTCTTCCGGCACAAAAATGGCATCAACCTCTTATGCTCGTGACATCGAAGGACAACACTCATCTCGCCCTCCTTTTTTTAATGGCACTAACTATGGCTACTGGAAATGTAGAATGATCATATTTCTCAAGTCTGTAGATTTTGCTGTTTGAAATATCGTAGAATGTCCATATTCTTCTCCTATATCAGACTACTCTTCATGGACTGATGAAGAAAGAAAAATGGCAAACCTAAATGCAAAAGCCTTGAATGCTCTATACTGTGCCATAGACCCAAATGAATTTAACAGAATATCCATTTGTGATTCTGGTCATGATATTTGGCATTCTCTGAAAGTTATTCATGAGGGAACAAACAGAGTAAAAGAAGCTAAGATCTCATCATTGGTTCGAAAATATGAACTTTTCAAGATGATCAAAGATGAAACCATTACTGAAATGTTCACTAGATTCACCAATATCACCAATGATCTTAAATCACTGGGAGAAATTTATTCCCAGACTAACAAGGTAAAAAAGGTGTTGAAATCTCTTACTTCAGATTGGGAGAAAAAGACTACGGCCATTGAAGAAGCCCAAGACCTATCCAAACTCACCTTGGATGACTTAATTGGAAATCTTATGGCCTATGAAGTCTATATGAAAGAAAGAAGGGAAGAAGAACAACCTACACAGAAAAATCTTGCCTTCCCAACGCTCTCAGAGGATGATGATTCAGAAAAAGATTCTGAAAATGCTCTTCTTACCCGAAGGTTCCAACGCTTCATGAGAAAGGACAGGTTTTCCAAAAAGCTCAAAGAAAAGCAGGATAAAAAAGAAGAGACTATGTGCTATCAATGCAACAAGCCAGCTCACATAGGACGTGACTGTCCTCTCCTAAAAAGAAAATCCAAAATCGAGGAACCAAAGAAAAGGTTCTTCAAGAAAAAGGCTCTACATGCTCAATGGGATGATTCAGAACCATCCACCAGTGAAGAGTCAAGTGATGATGAAGCTGAAACTGCAAACATGTGCTTCATGGCAGAAGAAAGCTCTGTAAGTGAAACTTCTGACTTTTCCTTTGAAGAACTTCTAGATGCTTTTCAAGAACTATTTGAAGAATCTTGAAAAATGAGTCTCAAAAATAAAGTTTTAAAATCTGAAAATTTAGAGCTTTCCCAGAAAAATGAAAAACTCAGTATTGAAAATTCTGAGTTGAAAAAGAAAAATTTTATGCTCACTTCTGAAATCACTTCAACTAGCTTCAAGACTAAAAATCTTCAAGTAGAAATTTCAGAATTAAAAAGTAAAACTGAAAACCTTATAAAAACGGTTTTCAAGTTTACCAAAGGAAAAGAGAACCTGGACAAACTTCTTTCCTTTCAAAAATTCTCTTTTTACAAGAATGGTATTAGTTACTCTCATTATAGTAAACCTTCTTGTACGAATCAAAAGACCACTTTTGTCAAAGGTTCTATTGAACCTAAGCAGGAGTATTATAATTTCAATTCCATGCACTCCTGTAAGATTATAGATAAACCCAAATCAAAGTGGATATGGGTTCCAAAATCTAACAAAAAAGGACCCGATTGGGTACCAAAAAGAGTTTCTACTTGATCTATTGCAGGCATTGAAAAAGAAGAACAGATGGATATCAGACGGTGGATGTTCAAAACATATGACAGGACATCCAGATCTTTTTGCTGTTCTTTATCATAAAAAAGGAGGAACCGTCACCTTTGGAGATAACAACAAAGGTTTGATATTTGGTATTGACAATATTGGTAATATCAATAAACCTCTTATCAAAGACGTTCTCCTTGTTAAAGGTTTAAAACACAATCTCTTAAGCATCAGTCAAATGTGTGACATAGGATATAAATGTCAGTTTTAAACATGATGCATGCCTCATAGTGGACACAAACAAAAATATTGTTTTAAAAGGTATAAAAAAAAATAATGTATATGAATTATACTTAGATAATATAACTGAACATTGTCTTATAAGCAAATAATGGCTCTCAAAATTTATGGCATATGAGAATGGGACATGTTAACTTTAAATATATCTCTAAAATGGCTAAAAATAACTTGGTTCGTGGGTTACCTAAAATACCATTTAAAAGAGACTATTTTTTATGATGCTTGTCAATTAGGAAAATTGTCAAAATCATCCTTCAAATCAAAGAATGTTGTGTCAAGTAAAAGACCTTTAGAGCTTTTCCACCTGGATCCTTTTTGTCCTTCTAGGGTAGCTTGTCTTAATCACAATAAATATGCTTTTGTCATTATTGATGATTACTCAAGATTCACTTGGGTAATATTTTTGAAAAACAAAAGTAATACGTTTTGTGAAATTGAAATTTTATGAAAAAATTATAATATGAAAAATCCTCTTCAATTGTTAAAATTCGTAGTGACCATGGAGGAGAATTTGATAATGATTTTTTTTTGTAACTTGCATGGTATTTCACATAACTTTGCCTTTCCTAGAGCTGCACCTCAAAATGGTGTAGTAGAAAGAAAGAATAAAACCCTTCAAGAATCTGCTAGAACTATACTTCAACATAACAATCTTGCTAAATATTTTTGGATGAAGTTGTTAATACTGCATGCTATATTTCAAATAGAGTACTTATTAGACCTTTGTTGAATAAAGCTCCCTATGAATTATTCTATGACAGAACTCCAAGAATAGACTACTTTAAAGTCTTTGGGTGCAAATGCTTTATCCTGAACACAAAAAATAGCCTTGATAAATTTGATGATAAATCTGTTGAAGGCATATTTCTAGGATATTCAAGTCATAGTAAAACATAAAGAGTTTTCAATAAGAGTATTAATACTATTGAAGAATCTATGCATGTCAGTTTTAATGAATCTATTGGTCAATCTGTTCATAATAAGACTAATGATGATGCTCTTGAAAGTACAGATTTTCTTTTAGATAACACAGCTGAATCTAATGAAGATGATCATCAAAGAACATTTGCTGAAATCAGAGATCATCCTCAAAAGCAGATTTTGGGAGACCTGACTAAGGGGGTTCAAACAAGAGCTCAGTTGGAACATATTGCAAATATGGCCTTCATTTCTCAACTTGAACCTAAAAAGATTGATGAAGCCATCATAGACGAGTTCTGGATGCTAGCAATGACTGAAGAACTTAACCAGTTCCAAAGAAATGATGTGTGGGATCGTGTACCAAAACCAAAAGATCATCAAATCATTGGGACAAGATGGATCTTCAGAAATAAGCTGGATGAATCAGGTAATGTTGTAAGAAACAAGGCAAGGCTAGTGGCTCAAGGATATAATCAGGAGGAAGGTATTGACTTTGATAAAACATTTGCTCCTGTTGCTAGACTTGAATCTATAAGAATGTTTTTAGCATATGCAAGCTATATGGATTTTAAACTATATCAAATGAATGTTAAAAGTGCTTTTCTAAATGGTTTTATAAATGAACAAGTTTTATGTAAAACAACCTCCAGGTTTTGAAAATGAACAATTTCCTGATCATGTTTTTTAACTAAAACGTGCTTTATATGGATTAAAACAAGCACCTCGTGCGTGGTACGAGACTTAAAACTTTTCTATTTTACACTCTCAAACTAAACACATTCAAATTAGACACCACTTTGTAAGAGAACAAGTCTTAAACAACATAATTAAACTCGAATTCATACCCGCTAATCAACAATTAGCAGACATCTTCACTAAACCTTTGAAACATGAAGACTTTACACGAATTAGAAGAGAATTAGGAATATGCAAACTAAGTGACTTATAATTAATCACATTTATTAAGACTAAAACTTCTTATGAGTTCTATTAAAATCTTATTTTTCTTCTTATCAATGTTTTTTTTATGTATTTTTTTCACTATTCAAAGTCAAACTATATTCACGTATACTCTAAACACTCATAAAAACACATTCATCATGACACATTCTTTATGTCTTTCAACTTGTCATCTTTCAAGTACACATCAATAATAACTCCTTGTCCTATTTCCTTTTCACTCATATCCATAAGAAAAATTAATATTAAGTAAAGCTATCATGACTCTGTTCACATCACTCATCTCATAACACCTTTTATCACTTTTGTCTTCTTGTGAAAACCTCTCTTACGATAAGCTATTCGAGATTCAACATGATATTGTGTTCCTCACTTATGTTATTTTTTCAAGTGATATATCCCTTTTCATGACTTCCTTTCCTCCTATTAAGACACTTCACTAAACTTTATGGTAAACAAATCGAGTGTTTATCCTTCTTATTTTCTTCACCACCTTTTTCAAAATCAAGCTGCCATATTTCACGTAAAATCTTACTACATCATCTGTTATATCATATCCTAAGTACAATCTATTATCGTTCTTTCATCCTTCACACCTTTTATGAAAAATTATTCGAAAAAATGTCCTTCATTTTTTATTCTCATTAGTACCTTTAGTACTTTCTCTCTCTCTCATACGAATTGAGCCTCCATTCTTTTCAATCTGTGATTTTGACTCCTTTAGTAGTTTAAAACTTAACTTTATTCTCTAAAAACTATGAACTTCCTCCAATCGAGTTTCTTTAAAAATATGTTTATCAAATAAACATTAATTCATGTCAATCATAACTTTATTTTATGTCTTTTGTCTCATATCAATCTTGAATTTTTTTTTATTTTTTTTTTATTCTTATCCTACTCGAAAATCCATATATGTCATCTCACTTTTCTTTATGTCTACTCTTACTCCTTCCACGCAAATCCATAAAAATACTTCTTATATAAGCAATTATTACTCTTCACTCATGAATATCTTTTGTCTCCTCATTTCATCTCTCGAATACATTTTTTATTATATATTTTAGATTTTTGAATCCGACTCCTCCATGTCTATTCTTATTTTTCATCTATCATTTATCAATTCTTATTCTTTTCGAATATATTTTTGACTCTTTCTCTTTTTGTCTCATCATCTCTCTTACCACTATTCAAAGTCAAAGTGTGTCCTTCTCATATTTACGTATACTCATAAAAATTACAAATATGAAAACACATTAATCATGAAACATTTTTTAAGTCATTCTTTTCTTTCAACAATGTCATATTTTTCAAAGTACACATCACATGATCACCCTATGACCTATTTCCTTTCATGTCTATCCATAAAAACTATTTATATATTAAATAAGCAATCATGACATTTCTTTATCTCTTTCATCTCATATCACTCATTAATTATTTTTGTCCTCTTCTCTATCCATGTCTTATTTGAAAATCCATGTCTGTCATCACTCTCTTCATACGCCCAACTTAAAATTTCTCATTATGTCTTTTCAGCTTGACTTTATCTCAATTCATTTCTCTTACATGAATTGAGCTCACTTCCTTCTTTACTCTGTCTCAAAACAATGGATCGCCCCATGTATTTTTTTGAAATCCATTTCTTGACTTGTTGTCTTCAACCTGATCTATAATATTAACTCTTCGACTCTGATCCCTCCTTTTTTGTCAATGACAAAGGGGGAGAGAAAACCTACCTCTCCTCTGTAGGAGAAAAACGTTTAACTCTTTATCTCATACACATGAAGTATACACAAACTTTTTTATGTTAATTCTGGTGTATTTTTTATGATTACTATTTCTATGCATTTTTTATTTATGATATCATATTTAAATCATCATAATATATATGGCTTATTGACAGGGGGAGCATATATTGTCATCATCAAAAAGGGGGAGAATGTTGAGAAACTATGTTTTGATGATACATGATAAATATGATATGCTTTCATGATGCATATATATGATACATTATAAATACATGATATGCTTTCATGAGATATGATAAATATGATATGCTTTCATATGTGAAACTGAATATGTTATATTATGACTGGATATGATGTGCTATGTATTTAACGAGTATTTGATGCAAGGTTATTTCACTTAAGAAGAGTGAAGACAACTTGATCAAGTGTAACTATTTGATGCAATCATACTACTTTGAAGAAAAAGCTTGATGGGCCATACATTTATAAAGATTATCCAAGAAGATCGGCTTCCTCAAGATGAAGACTTTTTTCTTCTTTAGAGTCATATGTAACAGAACCTTCAGAAGCATGCATATTTCATATTAGACTATATGCTTTGAAATCATACAAGCCATTTATTTACAAAAAGTTAAGCTTTCATAAAAGGATACGTTATGTATATTGTAGCATTTTTAAAAACGCCTTTTTGAAACAAATCATTGTACTTCCTACAAGCATTTATGAAAAAAGATATTTTGACAAGATATAATAGCTCATGATTTCAAAAGCATTAATTGTACTTTCTTACAAGCATTTATGAAAAAGACATTTTGACAAGATATAATAGCTTATAATTTCAAAAGCATTAATTGTACTTTCTTACAAGCATTTATGAAAAAGACATTTTGACAAGATATAAAAGCTAATGATTTCAAATATGAAAGAAAAAGACAAAATGAATTAATTCATAATACACAAACATTTACATAAGAAATTTTGGTTCATAATACATAAGCATTTATGTAAGAAAAGACAAATTATGAAAAGATGTATTGGTTCATAATACATAAGCATTATGAAGAAAAGACAAAATGTGAAAAGATGTATTGGTTCATAATACATAAGCATTTATATAAGAAAAGACAAAATGTGAAAAGATGTATTGATTCATAATACATAAGCATTTATGTAAGAAAAGACAAAATGCATTAGTTCATAATACACAAATTTTTACGTAAGAAATTTTGGTTCATAATACATAAACATTTATGTAAGAAAAGACAAATTATGAAAAGATAATACACAAGCATTTATTTGAGAAATGACTATTTGTAATATAAGTATTACTCAAGCATTTAATGTACTTCACAACCATTCATTTTAGAATTGACGATTTGAGAAAATAAATATTATTTTATTAAAATAAGAAATGACCATTTCTTTCTGTAAGCATTAAATGCCACCTCAAAAAGCATTTGAGAAATGACTATTTATTTATAAATAAAACCCATACTCAAGAATGTCGACTTACTTAAAGTCATCATTCCTTCTGTAAACATTAAATGCTATTCCAAAAAGCTTTTAAGAAATGACCATTTATAAATAAAGTACTCAACAAACATTTATCACACTTACATACATTTATTATAAGTGACGACTTGTAAGAAAAATATTAATATACTAATATTCATTAAATTGAGTAAAGACAAAATTACATGATAGAATATATTCCAACGTTCAATGTACTATAAACCATTAAATTGAGTAAAGACAAAACTACATGATAAACTACACTTCAACGTTCAAAAATACTACAGAACATTTATTATGAGAAAAGACCTAATACAAAGAATAACTCATTTAAAATACACCAACGAATAGTGTACTCCAAAAATGCTTCGTATGGAATGAAGACTTTTTGAAAAAGCAATATAGTACACTTATCTTTTTCACACTAAGTTGTTTTTGAAATGACCTGACTTCTCATATCCCAAAAGGACAATCATTTCAAAAAGACAACGACTAGTTTTCTAAAGACTATATATATACAAACACAACAGTGTGAAAAGACAAGCAAGCTTTCAACGAGAAAAAATCCTGCTCGACACTCTGAGAAAAGAGCTTAGAAAAAGAAAGAGAAAAAGAAAGAGAAAAAGTCAAGAAAAGCTCTCAGAAAAATACAAGAGTGTGTAAGAAAAGAAAAAGATCATTCTGAGAATCTTCATACGTGCATTCATACTTTGCATATCATTCTGAAGGTTCTATAGGAAAGTGTTGTAACTTTCTGATTTCTGATTGTATCCCTTCTCTGTTGAGAGAAGTAGACCTCTGTGAAAGAGGGTGTTTTCCTTCTCTGTTGAGAGAAGTAGACCTCTGAGGAAGAGGGTGTTTTCCCTTCTCTGTTGAGAGAAGTAGACCTCTGAGGAAGAGGGTGTTTCCCTTCTCTGTTGAGAGAAGTAGACCTCTAAGGAAGAGGGTGTTTCCCTTCTCTGTTGAGAGAAGTAGACCTCTGAGGAAGAGGGTGTTGTAGTATTTATCCGGTGACTCGGATGTTATAGTGGAAGGCTCAAGTGTTTTACTTAGGGACTGGATGTAGGTCAGTAACTCGGCCGAACTAGTATAAATCCTTTGTTTATTGTGTTGTACCTTATTGCCTTATTTTTTATTTTATCGATCTACATCGTATTTCTCTATTCACCCCCCCTCTAGTGGAATTTCAGAGCGTGGTATGAAAGACTACGAAATTTTCTAGAACAATCTGGTTTTTCCATTGGTCGGGTAGACTCTACTTTATTTATTAAAAATCTTAATTCAGATATTCTTATTGTGCAAATTTATGTTGATGACATAATATTTGGTTCTACTAATGATTCTCTTTGTAAAGAATTTGCAAAGGCTATGCAGGAAGAGTTTGAAATGAGCTTGATGGGCGAATTAAACTACTTCCTTTGACTTCAAATAAAGCAAACTGAAGAAGGAATCTTCATCAATCACGGTAAGTATACAAAAGAACTTCTCAAGAGATTTGGGATGCACTCATCGAAATCAAGAAAGAATCCTATGAGTACAACTACTTCTCTTGATAAAGATGAAAATGGTAAAAGTGTAGATACTAAGCTCTACAGAGGTATGATCGGATCTCTATTATACTTAACTGCTAGTCGACCTGATATTATGTTTAGTGTTTGTATGTGTGCAAGATTTCAAGCTAATCCAAAGGAATCTCATTTAACTGCAGTAAAACAAATTCTTCGATATTTGAAAGATACTTCAGATTTCAGTTTGTTTTACCCAAAATCATCTTCCTTTGATTTAGTTTCATATAGTGATGCAGATTTTGCAGGAAGTAAATCTGATCGCAAGAGTACTAGTGGAACTTGTCATTTCTTGGGAAATTCCTTAGTCTCTTGGTTTAGTAAAAAGCAAAATTCAGTATCACTCTCAACAACTGAAGCTGAATATATAGCAGCTAGTTTAGCATGTTCACAAGTACTTTGGATGAAACAGACCTTAAAAGATTTTGGTTTGAATTACTCCACAACAACTATTTATTGTGATAACACTAGTGCTATAAATCTTTCGAAAAATCCTATTCAGCACTCAAGAACTAAGCATATTGAAGTTAGACATCATTTTTTAAGAGATCATGTGTTAAAAGGAGATATTTCGTTAAATTTTATTTCCACTAAAGAACAACATGCCGATATCTTCACTAAACCTCTTTAAAATGAAGATTTTATGAGAATTAGGAGAGAACTAGGTATTTGCTCATTTTTGGATTTATAAAAATGTTGATTTTTTAACAAAATCTCAAAATCGCACTATTTTAGTCGACCGATAAAATTCTAGTCGACTGGTGTTTTTATATTTTGGAATGTATCGCATCATATTAGTCGACCGATATAGTTCTAGTCGACTGATGATATTTTTAGAATAAGTCGCACTTTTTTAGTCGACCGATAAAGTTTTAGTCGACTAAATTTTTTTTTAAAAAAAATTTTAAGTGAAGGGACCCGACACCCCTTGGATTTGTTTTTTAAAACCCATTTTTAAAGAGGCATTGTTTCACTTCGTACCTTTTCATTTTTTTTTTTTAAAAACGAAACCCTTAAACCAAAAACCCCTCTTTCTCTTTTGCCTCTCTTTCTCTTCCGGAAAACCCTCGGAGTGTCGTTCGATCCCATCTTCGCCGGGATTTTCTTACCGTAACAGGGAGACGCCGGAATCTTGTGGCCGTAATCTTCAAACGCCGGAATCCTCTTGTAGTGACTGGCGCTTCTTCAAAAACACGCCAGAACTCTCTTGCCGTGACAGTGTATTACCGGAATCCTCTTGTGGCCGACCTCTCCTCGCCGTCAGCCACCGCATCGTCATTTGTTTTTGAACGCCGGAAAGCTTTTTTCCCTTGCCGAACGTCATTTGGAAGCCGACATTTTGGTAACCATGCCTCGTACGAAGTCTGCATCTGCAAAAGGTTTAGGTTCTCCTCCTCCAACACCTACTTCAAGACATGGTTTTTCACTAATATTACTTCGCAATCCTCTTCTCTATGACACTTTTGGATCAATTTCTGCACTACCTATTTTACCAGGCCGAAATGTTCTATTTCACTTGTTTTCTCGTTACAAAATAAGAGAATTATTTCCTGGTATTTCACATCTTTTTGATGCTTGTGCAGATACCCTTCACTATCCTTTTCTCATTCACTTGTTTTACACGAATTTACAAATGAATCATGAAACTGGAGTTTTGTCTTCTCTTGTTCGTGATGTTGAAATCGAGTTTGATTCGAAATTGCTTGGAGAAATTCTTGAAATTCCACCTTCAGACACTCTTTTCAACACTATTGAATTGAATGATGAAAGAGTTTTTGAACAAATTCTTCTTCCAGAAGCACCTCACTGCCCTCCTTTCAAAAATACTAATCTTCAAACTCGTGCACGCATTGCTGGACGAATCCTTGCCCACAATGTTCTACCCAAAACTGGTTCTTTTGATTATTATTCCACAGATCTATCTACGGCTCTTTATGTTTTATTTGGAAATATTTCTGTCAACTGGGCCAATGTGTATTTTACAAACTTGTGGAAACAAAAACCATTTCTTCCTTATGGTTGTCTGTTAACCCGTATTTTTAGACATTTCAAAGTTCCTTTAACAAATGAAAAATACATTGAGCAAAAAGAGTTCTTTGATCAAAAAATTTTTAAAAGAATGAAAATTAAATATTTGCCTCCCTTAAATGTTGATCAAACTGAACCATCTGATCCTAATGAACCATCTATTTCTGAACCTTCACCTTCTGCGACACCTTCATCTCATGCAAAAAGAAAGAAATTTTCGACAAATCAAGACCATGATGAAGTTATGCAGAGACTGGAAGCGTTGGAGCTGCATCAACACACCTTTCGTGAAGATGTGACTCAACAACTTGCTTCAATTCAGAAGGATGTAACTGCCATTAAGGATTTGCTAAACTCTCTTTTCTGATCTTTGATCTTTGAAAAACTTACTTTATGGGTTGTAATATTTTCAAACTTGTATCTCTATTTTGCTTATGCTATTTTTGCCCTTACTCTTTTTTATTCTGACAAAGGGGGAGAAAAAGATAAAGATAGCATTACAGAAGATCTTGCATTGATAAAGATAGCATTAAGAGAAAAAGAAAGCTTTGAATGAATGTATTTCTAAATGCATGAAGAAATGATGAATGGAAATGCAATCCAATCAATATGTGATATATGTGCTTTAAATGTGCTAACTCTTAATGTTTTGCAGCATATTGATAGGGGGAGTAAAATCTCCATCTATGCATTTAAATGTTTCATCTTTGATTAAGTTTGTCATCATCAAAAATGGGGAGATTGTTACGACAATGAAGCCATACATGATACTTCAAGTACATGGTTTTGATGATGAGCAAGTGCAATCAACTGCATTTCAGCTAAGGCTATGAAGAAATTGAAGAATTCAGTGAAGAATCCTTGAAGACTAGTGTGCAAATGTTTAATTCATTAAAAAGTCTTAGATTCTTGTAAGAGCCTTACTTAGAGTGCATATTTAGGTTGCATTTCATCTTAAAAGTCTTTAGAAAAACTTTTCTAAAAGAAACTCTTTTGAAAATCTTTTTAGAAAACTCTTTTCTTAAATTTTCATGTTTATTAGTCGACCAATAGACTTATCAGTCGACTAATCCTTTCGCGCCATATTTTCTAAAAAGTCATTCGTGTCAAATTAGTCGACTAATGGTTTTTCAGTCGACTGAACAAAACATGTGTTTTCTGAAAAATTTAGCAGCAGTCGACTAATGCTTTTTATCAGTCGACCGAACAGAATGTTTGTTTTTCAGAAGTTTTTAGCAGCAGTCGACTAAAAGGTTTTTCAGTCTACTGATGATATTATCAGTCGACTAACTTTTCTCAAGTCGACTAAGTTTCAAAAGTTCAGATTTTCAAACGGCTCGATTAACAGATCAGTCGACCGACGATTACTGTCAGTCTACTAATAACTAACTATTAGTCGACTAACTGATGTTTGAGTCGACTAATTTTGCCGTTTTCCTGAAACTTCAAAAAGGCGTGTCTTTTCATTTTTCAAACGTTTTGATCGTTCAAAATGAACAGTTTTGACACCCTTTCATACTCTCAACGTATGAAATCTTTTAACTATAAATATGAGTGCATTCTACACTCAAAAACATGAAATTCAATAGAATTATATTGAATTACTTCTTGCTTTTCACTCCTATTCATTCAAGTATTTGTTTTCTCACTCACATGATATTTTCACTTCAGTTTTTCACTCAAATCACTTTGAGAGATAGTGAATTCGTGAGTAGAGTGTTTCAACAACCTCAAAAGCCAATTGCATCTCATTTGCATTCAAAAGGAAGGCTCATAGGTTGTATTGTAAGTTGTTATTTCTTTTGTGTAAAAAGAAGGACTCCTTGGTGTAAAGGAGTTGTTTGCTTTCAGTGGGATTGTTACTGAAAGTGGGACCGGTTATGGTCTGTGTGATCTTGTAGTTTACAAGGTTGATAGTGGAAAATCTCAAGCGGGTTTTGCTTGGGGACTGGATGTAGGTCGGGTTTGACCGAACCAGAATAAAATCTTGTGTTCTTTGTGTGTTTGCTTTGAGATTTGCAAAATCCTTCAATATTTCGCAGAAAGTTTTAAAAGCACTATTCACCCCCTCCTCCAGTGCTCGTTGCCTCGATCCTAGTGCACTTTCAAATACATGAAAACAACTGAAAAATATGAGATTTTGAAAATCGTCTAGCATTTTCAGAAAAATTAAGAAAAAATATAAAGAAGCAAAGAGAATAAAGAAGAATGATATTCAATCACATCCTGCACAATCAAATATGCTCATACAACATTCTCTAAAAAGCTGACTCTAGATGCACAAGTTTTGAAATAACTGTAGGACCCTAACCCTAACTCTAAAGCTCAGATCATCTGTGTCCAATCATGCTATGTCGATATACTCGAACCGAGGTTCGATGTACGTGGCATAAAAATAATTTTCTCTTATTCTAGGCTCATGTTTGCTAGCATCCTTGAGCGTCTACCTATATACTTTGGACTATGGCCCTCGATACATGGCAGGGAGGGATCAACCCAAATAGGTGGCCTAGTTGTGAGGCTTTATCCCGAACTATGCTTCTGGAAGAAATCCTAGCAACGTGATGGCCAGGTAAAAGTAGGTGAGTTTTTTTTTTGAAATATGATCAACATGCAAGAAAGCAGAAGACTCTAATAACCTAAAGAAGTAAAATTTTTGAAAAATTTATAAGACACAAACATTGTTTTCAATCAGATCCGAGATTGAGGAGGATTGTATTTGACCTAAGTCTAAGTGAGCATGAATACTGCCTCCTCAATCGTTCCTACCAAACTATGCCCAAGTCTACATGCAATCCATTTCAGTTGGGTTTGATTCTAGGCTCTTAGGTTCACATAAAAAATAAAGTTGACATTGTAGAACACACTTTTGACAAGTTGAATAGAGCAAAGCACAAGATTGATCAGGTGAAGACAGGTCCCATCATGGTCGACAAACTTGTTATCATTGCAAAATTTTACTTTTGCAGGTCAAACTAACCTTTAAACAAGATTTTGAAAATAACTCGGTCCCGTTTCAAAATGCGAGAAAATTTTGAGGAATGGGACTCGCCTGTCGATACGAGGTTCAACCATTTCTGGTGCCATAACCAGGGGTAATCAAATCAAGGATCAATCACGTGGTTTTTTTTGCTCAACTTGCCTAAATCGATGTTCTATTACTAAATGCATGAAGAATCAGGCATGTGCTATGAATTTCAGAAAATGTAGATTGAAAAACATAAAGTTTGCTTGGAATAATTGGAAAATACTTGGAAAAGAGATGAAGAAATTGTGAAGCAGGATTGGAAAAATACTTTTGAAGGAAAGGAAAATTGATTTATGAGAAAATTTGATGTTTTCATAAAATCGATTTTTGAAAGAAACTTTGGTGATTTTTTAGAAAATCAATTTTTATGAAATAGAATTGGAAAAAGGGATGGACTTGTGGCCTGATGAAATTCTTTTCATGATGCATTCTAACCCAGATGATGCATGAATGCAATTTGAGAAAATATTTTCTGAAGAATTTGAGGAAAATCTTTGAAAAACAGATTTTTGTGCCTTATAGAATTTAGATGAAATAAATTCTCTACATATCCCTGACTATGACCACGAATATGTATTGAATATATCTCATTTGATTCTAAAGGGGTAAATACTTAGAAAAGTTTGAAAAATATGCTATGGTTTTTTAAGATAACCTAAGAGTGTAGGGCATTTGTAGCTTAAAAAAAAATGATAAATCAGGGTTTTGTTTGTATTCTGACTTTGACAACAAATACGAAATCCACCGAGTTTATCAACTCCTTAGAAGCGAGTGCACATGAAATTCCTGTAGACCACGGTGGATTTGAATATGCATGAATCATTATCCGTTACACATTAACATTATTGAAAAATACTATATGCAATGCAGCCCTATTCTAAGTAGGAAAGTAAATTTTTATTCTAAAGTTTATAATTTACATCAATAATAAATTGAAATAAAGAATAGAAATAAAACAAAGAAAATACAATCTTGATTGTCCCTGCAAAACTAGCAAACTCGTTTGTGAAGATATCAGTTTTTCAAGATTTATCCAATAATATATAGAAATTACGAGATTTATCCAGATATAAACATTTTTGAAGCTTTCATGGAGTAAGAAAATCATGAATAAAGTATTGAATGCATGCAGGACTGAATTTATATGAAAATTAACTTTATTTAAAAGATTAGACTTCAGAATTTGAGTAAAATGACCAAAATACTCCTAAAAACAAGACTATGGCCTTGCAATCAAGGTTTTTCAAAATAAATTTGAAATATATCTTATTTCGGCCTTCATAATTTGATAAAATTGATTATAATGGTGATTGTCATGTTTGAGATCATGTTTGAAGTATTGAAATAAATGAATATTGCTCAAAATTAGAAACATTAAATCAAAATGATGATTTTACCCTTGTTTTAGGGTTTTTTAAGAACTAGTTTTGATAAAATACATGCAAACCAACTTTAGAAAAATCTTAAAATTGTTTTTAAGACTTTTAATAGCCTTATGGATATCCTAGAATCTAAAAATCAGGAAGAATTTTGAGAAAAATTATGAAAATAAGGTATTTTGCAAAATAACTCAATTTTTTTGACAAAAAATAAAATTAGTGAAAAAACCAGTTATGGTATTTTGGCCAAAAAGGAGTTCAAAAAGAACTCAAATTGAGCTCATATTGATTCCAAAGCCTCTACACAAGTTTAAAAATCTAATGGAATTGACAGAGTCAAAAAATATTTTGTGAAACTTGACTTATGATAAAAACAGTGGAGATGAAATATTTTAAAACAGGAAATATGATTTTAAAATCCATTTTGGTATTTTGGGTGTTTCAGGGTATAAAATTATTCAATCTTCTCCAAAATTTTAGGAAAAGATTCTAGACATCTCAGGAAACACACCACAGTTTTGAGTGTTGAAAAATATCTTTTGGTTAGTGCTGAGTGGCTTCGGGAAGTCGGGGTTTTTGTTTTTGAAAATAAGCCTGTTCCAAAATCTGGATTTTGTACCAGTCTCGGTGTTAAATCTGAAACAAGAGGCAAACCAACTCTAATAATTATTAAAAATTTAGGGTAAATACTAGACATGTAAGCCAAAAACTTGATTTTTACAGTTTTAAAAAATCGTCTCTCGTTAGAGAGATATAACTGAAACAAGTTGACACTTATTATGTATCTAGTCTGACGACCTATAGAAGCAGATACCCGACTTCTATTTTTGAAAATAGGGTTACAGAACATTAAAAAATCCATTTTTTTTATTGAAAACCAAGAGAATATGCATCATGCTACAAAAAAAATCAGTTTTTTATGACTAAAATAGACAGGTAAAATAAATATAAAACCACGCTGCTAAAAATCAAGACAGATAACTAAGGTAATATTACATGAAATAAACTTGATTTAAGCATTATAAATGATGAAAAAAAATAAAACTAAGGCAATTAAGTATGCTTCAACATATTAAATTATAAAAATATGTATGAACATGATTGAATGAAACAAAAAAATACAGAAAGCATGAAATCAAACTTGCTTTAGCCCTTGAAAGAGGGATTCAATTCATAGGGGAATCAAATCTCATATTTTCTTTGGAATAAACATAAAAAATAATACTCTAAGCTATTTCAATGGATTGAAAACGTGAAAATCATTCCTACACAACATTAGATTGCTTTCTTGAATTGATTTTATGGTTCTTGAATGAAAAGCATGCTTGAAATCAACATGCAAGGGGCGACAATGGATAAAATTGCAAGTAAAGCATTAAAACTAATAAAAAATAATGAAAAAGCTAGAAGAAACTCACATTGGGGAGCTACAGCAATGGAGGAAGGAGAGGTAGCTAGAGGAGAGAAAGAGCCAGAAGAAGAAGATAAAAAGGTGAGGGGTTGACCCCCCTATGCCCCTTTTTATAGAAATTTTTATGTTTGGTTAGAGAGAGTTCTAGTTTAACTAGAACTCCTCATAATTAATTAAGATTAACCATATGGAAGGTGATTTCTCCTAATTGGGTTGACTTTTCAAAACTTTTCTAATTAGACCTAATTGAGTTTTAATTAATCTAAAATAAGTCCAAATGTGACACCACCTATTGTGGGCCCACATTTGATTTTAAAACTTTAAATAAAAACTAAAATAAGGTTTTAAATATGTTAAAATGAAAGTGAGGTTTTAAAACCAAATTTGACTCTAACCTAACTAGGACACAAACTAATCCTAAGCTAACCAAAATACTTTCAAATGTAATGCCACCTATTATGGATACCACTTGTTTTTAGAAAACAATTTTGAAAACCTGAAAATAAAGGGGTTAAAAACAATATTTTCAAAAAGGGTTTAAAACAAAAGATAAGAATCAAAATTCTAAATCCTCTAGAGTCCTAGATGAATTAAAAATCTCTCAAATGTGGCGCCAGGTATGTGGGTCCCGTATTTGAGTTTTCGAAAAGGTTTAAAATAAAGGTCAAAAAAATATTTTTAAAACAAATGGGGATAAAAGCAAAGGATAAAATTTGAGAAAATTAGATTCCTAAACCAACTAAAATTCTAAAACAGAGTCCTAAAAATTTAAAACTCTTAATCTTTGGTTTTTGAAGGACAAACAAAGAGATTCTAAAAGATTTTCTCAAAGATTAGTAAAAATGAACGAAAAGATGAGACCAGGGTCAGAGTCCTAATCAATAATCAACTGGGACTCTAGGATAGAGTCCCAAAATTTAAAAACTCTTAGAATTAAATTTGTTTTCAAAAAATAAGTAAAATAAGAGTAAAGAAATGAAATCAGAGTAGTGTTCTGGACCGACTGAAACTTTGGGGTAGAGTCCTAAAATTTTGAAACTCTACAATAAAGTCCTGAAATTTTAAATTTTGATTTTTTGAAAGATAAATGAAGAAGTTTTTGAAAGATTTTCTCAAAAATGAAGTTTGGGTTAGTCCTGATCCAACTGAAACTCTAGAACAGAGTCCTGATCTGACTAAAACTCTAAAATTTTGATTTCTTTTGAAAGATTGTAAAAGATTTTTTTGAAAACAGATGAAAATAACAATGAGAAATAGAGTCCTAATCCGACTGAAACTTTGTGATAGAGTCCTAGTCTGACTGAAACTCTAAGATTTTTGTCTTTTTGAAAGTCAGATAAGAAGGTTTTTAAAAATAAGTGAAATACAGGAATAAAGGATGAACTCAGAATAGAGTCCTTATCCGACCAAAACTGTTTGATAGAGTCTTAATCCGACTGAAACTCAGAGATTTTGGCCAAAATGAAGGAAATGGACTAGGGATAAGACTTATTCTAGTTTAAAATCAAAATGGAATTTTGAAGAGGTTTAAAAATGTATAAAAAACAGAGTCTTGATCCCACTAAAACTCTGAAATTTGAAAAATTTGGACGAAAGAAAGTATCCATAAGCGACACCACCTAGATGAGTCTCATTTGAGAACTGAGATCAATTAAAATTATGTTTAAAACAAATCCAGATCGCTTTTTAAAGAAAATATTTTGAAATATAAGATCCTGGGGGTTGACAAAAGGAAAATATCGAACTAAAAACCCAGGTTTTTGAAATTAATTTTAAAATAGAAGTTTTAAAACTCAAATCTAGATTGAAGATTTTGAAAAACTAGAGTATTGGTTCTCAAAAATGATATGCAATGCAATGAAATGACATGAAATGGCATGCAATGATACAGAATGATATGAAATGATACAAAATGATATGAATTGAGATACAAAATGCATACCCTGGGTGAGGGATTTGAAGTCTCAGACCCCTGGCGGAGACAAAGAATTAGACATTTATATTCAAAGGCAAAAAGTGATGATTGAAATTGAGCCAAAATAGATATTAAATTTTGAAATATTTGAATTTGGGGTAAAATTTGAGCTCTGAATAGCCCTGGCTCAGATGTCGACCAACTGGTTTCCTAAAGGATTTAGAGAGTGGGTCCCAGTGGCAAGAGAAAAGGGTTTGTAAGCGAAGGTGAAAAATTTGAGCTATTTATAATGTCGCTTTACTTTGCTTCGTGAACAAGGAATAAATGAACCAACGTTTCTTTATAAACGACTTATTCATGAATCAAACATATAACCTGCTTCATCGCAAAAAAGGGTATCGATGTCGAGGAAGGAGACGAGGAAGGAGAAGATGACAGCTACACAACCAGCGATGGCGAATCAGGTGTATATTTTCTAAACATTATGATGAGTTTTTTCAAAATTTGTCTCTTTTATGACGTATATTAGATTTGTGTTGTGTACTGTAGAAAAAAATTTCAATATCGTTTTTTGAATATTCTGCTAATGTCAGTGGAACATCCAAAAAAAGTGGTGCTCAAAAACTCAACAAAGAGCTCTAAGATAATATCAAACAGTTGCAAAACGAATTTGCAGAAGGAAACACTATCAATAATTTTGTGCGTATGAAACCACTATCAGTTATATATTACGTATGCCATGGATATGTATGTCAACACATGCATATTTGTTGTAAATAGACTATATCCGATTTCATCATGCATATTCAAAGTAGCGCAACATCCAATACTTGACGTATCATCACCCCTTATTTCATGGTATATCGGTTCTCTTATATATTTATTTTCTTTTTTGATTTACTCTTGTTGCTTCGTGTTTTAACTTTACTATTATCACTGTTTCGTTCAACAGAGTTTCATTCGCCGATTGCCATACTCCATTGGATTTCAAGATGGACTACCATTTGGGGAAACGATGATCACTGCGGAGACTTTTGGTCAAGTGAAAAGGTAAGTGAAGAAACCTCTTGTCCAAGGTTTAGGCATAACAGTCCTAACACGATTTATACTATCGATTTGTAGGATAATTTATTGATTTGCAGATATTGATTCCTACACTCTGGCAAATTGCTTAACATTGGGTCTTATACGTGATGGATTTACAGAAAAAATAAATATGGTGCTATAACGCATTCGACTTTCACAATGGTTTACATCGTGACAATTTACATTTGGTAAGTTTCCATCTATAAGAGTATCATATCATGTACGGTGGTCAAGAATTTACTTGCTTATGCATTAACCATAGGTGGGATTCGTCAAAGATATTTTGGGTGTCGACATTGGCGAGTGGAGGTTTCGCTCAGCACATGATGTTCCTTTACAAAATAATAGCACTAATTATGGCGTATTTGTAATAAAGTATATTGAAACAATATGCAATGGCCGAGAACCTAATTTTGAAGTTGTATGCTATTTATTATCCTCTATTATTGGGAACTCAATTTATATATTGGTGTCACATTACATTTTTGTTGCAGGATGATATACCTGGATTCTGCATATAACTATATAAAAAATTGACAGAGTTTCTAATTGCAGAAGAGAAAAAAACTCAACTGGCAAGAATATATAGAAGGCAACGAACGACGGGACCCCCAGAAGTAATATGATGTACAGCGACTTCTAACAGATTTTATAGACTATATAACCAAATTTTGTATACAAATTTTATAAGACTGTGTATACAAAATATATAAATCTCTCTGGGTTTAAATAAATAAAATTTCAATTTTACTAAACACGCTAATAAGTTGGATTGTTATTTGTAGTAAAGGCAAATCATTGTTATGTTCGCTCTTTGTAAATGAAAATCATAAAACTAATTAACGTTGTGTACAGTGGAAACGAGTTGTTTTCTATAACGTGATATTCTATAAGTGTAGCACACAAATGTCACTGAACAAATCATTGTAATGATCGACCTTCGTAAATTAAAATTGAACAAGCATTTATATAAGTCTGAAATGATTTGCACAAACATTGATAAACAACTGAAACTATTTGCACAAACATTGATCGTGCACTTTTACAATGATTTATACTCAGGCACAGTGTGATTTTCATCCAGTTGTACCATCGCAAATTACACAATGACGTATGAAGGCTATGTCTATGTCAACGATATTTCCTAATCGCTTTTACGGGTGATTGGGGTTGAGAGTTTAGGGTTTAGGTTTTAGGATTTGGGGTTTAGGTTTTAGGTTTAAGAAGTTTGGGTTTTACTTCAACAATACAAAATGAGTTAACTTCTTAAATACAAATCGATTTCGTTCACAAAAACATACAGAGGCATATCATTCTCGTCGTAACTTCGTAACTACAAATCCACATGATTTACAACTACATTTATATACAAAAAATATTAGTATTTAGTTACAATATCTATGGGAGGATATTTTTGTCAAATGCATATCTATCTTTTAGAGACTCCCATTTTTACAAAAGAGATCCCCAAAACATCCATATCGTTAATCGTCAAGTTTATTTCCTACTACAAAGTGATTCTATGTGCAACTAAGGATACATCCTCTCCAAGAAAATGAGCTCATTAGTAATGACAGCCTACTGTACTATTTTTCTCGGACTGAGGCTGATTCTTAGAGACTCTAGCAATGGTGCACTATTGAGAATATGCTTCACAAACCTCAGCTCAAGCACTCTACCATATTTGTCATGAAGTATATCGAAGATTAGGTAGATATTTTTTTAACTATGAAGCATAGTTTGCAAAAAATGGAGGGTCCAGTTGTAGGAATAGATCAAATAGATGGACATCAATATCACTCCTATCATGCAGAATATCTGTGCTTGCTTCGGTATAGCGACAACGATTGAAGATGATTATGGTCATTATATAAATTTTTCCTCATGGCATGAAACAACTACGTTATCACATCAAACCTAACCTATCAAGCATAGGTAGAAGGACCACAGAAGAACAAAGAAGAAAGAAAAATACAAGGAAGAAGAAGAAGAAGAAAGAGAAGAAGAAGAAGAAGAAGGCGGAGGAGAAAAAAGAAGAAGAAGCTGTGCTGCCGCAGAAAAGAAAGATAAAGAGAGGATAAATAGATTAGGGTTTTAGACCTGGATGATGGGTTAGGTCGGGTCGGGTAGGGTAGGGTTTTATATATAGATCTATATTAGGGTTTTACATTTTGTCGGGTTTTACGCACGTATATACAAATCGACATGATGTTTAGACTTAGTAAAGTACAAATCAATTTACGTAATAGTTGCAAAATGTTATGAGTAAATCATGATATTACATATCGATATCGTTCATATAGACAAACAAAGACATATCATTGTCGCAGTTACTTCATAAATACAATTAGACATCCCGATAATTACCTACTGGTGATGATATTTGTTTTTTTGATAATGATGGTCATGTATTTTATCTAAGCCAAACCATTGTGGTCAAGTAAAAAGGACTAGATTTTTCATAAATGATTTCGGTTCTAAATCACATTGATTTATAGTTTTAAAGTTACCGTGCCAGTGATATGTCTTTATTAGTCTTTGTGAATGAAATCAATTTATATTTATGAAGTTATTGCGACAATAATATATTTTTTGTTAGTCTTTGTGAATAAAATCAATTTGTATTTATAAAGTTAGCTCGATTTATATCGTTGAATTATTCTCGATTTGTTTTTTACTAAGTCTATACATCGTGTCACTTTGTTTATTGTTTTTCTTTTTGGCCATTTATTAATCAGTCATTTCGGCCCTTGGTCATGATGTATTATAATTAGATACTAATATTTTGGATAAATGAATATGGTTGTAAATAACATCGATTTGTATTTAAGAAGCTACGCAACAATGATATATCTTTGTTTGTCTTTGTGAATGATATCAATATATAATATCAGAATTTTCATCAATTTGTAACTGTTACTAAAATATTGTTTTTGTATAAAACGTAAATTGGTATCATGTTGTAAATCACTTCAAAATTTTCATGATTTTTTTCATTGAATTTCGCATCGATTTGTAGACGAGACAACAATTTATCCTTGCACTTTCATCGCGATTTATACTCATGCACATTGTGATTTTTATCCAGTTATACAAATCAATATACACATGGCAAAATATATTACAAATCGATGCAGAAATGCAACATAATAACTTAAAAATTGATATTAACAAACCAAACATTATCTCACAAATCGGTATTATGTTACTACAACCGCGATTTGCAATACATTGCATATACTGAGTGAATGGACGATACCGGATGGGGTACAGGTCCTCCTATACAATATGGATGATACAATATATGCATAACGATTTGTATATGTGAAGGCTAGATAACACAATGATTTTTACAAATTGTATAAGCACTAAGCAACGATGATTTACCTATGGCATCAAAATTATAGCTTTGTATGCTAGATGCGACAACAATTTATACATGTGAATGATACATATTACAATGATTTATACATGTGAAAGATTATTAAACAAAATTCACACGCGATTCTTGTGTTCCATAGCTTTTTGGATGAAGTTTTTTTCATGAACAACGGTCCACAAAAATATTAACAATTTTATTTTTGTGGCTCACGATTCATGAAAATGGCTTCATCCAAAAACTCTTTCTTAATAAGACCATCTAGTGTATAAGTATATTCACCTCCCATTTTGTTAAACTCTTAACAAATTCGACAATGTGGAAATTGGGTCATGCAAAGAGGTATAACAACTAACTTTATGGTAAGACTTATATAGAATTCACACGCGATTCTTGTATTCCATATCTCACTTTCGAATTGATCTTAGCATGTCATGAAACAAAACAATATAAGACACTACATTAAGTTTCACAAGAAATGCAAACATCTTCTCAACATTGATTACATACCAAAAGACTTATAAAACTGAAGCTATCATTCTGAAAAAACTAGTCAGGAGGATTGAAGGTTACAACGTTGGAAGTTACGTCTGTAGGGTATTGCTGCATATTGGAAATTACACAAGTTAGATATTGATAAGCTGCAAGTAATGCAATTTACATTGGAAGCAATATAATATATTACATACCTGTTCATGTGAAGGGCTTGATTGCTTTTGCTTAGAGGTTGGTTATTTCTTAGACCTTTTTTTGCCAACCAATTCTAGTGCACCATTTATCCTCTGACGGCTACGATCAGAGGCTATTTTTTTTTATACCCTTCGCTAGGTGAATTTTTTCATCATAATCTACAATGTTCACTTCTAACTTGTTGAAGATGATGTTTACGCTTCAGCGCAACTTCTCAGGAGTGTTAAGGGAAGCATGATTTTTACCTCTATTGTTTGCTCCCATTTTCTTGAACTGATCTTCATAAGCTGCAACGAACTGATGGTGAATTAACTATACATTTTCAAGTAACTTCCTTGACGATTTTCTCATGTATACATAGGCTTCTTCACTTTTCGATGCCAAATTTGCAATATGCATAAGTGAGATACATAGTTGTTGGTAACAGGAGGCTATGTGACACTTTTCATCAATACCAGATTAACTGACATTATCTGTATCCAACAGTTCAATATTTGCTTGTTTCCTCCATCTTCACATTAAATATGACTCAGGTATTTCTTGTATTTTCTCTTGATTAAGTGTCTTTAATGTATGATGACATAAAATACTTTTGAATTCATATTTTTTGCACGTGCATTCAATTGTTATATTGTCAACATTATATGTGACATGTGCTTCTTGCCTTTTTTGATGCTCTTCAACCTCCCATACGATATGATATTTGTGCATATTCTCGGCTTGCATGCGTCCTTCTATGTTGCAATTCATGACCTGTATAACCTTCTTCTTAATCCATTCAAATACAGTGAGTGTATACATATCTGCAGGCTGCATCAATATTTTCATGCCCAAAGTTACAGAGCATGTATTGAAGTATTTCATATCTTGTTCAAGCTCATTCTGTCTAAGACCATCTATAAATAATTCATATTATTTCATGAAGTGAAACATTGTTAAACATGAATACAAGGTTTTCTTCAGTGTGTCATGCATAGATTCAACTCTTTGTGTGCTTATCATACATGCACAAAAGTATTGTCTTCCATATGCCAATGCCCACTTTTATTTTTCTGCATATAAATTTTGTAACCACAAACAGTCTTAAAGGTCATACATGTGAATCATTTTCTCTTAATTAGACATAAAGGTGACTTTTTCTATGCTCTCAAGTACACACTTTGTAAACTTTTTGTCAAACCCTGTCTTCTAATTAAATAGATGTCCCATGTTCATTGTTGCATTTTGAAATATATGCCACAAATATAGACGATGATGTGCATCTAACTATATATGAGACACTATAGCTGCAATTGCGTGATCACCATCTGTAAGTACAACTTCAGGTTGCTTCTCAAATAACCACTCAAAGCTTTCCATGGTCTGGTCATACAAAAAAATGTCACCTAATATACAACTCTGTGAGTAATAGTTCACTCCAACAAATTGCGCAAATGGCTATTGTTCAGTATTAATCTTCATTGTCGTATAAAAATTAAGCACATCATTGAAGTATTCATAATCTACTTTTGACTTTGAATCTGCCCAAAACATATTCACAGTATATCCATCTTCATTCAGTTGCATTGCACTAAAGAAACCAAAGTCAATGTTTGATTTCTTCTGTAAGTAATCAACCAAAGAACATATTTCTTCATTCTTCATGTTATTTGTTCTCTTCCTTCTCAAGTGGTTTCTTAGAATCATAGGCATGAATGGCACATTCTCACGACCACCATCTATGTGTGTGCAGAAATTGTATATCTTCCTTGGTGCAATGCAGGTGCTATCAACAATTGCATCATGCGCTTCAATTACTTTATGATGTGACCTTAACATATAAGTCATAAATGAAGCAGATAAATCATGGTTATGATCACTTATTAAAGTACAAATTACATATTTCCCATTCAGAAGTCTTATTAACACCATTCTTGTTGGACATCCACATCTCAATCTGGCTTGCTCCTTGTTAAATTTTCACTTGACTTCTTTCAACCTTCCTTAGAACAAACATATGTCTTTTTCACCACGACACCCTGTGCATTTTTTGACCAAGAATACCCTCTAACACTGAAACCAAGTTTTAAGGCATAATCATTATAAATTTTTTATGCAACTTTCTCATTATTAAACTGTGTTCCTTTTACGAGAACAAAGTCAAGTGTACTATCATGTTTATTCCCAGTGCCTGCATCTTTATCAAGTGTATTGTCATGATCGTCTACCTCATTATCGAATTGCATTTCTTCTGCTGGAACATTAGTCAAGAGTGAATCTAATGCATGCACCCTATTATCATATGCATCATTAGTGCACATGTTTACTTCTCCATAACTTTTCAATGATTGAGATAGATTATCTTCATTGCAACCAGGTGATAAGCTCACCACTGTCATAAGCAAGATACCATTTTGCGTTAAACATATACCGATAAGGTTAAGCAAGTCAAGGAAACGATTGAATGAATCACAGTATGAAAGCAACAACTATTTCTTATTTGCTTATACTATGCATCGAGTTGTTATTTACCATGCCAATAAAAAAACATTTTTTCGTATATGTGTTGACAATAACGATTTAATTATATCTATGATGCTATGAAGCGATTTCAATAGAAATCGCTAAATGAGCAACAATTTGAATACGAAAATTGCCACCGTAAGCGCGCAATAATGTATTTCCGCACACATGTTTTAAAAGTCTTTCTACAAATATCTTGCAAATCGATACTAGAAAACACATATCTTACAAATCGACATACATATCACATAATATATTACAAATCGATACGACACTTCAGCATAACAACTTACAAATCGACACTACAAAACACATAATATCTTAAAAATTGATATACATATCGCAAAATATATTATAAATCGATAAAAAAATTCAGCATAATAGCTTACAAATCGATATACATATCGCAAAATATATTTCAAATCGATACGAAAATTCAGCATAATAGCTTACAAATCGATATTAACAATCAAAATAATATCTCACAAATCGGTAGTACGTTACTACAACCGCGATTTGCGATACATTGTATATACTGAGTGAATTGATGATATCAGATGGGGGTAAAGGTCCTTCCTTGCACATGTAAATAAGCATTCTTGTCAACAGGTCCCAGTGTCTTACAAATATCTTTCATTTTCCAACTGTCGAAAGGACAAAATCCACCTGCAATAACAAAACAACACTTAAATGGCACGCACGATGACATACGTTCTTCAACAATAGCATGATGACATGGAAAGGTACTCACGATGCCTTAATGACATTTGTTGGAATGTTTGTGTGTCATTGCTTTCTTCCATATTGCCTAGTGACAATGAAAAAGAAGAGAAAACTGTAAAAAAGAGATGACCGACAAATGCCCCTTGACGTCCACCAATGATCGAACCAGTCGATTGCAAACCCGAGAATATTTTGTAATACAAGGCAGGAACGAGAAGGCGGTAATGTGTTGTAACACAAGCTAAAAACCAAGGCGGGAACTTGTACTCGAGACGACGACAAAGGCTGCTCTGGCGGCAGAAAATAATGGTAAAGGGTGCATCGTCAAAGGGAACTCTTGTTACAGCAGATGGTGTAAAAATTCACTGCTTAGGGCGAAAACGAAATGTTTGGACTTTGAAGAGTTTAACATCATCCTCGACTTTATGGATGAAGGACATTTTTATCTTTTTCTTGAACCGCTTTTCTATTTTTTGAATGAAGGACATTTTTGTTATTTTCTTGAACCGTCGTTTCATGACAAGAATAGCAGGAAAGGGTACTTAAATCTTTGCAATCACACCAGACTTCGATGCTAAGTGAGGTCGACACACACGGGAATATGAGCCCCACGTGCTTATATACGTGGTGCTCATTTGGACCCCCGAACACGCACTGTAACAAACAGTGCATCTTTGGAGGATAACACACAACACCCTCCCCTGTAACGCGGGTGGATACTCAAAAAAATCAACATTGGTGGTGATTTTCAATATCACCTGATTCCCCTTATTTATAAATCATCTGCCTTTCAATATCAAACATGTACCTTATAGCCGTTAATGTGGGTCCTATCAGGGTCAGGGTTACTCTAACATCAATGGGTCGGGTTTGTACCTAGTACCTGACCGCTCAAGTATGGGTACGATAAGTGAGATTTGGGTTGACCTGAACCTGACCCAAGCAATTTGCAAACGGTTTTGGGTTATGATTTTTGCCAGGCACCTGACCTGACCTTTTGGCTGGGTACCCGATCAGAGTATTTTATATGTATTTTTCAGTAAAAGTAAATTTTAAAAATTATGCTAGTCCAGTTTTGGGATTCCATTTTCATGACAAGACAAAAACCCAAGGGCAAACCTGAACCTTGAAATTTGTTATATGGGCCAGTTTGGGTATATACCCTAATGGGTCTGGTACCTGTCCCATTGACAGCCCTAGGGATCCATGCAGAGCTCATGGAAGGTATGCAGCGTCGCTGCAGCAACCTGCCAGATAGCCAATCATTATGACATTTCTCAAGATGTGTGTGCTGTTCATCTCAAGAAATTATGAGATGGATGGTCAACAAAAGTGGAGCTAGCCCCAGAAGGGTTTGGCGTAGTGGGATGGAGGCTCAGGCCGCTAGGCTGGTGATCTAGGTTCAAATCTCATAGGCATCCACCCTTGTGCAAGCTGAAGCGTGCGTGGTGACTCTCTTGGGGCAAAGGTAAGCCCACTGAGTTTTAGGATAAGAATGAAGGGTGGTTTTTCTGTGTAAACATAAAACAAAAACAGAAGTGGAGATGCATGCATAAACACTGCATAACAAAAGACTGGCCCTCATACCAAATAACCATTTGAGTCAACAGTACCCTTGTTGGTACAATCGTCAAAAGTCCATTAATGTTGTTCATCCAACCACTACACAACCGTCCGTTACAAATGATCTGAATGCTGTTCATTTAAAACATCAACCACTCTCAAATTTTTTGTGAAGCCCATCAAAGCAATAATGTATCTAACCCTTGTCGTCCGATGCTGTCCACCATTCGTCATGATGGACGAACGGCATTAGAGGGATCTTGATGGTGCTATCAAGGGAAGACCCTATCCATGCAGTGCATTTACAATTGGATGATCTGCAATTATTTCTTAAACTTTTTTATTGCTATCGAAGACCCTATCTAACTTTTTGATTGGTTTGCTACAAAAAGGTTAAAAGCATTTTGAACTTTTTTCAATGAGACCCACCCCCTTCAGAGTTCAGAATTTTTTCTTAAAAAGCCACTTGTCTTTCGCACCACAAATAGAAAGATGGAAGGCACATGGAGGAAGGTTGGTGTGTCTGTGTTTTCAATTAAGAAATGCAATGACCTTTGCAATAGTGGGACTACCAGTTGCTTGCCACCACTCAAGAGGCTTCTATCAATGACGCGATTTCTCTTTCAACATCTCTCTCTCTCTCTCTCTCTCTCTCTGAAAAATAGCAATTGCCAAAATTGTTTTAAACCTAATGGATTTTTCAAAAACACCTGAATTCGTATGATCTTAGCCATCGTTAACCATTGGTCGTCAAGGTGTATTCTTAAAATACCAATATATAAGGCCATGGCAACAGAGGCGTGGTTTGGCAATAAGCCAATTTAATAACCATTAGTATATAAAATGATTTCTTTCACTTCTGGATTCTAAATAATTTTATTAGGAATCAATATAAGTATTTAGGGTCATTTCTTCACTTTGCTCTCTACTTCTAAGTTCATAATGTAAATTGAATATCATATTGTATAGCATGTGATTTGTATTTCATGATGTTCACTCGTATGTATGATATATGTCATACTTGGATCCGACTTTATAGGCAAAATGCTCTCAAAAGGCTAACGATGCCAGAGCGATTATGAACGAAGAATACAAACGCACACTTAAAGGGATCCAACTTCATGGGTGAAGTGCTCGTAAGTAACAATAATACCAGAGTAATTATTGAATGAGTGAGTACATATATCATGAAACTTATGGCTAACAAAAATGGTATGCAAGCAATCAAGCCTAGGATGCTTACAGGAGGCATATACAATGCTAAATCCTCCTTAATAAAGAAATCTTTGTTACACATTTAGAACTATGCTTATTTTAAAAGGGATAAGTGGTATACCTCTGATGGACAATGTTGTCAATGGAACATACTCCTTGAGTAACAATAACTCGACGTCCTTAGTCATCGGAGGTAGGGGACTAGAACTATCGTAAGTTTGTCCTAGGTTGATAGTTTTTGCACTTCTATAAAAAGTTAGGATGCATCCATACTAAAACATGCCCCAAAAAAATCTCGCTCGATCATTATATCGTTCTCTATGGCTTTTGTGACAAGCTAGTCGTATGAGTTGCTAAAATACATAGAATAATAAACCTTTGTACGGTCTCGGTCCTGTCTCAAAGCTACCTTTGTGGGAGTTAAATATCAAAATAAATATCTTCATGCTCAAACTGGTTATTATTATGAATACCTGCTTGATGAAATGTGAAAACTAACTTGCATTATATTCAGGATTTATTGAACTCATGCTTTAACTGTACTCAAGCTTTTACAAAAAGAAATTTTGTAAGAATTGCCACATGGGAGAATTACAAAAAGAATTTTTGAAAAAGTATTTTCCTATTGGCAAGACAAATAAGTATTGAAAAGATATTACTAGTTTTAGTCAAATCGAGGGAGAACAATTCTACGAGACCTGAGATAGGCTTAAAAAACTACTCAGAAAGTGCCCAAATGGCAGTTGGTGCAGTATTTCTATGATAGCCTAACTGAGAAAGATAGGCAAATGGTTGATTCCTTGTATGAGAGCATATTCATGCTCAAGAGCGAGGATGAGACATGGGTCTTATTTGAGACATTGAATAAAAATTCAATGCACAATGCTGCAGCTTCGTGGCATCGAGAGCAGATCAGGCAATATCTGCGACTGGGGGACCAAAAAAAGAAGGGATGTATGAGATAGAGTCATCCCTAGAGCTGCATCACAAGGTTGACATGCTGACCCAGAAATTGGATCAGCTTCTTTCTGTCTCTTTCCCAGCTCAACAGGTGTATGCTAGCCCAACACACTAAATTATGGATTGTCCCGTGATGCCACAATACTCTGAATTTGTCTAGGAATAAGTTCAAACGTTTCAAGGTTTCGCTAGGCCTGTCAATAACCCCTTCTCTCAGACTTATAACCCAGGATGGTGAAACCATCCCAATTTTTCGTAGAGAAATTCACCTCCTGTTCCTGCCCAGACACAGGGTAGACCGGGTAACTACCAACAAAGTTACCTAAGACTCATATTCTCATAGGCTCTACCCCAGTTTAGCCAACCTTCTCCCCAAGAACCTACATCAAGCCAGTCTTTTCACGAGAACCTCCTTGAGGCATTTTATGATATCAAGGTCAACCTTAACTCCCACACACAGTCAATAGCGAAGCTAGAGACTCATATGGGACAGTTAGGGATGGCAGTGGATCGGGGGATACCGAGCCCCCGCCTCGCCCCATTTGGACCAGGGATGAAGGGCATCAAATGGGGATGAAGGCAGGGATGAAGGTTAAAATCTATCCCCATGCGGGGATGGAGGCCGGGATGAACTTACGCTTTCCCCCACTCCGCCACATCTCTGTCTCAATCCCCACCTTTCTCCGCCTTGCCCTGTCCCTAATCCTTTAAGGAATGACTATAGATCGAGGGAAAACAGGGCCTCGCCCTGCCTCACCCCCGTTTGAACCGGGGATGGAAAACACAAAACAGGGATGAAGGGGGTGGAGGTTAAAATCCATCCCCGTGCGGGGATGAAGGCGGGGATGAAGGTTCAAATTTTGAAATGAGGTGGGGGTGGAGACCTTATCCCCCGCCTTAGCCCGGTCCACTGCCATCCCTAGGGGCAGTTGGATGAGACTTTGAGCAGGCGTAGCGAGGAGTGTCTCCTGAGTCATCCTATTGTCATCCCGAGGGGCAAGGAACCCATGCACTCTGGCCTGCACATGACTAAGTCACATCAAGGCCAAATCAGTTATGACCTTTCAGAGCGAGAAGGAAATCCACCTAGTTCAGGAGACGACTAAGGAACCCCAGAATAGGACTATAGGCCAGTCGAGTTATCCTGTCAAGCCCAAGGAAAATAACAAGGGCTTACAACCTGAGCCATCTACTTCCTACATACCTAGAACCTCATTTTCTTAGGCTCTAGAGAAGTGTAAACCCTTTGGCAAGCAGAGAGTGAAGATGAACGAGATTGCTTGAGTTATTCAAGCAAGTCCATATAAACCTCCCATTGCTTGATGCCATACAATAGGTTTTCACCTATGCAAAGTTCCTCAAGGTGCTTTGCACTCAAAAGCAGAAGTTGAGGTCTAGTATACCCAAATGAGTATATCTGACTGAGCAGGTGAGTGTGGTGCTATTACATCATACTCCACCAAAGCTCAAGGACCCAGGGCACCCATTATTTCATATGTCATAGGAAACATCACCATCGAGGGTGCTTTGCTCGATCTTAGGGAAAGTGTCAATATCTTACTGGGTTTCTTCTATGATGCATTTGGGCTTAAAGATATGAAGCCTACATCAATGACCCTGCAATTAGCAGATAGATCTGTCAAGGTGCCGCGAGGGATACTTGAAGATGTCTTAGTTAAGGTGTTGAACTTTTTCTTCCTTGTCGACTTCATAATTTTAAACATGGAAGGTATGGATCATGTCCGACAGACGCCCATCATTTTGGGATGACCTTTCTTAGAGACAATGAATGCTTGCATAAACTATCACATTGGAGCCATGGACATGTCTTTTGGCAACAAGAAGATGAGACTAAACATCTTCAATGCTGCCATGGGGCCTGCAAGCGAGGAAATTTGTTTTCAGGTGGACATTAGCTAGGACTTGGTTAAAATAGAGCTGTTGTAGATGTCGAATGACCACCCTCAAGATGAGAATGATGTGATGCTCTGAGAAGATGAGTTTGAGTTGTATAATGTGATGGTGGTCTCACCAGGCGAGAGATGATTGGCCTCAACTTTTGAGCCCCTTCTGAACCTAGTAGAGTTACCTTTCAAACCCTTAGTAGAGTGTCCACCAGTCCTTGAGTTGAATCCCTTACTGACTCTGCTCAAGTATGCCTTTTTAGGTGACCAGCAGACACTCCCAGCCATCATTGCATCGAACCTGATAAACGATCAAGAACGTCAATTGATTCAGGTCCTGTAAGAGCACAAGATGGCTATAGGGTGGTCTATTATGGATTTGAAGGGGATTGACCCCTCCTTTTTTATGCATAGGATCATAGTGGATGAGGGTGCTAAACCCTCCCGAGAGATGCAAAGGAGGCTGAACCCAAGTATGAAGGAGGTGGTGAAGAAGGAGATGATAGAGTGACTGGATGTAGGGATTATTTATCACATCTCTGATAGTCAGTGAGTGAGCCCTACGTAGGTTGTTCTCAAGAAATTAGGACTTACCTTGAGGATGAATGAGAAAGGAGAGCATCCATATGAAAACCACCAGAAGGTGGTGAGTCTGCATAGACTACATGAGGTTGAACAATACGATAAGGAATGACCACTTTTCGTTACCATTTATAGACCAGATCCTTGAGCGACTCATAGGCCATCGTTACTTTTGTTTCCTGAATGGATATTCAGGTTACAATTAAGTGGTCGTTCACCCTGAAGATCAGGAAAAGACCACTTTTACCTGTCCTTATGGCACCTTCGTATTCAGACGTATGTTGTTCGGGCTATGCAATGCCTCGACTACTTTTCAAAGGTGCATAATGGCCATCTTTTCGGACATGATGGATGACGACCTAGAGATCTTTATGGATGGCTTCTCTGTCTATGGCTCATATTTTGAGAATTGTCTTCAAAAGTTAACTTGAGTATTGAAATGGTGTATGGATACAAACTTGGTTCTTAGTTGGGAGAAGAGCTACTTCATGGTGAAACCGGGAATAATGTTGAACCATATCGTGTCCTAGAGGAGCATTACGGTAGATAAGATCAAGGTGAAGACCATTGCCAAACTTACTCCACCTACCTCAATACGCTATGTCTGTTCATTCTTAGGGCATCATGGATTTTATGGAAAATTCATTAAGGATTTCAACAAAATATCTCAGCCCTTATGTGCTTTACTTTTAAAGAAGATGCCCTTCCACTTTGATTCAGATTGCATGTAGGTTTTCCTTACGCTTAAGGAAGCCTTGATTTCAGCCCCAATCTTGCAATCTCTATATTGGGCATTTCCATTCGAGATAATGTGTGACGCATCCGATTACACAGTAGGATTCATTCTTGGCCAAAGGATTGACCAAAAATCATATATGATCTATTACGCTAGTAGAACCCTTCCTGATGCACAGCTGAATTATACCACTATAGAGAAGGAATTGTTGGCAGTAGTGTTCATAGTGAAGAAGTTTCGATCATATTTATTGGGCTCCAGAGTAGTCGTCTACTTGGATCATGCCACTTTATGGTATTTGATGAGTAAGAAAGACACCAAGCTGTGACTCATCTGATAGATCTTGTTACTACAGGAGTTCAATCTTGAGATTCAAGATAAGAGTGGTAGTGAAAATGTAATAGCAGGTCACCTATCGAGACTGACAGTGGAGTCATCCCCTCAGCTAGGTCCAAACAATGACTTCTTTCCAGATGAATAGATCTTGAATGTTCAACATCTTCCCTGGTTTGCTAATATTATCAATTCTCTAGCAACCGAAAAACTCCATGCGCAATGGAGCAAGATTATGAGAAATCGGTTTATGGTGCTGGTAAAGCATTATTTCTAGGAGGATCCAGAACTGTTTAGATTGGGTGCAGATCAGGTGATTCAGAGGTGTGTGCCTGAGGAGGAGGTCTATTCCATTCTGACCTTTTGTCATTCCATAGCTTGTGGAGGTCATTTTTCTAGCAAAAATATGGTAGCTAAAGTCTTATAGTCTAGATTTTGGTGGCCTACACTGCACAAAGACTCACACGAGTTTTATCGCAGATGTTTGTGTTGCTAGCAGATGAGGAACATATTCAAGAGGGACATGATGCCTCTAATCCTCATCTTGATTGTTGAGATCTTTGATGTTTGGGGGTAGTGCTTAATTTAATTAAGCACATCTTTAGTCGGTTCGGTATGCCATGCGCCATAATAAGTGAGTGGGAAAAGCACTTCAAGAATGTGCAGATTGCTTATCTTCTAAAGAAGTACTCTATACAACACAAGATAGCCACCCGTTACGACCCACAGACCAGTGGCCAAGTTGAGGTCTCCAACAGAAAGATCAAGAGGATCTTGAAGAAGATGGTCAGGCTAGACTGTAAGGACTGGTCCCAGCGCCTTGATGGAGCATTATGGGCATATAGGACTACCTACAAGACTCTGATTGGCATGTCCCCCTATCGCCTAATCTTTGGAAAGGCATGTCATCTCCTTGTTGAGTTAGAGCATAGGGCCTATTGGGGGATCAAATCATTCAATTTTGATTTAGCCCAGGCTAGCAAAGGGCGAAAACTATAATTGAGTGAGCTTTAAGAACTTTATAGTGAAGCATATGACAATGCCAAATTTTACAAAGCACGAACTAAGGCCTTCCATGACAAGCATATCCTTAGAAAGAAATTTGTGCTCGGGCAAAAAGTTTGGTTGTTCAATGCAAGGTTGTAGCTCTTTTGAGGAAAGTTTTGATCCAGATAAGATGGCCCGTTTGTGGTTCATATTGTATTTCTTTATGGTAAAGTTACTTTAATGAACCCCAAAATGGGCAAGCTTTTCAAAGTAAATGGACAAAGGCTAAAGCCTTATATCTTAGACCTTGGAGAGTGATAGGACATTGAGTCCATCGATCTTATCGACTGCGAGGGTTAGCAATTTCTGAAGTCTGGCTGAAGACTTAAAACTTAGTGTTGTATGAGAGGCAACTCATGGTAAATAGGATGATTTTTCTGATTTTGGTTTGCTTTAGATAGAATTAGGATAGAGTCATGCATATATTATGATTTGATGTGCTTCAATGTGTATGAGTTTTTTGTTTGTAGAATATAGGGCATTGAGGAGCCCTGCATGTGCATGGTAGTGCAGAATGAGGCATCTTATCAAGTGAGTTCTAACATACATATTAGGTCATATCTCTCCTTTTTCTCTTTCGTGTTGTTCTTTGTATGCACTTATGCATTCATATAATTTCATTTAAACATGAATAGTGCCACTAAGGACAGTGACATTCAAGCATGGGAGGAAGGTATGATGTATACCTCAAAATTTTTTTGTCCATGTATTAATTTTATTAAAACTCATAAAATTAGACATTTTCAAGTAATTTTTAACTGTTTTCACATGTTTTTGACATTTTGAGATGATTTTTAAGCCCCATGTAGAAATTTTTCCGAAATGGATTTAGATAAATAGGTTATTTATGTGGCTTTTGAAGAAAATACTTATTTATAATTGTTAGATTCTACTTTGATTTATATGGATGTAGATGCACTGATATTTTTTAAAAATGAACAATGTTAAAAAGCAAAGAAAAGAAAGAGCACATGTGTAGTATTTTGATTTTCGTAGTTGTTTCGTCCTTAATAGTTGGACTAGGGCACAAGTTGAAGTGCATGCGCTCATATGAATAGAATACTTAGTAGCTGGGTTCAAACACGAGTTGAAGTGTTTGTGCTCACGCGAATAAGGTACCTAGGACTATCAAAATTTTCTGTCTAACCGACACATTAGGCCTTTTGGATTCGAGCAATTAAGTCTGAGGTATTCTATGCCTGGTTCCCTAAAGTCATTTGGCTTGGGAGCTACTGGCCCAAAGCTCACTACATGGATCCATTAGAAAGCCCGATCAGTAGAGACGTTGCAAATGAAAGAGAGAAAAACTATGAGTAGCTATGAAAATCTAGAGTATAGTGACAGGAGTGATTAAGTTTGAGGGACACTCTATGTCTAGTGCCCTAAGGTCGTCTTGGGAGTCACTAGCCTAAAGCTTGTTACATGGCTCACGAAATCCGAAAATTGACATAGTGCTCACAAAAAAAAGATAATAAAAGATTAAAGAAAAATATATCTTTGAAATTTTTGCAAAACTGTGCAGAAGCATTTGTGTAATGATAATAGATAATGACATGAGTAGGCAAGTTTTTCTAAGAATAAAGCATAGTTATACAACTATACCACTGGGGTTCGAACCTGCAATGTCCCAACACAAGGTGACCTGCACTAACTGCTCCTGCCAGACAAGCGGAGACCCGTTGGTAGGACATAAAATGTTATCAAGCTACTTTCTATCTCTTTTCATTCTCTCTATGACAGCAAGGATCCCATAATTGTATCAACATCAATGACAATAGAATTTAGTTATTTTCAGCAGTCTGGTTGCTAAGTGATCATATATGCAGGACTGGCTGAAAGCATTTGAAATTGTAAGATGTTTAGCTTGTTACTAGTTAATATTTTAAGTGATTAGAATCACGAGATCTTGCCTTATAACTTAATTTTAATGCAATGCAGGTTCCTATACAAGTAAACAAGCGGTTGGCATACAGTTGGAATGCAAGTAGCTGAGCCAAAGAAACTTAATTTATATACCCGGGTTCTTGTATTAATCGGACCTTCGGGTCCGGACCCAAACTTTAATCAGGTCTAATTATTTGTCACCAAACCCAGACTCTAAAGGGTTTGGTCTGGGTCAGGTCCAGGTAAAACCAACCGGTTGACACCCTTACTTGCGGCAGTAATTACGCAAATATATTTTCTCCACAAAACCAATGGGAGCTCCACTTGTATGGTTGGAGCTAAGGGTGGGCAACCGGCCTGCCCGCCCGCCCGCCCGCCCGCCCGCCCGCCCGATGGATCAAGCTGACCCGGCCCACCATGGGCCAGGTTTGGGCCATGATTTTAGGTTCGGGCTCGTTATGTACTGGGCCGAAACCTGGCCCATTATATAAGTAGGCTGGATTCGGGCCAGCTCGCAGGTTACCGAGCTGGGACGTGGGCCTGAGTTATTTATTAAATTTTTTAATAATATAAAAAATTTAAAAATAAATTTTTACATAGTAACTTGAAAGACTATTATTATTTATCTATAACTTGCTATTTGTTAATTATTACTATTTATCTAATTAGTTGCACTAATTAAGAATTAGTTGCACTAATTAAGAATTAGTTGCATGAGAACTTGCTATTCTATCATTAACCCGTATTTTCAGTCAAGCATTTATGCATTTTAGCCCAATGCCCACCCCTAGTACGAGCAGTTGGCGCACCTCACCTTGTGTTGGGAAGTCGCAAGCTCAAATCCCAATGGTATGATAATTGTGTATGAAATGTGACGTGTTAAAGTTGTATATATCACTGTTGCATGATAGTCCATGCTTAATGAATAAAAAACAGACTAGGATATTCAAAATCAAACCATGCTTTGGTTAGAGTAAGCTTTTATCATCAGGACATTAGGTAAGCCAAGAAACATGCCAATATATTCTATTATTTTCAGCAACAGTAGCACAGTTGTGCATAAGGTGGCGGAAAACGATGTTTGTACCACCATGCTTAATGCAATGGGCTCAGCTTTTGTGCATTCTGTGTAGTAGGTAGGTAGAGAAGCATGGTTTTGTCGACCCGCTTGTTGCCCACATATGCATAAGCTTAAATATGCCGTTTGATATATATATATATATATATATTAAAAAATCAATGATACATATTATACCAAAAACTTGATTAACTAAAAATCAAGATTTTTTGTCAAATTGATTTAATTCAAAACATGATTTAATTTAGTAAATAAGCAATGATAAACATATCTAAAGATTTAGAATAAGCAAAAAAAAACTTGTGCAAATATGCTTTTTAAAGAAGTATGGGAGATACTGGTAGAAACACCTAGTGCACGTCACCTTGTGTTGGGACGTTGCAGGTTCAAAACCCAATGGTATAGTTGTATAACTGGTAGGGGTCTGCCCATAGTGACAAACGTTAAAAACAACAATCATGTTTTTCAAAAACTCACAAGAATTTGAAATTTTTTAATAAATCTTGCATTTTTGGCAAAATCTTGACAATAAAAAATAAATAAAAATTATTTATAAATAAAAATACAAGGGTTTTTCACAATAAATACCCATTTAAAACATAAATATCACATTTAAATCACGGTATTTATGTTTTTTCATATCTCATGATATTTTGGAAATTTCGTGAGAAATAATCATTTTAAACTTTTAGGTACTTTCTTGTGATATTATTGTGAGATTTTCATAAATCCTTCCATATTTGTCAATATGGGTCTGCCTCTAACCCCACCTTGCCTTTCAAAAATAAATGTGGAAAAAATGGTACGTAGATAAAGTTATATGTATATATGTAAATGTTATTTTCATTGTTAATGAGTTATTTTGGTATCTTCTTGAATTTTTTAAGTTCCTGACACCTTACTTTTCCTGTGAAAACAGATGTTTCCTTGAAGCTCTGCCAGTGCCAAGTTGTAATGACATGCAATGCTATGTAATGCAATGAAATGGTATGTCGAGTGCATGCAATGACATATAAAATGTAGGTACGGGATGAGAGTAAAAATTTAGGGTGTTTACATATGCCCCTCTTTGCTACTAAGCCGGTATAGGGCCGAGCTTAGTGGCAAACAAAAACACACCAAATTTGGACTTATAAAAAAATATCCCAGTTAGGAGAATCTGACCGGGTATGAAAGAATTAGTTTAGCTAATGGTGGTAGATATGGAATGAAGAATAAATAAGAAAGAATTTACTTCAAAAGAAGTAAGATTCAGGTTTTGCCCTTAGCCTGGATAGGACGGAAAATACCTCGTGTAGAAACAAAGCCCAGGTTTAACCCTTAAACTGACCGGGAAATGAAATACCTCCTTAGAGGAAGCTCAGGTTTGTACCCTTAACCTGATTAGGCAGAAATGAAATACCTCATCAAAATGAGGCTCGGGTTTAACCCTTAACCTGATTGGGTGGAAATAAAATACCTCATCAAAATGAGGCAAAGGTTTAACCCTTAACCTGATTGGGCGGAACATGAATGGAATTCTCGAAAGAAGAGACCATGATGGAACCTTCGGATTTTGCACAATAAATCCAACAGAGGTTTTGCAAAAGGATGAAAATGGGGTTTGATTTTGGGCGCCTCATTGCTGAGACTAAATAACTTTTGAAATTGGTGACCTTTTGCAAGAAAATGATTGGTGGCTTAACCTCAAGCCGAAATTAGACTGTCTATGGTGGGACAATGGGGACATAGGGAAGTGTGCAAATCTGAGAGCCTGTGTGCTCAGATTATATCAACAGAAGGGAAGGAATCTTGAAAACTCCCGTTATCAAGTCCTAAAAGGGATAACAACTGATGTGAGGATACGCTAAAGATGAGCCTCAAGCTCTCGCTTCACGCCAGGATAACTAGAAAATATTGTCAAAATGTTGAAAATTATTGTTGATTTAAAATGATTGAAAATGATACACATTGTTTTGAAAATATTTCCTCTTTTCTACCTGAAGTATTACCTTCGACTGGGCTTAATTTCGTAGAATCAGAATTCGAATTCAAATTGCTTGTGATTGGCTTTCTTTCAAGGAAGCTATCAATTTCCTTGATATGAATAGAAAAGAGAGTATTCTTGATATTGTGAAAACAATTGGTGAAAGGATATTGATAAAAGAATTTTATAAAATTAAAGAGGATTCTTGGCATATTCGACGGTTTGATATCCTGGGATTCTTTTCTCAAAATGGTCTTTCTGCCTGTACTCTTTTTTTTTCTTTTTCTTTTCTTGGCAGAATTGGAGCTCTCTTGGGTTTTTGGGGATTACATCATCCTTCATTTTGGAGATGTCCTGACTTTTCTCTTTTTTTTTTGGAAGGGCACGTCACAAACTCCTTCATCTCAGAGATGTTCAGATCCTTCTTTTCACTTAGGTTCAAATTGTGAACACCCCAAAATTTTCAGAATTTTGTAAATATTCCTTTTTGCCCCTAGCCCCCATTTTCTAAGTAATTGAGTCGATTTTGAGCAAAAATTCCACTTTATTTCTCAGATTTTACTGGAATCAAATCCATTCTATATATCTGACTCAATTTTGGATTCAGATCTAGTGTTAAACCCCAAATATGAGCCTCATTGTCCAATTTTAAATTTGAAATTACAAAAATACCAAAAATACTTTCTGAAAGGCTCAGATAGTCCATCGAGTGTCCATTTGGGTCCACTGTCTGTATTCCTCGATTCGTGATCTAAAACTTGAATACTTTCTCAAAATCTTGGATCCGAACTAGTTTTCTAAAGAAATTTCCAAAGAATAACCCGAATTCTCAGAAAACACTTCTTTTGTAAATATTTTTAAATTTCACAAAATTAGTTTAAAATCCTTTAGTTTTTAGAGTTTTATTTCAAAAACACAAAAAAAAATACAGAAAACATGAAGAAAAAGAGCAAAAAAATACAAAAAGAACAAAAAATAGAAAAAGAAAATAAAAAAATGGCTTTTAAACACCCTTTTTGAAAAGAAATTGTAAAAGAGCCCCCTTTTTGAAAAAATGTAAAACATAGGGAGCCACCTTTTTGAAAAAGCACAAGAAGAGGAGGGACCTCCTTTGAAAGAAGCCTAACGACCTCCTGTTATAAAACAGGAGGCGCAGGGTCCCCGATTTTCCATCCATCTTCGACCCTTCCATTGCCTATAATCATCATCTGCTCCTCCTTTCACAATTCCTGCAAGCAAGAGAAACCAAGCGAGCTTCCCCTCTGTTTCCACCGAAGTATCGACTCCCTCTTTCAGGATTTCTGCAAATCGCTTTTGTAAGTACCTGTCCCTTTAGTTTTCCTCTGATTTTCTTCCTATTTTTCCTGCTTTCAACCCCCATTAATGCACCCTTGAGGGAGTTGGGTTGCTTATAGCAATATTAACCCCTCTCTTGTGCAACAGCAAACAGAATGATCCTATTCCAACAAGTTTTCTGTGTTATTTTATGATTTGTATTTTCGTTTGTATTGTAATTTTTTCGATGCTTTGTTCCATTTTGGTAAATTGGGTAGCATTTGATCTCCGTTTGGTTTCTTATTTTTGTTATTTTCAAAAAATTTTCCCCATATTGACCGTCTGTTCTGTTATGTTGATCTTAATTTCTTGTTCATACCAGATTTTTTGTTTATTAATCAGTTACGGGTACATTTGTTCATCTACATCTTGATCTGATTTAGTCTAATCTTTTTGTGGGGTTTCGGAAATCCTCCTCGATGAATCCATCTCTCAGCGATCCTTGTTAATGGATCACCATTATTGTTGCTTCCTGAGAAGGATTGAAATGTGATTGTCCATCACCCAATCCATCTGGGTTCTCTACATTTGCATCTGTGGATTTAGATATATGTTTGGTCATATCTCTGTTGTGGCATTTGGGTAGCATCATTTCAATAGCTAAGTCAATCCTACACCTGGAGTGAATTTTCATTGCAACATCCGATCTAATCTAATATCAGATCGGGTTTACCCCAGCAATGGTCTTCCACCAATCACGTGTTTGTTTGTTGATCTCATTTTTTTTTCTTTTTTTGGTTTATCTTAGGCATTATTACTTGCTATCAAAATTATCTAGAACAGATTTGATTGGAAATTTCTGTTATGCTTTTGGTCTATTTGCTGCAAGATCGTGCCCTGAGGCTTTTGACTCTAAAATAACAGATGCCTTGATTTCTGGTTTTGTCATAAACCATGTTGAGCATAGCCTCAACAAGGATTTATCTGATGCACTTCAACCTCTCATTCACCCATCAGACATAAGTTTTGTAAAAGGTGATTCATGGCCAAACCCACCTCACTTTCATTCATTTTCTTCTAATATACGTCTGGAGTGTTTACTGCAAACAACATTCTTTGTTCCATGAGCATCTGCATATCATCACTTGTCATAGCATTCCATCAGCTACACCATTCCATTTACTGAAACATTCCATCCATGGCACCTTCGTTAGCATCAGATAGGTTTAACAGTATTTACATAACACTCGTTGCATTGCATGTCTTAGGTTGAATTAGGTTCTTGACTTGTTGCGTATTACATCATCTTTGTACTTTAATACCAGCCATTTACATAGCAGATGATGTATTTTTTATTCCATTGTTGTTCTGATTTGATTCTCGAGTTGGCATATCTTGTTTTGAGCATTAGCATTTGTGTATTACTATTTCTTGAATCACTCCTGGTTGAATTCAATCGTGTATCATTGTGCATTGCATATTGTGAAGGGTGACAACATCCTTATATAATTTTTTTGACAATGGAATGGTAGAGTTGGTGAAGTCATTAAATCTCATTTACCCTGCAACATTGTGAAAACCAAGAAGACATGCCACTGGGAAAGTTGGGATGGAGACGTTTTGATGAAGGACCTCCCAAAAATTGGCAATCTGTGACCTCATCTGTAAGGCGCCATTTGCTTGTCGTTGTGGCTTCTAAGGGCCAACTCTATTTGAGACCTATGGACATGAGTGGCTGGAGGGCCATATGCAGATCTGTTTGTAATTCAGAGGCAAAATCTAGATTTTTTTTTCTAAATTCCTTCAGTGTCTTTCAAAAATATAACTGCAAACCCATGTTTTCAATCATGCTTCCAAATGAAACAGAAGGTAAGGATTTACCCCAAATCTGCTAAAAGGCACCAAAAGTTTAGATCCTTTCATCCAAACTTACAGCGTGAATGCAAAGTAACCAGTCACGGTCCTTTGGGATGCTACCAAAAGGCTTAATTAACCTCGTGGCATCGTGATTACACCAAGATATATGTCATCCTTTGCCTTTTGCAACTGCAAAAGGTGTCATTTTCTGTCTCTGCAGGCAATCAGGGTGGATTTGTGGGAAGGATTTGTAAAGCTAGCATGCTGAATCTTTCACCTGGATTCTATGAGAATTTTGGGAAGTGTTGCAGATGATTCCCCAAAATCTGGTGATTCGGTCTTCACCCAAAGTGCTCCACTGCCATTGTTCGGTTCACTTAATTGGGCACATTGAGCTTTTACATGGTTAAGGGATACCATTTGGATTTGATCAAATTTTGGTAGGAACAAGCCTCAGTTATAGTTTGATCAGAGAAACTGATACATTGTCACCTGTTGCTTATTGTAAGTTGTATACCCCTGCTACATCCAAATCACCTCATGGGTCCAACATTTTATTCTCTTGCACAAGTCCTATATTAGCCCCAACATGTAGCACCTTCCAAAACCCCACTACACCTCCATTTCCTGTTGTAGCTCTCAAACCCCATTCACCTATACACATCTCCACCATTGCCTATACCCTTCAGCACTACATCTCCATGTAATCATCCACTCCTACACAGTGCACATGCTGAATGATGTTTTTCTTGCATTTTCTGCAAACACCACTATTCACCTCACCTTATGACAACTTTACCCCATTCCAATCTACCGTATCCTCATTTCCACTTTTCCAGCAATCTTTAAACCTTATATCTCCTGTATATCTTTAGCTCTCACAGCATTGCCAACATAGTTTAACATATGTTGTTGTTATTTCAGCATAGCATGTACATATGCTTAGCTCCAGCCTTAGCATCCTTCACAACCTCCATTATCCCTCTTTTGAACCCATGCCCTAACCACATATGCACCCAGCTTAGTGCCATCCTTTGTGCTCCCTGTACATAGGTGAGCACAACAGCCCAGGGGTTGTTGTGGCTCATAATACCTCTTTCCCTAGCACCCCCAATACTTACCACCCTTGACCTATTGCATTCCCTATGCTGCCCTACTATCACAACATCTAGATCATTCCCCTGTAAGTTTTATCATGTTCATAAGCATCTCTTCATTCTCATGTATATTTAGGCATGCATATCCTCATATGCATAACCAGATGCATTTAGCTATATGCATCTCATAGGCATCTTAAATTCCATTTCACCATTTGCCTTCTTGATATCATGAGATATTGCCATCTCTTTTTCATTCGTACTAATCTGCTTAGTTTTGCAGGAAACGTAGGGAAAATGTTATTTCCTCTCTTAACTTAGAAATTGTAATTTCGATTTCAGAGTTGTAATAGCTAGGATATTAATGAAAATGTTTACATTTCCTGTATTAGATTAGGATGTATGAGCATGCATATTTTCTAGAGATGTTTTTTTCATATCAATTCTCTCTTTTATTCTAAAAATTTACAAATGGGAACACAAATGGCACGAGCACCATTCTAATAAAAGGTGATTAAATCCTAAGTTGACAATTTGCATTTATGGCCATAGTCAAAATGTGAACAAAACTTAAGGTTTTCATCTTTTATAGAATAACATTGGATCCACACTGGATCTCTTTCAAAAATCATCATATTTCCTAAAAAAAAAATTCTTTATGAGAGTTTAACTTGAAATTAACTTGAAATATATATCAATGGCCATAGTCAGGATATATTGAGAGTTAATTTCATTTCAAACTCTATAAAAGCACCAAATGTATTTTATTCTTCATCTGAATTTAAATATGATTATTATATAATACATTTTATGGTCATAGTCAGAAATGTATTATATTTTTAATCTTATTTCAATTCATTTAAAGAATAAAATATGCTTTTCAAAACCCAATTTCAAAATTCTTTTCAATTCATTTCATCAATTAGGATAAGAATCCCATCATTATTTTCAAATTATTTCAAATTTTCTTCAAAAATCCAAGTGATGTTAAGATAAATTTTCAGAATATATTTTCAAATCCTTTTTCAATATCTATTTCTCAATTCAAATTCACCTCTTTCAGATTCTATCTTAAATCCTTATTCTTTTAATTCAAAATCTTTATTTTTCATCTTTTTTAAAATTCATTTTCAAACTTGAAATTCAAATCAATCTCAAAACTCTATACGGATTTTTCAAATCCGATCCAAATTTGAATTCAATCTGGATTTCTCAAGTTCAAATCCAAATTCATTTTGAATTCCAGATGTTAAAATTCAAATTCAAATCCAAATTCAAATTCAAACTCAGATTTCAAAATCCAAATCCAATTCCGTTTTCCAAATTTCATCTAGATTTTCAATTTCACTATTTCAAAATCTAAATTCAATTTCAAATCCCAGATCCAATCTCAAATTCAAATTTCATTCTTATTTTTAAATTCTATTTCAAATCTTCCTTCTTCAAATCAAATTCAAATTCATTTCAAATTTCTGATCTCAGAAATGAGTTCAACTTTAGAATTTCAAATTACATTTCCATAATCTCAGATTTATCTCGACTTCCAGGTTTTGCACTCAGATTTTCAAGATTTCCAAAGTCGATTTCAACTTTGTAAAATCATCTTCTTTAAATGATTTCAAACTTATTTTAAAATCACTTGGGAAAAATCCAAAACTTCTAAAATCTCCTTCTCAAAAGCATACATTTTTGCATTTGCATAGCACAATCATGATTCTTTGTGCATTTAGACTTAGAATAAATTCTTAGATAATGTTTAGGCAAAGCAAAAAGCATAAGTTCGATCTTTGGTTCGATTACCCCTGGTAAAGGCGCTAGGAACGGTCAAACCTCGTACCGACGAGCGAATCCCGTCTCTCCATTTTTCTCACAAATATTTTAAAACGGAGGCGAGTAATTTCAAAACATTTTTAAAATTAAGGTCAAGTGAGACCCTTGCAAAAGAGTTTCTCTCTTTTTTTTTTCTTTTCTCTTCTCTCTTTTTTTCTATCTTTTATTCTCCTTCAAAAAGGGAATAGAGACTAGAAAGGTAAAGAGAAGGAAAAAAGGAATGAGAGGAAAATTTTTACAATGATCACAGAGTTGGCGACCGAGATGGGACTCATCTTCGTCCGGTTGAATTTGTGTCCTTTGCTTTGCTTTGATATTTTTTAAGTCTTTATTCTTCAAATGTCAGCTTCATTTCCATGCAAACCTTAGGAGCCTAGACTCTGTCCTAGCTGACATAATGCATATAAGATTTAAGTATGGTTTGGTAGGACCATATGGAGAAGATCTATCCATGCTCACTAAGACTTAGGTCTGAAATACAACTCTTCTTAATTCTAGGGATTAAATGCAAACAATGTATCTTTTTTAAAATTCTATCTCTTTTAGGAATTGCATTAGAGCTTTCTGGTTTTCTTTCATGTTGAACATGTTTTCAAAAACATCTCTACCTATATTGTCACGATCTTCACGTTGCTGGGTTGTCTCACTGAACCATAGTTTGGGAAAGAGCCTCACAATTGGACCACTTATTCGGGTTAACACCCCCTACCACGTACTTAAGGGTCATAGTCTAAAGTATATCGGTAGGTGCTCAAGGATGTTGGAGAGTCATTACCTTAGAACCAGAGAATACTATGCCACATACTTCGAGCATTGACTTGAGTATATCGGTGTACCTTGATTGAAATCAGATGATCTGAATCATAGAGTTAGGATTAAGGTCCTACAATCCATTTCAAATATTGCATTTAGAGTCAGCTTTTAGGGAGTGCTATGTGTGCATCTTTATTTGTGCAGCTGTAATTATGTGATGTTTTCTTGTATTTTTCCTATATATCAACTTTTTCAAAACCCTGGGTATATTATTCAAAATTTCCCCTTATTTTTAGAAAACCAGGTGTATATTTTTCTCTATATGCATTCTTTTCTCCTTTTATACCAAAATTTCTTCAAAAACCTAGAAATTCTTCTCTAAAATTCCCTTAATCTTTCAAAAATTTCAAGTATATATTTGTTCTCTTCTCTTCAAGAGTCTATCCATAAGTCTTGCATTCTATCTGATTTTCTTCATTCTCTTTGCCCTAGTATTATTCTGATGGCGTCCAATTCCTTCAATGTGGTCTTTCTCAGAGATCATATCTTATATCAGATAAGGGATGGATCCTCAGATTGTCGGGCCATCCAGACTTGTCCCTTCTTTCCTCGGTGGTATTATTCTTGGTTCACCACCTTCTCGCGTATGTTCCCAGACCACTTGGAGGACTGTGGATTGGAGATGGCATCAACAGTAGGCAAGCGGACCATCAACGGAAGTCTGATTCAATGCATGGCAGAACGGTGGAATCCACGTACCTGCACATTTTGATTTCCATGGGGAGAGATGACTCTACTGATGGATGAGTTCAATGACATCATGGGATTGCCAGAACCAGCTGGTCATCCAGATGATCCTATCGAGCAGTAGTTTCTGATCAACATCAAAGGGGTCCCAACGATCATATTGGGAGCCCCTCCATGGCTTCCCATTGTGTATAAATAGGGGTATTCCCCCTTGTGTTTTTCCATGGCTTTGAGTCAAAGCTCAAGTGTTCAATAAAGTGGCTCTAACATTTTTTATGCCGTTGTGCATTTGTGAGTTCTTGTGAGTTGTGCTTTTGTGCACAAGTGTTCTAAAGTGTTCTTATCGTGCATGTGTGTCATGTTTGTTATCAAGAATATTAAGGTCTTGATCTTAGTATCTTGTTAGAGATACTTTTACATGATATCAGAGCCTCGCTGAAAAAGGAGGATCGTGCATCTCTTCATTTTTTGAAGTACCTCGAAAAGTGTGCCTTCAAGCTATTGGAATTTGAAGTGGATCATCGTCTTCGGGCAATATTTTAGAAGACTCTTTTGTCAAGATGGACTTGAAAATCTTTTGAGGTACGTGTTATTTTTTATCTTCTACCCTCTCTAATGGGTGAAAAAGACTCTCACTTCTCTCTTGGTTTTAAACTTAGTGGTTCGAACTATCATGTTTGGGCCGGGAATATGGAAGCCCATATCAAAGGAAAAGGCCTTTGGGGTTACGTTCAAGGTTCAATACCGAAACCCAAACCCAAACTCACAATCATAGAAAATGTGGATATTAAGATTCTTGAAGGAGAAGATAGACAAAAATCCCTAGAAGATTATTCAAAAAAGCATGATGAGTGAGAGATGAAGAACTTCAAGATCTTGTCTTAGATTTTTTCATTCGTAGAAACCAAGATTAACGCCAACATCATTAAGTTCAAAAAGGCCTTCGAAGCTTGGTTGTACCTTGAAAAAATGTATACTTCAAGGGACTTATCACACAAGTATTACCTACAAAAGAAGGCATTGACCCTTCAACAAAACAATTTGTCTATTCGGGAATATTTTGTTGAACTATCATCTATTTGGGACAAGCTTGCTATGCTTCAACCAAAATAGAGCGGAGAAGCAATTAAGTTAAGACACAAACAACTAGAAGAAGATCGATTCTTCAATTTTCTAAATGGACTTAGACCCAAATTTGAGCAAATTCGGTCTTCTCTTCTATCCGCCTTCACATCTCCCTCTATTGAAGATGTAATCACTAAGCTAAGTGGTGAGGAAACCTGTATGTGGATTAGTAACAATAATCCTAGCATCCTTGCTACACCTTCTTCTCAAAATGATTATGAAGTAATTAATGTTGTGTCAAGACCCAGAAATAATATGAAGGCCTACAAACCTCCTCATTTCAAAAATCAAGGTCAAGGAGAAAATGATCGTTATGGCAAAAGAGACTATAGCAAATTAACTTGCCATTTTTGTAAAGAACCCGGGCATATCAACCTCATTTGCCCCAAATGAAAGAAAATACTTGTCGCGGCTATGACATCCCAACCAAAGGAACAACTTTCTTCATCAAATGAGCCTCTTTCCTTTCAACAAATTATGGATGCTCTACAACCTCTTCTCAAAGGAGGCATTTCTTGAGCCACTATGTCATCCTCCTTATCTCTCGGTAAGACATCTTGGCTCCTAGATTCTGGTGCGTCATTTCACATGACTTCAAGTGCTTGTTCTCTTTTCGATTTTTCTAAAAATTCTCTTCCATCTTTTATCTCAAGGGCAGATGGAACACCTCTTGAAATTAAAGGAATGGGAAATTTTGAAAAATAAGACTTCTTTATTCCAAAAATTCATCTTATACTAAGACTAAACTTAAATTTACTTTCGGTTTCTCAACTCTCAGACTATGGTTGCGATATAAAATTCTTTTCTAATAAATGTTGGATATAGAATCGCCAGTCCGGGAAGTTGATTGGAGAAAGCTCTAGGAGAGGAGACCTCTACTATATTGATTTTCTCCAAATTCCCAAGAACCAATTTTGTAATGTTGCTCAAAACAAATATATTCATGTATGGCATAAGAGATTGGGGCATCCCAACATTGTTAAAATCTCTTATTTGCCTTTTATTAAGCATCTTTGTAATGAAAATTTTGTATGTAATGAATGTATTCTTGGAAAAATGAAAAGTCTACCTTTTACTCAAAGATCCATGTTTACAACAAAATCTTTTGAAATTGTTCACTCCGATGTATGGGATCCGACTTCGGTGATATCTAAAGGAGGTTTCTCATACTATGTTATCTTTGTGGACGATTATACCTGATTTAGTTGGATATATTTTCTTAAACATAAACATGAAGTTTTTTCGATTTTTAAAACATTTCATATGATGATTTTAAATCAATTCAATGGAAGTTTAAAAATTCTTAGAACCGACTCTGGTGACGAATATCTTTCCAATGAATTCAAAAGTTATCTTGAAAATCATGATATTTTTCATAAAAAATCTTGTCAAAAAACCCCACAACAAAATGGGTTGGCTGAACAAAAATATAGGCATATCATTGAAACAACTAGAACCTTGCTCATTTCACAGAATATTCTGAAAAGACTCTGGGCTGAGGCAACCCTTACATCAGTCTATCTCATAAATAGATTCCCATCAAAAAATTTGAACAAGGTTTCCCCATTTGAAAGATTGTACGAAAAAGAACTTGATTATAGTAGGTTAAGGGTTTTTTGATGTAAATATTTTGTCCTTACTGATAAAAATGACAAACTCTCCCCCAAGGCCATTCCTTGTGCCTTTCTTGGTTATTTCGAAACTCAAAAGGGTTTTCAATGTTATGATATTAAAAATGATAAACTATATGTTTTCAGAAATGTAAGTTTTTTGGAAAATCTCAGTGGTTTCAAAAAATTTGAATCTAATAACGAGAATGTAGACTATTCCTTTTTATTTGATCTGTTAACTGAACATGATAAAATCAGTGATGATGAGTCGAATCAGAAAGACTCAAGTAATAATGAAACTAATCCTGTGTCCTCTTCATTTCATCAACATGTCAATGAGGAATCACATTTAGATCTCATAACCTACACTCATAGAGATAGAAATACTTTCAGAAGTGCCCTCGAAAGATATGATGATGCTGGTGGGACTGCTCCTCAAAGTGAGAAAAACCTTCGTAGGACCGAAAGACATAGAAAACCCCATTCTAGGTTCATCTCATATGAGTCTTTCTCACCTAAACATAGAGCCTGTCTAAGCGCCATTCATTCTTACATAGAACCTAGAAACTTCGAGGAAGCACAAAAATGTCCTGAATGGATAGTCACAATGGATAATGAACTTGAAGCTCTAAGGAGAGCCAAGACATGGGAATTTTAAGACCTTCCTAAAGGTAAGAAAGCAATAGGGTGTAGATGGGTGTTTAAGGTTAAGACTAAGAGTGATGGGTCCCTCGAGAGATACAAGGTTCATTTAGTTGCAAAAGGATATAGTCAAGAATATGAGATTGATTATGAAGAGACTGTTGCTCTGGTAGCTTGAATGACCACCGTCTGATGTCTTATAACTGTTGCCTCAATCAACAAGTGGAACATCTATCAAATGGATGTTAAGAATGCATTTTTAAACGAAGATCTAAATGAAGAAGTGTACATGAATGCTCCTTCTGGAATAGAGTCTCCTAAAGGAAAAGTGTTTTGCCTTCGAAAAGCACTTTATGGTTTGAAACAAGCCCCCAAGGCTTGGTATGATAGGTTTAACTCCATAATGTTAGAAAATGGTTTTTCATCCTGTTTTACTGATGCTGCTTTGTTTGTTAGAAAATCCAATGTAGGGATTATTATTTTACTTCCATATGTGGATGACATGCTTATAACCAGAAGCGATTCTAAAGGGATTAAAAGCATAAAATCAATTTTAAAGGATAGGTTTGAAATGTCTGACTTGGGAATTCTAACTTATTTTTTGGGTATTGAAATAGCATACTCTCATAGAGGGTATTTTTTGTCTCAAACTAAGCTTGCATCTGAGATTATTGACAGGTCAGGTATTATAGATGATAAGGTTTGTGAAACTCCTACTATAGTAGGAGCTAAAATGAAGATTGGTGATGGTGTTCTTTTCTCTGATTCTACTCCCTACAGACAGCTTGTAGGATCGTTGATATATCTGAGTATTACTAGACTAGATATCTCACATGTAGTTCATACGGCAAGTCAGTTTCAGCATGCACCAACTTCTGTTCACATGAGTCTCGTCTTACGAGTCGTAAGATACCTAAAGGGTACTCTAAATAAGAGAGTTTTTCTGCCATCTTCTTCTGATTTAAAATTAATTGCTTATACTGACTCTGATTGAGGAGGTGACCCAAATAACCGTCACTCTATCACTAGTTTTTGTATGTTCTTAGGTGATTCACTGATTTCGTAGAGATGTAAGAAACAACAAAAAATTTCTCTATCTTCGACTGAAGCTGAATATCGTGCCATGAAAACTATTACCATAGAAATTGTATGGATTCATCAGCTACTAGAAGACATGAGAATCACATTAGAAGGACCCACCAAGTTATGCTGTGACAACAAGAGTGCAATTTATATTGCCAAAAACCATACATTCCACGAGTGGACAAAGCACATTGAGATGGACTGTCACTATGTTCGTGAAGCCTACCTGAAAGGAGTCATTGACCTACCATATGTCACTTCAGAATATCAGTTGGCAGATTTCTTCACCAAAGCATTGTGTGCTCCGCGATTCAACTTTCTCCTTGACAAACTTTCGGTCATCTTACCCTAAGTTTGAGGGGGGGTGTGAACACCCCAATTTTTTCAAAGTTTTGTAAAAATGACCCTTTTGCCCCTAACCCCGTCTTCTGAGAAAATCAAGTCATTTCTTCAGATTCTCTGAATTAAATTCCATAAACCTATATTCAAAATTAATTCCGGATCCGAATCCAGCACTTTAAAACCATATTTCTTCCAAAAATCTGGATCAAAACCCATTTCTGAAATTTTTTTCTCAAAATAGCTTTTAATTCTTAGAAAATTTATCTTTTGTAAATATTTTTGCAAAAACACAAAAAAAATTGGTTTTAATCTTTGTTTTCTCACAAATATTAGCATTTTTACTTAAAAATACAAAAAATTGAGAAATAACACAAAATTCAAAAAATTGGAAAATTTATGAGAAAAACAAATAAGTTTAAGCTTCCTAAATCAATTTTGCTAAAAAAAAAATCAATTTAAAACCGTTTTTATGAAAAATCTTTTTACACGGAGCCTCTTTTTGGAAAAACCAATTTTTTTTACAAAAGAACCCTTCTTAAGGTTTTCTCTTGGAGAGACCTCGAAAAAAAGGATGGCCGCACCCTTCAGCCTCGCCTCTCTCTTTCTCTCTCCTCCATCGCCCATCGCACCTCCTTCATCCTTCCATCACCGAGCTCCCCTTCCGTTTCCACCCTCTATCGCCAACAAACCTCCATTCTCGACCCTTCTTCTCATCCCTACATAAACAACCGCAAATCCCCTCTCCATTTCATCCATTCTCACCCTCCCATGTGTATTTCCTCTTCCTGATCCAGCTTCTACCTCTCCACGTTTCTTCTCCCTTCCCTCGGTCACCGCTTTTTCGACCTTTTCCCCTTCTTCTTTCTTCATTCAGTTTCAACCCATTGTGGTCTTTCATCCCCATCATCTCCTCTCTCTTCTCTCACGACCCGCCTTCACCCGGGCATATCCTCCATCACGCGGAAGATCAACCCTCCAGCAATCCGTAGTGAAAGACCTTCACGGTAGAAAAGGAGCCTTGATTCCAACGCTTTAATCCTGCAAAAGCTACGGCGGGTACCCTCTTCCCCTTTATCTTTTCTGAGTTTTTCTTTTTAATTTCTTTATTTATTTGTTTATTTCTTTTTACTCCATCGACGCACCTGTTGTAGCACTGGTTTGCTTATTGCATCACCAGCCTACACATGGCAATATCATTGGAGTTTTCACTCCAACATTTCCTTCCTCTTTGTTGATTTTGGTTTTTCGATTGGCATTTTGATCTTCTGCTTTAATATCTGGCCATTCTTCTGGCTATTGCATTTTCTTTTAACATTTTCGTAACCAAATCCGAGCCACCATCAGATTTATCCTGGATCTGAGCTTGATTCCTATAACTGGAGTCGATTAGGGTCATCATCGTTTGAATGTATAAGAAGTTGAGGTTCACGGTTGATGGCCATAGCAGCAGACCGTGATATATGTTTAATCCCATGGTGTTTTGAGGAATGACTGAATCCATGATAAATTCTCATTATGGGACGGTATTGGGAGCATTACGGATCACCCAAAATTGATTTGATCAAGGATCTCGGCATTTGATTCCTGCGGTTTTACATGTAGCACATCATACATTGGCCATGGTTGTATTATCACTGTCCCCTTTTACCTATAACTATATCTGGTCATTTCACCCACCCTGAAGATTTCTAAGCATTGGAGAGAGGTCGAAGCAACCTTTAGCACATGGTAATGGGTTTTGTATTTGTCTTGTTATCATTTATATCAAGCATTCAATAATCAGTTTAATGGAGAATTTGGAAGAATCAGATACTTTTACTTTCGTTGGAGAAGCCTTTGGCAGAGGGATGACAATTGAATGGGGACGCGACAGTTGAAGGAGGAATTTCACATTTCACTAATCGAACTGCATTTCGGTTACAAGGATGTACTTATCTATTGTTAACAGAGTCATTGAAACAGGTAGCTCGGGACAATTCTGATCTGTATATCCATCTCCAGTCGATGCCCACTAGTCATACATAGGCCGACTGGAGCATTGCAATTCATCAAGATGCGATAAACCAGCAAGCTTGCACTTCAATCACGTGCAATCCGTGTACCAAAGAGCCTCAAGAGTTTTCAAGACGGTGGGAAGAATTGAGGATAATAAAAAAATGAGATTGCTAACCAATGGTATGGTTCATGTTGTCTAGTTTAGTGTTGCCAGATCTACAGTTCAAGTGCAGGATCAAATTTGCGAAAGTCAAAACACGGGCCCTTGTGATTGATGGTGTGTTTGATATTTATCAAACATTGGATGAGCTAATTTTCTTTACCGAGCTATCAATAGCTCCCTCCTGAATGGACAGATAAGTGTGCTCCTAGAATTCAGTCGCGTTCTGTTCGAGACTTTGACAACCAGTGCTTTGATGATCCCGTCTGCACAAAAGAAGTAATCCCATGGGATGAATGCAGGGCAAATAGAAATATTACTTTTGGCTACTACTACAACTTGTGGAGGACATCTGGCTTACTTCGAAGGAATGGGTGCTTCTCATATATGTGCATGCTGAAGCCACAGGTTGCAGATCGTCATTGGCTTTATAACCAACATTTTGCTCGTGTGGTCAGTATATCCATCGTTGTGCCTTGTTACAATAACCAAATGTTATATTCTCTGCTATATTCAGGTGGGTAGGGGGCAGTGGCTGAACATCTTTTTGCCCTACATGTTGGTCCATTCATGCATAACAATTTTTTTTCCTCTTTTACTGATTTTTTCCATCTCCTTTCAGCAAGCATCATTTTTTTTATATAGAAAATTACCTTGTCTCTGTGCAAAACTCTGGTACTCACTCAGCACATGCTCCTCCTCTGTACCTGTTCATACCTCGCATTAATCAGAGAAGTAAATTGGATAATAGGTGTCACCATTCTCCAGCAAGGTATGTTTTTCAGCTATCATTGAATATTTTCATATTTATGCTAAATATTGCAGTGGCTATTTACTGTATTTTACATCCAAGCTTTGTATTTAAGCCTTATTGTTTCCCTTTTAACCAAATTTCGTTATGCTCTTTTGAATTTCATTACTGTATTTTTCTTCCTTTTCTTTTAGAACTATTGAGAATCTTAGAAAATAAGAACTGAGTGTTATTGATCTAACTGAAATTTTCATCACTAATTTCCAGCAAATAGTTACTCTCCAGCTAAATATTATTGATTGACTGGAATTTTCATATTCACTTAATGTTAGGTTTTAGCACTCATAATATGTCATTGCATTATCGTGTGATTCAAACCATCCTAAATCGGATTCCAGGTTGTAGTTACCTATGCTTACTATATAATTTTCCCATTTTTAGTTAAGGTCCTGTCACATTTAAATGCTCATGGTGTAATCTCACTGTAAACTGTGAATTTGTCACGATTTTACAGTAAAACTCTACTGTAAATCATTGTTGTATGAAAGTCCACTGGGTATATATCTAGAATTAGCGTGACTTGGATTATAGAGATACTGTGCCTACACCGGTACCAACGTACTGGTGTGCTTCTTTTTTTTGGTATCCACAGCAATGGCCCAATGTTGCTGTAACTCTCACAAATCCTCAACAAAATATTGTTGTGACTTTATCTTGGCATCTACAGCAGGTGCCAGCACTGCGGTGGCTGTCCATTTTCTCTATATACCTCACCTATTGTACAACCCTCATTCCATTCTCCATTTGTCTCATACATAATATAGTTCTCCAGTCATGATGGTCCTTCCTCCCGATGCCCACATGGTGCATCAGCATCCTTATTGTTCACTTGTAATTAGTCTCACATAGGCTTGATAATGTATGTTCTTTGAACACATGTATTAACTCATGTAGGCGTCCTCACATGCATAACACATGGGTATATATATAAATCCTGTCATCATTTACATTCACCATGATATTCTGTAAAATTTCCGCCCACAAAACTTCTTTTATATTATGCTAATTAAATGTTGTTGCGGGAAATATATGGAAAGTGCAATTCTCTTCTTAGCTTAGAAATTCTTTATTTGATTCAATATTGTGATAGTTAGACCATAACAAGAATTCTATATTTCTAGTATTAGAATAGAATGAATGAGCATTGTAAATATCATTGAATTACTTGTTTTTCATGCATTTTTCTCTTATTTCTCAAATTCTCACAAATGGTAACACGAATGGCACGTGCACCATTTCATAAGAGGTAAGTTAATTCTAAGTTGATGATTTACACCAACGGCCATAGTCGGTGTAAACAAGACTTAGTATTTTTATCTTTTATAAAATAACACTGGATCCACACTGGATCCTTTTCAAAAATCATCATATTTTTCAAATATTTCACCTTTTATCAGAGTTTAGCTTAGAATTGATTCAATATATATACCAATGGCCATAGTCAGAGTATATTGAGAATTAATTTCATTTTAAACTCTATAAAAGCACAAAAGATGTATTTTATTCTTCACTTGAATTTAAATGTAGTTATTACATAATACATTCAATGACCACAGTCAGGGATGCATTATGTCTTCAACCTCATTTTTTTTTCATTTAAAGAATGGAATAACTTTTCAAATTCCAAATTCAAAATTTTTAAATTCATTTCATCATTTAGGGAAGAATTGCATCACATTTTCAAAATTTTCTTTCAAAAACCCAAGTGATTGTAAATATCTCTTCTTCAAATTTCTATTTCAAATTCCAGATCTATCTCAATTTCAAAGTCCAATTTTGGAATTTCAGACTCATTTCATATTCAAACTTCAAATTTCTAACTCAATTCAAAATTCAATTTCAAAGTTCAATTTAAACTTTGAAGTTTCTGATTCATCTTCTGATTCAAAATCAAGTTTTCTTCAAGTTTTAAATCAAAGTTGAGGTTGACTCTGAATCTCAAAATCCAAACCTTCCTCAGTTCAATCTGGGTTTTCAAAACCCAGATCCATCTTTAAAAGTCCTATTTGGGTTTTTTTTTTTTTTTCAAAATCCAAAACCAAAGTTAGATTCTAATCTTAGATCCAGATTTCCAGGTATAAATCCAATTTTACTTTGGATCTCACACTTCAGATCCAAATCCATTCTAGGATCCAGAATCCAATCCTACATTGGATCTCAAACTTCATATCCAAATCCATTATAGGATCCAGAACCTAATCCTACATTGGATCTCAGACTTCAGATCCAAATCCATTCTAGGATCCAGAATCCAATTCTACTTTGGATATCAGACTTCAGATCCAAATCCATTCTAGGATCCAGAATCCAATCCTACATTGGATCTCAGACTTCATATCCAAATCCATTCTAGGATCCATAATCCAATTCTACTTTGGATCTCAGACTTCAGATCCAAATCCATTCTAGTATCCAGAACCCAATCCTACACTGGATCTCAGACTTCAGATCCAAATCCATTCTAGGATCCAGAATCCAATTCTACTTTGGATCTCAGACTTCAGATCCAACTCCATCTTAGGATCCAGAGTCCAACCCTATCTTGGATCTCGGATTTCAGATCTAAATACCATCTTGAATTCCAAAATCTCGAATCCAATCCCATTCAAAATTCCAAATCCAAATCCCATTTTTTCCAAAAACCAATTCCATTTTGTTCGAGATTTCAAATCAAGTTCCCATTACAGATCCTAAATTCAAAATTCAAACTTTGAACTCTATTCAGAATCTAGATCTTGGATTCGGGCTTCATCTTGAAACTCCAACTTTTAAATCAATTTCATTTCTCAATTATCCCAATTCTATCTTTCCTTCTGATTCAATTCCATTTTCATTCCTATTCTGACTCAAAGTCCACTTATGACTTTGAAAATTCCTTTCTTCTTATTTTATCTCAAAACTTCAAAATCATCTCTTTCCATATCCAGATTTATTTTCCCAAAGCTCTTGATTATTCTAAAAACTTAGAACTTTAATCTTAAAGTTCTAAAGTTAGAAATCATTTCTTCACTTTATCAGATTCATCTCAGAAACACTTGGGAATTCTTCAAAACATTTTCAAAAAGAGCATACATCTTTGCATTTGCACAAGCATGATTCTTTGTGCATTTAGACTTAGGATAAGTTCTTAGATAATTTCTTAGCAAAACAAAAGGCATAAATTCGACCCTTGGTTCGATTACCCCTGGTAAAGGCGCCAAGAACGGTCGAACCTCGTACCGATGTAAACACCCCAAATTTTCACTCACCTCCCATCATCATCCATCCTCTGAAATCGTTGGAGGGCAAAATGGTCATTTGCTGAGCCTGGACCTTGCAAAAGTCCAAATTTCATCTGAAACTCTCAAATTTTCTCTATTTTTATCTCAAATGTTCAAGATTTTACTCCTGACAGGAGACAGACATCTCCAGAGTCTTGGTTCAAGATTGTGTTTCATAAGACCTGACATTGCATATCATTGCATGAGCATTTCAAATCACTGCACTGCACAGCATGTCATTTCGAGGTCCAGAACTCTTGATTTCAAAATTTTCAATCCAGATTAGAATTTAAATTATTTTTAAAATTGATTTCAAAACCCTGGGTCTTCAAAATTATCAATTCTTCCCATTTTACCCCCATGGCTCTGAATTTCAAAATATTTCCTCAGGAAAACGATCTGGATAATTTTCAATAAATTTCATCTCAGATTTTGCCCTTTTGTCAAACAATTTCAAACATCTTCCTTTTACAAAATCGCCCTACAGGGGCCAACTCTTTTCAAAATTTCTGTTTTACCAATTAGTCCAAATTTTTATGAAAATTCCAAAAAGAGGTTGTTGTTTTGTCCTTATTTCAATAAAAAAAGCAATGTGGGACCCACATTGAGGTGGTGTCACACAGGCTTTTCTTTTGAAAAATTTGAATTTTGAAAAACCCAAAAATATAGGAGCCTTGTCCCCTGGATTGGTGCCACTTGTCCTTTCTCTCTCCTCTCATTTACCTGCCATGTGTCAGCATAGGGTTCACCTAGAGTTGGCGCCACATGTCACCTTCTCTCTTCTGCCATCCTTTGACACGTGTCAGTGTGGGGCCACCTTAAGATGCCGCCACATGTCATTAGTCATCCTCTTCATTTTATGCCACGTGTCAATGTCTACCATCTTCATCCTGTGCCATGTGTCATTCCAAGGTCACCATGAGATGCCACGTGTCATGTGTTGTTCTGTTCAGAAAAAGTAAAACTTGTCTCCCCTGAGGTGGCACCATTTGAATTATGTCTCCTGCAAGTGACACATGTCACTCTCTCCTTTCCTCAGGAAAAGCAAGCGACACGTGTCAATCTCTGCTCCTTTCAGAAAAAGCAGAGGACACATGTCTCCCTCCTATTTTTCTCAGAAAAGTAGATGACACATGTCATCTCCAGCTTCCTTTAGAAAAAGTAGAAGACACATGTCACTCCCTGCTTTTCTCAGAAAAAGCAAGTGACACATGTCACCCTCTGCTCTTCTCAGAAAAAGCAAGGGACACGTGTCTCTCTCTGCTTTCTTCAGAAAAAGCAAGTGACACATGTCACTTTCTGCCTCCTTCAGAGAAAGCTAGAATTCAAATGTTCAAACTCCAGTCTGAGGTGGCGCAAATCCTGAACTTCACCTTTTCTATTTTATGTGAGATGGTGCCACGTGTCCCTTTTCCTCCCTCTTGCCACATGTCATTGTAGGAGCCACCCTGAGGTGGTGCCACATGGCAGTCTCTCCTTTCCTCTAGAAAAAGCAGAAATTTAAATTTCAAACTCTCTCTGAGGTGGCACCATCTGAATCCTCTGCCTTTCCTTCTGACACATGTCAATGAAGATGCTCTGAGGTGGTGCCACATGTCAGTCTCTCCTTTCATCAAAAAAAGTAGAATTCAAACCCCTCTGAGGTGGCGTCTTCTGCTTCCTCTGCTCCTACCTTCTGACACATGGCAATGTGGATGCTCTGAGATGGCGCCACATGGAAGTCTCTCCTCCTTCCAGAATAAAGCAGAATTTGAATTTCAAACTCCAAGACAACACCCTCTGAGATGGCGCCACATGGAGGGCTCAGATTAAGCTTCTTTGAATTTCAAAATTTTCCAAAAATCTCTATAAATACAAGGCCCCATGCCCAGCCTAGAGGAGCTTCTTTTGGATTTAGCATTTTCATTCTGAGAGCCCTGTTTGAGAATTGAACTTCAAAATTCTATTTTCATTCTTTCTTGGTTTCCTCTGGATTCACGCCCCTCTGGAGCCCATTATCAAGGTAGCCACTCATTTTGGGAGTTCCAAAACCGCTGGAGAACACAAGGTAAGCCTCCATTCCTATTGATTTCACTATGATAATTCTTTTGGTTTGATTCGTGTTGTCGTTTGAAGAAAGAGCTCATCCGAGGGATGGATTGAGCTATTCTCATAAAACGACATATATAAAAATACATAATTATACTTCCTTGATGATTTTTAACATGCATGTAGTTAGCTAGATTTAATTTGCATTTTATTTCATTCATTTAGTACATTTCATGAATTAATTAGGATTAATTTAGCATTTATTTCAATTCTGCTTATTTTCAGTAGGTCTCTGTTTTTGTTAGTCAGTCCATACGTCATTTCATGCATTTATTTTTTATTAAAAATTCCAAAAAAATCACGAATTGCGCCCTTAGGTGTCCCTAAAATGTTGCCAAACATTCGTAGGCATTTGAATTTTTTTACTGTGGTAAACATTCAAAATGGCAAGTCAGGTTTTGTCACCCGGGATGCATTTTGAAAATCATTTGCCGACTTTTAAAATCAAAATATCCCTCATGGGAGATCCTCTTTTTGATACGAAAAATTTTATGAATTTTGGAGAATGTTTAGTTTTTAATATGATTTTTTCAGATTTTTATGATTTTTTTTAATGTCTGACAAAAATCTGAGAGTTTGGGACACGTGTCAGAGCCTAATTTGGGCCTCTGAGATCTTGGATCAACTTAGGGCTATGGTTTCTCTTTGTGTGTTGCTCCAAATCCAAAACTATAAAACGTGAAAATTGTGTCCGAGATGTCTTCTGTTTGTATCTAAAAGCCTGTGATTTTTAGAATAGTGTTGATACCTGCTTCGGATTTTTTTTGTTAGTCCCCTGTTTTGCTACATTTGTCTGTTCTGTTAGTTTAGGCAGGAATAGTTATATTTTTCTCTGTGTTTCTGTTGATAAAATGCCGACGTCATAAACATGAAAGTTGTTCATGTAGGTGTCTTGCATAGCTATGATTAATTTCATAAATTTCCATGGCTGCTTCATATTTGTTTGGCATTTTACATCAGTTTAGGGTGATTTTTACCTCTGTCAGAACTAAATCCCTGTTATTAAACTCACCATGGCTCAAATCCCGAGGCTGTAAAAACCAAAAATGTTCCATTTCGGGTCTTTTAGCAGTCTGCAAAATATCAGAAGTTTTCATGGTGTAAATCTTGCGTTATCATGTTAAGCATTGCATTTGGTTCCGATCCATAGGCAAAATCCACCATTTTAGGACTTTCTTTGAATTGTAGCATTTAAATCATATCATTTCATGATTTTTAGCATTCTAGGCTGTTTATCAGAGTAAGTAGATGATTTATACCGAATTTGGTGCAATTTGGAATCCATTTGAGGTTCGGATTAGCCACAATACCAAAACAGGGTCCCGCAGGACCCGGATCCAAGTGAAAAACAAGCGAAATTCATTATTTTGAGTAAATTGCAAAATGCCAAATTCTGATTTTACAGACTTAATGTGTTTAGCAGCATGTCATACTGCATTTCATCATCATTGAATTCAATTTGAATTTCGAAATCCCAATTTTACTAAGTTTTCCTTCAAAAAACCCTGATTTTAAAGGTGTAACTTTAATTTTAGGGGTATTTTGGTCATTTTGACCCCAATTCCGAATTTCAAACTGTTTTCCACTGAATTCCCTGCATTTACATCATTTCAAATATCAAGGAAGCATGATCATAGGGTTTATATCCAATTAAATCCAATAATTTCATAATATTATTGGAAAATTTTGGGAAAACCCACATATTTGAGCTAACCTTATTTCATCTTGATATATTTTCGTCCCATCCAGGTTAAGGGCTAAACCTAAATCATTCTGATAAGAGCATCTAGTCTCACCCATGAGACCTGATCAAAATTCTCATTTCCCACCATTTCGGAATTTCCATCTAAAGTCCCATCACGATTTCCTCATCTCTTACTCAATCATATCATTTCGAGGATTTCGTCTCCCCAAAACCATTCAGGATAAGGTTCTAAGCCTGAGAAGCCATATTTTCAAAATAATTCTTTCACACTCAGTTCAGATCTGCTGACTGGGGCATTTTTCAAAATTTGGAGTGTTATCTTTGCCACTAAACTCGGCTTTCAACCGGCTTAGTAGCAAAGAGGGGCATCTGTGAACACCCCAAATTTTTCAAAGTTTTGTAAAAATGACCCTTTTGCCCCTAACCCCATTTTCTGAGAAAATCAAGTCATTTCTTCAGATTCTCTGAATTAAATTCTATAAAGCTATATTCAAAATTAATTTTGGATCCGAATCCAGCACTTTAAAACCATATTTCCTCCAAAAATCCGGATCAAAACCCATTTCTGAAGAAATTTTCTCAAAATAGCTTTTAATTCTCAGAAAATTTCTCTTTTGTAAATATTTTTGCAAAAGCACAAAAAAAATTGGTTTTAATCTTTGTTTTCTCACAAATCTTAGGATTTTTACTTAAAAATACAAAAAAATTGAGAAATAACATAAAATTCAAAAAATTGGAAAATTTATGAGAAAAACAAATGAGTTTAAGCTTCCTAAATCAATTTTGCTAAAAAAAAAATCAATTTAAAACCGTTTTTATGAAAAATCTTTTTACACGGAGCCTCTTTTTGGAAAAACCAAATTTTTTTACAAAAGAACCCTTCTTAGGGTTTTCTCTTGGAGAGACCTCGAAAAAAAGGATGGCCGCACCCTTCAGCCTCGCCTCTCTCTTTCTCTCTCCTCCATCGCCCATCGCACCTCCTTCATCCTTCCATCATCGAGCTCCCCTTTCGTTTCCACCCTCCATCGCCAACAAACCTCCATTCTCGACCCTTCTTCTCATCCCTACATAAACAACCGCAAATCCCCTCTCCATTTCATCCATTCTCACCCTCCCATGTGCGTTTCCTCTTCCTGATCCAGCTTCTACCTCTCCACGTTTCTTCTCCCTTCCCTCGGTTACCGCTTTTTCGACCTTTTCCCCTTCTTCTTTCTTCTTCATTCAGTTTCAACCCACTGTGGTCTCTCATCCCCATCATCTCCTCTCTCACGACCCGCCTTCACCCGGGCATATCCTCCATCACGCTGAAGATCAACCCTCCAGCAATCCGTAGTGAAAGACCTTCACGGTAGAAAAGGAGCCTTGATTCCAACGCTTTAATCCTGCAAAAGCTACGGCGGGTACCCTCTTCCCCTTTATCTTTTCTGAGTTTTTCTTTTTAATTTCTTTATTTATTTGTTTATTTCTTTTTACTCCATCGACGCACCTGTTGTAGAACTGGTTTGCTTATTGCATCACCAGCCTACACATGGCAATATCATTGGAGTTTTCACTCCAACATTTCCTTCCTCTTTGTTGATTTTGGTTTTTCGATTGGCATTTTGATCTTCTGCTTTAATATCTGGCCATTCTTCTGGCTATTGCATTTTCTTTTAACATTTTCGTAACCAAATCCGAGCCACCATCAGATTTTATCCTGGATCTGAGCTTGATTCCTATAACTGGAGTCGATTAGGGTCATCATCGTTTGAATGTATAAGAAGTTGAGGTTCACGGTTGATGGCCATAGCAGCAGACCGTGATATATGTTTAATCCCATGGTGTTTTGAGGAATGGCTGAATCCATGATAAATTCTCATTATGGGACGGTATTGGGAGCATTACGGATCACCCAAAATTGATTTGATCAAGGATCTCGGCATTCGATTCCTGCGGTTTTACATGTAGCACATCATACATTGGCCATGGTTGTATTATCACTGTCCCCTTTTACCTATCACTATATCCGGTCATTTCACCCACCCTGAAGATTTCTAAGCATTGGAGAGAGGTCGAAGCAACCTTTAGCACATGGTAATGGGTTTTGTATTTGTCTTGTTATCATTTATATCAAGCATTCAACAATCAGTTTAATGGAGAATCTGGAAGAATCAGATACTTTTACTTTCGTTGGAGAAGCCTTTGGCAGAGGGATGACAATTGAATGGGGATGCGACAGTTGAAGGAGGAATTTCACATTTAACTAATCGAACTGCATTTCGGTTACAAGGACGTACTTATCTACTGTTAACAGAGTCATTGAAACAGGTAGCTCGGGACAATTCTGATCTGTATATCCATCTCCAGCCGATGCCCACTAGTCATACATAGGCCAACTGGAGCATTGCATTTCATCAAGATGCGATAAACCAGCAAGCTTGCACTTCAATCACGTGCAATCCGTGTACCAAAGAGCCTCAAGAGTTTTCAAGACGGTGGGAAGAATTGAGGATAATGAAAAAATGAGATTGCTAACCAATGGTATGGTTCATGTTGTCTAGTTTAGTGTTGCCAGATCTACAGTTCAAGTGCAGGATCAAATTTGCGAAAGTCAAAACACGGGCCCTTGTGATTGATGGTGTGTTTGATATTTATCAAACATTGGATGAGCTGATTTTCTTTACCGAGCTATCAATAGCTCCCTCCTGAATGGACAGATAAGTGTGATCCTAGAATTCAGTCGCGTTCTATTTGAGACTTTGACAACCAGTGCTTTGATGATCCCGTCTGCACAAAAGAAGCAATCCCATGGGATGAATGCAGGGCAAATAGAAATATTACTTTTGGCTACTACAACTCATGGAGGACATCTGGCTTACTTCGAAGGAATGGGTGCTTCTCATATATGTGCATGCTGAAGCCACAGGTTACAGATCGTCATTGCCTTTATAACCAACATTTTGCTCGTGTGGTCAGTATATCCATCGTTGTGCCTTGTTACAATAACCAAATGTTATATTCTCTGCTATATTCAGGTGGGTAGGGGGCAGTGGCTGAACATCTTTTTGCCCTACATGTTGGTCTATTCATGCATAACGATTTTTTTTTCCTCTTTTACTGAATTTTTCCATCTCCTTTCAGCAAGCATCATTATTTTTATATAGAAAATTACCTTGTCTCGGTGCAAAACTCTGGTACTCACTCAGCACATGCTCCTCCTCTGTACCTGTTCATACCTCGCATTAATCAGAGAAGTAAATTGGATAATAGGTGTCACCATTCTCCAGCAAGGTATGTTTTTCAGCTATCATTGAATATTTTCATATTTATGCTAAATATTGCAGTGGCTATTTACTGTATTTTATATCCAAGCTTTGTATTTAAGCCTTATTGTTTCCCTTTTAACCAAATTTTGTTATGCTCTTTTGAATTTCATTACTGTATTTTTCTTCCTTTTCTTTTAATACTATTGAGAATCTTAGAAAATAAGAACTGAGTGTTATTGATCTAACTGAAATTTTCAACACTAATTTCCAGCAAATAGTTACTCTCCAGCTAAATATTATTGATTGACTGGTATTTTCATATTCACTTAATGTTAGGTTTTAGCACTCATAATATGTCATTGCATTATCGTGTGATTCAAACCATCCTAAATCGGATTCCAGGTTGTAGTTACCTATGCTTACTATATAATTTCCCCATTTTTAGTTAAGGTCCTGTCACATTTAAATGCTCATGGTGTAATCTCACTGTAAACTGTGAATTTGTCACGATTTTACAGTAAAACTCTACTGTAAATCATTGTTTTATGAAAGTCCACTGGGTATATATCTAGAATTAGCGGGACTTGGATTATAGATATATTGTGCCTACACCGTTACCAACGTACTGGTGTGCTTCTTTTTTTTGGTATCCACAGCAATGGCCCAATGTTGCTGTAACTCTCACAAATCCTCAACAAAATATTGTTGTGACTTTATCTTGGCATCTACAGCAGGTGCCAGCACTGCGGTGGCTGTCCATTTTCTCTATATACCTCACCTATTGTACAACCCTCATTCCATTCTCCATTTGTCTCATACATAATATAGTTCTCCAGTCATGATGGTCCTTCCTCCCGATGCCCACATGGTGCATCAACATCCTTATTGTTCACTTGTAATTAGTCTCACATAGGCTTGATTATGTATGTTCTTTGAACACATGTATTAACTCATGTAGGCGTCCTCACATGCATAACACATGGGTATATATATAAATCCTCTCATCATTTACATTCACCATGATATTCTGTAAAATTTCCGTCCACAAAACTTCTTTTATATTGTGCTAATTAAATGTTGTTGCGGGAAATATATGGAAAGTGCAATTCTCTTCTTAGCTTAGAAATTCTTTATTTGATTCAATATTGTGATAGTTAGACCATAACAAGAATTCTATATTTCTAGTATTAGAATAGAATGAATGAGCATTGTAAATATCATTGAATTACTTGTTTTTCATGCATTTTTCTCTTATTTCTCAAATTCTCACAAATGGTAACACGAATGGCACGTGCACCATTTCATAAGAGGTAAGTTAATTCTAAGTTGATGATTTACACCAACGGCCATAGTCGGGGTGTAAACAAGACTTAGTATTTTTATCTTTTATAAAATAACACTGGATCCACACTGGATCCTTTTCAAAAATCATCATATTTTTCAAATATTTCACCTTTTATCAGAGTTTAGCTTAGAATTGATTCAATATATATACCAATGACCATAGTCAGGGTATATTGAGAATTAATTTCATTTTAAACTCTATAAAAGCACAAAAGATGTATTTTATTCTTCACTTGAATTTAAATGTAGTTATTATATAATACATTCAATGACCATAGTCAGTGATGTATTATGTCTTCAACCTCATTTTTTTTTCATTTAAAGAATGGAATAACTTTTCAAATTCCAAATTCAAAATTTTTAAATTCATTTCATCATTTAGGGAAGAATTGCATCACATTTTCAAAATTTTCTTTCAAAAACCCAAGTGATTGTAAATATCTCTTCTTCAAATTTCTATTTCAAATTCCAGATCTATCTCAATTTCAAAGTCCAATTTTGGAATTTCAGACTCATTTCATATTCAAACTTCAAATTTCTAACTCAATTCAAAATTCAATTTCAAAGTTCAATTTAAACTTTGAAGTTTCTGATTCATCTTCTGATTCAAAATCAAGTTTTCTTCAAGTTTTAAATCAAAGTTGAGGTTGACTCTGAATCTCAAAATCCAAACCTTCCTAAGTTCAATCTGGGTTTTCAAAACCCAGATCCATCTTTAAAAGTCCTATTTGGGTTTTTTTTTTTTTTCAAAATCCAAAACCAAAGTTAGATTCTAATCTTAGATCCAGATTTCCAGGTATAAATCCAATTTTACTTTGGATCTCACACTTCAGATCCAAATCCATTCTAGGATCCAGAATCCAATCCTATATTGGATCTCAAACTTCATATCCAAATCCATTCTAGGATCCAGAACCTAATCCTACATTGGATCTCAGACTTCATATCCAAATTCATTCTAGGATCCAGAATCCAATTCTATTTTGGATATCAGACTTCAGATCCAAATCCATTCTAGGATCCAGAATCCAATCCTACATTGGATCTCAGACTTCAGATCCAAATCCATTCTAGGATCCAGAATCCAATTCTACTTTGGATCTCAGACTTCAGATCCAAATCCATTCTAGTATCCAGAACCCAATCCTACACTGGATCTCAGACTTCAGATCCAAATCCATTCTAGGATCCAGAATCCAATTCTACTTTGGATCTCAGACTTCAGATCCAACTCCATCTTAGGATCCAGAGTCCAACCCTATCTTGGATCTCGGATTTCAGATCTAAATACCATCTTGAATTCCAAAATCTCGAATCCAATCCCATTCAAAATTCCAAATCCAAATCCCATTTTTTCCAAAAACCAATTCCATTTTGTTCCAGATTTCAAATCAAGTTCCCATTACAGATCCTAAATTCAAAATTCAAACTTTGAACTCTATTCAGAATCTAGATCTTGGATTCGGGCTTCATCTTGAAACTCCAACTTTTAAATCAATTTCATTTCTCAATTATCCCAATTCTATCTTTCCTTCTGATTCAATTCCATTTTCATTCCTATTCTGACTCAAAATCCACTTATGACTTTGAAAATTCTTTTCTTCTTATTTTATCTCAAAACTTCAAAATCATCTCTTTCGAGATCCAGATTTATTTTCTCAAAGCTCTTGATTATTCTAAAAACTTAGAACTTTAATCTTAAAGTTCTAAAGTTAGAAATCATTTCTTCACTTTATCAGATTCATCTCAGAAACACTTGGGAATTCTTCAAAACATTTTCAAAAAGAGCATACATCTTTGCATTTGCACAAGCATGATTCTTTGTGCATTTAGACTTAGGATAAGTTCTTAGATAATTTCTTAGCAAAACAAAAGGCATAAATTCGACCCTTGGTTCAATTACCCCTGGTAAAGGCGCCAGGAACGGTCGAACCTCGTACCGACGAGCGGATCCCATCTCCCAGTTTTCCCGCAAATATTTACAAAACGGAGGCGAGTTATTTTAAAAATAATTTCAAAATTATGGTCAAGTGAGACCCCGCAAAAGAGTTCCTCTCTCTCTTCTTTTTTTTTTCTTTTCTCTTCTCCCCTTCTTTCCGTCTTTTATTTTCTCCCTTCAAAAAGGAGGAAAATAAGATGTTAGAAAGGAAAAGAGAGGGAAGTGAGAGAAACACACAAGAGAGGAAAATTTTTGTGATGATCACAGGGGGTGTTAAATTATGTAATCAAATCATGTAATCTAATATATATTATATATATATGAGGTAATACATATACATATATATAATATATGTATATGTATCTACCTATTATATATATAATATATATATTTATTTCACCTTAGTTGTAGGGGTATACTCATCATTTTACACATATTCTTTTTGGAATATGTATGTAATTTTTCTCCTTTAATTTTTCTATTTTCTATTTTCTTTTTTCTCTTTTTTATTCCTTTTTTCCTTTTGGCGCATGGAGGGGCCCACCCAACATGATCGTTGGGCCCTTCCAACATTTATAATTATAACCGTTAGAGGGGTCCCAACGATCATATTGAGAGCCCCTTCATGGCTTCCCATTGTGTATAAATAGGGGTATTCCCCCTTGTGTTTTTTCATGGCTTTGAGTCAAAGCCCAAGTGTTCAATAAAGTGGCTCTAATATTTTTTATGCCGTTGTGCATTTGTGAGTTCTTGTGAGTTGTGCTTTTGTGCACAAGTGTTCTAAAGTGTTCTTATCGTGCATGCGGGTCGTGTTTGTTATCAAGAATATTAAGGTCTTGATCATGGTATCTTGTTAGAGATACTTTTACAGTATCGACTCTCCGAAAGAGAACAAGTAGGTGTAGTGCCCCATACATCAGAGTAGATAATCTCAAAAGGTCTTGAAGCTCTTTTATTAATTGAATTGAAGGGAAGAACATGACTCTTGCATAATTGACAACTTGTACATTTTTCATTATCAAAAGTAGGACTCAGACTAGATAAGGAGGTAAAATTATCTCTTACAAGCTTTTCAATGAAGGAGAAACTACAATGACCAAGTCGACTATGCCAAATGTTTGACTTATTACATTTAGACAAACTAAGAAGACACTTATTAGAATAAAATTCATCGGACTTCAACGAAGGCTTCAAGACAACAGGAACAGAAACACAAACACAAACAAAATGATCTTCTTTGAAGATATGCATATTTCTTTGTCGCTTTCCTTTAACGAACTTCTTCTTCGTTTGAAGGTCCTTAACATACACAGAAGAGGGAGTAAATTCGATAGAAGAATGTGTATCATCAACAAGTTTGGAGACAGAAATAATGTTCTTTTTTATATTAGGAGCAAGTAGAACATTAGACAATTTTATGGATGAATTTAAGAAGGGTATTATGGCATTCTCAGTGTGAGAAAATGAATGATGAGTTCCATCTCCAGTGACAATACTGCTTTTATCAAAATAAGGGGATAAGTTTAAGAGTTTACCTGCATCTCCCATGACATGAGTTGCTGCCTCAGAGTCTATATACCATACTCCTTGGTCATTTTGTGCTATTGTCATCTTCGAAAGAGCTGCCAATAAAAGTTGTTGCACATCTCCACTGGATTTACTCCCATCAGTCTGCATTTTTTGGCTGAATAATAGGATTCTTGCCTTTATTCTGAGGATTAAACCAACAATCAACTTCAATATGCCCCCTTTATCATCTTGTATTTCCTGCGTGATGAATTGAAGTGAGGCTAGAGTTGATCCATCTAGATGCTCAAAAAGGTCTTGGCTTCGTATGAAAGGACTTATTTGTCTTTTCCAAGTAAAAAAATTTGAATGATTTAGTTTTTCAGATACAAGTTGACTCAGAAAACTGGAGGAAAGACCAGAATGAGTAGAGGACGAATCCATATTATGGATCTCGTGCTGCATTTTTTTTAGTTCTGGTTATGTACCAAAACTGCAACACAAGTCCTTATGAAGCCCAGAATGTCAGAACAATGGATTGCGTGATAAAAAAAACAATGATGTCAAATAGAGAAGAATATAAAATATAACGAAGAGAAGTTTTGTTTGCACAACAGCAATGAGATGCGTGAAAACAGAACTTCTGGTTTTAGGTGAAAGGAATGGAAAGGATTTTAGAAGAAAAAAAAAAGGAATCACATAGAAATTCTTCTTTTTAGATCAGAAAAAATAAAACAATACCAGATTTTAACGTGATCTGGTTTTCAGAAAGAGAAATTACATAGATCTTTAAGTATAGTTCTGAAGAAGCAATACCAGATCTGATACAATCAGATCTGTCTTAGACTGAATGGAGAAACAGATAGAATAGAGATATAGAATAAACCCAGATCTGAAAATCAGATCTGACGTGATCTAGTTTTCAAAAAGAAAAATTACACATATCTTTAAGTATAGTTCTGAAGAAGCAATACCAGATCTGATACAATCAGATCTGTCTTAGACTGAATGGTGAAACCGATAGAATAGAGAGATAGAATAAACCCAGATCTGAAAATCAGATCTGACGTGAAAATGAGAAGAGAATAAAAGTCAGAGATGGGAAGAAGAAAAGAGGAAAGAAATACGAAACCAACCTTTAGTACACTTAGATCGATTTAACCTGCTCTGATACCATGTCAGAACTTGACTGTTCAGCCACGTCAATCCACTTTCTGCAAAAAAGGAGATAGAAGAAGACAAAAGGGTTGTTGCTTGCTGCACAGAAAAAGGTTATCATCGTGACCTAGAAAGACTCTGTTTATATAGAGTGTAAAACCCGTGAAATTTATGAAATTCTAAATGAATAAAAGGGATCCGTTATGTGAAATAGTAAGATTTTAAGTTAGGCAGTACAATTTTTATGACTTGGTTTCTAGAACGAAACCGATAACAAACTCTCACAAGTGGTTTTGGATCCGGATCTTGGCGAGATACGATGATCCGACCCGGTTCACGAGTCCAAGTAAGGAAACCTAATGGTTTCGGGATGATAGCGTGAGATCCGAAGCACATTTAAAGTAAGCGAGTGCAAGTTTAAAACCAACAGGTGAAAAATTCACTTGAAAATGGAAGAAATCCATCAACAAGGAAAAACGTCCCAATATGACATAAAAAGAATATTTTGCAAAAGTAAACAACAAGTGGTGAAGTGGAGTTATGGTAGGACACATAGGGTTGTAGAGTTGCAACCTCAATTCAAAACCCCCTGTGCACAAATTAAATTTTTTTGTCACAAGAAAGTGATGTTTTCTACCTTGGTGAAAAGGGTAAAAACGTGGGATTAAGTTAAGCCTAAATTTTTGGCTTTTCCATCTAGCTCTACCCTGGATTGAGGAGAATCCCAGGTGACATGGAAGAGGGGTACCCATAAAGCAAATAGTGAGGAAAGTTAGAGGAAATCATGCCAAAGAGAGGAGGGGGCATTATTGGAAATAGACATCACCCACAAAAAATGTGAGATTTGAGTGAAGATTTAATGCTTTGAAAATTTGGTAACTTCCCCCTAGATAGAAGAGTTAAATGAGAGATTTTTGGTAAGGAGTTATATTAGACGTCTCTCTCTCTCTCTCTCTCTCTCTCTCTCTCTCTCTCTCTCTCTCGGTGGTGGTCGACCTCCATTGTTGGACTGTGTGGACCTCCCTTGCTGAACGCGTGAACATCCATTATCGACGTGGGGTGCCGCTCTAACAAAGAGAAGGGGTTGCAGCCTTGCCGTCATGAGACTCCAAAGAGGTAAGGAGCATTGCTATTTGTATGTAAGTGGTTGATGCCTTGTTGCACATCTATGTTGCAATATCATGGAGTTTACGCGACAAGCACCACCTGTATATAGGAATGTTTAGGGCCTCGAGACCGAGGTGGCATGAGCGAAAACACCTACTCGCCAATAGGTTAATATGTCGTGATTCAGCCAATGGTTCTCACCCTTGGCCAACGTTGGGGCATTGTGGGGTTCTTTGTAAGGGCATTTTGTTGCTATGTGTATGCCTGGTGATATGTAGTACTCATATCAAAACCTACAGTTCAAATCTATGTAGGAAAAATGCATATATTTTTGGTGTGGGTGTTAGCCATGACAGATTCAAGATCGAAATAAAAAATAAAGTAGGCAAATGGCGTGAAACCTTAAGTATCTCAGATTATTATTCATGAAATTATTGTTTGGTTGCATTTTCTTGTTCAATACACCTTTCATACCTTGTAGATTGAATGGTTTTAATCAAGTCTGAAGTTATGTATACGTGATTGCTATTTCACATCATGGTAAAATGAAGATATATCATTCATATTGGGTAATTCGATTGGATTCGATGTTTTTGAGAGTGGAATGCACTCATATTTATAGTTGAAAGATTTCATACATTGAGGATGAAAGGGGTGGCAAAACAGTCCATTTAGAATGATCAAAATGTTTGAAAAGTAAAAAGATACACCCTTTTAAAAGTTACAGAAAAACGGCAAAATTAGTCGACTGAGACAATAGTTAGTCGACTGATAATATGTTCAGTCGACTGATAAAACCTTCAGTCGACTACTGCTAAAATTTTCAGGAAACAGACATTCTGTTCAGTCGACTGATAAAACCTTCAGTCGACTGATGCTAAATTTTTTCCAGAAAACAGATATTCTGATCAGTCGACTGATAAAACCTTCAGTCGACTGATAAAACGTTCAGTCGACTGATGCTAAAATTTTCAAAAAATTGATATTTTGTTCAGTCGATTGATAAACCCTTCAGTCGACTGCTGCTAAATTTTTCCAGAAAATGGACATTCTGTCCAGTCGACTGATAAAACTTTTGGTCGACTAATTTTATGATCAGTCGACTGCTGCTAAATTTTTCCAGAAAACGGACATTCTGTCCGGTCGACTGATAAAACCTTCGGTCGACTAATTTTATGATCAGTCGACTGATAAACCCTTCAGTCGACTGCTGCTAAACTTTTCCAGAAAACAGACATTCTGTCCGGTCGACTGATAAATTCTTCGGTCGACTAATTTTATAAAAAAATAACGTTTTGCTTAAAAGATTTGAAGCCAAAAAGGTGGGTCGACCGGTGAGCCTATTGGTCGACTAATAAACATGAAAAATTGAGTAAAGAGTTTTCTAAAATGATTTTCATGAAGGGTTCTTTTAGAAAAGTTTTCTAAAGACCTTTTAAGTGAAATGCAACTGAAATATCTATGAAAAAATAGTTTCGATGGTAAACTAGATATGTGATTCACATATGGACTTTAGGATTATGTCCAATACATAGAACACACATGATAAAGTTAGATAATGCCATGTTACGGCATATCCAGTAGGGGTACGGAACGTACACTCGAGCTCATAAACAAAACTGAAAATGCCGAATGTTTAAGTACTCGACACAAAGTTGAACCAAAATTATGAGAAATTGTGGTTGGTGCCTTTGAGGCATTCGATGGGTAATGTGCATATACTAAGATAAACCTGAGTATGAGTTGGGGTTTTGAGAATCCCCTGTGGTGCAATGACTTGCACATAAGAATAAAAAAAATTAAAGGTATACACATATAAATTAAAATATGGGATTCTAGGTATACCTGAAAGATGGTATATGTTACTGGTTTTCCCAGGGTTCTGGGTACATCTGTAAGAAGATGTATGTTACTGGATCCAAACAAACAAGAATGAAAAGGTATACGCATATAAATTAAAAATTGGGATTCTGGGTATACCTGAAAGATGATATATGTTACTGGTTTTCCCAGGGTTCTGGGTACATCTGAAAGAAGATGTATGTTACTGGATCCAAACAAACAAGAATGCAAATGTGTACACATATAAATTAAATATGTTGGATTCTGGGTATACCTGAAAATGGTATATGTTACTGGTTTCCCAGGGCTCTGGGTACACCTGAAAGATGGTGTATGTTACTGGACCCATGGTCTACCTTGGAGAGGGTAGGTGGTACAAGCTTCGTGGACATTCTTGTTCTTGTGAGAGCTAGGTGTCTCACCCGGTCCCCAGTCCACGAAGTTAGGGGACCAGGACTACCAGTATGTCCTAGGTGGTAGATCCAAGTCTTCTGCAGAAGTACAGGGTGCATCCTAATTTTTGTTCTAGCCACTAGGGAGTTCTCTCTCGGTCAATGACCATCCCCTTTGGATATTCGTACGGCTAGTCATACGGGTTATTAAATAATAGACCCCCGTATGGTCTCGGTCTGCTACGAGGTCTATGCCTATGCGTACCCACAGGGTAAGAGTAAGATAAGCATTAAATAATTTAAGTTGACTAGAAACTTATCTTTGAGGAATTATATATTGTTGAGTTGACTTTAGTAAAACTTGTGGAATCTACAGCTTGTACTTAAGTGGATAGATCTACCTTTAGTTCAGTTATCTTTTGCACTGTAGCATAATCATCTTCTTAGAATCTTATAAACTTCCATGCTAGTTATATTTGCAGTACTTGCACATATTTGTACACAGGTCACTGAGCACCACATATAAATATGATGCTTCTTATGAAGACAGGGGAGTCTGACCCTTCTACTTTAAATGTTTTTCAGGTAGCAACTAATTGGAGCATCGGGGTGTCGTTTTGGATAAAGCCAAGAGATCTCATTTATTCAGTATTTTATGTTTGAACTCTGATTAGTAGATTTACATTTTTGTTATGGAATGTGATTAATGACATTAATGTTTCAATTAATGAATGGTATGTTTAGTACTTCTCTGTTTTACCCTGTAATGTGCCCGACTTGTGTTTTTCGCACTTCCGCTATTTAAAAAAAAAAATAAAATTTCATCCAAAATTTTTACTATAAAAAGTTAGGGCGTTACAGCTTTGGTATCAGAGCAGGACTGAACAATCTGAGATCTTGGCTCTTCCAGCGACCGCGATGACTCTGTAAGTATGTAGAAAAGTTGTTTTGTAATGTAGAAACAAAAACCATATGAGTATGTATGAGTATTTCACAAAATTATGGCTAAGGTTATAATGAATTTTAAATTGCTCAAATAGATGGCTTGGGCAAACCGCTGCAACGATATTATGGAAACGCTACATAACCTGGCCGAAGTAATAGGCCAACAAGCTACGACAATGCAGCAGATGGGGGACAATCTACAACATGTGGCCCATGAGAAGAGTACAAACGGTGGGACTATGTCCTACAAGAAATTCATGGACATGGATCCTCCTGCTTTCTCCGGAAAGACGGATCCAGAAGCTGCTGAGAGTTGGATCCGGGAGATTGAACGTATCTTTCGTGTACTGGAGGTGCTCGAGGAGCGTCGGGTGGACTTTGGGACATATCGTCTCAAGGATCATGCTGAAAAATGGTGGGAAACTACCAGGGCAGTCAAGTTCCAGGATGGTCCTGTATCTTGGACGGAGTTCGTAGAGGTTTTTAACGCTGCCTACTTTCCAAAGCACAAGAGGGCGAAGAAGATGCAGGAGTTCTTGGACCTACAGCAGGGTAAGATGTCCCTCCCCAAGTACATCACTAAGTTTCACAGTTTGGAACGCTATTGCCCAAATGTGTATACATCGGATGAAGATCGAGCAATGAAGTTTGCTCGAGGCTTGAAGACGGGCTTGAGAAACCGTCTGTATACTCGAGGGCCAAAGAGCCTTGACGAAGCCATTCAGGTTGCGACTCTCCTCGACGATGACTGGAAGGAGGGGCAAAAGTCGCAAAAGAACAGAACGGGGGTTCAGAAACCCGAGTTCAAGAAGAGGTTTGGTGGAAAACGTTTGAACCATCAAACCAAGAAACCAAGGCATGACGGAGGTACCCGACACATGCTAGGACAAAATCAAAGGTGTCAGAAGTGCAATCGATTTCATCCCGGACAACAGTGTCCCCGTGAGACAGGAGGATGTCTCTATTGTGGAAAGATGGGGCACTACATTAAGGAGTGTCGGAAGAAGCTCGCCGATGATGCACGGTGCGGCACTGGAGGACAGCAGCCACAACAACATCGTGCACCACCACAGCCTCAGGCGGCTCCACAACGCGTAGCTGGACGTGTGTATGCTACTACAGCTGACCAACTGGAGAAGGGGGACCTTGTGCAAGGTATCGTACTTGTTTTGGGCCAAGCTGCCCTTGTCTTATTTGACTGTGGAGCTTCTCATTCCTTCATTTCTTTATATTTTGCAAAACAACTTAGAATCCCCACAGAATCATTGAATCAAGAACTAGTAGTGTATCACCCTATAGGATTCAATGAAGTTTGTGTGAACTATATGCCAGAAGTAGAAGTTATTTTAGGAGAACACAACTTACCTGCCAACCTAATCATACTTGATATGACCGAATACGATGTCATACTGGGTATGGATTGGCTCTTTGAATACTATGCTAGAGTCCTCTGTAGAGAAGGAAAAGTAATTCTGTTTCGACTGGATATGCCGGAAGTGGAATTCCGATTAGCAAAGCCTGGAATCAAGAAAAGGGTTATTTCGACCCTCAAGGCCCAAAAGTATCTCCGTCGGGGAGATATGGCTTTCCTGGTTAGTATGATCGGAGGTGAAACAAAACTAACGCGGCTAGAGGATTTTGAAATTGTCCGCGATTTTGCCGATGTATTCCCTGAAGAACTTTCTGGACTTTCTCCTCAGCGGGAAGTCGAGTTTGGGATTGAACTAATGCCACGTACAAAGCCAATATCAAGAGCACCTTACCGGATGGCACCAGCGAAGTTGGAAGAACTGAAGAAGCAGTTGCAGGAGCGTGGTTTTGTACGACCGCGTACGTCTCCATGGGGAGCACCGGTCCTGTTCGTGAAAGAGAAGGACGGGTCTATGAGACTATGCATAGACTATAAAATGTTGAACCAAGCAACAGTGAAGAACAAATATCCTCTACCCCGTATTGAGGACCTATTTGATCAATTGAAAAGAGCAAAAGTCTTTTCTAAGATTGATTTGAGGTCAGGTTACCATCAGTTGAGAATAAAAGATGAAGATATCCCAAAGTCAGCATTTCGAACCAGATATGGGTATTTTGAGTTTGTGGTGATGCCATTTGGACTCACGAATGCTCCTGCGGCATTCATGGACCTGATGAATCAGGTATTCAAGCCATACTTAGACTCTTTTGTCATTATCTTCATTGATGACATACTGATATACTCAGAAAATGTGGAGGAACACAAAGAACACCTGAAAATCGTTTTAGAAACCCTCCGGACACATCAGTTATATGCCAAGTTCTCGAAATGCGAATTCTGGCTTGAAGAAGTCATGTTCCTTGGACATGTGATCTCGAAAGATGGAGTTTCAGTAGATCCTGCCAAAGTTGAAGCTGTGATGAATTGGTCACAACCAAAGAATGTCAGCGAAATTTGAAGCTTCCTAGGATTAGCTGGCTACTATAGGCGATTCATCGAAGACTTCTCCCGAATCGCTATGCCAATGACAAAGCTTCTACAAAAAGGGGTAAAATTTGAATGGAATGAGAAAAGTGAAGAAAGTTTTCAAACCCTTAAAGCTAAGCTTACCACAGCTCCGGTGTTAGCCTTACCGTCTGGAAGCAGAGGATTCGTGGTGTACACGGACGCTTCTGGTACTGGATTGTGATGTGTACTGATGCAGCACGGCAAGGTCATTGCCTATGCATTACGACAACTGAAGATTCATGAGAGGAATTACCCCACTCACGACCTGGAGTTGGCGGCTGTGGTTTTTGCTTTAAAGGTTTGGAGACATTATCTATATGGAGAGCAGTTCGATGTCTTCACTGATCACAAGAGCTTGAAGTATCTATTTTCTCAGAAGGAACTTAATATGCGACAAAGAAGGTGGCTCGAGTTTATCAAGGACTACGAGTTTACAATCTCGTACCATCCCGGAAAGGCAAATGTTGTTGCGGATGCCCTTAGCCGTAAGGCTGGGGGAAACCTTTCTAGCCTGGTAAATCTTGGATGGAAGATGATTTCTGAGTTCACAGAATGGAGACCTTTCTCCGATGATCAAGGCGTACTTAGGTTGTCTAGCCTGATTGTACGATCAGAACTACGAGAGCGGATCATGATTAAGCAAAAAGAAGACTCGAAGTACGGGAAGATGGAGGCATTGGCGTTGCAAGAAGACACCGTTTTCCAGCGTAAAGAGGATGGAAGTATATGGTTTAAAGATCAATTATGGGTACCGAGTGATCCAGAGACCAGAGAAGAGTTATTGGCAGAGGCACATAAGAGCAAGTATATCATTCACCCGGGCAGTACCAAGATGTTCAAAGATCTTCAATACTGGTACTGGTGGAATGGTATGAAGCGCGATGTTGCAAGGTAACCAATTCACGAGAAAAATTTATGTGTTCTAATTAGGTTGTTCTTTCTATGATATAAGAACAGAATTATGCTAATTTTTGCTATCATTCTAGATACGTCGCAAAGTGCTTGACTTGTCAACAAATCAAAATCGAGCATCAATGGCCAGGAGGAACGATGCAGCTGATGGAAATTCCTCAATGGAAATGGGAACATATCACGATGGATTTTGTGATGGGGTTACCGCGAACCCGAAAGAACCATGACTCTATTTGGGTAGTGGTTGATCGACTCACTAAGTCAGCACATTTCCTACCAATGAGGAAGAATCAGTCACTTGAGAGCTTGACCGACCTGTATATCCAGGAGATAGTACGACTACATGGGGTGCCTGTCTCGATCATATCTGATAGAGACCCTCGGTTTACCTCACGACTGTGGGGGCAGTTACAAAAGGCATTGGGAACTAAGTTGAAGTTCAACACTGCCTTTCATCCACAAACCGATGGACAGTCAGAAAGGACCATACAGACACTGGAAGACATGCTACGTGTCTGTATGTTGGATTGGAAAGGCGAATGGGATGCTCACGTGGTACTAGCAGAGTTCGCCTACAATAATAGCTACCATGCGAGTATTGGCATGGCACCCTTCGAAGCACTGTATGGGCGGCCTTGTAGGTCACCAGTATATTGGGATGAAGTGGGCGAAAGAACAGTTGAGTCACCAATGGTACTTCAACATTACACTGAACAAATACAGAAGATACGAGATCGACTTAGAGCAGCACAGAGTCGACAGAAAAGCTATGCGGATCAGCGACGCAAAGAGCTTAGTTTCGAAGTGGGAGATGCAGTGTTTGTCAAGGTATCGCCGACAAAGATCGTTTTCAGATTCGGAAAGAAGGGAAAGTTGAGTCCTAGATATGTCAGACCTTTCCTGATATTGAAGCAGATCGGCGAAACTGCTTATCGAGTTGAGTTACCATCTCAACTTGCCAAGATTCATAATGTATTTCACGTATCAATGTTGAGAAAATACATTCAAGATTCGTCACACGTGATTCAGTTCGAGGACATTAGTGTGCAAGAAGATATGACCGTAGAAGAGAGACCGATTGAAATCGTGGATCGTAGTGAGCGGGTGATACGAAATAAGATCATCCCATTAGTCAAAGTGAGATGGAGACATCATGGCTTAGAAGAATGCACGTGAGAACCGGAAGCAGCAATGAAGGACAAATACCCACAATTGTTTGATTTATATGTATTACAAATTTCGCGGACGAAATTTTTTTTTAGAGGGGAAGGATGTAAAACCCGTGAAATTTATGAAATTCTAAATGAATAAAAGGGATCCGTTATGTGAAATAGTAAGATTTTAAGTTAGGCAGTACAATTTTTATGACTTGTGGTTTCTAGAACGAAACCGATAACAAACTCTCACAAGTGGTTTTGGATCCGGATCTTGGCGAGATCCGATGATCCGACCCGGTTCACGAGTCCAAGTAAGGAAACCCGATGGTTTCGGGATGATAGCGTGAGATCCGAAGCACATTTAAAGTAAGCGAGTGCAAGTTTAAAACCAACAGGTGAAAAATCCACTTGAAAATGGAAGAAATCCATCAACAAGGAAAAACGTCCCAATATGACATAAAAAGAATATTTTGCAAAAGTAAACAACAAGTGGTGAAGTGGAGTTATGGTAGGACACATAGGGTTGTAGAGTTGCAACCTCAATTCAAAACCCCCTGTGCACAAATTAAGTTTTTTTATCACAAGAAAGTGATGTTTTCTACCTTGGTGAAAAGGGTAAAAACGTGGGATTAAGTTAAGCCTAAATTTTTGGCTTTTCCATCTAGCTCTACCCTGGATTGAGGAGAATCCCAGGTGACATGGAAGAGGGGTACCCATAAAGCAAATAGTGAGGAAAGTTAGAGGAAATCATGCCAAAGAGAGGAGGGGGCATTCTTGGAAATAGACATCACCCACCAAAAACGTGAGATTTGAGTGAATATTTAATGCTTTGAAAATTTGGTAACTTCCCCCTAGATAGAGGAGTTAAATGAGAGATTTTTGGTAAGGAGTTACATTAGACGTCTCTCTCTCTCTCTCTCTCTCTCTCTCTCTCTCTCTCTCTCGGTGGTGGTCGACCTCCATTCCATTGTTGGACTGTGTGGACCTCCCTTGCTGAACACGTGAACATCCATTATCGACATGGGGTGCCGCTCTAACGAAGAGAAGGGGTTGCAGCCTTGCCGTCGTGAGACTCCAAAGAGGTAAGGAGCATTGCTATTTGTATGTAAGTGGTTGATGCCTTGTTGCACATCTATGTTGCAATATCATGGAGTTTACGCGACAAGCACCACCTGTATATAGGAATGTTTAGGGCCTCGAGACCGAGGTGGGATGAGCGAAAACACCTACTCGCCAATAGGTTAATATGTAGTGGTTCAGCCAATGGTTCTCACCCTTGGCCAACGTTGGGGCACTGTGGTGTTCTTTGTAAGGGCATTTTGTTCCTATGTGTATGCTTGGTGATATGTAGTACTCATATCAAAACCTACAGTTCAAATCTATGTAGGAAAAATGCATATATTTTTGGTGTGGGTGTTAGCCATGACAGATTCAAGATCGAAATAAAAAATAAAGTAGGCAAATGGCGTGAAACCTTAAGTATATCGGATTATTATTCATGAAATTATTGTTTGGTTGCATTTTCTTGTTCAATACACCTTTCATACCTTGTAGATTGAATGGTTTTAATCAAGTCTGAAGTTATGTATACGTGATTGCTATTTCACATCATGGTAAAATGATGATATATCATTCATATTGGGTAATTCGATTGGATTCGATGTTTTTGAGTGTAGAATGCACTCATATTTATAGTTGAAAGATTCCATACATTGAGGATGAAAGGGGTTGCAAAACAGTCCATTTAGAATGATCAAAATGTTTGAAAAGTAAAAAGATACACCCTTTTAAAAGTTACAGAAAAACGGCAAAATTAGTCGACTGAGACAATAGTTAGTCGACTGATAATATGTTCAGTCGACTGATAAAACCTTCAGTCGACTACTGCTAAAATTTTCAGGAAACAGACATTCTGTTCAGTCGACTGATACTAAATTTTTTCCAGAAAACAGATATTCTGATCAGTCGACTGATAAAGCCTTCAGTCGACTGATGCTAAAATTTTCAGAAAATTGATATTCTGTTCAGTCGACTGATAAACCCTTCAGTCGGCTGCTGCTAAATTTTTCCAGAAAACGGACATTCTGTCCGGTCGACTGATAAAACTTTCGGTCGACTAATTTTATGATCAGTCGACTGATAAACCCTTGAGTCGACTGCTGCTAAACTTTTCCAGAAAACAGACATTCTGTCCGGTCGACTGATAAATTCTTCGGTCGACTAATTTTACAAAAAAATAACGTTTTGCTTAGAAGATTTGAAGCCAAAAAGGTTGGTCGACCGGTGAGCCTATTGGTCGAATAATAAACATGAAAAATTGAGTAAAGAGTTTTCTAAAATGATTTTCATGAAGGGTTCTTTTAGAAAAGTTTTTTAAAGACTTTTTAGGTGAAATGCAACTGAAATATCTATGAAAAAAAAACAGTTTCGATGGTAAACTAGATATGTGATTCACATATGGACTTTAGGATTATGTCCAATACATAGAACACGCATGATAAAGTTGGATAATGCCATGTTGCGGTATATCCAGTGGGGGTACGGAACGTACACTCGAGCTCATAAACAAAACTGAAAATGCCGAATGTTTAAGTACTCGACACAAAGTTGAACCAAAATTATGAGAAATTGTGGTTGGTGCCTTTGAGGCATTCGATGGGTAATGTGCATATACTAAGATCAACCTGAGTATGAGTTGGGGTTTTGAGAATCCCCTGTGGTGCAATGACTTGCACATAAGAATAAATAAAATTAAAGGTATACACATATAAATTAAAATATGGGATTCTGGGTATACCTGAAAGATGGTATATGTTACTGGTTTTCCCTGGGTTCTGGGTACATCTGAAAGAAGATGTATGTTACTGGATCCAAACAAACAAGAATGAAAAGGTATACACATATAAATTAAAAATTGGGATTCTGGGTATACCTGAAAGATGGTATATGTTACTGGTTTTCCTAGGGTTCTGGGTACATCTGAAAGAAGATGTATGTTACTGGATCCAAACAAACAAGAATGAAAATGTGTACACATATAAATTAAATATGTTGGATTCTGGGTATACCTGAAAATGGTATATGTTACTGGTTTCCCAGGGCTCTGGGTACACCTGAAAGATGATGTATGTTACTGGACCCATGGTCTACCTTGGAGAGGGTAGGTGGTACAAGCTTCGTGGACATTCTTGTTCTTGTGAGAGCTAGGCGTCTCACCCGGTCCCCAGTCCACGAAGTTAGGGGACCAAGACTACCAGTATGTCCTAGGTGGTAGATCCAAGTCTTCTGCAGAAGTACAGGGTGCATCCGTTACGGAATCCAAAGAGCCATAATGGGCACAGAATACGAGGAGTCGTGACCCGTTATCCATTCCCATAACCCGTTACCGAATCCAAATACCCAAAGAAACTTTGGGTAAAAAGGTACTTTGTCTTGATTGGATATGGCCCTAAAGGGCCAATTACTCGAACCCGAACCCGAGCCCGAGCCCGACTCGGCTCAGCTCGGCACGACACGGTGGGTGGGCGCGCGTGTGTGTGTGGTGGTCATCCCACTCTCTTGTTCTCAAGAACAAGTGTATGAGTTCACATGTGGCTTATAAAGCCCACAGAAAACTCAAGCACAAGCAATATGGGACTATTCCACCTCATCAAGACCACTTCCTCTAAACAACCCAGTTTCTCTTTTGAATTTTCTCTCCCTTCCTTCTTACACCTAACATTCCCCCACAAATTCAAAGAATGAAACGAGAGGAAACCAATGTGCAAAATGAGACAATCTGCAACAGGACATATCATGCTTCCAGCAATGGTACCTTCCGGTTTGAACCACTACCTTAGTTGACTAACTTTACCCCCACAGGAACGAAGTGAACTGAAGTCTTGAACTTGAACCTTAGGTGTAGGAGTGTCCATTAGCAACAACACGATAAAGGTTCTAGTTGTAATCTTTAGGGGTGGCGCGTTAAAGGCCATGCGCCCGAATCCTGTTTCATGAGTGACTTCAGGAATAACCCAATTCCTTAAACTGCGGCCACACAGTCACACTCACATAGGTGGGCTTCTCCAAAAATGCACTGCTAACATCTCGCCTATAAGGCTTTGAACCCATTCAGAGTTTTAACTCTTCCTTAACTTGCAGCTATAACACCTTTCCAGAGTAAACAAGAGAACAAACACAAATACAAAGTATCATATTTAATAAGGTGTTATCCAGTTCACCCTACAGATTGTTATTACCACATTGAACCTACTTTGTGGGATCTCCACTCAGATAGGTTGGGTTGCTACTGCAGATGAACTACTAATGGGTTTCAGTCCCATCCCTTCTCTGGATTTCAGGACTAACGACTTATCTAGTCCTTTCGTTAATGGATCAACTGTGTTCTCTTTGGATCCAACATAGTCCACAACAACCACTAACTGAGACACCAGTTCTCTTACAGATTTTATTCTGACTTGGATGTGTCTTCTCTGCTTTTGGTTATATTTTGTGCTTTTAATCTTTGCAATAGTGGCTATATTTTCACAATGCACAGATATCGCAGGAATTGGCTTGCACATTAAAGGAAGTTCCTCAAGAAGTCCCTTTAACCATTCAGCTTCCAATCCTGTGACATCTAAAGCACAGAGTTCAGCCTCAAAAGTAGACCGGGACAAGATGGTCTGCTTTACTGATCTCCAGGCGACTGCGCCGCCACCCAAGGTAAATACATACCCTGTCACACCATAACTGCCAGAGTTCATGGCTATCCAGCTCGCATCACTATATCCCTCAAGAACTGCAGGGAATCTCTTGTAGTGCAAACTCAAGGAAATAGTTCCTTTCAGGTATCTAAGTAACCTGTCCAATGCCTTCCAATGAGTGCGATTTGGATAACTTGTGTATCTACTTAATTTTGTCACGAAGAACGAAATATCCGGTCTCGTGCAATTTGCAACATACATCAAACTTCCAATAATATGAGAATACCTTAATTGAAACACAGGAACACCAGTCGTATTCTTATGAGGAGGGATAGAAGGGTCATATGGAGTTGCTACAGATCTCCCTTGGTTATATCCAAATATATCAAGTACTTTCTCAACAAAGTGAGATTGAGAAATAACTATTCCCTCAGCTGAACGAGTCAGCTTTAAGCCTAAGATCACATTTGCAACACTCATATCCTTCATATCAAACTTACTACTAAGAAACGACTTTGTCTCATTCACAATTCTCATATTGGAACCAAACAATAGAATGTCATCTACATACAGACATAAAATAATACAACCATCACTTTTAACTTTGCAATAAACACACTTATCAGATTCATTGACAACAAATCCAAATGATAAAATAATATTATCAAACTTCTCATGCCATTGTTTAGGGGTTTGTTTTAGTCCATATAATGACTTAACAAGTCTACAAACTTTATCTTCATTACCAGGAGCCACATAACCCTCAGGTTGATCCATATAGATCTCTCCTTCAAGATCGCCATGTCAGAAAACGGTCTTCACGTCCATTTGATGGACCGAGAGATCATAAATGGAAGCGAGTGCAATAAGCACTCTAATAGTGGTCATCCGGGTAACCGGAGAATAGGTATCAAAATAGTTTATTCCCTCCTTTTGTTTGAACCCCTTGGCAACCAGTCTCGCCTTGTACTTGTCAATGGATCCATCTGGTTTCAACTTCTTCTTAAAGATCCATTTGCACCCAATTGTGGAACTACCACGAGGGAGGTCAACCAGTTCCCAAGTACCATTAGAGATAATGGAGTCCATTTCACTCTTGATGGCATCTTTCCAATGCTTTGCTTCAGGTGAAGTCATTGCATCTCGGAAAGTGGGAGGATCATCCTCGATAAGGTAAGTGATAAAGTCACTTCCCAAATCCTTGGTAATCCTTGGTCTCTTGCTCCTTCTAGGTTCAACTACTTCCTTAGACTCACTGGGTCTAGGATGGGAACAAGATGGTTCTACCCCCACATCTGTCATCTTTTCCACATGTTCAGGAATAGAACCAGAAGTTGAAGGTATATCTAAAGAAGAAAGATTCTGAGGTACACCAACTTTCATGAGAAATACATCCTCAAAGAATGTAGCTTCTCGAAGCTCTACAATAGAGTTAACATCTATGCCAGATATCTCAGACTTAATTACTAAGAACTTGTAGGCATAACTGTTCCCTTTATATACACAGCTGAAAGAGGACTCAATAGAGTTGTTGGATTGTGTGAGTCCAACAGCTCTATTGCTAGTCAAGTCTGGACAGGACTTGACTAGCAACAGTCATTCTAGTTCAAACTGAATTAGATGACATAAAGACAAAAAAAAAATAAAGGAAAAAAATTACAAAAAAGAAAGAAATGAAATATATATATATATATATATATATATATATATATATATATATATATATATGTACATATTTACATTTTAACACTCCCCCTCAAACTTACGGTACAATGAGCGAAAGTTTGTCTAAGAGAAAGTGAAATCGGGGAGCAGCGAGAGGCTTTGTAAAGAAGTCTGCTAACTGATATTCTGTAGTGACATATGGCAGATCAATTGTCCTGTGTAGATATTCCTCGTTGATGTAGTGACAATCCATTTTGATGTGTTTGGTGCGTTCGTGGAATGTTCTGTTACTGGCAATGTAGATAGCACTTTTGTTGTCACAACACATTTGTGAAGCCTATGTTGTTTCAGCTCCCATGACAGCAAGCAGTCGTCGAAGTCAAACTACGTCCATGGTCGTGGTTGCCATGGCTCTGTATTCAGCTTCGGTGGATGAGAGAGAGATACCTTCTGCTGCTTTTTACACCTCCACGAGATCAATGATTCCCCTAAAAAGACACAAAAGCCAGTGGTTGAGTGTCTGTTATTAGGATCACCTCCCCAATCAACATCAGTATATGCAATTAAATCAAGAGAAGAGGAGGAAGATAAGAAAAGTCCTCGTGAAAGAAAGGACTTGATGTATCTGATAGTACGCATGATTGCTCCCATATGAACAGAAGTAGGAGCATGTTGAAATTGACTTGTTGTATGAACAACATATGCTATATCTGGTCTGGTAATGGATAGATAGGAAAGTGCCCCGACAAGTTGTCTATAAAGAGTAGGGTTGGCAAGTTCTTCATCATCAATCTTCATTTTAACATTAACAACTTCTGGAGTGTCAACTTTCTTATCATCAGTAATACCAGACCTGAAAACAATATCAAAAGCAAATTTATTCTGAGATAATAAATATCCTCTAGGAGAATAAACAACTTCAATGCCTAAAAAATATCTCAACAAGCCAAAATCAGTAATTTCAAAATGAGATTTAAGAAGTGTTTTGATTGTTTCAACTCCCTGTTTATTGCTTTCGGTGATGATCATATCATCCACATAGAGAAGAAGCACAATGATCTCTGCATCAGAATTCTTAATAAACAAAATAGTGTCAGTTAAACAGAATTGAAATCCAATATCAATCATAACACGACTAAACCTATCATACCAAGCTTTTGGTGCTTGTTTAAGTCCATAAAGAGCTTTTTCTAAGCGAAGGACTTTACCCTTAGGAATACGTAGACCAGAAGGGGGTTTCATATATATTTCTTCAACTAGCTTTCCATTTAAAAAAACATTTTTGACATCCATTTGAAAAATAGACCATTTTTTGATAGAAGCTAAGGCAATTAAGGTTCGGACAATTGTCATACGAGCCACCGGAGCAAAGGTTTCTTCATAATCAATCCCATATTCTTGGGCATAACCTTTGGCTACTAAACGGGCTTTATATCTTTCAAGAGTACCATCACTCTTGGTTTTAATTTTATAAACCCATCGACATCCTATAGTTTTCTTCCCTAGAGGAAGATCTTGAATATTCCATGTAGAAGCATTTTCAAGTGCATCTAATTCAGCTTTCATGGCTTCTATCCATTTGATATCATTTTTTGCTTGAAAATATGTGGATGGTTCTTCATATGAGTGAATTAATGCAATAACTACCCTATATGTAGGTGAGAAAGACTCGTATGATACAAACTTTCCTGGAGGCCTCGAGACTCGGGATGATTGTCTAGTTGGAATGTTAGAATATTTTTCAAGTGCACATGGAGGATTAGATTCTTGTCGCCTGGAATATTGAATACTAGTATCTCTATGAACTTCTTCATTTTCAACATTAAGATCAATAATTCTTTGATCATCATCAAAGTTACAGTCAAGGTCATATTCATCAGATATTGATGATAGATCTAGCAAAAAGGAGTACTCAGTGACGTCTTTTAATTTTCTAAAATCAAAGAAGCTTTCCTTTTCAAGAAAGGAAACATTTCTAGACACATATAGTCTATTATTTTTCAAGTCAAAACATTTATAACCTTTCTGTTTTTCAGCATATCCTAAAAAGGCACAGGGAATCGAACAAGGGGAAAGTTTATCATTTTTGTCAGCAAATATGAAACATTTGCACCCAAATATTCTTAGTCTAGAGTAGTCTGGAGAAATGTTCATAAGTTTTTCAATGAGAGTGATATTTTGTAACAAAGAAGATGACATCCTATTAATGAGATAGGTGGCAGTTAAGGCAGCTTCTGTCCAAAAGTCTTTCGGGACTTGATTTGCTATTAATAAAGTCCTAGTGGTTTCTATAATATGGAGTTGTTTTCGTTCTGCCAGTCCATTTTGTTGAGGTGTATAAGGACAAGATCTTTGATGTGTGATGCTATGCAATTTAAGATAATTTTGAAAATCTGTGGATAAAAACTCTCCCCATGAATCTGTGCGAAAAATACTAATATCATTTTAAAACTTGTTTTTAACCATATTTGAAAAGTTTGAAAGTATGAAAATACTTCAGACTTATGTTTGAAAAAGTAAATCCACGTATGTCGAGAGAAATCATCGACAAAAATAACATAGTAAACAAATCCTCCTTTAGAGATTACTGGTGCAGGACCCCAAACATCCGAGTGTATTAATTCAAGTGGTCTTGAAGAGAAAAAAGTTTTGTTCTGAAATGTAATTTTTTTATTTTGCTGAGAATACAATCTTTACAATCAAATGATTTAGAGTTACAAAATTTCCCTAGACTTGACAAATGTTGGATTTTGGCTATATGTGGGTGACCAAGTCTCTTATGCCATAGTTCCAACTCTGTTTTTTGAATATTATAACAAAAAGCTTTCTTCGATATTTCCAAAAAATCCATGTAATAGAGTCATTCTCTATGGCCTTCCCCAATCAGCTTGTCTGACTGGCGATCCTGTACCCAACAACCATGAGAAGAAAGGAAATATTACACTCATAATCAGAAATTTGAAATACAGATAAAAGATTTAAATTTAATTTGGGAACATGTCTAATTTTTGGAATAGAAAATTTCTTTGTTTTATAATTTTTTTCAAAATTTCCTATTCCTTGTATTTCAAGAGAAGTCCCATCAGCAGTAAAGACCTTTGACACACTTGTTTTATTTTTAATACATTTGGATAGACTTTGATTATTTGGGGTCATATGAAAAGATGCACCAGAGTCAAAGAGACAAGAAATTTTACCTGGATCAGAAAAAGATGATGTTGTTGCGTCGGTTGAAGCTTCAGATGAGGAAGAGGCACCTTTGATGAAAGGCTGAAGAATCTTCATTAGTTGGGCCAGGGCAACTGGTGCATCATGATCTTTAGGCTCTGATCCAGCAATTGCAGCTCTTTTTTCCCTCAGCTCCTTAAGTTTGGGACATTGTGGCCTGTAGTGTCCCGGTTCATGACAGTGATGACAAATAACTTTCTTCTTATCATAGTCACCATTTTGTCGATTAAAGTGAGGAGGCCTATATGATCGAACATGATTCCCTGGTCTAGACACGGCTAAAACGGAATCATCTTTAATTTTTGAAGAACCTTTCCGGAAATGATTTTCTTCCATTGTTAACTCTTTAATAGTTTCAACAATAGAAGAAATTTTTCTTTGTTGAAGTACGGCCGATTTAGTGGTTTCAAATTCCGGCCTTAATCCAGTGATAAACTGGTAAAAATGTTCAGCATCAAGTTGTTTCTGACGAACCTCGATGTCTTCGGCACAATGCCACTTTGGTTCTAAAAATGAAAGTTCTTCCCAAAGTTCGGACAACCCATTATAATATTCACGAATAGTTTTGTCTCCTTGTGTCATCATTCAAACTTTTTCTTGGAGGTTGCATATGTGTGCAATATCTTTAAGGGAATACATATTCATAAGGTATTCCCATGCCTTATCGGCATGATAAAATTTGGCAAGACTTGAGCATTTTTTAATGTCAACGCTATTGATAAGCCATGACATTATCTTCGTATGAGATATTCTCTATTCTTTTCATTTCTTCTCGTATGAGCAATAGCTTTGATTTTCTCTTCTTCCGATAGAGGGACCGCTTTATCTCCCTCCTTTTTAGTAAGAGATAGCTTAGGTTTCGAATCAAAACCATCCAAAATCTCTTATAGGCCTTTTCCCCATATATGGTGCTTTATGATTGAAGCCCATGTTACATAGTTCGTATCACTTAGTTTTATAGGCATGATGGTGACTTTATCATTGTCAGCCATCGATTACAAGGAGAGAAATAATAGGGATAGAAGATAAACAAGAAGAAAAATGAAAAAGAAAAAAAAAATAATACAACAAGATGTGAAATCTTCTCCAATGAAGTGATAAAACACTTCTCTTCAAGTGGCGAACACTTTTGCAAACGGGCACAAAAACTGAGGCAGCTTTTCCTCAAGATTTAGTACTCCCATGGCTCTGATACCATAAAATGAAATGGGGATCTTCGAAACACGAGCTTAGATTCACAAGGGCAAGTGTCAAGAATGACACTAAAGCATAACCCTTAAAAAGGGTATAACTGGAAACAAAATAAAAATAAAAATGTATTCTTTATTGATATGAAAAAACCAATTGCTTAAGAAGCATTGGAATAAAATACAAGAGGGGTTGCACCCTTTTATATACACAGCTGAAAGATGACTCAATAGAGCTGTTGGACACAGTCCAACAGCTCTATTGCTAGTCAAGTCTGGACAGGACTTGACTAGCAACAGTCATTCTAGTTCAAACTGAACTAGATGACATAAAGACAAAAAATAAAAATAAAAGAAAAATATTACAGAAAGGAAAGAAATGAAAAATATATTTATATATATATATATATATATAATATTATTATATATATATGTACAGTTTTACATTTTAACAATTGACACCAATGATAATTGGTATGATCCATGGCTCAGTGCTGAACTCATTTCACAGGCTGGAGATTACACTACTTTGGTTCCTGAAAGCACAAATGATGAGACGGTTTCAGAAGAGGCATCGAAAACAGAATGTTTGAGATACAAAAAAAATGTCTATACCAGGAGACTCAAAGAGCGAACAAATGTGCCTGCTGGAGGACGCATGGCATTGCCAAATAACAGAGAGACACTAAGAAGATCGGGCAGGATAAGGCATCCCATTGAAAAGTGGGTGAGTTATGATAGTTTTTAAATGGATTTTCAGGTCTTTCTATCCAAGATTGAAAAACACGAAGAACCACTTGGTTTTTGTCAAGCTATTCATTCTAACAAATGGATTGAAGCGATGAATGAGGAAATTGAGGCACTTCATGAGTTTCAAACATGATAGATAGTTGAACGTCCTCCAGATAAGAATGTTGTTGGCTCAAAATGGGTTTATAAGATTAAATATAAACCAGATGATAGCATTAAACGATACAAAGCGCGCCTTGTTGCTAGTGGTTTTACTCAAGAATATGGTCAAGATTACGAGGAAACTTTTAGCCCAGTGGTGAAAATGAGAACTATTCGTATTATTCTTGGCCTGACAATTAAACATGGGCGGACTCTTAGTTAGCTTGATGTTAAAAATGCATTCCTGCATGGAAATTTAAAGGAAAAAGTTCATATGGAGCAACCTCAAGGTTACGCAAAAGGAGACCCAAAGAAATATGTATGCAAATTAACCAGAGCATTGTATGGATTAAAGCAAGCATCCAGATCATGGTTTGAAAGTTTTTCTTTAGAAATTCAAAACCACAGTTTCATCCGTTCCCAACTTGATCATTCTCTATTCATATACAAGGATGGGACCACTGTGGTTTTCTTATATATGTTGATGATATCGCAATCACTGGCAATGCCCCGGATCACATTCAGCGAATCAAGGTGCTACTAAGTATGTGGTTCAAGATGAAAGATCTTGGGGAACTGAAATATTTTCTTGGTGTAGAGGTGGATAGACAGGATAGAAAAATGTCATTAACTCAATACAAATACACTCTTGATCTTCTGGGCAAAGTAGGAATGACAGATTGCAAACCTCTACCTACACCCAGTGTTGTCAATCAAAAGCTCAACATTTGTGATGGTGAGTTGTATTCAGATGCGAGCAAGTATCGCACTATAGTGGGCATGTTACAGTACCCCACTTTTACCAGACCAGACATCGTATATTCTGTAAATCAAGTATCTCAGTTCATGCATGAACCGAAAACTGGTCACATGGATGCCGTCAAACGTATTCTTCGTTATTTAAAAGGCATTGTAGGTGATGGACTTATATATGTTCAGTCTTCATGAGGGACATCCAAACATTATATATTGGCATACACAGAAGCAGACTGGGCAGGAGACCCAGATGAAAGGAGATTTGTTTCAGAATACTGTGTTTTTATTGGAAAAAATCTTGTCTCATGGAGCAACAGAAAACAAAAGGTTGTGGCAAGATCTAGCACAGAGGCAGAGTATAGATCTATGGTAGCTGCCACAACTGAGGTGACTTGGATAAGGCATCTACTTACAAAAATGGGAGAGAATGTCTCAAATTTGACTCTCATGTGTAATAGTAGAAGTGTTATACAAATTGCAATCAACCCTGTTAATCACAGTCGAACTAAGCATATTGAGATTGACCAGTATTTCATCAGACAAAAGATAGCAGACAAAGAGATTGAACCAGTTTATGTGTCTTCAAAAGACTAGGTTGCTGATGTGTTCACAAAAGGTCTCACAAGTAACCACTTCTGGTATCTAAAAACAAGTTGCACATGGTTTACTCCCATGCACAACTTGAGGGAGGGTATTAGAATATGGATCGGATATAGATCCAGTCGAATCCATATCCGATACAGCCTCTTATGTCTGTGTAATATGTAATACTTGTACAGGGCAGTTTTGTCCATGTATTTTATTTGTAACCCTATTAATATTAATGAAGGATCAGTGCAGCCCATCAATGCATTAGAGTGGCTGCCGATTCCCAAATATCAAGTTCTCTCTTCTCTCTCTCCCTTCTCTCTCTCTAACCGATTCCTTGATTCTCTTAGGAGTCCTTTCAGATGGGAATGAATGCAATAGAACAGAGAAATTGCAAAAGTATATGAAAACATGTAACAGGCACTTGGCAGGAAAGAAAGCAGCTGCAGAAGTTCCAGTTCAGCTTAATTGAAGGGAAAAATGCTTTCAGAACTTGCCATTGCCAAATGTTTCTAAATGGACCTTTGTCAGGATGCTGTAAGAGCCTGGCTTCTCCTTCATTACATCATTTCCATGATCAGCTTTCAACTATTCACATTTACTTCTTTTAGTTTAGTTTAGGTAATAACTGCTACATTTGTTAAGAATCTGTTGACACCATTCCATGGTTCTGAGATATCTCTAGATCAGTGTAGAGAATTTCCAATGATGCATCACATTTTTTCCTTTTTTCTCCACTTCTACCCATGATCAATGAAGACTGATAATTCTATAGAAAATGACTGAATAACAAGGAAAAACATGCAACTTACAGTAAAACTTGGGTATCTTCTTTGAAGCCTGACGGGGCCCTCTGAGATGTCCCACCATATAGATCCATTACAAATATCCCTCCTTTCTTGGATAATGTGTTCAAAACATGTTTAAAATATATAAGAAGGTCTGACCTCCTATGGAGACAGCAGCAACTATAATTAAAAGCACATATTATATCCCTTGGTGGTGGAATGTGCTTTTCTCCATCGTAGTGGTTACCGTCATTCTTCTCCTCGGTTGCTTGAAGAGATGACTCTAGTTTAGCAGCTTCCAGGCTCACACTCCTTTCCATTTTATCGATGAAATCATACTTGACAGCATGATTCTCATCCAAAGGTTTCAGAACATTTCCATGAAAGAGAAATATTCTAGTGTAAGCATCTGGGCCCAGCTTACATATATTGTTATCCAAGCACCACATAGTGCCTCAAGGTCCAAATCTACACCCACAGCAGTTCGTCTTGGATCACTATGTAGCCACTCTTCACTGACATACATGGACACAAACAAGCATTATCTTCATAATCAAGCTCTTTGTTTTCAAAGTTTAAAAAAGTTTTTGAAGTAGAAACATGTTCAGGGTTTAAGGTTTCCTTGGATATCAAATAAAAGAAAAATATTTTTGTTTACAAAGAAATGAGCAAAACTACTTAAGAGATCATTATGGCATAAAAAAATGACTAAAATTTTGAAAAAGAAAATATTAACATTTTGGAGACAATGCATAAGTGAACACACCTTAACAAAGCAGTCCCACAAAAATCTTCCTGCAAATAAAGCGGGTTCCTTCCACCAACATACATAAGAAAGAATTTCCACATATAGCTAATATCCCCTTTTGGTGACTGAAACGACATATCACAGCATAAGCTCACAACAGTGAAGTCATTCCAATATAAATCTATAAGGTGCTGAAAGTCAAGTTCTAAAGCCAATTGGAAATGTAGAAGAACCTAAAATCCTACATGGCATTAAATCCCTAAATTATACAACTATGTCCTTCCTTGAAGCAAAGCCTCAGCTAAATTCGATAGCATCTAGCTCACGTCGAAGAACAAACTTTTTAATCCGCGGGATCTAGAAAAACGGTTACTCGTTAAGCAGAAAATTGAACTCCCAATTCAACACCAAATAACGATAGCCCACAAAAAACCTCAAATCTTGCTGTCATTCGTAAAGTCCCGAGCGATTAACAACTTAATGCCATCAATTCTAGCTATTGGTTTAGAAATTACCATAAAACCGCTGAAACATGGAATCTGGGCAAAAATCTTAGAAACGGGTTTCGAGATTCATGTAGCAAAAAAACACTGTAGAAACCCATAAGTTTGGCAAAACCCTGTACATGGGCTTTGGGTTTTAGGTAGCTAATAAAACCCTAGAAACTGTTGGATCATATTTCGGATCACGTAGTTTCACAATCAACATCATGACATAAAGCAGGAAATACATCAGTATTGAAATCATGATTGACAGTCGATCGAAACAAGAACAGGGAGCAAGCATGGCAGTTTCCGCATAAAACCAAAATCCCAAAAACAACATATGAACAAGCAGATGCATATAACATAATAAACACAAGAGAAGCATGTTAATACTGTGTAAAAGGCTAAGGCGTACGAAAGTACTCCCCTTAAAGAATATTCGCCCCCACATACAGTGCAAACAGGGTTCGGCGTCCTTCCCCCAGGATACAATAGCCTCGACGATCAGACCGATGCACTCCGATGGATCGTCCTTCGAAAACAACCTCCACAAATCGAAGTTGCAGAAAAACCCCTTTCGGGATAACTCAGGAGAGAGAGAGAGAGAGCAACAGGGAAAAAGAAAACCACAGAGCTCTTCTTCAGATATCAGTGCGTCTAGAATCTGAGTAACCCCAGCCCTAACCACGCTTTTATAACTCACGAACGGTTACGAAACGTGGAAGAAACCCGTTACAGAATTCGAGGAGACGTGACCCGTTAACGGAAATCGAAGAGTCAAGATCCGTTAACGGAATCCGAAGAGCCATAACGGGCACGAACTACGAGGAGTCGTGGAAAATTATCATTTCGCATAACGCGTTAAAGAATCCAAATATCCACAGAAACTTTGGGCAAAAAGGTACTTTGGTCTTGATTGGATATGGCCCTAAAGGGCCAATTACCAGAACCTGAGCCCGGCCCGGCTCGGCTCGGCACGGCACGACAGGCGGGCGCGTGCGCGTGTGTGGTAGTCATTTCAACCTCTCGTTCTCAGGAACAAGTGTAAGAGTTTACATGTGGGTTATAAAGCCACAATAAACTCAACCACAATCAATACGGGACTATTTCACGTCATCAAAACCAACTTTTTCCAAAAAAATAGGGAAAACAATCCACGTTTCATATTTGAATTCTCTCTCCCCTCCCTTCTTACACCTAACATTCCCCCACAAATTCAAAAAATGAAACGGGAGGAAACCAAGATGCAAGAAGAGACAATCTAAAGCAGGACATATCATGCTTTCAGTAATGGTACATTTCGGTTTGAACCACTACCTTAGTTGACTAACTTTACCCCCACAGAAACAAAGTGAACTGAAGTCTTGAACATGAACCTTAGGTGTAGGAGTGTCCATTAGCAACAACACGATAAAGATTCTGATTGTAATCTTTAGGGACGCGCGTTAAAGGCCATGCGCCCGAATCCTGTTTCATGAGTGACTTCAGGAATAACCCAATTCTTTAAACTGCGGTCACACAGTCACACTGACATAGGTGGGCTTCTCAAGAGATGCACTGCTAACATCTCGCCTAGAAGGCTTTGAACCCATTCAGAGTTTTTAACTCTTCCTTAACTAACAGCTATAGCACCTTACCAGAGTAATCAGGGGAACAGACACAGATACATAGTATCTCATAAATAAGGTGTTATCCAGTTCACCCTACAGCTTGTTATTACCACATTGAACCTACTTTGTGGGATCTCCACTCAGATAGGTTGGGTTGCTACTGCAGATGAACTACTGATGGGTTTCAGTCTCATCCCCTCTCTGGATTTTAGGACTAATGACTTATCTAGTCCTTTCGTTAATGGATCAGTTGTGTTCTCTTTGGATCCAACATAGTCCACAGCAACCACTAACTGAGACACTAGTTTCCTTACAAATTTTATTCTGACTTGGATGTGTTTTTTCTGCTTTTGGTTATATTTTGTGCTTTTAATCTTTGCTATTGTGGTCATATTGTCACAATGCACAGATATCGCAGGAATTGGTTTGCACATTAAAGGAAGTTCCTCAAGAAGTCTATTTAACCATTCAACTTCCAATCCTGTGACATCTAAAGCACAGAGTTCAGCCTCAAAAGTAGACCGAGACAAGATGGTCTGCTTTACTGATCTTTAGGCGACTGCGTCCCCACCCAAGGTAAATACATACCCTATCGCGCCATAACTACCTAAGTTCATGGCTATCCAGGTCGCATCACTATATCCCTCAAGGACTGCAGGGAATCTCTTATAATGCAAACTCAAGGAAATAGTTCCTTTCAGGTACTTTAGTACCCTGTCCAATGCCTTCCAATGAGTGTGATTTGGACAACTTGTGTATCTACTTAATTTTGTCACAGAGAACGAAATATCCGGTCTCGTGCAATTTGCAAGATACATCAAACTTCCAATAATATGAGAATACCTTAATTGAAACACAGGAACACCAGTCGTATTCTTATGAGGAGGGATAGAAGGGTCATATGGAGTTGCTACAGATCTCCCTTGGTTATATCCAAATATATCAAGTACTTTCTCAACAAAGTGAGATTGAGAAATGGCTATTTCGTCAGCTGAACGAGTCAGCTTTAAGCCTAAGATCACATTTGCAACACTCATATCCTTCATATCAAACTTACTACTAAGAAACGACTTTGTCTCATTCACAATTCCTATATTGGAACCAAACAATAGAATATCATCTACATACAGGCATAAAATAATATAACCATCACTTTTAACTTTACAATAAACACACTTGTCAGATTCATTGATAACAAAGCCAAATGATAAAATAATATTATCAAACTTCTCATGCCATTGTTTAGGGGCTTGTTTTAGTCCATATAATGACTTAACAAGTCTATAAACTTTATTTTCATTACCAGAAGCCACATAACCCTCAGGTTGATTCATATAGATCTCTTCTTCAAGATCGCCATGCAAGAAAGCGGTTTTCACGTCCATTTGATGGACCGAGAGATCATAAATGGAAGCCAGTGCAATAAGCACCCTAATTGTGATCATCCGGATAACTGGAGAATAGGTATCAAAATAGTCTATTCTCTCATTTTGTTTGAACCCCTTGGCAACCAGTCTCGCCTTGTACTTGTCAATTGATCCATCTGGTTTCAACTTCTTCTTAAAGATCCATTTGCACCCAATAGTGGAACTACCACGAGGGAAGTCAACCAGTTCCCAAGTGCCATTAGAGACAATAGAGTCCATTTCACTCTTTATGACTTCTTTCTAATGCATTGCTTCAGGTGAAGCCATTGCATCTCGGAAAGTGGGAGGATCATCCTTGATAAGATAAGTGATAAAATCACTTCCCAAATCCTTGGTAATCCGTGGTCTCTTACTCCTTCTAGGTTCAACCACTTCCTCAGACTCAATGGGTCTAGGATGGGAACAAGATGGTTCTACCCCCACATCTGTCACTCTTTTCCACATGTTCGGGAATGGAACCAGAAGTTGAAGGTATGTCTAAAAATGAAAGATTCTGAGGTACACCAACTTTCATGAGAAATACATCCTCAAAGAATGTAGCTTCTCGAAGCTCAACAATAGAGTTTACATCTATGTCAGATATCTCAGACTTAATTACTAAGAATTTATAGGCATAGTTGTTCTCTACATAACCCAAAAAGACAACATCTATTGTTTTAGGACCCAACTTCTTCCTGTTGTGCTCTGGGACAAGTACCTTTGCAAGGCACCCCCACACTTTAAGGTATTTCAAACTCGATTTCCTATTTCTTCAGAGTTTAAAAGGGCTACTGTCCTTATGCTTCTAAGGAACTCTATTCAGAATATGACAAGTTGTATTCAGAGCATCCCCCCACATATAGGTAGGTAATCCAGAACTCCTAAATAGAGCATTTATCATGTCAGTTAGGGTTCTATTCTTTCTTTATGCAATCTCATTAGATTGAGGAGAATATGGAGCAGTAAACTCATGAACTATGCCAACAGACTTGCAATATTCATCGAGTTTATTAGAGGTATATTTTACCCCTCTATCAGACCTCTGTCTTTTAAGTTTTCTACCAAATTGTGTTTCTGCTTCATTCTTAAAAATAAGAAACTTATCAAAAGCTTCATCTTTTGATTTTAGCAGATACACATAACAGTATTTAGTGCCATCATCTATAAAAGTGATAAAATATTTTTTATGATTTTTGGTTAACACTCCATTAAACTCGCAGATATCTATGTGCACCAGATCCAAAATTTCAGAATCTCTAGCAATCGTATGAAATGGTTTCCTACATTGTTTTGCTTGCACACAAATTTCACATTTTTTAGTTTTATCAATGGAATGCTTAGGAATCATTTTCAAGTTCATCATGCATTTCACAGAATTGAAATTCACATGACCTAATCTATTATGCCACAAATCAGATGATTCTATGTTATATGCAATATTAGACAATGAATCAAAAGAAACATCATTCTTTAATTTATCACTGCAAACATGTTCAACACGAAGTTTAAACAAACCATCATCTAAATACCCCTTGCCAATAAATGTTCCAGAATGTAAAATAACAACTTTATTACATTTAAAGTTAAACTCATAACCCTCTCTAACAAGACATGAACCATTTAGAATATTCCTTCTAACTACAGGCACATGGTGCACTCTGTGTAAAGATAAAACTCGTCCTGAAGGAAACTTCAGATCCACACGTCCAATCCCTAATACTTTTGCAGTCGTTGAATTGCCCATAGTCACGGATCTGCTTGCAGTAGCCTGGTATGAGACAAAGACAGACTTATCAGCACAAACGTGCACATTAGCCCCCAGTGTCAACCAGTTACTCAGTTGGCTCATAAACGTGATAGATTTGCGGGTTAATAGAAACATACCCAGTACTGGTCCCAACGACCTCAGTCACCATGTTGACTTGAAGCGTTCCATCTGTGGTCCCATGAGCTTTGGCCTTCTTGAAAGGACATTCCTTAGCCCAGTGCCCAACCTGCCCATAGTTTCAACACAGTTTGTTTTTTGCCTTTTTCTGGATTTTGGCCTTAGGTTTAAACTGGTTTTTCATTGCAGATTTTGGTTTTTGTCCATTGCCCTTAAAAGATCTGGTCATCATGTTCACCTTAGGCTGTTCAGTTGGCATCACGACCTGTTTTTGGCTTCTATGTTCTTCTTAAATGGCAATGGCTACCGTAAGATCATCCAGGGAGATCTTCCATCTACGGTGCTTGAGAGACATACGAAAGTCTACCCAAGACTTAAGAAATTTCTCTACGATGGTCATAACTTGAAATTTCTCAGGAAGTTTCATATCAGCCTCAGCCAAACTATGGAGCAACAGCAAAAACTCGTGTGTCTGCTCAGTGACCGACTTGCCCTCTACCATCTGATATTTCAAAAACTTGGCAACTGAGTATTTTTCAAGACCTTGGTCTTCGATATTATACTTTTTGTCAAATTGATCTCATAGGCCCTTAGCAGTGGTAAACGAGGAACAATACACATCGAACAACGTGTTAGACAGAGCCAACAGTATGCAACAACGACATATACTATCCTTTTCTTTTCACTCTATAGCCGCAGTGACCGCAGCAGGCTCAAGGTCAGTATCAGAAACCGAAGGACAGTCGATTTCCAGAATAGACAATAGCCCTATCGTAGTGAACCAGATTTTCATGCGTTGATGTCAACGCTTGAAATTCTGACCGGCAAACTTTTTCGGCATCCCGGATATGTCCACTTTTGGTACAAACGCAAAATAAGTCGACATGCTTAGAATCTTCTCTAAGACTGTTGGATCATATTTCGGATCACGCAGTTTCACAATCAACATCATGACATAAAGCAGGAAATACAACAGTATTGAAATCATGTTTGACAGTCGATCGAAACAATAACAGGGAGCAAGCATGGCGGTTTCCGCATAAAACCAAAATCCAGAAAGCAGCATATGAACAAGCAGATGCACATAACACAATAAACACAAGAGAAGTATGTTAATACTGTGTAAAAGGCTAAGGCGTACGAAAATACTCCCCTTAGAGAAGATTCGCTCCCACATACAGTGCAAACAGGTTTCGGCATCCTTCCCCCAGGATACAATAGCCTCGACGATCAGACCAATGCACTCTGACAGATTGTCCTTCGAAAACAACCTCCACGAACCGAAGTTGCAGAAAAACCCCTTTCGGGATAACTCAGGAAAGAGAGAGAGCAACAGGGAAAAAGAAAACCGCAGAGCTCTTCTTCATATATCAGTGTGTCTAGGATCTGAGTAACCCGAGCCCTAACCACGCTTCTATAACCCACGAACGGTTACAAAGCGTGAAAGAAACCCGTTATGGAATCCGAGGAGACGTGACCCGTTAACGGAAATCGAAGAGTCAGATCTGTTAACGAAATTCGAAAAGCCATAATGGGCACAGACTACGAGGAGTCGTTACCCGTTATCATTTCTCATAACCCGTTAAAGAATCCAAATATCCACAGAAACTTTGGGCAAAAAGAAACTTTGGTCTTAATTGGATATGGCCCTAAAGGGCCAATTACCCAAACCCGAACCCGGCTCGGCGGGTGGGCACGCGCGGGCGTGTGTGGTAGTCATCCCAACCTCTTGTTCTCAGGAACAAGTCTAAGAGTTTACATCTGGGTTATAAAGCCCACAATAAACTCAACCACAATCAATACGGGACTATTCCATGTCATCAAAATCAACTTTTTCCAAAAAAAGAGGGAAAACAGCCCATGTTTCATATTTGAATTCTCTCTCCCCTCCCTTCTTACACCTAACAGAAACCCCATGAGTTGGCTAAAACCCCAAAGGTGGGGTTTTAAGATTTTGGATAGCAAATGAAACCGTCGAAGCCCACCAAGTTGGTGAAACCCTAGAAAAGGGTTCTGGGTCTCATACCACTAGTAAAACCCTATAGGCAGCTAAAACCGTAGCAATGGGGTTTTTGGGGTCTCAGACAACAAAAGCCTCAATAAAAGAGTTGTGTGATGGCACCTGGACGGATTGTTGATACAAGGTGAACTTCGATGGCGGATCTTTCAGCAAAGAGGGTCCATTCTCTCCATCTTCTTCTTCTTGTTCTTCTTCCTCCTCCTCATCCTGCTCCTCTGAGGCAGATTTCTTCTGTGATGGGATCCGATACGGTGGGAAAGACCGTATGAAGATGGTGGTAAGCAACATTCTTCACCCCCTTCTCCTTCTTCTTTGTCGTCTTCGTCTTCTTGTCTAAGCCTCCTAGTCCTTTGCCTCGTCTGCTTCTTGCTTCCCCATCTTCACTGGACGGCGATGGCTGGCGTGGACGGTTTCTGGGGACGTTGTATAGGACCCAAAAGTGAAGCTCCGATAAGTTAACCGAGTCGGTTTGTAGCATCCAAATTCTATCAGGACCGAATCTGGTTTAGATGCTTGTGAATCAGATGAAGGTACGACCCAAGATACAGATACCTGATTACTTATTATATCAGGTCTTGCTCCATTCATCCGGACTAGTTGTGCCAACGGTTGATATTTGATCAGATATCCAACTAAATTTGAATCCGTTTAATCGTATTGGGCAGAGTAAACGTCGAACAACATCCATGTACGGATTTAGTGTAGAAGTTTTACATCTAAATCTGAAGTCCAATTCAGACCTAATCCTAACACATTTTAAGTTACGTGTCAAATAGGGATGTCAATGAACTGAATTCGATCTTATGTCTGGTTTATGTTTAGTTGCATTTGGTAAGCCAAAATAATATTTGATTATAATCGATGGATAAGGTTTTGATTTTTAGCTACTAAATCTTAGAAATATCTTAATTTGACAAATATTGATAGGGTTCAGAATCTATCCCAACTTGTGTTTTTTTTTATTTTAGTGAGATTTGATATTTCAATTTTTTGCTTCAATAAAATAAGTGTAAATATTAGTGATTTATTTATTTTTTAATAAGTGAGTTGGGTATGTATGGATCAAGATTAACAATTATCCCTTACCTAAATTCAGCTAGAGCTCAAGAACAACATATCCACATACAATTCAAATGGTACTACTCCAAACGAGAGCTGCACATATTGATATGACAACTTAAGCGGCAAATCAAGAGGGAGCCCTACTCAAGACAACTGTAAGCTTCTTACCTAATTTTTGAAATTGAGATAACATCTTCAACTCATAATATGTGTCAATGCCGGAACAAAAGAGAACGAGCCAGCATGCTCACAAGGGGAACATCTCTCTCTCTAAAGTGTATACTACTTCCTTTAAATGTGTAGAGTCCAATTATACATATTTTATTATTTTATAATTTTAAGAAACTAGGTTTAATAAAGAGTCCTACCAGAATATGACTATTACTCATCTTTTTAGTTTAGTTTTTGTTGCCACTTAATTTTTTTTTAGCAATTAGAGGGTATTTTGGTTTTATGAGTAAGCTTAATTTTATGAATTAAAATTGAACTTTACCTCAATGCTCAAATTTTATAAATAGAGGCTTGTTAATCCTCTTATAATCAAAGAATTGAATTATGAAATGAATTTAAAACTTCTACTTTTTCTAGACATCTCTATCTTCCTTTTTTCTTCTCTCTCATGTTCCTCTCTCCTCTTTGTGATACATGTGAACCTAACTTCCCATTGAAAGTGATGCAGTTTCAATTTCTACGGACCTAGTTTTTGATCTAAACAATGCAGATACAATCTCAAGTGAGCTTCATCCAACTACTAGAGACCACAAGAAGCAAACAAATCTCTTGATGGTTTATCTGAATCCACTATCTGAGATCCAATGAAAGTCATGCTATATCCTCCATGCAACCATATTAGAAAGCAAAACCCACCCTTGGACCCCCGCTTCCCTTATAGGAAGAATTTATTTCAAGTGAGACCCATATGGAGCATCCCTCTAGAAGACTCCAAGAAGGCTTGTAGGCCCCAACAGTTGATGCCACCCTAGAAGCCTTCAAGGCCTCTCAATGAAACTCGTGTGGCCCCTTGAGGTCCCTCCTTAATGGGCCTTAGAAAGCCCAAATGAGTCTTAGAGTTGGTCTCTCTTTATGCTGCTTGGAGATGAATTTTCCCAAGTTTAGACTTAGATAGTTGAATATGTTTTGTTAGATTGAATTATTTTTATTAGTCTTGTTATTTATAATTGTTTTTATTAGAGTTCTCTTGGCTTATAAAAGACTCATTTATGCATTTTGATAGGACATGAAAATTAAATCAAGTTTCCTTAATCTCTCTCAAGAAAATTGTCCCCTTCTCTTAGAGGTTGTCTATCTCTCTCTCTCCTACCCCCTTAGATCCTAGACCCTCTTTCTTCCTTCCTTGCCTCCTGTGAGTTCCTACCTCCCTTGACTCATTCATCGTGTCTCAGGGCTCATCTGGTTCATTAAAAGTAGTATCAACCCTTCTGAGGTATAAAATTTTTCAAGCACTAAGTAGAACCAATTCTACTTAGTAGACTATATCAACTCCCTTCGACCGATGTACACAAACTCAATATCATCGCAACTCAGACTTTCTTCGGATGAACTAGACTCATCTCCAATCTTGACACTATACCCAAATTGTGTAAGTCCTTAAACCTCATTTCTTAAACCTTTTCTAAGCCTAAACCTCTTCCAAACCCAATTCTAGAAACAACCTTCTGTTATTGTGATTTTCAAAACAACACCTAACTTAAAAATAATGTATCTCCAAATTCGTACCTAATCCAAACCTGAAAAATTAACCCAGACACCCTTATGTGTCCTTAACCTATCCTTCAAAAATTAGATCTTAATTCTTTCTTGTTAAAGAGAATTAAATTTGACACTGAAACATATTTTTTCCAAAACTTAAAGTAGAAACAAACATGTTCTTTACCTTTAATTCTCAAACCAAAACATCTTCTCTGGCTTGTCCTTAGCCAAACCCTATTTTTTGTAAATTTTTTTATTTTTATTCTAAGAGAACCAATTTGCTCTCTCAGGGTCTATTAGAAACTTAATAGAATCCAGTTCCCAAACAAACCCAGAAATTCTCATAATTTATCTCTGCAACCCCGAATCTCTTGAACCTAAGAATTTAAACCAAATTTTCCTAATGTGTCTTGATTGTTCTCCTATTTTTACATAATTTATTGTGTTGTATTTTGGGAGAACTATTTTTTTTAAAGTAAGCATGAACTCAATCTGAACCTATAAACATAACTTGACCTTTGACTTGACTAAACCTAACCCAAGACTACCTAAATCCTAAAGGATGAACTTAGTTTCACCGAAATGCATCAAATGGTATCAGAGTAAACCTAGAGTGAACCCCATGCTATACAAGCAAGGCTAAGTCAATCCACTGACGATGAATTTCAAATTCATTAACAAGCTCAGTGGAAGGACTAACACCAAGCATAGAGACCGCATGGTTGACATCGAAATTGACGTTCAATAAGCCGCATACTTATTGCACCTTAAAAACATCTATACTTAGCTGCAGCAAATCCAAAGGAATCTTCAAAACATGTGGTAGAAGCGTCAACCCGTTATCCAAAGTGGCAAGGTGTTCGAAGAATGTGTTGATTTTTTGATATGCAATTCAATCTCATTGCCATAAATTATGGATAAAATTAGTAAGGACGAACTTGCCATTGACCAACCTAATGAGAGCGACCTTGCTATTAGCGATCTTGCTATTACTCCTAAGGTTGACACAATTCCCGAAGAGAAAGTGCAAGTAGACCCACAAGTACAACAAAGTATTTCACTTCAACAAGCAGAACAAACTCTTCTTTCCTCAATCTCAAACTCTGATGATGCGATAAATAATATAAAAAGGTAAAGTATAAGTCTAATAAATACCCATGAGAGTATACTAGAGTCCATAGCTCGATGATAAAAAAAATGCATTGAACCCCACACTAGTTGCTAGGTTTTCATGCTCGTTTGACCAATCAAAGACACATAGTTTGTGCCCCTATAATGTGCTTATGCATGGTATAGAGAAGCCTCATTGCAAGCTTTCTCATAATCATCATAAGCGAGACCCAAAGCTTATACCCATGATGGATGTAGATCCTTGCGATAATCAAGATATGAGAGAAGGAAGCACCTACTCTTTCGTGTACACGAGAGAGTTCTTCCTGTCGAGCACCACAAAGAAGAAGCTTCACATATGGGATAGGCCATGGAAGCTACTAAGGATGGCCACCCCACCCTTCAAGGACCTCAAGCTGAACATGTTCTTAGCTGCATTAAGGTCATTTTGTCCCTCACTCTCGTCTCCCCATCCCTCTATGCAACTCTATATAGCCTTACTTGATTTCTGAAGACCCCAAAATAGTCAGACTTCAAAAATTCACCTAGCCCAACTCATGAGGAATATAGGTATGAGATTTGGACACAAGGTTCTTAGGTATGTCTTCAGTCTACCCGAGAATTTTATTATTTATTGAGTTCCCATTTCAGAGAACTCAATTTTTTAGTTCAGCAGGTTGGTACCCAAACTTAGTTGGTCCTGCATAGACCTGAACTTTTTTAAAACTTAAAAAAAACAGATTTTCTTATTCTAGTGACCTTTGACTTGGATTTTTTACTAAACTTTCACTTAGGTATCTAGAGTCAGCCCCTAAAATTTCATAATTTTATGTTGCACCTTTAGGGAGAAATGAATTTTCTTCTCAAGTCTGTATGAACCAAAACCCAATCCAGTCCAACCCTAATCCATGTCTCATGTTCCTGAGATCATATCTCTAAAATCCAGTGGAGTTAGAACCTGATTTTTTTTATGAAATCTTCCTCCATATGTCTAAAACTATCCCTTAAAATTTGAAAATTTTTTGCTCCAACAAAACTTGTTTTTCTATTCAGTCTGTTTGACCTTCTAGATCATAGTTTGAGCCTAAACTAACTATGTTCTATTGATCCCCCCATGTTTTGAAGTGCTTGTGTCAAGGGATGGATGGTGAAAGCTTCTAGCTTACGCTTCATATGGCTGCCCCCGTGAAAGCAAGGTTGAAAGGTAATGCCTTCACTTGGTCAGAAAGAGTTGAACTCACTTTTAAGGAGCTTAATTAAGCAAATGATGTGTGAGGCCCTGACACTCATCCTATCTGAAGTCTCCAAGGTGATTGTTGCAGATCTGAGGTGTGTAACATCAGAAAAAGAGCCTAGTCAATATTGGAAGGCCATCCAATGTCTTTCGTAAACTTCATCAAATGTGCAAAAACTTGACCAAAAAACGTGAATGAATTTAATGTCTATGAGTTGGCGCAAAGGAAACTAGATTATCTTGTGATACACTACATGAGCTTTCATGGTCTCATGGATAGGCATGCCTCAATCCTGCCCCAACTAAATTTGGTCTTTGAATTTTAATGCAAATCTCAATATAAGGAGAGCTTAGAAATTTGTGTTGCCTATACCTTGTTCTGGTGTAAAGGGGGCTTCTCTACAATGAGTTCAAATCTCAATGAAAACACTAACTTAGGTGCAATAAGACTAATTGTGTCAATCCCCGCTTCTTCCGCAACTCTACAAAATTTACACTAGTGCACTTCCTTGGGAGGGGAGTTGTCATTAGTTTGAAGATCGGAATAGCGCAATAAAAGTAGAAGATCCAGCTCCTGGTGTTTGGACTTGATATATTCATTGTTTTTATCTATGTGGAAGCCAATAACTTATCCACCATTGATGAAGTGAACTCCCTCCTATAGAAGCTCACAGTTACAGATGGCTTATATGTTGAAAGGATGTGCGGGTGTCGTGTGGTGCTAATGGTTAGAAGACAGACTGTCAAATAAGACGAAGGAGTGATTTAACCTTCTTGTTTGACTACCTCCCTCAAAAGCCAACTCTTGGAATCTTGTCCAAGGGACTAGGCAATTCTCAAGGTAGAGGAGAGAATGTAGTCCTAATTTTTACGGACTTAGTTCTTAATCCAAATGATATTGACCCAGTCATGAGTGAGCTTGATCTAGCTCCTAGGGACCACAAGAAACAAACAGATCTCTTGATGGCCAATCTGGATTTGTTATTCAAGCTCTAATTAAAGTCATGCCACCTCCTCCATGCAACCACATCATCATGCAAGACTCACCATTGGATGCCCCCCTTTAGGGAGCATTGATTGCAAGTGGGACCCACATGAGGCATCCCCTTCAAAAGACTCCAAGAAGGCTTTTGGGCCTACCAATTGATGCCACCCTAAAAGCCTTCAATGCCTTTCCATGAAACTCATGTGGCCCCTCCTTAATGGGCCTTAGAAAGCCAAGTGAGTCTTGGAGTTGATCCCTCTTTATGTTGCTTGAGGAGGGTTTTTTCTAAGTATAAACTTAGGTAGTTTAATATGCTTTGTTAGATATGAATTATTTTTATTAGCTTTGTTATTTGCAATTGATTTTATTAGAATTTTTTTGACCTATAAAACAAAGTCATTTGTATATTTTAATATGACATGAAAATTGAATCAAGTTGCCTCACTCTCCTTCTCAAGAAAATTACCCCCTCTTAGAGGTTGACTCTCTCTCTCTCTTCTCCCCCATTGGCTTCTAGGCTCTCTTTCTTCTTTCCTTATCCCTAGCAAGTCCCTACCCCCTTGACTTGTTCACCCTGTCTTAGGGTTCATCCAATTTGTGTAAAGTTGTACCAACCATTCTGAGGTTTAGAACTACCTAAGTACTAAGTAGAACTAATTCTACTTAGTAGACAACATCAACTCCTTTCGACGAACGTACTAACTCAGCACTATCATAAATCTTGAATTTTTTTTCTAATGAACTAGACTCATCCCCAACCTTAGGACACTATACCCGAACCATGTAAGACCTTATAGCCAATTTCCTAAACCTTCTCTAAGCCTAAGCCTCTCCCAAACCCAATTCTAAAAACAATAATTTGTTATGATTTTTAGAATATCACCCAACTTAAAAATAATGTATCTCTAAATCTATATTTAGTCTAGACCTAAAAAACTAACCTTAGACACTCCTATATGTCCTTAACCTACCTTCCAAAAATGGATATTAATTCTTCCTCATTAAGGAGAATTAAATCTGGCATTGGAACCTATTTTGCCCAAAGTTCAATCCAGAAAGACTTGTTACCTATTTGTGTCCTAACTTAACATAATTTTAATTCTCAAACTAGACCAACCCAAACTCTCAAATTTCACCCAGACTTTTTCTAGATTTTTCCTAGCCTAACCATATTTTTTTATGATTTTTCTTATTTTTATTCTAAGGAAAACAATTCACTCTCTAAGGGTCTGTCAGAAATTAAATAGAATCCAACTCCCAAACAAACCCAGAACTTTTCATAATTTTATCTCTAAAACACTGAATCTCCTGCTCCTAATAATTTAACCCAAGCTTTCCTGACATGTCCCAAGTCTTCTCTTATTTTTAAAATATTTATTGTGTTGTATTTTGGAAGAACCAAATTTTTCTTTGAACCTAATCTGAACCTGTAAACAAAACATGACCTTTGACTATTGCTACTATACATGAATGCAGCATGTACAAATTCATTGCAATTGATTAATTTTAGAGATTAAATTGATATATATATATATATATATATATATATATATATATATATATATATATATATATATACTATACTATACATGAATGCAATTGATTAGTTTGTCATGTATATATGCAACATGTAAAAATTTATTACGATTGACTGATTTCATTGATTAAATTGAGATATATATAATATATATTGCTATTATACATGAATGCAATGCAATTGATTAATTTGTCATACATGTGTGAAACATACAGAAATTCATTGCAATTGACTAACTTCATTGCAATTAATTGATTTGAGTAAAATTTATTTGGATTGCAGGATTCTCAACCAATTGATTCAAAAGAACCAACATCTTACATGCACTGGTTCTGCTGAAATCAAGCATACCAATGGTTTTTAATATCGATTGAGAAAATGAAGTTGTTGGATCAAATGCATTTTTGCAAATTCTTAGAGATCACACCATAAAACATTAGTCACTCTCTCTTAAAGGCCATTGTGTAGTCTTGAAATATGACAAAAAACCCATTCCAATTCAGAGATCTTTAGATGGTCATCACGTTTGAGGATGTGACACGAATCACCGAACTGAAGTGTCATGTGAAGCCAGTAAGTGGCAAGAGGTGAGAAGATTTCAAGCAGTTATATAATATTTATTTGTAAACAGATGATGATGTGTTTGAAGGCGATAATATCAAGTTTTCATGGCTTAGTAGCTATTATGACCCTAGTAAGGCAAGGAGGATGAAGGCAAAAATACCATGTGTTAGAGGGAAAGGCAGTAGTATGGTAGATAACATAGTGAGAACATTCTTGTTGTACTTCTTTGGCTCATGGTTATTCATCGACACTAGTGGGAAGTCGGTCTATGCATTATACATCGAACTGCCGATAAACCTGGATCATATTGATCAATACACATGGGGAGCAATTGCACTTGCACACCTATATACAAGTTTGAGTAGCAGAAGGAGCAAAAAAAAACTTGTCAGGATGTTCGTGCTGTTGGAGGTATTTATTCAGTTATTGTATCTAAACTTATGATTTATAGGTATTCCTATACTTATATATTATATTTTGATACATATTGTGTATTAATCATTGTTAATCTTTGTTACGTAGGTTTGGATATGTGGCGTTGCTCTAAATTTCTATGTGCTGCAATGTGGAGTCGGTCATGCAACAAAGAGGGTTATGATTGAAGATTTGTGGGTCCTCACATGTCACGTGTTGATTGCGCTTCATCGCTTTGCGGGCTGACTAGGGCAAACATAAGTATTATTATTGATATTTTGTATATTTTTTTAATAAATGCATGTACATAGGCCTAACTATAAAGAAAATGTAGGTAAATTGGTTCCCTTATGAAGGCACAATGAAGGAGGAGGAGAATGCCGATGTGGTTTTGGGATGAAGGACATTGCTAGGAAGGACATTTGAATGTACTACATGAATGAAGTTGAGCATCAAATAGCCAGTCGAGTCATTCGGCAGTTTGAATTACTTTAAAAATGAAGCAGTCGCCCTCGCATAGTTAGCAAATTTCTATCGCATGCCATGAAGGATCAGACAAGATTACCCTATGATATCCCTCTTCGAACTTTAAGATTGAAGCAAGGTTGGTGAAGGCATCAACTTGTCATCCATGAAACGTGCCACCAATGATTATTTTGTGGCCGCCTAGCAAGGTAAATGTTCTTCAACGATAAAGAGGGCCTTTCAGGGATATAAGAAAGTTTGAAAAAAACACAAAAAGACTGTAAGTGGATCAAAGAGAGAGTTGGCTCTTGCAGTTGAAGAAATCTGCATGTTAAATAATATGGTACGTACTCAAGAGAAAATGATATGTACTCAAGCTGGCCTTTTGGAGAACACAAATAAGATTATCGAGGAGTTGTGATTGTGACAACCACAACATCCTCAACTATAAAAATTCATTTGATTTTTTTTATTTTTTGTGTATATTCGAAGATCAATATTGTAACTCATGGATTAATCAATGATTTGTATATATTCTCATTTAAATGTATCTATGAATGATTTTTTATATAAAGTCATTTGTTTGTCATTGATTTGTATATAATGTTATTGATTGAATGTTTAAATGATTTGAATGTAAAAATGAAACCACTATTGAATGTTTAAATATTTTGAATGTAAAACTGAAACCACTATTGAATTTTTAAATGATTTGAATATTTAAACTAAAAGCACTATAGAATGTTTAAATTATTTGAATATTCAAACTAAAAGCACAACTAAATGATTTGTATATAATGTCATTGTTTATATGCTTATATGTCTTCGAATCATTTGAATGTTTAAATGATTTGAATGTCTATTTGCTTACATTCATTGTTATTTGGGTTGTTATATGTGAAAATCCACTTAAAAAACTAAAACCACTAAAATCGCAAATATTGTATAAATTTGCTTAAACATATATCCACTTAAATTGAAACCGCTAAAATTTCATATATCATACTTTTTTTACATATTAATTCATAAATTTACAAAAAAATATTTACGAAAATCCTATTGATTCACATAATTCTGACAATTTTGCAACAATCCTATTGTTTCACATAACTGTTGAAATAACTAAAATCGTAAATAACCAATTCATTTGCAAAATAGAAGTTTTTTTTGCAAAAAAGTAGGATTTTCATAAATATGTATGCATAATTGTGAATTATATGCAAAAAGTATGATTTATGCGAAATAGTAGGATTTTAGTGGTTTTAGTTTAAGTGGAGTTGCAAATATTTTTATACGAAATGTTGACATATATGCGAAAGAGTAGGATATTTGTGATTTTTGTGGTTTTAGTTTTACAAAAAAATCATAAATAAATTTATGCGAGTTCATGAGGTCTAAGTTTCCACATAAAAAATGTGATTCTGGATTTAAGTGAGAGTTGGAACTAACCGTTGAATGATATAATTTTATTGCAATAAGGCATAAATTTGTAGTTGTGAAGGATAAAAGGGTCCTAATGATGTCAGATATTTGTAATTTTGGATATCGAGAGAAATATAAAAAATTATAGTTTTTTTAAGAAATTGAATCAAATTATCTATACAGTACGATCAATTTTCGCATTTCAATTACACACTCTCTATATAGTTCACTCTCGATGTGTTGCAACCTGTGACACTAAAATCTACACTTCTAACACTCATAGTCACTCGACAGGAAAATATTGGCAAGGGTAAATCCCATGATATTTTTAAAATAGATGATATTTTGGAAAATAGTGTATTCTCAGTATAAAAACATCACATTTCAAAATATTGTTGATACCTGTGACTATGGTAGCACTTAATTTAACCCATATAAGAAAGTGGGATTTATATTCAATCATCAGATATACGTTTATTATCCAATTTTTTTTAGGTGCTATGGATTTTGGAGGAAAACTATGAGTTTGTTAAGAGACTAAATGAATAAACTTCATATATAATGAATGCACAAGTCTTCACTTACCAACACAATATTTTTTTGTAGTAATATGTTCAAGCAATTTCTAAAGGATATCGTGTTTGAATTCTTAAAGTGATTCCAATTTTTAAGCATTGTTACAATAGGAAATTGAGGATTTTCATTGCTCAAGGCTCTCATTTAATAGTCAATTCAATGCTAGCTTATAAGCAGATGCCGATCTTATTTTATTTATCGAAGCCATGTGAACATTTATGCATATATGGCAAAGGGTAGGCATATACATAAGTTGGAATTGTGTTCTTCTTAAAGAGATATCGGGTCCAAGTCCAATTAAGCAAATGGACCTCATGGTTCACCAAGTGGGTAATGATCATGCCAATGCAAATGGACTCATGAAGACGCCTAATATGAATGAGGTGGCTTATGTGGATGGATTCCTTATAGGAGAAGACACCAAATGGGATAAAATGTCTAAACATATTGAGGTTCACCTTGAGAAGAATCACAATCCTAAACAACATGCAACTCAAGATTGTAATACAAAACAACATGCGACTCCTCATGTAACTCTCAATATAAAGAAACCTCTTTCATTTATGAAAAATGTTGCAAAAGAGAGAGAATAGTTTTTCCTTCATGGACATAGACTTGTGCTTGGTTGAACCACATTAAAATCATGCTCACGTGTGAGTGTGTATGTGCTTGTGTTGACTTTGTTATGGTATCATAGCCTCGTCATTTACCTGGTGTTCTTAATCCATGTTAGGCTCAGCGTGCTCTCTTCAAAAATTGACATATATGGATGCAGAAATCAGCAACATCATCACAGGTTCGAATGATCATTTTCCCTTGCTCCTGGCACCTACAAGCTTGCAACATTTTCTGTCTGTGAAGTTGTCTATGGACAACTTTTTTTTTTGTGAGAATCACAATTTATCCCAGTGTTGAAAAACTATAATCTTATGGGGTTTGTAGACGGAACAAAACTCTGCCCCAATGAATATTTGAGTGTGCCTAAAAAAGAGGTCAAGAAAAACTCTGAATATATTAATTGAGAACGTATGGAACAATTGCCGATAAGTTGGATCTTATCTTCATTAACTAACACTATATATTATCAAGTTGTGAGGTTAACCACTCATATAGTTTGTGAAATATGTTACTCATTCTAGAGCCAAGGCACAACTCAAGTCTCAACTACAAAAACCTGAAAAAGGGTTTACATAATATCACAAGTTATTTTCATAAAGCCAAAAGCTTAGCTCATCAACTGGCTATGGTGGGAAAACCAATTTCTAACGAGGACATACATATGCATGTTCTTGTGGGGTTCTCTATGAGTGAATATGGGTCCTTGAAAACAATTCTAAACTCTAGAGAGGACCCCATCACTCCTAAAGATCTTAGGGGCATGTTGTTAGTTCATGAAGCTTAATTGCATGAACTCGATGATCCTGAACCACCCGCAACCAACTTGACCTATAAACCGCCCAATCAAGGACAACCTCAGGGTGGTCGTGGCACTCAGAATCGGTTCAAGCCCTCACGGGATAGTATCCTAATAGAATGGATCCAAGTTGTGGATACAATCCCACGACTCCTAATGGTCCACCAAATCCCATAGTTTGTCATGCTTGTGGCAATCAAGGCTACATTGATGCCCAATGTTGAACTATGTGCCAAGCATCTCGTAAGCAGTCCACAATGGCATGTTCTAGTATTGAAGCAGAATATTGGTCATTGTTCAACACTGCTATTGAGGTGCTTTGGCTCACGTTTTTATTGAAAGATCTCCATGTTAACATCTATGTTCCACCAACGATTTGGTGTGACAACATTGATGCCTCTTATCTCCCAATCTTGTCATGTAACTCTCAATATAAAGGAACCTCATTCCTCTCTAAAAAAATGTTGAGAGAGAGAATATGTTTTTTCCCTTAGTAGACCTGTGCTTGTCGAACCACATTAAAATCGTGCTCATGTGTGAATAGTGTGTGTGCTTGCGTTAACTTTGTTAGTTTTTTATTTACAAATGGTTCTTTCCTTTCCTGCTTTTTTATGGCATCAACTTTTGAGATTTTACGCACTCCAAAAGAAATGGATAAGATGTTACTTATATTGAGGAACTAAGAATTTATAAAGCAACCACACAACATGCGTGAAGCGACAGATGATCATTCTTGTTTGTTGCTTTGGAAATAAAATTTCATGCGTCTGTCCAATTAATAGAAAAAAACATTGGATGCCATAGACTATATAAATGTACTCAAATTTGATGAACAGGAATTCAGGCAGAAGAAGGGGGGGGGGGAGCGAAAGATCAACCTGTAACCCCAACATTAACTAAGGCCTCTGTTTGGAAACTGCCCGTCGGGGCAGCTGGAGTGGAGCTGGGAAAAGCCCAATACCGAAAACTGTTTGGAATGGATGTAGTTATAGGAAATGATGGAATTAGAGTGGTATTATCTGACTCCAGTTCCTCATTTTAGCTCCTACCTGAATGAGGTGGTATTACCAAATGCTATGCCAGCTACAACAATGATGGAATTATCGACTGCTCGGGTGGCCTTCTTAGCAGCGGCCTTAGTTTTATTCTCAGGTTCACACCTGCATTCCCAACAAGCACACAAATGGAAGGGGTGAATACCCAGCTAACCTCTTCACTTCTCTCAAAAAACCAATGCCAAAACTATGAACCATGAGAATGCCGTATTTACATCCCTAGCTGCGTCCAACAGGCAGTTTCCAAACAGAGCTTAAGTGGACACCAAAACAGAAGATTGAGCACATGAGCGTTTGAGATTGAATGAAACTAAAAAAACAAGCACACGTACTAGGAATCTCAGGTAAGCTAAAATGGGGTAAATGGTTTTCACAAAGAGATATAATTGATTCAATGCAAGAACTCAAATGTGTCACTTCACATACAGAAAGAAAACCAAAGACCACACAGGAAATGATTCTTTACTTGATCTAAACTAACATGAAACACAACTCTCTTAACACAAATAGATCTACTGCAATGACAGCTACTCTCAAGGATTTACAGAAGAGCTCATCATAAACCCTTCCAAATACAGGTAAAGAACATTAATCATGACAAATACGATGTTTTAAATTGGTCAATGTTAAGTTCAAATATATGTAGCGTGGATACGGCTGCCGATTCGGGCATATGGCCATTTTTGTGAAGTTTCTAAGATGACTAGTATATCAGTAGGAGATGGACCAAGAGTCAAAATGGAGTATCCATGTGACAGAGACATGTGACATAGATTCAAATGGTTAAAATGATATTTTGATGTTTTTTGTTAATTTTCCTTTGGTGATGCTGATATCTGCTTTTCTCAAAAAAAAAAAAACGATATTAGCTTAATGGCATATATAAGGGTGATGACAATAACAGGGAAAAGAACCAGAAAAAGAAATAACCTCCAAAAAACTTTGCTCCCTCTTCCTGAGAACTGGCTTCACTAAGGAGCACTCAAGTCTACCTTACAAGTATGTGTCGTTGTTGAGTCATCAATTCCAAATGAAAGTAGGGTTGCAAACAGTTTTTCGGATCAGAAAATACACTAGGGAGTTGGAGCCAAAGTTTGCAAAATCACTATCCCATATGCGAACCGTTTGCAACCTTAAATGAAAGTCTACTAGGGGTGGCAATCAGGTCGGGTTGGCGGGTCGGGTTGGCGTGTCGGCATACCTCAACCCTAACCCGACCCGTTTATTAAACGGGTCGGCTGTGGCAAACACGAACCCGACCCGTTTAATAAACGGGTAACCCGACACGACCCGCCAACCCATTTAATAAATGGGTTGGGTCGGGTAAACGGGTTTTCAGGTTCGCGGGTCAGGTTCGCGGGTCGGGTTGGCGGGTTGATGGATCGGGTTGGCAGGTAGTCAGGTTGGCGGGTCGGGTTGACGGGTCGGGTTGGCGGGTTGGCAGACGGGTTGGTGGGTTGACCCACCCGCCTAACCCGTTTATTAAACGGGTCAGCCGGGTTGGCGGGTTGGCATACCCCCAACCCGAACCCGACCTGTTTAATAAACGGGTTACGCGGGTCGACCCGTTTATTAAACGGGTTGGCTTAAGCCCAACCCGAACCCGCCTAAGAGGCGGGTTGGCGGGTCGTGTCAGAAATTGCCACCCCTAAAGTCTACCCTTTCTTTAAACCCAAAGCAACTTCCTATGTGGAATTAGTTTTACCTGACATGAAAAGAGGATTCTAATACTGAAATAACTGCCTACTCTGCTACATCTTGATCTTTGTATTCAGTGCTGACTCGGATATGAGAATGGGGAAGGTCAATGCAGCCTGGAAAGATGTAGATTGAGAAAAAATGATCCTGGTTAGGGATCAAAAGACAAGAGTTGTTAGTTCAGGAAAAACAACAGCAATTTGCGAAAAGCAGAGCACTTTATCAGCAAAGAATGCCATTGTCATCCCTCACCAGCCCACAGTCGGTTTATTGACAAGAAGAGAATGGAAATTTGAACCCCAATCACAAACCAAAAAAGAGCTTTGGACTGTATCTTGATAGCAGGCAGTGCAGACTTGAGAGAAACGAATGATGATCATCCATAAATCAATTACACGCTCATATTTATATTAAAAAATCATGGAGATGCACATGATGAAAGCAAGAATGGAGCACGTCCAAGATGACAAGGGAAAAATTGACTAGGCCTGGCCCCATTTGTTCCAAAAATTGACCTGGATAATCCGACAATGGATTCTGATATATCCTATCCAGATCTGACAATATTAGTTTGGATCTAGTTAGAACCTTGGTCGAAACTCTGCCCAATTTGCATTCCCATTCACTGCGCCCATTGGTTGAACAAGATAACAATCTGATCCATCAGCCAATCTTCTAATTCGCTACTTTGGCACTCAAGGTACTGTGACCAAATTCGACACATTCTGTCGGGGAAACTTTGAGGAGTTCATTACAAAGAGGAAGGCTTCAACTTAGGCCGAGACCCAAATTCACTAACCACAAATTAAGATAAGACGACTTGGCTTAGAAACTTCAGAGTTCAGACCATTAAATATACATATGACCAAAAACACCACAGATTGCTCTGATATTTTAAGCTAAGCTTAATAAACACATATTGGACCGACTACTCACCAAGGCCCTTTTATCTTAACATGATAAGAACTGGACCAGACATCAGACAATGGCTAGAAACCTACTTACCCACATGGGGTGCTGGTTGCGCGCGCGCACGAGAGAGAGAGAGAGAGAGAGAGAGAGTTACATACATTTACTACAAAAAAAACGACCCTTGCATCATTCCATTTGACCAGCCAGTACTGCATCTGCTTCTTCAGGATCCATTTCTTGCTCGACGCCCTTCACCTGCCAATGATTGCATACTATATCAAGGATATATCAAGAAAACACACACACAACTGAAACAAAATTATTGCAAAACATAATTCAGCTTCCAAACCAGTCAACCTGCAAATAAATTATCCCGAACTCAACCCTGCAACCCACCAAATCGCTAGTTCTGACCACATAACCTCCTGACTCAAGTAGAGAAAAATGGTACTTCACAACCAATGTAATCAGTTTGCATTGTAGCATTTTAAACATTCGAACAATTCCATTAATTAATAAGGAAAACCAATGCAAATCTACCAGCTTCAACAAGCAGGTTTTACCTCAATCCAAGCCAAGGTATGTCACGAGGACAGGACAAAACATAGGACACATCACTCGAATAATTTCCCATCAAAGTCTGTAAGCAGACAAGCATAACAGTAAATTGGAGTATCTCTGTGACATAGAAGAGAAGACAACTCTGACTAATAAGAGCCATATATCTACAAGGTTGAGCGAGCGTAAAAAGCATATCAAACCATAGCAATGGGAACCTATAAATGTTAGCTGAAGTACCTGTCTAGGTTCTAAATTATACAATGATAAGTTATATCTCAACTGTCTTGCATCATTTGGTGACTGATAAGATGTATTGCTGATAAATTCATTTCCTCATTATTGGTATTTTCATTTTATATGTGTGTGCATACGCAGGTGCATTATATATACCTTTTTATGTTTTTTTTTGTATTTTTGCAGCCCATTAGGGACATTTTAGTCTAGGACTGCTAGCCATTAGACCTCCTAATGGCTATACTAGCTCTTAGGAGGCTCTAACGGCTAGCTTTCTCTTCTCGTTTGTATATATAGGGGCCCAAGTCCCTCATGTATGTATTTGTACTTTGTCCGCTAGTGGCTTTTACACTCATGCACTCGTTCCATTACATGGTATCAGAGTCGTTGGCTCATGATCCTCGGTGATATTATTCAAAGTGCCACATTGTACAAGTATAGGCAAGAGTGTTTTGTAGTGCTGATTGTCTCATTAGTGTTTTGTGGTACAATATTAGGGTTCTCTTTTCCACTTCTCTCTTTCTCCTTTCTTTCTTCACCATGGTGGAAAATGAGGTTAGCTCATGTGGACATTGGTGATGAGGAGATTTCTTGTAAGAAAGGAACTTTGGCACCTTGTAAATGGATTAACATCAGAACCAAAACTTGCTATCACCAAAATAGGTCAATGGTGTGGAAGAGACTCTAGGATGGAGATAAAGACAGCCATGACCAAGTGGGAGGTTGGACATGTCAAGATTCTATCTTGATTCATAGTAGTATGAACGTGGATACATATACCAATACTCTAAATTTTGAAAGATTCGATGAAGCATGTAAACAGAAAATGATACCGCCCACAAGTGGAAAATTGTAGATCATATTCATAATTGTAACCAAAAGGACAAATGCTCGAGAGAATGCTATGGTATTTTGAAAATATTGCGGTAATCATTCATTGGCATGAGATCCCACATCTTCATAAAGTCCTTGCCAAAGTTTGCACGGAGGAAACTAGGTTCAAAGCTATAGTGGAGTCTAAAAATTCAAGGAAACCACATTAGTTGACTCCAAGTCCCGTTCCAATATCAATATCTACAAACCTCCATATTTTGGGAGGCACAATCTTGATGGAGATGGAAAGAAGAAACTTATTTTTCACCATTATAAAGAACCAAGGCACATCAAACCTTATTGCCAAAGTTGGTGAAGAAAGATGAGAAGGTGGCATCGATTGTCATTTTCAAAAGGTCAAAAGAGTGAAACAGATGATGACTCCAAACTCATTGGGTCCATATCCTTGGCCCAATTGATAGAGGCTCTCCAACCACTCAAAAGCATATCTACAATCACGGGAGACGCAGTTTCTACCTCTCTCTCTCCTTAATTCTTTGTTATACAATTGCAAACTAACTCAAGTATATCTTATTTTTTACCTCCAATGAAACTTCACTTAACAAAAAAAGAATAGGGAATTTTGAAAAATCAAGGTATTTTTCATTCATAAATATGTTCTAAAAATAAATTTAAATGTTTTATTTGTTTCACAAATTTTCAACCATGGTTGTAATGTTTTATTCTCTTCAACGTTATTTGATGTAAGATCATCAGTGAGGGAAGCTGATTGGGGAAAACCATAGAGAAGAAAGCCTTTACTACATGGATTTTTTCCAACTTCCAAATAATGCCTTTTGTTACAGTGTTTAAAAACAGTTTTTTTTTGTGGCATAAAAGATTAGGGCATCTTGTTTTTTTTAAACTCTTTTTTGTTCCGCACATGGAATTTTTTTGTAATGATGAAGAATTTGTTAAAATATATTGGTATATATATGTATGTAAAATTATATACATGATAAAGTGGTGTTTTGGGTCTGGATATCATACCAGACCCGAATTCACCTATATAGCCTTTATGTACAACTTTATATTGTTTTATTTCATTCCGGGTCTGGATATTATACCAGACCCAAACCCATATTGTACACTCAAAACATATTAATATACCCTCTATAGGTCACAATTTCACATTATTGAAATCGTGACAGTCGCAACCCCTTTCTTCTTCTATTCCTTTTCTCTTTCTCAACGCAGTTCCTGTGAAGATTCTAACATGGTATCAGAGCCAAGATCCATCTAGGGTTGAAGAGGCTTCCGAAGGTGCAACCGATCGACCAGAGGTTTGAGGTCTCCACTGTCTCCTGCCTTTTACTCTTCTTCAGTTCTTTTTCTCTTTCCTCCACCTCTTTTCTATTCTCTTGCTGGTGAATTCACGTCCCACGAGGGTCTGATATTCACGTGAACCCTTGTTCACGTAGACCCTGAGTGTCGCAAAGGGAAAATTCTACTAAAGTTGATTCACGTAACAACGTGAATCGCTGAAGTTGATTCACTCGTTCACGTGAATCGACCCACCTTTTCACCCACGATTCATCCTTTCTTCTTTTCGCCTGTATTTTCAAACTTGGTGCACCAGATCTGTTTCACTTCTTGCGCATTCCCCTCTACGCATCTACTCTGCGTATTCAGATCTGAGAAATTAAGCCCTCTTTGTTGTTCGTATTTGCTGAGTGACAATAGTTTGTTTTTAATCCGATTCTCACCTCTTTTTTAAGTGTCTCATCTTTAAAATAAGTCTCCTTTCACTGTCACAGGTGGTACCCACATTGCTTTTATCTGAAAAACACTTAAGTACATTCAGATAAATTTTTTGTTCCATGTGTGAAAATTTTTAACTTTCATTACGTTAATCTCCAATCTTATAAAAGTGTAAGGCAAAACTTATTTCTGATTCCCTTTAAACCTGACAGTCTTTGATCGCCAGTTGTAAGGTTTATACAGTCGAAAAAAAGGGGGCGATCAACAAATCTTACTGGCAGAAGATTGGGCACTTTATAAACACTCTTGTTACCTTTCCTTTCTCCATGGATTCTTATTCTTCTCAATCAAGTCTCTCTTCAAGTTTTCTTAATCAACTCGTTTCCGAAAAGTTAAACACCTCAAACTTCTTGATTTGGAAGAGACAAATCATACCTTTCATAAGGAGCCAAGGACTCTTAGGTCATCTGGATGGAACAACTCCAGTTTCCTTAGAATTTGTTACGAGAGAAGAGAAAGATGATAAAGGGGCAAGTTTAATTGTGTATGTCAAAAATACAGAATATCTCAACTGGGAAAGGAAAGACCAATCAGTAGTTGCATACATCACTTCTACCTTGTCTCAAGAGGTTCTTATTGCGATCCCTGACAATTATACAACCCTGCAACTTTGGGAGAAATTGGTTAAGACGTATTCACAAGTTTCACAGGCGAGGATGGTTTTTCTCAAGAGGGAATTTCAGCTACTGAGAAAAGATTTCATGACCATCATAGAATATCTCAACAAGATGAAGACTATCACAGACCAACTTGCAGTTATAGAATGTGCCGTGAGTGACAGTGATATGGTGCAGCAAACTCTGAGTGGATTGGGACCCGACTATAATATGATTGTCACTTCACTATTGTGTTTGCCTGCCCTTCCTACTTTTGATGAGTTGAGAGCTAAACTGATTCAGTATGAAATGACTCTGAAGGGATTTTCTCAAGAAACACATGCTCATATAAATTTCCAAGAAGTCTTTGCCACAGGAGTGACTTATGGTCGAGGACAAAGGCGAAATGGAGACAGAGGACGTGGATTGCTTCCCACTCCAAATATCTTGACTCATACTCAGGGACAAAGTCCAATCCCCACTTGCTTCCTCTGCAACAAAAGGGGGCATATCAAGGCGAATTGTTGGCACAACCCTGAAAATAAAGGAAAGGCTCCACAGACAGAACAGAAAGCAAAACCCACTAATATCAGAGACAATGGAGAGATTATAGATCTGTTAATATCTGCCCTCTTAGAATTGAAATTAAAACAAAACGATCAAGGCACATGGTTCGTCGACTCAGGGGCAACAACTCACGTGACTGGTGATGCAGGTAAACTTTCTAAACCTATCCCTTATTTTGGCAAAAGTAACATTGTCACTGGAGATGGATCCTACCATCCTATTTCCCATGTTGGAAAATCTGTCATTCCCATGTCACACTCTACTCTTGAACTTATTGATGTACTTCATGCTCCAAATATCAAGAAAAATATTGTCCATGTTTTCAAGCTTTTTGATGATAATCATGCTTCAGTCAAATTCACTCCCTTCTCTGTGCAGGTCAAGGACCTTCACACGACGGAAACATTCACTGAAGGAAAAAGACGAGGCAATATGTATGTCTTTGAAGAAGCTCCATGTCATCCCGTCTGGCCTATTCATCTGGATTTGAAGTCTTCATTAGAGTCGTGTTCCTTCCCTTCAGCAAATGTTTTTAGTATTTCTGAATGTAATAAGTCTTTCTTATGACATAGTCAATTAGGACATTGTGGGAGTCATTTTATTGAGAAACTTGTTTCTAATAATCTCATTCCAAAAGAAAGTCTCAATGTGGATGAGAAAAGCCAAAAATGTTCCAGTTGTTCTTTATGAAAAAGTCATGTATTGCCTTTTCATTCTATTAATAAGAGAGCTTCAAAGCCTTTTAAGATGATATGGTGTGATGTATGGGGACCTGCCCCAGTTGTCTCTGGATCTGTGAGCAGATATTACCTAATCTTTGTTGATAGCTACTCTCAATACACCTGGATATATTTCATAAAAAAATAAGTCAGAAGTTTTCCTTTTGTTTCAAAATTTTCTTTTCTTAGTAAAAAATCAACTCTCTGAGTCTATCCAATTCTTTCAATGTGATGGAGGTGGGGAGTTCTCATCTAGTGACTTTATTTCTTTTCTTCAAAATAATGGGATAGAAAGAAGGGTGTCCTGCCCACACACGCCTCAACAAAATGGGATTGTTGAACGAAAACACAGACACATCGTTGAAAGTGCCATGAGTATGCTCCATGATAGTAATCTTCCCATTAATCTGTGGACAGAAGCCTTTCATTCCGCCGTACATGTGATAAATAGATTGCCTATGGTTGTTCTAGAAAATAAGTTTCCTTAATACTGTCTTTTTGGAGCTCATCCTAGTTATCATGATTTGCGTGCTTTTGGATGTGTTTGTTATGTGCATATTTATCGGTCCCTAAGAAACAAGTTTCAGGACAAGGCTCAGAAGTGTAGATTTGTGGGATATGCCGACGACTACAAAGGATACAGGTGTTACGATCCCGTCAACAGACATATCAGAATCTCAAGAAATGCCATCTTTGATGAACACAATTTTGATCACAAAGTTGGCATAATGGATATGTCCTCTACCATGACCAAAGTTTATTATCCTTGGCTGAATTCAGAACTTTTTGCTAGTTCCAATGAAGTCTGCCCTCCAGATTGTGGGGCAGCAGGAAAAAGAAATGTCTGAGACTATTGGCACATCGGGATCACAGGATTGGAAAGAAATATCATCTGTATCGGGTAGATACAAGGGCATTTGCTATGCTAGACAGAGAACGACAACGCCAAATTTTTCAAATCACACCTCAGCAGTTGCACCTACTCCCTCTCATACTCTTGAGGTCAGAAGATCCAATCGCATGTGACGTTCTATTGATAGGTGGGTGTGATCATCGCAAAATTTTTCCTCTCGTAATATTCTCTCTCTTCCTTCTCTTTTCCTTTCCATCCTCTTATTTTTCTCCTTTTTTAAGGGAGAAAGATAAAAGACAGAAAGAAAGAGAGAAGAGAAAAGAAAGAATAGAAGAGAAGAGGAATTCTTTTGTGGGTCTCACTTGACCTTAATTTTGAAAATATTTAAAATAACTCGCCTCCGTTTTTGAAATATTTGCGGGAAAACTGGGAGACGGGATCCGCTCGTCGGTACGAGGTTCGACCGTTCCTGGCGCCTTTACCAGGGGTAATCGAACCAAGGGTCGAATTAATGCCTTTTGCTTTGCTAAGAAATTATCTAAGTATTTATCCTAAGTCTAGTTGCACAAAGAATCATGCTTGTGCAAATGCAAAGATGTATGCTCTCTTTGAAAGTGTTTTTGAAGAATTCTCAAGTGTTTCTGAGATGAATCTGATAAAGTGAAGAAATGATTTCTAACTTAGAACTTAAGATTGAAGTTCTAAGTTTTTAGAATAATCAAGAGCTTGGGAATATGAATCTGGATTTGGAAAATGATCTTGAAACTGAGAGAAAAGAGAAGAAAAGAAATTTCAAAGTCATAAATGGACTTTGAATTAGAAATTTGAACTTGGATGAATATTTAGAATGGAATTGAATTCTATCTTTGAAATTTTTAGAAAAAAAATGGGAAAAATAGATTGGAGAAATAAGATAGAGTTGGAATTTGAATCCAAGATCTGGATTCTAAATAGGATTCAAAGTTGAATTTTTGGATTTAGGATCCGAAATGGGAACTTGATCTTGAAATCTGGAATGAAGTGAAATTGGTTTGAGAAGTTGATTTGGAATATGAGATTCAAGATGGAATTTGAATCTAGAATTTTGAATGGAATTGGATTCAAGGTTTGGAATCCAAGATGGTATTTGGATCCGAAATTTTGAATGGAATTGGATTCAAGATTTTGGAATCCAAAATGAAATTTGGATCTGAAGATCCAAGATAGAATTGGATTCTGGATCCTAAAATGGAGTTGGATCTGAAGTCTGAGATCCAAAGTAGGATTGGATTCTGGATCCTAGAATGGAATTTGGATCTGTAATCTGAGATCCATAGATGGAATTGGAACTGAAATCTAAAGAATGGATTTTGGATCTGAAATCTGAGATCCCAGGGGGAATTGAATTCTGGATCCTAGAATAGAATTGGATCTGAAGTCTGAGATCCAGTGTAGAATTGGGTTCTGGATCCTAGAATGGATTTGATCCAAGCTTTGAAATCCAATATGAAATGTGGATCTGAGATCCAAAGGGGAAGTTGGATTCATACTTGGAAATCTGGATCCAAGTTGAGATTTAACTTTGGATTTGGACTTTTGAAAGTCCAACTGGGACTTTTGAATTATGGATCTGGGTTTTGAAAAACCCAGATTGAATTTAAAATTTAAGAAAGGTCAAGCTTTTGAGAATCAATCTCATACTGTGGTTTTTGAATAGATAAGAAGATGAACTTGATTTTGAGAATGAGTCAAGAATTTCAAAGTTTGTAAATGGAACTTTGAGATTGAATTTTTGAATTGAATTGGAATTTTGGAATTTCAAAATTGATTTGAGAATTTGAACTATAAATGAATTTCAAAGTCAAATTTGGACTTTGAATTTGGAGTGAATCAAGAATATATATAAAGATTGAATTTTGAAATTTGAAAGTCAAATTGGACTTTGAACTTGGAATTTAAATCTTTAAAATAAGATAGAAGAATGAATTAAACTGTAGACTGAAGAAAGATATTTGAGATCACTTGGAGTTTTTGAAAAAGGAGTTTTGAAAATATGATGCAGTTTTATCCTAAATGATGAATGAATTTAAAGAATTTGAAATTGGATTTTGAAAAGCTATTTCATTCCTTGGATGAATTAAAATAAGATTGAAGATATAATACATCCTTGACTATGTTCATTGGATGTATTATATAATAATCTATGTTTAAATTCAAGTAAAGAATGAAACACATTTGGTGCTTTTATAGAATTTAAAATGAAATTAACTCTCAATATACCCTGACTATGGCCATTGGTATATATTTTGAATTAATTTTAAGTTAAATTTTGATAAAAGAAGAAAATATTTAGAGAAAATATGATGAATTTTGAAAACGGATCCAGTGTGGATCCAATGTTGTTTCGTAAAAGATAAAAATGCTAAGTTTTGTCCACACCCTGACTATGGCCATTGGTGTGGATCATCAACTTAGTATCAATTACCTCTTACGAAACGGTGCACGTGTCATTCGTGTTTCACCATTGTGAGAATAAAAGCAAAAATGCATGAAAAACAGGCAATTAATGATTTTATAATGCTCATTCATTCTATCTAAAGCAGGAAATATAGATTCTCATTAAGATCTAAATTATTATAATATACAAAATTGAATTGACAACTCAAAGTAATGATATTTTCCATATATTCCCTGCAAAACATCATAGTTAGTATGGAAGCAAAAGAGAATTGTGCATTTCAAATACGCCAAATGTGAGATGCTCATATGCCAAAATATTTATGATGGAAAAAGTAGAAAATGATATATATTTGTATACATACCTATGTATAGATACATACATGCATATATATATACATATATATATATATGACATGTATCATTCTTTATGAAACAAGAAAGATGAGAATTGGGGGGTAGTGTGGATGTTACAACTGTGCACACAGGTATAAGATGTTAACACAAGGGTGCAACCAATGTGGCGGCAACCAACACAAGGTGCTACTATTGGAAGTATGCAGGGTTGATGCAGTGACAACTCATTTATGCTTTGTTTCTCTATATTTTTATTGTGTACCTAGTACCTACTCATTAGTAATGCTTGTTTGGCCTTGATGAAAAAGAAGCATCCAAAATTATGATAGGCATGCAGATTTCAAAGACCAGTCACGATTCTAAAATTGTTCCCACCTACATCAAGCAACCGACCATATAACTAGCAATTTCACATTTTTCAACAAATAATAGAAAGCCCACACATAACCTGGACAAATCACAGCAGATTAGATAAAGAAACACTATGCAGCATGAATTTAAGATTTCTTTAAGAACTTCAAATCACGTGTTCATCAAACCTGCAAATCCTACATTTCAACTTGTAACAGTACAAAAGGAGAGGTGAACTGATGGTATATAAGTACAAGTTGTGGAAGGTGGTGTGTATTCGTAGATTACAAATACAGCAAATGAAAGGTGATGGTATATACCAGATGCTTACTAAAATGAGGCAACTGCAGGAGGTGATGAAGCATTATTAGTAATGTATTCCATATGGGCCAGGAATTGGATTGCTATGGCTGACAACCAGGAGGTTATCCATGGTTTTGGCCTCAATGAATTAACAGATGATGACTCTGTTTAACAATCTTCAATATTACAATATAGGTCAGTGACCAAATCTACAAATATTAAAACAGTTAAAAATCAGGAAAAAAGATTGGGTGACAAATGAAAAGTTGTTGTCATAGGCTTTATAACTCAATATCTGAAGATGTCAAAGAAATTACTCATTCTAGAATCCCTACATGGAGATAAACCAACAAAAATAACTTCAATATCCTGCCTAATAAGTAGAATAAAAACTGATCCTAAGCAATGCAAACACAATATCCCATTAAGTTTGCTCTAGAGAAATTGTTGAAAAAGAGTTCAGATAAAGGAATTCGATATACAAAGAAAAAAAAACAAAATTTGTCACAGTACCAAATACATATTACAAGAATGATGAAGGATACAAAAAATATTTCAAAAAAAAAGGTAACTTAGCTGCTGATAATACTGTTGGTAAGTCTTCACCGAGGCTTAAGCTTGAATTTAAGACCATCGCGGGGCTTCACCTGTTCTGAAATCTATCTCAGTCCAAGGCACACGCTACTTTACCATCATCAATATCAGCACGCGAAAGCGCAAGAGACTTTAGAGCACAATATGCTTAGTGCACGATACCTCTATCAGGCTGCTAACATGGAAATCATCAGGATCAATCATCATAAACCCAACAATCCAGCACTGGGCCGATAATGCCCCCTTTTCTTTTCCTATTTTTTTTTTTTGAGCACCATATATGCTCTCAACGAGAACTATACAACCCACAGAGGATATTCCAGCATTGGGAACAAACAAAGATGTTATCCACATGATTATATAAAAAGGAAACTGAAGACACGAGCAGCTGGAGGACACTCTTAACAACTGACAATAATTTGGAAAGGCATGGTTAACAAACAAAATCTACTGCAAGTAACTCCTATCAGCAATTAGAAGCATCAGTTCAGAGTATCATATTTCAATAGTCTGAGATGTTAAGGGAATGGAGAGGGTGGAATGGAGTAAGGATTGTAAAAAATGGCAAGAGCAGGGAATTAAATACAGATGGGTATAGACACTGGACTGTGGTTTGAAAAGGGAATACAGATAAGCATAGATCCCAACTCTGTAGGGAATCCTGGTCACATGTTGGATGCTACTCCAGCTCTGATCTGGATTTTAAAACAATGGCGTTGGATGCTACTCTAACACCCATCGTGGAAAATTCAGAAGTCCATCAAAGCCTCGCCGAGAAATTCGATAAAAGCTCCAATCAATGCATATCCGCCTTTTCTTGAGAGCACAACACCAGACAAAGAGGGCAAAAGTGCAGTATTTCCCCCTTTCATTAATAAGCACGTCAAGCCTTTGACACCGTTGTAGCTTTTGTTTTTTTTCTTTTTTCTTTTTTTTTGACAAGGCAAAGTCCAACACTTGTGAATCTCGTTTAAACGAAGGACTAATGAACTCTTGTTTATGGGATTATTCCCCTGTGTAAACTATACAGAGACATAAGACATAACTAGTTTCCAAATACAGGACGCAGAGCTACTGATGAAAACAGGTATAAGCAGATAGCAACGCCATATCAAATGGCAAGAGAACAAGGATTTTGACGAAAAAGAAGGATCCTAATACTGTATTAAATCCAATGCAGAGGCGATGCTGAACTAAACACAACGCTATAAGCTCGAAGTTACAGGATCAATCAAATGAAATACGTTACTAAATTTGAAAGGAAAAGAAAAAAATGGCAGTGATAGCATAACATCAGAATATGAAATTATTCAGAGATAAATTGCCAAAAAAAGAAAAAAAATGAATATTGGAACCAGAATGTTCCGTTAATGTAGCAATGGATGGGTCGATCCTGCTATATGCAGGTCGATCCCATCCTTAATGCCTTGAGGGAAAAAACAAACTCAAAACAGGAAAGGTAATAATATGAAATTCCTATAGAAAATCAAAATAAAAGAAAAGGAAGAAAGACTTATGAAAATCAGGAACAAATATGATAAGCAGCAGGAAAGGAAGGGGAAGGGGAAGGGGTCACTTACCTGATTTGCTTGAAATCCTGAAAGAAGGAACCCTTCCTTCGTTCTACCGTGGAAGTTTATTGTAGCTACGGGGAACTCTTCCGCTTTTCTTGCTGGAACTGAAGATCCCTTCGCCGACCAGGGGAGAGACTGTAGCTTCGCAGGGGAAAGGGAGTCGATCCTTTCAGCTAATTGGGGAAGAAGACCGGTTCATACGTGAAGAAGAAGAGGGGGAGAAACAAGAAGAAGAAACAGAAGAGGAAGGAAGAAGGGGATGCGTAGGGGCAGAAGACGAGTCGAGAGGAAGGAAAGGGAGCGTGATGGTGGATTGTCAAGGAGAAGGAGGATGCGGGGGTTAATGGATGATGGAATGGGGCGTCCTGCATCCCCTTTTAAGGAGGAAGAGGGGAAGGTTCGGGAAGAGGAGGTTAGAGATGAAGGGCGATTTCGAGGATGGATGGTTTTGGGCGATGGAGGAGAGAGAAAGAGAGAGAGGGAGAGAAGTGATTAGGGTTTCTGAGGGAGAGCCCTGAGAGAAATCGGGCGAGAGAGGAAAAAGGGAGGGTTTAGAATGGTTATTTGTAAAAAAAATTGGTTTTTCCAAAAAGAGGCTCCCTTAACAAAAAATTTCATAAACATGGTTTAAAAATGATTTTTTTAGCAAAATCGATTTTAAAAAGTTTAAACTCATTCATTTTTCTCGAAATTTTCCATTTTTTTGGTTTTTTGTTTTATTTTTCAATTTTTTTGTATTTTTAGAATAAAATCCTAAAGTTTGTGAGAAAACAGAGGTTAAAACTAAATTTTTTTTTGTGTTTTTGCAAAAATATTTACAAGAAGGAAATTTTCTAAAAATTTAAAAACTATTTTGAGAAAATTTCTTCAGAAATGGGTTTTGATCCGGATTTTGAGGAAATATGGATTTAAAGTGCTGGATTCGGATCCAGAGTTGATTTTGAATATATAAATATGGATTTTAATTCAGAGAATCTGAAGAAATGACTTGATTTTCTCAGAAAATGGGGTTAGGGGCAAAAAGGGTCATTTTTACAAAACTTTGAAAAATTTGGGGTGTTCACAGATGCCCCTCTTTGCTACTAAGCCGGTTGAGAGCCGAGCTTAGTGGCAAAGACAACACTCCAAATTTTGAAAAATGCCCCAGTCAGCAGGTCTGAACTGGGTGTGGAAGAATTATTTTGAAAATATGGCTTTTCAGGCTTAGAACCTTATCCTGAATGGTTTTGGGGAGACGAAATCTTCGAAATGATATGATTGAGTAAAAGACGAGGAAATCGTGATGGGACTTTAGATGAAAATTCCGAAATGGTGGGAAATGAGAATTTTGATCAGGTCTCGTGGGTGAGACAAGATACTCTTATTGGAATGATTCAGGTTTAGCCCTTATCCTGGATGGGACGAAGATACATCAAGATGAATCTAATGAGAAAAGGAATACATGAGGACCTTGATGGGACATTTTTGGAAAAGGCCTTGTGAAATGAAGCTCGAGTATGATCCTTTCTTGGAGGAATATATGAAGCATGGGTTCCTTGATGGGAAGAACCATGGTGGGACTGGAAGAAAACATCTTGTCAAAAACGAGGAATCTCATTGGAATGTGACTCAGGTTTAACCCAAACCTGCAAGGAAGATACCTCGCGAAGCGAGGTTCCGGGTTAACTCTTAATCTGGATAGGAAATCTACCATATGGGTTTCTCAGAAATAGAGAAAGCACGATGGGACCTTCGGAATTTGGATGAACAAATCCGAGAGGGGTTTTTGCGAAAGGAGGAAATATAGAGTCCTTAAAGCTTTGAAAAGGGGAAGAAATTGGGCGTCTCATTGCTGAGACTGAAATAACTTTTGAAATTAAATGATCTTTCGCAAATGGTTCAGGTTTGACCCTTATCCTGAGTGGGGGAAATCTACCATACAGGTTTCTCAAAAATGGAGAAAGCACGATGCGACCTTCGGAATTTGGATGAACAAATCTGAGAGGGGTTTTTGCGAAAGAAGGAAATATAGAGTCCCTAAAGCTTTGAAAAGGGGAAGAAATTGGGCGTCTCATTGCTGAGACTGAAATAGCTTTTGAAATTAAATGATCTTTCGCAAATGGTTCAGGTTTGACCCTTATCCTGAGTGGGGGAAATCTACCATACAGGTTTCTCAAACATAGAGAAAGCATGATGGGACCTTCGGAATTTGGACGAACAAATCCGAAAGGGGTTTTTGCGAAAAGAGGAAATATAGAGTCCCTAAAGCTTTGAAAAGGGGAAGAAATTGGGCGTCTTATTGCTGAGACTGAAATAGCTTTTGAAATTAAATAATCTTTCGCAAATGGTTCAGGTTTGACCCTTATCCTGAGTGGGGGAAATCTACCATACAGGTTTCTCAAAAATGGAGAAAGCATGATGGGACCTTCGGAATTTGGACGAACAAATCCGAAAGGGGTTTTTGCGAAAAGAGGAAATATAGAGTCCCTAAAGCTTTGAAAAGGGGAAGAAATTGGGCGTCTCATTGCTGAGACTGAAATAGCTTTTGAAATTAAATGATCTTTCGCAAATGGTTCAGGTTTGACCCTTATCCTGAGTGGGTTATCCATATGGGATTCTTCATTGAGAAAACCGTGATGGGACAGGAAGAGATACTTCATTCAGAGGCAACTCTTTTTTGGGAAATATAAACAATGTTAGGTTGCATCAAAATGGATATTGAATATTTATTTTATTCTTGGAATAGCTAGAAAATTTTGCCAATAAGATAAAATCATAGTAGATTCAAACGCTTCTAAATGTGCATGTATGTGCAAAGATATTCCCTCTTTTACTTAGAGTATTTCCTCCAATGAGGTTAACTCCTCAGTTCTAAGAGTCAAATTCAAAATTTTAGCACTGATGATTTTCTTCAAGGAAGCTATCTATTTCCCTGATATGAGAATAAAAGAAATATTCTTAATTTCATAAAAGCAGGAAATGGAGAGATATTGATAAAAGAGTTTTGCATGAGAAAATATGACTTTTGGCAACTTTGGCAGTTTGATATCTGGGTGTTTTCCCTACGATGATCTTTTTGCACTCTTTTTTTTTTAGTCATTTGGGCTTTCTCCGTTTTTCATGTCATCCTTCATTTGGATGTCCTGACTTCTTCTCTCTTTTTCAGAGAAGGGTACGTCACAAACTCCTTCATCTTAGAGATGTTCTGATCCTTCTTTTATCTCATGGATTCTATATGATATTGGCTCAAAAAGGTCTTTTAGATATAGCTGAAATCAAATATCTTTTAGGGTTTGTCGGTAGGTTCATCGCATCTGCCTTCATCTCAACAGTGATCCGAACTTTCCCTGGAAGGATCCGTCACAAACTCCGTCATCTTGGAGATGTTTCAAATCTTCTTTGGCCCCGGGGGTCTACTCGCTTAATTCGTCTTCATCTTGACGACAATTAAGAGATCCCTTTTGCGGATATTTGATTGCAGCTTAGAAAATGAGAAGATATGGATTAAGTGGATTCTTTTGTAGCTCAGGATATTCCCACTGCCTGATTGCCAGAAAGTCATTTTAAAACATGCGCCATAGCCAAGATCAATATCAATTTGTTTCTGGCTTTTCAACATCATTGAAGATTTCTTTCATTGATCATATCGAGGACATTTCTTACATTCTTTTGGTTGATCAACAAGAAAAAATTTGAATTTTACCTCTTTTTCGCAAAAAGTTTCACCTTTTGGAAGGAAATACAGGAGGTAATATGAGAGAATTCTTTATGTGGAGTAAGAATATTTAGAATCAACAAATGCTTTTAGCAAATTGGCAAAGTTTTCATGAATTCTTTGTGAAATAATCATTCAATATAGATTTTGATGAGACTTGAGTTGCAATCTTTTGATTTTAGAAATACATGACCAGCAAAAGCTGAAACCTTTGAAATACCCGACCAGCGAAAGCTGGAACGTTTGAAATACATGACCAGCAAAAAACTGGAACGTTTGACATACATGACCAGCGAAAGCTGGAATGTTTGAAATACCTGACCAGCAAAAGCTGGGACATTTGAAATACATGACCAGAAAAAGCTGGATCTTTTGGAAATACATCAGATTTAAGTCAGATCTTGAATTTTGTAGAAAGGAAAGAATTTGATCAGAACACTGAATTTCAGAAGGTTACCGATGCGAAAATCAGATTTTCTAAATGAGCTCAACATATGATTGAGAATTTTGAGGAATAAACAATGCGAGGACTGGGTTGTGAAGATGAGCTAAGAAAGGTAAAATTTGATGAGAGATTCTGAATTCAATGGACCGTCACATCCTAACTGCGTGGTGGTCTGTTTTCAGGATTTATCTCCTTATCCTGAACTGGGAAGGAAGGAAAGAAATACCTCGTTAGCAGGAGGTATCAGGCTTATCCCTTAACCTGAAGGGGAAGAAGAAATGATGAATTTCCAATGCGAGGATTGGATTCAAAAGGAAGTCCTGGTCGGAACTCAGAACTTCGACTGAAAATAATAGAAGAAAAATTTGAGCTGGAACTCGGATTTCCAAAGGAATGAAGGATTTCCAATGCGAGGATTGGATTCAAAAGGAAGTCCTGGTCGGAATTCAGAACTTCAACTGAAAATAATAGAAGAAAAATCCGAGCTGGAACTCGGATTTCCAAAGGAATGAAGGATTTCCAATGCGAGGATTGGATTCAAAAGGAAGTTCTGATCGGAACTCAGAACTTCGACTGAAAATAATAGAAGAAAAATCTGAGCTGGAACTCGGATTTCCAAAGGAATGAAGGATTTCCAATGCGAAGATTGGATTCAAAAGGAAGTCCTGGTCGGAACTCAGAACTTCAACTGAAAATAATAGAAGAAAAACCCGAGCTGGAACTCGAATTTTCAAAGGAACGAAGGATTTCCAATGCGAGGATTGGATTCAAAAGGAAGTCCTGGTCGGAACTCAGAACTTCGACTGAAAATAATAGAAAAAAAACCCGAGCTGGAACTCGGATTTTCAAAGGAATTTCCAATGCGAGGATTGACTTCAAAAGGAAGTCCTGGTCGGAACTCAGAACTTCGACTGAAAATAATAGAAGAAAAACCCGAGCTGAAACTCGGAATTTCCAATGCGAGGATTGACTTCAAAAGGAAGTCCTGGTTGGAACTCAGAACTTCGACTGAAAATAATAGAAGAAAAACCCGAGCTGGAACTCGGATTTTCAAAGGAATTTCCAATGCGAGGATTGGATTCAAAAGGAAGTCCTGGTCGGAACTCAGAACTTCGACTGAAAATAATAGAAGAAAAATCTGAGCTGGAACTCGAATTTTTAAAGGAATTTCCAATGCGAGGATTGGATTCAAAAGGAAGTTCTGGTCGGAACTCAGAACTTCGACTAAAAATAATAGAAGAAAAACCCGAGCTGGAACTCGGATTTTCAAAGGAATTTCCAATGCGAGGATTGGATTCAAAAGGAAGTCCTGGTCGGAACTCAGAACTTCGACTGAAAATAATAGAAGAAAAACCCGAGCTGGAACTCGGATTTTCAAAGGAATTTCCAATGCGAGGATTGGATTCAAAAGGAAGTCTTGGTCGGAACTCAGAACTTCGACTGAAAATAATAGAAGAAAAACCTGAGCTGGAACTTGGATTTTCAAAAGAATTTCCAATGCGAGGATTGGATTCAAAAGGAAGTCCTGGTCGGAACTCAGAACTTCGACTGAAAATAATAGAAGAAAAACCCGAGCTGGAACTCAGATTTTCAAAGGAATTTCCAATGCGAGGATTGGATTCAAAAGAAAGTCCTGGTCGGAACTCAGAACTTCGAACGAAAGAATAAAGGGAGAAGCCCGAGTGAAAACTCGGGTTTTTGACAAGAGATTGAGTTTTGGAAATTTTGCCAGTGCGAGGACCGGACCTAGGATTGAGAATGACCATTTAGGGGACTGAATGATCTGATGGCACCTTATCTTGATTGGGGAGGAAATAAAATTTAAAAGAACAAATGAGAAGAGATAGAAATTGATGGGAGATTTAACGAAAGAGAAGAATCAAGGAAATTTTATGAAAATTATCTTTGTAAAAGAATTCTGACAGGTAGCATTGTTGCTCCTATGAGGGGTTTCAGGATTATCCCTTATCCTGAATGGGAAAGGAATAAAATTTAGGCAAAATTGATGAAAAAGCTTTTGATAAAGAATTGGAAGAATCAAAATTTAATTAAGAAATAAAATTGATAAAATTTGGATGAAGAAAAAGATTTAACAGAGATTAACGAAGCTTTAAAAGAAAAAGATATTCAGGACTATCCCTTATCATGAAGAAAGAAGGACCTCGTAGGATGAGGTTTCAGGTTTATCCCTTAACCTGAAAGGGGGGAGGCAAAGAAGAAAAAAAAAAGAAGGAAAAAGAAATACCTCATGGGAAAGAGGCACCAGGTTTATCCCTTAACCTGAAAGGGTAGAGAAAGAAAAGAAGGCAAAAGAAATACCTCATGGGAAAAGAGGCATCAGGTTTATCCCTTAACCTGAAAGGGTAATTTTTGAAATAAGAGTTAATAAGAATTAAAAAAATGGATGAATAATAAAAATGAATAAAGTTGATAAAACTGAAAAAGATGGATAAACAAAAGATTGATAAAAGTTGAGAAAAAGAGTTTGATCCTGCCTGCGTGTGTGATCTTTTAAAAAGAGAGAAGATGATGAGAAAATCATTTTGGAAAGAAGGTTTAACCACAAGAGCTAATCTTTGAAAGGGGATCATTCATGAGAGATCATCATGAGGGTTAATTTTTTGAAGCAATGATTTGAAAATCAATTTGTAGAAAATATGATCAACCCGAGGGTTGATATTGGAATGCAATGATTCAAAATCAATTTTTAGAAAATATGATCAACACAGGGGTTGATCTTTGAATGCAATGATTTGAAATCAATTTTTAGAAAACATAATCAACACCAGGATTGATCTTTGAATGCAATAAAATCGAATTTTTGGAAAATGAGATTAGCACAAGGGTTGATCTTTGAATGCAAATGATTTGAAATCAATTTTTAGGAAAATATGATTAACACAAGGGTTGATTTTTGAATGTATTATTCGAAATTAATCTTTTTAGAAAATATGATCAACACGAGGGTTGATCTTTGAATGTAATGAAATCAATTTTTTTGAAAAATGAGATCAACACAAGGGATTGATCTTTGAATGAAATGAAATCAAATTTTTTTAGAAAATGAGATCAATACAAGGGATTGATCTTTGAATGAAATGAAATCAAATTTTTGGAAAATGAGATCAATACAAGGGATTGATCTTTGAATGTAATGATTTGAAAACCAAATTTTTAGAAAATATGATCAACGCAAGGGTTGACCTATGAAATGCAATGGCTTAAAAGACCAATTTTGGAAGATATGATCAACACAAGGGTTGATTTTTAAAATGCAATAATTCGAAATCAATATGATCAACACAGGGGTCGATCTTTGAAATGCAATGATTCAAAATCAATATGATCAACACAAGGGTTGATCTTTAAAATGTAATGGTTCGAAGACCGATTTTTTTAGAAAATATGATCAACACAAGGGTTGATTTTTTTTTTTTTTTGAAATGCAATAATTCGAAATCAATTTTCAGAAAATATGATCAACACAAGGGTTGATCTTTGAAATGCAATGTTTTGAAATCAATATGATCAACACAGGGGTCGATCTTTGAAATGCAATGATTCAAAATCAATATGATCAACACAAGGGTTGATTTTTTTTTTTTGAAATGCAATAATTCGAAATCAATTTTCAGAAAATATGATCAACAGAAGGGTTGATCTTTGAAATGCAATGTTTTGAAATCAATTTGTAGAAAAAATATGATCAACACGAGGGTTGACCTTTGAAAAAAATAGGTTGTAATAGAATATTTGAACTAGAATTTTCATGATTTTTGAAAGACCCTCATAGGTAATATCATTTCTCTCATGAATGATGTCAGGATTGTCCCATATTTTTGAAAAAGAAAAAGAATTTAATGCCCCAATATAGCAAAAAGAAGGAAGTATTGAATATCAAAAGATATAAAGAAAATCGACATTTCATTGATAAGCAAAAGTTGATGACAGAACTGAATATTTACAAGTATTTTAACTAGAAAGAAATCACAAAGACTGGGCTGACTTGCCCCTACAAAGCGACTGACAGAAAGGGATGAAAGCGAAAAACTCTTGGTATTTTCAACTCTCTGAGTAGTATGGAAATGGTTCGGGTGGAACTGCAGTCTACTCTTCTCCTTCCTCTGGCACTAGAAGCTCCTTATCAATGTAGTCCTACACAATGTTTTTGAGGACGAAGCAGCGCTCCGTGTCATGCCCCCTTGCTCGATGAAACTTGCAGAAGCGATCTTTCCATTTCCCCTTGGTGACAAAGGGATCATCCTGCTTTGGGAGTTTGATCATGCCTTTCTCGAGCAGGTATTGGAGAACTTCTTCGATTGGATGGCCTAGGGGGGTAAGCTCGCGATCATAACCCCAGCCCTCATGCTTTGCTTTCTTCGATTTGCTTGATTTCCACTGAGTACTGACTCCTGCCTGATAACTGGACTGAGCTTGCATGTTTAGGAGATCTGGATGCCTTTCTTCTTCGTTTTTGACAAAGAGATTCTTATCAAGGCAGTCTTGAACTATATTCTTGAAGGTGAAGCAATGCTCAGTGTCATGCCCTGTTACTTGATGGTATCTGCAGAACTGGTCTATATATTTTCCCATGACTGTGGAAGGGCTGGCAACTTTTGGGAGCCTGAGTAATCTGCTAGACAACATGTATTCGAGGATTTTGTCAAGCGGCTCATCTAAAGGAGTGGAATCTCGATCCTTGCTCCAATCCTTACGCTTTGGTTCTTCTTGCTTCTTGCCTTTTTGCTGAGGACTGTATTGAACAGGTCTATCACGGTTTTCGCAATATTTCCCAATCTGGCTTTTATACTCTCTCAAGTTGCTGCCCTGGTTGTCTTGATTGCTGACCCTATTGGCTTTAGAGTTTCCTGCGCGGATGTGGCTGTGTTCAGTCTTGGGGAAAGTGACGGGTGCCTTTCCTTCCGTGGGAGCTTTTCCGCAACTAGCTTCAGCTTGCTCAGATAATATCTCCACCATCATCTTTTTGAATAATTGATATATCGCAGGATCAATCTCACTTTTGTTGTCCTGAACTCCCTTTCTGACAGATTTTTGAGAATCCATTCCTTACTCTCTCCGCTTGTAACTGGGATGTTAGAGCAGTGTGATCTCTGAGCTTTGTCCGACTTAACTGATAGTGTTGATGCTCTCTGTGGATTATAAATGGGTCTTTTAGAAAAGATCTAGGAAGAAATTTTAATAAAGGAGGAAATCATAATCTGAAAATGAAAACATCCCATTACGAGGGATCGGGTTGTCACCAAAATTTACGACAACCGCACTGTTTTTCTGAAAAAGGATACAAGTAAAAATGTGAAATAAAGATAAATTTTGAAAAGGACATATCCTGACAAAAGATGTTTTTATTGTAAATGAGGGTAAGGAATAGAATATAGAAAAGAAAAATTTTGAAGAATTGCAGGCAGGATAAAAAAGAATTAGAAGAAATTAAGAGAAAAAAAAGGAAAATACACCTGGGTTTTAAAACAAGGAGGAAATTTTGAATAATATATACCCAGGGTTTTGGAAAATATAGGGAATATAAAATATCATACAATCATAGATATACAAACAAGGATGCACAAACAACACTCCCTAGAGGCTGACTCTAAATGCAATATTTTGAAATGGCTTGTAGGACCTTAATCCTAACTCTAGGGTTCAGATCATCTGATTCCAAGCAAGATACGCCGATATACTCAAGCCGAAGCTCGAAGTACGTGGCATAAAAATATTCCTCCGGTTCCAAGGTAATGGCTTCCCAACATCCTTGAGCACCTACCGATATACCTCGGACTATGGCCCTTAGGTACGTGGTAGGGGGGTGCGAACCCAAATAAGTGGTCCAGTTGTGGGGCTCTCTCCCAAACTATGGTTCAGTGAGACAGCCCAGCAACGTGAAGACCGGAACAATATAGGTAAGGAGGTTTTCAAAATATATTTAACATGCAAGAAATCAGATGGCTCTAATGCAAGTCCTAAAGAGATAGATAAAAATGAAGAGAAGCACACACTTGCATACATTGTTTTGCATTCAATCCCAAAAATTGAGGAGAGTTGTATTTTAGACCTAAGTCTAATGTGAGCATGGAATAATCTCCTCAATATGGTCCTACCAAACCATACTTAAATCCTATATGCAATGATGTCAGCTTTAGGGCAGAGTCTAGGCTCCCTAAGGTTTGCATGGAAATGAAGCTGACATTTGAAGAATAAAGACTTAGATAATATCAAAGCAAAGAAGAAAAGGCATTAAATTCGACCGGACGAAGACACAGTCCCATCACGGTCGCCAAAACTATGATCATCGCAAAAAATTTCCTCTCGTAATATTCTCTCTCTTCCTTCTCTTTTCTTTTCCATCCTCTTATTTTCCTCCTTTTTGAAGGGAGAAAGATAAAAGACAGAAAGAAAGAGAGAAGAGAAAAGAAAGAATAGAAGAGAAGAGGAATTCTTTTGCGGGTCTCACTTGACCTTAATTTTGAAAATATTTCAAATAACTCGCCTCCGTTTTTGAAATATTTGCGGGAAAACTGTGAGACGAGATCCGCTCGTCGGTACGAGGTTCGACCGTTCCTGGCGCCTTTACCAGGGGTAATGGAACCGAGGGTCGAATTAATGCCTTTTGCTTTGCTAATAAATTATCTAAGTATTTATCCTAAGTCTAGATGCACAAAGAATCATGCTTGTGCAAATGCAAAGATGTATGCTCTCTTTGAAAGTGTTTTTGAAGAATTCTCAAGTGTTTCTGAGATGAATCTGATAAAGTGAAGAAATGATTTCTAACTTAGAACTTAAGATTGAAGTTCTAAGTTTTTAGAATAATCAAGAGCTTGGGAATATGAATCTGGATTTGGAAAATGATCTTGAAACTGAGAGAAAAGAGAAGAAAGGAAATTTCAAAGTCATAAATGGACTTTGAATTAGAAATTTGAACTTGGATGAATATTTAGAATGGAATTGAATTCTATCTTTGAAATTTTTAGAAAAAAAATGGGAAAAATAGATTGGAGAAATAAGATAGAGTTGGAATTTGAATCCAAGATCTGGATTCTAAATAGGATTCAAAGTTGAATTTTTGGATTTAGGATCCGAAATGGGAATTTGATCTTGAAATCTGGAATGAAGTGGAATTGGTATGAGAAGTTGATTTGGAATATGGGATTCAAGATGGAATTTGAATCTAGAATTTTGAATGGAATTGGATTCAAGGTTTGGAATCCAAGATGGTATTTGGATCCGAAATTTTGAATGGAATTGGATTCAAGATTTTGAAATCCAAGATGAAATTTGGATCTGAAGATTCAAGATAGAATTGGATTCTGGATCCTAAAATGGAGTTGGATCTGAAGTCTGAGATCCAAAGTAGGATTGGATTCTGGATCCTAGAATGGAATTTGGATCTGTAATCTGAGATCCATAGATGGAATTGGAACTGAAATCTAAAGAATGGATTTTGGATCTGAAATCTGAGATCCCAGGGGGAATTGAATTCTGGATCCTAGAATAGAATTGGATCTGAAGTCTGAGATCCAGTGTAGAATTGGGTTCTGGATCCTAGAATGGATTTGATCCAAGCTTTGAAATCCAATATGAAATGTGGATCTGAGATCCAAAGGGGAAGTTGGATTCATACTTGGAAATCTGGATCCAAGTTGAGATTTAACTTTGGATTTGGACTTTTGAAAGTCCAACTGGGACTTTTGAATTATGGATCTGGGTTTTGAAAAACCCAGATTGAATTTAAAATTTAAGAAAGGTCAAGCTTTTGAGAATCAATCTCATACTGTGGTTTTTGAATAGATAAGAAGATGAACTTGATTTTGAGAATGAGTCAAGAATTTCAAAGTTTGTAAATGGAACTTTGAAATTGAATTTTTGAATTGAATTGGAATTTTGGAATTTCAAAATTGATTTGAGAATTTGAACTATAAATGAATTTCAAAGTCAAATTTGGACTTTGAATTTGGAGTGAATCAAGAATATATATAAAGATTGAATTTTGAAATTTGAAAGTCAAATTGGACTTTGAACTTGGAATTTAAATCTTTAAAATAAGATAGAAGAATGAATTAAACTGTAGACTGAAGAAAGATATTTGAGATCACTTGGAGTTTTTGAAAAAGGAGTTTTGAAAATATGATGCAGTTTTATCCTAAATGATGAATGAATTTAAAGAATTTGAAATTGGATTTTGAAAAGCTATTTCATTCCTTGGATGAATTAAAATAAGATTGAAGATATAATACATCCTTGACTATGGTCATTGGATGTATTATATAATAATCTATGTTTAAATTCAAGTAAAGAATGAAACACATTTGGTGCTTTTATAGAATTTAAAATGAAATTAACTCTCAATATACCCTGACTATGGCCATTGGTATATATTTTGAATTAATTTTAAGTTAAATTTTGATAAAAGAAGAAAATATTTAAGGAAAATATGATGAATTTTGAAAACGGATCCAGTGTGGATCCAATGTTGTTTCGTAAAAGATAAAAATGCTAAGTTTTGTCCACACCCTGACTATGGCCATTGGTGTGGATCATCAACTTAGTATCAATTACCTCTTACGAAACGGTGCACGTGTCATTCGTGTTTCACCATTGTGATAATAAAAGCAAAAATGCATGAAAAACAGGCAATTAATAATTTTATAATGCTCATTCATTCTATCTAAAGTAGGAAATATAGATTCTCATTAAGATCTAAATTATTACAATATACAAAATTGAATTGACAACTCAAAGTAATGATATTTTCCATATATTCCCTGCAAAACATCATAGTTAGTATGGAAGCAAAAGAGAATTGTGCATTTCAAATAGGCCAAATGTGAGATGCTCATATGCCAAAATATTTATGATGGAAAAAGTAGAAAATGATATATATTTGTATACATACCTATGTATAGATACATACATGCGTATATTTATACATACAGGTATATATATACATATATATATATATATATATATATATATATATATATATATATATATATATATATATATATATATGACATGTATCATTCTTTATGAAACAAGAAAGATGAGAATTGGGGGGTAGTATGGATGTTACAACTGTGCACACAGGTATAAGATGTTAACACAAGGGTGCAACCAATGTGGCGGCAACCAACACAAGGTGCTACTATTGGAAGTATGCAGGGTTGATGCAGTGACAACTCATTTATGCTTTGTTTCTCTATATTTTTATTGTGTACCTAGTACCTACTCATTAGTAATGCTTGTTTGGCCTTGATGAAAAAGAAGCATCCAAAATTATGATAGGCATGCATATTTCAAAGATCAATCACGATTCTAAAATTGTTCCCACCTACATCAAGCAACCGACCATATAACTAGCAATTTCACATTTTTCAACAAATAATAGAAAGCCCACACATAACCTGGACAAATCACAGCAGATTAGATAAAGAAACACTATGCAGCATGAATTTAAGATTTCTTTAAGAACTTCAAATCACGTGTTCATCAAACCTGCAAATCCTACATGTCAACTTGTAACAGTACAAAAGGAGAGGTGAACTGATGGTATATAAGTACAAGTTGTGGAAGGTGGTGTGTATTCGTAGATTACAAATACAGCAAATGAAAGGTGATAGTATATACCGGATGCTTACTAAAATGAGGCAACTGCAGGAGGTGATGAAGCATTATTAGTAATGTATTCCATATGGGCCAGGAATTGGATTGCTATGGATGACAACCAGGAGGTTATCCATGGTTTTGGTTTCAATGAATTAACAGATGATGACTCTGTTTAACAATCTTCAATATTACAATATAGGTCAGTGACCAAATCTACAAATATTAAAACAGTTAAAAATCAGGAAAAAAGATTGGGTGACAAATGAAAAGTTGTTGTCATAGGCTTTATAACTCAATATCTGAAGATGTCAAAGAAATTACTCATTCTAGAATCCCTACATGGAGATAAACCAACAAAAATAACTTCAATATCCTGCCTAATAAGTAGAATAAAAACTGATCCTAAGCAATGCAAACACAATATCCCATTAAGTTTGCTCTAGAGAAATTGTTGAAAAAGAGTTCAGATAAAGGAATTCGATATACAAAGAAAAAAAAAACAAAATTTGTCACAGTACCAAATACATATTACAAGAATGATGAAGGATACAGAAAATATTTCAAAAAAAAAGGTAACTTAGCTGCTGATAATACTGTTGGTAAGTCTTCACCGAGGCTTAAGCTTGAATTTAAGACCATCGCGGGGCTTCACCTGTTCTGAAATCTATCTCAGTCCAAGGCACACGCTACTTTACCATCATCAATATCAGCACGCGAAAGCGCAAGAGACTTTAGAGCACAATATGCTTAGTGCACGATACCTCTATCAGGCTGCTAACATGGAAATCACCAGGATCAATCATCATAAACCCAACAATCCAGCACTGGGCCGATAATGCCCCCTTTTCTTTTCCTATTTTTTTTTTCTGAGCACCATATATGCTCTCAATGAGAACTATACAACCCACAGAGGATATTCCAGCATTGGGAACAAACAAAGATGTTATCCACATGATTATATAAAAAGGAAACTGAAGACACGAGCAGCTGGAGGACACTCTTAACAACTGACAATAATTTGGAAAGGCATGGTTAACAAACAAAATCTACTGCAAGTAACTCCTATCAGCAATTAGAAGCATCAGTTCAGAGTATCATATTTCAATAGTCTGAGATGTTAAGGGAATGGAGAGGGTGGAATGGAGTAAGGATTGTAAAAAATGGCAAGAGCAGGGAATTAAATACAGATGGGTATAGACACTGGACTGTGGTTTGAAAAGGGAATACAGATAAGCATAGATCCCAACTCTGTAGGGAATCCTGGTCACATGTTGGATGCTACTCCAACTCTGATCTGGATTTTAAAACAATGGCGTTGGATGCTACTCTAACACCCATCGTGGAAAATTCAGAAGTCCATCAAAGCCTCGCCGAGAAATTCGATAAAAGCTCCAATCAATGCATATCCGCCTTTTCTTGAGAGCACAACACCAGACAAAGAGGGCAAAAGTGCAGTATTTCCCCCTTTCATTAATAAGCACGTCAAGCCTTTGACACCGTTGTAGCTTTTGTTTTTTTTCTTTTGTTTTTTTTTCTTTTTTTTTGACAAGGCAAAGTCCAACACTTGTGAATCTCGTTTAAACGAAGGACTAATGAACTCTTGTTTATGGGATTATTCCCCTGTGTAAACTATACAGAGACATAAGACGTAACTAGTTTCCAAATACAGGACGCAGAGCTACTGATGAAAACAGGTATAAGCAGACGAAAAAGAAGGATCCTAATACTGTATTAAATCCATTGCAGAGGCGATGCTGAACTAAACACAACGCTATAAGCTCGAAGTTACAGAATCAATCAAATGAAATACGTTACTAAATTTGAAAGGAAAAGAAAAAAATGGCAGTGATAGCATAACATCAGAATAGGAAATTATTCAGAGATAAATTGCCAAAAAAAGAAAAAAAATGAATATTGGAACCAGAATGTTCCGTTAATGTAGCAATGGATGGGTCGATCCTGCTATATGCAGGTCGATCCCATCCTTAATGCCTTGAGGGGAAAAACAAACTCAAAACAGGAAAGGTAATAATATGAAATTCCTATAGAAAATCAAAATAAAAGAAAAGGAAGAAAGACTTATGAAAATCAGGAACAAATATGATAAGCAGCAGGAAAGGAAGGGGAAGGGGTCACTTACCTGATTTGCTTGAAATCCTGAAAGAAGGAACCCTTCCTTCGTTCTACCGTGGAAGTTTATTGTAGCTACGGGGAACTCTTCCGCTTTTCTTGCTGGAACTGAAGATCCCTTCGCCGACCAGGGGAGAGACTGTAGCTTCGCAGGGGAAAGGGAGTCGATCCTTTCAGCTAATTGGGGAAGAAGACCGGTTCATACGTGAAGAAGAAGAGGGGGAGAAACAAGAAGAAGAAACAGAAGAGGAAGGAAGAAGGGGATGCGTAGGGGCAGAAGACGAGTCGAGAGGAAGGAAAGGGAGCGTGATGGTGGATTGTCAAGGAGAAGGAGGATGCGGGGGTTAATGGATGATGGAATGGGGCGTCCTGCATCCCCTTTTAAGGAGGAAGAGGGGAAGGTTCGGGAAGAGGAGGTTAGAGATGAAGGGCGATTTCGAGGATGGATGGTTTTGGGCGATGGAGGAGAGAGAAAGAGAGAGCGGGAGAGAAGCGATTAGGGTTTCTGAGGGAGAGCCCTGAGAGAAATCGGGCGAGAGAGGAAAAAGGGAGGGTTTAGAAGGGTTATTTGTAAAAAAATTTGGTTTTTCCAAAAAGAGGCTCCCTTAACAAAAATTTTCATAAACATGGTTTAAAAATGATTTTTTTAGCAAAATCGATTTTAAAAAGTTTAAACTCATTCATTTTTCTCGAAATTTTCCATTTTTTTGGTTTTTTGTTTTATTTTTCAATTTTTTTGTATTTTTAGAATAAAATTCTAAAGTTTGTGAGAAAACAGAGGTTAAAACTAATTTTTTTTTTTGTGTTTTTGCAAAAATATTTACAAGAAGGAAATTTTCTAAAAATTTAAAAACTATTTTGAGAAAATTTCTTCAGAAATGGGTTTTGATCCGGATTTTGAGGAAATATGGATTTAAAGTGCTGGATTCGGATCCGGAGTTGATTTTGAATATATCAATATGGATTTTAATTCAGAGAATCTGAAGAAATGACTTGATTTTCTCAGAAAATGGGGTTAGAGGCAAAAAGGGTCATTTTTACAAAACTTTGAAAAATTTGGGGTGTTCACAGATGCCCCTCTTTGCTACTAAGCCGGTTGAGAGCCGAGCTTAGTGGCAAAGACAACACTCCAAATTTTGAAAAATGCCCCAGTCAGCAGGTCTGAACTGGGTGTGGAAGAATTATTTTGAAAATATGGCTTTTCAGGCTTAGAACCTTATCCTGAATGGTTTTGGGGAGACGAAATCTTCGAAATGATATGATTGAGTAAAAGATGAGGAAATCGTGATGGGACTTTAGATGGAAATTCTGAAATGGTGGGTGTGAACACCCCAAATTTTTTTAAAAATCTTTTAAATATTCCCTTCTTGCCCCTAAATTCATTTTTTTGAGCAAAAAATCTAAATTCCAGTTCTTTTCTCAAGCTTTACTGAAATTAAATTCATTTTAAATTGATTTTGGATCCGGATCCATTGTCCAGATCCAAAATGGAGTCTCATTGTCCAAATTTTAAGAAAATACCAAAAATAGTTTTTAAACTAGCTCGGACAGTCCATCCGACATCCGTTTGGATCCATCACATTGTATTTCTCGATTCGAGTGTCAAAAACTCAGACATTTTCTCGAAACCTGGGTCCACACCCATTTTCTGAAGAAATTTTCTCAAAATAGCCTTGAACTCTCAGAAAAATTTTCTCTTGTAAATACTTTGCAAAAATACAAAAAAATTAGTGTCCAATCTTTGTTTTCTCGTAAAGTCTTAAATTTCTCTTCAAAAAATACAAAAAAATGAAAAATAATTGAAAAAATCACGAGACAAACAAAAATGAGTTTTTACTAAAAACCTCGTTTTCTTTTGAAAAAAAACACTTTTGTGAAAATCTCTTTTTGAGGGAGCCCCCTCTTTGTAAAAAACCTAAAAACAAAGGGCCCCTTTCATAAATTTCTTTTTAGGGTTTCTTTAGAAAACCTTCGTAAGAAAAGAGGGGAGGCGGCGCCTCTCTCCCTCTCTCAGTCTCCCTCTTTCACTCTGGAAACCCTCAGTCGAGCCCTCCATGTCTCCTCTCCTCAAACCCCCTTTTTCGGCCACCCATCACTAACAACTCTACCTTCTCTCCACCCTCAACCCTCCATCGCCAACAAACCCCCTTCTCGCACGAACCCTCCAGGGCAAAACCCCATATGCGACTCCTCCACCGCTGATCGCCACAACCGTCGCTCCCATTATCAACCCTCGATCTCCAACTTCCTCCATGGCCTTCCTTTCCTCCAGCCTCTATATAAGCAAACCACATGGGCCTTCTTCAGGAGGGTTTTCTTCATCAGCACTCTCCTTCTACGTATCAAGAACTGTTCGCCCCTCTGAAATCATCAAAGAAACACCCATTTGCTCTGGTGCCTTTATCAGACATTTGTTTTTCTGCTCCCGATCAACCAAGGGAATCTCTCTCGAAGCTGAACAAGTAAGCATTCTCTTCTTTCGATCTTCATATAATATCCATTATTTTCCCTTCATTCCCAATTTTTTTTTTATTAAATGCATGATTTACAGGGTCGATCCGCATATAGCGAGATCGACCTGTATATTGCGACATCAACGGAATCCTCAGATTCAAATATTTCTCTTGTTTTGCAATTTTACATGATTTCTATGCTTTGATTTCCTATTTTGTATTTCTTAATTAAGTTTGAGACCCACGTTTCATCCATTTTTTTTTATATCATTGTCCCCCATAACATATCTCTGTTTTCGCTTAAATCCTTAGCATCCTCCCTTTTAAATTTTTTATCATGGTCCATCCCCTTTCCTCTCTTCTTCTTTTTTTTTTTGTTGTTTTCATTATTTTGCATTCTGTTAAAGCACTCTTAGTGGTGATTGATTTGCTGATAGCCAAATCAATCCACATACGTGCGATAGCTAATGGAACATACATCTTTCGACATTTTAGTTTATTTTATTTTATTTTCATCTTCAATCTTATTTTGATTCATTTAAAGAATGGAATAGCTTTTCAAAATCCAATTTCAAATTATTTGAATTCATTCATCATTTAGGATAGAACTGCATCATGTTTTCAAAATTCCTTTTTCAAAGCTCCAAGTAATGTAAATATTTTTCTCAAATCTATCTTCAATCCTTATCAAATCCAATTCATCCTTTTCATTTTCAAGTTCAATTTCATTTCCAATCTCAAAGTTCAATTTAACTTTGAGATTTCAAAGTCATTTTTATTCAAATTCAAAACAGATTTCAAAGTTCAAATTGATTTTGAAATCCCAAATTCATTTTATATTCAAAACTCCAACCAAATCCAAAGTTCAAATTAACTTTGAGATTCTCTTCATCTTCTAAATTTCAAATTCAAAATTCAAAGTCTAACTTGACTTTGAAATTCATTTGTATATTCAAGATTCAATTCCTAAATTTCATTCAAACTTAGAAATATGGATTCATCTTCTAAATTCCAGATTCAAGCTTCAAAGTCGAATTTGACTTTGAAATTCATTTGCATATTCAAAATTCAAATTCTCAAATCAATTTTGGAAATTCCAAATCCAAAATCGGGTCAACTTGGATCTAGTCTTCTAAATACAATGCTACTTTGGATCTTAGACTTCAGATACATTCCATTCTAGGATCCAGAATCCAATTATACTTCGGATCTCAGACTTCAGATCCAATTCCTCTTTAGGATCCAGAGTCCAAATTCCACTTTTTCAGATCCAATTCCCCTTTAGGATCCAGACCCCAATTTCACTTTGGATCTTAGACTTCAGATCCAGTTCCATTTTACGATCCAGAATCCAACTCTACATTGGGTCTCAGACTTCAGATCCACTCTATTTTAAGATCCAGAACCCAAGTCCATCTTAGATTCCAAATCTCGGATCCCATTCTGTTTAGGATCCGGAATCCAATTCCAATTCTAGATTTCAATTCCATTTCTATTCTTAAATACCATTTAATTTTCTCAGATACATTTGTGAACACCCCAAATTTTTCAAAACTCTTTTAAATATTCCCTTCTTGCCCCTAAATTCATTTTTTGAGCAAATGTGTCATTTTTAAATATAAATTCCAGTTCATTTCTCAAGTTTTACTGAAATCAAAATTCATTTTATATGTTTAAATTGATTTCTGATCTGGATCCATTGCCCAGATCCAAATCTGAATCTCCTTGTTCAAATTTTAAATTAAAATTATAGAAAATACCAAAAATAGCCTTTAAATAGCTCAGATAGTCCATCCGACATCCGTTTGGATCTATTACGTTGTATTTTTTTATTCGAGGTTTAAAACTCGAACATTTTCTCAAAACTTGGGTCCAAACCCATTCTTCTGAAGAAATTTCCCCAAAATGATCGAAAATTCTCAGAAAAATACTTTTGTAAATATTTCTCAGAAAAATACAAAAAAACAATTAGGGTTTAATCTTTGTTTTTTTTTCGTAAAATTTTATGATTTTTACAAAAATTGGAAAATGCAAAATAGAAAAGAAACAAAAAATTAGCTTTTGAAGGAAACCTCTTTTGGAAAACCATTCTTTTGCAAAATAATCTTTTTGAAAAACACCCTTTTGAAAAATCGAGTTTCTGAGAAAACTTCTTTTTGCAAAAATTTATTAGGGAGCCCCCTCTTCGCAAAAATTTGAAAACAAAGGGGTTCCTCTTTGAATTCTTTTCTTTAGGGTTTCGGTGAAAAAAAAAATTGGCAAGAGGCGGACCTTCTCCTTCTCGCGAGTTGGCTCCTTCAGCCGCTCTCGTCCAAACCCCCCATGTGCACCCGGCTGCCGGATCTTCCCTCCATTTTCCACCATGCGATTGATCCACCCTTCATCTCTAACGGAAGAGGCTTCTGGAGCTTCTTCTCCTGCTTTAAAAAGAGAGCCATCCCTTACACTCAAGGGGGGGGAAAAAGAGAAGCATTGATCGAGTTTCCATCCGGCACCCATTTCCATCCACTTAATCTCAAGAACATCTGTCTCCATCTCTCCATTGACATTCTTCATCCATTGTTCATCCCTCCATCAGGCAGAGTCACGCTCGCTCCTTTCCCTGACGGAAATCTCTTCCTCCTTCGTAACTCCTGCAAAATCAGATCGGTTGAAGAAGACCCCACAGGTAATCCTTTGCTTTTTTTTTTTTTCTCTGGATTTCTTATAAGAATTGTTGCTTTGCCGCACACTTGTCTTTAAAATTTTGTTCTCTTTTATTCCGTAAGGCACCAAAGGCACGATCGCTCTGCATATAGCAGATCGATCTGTCTGCTGCTATATCAAGCAGAATGTCTCATTCTGACATAACTTTCATTTTTTTTTATTTGCTTCTCTCTTGTATTTCGCTCTACGTTACATTTAAATCGATTTTAATCGTACTCTGTTTTATTTTAGCTTCCTCTCCTTTTTTTTTTTTGCAGCTGATTTTGCTTTTTACCCTTGTTGGTTAGTTTATATTTATTTTCTTTGATGTTGGGTTCTTTGTTCATAATCTTAATTTAAACTCCAGTCGTTTCCTTGTCATTTTTCTACTTGTTTTACTTTTAACTTTGGTTATCTTTTTTTTATTCCATGTATTTCCTCCTGATTCACGCACATTTTCTCCTCTGATTTATATATATATATCCATCCTTATGCTGAGATCCTATACAACATCACTTGCATATATTTTCTCTCATCACTTGTCTGGCATGTTATGCATCACCGTCCAATTCCTAGCAGTATTCCCAATTAATTCAGTCTTTTTCATATGGCATCATAAAATTTTGTTTCTCCTCCCCTGTAACGCATTTGTGCATTCTTGCTTTAAACTGTTTTTATGTCATTTCAACGACCATTTGTTTGCATTTCTGAAGATGGGAAAGATTTGGTTGCCTCCCCCCCCCTTTTCCTTTTCCATATCGTTGGTTGTTGCAATGTTCTAATGAACCTGTTGATTATCCAACTTACTTATTGATCATGTAAAAAAAAAGAAAGATAGTTTTTAAGAATGTGGTATGATATAGCCAGAGGGTGTCGTGATGTATATATTCAGTGGAGCAAAAGAAAAAAAAAATGAAAGTCATGCAAAGGTTGGTCAATATGATTTGGCAGGACCTGTTACTGTCTTCGATAAACAACTCATGTCCTGCGAAACTTCATAGATAGTGTCTGGAAGAGATATTACTGATTTTTTTTTTTACTTTGGTTAATGGTAGTTTTAATGTTCGTTATATACTTCTTTCCTTAATAGGATCTCTTTCTCTTAATATTTTAAATACATCAGCACAATCATGCCTCACCTGGTTCATCTCAGATTTCGTTATAGACCTTAGTTTTAGTTAAATCCCCTAGCCAGTGCAATAATTTTCTGGATGCTGTCTTATCTGAAAAACTCAGAAATAAGAGAGTTTAATTGTTAAGCTAAAGCTTAGGTTGATGTGAACTTATGGCTGCCGGATATGCTAATGCTATTGTTTCAAAGACAAGAGTTCATGTTATATAAGAGAATTCCCTGGTCTCTTGCTGCTGAAGAGAGAGGATAATTGTGGCTTTCCTGGCCAATGTGTTAGCTGACTACTTAAGTGAAATGAAGAGCCTGATTGCACCAGAGGAATGGATGAGACCTCATTTACACAAGGTTAGTATTGCTGAACTAACTGAGTTAGGGGTCTTGGCTATACAATTCACCATTTCTTGATTGATTTATCATAGTGCAGGAAGTCCATAATATCTAATTATGATCCAACAGTGTAACAAGCTTCCTTTTATTAGTTCTTTTCTTTGCTATGTTTCGGCATTTCTGCATTTCGAGTTTTTATGCCGATAGAAATTTTTTTTTGTGGATTTTACATTTAGTTCCCATTTGTTTTGCTTTCTATATTGAAGCCCCTCTTCCAATCATAACCATATCATAAATTTCCTTTGTGATTTTTCTAGTTCACGGTTAGTGAGTTGCAAGGCAGCGATTCAGCTCATTGCGACGTCTCATTGTTATGTGTTATCATATTGGATTTTGTATACTATTTTCACAGATATATTTTCATTTATTTTTCACAACCTCTGCCACATTAGTTTCATAACTCGCCATCATAGCAATCATGTTGCAAACCCCTTTACTAGGAGTAATATATATTCCCACAATGCATTATCACTTCCCTGCTACTTGCTGTACATTTCCCCTACAGCGCAGTAATTCATCCCTATATATTCTCCTGTTCATAGGTTTATTTCAAATCTATGGTTTCCCTACATGATATTCATCCCATGTTCCATTCCTTCAAACCATCTCCAACGTTTACTGACAATATTATCTTCATCCTACAGTCTGCCTCATACAACTATGGTTTACCCTGTACATATGCTCATCAGCCTTCAGCACCCACCCTTACCTGCTGTAGCTTTCCAGCATCCTTCATTCCCTCCAATACTCTGCCATGCCCTCTTCAGCTCAACCACTACCCATCAATTCATGGCATCAGTCCCAGCCATTTCCTTGTCATCCATCCACACACACCACTTGTCACAAGCATCTAATGTGCAGTACTTCCACAGCAACACTGTTGTAAGATCGCACGTTCTCATTTTATTACTACCTTTGTCATTCACCATTAGAAACTTTCACAACAACACCGGCGATACATCATTATATTCCATAGAAATTTTTTCTTTGTTTTTCTTTATTAGCTGTAACCCCTTTGCCATCTGCAAAATACATTATCCACCTTCATGTTTTCCAGTGGCACCTTCCAGCATGTTGTCTCATATGCGTATCACTGATATTCACTTAAGCATTCCTGCAACTATTTGCGGCACCCTCATTACTCTTGTATTTACGACAATAGGTGTATTCCACTGTGCAGGGACCTCACTTCCAAACCCATCATCCGCTGTTATAGCCTTTTCCCAGCTACAGCAGTGCTTAGGCACCGCTACAGCCCCACTTCGGATGACTGCAGAAGCGTCAAAACTCCCATATCATCTTTCCACTTATGTCAGCACCTATATGCTCTGCACCCTTGCTACTCGCTTAAATCCCATTTGCTTACTGCATTTGCAGCAGCAGTTTTAAATATTCCACTTTACCCAACTTGTCAGTTATTCCCTGTCACACCTGCACATTTCTTCTTTCCCCACAATTAGGTTCAGCAGCCTTCCCTATGTCCCCTTTGCACATCACCTAGAAAAATGCCAGTTTTACCATTTGTCTCTACACCATCTACACACCCTTGCAGCCAATCCTCATCCACCTACATTGAGTGCATGTCATATAGGATATATATATACATACATATATATATATATATATACGTATATACATATGTATATATATATATGCATATATATATATATAATATATATACATATATATATGTATGTATACATACCTATATGAATATATACATACCTATGCTCATATACATATACCTAGGCATGCATCTACATACATAAATATATAATGTCATTCTTCATCTTTTCACTGTTCATATCTTGACATATGAATTTTTGCCATTGACATCTATATGATATATACAAACTTCCTCTATGTTCATACTAATCAAATGTTTTGCAGGGAATACGAGGAAAAGATCATTACTTGAAGTTGTAAATTCAATTTTATGCGTTGTAATAGTTAGATCTGAATGAAAATTTACATTTCCTGTTTTAGATAGAATGAATGAGCATTATAAATATCATGAGTCACTTGTTCTCATATTTTCTCCTTTGTTTTTCTAAAATCTCACGAATGGTGAAACACGAATGGCACGTGCACCATTTCGTAAGAGGTAAATTAATCCTAAGTTGATGATTTACATCAACGACCATAGTCGGGATGTAAACAAGACTTAGTATTTTTATCTTTTACGAAATAACACTGGATCCACACGGGATCCGTTTTCAAAATTCATCATATTTTCCTTAAATATTTTCTTCTTTTATCAAAATTTAACTTAAAATTAACTCAAAATATATACCAATGGCCATAGTCAGGGTATATTGAGGGTTAATTTCATTTTAAATTCTATAAAAGCACCAAATGTGTTTCATTCTTCACCTGAATTTAAATATAGATTATTATATAATACATTCAATGACCATAGTCAAGGATGTATTATATTTTCAATCTTATTTTAATTCATCTAAAGAACGAAATAGCTTTTCAAAATCTAATTTCAAAAATTTAAATTCATTCATCATTTAGGATAGAATTGCATCATATTTTTAAAATTCTTTTTCATAAATCCAAGTGATTCTTTCCTTAATTTCAAATTTCTCAAAAAGATTCAAGAATTCAATTTCAAGGTCCCATTTGACTTTGAAACTTCAGAATCATCTTGTATTTCAAATTCCAAATTCTATCTCAAATTCAAAGTACAATTTCAACTTTGAAATCCATCTGTATATTCAAGGTTCAATTTCTAAAATTCATTTTTCCAAATTCAATTCAAACTTAGAAATTCTTGATTCATCCTCTAAATTTCAGATTCAAACTTCAAATTCAAAGTCCAAATTTGACTTTGAAATTCATATCCCAAGTTCAAAAATTCTCAAATCAAATTTTAAAATTCCAAATCCAAAGTTAGATCCTAAATCCAACATGGGTCCAGATTTCCAAGTACAAATCCCCACTTTTTTTTTATCTCAAATCTAGATCAAAAACCCATTCTAGAATCCATGATTCAACATTCAAATCGGATCTCAGACTTCAGATCCAATTCCCCTTTAGGATCCAGAATTCAACTCTACTTTGGATCTGAGACTTCAGATCCAATTTCTTTATAGGATCCAGAACCAATTTCACTTTGGATCTTAGACTTCAGACCTAATTTCCTTGTAGGATCCAGAACCAATTTCACCTTGGATCTCAGACTTCAGATCCAAATCCATCCGGAACCCAATTCTACTTTGGATCTTAGACTTCTGATCCAAGTCCATCTTAGGATCCAGAATCCAATTTTATCTCGGATCTCAGATCTTAGATCTTAAATCCATCTTCAGATCCACTCCATTTTAGGGTCCAGAACCCAAGTCCATCTTGATTTCTAAATCTTGGATCCGCTTCTGTCTAGGATCCAGAATCCAATTCCAATTCTAGATTTCAATTCCATTTTCGGATCTAATCTGAATCTCTTAAATCCATTTCCATTCTTAAATACCATTTGATTTCTCAGATCCATTCTAAATTTCAAAACCTCAAAAATCTAAATTCCATTCCATCTCAAGTATTCAGTTCTTTTTCTAAATTTAAGTTCAAAATTCAAAAGTCCATTTTCAACTTTGAAACTTCATTTTCCTTTCATTTTTCAAAAACTTCAAATCATTCTTCGTCAAAATCAAGATTTATTCTCCCAACTCTAATTTACTTCAAAAACTTAGGACTTCTCTGATCTATCTCAAGTTCTAAAGTTAGATTCAACCATTTCTTCACTCTCTTATCAAATTCATCTGAGAAGCACTTGGAAATTTCCAAAACATCTTTTCAAAAGAAGCATACATCTTTGCATCGCACAAGCATGATTCTTTATGCATTTAGAGTTAGAATAAATTCTTAGATTATATTTAGGCAAAGCAAAAGGCATAGATTCGATCCTTGGTTCGATTACCCCTGGTAAAGGCGCCAGGAACGGTCGAACCTCGTACCAATGAGCGAATCCCGTCTCTCCATTTTCCCGCAATATTTTAAAAAACGGAGGCGAGTAATTTTCTAAATGTTTTCAAATAAAGGTCAAGTGAGACTACGCAAAATAGTTCCTCTTCCCTCTTTCTTTCTTTCTTTTCTCTTTTCTTTCTCTTTTCTTTCTTTTATTCTTCTCCCTTCAAAAAGGAGGAGAATAGAGGTTAGAAAAGGAAAAGAGAAGGAAGAGAGAGAAACCACAAGAGAGAAAATTTTTTGCGATGATCACAGTTTTGGCGACCGTGATGGGACCCGTCTTCGTCCGGTCGAATTTGTGCCTTTGCTTTGCTTTTATATAATCTAAGTCTTTATTCCAACATATGTCAGCTACATTTTCATGCAACCCTTAGGAGCCTAGACTCTGTCCTAAAGCTGACATCATTGCATATAGGATCTAAGTATGGTTTGGTAGGACCATATTGAGGAGATTATACCCATGTTCACATTAGATTTAGTTCTTAAATACAACTCTCCTCAATTTTAAGGATTGAATGCAAAACAATGTATGCAAGTGTATGCATCTCTTTATTTAAATCTATCTCTTTAGGACTTGCATTAGAGCCTTCTGATTTCATTGCATGTTGATCATATTTTGAAAACATCCCTACCTATATTGTCCCGGTCTTCACGTTGCTGGGCTGTCTCACTGAACCATAGTTCGGGAGAGAGCCTCACAACTGGACCACTTATTTGGGTTCGTGCCCTCCTACCACGTACCTAAGGGCCATAGTCCGAGGTATATCGGTAGGTGCTCAAGGATGTTGGGAAGCCTTTACCTTAGAACCAGAGTAAATACTTTATATGCCACGTACTCCGAGCTTCGGCTTGAGTATATCGGCGTATCTTGATTGAAATCAGATGATATAAATCTTAGAGTTAGGATTAAGGTCCTATCAGCCATTTCAAATATTGCATATAGAGTCAGCTTTAGGGAGTGCTGTTTGTGTATCCTTGCTTGTATATCTGTGATTGTATGATATTTTATATATATATCTTCCTTATAGTTTCCAAAACCCTGGGTATATATTTCAAAATTTTCTCTTTGTTTTTAAAACCCAGGTGTATTATTCTTTCTCTTCTTCTTCTTCTTCTAAAAATTCTTCCAAATTCTTCTGATCCTGCCTGCAAGTTCTTCAAAAATTCAAATCCTTACCATTTATTCACAAAATTCCATTTTTTTTTCTTTTTTTTTTATTCTGTTTTTATATTCTTGTTTATATTTTTCATAAAAATCTCTTTCCATCAAGAGATATCCTTTTCAAAAATAATATTTTCTTTTCATATTTTCAGTTGGTTACTCTCCCTCATAGAGTAAACAACGCAATTGTCACAAATTTGGTGGCGACTCAATCCCTAGTAATGGGATACAATTAAATTTTTAACCTAAAATCCTTCCTCTTTGTCAAAATATCTCCAAAAAGTATCTTTGGTCTAAAAACCTCCACTTTTCCTCCACAGAGAGTTCTGATATTTCAAAAATGGTCACTACAAGAGGGGGAAAAAGAAACAGTTCCTCAACTCAGCGACAGTGAGGCGGAAGAGATGAGCTCTCCTAAATCAGTCAGGGGACAGGGTCAGAACAAGAAAGATGACATTGACCCCGCTATGTATGACATGTTCCAAAAGATGATGGCAAGGATGATATCAGAGCAAGCCGAGGCCAAGCTGAAAGAGGCAGTTCCTAAAAGCAAGCTGAAGAAGAAGCCTGTAAAGAAGCAAGTCAGAATCATCAAAAAGAAGGTACAGCCAGACACTGCTTCTGAGGAATCAGAGTCAGTCGAGGAAGAATCAGAAGAGGAAGAGCAGATTGTCTACAAACGGAATCCTCCGAGACAGACTGTAAAGATAGCTGCAGAAGAGCCTGAATCCGTCAACAAGCCCAAGTCTGGGGCTCCAACAGAGGACCTGATGAGCAAGCAGATGAAGGAGATGAATCGAGCTATTAAGGACATTCAAGCCAAGAGTAAGGGCAAGCAGACCTACACCGGCGAAGATTTTTATGATGGTCTAGATGGGGATGATAATCTGAAGAATCTTCCTCGCAAGTTTCTCAAATTTGATGGAACTGGCAACCCTAAAGCTCATTTAGCCACATTTTATGCAGAGTGCAGCCGTTTCAGGAAAGATAACAGGGCTCTGTTCATCTGTTTTCCCCGCAGTCTGGAGGGTGTAGCAGCCAGATGGTATGCTGATCATGTGAATCCTATCGAACTACGAGAGTTCGATAAGGTAGTAAATATGTTCATTGAGCGTTTTCTATTCAACACTGAGGTTTCCCCTACGCTCAATCACCTTTACAACCTAAAGCAGAATGAGACTGAAAGAGCAGGAGAGTTCATCCACAGGTGGAGAAGTACCTGCAACAAGATGAAAGTTCCCATTCCAGAGGAGCATGCATTGCAAATAATCCTCAGCAATTTCTCTCAGCCCCTGAGAAGCCTCATTGCCACTTCTCCAGCAAAATCCTTTATCAAGTTGATTGAACGAGCCGAATGGCTCGAGGCAGGAATAGAAAGTGGGCTTTATGAGGGCATGCCTCTTGCCAAAAATATCCAAGATCAGAAAAAGAAAGCGCAGTTCACTCATGCAGCTGATACCTCTGGCAATGATCATGACAGTAGCAGAAGAAACAGAAATGACAGCAAGAATGGCCAGAACCACGGCGCAGCTCAAAGGGAGAAGTCTTCCAAGCAGAATAACAAGCCGTCTCAGTCTAACTTTCCGCAAAAGGAGAAGATAAAGCGCGAAGGTTGGAGTAATGACCGTGAGTTCACTCCTCTGAAGCCCTTGAATTCATGCTGGCCAAGGGATTGGTTAAACTCCCAAAAGTCGTGGATCCTCCTACGGTCATGGGAAGGTTCACAAATCAGTTCTGCAAGTTCCATCGAGCAGTGGGGCATGACACCGATCACTGCTTCATCTTCAAAAATATTGTTCAGGATTGCGTCGACAAGAGTCTCTTTGCTGAAGATGAAGAGGAAGATGACCTAACCGTCATGACCAAGTCTCTCCCCGACTACTCAGAAGACTGAAGATGTCAGAATTCTCCTACCTTTTCCCTTTTTGCCAAGTCATCTTGTAGGGGGCCAGTCAGCCCAGTCCTTTTGTGACCTTTTGGTCAAAGTGTTTGTAAATATTTCAGTTCTTTGTTATCAGTTTTGCTCGTCAATGAAATGTCAATTTTCCTTTATATCTCTAAATATCCCAATACTTTCTTCCTCTGCCACATAGGGGCATTCGCTTTTTAAAATCTATATTTCAAAAATCTCTTCATCAGCTTCTGTTAAAATCACATTTAAATTCCTGTTCCTTTCAGAATGCGGGACTAATCCGGACATCATTCATGAGAGAAATGATATTACCTATGAGGGCTTTTCAAAAATCATGAAATTTCAAAAGGTCTTTGTTATGACTAAAGAGTTCAAATATTCTTTGGTCCAACCTTTGTCAACCCTCGTGTTGATCATGTTTTCAAAAATAGGTTTTCGAACCATTGCATTGAAAATCAACCCTCGTGTTGATCATGTTTTCAAAAATAGGTTTTCGAACCATTGCATTGAAGGATCAACCCTTGTGTTGGTCTTATCTCCCAAAATAGGTCTCAAGTCTTGTGTTGATCATATTTTCCAAAAAGTGGTTTTCCAAAACGTTATATTCAGAGATCAATCATTGCATTGGCCTCATCTTCCAAAAATTGATTTTAAATCATTATAATCAAAGATCAACCCCTGTATTGGTCTTATCTTCCAAGTTTGGCTTTTTAAACCATCATATTCAAAGATCAACCCTCGTATTGATCTTATTATCAATTTCGAATTGTTATTTTTAGAAATTAGATCTATTGTTGATCTTCTTCTTCAAAATTAGGTATTCAAAACCATTGCCTTCGAAAATTAACCCTCATGATGATCTCTCATGTTTGATTTTAAGGATCAGATCTTGCGCTGATCATTCTTCTTGTAGTGGATTTTCTTCCCCTAAAATGATTTCTCATTTATCCCTTAAATGAACATTTTCCTTTCAAGATCCCATATGCAGGCAGGATCAGAAAAACTCCTTTTTCTCTTAAATCTTATAAAATTTCAGTTAAATTTTATATTTTTTATCAGTTTCATTCATTTTATTCACATTTTTGTCAAGTTTATATCAATTTTATCAAGTTTATCAAATATTTTCTCGAATTCCATTAAAATTTTATCAAATTCTTTTACCCTTTCAGGTTAAGGGATAAACCTGATGCCTCTTTCCCATGAGGTATTTCCTTTATTCTTATTTTTCCCGCTCAAGTTAAGGGATAAACCTGACCCTCGTTGTCCGAGGTGTTCCCATTCAGGATAAGGGATAATCCCGTAGGAGCCACAATGCTACCTATAAGGATTCTTTCGTAAATACAAGTTTTGTCAATCTTTATTGATTCTCTAGATTTATATCAATTTTCCTTCATTTTACTTTTCTTAAAATCAGGATAAAAGGATAATCCTGAAACCCCTCATAGGAGCAATAATGCTACCTGTGAGAATTCCTTTCCAAAATAAATTTTCAAAATTTCTTTCCTTTTTTCTTCTCCATTTTTATAAATTTTATTTTTCTCCCCTTTCAGGTTAAGGAGTAAACCTGAATCATTCCTTTCTAAATTCTCATCAAATGTCTATTCCATTTCCCCTTCAGGATAAGGGAAAATCCTGAAAACGCCGACAATCATTCTTGCTCAAATCTCAAGTATCTTAAAGAATGTCGGTGTCCCCTTTTTCTTCAAATCTCCATCAGAAAACCCAGTGCTTACACTGGGGCATTTTTGAAGAATTCAGTACTCATACAGGTAAGCCTAGCACTCATGCTAGTGCCTGGCTGACCGATCAGTTAGCCTCTCAGGATCAGTCTTTTGCACTGACCCTTCATAAAAAATCAGAGCTCTAAATCCAATACTGATCTTCGGGTCATTCAAGTCTCAAATTCAGGCCTTCATGTTACAATCTTTCCTCGATTTTCCTTGAATTCTGCCAGTCTTCTTCTATCCATTCTCATCAACTCTCCTTTGAAGATTCGAGTTTTTGACTCGAACTTCCAACTCTTTCCTTTAAGATTCGAGCCTTGACTCGAATTTTTCAGTTCTCCTTCGAAGGTTTGGGTTTTTACCCAAGTCTTTTGTTCCTTCACAAATCTGAACCTTTCCAGTTTTCCCTTGAAATTCGGGCCCTGGCCCAAACTTTCCAACTTTCCTTCAAAAATTTGAGTTTTAAATTTTCTTGCCTTCAATAGATGAACCTTCAAAGTTTAGATTCGAGCCCTGACTCGAACTTTCCCATTTTCCTTCGAAAATTTGGGTTTTATCTCAAGTTTTCTTGCCTTCAGTAAATGAACCTTCAAGTTTTGATTCGAGCCCTGACTCGAACCTCTCGGCTTTCCTTCCCTTCGAAAATTTGAGTTTTGTCTCAAGTTTTCTTGCCTTCAATAAATGAACTTTCAAGTTTTCCTTTGAGATTTGAGCCCTGACTCGAACCTTCCTGCTGTCTTTCGAAAATTTGAGTTTTATCTCGAGTTTTCTTGCCTTCAATAAATGAATTTTCAAGCTTTTCTTTGAGATTCGAGCCCCGACTCGAACCTTCCAGTTTTCCTTTGAAAACTCAAGTTTTAACTCGAATTTCTCTGTTTTCCTTGTAGAATCTGAGTCCTGATTCAGACACTTTTTCAAAGGCTTACCTTCAAAATCCAGTTTTATATCAAGCTTACCTTCAGAACTTCAAATTTACATTTACCTTCAGAATTCAGCCTCATGTTGGATTCTTCCCCAGAATCCCACTAATATGTCAAAATTTGATGTTAAGCAAAGGTTTCGTCATCAAGGATTTCAGGAATATCTTGCTGAATTGCCATAAAATAGTTGTTGATCTCAAACTTTTATTACATAAAGAATTTCCTCAAATCTCCTTAAGTATTCCTTCCAAAAGGGTGAAGCTTCTGTGAAGAAAGGCTCAAACTCCAAATTTTCTGTTGGTCAACCAAGAGGATGAAGAAAAAAATCTTCGACATGACCGGTAAAGGAAATATTCAATGATGCTGAAGAGCCATAAATGAGCTGATATTGATCATAGCTATGGCACATTCTTAAAGATTATTCTTTGGCATTAAGACAGTGGAAATATCCTGGGCAGTCAGAAAAGAACCTACCCAATTCATGTCTCCTCAAGTCAGCTAAGCTGCAAATCAAATATCCGCAAAGGGGATCTCTTAATTGTTGTCAAGATGAAGGCGAATTAAGCGAGTAGACCCCCGGGGCCAAAGAAGATTTGAAACATCTCCAAGATGACGGAGTTTATGACGGATCCTTCCAGGGAAAGTTCGGATCACCGTCGAGATGAAGGCAGATGTGATGGACCTACCGACAAACCCCAAAAGATATTTGATTCCAGCTATCATCTAAATACCTTTGAGTCAATACCATCATATATAATCCCTGAGATAAAAGAAGGATCGAAACATCTCCAAGATGAAGGAGTTTGTGACGTACCCTTCCCTAAAAAAGAGAGAAAAGTCAGGACATTTCCAAAATGAAGGATGATGTAAAAGCCCAGGAAAGCCCCATGACTCAAAAAGAGTGCAAAAAGATCATCATGGGAAAATGCCCAGGATATCAAACTGCCCAAACTGCAAAGAATCTTCTTCATCTATGTGAAATTCTTCTATCAATATCTTCTCATTTAATTACTTTTATGAAGCTAAGAATATTTCCTCTCCTTTCATATCAAGGAAATTGATAGCATCCTTGAAGAAGACCAACAACTAAATTTGACTTTGATCCTGGATTCTATAGAGTTAACCTAGTTGGGGGTAATACTCTAGGTGGAAAAGGGAACATCTTCCAAAAAGTGCTTACCTTAAAATTACCTTGAAGCAACTGAAAATTTTATCATTTTGGCAAAATTTTCCAGCTTTCCTGATAAAGAAATAAGAACTTGACATCTGTTTTGATACATCTTGGTGTTGCCTTCCCCGTCTTTCGCTTTGTCGAGAGACTCACCTTCTCCTTTTCTAAAAAGGATTGCCTTCTCCGTCTTTCGCTTTATCGAGAGACTCGCCTTCTTCTTGATAAAAGGATTGTCTTCTTCGTCTTTCGCTTTGTCGAGAGACTCGCCTTCTCCTTAATTAAAGGATTGCCTTCTTCGTCTTTCACTCTGACGAAAGACTCGCCTTCTCCTTGATAAAAGGATTGCCTTCCCCGTCTTTCGCTCTGTCGAAAGACTCGCCTTCTCCTTAATAAAAGGATTGCCTTCTTCGTCTTTCACTCTGACGAAAGACTCGCCTTCTCCTTGATAAAAGGATTGCCTTTCCCGTCTTTCGCTCTGTCGAAAGACTCACCTTCTCCTTGATAAAAGGATTGCCTTCTCCGTCTTTTGCTCTGTCGAAAGACTTGCCTTCTCCTTGCTAAAAGGATTGCCTTCCCCGTCTTTCGGTTTGTCGAGAGATTTGCCTTCTCCTCGATAAGAGGATCACCTTCTCCGTCTTTCGCTCTGTCGAAAGACTTACCTTCTCCTTAATAAAAGGATCGCCTTCCCTGTCCTTTTGCGTTGTCAAAAGATTTGCCTTTCTCCTTGATTAAATGATTGCCTTCTTCGTTTTTCGCTCTGTCAAGAGACTTGCCTTCTCCTTGTTAAAAGGATTACCTTCTTCATATTTCACATCTTACATTCTCCTTGTTAAAAGGATTGCCTTCTTCATATTTCACATCTTACATTCTCCTTGTCAAAAGGATTGCCTCCTTCATATTTCATATCTTGCCTTCTCCTTGTTAAAATGATTGCCTTCTTCTTATTTCACATTTCGCCTTTTTCTTACTATTGCCATCTTCATTTCTTCATATTTTACCTTCCCCTGGCTGAAAGGATTGCCATCTTCATCGCCATCTTCATATTTTCGCTCTCACCTTCTCCTGTCCAAAGGATTTGTCTGCTTCTATCTTTTTGCCTTGTCAATAGATTCATCTTCTTGATAAAAAGTTTGCCTTATTCATCTTTCACCTCGTCGAAAGATTCACCCCCTGTTACATTATTCATCCTTCATTTTGTCTCACATCTCCTTACTTTCCATTTTCCGGAAGAGTTACCCCATTCAGTTGAAGTATCTCTCCTGTCCCATCACGATCTCGAGAAATCCGTATGGTTTTTCCCACTCAGGTTAAGAGTCAAAACCTGTACTTCCTGCGAGAGATCGTTAAAATCAAAAGTTGGATTCAGTCTCAGCAATGAGACGCCCAAGATCATCCTTTTTTTTTCAAGCTCCAGGGAACCCCATTTCTTTCCTCCTTTCGCAAACCCCTTTCGGATTTGTTCATCCAAACTCCGAAGGTCCCATCATGGCCTCTTCACTCAAGGATTCCATATGGTCGTCCCCTTCAGGTTAAGGGTTAAGCCTGAACCTCGTGCATCGAGGTACCTTCCTTTTCCAGGTTTGGGTTAAACCTGAGTCTCGTTTCGACGAGGCGTTTTCCTCCAGTCCCATCATGATTCTTCCCATCGAGGAATCCATGCTTCGTATATCCATCCAGAATAAAATCATACTTGAATTTCATCTCGCGAGGCATTCTCTCAAAAATGTCCCATCAAGATCTTCATATATTCCTTTCCCCATTCAGGTTATGTTGAGATATATTCGTCCCATCCAGGTCAAGGGCTAAACCTGAGTCATTCAAAAAGCTGACCTTGTCTCACCCATGAGACTTGATCCAAATTCATATCTTTCATCATTTTGGGGTCTTCACCCAAAGTCCCATCACGATGTCCTCATCTCCATCATTCAGTTATATCACTTCCGAGGATTTCATCTCCCCAAGCCATTCAGGACAAAGCTTTAAGCCTGAAAAGCCATAATTCTTCCACACCCAGTTCAGATCTGCTGACTGGGGCATTTTTTTCAAAATTTGGAATGTTTTCTTTGCCACTAAGCTCGGCTTTCAACCGGCTTAGTAGCAAAGAGGGGCATCTGTGAACACCCCAAATTTTTCAAAACTCTTTTAAATATTCCCTTCTTGCCCCTAAATTCATTTTTTGAGCAAATGTGTCATTTTTAAATATAAATTCCAGTTCATTTCTCAAGTTTTACTGAAATCAAATTCATTTTATATGTTTAAATTGATTTCGGATCTGGATCCATTGTCCAGATCCAAATCTGAATCTCCTTGTTCAAATTTTAAATTAAAATTATAGAAAATACCAAAAATAGCCTTTAAATAGCTCGGATAGTCCATCCGACATCCGTTTGGATCTATTACGTTGTATTTTTTTATTCGAGGTTTAAAACTCGAACATTTTCTCAAAACTTGGGTCCAAACCCATTCTTCTGAAGAAATTTCCCCAAAATGATCGGAAATTCTCAGAAAAATACTTTTGTAAATATTTCTCAGAAAAATACAAAAAAACAATTAGGGTTTAATCTTTGTTTTTTTTCGTAAAATTTTAGGATTTTTACAAAAATAGGAAAATGCAAAATAGAAAAGAATCAAAAAATTAGCTTTTGAAGGAAACCTCTTTTGGAAAACCATTCTTTTGCAAAATAATCTTTTTGAAAAACACCCTTTTGAAAAATCGGGTTTCTGAGAAAACTTCTTTTTGCAAAAATTTATTAGGGAGCCCCCTCTTCGCAAAAATTTGAAAACAAAGGGGTTCCTCTTTGAATTCTTTTCTTTAGGGTTTCGGTGAAAAAAAAAAATTGGCAAGAGGAGGACCTTCTCCTTCTCGCGAGTTGGCTCCTTCAGTCGCTCTCGTCCAAACCCCCCATATGCACCCGGCTGCCGGATCTTCCCTCCATTTTCCACCATGCGATTGATCCACCCTTCATCTCTAACGGAAGAGGCTTCTGGAGCTTCTTCTCCTGCTTTAAAAAGAGAGCCATCCCTTACACTCAAGGGGGGGAAAAAAAAGAAGCATTGATCGAGTTTCCATCCGGCACCCATTTCCATCCACTTAATCTCAAGAACATCTGTCTCCATCTCTCCATTGACATTCTTCATCCATTGTTCATCCCTCCATCAGGCAGAGTCACGCTCGCTCCTTTCCCTGACGGAAATCTCTTCCTCCTTCGTAACTCCTGCAAAATCAGATCGGTTGAAGAAGACCCCACAGGTAATCCTTTGCTTTTTTTTTTTTCTCTGGATTTCTTATAAGAATTGTTGCTTTGCCGCACCCTTGTCTTTAAAATTTTGTTCTCTTTTATACCGTAAGGCACCAAAAGCACGATCGATCTGCATATAGCAGATCGATCTGTCTGCTGCTATATCAAGCAGAATGTCTCATTCTGACATAACTTTCAATTTTTTTTTATTTGCTTCTCTCTTGTATTTCGCTCTACGTTGCATTTCAATCGATTTTAATCGTACTCTGTTTTATTTTAGCTTCCTCTCCTTTTTTTTTTGCAGCTGATTTTGGTTTTCACCCTTGTTGGTTAGTTTATATTTATTTTCTTTGATGTTGGGTTCTTTGTTCATAATCTTAATTTAAACTCCAGTCGTTTCCTTGTCATTTTTCTACTTGTTTTACTTTTAACTTTGGTTATCTTTTTTTTATTCCATGTATTTCCTCCTGATTCACGCACATTTTCTCCTCTGATTTATATATATATATATCCATCCTTATGCTGAGATCCTATACAACATTACTTGCATATATTTTCTCTCATCACTTGTCTGGCGTGTTATGCATCACCGTCCAATTCCCAGCAGTATTCCCAATTAATTCAGTCTTTTTCATATGGCATCATAAAATTTTGTTTCTCCTCCCCTGTAACGCATCTGTGCATTCTTGCTTTAAACTGTTTTTATGTCATTTCAACGACCATTTGTTTGCATTTCTGAAAATGGGAAAGATTTGGTTGCCTCCCCCCCCCTTTTCCTTTTCCTTATCGTTGGTTGTTGCAATGTTCTAATGAACCTGTTGATTATCCAACTTACTTATTGATCATGTAAAAAAAAAGAAAGATAGTTTTTAAGAATGTGGTATGATATAGCCAGAGGGTGTCGTGATGTATATATTCAGTGGAGCAAAAGAAAAAAAAAATGAAAGTCATGCAAAGGTTGGTCAATATGATTTGGCAGGACCTGTTACTGTCTTCGATAAACAACTCATGTCCTGCGAAACTTCATAGATAGTGTCTGGAAGAGATATTACTGATTTTTTTTTTTACTTTGGTTAATGGTAGTTTTAATGTTCGTTATATACTTCTTTCCTTAATAGGATCTCTTTCTCTTAATATTTTAAATACATCAGCACAATCATGCCTCACCTGGTTCATCTCAGATTTCGTTATAGACCTTAGTTTTAGTTAAATCCCCAAGCCAGTGCAATAATTTTCTGGATGCTGTCTTATCTGAAAAACTCAGAAATAAGAGAGTTTAATTGTTAAGCTAAAGCTTAGGTTGATGTGAACTTATGGCTGCCGGATATGCTAATGCTATTGTTTCAAAGACAAGAGTTCATGTTATATAAGAGAATTCCCTGGTCTCTTGCTGCTGAAGAGAGAGGATAATTGTGGCTTTCCTGGCCAATGTGTTAGCTGACTACTTAAGTGAAATGAAGAGCCTGATTGCACCAGAGGAATGGATGAGACCTCATTTACCCAAGGTTAGTATTGCTGAACTAACTGAGTTAGGGGTCTTGGCTATACAATTCACCATTTCTTGATTGATTTATCATAGTGCAGGAAGTCCATAATATCTAATTATGATCCAACAGTGTAACAAGCTTCCTTTTATTAGTTCTTTTCTTTGCTATGTTTCGGCATTTCTGCATTTCGAGTTTTTATGCCGATAGAATTTTTTTTTTGTGGATTTTACATTTAGTTCCCATTTGTTTTGCTTTCTATATTGAAGCCCCTCTTCCAATCATAACCATATCATAAATTTCCTTTGTGATTTTTCTAGTTCACGGTTAGTGAGTTGCAAGGCAGCGATTCAGCTCATTGCGACGTCTCATTGTTATGTGTTATCATATTGGATTTTGTTTACTATTTTCACAGATATATTTTCATTTATTTTTCACAACCTCTGCCACATTAGTTTCATAACTCGCCATCATAGCAATCATGTTGCAAACCCCTTTACTAGGAGAAATATATATTCCCACAATGCATTATCACTTCCCTGCTACTTGCTGTACATTTCCCCTACAGCGCAGTAATTCATCCCTATATATTCTCCTGTTCATAGGTTTATTTCAAATCTATGGTTTCCCTACATGATATTCATCCCATGTTCCATTCCTTCAAACCATCTCCAACGTTTACTGACAATATTATCTTCATCCTACAGTCTGCCTCATACAGCTATGGTTTACCCTGTACATATGCTCATCAGCCTTCAGCACCCACCCTTACCTGCTGTAGCTTTCCAGCATCCTTCATTCCCTCCAATACTCTGCCATGCCCTCTTCAGCTCAACCACTACCCATCAATTCATGGCATCAGTCCCAGCCATTTTCTTGTCATCCATCCACACACACCACTTGTCACAAGCATCTAATGTGCAGTACTTCCACAGCAACATTGTTGTAAGATCGCACGTTCTCATTTTATTACTACCTTTGTCATTCACCATTAGAAACTTTCACAACAACACCGGCGATACATCATTATATTCCATAGAAATTTTTTCTTTGTTTTTCTTTATTAGCTGTAACCCCTTTGCCATCTGCAAAATACATTATCCACCTTCATGTTTTCCAGTGGCACCTTCCAGCATGTTGTCTCATATGCGTATCACTGATATTCACTTAAGCATTCCTGCAACTATTTGCGGCACCCTCATTACTCTTGTATTTACGACAATAGGTGTATTCCACTGTGCAGGGACCTCACTTCCAAACCCATCATCCGCTGTTATAGCCTTTTCCCAGCTACAGCAGTGCTTAGGCACCGCTACAGCCCCACTTCGGATGACTGCAGAAGCGTCAAAACTCCCATATCATCTTTCCACTTATGTCAGCACCTATATGCTCTGCACCCTTGCTACTCGCTTAAATCCCATTTGCTTACTGCATTTGCAGCAGCAGTTTTAAATATTCCACTTTACCCAACTTGTCAGTTATTCCCTGTCACACCTGCACATTTCTTCTTTCCCCACAATTAGGTTCAGCAGCCTTCCCTATGTCCCCTTTGCACATCACCTAGAAAAATGCCAGTTTTACCATTTGTCTCTACACCATCTACACACCCTTGCAGCCAATCCTCATCCACCTACATTGAGTGCATGTCATATAGGATATATATATACATACATATATATATATATACGTATATACATATGTATATATATATATGCATATATATATATATAATATATATACATATATATATGTATGTATACATACCTATATGAATATATACATACCTATGCTCATATACATATACCTAGGCATGCATCTACATACATAAATATATAATGTCATTCTTCATCTTTTCACTGTTCATATCTTGACATATGAATTTTTGCCATTGACATCTATATGATATATACAAACTTCCTCTATGTTCATACTAATCAAATGTTTTGCAGGGAATACGAGGAAAAGATCATTACTTGAAGTTGTAAATTCAATTTTATGCGTTGTAATAGTTAGATCTTAATCAAAATTTACATTTCCTGTTTTAGATAGAATGAATCAGCATTATAAATATCATGAGTCACTTGTTCTCATATTTTCTCCTTTGTTTTTCTAAAATCTCACGAATGGTGAAACACGAATGGCACGTGCACCATTTCGTAAGAGGTAAATTAATCCTAAGTTGATGATTTACATCAACGGCCATAGTCGGGATGTAAACAAGACTTAGTATTTTTATCTTTTACGAAATAACACTGGATCCACACGGGATCCGTTTTCAAAATTCATCATATTTTCCTTAAATATTTTCTTCTTTTATCAGAATTTAACTTAAAATTAACTCAAAATATATACCAATGGCCATAGTCAGGGTATATTGAGGGTTAATTTCATTTTAAATTCTATAAAAGCACCAAATGTGTTTCATTCTTCACCTGAATTTAAATATAGATTATTATATAATACATTCAATGACCATAGTCAAGGATGTATTATATTTTCAATCTTATTTTAACTCATCTAAAGAACGAAATAGCTTTTCAAAATCTAATTTCAAAAATTTAAATTCATTCATCATTTAGGATAGAATTGCATCATATTTTTAAAATTCTTTTTCATAAATCCAAGTGATTCTTTCCTTCATTTCAAATTTCTCAAAAAGATTCAAGAATTCAATTTCAAGGTCCCATTTGACTTTGAAACTTCAGAATCATCTTGTATTTCAAATTCCAAATTCTATCTCAAATTCAAAGTACAATTTCAACTTTGAAATCCATCTGTATATTCAAGGTTCAATTTCTAAAATTCATTTTTCCAAATTCAATTCAAATTTAGAAATTCTTGATTCATCCTCTAAATTTCAGATTCAAACTTCAAATTCAAAGTCCAAATTTGACTTTGAAATTCATATCCCAAGTTCAAAAATTCTCAAATCAAATTTTAAAATTCCAAATCCAAAGTTAGATCCTAAATCCAACTTGGGTCCAGATTTCCAAGTACAAATCCCCACTTTTTTTTTGATCTCAAATCTAGATCAAAAACCCATTCTAGGATCCATGATTCAACATTCAAATTGGATCTCAGACTTCAGATCCAATTCCCCTTTAGGATCCAGAATTCAACTCTACTTTGGATCTCAGACTTCAGATCCAATTTCTTTATAGGATCCAGAACCAATTTCACTTTGGATCTTAGACTTCAGACCTAATTTCCTTGTAGGATCCAGAACCAATTTCACCTTGGATCTCAGACTTCAGATCCAAATCCATCCGGAACCCAATTCTACTTTGGATCTTAGACTTCTGATCCAAGTCCATCTTAGGATCCAGAATCCAATTTTATCTCGGATCTCAGATCTTAGATCTTAAATCCATCTTCAGATCCACTCCATTTTAGGGTCCAGAACCCAAGTCCATCTTGATTTCTAAATCTTGGATCCCCTTCTGTCTAGGATCCGGAATCCAATTCCAATTCTAGATTTCAATTCCATTTTCGGATCTAATCTGAATCTCTTAAATCCATTTCCGTTCTTAAATACCATTTGATTTCTCAGATCCATTCTAAATTTCAAAACCTCAAAAATCTAAATTCCATTCCATATCAAGTATTCAGTTCTTTTTCTAAATTTAAGTTCAAAATTCAAAAGTCCATTTCCGACTTTGAAACTTCATTTTCCTTTCATTTTTCAAAAACTTCAAATCATTCTTCGTCAAAATCAAGATTTATTCTCCCAACTCTAATTTACTTCAAAAACTTAGGACTTCTCTGATCTATCTCAAGTTCTAAAGTTAGATTCAACCATTTCTTCACTCTCTTATCAAATTCATCTCAGAAGCACTTGGAAATTTCAAAAACATCTTTTCAAAAGAAGCATACATCTTTTCATCGCACAAGCATGATTCTTTGTGCATTTAGAGTTAGAATAAATTCTTATATTATATTTAGGCAAAGCAAAAGGCATAGATCCGATCCTTGGTTCGATTACCCCTGTTAAGGCGCCAGGAACGGTCGAACCTCGTACCGATGAGCGAATCCCGTCTCTTCATTTTCCCGCAATATTTTAAAAAACGGAGGCGAGTAATTTTCTAAATGTTTTCAAATAAAGATCAAGTGAGACTACGCAAAATAGTTCCTCTTCCCTCTTTCTTTCTTTCTTTTCTCTTCTCTTTCTCTTTTCTTTCTTTTATTCTTCTCCCTTCAAAAAGGAGGAGAATAGAGGTTAGAAAAGGAAAAGAGAAGGAAGAGAGAGAAACCACAAGAGAGGAAAAATTTTGCGATGATCACACCATTCCATTCTAGGATCCAGAATCCAATTATACTTCGGATCTCAGACTTCAGATCCAATTCCTCTTTAGGATCCAGAGTCCAAATTCCAATTTTTCAGATCCAATTCCCCTTTAGGATCCAGACCCCTATTTCACTTTTGGATCTTAGACTTCAGATCCAGTTCCATTTTAGGATCCAGAATCCAACTCTACATTGGGTCTCAGACTTCAGATCCACTCCATTTTAATATCCAGAACCCAAGTCCATCTTAGATTCCAAATCTCGGATCCCATTCTGTTTAGGATCAGGAATCCAATTCCAATTCTAGATTTCAATTCCATTTCTATTCTTAAATACCATTTAATTTTCTCAGATCCATTCTAAATTGCAAACTTCAAGCTCTAAATTTAATTCCATCTCAAGTATTCATTTTCTTTCCTAAATTCAAGTTCAAAATTCAAAGTCCATTTCCGACTTTGAAATTTCATTTCCTTTCATTTCAAAACTTGAAATCATTCTTTCTCAAAATCAAGATCTATCCTTCCAATCCTGATTTATTTCAAAAACTTAGAACTTCTCTGATCTATCTCAAGTTCTAAAGTTAGAATCAAACATTTCTTCACTCCCTTACCAAGTTCATCTTAGAATACTTGGAAATTTCTAAATCAATTTTCAAAAGAGCATACATCCCTGCATTGCACAAGTATGATTCTTTGTGCATTTAGATCTTCTAGAGTTAGAATAAATTCTTCGATTATATTTAGGCAAAGCAAAAGGCATAGATTCGATCCTTGGTTCGATTACCCCTGGTAAAGGCGCCAGGAATGGTCGAACCTCGTAGCGACGAGCGAATCCCGTCTCTCCATTTTTCCGCAATATTTTCAAAAATGGAGGCGAGTTAAATTTCTAAATGCTTTCAAATTAAGGTCAAGTGAGACCGCGCAAAATAGTTCCTCTTCTCTCTTTCTTTCCTTCTTTCCTCTTCTCTCTTTCTTTTCTTTCTTTTATTTTTCTCCCTTCAAAAAGGAGGAAAATAGAGGTTAGAAAAGGAAAAGAGAAGGAAGAGAGAGAAACAAGAGAATAGGAAAATTTTTGCGATGATCATAGATTTGGCAATCGTGATGGGACTCGTCTTCGTCCGGTCGAATTTGTGCCTTTGCTTTGCTTTTATATAATCTAAGTCTTTATTCTAACATATGTCAGCTACATTTCCATGCAAACCTTAGGAGCCTAGACTCTGTCCTAAAGCTGACATCATTGCATATAGGATCTAAGTATGGTTTGGTAGGACCATATTGAGGAGATTATCCATGTTCACATTAGACTTAGGTCTTAAATACAACTCTCCTCAATTTTAGGGATTGAATGCAAAACAATGTATGCAAGTGTATGCTTCTCTTTATTTTAATCTATCTCTTTAGGACTTGCATTAGAGCCTTCTGGTTTTATTGCATGTTGATCATATTTTGAAAACATCCCTACCTATATTGTCACGGTCTTCACGTTGCTGGGCTGTCTCACTGAACCATAGTTCGGGAGAGAGCCTCACAACTGGACCACTTATTTGGGTTCGCGCCCCCTACCACGTACCTAAGGGACATAGTCTGAGGTATATCGGTAGGTGCTCAAGGATGTTGGGAAGCCTTTACCTTAGAACCGGAGAGATATCTTATATGCCACGTACTTCGAGCTTCGGCTTGAGTATATCGGCGTATCTTGATTGAAATCAGATGATATAAATCTTAGAGTTCGGATTAAGGTCCTATCAGCCATTTCAAATATTGCATATAGAGTCAGCTTTAGGGAGTGTTGTTTGCACATCCTTGCTTGTGTATCTATGATTGTGTGATATTTTTATTTTTCAAAAACCCTGGGTATATATTTTAAAAGAAAAAAATTTCCTTTGTTTTTGAAACCCAGGTGTATTTTTTCTCTTCTTCTTCTTCTTCTTCTTCTAAAAATTTCTTCAAAAATCCTTCTGATCCTGCCTGCAAGTTCTTCGAAATTTTAAACCTTTACCATTTATTTTCAAATTTCATTTTTTCTCTTATTTTCTTTTGATTTTATGTTCTTGTTTATATTTTCATAAATATCTCTTTCCGTCAAGAGATATCCTTTTCAAAATGATATTTTCTTTCATATTTTTTTTTGTTACTCTCCCTCGTAGAGTAAACAAAGCAATTGTCACAAATTTCGTGACGACTCAATCCCTAGTAATGGGATACAATTGTTTAGATTTCAACCTAAATCCTTCCTCTTGTCAAAACTTCTCTAAGAAGTTTCTTTGGTCTAAAAACCTCCACTTTTCCTCCACAGAGAGTTCTGATATTTCAAAAATGGTCACGACAAGAGGGAAAAAAAAAACAGTTCCTCAACTCAGCGACAGTGAGGCGGAGGAGATAAGCTCTCCTAAATCAGTCAGGGGACAAGGTCAGAACAAGAAGGATGACATCGACCCCGCTATGTATGATATGTTCCAAAAGATGATGGCAAGGATGATGTCAGAGCAAGCCGAGGCCAAGCTGAAAGAGACAGTTCCTAAAAGCAAGTTGAGGAAGAAGCATGTAAAGAAGCAAGTCAGAATCATCAGGAAGAAGGTACAGCCGAACACTACTTCCGAAGAATCAGAGTCAGTCGAGGAAGAGTCAGAAGAGGAAGAGCAGATTGTCTACAAACAGAATCCTCCGAGACAGTCTGTAAAGATAGTTGCGGAAGAGCCCGAATCTGTCAACAAGCCCAAGTTTGGGGCTCCAGCAGAGGACCTGATGAGTAAACAGATGAAGGAGATGAATCGAGCGATTAAGGACATTCAAGCCAAGGGTAAGGGCAAGCAGACCTATACTGGCGAAGATTTTTACGATGGTCTAGATGGGGATGATAACCTGGAGAATCTTCCTCGCAAGTTTCTCAAATTTGATGGGACTGGCAACCCTAAAGCCCACTTGGCCACATTTTATGCAGAGTGCAGTCGTTTCAGAAAAGACAACAGGGCTCTGTTCATCTGTTTCTCCGCAGTCTGGAGGGTGTAGCAGCCAGATGGTATGCTGATCATGTGAATCCTATCGAACTACGAGAGTTCAATAAGGTAGTAAATCTGTTCATCGAGCGCTTCTTATTCAACACTGAAGCCTCACCTACATTAAATCATCTTTACAACCTGAAGCAAGGAGAGAATGAAAGAGCAGGTGATTTCATTCACAGGTGGAGAAGCACCTGTAATAAGATGAAGGTACCCATTCCTGAGGAGCACGCATTGCAGGTGATCCTCAACAATTTCTCTCAGCCCATAAGGAGCCTCATCGCCACTTCCCCGGCGAAATCCTTCATCAAGTTGATTGAGCGAGCTGAATGGCTCGAAGCAGGAATAGAAAGCGGACTTTACGAGGACACGCCTCTGGTCAAGAATGTCCAAGACCAGAAGAAGAAGGTGCAGTTTGCTCATTCAGTTGATACCTCTTGCAATAACCTTGGCAGCAGCAGTAAAGGAAACAAGAACAACAGTGGCAGTGGTCCGAGATTAGATCAAGGCAAGGGGTAGAAGGAGAGAGCGTATAAGAACAATGACAAGCCACTTCCAATTGGTATCCAACAGAAAGGGAATCTTCAAGAGAATCCCAAGTACATCAAGTGGGAGAAAGATCGAGTCTTCACTCCTTTAGATCAAACTATGGAAGCAATTCTGGATTACCTGTTAAAGCACGGGATGATCAAACTCCCTAAAATAGCGGATCCTCCCGTAATCTTGGGAAAGTTCAAAGACCAATTCTGCAAGTACCACAGGGCAACGGGGCATGACACAGAGCACTGTTTTGTCCTCAAGCACATGATACAAGACTGCATTGACAGAAGTGAGCTGATAGAGGACGAGGAAGAAAAGCAGCCAGCAGTCCTGACAGAACCATTCTCGAACCACTCAAAGAATTGATAAAGCCAAAGTTTTTGTTTGCTTTCGTCTCTTTTTGTCAGTTGTCTTGTAGGGGCTAGTCAGCCCAGTCTTCTATGAGTCTTTTTCCTTTTCAAATTCTTGTAAATATTCAGTTGTTATCAGACCTTTGCTTATCAAATGAAATGTTAATTTCCTTTATATCTTTTCTTTTCTTTTTTGCCCTACTGGGGCATTTTAATTCCCGTTCTTTTTCAGAATGCGAGGCAATCCTGACATCATTCATGAGAGAAATGATATTACCTATGAGAGCTTTTTCAAAATCATGAAATTTTAAAAATCTTCATTATGACCAAGGAGTTCAAATATTCCTTGGTCTAACCTTTGACAAAAAATCAACCCTCGTGTTGATCATATCTTCAAAAATAAGTTTTTCAAACCATTATATTGAAAGATCAACCCTTGTGTTGGTCTTATCTTCCAAAATGAATTTTAAACTTTTATATTCAAAGATCAATCCTTATGTTGATCTTATCTGTCAAAATGGATTTTAAATCTTTATATTCAAAGATCAACCTTTGTGTTGGTCTTATCTTTCAAAATGGATTTCAAATCTTTATAGATCAACCCTTATCTTTCAAAGTGGATTTCAAAACCTTTATATTCAAAGATCAATCATTGTATTGATCTTATCTTCCAAAATGGATTTCAAATCTTTTTATTCAAAAGATCAACCCTTGCATTGGTCTTATCCTCTAAAATTGATCTCAAAACTTTTCAAAGATCAACCCAGGCATTGTTCTTATCTTCCAAAATGGGCTATAAATCATCATATTCAAAAAAATCAATCATTGCATTGGTCTTATCTTCCAAAAATGGGTTTTAAATCATTATATTCAAAAATTGACCCTGTGTTAGTCTTGTCTTCCAAGATTGGTTTTTAAGCATTACCTTCAAAGATCAACCCTTGTATTGATCTTATTATCAATTTCGAACTGTTATTTTTAGAAATCAGATCTATTGTTGATCTTCTTCTTCAAAATTAGGTATTTAAAACCATTGCCTTCGAAAATTAACCCTCATGATGATCTCTCATGTTTGATTTAAAGGATCAGATCTCGCACTGATCATTCTTCTTGTGGTGGATTTTCTTCCCCCAAAATGATTTCTCATTTAATCTTTTAAATAAACATTTTCCTTCCAAGATCCCATATGCAGGCAGGATCAGAAAAACTCTTTTATTCTCAAATCTTATAAATCTTCAGTTAATTTTGATATCTTTATCAGTTTCATTCATTTTATTCATATTTTTATCAAGTTTAGGTCAATTTTATCAAGTTTTATCAAATTTTCCTCAATTCCATTAAAATTTTATCAAATTTCTCTACCCTTTCAGGTTAAGGGACAAACCTGATGCCTCTTTCCCATGAGGTATTTCCTTTTATTTTGATCCCCCTTAGGTTAAGGGATAAACCTGACCCTCGTTGTCCGAGGTGTTCCCATTCAGGATAAGGGAAAATCCTGAAACCCCTCGTAGGAGCCATAACGCTACCTATGAGGATTCTTTTGTAAATACAAGTTTCGTAAACCTTCATTTGATTTTCTAAATTTATATCAATTTTCCTTCATTCAATTTTTCTTAAATTCTATTCTTTTTCCCATTCAGGATAAGGGATAATCCTGAGACCCCTCGTAGGAGCAATAACACTACCTATGAGGATTCTTTTGTAAATACAAGTTTCGTAAACCTTCATTTGATTTTCTAAATTTATATCAATTTTTCTTCATTTTAATTCCTTAAATTCGTTTTCCCATTCAGGATAAGGGAAAATCTTGAGACCCCTTGTAGGAGCAACAACACTACCTATAAGGATTCTTTTGTAAATACAAGTTTTGTTAATCTTTATTGATTTTCTAGATTTATATCAATTTGCCTTCGCTAAATTTTCTTAAATTCTATTCTTTTCCCATTCAGGATAAGGGATAATCCTGAAACCCCTCGTAGGAGCCACAACGCTACCTATGAGGATTCTTTTGTAAATACAAGTTTTGTTAATCTTTGTTGATTTTCTAGATTTATATCAATTTTTCTTCATTAAATCTCTTTAAATTCTATTCTTTTTCCCATTCAGGCTAAGGGAAAATCCTGAAACCCCTCGTAGGAGCAATAACACTACCTATGAGGACTCTTTTGTAAATACAAGTTTTGTCAATCTTTTGTTGATTTTCTAGATTTATATCAATTTCCCATTTAATCTCTTTAAATTCTATTCTTTTTTCCCATTCAGGATAAGGGATAATCCTGAAGATCACTCATAGGGGCAACCATGCTACTTGTGAGAATTCTCTTACAAAAATAAAATCAAATTTTTCTCAAATGTTCTACATTTTTTTCAAAGTTCTATATCCTTTTGTCTTCTCAAAGTTTATCCTTTTTATATCCCCCGTCACATACCTGGTCCATCTAAATCATAGATCATAAATTCTAAATCTTGTCATATCCCTTCTAAATTCAAGTCTCAGGTTATCTCTTCATAAAATCTTCTATTTTCCCTTCAGGTTAAGGGATAAACCTGAATCATTCTTTTCCTAAATTATCATCAAATATATATTCCATTTCCCCTTCAGGATAAGGGATAATCCTGAAAACCCGGCCATTCTTCTTGCTTTGATCTCTAAATATCTTAAATAGGCCGATCTCCTTCCTGACTCTCAGTTGGAAAACCTAGTGCTCGCACTGTTTATTTTGCTAAAGATTTTAAATCTAAAGATCAAGTTCAGTCCTCGTACTGGTTGTCTTTCAAAAGTCTCAATCTTAAATCAGGTCGTTAAATGATTAAATAAAATGTCCCAGCTACTTTGCTGGTCGTTAAATGATTAAATGAAATGTCCCAGCTACTTCGCTGGTCGTTAAATGATTAAATGAAATGTCCCAGCTACTTCGCTGGTCGTTAAATGATTAAATAAAATGTCCCAGCTACTTCGTTGGTCGTTAAATGATTAAATGAAATGTCCCAGCTACTTCGCTGGTCGTTAAATGATTAAATGAAAGGTCCCAGCTACTTCGCTGGTCGTTAAATGATTAAATGAAACGTCCCAGCTACTTCGCTGGTCGTTAAATGAAAGGTTCTAGCTCCTTCGCTGGTCGCTAAATGAAAGGTCCCAGTTTTACTGGTCAGAATGTCCAAAATCATAAATTGCAACTAAAGGTCGTATCAAAATCTATATTGAGTAAATATTTCACATAGAAGTCATGAAAAATTTGCCAATTTGCTAAAAGTATCTGTTGATTCCAATATTCTTACTGCACAAAAGAATTACCTCAGATTACCTCTAGTATTTTTCTTCATAAAAGGTGAAACTTTTTGCGAAAAAGAGGTAAAATTCGAATCTTTTTCCTGTTGATCAACCAAAAGGATGAAAGAAATATCCTCGGTATGATTAGTGAAATAAATATTCAATGATGTTGAAAAGCCAGAAACGAATTGATATTGATCATAGCTTTGACGCATGTTTAAAGATGATTTTCTGGCAATCAGACAGTGGAAATATCCTAAGCAATAAAAAGAATCCACTCAATCCATATCTCCTTATCCATTTTAAAGCTATAATCAAATATCTGCAAAAGGGATCTCTCAATTGTCGTCAAGATGAAGGCGAATTAAGCGAGTAGACCCCCGGGGCCAAAGAAGATTTGGATCATCTACCGAGATGAAGGAGTTTGTGAAGGATCCTTCCAGGGAAAGTTCAGATCACCGTCGAGATGAAGGCGAGTGTGACGAACCTACCGACAAACCTTAAATGATATTTGATTTCAGCTATCATCTAAAGACCTTTGAGCCAATATCATATATAATCCCTGAGAAAATGAAGGATCGGAACATCTCCAAGATGAAGGAGTTTGTGACGTACCCTTCCCTGAAAAAGAGAGAAAAGTCAGGAAGATCCAAAATGAAGGATGATGTAAATATCCGAAAAAGCTCAACGACTCAAAAAGAGTGCAAGAAGATCATCATGAGAAAACACTTAGATATCAAACTACCTAAATTGCCAGAAATCATCTTTTCTTATGTAAAATATCTTTTATCAATGTCTTTTCACTACCTGCTTTTATGAAATTGAGAATATTTCTTCTCTTCTTATATCAAAGGAAATGGATAGCTTCCTTGAAGAAAATCATCAGTGCTAAAATTTTGAATTTGACTCTTAAAACCAAGAAGTTAACCTCGTTGGAGGAAATACTCTAGGTAAAAGAGGGGATATCTTTGCACACATATACACATTTTTCAAGCGTTGAAGTCAACTATAAATTTATCTTATTGGCAAAATTTTCTAGATATTCTAAGAATGAAATAAGTAGTCAATATCCATTTTTGATGCAACCTAGCGTTGTTCATATCTTTTAGAAGAGTTACCCCATTCAGTTGAAGTATCTCTCCTGTCCCATCACGGTTTCGAGAAATCCGTATGTTTGTTCCCACTCAGGTTAAGGGTCAAAACCTGTACTCCCGGCGAGAGGTCATTAAATTCAAAAGCTGATCTAGTCTCAGCAATGAGACGCCCAAGTTCATCCCTTTTTCAAAGCTTCAGGGAACCCTATTTCCTTCCCCCCTTTCGCAAACACCTTTCGGATTTGTTTGTCCAAACTCCGAAGGTCCCATTCTGGTCTCTTCACTCGAGGATTCCGTATGGTCGTCCCCTTCAGGTTAAGGGTTAAACCTGAACCTCGCCCCTTGAGGTATCTTCCTTTTCAGGTTTTGGTTAAACCTGAGTCTCATTCCAATGAGTTTCCCTCGTTTCGACGAGGTGTCTTCCTCCAGTCCCATCATGGTTCTTCCCATCGAGGAATTCATGCTTTGTATATCCATCCAGAATAAAATCCTACTTGAGCTTCATCTCATGAGACGTTTTCTCAAAAATGTCCCATCAAAGTCCTCATATATTTCTTTCCCCATTCAGGTTATTTTGATATATCTTTGTCCCATCCAGGTTAAGGGCTAAACTTGAGTCCTTTCAAAACATTGATCTTGTCTCGCCCACGAGACTTGATCTAAATTCTTATCTTTCATCATTTCGGGATCTTCGCCCAAAGTCCCACCACGATTTCCTCATCTCTATCATTCAATCATATCATTTTCGAAGATTTCGTCCTCCCAAAGCCATTCAAGGATAAAGTTTTAAATCTGAAAAACCATGTCTTTTAAATCAAATTCTTCCACACCCTGTTCAGATCTGCTGACTGGGGCATTTTTTTTTTCAAAATTTGGAGTGTTTTCTTTGCCACTAAGCTCGGCTTTCAACCAGCTTAGTAGCAAAGAGGGGCATCTGTGAACACCCCAAATTTTTTTAAAAATCTTTTAAATATTCCCTTCTTGCCCCTAAATTCATTTTTTTGAGCAAAAAATCTAAATTCCAGTTCTTTTCTCAAGCTTTACTGAAATTAAATTCATTTTAAATTGATTTTGGATCCGGATCCATTGTCCAGATCCAAAATTGAGTCTCATTGTCCAAATTTTAAGAAAATACCAAAAATAGTTTTTAAACTAGCTCGGACAGTCCATCCGACATCCGTTTGGATCCATCACATTGTATTTCTCAATTCGAGTGTCAAAAACTCAGACATTTTCTCGAAACCTGGGTCCACACCCATTTTCTGAAGAAATTTTCTCAAAATAGCCTTGAACTCTCAGAAAAATTTTCTCTTGTAAATACTTTGCAAAAATACAAAAAAATTAGTGTCCAATCTTTGTTTTCTCGTAAAGTCTTAAATTTCTCTTCCAAAAATACAAAAAAATGAAAAATAATTGGAAAAATCACGAGACAAACAAATGAGTTTTTACTAAAAACCTCGTTTTCTTTTGGAAAAAAACACTTTTGTGAAAATCTCTTTTTGTGGGAGCCCCCTCTTTGTAAAAATCCTAAAAACAAAGGGCCCCTTTCATAAATTTCTTTTTAGGGTTTCTATAGAAAACCTTCGTAAGAAAAGAGGGGAGGCGGCGCCTCTCTCCCTCTCTCAGTCTCCCTCTTTCACTCTGGAAACCCTCAGCCGAGCCCTCCATGTCTCCTCTCCTCAAACCCCCTTTTTCGGCCACCCATCACTAACAACTCTACCTTCTCTCCACCCTCAACCCTCCATCGCCAACAAACCCCCTTCTCGCACGAACCCTCCAGAGCAAAACCCCATATGCGACTCCTCCACCGCTGATCGCCACAACCGTCGCTCCCATTATCAACCCTCGATCTCCAACTTCCTCCATGGCCTTCCTTTCCTCCAGCCTCTATATAAGCAAACCACATGGGCCTTCTTCAGGGGGGTTTTCTTCATCAGCACTCTCCTTCTACGTATCAAGAACTGTTCGCCCCTCTGAAATCATCAAAGAAACACCCATTTGCTCTGGTGCCTTTATTAGACATTTGTTTTTCTGCTCCCGGCCAACCAAGGGAATCTCTCTCGAAGCCGAACAAGTAAGCATTCTCTTCTTTCGATCTTCATATAATATCCATTATTTTCCCTTCATTCCCAAATTTTTTTTATTAAATGCATGATTTACAGGGTCGATCCGCATATAGCGAGATCGACCTGTATATTACGACATCAACGGAATCCTCAGATTCCAATATTTCTCTTGTTTTGCAATTTTACATGATTTCTATGCTTTGATTTCCTATTTTGTATTTCTTAATTAAGTTTGAGACCCACGTTTCATCCATTTTTTTTTATATCATTGTCCCCCACAACATATCTCTGTTTTCGCTTAAATCCTCAGCATCCTCCCTTTTAAATTCTTTATCATGGTCCATCCCCTTTCCTCTCTTCTTCTTTTTTTTTTTGTTGTTTTCATTATTTTGCATTCTGTTAAAGCACTCTTCGTGGTGATTGATTTGCCGATAGCCAAATCAATCCACATACGTGCGATAGCTAATGGAACATACATCTTTCGACATTTTAGTTTAATTTATTTTCATCTTTGAGCATTTGTTGTATGTTAGATTCAGCAGTTTCTTATTGTTCCATGAATTTGTAATATGTTTTCTAAGTCTATTAACTGTTGTTTGACATCGGTTCTGCAGTTATTTTCTTTCCATTTCGTTTATAGCATCGCAAATCCTTTCCCTGTTCGTTGATATGCTTTTAAACTTGTTGAATTCCCATTTGGTATCTTCGTCCTGTTATGTGGTAGTAGCAATTGAGTTTCTGCATTTAACTGTCTATTCATTTCTCTTTCTATATGTGTTTCTTTCATGCATCTGTTCATTTTTACAGCATATATTCCTATATTGTTTTGATTACTTGACATCCTCTGTTATGTTCAACATATCTCAAGTAACGTTTTAATCCATGGTCGGATCTGATCTGACGACGGATTCAATCATCAAAGGCTCAGTAATTTCTGCTCTGTTCGTTGATTAATATGCAAGTCTCAGATCCAGCCTGCTGCAAAAGGAAAAAAAAATTTTAGGGGTTGAATTTATGGCAAAACCCAATGTCGGGTTCTATGCTGGCGTCAGATTGGGATTTGTCAAGGAGACTTCGATCAATGCCTTCAAATCCCCATGAACACACTGATCCTTGGCCCGTGTGAAAGCCCAGAAAATCATGGAGACAGAAGAATTATCTGCATAAGATGCTATTAAAGGTTCGTTCAGCAAAAAAAAGAGAGGAGAAACTCGTGGTATGGGAGCTGGATGCAATCTGAAGACCCACGAGAGGAGACAAAAATGGGCTGGCAAATCATACAAAAGAGCCGATTCTGAAATGCATGGAATAAACCTTTTGCAGGCTCTTCACATGCTAAAGGAATGGTTCTGGAGAAAATTGGATTTGAAGCCAAACAACCTAACTCTGCTATTAAAAAATATGCTAGAATTCAGTTAATCAGGAATGGGAAGAAGACTGCTGCCTTTGTTTCCAACGATGGTCGCTTGAACTTCACTGAGGAAAATATGGGTTTCTCGTCATATTACACAGGATTGCGTCAACTCCCTTGACCACTTCAGTTCATTATATTTTCATTTTCACTCATCTGTTTAGTTTGAATTGCAATTGAATCAATATAAGATTTTCTTTAGCTCTTTTCTTGGATTGACTGCTTAAGTACAGGAATGTATTAATCAGAGTTATAAGAAACTGAATTGATGATTATTGCAGGGTGAATTATTGATTGCTGGATTCGGATGGAAAGAGCATGCTGTCGGAGATATTCCTGGGGTCAGATTTAAAGTGGTGAAGGTACCTTGTATATCTTTGTTTTCCCCCTTCAAGGAAAAGAAGGAAAAACCAAGGTCTTGAGTCGGCCTTGTTTGTCATTTCTTTATGTGTGAAATTTGCATTCAGATCTTGTTACTGTATAAATCTATCATTTGTGGAATAGCTAGTTTGGCAGTCTTGCTATCAAATTCTTCCCTTTTGTTATCATTTTAAACCTTACATTTCTGGAATAGTGAGCTTTTAGCAGTTCTGCTATTTAGAGATTGTGTTTTCATATAATTAGATGTGGAGTTCTGTATCTCATGATTGAGCAGGCGTATGTGTGTGTGAAATTTTTGTTTTCATATAGTCAGATGTGAAATCTTATTCGATTATCGATTGGCTAAGGCCTTTATTTAAATATCAATAAAAAAAAAGGGGCACCGGAGATAAGGTGGTCTGATTTTTAGGAAATGAAAGTATCAATGTGATTTTACTCAGAATTCTTTTGAGTAGCAAAAACATATAACCTGCGGACAAGTGTCCTGCCACCCTGTAGTTGGATTAAATTTTTTTTTTCTTGGGGTTAAGGTAAACCCCAATCTGTGATAAATAAATAAAAAAATATAAAAATATCTGTGGAATTAACAAAGACATGTATTGGTCTGTAAAGGGGATTGCGCCAAAAATCATATCATTTGTGTTGATGTGATTCCACTATTATTTTACAAGATTGTAGTTATATTTACTATAAAATGTAAGATACTCGTGCCTGCAACCTAGTTGCCATAAGAGATTTTTTTTTTTGTCGAATTCCACCATTTAGCTAAGTATATTTTCCTTTATATGTTGTTGTTCTTTTCATAAGCTGTTCAAGTATCCATTACTCGAAACCCTCCTGTGGTAATATTTGTCTATACCCTTCCTATCCTACTGGTCATATGTAATCCTCGTCTTATACGTTGAGTTCTCCATTAGTCTTTTGCGAATGTTCCAGCCGAAATGCAGAAGATTACCTCTACTCCTGGTAAGCATTTTTCTGCCAAGCAAAAGCCAAAGAAAAGGAGGAAGTGTTGTTTCCTGAGCCTTTTTGTTTCCAGTTTCAAGTGCAGAGGGTGCCATTCCCACCACATTAATGTATTGGCAGGGATTTTGTGGACCGAATGGGTCTCCTCTGTTGCAACCTTCGACTCCTACAACACTCCACTTCAACCTCACACACAACAACAAAATTTTTATCTGTTCAGCTACCTTCATTTCACAACCCACTTTCATCTTCAGCTCCACCTGCACCTTCACACATGTACAAAACCTATCCCAGATATTTGTGCATACTCCACCACTCATTAGATATAAGTTTTTCCATTTAGAGGGTATAGGTGTATTCTAACTAACTTAGGATATCATCCATATTTTCTAAAAAGCTTACCTTAGGTTCATTACTGTTTCAGGATATTATATTTAGGATGTTATATGTATATTCTAATATTCAACATGTGATCCTAAAATATAGAATTCGTCATTTACTTCACACTTCTTTTTCTTTAGTGTGCAAGATATGCGAATGAATATTTCATTGATTGTATCTTAGGTTTAAAACGATATTATGTGGATTGCTCCCCATATACATCAGGTGCTAGCTTGGAATTTTGCAGGGATTAGGTAGAAATTGCTTTCTTTCCCTTTTAGTTTAGGAGTTGGATCTTAATTTGTAATAGTTAGACCATAAATGAGAATATTTTCATTCCTACATTAGATTAGAATGTATGAGCATACATATCTTATAAATTGTTCATTTTCATCTCATTTTACCTTTTATTTCAAATTCTCACAATGGTGAAACACGAATGGCACGTGCACCATTTCGTAAGAGGTAATTGATCCTAAGTCGATGATCCACATCAATGGCCATAGTCAGGGTGTGGATAAAAACTTAGGATTTTTATCTTTTACGAAATAACACTGGATCCACACTGGATCCATTTTCAAAATTCATCATATTTCCTTAAATATTTTCTCCTTTTATTAGAATTCAACTTAAAATTGACTTAAAATATATACCAATGTCCATAGTCAGGGTATATTGAGAGTTAATTTCATTCTAAATTCTATAAAAGCACCAAATGTATTTTATTCTTCTCTTTAATTTAAATATAGATTATTATATAATACATTCAATGACCATAGTCAAGGATGTATTATATCTTCAATCTTATTTTGATTCATTTAAAGAATGAAATAGCTTTTCAAAATCCAATTTCAAATTATTTGAATTCATTCATCATTTAGGATAGAACTGCATCATGTTTTCAAAATTCCTTTTTCAAAGCTCCAAGTAATGTAAATATTTTTCTCAAATCTATCTTCAATCCTTATCAAATCCAATTCATCCTTTTCATTTTCAAGTTCAATTTCATTTCCAATCTCAAAGTTCAATTTAACTTTGAGATTTCAAAGTCATTTTTATTCAAATTCAAAACAGATTTCAAAGTTCAAATTGATTTTAAAATCCCAAATTCATTTTATATTCAAAACTCCAACCAAATCCAAAGTTCAAATTAACTTTGAGATTCTCTTCATCTTCTAAAATTCAAATTCAAAATTCAAAGTCTAACTTGACTTTGAAATTCATTTGTATATTCAAGATTCAATTCCTAAATTTCATTCAAACTTAGAAATATGGATTCATCTTCTAAATTCCAGATTCAAGCTTCAAAGTCCAATTTGACTTTGAAATTCATTTGCATATTCAAAATTCAAATTCTCAAATCAATTTTGGAAATTCCAAATCCAAAATCGGGTCAACTTGGATCTAGTCTTCTAAATACAATGCTACTTTGGATCTCAGACTTCAGATCCATTTCATTCTAGGATCTAGAATCCAATTATACTTCGGATCTCAGACTTCAGATCCAATTCCTCTTTAGGATCCAGAGTCCAAATTCCACTTTTTCAGATCCAATTCCCCTTAAGGATCCAGACCCCAATTTCACTTTGGATCTTAGACTTCAGATCCAGTTCCATTTTAGGATCCAGAATCCAACTCTACATTGGGTCTCAGACTTCAGATCCACTCCATTTTAAGATCCAGAACCCAAGTCCATCTTAGATTCCAAATCTCGGATCCCATTCTGTTTAGGATCCGGAATCCAATTCCAATTCTAGATTTCAATTCCATTTCTATTCTTAAATACCATTTAATTTTCTCAGATCCATTCCATTCTAGGATCCAGAATCCAATAATACTTCAGATCTCAGACTTCAGATCCAATTCCTCTTTAGGATCCAGAGTCCAAATTCCACTTTTTCAAATCCAATTCCCCTTTAGGATCCAGACCCCAATTTCACTTTGGATCTTAGACTTCAGATCCAGTTCCATTTTAGGATCTAGAATCCAACTCTACATTGGGTCTCAGACTTTAGATCCACTCCATTTTAAGATCCAGAACCCAAGTCCATCTTAGATTCCAAATCTCAGATCCCATTCTGTTTAGGATCAGGAATCCAATTCCAATTCTAGATTTCAATTCCATTTCTATTCTTAAATACCATTTAATTTTCTCAGATCCATTCTAAATTGCAAACTTCAAGCTCTAAATTCAATTCCATCTCAAGTATTCATTTTCTTTCCTAAATTCAAGTTCAAAATTCAAAGTCCATTTTCGACTTTGAAATTTCATTTCCTTTCATTTCAAAACTTGAAATCATTCTTTCTCAAAATCAAGATCTATCCTTCCAATCCTGATTTATTTCAAAAACTTAGAACTTCTCTGATCTATCTCAAGTTCTAAAGTTAGATTCAAACATTTCTTCACTCCCTTACCAAGTTCATCTTAGAATACTTGGAAATTTCTAAATCAATTTTCAAAAGAGCATACATTCCTGCATTGCACAAGTATGATTCTTTGTGCATTTAGATCTTCTAGAGTTAGAATAAATTCTTCGATTATATTTAGGCAAAGCAAAAGGCATAGATTCGATCCTTGGTTCGATTACCTCTGGTAAAGGCGCCAGGAACGGTCGAACCTCGTACCGACGAGCGAATCCCGTCTCTCCATTTTCCTGCAATATTTTAAAAAACGGAGGCGAGTTAAATTTCTAAATGCTTTCAAATTAAGGTCAAGTGAGACCGCGCAAAATAGTTCATCTTCTCTCTTTGTTTCCTTCTTTCCTCTTCTCTCTTTCTTTTCTTTCTTTTATTTTTCTTCCTTCAAAAAGGAGGAAAATAGAGGTTAGAAAAGGAAAAGAGAAGGAAGAGAGAGAAACAAGAGAATAGGAAAAATTTTGCGATGATCACAGTGGGAAATGAGAATTTTGATCAGGTCTCGTGGGTGAGACAAGATACTCTTATTGGAATGATTCAGGTTTAGCCCTTATCCTGGATGGGACAAAGATACATCAAGATGAATCAGATGAGGAAAGGAATACATGAGGACCTTGATGGGACATTTTTGGAAAAGGCCTTGTGAAATGAAGCTCGAATATGATCCTTTCTTGGAGGAATATATGAAGCATGGGTTCTTTGATGGGAAGAACCATGGTGGGGCTGGAAGAAAACATCTTGTCAAAAATGAGAAATCTCATTGGAATGTGACTCAGGTTTAACCCAAACCTGCAAGGAAGATACCTCGCGAAGCGAGGTTCCGGGTTAACTCTTAATCTTGATAGGAAATCTACCATATGGGTTTCTCAGAAATGGAGAAAGCACGATGGGACCTTTGGAATTTGGACGAACAAATCCGAGAGGGGTTTTTGCGAAAGGAGGAAATATAGAGTCCCTAAAGCTTTGAAAAGGGGAAGAAATTAGGTGTCTCATTGCTGAGACTGAAATAGCTTTTGAAATTAAATGATCTTTCGCAAATGGTTCAGGTTTGACCCTTATCCTGAGTGGGAGAAATCTACCATACAGGTTTCTCAAAAATGGAGAAAGCACGATGGGACCTTCGGAATTTGGATGAACAAATCCGAGAGGGGTTTTTGCGAAAGGTGGAAATATAGAGTCCCTAAAGCTTTGAAAAGGGGAAGAAATTGGGCGTCTCATTGCTGAGACTGAAATAGCTTTTGAAATTAAATGATCTTTCGCAAATGGTTCAGGTTTGACCCTTATCCTGAGTGGGGGAAATCTACCATACAGGTTTCTCAAAAATGGAGAAAGCATGATGGGACCTTCGGAATTTGGATGAACAAATCCGAAAGGGGTTTTTGCGAAAAGAGGAAATATAGAGTCCCTAAAGCTTTGAAAAGGGGAAGAAATTGGGCGTCTCATTGCTGAGACTGAAATAGCTTTTGAAATTAAATGATCTTTCGCAAATGGTTCAGGTTTGACCCTTATCCTGAGTGGGTTATCCATACGGGATTCTTCCTTGAGAAAACCGTGATGGGACAGGAAGAGATACTTCCTTCAGAGGCAACTCTTTTTTGGGAAATATAAACAATGTTAGGTTGCATCAAAATGGATATTGAATGTTTATTTTATTCTTGGAATAGCTAGAAAATTTTGCCAATAAGATAAAATCATAGTAGATTCAAACGCTTCTAAATGTGCATGTATGTGCAAAGATATTCCCTCTTTTACTTAGAGTATTTCCTCCAATGAGGTTAACTCCTCAGTTCTAAGAGTCAAATTCAAAATTTTAGCACTGATGATTTTCTTCAAGGAAGCTATCCATTTCCCTGATATGAGAATAAAAGAAATATTCTTAATTTCATAAAAGCAGGAAATGAAGAGATATTGATAAAAGAGTTTTGCATGAGAAAAGATGACTTCTGGCAACTTTGGCAGTTTGATATCTGGGTGTTTTCCCTACGATGATCTTTTTGCACTCTTTTTTTTTGAGTCATTTGGGCTTTCTCCGTTTTTCACGTCATCCTTCATTTGGATGTCCTGACTTCTTCTCTCTTTTTCAGGGAAGGGTACGTCACAAACTCCTTCATCTTGGAGATGTTCTGATCCTTCTTTTATCTCAGGGATTCTATATGATATTGGCTCAAAAAGGTCTTTTAGATGTAGCTGAAATCAAATATCTTTTAGGGTTTGTCGGTAGGTTCATCGCATCTGCCTTCATCTCGACAGTGATCCGAACTTTCCCTGGAAGAATCCGTCACAAACTCCGTCATCTTGGAGATGTTTCAAATCTTCTTTGGCCTTGGGGGTCTACTCGCTTAATTCGCCTTCATCTTGACGACAATTGAGAGATCCCTTTTGCGGATATTTGATTGCAGCTTAGAAAATGAGAAGATATGGATTAAGTGGATTCTTTTGTAGCTCAGGATATTCCCACTGCCTGATTGCCAGAAAGTCATTTTAAAACATGCGCCATAGCCAAGATCAATATCAATTTGTTTCTGGCTTTTCAACATCATTGAAGATTTCTTTCATTGATCATATCGAGGACATTTCTTACATTCTTTTGGTTGATCAACAAGAAAAGATTTGAATTTTACCTCTTTTTCGCAAAAAGTTTCACCTTTTGGAAGGAAATACAGGAGGTAATCTGAGAGAATTCTTTTTGTGGAGTAAGAATATTTAGAATCAATAAATGCTTTTAGCAAATTGGCAAGGTTTTCATGAATTCTTTGTGAAATAATCATTCAATATAGATTTTGATGAGACTTGAGTTGCAATCTTTTGATTTTAAAAATACATGACCAGCAAAAGCTGGAACCTTTGAAATACCCGACCAGCGAAAGCTGGAACGTTTGAAATACATGACCAGCAAAAAGCTGGAACATTTGAAATACATGACCAGCGAAAGATGGAACGTTTGAAATACCTGACCAGCAAAAGCTGGGACATTTGAAATACATGACCAGAAAAAGCTAGATCTTTTGGAAATACATCAGATTTAAGTCAGATCTTGAATTTTGTCGAAAGGAAAGAATTTGATCAGAACACTGAATTTCAGAAGGTTACCGATGCGAGGATCGGATTTTCTAAATGAGCTCAACATATGATTGAAAATTTTGAGGAATAAACAATGCGAGGACTGGGTTGTGAAGATGAGCTAAGAAAGGTAAAATTTGATGAGAGATTCTGAATTCAATGGACCGTCACATCCTAACTGCGTGGTGGTCTGTTTTCAGGATTTATCTCCTTATCCTGAACTGGGAAGGAAGGAAAGAAATACCTCGTTAGCAGGAGGTATCAGGCTTATCCCTTAACCTGAAGGGAAAGAAGAAATGATGGATTTCCAATGCGAGGATTGGATTCAAAAGGAAGTCCTAATCGAAACTCAGAACTTTGACTGAAAATAATAGAAGAAAAATCCGAGATGGAACTCGGATTTCCAAAGGAATAAAGGATTTCCAATGCGAGGATTGGATTCAAAAGGAAGTCCTGGTCGGAACTCAGAACTTCGACTAAAAATAATAGAAGAAAAATCTGAGCTGGAACTCTGATTTCCAAAGGAATGAAGGATTTTCAATGCGAGGATTGGATTCAAAAGGAAGTCCTGGTCGGAACTCAGAACTTCGACTGAAAATAATAGAAGAAAAACCCGAGTTGGAACTCGGATTTTCAAAGGAATTTCCAATGCGAGGATTGGATTCAAAAGGAAGTCCTGGTCGGAACTCAGAACTTTGACTGAAAATAATAGAAGAAAAACCCGAGTTGGAACTCGGATTTTCAAAGGAATTTCCAATGCGAGGATTGGATTCAAAAGGAAGACCTGGTCGGAACTCAGAACTTCGAACGAAAGAATAAAGGGAGAAGCCCGAGTGAAAACTCGGGTTTATGACAAGAGATTGAGTTTTGGAAATTTTGCCAGTGCGAGGACCAGACCTAGGATTGAGAATGACCATTTAGGGGACTGAATGATCTGATGGCACCTTATCTTGATTGGGGAGGAAATAAAATTTAAAAGAACAAATGAGAAGAGATAGAAATTGATGGGAGATTTAACGAAAGAGAAGAATCAAGGAAATTTTATGAAAATTATCTTTGTAAAAGAATTCTGACAGGTAGCATTGTTGCTCCTATGAGGGGTTTCAGGATTATCCCTTATCCTGAATGGGAAAGGAATAAAATTTAGGCAAAAATTGATGAAAAAGCTTTTGATAAAGAATTGGAAGAATCAAAATTTAATTAAGAAATAAAATTGATAAAATTTGGATGAAGAAAAAGATTTAACAGAGATTAACAAAGCTTTAAAAGAAAAAGATATTCAAGACTATCCCTTATCCTGAAGAAAGAAGGACCTCGTAGGATGAGGTTTCAGGTTTATCCCTTAACCTGAAAGGGGGGAGGCAAAGAAGAAAAAAAAAAAGAAGGAAAAAGAAATACCTCATGGGAAAGAGGCATCAGGTTTATCCCTTAACCTGAAAGGGTAGAGAAAGAAAAGAAGGCAAAAGAAATACCTCATGGGAAAAGAGGCATCAGGTTTATCCCTTAACCTGAAAGGGTAATTTTTGAAATAAGAGTTAATAAGAATTAAAAAAATGGATGAATAATAAAAATGAATAAAGTTGATAAAACTGAAAAAGATGGATAAACAAAAGATTGATAAAAGTTGAGAAAAAGAGTTTGATCCTGCCTGCGTGTGGGATCTTTTAAAATGAGAGAAGATGATGAGAAAATCATTTTGGAAAGAAGGTTTAACCACGAGGGCTAATCTTTGAAAGGGGATCATTCATGAGAGATCATCATGAGGGTTAATTTTTTGAAGCAATGATTTGAAAATCAATTTGTAGAAAATATGATCAACCCGAGGGTTGATATTGGAATGCAATGATTCAAAATCAATTTTTAGAAAATATGATCAACACAAAGGTTGATCTTTGAATGCAATGATTTGAAATCAATTTTTAGAAAACATAATCAACACCAGGATTGATCTTTGAATGCAATAAAATCGAATTTTTGGAAAATGAGATTATCACAAGGGTTGATCTTTGAATGCAAATGATTTGAAATCAAATTTTAGGAAAATATGATCAACACAAGGGTTGATTTTTTAATGTATTATTCGAAATTAATCTTTTTAGAAAATATGATCAACACGAGGGTTGATCTTTGAATGTAATGAAATCAATTTTTTTGAAAAATGAGATCAACACAAGGGATTGATCTTTGAATGAAATGAAATCAAATTTTTTTTGGAAAATGAGATCAATACAAGGGATTGATCTTTGAATGAAATGAAATCAAATTTTTGGAAAATGAGATCAATACAAGGGATTGATCTTTGAATGTAATGATTTGAAAACCAAATTTTTAGAAAATATGATCAACGCAAGGGTTGACCTATGAAATGCAATGGCTTAAAAGACCAATTTTGGAAGATATGATCAACACAAGGGTTGATTTTTAAAATGCAATAATTCGAAATCAATATGATCAACACAGGGGTCGATCTTTGAAATGCAATGATTCAAAATCAATATGATCAACACAAGGGTTGATCTTTAAAATGTAATGGTTCGAAGACCGAATTTTTTAGAAAATATTATCAACACAAGGGTTGATTTTTTTTTTTTGAAATGCAATAATTCGAAATCAATTTTCAGAAAATATGATCAACACAAGGGTTGATCTTTGAAATGCAATGTTTTGAAATCAATATGATCAACACAGGGGTCGATCTTTGAAATGCAATGATTCAAAATCAATATGATCAACACAAGGGTTGATTTTTTTTTTTTTTTTTGAAATGCAATAATTCGAAATCAATTTTCAGAAAATATGATCAACACAAGGGTTGATCTTTGAAATGCAATGTTTTGAAATCAATTTGTAGAAAAAATATGATCAACACGAGGGTTGACCTTTGAAAAAAATAGGTTGTAATAGAATATTTGAACTAGAATTTTCATGATTTTTGAAAGACCCTCATAGGTAATATCATTTCTTTCATGAATGATGTCAGGATTGTCCCATATTTTTGAAAAAGAAAAAGAATTTAATTCCCCAATATAGCAAAAAGAAGGAAGTATTGAATATCAAAAGATATAAAGAAAATCGACATTTCATTGATAAGCAAAAGTTGATGACAGAACTGAATATTTACAAGTATTTTAACTAGAAATAAATCACAAAGACTGGGCTGACTTGCCCCTACAAAGCGACTGACAGAAAGGGATGAAAGCGAAAAACTCTTGGTATTTTCAACTCTCTGAGTAGTATGGAAATGGTTCGGGCGGAACTGCAGTCTGCTCTTCTCCTTCCTCTGGCACTAGAAGCTCCTTGTCAATGTAGTCCTACACAATGTTTTTGAGGACGAAGCAGCGCTCCGTGTCATGCCCCCTTGCTCGATGAAACTTGCAGAAGCGATCTTTCCATTTCCCCTTTGGTGACAAAGGGATCATCCTGCTTTGGGAGTTTGATCATGCCTTTCTCGAGCAGGTATTGGAGAACTTCTTCGATTGGCTGGCCTAGGGGGGTAAGCTCGCGATCATAACCCCAGCCCTCATGCTTTGCTTTCTTCGGTTTGCTTGATTTCCACTGAGTACTGACTCCTGCCTGATAACTGGACTGAGCTTGCATGTTTAGGAGATCTGGATGCCTTTCTTCTTCGTTTTTGACAAAGAGATTCTTATCAAGGCAGTCTTGAACTATATTCTTGAAGGTGAAGCAATGCTCAGTGTCATGCCCTGTTACTTGATGGTATCTGCAGAACTGGTCTATATGTTTTCCCATGACTATGGAAGGGCTGGCGGCTTTTGGGAGCCTGAGTAATCCGCTAGACAACATGTATTCGAGGATTTTGTCAAGCGGCTCATCTAAAGGAGTGAAATCTCGATCCTTGCTCCAATCCTTACGCTTTGGTTCTTCTTGCTTCTTGCCTTTTTGCTGAGGACTGTATTGAACAGGTCTATCACGGTTTTTGCAATATTTCCCAATCTGGCTTTTATACTCTCTCAAGTTGCTGCCCTGGTTGTCTTGATTGCTGACCCTATTGGCTTTAGAGTTTCCTGCGCGGATGTGGCTGTGTTCAGTCATGGAGAAAGTGACGGTTGCCTTTCCTTCTGTGGGAGCTTTTTCGCAACTAGCTTCAGCTTGCTCAGATAATATCTCCACCATCATCTTTTTGAATAATTGATATATCGCAGGATCGATCTCACTTTTGCTGTCCTGAACTCCCTTTCTGACAGATTTTTGAGAATCCATTCCTTACTCTCTCCGCTTGTAACTGGGATGTTAGAGCAGTGTGATCTCTGAGCTTTGCCCGACTTAACTGATAGTGTTGATGCTCTCTGTGGATTATAAATGGGTCTTTTAGAAAAGATCTAGGAAGAAATTTTAATAAAGGAGGAATTCATAATCTGAAAATGAAAACATCCCATTACGAGGGATCGGGTTGTCACCAAAATTTACGACAACCGCACTGTTTTTCTGAAAAAGGATACAAGTAAAAATGTGAAATAAAGATAAATTTTGAAAAGGACATATCCTGACAAAAGATGTTTTTTATTGTAAATGAGGGTAAGGAATAGAATATAGAAAAGAAAATTTTTGAAGAATTATAGGCAGGATAAAAAAGAATTAGAAGAAATTAAGAGAAGAAAAAGGAAAATACACCTGGGTTTTAAAACAAGGAGGAAATTTTGAATAATATATACCCAGGGTTTTGGAAAATATAGGGAATATAAAATATCATACAATCATAGATATCCAAACAAGGATGCACAAACAGCACTCCCTAGAGGCTGACTCTAAATGCAATATTTTGAAATGGCTTGTAGGACCTTAATCCTAACTCTAGGGTTCAGATCATCTGATTCCAAGCAAGATACGCCGATATACTCAAGCCGAAGCTGGAAGTACGTGGCATAAAAATATTCCTCCGGTTCCAAGGTAATGGCTTCCCAACATTCTTGAGCACCTACCGATATACCTCGGACTATGGCCCTTAGGTACGTGGTAGGGGGGCACGAACCCAAATAAGTGGTCCAGTTGTGAGGCTCTCTCCCGAACTATGGTTCAGTGAGACAGCCCAGCAACGTGAAGACCGGGACAATATAGGTAAGGAGGTTTTCAAAATATGTTTAACATGCAAGAAATCAGATGGCTCTAATGCAAGTCCTAAAGAGATAGATAAAAATGAAGAGAAGCACACACTTGCATACATTGTTTTGCATTCAATCCCAAAAATTGAGGAGAGTTGTATTTTAGACCTAAGTCTAATGTGAGCATGGAATAATCTCCTCAATATGGTCCTACCAAACCATACTTAAATCCTATATGCAATGATGTCAGCTTTAGGGCAGAGTCTAGGCTCCCTAAGGTTTGCATGGAAATGAAGCTGACATTTGAAGAATAAAGACTTAGATAATATCAAAGCAAAGAAGAAAAGGCATTAAATTCGACCGAACGATGACACAGTCCCATCACGGTCGCCAAAACTATGATCATCGCAAAAATTTTCCTCTCGTAATATTCTCTCTCTTCCTTCTCTTTTCCTTTCCATCCTCTTATTTTCCTCCTTTTTGAAGGGAGAAAGATAAAAGACAGAAAGAAAGAGAAAAGAGAAAAGAAAGAATAGAAAAGAAGATGAATTCTTTTGCGGGTCTCACTTGACCTTAATTTTGAAAATATTTAAAATAACTCACCTCCGTTTTTGAAATATTTGCGGGAAAACTGGGAGACGGGATCCGCTCGTCGGTACGAGGTTCGACCGTTCCTGGCTCCTTTACCAGGGGTAATCGAACCAAGGGTCGAATTAATGCCTTTTGCTTTGCTAAGAAATTATCTAAGTATTTATCCTAAGTCTAGATGCACAAAGAATCATGCTTGTGCAAATGCAAAGATGTATGCTCTCTTTGAAAGTGTTTTTGAAGAATTCTCTAGTGTTTCTAAGATGAATCTGATAAAGTGAAGAAATGATTTCTAACTTAGAACTTAAGATTGAAGTTCTAAGTTTTTAGAATAATCAAGAGCTTGGGAATATGAATCTGGATTTGGAAAATGATCTTGAAACTGAGAGAAAAGAGAAGAAAGGAAATTTCAAAGTCATAAATGGACTTTGAATTAGAAATTTGAACTTGGATGAATATTTAGAATGGAATTGAATTCTATCTTTGAAATTTTTAGAAAAAAAATGGGAAAAATAGATTGGAGAAATAAGATAGAGTTGGAATTTGAATCCAAGATCTGGATTCTAAATAGGATTCAAAGTTGAATTTTTGGATTTAGGATCCGAAATGGGAATTTGATCTTGAAATCTGGAATGAAGTGGAATTGGTATGAGAAGTTGATTTGAAATATGGGATTCAAGATAGAATTTGAATCTAGAATTTTGAATGGAATTGGATTCAAGGTTTGGAATCCAAGATGGTATTTGGATCCGAAATTTTGAATGGAATTGGATTCAAGATTTTGGAATCCAAGATGAAATTTGGATCTGAAGATCCAAGATAGAATTGGATTCTGGATCCTAAAATAGAGTTGGATCTGAAGTCTGAGATCCAAAGTAGGATTGGATTCTGGATCCTAGAATGGAATTTGGATCTGTAATCTGAGATCCAAAGATGGAATTGGATCTGAAATCTAAAGAATGGATTTTGGATCTGAAATCTGAGGTCCAAAGGGGAATTGAATTCTGGATCGTAGAATAGAATTGGATCTGAAGTCTGAGATCCAGTGTAGAATTGGGTTCTGGATCCTAGAATGGATTTGATCCAAGCTTTGAAATCCAATATGAAATGTGGATCTGAGATCCAAAGGGGAAGTTGGATTCATACTTGGAAATCTGGATCCAAGTTGAGATTTAACTTTGGATTTGGGCTTTTGAAAGTCCAACTGGGACTTTTGAATTATGAATCTGGGTTTTGAAAAACCCAGATTGAATTTAAAATTTAAGAAAGGTCAAGCTTTTGAGAATCAATCTCATACTGTGGTTTTTGAATAGATAAGAAGATGAACTTGATTTTGAGAATGAGTCAAGAATTTCAAAGTTTGTAAATGGAACTTTGAGATTGAATTTTTGAATTGAATTGGAATTTTGGAATTTCAAAATTGATTTGAGAATTTGAACTATAAATGAATTTCAAAGTCAAATTTGGACTTTGAATTTGGAGTGAATCAAGAATATATATAAAGATTGAATTTTGAAATTGTAAAGTCAAATTGGACTTTGAACTTGGAATTTAAATCTTTAAAATAAGATAGAAGAATGAATTAAACTGTAGACTGAAGAAAGATATTTGAGATCACTTGGAGTTTTTGAAAAAGGAGTTTTGAAAATATGATGCAGTTCTATCCTAAATGATGAATGAATTTAAAGAATTTGAAATTGGATTTTGAAAAGCTATTTCATTCCTTGGATGAATTAAAATAAGATTGAAGATATAATACATCCTTGACTATGGTCATTGGATGTATTATATAATAATCTATGTTTAAATTCAAGTAAAGAATGAAACACATTTGGTGCTTTTATAGAATTTAAAATGAAATTAACTCTCAATATACCCTAACTATGGCCATTGGTATATATTTTGAATTAATTTTAAGTTAAATTTTGATAAAAGAAGAAAATATTTAAGGAAAATATGATGAATTTTGAAAACGGATCCAGTGTGGATCCAATGTTGTTTCGTAAAAGATAAAAATGCTAAGTTTTGTCCACACCCTGACTATGGCCATTGGTGTGGATCATCAACTTAGTATCAATTACCTCTTACGAAACAGTGCACGTGTCATTCGTGTTTCACCATTGTGAGAATAAAAGCAAAAATGCATGAAAAACAAGCAATTAATGATTTTATAATGCTCATTCATTCTATCTAAAGCAGGAAATATAGATTCTCATTAAGATCTAAATTATTACAATATACAAAATTGAATTGACAACTCAAAGTAATGATATTTTCCATATATTCCCTACAAAACATCATAGTTAGTATGGAAGCAAAAGAGAATTGTGCATTTCAAATAGGCCAAATGTGAGATGCTCATATGCCAAAATATTTATGATGGAAAAAGTAGAAAATGATATATATTTGTATACATACCTATGTATAGATACATACATGCATATATATATACATACAGTTATATATATACATATATATATGACATGTATCATTCTTTATGAAACAAGAAAGATGAGAATTGGGGGGTAGTATGGATGTTACAACTGTGCACACAGGTATAAGATGTTAACACAAGGGTGCAACCAATGTGGCGGCAACCAACACAAGGTGCTACTATTGGAAGTATGCAGGGTTGATGCAGTGACAACTCATTTATGCTTTGTTTCTCTATATTTTTATTGTGTACCTAGTACCTACTCATTAGTAATGCTTGTTTGGCCTTGATGAAAAAGAAGCATCCAAAATTATGATAGGCATGTAGATTTCAAAGATCAGTCACGATTCTAAAATTGTTCCCACCTACATCAAGCAACCGACCATATAACTAGCAATTTCACATTTTTCAACAAATAATAGAAAGCCCACACATAACCTGGACAAATCACAGCAGATTAGATAAAGAAACACTATGCAGCATGAATTTAAGATTTCTTTAAGAACTTCAAATCACGTGTTCATCAAACCTGCAAATCCTACATGTCAACTTGTAACAGTACAAAAGGAGAGGTGAACTGATGGTATATAAGTACAAGTTGTGGAAGGTGTTGTGTATTCATAGATTACAAATACAGCAAATGAAAGGTGATGGTATATACCGGATGCTTACTAAAATGAGGCAACTGCAGGAGGTGATGAAGCATTATTAGTAATGTATTCCATATGGGCCAGGAATTGGATTGCTATGGATGACAACCAGGAGGTTATCCATGGTTTTGGCCTTAATGAATTAACAGATGATGACTCTGTTTAACAATCTTCAATATTACAATATAGGTCAGTGACCAAATCTACAAATATTAAAACAGTTAAAAATCAGGAAAAAAGATTGGGTGACAAATGAAAAGTTGTTGTCATAGGCTTTATAACTCAATATCTGAAGATGTCAAAGAAATTACTCATTCTAGAATCCCTACATGGAGATAAACCAACAAAAATAACTTCAATATCCTGTCTAATAAGTAGAATAAAAACTGATCCTAAGCAATGCAAACACAATATCCCACTAAGTTTGCTCTAGAGAAATTGTTGAAAAAGAGTTCAGATAAAGGAATTCGATATACAAAGAAAAAAAAAAAACAAAATTTGTCACAGTACCAAATACATATTACAAGAATGATGAAGGATACAGAAAATATTTCAAAAAAAAAGGTAACTTAGCTGCTGATAATACTGTTGGTAAGTCTTCACCGGGGCTTAAGCTTGAATTTAAGACCATTGTGGGGCTTCACCTGTTCTGAAATCTATCTCAGTCCAAGGCACACGCTACTTTACCATCATCAATATCAGCACGCGAAAGCGCAAGAGACTTTAGAGCACAATATGCTTAGTGCACGATACCTCTATCAGGCTGCTAACATGGAAATCACCAGGATCAATCATCATAAACCCAACAATCCAGCACTGGGCCGATAATGCCCCCTTTTCTTTTCCTATTTTTTTTTTGCTAAGCACCATATATGCTCTCAACGAGAACTATACAACCCACAGAGGATATTCCAGCATTGGGAACAAACAAAGATGTTATCCACATGATTATATAAAAAGGAAACTGAAGACACGAGCAGTTGGAGGGAACTCTTAAGAACTGACAATAATTTGGAAAGGCATGGTTAACAAACAAAATCTACTGCAAGTAACTCCTATCAGCAATTAGAAGCATCAGTTCAGAGTATCATATTTCAATAGTCTGAGATGTTAAGGGAATGGAGAGGGTGGAATGGAGTAAGGGTTGTAACAAATGGCAAGAGCAGGGAATTAAATACAGATGGGTATAGACACTGGACTGTGGTTTGAAAAGGGAATACAGATCAGCATAGATCCCAACTCTGTAGGGAATCTTGGTCACATGTTGGATGCTACTCCAGCTCTGATCTGGATTTTAAAATAATGGCGTTGGATGCTACTCTAACACCCATCGTGGAAAATTCAGAAGTCCATCAATGCCTCGTCGAGAAATTCGATAAAAGCTCCAAAAAAATGCATATCCGTCTTTTCTTGAGAGCACAACACCAGACAAAGAGGGCAAAAGTGCAGTATTTCCCCCTTTCATTAATAAGCACGTCAATCCTTTGACACCGTTGTAGCTTTTGTTTTTTTTTTCTTTTTTTTTTGTTTTTTTTTGACAAGGCAAAGTCCAACACTTGTGAATCTCGTTTAAACGAAGGACTAATGAACTCTTGTTTATGGGATTATTCCCCTGTGTAAACTATACAGAGACATAAGACGTAACTAGTTTCCAAATACAGGACGCAGAGCTACTGATGAAAACAGGTATAAGCAGATAGCAACGCCATATCAAATGGCAAGAGAACAAGGATTTTGACGAAAAAGAAGGATCCTAATACTGTATTAAATCTAATGCAGTGGCGATGCTGAACTAAACACAACGTTATAAGCTCAAAGTTACAGGATCAATCAAATGAAATACGTTACTAAATTTGAAAGGAAAAAAAATGGCAGTGATAGCATAACATCAGAATAGGAAATTATTCAGAGATAAATTGCCAAAAAAAGAAAAAAAAAGAAAAAAAAATGAATATTGGAACCAGAATGTTCCGTTAATGTAGCAATGGATGGGTCGATCCTGCTATATGCAGGTCGATCCCATCCTTAATGCCTTGAGGGGAAAAACAAACTCAAAACAGGAAAGGTAATAATATGAAATTCCTATAGAAAATCAAAATAAAAGAAAAGGAAGAAATACTTATGAAAATCAGGAACAAATATGATAAGCAGCAGGAAAGGAAGGGGGAGGGGTCACTTACCTGATTTGCTTGAAATCCTGAAAGAAGGAACCCTTCCTTCGTTCTACCGTGGAAGTTTATTGTAGCTACAGGGAACTCTTCCGCTTTTCTTGCTGGAACTGAAGATCCCTTCGCCGACCAGGGGAGAGACTGTAGCTTCGCAGGGGAAAGGGAGTCGATCCTTTCAGCTAATTGGGGAAGAAGACCGATTCATACGTGAAGAAGAAGAGGGGGAGAAACAAGAAGAAGAAACAGAAGAGGAAGGAAGAAGGGGATGCGTAGGGGCAGAAGACGAGTCGAGAGGAAGGAAAGGGAGCGTGATGGTGGATTGTCAAGGAGAAGGAGGATGCGGGGGTTAATGGATGATGGAATGGGGCGTCCTGCATCCCCTTTTAAGGAGGAAGAGGGGAAGGCTCGGGAAGAGGAGGTTAGAGATGAAGGGCGATTTCGAGGATGGATGGTTTTGGGCGATGGAGGAGAGAGAAAGAGAGAGAGGGAGAGAAGCGATTAGGGTTTCTGAGGAAGAGCCCAGAGAGAAATCGGGCGAGAGAGGAAAAAGGGAGGGTTTAGAAGGGTTATTTGTAAAAAAAATTGGTTTTTTCAAAAAGAGGCTCCCTTAACAAAAAATTTCATAAACATGGTTTAAAAATGATTTTTTTAGCAAAATCGATTTTAAAAAGTTTAAACTCATTCATTTTTCTCGAAATTTTCCATTTTTTTGGTTTTTTGTTTTATTTTTCAATTTTTTTGTATTTTTAGAATAAAATCCTAAAGTTTATGAGAAAACAGAGGTTAAAACTAAAATTTTTTTTTGTGTTTTTGCAAAAATATTTACAAGAAGGAAATTTTCTGAAAATTTAAAAACTATTTTGAGAAAATTTCTTCAGAAATGGGTTTTGATCCAGATTTTGAGGAAATATGGATTTAAAGTGCTGGATTCGGATTCGGAGTTGATTTTGAATATATCAATATGGATTTTAATTCAGAGAATCTGAAGAAATGACTTGATTTTCTCAGAAAACGGGGTTAGGGGCAAAAAGGGTCATTTTTACAAAACTTTGAAAATTTTGGGGTGTTCACAGTGGGTCAGCTATAACAATTTCTCTTTGGACTTTCAGCTCTTCTTAACTGCTCTGAATAAGGAAGATGAACCTATCATGTACTATCAGGCAGCTACTTCCACTAAATGGGTAGAAGCCATGAATGATGAAATGCAAGCCTTACATGAATGTGGAACCTGGGAAATCGTTTCTAGACCACCTAACAAAAATGTTGTTGGATGCAAATGGGTCTACAAAATAAAGTATAAACCAGATGGAACCATTGAACGATACAAAGCGAGACTGGTTGCAAAAGGATTCACTCAAGAAGTAGGACAAGACTATGATGAGACATTCAGTCCAGTGGTGAGAATGGGAACGATTCAAATTATTCTTTCCTTGGCCGTTGAGCATGGATGGAAGTTGAGTCAGCTTGATGTAAAAAATGCATTTTTGCATGGGGATTTGAAGGAGAAAGTCTATAAGGAACAACCCCCTGGATATCAAGAACAAGACTGTAAAACACATGTGTGCAAGCTAAAAAGAGCAATCTATGGCCTAAAACAAGCATCTCACTCTTGGTTTGACAACTTCTCCCTTGAGATTCAGAAACATGGATTCTCACGCTCTCTATTGGATCACTCATTATTCATTTTTAGAAGTAAGAATGTGATCACTCTATTGTTAATTTATGTTAATGATATAGTTATCATAGGAAACTCTGAAGATCACAGAAGTAAAAGATCTATTAGGTCAGAGATTCAAAATGAAAGAACTCGAAGCCTTGCGCTATTTTCTTGGCGTAGAAGTGGATAGCCGAGCTCATGGCTTGACTCTCACTCAGCACAAGTATACGATAGATGTTCTCGGCAAGGCAGGTATGAAAGACTGCAAACCTTTAGCCACTCCAAGTGTGCTCCACCAAAAATTATGTGCTCATGATGGAGACTTGTATGAAGACCCCACTAGGTATCGCAGTCTAATAGTAATGTTACAGTATCTCACATTTACTCGACCTGATATTGTTTATTCAGTCAATCAAGTGTCTCAATTCATGCATGCACCACGTACTGGGCATATGGAGGCGGTTAAGAGGATACTCAGGTATTTGAAAGGGACCATTGAAGATGGGTTGATATATTCTTCACAGTCGTCTGACAAGAATGTAAGTGAACTTATTGTATATTGTGATGCAGACTGGGCAGAAGATCCTGATGAGTGAAGATCTACATCAGGATATTGTGTTTTTATTGGGAGAAACTTAGTCTTTTGGAGTAGTAGAAAACAAAAGGCTGTTGCTAGATCAAGCACTGAAGCTGAGTATAGATCCATGGCTACCGCTATTGCCGAAGTCACATGGGTCAGGCACTTACTTACTGAAGTGGGAGAAACGATCTCTCTGTCTACCTTATTGTGTGACAATCAAAGTGCTCTCAATATGTCATTCAATCCAGTACACCACAGTCGCGCTAAGCATATTGAGATCGACCAACATTTTATGAGACAAAAGGTTGAAGAAAAAGAGATTGAGCCTGAATTTGTTAACACTGAAAGACAAGTTGCAGACATTTTTACCAAGGGCTTGACAAAAGATCATTTTTGGACGCTTAAAGGCAAGTTGTTCATGGTTCAGAACCATGATCAACTTGAGGGGGGGGGGGTGATAAAGTGGTGTTTTGGGTCTGAATATCATACCAGACCCGAATCCACCTGTATAGCCTTTACGTACAACTTTATATTGTTTTATTTCATTTCGGGTCTGGATATTATACTAGAACCGGACCCATATTGTACACTCAAAACATATTAATATAACCTCTTTAGGTCACGATTTCACATTATTGAAATCATGACAGCTGCGACCCCTTTCTTCTTCTATTCCTTTTCTCTTTCTTAACGCAGTTCCTGTGAAGATTCTAACAATACATACGTATATTTACCTATATATACATATATGAGTATATATATGTATAAAATATAATATATATATATATATATATATATATATATATATATATATATATATATTTGACTGTTTTCTATTGCAATAGGTTTTTCCCTTGTAGGAACAGTTTTAATCTTTTTACACGTATGTAATAAGTACAAACCATTGGAGGCAGACTTATCTTTTTTTTTTTTTTTTTTTTTTTTTGTAACTCTGCCTGTGTATAACTGTTTAGTTATACACTGTCGGTCCCAAGCCCGGATAAAGGAGGGTTGCGGTAGGCCAGTGATAGCCTGCATAAAAACTTTGTCATACCCTATGAATATGAACCAATATGAAAATTTTGTTGGGGTGTTCCCTACCGAGCGACGCGCTGTACTCTATGGGCAAGGGTTGCTAGGTTGTCGCCCAGAAGCGACGCGTCACACCGGCGCCCAGGTGTGGTGTCAAATAGGCAACTTGTTGGATGGGTGGGGGTAAAGAAGATAGTTCAAGACCATAAAATTAGGTTAGCCACTTGGAACATAGGGTCTTTAACTGGTAAGTTGGTAGAGTTAGTAGATGTTATGTGTAGGAGAAAGATTGATATTTTATGTCTACAAGAGACCAAATGGGTAGGTGAGAAAGCAAAAGTGATAGAACCTTGGAGATATAAGATTTGGTATACAGAAATAAATAGGAATAGGAATAGGAATGGAGTAGGGATTGTTATTAGTCGTGAGTTTATAGATAATGTAGTTGAGATTCGTAGGAAGGGTGATAGGATTTTACTTATTAAATTAGTATTAGGTACGAATATTATTAATATTATTAGTGTTTATGCACCTCAAGTAGGTTTAGATGATTCCATTAAGCGTCAAATTTGGGAAGATTTAGATGGAGTAGTACAAGGGATATCCTATAGAGAAAAGTTTTTCATCGACGGTGACCTTAATGGACATGTAGGCACTAGTAGGGATGAATTTGAGAGTATTCATGGAGGCTATGGTATAGGAGAAAAAAACGAAAGTGGAGAAAGAATTTTAGATTTTGGTTTGTCCTATGATATGATCTTAACAAACACTTGATTTAGGAAGATAGAGTCTCACCTAGTAACATTTAAAAGTGGGGTTAATACTAGTCAGATAGATTTTTTCTTACTTAGAAAGAGAGATAAGGGTTGTTGCATCGATTGTAAGGCTATACCGGGAGAAAGTGTAGCTACACAACATAGAGACTTAATTTTAGATCTTAGAATTAGAAAATGCCACAAAAGGGATAGAATAGGATAGATCCTAGAATTAAGTGGTGGGCACTGAAAGGAGCTAAACAAGGAATGTTTGTAGAGCAGGTAGTTAAGGAAGTTGATTGGTGTCTCGAAGAGGATTCAGAATCAATGTGGAATAAGATAGCGGGTGGCATGAGAAAGGTGGCTAAGGAGGTATTGGGTGAGTCTAAAGGCGGTGCACCGCTAGGAAAGGATTTGGGTGAGTCTAAAGGTGGTGCACCGCTAGGTAAGGATACATCATGGTGAAACGAGGATGTCAAATTAGCTATTAAGGTTAAAAGAGAGTATTATAGAAATCTAAGTAAGAGTCGTGATAATAAAAATTTTGAGAAGTATATGATAGCAAAAAAGGAAGCTAAAAAAGTTGTTCGAAACGCGAGGGCTAAGGTATATAAGGAGGTTTATGACAAGTTGGATACCAAAGAAGGCGAGAAGGATATTTATAGGCTTGCAAAGATGAGAGATAGGAAATCGAAGGATTTGGGTATGGTTAGATGTATCAAAGATGAAACGCAAAGGGTTTTAGTCAAAGATGAGGAGATTAAGGAGAGATAGAAAGATTATTTTGATAAGCTATTTAATGGAAGTCATGCTCAGGATCTTGGAGACTTCTCCATTCCTTTTCATGAGATGAATCATGACTTCATGCGCAAGATTCAAAAGAAAGAAATTGCAGAGGCTTTGAAGAAAATGAAATCAATAAGGGCAGTTGGACCAGATGGTATACCTATCGAGGCTTGGAAAAGAAAGGTTTAAAATGGTTGACAAATCTTTTTAACAAGATTTGGCAAGCAAATAAGATGCCTAATGAGTGAAGGAAGAGTACTTTGGTGCCTCTATATAAGAATAAGGGTGATATACAAGATTGCACAAACTATCGTGGTATAAAACTCATGAGTCATACTATGAAACTTTGGTAAAGGGTGATTGAGTATAGGTTAAAAAAGGTTGTCACGATATCAAAGAATCAATATGGTTTTATGCCTGAAAGATCAACTATGAAAGCTATACATCTTCTTAGACAACTTATTGAGAGATATAGAGAAAGGAACAAAGATTTACATATGGTTTTTATTGATTTGGAGAAGGCATACGATAGAGTATCTAGGGATGTTCTCTGGTGGACAATGATGAAGAAAGCTGTTTCTCTCAAGTACATTAGTATAATTAAAGATATGTACGAAGGAGTAGTAACCAATGTCCGCACTTGTGGGGGGGTGACAACCAATTTTCCTACAACGGTTAGGTTACATCAAAGATCTGCTTTAAGCCATTTCCTATTTGCTATAGTGATGGATGAGCTTACAAGATCAATTCCAGAAAATATGTCGTGGTGTATGTTGTTTGCTAATGATATTGTTTTGATTGATGAGTCTAGAGCTGGGGTTAATGCTAAGTTAGAATTATGGAGACCGACATTAGAAGCAAGAGGTTTTAAGTTGAGTAAGAGTAAAACAGAATATATGGAATGTCAGTTTAGTAAGCAACGAAGTAGGGATGAGAGTGTAGTGAAGCTTGGTGAACAAGAAATACCGATGGATGATTGTTTCAAATATTTAGGATCTATCATTCAAAAGTATGAAGAAATTGATGGAAATGTAAATCATAGAATAAAGGTTGGGTGGATGAAATGGAAAAGTGCAACTGGAGTGTTGTGCGATCATAGAATGTCATTGCGGTTGAAGGGCAAGTTTTATAGGACGACTATTAGGCTTGCTTTACTATATGGTACGGAATGTTGGGCTGCCAAGAGACATCATATTCAAAAAATGAGTGTAGCTGAGATGTGTATGCTTAGATGGATGTGTGAAAATACAATAAAAGATAAGATTCAGAACGAGGAGATACGTAAGAAGGTAGGTGTTGCATCCATTGAAAATAAGATGAGAGAGAATCATTTATAGTGGTTTGGACATATTCGGCGAAGGCCTAATGATGCTTCAGTCAGAAGGATGGAGAAATGGGAAAATATATTAGTTAAAAGAGGTCGGGGTAGGCTTAGGAAGACTTGGATGCAGATGATAGGAAAGGATATGAATGCTTTAAACCTCACTGAGGACATGGCATTGGATAGAAATGATTGGAGGAGAAGGATTCATGTGGAAGACCCTGAATGATTTTCTTTTTGGTTCATATCGCCGACCCCAATTGTTTTGGGATGAAAGCGTAGTTGTTGTTGTTGTTGTTTATTTTTGTCATTTTTGCATTGTACAAGGGCATATTGGGGCTTTACCAATATAGTCGTTGGGACTTCCCCAACGACTATATTTATAGCTGTTGAGAGCATCCCAATGACTATATGGAGCCCCACATAGCCTATATAAAGGGGGTTAAAACCCTTTCTATATCAATTCTTAAGCATTTTTTATTAATAAAATCTCATATTTTTTATATTCTCTTGTGATTGCCCTCAATGGCTATTGTATGCACTTTGTGTGCTTTTGTATTGTCCATTTATGGACTTGTGGTTGCATACTTTGTTCTTTGTTCTTTGTTCTTTGTTCTTGTATGCCCTTAGAGGCTTTATTATCGTTTATGCTTGTTTCATTACAGAATTCTCATGTACGAAAATGTATTCATGAAAAAAATGCAAGCCATACCCTTTGGATAAAGAATTTTTTTTCCTATAAACCACTTGAGTTAGTGCACTTCGAGTTTCTGCTTCCATTACCTCTAAAGATGGATATATGAATTGTCATATTTGTTGATTATTATTTTAGATACATTTGGATATATTTTCTTAGGTATAAATCCAAAGTTTTGGGAACTTTTAAAAAGTTTCACAATCTTGTTAGAAATCAATTTAATTCTAACGTATCTAAATTTTGTTATGATTCTCAAGAGGAGAATTTTTATCAATTGAATTTAAAAATTATTTGGATTCACATGGTATTTTTTTACCAAAAATCGTGCCCAACTACCCAACATCATAGTCATAATATTTAAACTACAAAGACTTCCAATTGCACTCTAGGTTCCAAAATATTTTTGGGCTAATGTTGCCCTTACCGCAATTTACCTTATAAATAGAATGCCCTGACATATTTGCAAAAAATAACAACTCATGAAAAAACTTTGTAAAATGGCTCCCGATGTTTGGTTGCAAATTTTTGTAGTGACAAAAATGATAAATTCTCTCCCAAGGCCACACCTTGTGTTTTCTTAGAGTATTCCAAAAACCAAAAAGGTTATTGATATTACGATCCTAAAAATGATAAACCTCGTCTTGAGAAATGCTTTGAAAAGAAAAGTATTTTTATTCTAACATGCCCAAGGAAAATACCAGAGTATTCTTTTCTTTTAGACTTACTGTCTAAAGATAGTGATGTTCATTATGATGAAACTGATATCATTGATTGTGATGAGAATGTTGTTGATGTGGAACCTCAGGGTGATGTCTAGGATAATAATGATAGCATCGAATGTTGATATCAAGCAACCTGCTTTTAAATACACTAGGCATAGAAACTAAAGGCAACAAAGTGCACTTGAAAAATTTTCTCAGTTAGAAGAAACTAAACCCCTTAGTACTACATTCTAATAGAATATCCAAACCACTTGATGGGTTCATGCCATATAACTCCCTCTGCCCATAGTATAGAGCACGTCTAGCTCATATCCACTCATATTTTGAGCCAAAATTTGTAGCCCAGCCAAGGGCTGAGGCCATTAGAATTAGTCTTGAAAAAATCCAACACATGGGAATTCAACCAAAGAAACCCATAGGGTGTGCATGGGTCTATAAGGTAAAGCCTAAGAGTGACATCCTTAGAAATACACAAAGATATATTGGCAGCAAAAGGATATTCACAAGAGTATAGAATAGATATGATGAAATATTTGTCCCGGTCACTAGGATGACCATTGTTACAAGTCTTATAGCGGTGGCCTCAGTTAGAAACTGGTTTATATACTAGATGGACATTAAAAATGCTTTCTTGAATGAGATTGACAAAAGAAGCATATATAAATCTTTCACATGGATTTGAAATTCCTCATGAAAAGGTTCTTTGTTATAAAAAGCCTTGTATGAATTAAAGTAAGCTCCCAAGGCATGGTATGACAGGTTTAGCAACATTAAGATAGATCTTAATTAAAGATCATGTTATATTGACACTCTTTTATTTGTTAAGTCTTCCAGTGCAAGTATGATTGTTCTTCTTCTGTATTATCAGAAGATGAGATAAACAAAAAGCAATATGATGTTTAAAATGTTCTCAAAAATAATTATGAAGTTACCAATGTAGGTTTTCTAAGATATTTTCTTGGAATTGAAGTTGCTCACTCTCAACATGGATGTTTGTTGTCTCAGATTAAGTTTGTTGTAGAGATTATTTTCAAATCTAGATTTTTTTTTTATGAAAAGAGAGTAGATAATCCAGAGATTATTAATGCTAAAATGAATCGACATATGATTGGAGGCTCGCACATATTTTTTGATCACCAAACCAGACATATCTCATATAGTGCATACGGTGAGTCAATGCCAGCATTTTCCTACCACAATACATGAGTTTTTTTTTTCATTTCCAAAAAACCTTTTATTTTTAAAAGATTAAGAAATACTAGATATATTAAAAATTCTATTTCTAAAAGAATTTTCTGGCCTTCCTCTATTTTTTAGATATAACTGATTATACTAATTATGATTGGGGGGATCCTAATGAGTAACACTCAAATACTATTTTTTGTAGTTTTCTAGGTGACTTCATGGTTTTGTGAAAATGCAAAAAGCAACAAAAAGTGTCGCCCTCATCAATCAAAGAGAGTGCATTAGAGCCAATGGCAACTACAACTTTGAAGATTGTGCAGTTGAAACAACTACTTGATGCTGTGACGGTTGAGATGACTACTTAAAGCTTTATAGTTCATATGATGGAATCTTCAAGCTTGCATTGGGATAACAAAAATGCAATCTATATTGCTAGCAATCATATGTTTCATAAGCAAACCAAGTACATCGAAATAAACTATCATTATTTTCGAGAGTACTTAAAAAAGATCATATCTTTTTATCCTATGTGATCTTAGATTATCAATTGGCAGGCTTCTTCACTAAAGTTTTTTCCTCTACATGGTTTAGTTTTCTCAGCAGCAAACTATCAATTCTTACATTGTAAGTTTGAAGAGTGTGCGTATATATATGTAGGGTAATGTTCGCTACCCTCGTGGGTAAGGAACCCCTTAGTGAAAAAATGTAATATTTTCAGTTTTTTGGCACATCTGATTCTCTAGATGTGATCTACATATTCAGTTTAGTAGAAACTGACCTTTGGATCATGTTTTCTGTCGTATGTCAGATTTTACAAGGGTTGACAAATCAATGGAAATTTTTCAAACCTCAAAAGAACATATTTTTACATCGAAAAACTATGATCTAAAGGTCGATTTCTACTATTTTGACCATGTCGAACACATCCATAAGGTCAGATTTAGTAAAACAAAACTCCCCCTATGAGTTCGAACTAAGGGGTTCCTTACCCACAAGGGTAGCAAATGCTATCCCTATATATATATATATATATATATATATATATATATATATATATATATATATATATATATATATATATATATATATATATGTGTGTGTGTGTGTGTGTGTGTGTGTGTGTGTGTGTGTGAGTAATTTGTTCCTCCTAACAGTAGGAGGGTGTGGACAGTCTCAATTTTTCATTTTCTCAATACTTTTTGTGGAATCTGACCTTACTGATGTGATCTACATGGTTTTTGTCTAGTAGGAATCAGCTTTTGAATAATCTGATTACTACATGTGAGCAGGTTTTTATAAGGATTCAAAAATCAGTGGCACAGAATTTTTACAAATATGAAAGCTCATAAAATCATATTTTTTCCTCAAAAAAGCAAGATCCAACATACGATTCCTAGCAAATGAATTGTGTTGAAGACATCTATGGGGTCTGATTTATCAATCATCGCTAGAAACATTGAAAATCAGTAGCATCACACCTTATGGACAGTCAGGAGGAACAATTCCTCTCACACACACACAGATATATATATATATATATATATATATATATATATATATATATATATATATATATATATATATATATATATATATATATATATATAGAGAGAGAGAGAGAGAGAGAGAGAGAGAGAGAGATAAAAGCATGCTAAATAAAACATGCTAAATGGGTTTTCTGGGTTTTTTGCATTTTACTTTTAAATTCTGACCATAGAAATGTGATCTACATACTTGATTTTACAGGGATCAGCTCTTGAAGCATTCGATTTCAACACATGAGTGGGTTTTTATAAGGTTCAAAAAATCAATGGTACAAAATCTTTGTAAATTTTTAGGCTCCAAATATTGTTTTCTCGTCGAAAACACATGGTCCAAGTGTCAATTCTTAGTAAATTCACCATGTTGAACACATCTATGGGGTCAGAATCGTGAAAAGAAAGCACTAGAAAGGCCGAAAAACCCATTTAGCATGTTTGCACTTCTCTCTCCCTATATATATATAGATGGAAAATGTATGGTGGTTTTGTATCATGAATGGATACGGTGGTAGATACTCTTATTTAGATGTATTTAACCACCAAATGGTGGATCTAACACATCATCTTGGAGTCAACTTTAATGCATGAAAATAGGAAATACAACATGCTAAGCATGATCCAAAGGTTAGGTTTTGCTTTTAGAGCTTAGATCTTTGTAATCAAGAGTGCACCACCAAAAGTTACCACCAGAGAAGCACCCTATATATATATATATATATATATATATATATAGAGAGAGAGAGAGAGAGAGAGAGAGAGAGAGAGAGAATATGAGAACTAATGTGTGAACCGCTATTTTCATGGATATTTTGTTCTTTTCTCTTGAATCTAACCGTACAGATGTGATCTACATCATAATCTTCATAAATATTTAAGCATTCAAAAATCATATTTTTTCATCGAAAATACATATTCCAATGGTTGGTTCCTAGCAAATTCACCATGTCAAGTACATCCACATGGTTGGATTTGCAAAAGAAGTGTTGGAAATGTCCATATTTCTAGTTCTCATATTCTAATTATTATATATATATAGGGTTAATATTGGCTACTAATGAAGGCAATGAACTAATGAGCTAGAAATCATAGGTGCAAGTTGTATCAACTCAATCTAACCACATAGATATGTTCAACATGGTTTGTTTGCTAAGGATCAAGCCTTGGATCGTGCTTTTCTAATGTAAAAATGTGGTCTTTTGAGTTATGAAATTTTGGCACATTGTGGGTCATTGATTTTTAGATCACATCCACAACATTTGATCTAAAAAAATGAAAAATTTTGAAGAAAAAAGTGATTTATACTCGTCAGTTTTGTACCTTCATTAGTAGCCAATATTTACCCATATATACATACATAGAGAGAGAATTTGAACCATGGATGCCAGTTGAGGAAGCGATACGGGAAGCGGGAAGCGAGATACTTTCAAAATTTTAGGAAGCGAGAAGTGTGGGACCACTTAGGAGTGAATCGGGAATCGTCTCGGAAGTGAGGGGGAAGCAAAAAAAATAAAAAATAAAAAATAAAAATAAAAATAAAATTACAAAAAAAATTGGAAAAATGGGGAAAGCGTGGGAGAAGCGTGTTTCCCATTAAAGGGAAGCACACTTCTCATAAAAGGGAAGCATGCTTCCCATTTAAAAAGGGTGCTTCCCCGCGTGTTTCAGAAGTGGAACGTTCCGCGCTTCCCCACTTACCTAGGCCCTTCCGGTAACTCTGATTTGAACTATGTTATCATCGACCAACAACAAGCAACACTTGGCCGTCTAATTTTCCTCAACATTGAACTGTAATGAAATAGCGGAAAATACAAAAACAATGCCACTAAACGCTTTACAAGATTAAAATCACAATGTGCACAAGCACAAGTCCACTGATAGAACAAAACAATAGCCAACAAGAGGCAACAACACAAGCAGTAAGTACATATAAAACATTAAAGAACTAAATAAAAAATACAAAATATAAAAAATATTCATCTTTATTGAGCATAAATGTTTAAGAGAAGCATTAGATAACATGTTTGATAAGAGGTCCCTTATATACACAAAGGAAGAGTCAAAAGGGAGCTCGCATAGAGTCGTTGAGAGCTCCCAACGACTCTTAAGAGCAAAAGACCTTAATATCCTTGGTCTTTGGGATAAAGACAATAAAAAAATAAAAATAAAGAAAAATGGAAAATTCGTCACTAAACGACAGAACCTATTATATAAGGAAAAGATGAAAATACCCCTAGAGGGTGTAAATAAGTATATATACATTATATATGCACATCTTAACACCCCCACCTCAAACTTGTGGTGAGTTATACCAAAAGATTGGAAATACAAAAGAGAATCAAGGGAAAGAATCCAAGTCTTGAAGGGAAAACTACATTTTTATGGCATATCAGAGAATTTTGCAAATACAAGTCTTCAAATGTCTTTATTGGTGATCATCCTCAAACGCTTTCATCGGCTATCACCATGATGCATTGAAGGTATTTCTTTCTCAATCCATCACATCTTTAAAAACCTATAGAGAAAACAAACCAAAGGGTTCCAAGTACACAAGAAAAATATCTTATCTCAATAGTTATAAAGTTTTAAAACCAATATATTTTAAAATAAAAATAGGATTTTCAAACAAAATAGTAATAATTTTAGAAACATTAGATAATCATTAAGAAAGACAAGAGGAGTATTCCTCAAGGATGATTTTTTATGAAATCGAACCATAATCATAAATCAACATATTTTTCAAGAAAACATAACATTGATCATAAGAAATTTTGATTATTAAAGGATATATGATTGATCAAGAAGAGATAAAAATTATGCATAAATAATATTCTAAACATTTCAATCATACATATAAAAAAGGTCTAAAAAAGAGTTAATTAACTTCATGAATACAATAATGTGAACAAAATAATCAATATGAAACACACATATATCCAACATGCAATTAAAACATATTTAATGCACATAAGATGACAATAAAAATAACATTTTTTAGCAATAAAACACATAATTTTAATGTAAATAATCAAATAGCCTTCAATTACGAATAAAAATGTCCACCAATATCAAGTGGACAACACAAGTGTTTTCGTAAGGAATACACTCTCAACACTCACAAAGAGGAACACACAAGAAGGCTCACAATATAAGGAATAAATTTTTTATCAAACATTACAAGTATGCAAAATCCATGAAATCTTTATCAATAAACATGTTTCCCTGTATAAGGAAAGGCAAGTAGAAAATATTTTGAAATTTCAAGGAGAGATTCTAAAAAATCCCTTATTAAAGGGAATGATACTTGCAAATTAATACTAATTTGCAAAAAATATGAAGAGATTTAAATTCTCACAAATATCAAGAAGTGATATTTTGCAAATTTCAATACTGGTTTGACAACTACAATCAATCACCTCACTAGGCCTCCAAACCTCAAACATCAAATATCAAATGTATTAGCGACTAGAACAAGAGCATAATCATCATGCCACTAAAGGGTAAAAGACACACACAAAGGTGTGTATAAACATTTCTTGTTTACATATAATGACACTTAAAAACATGTGTATCAACGAATAGAACAAGAACATAATTCTAATGATGCTATAAAATGACACACAAATGTGTGAATAAACATCTCTTGTCTATATATAATGACACTAAAAAATCAAGTGTATCAGCGACTAAGTCAAGAGTATAATGCCAATGTGATAAAATCACACACGAAGGTGTGAATAAATATCTCTTGTCTACATATAATGACACTGAAAAATCAAGAGTATCGACCACCAGATCAAGAGTAATAATGCCAACGATAAGCTAAAATCATACACAAAAGTGTGAATAAACATCTCTTGTCTACATATAATTAGGGGTGGCAAAATCTGACCCAACCTGCCAACCCGATTCTTAGCCGGGTTAGGGTTTGGCTTAAACGGGTTTGTGTCGTAAATGGGTCGACCCACCTAACCCGTTTATTAAACGGGTCGTGTTCATGTGAGAGGTATGCCAACCCGCCAACCCGTTTAATAAACGGGTTAGGCGGGCGGGTAGGTGACAAGACTTGAGAGCAATAGCATTAAATGTTCTCATCTAAAAAAAGCGTTAATTTTTTTTAACATCAAATCAAGCTAAAAGTATAACTCTTTTAGTGAAGTCTCACTGCAAAGGTGACAAGACTCAAGAGCAATAGCATTAAATGTTCTCATCTGAAAAAAGCGTTAATTTTTTTTAACATCAAATCAAGCTAAAAGTATAACTCTTTCAGTGGAATCTCATTGCAGAGGTGACAAGACTTGAGAGCAATAACATTAAATGTTCTCATCTGAAAAAAGCGTTAATTTTGTTTAACATCAAATCAAGCTAAAAGTATAACTCTTTTTAATTTCTTCTTACTTAAAATAACTCTCCCTTCTTATTTTCTGCTTGCAACATCTTTTAACGGAGAGATATAATCGTGTCGTGTTGACCCTACCAGTTTATTAAACGGGTTAATTGTGTCGTGTCGGGTTACCCATTTAATAAATGGGTCGTGTTCGTGTTTACCACATCTGACCCGTTTAATAAACGGGTTGTGTTCGTGTTGAGGTATTCTGACCCGCCAACCCACCGACCCGACCCGATTGCCACTCCTACATATAATGACAATAAAAAATCAAGTGTATCAACAACTAAATCAAGAGTATAATCGCAATGCCAACAATAGGCTAAAAACATACACGAAGGTGTGAACAAACATCTCTTGTCTACGTATAATGATACTTAGATAAGATGCATAATAGGAGGAAAAACAAAAGGTAAGAGAGCTTGTAATGAAAATGCACTAATATTATCAATAAAAATATTAATTTTAATTATCTTTCAAAACATCATGGTTTTAAAAATAGATAGCCATCACAGATAAACAGAGTTACAAGCGTCCATAATAACAATGGTCATACAACAAATGAGTGATACAATACACTCAGATCCAGAGATCAAACAATTGTCAGTTAGAGCCAAACCATAAGTTAACAATCTAAACTTACATAAAATGAGATTCACACAACTCACCCCAACATCTCTAAATAAAAAATAACAAGGCCAAGAGAAATGATACATCATATAAAATTTTATGATGGACACAACAAATGTCATAAGGCAATAAATACTCACAAAAATCATTTTACAAACAAGTGAGTTCAAATATAAGAACCGATTTGAAAAAAAATAAAGTTTCAAATCAAATCCAATAACAGTAAATGAAAAACTTAGACTTAATATAGTGCAATCATATGCACATGCAATCATAAGCATTGTTAATATAAGCAAACTATATAGAGAGATAACTCAATCTAGATTACAAGTCTACTATGAGACAATCAATGTCATTAAAGAGACCAAAACATATATAGAGATTCTCAAAGAACCATATAAAAAACCAAGTGCTTACACAAGTACAACTAATCATGTATTCTCACAAAGAGATCAAAAGAACTCATGTAAATGCAATAATCTAAATAACTTAAAGGTACATATCTTATGCAAAAGACATGCATAGGAACAAATTTAAGCATATATGCAAGTGATAGATTTAAGGCATTAAGGGCATAATATAAAACTTTATGTTTTCTAAATAACAAGTATGCAATGAATCAAGAGTCTTTAATCAAGAATACACGTCCACCAAAGATCTAAGTGGACAAACACGTCCATCAATAATGAATAATTACTAAAGTGAACCATGAGAGAAATCCATAAAAACACAGAATGTTTTCATAATTCTCAACTTAATATTTTATTAAAAACTAAGTATGCAACACAATATTTAAATCATACGCAAAGTATGTAAAATAATGTCATGATACTAATAACATAATCATAAGTACCACAAAAATGATCAACAATATAAACACTTAACATCACAACTATTGTCCCACAAAAGACCCTTAAAAAACATTTATTAAAGAAAATGACTTCTAGTAAGAAATTATGCTCAATACCTTATGCACAAACAATCTTATTCATCATGTAGGGTAATTATATGTGCATAAGGATCAAATATCAATCAATTTGAACACTTCATATGTTACTTTCAATACACCAAGAGTAAAGAGAAATATTAAACACAAGTTCAAGCAAAATTTCATAAAATTATACTTGTGAAATACACAATATCATTATTTTGAAATGCCTCAAATTATTTTAAAATATATAATAATTTATCAAAAAAGAACAAAACCAAGTTCAACAATACGAACATGATTTGACATTTATTATCATGACTTATTCAAATAAAACATCTAAATGCCAACAATACATACTCAAGCATACACGATTGTATACATATATATCAAATAGAGCAAGTTTTGAGAAATTAAGATTCAAACATGATTTCAAAACATACATATATCTAATTTCTCAAAAATAAACAAATAAATCCTATAGGATATTTAATAAAAAAACAAGTCCAACAATGATTAAAAAACCATTTAAAGAGATTTTTTTGTTTTAATAATGTATATATATATATATATATTTAATAATAAAGAAAATAAGTGTTTTCTCATGCATAATGCATGAAATAGATAACACAAGAAATACTTAAAGATATAAGATATACACGAGGTCTATATTTCCCTTGAATCCACGATCATGAATTCTTCACGAAGCATGAACTCGAACTAAAGAATCCCAAGACCCAAAAGAGGCAAAATGCTAAGAATTTTTTTTGCTCTGATACCATGTAATGAAATAGCGAAAAATACAAAAACAATGTCACTAAGCGCTTTACAAGATTATGATCACAATGTGCACAAGCACAAGTCCACTACAGGACAAAACAATAGCCAACAATGGGCAACAACACAAGCACTAAGTGCATATAAAACTTTAAAAAACTAAATAGAAAAATACAAAATGTAAGGGTTGGCGGGTCAACATACCTCAACACGAACCCAACCCATTTATTAAACGGGTCGGCTGTGGCAAACACGAACCTGACCCATTTATTAAACGGGTTGGGTCGGGTCGGGTAAACGGGTTGGCGTGTTGGCGGGTTGGGTTCAGGTTGGGGGGTTAGCGAGCGGGTTGGCGGGTCGGGTTCGGGTTGACCCGCCCGCCTAACCCGTTTATTAAACGGGTCAGCCGGGTTGGCGGGTTGGCATACCCCTAACACGAACCCGACCCGTTTAATAAACGCTTTAGGCGGGTCGACCCGTTTACGACACGAACCCGTTTAAGTCAAACCTGAACCCGCCTAAGAAGCGGGTTGGCAGATCATGTCAGATTTTGCCACCCCTAGTGTCAGTTGTCTTCCATTGTAAGTCTTGTTCAACACATAGAAAAACAACAAGTGATCCTTCGTGTTATCCTCTTCTATGTTCAAAAAATGGCCTCACTAGCAACCATCAACTAGGGCATGGTGAAAACATTGGTTGGTCAGCCATGGAAAAGAAGATGCAATCTTTAAAAAATAAATAAAAAATAAAAAAATAGGTTCAAGCCTCTAAAAATTTTTGGAAACCCATGGCTTCCACAACAGGGAAATGAGAGAGAGACGAAATGCTACCGACCAATGTAAAGCTAGGGTTTTGGTAATGTGGAAAGGGCATGACGACACCCAGCTCAGTGCCCTCAATAGAACAAAGATAAGAGAGAGAGGGTTTGGTGTCCTTAACATAACAGAGATGAAAGAGGGAGAGAGAGGGATCAGTGTCCTTTGATGTAGATCAAGATCCAACGTCAATTATCCTCTGACAGGTGAAGTCCTCAAGAGAGAGAGAGAGAGAGTAGAAGGGGAGATTGCAGAGAGAGTAGGAGGGGAGATTGCAGAGATAGCGAGAAAGGGGTTGTGAAACTGTAAACGATGTAGTATGGAATATTTTTCTCTTCTTCTACCTCTTGTACATGCAATTAGCCAATTCATAAGTGCACCAAAGTCAGTATATCTTGTTGCAATGTTGAGAATAATTAGGTATGTCAGATAAACGATGCAGTATAGAATATTTTCCCCTTCTTCTACATCATGTAATCTTAGAGCCTATTGTAATGTGAATTTTGGGGGCTCTACTAAAGATAGATTGTCTACATCGATGTTTTTCATATTGCTTAGGAGATCATCCATTTCATGGAAGAGAAAGAAACAACAAAGAGTGGTGTAGCTTTATCTATTGTTGAAACAGATTATAGGGCTATGGCCCAAGTTACAACAGAGCTTATATGGATCAGATAGTTATTAAGAGATCTTGGTGTTCTTGTTCATTAGAAGACCCCTTTAATCTGTGATAACATGAGTGCAATTTATATTGCCAAGAATCCTGAATTTCATGAGTGAATGAAGCATATTGAGATTGATTGTCATTTTACAATACATGCTTACGAAGATGGGATTGTTTCTCTAATGCATGTGGGGTCCAAAGAGAAAATTGCTGACATGTTTATAAAGAAACTTCCTCCAACTCACTTTAGAATATTTCTCTCCAAACTTAGAATGATATCGTTAACATAATCTCAAGTTTCACGGGGGAGCATTCAAATGTAATAATCATTTTACAATTTGTTTTGTGCAACCCCCTTATTGTGTATACCAGTGTTATTAAAACGCGCTTCAAGGCACAAAAAGCGTGCCTCGCCTCAAGGTGAGGGGTTTTATGCCTTAAGGCGCATGTACAAAGCGCAAAAGCCCCAAGGTGTGCGCCTCATACGTCTTGAGGCGCATGCCTCGAGGCGAGGCGCGCCTCAATCCGAGGCGTACACACCTCGAATTTTGGAATTTTGTTTATTCTTTGCTTTCTAGGGTCACTTTGAAGCCAATTGGATATTTTACCTATCTGTTCCACAAGAGGCACTTCTGGATGTTGCGTCATCATTGGTTGAGAATGCTCAAACTAGAAGAGGTTGGAACAGAGTAATAATTGAGAAGCCTTTTGGCTTTGATTTGCAATCTTCCTTTGTGTTGACACAGTCCCTTTCAAATTTTGAAGAGAAGCAGATATAGAGGTCTATATCCTCTTGACTTATTATTTTAAGTGTGCCTATTCATCTTCTCTCTAGTAGATTATTGCTTGAATTAACTGGAGCCTTATTCAACAAAAGCTAAAATACATGTAGTATGTTTTCATTGTTTTCCCAACTTATTTCAGAATCGACCATCTACTGAGAAGAAACATCATTGAAAATCTTATCGTTCTGAGATTTTCCAATCTTGTTTGTGAGCCATTGTGGAGTCGAACTTACATACACAATGTTCAGGTAAAAATTCATCTATACACTAAAATCACACAATGGATGATATTATAGAGTGTCTTCGTCATTATCTCTAAGATCATGTGTATGATCCATAAGAAACCGAGTCTCAAACGTAAGCCCAGGGAAAAAAATCTTTTGGGGAGCATTGCCCCCCAGAGACCCCCCCGCCAGGGGCGGCCCCCTCTCCTGGACCCTCACCCGCTAAACGCGCAATGGGACCTGCACCGGGGGGGGAGCCTCCGGACCCCCCTTTCTGCAAGGGAAAAAACTTTGAATTAGGCTCCACAACTCATCACATACCTGGCAAAATAATATTTTTAATTATTTTACATTGAAAATTTGAAAATCTTAACCGAAACTCTCGTCAGACCTAGTTTGGTATAAAATTTTATAAACCATACCCAACCCATATAATAATCGGACCTCATGGGTCGAACCTGAATAACTAATTAGAATCCCTTCTTTGCAACCAAACCCTGGCCCTATAAGATCCAATATGGGTCAGGATCGGGTCAAACCCAATCCATTGACACCCTTAGTAGCAGGTTCACCAATTTGCAGTCTAATAGACACTCAAAGCAACCACATTAATAAAGTCATTGAGATTAGTTTCACCGTGTCAACTTGTTCAATGTATTCAATTTCGTAGGAGCAATAATCTCTTCTAGAACGTGACGTTAAACCCTTTTAGTGGTAAAATCAAGTCATGCAATTACATGCAGTCACAACCCTATATATATATATATATATTAACATTTGGTTGTTAATTCTAAAATACATTTTCTAATTATGACATGATATTGTTATTGCTAATATGCATTTCATTGTTAATGTTAATTTTTTATTTAATGAATGCTTATGTTTTATTTCTTAGATACTTACATAGATCAAGTTGTTGCATTAATGTTATTTTTACATGTTAATCTCATATTTTTTCAGTATTTATTTGAGATTTTTTATTTCTTGTTGGTTGTTGCTTCATTAATAAAGATTTATTTATTTATTTATAATTTTAGATATTTTTTATAGTTTTTTTAAGTTTAAAAAAAAACTTTGAGGCTTACGCTTTACGCCTCGCCTTAGATTTTGGTGGAGCGTCTCGCTACGCCTCAACGCTTTTCACAACACTGGTGTATACCATTATTTACAGGGGTGTTATTGTACACTTTAGTTAGGTGTAAGTCAACAACTTTTGCCTTTTAGTGTAACAATAGAGGGGTGGTTCCAATATATGGTTGTAATTTCCTTTTGTATTGTTTTCTCTCTCTCTCTCTCTCTCTCTCTATATATATATATATATATATATATATATTAGAATGTAAATTATTTTTAGAATGGATTTCTTTATGTAAGTTTTGTTTTTCTTTTTCCATTTTTTGTTACCCACTATAGGCATTTCAATCTTTAGGACTGTTATCCATTAGAACTGTAATATCACGTATTTTCATACTTAGTCATTTTGTGAGTTTTCAAAAATTTGGCTAAGTATAGAAGAAAAATCGTTTGAACTTCGATATTAGACCGATGCTTTTGAGTCTGGGCTTGGCCCATGTCTCATCAACTAGGTCTAAACGAGCCACTTAAAACTGTTAAAATGTAAAACATATAGATATAATAATAATATAAATATGATTATTGTATCTATATTTTTCTATAATTTTATTTTATTTTTCTATATTTTTCTGTATTTATTTTTGTATTTTTCAGTGTCTAGTTCTAATAGAACTAGACTAACCTTATCTAGTTAAGTTCCACTTGGAACTTAACTAGAAAGGTAACTGTTGGAATGGTCCAACAATTACATTTCTAACCGTTGGACCATTCCAACGGCTACAAGGAGAGCTCCTTAAGAGCTCTCCTCTTCTTCCCTTTTTCAAACTTGTATATATGAGGGTGCAGTCCCTCTTGTAACATTATTCCAATGCTTCTTAAGCATTAGGTTCTCCAGCTTCAATAAAGAATATATTTTATTCTTTTTTGTTTCCTTTTATATCCTTTTAAGGGTTATGCTTAAGTGTCCTTTTAAGACACTCTTTCTTACGGATCTTAGTTCGTGTTTGGAAGATCCTCATTTCATTTCATGGTATCAGAGCAAGGTTCATCCTACGTCGTGAGAATTTCTTGCCTCGTTTTCTGTGCCAAGCTTACAAAAGTGTTTTATCACCTTGGTTGGGTTCTTTGAAGCTCCCTTTGAAGGAAGGAGAAAAGAGGAAGGATCGTTGCATCAAAATCTTGTGTTTGTTCTCTTTTACCCTCTCTTCCTCTTTATTTCTTTTTTTTACTCCTTTTATCACCTTTGTAAAAGATGGATGATCAACATAAAATCACCATCATACCCATGAAGCTAAACGACGCAAATTATGTAATGTGGGCTTCAATAATGAAGCACCACATATGGGAAAAAGGATTATGGGGCATAGTAGATGGTTCTGATTCGAAACCTACACTTGTCCTCACCAAAATGGAAGGTGATAAAGAAATTCTCTTAACCGACCGAAGAGGAGAAAAGCAAAGTCTTAGCCAACTTTGAAAAAAGTTGGAAGGAATGGTGAATAATGCATGCTAAAATTATGTCATGGCTAATTAGTAGTGTTGACATAAAGAAATGCTCTAGTCTCGCCAAGTTTAAGCATGCCGATACAACATGGGAATATCTCAAGAATATGTATTCCCTAAAATATATTGCACATGTGTGCAATATTCAAGAAAGAGTGAGATCAATGATCCAAGGTGATAAAACTATACGTGAATACTATAATGAACTATCGGAACTTTGGGGTGAATTGGCTATTTTAGAGCCAAAATGGCATTGTCCGAAGAACATTGAGCTTCGGCAAAAGCAACTTGACATGGAGCACTTTTATCAATTTGTAAATGGTTTAAGACCAAAATTCGAGTCGACTAAGTCGGCCCTTCTTCATCAGGGAAAAGTTTCCTCTATTGTCGATACTATAGAGGAATTAACTATGGAGGAAAACAGAATCAAGAAAAATACTCCAAAGACTGAAGATGATTCTGTGCTAGCTGTATCTAGACCGGGGAATCATGTACGATCTTATAAACCTCCTCATTTTAACCGACAAAGTGGTGACTATGATAAGAAAAAGGTTATTTATCATCATTGTCATGAACCTGGACACTACAGGCCACAGTGTCCCAAGCTTAAGGAGTTGAGAGAGAAAAGAGCTGCGATTGCTGGATCGGAGCTCAAAGATCAAGATACACCAGTTTCCATGGCTCAACTAATGGAGATTCTCCAACCTCTCATCAAAGGAGCCTCCTCTTCATCTAAAGCTTTAACTGGCGCAGCTGCCTCATCTTTTTCTGATCCAGGTAACTTTCCTTGGCTCCTTGACTCTGGTGTTTCTTTCCATATGACTCCAAATAATCAAAGTTTATCTGAATGTGTTAAAAAAGTTTTTACAGCCGATGAAACTTCTCTTGAAATAGAAGGAATAGAAAATTTTGAAAAAAATCATAAAACTAAGAAATTTTTTATCTCAGAAGTTAGATATATTCCTAAATTAAATTTAAATCTTTTATCTGCATCTCAAATATCTGATTATGGATGTAATATTTTCTATTCTTCTCATGGTTGTTGGGTTCAGGATCGCCAGTCAGGAAAGTTGATTGGGGAAGGTCATAGAGAAGAACTCTATTACATGGATTTTTTGGAAATGCCGAAGAATGCCTTTTGCTATAACATTCAGAAAACTGAGTTGGAACTGTGGCATAAAAGACTTGGTCATCCACATATAGCCAAAATCCAACATTTTTCAAATCTAGGAAAATTTTGTAACTCTGAATCATTTGATTGTAAAGATTGTATTCTTGGCAAAATAAAAAGATTACTGTTTCAGAACAGAACTTTTATCTCTTCAAGACCACTTGAATTAGTACACTCGGATGTTTGGGGTCCTGCACCAGTAATTTCTAAAGGAGGATTTACTTATTACGTTGTTTTTGTCGATGAATTTTTCCAACATACGTGAATTCACTTTCTTAAACATAAGTCTGAAGTATTTTCATATTTTCAAACATTTCATAATATGGTTAAAAACAAGTTTCAAAATGATATTACTATTTTTCACACAAATTTAGGAGGGGAATTTTTATCCACAGATTTAAAAATTATCTTAACTTACATGGCATCACACATTAAAGATCATGTCCATACACACCTCAACAAAATAGGCTGGCAGAACGTAAACATTGCCATATTATGGAAACTACAAGGACTTTATTAATAGCAAATCATGTCCCGAAAGATTTTTGGGCAGAAGTTGCCTTAACTACCACCTATCTAATTAATAGGATGCCATCCACTTCTTTGCAAAATATAACTCCCATTGAAAAACTTATGATCGTTTCTCCAGATTACTCTAGACTGAGAATATTTGGATGCAAGTGTTTCATATTTACCGATAAAAATGATAAACTTTGTCCTCGTGTGATTCCCTGTGCCTTTTTAGGATATGCTGAAAATAAAAAAGGTTATAGGTGTTTCGACCTAAAAAATAATAGATTATATGTGTCTAGAAATGTTTCCTTTCTAAAAAATGAGAGCTTCTTTGATTTTGAAAAACCAAAGGAAGTCACTGAGTACTCCTTTTTCTTAGATCTGATATCAAAATCTGATGAATATGATCTTGACTATAACTTTGATAATGATCAAGGAATTATTGATCTTGATCATAATGTTGACAATGAAGAAATTCATAGAGACACTAGCATACAGTATTCCAGGCGACGAGAGCCTAATCTTCCATGTGCGCTTGAAAAATATTTAGACATTGCAACTAGACGGTCATCCCGAGTCTCGAGGCCTCCAAGAAAGTTTGTGTCATACAAGTCCTCACCTACGTATAGGGAAGTCATTGCATTAATTCACTCATATGAGGAAACATCTACATATCTTCAAGCAAAAAATGATGTCAAATGGATAGAGGCCATGAAAGCTGAATTAGATGCACTCGAAAAGGCTTCTACATGGAATATTCAAGATTTTCCTCCAGGCAAGAAAACTATAGGATGTCGTTGAATTTATAAAATTAAAACCAAGAGTGATAACACTCTTGAAAGATATAAAGCCCGATTAGTAGTCAAAGGGTATGCCCAAGAATATGCCATTGATTATGAAGAAACCTTTGCCCCTATGGCTCGTATGACAACAGTCAGAACCTTAATTGCCTTAGCCTCCATCAAGAAATGGTCAATCTTCCAAATGGATGTCAAAAATTCATTTCTAAATGGAAAGCTAGTTGAAGAAGTATACATGAAACCCCCTCCAGGTCTCAATATTCCTAAGGGTAAAGTCCTTCGCTTAGAAAAAGCCCTTTATGAACTTAAACAAGCACCAAAAGCTTAGTATGATAGGTTTTGTCGTGTTATGATTGATATTGAGTTTCAATTTTGTTTAACTAACACTGCTTTGTTTATTAAGAATTCTGATGCAGGAATCATTGTGTTTCTTCTCTATGTGGATGATATGATCATCACCGGAAGCGATAAACAGGGAGTTGAAACGATCAAAACACTTCTTAAATATCACTCCAAAATGACTGATTTAGGCTTATTGAGATATTTTTTAGGCATTGAAGTTGCCTATTTTCCTAGAGGATACTTATTGTCCCAAACTAAATTTGCTTTTGACATTGTTTTCAGGTCTAGTATTACTGATGACAAGAAAGTAGACACTCCAGAAGTTGTCAATGTTAAAATGAAGATTGTTGATGGAGAACTTCTTGCAGATCCTACCCCTTACAGACAGCTTGTCGGGGCACTTTCCTATCTATCTATTACCAGACCAGACATAGCACATGTTCACACAAGTCAATTTCAGCACGCCCCCACCTCTGTTCATATGGGAGCAGTCATGCATATTATCAGATACATCTAGTCCTCTCTTTCACGAGGACTTTTCTTGTCTTCCTCCTCCTCCATTGATTTAATTGCATATACTGATACTGATTGGGGAGGTGATTCCAATAACAGACACTCAACCATTGGTTTTTGTGTCTTCTTAGGTGAATCATTAATCTCGTGGAGGTGCAAAAAGCAGCAGAAAGTCTCTCTATCATCCACTGAAGCTGAATACAGAGTCATGGCAACCACGACCATGAAAGTAGTTTGGCTCTGACGTCTGCTTGTTGACATGGGAGCTGAAACAACAAAAGCTTCACAAATGTGCTGTGACAACAAAAGTGCGATCTACATTGCAATTAACAAAATATTCCACGAACGCACCAAACACATCGAAATGGATTGTCACTACGTCAAAAAGGAATATCTACATGGGACAATTGATCTGCCATATGTTACTTCAGAATATCAATTAGCGGATTTCTTTATAAAGCCTCTCGCTACTCCTCATTTTCACTTCCTCTTAGACAAACTTTCGCTTATTGTACCGTAAGTTTAAGGGGGGAGTATTAAAATATAAACATATAGATATAATAATAATATAAATATGATTATTGTATCTATATTTTTCTATAATTTTGTTTTATTTTTCTATATTTTTCTGTATTTATTTTTGTATTTTTCAGTGTCTAGTTCTAATAGAACTAGACTAACCTTATCTAGTTAAGTTCCACTTGGAACTTAACTAGAAAGGTAACTGTTGGAATGGTCCAACAGTTACATTTCTAACCGTTGGACCATTCCAACGGCTACAAGGAGAGCTCCTTAAGAGCTCTCCTCTTCTTCCCTTTTTCAAACTTGTATATATAAGGGTGCAGTCCCTCTTGTAACATTATTCCAATGCTTCTTAAGCATTAGGTTCTCCAACTTCAATAAAGAATATATTTTATTCTTTTTTGTTTCCTTTTATACCCTTTTAAGGGTTATACTTAAGTGTCCTTTTAAGACACTATTTCTTACGGATCTTAGTTCGTGTTTGGAAGATCCTCATTTCATTTCAAAAACATGAGAAAAAGTTTTATTTTTTACATTTAAATCTAAGCAAAATTCAAGTTATTTTTAGGCAAAATTCGAAATTTGATATTCATGTAATATGTCGTTGGATGCGTCTCAAAATTCTGAGTGCAACAATATTTTATTTTCCTTGATTCAGACAATGGTTGGCTCAAAAAATGCATTTTTTTCAAAAATTGAGCAGTTTGTCGATTCGGATCCGAACTTGGATCAGACCGGATCTGATGGATCTGATCCAAATTAATATGGATTTGGACTCTATCCAAGACCCATATTAATCTGGCATTGATCCAGCCTAAGACTCATTTAGATTTTTTAGATGGATTTGGATCTTGGATCTGGATCCAAATTCATGCCCAATGATTTTTCCAACTCTAAATTCATTAGAAACCTTTAAATTAGGGTTTATTAATGTTAAGAAGCCTCCTAGGTTAATTTGATAATTTTTGAAAGCTTTTATAAATTTATTTATTATTTAATATTAAATAAATAATTAATTAATTTAATGTAATTCCGAAAATTTATTTTGAGGTTTGTTTAGATCTCCTAATAGAGCCCTTAAAACTACCTAGAAACTTCTAAGAAGGTTTGAGAATCAAGGAGTTCCACATAAATTTAAATTTTGAAAAAGTCAAACTTTAGAGTTCCGAAATTTTCAGAAAACTCTAAGAGAGAAGAGAGTTTCAACTGAGGCTACACTCTCTTCTCCAGCCCACCTAGAACCCTATAAATAGATCAAAAAAAAAAGAGAAAGGAAAGAGAAAGAAAAAGGGAAAAAGAAAGAGGAGAGAGAAGGAGAGGAAAAGAAAGGAATGATGAGTTTGGGCTTCTCTAACCATCTACCCACGTTTTTCAACTTCCACCATCATTTTTATTCAATTTTTTTAGTCATGGTATGGGTTTTCTCTCTTGAATCAAGTGAGAAATTGATGTATATTGATTTTCATGCAATAATTTGATGAAAATCCATGAAAATAGTGTTTAAATCTATGTTTTTGTAAAAAGAAAGAAAAAACACATGGAGGATGATGCGTAGATCTTCCTCCATGGTTGTGTTCTTAATTACTTTCACTCTTTTATGCAATAAAAATTCTATATATGTTAAAACATAATGTTTATTGGAAGTAGACATACCCATTTAGATGATTCTCTTGGTTATCTTTGATTTCCATGCATTTGTTTTGATTTTGTCCACCTTTTCAAAATAATAAATTCTGTGCATGCTTATTTTAGGGTAAAATAGAATTTATTTCATGCTAAAATGGCCTATTATGTGTTGGAGTTATGATGTTATCGATTTCCATAGTTGATTATCTTATAAACGTATGTAAATTTGAATAGTTTGGTGTTGAAAGCATGTTCATGTTTTTACATTATGTTATTTCATATGCATGTTACATGAAATTGAAGGTTTGTGCTTAAGAGTGTAAAAAGGCATAAAGTAGCATTTGTTACTGAAAAATTTGTATACGCCCATGTTGCATACATACGCTTTTTTTAAAATCTATACATATTTTTATGTATAAATACATATAAAACAGAGTTTTTGGGCTGGTGTGGTAGGCTGACCAGCCAAGCTTGGCTCGACTGGCCAGGCCCGACCAGACATGGCCGTGGGCTGACAGGCTAACCTGCCGTGCACACACACACACACTCTCTCTCTCACACACACACACACTGGTAGTTGCCCAGCAACAGCACTCCCGAGAGGAAAGAGCACCCACCCGCTGAGTGTAACGCCCCAAAATTTCAAACTTGCAAACCTTTTCAGAAAAACAGGCAAGAGACTAGAAATATCTCTTTCCTTCAGAGTTTGTTTATGAAATCAGCGGAAGATTTTTCTTTTGATAAATCATAAGGCAAGCCGAACACTTTGGGCACGTTAGCTAAAAGAACCAAAATTCACAAGATTTGGATATCCTAAGGGAAATCCGATACAAACCCAAGCGTCCAGGACGCGAGCTAAGAGCAAGAAGAAGTCTTGAAGCCATCTTACAATCGCACCATCGCTCGTAGTGTACCTAATCATCACTTGTACCCATAGAATGGGTTAGTTTCGTGAAAAACTAGTAGGTGCACAAGAGAGACCAACAGGAAACTGAATTAAGTATATTTAATTCAGTAGGCTACGCAGTTTAAAGCAGATATGCAGTTAAACAGGTAAGCAATGCAAGCAGGTGAATAGTGCAAACACGTAAGTAGTACAAACAGTAAGCAGTTCAAAGCAAGTAAGCAGTGCAACTGACAAACGCAGCATACGATTCAATTGATCGTAGGCTGTGAACCACCACGCAACAAGCTTGTTCTCGTTCCTAGAACAAGGTCTCTGCATCTAATCACCATCAGGACATCGTTTGTCACCATTACTTCTAACAAACGCTTCGTCGTGAACAACCTTAATCTATTCTCATCTATCAAAACCTTACGCGACCAACTGTCACCGGTTATGACTCACTAAGGCGTCATACTCTCTCAGAGAAGCTCACCCTTCCGTAGAAGGTCCAAAACATGATCACTAACTCAAATCGCTAACGATCTGATTCTCACATATGAGTCCTGTATGTAATCATGCTAAAACAGAAAGCCGAAACTATGAATTCATAGTTGGCTATCACAAACAATCTCAGGAGATCGTCACGGCTCACCATAACTTTTTATGGTAAGCAAGAACACAAGATTCACGTCGGATCGCTCGGTCCGAGAGATATACGACCAGACAAGGAATTACCGCCCTAGAGGGTATACCTGATCTTGGACCCTAAACTTCCTCACAGGAGTTCATCGTCTTTGCGGCTACCCGTTCGTGGACAGTGTACATCCTCACAGAGATCTCCCACTCTAGCCAGGTCACCCGATCTGGGAAATATATAACCTCACAGCGAAACCTTTGGGAAACCGGTCCCCAATAGATGCCATATCCAATGAAAATCATTGTGATACACACATCAACACAAATGATCGCTCTCGGGGTCGATAGCCACTAATACAAACAACAAGATCAATGTCGGATCACTTGGTCTGGGAAATGTATAACCTCACAAGGAATTCCGCCCTAGATGGTATACCTGGTCTTGGACCATACACTTCCTCACAGGAGTTCACCGTCTTCGCGGCTACCCGTTCGTGGACAGTGTACATCCTCACAGAGAATCTACCACTCTAGCCGGGTACCTGGTCTTGATCATACACGCCCTCACAGATAATCCTTTGGAGATCAGGTGCTCGACAAACACCATACTCGGTGATACACGCATCTATACAATCGACTGCTCCGAACAGTTGACTGCTCTCGATGTCAGTAGCCACAATATGGGCACAAGCATGTATATCAGCAATATGCATCATATCACTCCATGCAAAAGCATATAATCCTACGCATCGTATGATTGCCACAAGGAATATTTCAATCCTCAAATAGGCCCTCAAAGCATGTGTAAACGACACATGAGAACGCGCAGATATGTCAATTCAGTTGATTCTATGGGCGAAGGGTAACTAACTCTACCCGTCAGCCAAACAAAACAACTGAATAAGACAAGCACTCATAACAATGCTCGTAAAACATATAATTACCATAAATTGGCTCAGTCCATCGACAAGTAATTAAATTAATTGTAAGGCATAAACCATTACATCACAAGCCATTCATAAGAAATCATACGGCAACAGTTATATCACAATATGTAAGCAGCTTATAAGACAAGCGGCCACATCAATCCTAGTTGTCACCAGTTCGTAGATTACGAGTTGTATGCAATCACATCAATCATAAGAGATGCAATCCAACAAGTGCTACGCTACAATAAGCATCAAACAGTTCGACCAAGGGATAAAGTAAGTCACATGCTAATATGTAGCAACTGGTATAATGCTATTATTATAAGCATTTAACTAGTATGAGAAACTCCTTATTACTCCACAAAGAACTGCGTAAGCAGTTTAACCAACTAGAGTAACACCTTGACAGGCGTGCACAGTTCAACGAGTAGCATACTGAACTATCGAGCAAGCAAGCGAATTAGTAGTGCAAGTGAAGCAGTAGTGCAAGTGAATCAGTAGTGCAAGTGAATCTGTAGTGCAAGCGAATCTCACGACCCACAACTAGTGTGAACAGAACTTATGTTTCGATAATTACTGGTCTGCGGGTACGCGCAGGCAAAACGTAGAAACAACTAAGACTAGTTCGGGCGTCTGTTATTTTATGTATTTTTAATAACCCGAATAGCTAGTTGAGTCCGCTCCAAAGGGAACGACATTAGCCGAGAGAGGATTCCCCAGAGGCTGAAAAGCAGTTCCACGGATGCATCCAACTTCTGCAGAAGTGTTGAGCTAACTTGTGTAGCCCCTATCCCCTAACTCCAATGACTGGGGAGGCCGGATCTTTGCCCGTGGGGTGGTTGTTAACAACCTGTCCATTGAAGTTTTTGTACCGATCTGTCCTCTCCCTTGACAGACAACCAGAAGCGAACAAGTGCGTTAGGGGTTTCTTAACTAACGACTCATTCTATGTTGTGGTCTTTAAACCACTCGAGCATCTTGCCTGTGAAGGCGAATGTGAGGCCATTTATGTGATTACAGCATTTTGCATTTAGCGTTGTTCGAGGTCGCACGACCGTATCATCCGATCATCGTAGTACTAGACGTGTCGTGCACGACTACAGGTACTCTAGGATGAAGGGGGTATAGCTCCTCAATAGAAGCCTTAACAAGAGTGTTTCACAAAGATGTAAAGTTTATCAACTTTACTCTATCTTTTGAAACAGCAGTACCTTGTGCCAACATTATACATGTGACTATCTTGAATCACATCCGCTATCAGGGTATCTACATGCCTCACATGACTCGATACCGGCCTCGATAGACGGGATACGACTTTCTCAACAAGACACCCGCTAAGAAGTTCACTCGAACCCCCAATTCGAGATCACCCGAGATAAGCCAAGAAGGCGAGCAGAACCAGCCAGTCACATCCTTCCAAATACTTCGATTTGGAGCAGTCTTTGATGCTTTTGTGCAGCTCCCTAAAATCTCAAGTCAACTCTGCAGGACTGCGCACACGAAGAGCCAGGATCCTTGCGAGGTATCTCTCTCCTTAGACGAAGGATGTGTCGCTCGCTCCCGACTGAACTCTTGTCGCAAGAGGGAGAGTGGCAAATTCCCCTTGCATCCTCCACGAGGATGCCTTTAAGGCATACGCAAAGAGCAAGAACCTGCACGTCATCTGCAAAAGCAAGGCAATACCAACACATATGCAAAAGCAAGAGCCTAGGCGCAAAGCACAACGACAAAGTAAAGACGGTAAGCAGAAGCGCAACGCAACCCTCGCACAACGCGCAACGGCAAGTAAAGACTGTAAGCAGGAGTGCAACGCAGAACCTTTGCACGATACACAACGACAAAGTAAAGGAACTGTAAACAGGAGTGCAACACAAAACCTGTGCGCGATGCGCAACGGCAAAGTAAAGAACAAGGATCGCAAAACCGTGTCCTTGAGTTAAATGCGTACTCGTATAAATATATATGATATATATATATGCATATATATTTATTTAATTGTCATTTTTAGTTAGTTGAACTCAATTCAATTGTCCAAGTCTTCTGTGCAATCTTCCCCTACCTTTGAGAGTTGCAAGCTTGCTGTCGTTCGCAGATGTACGTGATTGGTGGCTCGGGTCACGAAGCGCGAGCAGGGTTCGTCGTACGAGCTGCAAAAGTAACGATCTTAGCAAGCTAATACCAAAATAGAAAGTCAGGGGCACTATCGTCGTCCTGACGTAAGGGAAGCAGAGGCAGGGGCATCGTGCACATGCGCACCTGCTATAAGCGCAAGAAGAAGGGGCAGGGGCTGCGAGCCCCTGCTGACTTGCTGTCAGCGGACTCCGAGGAGGCAGAGGGGTCGTGCCCTTGCCCGAAGAAGACAACGAGAGAGGCTTCGCCCTGCCTGCCAAGAGAGCAAGGAGGCGAGGCCCTTCCCTACAAGCCACTAAGGGAGAGGCAGGAGGCCGCACCCTGCCTGCCGAATATGCAAAGAGGGCTAGGGGACTCGGTCCTCTGCCATCTCTGCAAAAGGACAGCAACGACGACCCTGCTCTGTCCTGCAAAAAGAAACAAAGATAGGGGATGAGCCCCTGTTTGCCAAGCAAAACAGAACACTGGGAGGGCTCGGCCCTCCCCTGAACAATAGAGGGAGGAAGGGGTGTCTCGGCCCCTTCCCAGCGAAACACGAAAACAGGGAGGGGATGGACCCCTTCCCTACACAATAAACAAGCAGAGAGGGGCTCGACCCCTCCCATTGCATAAAAGACAAGCAGGGAGGGGCTCGACCCCTCCCCTAACATCAAGGGATCGAGGAGGGGGCTCGACCCCTCCTCCTGCATATTACGAAAGCAGAGGGAGGTTGAACCCTCCCCTGCATGACAAAAAAGAGACAGGGAGGGTGTGAAAAAGAAGGGTCAGGGAGGGCTTGACCCTCCCTATGACCAAGAAGAGACAGAGAGAGGTCTCGACCCTCCCTGTAAACACAAAAGGGTAGGCAGGGGCCCCAAATTCCCTACCAGAACCCTTCTCACAGGCGACAGGGGTTTTACCATTGCCGACCTGTGGGCTAAGTGGCAGGGGCTTGGCCCCTGCCGACCTACCTGAACCAAAGGCAGGTAGGGGAGGTTCTAGCAGGCTGAGGTCTCGTTCGTTAACGGAATTAACCAGACAAATCACTCCACCAACTAAGAACGGCCATGCACCACCACCCATAGAATCAAGAAAGAGCTCTCAGTCTGTCAATCCTTACTTAAGGGCACCACAGACCTGTTATTGCCTCAAACTTCCGTGGCCTAAACGGCCATAGTCCCTCTAAGAAGTTGGTCGTGCAGGAGTGCCTCCACGTCGCTAGTTAGCAGGCTACCGACGATGCAATCGTCGGAGCTCGGAGGCCGCCCGTTAGCTTTGATCGTTGGCGTCTCCAATCGCAGGCGACAACGAGAGAGAGACGCGGCAGAGGGGAGAGAAGGGGAGAAAGTGGCGAACGAAAGAGGGAAAAGAGGGGCGTACCTGGTGGTCGCCGGCGGCGGCAGCGGCGGCAGTGGAGGGAGGTCGCAGATGGCAGCAGCGTCGACATCGGCGTCGGGTTGATAGGGGTCACCAGCGAGAGAGAGTGCAGAGCCGAGTCAGGGAGAGAGAATGAGAGAGAAAGAAAGGGGGGCGGGGGTTCTCTTTGAAACCCCTGCCTCCCTGTCTTCAAAACACGGGAGGCGATGCCTCCATTTGGGTCCGGGTCGGGTCCGGGTCCGGATCCGACCCGAATCCTAACTTAATTTTTTTTTTCAGTTTATTACACTGAGAGTGGCCTTAAATAGGCACAATGGAAGTAATCCTTAAGTTATCTCTATGCGCTTACCTTACCATCTCATCTCATCACTCAAAAACTTTTTGTTTATTTTTTTTTTTCTGTTGAGATGGGATCGATCAGTGTGGTCTGATGCAGAGCACCTCTGGATGTTGTTGATCTCAAGATGAACGACAATCAAAACCTGTATGAATATGATGCCGCACCACTTTTTTTTATGTCATTTGTACTTCGGATGAACGACATCAGAATGGTTTTCACAGTTTTGATGGGGTGCCGTTCATTTTCAAGATGAATGACATCCAAGGTGCCTCGTCAGAGGGTGATCCTCTATCTTTTTTTTCTGACATTGGGCCTTGAGAATGTCTTGATCAGAATTGGATTGGGATTATTTTGCTTTTCTTTTATGGCATATTTTATGAGAGGCTCCCCATATAATGTGAACGTTTTTTTAGCTGGGGAAAAACTGTTTCACTCACTGAGTTCATTAGTGTAAAACCCTATTTTCCTTTTTTTTTTCTTTTTTTGACAAAGAAAGCTGGGGTTAGACCAACCCCTAACCGTTATACAACCATACCATTTGAGATTCGAACTTGCAACGTCCCAACACAAGGTAACTTGCACTAACTGCTCCTGCAGAGCCTCTGTTGGTCCTATTTTCCTTTCACCCACGAGGGACTTCAACCAGTTTTGGTCTTGTGGCAAAGGTCGCACACTTGTGAGTTTTGAACTCCAGACATCCTATATACGAGTGGGCTCGGTTGGGTAGGTTTTGAAAAAAAAGGGTATAAAACAATTTGTTTTTTTTTTCACTTTTGAGGCTGACGGGAGTGACTCCGTACTGCACAGAGTCGGCAGAAAAGTTACGCGGATCGTCGTCGTCGAGAGCTCACCTTCTCGATAGGAGATATGGTTTTTGCTAAGGTATCTCCCACAAAGAGCGTATTTCATTTTGGGAAAAAGGGAAAGCTAAGCCCTAGATTTGTCGGACCGTTCGAGATCTTGGAGCAGATTGGTGAAGCAGCTTATCGTGTGGCTTTACCTCCTCAGTACGCTCAAATCCATAATGTTTTTCACTTATTCATGCTTCGGAAATACGTTCACGACCCATCACACATCATCCATTATGATGATGTAGACATTCAGAAGGATCTATCTTTCGAGGAAAGACCAGTCGAAATCGTTGATCGTCGAGATCAGGTGCTTAGATCAAAGACGATATCTCTTGTAAATGTGCGTTGGAAGCACCATGGGATAGAGGAATGTACTTGGGAGCCTGACTCTGATATTAGGGAGAAATACCCTGACTTGTACTTTGATCGATAAGTTCAATTTTGAGGACAAAATTATTTTAAGGAGGGTTGGATGTAAAACCCAGATTTTAGCAACAAAAAGAAAAAACTCGGACCCGGGTCGGGTCGAGACCCGACTCAGATCCAACCTGTGCCCAACCCCTTGAAAACCCTTTTCAGAGGGGCTGGCAGCCCACGACAGGTGGGGGTCTCCAGCGACACAGGGGGTGGGCCCTATGTGCGCCCACTCCTTATTAAAAGGCGTGAGGGGAGAGGGGAAGGCGGCTTACGAGCCTCCCCCGACCCCCCGACTCTCTCTCTCATCTCTCGTCTCTTCCCTCTGTCTCTGCTCTCTCCCATGACCCCCCCGACTCTATCCCTCACTCTCCTCCCCAGCGAGTCCCGTCGGCGACGTCCCCCTCCCGGCGATCACCTCGCCAACGAGCCCCCTTCCCGGCGACCTCCTTTCTCTCGGCAGCCAAGGTAAACACCCCCCCCCCCCCCACCCCTCTTTTCTTCCTTCTCCCATTTTCCGTCAGGCAAGGGGCTCCGCCCCACTTGCCTTCCTCTTTTTCAGCAGGCAGGGGGATTCGCCCCCCTTGCCCTCATCTTTTTAGCAGGCAGGGAGCTCTGCCCCCTGCCCTTTTCACCATTCTGGCAGAAGCCATGGCCCCTGCCCTTCCCTTTCATGTAGGGGCCGATGGCCCCTACCCTTCTCCTTAAGAAGGGGGCAGGAGTCGAAGGCTCCTGCCTCATCTCTCGGAAACCGAGCAGGGGCCAATGGCCCTTGCCCCTCTTTCAGTCGACAGGGCCTCTGGCCCCTGTCTCTTTTTTCTATCGAGCAAAGGCTCGATAGGGGCCAATGGCCTCTGCGCTGCCCCTCCTTTCTTTAAAACCCAGCAAGGGCCTCGAAGGCCCTTGCCCCTGTTATCATCGCAAAATTTTTACTTTTTGCGAGTCAAACTGACCTTTGAAAAAAAATTTGAAAATAACTCGCCTCCATTTTAAAATGCGGGAAAATTCCGTAGAATGGGACTCGCCTGTCGGTACGAGGTTCAACCGTTCCTGCCACCTTTAACAGGGGTAATTGAACCAAGGATCAATCTTATGCTCTACTCTATTCAACTTGTCTAAATCATATTCTAATTTCTAAATGCACATAAAATCAGGCATGTGCTATGAATTTTCAGAAAATGCACATTTGAAAACATGATGTTTGCTTTGAATGATTGAAATATTTAGAAAATGTAAATCTTGGAAATGATATCACATGAAAAATCGTGAATTGGGATTTGAAATGTACTTCTGAGAGAAGTAAAAATCGATTTTGAGGAATCCTTGACATTTGGTGCAAATCGATTCTGAGAAACTTGGTTTCTCTGAATTCAAACTTTGAAATTGAAATTCTAACTTAGAAAATTTGAATTTGGAACTTGGGAAATACTTGAAATATCATTGGCAAATCCATATTTTGAGAAAATCGATTTTTGAATAAGACTTAGAAAAATTTTGATTTTTCTAACTTCAAACTTTGAAATTGACTGCATAACTTGGAAAATTGAATTTATGAACTTGAGAAACACTTGAAATATTCTTTGAAATTCAATGCTTTTGGGAAAATCAATTTTGCTATAAGACTTAGGAGATTTTGAGGAATTCAATTTCCTTGACTTAGAATTTGAATTGGAATTGGCAAATGCATGAAATGAATGAATATAAATTTGAGGATTTGAGAAATACTTTTTGTATTTTTGAGAAATGCAGTGCATTTTGAAGTTAGCCTAAGAGTGTAGGCTGAATGTGGCTAATGTGAAGATCATAAATCTGGGTATCATTCGTATTCTGACTATGGCCATAAATACAAATTCCACCAAGTTTATAAACTTCATAAAAGTTAGTGCATGTGCCATTCGTGTAGACCATGGTGAGTTTGAATATGCATGAATCATCATCCATCACACACTGACATTAAAAAAAATAAACTATATGCAATGCAACCTATGCTAAGCAGGAAATGTAAATTCTTATTCCAAAGTTTAATTACAAATTACATCACTATTGAAATTTAAATACATGAAATTAAAGAAACTAAAGTCTTCAATGTACCTGCAAAACTAGAAAACTTGTTAGTGAATATATGTTGGCTTTTCTAGATTTATCCAGCAATATCAAGAAATTGTTGGATTTTGCTAGATATAAGCCTTTTTGCCATGATTCCCTTAAATAAAAATGATGAAATATGAAATAAAATTGAATAAATAAGGAAGATAAGATATGAAATTTCGAAATTTGGGTCAAAATGACCAAAATACCCCTAATAACAAGACTATGGCCTTGAAATTAGGGTTTTTAGAAAGATATTTTGATAAAATGCAAGTTTTGAAATTTGAATGGAAGAAACTAAGCTAAATATGATGTGACATGCTTAAATATGTGAAAATTAGGGTTAGGGATTTCGAAATTGAGGTCAAATGACCAAATTACCCCTGATAGCAAGACTATGGCCTTGAAATCAGGGTTTTCTGAAATAGATTTTGGTAAAAATTTGGGTTTTATGACCTAAATGAAATCAAATAACTACAAAATTAAACCTAAAGTATCCTAAGATGCTTATGAACATAATAAAACCCTAAAACTATATGCTTATGCACGAAAATCCAATAATATCACAAAAAATATGATTTCAACAGTGTTTTTGGATCTTTCAGGTATCCTGTTTTGCAATTTTATTAATTCAGACTTCAAATGGATTCCAAAATTCATCAAATTCGGTACCTGCACTTTTTATAACCCTAATGTCTAATTGGAATTATAAAAATAATTTTTTTGACATTAAATTAATCCGAAAATTGCATTAAACCCTAAAAATATGCTATTTTTGACCTAATTCACCAACCAGTTTCAGTCCAAGACCCGAACCAGGGATCAAATCTCCATGAAAATCTATGAAATTTTACAGAGACTAACTAAGAAGGAAAACAGAGATTTTCCAATTTACAGATCGGAAAAAGCATCTCCGGTTAGGGAGAAACCCTTCCGGCAATCTGAGCTAAAATATATCACTTTTAACAGGGATTAAAACAGCTGTTTCAGATTGAAAATACAAACATAAATAACAAACCTAAACAAAAATCTCTGAAATTTTAATAGTAAACAGTAGACAGAAAAATAGCAATACTCACTTTTTACAGATCATGAATCGGATCTGTGGTTTAGGATTTATGACTAACACAAGTCTGATTAGAGTTTTGGTAAACCCTAATGAGTTTTAAATTTAAAAACAGATTCTCTGAAAGGGGAAAAATACTAAACAGTAATCACAAAATCCGAAAATTTCACAGCAGATAGATCTACTCAATGTGAATCCATAGCACTTTACAGATCTAAAATCGGATATAAGATGAGAGAAATATCATAACAGCAAGTTACCTTCTTGATTTTAACCACGATTTTAAAGCTTTAAAAACCCGATTTGATGTCTGATTGACAGGGTTCCCGAGATCCAAAACCTCTGATTTTTCTACAGTAACTCAATAACTCATGCATGCATCACATATAAAAAAATCAGAAATAAACAATGAATACTTCAATCCGAAATAACATTATCTTTACTGTTCTAAACCTAAAACACACAAAAATTTAAGAAACTTGAAAAACCATGCATTAACTAATGTAAATCAATAAAATAAACCATAAAACAGTAAATAAAAATTATTTCTATGATATATAACGTAAAACAAACATGAATAAACATAAAAAATAAAATAAAATCAGGGAATCAATGGCTGGAATTCAATATTACCTTTAAAACATAGATTTAACCCATGAAAAGGGTAAATCATGTATTTTATTGGTTAATAATGTAAAGAATCATGATTAAATCACTTTTAACGGATTAAAATCCCTGTAAATCACATAAAACAGGGTTAGATCACCTTCTTGGATCGTTCTTGCTTATTCTTGATGGTTCTTGAGGTTAAATCATGATTGATCTTCCATGAGGAAGGGTATCCAAGCCTAGATCTAGGTTTAGAACATTAAAATCATTAAATAAAATATGAAAAAGCAAAAGAATTCATACCTTGGAGTTGCAGCAATGGAGGAAGGGCTGGAGAGGAGAGAGAAGCTCCAAGAATTGAAGGTAAGTGAATAGTAAAAATCCTCCCCCCCTATGCTCCCTTTTATAATAAAAAAATTAGGTTTAGTCTTGGATTTTCAAATTACTTTTTTGCCCTTTTTAAAACCTATCCAAAGTCATTAGGGGGGGGCAATTTTTTTAGAGACTCCTAATCCTAATTAACACCTAATGACACCCCTAATTAACCCTAGAGACTCCAAATGTGGTGCCACTTGGCACTTTCCGCATTTGATTTTTAAAATCTTAACCAAAACCTTTAAAAACAATAGTTTGAAATCAAGTTTTTAAAAATGGGTTTTCAAAATGGATTTTAACTCTTCTAAATTTCTAAAACTAACCAAGACAATAACTTGACCTAGTTTAGCCCTGACTTACTCGAATATGGCGCCACCCCGAGTGGGCCCTACTTGAGTTTTTCAAAAAGCGATTTTAAAACTTGAAATTGAAGGAGTTTTCAAAAGGATTTTCAAAGACAAACTTCAAAGTTATAATTTTTGAAATGGCATAGGGTCCTAACTAGGTTAGAACTCCTCTGGATATGGTGCCAACTGAGTGGGCCCACATCTAATTTTGAAGAATTTTGAAATAAACACTGAAAATGGCTTTGAAAAGGGGTTAAAATCGACATTTGAAATTCAAGATCTTTGAAAATAGGGTCTCAAGCGAACTGGAACTCCGAGTTAGAGTCCTGAACTCTTAGGACTCTGAGATCTTAGATTTTAAAAGCCAAATGAAAGAATTTTCGAAAGATTTTATCAAGAAATGATGAAATAAGTCAGAAAACACAGTCAGGGTTAGACTCCTAACTCGACCGAACTCTAAAATAGAGTTTTGAACTAACTAGACTCTGTAAAATGACCTAAATTTTAAAAATAATCGAAAAAGACTGAAAATGGAAGTAAAACAGACTTCAAAACAGACTCCTGACTGGATTAGGACTCTGCTGAAACTTTCAAAACTTTGAGAAATTTGATAAATAGAGGAATTCAGAAGCGACACCACCACAATGGGTCTCATCTGTGAATTGAAATCGATTAAAATTTGAATTTGAAATGAATCCAGATTGTTTTCTTGAGAAAATATTTCGAAATATAAAGTCCTGGGGTTGGAAAATGACAGAGTATTGAATAAAAACCAAGGTTTTGAAATTGATTTTGAAATAAAAGCTTTAAAATTCAAATCTGGATTGAATGTTTTGAAATAGGAGTGCTGGATCTCGAAAATGAGATGCAATGACATGCAATGCTATGCAATGCGATGGAATGATATGCAGAATACATGCAATGATATGCAATGATCTGTAATGACCTATGAAATGGACAAACACTGGATGAAGGTGAAAATTTGGGGTGTTTACAGCCCCTCCTTTTGAAGACTCAGCAGGGGCCAAAGGCCCCTGCCCTCTTTAGATATCCGGCAGGGGCCGATGGCCCCTGCACCTATCTCCTTTAACGACATGGGTCATTGGACCCTACCCCGTTCTTTTTCGTAATTGTAGGGGCCGATGACCCCTGCATTGAGTTGCGGAGAAACCGAGTTTTCTCCCTATCTTTATTCTTTTTATGCATGCTAAACAACGTACTTTTGCAGTGTTATGCAACGGAGCCCGTTCGCGCCCCGCGAACTAAACCGACGATCACCTATGTTCGTAGACGGCTTCTTTCTCGCAATACCCCAAGGTAGGAGAAGTTGTACAAGGACTTAAATAATTAAATCAAACTTAAATAATTAAAGATCGAAATGACTTAATGATATATTTATATACATATACGTATATAAGTACACTTTTAAATCAAGGATGCAGTTTCGCGATCCTTGTCCTTTGCTTTCGCATTTCCTATTTCTGTTTGTCGTCGTGCTTTGCACCCAGGATTTGGTTTTAGCAATTACTACTTACTGTATTCTAATTCAAGGACGCGGTTTCGCGATCCTTGTCCTTTGCTTTTGCATTTCCTATTTCAGTTCGTCGTCGCGCTTTGCGCCCAGGCTTTTGCTTTCGTATTTACTACTTACTGTCTTTTAATTCAAGGACGCGGTTTCGCGATCCTTGTCCTTTGCTTCCGCATTTCTTGTTTCCGTTTGCAGTCGCGCTTCGCGCCCAGGCTCTTACTTTTCGCATTATTGTCATTCGTTCTTGCCTTGCCATCGACACAGCGTATTCAGAAGGAATACCTATTCTTCTATTTTTTACCCAATATGTTTTGGGAAAACCCTTGATCTGGGGCAAGAGCACGTTGTTGGGTGATGGGTTCATTTGTGAAGCCCATTTACCAAAACCAGTGTCGTGACTTGCATAGCACCTAAACATTGCGTCATCAGTTGTCAGATTCGAGAAAATCACATGCCATATGTTGGCAAGTTGTGTGTCGTTTCGAAAGATTTGAAATGTTAAAATAGCTTTTTAAAAAAACATTATATCTCTGCGAAACACACTCCTGAGGCTCCTATTAAGGACCCATATCCCTTAGTACTACGACGATTGGATGAGAGAGTCTTATGACCTCGATTAGTGCTTTGTGCACGTTGTTGAAAACACATATAAAAAAAATAATGGGATCACCTTCATAGGCAAGATGCTTATTTTGGTCTAATGGACCAGAGCATGAAGAATGAGACAACGGCCAAGAAACCCCGTCGCGCTCGATTCAACCTAGCTTCGTCAAGAGAGAGGACGAAGGGTACCAACTCCGATGGACATACCATTTATGGCTTTTTACGGGCATAAGACCCGTCTTCCCCAGTCATCGGAGGTTAGGGGGGATTGGGGCTACAATAGTTAGCCTAACACTTCTGCAGAAGTTGGATGCATCCATATCAGGCCTTGGGGACTTACTCTCTCGATCATCGGTCGTCTCTATAGGAATAGGATTCAATAAGACAACCGAGGTATCTTAAAATACTTAACATAATGAACACTCGGCTTGGACTCGACTGTTTCGACTCACGTGCCATGTATCTACCCGCATGGCCGGTTAACAAGTAAATACTAAATTGAGCATGCTCACCTTTTCAGTTTGTTGTACTTAGCTTGTTCCTTCGGTCTATTTGCTCAGTTTGCTCGTTACTACCTGCTGCATAAATTATTCATGCTTAATTTAGTTCTTTCTGTTTTTGTGCTCTCTTTCTAGTTTTTCGCAAAACTAACCCATTTCATGGGTAAAGGTGACGAATAGGTACATCAGGCGATGGCGCGACTGCGAGATAATTTAAGGATCCACTGTTTCTGCTCGTAGTTATTCTCCTGGACATTTTTGGTTTTTGATACGGTTTTTTCTTGAGGAAATCCAAATTTTATACAAACTTGATACTCTCTTTAAATAGAAGAAATGGTTTCCTAAGTATTATTGCAGATCATCCATGGTAAATCTTTGTTTTCTCGCTAACGTGCCCAAGGTTGTCAAACCTGTCCTTTTCCTTTTAAAGAAATCGTTTCCGCTAGTTTTAAAAACAAACTCTGTAAAGAAAAGGAATTTTTCAACTATTTCAAAGAAATTATAAGGTTCAAAATTTTGGGGCGTTACACTTGTGGATAAGTGGTCTCTGGTGTCCTTGGCATTAGATGTGTGGTCTAATGTTCCGAAGGTTATTTCGGTCGATAGCTAAACTTGAAAACCAGTAATAAAATACAACTTGTGCTAAGTTACCATGAGAACCTAACTTGACCTCAGAGATTTTACCCGTTTGGTGTATCCGCGGGCAACAATAATAATAAAAAGAGGAGCTTAAATTGTGTGCATCTAATAGAGACATGCATATGAAAAGAGTACTTTGGTAAAAAATAATAATTTATGTATGCATATGCATAAAAATCATGCGTAATTCTGCTATGCATTAGATCATGCATATTTACTTGTTCCCTTAGTTATAATGTATGGATAAATACATGATATGTGCTCTCTATTGCAATGATAACATGTCTTTAATGTATAATTAAGGTTCCTGTTAATATTAATTGTTCACTCCTGTTTAGCATTTGTTCTTTGTTACTTACATGATTGTTTAAATTATGAAATTATCATAAATGCATCCCTTTAAATTATTTCATGAATCTTATTTGTATTCTTTATGCTTATTTGTTTTATTAGAGTAATCCATATGCAAAATTCTTTGTATTCTGACACTCTACTTTTGGTGTTGTTCGCAGCCTCAGATGACCAATGAGGTGACTTGCTCATGAAAGGAGCTACGAAGGGACCACACGACTGGTTGACAGACTTCTAAGGACAGTGTAGCTCCTTTTTATTTCATTTTATGCACTCTGATGTCCTTATTTGATTTTCTCGTGGCTCTATTATTTCTTAAGTAATAAAGTTGATTTAGTTTGGGTTTGGATGAAAAGATGGGGGTGTAAGATCCCTGGTGGTGTGTTGAGTTATTCAGTTGTGAGTGAAACTGTAAAGATTACGGGTGTCTGGGAACTTTTCGCACTTGTTTTAAAAAAAAAAATCTGTATTTTTTCAAGGGCATGAGTTGGGGTCATTACAAGAGCTCCTAACAGCTAGCTATACTAGCCGTTAGGAGGCTCTAACAACTAGCTTTTTCTTCTCTTTGTATGTAATAGGGGACTAAGTCAATCATGTATGTATGCATATTTTGAGAATTTTGTGAGGTTAATAACATTAATATTTTTCATATTGTAAACATGTGCTTCTAGCCCTTAGTGGCTTGTGTTCTCGATTCTCTTGCCTTGGTGGCTTGTGTTTGCGACTCTAGTAGTCTTCTGTGTGCTTTTGCACTCTTGTACTCAATCCATTACATTTTCAATATATCATGATATTATCATATCAATATTGCAATTGCCAGCAAAATTTTCCGCATAATTAAAAAAAAATTCAAGTAAAAAACTAATTTTTAAATTTCCAGAATTGCTTGTCAGCCTTCCACCAGAAATTACATGATATTATTCCAAATAAAATAATTTATGTACTCACTCAAACATTGCAATGGCAATATTGCCATGATACTATTTACCAATACCACTGGCCTAATAAATTACAAACAATGTCAATTGAACATCATAAATGCACTTCAATATGGATGGGATACTAAGTAAAACTCAATATGGGAGCTTGCTACCTCACAGATATAGTGTAACAGCATGGTGAATGCACATTTTAATGTTAGAGATAAGGAGGCAGCCTGCAAGCAATCTATGCATGGAATACTTATCGATGAACTCAATATGGGAGCTTGCTACCTCAGAGATATAGTGCATGAGCATGTTCTCAATGCCAGATTTTAGTGTTACAGATGAGCTGGGGCAGCCACTACAAGCACCTTGCATCCTTAGCTTGACTATACCTGTATCACTGAAGCAAGCACAAAGATAATTAACTTGTAAGTGATTATTAATAGAAGTTAAAGAAACATAGTAGGAGTACATACGGATCAAAACTCCGATATTCAATGTCACCACCATCATCTTGAACTGCTGGGCGAATACGAGTTTCTAGTAACTCCTTGATCATTGCAACAGTCTCAGAATCATCCTATGTGATAACATAGCAGCAAAAAAACAAGCAAATCAATCAGATTTCTCTTCTACTGATGTATTTAGAACCCACAAATTATCTACTGACATGGATCATATCAATAGTTGCGGATCAAGCAGCTGTGATTGCATTCCTTATGTGATGCAATAAAGAGAACCAGGTTGGCCACTCGTTCTCTGCCAGGTCGCCATTGGCACAATGCAAGATAAGGCTCCAAATCAATACATTTCAACAACTAGATAAACTTGATGTGTCAAATTCAATTGAAGATAAGTCATAAAACGACTGTAAAAGCTTTCATGTACAATGTCAAACAACTCAGTTTTAATCTTGTTCTAAAAATTCTTGTTGAGGGGAAGCTATCTTAAACAATTCTCATGGCATGTAGCCCATTTTGCCTAACATAAAATGCTAACCTATGCAATTATGTATGTACAATACACATAACCCTGCAATATCCAAATAAAGGTAAGAAACAAGTTTCATGAAAATTGAGAAAAAACCATCCAATTTCCAATGGTGGTTAACAAGAAGTAAATCACAATTGACAACTAACGCCAAGGACAAATGGACAGTGCACCATTGAAACTATTCAGAAACTTGCAATGAGAAGTGAAACTTTTGATTCACAACCTCTCTCTATCTCAAGTCGGTCAAAAACATCTCTCACTCAATCTGACTCTACAGATGCACTAAGCATACTCTCTCTCTCAAGTCAGGGTCAAAAACATCTCTCTACTCAATCTGACACTACAGATACACTGAGCATAGTTTGTTTGTTAAGAATCATATATTTTCAAAATAAAATCACGATTCTTTAAGTCATAAAATTTTGGTATACTGTAGATCATTGATTTTGGGTGCCCTCATATCTTGGATTGTATATTTAAAAAAATCATGATACTTTAAGTTGTGAAATTTTAATACATTGTAGAATATTGATTTTTGGTGCCCTTGAAAATCCTTATTACACATTGCAATGATGTAATGCAAAACCTGTCCTTTTTTATTAAACAAACCATGTAGATGACATCTGCAGGGCATTTTTTATCAGCTGATCATTCAATTGGATTATTTAGGATGGGATACATGGGGAGCACCAAAACTTGGGACACAACTGTTAAAAATGTAAATATACATATATATGTTTATATGTATATATATTTATATATATACATATATATATTAATGTGTAACTAGATAATAACTAGGGTTAGCTTAGGATTTTTTTTCTTCTTTTCAGTTGTGAGAGGACTAGTCTATTAAATATATATATATATATATATATATATATATATATATATATATATATATATATATATATATATATATATATATATATATATATATATTCTTGGTGTAGTTATATCAAAATACCCAATAGGGGTATTTTTGTCATTTCATTGTACATTTTATTTTTCATAGGATTTTCTTTTTCTTATTTTTATTTTGTTCTTTTTATTTTTTCTTTTTTTTAAATTCATTGTAAAGGGACCATTGGGGGCCCCACTATTATAGTCGTTCGGGCTCCCCAACGACTATAATGGGAGCCCCAATTGCCCCGCTCTTAGTGCTCTCCTTTTTCTTATAAACAGAGGGTCTTTCCCTCATGTAATTTTCGGTTCTTTATTGAGCCTTTGTATTTCCACATATCTCATTACATGGTATCAAAGCCAATTGGATTCTTTGCAATTTTGAAAGTCTTTTTATTGAGATCCTTGTAAGTTCTTTCTCATCTCTACCTTCTTCTTCATCATGGAGCACGATTCAAGAGTAGAGCTATCATTCAAGCTCAATGGCTCAAATTATTTGATGTGGGTGTCAGCTATGGAGAATCATCTTCATGGAAAAAAACTATGGGGCTTCGTGATAGGGACCACTCTTGAACTAACATTGAAGCTCACCAAGATCGAAGGTAGTGTTAAAAAAGCTCTTGATGGTGAGGATCACCTTAAAGCAATTAATGAGCATCAAACAAAGGTAGAGGATTGAGAAAGTAACCACATGAACAATGTTGAGATAAAGATTTGTGCCAACATTGCTAAGTTTACAAGAGCCAATGATGCTTGGTTCTTTCTCAAGGGTATGTATACCCAAAAGGATCTAGATAGCCAATTTTTTTATCAAGAAAATATTAGATCCACTAAACAAGGGGACATGAGTATCCAAGATTATTTTAGTACCTTATCTCCCTTTTGGGATGAACTTGCTCTTCTTGAGCCCAAGTGGGTGGCTCCGAAAAATATTGAATTAAGAAGATAAAAAATTGAAAAAGAACATTTCCTTCAATTTCTTTGTGCTTTTAGACCTAAGGGTAGAAGCAAGGTCTTACCTATTGAAGATGCCCTTGCCGAAGTATGCTAAGAAGAAACTCGTCTTTGTATGACTCATAAATGTGATGAGATCTTAGCTGTTACTAGGCAGGGATCTAATGTTAAGCCTTATAGGCCTCCCTACTTTGCCAAAAACAATGGTTTTAGAAAAGGTGTTATTTGTCAACATTGTAATGAACCGAGACATATTAAACCGGTTTGCCCTAAGCTTAAAGGAAAGGTGGTCGCGGTTGGTGAAAATGTCCAAAATAAAGAAGTGAACAACAATGGAGGAGACATTAAATGTAATGACAAAAAAAAAAGTTTGGTTTGGGCCGGATCCGGACCCGACCCGGGCCACCGCCCCTTGCTGTCATTAAAAGACAGCGAGGCAGGCGGGAGGAGGGTTACGAAACCCCCCTCACCGCCTCTCTCTCTCTCTCTCTGACTCTCACCCTCTCGCTCATTCACCGTCGCCGACGTCGTCAACTCTTGACAGCCCGCCGCCACCGACATCATCAACCCTCTTCCTGTCGGCGAGTTTCCCTCCGGCGACCACCAGGTACGCCTTTCTCTCACTTTTCTCTTCCGTTTCGCCGCCCCTCCTCCCTCGTTTCTCCTCTTCTCCCTGTCATCGACAGACGGGGGCAAATCCCTTCCCGTCGGTTGTTTACGACGGGGAAGGGTCGTGCGACAGGGGTTTTAACCCCACCTGTCGCCGACAGGTCGGCAGGGGTAAAACCCCTGCCGCCTGTGAGGAGGGTTTCGGCAGGGGGTTTTGGGGCCCCTGCCTACCGTTTCGACTTTACCAGGGAGGGTCGATACCCCTCCCTGCCTCCTGTTCCTCTAAGGATTGGTCCCTGTCTCGTATCTTGTTAAGCGAATCGACAGGGGCCTTTGGCTCTTGCCTCCTCTCCCAAAGGTTGCAGGGGGGCTATTGGCCCCCGCGTCTCTCTCTCGTTGCTCATTTTCCTAGCAGGGGCCATCGGCCCCTGCCCTTTTTTTTTTGTTGTTGTTGCTTTTCCAGCAGGGGCCAAAGGCCCCTGCCCCTTTTACTGTTCCAGCAGGGGCCATCGACCCCTGCCCTTTTTGTTGTTCCAACAGGGGCCATTGGCCCCTGCCTTTGTACTTTTCCAGCAGGGGCCGATGGTCCCCTGCTTTTCCTTTTTTCTTTTCTTTTAAGATTTCCAACAGGGGCCGAAGGCCCTTGTCTTTTAAAAAAAATAACCAGCGGGGGCCGATGGCCCCTGCACCTGTTCTTTAGCGGCAAGGGTCATTTGGCCCTGCCCCATCCTTTTCGAGTCAACTGGGATGGTTGGCCCCAGCCCTATATATCGGAAGTCGAGTCTTCGCCTTGTTGTTGCTTTTGTCTGGGTTTGCATGTTAATATCGCATATTTGCAGCTACGACGGATCCCACTCGCGCTTCGCGACCCCAACCGTCAATCGTGTACATTCGCAGACGCCAGCAAGCTCGTAACTCTCCAAGGTAGGGAAAGATTGCACGAAAGATTTGGATAATCGAATTAAGTTCAATTAAACTAAAAACGATCATTAAATGAATATATATATATATATACAAATATATATATTTATACGAGTATGCACTTCACTCAAGGATGTGGTTCTGCAATCCTTGCCCTTTACCTTCTATCAGTTTACTTGTCGTCACGCATCGCGTCGAGGTTTAGCGTTGCACTTCTGCTTATCGCCTTTACCTTATGTCGCGCTCTGCGCCTAGGCTCTTGCTTTTGCATATGTGTTGGTATTGCCTTGCTATTGCAGATGACGTGCAAATTCTTGCTTTTTGCGTATGCCTTAAAGGCATCCTCGTGGAGGATGCAAGGGGTATTTACTAACCTCTCTCTTGCGACGAGAGTTGAGTTGGGAGCTAGCGTTACATCCTCGTCTAAGGAGAGGGATACCTTGCAAGGATCCTGACTCTTCGAGTATGCAGTCCTGCAGACGAGTTGGGGTTCGAGCGAGCTATTTAGCAGCGGTTCTATTGAGAAACCTGCATTTTGTCTATTGAGGCCGGTATCGAGTCATGCGAGGCATGTAGATACCTCGATAGCGGATGAGGTTCTGGAAAATTGCATGCATAATGTTGGCACAAGGTACTGTTTTTTCAAAAGATAAAGTAAAGTTGATAAACTTTACATCTTTGTGAAACACTCCTGTTGAGGCTTCTATTGAGGAGCTATACCCCCTTCATCCTAGAGTACTTGTAGTCGTGCATGACACATCTAGTACTGCGATGATCGGATGAGACGGTCGTGCGACCTCGGATAGTGCTAAATGCACAATGCTGTAATCACATAAATGGCCTCACATTCGCCTTCACAGGCAAGATGCTCGAGTGGTTTAAAGACCACAGCATATGATGGGTCGTTAGATAAGCAACCCCTAACGCACCCATTTGCTTTTGGTTGTTCTGTCAAGGGAGAGGACAGAGCGGTACAAAACTTCAATGGACAGGTTGTTAACAACCACCCCATGGGCAACGATCCAGCCTCCCCAGTCATTGGAGTTAAGGGGAAAGGGGCTACATTAGTTAGCTCAACACTTCTGCAGAAGTTGGATGCATCCGTGGCATAGTCTCCTTTGGAGAATCCTCTCTCGGCTAAAGTCATCCCTTTAGGAGCGGACTCAACTAGCTATTCGGGTTATTGAAAATACATAGAATAACAAACGCCCGAACTAGTCTCAATTGTTTCTACGTTTTGCCTGCGCGTACCCGCGGGCCAGTAATATCGAAACATAAAGTCTGTTCACACAGGTCGTTGGGTTGTGAGATTTGCTTGCACTACTAATTCGCTTGCACTACTGATTCGCTTGCACTAGTGACTCGATTGCACTACGGATTTGTTTGTACTACTTACGCGCTTGCACTATTTTACCTCGTGCATTGCTTACCTGTTTGACTGCATATTTGCTTTAAACTGCGTAACCTACTGAATTAAATGTACATACTTCAGTTTTCCTGCAGTCTCTCTTATACACCTACTAGTTTTCCACGAAACTAACCCATTCTATGGGTACAGGTGATGATTAGGTACATCACAGGCGATGGCAAGATGGCAAGATGGCTTCAAGACGTTCTTCTTCCTGCTCTTAGCTCGCGTCCTATTGTTTGGGGTGTTGTAATGGATTTTCCTTGGGATATTCGAATTTTGTACTATTTGGAGAACTTCTTAAATGAAAGTGGCTTTTCCAAGTGTTTGCAAGTAGCATGGGTTGTGCGTTTTGGTTCTTTTAGCTAACGCGCCTAAAGTTGTCAGCTTGCCTTTCTGAAATTAACAAAAGTATAGTCTTCCGCTGATTTCGTAAACCATCTCTGAGATAAAGAGATCTCTTTTTAGTCTCTTGTTTGTTCTTTCTGAAAGGTTTGCAAGTTGGAAATTTTGGGGCGTTACATTAAAGACACTTTAAACCAAATCTCGAAGGCACTTCAACATCTTCTTAAGTGTTTCTCTACTTCGGGTGCCACTATCGCATCCTGCTCATCTTCTCCAGGTATGTGGATTTTGGACTTCGGTGCTTCTTTTCATATGACACCACATAAAACATCATTTCTAATGTCTATTCCACCCCCACAACATCTTACATTTCAACGGCTGATGGGACTTCTTTAAAAATTAAAAACATTGGAACATTTGATTTAAAACATTCTAAAAAAAAAATTGTTCCAAAAATATGGGTGGTTCCAAAAATCAATTTAAACTTATTTTCGGTCTCTCAAATCACCAATCATGGTTACAAAGTCTCTTTCTCACTTATAGATTGCACCGTACAACATCTCTAATCAGGGAAGCTGATTGGGTAAGGCTATAGAAGAGGCGATCTATATTTTATGATTTTTTTTTACTCTACAATCCAAGTCATTTTGTAATTTTGTAAATATCAAAAGTATAGAAGTTTGACACAAGAGACTTGGCCATCCAAATTTTTTCATCTAAATTTTTCAAAGATGTCTCTTTTCTCCTTTTGGGAAATTCTTGTAATGAAAAAGTTATGACTTGTAAAGATCGAATCTTTGGTAAATTAAAAGTCATTTCATTTCCTCAATGAAGTTTTGTCTCTACAAGGCCGTTTGAATTGGTTCATTACGATGTTTGGGGTCCTTCTCCTATCATGTCTAAGAGAGGTTTTTCATATTATATAATTTTTGTGGATGATTTCACTAGATACACATGGATCTTCTTTCTAAATCGAAAATCTGATGTGTTTTCTGTCTTTAAAGAATTTCATGCAATGGTTAAGAAACAATTTCTAAGTAATTTATCTACTCTAAGATCGAATTCAGGAGGAGAATATATGTCAAATGAATTTCAAACTTACTTACGACAAAATAAAATTTGTCATTAAAGATCTTGTCCTAACACACCATAACAAAATGGTCTTACGAAAAGAAAACATAGGCATATAATAGAAACAACTAGAACTCTTTTAATTTCTAAAAATATTCCAAAATCTTTTTGAGCCGAAATTGTTTTAACTTCAACATATCTAATCAATAGAACTCCTTTGTCATCTTTAAAAAATGTTTCTCGTTTTGAAAAACTTTATAATATGTCTTCGGATTTCAAAAGGCTAAGAATTTTTTTTAAAATGTTATGTTCTTACTCACAAAAATGATAAGCTTTCTCCAAAAGCTATTGAATGTATTTTCTTAGGATATGGTGAAAAACAAAAAAGGATACCGATGTTTTGACTTATCAAATAATAAATTTTATATCTCAAAAGATGTTACTTTTCTTGAAAAAGAAAATGGTTTTGCAAATGATGAACCAAAAGAAAACATTGACTATTCTTTCTTATTTGATCTACTACCCCAAAAAGATGGATCAAATCCGATTGAGATTCTTGAGTCTTTCAATGATGTTGAAAATCAAAATGAACAAACTTTTAACAATGAAAGAAATGACTCTCATGAAGGTGTAGATGAACATGTAACAAATAATACTCAAGTTTATACTAGAAGAAGTGAAAATCCTTATCCATGTGCTTTTGACAAATTTTCTCAAAATTTGTTTTTAGAAGAATCATCTCAAAGAAGGTCAAGTCGTATCTTTAAATCACCAAATTTGGTGTGATTCTCCAAACTGGGGTATTTTTATAGCCCAAATTTGGTGTGATTTTCTTTGCCACTAAGCTCGACTTTCAACCAGCATAGTAACAAAGAGGAGTATCTGTAAACACCCAAAATTTTCACCCTCATTCACAAACATCTACCTCCTGCCACTAGGACCCACTCTCTGCAGCCTTCGGGGAACCAACTGGTAGATATCTGAGTCAGGGTCATTTATAGCCCAAATTTTACAATAAATTTTAATACTTCATCCTAAAATTTTTGTCTCAACCTCAATTATCAGTTCTCATCCTCAGATGAAAATTTGCAATCCTTTGTATCTGCCAAGGGTTCGAGATTCTAAATCCCTTATCCAAGGTTTGCATTTCATGTGTCATTGCATATCATTGCATGCATTTGGCATATCATTTCATGACATTTTATGCCATTGCGTCTCATTTTCGAGATTCAACACTCATGTTTTTAAAATATTGAATCCACATTCGAGTTTTAAAACTTTTCTTTCAAAAACAAATTCAAAACCTGGGTTTTAAATCAACATTTTGCCATTTTCCAACCCCCAGGATCTTATATTTCAAAATATTTTCTTAGAAAACAATCTGGATTCGTTTTAAACCCAATTTCAATTCTCAGATGAGACCCATTTAGGTGGTGTCGATTCTGGACTCCTTTATATATCAAATTTCTCAAAAATTTCAAAGTCCTAGTTGGATCAGGACTCTGTCTTTTCATCTTTTTAAACCTCCATTTTGATTATAAACCAGTCGTGGTCTCATCCCTTTTCCATTTCTATCATTTTGACCAAAAATCCTAGAGTCCTAGTTGGATTAGGACTCTTTTTCCAGAGTCCTAGTCAAATCAGGACTCTACCTTTTACTACCATTTTTACCTATTCTTGAGAAAATCTTTAAAAATCTTTTCATTTCTGCCAAAATTCTAGAGTCTCAGTCGAATTAGGACTCTTTCCCAGAGTCTTAATCGAATCAGGACTCTATCCTGATTTCATCCTTTACTCATATTCTTCATTTGTTTTCAAAAACCTTCTCATCTGACTTTCAAAAGAGTCAAAATCCTAGAGTTTCAGTCGAACTAAAACTCTATCATAGAGTCTCAGTCAGACTAGGACTCTACTTTTTATCACTATTTTTACTTGTTTTCAACAAAATTTGCCAGTCCCTCATTTTGGCCTAAAATTTCAAAGTTTCAATCGAATTAGGACTCTTATTCAGAGTTTTAGTCGGACTAGGACTCTATCTTTCGTTACTGTTTTTACCTATTTTTGAGAAAATCTTTGAAAAGAAGTCAAAAACTCAGAGTTTTAGTGTAATAACTGCAAATTTTCCATTAAAAATTTTTAATGTTTTATGCGTAAAATAGGTTGAATTGGGCACGGATCCAAGTTTCGGATCAAGAATCCATACTTAAGTAAATACCACTTATATATATATAAACCTATTAAATATCCATATATATATACGTAAATGAGAAAAATAGATAATATATATATATATATATATATATATATATATATATATATATATATATATATATATATTATTAGTTGAGGTTTGGACCCAACTATGGGTCCACATCTTTAATGAGACCCGAATCCAACATGTTGGATCCCGGGTGCGGGTCGCAGTTCGGACTCGGACCCGGCCCACATTTTTTGTAAAATGAAAAAAAGAGAAGGGGGAGGGGGGGGCAACCCGATATGGGTTGCCCGATAAAGCTATGAGGGAGAAACCCTCTTCCCCGATAAATCTCACGTTAGGGTTCTTTTGAACCCTAACACGCTGAGAGCGTGAGCGAGGGGAAGGAGAGCACACCGCAGCCGCCGGGAGGAGGAGGAGCCCTTCCTTTTCGGGAGGCCACCCTCCTACAAAGAGGGGACCCCGAATCTCTCTCTCTCTCTGTTCTATTCTCTCTCTCACTCTCTTCTACCTCTCTAAACTTCGAATCAACCTCCGATCTCGGGCTGCAGCTCGAGGCCTTGCAGTGAGGAGCCAACCTCGCCGGTGGTGGTGTTGTCCAGACCGACCGACCCTCTTGTGGATGCCGCAACAACCTCGTCGGATAATGGTAGGATTCTGAAATTTTTCTTTTGGGTATTGACTGTGTTCGGTCATGTTGAGGTGGGTTGTTCAAAACCCAGATGGGTCGACTAGCAAAGGGGGGGAAATCTTTAATGTTGGGGTTGTCTGTCAACCCCAAATTTTTAATTTGGGGGTTTCGAATTTCTGTTTTTTTTTAGGGATCGATCATGTGTGTGGGGGGGGGGTTTCGGATTTCTGTTTTTTTTTAGGGATCGATCATGTGTGTGGGGGGGGTTTCGGATTTTCTGTTTTTAGGAATCAAGCATGTGTATGTGTGAATACCCTGTACATTAGGTCCAGCATATACTTGCATGTTTGTTAGGTTGAAATCAACGACCTATCTGCGTGCGATTGTTTCTACTTATGGGTTATGTTATAATTAACAACCTAAGTGTGTGTGACATGTTGATTATGCTGCCATGTCAAGTTTTTTTGTTTAGCCTCAGCAACATATACTGCTACTGCCTTTGTGCTGAAACGTTTACAATTGCTTGTGTTTCAGAATTTATAGTGAATAGTTGGTTGACTTTTTATAGTGATCTGCAGTTAAGTCAGTAGGGCTTTATCTACTTCAGCTTGCGCAATAACAAGATAGTCGTCGGTTAGTGAGGACATTCTGTTTTATATAAAGATGCACATGGATCTGATGCTACTGCCCATTAGGAGAATATGCTGTTTTCATAAGAAGCTGCATATAAATTTGATGCCAATGTATCTGGACATTTAATAGGCATTTAAACTCATGATAGGCTGCATGATAACCCTATAAATTATGCCTGTATAGAAATAGATTAAGTGGCTATTGGAATTACTATTTTGCTGTGCATAAATTTTATATGAGTATAAAGTTAATTTGGATGTTTGTTAGGTTGGAATTAACGACCTATCTGCGTGTGATTGTTTCTACTTATGGGTTACATCATGCTGGTTATGTTATAATTAACGACCTAAGTGTGGGTGACACGTTGTTGATGCTGGCCGATTGGTACAGCTGTTGCTTTGTGATTATAAGTCTTCCCTGCTAATTCTGATCACCCACTTGATATTCTTGTTATTGCTCAATGTTGATGGTTTAATCTGTGAAGTTATGCTGAACTTAGCATAGTTATAATTAGCTTATGTTGATTTAATTATTATGTAAATCTATGTTAAACATAACATGATTTATATTGACTGATGCTAATGGTTTCATCCTGTAAAATATAGCATGTTTATGTTGGCCGATTGACACTATTCCATTATGTAAACCCTAACTTGTTTAGGTAAATTCCTGTTAGCTTATTTTGTCTACGTATTATGTTGGGAGATAGGCAAAATAGGATTACAGACTCTATTAATTTCGGCCTGCATTGTGATGCACATCAAAAGGTTATGTTTTGGCATATTGGCTATAAACACTGCATATGTTAGTTTCAACAATTGTAAATACTTCAAGATCTTTAGGGGATGCATACTTCCCTTTTTTTACAGGTTGTAAATAGTATGCATAGGAATCTTACGTTCCTATGAATGAATTATCCATAGTGGTTTGTGAATGGGCCAATCATCATGTTAGTAAATTTTATCACCATTGGTCCTTATAAAGGGCCGAACTAAGTTAATGATCATGCAAGTCAAAGGGAGTTGTAATCACTCTTTTAGTTTAAGAAATCCATGGTAGTGATTGAGGAGAAGAGTAAATTTTCATTTATATGTAATTGTTTGTGGATTAAGGCTGGCAGGTGAACCACCAAGCCTGGTACTTGCAGGCTTTACCTTGGCACTCAAGTTAAAAAGGTTAATACCCACATAAATTTTTAACATTCGTGCTTGACTGGTTTAAAGGCACCGTAACACTTTGGGTGGGTTATGAAATCAATATGACAAAGGATTGAGACGACTCTATACCCTGGGTAAAGTGACTAAGGGTGGGAATTCTACTGCCATGGTAGTAGAAGGAAGTTGGGGAAATGCCCTGTACTTCGGGAAATAAATTAAATGAAAAGATTAACCCACCCAGTTCTTGGGCTTACCTTAGAGAGGGTAAGTGGTACAAAACTCTGGGGACACGTGTTTTGGTTTCGAGCGTAAAGCGACTCGTTGGTCCCAGTCCTCAGAGTTGGGGGACCCAGACTACCAATTTATCCTAGGTGGTAGTTCTTTTGTTCTTCTGCAGAAGTGAGGGATGCATCCTGTTTTGGTTTTGGCCTTTGGGAGTTTCTCTCGGTCACTGGCCGCTCCCTTGGGATTTCAGTCACAGTTAGAGTGTTCGGGTTAATAAAACAACCCTGAATAATATACCCCCGGACATTCTCTTCTGTGATGGTTGCCTTGGCCCGTGTGTACCCGCGGGATAAGAAAAGATAAACACTAACTAGGACAGTTAGGTATCACTGTATGGGAGTCATTAAAGAGACAATTGCTTACTCTTCCATCATGTTTTATATTCGTTGCTTATGTTGAAACGACATCCTAAATTGTGTATTTATTAGTTAATTGAATTCATATTATGGATGTTGTTCAGGTTAGTGTAAGTTCTGCTTGAATTGCTTAATATCTTACTTAATTGTTGTAGTTGCATAAAATGCTTCTTGTGCTTAAGTATAATTGTTACATAATCTACCTTTCTATTCAGATATATGTCTATGATTGCTATTGCATCGAAATCCTTATGTGGTTATGTTTAGACTGTAATTCAAACACGACACCCACATCACACTTGACACATGATCTACTTGCAAGAATAATTACAGTTTTCCTACTTAGACGTGGTAGTCTAATTCCTATAATTTCTATTATTTTCAGGAGAAGAGTAGTTCTATGAGCGATGCGGGATGAGGCGCTGACCGAGACTTGATCCATTGTTCCCTGGCGGTTCTGCTTACTTTCAGATTGAGATTTTTGTTTTGAGACTAAATGTGAAAACTTTGATGTTGGATTTTATTATTATTGAAGTGGAAATAAATGGTGTGGTTTGCTTTTACCTTCCTGTATCGTTCTGAAATACTTAACCCGAGACTTATTAGTTGTTTCCGCTTGAAAAAAAAAAAAAATTTGGGTTAAATTTCGGGGCGTTACATTTAGTTGAACCAGGACTCTTTTTCAAAGAGTCACAGTTGGATCAGGACTTTGACCCTGATTTCAATTTTGAGAGAATCTTTCCAAAATCTCTTCATTTATCTTTCCAAATTTCAAAATTGTTATACTTTTTTTACAGAGTTTCAAAATTCTGGGATTCTATCCCAGAATCTTGATCAAATCAGGACTCTATCCTGAGTCCATTTTCTCACTTCATTTTCACTGGTTTTCAAAAGTTCTTTTTAAAATCCCATCATTTGCTTTTTAAAAGTAAAAAATTCTCAGAGTTCTAGTCAAATTAGGACTCTTCTTTAGAGTCCTAGTCAGATCAGGACTCTGAACCGGACTTCAGTTTCTACCTTATTTTCATCTATTTTTCAAAATCCTCTCATTTGTTTTCTCAAAAAATCCAAAATTCTAAGAGTCCTAGTCCAATCAGGACTCTGTTTTGATTTCACTGTTTATCTGTTTCTCAGAAAATACCAAAAATCTAGAGTTTTAGTTCGATCAGGACTCTGTCTCAGAGTCCTAATCTGATCAGGACTCTATTCTGAATCTTGTTTCTATCTCCATTTTCATTTTCTCCGTTTGTTTTTCAAAAATCAATCTATTTTGCAAAGTTCCAGTTGATTTAGGATTCTATTTCAGAGTTTCAGTTGAGTTAGGACTCTAACCCTGACTGCATTTTCTGACTTATTTTCGCCAGTTTCGATAAAATCTTTCAAAAACCTCCTCGTTTGGCTTTCAAAACCCTAAAACCTCAGAGTCCTAGTTGGTTCAGGACTTTGGTCCAGAATCTCAATTCGCTTAGGACTCCATTTTCAAAACCTTTGAATTTCAGTTGTTGATTTTAACCCCTTTTCAAAGCCATTTTCAGTCTTTATTTCAAAATTTTCAAGACCTTGATGGGGGTCCCACTCAGTTGGCGCCATATCTAGAGGAGTTCTGACCCAGTTAGGACTCTGTGTTGTTTCAAAAACTTTATTTTCAACTTCACTTTTAAACCCCATTTGAAAATCCCTCATTTTCAAGTTTTAAAATCATTTTTGAAAAATCAAATGAGGCCCACTCTGGGTGGCGCCACATTTGAAGAAGTTGGGACAGTGTACTAGTTAGGTTAGGAGTCTAGAAGAGTCCAAACTTGATTTTAAAAGTTATATTTTTACTTTAGGTTTTTAAATCTGATTTTAAAGTTCTAAAAATTAGGGTTTTTGAAAAACGCCAAGTGGCACCACATTTGGGGTCTCCTAAGTCATTTAGAGTTTTATTAAGTCATTTAAGATAGTTAGCTAGAGTCCATTTAGGTTAGGAGTCTTCACCAAAATCGTCCCCCCTTAGAGGTTTTAGATAGAGTTAGGCCCTAATTAAAGGGATTTTGGAAAACTATAAAAGGGGACCTAAAGGGGGTCATGGGGTATCTTTTTTTTCCTTTTCTCCCTCTTCAAATTCGTGGCTCCCTCTCTACTTAGGCTCCTCCTCAACTTCCTCTATTGCTGCAGTCCCAAGGTAAGGTTTTTATTTAATTTATTTTATTATTTTAATCAATTTTATTACTTTATTTCATTAAAATCACCATTATTGCCTCTTTTAGTATGATTTTCCTTTTTTTATTTCAAAAACAAATCATGTGAGGACCTCAAGATGATGTTAAGCTGATGTTTGATGGTACCTTACATGTTTTGATCCATTAACAATGTTTATTTTTTATTTATTATGCTAAACACTCGAAAAAAATTATGATTCGCCCGTTCAATAGGTCGAATCCATATTTTAATGGGTAAATCAAATTCAACCATGAATTCCCTCGATTTTTTTTTATTTTCCTATTATATTAGTGTTTATTTTATATATTTCAGCATCAATCCCAATTTTGTTATGTTATTTCCTTTTTTTTCATGTTTAAATCATGGTTTTTAGTGCTTTATTAGATATTCATGTGTTTTGATTTTGGATCTCTAGAAATCGTATTACTTCATGCATAAATATTCGTTAAAAAAATTTGATTGTTTTATGGTTGGTCCTCGGATTTGTCAGTAGCCCACTGTAAAAAAATCAGATGTTTTTGGGTTCGGGAACTCTATCAAAAAAATAAAAATTTGAACCATGATTCCTATTACTTAAAATCACTATTGATATTCAGGTATAACTTGAAGACGCGGTATTTCTGTCATCCGAAATTCGATTTAAGATACGTAAATTTCAGTAGCTTTGTATTGATGTCTATTATTTACTGTAATTTTCTTATATTTTTCTGCTTATGTCTGCTATTTTTTCCTGTCAGAAAGTAGGATCATCTTCTCAAAACGTGTTATGCTTCATTCAAACCCTAAGTCAACTTGTGTCAATTGTATCTCCCTAACCAAAGATTCTATCAATGATCTGTAAAAAGAGAAACTCTTCATCTATATGATTTCTATTCACTGCTAAATTTTTAGAATTTTTTGATATGGTTTGTAATTTTCCTTTCCCCTGAAACAGAATCTGCTTATTTCAATTCATTTTATATTCGTTAAATTCAAGTACAGATTGCCGGAACAATATCTCCCTAACCAAAGATGATTTTTCCGATCTGTAAAAGAGAGAATCTTTGTTTTTCTGTCTAGTTGTTCTCTATAAATTTTTATAAATTTCTATGGTGATTTGACTCCTGATTTGAGTCTGACACTATGACAGGTACGTGCCCATGAGTAAAAATAGCATATTTTAGGGTTTTTGTGCAATTTTAATATTTAAATTATGTCAAAAATAAATTTTATGATTCCAGTTTAATTTTAGATTATCAGGAGTGAAGGTGCTGATTTTTATTAATTTTGGAATTCATTTGGTGCTTGAATTGATTATATTGCAAAACAGGGTGCCTGTAGGATCCTGAAACACTGGCAAAAACATGATTTACATGATATTTTTTATTTTTTTTATAGAAGTTCATGTTTTTAGGGTTTGTGCATGTTCTTAATCATATTAGGGTGCTTCACACCCGATTTTGTGGCTATTTGATTTCAAAATCTAAGATTTTACCAAAATATTTTCTAAAAACCCTGATTTCAAGGACATAGTCTTATTTTCAAGGGTATTTTTGTTCATTTTCCCCAAATTCCGAATTTCAAAGTTGTTTATCATTGTTATTTCTTCAATTTTATTTCATATTTCATTATGTTTATCTCAAGGAATCATGGAAAAAGGCTTATATCTGAAAAAATCATGTAATTTCTAGATATTACTGGATAAATCTAGAAAAGCCAACATATCTTCACTAACAAGTTTTCTAGTTTTACAAGGATATTCAAGGTTGTATTTTCCTTTATTTAAATTTAATTAGTGATATAAATTGTAAATAAACTTTGGAATAAGAATTTCAATTTCTGCTTAGATTAGGGTTTGCATGTACATATAGTTTAATTTTATAATAATGTCAATGTATGATGGATGATGATTCATGCATATTCCAACTCACCATGGTGTACACGAATGACACGTGCACTAGCTTCTAGGGAGTTGGTAAACTGGATCGAGTTTGTATTTATTGTTATAGTCAGAATACGAACGAAATCCAGATTTACCATCTTCTTTTAAGCCACAATTAGCCTACACTCTTAGGCTATCTTCAAAATCATTGCATGTTTCAAACTTTTTCTAAATATTTTCTCCTTTTAGAATCAAATGAGATATAGTTAATACATATTCATGGTCATAGTCAAGGATATGTAAAGAATTTATTTCATCTAAAGTCTATAAGGCACAAAAATTCTTTTATCAATGATTTCTCAAAATTTCTTCAGAAAATATCTTTCTCAAAATTGCATTCACGCACCATCTAGGTTTAGATTGCATCATGAACATATTTCACAGGGCCACACGCCCCCTTCTTTTGATTTTATTCTCAACTTTATTTCAGAAAATCAATTTTCCTCTAATTTGCCCTGATTTTCGTCAAAATCGATTTTTTCAAGAACCTTTGGTTTTTCAATGATTTCTCAAGTATTTCCCAAGCTCAATTCACGATTTTCCAAGTTATATTCTCAATTTCAAAGTTCAAATTCAGAGAAATCAATTTTCTCTAAGTCATTTTGAGTTTTATCAAAAATTGATTTCTTCAAAATTTCAAGATTTCTTTAGAAATCAATCTTCTTTTCTTCAGAAATATTCTCTCAACATGGCTCACGATTTTCAAAGTATTATCTTTTCCAAGGATTTCCTAAGTATTTCAAATCTTTGAAGCATAAATCATGTTTTCAAATCTGCATTTTCTGAAATTCATAGCACATACCTGATTCTTTGTGCATTTAGAAAATAGAACATCGATTTAGACAAGTTGAGCAAAGCAAAGCACATGATTGATCATTGGTTCAATTACCCCTGGTAAAGGTGCCAGAAACGGTTAAACCTCGTACCGACAGGCGAGTCTCATTTTTCAGAATTATTCTGCATTTTAAAACAGAGGCGAGTTATTTTCAAAAACTTTTTCAAAGGTCAGTTTGACTTGCAAAAGTAAAATTTTGCAATGATAATAGGTTTGGAGACCGTGATGGGACCTTATCACGTGTATATTTATGTAATTTGTATCACCAATGCAGGGTAGTTTTGTCCATGCAAAAGAAATTGTAACCCTATTAAACTTAACAATGTTTTAGTGCAGCCAATCAAGATCAGAGTGGATGCCGATTCTCAACGAGCACCTGAGTTCTCTTTTATTTATTTGATAAAAAGGAAGTACATGACTTTTGCAAACCTGACAACTAGAACACATTTTATTCTTCAACGAAGGTGAAACAGACTCTGAAAGAAATCCATTGGACACTAATTTTTCAATAAAGACTTGACTACAATGACCAAGACGAGAATGTCAAATTTCTGGCTTATTACATTGAGATATACTTAGAACACTTCTAGAGACATGATCGGACTTGGAAGGCTTCAGAACACTGGAGGTTGGATCTTCATTGAAGATATACATGTTTCCACATCGCTCTCTTTTAGCAAACATCTTCTTCGTTTGAAGATCCTTGACAAAGACAAAAGTAGGAGTGAATTCAACAAATGAATTGGTAGAATCAACGAGCTTGGAAACAGAGACAATATTTTTCTTTATATTTGGTGCATGCACAACATCAGATAAAGGAATGGATAAAGATTAAGACAAAGGAATTAAGACATTGCCTACGTTTGAAATAGATGAAATAGAGTGGTGAGTCCCATCTCCAGTTACAATATTAGATTTACCAAAATAAAGGATCAAGGTAAAGAACTTACCTGCATTGCAGGTGACATGAGCAGCTGCCCCAGAATCGACATACCATATTCCATCATCATTCTGCTCCAGGTTTAAGTTAGCCATAGCAGACAAGAGAAGATCCTTAGCATCATCACTGACACGAAAAGTACTCGCAGATCCTGATGTAGCAGCATTTCTATCGTTTTGTATTCTATTGCGATTTTGAGGATTCTGAGGATTGAACCAGCAATTGGCTTTGATGTGGACACGTTTGTTGCACTAGTAGCATGTGGGAACACTCCTTGACAGGCTGGGAGTGACATTTGGTGTAGGTAGAAACTCACGTCCACCCTGGATTTGTGCTCCCCTACCTCTGTTGTAACAGAAAAAAAAATGTGTTTGGTTCAGGCCGGATCCGGACCCGACCCAAACCACCGCCTCTCGCTGTCTTTTAAGACAGTGAGGCAGGCAAAAGGAGGGTTACGAAACCCCCTCACCGCCTCTCGCCCTCTCGTCTCTCTCTCTCTCTCTCTCTCTCTCTCTCTCTCTCTCTCTCTCTCTCTCTCTCTCTCTCTCTCTCATCCACCGTCACCGACGCCGGCGACTCTCGGCAGCCCGCCGCCACCGATATCGGCGATCTCCCCTTTCTTTCCGGCGAGCTTCCTCCGAAAGCCCCTTGGTACGCCACCGCTTCCTTTCTTCCCCTCTTTTCCCTCTCAGTCTCTTCTCTTTCTCTCCCTCACCTCTCTGTGTGGCCACGAGAGGGGTCAAACCCCCTCCCTGTGCTTTTTTTTTAGCAGGGGAGGGGCACGACACCCCTCCCTGCTCTTCGTTATGGTAGAGGAGGGGGCTGAGCCTCCTCCCTTCTTCCGTTACGACAGGGAGGGGCTGAGCCCCCTCCTTGCTTCCGTTACGGTAGGGGAGGGGTCGAGCCCCTCCTCCCTATTCTTTGCTATGGCAAGGGAGGGTCCGAGCCCCTCCTCCCTGCCCCTTTTAGTTGCGCCAGCAGGGGCCATCGTTCCCTGAATTTCTGTGTGCCAGCAAGGGCCTATGGACCCTGCCGTTTTGCCAGCAGGGGCCATCGGCCCCTGCCTTTCTTTTTGTTGCCAGCAGGGGTCGATGGCCCCCTGCCCTTTGTGCACGAGCCTATACCCTTGGCCGACAGGCCCGGGAAATCTTTGGAAGCTACATCGTGATGGGGACAGATCATTACAATTGTTGGTCTCCAACGAAGAATTCCTAGTAAACGCGAGTCATCTGCTCGAATTGACTACATTCCTCTTTTGGCAGCAGGGTCATTTGGCCTTGCCCCATCCTCTTTTTTTTTCGAGTTAATTGGGACGGTTGGCCCCAGTCCTATGTATCGGAGAAGTCGAGTCTTTGACTTGCTTTTGCTTTTTGTCTGGGTTTGCATGTTAATATCGCATATTTGCAGTTACGACGAATCCCACTCGTGCTCCGCGACCCGAGCCGTCAATCGTGTACGTCCGCATGCTCGTAACCCTCCAAGGTAGGGGAAGATTGCATGGAAGACTTGAATAATTGAATTAAGTTCAATTAAACTAAAAACGGCCATTAAATGAATATATATATATATACAAATATATATATATATTTATATACGAGTATGCACTTCACTCAAGGATGCGGTTTCGCAATCCTTGCTCTTTACCTTCTATCAGTTTTTACTTGCCATCACGCATCGCGTCGAGATTTAGCGTTGCACTTCTGCTTACTGCTTTTACCTTGCCGTCGCGCTCTGCGCCTAGGCTCTTGCTTTTGCATATGTGTTGGTATTGCCTCGCGCAGGTTCTTGCTCTTTGCGTATGCCTTAAAGGCATCCTCGTGGAGGATGCAAGGAGCATTTACTACTCTCCCTCTTGCGACAAGAGTTTAGTCGGGAGCGAGCAAACTTCTTAGCGGGTGTTCTGTTGAGAAACTCGTATCCCGTCTATCGAGGCCGGTATCGAGTCATGCGAGACATGTAGATACCCCGATAGCAGATGTGATTCGAGATAATCACATGCATAATGTTGGCAGAAGGTATTGTTGTTTCAAAAGATAAAGTAAAGTAGATAAACTTTACATCTTTGTGAAACACTCCTGTTGAGGCTTCTATTGAGGAGCTATACCCCCTACATCCTAAAGTATTTGTAGTCGTGCATGACACGTCTAGTACTGCGATGATCGGATGAGACGGTCGTGCGACCTCGAACAATGCTAAAGGCACAATGCTGTAATCACATAAATGGCCTCACATTCGCCTTCACAGGCAAGATGCTCGAGTTGTAAAACCCACATAAAAAAATTTTTATCGGACTCGGGTCGGGTCGGGACCCGACCTAGGCCCGTTCTCGTTGAGGTTTTAAAACCCGACGCAGGGTGAGGGCAAAACCCTCCCCTGTGCGCCGCACCCCACTCATGTCGCTCCACCTTCCTCGGTAGGATAAGGAAACCCCTTGAGGGTTTCCTCGTTTATCGCCCCTCCCCGAACTCTTTAAGAGCGTTGCGGGAGGGGAGGATCGATACACCGCCCTCCCCCTCCTCGTTCCCTACGGCAGCCCCGACCGACACCTCCCCTCGCTCCTTCTCTCGTCTGCCTGTCGATGCCTCCTTCTGCTGGTCCGATCGCCGCCGCCGCTGCGACCACCGTCGGTGACCTCGAAAGGTATGCATTTCCCCCCTTCTCCTCCCCCTCTTCTAATCTCCTTCTGTGTCCATCGGCGGCCTACGAGCCCCTGTCGTGCCCTCCCACTTCCGTTGTGCCTACCTGTAGGATGGCAAAGGGGGGCCGATGGTCCCTGCCATGCCCTTTCCCCCCTCGTTCGCCATTGTTCTGTTGGCAGGGGCCGGGGGCTCTGCCAATCATCAGTGCGTCAGGCAGGGGCCGAGGCTTCTGCCTTCCTTTGTATGGTCAGGCAGGGGCCGAGGCCCCTGCCGTTGGTTGTTTTTGTCAAGGAAAGGCCGAGGCCCTTGCCATTGGGTGTTTGTCAGGCAGGGCCCAAGGCCCTTGCCATTCATTGCTTTCGTCAGACAGGGGCCGAGGCCCCTGCCGTTTGTTGTTTTGGCAGGCAGGGGTCGTGGCCCCTGCCATTCGCTACTCTGTCTCCTTTGGGGTCTTTCGCCATGGGGTAGCACCCTCCTGCCTCAAATCATTCTTCCTGCAAGGGCCGATAGTCCCTGCCTCTGTTTGGGTTTCCACGCCTTTATGGCAGTTCTCCAGCAGGGGGCTTACCCCAGTTCTGCCTCGACCTTTCCTTCGACAGGAGGGCATAACTCCTGTCCTGCGATGGCTTGTTCGGCAGGGAGCCCTGTCTCTCTACACCCCTTAGTTGTTTCAGCAGGGGTTGGACTCCTGCCCTGCCCCTCTCTTAGTCGTCTGGCAGGGGCCGATGGCCCCTTCCCTTCTTTAAATATCCGGCAGGGGCCGATGGCCCCTGCACCTGTTTCCTTTGGCGACATGGGTCATTGGACCCTACCCCATTCCATTTCAGGTCAGCAGGGACCGTTGATCCCTGCCTTGTTCTGCAGAGAAGCTGAGACCCCAGTCCTTTGTTGTCGTTTTCCCTATTCATTTATATGCATACTAATAACGTACCTTTGCAGCTTACACAACAGGTCCCATTCGTGCTCCGCAGCCCGACCCTCGTATTATCCTCACTCGTAGGCACACGCGGCTACACAACATTCTGATGTAGGGTAAAGTCACACAAAGGGCAATAAATGAACCTATTTAAGTTGAAATAATTAAGATGCCCATGCTAGATATGCTTAGATTTATATTGCTTCTGCATTGCATATTTTCTTGTCTGCATATTTATGAGTCGAGGTATGATTTTACTCTTTGAGTATTAATTTGCGTATTTGCTTATGTGGTTGAAGGTGGTTTCGTACTTTTTGCAATACTTATGCCCTTAATTGCTTGCATATATACTTGTTTGTACGTTCCTATGGGTCGATGTACAATTTCATTCTTCGATTATTATTTTGCATAGTTGCTTATGAGTTGAGGTGTGGTTTCGTATTTCTTAAAATACATATGCCCTTGTTTACTTGCATCCATTTTTTCCTGCACGTTTCCTTTGAGTGAGGCACGACTTCGTGTCTCGTGTATTACTTATGACCTTATGTGTTTGCCTATCTAAGTGGTCAAGGTATGGTTTCGGTACCTCGTGTGTTACTTATGTGCTTTTCGCTCGATGTGCGGCATCACAAGTCGAGAGTTGCTTGTCGTCATGTTATAACCTGCATATGCTCACACTCATGGTAAATATGTACTTACATAAATGTAGTCTTGTGCCTAACCTGATTTCAGTTGTTTTCAAAACACTAGAAGTTGCGTTTGTGTGCTATAGTTCTTTTAAAGAGGGTTTCCTTCTGCAAACCCAGTGCTCCTCAAAATACACAGCTTTTGCAAAGTTAAGTTTTAAGTCCTGTCAGATTGCGAAGTCACATTTGGGCCCTCCCAAGTCCTCACACTTGGGAGAATTATTTTATAACCCCGATCAGGGGCATGAGCCTATGAACGAGTGGGGTTCTGTTGAAAGACACATTCTTCATTTATCAATCTAGTGTCGCATGTCGTGCGAATCATGTCGATACTAAGATAAATTTTGGATGCAAGATTGATAGTGTTGTGCCTTGTGTTAATGACTTAATGTGGCATTGTGGCTTTTAAGGATGAATCGTGCCAAATGAGCACTCCTATATTCTTTGGATCGTTATGAAGTAGTGTGTTGTGTGTTCCCTTTGAGAAGCCTACGCACCTCCTTTTTTCAGTGTTGCGTACTTTTAGACATGCACGACATGTTAAGTACTTTGTTGATCGGACGAGAGATCCGAGACGACCTTGTATCATGAAATATGCAAAATATTGTTGAAATGAATTCAAGACTTATCTTGTCAAATTGTGTTGTATTACTTCTTATGCAGATAATATCTGTTGGGGTTTCTTTGGTGAAACCACATGCCTTTTATCGTAGTCGTACTTTTGACAAGTATGTCTTCTTACGTTGCGATGATTGGATGAGTAGGTTGTGGCAACCTTGATGAGTGCAAATAACAAAATGCTGAGATCACCTAAATAAGTGATGATTTCCGCCTTCACCGGCAAGATACTCGAGTTGGGTCGAAAGACCAGAGTATGTAGAATGGGTCTTCAGTTAACTACCCCTGATGTACTCATTCGAACCGCTGACTCCTGTCAGGAGAGAGGACGGGAAGGTACAAAAACTTCGATGGACAATCCATTAATGGCAGTTACGAGCAAAAGACTCGGCTTCCCCAGTCATCGGAGTTAGGGAAAAGGGACTACCATAATTATCCTAGGTGGTAGCCCTCCATGTTCGGGATGCATTCATTGTTTATGCTACTTTGGGGATTTCTCTCTTGGTCACTGACCGTCCCCTTAGGTGCGGACTCAGTCAGTTATCCGGGTTATCTTAAAATACATAGCATAATAAACCCCCTGATCAGTTTAGGCTGTTTCTAGAGTCGTGTCTTGTGCGTACTCACTTGGCCAATTAATATCAAAACATAATTTAAATCCGATCACACAATTTTTTGAGTTATGCATGTATAAAAGCTATAGCATGCAACGGGTTTCAATACTTATGAAATTGTGTGTGTGGTTGATGTAGCATCGTATTTTGCTTGCTTATGCAGTGCTTTGCTTATAATAATTAGCCTACTTGTGCTAGTGAAATGCTTGTAATAGTTTTAACATTTTGTTCATGATAGTTACTCCATGAATCTGTTGAAATTAAATTGTTATATAATTTCCTGTCTACTTGACATATTAAATTATTTTGCTTAACTATGTTCTATATCGTCCTGTATGTGCACCTACCAGTTTTTAGTGAAACTGACCCATTTTATGGGCAGGAAATGGATAAGTAATACAGTCTGCAATGACACGATGGCGTGATGAGATCAAGATAGAACTCTTTCCCTGACGTTTCCCTCTTGAGGACATGTTGGTAAATTTGGTATAAAGTGTATTTCAAAATTTCTTTTTTTATTAAACCTTGAGTTACTAAAACTGTTTTAGTAAACTTCTTCTTGGTTTCAACAAACAAATTCTCAATCATTGAAATTGCATTTTAAAACCATTTGATTTCAATAGTTGTGCGGAATTCGGTAAATGAAAGTTTACGATGTAATGCGCTCAAGGTCCATCGACTTGTTTTAAAAATATCATTTTTCCGCTGAAGTACTATTTAGACTCTAATAATTGTATGATTTCAAAGCTTTCTAAACTATTCTAAAAGTTACAAGTCCTGGATTTTTGGGGCGTTACACGAGTGGTTTGAAGACCACAGCATAGGATGGGTCGTTAGTTAAGCAACCCCTAACGCACCCATTCGCTTCCGGTTGTTCTGTCAAGAGAGAGGACAGAGCGGTACAAAAACTCCAATGGATAGATTGTTAACAACCACCCTACAGGCAATGATCTGGCTTCCTGTTATCGTCGCGAAATTTTTCCCGTCTTCCCTTCCTTGCAGAAGAGAGAGAGGGAAACGCTTTCGCGCTTTAAACTTGACCGGATTTTGGAAATGTTTTGAAATACTCGCCTCCATTTTGAAAATTGCGGGAAAATCCATGGGATGGGGCTCGACCTGTCGGTACGAGGTTCGACCGTTCCTGCCGCCTTTAACAGGGGTAATCGAACCAAGGACCAAAATTGTGCTTGACTTAATTAAATCATCGAAATTATGTTCTATCCTATATGCACAGAGAATTCAGGCATGTGCTATGAGATTTTGGAAAATGCAGCTTGGGAAAACATGATGTATGCTTGGAAAATATTTGTAGTTGAAAAGAATCTCTCAAGAAAAAGATGAAAGTCAATTTCTCAGGAAACTCAGATGAAAAAGGGTTTTTGAAATCTCGAGAAAGTTCATAAAGATGTAGGAAAATCACGAATGGTTTGAAAATCCTGGGAAAATGGAAGTGATTCTTGAGAAAAAGGTGAACATTTGAAAAGGGAAACACTTCTTAGGAAAACTTGGACTTTGAGAGTTTTCTTAGGAAAATGATGGAAATTCATTGGAAATCCCTTGTGGAAAAGGAAAATTGAAACTTGGGAAGTTGAAAACCTGAGAATCTTAACCTTGAAATACTTGGAAATCGATTTTGATCTTTGGGGAAGATTGGAAAATTCTTTTTGAAAATCTTAAGAAAATAACCTTTTCCATGGAAAACTGTGGAAAAACTTGACTTGAGAAAACCGATTTTGAAAAATTCTCAGAGTTTCTTGAGAAATTGATTTCTTGAGAATGAAGTTTTCTTAAGAAAATCATGGGAAAACCAAGGATTTCATGATGCAAATGAATGAATGAATGCACTTTGAAAAGATTTTCTAAGGAATTTGTTGGAAAAATGTGTATTAAGTCAAAATAAATCCTTCACATATTCTGACTGTGGCCATGAATATGTTCTGAGTTTAATTGATTTAATGCACAATGCTTTGAAAACATTGGAAATATGATGCGCATTTTAAAATAGCCTAAGAGTGTAGGCTCAATGTGACTAGTAGAAAGATCATGGATTTGGGTCTCGTCCATATTCCGACTAGGGCCGTAAATATGGATTCCACCGAGTCCATCAACTTCCTAAGAGTTGGTGCACGTTCCATTCGTGAACATCCATAGTGCTTTTGGAATAAAATGCATGAATCATATAAGCAGGATATTGCATAAATTCAAACTATATGATATGCATCCTAGTCTAAGCAGGAAATTAAATCTCTTATTCCAAATTTTACATTATTACATCACTAAATAAATGAAATAAATGGGAATTTGCAGACTTCAGCTCCTTCATTTGAATGTCCCTGCCAAACTTGAAATAGGGTTAGCTCAAATATGTGGGTTTTTTCAAGATTTTCCAATAATATTATGAAATTATTGGACTTAATTGGATATAAACCCTATTATCATGCTTCCTTGATATTTGAAATGATGTAAATGCAGAAAATTCGGTGGAAAATAGTTTGAAATTCGAAATGGTGGTCAAAATGACCAAAATACCCCTAATTATGAAGTTATACCTTTAAAATCAGGGTTTTTTGAAGGAAAACTTGGTAAAATTGAGATTTCGAAATTCAAATTGAAACAAATGATGATGAAATGCAGTATGAGACATTATGACATGCTGCTAAACACATTAGGACTATAAAATCAGAATTTGGCATTTTGCAATTTATCCAAAATAACGAATTCCGCTTGTTTTTCGCTTGGATCCGGGTCCTACGGGACCTTGTTTTGGTATTATGGCTAATCTGAACCTCAAATGGATTCCAAATTACACCAAATTCGGTATGAAGCATCTACCTACTCTGATAAACAGCCTAGAATGCTAAAAATCATGAAATGATATGATTTAAATGCTAAAATTTAAAGAAAGTCCTAAAATGGTGGATTTTGCCTATGGATCCGAACCAAATGCAATGCTTAACATGATAATGCAAGATTTACACCATGAAAACTTCTGATATTTTGCATACTGTTAAAGGACCCGAAATCGAACATTTTTGGTTTTTACAGCCTCGGGATTTGAGCCATGGTGAGTTCGGCAACAGGGATTTTGTTCTGACAGCGGTAAAAATCACACTAATCTGATGTAAAATGCTAAAAAAATAGAAAACAGTCATGAAAATTTATGATTTTAATCAGAGCTACTCACGACACCTACATGAACAATTTTTATGTTCAAGATTTTGGCATTTGATCAACAAAGACACAGATAAAAATACAACTTTTCATTCCTAAATTGACAGAACAGACAAATGTAGCAAGACAGAGGACTGAAAAGAAAAATCCGAAGCAGGTATCAAAACTGTTCTAAAAATCACAGGCTTTCACATGAAAACAGAGGACACCTTGGGCATAACTTTCATTTTTTACAGTTTTGGATTTGGAGCAACACACAAAGATAAACCATAGCCCTAAGTCGATCCAAAATCTCAGAGGCCCAAATCAGGCTCTGACACGTTTCCTGAACTCTCGGATTTTTTTCAGACATAAAAAACATCATAAAAATCGGATAAAATCAAGTTACAAACTAGACATTCTCCCTAGTTCATAACATTTTTCGGATCGAAAATCGGATCTCCCATGATGGATATATAGATTTTACAAGTCGGCAACTGATTTTCAAAATGCATCCCGGGTAACAAAACCCGACCTGCCATTTTGAATGTTTACCATAGTAAACAAATTCAAATGCCTTTAAATTTTTGGCACAATTCTAGAGACACCTAAGGGCGCATTCCGTGATTTTTTTGCGATTTTTAATACAAAATAAATGCATGAAATGACGTGTGTACTGACTGACAAAAACAGAGACCTACTGAAAATGAGCAGAATTGAAAAAAATGCTAAATTAATCCTAATTAATTCATGAAAACGTGCTAAATGAATGAAATAAAATGCAAATTAAACCTATCTAAATGCATGAATGCTAAAAATCATCAAGGAATCATAATCATGTATTTTTATATATGTCGTTTTATGAGAATAGCTCAATCCATCTCTCGGATGAGCTCTTTCTTCAAACGACTCCCGAATCGAATTATGAGATCAAATGAAGAGGAAAAGAGGTGCACCTTGCATCGTTAGGCAGCGTTGAAGCTCTTGAGAGGGACAGCTATCACGAGCTTCGTTCGTCCTTCACTTCGGGCTTCGAATGATTCACCAAGATCGATCCACCATGCCTTCTTCACTGAGCCAAAGGGGGCGTGAATTCCAAAGTGCAAAAATCGGATTTTCAGGAAGGCTAGGTCGAATTTCCAAGTTCACAACAGCTAAAAAAAAATGGTCCTTCTATGCTGGGCATGGAGCCTTGTTTTTATAGATTTTCTGAAAAAATTTGAATTTCAAACAGGCTCAATCTGAGCCCTCCATGTGGTGCCATCTCAGGGGTGCTATTTTGATTTTTGAGAAAATAAAAAATGAGATTTTTGTGGGTGAGACACCTCAGCAGGATTTGAATTTTTTCAAAATTTGGTTTGCTTGATTTTCTCTGCAGGAAGCTCCCAGATGGCGCCACCTCAGAGGGTGCTCTCTTGGAATTTGAAATTCAAACTTGCTTTTTGTAGGGAGTCCTCAGGTGGCGCCACCTCATGGTGGGCTACTTTTATTAAAAATAAAATAAAAAATAAAAATGAAGCCAAGTGGGAGTTCTGGAATGGCGCCACCTCAAAAGGTGTTTGACACATGTCAGAAGAACAGAGCAGTGGGTTCAGAAGGTGCCACCTCAGAGGAGTTTGAATTCTGCTTTTTCTGATGAAAGGAGATCTGGACATGTGGCAGTCCAGGATGGTTCCATACCTGACAAGTGTCAGCCTGCTGGAGGAGGTTCTTCAGATGGCGCCACCTCAGAGGGGGATTTGAATTTTAAATGGAGGCTGGCCCTGGAGGAATGGAGGGTGGCCATGTGGCGCCACCTCAGGGTGGCTCCTACAATGCCATGAGGCAAGAGGGAGGAAAAGGAGGGAAAGGGACACGTGGCACCATCTCACACAAAATAGAAAAGGTGAAGTTCAGGATTTTCGCCACCTAGCCTGGAGTTTGAATATTTGAATTCTATCTTTCTCTGAAGGAGGTAGAAAATGACATGTGTCCTCTACTTTTTCTAAGAAGAGCAGAGAATGACATGTGTCAGTCTGCTTTTTCTGAGAAGATCAGAGAATGACACATGGCATTTGCTTTTTCTGAGGAAATGAGAGATTGACATGTGTCCTCTGCAGGAGACACTTTCCAAATGGCGCCACCTTAGAGGAGACAAGCCTACTTTTCTGGAGGAAGCTAGGAGTGACACGTGTCTCCTACTTTTCTGAGAAAGGTAGGGAGAGACATGTGTCAGGCTACTTTTTCTGAAGGAGGGAGAGGTTGACATGTGTCCTCTGCAGGGGACACACTTTAAGTGGCACCACCTCAGTGGAGACAAGCCTCCACTTTTTCTAGACAGGACAACCTATGACACTTGGCATCTTCTGGTGTTCTTTGAAATGACACATGGCGCATGATAGGATACTAACACATGGCAGATAAATGGGATGACATGTGGCGGCTTCTTAAGGTAGCCCCACACTGACACTTGGCAAGTAAATGGGAGGAGAGAGAAAAGACAAGTGACGCCGATCCAGGGGACAAGGCTCCTATATTTTTGGGTTTTCAAAATTCAAATTTTTCAAAAGAAAAGCTTGTGTGACACCACCTCAGTGTGGGTCCCACATTGTTTCTTTATTGAAATAAGGATAAAACAACAACTTCTTTTTGGAATTTTCATAAAATCTGGACTGATTGGTAAAACAAGAAATTTTGGAAAGTGTTGGCCCCTGTAGGGCGATTTTTGTAAAAGAATGATAGTTGAATAGCTGACAAAAGGCAAAATCTGAGTTGAAATTTATTGAAAATTATCCAGATTGTTTTCCTGAGGAAATATTTTGAAATTCAGAGCCCTGGGGGTAAAATGGGAATAATTGATAATTTTGAAGACCCAGGATTTTGAAATCACTTTTGAAAAGAGTTGAAATTCAAATCTGGATTGAAAATTTTGAAATTAAGAGTTCTGGACCTCGAAATGACATGTTGTGCAGTGCAGTGATATGAAATGCTCATGCAATGATATGCAATGCCATGTCTTATGCAATAGAATCTTGAACAAAGACTTGGAGATGCCTGTCTCCTGTCAGGAATAAAATTTTGAACATCTGAGATAAAAATAAAGAAATTTTGAGAGTTGCAGATGAAATTTAGACTTTTGCAAGGTTCGGGCTCAGAAAATGACCATTTTGCCCTCCAGTGATTTCAGAGGTTGAATGATGATGCTTGGTGGAAATGTCAGGGAGGTGAGTGAAAATTTGGGGTGTTTACAGATGCCCCTCTTTGCTACTAAGCCGGCTCATGGCCGAGCTTAGTGGCAAAGAAAAACACACCAAATTTGGGCTATACATAAAAAAAATGCCCCAGTTAGAAGGATCTGACTGGGTGTGAAGAAATTAGCCCGAGGAAGATGGTAGATATGAAGCGAAGAATGAAGAGAAAAGACTCACTCTGTGAGAGTGAAATTCAGGTTTATGCCTATGACATGGATGGGACAGAAATACCTCGTATGGAACGAAGCTCAGGTTTGGCCCTTAACCTGATTGGGGATGGAATATCTCATAACATGAGACTCAGGTTTGCACCCTTAACCTGATCGAGCGGAAAATGAAATACCTCTTTGATTGAGGCTCAGGTTTGTACCCTTATCCTGATCGGGCGGAAAATGAAATACCTTTTTGAATAAGGCTCATGTTTGTACCCTTATCCTGATCGGGTGGAAAATGAAATACCTCTTTGAATGAGGCTCAGGTTTGTACCCTTAACCTGATGGGGCGGAAAATGAAATACCTCTTTGAATGAGGCTCAGGTTTATACCCTTAACCTGATTGGGCAGAAAATGGATGGAATCCTCGAAAGAAGAGACCATGATGGAACCCTCGGATTTTGCACAATAAATCCGACAAGGGTTTTGCAAAAGGAAGGAAAATGGGGTCCCTAAAGCTTGAAAAGGGATTGGTTTTGAGCGTCTCATTGCTGAGACTAAAATCAGCTTTTGAAATTGCCTCTTGCGAGAAATGATTGGTGGTTCGACCTCGAACCGAAATGGGACTGTCTATGGTGGGACAGTGGGGACACCGGGAAGTGTACAAGTCTGAGAGTCCATGCTCTCAAAGAAGGGAAGGAATCAAGTCCTTAAGAGGGATTTAAACTTGGTGTCTGGATGTATCAAAGACGGATATTAAGCTCTCACTTTACGTCAGGATAGCTAGAAAATATTGTCAAAATATTGGAAATCTTGCTGTTGATTCAAATTTTTTGAAAATGTTGCATATTTTTGCAAAGATATTCTTTCTCTTCTACCCAAAGCATTACCTCCAAGCAAGGTTCACTTCGTAGAATCGAGATTTGAAATCCAAATTGCTCGCAATTGACCTCTTCAAGGAAGCTATCAATTTCCTTGATATGAACAGGAAAGAGAATTTGATATTATGAAAGTCATTGATGAAAGAGTATTGATAATAGAATTTCACAAATTTAAAGAGGATTCTTGATAGATTTGGCAGTTTGATATCCTGAGAGCTTCTCTCTTGATAATCTTTCTGCACTCTTTTGGGCCTCTGGTGTTTTGCTACATTCTCCTTCATTTTGGAGATGTTCTGACTTTTTCTCTCTTTCTTTTTCCTCTCTTGCTCTCTTTTGGGAAGGGTACGTCACAAACTCCTTCAACTTGGAGATGTTTCAATCCTTCTTGGACGATGGGTTTGGAGATCTTTGGATGACAGCTGAAATTAAATATCTTTTAGGGATTGTTGAGAGGTTCATTGCATCTGCCTTCATCTCGACAGTGCTTTGGACTTTCCCTAGAAGGATCCGTCACAAACTCCGTCATCTTGGAGATGTTTCGAATCTTCTTTGGCCCCGGGGGTCTACTCGCCTAATTCGCCTTCATCTTGACGACATGTGAGAGATCCCTTTTGCGGATACTCAATTGCAGCTTAGGTGATTTTGAGGAGACAAGGCTTGGGTAAATGCTCTCTTTTCTAGCGCTCAGGATATTTCCACTGCCTCGTCTTTACAAGAATAGCCTTTAAAGATGCGCCATTGACTGCGATCAATATCGATCACCTACGACTTTTCAATAACATTGAATCTTCTTTTCTGGCTATATCGAGGACTTTCCTTCATCCTTTTGGTTGGCCAATAGAAAGAATTTGAAGTTTGAATCTCTTTTCGCAAAAGCTTCACTTTTTTGGGAGTAATGCTAAAGGTAACTAGAGATTTGTGCAATAAAGATTCTGAAATCAACAATTGATTGACAAATTGACTAAATTTTCTTAAAATCCTTGGTGAAAGTGAGTATCTGAAGTCTGGCTCAATACATCCGTGACGAAAATTCTCCTCTCTTTTTCCCCAAAAAGAGAGACTCAGGCTTAGCCCTTACCTGAATGGGAATTGGGAAATACTCCTCTCTTCCCTGAAGAGGAGGTGTTTGCAAAACGAACTTTCGAAGAGAAATTGAGCTTTCGTCAAAGCTCCCTAATATTAGGCTTCTCTTATGGAAAGGGGGCCGATAATAGTGAGGTCTGAAAATTGGGTCATGAAAGGAACGAGTCCATCACACTCTCCCTGCAAGGGGGGGTCCTTCATGACGAAGATGGCCTAGTATGAAATTGGGGGGTCACAAGAAAAACGAGTCTCCGTCGAGCCTCTCCCTTAAAAAGGGTTCCTCGTGTGAAATTGGAAATTGTTTTGCAAACGGTTCACAAAGACGCGAGTCCCTTCAAACTCTCCCTAAAAAGGGGCTAAGTGAACGAATTGGATAGCATGGGAAAAGAACGAGCTCCCTCGAACTCTCCCTAAAAGGGTCTCTCGTAAGAGAAAATGATTGAAATTGGATATTGATATTGATTGACCCAAAGGTCGAAATTGGAAATTGGAAAATTGGTTGTTGGAAATTGAATGACCCGAAGGTCGAAATTGGATGACCTAACGGTCGAAATTGAGAATTGATTTGACCAAAGAGGTCGAAATTGAGAATTGAGTGACCCGAAGGTCGAAATTTAGAAATTGGGTGACCCGAAGGTCGAACATTTGGAGATTGATTGACCCCGAGGGTCGAAAATTGGAAATTGATTGACCCGAAGGTCGAAAATTTGGCAATTGATTGACCCGAAGGTCGAAAATTGGAAATTGGTAATTGAAATTGAGAATTGGAAATTGGGTGACCCGAAGGTCGAAATTGGAGAATTGCCTGATTTGAAGATTTAAATTGGAATTTGGAAGGCAAAATATCAAATTTGAACAATTGACAGACCCTGAGGATCGAAATGGCTTGAATCAATCAAAGGAGAATAATGAGTTCGAGTCAGGGCTCGAATAAAATACAGAGATCACGAGTTGGAACCCGAATCAACAAAAGAAAATGAAGAGCTCGAATGATATAACGAGATCACGAGTCAGAACCCGAATCAACAGAGAAAAATGAAGAGCTCGAATCTGAGCTCGAAGGAGTAGAGAGATCTCGAGTCGGAACCCGGATCAACAAAAGATAATGAAGAGCTCGCATCTGAGCTCAAATGAATAGAGAGATCACGAGTCGGAACCCGAATCAACAAAAGAGAATGAAGAGCTCGCATCTGAGCTCAAATAAAGTAAAGAGATCTTGAGTCGGAACCCGGATCAACAAAAGAAGAGCTCGAATCTAAGCTCAAATAAAGTAAAGAGATCTCGAGTCGGAACCCGGATCAACAAAAGAAAATGAGGAGCTCGAATCTGAGCTCAAATAAAGTAAAGAGATCTCGAGTCGGAATCCGGATCAACAAAAGAAAATGATTTGAATAAAAAGCCCGAGTCGGAACTCGGTTTTCTGAAAAATTGGGATTTTGAAAATGTGTCTGTTTGAATACTGGATTTTGAAGTAATACAAGTTCGAGCGTTGGGTTTTGGTTCAGTATTGGTGATGACCTTTCAATTTTGAATCATTAGGAATTGTGATGGGACTGTTTGTTGAAATCCCAATACTGACCGGATTGTTGTTAATGCAGTTGAATGCAAATAAATATGAATTGATGCATATGAATGCACAAGTGCATGAAATGAGACATTTGTTTATCCTGCCTGCATACAGGATGAAATTTTAAAAATGCCCCCGTGAAACTGGGAAAGAAAGTTTGATCATTATTTGAAGGAAAATAGGAAGGATTACAAGAGGAGAATAAATGTTTCAAGTATAAAACTTTTTCAAGTGTCGAGCATTAATGGGATCTGGCAATTCTACCCCATCGGCATTGATGAGCCGATATGAGTTGCGGGGTAATGCTTCTTTGACGACATAGGGGCCTTCCCAATTTGGCAACCATTTGCTGCCGAGACGATGCTTGAGATAAGTTGTGGATCGAAGTACTAAATCATTGACTTTGAATCTTCTTTCGATGATAGACTTCGCATATTGCCTGGCTACTCTCTGGCGATAGGATTGAGCATGCTCTGCTGCTTTTAGCCTTCTCTCGTCGAGTAAGTCTAGCTGCACTAGTCGCTGCTGCTGGTATTGATCAAGAGGTAATTGCAGAAGTGAAGCAAATTTCAAAGCGGGCTTCTGAACATGTAGCGGCAATACTACTTCTGTTCCATAGACCAATTCTGATGGGGTAGCATTCGTGGGAGTGAGAATGGTGGTCCGGTAGGCCCATAGTGCATCGTGGATCTTCTCATGCCAGTCACGGCCTGTTTCCACAGTTCGCTCCAAGATACGAATTAGAATCTTGTTGGTGGCCTCTGCCTGACCATTCCCTTGAGGATAATATGGAGCAGAAAAATGGTGATAGATCTTGAATTTTGAGCAGAATGTCTTCATCTTTTCATTCTTGAAATGACTGCCATTGTCTGACACAATGTCATGTGGGATGCCGAAACGGCAAAGGATGTTCTTGTGAATGAAAGAGACCACGTGTCGTCCTTCTACGGTGCGAAGAGTGATAGCTTCTACCCACTTGGTGAAATATTCTGTTGCGGCAAGGAAGTATTTGTGGCCCTTTTGAAGCTGAAGGAGTTATGGGACCTACGACATCGAAGGCCCACATGGAGAACGGCTACGGAGAAACAACAGATTGTAAATATGTTGCCGGAGCATGGATGGAAGGTGCGTGTATCTGACATTGCACACACTTCTTCACATAATGATAACAGTCTTGTTGCATAGTCTTCCAGTAGTAACCTGCTCTGATGATTTGCTTGACAAGGGTTTGGTAGCCAACGTGGCCACCACAGATGCCTTCGTGTGCTTCTCGCACGACTTCTTTGGCTTCGTCTTCGTCTAAACATCTGGAATACTCTGAACTGAATCCTCGACGATAGAGGACATTGGCCAAAATGAAGTATCGAGTAGACATATGCTGGATTGCTCGCTGCTCTTTCTTTGAGAGTTCTGGAGGAAATTCACCAGTTTCTATGAAAGTTTTGATATTGTAATACCAAGGCTTCTGCTTTTGCTCAGCCTGGTTTACTTGCTCCGCCGAAAGGAAAGCAGGTTGGTCAAGTCTGCCAATTTCAAAAGAGTGACAAGATTCTCCATTCTTGAATGCCATAATGGAGCCTAAACTGGCTAGACTATCGGCTACTTGATTAAAATCCCTTTTGATATGGAAGAGCTGAAATTCTTCAAAATTGCGGACAAGCGCTGAAACAATTTTCTGATAGGGAAATAACTTCTGATCTTTGACCTGCCATTCGGCTCGAACTTGATTAACAACGAGTAATGAGTCGCCATAGGCATGCACTCTCTTAACATTAAGTCTAGTAGAATCTTTAGACCTTGAATCAGGGCTTCATATTCAGCCATATTGTGGGTACATTGAAAATCTAACTTGAGAGAAAATGGAATCATCTCCTTCTCAGGAGTGATTAATAAAATTCCGATGCCTATTCCGGCCATGTTCTTAGAACCATCGAAAAATAAATTCCAGACTGGAAATTGCTGGATATTGCAAATTTGCTCATCAGGGAAGTCATCTTCGGCTTTCACCTCTTCTGCCAAAGGAAAGTCTGCCAATTGATCTGCAATTGCTTGGCCTTTGATTGATTGTTGCGAGACATATTCTAAGTCATACTGCATCAGTAAGACTTGCCATTTTGCGACTCGTCCGCTAAGGAAAGGCTGCTCTAAAATATACTTGAGAGGATTGAGTTTGGACAAAATTTTGACTTCGGATGCCAGCAGGTAGTGTCTTAGCTTCTGACACATCCATACCAGAGCTAGGCAGGTCTTCTTTATTTGAGAGTATCTCTTTTCATAATCTATGAAAGTCTTACTCACGTAATAAATGGCGTGTTCTATCAGGCTGCCTTCTTTGTATTGCGCCAAGAATCCGCCGCATGCGACTTGATTGATTGAGATGTATAATAAAAGAGGTTTTCCCAATTCAGGTGGCTTCAGAATTGGAGGATTGAGAAGATACTTTTTTATTCGATCGAACGATTGCTGACACTCTGGTCCCCATTCGAACTTCACTCCTTTTCTGAGTAAGTGGTTGAAAGGTTCGCATCTCATTGCCAAATTGGAAATAAATCGCCGGATTGATTGCATACGTCCCTGAAAGCTACGTAGTTCTTTGAGATTCTTTGGGGGTGGCATATCAATGATAGCCTTTGCTTTGGCTGGGTCAATTTCAATCCCCCTTTTGCTGACCAGAAAACCCAACAGTTTGCCTGATTCGACTCCAAAGCCACACTTTTGTGGGTTCAGCCTTGTTATCATCGCCAAATTTTTAACTTTTGCAAATCAAACTGACCTTTGAAAAAGTTTTTGAAAATAACTCACCTCCGTTTTTAAAATGCGGGAAAATTTCGAAGAATGGGACTCGCCTGTCGGTACGAGGTTCAACCGTTCCTGCCACCTTTAACAGGGGTAATTGAACCAAGGATCAATCTTATGCTCTACTCTATTCAACTTGTCTAAATCATATTCTAATTTCTAAATGCACATAAAATCAGGCATGTGCTATAAATTTTCAAAAAAATGCACATTTGAAAACATGATATTTGCTTTGAATGATTGAAATATAAAATGTAAATCTTGGAAAATCGTGAATTGGGATTTTAAATATACTTCTGAAAGAAATAAAAATCGATTTTGAGAAATTCTTGACATTTGGTGAAAATCGATTCTGAGAGACTTGGTTTCTCTGAATTCAAACTTGGAAATTGAAATTCTAACTTAGAAAATTTGAATTTGGAACTTGGGAAATACTTGAAATATCCTTTGAAATTCAATGTCTTTGGGAAAATCGATTTTGCTATAAGACTTAGGAGATTTTGAGAAAATGAACTTCTTTGAATTGAGATTTTGAATTGGAATTGGCAAATGCATGAAATGAATGAATATGGATTTAAGGATTTGAGAAATACTTTTTGTATTTTTGAGAAATGCAGTGCATTTTGAAGTTAGCCTAAGAGTGTAGGCTGAATGTGGCTAATGTGAAGATCATAAATCTAAGTATCATTCATATTCTGACTATGGCCATAAATACAAATTCCACCAAGTTTATAAACTTCATAGAAGCTAGTGCATGTGCCATTCGTGTAGACCATGGTGAATTTGCAAAAATATGCATGAATCATCATCCATCACATATTAAAATTATAAAAATAAGCTATATGCAATGCAACCTAAGCTAAGCAGGAAATGTAAATTCTTATTCCAAAGTTTAATTACAAATTACATCACTATTGAAATTTAAATACATGGAAAATAAAGTCTTCAATGTACCTGCAAAACTAGAAAACTTGGTTAATGAAAATATGTTGGCTTTTCTAGATTTATCCAACAATATCAGGAAATTGTTGGATTTTACTAGATATAAGCCTTTTTGCCATGGTTCCCTTAAATCAAAATGATAAAGTATGAAATAAAATTGAATAAATAAGGAAGATAAAATATGAAATTTCGAAATTGGGGTCCAAATGACCAAAATACCCCTAATAACAAGACTATGGCCTTGAAATTAGGGTTTTTAGAAAGATATTTTGATAAAATGCAAGTTTTGAAATTTGAATGTAATAAACTAAGCTAAATATGATGTGACATGCTTAAAAATATGAAAATTAGGGTTAGGGATTTCGAAATTTAGGTCAAATGACCAAATTGCCCCCGATAGCAAGACTATGGCCTTGAAATCAGGGTTTTTAGAAAGATATTTTGGTAAAAATTTAGGTTTTATGCACTAAATGAAATCAAATGAGCACAAAATTAAACCTAAAACATCCTAATATGATTATGAACATGATTAAACCCTAAAAATATATGCCTATACACGAAAATCCAACAATATCACAAAAACTATGATTTTAGCAGTGTTTTTGGATCTTTCAGGAACCCGGTTTTGCAATTTGCTCAATTCAGCCATCAAATGGATTCCAAAATCCATAAAAATTGGTACCTGCACTTGTTATAACCCTAATATCGAATTGGAATTATAAAAATAATTTTTTGACATTAAATTAATCCGAAAATTGCATTAAACCTTAAAAATATGCTATTTTTTTGACCTAATTCACCAACCAGTATCAGTCCAAGACCTGAACCAGGGGTCAAATCTCCATGGAAATTTATGAAATTTTACAGAGACTAACTAGAAAAAAAAACAGAGATTTCCCAATTTACAGATCGGAAAAATCATCTCCGGTTAGGGAGAAACCCTTCCGGCAATCTGAGCTAAAATATATCACTCTTAACAGGGATTAAAACAGCTATTCCAGATTGAAAATACAGACATAAATAGCAATTCTAAACAAAAAACTCTGAAATTTTAGTGGTGAACAGTATACAGAAAAATAACAATACTCACTTTTTACAGATCTAAAATCGGATCTGTGGTTTGGGATTTATGACTAACACAAGTCTGATTAGGGTTTTGGTAAACCCTAACGAGTTTTAAATTTAAAAACAGATTCTCTAAATAGGTAAAAATACTAAACAGTGATAAAAAAATCTGAAAATTTCACAGAAGACAGATCTACTCAATATAAATCCATATCACTTTACAGATCTAAAATCAGATATAAGATGAGAGAAATATCATCACAGCAAGTTACCTTCTTGATTTTAACCACGATTTTAAAGCTTTAAAAACCCGATTTTATGTCTGATTTTTTTGACAAGGTTCCCGAGATCCAAAACCTCTGATTTTTCTACAGTAACTCAATAACCCATGCATGCATCACATATAAAAAAATCAGAAATAAACAATGAGTGCTTCAATCCGAAATAACATCATCTTTACTGTTCTAAACCTAGAACACACAGAAATTTAAGAAACTTGAAAAACCATGCATTAACTAATGTAAATAAATAAAATAAACCATAAAACAGTAAATAAAACTTGTTTCTATACTATAGAACGTAAAACAAACATGAATAAACCATGAAAATAAATTAAAAATAGAGAATCAATGGCTGAAATTTGATATCACCTTTAAAACATAGATTTAACCCATTAAAAAGGGTAAATCATATATTTTATTGGTTAATAATGCAAAGAATCATGTTAAAATCAATTCTAATGGATTAAAATCCCTGTAAATCATCCAAAACAGGGTTAGATCACCTTCTTGGACCGTTCTTGCTGGTTCTTGAGGTGAAACCATGGTTGATCTTCCATAAGGAGGGGTGTCCAAGCCTAAATCTAGGTTTAAAGCATTAAAAAGCATTAAATAAAATAAGAAAAGTGAAGAAGTTCATACCTTGGAGTTGCAGCAATGGAGGAAGGGCTGGAGAGGAGAGAGAAGCTCAAAGAATCCAATAAGAGAGAGATGGGAAAATTGACCCCCCTTATGCCTCTATTTATAATAAAAAAATTAGGTTTAAAAGTTGACAATTTTGAAAATTTTGGACTCTAAAGGGGGGGGGGGCGATTTTTGGGTGGAGTTACCTATATGCCCTTAACCTAAATTATCCTAAATAGTTCCTAATTAACCCCTAGCTAAACCTAAGAATCCCCCAAATGTGGTGCCACTTGGCATTCTCTCACATTGGGTTTTTAAAACACTTTTAAAAACCTTTAAAAACACTAGTTTTAAAAACTAACTTTCAAAAATGAGTTTTTCAAAATGGTTTTGACTCTTCTAAACCTCTAACACTAACCAAGACATCAACTAACCCTAGTCTAGCCCTGACTTACTCGAATATGGCGCCACCCCGGGTGGGCCCTACTTGAGTTTTTCAAAAAGCGATTTTAAAACTTGAAATTGAAAGAGTTTTCAAAAGATTTTCAAAAGTAAACTTAAAATTAGGATTTTTGAAATGGCATAAGGTCCTAAATGAGTTAGAATTCCTCTGGATATGGTGCCAACTGAGTGGGCCCACATCGAATTTTGAACATTTTTGAAATAAACACTGAAAATGGCTTTGAAAAGGGGTTAAAATCAGTATTTGAAATTCAAGATCTTTGAAAATAGGGTCTCAAGCGAACTGGAACTCCGGGTTAGAGTCCTGAACTCTTAGGACTCTGAGATTTTAGATTTTAAAAGCCAAATGAAAGAATTTTCAAAAGATTTTATCAAGAAATGATGAAATAAGTCAGAAAACACAGTCAGGGTTAGACTCCCAACTCGACCGAACTCTAAAATAGAGTCCTGAACTAACTGGACTCTGTGAAATGACCTAAATTTCGAAAACAAACAAAAAAGATTGAGAATGGAAGTAAAACAGACTTAAAAACCAGACTTCTGACCGGATTAGGACTCTGAGACAGAGTCCTGATCGGACTGAAACTTTCAAAAATTTGAGAAATTTGATGAATAGAGGCATTCAGAAGCGACACCATCTAAATGGGTCTCATCTGTGAATTAAAATCGATTAAAGTTTGAATTTGAAAGGAATCCAGATTGTTTTCTGAGAAAATATTTCGAAATACAAAGTCCTGGGGTTGGAAAATGACAGAGTATTGAATAAAAACCCAGGTTTTGAAATTGATTTTGAAATAAAGCTTTAAAATTCAAATCTGGATTGAATGTTTTGAAATAGGAGTGTTGGATCTCGAAAATGAGATGCAATGTCATACAATGCTATGCAGAATGCGTGCAATGACATGCAATGATCTGTGATGACTTATGAAATGGACAAACACTGGATGAAGGTAAAAATTTGGTGTGTTTACAAGCCTTAACTTATAAAGAATGAGTCGCTTAAAGACTTGATCAAGCGCTTCGAGGTGATCTTCTCCCTCTTTAGATTTCACGAGGATATCGTCAACATACGCATCCATGATTTTGCGCATCTGATCGTGAAAGATAACGGCCATTGCTCGTTGATATGTTGCTCCAGCATTCTTGAGCCCAAAAGGCATAACTGTATAGCAGAAAATGCCCCAAGGCGTAGTGAAGGAAGTTTTTGATTGGTCGCGGGCGGCCAACTTAATCTGATTGTAGCCGAAATATCCATCCATGAAAGAGAACATAGCATGTCCTGCCGTGCTATCGACTAGAAGATCGATGCTTGGAAGTGGATAGTCATCCTTCGGAGTTGCCTTATTGAGGTCTCTGAAGTCTATGCAGATCCTTACTTTGCCGCTTTTCTTTGGGACAACGACGATATTGACTAACCAATCCGGGTAGTCAATAGCTCGGATAAATCCTGCTTTGAGCAAATCTTCAAGTCCTTCTTTGACTTATTGTTCTATTCTGGGATCCATTTTTCTCAGCTTCTGCTTGACTGGCTTAGCATCCGGCTTCAAGACGAGTCGGTGTTCGACCAATTTGGGGTCTAAGCCCGGCATGTCTTCATATGTCCATGCGAACACTTCTTCATGCTGCTTGAGAAAATCTGTAAGCCTTTTCTTTTCTTTCGGACTCAGACTGGTTCCGATCTGGAGAATTTTGGGATCTTCCTCTGAACCGATATTGACATCTTCAGTTGGATCTTGTACTAGAGGAGATGGTTCATCTTGCTTCTGAACAGCGGCAAACTCTGGTAATTCCTGAAGAGACTGATCGTATTATGCACAATCATCTGACTGCTTTGCAATCTTATCATTTCCGGTGCTTGCTTTGATTCTGTGAATTGCTGTCGACTTCTGAAAGGCCTTGGGATTGAGAACAAGCTTCTTGATTGTCCGAGAAGTCATTCTGAAATTTTGGAGAAGAAATCTGGTTTAGATAAATCGGCCTATAGTAAGACAAGCAATCATTTGAAGAGAACCATGCATAAAATGACATTGAATTATAAAATGATGAGATAGACAGAAAGGGAGTAGATGGCATCCGGATAGACAAAGAAACTTGGAATTTTATTGATTGAATTGGTCAATGACATTTGATAAAATGAGACATTTATTTTGGAAAGAATGGAAAGAAATAACAAATGGTCTTTATTGTGCCCCTTTGACAAAAACAGTCTTCTTTGACGAGCTTCCTCCGGAGAACCCTAGTCCTGCTCTGTGGGGACGATGTTTTTGGATCACTGGCTCGATGCGGTCGTCCTTGTTCTTGCCGAGTCCCTTGAAGGGTTGATAGCCATGCTTCTGGAGTAACTCAAATCCCTTTCTTGACTTCATGAATTGTGGAAACAATGGGTGATCCTTAATGGTGCTGTAGTCGATTCGGCCTCCAACCTTGAAGAAATGAGGACCTCTCTATCGGGTCATGGCTACGGTGTGCAGAGATAGTTCTGATGATGTCGAGAGTATTTCTTGCTTCTCTCCAAGATTGATCTCTTCACTTTCCCTGATGCTGGGAATATCCGCGTTGAATGATGGCCGGGGAATCATGGGCTGCGGGAGCCTTTCTTCTGGGTCTTTTCCCAGTATAGTGGTAATCATTCCACCTTTTGACCATTTCACACATTGATGTAGGGTGGAAGGCACTGCATTTGCATTGTGAATCCACGTCCTTCCGAGCAGCAAGTTGTAGGTGAGTGGTACGTTAACCACATGGAAAAGGACGGAGTGCACCGAATAGTTGATGAATACCTCCAGAAATATCTTCCCGTTTGCCGTTTGACCATGGTTGTCAAATCCATAGATAGTGATGGGATCTGGAATATATTCTTCATCTTTGATCCCTAATGCTTTTGCGGTCATCTCAGAGCAAATATTGAGGCTACTACCTCCATCGACTAGCACATGCGGTACTGTCATTCCCCTTACCCGAACGACGATGTAAAGAGCATTATTGTGAAAGGAATGAGGCTTTGGAAGGTCCTCATCCGAGAAGGTAATTGGTGCATTGGTCATGGCGGAGTTCACAATCTGTGCCATGTCTTCAGGAGTGGTACTGGGCTTAACCTTGATTTTCCTGAGTAAATCATCCAGTACTTGCTGGTGCTTGCTAGAATTCTTGGCCAAGTCAAGGATGGAGATATTGGATAGAGCGGTCAGAGGCTTCTGACTTGAATTCTCCAGCCTGGATTTGATAATTTGCTTGAAGAAGTCAGAAGTTCCCTTTGACTTGGGGGCTGACTTCATAGATGCTTCCGAAACTTTTATTTTGTCGAATGCTGAGATTAAGTCCATCTTCTTAGAATCAGGAGTTGCTTGTCGTAGCAGTGTCACCTGATGCTGAACTTGGAGATCTTGCGCAGAACATGGTTTGATATGCTCATGCGGTAGAAATGGTTGTGCAGACACTACTGCTGTGGTGTGCGAAGGGAAGGGGTGATTGAGAATGTCCATTTTCTCTTCTTCTTCTCCTTCCACTAGAAGATTTTTTTCAATGAGGTCTTGCACGATGTTTTTGAGAACAAAGCAGTTCTCAGTGTTGTGTCCCACTGTCCCGTGGAACTTGCAGAACTGATCTTTCCATTTCCCCATGGGCACAGGGGGATCGGCCGATCTGGGCAACTTAACCATCTCTTTTGATAGCATGTACTCGAGCACATCCTCGAGTGATTGGTCAAGAGGAGTAAATTTTCTATCGTAACTCCATCCTTCATGTCTAGTCTTCTCACGCTGTTTCGGCCCTTGATCCTGCTGAGGAAGCTTGCTGTATTGAGGGGCAGGCTTTGCTTTCTGATCTTTGTGGTTCGAACTGCTTGAGCTGTAGCAGTGATCTTTCTTCTGCCCTTTGTATCGATTTTGGCCTTTGCTGTTGTTGTTGGCAGAATAAGTGAAGTGAGCTTTCTTCTTCTGCTCACCATAGGAGTTGTTCTTGGAAAAGGTGAAGCCTTCATAGACTCCATTTTCCACACTTAGTTTGAGCCATTCGGCTCGTTCTGTCAGCTCAATGAAGGTCCTAGATGGCGCTGTGGAGATCAATCCTCTTAACGGCTGCGAAAAGTTGTTGAGGATTAGAGACAATGCATGCCTTTCCGAGATAGGATCTCTCATTTTGTTGCAGGCCGATCTCCATCTGTGAATGAAGTCCCGCGCCTTTTCATTCTCATTCTGCCTTAAATTGCAGAGATGACTTAATGTAGGAAGTGCCTCTGTGTTGAACAAGAAGCGTTCAATGAATAGATTCACAACTTTGTCGAACTCTTTGAGCTCGATGGGGTTGATATGCTCAGCATACCACTTGGCGGCAACTCCTTCCAAGCTGCGGGGGAAGCATAAGAACAATGCTCTATTGTCTCTCTTGAACCTAGAGCATTCTGCAAAGAAAGTGGCGAGATGTGCTTTTGGGTCGCCAGAACCATCGAACTTGATGAATTTTCGGAGAAGATTCTCCAGATCATCATCCCCTTCTAAGCCGTTATAGAAGTCCTCACTGGTGAAGACTTTCTTTCCCTTGTCGCGGGCTTGCAGATCCTTGACAACTCGGGTCATTTCCTTGAACTGTGCTTGCAAAGGCTCTTCTGCCTCTCTGCTCTTTGATCTGCGGCTTTTACTTTGGCCACGTTTCTGAAATGCCGGAGGCATCTCATATTCTTCATCAGTATTTTCAGTTGAGTCTGATTCATCTGAAATCTCTTCTGGCTGGATTTGCTTCTTGGAAGCCTTCTTACCCCTGTGACCATGGAACTTTTCTCTGAATGGGTTCCTTTCTGAGCTGGTCCCGGGCTGCTCATTCATCATTTTGTTCATCATTTTTCGAAACATGGCATACATTTGAGGGTCTATGCCATCATCTTCTTGTTGCTGCTCTTGACTCTTCTCGGATCGGGGGGAACCCATTTCTTCTTCCGAGGCTGACGAGTACTGCGGTGTTGCTGTCCTTTTGCCTGATCTTGTTTGCACCATCAAATGCTGTGGATGCTCTCTGCAGGGCAAAGACCTGATTAGATTTTGTAGGAATTGATTTTTTGGAAGAAATATTTGCTGAAAATATGGTAGACAATTTAAAAAAAGATATCCCATTACTAGGGACTGAGTCGTTGCGGGAATCACGACAATTGTGTTGTCATTCCTTCTGCAAAAGAAATAAACAACGAAAATATGCCTTGTTACCTAGGCGAGGTCGTCAAACCACAATGGAAAGAGAGACAATTTTATAGAAATAAGGAAACATGACTTTATTGATCTTGACAAAGAGGTGGGGGACAAACAATTTGCCACCATTCATGATAGTCGGCAGACACTCTAGGACCTGGAAAGATTTTAAGAGAGACAAAGGAATCCCAGCTGTAGCGGGCAGAATGATATGCCCCGGACCATTGTGCGAAAGTGAGGTCGAACTTTGCCATAGCTCCTGATAATAGTCGGGCTTCGACATACTGCTGCCTCTGGGAGAACTGCCGAACACATCTCTCTGGTTGGTAGTAAGTGCAAAAGAAAGGTCCCAGCAACTTGAACCGCTTGCCATAAGCGTACGTATATCTGGGAGGGGATAGTTGCCGATCAAAATAGTCCCAAACAACGTCATCTTCTTGAATGCTGTTGATCATGGTTCGGTACTGCGGTACTAGGAGAAGTTCTTGACCATTGTATCTGAAAGAGCTTGCTCGGGCTGGAACGTGTTGGAAAAACCAGGACTGAAGTGCGTAGATGCATCCTTCAACTAAAATGGATTCTCCAAGCGAGAATCGAGTCAGACCTCGATATAGGAAGGCGAGCGCTGCCATGGCTATGGAGAGGCGATTAGTCTGTCGACTTCCCCATCTTCTCATGAGCTGAATTATTCTGATGTCCATGTAGTTTTGTCCATCTGGGAAGAGGGATAATCCTACGGTGCACAGAACCATTGCATTCTGAATCCTTTCTTTGGCTGTTCTTGATAGCGAGCTGACTTCGACGAAGGTCCCGTACTGGCGGTACAACTCAAGTAGGTCAACATATTCATTTCCTTCCAACTGGATCAGAGGCCAAGATCGGCGGCCTGTCATACGAGCTAAGGAGTCTCGGGGGTCCAAACCCTTGACATTGATAAGGAATTGATGCTCTAATGGGTCTCCTGGTTGACCGACTGGTTCTGGTAACCCCATGATTTCTTAAAATTCATCCATTAAAACGGTCATCTCTCCCCATGGGAACCAGAAGGTACACGTTCGAGGATTCCATCGCTCTGCCATTGCATGGATCAGGTTGTCATTGATGGTCTGCTTTCCGACTGCTGACGCCAGTTCTAATCCGCACTCGCTCAAATGGTCCGGGAACATTTGGGAAAAGCTTTTTAGCCAGGAATAGTACCACCGGGGAATGAAAGTTTCGGTGCTAAGGGCTCGATGTTCAGGACGACCTTGTCGCACCTCGTAGGAGATGTGACCTTCAGGAAAGATAGGATTGACTTGATTGGACGCCATCGAACTGAAAACAGAGAAAGACTCAGAATGAGACTTAGGAAAATGTGGGAAATTTTTGAAAAAAAAAAATTTTTTGCAGGCAGGATAAAATGCAGCTGGAAATTCGAGATCCAGTAGAATGGTAGAATGAAAAAAAATCACCTGGAGTTTTGAAAGAAATGGGATATTTGAGAAAATTATCCAGGGTTTGAGAAAAAGACCTTGTGGAAAAGAAGGATATTTGGAAAAAGACCTAATGAGTTGAAAAACATTGGGAAACACAAAGAATTGAGAAAATCATACATACAATCACATCCTGCACAAACATTTATGCACATTCAGCACTCCCTAAAAGGCTGACTCTAGATGCATCAATTTGAAAACAGCTGTAGGACCCTAATCCTAACTCTAGGTTCAGATCATTTTTATCCAATCCAGTTATGCTGATATACCTGAATCGAAATCCGAGGTACGTGGCATAGAGTTTCAACTCTGGTTCTAAGGTAAGGTTTTTCAACATCCTTGAGCGCCTACCGATATACTTCGGACTGTGGCCCGCGGTACGTGGTAGGGGGGTGTTAACCCAAATAGTTGGCCCAGTTCTGAGGCTCTGTCCCGAACTAGGGTTCTGGAAGAGAGCCCAGCAACGTGAAGACCGGGTAATAATAGGTAATTGAGGTTTTGAAAAATGATCACATGCAAGAATTAGAGGGCTCTAAATCCTAGAGAGATAGCTTTTGAAAACTTTGAAGAAGCATACATTGTTTGCATTCAGATCCTAAATTGAGGAGAGTTGTGTTTAGACCTAAGTCTATGTGAGCATGAAAATTTCTCCTCAATATGGTCCTACCAAACCATGCCTAAGCTATATGCAGTCAATGTCAGCTAGGTCAGAATCTAGGCTCCTAGACTCACATGATATTGAAAGTAAAAGAGCTGACATTTTGTGAACATAATTTTGATGATTAAACTAAGTCAAGCATAATTTAGGTCAGACAAGGACAGGTCCCATCACGGTCGCCAAACCTGTTATCGTCGCGAAATTTTTCCCGTCTTTCCTTCATTGCAGAAGAGAGAGAGGGAAACGCTTTCGCGCTTCAAACTTGACCGGATTTTGGAAATGTTTTGAAATACTCGCATCCGTTTTGAAAATTGCGGGAAAATCCATGGGATGGGGCTCGACCTGTCGGTACGAGGTTCGACCGTTCCTGCCGCCTTTAACAGGGGTAATAGAACCAAGGACCAAAATTGCGCTTGACTTAATTAAATCATCGAAATTATGTTCTATCCTATATGCACAGAGAATTCAGGCATGTGCTATGAGATTTTGGAAAATGCAGCTTGGGAAAACATGATGTATGCTTGGAAAATATTTGTAGTTGAAAAGAATCTCTCAGGAAAAAGATGAAAGTCAATTTCTCAGGAAACTCAGATGAAAAAGGGTTTTTGAAATCTCGAGAAAGTTCATAAAGATGTAGGAAAATCACGAATGGTTTGAAAATCCTGGGAAAATGGAAGTGATTCTTGAGAAAAAGGTGAACATTTGAAAAGGGAAACACTTCTTAGGAAAACTTGGACTTTGAGAGTTTTCTTAGGAAAATGATGGAAATTCATTGGAAAAGGAAAATTGAAACTTGGGAAGTTGAAAACCTGAGAATCTTAACCTTGAAATACTTGGAAATCGATTTTGATCTTTGGGGAAGATTGGAAAATTCTTTTTGAAAATCTTAAGAAAATAACCTTTTCCATGGAAAACTGTGAAAAAACTTGACTTGAGAAAACTGATTTTGAAAAATTCTCAGAGTTTCTTGAGAAATTGATTTCTTGAGAATGAAGTTTTCTTAAGAAAATCATGGGAAAACCAAGGATTTCATGATGCAAATGAATGAATGAATGCACTTTGAAAAGATTTTCTAAGGAATTTGTAAGAAAAATGTGTATTAAGTCAAAATAAATCCTTCACATATTCTGACTGTGGCCATGAATATGTTCCGAGTTTAATTGATTTAATGCACAATGCTTTGAAAACATTGGAAATATGATATGCATTTTAAGATAGCCTAAGAGTGTAGGCTCAATGTGACTAGTAGAAAGATGATGGATCTGGGTCTCGTCCATATTCCGACTAGGGCCGTAAATATGGATTCCACCGAGTCCATCAACTCCCTAAGAGTTGGTGCACGTGCCATTCGTGGACATCCATAGTGCTTTTGGAATAAAATGCATGAATCATATAAGCAGGATATTGCATAAATTCAAACTATATGATATGCATCCTAGTCTAAGCAGGAAATTAAATCTCTTATTCCAAATTTTACATTATTACATCACTAAATAAATGAAATAAATGGAAATTTGCAGACTTCAGCTCCTTCATTTGAATGTCCCTGCCAAACTTGAAATAGGGTTAGCTCAAATATGTGGGTTTTTCCAAGATTTTCCAATAATATTATGAAATTATTGGACTTAATTGGATATAAACCCTATTATCATGCTTCCTTGATATTTGAAATGATGTAAATGCAGGAAATTCGGTGGAAAATAGTTTGAAATTCGAAATGGTGGTCAAAATGACCAAAATACCCCTAATTATGAAGTTATACCTTTAAAATCAGGATTTTTTGAAGGAAAACTTGGTAAAATTGAGATTTTGAAATTCAAATTGAAACAAATGATGATGAAATGCAGTATGAGACATTATGACATGCTGCTAAACACATTAGGACTATAAAATCAGAATTTGGCATTTTGCAATTTATCCAAAATAACGAATTTCGCTTGTTTTTCGCTTAGATCCGTGTGCTGCGGGACCCTGTTTTGGTATTATGGCTAATCCGAACCTCAAATGGATTCCAAATTGCACCAAATTCGGTATGAATAATCTAACTACTCTGATAAACAGCCTATAATGCTAAAAATCACGAAATGATATGATTTAAATGCTAAAATTTAAAGAAAGTCCTAAAATGGTGGATTTTGCCTGTGGATCCGAACCAAATGCAATGCTTAACATGATAATGCAAGATTTACACCATGAAAACTTTTGATATTTTTCAGACTTTTAAAGGACCCGAAATGGAACATTTTTGGTTTTTACAACCTCAGGATTTGAGCCATGGTGAGTTCGGCAACAGGGATTTAGTTCTGACAGCGGTAAAAATACCCTAATCTGATGTAAAATGCTAAAAAAATATAAAACAGTCATGGAAATTTATGATATTAATCAGAGCTACTCAATATACCTACGTGAACAACTTTTAAGTTCATGACTTTGGCATTTGATCAACAGAGACACAGATAAAAATACAACTTTTTATTCCTAAATTGACAGAACAAACAAATGTAGCAAGACAGAGGACTGAAAAGAAAAATCCGAAGCAGGTATCAACACTATTCTAAAAATCACAGGCTTTCAAATGAAAACCGAGGACACCTCGGAAATAACTTTCATTTTTTACAGTTTTGGATTTGGAGCAACACACAAAGAGAAACCATAGCCCTAAGTCGATCCAAAATCTCAAAGGCCTAAATCAGGCTCTGACACGTGTCCCGAACTCTCGGATTTTTGTCAGACATAAAAAAAAGCATCAAAATCTGATAAAATCAGGTTAAAAACTAGACATTCTTCCAAGTTCAGAACATCCTTCGGATCGAAAATCGGATCTTCCATGAGGGAGATCTCGATTTTACAAGTCGGCAAATGATTTTCAAAACGCATCCCGGGTAACAAAACCCGACTTGCCATTTTGAATGTTTACCATAGTAAACAAATTCAAATGCCTCCGAATTTTTGGCACAGTTCTAGAGACACCTAAGGGCGCATTCCGTGATTTTTTGGGGATTTTTAATAAAAAATAAATGCATGAAATGACGTGTGGACTTACTGACAAAAACAGAGACCTACTGAAAATGAGCAGAATTGAAATAAATGCTAAATTAATCCTAATTAATTCATGAAAACGTGCTAAATGAATGAAATAAAATGCAAATTAAACCTTGCTAAATGCATGAATGCTAAAAATCATCAAGGAATCATAATCATGTATTTTTATATATGTCATTTTATGAGAATAGCTCAATCCATCTCTCGGATGAGCTCTTTCTTCAAACGACTCCCGAATCGAATTATGAGATCAAATGAAGAGGAAAAGAGGTGCACCTTGCTTCGTTAGGCAGCGTTGAAGCTCTTGAGAGGGACAGCTATCACGAGCTTCGTTCGTCCTTCACTTCGGGCTTCGAATGATTCACCAAGATCGATCCACCATGCCTTCTTCACTGAGCCAAAGGGGGCGTGAATTCCAAAGTGCAAAAATCGAATTTTCAGGAAGGCTAGGTCGAATTTCCAAGTTCACAACAGTTAAAAAAAAATGATCCTTCTATGCTGGGCGTGGAGCCTTGTTTTTATAGATTTTCTAAAAAAATTTGAATTTTAAACAGGCTCAATCTGAGCCCTCCATGTGGCGCCATCTCAGGGGTGCTATTTTGATTTTTGAGAAAATAAAAAATGAGATTTTTGTGGGTGAGACACCTCAGCAGGATTTGAAATTTTTCAAAATTTGGTTTGCTTGATTTTCTCTGCAGGAAGCTCCCAGATGGCGCCACCTCAGAGGGTGCTCTCTTGGAATTTGAAATTCAAACTTGCTTTTTGTAGGGAGTCCTCAGGTGGCGCCACCTCATGGTGGGCTACTTTTATTAAAAATAAAATAAAAAATAAAAATGAAGCCAAGTGGGAGTTCTGGAATGGCGCCACCTCAAAAGGTGTTTGACACATGTCAGAAGAACAGAGCAGTGGGTTCAGAAGGTGCCACCTCAGAGGAGTTTGAATTCTGCTTTTTCTGATGAAAGGAGATCTGGACAAGTGGCAGTCCAGGATGGTTTCATACCTGACAAGTGTCAGCCTGCTGGAGGAGGTTCTTCAGATGGCGCCACCTCAGAAGGGGATTTGAATTTTAAATGGATGCTGGCCCTGGAGGAATGGAGGGTGGCCATGTGGCGCCACCTCAGGGTGGCTCCTACAATGCCATGTGGCAAGAGGGAGGAAAAGGAGGGAAAGGGACATGTGGCACCATCTCACACAAAATAGAAAAGGTGCAGTTCAGGATTTTCGCCACCTAGCCTGGAGTTTGAATATTTGAATTCTAGCTTTCTTTGAAGGAGGTAGAAAATGACATGTGTCCTCTACTTTTTCTAAGAAGAGCAGAGAATGACATGTGTCAGTCTGCTTTTTCTGAGAAGATCAGAGAATGACACATGGCATTTGCTTTTTCTGAGGAAATGAGAGATTGACATGTGTCCTCTGCAGGAGACACTTTCCAAATGGCGCCACCTCAAAGGAGACAAGCCTACTTTTCTGGAGGAAGCTAGGAGTGACACGTGTCTCCTACTTTTCTGAGAAAGGTAGGGAGAGACATGTGTCAGGCTACTTTTTTTGAAGGAAGGAGAGGTTGACATGTGTCCTCTGCAGGAGACACACTTTAAGTGGCACCACCTCAGAGGAGACAAGCCTCCACTTTTTCTAGACAGGACAACCTATGACACTTGGCATCTTCTGGTGTTCTTTGAAATGACACATGGCGCATGATAGGATACTAACACATGGCAGATAAATGGGATGACATGTGGCGGCTTCTTAAGGTAGCCCCACACTGACACTTGGCAGGTAAATGGGAGGAGAGAGAAAAGACAAGTGGCGCCGATCCAGGGGACAAGGCTCCTATATTTTTGGGTTTTCAAAATTCAAATTTTTCAAAAGAAAAGCTTGTGTGACACCACCTCAGTGTGGGTCCCACATTGTTTCTTTATTGAAATAAGGATAAAACAACAACTTCTTTTTGGAATTTTCATAAAATCTGGACTGATTGGTAAAACAGGAAATTTTGGAAAGAGTTGCCCCCTGTAGGGCCATTTTTGTAAAAGAATGATAGTTGAATAGCTGACAAAAGGCAAAATCTGAGTTGAAATTTATTGAAAATTATCCAGATTGTTTTCCTGAGGAAATATTTTGAAATTCGGAGCCCTGGGGGTAAAATGGGAATAATTGATAATTTTGAAGACCCAGGATTTTGAAATCACTTTTGAAAAGAGTTGAAATTCAAATCTGGATTGAAAATTTTGAAATTAAGAGTTCTGGACCTCGAAATGACATGTTGTGCAGTGCAGTGATATGAAATGCTCATGCAATGATATGCAATGCCATGTCTTATGCAATAGAATCTTGAACCAAGACTTGGAGATGCCTGTCTCCTGTCAGGAATAAAATTTTGAACATCTGAGATAAAAATAAAGAAATTTTGAGAGTTGCAGATGAAATTTAGACTTTTGCAAGGTTCGGGCTCAGAAAATGACCATTTTGCCCTCCAGCGATTTCAGAGGTTGAATGATGATGCTTGGTGGAAATGTCGGGGAGGTGAGTGAAAATTTGGGGTGTTTACACTTCCCCAGTCATTGGAGTTAGGGGAAAGGGGCTACAATAGTTAGCTCAACACTTCTGCAGAAGTTGGATGCATCCGTGGCACTGCTTTTCAGCCTCTGGGGAATCCTCTCTCGGCTAAAGTTGTTCCCTTTGGAGCGGACTCAACTAGCTATTCGGGTTATTGAAAATACATAGAATAACAGACGCCCGAACTAGTCTCAGTTGTTTCTACGTTTTGCCTGCGCGTACCCGCAGGCCAGTAATATCGGAACATAAAGTTTGTTCACATTGGTTGTTGGGTATTGAGACTCGCTTGCACTACTGATTCGCTTGCACTACCGATTCGCTTGCACTATCGATTCGCTTGCACTACTGATTCACTTGCACTACTGACTCGCTTGCACTATTTATTCGTTTGCACTACTTGTTCGATTGCACTACTTACGCGTTTGCACTAGTTATCTGCGTGCATTGCTTACCTATTTAACTGCATATCTGCTTTAAACTGCGTAACCTACTGAATTAAATTTACATAATTCAGTTCCTTATAATCTCTCTTGTGCACCTACTAGTTTTTCGTGAAACTAACTCACTCTATGGGTATAGGTGATGATTAAGTACACCACAAGCGATGGCGTGATGACAAGATGGATCCAAGACGTCCTTCTTCTTGCTCTTAGCTCGCATCCTGTTGTTTGGGTTTTGTAACGGATTTTCCTTGGGATATCCGAATTTTGTACTCTTTGGAGAACTTCTTAAATGAAAGTGGTTTTTTCCAAGTGTTTGCAAGTAGCATGGGTTGTGCGTTTTGGTTCTTTTAGCTAACGCGCCCAAAGTTGTCAGCTTGTTTTTCTGAAATTAACAAAAGTATAGTCTTCCGCTGATTTCGTAAGCCATCTCTAAGATGAAGAGATTCCTTTTTAGTCTCTTGTCTGTTTTCCTGAAAGGTTTGCAAGTTTGAAATTTTGGGGCGTTACATCTGTTGCCACGCCCTCCTTGTGTACGATCAACAATCATCCCTGTGGGAAGAACATCATGCATAGATGATTGCCCTGTTGAAGCATCAGAAATGCTTTTCAACGACATCGCATACTAGAGCAGCTTAGCACGCAAATCTTCAAAACTAGGTAACATAAGCAAGCACAATAAGGAAGTCACAAGAACATGATACTCTGATCCCAGGGCATTCAGTGTCTATTGTACTTTCTCTTTATCTGACACTGGATATCCAACAATGGCTAGTTGATCTGTGATGCTTTTGACTTGATTTAAGAATTCAATATTGGTCATTGTCCCTTTTCTCAAAAGCTGAAATTCACGCTTGAGGAATAACACCTTAGCCTATGATATTTGAGCATAAGTCTGAGCTAGAGTCTCCCACAATTCTTTAGTTGTACAATCATCAGGAATAGAAACTAATACTTCTTATGTCAATGTGGAAGTAATATATGCGACGAGAGCTTGATCACGCTTCATCCAAGTAACAAAAGTAGGATTACGAACAATGCTTGGTAAGCTTTCATCTTCTTTTGCTTCTTGTGTGATAAATTATGGAGGTGTTGGAGTGGAGCCATCCAAGTGACCTAAAAGATCTTGACTTCGGATGAAAAAAGTGATCTGACGTTTCCAAGTGTAACGCCCCAAAATTTCGACTTGTGATTTCGAAAACCTTATCGAAAAACCTTTCATAGATTTAAAGTTTTAACTTTTAAAAACGACAGCGGAAGATATTTAGAAAGGAGCACAAGTCAACAATCCTGGGTACGTTAGCTGAAAATCATCATTCACATGTACAACAACTCAAAGGAATTGAAGAAATAAGACAATAGATTAAAAATCTGCAGTTTATTACAAAATGAGCATTTTGTTCCAAAGTTCAATAAATCTAAAGAAGACTCCAAAAAGACTCAGAGCCAAGCAGCCAGCAGAAAGAAGATAAATCTTGATCCATATTGCACCACGCCATCGGCCGCCAGTGAAATCCTACTCCTCACCTGCCCATGAAATGGGTCAGTTTCATAACAAACCAGTAGGTGCACGAACAAATAAGTAGAATGAAAATAAAACAGGACATTCATGAGATAAGCAGTTATGATATTTAAGCAATTAATACAATTGTAGTCTATTCTAACAAATGTAATATGTGCAAAGAGTTGTTAGTTGAAGCAGTATAAGTCTCAATCATCTACAACTATTCATGAAGATATTCTTTAAGTTCTGATATTAACTGGCCTGTGGATACGCACAGACGCGAAACGTAAAAACAACCGAGACCGATCCGGGGGTTTATTATGTCAGGTGTTTTCATTAACCCGGATGGCTGACTGAGTCCGCTCCTAAGGGGACGGTCAGTCACCAAGAGAGTAAATCCTCAAAGGCATTCGTGGCCCATGGATGCATCCAACTTCTGCAGAAGTGCCTGGGAGTTACCACCTAGGATAATTTATGGTAATCCCAATTCCCCTATCTCCGATGACTGGGGAAACCGAGTCTTTTGCCCGTGGGGTGGTTGTTAACAACCTGTCCATCGGAGTCTTTGTACCATCCATCCTCTCCCTTGATGAACCATGAAAATCAAATGGGTACGACGGGGGTTTCTTAACCGCCGCACCATCCTACATGCTCTGGTCTATTAGACCCACTCGAGCATCTTGCCTGTGAAGGCGAAAGGTCACCATTTATGTGATCTCAACATCGTGCTAATTGTACGCATCGAGGTTGCTACAATCTCATCCTCCAACCATCGTAACCCACATGGGACGTACTTGTCCCAAAAGTACGGTTGTACCTCCCTAGAGGTACGACTACGATGAGAGGGCAACAAATAAGGTTTTATGATTCTTTTGGTTCATACCTGACATGTATTGCTTTTCTGAGCAATTGGCCTGTGGAGGCCGATAATATCATATCAAAATCAATAAAGTGTTGATTCCTACTTCAGGATACTTCATGACCTCACATAAAATTCATACCGTACATGACTTAAGGTTCAGTTACAATAGCAATGGCAGTGGTTTTCTCTTCAGAATTGAGTCTACTCACAAAGTCTACCTTAAGTATGCTGTTTCAAAGAATAAGCATGCAGAACAGACAATCACGAGTTAATTAATCCTACACGTAAACAGGTATGCCAATTAAACTACTTGATTCTTTCTAGAATGAGTCTAACCACAGAATTTACATTAAGCATGCAATTTCAAAAGAATAAAAATGAGTAAAACTCTGACCAGCCAATACTTCTTCAGATAAGCAGGTATGTAAAATAACTATTCTATCTCAGAAGTCTTATTTTATTTTGTTCATACAAACTTTTCGTGCGACTTTCCCCTACCTCGGGATGTCGTGCAGCTTGTTATCATCGCAAAATTTTTACTTTTTGCAAGTCAAACTGACCTTTGAAAAGTTTTTGAAAATAACTCGCCTCCGTTTTAAAATGCGGGAAAATTCCGTAGAATGGGACTCGCCTGTCGGTACGAGGTTCGACCGTTCCTGCCACCTTTAACAGGGGTAATCGAACCAAGGATATATCTATTACTCTGCTCTATTCAACTTGTCTAAATCATATTCTAATTTCTAAATGCACAAAGAATCAGGCATGTGCTATGAATTTCTAAAAATGCACATTTGAAAACATGATGCTTGCTTAGAATGACTGAAATATTTAGAATAGATATCACATGGAAAATCGTGAATTTGAAATATACTTCTGAGAGAAGTAAAAATCGATTTTGAGGAATCCTTGACATTTGGTGAAAATCGATTCTGAGAGACTTGGTTTCTCTGAATTCAAACTTGGAAATTGAAATTCTAACTTAGAAAATTTGAATTTGGAACTTGGGAAATACTTGAAATATCATTGGCAAATCCATATTTTGAGAAAATCGATTTTTGAATAAGACTTAGAAAGATTTTGATTTCTCTAACTTCAAACTTTGAAATTGACTGCATAAATTGAAAAATTGAGTTTATGAACTTGAGAAACACTTGAAATATTCTTTGAAATTCAATGCTTTTGGGAAAATCGATTTTGCTATAAGACTTAGGGGATTTTGAGGAATTCAATTTCCTTGACATGGAATTTGAATTGGAATTGGCAAATGCATGAAATGAATGAATATGAATATGAGAAATACTTTTTTGTATTTTGAGAAATGCAGTGCATTTTGAAGTTAGCCTAAGAGTGTAGGCTGAATGTGGCTAATATGAAGATCATAAATCTAAGTATCATTCGTATTCTGACTATGGCCATAAATACAAATTCCACCAAGTTTATAAACTTCATAAAAGCTAGTGCATGTGCCATCCGTGTAGACCATGGTGAGTTTGAATATGCATGAATCATCATTCATCACACATTGAAATTATAAAAATAAACTATATGCAATGCAACCTAAGCTAAGCAGGAAATGTAAATTCTTATTCCAAAGTTTAATTTAGTTTACATCACTATTGAAATTTAAATACATGAAAAATAAAGTCTTCAATGTACCTGCAAAACTAGAAAACTTTGTTAGTGATGATATGTTGGCTTTTCTAGGTTTATCCAGTAATATCTAGAAATTACTGGATTTTGCTAGATATAAGCCTTTTTGCCATGATTCCCTTAAATCAAAATTGAAAAAATATGAAATAAGATTGAATAAATAAGGAAGATAAGATATGAAATTTCGAAATTGGGGTCAAAATGACCAAAATACCCCTAATAACAAGACTATGGCCTTGAAATTAGGGTTTTCAAAAAGATATTTGGTAAAATGCAAGTTTTGAAATACAAATGAGAATAAATCAAACCAAATATGATGTGACATAATTAAAAATATGAAAATTAGGGTTAGGGATTTCGAAATTGAGGTCAAATGACCAAATTGCCCTTGATAGCAAGACTATGGCCTTGAAATCAGGGTTTTTAGAAAATATTTTGGTAAAACTTAGGTTTTATGCACTAAATGAAATCAAATGAGCATCAAATTAAACCTAAAGCATCCTAATATGATTATAAATATGATTAAACCCTGAAACTATATGCTTATGCACGAAAATCCAATAATATCACAAAAAATATGATTTTAACAGTGTTTTTGGATCTTTTAGGTATCCTGTTTTGCAATTTTATTAATTCAGACATCAAATAGATTCCAAAATCCATAAAAATTGGTACCTGCACTTGTTATAACCATAGTTTTGACTTAGAATTATAAAAATAAATTTTTGACATTAAATTAACCCGAAAATTGCATCAAACCCTAAAAATATGTTATTTTTGACCTAATTTATCAACCACTTTCAATCCAAGACCCGAACCAGGGGTCAAATCTCCATGAAAATTTATGAAATTTTACAGAGACTAACTAAGAATAAAAGCAGAGATTTCCCAATTTACAGATCGGAAAAAGAATCTTCGGTTAGGGAGAAACCCTTCCGGCAATCTGAGCTAAAATATATCACTTTCAACAGGGATTAAAACGGCTACTTTAGATTGCAAATACAGACATAAATAGCAATACTAAACAAAAATCTCTAAAATTTTAGTGGTGAACAGTAGACAAAAAAATAGCAATACTCACTTTTTACAGATCATGAATCGGATCTGTGGTTTGGGATTTATGACTAACACAAGTCTGATTAGGGTTTTGGTAAACCCTAACGAGTTCTAAATTTAAAAACAGATTCTCTGAAAGGGGAAAAATACTAAACAGTTATTAAAAAATCCGAAAATTTCACAGCAGACAGATCTACTCAATGTGAATCCATAGCACTTTACAGATCTAAAATCGGATATAAGATGAGAGAAATATCATAACAGCAAGTTACCTTCTTGATTTTAACCACGATTTTAAAGCTTTAAAACCCCGATTTGATGTCTGATTTTGTTTACAGGGTTCCCGAGATCCAAAACCTCTGATTTTTCTACAGTAACTCAATAACTCATGCATTCATCACATATAAAAAAATCAGAAATAAAAAATAAGTACTTCAATCCGAAATAACATTATCTTTACTGTTCTAAACCTAAAACACACAGAAATTTAAGAAACTTGAAAAACCATGCATTAACTAATGTAAATCCATAAAATAAACCATAAAACAGTAAATAAAATTATTTCTATGCTATATAACGTAAAACAAACATGAATAAACCATGAAAATAAAATAAAAACAGGGAATCAATGGCTGGAATTCAATATCACCTTTAAAACATAGATTTAACCCATTAAAAGGGTAAATCATGTATTTTATTGGTTAATAATGTAAAAAATCATATTAAAATTAATTCTAATGGATTAAAATCCCTGTAAAATACACCAAACAAGGTTAGATCACCTTCTTAGACCGTTCTTGCTGGTTCTTGATGGTCCTTGAGGTGAAACCATGGTTGAATCCATCAAATATGAGGTATTAATGGCTAAATTCATGTTTAAATTAACAAAAGTATTAAATAAACTAAAGAATTTAAAAGAAATAAATACCTTGGAGTTGCAGCAATGGAGGAAGGGATGGAGAGGAGAGAGAAGCTCCAAGAATCCCAAGGAGAGCAAGTTGGGAAAATCGACCCCCCTTATGCTCCTTTTTATAATAAAAAATTAGGTTAAAAATTAAAAGAAATTGAAAATTTTTGGACTCTCTAAAGGGGGGGCGATTTTTGGGTGGAAAGACCTAACTACCCCTAACCTAACTTATCTAAACTAATGCCTAATTAACCCCTAGACTTTCCTAAAAAATCCCCAAATGTAATGCCACTTGGCATTTTCTACATTTGGTTTTTTAAAACACCTTTAAAAACCTTTAAAAACACTAGTTTTAAAAACTAACTTTCAAAATGAGTTTTTCAAAATGGTTTTGACTCTTCTAAACCTCTAACATTAACCAAGACATCAACTAACCCTAGTCTAGCCCTGACTGACTCGAATATGGCGCCACCCCGAGTGGGCCCTACTTGAGTTTTTTTTCTTTTTTTTCCAAAAAGCGATTTTAAACTTGAAATTGAAGGAGTTTTCAAAAGGATTTTCAAAAGCAAACTTGAAATTCAAAGTTTTGAAATGTCATAGGGTTCTAACTGAGTCAGAACTCCTCTGGATATGGTGCCAACTGAGTGGGCCCACATCGAATTTTGGAAATTTTGAAATAAACACTGAAAATGGCTTTGAAAAAGGGTTAAAATCGACATTTGAAATTCAAGATCTTTGAAAATAGGGTCTCAAGCGAACTGGAACTCCGAGTTAGAGTCCTGAACTCTTAAGACTCTGAGATTTTAAATTTTAGAATTCAAATGAAAGAATTTTTGAAAGATTTTATCGAGAAATGATGAAATAAGTCAGAAAACACAGTCTGGGTTAGACTCCTAACTCGACCGAACTCTAAAATAGAGTCCTGAACTAACTGGACTCTATAAAATTACCTAAATTTTGAAAACAACCGAAAAAGACTGAAGATGGAAGTAAACAGACTTCAAAACAGATTTTTGACTGGATTTGGACTCTGGGACAGAGTCCTGATCGGACTGAAACTTTCAAAAATTTGAGAAATTTGATGAATAGAGAAATTCAGAAGCGACCCCATGTCAATGGGTCTCATCTGAGAATTGAAATCGATTGAAATTTGAATTTAACGTGAATCCAGATCATTTTCTAAGAAAGTATTTCAAAATATAAGGTCCCGGGGGTTGGAAAATGACAAAATGTTGAATAAAAACCTAGGTTTTAAAATTGTTTTTGAAAGAAAAGTTTTAAAAATCAAATCTGGATTGAATGTTTTGAAAACTGGAGTGCTGGATCTCAAGAATGAGATGCAATGACATGCAATGCTATGCAATGCAATGAGATGGTATGCCGAATGCATGCAATGATATGCAATGACACATGAAATGTAAGCACTGGATAAGAGTGAAAATTTGGGGTGTTCACAGATGCCCCTCTTTGCTGCAAAGCCGGTTGAAAGCCGAGCTTAGTGGCAAAGAAAACACACCAAATTTGGATTATAAAAATGCCCCAGTTAGATGAATCTGACTGGGTATGAAAGAATTAATTCAAATGATGATATTAGATATGAAATGGAGCATAAGGAGAAAATTTTACTTCAAAAAGAAATGAGATTCAGGTTTTGCCCTTAACCTGGATGGGACGGGAAATACCTCGTATGGAACGAAGCTCAGGCTTAACCCTTAACCTGATTGGGAAATGAAATACCTCATCACGTGAGGATCATATTTGTACCCTTGACCTGATTGGGTGGAAATGGAATACCTCATCAAAGGAGGCCTAGGTTTATACCCTTAACCTGATTGGGAAATGAAATACCTCATCACGTGAGGCTCAGGTTTGTACCCTTGACCTGATTGGGAAATGAATGGATGGAATCCTCGAAAGAAGAGACCGTGATGGAACCTTCGGATTTCCGCACAATGAATTCGATAGGGTTTTTGCAAAAGGAAGGAAATTGGGGTCCCTAAAGTTTAAAAAGGGATTTGATTTTGGGCGCCTCATTGCTGAAACTAATTAACTTTTGAAATTGCCTTTTGCTGAAATTGGTGGCTTAACCTCAAGCCGAAATTGGACTGTCTATAGTGGGACAGTGGGGACACAGGGAAGTATGCGAATTTGAGAGCCCAGGCGCTCAAATTATACCAAAGAAGGGAAGGAATCTTGAAAACTCTCGTAATCAAGTCCTAAAAAGGGATGGTGTCAGGATGCACCAAAGATGAACCTCAAACTCTCGCTTCATGCCAGGATAGCTAGAAAATATTGTCAAAATGTTGAAAATTGTAGTTGATTCAAAATAATTGAAAATGATGCACATTGTTTTGAAAGTATTCCCTCTTTTCTACCTGAAGTATTACCTCCGACTGGGCTTAACTCCGTAGAATCAAGATTCGAATTCAAATTGCTTGCGATTGGCTTTCTTTCAAAGAAGCTGTCAATTTCCTTGATATGGACGGGAAAGAAAGTATTCTTGATATTGCGAGAGTTATTGGTGAAAGAATATTGATAAAAGAATTTCACAAAGTTAAAGAAGATTCTTGATAGATTCGACAGTCTGATATCCTGGGATTCTTTTCTCATGATGATCTTTCTGCACTCTTTTTGACAGAATTGGAGCTCTCTTGGATTTTTCGGGAATTACATCATCCTTCATTTTGGAGATGTCCTGACTTTTCTCTCTTTTTGGGAAGGGTACGTCACAAACTCCTTCATCTCAGAGATGTTCTGATCCTTCTTTTCTCTTAGGGATTATCTTGACGATTATTGGCTCATTGGTTGGGATTCTCTTGATGATAGCAGAAATTAAATATCTTTTAGGGTTTGTCGGTAGGCTCATCACACTCGCCTTCATCTCGATGGTGATCTGAACTTTCCCTGGAAGGATCCGTCACAAACTCCGTCATCTTGGAGATGATCCAAATCTTCTTTGGCCCCGGGGGTCGACTCGCTTAATTCGCCTTCATCTTGACGACAATTGAGAGATCCCTTTTGCAGATATTTAATTGTAGCTTAGGTGATTGAGGAGATATGAAAATTGAGTGGATTTTTCTGTATCACCCAGGATATTTCGACTGCTTTATTTTTCAAGAATGGTCTTTAAAAATGTGCCATTGACTGCGATCAATATCAATCACTCATGGCTTTGCAACAACATTGAATTCTCTTTGCTGGCCATATCGCGGATTTATTCTTCATCCTTTTGGTTGGCCAATAAAAAGATTTTGAACTTTGAATCCTTTTTCGTGAAAGCATTGCCCTTTCAGAAGTAATAGTGGAGGTATTCTGAAGTAATAATTTTGTGCAATAAAGATTTTTGAAATCAACAAATATTTAATGACAAATTGGCAAAATTTTCTTGAAATCCTTTTGTGAAAGCGAGCATTTGAAGCACAACGCAACACATCCATGACATAAATTCTCTTATCCTTTCCCCAAAAAAGAAGATTCAGAAATTGGAATTTGGGAATTACTACTCTCTTCCCTGAAGAGGAGGTGTTTGCAAAACGAACTTTCGAAGAGAAATTAAGCTTTCGTCAAAACTTCCTAATATTAGGCTTCTCTTATGAAAAGGGGGCCGGAATTGGTGAGGTTGGTAAATTGGTCATGAAGGAACGAGTTCATCACACTCTCCCTGAAAAGAGGGTCCTTCATGATGAAATGACCTAGTCTGAAATTATGGTTACAAGGAAAACGAACTTCCGTCGAAGCTCTCCCTGACCTAAGGGTTCCTTGTATGAAATTGGAATTTTGTTTTGCAAACGGTTCACAAAGGCACGAGTCCCTTCAAACTCTCCCTAAAAAGGGGCTAAGTGAACGAATTGGATAGCATGCGAAAAGAGCGAGCTCCCTCGAACTCTCCCTATACAAAGGGTCTCTCGCAAGATAAATTTTTTTGGAATTTGGTATTGGGTGACCAAAAGGTCGAAATTTGGAATTTTGAATTTTGAATTTTGAATTTTTGAAATTGGAATTTTGATATTTGAAATTAAAATTTGGAAGTTTGGAATTTGATATTCGGAAATTGGAAACTAGAAATTTGGGAATTGGATGAGTGATCAGCACGAAGACTGAACTCAAGAGGTCGACTGACATGACCATTCAGTGGAACACTAACACGAGTGCTCGATTTTGAAAGGATACCGGTTTAAAAATGTACCAGTTTGGATACTGGATTCTGGTTCAGTTCTGGTGATTGTCTTTCAATCTTGAATCGTTAGGAATTGTGATGGGATTGATAGTTGAAATCTCAATACTGACCAGATCGTTATTAATGCGATTGAATGCAAATTGATGCACATGAATGCACAAGTGCGTGAAATGAGAGATTTGTTTATCCTGCCTGCATACAGGATACTTGTAGATAAAAACAAAATTTTAAAATGCCCCAGTGTAACTGGAAAAAAGAATTTTGATCATTATTGAAGAAAATTTGGAAGAATTACAAAGAATAGGAAATTGTTCAAGTATAGAATTTTTTCAAATGTCGAGCATTGATGGGATCTGCTAATTCTATTCCATCAGCATTGATGAGCCGATATGAATTGCGAGGTAGTGCCTCTTTGACAACATAAGGACCCTTCCAATTTGGCAACCATTTGCCACCCGGGCGGTGCCTGAGATAAGCTGTTGATCTGAGCACTAGATCATTGACCCAAAATTTTCTCTCAATGACAGATTTTGCATATTGTTGGGCTATTCTCTGGCGATAGGATTGAGCATGCTCTGCAGCTCTGAGCCTTCTTTCATCGAGCAAATCAAGTTGTACCAGTCGCTGTTGTTGATATTGATCAAGAGGTAATTCTAGAAGTGATGCAAATTTCAGAGTAGGTTTCTGAACATGTAGAGGTAGTACTACTTCAGTTCCGTAGACAAGTTCTGACGGAGTAGCATTCGTTGGAGTTCGAATGGTGGTTCTGTATGCCCATAATGCATCATGAATCTTTTCATTCCAGTCACGGCCCGTTTCCAAAGTTCGCTCCAGGATTCGAATCAGAATCTTATTGGTGGCCTCTGCCTGACCATTCCCTTGAGGATAATAAGGAGCGGAAAAATGATGATGAATTTTGAACTTTGAGCAGAATGTCCTCATTCTCTCATTCTTGAAATGACTGCCATTATCCGACACAATATCATGCGGTATACCGAAACGGCAAAGGATATTGTTATGGATGAAAGAAACCATGTGTCGACCTTCTACTGTGCGTAGAGTGACTGCTTCTACCCATTTAGTAAAATATTCTGTTGCGGCAAGAAAATATTTATGACCATTGGAGGCTGAAGGAGTGATGGGGCCTACAACATCGAAAGCCCACATGGAAAATGGCCATGGCGAGACGACAGATTGCAAGTATGTCGCTGGCGCATGAATGGAAGGCGCATGCATCTGACATTGAACGCACTTCTTTACAAAACGATAGCAATCTTGTTGCATAGTTCTCCAATAATATCCTGCTCGGATGATTTGTTTGACGAGAGTCTGATAGCCAACATGACCACCGCAAATGCCTTCATGTGCTTCCTGCACAACTTCTTCGGCTTCTTCTTCGTCCAAACATCTGGAATACTCAGAACTGAATCCACGACGATAAAGGACGGCGGCCAAAATAAAATATCGAGCAGACATGCGTTGAATTGCTCGCTGCTCTTTCTTTGATAATTCTGGAGGAAATTCGCCAGTTTTAATGAAATTCTTGATATCATGATACCAAGGCTTCTTCTTCTGCTCAGCCTGGTTTATCTGCTCTACTGGGACGAAAGCGGGTTGATCAAGTCTGCAAATTTCAAATGAGCGACAAGATTCTCCACTCCTGAAAGACATGATGGATCCCAGATTAGCTAAACTGTCTGCAACTTGATTGAAATCTCTCTTGATATGGAAAAGTTGGTATTCTTCGAATTTGTTGGCAAGAGCTGAGACAATCTTCTGGTAAGGAAGTAATTTCTGATCTTTCACTTGCCATTCGGCTAGGACTTGATTGACGACGAGCAAGGAGTCGCCATAAGCATGCACTCTTTTGACATTGAAGTCCTGTAGAATTTTCAGACCTTGTATCAAAGCTTCATACTCGGCCATATTGTGAGTGCATTGAAAATCCAGTTTAAGAGAAAAGGGAATCAACTCTTTCTCTGGTGTGATTAGCAGAATTCCGATTCCTATGCCTGCCATATTCTTGGAACCGTCGAAGAATAAATTTCAAATTGGGGATTGTTGAATATTGCAGATCCGCTCATCGGGGAAATCATCCTCAGCTTTAACAACCTCTGCTAGAGGAAAATCTGCTAATTGGTCTGCAATTGCTTGGCCTTTGATAGATTGTTGAGAGACATATTCCAAGTCGTATTGCATTAATAGGACTTTCCATTTGGCGATTCGTCCGCTGAGAAATGGTTGTTCAAGAACGTACTTGAGAGGATTTAATTTAGATAGAATCTTGACTTCAGACGCCAATAGATAATGTCTCAATTTCTGACACATCCATACCAGAGCTAAACACGTCTTCTCTATCTGAGAGTATTTCTTCTCGTAATCAATAAAGGTCTTGCTCACATAGTAAATGGCATGTTCTATCAAGCTGCCTTCTTTGTATTGCGCCAAGAATCCGCCGCAAGCAACTCGATTAACTGAAATGTATAGCAATAGGGGTTTCCCTAATTCTGGCGGCTTTAAAACAGGAGGATTGAGAAGATATTTCTTGATGCGTTCGAACCTCACTCCTTTTCTGAGCAAATGATTGAAAGGCTCACATCTCATGGCCAAATTAGAAATGAATCGCCGAATTGATTGCATGCGTCCTTGAAGGCTACGCAATTCTTTGAGATTAGTCGGGGGCGGCATGCCAATGATAGCTTTGGCCTTAGCGGGATCCATTTCTATTCACTTCTTGCTGACCAAGAAGCCTAGCAACTTCCTGATTCGACTCCAAAGACACATTTTTGTGGATTGAGTCTTAGCTTGTAAAGAATGAGTCGCTTGAAAACTTGATTGAGAGCTTCGATGTGATCTTCCTCTTCTTTGGATTTCACCAGAATATCATCGACATATGCATCCATAGTCTTGTGCATCTGATCATGGAAAATAACGGCCATAGCGCGCTGATAAGTGGCTCCAGCATTCTTGAGCCCAAAAGGCATAACCGTGTAACAGAAAGTGCCCCATGGCGTGGTAAAGGATGTTTTGGATTGGTCGCGAGTGGCCAACTTGATTTGATTATATCTGAAGTATCCGTCCATAAAGGAAAACATAGCATGCCCGGCTGTGCTATCGACTAGGAGATCAATGTTTGGGAGCGGATAGTCATCCTTCGGAGTGGCTTTATTGAGATCACGGAAGTCGATACAGATTCGCACTTTACCATTCTTCTTAGGAACTGCTACGATATTCGCCAACCAATCCGGGTAATCAATTGCTCGAATGAATCCTGCTTTAAGCAGATCCTCAAGTCCTTCCTTGACCTGTTGCTCGATTCGAGGATCCATTTTTCTCAACTTTTGCTTGACTGGTTTCGCCTCAGGTTTCAGAACGAGGCGATGTTCCACCAATTTCGGATCTAAACCTGACATATCCTCATAAGTCCATGCGAATACTTCTTCATGCTGCTTGAGGAAATTAGTGAGCCTTTCTTTCTCTCCTGCACTCAAACCACTGCCAATCTTGAGAATTCTAGGATCGTCTTTTGATCTGATATTGATATCCTCAGTCAGGTCTTGAACTAAGGATGATGGCTCATCTTGCTTCTGAACCGATGCAAATTCTGGCAGTTCTTGAAGAGCTGAATCGAACTCTGCGGATTCTTCTGACTGCTTTGCAGTCTGACTACATTCTGTTCTTATTCTGACCTGATGAATTATTGCTGATTTCGAACAGGCTTTTGGATTAAAGACGAGCTTCTTGATAGATCGGGAAGACATTCTGAAAATTGGAGGATAAATTGATTTAGGGAAATTGCTCATCATGAAATAAATTGCTTTTATTGAAAATAATTGGAAAGATAAAAGAGCAAAATGATTTCAATTTTGTGAAGATTTAATATTGAGAAGTAAAGAAACAAATGGCACCAAGATAGACAAAGGAAACTTGCAACTTTATTGAAAGATAGAATTAATCAAAATGACAATGATGAGAATGAAATGGGGTATCATCCCGACAAAAGAATAGAAAAGGAAAGACAAATAAATTCTTCTAATGCGTTCCCTTAATGAAAACAGTGCCCTTCCGAGATCTTCGGCCATTAAAGCCCAATCCGGTCCTTTTAGGGCAATGTTGAGGAATCACTGGTTCAAGACGACCATCTTCATTTTTGCCTAGGCCTTGAAAAGGCTGGTAGCCGTGCTTCACTAGTAAATCAAATCCCTTTTTAGCTTTCATAAATTGGGAGAATAGAGGATGACCCTTAAGTGCGCTATAATCAATTCGTCCTCCAATCTTGAAGAACTGTGGGCCTCCCCATCGGGTCGCAGCCACTGTATGCTCGGGTTGCTCTGCCGTCTGTATTATTCCTGAATCCTCTTCGAAGCTGACCTCTTCAATACCCCTAATGCTAGGGATATCAGTAGTGAAAGAGGGCCTGGGAACCATGGGCTGTGCTAGCCTCTGCTCCGGATCTTCGCCTAAGACTGTCGTGATCATACCACCTTTTGACCACTTGATGCACTGATGCAGAGTAGACGGTACTGCATTTGTGTTGTGGATCCATGGTCTCCTGAGAAGCAGATTATAAGTGGGCGGCACATTGACCACGTGAAAGAGAATTGAATGGACCGAGTAGTCAATGAAGATCTCCAGGAAGATTTTTCCTTTCGCTGTTTGGCCATGATTGTCGAACCCATAAATGGTGATTGGATCTGGAATGTATTCTTCTTTTTTAATGCCCAAAGCTTTGGCGGTCGTTTCCGGACATATATTGAGGCTGCTGTCTCCAACGATCAGCACATGAGGAACTGTCATCCCTCTGGTTCGAACCACAACATACAAGGCATTGTTGTGAAATACATGAGGTTTAGGGAGATCCTCCTCGGAGAAAGTAACTGGAGCATTAGTCATGGCCTGATTGACTATGTGGGCCATGTCTTCCGGAGTTATGCTTGGTTTCACCTTGATTTTCTGCAACAGATTATTTAATACTTGCTGATGTTTAGCGGAAGCTTGGGTTAAGTCCAAAATTGAGACATTGGATAATGTTGTAATAGGCTTTAGAGTGGATGTCCCACTTTTCTTTGGGGTGGACTTAATGAGATGCTTAGGGAGCCATGGCATACTTCTGGCTACCTCGGGAGATACCCCAGCGGGCTTGTCAGATACTTTCATTTTGCCGAAAGCTGAAATAAGGTCCATCTTCTGGGCCTTGGACTGAGCCTATTGCAATACCAGGACCTGATGCCGAGCTTGCATATCATTTTCAGAGCACGGCCTGATATGCTCCTGTGGTTGAAATGACTGTTCGGCGATGACTACTGTAGAATGATGAGGAAATGGCTATTTTAGAATATCTATATTTTCATCTTCCGCACCTTCTACTAGAAGATTTTTATCAATAAGGTCCTGAACAATGTTCTTCAGAACGAAGCAATTCTCAGTGTTGTGCCCCACTGTTCGATGAAATTTGCAGAATGGGTCTTTGAATTTTCCCATAGGAGCGGAAGGATCGACCAGCCTGGGCAATTTGACCATTTCCTTGGTCAACAGGTACTCGAGCACAGTCTCGAGTGATTGATCTAATGGAGTGAACTTCCTCTCATAGCTCCATCCTTCGTGCTTCACTTTCTCTCGGGGTTTTGGTCCCTGCTCTAGCTGAAGCGGCTTGCTGAATTGCGGGATCGACTTTCCTTTCTGGTCATTCTTGTTTGAACCTTCTGCCCCATAACAGAAGTCTCTATTCTGCCCCTTGCGATGATTCTGTTTATCATTTCTGGCAGAGTGGGCAAAATGAGTCTTCTTTTTTGACTCATTCTGATTGTTGTTCTTAGCAAAAGTGAAACCTTCATAAAAACCGTTTTCCATGCTTAACTCGAGCCATTCGGACCGCTCTGTTAACTCAATAAATGATCTGGATGGCGCAGTAGAGATGAGGCCTTTTAGAGGCTGCGAGAAATTGCTTAGAATCAAGGACAAAGCATGCCCTTCTGATATGGGGTCTCTCATCTTATTGCAAGCTGACCTCCAGCGGTGGATAAAATCTCGGGCCTTTTTATTTTCTCTCTGTTTCAGGCCACAGAGGTGGCTGAGGGTCGGGAGCGCCTCAGCATTGAACAGAAAGCGCTCAATGAACATATTCACCACCTTATCAAATTCTTTCAGCTCTATGGGGTTGATGTGCTCCGAGTACCATTTAGCTGCCGTTCCCTCCAGACTGCGAGGGAAGCAAAGGAAGAGTGCCCGATTGTCACGCTTGAATCGTGAACATTCAGCGAAAAACATGGCGAGGTGAGCTTTAGGGTCGCCAGAACCATCAAACTTGATAAATTTTCTGGGGAGATTATCCAGATTGTCGTCTCCATCTAAACCATCATAGAAGTCTTCACTGGTGAAGACTTTCTTGCCCTTGTCGCGGGCCTATAGATCTTTGACCATTCTCATCATATCTTTTAATTGTGACTGGGTAGGGTCGTCAACAGACTGATTTTTGGATTTGTAAGCCGACCCTTGGCCCTGAGTCGACCTTTTGAATTCATGTTTATTTTCACATTCCTTGTCAGCATCGTCAGCTGATTCTGACTCATCAGATACTTCCTCATGACGACTCTGCTTTTTGCTGATTTTCGCATTTCTGGCTACATGACCCTTATCTTTCTGCTTTGTCTAAATTTGCTCAGTACTGGCTTCAGTTTGCTCTGCCAGCATCTTGCTCATCATTTTCTTGAACATGACGTACATCTGGGGATCTACGTCGTCCTCAACCTGCTGTCCTTGACTACGGGGCGAGTCCATCTCTTCTTCTGAAGCTACTGAGTATGCGACGCCTTCAACTGATGTGGTTTTCTTTCTGGACCTTGTATGAACCATTGAATGTCACGACAATTCTCTGGAGATTGCTAACGCTCTCTGCAGAGCAGAATTGATGGTTAGGCTTTTGAAGGAAATTTGGTTTGGAGGAAAATATTTATTGAGAATTTTGGTAGACAATTGAAAGAGCATCCCATTACTAGGGATTGAGTCGTCGCTGGGATTACGACAATTGCGTTGCTATTCTTTGCAAAATAAACAACTGGAAATATGCCTTGTTACCTAGGCGAGGTCGTCAAACCAAAGTGAAATATAAAATAAAGGAATTTTATTGAGGGGAAAAACATGATTTTATCAATAATACACTTGACAGAGGGGAGGGGGACAAACAATTTTCCACCACTCCGGATAATCAGAGGACATTCGAGGACCAGGAAAAATAGTGAGAGTAACAAAGGAATCCCAGCCATGTCTGGCAGAATGGTATGCTCCGGACCACTGATCTGATGAGAGGTCGAATTCTGGCAGAACCCCTGATAGTGGACGAATCTCTACGCGCTTCTGCCTCTGAGAGAACTGCCTGACACACCGCTCTGGATGATAGTATGCGCAGAAGAACGGGCCAAGTAGTCTGAACCGCTTGCCATATGCGTAAGTATATCTGGGAGGTGATTCCTGACGATCAAAGTAGTCCCATACGACTTCTTCCTCCTGAAGGTTGTCGATCAGAAACCGGTATCGCGCAACTGGAAGAAGCTTCTCTCCATTGTATCTGAATGAACTGGCTCGGGCTGGCACATGCCGGAGGAACCAAGATTGCAACGCGTAGGTGCACCCTTCGACTAGAATTGATTCTCCGAGTGCGAAACGAGTCAACCCTCGGTATAGAAAAGCGAGTGCGGCCATGGCTATTGAGAGGTGGCTGGTCTGTCGACTTCCCCATCTCCTCATAAGCTGAACTATTCTGATATCCATGTAATTTCGTCCATCGGGAAAGAAAGCTAATCCCACCGTGCACAGAACCATCGCGTGCTGAATTCTCTCTCGAGCTGTCCTGGACAACGAGCTGACTTCCACAAATGTCCCATACTGTTTGTAGATTTCGAGCAGGTCCACATATTCATTTCCATCTTCTTCAATCAGAGGCCAAGACTTGCGTCCCGTCATGCGAGCTAAGGCATCTTTAGGGTCCAGACCCTTGACATTAATAAAAAATTGTTTCTCCAATGGATCTCCAGGCTGACCGGCTGGCTCGGGCAATCCCATGATTTCTAAAAATTCATCCATCAGTATTGTCATCTCGCCCCACGAGAACCAGAAGGTAGAAGTGCTCGGATTCCACCGTTCTGCTAGTGCATGGATCAAGTTGCCGTTGATTGTCTGCTTTCCCACTGCGGACGCCAGTTCTAACCCACAATCGTCCAAGTGGTCCGGAAACATACGAGAGAAATTCTTGAACCATAAATAGTACCACCGGGGAAAGAAGGATCCGGTGCTGAGGACTCGATGTTCAGAAAGACTTTGTCGCACCTCGTAGGAGATGTGACCCTCAGAGAAGACTGAATCAAGCTGACTGGATGCCATCAGACTGGAAAACATGGAAAATTGGACTAAGACTTGGGGAAATACAGAAAATTTGAGGGAAATGCAGGCAGGATAAAAATAAAGTAGGAAATTCGAGATCCAGAAGACAGAAAAGATGGGAAATCACCTGGAGTTTTGAAGGAAATTAAGGGAAATTTGGAAAATCGTCCAGGGTTTGATGAAATATGAAGAAATAAATGGAAAATGAAGTATTTGGAAAATCGTCCAAGGTTTAAAACATGGACAGTACATGGACATAGATTGGGGAATTTTGAGAAAATCGTCCAGTATTTTAGAAAATTGGGAAAATATGGAAAATAAAAAGGAAATAACACATTCAATCACATTCTGCATAAACAAGTATGCACATACAGCATTCCCTAAAAGCTGACTCTAGATGCACAAATTTTGAAATAGTTGTAGGACCTTAATCCTAACTCTAAGGTTCAGATCAACTGTATCCAATCCAGTTATGCCTATATACTCAAGCCAAGGCTCGATGTACGTGGCATAAAATCAATTTCTCCGGTTCTAGGTTCAAGTTTTCCAACATCCTTGAGCACCTGCCGATATACGTTGGACTATGGCCCTTGGTACGTGGCAGGGGGGTTTTCACCCAAATAGGTGGCCCAATTGTGAGGCTCTGTCCCGAACTATGGTTCTGGAAGAGAGCCCAGCAACGTGAAGACCGGGACAATATAGGTAGGGTGATTTTTGAAAAACATGAGCACATGCAATCAAACAGAAGGCTCTAAGTCCTAAAGAGATAGAATTTTGAAATATTTGAAGAAGCAAACATTGTTTTCATACAATTCCTAAATTGAGGAGTGTTGTATTAGACCTAAGTCTATGTGAGCATGAATAATTCTCCTCAATATGGTCCTACTAAACCATACCTAGTCTACATGCAGTCCATGTCAGCTGGGTTCAAGCCTAGGCTCCTAGGTTCACATGATATCATAAAGCAAAGCTGACATTCCATGGAAATCGATTTTGACAATTTAAACTAAGTAGAGCATTAGATTGATCAGGCGTAGACAGGTCCCATCTCGGTCGCCAAACCTGTTATCATCGCAAAATTTTTACTTTTTGCGAGTCAAACTGACCTTTGAAAAGTTTTTGAAAATAACTCGCCTCCGTTTTAAAATGCGGGAAAATTCCGTAGAATGGGACTCGCCTGTCGGTACGAGGTTCGACCGTTCCTGCCACCTTTAACAGAGGTAATCGAACCAAGGATCAATCTACTACTCTGCTCTATTCAACTTGTTTAAATCATATTCTAATTTCTAAATGCACAAAGAATCAGGCATGTGCTATGAATTTCTAAAAATGCACATTTGAAAACATGATGCTTGCTTAGAATGACTGAAATATTTAGAATAGATATCACATGGAAAATCGTGAATTTGAAATATACTTCTGAGAGAAGTAAAAATCGATTTTGAGGAATCCTTGACATTTGGTGAAAATCGATTCTGAGAGACTTGGTTTCTCTGAATTCAAACTTGGAAATTGAAATTCTAACTTAGAAAATTTGAATTTGGAACTTGGGAAATACTTGAAATATCATTGGCAAATCCATATTTTGAGAAAATCGATTTTTGAATAAGACTTAGAAAGATTTTGATCTCTCTAACTTCAAACTTTGAAATTGACTGCATAAATTGGAAAATTGAGTTTATGAACTTGAGAAACACTTGAAATATTCTTTGAAATTCAATGCTTTTGGGAAAATCGATTTTGCTATAAGACTTAGGGGATTTTGAGGAATTCAATTTCCTTGACATGGAATTTGAATTGGAATTGGCAAATGCATGAAATGAATGAATATGAATATGAGAAATACTTTTTTGTATTTTGAGAAATGCAGTGCATTTTGAAGTTAGCCTAAGAGTGTAGGCTGAATGTGGCTAATATGAAGATCATAAATCTAAGTATCATTCGTATTCTGACTATGGCCATAAATACAAATTCCACCAAGTTTATAAACTTCATAAAAGCTAGTGCATGTGCCATCCGTGTAGACCATGGTGAGTTTGAATATGCATGAATCATCATTCATCACACATTGAAATTATAAAAATAAACTATATGCAATGCAACCTAAGCTAAGCAGGAAATGTAAATTCTTATTCCAAAGTTTAATTTAGTTTACATCACTATTGAAATTTAAATACATGAAAAATAAAGTCTTCAATGTACCTGCAAAACTAGAAAACTTTGTTAGTGATGATATGTTGGCTTTTCTAGGTTTATCCAGTAATATCTAGAAATTACTGGATTTTGCTAGATATAAGCCTTTTTGCCATGATTCCCTTAAATCAAAATTGATAAAATATGAAATAAGATTGAATAAATAAGGAAGAAAAGATATGAAATTTTGAAATTGGGGTCAAAATGACCAAAATACCCCTAATAACAAGACTATGGCCTTGAAATTAGGGTTTTCAGAAAGATATTTGGTAAAATGCAAGTTTTGAAATACAAATGAGAATAAATCAAACCAAATATGATGTGACATAATTAAAAATATGAAAATTAGGGTTAGGGATTTCGAAATTGAGGTCAAATGACCAAATTGCCCTGATAGCAAGACTATGGCCTTGAAATCAGGGTTTTTAGAAAATATTTTGGTAAAACTTAGGTTTTATGCACTAAATGAAATGAAATGAGCATCAAATTAAACCTAAAGCATCCTAATATGATTATGAATATGATTAAACCCTGAAACTATATGCTTATGCACGAAAATCCAATAATATCACAAAAAATATGATTTTAACAGTGTTTTTGGATCTTTTAGGTATCCTATTTTGCAATTTTATTAATTCAGACATCAAATAGATTCCAAAATCCATAAAAATTGGTACCTGCACTTGTTATAATCATAGTTTTGACTTAGAATTATAAAAATAATTTTTTGACATTAAATTAACCCGAAAATTGCATCAAACCCTAAAAATATGTTATTTTTGACCTAATTTATCAACCAGTTTCAATCCAAGACCCGAACCAGGGGTCAAATCTCCATGAAAATTTATGAAATTTTACAGAGACTAACTAAGAATAAAATCAGAGATTTCCCAATTTACAGATCGAAAAAAGAATCTTCGGTTAGGGAGAAACCCTTCCGGCAATCTGAGCTAAAATATATCACTTTCAACAGGGATTAAAACGGCTACTTTAGATTGCAAATACAGACATAAATAGCAATACTAAACAAAAATCTTTAAAATTTTAGTGGTGAACAGTAGACAAAAAAATAGCAATACTCACTTTTTACAGATCATGAATCGGATCTGTGGTTTGGGATTTATGACTAACACAAGTCTGATTAGGGTTTTGGTAAACCCTAACGAGTTCTAAATTTAAAAACAGATTCTCTGAAAGGGGAAAAATACTAAACAGTGATCAAAAAATTCGAACATTTCACAACAGACAGATCTACTCAATGTGAATCCATAGCACTTTACAGATCTAAAATCGGATATAAGATGAGAGAAATATCATAACATCAAGTTACCTTCTTGATTTTAATCACGATTTTAAAGCTTTAAAACCTTGATTTGATGTCTAATTTTTTTTACAGGGTTCCCGAGTTCCAAAACCTCTGATTTTTATACAATAACTCAATATCTCATGCATTCATCACATATAAAAAAATCAGAAATAAACAATGAGTACTTCAATCCGAAATAACATTATCTTTACTGTTCTAAACCTAAAACACACAGAAATTTAAGAAACTTGAAAAACCATGCATTAACTAATGTAAATCCATAAAATAAACCATAAAACAGTAAATAAAATTGTTTCTATGCTATATAACGTAAAACAAACATGAATAAACCATGAAAAAAAATAAAAACAGGGAATCAATGGCTGGAATTCAATATCACCTTTAAAACATAGATTTAACCCATTAAAAGGGTAAATCATGTATTTTATTGGTTAATAATGTAAAGAATCATATTAAAATTAATTCTAATGGATTAAAATCCCTGTAAAATACACCAAACAAGGTTAGATCACCTTCTTGGACCGTTCTTGATGGTCCTTGAGGTGAAACCATGGTTGAATCCATGAAATAGGAGGTATTAATGGCTAAATTCATGTTTAAATTAACAAAAGTATTAAATAAACTAAAGAATTTAAAAGAAATAAATACCTTGGAGTTGCAGCAATGGAGGAAGGGCTGGAGAGGAGAGAGAAGCTCCAAGAATCCCAAGGAAAGCAAGTTGGGAAAATCGCCCCCCCTTATGCTCCTTTTTATAATAAAAAATTAGGTTAAAAATTAAAAGAAATTGAAAATTTTTGGACTCTCTAAAGGGGGGGCGATTTTTGGGTGGAAAGACCTAACTACCCCTAACCTAACTTATCTAAACTAATGCCTAATTAACCCCTAGACTTTCCTAAAAAATCCCCAAATGTAATGCCACTTGGCATTTTCTACATTTGGTTTTTTAAAACACCTTTAAAAACACTAGTTTTAAAAACTAACTTTCAAAATGAGTTTTTCAAAATGGTTTTGACTCTTCTAAACCTCTAACATTAACCAAGACATCAACTAACCCTAGTCTAGCCCTGACTGACTCGAATATGGCACCACCCCGAGTGGGCCCTACTTGAGTTTTTTTTCTTTTTTTTCCAAAAGCGATTTTAAACTTGAAATTGAAGGAGTTTTCAAAAGGATTTTCAAAAGCAAACTTGAAATTCAAAGTTTTAAAATGTCATAGGGTTCTAACTGAGTCAGATTTCCTCTGGATATGGTGCCAACTGAGTGGGCCCACATCGAATTTTGGAAATTTTGAAATAAACACTGAAAATGGCCTTGAAAAAGGGTTAAAATCGACATTTGAAATTCAAGATCTTTGAAAATAGGGTCTCAAGCGAACTGGAACTCCGAGTTAGAGTCCTGAACTCTTAAAACTCTGAGATTTTAAATTTTAGAATTCAAATGAAAGAATTTTCGAAAGATTTTATCGAGAAATGATGAAATAAGTCAGAAAACACAGTCAGGGTTAGACTCCTAACTCGACCGAACTCTAAAATAGAGTCCTGAACTAACTAGACTCTTTAAAATGACCTAAATTTTGAAAAAACCCGAAAAAGACTGAAGATGGAAGTAAACAGACTTCAAAACAGATTTTTGACTGGATTTGGACTCTGGGACAGAGTCCTGATCGGACTGAAACTTTCAAAAATTTGAGAAATTTGATAAATAGAGAAATTCAGAAGCGACCCCATCTCAATGGGTCTCATCTGAGAATTGAAATCGATTGAAATTTGAATTTAACGTGAATCCAGATCGTTTTCTAAGAAAGTATTTCAAAGTATAAGGTCCCGGGGGTTGGAAAATGACAAAATGTTGAATAAAAACCCAGGTTTTAAAATTGTTTTTGAAAGAAAAGTTTTAAAAATCAAATCTGGATTGAATGTTTTGAAAACTGAAGTGCTGGATCTCAAGAATGAGATGCAATGCAATGAGATGGTATGCCGAATGCATGCAATGATATGCAATGACACATGAAATGTAAGCACTGGATAAGAGTGAAAATTTGGGGTGTTCACAAAGTTGTGTGCGTCTACGCGTGTAGATGATACGAGGCTCAGGCCCTGGAGCCAGAGCGGGGGTCCGATGCGAGGTCTGCAACAGTGCTATGTTAATTATCATGCGGAGAAGTAGAAAAACAAGCCTGCCAATAGAAAAAGAGAGAGGCAGCAGGGGCGTGACCCTGCTGGCCGAAAACAGACAAGTGACAGGGGACAAGCCCCTGCCTACCGACAATAGTGGGGCGACAGGGGATGAGCCCCTGTCGAAAATAGCGTGGCGGCAGGGGGCCAGCCTTTGCCGACAGCAACGAGGCGACAGGGGTCCAGCCCCTGCCGACAGCAATGAAGCAGCAGGGGCTGAGCCCCTGCTGACAACCATCAAGTGACAGGGGCTGAGCCCCTGCCGACAACACCGAGGTGGCAGGGGGCCAGCCCCTGCCGACAGCACCGAGGTGGCAGGGGGCCAGCCCCTGCCGACAGCACGAAGTGGCAGGGGCCGAGCTCCTGCCGACAACACAGGACGGCAGGGGGCCCAGCCCCTGCCGACGGCCACAAAGTGGCAGGGGCTGAGCCTCTGCCGACAGCACAAAGTGGCAGGGGCTAAGCCCCTTCCGACAGCACAGGACGGCAGGGGGGCCAGCCCCTGCCGACGGCCACAAAGTGGGAGGGGCTGCGCCCCTGCCAACAACACGAAGTGGCAGGGGCTGAGCCCCTGCCGACAGCACAAAGTGGTAGGGGTTGAGCCCCTGCCGACAGCACAGGACGGCAGGGGGCCCAGCCCCTGCCGACGGCCACAAAGTGGCAGGGGCTGCGCCCCTGTGTGAACACCCCAAATTTTTCAAAATGTTGTAAATATTCCCTTTTTTTTTTCTCTGACCCCACTTTTCTGGGTAATTGAGTCAGTTTTAAATCTAAATTCCATTTTATTTCTCAAATTTTGCTGAAATTAAATTCATTTTATATATTTGACTCAATTTCGGACCTGGATCCATTATCAAATCTGAGCTTCATTATCCAATTTTAAATCAAATTCTCAAAGTTTCCAAAATAACTTCTAGAAAAGCTCAAACAGTTCGTCCGGTATCCGTTTGGATCCATTGCGTTATATTTCTCGATTCGAGTTTCAAAACTCGAACATTTTCTCAAAACTTGGGTCAAAACCCATTCTTCTGAAGAATTTTCCCCAAACTGGCCTGAAATTCTCGGAAAAACACTTTTGTAAATATTTCTCAGAAAAATACAAAAAAATAGTATTTTAATCTTTGTTTTCTCATAAAGTCTTAGACTTTTATTCCAAAAATACAAAAAAATGAAAAATAAAACAAAAACCAAAAAAAAAAAGATTTGAAAAATTACAAGAAAAACAAATGAGTTTAAGCTTTTAAAATCAATTTTTGCTAAAAACCTCATTTTAAAAAAAACACTTTTTGAAAATCTTTTGATAGGAGCCCCCTTTTCGCAAAATTGTTTTTAGGGTTTTTTCTGAAGACCTTTCATAAAGGAGGGCGCCTCCCCCCCCCCATCCGTGGCTTCTCCCTCTTTCACCAAAACCCTCCTCTTCAGTCACCTTCGATCGCCATGGCCATTGGCCTCCTTCGTTCATCTTCAACTGCCTCGCAAGCCTTCTTCCTCTCCCCGCCAGCCCCATGTGCGACATCAAGCTCCACCCTCCGATCACTGCCCTCTCACTCGGACCATCGATCTGCAACAGAAGCCCTCTTTCTCGAGGCTTCTTTTTTTTCAATAAAGGAAGGCCAGCGAGAAACGGAGAGGGGATCCGTTCTTTTTCTGGTATCCATCATCTATAAGCAATATCAACCATCGTTGAGCATCGGTCACTCTCAGCCTCTCGCACCATCAGTCTTTCCCTTCAGTCGTCCATCAATGATACCTCCTTCCTCTTCCCTATCACTCCTTATTTCATAATCGACAGAAAGAGCTTCCTATTAGTAACTGCGCATAAGGCATCAGGATTCTCTTCGGAATTGAAGATCAACAAGCTAGCAATAGAAGATTCTATCCTCTTTCAGGATCCTTCCTGTGATATAAGCAAGCCAAAAGGACCGATCCTCCTCACTCCATTGAGACCACGGTAAGTCCTGTTTCTTTCTTCGTTTTCTTATTTCGAGCCCCATTAAAGTACCACCGGTGGTGTTGAGTTGCTTGTGCAACATCAACCCACCCCTGTGCAACAACAACGGAACACTCGTTCCAACATTCCCCTTTTACGCTTGTTAAATTTTCTGTTCAATTATCTGTTTATGTCCGATTTTCCTGCTTTCATTTTTTTCTTTTCTTTCTTTTTGCCGTTCGATTTCCTGTTCCTTTCTTCTTTTTCTTTTTGCTATTTGTTTTATTTTCTGCATTTTGATTTTCTCGCATCAGAGAGCGTTCCGTTCATTCTAGTTTGCTGTATATGTTCACTTTCCCTCTTCCTCATGGTTTATTTCACCTGGTTGTATCCTGCTATCGATATTCGGATGAGGCGTATTCGGGCACTGAATACCCAGCTGCCAATGAATCCTACGATACATAGCAGCAACCCCGGGAAGTCCATTAGAACCTTTATTTTACTCCTCTTATGAAGATGTGAGTTGATACATTCGTTTTACAAGCTTTAATCCTTTATATCTATATCCCATTGAGGTTGATTTTGATGATTATCCATTACATTTTGACCCCTTTGTTCTAATAATATATGATTTGTTATTTCCATTTCCCCTTTTATTCCCTGATTTCATCCTCCGTTATTTTATCTGGTTTATTGTCTTCGTTCTGTTTGTTATGGCCTGAATCGGCTGGTGAAGATTTGTCATCAAAAGTATGACTATCATTTGATTCGATATTTCTGTCAATTTCATCCCTGATTCATTCCATTAATCGACATGCAGTAGAGTGGCCATTTTCTATCTTAGTTAGATGTGATTGTTTGTGATAAGAAGCATTCAGAATCAAGTCTGTTGATACCCTCTGTGTTCTAGTCATGTGATTCCATTTGCAATCTACGGTGGAGAGGTTGTTTTATACCTCTTACAACCCAAACGATTCCAGCTTCAAAACTTGCTTTGACAATGGCTATTGTTCGGATAGTCTATAGATTTTATTGCCAATCCTCTTGGTGCCACCATTGGTTCAATAGTAACACCCTCCCTGAAGAGAATGACTGGAAAGCTATTATGCTATTCCAGACTTGGAGGATCGTTTACGAATTGTAGGAGGTCGCTGAAGCAGTTCATGTGTCATGTCTTAAGATAACCTCTACAAACTGACAAGGTAACTATTACAAGACATGAATGAATAAGATCAAAGGAGGGTTTGGGTCCTCAATGGAACCCGAGGAAGAAAATCGTTACTGCTTTTAATTTGTCAAGAAGAAGCAGCCCAGCTTGATGCATCCGATGAGTTGGTTGTTCATTCTGTGGAAAAATATTACCTGTACGTGAGCATGGATGTTCATTTTTAGAACAGAACTCGTATAAAAAAAAAAAAGCATCATCGGTCAAGTGTGGGATTGTTGGGTAGCTTTGCAAAGATTCGCTGGGAAAAGCATACTCATGTTCAGTTATTATAGATTTGTGTGAGATGATCTTGTCAATTTTTTTTTCTAGATCTACGATAATTAATCATGTTTGTTTCCATGTTAGCAGCTTGGTGGAGGTATTGTGCGTCAAACATATTGTGCGCTGAAGGTAATTTTTGTATTTTTTTTCTTTTTTTTCTTTTTTTTTCTGGTTCGTTAAGTGTAGAAATGAAAATTGTTGAGAGTTTGATTTGCTGAATGCGTTAATATGTGCCTTTTGGGTATGAAATGCGAGGTGAGCCCATTGTTTATGACTTCCAAACATTATATCTTTGGTGTTGGCAGTATAGTGGGGTTTGAAATTTCGTATCAAGTCTCTGCTGAACGTGCTGGATGCATGTTTTAGCATATAATTGTACCCTCACACCCTCACACCCTGCGTTTTAGCATATACCATACATCCCCAGCCATAACTATTACACTTCTGCACTAATATCCTGTATCGGTATGTGCACTTATAACTCTCACCATCAACACACACTTACTATATCTCACTTCCAGCAAATTGCCCATCACTGCACATGAACTCATTGTCTCCACTTCACCTTCTTTTTCATATATTGCAAAAGTCACTATTCATTGCTGTAAATTTTTCATAACATGCACTGCCATTCCATCTTTTTTTTTTTTTATATATACTGCACAACATATTTGTTATTTAGGTTCATTTTGCACAATACATCTTCAACTCTCACAACACCCATTACTATTTTCTTTACTTAACACCTATAGCATGCTCACTCTTACAACCTTCACCACCTGTTAAAGTATACATTCCACTTAATCATTTTAGCCCATTCCACTAAATCATGAACTGCTTAGGCCATCTTCTATTGCATTTGCAATATTGTCTCGCATCTTATCCACTTCCTAGCACATACGCGACTCCCAGCAGTTGCATGCTCCCACATTGCTACAGCTCCCACATACAAGAGCAACCATTCTGTTTTTATCACTGTTAGCAACCCTTCCACAGCAACACCTATATAGGTCAGGCACTCATTTGTCACAACAAGGAACATACATTCTGTTAACATAGAGCTGCACCTATTATTTTGTTGTCATTAAACACCATCTGCTTCGCTGCTGCACACCACTAGTTTACCTACAAACCACATTCACAGTTTGGTTGTCCCACATGCAAATGGAGCTCCATATAATCACTCGTTGGAAAGTTTTTTTGTTTAGCATTTCTGAGAAGCAATATCCTTAGAAAAGATTGTTCAAACCATAGTCTTCTGGCTCTGCTTTACTGTTGTTAGGACAGTTGATGGCCATCACAGACTTTGGCTGCCAGGTTCCCCACTCCATATATTTCCATAGGATTTCAGTCGCACAGTATTTTCGTTGCCCATCACCATCCCTGATGATGGTGTGTGCCTTCATTTCATTACCATACACACCTGCAGCAACCCCCCTAGTTGTTATGATATCTTGATTACCCCGGCAGCTTAGGAAACTGTTGTAAGCTATCTTCTAACCCCTCATCTGTCATGATAGTTCATGCATATTAGTTATTTACTGGGCTGCAGCTTCACTTTGCTATTTATATATACACCATCTTGCAGTACCATGCATTCTCATAATATCTTCGTATACTTTTAGATCATTATACTCATATACACATTTCTCATATAACATAACCATAGTATTTCGAATTTTACTTGGCATCTCTCATCATTACCCATATTCATGCAGTTTTGCTTTATGGCTAACTCTATCTTTTGCAGGGAATGTATAAAAAACATCATTTTTTTTTCTTTTAATTTAGAAATTGTGACTCAATATTGTAATAACTAGATTATAATGAAAAGTGTATATTTCCAGCCTTAGATAGAATGAATTAGCATATAAATATCATTTGTTGCATCATTTTCCTTCATTTCTCAAATTCACACAATGGTGAAACACGAATGGCACGTGCACCATTTCATAAGAGGTAAACTAGTCCTAAGTTGATGATTTACGTCAACGGCCATAGTCGGGATGTAAACAAGACTTAGGATTTTTACCTTTTATAAAATAACATTGGATCCACACTGGATCCTCTTCAAAAATCATCATATTTTCAAATGTTTCCTTCTTTTATTAGGGTTTAACTTAGAATTAATTCAATATATATACCAATGGTCATAGTCAGGGTATATTGAGAGTTAATTTCATTTTAAACTCTATAAAAGCACCAAAATGTATTTCATTCTTCACTTGAATCTAAATATAGATTATTATATAATACATCCAATGACCATAGTCAAGAATGTATTATATCTTCAATCTTATTTTGATTCATTCAAAGAATGGAATAGCTTTTCAAAATCCAATTTCAAATTCTTTAAATTCATTCATCATTTAGGATAGAACTGCATCATATTTTCAAAACTCCTTTTTCAAAAACTCCAAGTAATGTAAATATCTTCCTCAATCTGTTCTTATAAAATCCAATTCATCCTCTCATTTTCAAATTCAATTTCATTTTTCAATCTCAAAGTTCAAATTAACTTTGAGATTTAAAAGTCATTTTTGTATTCAAATTCAAATCAGATTTCAAAGTTCAATTTGACTTTGAAATTCCAAATTCATTTTATATTCAAAACTCTAATCAAACTCAAAGATCAATTTTAGCTTTGAGACTCTTGATTCATCTTCTAAATTCAAAATTCAAGGTCTAATTTGACTTTGAAATTCATTTGTATATTCAAATTTTAAATTTCAATTTTCAAGTTCAATTTAAACTTTGAAGTTCTTGATTCATCTTCTGAATGTAACTCCAAATCCATTTTAGGATCCAGAACTCAACTTCTATATTGGATCTCAGACTTCAGATCCAAATCCATCTTAGGATCCAGAGTCCAACTCTATATTGGATCTCAGATTTCAGATCCAAATCCATCTTAGGATCCAGAATCCAATTTCACTTTGGATCTTAGACTTCAGATCCAATTTCCTTTTAGGATCCAGGACTCCAATTCCACTTTGGATCTTAGACTTCAGATCCAATTTCCTTATAGGATCCAGAATCCAATTTCACCTTGGGTCTCAGATCCAGAATCCAGTTCCACTTTTGGATCTCAGACTTCAGATCCAAATCCATCTTAGGATCCAGAGTCCAAATCTACATTTGGATCTCAAATTTCAGATCCATTCCATTTCAGGTTCCAGAACCCAAGTCCATCTTGGATTCCAAACCTCGGATCCCATTCTATTTCGGATCCGGAATCCAATTCCAAATTCTAGATTTCAAAATCCATTTTCGGATCTAATCTGAATCCACTTCTATTCTTAAATGCCATTTGATCATCTCACATCCATACTAAATTTCAAAACCTCAAATTCAATTCCATCTCAAGTATTCATTTCCTTTCTTAAATTCAAGATCAAATTCAAAGTCCATTTCTCACTCTGAAACTTCATTTCCTTTCATTTTAAAGCTTCAAGTAATTTCTTCTCATTTATTTTCTCAACTCTGATTTACTTCAAAGACTTAGAACTTCTTTGATCTATCTCAAGTTCTAAAGTTAGATTCAATCATTTCTTCACTCCCTTATCAAATTCATCTCAGAATACTTGGAAATTTCCAAATCAAATCTTTCAAAAGAGAGCATATATCCTTGCATTGCACAAGTATGATTCTTTGTGCATTTAGAGTTAGAATAAATTCTTAGATTATATTTAGGCAAAGCAAAAGGCATAGATTCGATCCTTGGTTCGATTACCCCTGGTAAAGGCGCCAGGAATGGTCGAACCTCGTACCGACTAGCGAATCCCATCTCTCCCTTTTTCCGCAAATATTTTCAAAACAGAGGCGAGTTAAATTTCTAAATGTTTTCAAATTAAGGTCAAGTGAGACCGCGCAAAAGAGTTCCTCTTTTCTCTTCTTTTCTCTTCCTTTTCTCTTCTCCCTTTCTTTTTCTATCTTTTATTCTTCTCCCTTCAAAAAGGAGGAAAAATAGAGGATAGAAAAAGGAAAAGAGAAGGAAGAGAGAGAAATACACAAGAGAGGAAAAATTCTGCGATGATCACAGTTTTGGCGACCGAGATGGGACCCATCTTCGTCCGGTTGAATCTATGCCTTTGCTTTGCTTTTATATAATCTAAGTCTTTATTCTTCTATGTCAACTATATTTTCCATGCAAACCTTAGGGTCCTAGACTCTGTCCTAAGCTGACATCATTGCATATAGGATCTAAGTATGGTTTGGTAGGACCATATTGAGGAGATTATATCCATGTTCACATTAGATTTAGGCCTTAAATACAACTCTCAATTTTAGGGATTGAATGCAGACAATGTATGCAAGTGTATGCTTTTTTTCATTTAAATCTATCTCTTTAGGACTTGCATTAGAGTCTTCTGATTTTATTGCATGTTGATCATATTTTGAAAACATCCCTACCTATATTGTCCCGGTCTTCACGTTGCTGGGCTGTCTCACTGAACCATAGTTTAGGAGAGAGCCTCACAACTGGACCACTTATTTGGGTTCGCGCCCCCCTACCACGTACCTAAGGGCCATAATCTGAGGTATATCGGTAGGTGCTCAAGGATGTTGGGAAACCCTTACCCTAGAACCGGAGAATTACTTTTATGCCACGTACTTCGAGCTTCGGCTTGAGTATATCGGCATACCTTGATTGGAATCAGATGATCTGAACTATAGAGTTAGGATTAAGGTCCTATAAGCCATTTCAAATATTGCATTTAGAGTCAGCCTTTAGGGAGTGCTGTGTGCGCATCCTTGTTTGTGCAGTTATAAGTGTATAATATCTTCTTGTATGGTCCTGTGTATATCAAAAACTTCTTTAAAACCCTGGGTACACTATTTAAAATTTACCTTTATTTTCGAAAACCCCAGGTGCATATCTTCCCTTTACCTATATTCTATTCCCTTTTATATGTCAAAACTTTTCTTAAAAACCCTGGAAAGTCTTTTTCAAGTCCCTTGTTTTTTCTAAAATTTCCAGGATTTATGTATGTCCTCTTCTTTCATCAAAAATCTATCCGTAAGTTCTGCATTCCATCTGACTCTTTCCCTCTCTTGCCTCAGTATCATTCCGATGGCATCCGAATCTCCCGATGCTATCTTTCCCTGGGATCATGTCTTTTATCAAATAAGGGATGGAACCCCAGATCATCGGGTCATCCAGTCTCGTACCTTCTTCCCTCGGTGGTACTATTCTTGGTTCACCGCCTTCTCGCGTATGTTCCCAGACCACTTGGATGATTGTGGATTGGAGATGGCATCGGCAGTGGGCAAGCGAATCATCAACGGCAGTCTAATTCAAGCTATGGCAGAACGATGGAATCCACGTACCTGCACGTTTTGGTTTCCCTGGGGAGAAATGACTTTGCTAATGGATGAGTTCAGTGACATCATGGGATTATTAGAGCCAGCCGGTCAGCCAGACGACCCGGTCGAGCAGCAATTCTTGATCAATGTCAAAGGGATAGATGTTCGAGAAGCATTGGCCAGAGCCACAGGGAGCAGATCCTGGCCTCTCACAGAGATCAAGGGAAGTCAGTTCATCGATCTGTTCGAACTCTATCACAAGTATGGAGCCTATGAAGAGATCGATACCTTGTCTCGAGCAGCGAAAGAAAGAATTCAGCACGCCATGGTCCTATGCACAGTGGGATTGGCATTCTTTCAGGATGGTCAAAATTTCATCTATATTAGATTCGCCCAACTCTTTCGAAGATGGGGAAGTAAGTAGACTCGTCAGCTTTCAGTCTCCATGGCAGCTCTAGCTTTTCTCTACAGAGGCTTAGTTCGTTTCGCCCTCGGAGAAACCATTTTGGTGGAAGGATGCACGTATGCCTTGCAGTCATGGTTCCTGCGACATGTGCCGTCGAAAGTCAGTTCTTTCAGATTCAGCAGTAAGCAGCCAAAGTCAGCCATTCAGTATCGAGCTTTGATCGAGAGTCTGCACCAGGAGGAAATCGTTTGGGACTTCTTCGACAGAAGAGAGACCATTCCTCGATACACCTATGCTCGTGACAAACGCTACAGATTGCTTGGCCCTTTCTTCTGCGTCGACTATCAGCCAGAGAGGTGTATCCGACAGTTCTCGCAGCGGCAGATTCGTGTCAACACCCGCTTCCCGACGGGCCGCATGCCAGAGTTCGATCTACGGTCGGATCAGTGGTCTGGAGCATACCACGTCGCCAAATACACTTGAGACTCTTTTATTTCTTTGTCTATATTTCCTGGTCCTAATGTATCATCAGAGTATCGAGAATGGTGGCAAACTATCTGCCCACCTTCTCTTTGTATTTAAATTTTGTCATCAATGAAAATGCAAACTTTTGTTCTGATAAAAAGCTTTTTATGGCCAAATCTTATTTTTGTTTTATATGGTTACGAATTCATCCCCAGTGATGAGACCCATTTTATATATTCTTTCTTCGATTAGCCCTCGTCACGATGGACGGCCTCGCCTAGGTTATAAGGCGCATTTTGTTGCCACAAAAGGGTGACACAATCATTGCAAAAATTTATGATGACCCAATCCCTGGTGATGGGATAACTTATCTAAATTGACTATCAATTCCTTCTTTCATGTCTTTTTCTCAAAAATTGCATTTTCAAAAAAATTCCTCCGAGCTCTAACCGTTCTTCTACTTCTTCAGAAATCATCTGGCATTGTCAAAAATGGTGCAAACCAGAGCTGGAAGAGAGACTACTCCTCAGCACAGCGACAGTGAAGTTGAGGCCGTCAGCTCTCCTAAGTCAGTCAGGGGGCAGAATCAGGCCGATGATATAGACCCCGCCATGTACAACCTGTTCAAAAGAATGATGTCAGAACAGGCGGAGGCCAGTCAGAAGGAGGCTGCTCCGAAAAGCAAGCCCAAGAAGAAGGCTGTAAAGAAACCAGTCAGGATTGTTAGAAAGAAAGTACAGCCCGACACCACTTCTAAAGAAATAGAATCAGTTGAAGAATCAGAAGAAGAAGAGCAGTTTGTTTATCATCAGAATCCTCCACCGCAGTTCGTAAAAGCCGTTGCGAAGCCCGAATCAATCAACAAGCCCGTTCCGGCTAATGACCCGATGCAAGAGCAGATGAAAGAAATGAATCGGGCTATCAAGGATATTCAGGCCAAAAGCAAGGGCAAGCAGACCTACTCCGGTGAAGATTTTTACCATGGCCTGGACGGGGATGACAATCTGGAAAACCTCCCTCGCAAGTTCCTTAAATTTGACGAAACAAGCAACCCTAAAGGCTCATTTGGCCACTTTCTATGCTGAATGCGGCCGTTTCAGGAAAGATAGTCGGGCGCTGTTCATTTGCTTTCCGCACAGCCTAGAGGGGGTAGCGGCCAGGTGGTATGCAGACCACATTAATCCTATCGAACTATGAGAGTTCGATAAAGTCATGAACTTGTTCATTGAGCGCTTCATGTTCAATGTTGAAGCCTCACCAACCCTCAATCATCTGTACAATTTAAAACAGATGGAGAATGAGAAAGCCAGCAAATTCATCCACAGGTGGAGAAGCACCTGTAACAGAATGAAGGTTCTCATCCCAGAGGAGCACACCCTATAGATTATTCTGAATAATTTTGCCCAGCCTCTGAGGAACCTCATTTCTACTTCGCCCGCCAAATCATTCATCAAGCTAATTGAGAGAGCTGAATCGCTCAAGACTGGCTTAGACAACGGACTTTACAAAGAATATCCTTTTGTTAGAGGGAATCCTGACCAAAAGAAGAAGGCGCACGTCGCCTATGCTACAGAATTTTCAGACCAGGGCAGTGGCAGCTCCAACAACAAGAAAAGCAAGAAAAATCGCAACAAGAACTCAAGACACTCCAGGGTCGAAAGGACAAACTCTGCAGCCCAGAAGGGGAAATTTGTCAAGCAACAGCCTGCTCAATCAACACCTCAGCCAGAAGCAAAGCAGTCAGAAAAGCCGAAGCACGAGGGTTGGAGTTACGACCGAGAGTTCACAACTCTGGAACAGTCCCGCGAAGACATCCTGGAATATATGATGTCGAAGGGAATGATAAAACTCCCCAAGGTAGCAGATCCTCCCGTTACTATGGGAAAATGGACGGATAAATTCTGCAAGTTTCACCGGACTGTGGGACATGACACAGAGCACTGTTTTGTCCTAAAGAACATCATCCAGGATTGCATCGACAAGAACCTGTTAATAGAAGATGAAGAAGAACAGCCAGAAATCTTGTCCAAACCATTTCCCAAGCATTCAGCTTCAGTCATCACAGAGCAAACATTTTCTCTACAAGGTAGCATTCGACCATGTTCCAGCCAGGACATTCAGGATCAGCATCAGGTCCTCGTCCTCCGCCAAGCGCAGTCTTCCGCCAAGAGGGTGGATATCACTGCATTCCCCAAAAAACCAACAAAAACAACGACAGAAATTGCCAAAATAATCCCCAGAATCCCGAAGAGCTTTATCAAGGCAACTTTAAAGAAAGAAGAGGCTTCAGGGTCAGTTCAGAAGCCGATTACTGCTTTATCCAATATTTCTATCTTGGACCTGACCCACGCTTCACCTGAGCATCAGCAAGTGTTAGAAGACCTGTTAAGAAAGATCAAGGTCGAGCCTAGCACCACTCCGCAGGATATGGCTCAGATCGTCAATCAAGCGATGACAAATGCACCAATCACCTTTTCGGATGAGGATCTACCAAAACCTCATTCATTCCACAACAACGCGCTTTACATAGTAGTGCGAACCAGGGGCATGACAGTCCCTCATGTGCTCGTTGATGGGGGTAGTAGCCTCAATATCTGTCCGGAGATGACAGCCAAGGCATTGGGCTTAAAAGAAGAGGAATATACCCCAGATCCGATCACTATCTACGGTTTTGATAACCATGGGCAGACAGCCAAGGGAAAGGTATTTCTCGAAATCTTCATCAACTATTCGGTGCATACTGTACTCTTCCACGTGGTCAATGTGCCACCCACATACAATCTGTTGCTTGGACGCACTTGGATTCACAATGCCAATGTTGTTCCATCAACCCTGCACCAATGCATCAAATGGATGAAGGGAGGCATGATCACTACGGTCCTAGGAGAGGACCCGGAAGAGCGACTCCCACAGCCAATGATCCCCCGTCCTACTTTCACTGCCGACATCCCGAGCATCAGGGAAGTCGACGAGATCAATCTAAGTGAAAGCCTGGATATGCTGAAATTAAAAGAAGTTCAGCCGACAGAAAGCGTAACGGCAGTAACCCAGTGGTAGGGACCCCATTTCTTCAAGTTAGGTAGGCGCCTCGACTGCACCTCCTTTCGGGATCATCCTCTTTTTCCTCAATTCTCAAAAACAAAGAAAGGATTTGACCTTCTAATAAAGCACGGTTATCAGCCCTTCAAGGGCCTGGGCAGAAATGAAGACGGCGTTCTGGAGCCAATCATCGCTGCTCAGCATGTCACTAGTACCGGCTTGGGTTTCATGGTTCAGTCATCCGGCAACCGCACTATCTTCGTCAAGGGAGCCCAGTGATGAAGACAATGCCAGTGTTTTCTGTTTTCTTTCGTTATGTCATCTTGTAAGGGCAAGATCCGCCCCAGTTTCTTTCTTTTCTCCGACAATCACTTGCAAATGTCAAAGTTTACTTAATCAATGAAAACTCTGTTTTCTCTATTCATCTTGGTGCGCACGAATTCTTTGCTTATATCCTTGTCTATATTGTCAATCTTTGCTTCTGTACAAAAGGTTGTTTTCGAACATTTTACCCTTTCCTTAAAGACCGTCTTTGTGCTTTCAGGATTGCCGGGATCATGGCTCCTAAATCGCTCAAGAAGCTCGTCATCAATACCAATCTTTTTCAAAATAAATCCAAACCAGCCAGAATCTGCAAGGCAAAAGCAGGAGCAGAAGTCAGCAGAATGACAGAGCAGATCGAAGAGTTGGCAGATTTCGACTCAGCAATTCAAGATTTGCCAGAATTCGCCAGTATTCAGAAGCAAGATGAACCACCACCATTAGTTCAAGACCCGACAGAGGATGTCAACATCGGTTCGGAAGATGATCCGAAAATCCTCAAAATTGGTTCCGGTCTAAGGTTAGATGAGAAGGAAAGGCTCATCTACTTCCTCAAGCAGCATCAGGAAGTCTTCGCTTGGACTTACGAGGATATGCCAGGCTTAGACTCCAAGTTAGTCGAGCATCGCCTTGTATTAAAGCCAGATTGCAAGCCAATCAAGCAGAAGCTCAAAAAAATGGACCCCCGAGTGGCACCGCAAGTTGAAGAAGGACTTGAAGAATTGTTAAAAGCAAGATTCATCCGGACCATTGAATATCCAGACTGGTTGGCGAACATCGTGGCGGTTCCCAAAAAGAATGGCAAAGTCCAGATTTGTATTGATTTCAGAGATCTGAACAAAGCAACCCCGAAGGATGATTATCCACTCCCCAACATCGATCTTCTGATCGATAGCATGGCAGGCCATGCCATGTTTTCCTTTATGGATGGATACTCAGGCTATAATCAGATTAAAGTGGTCGCTCGTGACCAATCCAAAACTTCTTTTACCACGCCTTGGGGTACCTTTTGTTATACAGTCATGCCGTTTGGGCTCAAGAATGCTGGGGCAACCTATCAGAGAGCAATGGTAGTTATCTTTCATGACCAGATGCACAAGAACATGGACGCCTATATGGATGACATCCTGGTCAAATCAAAAGAAGGAGAAGATCATCTTGATGCTCTCGACCAAGTCTTCGAAAGACTTATTTTCTACAAGCTGAGACTCAATCCACAAAAATGCGTCTTCGGGGTAGAGTCGGGCAAGCTGCTTGGCTACATGATCAGCAAGAATGGCATAGAAGTAGATCCTGCCAAGGCAAAGGCGATCATTGATATGCCGCCTCCCACTAATCTTAAAGAGCTGCGAAGCCTTCAGGGTCGCATTCAGTCAATTCGACGCTTCATCTCCAATTTGGCCATGAGATGCGAGCCCTTCAATCACTTGCTGAGAAAAGAAGTGAAGTTTGAGTGGGGACCAGAATGTCAGCTCTCATTTGAGCGCATCAAGCAGTATCTTCTCAATCCACCAGTTCTAAAGCCACCAGAACTTGAAAAGCCGCTTCTCTTGTATATTTCTGTCAACCATAATGCTTGTGGCGGATTTCTTGCACAGTACGAGGAAGGCAGCCGGATAGAGCATGCCATCTACTACATCAGCAAGACTTTCATCGATTATGAGAAGAGATATTCTCAGATGGAAAAGACATGTCCAGCCTTAGTGTGGATGTGTCAGAAGCTGAGACATTATCTGATGGCCTCAGAGATCAAAATTCTATCAAGACTTAACCCTCTCAAGTACATCCTTGAGCAGCCTTTCCTTACTGGACGGATTGCAAAATGGCAAGTCCTACTGATGCAGTACGATTTGGAATATGTTTCCCAGAAGTCAGTAAAAGGTCAATCCATCGCAGATCAGTTGGCAGATTTCCCATTGACAGAAGAGATCAAAGCGGAAGATAATTTCCCTGATGATCACATTTGCAGTGTTCAAGAATCCCCGATTTGGACTATATTCTTTGATGGAGCCCAAAACATGACTGGTATAGGAATTGGGATCTTGCTGATCACTCCTGAAAAGGAGATGCTCCCTTATTCCCTCAAACTCGACTTCCAATGTACTCATAACATGGCCGAGTATGAAGCTCTAATACAAGGCCTCAAGATTTTGCAAGACTTTGATGTCAAGAGAGTACACGCCTTCGGCGACTCATTACTTGTTGTCAGTCAAGTTAATGCTGAATGGCAAGTCAAGGATTCGAAGTTGATCCCTTATCAAAAGATTGCCTTAGCTCTCATAGGCAACTTTGAAGAGTTTCAGCTCAACCATGTCAAGAGAGAATACAATCACATAGCCGATGGCCTAGCCTGCTTAGGCTCTATTTTGTCTTTTAAAGACAGTGAATCCTGTCGTTCCTTCGAGATCGGCAGACTTGATCAACCTGCCTACATTCCAGTTGAGCAAGTGAGTCAAGTCACTCAGAAAGAGAAGCCTTGGTACCAAGACATCAAGAGCTTTATTGAAACTGGTAAATTTCCATCGGAAATGCCAAGAAAAGAGCAGCACGCGGTTCAGCGCATGTGTTATCATCGCAAAATTTTTAACTTTTTGCGAGTCAAACTGACCTTTGAAAAGTTTTTGAAAATAACTCGCCTTCGTTTTAAAATGCGAGAAAATTTCGTAGAATGGGACTCGCCTGTCGGTACGAGGTTCGACCGTTCCTGCCACCTTTAACAGGGGTAATCAAACCAAGGATCAATCTACTGCTCTGCTCTATTCAGCTTGTCTAAATCATATTCTAATTTCTAAATGCACATAGAATCAGGCATGTGCTATGAATTTTCTGAAAATGCATATTTGAAAACATGATGTTTGCTTTGAATATTGAAAATAATTGGAAAATAAACTCTTTGAAAATCATGAATCAAGGTTGAGATACTGTATTTGAGAAAGTGAAAATCGATTTCTGAAGAATCTAGAGATTTTGTGAAAATTGATTTTGAGAAATATGAAATAACTTTGGAAAACTTGATTTCTTTGAATTCAAACTTTGAAATTGAATATATAACTTGGAAAATCAAATTTGGAACTTGGGAAATACTTGAAATATCATTGACAAATCCATATTTTGAGAAAATCGATTTTTGAATAAGATTTAGAGAATTTTGAGAAAATGATTTCTCTGAATTGAAATTTGAATTGGAATTGGCAAATGCATGAAATGAATGAATATGATTTTGAGGAATTAGGAAAAACTCTTTGTATTTTTGAGAAATGCAGTGCATTTTAAAATTAGCCTAAGAGTGTAGGCTGAATGTGGCTAATGTGAAGATAATAAATCTAGATATCCTTCATATTCTGACTATGGCCATAAATACGAATTCCACCAAGTTTATAAACTTCATAAAAGCTAGTGTATGTGCCATTCGTGTAGATCATAGTGAGTTTGAATATGCATGAATCATCATCCATCACACATTAACATTATTTAAAAAAAAAAAAACTATATGCAATGCTGCCTAAGCTAAGCAGGAAATGTAAATTCTTATTCCAAAGTTTAATTACAAGTTACATCACTATTGAAATTTAAATACATGAAAAATAAAGTCTTCAATGTACCTGCAAAACTAGAAAACTTGGTTAATGAAAATATGTTGGCTTTTCTAGATTTATCCAACAATATCAGGAAATTGTTGGATTTTGCTAGATATAAGTCTTTTCCTTGATTCCCTTAAATAAAAATGATAAAATATGAAATAAAATTGAATAAATAAGGAATAGAAGATATGAAATTTCGAAATTGGGGTCAAAATGACCAAAATACCCCTAATAACAAGACTATGCCTTGAAATTAGGGTTTTTAGAAAGATATTTTGATAAAATGCAAATTTTGAAATTTGAATGGAATAAACTAAGCTAAATATAATGTGACATGATTAAAAATATGAAAATTAGGGTTAGGGATTTCGAAATTTAGGTCAAATGACCAAATTGCCCCCGATAGCAAGACTATGGCCTTGAAATCAAGGTTTTCTGAAATAGGTTTTGGTAAAAATTTGGGTTTTATGACCTAAATGAAATCAAATAACTACAAAATTAAACCTAAAGTATCCTAAGATGCTTATGAACATAATAAAACCCTAAAACTATATGCTTATGCACGAAAATCCAATAATATCACAAAAAAATATGATTTTAACAGTGTTTTTGGATCTTTCAGGTATCCTGTTTTGCAATTTTATTAATTCAGCCATCAATCGGATTCCAAAATTCATCAAATTTGGTACCTGCACTTGCTATAACCCTAATATCAAATTAGAATTATAAAAATATTTTTTTGGCATTAAATTAATCCGAAAATAGCATCACACCCTAAAAATATGCTATTTTTGACCTAATTCACCAACCAGTCTCAGTCCAAGACCTGAACCAGGGGTCAAATCTCCATGAAAATTTATGAAATTTTACAGAGACTAACTAAGAAGAAAAAAAGAGATTTCCCAATTTACAGATAGGAAAAATCATCTCCGGTTAGGGAGAAACCCTTCCGGCAATCTGAGCTAAAATATATCACTTTTAACAGGGATTAAAACGGCTACTTCAGATTGAAAATACAGACATAAATAGCAATCGTAAACAAAAATCTCTGAAATTTTAGTGGTGAACAGTAGACAAAAAAATAACAATACTCACTTTTTACAGATCATGAATCGGATCTGTGGTTTGGGATTTATGACTAACACAAGTCTGATTAGGGTTTTGGTAAACCCTAACGAGTTTTAAATTTAAAAACAGATTCTCTGAAAGGGGAAAAATAATAAACAGTGATAAAAAAATCCGAAAATTTCACAGCAGACATATATACTCAATGTGAATCCATAGCACTTTATAGATCTAAAATCGGATATAAGATGAGAGAAATATCATAACAGCAAGTTACCTTCTTGATTTTAACCGCGATTTTAAAGCTTTAAAAACTCGATTTGATGTCTGATTTTGTTGACAGGGTTCCCGAGATCCAAAACCTCTGATTTTTCTACAGTAAACCAATAACTCATGCATGCATCACATATAAAAAAATCAGAAATAAACAATAAGTACTTCAATCCGAAATAACATTATCTTTACTGTTCTAAACCTAAAACACACAGAAATTTAAGAAACTTGGAAAATCATGCATTAACTAATGTAAATCAATAAAATAAACCATAAAACAGTAAATAAAAATTATTTCTATGCTATAGAACATAAAACAAACATGAATAAACCATGAAAATAAAATAAAAACAGGGAATCAATGGCTGGAATTTGATATCACCTTTAAAACATAAATTTAACCCATTAAAAAGGGTAAATCATATATTTTATTGGTTAATAATGTAAAGAATCATATTAAAATCAATTCTAATGGATTAAAATCCCTGTAAATCACCCGAAACAGGGTTAGATCACCTTCTTGGATCGTTCTTGCTGATTCTTGATGGTTCTTGAGGTTGAATCCATGGTTTATTCCATGAAGGTGATGGTGCCAATGGCTAAATCATGCTTAAAACAATGAAAAATATTAAATAAAAACTAAAAATTAAAGAAAATAATTACCTTGAGGTTGCTGCAATGGAGGAAGGGCTGGAGAGGAGAGAGAAGCTCCAAGAGTTGAAGGTAAGTGAATAATGAAAATCGTCCCCCCTATAGCCTCTTTTTATAATAAATTTTTAGGTTAAAAATCAACAATTTTGAAAACTTTGGACTCTCTAAGGGGGGGCGATTTTTGGGTGGAGTTACCTATATGCCCTTGACCTAAATTATCCTAATTAATCCCTAATTAACCCCTAACTAAACCTAATAATCCCCCAAATGTGGCGCCACTTGGCGTTTTCTCACATTGGGTTTTTAAAGTTTTAACTAAAACTTTTAAAAACAACAATTTAAAAACCAAACTTTAAAAATGAGTTTTCAAAATAGATTTTGACTCTTCTAAACTTCTAAAACTAACCAAGACACTGACTAAGCCTAAGCTAACCCTGACTTTCTCAAATGTGGCGCCACCCCGAGTGGGCCCTACTTGATTTTTTTCAAAAAGTGATTTTAAAACTTGAAATTGAAGGAGTTTTCAAAAGGATTTTCAAAAGCAATTTTAAAATTAGAATTTTTGAAATGGCATAGGGTTCTAACTGAATTAGAATCCCTCTGGATATGGTGCTAACTGAGTGGGCCCACATCGAGTTTTAGAAAATTTGAAATAAACACTGAAAATGGCTTTGAAAAGGGGTTAAAATCGATATTTGAAATTCAAGATCTTTGAAAATAGGGTCTCAAGCAAACTGGAACTCCGAGTTAGAGTCCTGTACTCTTAGGACTCTGAGATTTTAGATTTTAAAAGCCAAATAAAAGAATTTTCCAAAAGATTTTATCAAGAAATGATGAAATAAGTCAGAAAACACAGTCAGGGTTAGACTCCTAACTCGATAGAATCCTGAACTAACTGGACTCTGTAAAATGACCTAAATTTCGAAAACAAACGGAAAAAATTGAAAATGGAAGTAAAACAGACTTCAAAACAGACTCCTGACCGGATCAGGACTCTGAGACAGAGTCCTGATCGGACTGAAACTTTCAAAATTTTGAGAAATTTGATGAATAGAGGAATTCAGAAGCGACACCACCTCAATGGGTCTCATCTGTGAATTGAAATCGATTAAAATTTGAATTTGAAATGAATCTAGATTGTTTCCTTGAGAAAATATTTCGAAATATAAAGTCCTGGGGTTGGAAAATGACAGAGTGTTGAATAAAAACCCAGGTTTTGAAATTGATTTTGAAATAAAAGCTTTAAAATTCAAATCTGGATTGAATGTTTTGAAAACAGGAGTGTTGGATCTCGAGAATGAGATGTAATGGCATGCAATGCTATGCAATGTGATGAAATGATATGCCGAATGCATGCAATGATATGCAATGACATATGAAATGGACAAACACTGGATGAGGGTGAAAATTTGGGGTGTTTACAGATGCCCCTCTTTGCTGCTAAGCCGGTTGAAAGCCGAGCTTAGTGGCAAAGAAAACATACCAAATTTGAACCATAAAAATGCCCCAGTTAGATGAATCTGACTGGGTATGAAAGAATTAGTTCAAGTGATGATGGTAGATATGAAATGGAGAATAAGGATAAAATTTTATTTTAAAAGAAAGTAAGATTCAGGTTTTGCCCTTAACCTGGATGAGACGGGAAATACCTCGTATGGAACGAAGCTCAGGCTTAACCCTTAACCTGACCGGGTTGAAAATGGAATACCTCATCAAAGGAGGCCCAGGTTTATACCCTTAACCTGATTGGGTGGAAAATGGAATACCTCATCAAAGGAGGCTCAGGTTTGTACCCTTAACCTGATTGGGCAGAAAATGGAATACCTCATCAAAGGAGGCTCTGGTTTGTACCCTTAACCTGATTGGGCAGAAAATGGAATACCTCATCAAAGGAGGCTCAGGTTTGTACCCTTAACCTGATTGGGCAGAAAATGGAATACCTCATCAAAGGAGGCTCAGGTTTGTACCCTTAACCTGATTGGGCAGAAAATGGAATACCTCATCAAAGGAGGCTCAGGTTTATACCCTTAACCTGATCGGGTAGAAAACGGACGGAATCCTCAAAAGAAGAGACCGTGATGGAACCTTCGGATTTCCGCACAATGAATCCGATAGGGGTTTTGCAAAAGGAAGGAAATTGGGGTCCCTAAAGTTTGAAAAGGGATTGATTTTGGGCGCCTCATTGCTGAGACTAATTAACTTTTGAAATTGCCTTTTGCTGAAATTGGTGGCTTAACCTCAAGCCGAAATTGGACTGTCTATGGTGGGACAGTGGGGACACAGGGAAGTGTGCGAATCTGAGAACCCAGGCGCTCAGATTATACCGAAGAAGGGAAGGAATCTTGAAAACTCCTGTTATCAAGTCCTAAAAAGGGATGGTGTCAGGATGCGCCAAAGATGAACCTCAAGCTCTCGCTTCATGCCAGGATAACTAGAAAATATTGTCAGAATGTTGAAAATTGTTGTTGATTCAAAATAATTGAAACTGATGCACATTGTTTTGAAAGTATTCCCTCTTTTCTACCTGAAGTATTATCTCCGACTGGGCTTAACTCCGTAGAATCTAGATTCGAATTCAAATTACTTGCGATTGACTTTCTTTCAAGGAAGTTATCAATTTCCTTGATATGGATGGGAAAGAAAGTATTCTTGATATTGCGAGAGCTATTGGTGAAAGAATATTGATAAAAGAATTTCACAAAATTAAAGAAGATTCTTGATAGATTCGGAAGTCTGATATCCTGGGATTCTTTTCTCATGATGATCTTTCTGCACTCTCTTTTTAGCAGATTGGAGCTCTCTTGGATTTTTCGGGAATTACATCATCCTTCATTTTGGAGATGTCCTGACTTTTCTCTCTTTTTTTTCTTGGGAAGGGTACGTCACAAACTCCTTCATCTCAGAGATGTTCCGATCCTTCTTTTCTCTCAGGGATTATCTTGATAGTTATTGGATCATTGGTTGGGAATCTCTTGATGATAGCTGGAATCAATATCTTTTAGGGTTTGTCGGTAGGCTCATCACACTCGCCTTCATCTCGATGGTGATCTGAACTTTCCCTGGAAGGATCCGTCACAAACTCCGTCATCTTGGAGATGATCCAAATCTTCTTTGGCCCCGGGGGTCGACTCGCTTAATTCGCCTTCATCTTGACGACAATTGAGAGATCCCTTTTGCAGATATTTAATTGCAGCTTAGGTGATTGAGGAGATATGAAAATTGAGTGGATTTTTCTGTATCACCCAGGATATTTCGACTGCTTTATTTTTCAAGAATGGTCTTTAAAAATGTGCCATTGACTGCGATCAATATCAATCACTCATGGCTTTGCAACAACATTGGATTCTCTTTGCTGGCCATATCGCGGATTTATTCTTCATCCTTTTGGTTGGCCAATAAAAAGATTTTGAATTTTGAATCTTTTTTCGCGAAAGCTTTGTCCTTTTGGAAGTAATACTGAGGGTATTCTGAGGTAATAATTTTGTGCAATAAAGATTTTTGAAATCAACAAATATTTAATGACAAATTGGCAAAACTTTCTTGAAATCCTTTTGTGAAAGCGAGCATTTGAAGCACAACGCAACACATCCATGACAAAAATTCTCTTCTCCTTTCCCCAAAGGAGAAAATTCAGAAATTAGAATTGGGAATTACTCCTCTCTTCCCTGAAGAGGAGGTGTTTGCAAAACGAACTTTCGAAGAGAAATTAAGCTTTCGTCAAAACTTCCTAACATTAGGCTTCTCTTATGGAAAGGGGGCCGGAATTGGTGAGGTTAGTAAATTGGTCATGAAGGAATGAGTTCATCACACTCTCCCTGAAAAGAGGGTCCTTCATGATGAAATGGCCTAGTCTGAAATTATGGGGGCCACAAGGAAAGCAAGTCTCCGTCGAGTCTCTCCCTATAAAAAGGGTTCCTTGTGTGAAATTTGGAATTTTGTTTTGCAAACGGTTCACAAAGACACGAGTCCCTTCAAACTCTCCCTGAAAAGGGGCTAAGTGAACAAATTGGATAGCATGCGAAAAGAGTGAGCTCCCTCGAACTCTCCCTATAAAAAGGGTCTCTCGCAAGAGAAAATTTTTGAAATTGGGTATTGGGTGACTCAAAAGGGTCAAATTTTGGAAATTGGAATTTTGAAATTTGATATTTGAAGTTGGAAATTGGAAATTGGAAATTGGAAATTGGAAATTGATAATTTGGAAATTGATAATTGGAAATTGGAAATTAGAAATTGGGAAATTGGAAATTTGGAAATTGATAATTGGAAATTGGAAATTTGGAAATTGATAATTGGAAATTGGAAATTAGAAATTGGGAATTTTGGAATTTGATGAGTGATCAGCACGAAGACTGAACTCAAGAGGTCGACTGACATGACCATTCAGTGGAACACTAACACGAGTGCTCGATTTTGAAAGGATACCGGTATGCATACCGGTTTAAAAATGTACTAGTTTGGATACTGGATCTTGGTTCAGTTCTGGTGATTGTCTTTCAATCTTGAACAGTTAGGAATTGTGATGGGATTGATAATTGAAATCTCAATACTGACCAGGTCGTTATTAATGTGATTGCATGCAAATGAATGCAAATTGATGCACATGAATGCATAAGTGCATGAAATGAGAGATTTGTTTATCCTGCCTGCATACAGGGTATTTGTAGATAAAAACAAAATTTTAAAATGCCCCAGTGTAACTGGAAAAAAGAATTTTGATTATTATTGAAGAAAATTTGGAAGAATTACAAAGAATAGGAAATTGTTCAAGTATAGAACTTTTTCAAATGTCGAGCATTGATGGGATCTGGTAATTCTATTCCATCAGCAGTGATGAGCCGATATGAATTGCGAGGTAGTGCCTCTTTGACAACATAAGGACCTTCCCAATTTGGCGACCATTTGCCACCTGGGCAATGCCTGAGATAAGCTGTTGATCTGAGCACTAGATCATTGACCCAAAATTTTCTCTCAATGACAGATTTTGCATATTGTCGGGCTATCCTCTGGCGATAGGATTGAGCATGCTCTGCTGCTCTGAGCCTTCTTTCATCGAGCAAATCAAGTTGTACCAGTCGCTGTTGCTGATACTGATCAAGAGGTAATTCTAGAAGTGATGCAAATTTCAAAGCAGGTTTCTGAACATGTAGAGGCAGCACTACTTCAGTTCCATAGACAAGTTCTGACGGAGTAGCATTCGTTGGAGTTCAAATGGTGGTTCTGTATGCCCATAATGCATCGTGAATCTTTTCATGCCAGTCACGGCCCGTTTCTAAAGTTCGCTACAGGATTCGAATCAGAATCTTATTGGTGGCCTCTGCTTGACCATTCCCTTGAGGATAATAAGGAGCGGAAAAATGATGATGAATTTTGAAGTTTGAGCAGAATGTCCTCATTCTCTCATTCTTGAAATGACTGCCATTATCCGACACAATATCATGCGGTATACCGAAACGGCAAAGGATATTCTTATGGATGAAAGAAACCACATGTCGACCTTCTACTGTGCGTAGAGTGACTGCTTCTACCCATTTAGTAAAATATTCTGTTGCGGCCAGAAAATATTTATGACCATTGGAGGCTGAAGGAGTGATGGGGCCTACAACATCGAAAGCCCACATGAAAAATGGCCATGGCGAGACGACAGATTGCAAGTATGTCACTGGCGCATGAATGGAAGGCGCATGCAACTGACATTGAACGCACTTCTTCACAAAACGATAGCAATCTTGTTGCATAGTTCTCCAATAATATCCTGCTCGGATGATTTGTTTGACGAGAGTCTGATAGCCAACATGACCACCGCAAATGCCTTCATGTGCTTCTTGCACAACTTCTTTGGCTTCTTCTTCGTCCAAACATCTAGAATACTCAGAACTGAATCCACGACGATAAAGGACGTCGGCAAGAATAAAATATCGAGCAGACATGCGTTGAATTACTCGCTGCTCTCTCTTTGATAATTCTGGAGGAAATTCGCCAGTTTTAATAAAATTCTTGATATCATGATACCAGGGCTTCTTCTTTTGCTCAGCCTGGTTTATCTGCTCTACTGGGACGAAAGCGGGTTGATCAAGTCTGCCAATTTCAAATGAGCGACAAGATTCTCCACTCCTGAAAGACATGATGGATCCCAGATTAGCTAAACTGTCTGCAACTTGATTGAAATCTCTCTTGATATGAAAAAGTTGGAATTCTTCGAATTTGTTGACAAGAGCTGAGACAATCTTCTGGTAAGGAAGTAATTTCTGATCTTTCACTTGCCATTCGGCCAGAACTTGATTGACGATTAACAAAGAATCGCCATAAGCATGCACTCTTTTGACATTGAAGTCTTGTAGAATTTTCAAACCTTGTATCAAAGCTTCATACTCGGCCATATTATGAGTGCACTGAAAATCCAGTTTAAGAGAAAAGGGAATCATCTCCTTCTCTGGTGTAATTAGCAGAATTCTGATTCCTATGCCTGCCATATTCTTGGAACCGTCGAAGAATAAATTCCAAATTGGGGATTGTTGAATATTGTAGATCCGCTCATCGGGGAAATCATCCTCAGCTTTAACATCCTCTGCTAGAGGAAAATCTGCTAATTGGTCTGCAATTGCTTGGCCTTTGATAGATTGCTGAGAGACATATTCCAGGTCGTATTGCATTAATAGGACTTGCCATTTGGCAATTCGTCCGCTGAGAAATGGTTGTTCAAGAACGTACTTGAGAGGATTTAATTTAGATAGAATCTTGACTTCAGACGCCAATAGATAATGTCGCAATTTCTGACACATCCATACCAGAGCTAGGCATGTCTTCTCTATCTGAGAGTATTTCTTCTCATAATCAATAAAGGTCTTGCTCACATAGTAAATGGCATGTTCTATCAAGCTGCCTTCTTCGTATTGCGCCAAGAATCCGCCTCAAGCAACTTGATTAACTGAAATGTATAGCAATAGGGGTTTCCCTAATTCTGACGACTTTAAAACAGGAGGATTGAGAAGATATTTCTTGATGCGTTCGAACGACTGCTGACACTCTGGTCCCCATTCGAACCTCACTCCTTTTCTGAGCAAATGATTGAAAGGCTCACATCTCATGGCCAAATTGGAAATGAATCGCCGAATTGATTGCATGCGTCCTTGAAGGCTACGCAATTCTTTGAGATTAGTCGGGGGCGGCATGCCAATGATAGCTTTGGCCTTAGCGGGATCCATTTATATCCCCTTCTTGCTGACCAAGAAGCCTAGCAACTTGCCTGATTCGACTCCAAAAACACATTTTTGTGGATTGAGTCTTAGCTTGTAAAGAATGAGTCGCTTGAAAACTTGATTGAGAGCTTCGATGTGATCTTCCTCTTCTTTGGATTTCACCAGAATATCATCGACATATGCGTTCATGATTTTGTGCATCTGATCATGGAATATAACGGCCATAGCGCGCTGATAAGTGGCTCCAGCATTCTTGAGCCCAAAAGGCATGATTGTATAACAGAAAGTGCCCCATGGCATGGTAAAGGATGTTTTGGATTGGTCGCGAGCGGCCAACTTGATTTGATTATATCTGAAGTATCCGTCCATAAAGGAAAACATAGCATGCCCGGCTGTGCTATCGACTAGGAGATCAATGTTTGGGAGCGGATAGTCATCCTTCGGAGTGGCTTTATTGAGATCACGGAAGTCGATACAGATTCGCACTTTACCATTCTTCTTAGGAACTGCTACGATATTCGCCAACCAATCCGGGTAATCAATTGCTCGAATGAATCCTGCTTTAAGCAGATCCTCAAGTCCTTCCTTGACCTGTTGCTCGATTCGAGGATCCATTTTTCTCAACTTTTGCTTGACTGGTTTCGCCTCAGGTTTTAGAACGAGGCGATGTTCCACCAATTTCGGATCTAAACCTGACATATCCTCATAAGTCCATGCGAATACTTCTTCATGCTGCTTGAGGAAATTAGTGAGCCTTTCTTTCTCTCCTGCACTCAAACCACTGCCAATCTTGAGAATTCTAGGATCGTCTTCTGATCTGATATTGATATCCTCAGTCGGGTCTTGAACTAAGGATGATGGCTCATCTTGCTTCTGAACCGATGCAAATTCTGGCAGTTCTTGAAGAGCTGAATCGAACTCTGCGGATTCTTCCGACTGCTTTGCAGTCTGACTACATTCTGTTCTTATTCTGACCTGATGAATTATTGCTGATTTCGAACAAGCTTTTGGATTAAAGACGAGCTTCTTGATAGATCGGGAAGACATTCTGAAAATTGGAGGATAAATTGATTTAGGGAAATTGCTCATCATGAAATAAATTGCTTTTATTGAAAATAATTGGAAAGATAAAAGAGCAAAATGATTTCAATTTTGTGAAGATTTAATACTGAGGAGTAAAGAGACAAATGGCACCAGGATAGACAAAGGAAACTTGCAACTTTATTGAAAGATAGAATTAATCAAAATGACAATGATGAGAATGAAATGGGATATCATCCCGACAAAAGAATAGAAAAGGAAAGACAAATGAATTCTTCTAATGCGTTCCCTTAATGAAAACAGTGCCCTTCCGAGATCTTCGGCCATTAAAGCCCAATCCGGTCCTTTTAGGGCAATGCTGAGGAATCACTGGTTCAAGACAACCATCTTCATTTTTGCCTAGGCCTTGAAAAGGCTGGTAGCCGTGCTTCACTAGTAAACCAAATCCCCTTTTAGCCTTCATAAATTGGGAGAGTAGAGGATGACCCTTAAGTGCGCTATAATCAATTCGTCCTCCAATCTTGAAGAACTGTGGGCCTCCCCATCGGATCGTAGCCACTGTATGCTCGGGTCGCTCTGTCATCTGCATGATTCCTGAATCCTCTTCGAAGCTGACCTCTTCAATACCCCTAATGCTAGGGATATCAGTAGTGAAAGAGGGCCTGGGAACCATGGGTTGTGCTAGCCTCTGCTCCGGATTTTCGCCTAAGACTGTCGTGATTATACCATCTTTTGACCACTTGATGCACTGATGAAGAGCAGATGGTACTGCGTTTGTGTTGTGGATCCATGGTCTCTCGAGAAGTAGATTATAAGTGGGTGGCACATTGACCACGTGAAAGAGAATTGAATGGACCGAGTAGTCAATGAAGATCTCTAGAAATATTTTTCCTTTCGCTGTTTGGCCATGATTGTCGAACCCATAAATGGTGATTGGATCTGGAATGTATTCTTCTTCTTTTATGCCCAAAGCTTTGGCGGTCATTTCCGGACATATATTGAGGTTGCTGCCTCCATCGATCAGCACATGAGGAACTGTCATCCCTCTGGTTCGAACCACAACATACAAGGCGTTGTTATGGAACACATGAGGCTTAGGGAGATCCTCATCGGAGAAAGTAACTGGAGCATTAGTCATGGCCTGATTGACTATGTGGGCCATGTCTTCCGGAGTTATGCTTGGTTTCACCTTGATTTTCTGCAACAGATTATTTAATACTTGCTTATGTTTAGTGGAAGCTTGGGTTAAGTCCAAAATTGAGACATTGGATAATGTTGTAATAGGCTTTAGAGTGGATGTCCCGCTTTTCTTTGGGGTGGACTTAATGAGATGCTTAGGGAGCCATGGCATACTTCTGGCTACCTCGGGAGATATCCCAGCGGGCTTGTCAGATACTTTCAATTTGCCGAAAGCTGAAATAAGGTCCATCTTCTGGGCCTTGGACCGAGCCTGCTGCAATACCAGGACTTGATGCTGAGCTTGCATGTCATTTTCAGAGCACGGCCTGATATGCTCCTGTGGTCGAAACAACTGTTCGGTAATGACTACTGTAGAATGACGAGGAAATGGCTCTTTTAGAATATCTATATTTTCATCTTCCGCACCTTCTACCAGAAGATTTTTATCAATAAGGTCCTGAACAATGTTCTTCAGAACGAAGCAATTCTCAGTGTTGTGCCCCACTGTTCGATGAAATTTGCAGAATCGGTCTTTGAATTTTCCCATAGGAGCGGAAGGATCGACCAGCCTGGGCAATTTGACCATCTCCTTGGTCAACAGGTACTCGAGCACAGTCTCGAGTGATTGATCTAATGGAGTGAACTTCCTCTCATAGCTCCATCCTTCGTGCTTCACTTTCTCTCGGGGTTTTGGTCCCTGCTCCAGCTGAAGCGGCTTGTTGAATTGCGGGATCGACTTTCCTTTCTGGTCATTCTTGTTTGAACCTCCTGCCCCATAACAGAAGTCTCTATTCTGTCCCTTGCGATGATTCCATTTATTATTACTGACAAAATTAGTGAAGTGAGTCTTCTTCTTTGACTCGTTCTAGCCGTTGTTCTTGGTGAAAGTGAAACCTTCATAGAAGCCATTTTCCATGCTTAACTCGAGCCATTCGGCCCGCTCTGTTAACTCAATAAATGATCTGGATGGTGCGGTGGAGATGAGGCCTTTTAGAGGCTGCGAGAAATTGCTTAGAATCAAGGACAAAGCATGCCCTTCTGATATGGGGTCTCTCATCTTGTTGCAAGCTGACCTCCAGCGGTGGATAAAATCTCGGGCCTTTTCAGTTTCTCTCTGTTTCAGGCCACAGAGGTGGCTGAGGGTCGGGAGCGCCTCAGCATTGAACAGAAAGCACTCAATGAACATATTCACCACCTTATCAAATTCTTTCAGCTCTATGGGGTTGATGTGCTCCGAGTACCACTTAGCTGTCGTTCCCTCCAAACTGCGAGGGAAGCAAAGGAAGAGTGCCCGATTGTCACGCTTGAATCGTGAACATTCAGCGAAAAACATGGCGAGATGAGCCTTAGGGTCGCCAGAACCATCAAACTTGATAAATTTTCTGGGGAGATTATCCAGATTGTCATCCCCATCCAAGCCATCATAGAAGTCTTCGCCGGTGAAGACTTTCTTGCCCTTGTCGCGGGCCTGCAGATCTTTGACCATTCTCATCATATCTTTTAATTGTGACTGAGTAGGGTTGTCAACAGACTGATTTTTGGATTTGTAAGCTGACCCCTGACCCTGAGTCGACCTTTTGAATTCATATTTATTTTCACATTCCTTGTTAGCATCGTCAGCTGATTCTGACTCATCAGATATTTCCTCGTGACGACTCTGCTTTTTGCTGATCTTCACATTCTTGACGGCATGACCCTTATCTTTTTGTTTGGTCTGAATTTGCTCAGTACTGGCCTCGGCTTGCTCTGCCAGCATCTTGGTCATCATTTTCTTGAACATGACGTACATTTGGGGATCGATGCCATCATCCGCCTGCTGACCCTGACTCTGGATGGATTGAGGTGAATTCATCTCTTCTTCTGAAGCTACTGAGTACGCGACGCCTTCAACTGATGTGGTTTTCTTTCTGGATCTTGTATGAACCATTGGATATCACAAATTTTCTCTTGGATATTGCTGATGCTCTAAAGGAATCCCAGCCATGTCTGGCAGAATGGTATGCTCCGGACCACTGATCTGATGCGAGATCGAATTCTGGCAGAACCCCAGCTAGTGGACGAATCTCTACGCGCTTCTGCCTCTGAGAGAACTGCCTGACACACCGCTCTGGATGATAGTATGCGCAGAAAAACGGGCCAAGTAGTCTAAATCGCTTGCTGTAAGCATAAGTGTATCTGGGAGGTGATTCCTGACGATCAAAGTAGTCCCATACGACTTCTTCCTCCTGAAGGTTGTCGATCAGGAACCGGTATCGCGCAACTGGAAGAAGCTTCTCTCCATTGTATCTGAATGAACTGGCTCGGGCTGGCACATGCCGGAGGAACCAAGACTGCAACGCGTAAGTGCACCCTTCGACTAGAATTGATTCTCCGAGTGCAAAACGAGTCAACCCTCGGTATAGAAAGGCGAGTGCGGCCATGGCTATTGAGAGGCGGCTGGTCTGTCGACTTCCCCACCTCCTTAAAAGCTGAACTATTCTGATATCCATATAATTCCGTCCATCGGGAAAGAAAGCTAATCCCACCGTGCACAGAACCATCGCGTGCTGGATTCTCTCTCGAGCTGTCCTGGACAACGAGCTGACTTCCACAAATATCCCATGTTGTCTGTAGATTTCGAGCAGGTCCACATATTCATTTCCATCTTCTTCAATCAGAGGCCAAGACTTGCGTCCCGTCATGCGAGCTAAGGCATCTTTTGGGTACAGACCCTTAACATTAATCAGAAAATGTTTCTCCAATGGATCTCCAGGCTGACCGGCTGGCTCGGGCAATCCCATAATCTCTGAAAATTCATCCATCAGTATTGTCATCTCGCCCCACAGAAACCAGAAGGTAGAAGTGCTCGGATTCCACCGCTCTGCTAGTGCATGGATCAAGTTGTCGTTGACTGTCTGCTTTCCCACTGCGGACGCCAGTTCCAATCCACACTCGTCCAGATGGTCCGAAAACATACGAGAGAAGTTCTTGAACCATGAATAGTACCACCGGGGAAAGAAGAATCCGGTGCTGAGGACTCGATGTTCGGGAAGACTTTGTTGCACCTCGTAGGAGATGTGACCCTCAGGGTAGACTGAATCAAGCTGACTGGATGCCATCGGACTGGAAGACATGGAAATTGGAATAAGACTTGGAAAATACAGGAATTTTGAGGAAAATGCAGGCAGGATAAAAATAAAGCAGGAAATTCGAGATTCAGAAGACAGGAAAGATGGGAAATCACCTGAAGTTTTGAAGGAAATTAAGGGAAATTTGAAAAATCGTCCAGGGTTTGATGAAATATGAAGAAATAAATGGAAAATAAAGTATTTGGAAAATCATTCAAGGTTTAAAACATGGACAGTACATGGACATAGATTGAGGAATTTTGAGAAAATCGTCCAGTATTTTGGAAAATTGGGGAAAATATGGAAAATAAAAAGGAAATAACACATTCAATCAAATTCTGCATAAACAAGTATGCACAAACAACATTCCCTAAAAGATGACTCTAGATGCACAAATTTTGAAATGGCTGTGGGACCTTAATCCTAACTCTAAGGCTCAGATCATCTGTATCCAATCCAGTTATGCCTATATACTCAAGCCAAGGCTCAATGTACGTGGCATAAAATCAATTTCTCCGGTTCTAGGTTCAAGTTTTCCAACATCCTTGAGCACCTGCCGATATACGTTGGACTATGGCCCTTGGTACGTGGCAGGGGGGTTTTCACCCAAATAGGTGGCCCAGTTGTGAGGCTCTGTCCCGAACTATGGTTCTAGAAGAGAGCCCAGCAACGTGAAGACCGGGACAATATAGGTGGGGTGATTTTTGAAATATGAGCACATGCAAGAAAATAGAAGGCTCTAAGTCCTAAAGAGATAGAATTTTGAAATATTTGAAGAAGCAAACATTGTTTTCATACAATTCCTAAATTGAGGAGTGTTGTATTAGACCTAAGTCTATGTGAGCATGAATAATTCTCCTCAATATGGTCCTACCAAACCATACCTAGTCTATATGCATTCCATGTCAGCTGGGTTCAAGTCTAGGCTCCTAGGTTCACATGATAGCATAAATTAAAAGCTGACATTCCATGGAAATCGATTTTGACAATTTGAACTAAGTAGAGCATTAGATTGATCAGGCAAAGACAGGTCCCATCTCGGTCGCCAAACCTGTTATCATCGCAAAATTTTAAATTTTTGCAAGTCAAACTGACCTTTGAAAAGTTTTTGAAAATAACTCACCTCCGTTTTAAAATGCGGGAAAATTCCGTACAATGGGACTCGCCTGTCGGTACAAGGTTCGACCGTTCCTGCCACCTTTAACAGGGGTAATCAAACCAAGGATCAATCTACTGCTCTGCTCTATTCAGCTTGTCTAAATCATATTCTAATTTCTAAATGCACATAGAATCAGGCATGTGCTATGAATTTTCTGAAAATGCATATTTGAAAACATGATGTTTGCTTTGAATATTGAAAATAATTGGAAAATAAACTCTTTGAAAATCATGAATCAAGGTTGAGATACTGTATTTGAGAAAGTGAAAATCGATTTCTGAAGAATCTAGAGATTTTGTGAAAATTGATTTTGAGAAATGTGAAATAACTTTGGAAAACTTGATTTCTTTGAATTCAAACTTTGAAATTGAATATATAACTTGGAAAATCAAATTTGAAACTTGGGAAATACTTGAAATATCATTGGCAAATCCATATTTTGAGAAAATCGATTTTTGAATAAGATTTAGAGAATTTTGAGAAAATGATTTCTCTGAATTGAAATTTGAATTGGAATTGGCAAATGCATGAAATGAATGAATATGATTTTGAGGAATTGGGAAAAACTCTTTGTATTTTTGAGAAATGCAGTGCATTTTGAAATTAGCCTAAGAGTGTAGGCTGAATGTGGCTAATGTGAAGATCATAAATCTAGATATCCTTCATATTCTGACTATGGCCATAAATACGAATTCCACCAAGTTTATAAACTTCATAAAAGCTAGTGTATGTGCCATTCGTGTAGATCATAGTGAGTTTGAATATGCATGAATCATCATCCATCACACATTAACATTATTTTAAAAAAAAAACTATATGCAATGTTGCCTAAGCTAAGCAGGAAATGTAAATTCTTATTCCAAAGTTTAATTACAAGTTACATCACTATTGAAATTTAAATACATGAAAAATAAAGTCTTCAATGTACCTGCAAAACTAGAAAACTTGGTTAATGAAAATATGTTGGTTTTTCTAGATTTATTCAACAATATCAGGAAATTGTTGGATTTTGCTAGATATAAGCCTTTTCCTTGATTCCCTTAAATAAAAATGATAAAATATGAAATAAAATTGAATAAATAAGGAAGAGAAGATATGAAATTTCGAAATTGGGGTCAAAATGACCAAAATACCCCTAATAACAAGACTATGGCCTTGAAATTAGGGTTTTTAGAAAGATATTTTGATAAAATGCAAGTTTTGAAATTTGAATTGAATAAACTAAGCTAAATATGATGTGACATGATTAAAAATATGAAAATTAGGGTTAGGGATTTTGAAATTTGGGTCAAATGACCAAATTGCCCCCGATAGCAAGACTATAGCCTTGAAATCAGGGTTTTCTCAAATAGGTTTTGGTAAAAATTTGGGTTTTATGACCTAAATGAAATCAAATGAATACAAAATTAAACCTAAAGTATCCTAAGATGCTTATGAACATAATAAAACCCTAAAACTATATGCTTATGCACGAAAATCCAATAATATCATAAAAAAATATGATTTTAACAGTGTTTTTGGATCTTTCAGGTATCCTGTTTTGCAATTTTATTAATTCAGCCATCAATCGGATTCCAAAATTCATCAAATTTGGTACCTGCACTTGCTATAACCCTAATATCAAATTAGAATTATAAAAATATTTTTTTGGCATTAAATTAATCCGAAAATAGCATCACACCCTAAAAATATGCTATTTTTGACCTAATTCACCAACCAGTCTCAGTCCAAGACCTGAACCAGGGGTCAAATCTCCATGAAAATTTATGAAATTTTACAGAGACTAACTAAGAAGAAAAACAAAGATTTCCCAATTTACAGATAGGAAAAATCATCTCCGGTTAGGGAGAAACCCTTCCGGCAATCTGAGCTAAAATATATCACTTTTAACAGGGATTAAAACGGCTACTTCAGATTGAAAATACAGACATAAATAGCAATCCTAAATAAAAATATCGGAAATTTTAGTGGTGAACAGTAGACAGAAAAATAACAATACTCACTTTTTAAAGATCATGAATCGGATCTGTGGTTTGGGATTTATGACTAACACAAGTCTGATTAGGGTTTTGGTAAACCCTAACGAGTTTTAAATTTAAAAATAGATTCTCTGAAAAGAGAAAAATACTAAACAGTGATCAAAAAATCCTAAAATTTCATAGAAGACATATCTACTCAATGTGAATCCATAGCACTTTACAGATCTAAAATCGAATATAAGATGAGAGAAATATCATAACAGCAAGTTACCTTCTTGATTTTAACCACGATTTTAAAGCTTTAAAAACTCGATTTGATGTTCGATTTTTTTGACAGGGTTCCCGAGATCCAAAACCTCTGATTTTTCTACAGTAACTCAATAACTCATGCATGCATCACATATAAAAAAATCAGAAATAAACAATGAGTACTTCAATACGAAGTAACATTATCTTTACTGTTCTAAACCTAAAACACACAGAAATTTAAGAAACTTGGAAAACCATGCATTAACTAATGTAAATCAATAAAATAAACCATAAAACAGTAAATAAAAATTATTTATATGCTATAGAACGTAAAACAAACATGAATAAACCATAAACATAAAATAAAAACAGGGAATCAATGGCTGGAATTTGATATCACCTTTAAAACATAGATTTAACCCATTAAAAATGGTAAATCATATATTTTATTGGTTAATAATGTAAAGAATCATATTAAAATAAATTCTAATGGATTAAAATCCCTGTAAATCACCCGAAACAGGGTTAGATCACCTTCTTGGATCGTTCTTGCTGATTCTTGATGGTTCTTGAGGTTGAATCCATAGTTTAATCCATGAAGGTGATGGTGCCAATGGCTAAATCATGCTTAAAACAGTGAAAAATATTAAATAAAAACTAAAAATTAAATAAAATAATTACCTTGAGGTTGCTGCAATGGAGGAAGGGCTGGAGAGGAGAGAGAAGCTCCAAGAGTTGAAGGTAAGTGAATAATGAAAATCGCCCCCCTATAGCCTCTTTTTATAATAAATTTTTAGGTTAAAAATCAACAATTTTGAAAACTTTGGACTCTCTAAGGGGGGGCGATTTTTGGGTGGAGTTAACTATATGCCCTTGACCTAAATTATCCTAATTAATCTCTAATTAACCCCTAACTAAACCTAAGAATCCCCCAAATGTGGCGCCACTTGGCGTTTTCACACATTGGGTTTTTAAAGTTTTAACTAAAACTTTTAAAAACAACAATTTAAATACCAAACTTTAAAAATGAGTTTTCAAAATAGATTTTGACTCTTCTAAACTTCTAAAACTAACCAAGACACTGACTAAGCCTAAGCTAACCCTGACTTTCTCAAATGTGGCCCCACCCCGAGTGGGCCCTACTTGATTTTTTTCAAAAAGTGATTTTAAAACTTGAAATTGAAGGAGTTTTCAAAAGGATTTTCAAAAGCAATTTTAAAATTAGAATTTTTGAAATGGCATAGGGTTCTAACTGAATTAGAATCCCTCTGGATATGGTGCCAACTGAGTGGGCCCACATCGAGTTTTAGAAAATTTGAAATAAACACTGAAAATGGCTTTGAAAAGGGGTTAAAATCGATATTTGAAATTCAAGATCTTTGAAAATAGGGTCTCAAGCGAACTGGAACTCCGAGTTAGAGTCCTGAACTCTTAGGACTCTGAGATTTTAGATTTTAAAAGCCAAATAAAAGAATTTTCCAAAAGATTTTATCAAGAAATGATGAAATAAGTCAGAAAACACAGTCAGGGTTAGACTCCTAACTCGATAGAATCCTGAACTAACTGGACTCTGTAAAATGACCTAAATTTCGAAAACAAACGGAAAAGATTGAAAATGGAAGTAAAACAGACTCTAAAACAGACTCCTGACCGGATCAGGACTCTGAGATAGAGTCCTGATCGGACTGAAACTTTCAAAATTTTGAGAAATTTGATGAATAGAGGAATTCAGAAGCGACACCACCTCAATGGGTCTCATATGTGAATTGAAATCGATTAAAATTTGAATTTGAAATGAATCCAGATTGTTTCCTTGAGAAAATATTTCGAAATATAAAGTCCTGGGGTTGGAAAATGACAGAGTGTTGAATAAAAACCCAGGTTTTGAAATTGATTTTGAAATAAAAGCTTTAAAATTCAAATCTGGATTGAATGTTTTGAAAACAGGAGTGCTGGATCTCGAGAATGAGATGTAATGGCATGCAATGCTATGCAATGTGATGAAATGATATGTCGAATGCATGCAATGATATGCAATGACATATGAAATGGACAAACACTGGATGAGGGTGAAAATTTGGGGTGTTTACAGCATGTCAGCCCGTTACTTCATCCTCGCCGATATTCTCTACCGTCGTGGTTTCAGTTCTGAGTACGCCAGATGCTTAGATAAAGATGAAGCCATGGAAATTGTCCAAGAAGCACACAAAGGAATTTGTGGTGGTCACGTCGGCTACCAAACACTCGTCAAGCAGATTATCCGGGCGGGATATTATTGGAAAACCATGCAGCAGGATTGCCATCAATTCGTAAGGAAGTGCGTCAAATGTCAAATGCACGCACCTTCCATTCATGTGCCAGCCCGCATACTTGCAATCCGTGGTCTCTCCTTGGCCCTTTTCAATGTGGGCCTTTGATGTAGTCGGTCCGATCACTCCTTCGGCTTCTAATGGCCACCGATATTTCCTCGCGGCTACAGAATACTTCACCAAATGGGTCGAAGTTGTCACTCTGCGAACAGTAGAAGGCCGACATGTGGTTTTGTTTATCCATAAAAATCTCCTTTGTCGCTTCGGCGTCCCACATGATATTGTGTCAGACAATGGCAGCCATTTCAAGAATGAGAAGATGAAAACTTTCTGCTCGAAGTTCAGGATTCATCACCATTTCTCAGCTCCCTACTATCCTCAAGGGAATGGCCAGGCTGAGGCCACCAACAAGATTTTGATCCGCATTCTGGAAAGAACAGTGGAGACAGGCCGTGATTGGCACGAGAAGATGCATAGTGCACTTTGGGCATACCGAACTACCATTCGGACCCCGACCAATGCTACTCCTTCAGAGCTCGTCTACGGGACCGAGGTGGTGTTACCCCTCCACGTTCAGAAGCCTGCACTCAAGTTTGCATCGCTCATCGAGCTTCCGCTTGATCAGTATCAGCAGCAAAGGTTGGTACAGCTTGATCTATTAGATGAGAAAAGGCTCAAGGCAGCGAAACATGCTCAGGCCTATCGTCAAAGGATAGCTCGACACTACGCCAAATCAGTCATTGAGAGAAGATTTCGAGTCAATGATCTTGTGCTCAGATCGACAGCTCATCTCAAGCATCGGCCGAAGGGCAAGTGGTCACCCAATTGGGAAGGCCCTTATGTAGTTAAGGAAGCGCTGGCTCGCAATTCCTATCATCTGATCAACGCAGATGGAGTGGAACTGCCCGACCCTATTAATGCTTTACATTTGAAAAGATTTTACACTTGAATTGTTCATCATAGCCTTTTGTATTCCTCAAAAGTCTTTTCAAATAAAGCAATATTCTTCTCACATTCTTCTCCCTGATACTGGGGCATTTTATTTTGATCTATAGTTATCTTCCTTCATCATGATGCAGGCAGGATCAGACGAATCCTTTTCTAAAAATCTTATCAACTCTTTGATAACTTGGTTATCATTGTTAAATCGCGTTCATTTCAGTTTTTATTTTTATCTAATCAAATTTTATCAATTTATTGTCAATTTCATCAATTTGTCAAATTTCAGTAAGTTCGTTTTTACTAAATTTTATTTCTTTATCTTAAAAAAAAAAAAATATACCCCTTCAGGTTAAGGGATAAACCTGATGCCTCTTTTCCATGAGGTATTCTTTTATTTTTTCCCCTCAGGATAAGGGAAAAACCGGACCCTCGTTGTCCGAGGTAATCCCCTTCAGGATAAGGGATAATCCTGATACCCCTCATGGGAGCATCGCTGCTACCCGTGAAAATTCCTTTTCAAAAATAAATTTTCAATAAATTCTTATCCATCTTTATAAATTTTATTCTTCTTCAGGTTAAGGGATAAACCTGAATTATTTCCCATAAATTCTTCAACTCACCTCAAATTTTGTTCTATGTTCCCTCAGAATAGGGGAAGATCCTGAAGCCATCATAAATAAATTCGGACCTTAGACAACCTTGGGTCAAGGATCTCGAATGAATCTCTCATCTTCATCATCAAAATCTATCCATGCTTTTGTCAATCTTTCAAGTTCCGACTCCCAGGTTAGAATCATTTCCTTCCCATCTGAATTCCGACTCAAGATTTCGTTTTTTCCATTTTTTATCATTATTTTTTCTTAAAAACCGGGTTCCGACTCGGATTTTTCCTTTTTGTATATTCTTATTTTTGAGGTCTCAAGTTCCGACTTGAACTTCTTTTTGAATCCAATGCTCGTATTGGACAAAATTTTGTGCTGAGAATTCGAGCTTTTTTTTTTTAAACTCAATTCTCACTCATTTCTTATATTTGAAAACCGGGTTCCGACTCGGATTTTTCCTTTTGTATATTCTTATTTTTGAAGTCTCAAGTTCCGACTTGAACTTCTTTTTTAATCCAATGCTCGTATTGGACAAATTTTTGTGCTAAGAATTCGAGTTTTTTTTAAAACTCAATTCTCACTCATTTCTTGTATTTGAAAACCGGGTTCCGACTCAGATTTTTCCTTTTTGTATATTCTTATTTTTGAAGTCTCAAGTTCCGACTTGAACTTCTTTTTGAATCCAATGCTCGTATTGGACAAATTTTTGTGCTGAGAATTCGAGTTTTTTTTAAAACTCAATTCTCACTCATTTCTTATATTTGAAAACCGAGTTCCGACTCAGATTTTTCCCTTTTGTATATTCTTATTTTTGAAGTCTCAAGTTTCGACTTGAACTTCTTTTTGAATCCAATGCTCGTATTGGACAAATTTTTGTGTTGAGAATTCGAGTTTTATAAACTCAATTTTCACTCATTTCTTATATTTGAAAACCGGGTTCCGACTCGGATTTTTCCTTTTCTATATTCTTATTTTTGAAGTCTCAAGTTCCGACTTGAACTTCCTTTTGAATCCAATGCTCGTATTGGACAAATTTTTGTGTTGAGATATCGAGTTTTTTTTAAAACTCAATTCTCACTCATTTCTTATATTTGAAAATCGGGTTCCAACTCGGATTTTTCTTTTTTGTATATTCCTATTTTTGAAGTCTCAAATTCCGACTTGAACTTTTTTTTGAATCCAATGCTCGTATTGGACAAATTTTTGTGTTGAGAATTCGAGTTTTTAAAACGCAATTCTCACTCATTTCTTATATTTGAAAACCGGGTTCCGACTCGGATTTTTCCCTTTTGTATATTCTTATTTTGGAAGTCTCAAGTTCCGACTTGAACTTCCTTTTGAATCCAATGCTCGTATTGGACAAATTTTTTTGTTGAGAATTCAAGTTTTTTAAACTCAATTCTCACTCATTTCTTATATTTGAAAACCGGGTTCCGACTCGGATTTTTCCTTTTGTATATTCTTATTTTTGAAGTCTCAAGTTCTGACTTGAACTTCCTTTTGAATCCAATGCTCGTATTGGACAAATTTTTGTGTTGAGAATTCGAATTTTTTAAACTCAATTCTCACTCATTTCTTATATTTGAAAACCGGGTTCCGACTCGGATTTTTCCTTTTTGTATATTCCTATTTTTGAAGTCTCAAGTTCCGACTTGAACTTCTTTTTGAATCCAATGCTCGTATTGGACAAATTTTTGTGTTGAGAATTCGAGTTTTTAAACTCAATTCTCACTCATTTCTTATATTTGAAAACCGGGTTCCGACTCGGATTTTCCCCTTTTTGTATATTCTTATTTTTGAAGTCTCAAGTTCCGACTTGAACTTCTTTTTGAATCCAATGCTTGTATTGGACAAATTTTTGTGTTGAGAATTCGAGTTTTATAAACTCAATTTTCACTCATTTCTTATATTTGAAAACCGGGTTCCGACTCGGATTTTTCCTTTTGTATATTCTTATTTTTGAAGTCTCAAGTTCCGACTTGAACTTCCTTTTGAATCCAATGCTCGTATTGGACAAATTTTTGTGTTGAGATTACGAGTTTTTTTTAAAACTCAATTCTCACTCATTTCTTATATTTGAAAACCAGGTTCCAACTCGGATTTTTCTTTTTTGTATATTCCTATTTTTGAAGTCTCAAATTCCGACTTGAACTTTTTTTTGAATCCAATGCTCGTATTGGACAAATTTTTGTGCTAAGAATTCGAGTTTTTTTTAAAACTCAATTCTCACTCATTTCTTGTATTTGAAAACCGGGTTCCGACTCAGATTTTTCCTTTTTGTATATTCTTATTTTTGAAGTCTCAAGTTCCGACTTGAACTTCTTTTTGAATCCAATGCTCGTATTGGACAAATTTTTGTGCTGAGAATTCGAGTTTTTTTTAAAACTCAATTCTCACTCATTTCTTATATTTGAAAACCGAGTTCCGACTCGGATTTTTCCCTTTTGTATATTCTTATTTTTGAAGTCTCAAGTTCCGACTTGAACTTCTTTTTGAATCCAATGCTCGTATTGGACAAATTTTTGTGTTGAGAATTCGAGTTTTTAAAACGCAATTCTCACTCATTTCTTATATTTGAAAACCGGGTTCCGACTCGGATTTTTCCCTTTTGTATATTCTTATTTTGGAAGTCTCAAGTTCCGACTTGAACTTCCTTTTGAATCCAATGCTCGTATTGGACAAATTTTTGTGTTGAGATTACGAGTTTTTTTTAAAACTCAATTCTCACTCATTTCTTATATTTGAAAACCAGGTTCCAACTCGGATTTTTCTTTTTTGTATATTCCTATTTTTGAAGTCTCAAATTCCGACTTGAACTTTTTTTTGAATCCAATGCTCGTATTGGACAAATTTTTGTGTTGAGAATTCGAGTTTTTAAAACGCAATTCTCACTCATTTCTTATATTTGAAAACCGGGTTCCGACTCGGATTTTTCCCTTTTGTATATTCTTATTTTGGAAGTCTCAAGTTCCGACTTGAACTTCCTTTTGAATCCAATGCTCGTATTGGACAAATTTTTGTGTTGAGAATTCGTGTTTTTTAAACTCAATTCTCACTCATTTCTTATATTTGAAAACCGGGTTCCGACTCGGATTTTTCCTTTTGTATATTCTTATTTTTGAAGTCTCAAGTTCTGACTTGAACTTCCTTTTGAATCCAATGCTCGTATTGGACAAATTTTTGTGTTGAGAATTCGAATTTTTTAAACTCAATTCTCACTCATTTCTTATATTTGAAAACCGGGTTCCGACTCGGATTTTTCCTTTTTGTATATTCCTATTTTTGAAGTCTCAAGTTCCGACTTGAACTTCTTTTTGAATCCAATGCTCGTATTGGACAAATTTTTGTGTTGAGAATTCAAGTTTTTAAACTCAATTCTCACTCATTTCTTATATTTGAAAACCGGGTTCCGACTCGGATTTTTCCCTTTTTGTATATTCTTATTTTTGAAGTCTCAAGTTCCGACTTGAACTTCCTTCTGAATCCAATGCTCGTATTGGATAAATTGTTGTGTTGAGAATTCGAGTTTTTCAAGCTCAATTCTCACCCATTTCTTATATTTGAAAAACTGAGTCCCGACTTGGATTTTCACTTTTGTACATCCTGATTTTGTCAAAATTCTGACTTAATCTCATTGCCAATTTAATGCTCACTCGTGGAGCGGAGTTCTCCTTGAACTTCCCCTTCAGGATAAGGGATAATCCTGAAACACCGGCAATCATTATCGCTTAATTCTCAAGTATCTTCGAATGTCGGTCTCGTTTTTCAAATCCTCCTTTTGAAAAAAACCAGTGCTCGTACTGGTATGCATTTCAAAAACCCAGTGCTCGTACTGGTGTGCATTTTTAGAAAACCCAGCGCTCGTACTAGGGCATTCTTTTTGAAATCCAGTGCTGGTGCATCTAGCGCTCGTGCTCGTTGTTTGGCTGACTGATTAGTTAGCCATCCAGGTTCAGTCTTTGTACTAACCAAACATCATCATTCAAGCTCTAAATTCTCAAATTTCAACCTTCGGGTTATCATTTTGTCCAAAAATTTAAATCATTTGTCTCTTGCAAAGGACCCTCTTCAAGGAAAGTTCGAGGGAGCTCGTTCCTTTCGCATGCAACCATCTTTCGTTCGCAAGAACCCTCTTCCAGGGGGAGTTTGAAGGGACTTGTTTTCTTCGCGAACAGTTTGCAAAACAACAACCAACTTTACACAAAAGAACCCTTTTTTCAGGGAGAGCTTCGACGGAAGCTCATTTCTTTTTGTGGCCCTTTGTTTTCTCATCTTTGGCCAACTCCTTCACAGAGGACCCTCTTCTAGGGAGAGTGTGATGGACTTGTTCCTCTGTGATACTTTCTCAGCTTTGTTTTTTTTGGCCGCCTTTCCATAAGAGAAGCCTAGAGATAGGGAGTTTTGACGAAAACTTAATTTCTCTTCGAAAGTTCCGTTTTGCAAACACCTCCTCTTTCAGGGAAGAGAGGAGTATTTCCAACTTTCCATTCAGGTAAGGGCTTAAGCCTGAGTCTCTCTTTTTGGGGAAAAAAAGAGGAGAATTTTGTCACAGACGTGTCGATTCGATATCGAGCAATTTCTTTCATCAAGGATTTCTAGAATACATTGCCAATTTGCTATCAAAAAGTCATTTGTTGGTCTCAAAGCTTTCATCGCACAAAGAATTATCTCAAACTATCTTTAGTATCATCTTCAAAAGAGCAAGACTTTGGCGAAATAAGAACAAAACTCAAGCTTTTTCTGTTGGTCAACCAAGAGGATGAAGAAAAATCTTCGATATGACCAGCAAAGGACAAATTCAATGATGTTGAAAAGCCATAAATGAGTTGATATTGATCATAGCTATGGCACATTCTTAAAGATCATTCTTCTGGCAGTAAGATAGTGAAAATATCCTGAGCAGTAAAAAGAACCTACCCAATCCATATCTCCTCAGTCATCCAAGCTAAGCTGCAATCAAATATCCGCAAAAGGGATCTCTCAATTATCGTCAAGATGAAGGCAAATTAAGCGAGTAGACCCCCGGGGCCAAAGAAGATTTGAAACATCTCCAAGATGACGGAGTTTGTGACGGATCCTTCCAGGGAAAGTTCAGATCACCGTCGAGATGAAGGCGGATGCGGCGAACCTACCGACAAACCCTAAAAGATATTTGATTTCTGCTATCATCTAGAGAATTTTGACCAATGAACCTATATCATCAAGCCTAACTCCTGAGAAAAACAAGGATCGGAACATCTCCAAGATGAAGGAGTTTGTGACGTACCCTTCCCCTGAAAAAGAGAGAAAAAGTCAGGACATCTCCAAAATGAAGGATGATGTGAAAGAATCCAAGAAAGCCCCATGATTCAAAAGAGTGCAAAAAGATCATCATGGGAAATGCCCAGGATATCAAACTGCCTGAAACTGCTAGGAACCATCTTTATCTATGTGAAATTCTTTTATCAATACCTTCTCATTCAGATGCTTTTATGAAGCTAAGAATATTTCCTCTTCTTTTCATATTAGGGAAATTGATATCTTCCCCGAAGAAACTCAACAGCAACAAATTTGAATTTGACTCTTGATTCTACAGAGTTAGCCCAATTGAAGCTAATACTCTATGTAGAAAGAGGTGATATTTTCATCCACAATTCAATCATTTTTAGATCAACTACAATTTTTCTTGACATCTTATTGGCAATATCCCCTCATTATCCCAAAAGGAAGAAAGAACTTGATATTCGATTTGATGTATCCTGACGTCATCCCTCCTAAGGACTGAAAAGTCCTTTCCTTCTGTCTAATCTGAGCGCTCTCAAATTTGCACACTTCCCTGTGTTCCCCACTGTCCCGCCATAGACAGTTCCCGCTCAGGATAAGGGTTAAACCAGAACTTTTTGCAAAAGGTCTGTTATTGTCAAAAGCTATTTTCAGTCTCAGCAATGAGGCACCCAAGAACAACCCCTTTTCAAGCTTTAGGGACCCCTATTTTTCATCTTTTTGCAAAAACCCCTCTTGGACTTGATGTGCAAAGTCTAGAGGACCCATCACAGTTTCCCCACTCTTCGAGGATTCTGTATCCATTCAGGCTAAGGATTAAACCTGTTACCTCGCTCCTCGAGGTATAACCCAAAAACCTTCTGCGAGAGGTCGTCTGTTTTAGAAAGCTGATTTAGTCTCAGCAATGAGGCACCCCAGATCATCCCCTTTCCAAAGCTTTAGGGAATCTCTTATTTTTCTCTTCTCGCAAAACCCCATTCGGATTTGTTTGTCCAAATATCGAAGATCCCATCATGTTTTCTTCATCCAAGGATTCCGTATGGTCGCCCCTTTCAGGTTAAGGGTTAAGCCTGAGCCTCGTTCTACGAAGTATCTTTTCGTTCAGGTTAGGGTTAAACCTGAGTCTCGTTTCGACTAGATATCCTTTCTAGTCCTTCCACGGTTTATTCATCTGAGGACTTCATACGATTCCCCCCACTCAGGCCAAGGGTTAAACCTGAATCTCGCTTTTGCGGTGCATTTTGTTGTCCCATCACGGCTCCCTCGTTCGAGGATTCTGTATGGTCGTCCCTTTTAGGATAAGGGTTAAGCCTGAACCTCGTACCTCGAGGTATCTTCCTTTTTAGGTTTGGGTTAAAACCTAAACCTCGTTTCGACGAGGTAATCCCTCTAGTCCCATCATGGGTTTTCACACAAAGGAATCCATGTTCTGTATATCCATCCAGGAAAGGATCATGCTTGAAATTTCATCTCACGAGGCATTTCTCTCAAAATGTCCCATCGAGGTCTGCTTATATTTCTTTCCCATCCAAATTACATTGATATATCTTCGTCCCATCCAAGCTAAGGGCTAAAACCTGACTCATTCCAAAAGGTTGATCTTGTCTCACCCATAAAACTTGAATCAAAAATCTTATCTCCCATCACTTCGGGATCTTCGCCCAAAAATCCCATCACGAGCTCCTCATTCCTATCATTCAGTCGTATAATTGTCGAGGATTTCGTCCCCCCCAGGACCATTCAGGATGAGGATTTTAAGCTTAAAAAGTCATAATTCTTCCACACCCAGCTCAGATCGGCTCACTGGGGCATTTTTCAAAATTTGGAGTGTTTCTTTGCCACTAAGCTCGGCTTTCAACCAGCTTAGTAGCAAAGAGGGGCATCTGTGAACACCCCAAATTTTTCAAAATGTTGTAAATATTCTCCTTTTTTTGCCCCTGACCCCACTTTTCTAGGTAATTAAGTCAGTTTTAAATCTAAATTCCATTTTATTTCTCAAATTTTGCTGAAATTAAATTCATTTTATATATTTGACTCAATTTCGGACCCGGATCCATTATCAAATCTGAGCTTCATTATCCAATTTTAAATCAAATTCTCAAAATTTCCAAAATAACTTCTAGAAAAGCTCAAACAGTTCGTCCGGTATCCGTTTGGATCCATTGCGTTATATTTCTCGATTCGAGTTTCAAAACTCGAACATTTTCTCAAAACTTGGGTCAAAACCCATTCTTCTGAAGAATTTTCCCCAAACTGGCCTGAAATTCTCGGAAAAACACTTTTGTAAATATTTCTCAGAAAAATACAAAAAAAATAGTATTTTAATCTTTGTTTTCTCATAAAGTCTTAGACTTTTATTCCAAAAATACAAAAAAATGAAAAATAAAACAAAAATCAAAAAAAAAATTTGAAAAATTACAAGAAAAACAAATGAGTTTAAGCTTTTAAAATCAACTTTTGCTAAAAACCTCATTTTCGAAAAAACACTTTTTGAAAATTGATGATGCATGAAATTCACATCATGTAAACAAGTTTTTCATGCATTTTGTATCAAGTTTAAGGTTTTAAACCCATGTTTAGATGTGTTTTGATAGTAAGGGGCTATGGTTCGAATTTCAGAAAAATCGGAGTTAAAATGAGAGAGTTATGGCTATTTCAGTGTTTGGGCATGGATTTCGAGGTGGATTGGATCCATATCCGACCCAATTAGGTCAATTGGACCTTGGATCAACTCTTATAAAGCCCAAAACCCAACCCACACACCTATCCATATCCATTTCAAAAAGTTTTTCTGAAAACCCCCCAGAAAGAGGCGCCTAGAAAATATATTTTTTATAACAGTGTTTTTGCAAATTCCAAAAAGTATAAATATACTTTTTAGAGAAGCCCTAGGCGTCTTTGGCTGTGTTTGGACGCCCCCTACAGTGACTCTACAGCAGCAGCTCCTTCCTCTCCATCTCCCCCACGTGTTGGCCATTGAAGATCGACCTATGCTTGATTTTCAAGCATATTTTCGAGTTTTCTTTTGTTTCTTTTCATTTCTTTCTTGTTCCTTGCTGTCTTCTCACCACTTTTCTGTACTTTTGCAGGTGTAGCAGAGGTGGAGACCATTAACCTTGGGCGGGAGTGCGCAACACACCACCAAGGTGAGCCGTCCCTACCTCCATCCGGCTTTCTACACCCTCCGATCGTGAATCGGCTCACATTCCATCGTCGGTGGATCTCCAACGTGTAGCAGCTGCAAAAGGTACCGATTTTGGTGAAGTACAGCATTCTCGAACTGTATAGGACGTCCATCTCCAGCCACGGTCCGCTCTTCTTCATCCCCCCGGTCGTCGGATCTTCCAAAAGGTAGGTCTTCTTCTTCCTTCTCTTCTAGATAAAACCGATTTGTGTGTGGATTTTGTTTTGTTATTTTCTGTGTGTTTCTTAGTTTTCTTTTTGTTTCAACCTTAGAGTAGCATTCGTGCATAGACCAGCACGTTAGATTAGGTTTATGTGTTTGGTTGATTCGTTGGAATCGAGTTTTTATTAATTTTTCATCCTTTTTATAAAAATCGGCTAGATCTTCATCTAGCCGATTTTTCAAGTTTGTCATAAGTGTTCTTGGTGTTGTTTTACAAAAAATCCAATAAATAAAGTGTTCATTTTGATTCATCTTAGTCGGTTTTGTGTGTGGGTTGCATTTGATTTTAATTGAAAAAAAAAATAAAAAAAAAAATCGGCTAGACTTATTCTAGTCGATTCTTGATTTTTACAAAAATATTTTTCTGTTTTGATATTTTTGTTTTGTCCAGCATGCGTCTTGTATTGTGTTGCTGAAAATCTCATTAGGAAATTTCATTTTAGTTTATTCTAAGTCGTGGATTGTGCTTGTGTTTCGTTTTGATTTTATTCTTGAAAAAAAAAAAATCGGCTAGAGATATTCTAGCCGATCTTTGCATTATTGTTAAAAGGGTGTTTAGAGTGGTAGGTCGTGTTGTTTACGCTGTAATTTTTTATGTTAACAGTAGCATAAATTGGTGTTAGCCATTCCATTGTTTTAGCATTGATTTAATTAAATGTTTTAATCATTTTTCGTTTTTGTGTTTGAGTGTATTATTGAAAATTATAAAAATCAAGTTTTCCTTATTTTTATGTTTTTAATTCCAGCATAGTGATGTTCTTGTTAGTCTTTGTGCAATTAGGAGTCCTTTGTATTATTTTCTAATTGAGTTTTATCAAAATAGTGGTTATTTAGTTTTATTGCTTTTTGTTAATTTACAATTTTAGTTTTTTTTATTTTCGTGTGGTTCTTCTTCTTCCCCAAGGTGGGGCGGTAGCCATTAGAGCTCTCCTTGAGCTCTTGGTCGATTTTTAGAAAGTCTTAATGGTCATTAGTTGAGTTAGGAAGGTGTCTAGGTTCAATGTATTAGGTCTTTCTTTTCTAGCAGACATCTTTTGAGGAGAGACTTCTCCAGGCATTCCAAGAGGTGAAAATCTCTAATCAGAACACCTTCGAGAAGTGTAGCCAGATTTTGAGCTCGCATACGCAGTCCATTGCGAAATTAGAGTCACAAATGGGACAGTTAGCTGAGGCTATTAGTAGGAGACCCGAGGGTACATTGCCGAGTCAAACTGTCATGAACCCGAAGGGTAAGGACTAGATGACTGGAGGCCTATTTCATACTGAGACACAGCAGCAGGCCAAATCGGTTATGGCCCTGAGGAGTGGACGTGAGTATCACATCGAGAGCAGAGAGCGAGAGAGTAGAGAGAGGATAGAGGAGCCAGAGACCATTGTTTCACCTACGTCGGCTCAATCATCATCCTCATCCCCCTCATCACCTTCACCATCTTCATCATCTTCATCCTCAGAGAAGAAGAAGAAGGATAGGAGTGAGCCTTCTCACAAAGAGGAGGAGCCAGCAGAGTATATTCCCCCACCACCCTATCCCAAAGCATTAGAGTCTCCTGGTTATAGAGGGAAGCAAGGTGCGAAGATCCAGGACATGCTTGACATCTTCAAGCATGTACAGATCAACCTACCTTTGCTCGATGCGATTCAGCAAGTGCCGGCATATGCCAAATTCCTGAAGGAACTATGTACGCAGAAGCGTAAATCTAGAGAGAGAGTTCCTAACAGGGTCCATTTGACTGAGCAGGTGAGTTCAGTACTTCAGCATCAGACACCACCAAAGCTCAAGGACCCTGGAGCCCCTATCATTGCGTGTACTATAGGGAACATCCGAATAGAACGCACATTGCTCGATCTTGGAGTAAGCGTGAACATTCTGCCCGGATATTTCTTTGATTCTTTCGGGCTAGGAGAGATGAGATCGACTCCGATTACACTGCAGCTGGCAGATCGTTCTGTCAAGGTACCGAGAGATGTCTTGGAGGACGTGCTAGTTAAGGTGGATGACTTTTATTTTCCAGTCGATTTCATTATTCTTTATATGGAAGGAGTAGATAGCCAGCACCAGACTCCGATTATTTTAGGTAGACCATTCTTGGCAACTGCCAATGCGTGTATCAACTGCAGAACCGGAGCCATGGATCTCTCATTCGGCAATCGAAAGGTCAAGCTGAATATTCTCAATGCCGCAATGGGACCAGCAGGAGACATTGACTGCTTTCATGTAGACATTGCACAGGAGTTAGTGGAGGAGCAGCCCGAGTTGTACCTTACTGAGGATTCTTTAGATTTGTACCATATAGAGAAGAATAGCGGTGTAGATAGTGTAGATGTGTCTAGAGTGTCGTCAGAGAGACTACCTTGGGGAGCGGTCAGGGAGCCTCTTCCACCACTTGCTGAGACCCCCGCCAAGTCTTCGATCGAGTCACCTCCGAAACTTTAGCTGAAACCCTTACCGGATTCACTCAAGTATGCATATCTCGGAGATGATGAGACTCTGCCTGTGATCATCTCGTCCTTGCTCACTGAGGAGCAGGAACAGAGATTGCTGACTATTCTTCGAGAGCACAAGGCAGCGATTGGCTGGGGAGTTGCTGATCTGAAGGGGATTGATCCTTCATTCTGCATGCATAGGATCCATTGTGATGAGGAAGTCAAGCCATTTAGGGATATGCAGAGAAGGCTAAATCCCAACATGAAGGAAGTGGTGAAGAAAGAGGTGGTGAAGTGGTTGGATGCCAGAATCATTTACCCTATTTCTGATAGCCAGTGGGTCAGTCCGATTCAGGTTGTGCCAAAGAAATCAGGACTCACTGTGGTTGAGAACGAGAAGGGCGAGAGAATTCCGATGAGGACCACTACAGGATGGCGAGTCTGCATCGATTATAGGAAACTGAATATGACAACTAGGAAAGATCATTTCCCATTGCCATTCATTGATCAGATCTTAGAGAGACTTGCAGGGCAGAGCTACTACTGCTTTTTAGATGGATATTCAGGATACAATCAGGTAGCTGTCCATCCTGATGACCAGGAAAAGACCACGTTTACATGTCCTTATGGCACCTTTGCGTTTAGACGTATGCCGTTCGGGCTCTGTAATGCCCCGGCTACTTTTCAGAGGTGCATGCTTGCTATCTTCTCGGACATGATTGATGATGTGATGGAAGTTTTTATGGACGACTTTTCAGTGTATGGCTCTTCTTTTGAAGATTGCCTCCAAAAACTTGCTCGAGTACTGAGTAGGTGTGCGGAGACCAATCTCGTCCTGAGTTGGGAAAAGAGCCATTTTATGGTCCAGGAGGGGATTGTGCTAGGACACATTGTGTCCAAGCGTGGTATTGAGGTTGATAGAGCGAAGGTGGAATCCATTTCCCGTTTGACTCCACCCACCTTTGTAAGGCAGATTCGATCATTTTTAGGGCATGCGGGATTTTACAGGCGGTTCATAAAAGATTTCAGCAAAATCTCTCGACCGCTCTGCACTTTATTGGAGAAAGACCAACCCTTTGTTTTTGGTGAGGATTGTATGAAGGCTTTTGAGATTCTCAAAGAGGCCTTGATTACTGCACCTATTTTGAGACCTCCAGATTGGACTTTCCCATTTGAGATTATGTGCGATGCATCTGATTACGCTATGGGGGCCATTTTAGGACAACGCATTGATAGGAAGCCCTATGTGATCTACTATGCGAGTAGAACTCTGTCTGATGCTCAGATGAATTATACTACGATAGAGAAGGAGCTACTTGCGGTAGTTTTTGCATTGGATAAATTCAGGTCCTATTTACTTGGTTCGAAGGTGGTTGTCTATTCTGACCATTCTGCATTGAAATATTTGTTGAATAAGAAAGACACCAAACCGAGATTGATTCGTTGGGTCCTACTACTACAGGAGTTTGATCTCGAGATTCGAGATAAGAAGGGAAGTGAGAATGTAGTAGCAGACCATCTTTCCAGACTGATCGTGGAGACCACGCAGGATCAGAAGCCGATCAGTGATTCTTTCCCAGACGAGCAGATCATGTCAGTCAGTACATCGCAGTTACCTTGGTTTGCAGATATTGTGAACTATCTGGTTTTGAGGCAGATACCTGAGCATTGGAACAAGAATGAGCGTGAGAGATTCCTATCTCAGGTGAGACACTATTATTGGGATGAACCAGAGTTGTTCAAATACTGTGCAGACCAGATCATTAGGAGATGTGTTCCGGAGGAGGAGTACCAGTCCATTCTGAATTTTTCTCATTCATTAGCCTGTGGAGGGCATTTTAGTAGTAGGAAGACAGCTGCAAAGGTTTTGCAGTCAGGATTTTATTGGCCCACACTCCACAGGGATGCTCATGAGTTCTGTAGGCGATGCCTGCGATGTCAGCAGATTGGGAACATGTCCAAGAGGGACATGATGCCTTTGCTTCCGATTTTGATAGTTGAGATTTTTGATGTTTGGGGCATTGATTTTATGGGACCATTTCCGCCTTCCTTCAGAAATTTATACATTTTGGTGGCGGTTGATTATGTGTCCAAGTGGGTCGAGGCTGTGGCAACCAAGACCAACGATCACAGAGTAGTGCTTAAGTTCATTAAGCACAACATTTTCAGTCGTTTTGGCGTGCCACGTGCGATGATTAGCGATGGTGGCAAGCATTTTAGGAATGTACAGATATCTTCTCTACTGAGAAGATATTCTGTCAATCATAGATTCACCACTCCATATCATCCGCAGACTAGTGGACAGGTTGAAGTGTCCAATAGGGAGATTAAGCGAATTTTAGAAAAGACAGTTCGTCTGGACCGCAAGGATTGGTCCCAGCGCTTAGATGATGCACTTTGGGCATATAGAACTGCATTTAAGACTCCCATTGGCATGTCCTCGTATCGCCTTGTATTCGGGAAAGCATGCCATCTTCCTGTCGAGCTAGAGCATAGAGCGTACTGGGCTATCAAGAAATTGAATTTTGACCTCACCCAGGCTGGCAAAGAGAGAGCACTGCAGCTCTCAGAATTAGAGGAACTCAGGAATGATGCATATGAGAATGCCAAATTATACAAAGCTCGCACAAAAGCATTTCATGATAAGCATATTGTCAGAAAAGTGTTTGAGCCAGATCAGAAAGTGTGGCTATACAATTCTCGTTTACATTTATTCCCAGGGAAGTTAAGATCGAGATGGACAGGTCCGTACATCGTGAAAGAAGTATTTCCCCATGGAGCAGTGACACTTTTCGATCCTATGACCCAAGGTACATTCAAGGTAAATGGGCAAAGACTGAAGCCATTCATTTCAGATGCCTTACAGGATGGTGAGTGTGAGATAGTACATCTCACGAAGGCATGAGGATTCGACCAGAGGAATGTATCATATGTACATTATTTTTTTTTCATTTTAGTGTTTTTATTTCATTTCACATGTGCTAATTTGTGTTTTGATGTATGCAGGATGAACTTAACATTTAGTGTATCAATTACCAGGTGCATGGAAGAGCTTTCAAAGAATTCAAAGAACAGATGAAATTCAACTTCAGAAGCTCAGAGCAAATAAGGTTGTATCTATCCTTTCTCCCATATTTTTGTTAGTGTCTTTTAGTGTGCATTTGCATTACATTTTTATTCGTTTTGTATGCCACTAGGGACAGTGTCATTCAAGCATGGGGGGTGGTGTAGATGCATGCACACAAAAATTTCAAATTTTTTTTGTATGACTGGTAATCAAAGTAGGCATTTGAGAACAAAGTGTAGCATATATGATTGTTTTTGACATAATCTAACAGTTTATAAATTTTTAAGCCCCATAAATTTTTTTTTTTCTGAACTGAGTCAAATAGAGTAGTATTCATGAGAAAATTCAAAAAAAAGATAGTATTTGATTGTTCAAAAATTTTGAATCACTTTAGTATAAGTATGCACAGTATGTTTTCTGAAAGAAATAAGCAATGGAAAGATGTGTTTGAAAAATGAGTTTAAAAGAATAGAGCTACGTTTAGTTGTTGATGTCTTCGTGAATCCTAGTAGTAGAACTCAGACACGAGATGAAGTGTTTGAGTATCTTAATGAAAAGGATAACGAAGGAGATCATCTTCTTGTCTAAGTCGATATCTGTGGCCTTTGTAGTTCGAGTAAGTAGAATCTGAAGGGTGTTTTACACCTGGTGCCCCAAAGCCAGCTGACTTGGGAGCCACCGGTTTGAAAGCTTGTTACATGGACTGCATAGAAAGCCTAAGAGATAGAGACATTGCACATGACGAGAGGAAGACTATACGTAAACTATTAGAATAAAAAGTCTAGTGACTCGAGCAATTAAGTCCGAGGGATACTCTGTATCTAGTGCCCTAAGGTCGGCCGACTTGGGAGTCACTGACCCAAAGCTCGCTACACGGGTCACGAAAACTGACTATTTGAAATAGTGCTCATATGAGACGAATGCGCAAGAGATCAAAAGTTGGAAAAAAAAAAAGAGTAAAAATGAAAGAAAAGAATGTGCTGAATGAGAAATTTTTCATTGCTTAGGCATAAATGTGTATTACTGTGCAGAAAATATACAAGTGAGAATAAATGAGTAAAACATGAGAATACTTGACTTTCAGAGAAAAATCATGAACTAGCTACAATATTAGAGAAGGAAAGAAAAAAAGAATTTTTACTGTGGTGGCATGAGATTTTTAAACTTGTTTTGAGAATGTCAATTACATGAAATATTTATTACAACTGCATTCTTAAGAGCCTAATATTTTGAAAAATCATCCTCGCATTTCATTGATGTTTGTGGGTAGCATCTCTGCAAACCCTCACGAGACCTTACTCGTCCACTAGTGTAAGCTAGGGGTTTAAAGGGCTTGTTGCATACGCTAAATGCAACCGTGATTCCTACGAAAGTGAGTTAGTATTATGCATTCATGCTTAGCATTTCTTGTCTTCAGTGCATATCATGATTAGGGTTTGTTAAGGGACTAACAAACATTCAAGCATGGGGGTATTTGATGATGCATGAAATGCACATCATGTAAACAAGTTTTTCATGCATTTTGTATCAAGTTTAAGGTTTTAAACCCATGTTTAGATGTGTTTTGATAGTAAGGGGCTATGGTTCGAATTTCAGAAAAATCGGAGTTAAAATGAGAGAGTTATGGCTATTTCAGTGTTTGGGCACGGATTTCAAGGTGGATCGGATCCATATCCGACCCAATTAGGTCAATTGGACCTTGGATCAACTCTTAGAAAGCCCAAAACCCAACCCACACGCCTATCCATATCCATTTCAAAAAGTTTTTCTGAAAACCCCCCAGAAAGAGGTGCCTAGAAAATATATTTTTTATAACAGTGTTTTTGCAAATTCCAAAAAGTATAAATATACTTTTTAGAGAAGCCCTAGGCGTCTTTGGCTGTGTTTGGACACCCCCTACAGTGACTCTACAGCAGCAGCTCCTTCCTCTCCATCTCCCCCACGTGTTGGCCATTGAAGATCGACCTATGCTTGATTTTCAAGCATATTTTCGAGTTTTCTTTTGTTTCTTTTCATTTCTTTCTTGTTCCTTGCTGTCTTCTCACCACTTTTCTGTACTTTTGCAGGTGTAGCAGAGGTGGAGACCATTAACCTTGGGTGGGAGTGCGCAACACACCACCAAGGTGAGCCGGCCCTACCTCCATCCGGCTTTCTACACCCTCCGATCGTGAATCGGCTCACATTCCATCGTCGGTGGATCTCCAATGTGTAGCAGCTGCAAAAGGTACCGATTTTGGTGAAGTACAGCATTCTCGAACTGTATAAGACGTCCATCTCCAGCCACGGTCCGCGCTTCTTCATCCCCCCGGTCGTCGGATCTTCCAAAAGGTAGGTCTTCTTCTTCCTTCTCTTCTAGATAAAACCGATTTGTGTGTGGATTTTGTTTTGTTATTTTCTGTGTGTTTCTTAGTTTTCTTTTTGTTTCAACCTTAGAGTAGCATTCGTGCATATACCAGCACGTTAGATTAGGTTTATGTGTTTGGTTGATTCGTTGGAATCGAGTTTTTATTAATTTTTCATCCTTTTTATAAAAATCGGCTAGATCTTCATCTAGCCGATTTTTCAAGTTTGTCATAAGTGTTCTTGGTGTTGTTTTACAGAAAATCCAATAAATAAAGTGTTCATTTTGATTCATCTTAGTCAGTTTTGTGTGTGGGTTGCATTTGATTTTAATTGAAAAAAAAAAAAAAAAAATTGGCTAGACTTATTCTAGTCGATTCTTGATTTTTACAAAAATATTTTTCTGTTTTGATATTTTTGTTTTGTCCAGCATGCGTCTTGTATTGTGTTGCTGAAAATCTCATTAGGAAATTTCATTTTAGTTTATTCTAAGTTGTGGGTTGTGCTTGTGTTTCGTTTTGATTTTATTCTTAAAAAAAAAAAAATCGGCTAGAGATATTCTAGCCGATCTTTGCATTATTGTTAAAAGGGTGTTTAGAGTGGTAGGTCGTGTTGTTTACGCTGTAATTTTTTATGTTAACAGTAGCATAAATTGAAGTTAGCCATTCCATTGTTTTAGGATTGATTTAATTAAATGTTTTAATCATTTTTCGTTTTTGTGTTTGAGTGTATTATTGAAAATTATAAAAATCAAGTTTTCCTTATTTTTATGTTTTTAATTCCAGCATAGTGATGTTCTTGTTAGTCTTTGTGCAATTAGGAGTCCTTTGTATTATTTTATAATTGAGTTTTATCAAAATAGTGGTTATTTAGTTTTATTTCTTTTTGTTAATTTACAATTTTAGTTTTTTTTATTTTCGTGTAGTTCTTCTTCTTCCCCAAGGTGGGGCGGCAGCCATTAGAGCTCTCCTTGAGCTCTTGGTCGATTTTTAGAAAGTCTTAATGGTCATTAGTTGAGTTAGGAAGGTGTCTAGGTTCAATGTATTAGGTCTTTCTTTTCTAGCCGTTTTTAGGGGTTAATTAAGTAGGTTTTGAGAATTAGGTTAGTATTAAACTCTTAGGAAATCGTTTTTCCCTTTAATTCCTTTTATTCCCTAGGTAGATTTAATACTTTTTAGAAAGTGAAGCCATTTTAGAGTTGGCGATTTTTGAGAAGAGAAGCAATTAATGCATTGAAATGTGGAAAGTTTTTGGAAAAAGTTAAGTTTCAAAAATCGTGTGGACTATTTAAAGAAAGATTTAATTCTTGATTGCCTATTAATAGGGAGTTACAAATTGAGATTTGAAAAGCCAATTTGAAAATCAATTAAATTTCCAAAGTAGGTGTATGAGTTCAAGAAAGAAGTAATTGCACCTAAATTCTTGGTTGGAAAGCTAAAATCGTGTGATTATCTAGGTTGGACAATTTGGCTTCTCAAAAAGGAATTAATTGCAATTAAAGGCTTTCCCTCACCTTGGTTTTGGAAATAGCATTGATCCATGTTTCCCAAGGGGATTTAAAAGCTCTTTAAGGTTGTAACTCCCCATTAAAAAGGACGATTTTTGGACTTCTCCATTTCCAAAATTATCTTTGATTTTTTATTGGGTGCCTATCCTTCTAACCGACCCCAGTCAACCTAGTCCAAGACCTAGACCTAACCCAAACCGAGCCTAGGTCGAGTCAACTCTAGTCTAAGTCAATCCTAACCCTAGGTCGAGTCAAACCTAGTTCAACCTACTTGAGTCTAGTCAAGTCAACCTTAGTTTGAGTCAACCGACCCTACCTATTTGAACCTAGTTGACTAAGTCAAACCCAAAACCAAACCTAGTCGAGCCCATACTAGTCCGAGTCGAGTCAAACCTACCTCGAGCCTACCCAAGTTAACCCCCCTTAGCTAAGCCTACACCGAGTCCATTGGAGTCAACCGACCCTAGTCCTAGTCGAACCCGTGTCCTATTGTTCCATTTTAGTCCCATAATTTTTTGATTTACTTATAGCGATTTTAGATTAGCTAATGTAGTTATCTCTTTAATTGTTTAGCCAAAATTTTTAATTGTTGATTTGATTGGTGTTTGTTAGTTACCGTTTGTTGATTAGTAGTTAGTATAGTGTAGTTAGTTTATAGAGAATATATAATTTAGTCATATATTTAACTACATTATTTAGTGTATTGATTGTAATTGCATTAGTCTTTCATTTAGTGCATAGTCATAACATGCATGCCATACTTTGTGTAGAGTTCATTTAACTTCATTATAGTTATCATCTGCATATAATCAGTTATATAGGATTAATTAAGTTTGCATTGCATGTAGATTACATTCTTAGAGAGTAAAATAGTTCGAATAGTGCACTCAAATAAAAACCAGATTTTTGCCCTGTCGCACCAGCAATATTTTCTGTGCAAAAATTTTGTGTTTTCCAAAAAAATTTCTTTTATTCACTTTATTGACGTGTTATTTGACTGCAGACCAAATTTCAGCTCATTCAGAGTTGATTTGGTCTGATTGTTAAGCGTTTTGCGAAAACCGCTTTTTCTGGATTTCAAATTACAGGACTGGCAATATCCTGATTTTTCCCAGATTTGAAACGCTTATATCTGGAGTTCCAGATACTGTTTTTCAATTCTGTAAAAACTGTCATTTTGTTCAATCTGTCAGTTGCAGAACAGAACAAATTTCGGGGAAATCGGACCTTGTTTGCCTTGTCAAACAGCGGTTTTCCGATAACCTGTCAGAATGCTATTTTACACTAGTTAGGGGCAGTTTCGTAATTTTCTTAAGTTCGGCAATTTAGACTTATTTTCAGGAGTTTTTGCATTTTAGGAGTTGCATAATCATCATACAACATTAGTAGAATTAAGTTGGTCAATTTTAGAATTAATTTAGTATTTTATTTAATTTTTGTTTGATAAATAACATTTGTTTTATTATTTTCGTAAAAGTAGAATTAGTTTTAGTTACTATTTGCCTTATTAGAATAGAATATTAACTTTGTGTTTTTCTGTATTTTTAGGTCATAAAGAATATTTAGTTTCCAGGGTTATTTTTCAAGTGTGAGGAGCGAACAATTGGCGAAAAGATGGAAATACCCTTGGTGTGGAGCAGAAGACTGATTGCTTGTTTATTTTCATTTTAGTAATTAATTGTAGTTGTATTAACTTTATAATTGTAGATTGACATTTGTCATTAATAAATTAAATTTTCTAGAAATATCGTAGTTAATTCCTGTTCCCTGAGGATTCGACCCGTACTTACCACTTTGTGGAAAGTCGGTTTTTATATTTTTTTTGGTTGACGATTTTCCAAAGTTTTATTGAAAATAATTGTTTTAAAAAGATCATTTCAAAATATCAACCAAAAATCTTTTGAAAGGAGCCCCCTTTTCGCAAAATTGTTTTTAGGGTTTTTTCTGAAGACCTTTCGTAAAGGAGGGCGCCTCCCCCCCCCCCCCCATCCGTGGCTTCTCCCTCTTTCACCAAAACCCTCCTCTTCAGCCACCTTCGATCGCCATGGCCATTGGCCTCCTCCGTTCATCTTCAACGGCCTCACAAGCCTTCTTCCTCTCCCCGCCAGCCCCATGTGCGACATCAAGCTCCACCCTCCGATCACTGCCCTCTCACTCGGACCATCGATCTGCAACAGAAGCCCTCTTTCTCGAGGCTTCACCTTTTTCTATAAAGGAAGGCCAGCGAGAAACGGAGAGGGGATCCGTTCTTTTTCTGGTATCCATCATCTCTAAGCAATATCAACCATCGTTGAGCATCGGTCACTCTCAGCCTCTCGCACCATCAGTCTTTCCCTTCAGTCGTCCATCAACGATACCTCCTTCCTCTTCCCTATCACTCCTTATTTCATAATCAACAGAAAGAGCTTCCTATTATAAACTGCGCATAAGGCATTAGGATTCTCTTTGGAATTGAAGATCAACAAGCTAGCAATAGAAGATTTTATCCTCTTTCAGGATCCTTCCTGTGATATAAGCAAGCCAAAAGGACCGATCCTCCTCACTCCATTGAGACCACGGTAAGTCCTGTTTCTTTCTTCGTTTTCTTATTTTGATCCCCATTAAAGTACCACCGGTGGTGTTGAGTTGCTTGTGCAACATCAACCCACCCCTGTGCAACAACAACGGAACACTCGTTCCAACATTCCCCTTTTACGCTTGTTAAATTTTCTGTTCAATTATCTGTTTATGTCCGATTTTCCTGCTTTCATTTTTTTCTTTTCTTTCTTTTTGCCGTCCAATTTCCTGTTCCTTTCTTCTTTTTCTTTTTGCTATTTGTTTTATTTTCTGCATTTTGATTTTCTCGCATCAGAGAGCGTTCCGTTCATTCTAGTTTGCTGTATATGTTCACTTTCCCTCTTCCTCATGGTTTATTTCACCTGGTTGTATCCTGCTATCGATATTCGGATGAGGCATATTCGGGCACTGAATACCCAGCTGCCGATGAATCCTACGATACATAGCAGCAACCCCGGGAAGTCCATTAGAACCTTTATTTTACTCCTCTTATGAAGATGTGAGTTGATACATTCATTTTACAAGCTTTAATCCTTTATATCTATATCCCATTGAGGTTGATTTTGATGATTATCCATTACATTTTGACCCCTTTGTTCTAATAATATATGATTTGTTATTTCCATTTCCCCTTTAATTCCCTGATTTCATCCTCCGTTATTTTATCTGGTTTATTGTCTTCGTTCTGTTTGTTATGGCCTGAATCGGCTGGTGAAGATTTGTCATCAAAAGTATGACTATCATTTGATTCGATATTTTTGTCAATTTCATCCCTGATTCATTCCATTAATCGACATGCAGTAGAGTGGCCATTTTCTATCTTAGTTAGATGTGATTGTTTGTGATAAGAAGCATTCAGAATCAAGTCTGTTGATACCCTATGTGTTCTAGTCCTGTGATTCCATTTGCAATCTACGGTGGAGAGGTTGTTTTATACCTCTTACAACCCAAACGATTTCAGCTTCAAAACATGCTCTGACAATGGCTATTGTTCGGATAGTCTATAGATTCTATTGCCAATCCTCTTGGTGCCACCATTGGTTCAATAGTAACACCCTCCCTGGACAGAATGACTGGAAAGCTATTATGCTATTCCAGACTTGGGAATACTTGGAAATTTCCAAATCAAATCTTTCAAAAGAGAGCATACATCCTTGCATTGCACAAGTATGATTCTTTGTGCATTTAGAGTTAGAATAAATTCTTAGATTATATTTAGGCAAAGCAAAAGGCATAGATTCGATCCTTGGTTCGATTACCCCTGATAAAGGCGCCAGGAACGGTCGAACCTCGTACCGACAAGCGAATCCCGTCTCTCCCTTTTCCCGCAAATATTTTCAAAACGGAGGCGAGTTAAATTTCTAAATGTTTTCAAATTAAGGTCAAGTGAGACCGCGCAAAAGAGTTCCTCTTTTCTCTTCTTTTCTCTTCCTTTTCTCTTCTCCCTTTCTTTTTCTATCTTTTATTCTTCTCCCTTCAAAAAGGAGGAAAAATAGAGGATAGAAAAAGGAAAAGAGAAGGAAGAGAGAGAAATACACAAGAGAGGAAAAATTCTGCGATGATCACACCCTGCCAACAGCACGAAGTGGCAGGGGCTGAGCCCCTGCCGACCACACAGGACGGCAGGGGGGGCCAGCCCTTGCCGACGGCCAAAAAGTGGCAGGGGCTGCGCCCCTGCCAATAGCACAAAGTGGCAGGGGTTGAGCCCCTGCCGACAGCGCGAAGGGGGCAGCAAAAAGGGGTGTTGCAAGGGCCACAGGTCTTCTGCCGGCACTCCGGCTAATCCTAGAGGGAGAAGGGGACGACAGGGGCCCCGTAGGCCACCTGTCAGGCCCCCGATGGGCACAAGGGGTGGTGGGAGGCCGCGGCAGGGGTTGTTAGCCGCCTGTCGGCCTCCCGGCGAGGTGACAGAGAGGGGGATGAGGAAGAGAAGAGGGAGGAGAAGAGGGCGGCGTACCTGGGAGTGGTGGCCGGCGTCGACGGCGTGCGCAGCAGGGAGGAGATCGGCGCAAATGGGGGGCGAGGGCTACGAGAGGGAGGCGTGACTCCCCTCGCCCTCCAACGCCTCTCTTAAAGGCACAGGTGGCAACCGAATGGGGAAACCCTCGATGGGTTTCCCTAATTCACCCGGTACCGAAGGGGAGGAGGAGCGGCGCTCGAAAGCTCGGGTTACTTAAAACCCTAAAAAAAAAGGGGCCCGGGTCGGGTCCGGACCCGACCCGGCCCGGGTCCAAACAAATTTTTTTTTTTTTAAATGGGGTTTTACATGCTACCCCTCTTAAAAGAATTTCGTCCGCGAAATATTTATTACCTTGAAGAATCAAAATACAGGTCAGGATATTTTTCCCTAATATCGTTCTTAGGTTCCCAAGTGCACTCGTCAATTCCATGATGTTGCCACCGAACCTTTACAAAGGAAATGGTCTTTGATCTTAACACTTGGTCACGACGATCGACAATCTCCACTGGTCTTTCTTCGAATGTCAAGTCCCCTTTAATGTCCACATCATCATAATGAATGATGTGCGATGGATCGTGAACATACTTCCTCAACATGGATACGTGAAAAACATTATGGATCTGAGCATACTGCGGAGGTAACGCCACGCGATAAGCTGCTTCTCCAATCCGCTCCAGGATTTCGAATGGTCCGACGTATCTAGGACTCAGCTTTCCCTTCTTCCTGAACCGAAATACGCTCTTCGTCGGAGATACTTTAACAAAAACCATCTCGCCAATATCGAAGGTAAGCTCTCGTCGGCGTCTTTCTGCATAGCTTTTCTGCCGACTCTGAGCGGTACGGAGTCGTTCTCGAATCATCTGCTCTTGTTGAGTATAGTGTTGCAAGACTATAGGTGCCTCCAATCTTCGTTCGCCAACCTCGTCCCAGTAAACAGGTGATCAACATGGTCTCCCATACAAAGCTTCGTATGGGGCCATCCCGATGCTCGCATGATAGCTGTTGTTATACGCGAATTCCGCCAAACTGATGTGGGAATCCCACTCTCCCTTCCAGTCCATCATACAGACTCGAAGCATGTCTTCCAAGGTCTGAATCGTACGTTCCGACTGCCCGTCAGTCTAAGGGTGAAACGCAATGCTGAACTTTAACTTTGTGCCCAACGCCAACTGAAGTTGTCCCCAAAACCTTGTAGTGAATCTAGGATCACGATCGGAGATAATCGAGATTGGAACACCGTGCAATCTCACAATCTCTCTAACATAGAGATCAACGAGACTATCCAACGATTGGTTGAGACGGATAGGTAGGAAGTGAGCTGACTTGGTGAGTCTATCGACGATCACCCAAATCGCATCATGCTTCCTCCGCGTCTTCGGAAGACCGACTATGAAGTCCATGGTAACATCCTCCCACTTCCATAGAGGGATCTCTATCTGCTGCATGACCCCCCCGGTTCTCTGGTGCTCGATCTTGATCTGCTGACACGTTAAACACTTCGAGACATACACAACCACGTCTCGCTTCATACCGTTCCACCAATAACTGCGTTGTAGGTCCTTGAACATCTTTGTACCGCCAGGGTGAATGGTGTACCTAGACTTGTGGGCTTCCGCAAGAATTTCATCTCGAAGGACCAGGTCATTAGGAACCCAAAGGCGCTCCTTCAACCATATACTTCCATCCTCCTTCAGACGAAAAGGTGTATCTGCCAGTATCGCTTGAGCCTTCAACTTCTCGTAGCGTGCATCAGTTTTTTGTCTATTGATGATCCTCGCAAGTAGCTCAGGTTGAGCAACAAGGTGGGATAGACCGATTGAACCTTGAGTGATTGCGAAAGGTTCCTAAGAGGCTAGGTCTTCGACCAACCTCCATCCAGCAAATAAGGCATTAATCGAAACTTTCGGTGCTTTGCGGCTGAGAGCATCAGCCACGACGTTCTTCTTTTTTGGGTGGTAGGAGAGGGTAAAGTCGCAATCCTTGAGGAATTCAAGCCAACGTCGTTGTCTAATGTTCAATTCTTTCTGTGAAAATAGATACTTAAGGCTCTTATGATCGGTGAATGCCTAAAATTGCTCTCCATACAAATAATGTCGCCAAATCTTCAATGCGAACACCACCGCAGCTAACTCTAAATCGTGAGTTGGGTAGTTCTTCTCATGAATTTTAAGTTGTCGAGAAGCGTATGCGATTACTTTCTCATTCTGCATCAACATAACCCCTAGGCCTGACCCAGAGGCATCAGTATAAATCACGAATCCACCTTTACCAGAAGGTAAGGTCAAAATAGGAGCACTGGTAAGTCGCTCCTTCAATAACTGAAAACTCGCCTCACACTTCTCGTCCCATAAAAATTTAGCCTCTTTCTTCAGCAACTTCGTCAGGGGTAACGCAATTTTAGAAAAATCCTGAATGAATCTTCTGTAGTAACCCGCTAGTCCAAGAAAACTTCTGATATCACGTGTGTTCTTTGGTTGTTGCCAACTAAGCATAGCCTCAACCTTTGCAGGGTCCACGGACACTCCTTCCTTAGAAATAACGTGTTCCAAAAACATAACTTCCTCGAGCCAGAATTCACATTTAGAGAACTTGGCATACAAATGTTCCTTTCGCAAGGTCTCCAACACAATCGTTAGGTGCTCTCGATGTTGCTCTCGACTTTTTGAGTACACCAAGATGTCGTCGATGAACACGATCACAAAGGTGTCTAAAAATGGCTTGAATACTCTATTCATTAAGTCCATAAAGGCTGCGGGGGCATTGGTCAGTCCGAACGGCATGACTGTGAACTCGTAATGACCGTATCTCGTCCGAAAAGCCATCTTAGGAATATCATCATTCCTAATTCTGAGCTGATGGTATCCAGACCTAAGATCGATTTTCAAGAAAATCTTGGCCTTCTGCAACTGATCGAACAAGTCTTCGATACGCGGCAATGGGTACTTGTTTTTTATTGTAGCCTGGTTGAGCATTCGATAGTCGATGCACAGACGCAAGGTCCCGTCCTTCTTCACGAAGAGCACAGGATCTCCCCAAGGAGAAACGCTGGGGCAAATGAATCCCTGATCCAACAACTCCTGCAACTGCTTCTTCAGCTCCTCAAGCTCAGCTGGCGCCATTCTGTAGGGTGCTTTGGAGATTGGCGTCGTACCTGGTAGCAATTCAATATTGAATTCTACCTCACGAGACGGTGGAAGTCCCGACAGCTCTTTAGGAAAAACGTCTAGATAATCGCGAACGACTTCCAGCTCACCGATGGGAATAGGCATTGGATCTGACTGGATAACACTAACCAAAAAGGCAGTGCATCCCTTCCGCAAGAAGTTTTGTGCCTTAAGCGCCAAGATCATCCGGCTTGCTCGAACCGGTCTGAGAATTCTGAATTCTACTCTCGAAGAGCCTGGAGGGGATAAAACGATCTTGCCATCATGGCAAAATATCTTGGCATGATACTTGTGCAACCAATCCATGCCTAGGATGACGTCAAATTCTGTCATCTCAAGCAAGATAGCACAAGCAGGCAAGTGTCGCTCTGCCACCACTACGTCCAATTCAGGTATGTAAGTGGTGCAAACTGTGTTCTTCTCAACGGGGTTATACACGTCTAGAGCGTTATCAAGTAGTTTTACAGTTATGTGCATTTTTTTTAAGATTTTTTCTGAAACAAACGAGTGTGTAGCACCACAATCAAAGAGTGCAAAAGCTGCTTGATCAGCAACAAGAATGGTACCTTGAACGAGATCCCCTTTCGTCAATTGTTCGACCGTAGCTGCATAAACTCGACCCGGCTCCCTGCCACTGCTTGGTTGTGCTCGCTGTTGCTGCTGATGAGGTGGTCGAGGAGGCGGAGATACGTCGCCGGTTCGCTTGAGATCATCTGCTGCTTTCTTCCGGCAGTCGCGTATGAAATGGCCCATCTTGCCACAGTACAGGCATCCGCCAGTGTCCTGCGGACAAGATTGTCCCACGTGATGCCTCTTGCACTTGGGGCAGTTATCACCAGACGGCTGCCTGGACGGTGGATGGCCCTGCTGTCGTTGGCGCTTTGCCGGAGGGAACTGTTTCTTCCCTCCCTCAGTCTTCACTGGAAATGGTGGTCGTTGCCCTGGGCCGCCGGGATAGGTCTTCTTCTGATCACCACCACCTGTCTGGGGTGACTTTTTGGCTTGCACACTTTTTGAACGCTCCCAATCCTTGTTCAGTAAGGTGGCTGCTGCTACCGCCGCAGAAAAAGTCGCGGGCATGCTGGTGAGAACCCTATGCCTGAGTCCTTCCTTCAGTCCGCGAATGAACTTCGCAGCCTGCTCATGATCATCCTCGAATAGGTGAGAACAATAGCGCTCCAACCGTTGAAATTTGGCGATATATTCGTTCAAACTTAAGTTGCCTTGGCAAAGCTCTAGAAATTTCACCTTCTTCTTTTCCCTCGCATGAGGAGGGAAATGGTTTCCGAGAAAAGCCCTCCCACGGAATTACCTCAGCACCTGGAAACTGTACCTCCCGGGTAGTGTCCCACCATTCGCGAGCGTCGTCCTTCAATCGAAAGGACCCGAACATCGTCTTCTTATCGTCAGGGACGGACAACACTTGGAACACTCGTTCCACCTCTTTAACCCAACTCTCCGCCAAGTCAGGATCAACCTTGCCAGAGAAGTGTAAACACCCCAAATTTTCATTCACCTCTCCGACATTTCCACCAAGCATCAGCATCCAGCCTCTGAAATCGCCGGAGGGCAAAATGGTCATTTTCTGAGCCCGGACCTTGCAAAAGTCCAAATTTCATCTGCAACTCAAAATTTCTTTATTTTTGGTTCAGATGTTCAAAATTCTACTCCTTACAGGAGACGGGAATCTCCAAATCCTGGTTCAGGATTGCATTCCATAAGACATGGCATTGCATAGCATTGCATGAGCATCTCATATCACTGCACTGCACAGCATGTCATTTCGAGGTCCAAAACTCTTGATTTCAAAATTTTCAATCCAGATTAGAATTTCAACTCTTTTCAAAATCGATTTCAAAACCCTGGGTCTTCAAAATTATCAGTTCTTCCCATTTTACCCCCAGGACTGTGAATTTTAAAATATTTCCTCAGGAAAACAATCTGGATAGTTTTTAATATGGATTTCAATCACTTCACCACAGATTTTGCCCTTTTGTCAGTTATTTCAACTATCATTCTTTTACAAAATCGCCCTACAGGGGCCAACTCTTTCCAAAAATTTTTGTTTTACCAATTAGTCCCGATTTTATGAAAATTCCAAAAAGAGGTTGTTGTCTTGTCCTTATTTCAATAAAGAAGCAATATGGGACCCACACTGAGATGGTGTCACACAGGCTTTTCTTTTGAAAAAACTGAACTTTGAAAAACCCAAAAATATAGGAGCCTTGTCCCTTGGATTGGCGCCACTTGTCCTTTCTCTCTCCTCCCATTTACCTACCATGTGTCAGCATAGGGTTCACCTAGAGGTGGCGCCACATGTCACCTTCTCTCTTTTGCCAACCTTTGACACGTGTCAGTGTGGGGCCACCTTAAGATGCCGCCACATGTCATTAGACATCCTCTTCATTCCATGCCACGTGTGAGTGTCCACCATCTTCACCCTGTGCCATGTGTCATTTCAAGGCCACCATGAGATGCCATGTGTCATGTGTTGTTCTGTTCAGAAAAAGTAAAGCTTGTCTCCCCTGAGGTGGCACCAGTTGAAGTGTGTCTCCTGCAGAGGACATGTGTCAATCTCTCCCTCCTTCAGAAAAAGCAGACTCACACATGTCACCTTCTGCTTTTCTCAGAAAAGCAAGTGACACATGTCATTTCTATCTTTCTTCAGAAAAAGCAAATGACACATGTCATTCTCTGCTCTTCTCAGAAAAAGCAAATGACACATGTCATTCTCTGCTGTTCTCAGAAAAAGCAAGTGACACATGTCACTCCCTGCTTTTCTCAGAAAAAGCAAGTGACACGTGTCATTCTCTGCTCTTCTCAGAAAAAGCAAATGCCACATGTCATTTTCTGCTTTCCTTAGAAAAAGCAAGTGACACGTGTCATTCTCTGCTCTTCTCAGAAAAAGCAAATGCCACATGTCATTTTTTGCCTCCTTCAGAAAAAGCAACAATTAAATGATTCAAACTCCAGGCTGAGGTGGCGCAAATCCTAAAGTCTCCTCCCTAAATTCATTTTTTGAGATGGTGCCACGTGTTCCTTTCCCTTCTTTTCCTCCCTCCTGCCACATGGCATTGTAGGAGCCACCCTGAGGTGGCGCCACATGGCCAGACCTCCCTGCATCAGAAAAAGTAGGAACAACTCCCCTCTGAGGTGGCGTCTTCTACTTCTTCAGCTCCTGCCTCCTAACACATGTCAATGTGGAGCCACCCTGAGGTGGCGCCACATGTCAGTCTCTCCTTTCCTCTAGAAAAAGCAGAAATTTAAATTTCAAACTCTCTTTGAGGTGGAACCATCTGAATCCTCTGCTTTTCCTTCTGACACATGTCAATGTACATGCTATGAGATGGTGCCACATGGCAGTCTCTCCTTCTTCCAGAAAAGCAAGGCTTTGAATTTCAAACTACAAGGTAGCACCCTCTGAGGTGGTGCCTTATGGGAAGCTCCTGCAGAGAAAATCAAGCAAAACCTTAATTTTGAAAATTTTCAAATCCAGCTGAGGTGTCTCACCCACAAAATTCTCATTTTTATATTCTCAAAAATCCAAGTGGCATGCCCTGAGATGGCGCCACATGAAGGGCTCAGATTAAACCTCTTTGAATTTAAAAATTTTCCAATATTTCTACAAATACCCTAGCTCATGCCCAGCTCAAGAGAGCCCTGTTTGAGAATTGAACTTCAGAATTTCATTTTCTTTCTTTCTTGGTTTCCTCTGGATTCACGCCCCTCTGGAGTCCATTATCAAGGTAGACGCTCACTTCGGGAGTTCCAAAACCGCAGGAGAACACAAGGTAAGCCCCTATTCCAATCGATTTTTATCATGATTTGATTCGTGTTGTCGTTTGAAGAAAGTGCTCATCCGAGGGATGGATCGAGCTATTCTCATAAAATGACATATATCAAAAAAATGTTTTAATGCTTTCTTGATTCAAATTTTAGCATTTCATCACGTTCATGCATTAAAATAGTTTAGATTTATATTTTATTTCATTAAAATAGCATGCTCTATGATTTTTTTTTATGTTTCATGCATTCACCTTCATTTAGGTAACTCCATGTTTTTGTCAGTTAGTCCACTCATCATTTCATGTATTTATTTTTATTTAAAAATGCCAAACAAAATCACAGAACGCGTCCCTATGTGTCCCTAGAAATATGCCAAAAATTTGAAATAATTTGAATTTATTTACTGTGGTAAACGTTCAAAATGGTAGGTCGAGTTTTGTTACCCAGGATACGTTTTGAAAATTTATCTCAGATTTGTAAAATCAAGATCTCTCTCATATGAGGTTCAATGTTCGATCCGAAAATTGTCCTGAACTCAGGATGATGTCTAGTATTTAATATGATGTTTTCAGAATTTTATAAATTTTTTTAATGTCTGACACAAATCCGATAGTTCAGGACACGTGTCAGAGCCTGATTTGGGTCTCTGAGATTTTTGATCAACTTAAGGTGATGGGTTCTCTTTGGGTATTGCTCTAAATATGAATTTGTAAAAAGTGAATGTCATGTTAGGGATGTCTTCTGTTTGCATCTAAAAGCCTGTGATTTTTAGAACAGTTGTGAGATCTATTTCGGATTTTTCTTGTCAGTCCTCTGTTTTGTCACATTTGTCTGTTCTATTGATTCAGGCATGAAAAGTTGTATTTTGTATCTATGTTTATGTTGATCAAATGCCAAAGTCATAAACATAAAAGTTGTCTCTGTATGTGTCGTGAGTATCTCAGTTAAATATCAGAAATTTCCATGGCTGGTTTCTATTTTATTAGTATTTTTATATTAGATTAGGTCGATTCTACCTTCTACAGAACCAAATTCCCGTAACCGAACTCACTGTAATTCAAATCCTGAGGCTGTAAAAACCAAAAATGTTCAATTTAGGGTCCTTTAGCAGTCTGCAAAATATCAGAGGTTTTTATGGTGTAATTTTTGCATTATCATATTAAGCATTGTATTTGGTTCGGGTCCATAGGCGAAATTCGTCCATTTTAGGATTTTCTTTAAATTTTAGCATTTAAATCATATCATTTCATGAGTTTTAGCATTCTAGGCTGTTTTTCAGGATAGGTATCTGCTCCATACCGAATTTGACAGCATTTGGAATTCATTTGAGGCTTGGCTTAGCCATAATATCAAAACAGGGCCCCGCGGGACCTGGATCCAAGCGAAAAACAAGCAAAATTCGTTATTTTGGATAAATTGCAAAATGTCAAATTCTGATTTTACAGTCCTAAGGTGTTTAGCAGCATGTCATCATGTCCCATCATGCTTTTTGTCATCATTTGTTTTAATTCGAATTTCAAAATCTCAATTTTTACTAAAATTTTCTTCAAAAACCCTGATTTTAAAGGTATAACTTTAATATTAGGGGTATTTTGGTCATTTTGACCCCAAATTCGAATTTCAAACTATTTTCTACTGAATTTCTTGCATTTTCATCATTTCAAATATCAAGGAAGCATGATAATAGGGTTTATGTCCAATTAAATCCAATAATTTCAGAATATTATTGGAAAATCTTGGAAAAACCCACATATTTGAGTTAACCTTATTTCAAATTTGGCAGGAACATTCAAATGAAGGAGCTGAAGTCTGCAATTTCCTTTTATTTCATTTATTTAGTGATGTAATAATGTAAATTTTGAAATAAGAAATTCAATTTTCTGCTTAGACTAGGATGCATATCATATAGTTTAAATTCATGCAATATCCTGTTTCTATGATTCATGCATTTTATTTCAAAAGCACTATGGATGTTCACGAATGGCACGCGCACCAACTCTTAGGGAGTTGATGAACTCGGTGGAATCCATATTTACGGCCCTAGTCGGAATATGGACGAGACCCAGATCCATCATCTTTCTACTAGTCACATTGAGCCTACACTCTTGGGCTATCTTAAAAATGCACATCATATTTCCAATATTTTCAAAGCATTGTGCATTAAATCAACTAAACTCTGAACATATTCATGGCCACAATCAGAATATGTGAAGGATTTATTTTGACTTAATACACATTTTTCCAACAAATTTCTTAGAAAATCTTTCAAAATGCATTCATTCACTCATAGCATTTGCATCATGAAATCATTGGTTTTCCCATGATTTTCTTAAGAAAACTTCATTCTCAAAGAAATCGATTTCTCAAGAAACTCTGAGTATTTTCCAAAATCGGTTTTCCCAAGTCAAGTTTTCACAGTTTTCCATGGAAACCAGTCTCTCAAGAAACTTCTAAGATGGATTTCCAAGATCAAAGTTTCCCTCGATTTTCCTTGGAAAATGTTATTTTCTTAAGATCTTCAAAAAGAGTTTTCCAATCTTCCTCAAGAATCAAAAATTGATTTCCAAGTATTTCAAAGGGAAGATTCCCAGGATTTCAATTTCCCAAGTTTCAGTTTTCTTTTCCAATGAGTTTTCCTATAAATTTTCCATCATCTTCCTAAGAAAATTCTCAAAGTCCGAATTTTCTCGAGAAGTGTTTCCTTTTTCAAATGTTCACCTTTTTCTCAAGAATCACTTCTATTTTCCCAGGATTTTCAACCATTCATGATTTTCCCACAACTTTATGAACTTTCTCGTGATTTCAAAACCCCTTTCTTCTGAGTTTTCTGAGAAATTGACTTTCCCTGAGAAATAGCTTTCAACTCCAAATATTTTCCAAGCATACATCATGTTTTTCCTACTTCCATTTTCCAAAATCTCATAGCACATGCCTGAATTCTCTGTGCATTTAGGATAGAACACGATTTTTTATGATTTAATTAAGTCAAGCACAATTTTGGTCCTTGGTTCGATTACCCCTGTTAAAGGCGGCAGGAACGGTCGAACCTCGTACTGACAGGTCGAGCCCCATCCCATGGATTTTCCCGCAATTTTCAAAACGGAGAAGTATTTCAAAACAAATTTCCAAAATCCGGTCAAGTTTGAATCGCGAAAGCGTTTCCCTCTCTCTTCCGCAAGGAAGGGAAGACGGGAAAAATTTTGCGACGATAACAGGTTTGGCGACCGTGATGGGACTTGTCCTTGTCTGACTAAAATTGTGTTTGACTTAGTTCTATTATCGAAACTGTGTTCACAAAATGTCAGCTCTTTACTTTCAATAGCATGTGAGCCTAGGAGCCTAGATTTTGACCTAGCTAACATTGACTGCATATAGACTAGGCATGGTTTGGTAGGACCAGATTGAGGAGATATTTTCATATTCACATAGACTTAGGTCTAAACACAACTCTCCTCAATTTAGGATCTGAATGCAAACAATGTATGCTTCTTCAAAGTTTTCAAAATCTATCTCTCTAGGATTTAGAGCCCTCTATTTCTTGCATGTGATCATTTTTCAAAATCTCCATTACCTATCATTACCCGGTCTTCATGTTGTTGGGCTCTCTTCCAGAACCCTAGTTCGGGACAAAGCCTCACAATTGGGCCAATTATTTGGGTTAACGCCCCCCTACCACGTACCGCGGGCCACAGTTCGAAGTATATCGGTAGGCGCTCAAGGATGTTGGAAAACCTTTCCTTAGAACCGGAGTTGAGATTATATGCCACGTACCTCGGATTTCGATTCGGGTATATCGGCATAAGTGGATTGGACAAAGATGATCTGAACCTAGAGTTAGGATTAGGGTCCTACAACTGTTTTCAAAATGAGGCATCTAGAGTCAGCCTTTTAGGGAGTGTTGAATGTGCATAAATGTTTGTGCAGGATGTGATTGTTTGTTACCTTTATTTCCCTCATATTTTCCCAAAATATTTTCAAATTTCCATATTCTCACCTTTTCCTTTATTTTCTCAAACCCTGGATGATTTTCTCAAATATCCAATTTCTTTCAAAACTCCAGGTGATTTTTTATTCTCCCGTTCTACTGGATCTCGAATTTCCAGCTGCATTTTATTCTGCCTGCAATTTTCAAAAATCATATGTTTTCTCTCCTTGGATTTTCAATCCTTTTGTCTATTTGCAAAATTCTTCATCTTATTTTCCTCATGCATACCTTGATTATTGTGGTGGAAATTGTTTACCCACTTGCCTTCTCGTTATTCTAAATCCATTTGCGGATTGTTTTTCTAAAAGATATCTCTTTTCTTCAAAAATGGTGTTTTCTTCGTGGTTGACGACCTCGCCTAGGTAACAAGGCACATTTTCCGTTGTTATTTCTCTTACAAAGAATGACAACACAATTGTCGTGATTTCAGCGGCGACTCCATCCCTAGTAATGGGATATTCTTCCAATTGTCTACCATAACGTCAATAATCATTTTTTTCCCAATCCAAAGTTCCCTTAGAGTCTAATCAAGACTTCATCCTGCAGAGAGCATCCGCAGCATTTGATGGCTCGAACAAGGTCAGGAAGAGGAACTGCATCACCACAGTACTCCTCAGCCTCAGAAGAAGAGATGGGCTCCCCGCGACCCGTCAGAAGTCAAGAACAGCAGCAAGAGGACGATGGCATAGATCCTCAGATGTACGCGATGTTTCAGAAAATGATGAAGAGGATGATGAGTGAGCAGGCTGGCACCAGCTCAGACAAAAATCCATTCAGTCAGAGAATTAGAGATCGTGTGGCCAAGAGGTCAACCAAGTCCTCTGAGGAGAATGTTTAAGATACTTCAGACGAAGATGATACCGATGAAGAATATGAGGTGCCTCCGGCATTTCAGAAACGTGGCCAAAGGAGGAGTCACAAATCAAAAAGTCAGGTCGCAGAAGAGCCCCTGCAGACACAATTCAAGGAAATGGCCAGAGTGGTAAAAGATCTGCAAGCCCGCGACAAGGGCAAGAAAGTCTTCACCAGCGAAGACTTCTATGATGGCCTTGAAGGGGATGATGATCTTGAAAATCTCCCCCCAAGTTCATTAAGTTCGATGGTTCTGGTGATCCCAAAGCCCACCTTGCCATGTTCGTCGCCGAATGCTCCAAATTCAAGAGAAACAATAGAGCCCTATTTCTCTGTTTTCCTCGTAGCCTAGAAGGCACTGCCGCCAAGTGGTACTCTGAGCATATCAATCCAATCGAGCTGCGAGAATTCGATAAGGTGGTCAATCTATTCATTGAGCGATTTCTGTTCAATACTGAAGCGCTCCCAACATTGAGCCATCTCTGCAATCTAAGGCAGAATGAAAATGAAAAGGCAAGGGACTTCATTCGCAGATGGAGAGAGACCTGCAACAAAATGAGGGATCCTATATCAGAAAGGCATGCTTTATCATTGATCCTCAATAATTTTTCGCAACCTCTGAGAGGATTAATCTCTACCTCACCCTCCAAGTCTTTCGTTGAACTCATTGAACGAGCTGAATGGCTCGAAATGGGAGTGGAGAATGGAGTCTATGAAGGCCTTACCATTGCAAGAAATAGTCAAGATGCCAAAAAGAAGGCTCACTTCACTTTTGCGGCCAAATCTTTCAATAATAGCAAAGGCAACAAGAATGATCATGGCAACAGTTTGGAGAGAATCAAAAAGCAAAAAGGGAAGGACATCAATAGTGATAAACCTCTCCAATCCAGCCCTCAACATCAAAATAAAGATCAGGAAAAATCAAAGCGCAAAGACTGGAGAACTAATCGAGAATTCACCCTTCTGGATCAGACACTCGAGAGTATCCTCGAGTATATGCTTGAGAAAGACCTTGTCCGGTTGCCTAAAGCTGCTGACCCCCCTGCAATTATGGGCAGATTCAAAGAACAGTTTTGCAAGTTTCATCGAGCAGTAGGGCACGATACAGAAAACTGCTTCGTCCTTAAGAACATTATTCAAGACTGCATTGACAAGAAGCTCCTCGTTGAAGATGAAAAGGAGGACTAGTCATCCTGACTAAGCTTTTTCCACAATCATTCCAAAAGATGACAATGCCAACACTATCCCATTTCTCATCTTGCTTTCATTATTTCAAAAAAATAATGTAATCTCATTCTCTTTCCTTGATTTTAAAGTATCAATAAAATCATCAAATTTTCCAATAGCTTGGCGCCATCTTATTTGTTTTTCTTCCTTTTCACAATGTCTCTCTTGTGAGGAATGATCTTGAGGACATCTACCAGTCAAGAAGCTTGTCGCCTTATCCATCAATTATCCATATTTTATTCAAAATTTTCCTCCCTAGTTACACTGGGGCATTTTTTTTGAAAATTTATCTTTACCTCAAAACATCCTGTATGCAGGCAGGATAAACCAATCTCTCATTTTGCATATATATGCACTCATTTGCATTAATTTTGCATTCATTTGCATCAATTTGCATTCAATCATATTCATTTGCACTTCATGTGCATGTGCATGTGCATTGCATTTGTATTAACTATGCACCCAATTCCATTTCCCCTTCAGGTTAAGGGATAAACCTGAATCATTTTCCATAATTCTTCAATTTCGACCCTCGGGTCATTCAATTCTTCAATTTCGACCTCTGGGTCACCCAATTTCTAATTTTCAAATTACCAAAATTCTCAATTTCGACCGCTAGGTCATCCAATTTCCATTCCCTGTTCAGGATAAGGGGATAATCCTGAAACCATTCATAGAAGCGATCCAACTCTCTATAATGGTCCCCGTTCTTCATTGAACTGATAGTGTTCCAAGTGAACTGATAGTCGTTCTTTATCGAACTGATAGTGTTCCAAGTGGACTGATAGTCGTTCTTCATTGAACTAATAGTATTCCAAGTGAACTGATAATCGTTCTTCATTGAACTGATAGTGTTCCAAGTGAACTGATAGTCGTTCTTCATTGAACTGATAGCGTTCCCAAGTGAACTGATAGTCATTCTTTATCGAACTGATAGTCATTCTTCATCGAACTGATAGTGTTCCAAGTGAACTGATAGCGTTCCCAAGTGAACTGATAGTCGTTCTTCATCGAATTGATAGTGTTCCAAAGAACTGATAGTCGTTCTTAATTGAACTGATATTATTCCCACCGATGGTCATTCTTAATTGAACTGATATTGTTCCAAGTGAACCGATGGTCGTTCTTAATTGAACTGATATTGTTCTCAGTGAACCGATGGTCGTTCTTAATTGAACTGATATTGTTCCCAGTGAATTGATAGTCGCCTCCTTTGGGGAAATGAGAGGATAATTTTCGTCACGGATGTGTTGAGCCGGACCTCAAGTGCTCTCTTTCACCAAGGATTTCAAGAAAATTTTATCAATTAATTATTGATTTCAGAATCTTTATTACACAAATTCCCATCTCAATTTACCTTCAACATTATTTCCAAAAGAGTGAAGCTTTTGCGAAAAGAGATTCAAAATCCAAATTCTTTTTATTGGCCAACCAAAAGGATAAAGGATAAATCCTCGATATGGCCAGAAAAGAAGATTCAATGAAAATCCATAGATGATTGATATTGATCGCAGTCAATGGCACATCTTTAAAGATTATTCTTGCAAAAATGAGGCAGTGGAAATATCCTGAGCGCTAGAAAAAGAGAGCATTCATCGAAACCCTATCTCCTCAAAATCACCAAAGCTGCAATTAAATATTCGCAAAAGGGATCTCTCACTTGTCGTCAAGATGAAAGCGAATTAAGCGAGTAGACCCCCGGGGCCAAAAAAGATTTGAAACATCTCCAAGATGACGGAGTTTGTGACAGATCCTTCTAGGGAAAGTCCAAAGCACTGTCGAGATGAAGACAAATGCGATGAACCTACCGACAATCCCTAAAAGATATTTAATTTCAGCTATCATTCAAAGATCTCTAACCCATGAGCCAATATCGTCAACATGACCCCAGAGACAAAGAAGGATCGAAACATCTCCAAGTTGACGGAGTTTGTGATGTACCTTTTTCAAAAAGAGAGAGAGAGAAAAAAAAGAAAGAAAGAAAAGTCAAAGACATCTCCAAAATGAAGGAGAAGGCAACCAAAAACCCAAGAGAGCCAAAAGAGTGCAGAAAGATTATCATGAGAGAAGCTCCCAGGATATCAAGCTGCCAAATCTATCAAGAATGTTCTTTAAATTTATGAAATTCTATCATCAGTATTCTTTCATCAATTGCTTTCATAATATCAAATTCTATTTCCTGTTCATATCAAGGAAATTGATAACTTCTTTGAAGAAGGTCAATCGCAAGCAATTTGGATTTCAAATCTTGATTCTATGAAGTGAATCTCGTTTGAAGGTAATACTTCAGGTAGAAAAGAAAGAATATTTTCACAATGATGAGCATCATTTTCAATTACTTTGAATCAACAACAAATTTTCAACATTTTGACAATATTTTTTAGCTATCTTGACGTTAAGTGAGAGCTTGAGGTCCATATTGATACATCCTGACCCCTTCGAGAGATTTTCCTTTGTCATCTTTCACATTGTTGAAAGATTAACCTTATCTCCGAAAGGATAGCCTTTATTATCTTTCACGTTGTTGAAATATTAGCCTTCTCTCCGAATGGATTGCCTTTATCATCTTTCGCGTTGTCGAAAGAATCGCCTTATTCCTTCGGATTACCTTTTGTCATCTTTCGCATTGTCGAAAGAATCGCCTTGTTCCTTTGGATTACCTTTGTCATCTTTCGCATTGTCAAAAGAATCGCCTTATGCCTTTGGATTACCTTTGTCATCTTTCGCATTGTCGAAAGAATCGCCTTATGCCTTCGGATTACCTTTTGTCATCTTTCGTATTGTCGAAAGAATCGCCTTGTTCCTTTGGATTACCTTTGTCATCTTTCGCGTTGTCGAAAGAGTCACCTTACTCCTTCGGATCACCTTATCATCTTACTTGTTGTCGAAAGAATCGCCTTGTTCCTTTAGATCGCTCGCATCCATCTTTCGCATTGCCAAAAGAGTTGCCTTATTCTTCGTTGGAAAAATTGCCTTATTCATCTTTTGCATTGTCAAAAGAGTTGCCTTACTCTTCTCTGAAAGAGTTTGCCTTGTCTGTCTTTCGTGTTGCCGAAAGAGTTACCTTATCAAAAGATTGCCATATCCATCTTTTGCATTGTCGAAAGAGTCGTCTTACTCCTTACCTTATTCATATTTCACACTGATGAAAAATTCACCAGATCATCTTGATCATCATCTTCCAAGATTGCCTCTTACAATTCCATTTCCATCGCCTTGTTCATCTTCAAGAAAGTTGTCTTATTCACCTCCCAATATTCCATTTTCTGCCCGATCAGGATAAGGGAACAAACCTGAGCCTCAATTAAAGAGGTATTTCATTTTCCGCCCAATCAGGATAAGAGAACAAACCTGAGCCTCATTCAAAGAGGTATTTCATTTTCCGCCCAATCAGGATAAGGGAACAAACCTGAGCCTCATTCAAAGAGGTATTCCATTTTCCGCCCGATCAGGATAAGGGTATAAACCTGAGCCTCATTCAAAGAGGTATTTCATATTCCGCCCGATCAGGATAAGGGTATAAACCTAAGCCTCAATGAAAGAGGTATTTCATCTTCCACCCGATCAGGTTAAGGGTACAAACCTGAGTCTCATTTCGATGAGAAATTTTATTCCCCAATCAGGCTAAGGGTTAAAAACCTGAGCTTCGTTCCATGCGAGGTATTTCTGTCTCATCCAGGTTAAGGGCAAAAACCTGAACTTCACTCTCGCAGAGTGAATCTTTTTTCATTCTTCATTTCATATCTACCATCTTCATCAGGGCCAATTTCTTCATACTCAGTTAGATCCTTCTAACTGAGGCATTTTTTTATATATATAGCCCAAATTTGGGGTGTTTTTCTTTGCCACTAAGCTTGGCCACAAGCCGGCTTAGTAGAAAAGAGGGGCATCTATAAACACCCCAAATTTTCATTCACCTCTCCGACATTTCCACCAAGCATCAGCATCCAGCCTCTGAAATCGCCGGAGGGCAAAATGGTCATTTTCTGAGCCCGGACCTTGCAAAAGTATAGATTTCATCTGCAACTCTCAAAATTTCTTTATTTTTGGTTCAGATGTTCAAAATTCTACTCCTTACAGGAGACGGGAATCTCCAAATCCTGGTTCAGGATTGCATTCCATAAGACATGGCATTGCATAGCATTGCATGAGCATCTCATATCACTGCACTGCACAGCATGTCATTTCGAGGTCCAGAACTCTTGATTTCAAAATTTCCAATCCAGATTAGAATTTCAACTCTTTTCAAAATCGATTTCAAAACCCTGGGTCTTCAAAATTATCAGTTCTTCCCATTTTACCCCCAGGACTCTGAATTTTAAAATATTTCCTGAGGAAAACAATCTGGATAGTTTTTAATATGGATTTCAATCACTTCATCTCAGATTTTGCCCTTTTGTCAGCTATTTCAACTATCATTCTTTTACAAAATCGCCCTACAGGGGCCAACTCTTTCCAAAAATTTTTGTTTTACCAATTAGTCCAGATTTTATGAAAATTCCAAAAAGTGGTTGTTGTCTTGTCCTTATTTCAATAAAGAAGCAATATGGGACCCACACTGAGATGGTGTCACACAGGATTTTCTTTTGAAAAACCTAAACTTTGAAAAACCCAAAAATATAGGAGCCTTGTCCCCTGGATTGGCGCCACTTGTCCTTTCTCTCTCCTCCCATTTACCTACCATGTGTCAGCATAGGGTTCACCTAGAGGTGGCGCCACATGTCACCTTCTCTCTTCTGCCATCCTTTGACACGTGTCAGTGTGGGGCCACCTTAAGATGCCGCCACATGTCATTAGACATCCTCTTCATTCCATGCCACGTGTCAGTGTCCACCATCTTCACCCTGTGCCATGTGTCATTTCAAGGCCACCATGAGATGCCATGTGTCATGTGTTGTCCTGTTCAGAAAAAGTAAAGCTTGTCTCCCCTGAGGTGGCACCAGTTGAAGTGTGTCTCCTGCAGAGGACATGTGTCAATCTCTCCCTCCTTCAGAAAAAGCAGACTGACACATGTCACCTTCTGCTTTTCTTAGAAAAGCAAGTGACACATGTCATTTCTAGCTTCCTTCAGAAAAAGCAAATGACACATGTCATTCTCTGCTCTTCTCAGAAAAAGCAAATGACACATGTCATTCTCTGCTCTTCTCAGAAAAAGCAAGTGACACATGTCAATCCCTGCTTTTCTCAGAAAAAGCAAGTGACACGTGTCATTCTCTGCTCTTCTCAGAAAAAGCAAATGCCACATGTCATTTTCTGCCTCCTTCAGAAAAAGCAACAATTCAATGATTCAAACTCCAGGCTGAGGTGAAGCAAATCCTGAAGTCTCCTCCCTAAATTCATTTTTTGAGATGGTGACATGTGTTCCTTTCCCTTCTTTTCTTCCCTCCTGCCACATGGCATTGTAGGAGCCACCCTGAGGTGGAGCCACATGGCCAGACCTCCCTGCATCAAAAAAAGTAGGAACAACTCCCCTCTGAGGTGGCGTCTTCTGCTTCTTCAGCTCCTGCCTCCTGACACATGTCAATGTGGAGCCACCCTGAGGTGGCGCCACATGTCAGTCTCTCCTTTCCTCTAGAAAAAGCAGAAATTTAAATTTCAAACTCTCTCTGAGGTGGCACCATCTAAATCCTCTGCCTTTCCTTCTGACACATGTCAATGTAGATGCTCTGAGATGGTGCCACATGGCAGTCTCTCCTTCTTCCAGAAAAGCAAGGCTTTGAATTTCAAACTACAAGGTAGCACCCTCTGAGGTGGCGCCATATGGGAAGCTCCTGCAGAGAAAATCATGCAAAACCTTAATTTTAAAAATTTTCAAATCCAGCTGAGGTGTCTCACCCACAAAATTCTCATTTTTATTTTCTCAAAAATCTAAGTGGCATGCCCTGAGATGGCGCCACATGGAGGGCTCAGATTAAGCCTCTTTGAATTTCAAAATTTTCCAAAATTTCTACAAATACCCTAGCCCATGCCCAGCTCAGGAGAGCCCTGTTTGAGAATTGAACTTCAGAATTCCATTTTCTTTCTTTCTTGGTTTCCTCTGGATTCACGCCCTTCTGGAGTCTATTATCAAGGTAGACGCTCACTTCGGGAGTTCCAAAACTGCAGGAGAACACAAGGTAAGCCCCTATTCCAAGCGATTTTTATCATGATTTGATTCGTGTTGTCGTTTGAAGAAAGACTCATCCGAGGGATGGATCGAGCTATTCTCATAAAATGACATATATCAAAAAAATGTTTTAATGCTTTCTTGATTCAAATTTTAGCATTTCATCACGTTCATGCATTAAAATAGGGTAGATTTATATTTTATTTCATTAAAATAGCATGCTCTATGATTTTTTTTGATGTTTCATGCATTCACCTTCATTTAGGTAACTCCATGTTTTTGTCAGTCAGTCCACTCGTCATTTCATGTATTTATTTTTCTTTAAAAATGCCAAAAAAATCACAGCACGCGTCCCTAGGTGTCCCTAGCAATCTGCCAAAAATTCGGAATAATTTGAATTTATTTACTATGGTAAACGTTCAAAATGGTAGGTCGGGTTTTGTTACCCGGGATACGTTTTGAAAATTTATCTCAGATTTGTAAAATCGAGATCTCTCTCATATGAGGTCCGATGTTCTATCCGAAAATTTTCCTGAACTCGAGATGATGTCTAGTATTTAATATGATTTGCTTAAAAGTTTATGAATTTTTTTAATGTCTGACACAAATCCGAGAGTTCGGGACACGTGTCAGAGCCTGATTTGGGTCTCTGAGATTTTAGATCGACTACAGGCGATGGGTGCTCTTTGGGTATTGCTCCAAATACGAATCTGTAAAAAGTGAATGTCATGATCGGGATATCTTATGTTTTCATCTAAAAGACTGTCATTTGTAGAACAGTTGTGAGATCTGTTTCGGATTTTTCTTGTCAATCCTCTGTTTTGTCACATTTGTCTGTTTTGTTACTTCAGGCATGAAAAGTTGCATTTTGTATCAATGTTTTTGTTGATCAAATGCTAAAGTCATAAACATGAAAGTTGTCCCTGTATGTGTCGTGAGTATCTTAGTTAAATATCAGAAATTTCCATGGCTGGTTTCTATTTTTTTAGCATTTGTATATTAGATTAGGTCGATTTTACCTTCAACAGAACCAAATGCCTGTTACCGAACTCACTGTAGTTCAAATCCCGAGGCTGTAAAAACCAAAAATGTTCAATTTTGAGTCTTTTAGCAGTCTGTAAAGTATCAGAGGTTTTTATGGTGTAATTTTTGCATTATCATATCAAGCATTGTATTTGGTTCGGGTCCATAGGCGAAATTCATCCATTTTAGGATTTTCTTTATATTTTAGCATTTAAATCATATCATTTTGTGAGTTTTAGCATTCTAGGTTGTTTTTTAGGATAGGTATCTGCTCCATACCGAATTTTACAACATTTTGAATTCATTTGAGGCTTGGCTTAGCCATAATATCATAACAGGGCCCCGCGGGACCCGGATCCAAGCGAAAAACAAGCAAAATTCGTTATTTTGGATAAATTGCAAAATGTCAAATTCTGATTTTACAGTCCTAAGGTGTTTAGCAGCATGTCATCATGTCCCATCATGCATTTCATCATCATTTGTTTTAATTCGAATTTCAAAATCTCAATTTTTACTAAATTTCCTTCAAAAACCCTGATTTTAAAGGTATAACTTTAATATTAGGGGTATTTTGGTCATTTTGACCCCAATTTCAAATTTCAAACTATTTTCTACTGAATTTCTTGCATTTTCATCATTTCAAATATCAAGGAAGCATGATAATAGGGTTTATGTCCAATTAAATCCAATAATTTCATAAAATTATTGGAAAATCTTGGAAAACCCACATATTTGAGCTAACCTTATTTCAAGTTTGGCAGGGACATTCAAATGAAGGAGCTGAAGTCTGCAATTTCCTTTTATTTCATTTATTTAGTGATGTAATAATGTAAATTTTGAAATAAGAAATTCAATTTTCTGCTTAGACTAGGATGCATATCATATAGTTTAAATTCATGCAATATCCTGTTTCTATGATTCATGCATTTTATTTCAAAAGCACTATGGATGTTCACGAATGGCACGCGCACCAACTCTTAGGGAGTTGATGAACTCGGTGGAATCCATATTTACGGCCCTAGTCGGAATATGGACGAGACCCAGATCCATCATCTTTCTACTAGTCACATTGAGCCTACACTCTTGGGCTATCTTAAAAATGCACATCATATTTCCAATATTTTCAAAGCATTGTGCATTAAATCAACTAAACTCTGAACATATTCATGGCCACAGTCAGAATATGTGAAGGATTTATTTTGACTTAATACACATTTTTCCAACAAATTTCTTAGAAAATCTTTCAAAATGCATTCATTCACTCATATCATTTGCATCATGAAATCATTGGTTTTCCCATGATTTTCTTAAGAAAACTTCATTCTCAAAGAAATCGATTTCTGAAGAAACTCTGAGTATTTTCCAAAATCGGTTTTCCCAAGTCAAGTTTTCACAGTTTTCCATGGAAACCAGTCTCTCAAGAAACTTCTAAGATGGATTTCCAAGATCAAAGTTTCCCTCGATTTTCCTTGGAAAATGTTATTTTCTTAAGATCTTCAAAAAGAGTTTTCCAATCTTCCTCAAGAATCAAAAATTGATTTCCAAGTATTTCAAAGGTAAGATTCCCAGGATTTCAATTTCCCAAGTTTCAGTTTTCTTCTCCAATGAGTTTTCCTATAAATTTTTCATCATCTTCCTAAGAAAATTCTCAAAGTCCGAACTTTCCCGAGAAGTGTTTCCTTTTTCAAATGCTCACCTTTTTCTCAAGAATCACTTCTATTTTCTCAGGATTTTCAACCATTCATGATTTTCCCACAACTTTATGAACTTTCTCGTGATTTCAAAACCCCTTTCTTCTGAGTTTTCTGAGAAATTGACTTTCCCTGAGAAATAGCTTTCAACTCCAAATATTTTCCAAGCATACATCATGTTTTTCCTACTTCCATTTTCCAAAATCTCATAGCACATGCCTGAATTCTCTGTGCATTTAGGATAGAACACGATTTTTTATGATTTAATTAAATCAAGCACAATTTTGGTCCTTGGTTTGATTACCCCTGTTAAAGGCGGCAGGAACGGTCGAACCTCGTACTGACAGGTCGAGCCCCATCCCATGGATTTTCCCGCAATTTTCAAAACGGAGGCGAGTATTTCAAAACAAATTTCACAAATCCGGTCAAGTTTGAATCGCGAAAGCGTTTCCCTCTATCTTTCGCAAGGAAGGGAAGACGGGAAAAATTTTGCGACGATAACAGGTTTGGCGACCGTGATGGGACCTGTCCTTGTATGACTAAAATTGTGTTTGACTTAATTCTATTATCGAAATTGTGTTCACAAAATGTTAGCTCTTTACTTTCAATAGCATGTGAGCCTAGGAGCCAAGATTCTGACCTAGCTGACATTGACTGCATATAGACTAGGCATGGTTTGGTAGGACCAGATTGAGGAGATATTTTCATGTTCACATAGACTTAGGTCTAAACATAACTCTCCTCAATTTAGGATCTGAATGCAAACAATGTATGCTTCTTCAAAGTTTTCAAAATCTATCTCTCTAGGATTTAGAGCCCTCTATTTCTTGCATGTGATCATTTTTCAAAATCTCCATTACCTATCATTACCCGGTCTTCACGTTGCTGGGCTCTCTTCCAGAACCCTAGTTCGGGACAGAGCCTCATAACTGGGCCAATTATTTGGGTTAACGCCCCCCTACCACGTACCGCGGGCCACAGTCCGAAGTATATCGGTAGGCGCTCAAGGATGTTGGAAAACCTTTCCTTAGAACCGGAGTTGAGATTATATGCCACGTACCTCGGATTTCGATTCGGGTATATCGGCATAACTGGATTGGACAAAGATGATCTGAACCTAGAGTTAGGATTAGGGTCCTACAACTGTTTTCAAAATGAGGCATCTAGAGTCAGCCTTTTAGGGAGTGTTGAATGTGCATAAATGTTTGTGCAGGATGTGATTGTTTGTTACCTTTATTTCCCTCATATTTTCCCAAAATATTTTCAAATTTCCATATTCTCACCTTTTCCTTTATTTTCTCAAACCTTGGATGATTTTCTCAAATATCCAATTTCTTTCAAAACTCCAGGTGATTTTTTATTCTCCCGTTCTACTGGATCTCGAATTTTCAGTTGCATTTTATCCTGCCTGCAATTTTCAAAAATCATATGTTTTCTCTCCTTGGATTTTCAATCTATTTGTCTATTTGCAAAATTCCTCATCTTATTTTCCTCATGCATACCTTGATTATTGTGTTGGAAATTATTTACCCACTTGCCTTCTCCTTATTCTAAATCCATTTGGGGATTGTTTTTCCAAAAGATATCTCTTTCCTTCAAAAATGGTGTTTTCCTCATGGTTGACGACCTCGCCTAGGTAACAAGGTACATTTTCCGTTGTTATTTCTTTTACAAAGAATGACAACACAATTGTCGTGATTTCAGCGGCGACTCCATCCCTAGTAATGGGATATTCTTCCAATTGTCTACCATATCGTCAATAATCATTTTTTTTTCCAATCCAAAGTTCCCTCAGAGTCTAATCAAGACTTCATCCTGCAGAGAGCATCTACAGCATTTGATGGTTCGAACAAGGTCAGGAAGAGGAACTGCATCACCACAGTACTCCTCAGCGTCAGAAGAAGAGATGGGCTCCCCGCGACCCATCAGAAGTCAAGAACAGCAGCAAGAGGACGATGGCATAGATCCTCAGATGTACGCGATGTTTCAGAAAATGATGAAGAGGATGATGAGTGAGCAGGCTGGCACCAGCTCAGACAAAAATCCATTCAGTCAGAGAATTAGAGATCGTGTGGCCAAGAGGTCAACCAAGTCCTCTGAGGAGAATATTCAAGATACTTTAGACGAAGATGATACCGATGAAGAATATGAGGTGCCTTCGGCATTTCAGAAAGGTGGCCAAAGGAGGAGTCACAAATCAAAAAGTCAGGTCACAGAAGAGCCCCTACAGACACAATTCAAGGAAATGGCCAGAGTGGTAAAAGATCTGCAAGCCCGCGACAAGGGCAAGAAAGTCTTCACCAGCGAAGACTTCTATGATGGCCTCGAAGGGGATGATGATCTCGAAAACCTCCCCCGCAAGTTCATTAAGTTCGATGGTTCTGGTGATCCCAAAGCCCACCTTGCCATGTTCTTCGCCGAATGCTCCAAATTCAAGAGAAACAATAGGGCCCTATTTCTCTGTTTTCCTTGTAGCCTAGAAGGCACTGCCGCCAAGTGGTACTCTGAGCATATCAATCCAATCGAGCTGCGAGAATTCGATAAGGTGGTCAATCTATTCATTGAGTGATTTCTGTTCAATACTGAAGCGCTCCCAACATTGAGCCATCTCTGCAATCTAAGGCAGAATGAAAATGAAAAAGCAAGGGACTTCATTCGCAGATGGAGAGAGACCTGCAACAAAATGAGGGATCCTATATCAGAAAGGCATGCTTTATCATTGATCCTCAATAATTTTTCGCAACCTCTGAGAGGATTAATCTTTACCTCACCCTCCAAGTCTTTCGTTGAACTCATTGAACGAGCTGAATGGCTCGAAATGGGAGTGGAGAATGGAGTCTATGAAGGCCTTACCATTGCAAGAAATAGTCAAGATGCCAAAATGAAGACTCACTTCACTTTTGCGGCCAAATCTTTCAATAATAGCAAAGGCAACAAGAATGATCATGGCAACAGTTTGGAGAGAATCAAAAAGCAAAAAGGGAAGGACATCAATAGTGATAAACCTCTCCAATCCAGCCCTCAACATCAAAAGAAAGATCAGGAAAAATCAAAGCGCAAAGACTGGAGAACTGATCGAGAATTCACCCCTCTGGATCAGATACTCGAGCGTATCCTCAAGTATATGCTTGAGAAAGACCTTGTCTGGTTGCCTAAAGCCGCTGACCCCCCTACAATTATGGGCAGATTCAAAGAACAGTTTTGCAAGTTTCATCGAGCAGTAGGGCACGATACAAAAAACTGCTTCGTCCTTAAGAACATTGTTCAAGACTGCATTGACAAGAAGCTCCTCGTTGAAGATGAAAAGGAGGACTAGTCATCCTGACTAAGCTTTTTCCACAATCATTCCAAAAGATGACAATGCCAACACTTTCCCATTTCTCATCTTGCTTTCATTATTTCAAAAAAATAATGTAATCCCATTCTCTATCCTTGATTTTAAAGTATCAATAAAATCATCAAATTTTCAAATAGCTTGGCGCCATCTTATTTGTTTTTCTTCCTTTTCACAATGTCTCTCTTGTGAGGAATGATCTTGAGGACATCTACCAGTCAAGAAGCTTGTCGCCTTATCCATCAATTATCCTTCTTTTGTTCAAAATTTTCCTCCCTAGTTACACTGGGGCATTTTTTTTGAAAATTTATCTTTACCTCAAAACATCCTGTATGCAGGCAGGATAAACCAATCTCTCATTCTGCATATATATGCACTCATTTGCATTAATTTTGCATTCATTTGCATCAATTTGAATTCAATCATATTCATTTGCACTTCATGTGCATGTGCATTAACTATGCACCCAATTCCATTTCCCCTTCAGGTTAAGGGATAAACCTGAATCATTTTCCATAATTCTTCAATTTCGACCCTCGGGTCATTCAATTCTTCAATTTCGACCTCTGGGTCACCCAATTTCCAATTTTCAAATTACCAAAATTCTCAATTTTGACGGCCAGGTCATTCAATTTCCATTCCCCGTTCAGGATAAGGGGATAATCCTGAAACCATTCATAGAAGCGATCCAACTCTCTATAATGGTCCTCGTTCTTCATTGAACTGATAGTGTTCCAAGTGAACTGATAGTCGTTCTTTATCGAACTGATAGTGTTCCAAGTGAACTGATAGTCGTTCTTCATTGAACTGATAGTGTTCCAAGTGAACTGATAATCATTCTTCATTGAACTGATAGTGTTCCAAGTGAACTGATAGTCGTTCTTCATTGAACTGATAGCGTTCCCAAGTGAACTGATAGTCGTTCTTCATCGAACTGATAGTCATTCTTTATCGAACTGATAGTCATTCTTCATCGAACTGATAGTGTTCCAAGTGAACTGATAGCGTTCCCAAGTGAACTGATAGTCGTTCTTCATCGAACTGATAGTCATTCTTCATCGAATTGATAGTGTTCCAAAGAACTGATAGTCGTTCTTAATTGAACTGATATTATTCCCACCGATGGTCATTCTTAATTGAACTGATATTGTTCCAAGTGAACCGATGGTCGTTCTTAATTGAACTGATATTGTTCTCAGTGAACCGATGGTCGTTCTTAATTGAACTGATATTGTTCCCAGTGAATTGATAGTCGCCTCCTTTGGGGAAATGAGAGGATAATTTTCGTCACGGATGTGTTGAGCCGGACCTCAAGTGCTCTCTTTTACCAAGGATTTCAAGAAAATTTTATCAATTAATTGTTGATTTCAGAATCTTTATTACACAAATTCCCATCTCAATTTACCTTCAACATTATTTCCAAAAGAGTGAAGCTTTTGCGAAAAGAGATTCAAAATCCAAATTCTTTTTATTGGCCAACCAAAAGGATAAAAGATAAATCCTCGATATGGCCAGAAAAGAAGATTCAATGAAAATCCATAGATGATTGATATTGATCGCAGTCAATGGCACATCTTTAAAGATTATTCTTGCAAAAATGAGGCAGTGGAAATATCCTGAGCGCTAGAAAAAGAGAGCATTCATCGAAACCCTATCTCCTCAAAATCACCAAAGCTGCAATTAAATATCCGCAAAAGGGATCTCTCACTTGTCGTCAAGATGAAAGCGAATTAAGCGAGTAGACCCCCGGGGCCAAAAAAGATTTGAAACATCTCCAAGATGACGGAGTTTGTGACATATCCTTCCAGGGAAAGTCCAAAGCACTGTCGAGATGAAGACAGATGCGATGAACCTACCGACAATCCCTAAAAGATATTTAATTTCAGCTATCATCCAAAGATCTCTAACCCATGAGCCAATATCGTCAACATGACCCCAGAGACAAAGAAGGATCGAAACATCTCCAAGTTGACGGAGTTTGTGACGTACCTTTTTCAAAAAGAGTGAGAGAGAGGAAAAAGAAAGAAAGAAAAGTCAACGACATCTCTATAAACACCCCAAATTTTCACCCTCATCCAGTGTTTGTCCATTTCATATGTAATTGCATATCACTGCATACATTTTTACATATCATTTCATCTCATTGCATGTCATTACATGTCATTACATCTCATTTTCGAGATCCAGCACTCCTGTTTTCAAAACATTCAATCCAGATTTGAGTTTTAAAGCTTTCTTTCAGAATCAATTTCAAAACCTGGGTTTTTATTCAACATTCTATCATTTTCCAACCCCAGGACCTCATATTTCGAAATATTTTCTCAGAAAACAATCTAGATTCATTTCAAACTCAATTTCAATTGATTTCAATTCTCAGATGAGACCCATTTAGGTGGTGTCGCTTCTGGATTCCTTTACTTATCAAAAAATCTCCAAAAATTTAAGAGTCCTAGTTGGATCAGGACTCTTTTTCCAGAGTCCAGTTGGATCAGAACTCTACTTTTCACTACCTTTTTACCTGTTTTCGGAGAAAACCTTTTAAAATCTTCTGTTTTGGCCAAAATTTCAGAGTCCTAGTTGGATCAGGACTCTTCTTCAAGAGTCCATTCGGATCAGGACTCTTCTTCGGAGTTTCAATTGGATTGAGACTCTAATCTTTTACAACTATTTTATCTATTTTTAATCAAATCTTTTAAAATGAGTCTGAAACTCAAAGTTTTAGTCAAAACAGGACTCTGTTCAGAGAGTCCTAGTTGGATCAGGACTCTGATTCTGATTTCAAATTTTGAAAGAATCTTTCAAAAATCTTTTCATCTATCAAAACTATTATACTTTTATCAAAGAATTTCAAAATTCTGAGGTTTTATCCCAGAGTCCTGATCGAATTAGGACTCTACCCCAGAGTCCTGATCGAAGCAGGACTCTATCCAAAATTGATTTTCTCACTTCATTTTCACTGGTTTTCAAAAGCTTTGCCCAAATTTCATCATTTGCTTATAAAAAATAAACCAAAATTCTTAGAGTTCTGATCGAATCAGGACTCTTTCTTAGAGTCCTAATCAGATTAGGACTCTGAACCAAAATTCAATTTCATCATGTTTTTAACTGTTTTTCAAAATTCTCTCATTTGTTTTATTAGAAAATCCAAAAATTTGAGAGTCCTAGTTCAATCAGGACTCTGTTCTCAGAGTCTCAGTTGAATCAGAACTTTGTTCTATTTCAATACTTGTCATTGTTTACATTGTTCTTTCGTCTGTTTTTCATAAAATACCAAAAAAATCTAGAGTTTCAGTCCGATCAGAACTCTGTCCCAGAGTCCTAGTCCAGTCAGGAGTCTGTTTTGAAGTCTGTTTTTATTTCATTTTTATTGTTTTCAAAATTTAGGTCATTTTACAGAGTCCAGTTAATTCAGGACTCTATTTTAGAGGTCGGTCGAGTTAGGAGTCTACCCCTGACTGTGTTTTTTTGACTTATTTCGTCAGTTTTTGATAAAATCTTTCGAAAACTCTTCTATTTGAATTCTAAAATCTAAAATCTCAGAATCCTAAGAGTTCAGGACTCTAACTCGGAGTTCCAGTTCGCTTGATACCCTATTTTCAAAGATCTTGAATTTCAAATACTGATTTTAACCCCTTTTCAAAACCATTTTCAGTGTTTATTTCAAAATTCTTCAAAACTCGATGCAGGCCCACTCAGTTGGCACCATATCCAGAGGAGTTATGACTTGGTTAGAACCCTATGCCATTTCAAAAATTCTAATTTTAAGATTGCTTTTGAAAATCCTTTTGAAAACTCCTTCAATTTCAAGTTTTAAAATCGCTTTTTGAAAAACTCAAGTAGGGCCCACTCGGGGTGGCGCCATATTCGAGTAAGTCAGGGCTAGACTAGGGTTAGTCAGTGTCTTGGTTAGTGTTAGGGGTTTAGAAGAGTTAATATTATTTTGAAAACCCATTTTGAAGTTTAGTTTTTAAAACTAGTGTTTTTAAAGGTTTTTAAAAAACCAAATGTGGAAAATGCCAAGTGGCATCACATTTGGGGGTTTTCTAGGTTTAGTTAGGGGCTAATTAGGGATTAATTAGAGTCCCACCTAGGCTATAATTCTCCAAAAAATCGTTGCCCCCTTTATTGGATTTATTAGAAAGAGTTCTAAAAAAAATAAAACTCCTTAATTAACCCTAATTAAGGAGGTTTTGAAAACCTATAAATAGGGGACTTCAAGAGGTCAAAAGGGGCTCTTTTTCTCTAAATTTTTCCTGGCCTCTCTCTCCTCTCCAGCACCTCCACCTTCCTCCATTGCAGCTGCAGCCCCAAGGTGAGTTTATTTAATATTATTTTATTATTATTTTATTAGTTTTTATGATTTTTCAATAGATTTCACCATGGAAACTCTTGTGTTCATGGATTTAACCATGGATTTCATCCAAAAACCCAAAAATAGACCCAAGAAGATGATCTAACTCAGTTTGAGGGTGATTTCAAGGATTCTAATCCATTAGAATCGATGAGAGGTACGTTTTTCATGTTCTTAACCGACGAAACGTGAGATTTACCCGTTAAATGGGTTAAATCCATGATTTCAAAGGTGAAAGCAAATTCCAGCCATGGATTCCCTGTATTTTATTTATTTATTTATTTATCCATGTTTATTACACGTTTTCCAGCATAGAAATAATTTTTATTTTACTGTTTTATGGTTTATTTTATTGTTTTTCATTAGTTAATGCATATTTTCTCAAGTTTCTTAGATTTTTGTGTGTTTTTAGTTTAGAACAGAAAAGAGCATGTTGTTTCGGATTGAAATATGTGCTGTTAATTTCTAATTTTTTTATATGTGATGAATGCATATGTGATTGATCTACTGTAAAAAAATACGAGATTTTGGATATCGGGAACCTTTTCAGAAAAATCAGACATCAAGTCGTGTTTTTAAAACTTTAAAATCATTGTTAAAATCAAGAGGGTAACTTGCTGTTATGATATTTTTTTCATCCTATATCCGATTTTAGATCTGTAAAGTGCCATGGGTTCACATTGACTAGATCTGTATACTGCGAAATTTTCAGAATTTTTTATTATTGTTTAGTATTTTTCCTCTGTCAGAGACCATTATTTTCAATTTAAAACTCGTTAGTGTTTACCAAAACCCTAATCAGACTTGTGTTGTTTATAAATCTCAAACTACAGATCCGATTCATGATCTGTAAAAATTGAGTATTGTTATTTTTCTGTTAACTGTTCACTGTTACAATCTCAGATATTTTTAATGAGTACTGCTATTTATCCCGGAATTTTCAATTGAAAGTATCAGTTAGGACCAAAGTTAAAATCAATATATTCAAGTCCGGATTGTCGGATGGGGATCTCCCTGGTTTTAAACTCTTTTTCAGATCTGTAAAATAGAAAAGTTCTGTTTTCCTGTCTATTTGTTTTCTGTAAAATTTCATAGATTTCTATGGAGGTTTGACCACTGGTTCGGGTCTTGGACTGAGACTGGTTGGTGAACTAGGTCAAAAATAGCATATTTTTAGGGTTTGATGCTATTTTCGGATTAATTTAATGCCAAAAAAATATTTTTATAATTCTAATTTGATATTAGGGTTATTACAAGTGCAGGTACCAGTTTTTAGGATTTTTAGAATCAGTTTGATGCTTGAATGGTTTGAATTGCAAAACAGGGCACCCGAAGAATTCTAAAACATTGCAAAAATCACAAAATTTGTGATATTCTTGGATTTTCGTGTATAAGCATATATTTTTAGGGTTTAATCATATTCATAATCATATTATGATACTTTAGGTTAAATTTGATGTTCATTTTATTTCATTTAGTGCATAAAACTTGTATTTTACCAAATATCTTTCTAAAAACACTGATTTCAAAGCCATAGTCTTGCTATCGAGGGCAATTTGGTCATTTGACCTCAATTTCGAAATCCCTAACCCTAATTTTCATATTTTTAATCATGTCACATCATATTTAGTTTGATTTATCATTATTTGTATTCCAAAACTTGCATTTTACCAAATATCTTTCTGAAAACCCTAATTTCAAGGTCATAGTCTTGTTATTAGGAGTATTTTGGTCATTTTGACCCCAATTTCGAAATTTCATATCTTATCTTTCATATTTATTCAACTTTATTTCATATTTTATCAATTTTGATTTAAGGGAATCATGGAAAAGGCTTATGTCTAGCAAAATCCAGTAATTTCTAGATATTACTGGATAAACCTAGAAAAGCCAACATATCATTACTAACAAAGTTTTCTAGTTTTGCAGGTACATTGAAGATTTTATTTTTCATGTATTTAAATTTCAATAGTGATGTAAATTAAATGTAAACTTTGGAATAAGAATTTAAATTCCTGCATAGATTAGGATTTGCATTTCATATAGTTTAAACTTTGATATATAACTGCCATGTATGAAAATTCATGCACATTTTATTAATTCACTATGGTCTACACGAATGGAAAATACACTAGCTTTTATGAAGTTTATAAACTTGGTGGAATTCATATTTATGGCCATAGTCAGAATATGAATGATACCCAGATTTATGATCTTCACATTAGCCACATTCAGCCTACACTCTTAGGCTAACTTCAAAATGCACTGCATTTCTCAAAAATACAAAAAGTATTTCTCAATTCCTCAAATCCATATTCATTCATTTCATGCATTTGCCAATTCCAATTCAAATCTCAATTCAAAGAAGTTTATTTTCTCAAATTTTTCTAAGTCTTATTCAAAAATCGATTTCCTCAAAATATGGATTTGCCAATGATATTTCAAGTATTTCCCAAGTTCCAAATTCGATTTTCTAAGTTAGATTTTCAATTTCAAAGTTTGAATTCAAAGAAATCAAGTTTTTCAAAGTTATTTCACATTTCTCAAAATCAATTTTCACAAAATCTCAAGATTTCTTCAGAAACCGATTTTTACTTTTCTCAAAAGTACATTTCAAATCCCAATTCACGATTTTCCATGTGATGTCTATTCTAAGTGTTTCAGCAAACATCATGTTTTCAAATATGCATTTTCATAAAATTCATAGTACATGCCTGATTCTATGTGCATTTAGAAATTAGAATATGATTTAGACAAGTTGAATAGAGCAGAGCAGTAGATTGATCCTTGGTTCGATTACCCCTGTTAAAGGTGGCAGAAACGGTCGAACCTCGTACCGACAAGCGAGTCCCATTCTACAGAATTTTCCCGCATTTTAAAACGGAGGCGAGTTATTTTTAAAAACTTTTCAAAGGTCAGTTTGACTCGCAAAAGTTAAAAATTTTGCGATGATAACAATCTCCAAAATGAAGGAGAAGGCAACCAAAAACCCAAGAGAGCCAAAAGAGTGCAGAAAGATTATCATGAGAGAAACTCCCAGGATATCAAGCTGCCAAATCTATCAAGAATCTTCTTTAAATTTATGAAATTCTATCATCAATATTCTTTCATCAATTTCTTTCACAATATCAAATTCTCTTTTCTGTTTATATCAAGGAAATTGATAACTTCTTTGAAGAAGGTCAATCGCAAGCAATTTGGATTTCAAATCTTGATTCTATGAAGTCAATCTCGTTTGAAGGTAATACTTCAGGTAGAAAAGAAAGAATATTTTCACAACGATGAGCATCATTTTCAATTACTTTGAATCAACAACAAATTTTCAACATTTTGACAATATTTTCTAGCTATCCTGACGTTAAGTGAGAGCTTGAGGTCCATATTGATACATCCTGACCCCTTCGAGAGATTTTCCTTTGTCATCTTTCACATTGTTGAAAGATTAACCTTATCTCCAAAAGGATAGCCTTTATTATCTTTCACGTTGTTGAAAGATTAGCCTTCTCTCCGAATGGATTGCCTTTATCATCTTTCGCGTTGTCGAAAGAATCGCCTTATTCCTTTGGATTACCTTTTGTCATCTTTCGCATTGTCCAAAGAATCGCCTTGTTCCATTGGATTACTTTTGTCATCTTTCGCATTGTCGAAAGAATCGCCTTATGCCTTTGGATTACCTTTGTCATCTTTCGCATTGTCGAAAGAATCGCCTTATGCCTTCGGATTACCTTTTGTCATCTTTCGTATTGTCGAAAGAATCGCCTTGTTCCTTTGGATTACCTTTTTCATCTTTCGCGTTGTCGAAAGAGTCGCCTTACTCCTTCGGATCGCCTTATCATCTTTCGTGTTGTCGAAAGAATCGCCTTGTTCCTTTAGATCGCTCGCGTCCATCTTTTGAATTGCCAAAAGAGTTGCCTTATTCTTCGTTGGAAAAATTGCCTTATTCATCTTTTGCATTGTCAAAAGAGTTGCCTTACTCTTCTCTGAAAGAGTTTGCCTTGTCTGTCTTTCGTGTTGCCGAAAGAGTTACCTTATCAAAAGATTGTCATATCCATCTTTTGCATTGTCGAAAGAGTCGTCTTACTCCTTACCTTATTCATATTTCACACTGATGAAAAATTCACCAGATCGTCTTGATCATCTTCCAAGATTGCCTCTTACAATTCCATTTCCATCGCCTTGTTCATCTTCAAGAAAGTTGTCTTATTCACCTCCCAATATTCCATTTTTTGCCCGATCAGGATAAGGGAACAAACCTGAGCCTCAATCAAAGAGGTATTTCATTTTCCGCCCAATCAGGATAAGGGAACAAACCTGAGCCTCATTCAAAGAGGTATTTCATTTTCCGCCCAATCAGGATAAGGGAACAAACCTGAGCCTCATTCAAAGAGGTATAGCATTTTCCGCCCGATCAGGATAAGGGTATAAACCTGAGCCTCATTCAAAGAGGTATTCCATTTTCCGCCCGATCAGGATAAGGGTATAAACCTAAGCCTCATTCAAAGAGGTATTTCATTTTCCGCTCGATCAGGATAAGGGTATAAACCTGAGCCTCAATGAAAGAGGTATTTCATCTTACACCCGATCAGGTTAAGAGTACAAATCTGAGTCTCATTTCGATGAGATATTTTATTCCCCAATCAGGTTAAGGGTTAAAAATCTGAGCTTTGTTCCATGCGAGGTATTTCTGTCCCATCCAGGTTAAGGGCAAAAACCTGAACTTCACTCTCGCAGAGTGAATCTTTCTTCATTCTTCATTTCATATCTACCATCTTCATCAGGGCCAATTTCTTCATACTCAATTAGATCCTTCTAACTGAGGCATTTTTTTATATATATAGCCAAAATTTGGTGTGTTTTTCTTTGCCACTAAGCTCGGCCACAAGCCGGCTTAGTAGCAAAGAGGGGCATCTGTAAACACCCCAAATTTTCATTCACCTCTCTGACATTTCCACCAAGCATCAGCATCCAGCCTCTGAAATCCCCGGAGGGCAAAATGGTCATTTTCTGAGCCTGAACCTTGCAAAAGTCCAGATTTCATCTGCAACTCTTAAAATTTCTTTATTTTTGGTTCAGATGTTCAAAATTCTACTCCTTACAGGAGACGGGAATCTCCAAATCCTGGTTCAGGATTGCATTCCATAAGACATGGCATTGCATAGCATTGCATGAGCATCTCATATCACTGCACTGCACAGCATGTCATTTCGAGGTCCAGAACTCTTGATTTCAAAATTTCCAATCCAGATTAGAATTTCAACTCTTTTCAAAATCGATTTCAAAACCCTGGGTCTTCAAAATTATCAGTTCTTCCCATTTTACCCCCAGGACTCTGAATTTTAAAATATTTCCTCAGAAAAACAATCTGGATAGTTTTTAATATGGATTTCAATCACTTCACCTCAGATTTTGCCCTTTTGTAAGCTATTTCAACTATCATTCTTTTACAAAATCGCCCTACAGTGGCCAACTCTTTCCAAAAATTTCTGTTTTACCAATTAGTCGAGATTTTATGAAAATTCCAAAAAGAGGTTGTTGTCTTGTCTTTATTTCAATAAAGAAGCAATATGGGACCCACACCGAGATGGTTTCACACAGGCTTTTCTTTTGAAAAACCTGAACTTTGAAAAACCCAAAAATATAGGAGCCTTGTCCCCTAGATTGGCGCCACTTGTCCTTTCTCTCTCCTCCCATTTACCTGCCATGTGTCAGCATAGGGTTCACCTAGAGGTGGCGCCACATGTCACCTTCTCTCTTCTGCCATCCTTTGACACGTGTCAGTGTGGGGCCACTTTAAGATGCCGCCACATGTCATTAGACATCCTCTTCATTCCATGCCACGTGTCAGTGTCCACCATCTTCACCCTGTGCCATGTGTCATTTCAAGGCCACCATGAGATTCCACGTGTCATGTGTTGTCCTGTTCAGAAAAAGTAAAGCTTGTCTCCCCTGAGGTGGCACCAGTTGAAGTGTGTCTCCTGCAGAGGACATGTGTCAATCTCTCCCTCCTTCAGAAAAAGCAGACTGACACATGTCACCTTCTGCTTTTCTCAGAAAAGCAAGTGACACATGTCATTTCTAGCTTCCTTCAGAAAAAGTAAATGACACATGTCATTCTCTGCTCTTCTCAGAAAAAGCAAATGACACATGTCATTCTCTGCTCTTCTCAGAAAAAGCAAGTGACACATGTCACTCCCTGCTTTTCTCAGAAAAAGCAAGTGACACATGTCATTCTCTGCTCTTCTCAGAAAAAGAAAATGACAGATGTCATTCTCTGCTCTTCTCAGAAAAAGCAAGTGACACATGTCACTCCCTGCTTTTCTCAGAAAAAGCAACTGACACGTATCATTCTCTGCTCTTCTCAGAAAAAGCAAATGCCACATGTCATTTTCTGCTTTCCTCAGAAAAAGCAAGTGACACGTGTCATTCTCTTCTCTTCTCAGAAAAAGCAAATGCCACATGTCATTTTCTGCTTTCCTCAGAAAAAGCAAGTGACACGTGTCATTCTCTGCTCTTCTCAGAAAAAGCAAATGCCACATGTCATTTTCTGCCTCCTTCAGAAAAAGCAACAATTCAATGATTCAAACTCCAGGCTGAGGTGGCGCAAATCCTGAAGTCTCCTCCTTAAATTCATTTTTTGAGATGGTGCCACATGTTCCTTTCCCTTCTTTTCCTCCCTCCTGCCACATGGCATTGTAGGAGCCACCCTGAGGTGGCGCCACATGGCCGACCTCCCTGCATCAGAAAAAGTAGGAACAACTCCCCTCTGAGGTGGCGTCTTCTGCTTCTTCAGCTCCTGCCTCCTGACACATGTCAATGTGGAGCCACCCTGAGGTGGCGCCACATGTCAGACTCTCCTTTCCTCTAGAAAAAGCAGAAATTTAAATTTCAAACTCTCTCTGAGGTGGCACCATCTGAATCCTCTGCCTTTCCTTCTGACACATGTCAATGTAGATGCTCTGAGATGGTGCCACATGGCAGTCTCTCCTTCTTCCAGAAAAGCAAGGCTTTGAATTTCAAACAACAAGGTAGCACCCTCTGAGGTGGTGCCATATGGGAAGCTCCTGCAGAGAAAATCAAGCAAAACCTTAATTTTGAAAATTTTCAAATCCAGCTGAGGTGTCTCACCCACAAAATTCTCATTTTTATTTTCTCAAAAATCCAATTGGCATGCCTTGAGATGGCGCCACATGGAGGGCTCAGATTAAGCCTCTTTGAATTTCAAAATTTTCTAAAATTTCTACAAATACCCTAGCCCATGCACAGCTCAGGAGAGCCCTGTTTGGGAATTGAACTTCAGAATTCTATTTTCTTTCTTTCTTGGTTTCCTCTGGATTCACGCCCCTCTGGAGTCCATTATCAAGGTAGACGCTCACTTCGGGAGTTCCAAAACCGCAGGAGAACACAAGGTAAGCCCCTATTCCAATCGATTTTTATCATGATTTGATTCGTGTTGTCGTTTGAAGAAAGAGCTCATCCGAGGGATGGATCGAGCTATTCTCATAAAATGACATATATCAAAAAAATGTTTTAATGCTTTCTTGATTCAAATTTTAGCATTTCATCACGTTCATGCATTAAAATAGGGTAGATTTATATTTTATTTCATTAAAATAGCATGCTCTATGATTTTTTTTGATGTTTCATGCATTCAGCTTCATTTAGGTAACTCCATGTTTTTGTCAGTCAGTCCACTCGTCATTTCATGTATTTATTTTTCTTTAAAAATGCCAAAAAAATCACAGCACGCGTCCCTAGGTGTCCCTAGCAATCTGCCAAAAATTCGGAATAATTTGAATTTATTTACTATGGTAAACGTTCAAAATGGTAGGTCGGGTTTTGTTACCCGGGATACGTTTTGAAAATTTATCTCAGATTTGTAAAATCGAGATCTCTCTCATATGAGGTCCGATGTTCGATCCGAAAACTGTCTTGAACTCAGGATGATGTCTAGTATTTAATATGATTTGCTCAGAATTTTATGAATTTTTTGAATGTCTGACACAAATCTGAGAGTTCGGGACACGTGTCAGAGCCTGATTTGGGTCTCTGAGAATTTGGATTGACTTAAGGCGATGGGTTCTCTTTGGGTATTGCTCCAAATACGAATCTGTAAAAAGTGAATGTCATGTTAGGGATATCTTATGTTTTCATCTAAAAGACTGATTTTTAGAACAGTTGTGAGATCTGTTTCGGATTTTTCTTGTCAGTCCTCTGTTTTGTCACATTTGTTTGTTCTGTTGCTTCAGGCATGAAAAGTTGCATTTTGTATCCATGTTTCTGTTGATCAAATGCCAAAGTCATAAACATGAAATTTGTCCCTATATGTGTCGTGAGTATCTCAGTTAAATATCAGAAATTTCCATGGCTGGTTTATATTTTTTTAGCATTTTTATATTAAATTAGTTCAATTTTACCTTCGACAGAACCAAATGCCTGTTACCGAACTCACCGTAGTTCGAATCCCGAGGCTGTAAAAACCCAAAATGTTTAATTTTGGGTCCTTTAGCAGTCTGAAAAATATCAGAGGTTTTTATGGTGTAATTTTTGCATTATCATATTAAGCATTGTATTTGGTTCGGGTCCGTAGGCGAAATTCGTCCATTTTAGGATTTTCTTTAAATTTTAGCATTTAAATCATATCATTTCGTGAGTTTTAGCATTCTAGGCTGTTTGTCAGGATAGGTATCTGCTCCATACCGAATTTGACAGCATTTGGAATTCATTTGAGGCTTGGCTTAGCCATAATATCATAACAAGCCCCACGGGACCTGGATCCAAGCGAAAAACAAGCAAAATTCGTTATTTTGGATAAATTGCATAATGTCAAATTCTGATTTTACAGTCCTAAGGTGTTTAGCAGCATGTCATCATGTCCCATCATGCATTTCGTCATCATTTGTTTTAATTCGAATTTCAAAATCTCAATTTTTACTAAAATTTTCTTCAAAAACCCTGATTTTAAAGGTATAACTTTAATATTAGGGGTATTTTGGTCATTTTGACCCCAATTTCGAATTTTAAACTATTTTCTACTAAATTTCTTGCATTTTCATCATTTCAAATATCAAGGAAGCATGATAATAGGGTTTATGTCCAATTAAATCCAATAATTTCAGAATATTATTGGAAAATCTTGGAAAAACCCACATATTTGAGCTAACCTTATTTCAAGTTTGGCAGGGACATTCAAATGAAGGAGCTGAAGTCTGCAATTTCCTTTTATTTCATTTATTTAGTGATGTAATAATGTAAATTTTGGAATAAGAAATTCAATTTTCTGCTTAGACTAGGATGCATATCATATAGTTTAAATTCATGCAATATCATGTTTCTATGATTCATGCATTTTATTTCAAAAGCACTATGGATGTTCACGAATGGCACGCACACCAACTCTTAGGGAGTTGATGAACTCGGTGGAATCCATATTTACGGCCCTAGTCGGAATATGGACGAGACCCAGGTCCATCATCTTTCTACTAGTGACATTGAGCCTACACTCTTAGGCTATCTTAAAAATGCACATCATATTTCCAATATTTTCAAAGCATTGTGCATTAAATCAACTAAACTCTGAACATATTCATGGCCACAATCAGAATATGTGAATGATTTATTTTGACTTAATACACATTTTCCAACAAATTTCTTAGAAAATCTTTCAAAATGCATTCATTCACTCATATCATTTGCATCATGAAATCATTGGTTTTCCCATGATTTTCTTAAGAAAACTTCATTCTCAAAGAAATCGATTTCTCAAGAAACTCTGAGTATTTTCCAAAATCGGTTTTCCCAAGTCAAGTTTTCACAGTTTTCCATGGAAACCAGTCTCTCAAGAAACTTCTAAGTTGGATTTCCAAGATCAAAGTTTCCCTCGATTTTCCTTGGAAAATGTTATTTTCTTAAGATCTTCAAAAAGAGTTTTCCAATCTTCCTCAAGAATCAAAAATTGATTTCCAAGTATTTCAAAGGTAAGATTCCCAAGATTTCAATTTCCCAAGTTTCAGTTTTCTTCTCCAATGAGTTTTCCTATAAACTTTTCATCATCTTCCTAAGAAAATTCTCAAAGTCCGAATTTTCCCGAGAAGTGTTTCCTTTTTTAAATGTTCACCTTTTTCTCAAGAATCACTTCTATTTTCCCAGGATTTCAACCATTCATGATTTTCCCACAACTTTATGAACTTTCTCGTGATTTCAAAACCCCTTTCTTCTGAGTTTTCTGAGAAATTGACTTTCCCTGAGAAATAGCTTTCAACTCCAAATATTTTTCAAGTATACATCATGTTTTTCCTACTTCCATTTTCCAAAATCTCATAGCACATGCCTGAATTCTCTGTGCATTTAGGATAGAACACGATTTTTGATGATTTAATTAAGTCAAGCACAATTTTGGTCCTTGGTTTGATTACCCCTGTTAAAGGCGGCAGGAACGGTCGAACCTCGTACCGACAGGTCGAGCCCCATCCCATGGATTTTCCCATAATTTTCAAAATGGAGGTGAGTATTTCAAAACAAATTTCCAAAATCCGATCAAGTTTCAATCGCGAAAGCGTTTCCCTCTCTCTTCCGCAAGGAAGGGAAGACGGGAAAAATTTTGCGTCGATAACAAGAAGGTAGAAGAGTCAAGCTTCAGAATTTTTTCATAGGTGGCAGTTGGTGCATTCCCAACAAGGGAACCCAGATCCTGATGGGGGCGACCCTGGTTACGAATCACTTCAGCTAAGGAGTTGAGGGTATCCATCATGAATCCCCTCTGCTCACGCAACTCATCGGCCATGTTGTTGCTTGAGTTTCCCTCCATCCTTAAAAAGCAACCAAGATTAAGGTCAAAAATACTGAAGACGTACAAGTAGGCATAAGTATAGGAGCAAAGGCAAAAACATAGATCTTTATTACGAAAGTCAAATATTTAGAATCCAACTGTGCTGGTACATAAGCAAAAGTTCTATTCCGTAATTATAAATGACTTCACAGACTCCAGTAAAACTGGGTAAGTGCTACCCCCCCTTAGGGACGGCTAGAGTACTTTCTAAGCTATTCTCTTCTATTGCCTGCGCGCCTGAATCTGCGCTTAGGGGTGAAGGGAAGTGGCTCCTCGTAGGAGGTCTCCTGCCCGTAAAGGGGCGTCGCCGGGGTATATTCTAGTGAGCCAAGACTATAATCTGAAGAATCCGTCGCAGGTGTGTATGTGGGTGATACACCGCCCACTGGGTCTGCTGTAGGTGGCGGTTGCTCGCCTGCAGTCGAAATTGCGATCTTGCCGTCATGCTCGACCTTGTGGAGGCAAGCATCCATGGTGTGCCTTGTTCCTCCAAAGAAACCACACTCTTCTGCTAACTCAGGGGGAACAAAATCTCCCGACGACTCCTGTGGTGTCTGATGGTGCACCCGAATGTGTAAAGGTGTGAAACCACCTTCTCGAGCATGCACCTCAGCCCACGTTGCTGCCAAGGGTATCTGGTAGGCGATCGGTAGTGGGAAGCCATGCTCATCCGTAAAAATGGGTAGAGGAGGGCGGTTAGCCCAGTAACCAGCCCTGAACATCTCATGTCCGCCCCTCTCCCTTACGGAACGGCTACGTACTCTACGCGTGCCCCTACCGCGACTACCACTAGAACCAGTAAACGGATCCAACTATCCAACGGTACTACGAATAAAACAAGAATATAATTTAGTTTAAACATGCTATAAAATATCAAAGACTTACTTACAGCGCGATGGGATGCTCAATAGTTAAGATTTCACCCCTTTCTAATCTGGCTCTGATACCAAGTTGTAACGCCCCAAAATTTCGACTTGTGATTTCGAAAACCTTATCGAAAAACCTTTCAAAGATTTAAAGTTTTAACTTTTAAAAACGACAGCGGAAGATATTTTGAAAGGAGCACAAGTCAACAATCCTGGGTACGTTAGTTGAAAATCATCATTCACATGTACAACAACTCAAAGGAATTGAAGAAATAAGACAATAGATTAAAAATCTGCAGTTTATTACAAAATGAGCATTTTGTTCCAAAGTTCAATAAATCTAAGGAAGACTCCAAAAAGACTCAAAGCCAAGCCGCCAGCAGAAAGAAGATAAATCTTGATCCATATTGCACCACGCCATCGGCCGCCAGTGAAGTCTTACTCCTCACCTGCCCATGAAATGTGTCAGTTTCATAACAAACCAGTAGGTGCACGAACAGATAAGTAGAATGAAAATAAAACAGGACATTCATGAGATAAGCAGTTATGATATTTAAGCAATTAATACAATTGTAGTCTATTCTAACAAATGTAATATGTGCAAAGAGCTGTTAGTTGAAGCAGTGTAAGTCTCAATCATCTACAACTATTCATGAAGATATTCTTTAAGTTCTGATATTAACTGGCATGTGGGTACGCACAGACGCAAAACGTAGAAACAACCGAGACCGATCCAGGGGTTTATTATGTCAGGTGTTTTCATTAACCCGGATGACTGACTGAGTCCGCTTCTAAGGGGACGGTCAGTGACCAAGAGAGTAAATCCCCAAAGGCATTCGTAGCCCATGGATGCATCCAACTTCTGCAGAAGTGTCTGGGAGTTACCACCTAGGATAATTTATGGTAATCCCAATTCCCCTAACTCCGATGACTGGGGAAACTGAGTTTTTTGCCCGTGGGGTGGTTGTTAACAACCTGTCCATCGGAGTCTTTGTACCATCCATCCTCTCCCTTGATGAACCGTGAAAATCGAATGGGTACGACGGGGGTTTCTTAACCACCGCACCATCCTACATGCTCTGGTGTATTAGACCCACTCGAGCATCTTGCCTATGAAGGCGAAAGGTCACCATTTATGTGATCTCAGCATCGTGCTAATTGCACGCATCGAGGTTGCTACAACCTCATCCTCCAACCATCGTAACCCACATGGGACGTACTTGTCCCAAAAGTACGGTTGTACCTCCCTAGAGGTACGACTACGATGAGAGGGCAACAAATAAGGTTTTATGATTCTTTTGGTTCATACCTGACATGTATTGCTTTTCTGAGCAATTGGCCTGTGGAGGCCGATAATATCATATCAAAATCAATAAAGTGTTGATTCCTACTTCAGGATACTCCATGACCTCACATAAAATTCATACCGTACATGACTTAAGGTTCAGTTACAATAGCAATGACAGTGGTTTTCTCTTCAGAATTGAGTCAACTCACAAAGTCTACCTTAAGTATGCAGTTTCAAAGAATAAGCATGCAAAACAGACAATCACGAGTTAATTAATCCTACACGTAAACAGGTATGCCAATTAAACTACTTGATTCTTTCTAGAATGAGTCTAACCACAAAATTTACATTAAGCATGCAATTTCAAAAGAATCAAAATGAGTAAAACTCTGACCAGCCAATACTTTTTCAGATAAGCAGGTATGTAAAATAACTATTATATCTCAGAAGTCTTATTTTATTTTGTTCATACAAACTTTTCGTGCGACTTTCCCCTACCTCGGGATGTCGTGCAGCTGCGTGCGTCTACGCGTGTAGATGATACGAGGCTCAGGCCGTGGAGCCAGAGCGGGGGTCCGATGCGAGGTCTGCAACAGTGCTACGTTAATTATCATGTGAAGAAGTAGAAAAACAAGCTTGCCAATAGAAAAAGAGAGAGGCAGCAGGGGTGTGACCCTGCTGGCCGAAAACAGACAAGCGACAGGGGACAAGCCCCTGCCTGCCGACAATAGCGGGGCGACACGGGATGAGCCCCTGTCGAAAATAGCGTGGCGGTAGGGGGCCAGCCCCTGCCGACAGCAACGAGGCGACAGGGGTCCAGCCCTTGCCGACAGCAACGAGGCGACAGGGGTCCAGCCCCTGCCGACAGCAACGAAGCAGCAGGGGCTGAGCCCCTGCCGACAACCATCAAGTGATAGGGGCTGAGCCCCTGCCGACAGCACCGAGGTGGCAAGGGGGCAGCCCCTGCCTACAACACCGAGGTGGCAGGGGGGCAGCCCCTGCGACGGCACGAAGTGGCAGGGGCTGAGCCCCTGCCAACAGCACAGGACGGCAGGGGGACAGCCCCTGTCGACGGCCACAAAGTGGCAGGGGCTGCGCCCCTGCCAACAGCACGAAGTGGCAAGGGCTGAGCCCCTGCCGACAGCACAAAGTGGCAGGGGCTGAGCCCCTGTCGACAGCACAGGACGGTAGAGGGGCCAGCCCCTGCCGACGGCCACAAAGTGGCAGGGGCTGAGCCTTTGCCGACAGCACAGGACGGCAGGGGGGCCAGCCCTTGCCGATGGCCACAAAGTGGCAGGGGCTGCGCCCCTGCCAACAGCACGAAGTGGCAAGGGCTGAGCCCCTGCCGACAGCAACGAAGCAGCAGGGGCTGAGCCCCTGCCGAAAACCATCAAGTGACAGGGGCTGAGCCCCTGCCGACAGCACCGAGGTGGCAGGGGGGCAGCCCCTGCCGACGTTACGAAGTGGTAGGGGCCGAGCCCCTGCCGACAGCACAGGACGGCAGGGGGGCCAGCCCCTGCCGACAGCACAGGACGGCAGGGGGGCCAGCCCTTGTCGACGGCCACAAAGTGGCAGGGGCTGCGTCCCTGCCAACAGCACAAAGTGGCAGGGGCTGAGCCCCTGTCGACAGCACAGGACGGTAGAGGGGCCAGCCCCTGCCGACGACCACAAAGTGGCAGGGGCTGAGCCTTTGCCGACAGCACAGGACGGCAAAGGGGCCAGCCCCTGCCGATGGCCACAAAGTGGCAGGGGCTGCGCCTCTGCCAACAGCATGAAGTGGCAAGGGCTGAGCCCCTGTCGACAGCACAGGACGGCAAGGGGGCCAGCCCCTGCCGACGACCACAAAGTGGCAGGGGTTGCGCCCCTGCCAACAGCACAAAGTGGCAGGGGTTGCGCCCCTGCCAACAGCACGAAGTGGCAGGGGCTGAGCCTTTGCCGACATCACAAAGTGGCAGGGGCTGAGCCCCTGCCGACAACACAGAACGGCAGGGGGGTCAGCCCCTGCCGACGACCACAAAGTGGCACGGGCTGAGCCCCTGCCAACAGCACGAAGTGGCAAGGGCTGAGCCTCTGCCGACAGCACGAAGTGGCAGGGGCTGAGCCCCTGCCGACCGCACAGGACGGCAGGTGGGCCAGCCCCTGCCGACAACCACAAAGTGGCAGGGGGTGAGCCCCTGCCGACAGCACAAAGTGGCAGGGGCTGAGCCTCTGCCGACAACGCGAAGGGGGCAGGAAAAAGGGGTGTTGCAGGGGCGACAGGTCCCCTGCCGGCACTCCGGTGAATCTCAGAGGGAAAAGGGGACTACAGAGGACCCGTAGGCCACCTGTCAGGCCCCGGATGGGCACAGGGGGTGGTGGGAGGCCTCGGTAGGGGCTGTGAGCAACCTGTCGGCCTCCCGACGAAGTGACAGGGAGGGGGTGAGGAAGAGAAGAGGGAGGAGAAGAGGGTGGCGTACCTGGGAGTGGTGGCCGGCGTCGGCGGCGTGCGGAGAAGGGAGGAGATCAACGCAAATGGGGGGCGAGGGCTGCGAGAGGGAGGCGTGACTCCCCTTGCCCTCCAACGCTTCTCTTAAAGGCACAGGCGGCAACCGAATGGGGAAACCCTCGATGGGTTTCCCTAATTCACCCGGTACCGAAGGGGAGGAGGAGCGGCGCTCGAAAGCTCGGGTTACTTAAAACCCTAAAAAAAAAAGGGGCCCGGGTCGGGTCCGGACCTGACCCGGCCCGGGTCCAAACAAATTTTTTTTTTTTTAAATGGGGTTTTACACCAAGTCAAATAATTATTGGTATTCAATTTTTCATAAACGAGCTGCCCAAGAAAATTAGAGGAAAGCCCCGAGTTAGCTGAACTGTTCATTTGCAAGCTTATGACAGAGAACAACTTTTGTGGCAGGAACCTGCACACAAAGGAGAGGTTGTCATGACTCACGACAGAATTATGAAGAATCAAGTGAGAGGAAAACAGCTTTACGTCGGTAGATCTGTGTAGGGTTCAGATCTGACTCAATCAATGAGAAAACATAGACAAAGACAGATGAAAGTAGGTAAAAATGAATGTAGGAACTCAGCTTATGCGTGCTTGAGCAAATGAATTACGATGAGGAAACTCATATGAGAAAATGAAGCGTGATACAGAGGGAACACGCAGCTGACGTGATTAGAAGATGTTCACGTGACAAGAACAAATTTCGTGAAATAAAACCAAAAGACTCGTATGAATAAAGAAGACGTGAAACAGGGAAAACACGGTTGACGTGAACAAGTGGTGTTCACATGACCAGGGTGTTCACGTGACCAAAGTTGGGTGCGTGGAGTGAAGAAAATAAAAAGAAACTTGCGTGACCAGACGAGTTTCTTGAAACCAGGAGTCACGTGAGACAAAAAAATCTGACGACAAGAAGACAAAGAACGCAGCTTTAGTCACATGAAACAGGAGAAATAAAACCTGATGGCGAGAAAACTGAGTCGCGTGATGGCGAGAGGAGAAGACGCGTGAAGCCTTTGTGTGAGACAGGAAGGAGAAAAAGTCTGACGACGAGGACACAGCTTTTCCCGGTTCCGATGAAGGCCCTTTTTATGCCCAAAGAAGTTGATGCTCTGATATCATGATAAAACTGCTGCAAGAATCGAGAAATGAGGAGAGAGAGAGAGAGGAGAAAGAGAACTCAGGTGCTCGTTGAGAATCGGCAGCCACTCTAATCTTGATTGGCTGCACTAAAACATTGTTAAGTTTAATAGGCTTAAAACTTCTTTTGCATGGACAAAACTGCCCTGCATTAGTAATACAAATTACATAAATATACACGTGATATGGATCCTCTACTGGATCCATATCTGATCCATATTCTAATAATAGATTTGTGTCTTATGAGTCTTTTTCACCACATTTTAGAGCTTGTTTATTAGCTATCCACTATTTTTATGAACTGTCTCATTATAATGATGCTAAACAATATGCACATTGGAATGAAGCTATGGAACATTAACTTAATGCACGTAAGAAAGCTCAAACTTGAGAAATTATTAATCCTCAAAGAAAGAAATCCATAGGATATAGGTGGGTTTTTAAATTAAAAACAAAAAGTAATGGCTCCTTAGAAAGATATAAGGCTAGATTGGTAGCCAAAGGATATGCACAAGAGTATGGGGTAGATTATGATGAGATGTTTGTCCCGGTAGCTCGAATGACAAGTGTTCGGGCTCTTATTGCAATTGGTTCTATTAAAAAATGGCATATTTATTAACTTAATGTTAAAAATGTTTTTTTTAATGGAGATCTTAGTGAAGAAGTTTATATGGATCCTCCTCTTGGCATGAATTTAAATGAAAAAGTTTTGAAACTAAAAAAAACATTATATGGTCTTAGACAAACTTTCAAGGCTTGGTATGACAAATTTAGCAATGTATTAATTAATCTAGGTTTTGTCTTTTGTTATACTAACACTGCTCTCTTTGTTAAGAAAACAGGTGATTCTATTGTAATTCTTCTCTTTTATGTTGATGATATGATCATCACGGGAAGTGATAAAAAGGTAGTAAATGACATTAAGTCTATATTAAAGAAAACTTTTGATATGTCTGACTTGGGTTTTTTGAGATACTTTTTAGGTATTGAGGTGGCTTATTCATCTCAAGGATACATTCTATGCCAAATGAAACTGGCCGTGGACATCTGCACTAAGTCGAGGATTTCAAATGAAAAGAAAGTAGACACTTCTGAAGTTATAAATGCTAAATTAAGATTTGAGGATGGTGTTCTACTTGATGATCCTACTCCTTATCATCAATTAATTGGATCTCTTACCTACTTATCCATCACCCGACTGGATATTGCTCATGCGGTTCATACAGCAAGCCAGTCTCAGCATGCTCCTACGATAGTTCATATGGCCGCTGTCATGAGAATTGTGCGTTACATCAAGAACATCATCCCAAAAAGACTTTTTTTATCCTCTTCATCTTTTGACTTAACTGCTTATACTAATGCAGATTGAATAAGTAATCCCAATGATCGAATCTCAACTGTTGGTTTTTGCATTTTCTTAGGGGATTCACTTATTTCTTGGAGGTGCAAGAAGCAGCAAAAAGTTTCTTTGTCATCCACAGAAGCTGAATATCGTGTCATGGAAACTACAATCATAGAAATTGTATGGCTTAGAAGTCTTCTCTATGATATGGGAATTCTTATCTCAACTCCCTCGAAGATGTGTTGTGACAACAAGAGTGTGATCTACATTTCAAGCAACCATACTTTCCATCAGAGTACCAAGCATATTGAAATGGTCCGTCACTATGTTCGAGATGAATACCTCAAGGAAACTATTACATTACCTTATGTCACATCAGAATAGTAGTTGGTTGACTTCACTAAAAGGCTTCTAACTCCTCATTTTTTGTTTCTCCTTGGCAAACTTTGGGTTTTCTCCCCCTAAAGTTTGGGAAGGGGTGTTATATATATATATATATATATATATATATATATATATATATATATATATATATATATATATATATATATATATATATATATATATTCTTGGTATATTTGTATCAAAATACTTGATAGGGGTATTTTGGTTATTTCATTGCACATTTTATTTTTCATAGGATTTTCTTTTTCTTTTTTTTATTTTGCTCTTTTTATTTTTTTAAAATTCATTGTAAAGGAACCATTGGGGACCCCGCTATTATAGTCGTTGGGGCTCCCAAACGACTATAATGGGAGTCCCAATGGTCCCCCTCTTACTGCGCTCCTTTTTCTTATAAAGAGAGGGCCTTTCCCTCATGTAAAGTATCTTGTCCAATCCCTTTTACTTGTTAATAATATTTCTTTTTGCCTTTTGGCATTCACCCTATAGTGGGTTTGTGCATTTTGCACATTAAGTGCTTGTGATTTTCGGTTCTTTATTGAGCATTTGTATTTCCGTATATCTCATTACATAGTCAATATAGAGAGCCATTGGGACCCCAACGACTCTCTCTTGAGCCTCTTCTCATGTGTATAAATACGAGGCAAAACCCTACCACAATGTATGCTTACATGTTTTGAGATCATTAAAATATTACTTTTTTATCTCCTGTTCTTGTCCCTCTAGTGGGTGCTTGTGAGTGAACCTATTTGTGGTTCTTTGTCTATTCATTTTGGTGTTTTGATGGAACTATTTGAGTGTCTGCTTTATTGATTTTGTAAATATCTTTAAGAAACCTCATTTTCTATCATGGTAGCAGAGCTTAGTGATCAAGATGAAATTATTTTTGGTGCATTGAGAAGTGTGACACCCTAAATTTAAAAGTGTTGAAGCTCTCTTGTAATCTCTATTCAAGTGTTAATAAGATCGCAATTGTGTTTCAAGTGATAGAATGGTGGTGCTTGCTTGGTGAAGGAGTGTTCGTGCCCTTGATCGGTGGCCTTTGCTTGATGGTGGAGTGCTCTTGATTTCCACTTTTGCTCTTATTCTTTCCTCTCTTCTTTATCTCCTTCTCTCTACTCTTTTGCTTTATCTTTGCCCTTGTAAAAATAGATGACAATGAAAATGTCACCATAAAACCCATCAAGCCCAATGATTCAAACTATGTAACATGAACTTCAATTATAAAGCACCTCGTATGGGGAAAAGGGTTGTGGTAGTGGATGTGATCGATTAGGAAACCAAACTAATGCTTACTAAGATAAAAGGAGAAAAAGAAGTATCTCTTACGAAGGTAAAAAAGACCAATTTGATAGTCACTTATGAGAAAAAAATAAAGAGTGGAGAATGGGTCATGCCAAGATTATGTCTTGCCTCATTAGTAGTATCGATATCAAGAAGTGTTCGAGTCTAGCTAAATTTGAACATGCAAATAAAGCATAAAACTATCTTAAGAGAATGTATTCTCTTAAAGATATTGCTCGCATATGCAATATCTTTGGGGTCTTGGGTCCAAAAATTTCATAAATTTTAATTCTCATAAAAAAAAAAATCAAAAAGAAGATGATCCAACAGCCTATTCTTAGCAAATAAAACATGTTGAACACATCTGTGGGGTCTGATTTGCACAACATGACAACATTGAAAATCAGCACTTATTCCACACCTTATAGGTGGTAGGACAAACAAATCTCTCTCTTATATATAGATATAGGGAGAGAGAGAGGAGAGAGAGAGAAAGGACTAGCTGCCTACAGCTCTCCCTGCACACACATCAAAGTTGTGAAATAGACTTTTAGTGGCAGTTAGCACCTGCCACTAAAAGGTGTTTTTGAACGTGCAATTTATGCTCGGGTGCCGTCCATCATCCGCGATGGACGGCGCTGGGGAGTAGGCTACCATAGGCAACTACTCTCAATCTATCTATCTATATATAATGCACATACATATGGGTCCATATTTGGTGCTACTGAAGGCATGGAAAAACACCTTTTCATATTTTTTAGATTTTTTTTATAGATTGAACCTTAAGAATGTGATCTACAAGGTTTGTTAGTAGAAAAAGAGTTTTAAATCATGTAAGCAGGGTTTTTTAATAGCTTAAAAAATCAACAGCCCACAATGCACTAAAATTTCATGACTCAAAATTATATTTTTAGATCAAAATAGCATAGTCCAAGGTTTGATCATTAGCAAAGAAACTATGCTGAATACATCTATGTGATTAGATTGAGTCGATAAAGCTTGAACCTATGATTTCCATGTCATCAATTAGCAAACATTTAAACTAAGGAAACTCTATCACATGCCCTTGAATCTACAGGAGACAGACTTGGTGATGGCAAGAGCTTCCCAGTCACTTATCACGATGGCAATTAAAAGGATGTCAGTAGCACACAAGCAAATATTACCTCCTGTACCCGATAATACTATCCAACCATGAAGCTTGTCATACCAACTAATAAGTAACAAAACTACATAATTTAACTTGATTACAAAGAAATGAAATTAATTATGAGAGAAGAGAAGCAGGTATACCTATCAAGCATTGCTGGACAAAAAGTGCCTAAGAGAATGAAAATGCCGTTCATCTATGAATAGATTAAGAGAGAAATCAAGCTATACCTCATGAATAGCTGTGTCCATTGAAGATGCAACTTCTGAATCCAGAAATAGTGGTTTACCAGATATGTAGAAGTCCATGATTGCTGCAAAAATTTCAGGTTTCAAGATGTCCCAAGAAGATTCCTCAGATTTTGTTACTGTCACGAAATCTGATCCAAAGAATACTCGTGATACCCCTGGAGTTGGAACGCTATGGATTAACTGAGAGAATCAAACTAGTGACATAAATGCCATTTCCTAAACTAAGAGAACAAGCCAAACAAAAAAATTGCATCGTCCCTTTGTTCTTTTCTTGAACAAACAGTTAAATTTCAAGGTCAGTGAAATAATGTGTGCTAAAGACCATGACCATATAAAAGAGGAAAAGATTCTGACATATTATTTGAAAAAGAATCGCTTACAAATGTTGTCATGTGAACACTTCACTACACAAGCGTACTTGGTGTATGATGTCATACAACATTAACATTAGACATACCACGGCACTGCAAATTTGCATCCATGGTAAACACTGTAAATTTCAACCATGATTTTCTACGGTTCTGATCATTCTGGCACTTTTTTTTCCTCAAAAATTGTCATTGACATGAGAAAATTTGTATTTTTTTAATTGAACATGGGACTTGGTAACTTGCAATTTGAACAATAATAATTTGGAGATGAATGATCTTATATGCACATACATTCTCAAATTCAATTGAATCACTGTGTGAATTATGAACTTGAGTAACTTTGTTTTCAATCAAATAGTTTTGGATATTGGCCATGAAACATAATTAGCCAAAATACATAACAGTAAAATTTTCCAATCTTATCAGAAAAAAGAAATTTTGTGAATAAAACAAGGGTATCCTGTGTCATTTGACTCAAAAAATGATTCACTACTTTAAAAGAATATGTATAACGGCAATATGTTCAGATTAGTGACACAAAAATCTTCATGTCATTAATCAATATGAAAATAATTCTAGCAACCAAGGGCATCTCATGCCTAAGGAGTTTCTGCAGACATTGTTTAAGGACAACAGGGTAAGGCTCAACACATGCGTGCATGCACACACTCGCACATGCACAAAAAACAGCAAGCAATAATTGGGTGTCAGGCATTGCTTTGCCTGGCTCGCTCAAGGCATGTATAGGTCACTTAGAATCAGGGCTGCCAGTGGATTGGATATGTATTGGGTATTCAGCTCGATCTAAACCCTAATTATCAACCTGAGTATTACACACATAGCATCCGGGCTTCCATTTACTTGACCCGACAGAACCCACATCCAACTACATATAATTTGGGCAGGTTCGGGTGCACCCAAAATCGGACATCTGACCCATGACAGACTGCACAGAATTGCCCAAGATTACAAAATGTCACAGATATCACTAGGATTTTGAAATTCTCACAATTTTTTCACATGCCACAAAGATCTTGATACTATCACAAGATTTTTCAAAATATTTCTTGTCTACAATATATTGTGATAAAACAATGATATAATCACAGTTTTGTACTTCTTTACTTTAAATTTTTACATGTTTTTATTATTTTCTTATATTTTTACTTAAAAAATCTACAATGTGTTTCTCAGTATTTCCCAAGGAAAACAAAAACTACAATTAATCACAAGATTTCCATTTCTCCTTGCTAAGAAAATCATGAGAATGAGATCTATGACTATGGTAATTGAAAAAGAAAAAAAGAAGACATGAAAATAAAAAATAGTTTATTTAGAAAAACTGTATGAAAATTGATATCTAAATATTTGAGATCACACCATTCTATAGAATCTATACCTCCACCATGCATAACTAGTTAACTTAAAGCACAAGTGTAATACTTATTACTAAAAAGATTGGCTCAAAAAAGAGTAGAAAAGGTCACGAATTGTTAAAATATATGTACTCATGTATGTATGTATATATATATATATATATATATATATATCATACCCGATTAAGGGTATTTTTGTAATTCTGCCCAATAGGGGCATATTAGTCTTTTCCATCTGTTTTCCTCTTTTTCTTTTTCCTTATTTTTATTTTTTGTTTTTTTTATACATGCATTAAATGCATGTTGCATTGGGGGTCCCAACCAAGAGTCGTTTGACCAGAGTTACCGGAAGCGCCTGGGCGCATGGGGAAGCGTGCTTCCCCGAAACGCGTTTTGAAAACGTGAAACGTCGTGCTTTCGAAACGTATAGGGAAGCACATTTTTTTAAGGAAGCGCACCTATCAAAAATGGGAAGCATGTTTCCCTTTTATGGGAAACACGCTTCCCCTTCGCTTTCCCATTTTTCATTTCTTTTTTTCGCTTTCGGTTTGCTTCCGAGACGGTTCGTAATTTTCTTCTAAGTCATCCCAGGCTTCCCGCTTCCTAAATTTTTGAAAGTGCCTTGCTTCCTGCTCCTGCTTCCCGTATCACTTTCCGCTCCCGCTTTCTCGACTGGTAACTCTCCGTTGGACCCCCAACTGACACAAATGTAACCGTTGGGGGCCCAACGACTCCTTGTTGGGCCTCCCAATGCCCACTCCCTCTCCTTTTACTCTCTCTCTCTCTCACTATCTTGCCTATAAATAAAGGTGTCGACCCCTTGGTAATGTAAGGCTTTTTCAAGCCCTTTTGCTTATAAGATTGTTCTTTCTAGCAAGGCCTTGTTGGCTTTTGTCTTTGTCCATTGTGGACTTGTTCTTTGCATCTTGTTTGTGAATGTCCATTATAGGGCATTGTTTTTATTTTTGTGTATTTTATTTTATGGTATCAGAGCAAGGTTGTGCTCTTATTTTCTTTTAGTTTGATCCATACTTGTGTTCCCTTGTAAGTTGGCATCTCTCTTCTAGTTTCTCCTATTTCTATTTCACCATGGAAGGTAAACATAAGATTGACCTTACCTTCAAGCTAAATGGTACTAATTACTTGGTATGGGCATCCGCCATGGAGAACAACCTCAAAGGCAAAAAACTTTGAGGCTATGTGATGGGCACCATTCTCAAACCACAACTACAACTCACCAAAATGAGGGAGGCCAAGAAAAAGCATTAGAAGGAGGAGCCCGAATTAAAGTCATTGAAGATCACCAATTGTTGATTGAAGATTGGGAGAGCAAGCATGCAAAAATACTTGCATGGTTTATGAATAATGTGGAATTAAAAAATTGTGCAAATATTGTTAAATTTTGCAAGGCCAACGAAGCATGGTTCTTCATGAAAGGTATGTACACTCAAAAGGACCTCGCCAGATAAATTTTTTTCAAAGAAAAGATTCACACCATTAAACAAGGGGACATGAGTGTCTGTGATTACTTTAGCTCTCTTAGTCCCTTGATGAGCTATCCCTCCTAGAACCCAAATGGGTGGATAGTGAGGATGTTGAACTTAGAAGGCAACAAATAGAAAAAGAATACTTTTTTCAATTTTTGCATGAGCTTACACTGGATTATGAGCAAGTTAGATCTTCTCTCCTCCATAGATCTAAGACTCTTCCCCTAGAAGATGTTGTTGCCGAAATATGCCAAAAAGAAACCCGTCTTGGCATGGTTAAGAGGGGAGATGAAGTCTTAGCCATTTCCAAACACGAAAACCATGTTAAGACTTATAAGCCTCCTCATTTTGGAAAACAAAATACCTATAATGAAAACTATAAGAAAGTCATATGTCATTATTGTCAAGAACCGGGTCACATAAGGCCCAACTGTCCAAGAATAAATGAAGCTCCAAAACCAAAAGTTGCTTCTGTTGAAGAAAGCACACCAAGGAAGGAAGATTCAACAAAAGAAAAGAATTCATTTTCTCTTGCTCAGCTATCTGAGGCAGTTCAATTACTACTCGAATCTCCATCTACATTGGGTGTCGCCATTGGCTCCTCTCTTCCAGGTATGTCCTCTTGGATTCTTGACTCCGGAGCATCCTTTCATATGACTCCTCATGAGAATGGGTTATCCGACTTATGTCCTAATTCAAAAACCTCTTATGTTTCAACTGCCGATGGCACGCCTTTACAAATTAAGAGTTTTGGAACGCCAAATGTGAGGGTGGTACCTCAACTAAATTTGAATCTTTTTCTTGTTTCTCAAATATGTGATCATGAATGTGAAATCTCCTTCTTAAGTAAAGGTTGCTCTATACAGAAACTTTGGTCCGGGAAGCAGATTGGGCAAGGCCATAGGAGGGGAGATCTCTATTACATGAGCAACTTGAAACTTCCTACCAACTCCTTTTGTAACTATGTCCAAGATAAAAACATTGAAACTTGGCATCAAAGACTTAGACATCCAAGCTTCTAAAAAATGTATTCTTTTCCTTTTGGAAAGAAATTTTGTAATGAGAAACACTTTGTTTGCAAGAATTGTATCTTTTAAAAGATGAAATCTATTCTTTTTCCAAATAGAACGTTTTTTGACAAAAAGACCATTTGAATTAGTTCATTCGGATGTTTGAGGCCCTTCTCTGGTCATATCGAAAGGTGGATGCTCCTATTATGTTACTTTCATTGATGACTTTACTAGATATATATGGATTTATTTTCTTAACCTAAAATCCGATGTCTTCGCCTTTTTAAGAAATTTCATATGATTGTCAAAAATCAATTTTTAAGTATTATATCTATTCTTAGAACCGATTTGGGTGGAGAATATCTATCAAATTAATTTCAAAAGTACTTAGAAACAAATGGAATTTGTCATCAAAAATTTTGTCCTAGAACTCTTCAACAAAATGGTTTAGCCGAAAGAAAACATAGACACATTATGGAAACCACTAGGACACTTCTTATTTCTAAAGAAATTCATAAAAGTTATTGGGCTGAAGCAGCCTTTAACATCAACCTATTTGATAAATAGAATGATATCTTCATCCTTGGAAAATACATCCCTATATGAAAAACTATTTGAAAGAACTCCCGATTTTAATAGATTAAGATTTTTTTGTTCTAAATGCTTTGTTCTTTCACATAAAAGAGATAAATTGTCTCCAAAAGCTATTGAGTGTGTATTCTTAGGATATGGAGAAAATAAAAAGGATTTAGATGCTTCGACCCCAAAAGCAACAAATTATATGTTTCTAAAGATACAACCTTTTTAGAAAATGAAAATGGGTTTGAGAAAACTAAAGATATTGATGAAAGCGAATATGCTTTCTTATTTGATCTTCTTCCTCAAGAAGAAATGACTCTTCAAGAAGAGGTATTTTCTAGTGATAATTTGTTAAATGACCAAGATGGCATTCCTCTCAACAATGTTGAAAACGAAAGCGAAAATGATGTCATTGATAGTAGACTAATTCAAGCTTATGCCCAGCGTGACCAACAAGTTCCCATAAATGCTTTAGAAAAATACTCCCAAGGGTCCAACATAGAAGAAACCTCTTTAAGAAGATCCAGTCGAGTCTCCAATCCTCCTAATAGGTTTGCCTCCTATGAGTCTTTAACACCAAAATATAGGTCATGCCTATTTGCGTTACACTCATTCCATGAACCATCTTACTATAATGAAGCCAAAAATATTCCCCAGTGGGTCGAAGCCATGAACTTGGAACTTAGTGCTCTTGAAAAAGCAAAAACTTGAGAAATAACCTTGTTGCCCACTGGAAAGAAATCAATTGGGTGTAGATGGGTCTATAAAGTCAAAACTAAGAGTGATGGGTCATTAGAACGCTACAAGACTCGACTAGTAGCAAAAGGATACGCTCAAGAATACGGTATTGACTATGAGAAAACTTTCACTCCCTTAGTTAGGATGACCAGTGTTAAGACCCTTATTGTTGTTGCTTCTGTTAAAAATTTGCCTATCTATCAATTATATGTTAAGAATGCATTCTTAAATGGAGAACTAAATGAAGAAGTTTACATGGATCCTCCGCCAGGAGTGTGTATTGGTAATGATAAAATTCTCAAACTTAACAAAGCCTTATATGGGTTAAAGCGAGCTTCATAGGCTTGGCATGATAAATTTAGTAACGTAATGTCAAGTTTGAATTTTTGCTCTTGCTATACTAACACTGCTTTGTTTGTGAAAAGTGCAGGGTCTTCAGTTGTTATTCTCTTGCTTTATGTTGATGATATGATCATCACTGGAAGTAATGAGCAAGGGATTAATGATATTAAGAAAGTTCTGAAAGAAAATTTTGACATGTCTGTACTCTCCTCGGGGGTACATTCTCTCTCAGATGAAACTTGTAGCTGACATTTGTTTAAAGTTTGGCATCACAGATGACAAGAAGACAAAAACCCCTGAAGTTATCAATGCCAAGCTGAGGTTGGAAGATGGAACTCTTCTTGAAGATCCCACTCCCTATCGCCAACTTGTTGGGTCTCTGATATACTTATCCATCACTCGGCCAGACATAGCTCATGCAGTTCACTCCGCCCGTCAGTTTCAACATGCACCTACAACCGTGCACATGAGTGCAATCTTAAGAATCATCAGATACATTAAAAATACTATAACTAAGGGAGTTTTTATTTCCTCTTCTTCATCAGTTAATTTAATTGCCTATACTGATTGGAGAGGAAATCCCAATGATAGAGTCTCAACTACTGGTTTTTGTATATTCTTAGGTGATTATGATTTTCTGGAGATGCAAGAAACAGTACAAAATATCGTTGTCCTCAATGGAAGCAGAATATTGTGCAATGACTACTACAACCATGGAGCTTGTGTGGCTTAGAAGTCTCCTCAGTAATATGGGCATAATCATCTCTACACCTTCGAAGATGTGTTGTGACAATAAAAGTGCAATTTATATCACAAGCAACCACACCTTCCATGAGCGTACTAAACATATTGAGATGGACTACCACTATGTTCGTGATGAATATCTAAGAGAGACTATAGCTTTGCCGTACGTTACATCTGAGTACCAGTTGGCAGACTTCTTCACCAAGGCTCTTGTTGCTTCACGTTTTATATTTCTTCTCAATAAGCTTTCGGTCATGTCCCCGTAAAGATTGAGGGAGGGTGTTAAAATATATGTACTCATGTGTATATATATAAATATATATACTAATATCCCATTATACCCAATTAAGGGTATTTTTGTAATTCTGCCCAATAGGGGCATATTAGTATTTTCCAGCTTTTTTTCTTTTTTTCTCTTTTTTCTTTTTTCTTTTTTCTTTTCTTATTTTTATTTTCTCTTTTTAAATTTTTATACATGCATTAAATGCATGTTGCATTGGGGGTCCCAACCAAGAGTCGTTGGACCCCCAACAGTCACAAATGTTGTTAAAATATATAAATATACATGTATTTTAACTGCAATACCCAACAAAGGTATTTCAGTCTTTTCACTGTAATAGGTGTCAGCCCATCAGGGGCTGACAACCCTTTTTCACCTTTTTATTTTTTGTTTTTTATATTTTTTTGTTTTTGACTGTTGGGCCAGCTCCAATATAGATGTTGGAGTTGCTCCCAACAGTCATAAATATGACCATTGGGAGCAGCCCAACAACTTTATTGGCTGCCCCCTTTAGCCTCTTATATTATAAATAGGCCTCATGGCCTTTGTATTATTTCATCGCTCTTTTTTAAGAGAGTTTTGTATGCAATATACTTTCTCATTTGACCCTTGTGTGGGTGGTGTGATTACTTGATTGAGGTGTGTGTTCTTGTATATTCATCGAATTCAATCCACTTCATTACATGGTATCAGAGCTTGGGTGTTCCAAAAGCCATTTTTAGAGAAGATCGTGACAATATCAAGAGGAGGATCGTGAGCTTGGAAAAATACAATAAATCATGAATTGTTGCATCGGGAAGCGAAGCACTTCAAAAAAAAGTTTTGTATTTTCTTCCTCTTTCTTTTTCTCTCTCTCTCTATCCACTTGTTGTAAATGGAGAATGAGAGGGAGGTAATAGTCCTCATTCTCATACGCCTAAATGACACAAACTATGTGATGTGGGCATCCATAGTAAAACATAAAATATGGGAAAAGGGACTTTGAAGATTGGTTGACGGCACCGAAAAGGAGCCTAAACTCATTCTTACAAAAACCGAGAATGGAAAAGAAATTGCGCTTCAAGGAGAGAAAATGGCTAAAGTCGATCGTTTCCGACTATGAGAAAAGATGGAAGGAATAGAGGATGGGTCATTTCAAAATTATTGGATGGCTCATCAATAGTGTGGACATCTACAAGTGTTCTAGTTTGGCGAAGTTTGACTTTGCTAGTGATGCATGGAAATACCTTAAAGCCATGTACAGTCTTAAAGATATCGCACATATATGTAACGTCGAAAAAAGTAAGGACAATGACTCAAGAAGAGATGAGCATAAGAGAATACTACAATGCTCTCTCTCTCCTTTGGGATGAATTGGCTCTTCTTGAACCAAAGTGACATTGCCCACAAGATGTTGAACTCCGCAAAAATCAAATCAAAGCGGAGCATTTCTATCAATTCATAAATGGGCTTAGGCCCGAATTTGAAGGAACTAAATATGCTTTTCTTCATAGAGGAGGGGTCCCCTCCATAGTTGAAACTCTTAAAGAATTAACGATGGAAGAAAATAGATTGAAAAAGCCATCCACTTCTAAAGATGAAGAATCCATGCTTGCTATGTCAAAGCCCGAAAATCATACCAAGAGCTATAAACCACCTCATTTTTTAAGAAATAAGAATGGTAGAAATCTCAACTATGAAAAGAGAGGTGATCATGATTTTAAAAGGAGTGAAAAAATTATTTGTTATCATTGTTATGAATCGGGACACATCAAACATTTTTGTCTCAAAAGAAAGGAGGATCATAAAGAAGACAAAAGAGTAGCTTCGGTTGAAATGAGTGAAATGGATGACTCCAAATGTGGCTCGCTCTTTTTAGCTCAACTAATGGAGGCACTACAACCTATGCTTGAAGCTCAAGCTACTTCTTATTTGGGAGCGGTCATATCTAAAGTGACAGCCATGGTAAGACCTTTTGGATCCTTGACTCTGGTGTTTCATTTTATATGAGTCTATATTGACCGAATGCAAGTTTAATCCAAATGATTCCTATGTTTCAACCGCCGATGACACATCTTTGAAAATTAAAAGTTTTGGTATTTATCAAAAAACACTTATTTTTCACATACCAAACATTAGAGTAGTACCAAAATTAAATTTAAATCTTTTATCGGTTTCTCAAATTGCGGATTATGGTTACAAAAAAGCTTTTTCATCTAATGATTGTGTGAAGGCTATAGAAGAGGAGATCTCTATGTCATGGACAATCTTGAATTACTAAAATAATTTTTTTGTAATTTTGTGGAAAAGAAAGATATAGAAATTTGGCACAAAAGACTAGGACACCCTAGTGTGACCAAATCACAATTGTTTTCATTTCTTTCAAATTGTAAAGAAAAAAAATTTGTATATGAAGATTGCATTCTTGGCAAAATGAAGTTTTTACCTTTTGGACCAAGACACCTTATAACTAAGAATCCGTTTGAATTAGTGTATTCGGATGTATGGGGACCAGCTCCGGTCGTGTCCAAAGGAGGTGTTTCCTATTATGTTGTGTTTATAAACGATTACAGTAGACACTCTTGGATATTCTTTCTAAAATACAAATCAGAAGTATTTGATTGTTTTAAAAAAATTCATAGTTATATAAATAATCAATTTAAAACCAATATTCAGATCTTTAGAACTGATTCTGAGGGAGAATTTGTGTCAAAAGAATTTGAAAATTATCTTGACCTAAATGGGATTGTTCATCAAAAATCATGTTTATACACTTCTCAACAAAATGGACTTGCCGAAAGAAAGCACAGACACATTATTGAGACCACTAGAACACTTCTAGTATCTAGAAATGTTCCAAAAGATTTTTGGGTCGAAGCCACCCTTACGACGGTCTATTTGATAAATAGAATGCCTTTAAAAAATATTAAAAATGTCTCCCCTATTGAAAAACTTTGTAAAATGTATCCTGATTACAAAAGGTTGAGGGTCTTCGGGTGAAGTGTTTGTTACGACAATGAAGCCATACATGATACTTCAAGTACAAGGTTTTGATGATGAGCAAGTGGAATCAACTGCATTTCAGCTAAGGCTATAAAGAAATTGAAGAATTCAGTGAAGAATCTTTGAAGACTAGTGTGCAAATGTTTAATTCATTAAAAGTCTTAGATTCTTGTAAGAGCCTTACTTAGAGTGCATATTTAGGTTGCATTTCACCTTAAAAGTCTTTAGAAAAACTTTTCTAAAAAGAACCCTCATGAAAATCTTTTTTGAAAACTCTTTTTCGTAAATTTTCATGTTTATTAGTCGACCAATAGACTTACCAGTCGACTAATCCTTTCGCGCCATATTTTCTAAAAAGTCATTTTTGTCAAATTAGTCGACCGAAGGTTTTATCAGTCGACTGGACAGAATGTCTGTTTTCTGGAAAATTAGCAGCAGTCGACTAATGGTTTTATCAGTCGACTGAACAGAACATGTGTTTTCTGAAAATTTAGCAGCAGTCGACTAATGCTTTTTATCAGTCGACCGAATAGAATGTTTGTTTTTCATAAGATTTTAGCAGCAGTCGACTAAAAGATTTTTCAGTCTACTGATGATATTATCAGTCGACTAACTTTTTTCAAGTCGACTAAGTTTCAAAAGTTCAGATTTTCAAACGGCTCGATTAACAGATCAGTCGACCGACGATAACGGTCAGTCTACTAATAACTAACTATTAGTCGACTAACTGATGTTTCAGTCGACTAATTTTGTCGTTTTCCTGAAACTTCAAAAAGGCGTGTCTTTTCATTTTTCAAACGTTTTGATCGTTCGAAATGGACAGTTTTGACACCCTTTCATACTCTCAACGTATGAAAACTTTCAGCTATAAATATGAGTGCATTCTACACTCAAAAACAAAAAAATTCAATAGAATTATATTGAATTACTTCTTGCTTTTCACTCCTATTCATTCAAGTATTTGTTTTCTCACTCACGTGATATTTTCACTTCAGTTTTTCACTCAAATCACTTTGAGAGATAGTGAATTCGTGAGTAGAGTGTTTCAACAACCTCAAAAGCCAATTGCATCTCATTTGCATTCAAAAGGAAGGCTCATAGGTTGTATTGTAAGTTGTTATTTCTTTTCTATAAAAAGGACTCCTTTGTTTAAAGGAGTTGCTTGCTTTCAATAGGGTTGTTACTGAAAGTGGGACCAGTTATGGTCTGTGTGATCTTGTAGTTTACAAGGTTGATAGTGGAAAATCTCAAGCGGGTTTTGCTTGGAGACTGGATGTAGGTCGGGTTAGACCGAACCAGGATAAAATCTTGTGTTCTTTGTGTGTTTGCTTTGAGATTTGCAAAATCATTCTATATTCTGCAGAAAATTTTAAAAGCACTATTCACCCCCCTCTAGTGCTCGTTGCCTCGATCCTAGTGCACTTTCATTTGGTATCAGAGTACAGGTTTGCTATTACTTTGATTTGACCATCATCTAGCATGGCAACTACAACATCTCAGCACAAAGAAGGAAGCTCCTCTATTCGTCCTCCTCTCTTCGACGGAACAAACTATGGATACTAGAAAGTAAGAATGACAATATTCTTGCAATCCATGAATCTCGATATCTGGAGAGTTGTTTCTGAAAAGTACCAAACTCCATCAACTGATTTCAGCCGATGGACCGATGATGAAAAGAAGACTGCTTCACTGAATGCCAAAGCCATGAATGCATTATATTGTGGCGTTGACAAGGTAGAATTCAATCGCATCTCTCAATGCTCTACAACAAATGAAATTTGGCATACTCTTCTAGTAACTCACGAAGGTACGTCAAAGGTAAAGGAATCTAAAATTGCTTCTTTAGTTCATAAATTTGAATTGTTCAAAATGAAGCAAAATGAATCTATATCGGACATGGTAACTAGAATGACCGATATAACTAACACTTTGAAATCCCTTGGAAAAGAATATTCACAAGTGGATTTAGTCAGAAAGATTCTAAGGTGTTTAACTCCTGAATGGGAGAGAAAAACCACTGCTATTGAAGAAGCAAATGATCTCAATACTCTCACTCTTGAAGACTTATTTGGTAACCTAATGGCATATGAGGTCCAACTTCAAGACAGACAAGAAGAAGAGCCTAAGAAGAAATCTCTTGCTTTTAAGGCTACTTCTGACTCAGAAAATTCAGAAGAAGATGAAGATGAAGATGAAGATATTGCCCTCATCACAAGGCAATTCAGAAGATTCATCAAAAAGGGAAGATTTCAAAGAAAGGTAAAGAAAGCAAATTCTTCTATTCCCAATGAAGTCAAGTGCTTTAACTGCAAAAAGGCAGGACATATCAAGAAAGATTATCCTCTTCTCAAAATCAAGCCCAAGGACCAATTCAAGAAGAAAAAGGCATTTCAAGCATGTTGGGATGATAGTGACTCCTCTTCCGATGAAGAATCAAATAAAGAAGTCACCAACATGTGTTTTGTAGCACAAGAAGATTCGGTAAGTCAATTTGACTATGATGAGTTATTTGAAGCATTTAATGATTTATATGCTAAATTTAAGAGTCTTAGTTCTAAAAATAAAGAGTTAAAAACTGAAAATTTAACTCTTGACTCTCAAAATAAAGTGTTACTTCAAGAAATAGAAGATCTCAAGAAGGAAAATTTTTGCCAAGCACTTGAGATAAAAGAAATTGGAGTTAGAACCAATCTCTTACAAAAAGAAATATCTAGTCTTAAAGAAAAGTCAAATGATCTTCTTTCTATAGTGACCAAATTCACAAATGGTCAAGAGAATCTAGAAAAACTTCTTGGTTCTCAAAGATGCTCGGTTAATAAAACTGGATTGGGATATAGCTTCTTTGATACTCAAAATAGACCAAACTATGTGGTGAAAAATCAAAGACATTATTCTCAAACTTTTGTTCATAGAACTAAACTTTCTAGTTCTAATAGAAATGCATCTAGATATGATTATTCTAGACATGTTTATTCTAAATCCTTTTATAGAAAGAATATTTATTATCAAAGGAAACCAAAATCCAAATGGATATGGGTTCCTAAGACTAACTCTCATGGACCCGAAAATAGAAAGGGGTCAAATGCTCTGTTTTATGATTTTGTTGTAGGTACACAACATAAGGAGCAAATGGATATTGGACAGCGGTTGTTCCAAACATATGACTGGAAGGCCGGAGTTATTTTTCACCCTCCAAAATAAGGATGGAGGAACCGTCACCTTTGGTGACAATAACAAGGGAAAAGTGATAGGTATTGGTAATATTGGTAATCCAAAATTTCCCTTGATAGAAAATGTTCTTTTAGTAGATGGTTTAATGCATAATTTAATATCTATCAGTCAATTATGTGATAAAGGTTTTCATGTTTCTTTTAAAAATGATTTATACTTAATTTCTGATTTTCAATCTAAAAAGATCATTTTTAAAGGTAAAAGAAGAAGCAATGTGTATGAACTATATTTAGATGAATTACCCTCTTTTAATGAAAAATGTCTTATTGTTTCAAATAAAATTCAATGGTTATGGCACAAGAGACTTGGACATATTAACTTTAAAATTATTTCAAAATTATCCAAGAATGATCTTGTAAGAGGCCTACCTAGAATACCATATAAAAAGGATCACTTATGTGATGCTTGTCAAAGAGGTAAACAAATCAAGAGTTCTTTTAAAGCTAAAGATATAGTTTCAACAAAACGTCCTCTTGAACTTTTGCATTTAGATCTATTTGGACCATCTAGAATTCAAAGTTTGAATGGTAGCAAGTATGCTTTTGTTATAGTAGATGATTATTCTCGGTTTACATGGGTGATTTTTCTAAAAAGCAAAAATGATGCTTTTTCAGAATTTTCTAAACTTTGTAGAAGAATTACAAATGAAAAATCTACATCCATTATTAAAATTCGTAGTGATCATGGTGGTGAATTTGAAAATGAATCTTTTCTAAAGTTTTGTGATTTACATGGTATATCTCACAACTTTGCTTTTCCTAGAGCGGCTCTACAAAATGGAGTTGTTGAAAGAAAGAATAGAACTTTGCAAGAATGTGCTAGAACCATGCTTCAAGATAAAAACTTACCAAAATACTTTTGGGCTGAAGCAATTAATACAGCATGTTATGTTCTAAACAGTATTCTTATTCGACCAATTTTACATAAAACATGTTTTGAATTGTATTATGATCGTATACCAAAGATCTCATATTTCAAAATTTTTGGTAGTAAATGTTTCTTGTTAAATACCAAAGATAATCTTGATAAGTTTGATTCAAAATCAGATGAATCAATATTTCTTGGATATTCTTCTAGAAGTAAAACATATCGTATTTTCAATAAAAGAACATCTTGTATTGAAGAATCTTTACATGTTGCATTTGATGAGAATTGTGAGCAGGTTATACCTCTACGCGAAGAAGAAGCAATACTTCAAGAAGAACCCTTGATAGAGAATACTTTTCAAGAAAATATTCCTCTTCAACCAGTTTGGAAAGAAGTTCCTAATCATCCACATGAACAAGTTATTGGTGAAATAAAGAGTGGTGTCCAAACTAGAAGGCAGTTAGAAAAATATATTGCAAATGTTGCTTTCATATCTAAATTAGAACCAAAGAATATCAATGAGGCTTGCGTTGATGAATTTTGGCTTTTTGCCATGTCTGAAGAACTTAACCAATTTACTAGGAATGATGTTTGGGATCTAGTTGATAGACCAAAGGATCATCCGGTAATTGGAACAAGATGGGTCTTCCGAAATAAGCTGGATGAAAATGGTGAAATCATTCGTAACAAAGCAAGGCTAGTAGCACAAGGCTATAATCAAGAAGAAGGCATAGATTTTGATGAAACCTATGCACCAGTGGATCGATTAGAGTCAATTCGAATGATGCTTGCATTTGCTAGTTACATGAACTTCAAGTTATATCAAATTGATGTTAAGAGTGCATTCTTAAATGGACACATCAATGAAGAAGTTTATGTAGACCAACCTCCAGGCTTTGAAAATGAGAAATATCCAGAAAAAGTCTACAAATTGAAAAGAGCTTTGTATGGACTCAAACAAGCACCAAGAGCGTGGTATGAAAGACTACGAAATTTTCTAGAACAATCTGGTTTTTCCATTGGTCGGGTAGACTCCACTTTATTTATTAAAAATCTTAATTCAGATATTCTTATTGTGCAAATTTATGTTGATGACATAATATTTGGTTCTACTAATGATTCTCTTTGTAAAGAATTTGCTAAGGCTATACAGGAAGAGTTTGAAATGAGCTTGATGGGCGAATTAAACTACTTCCTTGGACTTCAAATAAAGCAAACTGAAGAAGGAATCTTCATCAATCAGGCTAAGTATACAAAAGAACTTCTCAAGAGATTTGGGATGGACTCATCGAAATCAAGAAGGAATCCTATGAGTACAACTACTTCTCTTTATAAAGATGAAAATGGTAAAAGTGTAGATACTAAGCTCTACAGAGGTATGATCGGATCTCTATTATACTTAACTGCTAGTCGACCTGATATTATGTTTAGTGTTTGTATGTGTGCAAGATTTCAAGCTAATCCAAAGGAATCTCATTTAACTGCAGTAAAACAAATTCTTCGTTATTTGAAAGATACTTCAGATTTCGGTTTGTTTTACCCAAAATCATCTTCCTTTGATTTAGTTTCATATAGTGATGCAGATTTTGCAGGAAGTAAATCTGATCGCAAGAGTACTAGTGGAACTTGTCATTTCTTAGAAAATTCCTTAGTCTCTTGGTTTAGTAAAAAGCAAAATTCAGTATCACTCTCAACAACTGAAGCAGAATATATAGCGGCTAGTTTAGCATGTTCACAAGTACTTTGGATGAAACAGACCTTAAAAGATTTTGGTTTGAATTACTCCACAACAACTATTTATTGTGATAACACTAGTGCTATAAATCTTTCGAAAAATCCTATTCAGCACTCAAGAACTAAGCATATTGAAGTTAGACATCATTTTTTAAGAGATCATGTGTTAAAAGGAGATATTTCGTTAAATTTTATTTCCACTAAAGAACAACATGCCGATATCTTCACTAAACCTCTTAAAAATGAAGATTTTATGAGAATTAGGAGAGATCTAGGTATTTGCTCATTTTTGGATTTATAAAAAATGCTGATTTTTGAACAAAATCTCAAAATCGCACTATATTAGTCGACCGATAAAATTCTAGTCGACTGGTGTTTTAAAATGTATCGCACCATATTAGTCGACCGATATATTTCTAGTCGACTGATGATATTTTTAAGAATAAGTCACACTTTTTAGTCGACCGATAAAGTTTTAGTCGACTAAATTTTTTTAAAAAAAATTTAAATGAAGGGACCCAACACCCCTTGGATTTGTTTTAAAAACCGTTTTTTTTAGGCATCGTTTCACTTCGTACCTTTTCGTTTTTTTTTTCTTAAAAAAAAAAAAATGAAACCCTTAAACCGAAAACCCCTCTTTCTCTTTTGCCTCTCTCTCTTCCGAAAAACCCTCGGAGTGCCGTTTGATTCCATCTTCACCGGGATTTTGTTGCCGTGACAAGGAGACGCCAGAATCTTCTGGTCGTGATCTTGAAACACCGAAATCCTCCTACAGTAACTGGCGCATCTTCAAAACACGTCGGAACCCTCTTGTGTGACAGTGCATTGCCGGAATCCCCTTGTGGCCGACTTCTCACTCACCGTCAGCCATTGTATCCTCATCTGGTTTTGTTTCACATCGCCGGACAGCGTTCTACTTCTGCCGAAAATCATTTGGAAGTCGTCATTGTTTTTGGTAACTCTATTTTTTTACCATGCCTCGTACGAAGTCTGCATCTGCAAAAGGTTTAGGTTCTCCTCCTCCTACACCTACTTCAAGACATGGTTTTTCACTAAGATTACTTCGCAATCCTCTTCTCTATGATACTTTTGGATCAATTTCTGCACTACCTATTTTACCAGGCCGAAATGTTCTATTTCACTTATTTTCTCGTTACAATATAAGAGAATTATTTTCTGGAATTTCACATCTTTTTGATGCTTGTGCAGATACCCTTCACTATCCGTTTCTTATTCACTTGTTTTACACGAATTTACAAATTGATCATGAAACTGGAGTTTTGTCCTCTCTTGTTCGTGATGTTGAAATCGAGTTTGATTCGAAATTACTTAGAGAAATTCTTGAAATTCCACCTTCAGACACTCTTTTCAACACTATTGAATTGAATGATGAAAGAGTTTTTGAACAAATTCTTCTTCCAGGAGCACCTCACTGCCCTCCTTTCAAAAATACTAATCTTCAAACTCGTGCACGCATTGCTGGACGAATCCTTGCCCACAATGTTCTACCCAAAACTGGTTCTTTTGATTATTATTCCACAGATTTATCTACGGCTCTTTATGTTTTATTTGGAAATATTTCTGTCAACTGGGCCAATGTGTATTTTACAAACTTGTAAAAACAAAAACCATTTCTTCCTTATGGTTGTCTTTTAACCCGTATTTTTAGACATTTCAAAGTTCCTTTAACAAATGAAAAATACATTGAGCAAAAAGAGTTCTTTGATCAAACAATTTTTAAAAGAATGAAAATTAAATATCTGCCTCCTTTAAATGTTGATCAAACTGAACCATCTGATCCTAATGAACCATCTATTTCTGAACCTTCACCTTCTGCGACACCTTCATCTCATGCAAAAAGAAAGAAATTTTCGACAAATCAAGACCATGATGAAGTTATGCAAAGACTGGAAGCTTTGGAGCTGCATCAACACACTTTTCGTGAAGATGTGACTCAACAACTTGCTTCAATTCAGAAGGATGTAACTGCCATTAAGGATTTTCTAAACTCTCTTTTCTGATCTTTGTTGTCTAAACTTTCATACTTTATGGGTTGTAATATTTGAAACTTGTATCTCTATTTTGCTTATGTTATTTCTGCCCTTACTTTTTTTTTATTCTGACAAAGGGAGAGAAAAAGATGATAGCAATTACTTTACAGGAGATCTTGCATGAGAAATGCAAAATTAAGAGAAAAAAAAAGCTTTGAATGAATGTATTTCTAAATGCATGAAGAAATGATGAATGGAAATGCAAACCAATCAATATGTGATATATGTGCTTTAAATGTGCTAACTTTTAATGTTGTGCAACATATTGATAGGGGGAGTAAAATCTCCATCTATGCATCTAAATGCTTCATCTTTGATTAAGTTTGTCATCATCAAAAAGGGGGAGATTGTTACGACAATGAAGCCATACATGATACTTCAAGTACAAGGTTTTGATGATGAGCAAGTGGAATCAACTGCATTTCAGCTAAGGCTATAAAGAAATTGAAGAATTCAGTGAAGAATCTTTGAAGACTAGTGTGCAAATGTTTAATTCATTAAAAGTCTTAGATTCTTGTAAGAGCCTTACTTAGAGTGCATATTTAGGTTGCATTTCACCTTAAAAGTCTTTAGAAAAACTTTTCTAAAAAGAACCCTCATGAAAATCTTTTTTGAAAACTCTTTTTCGTAAATTTTCATGTTTATTAGTCGACCATTAGACTTACCAGTCGACTAATCCTTTCGCGCCATATTTTCTAAAAAGTCATTTTTGTCAAATTAGTCGACCAAAGGTTTTATCAGTCGACTGGACAGAATGTCTGTTTTCTGGAAAATTAGCAGCAGTCGACTAATGGTTTTATCAGTCGACTGAACAGAACATGTGTTTTCTGAAAATTTAGCAGCAGTCGACTAATGTTTTTTATCAGTCGACCGAATAGAATGTTTGTTTTTCATAAGATTTTAGCAGCAGTCGACTAAAAGATTTTTCAGTCTACTGATGATATTATCAGTCGACTAACTTTTTTCAAGTCGACTAAGTTTCAAAAGTTCAGATTTTCAAACGGCTCGATTAACAGATCAGTCGACCGACGATAACGGTCAGTCTACTAATAACTAACTATTAATCGACTAACTGATGTTTCAGTCGACTAATTTTGCCGTTTTCCTGAAACTACAAAAAGGCGTGTCTTTTCATTTTTCAAACATTTTGATCATTCGAAATGGACAGTTTTGACACTCTTTCATACTCTCAACGTATGAAAACTTTCAGCTATAAATATGAGTGCATTCTACACTAAAAAACAAAAAAAATTCAATAGAATTATATTGAATTACTTCTTGCTTTTCACTCCTATTCATTCAAGTATTTGTTTTCTCACTCACGTGATATTTTCACTTCAGTTTTTCACTCAAATCACTTTGAGAGATAGTGAATTCGTGAGTAGAGTGTTTCAACAACCTCAAAAGCCAATTGCATCTCATTTGCATTCAAAAGGAAGGCTCATAGGTTGTATTGTAAGTTGTTATTTCTTTTCTGTAAAAAGAAGGACTCCTTTGTTTAAAGGAGTTGTTTGCTTTCAGTAGGGTTGTTACTGAAAGTGAGACCAGTTATGGTCTGTGTGATCTTGTAGTTTACAAGGTTGATAGTGGAAAATCTCAAGCGGGTTTTGCTTGGGGACTGGATGTAGGTCGGGTTAGACCGAACCAGGATAAAATCTTGTGTTCTTTGTGTGTTTGCTTTGAGATTTGCAAAATCATTCTATATTCCGCAGAAAATTTTAAAAGCACTATTCACCCCCTTCTAGTGCTCGTTGCCTCGATCCTAGTGCACTTTCAGTGTTTTGTTCTTACCAACAAGAATGATAAACTCTCTCCTAAAGCAATTCCTTGTGTGTTTTTAGGCTATGCCGAAAACCAAAAAGGATATAGGTGTAATGACATTGAAATAAACAAATTATATGTTTCTCGAAATGTTACATTCCTTGAAAATGAAAACTGTTGTAGCAAAGAAAAAATCCAAGAGAGTTGTGATTATTCGTTCCTCTTTGACCTAGTCAATGATAAGTGTGAAAATATTCATGAAAGTGAAGATATGCATGAGGCAAATGAGAATGTGAGAAGAAATCTTAATGATATAGACCTATCTCACAATAATTTGCAAACCTATGCTCGACGTACCGAAGGTCACCCACCATGTGCCCTAGAAAGATACTCTCAAAACCAAGAAAAAGATTCTTCTATCCTTAGAAAATCTATAAGAATTTCAAAAGCTCCTAGTAGATTTGTATCATATGATTCTTTTGAACCAAAGTATAGATCGTGTCTAATGGTCATTCACTCGTATTTTGAACCTTAATCATATCATGAGACTAAACATCATCAAGAATGGGTTAAGGCCATGAACGATGAGTTAGAAGCATTAGAAAGAGCAAAAACTTGGAAAATCCAAACATTACCTAAAGGAAGAAAAACTACAGGATGCAGATGGGTATACAAGGTAAAAACCAAGTACGATGGAACATTAGAAAGATATAAAGCTAGGTTAGTGGCCAAAGGATACAATCAAGAATATGGGATAGATTATAATGAGACGTTTGCCCCAGTCGCTCGAATGACCATTGTTAGAACTCTCATTGCTATAGCATCGATTAGGAAATGACCTATATTTTAAATGGATGTTAAAAATGCATTTTTAAATGGTAATCTGGATGAAGAGGTGTACATGGATCCTCCACCAGGCTTGGCTTTAGCACGTGAAAAAACTCTTCGGTTGCATAAGGCCTTATATGACTTGAAACAAGCCCCCAAAGCTTGGTATGATAGGTTTAGTAATGTGATGACACAACTTCATTTTAAATCTTGCTTTACTGACACTGCATTATTTGTTAAGTCTTCTAATGCAGGAATGGTGATCCTACTTCTTTACGTAGATGATATGATAATCACAGGAGATGATAAGCAGGAAGTTAACCATATCAAAGATGTGCTTAAAGCCAACTTTGATATAACCGATCTTGGTTTTTTACGATACTTTCTTGGAATAAAAGTTGCTTACTCACAACGTGGTTATTTTTTGTCACAGACTAAATACGCAGCGGAGATCATTGAAAGATCAGGACTCTCAGATGAAAAATTGGTCGATACTCTGAAAGTCATAAATACCAAAATGAAGAAAGATGATGGAGAGCCCTTGCAAAATCCAACACCTTACAGACAAATGATTGGGGTTTTGTCTTATCTTTCTATTACCCGTCCTGATATATCTCATGTTATTCATTCTGCCAGTCAATTTCAGCATGCTCTCACTACAGTGCATATGAGCGTTGTAATGAGAATTGTTAGATATATTAAAAAATCTATTAATCTTGGCTTGTTTTTATCATCCTCCTCCTCACTAGAAGTCATTTCATATTCTAATTCTGATTGGGGAGGGGATGTCAATGATAGACGCTCAACCACTGGTTTATGTGTATTTGTAGGTGACTCCCTAATTTCATGGCGATGCAAAAAGCAACAGAAGATGTCACTCTCCTCTACAGAAGTTGAGTATCGTGCCATGGCGACAACTACGTCTGAGTTAGTGTGGCTAAGACAACTTCTCGAAGACTTGGGGGTTCATATTGCAGAACCTTCAAGATTATGTTGTGACAACAAGAGCGTTGTATATATTGCAAGCAATCATACATTTCATGAGAGGATGAAACACATTGAGATGGATTGTCACTACGTTTGTGAAGAATTTCTGAGAAAGACCATCACATTGCCCTATGTTCCGTCTCAATATCAATTAGTAGACTTTTTCACCAAAGTGCTTCTGTCTCCAAGATTTCACTTCTTACTTGGTAAACTCTTCATTGTTCCACCATGAGTTTGAGGGGGGGGGGTATTAAAATATATAAATATACATGTATTATAACTGAAATACCCAGCAAGGGTATTTCAGTCTTTTCACTATAATAGGTGTCAGCCCATTAGGGACTGACAACCCTTTTTCACCTTTTTATTTTTTGTTTTTTATATTTTTTTGTTTTTAAATGTTGGGCCAGCTCCAATATAGCTGTTGGAGCTGCTCCCAACAGTCATAAATATGACCGTTGGGAGTATCCCAACAGCCATATTGGCTGCCCCCTTTAGCCTCTTGTATTATAAATAGGCCTCATGGCCTTTGTATTATTTCATCTCTTTTTCAAGAGAGTTTTGTATGCAATATACTTTCTCATTTGACCCTTGTGTGGGTGATGTGATTATTCAATCAAGTGTTCCCACTTGATTGAGGTGTGTGTTCTTTTACTCTCACTCTCTCCCTCACTCTCTTGCCTATAAATAAAGGGTAATGTAAGGCTTTTTCAAGCCCTTTTGTTTATAAGATTGTTCTTTCTAGCAAGCGCTTGTTGGCTTTTGTCTTTTTCCATTGGGGACTTGTTCTTTGCATCTTGTTTGTGAATGTCCATTATAGGACATTGTCTTTATTTCCGAGTATTTCATTTCACGAATGTCATGCCTAATTGCAATAAACATCCAAAATAATACTTAAGTAGTTCAAATACATGGCATCATCTACAACGAGAGAAAAAAATGAACTTTTATTTTATATTTAGACATCTATGAAAAGTCATTAAGTGAACCGTGGGTCCAAAACCCAGCAAAATAGTTTGGAAATGACAAATGAAAGTGAAAGCAGGAAAAAAAAGACAAAATCATGAAATTTAAGAGGCAAAAAGATCGTGGATTCCCATGGCGACATGAATGAAGGGAAGATTCCCCATTCTTTTAAGATTATTGATTGTGGTTAGGGTTGAAAGAATCCTAAACCTCTGCACCACATTGAGGCTTATTTGACCATAATAATTGAGTCAAAAGGAGACGGTGGTGTATGTTCGCCCCCGATGATTCACTGAATCCCACGTCTGTGTTCGGGGGATCGAAGGAGCGCCACGTATTCATGCACATGGGGCTCGTATTCCCGTGTATGTTGACATAACTTTGCATCGGACTCTGGTGCTGTTGCAAAGACTGAATCACCCTTACTTGCTTTTCCTGCCCTGAAATGACGGTTCAAGGAAATGACAAAAATATCCTCCATTCAAAAGTTGTGAAACGACCGGTCGATAAAAAGACAAAAAAGTCCTCCATTCAGAAAGTTTGATGTTAACCATTTAAAGTGGAGACGTTCCCTATTCATCAAACCTCTGCGCCATCTGCTGTAACAGTTGCTCCCATTATCAACCAAAACTTTGCCTTCGTCTCCAGTCTAGCTTTCCGCCTTGTTTTTTATCCTGTTGTACAACACACTGTCGCCTTCTCGTGCCTGCCTTGCGTTACAAAACATTCCAGTGTCTTCTCTTCATTTTTGCTGTCGTTAGGCATCATGGTAGAAAGCAAAGATTCACAAACATTCCTTCCAGTGCCATTAAGGCAGCGTGAGTAGCTTTTCATCTCATCATGCGATCGATGAAGAAAGCATGTCGTCTTATGTGCCATTAAGGCATTGTCTGGTTATTGCAGGTAGATCTTGTTCTTACGAAGGTTGGAAACTTATCGATATTTGTAAGACGCTGGGACCTATTGACAAGAATGCTTGTTTGCAGATGCTAGGAAGGGCCTCTACCCCATCAGGTATCCTACATTCATTCATCGTATGCATTGTATCTCAAACCGCTGTATTAGTAACAGACTCCCGTTTTTGTGAGATACATTTTTGTTAGTTAATATCGATTTGTTTGCTATTATGCTCAAGTTCTTCCTTATCGATTTGTAATTTATTGTGCGATATATTTATCAACCTTTTAGATAGTATGGTTTTGTATTGTCGATTTGTAAGTTATTATGCTGAACTGCCGCATCGATTTTCAATATCTTACAAATCGCTATGCATACATATCGTTTGTGTAAGATATTATATTTCATGTAATATGTATTTGTAAGATATTTGTACACAGACTTTGAAAACATGTGGATGCAGAAACATATCGTTACACGAATGGCGGGGCGATTTTCGCATGCATATCGCTGCTCTCTCAGCGACTTCTATTGAACTCACTTTAGAGCCTCGTGGATATTATGAGATCGTTATCGTCAACACACATGTATGACATGTGTATTTGTAAACACCCCAAATTTTCACTCACCTTCTTGACATTGCCCTTAATCGGCACATTTCAGTTCTCTAGAAGCAATGAAAGGCAAAATAGTCATTTTTAAAGATTGAACCTGGCAGAAAGTCCTAAATTTCACTCTTGAGCCTCAAAATTTCTATATTTAGGTTCAGAGACATCTTCAAATTGCAAAATTTCAAAATCCTCTTTCTGGACAAAAAGTTAGAATTTCCAAGTCCAAGCTCAGAGTGACATTTCACTGAAACATGTCTTTGCATCGCATTGCATGAACACTTTGCATCATTTCATTGCATAGCATGTCAGTTTGAGATCCAGAACTCCTGATTTTCAAAATTGTCAATCCAGATTTGATTTTTAAACTTTTCAAAACCGATTTTTAAAACCCTAGGTATTCAAAATTACCAAATTTTCCCATTTTACCCCCAGGACTTTGAATTACAAAAAAATTTTCTCAAGAAAACAATCTGGATATTTGGATATTGATTTTAAAGACTTTATCTCAAGACTTTTTGCAAAAGATTTTAAATCTCTTTACAAATTTTGTTTTTACATTTATCCATATTTTTTTGCCCTGAAAACCCAATTTTTCCAAATTCTTGAAAATAAATAATGTTTTATCTCGTATTTTCAAATAAATGGAGCAGGACCCGCCTTTGAACTAGCAACATACTCGGATTCCCAGGTAAGTATCTTATTCTCAAGTGGGACCCACTCGGAGGTCATACCAATTTGCAAAATTTTCTTTTTAAAATTCTTATTTATTTATTTATTTTTTTTTTTTAGTGGGCCCACACACATGTGGCACCCTATTTGAAAATAAAAAGATTTTACAAAACAAAATAAAGCTTTATCTTCAAAAGGATTTTAAAAGTGGATTGAGATGGAATTTCCATAAAAGCCTCTCATTTATTTCAATATTCATTTTCTTTATTTTATTTTTTTGATTTGTTTAAATAATTTTTGTTTTAAGAAGGAGGCAGCCTTAAATGGCACAGCCGAACTTCCAAAAAAAAAATAAAAAAAAATAAATTTGATTTCTATCTAAACTTAGGAAATGAAACAAGGTTTTGGAAAAACCAAAGAGGCGCCTCTTTTAAAAACAGCAAGTTTTCAAAATAATGAGGCATCGGTTTCACGCCTTTGCAAGATTTTCAACAAAATTTTCAAAAACATTTTAACGGAACCTCATTAAGGGGGAAGGGGATGTGTTTCTTTTGAAGAGGAAAGGAAAGTTTTAAAAGGGGCTCTCAAGGTGGAAAGAAAAGGAGGCGTTTTCACCTTCTTCAGCCCCAGCCATTTGCTATCGAGATCCCTCTTCAGCCACTACAACCCAGCCGCAGGTTTCTCACCATCTCCAGCCTACCAACAAGAGCTTCATCCTTCTTCAGCTCAATCACCAGACACTTCAACGGCTGCATCACCATCACCACCAGTCGCAGATCTTCCACCTCCAGCAGCTGTCGCACACCTCCACTTCAACCCCAGCCGCAGGAGAGCCACCACCGTTTTCTCCATTTGCCTTCAGCCCAACGGTTGCTGCCCACCATTCCTTCAGCTGCAGGAGAACCTGCCGTCCCCTTTCATTCAACCCATCCGCAGGAGGATCAGCTGCCGCACTTCATCTTCTTCAACCTTCCACCTCCAACGGTTGACTTCATCACCTTAAACCCCAGCAACAAAAAGTCCAGCCAAGCTGCTCCCCATCCGTCTCCAGCCCCATTGAAGCTCCATCCAGCAAAAACGCAGGAGACTGCCCTCTTTTCTAATCCCTCCAGCTGCTGAAAAACCTTATTCCAGTGAAGATTATCTGAAGGTAACTGAAGAACAACTTAAAGCTGCTCCTGCGCAACCCAAACTCGCCCAAGATTGATCCAGCGCAAGGCCTTTCTCAACCTATGCATCTGACATATAGTTTACTGATATTTTGTGTATTATTGTTTTTTTTTTTTCTTTCTTCTGCAAAATCACTCTGCCACCCTGCTTCACTGCTGTAAATAGTATCCTTTAGGGTCTTTGCATCATACTATTTATTATGAGGGAGCATCTGCTGAAGCCATTTGTTATGACCAATTGATCTCATTTGTAAAATCGATTTGTTTGATTTATTATATAGATTAGTTCTGAAAATGTATTAGCAGCATGTTTTATTTTCAGCTGTATAGATATGTATATATAGCTTAGTATCATAAATACTGCCAAGCATGTTTTGTGGCATCCAGAATTCGGTTCGATGCTAAAACTTAATTAATGATGACTGGTCCACCTGAAAATCAAATTGATTACAGGAAACAAAGAGTCATTGTTTCTGGTTTTCACTGTAGTTAATTGAAAATCCTTCATTTATTAATATAGTGAAATATGTTATGTAAAAAGGGTTGATATCTTTGATTTAGCCATTTGATCTTCTACTGCAAAATGTCAAGCATCTCCTCAAATTGCTGAATGATTATCTGATGGACAATATGTAGACGTCTGGCATAACCCAGCCATGTTAGTATGCTAATGTCACTGCTGCATTACATGGGATGTACTTTTCATAGCCTTGTCACAATTTTCTTGAAGACAGCCCATTGTTCCCACAATGCACTTCTTACACATCCCGTATGTGTTATATTTACCATCTTCTGCAGGTATGCAGTCTTGATAATCGGCTATGTTCATGAACGTATATATCCACATCCGTTCATGATCCATATGCCACCTTTTGCAAGCGTCATTACTGATATATAGAGAAGCTCTATACCCATTTTTATTGAAAATTACCTTGTAGTTTGGGAAATACGGCTGTGCGAAATCACTTACAGAAACTGTATATACCTGCATTTTCTGGTTTTACCCATTATGTGGAATTTCCATTAAACATATATGTCTTCTCATTATATGTATATATGTATCTATATATATGTATATCTATTGTATATCTACCTATATGTATACGTGTATATGTATATATGGATATATATATCTATATATATGTATATATATACTTATATATATATATATACATATCCCTTCATGAGTATTTGCTATTACATGTATTTTTCTTTTCTCTTACTCTTGTAAATACATTATCATTTAATTTATGAGCTTGATGTTCAAAATTCTTGTTTTATGAAGTTATGGCTGGAACTTCATCATTTGATTTATGAGCTTGATGTTCAAAATTCTTGTTTTATGAAGTTATGGCTGGAACTTCATCATTTGATTTATGAGCTTGATATTCAAATTCCTGTTTTATGAAGTTATGTTGGAACACCATCATTTGATTTATGAGATTTTGTCTAGCTTGCTGTTAAAATCCCTGTTTTATGAAGCTATGGCTGGAACATCACCCTTGGTTTTATGAAATTTTGCTTAGCTTAGTGCTAAATTCTTGTTTGCTATATCACTCCATTTGCAGCACCAATTATACATATTATTTCATCATTTTCCACGACATTTTCTCCTATTCACCAAGCTTTTCATATCCTTTTCATGATATCCTTGAAATAGCTCATGATGCTTCCATAACCCATTTCCTGCACATTCATTTTCTGCTGCAAGTGTGCAGTCTTGATATTTGACCATATTCATGAATGGATATCTCTATATCCAATCGTGATCTCCCAACCATCTTTGGCGTGCTTCATTATGGATATATAGGGAGGCTCCATACCCATTTTTTTGAAAATTGCATTATAATTTGAGAAGTATGGTTGTGTGAAATCACCTACAGAAACTGTATATACCTGTAATTTCTGGTTTTACCTATTATACGTAATTTCCATTAGTATGTACATATTTTCTCATTATATGTATATATATATCTATATATATATGTATATTTATATATATTTATCTATATGTATACGTATATATGTATATATATATGTATATATATATACATAGATATATACTTATATATATATATATCTTCATGTGCTCTTATTTCCATGTATGAACATCCATATATTTTCTCATATAGTTACACCTCCATCGTTACATGACATTTAGCACCTATTTTAGCATTTTGATATATGTATATGTCTCTTCGTTGTATATATTATATATATATATGTCCATTTCCTTGTTTATTTTGTAATAACTCTCATTTTGCAGAAAAATCTAGAAGAGGTTGATTCCTTGGCTCCATTTCAATTTTCTTTTACTTTATGTTATGCAATGTAACAATCCTATGTAAACCTTGGAATAAGATTTACTTTTACTGCTTAGATTAGGCCGCATCTCATATAGTTTGATTTCAGTAATATCCTGATTCTATGATGCATATATCTCAATTTTCAAAACCCACCGTGGATGAACACGAATGGCACGTGCACCAACTCTTAGAGAGTTGATGAACTCGATGGAGTCCATATTTACGGCCCTAGTCGGAATATGGACGAGACCCAGATCCATCATCTCTCTACCAGTCACATCGAGCCTACACTCTTAGGCTATCTTGAAAATGCACCTCATATTTCCAATGATTTCAAAATATTGTGAATTAATTCAAATAAACCCTGAATATATTCATGGCCACAGTTAGAATATGTGAAGGATTTATTTTGTTCTAATCCACATTTTTCCAATAAAATTTTCGGAAATCTTTTCAAAAGTGCATTCATTCATTCACATCATCTGCATCATTTGTTTTTCTCATGATTTTCTCAAAGATTTTCACTTCATGGAATCGATTTTCTCAAGAAACTATGATGATATTCGGAGTTGGATTTCCCAAATCAAAGTTTTCCCGTTATTTTCCTTAAAAAGTTATTTTCTTAAGATCCATTTTCAAAAGGAATTTTCATATTTCTCAAGAATCAGAAATCGATTTTCAGAGATTTCAAGGACAATGTTTTTAGGATTTCAATTTCCCAAGTTCTAAGTTTCATTCTTCAATGAACCTTTCCTATAAATTTTCTATCATTTTCTTAAGAAAATTCTCAAAGTCCAAGTTTTCCCAACAAGTGCTTTCCTTTTTTCAAATGTTCATGTTTTCTCAAGAATTCCTACAGTTTTCCTGAGATTCTCATTTCCTCATGATTTTTCAAGTCTTTCTAAGCCTTCTCAAAATTGTACTGAGATTCTCATTTTTCTAAGTCTTTATAAACTTTCTCAAGATTTTCCCGAGATTCTCATTTAAACTTTCTCAAGATTCTCACTTCTTCAAGATTTTCCAACTCTTTATAAACTTTCTCGAGATTTCAAACCTTCTTCGTCTGAGTTTTCTTGAGAGATTGATTTCCATCTTTTCCTGAGAAATGCTTTCCAACTTCAAATATTTTCTAAGCATACATCATATTTTCCAATTTACATTTCCCAAAATTCTCATAGCACATGCCTGAATTCTCTGTGCATTTAGGATAGAACGCAATTTTGGCAATTTCACTAAGTCAAGCACAATTTTGGGTCCTTGGTTCGATTACCCCTATTAAAGGCGGCAGGAACGGTCGAACCTCGTACCGACAGGTCGAGCCCCATCCCATGGATTTTCCCGCAATTTTCAAAAACGGAGGCGAGTATTTCAAAACAATTTCCAAAATCCGGTCAAGTTTGAATCGCGAAAGCATATCCCTCTCTCTTCCGCAAGGAAGGGAAGACGGGGAAAATTTTTGCGACGATAACAGGTTTGGCGACCGAGATGGGACCTGTCCTTGTCTGACCTAAATTATGCTTGACTTAGTTCAATTATCGAAATTATGTTCACAACATGTCAGCTCTTTACTTTTTATATCATGTGAGCCTAGGAGCCTAGATTCTGACCTAGCTGACATTGACTGCATATAGACTAGGCATGGTTTGGTAGGACCAGATTGAGGAGATGTTTTCATGTTCACATAGACTTAGGCCTAAATACAACTCTCCTCAATTTAGGATCTGAATGCAAACAATGTATGCTTCTTCAAAGATTTTCAAAAGTCTATCTCTCTAGGATTTAGAGCCCTCTATTTCTTGCATGTGATCATTTTTTAAAATCTCCATTACCTATCATTACCCGGTCTTCACGTTGCTGGGCTCTATTCCAGAACCCTAGTTCGGGACAGAGACTCACAACTGGGCCAATTATTTGGGTTAACACCCCCTACCACGTACCGCGGGCCACAGTCCGAAGTATATCGGTAGGCACTCAAGGATGTTGGAAAACCTTACCTTAGAACCGGAGTTGAAATTATATGCCACGTACCTCGAATTTTGGTTCGGGTATATCGGCATAACTGGATTGGACAAAGATGATCTGAACCTAGAGTTAGGATTAGGGTCCTACAGTTGTTTTCAAAATGATGCATCTATGGTCAACCTTTAAGGGAATGCTGAATGTGCATAAATGTTTGTGCAGGATGTGATTGTTTGTATGATACCTCTATTTTCTTACATTTTCCCAAAATATTTTCAAATATCCATATTTCTCACCTTTTCCTTTATTTTCTCAAACCCTGGATGATTTTCCCAAATATCCAATTTCTTTCAAAACCCCAGGTGATTTTTTTCATTCTCCCGTTCTACTGGATCTCGGATTTCCAGCCTTATTCCAATCCTGCCTGCAAATTTTTGAAATTTCAAATTTTGCTCATGTCTTCAAAAACTTCTTTTTCAGTATATCTTCCAAATTTTATCCAAAATTTTGTTTGTCATTTTCCTTCCAAGATTGCCTTATCCCATCATTTGTTTTTCTCTCAAGATTGTTGCTTTCAAAATTCTTTTTTCCATCATGCTAAACATCCCATGTGGTTCTGCAGAGGGCATTGGCATGGTTGTGTGATCCAGACGAGATCAAAGACCGCGTGTAAACACCCCAAATTTTCACCCTCATCCAGTGTTTGTCCATTTCATGTGTCATTGCATATCATTGCATGTATTCTGCATATCATTCAATCGCATTGCATGTCATTGCATTTCATTTTCGAGATCCAGCACTCCTATTTCAAAACATTCAATCCAGATTTGAATTTTAAAGCTTTATTTCAAAATCAATTTCAAAACCTGGGTTTTTATTCAATACTCTGTCATTTTCCAACCCCAGGACTTTATATTTCGAAATATTTTCTCAAGGAAACAATCTGGATTCATTTCAAATTCAAATTTTAATTGATTTCAATTCACAGATGAGACCCATTGAGGTGGTGTCGCTTCTGAATTCCTCTATTCATCAAATTTCTCAAAGTTTTGAAAGTTTCAGTCCGATCAGGACTCTGTCCCAGAGTCCAAATCTAGTCAAAAATCTGTTTTGAAGTCTGTTTTACTTCCATTTTCAGTCTTTTTCGATTATTGTCAAAATTTAGGTCATTTTACAGAGTCTAGTTAGTTCAAAACTCTATTTTAGAGTTCGGTCGAGTTAGGAGTCTAACCCTAACTGTGTTTTCTGACTTATTTCATCATTTCTTGGTAAAATCTTTCAAAAATTTTTACATTTGAATTCTAAAATTTAAAATCTCAGAGTCCTATAAATCCAGGACTCTAGCCCAGAATTCCAGTTTGCTTAGAACTCTATTTTTAAAACTTTGAATTTCAACTGTTGATTTTAACCTTTTTTTAAAGCCATTTTTAGTATCTATTTCAAGTTTTTCAAAACCTCGATGTGGGGCCCACCCCGTTGGCGCCGTATCTAGAGGAGTTCTGACTCAGTCAAGACTCTGTACCATTTCAAAACTTTCAATCTCAAAGTCTACTTTTGAATTTCTTTTCAAAAACCTCTCATTTTCAAGTTTTAAAATCATTTTTTGAAAATTCAAGTGGAGCCCACTCGGGGTGGCGCCATATTCGAGTAAGTCAAGGTTAGACTTGGGTTAGTCATTGTCCTAGTTAGATTAGGGGTTTAGAGGAGTCAAAATTAATTTTAAAATTCCATTTTATTTAAGTTTTAAACCATTGGTTTTTAAAGGTTTTAAATTCAAGTTTTAAAAACCAAATGTGGGTCCATACTAGGTGGTGCCACATTTGGACTCTTTAGGGTTTAATTAGGTGTTAATTAAGGTTTAGTTAGAGTTCATTTAGGGTTAGGAAACCACAAAAAATCATTGCCCTTAGTGGATTTATTAGAAAGAGTCCTGAAAAAATGAAAAACCTCTTAATTAACCCTAATTAAGTGACTTTTTGAAAATCTATAAATAGGGGACCTAAAGGGGGTCAAAAGGAAGCTCTTTTTCTCTCAAATTTTCATGGCTTCTCTCTCCTCTCCAGCACCTCCACCTTCCTCCATTGCAGCTGCATCCCCAAGGTGAGTTTATTTAATATTATTTTATTATTTTTATTAGTTTTTTTATGATTTTTCAATAGATTTCACCATGGAAACTCTTGTGTTCATGGATTTAACCATGGATTTCATCCAAGAACCCCAAAATCGACCCAAGAAGATGATCTAACTCAGTTTGAGGGTGATTTCAATGATTCTAATCCATTAGAATCGATGAGAGGTACGTTTTTCATATTCTTAACCGACGAAACGTGAGATTTATCCGTTAAATGGGTCAAATCCATGATTTCAAAGGTGAAAGCAAATTCCAGCCATTGATTCCCTGTATTTTATTTATTTATCTGTTTATTCATGTTTATTTTACGTTTTCCAGCATAGAAATAATTTTTATTTACTGTTTTATGGTTTATTTTATTGATTTACATTAGTTAATGCATGGTTTTTCAAGTTTCTTAAATTTCTGTGTGTTTTAGGTTTAGAACAGTAAAGATAATGTTATTTCGGATTGAAGTACTCATTGTTTATTTCTGATTTTTTTATATGTGATGAATGAATGAGTTATTGAGTTACTGTAGAAAAATCAGAGGTTTTGAATCTCGAGAACCCTGTCAAAAAAATCAGACATCAAACCGGGTTTTTAAAGCTTTAAAATCGTGGTTAAAATCAAGAAGGTAATTTGCTGTGATGATATTTCTCTCATCTTATATCCGATTTTAGATCTGTAAAATGATATGGATTCACATTGAGTCGATCTATCTGCTGTAAAATTTTCGGATTTTTTTATCACTGTTTAGTATTTTTCCCTTTTCAGAGAATCTGTTTTTAAATTTAAAACTCGTTAGGGTTTACCCAAATCCTAATCAGACTTTTGTTAGTCATAAATCCCAAACCACAGATCCTATTCAAGATCTGTAAAACGTGAGTATTGTTATTTTTCTGTCTAATGTTCACCACTAAAATTTCAGAGATTTTTGTTTAGGATTGCTATTTATGTCTGTATTTTCAATCTGAAGTAGCCGTTTTAATCCCTGTTAAAAGTGATATATTTTAGCTCAGATTGCCGGAAGGGTTTCTCCCTAACCGGAGATGCTTTTTCTGATCTGTAAATTGGGAAATCTCTGTTTTTCTTCTTAGTTAGTCTCTGTAAAATTTAATAAATTTTCATGGAGATTTGACCCCTGGTTAAGGTCTTGGACTGAGATTGGTTGGTGAACTAGGTCAAAAATAGCATATTTTTAGTGTTTAATGCAATTTTTGGATTAATTTAATTCCAAAAAAATATTTTTATAATTCTAATTTGATATTAGGGTTATAACAAGTGCAGGTAACAAATTTGATGAATTTTGGAATCTGATTGATGGCTGAATTAAGCAAATTGCAAAACTGGGTTCCTGAAAGATCCAAAAACACTGCTAAAATCACAGTTTTTGTGATATTATTGGATTTTTGTGCATAAGCATATATTTTTAGGGTTTAATCATGTTCATAATCATATTAGTATGCTTTAGGTTTAATTTGATGCTCATTTGATTTCATTTAGTGCATAAAACCTAAGTTTTTACCAAAATCTATTTCAGAAAACCCTGATTTCAAGGCCATAGTATTGCTATCGGGGGCAATTTGGTCATTTGACCTCAATTTCGAAATCCTTAACCCTAATTTCCATATTTTTAATCATATCACATCATATTTAGCTTAGCTTATTCCATTCAAATTTCAAAACTTGCATTTTATCCAAATATCTTTCTAAAAAACCCTAATTTCAAGGCCATAGTCTTGTTATTAGGGGTATTTTGGTCATTTGGACCCCAATTTCGAAATTTCATATCTTATATTCCTTATTTTTTCCATTTTATTTTATACTTTATCATTTTTATTTAAGGGAATCAAGGAAAAGGCTTATATCTAGCAAAATCCAGTAATTTCTAGATATTACTGGATAAATCTAGAAAAGCCAACATATTTTCATTAACCAAGTTTTCTAGTTTTGCAGGTACATTGAAGACTTTATTTTTCATGTATTTAAATTTCAATAGTGATGTAATTTGTAATTAAACTTTGGAATAAGAATTTACATTTCCTGCTTAGCTTAGGTTGCATTGCATATAGTTTATTTTTATAATTTTAATGTGTGATGGATGATGATTCATGCATATTTTTACAAATTCACCATGGTCTACACGAATGGCACATGCACTAGCTTCTATGAAGTTTATAAACTTGGTGGAATTTGTATTTATGGCCATAGTCAGAATACGAATGATACTCAGATTTATGATCTTCACATTAGCCACATTCAGCCTACACTCTTAGGCTAACTTCAAAATGACTGCATTTCTCAAAAATACAAAAAGTTTTTCTCAATTCCTCAAATCCATATTCATTCATTTCATGCATTTGCCAATTCCAATTCAAATTTCAATTCAAAGAAGTTCATTTTCTCAAAATTTTCCTAAGTCTTATTCAAAAATCGATTTTCTAAAAATATGGATTTGCCAATGATATTTCAAGTATTTCCCAAGTTCCAAATTCAATTTTCTAAGTTATATTTTCAATTTCAAAGTTTGAATTCAAAGAAATCAAATTTTCCAAGGCTATTTCACATTTCTCAAAATCGATTTTCACAAAATCCTTATATTTCTTCAGAAATCGATTTTCACTTTCTCAAATACAGTATCTCAATCATGATTCATGATTTTCAAAGAGTTTATTTTCCAAATATTTTCCAATCTTTGAAGTAAACATCATGTTTTCAAATGTGCATTTTCAGAAAATTCATAACACATGCCTGATTCTATGTGCATTTAGAAATTAGAATATGATTTAGACAAGTTGAATAGAGCAGAGCAGTAGATTGATCCTTGGTTTGATTACCCCTGTTAAAGGTGGCAGGAACGGTCGAACTTCGTACCGACAGGCGAGTCTCATTCTACGGAATTTTCTAGCATTTTAAAACGGAGGTGAGTTATTTTCAAAATCTTTTTCAAAGGTCAGTTTGACTCGCAAAAGTAAAAATTTTGCGATGATAACAGGTTTGGCGACCGTGATGGGACCTGTCTTTGCCTGATCAATCTAATGCTCTACTTAGTTCAAATTGTCAAAATCGATTTCCATAGAATGTCAACTTTTATTTAAATAATGTGAACCTAGGAGCCTAGACTTGAACCCAGCTGACATGGAATGCATATAGACTAGGTATGGTTTGGTAGGACCATATTGAGGAGAAAATTTTCATGCTCACATAGACTTAGGTCTAATACAGCCCTCCTCAATCTAGGTTTGATTGAAAACAATGTTTGCTTCTTCAAATATTTCAAAATTCTATCTCTTTAGGACTTAGAGCCCTCTGTTTTCTTGCATGTGCTCATATTTTTCAAAAACCACCCCACCTATATTGTCCCGGTCTTCACGTTGCTGGGCTCTCTTCCAGAACCATAGTTCGGGACAGAGCCTCACAACTGGGCCACCTATTTGGGTGAAAACCCCCCTGCCACGTACCAAGGGCCATAGTCCAACGTATATCGGCAGGTTGGAAAACTTGAACCTAAAACTGGAGAATTTGATTTTATGCCACGTACATCGAGCCTTGGCTTGAGTATATAGGCATAACTGGATTGGACACAGATGATCTGAACCTTAGAGTTAGGATTAAGGTCCTACAGCTATTTCAAAATTTGTGCATCTAGAGTCAGCTTTTAGGGAATGTTGTTTGTGCATACTTGTTTGTGCAGGATGTGATTAAATGTGTTGTAGTCATGTCCTTTTTATTTTCCATATTTTCCCAATTTTCTAAAAAAAAAATACTGGACGATTTTTCCAAAAATCCCCAATCCATGTCTATGTACTGTCCATGTTTTAAACCCTGGACGATTTTCAAAATACTTCATTTTATGAAGTACTTCCTTATATTTCATTAAACCCTGGACAATTTTCATAAAATTCCTCCATTTTCCTCAAAACTCCAGGTGATTTCCCATCTTTTCTGTCTTCTGGATCTCGAATTTCCTGCTTTATTTTTATCCTGTCTGCATTTTTCTCAAATTTCCTGTATTCTCCTGAGTCTTACTCCAATTTTCCATGTTTTCCAGTCTACCTTGATGGCATCCAGTCAACTTGATTCAGTCTTTCCTGAGTGTCACATCTCCTATGAGGTGCGACAAAGTCTTCTCGAATATCGAGTCCTCAGCACCGGATCCTTCTTTCCCCGGTGGTACTATTTATGGTTCAAGAATTTCTCTCGTATGTTTCCGGACCACTTGGACGATTGTGGGTTAGAACTGGCGTCCGCAGTGGGAAAGCAGACAGTCAACGGCAACTTGATCCATGCACTAGCAGAACGGTGGAATCCGAGCACTTCTACCTTCTGGTTCCCGTGGGGCGAGATGACAATACTGATGGATGAATTTTCAGAGATTATGGGATTGCCCGAGCCAGCCGGTCAGCCTGGAGATCCATTGGAGAAACAGTTTTTGATTAATGTCAAGGGTCTGGACCCAAAAGATGCCTTAGCTCGCATGACGGGACACAAGTCTTGGCCTCTGATTGAAGAAGATGAAAATGAATATGTGGACCTGCTCGAAATCTACAGACAGCATGGGACATTTGTGGAAGTCAGCTCGTTGTCCAGGACAGCTCGAGAGAGAATTCAGCACGCGATGGTTTTGTGCACGGTAGGATTAGCTTTCTTTTTAGATGGACGGAATTACATGGATATCAGAATAGTTCAGCTTCTAAGGAGATGGGGAAGTCGACAGACCAGCCGCCTCTCGATAGCCATGGCCACACTCGCCTTTCTATACCGAGGGTTGACCCGTTTCACACTCGGAGAGTCGATCCTAGTCGAAGGATGCACCTATGCCTTGCAGTCTTGGTTCCTCCGGCATGTGCCAGCCCGAGCCAGTTCATTCAGATACAATGGAGAGAAGCTTCTTCCAGTTGTGCGATACCGGTTCTTGATCGACAACCTTCAGGAGGAAGAAGTCGTATGGGACTACTTCGATCGTCAGGAATCACCTCCCAGATATACTTACGCTTATGGCAAGCGGTTCAGGCTACTTGGCCCGTTCTTCTGCGCATACTATCATCCAGAGCGGTGTGTCAGGCAGTTCTCTCAGAGGCAGAAGCGCGTAGAGATTCGTCCACTAGCAGGGGTTCTGCCAGAATTCGACCTCGCATCAGATCAATGGTCCAAAGCATACCATTCTGCCAGACATGGCTGGGATTCCTTTGTCAGTCTTACTATTTTTCCTGGTCCTCGTGTATCTTCTGATTATCCGAAGTGATGGAAAATTGTCTGTCCCCCTCCCCTCTGTCAAGTGTATTATTGATAAAATCATGTTTTCCCCCTCAATAAAATTCCTTTATTTTACATTTCACTTTGGTTTGACGACCTCGCCTAGGTAACAAGGCATATTTCCAGTTGTTTATTTTGCAAAGAATAGCAGCGCAATTGTCGTAACTCCAGCGACGACTCAATCCCTAGTAATGGGATATTATTTCAATTGTCTACCAAAATTCTCAATAAATATTTTCCTCCAACCAAACTTCCTTCAGAAGCCTAACCATCAGTTCTACCTTGCAGAGAGCATCAGCAATATCCAAGAGAACATTTGTGATACCCGATGGTTCATACAAGATCCGTAAAGAAAACCTCATCAATCGAAGGTGTGGCATACTCGATCGCTTCAGAAGAAGAGATGGACTCCCCCCGATCAGCTAAAAATCAGGGACAGCAGGTTGAGGATGACATTGATCCTCAAATGTACGTCATGTTCAAGAAAATGATGACCAGGATGCTGGCAGAGCAAGCTGAGGCCAGTACTGAGCAAATTCAGACCAAACAGAAAGATAAGGGTCATGCCGCCAAGAATGTGAAAAGTATCAAAAAGCAGAGTCGTCATGAGGACGTATCTGATGAATCAGAATCAGCAGATGATACTGACAAGGAATGTGAAAATAAACATGAATTCAAAAGGTCGACTCAGGGCCAAAGGTCGGCTTACAAATCCAAAAATTAGTCTGTTGATGACCCTACTCAGTCACAGCTAAAAGACATGATGAAAATGGTCAAAGATCTGCAAGCCCGCGACAAGGGCAAGAAAGTCTTCACCAGCGAAGACTTCTATGATGGTTTAGATGGGGACGACAATCTGGATAATCTCCCCAGAAAATTTATCAAGTTTGATGGTTTTGGCGACCCTAAGGCTCATCTCGCCATGTTTTTCGCTGAATGTTCACGATTCAAGCATGACAATCGGGCACTCTTCCTTTGCTTCCCTCGCAGTCTGGAGGGAACGGCAGCTAAGTGGTACTCGGAGCACATCAACCCCATAGAGCTGAAAGAATTTGATAAGGTGGTGAATATGTTCATTGAGCGCTTTTTGTTCAATGCTGAGGCGCTCCCGACCCTCAGCCACCTCTGTGGCCTGAAACAGAGAGAAAATGAAAAGGCCCGAGATTTTATCCACCGCTAGAGGTCAGCTTGCAACAAGATGAGAGACCCCATATCAGAAGGGCATGCTTTGTCCTTGATTCTAAGCAATTTCTCGCAGCCTCTAAAAGGCCTCATCTCCACCGCACCATCCAGAACCTTTATAGAGTTAACAGAACGAGCCGAATGGCTCGAATTGAGTATGGAGAATGGCTTCTATGATGGTTTCACTTTCACCAAGAACAGCGGCCAGAACGAGTCAAAGAAGAAGACTCACTTCACTAATTCTGTCAGTAATAATAAATGGAATCATCGCAAGGGGCAGAATAGAGACTTCTGTTATGGGGCAGGAGGTTCAAACAAGAATGACCAGAAAGGAAAGTCGATCCCGCAATTCAACAAGCCGCTTCAGCTGGAGCAGGGACCAAAACCCCAAGAGAAAGTGAAGCACGAAGGATGGAGCTATGAGAGGAAGTTCACTCCATTAGATCAATCACTCGAGACTGTGCTCGAGTACCTGTTGACCAAGGAGATGGTCAAATTGCCCAGGCTGGTCGATCCTTCCGCTCCTATGGGAAAATTCAAAGACCAATTCTGCAAATTTCATCGAACAGTGGGGCACAATACTGAGAATTGCTTTGTTCTGAAGAACATTGTTCAGGACCTTATTGATAAAAATCTTCTAGTAGAGGGTGCGGAAGATGAAAATATAGAGATTCTAAAAGAGCCATTTCCTCGTCATTCTACAGTAGTCATCACCGAACAGTCGTTTCAACCACAGGAGCATATCAGGCCATGCTCTGAAAATGATATGCAAGCTCAGCATCGGGTCCTGGTATTGCAACAGGCTCAGTCCAAGGCCCAGAAGATGGACCTTATTTCAGCTTTCGGTAAATTGAAAGTATCCGACAAGCCCGCTGGGGTATCTCCCGAGGTAGCCAGAAGTATGCCATGTCTCCCTAAGCATCTCATTAAGTCCACCCCAAAGACAAGCGGGACATCCACTCTAAAGCCTATTACAGCATTATCCAATGTCTCAATTTTGGACTTAACCCAAGCTTCCGCTAAACATCAGCAAGTATTAAATAATCTGTTGCAGAAAATCAAGGTGAAACCAAGTATAACTCCGGAAGACATGGCCCACATAGTCAATCAGGCCATGACTAATGCTCTAGTTACTTTCTCCGAGGAGGATCTCCCTAAACCTCATGTATTTCACAACAATGCCTTGTATGTTGTGGTTCGAACCAGAGGGATGACAGTTCCTCATGTGCTGATCGATGGAGGCAGCAGCCTCAATATATGTCCGGAAATGACCGCCAAAGCTTTGGGCATTAAAGAAGAAGAATACATTCCAGATCCAATCACCATTTATGGGTTCGACAATCATGGCCAAACAGCGAAAGGAAAAATCTTCCTGGAGATCTTCATTGACTACTCGGTCCATTCAATTCTCTTTCACGTGGTCAATGTGCTGCCCACTTATAATCTGCTTCTCGGGAGACCATGGATCCACAACACAAACGCAGTACCATCTACTCTGCATCAGTGCATCAAGTGGTCAAAAGGTGGTATGATCACGACAGTCTTGGGCGAGGATCCGGAGCAGAGGCCAGCACAGCCCATGGTTCCCAGGCCCTCTTTCACTACTGATATCCCTAGCATTAGGGGTATTGAAGAGGTCAGCTTCGAAGAGGATTCAGGAATAATGCAGACTGCAGAGCAACCCGAGCATACAGTGGCTGCGACCCGATGGGGAGGTCCACAGTTCTTCAATATTGGGGGATGAATTGATTACAGCACACTTAAGGGTCATCCTCTATTCTCCCAATTTATGAAGGCTAAAAAGGGATTTGATTTACTAGTAAAGCATGACTACCAGCCTTTCCAAGGCTTAGGCAAAAATGAAGATGGTCGTCTTGAACCAGTGATTCCTCAGCACTGCCCTAAAAGGGCCGGATTGGGCTTTAATGGCCGAAGATCTCAGAAAGAGACTGTTTTCATTAAGGGAGCGCATTAGAAGAATTCCTTTGTCTTTCCTTTTCTATTCTTTTGTCAGGATGATATCCCATTTCATTTTCATCATTGTCATTTTGATTAATTCTATCTTTCAATAAAGTTGCAAGTTTCCTTTGTCTATCTTGGTGCCATTTGTCTCTTTACTCCTCAATATTAAATCTTCACAAAATTGAAATCATTTTGCTCTTTTATCTTTCCAATTATTTTCAATAAAAGCAATTTATTTCATGATGAGCAATTTCCCTAAATCAATTTATCCTCCAATTTTCAGAATGTCTTCCCGATCTATCAAGAAGCTCGTCTTTAATCCAAAAGCTTGTTCGGAATCAGCAATAATTCATTAGGTCAGAATAAGAACAGAATGTAGTCAGACTGCAAAGCAGTCAAAAGAATCCGCAGAGTTCGATTCAGCTCTTCAAGAACTGCCAGAATTTGCATCGGTTCAGAAGCAAGATGAGCCATCATCCTTAGTTCAAGATCCGACTGAGGATATCAATATCGGATCAGAAGACGATCCTAGAATTCTCAAAATTGGCAGTGGTTTGAGCCCAGGAGAGAAAGAAAGGATCACTAATTTCCTCAAGCAGCATGAAGAAGTATTCGCATGGACTTATGAGGATATGCCAGGTTTAGATCCGAAATTGGTAAAACATCGCCTCGTTTTGAAGCCTGAGGCGAAACCAATCAAGCAGAAGTTGAGAAAAATGGATCCTAGAATCGAGCAACAGGTCAAGGAAGGACTTGAGGATCTGCTTAAAGCAGGATTCATTCGAGCAATTGATTACCCAGATTGGTTGGCAAATATCGTAGCAGTTCCTAAGAAGAATGGTAAAGTGCGAATTTGTATCGACTTCCGTGATCTCAATAAAGCCACTCCAAAGGATGACTATCCACTCCCAAACATTGATCTCCTTGTCGATAGCACAGCCGAGCATGCTATGTTTTCCTTTATGGACGGATACTCCGGATATAATCAAATCAAGTTGGCTGCTCGTGACCAATTCAAAACATCCTTTACCATGCCATGGGGCACTTTCTGTTATACAGTCATGCCTTTTGGGCTCAAGAATGCTGGAGCCACTTATCAGCGCGCTATGGCCGTTATATTCCATGATCAGATGCACAAAATCATGAACGCATATGTCGATGATATTCTGGTGAAATCCAAAGAAGAGGAAGATCACATCGAAGCTCTCAATCAAGTTTTCAAGCGACTCATTCTTTACAAGCTAAGACTCAATCCACAAAAATGTGTCTTTGGAGTCGAATCAGGCAAGTTGCTAGGCTTCTTGGTCAGCAAGAAGGGGATAGAAATGGATCCCGCTAAGGCCAAAGCTATAATTGGCATGTTGCCCCCGACTAATCTCAAAGAATTGCGTAGCCTTCAAGGACGCATGCAATCAATTCGGCGATTCATTTCTAATTTGGCCATGAGATGTGAGCCTTTCAATCATTTGCTCAGAAAAGGAGTGAGGTTCGAATGGGGACCAGAGTGTTAGCAGTCGTTCGAACGCATCAAGAAATATCTTCTCAATCCTCCTGTTTTAAAGCCGCCAAAATTAGGGAAACCCCTATTGCTATACATTTCAGTTAATCGAGTTGCTTACGGCAGATTCTTGGCGCAATACAAAGAAGGCAGCTTGATAGAACATGCCATTTACTATGTGAGCAAGACCTTTATTGATTACGAGAAGAAATACTCTCAGATAGAGAAGACGTGTTTAGCTCTGGTATGGATGTGTCAGAAATTGAGACATTATCTATTGGCATCTGAAGTCAAGATTCTATCTAAATTAAATCCTCTCAAGTACATTCTTGAACAACCATTTCTCAGCAGACGAATCGCCAAATGGCAAGTCCTATTAATGCAATACGACTTGAAATATGTTTCTCAGCAATCTATCAAAGGCCAAACAATTGCAGACCAATTAGCAGATTTTCCTCTAGCAGAGGATGTTAAAGCTGAGGATGATTTCCCCGATGAGCGGATCTGCAATATTCGACAATCCCCAATTTGGAATTTATTCTTCGACGGTTCCAAGAATATGGCAGGCATAGGAATCAGAATTCTACTAATCACACCAGAGAAAGAGATGATTCCCTTTTCTCTCAAACTGGATTTTCAGTGCACTCATAATATGGCCGAGTATGAAGCCTTGATACAAGGTCTGAAAATTCTACAAGACTTCGATGTCAAAAGAGTGCATGCTTATGGCGACTCCTTGCTCGTCGTCAATCAAGTCCTAGTCGAATGGCAAGTAAAAGATCAGAAATTACTTCCTTACCAGAAGATTGTCTCAGCTCTTGCCAACAAATTCGAAGAATTCCAACTTTTTCATATCAAGAGAGATTTCAATCAAGTTGCAGATAGTTTAGCTAATCTGGGATCCATCATGTCTTTCAGGAGTGGAGAATCTTGTCGCTCATTTGAAATTGGTAGACTTGATCAACCCGCTTTCGTCCTAGTAGAGCAGATAAACCAGGCTGAGCAAAAGAAGAAGCCCTGGTATCATGATATCAAGAATTTCATTAAAACTGGTGAATTTCCTCCAGAATTATCAAAGAGAGAGCAGCGGGCAATTCAACGCATGTCTGCTCGATATTTTATTCTTGCCGACGTCCTTTATTATCGTGGATTCAGTTCTGAGTATTCCAGATGTTTGGACGAAGAAGAAGCCAAAGAAGTTGTGCAAGAAGCACATGAAAGCATTTGCGGTTGTCATGTTGGCTATCAGACTCTCGTCAAACAAATCATCCGAGCAGGATATTATTGGAGAACTATGCAACAAGATTGCTATCGTTTTGTGAAGAAGTGCGTTCAATGTCAGATGCATGCGCCTTTCATTCATGCGCCAGCGACATACTTGCAATTTGTCGTCTCGCCATGGCCATTTTCCATGTGGGCTTTCGATGTTGTAGGCCCCATCACTCCTTCAGCCTCCAATGGTCATAAATATTTTCTTGCCGCAACAGAATATTTTACTAAATGGGTAGAAGCAGTCACTCTACACACAGTAGAAGGTCGACACGTGGTTTCTTTCATCCATAAGAATATCCTTTGCCGTTTCGGTATACCGCATGATATTTTGTCGGATAATGGCAGTCATTTCAAGAATGAGAGAATGAGGACATTCTGCTCAAAGTTCAAAATTCATCATCATTTTTCCGCTCCTTATTATCCTCAAGGGAATGGTCAGGCAGAGGCCACCAACAAGATTCTGATCCGAATCCTGGAGCGAACCTTAGAAACGGGCCGTGACTGGCATGAAAAGATTCATGATGCATTATGGGCATACAGAACCACCATTCGAACTCCAACAAATGCTACTCCGTCAGAACTTGTCTACGAAACTGAAGTAGTACTGCCTCTACATGTTCAGAAACCTGCTCTGAAATTTGCATCACTTTTAGAATTACCTCTTGATCAGTATCAGCAACAACGACTGGTACAGCTTGATTTGCTCGATGAAAGAAGGCTCAGAGCAGCAGAGCATGCTCAATCCTATCGTCAGAGGATAGCCCGACAATATGCAAAATTTGTCATTGAGAGAAAATTTTGGGTCAATGATCTAGTGCTCAGATCAACAGCTTATCTCAGGCATCGCCCGGGTGGCAAATGGTCGCCAAATTGGGAGGGTCCTTATGTTGTCAAAGAGGCACTACCTCGCAATTCATATCGGCTCATCAATGCTGATGGAATAGAATTACCAGATCCCATCAATGCTCGACATTTGAAAAAATTCTATACTTGAACAATTTCCTATTCTTTGTAATTCTTCCAAATTTTCTTCAATAATGATCAAAATTCTTTTTCCCAGTTACACTGGGGCATTTTAAAATTTTGTTTTTATCTACAAATATCTTGTATGCAGGCAGGATAAACAAATCTCTCATTTCACGCACTTATGCATTCATGTGCATCAAATTGCATTCATTTGCATTCAATCGCATTAATAACGATCTGGTCAGTATTGAGATTTCAACTATCAATCCCATCACAATTCCTAACGATTCAAGATTGAAAGACAATCACCAGAACTGAACCAAAATCCAGTATCCAAACTGGTACATTTTTAAACCGGTATGCATACCGGTATCCTTTCAAAATCGAGCACTCGTGTTAGTGTTCCACTGAATGGTCATGTCAGTCGACCTCTTGAGTTCAGTCTTCGTGCTGATCACTCATCCAATTCCCAAATTTCCAAATATCGATTTCCAAATATCGATTTCCAAATTCCAAAATTCCCAATTTCTAATTTCTAATTTCTAATTTCCAATTTCCAAATATCAATTTCCAAATTCCAAAATTCCAAAATTCTAATTTCCAAGTATCAATTTTCAAATTCCAAAATTCCCAATTTCTAATTTCCAATTTCCGAATATCAAATTCCAAATTCCAAATTTCCAAATTCCAAATTTCCAATTTCTAATTTCAAATATCAAAATTCCAATTTCAAAAATTCAAAATTCCAAATTTGACCCTTTTGGTCATCCAATACCAATTCCAATAAATTTCTCTTGCGAGAGACCCTTTTTATAGGGAGAGTTCAAGGGAGCTCGTTCTTTTTGCATGCTATCCAATTCGTTCACTTAGCCCCTTTTAAGGGAGAGTTTGAAGGGACTCGTGTCTTTGTGAACCGTTTGCAAAACAAAATTCCAAATTTCACACAAAGAACCCTTTTTATAGGGAGAGACTCGACGGAGACTTGCTTTCCTTGTGGCCCCATAATTTCAGACTAGGCCATTTCATCATGAAGGACCCTCTTTTCAGGGAGAGTGTGATGAACTCGTTCCTTCATGACCAATTTACCAACCTCACCAATTTCGGCCCCCTTTCCATAAGAGAAGCCTAATGTTAGGAAGTTTTGACGAAAGCTTAATTTCTCTTCGAAAGTTCGTTTTGCAAACACCTCCTCTTCAGGGAAGAGAGGAGTAATTCCCAATTCTAATTTCTGAATCTTCTCCTTTGGGGAAAGGATAAGAGAATTTTTTTCATGGATGTGTTGCGTTATGCTTTAAATGCTCGCTTTCACAAAAGGATTTCAAGAAAATTTTGTAAATTTGTCATTAAATATTTGTTGATTTCAAAAATCTTTATTGCACAAAATTATTACTTCAGAATACCTCCACTATTACTTCTGAAAGGGCAATGCTTTCACGGAAAAGGATTCAAAGTTCAAAATCTTTTTATTGGCCAACCAAAAGGATAAAGAATAAATCCGCGATATGGCCAGCAAAGAAAATTCAATGTTGTTGCAAAGCCATGAGTGATCGATATTGATCGTAGTCAATGGCACATTTTTAAAGACCATTCTTGAAGAATAAAGTAGTCGAAATATCCTGGGTGATACAGAAAAATCCACTCAATTTTCATATCTCCTCAATCACCTAAGCTGCAATTAAATATCTGCAAAAGGGATCTCTCAATTGTCGTCAAGATGAAGGCGAATTAAGCGAGTCGACCCCCGGGGCCAAAGAAGATTTGTATCATCTCCAAGATGACGGAGTTTGTGACGGATCCTTCCAGGGAAAGTTCAGATCACCGTCGAGATGAAGGCGAGTGTGATGAGCCTACCGACAAACCCTAAAAGGTATTTAATTTCTGCTATCATCAAGAGATTTCCTACCAAAGAGCCAATAACTATCAAGATAATCCCTGAGAGAAAAGAAGGATCAGAACATCTCTGAGATGAAGGAGTTTGTGACGTACCCTTCCAAAAAAAAAAGAGAGAGACAAGTGAGGACATCTCCAAAATGAAGGATGATGTAATTCCTGAAAAATCCAAGAGAGCTCCAATCTGCTAAAAAAAAAGAGTGCAGAAAGATCATCATGATAAAAGAATCCCAGGATATCAGACTGCCGAATCTATCAAGAATCTTCTTTAATTTTGTGAAATTCTTTTATCAATATTCTTTCACCAATAGCTCTCGCAATATTAAGAATACTTTCTTTTCCGTCCATATCAAGGGAATTGATAGCTTCCTTGAAAGAAAGTCAATCGCAAGCAATTTGAATTCGAATCTTGATTCTACGAAGTTAAGCCCAGTCTGAGGTAATACTTCAAGTAGAAAATAGGGAATACTTTCAAAACAAAGTGCATCATTTTCAATTATTTCGAATCAACAATAATTTTCAACATTTTGACAACATTTTCTAGCTATCCGGGCATAAAGCGAGAGCTTGAGGTTCATCTTTGGCGCATCCTGACACCATCCCTTTTAGGACTTGATTACGGGAGTTTTCAAGATTCCTTCCCTTCTTTGGTATAATCTGAGCACATGGGCTCTCAGATTCGCACACTTCCCTGTGTCCCCACTGTCCCACCATAGACGGTCCAATTTCGGCTTGAGGTTAAGCCACCAATTCCAGCAAAAGGCAATTTCAAAAGTTAATTAGTCTCAGCAATGAGACGCCCAAAATCAATCCCTTTTCAAACTTTAGGGACCCTAATTTCCTTCCTTTTGCAAAACCCCTATCGGATTCATTTTGCGGAGATCCGAAGGTTCCATCACGATCGCTTCTTTCGAGGATTCCGTCCATTTTCTGCCCAATCAGGTCAAGAGTACAAACCTGAGCCTCACGTGATGAGGTATTTCATTGCCCAATCAGGTCAAGGGTACAAACCTGAGCCTCACGTGATGAGGTATTTCATTTCCCAATCAAGTTAAAGGTTAAGCCTGAGCTTCGTTCCAGACGAGGTATTTCCCGTCCCATACTGGTTATGGGCAAAACCTGAATTTCACTTCTTTTAAAATAAAATTTTCTCCTTATTCTCCATTTCATATCTACCATCATCACTTGAACTAATTCTTTCATACCCAGTCAGATTCATCTAACTGGGGTATTTTTACAATCCAAATTTGGTGTGTTTTCTTTGCCACTAAGCTCAGCTTTCAACCGGCTTAGCAGCAAAGAGGGGCATCTGTAAACACACCAAATTTTCACCCTCATCCAGTGTTTGTCCATTTCATGTGTCATTGCATATCATTGCATGTATTCTGCATATCATTCCATCGCATTGCATAGCATTGCATGTCATTACATTTCATTTTCGAGATCCAGCACTCCTATTTCAAAACATTCAATCCAGATTTGAATTTTAAAGCTTTATTTCAAAATCAATTTCAAAACCTGGGTTTTTATTCAATACTCTGTCATTTTCCAACCCCAGGACTTTATATTTCGAAATATTTTCTCAAGGAAACAATCTGGATTCATTTCAAATTCAAATTTTAATCGATTTCAATTCACAGATGAGACCCATTGAGGTGGTGTCGCTTCTGAATTCCTCTATTCATCAAATTTCTCAAAGTTTTGAAAGTTTCAGTCCGATCAGGACTCTGTCCCAGAGTCCAAATCCAGTCAAAAATTTGTTTTGAAGTCTGTTTTACTTCCATTTTCCGTCTTTTTTGATTATTGTCAAAATTTAGGTCATTTTACAGAGTCTAGTTAGTTCAAAACTCTATTTTAGAGTTCGGTCGAGTTAGGAGTCTAACCCTGACTGTGTTTTCTGACTTATTTCATCATTTCTTGGTAAAATCTTTCAAAAATTTTTACATTTGAATTCTAAAATTTAAAATCTCAGAGTCCTATAAATCCAGGACTCTAGCCCAGAGTTCCAGTTTGCTTAGAACTCTATTTTTAAAACTTTGAATTTCAACTGTTGATTTTAACCTTTTTTTAAAGCCATTTTTAGTATTTATTTCAAGTTTTTCAAAACCTCGATGTGGGGCCCACCCCGTTGGCGTCGTATCTAGAGGAGTTCTGACTCAGTCAAGACTCTGTACCATTTCAAAACTTTCAATCTCAAAGTCTACTTTTGAATTTCTTTTCAAAAACCTCTCATTTTCAAGTTTTAAAATCATTTTTTGAAAATTCAAGTGGAGCCCACTCGGGGTGGTGCCATATTCGATTAAGTCAAGGTTAGACTTGGGTTAGTCATTGTCCTAGTTAGATTAGGGGTTTAGAGGAGTCAAAATTAATTTTAAAATTCCATTTTATTTAAGTTTTAAACCATTGGTTTTTAAAGGTTTTAAATTCAAGTTTTAAAAACCAAATGTGGGTCCATACTAGGTGGTGCCACATTTGGACTCTTTAGAGTTTAATTAGGTGTTAATTAAGGTTTAGTTAGAGTTCATTTAGGGTTAGGAAACCACAAAAAATCGTTGCCCTTAGTGGATTTATTAGAAAGAGTCCTGAAAAAATGAAAAACCTCTTAATTAACCCTAATTAAGTGACTTTTTGAAAATCTATAAATAGGGGACCTAAAGGGGGTCAAAAGGAAGCTCTTTTTCTCTCAAATTTTCGTGGCTTCTCTCTCCTCTCCAGCACCTCCACCTTCCTCCATTGCAGCTGCAGCCCCAAGGTGAGTTTATTTAATATTATTTTATTATTTTTATTAGTTTTTTTATGATTTTTCAATAGATTTCACCATGGAAACTCTTGTGTTCATGGATTTAACCATGGATTTCATCCAAGAACCCCAAAATCGACCCAAGAAGATGATCTAACTCAGTTTGAGGGTGATTTCAATGATTCTAATCCATTAGAATCGATGAGAGATACGTTTTTCATATTCTTAACCGACGAAACGTGAGATTTACCCGTTAAATGGGTCAAATCCATGATTTCAAAGGTGAAAGCAAATTCCAGCCATTGATTCCCTGTATTTTATTTATTTATCTGTTTATTCATGTTTATTTTACGTTTTCCAGCATATAAATAATTTTTATTTACTGTTTTATGGTTTATTTTATTGATTTACATTAGTTAATGCATGGTTTTTCAAGTTTCTTAAATTTCTGTGTTTTAGGTTTAGAACAGTAAAGATAATGTTATTTCAGATTGAAGTCATTGTTTATTTCTGATTTTTTTATATGTGATGCATGAATGAGTTATTGAGTTACTGTAGAAAAATCAGAGGCTTTGAATCTCGGGAACTCTGTCAAAAAAATCAGACATCAAACCGGGTTGTTAAAGCTTTAAAATCATGGTTAAAATCAAGAAGGTACTTTGCTGTGATGATATTTCTCTCATCTTATATCCGATTTTAGATCTGTAAAGTGATATGGATTCACATTGAGTAGATATGTCTGCTGTGAAATTTTCAGATTTTTTTATCACTGTTTAGTATTTTTCTCATTTCAGAGAATCTATTTTTAAATTTAAAACTCGTTATGGTTTACCGAAACCCTAATCAGACTTGTGTTAGTCATAAATCCCAAACCACAGATCCGATTCATGATCTGTAAAACGTGAGTATTGTTATTTTGCTGTCTACTGTTCACCACTAAAATTTCAGAGATTTTTGTTTAGGATTGCTATTTATGTCTGTATTTTCAATCTGAAATAGCCGTTTTAATCCCTGTTAAAAGTGATATATTTTAGCTCAGATTGCCGGAAGGGTTTCTCCCTAACCGGAGATGCTTTTTCCGATCTGTAAATTGGGAAATCTCTGTTTTTATTCTTCGTTAGTCTCTGTAAAATTTCATAAATTTTCATGGAGATTTGACCCCTGGTTCAGGTCTTGGACTGAGACTGGTTGGTGAACTAGGTCAAAAATAGCATATTTTTAGGGTTTAATGCAATTTTCGGATTAATTTAATTCAAAAAAAATATTTTTATAATTCTAATTTTATATTAGGGTTATAACAAGTGCAGGTACCAAATTTGATGAATTTTGGAATCTGATTGATGGCTGAATTAAGCAAATTGCAAAACCGGGTTCCTGAAAGATCCAAAAACACTGCTAAAATCACAGTTTTTGTGATATTATTGGATTTTCGTGCATAAGCATATATTTTTAGGGTTTAATCATGTTCATAATCATATTAGTATGCTTTAGGTTTAATTTGATGCTCATTTGATTTCATTTAGTGCATAAAACCTAAGTTTTTACCAAAATCTATTTCAGAAAACCCTGATTTCAAGGCCATAGTCTTGCTATCGGGGGCAATTTGGTCATTTGACCTCAATTTCGAAATCCTTAACCCTAATTTCCATATTTTTAATCATGTCACATCATATTTAGCTTAGCTTATTCCATTCAAATTTCAAAACTTGCATTTTATCCAAATATCTTTCTAAAAAAACCCTAATTTCAATGCCATAGTCTTGTTATTAGGGGTATTTTGGTCATTTCGACTCCAATTTCGAAATTTCATATCTTATCTTCCTTATTTATTCCATTTTATTTTATACTTTATCATTTTTATTTAAGGAAATCAAGGAAAAGGCTTATATCTAGCAAAATCCAGTAATTTCTAGATATTACTGGATAAATCTAGAAAAGCGAACATATTTTCATTAACCAAGTTTTCTAGTTTTTCAGGTACATTGAAGACTTTATTTTTCATGTATTTAAATTTCAATAGTGATGTAATTTGTAATTAAACTTTGGAATAAGAATTTACATTTCCTGCTTAGCTTAGGTTGCATTGCATATAGTTTATTTTTATAATTTTAATGTGATGGATGATGATTCATGCATATTTTTACAAATTCACCATGGTCTACACGAATGGCACATGCACTAGCTTCTATGAAGTTTATAAACTTGGTGGAATTTGTATTTATAGCTATAGTCAGAATACGAATGATACTCAGATTTATGATCTTCACATTAGCCACATTCAGCCTACACTCTTAGGCTAACTTCAAAATGCACTGCATTTCTCAAAAATACAAACAATTTTTCTCAATTCCTCAAATCCATATTCATTCATTTCATGCATTTGTCAATTCCAATTCAAATTTCAATTCAAAGAAGTTCATTTTCTCAAAATTTTCCTAAGTCTTATTCAAAAATCGATTTTCTAAAAATATGGATTTGCCAATGATATTTCAAGTATTTCCCAAGTTCCAAATTCAATTTTCTAAGTTATATTTTCAATTTCAAAGTTTGAATTCAAAGAAATCAAATTTTCCAAGGCTATTTCACATTTCTCAAAATCGATTTTCACAAAATCCTTATATTTCTTCAGAAATCGATTTTCACTTTCTCAAATACAGTATCTCAATCATGATTCATGATTTTCAAAGATTTTATTTTCCAAATATTTTCCAATCTTTGAAGTAAACATCATGTTTTCAAATGTGCATTTTCAGAAAATTCATAGCACATGCCTGATTCTATGTGCCTTTAGAAATTAGAATATGATTTAGACAAGTTGAATAGAGCAGAGCAGTAGATTGATCCTTGGTTCGATTACCCCTGTTAAAGGTGGCAGGAACGGTCGAACCTCGTACCGACAGGCGAGTCCCATTCTACGGAATTTTCTAGCATTTTAAAACGGAGGTGAGTTATTTTCAAAATCTTTTTCAAAGGTCAGTTTGACTCGCAAAAGTAAAAATTTTGCGATGATAACACCGCGCTACTTCAGCACATTAGTTACAGACAGTGAGTGAGAAATGGATTCCATAAAGTCTGTCAAAGAAAGAGCTCAGACCATCAAGGAGGAGATTGATCCCGCTATATATCGGTTGTTCAAAAGAATGATGATTGAGATATTATCCAAGCAAGCTGAAGCTAATTTCAGAAAAGTTCTTGTTAAAGAAGAGGCATCTATCACCATCTCTATGAGCATCATTGGCGACCACAATAGCGCAAAAGGTTCTAAACCTAGCAACAACAAAAACAGAGGCAATCAAAGCAGCAATTTGGAAGAGCCTAAGGGTCGGAAGGGAAAGTATTCCAAAATCCAGGATAGACCTTTTCAATCCAGCCCTCAGCAAAAGAAAAAAAATAAAGAAAAACCAAAGCGTGGAAACTGGAGCGGCGATCGAGATTTCACTCCTATAGACGAACCACTCGACGAAGTCCTTGAATACATGTTGATCAAGGGATTAGTCCGGCTCCCAAAAGCCACAGATCCTCCTACCATCATGGGAAGATTCTTGAACCAGTTTTGCAAATTCCATCGGGCAGTAGGGCATGACACTGATCATTGTTTTGTCCTCAAAAACATTGTGCAAGACTGTATTGATAAAAACCTCTTTGTTGAAGGCAGAGAAGAAAAACATCCAGTAGCCCTAACCAAGCAAGTTCAGTCTAGTTCCCAGAAAGAAGTCAAAGAAGTCAGCATGCAACAGAAATCCAACAATCCGAAGAAGATAAAGCATGACGGTTGGAGTTATGATCGCGAGTTTACTCCTTTAGGTCAGCCAATCGAAGAAATTCTTGGATATCTGCTCGCGAAGAATATGATCAAACTTCCAAAGATTGTGGATCCTCCTGTCACCATGGGGAAATGGAAAGATTGTTTCTGCAAGTTCCATCGGGCAATGGGGCACGATACTCAATGTTGCTTTGTTCTCAAAAATATTGTACAGGATTACATCGATAAAGAGCTTTTGGTGCCGGAAGAAAGAGAGAGACGAGTTGCAGTCCTGACCAAGCCTTTCCCAGATTACTCGGAAGAATGCCAATGCCAATGCCAATGCCAATGCCTTCTCATTTTATCATATTTATTTTTGTCAGGACGATATAGTCCTAGTTGTTTTCCTTTTTTTTTAAGGCATCATCCCTTTTAAGGCATCAATAAAATCATCAACTTTTCTCATTTAATTATGACATTCTTCTTTTGGTTGTTCCGTTTTTTTTAATATATTATTCTCTCTTCTCCATTACACTGAGGCATCTTTTTGAAAATTTGTTTTTAAACATTCTGTATGCAGGCAGGATCAAATAAAATCCCTCACCATTCATTTGCACTTCATTTGTATTTTCATGTGCATGTGCATTTCATTTGTACTAATTATGCACCCAATTCACTTCCCATTCAGAAGAAGAGATAAATCTTGAGGCCATGAATGATTTCTCATCCTAATCATCAATCTCTGACACCAGTTTACAATCTCTGTTGAATTTTCCACAAAATTCTTCAGATAGAATCCTCTTTTCAAAAATCCAGTCCCCGCACTGACAAATTGCAAAATTTTGATCCCCTAACCGGGTTCTCCTCTGAAGATCCGAGTTTCGATCCAAGCTTCTTTTTCTTTCAAACTCCAACTTTCAAGTTGGTCCATATCATTCTCTTTTGTTGATCCGGGTTTCGACTCGAGATCGCTTTATCTTATTTGAGCTCTGATTCGAGCTCTTCATTTTCTCTGTTGATCCGAGTTCTGACTCGTGATCTCTTTACTCTACTCGAGTCCTGACTCGAGCTCTTCATTCTCCTTTGTTGATCTGAGTTTCGACTCGTGATCTCTTTACCTTATTCGAGCTCTAACTCGAGCTCTTCATTTTCTTTTGTTGATCCGGGTTCCAACTCGAGATCTCTTTATTTACTCAAGCTCTGATCCGAGCTCTTCATTTTCTCTATTGATCCGGGTTCCGACTCGATATCTCTTTATCTTATTCGAGCTCTGATTCGAACTCTTCATTTTCTCTGTTGATCCGAGTTCCGACTCGTGATCTCTTTACTCTACTCGAGTCCTAACTCGAGCTCTTCATTCTCCTATGTTGATCCGAGTTCCCACTCGTGATCTCTTTACCTTACTCGAGCCCTGACTCGAGCTCTTCATTTTCCTTTGTTGATCCGAGTTCCGACTCGTGATCTCTTTACCTTACTCGAGCTCTAACTCGTGCTCTTCATTTTCTTTTGTTGATCCAAGTTCCGACTCGTGATCTCTTTACCTTACTCGAGCCCTGACTCGAGCTATTCATTTTCTTTTGTTGATCCAGGTTCCGACTCGTGATCTCTGTATTTTATTCGAGCTCTGACTCGAATTCATCATTCTCCTTTCTTGATCCAAGTCATTTCGATCCTCAGAGTCTGTCAATTGCTCAAATTTGATATTTTGCCCTCCAAATTCCAATCTAAATCTTTAAATCAGGCAATTCTCCAATTCCGATCTCTAGGTCACCCAATTTCCAATTCTCAATTTCAATTACCAATTTCCAATTTTCGACCTTCGGGTCACTCAATTTCTAATTTTCGACCTTCGGGTCATTCAATTTCCAATTTTCGACCTTCGGGTCCCTCAATTTCCAATCTTTGACCTTCAAGTCACTCAATTTCCAAATTTCGACCTTCGGGTCGCTCAATTCTCAATTTCGACCTTTAGGTCACTCAATTCTCAATTTCGACCTCCGGGTCACACAATTTCGACCTTTTGGTCAAACCAATTCTCAATTTCGACCGTCAGGTCATCCAATTTTGATCTCCGGGTCATCCAATTCCCAAACAATCAATTTTTCAATTACCAATTGCGACCTTTGGGTCAATCAATTTCAATATCCAATTTCAATCATTTTCTCTTGCGAGAGACCCGTTTAGGGAGAGTTCGAGTGAGCTCGTTCTTTTCGCATGCTATCCAATTTGTTCACTTAGCCCCTTTTCAGGGAGAGTTTTGAAGGGACTCGTGTCTTCGTGAACCGTTTGCAAAACAATTTCCAATTTCACACGAGGAACCTTTTTTAAGGGAGAGGCTCGACGGAGACTCGCTTTTCTTGTGACCCCCCAATTTCATACTAGGCCATTTTTCGTCATGAAAGACCCTCCTTGCAGGGAGAGTGTGATGGACTCGTTCCTTTCATGACCCAATTTTCAGACCTCATCATTATCGGCCCCCTTTCCATAAGAGAAGCCTAATATTAGGGAGCTTTGACGGAAGCTTAATTTCTCTTCGAAAGTCCGTTTTGCAAACACCTCCTCTTCAGGGAAGAGAGGAGTATTTCCCATTTCCCATTCAGGTAAGGGCTAAGCCTGAGTTTCTCTTTTTGGGGAAAAAGAGAGGAGAATTTTCGTCATGGATGTATTGAGCCGGATTTCAAATACTCTCTTTCACCTAGGATTTCAAGAAAATTTTGTCAATTTGTTAATCAAATTATTTGTTGATTTCAGAATCTTTTATTGCACAAATCTCTATCTCAATTTACCTTCAGCATTACTTCAAAAAGAGTGAAGCTTTGGCGAAAAGAGATTCCAAATTCATATTCTTTCCATTGGCCAACCAAAAGGATGAAGAATAAATCCTCGATATGGCCAGAAAAGAAGATTCAATGTTATCACAAAGCCATAAATGATTGATATTGATCGCAGTCAATGGCACATCTTTAAAGATTATTCTTGTAAAGACGAGGCAGTGGAAATATCCTGAGTGCTGGAAAAGAGAGAATTTACCCAAGCCCCGTCTCCTCAAAATCACCTAAGCTGCAGTTAAATATCCGCAAAAGGGATCTCTCACTTGTCGTCAAGATAAAGGCGAATTAAGAGAGTAGACCCCCGGGGCCAAAGAAGATTTGAAACATCTCCAAGATGACGGAGTTTGTGACGGGTCCTTTCAGGGAAAGTCCAAAGCACTGTCGAGATGAAGGCAGATGCGATGAACCTCTCGACAATCCCTAAAAGATATTTAATTTCAGCTATCATCCAAAAATCTCCAAACCCATCGTTAAAGAAGGATCGAAACATCTCCAAGTTGACGGAGTTTGTGGCGTACCCTTTCCCAAAAGAAAGCAAGAGAGGAAAAAGAGAGAAGGGAAAAGTCAGAACCTCTCCAAAATGAAGGAGACTGTAGCAAAAACCCAAAAGAGTCAAAAGAGTGCAGCAAGATTATCATGAGAGAAGCTCCCAGGATATCAAACTGCCAAATTTATCAAGAATCCTCTTTAAATTTGTGAAATTCTATTATCAATATTCTTTCATCAACTGCTTTCACAATATCAAATTCTCTTTCCTGTTCATATCAAGGAAATTGATAGCTTCCTTGAAGAAGGTCAATTGCAAATAGTTTGGGTTTCCAATCTTGATTCTACAAAAGTGAAGGGTGATGTTCCAGCCATAGCTTCATAAAACAGGGATTTTAACAGCAAGCTAGACAAAATCTCATAAATCAAATGATGGTGTTCCAACATAACTTCATAAAACAGGAATTTGAATATCAAGCTCATAAATCAAATGATGAAGTTCCAGCCATAACTTCATAAAACAAGAATTTTGAACATCAAGCTCATAAATCAAATGATGAAGTTCCAGCCATAACTTCATAAAACAAGAATTTTGAACATCAAGCTCATAAATTAAATGATGATGTATTTACAAGAGTAAGAGAAAAGAAAAATACATGTAATAGCAAATACTCATGAAGGGATATGTATATATATATAAGTATATATATACATATATATAGATATATATATCCATATATACATATACACGTATACATATAGGTAGATATACAATAGATATACATATATATAGATACATATATACATATAATGAGAAGACATATATGTTTAATGGAAATTCCACATAATGGGTAAAACCAGAAAATGCAGGTATATACAGTTTCTGTAGGTGATTTCGCACAGCCGTATTTCCCAAACTACAAAGTAATTTTCAATAAAAATGGGTATAGAGCTTCTCTATATATCAGTAATGACGCTTGCAAAAGATGGCATATAGATCATGAACGGATGTGGATATATCCGTTCATGAACATAGCCGATTATCAAGACTGCATACCTGCAGAAGATGGTAAATATAACACATACGTGATGTGTGAGAAGTGCATTGTGGGAACAATGGGCTGTCTTCAAGAAAATTGTGACAAGGCTATGAAAAGTACATCCCATGTAATGTAGCAATGACATTAGCATACTAACATGGCTGGGTTATGCCAGACGTCTACATATTGTCCATCAGATAATCATTAAGCAATTTGAGGAGATGCTTGACATTTTGCAGTAGAAGATCAAATGGCTAAATCAAAGATATCAACCCTTTTTACATAACATATTTCACTATATTAATAAATGAAGGATTTTCAATTAACTACAGTGAAAACCAGAAACAATGACTCTTTGTTTCCTGTAATCAATTTGATTTTCAGGTGGACCAGTTATCATTAATTAAGTTTTAGCATCGAACCGAATTCTGGATGCCACAAAACATGCTTGGCAGTATTTATGATACTAAGCTATATATACATATCTATACAGCTGAAAATAAAACATGCTGCTAATACATTTTCAGAACTAATCTATATAATAAATCAAACAAATCGATTTTACAAATGAGATCAATTGGTCATAACAAATGGCTTCAGCAGATGCTCCCTCATAATAAATAGTATGATGCAAAGACCCTAGAGGATACTATTTACAACAGTGAAGCAGGGTGGCAGAGTGATTTTGCAGAAGAAAGAAAAAAAAAAACAATAATACACAAAATATCAGTAAACTATATGTCAGATGCATAGGTTGAGAAAGGCCTTGCGCTGGATCAATCTTGGGCGAGTTTGGGTTGCGCAGGAGCAGCTTTAAGTTGTTCTTCAGTTACCTTCAGATAATCTTCACTGGAATAAGGTTTTTCAGCAGCTGGAGGGATTAGAAAAGAGGGCAGTCTCCTGCGTTTTTGCTAGATGGAGCTTCAATGGGGCTGGAGACGGATGGGGAGCAGCTTGGCTGGACTTTTTGCTGCTGGGGTTGAAGGTGATGAAGTCAACCGTTGGAGGTGGAAGGTTGAAGAAGATGAAGTGCGGCAGCTGATCCTCCTGCGGATGGGTTGAATGAAAGGGGACGACAGGTTCTCCTGCGGCTGAAGGAATGGTGGGCAGCAACCGTTGGGCTGAAGGCAAATGGAGAAAACGGTGGTGGCTTTCCTGCGGCTGGGGCTGAAGTGGAGGTGTGCGACAGCTGCTGGAGGTGGAAGATCTGCGACTGGTGGTGATGGTGATGTAGCCGTTGAAGTGTCTGGTGATTGAGCTGAAGAAGGATGAAGCTCTTGTTGGTAGGCTGGAGATGGTGAGAAACCTGCGGCTGGGCTGTAGTGGCTGAAGAGGGATCTCGATAGCAAATGGTTGGGGCTGAAGAAGGTGAAAACGCCTCCTTTTCTTTCCACCTTGAGAGCCCCTTTTAAAACTTTCCTTTCCTCTTCAAAAGAAACGCATCCCCTTCCCCCTTAATGAGGTTCCGTTAAATTTTTTTTGAAAATTTTGTTGAAAATCTTGCAAAGGCGTGAAACCGATGCCTCATTATTTTGAAAACTTGTTGTTTTTAAAAGAGGCGCCTCTTTGGTTTTTCCAAAACCTTGTTTCATTTCCTAAGTTTAGATAGAAATCAAATTTATTATTATTATTATTTTTTTTTGGAAGTTCGGCTGTGCCATTTAAGGCTGCCTCCTTCTTAAAACAAAAATTATTTAAACAAATCAAAAAAATAAAATAAAGAAAATGAATATTGAAATAAATGAGAGGCTTTTATGGAAATGCCATCTCAATCCACTTTTAAAATCCTTTTGAAGATAAAGCTTTATTTTGTTTTGTAAAATCTTTTTATTTTCAAATAGGGTGCCACATGTGTGTGGGCCCACTAAAAAAATTAAATAAATAAATAAATAAGAATTTTAAAAAGAAAATTTTGCAAATTGGTATGACCTCCGAGTGGGTCCCACTTGAGAATAAGATACTTACCTGGGAATCCGAGTATGGTGCTAGTTCAAAGGCGGGTCCTGCTCCATTTATTTGAAAATACGAGATAAAACATTATTTATTTTCAAGAATTTGGAAAAATTGGGTTTTCAGGGCAAAAAAATATGGATAAATGTAAAAACAAAATTTGTAAAGAGATTTAAAATCTTTTGCAAAAAGTCTTGAGATAAAGTCTTTAAAATCAATATCCAAATATCCAGATTGTTTTCTTGAGATTTTTTTTTTGTAATTCAAAGTCCTGGGGTAAAATGAGAAAATTTGGTAATTTTGAATACCCAGGGTTTTAAAAATCGGTTTTGAAAAGTTTAAAAATCAAATCTGGATTGACAATTTTGAAAATCAGGAGTTCTGGATCTCAAACTGACATGCTATGCAATGAAATGATGCAAAGTGTTCATGCAATGCGATGCAAAGACATGTTTCAGTGAAATGTCACTCTGAGCTCGGACTTGGAAATTCTAACTTTTTGTCCAGAAAGAGGATTTTGAAATTTTGCAATTTGAAGATGTCTCTGAACCTAAATATAGAAATTTTGAGGCTCAAGAGTGAAATTTAGGACTTTCTGCCATGTTCAATTTTTAAAAATGACTATTTTGCCCTTCATTGCTTCTGGAGAACTGAAATGTGCCGATTAAGGGCAATGTTAAGAAGGTGAGTGAAAATTTGGGTTTTTTACAGATGCCCCTCTTTGCTACTAAGCCGGCTTATGGTCGAGCTTAGTGGCAAAGAAAACACACCAAATTTGGGCTATATAAAAATGCCCCAGTTAGAAGGATCTGCCTGGGTATGAAGAAAATTAGCCCGAGGAAGATGGTAGATATGAAATGGAGAAATGAAGAGGAAAGACTCACTCTGTGAGAGTGAAATTCAGGTTTATGCCCTTAACCTGGATGGGACAGGAAATGCTCCGTATGGAACGAAGCTCGGGCTTTGACCCTTAACCTGATCGGGCAGAAAATGGAATACCTCATTGAAGGAGGCTCAGGTTTATACCCTTATCCTGATTGGGTGGAAAATGGAATACCTCATTGAAGGAGGCTCAGGTTTATACCCTTATCCTGATCGGGCGGAAAATGGAATACCTCATTGAAGGAGGCTCAGATTTGTACCCTTATCCTGATTGGGCGGAAAATGGAATACCTCTTCAAGGGAGGCTCAGGTTTATACCCTTATCCTGATTGGGCGGAAAATGGAATACCTCGTCAAAGGAGGCTCAGGTTTATACCCTTATCCTGATCGGGCGGAAAATGGAATGGAATCCTCGAAGGAAGAGATCATGATGGAACCTTCGGATTTTGCACAGTAAATCCGACAGGGGTTTTGCAAAAGGAAGGAAAATGGGGTCCCTAAAGCTTGAAAAGGGATTGATCTTGGGCGTCTCATTGCTGAGACTAAAATCAGCTTTTGAAATTGCCTTTTGCGAGAAAATGATTGGTGGTTCGACCTCGAACCGAAATGGGACTGTCTATGGTGGGACAGTGGGGACACAGGGAAGTGTGCAAATCTGAGAGTTCATGCTCTCAAAGAAGGGAAGGAATCAAGTCCTTAGGAGGGATTTAAAATTGGTGTCAGGATGCATCGAAAACAGACATCAAGCTCTCACTTCACGTCAGGATAGCTAGAAAATATTGTCAAAATGTTGGAAATTTTGGAAATTTTGCTGTTGATTCAAAATTTTTGAAAATGATGCACATCGTTGCAAAGATATTCTTTCTTTTCTACCCAAAGCATCACCTCCTATTTTCTCATTATATGTATATATATATATATATATATTTATCTATATGTATACGTATATATGTATATATATATGTATATATATATGTATATATATATACATAGATATATACTTATATATATATATATATATATATATCTTCATGTGCTCTTATTTCCATGTATGAACATCCATATATTTTCTCATATAGTTACACCTCCATCGTTACATGACATTTAGCACCTATTTTAGCATTTTGATATATGTATATGTCTCTTCGTTGTATATATTATATATATATGTCCATTTCCTTGTTTATTTTGTAATAACTCTCATTTTGCAGGAAAATCTAGAAGAGGTTGATTCCTTGGCTCCATTTCAATTTTCTTTTACTTTATGTTATGCAATGTAACAATCCGATGTAAACCTTGGAATAAGATTTACTTTTACTGCTTAGATTAGGCCGCATCTCATATAGTTTGATTTCAGTAATATCCAGATTCTATGAAGCATATATCTCAATTTTCAAAACCCACCGTGGATGAACACGAATGGCACGTGCACCAACTCTTAGAGAGTTGATGAACTCGGTGGAGTCCATATTTACGGCCTTAGTCGGAATATGGACGAGACCCAGATCCATCATCTCTCTACTAGTCACATCGAGCCTACACTCTTAGGCTATCTTGAAAATGCACCTCATATTTCCAATGATTTCAAAATATTGTGAATTAATTCAAATAAACCCTGAATATATTCATGGCCATAGTCAGAATATGTGAAGGATTTATTTTGGTCTAATCCACATTTTTCCAATAAAATTTTCAGAAATCTTTTCAAAAGTGCATTCATTCATTCACATCATCTGCATCATTTGTTTTTCTCATGATTTTCTCAAAGATTTTCACTTCATGGAATCGATTTTCTCAAGAAACTATGATGATATTCGGAGTTGGATTTCCCAAATCAAAGTTTTCCCGTTATTTTCCTTAAAAAGTTATTTTCTTAAGATCCATTTTCAAAAAGAATTTTCATATTTCTCAAGAATCAGAAATCGATTTTCAGAGATTTCAAGGACAATGTTTTCAGGATTTCAATTTCCCAAGTTCTAAGTTTCATTCTCCAATGAACCTTTCCTATAAATTTTCTATCATTTTCTTAAGAAAATTCTCAAAGTCCAAGTTTTCCCAACAAGTGCTTTCCTTTTTTCAAATGTTCATGTTTTCTCAAGAATTCCTACAGTTTTCCTGAGATTCTCATTTCCTCATGATTTTCCAAGTCTTTTTAAGCCTTCTCAAAATTGTACTGAGATTCTCATTTTTCTAAGTCTTTATAAACTTTCTCAAGATTTTCCCGAGATTCTCATTTAAACTTTCTCAAGATTCTCACTTCTTCAAGATTTTCCAACTCTTTATAAACTTTCTCGAGATTTCAAACCTTCTTTGTCTGAGTTTTCTTGAGAGATTGATTTCCATCTTTTCCTGAGAAATGCTTTCCAACTTCAAATATTTTCTAAGCATACATCATATTTTCCAATTTACATTTCCCAAAATTCTCATAGCACATGCCTGAATTCTCTGTGCATTTAGGATAGAACGCAATTTCGGCAATTTCACTAAGTCAAGCACAATTTTGGGTCCTTGGTTCGATTACCCCTGTTAAAGACGGCAGGAACGGTCGAACCTCGTACCGACAGGTCGAGCCCCATCCCATGGATTTTCCCGCAATTTTCAAAAACGGAGGCGAGTATTTCAAAACAATTTCCAAAATCCGATCAAGTTTGAATCGCGAAAGCATATCCTTCTCTCTTCCGCAAGGAAGGGAAGACGGGGAAAAATTTTGCGACGATAACAGTATTTTATTGGCATGGTAAGCGATAAGTCGATGCTCAGTATAAGCAAACATCAAACTGCACTTGATTTGATACTGTCATGCATTAAATCGTTGCTTTGACTTGCTTAACCCTAGTGGTATCCGTTGTTATATGCATCCTGATTAAATCGTAGTAAAGCTATGCCGCTTGCTAACCCAAATTGATATATTGCTTACAAAACATTCCACTGTCTTATTTTATTTGACGTTGTTGTTAGGCATTATCGAAGAAAGCAATGATGCACAAACATTCCAACCAGTGCCATTAAGGCAGCGTGAGTAGCTTTTCATCTCATCATGCGATCGATGAAGAAGGCATGTCGTCTTATGTGCCATTAAGGCATTGTCTGGTTATTGCAGGTAGATCTTGTTCTTACGAAGGTTGGAAACTTATCGATATTTGTAAGACGCTGGAACCTATTGACAAGAATGCTTGTTTGCAGATGGTAGGAAGGGCCTCTACCCCATCAGGTATCCTACATTCATTCATTGTATGCATTGTATCTCAAACCGCTGTATTAGTAACAGACTCTCGTTTTGTTAGTTAATTTCGATTTGTTTGCTATTTTGCTGCAAAACACAAATTGATATATTGCTTAAAACATTGTTGAGCTTATCATCAGGTTGTAATAAAGACGATGTAGCTGAATCCATCGAAAGATCTAGAGAATTGAATATCTATACTTATGACGCAACTGAAGTATTGAACATCTGCACTAACAATTCACATAAAAAGAAGGGTGCAGGCATTAGACCCACTCTTGACTTGAATGTTCCAGCGGAAGAAATGCAATTCAATGATGAGTTAGACTACCATGACAGTGCACATAATAAAAGTGTAGGCCCCGGGAATGTACACGGAAGTACACTTGACTTGAATGTTCCAGGAGAAGAAATGCAATTCAATAATGAGGTAGATTTTGATGACAGTGCACATAATAAAAGTGTAGGCCCCGGGAATGTACACGGAAGTACACTTGACTTGAATGTTTCAGGAGAAGAAATGAAATTCAATAATGAGGTAGATTTTGATGACAGTGCACATAATAAAAGTGTAGGCCCCGGGAATGTACACGGAAGTACACTTGACTTGAATGTTTCAGGAGAAGAAATGCAATTCAATAATGAGGTAGATTTTCATACAGTAGGAACTGGGAATGTACATGGAATTACACGTGACTATGTTCCTGTAGAAGGAATGCAGTTTAATAACGAGGAAGATGCATATAAATTTTACAATGATTATGCCTTAAAAGTTGGCTTCAGTGTGAGAAGGTTTTCTTGGTCAAAAAATGCACAGGGTGTCTTGGTTAGAAAGACATATGTCTGTTCCAAGCAAGGTTGGAAGAAATCAATGGGAAATCCAACAAGGAGCATGCCAGAATCAAGATGTGGATGTCAGACGAGATTGGTTTTGAGAAGACATCTGAATGGGAAATTTGTCGTGCGTACTTTAATCAGTGATCATAATCATGATTTATCTGCATCATTTATGACTGCTATGCTAAGGTCACATCGTAAAGTAACTGTAGCGCATGCTGCAATGGCTGAAATAGCCGATAGCGCCGGCATTGCACCAAGGAAGACATATAATTTGTTTACCCGCATAGATGGTGGTCGCGAAAATGTTTCATTCACTCCTTTGGATCTAAGAAACCACTTGAGAAGGAAGAGGACAGATAACATGAAGAACGGAGAAATATGTTGTTTGGTTCGCTACTTACAGAATAAATCAAGCAATGAACATGGTTTCTTTAGTGCAATGCAAGTGGACGAAGATGGATATGCTGTGAATATGTTTTGGGCAGATTCAAAGTCTAGAGTAGATTATGAATGCTTCAATGATGTGCTTGTGTTTGATACTACAGTAAAGATTAATACTGAACAGTGGTCATTTGCGCAGTTTGTGGGAGTGAACCATCACGCACAGAGTTGTATATTAGGCGGTGCTTTTGTGTATGACCAGACCAAGGAAAGCTTTGAGTGGTTGTTCAGAGTATTTACACAGGCAATGAACGAGAAGCATCCTGAAACTGTACTTACAGATGGTGATCACGCAATTGCGGCTGCAGTGCTTCATGTGTGGCCAGATGCACATCATCGCCTATGTTTGTGGCATATCTTTCAAAATGCAGCAAAGAACATAGGACACATATTTAATCAGAATACAGGGTTTGACAAAACGTTTACAAGGTGTGTACTTCATAGCGTAGACGAGGTCACTTTTAAGTCGGATTGGGACAAAATGATTAAGACATACGACCTTACTGACTGTCTGTGGTTACAAAATTTATATGCAGAAAAAGAGAAGTGGGCATTGGCATATGGAAGACAATACTTTTGTGCAGGTATGATAAGCACACAAAGAGCCGAATCTATGCATGCCACCCTGAAGAAAACCCTGTATTCATGTTTAACAATGTTTCGTTTCATGGAACAATATGAATTATTTGTAGAGGGTCTAAGACAAAATGAGCTTCAACAAGACGTGAAATGCTTCAATACACGACCTCAAACTTTTGGCATGGAAATATTGATGCGACCTGCAGCTCTGTATACACTAACTGTATTTGAATGGATCAAGAAAGAGGTGTTGCATGTCATGAATTGCAAAATAGAAGGACTCGTGCAAACCGAGAATATGCACAAATACCATATTTTTTGTCAGGGCGAAAAGCATCAGGAAAGGCAAGAAGCACATGTCACGTACAATGTTGACAACGGAAGGGTAGAATGTTCGTGCAAAATGTATGAATTCAAAGGCATTCTATCCTGTCATGCATTAAAGGCACTCAATCAAGAGAAGATACAAGAAATACCTGAGTCTTACGTAATGCGAAGATGGACCAGACGCGCGAAGATTGAAATGCTCATTATGGACAATGCGAGTAAATCTGGTGTTGACGAGAAGTGCCACATAGCCTCTCGTTACCAACAACTGTGTAGGTCATTCATGCATGTTGCTGATTTGGCATCGAGAAGTGAAGAAGACTATGCATGTGTGAGAAAAGCTGCAACGGAGTTACTTGAAAACGTGGAGTTAATTCACATTAAGTATGTTGCAGCGAATGAATACCAGACGAAGATAATGGGATCGAAAAGCGTAGGTCAAAATCATGTTTCGCTTGACACTCCTGAGAAGTTGCACCGAAGCGTAAACATTATCTTCAACAAGTCAGTAGTGAACGTTGTTGATTATGATGGACATATTCATGAAGCGAAGGGTATCAAAAGAAAACCTGCCTCTGATCGCAGTCGTCAGAGGGCAAAGGGTGCATTAGAATTGGTTGGCAAGAAGAGGATTAAGAAACAACCTACCTGTAATAAAAAACAACAAGGCCCTTGCAATGAACAGGTATGTAAAACATTATATTGCTTCCCATTGCGATAAGCTTGTCAAACAGCTAACTCGTGTAATGTCCATCATGCAGCAATACCATACCGAAGTACCACCAAACGTTGAAACCTACATTCCTCCCGACCTGAGTTCCGGCAACGATCGCTACAGTTTTACAAGTCTTTTGGTATGTAATCAATGTTGCGAGGAGGTATGCATTTCTTGTGAAACTTAATTCAGTGTCTAATATTTTCTCTTTCATGACAGGCTCTGATGCAATCGACAGATAGGTATGGGACACAGGAGTCTCGTGTGGGCCATTAATTTAGTTGTTATGCCTCTTTGCATGCCCCGATCTCCACAATGCCAGATTTGTTTTTGCGTTTACAGTCATTTTTCACTGACGACTTGCGGTCCGTGGTTGGATTTTCTTAAATCGATAGATAGCGATTTTTGGCTTCTGCATGAAGTCGATCGATGACATCACTGTATGGCGATTTGTGATTATCGTTGATTAACGATATGTGGCATCGCAGCGAAGGGATTTGAGTGTATTGTTCGAATGTCAATCAAAGAGAGATGACAAAGGTTGTACAAGTAAGTTTTTTTCGGCCAATGAGCAAGGTTGTGTTCCATTTTATGATCTAAGTATGCTATCACCTGCGTGGTTGAAAGCCTACTTGGACCATAAAATGAAGCGCAACCTTGGTCAATGCCCCAAAAAAGCTTACTTGAACAACCATTGTCATCGCGCTTAGATCGACAGTCGAACAATACCCTCAAATCGCTATGTTGCGATCCCACATATCGCTAATCTTCGATAACCACAAATCGCCATACAATGATGTCATCGATCGACTTCATGCAGAAGCAAAATATCGCTATCTATCGATTTAAGCAAATCCAACCACGGACCGCAAGTCGTCAGTGACAAATGACTATAAACGCAAAAACAAATCCGGCATTGTGGAGATCGGGGCATGCAAAGAGGCATAACAACTAAATTAATGGCCCACACAAGACTCCTGTGACACCTCCAATTGCCTTTTGAAATCATTATTGTTATCCTGTGAAATGTTGTATCCATATATTATAAATAAAAGGCTAGTCAATGTGTCTTTTCTCTTCCTCACTTCATTTCTTAAGATATGTGGTTCAACCCGTGGGTTTTTTTTTAGATCCGTGGGGTTTTTATGGACAAACGTTCACTATCAATTTATACTAGTATCGTTTAACACCGCAAATCGGCGTTGACTAACACCCTTTACAAAGGCCAAGTATTGCTGCAGAAATCGCTATTCAACGATAACCACAAATCGCCATGCAGCGAATATGAAGTGAAATTACTCAGTTAAAACGGATAACAATAAATGTTTGATTTGTCATACAGTATTCATTGATCATATTGGTTGAGCAGTACATCTTTTAGGTCATAAATAGTCGCACGAGTACTAGAAGCTAGGTTTGTCTTCTACTTCGTGAACCAGCAACAATCAAACAGATGGTTCCTTCATACATACAAACCTACACAGACGAAGATAGCTACACGATCAACAATGGCGAATCATGGGTATATTGTCTACACATCGTCTACATTTTCATCAAAATCCGTCTATTTCATGCCGTTTTTCGTGATTTGTGTTTTGTGTACTGTATAATGTAATTTCATATCGTTCATTGCAATGTCCACATTCATTTCAGTCGAACATCCACCGACGAAGTTGGGCGAAAACTTAGTCAATCACTCCTGGAGGACATCAACAGAATGCAGAGTGAATTCGCACAATACAACATGATCAGTAATTTTGTTAGTATGAAACTAGTAGCAGTTGTCTCTATACGTAAGCCATGTGTACGTCCGTTAACAACAACATATTTGCTGCAAACAGACTATATCCGATTTCGTCAGTTATATTAAAAGCAGTGCACCAAGCCAGACTGTATGCGTCGTAAGCCCGTATTTCATGGTATATCGATTTTATTTTATGTTGTTTTCCGTTATTGATTTATTCCAATTGATTCATATGTTATCGTTATTGTTAGCAATGTTTGGGTTTGCAGACTATCTTACGCCATTTGCCATACTCTAATGGATTTCAAGACGGCATACCTTATTGGGTTAACGGTAATCACTGCAGAGACCCTTTGTCAAGTGAAAAGGTAAGCAAACAAACCTACAGTGCAATATTACAGCATAACAAGTGCTAACATCAATTTTTTCGATCTATTTGCAGATATTGATTCCTACACTATGGCAATCTGAAAAGCATTGGGTCTTATACGTGATGGATTTACGCGAAAAACAACTATGGTGTTACAATTCGTTGGAAGTTCACAGTGGTTTACGGCTAGACATTTCCCATCTCGTAAGTTTCAATATCTATGTGAGGAACAAGTCGTGTACTGGGGTCATGAATTTACTGTCGGTCGCATTATTCTCAGATCGGTTTCCTCAAAGCCATTTTGGGAGTCGATGCTAGCGAGTGGATCTATCGCACGGCATACAATGCTCCTTTACAAGATAATGGCGTTGATTGCGGGGTATTTGTAATAAAGTACATTGAAGCAATATACAATGGTGCAGAACCCTTATTCGACGTTGTATGTCATTTATTCGCCTCTGTTATTGGGGATTAAGTGCATGTATATTGCTTCTACCTTACAATCTATTTTTGCAGGTTGATATACCCGGATTCCGTGAAGAACTCTGCAAAAAATTGACATCCTTTCTAATTGCGGAGGAGAAAGTGAAGGAGGCCTCGCGAGCATCTAAAAGGCTTGCAATTGATAAAAGATGTGCGCTCAACCGGCGTGGTTGACAGTCGCTGAGTGGGACTGCGATGTATTTTAATGAACTTCTAATGTTCGAAATGATAATATTCAACATCGCTATGAAATGTTGTATGCTTAAACATCGCTTTATTACTGGCATATGAAAAAAATGCTACCACCATGAAAACTTGTCGGTGTGAATATTATCGATTTGTCGGTTCCTTAATCGCGAAGCAAAGTGGAAGTGTGTGTTGTGTCAATCAAATATTAATGAAACGTCCTATCACCCTCCGTCAGTTTTCAAGTATATACGTCAGTTTCATTAAAACAAAAGCAAATCTTCAGTAAAAATGCACTCCGCATTAATAAAATTGAACAATGTGGGGACTATTCCAAATATTAATCAATGCGATTGGACCGAATTTTTCGATCTAAAATAAATCCAAAAGTACGTCCACACGCGTCCCAAGAAATCGCCTTAGGCGTACTACCTTAACGTAGGTTCAGCAATACAGCGATTTTTAGAAATATCTATCTCCGTATAGTATTTTTCATTACTGAAGAACAACTTCTACCAGCATTGGTTATGCGCATACGACACAAAACTATTTCTGATTAAGATTTACATTTCGTAGAACACCCGTCACCAGAACGAGATGAACACCCGTCACCTGAACGACGTTTGTGCTGAGACCTCCTCGCTAGGGAGAGGAAGACGACGTGGTGGAGCTTCTGCTGGCCATCCTCAGCGCGACTGCACCGACTGGGTTGCTGCCGAGGAGGAGGGCGAGAACGGTGATGGCAGAGCTCCTTAGGTTGTACAGACAGAACAATCGATATGTTTCACTTCAGATATTTTGTTTGTCGTTCTTTTTAAACTCAATCAATTGTTCGCATATTTCGTCGCGTATTTCCGACATAATATCCTGCAACAAAACATGTAATGTGAAACGAATATATAACAGGAATAAACAATAATATCGGATACAAAACTCATACAGCGTGGAAAGTAACATCTATTCCATTGTATATTGCTTCAATATGCTTCATTACGAATATGCCACAATCGACCCCATTACTTTGTAAAGGAGCATCGTCAGCACAGAGCAACATCCACTCGGCAATGTCCACACCCACAGCCTCGTTAAGGAATCCCGCCTGTGATAAAGGGATAATATATTACACTCCGGTCCACCTCGAATAGCTACGATTCACCTATGGCCACAATCTTACCAAATGCATAACGTCGCGTTCTACGCCACTGTGGCAGTCCAATGAGGTGTAGCACCATAGTTGTTTTTCCAGAAAATTCATCTCGTATAGGACCCAATGGTCGGGATTTTGCCAGAGTGTAGGAAGTAAAATCTGCGAATCGAAAAAATAATTTCTCATTCCAGAGACGTATCGTGATGGGGATGTTACGACTAAACCTTGGAGAAGAGGTTTGTTCACTTACCTTTCCAAATTTCGAAATGTCTAGGCACTCATCACCGTTGTTCCAACAAGGTTCTGCATCTTTGAATCCAATGTTGTATGGCTTTCGTCGGACGTACATCTGTTGCACGAAATAGTAAGATTTAACCATCAAGAAACTTGAGTACGTAATAAAAACAAAGAAAACAACAGCGGAACAGCCATACCATGAAATAAGGGTTGATGATGCGTACTGTATTGCTCGTTGGCTTGCTCTGGATGTGTTCTCATCGCAAAAAAATTTCCTCACTCTCTCGTTGTTCCTCTCTCTTCATTCTCTTTTCCTTTTCTAACCTCCATTCTCCTCCTTTTTGAAGGGAGAAGAACAAAAGAAAGAAAAGAAAGAGAGAAGAGAAAAGAAAGAAAGAAAGAGAGAGAGAAGAGGAACTATTTTGCGAGGTCTCACTTGACCTTAATTTGAAAATATTTAGCAAATAACTCGCCTCCGTTTTGAAAATATTGCGGGAAAAAATGGAGAGACGGGATTCGCTCGTCGGTACGAGGTTCGACCGTTCCTGGCGCCTTTACCAGGGGTAATCGAACCAAGGATCGAATCTATGCCTTTTGCTTTGCCTAAATATAATCTAAAAATTTATTCTAACTCTAAATGCACAAAGAATCATGCTTGTGCAATGCAAAAATGTATGCTCCTTTTTTTAAAATTGATTTAGAAATTTCCAAGTATTTCTGAGATAAGTTTGACAATGGAATAAAGAAATGTTTGAATCTTAACTTTAGAACTTGAGATAGATCAGAGAAGTTCTAAGTTTTTGAAGTAAATCAGAGTTGGAAGAATAAATCTCGATTTTGGAGAAAGAATGATTTAAAGCTTCGAAATGAAAGGAAATAAAGTTTCAAAGTCAAAATCGACCTTGAATTTGATTTTGATTTTAAGAAAGGAAATGAATACTTGAGATGAAATTGAATTTGGATTTTTAAGTTTGGAATGGATATGAGATAATCAAATGGTATTTAAGAATAGAAAATGGATTTAGGGAGTTCAAATGAGATCTGGAAATGGACTTGGATTTGAAATTTAGAAACGGAATTGGATAATGGATTTAAGATCTGAGATTCAAGAAGTGACATTGGATTTGAAGTCTGAGATCCAAAGTTGAATTGGACTCTGGACCCTAAGATGGAATTGGATCTGAAATCTAAGATCCGAAGTGAAGTTTGGATTTTGGATCCTAAAGGGGAATTGAATCTGAAGTCTAAGATCCAAAAGTGAAGTTGGATTCTGGATCCTAAGACGGACTTGGATCTGAAGTCTGAGATCCAAAGTGAAGTTTGGATTCTGGGTCCAAAAGGGGAATTGGATCAAAATCTGAGATCCAATTTGAGTGTTGAATCCTGGATCCTAAAATGGATTTGGGTCTGAGGTCTAAGATCCAGGATGGAATTGGGTTCTGGATCCTAAAAAGGATTTTGGATCTGAAGTCTGAGATCCAAAGTAGAATTGGGTTATGGATCCTAAGATGAATTCGAATCTGAAGTCTGAGATCCAAAGTGGAATTGGATTCTAGATCCTAAGATGGATTTGGATCCAAGGTCTGGAATCCAAGATAGAATTTGGATCTGGAGTCTAAGATCCAAAGGTAGATTTTATATTTAGAAAATTGGATCCAGGTTGATCTGATTTTGGATTTGGGAATTTCCAAAATTGATTTGAGAATTGAATATACAAAATGAATTTCAAAGTCAAACTGGACTTTGAATTTGAAGCTTGAATTTGAAAGATGAATCAAGAATCTTAAAGTTAAATTGAACTTTGAATTTGATCGAAGTTTTTGAATATAAAATGAATTTTGAAATCTCAAAGTTAATTTTGTACTTTGAAATCTGATTTGAATTTGAATATAAAATGAATTTGAAATCTCAAAGTTAAATTGAACTTTGAGATTGAAAAATGAAATAGAAAAGATGAAAGATGAAAGGATGAATGGGATTTTATAAGAATTGAAGATAGATTCAGGAAGATATTTACATCACTTAGAGCTTTTGAAAAAGGAATTTTGAAAATATGATGCAGTTCTATCCTAAATGATGAATGAATTTAAAGAATTTTGAAATTGGATTTTGAAAAGCTATCTTATTCTTAAACTGAATTAAAATAAGATTGAAGATATAATACATCCTTGACTATGGTCATCGGATGTATTATATAATAATCTATATTTAGATTCAAGTGAAGAATAAAATACATTTTGGTGCTTTTATAGAGTTTAAAATGAAATTAACTCTCAATATACCCTGACTATGGTCATTTGTATATATATTGAATCAATTTTAAGTTAAATTCTAATAAAAGGAGAAAATATTTAAGGAAATATGATGAATTTTGAAAATTGGATCCAGTGTTATTTTGTAAAAGATAAAAATCCTAAGTTTTGTCCACACCCTGACTATGGCCATTGACATGGATCATCAACTTAGGATTAATTTACCTCTTACGAAATGGTGCACGTGCCATTCGTGTTTCACCATTGTGAGATTTTGAGAAATAAAGGAAAAAAATGCATGAAGAACAAGTAATTCATGATATCTACAATGCTCATTCATTCTAACTAAAACTGGAAATATAAAGAAAGAAAAAAATAGCAAAATTCCTGCAAAATACAAGTTATTACAGGATGAAAGATGCATATAGACAGAAATCTATAGAATATACAATGCAAATGACAAAGCATAATGATGGGTTACGCTAATGGATCAAGGTACACCTTAGATATACAGACTGAAAAGCAAATATTGGGGGGGTATGATTGAAATTCAAATGTTAGTGAGAAAATGGGTATTAAAATATATATGTGATGTTTTTGACCTAGTGTATGTTGTGATGATATATATATATTTAACAGTGTTGAAGCATACTAGGTAAATAAATAAAAAAACACATGTTAAAACCTATGCTAGTATATGATAAACAAAAGTGCCGAAATCACTACTATGCGTACTTGTTAGGATAAAATCAACAAAACATTAGGAAACAGAAAATGCTTACTGTGAAGGTCAGAAACTAATGAGGGCAGAAGGCACTGACAAATCTTTACTCAATAGTAAGCAAAGACAAGGTAAACCGCTACTTATATATGCTGGCTGTAAAGGGGAAAACCACTTTACACTGGCATTCAATACTCAGCTGGTTCACTTTATTGCCATCACACATTTACAGTTACAAACCATCCATTCTGTGCAGCACCCGTAACAACGAATTGGTAATTTATCTTCAGGCCTTGCTCACACGGTTATGCTGGGTATTCACAGTAGATGTTGTAACTTGGTACTAATTGCCCTTTTGAAAAGAGCAGATCATTATGGCTCCAGTGGGTTGTAGGATGGCATTGTGTTATGAAGGTATTTGTAATAGCTACAAGTATGGCTATACTGGGAAGAGGGTATGGATTGATGCTGGAAATTATTCAAGGGAGAGGGATGCAGTATGCACGTGAGTATCCTATTAGCAAAACCATCAATACTGGATTCCACAACATATCTGATGAAAACTTTATGAAATTATGACCTCTGCTGACAAGATATCAGAGATTTTTCTTCTTTGTTTTAATGTGCACACTATAGCAGATTACAATGTATATCACTTTTCCTTCATTCATGAGAGAGACTTCTCATGATTTCCATCCAAGAAATGATGTTAATAAGCAATAGTAGCATCACTGATGATGTTCATGATATTTACAATACATGTCTTGGGTATGACTGCTTGTTTGAGCTCATAGACCAAAGCCTTTTAGATTCACATCCCATATATACAGCCGATACGAATACTCATGAAAGCATCACCTCTATACTTCAGATTAGCTTCATAAATCGGTAAAAATAGTGATGCACATTATTGATAACAAGTTTTCACCAAGAAAGAGAGAAGAAAGAAGAGGGAAAAAAAATGTGAACAATTCGAATACTGTAATATGACACAAAATGAGACCATATGAAGCTTTTAGCCCATTTGAACATTTTATGAGCCGATACCTGTAGGGTGAAGATAGGAATCTGGTAAAAACTAGCAACCACGAACTCTTCTGATCTGGTTCTTCTCAACAAAAGAAAAGAAGCCTGTCATAAAACAGATGAATCAAACATTTTAGGCAAATCTTCAAAATATAATGACCTCAAATCTCCTGAACGAACCACTTAAATAAAGCTCTTAGATTTCACCATCTATAGGCTGAAATGTGGCATCTTCTACTTAGTTACAGAATAGGCTTTTTGCGGATATGAGTCAGCAGAATAATGGGTCACTTTCTGCAAAACGACCTTCCTGACCATAGCCGATTGGCCTTGGCAGCAAGTCAGAAGAGCGCTCTTGAATCAATAGTGACTGATTGTGTATGCTTCAGCGAATCAGGAACTTCGATCTCGGGTCAACAAAGCATCCGGTCTCCACTCATCCGATCGTATGTTTCACCAATCAGAAGGAAAAAAAAAAACTTTTACAGTGACCAAGTGGGTGTCTTATAACAAGCCCAAAATCGATCTCTTAGGCCATGTGTTTTCAAAACAAATCGGATCTTCAACCAATGAACTGATTAATGTGATGATGACTGACTATCTTTTAACAAACAAAAAATGGGTAAGTGCATGAAATCCTTGCAGTATATATTAAATCAAATACCGTCAGCAATCAAAGCCCAACAATATAAACAATTAAGAAATGGAAACAAATAACATCAGTGAAATGAGGCAATATAAATATCATTATATACCTATTCGAGCCTTATGCTTGATTGAGCAAACCTTGTCTTTCCCAATCACAACTACCCCACCTAGGCAGCTTTCATTTTAGTACTCTCCCGGGCACCAACAATGCTTATCCAGCTCAAATTTTTTTTTTTTTTTTTTACCAATGCATTCTAATCGTGGATCTAAGGGCTATACCAGTAGGTCTTCTTGTGGGTCAATACAATCTAATTGCTACACAAAAGAGGTTGGCTATAACAGAATCAGGCTGAGAGCTTATACAAAGCATAAGAAAAACAGAGAGAATGAAATAAACAGGAAGCAACATGTGATCCAGATGGATAGAACTTCTGAAATGCTCTTCTGATGTGTCATCAACACAAAGTGTTGATCGACCTCTCATGGTAGATCACGGGTTCCAGGCAAAACTGACTTGATACAGCAAGAATTGATGCTACCGAGAACAGTCACCAAAGCAGAGATATAACAAGAATGACCTTAACGCTGGATCATTTCCAAGGTAAATGAAATATAAAATTAAAGCATGATGCTGCAGACCAAATGCCACAAGGATCTATTAGATAAAATGCATTACAACATTAAAATGAGAGGAAAAGGGGCGATCATAATCATAGATCAAACAGGAGCTTGACAGCACAGAGACCAAAAGAGAGATAAGCACATCATGGGAAATCAAAAAGGAAATTCGGGAAAAAGTATGAGAGATGTAGATAATGAGAATGGAAATAGGTGACCTAAATGGGAAAATTAAAATAAAACTGAGAACTAGCCGGTAGATTAAACTGAGATTCATACGAATCCCATCAAATTACTAGATCCAAGAATCAAGAGTGAAATCGTAAACAAAACAGAAATACGAAAGAAATGTTTGGAACCGGATCGTTCCTCTTGATTTAGCTTATCCATAACTTGGTTTGTTATATACAAACTGATGTTACAGAGAGTGCATTAATAAACTCAAGATAAAGAAATAAATAAAACAAAGAAAGAAAATAACAAAAGAATAAGAAAGAAAGAAGGAAAGCAAAACCAAAAATAAAGGAAAATGCGGTAAAAGAAATGGATGGTGCGAAGGAGAAAAGGGAGAAAAAGGATGATTCTCACCTTGAATCGATCGAAACTTGAGGTCGAAGAGGCGATTCTCGTTTGTTTTTCGGTGCTGAGTTGGGTGTTGATCCTCTATGGGGCCTCTGTTGCAGGATCGATCCTGATTTCTTATCACAGGAAGCTGAATCGTGGATTTGTAGGGATTCTGAAGGAACGGAACCACCCAATTTCGAAACTCTTCACGGATTCTGAGTTGGGTGTTGATCCTGATGGGTATGTAGCAAGCTCGGCAATGAAAGGAATCCCCCCTTGTGTAAGGGATGGCTTCCCTTTTAAAGGGGAGGAAGAGAAAGCTCCAGAAGCCTCTTTCGTTAGGGATGAAGGGTGGATCGCTTCCAGCCATGGATCGGAGGGTGGCGATTTGAGGGACGAGAGAAGTCAGCGAGTTCGTTCTTGATGAACGAAGGAGGAGGAGGTTGTTGGGGATCGGATGGCTGAAGGATGAAGGATGCACATGGGGGTGGTCAGCCATGGAGGGAGAGAGAGCGGTGGCTGAGGGAGGAAGGCGAGTTAGGGTTTTCAAAACCCTAACTCGACCCTTAAACCTTGAAACTTAGTTTTTCCAAAAAAAAGGCCTCCTTTTCAGGTTTTTCTAAAAAGATGGTTAAAGGTGAGTTTTTCGGCAAAAATCTTCAAAAACCACGTAGTTTTTCCTAATTTCTTCGGTTTCTTGCATGATTTTTCCATTTTTTTTGTATTTTCGGCACAGAATCTAAGTTTTTTACACGAAAACAAAGATTAAACACTAATTTTTTGTATTTTTCTGAGAAATATTTACAAGAGTATTTTTCTGAGAATTTCAGACCATTTTGGGGAAATTTCTTCAGAGGAATGGGTTTGGATCCAAGTTTTGAGAAAACATTCGAGTTTTAAGCCTCGAATTGAGGAAATTTAATTCAATGGATCCAAACGGATACCGGACAAACTGTCTGAGCTTTTCAAAAGTTATTTTTGATAATTTTGAGAATTTGATTTAAAATCGGATAATGAAGCTCAGATTTGGATTTTGATGTAGATCCGGATCCAAAATTGAGTCAGATATGTAAAATGAATTTAATTTCAACAAAATTTGAGAAACGAAAATGGAATTTAGATTTAAAACCGACTCAATTACCCAAAAGATGGGGGAAAAAGGCAAAAAGGGGATATTTACAACATTTTGAAAAAATTGGGGTGTTCACGGGATGTAATGGACAAAATCACACATTGTCTGGTTGCATAAATTAACGAACTTCAAAACATACAAACCGGAACGACCTAGAAATTGATAGTGGTTAAATACTTACAAAATTACTGATAGTGTTCCCAACTGCAAATTCTTCTTGCATCTGCTCGATGTCATCTACGCACTCGTCAGGGCGTTGCCGCCCAACCTTGCCTGTGGATATTGAACTGTGTGCACCATGAGCGTGGTATTCAGGATTCGACATTGAAATTATTGTCTACAGTAAACAACAATAGTCCAAATACGACATGAAAAGACAAATGTTGATTAAACCGCTCAGGCGTTTCAAAAAATATACGTCTTAAGCGCTAATATTGGTACTGTGGATGCGGTTGTGTTCTTCTTCGGCGCCGTATCTGGCCGTTTTGCTCCCATCGTCCTCTCCGTTGCCGCTGTGCCTAGTCGTTTTGCTCCCATCGTCCTCTCCGTTGGGGCCGTGCCTGGTCGTTTTGCTCCCACCGTCCTCTCTGTTGCCCCCGTGCCCAGTCGTAGTGCTCCCATCATCTTTGGCGTCGTGCCGGGTCGTATTGGCCCCGTAGTCGTCTTCTTGGATGCCATGACTGGTTGTACTGCTCTGATTGTCCCCTTCTTCGGCGCCATGCCTGGACGGAGATATCGATGGCACCTTTGCAACGCAGATACGGAAACGCCGTCTTCAGTCAAATACAAAGGTAAAGTCCTTTAATGTCCCGCCCTTTTTCGAAAACAGCCCGCTAATTAAATGCGTTTTAAATAAATAAAAATACGTCGTTTCGCATGCCGCCCTTTTTTCGATACCCGCCGCCAAATTAAATGCTTGCTTTCGAAGTATTTAAAAATACCGATCTCCACAAACCGCCCTTTTTTCGATACAAATAATTAATAATACGTCGTCTAACATGCCGGACATTTTCGGAAAATAGCCCGTTAATTAAATTATTGCGTTTTAAATAAATAAAAATATGTCTGCCACCCTATTTTCGATAGCCGCCGCCAAATTAAATGATTGCTTTCGAAAAATTTAAAAATACGTCTTTCCACAAACAGCCCTTTTTTCGATAGAAATAATTAAAAATGCGTCGTCTCACATGCCAGACTTTTTCGAAAACACCACCGAAATTTAATTATTAACTTTTAAATAATAAAAACCCCGTCGTTTGTCGGTCGCATTATAACAAGCTTTTGGGTATGAATAATCTTTCACGATTATTCTATTGATTATCGTATATGGATACATCGATATATTCACGCAACGACAAACCCTTTTCTTATCGCTATTGACTATATAGCGATGGATACAGCGATTGCTAAACAGAAATGATATATCTTAGCGATGCTAGAGAGGTTAGGCAATGCCACGATTTTTTAACAAACATCTATTTTCGATTGAAGTTTATTTATTTCAGAGATCCACAGACGAAAAGATGTAATAAAAAAGAATTAAACAATAAAAGAATGTCACGTTACTACAACTCATTATACAATTACAACAAAAACCTAGCGTGATAAAAATGAAAAACTACGATTTATTCTGAGGCACTTGACGAATCAGATGAAATATCATAGAATTGTCTCTCACTTTTTATTTGTGCACTGTCTATCCTGCGTGGCATCTTCATTGCGAGACCTTTATTAAGAAAACTGGTCATCATCTCTACCACTGAGTTCAATTGAATCCCCATAGTGCTTACTTCTGCCCTTAATTTCTTATTCTCCCTCTCCACAACTTCGAACCTTGCGGCAGAGACAATGTTCTCTTTTAGTGCAAGTGTTCGCTCTTCATCGCGATTTGTTACTGAGGGACCAGTCGTAGTAACCGGAGAGAGACGACGTTTTGGTTGTAGAGGCTGGGCTGCAACATGAGAAGGGGCAGTTGGGAGGCATGGGTTCACAATTTTTTCAATCTTTCGATTTCGCCGCATTGGTTCCCAATACCTTTCGAAATAGAAGGGATCAAATTGTCGTCCTTCATGTGGTTTCGAAATAGAAGGGATCAAACCACCTGAGTTCCAATTTAATAATTCGTTCCTGTAGCGATCGGGCCAATTAACGTTCCTGCCACCACCACTATTCATCTTCCTTCTCACTTCCAAAGGCTTATTTGGGATAGACTGCCCCAAGCTAGATTGTAGAAGAACTCGACTACCTTGCTGCAACTCGGCTTCAAAATTGCAGAATAGCCACAAATCGCGGTAAGCCAATCTAGCAGCCATCGCAACAACGTCTTCATCATCGTCCTCCCCATCTCCATAAGGTCTCCACAAAACCTGTACATTGGTAATTTTTTTTAATAAAGAATGATAAATATATTAACATTTATTTACGCATGATATGGCAATAACGATATGTACTACGGAAGACAATCTTGCAGCGATGGATACTTAAGAATGCTGAACATTACAACGATTTATAATACTCAATGGTAAATGCTGTCGCGATTGTAAACAATTTTAGAACGTTTACCTCGTTTAGTTGCAGCCCATCTAAAATGGACTTAGCATTATAAACTGCGACGTTTATTCTAGCCCAACGACCGATCTTTGGAAAACCACAAATCGGAGGGCCACAACGAGGACGCAATGGGATAATATGTTCCAATGCCCAGGCCTAACAAAAACAATATTATTAGTAACACCACAACCTGCAATGAGATTGTTCTACAATTACTAAGTATGTAATCAACAAATACCTGAACAAATGGCCAAAATCCACCAACTGTTTTCATACCGTTACTCTCACGGTGGAGTTGACTGTACAAGTGTGCGAGCATAGCGGCACCCCAGGCATAGTTGTCTACTTCGTCTAAGTCTGCCAGGTACTGCAGCCACATGGAACTTATTCTCGAACCAGAACAATCGAAAATAATGTAAGACCAAAAAAATATAGAAGAAAGTCGCGCAACTCTTGGTCAGCTATTTCAGATGCACAAGTAGCGGAGTGGCCTTCCCATTTATTACGAAAAAATGAGACCTTCATTGATGTGGAATTTATTCCACCAGAAATACATTGACTCCATTCGTCCATCGACATTCCTAACAGGGCCGTGCATTTCTCCCTTGCCTTATAGTTTGAATGTCGTAACAGGACAGCACTGCCATCGCACTTAAGGCCAGTGATCCTCGCCACATCTTCTAGAGTCATGGTGATCTCAAAAGAATCAAACTGGAATGTGTTCGTCTTATCATTCCATTTATTTACCAGGTGGGTCATGGTATTCCAGCAAGTTTCAAAATATTGCTGGTCCAAAAGGCCACCGAAGTGCATATTTCGTAATCGGTCCTTCTGATATGCACTCAGCTGACCATACCACGACAGAACTACAGGCCATTGACACCGACCTCCGAGCTTTTCACCTACTGCTCTACTTCTCCTGTGAACTCCCTGTAACACAAAATAACATATTATTCCTACCAATTGTAATTTAGTTCCATTTGTACTTATAAATACTATTCTACTAACCGCTATAAATAATATTGGTTGCAGACAGACTATCACAGTAATCGCTATACAAATTAATACCTAACACAGTAATTGCTATACCAAAATCGCTAAACATGTTATTAAATCTTCATAGACAGAACAAATGTATTTACCTTGGCCGCTATTTTTTGCTGTTTTCTATCCAACCTGGGACTTTCTGGTGGGTCCACTGCCTCCAATTGCATTTCAATCTCCATCTTTACCGGCTCCACCATCGCATGTCTTTCTCTCGCCTTCCTTTTCTCGCCCTCCTTCTCCATCCTTTCTCTATCATTCCTTTTTTCATCCTCCTTCTCCTTCCTTTCTCTCTCCCTTTTCTCCGCCTCCTTCTGCTTCCTTTCTCTCTCCCTATTCTCCTCCTCCTTCTTCTCCTTCTTTTCTCTCTCCCTTTTCTCCTCTTCCTTCCTCTGCTTCCTTTCTCTCTCCCTTTTCTCCTCCTGCATCATTTCTCTCTCCTTTTTCGCCTCCTCCTCCTTCTCCTTCCTTTCTCTCTCCCTTTTCGCCTCTTCCTTCTGCTTCTTCCTTAACCTTTCCTGCAATTCCTCCTCCTGCTTCTTCCTTTCCCTTTCCTTTTCTTCCTCCTCCTTCTCCTTCCGCCGCCTTTCTTTCTCTTCCAGTTCTTGTTTCCTTCTTTCCTGGAATTCTTCCTCCTGCTTCTTCCTTTCTCTTTCCTTTTCTTCTTCCTCCTCCTTCTCCTTCCGTTGTCTTTCCTTCTTTTCCTCATTCTCCTTCTCCTGCCTTTGCATTTCCTTAGCTTCCTCAAACTCCTTCTCCCTCATTCGCCTTTCCTTTTCTTCCTCATACTGAGGAATATTCTGTTCCTTCTTTTCCTCCTCCTTATTCATTTGCCTTCGCCTCTCCTCCTCCTTCTTCAGTAGCCATGCCTTCTTAAACATTGCACTGCGCTCCAAGCCTCTCCTCTTACATTCTGTCGCAGTTTCATCCATTAAATATCTAACATAACTTTGAAACTCCTCCTCATTCTTCTTCCTCTTTTCCCTCAACAGTGCCTCAATCCTCAGCCTTCTTTTCAAATTCTCAGCAATATTTTTTGTCTTTGCCTTCTCTTTGTCATCCTTGTTCTGCATCTTTCATTCTTCAGAGTTCTTCCTTTGGTCCGCAGCCTCGATATCTGATGGATAATCCTCCGCATAATACGATTCCAAGGCTTTTTCCCTGTCTTCATCGTTCTCAATCTTAAGTATATTTTGGTATCTTTCAAAAACCTTAGATAGATGAGACTGGCGGATCACTTCTCTAATAGACAACCCATAGAACGACGGGGTATCTCTAATCTGATGAGGCGCAGACATTGCTAACCTGTACAACACATTACACGATCATCATGATTAGAAATCGTCGGAATATTTGGGTTCATAAGAAACAAATCGTTGTATAAGAAGCAGTCTTCAGATTGAAGAAACACATTGTTACACGAAACTCACCGAAACGATGAGAATTTGGATATTCCAACTGTAGAGTAAGCAGTGGTAAGACGGAAACAGATGCTCTGGAACAAAGGAAAAGGATGCTCCGACGACTGCAGATGAAAGCAAAGAATCTCTGGTAGAGTGCTTAGAGAGAGAATGGATTGTTTCGAACTATTTGAATCCTACAACATAACGCTTGCTACATACGCAAACTCTGCGGAACGTTCGTTGGCGCGATAACGATGGAGGGCAGTTTTGTCCTTTTCACGAACCGACGGTTCAGTTTTCTAGAAGGAGGGCATTTATGTCCGTTCGAGGAAGATGAACCGAATGGCGGTAAAGGGTACTTAAGTCTTTGTTGCGGCACCAAATTACGATGCAGTATGATGCAGACTGTCATCGGGAACCATGCCAGTCTCGATCATATACGTGGCGCTATTTGGAAGCCCCGAACATGAGATCTCAGTACCGGCCCTGTTCGGGGGGGGGGGAACATATAACCTGCTTTGAGTCAAAAGGCCTAGGGTTAATATATTATTGCCAACAGTCAGCTGGCTTGCCTGGCAAGAATAACATAGCATACACATACAGACGCCATGCATTACTACCTGGAATGTTTATTTTGCAACACTATTTTTTATGTTTTAAATACAAGGAATTCAGAAGCTGGACTTATACTGTGGCAAATGATGAAGATTCTAAGTAACTTTGTGTTTAGGAATAATGAAAGGGCAATAGCTCTAAAATAGGCATGTGAGTGGGTTGGATCTGGGCTAACCTAAGCAAGTCTAAGTAGGTTTTGAGTATCTGGACTGAGATCTGATTGGTTATCTAAAAATGTCCACCAAAGTGTCCCACTCATGTTTTAACAAGTATCGGGATGGCATTGGAGAATCCATTTCTTTCCTATTAGAGCTTTTTCATCTTTTATCTTGTTTTCAATTTTCTTGTTCTTCCTATCCTGCTTTATCCTTCCTATGGTTTCATTTTGTTCTTCTGAACAGGAGTTCCTAAAAGGAAGGCAAGCTATAGCACTATATATAGGCCTTCCAAGCTCAACTCGTTGGTTAACTGTTTCCTTCTATGTCAGGCAGCTCCTGGATTGGTATTGGCTGATCAATGCTTCTATTTTTGCAAAATTTGGTCTGTTTAGGCTGTCCCTAGAAGAACTGTAGCTATGGTGGAATTGATGGTTTTCCCTGGTGTAAGGAGCAGAGCTCAATAGCATGTCTGTATCTTCCTTTTTGATCCTCGTGATCATTCTACTGTTTTCCCTGGTTCATTCATGGCATTAGCCATCTTGGCTCCTTCCCTATTTTATAACCATTTTCTTCACAACTTTCCCTAATCTCTCTCAAAAAAAAGATAGATTGCTTTTGCATTGACTATATATTTTCCGAAGGTGGTGAACCTACAAGTACTTTTACCATGAAGATAATCGTATGAAATAAACCTCACCAAGAAATAAAATGTACTTTCAAATAAATGATTATCAATGAGGAAGCAAAATAAAGTTGCATGGCTATGTTATTCATACCATCAATACCAAAAAGTGTCTTCGCAAGGGGCGAGTTCAAAGCTGTACGGGCATTTGGGAAGTCTGCACTTCCAACCTCCATAACTAGCTTACCAGGATAGAACATAAGTGATGAAGGGTTTGGAGTTGACTGAGTCTGGATGAACATGCTTCTCTTCTGCCCTATGAGAACAAATTGGAAGAGTTATCAAAACGAATAACTGACAAAGCTCAAGATCTTCTCAAACATAACATGATAATGGTAATCATATGCTTCAGTGTGCCTTGATATACATACATAGATACATATGAATTATGAACATATAACAAATATAAAGGAATACACGTTAAGTTGTATATATATATATATATATATATATATATTATTTATAATGATGTAATAGGTAAATACCCATTAAGGGTATTTTGGTTATTTCAGTCCTTGTAATAGGTTGTACCCATTAGGGCCACATTAGTACATAGAGTTACTAGTCAATAGAGCTGTTGAAACAGTCCAACAGCTCTATTGAGGTCTCCCTCTCTCTTGTATGTGTATAAATAGGGGCTTTTATCCCCTTTCATTTCTTAATGCTTCTCTTAAGCATTCATGCTCAATAAGATAATTTTTTTTTATGTTTTGTGTTATTCTCTTTAGTTCTTTAATGTCTTGAATGCACTCAATGCTTGTGTTGTGCCTTTGTGCTATTGTATTGTCCCTTAGTTGGACTTATGTATGTGTGTGTTTACTTTGTCTTTATAATCTTGTATGCCCTTAGAGGCCCTCATTTTGTATCTTAGCATATTTCATTACAACATATAAGGTACATATCTTCTACCGTTTGTTGTACTCATAATTGTAAGCTTACCTGCAGGGATTGCATCTTGGATTGTGTCATTTTTACTTAAAAATGTTTCTGAGTCATGAAGTTTTAGTGCATTTTAGAGCCATTGATTTTCACTTGGAAACCTGCTTACATGGCACAACACAACACATATTACCCTCCAAATGTGATCTACATGTTTGATTTAGTAGAAAAAGACCCTTGGATCATGTTTTCCAATGTGAATGACGAATTTTTTAGAGGTTGAAAAATTAAAGGCCTACAATGTACCAACACTCAAAGTTGAAAAAATATAATCTATGGGTGAATTCCTACTCTTTGACCATGGCTTCAGAGTTGGTCAAAATGACCTCCGCTTATGAGTTTCAACTAGGAGGTTTGGAACCCTTAGAATAGCCAATACTCTCTTTCTCTCTCTCTCTCTCTCTCTCTCCTAGAATAGCCAATACTCCCCCCCCCCCCCCCAACTCCCTCCAATTTGGCTACACTGATGGGTATTGAAGAAGAAGCCCCATTTCTTTCTTTCCTTTTTTTTGGTTACACATAGGATTCTCCAAATGTTATCTACATGTTTGGTTTAATGGAAACCACCCTTAGATTATGTTTTTCCAACATGTGATCAGATTTTCTAGGGGTTGAAAAATCAATGGAATAAAATACGTGTATTTTTTACCCTTCAAAGTTCATATTTTTACATCAAAAATATACAATCCAAGAGTTGTTTCCTATTATCTTGACAAACACATCCATGAGACAAACACGATCTGCCCCTATGAGTTTAACTAAGGGGTTTAGAATCCATGAGCGCAGCCAATATTTTCCCTATATATAGGGAAAATATTAGCTATCTTCGAGTATCCCCTAGTAGAAACCACTCATTCTTTCACATTTTCCTGGTTTTTTTATGAATCAAGCCTTACGGATATGATCTATATGGTTTGCTTAGTGAAAAACATGTTTTAGATCATCAACGGTGCCACATAATAAGGACTACAAAATTCAATAGTCTATAATGCTTCAAAATTTTGAAATTAGGAAAATCATAATTTTATGTCAAAACCGTCCAATCCAAGGTGCATTTCCTAATAAGTGGACAATGTTGAACGTGTTTTTGAGGTCAAACTGGCTAAATAAAGCTCTGATGCAGAGCAGAACCGGGTCCGGTCTCTACAGAATGACCCAGGCCAACACCAATGGGACGGTGGAGACTCATCAGAACGAAGGTCTGAAGCATGCACACACACGTCAACAATGTTCCAGCTCGACAGCATTTCAGCACGTCAGCAGCATTGGGTTTGTCTCAGGTCCAAGGATTGGACCCGAGATCTAGATCCGTTAGCAACCTTTTAAATACCCTATTCTAGGGTTGCGTGAGGGGAGAATACCTTCATAATTGCAGCAACAGCCGTCCCTTTTCTTTCAACAGCAGTTTCTTTTTTTTTCATTTTCAGCATTTTTTTATTATTCCTGTCATGTTCAGTTTACACAACTTTCTACAGTAGCTTTTACGTTAATGTTCTTTGTTTTTCTGTTGCAGCAGTTTCCCCTTCATCAGCTATAGTTTATTTCCAATCTTTTTTTTATTCCCTTCCTGCAGACTTCCCTTTGCATTTATTCCTTTTTTGTCTTCACGTCTTTGCCTTTGTCTACTGTTATTTCATTCATCTATGGTTTATATGTTCGGCCAATTTCTCTTGCAATAAAGAAAATAAAGCTACCCACCATCATTTGGGTGGTTTTCATTTGACTGCGTCTGTGCATTGTTCAACGTGGGAATCGTGATCTTCAAACCAACACCTAAGTGGGGTCGTGCCCTCATTTGTCGAGGCCAACGTGCCAGTCGACCCTGCCTCACAGTGTCATTTTTTTCTTCCTCTCTAAAGTTGTGATTTATTTTTGCTGCGTCAAAGTGGGGTCCCCATTAACGTAAAGTTGTGATTTGTTTCTGCTGCATCAAATGGTATCAGAGCACAGCCCCCCCTCCTTCGTCAACGGCATGACGCAAGAAGTGAGGAACGGACCTATGAGCGGAAAGGCATGAGAGGAGATCATGAAGCGACTACTCAACCAGTTGACGAAAATGCAGAAAGATATGGTATGCCTAGAAAAGGAGGTAGCCGGTCTGTCGAAGCGTGTGGATGGAATCGAAAATCGGCTTGCTGTCCTCGAGTCGTCGGTGGAGATGCACCCAACGTCCACGTTGAAAGCGAGTGTTGGATTGGGCATCGAGGTTGTTGGCCTTCTGAGTGCGGTGGCAGTCGACCCATGCCCAGCGAACCTCCAACTGTCAGTTGTGCCACTGGAGTTCATCGAAGTGAGCCTACATAGGGATGCCGACTGCACGATGCTCCAGCAAGAGGCACATCCAATGTTTGATAACCAGGCTCAGAGTCGCCTTTTGCATCAACAATTGTTTCAACCATTCAGTGAACAACATCAACGACAGTTGCAAAACGATAATGAGCCATTTCATCCTGCAAGTAGTCAACAACCACAATTGTCCTTTTTGTCTGCCTTATGCCAAAAGCCTCTGTTTGCAGATTCAAATGGTAAAGAAACTGGAGTGGAACAAGAAAATTGCACCCGTGACTACCAAAATGCCTTGTTTGGTGCTAACATTGATTCTCAGTCACTAATACTCCCTAATGTTGTTTCAAACCTTGGGATGGCTGGAGGCCATGTTGACATGGCCGCCATGCAATTTACTACTTCTGGTTCCGGAATCCTATGCTAAGTGGTTATGGTTATCTTGTAGATTCACCAGGCATTCTCCAAAATTCGGGACTTAACCCACCTAACCAAACATTTGTGAAGGTTTACAAATCTGGCTGTGTTGGGTGATCACTAGACATTGCTCGGTTTAGCTGCTACCATGAGCTACATCTGTGAAATTTAAAAAAAAAATAAAAAATAAAAAACTATGAAATCTTGGTTTAAATATATATATATATATATATTCGCGGAATAGGGAAGAAGGAGAAGAATTTACCACAAAGAGGGAAGGATCCTAGGAGTCCCCCCGCGATTCAGTGACCGCCCTAATCTTTGCCCAACAATGAGTACGCCGACCGAGGGGGAGAGGGAGCCTCGATTGTCTGAAACCGATCCGAAACGAAGCTTCTCGCTGGGGATTCTTCATTGAGGGCGGAATTGAGCACCCGCGTGATACTCCGGGAAGACCTCCAGAGGCGAAGCCTCGGGCGTGCCGACTGCATCTTCGATCTCTACCTCCAACGGAAGGCCCTAATTTCTCTCTATTTTGTTCGTCTTCTTCCCGAAGCTAACTTTGGGAATCGACTCGTTGAAAGAAAGAGGTCGAAGGAGTTGATGAGCAAAGAAGAACGAATGAACGATATTGGCCATTAGGCGTGTGGTGTCAATGGGTCGGATCCAAACTAGGATCCGAACCAAACCCAACTATATTATCTGACCCAGTCGGCATCTGTCCGAACTCCAAACGCGTGCAAGATTCCAAACAAACATGGTCAGGTCTGGTCTGTCAGTACTTGGACTAGGGTTGGTAAACGAGCCGAGCGAACACAACAGGGCATGTTCGGGTTCAGCTCATTTACTGGCGTATTGAGCTAGTGGCTTGGCTCATGTTCGTGTTTAGCCGAGCCGAGCTCAAGCTCGGCTCATCTCATTCGGCTAGTCCCGGAATGACAAGAACCGAACACTAACTGGCTCGTGTAAAAACATTTCATGTTATTTATACATATTATATATATTTTTATATATTATACTTGAAAAGGTTCTTTCTAATTCTAAAAGAATGAGGGACAAGGGGATTGATCGAGAAAGATTTCTTCTTTTTATAAGATCGTGATTTGAACTGCATATATTTGGTTAAAAGAATAATCTTCTCCCTTGATCATAGTCAGAAAGGGAAAGTGTTCGATTGAAAGATGAAAAAAGGTGTGATTTGGTCCTTGTTACTGTTGAAGACAGGTGGTTTTAAGTGACGTTAGTTTATGTTTAATGCTATTCGTAATTTTACCTTCATTATGGACTTGGTTGTAATTTTTTCTTTAAGCCTCTCTCTATTTGACATAGAGAGAGACCCTAATAAGATTATCGAGTCCTCTCTTCCTGTGCAGCCATCTCTCTCTCTCTCTCTCTCTCTCTCTCTCTCTCTCTCTCTCTCTCTCACTCTCTCTTCTCTCTCTCTATCTATCTAGGGTTCAGTGCTTTTCTCTACATGGTATCAAAGCGTAGCCGATCGTGGGAGCGTGATCGATAGTCGATCGTGGGAGCATGATCGAGTGTGATCAAAGCACAGTCGATCGTGGAAGATTTCTTGATCGTGATCAAACTTCTATCTAATGAAAATATTTCTCCAATCAGGTCAGCGATTTAATAATTTTTCTGATTGTGCTGCTGGTCGTGGATGCTTGTTGTGGGTTTGGTAGCTTCTTCTACATTTTTTTCGTGACTACCTTGTTGAGAAACTCTGTTTTGATGTCACACAATATGATACACTGTCTTATTTGATTTTATATGATATGATAATATGTCCTCTTGAAAAATGTTATATTATGACTGAATATGTTTTGCCATAAATCTAACGAGTATTTGATGCAAGGATATCTCACCCAAAAAGGATGGAGACTTCCTGTTCAAGTACAACTATGGTGCAATCATACTCTTTGAAGAAAAAGCTTGATGAGCCATGCATTCCTAAAGATCAACAGAAGAGATCGGCTACCTCAAGATAAAGATTTTTTTCTTCTTTAGAGTCATATGTAACAGAACCTTCAGGAAGATGCATATTGCATATTACATACTCATTCATAAAAGCTATATCATAAAAGTATACGATAGTTTCAAAAAGCTCCTTTTTAAAAACTAATAATTGTACCTTCTTACAACCATTTATGAAAAAGGTATTTTAACATGATTTCAAAATATAATAATTGTACCATATATCATATACAAGACAACTTGAAAAGTAATGTTTTTAAAAGTAGGAAAAAGACAAAACATGAAATCGGCTACACAAAGAAAAACAAATATAATATGTTTTGAAAAGACTCTAGTTACCTTCTTTAAAGAAATGATTTCAAATATAGGAAAAAGACAAAAACATGAAATCGGCTACACAAAGAAAAACAAATATAATATGTTTTGAAAAGACTCTAGTTACCTTCTTTAAAGAAATGATTTCAAATATAGGAAAAAGACAAAACTTGAAAATCGGCTACACAAAGAAAACAAATATAATAAAGGTTTTGAAAAGACTCTAGTTACCTTTTTACAAACCCATAGAATGTCGACTTACTTGAAGTCATCATTCTCTTTGTATAGCATTAAATACCTTCTGTAAAAAATCCTTGTTAAATATCCTTCTCAAGAATGTCGACTTTCTTGTAGTCTTCATTCTCTCTGAAGACTTTGAAAAACACAACATAAAGAAAACACTTGACATGACTATGTACAAATAAATATCTCAAAGCACTCATTGTACTTACACTCATTTAAAGTAAAGTACTTATGTACCTCAAATCATTAATTAGAATAAAGACAAAACTACATAATAGCCTACAATCCAACGTTCAATGTACTATTGTAAGAAATAGACTTTTTACATAAAATATGTATTACCTAAAATATTACAACGACTAGTGTACCCTACATTTTACTTTTATGGAAAAAGGCTTTCTCGAATTTCTCTAAAGATGTTTTTGAAATGACATAACATTTCACATCTCAAAAAAGCTACGATTTCAAAAAGTAACGACTACTTTTTTAAAGCTATATAAACACACTCAAATAAACTATTCAACATGGAATGGAATAGACAAGTGATCTTACAACGAGAAAAATACCTATTCGATATTTGAAAGAGAGCCTAGAAAAAGAAAGAGAAAAAGAAACAGAAAAAGTCAAGTATAGCTCTTTGACAAAGAGTATCCTCTGAGTGACAAACAGAACATTCTGAGAATCCTTCATTCGTGCATTCATATAATTCTGAAGGTTCTATTGGAAGTATTGTAACTCTGTTATTCACTGTTTTCCTTCTTTGTTAAAAGAAGTAGACCTCTGTGAAAGAGGGTGTTGCCCTTCTCTGTTGAGAGAAGAAGACCTCTGTGAAAGAGGGTGTTGTCCTTCTCTGTTGAGAGAAGAAGACCTCTGTGGAAGAGGGTGTGCCCCTTCTCTGTTGAGAGAAGAAGACCTCTGAGGAAGAGGGTGTTGTACTATTTATCCGGTGACTCGGATGTTATAGTGGAAAGCTCAAGTGGTTTGCTTGGAGACTGGATGTAGGTCAGGGTTTTGACCGAACCAGTATAAATCCTGTGTTTATTGTGTTGTGCCTTATTGCTTTATTTTTTATTATATCAACTTGCATCGTATTTCACTATTCACCCCCCCCCCCTCTAGTGGAATTTCATTTGGTATCAAAGCGGGTTTGCTGGTTTCGACATAACAAGTCTTCCAGCACAAATGGCATCTACCTCTTATGCTCGTGATATTGAAGGTCAACACGCATCTCGTCCTCCTTTCTTCAATGGCTCCAACTATGGATACTGGAAGTGCAGAATGGCTATATTTTTCAAATCCATAGATTTTTCTGTATGGAAAATTGTTGAGCATCCATACACATCTCCATCCGCAGACTATAACTTATGGTCTGATGAAGAAAAGAAAATGGCAAACCTAAATGCAAAGGCTATGAATGTCTTATATTGTGTCATTGATCAGAACGAATTCAATAGAATATCTATATGTGAATCTGCATATGATATTTGACATTCTTTAGAGGTTATTCATGAAGGAACCAACAAAGTGAAAGAAGACAAAATCTCATCTCTTGTCAGAAAATATGAGTTGTTCAAAATGAACAAAGATGAACCCATCACAGAGATGTTTACCAGATTCACCAACATCACCAACGATCTGAAATCTCTGGGTGTAACATATTCCCAGACAGAAAAGGTGAAGAAAATCTTAAGATCTCTCACAACTGATTGGGAGAAAAAGACTACAGCTATTGAAGAAGCTCAAGATTTATCTAAGCTTACTCTGAATGACTTAATAGGCAATCTTATGGCCTATGAAGTCCACATGAAAGAAAGAAGGGAAGAAGAACAACCGATAAAGAAAACTCTAGCTTTCCCAGCTCTATCTGAGAATGAAGACTCAGATAAAGAATCCGAAATTGCGCTACTAACCAGAAAATTCCAGCGCTTCATGAGAAGGAACCGGCTTCCAAACAAGCACAAGGAAAGAAAAAATCCTAAGGAAGATTCCATGTGCTATCAGTGTAATAAGTCAGGTCACTTGAGGCGTGACTGTCCCCTTCTCAAAAGAAAGTCCAAGACCGAGGAACCAAAGAAGAGGTTCTTCAAGAAAAAGGCTCTGCATGCTCAATGGGATGACTCAGAACCATCCACCAGTGAAGAGTCAAGTGATGATAAAGCCGAAACTGCAAACATGTGCTTCATGGCAAACGAAAACTCTGTAAGTGAAATTTCTGATTTTTCCTTTGAAGAACTTCTAGATGCTTTTCAAGAACTATTTGAAGAATCTAGAAAATTAAGCTTCAAAAATAAAACTTTAAAATCTAAAAATTTAGAGCTTTCCCAGAAAAATGAAAAACTCAGCAGTGAAAACTCTGAGTTGAAAAAGAAAAATCTTCTTATTACTTCTAAAATCGTATCTACTAGCTTCAAGACTAAAAATCTGCAAGTAGAAATTTCAGAATTAAAAAGTAAAACTGAAAACCTTATGAAAACGGTTTTCAAGTTTACTAAAGGAAAAGAGAACTTGGATAAACTCCTATCTTCTCAAAAAGTCTCTTTCTACAAGAATGGTATTGGCTACTCTCATTTCAACAAGCCTTCTTGTATGAATCAAAAGACCATTTTGTGAAAAGTTCGTCTGAACCAAATAAGGAGTATTATAATTTTAATCTTTTTAACTCCTCTAAGGCTGTAGACAAACCCAAATCAAAATGGATATGGGTTCCAAAGTCTAACAAAAAAGGACCCGATTGGGTACCAAAAAAAGGATTTACTTAATGTTTTGCAGGCTCCAAAGAAGAAGAACAGATGGATACTAGATAGTGGATGTTCAAAGCACATGACAGGACATCCAGACCTTTTTGTTGTTCTTCATCATAAAGAAGGAGGAACCGTCACCTTTGGAGATAACAACAAAGGTTTGATAATTGGTATTGGTAATATTGGTAACATAGATAAACCTCTTATCAAAGACGTTCTCCTTGTTAAAGGCTTAAAACATAACCTGCTAAGTATCAGTCAAATGTGTGACACAGGTTATAATGTTAGCTTTAATCATGATACATGCCTCATAACAGACACCAACAAAAACATCATCTTAAAAGGTATAAGAAAGAATAATATATATGAACTATACCTAGAAAACATCACAGAACATTGCCTCATAGCTAATAATGACTCAACATTTATGGCACATGAGAATGGGTCATATAAATTCTAAGTATATGTCTAAATTAGCTAAAAATAAGTTAGTACGTGGGTTACCCAAAATTTCTTTTAAAAAAGATTACTTTTGTGATGCATGTCAATTAGGAAAATTGTCAAAATCATCTTTTAAATCAAAAAATATCATTTCAAGTAAAAGACCTTTAGAGCTTCTCCACCTGGATCTTTTTGGTCCTTCTAGAGTAGCTAGTCATAATCACAATAAATACGTTTTTGTTATTGTAGATGACTACTCAAGATTTACTTGGGTAATATTTTTGAAAAACAAAAGTGATACGTTTTGTCAATTTGAAATTTTATGTAAAAAATTACAAAATGAAAAATCTTGTTCTATTGTTAAAATCTGTAGTGACCATGGAGGAGAATTTGAAAATGAACTTTTTGAAAAATTTTGTAACTTGCATGGTATTTCTCATAACTTTGCATTTCCTAGAGCTGCACCTCAAAATGGTGTAGTAGAAAGAAAGAATAGAACCCTTCAGGAATCTGCTAGAACTATGCTCCAACACAATAATCTTGCTAAATCTTTTTGGGCAGAAGCTGTTAATACTGCATGCTACATAACAAATAGAGTTTTCATTAGACCCTTATTAAATAAAACTCCTTATGAACTATTCTATGACAGAACTCCAAGAATAGACTATTTCAAAGTCTTTGGTTGTAAATGCTTTATCCTAAACACAAAAGATAGCCTAGATAAATTTGATGTTAAATCTATTGAAGGCATATTTTTAGGATATTCAAGTCATAGTAAAGCATACAGGGTTTTCAATAAGTGTTCTAAGTCTATTGAAGAATCTATGCATGTTAGTTTCTGTGAATCTATTGATCAATCTGTTCATAAGCAAACTAACGATGATGATGTTGAAAGTACAGATTTATTTTTAGATAACACAGCTAAGTCTAATGAAGATGATCATCAAAGAACATTTGTCGATATCAAAGATCATCTTCAAAAGCAGATTTTGGGAGAACTGACAAAGGGGGTTCAGACTAGAGCTCAGCTAGAACAGATTGCAAATATGGCATTCATTTCTCAACTTGAACCAAAGAAGATTGATGAAGCCATCATCGATGAGTTCTGGATGCTAGCCATGACTGAAGAACTGAATCAATTCCAAAGGAATGAAGTTTGGGATCTTGTACCAAGACCAAAGGATCATCCAATCATTGGGACAAGATGGATCTTCAGAAACAAGCTAGATGAAACAGGTAATGTTATAAGAAACAAAGCAAGACTAGTAGCTCAAGGATACAACCAGGAGGAAGGTATTGATTTTGATGAAACATTTGCTCCTGTTGCTAGACTTGAATCTATTAGAATGTTTTTAGCATATGCAAGCTATATGGATTTCAAATTATATCAAATGGATGTTAAAAGTGCCTTTTTAAATGGTTTTATAAATGAAGAAGTTTATGTAAAACAACCTCCAGGATTTGAAAATGAACAATATCCAAATCATGTTTTCAAACTCAAACGTGCTTTGTATGGTTTAAAACAAGCACCTCGTGCTTGGTATGATAGACTTAAAACCTTTTTATTAAAAACTGGTTTTTCTGTAGGCAAAGCAGACTCTACTTTATTTGTGAAAATAGTGAATAATCATACCCTAATTGTTCAAATATATGTGGACGATATCATCTTTGGATCTTCTAACAGCACTCTTTGTGAAGAATTTTCTAAGTCCATGCAGAAAGAATTTGAAATGAGTATGATGGGAGAACTCACCTACTTTCTTGGACTGCATATTAAGCAAACCAAGGATGGAGTTTTCATCAATCAATCTAAGTATGCTAGTGAACTTCTGAAGAGGTTCAACATGAACTCAACTGCTTCAAAATCTACTCCTATGAGCACTACTACTGTTTTGGACAAAGATGAAGATGGTAAGTCTGTTGATACAAAGGTATACCGAGGTATGATAGGATCACTTCTCTATTTAACTGCTAGCCGTCCAGATATTATGTTCAGTGTTTGCTTGTGTGCTAGATTTCAGTCAAATCCAAAAGAATCACATCTTAAGGCTGTAAAAAGAATAATGAGATATTTAAAAGACAGTTGATTTTGGATTATTCTATTCAAAATCCTCTACATTTGATTTAATCTCATACAGCAATGCTGACTTTGCTGGAAGTAAATCTGACAGAAAAAGCACAAGTGGAACATGTCATATGCTAGGACACTCACTTGTATCATGGTTCAGTAAGAAACAAAATTGTGTATCCTTATCAACTACTGAAGCCGAATACATTGCTGCTAGCCTAGCCTGTACACAAGTTATCTGGATGAAACAAACCTTAAAAGATTTTGGTTTAAATTTTGAAAATACAACTATTTTCTGTGATAATACTAGTGCTATAAACTTATCTAAGAATCCTATTTTACACTCACGAACTAAGCACATTCAAATAAGACACCACTTCTTAAGAGAACAAGTCTTAAACAACATAATTAAACTCAAATTCATACCCACTAATCAACAGTTAGCAGACATATTCACTAAACCATTGAAACATGAAGACTTTACACGAATTAGAAGAGAACTAGGAATATGCAAACTAAGTGACTTATAAATTAATCACACTTATTATAATACTTCTTATAAGTTTTGTTAAAATCTTATTTTAAAAGTTTTTTCTTCTTATCGATTTTTTAGTCAAACTAGATTTCCATATTCACGTATACTCTAAACTCATATAAGACACATTCTTTATGTCTTTCAACTTGTCATATTTCAAGTACACATCCATTATGACTCCTTTTCCTATCTCCTTTCACTCATATCCATAAAAACTAATTATATTAAAAGCTATCATGACATTGTTCACATCACTCATCTCATAACTCCTTTATTTTTTTTGTCCTTTTGTGAAAACTTCTCTTACGATAAGTTGATTCACCTTCAACATGATAACATATTAGTTTATGAGAAATCTTGCTTTTCAAAGTGTTAGTCAAAATCGAATGATTATTTTTTTTTGTTCTTTTACCTTCTTCTAAAGATCTAGTTGCTATGTTCTCACGTAAATTTTTACTATATCATTTGATATATCATATATTACGTACATTATATCTCACGTAAATTTTTAATATATCATCTTTTATATCATAGCCTAAGAACAATCTATTATCATCTCATCATGCTTTACATCTTTTACAAAAAGTAATGTAAAATTCTCTTTTCAAAACACTTGTACTCCACTCATTAGTACGTTTTGTATCACCTTTTTATCTCTCTCTCTCTCTACATTATACGAAGTTCCTTTTCATCCGTGACCATGACTCTCTCATAATTTTTATATCTCTCTCCAATCGAGACTCATTAACACATTGTCCTTCATTTTTTTATTCTCATTAGTACCTTTAGTACTCTCTCTTTCTCTTATACGAATTGAGCCTCCATTCTTGTCAATCCGTGTTTTTGACTCCTTTACTAGTTTAAAACTTAACTTTATTCTCTAAAAACTATGAACTTCCTCCAATCGAGTTTCTTTAAAAATATGTTTATCAAATAAACATTAATTCATGTCAATCATAACTTTATTTTATATCTTTTGTCTCATATCAATCATGATTTTTTTATTATTCCTATCCTACTCGAAAATCCATATATGTCATTTCACTTCTCTCTATGACTACTCTCACTCCCACGCATATCCACAAAAATAATTCTTATATAAGCAATTATTACTCTTCACTCATGAATATCTTTTTGTCTCATCATCTCTCTTACCACTATTCATAGTCAAAGTGTGTCCTTCTCATATTTACGTATACTCATAAAAATTACAAATGTGAAGACACATTAATCATGACACATTTTTTAAGTCATTCTTTTCTTTCAAAAATGTCATATCTTTCAAACTACATATCTGTATCACCCTTCTTTATGTCTATTCATTCTTCTTCCACGCATATCAAAATATATACTTCTTAAATAACAAATTATTGCCTCTCACTCACTTATCTTTGTTTGTCTTATTCCAAAATCACTCTTCACGAATTTGGAATGCTTCCACATAAAGAAATATCATGTAGAAAAAGTTGTTTGTTTTATTAGGCCATTATTTTCTTCACTCTCTTCAATATGACACTTCATACTCAATTCATGACACTTCTCAGTACTCTATAAACTCTCCCATAGTATATGTGTTCAAAACTATGTCCTTCTTAACATACATACCAATATAATACACTATCTTCCATCATTGATTTGATTTGTCATTCACAAGCCCCTTAACTTACAACTCACAAATTTCCTTATTCAAACTACAATCCAAAAATCATTCACTTCCATTGTCATTCAATTATTATCACAATTATTTTCTCTCTTCTATTTAATTGATTGGTTCATTCCTCACCAATACCACTCGTATCTCACTATCTTCATACATACTTTCAAACTCGTTCCTCCTCTCTCAACTCCCTTTTGCAATGGCTTCCTCCTCAAACTCTGCAATCACTGCCGCAGATCTAAGGTATCCAGATCTTTTTCACTTCTACAACTCCCTTTGTTCTCGACCAATTCATGAAGGAAAGTTGGTTCACTATGAAGACTTCATGTTATTTGACCTAGACAGCTCTCTCCCCGAACTCAAACACCTACTAGGATCTTCATCCCAAGTTGCCTACTATCCTGAACTCGTTCGACTATTCTACACAAATTTTTCCTCTGATCATGAACAAACTACCATCACCACCAAAGTACGCGGACGCCTGATGTTCTTCGATGCTTCCGACCTAGGTAGAATTCTAAACCTTCCTTCCACTGGCACAGACCTCAACAACTTAGTACCACTCGAACGGTCGGTACTTCGAAAAATTCTTCTTTGCACCAACTGCTTACAACTTCCCTGGCACATGAGGAATCTCCAACCTCATGCTCAACTGCTTGCCCAGATTCTTCTCCACAATGTCTATCCTAAGCCTCCACGCAAGGGATTAGTTCCAAGAAAAATCTCTCTCCTTCTCTACGCAATTTTTTCTTCTACTTCAATAAACTGGTCCAACATTCTTTTCGACCTTTTTATTCGTTATCAAAAATTCCAGCCTCTTCTTTTCGGGTGTTTTATAACTCCCATTCTAAAATACTTCAAAGTACCCCTTCAAAATGAAGTTATCCTCCATCCCTCTCAGGTCCTCGATGCTACTTCCTTCAATCTCAGGTCTCTGCACCTTCCCGGCTCTGATGAAGAAGATCCAACATCCAACTTTGATTACTTCTCTGCACTGATGGATGTCCAGCGTTCTCAGGATCGTATTCTTCGCCGTCAAGCCTCGTTGCAGCAAACTCTACAGACCCTCCCGCCGGATCAAGTCAACCGAACACATCAACCTACTCCACCTTCGGAATAAACTTATTTTTTTTTACTATAATATTTATTATTGGTCTATAATAACTCTCTTACTCTGATCTCTTCCTTTTTGTCTATGACAAAGGGGGAGAAAACCTGTCTCCATTATTGGAGAAATACTCTCTTTAAACATTTTCCAATATTTTATAATATTATTATTTCTATGCATAATGTCTTTTTGACAGGGGGAGCATATTTTGTCATCATCAAAAAGGGGGAGAATGTTGAGAAACTCTGTTTTGATGTCACACAATATGATACACTGTCTTATTTGATTTTATATGATATGATAATATGTCCTCTTGAAAAATGTTATATTATGACTGGATATGTTTTGCCATAAATCTAACGAGTATTTGATGCAAGGATATCTCACCCAAAAAGGATGGAGACTTCCTGTTCAAGTACAACTATGGTGCAATCATACTCCTTGAAGAAAAAGCTTGATAAGCCATGCATTCCTAAAGATCAACTGAAGAGATCAGCTACCTCAAGATGAAGATTTTTTTCTTCTTTAGAGTCATATGTAACAGAACCTTCAGGAACATGCATATTGCATATTACATACTCATTCATAAAAGCTATATCATAAAAGTATACGATAGTTTCAAAAAGCTCCTTTTTGAAAACTAATAATTGTACCTTCTTACAACCATTTATGAAAAAGGTATTTTAACATGATTTCAAAATATAATAATTGTACCTTATATCATATACAAGACAACTTGAAAAGTAATGTTTTTAAAAGTAGGAAAAAGACAAAACATGAAATCGGCTACACAAAGAAAAACAAATATAATATGTTTTGAAAAGACTCTAGTTACCTTCTTTAAAGAAATGATTTCAAATATAGGAAAAAGACAAAAACATGAAATCGGCTACACAAAGAAAAACAAATATAATATGTTTTGAAAAGACTCTAGTTACCTTCTTTAAAGAAATGATTTCAAATATAGGAAAAAGACAAAGCTTGAAAATCGGCTACACAAAGAAAACAAATATAATAAAGGTTTTGAAAAGACTCTAGTTACCTTTTTACAAACCCATAGAATGTCGACTTACTTGAAGTCATCGTTCTCTTTGTATAGCATTAAATACCTTCTGTAAAGAATCCTTGTTAAATATCCTTCTCAAGAATGTTGACTTTCTTGTAGTCTTCATTCTCTCTGAAGACTTTGAAAAACACAACATAAAGAAAACACTTGACATGACTATGTACAAATAAATATCTCAAAGCACTTATTGTACTTACACTCATTTAAAGTAAAGAAGTACTTATGTACCTCAAATCATTAATTAGAATAAAGACAAAACTACATAATAGCCTACAATCCAACGTTCAATGTACTATTGTAAGAAATAGACTTTTTACATAAAATATGTATTACCTAAAATATTACAACGACTAGTGTACCCTACATTTTACTTTTATGGAAAAAGGCTTTGTCGAATTTCTCTAAAGATGTTTTTGAAATGACATAACATTTCACATCTCAAAAAGGCTACGATTTCAAAAAGTAACGACTACTTTTTTAAAGCTATATAAACACACTCAAATAAACTATTCAACATGGAATGGAATAGACAAGTGAGCTTACAACGAGAAAAATACCTATTCGATATTTGAAAGAGAGCCTAGAAAAAGAAAGAGAAAAAGAAACAGAAAAAGTCAAGTATAGCTCTTTGACAAAGAGTATCCTCTGAGTGACAAACAGAACATTCTGAGAATCCTTCATTTGTGCATTCATATCATTCTGAAGGTTCTATAGGAAGTATTGTAACTCTGTTATTCACTGTTTTCCTTCTTTGTTGAAAGAAGTAGACCTCTGTGAAAGAGGGTGTTGCCCTTCTCTGTTGAGAGAAGAAGACCTCTGTGAAAGAGGGTGTTGTCCTTCTCTGTTGAGAGAAGAAGACCTCTGTAGAAGAGGGTGTGCCCCTTCTCTGTTGAGAGAAGAAGACCTCTGAGGAAGAGGGTGTTGTACTATTTATCCGGTGACTCGGATGTTATAGTGGAAAGCTCAAGTGGTTTGCTTGGGGACTGGATGTAGGTCAGGGTTTTGACCGAACCAGTATAAATCCTGTGTTTATTGTGTTGTGCCTTATTGCTTTATTTTTTATTATATCAACTTGCATCGTATTTCACTATTCACCCCCCCTCTAGTGGAATTTCATACCTGTTGCCGTGGTTCTTTGTTGCCGAGTTTCTTCTTTGCTGTGAGCGATTAAAATTTTTTCTGGGTGTGCTGCTGGTCGTGGATGCTTGTTGTGGGGTTGGTAGCTTCTTCTACATTTTTTTTCGTGACTACCTGTTGCCGTGGTTCTTTGTTGCCGAGTTTCTTCTTTGCTGTGAGTGCCTGTCGTGGTTCTTTGTTGCCGAGTCTTATTTCATTCCAGGTTGACTCTGTTGTTGGTAAGAATTGACGAATGTTTGTTAGTGGTGATTCTGTTGTTGGTTATTTCATTCCCTGGTTGCACTAAACCACGTTAGCTCCTGTGTGTTAATCTATTTGTTATCCTAATATCTATCCTGATATTTCAGCCGTGGATGTGTTAATCTATCAGTTTGTTTTCAGCCATGATACCCTGATATTTGGGCCCTGAGTTTTTTTATCGTGAGTTCATGTTGCAACTTCCTGTTTTTTAAGAAACAGTAATCAAACAAGTAGTGGTGTTGCTTGTGATTGAAAAATGACTGATTGACGAGTTGTATATGTCTGAGAAGCAGCCCCTGTTATGAACCAGATTCTGTGTATGTAGAGTTATGTTGGTCGTGATTCACTGACGTGCTGAAAGGAAAAAAATTTTTATGGTTGTGGGCTGTTGTCCCTTACTGTAGTGAGTTTTTTTTTGTGTGAACAGTTGCTGATTGTCATATCGTTTGGGGTGTGGGTGGTACACACGTGTTTCCCTGAGTTGATTGGAGTTTGTCTAGCTTTTTCTGTTTACTGAACCAGAAGTATGGCTGAAACTTCGAAATGTGCTTCAAAATTGGAAAATATTGGAGAATATAAGGCTTTTGCCAATCCATTTTCGTACGGCTCATCTGTAAGGTTGAATGAAACTAACTATGCTAGGTGGTCCAGAACATTTATGATGTCGGTATCTGGACATCGTAGAAAACATGTCTTGTTGGAAGACGAACCCGCTAAAAAGGTGGGAAAATATGTTACCTGGAATGAAGATAATGACATAGTTATGTCATGGATTATAAATAGTGTTGAACTTCATATTGCAGATGGTTTAATTTACTATAATACAGCCAGACAGATGTGGGACAATCTTCGAGATACGTACTCACAAGAGACTAATGTGAGTCGTATCCTACAAGTTGAACAGGAAATATATAATTTACAGCAGGGAGATCAAACCTTGGCCCAGTACTATGCCTCCGTAAAAGCTGCTTTTGAAAGACTTAATGCTCACAGACCTCTCTGTTGTTCAAAACAAAAGGATCATCAAGAACAAACTATGGTTGCTCGGTTTCTTACAGGTTTATCTTTAGAATTCTCTGTTGCAAAAGTCCAAATGTTGACTGGTTCAGATGTACCTACTCTTGCTGAGGTGTATAATCGTCTGATTAGACTTGCGATCTCTCTTCCACATTCTCAGCCTGTGACTCAGTCATCTGCTTTAGTTGTCTCATCTGGTTATGGGCGTGGAAATTTTCAGAACATCAGAGGACGAGGTCGCGGACGAGGTGTGGGAGGCAGAGGAAAACTTCAATGTACATTTTGTGGAAAATCTGGACATTTAGAAGATCGTTGTTGGGATAAGCATGGCCGTCCAACCTACTCTTCATCAAAGTCATATGCTCCTAAAGCAAATGTTACTACTCTCGAGGCAACAAAGGCACAGGAAAATATCTCTGCAAGTGACAGTAGTATCACCCTCAGTCGTGCTGAATATGATGAGCTGATAGCTCTTCGTCCTTTGAGTTCCACCTCTCCTATAGCTGGGGTTGCCTATTCAACTGGAAATCCTCTTCATCCGACTCACAGTAAGTGGATTATTGATTCTGGTGCATCCAGACATTTGTGTGAAAATTCACTTGTTTTTTCAGATGTAAAGGATATTAAGGCTCAACTTCGAGTCTCATTAGCCGATTAGAGCACCTCCCCGGTTGTTGGTCAGGGAAATATTTCTATATCGTCCTCATTACAGTTGAAAAATACTCTTCATGCTCCAAAGTTTCCTCAAAGTTTACTCTCTGTTAGTTGCCTTATAAAAGAACAAAACTGTAGAGTAATATTTGATCCAATGGGTTGTCATTTTCAGGATTTGCTGACGGGGAAGAAGATTGGTGGAGGCTATGAAGAAAATGGAATTTACTACCTACATCATCCAATGGGTATCGTTCATGCTGCAGTGGAACATTCATTCAGTCTTGTTCAGTGGCATCGTCATCTTGGTCATCCTTCATTGTCAAAGCTCCGTTCAATCTTTCCTCAGATTCCTTCCACCACATCATTTCAGTGTGAAGCATGTCCGCTGGGCAAGCATCAACGAAGTTCGTTTCCTTCGAGTCAGAGTCAGTCTAGTAATAAAGTCTTTGAACTTCTTCATGCAGATGTATAGGGTCCTACTAAGATTCCTACTAGGACTCAGTGTCGATACTATTTAGTTATTGTTGATGATTTCTCTAAGTTGTCATGGGTGTTTTTAATAAAGGAACGATCTGAAGTTCCAAGTATTCTCCAATCTTTAATTCTTGAAATAAAAACTCAGTTTGAATCTATTGTCAAGATTGTTCGCACTGATAATTCAGGGTGGCAATTTCTGACACAACCCGCCAACCCGCCTCTTAGGCGGGTTCGGGTTGGGCTTAAGCCAACCCGTTTAATGAACGGGTCGACCCGCGTAACCTGTTTATTAAACAGGTCGGGTTCGGGTTGGGGGTATGCCCGTTTAATAAAAGGGTTAGGCGGGTGGGTCAACCCGCCAACCCACCAACCCGACCTGCCAACCCGTCTGCCCGACCCGTCAACCCGCCAACCTGCCTACCTGCCAACCCGATCCGTCAACCCGCCAACCTGACCCGCGAACCTGAAAACCCGTTTACCCGACCCAACCCTCGGGTTACCCGTTTATTAAACGGGTCGGGTTCGGGTTGAGGTATGCTAACACGCCAACCCGACCCACCAACCCGCCAACCCGACCCGATTGCCACCCCTACTGATAATGCTCTCGAGTTTAAATCAAAAGGTCTGTTACAATTTTACCAAGATAATGGCATCCAACCCCAAACTTCCTGTGCCTATTCATCTCAACAAAATGGGGTGGCTGAGCGAAAACATCGTCAACTGCTTGATGTTGCCATGACCATTATGATTCAATCCAATGTTCCTGCGTTATACTGGGGTGATGCGATTACAACTGCTTGCTATTTGATCAACCGCATGCCTTCATCTTCTGTGGATGATCAAATTCCAATTCATATCCTAAAACCCAATACCCCCTTCTTCTCCCTCTCGCCCAAAGTATTTGGATGTGTTTGTTTTGTACACAAACTTGGCCCTGACCGTGATAAATTAGCTGCTTAAGCTACAAAATGCATATTTATATGTTATCCCAAAAATCAAAAGGGATATCGATGTTATGATCCTACTTCTCGACGAGAGTATATCAGTGTGGATGTCTCTTTCTTGGAATCCACTCTATATTACTCTAGTACTGGTTCCCCGTTGCAGGTTGATCCAGTTGAGTCTTGTCCATTACCTATACATCCTTTTCCTTTGGAATCCATACCCTCCTTCCCGAACCAACCTTCATCCTCTTCCAGATTTCATAATCCTCCATTGGTATATGTGCGTAGAGATCCACCTCCGCAAGAGCCTTCATCTTCTTCTTCCCCTGAGGTAAGTTCTTCTGACAATCGTGATCTTCATGATGATGACAACAGGCCTATTGCTCTACGAAAGGGGACACAACAATGTACCTTATATCCCATATCTTATTTTGTCTCTAATGCCAGAATTGGAAATCAGATGAAATCTTTTATTTCAGCCTTATCTGCTGAAACTATACCTCTGAACTATCAGCAGGCAACGCTTGATACTCGCTGGAAGCTGGCTATGCAAGAAGAAATGGATGCTTTAATATCTCAGCATACATGGGATCTAGTTGATTCCCCAGTAGATGCCGACATTGTTGGATGTAAATGGGTATATACCATCAAGTACAAATTTGATGGTTCTATTGAAAGGTACAAGGCCAGATTAGTTGCAAAAGGGTATACTCAGACATATGGTATTGATTTCTTTGAAACTTTTTCTCCTGTTGCACGGATGGGTACCATTCGTCTTGTTCTCTTAGTAGTTGTTCAGCATGGTTGGAACTTGTACCAATTAGATGTGAAAATGCATTTTTCTATGGGGATTTATCTGAGACCGTTTACATGCAACAACCTCCAGGATTCGCGGTTGAGGGGGAGTGTCAGAAGGTGTGTAGATTGAAAAAGGCGATTTATGGCTTGAAACAAAGTCCTCGTGCATGGTTTCAAAAGTTGTTTGAAGTGATGTCACGCTTTGACTTTAATAGATCAGCAGCAGATCATACACTATTTATAAAGAAAACTAGCTCTGACATAGTTGTTATGGTGGTATATGTGGATGACATCATTCTTACAGGAGATGATGTAAAAGCTATTGAAGCCACAAAGGCTCATCTTCAAAAACACTTTGTTACAAAAGACCTTGGTTTACTCAGGTATTTTCTGGGTATAGAATTTGTCAGGAGTCGTGAAGGGATGGTTTTGTCTCAACGGAAGTATGTTCTTGACTTATTAAAGGAAACGGGAATGTTGGGAGCTAAACCAGCAAATATTCCCATGGATCATAAAGTTCAGTTGTTTGAAGAATGGTCAAAACTGATTGATAGCAAAAGCTATCGCTCCCTAGTAGGGAAGCTACTGTATGTAACTGTGACCAGGCCGGATATTGCCTTTCCAGTAAGCAAAGTTAGCCTGTTTATGGACAAGTGTGAACACCCCAAATTTTTCAAAATCTTTTAAATATTCCCGTCTTGCCCCTAAATTCATTTTTGAGCAAATAAGTCATTTTTAATCTAAATTCCAGTTCATTTCTCAAGTTTTACTGAAATTAAATTCATTGTATATGTTTAAATTGATTTCGGACCTGGATCCGTTGTCCAGATTCAAATCTGAGTCACATTGTCCAAATTTTAAATTAAAATTATAGAAAATACCAAAAAATAGTTTTAAAATAGCTCGGACAGTCCCTCCGACATCTGTTTGGATCCATCATGTTGAATTTCTCGATTCGAGTTCCAAAACTCGAACATTTTCTCAAAAACTTGGATCCAAACCCACTTTCTGAAGAAATTTCTCCAAAATGGTCTGAAATTCTCGGAGAAACACTCTTTGTAAATATTTCTCAGAAAAAATACAAAATTTAGTATTATAAACTTTTTTTTATAAAATCTTAGTTTTCTACTACAAAAATACAAAAAAATGGAAAAGCAATACAAAAATCAAAAAAATTGAGGAAGACAAATGGTTTTAAAACTTGAAAAATTGAATTTTTGCCAAAAACCTCCTTTTGAACCATTTTTTACAAAAGTTCTTTCAAGAGGGCCTTCTTTTGGAAAGTTGGAAAAGAGGCAAACGGCCTCGCACTTCCCCTCTCAGCCCTACCCTCCATCCTCAAACGAACTTCTTCCCCCTCAACCCCTCATCTTCAACCACCTCTCCCTCTGGAAACCTCCCTTTGCTCTTGAAAAGGAGAGCATGCAGGAGGGAGAGAGGATCCACTTTTCACCTCCCCATTGCACCCGATTCCTCCCCAACTCTGTTTGCCTAATCCTCTTTCTCTTCCTCTTCAGCAGAAGAGGATTTCCAAGGTAGGAAGAGAAGACTTCCTCCTCTCTCCTTCTTCAGAACATTGGCAGAGCGGCTAGAGTTCAGATTAAATCAATCAATTTCGGCCATTCGAATCCAACAAATCAGTCTCCTACCTCTCCATGGACATCCATTAGCGCCACCAAGCATTTGTAGTCTACCATTGGCTTTCTGATCACCTTCTTCCTTCAGCATCTCTGCAAGAACCTGGTACGAAACCTTTCCCCTCTACCTTTTTTTTTTTCTTTCTTCATTTTTCTTCTCTGGTTTTTCTTTCTCTGGACGCACCATCGATGGTGTCGAATTGCTTATGCAATCTCGACTCATCTTTATGCAATAGCAACGGAATCAATTGGTCCCGACATTTCCTTTTCTTCATCATATTATTGTTTAGTATTAATTTCCTTTCCTCCTGTATCAAACCTCAATGGTTCTATACATTATACTCCCCTTTTATATCATGTTTTTGCGTTGATTCCTTCCTCCCATTGAAAATCTCTATGAATTTTTTTTCTTTTTTTTTTCATTATTCCGATAGCAATCATCTATTGATGATTCGAATCCCTGGTTGTTTTAATCATCCACTGTAAATTTAAATTTCTACGTTCATTTAGATAGCTGTAACTCCCTGTTCTCACATTAGATCCCGCTTCCCTCTCCGATTTTCTGGATTTTGAATATTTTTCTTCTTTTTCTTTTTCTTTTTCTTTTTCTTTTTCTTTTTTTTTTCTTTTTTTTTATTTTTCTCTCTTTTCCTTTTATTTGGCTCTTTAATTCAAGCACCCCCTCTGTGATATCAATTAGCTTATTGCAAATTGATCTACAGTGGTGCAACATTGATGAAATCATCAAATTTCTACATGTGTTTTCCATTTTTTTTTCTGCAAACTCATTTTATCAGCTTACATGAGTTTAAATGTCTGTTATGTTATTTTATACCCTGTTCCCTCACGAATCGTCATCTGCGTTACCGATTTTTGTTTTATTTTTTTTTTAATCCCTGTTTCGGCACTTGCTTCTTTTATGATAGATTCTCAAATTTTTTTTTTTTTTGCATCTAGGCTAACCCTTTAGTTCCATTTCACTCACAGAATAGTGTTTCGTTTTTAATGGTTTGTCCCATAATGGGTTTTCCTTTTAGCATAATCACCCGTCCTTGCATATTTTGTTATGAAACGTCCTCTTGTTGAAATTAATGTCCATACCTAACATACAATGTAAAGGGACGTTCCATGGAATTTTGAGCAATTTCCTGCTAATCAGTTTTCAATCTAGATTTTGCCTGTTTTCACTTCTTCTTTTTTTTATTTTTTTAGCGAGATGAACAACCTTTCATTTCTTTCTCTGTGTATTGTATTTCATTTTAATTTTATTTCTTAAAAGTCATATGGTTATTGCTATGTTTTGTTTATGCTTTTTGTACTATGAAAAAAAAGAAAATGATCAATTTTCTGCCCTGGTTTTCCTTACTAGATCTTTGCAGTTCTATTCATGTATTTTGAACTCTTTTATTTAATTCAATTACACCTGTGCTGCCTAACATTAGAAAATATCCCAGCAAATTAGGTGTTGCTTATCTCACTCTCCATTTCATGTCCTTGTTATGCCATTAGCTGTTTCCCCCTTCCCTGCAACAATTTTGACAGATTGCCAGTTGGGTCATTAAATTTGCAAAAAGAGGTCAATTGAAAGTAGTGGAAGCTATTTCAGCTGCCACTACGGAATCTGCATGTTTTAGTAAAGGTTGCAGAGCTGAACTGCAGAAGATCAACACCAAAGAGATGTGAGGTTGCCTCCGCAGGTGAAGAAATCATTGTTCCAAGAGAAACTGGGGAACCTGATAGGTCCAACAAACCTTCTGTCCAGCCTCGGGGACTTCAGGAAGGGACTGTCTCAGATCTCACGCCTCAAGTGCTTCCTTCATATTAGATCGCACATCAAGGCCAACAACCTTCAGGTACATTCCCTGTGATATAAGAGATCAACTCAATTGAAGGTGAAATCGCAGAGATGTGCCAGCAGAAAATCTAAGAGAATTTTTTAATATGTCAATAGCTCTGGATAGGTCCATTTATCAGGACTTGACTTCAGAGGTGCATTCATCCACCTTGTCCTAAAATAACAGCCATCTATAGCAAGATCAAGGTATGATTTATTAGAGATTCAGGTATGTCCTGCCGCTACAGCTCACTGTGGTCATCACCATCCACAATCATCATTTATCACTTACCATTTGACTGCTGCAATGATGTTCCGTTCTTGCACTTCACAGAATTTCTTTTCTTTTCTTTTTATTATTATTATGACCATAACATTACATCCGGTATACAGTACACTCCTCATTCTCTTTGCAGCTTCAACAATAAACATCCTATACATGGTTATAATTTTCACTAATATTTGTACAACAGTTTAGTCAATAGTTGCAAACTTCTCTTTTGATGAACCAGCAATCATTTGGTCAAAGGCCTCCATTGCAACATCAATTTGGTTTTAGTGGTCAAGTGTCAGCTTCCCAGTCTCAGGTCCCATAGATTCCTTCTTCTATAACACAACAGATTTTTTTTTCTAGTCTATTGCTGCCAAGTAGGGCAGTTTCAGTAACCAAAAATGCAACTAGCCGTTGCTGCTACCCAGGCATCACAACTTTGCCCCCACCAGCTCAGTAGCTGTCCACGCCTGTTACACTGTGCACATCCACCTCCATCTCCACCATTGCACATTTCCCTGTGCACTTCATTATCATTCCCTGCATAATAACCACCAATTAAATCCCTGCAATCATCTACCTCCCTTCATATTTCTATCATTCACCTCTACTCCACCATCATCTACTCACAACCTGAACCCCACCTTTAGCACAAGAGCAGGGCACCAGCTCCTCGCTCAAGTACTAAATACATCCCTATCATATCTGTGGTCCTCAGTCCAGCATTTGCAGAAAATCCACGTATGTGGCCTCTTCGTTGACCACAATTCCTTTCCTCATATTTTATCCCCACTGTTATTTATCCCATGTATACAATCTCCACCTTCACATCTCAACCAGTATTGTTCACCATCACAGATTCCCTGCTACAGCCCTCACTTCATTCTTTGCCACCATTTTCACTTACACAGCATATTACTTCAGTTTCTCTTGTACAGCACCCTCCATAGTATATATATATGTTTAGTTTTTAACCTTCATCTTACCTCCTATATGCATTCACCCATGCCCTCACCTACACTGACTCACCAACTGCACCTTACCTTCCCCTGCCATTGACTGTTTTTGCTGCTACAGGGCTGTTTGCAGCAGCCTGGGCATAACCTGTCCCTTGCACAACCATCATTATTACAGTCACACTTGCACAGCCGTACCTATATCATGTCTACACCCCCTTGCTGTGGTAACTTCTATTCCAGCATTTTGACATGTTCCTCATCATTTTCCTGTTAACACCTATAAACTCCATCCACCAGCTAAAATCTTTCACAACCCCACTGTGCTCCTTGTCCTGTGTATCACCCACACCTCCAGCCACAGCCCATTCTTCATAAACATTATTGCCAACACATCTCCGACCTCTTTTCATTCAGCTTAGTCCCCATTTACGCACAGTGGCACCAATGGCTTCACCAGTCACGGCAGCATGATATCACTATCCTCCTCATGTTTCCAGCTCTACTAAACACAAACATCATTTCCTGTTACTGTTGCAAACCAAAGGCAGATTCATCCACCTACTTCCTCAGTTCACTGCTACCTCACATAGTACTTTTTCTAATGATTTTTCAACCAGGAACTCTGCCTACTCACTGCTCACCACCCTGTTTACCTCTCTGCATTACCCTCTATTATATGTTTTTCTACTTCTAGTGGTTAACCTCATTTTTTGACGAAGGATATTCTCTGAGATTGCATTTTGTAAATAACAATCTAGAGCGGCTGAGTCATTCAGGTGGTTTGTCTTCCCTGAAGTTATATTTCTACAGTTAATGACAGAAAGATATCGCTTATTCTAGCGATTTCATATCCTGAGGAGATATCTTCGCCAATGTGGGATTCAGAAATATTTTCCCTTTAATTTGCTATTACTCTTCTATCTCATCCTCGGTCAGTGGTTGTACCTAGATTTCATGCCCATTATATTTCATTCAGGAATACTAAATATTTTGATCATCCGCGTTTTAAATTTCCTGCATTAGGCATTCAAGTAGATATAGCAGCATTGTGTTTACCCTGTATTTGTATTTGAGTATTTGTGCATTAAGGATATCATTTGCCTGTTCCTGCATCCTGGATGTTGCTTGATATGTATTCACTTAGTATCTAATTCTAGATTATTGTTTATGGGATTCCTTTCTCCAAAAAAAAAAAGAGTTGAAACCTCAATGAATCCAGAAGGTTAGAATCTGATGGGTTAAATTCTCTGAAAACATCTACTATGGTGGCACTATGTCAAAACCGGGACTGAACTCATCCAGGTAAAAATTGATTCAACTTTGATGAATTCGGAAGGAATTCATGATTTATGCTACACCCCCTCCCTGGGCGAGAGAATTTATTGGATAAATGTCTCGTAAGTCGTAAAGAACAAGCACAGAGTGAAGATATTAGAATCCGGAGGTATTGCAGCCCCTCAGAAATTCCTCTGGTCTCAGGTAGGAGATGGCTCTTGAGGCCTCTGGGGGTCCAAACTTTATATTGATCGCACTTGTGGACGATGAGGTTTGTTCTTTTATCCTAAAATTCATATACCCTGCTTTAGTTAAAAAGCACATAGTTCAGCTAGCCCTGCTTCTCTTTTGCTTGTTATGTTTCAAAAATACTTATGATTATGGCTACTGCAAATTTTGTATTTATAAAGACATAACATGACCTGTTCTGCAATATCACTAGGTTCACGCATATACAGTGCACAACTACTTACACTGTCTCTTCAGCATACCTACATTTAACACCCTGCATCATATCATATCTGCCTTACATACATTACCATCGCCTTCCCTGACATCTTGCATTGTTCATTACCTCCACCACACTACCTCACATATACCTTTCATGGAGGATTTAACAGGCTATGGTAAATCCACGTTTGTGTAAATATTCATCAGCACATGAGATCAGATTATGAGTAATGGGATTGGCAATCTCAACGATAATCTGAGGTCTGGATTTAGTTTTGTTCTGCAAGGACTGACGATGTTGATGGAGACCTCATTAATCTTCGTGAAGGATATCCTGATTTGAGAAGATTTAGATAGGTGTCAGTCTGGAGGTCGCAAGCTGTCAGGAGAAAACTTCAGAAGCTCACAATGGCTGTAAGGAAAATTAAGGCATTCAAGGCAGTTAAAAGACAGACCTGAGAAACGCGTGGAGGAATTAACATGGCATTTTAGAGGGATGATCAGGGATGACTCTAGGGGAACAAAAGCCAAAGAAGTATCCAGGTTAAATGATGTCTCATAAGCTATGCAAATTCAGTTGGACGAAATTAATTCGATGGCCATCAAAGTACGTGAAGTAGCCCAGAAAGCTATAGATGAGGTAGAAGCCTTAAAACTGCCTCTAGTGTCAGAAACGTAGAAAGCAGATAAGGACCAAAATGTGCGTGTTGAAGCATAAGAGAAATGAGGGTTTGATCGAAAGGTTTGAGGATGCTGAAAGATGAAGTTGGTCACCTTCAAAATTTCACTACGAATGCTGAAAGATGAGCTTTCAAACAAAGAATTAGAAAAATCAGGTATTTCATCAGTAGGCATTGGCCATTTCAATTATTGAAAAAGCTTCATCATAAAAATAAAAAAAACAATCTTTACTCAGAAGGCACCGATGGATGGTGTAGTGAGGATTGTAGCAGTTTCAAATCATGCTTTGCCAAGTCGGTAAAATCACAGCCAGTATTCGTCGGTCGAATGTATCTCATAAGACTTGGGATTCATGAAGACTGGATCAATTGCTGCCTATGTTATACACAGATGTAAATTCAATTTTATGTAATAGTTAGATTTTAAATGAGAATTTTTCCAGTTTTAGATAGAATGAATGAGCATTATAAACTGCTTATTTTCATGCTTTTTATCTTTATTTTCCAAAATCTCACAAGTGGAAACACGAATGACACGTGCACCATTTCGTAAGAGGTAATAAATCCTAAGTTGATGATTTACATCAATGGCCATAGTCAGGATGTAAACAAAACTTAGTATTTTTATCTTTTATAAAATAATACTGGATTCACACTGGATCATCTTCAAAAATCATCATATTTTCAAATATTTCCTTCTTTTATTAGAGTTTAACTTAGAATTGACTCAAAATATATACCAATGGCCATAGTCAGGGTATATTGAGAGTTAATTCCATTTTAAACTCTATAAAAGCACAAAAATATGTTTTATTCTTCATTTGAATTTAAATATAGATTATTATATAATACATTCAATGACCATAGTCAAGGATGTATTATATCTTCAATCCTATTTTAATTCATTTAAAGAATGGAGTAGCTTTTCAAAATCCAATTTTAAAAATTTAAATTCATTCATCATATAGGGTAGAATTGCATCATATTTTTAAAATTTCCTTTTTCATAAATCCAAGTAATTCTTTCCTTCGTTTCTCAGATCAAATCCTATTCATAAATTCAAATTCAATTCTATTTCTCAAAAGGATTCAAGAAATCAATTTCAAAGTCCCATTTGACTTTGAAACTTCAGAATCATCTTGTATTTCAAAATCCAAATTCTAGCTTAAGTTTAAAATCCAAATTGACTTTGAAATCCATTTGTATATCTAAAATTCAAATTCTAACTTCAAATTCAAAGTCCAAATTCACTTTGAAATTGATTTTATATATTCAAAACTCCAATCAAATCCAAAGTTCAAATTAACTTTGAGATTCTCTTCATCTTCTAAATTTCAAATTCAAACTTCAAATTCAAGGTCTAATTTGACTTTGAAATTCATTTGTATATTCAAGATTCAAATTCTAAATTTCATCTGGAAGTTTTGGATTCACTTTCTGAATTTAAACCAACTCCAAATTCATTTTAGGATCCAGGATTCAACACTCAAATTGGATCTTAGACTTCAGATCCAATTCCTCTTTAGGATCCAAACTCCAATTTTACTTTGGATCTTAGACTTCAGATCCAATTCCTCTTTAGGATCCAAACTCCAATTGTACTTTGGATCTTAGACTTCAGATCCAAATCCATCTTAGGATCCAAAGTTCAACTCTACTTTGAATCTTAGACTTCAGATCCAAATCCATCTTAGGATCCAGAACCCAATTCTACATTTGGATCTCAGACTTCAGATCCACTCCATTTTAGGATCCAGAACCCAAAGTCCATCTTGGATTTCAAATCTCGGATCCCTTTCTGTTTAGGATCCGGAATCCAATTCTAGATTCTAAATCCATTTTCGGATCTAATCTGAATCTCTTAAATCCATTTCTATTCTTAAATACCATTTGATTTTTTTCAAATCCATTCTAAAATTCAAATTCAATATCACTTCAAAACTTCATCTTCTTCTCCTAAATCCATGATTAAAGTCAAAGTCCATATCTGACTTTGAAACTTCATTTTCAAAGCTTCACATCATTCTTTTTCAAAATCAAAATTTATTCTCCCAGCTCTGTTATACTTCAAAAACTTAGAACTTCTCTGATCTATCTCAAGTTCTAAAGTTAGATTCAACCATTTCTTCACTCTATTATCAAGTTCATCTAAGAATACTTGGAAATTTTCAAAACATCTTTCAAAATGAGCATACATTCTTGCATTGCACAAGCATGATTCTTTGTGCATTTAGAGTTAGAATAAATTCTTAGATTATATTTAGGCAAAGCAAAAGGCATAGATTTGATCCTTGGTCCGATTACCCCTGGTAAAGGCGCCAGGAACGGTCGAACCTCGTACCGACGAGCGAATCCCGTCTCTCTATCTTTTTTCCGTAAATTTTCAAAACGGAGGCGAGTTATTTGCTAAATATCTTTCAAATCAAGGTCAAGTGAAAACCCGCAAAAGAGTTCCTCTTCTCTCTCTCTCTTTCTTTCTTTTCTCTTCTCTCTTCTTTTCTCTCTTTTATTTTTCTCCCTTCAAAAAGGAGGAAAATAGAGGTTAGAAAAGGAAAAGAGAAGGAAGAGAGAGAAACCACAAGAGAGGAAAAATTTTGCGATGATCACAACAAGCCAACTGAGGTACACTGGAATGCAGCTATTATGATTCTCAGATATCTAAAATCTTCTCCTGAAAATGGGTTATTGTTCAGAAAAGGTGGAACTCTGAAGATAGTGGCCTATTCTGATGCTGACTATGCAGGATCTATAGTACATAGAAAATCTACCACAGGATTCTGTGTGTTTCTGGGAGACAACTTGATCTCTTGGAGGAGTAAGAAACAAAATGTGGTTTCTAGGTCGAGTACAAAATCAGAATATCGAGCTATGGCCCAAACAGTTGCTGAATTGATGTGGGTTCGTACTGTTCTTCATGATCTTCAGGTGAAGATTTCTTCTCCCATGACTATGATGTGCGATAACAAAGCTACAACATATATAGCGAACAATCATGTATTTCATGAGAGAACAAAGCACATTGAGGTTGATTGCCACTATGTAAGGGATATGGTTCAAGCTGGTCATATCACTACCAGATATCTAAAGTCGGAAGACCAAGTTGCAGATATGTTTACAAAACCTCTTGCTAGACCAAATTTCTCAAAATGTTGTGACAAGCTGAGCATGATTGATATCTATGCTCCAGCTTGAGGGGGAGTGTTGAAGAAAGGTAGTTTTAAGTGACGTTAGTTTATATTTAATGTTATTTGTAATTTTACCTTCATTATGGACTTGGTTGTAATTTTTTCTTTAAGCCTCTCTCTATTTAACATAGAGAGAGACCCTAATAAGATTATTGAGTCCTCTCTTCCTGTGCAGTCGTCTCTCTCTCTCTCTCTCTCGCTCTCTCTCTCTCTCTATCTATCTATCTATCTATCTATCTATCTAGGGTTCGGTGCTTTTCTCTACCGTTACCATTCGAGACCAAGTGGATGAAGGGAGGAGATTCTCAAACGAGGAAAAGGATCCAATTCCATTGAAAGAATTGAATAAGGAGTGGTATGAGAAAATGTCATTTATGGTTCGACTTTGAACATAAACTAAGAGATGCATAGCTTCAAAATGTCTCATGCATACCTGGATAATTTGAAAAATAACTCAACATATACGAACACCCCAAATTTTTCAAAATCTTTTGAATATTCCCCTTTTGCCCCTAAATTCATTTTTTGAGTAAATAAGTCATTTTAAATCTAAATTCCAGTTCATTTCTCAAGTTTTATTGAAATTAAATTCATTTTATATGTTTAAATTGATTTTGGATCTGGATCCATTGCCCAGATCCAAATCTGAATCTCCTTGTTCAAATTTTAAGAAAATACCAAAAATAGTCTTTAAAAAGCTCGGATAGTCCATTCGACATCCGTTTGGATCCATCACATATATTTCTCAATTCGAGCTTCAAAAACTCAAACATTTTCTCAAAACTCGGGTCAGAACCCATTTTCTAAAGAAATCTCCTCAAAATAGCCTTGAAAACCTTCTTTTTGTAAATATTTCCCAAAAATACAAAAAAAAATTAGTCTAAATCCTTGTTTTGCCGTACATTTTAGGATTTTGTATTTCCCAAAATACAAAAAAATAAAAAAACTCAGAAAAGAACAAAAATAAATCAAAAATAAATGAAGAAAATTGCAAAATAGTTTTTAGAAACCTGTTTTAGAGAAAACTTTTTAAAAGAGGCCCTTCTTTGAAAAATGCATTATTTTCATTCTAAAGTCGAGTTAGGGTTTTTGAAAACCCTAACTCTCGCCATCTTTCTTCCTCAGCCGCCTCTCTCTCTCCTCCATGGCCAACCCCCCCATGTGCGACCTCCTCGACCACCGTTGATCTTCAACAAACCCCTCTTTCTCTCCTCCATCCATCCGCAACGGAAGCACCGTTCTGGATTCTTCTCCACCTTCTTTAAAATCGGCAAAGGGAAGACCCTGGAGCTCATCCGTTATCACCTCCCCATTTCCCTTCTTCAGCAATACCGCTTCTTCACCTCCCCATTTCTCCTTCGACGATCCACTTTCACCCCCTGGTCCTCTTCTCCTTCCTCTCAGCCGACCGCTTCTTCACCCCCTGCAACAACCGATCTGAAGTATCATCCGATCGATCAAACTAGTCTCCTCTTCAAGTCATCCAAGATCGACCTTCCATCAAGAAGAGCTACAGAAATATAAGAAGTCGATCGTTCTGAAGCATCTTCAAAATAGTTGCGTTTACAATATAAAAAAAAAAGAGGGGGGCCTCCACTAAGCCTCGATCGGTCATCCGTAGAACTACAGGGGCAGTGATCTATTCCTCCATCTCTCAATTGAAATAAACAAAGTAAGAACCCCCTCTCTCTAGTTTCTGATCTTTGATTTCCTTGTTTCGGCCCCATTAACGCACCATGGACTGTGTTGAGTTGCTTATAGCAACTTCAACACACCCCTGTGCAATAGCAACGGAACCTTCATTCCGACATTCCCATTTATGCTCATTAAATTTTCTCTGATTTGGATCAAGTATTCGTTTATATTCCTTTTTTTTTTTTATCATCTGGGTTCCCATTTACCATGAATTTTGTTTTCATCCATCCATCGCTATCTGCCATTTACATTTCTGCAACTTGCGATCTGGTATATTCCATCAATATGCAATTTTCAGGGATTACATCTCTATAAACTGTGGTCTAATGTTGCTAATAGGTTTTTAACGATTTCCCCTTTTCCTGAAGTTCTAATTGCAACGAATGATCTAAAGATGGCATACGTCCCATTGATTTTTTTTTTTTTTTGATATTCTAGTTTCGTAATGGATGATTTGGAGATGTTACATTTTTTTTTATTATGATTTCTACTTCTGGAATTATGTTGCTGTAAAGAACGATCCAAGAATACCGCTCATTCAGACGATTTCGTGTATCCTGGGATGAGATCCCTGCAGTTTCATCACGAGCAAGTATTATGCTCGGTCATAGCACAAGTGCACGCCCTTCCTCACCCCTGTGAATCATGATCACGGTGTTGTCAAGGATCAATGGTATGCCCAATACCATCGATCTGATGCACATCATCGGTTTACATCGTTTTCCTTAAGTTATGCATGCTCTTCTGTAAATTTGATCTATGCGTCATCATGGCATTCACATCAAGACACCTCCTGTAAAAATGAAGAAGTGATGTGGTAAAGAAAATTATGATGGTGTTCAGATTGGGTTCAAAGCCCTCCTTCAGTACGTTGCAGAATTAATCGAGTTATATATTTCAGTGGATTAACCTCCCTCATCAACATAGCATGAATGCCTGATGGTCAAAAAGGGTCTCAATGCTCCTCACATACCAAGGTCGAAATGGTCAGTTTCATAAGCACCCGGGCCTTTTCATTGTTGCATTTGTAACGGTAATCTATGGGCGTCCCAACCATCACCCTCATCTGCATCAACCGCTGCCCCTGGACATAACCATGAGAGTTGCTGAAAGATCTCTCCTCACTAGTGCCACAGGCCCTGCCAGTCAAATTTTCAACGTTGAGGATCTGATCAATGATGCAAAAGAGTAAAAACAGTATCAAACGAGGCTGATATATCTGAGTTCTTATTTACCAATTTTCAAGAATCACCTTATGGTATGTTGGAATATGCAGGTTGCAATGCTCAAATGCTTTAGGGCTATGACGAACTCCAATGGTTATCACCTCAGCTCTTCAGTTGGTTCTTCTGCAACTAGTAAAGACTCTTCTTCAGGCTATGAATTCATTTAATAAGAAGCATTTGCAGAGGTGTCACCAACAGTTCATCTGATTCTCATCAGATGTGTAAGGTAAGTGCTAGTCATTCTTCAGGTATAGCTTAGGTTTTATCACAATGCTGATACAGGTTTCATCTCCATAAAAATTGAGAAGTTTTAAATAGCACATGGTTCTCAATGAATGAAAATTCTATGTTCATATATAACCCTATCATCAACCTTCATTCCCTGCATGATGTCCCCTTTACACTACCACTTCACTGTACACCTTACAATATCATCTGTTGCATTGCTTCATTATACTCCTTAGCAATATCACATTGTCCACACTATTCATAATATGCTTACAACATCTTAATGTCAACACATCTGCGTATTCATCTATATGATACCAAAACCTGTCAGGATATCATCATGGATCAGATTGATCAGTGGATGCTAAAAAAAAAAAGAGAATCTCCGGTATGTTTCCAGCAACCTCCATAATCTGCAAATCGATTGTGAAACTCACCTTCAGAATCCAAATTCATTGTGAAACTTATGATAGGATAAGATATTCAGATGCCCTGCGGATTCAAAATCAGAATTTCTGAATTCATTAAAAAGCCTATAAGTTGCCAAATTAAAATTCAGGTGCTCTGTCAGTTTAAAATCAGTGGCAAGATATACCTATATATATATATATATACGTATATATATATATATATATATATATATATATATATATATATATATATGTATATAGGCATATATAGTCAGTTTTTTTTTAGCACCCTGTTGTACTTAATTTCATTACTATGATCCCCTAATTCATTACCCTTTCATTATCACCTTCATTCACATGTGTATATCCCTGCACTTCACAAACAATATCCACTACCTATACATCACACCCTGCCACAACAATATCACTACAATCTCTTTGAGCCTACAGCAATGAGGCATTGTTGTGCTTTTTCCTATACTTACAACCATGTAAAATACACTGTGTTTTGCCCTCCTCAACACCATTTCACACTTAACCTCATCACCTATACAGTCATATCATTTTCTATCATCATTTCACTTCACCATTGCCATACCCATTTATCTTGCTCGCTGTGTGTTCTGGCACTTACGGCAGTGCAGAGCATGATTGTGGTTTCTTTGAATCTACAGCAGTGCAAAGCACTGCTGTATTCCCCCTGCATTCACAGCAGAGTAAAGCATTGATATGCTCCCCTTTTCGCAGCACAACTGTGGTTCATTTGAACCCACAGTAGTGCAAAACATTGTGATGCTTCTCCTGCCATTCACAACAGTATGAGGTACTGTAGTAATCTCATATACTCATGACATTTTGTCACAAACATTCATAAATCATCCACTTCAAGCATCCTCCATAGTACATAACATATACTCATTATTTCATATTTCCATTTGTTATATCTATATTTTCGTATTATATATATTTCCACTAATGTCAAACTAGCTCACACATATTCCGATTATCATTGAACATATGCCCCTTGTGTACCTTCTAAACTCATATGATATAGCTATATCTCTCTGTATTTACATTAACTCATCTTTTGCAGGAAATATGTGAAAATTTGTCATTGGGAATGGTAGCTTCAATCCCGATTTCAGATAACTAGATGTTTTATGTGTCCAACTTCTTAGATAGAATGAATGAACATTGTAAATATCATAAGTTGCCTCTTTTCGTGTCTTTTACCTTCATTTTTCTAAATCTCACAATGGTGAAACACAAATGGCACGTGCACCATTTCATAAGAGGTAATTAATCCTAAGTTGATGATTTACATCAATGGCCATAGTCAGGATGTAAACAAAATTTAGGATTTTTATCTTTTATAAAATAACACTGGATCCACACTGGATCCTTTTCAAAAATCATCATATTTTCAAATATTTCATCTTTTATCAGAGTTTAACTTAAAATTAATTCAATATATATACCAATGGCCATAGTCAAGGTATATTGAGAGTTAATTTCATTTTAAACTCTATAAAAGCACAAAATATGTTTTATTCTTCACCTGAATTCAAATATAGATTATTATATAATACATTCAATGACCATAGTCAATGATGTATTATATCTTCAATCTTATTTTAATTCATTTAAAGAATGAAATAGCTTTTCAAAAATTCAATTTCAAAAATTTAAATTCATTCATCATTTAGATAGAATTGCATCATACTTTAAAATTCTTTTCCATAAATCCAAGTAATTCTTTCCTTCATTTCTCAGATCAAATCCTATTCATAAATTCAAATTCAATTCTATTTCTCAAAAGGATTCAAGAATTCAATTTCAAAGTCCCATTTGACTTTGAAACTTCAGAATCATCTTGTATTTCAAATTCCAAATTCTATCTTAAATTTAAAATCCAATTTAACTTTGAAATTCATCTGTATATTCGAGGTTCAATTCCTAAAATTCATTTTCCAAGTTCAAATTAAACTTGGAAGTTCTTGATTCATCTTTTGAATTTAACTCCAAATTCATTTTAGGATCCAGGATTCAATACTCATATTGGATCTCAGACTTCAAATCCAATTCCTCTTTAGGATCCAGAGTCCAATTCCACTTTTGGATCTCAGACTTCAGATCCAATTTTCCTTTAGGATCCAGAGTCCAACTCCACATTGGATCCCAAAATACAGATCCAAATCCATGTTAGGATCCAGAATCCAACTTCACCTTGGATCTCAGATTACAGATCCAAAATCCATTCTAGGATCTAAAACCCAATTCTACTTTGGATCTTAGACTTCAGATCCAAATCCATTCTAGGATCCAGAATCCAATTCTACATTCAGATCTCAGATTTCAGATCCACTCTATTTTAGGATCCATAACCCAAGCCCATCTTGGATTCCAAATCTCGGATCCCATTCTGTTTAGGATCCGGAATCCAGTTCCAATTCTAGATTTCAATTCCAATCTCTTAAATCCATTTCTATTTTTAAATACCATTTGATTTTCTCAGTCCATTCCAACTTCAAACTTTAAAATCTAAATTCAATTCCATCTCAAGTATTCATTTCTTTTCCTAAATTCAAGTATAAAATTCAAAGTCCATTTTCGACTTTGAAACTTCATTTCCTTCCCTTTCAAAAACTTAAAATCATTCTCTTTCCAAAAGTCAAGATTTATTCTTCCAAAGACTTAGAACTTCTCTGATCTATCTCAAGTTCTAAAGTTAGATTCAAACGTTTTTTCATTCCCTTACCAAGTTCATCTCAGGATACTTGAAAATTTCCAAATCAAATTTCAAAAGAGTAGACATCCTTGCATTGCACAAACATGATTCTTTGTGCATTTAGAGTTAGAATAAATTCTTAGATTATATTTAGGCAAAGCAAAAGGCATAGATTCGATCCTTGGTTCGATTACCCCTAGTAAAGCCGCTAGGAACGGTCGAACCTCGTACCGACGAGCGAATCCCGTCTCTCCATTTTTCCCGCAAATTTTCAAAACGGAGGCGAGTAATTTTCTAAATACTTTTCAAATCAAGGTCAAGTGAGACCGCGCAAAATAGTTCCTCTTCTCTCTTTCTTTCTTTCTTTTCTCTTCTCTTTCTCTTTTCTCTCTTTTATTCTTCTTCCTTCAAAAAGGAGGGAAATAGAGGTTAGAAAAGGAAAAGAGAAGGAAGAGAGAGAAACCACAAGAGAGAGGAAAAATTTTGCGATGATCACAACATACAATTCAAGAAACTGAATTATGAGCATTATACTGAATTGACTCCCATGTCATTTAAATATGAGCACAAACCAGGACCCATATAATACCCAAAAGCAAAAAGGAGTGCAAAGAGCGCATAATCGATTACTATATTTGTGTAAATCTTAAAAAACAAAAACAGAAGAATCCACAAAGCATCTACAGAAAAAATAATGGAACATAGTGTTGAAAAAATTACAACATTTCCACAATATACCCCAAAAAATGGGCATACGACATACTTATATATCTTAAGCTATGTCACATTGGTGCGGGTGCGGGTGCGGGTGCGGTGAGGATGCAACACTTTAAAAAAACTTGGATGTGGGGAGGGTGTATATATATATATTAATATATTAATAGTTTTAAGTTAACACCACATATATGTGCATGCATTTATGTATTTATATATATATATATATATATATAATATATAGATAAAAATAAGATTTAGAATGGTTGGGAAATGATTAGGAGAAGGTATACGATAGAGTACTTAGGGATGTTCTAGGGGGGACAATGATGAAAAAATGTGTTTCTCTCAAGTACATTAGTATACTTAAAGATATGTACGAAGCAATAGTAACCAATGTCCGCACTTGTGGAGGGATGACAACCAATTTTCCTATAACGGTTGGGTTACGTCAAGGATCTGCTTTAAGCCCTTTCCTATTTGCTATAGTGATGGATGAGCTTACGAGATCAATTCAAGAAAATGTGTCATGGTGTATGTTGTTTGCTGATGATATTGTTTTAATTGATGAGTTTAGAGTTGGGATTAATGCTAACTTAGAATTATGGAGACAGACATTGGAAGCAAGAGGTTTTAAGCTGAGTAAGAGTAAGACAAAATATATGGAATGTCAGTTTAATAAATAATGAAGTAGGGATGTGAGTGTAGTGAAGCTTGGTGAGCAAGAAATACCGGTGGATGGTGGTTTCAAATATTTAGGATCTATCATTCAAAAGTATGGAGAAATTGATGGAAATGTAAATCATATGATAAAGGTTGGGTGGATGAAATGGAAAAGTGCAACTGGAGTGTTGTGCGATCGTAGAATGCCATTACGGTTGAAAACCAAGTTTTATAGGATGACTATTAGGCCTGCTTTACTACATGGTACAAAATATTGGGCTGCCAAGAGACATCATATTCAAAAAATGAGTGTAGCTAAGATGCGTAAGCTTAGATGGATGTGTGGAAATACAATAAAAGATAAGATTAAGAACGAGGAGATACGTAAGAAGGTAGGCGTTCAAGAGTGAGAATGTTTAAATCATTTGCTTCCTCAATAGTTGTGGTTTTTCTCTCCCATTCAAGAGTTAAACACCTTAGGATTTTTCTGACTAAATCCACTTCTGAATATTCTTTTCCAAGGGATTTTAGAGTGTTAGTGATATCGGTCATTCTTGTTACCATGTCCGATATAGATTCATTTTGCTTCATTTTAAACAATTCAAATTTATGAACTATAGAAGCGATTTTAGATTCATTTACCTTTGACGTACCTTCGTGAGTCACGAGAAGAGTGTGCCAGATTTCATTTGCTGTAGAGCATTGAGAGATGCGATTGAACTCTACCTTGTCAACGACACAATACAATGCATTCATAGCTTTGGCATTAAGTGAAGCAGTCTTCTTTTCTTCATTGGTCCATCAGCTGAAATCAGTTGATGGAATTTGGTACTTTTCTGAAACAACTCTTCAAATTTCGAGATCCATGGATTGTAAGAATATTGTCATTCTCACTTTCCAGTATTCATAGTTTGTTCCGTCGAAGAGAGGAGGATGAACAGAGGAGCATCCTTCTTTGTGCTGAGATGATGTTGTTGCCATGCTAGATGATGGTAAGATCAAAATATAGCTAATCTGCTTTGATACCAAATGAAAGTGCAGTAGGATCAAGGCAACAAGCACTAGAGAGGGGTGAATAGTGCTTTTAAATATTGCTTTTGGAATTTTGATGGATTTTGAAATTCACAAAAGAATCACACAAAGAACACAAGAATTTATCCTGGTTCGGTCTTCCAGACCTACATCCAGTCCCCAAGCAAAACCCGCTTGAGATTTCCACTATCAACCTTGTGTAACTACAAGATCATACACAGACCAAATCCGGTCTCACTTTCAGTAACACACCTACTGAAAGCAAACAACTCCTTTAAACCAAGGAGTCATTTCTTTTTACAGAAAAATGAAATAATCAACTTACAAAACAACCTACGAGTCCTTCTTATGAATGCAAATGAAATGCAATTGGCCTTTGAGGTTGTTGAAATACTCAACTCACGAATTCACTGTCTCTCAAAGGAATTTGAGTGAAAAACTGAAGTGAAAAATGTCAAGTGAGTGAGAAACTGAATATGAGTGAAAAGCAAAGAGTAATTCAATGTAATTTGATTGGATTACATTCGATTCAATGTTTTTGAATATAGAATGCACTCATATTTATAGTTGAAAGATTTCATATGTTGAGGGTATGAAAGGGTGTCAAAACAGTCCATTTTGAACGATCAAAATGTTTGAAAAATGAAAAGACACGCCTTTTAAAAGTTTTAGGAAAAATGGCAAAATTAGTCGACTGGAACAGTAGTTAGTCGACTGATAATTAACTATTAGTAGACTAACAGTTATCGTTGGTCGACTAATGTGTTTATCAAGCCGTTTGAAAATCTGAAGTTTTGAAACTTAGTCAACTAGAGAAAAAATTAGTCGACTGATAATATCGTCAATAGACTGAAAAACCTTTCAGTCGACTGTTGCTAAATTTTTCTGAAAATACATGTTATATCCGGTCGATTGATAAAATCATTAGTCGACTGCTGCTAAATTTTCAGAAAACAGACATTTTGTCTGGTCAACTGATAAAACCTTCGGTCGACTAATTTGACAAAAATGATATTTTGTTTAGAAAATTTAGCGCGAAAGGATTAGTCGACTGGTGAGTCTATTGGTCGACTAATAAACATGAAAAATTAAGTAAAGAGTTTTCTAAAAAGATTTTCATGAAGGGTTCTTTTAGAAAAGTTCTTCTAAAGACTTTTTAGGTGAAATGCAACTGAAATAAGCACTCTAAGTAAGGCTCTTACAAGAATCTAAGACTTTTAATGAATTTTACATTTGCACACTAGTCTTCAAAGATTCTTCATCGAATTCTTCAATTCTTGTCATCTTTTTTCATTGCCTTAGCTGAAATGCAGTTGATTCACTTGTTCATCATCAAAACCTTGTACTTGTTCATCATCAAAACCTTGTACTTGAAGTATCATGTAGGGCTTCATTGTCGTAACACCTAGGAGTCCCCCTGCGATTCGGTGACCACCCCTTTGCCCAACAGCGAGTACGCCGACCGAGGGGGAAAGGGAGCCCCGTTTGCCTAAAATGAAGCTTCTCGCTGGTGATTCTCCATTGAGGGAGGAATTGGCCACCCGCGTGATACTTCGAGAAGACCTCCAGAGGCGAAGCCCCAGACGTGCCGACTACATCTCCGATCTCTACCACCAACGAAAGGACCTAATTTCTCTCTATTCTGTTAATCTTCTTCTGGGAGACAACTCTGGGAATTGAATGGTTGAAAGAAAGAGGCTGAAGGAGTTGATGAGCAGAGAAGCTAGGACAGAGCGAATGAACGATATTGGCCATTAGGCGTGGTGTCAATGGGTCGGATCCAAACCATGATCCAAACCGAACCCAACTATATTATCCGACCCAGTCACATGTGTCCGAACTCCAAACGCGTGCAGGATTCCATACAAACATGGTCAGGTCTGCACTGTCAGTACTTGGACTAGGGCTGGTAAACGAGTGGAGCGAATACAACAGGGCATGTTTGGGTTTAGCTCATTTACTGGCATATTGAGCTAGTGGCTCGGCTTATGTTCGTGTTTAGCCGAGCCGAGCTCAAGCTTGGCTCATCTCATTCGGCTAGTCCCGGAATGACAAGAACCAAACACTAGCCAGCTCGTGTAAAAACATTTCTTGTTAGTTATACATATTATATATATTTTTATATATTATACTTGAAAAGGTTCTTTCTAATTCTAAAAGAATGAGGGACAAGGGGATTGATCGAGAAAGATTTCTTCGTTTTATAAGACCGTGATTTGAACTGCATATGTTTGGTTAAAAGAATAATCTTCTCCCTTGATCATAGTCAGAAAGGGAAAGTGTTTGATTGAAAGATGAAAAAGGTGTGAATTGGTCCTTGTTACTCTTCGAGACTAAGTGGATGAAGGGAGGAGATTCTCAAACAAGGAAAAGAATCCAATTCCATTGAAATAATTGAATGAGGAGTGGTATGAGAAAATGTCATTAATGGTTGAAGTGTGAACATAAACTAAGAGATGCATAGCTTCAAAATGTCTCATGCATACCTGGATAATTTGCAAAATAACTCAACATACAATTCAAGAAACCGAATTATGAGCATTATGCTGAATTGATTCCCATGTCATGTAAATATGAGCACAAACCAGGACTCATATAATACCCAAAAGCAAAATGAAGTGCATAGAGCACACAATCAATTTCTATATTTGTGTAAATCTTAAAAAACAAAAACATAAAAATTCACAAAGCATCTACAGAAAAAATAATGGAACATAGTGCTGAACAAATTACAACATTTCCACAATATACCCAAAAAATGGGCATACAACATACTTATATATCTTGAGCTATGTCACATAGGTGCGGGTGCGGGTGCGGATGCGGTGAGGATGCAACACTTTCAAAAAACTTGGGTGTGGGAAGGGTATATATATTTAACGGTTTTAAGGTAAAACCACATGTATGTGCATGCATTTATATATATATATATATATATATATATATATATATATATATATATATATATATATATATATATAGACTTGATTAGGGTTAACTGAATATACTTTTGAATAAAAATGAACCTCATTGTGGTTGACTTCACCTAACACAAAGGAAGTTGTGTCCAAGTGCTGCACCCGCCTGGGTGTAGGTGCGTTGCCCTATTGGAAGAGTCCGTGTGACATAGATCTTGAGATACATAATTAAGATAATTTTCATTGGTACATGAACAACCATCTAGCAAATAATAAAACTCAAACAATAAAAAGAAAAGAAAATTGATGGAAAATAATATGGAAAATTGAAGAAAAAGAAGGAAGAGGAGAAGAAGAAGAAAGCTACAAGAAGAGAAAAAGATGAAGATGAAGAAGAAGAGGGAAAAGGGGCTGGAATGGGTGGCATGAAACCCTAGGAAAAAGATGTATTTTTAGGTCTGGACGTCCCTTTAAAAAAAATTTATTACTAATTCAAAAAACAAGGCTAAATATAAAACTATTTCTAAAAACTATCTTGAATGTTCTAAAATTGCTAAAAACACCCTATGTGCCACTTCAAGTTCATTTTTTTCGAAAATTTTCTTTTTGGATATATGAACCTTGGTTCAACTGAAGTGTGAATCAGATCTAAGGTCCATTAGGTACAGTTTTGGATTGGGTCTGGATCCAATTCGCATCGATGCATATCTGATTCTTCTAAAAGGCTCTAATTTCCTCGTTTAAACTCAGTTTTTGATGAAATTCAAACCGAAGCTTTTTCGTACCTAAAATGTCATAAACACATATACTTAATCTATACAAACATATATAAAAGCATCAATTTATGATAAAATGATATGCATTTCATGCATTATCAAATAACTTAACCATAACTATTCAATTTGCCATTAGCTTAATTATAAACAAATATTAAGATTAATAAAACTATTTAAACTAACATTTGTAAATGTAACTAGTTTTAATCCTTCTACACTACTTTAGCATGCAACAAGACTTGTTATGCAAAAATTCAATAAAGAAGAACACTTTCTAAAATTTTCTGAGTTTATCAGAAAAGGAAAACCATTTTTCTGTAATTTTAGAAAGTTAGAGTGCTATTTTGTAAACTAATAACTTAAAATATGAATCTGAAAAATTTTGAGTTGAACAGAAAAGCTAAAATGCCTTTTTATAATTTCAGAAAAGATTATAAGTCTATTTCTGAAAAATCCACAAGAAAAGATCCTGTCATAGAATTTTCCAACAGACAAGTCTATTTTTGAAAATTCCAGAAATGGAGCCACTTTATAGAAATAATAGTAGGGTCTTTAAGCCGAATTTCTAAAATCACGTTGGACTTAAAATATAGATTATAATAAAATGAGAAATCAAAAAAGGGTCTCAACCCTTCTTCCTCAAGAAGCTTCTTTCTCAAAAAACCGAAATCCCAATTTTTTTTTCTTTTTCTCTATGATTCGACCCCTTCAGCCTTTTTGGTGACGAAGTTTCTTCGCAGGTGGCCGATGGTTTGAGTCTTTCACAAGACCCAGAACTATTATTGCATTTTTTTGACATAGAGTGGTGTCGGCGTTGTACCACAGAGACGGAGAAGGAGGAGGAGCCCACCACCAACATCAGTTTCGGCAGGTGTACAAAGGTAATTCATAAGTTTTTTTCTTTTGTTTCAACGACCCAGTCCCCCTGCCCCTCTGGCGCTGCAGTCAATCTCTGGTGGAAGAGCTTTGAGCGGATGCTTCTCTGACTCAGCCAAAAATGAAGAAAAAAAGAAAATTGAAGAGGGCGTTGATCGAGTTTTGCCTTCTCAATGCGTTTTTAGGGATTTCTCCTCTAAACAGTGAAACCCAACAAGGGAACACTGGTAGAGGTCTCCCCAAACAGCCAGCAATGTGGTCCAACCACTACATCCGTCGGATGATGCTTTAGAGAGTGTTTTTCTGGGATGATTTTATCTTTCACAAAATATTGAGATTTTTCACTGTGTGTATATATATATATATATATATATATATATATATATATATATATATATATATATATATATATATATATATATATATATATATATATATTCGCGGAATAGGGAAGAAGGAGAAGAATTTACCACAAAGAGGGAAGGATCCTAGGAGTCCCCCTGCGATTCGGTGACCGCCCTCATCTTTGCCCAACAACGAGTACGCCGACCGAGGGGGAGAGGGAGCCCCGATTGTCTGAAACCGATCCGAAAAGAAGCTTCTCGCTGGGGATTCTCCATTGAGGGCGGAATTGAGCACCCGCGTGATACTCCGGGAAGACCTCCAGAGGCGAAGCCCCGGGCGTGCCGACTGTATCTCCGATCTCTACCTCCGACGGAAGGCCCTAATTTCTCTCTGTTCTGTTCGTCTTCTTCCGGAAGCCAACTTTGGGAATCGACTGGTTGAAAGAAAGAGGTTGAAGGAGTTGATGAGCAAAGAAGAGCGAATAAACGATATTGGCCATTAGGCGTGTGGTGTCAATGGGTCGGATCCAAACCAGGATCCGAACCAAACCCAAGTATATTATCCGACCCAGTCGGCATCTGTCCGAACTCCAAATGTGTGCAGGATTCCAAACAAACATGGTCAGGTCTGGTCTATCAGTACTTGGACTAGGTTTGGTAAACGAGCCGAGCGAACACAACATGGCATGTTCGGGTTCAGCTCATTTACTGGCGTATTGAGCTAGTGGCTTGGCTCATGTTCGTGTTTAGCCGAGCCGAGCTCAAGCTCGGCTCATCTCATTCGGCTAGTCCCGGAATGGCAAGAACCGAACACTAACTGGCTCGTGTAAAAACATTTCATGTTATTTATACATATTATATATATTTTTATATATTATACTTGAAAAGGTTCTTTCTAATTCTAAAAGAATGAGGGACAAGGGGATTGATCGAGAAAGTTTTCTTCTTTTTCTAAGATCGTGATTTGAACTGCATATGTTTGGTTAAAAGAATAATCTTCTCCCTTGATCATAGTCAGAAAGGGAAAGTGTTTGATTGAAAGATGAAAAAAAGTGTGAATTGGTCCTTGTTACCATTCGAGACCAAGTGGATGAATGGAGGAGATTCTCAAACGAGGAAAAGGATCCAATTCCATTGAAAGAATTGAATGAGGAGTGGTACCAAGACCCATATAATACCCAAAAGCAAAATGGAGTGCAAAGAGCGCACAATCGATTACTATATTTGTGTAAATCTTAAAAAACAAAAACAGAAGAATCCACAAAGCATCTACAGAAAAAATAATGGAACATAGTGCTAAACAAATTACAACATTTCCACAATATACCCCAAAAATGGGCATACGACATACTTATATATCTTGAGCTATGTCACATTGGTGCGGGTGCGGGTGCGGTGAGGATGCAGCACTTTAAAAAAACTTGGGTGTGGGGAGGGTGTATATATATATATATTAATAGTTTTAAGTTAACACCACGTATATGTGCATGCATTTATGTATTTATATATATATATATATATATATATATATATATATATATATATATATATATATATATATATATATATATATATAAAATATAGATAAAAATAAGATTTAGAATGGTTTGGAAATGATTAGGAGAAGGTATACGATAGAGTACCTGGGGACGTTCTAGGGGGGGACAATGATGAAAAAATGTGTTTCTCTCAAGTACATTAGTATACTTAAAGATATGTACGAAGCAATAGTAACCAATGTCCGCACTTGTGGAGGGGTGACAACCAATTTTCTTATAACGGTTGGGTTACGTCAAGGATCAGCTTTAAGCCCTTTACTATTTGCTATAGTGATGGATGAGCTTACGAGATCAATTCAAGAAAATGTGTCGTGGTGTATGTTGTTTGCTGATGATATTGTTTTGATTGATGAGTCTAGAGTTGGGATTAATGCTAACTTAGAATTATGGAGACAGACATTGGAAGCAAGAGGTTTTAAGCTGAGTAAGAGTAAGACAAAATATATGGAATGTCAGTTTAATAAATAATGAAGTAGGGATGTGAGTGTAGTGAAGCTTGGTGAGCAAGAAATACCGGTGGATGGTGGTTTCAAATATTTAGGATCTATCATTCAAAAGTATGGAGAAATTGATGGAGATGTAAATCATATGATAAAGGTTGGGTGGATGAAATAGAAAAGTGCAACTGGAGTGTTGTGCGATCGTAGAATGCCATTATGGTTGAAAACCAAGTTTTATAGGATGACTATTAGTCCTGCTTTACTACATGGTACAAAATGTTGTGCTGCCAAGAGACATCATATTCAAAAAAATGAGTGTAGCTGAGATACGTAAGCTTAGATGGATGTGTGGAAATACAATAAAAGATAAGATTAAGAACGAGGAGATACGTAAGAAGGTAGGTGTTGCATCCATTGAAAATAAAATGAGAGAGAATCGTTTACGGTGGTTTGGACATATTCGGCTAAGGCCTAGTCATGCTCCTGTTAGAAGCATGAAGAAATGGAAAAATATATTAGTTAAAAGAGATCTGGGTAGGCCTAGGAAGACTTGGATGGAGATGATAGGAAAGGATATGAATGCTTTGAACCTCACTGAGGACATGGCATTGGATAGAAATGATTGGAGGAAAAGGATTCATGTGGACGACTCTGAATAATTTTCTTTTTTGGTTCATATCACCGACCCCAATTGTTTTGGGATGAAGGCGTAGTTGTTGTTGTATAATATAAATAAAAATAGACTTGATTAGGGTTAACTGAATCTACTTTTGAATAGAAACGGACCTCGTTGTGGTTGACTTCACCTGATACAAAGGAACTTGTGTCCAAGTGTTGCACCCGCCTGGGTGCAGGTGCGGGTGAGGTGCCCTATTAGAAGAGTTTGTGTGACATAGATCTTGAGATACATAATTATGATAATTTTCATTGGTACATGGGCAGCCATCACACACTCGTATACATCAGTTGGCAGTGATTTCCTAATAAGTTTATTTTCCTCTCTTATCACTGCCAAAAAATTTGGGTATTGGGTGGAGTGAAGTTGATAGATCGTGATGAGTTATATCTTCTAACTGTTCTAAATGGTTTTAGAAAGCATGCTTACAGGTCCTTCCTTAATCCGAACTTATAGATGGATTCTTTATAGCATACATAGTGACAAACATGTATCAGATGACGTATTTTTCATGTTCAGATGTGCATTTCAAGCGACAAAGAAACAACCGTTAATATTACATTAAAATATTATTTCAGTTTTTTTGTGAAATTAATTCGATCCAAAGCATTTATTTTAGTAAATAAGCAATGATAAAACACATGCACCGGTTCAGTTTAAGGAAAAAACACCAAATTACTTATTTGGGTGGAATGCCAAAATGGAAAACGTAACGCACAAAATCCCTCAAATGAGCGGCAGAGAAAGATAAAACAAAATTGGGTATCGTATATATATATATATATATATATATATATATAGAGAGAGAGAGAGAGAGAAAACTAAAGATATTAGAACCTCATTTCTCGTTCTGCCCAGTTAGGCCCCATAGTCTAAAGTGTTTTATGATACATCTGAACTGTTGGATGTGTTTAGCATGCTAGATTTAGTGGGAATTGACTCTTGGATCATGTTTTTTTGAAGAAAAATGTATTTTTATGAGCCTAAAAAATTGATGCCTTCTTGGCCATTGATTTTGGATCACCCAAAAACTTGTATACAGGTCAGATTCCTGTGATCTAAAAGCCTGTTTCCACTAAACAAAACCTATACCGAAAACTACAATTTTTAAAGGAGCCTAACCGGACAGAACGAGAAAATGGGGCAGTGCACTCTATCATAAAACACTTCTAACTAAATCAATGGCTATGAAGGCATCAATTTTTTTAGGCTCATAAAAATACATCTTTTAGTAAAAAAACATGATCCAAGAGAAGATGCACACTAAATCGAGCATGTTAAACACATCCAATGGTTCAGATTTATCATAAAACACTTTGAACTATGGAGCCTAATGAGGCATAACAAAAAAAATGGCCTAAATGTTCAGTCTCTCTCTCTCTCTCTCTCTCTCTCTCTCTCTCTCTCTCTCTCTCTCTCTATATATATATATATATATATATATTCGCGGACTAGGGAAGAAGGAGAAGAATTTACCACCAAGAGGGAAGGATCCTAGGAGTCCCCCTGCGATTCGGTGACCGCCCTCATCTTTGCCCAACAGCGAGTACGCCGACCGAGGGGGGGAGGGAGCCCCGTTTGTCTGAAATGAAGCTTCTCGCTGGTGATTCTCCATTGAGGGAGGAATTGGCCACCCGCGTGATACTTCAAGAAGACCTCCAAAGGCGAAGCCCCGGACGTGCCGACTGCATCTCTGTTCTCTACCTCCAACGAAATGCCCTAATTTCTCTCTGCTTTGTTCATCTTCTTCTGGGAGTCAATTCTGGGAATCAAATGGTTGAAAGAAAGAGGTTGAAGGAGTTGATGAGCAGAGAAGCTAGGACAGAGCGAATGAACGATATTGGCCATTAGGCGTGGTGTCAATGGGTCGGATCCAAACCATGATCCAAACCGAACCCAACTATATTATCCGACCCAGTCACATGTGTCCGAACTCCAAACGCGTGCAGGATTCCATACAAACATGGTCAGGTCTGCACTGTCAGTACTTGGACTAGGGCTGGTAAACGAGTGGAGCGAATACAACAGGGCATGTTTGGGTTTAGCTCATTTACTGGCATATTGAGCTAGTGGCTCGGCTTATGTTCGTGTTTAGCCGAGCCGAGCTCAAGCTTGGCTCATCTCATTCGGCTAGTCCCGGAATGACAAGAACCAAACACTAGCCAGCTCGTGTAAAAACATTTCTTGTTAGTTATACATATTATATATATTTTTATATATTATACTTGAAAAGGTTCTTTCTAATTCTAAAAGAATGAGGGACAAGGGGATTGATCGAGAATGATTTCTTCTTTTTATAAGATCGTGATTTGAACTGCATGTGTTTGGTTAAAAGAATAATCTTCTCCCTTGATCATAGTCAGAAAGGGAAAGTGTTCGATTGAAAGATGAAAAAAGGTGTGAATTGGTCCTTGTTACTCTTCGAGACCAAGTGGATGAAGGGAGGAGATTCTCAAACGAGGAAAAGAATCCAATTCCATTGAAATAATTGAATGAGGAGTGGTATGAGAAAATGTCATTAATGGTTGAAGTGTGAACATAAACTAAGAGATGCATAGCTTCAAAATGTCTCATGCATACCTGGATAATTTGAAAAATAACTCAACATACAATTCAAGAAACTGAATTATGAGCATTATGCTGAATTGATTCCCATGTCATGTAAATAGGAGCACAAACCAGGACTCATATAATACCCAAAAGCAAAATGAAGTGCATAGAGCACACAATCAATTTCTATATTTGTGTAAATCTTAAAAAACAAAAACAGAAGAATTCACAAAGCATCTACAAAAAAAATAATGGAACATAGTGCTGAACAAATTACAACATTTCCACAATATACCCAAAAAATGGGCATACGACATACTTATATATCTTGAGCTATGTCACATAGCGGGTGCGGATGCGGCGAGGATGCAACACTTTAAAAAAAACTTGGGTGTGGGGAGGGTATATATATTTAACGGTTTTAAGGTAAAACCACATGTATGTGCATGCATTTATATATATATATATATATATATATATATATATATATATATATATATATATATATATATAAATAGACTTGATTAGGGTTAACTGAATATACTTTTGAATAAAAATGAACCTCATTGTGGTTGACTTCACCTAACACAAAGGAAGTTGTGTCCAAGTGCGGCACCCGCCTGGGTGTAGGTGCGTTGCCCTATTGAAAGAGTCCGTGTGACATAGATCTTGAGATACATAATTATGATAATTTTCATCGGTACATGTACAACCATCTAGCAAATAATAAAACCCAAACACTGAAAAGAATAGAAAAATGATGGAAAATAATATGGAAAATTGAAGAAAAAGAAGGAAGAGGAGAAGAAGAAGAAAGCTACAAGAAGAGAAAAAGATGAAGATGAAGAAGAAGACGAAAAAGGGTATGGAATGGGTGGCATGAAACCCTAGGAAAAAGATGTATTTTTAGGTCTGGACGTCCCTTTAAAAAAAAAAATATTACTAATTCAAAAAACAAGGCTAAATATAAAACTATTTCTAAAAACTATCTTGAATGTTCTAAAATTGCTAAAACCACCCTATGTGCCACTTCAAGGACGTTTTTTTCGAAAATTTTCTTTTTTAATATATGAACCTTGGTTCAACTGAAGTGTGAATCAGATCTAAGGTCCATTAGGTACAGTTTTGGATTGGGTCTGGATCGAATTCACATCAGTGCATATATGATTCTTCTAAAAGGCTCTAATTTCATCGTTTTAACTCAGTTTTTGATGAAATTCAAACCGAAGTTTTTTCGTACCTAAAACATCATAAACACATATACTTAAGCTATACAAACATATATAAATGCATCGATTTATGATAAAATGATATGCATTTCATGCATTATCAAATAACTCAGCCATGACTATTCGATTTGCCATTATCTTAATTATAAACAAATATTAAGATTAATAAAACTATTTAAACTAATATTTGTAAATGTAACTAGTTTTAATTCTTCTAAACTAGTTTAGCATGCAACAAGATACTTAAATATGCAAGAAATACACAAAAGTACTAATTTTTTAAGCACTATTGTCAAAATAAGTACTAAGTGGTTTTTAGGAATTTAGGATCACCTTTATGCAATTTTAGAAAAAAAAAAGAGGTTTTGTGTAGACAAAAATCACAGAAGCTTTTTTCTGCAACTTTCTAAGTTAAACAAAAAGTTTTGACCCTCTTTCGATAATATAAAAAAAAATTAGAGGCCTTGTTCTGCAAAAATTTAATAAAAAACACTTTCTAAAATTTGCTGAGTTTATCAGAAAAGGAAAACCATTTTTCTGTAATTTTAGAAAAGTTAGAGTGCTAATTTGTAAACCAAGACCTTAAAATATGAATCTAAAAATTTTAGAGTTGAACAGAAAAGCTAAAATGCCTTTTTATAATTTCAGAAAAGATTATAAGTTTATTTCTGAAAAATCCACAAGAAACGATCCTGTCAAAGAATTTTCCAACAGACAAGTCTATTTTTGAAAATTCTAGAAATGGAGCCACTTTTATAGAAATAATAGTAGGGTCTTTTAGCCGAATTTCTAAAATTACGTTGGACTTAAAAAAAAAACTTTAGATTATAATAAAATGAGAAATCAAAGATGGGTCTCAACCCTTCCTCAAAAAACCGAAATCCCATTTTTTTTTTCTTTTTCTCTACGATTCGACCCCTTCAGCCTTTTTGGTGACGGAGTTTCTTCGCTGGTGGCCGATGGTTTGAGTCTTTCACAAGACCCGAAACTATTATTGCATTTTTTGACATAGTGTGGTGGCAGCGTTGTACCACAGAGACGGAGAAGGAGGAGGAGCCCACCACCAACATCAGTTTCGGCAGGTGTACAAAGGTAATTCATAAGTTTTTTTTCTTTTGTTTCAACGACCCAGTCCCCCTGCCCCTCTGGCGCTGCAGTCAATCTCCGGTGGGAGAGCTTTGAGCGGATGCTCCTCCGACTCAGCCAAAAATGAAGAAAAAAAGAAAATTGAAGAGGGCGTTGATCGAGTTTCGCCTTCTCAATGCGTTTTTAGGGATTTCTCCTCTAAACAGTGAAACCCAACAAGGGAACGCTGGTAGAGGTCTCCCCAAACAGCCAGCAATGTGGTCCAACCACTACAAGCGTCGGACGATGCTTTAGAGAGTGTTTTTCTGGGATGATTTTATCTTTCACAAAACATTGAGATTTTTCAACATGAAGAAAGGAAAAGACGATGGTTTAAGCAGGACTGTCATCGTCTGTTGCCGCTGGACAACTCTTGTCCCTTAAAAAATATTAAGAACCTCTATTTTTTTTTGTTGTGTGCAGGGACCACCAGAAAAACTATGGCCTATCTACCTTCCGCTTACCTTTTCCAGGTGATTTACACTGTACGAGGGTCTGCATGCCGGTGATGATTCGGTAGAATCCGATGACTAATCACCAGCGTCCGGCATTGCACTTTCTGGCATCTCTTGGTCAAATGATGGCTTTCGTCGAGGGGTTCAACCACCCCTGACATGCCGATCTCCCGACGCAGTCCCTCTATTTCTCTTTCTCTTTCTGGTGACAATCACCTTAGGGTGTTGTTCACCGAAATAGAAATAGGGTATAGTTTATTTTCTAAAAAACAATATATATCTTACTGACCTTTCTTCGCTAAATTCCTCTTTTGTTTATTTTGCTTTTGGATTTGATTTTTTTTGGTGATGAACGAGACTCGGGCTGGGTGCTCGGGTCACTGACATGAACGGATTTCAAGTGGCTCTGATACCAATGTAGAAAATTGTAAATGCCTTAACGTAGAATTTCAGTGGGCTGAAGCATACGATGTTACTCTTGAAATCGCCAGGAAGATCCTCACTATTCAACACTCTCAGATTGCAGTAATTCTCCTTTACTTAGAGAACTGAACACTTGATTTTCTGTATGTTGTTCCTATATAATACACTGCACTTATAAGATGTTCAAGCTTGGGACACATCCCGGGGAGAAATTCCTTCAACCCCACGAGACACCTCTTGGTGTTTCATACTTAGAGATGTATTTTAAGCATATTTTATTATCTAATTATTTTATATGTAATCTATTTATAATTTAATTGTTACATATATTAACGATTGTGATTGTTGGAATGGCCTCCCAACAGTCATCTTATGGCCACATGACCTTCCAGCCAAGACCCCTCCCCCACTACGCCACCCCCCTTGGACAAATATAAACCCTTAGTTTTAATTGTTTTTTCATATGCACTGTACATATATATTTTGCTGGAATAAAGGTAGTAAATAACTTGGTGGAATTCATGTGAAGTGCATATAAATATATATGAGAGAAAGAGGATCGGGGAGGAGATTGTCAAGACGGTTATTTGTAGCAGAAAAGAAAAAACAAATGTATCCAACTATGACACATAGTTTCAAGTGGAGTCTTGTTTTTTTCTCGACAGAGAAAGTTGGGGTTAGGCAGTCCCCTACCAGTTATACAACCATACCATTGAGATTTGAACTTGCAATGTCCCAAGACAAGGTGATGTGTACTAACTGCTCCTGCAAGACAAGCTCGGTTTTTATGCGGGTGATAGTTTATTTTTCTTTCAGGATTATACTGTCTATTGAGTATTTTAAGAAGACACTGAGCAGATTTTTGTGCTACCAAAGTTCCAGAATTTCTTATAATATCAAATTATTTGCAGCTAATGAAAATCCCTAAATCCAGGAAAAGCTGAATTGGCACTCTGATTGGGAGGTGGTCGTCGAAGACAACTTAGAGGAACCAGAGATGGTTAGCTTCCTATGTGGCAAAGAGCAATTGCTAGAATCACAATAACAGGAACGTAACCCACGTAAGCCAAACTCTCTCTTTTTCATCTATGTCAAAGGGTTAAGTATTGTTTCAATAAAAAAATATTTTATAATATTAAAAATAAAAAAACTAGTTTTTTTATTAATTAAAAAATAAAAAATTTGTAACGTCATGTAGTCTTTTTGAAAATAATTTAGAACTTTTGAATCGAACCCGAATCATGCATCCTCGTGTCTACCTGTCTTTGTCTTTGTGACATAGCTTTTTGTTTGTTTCTATTTCCTTCTTCAAGAGGAGATATTTTGCAAATTCAAAACAAAAGGAATCCGATGGATTCAAAAAACTTCAAGCTAAAAGTAGATAATGCTGAAAAGTCCTTTATTACCAATGTCATGTATGTACTTCAGCATTTAAATGGAATAGCTATCAAATTATGTCAATACTTTTTTTTTTTTAAGGCAAGCTGGGGTTAGGCTGACCCCTACCAGTTATATGACCTATTGGGTTTTGAAATTACAACTTCCAAACACAAGGTGACGTGCACTAGCTGCTCCTACCAGACAAGTGGAACCCCTGCTAGTAAAATTATGTCAATGACAGTAAATTCATAAATTATCGATATACTGCCTTATTGGCCCTTTGGTTTTCAAGTACTCTGGCCTTGCAGTGTTTGTTGCCCAAAATGGCTTCACTGACTTGAGGAGATATGTGATGAAATTGCTTGATGAATCCCCACTTTGCAACTCGGAAATGTTGCAATGCCTGACATAAAGGCTCTTCTTGTATACCCTTAATGTCAATGGCATCCTGCAACCCAAATAGTTACTCTATTTTCATTACCAAGTGTAATTTTCTTAGACATGGCTGAAGTGGCATCATTTCACGATTACAAAAGCCAGACATCTGTGATGCGTTCAGAATATAATTCAATTAATAGCCTCTATCTGTGTACCTGAACAGATACAGCCATCGATGTTGGGTATGGGTATAAATGCTGAACACATTGGGCCTGGCACATATATATATATATATATATATATATATATATATATATATATATATATATATATATATATATATATATATATATATATATATATATATATATAGCATTGCTGGACTGAAAAGTGATGGAAACCAGTTATTTTTAAAATCCTTGGAATTTATATGGACCTTTTTTTGAAAAATAAAACTCTTAAGTTCTTTTGGTGCTAGAGGGTAATCATTGTTCATGGTATAATTGAAACTTTGAGAAAGAATAAAAATGTCATCTACAAAGTATTGGGCACTTTCTTAACATCCATAAACTACACATGGAGCATCTGACACTATACATATCCAGTCCGGCATGTAACAGTCCAACAGTGTTGGATACTTTGAACACTGAAACAACCATTCCATCATAATGAGTGTCAATGTTGATGTTGGACACATCAATATGCTGGACCTTTTAAGAGTGTCCAGGTATTGAGATACCAATCATATTTGAAACTTTTTACCATCTCACAGATTCTCTTATTTCAATTTTAGCATTTCATATGTAACTTGCTTTTATTATGGCTTTCTGGATATACACTAAATCAGAATCCAATAGTTCCAGGTATCCTTCCTCTGACTGATACAAAAAAGCCTGCAACCGGGATCCATGATCAAGTTTTTACTTGGATCATGGCCTTCCTCATGATGCTTTTTTCTCTGATCTGTGTTGTCGCCTACCAAGTGACCAAGAAGCTCCCAAACAGAAGAATGGAACAGGATGACCATGACATTTTTTTCCCGCTCGACCCGTTGCCAAAAGAGGAATTCCACCCCCTTCACCATCTCCAGGATTCACAGAGAATGACCTCATGGCCTCTGTATTGAAGCGGCTAGGAGAGCTTGAGGAAAAGGTTGATGCATTGCAAGCAAAGCCTTCTGAAATGCCACCCAAAAAAGAGGAGTTGCTGAATGCTGCGGTCTGCCGTGTGGAAGCATTGGAGGCAGAGCTGATTGCCACAAAAAAGGTACTAATAACATAGATACAAAGTAATATTTTCCAATTGTTAGATCTCAAAACATGAATTTCTTTCAAAGGCTATTGCAAACCAGTATATGGAGATATCCCTTCTGATTGCTAATGCTAAATAGAGATGGATGGGACAAAACATAATTGAACCAAACTAGTCACAAGATTCTGAATTTATTTGTTATTTCGTGATCAGGCTTTGTATGAAGCTCTGATAAAGCAAGAGGAGCTGCTTGCTTACATAGACGGTCAAACAGAGGCTAAATTGCGGGTAGATCTTTTCTCCTCACTCATTCCAAGTTTTTGTTGTCGTGATGCTGATTTTGAGGGCAGGGACTTGGGCCAGAACCTAATTGAGTCACTGACGAGCTCGGGTTCTTGGCCCACCTATTCTTTTGCAGTCAAGCTGTATTTGACAAGTTTCTGGTTTCTTTGTCCTTGATTTGCAAACTTACAAAATATTTCCTATTTTTGTCCTTGCTGAAAAAGTCGTTCTGTTGGTACAATCCTATCGAAGAGGCTCTCCATTTTAAGTCTGGAATTTTACAATAAACTGATTTGTGAAGTGCTTGTCATTTACATGACAATTCTGAGTTGTTTAGCCTTATTTTAATAATACACAATCGAACATTTTCTCAAGTGGGCATGTGTTATTGTCTATTCTAATAGATGTTCAGATGATAGCGGTAATTATCCATATATTTTTTCCCTCAAGTGCTCATGTGTTATTGTCTATTCTAATAGATGTTCAGATGATATCGGACCAGGGACAGTGATTGTTACAATCTCCATTGTGCATGTTTCAATGATGGATGACACTAGACATGGAAAGTGTCCATCCCTGAAATTGAAATAGTTTGTGTAAACAACCCATTCTTCTGTAGATTTGATCAGTCAGTCTATTGTTTTAGTGTCCTTTACAAGGGTAACCCTTTTTGTTCCTGTTGTACATGTTCCAAAAGGATTCCTCTTCTTCAGTGAAACTGCTGCGTGGTGGCGGCGTTGAGATAGCCATCTTGGGAGTTAGGATTCATTCAAAGATTGGATGGCACACCAATATCATTTCATGAACGCTGTTCTCCTTGTGTGGACTTTTTTTTCCTAGTAATCAATGTGAGACGCATAGTAACCTAAAAACTAAGCGAATTTGCAATGCTGCCAATTTAGAAAAAAAATGTTCAAGGAATTAACGCAAGGATGGAGCACTTGGAAACTTATTTGTTATATTGGAAACAGATATTTGTTCTTATTTTCAAGTTCAATACCCCTGTTTGCAAAGTCATTTTACCTTGTCTAGATTGCATTTGCAAAAAGAGGAGCATCTTCTATATTCATGTATACCCAAACCTGGACGAGTGGGGGCACCCGTGTGCCTATCCAACATGCTGTGGCTGTGAAAAACATCAACAGTTCGTATTAGATCGTGTTTGGGTTGGTTAAAAGTGAGTTCCAGCATTTCGATTAGAGTCCAAAACAGGCAATTCTAAGTTTAAACATGCTGACTTTGTTCCACCCTTTGTGCCAATCGGTGGAACTTAAACGTCTGTTGTGATTCCACTGAGATTGAAAACTGAATTCTGCTATTGACATGCTTCAGCGGAAAATTGTTCCCTCTGAATCCAACCAAAGGGTTAGCTCTATGTATGCTGTCCATTACCCAACTCTAATGTCAGCATGATGAGCATTTTTCAGTTTAATCATCCTTTTCTTAGAGCTCATGGGAGGAGAGGCAACAACTATGTTTGGCTGTTTCCCACAGCCACAGCATAATGTAAAAGCATTACATTGGATGGTTGTATGTCTTTAACATGGGATCGAGATTCCCCCGTCACATTTTAGCCCAAATTTTCATAAACAATTTGCACAGCCGCAGGGACCTCTCATAAATTACTCTCTATTTTGACAATGTCAGTATTTTGATCCAGTTTAAAGAAATATCATCCGAATATTAACCTGATGCTTGCAATATGTCACTAGATCTGATTGTGACAGAATTGTTATAAACTTTTTTGGGCAAAGCTCTATGCATTTAAAGTAATAAAAAATAAATATAATTACCATCAATGATACAATGGCACAAGAAAAAAGTAATCAAAATTTTCACTCTGAATTTCTTGAAGCATAACAAGACAGTGAGATTCGTGAAATACTATTGGACTCTATGAAGGAGCCATGCATCGTAGGGCGTCAAAGCTGTTATGTGGATTTCCTGATTTCCTTTGTACCATTTTTTTTGGGGGGGATAGTCGGATTAGGCAGACCCCAATAAGGTACACGATTTAGAAGCAGTTCAAATCAAAGTGAGGGAAGGAAACTAAGGGTGAGTTTATCCTTCATGCGCGATTACTTTCCAGTGCACCCATCAAAGCTAAGCATTTAGGATCCATTTATAAGAGAATCCCTCAAAAGACTCAAAAGAGGGGTGAGAGCGTCGCTGCCTAGCCTTGGATCTTGGTGCAGGTCCTCAATAGCTTGAGCATGAAATGAATAACATCCTGTCTTGATTATTCCACTCTTTTGATTGAATATATAAGTCACCATGTTTCAACACCACAAGGAAGTAGTTTTTCGCAACTCTACACTGACGCATCTCCGGCATGCTCTCTCTCTCTCTCTCTCTCTCTCTCTCTCTCTCTCTGTGGCAAGATGATCGATCCTTGCTCTTGTGTGTGTGTGGATGAGATAGATAATATTTGGTCAACGCCAACTTGATCATCCAACCCAGCTGGAAATAATAAGGACAAGCCATAATGATCCAACCCGACCACTTGATGCATTCAGCTTGGTCTGCACCTTGGATCGCCGACATAAAAACATGGAAAAAACCGTGAAAATTCTTACCATTGAGAATTTCTGTTTTTTTTCAGCCAAAGAAAAACTCGTTTAAGCATTGTTATGACATGATTTGAAACTAGCTTCCTACTAAACAACTATATATGTAGATAATATCCGTAGCGTTTGATCTACTAAAAATAAAAAGAATGCTGAAAATGGCATTTTCAGCTCATTATAACATAATGGCAACTTGACCAACATGCGTGTGCGAGTCTCTCTCTCTCTCTCTCTCTCTCTCTCTCTCTCTCTCTCTCTCTATCTATCTATATATATATATATATATATATATATATATATATATATAAACTGCTCAATAGTCTGTGCCTTCAATAGCACGAAATAAGTTTTTGATTATGTGATTGTGACATTTAAGCAGACTTTTTAAGGGCTTCAAAAATCAACAGCTCATAATGAACTAAAATTTTACGACTAAACAAATATTTTTAGATCAAAATAACTTGATCTTTTACAAACAAACCATGTTGAACACATCCATACGGTCAGATTAAGTTAATAAAGCTTGAAACTGCCATTTCCGTTCAATAGTTTAATGCCTTCAATAGCAGCAAAATACTAGCCGCATATAAACCAGAATCTGTTTACCACGACAAGCCTAGAGGACTCTATATCACGTGAGAATACCTCTAATTGAAGGCAGTATTATACCTACTCCTACCTCCCACCTAATAGAAGCTTTAGATTTTCAATTTTTTTTATTTTTTATTTTGTTGATCAGACCCTATAGATATAATCTATAATGATTATTTAGTAGAAAACAAGTTTTGGATCATGTGATTATAGCATACATGTATAATTTTGAAGACCTTTAAAATACAAGGGCTTACAATGTATCAAAATTTCATAACTTAAAAAACCTTATTTTTATCTAAAAAAACATGATTCAAAGGATAATTCCTATCAAATAAACTGTTGAGTATATCCATAAGTTTTAATTGAGAAGATACAACCTACAACCATAATTTCTAGTATGTGAGAGTAGGTACTCCAGGAGCACTGTAACATTACTCATATATATATATATATAGGAGAATGAAAACCTACCAAATAAGAAACATTTTATCGGATTTCTGTTTTTTTTTTCGAAATTTTGACCTTACTGTTCAACATAATTGATTTACTAAAAATTGACATTTTGATCATGCATTTTTGGATGAAAATATTTATATTTGGAGCCTTAAAAATTTATAAAAATTGAAGGTCATTGGTTTTTGAAACCTTATAAAAACCCATCAATGCATTGGAATCAAATGCTCCGAGAACAGATCCTTACAAAAACAAGTGCATAGATCACATATCTAAGGCCAAAATTTCAAAAAAACACTGAAAATCTGATAAAATGTTTCTTAGTGGGTAGGTTTTCATTCCCCTATATATATATATATATATATAGGGTTAATACATTCATGCTAAATGAAACATGCTAAATGGGTTTTGAGTTATTTTGTTTTATTTTTAAATGTTGACCATGGAGATGTGATCTATGAATTTGATTTTATAAGGATCAGCTATTGAAGTGTTTGATTCCCAGGCATGGGTGGGTTTTTATAAGGTTCGAAAACTCAACAGTCCAAAATCTTTGTTAAATTTTCGAAGCTCCAAATATCATATTTTTCATTGAAAACACATAATCCAGGTGTGGATTCCTAGTAAATTGACCACTTTCAGTAAGAAAATATATCGGCACAATCAGTGTTTTTTATCTTCATTAAAAACAGGGACGCATCAACTAATGCAAAGACACATACTTCATGCTGTAGAGAATACCTGTTAAATACTTCCGAGATGAATACCGATACCAAGTAGGACACTGAAAAATAACGAGAACATTGTGTGATGCACATTAATATTATGCCATAATCAACAAGTACAGTTGGACTTCAGCTAATCTACACAATTTTCAGCAAGCTTGATTACCACACAAAATAACTTCATTTGGATAAATGGCAACATAAATGGTCTTCTAGTCTGTCTGTGCAATACAATTGAACAGATGGAGCTTACAAATTTATTGTCAAATGCACAAAAAGCAAAGCTAAGGATGTTACAATGAGTTCTTAACTAAAAAGAAGCTGCTGATTCAATTTAGACAGCAAGATCAAAACAAAAAAAACTGTGAAGTACGTTTATGAAATGGCGGTCAACCACAGCAGCCCCCACTTTGTGAAACAGCACCATCCCTCCCACTTGCAGGAATCCCTCCATATCCGACTTTAATTCCATACGACTAAAAATAAGACAAGAATCCAAAGACTTAGACGCCTTATAAGTTATAAACATACAAAATCAATAAAATTAGAACCGTGTGTGTGAACTCTGGGAATACCTACACCCACCTAATAAAAAACCATAATTTTTCAAAATTTTGAATTTTTTCGATCAATAAAACCCCACATATATGACCTACATACATTTTTTAGTAGATGACAAGTTTTGGATCATATGATATGATGTACATGTAGGTTTTTTAAGATCTTCAAAAATCAACAGTCCACAATGTACCAAAATTTCATGACTTGAAAAATTATATTTTTATGTCCAAAAAACATGGGCCAAAGTATGATTCCTATCAAATAAAATATGCTGAACACATCTATGAGGTCTGATGAGAAGATGCAACGCGCACACATGATTTCTATCAGTAGGTGCTCCTAAAGGACCCTATCATTACATATATGTAAAATCTAAAAATGTACTAGGCCAACATGCACAATATCCTATCTTCAAAGCATCATAACAAACTCCATCACTTCCACAAATCAAGATGAAACTTCAATGGGAAAAACAATGTCCTAATAATTAAATGATACAATTTTAGATATTTGTCTATTTGTCATCTAAAAAATATCATTTTTCTGGAATATGGTCATCATCATTAACGGTTCCTAACATTTCTCTAACATCAGATTTTTCCAAACGTGTCTTATTTATGTTTTATCAGAAAATTAGGAAAATATGCCAGACCCGGTACCAGGATATGCCCAGAGCATTAGGTATTTTATATCAACCAAAATGCTTTTACTGCTTTTTAACCCTAAGTTATGTACAGAGAAATCCATGAAAACTAACTTATAGCAAGACTATATAATTCGAGCCATTTCAAAACGTGACAATAAAATAGGAAAGTACACAACTACCACATGCCATTGTATTCTGTATCCATAGAGAACCATGCAGAAGATTAAGATCTGGCCCACTCAATAGGCAAAATATGCTTCCTACTAATCATCCAATTTAAAACCGTTATATCACTATAAGCCTTTCAAAAACTGCAGACGATTCCCCATTATGGAAGGTTAGGTTTTCTCTTCGGTTGAACCATACTCAGCCAAGCTAAAGATTTGACAATGAAATCCAGTGCACTGCACCAACAGAGAGATTTTAACTCACCTCATTGGAAACATCAAAGACGCCCTCTTGTATCTTTTTGTAAATAGTGGCCGCTGTACTAATAAAGGCCTGGAGAGAGAGAGAGAGAGAGAGAGAGAGAGAGAGAGAGAGAGAGAGAGAGAGAGAGAGAGAGAGAGAGATCTGTTAATGGGGTGTATTTGCAGAAAGACTCAACAAAGAAATCAACACATAAATGGGTGAATCCAAGAGAATGAAATTCGGCATGAAAAAAATGTATGACCTCTTCAACATTCTGAGCAGTTTTTGCAGATGCTTCCATAAATATCAATCCATGCTCCTTTGCAAACTGTTTGCCTTCTTCAGTGCTGACAGCTCTTCTGTGAGCAAGATCACATTTGTTACCGATCAGCATGATTGACATATTTGCATTTGCGTGTTGCCTTGCATCCTCCAACCAACTTGCCAGATGGTTAAAAGTTTCTCTCCTAAAGGAAGGGGATAAAGAAGGATTAAGTTTTGGAATGCTTCTGTACTCTAATGTTCTTATCACATAAAGTACATGAGAGAAACTTGTTTTAGAGCTTACTTTTCATAAATAGAAAGAAATACCATAGCATTACCTTGTAATATCATACACTAAGAGTGCACCAGCTGCTCCTCTATAATAAGATCTAGTAATTGATCTGAAAGATTCTTGCCCAGCCTGTAATAACAGCACAACCACAATAACAGTTAACCTTCACCAAACGGAAAATACCTACATGCATCTAATCCTGTTGAAAGGAAACAATAGATCTTCCCAGAAAAGATTTTGCAGTTCAGAAGTGAAATTTCTTTCCATTTCTACCATGGTACTCGGGCTTGAAAGATATGCATAAAATGGCTGAATGAACATCTACCTTCAATTTCTCTAGAAGCAAAAGAATTAGGGGCCATTTGGATGACACACAAAACGAAGTCGTGGAAACTATTCTTTAAGAAAATACTATTTTCCATGTGTTCAAGTGACAAAGTTATAAGAAAACGTATTTCAAAACATTTTTTGTGATGCCAACACACTTTTGAAAAAAACAGTTCTTGGTTATTTTTTTCAAAACCCAGTTTTCAAAGCCTTGTTTAATTTTTGGGGTCACACTCTTTGGCTCTTCCTTTTTCCCTCATCTACTTCCTCACACCTGCACATCACCAGCACCCTCCCGTCACCACCAGCCTCTGCTGTGTGTCACCTCCATCTACCCATACCCGGATGCCCTTCTCGGAGCCATGATATAAACTCATTGCTCAGCACCCTCCCTGCACCACAGGTGGTCTCCACTGTTTGGTACTACCACTTACCATAGCAGATTCACCTCAACACCATAACATACTCCCATTGTCCAGCACCACCTCCTGGGCTGTTATGGCCCTTGGGGTTGTAATGGCATTTGTGCAAGAAGGAGAAAATGGAGAGAGAAAGATGAAGTGAAATGCTTCAATTCGAGGTGAAGCAGCCTCCCAAAACCCAAAAGAAGGGGTATTTCTCATTAACTGTGATCATGGAAAAATGATTACAATGCACGACTTCTATCTATACGCCCCTAAAAGCATTTGATCCCGAACCGGATCTTATTTCTTTAGACCCAACCTAAAGCAAGTAAGTCCTATACAAATGCATATGATGGTGTGAAGGTGAGGAGTGTAACATTCCCCACCCCTTTAACCCCCCACCCCCCCTTCTCCCCAAGGTGAGAACTGTGGAAAGTGTGCTAATATAGTTTCTTTGTATACTTGAATCTTTTAATGGTTTCTGCTGCAGCAAAAATTGCTAAAGAGCCATCATTGTGCCATTTGTGAATGCTACCTTCCATTGTCATGTTGAACCAAAACATATTGCAGTTTTTCCCAGCTCCTTAGCCATTTTTCCCATGCCTTAGTAGAGTCAAGCTGCATTTTTAAACATTGTTCAAAGCCTCTAAGAGGTAAACTCAGGTGCCATCATAGCTTTGTGACACAGGGGCAGTATCTTCCTCAGGGGTGAGCATCGGTCCGGTCCGGCCTGGCCCGGTCCAGCCCGTCACAGTCCAGGCTTAGGCCTATAAGTTAGGTCTAAGCTTGGCCTGAACCGGGCCGACCCGGCCCACGGGCCTAACGGGCGGGCCGTGGGCCAGGGTTTTCCCAACGGGCACCCTAGTGCAAAAAATTCATCTATAGAGGCAATCTGTCTTCTATCAAATTCAATGTCATCATCACCATCTTCTGTTAAAATGTAAAACTGTACATATATGTATATATAATAATATTATATTATATATATATATATATATATATAAATACATTTTTAATTTCTTTCTTTTCTGTATTTTTTTTCCTTTATTTTTATTTTTTGTCTTTATGTCATCTAGTTCAGTTTGAACTAGAATGACTGTTGCTAGTCAAGTCCTGTCCAGACTTGACTAGCAATAGAGCTGTTGGACTGATACAGTCCAACAGCTCTTACAACAGCTCTAAATAGAGCTGTTGGACTGTGCCCAACAGCTCTATTGAGTCCTCTTTCAGCTGTGTATATAAAGGGGTGCAGCCCCTCTTGTATTTTTCTCCGATGCTTCTTAAGCAATTGGTTTTTCATATCAATAAAGAATACATTTTTATTTTTATTTTGTTTCCAGTTATACCCTTTTTAAGGGTTATGCTTTAGTGTCATTCTTGACACTTGCTCTTGTTAATCAAAGCTCGTGTTTCGAAGATCCCCATTTCATTTCATGGTATCAAAGCCGCGGAAGTACTAAATCTTGAGGAAAAGCTGCTTCGGTTTCCGTGCCCGTTTGCAAAAGTGTTCGCCACTTGAAGAGAAGTGTTTTATCACTTCATTGGAGAAGATTTCACATCTTGTTGTATTGTTTTTTTTTTTCTTTCTTTCTCATTTTCCTTCTTGTTTCTCTTCTATCCCTATTCTTTCTCTCCTTGTAATCGATGGATGACAATGATAAAGTCACCATCATGCCTATGAAACTAAGCGATACGAACTATGTAACATGGGCTTCAATCATGAAGCACCATATATGGGGAAAAGGCTTATGGGGGATTGTGGATGGTTCCGATTCGGAACCTAAGCTATCTCTTACTAAAAAGGAGGGAGATAAAGACGTCCCTCTATCGGAAGAAGAGAAAATCAAAGCTATTGCCTCATACGAGAAGAAATGGAAAGAATGGAGAATATCTCATGCGAAGATAATGTCATGGCTTATCAATAGCGTTGACATTAAAAAATGCTCAAGTCTTGCCAAATTTGATCATGCCGATAAGGCATGGGAATACCTTAAGAATATGTATTCCCTTAAAGATATTGCACACGTGTGCAACCTCCAAGAAAAAGTTCGAATGATGACACAAGGAGACAAAACTATTCGTGAATATTACAATGGGTTGTCCGAACTTTGGGAAGAACTTTCCCTTTTAGAACCAAAGTGGCATTGTGCCGAAGACATCGAGCTTCGTCAGAAACAACTCGATGTTGAACATTTTTACCAGTTTATCACTGGATTAAGGCCGGAATTTGAAACCACTAAATCGGCCCTACTTCACCGGGGAAAAATTCCTTCTATTGTTGAAACTATTGAAGAGTTAACAATGGAAGAAAATCGTCTCCGGAAAGGTTCTTTAAAAATTGAAGATGATTCCGTTTTAGCCGTGTCTAGACCAGGGAATCATGTTCGATCATATAGGCCTCCTCACTTTAACCGACAAAATGGTGACTATGATAAGAAGAAAGTTATTTGTCATCACTGTCATGAACCGGGACACTACAGGCCACAATGTCCCAAACTTAAGGAGCTGAGAGAAAAAAGAGCTGCAATTGCTGGATCGGAGCCTAAAGATCAGGATGCACCAGTTTCCCTGGCCCAACTAATGGAGATCCTTCAGCCTCTCATCAAAGGTGCCTCTTCCTCATCTGAAGCTTCAACCGGCGCAGCAGCCTCATCTTTTTCTGATTTAGGTAAAATTTCTTGGCTTCTTGACTCTGGTGCATCTTTTCATATGACCCCAAATAATCAAAGTCTATCCAAATGTGTTAAAAATAAAACAAGTGTGTCAAAGGTCTTTACTGCTGATGGGACTTCTCTTGAAATAGAAGGAATAGGAGATTTTGAAAAAATTTATAAAACAAAAAAAATTTTTATTCCAGAAATTAGACATGTTCCCAAATTAAATTTAAATCTTTTATCTGTATCTCAAATTTCTGATTATGGGTGTAATATTTCTTTTTCTTCTCATGGTTGCTGGGTACAGGATCGCCAGTCAGGCAAGCTGATTGGAGAAGGCCATAGAGAAGGAGGACTCTATTACATGGATTTTTTGGAAATGCCGAAGAAAGCTTTTTGTTATAATATTCAAAAAATAGAGTTGGAACTGTGGCATAAGAGACTTGGTCACCCACATATAGCCAAAATCCAACATTTTCCAAATCTAGGGAAATTTTGTAACTCTGAATCATTTGATTGTAAAGATTGTATTCTCGGCAAAATGAAAAGATTACCATTTCAGAACAGAACCTGTTTCTCTTCAAGACCACTTGAATTAATACACTCGGATGTTTGGGGTCCTGCACCAGTAATTTCTAAAGGAGGATTTGTTTACTATGTTATTTTTGTCGATGATTTCTCCCGACATACGTGGATGTACTTTCTCAAACATAAGTCTGAAGTATTTTCATACTTTCAAACTTTTCATAATATGGTTAAAAACAAATTTCAAAATGATATTACTATTTTTCGCACAGATTCAGGGGGAGAGTTTTTATCCACAGATTTTCAAAATTATCTTAAATTGCATGGCATCACACATCAAAGATCTTGTCCTTATACACCTCAACAAAATGGACTGGCAGAACGAAAACATCGTCATATTATAGAAACTACTAGAACTTTATTAATAGCAAATCAAGTCCCTAAAGACTTTTGGGCAGAAGCTGTCTTAACTGCCACCTATCTCATTAATAGGATGCCATCTTCTTCGTTACAAAATATCACTCCCATTGAAAAACTTATGAACATTTCTCCAGACTACTCTAGATTAAGAATATTTGGGTGCAAATGTTTCATATTTACTGACAAAAATGATAAACTTTCCCCTCGTGCGATTCCCTGTGCCTTTTTAGGATATGCTGAAAACCAGAAAGGTTATAGATGTTTTGACTTCAAAAATAATAAACTATATGTGTCTAGAAATGTTTCCTTTCTTGAAAAGGAGAGCTTCTTTGATTTTAGAAAATTAAAAGACGTCACTGAGTACTCCTTTTTGCTAGATCTAACATCAACATCTGATGAATATGACCTTGATTGTAACTTTGATGATGATCCAAGAATTATTGATCTTAATGTTGAAAATGAAGAAGTTCATAGAGATACTAGTATTCAATATTCCAGGCGACAAGAGTCTAATACTCCATGTGCACTTGAGAAATATTCTAACATTCCAACTAGACAATCATCCCGAATCTCGAGGCCTCCAGAAAAGTTTGTATCATACGAGTCTTTCTCACCCACATATAGGGCAGTTATTGCATTAATTCACTCATATGAAGAACCATCCACATATTTTCAAGCAAAAAATGATATCAAATGGATAGAAGCCATGAAAGTTGAATTAGATGCACTTGAAAAGGCTTCTACATGGAATATTCAAGGTCTTCCTCCAGGAAAGAAAACTATAGGATGTCGATGGGTTTATAAAATTAAAACCAAGAGTGATGGTACTCTTGAAAGATATAAAGCCCGTTTAGTAGCCAAAGGTTATGCCCAAGAATATGGGATTGATTATGAAGAAACCTTTGCTCCGGTGGCTCGTATGACTACTGTCCGAACCTTATTGCCTTAGCTTCTATCAAAAAATGGTCTATTTTTCAAATGGATGTCAAAAATGCTTTTTTAAATGGAAAGCTAGTTGAAGAAGTATATATGGAACCCCCTCCTGGTCTAAGTATTCCTAAGGGTAAAGTCCTTCGCTTAGAAAAAGCTCTTTATGGACTTAAACAAGCACCAAAAGCTTGGTATGATAGGTTTAGTCGTGTTATGATTGATATTGGTTTTCAATTCTGTTTAACTGACACTGCTTTGTTTATTAAGAATTCTGATGCAGGGATCATTGTGCTTCTTCTCTATGTGGATGATATGATCATCACCGGAAGCGATAAACAGGGAGTTGAAACAATCAAAACACTTCTTAAATCTCATTTTAAAATGACTGATTTGGGCTTGTTGAGATATTTTTTAGGCATTGAAGTTGCTTATTCTCCTAGAGGATATTTATTATCTCAGACTAAATTTGCTTTTGATATTGTTTTCAGGTCTGGTATTACTGATGATAAGAAAGTTGACACTCCAGAAGTTGTTAATGTTAAAATGAAGATTGATGATGGAGAACTTCTTGCAGACCCTACTCCTTACAGACAGCTTGTCGGGGCACTTTCCTATCTATCCATTACCAGACCAGATATAGCACATGCTGTTCATACAGCAAGTCAATTTCAACATGCTCCTACTTCTGTTCATATGGGAGCAGTCATGCGTATTATCAGATACATCAAGTCCTCTCTTTCACGAGGACTTTTCTTATCTTCCTCCTCTTCTCTTGATTTAATTGCATATACTGATGCTGATTGGGGAGGTGATCCCAATAACAGACACTCAACCACTGGCTTTTGTGTCTTTTTAGGGGAATCATTAATCTCGTGGAGGTGTAAAAAGCAGCAGAAGGTATCTCTCTCATCCACCGAAGCTGAATACAGAGCCATGGCAACCACGACCATGGAAGTAGTTTGGCTCCGACGACTGCTTGCTGACATGGGAGTTGAAGCAACAAAGGCTTCACAAATGTGTTGTGACAACAAAAGTGCGATCTACATTGCCAGTAACAGAACATTCCACGAACGCACCAAACACATCGAAATGGATTGTCACTACGTCAGAGAGGAATATCTACACGGGATAATTGATCTGCCATATGTCACTTCAGAATATCAGTTAGCAGACCTCTTTACAAAGCCTCTCGCTGCTCCCCGATTTCACTTTCTCTTAGACAAACTTTCGCTCATTGTACCGTAAGTTTGAGGGGGAGTGTTAAAATGTAAAACTGTACATATATGTATATATAATAATATTATATTATTATATATATATATATAAATACATTTTTAATTTCTTTCTTTTCTGTATTTTTTTTCCTTTATTTTTATTTTTTGTCTTTATGTCATCTAGTTCAGTTTGAACTAGAATGACTGTTGCTAGTCAAGTCCTGTCCAGACTTGACTAGCAATAGAGCTGTTGGACTGTGCCCAACAGCTCTATTGAGTCCTCTTTCAGCTGTGTATATAAAGGGGTGCAGCCCCTCTTGTATTTTTCTCCAATGCTTCTTAAGCAATTGGTTTTTCATATCAATAAAGAATACATTTTTATTTTTATTTTGTTTCCAGTTATACCCTTTTTAAGGGTTATGCTTTAGTGTCATTCTTGACACTTGCTCTTGTTAATCAAAGCTCGTGTTTCGAAGATCCCCATTTCATTTCATCTTCTGCAGATGCTCGCTTTTGGAGTGGCTTCTTCATGTGTTCTTCCCATTGAAGTCCTATAAACCATTCACTTCTGTCCACATCAATCATTCTCATTGCTACCCCTTCACGATCATCATTTTTTCTGGCCTTACTAAGACTGTAATTCAGTAGGTACAGCTATGTGCTCAAGGGACTTCACCAGTTTGCTAACTACTTTCTCTTGCAGTTTAAATTCTTTTATGGCTCTTTCTTGCACATTGTCTTCAAAAACATAATTAAAAGAAGGTGAAGCATTGGCATGCTCATTTATAATATCTGAACTTGGTTGATCACAGGGTGGAACACAATTTCTTAACATTTTATCCACATCAACAAAGTTCCTAAAACTAAGTCATCCATAACCAAGAGAGCTAGCACCCTTTCTGTCCTGAAGCTCACTTCAAAATAATTCAATATCAGTTTTTGCTGGGGAGATATCACTAAATGAGGAGCAAAATAGGTTAGAGCAATTCACAGAATTCCAATCCCTTTGAAGAGGATTGCCACTAGAGAGTTCAGAAATAAAGGCATCATTCACTGTGTCCTTAGGGTCAGACATTTTATTTGCTCTTTTAGCAATTACTTTCACTTTGTCAGCATAGTCGTTGATGCATGAACCAGTAAGTACATATAAATTCACAACACCATAAAGGGTTCCATTTGGCCATTGAATACTTAGATGAGTTTCCTTTAACACTGTAGATTCGGATGAAATTTTCACCTTCTAAATCTTGAACACTAAGGTTGGTGGGATCACTTTCAACTTCATGAAAATTTGTTCCTGAACTGCTTCTATACACTTCCACCCTAAAACTTTTGTTGTTATTACAATGAAGGTGCATGTCACCTCCACAGTCTGCCTGTTGTAATTGGGTAGGTCCACACCTTGCTGAAATAAGTCTATTTTTTTATGGCAAAGGCAGACAAGCCAATTCCAGACAGACTTAGCAAGTTGCCTAGCAGCAGATATGGTGTATATGGTTGATTCATACTACCGACTGCAACAACCATCATCCAAAGATTGAATAAATTGTTACATCAAGCCCCTTGTTTCTTGCAACTTGAAGAACAAAATAACCTCTCGCTACAAGAGTTTTACTTGTAACATCAAATGTCATTTGAAGTTTCATTGGTTCCTTCTCTTGGACTCCCAAGAAAACTTGTTCTTTGCTGAACATTCTCACAGCAGCAATAGTTAATATCCGGTGCCATTGACACACTTATGTCACCAATGCCAGCCTGATCACCCAAGCAACATCCTTTCCCCATGTTAAAAAAATCGATAAAATTTGAAACCAGTTCAAGTGTCATCTGGACTCTTAACACCTCATTTGCCTTAAGTTTCCTGAATGTGCCTATTGCCAGACCAACGACATCATGCATGGGCAATTTGTTGGTGTCCCTCATTTTCCAATGCTGAGTAATTGTTTCCAAAGAGAAGGGACTCATCAGGCCAGTTGTAGTTTCAGGTAGCCCAGCTACTGAATTACCATCAGCAGTGTCCGACTGAGTGGCAACCTGAACCATAGTCAGAGCCTTTGACTGACCATCCCTTGTGCATCCTGTTACAGGTTCAAGAGCTAATAAGCAAGTCAAAGTTAGTGTAAAGAGACAGATGTGATGCCTTAGTTCCTCATCAGCCACTGTGAGGGTGATCTCCTGGATTGGTTTAGCTTGTACCCTTAGTCCTAATTAAATTCCATTGAGATATAATTTGATTCCCTTATTCAGTGGGCTCCTCTTCAAGCAGTTGGTGGTTACTGCTACGCCAGTGTGGTGTTTCTTCAAACAGTTTGCATGTACACACCATGGGACTTCGAACTAAACAAAGACTTTGCAGAGAAATTTCATTATATATTCTGCAAGGGAATCCCAAGAGGTTAAAATTTGCATACCTGGCTGAGAGTGTATAACCTGTTGGGGTACTTTCTGTGGTTGTGAGGCATTCCACCAAACAGTTGGCTTGCACCATCTAAATCTCTACGTCTCATTTGAGTGGCATTCTCATATCCCGCAAGCCATTGTTGCAATGCAAAATCGTATTGAATAGTGAAATGGTAAGCTCCGTATCATCCAATTTTGCATATCCAAGCATCATGTCTATCCATGAATGTGCATCTCTTAGGTACATCTTCTCGAACATTTTCTCTATGTACACCATACAACACCACACATAATAATTCTCCACTAGAATTGTCACAAGAGATAAAACTGGTTCACATCCAAGTCCTATTCTTTTGCCTCATGGGTCGAAAGCCATCTTGGTTGAGCCCTTCAATCCATCAAGTTCAATAGTATGCTAACAAGTGAGCTGCCCCTCGTCCAAAACTAGGATAGTGTTCTGTTTAGGATTGAGCCAGCTTTTTGAGAAGAAGATGCATGTCCTTCTCATTGGAATCTTGATGATGGACCTCTCATCTTGGGTCATGTCAAGAGGGATCTGACTGCAGAACTCGGGCTTCATGTCTACCAAGAATTCATTGCCTTTAGGTTCAGCATGGTGAAGGAGCATTCTGTCAAACACTTGATGGTTTGCCTTAGCATCATGAAAACCAACGCTTGAAATCTCAAAAAAGGCACCCAGATTTTCTTCGATCAACAAACGATCCATGGTTGCACAATTCACAGGGGGGGGCAACGAAAAACGATGCAAGATTTGCCATTTCGAACATTAGATTTGCAGCCCTTCGTGCAATTCTGTACTCCAATTCCCGTTTTCATGCAGCATACTACTCGTTCTCATATATTAACAACTTTGTTGCGAATTTTTTGCAACTATGCTCGAGTAGCGGTATGGATGCTTCAAGTTCCATAACGGGCACGTCAGTGAAGGCAATGCTGTTTGTATCGTACCGTATGATACGATACGGTACACTACAATATTTATTGTATCATAGATCAATACGATACACACCTGTATTTTGATACGGGTGTGTATTGTATGTGTATTTCATGTATCGTACGATACGGTGCCTACAGACTTAAAAATGGGCAAAACTGTGCTTTTATGTTTTGGAGTTTTAAAGAGCTCTTGAGAGCCGAAACCCTCATTCGTATAGAACATATTGAAGAGCTTCCCATGCACCCTAAGAGCCGTGAGACCGTTTTGGGGGCCAATCTTTTGGCCGGGGAGAGAGATTTCATGATTTCGTCTAGTAAGAGTGCATTTCCACCATTTTTTTACCCAAAGAAGTGGGTTAAGGTAAAAAAGTACATTTTCACCATTTTTAACTAAAAAAATAGGTTAAGGTAAAAAATATTATGAGTAAAATTACAAAAATACTCTCCATTTTTTTATCTCGGAGGTGCTGCCAACCCCCCGCTAATAAAGATTTATATCAAGGTAGAAATCAGGCTCCACACTCATCCAACAAAGATGACATCAGATGATCCGACATGACAATGGAGCACTTAAGTAATGAGTGAAAACCGATTGAAAATCAAGTGCAACTATTGTCATAATATTTTTGTTTATGTAATATGAAAGTATGAGTCTTGTGGCACGTTCTTAATTACAAGATATTTAATATTTTGCATTGTTCTTGTGAGATAGTTGAAGTTTGATGATGTCTTATGCAACTCATAGAGACATAAATGCTTCATATGTAATTTTATAGTTGCATTTTGTGCATTTCATCATTGTTTCATGTGTTATGTTTTTTAGAATCTTTTTTTTTTTTTAATTTATTATTTTTTACGATATGTATCTTATTTTGGGCCCGACTGATACAGGTTATGATACGATACTTACAACCTTGGGTGAAGGTCCAATGGAGATCTTCTAATGTTGTGTTTATGATCCCAAGATGTGCACACTCCAATGGCTCGATTCTAGTAGTGAGCCATTCTTTCACAAATCCATAAAGAACTAAAATCTTCTCTATAAGGGTTTCAATTTCCTTCATGTTTGCATCCATCCTCGTGACCTTCATTTTAATGAGCATAATCCACAACCGTGATTCCAACTCTCAGAATGTGGATGATCCCAAATTGTCATCTCTTTCGCACAAGTCATTCTGCTCTGATACCACTTGTTACAACCCTCAGGGTCGTAACGACAATTGTGCAAGAACAGAGAAAATGAAGAGAGAAAGATGAAGTGAAATGCTTCAATTCGAGGTAAAGCAGCCGCCCAAAACCCAAAAGAAGGGCTATTTTTCATTAATTGTGATCATGGAAAAATGATTACAATGCAAGACTTCTATTTATACCCTCTTACAAGCATTTGATCCCAAACCGGATCTTATTTCTTTAGATCCAACCCAAAGCAAGTAAGTCCTATACAAATGCTTATGATGGTGTGAAGGTGAGGAGTGTAACATGGGGCATTGTCTGTTACCTTCCCTTTTCTCGCTAGAGTAGATGACTCAATATTGTTGCTTGGCACAATAGTTTAGAGTCCTTAGACAACTTGTGGTCTTATCTTTTCCCTTTCCCTCTGGATGGGCATGAGCATCTGCAGATCATGGCTAGATCAAGGAGCACAAGAAACTGCATATGATGGTTTGCACATCCATGTCATTAAGGTCTGAGATCTAGTTTTCATATCCATGTTGTTGAGGTCTGAGATTTTCTCACACAGGTCACATCCCCCACTTGATGTTGTCACTCACACTCAGTTTCTCCAATGCTGAGTTCTATACTTTCTATCATAAGCCCATGCCTTAAAGGGGCAGCTTCAACAATGCTGACTTCTACTCCACGTTACAATATGTGAATAGGAAACAATTTTGTCACCCAAACACTGTCGAATACAAAATTTAGTTTTTAAAAACTTTTTCTCAATAAATTTGGTTTCAAAATGAACTTGTCAAAATATTCTTTGGAAAAGTACCATCCAAAGAGGCACTTAACTTTGGTCTGCAAATTGAAATCACTTAATTTTAAAGCAAATACAAAAAACTAGCTGTTTTTTCCTTTATAAGAAACCTACCAATAAATAGTTGCCAACAATACTAGTAAAGGAGGACAAATTGCAAGTTTCAATCAACAAATTAAAGAAGCATACGACATGCTGAAGTTAGAAGCAATGATAAAGAGAAATACCTACAGGTTTCCCATCAGAAAACCTCCAAAGACTCACTAGTAAGCAATTGAAACTATAAACTTACTGTGTCCCATATCTGGAGCTTGAGTGGCTTATTGTCAACTGTTATCATCCGAGCACCGAACTCAACACCAATAGTTAAGTCATGCACAGGTTGGAAGCGCTTGTCCGTAAATTGCAGGAGAAGGCACGATTTTCCTACTCCTATAAGAACACAAAATAAACAATTCTCAACCAACCAGAATGCAACAAATAAAAGCAATATCACTACATTAACCACATGAAGGGAGGAATCATAACATGAAACAAAACAATTTTTGAAAAAATCATCCTCACATTGTTAGATTCATGCATAAAATCACACACAACAGGATGAAACAATGAGAAAACAAAAGCTAAAGCCACATAAAAGACTCAGCAAAGCGGGTTTGCATGAAGGCCTAAGAACAACATACAATCACATAACCTTACACAGTATTAAATTTTGATGCCCCATTTTGTGAACCAGAAGGCACTTTGAGTGAGATGGAGAGTTCCCATCCTGAACGAATCTGGTGAGTCCGAATAAATTTGGTACAGAGCTCATGACAATAAGTCATATGAAACGATTTATGCTACCTAGAGAAATCTATCTCAGTTTGTTTTGCTTTTTCATGGTTTCAACTTTTAAATAAAAGGATGACCAACAAACTGTCAAATTCCCATCAAGAAGTTTGCCACTAATGGAATTAAACTGTAGGCTCTGTAGCATAAAGAATAGCAGTTGCAGACGAAATAGAAGAATAGCAATAGAAAATTTGTATCAAATGAATACCAAATAAAAGAGTACCCGAATTGAGATTCCAAAAGAGAAAAACTGAAAACGATGTGCATAAAAAAGGGGAGATGAAATCACCAACCATAAAATTTCTAGTTCAAACATTGACAAAAAGGCAGCTTCCCAGCAATCAAAAGAAAAAAGGTACCAAGAAACACATCTAGAACACCAGACAACACCGGAATTTAAAAATTCAGAGCTGAAAAGAGGTGGCATGATCAAGCCATCTTGCATATTGAAATATGCTTTACCAGAAGAAATTGGAAAGAAAAGCACTCACCAGTATCTCCAATGATTATGTACTTGAATAAATACGCGTATGACATGGTTGTTCAGGTTCTAAGCCTTAAAAGTTTTCAACTTGTCAAGCTACCAACCTGCAAATAAATAAAAAGCAGAAAAGATTAAAAACCCAGGCAAGAGAACATTTGCATATCCTGAGTAAAAATCAATAGAGCAACAAATTCCTTAAAAAACCCGAAAGTGTATCAAGTAACTAAGTAACTATACTATTGTGCAGATGATAAAATATGAGCATGTTCAAATTCAAAGTTCAGGACCCATTAGCCAGTCACGCCTCAGTTCTCACATGGTGTAAAATAGGAAAGCCAGAGGGAAGTACAGTGCCCGTAGACAAAGTTAGTGAAGCGTAATAATGAAATAACAAAATGCATGGACTTTCAAGAACCCAGAGACAGAGTCTACCTGAGACCTGTGTCCAAACCATTAGAGGAATTCTTAATCAGAGTCATATAGAACTACATGAACAAGTCATAAACCGCAAATGTGGCGCAATGGTACATGAAGATCACTATATCTTCAATAATCTGCCTCAAACTAAACTGAACTGGATGAGCTAGTATTGAATTGTCTCAATATGTACACAAGTCAGTTGGCGGTGGTGGAGAGTTTGTGTAGTCATTAAGTTAGGGATGATAACAGAACAACCATTTCTTGATTGTGGAGGAGATATATATGGCTGCCGTCCATGTTGCTTCCGCAAACATTTATGGTTTCCAGTCCAAATGCCTTATTCTACCGTTTTCTTTAGATTCCAAAGTTGGTTTCAAGAAAAATCCTTTTTCTTCATTCTCTTCCATCTATTTTTTTTTAGTTCATGACTTCATAGAGAATCCAATAAGTATTTTCTCAATGATCAGACAAATAGGAAAGTTTTAACCTAGCCTTGGTATCTTATAAATATTAGTAAGATGGATGAAAACCGACGAGAGAAAATATAAAATATACTGACACCCATTAAAATAATTGCGGCCATCCCAACAGAAGATGAAATCTTCTAATTTCTCTCCCTATGATGGCTACCCACCTCAAAAAAATTCTTAATTTCGAATGACCCAAAAGAGATTAGTGAAGGAAGAGAACATCACTTTCTGAAACCCACCTTAAAGAAGATTATGTACTGTTCGTAATCAAAACCCAACTAAGAAATTACAGAATTAAACCATTCAAGCTCGACGTTTCTAACATCTTCGCCCTCCAATCATTGAAACCCAATCCCAAGTGCTAAAAGATTTAAATGATCGAATCCCATCCAAGTAAATAGCAGCTCATCGTTTCTTCCGAGATAGCGACAAATATGAAATGAATCCAGAAAAAGAATAAACAACGAGAGAGAGAGAGAACCTATTATTTAGCAGGACGGGCAGCAAGAAGGTCACAGAGACGTTGCCAAATCCCTGAACGAATCAGGTACTGCTTCAATCTAACTGTATGAGCTTGGTGAAGAACCGACTAGAGAGAGAGAGAGAGAGGGTCTGGTTGTTGCTTACGCTTCTTGGAGACGGGTTTTGACTTTTGATGGAGACGCAGACAGGAGAGGGATTTTGTTTATCTGATGTAATAACCAGCTCCTAGTTTCCAAACAGGGCCTAAATGAAGAAAACTGTGGAAAAGAATAATTCTACCGTCTTGTTAACTTTTACCTGTTTCTAGAGAAAAAGAAAAGAACGTCAATCTTAAATATAATTACCATGGCTTTTGGGAATGGATTAGAGAAACCTTTTATGCTAAAAAATAGCAAAGGCTGTGTCCTTATAATATATTTTAGGATGCTTTAACTAAACTAAACAACTTTATGTTTTATGTTAAGTAACATTTGATAGGATCATCCACTTTATCAAAGGGGGCTTCAGAGATATCTGGTAGGGGTCTGCCTAACCCCAGCTTGCCTTTCAAAAAAAGAAAAACATTTGATAGGATCATCCACTTTATTAAAGGATTCAACAATATTTGCAAAAAGTAATTTACCAAAGCATCTTATTTAATTTATCATCTTTTTCTTCCTCTTTCAAAATCTAAATCAATAGTCAGTTTGAGTAATTCATGTGAGTAACATCTTATCCATGATAATATTAAAGTAAAAAACAAAGTTAAAAAAAATTAAATATCCTTTCAAGTATCATGTCATTTTCAAAAATGTATTAAAGGTATATAATATTTTGTCATTGTCACCCACTGCTTTTGCATTAATATTCATATGATATGAAAAAACAGGACAAGTAAACTTCACCGCAAAAAAAAAAAAAAAAGCAACAAATTCATATTTTTCACAAAACATCATCTCTCTATTGTTTATTGACATAAAGTTTGTCTACAGCGTAAAGTTAGAGATCAAAAGGAGGAAGAAAGTCTGACTTTGCGATCTAATAATGCCAACCGGATAATGCTGAAAAATTAGTTTTAGTAGATAAGTGTGATAATTAGATGAGACGGATGTCTTGGGAGGGCCTAAACAATGATACAATATTATATCTTTCCCAAATAAAAGACAGACGTACAGTGTCCAAATTCATCAGGAGGGTGGCATTTTGTGATCTCCTTAGACTGGGGACGGTCCAACCTGGTACATTAAGGCAGAGTTTCAATGTCCCACCAGTCGAAAAGATTGAGATAAGTTGGAATACTCAGACAATCTTCCAACTCATCTCAGTTTTCTTTGTATAGCAGGTGCTTCCCCACACCCCTTAAGGTTGTGCTTGGACTGACTCAGTCCCCATGTGTCAGTTACCCTCACATGCCATGGTTAGTGTTAAAGAAAACATTCTGTTTTTTCATTTATTTTGCCAACTCAATACGAAAGGAATCTTTGTTCTCCCTTCCACATTTTTCTTTTTAAAGAATCCTTGATCAGCATATGTCCATATTTTGAATTTATCCACATATCCATGTCAACGTATCTAACCACCGTTTTGAAAGTTCCTAGACTTGACTAATATACTGAATGCACCTGCAACATCAAACGAGTTCTCAAAGCCACCAACGAATACATCATCCCTCTAGTTATGGGTCTTTTCAGTTTTTGTGCCATGAAGTTTGCTTGTTGGAATATTAAGGGCCTCAATTATGCTTATAAGCGCTTATTTTTGGCGAGGTGGATTAGACAGGCTAATCCTAATATGTTTGCCATTTGTAAAACTAAAATGAAGAAAATCCCGCTTGCGGTCGCTTCTTTCATTTGGCAGGGTGGAGATTGTTTCTTTAAGCCAACGATCAACCATGCCGGTGGTATTCTCCTCTTCGGTAAGAAGTCTTTAAATTTATCGCAGTCTCTACTCTTTATCTGTTGCCTTCAGCTTATAGCAGGTTGGTCGAAGAGCAGTGGTGTCCATGGTTTATGAACTCAACCTCGCTAATAGGAGGCCTGCGTTTTGGGATGACCTTGATAGGGTTGTTACTTCTAATGATCAATGTTGCCTTATTATCGGCGATTTCAATTGTTTGTTTTCTCCTCATGATTCCAATTTTATCGTCCTTCCTAATCCTTTTATTTGAGGCTTTCAAGACTTTGTTCACTGACATCTTCGTTATCCTCTTCTTCTTACTGGTGAGCGTTTCTCTTGATCGAATAGGCAGTCACACCCGTGCTGTCGGGTTCTGGACAGGGTATTTGTCACCCCTTCTTTGTTGGACCCCATCCCTGACATTAAATGTGTTTTGCTTGCGCCCTCTATCTTTGACCATGGTCAACTCATCACTTTTTGGGGGGGATGACTTCTCCTTCACCATGCGCTTTATTTTTTTTTTAGCAATAGTGGCTTCAGGAGCTAGATTTTAATTCGGTTATTTCAGCTTCTTGGTCTAAGCCTTTTGCCGAGCATTGTACTCCTCTTCGGCTTATTAGCAAGCTTTTGTGTCTTGCTAAGGATATTAAGGTCTGGATCCATAATTGCAACATTGTAAAATTTCAACATTTAGATGCTTGGGAGCATGAGGTTTCTGAATTATACCAGCTTATGTCTTTCCCTGACGCTTTTTTTGAACCTCAACTTTTGAGTTTCCAGGTCAGGTCCATTGAGTTAGCAATGTTGTTGAATAACTGGAGAGTCAGGGATGAAATCCGTTGAAAGCAACGATCCAGGGTGAATTGGCTCAAAGCCAGTGATGACAACACTAAATTTTTTCACTCCTGTGCATCCCATTGCCATCGGAGGAAGACCACCCCTTTTATCTCCATTGAGGGTGTCTCTTTCTCTGATCAACTTGTCAACCAAGCCATCACATGCTATTTCAAGTCTATTTATGCCTTTTCAGTGGTTGTGGAGGGGAATATTGAGATTGTCATGCTACAGGCGATCTCTCATGACAAAGCCTGTGCTTTACAAAGAAGATTCTCGGATGTTGAGATCTTTCATGCTATCAAGGATCTGTCTGGTTGGAAAGCACTTGGCTTTGATAGATTCCATGTTGACTTTTTTAGGATTTTTTAGAATTTTGTCAAATCGGACGTGGTTAGCCTCTTCGATGAGTTTTATCGCAATTCCAGGCTGCCTTACCCTTTTCATTTAGCCATTATTTTGCTTATTCTTAAAGACGTTGATGCTTTAGATATCTCTCGGTTCTGCCCGATTTCGGTGATGGGTGCTCTTTATCGTATGATTGCCAAGGTTTTGGCAAACAGGATGAAATCGATAGCTCAACAGATCTTCTCAGACTCTCAGTTCGCCTCTATCAATAATAAGAGAGATCATTATTCTTTTATCATGGCAACTGAGGTTGTGTACTCTTTGCATCTTTGTGGTCAGCCTTCTTTCGTTCTTAAATTAGATTTTTATAAGGCCTTTGACTCTATACAATGACCCTTTTTTTTCAAATGTTATTGAACTTTGGGTTTGATCATCGGTTCTCTGATTGGGTTAGGGAACTAGTCTTGAAAGCCCAGGCTATGCTGAATATCAATGACACTGTTGGGTAACAGTTTAAGTTGGAGCAGGGTCTGCTTCAAGGTTGCCCTCTTTTGCCTTTATTATTCAATGTGGTCGCTGAGGGTCTTGTTGTGCTGCTTAAGCGGGACGCTGCCTGCAGTTTCATTGATTCCTTACTGGTCCAGAACTTCCATGCTCATGCTCTTATTTATGTGGATGATATGATCATTTTTTGTTGCGCTAGTGTTCAACATATGCTTTGGTTCAAGCTTATTCTTCACTTTTCTCTCTCTTTTCGGACTTTCTCTCTTTGAGCAAAAGTATTCTCTTTCTATGTTTCACGTCCAACCCTCTATGTTAGCTGCTGAGATGAAGTTTTTTAATTGTGTTATATCTGAGCTGCCAATGTTGTACTTGGGTTTGCCGTTACAAGTTAAGCATCTTTCCTATGTAGCCTGAGCTTCGACGCTTCTTAAAGTTAAGCACAAATTACTCTCGCGGCAAGCTTCTTATCTCTCGTATGCTGGCCGCCTAACTTTAGTGAAGCACGTTCTCTCGACCATTTCAAAATTCTTCATGTCCATGTTTTTTATGCCTGTGAGTATGGAGAAGCAGCTGACACGTTTGCTGACAAACTTCCTTTGGTTTGGGTGTCACCTCAAGGGTAAGAGCCACCTAGTTGGCTGGCGTTCGGTAGTCTTGCCGCATTCTATGGCCGGTTTAGGTGTTCCTGTGCCCAAACTCAAAAGTATTGCCCTGGTCTCTAAGCAATGTTGGCTTGCTCATCAATCGGATAATCCTTACGCTACTTTTCTTCTCTCTAAGTATGAGCCTCCTTATCTCATTCCAGTTTTCCTTCACTCATGATGTGGAGTGTTTTTTCATCTGTGTAAGTCATGGTTGTCGGCTTTAGCTTTCTTCAACGACAATTTTGATGATCCCATCAATTTTGGTAACAGAGCGCATTGAGCTATTGCTCCTATCAGGAAGTTTCTGACCAGCAAAGTCTATAGATCGTTGCTTCTCCTAGGGGCAGCCTGGTTTCTCGAATTTGCGTTCTGGATGAAGGACCCTTCACCCCGTTCTCGGATCCTCACTTGGTTAATCTTACACGATATGATCCAAACTCACTCTACCTTAAAGAGGTGGGGCTTTCAGCTTCCGAGCTGGTGTGTGCTTTGTCATGCTGCTGAAGAATCTTTGTTCCACCTCTTTTGGTCTTGCCCTACTTTTGTGGAGATCTTTCGTAAAACTTGGAGGCACCCAGAGGTCCTGGTTATGGAGGAGTCCCTTGCGCTAGACCTCATCTTGGGTTTGGTATGCCTTCGACGCAGTAAGTAGTGGCGATTAATCTAGAGGTTGTGGTTATTTATCACTTGGTGGTTCGTTTGGATGGCGTGCAACGAATCCCTTTTTCGGGAATCTTTGGTCAACATTAATGATCTTGCTCAAAAAATCCTAGTGAACATTTACGCAATTCTGCGTATTCATCTTCCCGATCTAACGTTTCCTCCTGGTGTCGCTTCGTTCTCTCCAAACTGTATTGGTTTTGTGGCTCCTGCTTGAGCCCTTTTTTTTTTGTTTGTTTGGCTCCTACTTGTTTTTGTTTTTCTACTTTTGTTCTCTTTGGGTTCAACTCTATTGACCCTTTTTGTGGCTATGTTGAAATCCTGTTTCGACTCTCTCTTTGACCTAGGTTGGGCCTAAGTTTTTCAGTGAGTCCCCACCTGACCCAGGTGATATGGGCCCAACATAATATTGTTCACCAACTAATTAAAGCCCAACATACACAACCAACATGCCTAAAATTGGTTTAGCAGCCTGGTTGAATTTAAAGAGCAGAAGACCTGGTTTGCAACGCCCTGAGCCCATCGTATACACATTCATACCCATGCCTTGAGAGGGAGAGAAGAAAGATAAAGGAAAGGTGAGTGTTTACACAAACTGATCAAACAAGTCCCATAAAAGAGAATTTGTCGGTTAGTTTCCTCAAGGCATCAGGGTAGGGCTGGGAAACAAGTCGTGGCTCCTAATATTCAACTTATAAAGAGCTTGTTCAAAGTCGTAAAATAAACTCAGCAAGCTGCATATGAACAAAAGGTACAAGGCTCAGTTAATCTCCCTATAATGATCAGATTATAAGCTTGATAGGTAGTAAGAAATATATTTTAGATATATTTTACGTGTATTTCTTTGTAATCTATTTTTCCTAGATCTAAAAGAATTTGTTTTTTTTTAATAGATAAGCCTGTTCGAACTCAACTTGTTTAACTTGGGCTCATTATGAGCAAGATCAAACTCGGCTTGGCTCGATACTCTCTAGGGATGTAAACGGTTCGGATTTCGAATGTCAAAATACATTAGGGAGTTATATTGATTTGGATTTGAGACAACTAAATTTTGCAATTTTCCCATCCTAAATCTAACTCGTTTGCAAGCCTTGCGCTTGCCACAAGAATGAACCAAGCTTAAGCTCAACTCGTTTAGCTCGTTTGCCAGCCTTATATGTTAGATCAAATTTCAGATCAAATCGTTTCACAATCAACATCGTGATAGAAGGCAGAATAGGTATCAACATAATAATCATGATTGACAGTCGATCAAAACATAAACAAGGAGCAAACATGTCGATTTCCATATTATACCAAAATTTCGACAAATGCAAATGACCAAACAGATCATTAGAACATAATAAAAACAATAGTAATATGTTAATATAATATAACAGGCTAAGTTGTATGAAAGTACTCCCCTTAGAGAAGATTCGCCCCCACATACGGTGCAAATAGGGTCCGGCGTCCTTCCCCCAAGATACAATAGCCTCGACGATCCAGATCGGTGCACTCCGACAGTAGATCATCCTTCGAAGACAACCTCTTAGAACCGCTGTTGCAGAAAATCTTTTTCTGAGAAACGCAAGAGAGAGAGAGAGAGAGAGAGAGAGAGGTCACAAGAGTCGGGTGACTTCGTGTATCTATAACCCCGGCCCTAACTACGTTTTATAATCCATGAATGGTTACAAAACGTGGAAGAGACCCGTTATAGAATACGAGGGGTTGTGACCCGATAACGGATCTATCTGTTATTTATTTCTCTTAACCCATTATTTCATCTAAATAAAAATAATAATTCGGGACAAAAAGATCATTGGACTTAGATTGGATATGGCCCTAAAGGGCCAATTACCCGAGCCTGAGCCCGACACGATACAACGGGCCCGCACGCGTGTGTGTGGTAGCCATCCCACTCCCTTGTTCTTTAGTACAAGTGTAAGAATCTCTTTGTAGGTTATAAAGCCCACAACTATTTTGAAATCCTTCAATATGAGACTATTTCACATCATCAAAGTCCAAACACACAACATAAAGGAGTGGTCTCCATTGTTTTTCTTTATTTGAATTCTCTCTGCTCCTCTTCCTACATCCAACATTCCCCCACAAATTCAAAGAATGAAAACATAAGGAAACCAAGATGCAAGATGAAGTAATCTGCAGCATGACATATCATGCTTTCAGTAAAGGTACCTTCCAATTTGAACCACTACCATAGTTGACTAACTTTACCCCCACAGGAATGAATTGAACTAAAGTCTTGAACTTGAACCTTTGGTGTAGGAGTGTCCCTTAGCAACAACACGATAATGGTTCTGGTTGTAATCTTTAGGGGTAACACGCGTTAATGGTCATGCGCCCGAATCCTGTTTTATGAGTAACTTCAAGAATAACCCAATTCCTTAAACTGCGGCCACACAATCACACTCACATAGGTGGGCTTTTCCAGAGATTCACTGCTAACATCTCGCTTAGGAGGCTTTGAATTCATTCAGAGTTTTAACTCTTCCTTAACTTGTAGCTACAATACCTTTCCAGAGTAATTAGGAGAAAAAACATAGATACATAATATCACATTAAGAATGTGTTATCTAGTTCACCCTATAGTTTGTTATTACCACATTGAACCTACTTTGCGGGATCTCCACTTAGATAGGTTGGGTTGCTACTGTAGATGAACTACTAATGAGTTTCAGTCCCATCATCTCTTTGGATTTCAGGACTAATGACTTATCTAGTCCTTTTATTAATGGATCAGCTGTGTTATCTTTGGATCCAATATAATCCACAACAACCACTAACTGAGACACCAGTTCCCTTACAGATTTTATTCTGACTTGGATGTGTCTTCTCTGCTTTTGATTATATTTTATGCTTTTAATTTTTGCAATTGTGACCATATTGTTATAATGCAATGATATAGCAAGAATTGGTTTGCTCATTAAAGAAAGTTCCTCAAGAAGTCCCTTTAACCACTTAGCTTTCATTCTTATGATATCTAAAGCACAGAGCTCAGCCTCAAAAGTAGACCGTGACAAGATGATCTGCTTTATTGATCTCCAAGCGACTGCGCCACCACTCAAGGTAAATACATACCTTATTACGCCATAACTCTCAGAGTTCATGGCTATCCAGCTCGCATCACTATATCCCTCAAGTACGACATGAAATCTCTTGTAATGCAAACTCAAGGAAATAGTTCATTTCAGGTATCTAAGTATCATGTCTAATGTCTTCTAATGAGTGCGATTTGAATAACTTGTGTATCTACTTAATTTTGTCACGGAGAACAAAATATCCGGTCTCATGCAATTTGCAAGATACATCAAACTTCTAATAATCTGAGAATACCTTAATTGAGACATAGGAACACCAGTCATATTCTTATAAAGAGGAGTAGCAGGGTCATATAGAGTTGCTACAAATCTTCCTTGGTTATAGCCAAATTTCTCAAGTACTTTCTCAACATAATGAGATTAAGAAATAACTATACCATTAGCTGAAGGAGTCAGCTTTAAGCCTAAGATCACATTTGCAACACCCATATCTTTCATATCAAATTTACTACTAAGAAATGACTTCGTCTCATTCACAATTTTCATATTGAAACTAAACAATAAAATATCATGTACATACAAGCATAAAATAATACATGCATCACTTTTAACTTTGCAATAAATATATTTATCAGATTTATTGACAACAAAGTCAAATGATAAAATAACATTATCAAACTTCTCATGCCATTGTTTAGGGGCTTGTTTTAGTCCATTTCACTCTTTATGGTTTCTTTTCAATGATTTGTTTCAGGTGAAGCCATTGCATCTCGAAAAGTAGAAGGATCATCCTCGATAAGATAAGTGATATAATTTTTTCTCAAATCCTTGGTAATCCGTGGTCTCTTGCTCCTTCTTTGTTCAACCACTTTCTCATACTCAATTGGTCTAGGGTGGGAACAAGATGGCACAACCCTCACATATATCATCCTTTTCACATGTTCGAGAATGAAACTAGAAGTTGAAGGTATATCTAAAGAAAAAAGATTATGAGGTACACCAATTTTCATAGGCAATACATCCTTAAAGAATGTTGCTTGTCGAAGCTCAACAATAGAGTTTACATCTATGCCAAATATCTCAGACTTAATTAGTAAGAACTTGTAGGCATAACTGTTCTCTATATAATCCAAAAAGACAACATCTACGGTTTTAGGACCAGCTTCTTTTTGTGTGCTCTGAGACAAGTACCTTTGCAAGGCACCCTCACACTTTAAGGTATTTCAAGCTAAATTTTCTATTTCTTCAGAGTTCAAAAGGGCTACCATCTTTATGTTTTTGAGGAACTCTATTCTGAATATGACAAGTTGCATTCAGAGCAACCCCCACATATAGGTAGGTAATCTAAAACTCCCAAGTAGAGCATTTATCATGTTAGTTAGGGTTTTATTCTTCATTTCTGCTATCCCATTAGATTGATGAAAATATGGAGCGGTAAACTCATGAACTATTCTAACAGATTTGTAATATTTATCAAGTTTGTTAGAGGTATATTCTTCCCCTCTATCAGACCTCAATCTTTTAAGTTTTCTACCAGTTTGTGTTTTTGTTTCATTCTTAAAAATAAGAAATTTATCAAAAGTTTTATCTTTTGATTTTAGCAGATATACATTACAGTATTTAATGTCATCATCTACAAAAGTGATAAAATACTTTTATGATTTCTAGTTAACACTCCATTAAACTCGCAAATATCTATATGCACCAAATCCAATATTTCAGAATCTCTAACAATCGTATGTAATGGTTTCCTACATTGTTTTGCTTGCACACAAATTTCACATTTTTTAGTTTTGTCTATGAAGTGATCAGGAATCATCTTCAAGTTCAATATGCGTTTTACAAAATTAAAATTCACATAACCCAATCTATTATGCCACAACTCAAATGATTTTATATTATAAGCAATATTAGACAATGAATAAAAAAAATATTATTCTCTAATTTATTACTGCAAACATGTTCAACTCGAAGTTTAAACAAACCATCATTTAAATACCCTTTGCCAATAAAGGTTTCAGAATGTAAAATAACAACTTTATTACATTTAAAGTTAAATTCATAACCCTCTCTAACTAGACATGAACCACTTAAAATATTTCTTCTAACTACAAGCACATGGTGCACTCTGTCTAGAGATAGAACTCATTCTGAAGGAAACTTCAGATCCACACGTCCAATCTCTAACACTTTTGCAACCATTGAATTGCCCATAGTCATGAATCTGTCTGCAACAACCTGGTATGAGACAAAGACAAAGTTATTAGCACAAACGTGCACATTAGCTCCAGTGTCAACCAGCCACTCAGTTGGCTCATAAACATAATAGATTTGCAGGTTAACAAAAACATACCTAGTACTGGTCCCAACGACCTCAATCACCATATTGACTTGAGGCGTGCCATCTGTGGTTCCATGAGCTTTGGCCTTCTTGGAAGCACATTCTTTAGCCCAGTGCCCAACCTGTCTACAGTTTCAGTACGGTTTGTTCTTGGCCTTATTCTGGATTTTGGCCTTAGGTTTAATTTGGTTTTTCATTGTAGGTTTCGGTTTTTGTCCCTTGACTTTAAAAGATTTGGTCATCATATTGACTTTAGGCTGTTTAGTTGGCACAACAACTTGTTTCTGACTCCTATGCTCTTCTTCAATGGCTATGGCTACCATAAGATCATTCAGGGAGATCTTTTCTCTATGGTGCTTGAGAGATATACCAAAGCCTACCCAAGACTTAAAATTTTTTTCCACGATGGTCATAACTTGAAACTTCTTAGGAAGTTTCATATCAGCCTCAGCCAAACTGTGGAGCAACAACAAAAACTCATGTGCCTGTTTAGTGACCGGCTTGCCCTCTACCATATAATATTTCAGAAACTTGGCAACCGAGTACTTCTTAAGACCTTGGTCTTTGGTATTGTACTTTTTGTCAAGGTGATCCCATAAAGCTTTAACAGTGGTAGATGAAGAATAGTATACATCGAACAAAGTGTTGGACAGAGCCAACTGAATGCAACCACGACATATACCATCCTTCTCTTTCCACTCTACAACCACATTAACCGTACCAGGATCAGAGTCAGTCTCAGAAATCAAAGGGCATTCGAGTTCTAGAACAGATAACTGACCTATAGTCGTGAACCAGAATTTCATGCATTGTTGCCAGCGCTTGAAATTCTGACCAGCAAATTTTTCAGGCATACCAGACATGTCTACTTTCGGTATAAAATTTGATGCAATCGACATGCTTAGAATATTCTCTAAGACTATTAGATCGAATTTCAGATCAAATCGTTTCACAATCAACATCGTGATAGAAGAAAGAATAGATATCAACATGAAAATCATGATTGACAGTCGATCAAAATATAAACAGGGAGCAAACATGTCAATTTCCTCATTATACCAAAATCTAGACAAATGCAAATGACCAAACAGATGCATAGAACATAATAAAAACAACAGTAACATGTTAATATTATGTAACAGGCTAAGGCGTATAAAAGTACTCCCCTTAGAGAAGATTCACCCCCCTATACAGTGTAAATAGGGTTCAACGTCCTTCCCCTATGATACAATATCCTCGACAATCCGGATTGGTGCAGTCCGACAGTAGATTGTCCTTTGAAGACAACCTCTCAAAACCGTTATTGCAGAAAACCCCTTTCTCGAAAATGTAGGAGAGAGAGAGAGAAAACGAGGTCATAGGAGTCAAGCGACTTCGTGTATCTGTAACCCCAGCCCTAACCACATTTTATAACCCATGAACGATTATAAAACGTGGAAGAGACCTGTTACAGAATACGAGGGGTCATGACCCGATAACGGATCTATCAGTTATCCATTTCTCTTAACACATTATTTAATCCAAATAAAAACAGCAATCCAAGACAAAAAGATCATTGGACTTAGAATGGATATGGCCCTAAAGGGCCAATTATCCGAACCCGAGCCAGACCCGGCTTGGTACGACACAGCACGACGGGCAGACTCACGTGTGTGTGTGGTAGCCAACCCACTCTCTTGTTCTTTGTAACAAGTGTAAGAATGTCCTTGTAGGTTATAAAACCCACAACTATTTTGAAATCCTTCAATATGGGACTATTCCACCTCATCAAAGTCCAAACACACTCCATAAAGGAGTGGTCCCCATTGTTTTTCTTTATTTGAATTTCCTCTTCTCCTCTTCCTACATCCAACATCCCCCCACAAATTCAAAGAATGAAAACATGATGAAACAAAGATGCAAGATGGAGTAATCTGCAGTAGGACATATCATGCTTTCAGTAATGGTACCTTCCGTTTTGAACCACTACCTTAGTTGACTAACTTTACCCCCACAGGAACGAAGTGAACTAAAGTCTTGAACTTGAACTTTTGATGTAGGAATGTGTATTAGCAACAACACGATAATGGTTCTAGTTGTAATCTTTAGGGGCAACACATTAATGACCATGCACCCGAATCCTGTTTCATGAGTGACTTCAGGAATAACCCAATTTCTTAAACTGCGGTCACACAATCACACTCACATAGGTGGGTTTTTTCAGAGATGCACTGCTAACATTTCGCTTAGGAGGCTTTGAACCCATTCAGAATTTTAACTCTTCCTTAACTTACAGCTACAACACATTTCCAGAGTAATCATGGAAAAAAACACAGATACATAATATCACATTAAGTAGGTGCTATCGAGTTCACCCTGCAACTTGTTATTACCACATTGAAAAGTGGGTTCTCCACTCAGATAGTTTGTGTTGCCACTATAGATGAACTACTGATAGGTTTCAGTCTCATCCTCTCTCTGAATTTTAGGACTAATGACTTATCTAGTTCTTTCATTAATGAATCAACTGTGTTCTCTTTGAATCCAACATAGTCCACAGTAACCACTAACTGAGACAACAATTCCCTTACAAATTTTATTTTGACTTGGATGTGTCTTCTCTGCTTTTGATTATATTTTATGCTTTTGATTTTTGCAATTGTGACCATATTGTCACAATGCACAGATATAGCAAAAATTGGTTTGCTCATTAAAGAAAGTTTCTCAAGAAGTCCCTTTAACCACTCAGCTTCAATTCCCGTGATATCTAAAGCACAATGCTCAATCTCAAAAGTAGACCGTGACAAGATGGTCTGCTTTACTAATCTCTAGGCGACTGCGCCATCACCCAAGGTAAATACATATCCTGTTACGCCATATAACTCTCAGAGTTCATGGCTATCCAGCTCGCATCATTATATCCCTCAAGTACGATAAGAAATCTCTTGTAATGCAAACTCAAGGAAATAGTTTCTTTCAGGTATCTAAGTATCCTGTCTAATGCCTTTCAATGAGTGCGATTTAGACAACTTGTGTATCTACTTAATTTTGTCATGGATAACAAAATACCCGGTCTTGTGCAATTTGCAAGATTCATCAAATAAAAACAACAGTAATCCAGGATAAAAAGATCATTGGTCTTAGAATGGATATGGCCTTAAAGGGCCAATTACCCGAACCTAAACCCAGCTCGACACGGTGGGCAGGCGCGCACGTGCGCGTGTATGTGGTAGCCATCCCACTCCCTTGTTCTTTGAAACAAGTATAAGAATTTTCTTGTAGGTTATAAAGCCTACAACTATTTTGAAATCCTTCAATATGAGACTATTCCACATCATAAAAGTTCAAACACACTCCATAAAGAAGTGGTCCCCTATTGTTTTTCTTTATTTGAATTCCCTCTTCTCCTTTTCCTACATCCAACATTATATGGGTCCATGGACTATCCAAGGTTTGCTCCCGTTAAGTAACTATCAAACCTAGGAGGTTCCTTATCATCAAAATGAAAAAATAAGGTTCCATAAAAGAGAGAAACTTAAGCAATCGTCCACAATTTTAGTCTCACATGGCACCCCTTGGTATATCCTCCTACAAAGAAACCTAAAACAAGAAAGAGAAAGGAAACAAAAAGGAAGGACACGAGAGAGCAAACAGACGAGACATAAATAAGGAGAGAAGGAAGACAGCTCAAACAAGGAGACACATTACGTTTCCTTGGTGTTTGGTAGGGATGTCAACGGGTCAGATGTAAATCGAATCCAAATCCCATTAGAAATCTGATTGGGATTCTATATTTTTTTATTAAAATTTGAATCTGATTAAAACCCAAATCCGACTAAGATCCAAATCCAGTTAAGTGTAAATATCTGGTTTTGGACTAATCGGATTCGGATTCAGTTCTATCTTTTTTTCGTCTGACTCCGAGTTCGAATCCAATTAGGTCAGATTTGCTAATGCCTAGATCTAACCCAAATCCGACCCCGTTGACATCCCTAGTGTTTTGGGGGCGGGGACCTTTGCACCCGGGCTGTGTTGCTGCTGCATGTCCTTTCCTTCTTAATTGGTCCTTCCAAGTTCCAAGTTCCAACTTCCAACCCAAGTAGGGATCTAATTGGGTTGGATTTGGTTCAGATCTAGTCATTACCATATTCAATCTAATCAGATGCAAAGCTGTGTACTGAATCCTAATCCAATTATTAATCGGGTGGTACCTACTTTACCAAATCCGATTAGTTAGATTTTTTATTCGATTGGATATCTTAACTAATTCCGGCTTGTTGACATCCCTAAAGTACCCAAGACAACCCCATTATTCCCTTTCTGTCTTAACCAAACATTCATCACCATTAAAAACAAGACTGTCAACTGTCGATCCGGCTCCGAAGTTAGACTGATCTGACCCGGTTAACTGGACTCATTGTGTCCCTAAATGTTAAATGTTTAGGTAAATTGTGGTTTTCAAACCCATAAAATGCAAACTGAATAGAGTTCCAAATGAGGCGACTTGTGAATGTCACCAAGTTGACAGGGCATCACAAGTTCGAAACTCACAGGTGGCATCCCTTGCTGCAAACGTGTACTCCCGGACAGGGACAATAGTAAATTTACCTTACTATAAATTCATCATCTGTGCCATTTGCTGATCTCGTGATTCCGAACCAACAAATTGATTGGACAACTCGTACAGTAATACGAACCCTGTCGTGTAACTTCATTCACAAATAAATGAAATTCTCTTTCATGGAAAACTATGGGATAGAAAGAAGAATTGGATTTTGAAATCATTCCAACTTGGATAATTGCTTTTCCTTTTCAATTGGATCCGTTAACGAACCTCAAGGATTTTACCAACTCGATCCCATTATCAGTGATGAGGTTTTTTTTACTTAGACTAAAAAAAAAGATTAATGATTTATTGAGAAAAAGAAAAAATTCTTCACAGCTGCTTCTGCCATGTTGAATTGGAATTAATTTAAAGTCCTTTCCGAGCATGGCCTCATCATTTCTAGGGTTTCAAAGGGGTCGGATCTAGGCTGAATTGATACTGGTTCCAACTTTTTATGAGTGGACCCTTATTGGATCAGTATCCGACTCAGGGTACATGGTAGAGTGACCCAATCGACACTGGTTCCACAGAAAACTTGTGAACTGTATTGGTTTTTCCTATATAATATATAAAACTGGTTGGGTCAGACTTAGTTCTGATCTGGATCTGACCCCATTTGTTTTTCCTATTCCAACTTGGATCCGGTGATTCTGGCATTGATTGTTCCGAACTGGACCTCTTTATAAGACTGACCTCATTTTAGTAGACCAGGTCGGCCAAATAAGGATCCGGTCCGTTTACGTCCATAATCTCTACTAATTACCAAAAGAGACTCTTAATTTTGTACACCTGGCAGCTTAAAATGACTGAGCTTTGACGTTTGGGTTCTAACCGGGCCAGACATGACTACCATAGACACAGACCTACTTTTAGGGTTCCTACAGTAGTGCTGTCAAACAGGTCTTACCCTGATCCAACTTTTAGGTGTCGATACCAGGTCCAGGTTTGATCCAAACGTCTCTTCAACAAGAGTAGATCTGGGCCCGGTTCCGATAGCAAGAACCAAACCTAGTAAGGTTTATGCTTTAAAAAATATTTTAGATTTTAAATCAGATATCAAATCCTATTCAGGCCAAACCAAGGTCAAGCCCACAAACTAACTATTGAGACCCTATTAACTAATCTGACCCACCTTAGTAACTAATTAATCATAGACCCTCTATCAGGTAGGAGTCACGTGTGGTTGGGACCCAGCCAGTGGACAGGCCTAGTTCTTGGTCTAACATTTAGACCAGACTGCACCATGTTTGAGCCCAATAAGGGCTGTCAACAGGTTGGGTTTGTGTAGCATAACCAACCCGATCCAAACCTGAATATCCGTGTACGTGGACCTGAATACTATTCAGGTTGACTAAATTAACCTGTGGGTTGTGTTTGGGATTTAATCTTGCCTGGATCTGATCTGATCTGATCCGGTGCATTTTAAATATAATTTAAATCATATGGGCCGGGTTTGGAATCCAGTTTCTCCACCTCACATAATCTGGGTCGGGTACCCGAACCTGATTGGTTGCTTAGTGCGAGCTCGAGCTAGTTGCCAATTATCAACAGCCAGCAATCTGACCTGAGCTTAAGTTAATCACCAGTGCCAAATTATGCAACTATTACAGGATACCAACATAAAACCAGAACACCTATGCTGCTTGCAAGTTTCAACCAATGTTGTCAGAATAGAACCGAATTGACAGATTTGAATTGAATCGGTCATTCATTGATTTTCTTGAAAATCGGCTAAATTGGTTTTCTTTTTATTTTTTATGATACTTATAATATTTATTGGCTATTTGACTGTTCAGACATTACATGCATATTGTGGAATTTGATTGGACCCTGTAAGTCATCATGTACTTTACCTCTGTACTTTCATCATTTTTAATTTTTTTTAATTATTAGTATTTTTTCATAAAATGGAAAATTTAAAAAGGGCAATTCAAAACAATAATTGTGAATCGGCTGATTCTCTGAATCATTCTGGAAAACGTTTTGTTTAGGAAACTGATTTTGACAACATTGCTTGCAACAGCATGAGAGGTATCCTAGCACAAAGGATGTGAATGGCAAAGGAACAAAGGATGAAATAGCAAAGCAATGTGACCAGAAGCACACATTCCGAATGTATAGAAGTTTTTCAAACTCTGCCAAAGTATAATGTTTCATTTTATTGAAGCCTTTGAAGCAATGAGAGAATTCAAATGTAACAAAAGAAGAGCCGTTTCCATAGTGCAATGAGATGATCATCAAGGCATGATACAAAAATCAAGAGGGTTGCAACAACCAGGTATCTCTCATATGACTGAGCTTCTGCCTTATTCATCCCGCAAGCAATATATGCAGCTTACCAGAACAGATTCTGCAAGTATGAACCATGGAACACAACATTGATACAATTTCTCAAAAGACAAAAAAACAAGAAGTTACTAGCAGGAGGCAGTACACATTATGAAGAGAAATACCCGAGACACTCAGATGGGGACCAAATTTTCAACAAAGAGAATGCTACACTATTAGTTTGAAGAGAGGAATATGTGCGGATTTGACTAGATAAGCAGCACAACAACAAAAGGAACAAGTGAACAACGAAAACAAAAGTAGAATTTTGTCACTGTTTTTTTTTTCAAGCTTTAACCAAATGAAGAAAGCTTAAGGTGTCAGTTAACCATGACAGCAATTTATGATCTTGAACATGGAGAGGATTCAATAAATTGCGCAACAAAAAAGAACAGAAAATATTTTCTTATATGTAATATTGTACATAAAAAAACAAATGGTTTCTCATAGAACAAACAAAAAGATGTTCCCTTTTTTACTTTTGAAAGCAAGAAAACTTTTAGAATATGAAAGTACTTAATCTGAAAAAGACTAGTAGTCCAACCAATTGGAGATTACAGTTATTTTAACAATCCAATTTGCTCCATTAACACGTGAAAAACTGACAAGAGGCTGCTAAATATATGTATGTCTGAGAACCAAGAGGCTGCTAAATATATGTATGTCTGAGAACCCAGGTCATTTGGCAACCTAACTTGCTCCCACAATAAATGGAAAACTGACAAGAAGCTACTAAATGGAACATACATGTATCTCTGAGAATTCCAATTTAGCATAAGTTGAAAATTAATGAGCATATTTCCTCTTGCAAATTCTAGCAATGTACTATCAGTTCTGGAATGTGTAGCACATACATACCTTTGATTTCTTCTTCTTCTTCTCAACATATGCAAGCAACTCCTCCTGTTTTGCAAGAGCTTCTTGAAGAGCCTGAAACCAAGCATCAAATTCAGAAAGGAATAAGGCATCAACAAAGATAGACGTTAAAGAACATACAAAAGTGAGCAAGTCAAAAAGTATGTGAGGCGATATACACCGAATATGCATGCACAAAAATGAGTACTACCCTATGTTACAAAGGTGTGGATGCAGACGAAGGTCGGGTGTGAAGGGTGAGACAGCAATTTCAAAAAAATTGAGTGCGGGGTGCAAAATATATATATATATATATATATATATATATATATATATATATATATATATATATATATATATATATATATATAGTCTGTGTGTGTTTGCTGTGTGTACATATGCACATATTTATGTATATAATATAGATGAAACTGGACTTGATTAGGGTTAACTGAGTCCAGTTTAGAGCAGAAATGGACCCTGGTGTGGTTGACTGCAGCTGCGACATTGCAGAAGCCATGTCCAGGGGTCGCACCAGCACCGACTCGGTGCAATGAGGGCTTACCCTTTTAGAAGTGTCCATGTTACATAGGTACTACCCAAGGCACAAAAAGTCTCTTGTTCTAACTAGCTTTTCATTATCACTGATGAGCAAGAACTCGTATGCTAACCTTCTTGGTTTCCATGAGTTCAGCTTCCAGGGCATCAACTCGTTTCACAGCTGTGTTTAGTAATTCCTCTTTCTCAGATGGCATTGCTGCAGGCTTCATGTTAAGACTGCTAACCTGATCTTCCAACTCGCTCAAGCGTCTTGTAACAGATGCATACTCAGCACCAGGAAAAGCGCAAGGTACTTTCTGATCTTTCTTCATTGAGTCGACACCAAAAGCAGGATTAGCATAATCAAGTGCTGCCTCTGTGATCATCTTTGGCATTGCATTAGTAAAACGAACAACAGCAGCAACACCCATAGCAAAGGTCACGACTCCAGTAAAGATTTGTTTGCTGAATCCTTCAGGAGCCACAGGAGCATCCACCGGATAGAAATCACCTTTTACTAAATAAAAAATTTAACGAAATCTGTAAGCAAAAGGCAAGAGGATGCATGCTGCATGAAACAGTTCACTGCTTTCAGTAAAATGACATCCATCCCCATATGGTTAAAGAAAAACAAGTCAAAGACAACAATGCAAGAAGACCTGATGCCATGTTGTCAATACTAGTAATTGTGTTAATCCAGTACACCCTTGACTTCATGTGCTCCAATTTGGCAAATTGTAAAACAGCTATTTTCAGTGGCAAGGGAGCTATAATATGGAAGTTACTCTGAGGCCAGGTTAGGTTCAGAGTGATGATCTAATTAAAAGTTTAGTTTGGAAAAATGAAAGAAAAGGAGGAAATGTATCAAACTAGAACACCAAATATAATGCAGGTAGAAGACAAACAAAATCATATTTCTCCAAGTCAAAACTTGAAAGCAAGAACATTTTTTTTAGCCGTCAAGTTCTTCCAGCATGTTAAATTAAAAAATGCTCTACACTCTCGAAACTCAATCTAACACCAAACATAGAATCTTGGAGAATCAAAACAGCATCAGCTAAACATTCAGTCTACTTTACACCTATGCAATGAAGTTTGACCTCTACAAATTTATAAATGCACCAAGGACAAAAACGTTGATGCAGTCCAGAAAGTAATTGCAGCCAGAGTTAAATGTGGCTGACCTATGGGATTAAGTGAATGAGATTCCAACCACCCAAACCCACTTCAGCATTCCCTGCTTGTATACAGCTTGATAATCAACAGAGATACGTTTCCTTACCCTTAGAGAGCACACATTTCTCATATTTTTGTGCTTCTTTCTTCCAGTTGCCATCTACAGTCTTATCAACCATCGGGAAATAATCAGCATATTCACTATCTTTTTGGACATTCCCTTTCTCTAGTTGAGCCTATAGAATGTCAAACAATAGGAACAGATAAACAAAAAGTTTAGATATTAAACAAAGAGAAGGAAAAAGAAAAAAGAGGAAAATCACAAACAGTATCAAGCTCATGGCTGGAAGAAAACTAACAAAATAGATGGTTCCTAAAATGAAAGCAGTATTGTATATTTCAAAATGATGAGAACACAGTTTCCAAAGGCTAGAATGCTTTCCTAAATTAAACTTATTGTTACAATAGTCGCATGCACCTAATGTTTTGTTGGCATTTACGTACTTTCATAGCAAAATGCTGAAACACCTTAAAAGATAACGTAACTCAAGGAACGTGAAGTTTGAGGATATGCACATTCTGTTTGTTGGTATTTATATACTTTCACGGCAAAATGATGAAACAACACCTTCAAAGATAACATAACTCAAGGAACATGAAGTATAATCCTTTATGTTCCTTATTTTCAAAAGGGTGGGACAGAGAATTAATATGGTTTTTACTAATCCATTTTTTTTTAAATTTCAGAAGTGAATTTTCAAGATCATTTCCTGGTTGTCCACAACCAGTCTAATCAGTTTGACAAAGGCCACAATCCAGGCAGGGTATAAATTGCTTCACAACCTGTATGAAATGCTATATGAGCTTCAAAAGAGCGGCAATAAAAATAACCAACGAAAACAATCTGTTTATGGCCAAAGCGACAAATATGGCTAATCTCAAACTAAAGAAAAGTTAAAATAGATAGGAATCACATTTGCTTACTTTTTCGTGGACAGGAGATAGATGAGGATGCTCAAAATCCCTTGGACCTGGAGACTGCATACTTTCAGCTTTGTGTAGAGGCTCCTCGCTAAAGGTATCAAAACCCTTCTTAGAATGATAAGGGAGCAAGTAAATGATGAGTAGTATAACTATATAAACAGTACTTGTGCTGAAAAATTGACAACATAGGAAAATTTAGATACTACAAGGGAGATACTGAAAATATTCATAGACAATATCCACCTTGGGGCACACTATATCAGTTTGAGAAATAATCTTTTCCTCACTGTCTGAAACAGAAACGATTTTCTTGGAGCACTTGCCCTCTCCATGAATCACCTGTTAAATAATAAAAGCAGTCAATGAGAATTCCTTGAAATATCAGTTAAAAAAAATGCTAGTAATTAGAATGCTCTCAAATATGGATAAAGAAGCAATCAAAACCTTCAATAGTTCAGGATCATTCCATGGGCCTTTGTCTGAATTTAGGCAACCTCCTTGATCTGCACACGTACAGGTCCCTCCCAGAAACTCGGGCAATTCACTAGTATAAGACCAATGCAGTAACGTGGTGAATGGAAGAATAGAAGATCAGCCATTGGAATGATTTCTAAGAATAATAATGTAACATTCAAAAGGGTGCATGAACAGGTCTCCATGTCATTTGACAAAGAAAGAATAAACACTACATGCAGACATGGAACACATCCACAGAAACACACATGCACATAGCAGACACACACAGAATAAAAGGAGCATGAAGAAAATCTCCTTTGAAGATTAAAACTAAATGTTGTGGATAGTATCTATTTATTCAAGTAGGTAACAGCAAGATGAAACATAGTACTCAAATGAAAATCTCTTCATTCAAAACTTATTCAGATTAAGCATCAAATCTTAGTATGTAAATGCAAGTGCTGAAAATAACTGAGATTCTAGCATATTATTCAGAGCCACAACCAAGAAAAGAATCTGAAATCCTTATAGAAGCAAAATTAAAACCGTACCTGGCATCAATTATTTCAAGCAACTTGCTCTCATACTTGTTTCCAAGAACCTGACAAGAAGGAATACATCAATAGCAATGAATGTATTAAAAACTATAACATAATTATGCTGCAAAGCAATTATATAAAATATATTTCAACGTACGTGGATCTTAGCAGTTGTTTTGGGATCAAGAAAAGATTTTATGGTGTTCCAGAGCATTCTGAATCCAGAACCTGCATTAATGATGAACATGCGATGCAAGGTCTGCAGCAGCATGGAAAAAGTGATTGAAATCAAAGTTCCCTTAGTCCATGCCGAAAGACAAACTAAGTCCTATATCTACAAGCAAGTAATAAAAAGCAATACCTCAGGGTAGTTATCACCATCAATTTTCTGGAGCCTCGTAATTAGATCCCTTGCTGTCTTGTTAAAATTTTTAAGGCCCTGAGCAACACGTCACAGTTTACAGATAGAAATAAGCAGAATAGGTGAACATTTCAAAGAATTTAAAGGAAACTGAGAGCCACATACGACACCCTGCACGTCCAGGATTGTTGTGCTTGAATCAATGTGCTTTTTTGCTGCAATAGAGCAAGCTGGGAACTTGATGGCAAAGATCTTCTCAAATTCCTGCACATGGTATTTCACGTACCGCTCCATGGTTGTAACTTGCATCAGTTTATTAGGATCAACTTTTCCCAATTGCTCTATGTAAACAGGCCTCCCTTCTTTATCAACCCCATGATGACCTTGGGGGTAGTACTTCCGAACCTCTTCAATTTCTTTGAAATCAAAATCCTATCAAAGAAGGGACAATCAAAAGCTATAAGAATAATATGACAATCAAAGAAAATGCTCCTAAGAGTCTAGTCAAGCAGCATATAGAAATAAGCTTATGCAAGAAATCAACAAATGTATAACCCCAGATTAAAATTTTCTTTTGAATACGAGGCTCTAAACACTGTGATTGGCATGAAAGAGACTGCAGCCAAGATACACCACAATCTCACATTTATGCAAATGTGGCTGCTTGCATTTCACATGGAGTGCTGCAAGTTGATAAGGGTTTCAATTTTAATGGTTTCATGGCGGACATGCTTGCAAATGCTGCAGTTTAAATAAAATAAGGTAATGTTTTGACTTTCTTCTAGAATTTCAGTTCCAGTATCAAACATTGTAAAGGATATTAATATGCATTGTGCATGTATTTTCCTTATACATATTGTGCCACTATGCATGTGCTCTTATGTGCAGTGAAACAAATATACAAAATTAATAGCCTGCAAAAGTGATGCTTTTTTCAATAAGAGGAGCTGGGGGAGAGGACCTCTTGCAAAAGTGATGCTTTATACTAAGACATTCTAAAGGATCTTAATATGCATTGTGCTTGTCTCGGTGACTCCACAGAGTCAACCCAGATTAGTCATTTACTGGTTCAGCCTAGTGAATATCCCAGATTTAATACACGACTTGGCTCAATCATACACATATTTTTCATACACACAGACAAACACATATTATGTACATACATACATGTATAACCAAATAAATAAATATGTATATGTACACATATTAGATATTCCATATATAACCATGTGTTATAAATGATATATAATATACATACATACATGTATAACCAAATAAATAAATATGTATATGTACACATATTATATATTCCACATATAACCATGTGTTATAAATGATATATAATATACATACATATAAAATAAAGTCACTATATGTATAGGATAAATTTTTGGTGCTAATGAAGGTATGAAACTATTGATTAGAAATAACTTTCTTTAATATTTTTTAGATTTTTTTCCGTAGATCAGATCGTATAGTTGTAATCTACAAGGTTTGTTTAGTATAAAATAAGTTTTTGAATCATGTGATTGTGACATCTAAGCAGGTTCTCTAAGGGCTTCAAAAATTTTACCACTCAAAAACATCATAATTTTTAGATCAACAAACATGATCCAGGGTTTCATCTTAGCATGCTGAACACATCTATATGGTTAGATTGAGTCAATACAACTTGAACTTATGATTTCCAGCTCAATAGTTCTGCACTTTCATTAGTACCATATATATATATACCCTCGTGGGTCAGGAACCCCCGAGTAAAAGACTAATTATTTATAATTTTTAAATATTTTTTACACATCTGACCGTCCAGATGTGATCTACATATTTGGGTTAGTAGAAATCAGAGCTCGGATAATGTTATTCCAACATGTATATAAAATTCTGTAGGGCTTGAAAAATCAATGGCCTACAGTATATCAAAATTTTAACACGTAAAATCATTTTTTACATCCAAAAATACGTTCCAAGAGTCAATTCCTACTATTTTGACCATGTGAGCGCATCATGGGATTAGATTTGGTTAAAACAACCTCCCACTATGAGTTCCAACTAAGGGGTTCCTTACCCACGAGGGTATCAAATACTTTCCCATATATATATATATATATATATATATATATATATATAAAAGCATCTACATCATCTAGTAGAAGCTATAATTTTATAAATTTTCAAAATTCTTGGTTTTTTTTTGTTAATCAGACATTACATGTATGATCTATATGCATTTTTTAGCTGAAAACAAGCTTTTGATCATGCGACTGTGACATAAACGCAGATTTTTTGAGATCTTCAAAATGAACAGCATATAATGTTCCAAATTTTCACTGCATAGAAAACCTATTTTTATGTCCAAAAAGCATGATCCAGGTGATCCTGGGCATGATTCCGATCAAATAAACAATGCTGATTACATCTATGAGGTCTGATTAAGAAGATGCAACTTACACGTGTGGTTTCTACTAGGTGGGGGTAGGTGTCCCTTCATTTACTACACTCTCAAATCTGATATTTAATGTTTATTATTATCATGTGGCCAGCCTTCAGTTTTGTTTATTTCTTGCAGATAATTATTCCTGTGACTACATCATTGTTATTGCTTATTGATTTTGATTACCTTTAATCTTAATATCATGACCTTGTGTTATTTGTTCCATGTTACAGATTTGTCATTCTGTATTGCTTCCTCACATAGTTTTTTTTTCTGTGCTTATTTCTTTTTTCTTGGCATCCAAAATTTATTATTGATTTTCAAATACTCGAAAGACCTAACTAAAAACCAAAAGGAGAGAGCAAATGGCCTCCAAAAATGAAAATGAGCTCAGAAACAAATGAGTGTCTGAAACACCAAGATATATCAATATACCTTATACACAAATGCATAAATGCTGGCTAAAAGCCATATCCATTAGTTCAAGAAGACAAGACTCACATGACTAAAGAAACAACAATGTGATAAACACATCTCTTTGTTAATGTCTCACTAATGCTACCAAGCATGAGCAACATACAAGAACAAGAAAAGGAAAGAAAAAAACTTTTCAAAATATAAATATTACCTCCATAATAAACACAGAGATATATTAATACATATTATAGTGACTAATAAAACAACTAGGTGATAAACACATCTCTTGGTTAAATATCCCACAAATAATACCAAAGCATGAGCGACATACAAGAGCAAGAAAAGGACAGAAAAAAAAACTCGACTTTCAATTTGCCAATATTACCTCCATAATCGTGTCAGTACCGAACTCCTTCCTCCATTGGAGCATATCAGACCACATTTGTTTTGTCTTCTCAATATCAAATTTCCTTGCCTTCAAAAACCTACATCATGAAAGCAATGCATTTGGATAAATTTGTTAAAGCATAGTAACACCAACCTGTATCAAGAATTCACCTTGAAAGTAATCAAGAAACAAGATGCGTGTGATCTTTATATGTCTATACATTCACAAATACATAGATAAAAACATGTATATATATATATACACACACAGAAAAAATAATAGCTCCTAAACATCCTAAGCACTTCAAACAAGTTATAGATATTTTTTGCTTAATCTAGATGTGCTTATCATTGTTACTCACTCAAAATTGTGCTTTGAATCGAATCAATTTAACCAGACAATTTGATTTTCTTTTCACATCATCAAGTTTTAGTGTGACATTAACCATTGATTTTTTATCGCTCTAAAAACACATTTAAACATTTAAAGTACTTCATCTAAAGCATGTTTTCTGCTATGTATGTAGAATACATCTATAAGTTCTGATTAAGCAAACACCTACATATATGATTTTTAAAGCCATTTTAAGATGTCTTTAGAGATAAGGCCGCATACATACATACATACAAACATTATATATAGCTATACTACTTTTAAAGGAGAAATGGGGGGCATTAGGGAGTCAAAAGTCTGTTGTATTGTAACATTTTAAAAATGATAAAGAGAGTGTCTTAGGTTGAATGCCATTTATTAAATTGTTAACCTTTTTTTTATTTTTGTAGGAGACAACCACATCACACAACATTTTGCAAAATGACATGGTGAGTGGTGTAGTTTTTATGGTAATTTACTAAATTTAATGTGCTTAAGTGTATTTTAGTAGAAAGAGTGAAATTAGGAAAGCTATCATATGGAGAAGTTAGGGAGATTAGGAAACTATTTACGTGGAATCCTATGGGAGAGAGAAATTAGGAAAGTTAATTAAAATGGGGATCTTACCACGACGAGAGAGAGAGAAAGAGAGAGAGAGACCAGGTTACCAACATGGAGACTAGGGGTGTAACCAGAGCGGGTTCAGTTAGGATTCTTAATCAAGTCTAGCAATTAGACCTAAAGTTGACCTAATTTTATTAGGGTTTGGGTATGGTAAATTTGAGGACCCATATGATTTAATGGGTTCAAGTGTAAATTAGTTCGGGTCCAAACGTTTCAGGTCTAAAGTTTACTTGTTTTTTAATCAGGTCTACAGATAGACCCAATCCAAACCCAGTTTGATTCTGGTCCGGTTTCAATTTTGCGTATGAATTCTAAGTCCGAGTATGACTGCAAATTATTGGACACATATGAGTTAAGATGTTTAATTAAAAAACAGGTCAGTTATGAATGGGTCAGGTCTAAATATTACTAAGATTCAGACTTGTAAGAGTTAATCATTTCAGGTGTAAATTATGTCGAAGTGGGTTTGTTTTAATACAAGTTCTATTAGTATTTTTAACCTTTTAGAGTTAGAAAAGTTGTTATCATAAAGGAAACCCATTGGATTAATGATAATTATATTTAAATTTCTCATGATTGACATATATTATGTTCATTTGGGACTGAAAATGGGTCGGATATAAAACTGTTTTGGGTACATAGTGGGTTCGGGTATAAACCTTGGGTCAGATTTGTAGTTTACATGCCCAGAACTGACCCATTTTTTAAACGGTTCCAAGTTGTATACCCAACCCGAACCCATGGATCTATCAAAATCAGGTCAGTTCAGATCTAATAGGTTTGGGATATTGGTTCAGTTCGGGCACACCCAACCCAATTACGCCCTAATGGAGACATTAAATTTGATTACCCTCTCTCTCTTACCTAAAAATATATTAATTATTTTATAAAATTTGTCTAAACATTCATAGCCATTGATTTTTTGATTGCAGGAAAAACCTATATAGAGGTTGGATTCTGGTGATCCAAAAGCACGTTCTGACTAAATAAAACATGTAGATCACATCCATGGTGTTAGATATGAGAAAAACAAAAACAAAAACAAAAACAAAAAAAGGTTTTGTCACTTTTTACAATCAATTGTAAATATAAATATATATAGTTTATCTAATATTAAACTAGTTGAGTTTAACATTATATCCATTCAACTTATTAAAATAACCAAAATGCCTTTAAAAATAAAAGCATTTTAGAAAAATATACAGTTATTTTTTGGGGCAAAAAAAAATAATTTTTAACTTCTTCATATTTAAACTTGTAAAGTATACTTTTTACTTCTTGAAAAAGTTGTTTGACTTTTATAATGCCCATAAGAGTAACGAAGGGGTGACAATTGGGCTAGGTGCCTGGCGGGTTGCTGGGTACTCACCCTGTAACAACTTGGGCTTAAGCTGCAAAATGCAGCCAAAGAACTTGGGCCGTTCGGTTAAGTAGGTTGTCAACGGGTCAGGTCAGGGTCGACTCGAACCTGCCCATATAACTAATAGTCGGTTTGGGTTTTGTCGGGTCAAGAAAATATAATCCTAATTAAACTCGGACCCGCATAATTTTATATATATATATATATATATATATATATATATATATATATATATATATATATATAATACTCGAGTTGTGTCGAGTACTCGGCAAAAATCATGATCAAACCCGGCTGCATATTGCTCGAGTCAGGTTCAGGTCGACCTGGATTTTATTTGGTTGGCACTTTCCATGCCCATACCCGAGAATTCGGGTTTGGGTCAGGTTGGACACTTACCGGATCCATCGACAGTTATGTAATCACACCCGGCAAAAAAGCTGGGTTGGGTCAGGTACTCAGCAAAAATCATGACCCAAACTTGACCCCATATTGCTTGGGTGAGGTGCAGGTGGACCCAAATTTTATTCGGTTGACACTTTCCATGCCCATACCAAAGAATTCAGGTTTGGGTCGAGTTGTATAGGGGAAGATGACTCTGTTTCATAGTCAGTCGAGATTAAATACAAAGAAACAATATAGGGAAAAAGGTAAAAGAAAGCAAACCAAATGTCCTGATCTGAGAAAGTAGAAGCCAGAGATTTGTTTTCTCAGCAAGAAACCAAACATGGGTGGGGATTTGTACCTCAACATCAGATGATAATCATCATGCTTTATGGGTAACAATTCCTCCAGGATAAGCGCTTGGCGGAGCGCATCAACAGCTTGCGACTCCTCCGCATCACGCACATCTTCAATGGAAATAGAATGGACTCTGCTGCTTCTCCTACTCCTTTTCCAAGAACTCCTGAGCTTGGTGGATGCATTGATGGCTTTCTTTGTAAAAGATCCAACCCTTGCCTTCCTCTCATCCTCTAAGTTTTCAATATCTGATCTTCTCTCTCGCCTTTCATCATTGTTGGAGGACGCTTCAAGACCTATGAATAATACAGAAAACATAAAAGAAAAAAAAGATAAAAAGTTACTTGTGCACACATTTTTTTTTACAACCACTTACTTCCATTCCACCCCTTCGTCTCATCACCATCATCACCGTTGTTACCACTACCACCATTACTACTATTAACACCACCACTGCCATCATTACCACCACCATCATCATCATCACCACTACCCACTAATCTTCTTTTCTTTTTCATTATAATTTAAACAGTGGGTAATCCAAACATTCAGTTAATTAAGAGTAAAGGCAATAACCTTCTTTAAAAAAATGTGTTTAAATTTATATGTGTAAACAGTAAATAAAAATAAATCCAAACACTACTGGTTCCTTTTGCTTTTACTTTTGGTTTGCAGGACACTAATCCCAAGCAGCAGATTTAAGAGCAAGACATCAAAACATATTACATACATCTACAACAGTAATACTTTTGGCTTCAACACGTAATATTTTTAATTATTTTTTGGCTGATTCACTTGAGTATCGGTATCCGGCCAACGATACAAGGCTCATACCGATACTGATAACATTGCCTTTAACCGGTGGCTCCATTAGGGTTTGGATATGGGTGATCGGCCCCACCCAAGGTTCACCATACAGGGAGGCGAGAGGGTTCCTCGTCCTCAAAAAAGAAAAACATATTACATGCATATCTGGCTAGTTACCGGGTCTAGTGAGTTTACCAAGAGGTCCGGACATTGTTGCTTCGCTCATGATGACTTCACGTGAGCTCAAGCAAATGGTAGCAGATTCAAAAACTCATCAAGCATCCAAAGGGTTCCTGCATTTCCCCATAAGAACCATATATACCCATGAGTATTCAGCTTGCTTTTTTCCTAAGAAAACTAGTCTCACATTTAAAGGAATACACACCCGCAAATAAACTACTGCTTATAATAATCTAAATTCTTGTTCATGGTAAAATTGTAAATCGAACAGAGAAGGAGATAAGATAAGACACTTGAAAATTAACAAGATTTGAATGATAAGAGCTCCAGAATAAGAAATAAACAACTTGTACCCCGATTATCAGGGGATGACCATATGTTATAAATATTGAGAAAAACTATGATCATTGACAGGTTCAATCTGATAATCACGACAAAGAAAATTCCTGAATAATATTAGAATTTGATAAAAATGAAGGGAACCCCTAACATTTCCGTTGGGTTTAGATTACAGTGGTAATTTCTCCTGAAACAGAAAGAATGTGCCAAGTTAGAACTCTGATATGAAGCAGAAGACTATTCCAAGTTTCCCAAAAGCGACAGAAACAACCGAATGCCGAAAAAGAAAAATGTGATATCATCAAACGTCACACACCTACCTACACACAGAAGAACAAGAAGAAGGCTATAAAACCCACAGCAATACAGAAAGTACCTGGACAGAAGTCTGGAGAAATTGGGCAATGTGGGCAGGAATGGAGAGAGAAAGAGCGAGAGAGATGGATGGAGAGGGAAAGGAAAAGATTGGGTTGGGATTAAGAACTGATGGGGAGCAGGTGTTGATGAACGTCTCCTGAAATTTCGAGGAAGGGTACAAGTAAGGAACCGCTTACCCCATTTGACACCGTCGTCCATTTCAAGAGAGAGAGAGAGATCAGAGGTGGTAGTGCGTCCAGAATTCCTGTGGATTGGCGCACATTTCGGTTGGTCCAAGGCTTCCTCCTCAAAAATATAGCTCCACCACCACCAACTAAAATTGGCTCTCTCTCTCTCTCTCTCTCTCTCTCTCTCTCTCTCTCTCTCTCTCTCTCTCTCTCTCTCTCTCTCTCTCTCCGTTGATGCAAATGCAACTGCCCCTCATGTTTCTCCAACGGCAAGGGGCGTTTTAAGTGTGATATCCCAACATCCAAAAGCCAGTGAACTGGATCCAACGATTCTTTTTGTTTTTGTAGCATGTCTTTGCCTTTTCTTTCTTTTATTTTCCTCCTCTACGCAGCATGTGTTGTGTTGGCATTCCTTGTTCTTTGGGTTTAAACTTTAAATTAAACATTCCCTCTCTCATAAGACTGATCATGGTTAGGCAAATAAAAAACAGCCTGTGATTCCAAGTCAGTTTTATCAATCAACCCTTTCATAAAGGTTGTCTGCCACAGCCTTTTAAATAGTTTTTTTAATTTTAATTTTTTTAGTGTTTATACCAAGTGCCTCCAGCACTTGCTACAGAGGGAGGAGTGGAACACTGCAGAATACCTAAAAGGTGTCTTGTTGGACGTGGGGAACACAGTGTTCCAGGCATCACGCATCGGTCGTTTGTGTTGGGCACATGCAGCAGCATGAACAGCAGCTACCCACGGATACTGCTGTCTGCGCAATCAAACGCTTAGGGGCGTTTGAGAACCTCAGATCTCGTATTCTAGGGTTTAATGTGGCATGGAGGGTGTTGATGTGACGCGGGCCCATGCCAAATATGAGATTCCCGATTGTTTGGTTTGAGATCCTCGCTTTTTGAGAATCTCAAATACACATAGAGGCCTTAATTCAGGGAGGGGTTAAGCCAAGTATCCTTGGTTCACAGTAGGGGTGCAGGATATAGGATTAAGAACAGCCAAAAAATTTGCAAAACCTTCATCCTGGATATGACCTTGTTTGCTAGTGTTCGGGTTCCGAATGAGCGCCACGTATATAAGCACGTGGGGCTTGTATTCCCGTGTATGTCGGCATCACTTAGCATCGAAGTCCGGTGCAGTTGCAAAGACTTAAGTACCCTTTCTTGCTATGCTTGCCATGAAAGACGGTTAGAGAAAATAACAAAATTGTCCTTTATTAAAAAAAAAATGATGGTTCGAGAAAAGAACAAAAATATCTTTAATCCAGAAAGTCGAGGATGATGTTAACTCTTCAAAATCCAAACAGCGAAACGAACCTGAAGCGCTCTCTCTTTCTTTTCCGTTTGAACTTTTCGTCGTCATCTTCTTCTTCTTCCTTCTCCGCGAAACACTGTAAAACCCCCTCTCTTTCTAGAGAAGAAATTAAGGGAGGCAAAGTGTCAGCGATCCAATGGCGATCATCGTCCTCTTCCTGCTAGCAGTGACCAGAATGCTGCCCTTGTCCAGCGGGTAACCGACTGTGGCGGCCCCTCCGTCGCCTTCGAGGGACACCTACAACAGAATCTTCCTCCAGTACACCTACAACAAAGTCTTTTTCAAAGTACAATCCATCTACCCCTACATCGATAATACTTTTGATCAGAGCTATGCCTTCCAGGCCACTCTGACGCTGCTCAACACGGGTGTTCGCACCCTCAAGTCCTGGCGAGCATTCGTATGGTTCTGGCACCGCGAGGTCCTCATCTCGACCTCTAGTGTCGTGCTCTCCGATAGGACCCACCTCCCTGCCAACATCAGGAATGGCACATTCCTCTTCGGCTTCCTCGTCACGGACCTCAAGACTACCATCGGGACGGCTGGCGACTACAACCTGATCATGGAGAAGATCGTGCTCAAGGGGGCAAAGTTCGGCATCGCGATTTACGATTTACACACAGTAGCGATTTACGAAAATCGTGTAGCAAAAAAAAAATGGCAAATCGCTAAATCGAGTAGCGATTTATGAAAATCACGTAAATGGAAAATCACTAAATCGAGTAGCGATTTATGAAAATCGTGTAGCAAAAAAATGGCAAATCGCTATGCTATTTTCGTAAATCACTATATCGAGTAGCGATTTACGAAAATCGGGTAAAAAAAAAAATGGCAAATCGCTAAATCGAGTAGCGATTTACAAAGATCACGTAGTAAAAAAATAGAAAATCACTAAATCGAGTAGCGATTTACGAAAATCGCATGCAACAACAACAACTACAACTACAACTACGCCTTCATCCCAAAACAATTGGGGTCGGCAATATGAACCAAAAAAGAAAACCATTCTGGGTCTTCCACATGAATCCTTCTCCTCCAATCACAGTGATTTACGTAAAGGGTGTTACGAAAACCACATAGAAAAAAAATTTGCATAGTGAAAAAAAAAATGAAAAATCACTAAATCGAGTAGCGATTTACGAAAATCACATAGAAAAAAAAACCACAAATCGCTACGCGATGTTCACAAATCGCTAAATCGTGTTGCAAAAAAAAGAAAAGAAAATTGCAACGAGATTTTTGTAAATCGCGTAGCAAAAAAAAAAAGAAGAAATTTTATCCTTTTCTAGAATCGTCATTTCATGACACCAATGGCGGGAAAGGGTGTTACAAAAACCACGAGCAAGAAACAACTGAAGGAAACAATAAACAAGAATGATAAAACAAAACACAATGACACACAGATTTACGTAGAAAAACCTCCCCTCAAATCTGAGAGGGAGTAAAAAACCATGGTCGCCCAGAGGAAAAACTTTATTGCTCTTTTTCGATAGTTACAAGAGGGAAAGAAAAGAAAGAATTTATACAAGCCCCAAGAAAAATTTCTTCTAGGGGGCGCTGCCCCCATGGACCCCCGCCCGCTGAACGCGCAATTGGACCAGCGTCGGGAGGACCCCCCGGACCCCCCTCCTGTAAGGGCAAAAACTATGAATCAGGCTCCATAACTCATCAAGTTGAACCATGCTACAGTCAGTGGGCAGGTCAGTCGGTGCTTGATGGAGCTGTATAGGATTGTCTGCTGGATGTGCACAGAGGCAGAAAGAGAAGGGAGAGAGAGAGGGTTGATGTTCATGGCCTTCTTCAAGGGGGATTCCTTTCTAGGATAATCCTGTAGTGCAGGGACTGGGTCTTAAATAACCATCTCTGGGGTACTTAAGTCTTTGCAACAACTCCTTTTCTAGAATCATTGTTTTATGGCACCAATGGCAGAAAGGGTACTTAAGTCTTTGCAACTGCACTGAACTCCGACGCTAACTGATGCTGACAAACATGGGGATACGAGCCACACATGCTTATATACGTGGTGCTTATTGGGACCCTCAAACACGCACTGTAGCAAACAATGCATCTTTGGGGGGGGGGCATATAACCTGCTTCACTTTTGCATCCCTAGTTGTCAAACTCAAAGTAGGTTCCTCAGTTCTCAAATGTTTGATCTGAGGTCTCACTTTTTGAGAATCTCATTGAACTCAGGGTTCTTCAGCTTGACCTGGAAAGGTCAGAGCAGAGATCCTCAGTTCTCAATCTCAAAGCAGGTCCCTTGGTCCTCAGAGTGGAGGTTCTCAAACACACCCTTACTACATCAGTTCCATTCATCCTAGCCAATGTCATTTTTAGCAAGCATGCACTTTAAGCACTTTCTTTATAGCATAAACAGAGATTTAGGAGCAAAAGGATTGGATTTGTTTGGATCGCAAATCGTAACCAAATATATTATTTTTTGAATTTGGATCTCCAAATGAGAATCAAACTGTGTTTTTAGATAAGGTTAGGACTTACGTGGTCATACTCTTTTTGGATTCCGAATCTAATCTTGTTTCATATTTTCTTCCCAATCTATATTTGTGTTTCATATTTTCTTCCCAATCTATATTTGTGTTCAGATGAAATCCAAAAACTGTGGTTTTATATGTAAACTACATGTTTCGGCCTATTTTTGCCTGAATAGACAATGCTATATAAAATCCAGCTTGTCTGATTCATATCTATTTTTTATTTTAATTTGAAAAATGAGTGTATTGTATGAAAAATATGACATGTTTTCATAAATGCCCAGATGTTATTCCCCCAATGTCCAAAATCGCAAATACCCAATATCATTGTGGCCTTTTTAATCCTTGCATGTGCAAAACTGGCAAACTTTGCATGATATATCGCTCTGTTCTTTGAGTAATGCAAACAACTACTTAAAAGGAGTTCTGCACATTTTTTTCTTGTGAACATCACGAAGGTCGCATAAAATTTATATGCAAACTTTCTGTTAATCTTGAACTTCAGAATATCGCACATATGTCATGAAGTTCACACATATGTCACGAAGTTCGCAAATAATTTTATGTGAAGCTCATTTTACTCTCAATCTTCGAAACAAATAAAAAAACTCATGAAGTTCGCATAAAATTTATGTGCGAACTTCATGAGTATAAAAAACAGAACTCCATAATCCAAAATTTTTAGAGTTAATTGTGGTCTCCAACTAGTAGTCCCCATCCTGCTTCTCGGCGAAGAATTTTCCAGCAACTATACCATTAACTATTTTCATGGGACTTCATCCTCAAGTATTTTGAAATCTTCGATGATATTTTACTTTTCTGGTAAGCATATATTTAACTGTTGAACCAATTATTTTTTTTTAAATACAATTTGTTTGAAACACGTTTAACGATGACATATTATGGATGTTTATATGTATATATTTATTTGTGTTAGGTTGTTGTTGATCTTTTTTGTCTGTTTCCCTTTGTTTACCATTTAGGGTTGACTATGTTTAAGGGTTTTTCATAGATGTATATATATGTATATATGGATGTCTTTTTCTCATATGCTATTTTATGAAGGTAAATGATATATGTTGTGTGGTTGTTATACACACATAACGATGGCTTCTGAAAAGGTTAAAATATACTACTGTAGCAATGATCACCCTACTTGGAGGTCTATACTGGTTTCCAAAAACTATAGTTATAAGGAATTTGTAACTCAGATATATGAAAGAGTCAATTAACCTTCAGTATAGAGGAGATGCCAAATTAGATGGCTAGTATTTATGGATAGATTTCTTAGATGATGATGCCGTAGAATCCATGTTATTTAGTGGTAACGTTTACGTAGTTGCTTGCAAAATTAAAGAAAAAGTTATTGCTTTGGGAGTTGAACAAGAAGCAGTTAATGAATGGAATGATGGGTATCCTTCAGACAAAAATCCACAGTCACGGTTGTTGTAGATGCCTTATATGCACTCATAGTTCCTCGTTGACCTTATTTGTGTTATCGAGAAGGCCACCTTGATTCTATAACATCTCTTTCAACATACATATTTTGTCTAGTACAAGAGCTAACTAAGATTCTACTGTGAAATTAGTCATTCTCTACTTCACAACATTCTCCTCCTTCAGAGTCGTACCTGTGTTTTATGGGGCCTGAGTCGGAGGGAAAAAATGGCCCCCCTATTAATAGTAGGAGTTCGGGGGCGGCGCCACAAAATTTTTTTTAAAGAATCAAAATAACAATAAAGTTTGCATTCACATTAAACAAATATAATATTCCAAATATTTATATTATATTAAATAAAAATGTATAAAATATTTATATAAACTACCTAAACAATACTTATTGGCCTTAAAAATGGGCCCCTAAAATTTTTTTGGGCCCAGGGGCCCTGAGGCCCAAGCCTCATTGGCCTCTTTACAGGTCCGGCTCTGTCCTCCTCCTCTTCAATGAACCTCTTTGCGGAGGGACTGACTGGAACCTGTTGGAATACAACAAGTATATCCCCATCATCGGTGACACGTACCATAGATGACAAGCCGATGTCTTTGTCACCGTTGTGTCACTCTTCAGTTTCGAATATGAATAAAGTGAGGTAATCTTTTGTCTGATTCTTTGTTTGCAACAAAACGGATTTGGATACGATGCAAAGAAAATGAGGTTGCTGAACAAACCCAAATTGTCAGACCACTCGGCTAGACATTTGACGCTCAACTTCATTATGTTGTGCAACCAAATATCCATCCTCGTGATGTCCTTCGCTCCCTCAACCACATCGGCATTCTCCTCCTCCACCATCGCATCTTCATATGTGCACCACTTTACCTATAGAAGGTCAGATAATTCATGGTTAGTCATATATCACATTATGTTTCAGAAAGTATGAAAAAACATCAATAAACTCATATCTACCTTGCTCGGCTTACATCTCTGAATTTATTCATATGTTAGAATCATGTTTTAGAAACTTCTATCTATTTTATAAATTAGCCATGTGACATGATGACTCATCAATCTTCTACCAATCATCTCTTCGCTACGCGATCGATAAAATATAACAACACATGAAAATTCACGTACACAATCACACATTGAAGACCTTATAGTGGTTATGTGCTCCCATATCCAAACCTGTAAGGATTAATACACAATATAGTAATCAATAAATTAAAATAATATTTGATTAATACATAGAAATAAATATCTCCAACAATACCAATATTTTTGTCATGTTTTTTCTTTCACTCACGCTATTCAAACTTACATTTAAGTGTACAAGTGAGGTTGTGCCTCATGCATATTGATTGACGCTATTTATGTCATGTAAAAATTGCATGTATGATGCATGAATCAACTTTTCACTAGTGTTGATAAATAAGCATATCTCAAAGAACTAGGACAATAACGCTCTCACTTTATTCTCCACCCAACTATTGGTCTTCCCTCCCATATACGGTCACTTCTCCATCTTGCCCCTCCCCCCCCCCCCCCCCTTCTTGGGGATAAAAAGGTCCCTTAGCTATGGCAACTTGATCATTTCTTGGTCGAATGCATCATCTTTTGCTCTAAAATGAATATCACATAAATGCTTGAAATATCCCCACTGATGTTTATTCATTGGATCCCCATGGCACTTTAATCTAGTAATTCATGTCACGTCTTTCAACGTGATGGTCATCTTAAAATCTTCAAAATAAAATATGTTGGTTGCTAGATTCCATAACTGCACAATGGCCTCTAAGAATGACAGATGTTTCATAGTGAAATCTTGAAGAATTGTCAAAAATGCATTCCATACAACAATTCCTTCTTTTCCTCTGTTAGTCTTATATACCACTGGTGTGCTTGGAACCAGTAGAACCGGTGAGAGTGGGATGATGGATCTTTTGAATCTTTTTACCGTGAATCCTGCAATCATAATTAATTTTGTTAGAATTAGTCAAATGAATCATTTTGCAGAATATATATAACAGTTTACATATTGTACTATAAGAATCAAACTAGTTATCCTAACATGTTTCATACATACATGAATCAATAAGAAAATTGAAAGTGTTGTAGGATCGATGCAACAAGCACCATAGGGGGGGTGAATAGTGCTTTTAAATAACGTCTTTGGAATTTTGAAGGATTTTGAGATTCACAAAACAATCACACAAAGAACACAAGAATTTATCCTGGTTCGGTCTTCCAGACCTACATCCAGTCCCCAAGCAAAACTCGCTTGAGATTTCTACTATCAACCTTGTGTAACCACAAAAGCATACAGATCAAATCTGATCCCACTTTCAGTAACAACCCTACTGAAAGCAAACAACTCCTTTAAACCAAAGAGTCCTTTCCTTTTATAGAAAAATGAAATAATCAACTTACAATCAACCTACGAGCCCTTCTTATGAATGCAAATGGAATGCAATTGACTTTTAAGGTCGTTGAAATACTCAACTCATGAATTCACTGTCTCTCAAAGGAATTTGAGTAAAAAATTAGAGTGAAAATATCAAGTGAGTGAGAAAACGAATACTTGAATGAATAGGAGTGAAAAACAAATAATTCGATCTTTGTAAATTCAATGTAATTCGATTGGATTCGGTGTTTTTGAGTGTGGAATGCACTCATATTTATAGTTGAAAGATTCCATACGTTGAGGGTATGAAAGGGTGTCAAAACAGTCACTTTTGAACGGTCAATTCATTTGAAAAATGTAAAGACACACCTTTTAAAAGTTACAGAAAAAATAGCAAAATTAGTCGACTAGAACAATAGTTAGTCGACTGAAATCAAATATTAGCAGACTGACAGTTATCATCGGTCGACTAATGTGTTTAACAAAGCCATTTAAAAATCTTAAGTTTGAAACTTAGTCGGCTAAAGAAAAGTTAGTCGACTGATAAAAATCATCAGTAGACTGAAAAACTTTCAGTCAATTGCTGCTAATTTTTTCTGAAAACACACATTCTGTTCGGTCGACTAGGAAAACCTTCAGTCGACTACTGCTAAATTTTCCAGAAAACAAGCATTCTGTCTGGTGGACTAAGAGTCGATTAGTCGACTAATTCAAAAAGTTGACATTTTGCCTTAAAAAATTGGCACAAAAAAGTTGGTCGACTGGTGAGTCTGTTGGTCAACTAATAAACATGAAAAATTAAGTAAAGAGTTTTCTAAAACAATTTTCATGAAGGGTTCTTTTAGAAAAGTTTTTCTAAAGACTTTTTAGGTGAAATGCAATTGAAATATGCACTCTAAGTAAGGCTCTTACAAGAATCTAAGACATTTAACTAAATTTACATTTACGCATATGTCTTCAAAGATTCTTCATTGAATTATTCAATTCTTGTCATCTTTCCTTATTGCCTTAGCTGAAATGCAGCTGATTCACTTGTTCATCATCAAAATCTAATTCTGAAAATGTCATATACGGCTTCGTTGTCGTAACAATCTCCCCTTTTTTTATGATGAAAAACTAGTCAAATATGGAGTATTTAGATGCATAGATGGAGATTTTACTCCCTTATCAATATGCTGCAAAACATAAGAAGTTAGCATAATCAATGCATATATATCACATATTGATTATTTTGCATTTGCATCATTACTTCATGCATTTCTATTTCTTTTTCATGAAATTGGTATCAAGTTCTTATGCAATTTTCAATACTTTCTCATGCAATTTCCATGTTTGTCTTTTTCTCTCCCTTTGTCATAATCAAAATGAGTAAGTGCAGTCATAGCATAAGCAAAATGCAAATTCAAGTTCAAGTTCAAAATATTACAACCCAGAAATGATCAAAGTTCATGAAAAGTAATGTTGTTTTATCAAAGCAATAACAGTAAACAAAGTTCAAGAAAAATGTTAGTCTTAAAAATTTTCAAGTAAAACAAAAATTTCAAAAAAAATTATAAGTCTAATAATGAGCAAATACCAAGTTCTCTCCTAATTCGAATAAAATCTTCATTTTTAAGTGGTTTAGTGAAGATATCGGCATGTTGTGCATTAATGAGTATAAAATTTAAAGAAATATCTCCTTTTAACACATGATCTCGTAAGAAATGATGTCTTACTTCAATATGCTTAGTTTTTTAGTGCTGAACAGGATTTTTTAAGAGATTTCTAGCACTAGTGTTATCACAATAAATAGTTGTTGTGGAGTAATTCAAACCAAAATCTTTTACGGTTTATTTCATCCATAAAACTTGTGAACACATTAAACTAGCCACTATATATTCAACTTTAGTTGTTGAAAGTGTCACTGAATTTTGCTTTTTACTAAACCAAGAGACTAAGGAATGTCCTAAGAAATGACAAGTTCCACTAGTACTCTTACGATCAGATTTTGTTCCAGCAAAAGTTGCATCACTATATGAAACTAAATCGAAAGAAGATGATTTTGGGTAAAACAAACCCAAATCTAAAGTATCTTTCAAGTATCGAAGAATTTGTTTTACTGCAATTAAGTGAGATTCCTTCAGATTGACTTGAAATCTAGCACACATACAAACACTAAACATTATATCAGGTCGACTAGCAGTTAAGTATAATGGAGATCCAATCATACCTTTGTAGAGTTTAATATTTACAGTTTTACCATTTTCATCTTTGTCAAGAGAAGTAGTTGTGCTCATAGGATTTCTTCTTGATTTCGATGAGTCCATGCCAAATCTTTTAAGAAGTTCTTTTGTATACTTGACTTGGTTGATGAAGATTTCTTCTTCAGTTTGCTTTATTTGAAGTCCAAGGAAGTAGTTCAATTCGCCCATCAAGCTCATTTCAAACTCTTCCTACATAGCTTTAGCAAATTCTTTACAAAGAGAATCATTAGTAGAACCAAATATTATGTCATCAATATAAATTTGCACAATAAGAATGTCTGAATTAAGATATTTAATAAATAAAGTGGAGTCTACCCGACCAATGGAAAAACTACATTGTTCTAAAAAATTTCGTAGTCTTTCATACCACACTCTTGGTGCTTGTTTGAGTCTGTACAAAGCTCTTTTTAATTTATAGACTTTTTCTGGATATTTATCATTTTCAAAGCCTAGAGGTTGCTCTACATAAACTTCTTCATTGATGTATCCATTTAAGAATCCACTCTTAACATCAATTTGATATAACTTAAAATTCATGTAACTAGCAAAAGCAAGCATCATATGAATTGACTCTAATCGAGCCACTGGTGCATAGGTTTCATCAAAATCTATGTCTTCTTCTTTATTATAGCCTTGTGCTACTAGCCTTGCTTTGTTTTGAATGACTTCATCATTTTCGTTCAGCTTATTTCAGAAGACCCATCTTGTTCCAATTACGGGATGATCCTTTGGTCTATCAACTAGATCCCATACATCATTCCTAGTAAATTGGTTGAGTTCCTCAGACATGGCTAAAAGCCAAAATTCATCATCACAAGCCTCATTGATATTCTTTGGTTCTATTTTTTATATGAAAGTAATATTTGCAATATGTTTTTCCAATTGCCTTCTAGTTTGGACACCACTCTTTATTTCTCCAATAATCTGCTCATGTGGATGATTAGGAACTTCTTTCCAAACCAGTGGAAGAGAAATATTTTCTTGAGAAGTGCTCTCTATCAAAGGTTCTCCTTGAAGTATGACTTTTTCTCCTTCGCTTAGAGGTATAACCTGCTCACAATTCTCATCAAATGCAATATGTAAGGATTTTTCAATGCAAAATGTTCTTTTATTAAAAACATGATAAGCTTTGCTTCTAGAAGAATATCCAAGAAATATTGCTTCGTCTGATTTTGAATCAAACTTATCAAGATCATCTTTGGTATTTAACAAAAAACATTTACTACCAAAAATTTTGAAATATGAGATCTTTGGTATACGATCATAATATAATTCAAAACATGTTTTATGTAAAAATGGTCGAATGAGAACACGGTTTAGAACATAACATGTTGTATTTACTACTTCAGCCTAAAAGTATTTTGGTAAATTTTTATCTTGAAGCATGGTTCTAGCACATTCTTGCAAAGTTCTATTCTTTCTTTCAATAACTCCATTTTGTGGAGCCGCTCTAGGAAAAGTAAAGTTATGAGATATACCATGTAAATCACAAAACTTTAGAAAATATTCATTTTCAATTTCACCACCATGATCACTACGAATTGTAATAATAGATGTAGATTTTTCATTTGTAATTCTTCTACAAAGTTTAGAAAATTCAGAAAAGCATCATTTTTGTTTTTAAAAAAAATCACTCAAGTAAATCGAGAATAATCATCTACTATAACAAGAGCATATTTACTACCATTCAAATTTTGAATTCTAGATGGTCCAAATAGATCTAAATGTAAAAGTTCAAGAGGACGCTTTGTTGAAATTATATCTTTCGCTTTGAAAGAACTCTTGATTTGTTTACCCATTTGACAAGCATCACATAAATGATTTTTTTTAGAACGAAAATCAGAAATTAAGCATGAATCATGTTCAAAAGAAATGAGAAAACCTTTATCACATAATTGACTAATGGATAATAAATTATGCATTAAACCATCTACTAAAAGAACATTTTCTATCAAGGGAAATTTTGGATTACCAATGTTACCAATACTGATTATTTTTCTCTTGTTATTGTCACCAAAGGTGACGGTTCCTCCATCCTTACTTTAGAGGGTAAAAAATAACTCCGGCCTTTCAGTCATATGTTTGGAACAACTGTTGTCCAAGATTCATTTGCTCCTTATTTTGTGTACCTATAACAAAGTTGGAAGATAAAGCATTTGACCCCTTTTTATTTTCGGGTCTATGAACGTTAGTCTTAGGAACCCATATCTATTTGAATTTTGGTTTCCTTTGAGAATAAATATTCTTTCCATAAAAAGATTTAACATTTCTAGAATAATCATGTCTAGGCTTATAAGTTTTATAAGTACCGTGATTAAATGCATTTCTATTATGACTAGAAAATTGAGTTTTTTTAACCAATGATTGAGAATTTTGACTTTGATTCTTTACTATATAATTTGGTCTATTTTGATTATCAAAGAAACTGTATCTCAATCCGGTTTTATTAACAGAGCATCTTTGAGAACCAATAAGTCTTTCTAGATTTTCTTGTCCATTAGTAAACTTGGTCACTATAGAAAGAAGATCATTTGATTTTTCTTTCAGATTTGATATTTCTTCTTGTAAGATTTTGGTTCTAATTCCAATTTCTTTTATCTCAGATGCTTGACAAGAGTTTTCCTTCTTGAGATCTTCTATCTCTTAAAGTAACACTTTGTTTTGAGAGTCAAGAGTTGAATTTTTTGTTTTCAACTCTTTGTTTTTAGAACTTAGACTCTTAAATTTAGCATATAAATCATTAAATGCTTCTAATAAATCATCATACTTAAATTGACTTACCAAGTCTTCTTGTGCTACAAAGCACATATTGGTGACTTTTTCATTTGATTCTTCATCAGAAGAGGAGTCACTATCAGCCCAACTTGCTTAAAATGCCTTTTTCTTCTTGAATTGATCCTTGGGCTTGATTTTGAGAAGAGAACAATCTTTCTTGATGTGTCCTGCCTTTTTGCAGTTAAAGCACTTGACTTCATTAGGATTGGAAGAATCAGTTTTCTTTACCTTTCTTTGAAATCTTCCATTTTTTATGAATCTTTTGAATTGCGTTGCGATGAGAACAATATCTTCATCTTCTTTTGAATCTTCAGAGTCAGAAATAGCCTTGAAAGCAAGAGATTTCTTCTTAGGTTCTTGTTCTTGTCTATCATGAAGTTGGACTTCATATGCCATTAAGTTGCCAACCAAATCTTCAAGAGAAATGGTGTTTAAATCATTTGCTTCCTCTATTGTTATGGTTTTTCTCTCACATTCAGGAGTTAACACCTTAGATTTTTTTTAACTAAATCCACTTGCGAATATTCTTTTCCAAGGGATTTTAAAGTGTTAGTAATATCGATCATTCTTGTTATCATGTCCAATATAGACTTATTTTGCTTCATTTTAAACAATTCAAATTTATGAACTAAAGAAGCAATCTTAGATTCCTTTACCTTTGACATACCTTCATGCGTAACGAGAAGCGTATGCTAAATTTCATTTGTTGTAGAACATTGAGAGATGCGATTGAATTCTACCTTGTCAACGACACAATATAGCACATTCATAGCTTTGGCGTTTAGTGAAGCAGTCTTCTTTGCTTCATCGGTCCATTGGCTGAAATCAATTGATGGTGCTTCGTACTCTTTTGAAACAACTCTTCAAATTTTGAGATCCATAGATTGTAAGAATATTGTCATTCTCACTTTTCAATAGTCATAGTTTGATCCATCGAAGAAAGAAGGACGAACTGAGGAGCATCCTTCTTTGTACTAAGAAGACGATGTTGTTGTCATGCTAGAGATGATAAAATCATGATATAGCAAACCTTGCTCTGACACCAAATGAAAGTGTTGTAGGATCGATGCAACGAGCACTAGAGGGGGGTGAATAATGCTTTTAAATAACGTCTTTGGAATTTTGAAGGATTTTGAGATTCGCAAAGCAATCACACAAAGAACACAAAAATTTATCCTAGTTCGGTCTTCCAGACCTACATCCAGTCCCCAAGCAAAACCCGCTTGAGATTTCCACTATCAACCATGTGTAACCACAAGAGCATACAAATCAAATCTGATACCACTTTTAGTAACAACCCTACTGAAAGCAAACAACTCTTTTAAACCAAAGAGTCCTTTCCTTTTACATAAAAATAAAATAATCAACTTACAATCAACTTACGAGCTCTTCTTATGAATGCAAATGGAATGCAATTGGCTTTTAAGGTCGTTGAAATACTCAACTCGCGAATTCACTCTCTCAAAGGATTTTGAGTGAAAAATTGGAGTGAAAATATCAAGTGAGTGAGAAAACGAATACTTAAATGAATAAGAGTGAAAAGCAAAGAATTCGATCTTTGTAAATTCAATGTAATTCGATTGGATTTAATGTTTTTGAGTGTGAAATGCACTCATATTTATAGTTGAAAGATTTCATATGTTGAGGGTATAAAAGGGTGTCAAAACAGTTACTTTTGAACGATCAATTCGTTTGAAAATTGTAAAGACACACCTTTTAAAAGTTACAGAAAAAATAGCAAAATTAGTCGACTAGAACAGTAGTTAGTCGACTGAAATCAAATATTAGCAGACTGACAGTTATCGTCGGTCGACTAATGTGCTTAACAAAGCCGTTTAAAAAACTGAAGTTTAAAACTTAGTCGGCTGAAGAAAAGTTAGTCGACTGATAAAAATCATCAGTAGACTGAAAAACTTTCAGTCAATTGCTGCTAATTTTTTCTGAAAACACACATTTTGTTCGGTCGACTAGAAAAACCTTCAGTCGACTGCTGCTAAATTTTCCAGAAAACAAACATTCTGTCTGGTCGACTAAGAGTCGATTAGTCGACTAATTCAAAAAGTTGACATTTTTGCCTTAAAAAATTGGCACAAAAAAGCTGGTCGACTGGTGAGTCTGTTGGTCAACTAATAAACATGAAAAATTAAGTAAAGAGTTTTCTAAAATGATTTTCATGAAGGGTTCTTTTAGAAAAGTTTTTCTAAAGACTTTTTAGGTAAAATGCAATTGAAATATGCACTCTAAGTAAGGCTCTTACAAGAATCTAAGACATTTAACTAAATTTACATTTGCACATATGTCTTCAAAGATTCTTCATTGAATTCTTCAATTCTTGTCATCTTTCTTTATTGCCTTAGCTGAAATGCAGCTGATTCACTTGTTCATCATCAAAATCTAATTCTGGAAATGTCATATACGGCTTCGTTGTCGTAACAAAAATAATAGTTCATGATTCACGCATACACATGTGGGTTAATATTGGCTACTAATGAAGGTACAATACTAATGAGCTAGAAATCATCCATGCAAGTTGTATTGATTCAATCTAACCACATAGATGTGTTCAACATGATTTGTTTGCTAAGGATTAAGCCTTGAATCATGTTTTTCTAATGTAAAAATATGATCTTTTAAGTTCTAAAATTTTGGTACATTGTGGGCCATTGATTTTTAACCCCTTTAAAAACATAATTACTTGTCATAATTATATGATTCAAAACTAGTTTTTACTAAAAAAATCATGTAGATCACATCTATGTGGTTAGATTGAGTCGATACAACTTATACCTATGATGTCTAGCTCATTAGTATCATACCTTCATTAGTAGCAAATATTAACCTTATATATATATATATATATATATATATATATATATATATATATATATATATATATATATATATATATATATATATATAGCATTTTAAATATTGAATCAAACTTGAAGATAAATATATGATTGATACCTATCTAGTAGCAACAGACCTTGTCCCCCACTGCAGCATCTTCTTCAGAGCTTACACTTTCTCATCTAAGATGAGATGCTCTAACTCATGAGGTTAATACCTTTTATGATCGGTCAATGCACTTTCCATCTCAGCTTTAACATCCTCCTCAACATCAGAAATAGCCACAAGACCCTGGGATACATTTACTTTTTAAAACTCACCCTTAGGTTTCTCATCTTCCACTTGGTGATGTACCTTTATCTTCATCTCGCCACTGGCACTACAGCTAACTGCATCTCTAGCCTTATCTATCCAGGCATTTAGGTTTGCAGCAACATCAAAGTGAGTCAATAGACCACTCTTCTTTGCCACTGAGTGACCCTCTCGCTCTTTTGATACTTTCAGGATGAAAGACAAGATTGTGACCACAAATCCTTCAACTTTTTCCATACATTCCTTCTTAGATATGGACTACTGTGAAACAACTAGCTGTTGTTTGGCCAACTTGTTTTTTTTATTTTTTTGCTGAGTGTTTGAGCATAATTTTTTGAGTTTATGAAGGGTACTTTTCTATAAAAAATGTCGGACACCCAAACTCTTGGCATTGGATGTGGTTCCCTCTCTATCCATGAGTCAAGCAAGCTCCTTGTTTTATAGTATCATTCATGAGCCAATTTTTATTTTTTCTGTTGTGCACTAACAGTAGAAGATGATACAGGTGTAGACCCCTCCGACATAGTCCTCTCAGTTTGCATATTGTGTTAAACAAATTAAGAATTTTCTATAATATCAAGACATGAAATATAGGTAAACAAACATGTAGATAAAAAATCCAAATCGTTAAGAAAACAACAAAAAAAGACAATCATTGTGCCAACATACCATGTTTATTATCCTAGATCAACAAAACATAAACAATAAAACTAGAGAATGAAATAGAAGCATATGAATCGTCAAAACAAATGGAGAAAAATTGTGTTTAAAAAAGAATAATTGGTTCAACAGTTAAATTTGTGCTTACCGAAAAAATGCAGTAAAAAATTATAAAATAGTTGCCAGAAAATTTACCATCGAGAAGCAGGTTGAGGACTACATATAACCCTAAAAAATTCTGCGAAAAGATTATGGGTTGCGGTGTTTCAATTTTTATACTCATGACATTCGCACATAAATTATCTACGAACTTCATGAGTTTTTTGCAATGTTTCGAAGTTTGAGCAAAGTTTGCACATAAATTTTATGCGAACTTCATGAAATATGAGCGAAATTCATGCGTTTTTGCGATGTTTTGAAGATTGAGAGTAAAACGAGGTTCGTATAAAATTATTTGCGAACTTCATGACATATGTGCGATATTTCAAAGTTCAAGATTAACATAAAGTTCGCACATAAATTTTATGTGACATTCGTAATGTTCTCAAAGGAAAAACATGCAAAACTCTTTTTAAGTGGTTGTTTGCATTACCTGAGGAGCAAAACGATATATCGCTAGAAGTTCACAGTTTTGCACTTACAAGAGCTAAAAAGCTAATAATGAAGTTGGGTATTTACGATTTTGGACATTGAAAGAATAGCGGAAATTGCAAAGCATTTCTGAAATCAGGTCGTATTTTTTGTACAGTACGATCATTTTTTTATTTTAATTCACATTCGAAGTAACTGGTTAAATTCAAATCTAATTTTTAATCAATATGGTCTGGCTCATGCCTTATCCATTTTCAACCCTAGAAAGAATTGCAAAGCCATTCCATTATTTCTGTCACAGCCTTCCAAGAAAGTTTTGGTCCACTTATCGCTGCATTCCTTATTGCAATCAAGTTTTTTCTTGCTTACTATTGCATTTTTTATTGGATAATCCAAGGGAAAACACAAAGCCCCCTTGCATTCCTTATACCTGGTATTATAGACATTTTTGCATTTTTGCAGTATATAAAAATAGTTAAATTGAATAGGTGTTGCCCTTATTAGTCATGCAAGTTATGGTAGGATCCATAGATCGACTGGCATAGAAGCAAAAAAACAAAACAAAACTAGGGGATCAAAGGAAGGGTCTTGTGGGTGCCCACAAGAGGATTCGAACTTGGGGTAGGGGAGACTTCCATATACACAAGGCCATGCGGGCAACCCCTTAGGGCAGGAGCTCTTGTATTATAAGACATGCAGTAGCCAGTTTTTGTCATCAATCTTTTTTATTGTGTGTTGCTGCAAATTGCTTGCTACAGTGCATTATATAACCAATGCTTCTCATTCTCAAACCCACAATATGATATTACGCGTCTGAAATAGGGTTGTCAATGGGTTGGATACCCGACCCATCAGGGCATACCGGACCCAGCCTAAATAACAAATTGTCGGGTTTGAGTACGTGTTTTTTCGGGTCACCAAAATGAAATCCCAATCCCGGATCCTTATAATTTCAAAAGTTTACTTTTATGAAGAATACACATGAAACACTCGAGTTGGTTCGAGTATCCAACAAAAAGGCCGGATCGGGTTGGGTATATGGAAAAAATCATAACCCAAACAAGGTGGCATATTGCTGGGGTCGGGTTCGAGTCAACCCGACTAATATTTAGGTCGGTACTTTTTATGCCCATTGTCAGGAATTTGGGTTCTGATCAGGTCGGATACCCTCTAAAAACCCAAACCATCACTACAGGAAAAAAGGGTTTTACTGACTCAGCGTTTGCGCATTTATTGGTCCAATCGCTGCACCAGAAATCGTGCTAGTGAAAGCCCCGCTGGTAAAGGCTTTCACTGGCGAAAATTGCAATCGTTTTCACACTCGCAGATTCAGCGCCAGTGAAAATCATTTCACTGGTGCATGCAATCTATAGGTGATCAATGCGCAAAAAATGAGCAGAAAAGCAAAAAAAAACATCTTTTTTGCGCATTTTTTGAGCCCCTTAGCGATGCTTGCTAAAGGTCCCAGTTTCGGTTTGACCATTAGCTATGCTTCAAAACGGTGCTAAAAGCCAAGCAAGGGCACATGCAGATTTTATTTTTGTGCTTTTAAAGGTGTTTCAAAGCACCACTAAAGGTCCCAGCGGAACTGGGACCTTTAGCGGTGCTTTGAAAGCGTCGTTAAAGGGTTCTTTTTGCATTTTTTGCATGATTTTTTTTCATGCTGACCGTCCATCATGAGAGCGATGGACAGTCAGCGCGCTTGAGCTCGGGTTGATCACCTACTAAATGGCATTTTCCCACCTAGAACATTAGCGGACCGCTAATTCCTATAGATGGACGTTGGACGCCCATCCGACGTCTTGCCCATCCACTGTTATGGGTTCCAAAAGTCCCACTTGGAATGAAGTATATAGCAACCCGTATCATCAAACATATAAAGTGTTTGATGATACGTCAGACGAAACATTGTCGTTGATCACACTCAATCAAACAGCGATGCTTCGTTGTATTTTTTTTTTTGGGCTCTTGTGACTATTAGCGGCGGTCTTGACCACTAAATCTTTGGCAGAAAATAGAGAATTAGCGATAGTTCAAAACCTCGCTAATTCTTGTTTATTCGAAAAAAAAATAACACTTGGGGTTACACCACGTATTCGATTGAGTTTGAGTGATTATATATATATATATATATATATATATATATATATATATATATATATATATATATATATATATATATATATATATATATATATATATATATATATATATATATCGGGTCAATATTTGGTTCTAAGGCACAAAATTATTGAGCATATCTCCCCCTTTTTTTCATGTTTAGTTTTCTTTGCATATCAGACCTGATGGATGGTCATCTGCAATGTTTGTTTAGTAGAAAATGAGTTTCCAGTAATGCTATTGTGACATGTAAGTAGGCTTTTTAAAGCCTTCAAAAATCATCAGCCCACAATGCACTAAAATTTCACAACTTAAAAATTAAATTTTCAAATCTAACTAACATGATTTAAAGTTTGATCTTATACAACAAACCATGTTGGACACATTTATGTAGTAAAATTGAGTCAATAAAGATTGAACATATGATTTTCAACTCAATAGTTTGATGCCTTCAATAGCACCATTAACATATAGGGTCTCTCTCTCTCTCTCTCTCTCTCTCTCTCTCTCTCTCTCTCTCTCTCTATATATATATATATATATATATATATATATATATATAGGAAAAGGCCGTAACAGTCATGTCGGACGTGCAAGGCGCATTCAAGTTAAAAACATGCCTCTTTTAACTTGAATTTTTTTCCGCTGTTGATCTTTGTGCAATCAGTCGCCAAAAAATAGTCCATTAACAATAGACGATTTGCTAGTCCACTGTCATGGGCTAATATATATATATAAAGGGAGTAGTGTCGGATGTCCCAACTGTGGACAGAAGGGTCAGACGAACCCTGCCGCTGATCGCATGCGCGATCAACGGCAAAAATTTCTTTTTCGCTGAAATGGCGTCGAAACCGCCGCTAAAGGATATTTCAGTAAAAAAACGCGTGATTTGCATGTCAGACGCTGTTCGATATTTCTGGTGACCGGCAGTACTTCCTTCCCTGTGTATATAATTAACATGGATTATTTCAGGCACAAGCTGGGCTCGACTAAACACTAACACAAGCGATCCGAGTTTGATATGTTATTTTTGGGTATGAATCCTTTGAGTAAAAACTGAATATGCATTCTGATTATATTCAGATCCGTTCAATCAGATTACTTTTGGATTAAGGTTAAACTTGGATCTGCATTTTAAGTCAGATCCAGAGTTGATCTAAAACAAAATCCAAACCGATTGCATTTTTTTTACATGTAAATAGCACGCTTTTGTTCTATTTTTTTGCATCCAGTATTACCAACCATAGTATTTTGGATTCAAATTTAACCTTACCTCCTCGGATCTGATTTGGATTCAGATTTGGATCTACTGTTTAAATTTCGGGTTCAAATCTGGAAAGATCTGGCCCGAATCCGACCCGTTTGCAAACCCTAGAGTATGTATTAAGCAATTTTCACGGAAGACAGGCGGTACAGGAAGAGGGAGACCCTTGTGATCTACATTATAGGTTAGAGAGAGAGAGAGAGAGAGAGAGAGCGCAATGGCGTCTAGGGTTTCTTCGAAGGGCAAAGGGAAGTCGGCGAAGTTTCTGAAGGGATCGGAGGGCGGATCGACGACCAAGTGCGTGAAGGAATGGACTACGTGGGCAATGAAGAAGGCCAAAGTGATCACCCACTACGGCTTCGTCCCTCTCATAATCATCATCGGCATGAATTCCGAACCTAAGCCCCAGATTTCTCAGCTATTGAGCCCCGTATGACACGAATTAAACGGTGGCCACATTGCAAACTTTTTTCGAATTCTCCCTTTTAGTGTATGCCATCGTGATGTATGTTGGTTCTCTTGACAAGGATTAATATGGGAACCAACTAGTCATTTGTGATTGATGGTTTGGTGTTTTAGGTCCGCTTCCATTGACATGTTTTATGATATTGATTATAATTTTCAGTGAAATAGTTTTCCTTTACAATTGGTTTTGAGTATTTGGAACTTGTCGGATGATCAATGGTTGTGTATATAAAAGAATCTGTTTTTTTTTTCTGCAAATGGTGTTTGGTGTATTGCCTCTTCTTTTGAAGACACATAATTTTGGAGAGAGCTTGTTTGCATATGTAGGACTTTCGATTGGGTTCATTGCCATGTAGTAGATTTCAACTCCTGCGTAATGGTATGCTTGAGCAGTTTCAGTAAATTGAATATCTTCCAATGGAAGAACATGAAGTGTTTGTCTTTATTTTATCTGAGAATACGGTGGTATGTTATATGCTCTGCTGGTTATGTGATGGTCTCGTGGCCTATGTCTTGATTGAAAAGCCGATTTAGGGATCAACTACAGCACTGCACTGAACATACATGAAGTGTAGTAGCCAGAATTTCACCATAAAAAACACCTTTTCATTTTCCTGACCAATCTCAGAGATATGGAGAGTTGAGTTACATTGCTGACCCTCTTTATGCACTGGAACCAGCTGAAAAGATTGCCACATGTTATCATTATTTTTTTTCTTCTTCACTTTCTTTACTTACAAAATGGTTTGGAGATGGGCTATGACCATGTGATTGATGGTTCAGCCAATTTTATTCCCATAGCAAACATCTGATTTTTGTGAAAAACTGGATGAAGCCTGGCCTTATTCCGGACTAAAGTTAGCTTCTAGCAAGTGAACAATGAGAGTGCCCCAAGGGGGGTTTGGCGTAGTGGGGTTGGGCCTTGGCTGCTAAAGGGGCAGTCAAGGTTCGATTCCCATGGGCATCACCCCTCTGCGGAAGCCAACGCTTAGCATAGGCCCCGGGGGGTCCATCATTTTAGGATTTAGGGGAATAGAGATGGAAGTTTTTTTTTTTCACTGATTAGGAGAGACATTTCAACTTAACAAAATTACAATAAGAAACACTGTAGACATATGTCAAGTGTTGTGGTTCTATATAAACTTCTCCAAGGATTAAGATTAAAGGATGAACATGGTAAGTTGAATATCTGTTAAGCTTCATGTTTTGCAGCCTAATATATGCATATCTAACTTATGCATAGGTCCTACGAGACATGACAGAAACTATCAGGTATATTTTCATTCCTCTCTTTGGACAAGGAGGTATTTATTTTAGAATCCACAGTTGCATGACATATCTCTCGATATGTGACATTACTTATAATACCACTATATCTTATGGGTGTCGGAAGAAATTGCGTAGTTTATAACTGCTTCAGGATATTGCTGATGAGCCAGCTCGTACATACTTTGGAACCAACCTACAGTTAGTCCTATGTGTGGTGGAGTTGATAATGCATTGAATGATCATATAAAGGTTATTTGCATGATATGACACTTAACTGTTGCAAGTTATTTACCTGTAAGCCTTGTTGATTGTTGACGTTCTAACCTTGCATGAAATAGCATCTCTATGGACACTCTCCTAGTCGTTAACATATGCATGTCTGAAGTTCCATGTTTTCGTAGCATGCAGAAAATTCCTCATCATGTCATGATGAGAAGTGGACAGGATAGTGCATAAAAAATTGGAAGATATCAGTCTTTATCCTGTTCTATTTTAGCTAATAACTGGAAATCTAGATTCTGATTGAGAAAGCTTATGTAGCTGTCTAAAATCCATGAGTGAACTCAATTTTGCAGTTCTACAGATGCAAATTTTGGTTTTCATATGTTTCTGGTGTTGATGTAGGAGGCACATAAATTTATTGGTTTCATCTAGAACTTTTAATGATTTAGAATTTTATCTGGTAAAACCTTCTTTATGGATCAGCAAATTATTCGTGGATTTGATGAAGGCTGCACTGGGATTGAGCTCATAATTATTTGTGGGGTATTCTGGATTTAGTCTGCTGATATAGCTGCATTTGGCAGAGGAATGCCCACCTTTCATAGAAAATAAAAGCGAGGTTCTGCTAAATCACTCTCCTTGTACAGCATGGTTGTACTTAACTTTCTACTCTCTTGGGCATATTTAGAGTTTGCAGGCATCATATGATCCCTTTGTGGCAAATTTAGAGTTTACAGGCTTCATATGATCCCTTTTTGGTAAATTTAGAGTTTACAGGCATCATATGATTTTGAATTATGTTATTAGGCAGGCTATTCAAGAGAAATCTGCAATGATACTTGCTTAAGATAGTCTGACACAGACTATCCCTGGATTGCTTCTTTACTGGTTGGAACTGGTCTCTTCCTCTGTTAAGTGATGTTCTATGACACATCATATCAGCTGCCGAACCCGACATGTGTTGACATGGGTACTGGTACCGGGCGCAGTGCAGGTATGCTGCACTGTGCTGGGTCGGTTCAGTTCGGGTTTAATGCAGACCCAAACCTCAAAAAAAAGGCAAAATCACCCCTTCCGAAACCCTGGACTCTCTCTCTCTTTCTCTCTCAACATTAGACCCGAACCTCAGAAAAAAAAAGCAAAATCACCCCTCCCGAAACCCTTGACTCTCTCTCTCAACCTGGTCTCGCTCCAGGGAACCCAGAAACAAGAGAGAGAGAGAGAGAGCATACCCGGGGTTCTTCAACCTCTTCTTCTTCTTTGAATCTACCCGAGAGAGAGAGAGAGAGAGGGAGGCAGTGTGAGACTCTTCTTTCTACCATAAACCCTTCCCCCCCTTCAGACAACCCATGTCTAGTCTTTGCAATTAGCTCAAAAACTCGACAGAAGCAACATGTCTTGTCGAAGGTAACCACTCAAATGATCAGACTTAAACACATCAACAGCCTGATCTATTGATCATCTATGAGCAATTGAATTCTAGAGCCAAAATGTAACCACTAAAACTATTGTAGCAACAGCTTGCTTGTTCTTGTGGGAAGACACTGTGGGACAACTGGTTTGCCTATTATAGTGTGGTTGCAACAGCAATCTCATCCACCATGCACTTCATGTCGTTCTTTTTTATTGCATTCTTTCACGAATTTGGAATGTTAACATTTTATTTATATGTCCAATAGCAGCAGTCTTTGTTTTCATTTGTTATAGTACCAAAGGACCAAGAAAATATCTAGATGGAGCTTAGTTTTAAATTCTAGAATCCTAGTTCACACTTTTTTCACTGCCTTGCTTGGTGATAAAGAGACATACTATATGAGGTTCTCATGTGCTACCCTTTGTTGATGTCAGAAGGACAAACGATTTCTACCCTGGCCATTTGCTTCCATAGACTTTGATGTTTATAATCTAGTACTTCCCTTAGTTGGGCTGAAAAAGGTTGATCTCGAAGGTCAAAATAGACTTCTCCATCATTTTCTTATGTGGCCTCAAGCCTTTTGCTAAAATCCAAGAATTTAATTCCCAACTCCCTTGTTGGTTCTAAGCTCTAACTGTGCCCTTTAGAGTGACAGATGACTATTTTTAAAGAAACGCAAAGGGAATAAAACCATGTGTATTTCTGATGGGTGTGCCATTTCCTGCTGCTGAAAAATTAACAAAGCTAAAAGAATAACTAATAATCTCTATTTAGGGGAATTCCTGGCATTCATTAAGGAGAATTTTTAATTTTATGTTGGAATTTAGATTACCAGAACAAGATCAGTCCATTCTCTATATGCTTTTCATCTTGGTTGTGCTTAGGGATTTTCAATGAATCAGATTTTATCTGATACACTGAATTTGATTCTGTTTAGTTGCATTTGGTAAGCCAAAACCATATTTAATTATAATTGGATGTGGATATGCTTTTGATTTTTTGCTACTAAATCCAACAAATATCCTAATTTGACTGGTATCCGAATTCGTGTACATGTAAAAATGCTGAACTGGTATGTGCTTTTTACCATCCAAATCTGAAACCGTTCAACCAACATCTGATTAGTCCAATATGGTATTGGCCACATCTGATCCAAATCTGAACCATTTACATCCCTAGTTCTGCTAATTTGGATAGCCCGGTTTTGTGCATGTTAGCAAAAATATCAGTCCTTGAAGTTGCTTTGACTCCTGTTTCCACCTACAATGGCCCACAGTATGAGTCAATTTGTCTCATATCAAGGTTTGGATAGTCTCCTTGCCTCTTTAGTTGTAGTTAGGGGTGTCAATGGGTCCGGTTTATCTGGATCAGACCCGAACCAAACCCTAGAGGGTCCGGGTATGGTGATAAATAATAAGATCCAATTAAGACCGGGGTTCAGACCTGAAGGTCCAATTAATACATGGACTCAGGTATAGTTTGTGAAATTTTATACCAGACCCGGATCCGACCCGAGTTCTGATTAAGACCCCAAATTTTCAATGTAAAAATGATAAAAAATATGGCTTTACCGGGTCTGGTTCATGTAGTTTTTATCGGATCTGGGTATGTTTTTCTTATAGTGGACCTGATTATACCCGAATCTGTACTCAATACCAACCCTGAAAATTGGGTCAAAGTCTGGTTCCACCTGGGTGTGAATCAAACCCAACCTGTTGACACCCCTAATTGTAGTAAGTTCCTTTAGAATTCCTTTACACACAACAATTGGCGGGTTTGTCCTTAGGCTATCGAACGGTGCAAAAATAGAAGGTCAATGGGTCAGGCTATATCTGACCCAATTTTGAATCCGATTAGTCTATCAGACCCAATTTTGAATCCGATTAGTCGGATTCAGCTAAAGAAACTAAAACTGAATCTGATTGATAATTGGATTCGGATTCAGTATAAGGATTCCATGACCGAACCCAATGGATATCCGAATCAGATTACATGTATCTTTTCGGATTCAGTATTAGCTTTTTCCCCATCCTAATTAGAATCCGATTAGTCAGATTTGGTATTGGCTACATCCGGCCGAATCTGACCCTTTTACATCCCTAGGCAAGATCTTCTCCCTCCCAAACCGCAATCACCACACAATTACTCAAATGGCACTACACCAAAAAACACTATTGGTGACGGCTTGATGGGGTCGTCACTTAAAAAAATTTAACAGTGACCGCTTTGGCTGTCAACAATTCTTGTAACATAAGGCAAAAAATCAGGAACCCCGTGAAGGCCCCTACTCTTTCGTTCACCTCATCCCTGCACCGCGGCCATTGCCTCCCCATTAGGGTTCTGTTATACCTCATCCTTGAACCGTGACCATTGCCTCACCATTGGGGTTTTGTTGTTGCGCCTAATCCCTGCACAGTGGCTATTGCCTCCGGTGTGAGGGATTTCTCTCTCTCTTCAACGCGGCAAGTAGGGCGATCTATAGTAGAGTAGAAGCTAACTAGAAGGTGAAAAAGGCTACATCAATGGTATTGTTTTTTCACTCCTTCCATAACAAAAACCTTCGATGGGTTTCTCTCTCTCAAACCCCATTTTTCTGCAATCCTAACCTGTTTTTCGATCGCAGATTCCTTTTGTGCCTTTCTCCCTTCTTCCCTCTTTATCCAATCCTATTTGGTTACCAAGTTGAGTATCAGTGTTTTCCTATTTAATATATAGAAAGGATTGTTTTGTGATGGAGCACTCAGAAGGCGCCCGCTTCTTCCTTAAAGGATTATTGCAGAAGATGGTATGCTTTTCCTTTCTTTTCAATATTATTGGTTACTGAGATGCCTAATTTGATTTTGTGGATTTCTTGTTAGTTTTCAATACTGATGGAGAGGTCACTTGTGTGGACCTATAGTGACGGCCAAACAAGCTTATAACACTGATCCAATTAGTCACTATAAATAATAGCGACAAGACTTATAGTGTAGGATACTAGGTCGTCACTATAACTTATAGTGACAGTTTTTTCTATTTATAGTGACTACTTGGAGCCGTCACTATAGGTATTTTTTGGCGTGTGGGTAGCGTGTCATTCCACAAGTGAAGCCTTCAGAAAATCAAGTTATTTCTACAATATAAAGTTTATAAGCACATCTTTGTCCCTTGAAGATCCTACAGGGGCCAGGCCATTTGAATGGCAAGACGTCCTGACTATCATGGGCCCAATATCTCGCATCACAATCTAACTCACTGTAAAATTTTGCGATCATATGACACCTGAGACTTGCCCCAAAGGGGTTTGGCGCAGTGGGAAGGAGCCTAGGCCGCTAGGTGGACACTGGACAGTCTAGGTTCAAATCTCATGGGTGTCACTCTTTGCACAAGCCAAAGAGTGGCGACTCCCTTGGGGGGCAAGGGGTGAGCCCACGGAGTTTTACTTTGCAGGACATTGGCAGAGCCAGAACGGGTAGGTCTCCATTCCTGGGGGTAGTTTTTCTGTGTAAATGTCAAAAAAAATGTGACACCTGATTTTATCTTATAATGCACAACCACCGATTAGAACAAACAAGTTGCTACAAATTTGTGCATATTTCCGAATGCCCTGATCAAACAGTATCATGGATCAGAGTGGTACATGCACGCTTGCATAGAAGGATCTCTTGGTCATGACTTCCTGCCAACATCCTTGATTCACAGAACAAGCGACAACGAGATAGTGAAACACTTAATGGCGATATTCAGGGAAATGATGCCAATAAATAAAAAATGAATAAAAGCAACCAAAGAAAAGGGGACTGGTGATGGAACTTTTTCCTTATCCAAGAAGTTAAAAAAAAACATTTCACGGATATCGCCCCAGCAAAATTGGTCTCATGCATAAGTATCATCTCTTGCAGAAGATGTAGTTTTCTTTCCCTTATCCCTAAATATCATAAATCAGCTATGCCGTAGTTTTGGACCTTAAATGCTAGTCACTTGTACCAATCTTGTAACGTTCTTAAAATTTTAACCTTAATTGTTTTTTTAATATTAAAATTTTGAGATCAATTTGTTTTTATAAGTATAAGTAAATCAAATCTTATAATGCGAAAATGATTTTAAAAAATGATTAAGACTTTGGGCGTGATTACATTAAAGATAACAATCAAATCAAAATGTACAGGATATACATATTTCAAACCGTATACAATATAAGACTAAAATATAAAGAGTTTTAATTTCATTTTAAATCAGAGTATAAAAATGATAATTCAGTCTCTACATGATCAAGTACTTAAAACAAAAAGATCATATCTACCAAGATCGTAAGTTAAGAATGGACCTTCGAGGATACAACTCGACCAATCCTTCGCTTCAGTTATTCATCATACTTCACCTGCATTACCTACTCCCATAAGTTTGGTAGGACAACATAAACATAAACTTGAAGAAAATATATCATGTATTCAAAGGTAAAAACATGATGTATTATTCATCAATCGTCAAGTGATCGATAAAGGGACAACGACCCATAAGTCATTCATTCAAGCATTTAAACATAAGATATTTAAAAGTATTCTATCATTTAATATTTTATTCAACTTTAACTCACATCATAAAGCATAATTCATATGCATTCAAGACATACAAGTCATTGCATGAATATATATGCATCTAAGACATGTAGGTCATTGCATCATTTTCACATGCATTCGTAATTCTTATAAATAATAGGTCAAATCATATTTGATCGTTCCAGCGTGAAACACACGCACATACCTCCTAAGTAAATTAGTTAGATTCATGATATACATCAATCATGATACATGTGTGATATTCAAAATCAGACAATCATAATACAATTATTTGCAATATAACTATATAGGTGTGATGTGTTATTCACTTAATAAGTCAACCTAATCATTTATATGCGCAATGCGTTATTCACTTATACGCTAACATAAGTGTCTCAATTATAACCTCACATCAAGATCTAAAATCAATAAAGATATTATTCTTACATCTGAGTTCAGTAATAATTATGCTACAACCGAAAAGTCAAATTCATAGATTCATACTAGCGATTTCAACAAACTCGCAAGATCATCACAAATCATTATAGCATTTCATTTTATGATAACAAAGATTTACAAGATCCATGATGAATCACCTAGTCTGAGAAACATACGACCTCACAAGTTATCGCCCTAGACGAATGACTTGCTTGGTCTTGGATAATGCACTTCCTCACAGAAATATACCGTTTTCGCGGGTTACTTGCTCTTGGACAATGCACTTCATCACAGAGACTTACTGCTCTAGCCGGATTACCTGATCTGGTCATGCATATCTTCACAGAGAATCCCTAAAAAATTGTCTCAATAGGTACCTTATCCAGTGAATATTATTGTTATATATGCATCAATACAATTGACCACTTTTAGGGTTGATAGCCACAAACACGGGCATAAGCATGTATACAATCAATTGACAAATCACAAGATTTTAGGTTACCACTTCAGAGCAACTATACATATCAATTCAATCGATCGAACATAAGGTCATGAGCCATTATCCAGACTCAAATATTTAATTGATCTCAAAAGCTCTATCACATATCTCATTTCATACATCAATCAATATGTATCACATCATATATCATGACATTTAAATCATAAAATCACATATTTTACCAACAAGATTCTATGAACCATAGCTTAATCTTGAGCTTAAACATTTATTAGATGCATTCATTATTTCACATAATGTGACATTTCAATCATATTATATAAAAACATATCATCATAACATCGCCACAAGAGCATTGTATTTCATAAATTGAACATCGAAATATACGTAAATAAAACATGAATTTCATGCATGTGTACGTGAACACGAACATTTCATAATACGAAGCAACTAATCTTCAACATATACAACTCCTACGTGTTTCAAGATTTGCACATAGAATAAAAGTCATATATGCATGTTTCACCACATGAATATGCAAAGCAAACATCTCATACATAATATACCTCACACATAGTATATATATATATATATATATATATATATATATATATATATATATATATATATATATATATATATATATATATATATATATATATATAGCATTCACATATGATTCACTTAAATCATGATTCATTCATGAGAGTACGAGACATATTAGTTCATGCATAATGATACTTACGTAATCATATCATAACATGATTCTATCACATATGCTTTCGTGCATGATTTGTTCATAACATACATGTCATGTTTTACAAAAATATTGTTTCTTGCAAGCAATTCAATTTAGTTATATTATCATATCAATCATGCATGCTTAAACATGTACTTCCAGCAAATATATTCAATATTTCACTAACTACAATCATGACAAACATAATCTCCTGAACCTCAACAAAAAACACTTTTATTCTTATACATTCAAATCATGCTCAACATGATCTCCAACTTTAATCATAGCAGTCCTAAATATTCACAACTAAGTGTGTTGTGTACACATAACGGTGTTGCAACATAACATAAGCAATTTATATATACCGTCCTAGATATCTAAGACTAAGTGCGGTGTGTGGGTATAATTTGCTTACACTATTAATACATACATAAGTTCTCTACAAGTTTAGTTAAGGTATCTTACCTTCATAGATACGGTAAATTGAGTGTAGCGAAACCCAAAAATCCTTGAGGTTTTGCAAACCACAAAGACCACTACCCAAGCAATACAACGAACACTTAGTGTGCGATCGCAAATGCCTAAAGCTTCAAAATCGTGGATAGAGCAAGTTTTTAGAAGAAGCCTTTCACCTCATAGTTCGTGAGGTACGAGCATTTGTCGAAAGTGTGATCGCAGCGATGGAAGTGGATTGGTCCTGTGAGGTGGCATAGCTAACGAGGATTCAAGAAATGTGCAGTTACTGATTAAGGAAATCAGAGGTCATCAGTGGTGACAATGCCTGCTGCGGAAATGCTGGTGTATCAGTGGCAACTGGTGGCAGTCAGCCTCAGTCTGACCATGGCTAAGAGTTTGGATGAGAGCTGCTGCTCCCTACTGACAAAATCCTGAAGGATAGATAAAAAGGAGACATCAACGATAATATAAAAAAAAAATAGGAAGAGGAAAGAAATCAACGGGGGTGGCGGTTGTTTCCGACAAGGGAATAGTCAGACCACCTCGGTGGCTCGAGTTCCGCCAAGAACAACAAAAACCATAAAAAAATAGGCGGTCGGTAGGGCCTGTTTCGCTGAAAAAAATCAAACGGAAGTGCAACGGCTCACAATGGTCGTTCAGTGGTTCTAAAAAAAAAAGCAGCCGGTAACAGAGACAATAGCTGGTCAATCGCTCAACGGCGGTCGTGCTCAGAATCCCATCACCAGCGGTTGATAAACTGTTCCTACGGGCGCGATAGATGAGAGGATGGTGCTCGACAAACGGAGGATCGTGGAGGAGAGGAAAGAGGAAAAAATCAAAATCAGGAATCAAAAAAAGAAAAAAAAAAGAAAACCACGGGAGAGGGAGAAAGAGAGATCCATCATATAGAGGAGTGGGTAGGAAGAAGACTCACCGACTCCCACCATGAGGATCAGCTTCACTCTGGTAAGAAGAAAAAAAGAGGGCGGCAACTTTCGCTGGGCCTCCGACCATAATAGATGAACAATGGAAAACAGAGGGAGAGTGGGTTGGGCTCGGGTGAGGCCGACCGTTTCAGGCAATGGCCTCCGTCTGATGGTGCTTCTCTGTGCAATAGACTGTGCAATAGAAAATCGAAAGAAGGAGAGAAAGGGTGAAGAAAGAGGTGGAAAGGGAGTTTTAGGCTGAGGCAAATAAGAAGTGAGAAAGAGAGGGTGTGAAGTTAATGTTGTATGTTAAGTATGTATGTGATATAATTGTGTTATAGTTACTGTAAATTGTATATGTGGATAAGATATGTTTATATGTAATATGGGGTATAGTTCTTGATGTGGTGTGTAATAGATATAGTTGTATGGGTAATGTGTAGTCATATTATAAATTAAATTGATAGCGTATATTGATGATAAAGTTATGTAATAGACACCATTCTCGTCTTATTGGGATTTGGTTTGGATCCAAAATAAATAAAAAACTAATTCTATTCTAAAATATGTAAAACCAATACCCATTAATGTACTACATTATACATATAAATTTTATTTTATTTTTCAAAATAGCATAATTAGAAATAGTTAGAAATCGCTTTACTTATCTTAAAATCCATCAAAATTCTAAATTGGGTCGACCCATTTGGGTCCAAACCCATATGGACTTTGGGTCTATTCAAAAATCCATATATTTTTCAAAATTAATTATTTCTTCATGTGAACTCAAAACAGCTATGCTAATGCTATAGTTCATGGTTTAGGTACTTTTTAAAATAATAATTTATTTGATTAAAATATTTCTCATAAATTATTTTATGATCAAAATAACCTTCATTAGAATTTCTTTCTAAAATCACCAAAATGCATCTAGTTAAGTTCAAAACACCTCAAAAATACTCAGACGAGTTTGTGACTCACTAAATCATTAGTTTTTATGATAATTTATTTTGTCTGAAATAATTCTTGAAATGACTATTTTATCCTAATTGGTCAAAAAAAAAAATTGAACACGTAAAATACTCATAATTGACAATTAAAAGATAGAAACACATTTCTAACTCAAGAATAAAGCTAATCTCTATATTTATTTGAAATATAAAAAATTTACAGGTTTTACAAATCTAGACAGAAAATCTATCCATGTCTACTACAACTACCTGTTGAACAACTAGCCAACTTACGATATAACCAATCAATGGGCTCACAATAGAACTCAAGCACGCAGATCATCTGGCCCATTTGGAAATGGACAGATTCATTGATGAAGCAATTCATGCCAGCCAATGTGAATCATGTTTCTCAACTAATGCATCTGAATGATGCATATCATTGACCATAGGAGGAAGAAGAAATACATAACAAGTTTTGCCGTCCTGAAATTTTCAGCTAAAATGGAAGCTAAATACTTGGTCCATGCATGATCTAAAGATTTCTCTCTCTGCACCAGTCATACAAATCACCAATATAAAAGAACTACACGGTTTAGAAAAAAACTCCAGCGATCATTCCATGATATGCTAGCCATAGACTGTATTATTCAATTATGCTACTTCACTGTCCTATTCATTAACTTAAAAATGTCAACTGAGCAATTTTCAGATTAAAGTCCTAGACACACATACACACGTGATTGTATTATGCCTATGATAACGCAAGACCGGTGCTGGACAAAGGGATAGCATTGGTTTGGTAAATCAGAGTTTCATCGACCTATTTAGTGGTAACTAATGTATGCATGCAAAAGGAACCACCATTAGTTTTCACATTTCAGCCATGACAAGCTTGATATAGGTAGAGGAGAATGACACAACTCAAGAGACTACCAACTCCAGTTTTTGGCATCAACACCAGAAAAATAGTTCACACACACACACACACATATATATATATATATATATAGGAAATAGGAATCTACCCGACCCCATCCATGCCCGACCCATACCAGATGGATTATTTTAAAAAGAAATGGTGTTTTTTTTTTTAAATTCTAACATTACAGATGTGTTCTACTTGCTTGTTTCATAGGAATCGGGTCTTGGATCATTTGATTCCGATGCGTGGATAAGTTTTTATAAGGTTCCAAAATCAACGGTCTATAATTTTTTAAAACTTTCGAGGCTCCAAAAACCATTTTTTATCCAAAATGCATAATCCAAGAATAGATTTCTAGTGAATCGATCATGTAGAACACATCCATAAGGTTGGATTTTTGAAAAAAAGCCCATCGGGTATGGGGTCGGGTATATTACCATTGTTCTCTCTCTCTCTCTCTCTCTCTCTCTCTCTCTCTCTCTCAAGAGAGAGAGAGAGAGAGCGACTAGAATGTGTTAACTGAAAATATGCGAACCGGAGTATGAACCAAGGTTTTAGCGAGTTTTTTTTTTTCCAAAATTTCACCAAACGGATGCGATCTACATGCTTGGTTTTATTGGGACGGGCTCTTGAATCATTTGATTACGACGCATAAGCGGGATCTTTTAAGGCTTGAAATTTGACATCTCAGAATTTTCATAAATATTCAAGCATACAAAAATCGCATTTTTTTCAGCGAAAATACACGATCCAATGGTTAATTCCTAGCAAATGGACCATGCCGAACACATCTGCAGAGTCAGATTAGCAAAAAAAAACATCAGAAATACCCAGCTCACTTATTTCCAATTAACATATTCTAGTGGCTATATATATATATATATATATATATATATATATATATATATATATATATATATATATATATAGAGAGAGAGAGAGAGAGAGAGAGAGAGAGTAATGCTTTGGTGCTGCGTGCTTTTCTCATTCTGCCCCATTAGGCCCATTCAAAAATCATAGTTTTTTGCATTTTGCTCACATCCAACACCATAGATGTGGTCTATAGGTTTTGTTTAGTGGGAACCATCTTTTGGATCACGCTCCGTGATCCAAAATCAATGCCTACGATCCAAGAGCCGATTCCCACTAAATCGAGCATGCTAAACACATCCTACAGTTCAGATATATCATAAAACACTTCAAACTATGGGGCCTAAAGGGGCAGAACGAGAAAAGAGAGCCTAATATATTCAGTTTTCATATATATATATATAGAGAGAGAGAGAGAGAGAGAGTAATATGTCCGACCGAAATGAACTCACCTGGAGCGTCCATCGTGCGCATGATGGACGCTCCGCGCTTGTTTCTGCCGAACAAGAGTTTTAGCGGCGACAAAAGTTGCCGCTAAAGGTCTCAGACCTTTAGTTGTATAAGACCTTTAGCGGCGACAAAAGTCGACGCTAAAGGTCTTCTTTGGCAGAACAACTCGTGGAGCGTCCATCATGCGTGCGATGCTCCACGTGAGTTCGTTTTGGTCATGTTCGAAAGTGATCATACACCTACGAGTTTTCATGTGTGTGTGTGTATATATATATATATATATATATATATATATATATATATATATATATATATATATAGAGAGAGAGAGAGAGAGAGAGATAAATGAAATATGCCAAATGGTTTTTCGGCTCTTCCATTGTTTTTTTCACTGTTTCGACTCCATAAATGTACTGGACATGGTCGATTTATGAGAAATTCACACCTCGATCATGTGTTTTTATGAAAAGAATGATATTTAGAGCCTAAAAATTTTACAAAGATTTAGGACCGTTGATTTTTTGAACCTTACAAAAACCTACTCATGTGTCGGAATCAAACATTTCAAGAGCTGCTCCTTTAAAATCAAGTACATAGATCACATCTGTACAGTCAAAATTTAAAAATAAAACAAAAAAACCTGAAAAACTCATTTAGCACAGACCCGTTACTCTCTCTCTCTCTCTCTATCTATCTATATATATATAGAGAGAGAGAGAGAGATAGATAGAGAAAGAGAAGGTATTTGCCTGAGCTTGGATAGGGGTTTTTGGGTTTTTCAAAAATCTGGCCCTAGAGATGTGTTCTGCATGATCGATTCACTAGGAAATCTCACTTGGATCATTATCATGTTTTTTTTTAGAAAAAAATGAATTTTTTAAGCATTGAATATTTTTTTAAATTGTAGATTATTGTTTTTTTTAATCTTATAAAAACCTAACTTGGTGTTGGAATCGGACAATCCAAAAGTCGATTCCCACAAAATCAAGCATGCAGATCAGTATGGTAAGATTTTAGAAAAAATAGAAATAATCTTTCCAAAGCTCGGTAGGCACACCGTAGGCATTAAAAAAACGTCAGACACCTACCCCTTATCCTCTCTCTCTCTCTCTCTTATATATATATATATATATATATATATATGAGAGAGAGAGAGAGAAATGGGTTCGTGCTAAATGAAATATGCTAAAATGAAACATGCTAAATGGGTTTTTCTGCTCTTCTGTTGTTTTTTTTGTAGTGATGACCCCAAAAATGTGTTGGGCATGGTAGATTCACGAGGAATCCACACCTGGATCATGTGTTATCGATGAAAAAAATGATATTTGGAGCCTCGAAATTTTACAAAGATTTTGGACCGTTGATTTTTCGAACCTTATAAAAACCCACCCATGTGTCGGAATCGAACACTTCAAGAGTTGATCCCAATAAAATAAAGTACATAGATCACATATGTACAGCCAGAATTTAAAAATAAAATGAAAAAAACCTGAAAACTAATTTAGCATGTTTCATTTAGCACATACCCATTACTCTCTCTATATATATAGTCTAATAACATGAACCAGAAGAAAAGTATATTTAGGATTTCAGATTTTCAAGATGATAAAAGTCATTCAAAGCCAAAACCGAATGGGACTCATTAATCTTGTTCCATTTCATAGGATTTGGCAGTTTTCATCATTTCTTCCTCTCTTATTCAAATGGTTGATCCTAGTAAAATGCTAGGCTCCTCCTTTGTCCAGGCTTAGTATATGCATTGTGGAGTTAAGACACCACCTATATGTAAAATTGTCTTCAATGAGACAATACACACACAAGCACTAAACCCTCACAAGAGATGTGCACAAAGGCACTCAAAGAACACTTGCACTAATATGCACAAAGGCATAGGAACATGCACAAAGGCATGAAATGCCACAATATATTAGAAAAAAGAGAAGAGCTTGAGCTCAAAAGCTTGACAAAAATACAAGTGAAAACCCCCTATTTATACACCACAAGAGGATCCACCTAGGGGACTGCCAAAGGAGTAGTTGGGAGCCCCCAACGGTCACATTTGTGACCGTTGGAGGCTCCCCAACGACTCTTTGAGGAGTCATCCTAGGTGGCTCAAACCACAAAAAAGAAAAAAGAATAAAATAAAAGAATAAAAAGAAATACAATCATATTCCAAATGGATTATGTGTAAAATAGGAAATTACAAAAATACCATTTTTGGGTAATAAAGAGAATATATATATATATATATATATATATATATATATATGACAAAATTAAGGATTACATTTTAACACCCCCCCTCAAACTTACGGTGCGATAACCGCAAGTTTGCCAAGAAGAAAATTAAATCTAAGTGAACAAAGAGCCTTAGTGAAGAAATGAGTCAGTTGGTACTCGGATATCACATATGGAAGATCAATGACCTTCTTCAAATATTCTTCCCTGACATAGTGACAATCCATCTCTATATGCTTCGTGTGTTCATGAAAAGTATGATTCTTGGCAATATATATTGTACTTTTGTTGTCGCAACATAACTTTATTTGCTCTTTAATATAGACTCCCATGTCTTTGAGAAGATGTTGAATCCATACAATTTTCATGGTTGTAAATGTCATGGTTCGATATTCAGCTTCGGTGGAGGACAAATAGACCTTTTGTTGCTTCTTGCACCTCCAAGAAATCAACGATTCACCTAAGAAAACACAGAAACCTATGGTGGAATGACGATTATTCGGGTCACCTCCCCAATCAGAATCAGTATAGGCAATTAACTGTAATTCAGAATATGAAGACAAAAATACTTCCTTATTTGCAGTTCCCTTTAAGTATCTGATGATGCGTAGAACGACACTCATGTGAACCGTTGTGGGAGCATGTTGAAATTGACTGACAATATAGATCGTATGTAACAAATCAGGCCGACTGATGCTAAGATACATTAGCGAGCCTACCAGTTATCTGTAAGGAGTAGCATCGATTAGAAGAATTCCATCATCGATCTTCATTTTTTAGCCCATTATTTCAGGAGTTTCACAAATTTTGTCATCTGAGATTCTTGACCTGTTAATAATCTCATAAGAAAGTTTAGTTTGAGATAGAAAATAACCACGTTGGGAGTAAGCAACCTCAATTCCTAGGAAATATGTCAGAAACCCTAAGTTTGACAGTTCAAATTTCGAAGTCAAGATAGATTTGATATCCTTGACTCCTTTGACATCATCACCTGTTATTAACATATCATCAACATATAATGGTAATATCACAATACCTGCATTGGATTTTTCTAATCAATAATGAAGTGTCTGTGTAACAAGAAGATAAACCATTTTCTAACATAACATTGTTAAATCTGTCATACCAAGCTTTGGGTGTCTGTTTCAAACTATAGAGAGCTTTTCGAAGACAAAAAACTTTATCTTTAGGAACTTTCATACCGGGTGGGGCATCCATATAAACTTCTTCATTAAGATCACCATTTAAAAAAACATTTTTAACATTCATTTGAAAAATGTTCTATTTTTTAATAGATGCAATGGTGATGAGACATCTGACTGTAAGCATCCGTGCTATGGGTGCAAACGTCTCTTCATAATCAATTTCATATTTTTGACCATACCCTTTCACGACTAAGCACGCTTTATACCTCTCCAAAGATCCATCGCTCTTAGTCTTAACTTTAAACACCCAATGACAACATATAGTTTTCTTTCTAGAAGGTAGAGTTTGAAATTCCCTTGTGTTAGCTTTCCTAAGAAAGCTTTGAGTTCATTTTTCATAGCTTCTTGCCATTCGACACATTTTTTGGCTTCCTCAAATTTTTTTGGTTCAAAATAAGAATGAATGGCACTAAGGCAAACTCTAGATTTAGGTGAAAAAGAGTCAAAAGAGACAAATCTTGTTGGAGGCTCCCTATTTCTTTCAGATCGTCTGGGATCATGTGTGGGAATAGAATCACTATATTGCTCAATTGCACTTCTGAAAGTATTTTTATCTCTACGTGAATAGGTTATTGGGTCATTTGTTGTTCTGTCTTCTTGAGTACTAGGTGAGTTGAAATCATTAATGCCTATTTCATTTTCATTATCATGGTTTGATGATATTTCATCATCACTAGACATATCATCATTGCTAGATAATACGTCAAATAAGAAAGAATAGTCAACATTTTCGTGATGAGAATCATTCTTTTCAAAACTACTCTCATTTTCCAAAAATGTCACATTTCTTGAAACATATAACTTATCATTTTTAAAATCGTAACAACGAAAGCCTTTTTGAGTCTCAGAATATCCAAGAAAGGCACAGATAATAGCTTTAGGTGAAAGTTTGTCATTCTTATTTGTAAGAATGCAACCAGAAATTTGCAATATATTATAATCTGGTTCCCTTTTATAGTGTTTCAAAAGGAGAGATTTTATCCAAATTTCTAGATGGTAAACAATTGATAAAGTAGACATATGCAAGAGCCGCTTCGGCCCAATTTTTTTTTTGGAATATTTTGAGCTATAAGAAGAGTTTGAGTGGTTTCAATGATATGACTATGTTTTCTTTCGACCAACCCATTCTGTTGAGGAGTTTTAGGACATGACCTTTGATGAACAATACCACTATCTTCAATATACTTCTTTAATTCATTTAAAAGATACTCTCTTCCGAAATCAGTTCTAAATATCTTTAAGTCGCTATTAAACTGATTTTTGACCATTACATGATATGATTTAAAGCATAAAAAAACTCCATGCTTATGTCTAAGAAAATATATCCAAGAGTATCTAGAAAAATCATCCACAAAAATCATATAATAGGCAAATCCTCTTTTCGAAACTACAGGTGTCGGTCCCCAAACATCCGAATGAACAATTTCGAAAGGTTTAGAGAAACCATACCCGAACCTTATAAGGTTACATAAATGATAAATCAGATCCAAACCATACCTGCTAAAATAATATTTTTTATCATTTTTACATTGAAAAATATTAACTTAATTGGAACTCAGGCCGAGCCATATGAAATTTCACAAACCTAACACTCTTAGGCATAAAAACAAAATGGTTGGTTAAGGAAAAACCATGAAAAGACCCATTTTTACTTATCACAAAAATCATGTTTATTTTATCACAAGAATTTAATGAGAAGAACCCCCGGACCCCCCTTGTATATATATATATATATATATATTTATTTATTTAATTATTTTTGCTGCACCCGCACCCAAGGTTTTTGAAAGTGCCGCACCCGCACCCATGTGACATAGGCACAAAGGCATGAAATGCCACAATATATTAGAAAAAATGAGAAGAGCTTGAGCTCACAAGCTTGACAAAAATATAAGGGGAAATCCCCTATTTATACACCACAAGAGAAGCCACCTAAGGGGCTCCCAAAGGAGTCATTGGGAGCCCCCAACGATCACATTTGTGACCGTTGGAGGCTCCCCAACGACTCTTTGGGGAGCCATCCTAGGTGGCACAAACCACGAAAAAGAAAAGAAAAGAATAAAAAGAAATACAATCATATTCCAAATGGAATATGCGTAAAATAGAAAATTACAGAAATACCCTTTTCGGGTAATAAATAGAATATATATATATATATATAGAGAGAGAGAGAGAGAGAGATGTATGCATATATACATAGTATATATGTATATGTATCTCTATATATATACTAATATATATAAGTACATATGACGAAATTAAGGATTACATTTTAACACTATCATGGCTTGATGCTCATAATTGTGCTCCTTTATTTAATAAATACATCATATGTTATCATGAAACCATAATACTAATGCTTAACACGTGTTGAAATTCTATGCTAGCGATCAAGAAAAGAAATTTAGACACATCTACCATACTATACAGAAAGAAGAATTAAAAGTGAGTGGTTCATGTCATATATCTTTCCATGAATATTGAATTTTTTCTAAAAATAAAAAGCTATTTCTACAGAAGTTTCTCTGATCATGATGGCAACGAGTTATATTGGTCTATAGCAAGAATGGGGAGGAAAAAGGAAAAGGAGAAAAACTTTAAGGACTTACAAGGTAACCTTCATTTAATGGAAATAGATTTGTATTGTTTGACTGTACTCGTAATAGCATGTTCAACTGGCAGCCTCTCCATGCTTGATGCACCATAAAATCCATGAACCCCTTTGGTATTCTTTAGTACAAATTCTGCTTCTGCGGGACCAGAGATAGGGCCTGCAAGCACATCCAGCACACTATCGTTATAATTTCACTGAACATATTTGCTTATATGTTGACAAGACATCACATGCAATCCAGCCATCTTATCATTCCTCCAAACAACCTAAGCACAGTGTTTATGACAATATGTCACCATTTATATGCAGTAGTGGTTTGGGATCATCCTATAGAGAATCTTGTTTAGCTACAAGATTGCCATTTTTTTACCTTTCTTTTCTATTTATTACCTTTTTCCAATCATCAGCCAAAGAAAAGAAAATTTACAGAAGGAAAAACATCAGTAGTTCATAGTTCACAATGATTGACATCATTTTGCCAGCTTTTTCTACATGCTAGGAGATTAAAACTTTTCATGTTTGTATATCTGATCGTTAAGGAATGAAACAGTGCCAAGAAAGTACCTCCATGACACAGGATGATAACTTGTGGATTAATCTGTTTGGAAGCATCTGCTATCTCTTGCACACGGGCAACACTGTCCTCTAGGCTAACGGAAGTTTTTGCACCTATTGATCCTGATGTTGTGAGTCCCATATGAGCCACGATAATATCCGCTCCAGCTTTTGCCATGGCTATGGCTTCGTCAGGTTTGAAAGCATATGGAGTTGTCAAGAGTCCAAGGCCATGAGCCTTTCTGATCATTTCCACTTCCAAGCTAAGAAAATAGTATATCAACATTAATACCATAAAAATGAAGGAATAGCATAATATTTTGACAACCACACTTCAGATAAATATTTAGATAAAATTATGATCATAATATCTTTCATAACTAACCCATATCCCATTCCAGTTTCTTCAATATTTTGGCGGAAGTTTCCATCGAAGAGGCCAACAGTTGGAAAATTTTGGACTCCAGAGAACCCTATAGTTTCCAATTGTCGCAAGAAGTAATCCATTTGGCGAAATGGATCTGTCCCACACACTCCAGCAAGCACTGGCACCTTTTTCACTACCTGTGCAAACATCATGGCATGAAGTTATGGTTTCGCATAATTGTCATGTTTAAATATAAATTGCAGATAAAAGATAACCCATCTTGATATGCATTGCAACTCACAAATATTTCAATTATGTTTCAATATAAATCCTGCATAGAAGCATAGTCACAAATATCGGTATCTGCTATATCTTGGCGAGGCTATTTCTTGCGATATTATAAGTTTGGTGATAAATCTCAAGAAAATCTCGGGGCTTAAAAAATAGCAAAAATAAGTAGGAAAATATCATGTCTAGACAAAAAATACATAAATAATAAAAAAATAAGTAAAAAATGTAAAGAAAGAAAATAAACATATTAAAAATGTAAAAAATAAATAAAAACAGTAAAACTAATTGATAATATTGTGATAATATCACGAGAATATCGTGATATTCTTGTGATAATATCACGAGAATATCGCGATATTATCAAATTGGCGATATTTTTAAAATGTTGCAATATTTTACCTATATTATTGTTTGCTGAATTTACAGTGATAATATCACGATGTTTTGAAAATATCACCGATATCTGTCACTATGGATAGAAGATATCCCATATTGATATGCATCGCAACTCACCAATGTTCACACACACACACACCTAAATTTAGATACAAGATCACAATACAGAAACTGCAGACTGAAAGACTGAGTAAGGCCTGAAGGAAAAATAGATACAAGTGATAGTGTTTATCTTTCAATTTAGATAACCTTGAATTTGGGACATCATAGCCAGTCTGCATTTTGAAATGCTACAAAAACTTCACCTGCCCACTGTTTGTTGTCTACTTCATAATAAAATATATTAATGTAATCAGTGGAAACATGAAATTTGACTAAGCATTTAACGACCTATAAAGTGTTTCTTCATTCTTTTAAAAGCATTCACATCACATGATAACCATTTGAGATCATTGCCTTTTCTCGCAAATCGCAATCAATTTTTCTTAGACAAAACTTACTGGCAAAACTTCATTCGCCATATCAAGCACCACAGCATTAGCATCTGCAAAGGGTAATAGACCTGCCAAGGAACCCCGTCCTGCCATTCGAAATCGTCCTGAATTGTATATCACTATTAGGTCCACACCTCCTGCTTCCTCAAACTTGGCAGATATCCCAGTGCCAGCTCCTGCACCTATTATTGGTAACCCTTTGCTTATTTGCAGTTTCAATTGTTGCAGAATTGATTGTGTCCTTTGAAGAGTTTCTGTTAAATTCACAAGCAACAATCATACTAGAATGTAAAACCAACAAGAACACATACATGCACATGTATATGCATGTGTGTGTATAATATGTATGTGTATAAGTATGTATATATGCATGTGTAAATGTGCATATATGTATGAAACCCAAACAATAAAGAACAAAATAATGAGTCAGAAAATAGTCAGGTTATAAACTTGAAAAAAACATTTTTTTTTGAGAAAAAGGAAATATAATTAAATAAAGTAAACCATGATGCAAGGACACTGAGGTACAAGGAAGAGACAAAAGAAGCAAATATTCAAACTGTAACATTTGGGAATGATATGATACTTGACACTAGAATAATTCTAGATCACTAATTTGTCCATATACTCTTCTAGGTTCAACTTGTCACCCTCAAGACAGCTTGCTGAAAATGGATTAAAAGTGACTTATGGAACTTAAAATACACTGCCATGACAGTAAAAGTCATAGATGATTTTTAAACACTATGCAAACAAAATTGGGGCTTCTACTTCATATTGGGGGGAAATAAACTAAATATAAAAATAATGAGAAACACCAAAATAATTCAGCATCACAATGAATTAAGTAAATCAAAATGAAAAGATAGGTCAAGCATATATAAACAGGATCTATTTTAACCTGGCTTTGCATTGGGAAACTCAATTGGATTATATGAAAGAGTTGGTATGCTCGACTGCTGTTCATATGCATCCACCCCTTTGTCAAGGCTTTCATTAGAAAGTGGCGCGGCACTAGAACAAGAACCTGCATTCCCGTGAACTTGAGGATTGATCTCTAAGAAGGAATTTACAAGTGCATCTGCAAACTCAAGTTCATTTATATGATAAGGCAGTACCTTGACCTGTTAAAACACACATGTATATAATTGTACAGAGGTTAGGCAGGTCAAGCAAGAACAAATAATTCAAAAATGAGATTTTTTCTCCGATTGATCACCTACCAACTTACACTACATGCTAAAACCTGACAATTACCTGGCGTTGTTCAGTTTTCACAATGAGCCTCTCAATCTCATTTATAAGAGAACTGGTAGCCTCTGGGTCATAAAAAGGCTTTCCAGGTGCATCCAAAGCAGAGACACCCTTCTGAGGAAGCATGATGCAGATTTTTGACGTTGCTTTATTTAGTTTATCAGCAATAAATTGAGCAAATTTTTTATTCTCCTCTGGGATGGTTCTCACGAGTGAGACCTGTAATAGATTGTTATCCTTGAGCATAAGTATCTGAAATATATTCATACCAGCCTTACATTAAGCTAAGTGATGAGCAAGGACACTTATTTACCTGATCATTGTGCACATGTATTTTTCTTTTGTCAAAACATGCAGGAATTGTATCTTTAGGGCCAAAATTCACCATATCCAATGCTCCTACACTGAGGACCAATGGAACCTTCTTCTCTATGATGGCATCAAACTGGGAACTATCACAAGCCATGACACCACCCACTATGTAATCAGCGACTTCTGTTGTTGTGATGTCCAGAACAGCCTACAAGAGTACCAATGCCAAAAAGATAGATTGCATTTTGTCATCATTAGGCTGTCATAATGAATAAGAAAGTATTTCTATTTAAACAAGTATATTATATGAGCCAGGATGCAACCATTTGGTGGATATGACATATCAATGGTTTGAAAATATGCTCTCAAAGTCATTGTTCTCCTCTGGTTCTCTGACAAGAACAATTTTTTAAAATGGAAAAGAGACAATCAACAATGACATGATTTCCTACTTGAGCAGACAAAATAGATTGGCTATAAAATATCATGATATTTCATGTCAGCATGAGACAAAAACTTGGAAGCTTCACAACCTGTATGAAGCCACCCCTGATAAGCTCTTCCATGGCCTTACCACCAACACCAGTAGCATGAAACACAAGCGTCTCAAAACCTTCTCTCACCAGCCTCTCTTTTACTGCACTTACACATGGAGTTGTAACTCCAAACATGGTCATACCAACTGTCTTCTTATGACATGTATCATCAGAAACTCCAATCTGCAACAACCTTCCAACAATCATCCCAGCAGCAGCAGCCCCCGCATTGGACAGAACAGCCCTGCTTACACTATTAAGTCCACAGATGTCCACAACAGATGGAAACAATATGAGATCAGAGGTTCCAATATAAGGTTCAGTCTGACCACTGGCAACGGTTGACACAAGGAGCTTTGGCACCCCTAGAGGAAGAGATCGCAAAGGAGGAGCGAGCAGGGATGTCCCACCACTTCCACCAAGACCGATAGCTCCAACAAGAACTCCATCATTATAAGCCCTTTTAAGGAAGTATTCAAGTGCTCTACTCATCAAAGCAATGGATTTAGCTCTATCATCAGGAAGTGTAGTCAATAAGAGATCTTTTGTTCCAGTAGAGCAAGAAAGAACATTGCTTCTTTTCACAAACGGGAAACTTTCTATGCTCGTGATTTCCTCTTGATTAGTGGAAACATCAACAACAGTCACTTCCACCTGTAATTTTGATGCAGAAATAGCCATAAGCATAAAAATATAGGAAATCAACATAATATTGATACTTGATGATACAGAACCATGTGAAATATTTGCAATAAATGCTAGTTTTCAGAATGAAATGCAACAAAAAAATAAGGGAAATATTAAACATGTCAAATTATATTAACTCAGAATTTATATGGTGCTTACACAGATTACTGACCATAAATTGTGATCTTTTTACAGCCAGAAATATGGGTTAATCTAACATCACACACTTTATATAAGTGTTAGAAGTGTTTAACTGATTAAAACACCCTCAAAAGTGTAAAGTTGATTTCTACTGACTGGGAGATGAGGAGACTGCAGGACACTTTGTTTCCTCTCAGGTGAGGTGCAAACAACTGTGCATCTTTATTATTTATATTGAAGCCCTAATAGGGTAACTTTCTTTTTTTTCTTCTTTTTCCAAGAAAACCTAATAGGGTAACTTGTAAAGCAAGTGAAGATTAGATAAAGAATTACAAGGCAGCCACATCATATACATTACAATAATAACCATAACGGAAAATAATATTATAGATATACACAAATTGGGAAACCAGAATAAAATGAATAAAATTCCCCTGTTCAGCAGAATGACCAAAATAGCGCTGATCATCCTAACATGCATCTTCAAGTAGTACGTCATGTTCAAACATGTATGTCTTGTCTTTTACGTGCTGATGTCTTGCTTTGGATAATTTTTTTGTCAAAATATCTACAACTTGATGTTAAGCTCCAAAAAAGTGGGCCTTCACTCCAAAAAATCAGGCCATCTAAATCACATTTATACGGTTAGCTTAAAAAAAAAATTGAAAATTAATTATTTACACCCTCCTACCATTAGGAGGAACCAATCTCTCTATCTATATCTATATATACCGAATCTGTTCAGTATGTGTATATATATATACCAAATCCGTTCACTACGTACCCAGTCTGATTCAAACCTGGGGTCTTCTTTGACGCAAGACTGACTGACTTGGGTCAGAATGGGTCTAGGTCTGATTCAGATCTGGGTTGCTTTGACCCAAGTTTGAATTGGACTTGGGTCTAAACAGATACAAGAAGGCCCCGATCGTCTTATATATATATATATATATATATATATATATATATATATATATATATATATGAGAAGAAGGTAGCTGCATACAGCAGCCTACGCATAGAGGCCATCCATTGCAGATGATGGACTGACAAGGTGGATCGCATGTGTGCAAAAAGCGATTTAGCAGCGGTCACGCCTGCTGCTAAAGACCCCTTTTACAATAGTGTTGCGTGTGTGATGTCCATCACGCATGTGATGGACGTCATGCACATGTTGGCCACAATAAGCTAGAATCTAGATATGGGGTAGGTAGCTACCCCACAATCAAATATATATATATATATATATATATATATAAACTAGAATATGTTTACCAACCAAATATGTTTGCTGGTATGAATCGAGATTTTTGTAGGTTTTTTTGCAAATCTAACCCGGCAGATGCATTCGGCGTGGTCCATCCATTTGCTAGGAATCGACTGTTGGATCATTGTAATCGGATCAAGAAATGCAATTTTTTATGCTTGAATATTTATGAAAGTTCTAAGCCGTCGATTTTTAATCCTTAAAAGATCCTTCTTATACATCATAATTGGATGATCCAAGAGTCTATTTCTATAAAACCAAGTGTCTAGATCACATCTATATAGTGAGATTTTTTTTTTAAAAAACTATGAAAATCTTGGTTCATACCAGTAAACATATTTGGTTGGTAAACATATTATATATATATATATATATATATATATATATATATACAGTGTGGACAGTGCTGATTTTTGACATTTGCTAGGAATTTTGTATTGGATTGTGTTTTTACACTGAAAAAAATATGATTTTATGAGTCTTTAAATTTATGAAAATTCTGAGTCATTGATACATACCATGTAGATCACATCTGTAAGGTCAGAATCTAAAAATATGAAAAGAAATAATTTGCACCCTCCTATAGTACAAATATCCTCTACATGTTTGATTTTATAGAAATCTACTCATGGATCATCTGATTCTGACACATGGATAGGATCTCGCAACCTTTGAAAATCTACGGTCTAAATTTTTCATAAATATCTAAGACTTAAAAAGTCATGTTTTTTTTATCAGAAAAGACATGATCTAAGTGTCGTTTCATAGCAAATCTACCATGCTGAACACATATGCAAAGCCAGATTTGCAAAAACACCTTGGAAACCCTCATTTTCTTGCCATGGGTACCTAACTTTTGTTAGCACCTACTCCTAATTATATATATATATATATCCCATGAGTTCCAGACACCATCTGCAATAACAAATATGAAACCTTTAACTCTCACAAGAACTAACAATCATCAACTAGTGAATCATAACTCATGATGAAGAACATCTCATGGAAAAATCATAGAATCAAGTTTCAGTAATTAGTAACACACTAAAATTCAGCGCAATTTGGCCATTAAGGATCAGTACAATGGATCTACGAATGTCACAGTAAGTCAGGGAATTAAGATACTCATCGAATCAAAATGCAAGTGTAAGACAGAATTTGATTACGATTCCGTGATAGACAATCAGATCCATTATATAGTCGAAATTTAGCACAAATGTGAGTTAGAAGAGCAGATCCAGTCACAAATTGCACAGTTTTAATGATTTTGTACATGTAACAGATCATGATGACATCATCAACCGGCAATCAAATTAGTTTAACATCTAGAATCGAAAAACTCAGGAGAAAAGAAAAAGAGAGAAATAGAAAAAGAAAACCTAATCTTATCAGCTGGATCCGGAAAACCTGTAGCTTGAGTAGCTAAAACGCACACATTATGTAAGAAAAACTCTAATTTGGAGGAGTCATAGAGATTTCAACCTACATTGTTATTCCATTTGAACCAGAAAAAAAGAAGTATTTGCATAAAAGCATAGACGTATCTCGAATTCAGCTTCACAAAGCAACAAAAAAGAAACACACCAAATCATAACGATAACTAGAAAGGGGGGGAAACAATAGGAAATCTGCGCCTTCATCCAACCGTACCTTCAACGAAGAACTAAGGACGGATTTCTGCAAGCAGGATCGGACGCAATTCGCTAGGAATCGGAGCTCGTCCAACTTCGTATCGGCTGTTCCGATACAGAAGACTCGGCGGGTTTTCTCCCCGATAGCCATTCGCTCGCCGTCTCGGAGACCGCCGGTGAGCCCCTACGCCGAAGGACTCCCCCTGCGTTTAGGGGAAAAAGGAGAACTTTCAGAGAAGAAGATAAAACGGAGGCCTAGATTTCAGGAGCCATTACTCTCTCTCTCTCTCTCTCTCTCTCTCTCTCTCTCTCTCTTTCTCTCTCTCTCTCTCTCTCTCTCTCTCTCTCTCTCTCTCTCTATTCCGCGGGTTTGGTGTCCGGTGAAGTTGGAAATGGTGAGAGCGGATACTGGATCAGGCAAAAAACGTCATTTTTAAAAAGGGTAACATAATGGTGTGACACCTGTTTTATTTGTAGGACCCACATCTACTTTGAGAAAGAAACAGTTGTCTCGTAGGTAGGGGTGTTAACGGGCCTAATTGACCCGTACCCGACCCGAACCAAACCCTATAGGGTCCTGGTATGGTGATAAATAATAGGACCCGAGTGCGGACCCGAGGGTCCTATTAATATATGGACCCGGGTATAGTTTGTGAAATTTTATACCAGGAGATTAAGACCCACACTTTTTTAATGTAAAAATGATAAAAAATATGGTTTACTGGGTCTGGTTCATGCAATTCTTATCGGGTATGAGTATGGTTTTTCTTATAGTGGACCTGACTAGATTAAGTTTGGACCCGATATCATACACAAAAACCAGGTCCAACTATGATACCACCTGGATCCGAACTAAACCCGACCCGTTGACACCCTTACTCGTAGGTAGTAGAGGTGACAACAAGTCGGGTTTGATTCAGACCCAAGTGAAACCAGACTTGAACCAATTTTTAGGTATGGTGTCGGGTTCGTACCTGGGTTTAATCGGGTCCACTATAAGAAAAAACATACCCAAACCCTATAAGAACTACATGAATCAATCTAGGACCATACCCAAACCCTATAAGAACTACATGAATCAATCTAGGACCATACCCAGTAAAACCATATTTGTTATCATTTTTACATTGAAAAATTTGGGGTCTTAATCGAAACTCGGGACAGGGTTTGGGTCTGGTATAAAATTTCACAAACTATACCAAGGTCCAATGAGACCTTTAGGTTCGGACTCAAGTCTTAATAAGGTCTTATTATTTATCACCGTACTTGGTAAAATAATATTTTTTTATCATTTTTACATTGAAAATTTGTGGGTCTTAATTGGAAATCGGGTCAAGTGCAGGTCTGGTATAAAATTTCATGAATTATACTTGGGTTCATGTATTATTCAGACCTTCAGGTCTGAACCCGAGTCTTAATTGGGTCTTTTTGTTTGTCACCATACCCGAACGCTATAGGGTTTGGTTTGGGTCGGGTCCAGATAAAACTGACCCGTTCGGGTCAGGTTTGGTTCGGACCTAGGTAGAACCAGACTTGGATCAGATTTTGGGGTATGGTATCAGGTCTGAACCCAGGTCTAATCGGATCCACTATAAGAAAAACCATAACAAGACACGGATAAAAATTATATGAACCAAACCCGGACCATACCCAATAAAACCATATTTTTTTATCATTTTTACATTGAAAAATTTTGGGTCTTAATTGAAACTTGGGTCGGGTCTGGGTCTGATATAAAATTTCACAAACTATACTCAAGTCCCTGTATTAAGTCCAAACCCGGGTCTTAATAGGATCTTCTTATTTATCACCATATCCGGACCTTATAGGGTTTGGTTCGGGTCCATTGACACCCATACTCGTAGGTATGCAGAGTACCCGTCCAATAAGAATGAGAGCAGGTCCAATACACAGCCTAGTATATTTAACAAAGTGATTACGCCTTAAAAAAAAACTGCTGAAAACCATAGTTATTAGAAGCTTCTTGCCACATGAAAAAATTGATTTTGGAAGCCAAAAACTTCACGCTTTCCTAAAGAGAGGAGAAGCTTTGAGAAACTCATTTTCAAAATACAAGAAACTCGATTTCCTTTAGTGGAAAGCCTGTTTCTTCTTCATTTTTTCAAATCGATTACCTTTTGCTTTCTTAGTGTTTTCTTCCAACTTTTTGTCACTTTCCACTCATTTTTCCTTCACTTTCTTTGTTTTTCATATTTAAAAATATTTTTTTTAGTTGGTTTTTTTTCATTTTGTACTTGTGTTCATACCATTCCTTATTTGCTTCTGTCTAAACATCATATTGCTTTTTATGCGTTTCTTTTTCATCTTTCATGCTCTTGCATAATCACTTATAACTGTATCTTTCTTTCTCTTTATATTACCTTTTTACATTTCTTTGCTTTTTCATTTCTTAGCTTCTTCTTGTGTCCGTTTCTTTTCCCACAAACTATGGTGATTGAGATATGAGGTTTCATAAAGCTTTTTTTTAACAGTACGCGTGGATATGAGTCCCAATCTAACTAGGTGACGTTCAGGTGTGTTGGATCAGTAATACTTGTATCCAATCCAAATCCGACATGTTCATATTCAGGACATACAGATGCCTATTATTTGGACCAATGTTGTAAGTTTCAGTGTGTATCGGCCTGTATAGGTAGAAAATCGATACACATCACCTTTGAATAGGCTATTTTTTAATAAATGTAAAAAAAAAAAAAGATTTTTTTTTAAATATTATTTTAATAGTTTTAACATGTGATTGACACATAATGTTTTTCTTTATTATTTTTGACTGATACAGAATGATTCACTCGAGTATCGGTATCGGGGGCCGATACATCTGAATCGTTGGCCAAACGATTCAAAGCCGATACCGATACTGACAACATTGAATTGAACATTTAATCCAATATAATTTTCAAAGTAGACATGCCACAACTAGCCCACACCCTTATTGGGGTTGCAAATGGATTGGATATAGGCCAGATCATAGTAGAGCTTAGACAATCCAAATCTGAATCCATGTCAAAGAATTAGGCGTAACTCTTGTCCATAACAACCAGAACCAGATCCAGTTGGAATTTTCTGTTATGATTTTTTTTATGGCAAGAGGAAGCTTTGACTTGATTACAGGACCCCAACACAAAGGAGAAAATGTGTGAGAGCACACGAATTAATTAAGCATGGCAAGTTGGCAGCCATATGCACATTAATGGTACGTTTGGTTGCTCCTTTTAAATAAATGATTCAGAATCACACGAGGTCTCAAGCAAACATAAAAAGGTAACCTGTGAGAATTGAATCACGTTTGCCTTTGCAAATGAGAGTCACTTTCTGAATCACAAGAATGACATTGATTATGAATCATTCATTAAAGGAGCAATTAAACGAATCCTAAGTGCATCAAATATTTAAGAGTGATTCCAAGTGCAGCACGAATATATCTTTTGCGGCGGATCAGTGGAATGTGATTGCACACTTTTAAGTGTGCTGCTGCACCTCATCACCCACTGTGGTTGGACATTACTGCTTAAAGGTGTGCAGTCACATTGCACCTCATCTCAATTCCATATAGTATGTCAACTAGGGCTGGTAAACCAAACGAGCAGATCAAATGAGCTTGGCAAGAGGAGATTGAACAATGGTTGTTAGTCTAAATTAACATATATAGAATTTGCATAGGATATATAGCAAAAGTAGCATGTTGGTTTTATTGGTTGGAGAGGTTTGCTTGCAAACCCTAGTTCGAGTTTCCATTCTCATTACATAACATATTAAAAAACAACTTTTTTTTTATCAAAGCCAGCTCCGTTTCTGCTCATCTGGCTCGGGTTGGTAGAAACTTGGCATGTGCCAGCCTTAGTGCCAACTGATTAGGCATGTGTCAGACCTATGTAGTCAAAAGCGCCAACTAGGTGCCTAGTCAGGCTAGGCATAAAAAAACCTAAGAATCAATCAGATTCCTAGGATTCTCAAATTGGGGTACCATTTTTGCCGTTTAGGCACCAACTAGGTGCCTAACATGCCCTCTCCTAAGTGTGAGGGCATTGTAGTATTTTTTTATGATAATATAGGAGAAGGGTTATAACCCCCCCTCTCTCTCTCTTTCTCACTCACAGGCCCTCACCCTCTCCCACAGTTGTCATCTTCGCCTTCTCTCCCCCTTCCTCTGCCTCTTCTTCTTCTTCTCTCCCCCCTTCCTCTGTCTCTTCTTATTCTCTCCTCCTTCTGCCTCTTCTTCTCTCCCCCCTTTCTCCGCATCTTCTCCTTCTCCTTCTCCTTCTCCTTCTCTTTCTCTCTCCCCCTTTCTCGACCTCTTCTTCTTCTCCCCTCTCCCTCCCTTCCTCTCCCTCTTTTTTTTCTTCTCTCTCCCTTCCTTTGCTTCTTTTTTTCTCTCTCCCTCTCTCTAACCCTTCCCCGACCTTTCTTCTCTCCCCCTTCCTTCACCTCTTTCTCTGTCTCTCTTTGATAAAAAGAATGACCAAGATGGATGTGTGGGGCATCCTCTAGTGGGCCCACATGGTTTCAAGATAGATTAAGACTCAAAGAGTGATCAAGAGTCCCACTTCAAGGACTCACTCATGAACCTTATCAATCAAGAAGACTCTAAGAAAGAAGAACCTATTCAAATGAAAGTTCTAATCATATGTAATCTTGAGAGTCAAGATTATCTGAATAGAGAAGGTTCAAAAAACTTGTTATCTCTTGTAATCAAATGAGCATTATAAATAAACCTCTCATTTCTCAAGAAAAATAGAATGCTAGCTGAACCACAGATTACCGTGGATGTAAGCACACCTAGCCGAACCACATAAAACTATGTGTTTGTGTTCTTGTGTTTCAGCTTACGTAAGATCTGATCCAATATCAGATCTATTATCTAACATGGTATCAGAGCCACGAGATGGTGATTGCTGAGATAGTCAACTTTCTTTGTGTTGCTTCCCCAGTTGGATCTTCATCAGGCATATGATTTGTCAGGTGAGTTCCGCTTGTGTGTTTCTCATATACATAGGTGAGGTTATGCATATCTCAGTCATTGAAAAATAGCTATTTGGAGTTGTACTTATAGGAGTGTGCTCCCTCTTGTCTTGGGATCGACCTTGGGTTCCTGAAGTTTGTGTGCTTATCATCATAAGTTCCTCATCTGTGTTTGCATCATCATTCATGATTGCATCCTTGGTTCTTAATGTTACGATCCAGTGGAATGCCTTTTCGAGCATTGTTTTGGTAAAACTTGATTGCAATAATTATTTTTTATGGCAATCTTATATTAAATTAGTTATGTTTAGTTAATATTTGATTAAATTTGTTGATGACTCATAACCTGCTCTAGAGTAATATTTAAGTGTGGCTAAGGAAGGTGAAATTTACCCTATAATTCATGAATATCTTATGTGAAAAAAGTCTGATCAACATACCTTAAGCTGGATTAAGGTTACTGTGACTGAGTTTGTGCTCAGTCAAATTGTTAGAATCTCCAGTGCTTGGGACGCATGGGTAGCTTTTAAGAAATCTTATGCTTCTCAATCTAGCCTTAGAATCATGCAAATGAAGAAAGATCTTCAAGATGTTAGTAAGAGAAAAAAATCCATGACAAGATATTTAAATCTTGTTAAATTTCTTGTCGATTCTCTAAGTGCTATTAATGAAAATGTGAGTGATGATGATTTGGTGCATTACACTTTAAATAACCTCACTCATAAATATAAGAGCTTTGTTACCATTATTACTACACTTGATGAGCTGCCATCCTTTTATAAATTATTTGATATGTTGTTGAATCATGAGAAAATGATCTAGTTGATAAGTCAGAGATCCTTTCAAGACTCTACTGCTACTGCCTTCTTTGCTTAGAAAGGCAGAGGTTGTAGTCAACGTCCTTCAGGACATTTTAGAGGAGGTAGAAGTGGCCGACAAATGCAGAAATTTTAAGAACTTTGGTGGTTGTGGTCATAGTTTTCCTACAGGAAATAATTAGGGCAGAGGTAATGGTAATCAAGAAAAAGAAAATCCAAATAAATAGGAGGTTATTTGCCAGTTTTGTGATAAAAAAATCATACCGCAAATAGTGATGGGTTATTCCTAAAGCTTTTAATATTTTTTTGAACATGTTCTTAGTTGAGAACTCTAACTAGTACCCAAACACATGCACCACTCATCATATGACCACAAAGAAAAAGGGTATGACAAATAAGGTAGATTATCAAGGTCCAGATTCAGTTATTGTTAGTAATGGTGCTAATCTCAAGTAACATAAAACTCTCCTCGAAAGACAGGTCTTTTATACTAAGAGATGTTCTTCTTGTTTCTCAAATAAAAAAATACTTTCTGTTACTCGGTTTACACATGATAAGAATTGTATATTTGAGTTTCATCCCACATGTTTCTATGTTAAGGATCTGAAAACAGAGCTACCCTTTTAAAGAGACGAAGTGAAGGAGGACTATACATCTGAAACCAAGAAAACGAGGAACCAAGGAAAGGAGTATGGACATTTTATGCTCAGAAAGATACTTTCTCTAATATATGGCACTATAGGCTCAAACATCCAAATCAAGGTGTAATGGATATTTTTAGTTCTAGACACTTACTTGAAAATAAACTATATTTATTCAATTTATTCTCTAGTTGCATGCTTGAAAAAACTCACAGATTACCTTCAAGTTTATCTAAGATTGTTGCTTCTTCTCATCCTCTTGAAATTATACATGATGATTTGTAGGGTCATGCACCTATAATTTCTAGAGAAGGTCATAGATATTAGTTGTTGCTTGTTGATGACTATTCTCATTTTTCTTGGTTGTTCTCTTTAGTCAGAAAATCTGACACCTTGAGTTATTTTGAAACCTTAAAAAATATTGTAGAAAAACAAATTGGTTTTCAAATTAAAATTTTCCACAGTGATGGGGGTGATGAGTTTCTCAGTTTGGCCTTCTCAAGTTGCTTAAATCAACATGGTATTAAGTGTTGGATTTCTTGTCCCAATACTCTCCAACAAAACAGGGTTGTTGAAAGAAAACATAACATGTTATTAAAACCAGATTGAGTATGATGTTCCACGCTTCTATAAGTAATAGGTTTTGGGTAGATTCTTTCAAAACTTCCACCTACCTTATAAACATGCTTCCTAGTCCTAATCTTGATAACAAGTCATCATATGAACTTCTTCTGAAATAAATCCATGACTACTCTTCCTTAAGAGTTTTTTTGATGTACTTGTTACCCTTATCTGGTGCCATATAATTCTACAAAACTGTCGCCCAAAACCATGCCTTGTGTTTTTATTAGATATGAAACAAATTATAAAGGGTACCTGTGCTTTGATCTTGCGTCAAATAAAGTGTTCATATCTAGGCATGTGACCTTTGATGAAACAAAATTTATGTATACTAGTTCCAATGCTCATGTCACTTTAAAAAAAGTATTTAATTGGTTAAAATCCCAAGAATCTTTACGACCCCATGAGAAAGAATTACCTAACTCTCCTATAGTCCTACTAGGTCCTTCACTCACACCTACCTTGTCTGCACCAAAACTGTCCAATCCAGAGCTTAGCCCATTGTAAACTCAACAAAAAATTGATATTTTTATGAGGAATAAAGGCAAATTTAATGCTAAAATACTATTTAAACTTAAGATGAGATCTACTTGTAATTCAAGCTTTAATTTGGATTTGGAAAGAATCTCAAAGTGAGAATTTATTTCAAATTGGGTTTTTATTTTTAATCATACTTAATTTGAATTTAAGTTAGAATTAATTAAAATTTAATTTGAGTTTTAATTTAGTCAGGATTCGAATTGAGTATGCATTTGAATTTTGGAGTCTCATTGAATTTTGATTTCAATTTCTGAAATTTAAATTCAGATTTGGATTTAATTCAGATTTAATAAATGAATCTTGGATATTCTAATTGGATTTGGATTTAATTTGAATTTTTATCTAAACTATAATTAAATTGAATGTCAATTCAGAATTTGAATATACAATAATTTGAATCCTTGTGAAATTAAATTTGGAATTTTGAATTAAAATTGGATGTAACACCTTTGATTGTTTAGAGTATTTTAATAAATATAATAATAATAATGATAATTTTTATGAGAAAGAAATATAAAATTGAAAATGAGTCCCGGTTGAATTTTAAAGATATTTTAGGAAGAATTAAATTTAATTTTTGTAAAATTTGTATTCAAAATCGAACTTATGAAAAATTAGAATTTTTAAGAAATAATTGGCAAATCTCATCAAAATAAAATCGAATATGATTTTGGATGAAATTAGATTTTTATTGATATGTACGTAATGTAATTATATAAAATTAGAATTTGATTTTGTATGAATTTGAAATCTAAATTCTAAAATAATATAACATATTAAATAGGGATTTTATGGAATGGAAAACTTAAATTAATTAAGTTGAATAAAATGGTAGAGGTCCTTAGGGTGGGGCATCCCCTTATATGGGCCCATCCTATGTGGCATCTCATGTTGGAATTAAGTTGAAAAATATGTAAGTTAAAACCCTAGAAAATAATATTTCAAAAGTTTCATAAAAAGAAAAACAAGTAAAGAAGAAAACAAAGAAAAATGAATTTAAAACTTGCAAAAAATCAACACAAGAAAACTTGTGTGAATTTTCGACTTGGAGAGGACATCTTCTAGGGTAGGACATCCCATCCTAGAAGGCCCTCTTGGTTGAACTATTAGTCAATAAACAAAATAGAAAAAAAAAGAGAAGAAAAGTTAAAAGTCAAAACTTAGCTAATAAGTTAGGAAGGAAGGACCTAAACTACATGAATTGAAATTTGGTAAGTTTGAGAGCACATGGGGGTGGTCCCATGCTTGTGGACCCCATGTGCTTACTTGGAATTTATGAGATACAATATATATTTACATAATATGATTACATACTATAAGATTTAATAGGTAGTTATATTAACCCAGCTAAGTGAAATTAAGAAAGTATGGAAGTAATTTAGAAAAAATTTCAAAATGCATTTAGGAATGTTATATCTGGATTTTTTGGGGAATTAGGAAGGTTTGAAAAAGTGGAGAAAACCATATAAAGAGCCAAGGAGGTGGCGTGATCCTTTAGAATTTATTTTTTTTAGTCTTTCTCTCTATCATTCTCTCTCTCTTTTCTCACTTTTACCTCTTCCTTCTCTCCTTCCTTCCTTGTGTTTAGGAGGCTTGAACCTCCATTAGAGAGTATTAATGAACAAGTTGCAGCCACACATCGAAGGAGTTATGCAGATCGAGCCATCAAACAGGTTGTTTCGACTTTCACATCTACCGATTTTGACAAAACAAGATAGGAGGTTCTATTCGATACTCTTGGCTGAACTATTAGGCAATAAACAAAATAGAAAAAAATAAAGAGAATAAAAGTTAGAAGTCAAAACTTACCTAATAAGTTAGGAAGGAATGACCTAAACCACATGAATTGAAATTTGGTAATTTTGAGAGCATAAGGGACTCCATGTGCTTACTTGGAATTTAGGAGATATAATATATATTTATATAATATGATTATATACTATAAGATTTAATAGGTAGTTATATTAACCTAGCTAAGTGAAATTAAGAAAGTATAGAAGTAATTTAGAAAAAAATTCAAAATGCATTTAGGAAAGTTATTGCTGGAATTTTTGAGGAATTAGGAAGGTTTGAAAAAGAGGAGAAAACCATATAAAAAGCCGAGGAGGGGCTGACCTATTGGATCCTTTGGATTTTTTTTTGTCTTTCTCTCTCTCTTTTTCCACTTTTCCCTCTTACTTCTCTCTTTCCTTAATTGTGTTTAGGAGGTCTCAACCTCTATTAGAGAGTGCTAATCAAGGTGTTTCAGCCACACATCGAAGGAGTTATATAGATCGAGCTATGAAATTGATTATTTTGGCTTTCACACCTACCGATTTTGACAAAACAAGGTAGGGGTTCTATTCGATACTCATAGATCGGAGCTCGTATGCTCAAGCATATTTTGTGGCTGAATAGTATTGAAACCATACATCGGTCATCACATATGAGAAGTCAATGTCGGTTCTGACCTATTGAGCATTAGATCGGTCTTCAAAACCAATTACCGCATTCATGTACAGATTCAAGTATGGATCGGTCATGAATATGGTTCGATGTGAGACTAAATATATACGTTGTACATACATATGTACTGATATATATATATATATATATATATATATGTGTGTGTGTGTGTGTGTGTGTGTGTGTATACATGATCGTGGAGTTGTCAAAACTAAAATATGATTTTTAAGTTGCACTATAGAGTTTAATCGGGTATTTCAAGCCTAGCCGATTGGTCAAAACCGATCATGCAAGGGATCATGAACTGATCCACTGGTGGACTAGTTTTGATCAACTTAGGAACAACATGACCAGACCTCAGTGGGTTGAGTTGGTTCAGTTCCTAACAAAAAATAAGGTAAGGTTACATGTAGTATGGGAAACTACAAAAATGTTTCTAAGAAAAACAGTTTTGTTGTTGAAGATTCATTGATTTGTCAAAATAGTTATGTGTGATAGTCATTATCTTGATTTCATGCTGATGGAAAGTGAATTTAAAATGTTGAAGGATGTATGAAATGAACCATGGATTCAGATCATGACTATGATGCGAGATTAGAGAGAAAAGTATTTAAAAAAATGACTTTTAAGAAACCATTTTTTAAATAACCTATGTATCTTGCAAAACCTAATCCTTGTGCATAAATGATTTATCCTTGTTATGTATGAGTGTTGTGGAACTGATATAATAATGAGAATACATGTATTCAGCCTGTCATGACTGATCTAAAAAGAGAAACAAGAATGAACACTCCAAGTTAATCATTTTTTAGAACAAAACCGGTTTTTGAAAGAAAACCTATGTGATTGTTGTTTCAAAACCATTGGTGACTTTGAATAAATCAATTTGGGGGTTATGTCTAACCCCGGATTATGAAAAAAAAAGATATGTGTAATATGTATTTCATACTTCACTGCTTATTTAGATCATAAATGATTTTGATGTCTGCAAAAAGAAAATAAATTACATGTGTTAGTAGTTTCACCCGAGTATGTTATTCTCGTCTGTGTATAAGACCCAACTTTGGTTTGGTAAATCGATTGTATCTCCCTCGTCTAGAGAAGTTTTTACAAACAGTTTGTGGTATTGAAAAACTGACAAAATTTCACATATTCTGTAGAACTTTAAGCTCCGTTCACAGTCTGTGCACGTATCAGTGACTGTTAGAACAACAGACAGATATGGGCCTAAATGGGTCCCGAACTGGTTATGGACCAGATAAGCAATACATGGAATGAATGTCTGATCCAAACCTATGTTTTAAATGTTAAACGAGCCTATAGATGTAACATATGATGTTGTGTATATGCAGGTTATAAGTGCCTAAAGGGGCATGACATTAAGAAGGCTTATTACCACATGCTTATAATTGAATGCACACTGCTATTAAAGTGCATATGTTGTGCATTGTGATGTTTTATGTGATTGTTCATGTATGCATATAGTTAATCATGATCAATACATATAAGTGAATGCATAAATGAGTTTGATATATTATAAATTTCACATGTGGCATGATAGCATCTTTGGCATTGAATTCTACATCCATGAGCCCAAATTGGAGGCCTGAATCTTAGATTAGATTTATTTTGTATGTGCATAAAATTAATGAATTAAAAGAGCAATTATGTAAACATTAATTCTATTGGACTTACAATGAGAGAGTAAGTGGTACTTCAAGCTTTGTGAAATATATTTTAAGTACAAAAGGTTGCTCCTCCTCATCCATGAAGATAGAGAAAGTCTCTACAATTAGCCACATGGTGGCAGGTTAAGGAACTCATGCGTGAAGTCTGATGCATCAAAATAAAGGTGTTGGGAGCTCACTCTCGACTAGGTCATCCTTCATCTTGGACTGATGAAAGGTGCTCAGTCAGGGTTAAGCCACAAATTGTTTGAATATACTCTCTTGAGTCGTAGTCCTAATCCGAGTTAAGCCTGTGTAGTACCCACAGAGCTAAGAAGTGAAAATCATAATTGTTTGTGCATTTAGTTAAGCATGGCATGCATCACATAAAAAGAAAACTTAAATAAAGGTAGTTAAAGTCACTCATGCATGAAAGATCACATGTTCTTCATTGGTAAGTGCATGCATTATTAATTGTTCATGCATAAATTTATAGTTGTTTCTGAATATTGCTCTTATTATGCAACTGTGATATCAAGTATACTTGAAATCAATAATTTTCTGAATAATTGTGTGAATTTAATGGAATATGTTCATGTATACTGGTTTTGGTTTACCTGTGTCAGTATTCTCTACTAGGCTTTCATGAGTCTCACTTGTTTTATGGCTTTTAAAGTGAAGTATAATGTATAGCTGTAGAGCAGATGCAGAATGCTGGGGCATCGTCAAGAGCCAGTCTTTTCCTTTATGGTGGATAGTTTTAGAAAAATATTTATTATTATTTTAGACTGAAAATACTCTGATATGAATTTTAAATTATTGAGACTGAATTAAATTTTAATAGTGAACGTTATTTGCATTTTAATTCAGTTATGACGATTGTTTGTATTGTAACCTGCCTAGAATATTTCACCCAAAGAAAAAGGTTATTTTTGTTGAGTTTAAAAGAAAAAAAATTGTGATTTTTTTTTTTGAGTTAAAATTTTGGTGCGTTACACCCATCTACTTCACCAACCCTTGGACCCTAGTCTTGTAAACTCGTCTCCTATAGCCTTTACAAGCCTGACTCTAGTGCCCTCTCAAGGATAAATTTGATTTTTGACCAAAATCCTGTAGAAGTTCCCAATCCCGTTAAGACATATCATGGTTACCAGATCCTAAGATGAAACCTTGAAACAAAGACTCTTCTTATCCAACTGATATCCCTTAAGTGTTTTCTTGACAAGTGAGTTGTCCCAAGAGTCTGCACGAGGGATGTTTGCTGAAGCCAATAAAGAAAAGAAGTGATAAACATTTATACAAATAGAGTATGACATTCTAATCATAAATGAAACCTAGGCTCTGGTCCTTGCATTACCTACCCAAAGCCTAGTCGAATGTAGATGAATCTATAAGATCAGGAGGTATGCAGATGAGTCTATTGCTAGGTATAAGGCTAGACTTGTAGCTAAGGGGCAAAACCAATATGAATAAATCAACTATTTCATAACCTTTAGCTGTAATAACCATGAATTTTTAGTGACAGTAGAATTTTTAAGGCATATTTTATAACTTTAGAGTATATGGTTGCATTTGTATGAAAATTTCAAAGAGAACAACCTTTATTTCATCAAAAAATGGAGTTAAAACGAGTTCAGAACACCCCCCACCAAGTTCTGGTGCACCTTTGACCAAAAAGGGTTGAACCTTTATAGAGGGAGTTGACCCCTATTTTAAGAGAAGGAACCCGAGGGTCGACCCTCTGAATTGAGTGTTGACCCCTATATAGAAAAGACCTGTAAGGGGGCCGATCCCTATTTTAAAGCGTCGACCCTTGCATTGGTTCTTTTAAAAGAGGTCTATCCAGCAGTCCGACAGTCGACCCTCCCTTTAAAGAGTCAACCCACAAGAGTCGGATGGGGTTTTGATCCAACTAACGGAGAGCAAAACTACATCAATTTTTACCCCTTCTATTTTGGGTTTTTGATGGGTTTAAAAACCATGATTTCCCCCTCCCATCAGCCCCTTACCTATGTCAGTCGCCCTCCCTCTCTCACGCAAACTAGGTTTGCATTCTCACTCACTCCTCGTCCGAACTGGTTCTCTCCCTTCCACTTTTGTGGCCTATAAATAGAGGCCCAACCTCTCTCACTCGACCATCACTCTCTCACTCACTTTGTTAACTCTCTCCCTATCTTCTCTCCCTGTTATTGTGGAACCATAGTGGTCAAACATCCACTATCTCTCTCTTCTTCTTGTTCTTCTTCTTTGTTAGGAACCGACGATGGGAGGTAACCCTTCCACTCTCTGTTTCTCTCGGTTTGGAATGTCGCCGGAGAGTCAGTGCACCATCCAACCTACAACTTTTGTTTTTCTATAATTTCTTCTTCGTTTCCTACATAACCCCATAGTTTTAAGGGAGGGTTAATGCAAAGAACCCATGCACGTTGTTTACATTATTTCATGCACAGTTCTTTCATAGTTTTACATATAATATGCTTAAATTGTTGTAAAGTTTTTTTGCTAGATATATGGGTTTCCTTGCTTAAGTGTTATGGTTTGAGACTGCCAGTTTTCAATCGAAGTACGTTGTGGAAAAAATGTGTTTTTGGCACAAAAGTGCTATCGGAACACAACTTTTCAAGTTTCTATAGTAACAAGAGGTCTACCCATGTCGTGCAGGAGTCAACCCCTACAACGGAGGCCCAAGAGTCAACCCATGTAAATGGGAGTCAACCCTTTGTAAGCCTGAAACCCTGAGGCTGACAGAGAGCCGAACCACTGAACAGAGACAACCCTCTCTCATTGTGCAAAACCTAAGAGCTAACTCTCATAAAGAAAGAGTAAACCCCTGTTGTGTTGAAAACACCTCGAGCCAGAAAGAGTCGACCCTTTGTATGACGAGTCAGCCCTTTCTGACCCCTATATGCACTTCTTTAATCAAACAAGTCGACCCTTGATTGTTCCTTTGAGCTTCTGCAATAAGAAGAGTCGACTCTTGGGATTTGGAGAGTCAACCCATCTGACTAAATCAGACCCTCTGCACACACAGAGTCAACCCCTGCACATAGGGAGTCTACCGTCTTGTATGTGTTATGACTCTTTGCTACCAGAGTCGACCCATGCTTCCAGCAGAGTTGACTCATGGGCATCTGAAGGTAGTTCCTTAAGGTTTTTTGCTCGAGTAAGGGTAGTCAAGCCCAGGATTCAAGCGAATTAGACCGAGAAAAAGTCGAAGGACCTATTTACACTATGATTATACTTTGTGAGACATTGCTAAGTGCTCAGGGGTAGAAATGGGACCTAGTTCTCTTCAAGACACACAAGTTAGCAAATTTTCATGTATGTCATGATGTATTATCAAATGTTGATTACGGTATGCATGTCTGACAGGGAAATTATGCAATATTGCTACCTGATATAGGATGCATGTTGAAATGCTATGAATATATAAATTGTTATCATGTTATAAATGTTGTAAGTGTGAAGTGACATATGATGTACTATTACGTTATGAAAGGTGCATAATAAGTACAATATTGTACGATGCTATCAGACATGTGAGGCATGCACACACGTACATGATTGCTCAAAATGGAGCATATGGCTCGATGAGTCAGAATAATGCCTTGGATAATTATAAAGGCTTATGTGACATGTGTATTAATGTTCTTGTACTATAAGACATCATGGCATGCTTGTACAACTGTTACTCGTAATGAGCTAGGGATTTTCGACAACCCATGGGGTGCTACAATGCACCAAGTTATGGAAAACCACATACACACTTAAAATTGGATTACGCCTTCACATGAAAGATGGTTGATTTGTCCTAAAAAAGGCAAAGCATATTATTTGGCTACTTGGAGAGGTGGTAGATGATACAAACTTTGATGGATACTACTGTTAACCTTTTTGGTCTGCGAGTAGCAAAGAACTTGTTGTCTCTAGTCATCGAAGTTAGAAGACATGGCTACCAATAAAATATCCTAGGTGGTAGATCCCTCTACTTCTGCAGAAGGTTAGGTGTGATAATTGTATGTTCCATCTTTGGGAGTTTCCCTCTAGAGACTTCTCTATTAGTTGTTACACCATCTCCTTCAGAGCAAATTAGCTAGTCCTTTGGGATACTAAAATACATGACATAATAAACCCCTGGATGATCTTAGTCTTATCAATGTATCATCAAGTGCGTGCCTGCAAGTGGGAATTTATATCAAAACAAAGTCTCTTACTTGAAATGAAAATGCATGTTTGTTTATACAAATCATTGATTGTATCATTGCTAGTTGGCATAACTTATGCAATACCAATCGCCTTCCACTGGTGATATCATGGTTCGACAAGGTAGACATTTCTGGCAGGCACTTGTGACACCCTAGAGACTTACTAAATGCATGTTTTATTTCACAAATGTTTACATGTTATATTACTTGTTTACACGTATGATATAATGCCTACAACTGTTTGAGATATTCGTACCCACTGGACTATGAGTCTGAGAAATTATATTCTAACTTGTTTAAGTGATGAATGGTGTTGAACATGATGGGCAGAAGGGATAGCAACTTGATCCAGTTTCCACTTTTTACTTCCCTAGAATTTTGTAGTATGTCTGTACAAACTTTTGTACTACACCTTTTTTTAAATGGGTTGATAATTCTTTGAAGGTTTCCAATCAATTACTCTGTTAGAAAAAAAAGAATGTTTTAGGAATGTTGTGGCATTTTTATAAAGACAGCTATCAGAACTTTTGAAATGTGACTAACCCAAGGTTTAAACCAGAGTTAAAAAGGTTTTCGCTATCAAGTTTAAAAAGAAAAGAAAACTTTTAATTTTTCACGTATTTTTCAAAGGTTAGAAATCTCGGGGCATTACATTAGCCTGGTGGTCAAACCTACTACTGTTAAAATTGTCTTGTCTCTTATTGATCATGCATATATTTTGCATTTTATTCATACTATTTTATGCATGATCCAGTGAAAAATTGCATTAAAAACCCATTCTTATCTTTATTTTTGAGAAATCGCATTAAAATTGAAAATACAGAAAAATCACATATTTTAAAGCCCTTCCCTGCATTTTTCAGTGCTTTGCGTCATTTAGAAAATTTTAATTTGTAGTCTAATTCGATTAGTTGTTAATTAACTAATTGTAACTAGTTTAGAAGCGCTTCTTTTAAAAAACACAATTTTGAGGAAGATCCTTGTAGAATTTATGAATTTTTTTTGGACTTCCATAGAAAAAATGTGTTTTGACCTAATGTTTAGTATAAATAATATTTTTCAGCAAGAACCCATATTTTTTCTTCCTGAAAAAATGCATACCTCTTCTCCCTCTACTCTTCTCTTTCTCCTCCTCTTCGTTCCCAACCGATTCTCCCTTATTCTCTTCTTTTTCCCCTTTTTAATTCATCTTGCTTCTGGTCTTTTTTGTCGCTGGTTCTTCTTGCCTTGATCGACGGAGGTGTGCTCTGCTCAAGGGAAAGACCATCTTCTTTTTCTCAACCCCTCTATCAAAAATGGATCGAAAGGTACATTTCTTCTCCACCATTTCTCCATAGTTTTGTAGTTTTAGTTTTTGCATAGCATACATCATATCATTGCATATAGTTTTGTTTGATCATTGCATCTAGATTAGAGTAGTTTTAGTTTATCATCTGAAAATATAAAAATAAAAAAATAAAATAGCTTAATCCAGTTTAGTCAATTTTCTTGATTTGCGCATAGAATAACAATATTTTATTCAAATTGGTAGATTTAGCATAGCGTTCTTTGATATTTTCATGAGTTTTGATTCAATTTATGGTAGATCTAGGTTAGATTTAGTCCAGATTAAATTTTTTTAATATTTGGTTTTTATTAGATCAATTAATTAGATATTAAGCATTAACTTTTTTTTATTGCAGTTTTCAATTCATGTCAAATTTTAGTTTCACGGTAATTAGAATAGTCTAGTAATTAGTTTTATGCCATTAGATTAATTAGTTGTTTAACATAAGTTAATTTAGATTAAACATTAGCCTAAATTTTATTTTCTTATCAATTATCGTTTAGCATGAATAATAATAATATTATTATTATTTTATCAAGTTGTGCTATAGCATAATCATAGTTATTTCAGTTAGTCATGTTTAATATTAGTCACATCAATTGTAGTTTAGTTAGCTTTTAGTTTTTATATTGAACATTGCATAAATAGATTAACTAGTTCAAATATTAGCTGATTTCTTTTAATCATTTATTTGCATTGATAATTAATTAGTTAGGTGCTTTAGTTTAGTTTTTATTATTTTCAGCATTTATTAATTAGCTTAGATTTGTGTTAATTTACATTAGTCTTAATTAGCTTAATTTAATATTGTAAATCTTGTTAGATTAGAATATAAACTAATATAGCTGGTCCTTACTTTTTAGCTTTTATTCATTGAATATGTTAGGTAGCATAAATTAGATAGTTAGTCTATTCTTTATTTTATTTCTAGATTCCGTTAGATTAGTTTAGCTTTACCTTCCGTACAGTATATCATGTTTTGTTAAATTAGATAGTTTGTTATTAGTTTTTGTCTTTTAGTAGTTTGTTACAAATCAGTTTCTTGATTGTTAATTAGTTTATTTTGCTATTCTGTCATTTAGTGCTTTACTTTGTTACATGACAGTTCATAGTTGTTATATATAGTTAGTTTGTTCTTAGTAGTTAGATTCTTGTTTTTGTGATTTTTCTTTAAACTAACCTTGAATTTTTGTCTAGTTTTTTGTTGTTTTGTTCTTGTTTTGCATTTGTGTTTTGCAGGGAAGCGGTTGATCATGTGGTGAGCCCTCAAAAGTACCCTAAAAGTGCCCTCTGAGGTCTCCAAAAGGTCCCCTCAATAGGCCCTTTGAGCCCCTCATGGAGCCCTCAATAACAAGCTAGAAGCATGAGACAATAATAAGGGACTATAAGCTCAAGCACTGAAGACCCTTTTTCTCTTTTCTTTTTAGCTTAGGATTTATTTTATTTATTTAATTCATTGGGTTTGTAATAAGGCTACTTAACTATTTATTATTTGTTTAAGCCCTCCGCAGAGGGCCATACTCTTAGTCAATTAATTAATTAATTCTCTTATTTTTCAAGGCAATAAAGAGTAGATTAGTTTTTGTGGAATACAAAGTGTTTCTCCCATTCCCTGAGTTCGACCCGAACTCCACCACTCGTGCGAGCTGATTTTTATTATTTGGTATCCGGCTTGGATAAACCGTTTTCATCAAAAATATCTTTTAAAAATCTATTTCAAAAAACTTACACCAAATTTTTGGCACTGTTGTCGGGGAACGGTGATAGAAATATGAGTATTCACTTTATTGTTCATTGTGTGCTCATTTTACATAGGATTGTAAGTTTCCTTTTTGTTACTTATTTAGGGCTGCTAGTTTATTTTCCTGCTTATTACTTAGGATTGTTAGTTTATTTCAGTGTTTAGGATTATAGAGCCACGTGCTTGTGAGCCCTAGAGACCAATTTACTATTCTTGCGCGGCCCACCCATTATGCTACCCCTAATAGGTGATTGTGCATGATTGGTACCGTGCTTATAGTTTATTTTTCGCAATATATATGTTTGGGTGCAAGTGTATGGTGTGCGTTTACTGCTTTCTTTTCTTATTTTATTTTACCCATGTCGTAGTTTGTTGTGGTTTGATCATGTTGCGCGTTGGGTAGGTAGAAAGCCCTGCTTTAGGATGGTTGCTACACCGGTCTACCTTGAGGTGTATGCAAGGGCGACACTCGCTTGACCCCGATCTTGTTAAGCCTATTGAGGACCCCAAGTCTATTATTAGGAGAGCCCATCGATCCAGCCCCATGGCTGAGGATCAGTAGTTGACCCATCCCCAGAGAGAGTATTTTATTCCCAATAAATACACTCCTAGCCTCAGCATCTCTAGACCCATTATAGGATCCAATTAGTATGAGATCAAGGCCAGTATAATCCAAATATTACCATCCTTTTATGCCTTTAGCAACAAAGACCCCTACCATCATCTCGATGAGTTCCTGGATATCTGCTCTATCGTGCAGATCAACAATTTTAAGAAGGATGCATTAAGGTTGACGTTGTTCTCATTTCTCCTCAAGGACAAAGTCAAGCATTGGTCGAAGACCTTAGATACAGTTCAAATTACCACTTGAGAATACATGCAAAAAGAGTTCCTCAAGAAATACTTTTCGATTGGTAAGACGAACCAATATAAAAAAGTCACCACCAGCTTTTCACAGATTAAGGGGGAACAATTTCATGAGATGTGGGAGAGGATGAAAGATCTTCTCCGAAAGTGTCCCCATCACCAGGTGCCCCGTTGGCAACTGGTGCAATACTTTTACGATGAGCTGGCCAAGAAGAATCGTCAGATAGTTGATGCAGCCTGTGGGGTCACTTTTATGCTAAAGAGTGAGGATGAGGCATGATCCCTTTTTAAGACCTTGAGTGAGAATTTGATATACCATGCTTCGGCCTCACGATCTGAGATGACTGCACCTGCACAAGATGGAGCGAAGAAGGCTAGCATTTACGAGATAGGGACATAGCTTAAGTTATAAAACACGGTTGACATACTGACTTAGAAATTGGATCAGTTATTGTCAAATCCCTCCCCAGTCGTGCAAGTGTGTGCATTGTGTGCTAGCCCAGCACACCATGTGTTTGACTACCCAATGGCGCCACTGTACTCTGAGTTTGTCCATGAGCAAACTTAGATGACACAAGATTTTGTTAGACCCATGCTCAACCCAAATTCCAGTACTTATAACCTGGGTTGGCAAAACCATCTCAATTTCTCATGGAGAAATCCACAACATCCCCCTGTTCCTTCCTAGAACCCACCCAGGCAAGATAGTTATGCGCCTGGTTTCCAGCAGTCTAGTTTTCCTTCAACTCAGCCTTCGTTTAGTCAGCCTCCATCCCAAGGATACTGCATCCAATCAGTCCTTCGAGGACAAGATGTTGCATGCCTTCTAAGATATCAAGGCAAATTTGAGCTCCCACACATAGTCTATTGTCAAATTAGAAACACAGATGGGACAACTGGTCGAGATGCTAAGCAGGCAAAGCAATGAAACATTGCCTAGTCAGTCAATGGTTAACCCTAGGGGTAAGAAGCTGATGCATGGCCTGTATAGAATAGATGCCCATCTAGAGCAGGCTCAAGCAATTATAACCCATAGGAGTGAGAAACAATACCAATCGAGGGAGCATGCTAAAGAAAGTGAGAGATCTAGTGTTGAGCAATCAGTCCCTACTGTCATATCCCAGGAAAGCGAGAGAGGTCCCACATCTGAGCCTTCTAAGTCCTATATACCCAAAGCTCCCTTTTCTGAGGCACTAGAGAAACCAAAGTCATTTGGCAAGCAGGGGGTAAAGATGTAAGAGATGCTTAAGGTATTCAAGCACGTTCAGATAAACCTCCCTCTGCTTGACGTCATCCAGCAAGTCCCTGTATATGCAAAATTTCTGAAGGAGCTTTGTACACAAAAACAAAAGTTATGGTTCAATGCACCGAAAAAGATTTATTTGATCGATCAAGTGAGTGCAGTGCTCCAGCACCAAACTCCACCAAAGCTCCTATTATTTTTTGTGTCATAGAAGACATTACAATCAAGCATGCTTTGCTTAACCTTGGGGTAAGTGTGAACATCTTATTAGATTTCTTTTATGATGCATTTGGATTAAAGAAGATGAAGTCGGCGTCGATGACCCTGTAGCTGGCAAATCGCTCCGTCAAGGTCCCATGATGAATTCTTGAGGACATGTTGGTCAAGGTAGATGATTTCTATTTTCCTGTGGAATTCATCATTTTGGATATGGAGGGAGTGGATGATGTGAGACAGAGGCCCATTATTCTTGGTCACCCCTTTCTGGCTACTGCCAACGTGTGTATCAATTGTCACACTGGTGCAATGGATGTTTCATTTGGCACTTGGAAGATGAGGTTTAATATTTTCAATGCTGCGATGGGCCCTGTAGGAGCAGATGCTTATTTTCAGGTCAATTTCATTTAGGACTTGGTAGAAGTAGAGCCGTTATGGACGTTGAGTGATCCACCTCAGGATAAGGATGATGCTTCACTCTTGGAAGAGGACCATGGTCTGCTTGATAGATTGACTAGAGAAGTGCAGTGGACCAGGCAGTTCAAACCACTCCCTGATTTGGCAGAGAAGCCTGCCTGACCTTCCATTGAGAGTCTGTCTGAACTTGAGTTAAAGCCCTTTCCAGCTTTGCTTAAGTATACCTTTTTAGGCAAGGATCGAACTCTCCCCGTCATCATTTTTGCGGACCTGACTGATACTCAGGAGTGTTAGCTTCTTCAGGTTATGCATGAGCATAAAGAAGCGATTGGATGGTCGGTGGAAGATCTGAAGTAGATAGACCCCTCCTTTTGCATATATCAAATCATCATGGATGAGGGTGCCAAGCCCTCAAGAGAGATGCAAAGGAGGTTGAATCCTCGTGTGAAGAAAGTGGTGAAGAAGGAGGTAGTCAAGTGGCTGGATGCAGGGATCATTTATCCCATCTCTGATAGTCAGTGGGTGAGCCCCACCTAGGTTATCCCCAAGAAGTTTGGGCTAACCGTTGCGCTGAATAAGAAGGGACAAAGCATGTCTATGAGGACTACTACAGAGTGGCGAGTGTGCATTGATTATAAAAAGTTGAACAGTGCAACACAGAAGGATCATTTCTCGTTGTCGTTCATCGACCAGATTTTGAAAAGACTCGTAGGCCAATATTATTTTTGCTTTCTGGATGGTTATTCAGGATACAATCAAGTGTCCGTTCACCCCGAGAACCAGGAGAAGACTACCTTCACCTGTCCCTATGGCACCTTCACGTTCAGAAGAATGTCATTTGGGCTCTGCAATATCCTGACAACTTTTCAGAGAGAGGTGTATGATGGTCATTTTTTCCCATATGGTAGACGACGTCCTAGAGATATTTATGAACATTTTTTTGGTGTATGGCTTTTCATTTGATGAATGTCTCTAAAAATTAACGCGAGTGCTTAAACATTGTATAGAGATGAATCACATGCTTAGCTGGGAGAAGAGTCATTTCATGGTTTATCAGAGGATTGTTTTTTGACATATTGTGTTCGAAAAAGAGATTGAGGTTGATAAGGCTAAAGTGGAGTCGATTGCCAAATTATCTCCACTGATCTTTGTGCGGTAGTTATGTTCATTCTTAGGACATGCAGGTTTCTATCGACGGTTCATCAAGGATTTTAGCAAGATTTCTAGACCGTCATGCAACCTGCTCTATAAAGATCAGTCATTTTGTTTTAATGATGCATGTCTGAAGGCATTTTTGTCTCTAAAAGAGGACTTAACCACTGCACCTATTTTTTGATCTCCTGATTGGTTAGTACCTTTTGAAATCATGTGCGAAGCTTTGGATTACACGGTAGAAGCTATTTTGCGTCAGAAGATAGAATGAAGGTCTTATGTCATTTATTACGCTAGCAGGACCCTCTTTGTTGCTTAGATGAATTATATGACCATCAAGAAGGCACTAATAGCTGTCGTATTTTCCCTCAAAAAGTTTCATTCATATTTATTGGACTCCAAGGTGATCGTTTACTCTGATCATGCCGCTTTGCGATATCTGATGAGTAAAAAGGATACCAAACCGTGCCTCATCTGGTGGATCCTTCTGCTACAAGAATTTAATTTCAAGATAAGAGTTGATGCAAGAATCTTGTAGCAGATCATCTATCCAGACTGACTGTGGAAACATCCACTAATCAAGGACAAATTGATGATTCCTTTCTGGATTAGCAGATTCTTCACGTTAAGCGTCTGCTCTGGTTTACGCATATCATCAACTTCTTGGTGACTGGAGAGTTTCCAGCACATTAGAACAAGAACGAGAAAGATCACTTCATGTTGCAGGTAAAACATTATTTCTGGGAGGATCCAAAGTTGTTTCGATTATGTCCTAACTAGATTATTTGAAGGTGCATCCCCAAGGAAGAGTTCACATCTATTTAGAAGTTTTGTCATTCCTTAGCCTGTGGAGGCCACTTTTCTAGCCATAAGATCTCTGCAAAGGTTCTCTAGTCTAGATTTTGGTGGCTGACACTATATAAAGATGCTCATAAATTTTATAGGAGGTGTTTACATTGTCAGCGGACAGGGAGTATTTTCAAGCGTGATATGATGCCCCTTCTTCCATTCTTGTCATTGAGAATTTTGATATTTAGGGCATCAACTTTATGGGTTCCTTCCCACTATCGTTTGGTTTGATTTACATTTTAGTGGCAGTTGATTATGTGTCCAAGTGGGTTGAGGTCGTGGCCACCCAGACCAATAATCATAAAGAGGTGCTTCGATTCATCAAGCACAATATCTTTAGTAGGTTTGAAGTTCCTAGAGCGATGATTAGTGATGGGGGTAAGCACTTCAAGAATGTGCATATTGCTTCCTTACTCAGAAAGTACTCTGTAGAGTATCATATTACTACACCATACCATCCACAGACGAGTGGCCAAGTCGAGGTCTCTAATAGGGAGATTAAGCAGATTCTTAAAAAGACAGTTCGGCCAGACCAAAAAGACTGGTCACAGTGCCTTGATGATATATTATGGGCTTATAAGACTGCTTTCAAGACTCCGATTGGCATATTCCTTTACCGTTTGGTTTTTGGGAAGCCATGTCATCTCCCTTTTGAGTTGGAGCATAGGGCATATTGGGTGATTAAGAAGTTCAATTTTGATATGGCCCAAACTGGTGCAAAGCGCAAACTGCAGATGAGTGAGCTTGAGGAGTTATAAAATGAGGCTTACGAGAGTGCCAAGATCTACATGGCTCAGACTAAGCATTTTCATGATCAACATATTTTGAGGAAACAAATTGAGTCTGGTCAGAAGGTCTAGCTTTTCAATTCGCAACTCCACCTTTTCCAAAGAAGCTGAGGTCCAGATGGGACGGCCCGTTCATAGTAAAGGAGGTGTTCTCACATGGCACAATAGTTATTTGTGATCCTCGTATGAACGAGACCTTCAAGGTCAATGGGCAATGACTGATGCCCTATATTTCTGATGTCGTGGTTAGTCAGGACATCTAGGTTATTGACCTCGTTGATGAGTGAGGCAGTGCACAGTGTTTGTATGTTATATTTTTAGGATTAGATTTTTTGTTCTTTCATATTTTTCTTAGGACGTGTTTGTTCATGAGCATGAATGTTAGATCATGTATGCATTGCATTTTATGCATTTTTATAAGTTATAAACATTGAGACAAGTAGAATCTTGGTAGTGCCAGTACCATGCCACATCAGGCAAAATTCTACAGTGCAGATCAGGTGACTTCTACTGCTTTTCTCCTATTTTTTCTATTTCTCGTGTGCATTTATATAGTTTCATGCAAGCATGGGAGAGTGTCACTAAGGACAATGTCATTCAAGCATAGGAGAGGGTGTAGTTTGCACTCAAATCTTTTTGTCTTTGTACTTGCACATTGATGAAAACTCATAAAAATTGGTTTTTTAAGGAATGAGTTTGACCATATATGAATGCTTTACACAATCTAATGTTTTTAGAGAATTTTTAAGCCTTACGATTTTTTTTCTTCACACTGATATAGAAAATATGGCTATTTATGTAAATTTCAAAGAAATGAGGATAAATGCATGTTAGAGTTTATTTTGAAGCACAGTTTATTTTTGAAAACTAAGCAAATGAACAACATTGAAAATAAAAGCTCAAAAATGAAAAAGAGCATACGTTTAGTAGTGTGATGTCTTCGTATTCTCTAGTAGTTGGGCTCAGACACAAGTTAAAGTTTTTGATTCTCATGTCAAAAAGGATAACGAAGGAGGTCACTTCTTTGTCTAAGTTGATATCTATGGCCTATTTGGTTCGAACAAGTAGAGCCTGAGGGGTGTTTACACCTGGTGCCCTAAAGCCATCTGACTTAGAAGCCACCGACCCGAAAGCCCATTACATAGACTTTATAGAGAGCCTAATAGATGTTGACATTGCACATGACAAGAAACAAGCTATACGTAAAACTATAAAAATGGAAGGTTTAGTTACTCGAGTAATTAAGTCTGAGGAATACTTTGTATCTGGTGCCTTAAGGTCATCTGGCCTGGGAGTCACTACCCCAAAGCTCGTTACACAGGTCACGAAAACTGAAAATTTGATATAGTGCTCGACAAAAAGAAAGAAAAAGCGTGGAAAAATAAAAAAAATGGAAAAAAAATTAAGAGCAAGAAAGAAAAAGTTCACTACTTAGGAATAAATATTGAGAAAACCTGTGCAGAAAATATATGAGTGCTGATAAGTAAATAATGACATGTATATATTTGATTTTCTAAGAATAAAGCATAAATGATTATGATATTTAAAAAATAAAAGAAAATAGTTTATTTTGTGGTGGCATGTAAAAGGCTCTAATTATGTTTTGAAAGTGTAATGGCATAAAATATTTGTGAAAACAAACTCCTTAACGGCCTAATGCTTTTTGAAGTTGAATTTGTATGCATACATGGCAAAGATATTTGTGGGTTGCATCACTGCAAACCCTCACAAGACCATACTTGTCCACTGAGGTAACCCAGGGGTTTAAAGAGCTTGTTGCATATGCTATAAATGTAACCGTAATTCCTACAAAAGTGAATTAGATTTTTGCTTTGTTTGTCTTTTGCTTTTTGTTCTAGGGTAATTTGCTTGAGGACTAACAAACGATAAGCATGAGGGAATTTGATCATGCATATATTTTGTATTTTATTCATACTATTTTATGCATGATCCAATGAAAAATCGCATTAAAAACCCATTCTTATCTTTATTTTTGAGAAATCGCATTAAAATTGAAAATACAGGAAAATTGCATATTTCAAAGTCCTTCTCAGTGTTTTTCAGAGTTTTGCTTCATTTAGAATTTTTTAATTTGCAGTTTAATTAGATTAGGAGTTAATTAACTAATTGTAATTAGTTTAGAAGCACTTCTTTTGAAAAACACAGTTTTGAGGAAGATCCTTATGAAATTTATGAAAAAAATTTGAACTTCCATAGAAGAAATGTGTTTTGACCTAATGTTTAGTATAAATAATATTTTTCTAGCAAGAATCCACATTTTTCTTTCTTAAAAAAATGCAGACCGCTTCTCCCTCTTCTCTTCTCTTCCTTCTCCTCTTTGTTTCCAACCGGTTCTCCCTTGTTCTCCTATTTTTCCCTTTTTTGATTCATCTTGCTTCTGATCTTTTTCTATCATTGGTTCTTCTTGCCTTGATCGACGGAGGTGTGCACTGCTAAAGGAAAAGACCATCTTTTTTTGAACCCCTCCGTCAGAAATGGATCAGAAGGTACATTTCTTCTCTCTAGTTTCTTCGTAAATTTATAATTTTAGTTGGTGCATAGCATACATCATATCATTGCATAGTTTCGTTTGATCATTGTATATTCATTGCATCTAGATTAGAGTAGTTTCAGTTTATCATCTAAAAATATAAAAATAAAAAAATAAAATAGCTTAATCTAGTTTAGTCAATTTTCTTGATTTTCGCATAGAATGATAATATTTTATTTAAATCAGTAGAGTTAGCATAGCATTCTCTGGTATTTGGATAAGTTTTGATCCAGTTTATGGTAGATCTAGGTTAGATTTAGTCCAATTTTTTTTAATATTAGATTTTTATTAGATCAATTAATTAGATTTTCTTTAGTAGCTGATTAGAGTTTTTAATACTAATTTTAATTCTTTTTGAAGTTGGGTCCGTAGATCTAACATTTCCAGCTATATCCATTAAAAAGTTAATTTTTTTTATTGTGTGAATCACATCTTGATAGTTTTCATCATAATCAATTTAGTTTTAATTAATTATAATTATCATTATTTAGTAACTAATTAGAAATCAATAGAGTAAAATAGATAGAATAATTAGATTTTTTTTTATTTATTTATATCAAATAACTTAGCTTTAATTCCTATTAGTTATTAGTTAGATCTGTGTTAATTCAATTCCAGCATTTTGATTTTTGTTAATTAGATTAGACAATAGCTGTTTTATTGCTAAATTATATTTTTTAATTAAATAGAGTAACTTAGCCGAATTAGATATTAAGCATTAATTTTTTTTATTGCAGTTTTTAATTGAGGGAAATTATGCAATATTGTTACCTGATATAGGATGCATGTTGAAATGCTATGAATGTATAAATTGGTATCATGTTATAAATGTTGTAAGTGCGAAGTGACATATGATGTACTATTATGTTATGAAAGGTTGTCCATAATAAGTATGATATCGTACGATGCTATCAGACATGTGAGGCATGCACACACACACATGATTGCTCAAAATGGAGCATATGGCTCGATGAGTCTGAATAATGCCTTGGATAATTATAAAGGCTTATGTGACATGTGTATTAATGTTCTTGTACTATAAAACATCATGGCATGCTTGTATAACTGTTGCTACAATGCACCAGGTTATAGAAAACCACATACACACTTGAAATTGGATTACGCCTTCATAGGCAAGATGATTGATTTGTCTTTAAAAAGGCAGAGCATATTATTTGGCTACTTGAAGAGGTGGTAGATGATACAAACTTTGATGAATACTACTATTAACCTTTTTGGTCTGTGAGTAGTAAAGAACTTGTTGTCTCTAGCCATCAAAGTTAGAAGACAGGGCTACCAATAAAATATCCTAGGTGGTAGATCCCTCTACTTCTGCATAAGGTTAAGTGTGATAATTATATGTTCCATCTTTGAAAGTTGCCCTCTAGAGAGTTCTTTATTAGTTGTTACACTATCTCCTTTAGAACATATCAACTAGTCATTTGGGATACTAAAATACATGACATAATAAACCCTTGGATGATCTCAGTCTGATCAATGTATCATCATATGTGTGCCCGCAGGTGGGAATTAATATCAAAACAAAGTCCCTTACTTGAAATAAAAACTGTAACGCCCCAAAAATTGCAACTTGGAAAATCCTTAGATTTTTTTAGAGTAAACTTTTTTTTAAAACATTGCGCAAAGTGGAAAAATATAAGAAAAAATAGTTGAAAATTCTGAGTGGGTTACAGGATGAATCAACAAGTAGAAATAACACATTCCAATACAATTGATTTACGAAATATGAGACCAATAGGTATACATTATTTCACTTTACAAGATGTCTCCCAGACAAGGGAGTTCCCAAAACCAACTGCCAAGATCACCAAGTTCTAGAGTGTGGGTTTAATTCTTGCAGCACATCGAGCCCCATCACACAACCTGTCGATCACTTGTATCCCCATAAAATGGGTTCAGACCTCTTGCGAGGTGGTGAGATAAATCATTCATAATATACCATATTCTGAAAAGCATGAACATGATAACAATTATAGCATGATTCAAAAGTGCGTAGCAGAACTATGTCTAACATGATGGAACTGTTAAAGATATGCATGTGAGCATATATGTGCATCGTGCGACAAGTACAAGAACTAGCAAGAGTAGCAATATAAGCTATGTACATCATGATAAGACAGTTAAAAACATTTAACCAAGTTAAGGCGTCTCTAGAAACGTATCACAAGATATATACTAAGAAGGGAAGCACAAATAACTACTCATTCCTAATATAAAGAACATGTGTAACTGGTAAATCCGAGTCAGTATGTGATAGTTTTTTACTTATGTTCTTTCTTGCTTACTCCTTCGGGTACACGAAAGAAACTCGCATAGGTAACAGATTCAATCTACATTCTTTAAGGTGAACCATTTCGTGAAATGGGCAACCGGGCAGTTATCATAATTATGCTTATCTAGCAACATTACCTCCTTCTGAGGTACTTAGGCCCATCTGGCCTTGTGTTCCCAGCAGAGCAACACAAACAACGCACAACGCACAGCGATCTAGCCTGCCCAATCACATGATTCAAAACAACAAATATCAAAAGATGATCATTTCGCGGGTGAATGCAACATAACACCATTTATGTCTTAAGGGGATTACTACATGTGAGCTCACTCACAAACGTGGAACAATCGCCCAACGTAACACATATGGAGTTCAACACTATCAACAAATAATGTGCCAATACCCTAACGTGGTATTCGATTCTCAACCCTTAGTCGGGATACAATGAGTGTGTAGTGTGCGACATGTTTCTGTGTATTATCCACATTAGACAAACATGAATATCGCACAAGTACAAACTATGATATTTGATAATAAGTAAACATTAGTTGAGTCTAGTGACATGGTGTGCCATATTACGAGCGTGCAAGCATACAATATATTTTAAATTTCCTCGCATAACCATTAAACATAAATGACAATATTTATGTATCTCATTTCTATTCGCAATGTGTAAATATGTGCAAGTGCCAAGTGACATTGGTTAACCATAACAATATGTAAGTGATGCCCTTTTTTTTACGATATTTGCAATTATGACAATATGATCATTTATGTTTCATGTGCCACAACACATGCCTTTTTGCATTGCATTAGGTGCCCTTAAATGCAAGGGCAATTCACATAATCGCAACACATCACACCATCATTCACACACCATTTGACAAAAGATTCCCATGCACGTGTCATGATGTGTGATAATAACAACATTTCGGGAACATATTGGCATGCTTCATTTGTAACAATTCAAACAAGGCGCTTGCAATACCACAACATACTAGGCTTGACGCCAAGAAGACCACTCGATGTGGTCACGACGGCTGGAAAAACAATGCCATAAACCGCTGCCACTTATGAGGCAGCGACGGAAAATGCCACAACAACCGACTATGGCCAAGCAAGAACTGTGGTCTTGTTGCGACTAAGGCGACCCGAGTGAGCAACAAGCTGCTACTTGTTGTCCACCTCCCTGCTGCCATAACATAGCAACAGAGTACGCCACAATGCTCGGAAGATAGACAACACACTGCACCCAGTTTGGGGCGAATGTGCGACAACCACTACCTAACACGATGAGGTGCAGGTCATAGCCAAAGCAAACAGCCCAGTTCTGGACAGTCAGGTCCAAATCTGTGCTGGGGTGGGCTGACAACACACACACAATCTGGACAGAGATGTCCAGACCCAGTGTGGCGCTGCCACATGTGACAGCCACAACCTAGCCCAACCTGGGTCAGGTTGCGGCTGAAACAAGCAGCCTAGGTCTAAACAGTCTGGTCCAGACCAATGCTGGGATGCTTGGGCCCTGAGCAAGGGCCTGAACCGGGGCATCCAGACCTGGTATGGTGCTGCCACACCAGAACAAAGAGGAGAAGATGGTGCAGGCCAGTGCTGGGATGCTCTCAGCCAGCCACCCGAGTGCAAACAACACTCGGACGCCAACTATAAGGTGCTTGTAGGGCAAGGAGCCCCTGCTCAGCCCAGGGACCTCCTAACAGGTCTGGACTGACTCAGTCTAGACCGTGTCAGGCTGGAGAAGAGGAGGCTACAGCCAGCCCGAGTTGGGGGCGCTGCTGTAGCAAGTAGCAATCGAGCAAAAGAGAGGGAGGTGAGGGTACCAGAACCGCACCCCGACAACCTTCAACTGAGCAAAGAAACACATGCATCCGGTGTTGCAAGAAGCTCACCACTAAACAAAATGGAGAAAGAATACCCTCACAAATAGCTAGTGTGCGTGGGTGCTCAAGAAACAATGAAGAACTAAAAATGCAAGCAAATATACATATCTAATTTGCCTTTCCTATGCATTTCTTCCAATGCAGATAGGAAATAGGCTTCATGGCAATGCTAACCCAAATTTTCTAGAAGAAAACCAATGGTAAAAGAAGGAAAATCTCACCTTGGTTCGATATAAAGAGGAGAAGAGACATTTCTCTTCGTTTAGAATGGAGGAGTTTCCTTAAAAGCGATTCACACACACCACAAACACTCAAGGAAACTCGGTTTCTAGAGGAGAAAGGAGAGGAGAGAAAGAGAGAGAGAAGGGAGAGAGAACAAAATCACCCCTTTTGCTTTCTCTCTCTTCCTTCTCAAAGCTTTTAAAACTAAGGTTTAACAATGAAGAGCAAGGATCTAATCCTAGAAAGGGATGACTGGGGTGATCCTCACACCCCTCTAGGCAAAGGTATACTAATAATTTTTCAACCCAACCTCCCACATGCCCAATAAGCTTATTTGGTTTGAATTTATTTGAAAACCTTTCAAAAATGCCACTCCCTAAAGCCTTACACGCCCTTTTTAGTTGGGAGATTTTTCACAAATGCCATAGGGTTGCCGCCCCTTGTGGTCAATGAGCTCTTACCCTTTTTGCTAACTTAAGTCTCTTTCAGAAATGCCATGGGGCTGCTGCCCACATGGCCAATCGGGTTTAATCCATAAAAAGTCTTACCTTTTAATTATAAAGGGGCCACCGCCCAGCTTAGTCAAATGCCCTAGCTGGTCAAACACGCCTAGCTAGGGTCTAGGTCCGAGCTCTTCGGGTTGAGCCCAACCAAAACCACAATCTGATCTTGCTTTATTAAAATTTTTGCATAGTTATATTTATTTTTTTGAAAAGGCTTTGTCTAACTCCAGTAAGACTTAAGAATTTCTCAAACCTCAATCCCTTGCCGAATTACGTAAAATGAAAGGGTTTAGATCGTTTAGAGGTCTCGTTGGTGACATTCAATTAATTATATGTTTTTGAATAAAACTTAGGTATTTAAAGTTCTCGATGGAGCAATTCAAGTAATTCTATGTATTTTGAATAAAATGTAGGGACTCAATGTAATATCCATATGAGGTACATATCCATATGAGGTATATACATATATATATATATATATATATATATATATATATATATACATCCATTCTAGGGTTTCCGACATATATATATATATACATCGATAATTGCATTATAAAATTACATCTCGCATTGAATTTTTCTCAGAAAATTCATGAGTCTTACAAAAATGCATGTTTGTTTATACAAATCATTGATTGTATAATTGCTAGTTGGCATAACTTATGCATACCTATCGTCTTCCACTGGTGATATCATGGTTTGATAAGGTAGACATTTTTGGCGACACCCTGCAGACTTACTAAATGCATGTTTTATTTCACAAATGTTTACATGTCATTATACTACTTACTGACACGTATGATATAATGCCTACAACTGTTTGAGATATTCGTACCTACCAGACTATGAGTCTGACAAATTATATTCTAACCTGTTTAGGTGATGAATGATGTTGCACATGATGGGCAAAAGGGATAGCGACTTGATCCAGTTTCCACTTTTTACTTCCCTAGAATTTTGTAGTATGTCTATACAAACTTTCGTACTACACCTTTTTATAAATGGGTTGAGAATCCTTTGAAGGTTTACAATCAATTACTTTGTTCGAAAAAAAAGAATGTTTTAGGAATGTTGTGGCATTTTTATAAAGACGGTTATCAAAACTTTTGAAATGTGACTCGCCCGAGGTTTGAACCAGAGTTAAAAGGGTTTTCACTATCAAGTTTAAAAAGAAAAGAAATTTTTTAAATTTTCACGTATTTTCCAAAGGTTAGAAATCTCAGGGCATTACATTAGCCATGTGGTCAAACCTACTACTGTTAAAATTGTCTTGTCTCTTATTGATCATGCATATATTTTGCAAATTATTCATACTATTTTATGCATGATCCATTGAAAATCGTATTAAAAACCCATTCTTATCTTTATTTTTGAGAAATCGCATTAAAACTAAAAATAGAAAAAAATCATATATTTCAAAGCCCTTCCCTGTATTTTTTAGTGTTTTGCTTCATTTAGAAAATTTTAATTTGTAATTTAATTAGATAAAGAGTTAATTAACTAATTGTAACTAGTTTAGAAGAGCTTCTTTTGAAAAACATATTTTTGAAAAAGATCCTTGTGAAATTTATAAAAAAAAATTGGACTTTAGTATTTAGTATAAATAATATTTTTGCACCAAGAACCCACATTTTTTCTTCTTGAAAAAATGCAAACATCTTCTCCCTCTACTCTTCTCTTCCTCCTCTTCGATCCCAACCGGTTCTCCCTCGTTCTTTTCTTTTTCCCCTTTTTGATTCATCTTGCTTATGATCTTTTTCTATCGCCTATTCTTCTTGCCTTGATCGACGGAGGTGTGCTCTGCTCAAGGGAATGACCTTCTTTTTCTCAAGCCCTCCATCAGAAACGGATCGGAAGGTATGCTTCTTCTCCCTCGTTTCTCCATAGTTTCGTAGTTTTAGCTTTTGCACAACATATATCATATCATTGCATATAGTTTCATTTGATTATTGCATCTAGATTAGAGAAGTTTTAGTTTATCATCCAAAAATATAAAAATAAATAAATAAAATAGATTAATCTAGTTTAGTAGATTTTCTTGATTTACGCATAGAATAATAATATTTTATTCAAATCAATCGATTTAGCATAGCGTTCTCTGAAATATTTGTGAGTTTTGATTCAGTTTATTGTAGATCTAGGTTAGATTTAGTCCAGATTATTTTTTTAAATATTTGGCTTTTGTTAGATCAATTAATTAGATTTTCTTTAGTAGCTGATTAGGGGTTTTAATAGTAATTTTAATTCTTTTTAAAGTTTGGTTCGTAGATCTAATGTTTCCAGCTATAATCATTAAAAAGTTAGTCTTTTTTTTGCGTGAATCACGTCTTGATAGTTTTCATCATAATCAATTTAGTTTTAATTAATTATAATTGTCGTTATTTAGTAACTAATTAGAAATCGATAGAGTAAAATAGATAGAATAATTTGATTTCTTTTATTTATTTCAACCAAATAACTTAGCTTTAATTCCTGTTATTTATTAGTTAGATCTGTGTTAATTCAATTCCAGCATTTTGATTTCTGTTAATTAGATTAGACAATAGTCGTTTTGTTGCTAAATTATAGTTTTTAATTAAATAGAGTAACTTAGCTGAATTAGATATTAAGCATTAACTTTTTTTATTGCAATTTTCAATTCATGTCAAATTTTAGTTTCACAGTAATTAGAGTAGTCTGGGAATTAGTTTTATGCCATTATATTAATTAGTTGTTTAACATAAGTGTGAACACCCCAAATTTTCCCCAAAATTCCCTTGTTTCCCTTGGGTCCCTTCCTTTGAATAATCGGGTCAATTTTAAATCAAAATTTTCATTCATTTCTTGGATTCACAGGAATCCAAACCCAATTTCCCTATCTGACCCAATCTTGAATCCAAATCGGATATCCGGATCCAATTCTGAAATTGAATCTCTTATTCTTCAAAAAATAAAAAAAATCAATTTCTTTATATTTTCTTAGAGATTTGCCTCAATTCAGGGTCCAAACTCAACTCGAAATCCGAATTCTAATGTTCTACCAAAAAATCTCGGACCCAGAACCATTTTTTTTCTAGTTCTGAAATTAACCCAATATTTTATAAAAACCCTGGATCCTAACCCATTTTGAGGTACATTTTCTAAAATAAATTCTGCATTTTTCATAAAAAAAACTCATTTTAGAAAGATCTTAAAAATTTTAAAACAAAAATTTTAAAAATACTTCAAAACATCACTTTGGATCCCCTATTTCTACTTTCGTTGTCCTCATATTTTCTTTTGAAATATAAAAGAAAAGAAAAAAAGTTTTTAGAAAATAGCCTAAAGCATCCTTTTTGAAAATTTTGCAAAAAGAAACACTGCCTTTTTGAAAAGTACCAAAGCTAAAGGATTTCTTTCAAAAAAAATTTAACGGCATGCCGTTATAAAATGAGTCGAAGGGGTCGACTCTTCCTTATCCATCTTCACTAGGGGTGGCAATCAGGTCGGGTTGGCGGGTCGGGTTGGTGGGTTGGCGTGTCAGCATACCTCAACCCGAACCCGACCCGTTTATTAAACGGGTCGGCTGTGGCAAACACGAACCCGACCCGTTTAATAAACGGGTAACCCGACACGACCCGCCAACCCATTTAATAAATGGGTTGGGTCGGGTAAACGGGTTTTCAGGTTCGCGGGTCAGGTTGGCGGGTTGACGAATCGGGTTGGCAGGTAGGCAGGTTGGCGGGTTGGGTTGGCGGGTTGACGGGTCGGGCAGACGGGTTGGCGGGTCGGGTTGGCGGGTTGACCCACCCGCCTAACCCGTTTATTAAACGGGTCAGCCGGGTTGGCGGGTTGGCATACCCCCAACCCGAACCCGACCTGTTTAATAAATGGGTTACGCGGGTCGACCCGTTTATTAAACGGGTTGGCTTAAGCCCAACCCGAACCCGCCTAAGAGGCGGGTTGGCCGGTCGTGTCAGAAATTGCCACCCCTAATCTTCACCCCTCCATTTTTACTTCTTCTGCCCGTTCTTCTTCTTCTCTTTTTCTGGTTTTTCCCTTCTAGCCGACTGAAGGATCCATCGATCCTCGATCCATTCTTCACCCCTCCCCTTTCCTGTACATTCCCCTCTTTACACGAGCCATCTTCACCCTTCCCACCAGCCTCTTCTGCATTTCTTCTTCTCTCTCCCTAGGTCTCTTCTCTTCCGGCTCAAGGAAGCCAATACCTGCAACAAGGCCACAACTCTCTCTCATTTCAACCTTGCAGAACTATAGTAAGTGTCTACCATCTCCTTTATATTTCTCAATTCTCTGTAAGAGATTTCATTTCATCGCACCCCTTTCTTTGTAGCCCGCCTTCTTCATTTTTTTTTTATTATTATAAGGCCTTGAAGATGTGATCGACCTGCATATAGCAGAATCGATCCATCTGTGGCTACATCAAAGGGATAGTTCTATCCCAACATTTCCTTTTCATGATTCTTTCTAACCCCTTTATTTTCTTTTTAGGTTATTTACATTTCAGTATTTTCATTGATAAATGTTTATGCGTGTTGGGCATATGCTCCAAACTACTGCATTTTATACAGTATCGATGTGCTTATGACATCACCGATCTGTAATGTTGCAACAATTTTTTTTGCTATATTTTCTCCAAGGCTTTGTTCTATGTTGATAATCGGGCAATGTTTTGATTATCCGTTGGTTTTACAAATTCTTCTTCTTTTCTCTTGATCATCTATTGATTTCGATTGTAATATTGACATAGATTTCTTGTTAGTATCAAGATATCGCGCACTCCCTTTTCTGTTTAACATCACGCCTTCATTCTGATCTCGTTCACAGTTGGTCATCCATCGTCTATGATTCAGAGATATTCAGAATCATGGTGTCTCGCCTATTAATTTCATTCAATTCATCGGTATAACATGATGTATCCTGTATTTAGTTCAACTGTTGCATTCATGGGATTTCCCCAAACTTTACCGTTCCCCTCTCATCCCCATCAGTTGTACATCCTACCTGGTATTTCCACCACATTTTCTTTCTTTGTCTAAACCAGATTCCTGTATCTGTTAGGTTGGTCCTGTAAGTGTTATCTGGCATCATTGGTCCCAGAGGTTTCCTGCATCATTAGCTATTAGTTGATCTTATAATAGATTGATGGTTCCATTGCATCTCACATTTTATCACTTTCATTAGTCACTTTTAGTTATCTGGCATCCCTGCATCCCAGCAGTAGCGTGAAAGTAAACTGCAACTATCGTACATCTCTGCTAGAATTTCAAGAGTCTGTGTGTGGCTGTTCGAAGGGGAAGATCAGTAAATAGCATTAAAATTGGTAATTAGATGTACAGTAACCCATTTAGAAAGGTTGATCATCTGTCTCAATCTTCTGGGACCAGTTATATCCATCTTTTGTGTGTTACGTTATTATTGAGCTTGTTGAATTGGCTTTGTCCATCATTGATCATACCCCAAAGAAATTTGTTTACCTATCAGTTCAGAAATCTTCCACTAGCTTATTTTACTAGCATGGGTCCGCAGATTCAAGCCACATATGGCTGGAATCTATGTCAGTAATCAGATGGTCCTGATTCTAATGCCTATCCTGTTTGAGCTTTAAGAGACTACTGAAGGTGGTGGACTTAGGTCTTCTGGGCTCGCCCACAACAGGCCTGGTCAGTTAGCAATGTTTGAAGTCTGGTTCCAGATTAAATCTCTTGAGGACTTGCTTTGATAAGAATCACTCCCATCAGTGAACCTCAACCTATTTCCCAAAGATCAATTAGCGATCATGAGAGCAGAAGGAGCTCCAGCAGCAAACTCAATCTCTTCCATAAGGTCAGAAGCGATATCGTTCATCCTAACATTGGTATACTCTAGCTGCAATGACGAGAAAGGTAAGAAATGACCTCTTTAAAGCTTTTGGTCATCCGTTACATGGGTCAGCTCCAGATAATTGTTATTCTCGTCAGGAAAAGCTCTCTAAAGTGCGTTGTTATTCCTGTGCAAAGTGCTTAGGCAAATGATGTAACAAACTTAACTACTTACACTGTATTTTGTACATCTATAGCATCCTTTCGTACCTACTATGTCATGGTAATATTCATTTAGGCAACATATTCCTCTCATACCTCCACTGTCATGTCACTTGCACACACTTATGTTCCCTGCAAAGTGTACTATTCACCATTACCCATTCATCACTGCTACATCCCTTGCACCCTTTTCCATCATGTCTCATCCCTTGTTTTGTTTTAACAGCATCACAATAGCTCTGCCTGAATACAGTATGGCTCCAAACCTCCCATCACCAGTATATCTCCTAAGGCATATCCATCTACTACCTCCTTTTAACCTAGCAACCCTTTTTATAACTTTTTTTTATATACTCAACCATGTTGTTGAATCATCTATTGTATATTCCCCATTCTACTACTCTCCGCTGCACACATGGCTACATAATCTTTTTCGCCATTTCTAGTGTCACCTGTCATCAGTTGCTCACCTTCAGCAAACATCAAATATTTCTATAGCAGCTCAAGCATGATTAGCAAAGAAAAGAATCTCTGCACACCATATCCTGCAACAGGTCCACTGCACTGTATACATACACTTTCACCTGCTGCTCTACTGCATCTACTGTAGTAGAGGCATCACATAGCCCCTGTAGCACCACCTCCATGCAACAACACACGTCTTCCTGCATTTCATTAAAAATACAATACCACTTCAATATCACTAATATACAGTCACTCTCACACCTACTATTTCCATTTAGATCTTCTTGATAAATAAGACATCTGTTTTAGATGTGGTTTTTGCAATGTTAACAATATTCACAAAGGCTCCATTAAGCTCAAGAATCCCAGCATTTTGAACTTTTCTTTTAATCCTGCTATAGTATCCTCTGTCTTGTTGAATCCATATTCTTGATTAATTGCATTTTTTTATGTAAATAATATAAACCTACACCTTACTACACCCACAAGATTCATCTCCCAAATCTCCATATCCACATAGCACTTACCATCTTTTGTCATCATCTGTTATGGGCACCACACACTAGCCTCTACAAACCACCTTCACCTGCTGTGATTTCCACAACAATATTCACAAAAATAACATCTATAGCAACCTTGCTATGTCCATTTGTTCGTTGCACAACAGCCTCTCCCACATAGCTGCAACCACATCATTGCTATACTAGCCTATCCAATATATTTCCTAAATTCATTCCACTTGATGTACCGTTGCAACATACCCCTTCCTCATTTTCATCATCCATTTGTTGTTATATATGCACCGACACCTTTCTTCATAACACATTTATCACATTAACCCACAGGCCCAGCTTACCTTCACTGCCCAACTCCTTCCCTGTATAAAGCATGACATCTTAGATGAGTTCATCTGGGTTCACATATTGTTCAAGATATTATATATCACTTTCTTACATGAGAAATTCATGCACATTCCAATTTTCATCTCTCTAAATAGTCTAAGGATATTATATACATGCTTACATTTGTAATATGACATTTTCCATCTCTTTATACTTGTATCTTATTAAATTGGTTTTGCAGGAATCATGTAAAAAGCTTATTTTCCTTTCTTAGCTTAGGGATTTCAATTCTCATTCAAGACCAATGTTGTAATAGTTAGATTATAATGAAAATTTATATTTCCAATTATTAGATTAGAATGTATAAGCATTATAGATGTCCTAAATTGTTTGTTCTATATCCTCTTCTCTTTTATTGTAAAATTTCACGAATGGGAAACATGAATGGCAAGTGCACCATTCTAATAAAAGGTGATTAAATCCTAAGTTGACGATTTGCATCAATGGCCATAGTCAAGGTGTGAATAAGACTTAGGATTTTCATCTTTTATGGAATAACATTAGGATCCACACTGGATCTCTTTTAAAAAATCATCATATTTTTAAACAATTTTCTTCCTTTATCAGAGTTTAACTTAAAATTAACTCAAAATATATATCAATGGCCATAGTCAAGATATATTGAGAGTTAATTTCATTTTAAACTCTATAAAGGCACCAAAAATGTGTTTTATTCTTCACTTGAATTTAAAATATGATTACTATATAACACATTCAATGACCATAGTCAGGGATGTATTATATCTTCAATCTCATTTAAATTCACTTAAAGAATGAAATATGCTTTTCAAATATTTGATTTTAAAAAAAAATCTTTAATTCATTCATCATTTAGGATAGAATTACACCATTCTTTTTCAAAATCCAAAGTGATAATTCTTCAAATATCTTCTTCACTTCGAAAATCAATTTTTCAACTCTTGTAAATTTGAATTCTATTATCAAATTTTAACTTCAATTTCAAAGTCCAATTTGACTTTGGAAATTCAAATTCATTTCTATATTCAAAGTTCAATTCAACTTTGGAATTCCAAAATTCATTTTTAGGGTTCAATTCCCAAATTAACATTTTAAATCAAATTTCAAAGTTCAGTTTAACTTTGAAACTCCTGATTCATCTTCTAAATTCAAAATCAAAATTTCAAAATCAAAATTATTCGTCATCTTCAAAGTTCTACCTAAAAATTGAGTCTTGATTCTCAATTCAAAAACAAAGTGTTGAGATTAATTCTAAATCTCAGAATTTGGTTTTCCTGAAATTTTAAAATCTGGGTTTTCAAAATCCAGATTCATCTTTAAAAGTCTCATTTTGGATCTTCAAAAATCCAAATTCCATCTTGGATTCCAAACTTCGGATCCAATTCCATTTAGGGCTCCAAACTTCGGATCCAATTCCATCTAGGATTCCAGATTTCGGATTCAACTCCATTTTGGATTCCAGACTTCGGATCTAATTCCATATAGGATTCTAGATTTCGGATTCAACTCCATTTTGGATTCCAAACTTCAGATTCAATTCCATCTTGGATTCCAGACTTCGAATCCAAATTTCATTTAGGATTCCAGATTTCAGATCAAATTCTATTCCAGATTTCAAATCTACTTCCATTTTTTAAATTCTTATTTCCAAAGCTAATTTCAAATCTATTTCTCAAATCTGAATTCAAATTCAAATTCTTGTTTCGGGTCTTGAACTCAAAATTTCTTTTTCAAAATCGATTCTTGAAAATCGATCCAAATTCAAGGTCCATTCTGACTTGAAAAATTCATTCTTATTTCAGAAATTTCAATTCCCTTTCTCTTCATCTGAATATTTATCTTTCCAAGATTCTGATCATTATGAGACTTAGAATTTTAAAGTTTCTTCTTTCAGATCCATTTCAAATTTTGAGTTAGATTCAAAATCTAACTTTTTCAAATCAAGTTCAAACCCCTTTTGGATCATTTCTTCACTACATTATCACATTTATTTCAGAATCACTTGGAAAATCTCAAAATTTCAAAAATGTTTTCTCAAAAGTATACATTTTTGCATTTGCATTGCACAAGCATGATTCTCTGTGCATCCTTAGACTTAGAATAAATTCTTAGGTAATAAAGAAAAACAAAAGGCATAAATTTGATCCTTGGTTCGATTACCCCTGGTAAAGGCGCCAGGAACGGTCGAACCTCATACTGATGAGCGAGCCCCGTCTCTCAAATTTTCCCTTAAATATTTCAAAAAAACAGAGGCGAGTAATCTTTTAAAATCTTTTTCAAAAATTAAGGTCAAGTGAGACCTTCGCAAAAGAGTTCATCTTCTCTCTTCTTTTCTTTTCTCTTCTCTCTTCCCTTCTGTCTCTCATTTTCCCCTTCAAAAAGAGAAAAAGCGGTTAGAAAGGGACAAAGAAGGAAAAGAGAGAGAAACCAAGAGAGAAATTTTTTTGCGATGATCACAATAAGTTAATTTATGATTTTCTATTTTCTTATCAATTATCGTTTAACATGAATAATAATAATATTATTATTTTATCAAGCTGTGCTATAGCATAATCATAGTCATTGCAGTTAGTCATGTTTAATGTTAGTCACGTCAATTATAGTTCAGTTAGCTTTTAGTTTTTTATCTTGAACATTGCATAAATAGATTAGCTAGTTGAAATATTAGCCATTTTTTTTTAATCATTTATTTGCATTGATAATTAATTAGTTAGGTGCTTTAGTTTAGTTTTTATTATTTTCAGCATTTATTAATTAGGTTAGATCTGTGATAATTCATATTAGTCTTAATTAACTTAATTTAATATTGTAAATCTTGTTAGATTTGAATATAAACTAATATAGCCGATCCTTACTTTTTAGCTTTTATTCATTGAATACGTTAGGTAGCATAAATTAGATAGTTAGTCTATTCTTTATTTTATTTCCAGATTTCGTTAGATTAGTTTAGCTTTACCTTCCATACAATATAGCATGTTTTGTTAAGTTAGTTAGTTTGTTATTAGTTTTTGTCTTTTAGTAGTTTGTTACAAATCAGTTTCTTGATTGTTAGTTAGTTTATTTGCTATTCTGTCATTTAGTGCTTTACTTTGTTACATGACAATTCATAGTTGTTACATATAGTTAGTTTGTTCTTAGTAGTTAGATTCTTGTTTTTGTGATTTTTCTTTAAACTAACCTTGAATTTTTGTCTAGTTTTTCATTATTTTGCATTTGTGTTTTGCAGGAAACAGTTGATCATGCAGTGAGCCCTCTGAGGTCTCCAAAATGTCCCCTCAAAAGGCTCTTTGAGCCCCTCAGGGCGCTCTCAATAACAAGCGAGAAGCAGGAAATAATAAGAAGGGACTAGAAGCTCAAGCACTAAAGACCCTTTTTTCTCTTTTCTTTTTAGCTTATGATTAATTTTATTTATTTATTTCATTGGGTTTGTAGTAAGGCCACTTAACTATTTATTATTTGTTTAAACCCTTCGTAGAGGGCTGCACTCTTAGTCAATGAATTAAGTAATTCTCTTATTTTTTAAGGCAATAAAGAGTAGATTAGTTTATATAGAATACAAAGTGTTTCTTTCGTTCTCTGAGTTCGACCTGGACTCCACCACTCATGCGAGTCAGTTTTTATTATTTGATATCTAGCTTGCATAAATCATTTTCATCAAAAATATCTTTTAGAAATTTATTTCATGAAACTTACACCACTTATTGTAAGCTTTAGCTAGGTCTTACATAAATTAGATGTGAACAACACATTTACGCATGCGTGCTTTTAGGAGGAAGTTTACATGGCTCACATGAGTTTGAAAATAGTTAGTATCCCAGTTACATTTGTAAATTGAATTAAGCTTTATATGGGTTAAAACAAGCTCTCAGAGCCTGGTTTGAACAACTACATAACTATCTCATCCAGAAGGTTAGGTTGCATAATTGTTTGTTCCATCTTTGGGAGTTGCCCTCTAGAGAGTTCTCTATTAGTTGTTATACCGTCTCCTTTAAAGCAGATCAACTAGTCATTTGGGATACTAAAATAATGACATAATAAACCCCTATCTCAAACTGATCAATGTATCATCATGCCCGCAGGTGGGGATTAATATCAAAACAAAGTCTCTTGAAATGAAAATGCATGTTTGTTTATACAAATCATTGATTCTATAATTGCTAGTTGGCATAACTTATGCAATACCTATCATCAACCACTGGTGATTTCATGGTTCGATAAGGTAGACATTTATGGCAGGCACTTATAACACCCTGCAGACTTACTAAATGTATGTTTTATTTCACAAATGTTTACATGTTATTATATTACTTGTTGACACGTATGATATAATGCCTACAACTGTTTGAGATATTCGTACCTACCAGACTATGAGTCTGACAAATTATATTCTAACATGTTTAGGTGATGAATGATGTTGCACATGATGGGTAGAAGGGATAGTGACTTGTTCCAGTTTCCACTTTTTACTTCCCTAGAATTTTGTAGTATGTCTATACAAACTTTCATACTACACCTTTTTGTAAATGGGTTGAGAATCCTTTGAAGGTTTACAATCAATTACTCTGTTAAAAAAAATGTTTTAGGAATGTTGTGGCATTTTTATAAAGACGGTTATCCTAACCTTTGAAATGTGACTCGCCTGAGGTTTGAACCAGAGTTAAAAGGGTTTTCACTATCAAGTTTAAAAAGAAAAGAATTTTTTTATTTTTTCACATATTTTCCAAAGGTTAAAAATCTTAGGGCATTACAATAGCCTTGTGGTCAAACCTACTGTTAAAATTGTTGTGTCTCTTATCATAAGCTTTAGCTGGGTCATACATAAATTAGACATGAACAACACATTTCTGCATGAGTACTTTTAGGAGGAAGTTTACATGGCTCAGCCACATGAGTTTGAAAATAGTTAGTATTCCAGTTATGGTTATAAATTAAATTAAGCTTTGTATGGGTTAAAACAAGCTCTTAGAGTCTGGTTTGAACAACTATATAACTGTCTCATCCACCTAGGCTTTGTTGAGTCAAAGACTGACATGCCTCTCTTTATTAAAAGAAGTAGAGAATTTACATTATTTCTCCTTGTATATGTTGATGATATCATTGTGACAGAAAACTCTCATGTAGAAGTTCAAAACTTGAACAATAAGTTTGAAAAAAAAAACTTTATTAAAGATCTCATGTCTCTACATTTCTTTCTAGAGATCGACGCAGTTTCCTCGTCAAATGAATTGATTCTATAATGCCCCAATTTTTTAGAACCAATACTAGTTAAGATATCAAACTTTTTTTTAATGCAACAAAAAGATGATTGTTGGTCGTCGGTTTAGAAAATGCCATGCGAGTCACAGTTATGTATCCAATAACATACTTGAATCTTAAACAAACCAAAACATTTTATTCACAAGTCTTTATTACAAAACCATACTGCTTGGTAAACTAGTACCACAAAATCATAGTCTATGTAAGTCATAATCTTGTGAAACCCTAGATCTTGATGTCGATGTGCTCTGCACCTTACACAACAGGTTAGCTACCTGGATTATCCAAAAATAGGGCCAGTACCATACCAGACTAGTAGAAAAGCATTTCAGTTCCAACAAGTATAATATGCTAAAACACAATTGGTAATTCAAGAGCCGCAGTTGAAAACATCCATTTTGGATCGTAGCTCAAGTCTTACCGTAGTATCATTCGTTGGTACCCTTATACTGAAGCATGAGATCCTCGAGCTCATCTTAACCATGTAAACACAACTTGGGTCTTTCACCCATTCGGTCCAACAATGTACTGAGGCAAATGATTTACATAAGGCGATGCATGATTGGTACTAACGTATATTCAATCATTCACCAGTGAACCTACAACTAATACATTGTTTTGATATTTAACTACGTCACCCTTGGTACACGGGAGAAATTTACTTTGGCATCAGACGAAGCATCTGGGTATCTTTTATGTGATGTATTTTTGTGCCTAGATACCTGATTGACCCTGCCCATAACGTGCTGATAGATTTTGCCAGGAGAACCCATGCTAGGTTATTTTGGATGCATCATACTACTGTAGTAGTTGGGGTCTATCGCCTAGGACAAATAGATAGCTTGACCTCCTAACCTCTAAGTGACGAGAGATCGTTGAATACTTTGGTCTATAATAATATGTCACTCGAGTGGTACCACCATCATCTACACGATGAGCGTAAGTTCTGAAGGGGTTCGATGACATAATCTTGATTATAGGAACATCGAGTACCTCATAGTCTACCAGTGCATTATGCACGAAGGGCAATATGAACCCAACCCATTCAATCAGTTTTGAAGTATGAGCCTTATCTCGTGTGGGCAGGGACCATCGTTACCTTTGTTTATATGTATGCGAACATCACTCTCAGCACCTTTGACCTTCACGAGTGCTTCACCCATTCGGGTGGATGACCAACTTTGGCACAACGGTACTTACGAGTACCATTCTTAAAATGATGGATCACAAAACCATGCATATGATGTGATTATCTTTGATCGACTGCTTGGGCATTATTAGCCTTTACGAGCACTAGCTTGAAGAGGCGCAACAACCACACTAGCACAATGGCACTTACGAGTAGTGCCCTTAATTTAGGCAGAGCCTATCCCGGCATAATGGTGCTTATGAGTACTTCTTCTGCTCGAAGAAGATTAACCATTCTGGCACTATGGCACTTATGAGTATCATATTTATTTGAGGTAGATCAGACCAAGTCTTCCAAGGCGGGGTCCCAAACATGCGTTTGTACAATGGCATAGTTATGCCATCTTTGCTCGAGCATCCTTAGCTTGTGCAAGTACTTTGCTGATTGAGAAAGAAAATTCAACATCGTAATACCTTAGTGAAACGAGAATCTATTTGTTGGAGAGATGCACACTGTTGTGCTTACATTGCATCTTTTGTGGTTTATCAGAAACCTTGTCCTTAATTAGACTTTGAGCTAGTGACTTAGTAATTACGTGAAAAAAACTGAGGCACTTCAGTGTTTTACGCAAATCTGAAACCCTTCACTTAAGGGTTTCTTCGTCAAACATCATTTTTACGCGAAATAGGGTATTTAAAATGCTTGAGCAATAGGAATCAATCACCATACATATATCTTATACATATACACTATTGTTGCACAATTATATTTATAAGCAGTGCATGCACGCTACACGTATGTGTGAAATAAGTGTGTATATTATTTCTACACATATAACGTTCAAGTGTTACATAAAAGCATGGCAATGCACAAAAATGCACACTCCCAAATAGACGCACACATAATTATAAAATAAGCATGACAATGTATGACAAATGCGTACACACCCAAATAAATGCATAAACGCATGGCCTAGGCGCAGAACAGTGCACCAGGCTAAATAAATTGTGTAAGCACATGGCCTAGACACAGAATAATGTGCTAGACTAAATAAATTGCAGAATGCTTTGTTTTGTTTTAAAACCTAAATTAGAACATATATAGTATACATATTGTATGCATGGGAATGTAGGTATAAGAATACACAAGTGGACACCTCGTACAAGCGCACACGATGACTTAGATGGCGTAAACCAAGGACTAAGACCATATACCATACACGTGAGAACATAGTCGCAAGGATATACAAGTGGACACCTGGTGTAAGCACACACGGTGGCCTAGATGGCATAAACTGAGGACTACGACCCTATAACATTAATTTTTGACATATTAATATTGATGTCATCGACATATAAACCTACCTTGTATTTATAGACAAGGCTAAGTGTAAGGTCACTCCTAGGTTGTGGTTGGCACGTACTTTTGTCCAATACGGTTACGACAAGGTCGATTTGCATGAGAACAAAGATAGAGAAAGAAAAGAGAGTAATAGAGGTGACACTAACTCACAACGTGCACCTTTATGCACTTGGCTCAGGAAAAGAGCGAGAAAGAAGAGATATTGGCCAAGAATGGGTCAGACCTAGCTTAGGTCAAAGTAGGTTCAACCCACTAGGTTGAGCCTAGTACTGGTTAGGGAGACCTGAACCTAGGTTCAGTCTAGTCCAACTAGGTTAGAAAAAGAGAGAGAACTAACCTGCCAAGGTCAAGTGATTTTGACCCAAGTAGGCTCGGTCTAGGTCAAGTGGATTTGAGTTCACCGTAAGTGGGCTCGATCTAGGTCATGTGGGTTTGATCTAAGTAGGCTAGTCAAGAAGAAGCAAGAAAGAGAGAGAACTAACCTGGCTAGGTCAAGTGGGCTTGACCCAGGTAAACTTAGTCTAGGTCAAGCAGGTTCAAGCTCATCTCAAGTGGGCTTGATCCAAGTCAAGTGGGTTTGACCCAAGCAAGAACCAAGAGAGAGAGAAGAGAGAGAAACTCAAGGGGGGAATAATTTTTCTAAAGAGGGGTGCTCTTTTCTATTTATAGAAAAAATATGGGTCTTGGATCTAGATATGGGTTCAATCCGATCCAGATCTATATCCAAATCCAAAAAGTAATTACTTAGGAAAGCATTAATAGAATGACATTTATGTCCCTATGGGACCCACTAATTGCTTTTATAGAATATTTTATATGGGCCCACAAATATTTTGTGGGGCTTGCATTTTTCTGGAGCTCGTTGATATTTTTTTGAAAAAAGTCAAAATTGGTCGCGAGCTTCATCTCAGCGAGACTAAGCGATTTGGTTCGTTTAAAACCTCTAATTTTGGTTAATGAACCCGATATGGCTCTCTGAACATTTTTCAACAAAAATCATCGAGGAGATACATGTACATATACTAAGCATAGTTGGATCATAGAAATTTTTTTGTTCTCTATTCTTAGGTCAATATGATGAATATACATAAAATATCTCATATATTTAACTCAAAATACTAGAGAAAATTCACGGATCTTACAAATTCTCTCTTAAAAGAAATATATCTTAGATGTGCTCAAAAGAAGCCATATGCTAGAGGCCAAACCTCTAACTAGTCCAGCTGCAGTTAATGTTGCCTCATCCAAGTTTCAAGGGGAGTCATTCGAGGACACCACTTATTATCAAAGCATCATTGGGGCACTCTAATATATCATGTTTACACCCCCAAATATTGCTTATGTAGTCGATAAAGTGTCAGTTTATGCATGCTCCAACCCAAGACCATTGGAACATGTCAAAATAATCATTCCCATATTAAGGGGGCAGTAATGCATGATCTTCACATTCATCTTACAACTAACAGGGTACACAGATGCTGGCTGAGCAGGATGATGATAGACACTTCAATGGTGGTTACCTTACTTTCCTTGGAACAAACTTAATTTCTTGGAACTCGTTCAAGCAACTCATTCAAGCAACAAACGGTTGCCAAATCAAGCACTGGGTCGAATATAAAGCTCTTGTAAAAGTTGTGTCTGAACTCACGTGGTTAGAACATCTTTTACATGAACTACATGCTATGCAAAAGAAAGTCCCATTAATATGGTGTGATAACCTCGGGGCCACATATTTGGCAAAAAAATTATTTTTCATACATGCATGAAGCATATTGAAATGGATTTTCACTTTGTCTGAGAGAAAGTAAAAAAGACAGTTTTGGATTGTTTTTCACAAATTTGACCCTGTAGATGTGTTGGGCATGGACGATTTGCTAAGAAACGATACTTGGATCAAGTTTTTTTGATAAAAAAACATGATTTTTAAGCCTTGAATATTTATAAAAAATTTAGACCAGTGATTGTTAAATCCTATAAAAATCTACCTGTGTGTCACTGAGGATACACGGCCATGGATGCTATGAGCTGCTTAAGCATGCTGAAAAAAGTTTAAACTTGTAAATATTAAGGGGTTTGCCTCGGTTTGAGACCGTTAAGTGAAGAACATGAAAAAGTCATTGTTATCATTGTTTCTATTTAATGTGACCTTATTGTGTTTCGGTTTGAGACCGTTAAGTGAAGAACATGAAAAAGTCATTGTTATCATTGTTTCTATTTAATGTGACCTTATTGTGTTTTCTGAATTATATGAATAAAAGAAAGGGAAATCTCAAGATTCCTCTTGTTGTGGAAAAAAATTGTGATTGTATAGCAAAAAGCCTGCCATTAGCAACTCAAGAAAGTAAGCTATGCTGTTGTACATGAAATTTCAATAAAAAACATACAAATTTTGAGATCCTTCTGGTAATGAAAATAGACATGAAAAGAAATTTGGGGTTTTTGTTGATCCTGTTACAACTGAAGTTAAGATGACATCACACCGAACTTGCACACTTGTATACATCTGCTAGATTTATACATTCCTAAATGCCCTACTGATGTGTTTGATAAGATTGTACCATATCAGATACTAATGGAAGGGCATAAAGTGTTCAATAAGGTTTTGTATATATTGCAAAGGATTGGTGATCATCCAACAAGATAAGACAACACCAAAAACAAGGGGAGGGAAAAAAAGAATGGTTTTAAATCCATGATATGCATTCATATACAATCACTAAGCAGAATTGTCTATCTATATGAGAGAGGAATGATTTTTTTTCATCTTTCTATTGGGATTATAGTCCTTGTAAAATAATGTATTTTAAAAAAAGCCTCACAATTTGCTAAAATCCTCCCCATATTCAATTTTTTTATTCTCAACATTTTTAGAACATTTTTTCCCTTTCATAAATATAGTACAACTTTCGCAAATCATTGCTATAAATGTCCCAAAAATGTGTGAACCTCCTTTTTACTAAAAAAAAATTGTATAAGGGGCTAGGCAGGCAGACGTTTGCAAATGTGTGAGGACATTTACAAATGTGAAAGTATTTAATAAATGGAGGTTCACACATTTTGGGAACATTTTTGCGAACCTCCATTAACTAAATACTCACATATTTACTAATGTCCTAACCTTCACATGTGAATGTCTTCACACATTTGCGAACATTCTCTTGCCTATGCCCTTTACATGATTTTAGTAAAAGGAGCTTCACACATTTTGGGAATATTCACAAACAAAATTTGCGAAGGTCAAACTATATTTGTAAACCTCATTTAACTAAATACTCTCACATTTGTGAATATCATAACCTTCACAAGCAAATGACCTTATAAATTTGCGAATGTCCTAGTGCCTATGCCCTTTATGAGATTTTAGTAAATGGAGATTCGCACATTTTTGAGACATTTACAAACATTGTTTGTGAAGGTCACACTATATTTGCAGACCTCCTTTAACTAAATACTATCACATTTGCGAACGTCCTTCAACGGCGTATACCACTTGTGTGATTTTTTTTAGTAAAAGAAGGTTTATACATTTTGAAAACATTCCCAACAATGATTTGTGAATGTCGTGCTATATTTGTGAAAGATAAAAATGTCCTAAAAATTAGGAATCAAAATTTTAAACATATGAAAGATCTTGACAAATTGTGAGACTTTTTTGAAAATGCACTATTTTACAATGATAGTACGATCATTTTAGTTATAGTTTTTGTTGTCATGAATATTGCTAGGTGTGTAGGTATTCAATCCTCAAGAAGAAGGTGATAGGCTTTGCATTGCAAGATGTGTTTTTTGGTTTGTAGAAGAATGATTAAGAACTTTGCCTACTGAAATTAGGGCTAGCAAATGAACAAAGTTTCTTGCAACTCTTCTCCGATTGGCTCAGCAACATGAGCTCATTGGTGCTCATAAATTGGCTTGTTGGGTTGAACACTAGGATATATAAATATAATATATATATATATAAAGTGATAGTTGCCTACCAGTTTTCTAGCTTATTGCTCGCCTACTATGATCAAACAAACATTTTCGGATTGTTTTTCACAAATCTGACCTCGTAGATGTGTTTGGCATGGTCAAAATAGATTTTTACTTTGTTCGAGAGAAAGTAAAAAAGAAAGAACTTAAAGTTAAATTCATTGGGTCAGAGTATCAACTAGCAGATATCTTAACCAAACCTCTACCTAGCAGGTGATTTGAAAACATTAGATCCAAGCTCAATCTCATAGTTGAGGGGATGAGCTTGTTAGAAACAGGATGATCAAGATGGGTGTGTGGGGCGTCCTTCAACGGGCCCACATGGTTTCAAGATGGATCAAGACTCAAAGAGAAATCAAAAGTCTCACTTCAAGAAGGACCGACTCATGAACCTCGTCAATGAATAAGGCTCCAAGGAAGAAAAACTTATTTAAAGGAGAGTCCTAAACATATATAATCTTGAGAGTCAAGATTATATGAATAGAGAGGGTTCAAGAAACCTATTCCTTCTTGTAATCAAATAAGCTTAAAATCTGATCCAACATTAGATCTATTCTCTAACATTTTTCTCTCTCCCCTTCCTCTGCCTCTTCTTCTTCTTCTTCTTCTTCTTCTTCTTCTTCTCTCTTTATTTTTTGATGTTGCTCCTTAGTTCTATAATCATTGTAATTGCTTTGTCTCTATTTTTTTATGTTGCTGATTGTGGACTTGGGTTTTAGGTTTACTTAAGTTATGTTCATTTGTTGCTTTTCTTTTTTAATTAATTTGTTACATGTGTTTGTTTATGTAGACGTGACATTAAATTGTTATGTGTGGATGTGACATTGAATGAATATGCATATGTATATTCTATTTGAAGGTTAATTGGTTGCCTTTCATTTTAGAGTTATTGACGGAGCATCACATGAATGTTATTTTAATATCTTTAAGACTTGATATTATGTTTAAATTATATAACATGTTTACTATGTTTGACGATAGCAATATCGTATGCTGCATTTTTTGTTGATTAATTTTATGTTGGATATATATTTGTTGTTAGTTTTAGCACTTTATTTTAATAATTTAGATTATTTTTAAATTTTTTGAGATTTGTTTGCTTTGCTTATTCAATTATTTTTAATATTTGGACAGATTTTGTAATGTTTGACATATTTTTTTATCTTTTGGTTATTGTTGATTGATTTTATATTGTATATATGTTTGTTACTAACTTTAGCAATACATTTGCATATTTTTTTTTTTATTTTTTTTTTATTTTAATTAAAGTACCAAATAGTCTGCCTAGTCTTCAATTAGTCTTTTTAGGTGTCCACCGACTAGGCAATGCCTAACACTTTTGACTGCATAGGTTCATACCCAGTAGAATTATTTTTACATCGAAAAACAATGGATCTTTGTAGATCGGTGCTGCATGTGAAATCTCATAAATACATGAATCCATATACCACTTAAACCCTATGGGTTTGATCTACATAGTTAATCATTTCAATATGCCAGAACCTGGATCCTATCCAATTCTACTCGGGTGAGAATGAGGTAATATCTGATCAGTTGGGTGCCAGCCAGCCAACAGGGGTGAACATTGTGCACTATCTTTGGATGCTAATTAGCACTCCTTAGTTAAAGGTCTGCCTACCCCCATCATGCCTTAAAAATATATATATGTAATTAATGGATGTGTATCAGGTCAAAGCGAAGAGCTTACCCTCGTCCAAAAGAACATCCTTAGACTCTGGACTGTGCATCTCTTAGATGGGTTTCAGGCTTTTTTCATGCCCGTTGATGCCCTAGATGAATGGTATCTAGAGTTTGTAAAATGAACGATGTTCAACCTTGGTGTTGGGGATGTCGTTCATCACAGTGACCTTTGAGGGATTGCTTTGATCTGATACACATTGGAAATTAATGTAATAATGTCTTTGTTTATCTATATCTCTATTTATCAAACTACCTAATGTGATCATTGAAAAAAAATTTCTCTTGGTTCTCTCTTTTTCCTTCTCTTTGCCTTTCCAGCCTCTATTCCCTTTTTGAAGGGAAATAAAAGATAGAAAAAGAAGAGAGAAAAGAAAAGAAAGAAGAGAACGAAACTCTTTTGCAAAGGTCTCACTTGACCTAAAATTTTTGAAAATGTTTTGAAATTACTCGCCTCCATTTTGAAAATTTGTGGGAAAATAGAGAGATGGCATACGCTCATCGGTACGAGGTTCAACCATTTCTGGCACCTTTACCAGAGGTAATCGAACCAAGGATCAAATTTATGCCTTTTTGCTTTGCCTAAATATTATCTAAGAATTTATTCTAAGTCAAAAAAATGTACAAAGAATCATGCTTGTGCAATGCAAATGCAGAAATGTATGCTTTTGAGAAAATAGTATATAAATTTTTGGAATTTTCTAAGTGATTTTGAAATAAATTTGATAAATGGAATGAAGAAATGATTCAAAGGGTTGATATTGCTTGGAAAAATTCAGATTTTGAATCTAACTGAGAATTTAAAATAGATCTGGAAGAAGAGACTTGAAATTCCAAGTCTTGGAATAGTCAGAGTTGGAAAATGGACTTTGATTTTGAAGAAACAAGGAGAAAAGGAGATCTTGGAACTTGAGATAGAATTTGAAAAAACAATGGAGTTTCAAAGTCAAAATGGAATTTGAATTTGAATGGAATGATTCTGAAAAAAGAATTCTTAATTTCAAAACCTGAAAATGGAATTGAATTTAGATTTAAGAAATAGATTTGAAAATAGTTTTGGAAATGGAACTGGATTTAAAATCTGGAATCCTAGATGGAATTTGATCCAAAATCTGGAATCCTAAATGAAATTGGATCTAAAGTTTGGAATCCAAGATGGAATTGAATCCGAAATCTGGAATCCTAAATGGATTTGGATCCGAAGTCTGAAATCCAAGATGGAGTTGAATTTGAAAATCTGAATCCTAAATGGGATTGGATTTGAAAATCTGAATCCAAGGTGAAAATTAGGTTCTAAATCTAGAACCCAAGATGGAATTGGATTTTGAAAATCCAAATGGGATTTTGAAGATAGATCTGGATTTTTGGAAATCCAGATTTGAATTTAAAAATGGAATTTAAACTTAGGAAAAATCAAATTTTGAGATTCAAATTCAATCTCAAAACCTTGATTTTGAATTGAGAATCAAGACTCACTCTTTAGATAGAACTTTGGAGATTTTGAAAAATAAAGAATAAACTTGATTTTAAACTTGAGTTTTGAAATCAAGAGATGAATCGAGAATTTCAAAGTTAAATTGAGCTTTGAATTTTGATCTGAGATGTTAAATTGAATTTGAAATTGAACCCCAAAAATGAATTTGGAATTTTAAAGTTGAATTGAACTTTGAAATTTGATTTGATTTGGAAATTGAATTTTGAATGTAAAAATGAATTTAAGATTTCAAAGTCAATTTGGACTTTGAAATTGAAGTTAGAATCTGAGAATAGAATTTGAATTTATAAGAGTTGAAAACTGATTTGAGAAGTGAAGAAGATATTTGAAGAATTATCTCAAAATCACTTGGATTTTGAAATAATATGAAAAGAATTTTGAAAATATGATATAATTTTATCCTAAATGATGAATGAATTTAAAAGGAATTTGAAAATTGAATTTGAAAAGCATATTGCATTCTTTAAGTAAATTGAAATAAGATTGAAGATATAATACATTTTTTACTATGGTCATAAAATGTATTATATAATAATTTATATTTAAATTCAAGTGAAGAATAAAACATATTTTGGTGCCTTTATAGAGTTTAAAATGAAATTAACTCTCAACAAACCCTGACTATGGCCATTGATATATATTTTGAGATAATTTTAAGTTAAACTCTGATAGAGGAAGAAAATAATTAGAATAATATGATAATTTTTTAAAATGATCCAGTGTGGATCCAATATTATTCCATAAAAGATGAAAATCCCAAGTTTTGTGGACACCTTGACTATGACCATTGATGCAAATCGTCAACTTAGGATTTAATCACCTTTATTAGAATGGTGCTCGTGCCATTCATGTTCCTATTCGTGAAATTTTGAAATAAAAGAGAAAATGATATGAAAATGAGCAATTTCTATGATGCATGCTCATACATTCTAATCTAGGGCTGGAAATGTAAATTTTTCATTCATATCTAATTTATTACAATTTGAATAGAATTGACACCACAGATTCCTAAGTTAAGCAGGAAGATGGTCTTTTCTACCTAATTCCTGATTTTTGTAGAGGGTTGGATCCTTTTTTAGCAACTACAAAGGAATCACCTTGAGAGGCCATTCTTCCACTCTTGCAGAGGAAGCCCTGTAGTGGGCTGTGGGATTAATCAATTCCTTTCAGCCGGTTGGGGAAGAACCAGAGAATTGGAGTAAGAGGAAGAAGAAGAAGAGAAAGGAGGGAATGAGGGAAGAAGATCAGGGGAAGCGAAAGCTAGATGGCGCCGATGGATGATGCTAACAATCGATGTCTGAAGGAAGACTGGCGCCAATGGATGGATGCCCTCGATGATTCCCTGTGCTCATTTTTATAAGAAACAGAAGAATGATCGAGAAGGGTACGAGACGATTGAGAATTGATGGATGAGGGAGGATAATGTCGATCAAGGGTACTCCGCCTCTGATCAGCCGCGATGGCTTTTCAGAAAGAAGCCGTTGGGCTTTTTTTGACGAGAGTCCCTCTACTTTTTTAGAAATTTTAAAAAGCAATGGTTTGTTTTCAAAAAGTTTTTCTAAAAGAGGTTTTTAGTAAAACAAATTTCAAAGGGTTTTTAAACCATATATATTTCTTTTGTATATTTTTTCTTTTTTGATTTTTTTGTTCTTTTTCTTCATATTTTCTATTTTTTGTATTTTTGAAATAAAATTCTAAAACTATGGGAAAATAAGAGATTTAAAACTTTTTTTTAGAATTTTTGAGAAATATTTACAAAAGATGGGTTTTTCGAGGATTCAGATTTGATTTTTCAGAAAATGGGGGTCAGGGCAAAAAAGGAATATTTATAAAATTTTGAAAAATTTAGGGTGTTTACAGATGCCCCTCTTTGCTACTAAGCTGGTTGAAAGCCGAGCTTAGTAGCGAAGAAAACACTTCAAATTTTGAAAAATGCTCAAGTCAACAAATTTGAACTAGGTGTGGAAGAATTATTTTGAAAACATGGTTTTTCACGATTAACACCTTATCTTGAATGGTTTTGGAGGGACGAAATCCTTGAAAATGATATGACTAAATAACAGAAATGAGGAAATCATGATGGGACTTTGGGTGAAGGTCCCAAAGTAGTGGAAAATAAGAATTTTGATCAAGTCTTGTAGGTGAGACAAGATCAGCTTCTTGGAATGACTCAGGTTTAGCCCTTAACCTGGATGGGACGAAGATATATCACGATGAATTTCAGGTTCTACCCTTACCTGAATGAGAAAGGACTACATAAAGACTTTGATGGAACATTTTTGAGAAAAATACCTCATGAGATGAAGCTCAAGTATAATCCTTTCTGGATGTATCTGAAGAGCATGGATTCCACGATGAGAAAAACCATGATGGGACTGAGAGAACTACCTCATTGAAATGAGGCTCAGGTTTAACCCAAACATGAACAAAAGATACATCATGGAGCGAGGTTCAAGCTTAACCCTTGACTTGAAAGGGATGATACCTCGAGGAGCGAGGTTCAGGCTTAACCCTTATCCTGAAAGGGATGATACATCGAGAAGCGAGGTTCAAGCTTAACCCTTAACCTGAAGGGGTCGACCATACGGAATCCTTGAGCGAAGAAACCATGATGGGACCTTCAGAGTTTGGATGAACAAATCTGAAAGGGGTTTGCGAAATGAAGAAAATGAGGTTTTCTAAAGCTTGGAAAAGGGATGATCTTGGGCACCTCATTGTTGAGACTAAATCAGCTTTTAAAAACAGACGACCTCTCACAAAAAGTTCAGGTTTGATCCTTAAGTTGAGCGGGTGATACCTCGAGGAGCGAGGTAACAAGTTTAATCCTTAGCCTGAATGGATACAGAATCCTCGAGAGGTGAGGAAACTGTGATGGGACCTTCAGATTTTGCATAATAAATCCAAGAGGGGTTTGTAAAAGGAGGAAAAAGGGGGTTCTTAAAGCTTGAAAAGGGGTTGATCTTGGGCTTTTCATTGCTGAGACTGAATAGCTTTAAAAAATCGATGACCTCTTGCAGAAAGTTCAGGTTTGACCTTTAACCTGAGCGGGAACTGTCTATGGCGAGACAGTGAGAAACATAGGGAAGTGTGCAGAACAGAGAGACTCAAATCAAACAGAAGTGAAGGACTTTTCAGTCCTAATGAAGGACGACGTCAGGATATGTCAAGATAAACATCAAGTTCTTGCTTCATGTTGGGATAACTAGAAAATATTGCCAATAAGATGCCAAAAATTATAGTTGATTCAAAATGATTGAACTGTGCATATACGTGTGAAAACATCACCTCTTTCTACCTATAGTATTAACTCCAATTAGGTTAACTCCGCAGAATCAAGATTCAAATTCAAATTTGTTGCTGTTGAGTTTCTTCAAAGAAGATATCAATTTTCTTGATATGAAAAGAGAGGAAATATTCTTAGCTTCATAAAAGCAATTGAATGGAAAGATATTGACAAAAGAATTTCACATAGATAAAAATAATTCCTGGTAGTTTTGGTAGTTTGATATCATGAGGCTTTTCCCATGATGATCTTTCTGGCACTCTCTTTGAGTCATGAAGCTTTCTTGGGTTTCGAGGAGAAGCTTATTACAACATCCTTCATTTTGGAGATGTCCTGACTTTTTCTTCTTTTTCTGGGAAGGGTACGTCACAAACTCTTTCATCTTGAAGATGCTCTCATCCTTTTTTCTCAAGAATTATACTGATGATATTGTCCATTGGTCAAAGATCTCTAGATGGTAGCAGAAATCAAATATCATTTAGAGTTTAGCGGGAGGTTCATCGTAGTCGCATTCATCTTGATGGTAATCTGAACTTTTCTTGGAAGGATCCATCATAAACTCCTTCATCTCGGAGATGATCTAAATCTTCTTTGGCCCTGGGGGCTAGCTCGCATATTCGTCTTCATCTTGACGACGATTGAGAGATCTCTTTTGTAGATATTTGATTGCAGCTGAAATGACTGACAAGATATGGATTGGTTAGGTTCTTTTATTGCATAGAATATTCTCACTGCCTTATTGCTAGAAGAACGATCTTTAAGAATGTGCCATAGCTATGATCAATATCAATTTACTTATGGCTTTTCAACATCATTGAATTTTTCATTTGCCAGTCATATCGAAGATTTTTCTTAATCCTCTTGGTTGACCAACAAAAAAAGCTTGAATTCTGTTCTTTCTTCGCAAAAGTCTTGTCCTTTTTTAAATAATATTGGAGGTAGCTTGAAGTAATTCTTTGTGCAATAAAAGCTTTGAGATCAACAATGGTTTTTTACAGCAAATTGATAAAATATTCTAGAAATCCTTGATGAAAGTAATTGCTTGGCATCAAATCGACATATCCATGAGAAAATTCTCCTCTCTTTTTCCCCAAAAAGAGAGACTCAGGTTTAGCCCTTACCTGAATGGGAAATAGAAAAATACTCCTCTCTTCCATGAAGAGGAGGTGTTTGCAAAATGAAACTTTCGAAGAGAAATTAAGTTTTTGTCACAACTCACTATCTCTAGGCTTCTCTTATGGAAAGGCGACCAAAAATAAGGTTGAAAAAGTATCACAGAGGAACGAGTTCATCACACTCTCCCTGGAAGAGGGTCCTCTGTGAAGGGGTTGGCCAAAGATGAGAAAATTAGGGGCCACAAAAGGAAACGAACTTTCGTCGATGCTCTCTCTAGAAAAGGGTTCCTTTGTGTATAAATTGGGTTTTTGTTTTGCAAACAGTTCACAAAGAAATGAGTCTCTTCAAACTCCCCTTGAAAAAGCATTCTTGCGAACGAAAAGATGGTTGCATGCGAAAGGAACGATCTTCCTCAGACTCTCCCTGGAAGAGGGTCCTTCCCAAGAGAAAAAGATTGATTTTTGACAAAATGGTAACCCGAAGGTTGGAATTGAGATTTAGAGCCTGAATTGTGATAAATGGTTAGTACAAAGACTGAACTTGGAGGGCTAACTGATCAGTCAGCTAGACACTAGCGTGAGTGCTAAATGTACCAGTACGAGCACTGAAATTTGAAAATGCACCAGTACGAGCACTGGATTTTGAAAATGTATCAGTACGAGCACTAAATTTTAAAAAATGTACCAGTATGAGCACTGAATTTTGAAGATGCACCAGTACGAGTATTGGATTTTGAAAGATGTACCAGTACGAGCACTGGATTTTAAAAAAGAGACCGACACTCCTAAGATATTTGGAAATCAAAGCGGGAATGATTGTCGGTGTTTCAGGATTATTCCTTATCATGAAGGGGAAGCTCAAGTTTGTCCCTTAACCTGAAAGGGAATGAAAGCCCGAGTCCAGAACTCAATTTTTCAAAGGAACACGTTGGTCCAATACGAGCATTCTATCAAAGGAGAAATCTGAGTTGAAACCCGAAATTTCAAAATAAAAGAAAAAAGAAGAAAATCAAGTTTAAAAACTTGAATTTTGAGGTAACAATTGGTCCAATGTGAGCATTGAATCCAAAAGGAAGCTCGAGTCAGAACTCGATGAAAGTGCACTAGGATCGAGGCAACGAGCACTAGAAGGGGGTGAATAGTGCTTTTAAAAATTTCTGCGGAATATTGAATGATTTTGCAAATCTCAAAGCAAACACACAAAGAACACAAGATTTTATCCTGGTTCGGTCTAACCCGACCTACATCCAGTCCCCAAGCAAAAACCTTTTGAGATTATCCACTATCAACCTTGTTAACTACAAGATCACATAGACCATAATCGGTCCCACTTTCAGTAACAATCCTACTGAAAGCAAACAACTCCTTTACACCAAGGAGTCCTTTTTTTTACAGAAAAGAAATAACAACTTACAATACAACCTATGAGCCTTCCTTTTGAATGCAAATGAGATGCAATTGGCTTTTGAGGTTGTTGAAACACTCTACTCACGAATTCACTATCTCTCAAAGTGATTTGAGTGAAAAACTGAAGTGAAAATATCAAGTGAGTGAGAAAACAAATACTTAAATGAATAGGAGTGAAAAGCAATAAGTAAATGATTCAAATCGATTGAATTCTTGTTGTAATGAGTGTAAAATGCACTCATATTTATAGTTAAAGTTTTCCATACGTTGAGAGTATGAAAGGGTGTCAAAACTGTCCATTTTGAACGATCAAAACGCTTGAAAAATGAAAAGACACGCCTTTTTGAAGTTTCAGGAAAATAACAAAATTAGTCGACTGAAACATCAGTTAGTCGACTAATAGTTAGTTATTAGTAGACTGACAGTTATCGTCGGTCGACTGATCTGTTAATCGAGCCGTTTGAAAATCTGAACTTTTGAAACTTAGTCGACTTGAGAAAAGTTAGTCGACTAATAATATCATCAGTAGACTGAAAAACCTTTTAGTCGACTGCTGCTAAAAACTTCTGAAAAACAAACATTCTGTTCGGTCGACTGATAAAAAGCATTAGTCGACTGCTGCTAAATTTTCAGAAAACACATGTTCTGTTCAGTCGACTGATAAAACCATTAGTCGACTGCTGCTAATTTTCCAGAAAACAGACATTCTGTCCAGTCGACTGATAAAACCTTCGGTCGACTAATTTGACAAAAATGACATTTTAGAAAATATGGCGCGAAAGGATTAGTCGACTGGTAAGTCTATTGGTCGACTAATAAACATAAAAATTTAAGAAGAGAGTTTTCTAAAAAGACTTTCAAAAGTGTTTCTTTTAGAAAAGTTTTTTTAAAGACTTTTAAGGTGAAATGCAACCTAAATATGCACTCTAAGTAAGGCTCTTACAAGAATCTAAGACTTTTAATGAATTAAACATTTGCATACTAGTCTTCAAAGATTCTTCATTGAATGCTTCAATTTCTTCATAGCCTTAGCTGAAATGCAGTTGATTCCACTTGCTCATCATCAAAACCTTGTACTTGAAGTATCATGTATGGCTTCATTGTCGTAACAATCTCCCCCTTTTTGATGATGACAAACTTAATCAAAGATGAAGCATTTAGATGCATAGATGGAGATTTTACTCCCCCTATCAATATGCTGCAAAACATTAAAAGTTAGCATATTTAAAGCACATATTGATTGGTTTGCATTTCCATTCATCATTTCTTCATGCATTTAGAAATACATTCATTCAAAGCTTTCTTTTTCTCTTAATTTTGCATTTCTCATGCAAGATCTCCTGCAATGTAATTGCTATCATCTTTTTCTCAAGATCTCTTGCAATTTTAATGTAATGCTATCTTTATCTTTTTCTCCCCCTTTGTCAGAATAAAAAAGAGTAAGGGCAAAAATAACATAAGCAAAATAGAGATACAAGTTTAAAAATATTACAACCCATAAAGTATTTTAAAGATCAAAGATCAGAAAAGAGAGTTTAGCAAATCCTTAATGGCAGTTACATCCTTCTGAATTGAAGCAAGTTGTTGAGTCACATCTTCACGAAAAGTGTGTTGATGCAGCTCCAAAGCTTCCAGTCTCTGCATAACTTCATCATGGTCTTGACTTGTCGAAAATTTCTTTCTTTTTGCATGAGATGAAGGTGTCGCAGAAGGTGAAGGTTCAGAAATAGATGGTTCATTAGGATCAGATGGTTCAGTTTGATCAACATTTAAAGGAGGCAGATATTTAATTTTCATTCTTTTAAAAATTGTTTGATCGAAGAACTCTTTTTTCTCAATGTATTTTTCATTTGTTAAAGGAACTTTGAAATGTCTAAAAATACGGGTTAAAAGACAACCATAAGGAAGAAATGGTTTTTGTTTCCACAAGTTTGTAAAATACACATTGGCCCAGTTGGCAGAAATATTTCCAAATAAAACATAAAGAGCCGTAGATAGATCTGTGGAATAATAATCAAAAGAACCAGTTTTGGGTAGAACATTGTGGGCAAGGATTCGTCCAGCAATGCGTGTACGAGTTTGAAGATTAGTATTTTTGAAAGGAGGGCAGTGAGGTGCTTCTGGAAGAAGAATTTGTTCAAAAACTCTTTTATCATTCAATTCAATAGTGTTGAAAAGAGTGTCTGAAGGTGGAATTTCAAGAATTTCTCTAAGTAATTTCGAATCAAACTCGATTTTAACATCACGAACCAGAGAGGACAAAACTCCAGTTTCATGATTCATTTGTAAATTCGTGTAAAACAAGTGAATAAGAAACGGATAGTGAAGGGTATCTGCACAAGCATCAAAAAGATGTGAAATACCAGGAAATAATTCTCTTATTTTGTAACGAGAAAACAAGTGAAATAGAACATTTCAGCCTGGTAAAATAGGTAGTGCAGAAATTGATCCAAAAGTATCATAGAGAAGAGGATTGCGAAGTAATCTTAGTGAAAAACCATGTCTTGAAGTAGGTGTAGGAGGAGGAGAACCTAAACCTTTTGCAGATGCAGACTTCGTACGAGGCATGGTTAAAAACAAATTTACCAAAAAATGTCAGCTTCCAAATGACGTCCGGCAAGGGGGAAAAGCTTTCCGGCGATAAAAAACGAAGGACGATGCGGTGGCTAACGGCGAGGAGAAGTCGGCCACAAGGGGATTCCGGCAAAGCACTGTCACGGCAAGAGAGTTCCGGCGTGTTTTGAAGATGCGCCAGTCACTGCAAGAGGATTCCGGCGTTTCAAGATCACAGCCAGAAGATTCCGACGTCTCCCTATTACGGTAAGAAAATCCCGACGAAGATGGAGTCGAACGACACTCCGAGGGTTTTTCGGAAGAGAGAGAGGCAAGAGAGAAAGAAGGGTTTTCGTTTTTTAAGGGTTTCGTTTTTAAGAAAAAAAAACCCGAAAAGGTACGAAGTGAAACGATGCCTCTTTTTTTAAAAAAAAAATCCAAGGGGTGTCGGGTCCCTTCATTTAAAAATAAAAAAAAAAATTAGTCGACTAAAACTTTATCGGTCTACTAAAAAGTGCGACTTATTCTAAAAATATCATCAGTCGACTAGAAATATATCAGTCGATTAATATGGTGCGATACATTCCAAAATCTAAAACATCAGTCGACTAGAATTTTATCGGTCGACTAATATAGTGCGATTTTGAGATTTTGTTCAAAAATTAGCATTTTTATAAATCCAAAAATGAGCAAATACCTAGTTCTCTCCTAATTCTCATAAAATCTTCATTTTTAAGAGGTTTAGTGAAGATATCGGCATGTTGTTCTTTAGTGGAAATAAAATTTAACGAAATATCTCTTTTTAACACATGATCTCTTAAAAAATGATGTCTAACTTCAATATGCTTAGTTCTTGAGTGCTGAATAGGATTTTTCGAAAGATTTATAGCACTAGTGTTATCACAATAAATAGTTATTGTGGAGTAATTCAAACCGAAATCTTTTAAGGTTTGTTTCATACATAGTACTTGTGAACATGCTAAACTAGCCGCTATATATTCTGCTTCAGTTGTTGAGAGTGATACTGAATTTTGCTTTTTACTAAACCAAGAGACTAAGGAATTTCCTAAGAAATGACAAGTTCCACTAGTACTCTTGCGATCAGATTTACTTCCTGCAAAATCTGCATCACTATATGAAACTAAATCAAAGAAAGATGATTTTGGGTAAAACAAACCGAAATCTGAAGTATCTTTCAAATAACGAAGAATTTGTTTTACTGCAGTTAAATGAGATTCCTTTGGATTAGCTTGAAATCTTGCACACATACAAACACTAAACATAATATCAGGTCGACTAGCAGTTAAGTATAATAGAGATCCGATCATACCTCTGTAGAGCTTAGTATCTACACTTTTACCATTTTCATCTTTATCAAGAGAAGTAGTTGTACAAATAGGATTCCTTCTTGATTTCGATGAGTCCATCCCAAATCTCTTGAGAAGTTCTTTTGTATACTTAGCCTGATTGATGAAGATTCCTTCTTCAGTTTGCTTTATTTAAAGTCCAAGGAAGTAGTTTAATTCGCCCATCAAGCTCATTTCAAACTCTTCCTGCATAGCTTTAGCAAATTCTTTACAAAGAGAATCATTAGTAGAACCAAATATTATGTCATCAACATAAATTTGTACAATAAGAATATCTGAATTAAGATTTTTAATAAATAAAGTGGAGTCTACCCGACCAATGGAAAAACCAGATTGTTCTAGAAAATTTCGTAGTCTTTCATACCACGCTCTTGGTGCTTGTTTGAGTCCATACAAAGCTCTTTTCAATTTGTAGACTTTTTCTGGATATTTCTCATTTTCAAAGCCTGGAGGTTGCTCTACATAAACTTCTTCATTGATGTGTCCATTTAAGAATGCACTCTTAACATCAATTTGATATAACTTGAAGTTCATGTAACTAGCAAAAGCAAGCATCATTCGAATTGACTCTAATCGAGCCACTGGTGCATAGGTTTCATCAAAATCTATGCCTTCTTCTTGATTATAACCTTGTTCCACTAGCCTTGCTTTGTTACGAATGACTTCACATTTTCATCCAGCTTATTTCGGAAGACCCATCTTGTTCCAATTACTGGATGATCCTTTGGTCTATCAACTAGATCCCAAACATCATTCCTAGTAAATTGGTTAAGTTCTTCAGACATGGCTAAAAGCCAAAATTCATCATCACATGCCTCATTGATATTCTTTGGTTCTAATTTAGATATGAAAGCAACATTTGCAATATATTTTTCTAACTGCCTTCTAGTTTGGACACCACTCTTTATTTCACCAATAACTTGTTCATGTGGATGATTAGGAACTTCTTTGCAAACCGGTTGAAGAGGAATATTTTCTTGAGAAGTACTTTCTATCAAGGGTTCTTCTTGAAGTATTGCTTCTTCTTCTTCTTCGCTTAGAGGTATAACCTGCTCACAATTCTCATCAAATGCAACATGTAAAGATTCTTCAATACAAGATGTTCTTTTATTGAAAATACGATATGCTTTACTTCTAGAAGAATATCCAAGAAATATTGATTCATCTGATTTTGAATCAAACTTATCAAGATTATCTTTGGTATTTAACAAGAAACATTTACTACCAAAAATTTTGAAATATGAGATCTTTGGTATACGATCATAATACAATTCAAAACATGTTTTATGTAAAATTGGTCGAATAAGAACACGATTTAAGACATAACATGCTGTATTAATTGCTTCAGCCCAAAAATATTTTGGTAAATTTTTATCTTGAAGCATGGTTCTAGCACATTCTTGCAAAGTTCTATTCTTTCTTTCAACAACTCCATTTTGTGGAGCCGCTCTAGGAAAAACAAAGTTGTGAGATATACCATGTAAATCACAAAACTTTAGAAAAGATTCATTTTCAAATTCACCACCATGATCACTACAAATTTTAATAATAGATATAGATTTTTCATTTGTAATTCTTCTACAAAGTTTAGAAAATTATGAAAAAACATCATTTTTGCTTTTTAGAAAAATCACCCATGTAAACCGAGAATAATCATCTACTATAACAAAAGCATACTTGCTACCATTCAAACTTTGAATTCTAGATGGTCCAAATAGATCTAAATGTAAAAGTTCAAGAGGACGTTTTGTTGAAACTATATCTTTTGCTTTAAAAGAACTTTGATTTGTTTACCCCTTTGACAAGCATCACATAAGTGGTCCTTTTTATATGGTATTCTAGGTAGGCCTCTTACAAGATCATTCTTGGATAATTTTAAAATAATTTTAAAGTTAACATGTCCAAGTCTCTTGTGCCATAACCATTGAATTTCATTTGAAACAATAAGACATTTTTCATTAAAAGAGGGTAATTCATCTAGATATAGTTCATACACATTGTTTCTTCTTTTACCTTTAAAAATGATCTTTTTAGATTGAAAATCAGAAATTAAGCATAAATCATTTTTAAAAGAGACATGAAAACCTTTATCACATAATTGACTGATAGTTATTAAATTATGCATTAAACCATCCACTAAAAGAACATTTTCTATCAAGGGAAATTTTGGATTACCAATATTACCAATACCTATCACTTTTCCCTTGTTATTGTCACCAAAGGTGACAGTTACTCCATCCTTATTTTGGAGGGTGGAAAATAACTCCGGCCTTCCAGTCATATGTTTGGAACAACCGCTGTCCAATATCCATTTGCTCCTTATGTTGTGTACCTACAACAAAATCAGAAAACAGAGCATTTGACCCCTTTCTATTTTCGGGTCCATGAGAGTTAGTCTTAGGAACCCATATCCATTTGGATTTTGGTTTCCTTTGATAATAAATATTCTTTCTATAAAAGGATTTAGAATAAACATTTCTAGAATAATCATTTCTAGATGCATTTCTATTAGAACTAGAAAGTTTAGTTTTATGAACAAAAGGTTGAGAATAATGTCTTTGATTTTTCACCACAAGGTTTGGTCTATTTTGAGTATCAAAGAAGCTATATCCCAATCTGGTTTTATTAACCGAGCATCTTTGAGAACCAAGAAGTTTTTCTAGATTCTCTTGACCATTTGTGAATTTGGTCACTATAGAAAGAAGATCTTTTGACTTTTCTTTAAGAGTAAATATTTCATTTTGTAAGAGATTGGTTCTAACTCCAATTTCTTTTATCTCAAGTGCTTGGCAAGAATTTTCCTTCTTGAGATCTTCTATTTCTTGAAGTAACACTTTATTTTGAGAGTCAAGAGTTAAATTTTCAGTTTTTAACTCTTTATTTTTAGAACTAAGACTCTTAAATTTAGCATATAAATCATTAAATGCTTCAAATAACTCATCATAGTCAAATTGACTTACCGAATCTTCTTGTGCTACAAAACACATGTTGGCGACTTCTTCATTTGATTCTTCATCGGAAGAGGAGTCACTATCATCCCAACAGGCTTGAAATGCCTTTTTCTTCTTGAATTGGTCCTTGGGTTTGAATTTGAGAAGAGGACAATCTTTCTTGATATGTCCTGCCTTTTTGCAGTTAAAGCACTTTACTTCAGTGGGAATGGAAGAATCTGCTTTCTTTACCTTTCTTTGAAATCTTCCCTTTTTTATGAATCTTCTGAATTGCCTTGTGATGAGGGCAATATCTTCATCTTCACCTTCTTCAGAATTTTCTGAGTCAGAAGTAGCCTTAAAAGCAAGAGATTTCTTTTTAGGCTCTTCTTCTTGTCTGTCTTGAAGTTGGACCTCATATGCCATTAGGTTACCAACTAAGTCTTCAAGAGTGAGAGTATTGAGATCATTTGCTTCTTCAATAGCAGTTGTTTTTCTCTCCCATTCAGGAGTTAAACACCTTAGAATCTTTCTGACTAAATCCACTTGTGAATATTCTTTTCCAAGGGATTTCAAAGTGTTAGTTATATCGGTCATTCTAGTTACCATGTTCGATATAGATTCATTTTGCTTCATTTTGAACAATTCAAATTTATGAACTAAAGAAGCAATTTTAGATTTCTTTACCTTTGACGTACCTTTGTGTGTCACAAGAAGAGTATGCCAGATTTCATTAGCTGTAGAGCATTGAGAGATGCGATTGAATTCTACCTTGTCAACGCCACAATATAATGCATTCATTGCCTTGGCATTAAGTGAAGCAGTCTTCTTTTCTTCATCGGTCCATCGGCTGAAATCAGTTGATGGAGTTTGGTACTTTTCTGAAACAACTCTCCAGATATCGAGATCCATGGATTGTAGGAATATTGTCATTCTTACTTTCCAGTATCCATAGTTTGTTCCGTCGAAGAGAGGAGGACGAACAGAGGAGCTTCCTTTTTTGTGCTGAGATGTTGTAGTTGCCATGCTAGATGATGGTCAAATCAAAGTAATAGCAAACCTGTGCTCTGATACCAAATGAAAGTGTACTAGGATCGAGGCAACGAGCACTAGAGGGGGGGTGAATAGTGCTTTTAAAAATTTCTGCGGAATATTGAATGATTTTGCAAATCTCAAAGCAAACACACAAAGAACACAAGATTTTATCCTGGTTCGGTCTAACCCGACCTACATCCAGTCCCCAAGCAAAAACCGCTTGAGATTATCCACTATCAACCTTGTTAACTACAAGATCACATAGACCATAATCGGTCTCACTTTCAGTAACAATCCTACTGAAAGCAAACAACTCCTTTACACCAAGGAGTCCTTCTTTTTACAGAAAAGAAATAACAACTTACAATACAACCTATGAGCCTTCCTTTTGAATGCAAATGAGATGCAATTGGCTTTTGAGGTTGTTGAAACACTCTACTCACGAATTCACTATCTCTCAAAGTGATTTGAGTAAAAAACTGAAGTGAAAATATCAAGTGAGTGAGAAAACAAATACTTGAATGAATAGGAGTGAAAAGCAATAAGTAAATTATTCAAATCGATTGAATTCTTGTTGTAATGAGTGTAAAATGCACTCATATTTATAGTTAAAGTTTTCCATACGTTGAGAGTATGAAAGGGTGTCAAAACTGTCCATTTTGAACGATTAAAACGCTTGAAAAATGAAAAGACACGCCTTTTTGAAGTTTCAGGAAAATGGCAAAATTAGTCGACTGAAACATCAGTTAGTCGACTAATAGTTAGTTATTAGTAGACTGACAGTTATCGTCGGTCGACTGATCTGTTAATCGAGCCGTTTGAAAATCTGAACTTTTGAAACTTAGTCGACTTGAGAAAAGTTAGTCGACTGATAATATCATCAGTAGACTGAAAAACCTTTTAGTCGACTGCTGCTAAAAACTTCTGAAAAACAAAAATTCTGTTCGGTCGACTGATAAAAAGCATTAGTCGACTGCTGCTAAATTTTCAGAAAACACATGTTCTGTTCAGTCGACTGATAAAACCATTAGTCGACTGCTGCTAATTTTCCAGAAAACAGACATTCTGTCCAGTCGACTGATAAAACCTTTGGTCGACTAATTTGACAAAAATGACGTTTTAGAAAATATGGCGCGAAAGGATTAGTCGACTGGTAAGTCTATTGGTCGACTAATAAACATAAAAATTTAAGAAGAGAGTTTTCTAAAAAGACTTTCAAAAGTGTTTCTTTTAGAAAAGTTTTTCTAAAGACTTTTAAGGTGAAATGCAACCTAAATATGCACTCTAAGTAAGGCTCTTACAAGAATCTAAGACTTTTAATGAATTAAACATTTGCACACTAGTCTTCAAAGATTCTTCATCGAATGCTTCAATTTCTTCATAGCCTTAGCTGAAATGCAGTTGATTCCACTTGCTCATTATCAAAACCTTGTACTTGAAGTATCATGTATGGCTTCATTGTCGTAACACTCGAGGCTCTGAAAATGGAATATAAAAAGGGGGAAACCCGAGTCGGAACCCAGATCTTCAAAATAAAAGAGAAAAGAGAAAATCCGGTTTGAAAACTCAATTTTTTGAGGTAACAATTAGTCCAATGCGAGCATCGGATCCAAAAGGAAGCCCGAGTTGGAACTTGAAACTCCAAAAAATGGAATATAAAAATGGAAAAACCTGAGTCGTAACCCAGATCTTCAAAATAAAAGAGAAAAGAGAAAATCAAATTTGAAAACTCAAATTTTTGAGGTAACAATCAGTCCAATGCGAACATCAGATCCAAAAGGAAGCCCAAGTCGGAACTCGAAACTCCGAAAATGGAATATAAAAAGCGGAAAACCCGAGTTGGAACTTGGATCTTCAAAATAAAAGAGAAAAGAGAAAATCGAGTTTGAAAACTCGAATTTTTGAGGTAACAATTGGTCCAATGCGAGCATCGGATCCAAAAGGAAGCCCGAGTCGAAACTCAAAACTCCAAAAATAGAATATAAAAAGGGAAAAACCTGAGTCAAAACCCGGATCTTCAAAATAAAAGAGAAAAGAGAAAATCGAGTTTGAAAACTCAAATTTTTGAGGTAACAATTGGTCCAATGCGAGCATCGGATCCAAAAGAAAGTCTGAGTCGGAATTTGAAACTCCGAAAATGGAATATAAAAAGGAGAAAATCTGAGTCAAAACCTGGATCTTCAAAATAAAGATAAAATGAAAAACCCGAGTTTGAAAACTTGAATCTTCAAAGGAATGATTGGTTCCAACATAAGTGTTGAATCCAATAGGAAGTCTAAGTCAGAACTCAGAACTTGAAATGAAATATAAAAAGGAAAAACTTGAGTCGGAACCCAGATCTTTAAAATAAAGATAAAATGGAAAACCCGAGTTTGAAAACTCAAATCTTCAAAGCAACGATTGGTTCCAGCATGAATGTTGAATCCAATAGGAAGTCTAGGTCAGAACTCGGGACTTTAAACGAAATATAAAAAGGAAAAACTTGAGTCGGAACCCAGATCTTTAAAATAAAGATAAAATGGAAAACTTGAGTTTGAAAACTTGAATCTTCAAAGCAACGATTGATTCCAACACGAACATTGAATCCAATATGAAGTTCGAGTCGAAACTCAGAACTTCAAACAAAATATAAAATAGAAAAACCTGAGTTGGAACCCGGATCTTTAAAATAAAGATAAAATGGAAAACCCGAGTTTGAAAACTCGAATCTTCAAAGCAACGATTGGTTCCAACACGAACGTTGAATCCAATAGGAAGTCCAAGTCAAAACTCAGAACTTCAAACGAAATATAAAAAGGAAAAACCTGAGTCGGAACCCGAATCTTTAAAATAAAGATAAAATGGAAAATCCAAGTTTGAAAACTTGAATCTTCAAAGCAACGATTGGTTCCAACACGAACGTTGAATCCAATAGGAAGTTTGAGTAGGAACTCAAAACTTCAAACAAAATATAAAAAGGAAAAACTCGAGTCAGAACCCGGATCTTTAAAATAAAGATAAAATGGAAAACCCGAGTTTGAAAACTCGAATCTTCAAAGTAATGATTGGTTCCAACATGAACGTTGAATCCAATAGAAAGTCTGAGTCAGAACTCAAAACTTCAAACAAAATATTAAAAGGAAAAACTCGAGTCAGAACCCGGATCTTTAAAATAAAGATAAAATGGAAAACCCGAGTTTGAAAACTCAAATCTTTAAAGCAACGTTTGGTTCCAACATGAACGTTGAATCCAATAGGAAGTCTGAGTCTGAACTCGGAACTTCAAACGAAATATAAAGATTTTTAAAATAAAGATAAAATGGGAAACCCAAGTTTGAAAACTCGAATTTTCAAAGCAACGAGTGGTTCCAACACGAACGTTGAATCCAATAGGAAGTCTGAGTCGAAACTCGAAACTTCAAACAAAATATAAAAGGAAAAACCCAAGTTGGAACCCGGATCTTTTAAAAATAAAGATAAAACAAAAACAAAAACAAAAACCTGAGTTGGAACTCAAATGGGAAGGAAGTAATTCCAACCCGGGAGTGGGATTCTTGTGGGATCGACAAGAGGTATGAATAAATTCTGACGATTATGAAGAAGATGAGAGATTTATTCAAGATTGTTGACCGAAGATGGCCTAAGATTTGAATTTATTTATGATGGTTTCCAGGATTATCCCTTATCCTGAAGAAGAATAGAATAAGAATTGACAAAAATTTAACAAAATTGATAAAGTTGATAAAGAATTAAAAGAAGTAATAAAAATTGATAAAAAATTTAATAAAGAATCCATAAGATTGAAAATAAAAATTGAAGAAGATTGGTGAAAATTGGTAGAAATTTGGGGAAAAATTGATAACAGAAGACTTCAGGATTATCCCTTATCCTAAAGGAAGAAAGGACCTCGCGGGACGAGGTTCAGGTTTATCCCTTAACCTGAAAGGAAAGAAGGAGATACCTCAAAGGCCGAGGTTCAGGTTTTATCCCTTAATCTGAAATGAAAAAAGAATACCTCTAAGAATAAGGTTTAGGTTTATCCCTTAACCTGAAAGGGGGAAAGAATAAAATCTATTAAAATATAGAAAAATTGAAGAAATTTATAAAAAATTATTATGAAAAAGAATTCTCACAGGTAGCATTGTTGCTCCTATGAGAGGTCTCAGAATTATCCCTTATCCTGAATGGGAACACCTCAAAGAACGAGGGTCAGGTTTATCCCTTAATCTGAGCGAGAATACCTCGAAAAACGAGGTTCAGGTTTATCCATTAACCTGAAAGGGGAAAAGAATAAAGGAGTACCTTATTGAAAAGAGGCATCTGGTTTATCCCTTAACCTCAAAGGGTAAAAGAATAGAGATTGATAAAATTTAATAAAATTGATGAAAATTTTGATAAAAAAAAAGATAAAATCGATATTAAATTGATGAAAATTTGATCAAATTAAAAAATGAATAAAATGGATGAAACTGATAAGGATAACAAGATTAACTGAAAATTGATAAGTTTTGAGGAAAAAGAGTTTGTTTGATCCTGCCTGCATATGATGAAGGGAAGACAAATGTATTTAAAATAAAATGCCCCAGTATTATAAAGAAGAATGTGAGAATTGATAGAAGATCATTGTTTTATGGAAAAAGCTCTTTGAATATTACAAAATGCTAGAATGAACATTTTAAGTATAAAATTTCTTCAAGTGCAGAGCATTGATAGGATCTGGTAGTTCTATCGTATCTGTGTTGATCAGATGATACGAATTGCGAGGCAATGCTTCTTTAACCACATAGGGGCATTCCCAATTGGGTGACCACTTGCCCTGTGGTCGATGCTTGAGATGAGCTATCGATCTGAGCACCAGATCATTAACTTAGAATTTTCTCTCAATGACTAATTTGGCATAGTGTCGAGCTATCCTCTAACGATAAGCCTGATCATGCTCTACTGCCTTGAGTCTCTTTTTGTCCAAAAGATCAAGTTATACCAACCTCTGATGCTAACACTGATCAAGTGGAAGCTTAATGAGCGATGCAAACTTGAATGCGGGCTTCTAAACATGGAGAGGTAATACTACCTCGGTTCTATAAACAAGTTCTGAAGGAGTAGCATTGGTTGGAGTCCGAATGGTGGTTCGGTACGCCCAAAGTGCATCGTGCATCTTCTCATGCCAGTCTCGGCCCGTTTCCATAGTTCTTTCCAGAATGCGGATCAAGATCTTGTTGGTATCCTCTGCCTGACCATTCTCTTGAGAGTAATACGAAGCTGAGAAGTGATGATGAATCCTAAACTTCGAACAGACAGTCTTCTTTCGCTCATTCTTAAAGTGTCTACCATTATCGGACACAATATCATGTGGTATGCTGAAACGATAAAGAAAGTTCTTATGAATAAAAGAAACCACATGTCAGTCTTCTACCATTCGTAGAGTTACAACCTCGACCCATTTGGTGAAGTATTTTGTAGCTGCGAGAAAATATCTGTGACCATTAGAAGCAGGAGTAATTGGGCCTACCATGTCGAAGGCCCACATCAAAAAAGGCCAAGGAGAAACCACGAACTGCAAGTATGTGGCTGTCACATGAATGGAAGGTGCATGCATTTGACATTTGACGCATTTCCTCACAAACCGATGGCAGTCCTGCTGCATGGTTTTCCAGTAATATCCTTCTCGGATTTACTGTCTTTGAAAGATAAAATGGAACCCAGACAGACTAGGCCATCTGCTATGTGATTGTATTCCCTTTTGACATGACTGAGCTGAAATTCTTTGAAGTTTCCTATAAGAGCTAAGGCGGTCTTTTGATAGGGGATCAATTTTGAGTCTTTCACTTGCCATTCTGCATTAACTTGACTAACAACAAGCAAAGAATCACCGAAGGCATATACTCTTCTGACATTGAAGTCTTGCAGAATCTTGAGGCCTTGTATTAGAGCTTCATACTCAGCCATGTTATGAGTACATTGAAAGCTGAACTTAAGGAAATAAGGGATCATCTCCTTTTCGGGAGTGATCAACAGTATCCCAATCCCTATACTAGATATATTCCTGGCCCCATCAAAGAACAGGGTCCAAACTGGAGATTCCTGAATGTTGCAGATGCGATCGTCAGAAAAATCATCTTCCGCCTTTATCTCTTCTGTCAATGGAAAATCTGCCAATTGATCTGCGATAGACTGACCTTTGACTGACTTCTAAGATACATACTCTAAGTTGTATTGCATCAGGAGGACTTGCCATTTTGTAATTCGTCCAGTAAGGAAAGGCTGCTCAAGGATGTACTTGAGAGGATTGAGCCTTGACAAAATTTTGATTTCTGAGGCCAGTAGATAATGTCTCAGCTTCTGACACATCCATACTAAGGCTAGACATGTCTTTTTCATCTGAGAATATCTTTTCTCATAGTCGATGAAGGTCTTGCTTATGTAATAGATCGTGTGCTCTATCCAGCTGCCTTCCTCATACTGTGTAAGAAATCCGCCACAAGCATTTTGGTTGACGGAAATGTACAAAAGAAGTGGTTTTCTCAATTCTGGTGGCTTCAGAACGGGTAGATTAAGAAGATACTGCTTGATGTGATCAAATAAAAGCTGACATTCTTATCCCCATTCAAATTTTACTTCCTTTCTCAACAAGGGATTGAAGGGCTCGCATCGCCTGGCCAAATTAGAGATGAAGCACTGAATCGACTGAATGCGTCCTTAAAGGCTCCTCAGCTCTTTGAGATTGGTAGGAGGCGACATATCAATGATTGTTTTTGCCTTAGCTGGATCCACCTCTATTCTTTTTTTGTTGATTATAAAGCCAAGTAGCTTGCCTGACTCTACTTCGAAAACACACTTCTGCGGGTTGAGCCTCAACTTATACAGAATTAGTCTTTCAAAGACTTGGTTGAGAACATCAAGATGATCCTCTCTTTCTTTGGACTTGACCAGAATGTCATCCACATAGACATCCATGTTTTTATGCATCTAGTCATGAAAAATAACTATCATCGCTCTTTGATAGGTTGCCCCAGCATTCTTGAGCCCAAACGGCATGACTGTGTAGCAAAATGTACCCCAAGGTGTGGTAAAAGAAGTTTTTGACTGGTCATGAGCGGCTAGTTTGATTTGGTTGTAGCCTGAGTATCCATCCATAAAGAAAAACATGGCGTGACCCGTCGTGTTATCAATCAGAAGATCAATATAAGGGAGTGGATAATCATCTTTTGGGGTAGCCTTGTTTAGATCCCTGAAATCAATACAGATTCAGACTTTGCCATTCCTTTTGAGAACTGCTACGATGTTCACCAACCAGTCTGGATAATCAATAGTCTGGATGAATCTTGCTCTTAACAAATCCTCAAGTCCTTCTTTAACTTGCGGCGCCACTCGGGGATCTATTTTCGTGAGCTTCTACTTGATTGGCTTGAAGTTTGGCTTCAGCACAAGACGATGCTCGACCAGTTTGGGATCTAAGCCTGGCATATCCTCATAAGTCCAAGCGAAAACTTCTTAGTGTTGTTTGAGAAAATAGATGAGTCTTTCCTTCTCATCTAGACTTAAGTTGGAGCCAATCTTGAGGATCTTCGGATCATCTTCTGAACCAATGTTGACATCCTCTGTCATATCCTGAACCAAAGGCGATGACTCATCTTGCTTCTGAATGTTGGCAAATTCTAGCAGTTCTTGAATCGCTGAGTCAAACTCTGCTAGCTCTTCAATCTGTTCTGCCATCTTGCTGACCCCTGCCGCTGCCTTTGCCTTGCAGATTCTGACCGGTTTGGAGTTATTTTGAGACACATTGAGATTGATAACGAGCCTTTTGAGTAGTTTAAGAGTCATGATTTGGCAATCTTGTAAAAGCGCAAAGGTGGTTTTTGAGAAAAGTAAGAAATTCAAAAATGACCTTTTGTATAGAAACAAAGAATAATGACATAGACAAAAATATAAAGAGAGAACGATATACGCCAAGATGTGAAGAGAAGATCAAAATTTCATTGATTGAGCAACTTAATATTTACAGATGATTTAATAAAAGAAAGGAAAAACTGGGACTGAGTTGTCCTTACAGGATGACAGGAAAATCAGGAAAAAGAAAACAGAAAACAGAAAACAGAAAACAAAGACATTGTCTTCATTCTGCCCCTTTGATGAAGGTGGTTCTTCTGCCTGATGTCTGGCCAGTGAAACCCAATCCTGTATCGGTGATGTGTCAAGTGGGGATGATCGGCTCTAGGATGCCATCCTCATTCTTCCCAAGTCCCCTGAAGGGTTGGTAGCCATGCTTCATCAAAAGATCAAACCCTTTTTTGATCTTTGAAAATTGATGGAACAAAGGATGATCTTTGAGAGAAAAGCAATTGAGGTGCCCTTCAAGCTTAAAGAAGTGAAGTCCCTACCACTGAACCACTGCTGCGACATTCTCTGTTGGCTGGACTTTCTTTAGCTTCAGCATATCTAGACTGTCACTCAAATTGATCTCATCAACTTCCCGGATGCTGAGGATGTCAGCGGTGAAAGTAGGACGGGGAATCATCGTCTGCGAGAGTCTTTCCTCCGGATCTTCTCCCAGAACGGTGGTGATCATGCCTCATTTTGACCATTTGATGCACTAGTGAAGGGTAGAAGAAACAACATTGGCATTGTGGATCCAAGTGCGCCCTAGCAAAAGATTATATGTGGGCGGCACATTAACTACGTAAAACAACACGCTATGCATTGAGTAATTGATAAAAATTTCAAGAAAGATCTTCCCTTTGGCAGTCTGCCCATGGTTGTCGAAGCCGTAGATGGTTATGGGATCCAGCACATACTCTTCTTCTTTTAGGCCCAAGGCCTTAGCTGTCATCTCCGGGCAAATGTTGAGGTTGTTGCCTCCATCCACGATCACATGAGGGACAGTCATGCCCTTGGTCTGCACCACTATATAAAGAACATTATTGTGAAAAGTATGAGGCTTTGGCAAATCCTCATTTGAGAAAGTTATTGGTGCGTTCGTCATGGCCTGGTTGACAATCTGAGCCATGTCCTGCAGAGTCGTGCTCAACTTAACCTTGATCTTTCTTAGCAGATCATTCAGAACCTGCTTATGCTCAAGAGAAGCATGAGTCAAATCCAGGATGGAGATGTTTGATAGGGCGGTGATTGGTTTCTGAACTGATTCTGATATTTCACCCTTGTTTTAAGCTGACTTGATGAAGCGCTTCGAAAACCTGGGAATCTGCTTGGCAACCTCTACTGTCATTTTTGTTGGCTTACTGACTGATTTCTTGTTGTTGAGAATTGAAGTGATATCCACCCTCTTGGTGAAAGACTGTGCCTGATGCAACACTAGGACCCGATGCTGATCCTGAATATCCTAGTTGGAACATGGTTGAATACTATCTTGAAGAAAAACTGCTTGCTCTGAAATAACTAAAGCTGAATGCTTGGGGAAAGGTTTGGACAAGATCTCAGACTGCTCTTCGTCCTCATCATCGATCAACAAATTTTTGTTGATACAATCCTGAATGATATTCTTGAGGACAAAACAATGCTTTGTGTCATGTCCTATAGTTTGGTGGAATTTGCAAAATTTTTCCGTCCATTTACCCATAATGATTAGAGGATCAACCACCTTAGGGAGTTTGACCATCCCCTTTGATAACATATATTTGAGGATATACTCGTAGGATTGTTCAAGAGTTATGAAGTCTTTGTCATAACTCCAGCCATCGTGCTTTAGCTTTATTTGATGTTTTTCTTCTTGTTGTGGCACCGACTGAATAGGCTGTGGCTTGACGAATTTTCCCTTCTTGGCTGCAAAGTTCGTTCTTCTTGTTTTTCTTGCAGCTGGCACTGATACTATTGCCTGAAATGTCTGTGAAATAAGTAAAATGTGCCTTCTTTTTCTTCTCAAAGTTACCTTGAACAAACGGGTAATCTTCATAAAGGCCATTGTCTAGCTCTGTTTCGAGCCATTCTGCTCGCTCAATTAACTTGATAAAGAATTTGGCAGAAGATGTGGAGATGTGATTCCTCAGAGGTTGAGAAAAATTATTGAGGATGATTTGCAAGGCATGCTCCTTTGGGATGAGAACCTTCATTTTGTTACAGGTGCTTCTCCACCTGTGGATGGACTCTCCTGCTCTCTCGTTCTCATTCTGCTTCAGATTATACAAATGGTTGAGAGTGAGCGAGGCCTCAACATTGAACATGAAGCGCTCGATGAACAAGTTCACTACTTTATCAAACTCTCGTAGTTCGATAGGGTTGACGTGGTCTGCATACCATCTGGTTGTTGTTCCTTCCAAGCTGTGTGAAAAGCAAATGAACAAATCCCAATTGTCCTTTCTGAAACGGACACATTCCATATAGAACGTGACCAAATGAGCTTTTGGATTGCCCGTTCCATCAAATTTGAGGAATTTGCAAGGAAGATTCTCTAGATCATCGTCCCTGTCAAGGCCATTGTAGAAATCTTTGATAGTATAGGCCTGCTTTCCTTTGCACTTGGCCTGAATATCTTTGATTGCTCGAGTCATTTCCCTTAATTGCTCACACATCAGATCCTCAGCTGGAGTCCCATACTTAGGCTTGTTCACAGATTCAGGCTCCTTAGTTGCTATCTTCACAAACTGCCATGGAGGATTCTGACTGAAGGCAAACTGCTCTTCCTCTTCTTACTCTTCTTCCGCTGGTTTTGTATCTTCAAAAGTACTGTCTGGCTGAACTTTCTTTCTGACGATCCTGACCTACTTTTTCACGATCTTCTTCTTCAGTTTGCTCTTAGGAACGACCTTTTTCAGACTAGCCTCGGCTTGCTCTGACATCATCTTCTGAAACAGACCATACATAGTGGGATCGATATCGTCTCCTTTCTTTTGACTCTGTCCTTTGACTAATTTAGAAGAGTCCATTCTTTCCACCTCACTGTCGTTGTGCTAAGGAACTGTTTCCTTTCTAGTCCTTGTCTGAACCATTCTGACAATGCCAATGCTTTCTGCAGAATAAGGGAATGGTTAGAGCGCGAAAGAAGCTTTAAAAATAAAATTTTGAGAAAGAGTGGTGGACGTGGTAGACAATTACAAGAATTATCCCATTACCAGGGATTGGGTCATCATAAGACTTTCGACAATTGCGTTACCATTTTCATGATAACTGAAAAATGTGCCTTGTTACCTAGGCGAGCTTGTCAACCATGATAAAAGATATTGAAGAAGAATGAGGAAGATAAAAAAGAATGTCCCATTGCCGGGGATAAGGTCGCCACAAGGACCGCAGCTATCCATGTTTAAAAAAACAATATTTGGCTCAAAATGCTTTTCAGTAGAACAAAAAGTAAATTTTATTGATAATAGATTTAGAGACAAAGAGAGGTGGATAGACAGTTTGCCACCACTCTTGATATTCAGTAGATACATTGGGTTCAAGAAATACAGAAAGAGAAATGAAGAAATCTCAAGTGTATTTGGCCACATGATATGCATTAGACCACTGATTTGACTGCAGATCGAATTCTGGCATGTTTCCTGCCAAAAAATAAGTGTTGACATGAACCTGCCACTGCGAGCTGATAATCAACACAGAAGAAGGGCCCCAATAATCTATAATGTTTGTCACAGGTATAAGTGTAGCGAGAAACTGATTCTTGTCTCTCAAAGTAATCCCGAACGATCTCCTCTTGATGCAGACTCTCGATCAAAGCTTGACACTGAATGACAAACTTCATCTTCTTATTGTTGAACCTGAAGGAACTAGCTTTTGATGGCACATGTCGCAGGAACCAAGACTGCAAGGCGTAGGTTCCTCCTTCCACCAAAATGGTCTCTCTAAGAGCGAAGCAAGCTAAGCCTCGGTATAGAAAGGCTAGAGCGGCCATGAAAACTGAAAGATGGTGGGTCTGCTTGTTTCCCCATCTTTGAAAGAGTTGGACAGTTCTGACATCAATAAAATTTTGATTATCCTGAAAGAATGTTAATTCTACTGTGCATAAGACCATGGCATGCTGAATTTTGTCTTTCGCTGCTCGAGACAAGGTGTCAACCTTCTCGTAAGCTCCATACTTGTGATAGAGTCCAAACAGGTCAATGAACTGATTTCCACTGATCTCGGTGAGAGGCCAAGATTTGCTTTCTGTCGCTCTGGCTAAAGCTTCTCAAACATTTACCCCTTTGATGTTGATCAGGAACTGTTGCTCGACAGGATCATCTGGCTGACCAGCTGGTTCTGGCAATCCCATGATATCATTGAACTCATCCATTAGTACAGTCATCTCTCCCCATGGAAACTAAAATGTGCAGGTACGCGGATTCCACCACTTTGCCATAGCCTGAATCAGACTTTCGTTGACGGTCTGCTTGCCTACTGTTGATGTCATTTCCAATCCATAGTCATCCAAGTGGTCTGGGAACATACGCAAGAAGGTGGTGAACCAAGAATAATACCACCGAGGGAAGAAGGGATGAGTCTGGATAACCCGATGATCTAGGGATCCATCCCTTATCTGATGGAAGACATGATCTCTAGGAAAGACAACATCGAGGGGATTGGACGCCATCAAAATAATACTGGGGCATAGAAGAATGAAGAAGATCAGATAAAATGCAGGACTTACGGATAGACTTTTGAAGAAAAGAGAATAAACACAAATCCTGAAAATTTTGAAAGATCAAGGGGATTTAGAAAAGGGATTTCCAGGGTTTTGAAGAAAATTTGATACAAAAGATAAAAAAATATAGATAGAGGAAAAATATACACCTGGGTTTCTGAAAATAAGAGGAAATTTTGAATAATATACCCAGGGTTTGGAGAAGGTTTGATATATATATAGGAGAATACAAGGAAACATCACATAATCATAGCTGCACAAATAAAGATGCGCACACAACACTCCCTAAAGGCTGACTCTAAATGCAATATTTGAAATGACTTATAAGACCTTAATCCTAACTCTATGGTTCAGATCATCTGATTTCAATCAAGAGACGCTGATATACTCAAGTCGAGGCTTGAAGTACGTGGCATAGAAATATTCTCCAGTTCTAAGGTAATGGCTCTCAACATCCTTGAGCACTTACTGATATACTTTGGACTATGGCCCTTAAGTACGTGGTAGGGGGGCGTTAACCCAAATAAGTGGTCCAGTTGTAAGGCTCTCTCCCAAACTATGGTTCAGTGAGACAACTCAGTAACGTGAAGACCGGGACAATATAGGTAGGGATGTTTTCAAAAACATGTTCAACATGCAATAAAACTGGATGTCTCTAATGCAAGTCCTAAAGAGATAGAATTTAAATGAAGAGAAGCATACACTTGCATACATTATTTGTATTCAATCTCTAGAATTGAGGAGAGTTATGTTTTAGACCTAAGTCTAAGTGAGCATGAATAAATCTCCTCAATATGGTCCTACCAAACCATACATAGATCCTATATGCATTATGTCAGCTAGGACAGAGTCTAGGCTCCTAAGGTTTGCATGGAAATGAAACTGACATTTAAAGAATAAAGACTTAGATAATATCAAAGCAAAGCAAAAAGGCATAAATTTGACTGGACGGAGACGGGTCTCATCACGGTCACCAAATCTGTGATCATTGCAAAATGTTTCCTCTTGGTTCTCTTTTTTTCCTTCTCTTTGCCTTTCCAGCCTCTATTCCCTTTTTAAAGGGGAATAAAAGATAGAAAAAGAAGAGAGAAAAGAAAAAAAAGAAGAGAAAGAAACTCTTTTGCAAAGGCCTCACTTGACTTTAATTTTTGAAAATGTTTTAAAATTACTCACCTCCATTTTGAAAATTTATGAGAAAATGAAGAGACAGAATTCGCTCGTCGATATGAGGTTCGACCATTCCTGGCGACTTTACCAGGGGTAATCAAACCAAGGATCGAATTTATGCATTTTTGCTTTGCCTAAATATTATCTAAGAATTTATTCTAAGTAAAAAAAAATGTACAAAGAATCATGCTTGTGCAATGCAAATGTAGAAATGTATGCTTTTGAGAAAATAGTTTAGAAATTTTTGGAATTTTCCAAGTGATTTTGAAATAAATTTGATAAATGGAATGAAGAAATGATTCAAAGGGTTGATATTGATTGGAAAAAGTCAGATTTTGAATCTAACTCAAAATTTAAAATAGACCTAGAAGAAGAGACTTGAAATTCCAAGTCTTAGAATAGTCAGAGTTGGAAAATGGACTTTGATTTTGAAGAAACAAGGAGAAAAGGAGATCTTGGAACTTGAGATAGAATTTGAAAAAACAATGCTTTTTTAAAGTCAAAATGGACTTTGAATTTGAATGGATTGATTCTGAAAAAAGAATTCTTAATTTCAGAACCTAAAAAAGGAATTAAATTTGGATTTAAGAAATAGATTTGAAAATAGTTTTGGAAATAGGAATTGGAAATGGAACTGGATTTGAAATCTGAAATCCTAGATGGAATTTGATCTAAAATCTGGAATCCTAAATGAAATTGGATCCGAAGTCTGGAATCCAAGATGGAATTAATCCAAAATCTGGAATCCAAAATGGATTTGCATCCGAAGTCTGGAATCTAAGATGGAGTTGCATTTGAAAATTTGAATCCTAAATGGGATTGGATTTGAAAATCTGAATCCAAGGTGGAAATTGGGTTCTAAATCTAGAACCCAAGATGGAATTGGATTTTGAAAATCCAAATGGGATTTTGAAGATAGATCTGGATTTTGGAAATCCATATTTGAATTTAAAAGTGGGATTTAAACTTAGAAAAAATCAATTTTTGAGATTCAAAATCAATCTCAAAACCTTGATTTTGAATTGAGAATCAAGACTCAATCTTTAGATAGAACTTTGGAGATTTTGAAAAATAAAGAATAAACTTGATTTTAAACTTGAGTTTTGAAATCAGAAGATGAATCGGGAATTTCAAAGTTAAATTGAACTTTGAATTTTGATTTGAGATGTTAAATTGAATTTGAAATTGGATATTGAAAATGAATTTGGAATTTCAAAGTTGAATAGAACTTTGAAATTTGATTTGATTTGAAAATTGAATTTTGAATGTAAAATGAATTTAAAATTTCAAAGTCAATTTGGACTTTGAAATTGAAGTTAGAATCTGAGAATAGAATTTGAATTTATAGGAGTTGAAAATTGATTTGAGAAGTGAAGAAGATATTTGAAGAATTATCTCAAAATCACTTGGATTTTGAAATAATATGAAAAGAATTTTGAAAATATGATATAATTCTATCCTAAATGATGAATGAATTTAAAATAAATTTGAAAAGCATATTTTATTCTTTAAGTGAATTGAAATAAGATTGAATATATAATACATTTTTTACTATGGTCATAAAATGTATTATATAATAGTCTATATTTAAATTTAAGTGAAGAATAAAACATATTTTGGTGCCTTTATAGAGTTTAAAATGAAATTAACTCTCAACGTACCCTGACTATGGCCTTTGATATATATTTTGAGTTAATTTTAAGTTAAACTCTGACAAAGGAAGAAAAAATTTAGAAAAATATAATGATTTTTGAAAAGGATCCAGTGTGGATTCAATATTATTTCATAAAAGATGAAAATCTTATGTTTTGTTTACACCTTAACTATGGCCATTGTTGCAAATCGTCAACTTAGGATTTAATCATCTTTTATTAGAATGGTGCATGTGCCATTCATGTTCCCATTCATGAATTTTTGAAATAAAAGAGAAAATGATATGAAAATGAACAATTTCTAAGATGCATGTTCATACATTCTAATCTAGGGTTGGAAATGTAAAATTTTCATTCACAGCTAATTTATTACAATTTGAATGGAATTGACACCACAGATTCCTAAGTTAAGCAGAAAGATGGCCTTTTCTACCTAATTTCTAATTTTTTTAGAGGGTTGGATCCTTCTTGAGCAACTACAGGGGAATCACCTTGAGAGGCCGTTCTTCCACTCTTGCAGGGGAAGCCCTGTAGTGGGCTGTGGGATTGATCAATTCCTTTCAGTCGGTTGGAGAAGAACCAGAGAATTGGAGTAAGAGGAAGAAGAAGAAGAGAAAGGAGGGAATGAGGGAAGAAGATCAAGGGAAGCGGAAGCTAGATGGCGCCGATGGATGATGCTAACAATCGATGTCTGAAGGAAGAATGGCGCCAATGGATGGATCTCCTCGATGATCCCCTGTGCTCATTTTTATAAGAAACGGAAGAATGATCGAGAAGGGTACGAGACAGTTGGGAATTGATGGTTAAGGGAGGATCATGCCGATCAAGGGTCCTCCCCCTCTGATCAGCCGCGATGGCTTTTCAGAAAGAAGCTGTTGGGCTTTTTTTGGCGGGAGTCCCTCTACTTTTTTAGAAAATTTCAAAAAGCAATGGTTTGTTTTCAAAAAGTTTTTCTAAAAGAGGTTTTTAGTAAAACAGATTTCAAAGGGTTTAAACCATATATATTTCTTTTGTATATTTTTTCTTTTTTGATTTTTTTATTCTTTTTCTTCATATTTTTTATTTTTTTTTATTTTTGAAATAAAATTCTAAAACTATGGGAAAATAAGAGATTTAAAACTATTTTTTTGGAATTTTTGAAAAATATTTACAAAAGATGGGTTTTCTGAGGATTCGGGTTCGATTTCTTTAGAAATGGGGGCCGGAGAAAAAAGGGAATATTTACAAAATTTTGAAAAATTTGAGGTGTTTACACCTAAGCCAATTTTGGATCTTAGTTAGTCACTTATCCCTTCGTTCATCTAACAAGAAAAGAAAGAGTGTGTATCAGGTCATAACAATCGTCAGTGCTTGCTCGGATGTCGTTTATCTCAAATACCATGGAGGATCTGTTTTTTCAGCGGAAAAAAAAATGTAGAACCCATCTACAGTATTTGGGATGTCATTCATCAAAGCATAACCTGATACACACTAAAAAATAAATAGGTTAGGATGTCTGACAACATTAAATATATAAACACCCTTTCTCAAAGTTACACTGAAGTGACAAAAAGCTTGTTAAGAAAAAAATAAATTCAGGTAAAGAAAGAGCTTTGGTGAAGAAATCTACAAGTTGATACTTGAATGTGATATATAACAAGATAATAGTTTCTCTCAGATCCTCATCATGTAAATAATGATAATTTATCTCAATGTATTTTATTTATTTATGGATGGTGTGGTTGCTTGCAATGTAAATTTCACTCTTATTGTCGCAATACATTTTTGAAGGTTTTGAGATTATACCCATATCTCTGAGAAGACTTTTTAGCCACATAAGATTCATTGTTGTTGTAGTCATTACACGATATTCAGCTTCAGTTGAAGATAATGATACTTTTTATTATTTTTTGTTTCTTCGTGATATTAAAAAATCTCTTAAAAAATATAAAAATCAGCGGTTGAGATTCTTTCATTGAGATTTCATCCCCAATCAGCATATAATATAAGCAAACAAATCTAGGAAAGACGATGAAGATAAGAAAATTCATTTTGTTATGGTGTTTTTTATATATCTAATAATTCTTATCACAACACTCATGTGCATAGTTGTTGAAGCATGTTGAAACTGACTAACAAAGTAAATTGCATGAGTTATATCGGGTCTGGCGATTGACAAGTGAGTGATTCGATCAGTTGACGATATGATGTAAAATCTTCAAGAAGAGTCTTATCTTGAAGCCTTAATTTAGCATTGATCACCTGAGGGGTTTTTACTTTCTTACCATTTGAAATGTCAGACTTTGCATAAATATCAACAAGCTTCATTTAAGAAAGAATATATCTTCTAGGAAAGTAAGCAACTTTGATGCCTAAAAAATATCTTAAAAAACCCAAGTAGACATATCAAAAAAATTTTAAACATTTTTAATATCAATAACTCTTTGTTTATCACTTTCAGTGATTATCATGTCATTTACATAAAGTAAAAGTATAACAACCTTAGAACATATACTTTTAACAAAAAAAGCACTGTCAGTATAGCATTAACAAAAAAAAAGGTCATACGATGGTTCATAATAGGAGTGTAAGGCTATTAAGCATGCTCTATAGTTTAAGTCAAAGTCTCATAAGATACAAACCTACTTGGTGAGATAGAGATATAATTGGTTCTTCTAAGTGGGTTTTCTTCTATCAAAGAATTATGTTAATATTTTTTTAAAGCACTTGGAGGATTTCTTTGCTCACGCCAGGTATATACATGTATGTGTTTATCAATAACATCTTCATTACTTAATAGTGATTTGACATAAGTACCATCATTACTTGATGGTGATATGACATTCTCATTATTAGGATGCCCATCATTATCAACAACTTCATTATCATCCAACGAAACATCACAAGTTGACTCTTCTTGTGGCAAGAGATCAAATAAAAAAGTATAATCTACTTCTTCATCTTTTTTTTATTATCCATTTGTCTCAAACTATGGATAATATGGATGTTGTACATGATAAAGGATCACTGCAAAGGATATGAAACCATGTTTCTCAAACGGTGAAAAAATAAATGCTAATGATAAAAAATTATAGGGTATTTAGGGAATTGGGTCAAATTACCCATACAGTATGGTCATTTTTCATTTTCTTTTCACCGATAGGAGGCTAAAGCTCCAATTGTATCTTTAAAAAGCATCCACTGCAACTATTGACTCTTTAAATATGCTAAGCACATGTTTTTTCTTCATTTCTCATTTAAGATTTGATTCTTTAGCTTGTTACACGGACTTGGGGAACCATCACCCATGTGATATTTAGTGCTCGATGCCATAACATGTTGCTTATATCTAGTGGTGTCAACAGGTCTGGTTTGGTTTGAACCTCGATGGAACTAGACCTGGACTCGATTTTTGTGTATGGTATTAGGTCCAAACCTGGGTCTAATTAGACCTACTATAAGAAAAACCATACCTCAACCCATTAAGAACTACATGAACCAGACCCGGGCCATACCTAGTAAAATAATATTTTTATCATTTTTAGATTAAAAAATTATGGATCTTAATCGAAACACAGAACTCGGGTCTGGTATAAAGTTTCATAAACTATACTCGGATCCATGTGTTAATCAGACCTTCAGGTTCAAACCCAAGTCTTAATCGGGTCTTCTTATTCATCACCATACCCAGACCATATAGGGTTTGGTACAGGTCGGGTCCAGGTAAACCCGACCCGCTGATACCCTTGCTTACCCATAGTTTTCTTTATTATTATCTTTTTTTATGACCAAAGAAAACCCAAACTAGAATCGTGTCACTTAATGGGCCCACCTCCCTATGAGGTAAAACTCTGGATTGAGAACACAACTACCCAGCCTTAGGTGTCCCAACGGTGATAAAGCAATATCAGCCCCCATGCACCAGCAGGATTCGATCCTGAGCCTTCAGCTTGACATAAAACCCTGCTGGCCACATGGGTAACCACCGGATTCTCTTGCATGCCTCTACGTGTGTGTGGTTGAAGTGTACTGCACTTTGTCCAAGTGGTGGCCGATCAATATTGGGTTGTGGTCATTGGTTGCTAATGCTAGATACAAACTGACTAATATAGTACACTTCAACCTGAGGGACTTTAATGCCCCAGTTGTTACAAAAAGAGTCGGGAAGATAAAGAGGAGACAAGATCAAATAATCTCATGTCTCATGGCTTGGTACTCGTGACCAATCTCACACCACCTTTTTTATGGACTCCAGAATAGCTGAGGGCTCTGGCATCCAGTGATTGGGCCGAGTACTTTTGCAAAGTACTCGACTGATTATTGAATCCGAAACTCCCTCAGAATGACACGTGATTGTTCATATTCACTCAGGACGCATATGTGATTGATCTTAAGACTGAAACTATGACACATGAAACCAATGCATCTAGTTTCGAGCAGGGATCCAAAGAGCGGATAAGTGCCATGGCTATTTGGCACAGACAATCACATTACAACATTTCATGTCGGGCCTGCAGTACGTAGCTGTGAGCCGCATGCAATACTGTCATGTGATTGGCTAGCTAGTGTCACATACCCAGGGCACTTAGCCGCTCCTTTGATCTCAACTATCGTTTCACCGAGAAGGCCATAAAGACTGTTTGTTGCTTGAGACATTGCTCCCATAACTCTGGCTGTTGTGGTGAACATGCTAACATCAAATTTTTTTTTGAGGGAAGAAACATTTCATTCATGAAAAATTCGCATACATAATTCTCATCTTCTATGCATGGTCGAAGAGATGTGACGACCAGCAGGGAATTCAAGAACAACAATTAGTGTTTAAAGATTGGAACCATCCAATCCAGAGAACCAAGGCCCCAATGGTGACAAGCCATGAATATAACGTCAGAAATGAGGGTGCGATGGAGCATCTTAAGCTTCATGCTTTTATCCTGAAAAATTCTGGTGTTTCTTTCACTCCAGATTTCCAATTGGGATGCCATTATTTCCAGTTGAGCTGGCATCCCTTTCTTACAATGAATGAAATAAACATCCAAGAATTATGGTGGGAAACTGCGATGCGGGCACAAGTGAGCCCTAGTCTTCCCTACCAACTTCATATTTTCATGTGTAAATCTCTTCATACCTCTCCCCTTATGAAAGAACTTTCATGAAAAAATTGAGCTGGCAGGAGTTTTTTAGAAACTTGTGCCCTTTCTTATGAAAGACCTTTTATTTTCATGGGAATGAAACAAACGGGGTTCCTAAAGGTGCTTAGAATTATGGTACTATATTCGCTATATGTTGTTTGTTTTTCATTTTTGCATAGTTGGTGTTGCTCAGTTACAAGTGATCAAATTATGGTTTAGATAGTGAGGAAAGTATATAAATTTACGATATTATACAAGCTGGGCTTCTTTATTATAACTATGTCTAATTTCATTTCCTTGAGTTGCACAAAGTTATCTCGGATTTCAAGTTAAATTTGGCGACAGCTTCTTGTGGTTCACTGCTTAACACATTTTCTGTATAATTATAATTGCAGAAATGCCTCACTTTGGTAGCCATGTGATACTGGAAGCGGATCAGGTCATGCTGAACATGAGCGTTTTTGCTCATGCGGACATCGTGGCCGTCTGTTTGCATTTTGGATGAATGCCACGTGGTTTTGTTGACTTTTGAGCCTTTTAAAATGCAAATCGGATGGCCACGGTGTCCGCATGAGCAAAAACGCTCATATTCAGCATGACCTGATCTGCTTTCCTTTTTTAAGGAGCCACTGCACAGTCCGGTTACCCAAAGCAGAGTAAAGAGTAAAGAGAGGAGGCAACATAAGTCATCATTAGTGAGCTTCCACCTTGGTGTATCATTCCTTAGCATAAGCCAAAAGTGTGAAAGCTGCTCCATAAGAGTGGACCATTGTTGAAAAACCAAGTCCCATGGGTGCCTTCTCAACACAACATCCCAAGTACCTTGTTCTTGTAATCAAATCTCACTAACCCATGTGAATTTGCCCCTTGCCACATCATAAAAATTGGAAAATGCTTCTCTAAGACTAGCATGACCCCACCAATCATCCTACCAAAATAAGGTGTTGCCATTTTCAACATCAACCCCAACTTCATGACAAAAAATCATCTAAAATCGTGATCCACCCCTTCCAAACACAGGATCCCTTTCTTCATTTATGGTTTTCTACCCAATTTGAAGGCCATCCATTAAGATCATACTTTTCAATAAAGATATTTGCAATTTTGTCATTCTTTTCATAGATCATCCACAACCATTTAGCAAGAAGCGTCTTGTTAAAGTTGTGAAGATTATGAATACCTAAATTCCCTTGTTAAGGGGTTGAGCTATTGTAGACCAAGAAACCAAAGGGGTGAATTATGAGCCTTCAAGTTTGCCAGACCAAATGAATCTCTGAAAATTATTTATGAGGCACTTTTTGATATTCTAAAAATTTATAGAAAGTGCAACACCATAGGGGATAGTTTGAACCTTACCAGATTGATGCAGCCCGCCTATAGTTTGAACCTTACTAGATTGATGTAACCCATCCTCAACAACAAACACACGGCACACAATTGGGTCTTTGCTAGAACACGATCCTCCAACTAGCTCCAGTGAAGGGCCCTTGAGATTCCCAAATTGTAGTACCAAGCATTCCTACTACGAAGGAAATATCTGGACGTGAACAAGTCTACGCGTATTACAAGCTGCCAACAACTGATGTATATGAATAAGCACTCATCTGTGCTTTATCAATTTCGTTTTGTGGACAATCATTTAGGCTCAATTTATCACCTTTTGATATGAGTGTTGTACCAGGAGAATAATTATTCATTCTATATCGCTTTAATACCTTATTTATGTAGGATCTTTTGGAGAGGCCTAGAAAACCTTTTGCTCTGTCTCGACGGATCTCTATGCCAAGTACATAAGCAGCCTCACCCATATCTTTCATATCAAAATGTGATGCAAGAAACTGTTTTGTCTCTGTAAGTAATTTTATATTGTTGGTTGCCAGCAAAATGCCATCCACATACATCAATATAATGAACTTACTCTCACTTTTCTTAAGGTATATACATTGATCAATAATGTTTTCTGTAAACCCGAAAGTCACGATGACTTGAGAAAATTTAATATATCACTGTCGGGAGGCCTATTTAAGTCCATATATTGATTTGTTAAGCTTGCAAACCAAATGATCATCTTCAGAGAAACCAAGAGGTTGTTCCATGTATACCTCTTCATTTATATCCCCGTTGAGGAACAATGTTTTTACATCCATCTGATGTAGCTCTAAGTCATAATGAGCTACGAGGGCCAAAATTATCCTCATTGACTCCTTAGTTGAGACATGAGAGAATGTCTCATTATAGTCAATGCTTTCCATCTGGGTGAATTCTTTAGCAACCAATCTTGCCTTATGCCTCTCTATGTCACCTTTGGAGTCTCTTTTGGACTTAAAGACCCATTTACACCCTATGCATTTTACTTTTTTAGATAACTCGACAAGATCCCACACTTGATTCTTAGCCATATAGTCCAACTCTTCTTTCATGGCTTTTAACTAGTGCGAAGATTGCTTGCTTTCAACAACTTTCATAAAAGTCAACGAGTCATTATCTATATCTATGAAATCATCAAGCTCTTGAATGTATACCACATAGTTAGGATGTATGTCAGATTTCCTAATTCTTGTGGATCTCCAAACAGGTCATTCTACAGGTTCAGATTGAACATGTTCATCCTGTTTGTGCTCTTCTGCATTATCCATAATAGGTTCATTTTGGGTTTGTGCATCAACAACCGAGTGATCAACCACATCATCAATAGAGATAACAATATGGTATCTTTCGGTGTTTTCCTTAACAGGTAATGAAACCAGATTATGTATTTCCTCAAAACCAAGGTTTTGAAGTATACTTAATCCTACTGAACCATCTTTAAGAAATTTTGCTTTATCTGTTTCAACAATCTGTGGTAAATAAGATAGGCAGTAAAACCTGTATCCTTTTGATCTCTCTGGATATCCAATGAAATATCCACTAGTTGTTCTTGGATCAAAGGCTTTAATGTCAGGGTTATACAACTTAGCCTCTGCAGGACATCTCCATATGTACATATAAGACAGTGATGATTTTCTACTTATCTACAACGTGTAGGGAGTTTTAGGCACAAATTTCGTATGAACCTTATTTAAAATATGCACAACAGTCCTTAAGGCTTCACCCCACAACTTCATGGGAAGTGTTGAATAATTCAACATGGCCCTGACCATTTCTTTAAGCGTACGATTTCTTCTTTCAACTGTACCATTCTGGTAGGCACTACCAGGCATAATATATTGAGATACAATGCCTTTCTCTTTGAAAAATTGCGCTAATAGTTCTTTTATTTGCCCCATCTCAGTAAACCTACCATAATATTCGCTACCTCTATCAGACCTGACTATCTTAATAACTTTATCGGTTTGTTTCTCTACTTCTTTCTTAAATTCTTTAAACATGTGATTTTTCATAAATTAAGTAGAGATACATATACCATGAATAATCATTAATAAAGGTAACAAAATATTTTTTGCCTGTGTAATAGGGGGTAAAAGGTTCACATACATCTGTATGGACTATCTCCAATATCTCACTACTACATTTGACACCTTTTTTATATGTGTTTGAATGCTTAACCTTTATGCAATCAACACACGGGTCATTGCTAGTAAAATTTAGAGATTTCAAGATTCCTTTATTTACGAGTCTCTTTATTCTCTTTTCAAAGATATGACCCAACCTTCGATGCCAAAGCATGTAAGATTTATCATTAATTATGCTACATCTATTCTCAACCAATGTGTATTCAGAAGTCAAAGACTCCTGAGTTTGGATCTTTACATTTAATTTGTAAAAACCATCATAAACTAATGCAAAACCAATTTAAATTGAATTTTTGTATATAAATAACTTGGAGTTTTCAAATTTAAAACAATATCCAAATTTATCCAATCTTGAAATTGAAATTAAGTTTTTACTATATGATCAAACATAAAAGACATCATGAAGATCCAAATCTATGCCCGTATCTAAAGTGATCATGCAGGTCCCAACACCCTTCACATGTGAACGCATCTTGTTCCCCGAATAAATGCTCTTCTCATGCATTGTTCGTTCCTTTTTGTTCAAAAACGACCGCAGATAGTTGAAAATTTGAACAATAGCACCAAAGTCAATCCACCAGCTATTTTTAGAAATTTGTAATAAATTATATTCATGAGAAATAAATGAAAAATTATCTTTCTTTTCTAACCATTTCTTGTACTTTATGCAATCTGCCTTCTTGTGTCCCTTCTTCTTGCAAAAGAAACACTTTATAGGAGCAGAATCAGGTTGTTTGCTCTGAGATGACTTATCTCTTGCTTACTTCTTTCTAGCAGTTTGCTTAAATGCATTCTTCTTTGGTCCTACCTTGGATCCATGAGAAGCCATATGTGCACTTTGCACCTTCTCTCCTTTCAATCTCTCTTCCTCTTCAACATATTTGGACATAAGTACGTTGAATGTTCATTCATCATTATGTGTGTTGTAAGAGATTTTGAAAGGTCCATACTTCAAAGAAAAGGATGTCAGAATCAAATGCAATAGGAATGAGTCAGAAATAGTCAGGTTCATGTCATTCAACTGAGGCGCTATGTTCTTCATTTCTAAAATGTGCTGACGAATATTACCCCCTCTAGAATATTTCATAGTTATAAGCTTTGACATTAGGGTACTAGCTTTGACCTTATTTGAACTCACAAACTATTCTTCAATAGCACTCAAAAATTTTCTCATTGTCCTACATTGTGAGATAGCACTGCGAATATTCTTAGCCACTTTAGATTGCAAAAGCATCAGGCTAAGCCTATTCGAGCGGTTTCACTTCTCAAAAGAACTCTTTTGATCCATCAGGGCAGCAGGTTTATCTATCCTAAGGGCCAGATCTAAATCCATATACCCTAATGTGAAAAGGGTAATTTCTTTTTAATCACTAAAATTAATCCATTAAGAAAAGGTATAGAACTTGAGTCATCTAAAATCACAGAAGTAGAAATTGCATGATAAAAGACATGTATAAAAAAAGCATATACGAGATAAATCTGATAAAAAAAGTAATAAATAAAAAAGGCTTTGAATATGCTTATTTCTGGGCGAGTGCAGGAGGTCATTGAAGTCTTACTTTGGTAAGAACTCCAACACGTGTAATCACTTCACCTACCAACTACAGTTGGTAAAACTAAGGTGCATGTGAAGCTAGACCATCAACACATGATACCTTTGGATACACATGTGCGATGTATCTTAACACATTTGTCTCATTCTACCCTACCTAAATTCCAAACATGATAAAACTATTTTTGGGTGGTTTATCGTTTCATGAATCTAAGTACAACAATAATATTAGCTAAAACTATATAATAGAATAAAAAATTGACAACATATGTATATTCAGTCACTTGGGTGACATGAATTCACTAAGTCATCTAACTATCTTTGATTCTAATATTATACATTCATTTATACATGCATAATTACAAATAAAATGTGTGAACAATGACAAAACAAGCTTAAATGGGTAAAACCCGGGGTCCATAAGCAGGAACCGGTTTGAAAACACCCTGAACCGGTTATCCTTGAGTCTGAACCGGGTCTAAACCTTATGAACTGGAGTCAAGTATGAACAAAAGTTCATAAAAACCCTATAACTGTATGCCAAAATCTCTGTATCTTCTTATATTTATGAAAACAGGGTCTTAGAATCTTGAAACTGGTGAAAAACTGGAAGAAATCGGTCAAAAATGACTTTGAACCAGTTCCGAAAAGGGTCGAAACAGTCACAGATCCGGTTCAGTTTCAAATAGTGTCAGGATCCTGATCCGATTCATATTAGATCTGGGTCTGACCCAGTATAAGCTGGATCCGGGTTTAACCCGATCTTTACTGGATCCGGGTCTGACCCAGTATGAACCGAATCCGGGTTTGACTCGGTATAAGTTGGATTCGGGTTTAACCCGGTCTTTACTGGATTCGGGTTTGACCCAGTACAAATCGAATCCGGGTCTGACTCGGTACATACCAAATCTGGGTCAGACTCGACACAAACCAAATTCGGGTCTGACCCGGTACAACCGAATTCGGGTCTGACCCGGTACATACCGGATACGGGTCAGACCCGACACAAACCGAATCCGGGTCTGACTCGATACATACCGGATCCGGGTCTGACCCGATACAACCATAATTCGGGTCGAACCTAGTCTTTTCGGATCAGACCCAGAACCATTATGGGTCTGGGTTCGATCCAAGAAAAAGCAACAGACCCGATCCACTCTGAATGGGTTTGGATCAGACCTGTCACCGGACCAAAAAATACCGGACCCGATCCGACATCTGCATTAAAACAGAAACCCGAGGGTTTCTATTTTATAATGTCTGAGAAACCTTTCAGTTTCTCTCTGTAGATTTTATGGCGACCCACATCGCCTGAGCGGCGATAGACGCTGACGGATGGCCAAAAAGCTGCCAGCGGCAGCGGTCCCCACCGGACTTCAGCGATGTCCTCCCCCACCTCGCCCGATGGTAGAGGTGAAACAGGAAAGGGGTTCGCCTCCAGTCATCGACGCCGATGATGGTGACCTGTATTCGCCCACTTGGATCTCCGGCGATGACCTGTGGTGACCCACAGTGCGCCTCTTGTCAGAAAACCCCCTTTCAATGAAAAGAGTTATGTGTCGGCAGCATCCAGAAAAAAATGACTAAAGGGGCTTTTCAAACCCTCTTTTTTCGGCAACCGACGCAACAGGTAAGGGGTTCACCGCACTTCATCGACAATCCAGCGGTCCGACAGAAAACCCTCCTCCCTCGACGACACCGCACGGTGATCCTGGCGTCTGAAGACCCCCCTTGCAGCCCGACGGCCACACGTAAAACTCTTGATCCTCTGTTTCTCCTTTTTTTTTATGCTGACGATAGTCAGCCGGTTAACCGACAAGCCACGTCGCCCCACGGCGATGGGTTGCCGGAGAAATACTGTCGCCCCACGGTGACAGTGACCAGCATCCGGCGACCTGCATCAGCTGTCGGCTACCAACATCCAGTGCCACCGGTCGAAATCGTCGACGACGATTGGCTTTTAAAAGCTATTCCGACGACAAAGAAACAATAGGTATTAGATCAAGTCTACCAAAAAAACGTTGTCACTCCATGGCGACAGTGGCCGGAAAAATTCCAACATGCCCATGCAGCGAAAAAGCATGATGTGGGCCCATAACCCAATGTTCGATCCTTTGCTGTGCATAACAAAACCAGAGTGAAGGGTGAGCGTACTTGAGGTGGCCATCGAAGAACCGGATGATGGCTGGTGGTTGGCGCTGGTGGCTGGAACAGAATGAGCTTATCTCCTCAGCCAGACTGCAATCCTCTAATGAGCGCAAGCTCCCTTTAGCCGTCGATGAGCATGATCCCTCTTCCTTCACTGAATAAAAAAAACACTCAGGCAAAGGGTAAATATTTCTTGATCTTCTTCCTATTTTTCCTCATTGATACTCGGATTTATAGCAGCAACAGAGGATCGGTTAGCGTAATCGTTCCCTCCCTAATTTTTCGTATGTTTATCGGAAGGAACACAAAAAGGAGGGTTACCAAAATTGTGGATAACATCCCAACAAGGCAGAGTTGATTAAGGATTTAAGTTAGGAGTTAGAAAAGTACTAATTTTGGAGAACATCCCCTTTATTATATTTAGGATGGCAGATCAGGTTCAATCACATTGCACACTTAATTTAGTGTGACATTGCACCTGATCTGCCCTCCATCTTCTCTTCAGCCCATAGCTTACCCGAGAGATGAAGGTCTGTCAGGTGTAGCGGCACACTCAAAGTATGCAATGTGATTGCACCTGATTCGCCCTTGATATTTACAAAATGTCATTGTCTTATGTCTGCCACATTGAAAAATAAGAAGATCGTGAAGGGGTTTTGTATCAAATGATATTATTTTGCACGGATGCCAAATGAACAAGGATCCCATCATTTGAAATATGATGGTTCCATCATACATTCAATCCTAGCCACCCAGCAGAACCATTTAGCCATTGATTGAATAGGTAGGATTGAATGTATTATTGATTAAACCCATCCTATTTCAAAGGATGGGATCCCTGTTCATGCCAAATCCCCCAAAATCCTTTTCAATGGGGAACTTGGCATATCTGGCCCCTGATCTTCATCATCAATGGTCTCCTCCCTGAATTATCAAGGAAATGATTGCTTTTACGTTTTGAAAGTTAATATGATTTAGAACGTTATACCTACTGTTATAAATGATATACAGGAGAAACGGTTCATCCCGAACCAACCATGTTTTCTTATATAAAGTCAAAAAGTGGCTACAGAAACATGAAAAAGATTATAAGCCTTGTCATCAAATACCAACGCTAGTGTCTAGCTTTTAGAGGTGGGTCACGTAAGTCAAGGTGGTAATGGGGGCCTCGGCTTTTTTCTGCCTCAGTGAGGGTTCCTCGTCATAAAAAAAAAGTGCCATAAAAAAGATAAGCACCTGGTGCAAGGGCAAGTACCGCTTATTTTAAGATTTTTTTTCATTCTCTTAATTGCTATATAAATAACATTGACACATACCACTCGTATATCTAGCTTTGAGGAAGGGCTTATAAAACAGTCATTTTTTTATACTTAATTTATTTTTTTGCTTTTTGTAAATTAAATAGGCTATTGGGAGCTCTATGGTCATTTGACCATAGAGACGTTGGGAGCTCTCAATGGCCTCCCTCTTCATTGTATGTGTATAAATAAGGGGTGGTTCTCTCCTATTCTTTAATGCTTTTAGCTAAAGCATTTACTCAGTAAAGGATATATTTTTACCTTCTTGTGTTGCCCTTTGTCGGCCATTGTATTGTCCCATAATGGACTTGTACTTGTGCACTTTGTGATTGTGATCATGTAAGCCCTTAGTGGCATTGGTTTGTGCTTGTGATCTTGTAAATCCTTAGTGATATTGGTTTTATATTTTCCGCTGTTTCATTACACTTACATCCTATAATGCAAATTAATTTAGATGAAAAAACAACCGCGCTTCCCTGCTAGTTAGCAACTTTTAATCGAAATTCAAGTTTGTTCGTAAATTCAATCGATAGACCATATTGATGCAATATTGATTCAGGTCTTATATCATGCAGAAAATTAAGCATCAACTGCTATCAAGTCATTTATTCATCAACACACTAAGTAGGTTCAAGCCAATTATATCAAAGTAACATGCACCAATTTGTGCATTTGGCTGACCAATTCAATCAATAATATTTTGGGAATGTATGTAATATCCAACAATACAGGAAAAATAATGCAGTTGTAAGATCTGACAGGCAGTGACAATGTTGTAAATAACTAACCAACACCGTTTGATAGTGGCATCACCGTATTTTACATATAAATGAAATCCAAGTGCGACTGCCCCACTCATTGTGAGGAAAACTAGGGGCTAAGGGCCAGCATCTCCCCCCTCTTCTGTTACTCATCTTCTCCTTTGTTATGGCTCATACAATATCGTCAGTGTTATAGAAGACATGATATAGTTTTAGGGGTGTATCAGTCCCGTATCTTACGTAATATGATAAAAATATATAGTATGATATTCTCGATATAGAGCGTATGGTAGGAACACAAAAACTTGACATGCATTGGAGATAGATTTCCAGTGACAGAGATAATGGAAGGCGATGCACACCACTACCGTTAATTTTTATGGGCTGGGCTTTCAGGTAACAAACCCTTCATGAAATAATACCTTGTTCTGTTTTGTGCTTAGATCTACAAGATATGAAGTAACCATGACCTCAAATAATTCAAATTTAAGACTTCTGCTACGAAGGTGTCTCAACTAGGACGTCATTTGGTCAACTACAAAATAATATTGTTTCGTACACATCGATAGCTACCAAAGGCCATAAAAAGGGCAATGTTCATATAAGTTCCTCACTGTTTTTGCATTCTATAAATCTATTCAATGTTTTGGAGCTTTTTAATTAGATTTATTTATGGAGGGAGGAAGAGACTGCAAAGACAAAAATAAGTTTGCATGGAGATTCTACCAACTAGTTAACTCTTGGAAACTAAAACGTCTTGTTTCCTGTGGGCTTGTAATTCGCAGAGGATTGTAGAAATTCAAGTGTCATCTTACAGGCCAAGGTGACTGCACGATAATGTTGCTTTCTTCACATTCTAGACAAAGTTTGCGTTGAGATTGTTGCTAGTTTACTAAAAATAGATAGAAGAAGGCCACAAGTCACACAACTACTGCTATCGATCATCCAAGATTGTCAAGATTAAACATTTGATGACAATGTCCCATCGTCATTGCTGACAACTTCTTGGAGAAAGCTCCCAAGCTTACGAGGAAGCAATATAGAAAACTAAGAATGGAATGTTTAAAATTTACATTTCAAAGTTTTGGTTGTGCAATCTCAAGGTCTTTAGAGTTTAGAGAACTAAAATACTAGGATATTGCCAGATATTTTATATTTTTATGTATCATGAATTATGATCTTTTATATTGGTTTGAATTAAGGCTGCAAACAAGCCAAATTTGCAAAATTTGGCTGTCTTGGATCTGAACCGATCCGACTTCCCAATGTATTTTGGGATCTGAGATCCGATCTGTTTGCAACCCTATTTTGAATGTTAAGGTTGTGCTTTAGTTATTTATAATTGTGTTTATTGGCTATATCTGTTGTATATTTACTGCATTATTTAGCTCCATTCATAATCACTCTTATGTTATTTTTTTAATTGCCTTTTATTTATTAGGAAGCTGGGTTAGGCAGACCCCGACCGGTTATACAATGCATCTATTACAATTGTGAAAACTTATTCATATGTTAATCACACTTTATCTTGTTAAACACGGCATCAGGTAAACATCAAACATCATTTTTCAGTTCAGGGGTAGTTTTGTGTTTTAACCCCACCAATGTGTAGACTTGCTATTTACCTCTTTTCACATACTAGCCATCAGTAACATAATTGTTGTAAACAAGCGCATCAAAATTAAAGTATGGTGAATACCCATATCGTTATATTGTTAGAGTTTCAAGTTATAAGTAACTAAATATCGTACCTTGTCAATGACACTTCACATTTCAACTTTTGGTCATTGATTTATTTGCTAGCAATTGTTTCTTATCAAACTCTATTTTCTATGCATTATGGGGAGCCAGCTCTGGCTAACTATGACAATGAGGTTTGCAAGGCACTTGGAATTGCAGAGGAGCAATGTGAGTTGTAAATGGGTATGTCAGGAGACTTTGAGCAAGCAATAATGGAACTTTAATTGTCTAAAGATTCATGCTGGACCAATTAGAGTTTAAATGCATAAACTTATTCATATGCTAATCACACATAAGTTGATGATGTCTGCATTTCTCTTTACAAATTGACATGGGTAGTACAAATGTCCGAATCATATCTACCATATTTGGTGCAAGGGAGTACCCCAAGAAATCAATAAGCAAGTGATATTTATCAATGTGTGTTTAGAAAAGGTCTCACCTGTACACATGTAGTGCAACTCAAGTATGACCACTGCCACTCAAAGTGAGAGACCTTCTAATCAATTGAATTGCAGAGTCTTTGAGAATCATTGTACCAAATAATACATATTTATTTGTTTCAATATCCATTAACAATAGAGACAACTATATATTTCATTGTTTTCTAACTGCAAGTGGCAAATGCTGATTATTGTTTTTCTTTTCTTTTAGAAATTTCATCCAAAAGGTACCCAAGAAGAAGCAGCTGAGGCTTATGGTATTGCAACTATTCTGAATGTTGTAACAAGCTTTGTCATAGACGGCATTATGAATGCCTTGTTATTGTTTTGTCATACGGGGAAAGGTCTTTCTTTTTACCCCATCAACGTGTAATTCTCCCATTTATCCCATTTCCTCTAGTCAATCCTTAACAACAATTATCATTAATGTACTTGCTTAACATCATATCGTCTCATTCATATTTTTAACTTGTTCTTGTTGACCACAACACCATCTATACATTGACATAGATATCTAGTTAAGGGTAATTTTATCTTTTTACCCTGACCATCGTGTAGTCCTTGTTGGAGATGAGAGACCCACTAGATTTGCTAATGATAATTAAAATTTGGTGAAAACTCACAAACATTATATGGTTAGAGTTTCAAGGATAATAACTAATTGAACATCATATCTTGTCACTCATAGTTTCATATTTTATTTTCTGGAGATGGCACAAACCTATCATTTACACTTTTGCGCTTTATCTTGTTGAACATGGCATCATATAAACATCAACATCATTTTTTAGTTCAGAGGTACTTTTGTGTTTTTACTCCACCGATGTGTAGACTTGCTATTTATCTCTTTTTGCATATTTTTTACATACTAGCCATCAATAAAAGTGCCTATTAGAAATAAGTGCATCAAAATTAAAGTATGGTGAATACCCACATGTGTTATATTGTTAGAGTTTCAAGTTATAAGCAATTAAAAATTATACCTTGTTAATGACACTTTCACATTTCATCTTGTCGTAGATGGTATTATGAATGCCTATATTATTAGTGTCATATAAGGATAAGTTTATGTTTTTACCCTACCATTGTGTAGCCTCTCATTTCATTCAGTCCATCTCTAACAATATCCATCACCAACGTACGTGTTTCTTAACGACATATCATGTCATTTACATTTTCATACTTGTTACTGTTGACCACAACACCATATATACATTAACATAGATATCTATTGCAGGGATAGTTTTGTCTTTTTACCCTATATTGTGTATTCCTTGTTAGAGACAAGAGACCCACAAAAATCTCTAATGATAATTCAAGTTTAATGAAAACCCACAAACATCATATATGATAATAATTAACTAAACATCATATCTTGTCACTCACACTTTTATATTCCATTCTGTTGAAGATGACATTATGAATAGCTTGTTGTTTTCTCACATAAGAGTAGATTTGTCTTTTTACTCCACAATCATGTAGCTCTCATATTTTTCATATTTCATATAGTCCCCTAATTGTCAAATAATGCATTCATATTTCATCTTGTCGTAAATGGCATTATGAATGTCTTATTATTGTTTTTTTATAAAGGGATAGGTTTGCTTTTTACTTTGCCACCATGTAACTCTCCTAACAACAACCATCACCAACATACTTCTTGCTTAACACCATACTGTGTGATCAACATTTCCATAATCGTTCTTGTTGGCCACAACACTATGAAAAAATCAGCATAAATATCTATTTCAGAGGTAGTTTTATCTTTTAACCCTACCATCATGTAGACCTTGTTAGAGACGAGAGACCCACTAAGTTTTCTAATGAAAATTAATATTTGGTGAAAACCCATAAACATCATATAGTTAGAGTTTTAAAGATAATAAGTAACTAAATATTATATCTTGTCACTCACACTTTCATATTACATCTTGTTGAAGATGACACTATGAATGACTTCTTGTTGTTTTCTCATGTAAAGGTAGGTTTGCCTTTTTTACCCCTCCATCGTGTAGCTTTCATATTTTTTTATATAATATGGTTAACGTCTAATTGTAGCCATCACTAGAGTACTAGTTGCAGAACATTATACCTTGACATTCACACTTTCACACGATCTTATTGAACATGACACCATGTATACATCAACATACAAATTTATTTTAGGAGCAGTTTTTTCTTCTTACCCCAGTACTATGTAGCCTAGATATTTATATCTTTTTAATACCCTTTTCTCATATTACTTACTATAAAAGTACTTGTTGGAGATGGAAGTTTCACTCAGTTCGCACTACAAAATTAAAGTATGCTTAAAACCCACATGAGTTATGTTGTTAGAGTTTCATTGATTATAACTAACCGAACATAATATCTTGTCACTCACAATTTCACATTCTATCTTGTCGAATATGACATCATGAATATCCTATTATTGCTTTCTCATACAGGGGTATGTTTACCTTTCTACCGTGCCTTCGTGTAGCCACCTTAATTCTCTTATTTCCTCCCGTCATTAAGCAACAACAACCATCACAACATACTTGTAGTCAAACATCATCTCCTATCATTCACACTTTTATGCTTTATCTTGAAGAACATGACATTATGTAAACATCAACATCGTTTTTCACTTTAGGGGTAGTTTTATCTTTTTACCTCACCAGTGTGCAGACTTGCTATTTATCATTTTCATATACTAGACATCAATAAAAGTACTCATTGAAAACAAGCACATCAAAATTAAAGTATGATAAAAACCTACATGCATTATTTTATTAGAGTTTCAAGTTGTAACTGAATATTGCACCTTTCCAATGACACTTTCATATTTAATCTTGTTGTAGATGTCATTATGAATGCCTCATTATTGTTTTGTTATACTGGGATAGGTTTATCTTTTTACCCTGTCACAGTGTGACTTTTTTATTTTTCTCATTTCATTCAGTCAATCTCTAACAATAGTCATCACCAACATACATGTTGCTTAACATCATATCATGTCATTCATATTTTTACACTTGTTCTTGTTGATCACAACACCATGTATACATTAACATAAATATTCACTTTAGGGACAATTTTGTTAGTTTACCCCTACCATCGCGTAGACCTAGTTAGAGACAAGAGACCTACTAAGTTCGCTAATGAAATTAAAGTGTAGTGAAAACCCACAAACATCATATAGTTAGAGTTTTAAGAATAACAAGTAACTGAACATTGTATCTTGTCACTCACACTTTTATATTTTATCCTATTGAAGATGACATTATAAATTACTTGTTTTTTCACGTAAGCATAGTTTTATCTTTTTACACAACCTATGTATAGTTCTCATATTTTTCTTATTTCATATGGTCCCATAATTGTCAATGATACATTCATATTTCATCTTATTGTAGATGGCATGATGAATGCCTTGTTATCATTTTTTTAATACATAAATAAGTTTGCCATTTTACCCTACCACTATGTAACTCTCCTATTTTTTCTTATTTCATCTAGACAATCTCTAATAAAATCCACCACCGACGTACTTCTTGCTCAACATCATATCATATCATCCATATTTTCACACTCGTTCTTGTTAACCACGACACCATGTATACATTGACATACATATCTATTTCAAGAGTAGTCCTTGGTGGACACGAGTGACCCAAAAGTTCGCTAATGAAAATTAAAGGTTGGTGAAAACCCATAAACATCATATCATGAGTAATTGAACATTGTATCTTGTCATTCACAGTTTCATATTTCACCATGACATTATGAATGACTTGTTTTTTCACGTAAGGGTAGGTTTGCCTTTTTACCCCACCATCATATAGCTTTCTTATTTCATATGGTCAACCTCTTATTGTAGTCATCACCAGGGTATTACAAACAGGACATCGTGTCATGTCACATACAATTTCACATTCTGTCTTGTTGAAGATGACATCATGAATATCCTATTGTTGTTTTTTCATATAGAGGTACATTTATCTTTCTACCCTGCCTTCGTATAGCCACATTTTTTTTTCTCATTTCACATGGTCAATCATTAACAACAACCATCACCAAAATACTTGTTGTTAAATATAATATCCTATCATTCACACTTTTACACTTTATCTTATTGAACATGGCATCATGTAAACATCAACATCATTTTTTAATTCAAGGATAATTTTGTCTTTTTACTCCAACCATCATGCTTATGCCCCTTATGAGATTTTAGTAAAAGAAGGTTTACACATTTTGGAGACATTCAGAAACATTATTTGTGAAGGTCATACTATATTTGCAAGCTTTCCTTAACTAAATACTCTCACATTTGCGAATGTCCTTCTGCACACCTTATGTGATTTTTTTTTAGTAAAAAGGAGGTTCGCATGTTTTGAAAATATTCACAACAATTGAAAGTGCACTAGGATCTAGGCAACGAGCACTAGAGGGGGGGTGAATAGTGCTTTTAAAAATTATCTGCGGAATATTTAATGATTTTGCAAATCTCAAAGCAAACACACAAAGAACACAAGATTTTATCCTGGTTCGGTCTAACCCGACCTACATCCAGTCCCCAAGCAAAACCTGCTTGAGATTTTCACTATCAATCTTGTAAACTACAAGATCACACAGACCATAACTGGTCTCACTTTCAGTAACAACCCTACTGAAAGCAAACAACTCCTTTACACCAAGGAGTCCTTCTTTTTACAGAAAATAAGTAACAACTTACAAAACAACCTATGAGCCATCCTTTTGAATGCAAATGAGATGCAATTGGCTTTTGAGGTTGTTGAAATACTCTACTCGCGAATTCACTATCTCTCAAAGTGATTTGAGTGAAAAACTGAAGTGAAAATATCACGTGAGTGAGAAAACAAATACTTGAATGAATAAGAGTGAAAAACAATAAGTAAATGATTCAAATCGATTGAATTCTTGTTATTTTTTAGTGTGCAATGCACTCATATTTATAGTTAAAGTATTCCATACGTTGAGGGTATGAAAGGGTATCAAAATTGTCCATTTTGAACGATCAAAATGTTTGAAAAATGAAAAGATACGCCTTTTTTGAAGTTTCAGGAAAACGGCAAAATTAGTCGACTGAAACATCAGTTAGTCGACTAATAGTTAGTTATTAGTAGACTGACAGTTATCGTCGGTCGACTGATCTATTAATCGAGCCGTTTGAAAATCTGAATTTTTGAAACTTAGTCGACTTGAGAAAAGTTAATCGATTGATAATATCATCAGTAGACTGAAAAACCTTTTAGTCGACTGCTGCTAAAATCTTTTGAAAAACAAACATTCTGTTCGGTCGACTGATAAAAAGCATTAGTCGACTGCTGCTAAATTTTCAGAAAACACATGTTCTGTTCAGTCGACTGCTGCTAATTTTCCAGAAAACAGACATTTTGTCCAGTCAACTGATAAAACCTTCGGTCGACTAATTTGACAAAAATGATTTTTTAGAAAATATGGCGCGAAAGGATTAGTCAACTGGTAAGTCTATTGGTCGACTAATAAACATGAAAATTTAAGAAAAGAGTTTTCTAAAAAGATTTTCATGAGGGTTCTTTTTAGAAAAGTTTTTCTAAAGACTTTTAAGGTGAAATGCAACCTAAATATACACTCTAAGTAAGGCTCTTACAAGAATCTAAGACTTTTAATTAATTAAACATTTGCACACTAGTCTTCAAAGATTCTTCATCGAATTCTTCAATTTCTTCATAGCCTTAGCTGAAATGCAGTTGATTCCACTTGCTCATCATCAAAACCTTGTACTTGAAGTATCATGTATGGCTTCATTGTCGTAACAATCTCCCCCTTTTTGATGATGACAAACTTAATCAAAGATGAAGCATTTAGATGCATAGATGGAGATTTTACTCCCCCTATCAATATGCTGCAAAACATTAAAAGTTAGCACATTTAAAGCACATATATCACATATTGATTGGTTTGCATTTCCATTCATTATTTCTTCATGCATTTAGAAATACATTCATTCAAAGCTTTCTTTTTCTCTTAATTTTGCATTTCTCATGCAAGATCTCCTGCAATGTTTATGCAAGATCTCCTGCAATGTTTGCTATCATCTTTTTCTCCCCCTTTGTCAGAATCAAAAAGAGTAAGGGCAGAAATAGCATAAGCAAACTAGAGATACAAGTTTAAAATATTACAACCCATAAAGTATGAAAGTTCAGACAACAAAGATTAGAAAAGTGAGTTGAGCAAATCCTTGATTGAAGTAATCTCTTTCTGAATCGAAGATAGTTGTTAAGTCACATCTTCACGAAAAGTATGTTGATGCAGCTCTAAAGCTTCCAGTCTCTGCATAACTTCATCATGGTCTTGACTTGTCGAAAATTTCTTTCTTTTTGCATGAGATGAAGGTGTCGCAGAAGGTGAAGGTTCAGAAATTGATGGTTCATTAGGATCAGATGGTTCAGTTTGATCAACATTTAAAGGAGGCAGATATTTAATTTTCATTCTTTTAAAAATTGTTTGATCAAAGAACTCTTTTTGCTCAATGTATTTTTCATTTGTTAAAGGAACTTTGAAATGTCTAAAAATACGGGTTAAAAGACAACCATAAGGAAGAAATGGTTTTTGTTTCCACAAATTTGTAAAATACACATTGGCCCAGTTGACAGAAATATTTCCAAATAAAACATAAAGAGCCGTAGATAGATCTATGGAATAATAATCAAAAGAACCAGTTTTGGGTAGAACATTGTGGGCAAGGATTCGTCCAGCAATGCGTGCACGAGTTTGAAGATTAGTATTTTTGAAAGGAGGGCAGTGAGGTGCTCCTGGAAGAAGAATTTGTTCAAAAATTCTTTCATCATTCAATTCAATAGTGTTGAAAAGAGTGTCTGAAGGTGGAATTTCAAGAATTTCTCCAAGTAATTTCGAATCAAACTCGATTTCAACATCACGAACAAGAGAGAACAAAACTCCAGTTTCATGATCCATTTGTAAATTCGTGTAAAACAAGTGAATAAGAAACGGATAGTGAAGGGTATCTGCACAAGCATAAAAAAGATGTGAAATACAAGGAAATAATTCTCTTATTTTGTAACGAGAAAACAAGTGAAATAGAACATTTCGGCCTGGTAAAATAGGTAGTGCAGAAATTGATCCAAAAGTATCATAGAGAAGAGGATTGCGAAGTAATCTTAGTGAAAAACCATGTCTTGAAGAAGGTGTAGAAGGAGGAGAACCTAAACCTTTTGCAGATGCAGACTTCGTACGAGGCATGGTTAAAAAAAATAGAGTTACCAAAAACAATGACGACTTCCAAATGATTTCCGGCAGAAGTAGAACGTTGTCCGGCGATGTGAAACAGAACCAGAGGAGGATACAATGGCTGACGGCGAGTAAGAAGTCGACCACAAGGGGATTCCGACAATGCACTGTCACACAAGAGGGTTCCGGCGTGTTTTGAAGATGCGCCAGTTACTGCAGGAGGATTCCGGCGTTTCAAGATCACAACCATAAGACTCCGGCGTCTCCTTGTTACGGTAAGAAAATCCCAGCGAAAATGGGATCGAACGACACTCCGAGGGTTTTTCGGAAGAAAGAGAGGCAAAAGAGAAAGAGGGTTTTCGTTTTTTTAAGGTTTTCGTTTTTAAGAAAAACGAAAAGATACGAAAACAAAGTGAAACGATGCTTATATCGGGTCCCTTCATTTAAAAATTTTAAAAAAATTTAGTTGGCTAAATCTTTATCGGTCGACTAAGAATGTGCGACTCATTCTAAAAAAAATATCACCAGTCGACTAGAAATATATCGGTCGACTAATATGGTGCTATACATTCCAAAATTTAAAACACCAGTCGACTAGAATTTTATCGGTCGACTAATATAGTGCGATTTTGAGATTTTGTTCAAAAATTAGCATTTTTATAAATCCAAAAACGAGCAAATACCTAGTTCTCTCCTAATTCTCATAAAATCTTTATTTTTAAGAGGTTTAGTGAAGATATCGGCATGTTGTTCTTTAGTGGAAATAAAATTTAACGAAATATCTCCTTTTAACACATGATCTCTTAAAAAATGATGTCTAACTTCAATATGCTTAGTTCTTGAGTGCTGAATAGGATTTTTCGAAAGATTTATAGCACTAGTGTTATCACAATAAATAGTTATTGTGGAGTAATTCAAACCGAAATCTTTTAAGGTTTGTTTCATCCATAGTACTTGTGAACATGCTAAACTAGCCGCTATATATTCTGCTTCAGTTGTTGAGAGTGATACTGAATTTTGCTTTTTACTAAACCAAGAGACTAAGGAATTTCCTAAGAAATGATAAGTTCCACTAGTACTCTTGCGATCAGATTTACTTCCTGCAAAATCTGCATCACTATATGAAACTAAATCAAAGGAAGATGATTTTGGGTAAAACAAACCGAAATCTGAAGTATCTTTCAAATAACGAAGAATTTGTTTTACTGCAGTTAAATGAGATTCCTTTGGATTAGCTTGAAATCTTGCACACATACAAACACTAAACATAATATCAGGTCGACTAGCAGTTAAGTATAATAGAGATCCGATCATACCTCTGTAGAGCTTAGTATCTACACTTTTACCATTTTCATCTTTATCAAGAGAAGTAGTTGTACAAATAGGATTCCTTCTTGATTTCGATGAGTCCATCCCAAATCTCTTGAGAAGTTCTTTTGTATACTTAGCCTGATTGATGAAGATTCCTTCTTCAGTTTGCTTTATTTAAAGTCCAAGGAAGTAGTTTAATTCGCCCATCAAGCTCATTTCAAACTCTTCCTGCATAGCTTTAGCAAATTCTTTACAAAGAGAATCATTAGTAGAACCAAATATTATGTCATCAACATAAATTTGTACAATAAGAATATCTGAATTAAGATTTTTAATAAATAAAGTGGAGTCTACCCGACCAATGGAAAAACCAGATTGTTCTAGAAAATTTCGTAGTCTTTCATACCACGCTCTTGGTGCTTGTTTGAGTCCATACAAAGCTCTTTTCAATTTGTAGACTTTTTCTGGATATTTCTCATTTTCAAAGCCTGGAGGTTGCTCTACATAAACTTCTTCATTGATGTGTCCATTTAAGAATGCACTCTTAACATCAATTTGATATAACTTGAAGTTCATGTAACTAGCAAAAGCAAGCATCATTCGAATTGACTCTAATCGAGCCACTGGTGCATAGGTTTCATCAAAATCTATGCATTCTTCTTGATTATAGCCTTGTGCCACTAGCCTTGCTTTGTTACGAATGACTTCACCATTTTCATCCAGCTTATTTCGGAAGACCCATCTTGTTCCAATTACCGGATGATCCTTTGGTCTATCAACTAGATCCCAAACATCATTCCTAGTAAATTGGTTAAGTTCTTCAGACATGGCCAAAAGCCAAAATTCATCAACACAAGCCTCATTGATATTCTTTGGTTCTAATTTAGATATGAAAGCAACATTTGCAATATATTTTTCTAACTGCCTTCTAGTTTGGACACCACTCTTTATTTCACCAATAACTTGTTCATGTGGATGATTAGGAACTTCTTTCCAAACCGGTTGAAGAGGAATATTTTCTTGAGAAGTACTCTCTATCAAGGGTTCTTCTTGAAGTATTACTTCTCCTTCGCTTAGAGGTATAACCTGCTCACAATTCTCATCAAATGCAACATGTAAAGATTCTTCAATACAAGATGTTCTTTTATTGAAAATACGATATGCTTTACTTCTAGAAGAATATCCAAGAAATATTGATTCATCTGATTTTGAATCAGACTTATCAAGATTATCTTTGATATTTAACAAGAAACATTTACTACCAAAAATTTTGAAATATGAGATCTTTGGTATACGATCATAATACAATTCAAAACATGTTTTATGTAAAATTGGTCGAATAAGAACACGATTTAAGACATAACATGCTGTATTAATTGCTTCAGCCCAAAAGTATTTTGGTAAATTTTTATCTTGAAGCATGGTTCTAGCACATTCTTGTAAAGTTCTATTCTTTCTTTCAACAACTCCATTTTGTGGATCCGCTCTAGGAAAAGCAAAGTTGTGAGATATACCATGTAAATCACAAAACTTTAGAAAAGATTCATTTTCAAATTCACCACCATGATCACTACGAATTTTAATAATAGATGTAGATTTTTCATTTGTAATTCTTCTACAAAGTTTAGAAAATTCTGAAAAAGCATCATTTTTGCTTTTTAGAAAAATCACCCATGTAAACTGAGAATAATCATCTACTATAACAAAAGCATACTTAATACCATTCAAACTTTGAATTCTAGATGGTCCAAATAGATCTAAATGTAAAAGTTCAAGAGGACGTTTTGTTGAAACTATATCTTTTGCTTTAAAAGAACTCTTGATTTGTTTACCCCTTTGACAAGCATCACATAAGTGATCCTTTTTATATGGTATTCTAGGTAGGCCTCTTACAAGATCATTCTTGGATAACTTTGAAATAATTTTAAAGTTAACATGTCCAAGTCTCTTGTGCCATAACCATTGAATTTTATTTGAAACAATAAGACATTTTTCATTAAAAAAAGGTAATTCATCTAGATATAGTTCATACACATTGTTTCTTTTTTTACCTTTAAAAATGATCTTTTTAGATTGAAAATCAGAAATTAAGCATAAATCATTTTCAAAAGAAACATGAAAACCTTTATCACATAATTGACTGATAGATATTAAATTATGCATTAAACCATCTACTAAAAGACCATTTTCTATCAAGGGAAATTTTGGATTACCAATATTACCAATACCTATCACTTTTCCCTTGTTATTGTCACCAAAGGTGACGGTTCCTCCATCCTTATTTTGGAGGGTGGAAAATAACTCCGGCCTTCCAGTCATATGTTTGGAACAGCCGCTGTCCAATATCCATTTGCTCCTTATGTTGTGTACCTACAACAAAATCAGAAAACAGAGCATTTGACCCCTTTCTATTTTCGGGTCCATGAGAGTTAGTCTTAGGAACCCATATCCATTTGGATTTTGGTTTCCTTTGATAATAAATACTCTTTCTATAAAAGGATTTAGAATAAACATGTCTAGAATAATCATATCTAGATGCATTTCTATTAGAACTAGAAAGTTTAGTTCTATGAACAAAAGGTTGATAATAATGTCTTTGATTTTTTACCGCATAGTTTGGTCTATTTTGAGTAGCAAAGAAGCTATATCCCAATCCGGTTTTATTAACCGAGCATCTTTGAGAACCAAAAAGTTTTTCTAGATTCACTTGACCATTTGTGAATTTGGTCACTATAGAAAGAAGATCATTTGACTTTTCTTTAAGACTAGATTTTTTTTTTTGTAAGAGATTGGTTCTAACTCCAATTTCTTTTATCTCAAGTGCTTGGCAAGAATTTTCCTTCTTGAGATCTTCTATTTCTTGAAGTAACACTTTATTTTGAGAGTCAAGAGTTAAATTTTCAGTTTTTAACTCTTTATTTTTAGAACTAAGACTCTTAAATTTAGCATATAAATCATTAAATGCTTCAAATAACTCATCATAGTCAAATTGACTTACCGAATCTTCTTGTGCTACAAAACACATGTTGGCGACTTCTTCATTTGATTCTTCATCGAAAGAGGAGTTACTATCATCCCAACATGCTTGAAATGCCTTTTTCTTCTTGAATTGGTCCTTGGGCTTGAATTTGAGAAGAGGATAATCTTTCTTGATATGTCCTGTTTTTTTGCAGTTAAAGCACTTTACTTCATTGGGAATGGAAGAATCTGTTTTCTTTGCCTTTCTTTGAAATCTTCTATTTTTGATGAATCTTCTGAATTGCCTTGTGATGAGGGCAATATCTTCATCTTTATCTTCTTCTGAATTTTCTTAGTCAGAAGTAGCTTTAAAAGCAAGAGATTTCTTCTTAGGCTCTTCTTCTTGTCTGTCTTGAAGTTAGACCTCATATGCCATTAGGTTACCAACTAAGTCTTCAAGAGTGAGAGTATTGAGATCATTTGCTTCTTCAATAGCAGTGGTTTTTTTCTCCCATTCAGGAGTTAAACACCTTGGAATCTTTCTGACTAAATCCACTTGTGAATATTCTTTTCCAAGGGATTTCAAAGTGTTAGTTATATCGGTCATTCTAGTTACCATGTCCGATATAGATTCATTTTGCTTCATTTTGAACAATTCAAATTTATGAACTAAAGAAGCAATTTTAGATTCCTTTACCTTTGACGTACCTTCGTGAGTTACTAGAAGAGTATGCCAAATTTCATTTGCTGTAGAGCATTGAGAGATGCGATTGAATTCTACCTTGTCAACGCCACAATATAATGCATTTATGGCTTTGGCATTTAGTGAAGCAGTCTTCTTTTCATCATCGATCCATCGGCTGAAATCAGTTGATGGAGTTTGGTACTTTTCTGAAACAACTTTCCAGATATCGAGATCCATGAATTACAAGAATATTGTCATTCTTACTTTCTAGTATCCAGAGTTTGTTCCGTCGAAGAGAGGAGGACGAACAGAGGAGCTTCCTTCTTTGTGCTGAGATGTTGTAGTTGTCATGCTAGATGATGGTCAAATCAAAGTAATAGCAAACCTGTGCTTTGATACCAAATGAAAGTGCACTAGGATCTAGGCAACGAGCACTAGAGGGGGGGTGAATAGTGCTTTTAAAAATTATCTGCGGAATATTTAATGATTTTGCAAATCTCAAAGCAAACACACAAAGAACACAAGATTTTATCCTGGTTCGGTCTAACCCGACCTACATCCAGTCCCCAAGCAAAACCTGCTTGAGATTTTCACTATCAATCTTGTAAACTACAAGATCACACAGACCATAACTGGTCTCACTTTCAGTAACAACCCTACTGAAAGCAAACAACTCCTTTACACCAAGGAGTCCTTCTTTTTACAGAAAATAAGTAACAACTTACAAAACAACCTATGAGCCATCCTTTTGAATGCAAATGAGATGCAATTGGCTTTTGAGGTTGTTGAAATACTCTACTCACGAATTCACTATCTCTCAAAGTGATTTGAGTGAAAAACTGAAGTGAAAATATCACGTGAGTGAGAAAACAAATACTTGAATGAATAGAAGTGAAAAGCAATAAGTAAATGATTCAAATCGATTGAATTCTTGTTGTTTTTTAGTGTATAATGCACTCATATTTATAGTTAAAGTATTCTATACGTTGAGGGTATGAAAGGCTATCAAAACTGTCCATTTCGAACGATCAAAATGTTTGAAAAATGAAAAGATACACCTTTTTTGAAGTTTCAGGAAAACGACAAAATTAGTCGACTGAAACATCAGTTAGTCGACTAATAGTTAGTTATTAGTAGACTGGCAGTTATCGTCGGTCGACTGATCTGTTAATCGAGCCGTTTGAAAATCTGAATTTTTGAAACTTAGTCGACTTGAGAAAAGTTAGTCGACTGATAATATCATCAGTAGACTGGAAAACCTTTTAGTCGACTGCTGCTAAAATCTTCTGAAAAACAAACATTCTGTTCGGTCGACTGATAAAAAGCATTAGTCGACTGCTGCTAAATTTTCAGAAAACACATGTTCTGTTCAGTCGAGTGATAAAACCATTAGTCGACTGTTGCTAATTTTCCAGAAAACAGACATTCTGTCCAGTCGACTGATAAAACCTTCGGTCGACTAATTTGACAAAAATAATTTTTTAGAAAATATGGAGCGAAAGGATTAGTCGACTGGTAAGTCTATTGGTCGACTAATAAACATGAAAATTTAAGAAAAGAGTTTTCTAAAAAGATTTTCATGAGGGTTCTTTTTAGAAAAGTTTTTCTAAAGACTTTTAAGGTGAAATGCAACCTAAATATGCACTCTAAGTAAGGCTCTTACAAGAATCTAAGACTTTTAATGAATTAAACATTTGCACACTAGTTTTCAAAGATTCTTCATCGAATTCTTCAATTTCTTCATAGCCTTAGCTGAAATGCAGTTGATTCCACTTGCTCATCATCAAAACCTTGTACTTGAAGTATCATGTATGGCTTCATTGTCGTAACAACAATGATTTATGAATGTTGTGTTATATTTGTGAAAGGAAAAAATGTCTTCAAAATTAAGAATCAAAATTTTAGACATAGGTAGGATTTCAGCAATTTGTGAGGATTTTTCGAAAATGCACTATTTTACAATGATAGTACAACTATTTTAGTTATAATTTTTGTTGTCATGAATATTGTTAGGTGTGTAGGTATTCAATCGTCAAGAAGAAGGTGATCAGCTAAAATGGCTTGTTGGGTTGAAGAGGAGGCTATATAAATATATGTATAGAAAAAGTGGTAGCTGCTACCAGTTTTCTAGCTTACTGCCTGCCTACCGTGTGCAATCAGGCATGTTCAAACTGTTTTTCGCAAATCTGACCATGAGGGATGTGTTTGGCATGATCGATTTACTAAGAAATGACAAGTGTATCATGTTTTTCAATAAAAACATAAAATTTTAAGCCTTTAATATTTATGAAAAATTTAGACCGGTGATTATTAACATGGTTCGATCATTAACAAGAGAAAGAGAAACTAGAATATGTAAACCTATCAAATATGTAAACTTTGTTGAACTTACTTAAACCTTTCGATCTTCCTATCGACGGTTTCTGTGCAAACCCCCATTCCCCTTCCCTTCTTTCCCATATTTTCCCTCCCACCATCTCCACCACTGCCGGACGACCTCCCCACCTTCATCCCCGACCTCCACCACCGCCGGACATCCTCCCCACCACCCCCTCCTCCCTCTTGTTTATGTGTTTCACCCAGCTCCAGCCAAATGAGGTCTCCATGCCACCCACCACCACCTCCACCACGCCAGGAGGCCATTCGGCGGGGCGGCAGGGAGATCGTTCGACGAAGGAGGAAGGGAGACCCAACCTAGCTGTGTCTGGGTGAAACACAAAAACAAGATAGAGGAGGGGGCGGTGGGGAGGCTATCTGGCTGTGGTGGAGGCCAGGGATGACAGTGGAGAGGTCCAGGATGGTGGTGGTGGAGGCCAGGGAAGGGGCCACAGGGAGACCCGATTTGGCTGGGGCTGGGTGAAACACATAAACAAGAGGGAAGAGGGGTGGTGGAGGTTGGGGAGGTCGTGGTGTGTGTGTGTGCGGGCGGGTAGGGAAGGGGCGGTGATTGGAGGAAAAATAAGGGAAAGAAGAAGGGAAGGGGAATGGGGGTTTGTACATGAACAGTTGATCTGGAGATCAAACAGTTCATGGGTTTACATATTCTAGTTTCTCTCTCTCTATAGATGAGAACTGAATAGATTAGGTCTTATTTTCTCATTCTGCCTCTTAGGCCTCATAGTTTTACGTGTTTTATGATAGTTCTGAACTGTTAAATGTGAAACATGCTTGATTTATGATTTAGTGGGAACCAACTCTTGGATCATGTTTTTTCAACAAAAAAAAATGTTATTATGAGTCGCGAAGATTTGATGCCTTTATAACCATTGATTTTATATCACCGAAAAAAGTGGTATGTCAGATTTTGGTGAATATAAAAGTCGATTCCCACTAAACAAAACCTATAGATGACAACTATTGTGGTAAATGTGAGAAAAGTTGCAAAATCTACACTTTTTAAAGGGACTTGATGAGGCATATAAAAATTTAATCTTAAATAAAATTTAAATCTTAAATAAAATTTAAATCTAAATTGAAATTAAATCTCAAATAAAATTTAAGTCAATTTGAGATCCAATTTAACTTGAGATTTACATTTAAATTTTAATTTTAATTCAAATAAAAAATTAAATTAAAATTGAACTCACAAGTGAGACATAAAATTCATTTTTATTCATTAAATAATTATAAAAAAAATCACAAGTATTACAAGTTTTGGTCTTCATTTTCAATACTCAAGATCTGACCCATTTTTAGTATGTGTCTATATTTTATGCCTGACCTGAACCCATGAGTACACTAAAATCAGGCCGGGTCCGGTATAATAGGTTCAGGACGTCGGGTGGAGTATACCTGACCGAGTTACACCCCTAGTGGTCATCCCAAAAAGTACTCAACCATACACGAGAGGGTTCGGTAGCCGGTTAAGGGGTACTCATGACCCGATCCGCTCTCAACTAAATGTGGATGTGGATCACCACCGCCCGTGTCTGTGGCACGTGCTAGGCCACATACAGAAACCCTTGTGAAAATGAGACGCCCAAACCCTTCTCGGACTCTCTATCTGTTTTTGGTGGGGAGTGAGGAGGCGCCTTTTCTTTCTTCCATCAGATTGTGAGGTGACGGGATTCCAGTTCGATGGCACCGAAGAAGGAGAAGGCTGCTCCGCCTTCGGCGTCAAAGCCAGCCAAGTCTGGAGGTGGAGGCAAGCAGAAAAAGAAGGTACCCACTTTTTGATGTCCACCTTTTTTGTCAATTTGGGTATTTTAATGTTTTCTGGTTTTGGGTGATGAGGATTTTGCCAGGTTTTTGTGGGTGTAGTGTTAAGGTGTTTGAATTATCTTGTGTTTTAGTTCATGAGTATTTTTTCGATTGTTAATTTTTTTAGTCATTTATTATGGAAGACAATTGGATTGCGGTTATCTGCTACTTTATTTGAATTATTGTTATTGTTATTGTTGCTGATGGTAGGATTGTTGGTTGTGGTTGTATGAACTTTTCATGGTCGTGGGTTGTGAATGCAGAAATGGAGCAAGGGGAAACAAAAGGAGAAGGTCAACAACATGGTGTTGTTTGACCAGGCTAGCTATGATAAGCTGCTTATTGAAGTGCCCAAGTATAAATTGATCACTCCTTCCATCTTATCGGATAGGCTGAGGGTAAAAAAATCCATCAACCCATATATTCTTCAATTATTGCTTTTAGTTCCATTGGATGGTTCCATCATGCAGAAAGTTTTATGGTTATCAAGATAGTGCATAGAAGTTTTGATGCCAGCAGAGTTAGTATTGGGGGTAGAACTTGGCTCATATCATGAGTTTGGCTTGCATATGAAGCGTTTTTTTATGTCACCTTCATGGGCTACATCGTACATCATCAACCATTGCATTGTGTTTTAATGGTCATTTGAATTCGTGGTAGATGTTCAAACAAGTTCTGTAGATATGCTGTGTGAAATTTATCGAGGACACTGGGAAACATCATAGTGTTTAATAAGTCCACTATAGACACAAAAATCTCTTTTTCTACGAATCCCTCATCCTCGTTCACTTCTGTCCTACTTTCTAAAAAGGGAAGTAATTTCATATAATCTTAAAATTTGTTCTCATTTTGATGCATTCTTTTCATAATTTTTTACTATTTATTCTTCTGTATTTTCATATGTTTCAACTTTGATTTTTTTTTTTTTTGGAAAGGGATGAATGTCTGTGACAAGGTATCACTATCCCATTAGCTTGTTACAAGACTATTATACATGTAAACAGGCCCAATCCCAGGAGCACCGATTCAAGATAAATACTTGTAGGGCCATTTTTTAGTGGCACATGCATGGACATTGCTTTTGATAATATGGCACATTAAACAAATTTTCCATTCGTTTCTAGCCACGTGAGCCATGGCGCTAAAAACACCCACCACTTCCACACTAATTGCCAATGCAAGCTCCTTCAGATCGATGCTGGCATCAATAGTAAATCCTGGATGCATCTCGCCCGTGGAATGGGTAACTTTATGTCAGGCCAAGCAGATTTAGAAATAAGAGCAGAACCATAGTTTATGTTTCATTGTTTCTTCATCTAATTTGCAGAAATAGCTATAGCTCGTGAACTGGATTCCTTTCTTCTCGAGGTAGCCATGCATGCTAATTTTATCTAGTGCGACCAGTCAAGCAATGACCTTGGCCCTTGGCCACAGACTGAATCTCCATATTGTCATTTTGTGGAAATCTTTGACTCCTGGTTTTATGAGAGATTGACAGTAGGATGCAGTAGAAAACTTACTTGGCCTATCACATTGGCCATATGAGATTATCTTCCTCCTCATTTTTGCCTCCAAGCTGCCAGCATGCTCATCATTTTCTGCCATTCGTTTTCTTTGTTATCCTTGAAGCATCTTCAAAATTGCACACTCCATTCCTCACTCAACTCCAATAGTCTTGGACTAGAAGTCTAGAACATGTTTATCTTTGCAATACTATGCAGATTGAGAACAAACACATCATTGGATTGCATACATATTTGTAATCACCCCTAAATTCCACTTTATTTCCTTTTCCTAACTTTATGTCGATTTTCATCTTAAAATCTTGGAAAACCAACAACCTATCCTTCCAAGGATTCAATCCCCTTCTCCATTTATTGGTTATACTCCAGTTCCATGACTTGTTGCTGTTTTCATATTTTTTCTTCGATAGCCTGCCCATGGCTTATCCTCAAAGGTTAAGATACCACCATTTTGTTGATAAGGCCTTATTGAGGAGTGTCAATCTTTTATGCTCCATTTGGGCAACCGCCCAAACTGGGTTGCAAACCCTGTTTCCCACATGAAACCAGGTTTTGGGCTTGTTTGTCTGACACCCAAAACCCGGTTTTACGAGACCAGGAAATTACAATACATGGTTTTAATGAAGATGGTCATCTAAACACCATTTCAATAATCTATCTACTATTCCTTTTGGGAAGTTATTTTTCAAAACCATGTTTAAAAAAAATAAAATTTTCAAAACTCTCATGCAAATGAGGCCTTACATTATTTGTTTCCATTTGAAACACACACACACACACACACACACACATATATATATATATATATATATATGAGTGCTCCTATGGTAGTACACACTTGATTTACATAGATCAAAGCTCCAAAGGAAAAATCTAACCTTTGGATGATGTTTAGCATGTTCCATTCACTATTTCCATCTGTTAAAGTTGACTCAAATATGATGTTTTATACCATTTCTAGACCATACTTATTTTCATCAATTGTGAGTCATTGATTTTTCACCATTAAAAAAATGAATCTTAATCAATTGTGAGCCGTTGATTTTTCACCATTAAAAAAATGAATCTTGTGGGGTATTAAACATGATAAAACCTTCTAACCAAGGTTGTAAGTAGCGTATCGTTACTCGTATCGGTCGACCCAATAGTAACATCATATCATATCGTATCATAAATGTATCATAAATTTTTAATAAAAGAATTAAAAAAATCAAGGAAAATTAGTAAAAAATCTAAAAAAATCATATCACATGAAATAATGATGAATTGCACAAACTACATACATAAAATCACATATGAAGCATTTATATCTCTATTACATACCACAAGAGTCATACTTTCATATTACATAAACAAAAACATCTCATAAGAACAAGTTTTTTAATAAAACATGAATACATGATACATCAATAATCATGATCATCTTCATCTTCTCCTTCTCCTTCTTCGACATCCACATCATCTCCAAGATACGCGGGGTCTTCATCATCTACTTCTTGTGCTCCTTTCATGTTAATCCACTGAATGTCCTCTTCACTCAAAAGAGCCTCTGCTTTTTCAACCCATGCATCCAAGTCATCAAAATGTTCCAAACTGATGGGATCAAATTACTCGTTGTGCCTCTTTGCCGCTAACTTTTCTATTTGCCTAAAAGATGATATGAAAAAAATTAAAATTAGTTGAGTTTTGAATGAAAATGACAAATAAACTTTACAATTTTATATACGTCTACCTCAGTCGTAAGTTGTAGTGAACGTAGACGAGATCATTGAGCCTTTTGTGCTCCAATCTGTTTCTTCTTTTGACATGAATTTGCTTGAAGACACTCCATTTTTTCTCGCTTTCACTTGCATTACATGTTTGACTTAGAATGCGATTGACAAAAGCTCTCAAATTTGGAACATCACTTCCAAACCTAGCCCACTACAAGTCTACAACAACAACAACAACTACGCCTTCATCCCAAAACAATTGGGGTCAGCGATATGAACCAAAAAAGAAATTCATTTTGGGTCTTCCACATGAATCCTTTTCCTCCAATCATTTCTATCCAACGCCATGTCCTCGGTGAGGTTCAAAGCATTCATATCCTTTCCTATCATCTCCATCCAAGTCTTCCTAGGCCTACCCCGACCTCTTTTAACTAATATATTTTCCCATTTCTCCAACCTTCTAACTGGAGCATCATTAGGCCTTCGCCGAATATGTCCAAACCACCGTAAACGATTCTCTCGCATCTTATTTTCAATGGGTGCAACACCTACCTTCTTACGTATCTCTTCGTTCCGAATCTTATCTTTTATTGTATTTCCACACATCCATCTAAGCATCCGCATCTCAGCTACACTCATTTTTTGAATATGATGTCTCTTGGCAGCCCAACATTCCGTACCATATAGTAAAGCGGGTCTAATAGTCGTCCTATAAAACTTTCCCTTCAACCGCAATGGCATTCTACGATCGCACAGCACTCCAGTAGCACTTTTCCATTTCATCCACCCAACCTTTATCCTATGATTTACATTTCCATCAATTTCTCCATACTTTTGAATGATGGATCCCAAATATTTGAAATAATCATTCACCGGTATATCTTGCTCACCAAGCTTGCTTACTAAACCGACATCTCATATTGGTTCATTTTCATAGGATATGACAAAGTTTTTATGCTGGCTGTCACAGGCCTACCGCAACCCTCCTCCTTTATCCGGGCTTGGGACCGGCAGTGTATAACTACACAGGCGGAGTTTGCCCACTACAAGTCTGAAAAAAAAAACAAGAAAATGAGAAATCAATTATAAGACAATAACAAATATACAATCATATAAAACATTATAAGTAAATAACAATTTAAAATTAAAATTGAAATAGACAAAATAAATTACCTGGACGCATTGTGACAGTTTCTCACTGCTGCAGATCTCTCCATATCATACAATGCATTATCATAATTTTTTATTTTCTTATTAATTTGATATTAAATGCTATAATCAGGGTTCAACCTTTCAATGCAATCCAAAAGTCTCTTGTTGACTTCTCTGTCCATTTTAAAAGTAGGGGAGTATCTCAATGCAGAATTTAAATAATATGTTGCAGCATGAAGAGGTTGATGAAGTTGCCCAATCTACCTATGATCAATGATGTTCTATATAGTTATGTAAAATTTTTTTCTTCCCCTTCAAATTATTGCTAATGGTCTCTTTTGCCTTATAACCCATAGTTGTTCTGCTTTCACTGTCAACCAATCGAAGCACCTTCACCAAAGGTATAATTATTTTTAATAACTTCACGCATGAATCCCAGAATTCACTTATGAATACAATATCTACAAATTTTCTTGGTTTTTTTTTTTGTGCATGGGGGTATGCATTTCACTCATGATAAAAACATTTTTTAGTGCAATTTTATTCTTTACTAAACTTTGCACTGTAAAATTTTTTGTTGTAAATCTAGTAACTGCACTACGAATCAACTCAACACTACTAATGTACTTTTTCATTAGTCTCAAAACCCATGCACGATTATAAATAAATTTATTAATTTCTTGGCAGCATTCAATTATCTAATGTACTTCATCTATCTTGCCAATGTCTTCAATCATGAGGTCTATGCAATGGGCAGCACACGGGTCCAAAAAAATGACAATTTTTTTTGCCAATTCTTTATCTGCTGCCTTATAATTTGCTGCATTATCAGTAATGAACTATACAATGTTTTGAGGCCGAACCTCTTCCACAACTTGGTCAAAAACCCCAACAATACATTTGTTGCCTTGGGCGTATCAGATTAATCAATTGATTTAAAAAACATGGTTCCTTTGGGGCAATAGACAAGAAAATTTATTAAGGTCCTCGACTTTCTATGTCCACCCATGATGCTACACCCAGTTTCTCTCCAATAAGCCTTCACTTCATTCACATTAACATCTAAAATCTTAACTCTTAAACCATGATATGAAGGCATATTGTATCCAGGCTCGATACTGGTTATGACATTTGCCATGGCCTGAAAATAAAATGAATTTGCCATATTGAAAGGAATGCAAGTATCATAAAACCATCTCCCAACTGCGACATTCGCCAGCTCGACTAAATGCTTAGCAGTCATACCAGTACGAATGTTGGGTTGCGCCTCAGGGGCAGTCATAGGATAAAAAAACTCCTAATAGAACCTCTAGATCTACCTCCTAGTCCTCCTCTTGAAGAACTCCTTCATCTTTCTCTTTTCTTTGTGCCTGCGGCGACAATCGCGACACTACTAGTGCCACCAACCGCACATTTTCCCTTTGCTTTAGAACTTTCTATGTTTGAACATATGCTATAGGCTGTAGGATCAGAAGTAGGGAGTTCATCTTCGTAATACACATCCTCCGAGGGCTCCGCATGCCACATTTTTGCCTTATTCATCTCTTTTTTTTGTTTTTTTCCTCTCAGATTATCAAGTAATTGCTGACATTGTCATTTTACGACATTCAACAAATTCCTTGACGTGCATGCTTGCACATTATGATGTGTATCGGCTAAATGATGCTTCAACCCAGAGATACTACCCGAAAAACTATTTTGGCAATAGTTGCACTTGATTTTTAATTGTTTTCCACTCATTACTTGAGTGCTCCATTGCCATGATGGATCTTTCGATGCTATCTTCTCTCCAAAACACTCAATAACAAGCAAAAAATATGGATTTTTTTTACCTTAACCCATCTTCTTGAGTGAAAAAATGGATGAAAATAGGGATGGCAGTGGACCGGGGGAAAGCGGGGCCCCGCCTCGCCCCGTTTGGACCCGGGATGAAGGGTATGAAACGAGGATGGAGGCGGGGACGAAGGTTAAAATCCATCCCCATTCGGGGATGGACGTACCCTTTTCCCCGCCCCGCCCTATCCCTGCCACTTTTCCCCGCCTCATCCCCGTTTGAACCGAGGATGGAGGACATGAAACGAGGATGAAGGCGGGGTGGAGGTTAAAATCCATCCAAGTCGGGGATGGAGGCGGGGATGGAGGTTCTAATCTTGAGGCGGGGCGGGGGTGGAGACCTTGTCCCCCGCCCTGCCCCGCCTCGCTCTGCCCCGCTGCCATCCCTAGGTGAAAATGCACTCTTGAGAAAATCGTGCAAGCCCTCTCTCTTGCACACAAATCGGCCCCCAAATCGATCTCACAGACCCTAGGATGCGTGGGTTCCCTTCCAACAACCTCTACACATGTAGAGGATGGCCCTTAAGAGGCCTTTTAAACAATAACGATTTTGGGTCTTTTTAAGTGCACTAGACCCGTACCGTACGATACTGGGTGTATCGTACGATACTGGGTGTATCGTACGATACGGGGTGTATCGTACGATACGGGGGTGTATCGTACGATACAGGGGTGTATCGTACGATACAGGGGTGTATCGTACGATACGGGGTGTATCGTACGACACTCGTATCGTGATACGAGTGTGTATCATATCGTTAGACCAAAAAATAACGATATGTATAGTGTTGTATCGTACGATACAGCACAATACAAACAACCTTGAAATAAACCATGCTAAACACATCTATATGGTTAGATCTGCCATTTGGTGGCTAGATCAATTCAAACAAGAATGTGTACCACCATCAGGTATTATGGTACAAAACCACCATATATTTTCCCTATATATATATGCAGCCCAGGGTTACCGGAAGCGCCTAGCTAAAAGGGGAAGCGCGCTTCGGAAGTGCGAAACGTCGCACTTCCGAAGCGTGGGGGGGAAGCGTCCCCCTTTTTTGGGAAGCGCGCTTCCCTTTAATGGGGGACGCGTTTCCCTTTAATGGGGGACACGCTTCCCTTTAATGGGAAGCACACTTCCCATCACGCTTCCCCATCGCTTCCCCCACGCTTCCCCCTCGCTTCCCCTGTTTTTTTTCAATTTTTTGTATTTTTTATTTTTTATTTTTATTTTTTCGCTTCCCCCTCGCTTCCGAGACACTTCCTAGGTCGCTTCCGAGACACTTCCTAGGTCGCTTCCGAGACACTTCCCGAATCGCTCCTAAGTGGTCCCACGCTTCCCCGCTTCCTAAAATTTTGAAAGTGCCTCGCTTCCCGCTCCCGCTTCCCGTATCGCTTCCCGCTCTCGCTTCCTCAACTGGCAACCATGATGCAGCCTCCATGCGCCAGCTGGATTCCGTTTGAAACATATATTAAACGGATCAAAGAAGCCTTCTAAAACCTATACAAATGACGACGACTTGATTCCAACGAGATTCATTGGCTATAAATAGAGAGAGGTGATTCTTAGCATTTTTGCTATCAAGAAATACGCTAGAGTATTTTCCTTTTGAAAATGGCTATTATCTTGAAATGGTTTATTTTTTGATAATGTTGCATCTATGACAAGATAAACAAAAAATCGACCCTTGTCAGATCTGTCATCACCATCATCATCATTGTCATCTCTTTGTTATGTTGAGGTGTCTTCAATGTTATGTAGTCAAAAGCACTAGATGCAGCCTAAAAACCAAATAAATTTATTGTTTTTATTTTTATATTTTAAAATTCAAAAAGTATAAAACATTTAAGCCTTAGTTGTCAAAAGTGCTAGGCGGAGCCTAGGTGGTAAGCTCCTAAAAAGACTAAGCGGGGGCCTAGGTGGACTAGTCGGTACCCCAAATAAAAAAATTTAAAAAACACACAAAATATGTAAACATCTAAAATTAATAACAAACATGTATACAACATAAAATCAATCAACAATAAGCAATAAACAAAACATAACATGTCTAACACTGTAAAGTAATTATATTAAATAATCTACTAAAAAAATGAAGAATAAATAAACAAACCAAACCATACAACTACCAATGTGAATGAACAATATACAACAAATAAAATCATGTATAAAAAAAATTAACAACAGGAAGAGGAAATACCTAAATCACATGGACACTCCAAATTCGGTGTCGTACCAGTGTCGACCCGACAGGACACGGGTATGGGTACTGCACGACGTGCAGGTACACTGTGGGTCGAGTAAGATAAGTGATGGGCCAGACCAACCCCACCTGATAAAAAAAATGGTGTGGTTCAGAACTCTCGTTTACCCCCTTTCTCTCTCGTTCCCCCACCCTCTCGTTGACCCCTCTCTCATTTTATTTTTGGGCATTGACCTGGGTGGGAGGAAATGAGAGGGGGGGGGGATAAACGAGGGGAGTGAGAGAGAGAGAGCGGAGAACGAAAGAGGAAATGAGAGAGAGAGAGAGAGAGAGAGAGAGAGAGAGAGACCTTCTTTCTTCTTCTTCATATACACACATGTAGAGAATATATGTATATATATAGAGTGACAGTGGAAATGTGGTTAAAAAAACCCCTTATTTTTTATAATAAAAGGAAAATACACATTTATGTTTTAAGAAATTTTATTTTACCCCTTATTTTTCTTTTATACCCTTTTTTGTTTTAAAAAATTTTATTTTACCCTTTTTTTCATTTACATTTAAAATACACACACACATACACACACACATATATATATATATATATATATATAAATATATATATATATATATATATATATATATATATATATATATATATATATATATATATATATATATATATATATATATATATATATAGTTGTGTCCCTATACCCACATATTTCAAATTTGCCATGTCGTACCCTCTGTACCCGTGCTCGCACACTCGTACCACATCGTACGATATGGTATGGTACGGTATGATACATATCGTTACTTTTGAGTTTTGCGATACTATACACACTTGTATCACGATACGAGTGTGTATCGTACCCGTATCGGGTGTATCGTACGATACACCCTTGTATCGTGCTATATCGTAGGATACTGGGTGTATCATATGATACACCTTCGACACACTTTAAAAAGGCCAAAAATTACCTTTTTCTGTTTTGGGTTTTAAATACCTTTTGAAGGTCGACTTATCTATTTGTCTAGAGGCCATTAGAAGTGCATTTCCACCGTTTTTTCACCCAAAGAAGTGGGTTAAGGTAAAAAAAAGTGCATTTCCACCATTTTTCACTCAAAAAATGGATTAAGGTAAAAAATCTTTATTATGAGTAAAATTACAAAGCTACTTTCCAAAAAACATTTGACTCGGAAGCTACTGCCCCTACAATTTCCCTCCAAAATTAAAGATTTATATCAAGGTAGAAATCAAGCTCCACACTCCTCTAACAAAGATGGCATAAGATGATCCGCCATGTCAATGAGACACTCAAGTAATGAGTGAAAACCGATTGAAAATCAAGTGCAATTGTTGCCTTAATATTTTTCTTTATGTAATATTAAAGTATGAGTCTTGTGGCATGTTCTTCATTGCAAGATATTTAATATTTGCATTGTTCTTGTGAGATTATTCATGTTTGATGATGTCTTATGCAACTTACAGAGACATAAATGCTTCATATGTGATTTTATGATTGTGTTTTGTACAATTCATCATTGTTTCATGTGATATGATTTTTTTAGAATTTTTGCTATTTTTTTTCTAATTTTTTGAAAATTTTGTATTAAAAATTTATGATACATTTACAGTACGATATGATACAATACAATGTCACTTTGGGCCCGACCGATATGGCGATACAATACTTACAACCTTGCTCGTACCTGAGTGACATAGGGAAATACATTATAATTAACAATATCATTTGATTAGCTCATTGTGCTGAAATACAGTATTATATATGCTGAAATACAATATATATAATATAACTGAAATATAGTGTAATTAGCAGGAAGGAGAAGAAAAAAAGGAAGAGGAAAAACAATGAAAAGGGAAAAAAAAGAGCGAGAACAAGAGAGAGTGAGAGAAAGAAAGAGTGAGAACAGAGAGAGAAAGAGAGAGAGAGAGAGAGGGCGTACCTCTTGGTCTTCTTTTTCTTGCAAACATCTGAGAGAGAGAGAGAGAGAGAGAGAGAGAGAGAGAGAGAGAGAGAGAGAGAGAGAGAGAGAGAGAGAGAGAGAGAGAGAGAGTAGGTCATGTGAAAATATCTCAAAAATGAGATAAAGTGTGCGATAAGCACACCACCACCAATGTGCACAAATGCACAAGAACACTTAGAACAAATGTACACAAAGGTACAATAAAGAAACTCAAATGCACAAAGGCATACAAAATATAAAGAATTTTATTGAGAAGAATGGAGAACAAAAGCTCCAAGAAGTGAAGTTTACAAAGGGGGAACTCCCCTATTTATAAGAGGAAAAGGAGCCTTGGAGGGGCTCCACTAGCTGTTGGAGCCCCTCCAACGGTTAGAATTCTAACCGTTGGAGAGGCTCAACAGCTAGTGTTGAGCCCTCCAAGGTTGACTTTGAGTCAACAAAAATAAAGACAAAAAAGAAAAGAAAAAAAGAAACAAAAAGAAAAGCAAAAATACAAAAAGAATTACAACATATTCATAATTATGAATATGCGCAAAAAGAGAAAAGACTAAAATACCCTTGCGGGTTTTACAAGAAAAAAAGAAGCATATATATTTACATATATATATAAAGATAGATACATATACATATATACGTGATGTATATATGTATATGTATCTCTCTTTATATATATATGTAAATATTTACATAAAGAGATACATTTTAAGAGGTCATACCTCTTGGTCCTCTTCTTCTTCTTGCAAAAACCCGAGAGACATTGAGAACGAGAGAGCGAGAGAGAGAGAGGAGGGCATAGCTCTTCTTTTTCTTGCAAAAACCCGAGAGAGAGAGAGAGTGTGTGAAAAGGGGAAAAGGGGGAAATTAGGGCCCCTCTTTCCCTTTTTTATGTGTCGTTTGGTCAAGGCCCCAAAAAAAAACAGGACCGATCTAGGCGTAAGCCTAGGTGCTAAAATAGGGCCCCACCGCCCAAACCTAGTCACCCGGGTGGTGGGGCTGTGCCTAGGCGCCGCCTTTGACAACCAAGATTGTAGCATCATATTGCATTCATTGGCTCATGAGGGCTATGCTTGCCCTCAGTGCTCTCTCTTTCCAGATCAATGTTGTCTTGTTACATTGCATCATGTTCTAGGATCTGTTTCCCTGCATCATGAAGGGCATGGTTGAGAATAAATTATTAATAGGAATTGAAGCTGCATATGTTTCATTCTCCAAAATTCTTATTTATTAAGAAAACATTGGTATGCACTTTTGTTTGTTGCCCATCAAATTCTTCAAAGGGTTGAACTTCCAAAATGTGGTATTGTTTGCAATTAAGATCCCACATCCAAGCTTTATACGTTTCTGGTGGCTTGACCTGACTTTCCTTTTCAATGACCGGTAACTAACAAGAAAATATATTGTCTCCAGAATGGTTCTTGACTTGCTTTTGGGTATAATTTAGATGGTGAGTCCATCAGCATCATCAAGTGACTGCTGCGACAACTGAACCTTCTAAAGTTTTTGTTTTCATTTTTTTTAAATGCATAGAGCACATGGGTAATAAGAAATATTGTCAGTGATGTGCAATTGGGTTGCTAAATTTCTTTATGGCAAGATGGTGTAGATCTTTTTCTTAGAACATTCTCAAAAGAAATAATGAACTACCCCCCCCCCCCCCCCCCTTAACCCCAACAAAGGGATTAATATGTTGGAGATGAATCTGCCCAGGGGCTATTTCAACCATCATTTGTGCTGCTGTTCCTAGCTCCAAGATACTGAGTTTATCAAGGGGGAAGCTTTATGTTCAATTTTGGTACTGATAAACATTAAAGGTTTTGGATGTATGCGCAAGCAAGGCATGTTCCATGGGTAGCAGAAACAAGAGAGAATGTGGTCGAAGGATAAGGAATAAGGTAAAGAAACAGTCAAAGCTTTGTGCCCAGGGCTGTGATGATGTTGCTAGGTGCCAGAGGAAACCCGAGTGTTCTTGGATCATTTGAACTACGGTTATGTGCATGTACCATGTGTGTCATAATTCTGAGTCATGATCTTTTGAGGCCATAGTAACTAAATTTTGAGGAATGTAATGGCAATGAGTAACAAATAGGTCGGTCATTGTGGTAGATTGAAACACAAAACTAATGAAAATTGTAATTAAGACTTTGAGAGGATTGTTCTGAACTGAAAGAAGGCCCGGATAAGACTAAATGCTTCCGGAAACATTGGGGGAGCATGCATTTGGATTCTAAACTGTAAGATGTTTTGGCTTCCGCCATCTAAATTACTTTGAATTATCATTCTATCTTCAACACAGAGTATCTTTGAAACCACATTTTAATGTTTCAAAAATCTTTGAAGGTTTGGTATTAAAGGTAGAGGCCAACGTTGTTAAAAATGCGCCTCAAGGCGCAAAAAGTGCACCTTGCCCAAAGGTGAGGGTCCTTGTGCCTTGAGGCACATGTAAATAGCGTGTATGCCCTAAGCTGTACGCCTCATACACTATGAGGCGTACGCCGTAGGGTGAGGTGCGCCTCAGCTTGAGGCTCTCTCTGCTCTCACTCTCCCACTCTCTCTGTCTCTCCCTCTTGTTGTCTCTCGCTCTCCCTCTCTCTGCCGAAAGGAGGAAGAAGATACTCTCTCTCTCTCTCTCTCTCACCTCTCTTTCTCTCTCATGTCTCTCTCTCTTCGTTTGTCTCTCATCTCTCTCTCTTGATGTGGTGTTTAGTGAAGATAAATGGATTTTAGTGCTTTATTGAAGATAAATAGATTTTAGTGCCTTAGTGAAGATAAATGGATTTTGATGATTATGATAAATATTTGTGGTGATCCTTTTGATGTTGTGTTTAGTGAAGATAAATGGATTTTAGTGCTTTAAATTAGGGTCTTTTGTGTGTTTGTTAATATTCTTGCATTCTTTTGTGTGTTTGTTAATTTCTTGGCATTCTATTGCGTATATACATGCAAAAAATGTGTTGACTCACCCTTTTGATAGTGTTTGATGAAGATAAATAGATTTTAGGGCTTTAAATTAGGGGCTTTTGTGTGTTTATCAAGGTTGTAAGTAGCGTATCGTTACCTGTATCAGTTGACCCAATACTAACACCGTATCGTATTCTATCATATCGTAAACGTATCATAATTTTTTAATAAAAAAATTAAAAAAACAAGAAAATAAAAAAAAATCAGTAAGAATTCTAAAAAAATCATATCACATGAATTAATGATGAATTGTAGAAATTACATTTACATACATAAAATTACATACAAAGCATTTATGTCTCTATTACATACCACAAGAGTCATACTTTCATATTACATAAACAAAAACATCTCACAAGAATAAGTTTTTTAATAAAGCATGAATACATGATACATCAATAATGAGGTCTTCATCATCTACTTCTTGTGCTCCTTCCATGTTAATCCACTGAATGTCCTCATCACTCAAAAGAGCCTATGCTTTTTCAACCCATGCATCCAATTCATCAAAATGTTCCAAACTTGCGGGATCGAATTGCACTTTGTACCTCCTTGCTGATAACTTTTCAATTTGTCTAAAAGATGACATGAAAAAATTAAAATTAGTTGAGTTTTGAATAAAAATGACAAATAAGCTTTACAATTTTATATACCTTTGCCTCAGTTGTAAGTTGTAGTGAACGTAGACGAGGTCATTGAGTCTTTTGTGCTCCAATCTATTTCTTCTTTTGGTATGGATTTGCTCGAACACACTCCAGTTTTTCTCGCATTCACTTGCACTACATGTTTGACTTAGAATGCGAATGACAACTCTCAAATTTGAATATTTACTTCCAAACCTAGCCCACCACATGTCTGAAAAAAAGCAAGAAAATGAGAAATCAATTATAAGACAATAACAAATATACAATCATATAAAACATTATAAGTAAATAGGAATTTGAAATTAAAATTGAAATAGACAAAATAAATTACCTGGACGCATTGTGGCATGGTTTCACACTGCTGCAGGTCTCCCCATATCATACAATGCATTATCATAAGTTTTCATTTCCTTATTAATTTGATCTTAAATGCTATAATCAGGGTTCAACCCAAGGTTGCCTGACTAGGAAGCGGAAGCGAGAAGCGATACATTTTGAAATGTATAGAAAGCGAGAAACAAAGAATAAAAAAAAGCAATATAAGAATTGAGTAGAAGTCAAAATGAAATGCAAATAAAAACTAAAATAAATGTGATTATTCTTAAATTTCATGATTTTTAACTATAATAATTAAAATTTTAACAAAATAAAAAAAAGATGACTGCCAATTTAGAGAAAGCACATGGAAGTGAGTGAGAAGCTTGAGAGAAAACACGTAAAAAACATAAAAAGTAAAGTGAGAACATATTAGAAGAATAGATAAAGCGTGTGGAAAGCATAGGATAAGAGAGATTCTTATCAAGTTTCGGAAGATCACGCTTCTGAAGTGAGTTTTCGAGAAACGATTTTCACTTATCTAACAAACTTTCGGTAACTCTGGTTCAACCTTTCGATGCAATCCAAAAGTCCCTTGTTGACTTCCCTGTCCATTTTAAAAGTTGGGGAATATCTAAATACAATATTTAAATAATATGTCGTAACATGAAGATGTTGTTGAAGTTGCCCAGTCTACCTATGATCAATGATATTTCATATAGTTTTGTAGAATTTTTTCTTCCCCTTCAAATTATCTTTAATGACCGTTTTTGCCTTATCCATAGCCCCATGGAGATAACGGTCTGTCTGTACTGTCAACCAATCGAAGCACCTTCACCAAAGGTAAAGTTATTCTCAATAACTTCATGCATGAATCCCAGATTAACTTATGAATACAATATCTACAATTTCTTTTGGCTTTCTTTTTTGTGCACGGGGATATGCACTCCACTCATCTTATGAAAATATTTGTTTTAGTGGTTTTATTTTTTACTAAACTTTGCATTGTAAAAAAATTCGTAGCAAATCTAGTAACTGCATTATGAATCAACTCAGCACCACTAGTGTACTTTTTCATTAGGCTCAAAACCCATACATGATTGTAAATAAATTTAATAATTTCTTGGTAGCATTCAACTGTCTGATGTACCTCATCCATGCTGCCAATGTCCTCAAGCATGAGGTCTATGTAATAAGCACACAGGGTCCAAAAGAATGACCCAAAAAATTCTGCCAATTTTTTACCTATTGCTTTATAATTTGCTACATTATCAGTAATGAATTGTAAAATGTTTTGATGTTGAACCTCTTTCACAACTTGGTAAAAAATCTTCAACAATGCATCTGCTGTATTGGGCATATCAGACAAATCAATTGATTTCAAAAACATGGTTCCTTTGGGGCAATAGCCAAGAAAATTATCAAGGTTCTTGACTTGCTATCTGTCCACCCATCTGCCATGATGCTACACTCAGTCTCTCTCCGTGACTGCTTCATCTCATCACAATAAGCCTTTAATTCATTCGCATTAGCATTTAAAATATTTTCTCTTAAAACATGATATAAAGGTATCTTGTATCTAGGCCCGATACTGGTTATGGCATTTTTCATGGCCTGAAAACTATGTCACAGGGATTCGGCTAGGAGGGTGCCGCACCCGCGTCGACGCGACTCGACGCGGGTGCGGGTGCCGCACCGGGTGCGGTCAACTCGATCCTGGGTGCGTTGACCGCACCCAGGATCATTAATGTCCATTTTTAAAAAAAAAAATTGCCCAAATGGGCTTCAAATTTTTTTTTAAAAAACTTTATGCTAGTCTGTTAGCTGCTGACAGACTAGCATAAAGTAAGTTTTTCACGCACAGCTGCTGTCAGCACAGCTGCTGACAGCTGCAAAGTTTAAAAAAAAAACCCCCGCCTATTCCCCAACCCCCTTTTTATATATATATATATATATTACTTATTACATTTTTGCCCCTGCCGCAGCCCCGCACCCGGGTTTTTTGGAAGTGCCGAATCCCCGCACCCGCACCCGCGCCCGCACCCTCACCCATGTGACATAGCCTGAAAATTAAACGAGTTTGCCACATTTAAAGGAATGCAGGTATCATAAAACCATCTCTCAATTGCGACATTCGTTTGCTCGACTAAATGCTAAGGAGTTATAGCAGTACGAATGTTGTATTGCACCTCAAGAGTAGTCATAGGAGGGGAAAGACTCCTAATAGAGCCTCTAGCTCTACCTCCTGGTCCTCCTCTTGAAGAACTCCCCCTTCCTCTTCTTTCTTCTCATATTTTTTTGTGCCCGCTACAGCAGTCACGACACTACTAATGGCACCAGTCACAACTTTTGCCTTCGTAGTAAAACTTCTAATCCTATGTTATGAGCTGTAGGATTAGAAGTAGGGAGCTCATGTTCGTAATACACATCTTCCAAGGGTTTCACATACCTCATTTTTGCCTTATTCATCTCTCTTTCTTGTCTTTTTTCTCTCAAATTATCAAGTAATTGTTGGCATTGCCATTTTACGACATCCAACAAATTTTTTTCACGTGCATGTTTGCACATTATAATGTGTCCCTTGAACCTAGAGATACCACCCGAAAAACTATTTTGACAATAATTGCACTTGATTTTTAATCGGTTTTCACTCATTACTTGAGTGCCCCATTGCCATGCCGGATCTTTCGATGCCATTTTCGCCAAAAAATACTTAATAACAAGCAAAAAATAAGGATTTTTTTTACCTTAACCCACTTCCTTGATTGAAAAAATGGGTGAAAACGCACTCTTGAGAAAATCGCAAAAGTTTTCTCCGTTGTGCACGAATTGGTCTCCAAATCAATCTCACGGAACCTAGGGTGCATGGGTTCCCTTCCAACAACCTTTACAGTGTAGAAGTCGGCCTTTAAGAGGCCTTTTAAACCCAAAACGAAAAGGTAATGATTTTGGGTCTTTTTAAGTGCGCCAGACCCGTATTGTACGATACTGGGTCCCGGTACGAGTACGCGATACGAGTGTGTATCGTATCGTTAGACCAAAAAGTTACGATATAAACAACCTTGGTGTTTGTTAATATTTTTGCATGCTTTTGTATGTTAATTTTTTGGCATTTTATTGCGTATATACATGCAAAAATGTGTTGGCTTACCTTTTTGTTATAGTGTTAGGTTAAAATAAATGAATTTTAAGGCTTTAAATTAGGGGCTTTGTGTGTTTGTTAATATTCTTGCATTATTTTGTGTGTTTGTTATTTTTTTGGCATTCTATTGCGTATATACATGCAAAAATGTGTTGGCTGACCCTTTTGATATAGTGTTTGGTGAAGATAAATGGGTTTTTGGCATTTCTCTTATTTATTTGTATTTGTAGATACTTTTTAAAGTTTTTTTAAGTTTTCAAAAAACATAAATTTTGAGGCTTATGCTTTACGCCTCGAGTCTTACACCTCACCTCTGTTTTTGGTGGAGCACTACGCTAAGCTTCAATTTTTTTCACAACATTAGTAGAGGCAATTCTAGAGAAGAAATTTTTTATACAGAACTCCCTGTTTTCTTTTGATGTCCAATGAGATTTAAGAGAGATTGACCCTTTCTACTGTGTATCTGCAGATCAACGGTTCTCTTGCTCGAAGGGCAATCAAGGATCTCATGGCCAGAGGTTCGATCAGAATGATTTCTTCTCATTCAAGCCAGCAAATTTACACAAGAGCAACAAATGCCTAGTCTTTCTGCAAGTGTTGATATCGTAGATTGTTTCTAATGACACGCTCTGAAATACTGTTTTTGTCCTATTCTGAAATCATCTAAAAACTATTCCTTTCCTGGCATGCTTTTGGTGGACGGATTCACCTCTCTTGTTTAAGTAGATGCTTCATAGGCAATGAACATGTTGGCGATGATAATTTTAGCTTTTTGCTTTATCTTTCCTGCCAACGGGCTTTTCTTTTTTTGCAATTTCTTTGTTTGATTGTTTGGTATATTGCAGTGTTGCCACACTATCCCTGCTTTTTTGTTTCAAATAGGAAAATTATTTATCCTCTGGTTAGTTACCAGGCCACATCTTGTTGTGCTGCAATGGGTGGTGACTGGTGCAATGATTTTTTCCTCCAAATCTCCCATCTTTTTTCTTTATTCTCAAAAGATCCCATGTTGTACATGTGGCAACACAGGATGCTGTTTTGATTATTTAATTCTATCGGAAGTCACCACATCAGCAATTTTTTTAAAACCAAGTATCTGCAGTCACCATATCAGTAGTTTTTACATGCTTAGTGTCCAAGTCCTCATGGTGGCACCTTTGTGAGCTGTTTGGTTGCACCCGCCTTTCTTTAAAATTTGGGAGAATCTGGGATACTTGTATGGCATAAGGCAATATCCCAGCTTATACCAGTTTTGAGGATAAAGATGATTGTCTCATGGTGATCCTTCACACACCTCTTGCTGCCTGTGAATGCACACTTTTAGTGTGCCGCTGCACCTGATCACCCTCCATTGTTTCTTGGGCCCCATAACTGATCGGCCCTATCTCCAAGATGGAGGGTGATCAAGTGTAGTGGCACACTAAAGACATGCAATCACATTGCACCTGATCTTTTTCCCTTTTTCCATCCACATTATGTATAAGACTGCTCCGTAGCAGACTTTACTCTCTGCGAGTTGGATCCATCTATTATGCCCCAATGTGGCACTTTCGACTGCAAAGCCAACAATTGTTTATTTTCTTGAATTAGTTCGTTCTTGTTTAGAATGGGCGTGACGGTTAATCTCTCTAAGCATCCTAGAGTCGTGGGAGCTTGGTTGTGACACGCTTTGTGGTTTGTAGTCATGCTCTTCAATGTCTTATAACTCCTTATTAATGTGGAATAATGCTATTAAATTTGATGTAATTTAGTATTTAGGGACGTTTGTTTGATTTTGATTTGTCATTCTTTGACCCAAATGAAACAATGATTCTCATTGGCTTCATTCTCTCATGTTTGATTTGCGTTCACATGGTGGGCGGTTCGCATGGTGGGTGGCGAAGCAACTGTCTCCTTAGTGTTATGTCCGACAAGAAATGGAACTAGAAAATGATTGTACTGTCTTTGCAAAATGATGCACTTCCCGAAATACCTACCACTTTGATAAAATCTCTTGCATATCCAAAATTGGCGATGCTCAACTTTTTTAGGTATTTTTGCCCTTCGCACATGAACTTGTTGTGGTTCGCATGATATATATATATATATATATAGGTAAAATGTAAGAAGTTCACAACCTTTCAATAATAAAGAGATTTTGCTAACATCCATATGTATAATATTACATTTGCAAATACAGTACCACTTTCATGAATATCACTTATAAAACCTCAAGTAAATATTTCTCGAGAAGCTCCACAAATGTGTGTGACATTTACATATACCTAGTCTGAATGTTCCTAATGTTCGTACCCTGATGCTATCTCCGCAAATACAATACGACCTTTGCGAATATAACTTGCAAACCTCTTTTAACTAAATACTCCTTAGGAAGGTCTACAAATATGAGCTGACATTCACAAATATCTGTTGTGAATGTCCCCACTCATTTGCGAACATCCTCGTAACGTTCGCAAGATGATTTGCGAATATTTTTTGTGTGCGGATCTTGTGCCTTATTTGAAGACTTTCTGAATATTCACACATTGGACATGAGATTCATAATTTTTTTCAGGACTTAAATATGAATCTTCCTTTGTTTTTGTGAATGTCCATGTGAGCATTAACAACAACACTTCATTTTTTAAAAGCAATAGTTTGCATTTTAGGGCTTTTTTATGGTCCCCAACCCCCTTTTGCCTAATTATGTTTCTCCTGGCAAAAATTTTTTGGCGATTATTTTTTAACAAAATTCTCCAGCACTTTGCTTGCTCTTTGTCGCACGGTAGCACTTTATCGGTGATTTTTTTAGTGTTTGAGGCATCATCAATGGCGATATATTCTAGTAAGCACATCTTTAACGAATAGATTAGCTAATTTTTGAAATTTTTGGCATGAATAAGTTATTTTAACTGAACATTGTCATGAATCAATTATTTTGTAAAAGAATTGCATGGTTCTCAAGTTATCTTTGCATGTTCAATAGTCTACTCATTTGCATGTTTTACTTTGTTTCCTTAACTTGGTATGCCTTCATTTTCACGTAGTTGTTTATCTGATGTGGTTATGAGCTTTACTCTACAAAAAAATTTGTATTTTAGTGCATTGTTTTTCCTTGGTCATTAAATTTTTTGAATATAATTGGTTATGAGAAGTGACCGACAAATTTTGAACATCTTCATGTTTAAGAGCATGTACTTTGTCATGAAACCCCTTATGAGAAAATTGAAATGAGGAAGAGTTTATGAAAGTTGGTAAATGGTTCTTGGTACGATCTTGTTTTACATAATTGAAACCATAGTGAACCAATCAATGCTACAATCTTTTTTATTTTTTATTATTTTTTAACATTTTCTTTTTTGTTTAGTATAAATTATTTTTATCCCTAGTGTTTCATGATCATCAGATATTATACATATTGCTATTAACACATATCTTTTGTGATGATTGTATTATATCTAAAAAAGAAAATACAAAAGAAAAGTATATCTATTATGAACATTTTGTCTCCATTTTAATGAATATCTATTGTTTGCTTCATCTTCCTTGTGAGCTTTTATTTTCTTCTGGCATTTTCATCTTGCGAATAAAAGAGAAAAAATAAACTAAAAGAGATTCTTGTAATGTATATGATTAGGCATCTGCAATATTTGATGTTATTTTTAATGTAAAGAGTTGATATCTACTTTTGTTAGTTGCTATGAAAATAATTTTTTAATCACTAGTTTGTCCATTTTGTTTGTGTAGAAAATTCTTTAGCTATTGATTATAAAATGATGATTTAAGAAACTGTCATGGAGACAACAACACCTACTGATGGAATAGAGTAGATAGAGGAAAACAAAAATTACCCAATGATTGTTTAACACTTAAAAATCTCCTATTTCTAGTCATACTTCTAGTTTGACCTCTTACCGATTTTAGTCCCAATTCATGTTGTGTCGTTAACTGAAAAAGCAATCTTTCTGACGATACATAGATTTGTCGTCAACAATAAAAACAATCTTCCTGATGACACATGGATTTGTCGTTGGCAACACAAGCAGGTTTTCTGACAACACGGGGTTTGTTGTCAACCATGAAGATAGTTTTACTGACAACACAAATTATGGTCAGCGAATCTTTAACGACACATGATGTGTCGTCACCAATTGATTTTTGGGATATCTCCTTCCCTCCAAAAGGGAGCCTCTTCATAGTCATTTTATGTCTTTCATGTATTTTATGCAATTCATTTCATATATTTCATGCATTCTATGCAAGTTTATTATATGCATCTCATGCATTCCAGGCATTTTATATTGCATCTCATGCATTTTATGCATTGTCCTTGCAATTGTGAACACTACTTGAAACAAGGTACTAGCTTTGTTCTCAGTCCAATTTCATTTGGCAAGACCTCTGCCTATATAGACATGCATCACAGAGAGACCCTTGTGTTGAGCTACGTACATGTCTTTAGCTATCATCTTGCAATGTTAACCATCTATGTCTTGGTCTTATACAAATATTTCTTTTAAAAATACTTTATCAGATCCAATCTTTCACACTTTTGCAAAACCGGTGTGTCTACTTCTTTGTTACTGATCAAGCTTCACATACTCGATAACAAAGAGGGGCATATGTAGACACCCCACTTTAGATCAAGACATTTCATACATCAAAAAACCTAGGTTGTTGATTTCAATCCTATTTTTGACCCTCGAAACAACTTTTCTATGGTTTTTTATCAAAAAGAAAATAAAAGTAGAAGATGTTAGCTTTCCAACAAGCCAAAAATTAAGTCGCCCTAACATCTGGATCAAAAGTTATAGCTAAAACAAGTTCTTAGGAGGTAAGCATTTCCATAATTGTTATCAGCCATAAGCTCTTTTTGTGTTTGTCGTTAGGACACATGTATCTGTCGTCAGGATCTTATCAACCCCATGAAGTGTCATCAACTTCTCATGCTAACGACACTCAACGATTGTCGTCAGCCTATATGTCATCAACAAATTTTTATCTATTGTCAGCCTATCTATCAGCAACATTTGTCGCCAACCTCAAGACACGTGCCAAATGGAAAACCATCTAGATCCTTATCTCTTCACTCTCTTTCCAAACCGAGAAAGGAATATTTTGAAGCATAAACCACCTGACTAATCTCATCCCTTGAGTCACTCAGACCAATCGTGTTGAGCCACTAGAAAGTCAGCCAATAGGAACCCTCCACATCAACTTTGGATGGATATGAAAATATGGATTCTAAGCCCTTGAAAAGCGCATCTAGACCCACCCAAAAAACTATAAATAGGGGGCCTCTCTCCTTATTTCAACATCTGAAAATTTAGAGTTCGAGCCCTAGCTATATCCTTATTCTGTCAAAATCCTGACACAACTAAACATAGCCTTCCTAGTCTAGTTGAGCCTATCTAGCCTATCCTATGACCTAGATCCCCTATCCCAAGCCCAAGTGTTGTCTGTCCTCTTTCTTGCTCGTCAACAATGTAGAAAGGACTATCCAAGTTTGAGGTGAGATTCAATGTATTTTATTATTCATTTTGTTCATTTATTGCATTCTTGCAAGTTTAGATTTGCTAACTTTCATATATTGTGTTTGTTTCTACCTTTTTTCAAGTTTTGGTGGCCAATGCCACCGAACTTGCTTTTTTCTTAGGATTTGCGTACGAGGTACGTGCACTCAAGCTGAAGACCCACCAATGAAGATTTTGAACTCCTGGTGCGGCTGATCCCTGCTCAACGGAGGAGGAAAGACAAACAACCTTGCATAACGAACCCTCCAACTCTCAAATTCGGATATGATTTTCAGACTGCCTTTCTAAAAACTTTCTTGTGAAAACCCTTCTTTTTGTTTTCAAAAATTTGAAGATTCGCATATCACAAGCTTGTAGTGATGCAACATCCATGAATAGTCCACCACCTAACATGTCATCATTCTCCATGAGGCAATCAAGTAAAGGAAAGTGCAAAAATCACAGTGATGATCATATCACAGACATGCTAGACAACAATTCTATGTATGTTCAGACAATCCGTAGTGAATCCCTTACCAACTGACATCAAAATGTAGTGTTTTATTAAAAGAAATATTGGATAATGGTCTGATTAATAGTCTCATATGCATAAAATCATTAGACCTATTGGTAGCCTTGACAATGCAATTATATTCCTGAACTCAGATCCATAGGCTAGGGTCGAGTGGTTGGACTATAAATTGTCCCTCAATAATTGGGTATGCATTTGCGTAAGTTATTATATATATTGTTCTTCTTGATTATGCTTGATTCATGTTTATGTTGATTGTTTAATGTTGTCATTGTGTTAAATATTCAATATTGTTATAGGCATGTTATGACCATGTTGATGCAAATTGTGTATATTAATGTTGATGGACATGTACATATTCTTATAACTTGATATTTAATTTTTAGTTCTTGTGCTTGTTAAATATTCAATATTGAAATGTTGCATGTTTCCCCGAAGGGGTTTGGCGTAGTGGGATGGGGCCTAGGCCTTTAATCATGCGGTTTAGGTTCAAATCTCATGGGTGTCATCCCTTGCGCAAGACAAAGTATGGTGACACCCTAGAGATGAGGGGTAAGCCCACGTCGTTTTATGATGCCTAGACAATGATCGTAAGTACGATAAGTAGAGTCAGTACAACCAGGTCTCTAATCCTGGGGGTAGTTTTTTGTAGAAATACAAAAAAAATGTGGTATGTTATCACTGAGTTAAATGTTAAATATTGAAATGTTATATGTTATAACCATATTGATTGTAGATTCTTATAACTTGATATATACTTCTTAGTCCTTGTACATGTTATTCATTTTTATTGCATGATTTATGTATGAAAAAATATAATGACTCCTTAAGAAAAACTTTTTACTTACTATGGTGGTGATGATTATATCCATACATAGTTTGAGAATGACAAATATGGTAATAGTTGATGATTCCATACATAGGGGTCAAAATTTCATGCGTGACTATGTGCTTGGTCACCGACAAAATTGTTTTGACTTTTTACGCATGAAAAAAGACATACATATTATGCAACTCTTTGTAATAATGAATTATTGCAGGATGTCGGTGATGTAGCTGTCAAAGAATAAGTTATAAATTTTTATTAACACTGGGACACAATGAGAGAAATAAAGCACTGCAACGTGTGTTCCAATATTTAGGACAAACAATTAACAAGCATTTTAATTTGGTATTAGACACAATACTTAGCATTGGACAACATTTCATAGGTTGATGCATTGATAAAATTATGAGAGAATCGAGATTCTACCCATAATTTAAGGCAATTTTGCATCTTCAACACTTGCACTAGGATTTACATATTGAACCCACCCACCCACATAGGTATATATATATATATATATATATATATATATATGTGTGTGTGTGTGTGTGTGTGTGTGTGTGTGTGTGTGTAGTAACTTGCATTTATATTGTTTATGATAGAATTGTTTAAGGGCTATAGATGAAACTCATATTTCTATACATGTATCACAGGGAGAACAAATGAGGTTTTGAAATATAAAAGGGTGGTTGTCTCAAAATGTCCTTGTTGTGGTGAGGTTTGACATGTGATTTCACTATGTGTTTGGTGGTTGGGAAGGAAGCACAACTGATGCAAAAGTGTTGTACAATGCACTTGATGATCCTAACCATCGTCTATTGATACCTGAAGGTAAGTAAATATATATTATGTATATAATTTACAATGACTAAGATTTTTTGCTAAGCTAAACTAAATGTGTGTATATAGGCAAATATTATCTTGCAAATGGTGGATAGCAAAGCATTGTTGAGCTTTTAACTCCGCATAAAGGGTATCATTATCACTTGTCAAAATTTAAGGGATATAGATGAAACACATATTCTTATACATGTATCACGGGGAGAACAAATGAGGTTTTAAAATATAAAATGATGGTTGTCACAAAATGTCCTTGTTGTGGTGAGGTTTGACATGTGATTTCACTATGTGCTTGCTGGTTGAGAAGGAAGCACAACCAATGCAAAAGTGATGTACAATGCACTTGATGATCCTCACCATCCTCTATTGATACCTGAAGGTAAGTAAATATATATTATGTATATAATTTACAATGACTAAGATTTTTTGCCAAGCTAAACCAAATGTGTGTATGTAGGCAAATATTATCTTGCAAAATGGTGGATACCAAAACATTGTTGAGTTTTTAACTCCGCACAAAGGGTATCGTTATCACTTGTCAGAATTTAATGCACCCAATGCAAAATCAATCGACAAACCACAAGAATTATACAATTATATATACTCCTCATTACAAACAATAATAAAATATGTATTTGGTTTGCTAAAAGCTCAATTTTCAATTTTAAAGTGTCAAGTACAATATTTAGTTTCCACTCATGTTAAAATTGGTCACGTGATATACATATTACATAATTTTATATTAGAAAAGAACCCAGACACCGAACAATTCACAATTGAAAATGATAATCATATCATACTTCAACCTCAATCTGAGAAAAATATAAGACAACTAGTTAATCGTGGTAGTAACAAGAATTTGAGATATGTAATAACAACTCAAATGTGGAATGATTGGATACACAGAAAGTATATTTGATGGCTTTATTACTTGTTCATTGAGTTTAATGATTGCAGTTTCATGATTAACAAAAATATTTTAATAAAATATATATTTTATGTGTGTGATTGATAACATTATATGGTTAACTTATATTTGAATGAATGATTGTATGAGCAGATTCATTTTGAATGAAAGAAATGAATGTATGAGCATGTTCATTTTGGAATGAACAAATGTATGAATATGTTTATTTTGGAATGAATTAATGTATCAACAAGTTAATTTTTGAATGAATGAAATGAACGAATGTATAAGCATGTTCATTTTGAATGAATGAATATATGTATGGGCAAGTTTATTTTTTAATGAAGGTATAATTATGTTTATTTTTTAATAAATAAATAAATAAATAATTGTATAATCATGTTCATTTTGAATATATGCATATAGATCTAATTTGATATCCATATTTTAGGGCAAAAATTCATATTTTTTTTAAATGCGTTCATAATTGCATCCAATGTGATACTCATTATAACATTTGTATATCAAAAATATGATTGCCTATTGTTTTATATAAGTTATATACTTTTAGATCCAATTCAATATCCATATTCATGGCTAAAACCCATAATAAACATGTCAAATATGGTGGGGAGAATTGGGTCGTATGATTTAAAATGAAGCTATCCGACCCATTATCCATGTGTGTCCCAAGTTGTTTGCACATCATAAATTAAACACCAGACATAAAAACACAATTTCTGTATACAGTCAAAACAAACACTGGACAGAGTACAGTTACAGAACAGACAAAACTGTTCTGTTCAATCTTGGACAAGCCATCAAACACACCCTAAGGTGCATTTGAGATGACACACAAAACCTGATTAAAAACAGTGTTAACTTGATTTAATTTTTAAAACTGGGATTCGTCACCCGTTTGGGTGTCACACAAGTTGAAAATGGATTCAGGTTCGATACTATTCTAAACATTGCTGCAAACTTCTATTGAGGTGTTTTTTGCCAAAGAAAGTGTTTAAAGCAATGTATGTTGGTGCTTGTGGCTGCACAATTCACAAGTGCTTGCGTGCATTGCATGAGCTCGACATGTAGACCAACCCAACCCAACCCAATCCTCAATAAGATCATGACGTCCTTGACTTATTGTTCCCTTGTAGGCCCTCCTATACGTTCTTGGTATGGATCACTCACTTTACAACCAAAGCTTGAGTATCTAGATGGAGGGGCCCATCAGGGATGTAAACGGGTTCTACTCCGGTTTGGATGCAGGCACTTTTTTAGGTGCAACCTAATCAAATTAGGTCTGAGCTGCTCATGATTCGGCTCATGTTTGGACTCGTAAAATCGGTTCGGAAAGCTGGATATGAACAATAGGTGCTCGGTAGGTAATAAGAAATTTATTTCAAATATATTTTATTTGTAATCCTATTTCTTTCAGCTCTAAAACAATGTGTTTTTTTGCTGGTGAGCTTCTGGGCACATGGCACCATCCAATGAGCTGAGTACTTTGCTAGGTACTCACCCGATCAGGCCTCCGATCACCATTGAACCATGTTCAAAGTAGCCACCTATTGTTTAGATGAGCTTGACATGCTGGAGGTATCATTTAAACTATGACACGTAAATTCATAGGAATGTGGGAATATAACATAATAAAATTAACATCCCCTCCGATGCTATATCTATGTACCTTCCATAGCCACGATGTAGAACCGTGTATCCAAACATGCCATGACAATTTCATACGGAAGAAGTGAAGATCAATTGGCATACATATTTACCAAAGCCATTGGAAATTTGAAGTTCTTAACAATTCTTAACAAGTTAAGTACTATAAATAACTGCATATCAACTTGAGGTAGAAATTGCCAAGGCGACTAAGGACAGCCAGTCGCCCCAAAGGGGTTTGGCGTAGTGGGATGGGGCCTAGGCCACTAGGCAGGCAGTCTAGGTTTAAATTCTAAAAAATGATCATATTGGACGATAAATATGATGCATTTCTCTAAAAATCCTATAATTTTTGTTATCTTTTTATGTCCAAAATCATAAATATTGGGGGTTAAAAAGTCTTTATTATCATTTGCACATGTAGTTAATATATGCGAATTTTCTCTCATATAAGTGACTTTTCTACAGAACAATCTTTGTTTTCAAATATGTATCTTTTCGATCTGATATTGAAAACTTACATGTTTAGTCATTGAAAAACTGACAAAGATTATAATTTTCCTGTTTTGAGTCAAAACTAAAAAACCCTCTAGGGTTTATGTTCATGAGTTCCTAAAACAAGAGATGAACAAGTGTGGTTGCACATTTTCTGTCTGCTCTATGTTATTTTCTTGCCAACAACATCCAAAAATCTAGAAAAATAGTAAAAAGAACAGAGATAGATCGGGAAACGCCACCAAAATAGCCTTGATCTGATGAGTTGTTGGGGAGAAACGTCCTCTAAAAAATATTTTTTGGATATATTGCATCATATAACTAAAAAATAGATTTACACAATTTTTTTTGCATGGATGAAGAGAGCCACATATATTTTATGCATGAATTAGGAGGCCCACATATATTTTATGCAAGGATGAGGAGATCTGCATATATTTTATGCATGGATGATGAAGCCCACATATATTTTATGCGAGGATGATGAGGTTTACATATATTTTATGCGAGGATGAGGTGATCCATATTTTATACGAGGATGAGGAGGTCCGCATGTATTTTATGCGAGGATGAGGAGGTTCGCATATATCTTTGTGCAAGGATGAGGTGATCTACATATATTTTATGTGAGAATGAGGAGGTCTGCATATATTTTATACGAGGATGAGGAGGTCTACATATATTTTTGTACGAGGATGAGATGATCCACATATATTTTATGCGAGGATGAGGAAGTCTGCATATATTTTATACGAGGATGAGAAGGTATGCATATATTTTTGTGCAAGGATGAGATGGTCCACATATATTTTATGCGAGGATGAAGCAGTCCACATATATTTTATGTGATCTTAGTGAGGTCGGTAGTCCACATATATTTTATGCAAGGATGAAGAGGTTCACATATATTTTATGCGGACTTAGTGTGGTCCACAAAAAAAATTGTGTGAACATACCTTTTAGTTAATGGGTGTGATACATCCGAAAAGTTGATCTTTCATAGGACGTTTATCCCAAATTGCTCATCAGATCAAGACAATCTTGGTGGAGTTGAAAAAAGTTAACAATCTGATCTGTCTATTCTTTTTTATTGTTTTCTGAATTTTTGGTAGAGGTAGCTAAAAAATCATGCAAATTCTTAATTTTTTGAGTTAAAAATCAGTAGTAAATTTTGTCACATAGAAAATTTGCATATCTCAGTTGGTCAACACATCCAAAGGTTTAAATGTTCATTTTAACACCCAACATTTGTGATTTTGTACATTGAGAAAATAACAAAAAATATAGTTTTTTAGAGATTCATGTCTAATTAATCGTACAATATAATCGTTTTTCGTTTAAATCTCATGGGCAGCATGGAGACTCCATGAGGGCAAGAGGTAAGCCCACAAAGTTTTACGCTGCCAGATCAACGACCATAAGTACGACTGATAGAGCCAGCACGACTAGGTCTCTGATCTTGTGTGTGGTTTCTTATGTAAATATAAAAAAAAAACTAAGGACAGCCAGTCAGCCATCATCCCTTTGATACATATCGTGACTGCGAGTACTCCTGGCATTGCGGTAGATTTTCACTATTGCAGCAGCACACAACAACTTGTGATGGCTCCTCTAGGCACATTTGTCAAACTTTTTTTTTGATATTCACACGCACAGACCACCCTCTGGATCAAAGACCTAGCTGTGCTACCTTTGCCTGTCGGACCTACGGTTGTTGCCCTAGCAGCATAAAACTCCATGGGCTTTGCCCCCAAGAAAGTCTTCATACTTTGACTTGAACAAGGGGTGGCCCATGAAATTTGAACCTAGACTGCCTAGCGGGGTAGGTCTAAGTGCCATCCCACTGCGCCAAACCCCCTTTGGGGCAAACACATATTGCAAACTTACCTTGTGAGATTTCATCATGGCAACCTCACATCACACCTGTCATCTTTCTCTTGTTGACCAAGTCAACGCGGCTGCTCCTTATTGCTGCTCTCTTTGCTGTAAGAGAACACACATGTTTAAGTTTAACGGGTTAAGGTTTGCTATAGGCAAATTGCAAATACAATCAACTTAGCGTATCTTACTTTTTTTTTTTTATTTCTTTTTGTCACATCTAACGCTGTAGGCGCATTTTATTTGGTGGGAATCAGCTTTTGGATGGCTCGAATTTGACTTTTATATATGTTTTTCCAGTGATCTAAAAATTGGCTGATATGAACTTTTTGATTTTTTTTTTATTAAAAAAAAATCATGTATACCGAAAAAACATTATCCAAGGATTGATTTCTACTGAGTAGACTAAGCTGTAAGTACAATTGAGCAAATATAAATCCATATATAACTCTTGGAGAAGACACTAAAAAGATTAAGCTGCTTTCTGTAGGCTGTATAGTGTTAAATATTTGCCTTCTTATTCTCTCTCTCTCTCTCTCTCCATTGGTTACTAATAAAAGTTGACGGCGAAATATATACACAAAAATAAATAAATTAATATTTTAAGATATAAGCTAAAATAAAAATTAGTAAAAGATATGCACTACTTGTCTGGTAGATGCAGCTAGTGCACGTAAGCTTGTGTTGAGACCTTGCTAGTTCAAAACCCAATGGTACAGCTGCATAACTGGTAGGGGGGTCTGCCTAACTAGGGATGGCAGTGAACTGGGGTGGGGGCTGGGGATAAGGTCTCCACCTTTGCCCCCATCTCAAAATCCTGCCCTCCATCCCTGCACAGGTTTTGATTTTAACCTTCATTCCCGTTTCATGTCCTCCATCCTCTGTCCAAATGGGACAGAACCCCGTTTCTCCTCAGTCCACTGCCATCCTTAAAGAAGGATCGGGGATGGGGACAAGGCAGGGCAGAGATCGAGATGGGGACGGAGCAGGGCAGGGGAAAGCGTAAGTTCATCCCCGCCTCCATCCCTGGGTTTTGATTTTAACTTCCATCCCCGCCTCTATCTCTGTTTCATGTCCTCCATCCCCAGTCCAAACTGGGCAAGGCGGCCTGTCCACTGCCATCCCTGTACCTAACCCCTGCTTGTCTTTAGAAAAAAAAATTAGTGAAAGATATGCCTACTTTAGACATGTCAAGGTCTTGTTTCAAATGTAGGTCTACATAAAATACTTTTTTTTTTTTACTTTCCAAAGAAAGAATTTAAATTAGGATAAATATTTGCTAGTGTATTGCATGTGCAAACTAGTTAGAAAATCATAGATGCTTCCAGCATGGTTTGTTTGCTATGACAGCTTTTTGATTTTTTTTTTTTATGTAAAACTATGATTTTTTGAGCCATGAATTTTGGTGCATCAAGAGCCGTTGATTTGGAATTTACATGTTGTAAAAGCATCCAAAACCTGCTTATGATTTTTTTATGTAAAACGATGTAGATGGTTAGACCTAAAAAAAAAAAGAGAAAAAGTGTGAGAGAGACTGTTTTGTACTACATTGCATAACAAAACAAAGACGAGTCTGTTTAAGCGCAACAAACGACGACGGACAGACAATCGTTTCTGTAATTATTGTCTCCCACCAACCCCCCTCGGCCGAATTCAGTTTGAATTACAGCCGTTAACTACTCTAGCCCAATAAAGATCTGCCACGTGTTACAATGCGCACCATCGAGCAAGCGTCGCCCTGTACAGCTCTGACATGGTGGGATCAGCTCGTATGACGTGGCTCCAAGGCGTTATCCGATTGGTTCGCATTACCCATGGACCCTGCAAAGGAGATCCTCGCCGAAAGCGATTGGAACAGTAGGGACACGTGACATCACATGATCGGCGATGCATTCGTTTTGGGATTGACCCAATCGCAACCGTCCAATGACTCCGGTGGAATCGCGGCTGTCCATTTTCATCTGGCAGATGAAACTCAGATTGTCACAAATTGCAATGAACTCGTGTGCTTCACGTCCGTGTTTGGCTACTTGCTCTCTAGCTTTAGATAATCTAAAGGAAAAGCCAATCGGACACCATCGTGTTTTTTTCACTGTTTTTGCTTTTTTATTTATCTTTTTTTTTGGAAAATAACTGTACTGTCGTTGTAAAATAACACTATTTTGAAAATGCCTCACAATTTATAGAAATACCTCCATGCCCAAAATTTCAATTTCTGACTTTTTAAAAACATTTTTACCTTTCACACAAGCAAACTTGCTAATGTTTGCACAAGAGATACGTATGTCGTTTGAAGGTTGCAATATCTTAATAAAAAAAGATATTCACATAACCATTTTAAGGATCTTATGAAATTTGCATACAAAAATTTGTGAACCTGGCTAAATTGGATCTCAACACAACAGATTTGCATTTAAAATGCATGAATCTTCTGAGATTCACAACCTTGTTGCAAACCTTCTAGAATTTAAAAGTTTGAGCTCAGTAGATTCGTTTCATAAATTTGTGGCAAACTTCACATTCGCGCATAAGTCATGCAAATCTCCTTTAACTGAAAACTCGCTTAAAGTCAGGGTGCACGTTCGCAAATGTTTGTATGAGATTCACAAATATGTATTATCAGTGTCCTTACCTTTGCATATTTACTAATTGTAGGTTCGCATCACATATTTGTGAAAGTCATGACCTTTGCGAAGATACCATGTGAACCTTCTTTGATTAAAAAGTCACATAAAGATTGGACGTACATTTACAAATGTGTATCTGACATTTGCAAATATGTATTGAGAATGTCATTACCTTCGCATGTTTATTAATTGCAGGATATTTGTGGATGTCATGACCTTCGTGCAGATGCCATGCAAACTTTCTTTAATTGAACTCACAAGCCTGATCCGAACATTCTAGAATTAAAAAGTTTTAGTTCAACAGGTTCACTTCATATATTTGAGACAGTCTTGACATTCTCTATGATGTCATGCAAACCTCCTTTAATTAAAACATTCCCAAAAGTTAAACATTCACAAAAGTCTCATATTTAGAAGTGGTATATGTGGGACTCTTGTTAATGCAAAACAAATACAATTGTGGATGTCCTCCATACATTTGTGAGATACTTCCAACCTCAATTTGGACATTCTTAACATTCACATATTCAACATACGATTCACAAATATTCTTATAAGGTTTTTATGAATCTCCCCATCCTCACGAGTAACTTTTGTGAACCTTTGTACAAGCATTAAATGTGATGTTTCGTATGTATGAAAGCTAAGCTTCACATTTAATGACTATTTTCATATAAAATTAGGGTTTCTTAATGAAGGGTTTGTGGTCCCCAACATGTTTCTTCTGACAAGTTTTTTCAAAGATGTGCCATTTTTCCTGTTTTGTCTTTGTCGTGCAGTGGTACTTAATCGATAGTGAGGTTTTGAGCAACCAAAACATTATCGATGGTGAGATATTCTGATAAGCACAAGTTTCACTTCTTGTAATAACTATAAACACATGTATTACAAATAAATGTTTAAACACACAATTAGTTTTCTTATATATCTTACCTCAATTGGTTGTATTTCTATAACTGTTTGTTTGACTGCAACCTTCTGTCGCATTTTCTTTTAGGTGTTTTATCAATATTGCGAAAGACCTAAGATATGCATAGAAAATATAAAAATAGTAAAATCGTCATCTCTTAATAAAAATATTTGAGCAATTCATTAAAAAACTCCTGATAAATATATAAAAGTAATTCATTCAATAATTCTTAACAAAAGACAATTAAGTAGACCTAATTCAACATCAACATGTCGGAGAAGTAGAAGACATTTTAGAGAGAGGAGGATGCCCTCCTCTTGTGGGTCTCATTGGCTTGTTTTCCTTTGTTATGGTGTTGACACGTGCCACATGCTAGAGATGCCATCTCAACTGTAGAAAGTTTGTAATACGTTGACACATATCTCGTGTAGAGTCCACTCCTGATCTGCCACTTAAGCTGCCATATCAACATGTGTGGTCCCACACTAATTGGGTTATCCACCTCAGCATTCGATATGGGGTGCCATCTGGATATGAATTGTTTGTTGAATCTAAACCTCCTCTTGGGTCTAGAGCTCTAGCTAGATTTAGGTCATGAATAACTAATCCGACATAATTCTTTACAATTAAATCAATCAAATGCTAACATCCAAACCCAATGACCCACTACACCCCCTCCATTGGAGTCAAAAATTGAAATATTAATCTAATTAAAATCTAAAGAACGTCAAAGTAAATTGAGGCCAATTCTAGACCATAAAAACTCTCAACAAATATTGCTTAATATAAATCCATTGATTCTTGAAAATCACTTCCAATTGCTTCTTATTTAACTTTATCAAGTTGAAAGATGAAAACAATTAAGCAAACATCACTAATAAATAACATAAAGTTTGCATCATCATCATCCAAAATGAGTATAAATCTTTTTTGACTTTCTATATCTGCAGAATATTCATACTAGAAGCTTAGATACTTTTCGATATCCAATTTTATGAAACACCAAAAGCATAAATTCTTTAATTAAAGCTACTATTTTTGGACACCATTATAAATCTCCAATGATGCTCCGGTTAGAAGGTTGGAGAAATGGGAAAATATATTAGTTAAAAGAGGTCGGGGTAGGCCTAGGAAGACTTGAATGGAGATGATAGGAAATGATATGAATGCTTTGAACCTCACCGAGGACATGGCATTGGATAGAAATGATTGGAGGAAAAGGATTCATGTGGAAGACCCAAAATGAATTTCTTTTTTATATCACTGACCCCAATTGTTTTGGGATGAAGGCGTAGTTGTTGTTGTTGTATTATAAATCTCCAATGAGAGTCATCAATGAGACGTTATTGTACTTTAACCCTTTCTGATGTCACTTTAACTTTATACACCAATCACAAACATATCATGCATCAAATGAAAATAGTATGTAAGAAAAGACCATCCTTATAGCTTTCATACATTCAATTAACACAACTGCTTACATCAATTATGGTTGTTGTCTCACACTCAAAACCAGTCACTTCATCCATAACTTCATTACCCTAATTGAATGTTTGTGCATAGTTAAACCCTAACTCTATTACCCAAAGCAAAAGAACCAAATATTAAATAAAAGACAAATAAACAAATATAAATCATCTATGACAACAATCAAACATAATTACTATAAGGTCTATATATATATAAACGTAAATAACCCTAAACATATAATCTGATGTCAAATATTAAATAAAACATAAGCAAACAAACATAAATCATCAACGGTAATAACAAAAAACAAATATTACAAGGCCAACAATTATATATATCTAAAAAAATCTTAGGAATGCAAGAAAGCATATGTAACTCACTTTTCATCTTAAGTTTTTGGGGATTAAAAGATGAAAAAGTTGATCAAAAAGCTGTCAAAACTTCTTCGGTTGACAAAAAAACTACCCCAACATCACCAGAATATTCTGAAGCTACCCCAACATCACCAGAATATTCTGTAAGATGAATTGCACAAGAATCTCTTCAAGATGAGAGGGAAAAGGGTTAGGGTTCTAACGAGAAACCAAAAAACAAAAAAGATAACAACCAATGACTTTATATACGAATAAAAAAATATGCAAAGGTAAAAACGTTCACAAAACATGTTTGTGAAAGTCTGGACAAATATTTGTGGATGTACATCTGGATATTATACAAGGTTTTTAGTTAAAGGAGGTTTGCAAAGTATTTGCGTGAAGGTCATGACGTTCGCAAATATGTGATGCAAACCTACAATCAGTAAACATGCAAAAGTAAAGACATTCACAATACATATTTGTGAATGTCATACATACATTTGTGGATGTACATCTTGACTTTAATCGAGTTTTTAGTTAAAAGAGGTTCATATGATGTCTACTCGAATGTCAAGATTGTCGTAAATATATGTAGCGCTCGTGCCAAGCTTGAACTTTTAAATTCTAAAAGGTTCGCAGTAGAGTTGTGAATCTCAAAAGATCTATGCATTTCATATGCGAATCTCCTATGTTAGGATTCAACTTTGTCAGGTTCACAAATTTTTTTATTGCGATGTTGCAAACTTCGGACGATGTACGCATCTAATGCATGATCATCAAATGGTTCACTTGTGTGAAGGGTACAAATATCTTTAAAAAGTTGACAATCAAAATTTTGGGCATGAAGAGAATTTTGATAAACTATGAGGTATTTTCAAAATTGCACCATTTTACAATAACAGCATGATCATTTTTCATTTTTTTTTGTGTTGTGGAGTCATATTAATTAATTAAAGGTAACCGATTCGACAATGAAATGAATTGGAGGGGAAAAAATGCAACTAAAGGAGCTCTAGAGCCTACAATATAGGCTTTTGGATTTGGCTTACTAGGTTTGACTCCTACTAACTGCTTCAGTGAAATCATCTTTGATCAAGGCCAATTGAAATAAAATATTATGGCATATTTTTTATTGTTTGGCACCGTTAAGGCTTTTTTTTGTCTAGCTAGGTTAAGGGTTAGCCCTTCATAACCAAACGACACTTTTGCAGCAGAGCAGATCCAGTGATTGGGCCCCGAGTACATTAAAAAATACTCAGGACACAGAAAATCGCTGTGCGTCTATTGATTTTCTGTGCAGGTTGGTAAAGCCTATGAAGTCCTCCCTGTCCACTGCCCACTGAAGAGTACACCCATTTTGGACATTGTTGGAAGGGACACCCTTCATGAGTTTCAAAACTCGTGACATCCTGTAAATGACCGTAGTCCTTGTGGGCTATCTTCCCAAATTCTTTTTCCCAAGCATTTCTGTGAATTCGGCGACCACATCCAGCAAGGTGGCATATTTTGACTCCTTTAGCTCAATTCTAGCTTTAATCTTAATATTTCAATTCCAATTTCAATTTTGCTCTATGAATTTGTGTTTCAAAGGCACGGTCCACTAAGTAATTTAGAGGAGCAAATTGCAATGCAAAAGCTATGATAGTCGAATTTGCAAATTTTATTTTATTTTTGTTGAACCCAAACTTGTGATTTGTTACAATTCAAATGGCTGGAAAATCGATTTTTCATTGCAGTGTAGCAGTTTCCATCTTTATTTGTTGTTAATCCTGCTGATGAGTGGCTCTAAAAGGACTTGTCTGGAGAGCTATCATTCCCTTGTACGATGGAAGTTGGTGGGCCTTGGAAATTTGGAAATAAATATTCTCAAAGCTACATGAAATCAGTGATATATATATATATATATATATATATATATATATATATATATATATATATATATATATATATATAGAGAGAGAGAGAGAGAGAGAGAGAGAGAGAGAGAGAGTTTGCTGTCCTCGTGGGTAAGGAACCCCTAGTGAAAACATGTAAAAATTTTATTTTATTTTTTTCTGATTGATTTAGACATTAAGTTTAATAAAAACGGGTATTTAGATCATGTTTTTCTCTCTCTCTCACACACACACACACACATATATATATATATATATATATATATATATATATATATATATATATATATATATATATATATATATATAAAGAGAGAGAGAGAGAACATATTAGGCCCCATTTCTGGTTCTGTCCAATGGGTTTTAAGTGTTTTATGATAAATCTAAACCATTAGATGTGTTTAGCATGATCGACTTAGTAGGAATTGACTCTTAGATCATGTTTTTTGATGAAAGAATATGTTTTTATGAGCTTGGGAAAATTGGTACCTTTATAGCCATTGATTTTGGATCACCGAACAAACCTATATACAGGTCATATTCCCGCGATCCAAAAGTTGAAGTTGTTTCCCCCTAAACAAAACCTATATGTCACAATGTTAAAAGTAAAAAAAAAAACTTAAAACTATGATTTTTGAAGGAGCCTAACGAAAAAGGGGGCTAAGGAATGCATTACTGGTGTGTGTGTGCATATATATATATATATATATATATATATATATATATATATATGAGAACTGAACATATTAGGTTCTATTTCTGGTTCTTCCCTATAGTTTTGAAGTTTTAGATCTAAACCGTTAGATGTGTTTTAGCATGCTTGATTTAGTGAAAATCGACTCTTGGATCATGTTTTTTCAACAAAAAAACATGCTTTATGAGCCGGAAAAACTGATACCTTCAAAGGCGGAGCGGGGGGGGGGGGGGGGGGGGGGGCAGGACTAGGTTGTAACTCAGTCCTGCCTCCCGACCTAGTTAAAAAAAAAATTTAAAAGCCCAGTCCTAGCCCTTGCCCTCGCCTTCCCCAAATCCCGACGACCGATTCAATGTCGCCCAACCACCCAACTTCTTTTCCGACACTGGCTGTGCTTCTCCTCCGTCACCAGCCGCCCACGCTTCTCTTTCAAGCCTCCGGCGCTGCTCCCATGCTCCTGAGTGAGCGAGATGATGAGACGCCGATCTTTTGGGTAATTTGACTAATGAAATATGTGCTAGTTTGATTTAATCAAATTATAGGTGGATTGGAGTGGATTTAATCAAATCAACTCTGAAGTAGGGTTGATTCTGACCTGAAACAATTCATTACAGTTATTTTTTATCAAATTTTATTTAAAATAAAAAAATTAATTTACCCATTTTGGGGATAAATCCTATTTTTTGTTCCTGAATGAGCTCCTATATATATATATATATATATATATATATATATATATGAAGATGTCTCTCAGTCTTTTATCTCATGTTAATTGTTTGACTCACAAATTAAATTAAAGTGGAAGATGAATGTTGACTGTCGATGGTAATTTATATTTTTTGGTGCAATAATTCTACTTTATCTACTCATTTTAGTTGGAACAAAACTGGGAGAAGGTTGTGAATCAGTGACTTCTGAATTTTAGAATAAGTCCTGATTTCTGAATTATAGAATCAATTATCTACTTTATCTACTCAAATTATATAGAATTATAGAAAAGTCCAGACTTCTAACTTGTGTTTTAATGTTCTGATATCCAAATTAATTATCTTTGGACAGTAGGAGAAGGTTGTGAATCAGTGAATTTATTTGAAGGACAAGAAGATATATTTGAAGGTTGTAAATTAGTGAATATCGTTTCAGCAGTGCTAACTCTTATCTAGTTACTCTCCTAGTGACTTGTGAGTATATGCTTAGCTCTTATCTAGTTGCAATTTACAAATTTATTGTTGTTATTTGTCCTGATCCATACCCTATGCACGATTATTAGTTTGTTATAGTTGTTAAGTGTTAATTTGTTAATTGGTATTGTAACGTCCCAACTTTTATAGTAAAAATTTTGGAGTAATTTTTTTTTTTTGAAATAGCAGAAGTGCGAAAAACACAAGTCGGCTGCATTATAGGGTAAAACAGAGAAGTACTAAAAGCATACCATTAATATCATTAATTACATCTCATAACCGAAATGTAAACCTACTAATCTGAGTTCAAACAGGAAACACTGAAAACTGAGATCTCTTGACTACTTCCAAATGCGACGCCGCGATGCTCAAATTATGCGTTACCTGGAAAATTTTAATGCAGAAGGGTCAGACTCTCCTGTCTGCGTAAGAAGTATTATATTTATATGTTGTGCTCAGTGTTCTGTGTACAAATATGTGCAACATTTGCAGAATCATAATTGTAAAGTTTCAGCAATATAACTTGCTAAGAAGGAAAATTCTACTGAAATAAGCATGCTTTCTACTTTGTTATTAAACAAGAAAATACCAGGTGTGTGTTCATTCTTACACGCATTATGTGTTTTTATCATTTACAAGATTCACTACAAGGATTACAACATTTATTCACAAACATCTATGAGAACAATATAAACGTTTTATGTTTATCTTTCCATTACCCTATGGGTACACATAGGCATTCGACATCGTATCCGATTCTCTCCAAGGTAGATCATGGGTCCGGTAACATATACCGTCTTTCAGGTATACCCAGAACCCGAAGAATCCTGTAACATACACCATCTTGCAGGTGTACCCAGAATCTCGAAGGTTTTATTGTTATATTTTTATTTAACAGTTTCTATATAACCATGTGCGAGCTATCACACCACGAGGATTTCCAAAATCCTGAACCCAACTCGGGTTCACATACATTGTATGCATTTTAAGGTTCGAGTGCTATACACACCATCAACATAGCATTTCTCGAAATATGGCTCGACTCGGAACCCACAATTACGTATTTGTTTATGAGCTATGGCGTACACATTTGTACCCGTTAACCATGCCATCCATGTGGCATGGTTTGCTTGTTTTGTGATATATACATATATGTTTTAAAGAGCCCTTACTAAGGTCACAAAGACTCGTCGCAATAAGTCTTATTTATCATTCATATCCACATCTCTTTCTTTATGTGTACATGGATTGAAGTCACATAGACTTCCCACACCCCACATCGGGTTGCCCTAAGCACACCCGAGTTGTGGCCATGTGGCCATCGCCTCAAACCAATGCCAAGAACAACAATACCAACTATGGCTTCAAAACTACAGCCACACCATATCAATGGGACCTGTAGTTCATGTTGGACCAGTGGGATCCAGCCGCATCCGCAAGACAATGGTCCGACCCGCATATTGTGAGACATACTAAGTGTCGGCCCAACGTGCTCCACCTGCACGCTGATGATGTGGACCCAGCGACCCTATTGGTGGTCTGCTGCCAAGAGTCGTAGAACAAACCCGTTAGGGATCGGTGATAACCACTGCATCGATGTGGTTAAGCCCGGCTTGACAGGGAGCCGATTGGTCAAAATGGGTTTGATCTGTCTGGTCATCCTTTCCAAGTCAGGAACGTTGCTAACGTTTAGAATAGTCTCAACCCATTTGTCCTTCATTTGATCATCAGGGCTAACGTTTTAGGAAAAGGAACTAGAGTGGGTTCCCATGTACCTGCTAATCCCATACCGAACCAGACTAATGGGTTCAACCACCTAGGTGCAGATTCACCATGCACAGTCCTACATTGATAGAAGTAAATCATGAACTAAACGATATAGTTTGTTTGTTTGTTTGTTTGTTTTATATATATACCATCAACACTTTCGTTCTCATAGAACGTTGATACATTACCCAGACACGTCAGGTAACTACGCTGGACCACCCAATATCGTTTTCCTCCTTTTGACAGATCCTGTGAGTGTGTGGGTGGTGTGTGTTCAGACTTATGCTTTCAACAATTTAAAATTTTGAGCAAAACAAACATGTGAGACAAAAATGAATCTCGGTAACCACACAACAACATCAATACCTCTAACACATGGGTCTCATGTTTTGTTTTGTTTTTCTGCATACAACTAGGTGTTTTTACTAAAAAAAATTACCAGATCACTAATAAGAATATTGGCACCCAATAAACGAAAATGAAAGAAATGATGGGCAAAACAATCCAGACCCATCTTTTCAATCGTTACTTCAACTATGTCATAGTCATACATAGAATACCATTGTATTTTTCAGATAGACCACCGACTTTTGAATACATTGCAATAAGGTACATGTTGAAAAACATTTCGAAGGTTAGTAGATCGTTGTCTCATGGTCACGCAATTTTTTTTTTCTTAATAGCGTTACAAACCTGTCTACTACCAGCATTTTCAAAAAAAATTCTAACAATCTGATAACGTCCATAACAGGTTTGACATTTCAGTGAAAACATCACAGCATTATTTTTTTTTTCTTTACCATGTGGGATGTTTTATAAGAGGTCAATTTTTTTTTATACATCATATGTGGTCTGCATCTAAAAGTGAATGTAAAGCTGACATTACAACCCATGAAATGACTAAATCCACATATCAGAAGGACTCAATCATACTTACCCAGATACGTTGGTATTTCAAAGCATCAACCAACATATAATGTCTACTTTCTCAGTACCCCAATTTAATATTGGGTTTCTGTCTTTCTTTTCTTTTTCTTTTTTTTTAAGCGACGCACCAGATCACATGCTTACTTGTAACGGCATCATGTGATCCCTACAGCCATCAAGTCGATGGTTGTTGGTTGTGCTCCCATAGTTCGTCATTTAAACGAACTGAAGGTTCGGTCCACGCCCAATCATGTTTCCTAACACCTACAAACGCCCGTGTCGATGTTGTTGTGCATACTTAAAATTGACGACACTGCAGCATATTTGTGTTGCAGGCCATCAAACACGTACATATCAAATAAAACACCCCTTACCTTGTTCGAAGCTTCAACTGACAAAAATGGTGGGTTCCTTCGTCAAGTTGGAGCGACACCTCTCCACAAGGAAGAAGACTCCCACGTCCAGCTATGGAAGTTGATCTCCAAGAGAGAGAGAGAGAGAGATAAGTCCAGTCGTTTTTCCCTTTTCCCCCCATTTAATCTCCTTCCCTATTTAGGGAAGGTTTTGATTTTCAAAAAGAAAACCAACCTCCAGCCCACGTCAGTGTGGTTTGTTTAAAAATTTCCAATATTGCCCCCATTTACCTCTTTAGCAAGGTGATTTTCAATGTTGCTTTATGGGTACCCCTGCATCCCATTTGGTGGGATTCCACTACAAATGTGGAAACGTGGAATGAATAAGCCTAAGTAGTAGGATTGGCTAAGATCCCACGTTTTTACCCTCTTCTTTATTTATTTATTATTTTTTTTCACTAAAGTAAAAATTATCACTTTTCTTGTGCAAAAAGGAAAAATCCATGCACAGGGGGTTTTGAACTGGGGTCTCCAACCTTAGGGGTAATGAGCCCCACCACTTGTGCTATGTTGTTTTTCATTGCAAAGGGTGTGAATTAAATTGTATATAACCCTTTCAATTTCGTTCCGGATTTCATAAAAAAAATAATGTTTTTCACTTCTACGTGGGCGCACTGTGAGTTTTGAACTTGAGATGTAACTCCAAACAATCTTGTAACCTACCACTACACAACACCATCACTTAGTGTTTACTTTTGCAAGAAAATTCCTTTTATGTCATATTTGGACGTTTTACCTTGTTGATGGATTTCTTTCATTTTCAAGTGGGTTTTTCACCCGTTGGTTCTAAACTTGCACTCTCTCACCATAAACGTGCTTTGGATCTCACGCTATTATCTCAAAAACCTCGGATTTCTCCACTTGGCCTCGTGAACCGGGTCGAATCATCAGATCTTACTAAAGTCCGGATCGAAGTACCCTTTCTAGTATTCGTTACCGGGTTCGCTCTACTGGCCCGCAAGCCTCAAAATCATATTGAATGTTTCATAAACCATATTATTTCACATAAACACACATTTTCATTTCATTGAAAATTCCTTAAAATTCATGGGTTTTACACGTATAGACTTATAGTGTTATATTGGTATTTTTCTGTCATTTATCACCAATCAGTAACTGTATCTGATTCACTGTACTTGTATAGAATTGTAATGATTAATTATGTAGATTATTGATGGTTTACGTGTTTGATTAATAATTTTATCACCAATCAGTAACTCTATCTGATTCGGTGTACTTGTGTAAAATTGTAATGATTGATTGTGTAGATTATTGATAGTTTATGTGTTTGATTAATAATTTTATCACCAATCAGTAACTGTATCTCATTTGGTATACTTGTGTAGAATTGTAAGGATTAATTGTGTAGATTATTGACAGTTTACGTGTTTGATTAATAATTTTATCACCAATCAGTAATTGTATCTGATTCACTGAAAATTTTATACTTGATTTTCTTTAGTTTTTTTCACTACCTTAACATGATGTTATTCAATTATTTTTTATTATTTATCACCAATCAGTAATTGTATATGATTTGGTGTACTTATATATAATTGTTATGTTGAACAGTTAAAGTAATACTTCTGTAAGTTGAAACAATCAAAGTTATGCTCATGTAATATCTTATTTATTTGTAGAATTTGAAATGGAAAGAGGATAATCTTCGAGCACTAAGAAAAGAAAAAACTTGTTATCATTTTTTTCGAAGTTAGACAACTCTTCAGATGGACAAATCGAGGAAACTCCATGTCCTACTCCAACCATTGCTTCATCACCTGAGCATATTCCATCTCTGAATCCAACTTCAGAATCTGATTTTTATATTGAAAGAGATTCGGGTAAAAGAAAGTGTATGTGTGATCACCCTGTTAATGAAATAGATCGAATTAGACAGGCTTATCTGAGAGCGGGACCTTTTCAACCAAAACTTGCACAATACCCAAGTAGACAATATGGTAAACAAGTGCATCAATGTCAAAAACATTGGTATGATAAGTTTCGTTGGCAAGAGTATTCTTCGACAGAAGATAAAGCATATTGTTTTTATTACTTTCTTTTTCTTGATAATAGCCTTTCTTTGAATCTCTCAGCATTGGCAACAGTTGGGTTTAATAATTGAAAGAAGGTTAGTCAAGGAGAAAAATATGCTTTTCTTACCCATGTCAGTTCTTCACCGTCTTCATATCATAATGTATGTGTAAGAAATGCAGAGATTTTGATGAGACTGGGTCATCACATTGACAAAGTGATGAATGTTGTATCCTAAGAGGAACGTTAGAAAGCTCGTTTGAGAGTAAGAACCTCAATGTTAGCTCTTCAGCGGTTAGCACTCCAAGGTTGCGCATTTAGAGGCCATGATGAATCTTTATCTTTATTGAATCATGGAAATTTTATTGAATTAGTTAATTATTCTGAAAAAATGAATGCAGATATTGGTACAGTTGTTTTGGTTGATACTCTAAGAACTGCCACATACACTTCTCCAGATATCTAAAGGGAGATTTTGCACATTATGGCAAACCGAGTATAAGGTATAATTCGTAATGAAGTTGGAGATGCACTGTATTGTATCCTTGTGGATGAAGCACGAGATGCATCTAAACGAGAACAAATGTGCATTGTATTGAGGTTTGTCAATGAAGAGGGAATTTTAAGAGAACAATTTTTTGCAATTAAAAGTGTTAGTGATACTACCTCATTGAATAAGAAAATTAAATTTCTGATATTCTTAGTAGTCACAACCTTCAAATTCAAAATATGCGAGGATAAAGGTACGATGGTGCTAGTAATATGTGGGGTGCTTGAAATGAGCTCCAAGCTTTATTTCTTAAGGATTGTCCTTATGCATATTATGTCCATTGTTTTGCACATCGTTAGCAATTAACATTGGTTTCTGCATCTAAGGATGTTCGTGATATTTGACAATTCTTTTCTCATTTGGATAATGTTGTTAACATTATTACTTCTTCGCCTAAGCATGTTGGTGAGATGAAATCTGCACATAGAAAAGAAATTGAGCATTTGTTAGAAATTGGGGAACGGTCGATCGAAAGTGGGGCTAATCAGATTGAAAACTTGCATAGAGCTGGAGCTACTCGTTGGAGTTCTCATTATGAATCTATACAGAGCTTGATGGATATGTGCGTTGCAACATGTAAAGTATTTGAGTACCTGATTGAAAATTCTCCAAGTGCTAGTTCTCAGGCTGAAGTTGATGGTGCATACACTTGCATTACAAGTTTTAAATTTGTATTTGTCTTGCATTTGATGAATCGAATATTTGCAGTTACTGATATTTTATGTCAGGCCCTTCAAAAGAAAAATCAAGATATCTTGACTGCTATGAGATTTGTCTATACTACAAAGACTGTGCTTCAAGTTTTGAGAGAAGATGGTTGGGAAGAATTCCTTCAAGAGGTAACATCATTTTGTTCAACAAATGATATTTGCCTACCTGACTTCAGTGGTTTATATATGGTTGGTCGATCTCGTAATCATGAGTATCCCTCAGTTGAGCATCACTATCATTTTGATGTTTTCAATAAAGCTATAGATTTCTTGTTGCTGGATTTAAATACTAGATTTAATGACACATTGGTCGAACTTCTTTTTCTCAGTGCGACATTGGATCCTAGAAACTCATTTGAATCCTTTAATATAGTTGATATTTGCAAGCTTGCAGAGAAGTTCTATCCTCAAATCATACACCACAATATATATTTTACTTGAAAGAAGAGTTACAATATTATCAGATTGATGTGGTTTCTGATCCTCAATTTCAAGTACCTACTCTACCTGATTTGTATCAAAAGTTAGTTGCAAGTGAAAGGTCAAAAAATTATGTCATGCTAACTAGATTATTTCATCTTGTATTGACATTACTAGTTTCTACGACCACTACAGAACAAACATTTTCACTGATGAAGCATGTGAAGACGAAAATTCGTAACAAAATGGACGACGGTTTTCTTATTGACTGTATGACATTGTACATCAAACGAGAATATACTATGACTTTAGTTATAGATTCTCTTATAGATGAATTTTATGCTGCGGGTAACCGTCGGGGTCTATTTTAGTTGGTACTTTTGTATTTTGATTTATTTTGTCATAAATAAAATTTATGCATTGTTATGAATATCAAATTATCGCACCAGTGTTATATATTGTCATTAGATAATGTTTAAAAACTTTCTGTTGAGGTTAAGAAAGACTGCAGCAAATAGTTTGATTTGTCCATATGAAATAGATTTTTATTAATAATTGTAGCCATTTTTTATTTTATCTCAAAAAAAAAATTTTGGGGGGGCGCTGCCCCCGAACCCCAAACTATCACACCAGCTTTTTTTTTTTCTACACCCCTGTTTGCCCCCCCCCCCCCCCTCCCTCACATGAATCCTAGCTACGCCCCTGGATACCTTCATAGCCATTGATTTTGGATCACCAAAAAAAACCCTGTATAGATGTTGGATGGTGATCTAAAAGCCGGTTCCCATTAAACAAAATCTATAGATCACATCTATGGTGTTAGATGTGAGAAAAATGCGAAAAATAAAGATTTTTGATGGGGCAAAACAAGACGGTGGGCAACGCATTACTCTCATGATCATTCGCATGATCAACATCGATGCTTCTTCCAAAGTATCTTCAAACACTTTTCGTCTCTCTCTCTCTCTCTCTCTCTATATATATATATATATATATATATATATATATATCCCAATAAATTTGGGTTTTAATTTCTAAAATGGGCTTGGTGGGCGCACATTACTCAAATCATATAATTAAGGAAAATTTTCATTTAGGGTCAACCTTTTACCACTAATGCCAAAAATAGGCCTCACTTTTCTGAAATTCCTGATAGTGCCCATAGATTTCCTGAAAATTGTCAAATAGGGTTCTCAAGTTGACATATATCATATTATAAAAACAAAAGTTTTTTTTGGGTTTCTTGTGTTCTCCTTTGAAATTGAAAAATACTCATTCACACATAAGAAAGAAAAGGGAGTAAATGTTTTAAACATTTGAGAAAGAAGGGTATTATTATAATTTGACTTATGATTTAACCTGAGTTAATAAATAATAATAACGTTAAAAGTAAGCTTTTGTTTGTCAGTTTCTAGGAAATCAGAAGCTACTTAGAAGAGTGAAAGCTCATTTTTGGAATTAAGGGCAAAAGATTGGCCTCTAAATAGATGTTTTTTTAATATTAAGTGTGATACCATTAGTTTAATCACGTTTTCTTTTTGTAGCCTTATCAATTAATAATAGTTGTCTTTATAATTCTAGCAGCTCCTGTCTTTCTAACTTTTTTAATTTCCATTAAGTTTTATTAGTATTGTAATCTTTTTTATTAATAGTTCATAAAAAAAAAACCATCACCTACCACACATTGGCTAGCCTAGGTTGGTAAAACCCTTACTCACTAGAGAGTACATCTAGCTTCAACCTTGCCGCAAGGGACGCCGCCATCCATGACATCCCCTCAACTTGATGACATTCACTAGTCGCCCCCTGCCAAATGGCTAGTATTGGACTCTCTGACTTACCACATAGCAAAGCCATCAATTTGACTAAAATGATGTGATGCAAAATATTTGTGGGGATACTTGCCAAATTTCTTTGGCTCAATGGGGAAACATGTGAGCTCAATTTTGACTCGCAATTGCTACATATGACAACTTTGATTCTAAAAGCAAGCATTGTGTGACATGTCCCTAAAATCAAGTAAAGATATTTTTACACAAACCAACAAAGTAGTTATTACAGAATGATATGAAACGTACGTTACGAAATTAATTGCATCTATGATGAAGTATTCATTTTCCAAAATTTGAAGCAAGATCGCAACGTTTGTAATACCCTCTTTCCACAGTGATTGAAAGTACTCGCAAACGGAGTGTTCTATGATACCTTTGCAAAATCCAATGCTTTTTATATTTTTATATATTTTTAAAATTTAGATATACCGATCTTTTTTTATATTAAAAAACAAACTTTTAAAATTTATTGTGAGATTTTCCTTTGCTGAGAAAATCCCCATAACCAGATTTGTGACTAGGGTGAAAAGCAGGTAGGGAATGAAAAGAATCAAAAGATTGCCCACAGCCACCCCAACTAAAGATGGAGCCAAAAGCGGAGTGTTTGGAAGCGCTTGTTTTCTTTCACAACTGTGGTTATATTATAGTCCTTCCTTTCCCATGTGATGTGACACCTCTCTCCCTCTCTCTCTGTAAAAAAATAACTCACTAGGCACAATTTCCCATCACTGTGCCTTCTCAATGAAAAAGAAAAAGACTGTTCAGCAGAGGTCTCAACGGTCCTCAGTGAAGGAGAGCGTAGAAAAAAATACCCTGCATAGCTGTAGTTGATGCACATAAGGAAACCGCCCTGCTTGGCTGGCTCACATATCACATGTCAATGTAGGCCCCTCCTTCACAGATCTCTGGTCACGAGGTGTGGGGCCCACTTTCCGCAGTTTAAAAGCACATGATTTCGAGCTCTCATTCACCAGACTACCGCCCTATTCGGGTTGTTTCTTTCTGTTTTCCTTCTCTTCCCTCTCTCAGACTATACTCTCTCTACACCTCCCTCTGGAGGTCTCTGCATATTGGGTTCATCCCTGTTTAAGCATTTTTAACTTGTTTTATATAGTTGGTATCGGAAAAAACAAGTCATGGATGCTGCTAACGTTGTTTTGAGTGCTCGAGGTTCAATAAGGGGTGGTTGTGTTGAGAATTCCAAGTTTTGGGGTGATGGGTGCTTGAAGAGCAGAATAGTTTTAGGTACCCAATTGGAGAGAAAGGTGAAATCTAAAAGTTCGGGTGGAAGGAAGAGTAGTGTTGGAGTCGTACGCTCTGTTCTTGCTGATATCGACAAGGAGATCTCGGTAGGCAGATTCTTTGAGAACCTCTATGACCCAAATTCCAATATTTGGTAGTTGATGATAGTGTACTGTGATTACTATGTGATTCTATTTCTTATGGCTGACTGGTATATTTCTGTACTTCTCGTATTCTATACTTGGTTATGATGAACTTCGTGACTAGATTTTTATGGTAGGTAGTAGTGTTCTGTTTTTCCATCTGATTGATTGGCACGCAAAGGCGAGAAAGTATACTTTGCTTGTGAACTTTGTAAGTTAATCAATTTTTCTTTTGTCTTTTTTGAGAGAACTGAATATATTGCATTAACGTAGATAAGTAGTACAGATCTCGTCAATAAGGCGGCGTGTGATGAGAGATCACACCCCTACAACATAAAAAGAAATGTACAGTTCCACCAAAACCATACCAAGGACCAACAGAAAAATTCATACAAAAGACCATCGTCCCAACCATGATAGCCCACACCATACCCCATCTCAACCGATTCAGTTTGCGCCAGAACGTTTCCCCAAGGCAGCATCAAGAGACCGACTAAGTCAATGTAGCAATCCGGCCATTTGCGTTTCACTCTGTCGTTGACCTCCCATCTTAGTTGGTATAGAATGTTATGAGACTGCAAGCCTTTCCTTTGAAGATACGTTAATACTGCTTTAGCCAAATTAGCCTCCAAGCTGTTAAAATTCGAAAGCGCCAAAAAAAACTTTCTACGGTGGCCTTTGGAGTACATATGGACTGCAATCAAAGCTCCGTAGGAAATGATATACTGTCCCACAACGAAAAATGGTCTTCCACAATTCCAAAAGAGGTGGTGAGAGGATTTTCTTAGCAATAACAAAGTGAGCAACGACTAGCAAGGTGAAAACCCCGGTTTTGAGGGATTTTCGTATTAACTGTGTCATGAAGCAGCATCCAACCCATAAGGGATCATTGTGGTTTTACATTTTCCTTTCCTTGGGCAATTGGTGATGCTTATTATGGGTTACTGCATCAAACAAGGTTTAAGTTAGCTTGAAGAACTAGCCATGTGAGCATTGTTATTTCTAGTTTGTTATGGTGAACTTCCAACGTTTTATGATTTTAGTTTGACGTAGTTCGAGTTGGTTTGTTGGCTGATCATTCATCAACAAGGTTAATACAAGTGTTACAACCCAAAAAATTCATCTTTGCAGTTGATCATGATAAATTATTCAAGTAAACACCTTTAGTTTGCAAATAACGCGTTGGTACCCTTTCTCTATGATACAGAGCTAGAATAGTTGCCATTCATCTCAATGTTATTCAAGTATGACCTACAAAGTTTTGCCAGGTTCACGCTATTGAACCTCTTCCGTAAGCTGTGTTTTCACTGAATACGGGTTTTCAAGTTTATGAAGATTTCATCTTGGTTTTGAGGATTAAATTGACCTCCTTTCGATATACTATCCATCATCATACAAACCTATGAGTTGTAAATGAGTTTTTTTCCAGTCATGTCTTTCGATGGAAAAGTGAGCTTGTTCTTATGGATTCATCAGTTTAGATGAGTGAATATAATCATGATCTTGTTTGATTTTGTGATATGTGATACCGTATAATATGTTATTCCTTGCTCCCACTTGAGCTTCAACTTGTGCATGCAGACCTTCCGGGAGCCAGTTTTTATAACGCAACAAGCAGATCCAAAAAGTGTCGCTGCAATAATATTAGGTGGAGGCGCTGGAACTCGGCTTTTTCCACTTACCCGCCATAGAGCTGAGCCAGCGGTATGCATGCTTGCATCCCTTTTTTTCCTTGCAGTTGTACTAGAGATTTTAATGATCGGTATTGTTTATAAGGTGCTACTGTGATTTTTTTTTTTCAAATTTAGATTCATTGTTCTGTTTATGTGCTCACCCCTGTCCTTTGGGCCTCCTGATGTATCAGGAAATTAATACCACCTTATCTCTATCCGTTCCATGTAATCCTTTGTTAGCAGAAAGTTTGTGAAAAGAGACAGTAGGACATTTAGACATTCTATGGCCTACTGGGAAAAAGGAATCAAGGATATTCAATAGACTAACCATTTGAATGGGTACAGGGAGACAGACTTGTTTGATTTGGTCTGAGTTGGGACAAGACAGAGTTTTGGCTCTGTTTCTATTGATCCTATCCTACTAGTTCCTAAGAAGTTCTTGCTCATTTTTTTTCTAATGATTATTCGTGAGAATAATTACCAACAGGAGATATGGTTAGACCTGTTGGAAAAAAAACGTCATGCACCCCTTTCAACCTATCATGCTCTTTATAGGCTAAAATTGTACATCATTTCCTTGTCATAATAATGAAGTTTGATTCTAAGTTTTCACTAATACAGATATATGAGTTATGCGGTTTTTCTCTTTCTTACTAAGCACCATGCTGCATCCCTTTCAACCTGTCATGCTCTCTGTAGGCTGAAATTGTACTTCATTTCCTTGACATATTAATGAAGTTTCAATTTAAGTTTTCACTAATATTGATATATGTGTTAGACGTCATAATATATCTTTATTTTGGTGCCTACCTATGCCACAAATATCACTAACATTTTGAATTTATCACAATAAATTTGAAAAGGATAGAATCCCAAACAGATCCAGATAAATTCAAAATGCCATCCTTTTCAGCATATCATGATTTTATTGTGATTTTAATGGCTTTCAATTTTTTGTGTTTTTGATATTCTTTTATTATATATATTTAACTCTTTTGTTTTTGGTTTTTCTTGATATTTCCCTAAGAATATAATTTCTAAATTTATCACAAGAATTTTCCTTGCTGATAAAATCACGAGTGAGATTTGTAACTATGGTTATTCCAAGTATATAACCTATACTAAAACTTTATGAGGGGAGACTTCAGTCAAATATTCTGGAAGTTTATTCTCTCTCTCTCTCTCTCTCTCTCTCTCTCTCTATCTATCTATCTATCTATCTATCTATCTATCTATCTATATATATATATATATATATATATATATATATATATATATATATATATATATATATATATATATATTGTTCTAAACTTGTGATGGCATGCATGCTTAAGCAATTGATTTCACATGCTTCCGAGGAGCTAATTATGCTTGGACTTGTGATCAGGTACCCATTGGAGGATGCTACAGGCTCATTGATGTTCCAATGAGCAATTGCATTAACAGTGGAATAAAAAAGATATTCATCATGACTCAGTTTAATTCTCAATCTCTTAATCGCCATCTTGCTCGTACATACAATTTTGGGAATGGAGTTAACTTTGGTGATGGATTTGTTGAGGTAGGATAATTAAGTTTGCCAATGTATCATGCTGCTACTTGACATTGTTAATATTTATATTCTTGAAATGATCATGTGAAGTTAAATGTTACACTTCCAAGGTAGGCTGAAAAGATCATAGAGGAACATAAAAGGAGATCCTGAGAAAATTTACTTTGCATTTTTTTGTGGCACAAAAGCTTCTATCCTCATATAATCAGGCTTTATTTGACCATAGGTGTTGGCAGCCACTCAGACTTCAGGTGAATCTGGGATGAATTGGTTTCAAGGCACTGCAGATGCTATAAGGCAATTTATATGGGTTTTTGAGGTTAGTATCCTGTCCAAATTATACCACATTTCTCTCGATAATTATTAGAGGACTATCATTATAATTCCCTTTGATTTACTATTGTAATGCATGATTCTCTAATCTGTGCAGGATGTCAAGAATAAGAATGTTGAACATATTGTAATACTGTCTGGTGATCATCTGTACAGAATGAATTACATGGACTTTGTGCAGGTGGTTTTGAGATTTAGTTGTTACAGGCTTACAGATTTCTGTTCATACTGGAGCGTTGCTGAGAAAACTTTGGAAAATTATGAACTAATTATTGATTTTGCATGCAGAGACATGTTGATACAGGTGCTGACATTACTGTTTCATGTGTTCCGATGGATGATAGGTCAGAAGTGTTTTTTATTGTTTTAAGTGATTTACTTGAATCAATGATAAGTGGAACTTTTTCAATTTCTTCCATTCCATGCAGGAGATCGGATTTTCATTTATTTGGACTTTACGCTAGTAATGGGATAAGCTGTACTGATTCAAATATGGATGTGATGCATACACACTCATGCACATGTTGGCAAACACACACACACACACACAAGTTAATGTATCAGCGTATGAAAAGTAAACATGATCTTATATATTTTGCGACCAGCTTCTTATTTCGTTTTATGGCAGTCGTGCATCTGATTATGGATTGATGATGATAGATGACAGAAGTCGCGTTATACATTTCTCTGAGAAGCCCAAGGGTGCTGATTTAAAAGCAATGGTAAAGACCCCATTTTTTCTTCATTCTTAATCTCCCAGTGTTAGCCACAGGGGGGAACCTCTTTTCTATCTTGGTTGTATTCATTCTATTCAGTTTATTTATTGCAAAAGTATCCATCACCTTTCAATGTGCAGCAAGTGGACACTACACTTTTAGGATTGACTCCTCAGGAAGCTAAGAAATATCCATACATTGCATCCATGGGGGTTTATGTATTTAGAACATCTGTCCTGCTAAGGCTGCTGAGGTAATTGAGATTTTAAGGAAAATGATGATTGCTGAATGGGGTTGTGAATAATGCCAAAATATCAATTTCCTGCTCTGTTCTAAGCCTCTATTAAAACCGTTGTACTTGTTTTTCTTTCACCTTTCAATAGATGGAGGTATCCAACAGCCAATGACTTTGGATCAGAAATCATTCCTGCAGCTGTCAAGGAGCACAATGTGCAGGTAGGTTTATCATGTTTCTTATTTTTTTTATGGTTTTTCATGTTTCTTGCACTCAGTGTTTTAATAAGCTCACAGATCACTTCACACTAGATCGCATCTTGTCTTGGGTTAAATTGTGACTGATATTTGATGTGCCCCTTTTATGCAGGCATGTTTATTTAATGACTACTGGGATGATATTGGAACAATCAAGTCTTTTTTTGATGCCAACTTGGCTCTTACCGAACAGGTATATCATGTTTCTAACTGCAACCTACTCTAGCACCCTTATTAGATGGCTCAACTAGTTCACTCTGGACCAGTCAGTAAGTTTTTTCATGTTAATCTTCTGCAGCCTCCCAAATTTAGTTTCTACGATCCAGATACACCATTCTTCACCTCACCACGGTATCTACCTCCAACCAATATAGAAAAATGCCGGGTATGTACTATGACCACAGTATGATTTGAGATTCTGACGAAACAACTGATTTTGCATCTCATGCAGCAAGTCTTATGTGTTAACAAATGATATACAGGTTGTGGATACAATAATTTCACATGGGTGTTTCCTACGAGAATGCAGTGTTCAGCACTCCATTGTAGGTGTACGTTCACGTCTAGAATATGGTGTGAAGCTGCAGGTGTGACTCTAATCTTCATTTCTTGACTACATGAGATCTATGTTACCTTAGCACTTGTACCCAGCTATATTTGTCACACACCTGGCCACACCAACTCTGACATTGACATTCCATGATTCCAAGGATACTTCCACCAGTGTTTAACTCATGGAGTGACTAATACTTATGGACATTTACATACATCTACAAATACTTTGTATTTTTAACTTTATGCATTTATTTTGATGTCTTATTAAATTAGTCTGAGATTATATATTCATGATTTTTTTATATGAATACTCAAGCATAGAATTTTGAATGAACGAGTAGTGTTTTGCTGACTTTAGTCTCTTGTACATACATTACTGCTCGAGTACTTGGACACTCTGTTTGTCATCAGTTCATCTCTCTCTCTCTCAGAGAGAGAGAGAGAGAGAGAGAGAGAGAGAGAGAGAGAGAGAGAGAGAGAGAGAGAGAGAGAGAGAGAGTCTTACTCTTGTCCCCTATCTAGCTTCCTCAGCCTTGATATGTATCTGTGTTCAACCCCAACATCACACCTGTGTCTATGTTACATTGTGTGAAATGCTTTCAAGCTTCTTGTTTATCCCGATAATGTAATTTTGCCAATGAGGCATGTTATATTATATTCATCAGTAATGCCTTCAATTTTTCAACATTTAGGATACCATGATGATGGGTGCTGATTATTACCAAACTGAGGCTGAGATTGCATCTCTCCTCGCAGAGGGAAAGGTTCCCATCGGTGTAGGACAAAACACCAAGATCAGGTGAAATTAAATTGGCAATGTTTCGTATTGCATTAAATTATTTAATCATGCCATGTTTCTGATAGCAATATCATGTTCTGTATTTTCTTGTAGGAACTGCATCATTGACAAGAATGCTAAGATTGGGAAGAATGTTGTCATTGTGAACAAAGATGTAAGCAATTACTGACCGAAATGCCTTTGTAATTGCTTGTTAATGGTAACAAGGGCACCTTGTAGGCTTTGGCAATGCTTACTGAATGCCAACAGTTACTGACTGATACTTGTAACTACTTTTTAGTTGCTCATAGTATTGAAGCAAGCTAAACTTGTTCAAAAAGCTGGTTTCAGCTGCCAATGGAGCCAATACTTGTCTTGAGTTCCTTCAAGCGTGAGATGCTCTGTGGCAGCATAATTCAGCTAATGTTTATAAAGACCAAAGGTTACCCAGATGAAATGGTTGTGGCTTCAGTCTCCCCAGCAAATTAGGGAGCCTAATTGAAGTTTAATTCATGATTTTATGATTCTGACAATGATGATTTGGATTTCTTGTCACTTAGAACATTCAAGAAGCAGACAGACCTTCTGAAGGATTCTATATTCGTTCTGGAATCACGGTAATACTGAAGAATTCGGCAATCCCGGATGGAACTGTAATTTGAAGGTAATGGCAAGCTTGATCCTTCAGTTGATACAGATTGCTCTAGATAACAGAAAAAGTGAAACGTGATGAAGTTGGACTAGAATTTCCTGCACAGTATCAAAGTATTAAAAAGAAGCCAGTGTTCTTGGTTCAAGGATCCTGAGATAAAAGCCTAATCCCTGTATCAAACAAGTCTGGCATGTTTCACTGCTGCAAGCTGTATCTCTAGATTGCTTTTTCAGAATGACCGGGGAGAGGATGGCTTCTTACATTTAAATAAATAGTTTCTCGTTGAATAGTAGGAAATTCTAGTGTGTTATAGGAATGCCTAGGGAACAAATTGACTGAAGTACTATGATATTTTGTACCATGTATATATTTCTTTATATTAATAGCCACTGCATTAAGGCTGTTTTCACAGTACAAACCGATTTGTGACTAATTAATGGTTCTGCTTCTTTCTGGCATGATAAGTTGGCCAGCTTGGGTAATGGTGAACCGAGTACCTTCATGCATCTGCTTTGGTCTTTATGAAGGTACATATTAAAACTTTCATCCAGCCAGGGAGTAAACTCATCTTGTTAATTGTCTTTCTCGTGCCAACAAACACGAAATTTGTGGAATCGGGAAAAAAAAACTTGAGAAATTTTGTCTTCTCAAGCCATGCAACTTGCTTCTAGACAATGCAACAATTTGAAACTCTGGGTATCTTTTTCGGTGACATCTCCATTTCCAGGTTACTAGCTAGATGTTTCTGAAGGACTAGCAGATGTTTGTTTAATAAGCTATAAAAATAAACTAACGATAACTCTACATGTACAATACAGCATTAATCTAAAAATCCAATGGTAAATTATACAAACTCAGATCATATTGCCACTTATCATGATTATTAGCAAAATTGTCATTGTTTATCTAAACAAAAAACCTGTTTCCTATCTATTGAATTCTCTCATCTAAAACTTTGCATCACCCAAACATAAAAATCTTTCAGTTCGAAATCCAGAAATTAAAGTTCTCTTTGTATTTTATAATTGTAAAGACCAAGTTGGGCCCTGTATTCTTGTGTTTGGACAACCAAGAAAATGAAAAGAAGAAACAAATAGAGAAATAACACAAATTTTATGTGATTCACCATGATGCGTAATTACATCAACGGAATTCTAATGAGATAGGTGTTATATCCAATTGAAGGTGGAGATATGGATAAACTCAAAGAAACATCACTTTATGATCAATATTGAAGATAATTAGGTAAGAGTAACTGGAGTAAAAAGAAAAAAGAACAAGGTTGCAAGCGGTAAAGATTGATTTATTATAAGTCAAGTTTCTTGAGAAAAACTGAAGTTATCTAGGAAAAAAGAAAAATTATTGTACTTTCAAGTGAAGAAGTATCAAAGTGAGCATATATGTGGTGGATCGCTAAACAACCTTATAGTGAAAAAAATGCCTTCCAAGTATATTTCAGGTGTTCTTTACAAATGTATGCATGACAACCTAAAAAAAAACTTTAAGAGAAATCATGAATGCCCATCAGGAAAGGGTGGAGGTTACTTACAAATAAGCATGGTGTGGATAAGAATGAACTAAAGAAGTGTTATATGGTTTATTTGAAGAGTTTTTCAAGATGTTTTTTGCCTATTTGGATCATTTAATAAAGGCTAATCGAGGATCGCTGGGGTACATTGAAATCGATCATAAAGATCGATTTCAATACTTGTTCATATTCTTTCATCTAAGTATTGATGGGTTTTTGAAATGATATCCTCCAGTTCTTATAGCAGCCACATTTCTAAAAGAAAGATACACAAACATATTATTGTTGGCCTAAAGTATTGATCCTTGTGGTGATATTTTTGGTAGCATTTGTTGTTGATAAGGAGTTGAAGAATTCACGAATGTGGTTTTTAAAGCATCTAAATGAAGAACTCATACGCTTCAACGAATATAATGAGAGAATACAACTTATAATTATCTCAGATAGGCATAAAAGTCTAAATGGTAAACTTTTCTAAGAAATTTAGTTAACCCTTGAGTGTACTTTGGTGGAGTGTAGCATGAGCAATCAAAACTAAAGTTATCAAGGAAAAAAAAAAAAGGAAAATAATTATACTTTCAAGTGAAGAAGTATCAAAGTGATCATACATATGGTGGATCACTAAATAACCTTATAGTGAAAAAAATGTCTTTAAAGTAAATTTCAGGTGTTATTTACAAACGCATGTATGACAACCTTAAAAAAACTTTAAGAAAAATCATGAATGACATCAGTCGCAAGGAAGGTGTGGAGGTTACTTACAAACAAATATGGTGCGGATGAGAATGAACTAAAGAAGCGTTATATGGTTTATTCGAAAAGTTCTTCAAGATGTTTTTTGCCTATTTGGATCATTTAATAAAAGCTAACCGAGGATCGCTAGGGTATATTGAAATCGACCAGAAAGATCAATTTCAATACTTGTTCATATTCTTTATCTAAGTATTGATGAGTTTTAAAAATGATCTCCTCCAGTTCTTATAGTAGATGACACGTTTCTAAAAAAAGATACACAGGTAAATTATTGTTGGCCCATAGTATTGATACTTGTGGTGATATTTCTGGTAGCATTTGTTGTTGTTGATAAGGAGTTGAAGAATTCACGAATGTAGTTTTTAAAGCATCTAAAGGAAGAACTCATACGCTTCAACGAATATAATGAGAGAATACAACTTATAATTATCTTAGATAGGCATAAAAGTCTAAAGTATATTGTCTCTCACATATGTCCTACATGTCATGTTGGATATTGCATGAAGCATTTGACGATGAACTTTTCTAAGAAATTTAGTTAACCACTGAGTGTACTTTTATGGAATGTAGCTCAAGCAACCACAAGATGACAATGCAATTATTTTCTTTAATAACTTTGAGAGCAAGACGAAACAACATACAATTATGTTGTCACTAATATAAAATTGAAACATTAGACTAACATTCACTTTTCGATGAAAAGATATGGGTGTTTAACGTCTAATATAGTAGATAGCTTCAATTCATAGATTCTCGTCATATATAACAAGCCCCTGATAAAACTTTTTGAGAAAAGAAAGAATATCAGGCAATATATGTCAGACATTGTATTGTCGAAGGTAAAAAAAAAAGCTAGAAGAACTAAAGAGAAAAACACAAAAACTATGTGTGCAAGTAGTGCCACTAATGTCGGTATCTCAAACGATTCAACAATAGAATGTTCAATGTTTAAGCACTCATTGACACACATTTTAATAGAATTTTTAATATTTTGAGAGGCCTTTGCAAATTTGACATCTTCTCAGAAAATGGATTCATTAATGAGACTTGGAAGGTCTTTGTTGACAATAATGTCAGTCGCATCTTGAGGGAAAATCGTTTCTTCTATGTGCTGATAAAATTTCTCGAAGACCGGATCATCAAGACTGACACTAGACTAGTCTTCTATAGGTTCGATTTTCCAAAATGAAGAAATATGGGACATCTCCTTATACATCTTCTCAAAAATTGGTTCATCAAGAATTTTATACATAGAAACATCCTCAATTTCAGGTGAGGGTTCCTTCTCAATTTTTATCAACTTCATCGGAAAATGCATCAAATGCTACATCGAGGATAGGTTTCTCATCAAATATTGGGTCACCAATAATTTCATAAAAAGACTCCTCATGAGGATCCTTTGTGAAAATGACACGAGTGCGATTAATTTTATCGCACTGGGATACCTTTTCGCTAATCGAATCCATTTCAAAATCCTCACCTATGACTTCTTGGATTTTCTGAGGTTTTAAGTCATAAGAAACGAGAATTTCTTCATCCTCGCAACTCACATATGAGGTTTTTTCAAACCTAACCCTAGTATTAACATATTTAAATGAGGTGGGGTTGGGTTGGAGAATAGATGGTGAAGAAAACTTACGAGTATACCGACTCGTATCCCTATACAAGGCATCTACATAATTTGACTCTGAATATTTTGAATATGAGTCACTCTGAGAGTTGTAAGGTAAAAGTTGTATGCACATCTTTTTCTCCATGTGTTCCCAATGAACAATGAGATCTTTACCTTGACAACCATGAGTTTGCTTGAGCCATCTCCACCAAGTGTCAGCTCGACTCTTCAATATAAGGCCAACTAATCCTACCTTTTTGTGTTCAGGAACTTTCCAGAACACTAGATTCTCTTTGACCTTCTTTAACCATTCTAAAAATTTCTGAGGATCACTTGTTTCCACAAATTCAAGCATTTCCCGGTTTATTCTTCTTGGGGTGACACCTAACCTACTCACATATGGGCGTTAAGACATGTCATATTCATCATCGAAATCAAACAGACTGATATTTTGAGACCAATGAGATTTCTAAAATCGATTCCTATTATTGTGATTGCGCCCTCCTTGTCGCCAAGCCATGACGACCGAAATTCTAAAAAAAGAATTAATGGACAACAAATGACAACTAAGATTCCCTAAGCCATGTCAGATTAAGAATCCTGACAAACCTCGCTCTCTGACTTCTAGACCTATGAATGTGTCAGATTAAGAAACCCAATAACTTGGCTCTGATTTCTAAACCCACGATCGTGTCATATTGAGAAACCCGACATTCGGCTTTAATACTGAAATGATATGGACTCAATAAGCATCGATCCATGATCCAAGATCCAAATGGATCTTAATACGCATAGAAGCTTTTCACTAAAATGAGTTCGAATAGGACTCTGGGAAACAAGGTTTTTGGGACCCATGCACTTTGTTTCGACAGAGGCAGTCCAATAGAAAGTTGTGCACAACTCACACGTCGTTCCAATGAATCCAAAATCACTAGATTCGGATCAGAGGTGTCTGTTCCACGGACTGAACACTGGGACTGATAATCAAGCCTATGACAGGCTCTCTGGGTTTGATGGATAGCATGTTCGAAGAGGTTTTTGACTCCTCAGACGACTGAGTTTGCAAAAACTCCCAACAGATGAACTGAAGGCCAAATTCTAACCTTTTCAGAAAGTTATGGATCAAAAATTTTAAACAAACCTATGCGTCTCTACTAAATTTAAAAAATGCCTGATGATCTAGTTGTTAACTAGCCTAACCTAATAAATGGGTTCTAGTTGACCGCATGAATCACCCCAGATTCGGGCACTCAGATGAGAGAAACCCCAAACTTTACTATCGTGTAGCCGGATGTTAGCTAATCAGACTAACTTTTAGATTTAGATTTCACACCATAAATATTCAGATATTCAAAAATTAAGAAGCCATACACAGAATGCTATAACAGTGAATATTATATTTAGACCTAAGAAAAGTGCAGAAAGATGGGTTTTTTAGACTACTTGCAGGCTGAATTTGTTAAAATGAAAAACATGAAAATTATAGATCTTTGTCTTAGCATTCTACAGAATCAAACAGATTAGATTTTTATGGAGTGGATCGTGAGAAATCTCTAAAATATGGAACATTGTTTACAATGTTCTAGATGGGACATGATGTAAGGTCCACAATATTTTTGAGGTAATATTATGCAAAGTGTTTCAATGTATAGAATTTCATGTGCAATTTCAAGAAATTTTCATTTTTGTACCTGTATGGACACGCGAGGTTCGAAATCGTGTAAGTAAAATGTAAATAGCAATTGAGGCAAATCTGTAATGAATTAACCTCTGAAATTTTAAGGGTAAATCCATAATGTGTATATTTAGATTGTCCCTGAATTTGAGACCCAAACGACAAAGAAACCTCGTTAATGCATTTGAATTTCTGAAAAATCGCGTAGCATTAGAATGAGAGTCAAAAGAGAACAATTTATGTAAGAGATGAAAATTTCTTCTTAGATAAGCTTTAGAAAAGTAATTGTATTGGAAATTTAAAATAAAAATATATGTTATGATGTATTCGACCTTAATTACCGAATTTGGCAAATTTTTGTAAAATCATTTTTGAGATGGTTGGTCAAGGGGTCAACCAAGCCCTTGGTCGACCATTTTTGGTCTTTTGGGACGATGGAGGCCATGAAGACCAGCTGGTCACATTGACCAGTTGAGGCAGTGCCAATATCGTAAGAGGTGGAGCATAATCCTGAAGGGAGGGCCACGATTGGCCCTACCTATATGCGTGCCCCCATAATGATGCATGAAGCCTCATTATGAAGGTGGGGCACCCCTCCAAGGCAATTGCATGGGATTGCGCCCCATGGGATTCGAAAATCCCTTTTTCTTTTTCTTTTTTTTTTTGGTCTTTTCAAAAGAGAGACCAATGATGGGGAAGGAGGCAATTCTATTGGGTGCATGGGAAGGTAGCCCCATGGCACCCTTGATATTTAAAAAAAAAGAAAAAGGAAAAACTTTTCAAATCCTTAAGGGTGATTGGGGAAGGTTGGGCGACCATGGGAGGGCATGTTTGACCCCAGCCACTCATCTCCCCCAGCTTTAATCCCACTCCTTGGTTTATTTGGACCCTTTATATAAAAACTTTAAAGTGAAGGAGAGAGAGAGCAGTTGGCGAGTTTAGGCATCTCTCTCTCACTTGCTTTCTCTCATTCTCTCTCATTTCCATTCCTTTCTTTCTCATTCTCCTCTTGAGGTCGTGTGTGAGGGCTTCCAAGTGAAGGGTACATCCGAACCCCTTAGTATCCAGTTGTTTGTACGCCACCTTCACCGTCAGAGCATCCAAGGTGAAGGCATGAAACCAAGGGCGCCTGTGGCATGTATGATATGCATGGCCATTGGTAGATTAGAAACCATGCTAGTATTTGAAATGTGATTGCTTATTTCCCTCTTGCTTCTCGTGTTTCAGCTTGTTTAGGGTTCATGATAAAAAAAAAGTTCCTCTTTTTGTTATCTTTCAAACTCTTGCATGCACGAGAGCATTCTTTTTTTGTGTGTGTGCAGGTCTGATCCCCAACCCCTCTTACAGTCATGAGGTGGCTGGACCTCTTGAAACCTACATGGTGGTTGGAGCACCGGACTGGGCATAAAGGTAGCTCAGTCCAGCCATGGCCACTCCAGCGTTTTATTTCTTTTTCCTTTTTTTTGTGTCTCCTTTTTTGGGGTTTTTGCAGGGTGTTCGGTTGGTCCGTCCTCTGCTGAGACAAACCTGACCTGATGCACTCTGGCCCGAGCAAGGCTCGGCTAGGTTCACCTAGCCTATGGGCCACCCTCTTGGTGCGTGTCAGGGTGTCAAGTGCTAGCATGCACCCGGGTAGTCTTGTCCCTTTGGGGCGCTGGGTTTAGACCTTGTCCCCAAGGGTTAGTTCTAGTCTGAACCATGGGTTCAGACCAGACTCTTTGTCAGGCTTGGTGGTTTGGTCCAGAGGATCAAACCCGCACCTAACCTCCCCTCACGCTTAGCCTTGGCGCTACGGTGGGTGCCGGGTACTAACTGCACCTGGGTGCCCCGTTCCGGGTCTCAGCCCTATGTCAGCCCACCTAGTCTAAACCAGGGGTTCAGACCGGTATACTACAAGCCTGCATGGTTTGATCCAGAGGACCAGACCCATGTTTTTTTCCTTTGGTCATTGGCCCCTGAGCAACAGGGTGCTGCCGGGTGTTAGCCGCACCCGAGCACCCTGTCATTTGGGTGCCATTCCGTTGGTTGCCATTCATGTCAGCCCCCTAGTCTTACCATAAGGTTCAGACCAGGGTCGTGGATCAATTTGGGGGTCTGGTCCAAAGGACCAAACCGCAACCCATCGGGATGTTTTGGTCGTTTTGAGGAGCCAGGTGATGACGTACCCTGGGCGGCCTCAAAGAGCCTTCAAAGTGTGCTCCCTATATCGTATGGCACACTAGGCTGAACCTAGTGGTCTGGTGCAACCCAAGGTTCCAACCACCTCGACAACAAGTTAAGTGTTAATTTGGGGTTTAAGAGGAAAGAAGAGAGATCCGCACATATACGCAAAGTTATGCGAAAGAAGCCTGTGTTCGAGCATTGCCTCAAACCTTGAGCTTATGGTTTTCAGTGGGTAAAGGTTTGTTGTCCGACAACCCCACTTAATTCTTAACAACATAATAGGTGTGTGTCTTGAGTGGCCTCGGGGCCACAATTGATGTTTCAAGCACTTTGGCACCCTGTGCGTTGATCTTGGCACATTCGAGTGAGCAAATGATGAGTGAACCCATACAGATTTTTTTTTGGGCTCTTAGCTTTCCTGTTTTAGATGGACTCAAGGTGAGACTCAGTATGTGGTGCTATGTTACTAATGTGTATAATTTTTTTCCACCGATTAAGGTTTTGGTCATCTTATCAAAACCATCGTTCTGCGTCGATTGTCTCGGTAGAGTATGACAACCCATATCGTGGTAATGCTAATGTAATTCCCATTAGATGAAAATATTTCAAATTTCATACTTGACACGTAAGTATGTCAAAATAAGTAACCTAGCAATGTATAAGCATACAGTTGTCCTTCGTGACGTAATTGCATCATTTCTCCCGCAAGTGCGACGATCCACCTTGGAAATGCGAATGTAATTTCCATATGTATGGGAATATCTTAGATTTCAATCTCAACACATGAGTGTACCGAAATCGTGAATCTCCTCTATAAGAGTAGCCTCATTTTATGAGAAACACCAAATAAAGACTTTTGAAGTTCTGATCTATTGAAATTATAATTAAGAAACTTGCAATAATCGTTTCAGCGTGTTGTACTTGAAATGATGTTTATATAATATTCTTGAATTGCATATCTCTTGAAATTGTGGAATTATACACTCACTCACATATTCTCATGTAACTGAAATGTGTTTTCTAAGATATGCATATGTATCCATACCACTGTTTGTTTATAATTGTGCGAATAACTTGAGATCATGTGATTCTTAGCTCGCACGTAGCACATCTTGACACTTGTACTACTTTTTACGTATCTCAAAAGGGTACACTTTGGTCTCGTGTTTGAGACATAGATGAGTGCACAAGGTGCACAATACACTCAGATGTGCAGAATGATCACAAAAACTTAAACACCATAGGGTTTGATAAACACACGGTTGTGGTTATTAGACTCAGTTGGAGTCTTTGGGTGATGGCCCCTCGTGTCGTGAGTGAGCTCACGTATGTCTATACCCTAGTAATGAAAAAGATAAAATTGTGTTATGATCGCTTTCACAAGCGATCTGCTCTTGTTAGCTGCGTGAGGCTGAGCACGTGAATAGGCAGACTAAGTCCTTGTTTGCGTACCCTGCAGGGACCACGAGGCATAAATACCTTGAAAGGAGGCATGACTTGATAGATGAGTCTAAGAAAGATAAACCTGTCGCACCCCATTCACAAAATGGTTCACCTTAGAGAGGGTGGATGGTACAACTCTGAGTGACTAGTTGTTACTATGACACATGTTTTGACAAGAACTATAGCGTCTTTTGACATCCAGTCACTATGAACATTGCAAAAAATTTTCTCTTGTAATATTCTCTCTCTTCCTTCTCTTTTCCTTTTCTAACCTCTATTTTCCTCCTTTTTGAAAGGAGAAAAATAAAAGCTAAAAAAAAAAGAAGAGAGAAGAGAAAAGAAAAGAAAAGAAAAGAAAAGAAAAGAAAAGAAAAGAAAAGAAGAGAAGATGAACTCTTTTGCGGTGTCTCACTTGACCTTAATTTGAAAATATTTGAGAAAATAACTCACCTCCGTTTTGAAATATTTGCGAAAAAACTGGGAGACGGGATCTACTCGTCGGTACGAGGTTCGACCGTTCCTGGCGCCTTTACCAGGGGTAATCGAACCAAGGGTCGAATTCATGCATTTTGCTTTGTTAAGAAATTATCTAAGAATTTATTTTAAGTCTAAATGCACAAAGAATCATGCTTGTGCAAATGCCAAGATGTATGCTTTTTTTGAAAATGATTTGAAAATTTCCAAGTGTTTCTGAGATGAATCTGATAAGGGAGTGAAGAAATGGTTTCTAACTTAGAATTTTAAGATTTTAAAATTCTAAGTTTTTGGAATAATCAGAGTTTGAAAAGAATGAATCTGGATTTTGAAAGAGATGGTTTTGAAGTTGAGATAAAAGGAGAAGAAAGGGAATTTCAAAGTCATAAATGGACTTTGAATCAGGATAGAGATGAAATGGAATTGAATTCTAACTTTAAAGTTTGAAATCAAAATGAAATGTGGGAAATCTAAATAGAATTGAGAAATAGAATTGATTTGAAAGTTGGAATTCAAGATGGAATTTGAATCCAAAGTCTGGATTCTAAATTAAAATCAGAATTGAATTCTGGATTTAGAATCCGAAAATGGGAATTGGATTTGAAATCTGGGATGAAATGGAATTGGATTTAAGAATTGGAATTGAGAATAGAAGTTTGATTTGAAAATTGGGATTCAAGATGGAATTTGAATCCAACGTCTGGATTCTAAATAGAGTTGAGATTTAAAATCGAATTCTGGATTTAGAATCCGAAATGGGAGTTGAATCTGAAATTTGAGATCCGAGATGGAATTGGATACTATATCCTAAATGGAATTGGATCTGAAGTCTAAGATCCAAAGTAGAATTGGGTTCTGGACCCTAAAATGGATTTTGGATCTGAAATCTGAGATCCAAAGTGGAATTGGATTCTGGATCCTAAATTGGATTTTGGATCTGAAGTCTGAGATCCAAAGTGGCATTGAATTCTGGATCCTAAGATGGATTTTGGATCTGAAGTCTGAGATCCATGGTGAAGTTGGAATTCTGGATCCTAAAATGGACTGTGGATCTGAAGCCTGAGATCCAAAAAGTGGAGATTGTACTTGGAAATCTGGATCCAAGTTGGGATTTAGGATCTAACTTTGGATTTGGGTTCTGAAAGTCCAAATGGGACTTTTGAAGATGGATCTAGGTTTTGAAAACCCATATTGGATTTAAATTTTATGAAGAGTTTTTTTTTTTTTGAGATTCAGAATCAATCTCAAATTTTGAACCTCATTTGAAATCAGAAGATAACTCAGAGGTTTTAAAGTTAAATTAAACTTTGAAAGATGGAATTTTGAGATATCTGAATTGAATTTGAATTTGAGTTTGAATTTTGAAAGTGAATCTTGGAATTTCAAGGTTGATTTGAGAATGGAAGTTCGAATATACACATGGATTTAAAAATTGAATTTGAAGCTTTGATTTTGAAATTTAGAGAATGAATCAAGAATTTAAAAGTTAAATTGAACTTTGAATTTGATTTCAAAGTCAAAATTTGGACTTTTTAAAGATGAGATAGAATTGATGAATTGAAATAGAAAAAGATATTCACAATCACTTGGTTTTTTTTTTTAAAAGAATTTTGAAAATATGATGCAATTCTATCCTGAATGATGAATGAATTTAAAGAATTTGAAATTGGTTTTTGAAAGGCTATTTCATTCTTTAAATGAATTAAGAATGAGGTTGAAGATATAATATATCACTGACTATGGTCATTGAATATATTATATAATATCCACATTTAAATTCAAGTGAAGACTAAAATACATTTTTGGTGCTTTTATAGAATTTAAAATGAAATTAACTCTCAATATACCCTGACTATGGCCATTGGTATATATATTTGAATTAATTTTAGATTAAATTCTGATAAAAGAGGAAAATATTTAAAGAAAATATGATGATTTTTGAAAATGAACTAGTGTGGATCCAATGTTATTTTATAAAAGATAAAAACACTAAGTCTTGTTTACATCCTGACTATGGCCATTGATGTAAATCATCAACTTAGAATTAATTACCTCTTACGAAATGGTGCACGTGCCATTTGTGTTGTCATTTGTGGGAATTTGAGAAATAAAGACAAAAAGCATGAAAACAAGCAATTCATGATATTTACAATGCTCATTCATTCTACCTAAGACAGGGAATGTAAATTCTCATTAAGTCCTAACTTATTACAAGTTTTAAAAATTCAAATCTCAAGTGATGTTATTCTCCTTATGTTCCCTGCAAAACAACTGGATTAACATGAAAAATAAAAAAAAATGGCATATAAAAAATGTTCATATACCAAGATATGAATGATGGAAGGATAGAAGAAATGATATATATGCTCATATATATATATATATATATATATATATATATATATATGGATATACATGTCATGAGAAAGGAGATGAGTTAATGGGCTGCAAGTAGTGGAGCTAGATGATAGTGGTGGTAAGCTACAGCAAATGAGGCAGTTGTTGTGAGAAGTGGAAAGGCGGATATGGGAAGCATTGATAACAGCTAGCTGATAGAGGCGGCTGTGCAAGAAAATAGGGGTTGTGTGATTTTATGGGCTAAGTGCAGGAAATGAATGGGTAATTGGTGAAGATGTGGTGTATTGCTGTGGTTAAGGGAGTTGCTGTAGAGAATGGCAGCAAGGTCTGGTGGTGGCAATGTATGACATGCATTAGGATGTCAAAGAGGCTCTTCAGGGTACTATGCCTTAGAAAAAAAAACGTCCCTAAAATGGACACTCTAAGTTCACATTCAGCAAGTGTGAGACAGTCAGAAGAGGAGGAAGAATCATCTGTAAGTGGGATTCTTGCTTCAGCTAAAGGAGGTCCTCTACAGTTGAAACTAGGTGACTCAGGTTCCAGAGGATTATGGAATCAAATAAGGTTGGGTCCCTTCCTGGAGTATCACAAGGTTTACTAAGGGCTATGGATGTAGAGGATCGAATGACTGGTTTTCTCAGCAAAAGGAGTCATTCTGATCAAGGGGACTAGATTCCATGGGTCTAAAAGCAAGGATGACATCTAGGGGAGTGGTGATGCCTTTGATAATGTTCAAAATTGCCTTAAAATAAAAAAATAAAAAAATGATGTGAGTGCTAGTGATATGTGCAGTGGATCAAACTCACATAAGGAACTGGAAGGTCCAGGGGTCTGGTTCCTAGAAAGCTGCATATTGGGTGAAAAAATCCTAACAGAAGATATAAATTTCAAATTAACGAATCAAAGAGCTAAGGAATTGCCTGGAGTAGATCTAAGTTTCAGTTATGAGGTTGATACTCTTCCATCAAATGGTTTTTGAGAAAAAAAAAGTCATGAATATTATTAGAGATCTTCCTGATTCCTCTTCTCCTGGCAGCTTACTGGAGATGGAGGAGTTGATTCACTGAAGGCTGCTCCAGATCCACCGTTGATGACAGTGCAAATTCATTCTGATTTCTCTCTCTCTCTCTCTCTCTCTCTCTCTCTCTCTCTCTCTTTTGCAGAGAACTCTGATAACATCAAAAGTTGTTAAGGCATTTAAATGAATGGCACCATCCTAACATGAAACAAAAGTTATTAGGCATAGGCTATGCTGAAGATCATGGCAGAAATCGCAGATTTTGCGAAACCGTAGGCCTGATATTACCATCGGTTTAGAGATCTACATAAGTGATCTTGTGTTCATGACTTGAATGGCAAGCTTCCAGCTGAAGGTAGGGAACAGGGGAAAATATTATCCTTGCCCCCTTTTTTTTTGTGTGGGGGGGAGAGACCCAATTTCTGATTTGATGCTCATGCTTCTTGGAACAAGCAATGGAGGTTGATGCTGGCATTACAGTGTGATTATTGACGTGAGATCCCCGTCCATGCCATACCCGACACCTCCGAGATTGCTGTTCATGAACGATCCAACTGGCTCCTCTGGGCCAATATGTGCTGCAAAAGTAGCCTTAACAAAGGATGATGACAGTTCATTGTCCAACATCAAGTCCGGGGAAGTGGTCTTGGCGACCTTGCTTGAAGTAGGGGATGCAAATGGTGAGGACAATATGGAAGAGGGCCAGAGTTAACCCATAAAATGGAGACACAGTGAGGCAAATCTGATATTAGAATAGGATATCGAGAACTAAAAAAAAAAATCACTATAACAGCCGATCGTGGCTATCAAAGGAGTTACAAATTCAAAATATTTATTTCCTGTCTTATCTTAGAAGAGTAGCAAGAGCTTGGGGTGTTCGCTGCTTCTCCTACCTATTTCATTTTTGTGAAATAAAAGAACGACAAAGGTATTACCCATTAAGAATCAATATGTATCAAACACAAAGGATTTAAGATTTTAAAATTCTGATGCTCCAAAAAGAAAAAGAGAGAAGTGCAACCAAACTACTTTGCTTTAAACTTCATCTTCATATTTTTTTCTGCATTATCATCCTTTAGTGACATATTTCACTCCAACAGAGATGAAGGACTGGAAAACCCTATACCTCTTTTCTCCAGGTGAGTAAATGGTGAAAGCCCCCTATCGTGGCTCCATCTGATTGAGCTGGAACAAGGTGAATTGCGGCCACACCCTGAGATCACTTTGGAGGCCGTTAACAACTTGATCCTAACCAATCTCACTATCAGGAATAACTGTCCAGATAGCATCCATGCGAGGATTTTATCTCATCGTTGTTATGAGACGTTGGTGCTGATCAACACACATAAGCAATGCATGTGCTTATGTATACTGATTATACTGAGACATAATCAGTATACATAAAACACGAAAGAAATTCACACAGATTCTGAATGCTTTATGATCAAAACAAAGGAAGGGATAAATAGGCCCCCCCAAAAAATGGAAGAACTACGTTTGAGTAAAAAAAAATAATAACAAGACTAATGAATAGTATCAATTAATGAAACAGATTGAGCTAAGGGGAATACGACTGTAGGTTGTGAATTTCAGTGACTGAAATGATATTCAACAAAGGGATGATGGAACAGAACACAACATAAAAGAGAATGCTAGGTATGAAGATCGGAACGCAGAGAGGAATAAAGATATAAAAAGAAATGGACCGCAATCAAATCCCTAGATTAAGAAAATCTAGTGAGATAAATTGGGAATCTAATGTGATTTTGAAAATCGGAATGCAAACGAGAAGTAAAATTTACAGGCGAAATGTCAAGGCCAGCAGAAAATAAAAAAAAAACAAATAGAGAACCAAAATCGAATGGGAAATCTCAAATCAAGATGGACAGAAAAAAAAGAGGATCAAAACTAGCAAAATTGCAAGTAAATAAGAAAAATGTTGGAACATGATTTGTTCCATTCGATTTTGCACGTAGGTGGTCCGACATTGTTATGAACAAAGTGATACCACCAAAGTGCTCTAAATGGGGTGATGAATCAGGGGAAACACAAGAGAATATCAGAAATTAGAGAGGGAAAGAGGCTTTACCTTGGTTAACTGAAGGGGAATCTTCTCTTGCTTTCCGAATGAGCCTCTTTACTGGTTACTTGATTTGATGGGGATATAGTTGCAGAGGGATATGGTTGGTCCCTCGATACATTCCGTTGTTGTGTTATATCTCTTTTAGGACTCTTGTAGAAGAGGCACTGCGAAGAGGCAATTGATGGCAGCCGCTTACTGAGGGGATGCCTCGATGGATGTTTCCAGGGAAAAGAAGAAAAAAAAATGATGGATGCTGGAAAGGAAATTGCTGCATAAAGAAGGATTGTTGCATGGAATGCTCAAGAAAAGATCGTATCCTTCAGAAGACAAGTAGACAATGGATGATCCCCAAGGGGTTCCCCCAGTGTCCTCTTAAAGGGAAAAAGGAATGTTCGAGAGACGATTTGTTGAGGATGGAAGGAGGGGAATGCAGAGATCGTTGAAGATGGATGATGGAGAGAGTTGAAGGCTTCGTTGAGGAGGAATGCGCGGGAGAGGAGAGCCTGCGGCCGTTGTAACTTTTCCAATTTTCAAAAAGGAGGTTTCCTTTTTAAGGAATTTTTGCAAAATGGTTAAAAGTGAGGTTTAAAAAAAAAATCAAATTAAAAAGGTTTCAAAACCATTTATTTTCTTCGTAGTTTTTCCAATTTTTTTGGTTTTTTTTGTGTGCTATGTTTCATTTTTTTTTGTATCCTTTGGAATAAAATCCTAAAGTCTTACGGGAAAACAAAGATTAAAACTATTTTTTTGTGTTTTTGTAAAATATTTTCACAAGGTTTTTTTTTTTAGAACTCAAGGCGATTTTCGAGAAAATTTCTTCAGAAAACGGATTTATATCCGAATTTTTAAGAAATATTCAAGGTTTACAACCTCGAACTGAGAAATATAGGGTCGTGGATCCAACAGGGTGCCAGATAAACTGCTTGAGCCACTCAAAACCATTTTGGGTATTTTCGTAATTTTACTTTGAAAATCGGACAACGAGACTCAGATTTGGGTTTAAAACGCTGGGTTTGGTTTCAGAATTGAATTTAAATGGAATTTTATCCCGAAAATCTGAAGATCAACTGAAAATTAGCTTTGCTTTTCTCATAAAATGGAACCAGGGACAAAAGGGTCATTTTTACAAAACTTTAAAAAATTTGGGGTGTTCACAGTCACTCAAAGTTAGGGAGGTCGAGGTGATCTTTAAGAGTACCTCACTACTGCAGTAGAATGGATTGCAATCCTTACCTATGTGAGAGTTTCTCTCAGCTGCGTGCTGCTCGCATGAGGTTTACTCGGTCTATAGCATCCCTGGTTACCACATTAGAAATTTAATAACAGACGTTGGGTGCATGACTCACAGAATGTGAGGTTCCTTCGCGTACCCGAAGGAGTAATTAAAAGAACTTAATTACTAACCAATCACAGCTGACGTATTTTAGTAGTTCCTTGCTTCTCTAGCTACTGCACTTGTTCTGTTTCTTAGCTACTTATGGTTACTAGTTGCTTAGTTTTCTGTTCACTGCTTTAGTTTGTTTGCACTTACTTGACAAAGGCATATGTATACATTGTATCACATTTTCCATGTTATATACATGCTTCTTCCTTGAGAAATAGAGATATGATGTTGTTGTTTCTTCACCACCTCGCAAGAGTGATGACCCCCTTTTATGGGGATGCAGGTGACAAATAGGTACAACGACGATGCGACGACACACGGTAGAGGCTTGGGGACCCACACTTATCTGTTGATCTTGCTCCTGTTCGATTTTGGGTTTTGAGAGGATAATCCTATTATCTCATTTTGTATTTTAACCTCATAGGTTGTATAATCATTTAGACTTGAACTTGTATACTTTTGGACTTTGATAGACATAAATGCTTTACTTACCTGTGACTCACTCAGACTTGCAGCCTTGTTACTTAGTTACCCGTTTTCTTTGCTTTCTGTTGTTTATCGTAAAACCATTTCAAAAAAAAAAAAACTTCAAAAATTCAAAGGATTTTTCCAAGGATGGAGTTTGGGGCACCACACAAGATCTGACAGATTCTGTCTGATCGACTGCTTGATAGGGAATTTCTGGGACTCTGCCGACCGAATCAAGTCGCAACCTCAACAACAATATTGTATGTCGGTATCTTAGCTTTCCAGAAAGCCCAAGAACACCAAAATCGAACCAGTATGTTAACAGATACAGTTGATTCTTTAGAGTTGTCTCTAACAACTCTAGAATCGGGAATCTGATTTTTTTTACAGCAAACGATAGAGTAAGCAATCACGAGTTTTGTAGATTGTTGAAATCCACTTTCACACAACATACAAACTTAAAACTCAAACTTTTATTCATGAACATAAGCCAAGTATTTTCATGTTGAGAGAATCAAAAGTAGCAAGTTCAAAATATAAGAACAAGGGTTTGAAAGGGCAAACAAAGCTTGCAGATGACAATGAAGACGAGGTAGGGTGGTTTGAAAGTGCCAACTCCTTCAGTTGCAACGATCGTGGTTTTCCTCACCAGTTCAATTTCCTTCCTTCTTCACCAAAAAACGCACTCACCAAAGATCCTTCTCACTCACACACTCATCTTCTTTATTGTCTTTTTTTTTTCTTTCTTGATGTCATCAGCAGACAACTTGTTAGGGACTTTAGCGGCTTAATCAAGCCGAATTAAGCCAAATGGTAAACATCAAACTTGTAGAGCATAATCTTAGATTTTCAAAAAGATAAAGATCATGCAATTTGGACCAGTATCTAGGGAGATACGGTCAAAATACCAAAACTGTATTCACCCTTCAAACAACATCTTCCCCTCCCTCATCACCATTTCAAATTTCTTTCTCAAAAACAAAAGCCAAAAACCCTTTCACCATTTTTCTACTGGGATTTAAGGTGCTCAAAAGGAGCAAGGCTCCTCATTGGCCACGTGAGAGGCAGCCTCCCTTGAGGCCAATGACGGAGCTCTTTTCAAACAAGCCTTACCACTCATTGCACATCAAGTTGGCCTAATGGCTCAACACACTTTTGAATTGATTGGATCAGCTGGGTGGCACCTCAATTACACCCAATGAAGATGGGCTGATGTGATTGGTCACGAAAAGCTTGAATATCATTGACCCAGGTCCATATTGGTCCAGCTCTAGGGCACCAATATGGATCCAGGTAATGGTATTAGATCTTGTTATAAGATCCAATACTCTAACTGGATCTTTACACATATATTACTCTGAATCCAACATCAAAATTATAAAAAATAAAAATAAAACTACTCAATTACCCCGTACACCCTCTAGTGCCATAAAAAGATCCTACAGAATACTATAACTATCCGGATCCATAAAATCTGCACTACAAGAAAAATGCTACTTAGTGACAAAAATTTGCGATGGATTTTTTCCGTCACAAATTGGTGACGGATTTGCGAGAGAAAACTGTCTTTAACATTCAAAATATTTGCGAAATTAACGATGAAAAAAATCAGTCGCGAATCTGTCATTAATTTGCGAGTTTAGTGATGGATTTGCGATGAAAAATATTTGTCGTAAACTCTCTCTCAACTTAACGACGGATGAGCGACAAAATTTTTTTGTCTCAAATTCGTCGCTAATTAGTGACGACTTCTTTCCATTGCTAATTTTCGATTTATTACTCATCTAGGGAACAAACTTTTTTCACCTCCTTCGTACTTTTCCCCCTTTCACTATACGCAGTTGCCCCCTTTCACGGTAGGGTTAGGTCGATGGCAGAGAGGGAAAGGGAAGGGATGGAGGTGACGATGTCGTCGTTGACGTCGGCAATTGATCAAAGGTACAAAGAGGCGGGGTACCCTTTTCTGCGAGGCTTCGGATTCCTGGGCGTTCGCCTTCTCCCTTCCCTCATGTAGTGCTGGTGGGTTAGGGTTTACAGGATATGATAGTGAAACAGATGCGTCTGTGAGATGAGATGGTGACAAAGATGCATGATTTCTGTGAGGGTTGTGGCCCGACGACGGCTTACGTCGCCCTCATTGTGGGTTTCGTGGTTGTTTCCTATTTTGGTGTATCATCGACGTCCGCGGTTGTAGCTGATCCTGACGTTTGCCCGACCGCCCAATCGCTCGCCAATGTTGTCATCTTTGCGAGTCAATGCCCCTTTATTTCCCTTGCCACACCACTGGAGGTGTTGTCTTTCTTTTTTTCCTCCTTCCTTCGTTCTCTCTTCCGCTCTCTCGATTATCTGCATTTGTTTTCTGTTGTGATTCAATTTGTTGATTCGGATGAGATTAGGCTAATCCCTTTTGTTGTTCTCCCTTGGAATTGTGTTTTCTTGCTTAAGCTTAAAGAGTTGAGGGGAATCCCCCTTCTATTTTTAAAAATACACTTTGTTCTTAAGCATGGTGCTGCGAAAACTGGGGTAAGCCATGCATCTTAACCAAAAATAAACAAATCGAAGAAGGTTCTTTTGGCTCTTGAGCATGCATATTCTATTTCACTTTTTCACGATTTGGGGTGAACCATTTTTTTCTCTAAATATTGGGGTTTTACTTTGTTTTTCTTTTGGGAGGATTGACACACTTCTCTCATCCTTTTTGAGCTTGTTCAAAGATTAGAATGGTGTGATTTAGAAAATGGCGTTTTATTTTATATAACTCTACTTTCATTTGGCATCAGATAACTTCTTCTCAAAACAAAAAATTGGCATTAGATAACTTGTTAGCTGTTGTTTTCTATAGGTTTCATGTATAACAATCAGAGTTATCTCAATTACATTATTATGCTCTGTTGCAGAATCTACATTCTTGCTTGTGTAGCCTTTCTTGCAGCTTTATGGTCTTCATGATGGAGGTAGTTCTTTTAATCCTCACTGGTTCAACTGATTTAAGCATAAGCTCAACAAGGTTATTGCTGAAGTGGAGTTGTTCCTCATATATATTTAAATTAATAAAAATGGAGGTGTTGATGTAGTTTGGCATAGCTCTGGGATCTTCATTAACGGTTCTCAACATGCACTAATGCAACTTCTATCTTGCTTTATGATTATTATTATTTTGATCAATCTTGTTACTATTGTAGCTTGCTTGTAAGGGAGTTTCTATACAAATGTTCAAGCTCTACAATGATTGGTTTTACTGCTTCAAGGTTATACATGTGGATCAATAAGTTTCATGACAACATTTCATGTTAAAAAGATGGGCTTTTGGTAAGTCTTTCAGCCAACTAGGTGTGTGTGAACCCCATTCCTCTTTGACTTCAGCGAGTTTCAAAAAAAGAATAATCAATTGTTACCTAATTGCTGTTAGCTTACAACATATTTACTCAGGGCAAATTTTCTATAGGTTGCATTTTGAAGGCCTTGGAAACTGTAGGGCACAACAACCTCTCGATCTTATGATTTAATGAAACAAGTGGAAGACAAAAAGACATGTGCCACTAAAGGCATACATAGCACAATCACTATGTGCACAACCGCAAGTCCTCTAAGGACAATACAAGAAGCCTACAAGTGCTAATACAAGAGAACAAAATATAAAAAATAAGGCTTTTATTAATGAAATGCTTAGTAAAAGCATTGAGAACAAAAGGGGGCAAACAACTCCTATATATATACAAGTGATGGGCATTGCGGAGCTCCCCCAAAATAGAGTTGTTAGGATTTGAGGAATTGAGATCAGGTGAAATGTGCTGCAACACCTAATCACCTACCTTCTTTGGCAGCTATGGGGCCCAACATAAATGGTGGGTGATTAGTTGCAGTAAACATGGGGTGGAGGGAATGGAGAAGGGACTTTTTCAACTACACCATCACAAGATGTAGTTGACAACTAAAGTCATTCTTTCTAAAAGTAATTCATGGTTACTGCAGACATACACTGCATATACAGAACTTCTGGATTTGAAGCATCTACCTGTAACTGTTGTTGGAAATGAGATTTATGAAGAATTGTTCAGATTCTCACATTTTAACCCCATCCAAACACAGGTGTGCTTGCAGTGCTTTATATTTATCTTTCATTGCAGGTTTTGTAAGGCTTGTTATGCTATATGTACAACTCTAACCATTTCTGAAGTTGCTAATAAGTTTTGGTCTGTAACCTAGAGGTTTTTCGTGTATTGTACCACACAGATAACAATGTTTTATTAGGAGCTCCTACTGAAAGTGGGAAAACTGTATCAACTGAACTTGCAATGCTTCATCTCTTTAATACTCAACCTGATTTGAAGGTCACCAGCACTTCTCTTCATCTACCAAATTTGGTTTGCATTATTAGTTTCCCTACTCTTTTGATCTAAAATCTTCTTTGTTCCTTTGCTTTATTAGTTTCCAAAGCACAACATGGGTGTATTGATTGTCTAGCTTTTATGATACTTGCTAAGCTACAAACTTTAGAATCGACTAATAACTCTACCCAAAGCAAGGTCAGTATCATCAAAGAGCCAAGGGAAGATAGAGGTTTGTTCTCCTTCTTTTCTTTCACCTATAGTTAACCAACTGAATTTTAAAAAATATATATATATAACAATAATAAGACTTGGTCAAAGTTATGCTCATTAGGAGACACGTGATGAGTTGTGGAGCCTGATTCAGTGGTTTTTTCCTTACAGGAGGGGGGTCCAGAGGTTCCCCCCGGCGCGGTTCCCCGTCGATAATAATCAAATGAGGGTCAAAGTCCTTACAAGAGAGGGGGTCTATGATGACACATGATGAGTTATGTTTGAGACCTGGTTTCTTATGGATCATAGCCGATTTTTTACTAGCAACTTAGTTAAAACTGCATAAAAACCCTAATTTTTGGTCAAATGAGGACTTTAACCCTCATTTGATTAAAAAATTCAAGGTGTGTACGCCTCGCCTCGAGGCGTGGGCCTCAAAGCGTATGAGGCGCACGCCTCAGGGCTCTTTTTTTATTTTTTTTATTTTTAAATTTTATGACGGATTAGTGATTGATGATATCCGACGGTAATATTTAGCAATGATTTTTTTATGGTTTGCGATGAATTATATTTCATCGCTAATTCCATTGCTAGCGACGAAATATAATCTGTCATAAACCCAAAACAACGCTTATTTAGCGACATACTAGTGACATATCATGTCCGTCGCTAATCCATCATAAATTAGCGACGAAAATAGCGACAGATATATTCTATCGCTAATTAGCAACCAGGATTATGCGATGGGTGCTATCTGTCGTTAATCCATCTCCAATCCGCTGCTAAATTGTTCAATGACAGATTAGCGACGGATAACGCCCATCGCTAATCCATGTTTTTCTTGTAGTGATGGCACCTAAAAAAATAAAAAATAAACATATTTAATATGATTCCTTAATATGACAAAATGGAATAAAAAAACAAAATTATAATCGCTGAGAAGATAAACGCAAAATATCTCAAAATTTGAAATGTGATATTCAATAAGGATTTGCGTTGGCAGAGATTCAATTGGACCCAAATAGTCCTGCACGATTGGATTTGCCATGGATCGTATCTCGGATCAGATCTTGGGAATTAGATTTAGATCCAATTGATCTTCAAAGCTCAGATCTTCAGGATGCTCTTCATCATAAGTATTGATAAAACACTTTTAATGGTTAAATTTGAGCATAAAACACATAAAACTTTGATATTTACAGGGTCTTAACGATGACATAAGAAAAATGATAACCATGTCCTTGCGACTTAGGTAGGGACAACCTAGGTAAAAAAAAAGGGTCATACCGCCTAGACTCATAAGCCTAAGCGGTGGTTCTACACCTAACCTGCATATGTGGCCTAGGCAAAACCTACCCGCAACTTTTAACAACTAAGGATGAAGTTCACATATATTTTATGCAAATATTGGATTAAGTTCACATATACCTTACGGACTTCCTCATCCTCGCAAATATTGGTCATTATTCTCCTACGAACTTCCTTAGCATTATAAATATTGGTCACTATTCACCTATATTTTATATAAATTTCTTCATCCTCGCAAATATTAGTCATTATTCGCCTATATTTTATGTAGACTTCTTCATCCTCACAAATATTTATCATTGTTCACCTATATGTTACAAAAACTTTATCATCCTCACAAATATTTGTCATTGTTCGCCTATATTTTATGGGGACTTCCTCATCCTCGCAAGTTTACAGTTTAATCATTTAAGGAATATCTTTTACTTACAAAACATAATTTATAGATCATAAAATATTTAAAGAACATCCAAACTTTAAACTCGTAATTTGCATCCTTATAGTTTGACAATTCATACAAATTTGCATTGACTATTCGGACCAAACTCTCAATAATTGAATATGCTCATGCATTGCATTCATTCTATTCATTAAAAAAATAAATTTGCTTATACATTGCATTCATTCAAAAAAATGGATTTTTTCATACATTGCATTCATTCAAAGAAATAAACTTACTCATACATTGCATTTATTCCATTAATTAAAAAAAATAAACCCACTCATACATTACATTCATCCATTAAAAATTGAATCTAGTCATACATTGCATGCATTCATTCCATTCATTCAAAAAAATAAACATATTTATACATTGCATTTATTCAAAAAAATGAACCTACTCATACATTACATTCATTCATAAAAATGAACATACTCATACATTGCATTCATTCATTCAAAATTGAATATACTCATATATTGTATTCATTTCATTTATTCAAAAAAATGAATATACTCATGCATTGCATTCATTCAATTTATTCAAAAAATGTACATGTTCATACATTGCATCATTCATTCAAAACTGAATATGCTCATATATTGCATCATTTATTCAAAACTGCTCATACAAAGCATTCATTTTATGCATTCAAAAAATGAACTTGCTCATATATTGCATCCATTCATTCAAAATATAATTTGCTTATACATTGCATTCATTCCATTCATTAAAAAAATAAGTGTGCTTATGCATTGTTAGTTGTCATTGTGTGAATCCATAAATCAAAATCCACATCGTTGGCCTTTTTTGCGAGCAACTGCAACTAACTGATCAAATGCAATTATTAGTCATTCATTGCTTTCCTATCTCATCCAAATCATATTGTCAAACTTTGACTTTCTAAATATATATGTGTAAAGTTCAATTCTCAGTTTCTGCTCAAGTACTGCATGTACAGTAAGACAAATATGTAACAATCATACTTATAACAATCATATATCAAGTCAAGACATACCTAACATGTACATAAAGAATATAAGAGTCATTGAAGCAATTTATTAAACAACTCTTAACAAATCTCACATTTTGCAAATCCTACTTACTCTAGCATACTGTTATTCGTGTTTTCACCTGTTGTGTCCAACCTCACCACATGCACTGCACTTGTATGACACAACATCATTGTGTTTTGTTCTTCAACTCTTCACCTTAGGTCATCTTGATTTACGAGCCACTTTTGGTAGATAGACATGTATAAGAGTTGATACAACGATGTGTGGGATATTATCTACCATTAAAAGGAATAGATATGCATTATATGCAGCTCAATATGATTCAAATGTCAAGAACCTATTATAGTAATCCTTTGGTAGTTTGCCCTCATACAAAATGAATGTGACCACATAGAATCTTGCTAACATGCCACTCTTCACAAGAGAATTTTTTCTTGTCAAAATCAATATTGTAACCATGAGATCGGTCGCGAGCTTTCTCTTTGTAAGGAGAGTGTGATGGACTCGCTCCTTCATGACCAATTCACTGACCTCACCATTACCGGCCCCCTTTCCATAAGAGAAACTCGTTCTTTTCGCATGCTATCATTTGTTCACTTAGCCCTTTTTCAGGGAGAGTTTGAAGAGACGTGTATCTTTGTGAACTGTTTGCAAAACAAATTTCTAATTTTACACAAGGAACCCTTAGTTCAGGGAGAGATTCGACGAAAACTTGCTTTCCTTGTGACCCCAATTTCATACTAGGCCTAGTCTGAAAAATGAGTTAACCATATTAGGTCTTGTTAACATTAAAACCCTAAATTTATTTTGGAAACATCAGGATTTCATAGATAAGGTGGATTTTGCATCTTTAATAAATTCTAATAGTAAGTCTGAATTGTTGCTTCTTTAAATTGCGTGTGAACTATCTTGTGATTATCAACATCTCAGTATCAAATTTAAAATATTGAAGAGCATGATTCATAGGCAAATTCTATCTATGGTTGATCCAAATTTTCTTACTATCTGTAGAGTGTTGATGCAAGGTAAGGTTGTTAAATTTAATGTCTTAAATGCTTTTGTGCTTCAATCATATTTTTCTAAATTTCATGTCGTAAAGAATATTAAGTTGCATTGCAAAAATTATTATTGTTATCCTTATATGAAATTTCCTGCCCTGCATAGTTTAGTTCTTATTGTCTTGGACAGTTTTTGCGCTTATTATATTTTGAATTGGTGTAGAAATTATGGAGTTGTGCTTGAGAAGAACCAGGCTCCGAGAACGAAGCCTTTTGACCCAAGGGGGGATGATGTAGAGCATCCTGAAGATTCAAACTTTGAAGATGAATTGGATCCAAATCCAATTCCCAAGATTCGATCTAGGATGCGATCCATGGCAGATCCAATCGTGCATGACTATTTGGGTCCAATTGGATCTCTGCTAATGTAAATCCATATTGAATATCACATTTCAAATTCTGAGATATTTTACGTTTATCTTCTAAAAAATTATAATTTTTTTTTCGATTCTATTTTGTCATATTAAGGAATTGTATTAAATATGTTTTTTATTTTATTTTTTTAAGTGTTTCTAGTGTTTTGTAGGATCTTTTTGTGGTAATAGAGGGTGTATGGGGTAATTGGGTAGTTTTATTTTTATTTTTTATAATTTTGATGTTGGATCCAAAGTAATATATATGTAAAGATTCAGTTTGAGTATTGGATCTTATAATAAGATCCAATACCATCACCTGGATCCATATTGGTGCCCTATAGTTGGATCAATATGGATCTGGGTCAATGATATTCAAGTTTTTCTTGACCAGCCACATCAACCCATCCTCATTGGGCGTAATTGAGGTGCCACTCAGCTGGTCCAATCAATTCAAAAGTGTGTTGTGCCATTGAGCCAACTTGAGGTGCAATGAGTGGTGAGTCTTTGAAAATAGCTCCCTCATTGGCCTTAAGGGAGGCTGCCTCTCACATGGCCAATGAGGATCCTTGCTCCTTTTGAGCTCCTTAAATCCCAGTAGAAAAATGGTGAAAGGGTCTTTGGCTTTTGTTTTTGAGAAAGAAATTTGAAATGGTGATGAGGGAGGAGAAGATGTTGTTTGAAGGGTGAATACAGTCCCGGTATTTTGACCGTATCTCCCCAGATACTGGTTTAAATTATATGATCTTTATTTTTCTTGAAAGCTAAGATCCTGCTCTACAAGTTTAATGTTTACCATTTGGCTTGATTTAGCTCGATTATTTCTCACGATATACTCTATAAAAATCTAATCCATTTAATTTTATAGAATGCTAAGACAAAGATCTATAATTTTTATGTTTTCCATTTTAACCAATCCAGCCTGCAAGTAGTCCGAAAAAACTTATCTTTCTGCACTTTTCTTTGGTCTGAATATAATATTCATTGTTATAGCATTCTGCGTATGGCTTCTTAATTTTTGAATGTCTGAATATTTATGGTGTAAAATCAAAATCTGAAAGTTAGTCTGATTGGCTAACATCCGGCTACACAATAGTGAAGTTTAGGGTTTCTTCTGAAACCCTCATCTAAGTGCTCGAATCCGGGATGATTCATACGGCCAACTAGAACCCATTTATTAGGTTAGGCTAGTTAATAACTAGCTCATCAGGCATTTTTAAAATTCAGTAGGGGCATGTAGAATTGCTCAAAATTTTTGAGCCATAGCTTTCTAGAAATATCAGAATTTGACCTTCAGTTCATCTATTGAGAGTTTTCACAAACTCCTACGTCTGAGGAGTCAAAAACCTCTTCGAACAGGCTGTCCACCAAACCCAGAGAGCCTGTCATAGGCTTGATTATCAGTCCCAGTGTTCAGTTCATGGGACGAACACCTCTGATTCGAATCCAGTGATTTTGAATTCGTTGGAATGACGTACAAGTCACACACAACTTTCCTTTGGACTGCCTCTATCGAAACAGAACACACAGGTCCCCAAAACCCTATTTTCCAGAGTCCTATTCAAACTCATTTTAGTGAAAAGCTTCCATGCGTATTGAGATCCATTTGGATCTTGGATCATAGATCGGTGCTTACCGAGTCCACATCAACTTATGTATTAAGAAACAAGTTTTGTTTTGAATTTATTTGATGTAAAAAAATGTGAACATCTTATCATGAAATTTTAGTACGATATCAATCAATAATTTTTTTTACGTTTTTAAAATACACATATGAGCATAAAGATGTTTAATCAATTATATGTTCTCCATTCAGCAACCGTCATAAACACATCTAGCAATTAAGATCAAGTATAAATCATATAAAAACTATGATTTTTGGAGGGTCCTAATAATGACCTAACAAAACACGGGCAAAATAATCCTCATTCTCTCTCTCTAACTATCTATATATATATATATATATGTATGCAATATAAAGTAATCAGATGGTCTGCCCCAAGTTTTGTTGTATATTCAATATTATGCAATTTCATGAATTTTGTGACATGTTATACTGAATTACATACTTCATCCATAGTTACAATCATATGTTTGTTAATAAATTTAACTATTTAGTGTACAAATTTTGTTTTTCTTGATGTTTTATTTTTTGGTCATGCTTATGCCTCGACTAGTCTTCTGCCTAAGCTCCAACTAGTGCTTTTGATAACTAAGACTTCGTCCACTATTTGTGAAGTTATGTAGTTCACTTTAACTTTGTATATATTTTCACAAAATTCGCATATGTAGAACGAAGTTCACAAAAATTATCTGAAATATGTTGAAACTTCACAAATAGTGCACGGGAGATTCATAAATTTACTGAAGACTTAAATGCGAACCTCTCCATATTTTTGTGAAAGTTCCTACTAGCAATAACTGCAATGCTTCAATTTTTACAAGGACACTTCGATAGTAAAAAAGTGATGGTTCATATTTTAGGGTTTGTTTTCGCTTTTAAAAAGCGATGGTGGAGAAGATTTTAGAACAATAAGGAGAGGATGTCATAGTTAAGGTGGACAAGATTTTGGAAAAGATAGGAGGTGGAGATGCTAAGGTAGTGAATAATGTTGATGGTTCTCAGCATAAGTAGCCTACATCGGTTTTGAAAAGTATGCATAAGAGGTGGTTTCACTTCAATTATTTGCTTAAGAGAAAAGAAGGTCTACAAACAAAACATGACATTAAGAAGCCAAAGATCGAACCTTCAATGTGGAGCTATGTATGATTGAAAATGAGCCCTTCGAGGAACAAGTGCATACTCCGGATCAGATTGTAGGATGAAATTCCACTAGAGTGAAATATTGAAATATGATAAAGATCGATAAAATAAAATAATTAAGCAATAAGGCACAACACATAAAACACAGAATTTATACTGGTTCGGTCAGTATCCAGACCTACATCCAGTCCCCAAGCAAACCACTTGAGCTTTCCACTATAACATCCGAGTCACCGGATAAATAGTACAACACCCTCTTCCTCAGAGGTCTTCTTCTCTCAACAGAGAAGGGGCACACCCTCTTCCACAGAGGTCTTCTTCTCACACCAGAGAAGGACAATACCCTCTTTCACAAAGGTCTTCTTCTCTCAACAGAGAAGGGCAACACCCTCTTTCACAGAGGTCTACTTCTTTCAACAAAGAAGGAATACAGTGAATAACAGAGTTACAATACTTCCTATAGAACCTTCAGAATGATATGAATGCATGAATGAAGGATTCTCAGAATGTTCTGTTTGTCACTCAGAGGATACTCTTTGTCAAAGAGCTGGACTTGACTTTTTCTCTTTTCTTTCTTTTCTTTTTCTCTTTCTTTTTCAAGGCTCTCTTTTCAAATATCGAATAGGAATTTTTCTTGTTGTAAGCTCACACGTCTATTCCATTCCATTGTTTGAATAGTTTATTTGAGTGTGTTTATATAGCTTTTAAAAAGTAGTCGTTACATTTTGGAATTGTAACTTTTTGAAATGTGAAATGTTATGTCATTTCAAAAACATCTTTTAGAGAAGTTCGAGAATGCCTTTTTCCATAAAAGTGAAATAGAGGGTACACTAGTCGTTGTAATATTTTAGGTAATACATATTTTATGTAAAAAGTCTATTTCTTACAATAGTACATTGAACGTTGGGTTGTAGTTTTGTCTTTATTCTAATTAATGATTTGAGGTACATTAGTACTTCTTTGCTTTAAATGAGTGTAAGTACTATGAGTGCTTTGAGATATTTATTTGTACATAGTCATGTCAAGTGTTTTCTTTATGTTGTGTTTTTCAAAGTCTCCAGAGAGAATGAGGACCAAAAGAAGGTCGACATTCTTTGAGAAGGATTTTAACAAGGATTTGTTACAGGAGGTATTTAATGCTTTGTAAAGAGAATGATGACTTCAAGTAAGTCGACATTCTATGGTTTTGTAAAAAAGGTAACTAGAGTCCTTTCAAAACATATTCTATTTGTTTTTCTTTTGTGTAGCCGATTTATGTTTTTGTCTTCTTCTTATATTAAAAAACATTTCTTTAAAGAAGGTAACTAAAGTCTTTTCAAAACCATATTATATTTGTTTTTCTTTTGTGTAGCCGATTTATGTTTTTGTCTTCTTCTTATATTAGAAATATTTCTTTAAAGAAGGTAACTAGAGTCTTTTCAAAAACATATTATATTTGTTTTCTCCATGTAGCCGATTTTATGTTTTTGTCTTTTTCCTACATTCTTTTTTTTCATGTTGTCTTGTATATAGTATAAGGTACAATTATTACATGACAAAATGTCTTTTTCATAAAAGGTTGTAAGAAGGTACCATTATTACATGACAAAATATCTTTTCCATAAAAGGTTGTAAGAAGGTACAATTATTGGTTTTCAAAAAGGAGCTTTTTGAAACTATCGTATACTTTTATGATATAGTGTTTATGAATGAGTATGTAATATGCAATATGCAAGTTCCTGAAGGTTCTGTTACATATGACTCTAAAGAAGAAAGAAGTCTTCAACTTGAGGTAGCCGATCTCTTCATTTGAACTTTAGGAATGCATGGCTCATCAAGCTTTTTCTTCAAGGAGTATGATTGCACCATATTTGTACTTGAACAGGAAGTCTCCATCCTTATTGGGTGAGATATCCTTGCATCAGATACTCGTTAGATTCATGGCAAAGCATATTCAGTCATAATATAACATTTTTCAAGAGGACATATTATCATATCATATAAAATCAAATGAGACAGTGTATCATATTATGTGACATCAAAACAGAGTTTCTCAACATTCTCCCCCTTTTTGATGATGACAAAATATGCTCCCCCTGTCAAAAAGACATTATGCATAGAAATAATAATATGATAAAAAATTTGAAAAATGTTTTAAAGAGAGTATTTCTCCAATAATGGAGACAGGTTTTTCTCCCCCTTTCTCATGGACAAAAAGGAAGGGATCAGAGTAAGAGAGTTATTACAGACCAACTATTACAGTCCAAAAGTAATTAAAAGTTATTACAGACCAAAAAAAATGAGTTTTATCTCGAAGGTGGAGGAGGTGAATGTGTTCGGTCGGCACGATTCCGCTTGCGAGTCTGCTGCAACAGGGCTTGATTACGAAGGATTCGATCCTGAGAGTGCTCGATATCCATCATAGCAGAAAAGTAATTGAAGGAGGATGTTGGATCTGCTTCATCAGAGCTGGGCATGTGCAGGGACCTTAGATTGAAGGTGGTACCATCGAGGACTTGCGAGGGACGGAGGATGACTTTGTTGTGAAGTGGTACTTGGAAGTATTTGAGAATGGGAGTTATGAAACACCCAAAAAGAAGAGGCTCGAATTTCTGATAACGAATAAAAAGGTCGAAAAGAATGGATGAGCAGTTTATCGGAAGAGAAGAAAAGATTGCGTAGATAAGAAGAGAGATTTTTCGAGGAACTAATCCCTGGCGAGGACGCTTGGGATAGATGTTGTGGAGAAGAATCTGGGCAAGTAGTTGAGCATGAGGTTGGAGATTCCTCATGTGCCACAGAAGTTGGTAGCAGTTGGTGCAGAGAAGGATTTTTCGAAGTACCGATCGTTCGATTGGTACTATGGTGTTAAGGTCGGTACCGGTGGAAGGTAGGTTTAGAATTCTACCTAGGTCGGAAGCATCGAAAATCATTAGTTGTCCTCGGACTTTGCTGGTGATTGTGGTTTGTTTATGATCAGTAGAGAAGTTGGTATAAAACAGTCGAACTAGTTCGGGATAAAAGGCAGCTGGGGATGAAGATCCGAGTAGAGGTTTAAGTTCAGGGAGATAGGTGTCTAAGTCAAAGAGCATGAAGTCGTCAAAGTTAACCAGTTTACCTTCATGAATGGGGCGAGAGCATAGTAAGTTGTAAGTGTGAAACAAGTCTGGATACCTTAGATCTGCTGCGGTAATCTCATTATTGGAGGAGGAAGCGGCCATTGCAAGAATTTGTAAGAAAAAAGGACTAAGGAGAGCGAGTTTGAAGTGGTAATAGTTTGTAGGAGAATTGATAGATACGAGTGGAATTGGTATGGGATGAACCAATCCATTAAATAGAAGAATGAAAATAATTTTGATAGGTTTTTGAATGACATTGGAAGTGAGTGATTTTTAGAATTTAGTCAAATAAGGAAATCCGTGAGAAGTAAGTTAAGAGGCTTGTGAATGACAAATCAAATCAAGTTTGGAGGATAGTGTATTATATTTGAGAAGAAGTCAAGGAGGACATGGTTTTGAATTATTCTTTTATATAAGAAAGAATTATCATGTGAGATTTTTATCGAATTGTGAGTTTGTGTCATGTATGGAGTGACTTGATGTGAGATAATCAAAAGAGTGAATTTTTCTATGGTTTTTAAAGATTTTCGAGAGATGAGGTGAAATAATGGCCTAATAAAAATAAATATCCTTTTATAAGATGTTTCTACTTTATGGAGAGTATTCGTGAAGAATGTGTTTGGAATAAGATAAATAGAGATGTGTGAGTGACATAAGATGAAGTTTTTCTTGAGGACAAGTTTTTACTGAATCTTGATTAAAGATATACAATATGAAAAAGGTCATGATTGCTAAAGATGATAATTGATTGTACATAGGCTATGATATAGTAGATGATATAGTAAAAATTTACGTGAAATGTAGCAAATTTTGATAGGTTTAGAGAAGTATATTGATAGATGGATGGATAAATAATCAAATTTTTGACCCAAGTTTTGGAGAAGTATATTGATAGGTCAAAGAAAGAGATATATCATTTGAATATGAGGAATATACTATTTTGTTGAAGATCGGCTAGCCTATCGTGAGAGAGAGGAGTGATGATGATAAAAAAGAAGATACTTCGATTAGACATAAAGTTGTTTTGAGAGGAGCAAAGAGAAACTCGTGAAGAGAGAGAGAGAGAGAGAAAAAGTGAGAAATGATGGCCTACTAAAACAAGAAACAAGTGGGTGTTATAATGCATGGGTTGAAGTGTAGAAGATTGTTATTCGTATGAGGGGTTTTCACAAGAGGACAAAAGGTGATGAAAGGATGTTATGAGATGAGTGATATGAAAGAGTGTCATAATTACTTATATTCAAAGAAGGTAGTACTCATGGGTATGCGTGGAGGAGGATAGGACAAAGTGTGATTATTAATGTGTACTTGAAAGGTGACAAAATGAAAGACATAAAGACTGTGTTTTTATTCATAGAAGTTTTGGTTTGAGAAACAAGGTTTTTGGAGGAATTCGATTGAAGGAGTTCATAGTTTCTTTAGGAAAATAGTAAAGAAGTCAAAGTTATGAATGGAGATTCAAATCGTATGTGTGAGAGAGAGAAAAGTAACTAAAGTAACTATATAGTAAAGAGAAAGTCAAGTTATGAGAAACAATAATTATGAAAGTGATGTGAAAGAATGTACTTTGACATGAAGTTTCAACTTTTAAGGCAATGTGTGGTATTCGAGACCCTTAGAAATGATTCTTTTGTAAAAATAAAAAATTGAAAAATGAAGACACGATTATAAAATTTTTAAAGTTCTTTTATTATCCTTATTAAGATGAATTTAGTAAATATTATGAACTCGAGTGAACTTAATATTTTAGTTTTATATATCATTCAATTTACATATACCTAGTTCTCTTCTTATTCTTACAAAATCTTCATTTTTTAAAGGTTTAGTAAAGATGTCTGCTAGTTGTTTATCTGTGGGTATAAATTCTAGTTTAATTATATTATTTAAGACTTGTTCTCTTATAAAGTGATGTCTAATTTGAATGTGTTTAGTTCGAGAATGTAAAACAGGATTTTTGGAAAGGTTAATAGCACTTGTGTTATCGCATAAAATAGTTGTATTTTCGAATTTTAAACCAAAATCTTTCAAAGTTTGTTTCATCCAGATGACTTGTGTACAGGCTAGGCTAGCAGCAATGTATTCGGCTTCAGTAGTTGATAAGGATACACAGTTTTGTTTCTTACTGAACCATGATACTAGTGAGTGCCCTAGCATGTGACATGTTCCACTTGTGCTTTTTCTATCAGATTTACTTCTAGCAAAGTCAGCATCGCTATATGAGATTAGATCAAATGTAGAGGATTTTGAATAGAATAATCCAAAATCAACTGTGTCTTTTAAATATCTCATTATTCTTTTTACAGCTTTAAGATGTGATTCTTTTGGATTTGACTGAAATCTAGCACACAAGCAAACACTAAACATAATATCTGGACGGCTAACAGTTAAATAAAGAAGTGATCCTATCATACCTCGGTATGCCTTTGTATCAACAGACTTACCATCTTCATCTTTGTCCAACACAGTAGTAGTGCTCATAGGAGTAGATTTTGAAGCAGTTGAGTTCATGTTGAACCTCTTCAGAAGTTCACGAGCATACTTAGATTGATTGATGAAAACTCCATCCTTGGTTTGCTTAATATGCAGTCCAAGAAAGTAGGTGAGTTCTCCCATCATACTCATTTCGAATTCCTTCTGCATGGACTTAGAAAAATCTTCACAAAGAGTGCTGTTAGAAGATCCAAAGATGATGTCGTCGACATATATTTGAACAATAAGGGTATGATTATTCACTACTTTAACAAATAATGTAGAATCTGTTTTGCCAACAGAAAAACCAGTTTTTAATAGAAGGGTTTTAAGTCTATCATACCAAGCACGAGGTGCTTGTTTTAAACCATATAAAGCACGTTTGAGTTTAAAAACATAATCTGGGTATTGTTCATTTTCAAATCCTGGAGGTTGTTTTACATAAACTTCTTCATTTATAAAACCATTTAGGAAAGCACTTTTAACATCCATTTGATATAATTTGAAATCCATATAGCTTGCATATGCTAAGAGCATTCTAATAGATTCAAGTCTAGCAACAGGAGCAAATGTTTCATCAAAATCAATACCTTCCTCCTGGTTGTATCCTTGAGCTACTAGTCTGGCCTTGTTTCTTATAACATTACCTGTTTCGTCTAGCTTGTTTCTGAAGATCCATCTTGTCCCAATGATTGGATGATCCTTTGGTCTAGGTACAAGATCTCAAACATCATTTCTTTAGAATTGATTCAGTTCTTCAGTCATGGCTAGCATCCAGAACTCATCAATGATGGCTTCATCAATCTTCTTTGGTTCAAGTTGAGAAATGAATGCCATGTTTGCAATCCGTTCTAGATGAGCTTTAGTTTGAACCCCCTTTGTTAGTTCTCCCAAAATCTGCTTTTGAGGATGATCTTTGATATCGACAAAGGTTCTTTGATGATCATCTTCATTAGACTTAGCTGTGTTATCTAAAAATAAATTTGTACTTTCAACATCATCATCATTAGTTTGTTTATGAACAGATTGATCAATAGATTCACAAAAACTAACATGCATAGATTCTTCAATAGTATTATGATTCTTATTGAAAACTCTGTATGCTTTACTATGACTCGAATATCCTAAGAATATGCCTTCAACAGATTTAGCATCAAACTTATCCAGGCTATCTTTTGTGTTTAGGATAAAGCATTTACATCCAAAGACTTTGAAATAGTCTATTCTTGGAGTTCTGTCATAGAATAGTTCATAGGGAGTTTTATTTAATAAGGGTCTAATGAGAACTCTATTTGTTATGTAGCATGCAGTATTGACAGCTTCTGCCCAAAAAGATTTAGCAAGATTATTGTGTTGGAGCATAGTCCTGGCAGATTCCTGAAGGGTTCTATTCTTTCTTTCTACTACACCATTTTGAGGTGCAGCTCTAGGAAAGGCAAAGTTATGAGAAATACCATGCAAGTTACAAAAATTTTCAAAAAGTTCATTTTCAAATTCTCCTCCATGGTCACTACGGATTTTAACAATAGAACAAGATTTTTCGTTTTGTAATTTTTTACATAAGATTTCAAATTGACAAAACGTGTCACTTTTGTTTTTCAAAAATATTACCCAAGTAAATCTTGAGTATTCATCTACAATAACAAAAACGTATTTATTGTGATTATGACTAGCTACTCTAGAAGGACCAAAAAGATCCAGGTGGAGAAGCTCTAAAGGTCTTTTACTTGAAATGATATTTTTTGATTTGAAAGATGATTTTGATAATTTTCCTAATTGACATGCATCACAAAAGTAATCCTCTTTAAAAGAAATTTTGGGTAACCCACGTACTAACTTATTTTTAGCTAATTTAGACATGTACTTAGAATTTACATGACCCATTCTCAAGTGCCATAAATGTTGAGAGTCATTATTAGCTATAAGACAATGTTCTGTGATGTTTTCTAGGTATAGTTCATATATATTATTCTTTCTTATACCTTTTAGGATGATGTTTTCATTGGTGTCTGCTATGAGGCATGCATCATGATTGAAGCTAACATTATAACCTGTGTCACACATTTGACTGATACTTAGTAGGTTATATTTTAATCCTTTAACAAGGAGAACATCTTTGATAAGAGGTTTATCTATGTTACCAATATTTCCAATACCAATTATCAAACCTTTGTTGTTATCTCCAAAGGTGACGGTTCCTCCTTCTTTATGATGAAGAACAGCAAAAAGGTCTCGATGTCCTGTCATGTGCTTTGAACATCCACTATCTAGTATCCATCTGTTCTTCTTCTTTGGAGCCTGCAAAACATTAAGTAAATCTCCTTTTTGGTACCCAATCGGGTCCTTTTTTGTTAGACTTTGGAACCCATATCCATTTGGATTTGGGTTTGTCTATATCTTTAGAGGAGTTAAAAAGATTAACATTATAATACTCCTTATTTGGTTCAGATGAACTTTTCACAAACGTGGTCTTTTGATTCATACAAGAAGGCTTTTTTAAATGAGAGTAGCCAATACCATTTTTGTAAAAAGAGACTTTCTGAGAGGATAAGAGTTTATCCAAGTTCTCTTTACCTTTAGTAAATTTGAAAACCGTTTTCATGAGGTTCTCAGTTTTACTTTTTAGCTCTGAAATTTCTACTTGCAGATTTTTAGTTTTGGAGCTAGTAGAAGAAATTTCAGACATAAGCATAAGATTTTCCTTTTTCAACTCAAAATTTTTACTGCTGAGTTTTTCATTCTCTTGGGAAAGCTTTAGATTTTCAGATTTTAAATCTTTATTTTTGAAACTCAATTTTCTAGATTCTTCAAATAGTTCTTGAAAAGCATCTAGAAGTTCTTCAAAGGAAAAATCAGAGATTTCACTTACCGAACTTTCGTTTGCCATGAAGCACATATTTGCAGTTTCAGCTTCATCATCACTTGACTCTTCACTAGTGGATGGTTCTGAATCATCCCATTGAGCATGCAGAGCCTTTTTCTTGAAGAACCTCTTCTTTGGTTCCTCAGTCTTGGACTTTCTTTTGAGAAGGGGACAGTCACGTCTTAAGTGGCCTGGCTTATTACACTGGAAGCACATGGGATCTTCTTTAGGATCTTTTCTTTCCTTGTGCCTGTTTGGAAGCCGGTTCCTTCTCATGAAGCGCTGGAATTTTCTGGTAAGTAGCGCAATTTCTGATTCTTTATCTGAGTCTTCATTCTCAGATAGGGCTGAGAAAGCTAGAGTTTTCTTTACTGGTTGCTCTTCTTCCCTTCTTTCTTTCATGTGGACTTCATAGGCCATAAGATTGCCTATTAAGTCGTCCAAAGTAAGCTTAGATAAATCTTGAGCTTCTTCAATAGCAGTAGTCTTTTTCTCCCAATCAGTTGTGAGAGATCTCAAGATTTTCTTCACCTTTTCAGTCTGGGAATATGTTACACCCAGAGATTTCAGATCGTTGGTGATGTTGGTGAATCTGGTAAACATCTCTGTGATGGGTTCATCTTTGTTCATTTTGAACAACTCATATTTTCTAACAAGAGATGAAATTTTGGCTTCTTTCACTTTGTTGGTTCCTTCATGAATAACTTCCAAAGAATGCCAAATATCATATGCAGATTCACATATAGATATTCTATTGAATTCGTTTTGATCAATGGCACAATATAATGCATTCATAGCCTTTGCATTTAGGTTTGCCATTTTCTTTTCTTCATCAAACCATAAGCTATAGTCTGCGGATGGAGATGTGTATGGATGCTCAACAATTTTCCATACAGCAAAATCTATGGATTTGAGAAATATAGTCATTCTGCACTTCCAGTATCCATAGTTGGAGCCATTGAAGAAAGGTGGACGAGATGCGTGTTGACCTTCAATATCATGAGCATAGGAGGTAGATGCCATTTGTGCTGGAAGACTTGTTATGTCAAAACCAGCAAACCTGCTCTGATACCAAATGAAATTCCACTAGAGGAGGGTGAATAGTGAAATATGATAAAGATCGATAAAATAAAATAATTAAGCAATAAGGCACAACACATAAAACACAGAATTTATACTGGTTCGGTCAGTATCCAGACCTACATCCAGTCCCCAAGCAAACCACTTGAGCTTTCCACTATAACATCCGAGTCACTGGATAAATAGTACAACACCCTCTTCCTCAGAGGTCTTCTTCTCTCAACAGAGAAGGGGCACACCCTCTTCCACAGAGGTCTTCTTCTCACACCAGAGAAGGACAACACCCTCTTTCACAAAGGTCTTCTTCTCTCAACAGAGAAGGGCAACACCCTCTTTCACAGAGGTCTACTTCTTTCAACAAAGAAGGAATACAGTGAATAACAGAGTTACAATACTTCCTATAGAACCTTCAGAATGATATGAATGCATGAATGAAGGATTCTCAGAATGTTCTGTTTGTCACTCAGAGGATACTCTTTGTCAAAGAGCTGGACTTGACTTTTTCTCTTTTCTTTCTTTTCTTTTTCTCTTTCTTTTTCAAGGCTCTCTTTTCAAATATCGAATAGGAATTTTTCTCGTTGTAAGCTCACACGTCTATTCCATTCCATTGTTTGAATAGTTTATTTGAGTGTGTTTATATAGCTTTTAAAAAGTAGTCGTTACATTTTGGAATTGTAACTTTTTGAAATGTGAAATGTTATGTCATTTCAAAAACATCTTTTAGAGAAGTTCGAGAATGCCTTTTTCCATAAAAGTGAAATAGAGGGTACACTAGTCGTTGTAATATTTTAGGTAATACATATTTTATGTAAAAAGTCTATTTCTTACAATAGTACATTGAACGTTGGGTTGTAGTTTTGTCTTTATTCTAATTAATGATTTGAGGTACATTAGTACTTCTTTGCTTTAAATGAGTGTAAGTACTATGAGTGCTTTGAGATATTTATTTGTACATAGTCATGTCAAGTGTTTTCTTTATGTTGTGTTTTTCAAAGTCTCCAGAGAGAATGAGGACCAAAAGAAGGTCGACATTCTTTGAGAAGGATTTTAACAAGGATTTGTTACAGGAGGTATTTAATGCTTTGTAAAGAGAATGATGACTTCAAGTAAGTCGACATTCTATGGTTTTGTAAAAAAGGTAACTAGAGTCCTTTCAAAACATATTCTATTTGTTTTTCTTTTGTGTAGCCGATTTATGTTTTTGTCTTCTTCTTATATTAAAAAACATTTCTTTAAAGAAGGTAACTAAAGTCTTTTCAAAACCATATTATATTTGTTTTTCTTTTGTGTAGCCGATTTATGTTTTTGTCTTCTTCTTATATTAGAAATATTTCTTTAAAGAAGGTAACTAGAGTCTTTTCAAAAACATATTATATTTGTTTTCTCCATGTAGCCGATTTTATGTTTTTGTCTTTTTCCTACATTTCTTTTTTTCATGTTGTCTTGTATATAGTATAAGGTACAATTATTACATGACAAAATGTCTTTTTCATAAAAGGTTGTAAGAAGGTACCATTATTACATGACAAAATATCTTTTCCATAAAAGGTTGTAAGAAGGTACAATTATTGGTTTTCAAAAAGGAGCTTTTTGAAACTATCGTATACTTTTATGATATAGTGTTTATGAATGAGTATGTAATATGCAATATGCAAGTTCCTGAAGGTTCTGTTACATATGACTCTAAAGAAGAAAGAAGTCTTCAACTTGAGGTAGCCGATCTCTTCATTTGAACTTTAGGAATGCATGGCTCATCAAGCTTTTTCTTCAAGGAGTATGATTGCACCATATTTGTACTTGAACAGGAAGTCTCCATCCTTATTGGGTGAGATATCCTTGCATCAGATACTCGTTAGATTCATGGCAAAGCATATTCAGTCATAATATAACATTTTTCAAGAGGACATATTATCATATCATATAAAATCAAATGAGACAGTGTATCATATTATGTGACATCAAAACAGAGTTTCTCAACATAGGATTCACATGATCAAGAGTCAGATTGGAGGAACAAGTGCATATTCTGGATTAGATTGCAGGATTCACAGACTCAAGAGTCAGATTTTAGAACAAGGGGAGGATGGCATGGCTGAGGTAGATAAGATTTTGGAGAAGATAGGAGGAAGAGATGTTGAGGTGGTGAATAATGTTGATGGTTCTCAATAAAAGTAGCCAACCCCGGTATTGAAGAGTGAGAATATGAGGTGATTTTGCTTCAATCATTTGCTAAAAAGAAAAGATGATCTGCAAACAAAACATGACATTAAAAAGCCAAAGATCGAACCTTCAATGTGGAGCTATGTATGATTGAAAATGAACTCTTGGAGAAACAAGTGCATGATCCATAGGCTCAAGGAGGTGGTTTTACTTCAAACATTTACTCAAGAGAAGAGAGGGTCTACAAAAAAAAATAGTAACCCAACTAGCATTAAGAGGCCAAGAAACGAAGCCATGATGTTGAGCATTTCTCTATTTCATCAATTAATGACCTTGTGCGACATATTCTACTGAATCCTATAATGCTGAGTTATGTACTGTGAATGTTTTTAACATATTTTTTTTTAATAAATGAATATGCATGAACAGGTTCATTTTCGAATGACTAAAATGAATATATATGTATGAGCATGTTCATTTTTTAATGAATGGAATAAATATAATGAATATATGTATGACCATATTTAGTTTGAATGAATTGAATGGAGTTGTATCACACCCTCTGACTAAAAGGTAGATTCGTATGATTTTTTTATGAACCTCATGAAATTCGCATAAAATATAGGCAAAAAAAAGGATGAGAAAGTCTCTATAAAGGACTTTATGAGGTCTTTCGGTATGCGAACTTCCTTATCTTCACATAAAATATATGTGAACTTGTTTGTATTCATTCCATTTTTTTTACAAAATGAAAGCGCTTATATATTCATTAATTCCATTCTTTCAAAAAATGAAGTCGCTCATACATTGCAATCATTCTATTCTTTCACAAAATGAAGTTATTCATACATTGCATTTATTCCATTCTTTCACAAAATAAAGTTGCTCATACATCACATTCATGTCATTCTTTCATAAAATAAATGAATGGTAATACATTGCATTCATTTCATTCTTTTATAAAATGAAGTCGCTCATACATTGCATTCATTCCATTCTTTCACAGGAATATTTTTTCTCACTGCCTCTTTCATGGGGAGAAAACAAAGTATGTGGAGAGTTATTTCCATCTCTTGAGCCTCAAGAATGCTGCATATCACCGCATCTTTGATAAGGAGAAAATACAGTATATCATCGTTGATTCTACACTCTATGTTGTTCTCTTGATTTTTCCTATCCCACCAAACTATGTGATCAAATGCTGACTGTGAGATATGTTGACATTGTGTTGATGAAGAGAAAATACAGATTACCATCAATTCTACATCATTATTGTCCAACATATCTATTCAGCTATCACAGTTCGTCAAAGCCCACACCCTCCAATTCTACATCATTATCGTTCACAATCTATATGATGAGAACGAGTTTTCAGATGATCAACTGCAGCACTCACAAACAACTTGCAGACTTTTGTTTCCTATCTCACCTATACCATAAGATGCGCTTACCGAAAAACTTACTATTGATGATTTTCCACAGATGAAGTCTCGTCCATGCTTGGCCCTAAAAAGTGATTATAATTTTTCACTGGTTGGAGACCATAAAAACTCTAGTTTCAATGAAATCATACCTTTGCTTTTATATTATGTTCGTACGAAAATTCCTATATTTTATAAGATCACATATGTAATTATGTGGAGAGATGCAAATATGTCACATCCTGAAATTTCTCATGTTCATAACACAAAATAAGCACTTTTCTTCATGAAAACCACATTTTATAAGTACCAAACATATGTGATCTTACTAAAATATTTGCGAAGTTACGATCATAAAGAAGTTCACAAAACTTATTTTTGCACGGTTCACGAAGACTACAAAAAAACATGCATGAACATACATTTAAGGATTAAAGAAAGGAGAAAGGAGGTTCACTCAGAGAAAACAATATAAATAACATAATTTTGTGTACTTCTTGAAGTTGACAAAAAAATGTGTTAACCTCATTTTAAGTGAGAGTTTGCGATACTCGTTGAGCAGAGTGATATATCATGCGAACTCCAACTCCGTGAGTTTCACACATGCGAAGAGTAAAAAGTCCCAACAAACTTGGCTATTTGTAGTTTTGATCATCGGGCAGATTTTAGCAAATTGTAAGGTTTTTAAGAAAACATGTCATTTTTATCGTTCGTGCAATACAATCATTTGGCTGACAAATACACAATTAAAATGTTAGAAATTTTTGAAACAAAAAAAAATGCCAAAAGTTTTAAAAACTCAACCATGGTGCATGATACCCGAAATCTGGAACTATTAGAGCATACCAGTTCCAAGCTTAAGTTCATAACTCCATATAAAGCCCTTCAAAATCTCATGTTCTCACTTCTTATCTTCTCTAAATCGGTTTTGCTAAACAATTCTCCTTTACAGTTATCTTGTAATATTTAGCTCCAACACCTCAAACCTAAAAAAGAAAAATTTACAAAACTTTAGATAATTATCATTTTCAACAGTTATCCTGAATTTGACACAAGTTTAATTAAAACATTAACTGGCTCCACAAAACCTTCTTCTCACTACCCCACAGTTTTCCAAACAACTAAAGATCTTGTCTTCCTGAACCCACACGGCTTGAAATTGCATAACACCTTTCCCATCATGGCCATTGCCCCAGGGCTGGGGAAATCTTTACCCTGCATTTCTAAGAACACCTTTGAGCATTCTGGCTCACAGGTAGCTTCTGCAGAGCTCATCTGCATGCTTTTACCTTCTAGACGACGCAACCTCTGGATCCAAGGATTATATAAGAGGCCCCTATTTTCCTCGTGAAGGTCGACAACTGATTTACTCTGTCCTGGCAAGGTCACTGCATCAACCAATGGATGCTCCTGCTTCTGCATGAACGCACTCGATATGAGCTTGGAGTTTGAAAGAGTTCTACTGCAGTTGAGCACCTTGTTAAATAGCTTAATCCTTTTATCTTTAGAAGGAATATCTCTGCTGACTGATCTCTTGATGCCAAAAGTTTCTAATTGGCTATGCTTGAGACGTTTAACCCATCTGCAGCTTGGATCTGTATCACTGAAACCTGAGGACAGAGAACCAGGTTGATCTATGTCTGGGAATAGGTCTTCTGCATCCAAATTATGTGCTCTTGATGCGTGTGTTTCCTTCCTGCTTACAGATCCATTAAGATCTGAATGTGAGGGTAAATCATCAGATCTGCTGGACATTTCGGCCTCCATGTTTACACTTTCTGTTTCTTTGTCCCCTGAAGCCATTCTCTGCAATGGTTCATATGAAGTCTCAGCTTCCAGAAAATCCTGTTGTTTCAATAGAAATTGTCAGTACAATCATCAACTAATCCTATGGATTGAATCTCAATAATTATCCTAGCAGTATCACTACAAGTAATTCAAAACGACATGAATAAATGATCAATAATCACTACTTATCCATATGATGAAAGATTCTTGTGCCATGCAGTTCTTCAACCTGCTATCCAACAGCCCTATTAATATAAGTTTGTCTAGCTATCCATCTCATAATCAATGTAAACATGCACCACTGTCAGAAAATATGCCACAGTAAATAAGCTAGAAGATTTTAAGAACAAGAAAATGCCCACAATAAATAGGTTTACAACACCAATGGGGCTCCACTTGTTTGGTAGGAGCTGTTAGTGCCTGTCACCATGTGTTGGGACGTTGCAAGTTCAAAACCCAATGGTATGTTGTGTAACTGGTGGGGGTCTGCCTAACCCCAGCTTCCCTTTCAAAAAGAAAAAAAGGTTTAAAAGATCTGCCCTCATTGTCAAACCAAAATATTTTGACAACCGCACACTTCCGACCTCGAATCTCATTCACACTGATACACATGCACATACTGGATTCCCCACCTTGAGTGGTGACTACAATTAACATAGAAACATACAGCTGTAGAAGAAATGCCGTTACTTGAGGAGTCGTTGGATTTTAGAGTAGGAAACAATATGAAGGGCCGAGGAAACAATTGTGAAAATCTCTACAAAAAGAGATTGTGTGTAACACCACAATACAAGAAATACAAAGAGTGCACAAAGGCACAAAGGAGAACACTCACAAGTGCACGAAGGCACGGATACACATGCACAACAGCATGAAACAAAATGAACTTCAATTCATAAGTTCCCAAGAGGGGCTTTACAATATTGCATATGCACTCACAAAAAAGAATATGTTTACAAGGGCCACTAAGGCCTATTTATAATGCCAAAAGAAGCCACAGGTGCAGCTCAATATGACTGTTGGAGCTGCACCCAACGGTCACATTTGTGACTGTTGGGGCAGCTCCAACAGCTATATGGAGCTGTCCCTTTCACAACAGTCAAAAAGAAAAAAAGTATAAAAAGCAAAAGTAAATAAAAAAAGAAAAAGTAAAAATGTTAGCTCATTAGGGTGGCTGACACCTATTGAGTAAAAGGACTGAAATACCCCTGATGGGTATTTCAGTTTACAGTTAAAAGAGACATAATATTTTAACACTCCCCCTCAAACTTAGGGTGTCACGACCGAAAGTTTGCCAAGAAGGAAGTTAAATCTTGGAGAACACAGCGCCTTAGTGAAGAAGCCAATTGATATTCTGATGTAACATAAGGAAGGTCAATGGTTTTTCTTAAATATTTTTCACGAACATAGTGGCAGTCCATCTCGATATGCTTCGTGCGCTCATGAAATGTGTGATTTTTGGCAATGTAGATTGCACTTTTATTATCACAACATAATTTTGTGGGCCCTTGAACTTGAATATTCATATCTTCCAACAAGTTGCGAATCCAAACAATCTCCATGGTAGTAGATGCCATGGCTCTATACTCAGCTTCGGTGGATGAAAGCGATACTTTTTGCTGCTTCTTGCATCTCCAAGAGATTAATGATTCACCTAAAAAAATACAGAAACCAGTGGTGGAGTGACGGTTATTTGTGTCACCTCCCCAATCAGAGTCAGTATAAGCAATTAAACTTAATTCAGACGTAGAAGATAGAAATACTCCCTTGTTTACTGTACCCTTTATGTATCTGATGATGCGAAGGATGACGCTCATATGGACTGTAGTAGGTGCATGTTGAAATTGACTAGCAACATGTACTGCATGAGAAATATCAGGCCTGGTAATGCTGAGATACGTTAGGGATCCAACCAGTTGCCGGTAAGGTGTGAGATCTTTTAAGAGAATCCCATCATCAATCTTCATCTTCGAACCTACTATTTCAGGAGTTTCGCAGACCTTGTCATCTGTGATTCCTGATCTATCAAGAATCTCACAAGCAAGTTTAGTTTGAGACAAAAAATAGCCTCTCTGAGAATAGGCAACCTCAATTCCCCAAAAATATGTCAGAAATCCTAAGTCTGACATTTCAAATTTTGAAGTCAAAATAGATTTAATGCTCTTGATTCCTTTGATATCATCACTTGTTATTAACATATCATCAACATATAACAATAATATAACAATCCCTGCATCAGATTTCTTAACAAACAATGCAGTGTCAGTATAGCATGAAGTGAAACCATTTTCAGTCATTACATTGTTAAACCTATCGTGCCAAGCCTTGGGTGCTTGTTTCAGTCCATAAAGAGCTTTACGAAGACGAAGAACTTTATTTTTAGGGATTTTCATACCAGGTGGAGCATCCATGTAAACTTCTTCATTAAGATCTCCATTTAAAAAGGCATTTTTGACATCCATTTGGTAAATATTCCATTTTCGAATTGAAGCAATGGTGATAAGACATCTGACAGTAACCATACGAGCTACTGAAGCAAATGTCTCTTCATAGTCAATCCCATATTCTTGATTGTACCCTTTAGCTACAAGACGAGCCTTATACCTTTCAAGAGAACCATCACTCTTAGTCTTGACCTTGAACACCCATCGACATCCTATAGTTTTCTTGCCATTGGGAAGAGATTGAAATTCCCAAGTGTTAGCTTTCTTAAGAGCTTTGAGTTCACTCTCCATGGCTTCTCTCCATTCAGTACATTGTTTGGCTTCTCCAAAAAATTTTGGTTCAAAATAAGAGTGAATGGCACTCAAACAAGCTCGATATTTAGGAGAGAAAGAATCAAAAGATACGAATCTAGAGGGAGTCCTTCTAGTTCTTTCAGTTCTCCTAGGATGAGAATCATGAGTGGAAATAGTCTCACTAGGTTCACTATATAGTTCAATAGCACTCCTAAAGGTGCTTCTATCTATATGCGAATAAGTGATGGGTTCTCTAGATACATTTTCTTCTTGAGGGGTAGAAGGGTTAGAGTTATTGTTGATCACAACCATTTCATTTTCACTATTATATGTTGATTCATCATCACTAAAGATATCATCATCCTTAGATAAAAGGTCAAAAAGAAAGGAGTAATCGACATTTTCTAAATGAGATTCATTTTTTTCAAAACCACTATCATTTTCCAAAAAAGTTACATTCCTTGAAACATAATTTATCATTCTTAGAGTCATAACATCGAAATCCTTTTTGAGTTTCCGAATAGCCAAGGAAAGCACAAGGAATGACTTTTGGTGAGAGTTTATCATTTTTATCGGTAAGAACAAAGCACTTACAACCAAAAACTCTCAACCTATTATAATCAGGTTCTTTTTCATATAGAATCTCAAAGGGAGAAATTTTATCTAAATTTTTGGATGGAAGTCGGTTGATAAGATAGACGGAAGCAAGAGCCGCTTCGGCCCAAAAATTTTTAGGAATATTTTGGGAAATGAGAAGGGTTCTAGTGGTTTCAATGATATGCCTATGCTTTCTTTCGGCCAAACCATTTTATTGTGGGGTCTTAGGACACGATCTTTGATGGACAATGCCACAATCCTCAAGATATTTCTTAAACTCATTAGAGAGATATTCACCTCCGGAATCGGTCCTAAATATCTTTAAATTACTATTAAATTAATTTTTAATCATCATATGATATGTTTTAAAACATGAAAAAACTTCATGCTTATGTTTGAGAAAATGTATCCAACAATATCGTGAGAAATCATCTACAAAAATCACATAGTAAGCAAAACCACCTTTGGATATGACAGGTGTCGGTCCCCAAACATCCGAGTGAATAATTTCAAAAGGTTTAGTACTAAACATAGTTCTTGGTTCAAAAGGTATACTTCTCATTTTTCCAAGAATACAATCATTACAAGATAAAGTATTTTTACAAAGATCTTTAACAAAATGTAGATAGGATAACTTGGTAATGTTGGGATGACCAAGTCTCTTGTGCCAAACATTTATGTCTTTATGTTGGGCCACATTACAAAAGGTGTTTTTAGGAATTTAAAGAAAGTCCACATAGTACAAGTCTCCTTTCCTAGAGCCTTCCCCAATCAATCTTCCGGACCGGTGATCCTGTATTAAACATTTATTAGATGAGAATTGAATGTTACACCCAAGGTCCGTGAGTTGAGAAACGGAAAGCAAGTTTAAATTTAATTTTGGTATAAGTCTAATTTTTGGAATAAATAAGTTTTGGGTTTTAAAATTTTCAATTCCCTTAATTTCTAGAGAAGTACCATCCGCGGTCGAAACAAAAGAAGGTGACACATTTTTAGAATACTCGGAAAGAGATGAAATGTTTGGGGTCATATGAAAGGATGCACCCGAATCTAAGAGCCAAGAAGTTTTACCTGGAGGAGAAGAGGTGGATACGGCGGCACCGGAAATAGCTCCCTTTAGAAGAGGTTGAAGAGCCTCCACAATTTGATTGAGAGATAGAGCTTCTTTTGAAGATTCCTCTTTGGATGGTTGAGATGTAGTTGCCATTGCTAGAAGTTTCTTCCATTTTGGGCAAACCGGTTTGATATGACCCGGTTCTTTGCAAAAGTGACACGAGATTTTTCTATAATCTCTTCTTCCTCCTTGATTTTGATTCTTAAAATGAGGAGGTCTATATGTTCTTAAATTGTTACCGGGTCTAGAAACGGCATTAACACCATCACATTCTTCTTGATTTGTGGACATTGCAAGCACACTAGGATTTTGCTTGCTAATGCCCATACGGGTTTCCTCTCCACTTAATTTAGTTAAGACATCTTCAAGAGAATGAGAGGTAAAAGAGGATAGGAAAGAAGATCTTATTTGCTCAAACTCAGGCCTTAGCCCATTCAAAAAATTGAAGAATCGGTCTTCTTCTAATTGCTTATGACGAAGCTCTATGGCTTCTCCACTCCACTTGGGTTCAAGCATGGCAAGCTCATCCCAAATTGAAGAGAGTTTCGCAAAATACTCTCTTATAGACATATCACCTTGAACAAGAGTTAACGCTCTCTTTTGAAGATAATACTTATGGGACAAGTCCCTAGAAATATACATCTTCTCAAGATACTCCCACGCTTGAGAAGCCTTTTTAAACTTTCTAATGTTGGCATTAATCCTTGTCTCAACGGAAGAGAAAATCCAAGACAAGATCTTAAAATTCTTCATTTCCCATTGCTCATGTTTCCTACTATATTCCTCAAGAGCATTAGTTTTTTCATCTCCCTCAAGGATTTTGATTTCTCCTTTAACCAAAGTAATTTTAGGCTCGGGTTCCGGAATCGAGCCTTGAATGTAACCCCAAAGCCCTTTCCCTTTGATATGAGCTTCCATATTTCCGGCCCACACATGATAATTTGAGCCATTTAGCTTGAAACCAAGAGAAAAATGGGAGTCTTTCTCACCCATTAGAGAGGAAAGAAGAAAGAAAATAATACGTACCACAATAAGATTTTAAATCTTTCTTGTTGTAGTAATCTTCTAAAATATTGAATGAAGAAGAGCCTCCACTCCAATCACCAAAAAGTTGAAGGCACGTTTTTCGAGGCACTTGATATTGAGAAGAATCACACCAATTTCTTTCTCCAAACAACCTTGCTCTGATACCATGTGAAAATCTCTACAAAAAGAGATTGTGTGTAACACCACAATACAAGAAATACAAAGAGTGCACAAAGGCACAAAGGAGAACACTCACAAGTGCACGGATACACATGCACAACAGCATGAAACAAAATGAACTTCAATTCATAAGTTTCCAAGAGGGGCTTTACAATATTGCATATGCACTCACAAAAAAGAATATGTTTACAAGGGCCACTAAGGCCTATTTATAATGCAAAAAGAAGCCACAGGTGCAGCTCAATATGACTGTTGGAGCTGCACCCAACGGTCACATTTGTGACTGTTGGGGCAGCTCCAACAGCTATATGGAGTTGTCCCTTTCACAACAGTCAAAAAGAAAAAAAGTATAAAAAGCAAAAGTAAATAAAAAAAGAAAAAGTAAAAATGTTAGCTCATTAGGGTGGCTGACACCTATTGAGTAAAAGGACTGAAATACTCCTGATGGGTATTTCAGTTTACAGTTAAAAGAGACATAATATTTTAACAACAATATGAAGGGCAGATGCTGGGAAGGTCCACACCACTACGGAACAAGTTACACTTGCAGCACATCATTTCACTTCATTGTGTTCTAGACATGCTAAGCATTGTTATTTTCAATCGGTTTGACATAAGGGATCTAAGGAGCAACAAGCAACGCTGACACAGTCTCAAGAAAACAAATATTGCGTTAAATTCTCCATGCAATCTTCTGTAAGCATTATTGAAGCAAAATTAAAATAAGAATTTGAAAAGAACCCACATTCAATCTGTTGCTTCCCTCCAAGCCTCAAGTTGGTACACTATATAGATGAAACCTTCGACATTTAGAAAATAAGTAAAGATCTCATAGAGGCAATGATCTGATCCAATTGTGACTTCTCTAGAGGATAAATGCCAGCATCAATTGCTGCAATATAAATTAAAAAGTGCCTCGGTCAACATTTGACAAAAGATCCTAAGAATAAAAGAGTTGGCCTTTTTTTATTGGAAGGTGGTTTCTTGGTTTCTCCAAAGTCTCATATAATGTTTTCAGTCTCATACTGTGGATTCTTTTTCTTTTCGGTGTCTTTTGTTTATATACTAAAGATTTTAGGCTTCTTTTGTTTCTTTAATCCCATTGGTTTTTGTTCTTGGCTTCTAAACTCAACTGGACTATTAATTAAAAAAGAAGGCAAGAAAGGTTCCGTAATATGGAAAGCTACATGCATCATAGCACATAAAAATTTAGTTGCTATGAATTTCGCTATTCTAGTTTCAGTAGCACAATTATGGGTTGATACATTTCTTGTTGCTCTAAGTGCGATCGCACGAGGACATGGCATCCAAAAACACTTTTGGAAGCAGAGGTATGATGAAAAACAGAGCTTGGATGCATTTAAGAAATAACCATGGAAGTGCAGGGGAAACATCACAGGAAGTAAAAACTAAACATGTGAGAGCTGAGCTGGGAAGTCCAGAGAAAACACCTGTGGGAAGTACAAGCTAGACATGTACTCAGCTGGGAACCACACGGAAGCAAGAAATATTTCTTAAATGATCTGTGGTGTTTCCTATCACTTCAGAAGCTAAAATCATGAGAAGCACATTTTCAATATTGCCATCTTTTTAAGAACCAGCCAGAAAGAATTGTACTTTGGTGAAAAAAACTGGAAAGAACTTTGACACAGTTCCCTACATACTCACCTATGCAGCTAAACATTTGGAAATATGCTTCACATACATTTCTTGAGTGCATCTTGTCATTCTAAGTACTGCACACGACTGGTAACTAATAGGTGGTTGCAATTAGTATGGCAAAATAAGTTTATATTTTCCCATCCATCTCCTTGTGAATTTTGCCTGATCATCTCCCATAAAACCACAGGTCATCCTGGCAACCATGGTCAGCAACAGGCAGCAATATATTTGAAACCATCATAGAACTTGTGACCTAATTTCTCTGAGATAAAAGTTCATGGTAGTTATATAGTCAATACCAGATTTGACTATCAAATTAATATATGCAGGGTTAGTAGTATGGCCATAGATAGTTGCAGGACATTAACCAAGTTAAAAATCAAGATGTCAATCTTGAAGGTTTAATGGTTTCTCCAACATGACCATCATCATCATCAACAGTTTACAATAATTGTTGTTATATGACACAATAATTCATTCTTCAATAGCCCAACCATTTCATGACGTAATAAAACAAGGACTGAATCATATAATACCTTACGGATGGTGCTGGTAGCTAGACCTACAAAACACATACAAAGAACTTATCAGACAATCTCCCAGTAAGAATGAGCAACAGACAATTCATCAAAGTTTGTAAAATCGAGTTGCAATGACACTATGGCATACCTTTACTAGAGTTCCTGGACAGCACAGTGTTTGAATCCAGATGATCTTTCCCAGCTGATGATTCATTCTCCACATCACAACTAGATCTGTTAGCAAAATGAACTACACCTGCCATTTCTTTGGAACCATCAGTCCTATCTCTGCATGGAACATTTTCCTCTGATATCAGTATTGCATGGGGTCGTTCAAAGCAAGCCTCAGAACTACCACTGTGAGCATGAATCTCATTACTAGACATAGAATTTGAAGAAGAAATTCTGGCATGTTTGGAAGGTGATCCCACTTCTGCATTTCCACTTGATCTGTGATGAGAACTACACAAGTCTTCGCTCAGTAGACTGGTTTTAGAAGGCTTGCTTAATGATTTGGGCTTTGTGTCTTTCTTATCATAGTGACAAGATGAAGGGGACAAATCAACCATTCCAAGGAAAACATTCTGATCACTTTCTGCATCAATCAATGGTTTTTTTATCAGTAGGTCTTTGTTGGAGAGAGCCATATCTGTCCTCTTTGTGAGCAGAAAATGATGAGAAGTTTTTGAAAACTTTGAGGACCTCCCAGGAACTCCCTCCGCTTTGCCAACAGTTGTGCAAATCCTTGATGTTCCAATATCATGAATGGAGGAAGTAGGCATTGCATTTAAATTAATCCTGCCTGGTATGTCTGCAAATTTGGAAGGCCCATGTGCATTTTTGCTGGCACCTTTGGAAAATTCCATACCAGAAAAACTTTGTATGATCTTACCTTTTCCTTCAATAAAGGTTGAATGAGTACACGTTAAGTGTTCCTCGTGGGTCTGTCTGGAGCTACCTTGCCTAATGTTGTCTTGACTACACCCACATGACCTTAAACTTGATAAGTTTGGTTTAAATGGTACTAGCATTCCATGCACCAGACTACCTGAAGTTGATTCAATAAACTTATCCTTGTCAAGCTTTGCATCACATAAACAATTATTTTCAAGGGTAGGTTTTAAGATATGATGGAGCTGATTTGTCAGAGCTTGGAGTTGGACATCACCCAGATTGGCAATGAAGTCCAATTCCCGTCCAGCACCTTCTCCCAATGCCAAAGGCCATGGCTTTGCATCAAATGCTCGAGTGGCACCAAAACTGGACATGTCGTTCACATGAGGTAAAGAAGATTCTCCAGCAGTAACTTCCAAATCAGTGGCCTTTTGAACAAAGGAAGCCTTGAGTACTTTATCAGAGGACAACACATGAGATGGAGTCACAACTGGTCTCAAGTTTACATCTGATGTAGGAGAGGGAGGATGTGAAGGCTGAACTCTAGGGTAACACATTTTTTGCTGATCATCAAAATAATGCAACCATTTGAAGGCTGGTGGCTGACATGTTACCGTTGCTTTAGCTGGTGAGGGAGGAATCTCGTATTTTTGAGTCCTAGTCACAAGCTCAAACAATCCATCCATGTTCTTAGTTCTGTTGAACTCAGACATTACCATTTCTCCAGGCTGGAGAAGAGTAGGCATCGCCTCTACAAATCCATGTCCATCTATCCGTAACTTCTTTTCCTCAGAACCATAGCCCACAGTTAAATCTGTTTCTAATTTTTCAAACTGATTATCATCTGGTCCTCGTGGCCGATTCTCATCAGGAGCATGCTTTGTGCTCACACTATGACATGGCAATTTCAAATCACCCTGTGATGCAGGATCTTTGCTCAATTTTCTCCAATGAGCAATCCAAGACAGTTCTGAAGGATGCATAGCTACTCCAGCCTTTGCACTACCAAACTTGTGAATGAATAATTTGTTGCATTCGTAACTCTGTACAGCACGGTCCATCTTTACAAAAAATGGAGGATTTTGCCACCTTTATGGCAACAATTCGCTATTCCTTGATATCAGCAATCCAGTTCAGTACTAATTTATTTTCAGCTTTGCAAAGTAGAAAACAGGATAAATTTAACATTCATATTTCAGAAATTGTGCTCTCCAGTCACATACCAGAATTTTCACTAAAAAGGCGAGAAAATGTACCTTGACCTATCTTCCAACAGACACCTTTCATGAAGACAAAGGAAAACCAAATGGAACAAGCTTATGCTTTCTGGAAAGCTAAATTAATTGTCACCCAAACAGTTTTGGATTTATAAACTCTCACACAAGCTTGTGACTAAATAGCCCACCCGCCTGAATAAAAAAACTGTGTCAGCACTAAAGAATCATTTGTACAACAGAAAGAAGATCCACAAACAAATAACACACACAGGGAAAAAGAGATCAGACATCTACAGCAATTAATGCCAGAATTCCAAGAAAGTAAAGAGGGAATGGAAGCTGACATAACTACAACTTCTATGCATCTTAACAAGAATCAACAATTCGATTTTAAGCACGACAGACCCATGTTCACTACATTTTGATCTATTTTGGAAAGATCGTGCACCAAGTTTTCGACACCACACCCACTAAAATGGAAATATCTTGCAAGGATAAATGAACACCTTGTCCTCAATTGTATTTGTTGAACTCATATGGTTGTCCTTCGTGATTTTCCCATCCATCAGCATTTAGCACCCAACGACCCTTCTGAAGCACAGTTACCAGAATCGCTTATGACAGATTGGGAATTCCCAGGAAGCAGAACAGAATCGGTTAGGAATCACGATTCCCAGTGATGGGAATCCCAATTCTCAATTTTGGGAATTCCGATTCTCATGACATAGGAGTCCTCATTCCTTCAGGAATCTTGATTCTCATAAGATGGGAGTCCCGATTCCCTCAAGAATCTTGATTCTTTTAGGAATCCCGATTCTTATGCTCATTCAGTTTTACATCACTTAGTAAATGATTCCTCGTACCGCTTCTTACTCGCTTTCCGCTTTCCAAATCCTCTAAAATTTTGAAATGACTAATTCCCGATTCCGATTCCCGTACCGCTTCCCAATTCCAATTCCTGCTCAGACAACTATAATCTGAAGCTCCCATTTTCATAGACACCAACAAAATATGCCAGTTCTTTTACGTTTATTACACGGAGAAACCACACCTAGGATCGGAGACCCGGCCACACTGGTCTTAGCCTCCTGTACCTGCAGTCACCGACCCAGCGGCATAAAACTGCATGAGAACCCCTTTAACCTCAGGGAGCCTCCTGCTTTTTTTTGCAGAAGGGGACGCCAAAGAAGGGACTTGAACTCCAAGTGGAGGGTAGAGGGAGACTTCCCTATCCACTAGCCCGAGATTATGTGAGCGATTCCTTGGAGTCCACAGAATATGGCGTTTGTATGATACAAGAGGGAACAAACTAGCCAATTTTAGTTGTTATTGATACGAGCCCAAAAACATGATGTTCAGATTTGCACAGACCACTAAAATCAAAGGGAAACCAGAAAAACGGAGAAGAAACATGTTATCAATTTCAGCAATGAGATAATATCAAGAAACTTCTTCGAAAAAAAAAGAAGATTCATAGGATGGTGTTTTGTGATGCCTATCCCCTTCGTTTATTTTGCCCAGATGGCACCTTTAATGCTGACCAAAGAAAAAGACCCACCATATTATCTCAAATCTCACAAAAGCCAGGTGAAAAATATTTGATATTTAACCTCCAGATCGCAAATAAAAAGCATTCATCATTTCTGAATGGGGGATGATGGAATACAAAAAAGAGTAGAATCCAGCCATTTAGCACAAGAAATAAGAGCTAGAAGTGTCTTTTTACAACCCAACGAAAAAAAAAACACTTCTTTTTCATTGCAAGGCTGGGGTACAGTCCCCGGTTGGAATCGAACCAGAGACTCCTCGGGTAAAGAGTGTGGCACCAACCCAGATAAATTAAGCCAAAAACCGAAAAGAATGGAGAGAGAAAGAGATCTGCATACCTGGATGCCGCACCCTCCAAAGGAGAGGAGCACAGAATCAGAGAAAGCAAGAGCTTCTTCCCTCCAAGTTCAATTCCCACCAGAACAAGAAACAGATCGACCGCCTCTAAATCCACGGAGACACCAAAACACACACAGAGGCACTAACAATCCCAGATTTTTTCTTCCTTCACTTTTCTAGTTGCCCACTTCTTTCTGCTGTTAAAATTCTTCTTTTTTCCAACACATACTCAAGTCCAAAACCTTTTCCTTAGGTTCTTTCTCTTTATCCGGACACCTCATGGTATTGAAAAGTAAGGTCATACCATAGACACCAAAACACACACACACACACTCTCAGAGAGAGAGGCACCAACAATCCCAGATTTTTTCTTCCTTCACTTTTCTAGTTGCCCACTTCTTTGTGCTGCTAAAAGTCTTCTTTTTTCCAACACATACTCGAGTCCAAAACCTTTTCCTTAGGTTCTTTCTCTCTCTTTATCCGCCACCTCATGGTATTGAAAAGTAAGGTCATAACATAGTCACACACCTCGTTATCAGATATTCTCTGCAAAAAAATATCTGGAGATATTTTCAGAAGATGAGTTTTTGTTTTTATTTTCTGAGAAACTTTCTGTAACCCAAAAAATCAAAACCTAATGACATATTTTGAGAGAGAGAGAAAGATTTTGGCTCAAACAGAAAAAATAAAAATAAAGGTTGAGGCGAAGAAAAAAATTTGTTTTTCATTTTTATTGTATTTACCATGATTTTATATGCAATATATTTTATTTAAAAGCGTAATCTATTCAATATACCGTGTTAATATCATTTCAATTTTGCTTAATTAATATAACGTGTATTTTCATGATAAATTCAAAATATCATATTTGTGATTATGATTTTGGGCATCATTCCATACATCCTTTTTTATTCCTCCAAAGAATCTTTATGCAAAGAAAAAGTTTTAATAAAAAGACTAAAAGTATGAATTCACTTTTTTTAGAGTAATTCACGAAAAGCCACCGGACACATCAGCTATTTATAAGATTCAGAATCACCCAACGTTTGAGTTAGTGCATTCAGATGCTTAATTTATTTGAATGCTTACATGCATGAGGTTTAAAATTGAGAATTTTGTTCTTTCCCAATAGAACAGCTCATGTTGTGTTATCTGATGGTCTTTTGTCATACAAACCACCAATGAATGTGTTTTAACTACATTTGCTTGGCTAAGCAAAGGTTAACCAAGTGATTCCAAGACCAAAAGTTGAAACATAAATGATAAAAGCAGGCAGCTACACGTAATTACTCAAATGTTAAGTACATTTTTGTAAATAATCACTAAGTTAGGTGTTTATTTGTAAATTACTTTTTTGTTTTTTAAATGTAGCATAAACTACTTTGTACTTAGCCTAACATTTTATAGACCAGGCTGAAGCATTTGCATGGAATGGATGTTTTATGTAAAGGCTCTCTGATGGCAATGGGCTCAGTACTTTTCATATTTAGATCATGTAATAATTTGATTTGAAAAGACAAGCCACCAACCAAATTGACTACTACTGAGGGAGGAAGATCTTTTGTAAATCCATTATTCTTTAATATATAATAAAGGTAACCCCAGACCTAGTGGTGATGCATACATAATTGTTTAAGCAACCTTGTATATGAAAATGGTTTCATTGCAATCTAAACTCTAAGGACGAGCTTCTTGCACGATGCGCCACAAGAAAGGCATTTCATACGAAACGCTCCAAAAATTTTTTTATTCTCTTCACTATGAAACTATATCAACGATAGAGAATTTAAGTAGCTAAATTTGTGATATTTTGTGTTAATGAATTGCCCATGTTTGACATATTTCTCTAGTCTCGGCCAAAACATAAAATAGTGTCAAAAGTTTTTCCTAATATCTGAAAACAAACAAAAAGATTCTAATTTTTTCACGAAAGCAAAAAAAGTTTTTGCCATTTTGTTCCACCTTTGGCATCCTTGAACCTGTGTGCTATTTTAATGGGATATATGTTTGATACAATCGATTGCATCTACAATTAACTCAGGCCGTGTTTAGCGCCCCTTCTTAAGGCCTGGAAGCCCTTCCAGGCGTGGGTTCCATTATATTCCAGATGGGAAGGCGTTTGGTGCCTCTTTGTTAGGGCTCCTTCCCATCTGAAAATCAATTATCAAACCAACAAGTTAGGAAGGAGAAAAAAGTTCATTCCCATGGGAAGGAACAATTCTTCACGTGTGGGAAGGAGCAGGAAGGAGATTAGGGTAGTATGCCATCATTATAAAAACACAACGTTAGGTCATCTCCCTCTGTCTCGATTGTGATTCAGAGTGCAAGACGCTCAGGTACTCTCTCGACCGATTCATTGTCGACTGCTGGTGCAGACGCTCAGGTACTCTCTCTCTCTCTTTCTCTATTTTGAATGCTGGTGCGATTCACGGTTGTGGTTGATGTTTTTCTCAAAAAAAAAAAAAAATGGACTAGAATGGAGTTATTTTATGGTTTTCCATTTATTTGAGATTATTTATGTTTTTTAAGGTTTCAGATGTGGATATGTCATGTTCAGACCCATCCCACCTCTAGTTGGGTTCAGGTTGGCCTGAACCATGACCAGACCCATCCCACCTCGAGTTGGATTCAGGTTGGTCTGGGTGGGTTTAACCCAACCCAGAATTGTGCCCATTTTAGAAGGTCAAGGGTAAGTTGGTCCTTTACTACAAAACACAGTGCTTTAGAAGAGCTTCTTAACTAATGTGCCAAACACACTATTAATGTTTAAAAGTCGTTTCAAGATACAGTTTCCAAAAAATAGCTTCTTTATCATGTAGATGAACTTCCAAACTGTGTCATCCCCATAACTGACTTCTACCCAAGTTCATCCACAATATGGGGCGCCAAATGTGCCCTTAGCAAAACCTTTTTGGTAAATCTAATTTCATAGATGTGATCTGCATGATTTGTTTAGTAGGAATGAGCTTTGAATTGTCACAATCTAATGTGTGTATAGGTTTTTCCAACCATGCAAAAATGAACAGTTGTGAATACATCAATTTTTTTTTACTCAAAAAACATATTTTTCATAAAAATAAATACATTCCAAGGGTTGGTTCCCACTAAATTGACCATTTTAAACACATCTATGAGGTTAGGCAACATGATATCAAGTTCAACTAAATGTTGGCAAACGTATATCCCTTTTTATTCTGGCGCCCCAAGATTGCAATATGTGAATTGTGGACCTATGAGGCAAATGATGCTGAACGAAAAGCCCTTGGGTGCATGTTTGTTGCTGATCATTGTAGGGGTATTTACGTCTGAAGTGATTCCCCTTTTTCGTCCTTGCTTTATGGATTGTGGCTTGTTTTCCCACCTGAAGTTGCCATCCGGATCCCAATAGTCTGACATGTTGAGCTATGATCCTGTGTCCAACTAAATTATTGTTGTATCTGGTTTGAAGTTTCAGTAATGAAACATATATGAATTAATGGATCTCACTATTTTGTTGAAATCTTAGACCTGATCAAGGCAGGCAGTTTTTTTTATTTTTTTCTCTTTTTTAGCTTCCTAGGTCACTTTGGGTTCATTTTGGAGATGATTCTTGGTTAACTTCTAAGTCATCTCATGCTTTCTGCTTCTTAAAATTTTGAAATGTCTCGCTTCCTGAATCGCTTTTCGCTCCTGCTCTCTCGACTGATAACTCAGCTTAAAACACACAACGTTCTCAAAGTGCAGATGTAAGATCCTCCAAACCAAAATAAAACGGGTCTTCTAATAATCGTCCCTATCTTAATGGCAAGGCAAAAACGTTTTTTTGCTAAAGAAAGACTGTTTCCTTTGGCTCACTTGATGGCAGTTGACCTCAAGAACGTATAAGAAATGGTTAGTGTAGAAGTCGAAAACTTATTTAAGCAGGAACAGTTTTGTCTCTCTGTCCATAAAGCTAGCTACTAAATGGGGACAATTATGGAATGGAAAAAACAATTGTGTTTAGGGTAATTTACATACAGGCACCTAAGATAAGGAAGAATTTATGTTTGGTGACTTAAGGTTTCAAATATTTATGATGGATGCCTAACTTTTCACGAAATGACAGATTGAGTTCTCTCTTCTTCTTCTTTTTAAATTACATTACCCTTAAGTACAGCTTAGAGGACCACAGGAGTAGGGCTGTCAATGGTCGGGGTTTGACCTGAATCCGAGCCATACCAAACCCTACTAGATCAGGGTCTGGTGATAAAGAAGCTAGACCTGATTAGAACCTGAGGAGTCCCATTAGTATATGGAGCCGAGTATAGTTTGTGAAATTTCATACCAGGCTGAGGTTTGACCCGGGTTTCAATTAGGATCCATAATTTTTTAATGTAAATAAGCAAAAAAAAAAAACTTATTTTATCAGGTATCAAACTAGGTCAGGTTTATGTAATTCTTATAGGACCCAGGTCTGGTCTTTCTTATAGTGTATCCAGGCAACCCGGTACAGCACCTCAAAGTCAGATACAGGTTTAAATCCACCTGGATCCCAATCAAGTCGGACCCGTTGACACTCCTACATAGGGATAGGGGCGATATTCAATGAAAAAGCTAAAATTATCATCTTCAAGAGTTAACTAAAGTTAGATGAAATGGAAAAGCAACTCAACCAGTTATTCAAACAATTTTTTAAAAGGTTATATATCTTACATATTTGAAACTTCATGTGGCTAAATATAAATTTGCGATACATTAAGCGCTTTACGTAAATTACCTTTTTTTTTTTTTCCAAAGCACACAGCTCTGGAGAAGTTACAGTCATCTAGGGATGGCAGTGGACCCGGGGAAACGGGCCTAACCCGCCTCACCCTGTTTGGATCTGAGATGAAAGACATGAAACGGGATTGAAGGTTAAAATCAAAACCCGTCGGAGAATGGAGGCGAGGATGGACTTACACTTTCTCCCGCCTTGTCTTGCCCCGTCCCGTCCTGTCTAGTCTCCAATCCTTCTTTAAAGATGACAATGGATCAAGGAGAAACGGGGTCTTGCCCCCATTTGAACCGTGGATGGAGGACATGAAACAGGGATGAAAGTGAAAATCAAAACCCGTGCGATTATGAAGGCGGGGATGGAAGGCAAGATTTTGAGATGGGCAGGGGTGAAGACCTTGTCCCCTGCCCCGGCCTTGGTCCACTGCCATCCCTACAGTCATCTTCCATATAACTTATCGTCCGTTATAACCCCATCTCCACCGCACATCTCACTAAAAACATGAGATACGTGAAAGTGGTCCCATGTGTGCGGTGGTGATAGAATTTAAATATAACAAATATGACAGAGCAACCTGCTTTCCGCCACCTCGCATGTAAAAAGCTGCCTTCACTCCTTTGGGGGGCCACCTTTCATGACAAACAAAACACCATGCGACGAATCCGATCACTATAACCAAAAAGCAAGCTGCTGACTCGTTCTTCCGGATAAGAACGCCCACGATCCCCAGTATCAATGCTCTATATAAATTCCTTGGTTTTCAAGTCACAATTCATCTTCATCTGCTAGCTTGTTGAGGAGACTGCAAAAAGTTTTGAGCCCATGGGGTCTCTAATGTCTGGTTGGGATTCATATGTTCATGATCATCCTAAAGCAGGTAAATAAAAGAAAATCATAGACACCATCTTCAAAAAGAAAGAAAAGAATCTTGGAACTCCAAACATGGTTTTTCTGCTTTATGATAATGTTTTCGTCTCTATGCAGCTATGTATCACAGGAACAGATCCTTCACCAAAGGAGAGATAGAGTCTTACTGGAGATTAAAGAGGAGAACGGAGGAAGACCACCTTAGAGCCATTTCTCCCCGTTCACCAACACAGTCTCCGGTGAAGTCCCCACCTTAAAAAATTCTCTCTACTGATAATTAAGCTTGTTAGAATCAAGCACTAAGATCGAGACCAAGATATCACTAGCTATAACCAACTAACAATAACTGGTTAATTTCAGTGGCAGGGTGATTCACCGAAAAAGAGCACAGAGGCTGCCTCCTCTCCAAGGTCGCCTACTTTTATGACAGAGAGATTCCGGGAGTTGCTCAACACTGAACCCCTCAATCTCTTGGAGAACAACAACAGCAACGGTTGGTAAGTAACCATCATCAGCTGCAAAGTTAGCAAAATTTTTATGAAAGAAAAAGATCTTTCTTTTTTTTATTGACATTAGAGACCTGGTCGTGCTGGTCTTGACCAACCGTACTTGTGATTTCATGGTCCAGAACGGAGTTTTTAAATTTATCTGTACTTACTTTGGCCTTTCACATGGGACAGGTGGACCAGAAGTTACTCGGCGTTCCTGAATGAGACCCCTTTGATCGCCATGGAGGAGGAACCATCTTGCAGCTGCCGTCACGGTAACAAGTAGCGCAGGACTCTGCGAGGAGTCGAAAGTCCCAAACCTGACGCCCAAGCTTTATAGGGGTTTTTTTAGTCTCCTGTTTTTGGTTTTTGTACATATGTTTCATACGTTTGTTTACAAATACGTGTGTGTGTAGTAATATGTATGCTAACGAAAGTTGCGTGCGGACAAGTAGTCTATAACATAACATGTATATAACGATGAAGTTCAGTTTTTGGAAATCGTATTGGTAGTTTCCTGAGCGTGCGTGTTAATAAAGAAGCCGTGCAGTGTTTTCTCGATTCAAGTTAAATACAGTCGCACTATGGTATCATATTACCAACGGGGGCTCCGCTTGGCTGGCAGGAGAAGCTAGTGCACGCCATCTTGTGTTGAGACGTTGCAGGTTCAAAACCCAATGGTATTGTTGTATAACTGGTAGGGGTCTGCCTAATAAACTCCAGCTTGCCTTTAAAAACAAAAATGGTATCATATTCTCCGTGTGTGCGAGAGAGAATCCTACATATGATGATTTTGTTTGTAACTATCTTTAGCTAATTTATAAGCAAATTAATCAGCTAGATAAATAGAGTTTGTATACCAAATTTAGCGATGATGATATGAGCATTAACATTATTTAATCATGATCGGACAGCTCTTCTTCTTCAATGCACGAGCATCTCATTGGTCGGATCTTATATATTTATTTTTTATAATTTATTTAGTAAAAAATATGCTTTATATGAAGACTTTAAGACATAAAGACATGCTTTTTAAAACGGCTGTAGGCTTTTAGCGCTTTAAAAAACACATCTAAACATTGAGAATTCACAATTCAAAACATGTCACTCATGAAGTGAATAATAAAAATTCAATATGTAAAATTCAATCAATGAAAAATTTGTATCATTGGACCTTCCGTTGGTTGGACGGTCTCCCTTTCCTATATATATATATATATATATATATATATATATATATATATATATATATATATATATATATATATACACACAAAAAGAGTCATGTTGGTAAAAACCATATTCGCAGAATCCACGGTACAAACCAGCGTTTTCAACACTTAATTTTTTTCAAAAATTCGATATACAGGTGTGATCTCTATGCTTGATTTTATATATAGGAAGACTCTTGAATCAGTTTAGTCTTTTAGGTCTTGAAAATCAATAGTTCAAGGTTTTTTTATATATTTAAGCATCAAAATACCAAATTTATTCATAAAAAAAACATGCTCAAATTATCAATTCCTAACAAACGAACCATGCCAAACACATCTGTAGTTTAAATTTGCAAAACTAGACCACCCAAAATGCCCCATTCATACCAAGTTAATACATCGTGTGGTTTGCAACAACCAATTTCTCATTAATTATATATTTATATATATTGTTTGTAAGAAACTCACCTTTCGACCTAACCGGGGCAGCAATCTTGTTAGAATGTAACAATAAAGTGTCGGTGATGAATCACCAAAAATAATTACCAGAAAAGTCATCAATTTTTTTTTGCGAAAGATCAAGCAAGTTGGGGACCACAAGAAAACCTTAAAAAATGCAAAAATAGCCCAAGGGTGTAGAGAATCACTTTTTATACCATGAAAAATTGCAAACATAAAAATCACATTCTATATACGATTTTGCAAAAGTATTTGTGAAGTTACCATCATAAGCAAGTTCACAAAACTTGTTTTTTAGAGCTTCATGAATGCCGCAAAAATATATATGTGAACATACATTTAAGTGACACTACAAGAAAAATATTAATTAGCAACGAAAATAGTCCATCGCAAATTTGCGACAGATTAGCTAGAGAAAACTAGTCATCTCTAAAATTGGAATTGGTTTGCGGAATTAGCGACGGACAAATTTCGTCTCAACATCTATCACTAATTAGCGACAGATTAGCGATGAAAACATTCTGTCTCAAACTTCGTCGCAACTTCATGACGGATGAGCGACAAAATTTTTTTGTCGCTACTCTATCGCTAATTTGTGTTGGTGTTTGAGACAGAATGTTTTCGTCACTAATTTTTTATATAAAACGGCCCATTAGGGCACAAAATTCTCTCCTCCCTCGGCTATTTCTCTCTCCCCTCTTCCGTCGATCACCTCCGCGCTGCTAGCCTTCTCTGCCCCGTTCTCTGGTGACCCACCATTTGACAACTCCCTCAGGAGACCTCACCGGCCACCTCCCATTCTCCTCCCTCGCTTGTTCCCCCTCTGTCACCCCTTTCCCTCAGGTGATCACTCTCTTTTGCTTGCCTTATAATTCGGCCACCCAACGCTGGCAACCCCCACTCCTCGTCTGACCCTCTCAAGTGATCTCTTCCCCCCTCTTTGTTGTCTTCTTCTTCAGCTTCTTTCTTCTCCTTCTCCGATCGTTTGTGGCAGAGAGGAGGGCACCACTGCGGGGCCGCTCGCTTGCTCTGGCTTGGGCTCAGGCAAGCCCACTCCCTTGCTTTCTCCCTCTGCTTGTTTGATAGGAGAGGGGCTCGACGCCCTCTCTATTTTCCCTCAACTTTGGCACTGATTGGAGGGCATTGCCCCTCCGGCCTCCCTTTTCTCTCCCCCCCCCCCCCATTTGGTAGGGTTGGGCTCGACCAGGTTGCCGAGCCCACCCCAGCTCTGGGCCTCCTCGCTTTCTCTAGGTCAAGGTCAGGCAAGCCCACCCCATCACTTTCTCTCTCTTCTCGTTTGACAGGGAAGGGGCTCGCCCCCCTCCCTGTTTTCCCTCTCTTTTGGCACCGACCAGAGGGCATTGGCCTTCTGACCTCTTGTTTTTCTCTCTCTCCCCCCCCCCCTCCCCCCCCCTGTTTGGCAAGGTCAGGCTTGGGTTGGACTCAGCCAGGTTGTCGAGCCTACCCCAGCTCCGACCCCCCTCGCTTGATCTAGGTCGGGCTCAGGCAAGCCCACCCCCTTGCTTTCTCCCTCTGCTTGTTTGATAGGAGAGGGGCTCGACGCCCTCTCTGTTTTCTCTCAACTTTGGCACTGATTGGAGGGCATTGGCCCTCCGACCTCCCTTTTCTCCCCCCCCCCCCCATTTGGTAGGGTTGGGCTCGACCAGGTTGTCGAGCCCACCCCAGCTCTGGGCCTCCTCGCTTTCTCTAGGTCAGGGTCAGGCAAGCCCACCCCATCACTTTCTCTCTCTTCTCGTTTGACAGGGAAGGGGCTCGGCCCCCTCCCTGTTTTCCCTCTCTTTTGGCACCGACCAGAGGGCATTGGCCTTCTGACCTCTCTTTTTTCTCTCCCCCCCCCCCCTGTTTGGCAAGGTCAGGCTTGGGTTGGACTCAGCCAGGTTGTCGAGCCTACCCCAGCTCCGACCCCCCTCGCTTGATCTAGGTCGGGCTCAGGCAAGCCCACCCCTCGCTTTCTCCCTCTTCTCATTTGTCAGGGGAGGGGCTCATCCCTCTCCTTATTTCCCCTCTCTTTTGGCACCGGCCGAAGGGCATTGGCCCTTTGGGCTCCCTCTCCCCCTGTTTGACAAGGTCAGGCTCAGGCCGAGCTCAACTTGGTTGCCGAATCCACCTCAACCCTTGAATTTGGGTATATGTTTTAGAATATTATTCATGTTATATGATAGGAATATAAATGTTAGAAATTGCATTGTATTGTCTATATAAATGTGCATTGCAGGTGCATAGCGAAGCAAAATGTGCGATGCTTACTGCTAAGCATCGCATGCGGCTTAAAATGTCATGCGAAAAGAAACAAGAAAAATGCAAATGCAAATGCAAATGCATGAAAATCAGGTAAATACCCATGGTGAGTAAGTGATGCAAGCACATCACATGTTATTTACTTTCTTTGATGCAAGACTTTCCTACTCACACACTCACTTAGTTGTGGATATCTAGGACTGTTTTGTTGGAGTTTGGAGATCATGCTGAGCATGATTTGAATGTATGAGAATAGAAGTGCTCTTATTTTTGTAGTTTGGATTCTATACTAGTCATGGTTGTAGTTAGTGGGATTGAAGTGTGTTTGCTGCATGTATGTGTTTCACATTATTGTGATATGAATGATTAAATGTATTGCAATATTTGACGTGACTATTCATGCTTGCATGGAGTTATTTTTTATTTAATTATATATTCCATGTGAAATTATATCATAGAAACATGCTTAAAATAAATGTATCATGTTTGTGAATGTGATTTCATCTTTCTAAATATCTTTGTGATGTGTGTAAATATTATGTGATGGTGTTACACACAAAAATATTAAATTATCAATGCGTGCATAATAGTTCATGAAATTGCATTTTATGTTAAGCATGTTTGCGGTAGAGAGGGGAAGAAAATTTACGCATTAACGAAAACAAAAAAAATTCTTACCAACAATCACCAAACAAGAATTTCTAACTGATTTGTAAACCACAACAAAGTGTTAACCAACTCAATACAAGCAACAAGAAAAATGAAGACTTTATGACCTACAATATGCAAATTATAACAAACCAACAAGAAGAAATCAGTCATTTCATTACTATTAACTTGAAAAAATGGAACCTACTTTGTAATTTCATCTGAATGTGTGAAAAACTACTTTTGCTTGATAGTAGTTTTCTTTGAGGTGAATGACATCATATATATATATGTGTGATATATATATATATATATATATATATATATATATATATATCAAATCATTACATCCATCATCAATGCATGATAAATTAAATATTTTCTTCATCATAACATTATTATGATTCTCTTTTAACTGGTTAAGATAATATATGTAACATCATAAGATAAAATAACTACAAACCATGAATAAATGTACCATAGGATAATTGATAATGAGGTATCACTTGAATATATGGATAATATTGATAATTTTATTGAATTTGCAATGGCAAGTGTTAGTATAGTGGATCTCACCGGTCAGATCAGGTGCCTCTGCACGATGTGTAAGAACAATTGATTTATAGAACCTCATGGCATTAGATATCACCTATACATGAAGAATTTTGTCAGTGGTTATCAGAATTGGATGTTTCATGGTGAAGAATTTTGAAACAATTTTGATGCACGGGTGGATATGGTGCACAATAATCCATATGTGGATTTGATATTTGATGTCGTAGGACCAAAACCGGGTTATGTTATGGGTCTTAGTGATGTACCAACTGGGGTAGAGAAGAAGCAATAAACAATGCAGCTAGTAGATTTTATGACTTAGAGATGCTGATGAGTCACTGTGGAATGATTGCGAGAGTCACACTATCTTGTCTACAGTTCTTCAACTATTGAATTTAAAATTAGAGTATAATTTGAGTCAATCATGTTTTGATTATTTGTGCTCTATTGTGAAGAGTATGTTGCCCAAAGATGAGAAATTGCCATAAAATTTTTATCGTGCAAAGGTTATGGTCAACACTCTAGGTATGGGGTGTCAAAAGATAGATGCTTATCCAAATCTCTGCATGTTGTATTTCAAAGATCAAGAAAATAGCAGATCATGTTCGTCATGTGGGCATTCTCGGCTCAAGCCAAAGACAAGGGACAATGCTAGCACGAGGTCAAAAGAAGTGTCATACAAGTCACTTTGTTGCTTTCTTCTCACCTCTAGATTGCAACGACTGTATATGTCTTCGAGGACAGCTAAACATATAAGATGACATGTAAATAAAGTTCGACATGATGAAGACAAGATCATGCATCTTGTTGAAGCGGAAGCTTAGAAGCACTTTGATCGTACTCATCAGACCTTCGCAATGGAAGTGAGAAATGTTAGACACGGTTTATGTACAGATGGATTTAATCCATTTGGGGGTAGATCAACCCCATACTCGTGTTGGCCGGTATTTGTCACCCCATACAACCTTCCTCCAAGCTTGTGTATGAAGCATCAAAATCTTTTCTTGTCTCTATTGATCCCTGGTCTGACGTCTCTGGACCAAAATCTTGATGTATATTTGAGATCATTGATTGATGAACTTAAAATACTGTGGGATAACAATATTCTCACGTACGATGCTCACAAAAAACAAAACTTCAATATAAAGGTTGTTGTTCTATGGATAATTAGTGGCTTTCACGCATATGGTATGTTATCTAGTTGGAGCACACATGGGAGGTTGGCATGTCTGTACTGCATGAAGGATACAAAATCTTTTAGATTGATGCATGAAAGGAAGTCATGTTGGTTTGATTGTCACCGTCGATTTTTACCCATCGACCATTCGTTCTGACGATAAAGGAATGCGTTCTGAGTAAGCACAACTGAAATAGAAGGTTCACCTACATGATTGTCTGACATAGAGATTTTAAGACGATTGTGATACTTTCCATATAGACTGACAAATGCTCGTAGTGTGAGATGCCTTTCCTTGAATTTAGGAAGGATCATAATTGGACAAAGAAATCTATATTTTCAGAATTATTATATTGGTCAACCTTATTGATATGACACAATTTGGATATAATGCATGTGGAGAAAAATGCGTTTGACAATGTGTTTAATACGGTAACGAATGTCAAACAGAAAATGAAGGCTAATTTGAAGGCCCGTATGGATTTAAAAGTAATATGTAAAAGACCAGAATTGGAACTCTAAGAGTACAATGGCAAAGTACTGAAACCAAATACAAGATACATTCATGGACCAGATCAAGTAAAACAGATATGTCAATGGTTGAGACAGTTGAGATTTTCATATGGATACGTCTCTAACATTGCTCGGGCTGTGAAGATAGATAAGGAACAATTATATGGGTTGAAGAGACATGATTGTCATGTCATCATGCAACGGTTGATTCTCCTATCATTTCATGATATGTTAGACAAACCTATATGGGGTGTATTATCCGAGTTGAGTCAACTTTTTAGAACATTGTCTGCATCAAAAGTTGTAGTAACTGAGGTAAAGAACTTCGAGGATTCTGTCGTCACTACTATTTGTCAGCTAGAGAAAATATTTTTGCCAGTATTTCTCGACGTTATGAAACATGTGATCATACACTTGCCATATGAACTTAGAGTTGGTAGTCCTGTGCAATATCGGTGGATGTACCCATTTGAAAGGTATATTTTTATTTATATTTTTCTCTCTAATGCTATTGAGAATTTATTGTATTACAAGATGTATATTGTTGACAGATGCATGTTTGACCTTAAAAAAAGGTTTAGAATAAAGCAACAGTGGAGGGTTCAATTTGTGAGGCATACACTTTAGAAGAGATTTCAAATTTTTTATCTATGTACTTTGAACCTCACATTCCAATACGTTACACATGTCTACCTCGTAATGATGATGGAGAATAAGTTATTGTGGCTGACAAACTATCAATATTTAAACCACTTGGCCATGCCTTTGGCAGTTGTCGATCAAGACTCTTGGAAGATCGAGAGCAAGACACAACATAAATCTATATCCTTTTTAATTGCTCAGAGATCGACCCCTACATCGAGTAAGTATACATAATATGTTATACTAAGTTCTCTACATACATACATGGTTCGGTAATATAATTATTTGTTAAATGCAGACAATTTGATCTAGAGTTGTGAAGAGAACTTTTACATCTCACTGATTCAAAAGTACAAAAAGAATGTGAAAATAAATTTGGGGCATGGTTGAAAGAGTTGGTAAGGACAATGACATGCATTCTTTCTATATAAACAACAATATGTTATGTAATTGGTCGTGTTTAGAGTCATTATTTATGCTTGTAGTCCATCATGATGATGTTAATGACCAAAGAATATGTGATTTACAAAATGGTTTGACCAAAGTTGTGCAATATTACAACAGTTATATCATAAATGGTTATCGATTCCATACAAAAGACTATGGTGTAAACAAGTCAACAATGAATAGTAATGTGTGTGTCAAGGGTAGCAATTACGGTAAAAATGAACTTGACTACTATGGTGTTATTAAAAAAATAATAGAGTGAACTTACTTAGGCATAAATAATATGGTAACTTTATTCAAGTGTCATTGGTTTAATCACACAATAACAAGAGTCGACAAAGCCTCAGGCATTGTGGAGGTGAATCATAAATCAAGGTTTGGAACATATGAACCATTCATATTAGCATCACAAGCTCAACAAGTTTACTATACTTCATATCTGAATACAAAGAAGTCAGATAAAAATGAATGGTAGGCAGTTTGCAAGGTGAAGTCTAAACTATACCCCGAGTATGATCAGTTACAAGAAGATAAGATTGTTGAAGGAGGGTGATTACTATCAATTAGATGATATATATGACTTCTCTTATGGTCATGATGTCACACATGATATGCATGTCACATCTCTATTGTCTGATGGCACATGTATTAAAGAATGTGATCCAAATGATATACCAAGTAGATGGTCGCCCAATGAAGAAGAAGACAAAGAGAATGGGAAGAAAGAAGAATATGAAAGTCAAACAAGTGATGAGGAAGCATACTCAAGCTAGTGAAATACATCTTGTAATACATACCACATCACTTTCTCATATGCACCATCTATTTTAACATTATATCTTACATATCATGTTGCATTCCATGCATACTTAGCATATACATGCATTGTTCATGCATAGTTATAAAACTGATTCATGTAGAACCTTTAAATCTTTATATTTCATGCATATGTCATGTCTATGCTAAGATCAAGAGTTATATAACTGATCCAAATAACATTTTTATTTATTAGAATATGGTTTGTGGAGGTTGTAGTGGTCAAGCACCCAGTGGTTGAGGACCAAGTGAAGGCCGTGGGACAACATTAGGTAGATGTATTTGTATTATATTTAAATATAAGCATTTGTTATGTTTTTGCTTATATGTTGATATAAAAATTGTTACTTGTTAATCGTCTTTATAGGATCTTAGCTCAGTGATAGTCAATCTCAACCTTCGTCTTCACTTAATGCTTCAATAGGTATATCATTTAAATAATTATATACTTGATTAGTTTAAATGCGCATTATGTAAATTTTTAACCTATTGTTTTATAGATGATGTTTCGACTGCACATGACCTACCTACACCAACTACTCATACACATCATGAGTCAACGTCGGTTGGTATGTATAGTTCTATAATGGTTAAAGTTATTTACTCAACATGTAGATAGAATGTGTACATGAATTTTCTTATTTTTGTACAACAGTCTAAGAGAGTCGTACGGATGTTGGGTCTTCTCAGTCTCACACACAATGACTCATTAAAATAGTGTATATCGATAGTTGGTTGTTAATATATACCAATTCATATACATCGCGAGGTTCGAGCCATAAGAAGTGATTCGAGAAATTAGAAAGTTACTAGTTCAGCATCTTCTAGGATCAATCGCTCAATGAAAAGAGTACCCGAAGGAGGTGTTGGACAGATTATGTTCCTCATTCATGGTATACAAATGTTTATCATAGCTAATATGTTTCATATTTAATTTTTTGTTATAGTCATGTGTACTAACTTTCTGAAATTATTTATAGGCTTCGAATCACTTTGAGATTCCAAGGAAGAGCAGGACGGGAGGCTAGTGTCCCAGAAGGTGATTGTCAATCGATTTGCCAATATGCTTCACAATATAAAGACTGCAGCAATAAAAGCAGCTGGTGGGATAGATGATCCACTGCAGTGGAAGGGCCATGACCCTTCTACTATCAGGACATATTATTGGGATGCAATGTGCGACAAGTGGGTGAGCCATGAATTTTGAAACCACTCAACAAAGGTTGTACAGAACCAAGCAAAGATGCCCGATGTCTATCTACACATAAGTGATTCTAGGACTTTTGGGAGCCAACAGAAGAAAATGGTAACTCATCAATATATATTATTAAATTTATAAGTATTTTTGCATATATTCTAATTGATTTTTTTATCATTTAACCTTGTAGGAAGCCGAAAAAGGAGGCTTTGTGGCTTACAAGGATGTGTTTGTTGAAACACATAAACGTAAGAGCATGAAAGATCAGAGAAGATGAGAGCGACAACAATATGTATTTATTATATTAATAAACATTATAATATACAAGTTACCAGGAATTATATTATCATAAACATTGTAATTCTTAATTATTAATTCATACTGTAATCATTACTTTGTAGGAGTCATACGAGCAGTAGATGGTAGAACGATATGACGATGACTCCACTCAGCATCCGTCTTTTGATCCTGCAGCATGGGTGACTACAACTAGTGGTCCCAAAAAAGGTCGTATGTTCGAGTTTGAGAGTAATATGAACACTACAACAGTTATTTTCTCCTCTAGCCAGGGCTCTCAGAGTTCTCCCACCAGCATCAACTCTCAATGTCTGATTGACCTTGTTATTTCTTGGGATGGTATCTGACAACTTCTTTAGGACACAATACATGACTTTTTACATGAAGTCATTCTCAACCTTGTCCATAATGAGTTGTGTAATTTTTTTTTGGGACATGGGAACTTCATCTGCCTTCAACATGAACTCTGGTGCCTATCAGGTACGTATAACATTTATTTCAATACATATCTAAAGTTTCATGCCATTAGTTTTATGTCGTTAGATTTCAATACGTATATGTCTATCAACTCAAAACCTCAACACATATATGCATTATTGAATCACTATTAAATTTATTTGACTGCCTTAGAACACATCTATGCAAGATTAAATCACTATAATTTTTTTTTGATATTGTTGAAATACATATATGCATGACTGAATCACTATAAAATTTTATTGATAGCATTAGAATACATGTATGCATGATTGAATCACTATAAAAAAAAATTTGACAATGTTGGAATACATATATGCATGATTAAATCACTATCAAATTTTATTGATAGCATTAGAACACATGTATGCATGATTGAATCACTATAAAAAAATTTTGACAACCTTAGAACACATATATGCATGATTGAATCACTATAAATTTTTTTCACGGCCTTAGAACACATATATGTATGATTGAATCAGTATAAATTTTTTTTGACAACCTTAGAACACATATATACATGATTGAATCACTATGATTTTTTTGACTGTCTTATAACACATATATGCATGATTGAATCACTATGAAAGTTTTTTTATAACCTTAGAACACATATAAGCATGATTTCATCATTATGATTTTTTTTTGACAACCTTAGAACACATATGCATGATTGAATCACTACAAAAAAAATTTTACAGCATTGAAACATATATATGCATGATTGAATCACTATAAAAAAAATTTGATAACCTTAGAACATATATATGCATGATTGAATCACTATGAAATTTTTTTGATAACCTTAGAACACATATATGCATGATTAAATCACTATGAATTTTTTTTTACAACCTTAGACCACATATATGTATGATTGAATCACTATAAATTTTATTTGACAACCTTAGAACACATATATGCATGATTGAATCAGTATAAATTTTTTTGATACCTTTAGAATACATATATGCATGATTGAATCACTATACAGTTTTTATGACAACCTTAGAACATATATATGCATGATTGAATCACTATGAATTTCTTTTTACAACCTTAGAACACATATATGCATGATTGAATCACTGTAAAAAAAATTGACAACCTTAGAACACATATATGCATGATTGAATCACTATAAAATTTTTTGACAGCATTGAAACATATATATGCATGATTGAATCACTATAAAAATTTTATGACACCCTTAGAACACATATATGCATGATTGAATCACTATACAATTTTGTTGACAACCTTAGAACACATATATGCATGATTGAATCACTATAGAATTTTTTGACACCTTTAAAACACATATATGCATGATTGAATCACTATAAAATTTTTATGACACCCTTAAAACACATATCTTCATGATTGAATCACTATGAATTTTTTTTGTCAACCTTAGAACAAATATATAAGTGATTGAATCAGTATGAAATGTTTTTGACAGCCTTAGAACACATATATGCATAATTGAATCACTATAAATTTTTTTTTACAACCTTAGAACACATATATGCATGATTGAATCACTATGAAAATTTTTTGATTGCCTTATAACACTATATGCATGATTGAATTACTATAAAAGTTTTTTGACAACCTTAAAACACATATATGCATGATTGAATTACTATAAAAGTTTTTTGACAACCTTAAAACACATATAAGCATGATTTCATCACTATAAATTTTTTTGACAACCTCTGAATTTTGTTAATGTCCTTCACTTTATTGCTAGTCTATGTGTTATTCAGCCATGTTACTTTGATTGTCTTATATTAGGTGCATTGCATATAATTTATTTTATTATACTTTGTTTATCAATATTAACATTTTGGTTCTCTTGTAGAATCCTGGAGATGATCAACGTAGCGGAACTTATGCAGGTATGGTTGGAGGGGTAGATCGAGACAATGGAGAGGATGATGCTCCAAATCTTGGCGATGATTAGATTCATGTGTTAAATTTGTTGCATGTACTAGTTGTTTCAAACAAACTCTTTGTATATGTTTACTTGTAACTAATTAGTACTTGACGAGGATTATAGTGGGTTGTTAAATTTGTTTCACTTATAACTTGTGTTAAATTTGTTTCACCTACTTTGTATATGTATTTTTTATGCGTACTTTATTTTTCATACATAGATTATATAAATTGTATAACAAGAATTTTTTTCTCAATATTTATATTTCAAACAAAATTGTTTTATTTTTTTAAAATTTTGCGACGGATATTATCCGTCACTAATATTCAGCGATGGATTTTTTGAAGAAATTCAGTCGCAAAATGGCGACAGTATTTGGCGATGAATAATATCCGTCGTAAATTTAGCGACGGATTAGGGACAGATATTTATCTGTCTAAAAAACTAAATCAACTGATGTTTTGCAACAAAATGTAATACAACACTAATTTGTCGCTAAATTAGTGACAAAATTTTGAGACAGATATGTATTCGTCGTTAAATTTTCACGACGGATATGTATCTGTTGCAAAACCAAATCAATGTTTATTTAGCGATGAACTCTCAACGGATCATGGCATTCGCTAATTTGTCGCAAATTAGCAATGAAAGTAGTGACAGATCAGTTTTGTCATTAATTAGCGACCAAGGAATTGCGATGGACGATATCCATCGCTAAGTCGTCGCCAGTTCATTGCTAAACAGTTCAGCGACGGATTTGTGATGGATTAACGTCAGATAGCGTTCGTCGCTAATCCGCAGATTTCTTATAGTATGAGGGTTAAATAAAAAAGGAAAGAGGTTCGCACAGTTGCCTATGACTTTAGTATAAAATATGTGATTTTATTAAGTTATTTATGATTTTATAAGTAATAGAGAGGACCACATAACTCAAATAATTTTTTGCATGCTTCACGAGGTCTGCAAAAAAACATGCGGATATCTTTATAAGTGAGAGTTTGTGATACTCGACCAGCGGAGCGATATATCGCACAAATTTTATGAGTTCTCCACATGCGAAGAGTTAAAAGGGCCTAACGAAGTTGACTATTTGTGGTTTTGGTCATCAAACGGATTTAACAAATTGTAGGGTTTTTAGGGAAACACATCATTTTTATCATACAATACAATAATTTTCTGTTTAATTTTCTCTTTATATTGTAAAAACATAATACATTAGGAAAATTGTGACACTTTCCTTGGACTGTATTATTCAATACTAGAGCTAGGTTTGGGTTCAGATAGTAAGAAGACATAGTAACATATGTTATTCTTTTGTTTTTTACATTATGAAATGCCATATCTGAATCAGAACTCAGGTCGAATCTCAGTCTCTACTTCACAAACTGATAAACCAGACTCGAGTCCACTTACCAATCTGGACTTTCTGGGTCCGACTCAATTAATTACCACTCATTTTTATTAAATCCAAACCTAAATTTTATAGGATCCAATCTGGGTCAATTGGGTCAAACCCACCCATTGACAGGCCTTGGAATTTTAGCATGTCTAACACAAATCAAGCCTTGTTGAATGATGAAAGTGGCCCTCCTAGGGTGTCAACGGGTCAGGTAATGACCCAGTCCTGATAGGATTTTTTTTATAGGCAAACTGGGGTTAGGCAGACCCCCACCAGTTAACTTAAACAACGTACCATTGGGATTTTAACTTGCATCGTCCCAGCACAAGGTGACGTGCACTAACAGCTCCTACCAAACAATCGGAGCCCCCGTTGGTATGATCATCCCATGTTAGCTGATAAACCACGGGTACTTATCCAAATTGATAAGTGCCACTGTTGAAATTTTCGGCACCTACTGCATTTTAATATTGAAGGACAGTGGCAAAAATAAGTATCTACACCTGGGACTAATTTTATTCTTTTCTTTGTTTGGCTATCATGAAGTCCAAATTTTATATTTACATGGCTTTCTTTTTTTAAGTTAGGGAAAATGGAGTTTGAAAAGAGCCAACATTAATAGAAGTAACAGGTTACAAACAGGATGAGTGCATTAACACAAGGCTAATGGTATGGTTGCACCAAGATATATCACAATTTACTCGGTACAATTTCTGAATCTGAATGAAAGGCCCAGAACTGTTTTTTAATGAAAGTCCAAGAACTGCATCAAAATGAAACATTTGGAAGCAAGCACATCAAAATTTGTCAAGCCTACAATTGACTGTAGCACAATGGAGCTAAAATGTATACTGTTTCTATTAACTTCAACGATACCCTATTCAAACTTACAACTCCTTGGCAAAAATGCTGTCACCACACTGTCAACATGACCCCAATACCATTTTCCCACTCTTTCAATAAACAAAACAGGAAAGAAAACTATTGCCAATCCCACTATAAAACCCAAAATTCCCGCTATATATTCCCATTCCACCCTCTGAACTTCCTCAGCAGTGGCTGTAGGATGAGCATTATAGTCAACTGTAGCAGAGCACAGCATCTTTAGAGGTGGTCCACAAAGGCCAGGGTTCCCTTCAAAGGAAGAAGCATTGAAGGTGCTGAATTGGTTTTCTTGAGGTATTCTTCCTTGGAGGTTGTTGTATGTTAGGTCTAACTTGGAGAGAAATGTGAGTTTTGATAGCTCCTCTGGTATGTTTCCAGATAAATGGTTATGTGAAAGATCCAATGATTCCATTTGAAGCAGGTTACCTATAGACTTTGGAATATGACCCTTCAAGTTGTTGCTAGACATGTTCAGTGCATATATGCCTCTTAAAATTCCTATCTCTGCTGGAATTTCTCCTGTGAACAAGTTGTTGGAAAGATTAATGTAGGTCAGAATAGCTAATATCTTCGTTATTAGTCTGTCTTGTCCTTTGATTGTCAATGTCACCTTTGCAATATAATAAGATCCACTTCTTGAGATGGCCTGGAGGCCATCCTCGGGTTCATGCTTCACCATGGCCATAAGATTCTTAAACAATGTGGGTGGTAAAGGACCTGAGAATTGGTTACCTGAAACATCAAAGATTTGCAGCAGAGAAAATGCATGCTCATATCCAGAGGATCCAAGGACACCATAGAAATGGTTCAAACGTAACACCAGCACGCGCAATTGCATCAAATTACCTAACCAAGATGGAAATGTATCCTTCAAGTCATTGTTGCCCAGGTCCAAAACCTGCAACCTGCTGCAATTAAGGAGAGATCTTGGTATATTGCCAACCAACAGATTGTCATTCAAATTAAGCATGCTTAAATTGCTGTTGCTGGTGAACCCGTCCAGAATACAGCCCTTTAGCTTATTTTTGCCCAGATTCAACACCTCCAATCCATTTAAGCCAGCAAGACAGTCTGGTATGGTTCCTGTGAGGGTATTGCTTGACAAGTCGAGAAAAGTGAGCAAACTGCAATTGCAGATTGAAGTTGGTATTTCTCCAGTGATGTTATTATCCGAGATCAATAAGCTGGTGATCGAGGTACTGATCTTCAATGAAAGTGTAGCAGATGTAGACCTATTGGAGTGCAAACTAAGCACAGAACCGGTGATATTAACCGGTTCTTCGAAACCAGTTAGAATGTTGTGAGACAGAAACAATTCACTAAGGCTCGGTATATCCCATAGCCATGAGGGGATCTTCCCACTTATGCTGTTGTCAGAGAGATCTAGACGCATAAGCCCCTGTTGGTTGCGAAGGAACTCTGGGAACTGGATGATGTTGCAGGAACTCAAGCTTAACATGTAGAGCTGAGGGAGATCTTTAGCATCGCCATCACTGCTATCGTTGGATGTCTCCACAGTTAATCTGTTCTTGGAAAGGTTGAGGATGGAGAGGCTCTTCAAGCTCAAGAACAGAGCTAGATTGATGGTACCACTTAAACGATTAAAGGAAAGTTCAAGTATGCTGAGTTGTGACAACCTGGTTATGGAAGAAGGAATCTCTCCACTCAGTGAATTGTTGCTGAAGTCGAGATACACCAATAAAGAAAGCCCGTTGCCAAAGCTGGGGAGCGAACCATTGAATCTGTTATCACTGAGGTCTAGTATCTGCAAAGAGGGAAGATCGGAGAGGCTTGTGGGGATCGGCCCGCTTAACAGATTGGCGCCGAGGTCCAGATAGGTGAGGTTGGAAAGCTCATGGAAAGCAGACTCCGGAACAAAGCCTGTTAAATTGTTGTAGGAGAGATTGATAACATTAATTCCCTTAGAAGCCCATGAAGATGGGATCATACCATTTAGTCCTATCGATGACAACTCCAAATTGGATAATTCAGTGAACTTTGAGAAGTCCGGAAGGCAACCGATGCATTGTTTTATTGAAGAAAGATACAGAGACTTAATCTTGATAGTCTCTGGAGGAACATCAGGTAAAGTTACAATGAGCTCTGGATTATAGGAGACATCAAGTGTGTGCAGCTGAGGCAGCTGAAAAATTCTTGAAGGGAACCTCCCCTGCAGCTTGCACCATCTCAATTCTAGGACCTGCAAGGAGGTGAAGTTCGAGAAGTTAGGACTTTGTGATGAATTTTCGAACCCGGAAATCATGCTGGAGAGATGCAGTTCAGTAACGAAGCCGGTGGTGCTATCGCAGTTAACGCCCGTCCAATTGCAGCAGTTGGATCCATCTTGCCATGAGCTAAGCGCGTTGCCTTGAAGGATCAGTGCTTGCTTGAGTTGGAGTAAAGCAGATCTCTGGCTGGGAACACAGTGTGCTAATGCTGATGCCTGTGAAGAAGGCTGTGACACTAGTAATCCAAAGACAGCTAAGATGTAGTATGCCCAAAATTGCAGCAACTGCACATGAGCTTGACACCCTATGCTGAAAGTCATGGCTCATGTCATGAATGGAGTTGATGATGAGTGAGGAAGAAGAAGAAGAGGGGATGATGGATTGGAAGCAGAGCTAGCACCCCTATGCGTGGACCTTGACATAATGCTATGTCATACGGATACGCCATTTAGGGTCCTGTGTCCAAGAGGACACGATACGACACGTGGACACGCCCTAGGGGCATGCCATGACACATGAAAATAACAAATAGATTTTGTATGTCAAATTTGCAATAATTTAATTTATCAATTAAGAATATAAAAAATCATGTCCTTGTATCTTAGTTAAAAATAAAAAAAGGTGGCATATGCATGTCTTGAACTCGTATCTAGTCCCATCTGTGTTCGTGTCCCTGCGATATACACATAATGGCACAATCATTTTAGTGAAGTCTTCCATTGACAATGTGTGGTGTTAGGGAAGAGGGAAAGAGTGTGAAACAAAGTATCCGGGCCCACACGGTTTTAGCACTTTACTGCTTGGTCAGTTTGGTTTGGTCTATATGCACATAATTGAGGTAAGTGGGTTTCATTTTCATGAAGTTTTCCACCAAGCACAGTTTGTGTTGTTGTGTGGTTAGTTTTGTATGGTTCACCATTTAAGCACAGCAGGTATAAGGGGAGAGTCACTGTGGAACAGTTTTGTTTTTCTTTTCGCCTAAACTATTTCAAATCAGGAGGTTTTATAAATTTTACTTATGTAAGCAAATTCACATAATTTGATATAAGCAAGTGGTGGCATTTGCTTTATTACCCATAGTAGACGTCATCAGATGCTCACATGGTGTGCTCATGAATTGATGATGGCGTGCAATTTTCTGTGAAGGTGTGTGAAACAGGACGGCAGATCAACAACATACAAAGCGATATCAGGGTCAAGTTGCCCATTACAATAGACAAGTGTTGACACAGAGATTGCTACAGTAGGCAGGTCGTTTCAGCTCTATCCTCTGTCCCAGGAAAACCGTTATCCAAGGAAGGATGATAACCTTTTGGGATCGGTGATTTCTTGGCTTCTGCCAATGATGATGCTATATTGTTTGTACCATCGAGATTATATTATACCTTTCCCTACCAATAGTGAAGACGTTTTTCTGAGTGCCCAACCGTGGATGTAGGCCTTTACAGCTGAACCAGGTTAACCCTTGTTCTTCATCTTCTTTCCTTCTCCTTCTCATCTCCCCCCATCTTCTTTCATTCTCCTTCTCATCTCCCTCCTCTTGGACCTTAAGATGGTATCAGAGCAGGGAACTTAGTCCCTATGTGTTAAATGATGCTGTGCAATCCATCATAGCAAATAGATAAAAAGAAAAAGAAGCAAAACACAAGAGATAACGTGGTTCGGTCATAGAGACCTACATCCACGAGAGAACTCCGATCGGTCATACCTCCATTACCTCAGGAAAGAGATACAAATAGTGCAAGATCCACAAATCGTGGAAACAAGAAAAGGAAAGGATAAACATCCAGCACAATACAGTTCTTAAGATAAGTAAAGAGTAGATATTTTAGGAAAGGAGAAACCGACGATGCCCCAGCCATCCTTATCTTCAACACTCCCCCTCAAGCTGAGAGGCGAATATATCATGAGTTCCTAGCTTGTCAAGAACTCTATATAGATTATCTTTGGGCACGGCTTTAGTAAAAATATCTGCAAGTTGATCTGCACTGGTTATAAACGGAGTTGATATTTCTTTGCTTTGCACTTTATCTCTGATAAAGTGACAATCTATTTCTATGTGTTTCGTTCTTTCATGAAACACTGAATTTGCAGCTATATGAATTGTTGCCTGGTTGTCACAATACATAGGCATCGGAGTTTGGACTTCGAATCCCATCTCTTCAATAAGTGCTTTAGTCCAGGTTAATTCACAGGCTGTGGTGGCCATAGCCCTGTATTCTGCTTCAGCACTAGAACGAGCAACGACCTTTTGTTTTTTACTCTTCCAGGATACCAAATTACCACCTACAAATATACAAAAACCGGTAGTGGATTTTCTATCGAGAGCACTGCCAGCCCAATCCGCGTCCGTGTATCCACAAATATCCGTATTCTCATTTCTCTTGTACCAAATACCTCGTCCTGGGGATTTTTTTAAGTATTGTAAAATGCGATCAACAGCATCTTTATGAGATTTCTGAGGGTTGTGCATGAATTTACTAACTTCCCCCACAGCATAAGCAATATCTGGACGAGTAACGGTCAAATAAATAAGTTTTCCCACAAGCTTTTGATACTGCTTAATATCTTGGATTGGTTCAGATTCCACTTTTTCAAGTTTATGATTCACTTCCATAGGTGTGTCAGCAGGTTTAATCCCCAGCTTTCCGGTTTCTGTCAATAAGTCAATGGTGTACTTCCTTTGAGAGAGGTATAATCCCTTTCTGGAATGCCCGATCTCAATTCCGAGGAAATATCTTAATTTTCCTAAATCCTTAATATCGAAAACTTTATGTAGGTATTCCTTGACATCATCTATATCACTCATGTTATCACCTATCACAATTATATCATCCACATATACCAATATAATAGTGCTGTATTTGCCACTTTTCTTGACAAAGAGAGAGTTATCAGAAACGCACCTCTTGAAGCCCTTTTCTTCTAACGCCTGACTCAACTTGGCGTACCATGCCCGGGGTGATTGCTTAAGACCATAGATAGATTTTTTGAGTCTGCAAGCAACACTAGAGTCATTCCAACTGGGATGTCCAGGGGGAACCTTCATGAAGACTTCCTCAGTAAGATCTCCTTGTAAAAAAGCATTTTTAACATCTAATTGGAATAGGTTCCAATTTTTATTACATGCAATGGATAATAAAATTCTGAGAGAATTCATTTTTGCTACTGGAGCAAATGTTTCTGTGTAGTCAATTCCTTCAGTTTGAGAAAACCCCCTAGCAACAAGTCTCGCTTTGAACCTTTCAACTGATCCATCGCTTTTATACTTGACCTTGTAGACCCATTTACACCCAACGATGTTTTTTCCTTTTGGTGTTGGAACAACCTCCCATGTTCTATTTTTTTCCATGGCCTCAAGTTCTTCCCTCATTGCACCACGCCATTGCTTCTGTTTGCAAGCTTCATCATACGAACTTGGTTCATGATGTTCAGAGATTTTAGCAATGTATGCAACATAGTTTTTTGAGATGTTCTCATATTGAATTTGATTTTCAATAGGATAAGTAGTAGCAATATATGTAACAAAATCTTGCAGTCGACTGGGCCTCCGAGTGATTCTTTCAGATCGACGAGGAACTATTCCTTCTTCATTTTGATTAGGACCAATTCCTTCTTCATTCTGACTAAAGTTATCATTAATTGGTTGAACTGAGCTAGTCAGATTTGGCACATCATTATCTAAGGAAACACTATCAAGGGTGATGATGGGCAGAACATGATCATTCTCAGGTCGTTGCTCCCCCTTGCTACCATTTTCCTTATTTTCGAAATATGTTGTGCTTTCATCAAAAGACACATCCCGTGAAACATAAAATTTATGATTTTTAGCATCATAGCAGCGATATCCTTTTTGAGAATGTGAGTACCCAAGAAACACACATTTGATGGCTCTATGTTGAAGTTTGCTTCTAAACATAGGATGTTTCCAAACATATGCAATGCAGCCAAAAGTTTTCAAATGAGAAATAGAGTGTTCTCTCTCTTTGAGAACCTTAATGGGAGACTTGAAATTTAACATTCGGGTAGGAAGACGATTTATAATATAGCTTGCGGTGCTAACTGCATCATTCCAAAATTTTTCAGAAACATTCATTTGAAACAGCAAAGCCCTAGTGATCTCAAGAAGATGACGATTTTTTCTTTCGGCGATACCGTTCTGTTGAGGTGTTCCAACACAAGAGGTTTCATGTTCCATGCCCTTTTTTAAACGAAAATCAACAAACTTATCATTTATATATTCAGTCCCATTATCGGTTCTCAAAACTTTGATATTGCAATTGTATTGAGTCTGAATCATAGTGTAGAAATCAACAAATGTATCAAACACTTCGTCTTTAGTTTTGAGAAAATAAACCCATGTAACTCTGGAAAAATCATCAATGAAAGTCAGGTAATATTTGTACCCTTTATGAGATAGGACGGGGGAAGGTCCCCAAACGTCCGAGTGAACAATATCAAACTTTTGTAATGAAACTCTTTCAGATGAGGGAAAGGGTGGACGAGTCATTTTAGCAAATCGACATGTCTCACATTTATTGCAGTCAAAGTCTAAACTAGGCTTCAAATTTTTGAGCACCTTGCTGGACAGATGACCTAACCTGATATGCCACATTCTTCCTTCATCATCCGTTTGTGCCATCAAAGCTTTATTTTGGTTGTCAAGAATGTAAAGACCACGAGATTCAGTTCCTCTACCAATCGTCCTCTCTGTCCTCTTGTCCTGAAATAATACCTCAGTAGGAGTGAAAATAACATCACAATTTAAGGATCTGGTAATTTTGCTAACAGACAACAAATTGGATGTTAATGTCGGCATATAAAGCGCATTGTCTTTTTGACCAAAAAAGCTAACTGTTCCCTTTCCTTCAACATTCGTGAGAGAACCATTTGCAGCAAAAACAGGTTTAGAACTAATATTAGATATGATGTTTTCTAAATACGAAGTCTGCCCTGTCATATGGTCAGAAGCACCAGAATCGATAATCCAAGCATAACTGTTAGACTGATAGGTGGTAAAGCAAGAGCAAGATTCATTAGGTATACCTGAATCTTTTGAAGCAAAGGCAGCCATATTGTTTTTTGCGAACCCTTGAAGAATCTGGGTGAGTTTTTCAACCGTTAAGACTTCCTCATTTGATTGAGATTGAGCAACATGAGCTTGTTGTTTTCCTTTGAATGCATTTGGCCGTTTATTTAGCTTCCAGCATCGGTCTCGAGAATGATTGTCTCTCTTACAAAAGGTGCAAAATAATTTTTTCTCTTTGAATTTTTGTATTTCAGCATCTTGAGAGACTTTTGAAGATTGTTCATTCTGTTTGATTATGAGTGCAGCCCTGCTTTCATCGACTTCTTTATTTTTTGCATTCATAACTCTTCGACGAGTCTCCTCACACATGACCGTGGCACAAGCCACATTGAGAGATGGTAATTCAGAGGACATTAAGATTTGACTTCTAAGTTGATCATATGCAGGTCCCAGACCAGCAAGCATTTGAAAAAGTTTTTCGTGATCTCTCCACTTTTTGAAAGACCCTGCATCAATAATAGGAGGAATATAAGAATCAAATTCGTCCCACATACCTCTCAACCGCCCTAAATATTCGTTGAAAGGCATATCGTCAAGCTTCAAACTATGAATATCTTGAGCTAACTGGTAGCTCTTAGCCAAATTATACTGCTAGCCGTAAAGATCCTTAGTTGCATCCCAAATAGCCTTAGCCGAATCAAGAAACAGAAATCCTTCAGAAATACGTGGCTCCATGGAATTCAGAAGTCATGCCATGACCATATGATCACTCGACTCCCATTCTTCAAAGCTGGAATCGATTTCAGCTGGCTTGGGTTTTTTTCCAGTAACATGTCCCAGCTTGGATTTACCGCTGAGAACAAGAGCAGCCGACTTTGCCCATGCTGTGTAGTTATAACCATTAAGCGGAACAGAAGTGATTTTCAGAGAGGTACTTATCTGCTCTTGACTGACGATGGTAGGAGCATGTTCGGTATTCTGGCTATTGTTAGCCATGGGAACCGAGAAGCACTACAGCTCTGCTGCCAACGATACAGAAACCCGCAAAAAAAACTGAAGGCCCTATTGCAGTAATGAGAAGCTGCACAGGGAGCACCAGCTGAACAAATGTGCAGTAATGAGAAGCTGCACAGAGGAGCACCAGCCAGAAGAAGCACGAAGATGCTAAAGAACCCCACCTTGTGTGAAGAGAATCAACTACACACACCTAGGCTCTGATACCATGTTAAATGATGATGTGCAATCCATCATATGCAAATAGATAAAAAGAAAAAGAAGCAAAACACAAGAGATAACGTGGTTCGGTCATAGAGACCTACATCCACGAGAGAACTCCGATCGGTCATACCTCCATTACCTCAGGAAAGAGATACAAATAGTGCAAGATCCACAAATCGTGGAAACAAGAAAAGGAAAGGATAAACATCCAGCACAATACAGTTCTTAAGATAAGTAAAGAGCAGATATTTTAGGAAAGGAGAAACCGACGATGCCCCAGCCATCCTTATCTTCAACACTATGTTTCACTGATCAAGACTCTTCCGAACACCAATCAGTCGTCCCTCTCTCACCCACACTTTCACCCATGTCTTCTGACCAAGGTTCTTAGCACACACCTCCATTCGAACGGATTCCACTACTCATAAAGTGGTGGTCCAGGAGCAGATGAATCCTAGCTTGAAGATCACGACTAGAACTTTGAACGACACCAACTATCTACAAGCTATTTGCTGTAGAGCTCTTTTGCAGTTGACCAAATCACCTGGGCGGAGTTGAGAACCCGAAAACCCTCTACAATCCTCAACTCCATCAACTTTGAGAAGCCATGACATAACTAGATGGTCAATTGACTCCCATTCTTTCAATAAAGGACCCGAAGACTCGAGTGCATGTTTCTTCCCATTGACATGCTCCAATCACACAAGAGATCATAGAATTCAAGAAGCTTAATTGTCCTTTCAACGAATATCTTGGGACCCTTCGCGGAATGTGGAACGAGCTCGATTCCTATACTCCCACATCCTATGACTCAAAAGCACCGCAAGCAAGAGAAATTTTTAAAATGCTCGTCGGTCTAGGACCTGATTACAAGGTAATCAAGGGTCACGTACTTATGTTTGATCACTCCTCTCTGAATATTGTCCACTCCACTATCATGAGGGATGAGACTAGCCAGAAAGTCATGAACCTGACAAAGGATGATGGACAGGACCAACCAGAAAAATCAACACTTATTGCAGATCGCACCAACTCTGATCAAAAGTTTGAGAGTGGACCCATCTAATGGAACAAGCTTACATTTGACGGAATGAAAAGGACGGACACTTTGGGGACCGATGTTGACAGCAAGATTGGCTTGTCCAAACCTGAGAGAGAAATGTTGCCATGATGACAAAATTAAAACTTCTCTTACTGTTAAAAAGCTCACACATTATACAGGGTCTCGTCAAAAACATCGTTGGTATTATTGCATCCCAACCTCTCAAATCCAGCATAGACCCAAATAAAATAGGTAATGGCTACTCTCTTCTATCTAAGTATGTTTGCAGCTCTTGGATTATCGATTCTGGTGCTATATATCATATGTTTGGAACTAAGAACAATATGACCAAAATTGAAATTACCCCTCTAAGGAGACCAGTTACTATTGCTAATGGATCCCAAGTGGTTGTTGAGGGCATTGGGGAAGCTCAGTTCCAAGATAACAAGAGCAAAAAGTCCTCTATATGCCCTCATGCACTTCAAACCTCTTATCAGTAAGCAAAATCACCATGACACACAACTGTAACATTATATTTTTCCCTACTAATGTGATTTTCTAGCACCAAGCGGCAGGGAAAATGATTGGTGAATGATGGGATGTGACTTATATCTGCTCAATTAAGTCTGTAAAGCCCTTACATCCAACAATGAATGCATTGATAGGAAGTTGTGGCTAGGGATACATACAAGTCAGGCTTGAGCCAAGCTTGTCATGTACAAGCTTGGCTCCCCAAAAAAACTCAATGTACATGCTGAAAAAGGTTAGAGAAGTAACAAAAATTCACGCGGAAGCAATATAGGATCTAATAAAGGCACAATCAAATCACAACACAAGGGTTTACGTGGTTCGGTCAACACGACCTACATCCATCTAAATGTGAGCCTTCTAGACTTATTCCAGAAACCGAAGGGGTTTTGACCCTTCAACTTCTTGCATTAATGGGAAGTGAGTGGCTATTACACTTCCCCACATCATTAATGAAGGGATAGAGCTGGCCTTTTAACTTCTCTTGCATTAATGGGAAGTAGTGGGTGGCTATTCCACTTCCCCACACCATTAATGAGGGATAGGGCTGGACCCAACAATCTCCCCCTCCAACCCAAGGGGATACTCCAATTCAACTAATCAACTAGAGTCCATGTCGGCCAGCTGCCAACATGTATTTTGTTTCTCCATCGATAAGGCCTTTGTCAGCATATCTGCACCATTATCATTTGTGGAGATCTTTGCAAGATGAAGTAAATTTTTCTTAAACACATCTCGGATCCAATGGTACCGGATATCCATATGCTTTGACTTTGAGTGAAAACTCAGATTCTTGGTGAGATGAATGACACTCTAACTGTCGCAGTACACCAAGTACTTGACTTGCTCTAAACCCAACTCATTTAAGAATCTTTTCATCCATAGCATCTCTTTGCAAGCTTCTATAAGAGCAATGCACTCTGTCTCTGTAGTAGACAAAGCAATACACTTTTGCAATTTTGATTGTCATGATACAACTCTCCCTGCAAAAGTGAGTACAAAACCTGATGTGGACTTCCTTGTATCAATATCTCTAGCCATATCTGCATCTGTGTAACCTATCAAGACAAGCGGTCCACCCCCAAAGCTTAAACAAACTTTGAAGCTCCCTCTAAGATATTTAAAGATCCACTTTACTGCTGCCCAATGCTATTTTCCTGGATTTGTAAGAAATTTGCTAGCAACACCTAATGCATATGTTATGTCTGGTCTCGTACATACCATCGCATACATCAAGCTTCCGACTGCTGAAGCATAAAGAATTTTCTTCATTTTCTCCTTCTCCTCATCATTTGATAGACTCTGCTCTGAGTTCAGCTTAAAGTGACCTGCAAAAGGAGAACCAACTGGCTTTATGTTGTTCATACTGAACATGTCCAACACCTTCTCGATATACTTCTTCTGTGATAATCATATCTTCTTGGTTTTTCTATCACGAGAGATCTGCATGCCCAATATTTTCTTTGTTGGCCCCATGTCTTTCATTGCAAAGGTCTTACTCAGTTCTTTCTTGAGTCTGTCAATTATAGACATATCTTTTCCAAGGATAAGCATATCATCAACATATAATAAGAAAATAACAAAATTCTCACTGAACCATTTTATGTAGACACAATGATCTGAAGCCAATCTTTTGTATCCATTTTCAGTCACAAATGAATCAAATTTCTTGTACCACTGCCTTGGAGCTTGCTTCAGCCCATACAAGCTCTTTTTCAACATGCATACAAGATTTTCTTTACATTTGACTTTGAAGCCTTCTGGTTGCTCCTTGTATATCTCCTCCTCCAAATCACCATGGAGGAAAGCAGTCTTCATATCTAACTGCTCAATCTCCAAGTCCAGGCTAGCAGCAATACCTAGAGCAACACGAATAGAAGACATTTTAACAACAGGAGAGAAAATCTCTTCAAAGTCAATACCTTGCTTTTAACCAAAGCCTTTCGTAACCAATCTGGCTTTATACTTTGGTTGAGAACTTTGTTCTTGAGTCTTCAACCTGAAAACCCACTTGTTCTTCAAGGCCTTTCTGCCTTTTGGTAATTCCACCAAGTCATAAGTGTGATTCTTCTGCAATGCATCCATCTCATCATGCATAGCTATTAGCCACTACTCTTTCTGCTCACACTCTTGTGCTTCCTGGTAACTCTCTGATTCGCCTGCATCAGTAAGCATTACATACTCATGTGGAGAATACCTTCTGGAATGTTGTAACTCTCTGAAAGATCTTCTCAGCTGGAGTTCTGGAGAAGGTTGCTCTCCAACTTCTTCCTGCTCGACATGACCTGTAGGTAAATCAACATTAGCTTCTGCATCATCTTTCTGCACTGCTCTTCTTTCAACTTGTGCCACTGGAGGAGTAATTGGATCCAGATGGATAGATCCTCCTGCATAAGTCTGAATTGGCACCTCTTTCTTGATATTTTCAAGTGTCTAGTCTTCAAAGAATACCACGTCTTTTGATCTGAATACCTTCTGTTTCTCTAGATCCCATAGCCTGTAGCCGAATTCAGCATCACCATATCCCAGAAAAATGCATTGCCTTGCCTTATCATCAAGCTTGGACCTATCCTCCTTAGGGATATGTGCAAATGCTCTACATCCAAATACCCTCAAGTGTTTATAGGACACATCATTTCCTGACCACACCCTATCTGCAACATCATTTACTAAGGCATGAGCATGAGACAAGTTGATCACATCAACTGTTGTCCTTAAAGCCTCACTCCAGAATTTCTTTAGTAGCTTGGACTATGTAAGCATACACCTGATTCTTTTTGTAATTGTACGGTTCAGCCTTTCTGCAACTGCATTGTGTTGTGGGGTACCTTGAACTGTCAACTCATGGCAAATTTCATGAATTTTATAATATTCATGGAATGGACCTGGGTACTTGCCACCATTATCTAACCTGATGCATTTCAACTGATTTCCTATTTCCCTCTCAACCATAGCATGAAATTGCTTGAATACATCAAGAACCTGATCCTTGGTTTTTAGAGGGTATGCCCAAACCTTTCTGGAGAAGTCATCTATAAAAGTAACAAAATAAAGTGCACCACTAAAAGTTCGTACATCAGTAAAACCATTAACAGTTTTTGTTCTTAGAGGACCACAAACATCGGTATAAACTCACTCTAGAATGTAAGATTTTATATGGAAGGCATTTCTAACAAAAGATACTCTATGTTGCTTACCAGCTAAGTGATGAACACACGGGTTTAGATGTGTACCTTTTAACTCTAGAAGTTGCCCCCCTTAGTAAGAATTTGCAAGCCCTTCTCACTCATGTGGACTAATCAACTGTGCCACAAATCAATAAAAGAGTCCTCAGTTGTATTCAATTGTTCCTTGCATACCTTTCCTTACATCTTGTAAAGAGTACAACATATCTTTTCTCTGGCCTGAACCAATGACCCGCTGCTGAGTTTCCACTGTCCTTGGTTAAAAATACTGCTTTTGCCCTCTTCATCAAGCTTTCCTACTGAAAGCAAATTTAACCTCAAGTCTGAAACATGTCTGGCATCCTTGAGCACCAACATATACCCAAGACTGGTCTGGAGATGAATATCTCCAATCCCTATAATTTTTGTTGTTCCTATGTTTCTCATTCGAACAACACCAAAATTATCGGTCTTGTATGTACTGAAATACTCTCTCTGTGGTGTGGCATGGTACGAGGCTCCTATGTCTATGACCCAATCTGTATCTTGGCACACACAGATACATGGATCATTAGTAGCAGACAAAATCACAAGCTTACCTTTAACTGTGGTTGTAGTATCTTCTTTGATTTCTGATGATTTTGTCTCTTTCCCCTTTTCTGATTTTTCTTTGGCTCTTTGCATTGATTCTGAAAGTGCCCTTTCTTTTCATAATTGTAGCAAGTGATGTCCTTCCTTGACCTGGACTTGCTCCTATATCTGTGGTCATTTTTTCTGTCCTTTGATTGACCCCAGCCTTTTAATGAATTCACCATCAATCCTTCACCAAAATCCTTATTTGGTGATGGTCTTCGCCTAATTTCATTTGAAATAAGAGTACATGTGACCTCTTCCATATTCAATGCTTCTTTTCCATAAATTATGGTTGTCACAAGATGTTCATAAGATGGTGACAATGAGGTTAGTAACAATAAAGTTTTATCCTCATCTTCAAGTTTGACATCCAAACTAAACAGACCAGCAATAATCTTATTAAATACACTAAGATGGTCAAGAATGAGAGTATCTTTCTTCATACGAAGACTATAAAGTTGTTTCTTGAGGTGTAACTTGTTGGACAAGTTCTTCATCATATAGAGGTTCTCTAGCCGCAATCACAATCTCGTTGTTGTCTTCTTTTCCATCACGTTACACATGACTTCATTTGATAGACACAACTCAATCATATCAACAACCCTCAAGTCAAGATCATCCCATTCATCATCGATCATGGTCTTTGGCTTATTCGCCTTCCCGATAAGAGCTTTGTGCAACCCTTGCTGTACAAGTAGAGCCTTCACCCTTTTTTGCCATAAAGAGAAGTTTCATTTGCCATCAAACGTCTCCACCTCAAACTTAGAGCTAACTGACTTGGAAGACATGACTTTCCATGAACCAGCTCTGATACCACTTGATGAGTAATTAAGGTAACAAAAATTTACACGGAAGCAATATAGGATCTAATAAAGGCACAAGTTTGATACCACTTTCCATGACTCGATATGAGTGATTGTAGACAGACTCACCAAGTCTGCTCACTTTTTGTCAATCAACACTCGGTATTCAACAGAACGATTGGCAGAAATCTATGTTCGGAAAATCATCAGACTCTATGGAGTGCTTATATCGATCATATATGATCGTGATCCGAAGTTCACCTCCCACTTTTGGGAACAGTTGCAGAGAGCCCTGAGGGCGAAATTCAAGTTCAGTACTGCATTTCATCTCCAAACTGATGGGCAATCTGAGTGAACCATACAGACTCTTGAGGATATGCTAAGAGTCTGTATGCTGGAATGGAAAGGTGATTGGGATTTTCACTTAACGTTGATTGAATTTGCTTATAATAATAGCCACCACACTAGCATTGAGATGGCACCGTATGAAGCCTTGTACGGACGATCCTGTCGATCACCAATCCATTGGGGTGGGTGAGCGAACCTTGGACTCGCTCATTGTGTTGCAGCACTACACTGAGCAGGTCCATATGATCAGAAAGAAGCTACTGACTGCTTAGAGTCGACAGAAGAGCTACGCAGATCAACGACGTAGGGAGCTCACTTTTGCGGTTAGAGATAAGGTTTTTATCAAGGTCTCCCCAACCAAGAGTGTGTTCTGTTTTGGCAAAAAGGAGAAGCTCAGCCCCAGATTCGTTGGTCCCTTCAAAGTTTTGAACTGGATCGGAGAGATTGCCTACCGAGTAGCATTGTCACCGCAGTATGCACAGATACACAACGTATTCTATGTGTCAATGCTTAGAAAATACGTTCATGATCCTTCTCACGTCATCCAACATGAAGATAATGATATTTGAGAAGATATGACGGTGGAGGAAAGACCAGTAGAAATCATAGACCGACGGGAATAAGTGCTAAGAACGAAGGTCATTCCACTTGTTAAAGTAAGATGGCAACATCATAGAATCGATGATTGCACTTGGGAGCCTGAATCTGATATGTAGGATAAGTATCCTCAGCTATTCACTTTGTACTCTTAACTAAATTTCGCAGACGAAATTCCTTTAAGAGGATAATGATGTAAGACCCATAATTTTTCAGTATAATTTTTGAATAAAATTTATGAGGCATTTACTGGTAAAAATAGCATTTTCACTCAAAATGCGAAATAAATCAATTTCTACAAACCAGTTATACTTAAGATATTTGTCGCTTTGCGAATATATGCTCAAATACTCTGAAAGTCATAACTTTCTACCTGAACGAAATCAAGAGATTTCCTCGAGCTAACTTTCTTAGTTACGTCAATACGAATGGAATGACATACTCAAAATTTTTCGAAAAAAAAATCACTGAAAAGCCAAAAATTTTGTGGGACCCACAGAAATATTCCTCATAAAATATCTGGTGGGACCCACAAAAATATCCCATAGAATTTCCATGTAGGCCCCACACCAAGGAACCTCTTGAAATTAAAAAGAAGCTAAAGGCAGAAAGGTAAAAGGAAAACTTGGGGGCCAAGTTTCATTTTCTATAAATAAAGGTGCCCCCCTTTAGAAAAAATTGTCCCCCCCCCCACCCCTTTCTAGTCTTCTCTCTCTCTCCTCCTTTCTAAACCTCCCCTACCTAGCTCACTTGGTCTGAGCCTACCTAACTTCGCTTGAGCCTGCTAGATCTGGACCTAGCCTACTTGACCTGGTCTGAACCTACTTGACCTAGTCTGAACCTACTTGACCTGGTCTGAACCCACTTGACCTAGGTCCAAACCCAGTTGACTTGACTTAAACCTGGTTTGGTTTGAAGTCAAAGTCAAGATCCTTTTTGGTCCCAGATTCTGGTTTAATTTTTTGAACCAAACTCAACCTACTTGGGCTAAGTCCAAACCTGCTGAACCCAATTGACTTGGACCGAACCCAGTTTGGTTCAAACCACTTAGGTTGAGCAGCTTGACCTACTCTTCCTCTTTCTCAACTAGGTCAAACTCATCTGACCTAGCCTGACCTCTCAAAAGGAGCATTGAAGTCGTTGGAGCCTTCCAGAGCCATTTCTTCCACGATTTAAAGTAAGTTCGCTTCGTTGATTCATCTTTTTCAAGTATTTGCTTGTTTGTATATAGCATATACTTTCTGAAGAAGTATCTGACCTTAGTTCCTGGTTGAGCCCTTTGAGACACTTCGGTGTTCAATCGCTTGCCTCATAACTATCGTCGGATATATATATTGAATACGCAGTATATGCGTTCTTAAAAATGGTATCTTACCCTAGTTCTTGGTTGAGTCATTCGGGACACTTCGGTGTTCACCCGCTCGCCTTGTAACTCTTGTTGGATGCCGAACTTCGTATATACCGTCTGGTGAATGCCGTCGCATCTTATATCGCCAAGGCTTTGTAATTTATCTTTGTCGTCGCATCGTATGATGTCAAGGCTCCCTGCTTTCTGCAATTTTCAATTATGCACTTTCAATTATGCATTTACATTACGCCATCGCGTCGTATGATGCCAAGGCTCCCTACTTTATGTAATTTCTAATTATGCACTTTCGATTATGCATTTACTTACGGCATCGCGTTGAATGACGCCAAGGCTCATGCTTTCTATAAATATATATATATAGAATATTTCGTTCGGTTACACACCTCGGACAATAAGTATATGTATTTCCTTTACGACACCGTCATATAAAGCACAGGCTTCTGCTTATACTACATATATGGCGCATAAATGAGCGATCAAATGGAGATCAAATACAAATCGCCGATGCGATTTCCTTGTCTCTCCTAGATCAAGATTTTTCTTGACGAATGAAGCTTCTATTGAAAAGGCTTCGCTTTTACGCAAAACCGCATTTTTGTAAAGACTAAGTCATTTGTGTATGGCCTCGCTATGGCCTAAGGTTTTAATCAACCTTGATGGATGCAAAGTATGCATAACAGTGCATATCCATTTCTTGAGTTAAGCGTAGCAATTTTTCGCCAAAGAGGAGAGATGCCGCTGAAATGGATAAAAGAAACGCACGCTTTCTCCGTCAAAGAGAGAAAGTGCTGCAGAAATTTCTGAAGAAGCTAAAAATAGCTCAGAAAAGAATGTAGCAGGATACTCAGTCATATAGCGGAGTGCTACCCAGTTCATGGAACACTTTCTACAACGTAGAAAGGATCATCGCACACCTGCCGTTGGAACAGGGGAGGTGCTGACGAAATAGTTGGCAGAAGAGCTGCCAGAACCGGTTAAATGGCACAACAATACCCATTGTTGGAACAATGCCAGATTGACTCATCTTTCTGATACATGTAAGGGCACCTTGATCGTAAGGGTCGTTGCGCCAGAGTAGTGGTTGCTCCTTGACTCGGTTGTGGGCTCGTTGCATAAAAATACGTCGAGCAACCAATCCCTTGTGATCGTGTCATATGCATGCTCATTGAGAGACTGATATACAACTAGACTCGTAAGGGCCGCAGAGCCAGAGTAGGTTGTCCACCCAGAAGAGGTGAGATGCTCGTGATTGCCGCAGTGTCGAGAGCATAGTCAAACATGCATATGAATAAAATGAAAAGACCCCATCGTTGATGACCGGGTTAGGGGCACACTGAACGGGGTCGGATATATACTCTTCAACAGCTGCCCTATAAGCATGTATTAAGTAGCTTGTCAGACCGGTAGACCCCTTCAGAATTTCTCACTGAGGAAGATGATAATAGTGCAGCCTTGAGTAACTTATATTACCCTCGAACCTGATAGAGTTCATGATGGCCTCCGTCACTCAGAGGTATGAAGGTCATGGTTATCCTTAAATTCTAAGGATTGAACCCAACTACTGCAGTAGCAAAATGCATTTGAATACCTAGTAGAGGCTTCTTCTGGTATGATTGTACCGGCCTACTAGGGGGATGGGGTCAACAGGCCTCTGGGGTATCTAAAAATACATAGAATAATAAACCCCCAGATTGTCGCGTTGGTGCTTAGATATACCTCTCTTAAGCCCAAGGGGAGAGGTTAATTATCGAAACAAAGCATTAGCTTAGGTTCAACGATGCTTGAATCTATGAGTGGATGGACGTTGTTGAGTCAGTCTCACATAACCTTTGTGAAGGTGTCATAATCGGTATGCAACTGGACCGACTGGGCAAAGACCTGTGTTGTATTTGCACGACTATGCAAAGCTGGAGGAGTTGTCCTTAGATGTGTGGGATATGGATGTGTCAAGTATAAAGACTTGAGCTAGACACCCCTTTGAGACCCGGAAGAGGTCAAGGCTAAGTCGTGGAGACTTGAGTGGTTATTTAAATCACAGACCTGAAGAGGCTTGCTCTAAGTCATGAAGACTTGAGCAGATGTTCAACTCATAGCCCTGAGGAGGCTCTTGCGATATACACTAAGTCGTTGAGGCTTGAGCGTTGTTATTGTGAACTGTGACCCTGAGTGGTCAACGCATTTACTTGAGTTGAATGGATATGTGATTGCTTGCTTACCAGACCATTAGTGGTTCTGACCCCGTTTTATGGGGATTTAAGGTGTTGGACCTGCGTTGCGATATGCGGAGCAAGGCGGCATCGAGTTTCAGGGTTTCTCTAGACAAAGTTGTATTGCTTCCTTTTATTGAACCTATATTGTTTTTCCAAGCAGTGATGTTGTAATAAATATGTGGTTTTTGATAAAATGTAACACTTTGGTGGTCAATGAGTTGCTTGGCCACATACCTGTAATGTGCCCGGGGTTTTCTAAAACTGACGACTCATTATTGTCTGATTCCGCTACTAAAAGTTTTTCTAAGTTCCGCTGCAAAGAAAAAAAAAAGAAATTCATGAAAATTTTAACCTAGCTTTGTTTTGGAAAATTTGGGGCGTTACAGGGTCAGATAATATGGATCGAATCTAATCACGGATCCGATTCGGACCCCAAATCCCTGCGGATCAGGGATTTAAATAGAAATGGGTCCCCCACTTGAATCCTAGATCCGATCCAAATCAACTTTATGGATCAGATTCGGGTGGGGCGGGTCCGGTTCAGAAAATGAACCCAACCCGAAACTATTTAAAAACGAAAACTGAAAATGCGAAATGGGGTTTTCGAAAACCTATTTCGCCTATTTCCTTCTTTCTCCCCTGATGCAGATCGGTGCCGCCGACTTCGACGGTCCGGCAATCGAACAATTGTCGGTGACCCTGGCGGCAAGGAGGCGGAAACCGCCAGTGACCCAATGGTCACTAGCATTCGACGGTGGGGCAAGGGCAAAATGCAACAAAATTGCAGAGGTCCGACAACTCAACAATCATCGACGACGGCTCTTGCGGCTCTGCAGTGCCTTGACGAAGATGAAGGAAGAAGGGAAAACAGCCGGTGATGGCCATTCCTGACTGAAACCCCCCAAAAAAATCTGGAAGTAAGCCATTTTTTTTGTCCTGTCACCCAATGGCGACAGTTGCCGGCTGTCGGCGACCAGCTGTAGTGTCGCCCCACGGCGACCTGCATTGCTGGACGATCAAAAAACACACCCCGCAGCGGAAGCGTGGTGTGGTCCCATAACCCATTGTTGGGATTGCTCGTCCGGCAAAACGCATCGCTTCCCCTGAAAGGCGGTGGCCCTGCATAAAAACAGAAAACACAGAGCACTGAGGACAGCGTACCTGAGGCATCCATTGACGGGTTGTTGTGCTTGCCGGCGACTGGAGATCGGCTGGAGCAAGTGGTGGCTGGAGTAATGGAAAGCTCTGCTCCTCAGCCAAATTGCAGCCTTCCAACGAGTGTAGGCTCCTTCAGCAATCGGTGAGCAGGATCCCACTTCCCTTCTCAATGTTTTTGTATTTTGTACGTGCAAAGGGTTGCTCATGGATACCCTTTTATAAGCACAAAATGGGAACAGATGAGTAATTGTTCCCTCTGATTTTATTCAGGTTTAACGGAAGAAGCACTTTATGGGGAGTGTTACCCACATTGTGGATAACCACCACCAACGTGGTGGTTTATACTTTATCCCAACATAGATATCAATCTACAATAACAGAATGTAGCACAAATCTCGTAACAAAATATTTAATAATTAACACATTATCAGGATTTATCTGCTCCTTTATTTCTTGCATTGAACTCACCACTTTTCTTGACATACTCCCTCAAGTTGAGTGTGGTAAACACGTTCAACTTGTCTCTAAATTCTGCAAATTTGGTCGAACCAAGTGGTTTAGTTAATTCATCTGCCAACTGATTTGAAGATTGAATGAATCGAATTGCAATGATTTTATTTGCTACATGATCTCGAACAAAATGAAAATCTACTTCAATGTGCTTGGTTCGAGTGTGAAAAATAGGATTTGCTGCAAGATACAAGGCCCCTATATTATCACACCACAATGTTGGCATTCCACTACACTTAAGTGCATTTTCTGTTTGTCGATCCTTAATCACAAATTCATAAGAAGACAACTCAAAAACACAATCATTATCTGAGGTAAACCACACAACAGAAATTAGATTATTTGAAATTTTGGGAACATGTAAACTATTTTTTAAAGTAAAAGAATTCCCTTGAGCTTGAACCAACATATCCTCTACGTGAGCAATCAAAAGAAATGTACCATTGCCAATCATAACTGATTCTGATCCAATATACGACCTTATGTTGTCAAGATGCTTATCACTGATAACTATATTATCGGTTGCCCCTGTATCAGGGTACCAATATTCATCGTTTGACTCTTGCATAGTCATTGCGGAAAATGCTCGAGGAATATCATAACAAGTCTTTGTCGTATGCCCCTTATGGCTACAATATTGACATATCACAGGCCCCCTTTGAGTGGAACACGATTCTTTAATTTCAGTTGGTTGAAAATTACCTTGGTTGAATTGATTTCTATTGCATCCTCTACCACAAAAATTATTGCATCCACGTCCATGACCACGCACAGTATAAAATGCAACATGTGTGACTTCTTTGGAGTCATCGGTTTGAACCGGGTTTACCGGGTTCATAATCTACAGACGTTTTTCTTGATTGAGTAGCAGATCGTAAACTTCAGAAAATGTCAAATTAGGTGATCTGGTGGAAGTTGTTAGAGATGTGACAATGCTTTCATATTCAGCAGAAAGCCCATTCAGAGTTATCTGAATTAAATCTCCATCTGCAATGTGATTTCCAGCAGCATCGAGAGCATTTGCTAGAAATCTGATCTTTTTTAAGTAAGCAACCATATCTAGATTTTCCTTTTTAACGAACATCAAATCTCTCTTTAAGAGCATAACTCTTAATGGGGATTGGGAGCCATACGATCTTTCCAGAACTAACCATGCCTCACGAGCAGAACCAGATCGTATAATCTGGCCTAGAATAGCTTCAGAAACTGATGCTTTGATCTAACTGAGCGCCAGTTGGTCTGACTTTCTTCAGGTTGAGAAATGGGGGTTGAGTTCTTCTTTACCATCCTTTGATATGAACTTGGATGGTGTTGAACAGGATCCATCAACAAACTTTAGTAAATCCTGAGAAATCATTTCCGACTCCACCTGACTCTTCCATAAAAGGTAGTTTTCTCTGTTCAGTTTCACAAAAACAAGACTAGCTATCGCAATTCATTGTGTCAAAGCAGACGACACCCTCGAACTATTAGCAGAAGGCTCTGATACCATGAAAAAGGTTAGAGCAACTTTGATCTATGAGAAGATGTCTAAGGTTGTTCACGCCTTGGTGAATCCAGCCAATCTTTGTTTATATATAACACAAAGACGATATGGTTACAACAATAGATCTCAATCTACAATAACAGAATATAGCATAAATCTTGTAATAAAATATTTAATAATTAACAGATTATCAAGATTTATCTGCTCCTTTATTTCTTGTGTTGAACTCACCACTTTCCTTGACACAGGCTCAACTCGACATGGCCTGAGCCTGAACCACTGGTGTAAACTTGTTTTGAGCTATCACAATGGACCGAGTTAGCCTGGACTCGATTTGTTGCTTTTGGTGAGAATCTCAATCTGCAACCTATTTGTCTTCAGAAACAAAGAGAGAAGGTGGCCAAAACATGGCCCTAGCAACCCTTTTTCTAGTCAGACAATGAGAAATATAGAGGGAGGGACTTACAACAACCTCTGAGAAATTATTGTGCTCGCTGAAAAATATTGACGAATGACAAGAGTAGCTTGAGACCAGGTTATACCCAAGGTTATGTTACGTGAGGCACGCATGGGAAGCCACAATGTGGGTGTGGGAAATACAGGGAAGGAAGGAATAAGGGTGGGAGGGAGAGGGAATCCTGACTAGCAAGTGGCAAGGTCGCGATCATGAGGAAAGAGAAGGGCTGCAAGCGGTTGTAAACTTTGAGTCCGAGGAGTGACTGGAGAGGCTGCAAGGAAGGAGAAGCCGAGAAGGGAACAAAGTCACAAAGGTGCGACTGTTGACTGGTGGGCGACTGCATGGCGATGAAGGAGAAGGGGATGAAGGGACGAGTGGGAGATCGAAAAGAAAAAATAAAAAACCCAAAATTGACACTCTTAAGTGGTAAAAGGGGTTAGGCGACAATATATATATATATATATATATTATTAACATGTACAAGAACCGAGTCTTATCGAGCCTACTTGAGCTCCGTAGGCTGACCAAGCTCGGCTAAGCTCATTTAAAGGGATGGACAAGCTTCGGGCCAAGCCCGGGTCAACTATGTTTGTTATGCATGCCTAGTTGTGGCACACTGGCACTTGTTTGACAAGGCCCTAAATAAACTTTTGCTAAATGTTTGTTTTGATTCTAAATCTTGTGTCATTATGTTAAATTGATGTGTATACCATTTTTGGAATTTCAAAGAGTGTTTGAGAGACCCTTCTACCATGTTCACTTGAATGTTTGGGGCCATGCACCATTCAAGTTATGTTCAAGATTTAGGCATTGCATCACATTCATTGATGACTACTCTAAAACCACGTTTATCTTATGTCATCTAAAGAGGAAATCAGGTCATTTTAAAGACTTCTATGCCATGGTTGCCACCCAATTTGACTCTAAGATCAAAACTCTTAGAATTGACAATGGAATCGAATATATCAATCACCAATTTGATGAGTTCGAACACAGTCATGGGATCGCTCATTAGACTACGTGTGTTGGAACCCCTCAGCAAAACAAAATTTGTGAGTGAAAAAATAGGCACATCTTGGAAGTTGCTAGAAGTTTATTATTTCAAATGAATATGCTCAAAGAGTTTTGGAGCGATGCGGTCATAATAGCATGTTACCTCATAAATCACATCTCAAAGAAGAAACTCAATATGAAGTCTTCCCTAGAGGCATTAAAAGAGAGGAAAATATCCCTCAAAGTGGTCCTTCGATTGTGTCATGTATGTGCTTGTTCCCTCTCTTAGCTCAATTTCTTCTCACCAAGAGATGAAGAATTTTAAAGAGGCCATGAAATCTCTTGAGTAGAGAAAAGCCATGAAGGAAGAACTATTGGCTCTTGACAAAAATCGAACTTGGGACATTGTTTCTCTGCAAAAAAAAAAACAAAGATTAGTCCAGTGTAGATGTACTAATAAGGTAAAATATAAGAGTTATGGTACTCTTGAGCCATACAAGGCAAGACTTGTAACCAATGGCATCACTCGGACTCAAGGAATTGACTACCAAAGAACTTTTGCTCCTCTAGATCAAATAAGCACTTTACGAGTTTTATTATCTCTTACTTGCAATTATAACAGGGACTTGTACCAACTAGATGTAAAAAATGCCTTTCCATCAGGTGATATCGAGAAAGAAGTCTATATAAACCTACCTTTGGGGCACCCACAAAAAGAAAACCCAAATATTGTCCCAAGAAAGTCATGTATGGTCTAAAGTAATTCCCCTGCTTGGTTCTCCAAGTTAAACTTTGTGGTTATTAAGAAAGACTTTTATAATACCATCGCTGACACCCTATTTGTCAAGAAGAACAAAACATCTAGGACAAGATTCTTGTCTGTATGGATGACATAACATAACTAGGAGCAATCAACAAAAGATCGATAACCTCAATAATTATCTTCATCAAGTGTTTGACATTAACGGTTTGAGAAAATTAAGATACTTTTTGGGCATTGAAGTGGTATACTCAAAGAAGGGCTTATTTCTCTCTCAAAGAAAATATACCCTAAATCTACTCAAAGAAACTGACAAAACCGCACACCCCTGTTGAACCCAATTACAAACTTGATAGTGAAGGAGAACGTCTCAAAGATGTTGAGAGTTATCAAAAAAACCGTTGGCAAGTTCATCTACCTCACGGTTACCAGACCCAATATCACTCTTATTGTAAGCTTTGTGATCCAATTCATGCATGCTCCAAAACCACATCACATGAATGCCTAGCGAAACACATACTAAGCTATATAAAAAAAACTCTCGAACATGGAATATAGAAGAAGAGAAATAACCACCACGAAGTTGAAGCATACTATGATATAGATTGGGTTGGAAGTCATACTAATAGAAAGTCCATGATCGGATGTTGTGTGTTGGTTGACAAAAATCTAACTTCATGAAAAAGCAAGAAATAGAGTGTCATCTCTTGTTCCAATGCCGAAGCAAAATATCTTGAAATAGACCACCGCATGCTAACCTATATGGATGAAATCTCTACTTAACGAGATGGGATTTGAGGTTAACATACCAATGAGAATGCACTATGACAGACAACAACCAATTCAATATTTTTTGAAACGACTAAGCACAGAGAAATAAATTGTCACTATATCAGAGAGAAAGTTTAAGCTAAGGAGATGTGTACTCCCTACACCAAAACCTTAGACCAGCTCGCTAACATCCGTTTTTAAAGCTTAACTTCAAGGCATCTAGCTAGCGAAGTTGCCTTCAGTTTTTATCTTCACTCCAACTTGAGAGAGAGTATTGAACATATCACACAACTTAACTTTTCTTCACCATTTTGGCAGGACATTTAAGATCTATCCTTTATCCCAAGAAAGACGCTATCCAAGAAAGAATGATAACCTCTTGTAAAGTCGAAGCAAATGTTGAACTTGGTATAGTTGTTACAGTTTCATTTCATTTTGTTCATTTCGTAAAATCCTAAACAAACCATCAAACAAGCCCTCAAGGATCCTTGATTTCTTGGCTTCCTAATTTTCTGGCCAACCTTTGAGGGTGCCAATGAAGAAGTTCCTAACCTGACAGAGATTTTATTTATGCTGCTTGTACCCTCAAGATTGCATTGTACATTTCCCTGCTAATTGATAAGAAGTTTTGCTGAGTGCTCAACTATTAGTCCTCTCTTTGACCCTAATAGCCACTGACATCATTGATGGGTTTACCAGCAGTTGTAGGGTGTCAACGGGTCGGGTGTGGTTCAAACCCAGGTAGAACGAAACCTGACCCCAATTTTTGTGTATGGTATCAGGTTCGGACCCTCCATAAGAGAAACCATACCCAGACCTGATAAGAACTACATGAACCAAACCCAAGCTATACCAAATAATATATTTTTATCATTTTTACATTAAAAACTTGTGGGTCTTAATCGAAACTCAGGTTGGTCCTGAGTCTGGTATAAAATTTCACAAACTATACCGGGCTCCATGTATTAATCGGATCTTCGGGTCCAGGCTCCGGTCTTAATCGGGTCTTATTTATCACCATACCCAGACTTTATAGGGTTTGGTACGGATTGGGTCCGGGTAAACCAGACCCGTTGACACCCAAGAGAATATAAGCATCATCTCACATGGTGCAACAAAGTTAAGCACAACAACGAGGAACACTAGCAACAAATACAACACAAAGTCCACACAATCATTGGTTTCATATGGGTGTAAGGGTTGTAAGTGAGTGAGGTAATTCCCTAATAAACACAATGCATGGAATGAAAACGACCATACAGTCATAGTTACAAATCTCAACGACCACAAAATGTTGCTCGATCACACATTAGGTGCTAAATGAAAATGACCATACAGCTCTCTCTCTCTCTCTCTCTCTCTCTCTCTCTCGCTCTATATATATATATATATATATATATATATATATATATATATATATATATATATATATATATATATATATATATATATATATATATATATATATATATATATATATTCCTAGGACTTATAACGGGACAAATTTTTTGTGTACTTTGGCGCAACGGGACAAAATTGATGAATTGAAAGGATTGGCAATCTGATCGACCCAGCCTGCTGCGTTTTGCTGATTGTCATGATTCAATCATGTCTGAAACTCCCTGGTCTTCACAAAAAAAAATATAAGCGAAAGGTTTGATGTGGTTTGTTGGAGAGAGAGTCTTCACGAGGCCTACGGCTCCACTGCCACGCCACTGCCTAGGGTTCTTCAAATTGCATTTTATATACAGTTGCACCCAGATCTCCGGCATGGACTCTGAATGACAGCTAAAAGAAATTTATTGGATTTGACATGTGGAAAAGAGAGGTCTACACCACGCTATGGCTAGAGCACCCATCTCGTCACGAGAAAAGTGAATACTAATAACCACCAAGTCTACCACCACCATTATCATTTATTATGGAGAAAGAAAATCCTTGACGAAGAAAGATCTGGATGGTTGAAGGATAAAGACTTCAAAAGGCTCCTGAATTTTGGTTTTAATTTTTGAGGAAGATGGATCATCATTTCCAAGTTAACAGTATGTTTTCCAACGCTGTGAATTCATTGTTTGGAGGCAGGAATAGCATGGGATGCCAACAAAGCTCGTCAGATGTTGTGGACACAAGTGCCCCCTTAATAAAACAAGAGCAGCAGCAGCAAGCAGGCATCCACGCTTCGGTTTGTTCCATCCTTTCATTCTCTCATCACTACCTGCAGGGATCCAGCAAGGGGTGGGGAGAGGTGAAGAATCTGGAAGTCCTTGTCAGGGAATAGGCAACTCTAAAGAGACAGAAGCTATCAAGGCCAAAATCAAAATCAAAATCCAGCAAGAGGCGAGTCCCGTTGCGCGGTCGCATATTTTTTATTTTTTTAAAATTTCGCAACCCATTTCATTGGGCAATTTTAAAAAAAAAAAAATTGGACCAAAATGAGCCTAAGTGTGGTCAATGCACCCAAGGTTGGGTTCACCGCACCCGCATCGCGTCGCGCCGACGAGGGTGCGGAGAAAACCTGAAAAAATTATTCGTGTCATAAAAGCGTGATATTTTAAAATTAGTGATATTTTGAAAATATTTTGTTTTTTTGGTATTATATTGACCTTCAAGAATACTGTGACAAAATATCAACGATATTGATGATATTATTTGAACTTGAGATCACTAGGCTAAAATAGCCAATACCCTGACTAGGGCTAGGGCTGGTAAAGGAGCCAAGCTTGGGCTATTCGAGCTTGGCTCATTAAGGGTACACCCTAGCTCGAGCTCGGCTCATCAGCTTTTCATGAGCTGAGTCAAGCCTGAGCTTGGCGAGTCGATCACGAGTTGGCTCATTTTCTTTAAAAAATTATTTTAAGCTTGATATAATATATTATATATAATGTATATAATAAATGTATAAAACACACACATATATTATAATATATATAATATATGTATAAAATATATAATAGATAAGTATATAATATGTAAAACAAGGTTACCAGCCGAGCTTGCCATGTTAGTGCTTGGCTCGTTTACCTAAACAAAGTGGCTCTCTGAGCTCAATTTCTAAGCCAAGTTGAGCTTCTCATCAACCAAGCCAATCCAAACTGTGAGTTGCTCGTCTCATTTTCCAGCCCTAACTAGGGTTGGTAAACGAGCTGAATGGGTTGTACTTGGTTCATTATGGCTCAGGACAAGAGGTGAGCCCTAGCTCATTACAACCAAACTTGGGGAGCGGATCATGAGTTGGATCATTTTCTTTAAAAAATTATCTTTAAGGGCTTTCTAAGCTTGATAATATGTAAAATATATACAATACATATAAGGGTAACCGGAATATATAAACTGGTATGCACTGAGATTTTCATAGCTTTTTTTTCCTAAAATTTCACTGTATGGATGTGATCTAGATGCTTGGTTTTATAGAACCAGACTCTTGGATCATCCAATTACAATGTATATGAATGACCTTTTAAGGCTTAAAAATCAATGGCTCGTAAATATTCAAGCATAAAAAATCAAATTTCTTGATCCGATTAAGTGATCCAATACTCGATTCCAACCAAATGGACCATGCTGAATGCATCAGCATGATTAGATTTGCAAAAAAACTATAAAAATCTCGGTTCATACCAGTTAACATATTTTGCTAGTTTACATATTCCAGTTTTTCATACATATAATATATATATAATAAATTTATAAAATACATATAATATATATATAATGTAAAATGAGCCTATACAAGCCGAGCCAAGCTTGCCATGTTTGTGCTCATCTTGTTTCCCAGCCCTAACCCTGACCTAGCTGTCTTATTGAACCCATTTATTGGGAGTTCAGTAAGCTAGGGTCGTCGCATCGAGCATCCCCTAGGCTAAGTTCTTCATTACCAAAACAAATCTTGTCCCCCTTGCCAACCAAAGAGTGCATCCAAGCTTCAGCCTTGTGGTAAGGGATGAAAAGCATAGCCTTATGGTAAGGGATGCAGGGCTAGACGCAAGCTCAATTTGCTGGCTCAATTAACAACTTTTTTGAAATAAAGAAAACATGGGCCCCTAAGTTTAAGGATGTGAGCGGGTTGAATGTAACCTGACCCGGATTCGGCGGCCAAATTCGGATCCAATTAATAATTGGATTCGGGTTTGGTATTTAGTTTTGCTTTCAAACACGAATATTGTTAGTCCAACCTTGTGAAAAATGAAAAGAGATCTCAAGCCTAGAGGCACGTTCTTAAGATCGCTATCTTTAAAACTTCAATCGCCCCACTCCGGGAAGTCCGAAGAAGCGAAAAGGGGTTTGTTGTGACTGAGTTTCCAGGATACAACTAGGCTTGAACCTCAAGAGAGTCACTGCTTCGCAAGGACAGATGATCTCTACCACACTTGTACTCAGCAAGCCAAATCGAGAAGAAAGAAGAAGAAGATTGGAGAGTCAGAAAATTCTTGTGTTTTCAAAAGACGAAAATAGAAGATATTTATAGACTTTTAGAGAGGCCAATACATTTTGCGATAAATGAGATTAATGGCCATAAATCTGACAATTTGAAAATAGGACGAAAAGGTACCTGAATGGTCACCCACCTTTGACTGTCAATCAAAGACCTTCAAAATCGTCCAACAGTCACAATGCAACATTAACTCAATATACATGCAACTTAAAGCCGTTTAAACGGCCAGATAACTCAAAACCGAAAAGTCAAAACGAACATTTGCGCCTCGCACCGCTGCGAGCGTGTAAAGTGCAAAGTGCGCCATCAAAATGCCACATTGCGTCCCAAGCACCCTTGCGCACACACGCGAGCGACACGTCCATTTCCGCAAGCTACCCAAAGACTCATGGCTTACCAAAGTAAAGAATAAAGAACAAAGCCTGTATTTAAACCACTAGAAAAACTGATTTCTCTTAGGTATGGGACTAAACCTTTTAAAGCACTTTTGGTGGAAAGAAATCACCAATTTTAAAACTTTCCTAAATACAACTAAAACCCTGACCGATCAAGTATAAGTATCAGGTTTTAGGTTAGCAGATCCGGATCTGGTTTTATATGATTTCATGCAACTCTGAATCTGATTAGATCCCCAATTAGGTCGGACTTGGTAAATGCCTAAATCTGATCCAAGTCCCACCCCTTTACATCCCTAGCTAAGTTGGACTAAGTGACTCCATTCATCTGGTTGACAAAGATCTTTGAGTGTCTAACAGCAAGGCCCCAAGCTAATGGTGCAAACGGATCAGATTCGACTGGACCTCCAATCCAGGTATGGCAATTTTCTGAGATACAGTGATTAAGATAAGATCTGGTTGTGTAATTGAAACGGATTTGGTGTTGCAAGCTGTCATTTTTCAGAGATGGATATGGATAAATATTAATCCTTTTAAAATCTATACCTAAATCAAAACATTTATAATTTGTTACATGTAAAATGCCCGTCTCCAAGCTTTTTATACTAGATCCAATATCATCGTATAACATTAGGATCTAGATTCGATTTTACCTTGTCAGATCTTATTCAATCCAAATTCGCATTGAGGCCTGTCTTGGGGATGTACAGGCTGGCCTCGGTTCAGATCTAAGCATTACTGTCACAGATCCGGTTCAGGTTCGGATTTGGAGTCAAATCGAAAACAGCTATACTGCATCAGATTGGAGTAGCTAATCTCATATATTTTAAATGTAATCAGATTTGGCTGAGGTTCGTTGCAAAACTGCAAATCAAACCTCAACTCAATCCCATCATTAATCGGATAGTGTTGATGGGATCCCAACCTGATCCATCAACATCCACTTAAAAAACCTAGTTCGATTCAGATCTGTCATGATCTGGACTATATTCAGATCAATCACCTTGAGTATAGCCTAAAACTCAAGCCCCCAATTCTGGCCCATATGGCAGAGTAACACAAGAACATCTTTAACCAAAATAAACTTCTGGAAAAAGAAAAAGGAAATTCTTATTCACCCTGTGCGTAGTGGGGTGGAGCCTTGGCTGCTAGACAGGGCTGTCAAGGTTCGATTTCCATGGGTGTCACTAGGGGTGGCAATCGGGTCGGGTTGGCGGGTCGTGTCGGCGGGTTGGCATACCTCAACACGAACCTGACCCGTTTATAAACGGGTCGGGTTCCGGCTGTGGCAAACAGGAACCCGACTCATTTATTAAACGGGTAACCCGACATGACATGGTTAACCTGTTTAATAAACAACGGGTCGGGTAAACGGGTTGGCGGGTTAGCCGGTCGGGTTCAGGGTTTTACATTGAAAAGTTTACGGGTTGGCGGGTTGACAGGTCGGGTTCAGGTAAACGGGTTGACCCGCCCGCCTAACCCGTTTATTAAACGGGTTGGCATACCCCTAACATGAACCTGACCCATTTAATAAACGGGTTAGACGGGTTGACCCGTTTACAACACGAACCCGTTTAAGCCAAACCCAAACTCGGCTAAGAAGCGGGTTGGCAGGTCGTGTCAGAAATTGCCACCCCTAGGTGTCACTCCTCTGCACAAGCCAGAACCGGGGCCAGGGGTCCTAGCCTCTAAGTTTTATGATGCCTGCACTTAAGACCATAGGTATGGCAGGCGGAGCCAGCACAACCAGGTCTTCATCCCTAATGTGGTTTCTTGGGGTTATAAATCCAAAAAAAAGGAGACGGGATTATTTTATTTTTTTAGTTTTTGAAGAAATGCAAGAGAGGGGACTTATTTTACAGATGATTGGCATGATGAGGAAGTTAATTTCCTTTTGGGCCCTATATATTTCTGCTGATTACCCTACACCCATTTTTTTTTTGAGGTGATGCCGTTCAACCATATAAACAGGCAATAAAATACACAGACGCACCAAAGACTTGTGTGTGTGTGTGAGATAAATTATCAGGTACATTTGGCAATGCACTCTACTATCCTGACCGTCTGATCCAGGATCTCCTTGTGACGCAGACGTATCCTCAAGTGTTTACCTCCCACGGTAAGCTACGAGACCAGAGAGAGAGAGAGAGAGAGAGAGAGAGTTTCATGAACTACATTCTTTCAAAAAAAAAGTATTCGGTAAGGTTTTTTTTTTTAGGTTTGCAAACAAAACAAGACCAAATCGTTGTTGCGGGTCACTGCCACTTTTACGTCCAAATGTTACGTTTCACTTCTCGTGCATGAAGAAAATATTTTGGCCGTCCATCGTCATCTAACTCTCAGATCCGAGCAGAATCCCACACCAATAGGATGGATCTTTAGCTCAGCTACCAGCCCGTTATATATGTGGACCGGGTTTGAGTCATCCTAAGGGCTACCAGTCCGGTTCGACGGGCCTGAGCTATTTATTAATTTTTAATAATTAAAATATTAATTAATTGCATAGTAACTAAATAACTATTATTATTTGCCTAATTACTTGCATTAATTTTATGAAAACTAGAAATATAATTAGTTGGGTACATAAGAACTTGTTAATTATTTATTATTTACCTAATTAATTGCACTAATTTTAAGAGAAAGAGAAAAATAACTTTATGAGACTGAGTTTATTTAAGAATTAGGTTTTCTGAACTTTTTTCTCCATCACCTTCGCAATGCAAACTGCAAGTCCTCCATCAAGTAACCACCAACCACAGACCAGACACCTATGGAGCAGGTGGAAATGGCTGAACGCATATTTGAGCATAAGTCCATTTAATGAGGCATAGAGAGAGATACTGTCAAACGTTGGTGAGCAAAGGGTGATGGAGATGTTTTATTCATTTAATTCAATTTTTTGTATTTTAAAAATTAATTTATTAAAAAACCTACAAACCCAGCCGGGCCTAGCCCACTTCACATTGGCCCATTGGGGCCAATGGGCCAGGTCATGGGCTATTCTTCAAACCCGAGCCCATTAAGAACCGGGCCAAAATCTGACCTATTAGTAAATGGGCCGGGCAGAGCTCCAAACGCTCCAAACAGACCCAGGAAAGGCCTGATGCCCACCCCTATCTAGAGGACGGGGCGAAGCTTGGAAGAACACAACAATAATGCCCGAAACCACCTTTAGTAAAATATTCTGAGATTATCCCTTGCTAATAAAATCATGAAAACCAAAGGAAAGAAGTGCAACATTCCCAACCAAAACAAAGGCTGTTTAATTTGGATGATCATAATTTCATTGAAAGAATACTACATTTGGTGTAATTAAAACAATTAACTAAATGAGCCCACAATGTATCTGTGTCTGTGTACAAAATAATACCCGCTCAAAGAGTTTGAGGGAGCATGTCTACTTTCAATGATAACAACCAATTGAGCAGAGCTTTGTTTACCAGGTCAGGAACCTCATCATGTGGGCAGTGTCCAGCAGGAAAGCTTACCAGCGATGAATTTGGATAGAACTCTATGATCCTATTAGCCTTTGTGGGATCGACCCAAGGGTCTAACTCCCCCCACAGTAGCAGAATGGGGCATGAGAGTTTAGACAAGACCGCATCAAGAGTATATCTCGTTTGGTTCATCAAGAATCGAGTCATTAACCTACAAAACAGCAATTAAATTCATTTCACATTTGTTAGATACTTCACATTCAGCAGACAACTGTATATCCTAAACAAGTAAAAGAAGCACAAAGAATTTTGTGAAGAATGTATCCCAGCAAAAACAAAAGTTGAGAAAAATTGAAAGAAAATGATTAGGAAATGTAGGCCCTGTTTGGCTGTGTTTTTAGTTATTGTTTGTAAACATAAATAAAATCATATTTTATAAATAAGAATTTTATTTTTATTTATAACTTAGTCGGTATCTAGATCACAAACTATTTAAACTATGATATAGGAGAAAGATAGGTGGTGGGTGGGGGAGGATGAAGGCAGAAGAGGTATAGAGAGGATGAAAATCGGAAAGGCAGGGATATCGACAGTGGCAGTTTTGGTATTGAAGGGATGCTGGTGGTGGTTTTAGTGTTGAAAAAGGGCATGGAGACTGTAGTGATAGTACTTTTAGTGTTGAAGAAGGGGTGGGGGTGGGGGTGGGGGTGGTGGCCGTGGTTTTGGAGTTGAAAAAGAGGGTGAGGCAACAGTGGTGGTGATGGTGGCCTTGATGTTGAAGAAGGTTAAGACGGTGGTGGTGTGGCCATGGTGGTGAAGGGGTGGTTGTAAAGGTACTGGAATGGGATAAAGAGAAATATAATAATAATAATAATAATAATAATAGGTCCTTATTTTAAAAAAGGTTGGGTCTATATCTACTTATAAAAACTTGTTAAAAAAATAGAACCGCCAAACATGAAAACAATTATTTTAAAAGTAAATACAATAGAGAAAAGTCGTTTCCAAATACATCCAAACGATGGGGTAGGTCTGATGGTAAAGAACATATTATTAATTTTCCTTTGCAGGTCTAGTTTGTCAAGTGAAAGGTGATTGAAATTAATTAGAAGAAAAAACATAAAGCAACTGAGTCACTCGCCAAAACGCAAGATTATCCTCCATGAAACGTCCCTATGCAGATGCTGTGACCATGTGGCACAAATCATGAATATACACGGCATATTTACAAGATCACCAAACAAAAAAACTCAAGTGTGGTTCAAACTCTCAGAACTACAAAAACATTTTGCAGGTGGACAAGATTCATGTGACTCAGAAAACCCCTTTAGTGTAAAAATCCTAAGTTTGATGGATGAGGTTTTACAATGCTAAAATACTCTAAATATGTACTACTAGCTGATTTCAATTTAAATGTTGCTAATGCTCTTCTCAGCAAGTAAGCTCAGACACACTTTAAGTGGGAAGTGGCTGAGCCTAATCAAACAATATAGGCATGGCAATTGATTGCAACCATATTTAGGTCACCTGGCTGCATTTGGAAAGATGCAATAGCTGGAATGACTATCATACTGCAAAAACTTACTCCCAGATGGGGTTGTATGCACAACTCGTAAGATTGATAACCACAAATTTGTTACATTATTGTGCCCTTTTTATAACCATCTTAGGAAAAATATTCATATTCTCTTAGAATGGTAAGTAAACTGAAGGAACTTAAATCATATTCAGCAAAAACAAGATCCACTGTCAGGTCGTTCAGTCTACCCATCTCAATAGCTAAACCTTTTCTGAATAGTTCCACCCAATTGTGAATGGGTTCTTAACCTAAATTTGTAAAGTGATACTATGTAAACACCCCAAATTTTTCAAAGTCCATTCCGGACATTTCTTTTCACATATGCCAAACCCCTGCAGGGCAGTGTAGAGTCTTACCCCTAGGTTTACCGCAGTCTAAAGGTCAGTTTGCCCCGTTTTGATAATAAAATTATCATTTTACCCCTGAGTCACCTTTACCCCTTTCGTCTATCCAACTTAACCAAGCTCATTCTAAGTTCAGAAAAGTTAGAATGTCAATCATTTCAAGCTCCACTCAGCTTACGATGAGTTGTGTCAGTCCATTTCAGCTAAAATTATTTCATTTCTCGCGAAAAAAGCTCATTTTTAGCTCGAATTTCAGTCAGAATATCTCCGAGTCGACCAAACCTAGTAGATCCTATCCCCAGGAGTCTGACATAAGTGCATCAAGAGTTTGAATGGTCCAGTTTCAGTTCAAAATCACTTTCTACACACTCGGACCTTCGTTTTAACTCATTTCAGCTTAATTTAATCCAAATTGAGCTAGCCCCAACTGGTTAAGCTAGTGTTTTAGCTCCGAATTTAGTTCGCCTGAGTATAACTGGCTTCAAATTCAGTTCATTACAATCTAGTCTAGTTCAAATTAGTTCAGACCAGTCTAGTACTGTGTTTCTGCCCCTGTAGGGCAAAGACCAAAAAAATAAAATTACTCGGGACACTGTTTCCAACAACTTTTAAACTGGGACAGATCCCAAATTCGGACTCGAATCAATTCCTTCATCCAATATTTTATCAATATCCAAGATTCGCTCCATTTTTAATTTGGATATTGGATCCAATGTTGAATCTGGTGTCTAATTTCTTTCTGGACCTGGATTTTTTATTTGATTCGTTCAGAGATCCATATCCAAAGTCCAATTTATTCATCTAACCTAGAATATCTCATCAGATATCCAGGATCCAATTAAGTCATTTTGGATCGATTTCAGTCAGGATCCACCTTCTGATCCGTTCAAAAGTTCAATTCAATCAATTTTTGAACTCTGATTCGTCTAAAAATCTCAGATTCAGTATTCACTTCTTGGATTTTGATCTAGATCCAAGATTCAATTCCATTCTCTGAGTTGGATCCAAGATCCAAATCCAAAAATCCCAATTCTTCATTATGAATTTGGGGTTTTTCACATTTTCAAATTCTTCAGAAATCTATATTCAAGGTTCGATTCCCATTTCGAACCAAATTTCTTTAAAATCGAGATCTAGATTCAATCTTTTTCAAAACTTCGGATCCAGATCCTTTTTAAAATTCAATTTTATCCAAATTTCAAAATCAATCTTTGGATTTTCAAATCCAAATCCATCATTTTGCATAATTCTTTTGAAAATATACTCTGGATCCAGTCCAAAATTTAGTTTAGACTTTGAAATCTCAAAATGGATCTAGATCCAATTTCAAAATCCAATTTTTATTCAATTGGGGATTTTCAAATTCAAAATCAAAATCCAATTTTTATCCCCAAATCCAAAAAATAAACCTTTGAATTTCAAAAATCTCTAGAAAAATATCCTGGATCCTGTTCAAAATTCAGTTTGGATTTCGAAATGTCAAAATGGATCCAGATTCAGTTCCAAAATCTAATTTTTATTCAAAATCAATTGAGGGATTTTAAATTCAAAATCAAAATTTGATTTTTATCCCCAATTTCAAAATAATCTTTGAAATTTCAGAAACCAAAATCTGTGTTTTGCAAAAATTCTCTAAATTTCAATCTGGATCCGATTTTGCCCAATTTGGATTTTCTAAATCAAAAATTGAATTTTAAGGTTCAATTATTTCCAAAAATTCCCCTTTTTTACTTCCATATTTCATTCCCTTTTTCTTAATTTTCAAAATCAAAAATAAAAAATATTATTTTCAAAGAGGGGCGTCACTTGGCATTTTAAAAAAAACCAAAATAAAATCATTTTAGCAAACCTTTAAAAACCCTCTTGTCTTTAAAAACCCACATGAGCCTCACCCACAAGGTGAGACCATGTGTCAAATTTTTCAAAAAAAGGCCATTCTACCCATTTAGAAAATTGAAAATGACTCACATAGGTGCCACATGTCAACCCTTTTCACAAAAGGGCATTCTTGCCCATTTAACAAAATAGAAATGTCCACATGGGCTTGGGCATCTCCTTCTTGAGATTTTTAGTCTCATATCTAAAGTTTTGCAAAAGTCATCCCCATTCTCACACTATAAATAGACCCCTTGGGGGTCTCTCTTGGCTCTCTTGGTGGCTGGAGCAAAGAAGAAGAAGAAGCTCAAGGTAGGCCCTCTCTCTCCCTTTCTTTTGATTTTTTTTTCTTCTTTCTATTTTTTTTTTCAATTTATCAAATTCGCCCCCTCCCCCCCCTTTCTTCCCTTCTTTCTTGCATTTTCTTTCAATTTTGTGTAATAGGATTGTAGATCTAGTTTAATTCCATGTAAATTTTCATTTCTACGTTTTAATCAATTCAATTTGCTATTTACTTTGTGCATTTTCATTTTAGCCATTTAGAATTAGGATTTGATCTTCAATAGATCAAATTCTACATTCTATGGGTCAAATCAATTTCAATTTATACCCCAATGCTCTTGATTTCATTTTATATGCTTTCATTTGTGTCTTTATATCATTTTCATCATCATCAATGATTTAGAATAATAGATCTCACGTTTTGATCATTGGATCAATTCAATTTTGAGATTCTATTTCATTCAATTGTGTTGAGATGATATTTTCAATTCTGATATGTTTTTGCCTTCATCATTTTGCATATAATTAGGTCTTATTTTAATCTGATTTTTTTACCACATCTTTATTAGTATATTTTCGGGATCCACACCAAAAATCAGATTATTCTGAGTTGGTTTGATCCCTCAAAAAATTTGAGATTTGAACCCTTTTGTTTAGTCTCGTCCGGATTTTCCCTGAAATTAGACCAACTTGTTTGAGTGATTTATCTCTAACCAGAGATGATCTTTCAAATCTGTAAAAAGGGAAATCTCCAGCATTGAGTCTAGTTTCGTCATGTAAATTTAAATCAATTTCTATGGTGTTTTGGTATCTGATTTTAGCTAAAAAACGAAACTTTGTTATACTGTGGCACTTTTATGGTTCTGATTTTTGTCCATTTTATCAGAATCATTTCTCCCTAATGGGGGATCATTTTTAAGATCTATAAAAAGGATCTTTTTCATCCGCATGTCTAGTTTCCTCGTATAAATTTTCATCTATTTTTATGAAATATTTCTATTTCTTTTGTATTTTAAGTCGGAACCTTATTTGTTTGCAATTTCAGGCATTATTCCGACTTAAAACCAACTTGTTGCATTCATATCGCCCTAATGGGAGATCATTTTTTAGATCCGTAAAAAAGAGTTTTCTCCCTAGAATGTCTAGTTTATGCATGCCAATTTTCAGAAATTTCTATTAAGTTTCATTTGTCATTCGGATCAAAAATCAAAAACCTGTTGAATTTTCTTTCACAGGTTTTTACAGATTTTTGATCAACTTGATAAGATGAGACCTCCCTAATGGGAGATCATTTTTTATATCTGTAGATTGAAAATGTTTCATGGTTGAACTAAGCAACTTCTCCCACAAATTTGGGAGAAATTGAATCATTTTACCCAATGAAACTCGAAAATTACAAAAACTTATATGTCAAAGCTTAATTTCCTAATTTTAAAATTTATTTCTCAATCTTTTAATCATATCTCAAGTTTTAAAAATGTTTTTTGAGATATGTAAATAGGAGATGCTTCCTTGAAGAGTTAGGAATCCATGGAATCAATTTTCAACTCAATCGAAGTTGTTTTAGGGTTCGATTCATTCGAAATACTTTGACAGGATCGATTTACATATCTCAATTTTGAAATATCTTGTTCTACTTGGATAAAAAAAACCCAAATTCGAGTTTTCCTCCAAACTTTTTCTGCATTTTTTGACTCTAAGATGCTTTTAAGATTATTAGGAACCTTGAAATCAAGTTTCATCAATTTCTAATATGTTTATGGATTTTTCTTTTATTTTTCGGGGCATAAAAGGCTAAAACTTGGATTTTTCAATAATTGAAGAAAATCCATAAAAGCCTACATTTATTTCTAACATGTTTGCTCATTTTGCAGGATTTTTTCTTTTATTTTTTTTTTCAATTATTGTAATTCAATTTAAGGGTTGTAATCATTCAATTAATGAGAAATTTACTTTATGCTTAGTTTAGAATGAATGAACATATAGATTAGTTTTAATTTCTCATAATTAATTGTTGCACCTATTTTTTTATGTTTTTACTATGGGAAAACACGAATGACACGTGCACCGTTTAATAAAGTGTAAATAAAACTAAGTAAAGTTCGTATTTATGGCCATAGTCAGAATATGAATAATACTTAGAATTATTATTCTTTATTAAAATACAATTCATTTTAAAAAATTATCATATTTCAAATACATTTTCTTCTTTTATTAAAATCTAAAATAAAGATTAAATCAAAGTATATTTGTGGCCATAATCATAAATATATAAAAATTTAATTTTATTTTAATTCTATAAAGGCACAAAAATTTATTTCATTCTTTATTGAAATTTCAATAAAAATTAAATTAGAATATGTTTGTGACCATAGTCATGAATATATTAAAGTTTTAATCTTATTTTAATTCTATTAGAGAATGAAATTTGATTTTAATTCCAATTTTAAATAAATTCTTTTTAAATGCATTCATCATTTAAGATAAAATTGCATCATTATTTTCCATTTTTCAAAATTATTCAAAACATTTTTAATTTCAAAGTATTTTTCAAGTAATTTTCGAAATAATTTTCATTTCTAAATTCAAAGTTACTTCTCAATTTCCAATTTTCGATTCTTATTTTCAATTCTAACTTTCCATTTTTGAATTTCTAAATTTAACTTTGAAATTCATTTTCAATTCTAAGTTTTAAATTCAATTTCTAAATTTCAAATGTTGGTTTATTTCAATTTTAAATATCAATTTTATTTTTTATTTTTCATTTTTGAATTTCAAATTCTTACTTTGAATTTCACTTCAAGTTCAATTCTTTATTTCTTTTAAAGTTTTGAATTCTATTTTCACTTCAAATTCAATTTCAAAATTTCCATTTTAAAACTTCAATTCTTAATTTGGAATTTCATTTCAATTCTCAATTTTTATTCCAAATCAAATTTCGAATTTCCTTTTTGAACTTCTAAATCCTAAAAATCCAAATGCAATTTTAAGTTTGATTTTTGAATTCAATTCTCAATTCAGAAATCAAAATTTAATTTCGATTTTCTATCACAATTCAATCCAGATTTCAGATTTCAAGATTTAACTTTGAATTCAAGTTCAAAAACTTAAAATTCAAATTTTCAATTCAAATTACAAATTCTCAGTTTCGATTTCTGAAACTTCAAAATCATCTCTTAAAAGACATTTTCAAATTCAATGTCAAAATCACTTGGAAAATTCATATTTTAAAAAAAAAATTCAAAGGCATACACATTTCTAAGTTCAAAATCATAGCACAAGCATGATTCTATGTGCATCTAGGACGAGTGAATCCCGTCTCCCCATTTTCCCGTAAATTTCAAAACGGAGGCAAGTAATTTCAAAATATCTTTACAAAAGGTCAAGTGAGGCCTTGCGAGAGTTTTTCTCTTTATTCCACTAAAAAGGAATAACAGAAAAAAAATTGCAACGATCACATACTCCCATCATAACAATAAAGAAGGTGAAAGTTGAAACACATCCAAATGTCTATACAGCTTGCAGCATAGCAGCTGAGGAAAATAGAAACTAGCTGGTAACTTAGACCTGTTAGGTTTTTTTGGTACTTCTCCTAATAAGACATACATCTTGTTGGTTTCCTAACACAGACTATACAAATAAAACTTCATGCTTAGACCTTAAGAATGCGAACACCAAAAGGATCTAGTTCATAATTCATGTGATCATTTCCAATCTACACATACCTGTAATAAACTTCACCTGCATTCGGATCTGCAGTTGGCATAATGATTGATTCAACAAGATAGTCGTCCACATTGCTACTATTTGGGTACACCTGCATTGGAAAAGAAAGCTTTTAATGTCATAGAAAGCCAGCTTGCACTATAAATAGATAAATACATCTAAAAAAAACCATTATAATGACAATAAACTGCACCTTTAAATAGCCAAGAATTAGAACAGTGAAGAGTTTATTAAAGCCATCAATTATGGTTAGCAGAAAATTTTTAAGCAAACATAGAAAGATGTCATACACTGTTCAAGACAGATCGGATTCGTGAAGGTTGCTTTGATTGCCAAAATACAACCCTAAGGATAAGACGCTGAATGACCTCTTTTAATGGTTTTAATACAAACTTCTCTATTGGAGATTCATCCTCATTTCTTATTTCTTTATTACCATTTCCAAACTGTCCAGCAGAATTCAGTAACACAACTCCACAAACTTGCTCAGGAACCTGTGCTGTTGTCAGCAATGTTGTAAACCCCCCAAGGCTGAAAATTTTCAAATAATTGGGAAATAGTTAGAGGGCACAACATTTATGAGAATACAAACAATAGATTAACTCAGAGTCTCAAGTAAATTGTAAAATAGCCATACGACACAATTTCTATAACATTACAAAGTACAAACAGTAAATTACCTCAAATATAAAAATTGAAAATGTAAAATAGCAAATGCCAAAAACATGTTTGTAGAAGAAAAAGTCTGTAGCTCTGTACTTTATTAATTCTTGGTTTTTCATGTGGATACTATTTTCGTACTCAAAAGAAGCCACTAAAACTATCTGGTGGAGAACAAATAGGGGATGAGATACCTGTTTCCAACTAAGAATGCTGGTGCTTTCACAACTTCCCTTAAAAAATCAGCTACCTGGTCACTCCATATAGTGGCATCATACTCGATCACTGCTTTATCACTCCATCCAAATCCAAGTAAATCAACTGCATAGACCCTATGTGTTTTTGACAATTCTGGTATATTGTATCTGTTTCATGAGTATCGAAACAGTTTTATTTGTTACAACCAAAAACCATGTGCAAAAGAAAATTCAAAAAGAAAAATCACAGTTCAATAAGATAGAACTCATGAAGTTGTGACACATCCAGTGACCTTATATTCTGATAAAATTGCAAAGGGTCCCAAAAAAAAAGACTTAAAAATAAAAAAATATAAGCATGCAAGTGTGACACTGAGGTATGATGTGTTTGTGCATGCATGCTAATATGTCAACATGTGCACACGCTGCAATATATCTGGTATATGACCATGATAGCTTAGAAAAATGCCTGGATTATGGTCGTCTAGAATGCAGTATTATCATAATGGAAGAAAAATAAGCAATTTGATTTTTTAACAAGTAAAATGGGCCACACATTGCTAAAAAATAGGAACTATAAATATGAACATAACATGACAAACAATACAATAATGGGACTATACATTGTTAATTAAAGCATCCATGCAACACAATGGATGAAAAGGAGAAAATACAGCACATATTTGTGCAAGTGTTGATGGTATATTATTACAACAATGCAAATATAATTTAATTGTACAGTTTTTGTTTTCCAAAGTATAATAAACAGGAAAAAACGGGTTAATATTTGGTGCTACTGACGGCACAAAACTATTGAACTGGAAATCATAAGTTCAATTTTTATTGACTCAAACTGACCACATAGATGTGTTCAGCATGGTTTGCTTGCTAAGGATCAAAACTTGGATCATGTTATTTTGATTGTAAAATATGATATCTTGAGTTGTGAAACTTTAATGTATTGTGGGCCATTGGTTTTTGCAGCACTTTAAAAAACCTGCTTACACATCACAATCACATGATTCAAAACTCATTATCTACTAAACAAACCTTTTAGATCACATCCAAAAGGTCTGATCTAAAAAAAAAAATCTAAGGAATACGAAAAGAAGGTGATTTATACTCAATAGTTCTGTGCCTTCAGTGGCACAAAATATTAACCCTTAAAAAACTATCAAAACTGAACCATAATTGCCTAAAGGAAACATTAAGAACGGGACAGATCTTTTCCTTTTTTTTTCCTCTATCAAACTTATCACTTTAATGCAATAAATTTCTGCCACTATCATAAACAGGAGAACTGATAATGAAATGGCCTTTGTATGAATGGATAAACAGAGCTAGCAACCAAGAAATACTACGAAGATAAATAACAGACCTCCAATGAAATGCTGAAGCACCAAATCCATGAATAAGAACAATTGGATCCCCTTCTCCTTGTTCTACGTAGTGCACTTTATGACCACGCCATGTCCAATAATTATAGCCTTCGGGCCTGAACGGCAATCTCTCCATCCCTACAGCAGACTTTTGAAAGAAAATCAGAAAAATCTCATTTGATCCCAAACAAAGATATCCCTATCAAGACATTGGAAACCTCAGGAAAAAATCCTCCAATAATCCTTTTGACAAGGGGGAAGAGTATCCATCTGGTTTTGTCCCACTGTTGCCAATACGAGAATCAAAAGCAGGAATGAATACAGGATCAGAATCAGAGAGCAGTCAATTCAAATCCTTAGAGGATCGGGAAAGCAGGAAGTTGAAATTAATAGACTTTGGATACTGAACATTAAAATAATAAAAGGATTATTTTGTGGAATAATTTATGCACTTTATCACAAATATCATGAACATAAGAAAATTCAACTAAGCCTAACAACACAAGTCAACTGCTACATGATACTTTTGAACAATAAAAAAAAAATGCCGAGGGTATAAAGTGTCTGTAGATATAAACTTGTGAAATGATATCTAATGTCAAATGTAAAGTAAAAATGTCATGGTAATCAGGATTCCAATGACTGGGAATCAGGGCCATGTTACCGCTTCCACTTCCCACTTCTTAGGAATTAGGATTCCTACTTTAAGTGCTCCCAGTAACTATGGCTTGTCCACCGTAATATCAGTGGCCCCACCTCGAGTCCTCTTTTGTATATAGTAATGAATTTTAATTTATGGAGGTCTACTTTTTACCTTAAGTTCTAGGTATTAGAGCTTTTAACTCTTCAAGTAATTAAGGTGAGAGAGAGCTTTTAGCTCCTCTATTGTTTTTTTTTTACCATGATTTTGGGGTTTATGTGCTCGTGCCCACAAAAATTTTGTCGAATCTACTGAGAAATTCATATAACGGGAAAGTTTTTTGCATCTTTTGGTTCCCCCTCAACATCTGTAACATTTAGTCCAAAAGATTATCTCCAATAAAAGGTTTATCTATAAAATTGGATTCATGCTTGATGCACTATCCAATAGGATGCTTTGAATGATCAATTAGCTTAAAATAGGCCTTTACATTTGGGTTCTAATTGGAGACACCCAGAATAAACTTGCAAAACCAACATGAAATATTTCACGAACTTGTGACAAGCATGCCATATTTCTCTGCTACAGCAGGAAAAGCTAGGCTTCTTCAAGCTCCAGAAGACCAAACAATTGGGCAATAAGAACTCAATGGCAGGGACAAAACTCATCGTTATCTCTACCTACAGACGTTCGACGCATGAAAACGTAGTTTCAAATGGATGGGAATTACTCCGTGGCTGTCGCAAGTGCAAAACCACATGACCAAACTTAGAATTTTGAGGAACTGAAAAAAGAAATCCAACCAAACCAACAGATTGGATTCTACAACACCCCAAAAGAAATAAAAAAGAAAGGGAAATCGGGAACTCCCACCTTGAGTAGGAGCATCCTCCGTCAAAGCGGCCGATGCTGAAACTGCGGCGATCTTAAGCCCCTCGGAGATGAAACCCCTTCTCAACACTCTACGTTGCTTAATCCCTGAAACCATGAAATCCCCAACTCATTACTTAAACCAAAATTTTTAAAATTGCAAGAAATGAAGCAGTTCACGAACAAAAAAACACGACATTCTAGAGAAGAAGAAGAAAGAAACAAAGAAAGAGGAGGAAGAGGGCAGGTGGGAAACCGGGATGGAGTCGGGCGCTGCAACCTATCCGATGGGGCTGACGAAAGGAAACCAACTCCTCCGATCTGGGAGACGACGAGAGAGACAAGGAAGACGACGTGGATACCCTGAGAGCGAGATCCATGGTGAGAGTTTACGGGGAGCGGATCGTCAAGTTGTTGGGCATCGTCTCTGAAGGAAAGGAACGTAGAAGAAGAAAAAGAGATGCTCATCATCATCCAAGGGGAGGGGAGGGACTACAATAGAAGGATGTGTGGCAACTTGTGAACCAGAGAAATCGGCCACGTTCTGATTTTTGTTCTTTCTTGGGAAGCCAAAAAAAACGAATGGAAGTCTTTTTTCGTCATTTGCTCTCGGAAGCGGTGCATACGATTCACTGCTCCCCTGTTCTCTGTCTTTCCGTTTCTGTGGTTTATGATATAACTAAACAAAAATAATAATAATAGTATAGAAAAACACCTAGAATGGCAGAAAGCACGTTTATTGTTTAGTTTTGGTATTTTTTTATTTTTTATTGATAAGAATAAGAAATTAATAAACTTTTTTTCTTTTTTGAGAATAAAGAAATTAATAACCTAAACCCCAAGTGAAGTCACTTGACACCCAAGCTCTTAGGTTAAAAGCATCTGCACACCTGTGGGAGTTGAACCTGGAATGAAAGGGTCAGCACCTTCCCACCAGGCCTGCTGCCACTCAAGCGATCTGGGCAAGTGTAAATTTCCAACTACATTAGATCCCACAAGATGGGATTTTGGATCTTGTTAGAACATTATGCAGTGGGATCCATGACCAGTTGATTCCAAGTACTAGCAGGTTCATGTTCAGCAGGGGCATTAGAGTGAATAGAAACATGAAAAGGGATTTGGACTGGAATTCCAAAAAAAACTTTGTTTTTACTTTTTTCTCAATAGACAAGTTGAGGTTAGGCAGATCCCTGCCAGTTACACCCATGAGTATCGAAGCCACGACGTTTCAACACTTGGTGATGCTCACGAGCCCCCTCCAACCTAGGAAAATACAAAAAGACCTTTGATTTGAAGTACTAAAACCGACCTATTCAGAATAGAAAGGGCAGTCGAGTTCTGGGTCAGGGTTCCATTTCATTGCTGTATTTCGTTTGTTACACTCCCACCCAAAAGAAGCCTCTTTCATTTGAAAGGGCCACTTTGGAGGGAAAGTGTTTCCCCATGGATGAAGGGAAGTAAGAACGCACTTTGACAAGAAAAGTTGTCTTTGCATTTATTTGTGTGGGTCCCACCACATTTTTCTCATGGCATGTTTGTTTCACCCATTCCGGAAAGAGCATGAAATGAATGCCTCCTGCCTTATTGTAAGGCGGGATCTTAAGAGTGCTTAACACATGAAAAGTTTGATGTTGGTGCAGATTATGCACTTATTTAAGTGTAGATAAACTCAGTGCTCACTAATGCCTCAATTTTTGAAATCGAAATTTTTGGAAATATTTTTTTTTAAACTCTTTTACATGATTTTCAATATACACAGCAGAAACTCTTTTAAATACGGTTCAAGCCTTGGGCAGGTTACACATATAACACACATCACATGTAAGACTAAAATAACTCAATCAAACTATAGTTTATATTTAAATAAATAAAATACTAGTTTCAAACACTATCAAAGTTTACAAGACTTAATCAAATAATGAAACTATCAAGCTCTCTCGAAAGCATTAAAAAATTGTGACATTCTTGACACTACTCCGAGCTTACTGTCATCACCTTCCAGTTTACTCATTACTTGAAATATTATAAGTAGAGGCATAAATCCGCAGCCTCAGTAGTTAATCATCAAAACACGTAAACATAATTATTCTAATCACATAAATAAGCATTGACACATTTTTCAGATAACACCTAAATCATGTAACATCATAATATCATAATTAAGCATAATTTATATTTACACAATTAATCATACATGCATTCATATTTTAGAAATAAATATGCTACAATGCATCATGCCAATGAAATAACACTTTATGCACAAACTAAAATATTGCAATAATTCTATTCTAATTTCTTATGTTCCAGTTTTTCTCTCACTCGAAGGTATACTATTGGGTTCATAACTTCGATTCAAACAATCCAATGAGGGCTATATTATGTCATATATTTTATTAACTTCATTGAATTGAAGAATCTGCAACATCATACTGAGGTTCTACTATAGTGGTCTGTGACCGAGAGAAACTCCCAGAGATTCAGCACGAAACTGATTCCTATTCTGCAGAGATTTTGGACATATTACCTAGGATAACTGGTAGTCTGGACCCCCTATGACTGGAGACTAGGGACCAGGGAAACGTCATTGCCCTATAAAACCAAACAACGATCAATCGGTCGTGTGTACTCCCACTCTCTCCAAAGTAGGCTCCTGTCCAAAGAACCTGGTATGAATGGGTCATGAGTGTTATTTAATTATTAAGTTCATCATTTAAATTATATGTGCTCACAACACACATACCTGGGCTCACAAGCCCAATCTCTCCATTGGAGATTTCATAAGCAAGTCTGTTTTGATCCATTCAAACACTCACAGTTCACACTATGAGACCGGCCTCTATAAGGCAATTATGTGATTATTTGCATGGATATTCCTTTTGTCTTTGGTGGACTATAAGCACCCATAGGTTCTATCGAACCCAAGCTCATACCCAAGCCACACATATGCTCATATCACACATCATCATCACCATGTCATATGCCTACATGCATACATAAAGGCTGCAACCACATGCAATCACGATCATGCTTAAACAAGCAAACAACATGTATAACAATTTACTTTACACTAATCATGCCTTATGATGTACATTGGTTCATTAACATGCATGCCATATGAATTGTTATAAATTATGAATAATATAAAATACATTCACTTTGTATGCATATCAGCTTAAATTTCAAGATAAACATTTATAACCATGTTGCATAATGTAAAATACAATTAGGCATCTATATATCATAATCTACAAATTCGGATCCCTGTTAACCCATTTTTTGAAAACCCACAAAAAATCACAGGAACTGAATTTCAATCTCTCAATGCTACTGGGATTGCTCACATATCTTAGGAACACAATCCAAAAAACATAACTGAAAATTTCATTGTAATAAAAAAAAATCTGGGACTAAACTTTGTTAAAAAAAAATATAACACAGATCCTATCAACTGCAAAAATTTATCTTGGTTTGAGAAATTTCTCCAGATCTACAAAAAAATCTTTTGACAAAACCCTTTTTACAGGATTTTCTTATACATGTTGTCTTTCACCAAGATTTTTTTTAATTTATTTTGATTAGTCTTGGTTGAGACTTTAGAACTATCAAAATCGTTGGTTGAAATAGTCTTATAGACAATGCAAAAAACCTATGCTTTGTTGCAATAGACGTTTCAACCTCAATACTGATCTAAACAAAGCAAAACAAGATTTTAAATTCAAGCCTGGATGTGTAGAACACTCTAATATTTTTATTTTTATTTATTGATTTTGTTTTCATAGAGATATTGCTTTATTTTTTAAACAGGTCGGGATAAGAAACAAGGACAAAAAAGCTAAGATTCAAACTCATGCAAGATCCATTAAGCAAGAATAAGATTCAAGGTAAAAATTTATACAATCATGATTTCTGATGCTCTAAATATCTTTACATCATCATACAACCCATATTTGCTCATATTCATGCTAATCTTGCTAAAACAATAACATACAACATCCAAGAATCACAAAACCATTAAGAAATATCTCAAATATGATTTCATCTATGTAAGAATCATAAGAAACCCTAAACAATCATGAAAACACGGTTTCTTTATGCAATAATAAGTTTTTTAATCATGCTAAACATGAAATAATCTATCCTATATGCTCAAATCATCTTTCTTTATCAAAAATATCAAAACCTTAAAAATGTTTTTGCTAAAACTTTCTTTAAAATGATTTTTCGCATACAAGAACATGGATTCAAGCATATATCGAATTTTCAGAGCTTATAAAACTTATAATTCATCAATATAACCTAAGATTAACATATTAAATATGCTGAAACAAATAAGATCTAGCAAATAACAAGACAGAAGCTTTCCCAAAACATTTTTCACAAAAAAAGCACGAAAATTGTCATGTTTCAAAAATTATTTTTCTTTTTTATTTAAGGGTAACAAAGATCCCTAAAAATGTATTCTCCAGATTGAAACTCAACCTTAGAGAGGTGTTTCAAGGTCTGATCCATCATTGGTTTAGATCTAAAAATTATTCCATGCATATTCCATGCATTTGAAAAAATTTATGCCTACACGATTAATGTACCTACTTTAATCGAGTTCTCAAACATAGATATGCCTTCGTCTCCCATCTTAAAACCTTAGATGAGCTTCAATAGCTGCTAAAAAAGCTCTAAGAAGGAAGAAAAAAAGAAGAAGAATATGAAAGAAGAAGAAGAAAATAAGAGAGACTCCTCTCTTTTTTTTATTTTTATATTAGAAAAACCCACCAAGAGGGGGGGGGTCCCCTCCTTGGATTCCAAAACCAACCTCCAACTAATTAAGTTGATCCCTAAGGGTCTAATTCCAAAAATACCCTAACTAACTTTTTAATTAATTATCTAATATTTTATCTTAATTAATTACTAATTAACCAATTTAGTTATGGGGTCCACTAGGGGAGGGCGTCCCACCCTCTTTAGATTCCTCTAGGGTTTAAAGACCTTCCTAATGAGGTCTCTAGAACATGGAGTGGATCCCATTTGGGTCCAAATCCAAAAAAGATCTAGATCCAAAATCTGATCCAGATCTAATCTCTTAATTGGGTTGGATCTATGAACCAAACAAAAAGATTCAAATTAAATATCGATATCCGAACAAAAGATCCAAATCAACAATGGATCTAAACTTAGGTTTGGATCCGAACATAACCCATCCAAGATCCAAATAGACTTGATCCACCCCTGAACCCCTATGACCTACCCTAACTGTACCTGGCACCCTGTTGGGCTGGGCGTGACACCTTTGAGTCTCTCATGGACCCTGAGTCCAAAACACTGCTTGGTCAACTTAGACTCTCAAATTTAGTCTGAATTAAAAATCGATTTTAATATGAATTTAAAAGTTAAACTATAACAAAATTACAGATGTTACATTCTACCCCCCTTAAAGAAATTTTGTTCGTTAAATTTGTAGTTACTCGAATATATAAGGGTATTTTTCCTTCATGTTGGCCTCAGGCTCCTACGTACACTCCTCAATACCGTGGTGTTGCCAACACGCCTTTATTAAGGGAACAGTCTTCGATCTCAACATTTTTTCCTTACGATTCATGATCTCTACTGGGTACTCTTCTGTAGTCAAGTCTTTCCGTACTTCAATATCCTTATACTGAATCATGTGTGACGGGTTTGGTATGTACTTCCCTAATATTGACACATGAAACACATCATGGATCTTTGCGTACTGGGGTGGTAACTCCATCCTATATGTTGTTGCGCCTAACTTCTCTAAAACCTCAAACGGTCCTACAAATCTAGGATTGTGCTTCCCTTTCTTTTTAAACCTGAACACACTCTTGGTAGGAGAAACCCGCACAAAAATAAAATCTCCAACCTCGAATGTGAGCTTTTGACGTGTGTCTAGAGTATGCACACCAACCTCAATCCAATATACTAGTGACCTACACGGTCATCCATACAGTACCTCGTATAGTGCCATACCAATACTCGCATGGTAACTATTGTTGTAGGCAAACTCTGCCAACACAATATGCTTATCCCACTCACCTTTCCAATCCAAGGTACAAGCTCTCAATATATCCTCAAGAGTCTGAATCGTCATCTCCGACTGACCATTTGTATGAAGATGAAAGGTCATACTGAACTTCAACTGAGTCCCCAAAGCCTTCTGCAACTGTCCCCAGAACTTCAACGTAAAACATGGGTCTTGATCCGAGATGATCAATAGAGGTACTCTGTGAAGTCGCACGATCTCTTGCACGTATAAATCTGCCAGACTTTCCAAAGATTGGTTGGTCCTGATCGAAAGAAAATGAGCCGACTTAGTGAATCGATCCACAATCACCCAAATCACGTCCTTACCCCTACGGGTTCTGGGTAGACCAACCACAAAATCCATCATGATAGCTTCCCATTTCCACTGAAAGATCTCAATCTACAACAATAAACCACCAGGCCGATGATGTTCTATCTTCACCTGCTGACAGGTCAAGCACTTTGAAATATATTCTGCCATGTCTCGCTTCATACCGCTCCACCATTAATTCCTCTGTAAGTTTTCAAAAATCTTTGTACTACCAGGGTCTATAGTAAACTTACTCTTATGCGCATCACCAAGCACTTCTTCTCTGATCTGAGGGTCGCTAGGTACCCATAACCTCTTCTCATACCAGATGCTTTCATCTTCCTAAAGGTGCAGAGTTGACTTGTCCTCCTGACATGTAGCTACCATCTAAGAAAATTATGATCATTCTTCTGATATCTATGATCCGCTCCATAATCTTTGTCATCATAGCCATACTAGTGATGTTGATCTTGCCGTCCTTAGCACTAAAGGGTCTCTACTCAATGAGATCCTGAGTCAAACTCCATAAACCTACTAAAACTCCTCTTGCCTTGCAGTTAAGAGCATCTACTATGACGTTTGCCTTCTCTGGATGGTAAGCGATCGTGAACTCATAATCCTTGATGAACTCAAGCCACCTCCTTTGTCTTATGTTCAACTCTTTCTGCACAAAGAGGTATTTGAGGCTCTTATGATCTGTGAAAACCTTAAACTTCTCACCATATAAGTAATACCTCCAAATCTTCATCACAAAGACCACTGCCGCCAACTCTACATCATGAATAGGGTAGTTTCTCTCATGAACCTTCAACTGACGAGATGCATACACGATAACTTTCCCGTATTGCATCAGAACACACCCCAAACTTGTGCTTGAAGTATTTGTGTACACGACAAAGCTACATTTCCCTGACGACAATGCCAACACTGGTGAAGTAGTAATCTTCTGCTTCAGCATTTGAAAACTCTCCTCACACTAGGCATCCCATACAAACTTCACTCTCTTACGAAGAAGCTTTGTCATCGGCAAAGCAATTCGTGAGAAATCCTGTATAAAATGTCTGTAATATATGGCTAGTTCAAGAAAACTCCTAATATCACCAACATTCTAAAGTTGTTCTCACTTCAATATTGCCTCCACCTATTATAATACCAACATTTTATCCATTAAAGATCAAGAATTTCTAAAAATTCATACTAATGCTCATGAGAAAAATCACTCACCTTAGTAGGGTCCACCGTAACACCATCCTTAGAGATGACATGACCCAAAAACATCACCTGATTAAGCCAGAACTCACACTTAGAGAATTTTGCATAAAGTTGATATTCTCTAAGGGTGCTCAAAACGATCCTCAAGTACTCCTCATGCTCTTTCTTACTCTCAGAATAGATCAGAATATTGTCGATAAAGACAATCATGAACGCATCCAAATACAGTCGGAATATCCTATTCATAAGGTCCATGAATGTTGTTGGGGCATTTGTGAGTCCAAAAGGCATAACTAGTAACTCATAATGCCCATAATAAGTCTGGAACGCTGTCTTAGGGATATCGTCATCCCTAATCCTGAGTTGGTGATAACCTGATCTTAGGTCGATCTTAAAAAATACCTACAATCTATCAACAATCATGTCAAAAGCTATGTCTTTACGATTCTTTAATTTCCCAAATTACAAGTCAGAATTTACTTTAGCCTTTTGAAGCTGATCAAACAAGTCATCAATTTGTGTCAAAAGGTATTTGTTCTTGATCGTCACTTGGTTCAACATCCTATAGTCGATGCATAATTGCATAAAACTGTTATTCTTCTTAACAAACAACACAGGTGCTCCCCACGGTGACACACTCGGTCGAATAAAACCCTTATGTAACAACTCCTACAACTGCTTCTTAAGCTCCTCGAGCTTAGCTGACGCCAACCTGAATGGAGCTTTGGAGATTGAGGTCATTCTAGGCACCAACTCAATAGCAAAGTCCATCTCTCGCCTAGGAGGTAACCCAGGTAGCTCCTCAAGAAAAACATTTGCAAACTCTCTCACAACCTTCAACTCTTCTATCATGGTCGGTGTGGGCTCAACGAAAGACACAATAGTAAGAAAAGCCTCACAACCACATCCAACCAGATGTTGAGCCTTCATCGCTGAAAGCAACTTTGCTTTTTTCCATCAGTTTACCTACTTTATAATCGAAGATGGGTTGGTCCAAGCGAACAAAACATATTCGCCTCCTTCAACACTCCATATAAGAATAGTGCTTGTGCAATCAATCCATCCCCAAAATCATGTCGTAACTAATCATATCCAGGATAATCAGGTTGGCAGATAGATTATGCCCTGCAATCAACACCTCTACCTCTGATAGGTACTCACGAGCGATAGTCCTACCGCTTAAAGGTGTAACCCAAAGTAACATATGTTATATCCAACAAAGAAGCAAAATATATGGCTACAAAAGAGTGAGTTGCTCCATTGTCGAATAACACTCGAGCACTAAAACTAGCTATAGGAATAGTACCTTTGATGATATCAGCATCGTGCTCTAACTTGGATGTTATAGTATCATACACTCGTTTAGTAGCCTTCTTTTATTGCCCCTGATGTTGTAGTTGTTGTTGCTGCTGCTGCTGAGGCTGAGGCTAGCCTCCCGCTGTTTGTCTTCCACTGTCGTTCCTCCGTTGGGGATACTCCTTCGTGAAGTGACCCTTCTGTCCACATTGTAGGCATGCACCCATGTCAAAAGGACACGATGTGAACCCCCAAATTTTCCAAAAAATCCAAAAAATTCCCTTTTTGCCCCTGGCCCCATCCTCTAAATAAATCGGTCAACTTCTGATCAAAATTTCATTCATTTCTCGGATTCACTGAAATCCAGATTCAATTCCTATGTCTGACCTGACCTCGGATCCAAATCTGATATCCGGATCCAAGTCTGAACCCAGATTTTCTGTTTCTCAAAAAAAAAATCAATCCTTTGTATTTTCTCAGACATTTTATCTGGATCCAATCGCAATTTGAGATCCAACCCCAATATTTTCTAAAAATCTTGGATCTAGATCCATTTTAGAGTTCATTTTTCGAAATAAATCATGTATTTTTCACAAAAACCTCATTTTGAAAATCCTTATATCTTAAAATAAAAATTTTGTAAAAATACTTCAAAAACCTCGTTTAGGTCCCATTTTCACAAAATTTACCTCTTATTTTTAGAATTGTTCTCAAAAATATAAAAAGATTTTGAAAATATTAGCTTAGACACCCCCTTTTTTTTAAAAAGCTTTGTGAATATAACCTTTATTTTGAAAATTTTAAAACTTAGGGGACCATTTTTGTAAAAACTTCTAACGGTTTTCCGTTATATAAATGAGCCGAAGGGGTCCTTCATCTTCATCGCTTTTCACCCTGCCATCTTCTTCTTCTTCTCGATCGTTCTCCTTCCCCTCTTCTTCTTCAGTAGAGGACTTTCTACAGTAGAACAAAGAAGGAACTCCCTTCTTCAAAACTTCTGCAAACCAGATCTTTCATCGAATCACGGTAAGTAACTACCATCTTCCTCTTTTCATTTCAAAATTCTTGTAAGTTTTCTTGTTTTATCGCACCCCCCCTTCTTTTTTCTTGTTTTCTTTATTTTTTTGAGTTTCTTTGCATAGTTTAAATAGCATGTCTCATGTATGGTGCCGATCTGCATATAGCAGCCTCGGCTCATACAGAGCGACATTAATGGAATTGCATATTCCAACATATTTCTTTTCATTTTCTTCTATATTTCACGTTTTGTTACATTCCAATCTATGGTTGATTTTATTTCTGATTTCCTTTCATTATTTCAATTCCTTGTTTGCATCGAAATTTTTGTTCCATTTCTTTTTTCCTTTTTCTTTTTTTTGACAATCGGCTTACGTTTTGATGTTTGGCTCTCTGTTTGCATTTTTTTTTTTGGGGGGGGGGGGGGAGGGCTTGATCTGCTGATGTTTTTCTTATTGCTCATCTGTTAATCTTAACCATCTATCGCATTTTGATTTCACGTTTCCCCTTTCCTGTATTTTTGTTATTTTGTTTAGCATTATATTCCAGTCTACGGTTTATTCTGTTTTCCCTTTTACTTATTCTTTTGGTTTGCATTTAATTCCTGTCTTCCTGTCGATGATCGATTGTTTTTCCTTGTCCATACTTTCATCCTCTTTCTCCCCTTTTATAAATCATCATTCTGTTAGATATTTCTGCATTTTTTTAATTGCTTCATAGAATCGATGGTTGATTGCTTCATTGTTGTCGTATCATATGAGCATTTTTTGTTTCCTTGTTTAGTATTTCACGATGCATAGCCATTTCTTCACTACATTATGCACAACTTCTTTTTTATTTCCTATTTTCAGCGTGTGCATCATCTCTAATTGTGGCATTTTGCATCAATTTATGTATGTCTCATATGGATATTTCATGTAGCATCCCACATTCATACAGCATCGTGCATCACATTTGTTCCCCCTCATTCATTTTATTTGATGCTTGTGACCAGCATAGTATTTTGTATCTCCATCTTACATGTTCAGCGTCATCAGTCTGCCTGGAATTATTAATCATAGGTTGCAGTACCTATTAGCATTTGTATATCCCTTACCTTGATTTGTTTTGTTGCATATTATCATGGCATCGTGAGTCCAATCCAGATCGGGTTACAAGTGGTGAGCCTCATTTCTGAGAGTTTATCGTAAGGGCTCATTGCAAGCATTGCAAGAGTTAATCCCCACTGCAAAAGCTTAATAGAAGTGGGGGTTAATGAATTCCTCTTGAGTTAAAATCCTCCATTAATTAGTTGTTGGAATCAAGAGGTCGTGATCTGTTATTGCTAACAGCCGTAGGTAATTAAAATAATATTTTGAACTCTGATTGCCAAGACTCCTACCTTGTTCAGCGAAATGAAAGAAAAGGGGACTAGCGCCTGATGTTGTACCTTACTCGGCTTTAGTCTTTGGTGATTGTAGTCAAAGAGATTGTGGATAAAGCCACAGTCCTTGTTGATGGAATGTAGGTCGAGGGAGTGTTGTCTGGTAAGTTGGTCTACCTTGTGTTAGAGTATGGGAGAGATGTGATTTCATAAATAATATGCAAGTTGCTTCTGAAATATCCATCAAGCACTTTTTCATTTAGCTTGCCATGTCCAACAGTGGTTGAAATTCTGGATACGGTCAATAGACTCAATACCATCATGCTTGAAAAGTTTGATCTCTAACGTTATTAGGAGCATTTGGCGCTGAAACATAAAAACTTGGGATGAATGAGCGCAAGCTCAAATAGCCCAGGTTCAAATTCACAAGTGGTACAACAGCTGGCAGCTGGGATTTGTTCTCACCTATTGTTTGAGGAGCATTTGCAGAAGGACACCAAAGCACAACAATCATAGGAACAATGAAGAAAAACAACAATTATCCAGACTTCTCCATCCTGTTCCAGATACATTTGGGATGTGGCTCACTTTTGTTATCTGTGAGTTATGTTTTATATGGTAATGGATTCCGGACAAGTTTCCTAATGGTCCCCTATTGAAAGAGAGACATACCCAGATCGACCCTCATTAAGGTATGAAAGCACTGGCAGACCATCAGAGTTTGCTGATATTGGTACTTTATCAGTATAGTGGATCTCATGAAGGAATCTCCATTGGTTATTGCCAATATTGTTCTGTCCATTATTGCAGTGAACTACCCTGTTCAAAAATTTGCTTGTTATGTCTTAAATGATGGTGGTGTCAAGCTGACACTTGAAATACTTGCAGCGACATTTGAGTTTGCATAAAAGGTTCTAATATTGAGCTGTGATCCCCTATATAGTCGCAATCACCAATGCATCCATCTCATGCTACTCTACCTTCACAGCGTATACCACTTGTTAAATCCACCGTACACATCCACTATTGCACCACTTCAATCTCAACCCACCACAGCACTATATCTCCAGCATTTAGCATCTTTTACCATTTGTGTTTCCTACAAATCATACTATTCACTACCTCCCTCCTACTACATTCATGCTACACCCACTGAAGCAAGGTTAGCATTTGTCATTTCTACATCCCACAGCCCTTTCCAGCTCCACCTGTGCACCAGCACACGCCATTCACCATGTTGCACTCACTTGTTGTAACACCCCCCAGACTTTCTGCCTAACACCTATTTCACTCAGCATGGTCTTCATTCGTATGTAACACCCATCATACCCCTGCTACACCTATTGTAGCATCACCTCATGTGTTTAGTATTTTTCTCTCTTGCACACTGTTGCAGCCACCCCACTACACTCCACTTGTGCACCTTTCTTGCACTTCCTATACATGTTTACCATGTCTTTCTCACTGTTGCACAGTGTCACAACACCACAGCTACATCTTCCCTCAATCTCTACCACTTCAGCATTTCACTGCACCTTCACATACCAACACCTTCACATTTCCTAATTGCCAGCACCTACATTCCATGTCCTTTCTTTTTTTTCTTCCATTTTGTCGCTTATCCAGGGTCCATTTGCATTTTGTTGTCATCCATATATAGGTCATATCATGTTCCTGCATTTTTTTTGCAATAACTCAAGTCATAGATGATCAACTCATCACAAAACTTACCATCACCATCTCCCCATTTCCAGCTCTTCAACACCTACCATGTTGCACATCCCTCCTCACAGCTGATGTCTACAGCCATCTCATGTACACCATCAGCACTTCCCACGCTCTATGCATGTTTAATACACCACACTGCAGCCCAGCCATCATTTGTATTTTTTGTTGCTATGCCTACGGCAGATTCATCTCCCATTCTCTATTGTTGTATACCTTCATCCTTTCATCCCTTCGCAGCATCCATAGCCCCTGCTGCAACCAGTTAACAACCCACTTACCTGCATTATCACCTATCACCACATCTCCACCTGTATGTATATTACACCAATACCCGACACCCTCTACTCCATGTGCTACATTCACATCTACCTGCACACTCCAACCTCCAGTATATCACCAACCATCACGGTGGTCCTTCTTTTAAAAACCAATCCATGACAATGGGTCAACAAGGTAAGTTATGATGTTGTGCTACTGCCTTCACCTTGCTGAAATCACTGTATTGTTGTAATGTTCATTGTTTCACCTTGCTGAAAATAAACATGTTGTTGTGCTATTGATCTTATCTTGTTGAATTCAATATATTATTGTGTTACCTGAAATCCATATGTTGTTGTATTACCAATCTCATCTTGCTGAAATCAAAGTGTTGTTATAATGATTGATCCATGATCTCATTTTGCTGAAGTCCATATCTTCTTGTGTTGGTAATTCATTATCCCATGTTGCTGAAATCGGCATGCTTGATGGAATCTTCAAAATATACCCATGTTTATATCCATCCTCACTATCATATCATACATACATTATCTTTACATTTGCATATCACATATGCATTTTGGACATTCATTTCCACATTTAATACATTCCAAAGTATATATTTTCTCATCCATGATGCATTGAAGTTTTATTAGCTCAGAGCATAGACATGATCATTCCATCATTGGCATCTTAAACTTCAAATATAATATTTCTTTCTATATTCATCTTTCATCCTGTGCTAACTTGAATTTTGCAGGAATTAGGTAGAACATATCATTTTCCTCCTTAGTTTAGGAATTTGAATTTCAATTCCATTCAAAATTGTAATAGCTAGATATAATGAGAATTCTTCACATTTCCCGTTTTAGAGTAGAATGTATAAGCATATAGACCCCATAAATCATGTATTCCATCTCATTTTTTTATCTTATTTCTCAAAAATTCATAAATGGTGAAACACGAATGGCACGAGCACCATTCTAATAGAAGGTAATTAATCCTAAGTAAATGATTCACATTTATGGCTATAGTCAATGTGAACAATACTTAGGATTTTTATCTTTTATGGAATAACATTTGATCCTCACTTGGGTCTCTTTTGAAAATCATCATATTTTCTAAAATTTTTTTCCTTTATCAGAATTTGACATGTAAATTAACTTAAAATATATTCATGGCCATAGTCAGGATATATTGAGGGTTAATTTCATTTCAAATCCAATAAAGGCACCAAAAATTGATTTTATTCTTTATTTGAATTCAAGTATAGATTATATTATAACACATTTGTGACCATAGTCATGAATGTATTATAATTTTAATCTTATTTCAATTCTCCTAAAGAATGAAATATATTTTTCAAATCAAATTTTCAAATCTTCTCAAATCATTCATCATTTAGGATAGAATTGCATTTCTTTTTCAAGTTATCTTCAAAAATTCAAGTGATTTTGAGATAAATTTTCAAATGTTTTTCTCATTTCTCTAATCAATCTTCAATTCTTATTTATAAATTCAAATTCATCTTGTTATTCTATCTTATTTAAAAATTCAAACTTCAATATTCTAATTTCAAAGTTTAATTCAACTTTGAAATTTCAAATTCATCTCCAAGTTCAAAAATTCAATTTTCAAACCAGATCAAATTTCAAAGTTCAATTCAACTTTGAAATTCCAAATTCATTTCCCAGATCAAGATTCAATTCCAAAATCAATTAAATATTCCAAATCAAATTCCAAAGTCTAGTTCAACTTTGAAATTTCAAGTTCATCTCCTAATTTCAAAATTCAAGTTTAAAATCAAGTTTTAATCTCTATTCTCCATTTCAAATTCCAAAATCTCCAAGTTCTATCTAAGTTTGAGTTTTGATTCTCAATCTAATTCATTTTTTTTAAATCCAAAATCAAAGTTTTGAGATCGATTCTGAATCTCAAAAATCAGTTTTCTCTAAATTCAAGACAAATTTCAAGATCGATTCAGGATTCTCAAATCCAATTCCATCTTTAAAATTCCATCTTGATTTCCCAAATCCAATTCCAATTTTAAAATCTATTTCCAATTCCAGAATTCAATTCCATTTCTGCATCCCATCTTGATTTTCAACTCTAAATCCAATTCCCAAATCCATTTCCCATTTCTGAATCAGAATTCAATTTTGAAACCAATTCAAAATTTCAAATTCAATTTCCAAAATCCAAAGATCAAATTCAAAGATATAATCTCTATTTCAAAATCAAAAATCAATTTTTGAACTCCAGAATCAGATTTCATTCAGACTCCAAGTCTGAAATTTCAAAATCAATATTATCTCTCAATTTATCAGTTTCAAGACTCTAAACCCAGTCTTTCTCCTTCAATTCAAATTCTAACCCATTTTTCAATCTCTGATTATTCCAAGACTTGAAACTTCAAAGTCTTTTCTCTCAAAACCATTTCAACTCTTAAGCTTAGATTCAAAGTTTAACTTTTTCAAATCGATTTTCAACTTTATAAAAACATTTCTTCAAAATATTTTCAAACTCATTTCAAAATCACTTAAAAAATCCCAAAATTTCTGAATTATTCTTCTTAAAAGCATACATCTTTGCATTTGCATTACACAAGCATGATTCTTTGTGCATTTTTAGATTTAGAATAATTTCTTAGACATTATTTAGGCAAAGCAAAAAACATAAGTTCGATCCTTGGTTCAATTACCCCTTGGTAAAGGCACCAGGAACGGTTGAACCTCGTATCGACGAGCGAATCCCGTCTCTCCATCTTTTTTTCCAAATTTTCAAAAACGGAGGAGAGTAATTTCAAAATATTTTTTAAGGTCAAGTGAGACCTTGCAAAAGAGTTCCTCTCTTCTTTTTTTCTTTATCTTCTCTCTTCTTTCTTTCTTTTATCCCCTTCAAAAAGGGAAAAGAGGTAGAAAGGAAAGAGAAAGAGAGAAAAAGGAAAAGAGGGAAAATTTTGCAATGATCACACATGGCTTTCCCAGATAACTACGATGACACCTAGGGCATAATACGCCCTGCTCCTCACACTGATACTACTTCAAGCCCTTCTTGGCAGGTGGTGCAAATCTCTTCCTGCCAAAATGCTTCCTCTGACTGCCAGAGGGTTGATTGAACTACTTCCCCTCAGACTTCTGCATCTCTGCCCAATCATCGTCCAACACAGTCGCCACCTCAATGGCCTCATCCAATGACCTTGGTCCTCGCATAAAGACCTTAGTCCTCAAAGCTGACTACAGACCTCGGGTGAACTTCATGGCCCTATCATGATCCTTTGTGTACAGATTGGGGCAAAAAGCGCTCCAAACTGTGAAATCTCAAAATGTACTCTGCTAGAGTACCAGTCTACCTCAAATCAAGAAACTTCTGCATCTTTTTGTCCCTCACATGCTTCAAAAAATATGTCGCATTGAAGACTTTGCATAATTGTGCCCAAGTCATAGGCTCATTCTAGAAACGAACCGCATGGGTGGTCTCCCACCACCTCCCCGCATCATTTGTCAGCCTGTAGGTTCCGAAGTCGACCTTCTAGCCTTCTAGAATCTCAAGGACCGAGAATATTCTTTCAATCTTCCTAATCCATATCTATATTGCCTCGGGACCTGTCTTTCCCACAAGCGAAGGTGGGGCCATATCCATAAATCACTTATAAGACATGTTGCTACCCCCGAGGATCGGCCTGTCTTGAGCCACCTGCTGCGGGTTGGCTCCTATAGCCTGCACGGCCTACAACCTTTGTGAGGTTGTTCAGAATGTCCATAATATTGTTGCATCGACTAGCCCACGCCATCTAAACCAACAAGAAAATTGAGCAAATTTCTAACCAAATTTCCAAGTAGTGTCCCTAACATATGTCTAGGTTCTCGCATTACATTACACACAACAACAGGAATCAAACAATCAAGAATTTAAGTTAGATCATACTTACAGTGATGACTGAATGCTCGACGGGCCAAGAGTCATAATTTCTTTATCTTAGGCTCTGATACCAAAATTGTTACACGTTAATTTTTTAAACTAAAATTTTATAGATTTTTTTTAAACTCTTTTACATGATTTTCAAGAAACACAATGAAAACTTTTTTGAATACGGTTCAAGCCTTGGGTGGGTTACAGATACAACACACACCAATTATAAGACTAGAATAACTCAATCAAACTATAATTTGTATTTAAATAAATCAAATACTAGTCTCAAGCATTATCAGAGTTTACATTACTTAATTAAATAAATAATGAAACTATCAAGCTCTCTCGAAAGCCTTAAAGAACCATGACCCTCTTGGCACCACCCCGAGCTTATTGTTATCACCTTTCGGTCTACTCATTTCCTAAAATATTATAAGTAGAGACATAAGTCCACAGCCTCAGTAGGTAATCACTAAAATACATATACAATTATTCCAATCACATAAATAAGTATTGACACATTTTTTAGATAACATCTAAATCATGCAACATCACAATATCACAATTAAGCATAATTTACATTTACACAACTAATCATGCTTGCATTCATATTCAAGAAATAAACATGCTATAATGCATCATGCCAATGAAATAATAATTTATGCACAAACTAAAATATTGCAATAATTCTATTCTGATTTCTTATGTTTCACTTTTTCTCCCTCTCGAAGGTACACTCTTGGGTTCCTAACTTTGATTCAACCAATCCAATGAGGGGGTATATTATGCCATATATTTTATTAACCTCATTGAATTGAAGAATCTATAACCTCACACCGAGGTTCCACTGGAGCGATCCGTGATCGAGAGAAACTCCCAGTGGTTCAGTACGAAATCGATTCCAACTCTGTAGAGATTTTGGATATAACACCTATGACACCTGGTAGTTTGAGCCTCCTACAACCGGAGACTGGGGATCAAGGAGACGCCATTGCCCTCCAAAACCAAACAACGGTCAACCAGTATTGTGTACCTCCACTCTCTTCAAAGTGATCCTCAATCCAAAAGACCCGGTCTGAATGGGTCATAGGTGTTATTTTAATTATTAGGCTCATCAATTAAATTACATGTACTCACAGCATATACACCCGGGATCACAAGCCCAATCTCCCCACTACACGTTATATAATCATGTTTGTTTTGACCCATTCAAAAACTCACAGTTCACACTGTGAGCCCAGCCACCATAAGGCAATTATGTGATTATGTGCATGGATATCCTTTCTATCTCTGGTGCACCATAGGCACCCATAGGTTCTACCAAACCCAGGCTTACACATGAGCCACACACATGCTTATATCACACATCATCATCACTATGTTATATGCCCATATGCATACATAAAGGCTACAACCACATGCAATCATGATCATGCTTAAACAAGCAAACAACATGTGTAACAATTTACTTTACACTGATCATGCCTTATTATATACAATGGTTCATTAACATGCATGTCATATGAATGGTTGTAAATCACAAATAACATAGAATATATTTAGTTTGAATGCATATGAGCTCAAATTTTAAGATAAACATCCATAACCATGCTGCATATTGTAAAATATAATTAGGTATTCATACATATTATAATGTGTAAATTCAGATCCCTATTAACCTATTTTTGGAAAACCCACTAAAAGTCACAGAAATCAAATTTACATCTTCTAATGTTACTGGGATTGCCCACATATCTTAGAAACACAGTCCAAGAAACAAAACCGGAAAATTTGTTGTAATAAAATCAGGAAAATTCTAGGACTAAACCCTGTTTAGGAAAAATATAAGACACATCCTGTCAACTGCAGAAATTTATCCCGGTTTGGAAAATTTCTCCAGATCTACAGAAAAATCTTTCGATAAAATCCTTTTTACAAGATCTTCTTATACATGTTGCCTTTCACCAAGATTTTTCTTAATTTATTTTGATTAGTCTTGGTTGGGTCTTTAAAACCATCAAAATTGTTGGTCGGAACAGTCATGCAGATAGGACAGAAAACATATGCTCTATTGTAATGGAAGTTTTGGCCTCAATACTGATCCAAATAAAGTGAAAAAAGATTCTAAATTCAAGCGCTGAATGTGTAGAACACTCCAATATTTTTATTGTAATTTATTAATTTTGTTTTCATAGAGATATCAATTTATTTCTAAAATTGGTTGGGATAAAAAATGATTGAAAAGCTAAGATTCAAACTCATGCAAGATCCATTAAGCAAGAACAAGATTCAAGGTAAAAATCTATAAAATCATGATTTTTGATACTCTAAACATCTTTACATCATCATACAATACATATTTGCTCAGACTAATACTAATCTTGCTAAAACAATAACATACATTATCTAAGAATCACAAAACCATCAAAAAATAACTCAAATATGATTTCATCTATGCAAGAATCATAAGAAACCCTAAACAATTACAAAAACATAGTTTCTTTATGCAATAATGAGTTGTTTAATCATGTTAAACATAAAATAATCTATCCTATATGCTCAGATCAACTTTTTTTGTCAAAAACATCAAAACCCTAAAAACGTTTTTGCTAAAACCATCTTTAAAACATTTTTTTGCATACAAGAACATGGATTCAAGCATATATTGAATTTCTAGAATCAATATAAACTAAGATTAACATATTACACATGCTAAAATAAATAAGATCTAGCAAATAACAAGAAAAAAGTTTTTCCCAAATCGTCTTTCATAATAGAAGCTCGAAAATCATTTTTTTCTTTGATTTCATGGTAACACAGATTTCTAAAAATGTGTTTTCCAGATTGAAACTCAATCTTAGAGAGCTGTTTCAAGGTCCGATCCTTCATTGGTTTAGATCTGAAAATCGTCTCACGCATATTCCATGCGTTTGAAAAAATCTATGCTTATGCGATTGATGTACCTACTTTAATCGAGTTCTCAAACATAGATCTGCCTTCGTCTCTCATTTTAAAACCTTAGATAAGCTTCAATGACTGGTGAAAAAACTCCAAGAAGGAAGAAAGAAAGAAGAGGAAGAAGAAGAATAAGAATAAGAAGAAAATAAGAGAGACTCCACTTTTTTTTCCTTTTTATATTAGAAAAACCCACCAAGGGGGGGGGGGGGCATCCCCTCCTTGGAGTCCAAAACCAACCTCAAATTAATTAGGTTGATCCCTAAGAGTCTTATTCTAAAAATACCTTAACTAACTTCTTAATTAATTTAATTATCTAATATTTTATCTTAATTAATTACTAATTAACCAATTTAGTTATCAGGTCTACTAAGGGGGGGGGGGTCACACCCTCTCTAGAGTCCTCTAGCGTTTAAAGACCCCTCCTAATGAGATCTCTAGAACCTGGTGGATCCCACTTGGCTCTAGATCAAAAAATGATTCAGATCTAAAACCCGATCCAGATTCAATCCCTCAATTGGGTTGAATCTAGGAACCAAACAAAAAATATCCAAATCTAAAATCAAATCACAGATTTATATCTCAACAAAAGATCCAAATCAACGATGGATCTAAACTCAGGTTTGGATCTGAACCTAACTCATCCAAGATCCAAATAGCTCTGAGCCACCCCTGAACCTCTGTGAGCCACCCTAACCATACCTGGCACCCCACTGGGCTGGGCATGACCCCTCTGAGCCTCTCATGGACCCTAGTTTGAGTCCAAAACATTGTTTAGTCAACTTAGACTCTCAAATTTTGCCTGAATTAAAAATTGATTTTAATATGAATTTAAAAGTTAAACTAAAACAAAATCACAGATGTTACACTCACCTACTGGTCACCACATGAGACTCGTGATGGATCCTAGGTAAGAGATTTGGGAATAAACCATATTGGAGCTGGCTGGTAGCATCCACACCAAACCTGGATCTTGTTACAATTTTGAATCTTCCCATATCAAGTTTTGATATCAATGTCTGGATCCACACATCCATTTTATCATATAGTAGAAAATATGTGAAAGTCCTTAACCTTGCATATTTTCTCATTCAAGCTTTGCATGTTCGCGTCACATATTTGCATTCATAAACTCTAGAGACCATTGAGATTGATAAGGAAAATTGATTTAAGTATATTTTCGTACATGCATTGATGACATTTTAAAAGTATGCTCTCGAATTCTTATGGTAGATGACACATTCCTAAAAAGAAAATACGTTGGTATATTGTTGTCGACACATAATATTGATGCTTCTCATAAGATGTATCCTGCAACATTTAAAACCGTAGATAAGGAGTCCAAGAAGTCATAGACATGATTTTTACAGTGTCAAAAGCAAGAACTCATACGCTACGAGTTTAGAGAAAAAAACACAATTAATAGTTATTTTCGATAGGCATCCAGAGCTTTTGTATATTGTCCCCCACACATTGGATATTAAATGAAATATTTGATAGAGAACTTTGCTAAAAAATTGGTGCACTACTCAATGCACTTTAGTTTAATGCAACTTGAGCAACCATGCAATAATAATGTATATATTTTTTTGAAAAAATACGGAAGCAAAATCAAGTCACATATGATTATATTGTCACCAAAGTTTTTTGCTATATCTCACTTTTCAAAAAGAAAAATAGGTGTTTATCATCTAATATAGCAGAGAGCTTTAATTTGTGGATTCTCCCCAAACGTAACAAGTCCCTAGTGCATCTTATTGAGAGGCTCTATATCATGTTGATGACACTATTTGAGAAAAGAAAGACTATCGGACAAAAAATGTCAGATGTTGTTGTGCCTAAGGTCAAGAAAATATAGAGGCACTAAAAAAAATACACAACTACGTGTGTTTGTCATACATTGCTATCAACGTCAGTACTCACGACTAATGTCATGGTTGTAGTGTTGATCTTGAGAAGCAGAATTCTCTTGTAATGAGTGATAGATGAGTATGATTCTATGTGAACATGTGATTGCATGAATTCTGTATAAGGACAAACTTTCAAAAGATTACTATAACAAATACTTTAAAGTTGATTCATATATATTTATGTATTATATATTTGCATTCTTTCTAATATCAGATAATGACCTACACAACCCTTCATTGACTCTTATTTCAGTCTATCCACAAAAAAGTGACACGTAAACTAAGATGACCTAAGGTGATGAGATGTTAAACAACACCAAAGGTTGTTGTGCCATACAAGTTCACTATATGTGGTGAGATTGGTTACAACAGACAGAAGCACATATAACAATATATTTGAGTACTTATTGTTGCAAAATGTGTGTGTGTTTATGTGTGCATGTATTTGTTAGGAATTATTAAATTAATTGCTTTTATATATTTATCAAGAGTTTTTTAATAAACTGCTCCAATATCTTTATTGAGAGATGAAAAATTTACTGCTCTTATATCTTCTATGTATATTTTAGGTCTTTCATAATATGAATAAAGAACCTAAAAGAAAATATAACAGAAGAAAAGTTGTAGTCAAACAACCATTTGTAGAAACACAGCAAATTTTGGTAATATATATAGAAAAACAAGTTGTGTGTGTATATATTTATTTGTTACACATATATGTATTTATATTCAATTGCAATTGCTATGAAAACATGTGAATGAAAACCAGCCAAATCAACAGCCAAAACAAGTGGAGCACTGGTATTAGTTTGGCATGTAGACATTGTTGACCAGTGATGTAAGTGTTAGGTTTATAATTTTCTTTGTTTGTATATATAGATCGAATTAAATCTAATATGAATATATCACAAATATTGATTATATTGCATCTAGAAATATTCATAACTAAAATTGAACACATCCATATATGAGATCAATCGACAAAAAGGAAATTACCAAAGACCAGTTACCTTAACCTATAGTTCTTTGTGAATTTTGAATGTGATAGTCATGTTTTTCTCCGGACTCACAAAAACTAATTGCTTAATATTATTGTTCATAACAAATGATTGGAAAACCCGAAAGACGATTTTAGACTTGTTTTATCTTGGAGAGTTATAACTTATGATATCTTTTTATGAAATATAACAAGGTATCTATAGTGTATTGGGTCTCTATTATAGTGCATACTTACATTTACACTACATAAGATGCATGCTTATACTTTCAACCCGATTTATGTTGCAGATCTTTATTCTTCTCAATTAGAGCAATCAACATTGAGTTCTTTGAAAGATAAACATGAATTCAAGGGAGTTCAAACTGTATAATTCTACTGGAACCACAACGAATGCAGACAAAGATGTCGCATATCTAGTATGAATTGTTAACTTATTCAATAATGTCTTTAGTTTGCTCTTATATTATGTATGATTAATGTTGGGTTTCAAGCATATTATTTTGCAGAACAGTTTGACTATGACTTTTATATTGAATAACAAGTTTATCCCATGCAAGAGATTTCTCAACAAAATAATGAGTAATTACTTTCATATACGATTGTTAACTCAAGATATACATGTACATGTCTTTGACAAATACAATTATTACATGTATAATTATGGTATATTTGTAATAATGTATATGAAGTAACTCCAACAACTAGTCATGTAGAGCTGAATATGATTTTATTCAGTTCCTATTTTATTCATTACCTTTGATTCGAAAGTCACCTTTTCCTTTCCTTAGAGAGCAAAGTGATCGATTTTAAGTCTTTAATTTTGGTGGCCTAATCCAATAGAGAAGTGGACGTCACCACTCTTCTATTGCTGACAACATTATACCTAAAAAAGAAAAACACACAAAATCAGTCACATATTCCCCCTAGATCATCGAAACATGTGGGTTAGCACGCTCAAAGGGAAGTCGATGAAAAAACTACTCTTAAATAATTGTGAAATGATTTGAGATGAATTGTTGTGTACTTTAATTCATAAAGAAACATGCAATGTTTTGTAAATAACAAACATTTTTATATTATGATTGATATGTATGAATGTATTGACAGCTAAATTGTAACATACCTTTTATAATGTTGTAATCTTTTATGAGAATACATGTAAACAATATGTTTTTTATATTGTGTTTGAATATATAAATGTATTGGTAGAGTTTGAATGAGATAATGTATTGGCAAGATTTAAATGAATAAACATGTTGGTAAGATTTTAAAGAACTAGTGTATTGTAAGGATTTTAATGTATTTTGATAAAAATATGAGATTAACATAAATAATAAATTTGTAAAATTATGTTTGAATTATGAATGTATTGGCAAGGTTTAAATGAATAAATATATTGACAAGCTTTAAAGGAATGAATGTATTGATATTTTTTAAAGTGAACTTTTTATAAAAAATAAGATTTTATGTAAATAAATGATGTTCGTACACCAGAGTGTGCAAACAATAGACGTTCACATAGTCTAATATGCAAACATTAAGACATTCACATAGTTAATTAACCTCTCAATTCGACGGTGTTCGCATACCTGAGTGGCAGAACATTCACGCAATAACTTGACCTCTCAATTCGGTGACATTTGCATATTTCATTGTGAACAACATGACATATGCTCATATGCTGACACCACTGAATTGAGAGGTTAAGTTATTGTAATATGCTAATATCACTGAATTAAGAGGTTAAACAACTGTGCAAATATCCTAATGTTCGCACACTTTGATCGGTCAGAAGGTGCAAAGATTGCAAATAGATCGAATGCACGTTAGCTTTTGTTAGACCAGTCCAAACCATTCTTGATCAAGGCTTGGGCACATTTTTTTTGCATATTTGCTGTCCATAATAGCAAAAGGGTCTGAACGTAAATAACTCCACGTACAAATAAATGCTGCTCCCGTACATTTAGTTGTGATGAAATTTATGTGTTTTCCTCGCGCCATTTCCCAGATAATGCAAGTGTGCCAAACCAGGATTCTGAAATTGGTAAATCAGAAAAATACATAATTTCTCAGCAGAGCTAGCCCCCTCAAAGGGCAGTGCAGCACATGCATTATCACGTTGATCAATTTGAACACTAAAATTTCAGTTAACTGTTCTCAAATTTATTAGAGAACTCATTTGCCAAATTGGCAAAGAAAAACAGTAAACCATGCAAACCAATGAGCTTATTTAGCTGATTTAGCGGGCAAAACATTGTCTGGAAGAACAAGCTCCGGTGGAACTTCACGCACCACCCCCAACATAGAGTCATACTCCTCATCTCGTCGAGCAAATTTCTTCCTCAGCACCTTCTCAAATTCAATCTCATCGAAAGTCTTAGCATTTTCGGATGCATGTACTTGTGCTAAGTTGTAATAGTTGGTAGCTGACTGAGAGATAAAAGCAATCTCCTCTTCAGTAAGTTTCCGGAGGAACTTTGCTGGGTTGCCTCCCCAAACCTGGATTTGGATGACTGAAATTCAGTTACTTGGTCCAAGGAAAAACATTGATGAATCTCCAGGGAAGTACTAATCAGTGTTGCATGACCAACAAAGCTTGATCATCAACTATCAGTATGACTATTTTCCCTCTAAATATAACATCACCTAGATGTATTTAACCATGGCTAGGGAAAATAGTGGGGAAGAAGACGTATAGGCAAACGACTCAATAGTCCATACCCTACTGGATAATTTGTGAAGTGAAAAAGGATGGCAGTACCTCTCCAGATGGAACTCTGGTATTTTGCCTCACAAGTGCCCCAGCGGCAACCATTCCATGTTTCTCAACGACCACCCCATCAAGCAGAGTTGCACCCATTCCAACAAAGGCTTCATCCTCAACAGTACATCCATGCAAAACAGCACTATGACCTACTCATAATATAAAACTTTATTAGTCTTGCTGGGTTAGGCTAGGCCCCTGCAGCCCAAGGAAATAAGCATTTCAATATATATCACATCTACCTGACACTGGGATAACTGAAAATTGAAAAACAAAAACTGAACAAAGGTACTTGCCCACAGTGACATCGTCCCCGATGATAGTAGGTAGGACCTTTCCACTCAGATTGGATTTTGCAACATGCACAAGTGAATTGTCCTGGATATTTGTTCTCGATCCAATGCTGATACTGTTCACATCTCCTGTAACGGTCTCAAATAGTCGATATATGAAGAAATAAATGTAAGTAACAAAAAGTTCAATCATAGAAAGATTTCAGATAGAACTATGAGCAGAATCTGCAACCAGTGAAATGATATCAATTTAGTTTTTACGTCAGCCTATGCACAGAGGAACTATGTCACAGAGATACTACAACTTACCCTCGTGTTGTGTCCGCTTCTATATTACTCTTCATCGAAAACTACACAAAAATGACGTATCCAGTGTCTATTTTGCAGTGTCCTTGTGACAGCAGAGGAAATCTACTAGCTCCTACCATTTAATCATTGTGAATATGCTAATTGAGATTGATTGAGAAACATTTTAGAGAATTCCATCTTATTTGTGTGTACCTTGGCTAAAGAAATGACCACATTTACATGAGCTCACTGACAACGAAAAGCGTGAAAACTGATACCTGGTGGCTGTTGCCACACTGCCACAAAATACATGAACCCGTTTACAGTTAAAGGAATGGAGATGTTGAGACAAGACATATCATATCAGTCCCTCTTATAAAAGCAAAAGACCACTTGGCCCTTGAGAGCAGCTACAGCAGCACAGTATTAGAATGAATTTTTCATATAGTTGGATCCCTTTCCATCTTGACACAAAATGGAAGGAAAATAATTTATGTTGCATAAAATGTATGTTCAAAGTTCTGTTTTTGCACTAAAAATGTTTATAGCATAACCATGCAACAAGTCAAAACAGCATTTGATCTAATACAAGCAGACTCCTTAAACAAAGTTGAATAAATATTCTTCACGTATTCCTTTATAAGTATTCAATTGGATCAAATGCATTAGTCCATCCCGAGTCAAATAATCAGATCACAAGAAATATCCATCCCAACAGGTAAAGGTGGGAAACGGGCTGGGTAGCCCAATGGCCCAAGCCGACCCGGCCTGCCATGGGCCAGGTTTGGGTCAAGGTTTTGGGCTCGGGCCCATTAGCTACCGGGCCAAAACCCGGCCCATTATATACGTGGGCCGGGTCCGGGTCGGCCCACAGGCTACCGGGCTGGCTCAACGGGCCTGGTCTATTTATTAGTTATTAATAATATAAAAAAATTAAAAATAATTATTTGCATAATAACTTGATAACTATTATTATTTACCTAGTTAGTTGCATTAATTTTACAAAATTAGAAAAATAATTAGTTGAGTACATGGAAACTTGTTAATTATTTATTATTTACCTAATTAGTTGCACCTATGTCACACGGACTCTTCTAACAGGGCACCGCACCCGCGTCGCACCTGCACCCAGGCAGGTGACACTTGGACACAACTTTCTTTGTGTTAGGTAAAGTCAACCACACTGAGGTCCATTTCTATCCAAAAGTAGATTCAATTAACCCTAATCAAGTCTATTTTTATCTATATTATATATATATAAATACATAAATACACACAAATACACATAGTGTTAACTTAAAACTGTTAAAAATCATATATATGTATCCTCCCCACACCCAAGTTTTTTTAAAGTGCCGCATCGCTGCATCCGCACCCGCACCTATGTGACATAGAGTTGCACTAATTAGTTGGGTTTGGACTGGGCCAAGTCTGGACCGTCCCGCTTCACATTGGCCCATTGGGCCAATATGCTGGGTCATGGACCGCTCTTCAAACCCGAGCCCATTAAGAATCGGCCATCTCCGGGCCGGGCCACAATTAAAGCCTGGTGGGCCGAGCTCTAAACGGGCCCGATGCCCACCCTTTACCAACAAAAAAGGTGACATGTTAAAATGTATATATATATATATATATATATATATATGTGTGTGTGTGTGTGTGTGTGTGTGTGTGTGTGTGTGTGTATATATTATATGTATATATTTGTTTTTGTAATTTTATTTTTTTATTCCATGCTTTGACCAGTCAAAACTAAGTTGATTGTTGGGCTGACTAGCCGTTGGAGCTAATCCAATGGCTACAATTATAGTTGTTGGACTAGCTCCAAAGGCTCTAAGAGCCCTAGTTCTCGTATATAAAAGGGGTTGAAACCCCTTATTCTTGTGTGCTTCTTGCATGCTCTCATCAATAAAATATTATTATTTTTTTATTCTCGTGTGCCCTTGTGTGGGTTTTGTGAGTGAGCTCCACAGTGAGTTCCTTTTGGTGTTTATTCATCTTTAGGGATTTTGTTGGTAATATTTGAAGACACCCACATTTGTATATGGTATCAGAGCTTGGTGGTGCTAGAGCTCATTGGTGATTCACATCCAAGTGTTCGTGATCGTGGTCGTGCATTTGAAGATTCTTTTCAAATGCTCATGTGATCTGTTAGACTTCTCCGAAATCGGTAATCGGAAAATTACATAGAGGAAAGAGAATGAGGCTGCTACTAATCACGTTTTTCCATAATGGAAAAATCGTGATCTCTTCCGTTTAATATATGAAACAAAACGTAATACATGGTTTTTACAAGTAACCCTAATAAGTTACAAGTATCTGCAAGTATGTCCAATATATGTTGGACATGTTATACAAGAGTAGTTTGGATCCGGATCCAAACTTAAATACAAATACAAATACACGATATTTGCATTGTCTAATAGTCTCCCTCAAGTTGTGCATGATTTTGAATCATGGACAACTTGCTCTTTAGGAACCAAAAACGGCACTTTGTGAGTTCCTTAGTGAACAAATCAACCACTTGGTCTTTTGTTCTAATATAATGAGGCTCAATCTCTTTTTCCTCAATCTTCTGCCTGATGAAATGTTTATCAATCTCAATGTTCTTGGTCTTACTGTGATTAATAGGATTAAGAGATATTTGAATAACACTTTGGTTGTCACAACACAAAGGAAAAAGCAACTAGCAATTGGCTCCTTTAACTCTGTTAACAAATGTCTAGTCCATGTTACTTCTGTTGTAGCAGTAACCATCGCCCTGTATTGGGCTTCTATGCTAGATCTAGCCACTGCCTTCTGTTTTCTACTACTCCAGGAAACAAGATTGGCACCAATGAAAACACCATATCCTGAAACTGATTTTCGATCATCAGGATCTCCGGCCCAGTCTGCATCTGAATAAGCAATGATGTCATGAGCAGTATTTAGGGATCTGCTTTTGGTGTAAAAAAGTCCATCTCCAACAGTACTCTTCAAGTATCTCAGTATCCTTTTTACTGCATCCATGTGTCCCGTCCTTGGCTCATGCATGAATTGAGAAGCTTGATTGACTGAATATGTGATATCAGATCTGGTAAATGTAAGATACTGAAGCATTCCTAGGGATGGCAGTGGGGCGGGGCGGGGGACAAGGTTTCCACCCCCGCCCCGCCTCAAAATTTTATCCTCCACCCCCGCCCCGCCTCCGCGACGGGGATGGATTTTATCCTCCACCCCCGCCTCCATCCCCGTTTCATACCCTTCATCCCCGGTCCAAACGGGGATGAGGCGGGGCGGGGCGGGGATATTGCGGGGAAAAGTGGTCGGGGCGGGGATGAGGCGGGCATCGTGGCGGGGACGGGGCGGGGAAAAGTGCACGTCCACCCCCGCCCTGCCTCCGCGGCGGGGGTGGATTTTATCCTCCACCCCCGCCTCCATCCCCGTTTCATACCCTTCATCCCCGGTCCAAACGGGGCGAGGCGGGGCGGGGCCCCGCTTTCCCCCGGTCCACTGCCATCCCTAAGCATTCCCACTAAACTCCTATATTTGGTTGGATCATGATACAAGTCTCTGTCTTGCGTACTTAATTTATGGTTAAACACACTAGGAATAGCAAGAGGTTTGTAATCCTTCATTCCAGCCTTTTCTAACAGATCCAGGGTGTATTTATGTTGGGTCAAAATAAGCTTATTTTCGTGATTATCCAACTCTACTCCAAGAAAGTACCGAAGGTTTTCAAGGTCCTTCATTTTGAATCTTTGGCTTAGAAGATCTTTAGTCTCTTGAACATGGTTCTCACTACTTGTAATAATTATATCATCAACATATATCAACAAGAAGGTAGTAAACTCCTTACCTCGAAAAATAAAAAGAGAATGATCCAATTGTGATCGATAAAAACCATGCCTTTGAATTTCTAGGGAGAAACTCTCAAACCAAGATCGAGACGCTTGTTTCAGGCCATAGAGTGCTCGATTTAATCTGTAGACATACTCCTTTGAATCTCCTTCTGTATATCCTGGCGGTTGTTCCATGTATACTTCTTCCTTCAAATCCCCATGAAGGCATTCTTCGCATCTAGCTGGCTTATTCTCCAACCATAATCTACAGTCAATGAAAGAACAATGTGAATTGTGTCCATTTTCATGACTGGACTAAAAGTTTCATCATAATCCTGTCCAAATTCTTGGGTGAATCCCTTTGCTACGAGACGAGCTTTGTATCGGTCAACATTCCCATCCGGTTTGTATTTGATCTTCTAAACCCATCGCAACCCAACAACATTTTTATCTGAAGGTCGAGGAACAATTGTCCATGTTTGACATTGGTACAAAGTTTTCATCTCTTCATTCATGGCTTGAATCTATTTTTTGGAGTTAATAGCTTGATGAAAATGTCTAGGCTCGGTCTCTTTCTCAATCTGTGACAAAAATAACTGAAAATCCATGGTGAAATTCTCATAACTAACCCACATTTCAATAGGATGTCGGGCTCTTTCTGATCGTCTGATCGGGAGTGCCACTGTATTAGAAACTGGAGAAGTGGTGTCATTGGGTGAATGAGATGTAAGAGCTTCTTGTTCAATATCATTCGGGGTCAAGAGGGAGCCTCTCTCTCTTCTCCTATAAGCCTGCCCAACAAACTTATTAATCTCTAGAGGATTTTCTATTTCAAGTTACTGCATTCCACTGTTTCCATCTTGACAGGATATCCCTTGAGCGCAGGAGGAAGAGCACTCGTTTGTTTAAGGAAAAAGCTCTGCACTGAGCCATGGATTATAAAAAAGCGCATTCATATTGGTTTGGGCAGAAACATGTTCTCCATCTCCAAAATCATTTTCATTAAAAGCTACATTTCTAGATATCTTGATTCGCCTGCTGTCAGGATCATAACATTTGTACCCTTTATGATGATCTGCATATCCAACAAATCTGCACTTTGATGCCTTAGCCTGAAATTTGTTTCGCATAGAAGAGTCAATATGAACATAACACAAGCAGCAAAAAAAATTAGTTCATCATAATTAGGATGCTTCCCAAATAAAACGAAATAAAGTGATTTATTTTCTAAAATCTTCATGAGCAGGCGATTAATAATGTGAACACCAGAATGAAAAGCCCATGTCCATAATCCTATGGGAACACGACTTCTGTGCATCATGCTCATAACGCTCTCCACAATATGATGGTGTTTCCGTTCTGCAACTCCATTCTGTTGAGGCGTATGCAGGCAAGATACTCTACGACTTATTCCACTATCTTGGAGGTAATTGATAAATTCCCTAGAGGAGTATTCCCCACCACCACCACCACCACCACATTGGAAATGTAAAATATTACAAGAAAAATGAGTTTTAATAAACGCATGAAAACAACGAAAAATAGAGAAGACTTCCGATTTATTCTTCATGAAATATATCCAAGTGAAATGAGAGAAATTATCAATAAAAATAACATAATATCTGCTGCCAGAATTAGAGGAATCAGGGGTTGGTCCCCACATATCAGAACAAACAATTTCAAAAGGCCTTGAAGCTCTCTCATTTATTGAATGAAAAGGATGAATATGACTCTTACACAGTTGACAACTGGAACATATTTTATCATCTGATCTAGGATTCAAGCTAGATTCAAGAATAAGCCCATTAGATACCAGTCGTTCAACAAAGACTCGACCACAATGACCAAGACGTGAATGCCAAAAATCAGGCTCATTACATTTATTTGAAGGTTGCAAACTAAACACACGAATACTCTTTGACGACATAGACTGAGGAGAGGGCTTCAAGGTAGGTGACACAAGTAGAAGGATCCTCCTGGAAGACATACATATTTTCCTGGCGTTCCCCTTCTTCGAACGTCTTCTTCGTTTGTAGATCCTTGACATAAACAAAAGATGAAGTAAATTCAACGGAAGAATTGGTATGATCAACAAGCTTAGAAATATAAACGATATTTTTTTTAATATCTGGGGCATGAAGGACATTGAAAAGATGAAGTGGAGATTTAGGCAAGGGAATAGAAGCATTTCCAATGTGAGTGATGGGATGGTGTGACCCATCTCCAGTGAAGATGTTACTTTTTCCAAAATAGGGGGTTAAAGTAGAGAATTTACCCGCATTACCTGTGACATGAGTAGCTGCCCCTAATCAATGTACCACACTCCTTTATCATCGCGCTTCAGATCAAGTTCAAACAACGTGGCCAAGAGAAGCTCTTTCACATCCCCACCAAACTTTGAAGAGTTCTCCTTTCGTCCTGAGGAGCTCTCACCCTTTTGGAACTTTCCTTTGTTATGTGGATTGTGCCAACAATTGGCTTTGATGTGACCTCGCTTGTTACAGAGGTAACATGTGGTTACATTTTTCACATTATAAATAGGTGTAGCATTCGGGGTAGGCAGTAACCCACACCCCCCTGGAGTACCTCGTCCTCGTCCTCTGCCGCCACCAAAATTACTATCCCCACGTCCCTGACCAAAAGAAATGCCAGTAGCAAGAACCTTTCCATCAGTCTCATGTGACATCCCCTTCAAAGTCATCTCATATTGAAGTAGTTTTGCTTGCAAGTCCTCAAATGTTGGTAAGTCGGGTAAACATAGCAATGAAATCGAAAGGACATGAAATTCCGATCCCAATCCATTCAAGGTTTGCCTGACTTTGTCTTTATCTGCCACTTCATACCCTACAATGGCTAGTTGATCACTGATGCTCTTAACCTTGTTCAAGTACTCCATGATAGACATGAAGCCCTTAGTCAGGAGTTGAAATTCACGTTGAAGAAAGGAAATTCTAGCCTCTGATATCTGAGAGTATGTCTTCACTAGCCTGTCCCATAATTCTTTTGTTGAACACTCGTCTGGAATTCCCACCAATACTTCTTGAGAGATAGTAGAGATAATAAAAGCAATTGTAGCTTGATCACGCTTTATCCAATTCTCGTATTGGTGATTTGGAATTTGTTGTATAAAATCAGCCTCATTTTCAGCCTTAGTTTCTTGTATGATAAATTTTGGAGGAGCTGGAATTGATCCATTTAGATGTCCAGAGAGACCTTGACTTTTAATGAATGGAAGAATTTGTCTTTTTCCAAATCAAGAAATTTGAATTGGTAAGAGAAGAAGAATCCATGACTTAAAATTTTGGCGTGTGCAATTAATATGTAAAATTTTCACAGATCACGATGCAACAAAATAAGACTCGTCTCCTCTTTTTTTTAACAGGAGAAAGCTCAAGTATTCAACGTGAATGTAAAATGTCAAATCTGATACACAAATCTAATCTGATTTCATCAAGTGAAAATTATGAAAATTTTATATGTGAAATTGCACACAACAGTAATGAATACAAAAACAGATGAGACTGAGAATTAAGGAAAAAACAGATCTGAAAATGTCAGACTGCAGATATGATTCTAACCAGCCGTCAGATCTGATGCACAGATCTGGGAAAGACCGTGAGGTATCAGATCTGATACACAGATCCGGTGAACAAACCCAATATGTAGAGATCAACGTGAATGAAATCCCAAATCAGTTTCAGGAAATAAGAAAAAGGATGTCGTGAAACTGATTTGACGCAAACCCAAATCAGTTTCAGGAAAAAGAATGTCATGAAACTGATTTGACGCAAACCCAAATCAGTTTCAGGAAATAAGGATGTCGTGAAACTGATTTGACACAAACCCAAATCAGTTTCAGGAAAAAGAAGGCAGAAAAATAGTAGTCAGACATCAGATCTGATACACAGATCAGATCTTAATGAAAAGGTTATAAGAATAAGAATCTAGGGAAGAAGAAATAGAAAACAGAATATTAAAGATGGATGCAGAATGAAAAGGACACAGAACAGTAGAAGATTAGAGAGAAGATAAGAAAGGAAATAAGATCTCTTAGAGACACACCTGCTGGAAAAACTTTCAGCCCTCGGATCAGACTTACTCTGATACCATGTTAGACTTCTCCAAAATCGGTAATCAGGAAACTGCAGAGAGGAAAGAGAATGAGGCTGCTACTAATCACATTTTTCCATAATAGAAAAATCGTGATCTCTTCCTTTTTAATATATGAAACAAAACCTAATACATGGTTTTTACAAGTAACCCTAATAAGTTACAAGTATTTACAAGTATGTCCAATATATGCTATACATGTTACACAAGAGTAATTTGGATCCGGATCCAAACTTAAATACAAATACAAATACACGATATCTGCCCTGTCTAATATGATCCATTGTGGTGCCTCTTCTCCATTTTGTGGCAGAGTGTTTGTGCCTCTCTTTCTTCACTTTTCACATCATTCTCTCTCTCTCTCTTTATTTCTCTCTTTATCCCTTGTAAAAATGGATGACAAAGTTAATGTCACCGTCATCCTCATTAAACTCAAAGATTCTAACTATGTAACATGGTCGTTAATTATAAAGCACAATATTTGAGGAAAAGGGTTATCTGGACTAGTGGATGGTTCTGAACCGAAACCTAAACTAATTCTCACTAAGGTAGAGAATGAGAACGAAGTACTTTTTACAAAGAGATAAAATTAAGGCCATAGCCACTTATGAGAAAAAGTTGAAGGAATGAAGGATGGGACATGCCAAAATCATGTCTTGGCTTATTAATAGTGTAGATATCTAAAAATGCTCTAGTTCCGCTAAGTTTGAACATGCAAACATGGCGTGACAATACCTCTAAAAGATGTATTCCCTTAAGAATATTGCACATGTGTTCAATTTACAAGATAAAATTCAAACTATGGTCCAAGGAAAGAGAAATATTAGAGAATAGTTTAATGAATTATCCGATCTTTGAAAAGAGTTGACTCTTCTAGAACCAAAATGGCATTGCCCTGAAGATATTGAACTCTGCAAAAAACAAATGTATGTGGAGCACTTCTATAAATTCATTAATGGTTTAAGACTAGAATTTGAGTCCACCAAATCAACTCTCTTAAATAGAGGAAAAATTTCCTCTATTGTTGAAACTATTGAAAAATTGAGTATGAAGGAGAATAGGCTTAAAAACCATACTGCAAAAAATGAGGATGACTCAGTCATAGCCACTTCTAGATCGGAAAACTACATGCATACTTACAAGCCACCTTATTATGGAAGACAAGGCAATGAGTAATAAAAAATAATAATTTGCCATTATTGTCGTGAATTGGGACACATCAAGCTTCAATGTCCTAAATTGAGAAAGAGTTATGAGAAGAAGGTTGTCTCGGTTAGTTTTGCACAAGAGTTGAATGACACTGCTCCAACTCAAGACTCATCCATTGAAAACATGTCTTTGGCTTAACTTGTGGAATCCCTTCAACCTTTCTTCAAAGGAGCATCTTCATCTACTGGAGCCGTTGTTTCATCCTTCTCCATTCTCGGTAAATCTCCTTGGCTTCTTGACTTTGGTGTTTCATTTCATATGACACCTAATGATGATATTTTATTTGAATATTATACTAACTCAAGCGAGTTTAATGTGTTTATTGTTGATGGTACATCTCTTGAGATAAAAAGAACATAGAATTTCAAAAGCTCTTTTCAAAACTCAAAGAAATTTACTATTCCAAAAATTAGACATTTTTAAATTGAATTTAAATATTTTATCAGTTTATCAAATATATGATCATGAATATAACGTCTCCTTCTCCTCTGATGGCTGTTGGGTGTAAGGTCGCCAGTCAGGGAAGCTGATTAAGGAAGGCCATAGGAAAGGAGCCCTATATTACATAGATTTTTTAAAAATACCCAAGAAGACTTTTTGTTATAACATTCAGAAAATAGATTTGAATTTATGGCATAAAAGACTTGGTCATCCTAATGTATTCAAAATTCAATATTTTTCAAGTTTGGAAAAATTTTATAAATCTTAAAATTTTACTTGTAAAGACAATATTCTTGGGAAAATGAAGAGATTACCATTTCAAGAAAGAACTTTTGTTGCTTCTACACCGCTTGAGTTAATGCATTCAGATGTGTGGGGCTAGGCACCAACTATATCAAAGGGTGGTTTACTATGTAATTTTTGTTGATGATTTCTCTAAGCATACTTAGTGTCACGGGCTGGGAAGCGAAGGCCCCCGTGACGTAGCTTTGGGCAATCACACATCGAAGGCAGGCCTTTTAAGCGCAGAAGCAACGCACAACACACGCGCACGAGCGGAAGCAAGAGTACGCGTATGCACAAGCACAAAAGAGAGAGAGAGATGCAAAAAGCTTCTTTATAGATACTTGAAAGCAAAGTACATCAAGAGGGGAAGAGAGGATCTGAATACACGGGGTACTTAGGCCGTAAGGCCTTGTGGGGCACTCTAGAGTGCCAAAGAGGTATACACATCAGAGCAAAAAGGTGAAAAACATGGCGGTCCGGAACACGCTCCCCCGCCTAAGTTGGCGTCGTCCTCGACGCCAATTGTTCATGGTAGTCTTCTACAAGCTATCGATGCTGAAACATGCTGCTGGCTTTCTCCCAGGTGGCTTCACATTCTGGCAATCCCTTCCACTGCACTAAGTACTTTTTGACTTCCCCTAGATAGTTGTTGGAATGGTTGAGGATGATATCTGGATCTCTGCCTGGTACACTAACTGTTGAAGGAGCTCGCTGCGGAATCGGAGCACGTTGAGGCATGCTCCGTTGAGGATCTCCTTCATCTTCGTGGAATGGCTTCAGGTTGCATATATGGAATACCGGGTGCACTTGAAAGTTTGCTGGCAAGTCCAGCCGGTACGCCAAGTTTCCCACACGGTTGATAATGGTGAAGGGGCCATCATACTTGCGAATAAGGCCTCGGTGGTGGCCCCGAAAGATAGCTGTGCAGTCAGGAAAGAGCTTGGCCAACACTTTGTCTCCAACTCGAAAGTCTGCTGGGCGACGCTTCTCATCTGCCCATTTCTTCATGCGCTTGGTTGCCTTGTTTAGATATGCCTTCGCCAACTCTGTCTGATCTTGCCAGTTCCTGACAAACTGGTATGCATAAGGTGCTTTTCCACGTCCTCGCACAGCAAGGGAGTGTGGAGTCTACGGCTGTTGTTCTGTTGCGACTTCAAATGGACTATGGCCGGATGACTCGCTCTTTTGAAGGTTGTAGCAGAATTGAGCCGCATCAAGTAAATCAACCCAATCCCTTTGGTTGGCACTAACAAAGTGTCGCAGGTATTCCTCCAGCATGTCGTTTATTCTCTCTGTCTGTCCGTCGGTTTGGGGGTGGAAACTTGTGCTGAAATGCAAGTTCGTCCCCATTAAGCGAAACACTTCTCGCCAAAACTTGCCAGTGAAGCGTGCATCACGATCACTGACGATGCTCTCTGAAATTCCCCAATGCTTAATTACGTTCCGCACGAATAACTTTGCAGTATTAGCGGCTGAGCAGGTGGCCGGGGCAGGCACGAAGATAGCATACTTCGAGAACCTATCCACAACCACATAAATCGAACTGTAACCTTGTGCTTTCGGCAAGCTTACAATGAAGTCCATGGTTATGCACTCCCACGGGCGACTTGGCACAGGTAGAGGCTCCAGTAGTCCACCGGGTCTCTGATTGATGGGCTTGTCTTGTTGGCAAATCAAGCAAGTCCGCACATAGGCATCTACGTCATCGCGCATCTGCGGCCAATAAAATGCATGTTCCAACAATGCCAAGGTCCTCTGTTGTCTTGAGTGACCTGCCCAAGTAGTATCATGGCACTCCTGCATCAAGCGCCTCCTCAAGGTATCTTGTCGCGGAATATATAGACGATCGCCCGCAGCGCGGAGCAAACCATCCTCTAACCAGAATCTCCGCGTCTTTCCTTCCTTTACCAATGCAATCAATTGTTGAGCCATTGGATCACTTTTCGAAGTTTCTCGCACTTGTTCAAGGAGATCGCTCGTCGGTTGGCTCACACTGCCCTCCCAAGCGAGCAAAGCTGCAAGTTCCGCCTTTCGACTCAAGGCGTCGGCCACAACATTGGTCCTGCCTAGATTGTACTCAAGGACCATATCGAATTCTGCCAAGAAATCCTGCCAACGTGCTTGCCTTGGACTCAGCTTCTTCTGAGTTTGGAAGTAGCTTGTCGCAACATTGTCAGTGCGCATAACGAATTGTGATCCCAAGAGATAGTGTCTCCATGTGCGGAGACAATGCACGACCGCCAACATCTCGCGCTCGTGCACCGTGTATCGACGTTCAGCGTCGTTCAACTTCTTGCTTTCAAATGCGATGGGATGTCTTTCTTGGAGCAACACCCCACCAATAGCAAAGTCAGATGCATCGGTCTGCACTTCAAAGGGTTGCCAACAGTCAGGCAACTTCAGCACTGGCTCCCTTGTCAAGGCATGTTCTAACCCATCAAAAGCCTTCTGGCAGGCATCAGACCATAGCCATGGTCTATCTTTCTTCAACAGATATGTGAGTGCAGCCGCAATCTGCGAGTATCCCTTGATGAAGCGTCGGTAATAATTTGCAAGCCCCAAGAAAGAGCGCAACTCAGGAACCTTAGAGGGCGGCTCCCATGCTTGAATAGCTTCAATCTTCTTGTGGTCCATTTTGAGAGTGCCTCCTCCAACAATATGCCCCAGAAAATGGACTTCCTTTTGACCGAATAGGCACTTCTCTCGCTTGACATACAATTCGTGGTCCTTCAAAGTCTGAAACACAATCTGAAGGTGCTGAACATGCTGCTCCATCGAGTCGCTATACACCACTATGTCGTCCAAATAGACGACGACAAACTTGTCAAGGTGCGGGTAGAAGATCTTATTCATTAGGGTCGAAAAGGTAGCAGGCGCATTCGTCAAGCCAAAGGGCATGACAAGGAATTCGAACGCCCCATATCGCGTTACACAAGTAGTCTTTGCCTCATCCCCTTCTGCAACTCTCACTTGCCAGTAGCCCGATCTCAAATCCAACTTAGAGAAGACCTTCGCCTTTCCAAGTTGATCAAACAAGTCTGCGATCAAAGGAAGCGGGTAGTTGTTCTTCACCGTCATTTTGTTCAGTGCCCTATAGTCGACGCACAACCGCTTCGACCCATCGTGCTTTGCTTGAAAGAGCACGGGCGCTCCAAAATGAGCTTTGGATGGTTGGATGATTCCTGCTTCGAGCATATCATCCAATTGTCTGCGTAATTCATGCAGCTCAGGAATTGCCATGCGATAAGGAGCCATTGCGGGTGGCCGTGCACCCGGTATTAATTCAATCTGATGATCTACCTCGTGCCTCGGAGGTAGCTTCTTCGGCATCTCGGCGGGCATAACATCACCGAACTCCTTTAATACTGGCGCTAAGGCCTCTGAGACATCCGCGACTTTTTCTACCTCATCTGTAGCCCGGATTGTGACAAGAAAAGTCTCATCACCACTTTTCATGCCTCTCTTCAACTGGAGCGCAGACACCAAACGCTCACAAGGCTTTTCTGTCATCGCAGTAACCATGCAGGGCTGACTCTCACTCTCAAAGCTGACAACGTTGAGGTGGGGCATCGGCACTGCCTTGTTGCTTCTCAAGAATTCCATCCCGAGGATGACTTTAAAATCATCCATGGGCGCGACTGATAGCGCGATCCTTCCTGACCAGTTGTGGATCCGCACTAGTACATCCCGAGCAACGCCATAGATGGCTTTAACCTCTGAATTAACCGCTTTCATGCGGCTCCCTTTTTGTTCCCACTGTAATCCCAACCGTTCTGCTTCTTCACGCGAGATGAAATTGTGCGTGGCACCCGTGTCTACCAATGCCTTGGTAAGTCTTCTGTTGAGCAAAAGTTCCAAATACATCAATTCTTTGCATACCATCGGTTCCACACTGGTTGCGACCTTTACGGCATTCATCATCTGCATTGCGCCAACTGTTGGCGCTTCTGCAAGTTGATCATCTTCCTCACCCTGAACAGCATTCGCAACTCGGGGTGCGCGGTTATCTCCATTCCCTTGACCGCGGTTTCTATTGGGACATGTATCCTGCCAATGATCCCCATGGCAGATGCGACAGTCGCGGCGGCGATAATTACCGCCTTGGAAGTTATTCCAATTCTGATTATTATTTTGGCCATCTTGACGGCCATGATTCTGCTGGTTTCCCCAACCAGCATTTTGTCCTTGGTCATTTCTCCGATTGTCCCTTCGGTTGTTGCGATCATTTCCCTGCTGTCTGCCTTGAAATGCAGGGTCATTCCTATCCAGCTCGGCAAGTTTCTCTGCAACCGCAAGCGCCTCAGCTAGTGTTGTGGGGTCATGCCGGATAAGTTCTTGGTTTGCCCATCCTTGCAACCCGTTGCCAAAGTAAAACAACCGATCCTCATCATCCATTCTCTCCACTTCCAACATTATCGAAGAGAATGCCTTGACGTAGTCATGTACTGACCCTGTCTGTTTCAATGCCAATAACCTTTTGCGGGCCATTTTCTCTTGATTTTTAGGTAGAAAGTAGTCTCGCATTTCCTTCTGGAGGTCTTCCCATGAGGTTATAGCAACCAATCCCCGTCGAACATCACCTAAGCGACATCTCCACCAAAGGGTCGCTTCATCCGCAAAGTACATTGTTGCGGTAAGCAGCCTATCTGCGTCCTCTTCTATCCTCGCAGCTTCTAAAAATTGGTCCATCTCGTAGATAAAATTCTCGAGATCCTTTGAGTGCCGCGTGCCTTTATACTTTGCGGGCTCAGGTAGCCTGTAACGTGGTCTCTCCACATATGTCGCAACACCGCCAGCCGGGGCAGTTCTCAACTGCCGCTCTAACTGTTCATTCTTTCGTCGAACAACATCCAATTCAGCAGCCATGATGTTGAACCGACCCAACAAATCATCAAATCTGGTGGAAAAGTCCTCCACCGAGTAGTTAAGTTTAGTGGCAAGACTTTCCACCGAGTCTTCCACTCCCTCTACTGTTGTCTTGATCTCTGTATTGAGATCTCTGAAAGCAACACAAGTTCCATTAACCAACTTCTCCATTTTGGTCACTGACCCAGTCAGCTCCGCCACATCGCGCGAGATGGCTGACACCCGATCATCGGCCATGAAGTCCTCTTCAGCAGGAACCACACTGCTTGAAGGAGTCATGGCAATCTTCTTCGGCGCCATTGTCACTCCCAATGTCGACAAGGCTCTGGTACCAACTTGTCACGGGCTGGGAAGCGAAGGCCCCCGTGACGTAGCTTCGGGCAATCACACACCGAAGGCAGGCCTTTTAAGCGCACAAGCAACGCACAACACACGCGCACGAGCGGAAGCAAGAGTACGCGTATGCACAAGCACAAGAGAGAGAGAGAGATGCAAAAAGCTTCTTTATAGATACTTGAAAGCAAATTACATCAAGAGGGGAAGAGAGGGTCCGAATACACGGGGTACTTAGGCCGTAAGGCCTTGTGGGGCACTCTAGAGTGCCAAAGAGGTATACACATCAGAGCAAAAAAGTGAAAAACATGGCGGTCTGGAACACTTAGGATCTATTTTCTTAAACATAAATTTTAAGTTTTTTGGCATTTTCAAATATTTTACAACTTAGTCAAAAATAAATTTAAAAATGATATTTCTAGCTTTCGTACTGATTCAGGGGGATAGTTTGTATCAAAAGAAATTTAAAGATTATCTAAACCTTCATGGCATCACACACCAAAGATCTTGTTCTCGCACACCACAGCAAAATGGTTTGAAAATAAATTTAAAGTTCAAACTAGAAAGTCATCTAGAATTTCAAAACTACCTGAAAAGTTTGTGACCTATGATTCTTTTTCACCTAATTCCAAAGCTTTTATTGCCTTAATCCATTCATATATTGAATCCTCAACCTATGCTCAAGCCAAAGAACATTCTGAGTGAGTAGAAGCCATTAGAATAGAGTTAGAATTCTGCCTTTGAGAAAGCTAAGACCTAGTGATGCAGTGCATCTAGACCAATCTGGATGTACGCGAGGAGCGGGACCCAATCCAGATTGCCATGCCCATGACCCCCAAGCCAAAAATGCCCAATTTGGGTCCAAATGGGGTCTAGGGGCAAAATTGTCATTTCACATTTTAATTTTTTTGAGAATTTTGATCACTCATATCTCATAAACTATTTGTGTTATTTAGTTTCCAAATTATGTTATATTTAAATTTTAAGTTGTAATTTTTATTTTTATTTTTTATAAGAGTTGGATTCTACGAATCTGGATAGTTCTAGACTTTTAGTACCTTGTAAGATCCATTTTGTGGTACTAGAGGGTGTGAGCCTTGAGAGGTGGCCAACCATGGGTTAGTCACCTCTCTTCAAACCCCATTGGGCTGGAAAAGAAGTGTTGCCCAAGCTTGCCAGCCCCTTCTCCTTTGGTGGCTCTCCATTGGCCAACCAAGAGGAGAATGGGACAAAAAAATTCAAAGAATGGCTCCTCATTGACCATCAAGGAGGTGGCCTCCCTTGTGGCCAATGAGAGGCCATGCTACAACTCCACATTTAAAACCATTCCAGCAAAAAAAGAAAAGGGACTTTTGTTTATTTTGAAAAAATTCTGGAAAAGGGGAAAGGAAAAATAGAGAGGAAAAGAACGAGGTTTGGGAGAGATTTTGTGAACTTGTGGGTGAACTTGGAGAAGAAAGGAACTTGAATGCTTTGTTGCAAACTGTGATTGGGCTTTGGAGTTATTCTTGGAGACGTCCACACTTGAAGGAACCGAGTGGGACGTCCTTTATTTGGAAGTCTTTGCTGGACGTGAAGGATGCCCTACCTTGTCGTGTTTGCTGCTGTTTGGAACCCTGGCGTTGGAATCTTGCTGCACTTCACTTGGAGCTTGGTGTGAAGACCAACTGGTGTGGCATCTAGGAAGAAGTTGGGTGCCTATGTAACCGGGACATGACACTTAGGGTGCCGAAACTGTGTCAACACTTAGGGTGTTGTACTTGTGTCTACACGGGTACTGGTACCTGGACAAGGATATGAATGCTTTGAACCTCACCGAGGACATGGCATTGGATAGAAATGATTGGAGGAGAAGGATTCATGTGGAAGACCCAGAATGATTTTCTTTTTTGGTTCATATCGCCGACCCCAATTGTTTTGGGATGAAGGCGTAGTTGTTGTTGTTGTTGTTGTTGTATATAATATATATTTTTTAGTATATATTTAGCCATGTCCCCACCCACATTTTTTGGAATTGCCGTGTCATACCCGTACCCAGGTGACATAGCTGGGTGCAAAGTGCACCAGTTATTATTTGTGAACCTTGCAACTGGTGGCTGGGACGTGAAGCAGGCCCTTGCTAAACCGAGCCGGACAAGATCCCTATCATGGTGGACAGTTGTCGTTGAACCGTAATGTGTGGCTACATATTTTAATAGATACACTTTGCAACCTGATATATATTTCTATATTCCGTTCATTGATGCATGCATAATCGTAGTGTGTGAAAGAAAAATCACAATTGTTGTTCCTGCAAAGAAAAATGAATCTCTGTTTTACTGAAATTGTTAGCATGCTCCAAATTGGTACTATCTTTGCTTGAATTTTCTGTTTGGGAAAATCAAATCTAAAGTCTTTTTTCTGTTTCATCAACATCGTTAGCTGGACTCTGACTGAATTCATTTTGTGTGATCTGAACTTGCCCCAGCAACCTGATTTGTTCCCTGTTGCATCATGTTTAACTGTTGTTCTGTTGACTGATCCATGTTCCAATATATACCGCGCGATTGAAACTCTCAACGTGCCTTCACATTCGAGGTTGTATTGTGTTGCTTGGCGAGCTGTCTCAATTTTAGTTTTGTTACCTGCTGGGCATCATACACGCTCTGGGTTGGTTTGGAACGGCCACGCTGAACCAGTCCAGCATCAGCCAGTCCCTCCATTAGCCGGTGTGATACTGGACATTGATTTTTCGTGTTTTTTTTTGCTTAAGAATTCGAATCTGTCCATGTTTAGACTGCATATGTGCGTGTGCACTTACCTGTTTTCATTCGTAAAATTTGGAACCATCTTTGATTATCAGACCTGTTAACATAGTCTGCCAAACTGCATTTATTGATTATCTTTTTTTTTCTAATCAGTATTTGCCGTCTTAGCTTGTTGATTGTATCACTTTTTAAATTTCTGTGGCAAATCAGATTGTTTTGTGGACAACTATTGAAGTGCATTTTATCTTGATTCTTGGCGTTTGGTGGAAGTTGGAGAAGGTTATATTTGGAGTGTTTTGCTGCAAGTTGCATCGTACTCGTTATCTATATATGTACATATATATCGTGCAAACTACCTATACTCGATCTGATTTGTATTTATCCATCAAATCTGAATTTGTTTTAAAAAATTATATCCTGTTTTGAGACCAAATCGCTTCCGCATTCAAATTTGATATTTAGGCGCGTTTGCGAACCAACCCCAAGTAGTCAGTGGCATCACATGGACTATTCAAGACATTCCACATGCAAAGAAACGTATAGGTTGTAGATGAATATATTAGGTGAAAACCAAGAGTGATGGAACATTTGAAAAATACAAAGCCAGATTAGACTATGAAGAAACTTTTTGTCCAATTGCTAGGATGACCACTGTTAGAACTTTAGTAGGCTTAGATTCTGTTAGAAAATGACCTATGTACCAAATGGATGTCAAAAATGCATTTCTTAATGAAACCCTAGTTGGAGAAGCTTATATAGAAGCACTATCGGGGATAACTATTCTCAAGAGAAAAGTTCTTCATTTGAACAAAGCTCTCTGTAAACTTAGGAAAGCACCGAAAGCTTGGCATGATAGGTTTAGTCATGTTATGCTTTATATTGGATTTCAATCATGTTTGACTGACACAACATTGTTAAGACTTCTGATGCAAGTATCATCATCCTTCTCCTCTATGTGGATGATCTAATTTTACCGAAGGAGACAAACAGAGAGATGAAAATATTAAATAACTTCTTTAAAACTACTTTGAAATGACTGATTTGAGTTTTTTAAAATACTTAAGAATTAAAGTTGCTTACTCTCTTAGGGGTTATCTAATGTCTCAGTCCAAATTTGTTTTTGATATTGTCTTCAGATCTGAAATCACATATGATAAGAAAGTTGATACTCCGAAAGTAGTCAATGATAAAATGATCATTCAAGGTTGTCACTAGGAGATGATTCCATGTTGTAGACGTTACTAGATCTAGGACCCAAGTCTACAACCTCGGTAGATTGCATAACTCTTTGAAACCAAAAACTCGAGAATCCCGCCCAGACCTAGCTGCCAACATTGACAAGGGACTATACTAGAAAATGATGCCCTACAACTTTGAAGTTGTGCAGCAACACCCCAGCCTGCCGGTGAGAGGTCACCTAAATTCAAGAACCCCATCTATCTCAGGTGACTCTTCAACTATCACATACTCAACCTACATAAATTTTTGGTCATCATTATTCCAGCTTCTGGCAGCCCCAATCACCTACACTCTGGTAGCCTTATGCAATTTTCAGCAGCAGCAAGGCTTAATAGAGACAACTCTAATGCAAATCATCATGTGACCTAGTAACTCTAGGCAAGATTGTCCCTCAGATTTTCTGCAATCTTCACCAAAAGCAAAAGCCGCACTAAGACTGTTTGCCTCCATTTTTTCTAGCCCCCCAATTTGACCATTGTGCTTTTAGTTTTGGTTGAATAATTGTTTGGAAAGATAAAGATAAGGCTCCAAATTGCTTTCCTTCTCTCATTGACTGGTAATCAATGCTATATAATTAAATTTTCTTAGGCCAGAGCTATAAAAAAGGTAAAGGATAAGAAAAGGACAAGATGTAAGCTTTCATCAAGTCTTTCTTGTGAAAGGATACTAGTTGAACTTAAATACCACACAGTTTCAAAATACAACAATCTCTATACTAAAAAAAACTGAAAATGATTGTTTTAATGATACATACAAAATCAAGATGGCAACATTTCAAGATTACGGCATACCTCTCAAAACACAGCCATACCAAATGGATGATGATGGCCCCACTTGTACGTCTCCAATCACTGAAGCACTTGGAGCAACAAATGCTTCTTTATGAACACTTGGGACTTTGTCAAAGATATTCATGAGTGTCCGGTGCCTTGATACTATAATCATTTGAAAATTAAACAAATTAGAACATTTCTTAACATTGAATGGTTAGTCACTTTTTTTTTGGATCAACAGAAATGCAGAACCTCAGAGAATTGCATAGCAGATACTTTGAACATTTACAATTGCATGTGACGCTTCTCACAAGAAACAAAACAAAATCAAAGAAATGTGTCTTAAGAAAACAAATATTTTCCTTCATAGTTAAAAAACAGTACAAATTTGTCATTAAAAAACATGCATTTTGTATGTGGCACACAAAGAGATTGATTAGGGCAATGGCTACTTAGAAAAATTAAAAAGATAAAACAAGAGAAAAATCAAAAGAGAAAATCCAAAATCATAAGATTCATGATGCTAAATATTTGTCATAGGGCCCTAGCATCAACACATAGACATGTCAAGATTTAAGAATACAAGTAATGGAAAAAAAATGAGCAAATCAGGCAAAGCTACATCTATTAGTCAAACATGAGAATATATAGGCAATTGCATAGATATATAGGAAGTTATAACAGGCACATAGAACCTGAGGCATCAATGGGAAATGATAGTTCATGAATTACTCATCTAATTGAGTAATTGAATTACATTTGATCCAGATCCAATGTAAACAAGAGGACACCAGAAAACCCAAAAGCCCAAAGGTGGTTCAGTATCTGACAGGATAGTTTCAGACAATAGTCCAGTATTTACTGGGATAACAAGATATGCCAGGTTCCTATGTTAAGATTTTGAAGATGATGTCTAAAGAAAGAGTTTAGTACAACAGTTATATTCTGAAGAAATGAAATACAAGGTCTATGAGTGGCTTTCCACGTCATGCACGACCTCCAATGGATTAGGAGGGGCATCAGTTCTTGGAAAAGAGAACAATGATAGCAATAATCATAGCATGTGAAGCTAGGAAGCAACTGGAAAGATATAAGTGCAGAAGAGGAGATGGAGGATGAAGATGCATAAAAGGTCATGCTGACACTTCACTTAGCTTGTGCATCCCTGGCAATCCAGCACCTTTATGGACCCAGACAACGCTATGCCCATGATTTCATCTATGTTCTGATTTAAATCTTTATTTTGTATTGTTCGCTATTATTGTTTTCATAACATTGAAATAACTTGTAACTTTTAGTCAATTGACTCAATAACCTCATTGTGCAATAAGAATGTAGATTCTTTGTGCACATACCACTGTGCCATATGTTTGACAAAATTGGCATTCCATGTCCCATGTCCATATCCATGTCTGGACAGCCTAGGAAAAAGGAAAGACATCATATTGAGCAGATTAAGAAGATGGAAGCTAATGCGCCCAGATATGATTCAAATAGAGCCATTAGAGAGCCTCCAATTACTTCAGGCGTAAATTTTGAGACCTAAAGAAACTGGATGATGGCCAATGGCATTGGCTTTTCAATTTTGTGTACATTGACCACCATCTGCTCAAGATCCAGTTCAGGAAAGAGGAAATCATACACAATGTTTTTCCCCTTAGTTGACAAAAGAAGCAAGACTAGATCGTCACTGATTTCCTCAACCATTATATAAGATTCTACCAGGAGGATGTATCATAAATATTCCATGAGGTCATTGTATCTAGGCCTAGCCCCACGCAAAAGTAATGAAGCTCAGCTTGGACCACAACGTAATTTGCTTTCCTAACAAGACCATCAGATCACTTTTTTTGTCCACGCTTGGGCCCAAACTCAGAGAACCAGACAGACCCAACATGGAAGCAGACCCAGGCACAGGTTTGCTAGAAATTTTGCCAAAACGGGTCCACCCATCCAAATGAAGCCCAATTCAATAATACAGATGAAAAAATTAACCTTTCCTTTCACTTTGGCTATAATAAGCTGGGCCATTACACGGGCTTGATTAAAATCCAGCTAAGCCTGATCGGATATAATAGTTCACCATGCTCTCTTTCACCCTTGAGAGTCTGACAAGGGTGCCACCAAAATTGATCCTGATAGAGACTCAAGGGTCCTCTATTTTTCACAAACCTTAGAAGCTCAAACACAAGACAGCATCCCAAATGATATGTAGTACCTGCAATATATATCACAAAGATGGTGGGGTTGTCCTGCCGTGAAGATCAAGGGATCATGAGCAAGACATCAAAGATCTGATTCTAATTTGTTGTAGGATAAGGGCCAATATTAATCTAACTTTCTCCAACCCAAGGCATCCAACTACAAAACTTGGAAAGGAAGCAGAACACAAAGAACAGACAAAATTCTTAATGTTTCAGTCTTCTCCAACCATAATTTACCCCAATCCCTTTTCAGTAAGAGAACCTATTTCCAGACATTAAATATGGAATAATCAAGTTCAAGTCCAAATCACCCACTATCTGCCTGAACCTCCTTGAAGGCTTCAATTCTTGAACTGCATATAGAATCTACATTTGGATTGGTGTCCTGCTGCTTGCATATTGCATCACCAGATCAAAAATCATATCTCCAAGAAAATAGAAGTAATGGCAGCATATTAGAATAAGTATGCTCTAATTGGATTCTTACTAACCACCTCCAACTACTTCCCTTCCATTTTTTGATCACCAAAGGCTTGAGAAAGCTGCACTTTTTTTTTGTAAGCAAGCTCTTGTGAGGGTTACCACTCTATGGATTGGTGCTTATACTTCAAGTTGAACCACTGCCATAGATATAGGTGATATTTTTAAAATATCATGATAACATCACTGTAAATTCATAAACTATATTAAAGGCAAAATCTCATGATATTTTGAAAATATCAAAAATTATATATACCAGGATAATATCACAATATTATCAGTTTGTTCACTTTTTTTTTGGTATCTTAAATATGTTTTCTTCCTTCTTTTGCATTATTTATTTATTTCTTCTATTATATGTGTATTTTATTATCTAGACATGCTAGTTTCTTACTTATTTCTGCTATTTTTATATATTTGAAGCCTTTTAAGTGTAAAGTTCTTCCTGAGATTTTCTCGACATTTATCAACTAAACCTATATTATTGTAAGACATTGCCTTGCAGAGATACAGCCTAGACTGGTATTTGGAACTAGTACAAGTAAATGAAACTTGGATAATTGATATGTGCGAGTTTTGAGATCTGGCTGGTATAGCATCTACAGGACACACACAGAGAGAGAGAGAGAGAGAGAGAGAGAGAGCAATGGCTGGGGCGGCAATGAGATGCTCGACCTCCAAGCCCTAATCAATATATAAATAAACAGTTATACAACTATCCTTGTAATATCAGTGATATTACAAGGATGCCATTAATGAGAAATATACAGCATGTGTTATATTAACATACCATGCGTATGGATCTGGATCCAGATCCATACGCAAGCTATATATTTTAACACCCTCCCTCAAGTTGTACGTGATTTTGGATCATGTACAACTTGCTCTTCAATAGCCAAAATTGACGTCCTGTTAACCCCTTGGTAAACAAGTCTGCCACTTGATCTTCTGTTCGAACATGATGCAGTTCTATCTCCTTCATCTCGACTTTCTGCCGTATGAAATGTTGATCAATCTCAATGTGCTTCGTTCTGCTATGCTGGATAGGATTACATGCAATGTTTATTGCGCTTTGATTGTCACATAGAAGAAAGGATTGAATAATTGTCTCCCCAAGATCACTCAATAAGTGTCTAATCCATGTGGCTTCTGCCGTGCCTGCAGCCATCGATCTGTATTCAGCCTCTGTACTCGATCGTGCCACTGCCTTTTGTTTTCTGCTGCTCCAGGATACTAAATTGTGTCCAATATAAACACAATATCCAGAGACAGATCGTCTCTCATCTGGATCCCCTGCCCAATCTGCGTCTGTATAAGTGATGAGTTCATGTCCTCTATGCAGATTATCGTTCTTGCGATAAACAAGTCCGTCTCCTATAGTTCCTTTTAAATAGCGTAGAATGCGCTTCACAGCTTCCATATGACCCTCCGTTGGAGCATGCATAAACTGGGATACCTGATTGACAGCATAAACTATATCAGGTCTGGTAAAGGTCAAGTACTATAACATTCCCACGAGACTTCTATACATTGTAGGGTTGACATAAAAATGACCATCTTCAGAGCTCAGCCTTTGATGTAATACACTAGGAGTACTGACTGGTTTGCAATTCGTCATGCCGGCTCTTTCCAGAAGGTCAAGAGTGTACTTGTGTTGCATGAGTGTCAACGTGTCTTGTTGTCTGTCAACTTCCACACCAAGAAAGTACCTCAACTCCCCTAAATCTTTCATCTTGAAAGTTTTCATTAAAAACTGCTTCACGTCTTGCACATGATTATCTGAACTCCCAGTGATCACAATGTCATCAACATATATAAGAAGAAGTATAACAATGTCTGCCTTTTGGTAAATAAAAAGTGAGTGATCCAGAGAGCATCTTCTAAAACCATAACTCTGAATTTGCATAGAGAAACTTTCAAACCAGGAACGAGACGCCTGTTTCAACCCATACAGAGATTTCCTTAGTTTGCACACCCAGGCAGTAGGATCCTTCTCGGCATAACCAGGAGGTTGCTCCATATACACTTCTTCCTTTAAAACTCCATGCAAAAATGCATTTTTAACATCCATCTGGCTAAGGCTCCAACCTCGATCGACTACTAGGGATATGATGACACGAATAATACCCATTTTGACTACCGGACTAAAAGTTTCATCGTAGTCTTCACCATATTGTTGTGTGAATCCTCGAGCAACAAGTCGCGCCTTATATCTGTCAATACTTCCTTCAGGCTTATACTTTGTTTTATAAACCCATTTGGAGCCAACTACATTCTTTGCTTCTGGCCGAGGGACTATTTCCCAAGTCTGGCATTCATGAAGAGCTTCCATTTCTTCATTCATAGCTTCAGTCCAATGACGGGATTGAAGAGCTTGATTAAAACAAGTGGGTTCATCATGTTTTGTGAGCTGAGACATAAACAACTGGAAATCAAGGGAGAAGGTCTCATAACTCACCCATCGTTGAATAGGATGCTTAATGCTTGACGGCCTTTGAGCCGAATCATTGGCGATGCTTTCCACATTCCTCGGCTCTGTATTTTTGTCCCGTCTAGTATATATCTGTCCAGAGAAGCGTTCTACTGGGGTTGGCTGAGCTGGAGACTCAATTGGAGATAATTCAACATGCATCTGTGAGTCATTCAATTCCCTACTCAAGCTGAAGGGAGGACAATTTGTCTGACATGTTTCTCCGGTATTAGCAAAAAGATCTGCGCTCATCCATGGATCATATACTTTTAATTCTCGAGATGGCAACGCTGCACAGTCATTAACCTGAAAATTTCGTTCGTCAAAAACAACATTTCTGGAGGTCCTAATACGTTTTGTAGTAGGGTCATAGCATCGATAACCTTTGTATTCATCTACATACCCAACAAATCTACACTTGACAGCCTTGTCCTGAAACTTATTCCGCAGAGATGAATCAACATGTACATAACATACACAACCAAAAACACGCAGCTCATCGTAAGAGGGATGTTGCCCGAATAAAGTATAATAGGGAGATTTCCGATCCAAAAGTGCCATAGGAAGACGATTTATGATATGAACAGATGTGTGAAAAACTTCTGTCCAGAGACTAACGGGCACATTGCTATCATGTAGCATGCTCATCGCGCTCTCAACAATATGCCTATGTTTCCTCTCTGCAACCCCATTTTGTTGAGGAGTATGAGGGCAAGAAACCTGTCGACTTATTCCTTTATCCCGAAGAAAGGCAATAAACTCGTTCGATGAATACTCTCCTCCACCATCACATTGTAAATACACAATATCACAAGCAAACTTTGTTTTGACCATCGAATGGAATTCCCGAAATATTTGAAAAACTTCATGCTTGTGTTTTAAGAAATATATCCAAGTATAACGGGAATAGGAATCAATAAAGATAACATAGTAACGACTGCCAGAAAGAGAGGGAATAGGTGCGGGTCCCCAAACATCAGAACAAATAATCTCAAATGGCTTTGAAGCTCTTTTATTTATAATATGAAAAGGAAGAACATGCTATTTCACGATCGAGATTCATGTTGGTCGTATGGCCATAAACAGGTCACGTTCATGGCCAGAGAATCAACAAATAGCCATAATCATCTCACCTTGATAGACCTCAAGGTGTTCAAACTAAAACCAATTAAGATAGCATGACCCTGACCAATCCAGCTATCACATCTAAACTACCATGCTAAATATGTTCAAAAGTTGATTCCAAAGATATATTTGTTCTGGATGACTATTAGTATATCTTCCTGTTCAAAGAAATTCAAGAAAGCACCACTTAAACAGAAAAATGGCAGCGGGTAGTTTACAAAAGCAAAATGTAATATTGTGGACGTTAAATAAAAGATATTAGAGAATAAATTTCTAGAAGAGCAACCAGTTTTACTTCATACACTAAAAAATCTCACAATGCACAATATATAGTGTGGCATATAACAACCTTGTAATTGATTAGTGGCTGACAATTATTGCTAAGCAGACTGCATGTTGTGTACAATTAGTTTGTTCAATAAAACATTATAAAAAAATCAAAATTCACGTGTGAAAAATGTTGTGTAAATTCTAAAAATAATCTACCATGAACCTTTCTTTTCAGAATATATGAAATTGTTCTGAGAGGCTGAGTTCTATTTCACTTCCACTATAATTTGATCAATAAGGTTGTAGGACTTGAAATTCAAACTGCATCCTGAAGGTTTGGCACCTAAGCAAGAACTAAGGGTGCATTTAAAACACACAGAAAGGGGACCCACGCACTATCCCATGTGGAGCCTCTCTCAGCCCACGAAAACGGTTCTGTTGCAGAAGAAACAGTATTATTTCCGCACCATACAAATTAACCTAAGTTTTCACACACAAGCAGAACCCAAAAAGGCTACAAAGTTTGTGGGAAAATCAAAATCTTAAAATTGGGAATGTTAAGCCCAACAAATTTCAAACTAGAAGGGGTTTAGGGGGGCAAGAAAAGCAATTGTTGAGCACCCAGATGTCAAAATTCCCGAATGAAAAAAAAAATCAAAATCAAATATTTCAAAAACAATATGAGATCATCAAAAGTAATAAAAAGACAGTTAAGAATTTAAGAGGTATACACTCCTTAAACATGATCAATCCGATCCATGTCTTCACATACAAACATAAACCAAACAGATGCAACAAAATGATGAAGAGAAAAGGGTGATGCCGACGACAGATTTATCATGGCAGCATTCTCAAACATTAAACACGCAAAAATCTACAAGATTGACAACAGCTCTCCAGGATCCTAATACTTGTGAAGTTGCCGCAAATTCAATCACAGAATCTCAAACACACAAATACAACGAAAATCCACATGCATTAATTTATTGGATCAGCAACTTAAATAAACTGTCTGCACAGTAATGCAAGCTCTACATCTCAATCAACAATACCAGAATCAGACTGCAAGCTCATCCACCAGCAAAAATTTAGTCAATGCAATGAACAACTACCAGCTCAACTCAACTTCGCATTCATTGGCTTAGGTCACATTTGGCGCCCCGTCCTGGATTCAGGAAGGTCTTCCAGGACGTGGGCCCCACGTTTTCCATATGGGAAGGAGTTTGGAAGCCTTAAATAAAACTCCTCATCTGTAACGGTGATTCATGACTGAGATTTCAGGAAGGAGAAAAAAGCTCCTTCCTGTAGGAAGGGGTGGGATGAGAGTTTTTTCATCGTCGGGATGGTAAGGTAATAATGATGTCCAAGCTCATTCCCGTTAATTACCCATATGTCACATATAAAAATGTGGCATTAGGGTTACTTTTCCGATGCTTCTGGCATTAGGGTTACTTTCACGATGCCTCTTGTGGCTTGCTTGTGTGAACAGAACACCATCGTGGCCTCCTCGACACTTCACCATCGATGGCAGGGTGATCTTCATACTCTCTCTCTCGATGGTTAGGGGGTTTTCTTTATTTTGTTTGGGGTTTTTCTTTATTTTGTTTGGATTTTTTTAGGTGAAGATGGTTCGTTTTGATCTAGGTTTTTTCTTTGTTTGTGCTCTTTTGGTAGCTTTGTTTTTGAATTCCTTGGTACTCGACAATTTTTTTTGGTTTTGTTTTTGTCCTTGTTGATCTGTTAATAATCGGTTTTTTAATCCAATCGATTTTCCAAAAAAAAACTAAATTTGTCTATGTGAAATTGAAGCTAATTGTTTTGAATCTATCTAAATATGTATTGATGAATTAGGAGCATGATTTGATCAGTATGTTCATGTTGGACCTATGTTGCATCTGGATCAAAACTGTTTATTTTTCATATGTCCTGTGCGAAAACCTATCATGAACAAGTTTTAGTGGTTGAGGTTACCATCCTGCCATGCTGAGATTTATCAGGCAGATTTGGGTTATCAAATTTTGGTCTGAAATGATATATGTTTTCACAGCTAGATCCATTACAACAAGAGCTAAATGCATCAACCCAGGCCAGTCAACTAGATACCTGTTCCATGAGGGATATAACTTGAGCCAACATTTTTGTTGAAACCCTACTGATTATGTCCTACAAAACTTAATACCAGAAATTATTTGTCAATCAATAGTTTGTTTTAGGGGCTTGTTTGCAGCTATAAATTACATTTGTGCTTTGTTGTATTTCCATAAATCTATATAGCAATATGTTTGACTAATTATGTAAATAAGAGAAGCACCAAGTTTCATTCAAACTCCTATTAGTCTTTGCACTTGTTTCCATTATACCGAGAACTGTGATTGCCTTGCATATGATAGTAATTTGGAATCTTAAAAGCAATTTACATATTGGGTCTGGTTAATTACTCTTCTACTGGATACATTATGACTGAATAAAGCTTCATTTCCCTCCATGACTTTATTGGCACTTAACATCATTATTTGTTACATAGGCCTAGTGAACAATTGGGTTGAGCTTTGGCCTGGGGTCAGGATCAGAGTTGCCAGTCGGGGAAGCAGGAGCAGGAAGCGGAAGCGGGAAGTGAGGCACTTTCAAAATTTTAGGAAGCAGGAAGCACGGGACGACTTAGAAGCGAACCAAGAATTGTCTTGGAAGCGAACTGGAAGCGACCTAGGAAGCGAGGGGAAAGCGAAAAAAGAAAGAAAAATAAAAATAAAAACACAAAAAAAATGAAAAAAAGAAGGGGAAGCGAGGGGGAAGCATGCTTCCCCTAATGGGAAAGCGTGCTTCTAATTTTTTTGGTGCTTTCCAGCACATTTCGGAAGCGCCACGTTTTGCGCTTCCGAAACGTGCTTCGGGAAAGTACGTTTTCCCATGCCCTATGGCGCTTCCGGTAACCCTGGTCAGGATCTCTTTAATTGTCCTAACCAGACAGATTAGCAGGCCCAGTTAGACCTGGCCCCAGCTTGGTTTGTTGCATCAAACTTGTTGGGCTGTTGAAACCTTATTCAAATCGATGTGTGGGCTGGAACTTTCATCCCTTACCCAATGGATAAATTGTGAATCACAGGACAAATGAAAACTAATCATCTATAGCTAATGAGGACTTAGAGTTGTCACAAGAATGCATCATTGTCAGAATCTTATTTAAATGAATTCTAGTAACACATGTTGCAGGAAAAGTTTTTAACTTCGCCATTGACATGTCGACCAATGCCAGTCCCCAGCCTGAAAAAAGGAGAAGAGACTATTTGTAGGATTGCATTTGTATTGAAGAATTTGTATTTGTAAGATTGCACTTGTATTGAAGCATTTGCTTTCTGCTTTTTCAGATTTCATCTTGCATGAATATGTGTGCCTTATCCTTTTTTCCATTTGATGGTTTTTAAGTGTTCTTTTAGTTTTCACTGTATCTGAAGTCTGGACTGAACTGATCACAAATTGAAGTTTACATAAGTCTGCAGAGAAGAGGAAAATTCCTGGCAACTTTACTATAATACTGGTTAGATATACATATTTTTACATAGCATGGCCTGTGACCTGGACCCATGAACGTGCTTGTGAATGCCAGTTGAAGTTTCAACATAAAGAGTGTTGCACCAGGTCAAGCACATATAGGCACAGGGTCACACATGTAGAACTGCTACAAACTATCAGCTTACAACTTGCAATTCGTGAACCTGGAGATACTCATTTTGTTGCTTGAGCCTGTTTTGCTTATGTTAGAATTTGATGTTAGTTAGCACTTAACAGTTGTCATAGTATCTTTTTAATTTGGAGCTACTTAGAAGTTAATATGACATTATGTTTGGTAGGCTTACGAGGCTTGGCCATCATAACATTGGAATCAGAGTGCTGTGAATGCCAGTTTATAATGTTTTTTTATTTCCTTTTGTGAATATCAGAGTGCTGCAGATATGGTGTCAGCTGATGACAACTTTGCAAATATTGTTGTTGTAAGTTTTAGGCCAGATCAGCTAACTGCAAATTGCCTTTAGATGATGTTTTTGGTTGAGAGTTCTGCGTGAACAATAACATAAACAAAAAATTATTACTAGATAGGTTCATTTCTTGGTTAAATGCTGAGTAGGTACTTTTCTTATAGAAGAATGAAAATGCTTTCTACAATTCCCTAGTACTGGATATAGTTCTGTTTTTTGTTTTCAGTAAAGTGGCAGTTGTGGATGAGATCTTGACCATTGATGTCAAGCCTGGTTGGAAGAAGGGAACAAAGGTCATGATGTGACGTTAATATTAGCGTTAATGGTTGTGAGTGATGGTCTTAATGATGGTACTGGAACAGTGGGATCATCCATAGCAGCAGGTCATGCTGGTTCTTTTACATGAGGATTTCATTGATCAACTTGTATTGGTGCATGAGCCTAGTTGGTCATGAGCATATATAGCATACATGTTAGATTGCCAGTGATTTGTAATTCAATTTCTTTGCAAAGAAATCCATATTTTAGTCTGAGGCATTTGTTGATAAAGGTAACTAGAGGTTGTTGTAATTCCATTTATGTTCTTGCCTATTTGGTTTTAATGCTGCTTCTTATGGGGCTGACCAACCTTGGTCCTCTAACATGGATCATGGTGCAGTAATGTTTTCACCATGTAATGGGACATGTTTCACTATAATGAAATTGTTCTTATGCACTCTTCACAGGTGCTTTTATTTGGTGTCATGGCCATTGAGATCAAAAGAATGGCTCATCATGCTCATACTGTTTGTGACTTTACTGTTTGTGACTTTGATTTGAAGAAACATAGAGCACAAAAAAATGATTTGCATATGTTGATTGACTGTGATTTCTCATTAGTTGAAATATGCACTCGTTTTTTTCAATTTTGTGAAAGACAAGTTTCCTTATGTTGTTACAGGATAGACATGGCTTTGTTTTTACGGAGACTTGGCTTAAGCAAATATGTCATTTACTTTCAGGCTGAAGAGGTCTTGTATCCTTGTATCCATGTACAAACTGGTGTCATATTTGAACTTTGTGCATTTCTTTGCCTATTTTGGCAGGGGATTATATTTTATCTTGTATAAACTGTATGTGTTGCCAACTAGGTCCGTTTATTTCTTGTGCAATGACCCATTTCATATGAAAATAGGCCATGGTTCCATGACGGCTCAAATAAACGGTTCTCACTGGAAAATGAAAGGCCTCATTTGGCTTACTATGGGCCCCTAGAGGGCTTCCATATGAGAACCTTTCATAGAACCCCACTTCTTTGAGGACAAACATGAGGCCACTGGGGGCCCACTTAGTTCTTGACAGGCATCCCTTTCGTGGGAATTTTGCAGTCATCCTGTGTTGTGAGAAATGTTGCCAAAGTAGATCATGACAAGGCAGAACAATGTGGTCTCACCATTGTATGCTCTTGCAAATTGTATCTCTTGTGTGCAATGTGCTTATCCAATCGGACCCATTATTACAAAAGACCCACAAAAACTGCTTGATCCCTATCCCAACAGTCACTATGCTTAAACTTAAACTGCAAAGAGACGTGTCTCTTGGGGCTGAAGGGATTTCTCCTAGGGATGTGTCACAAACTTGAACACTTTACAAGGTTATAAATGCAATACAGTAGTATGGAAAGATACAAGAACAGAGGCATTCAATTGTAAGAGAGTTGATAGTGTGGATCTCCCTACGATTTCGAGTACAACACCGTACACTTCACCCCGCAGAAATTCTGCATTTGCGCATTCAAGTTCCGACATTGGTATCAGAGCGAGGTTCGTCAGAACCCCTATCGGTGATCATGTGTGCCAATCGAAATCGTGTGGATCACTACACAATCAAAAAAAGAAATCATCAAAAACAAACAGGAAGTTAGCGAAAAAGGTCAATTTTATTTTTGTTCTGTTTTGGGAAAATCGGTGAACCAAGGGTTTTCGATTGCGGAAACTCGAAAAAAAATTGGCTTACCTCTGTTTTCACCGTCGGAACCGATGCGGGTGGTAAGCTGAGAAGAAGCGCTGCCTCACACGGCAGGGCTCTTCGCCGAAAATTGCGACAGTGGGTTCTGTGAAGGACTCAAACCGTCGGCTACCACCAGAGAAACTTCACTCGGCAGGGCTCTTCGTCGAAAAACGCGGCAGCGGGTTCTGTGAAGGACTCAAACCACCGGCCACCCGCGAAGAAACTTCGTCGCCGAAAAAGGTGAAGGGGACGAATCGCAGAAATTTGGGATTTCGGAAAAACCCCAGAAACGAAAAAAATCATGAGAAAGAGGGCTCGAATCCCTCTTTCCTCTCTCTCTGCATTCCTCTCACCATCGGTTGACGGCCTGGGGTTCACCGTGAGGTGATCTACCCAAGGGAAGGGCCTCGACCCGCCGGAGATCGCCTATGTCGGCAAATAAGGGGCGATGGCTGAAAGAGAAAAAAAAATCAAAGGGCTCAGAATTTTTGCTCATTTCTTTTTCAACCGATTTGGTGGCCGGATTCGACGCTGGAGGTGCCGGTAGTGACGTCGTAGACAGGACACTGTTGGCCGGATTTTTTCAGCCCTCAAAACCTCCTTTTCGGTCGTTGGTGGTGGTCTCATTGCCTGAGGTCTTGCGGTGACCGCCGATCACCACCTCTGGTGCAACGTGCTATCGTTGGACCGGTGGCCGGTTCTGCCTGGTGCAGCGAGCCGCCACTGGACCAGTGGTCGGTTCTGCAGCCGCGTGGCCTCATCGCCGGAGAAGAGGATCTGCAAGGGTTTCGAGAATAAGAAGGGTCGAGAACCCTTCTTCTTTCGTTACTTTTGTTGAGACTAAGATGTTTTTATGATGCTTTTAGTAAATAAGTTTTTCTAAAGTAGAGGTTATTTGAGTCTTATTCTTTAATAAGGGACCTGGGTGTAATTGTGTTCTTTGGACTATCTCTATTTAATATAGAGAGTAGCCCTAATTGAAAAGTGTAAGTTAGATTATTCTCCAGCCGTCTCTCTCTCTCTCTCTCTCTCTCTCTCTCTCTCTCTCTACCTTGGTTGTTGTGCATCTCTCCTCACCATCAACATGGTATCAAAGCAGCGTCCCCTCCTGGGATACAGTTGCTGATCGTGGGTCGTGTAATGCTGCTGTGGCTGATCGTGGAAAACTGCAGCAAGCTGCATCATGTGTCGTGAAACGTGGAAAGTGACTGATCGTGGAAGCACTCAGATCATGGCTGATCGTGGAAGCACTCAGATCGTGGGTCGTGTGATGCCGCTGGTCTGATTTGATTCTCTGTGTTGTCGACACAGATTTTTACTTAAAAAAAAATATGATCGTTGCAAATTGATTGAATGTTGCGGGCTTCAAAACAAATGATCTTTGGCGTGTGGATGGTGGAGAAGTTCAGATCGAGTGAAGATCTGATGCAGAGAAGTCGCGAAATCAAATCAAGTGGGGGTCGGTTCTGTTAAAGGCTGTGAAGAATCAGATACAGCAGAGATCTGATCCATTGTCCTTGGAAGCACTCAGATCGTGGGTCGAGTGACTCCAGTTTCTAGCATGAATCAGAGGCATATTCGTGGTGGATGTGCAGTCGAGGTATGCATCTCTATCTTAGTTGTGATATGCATCTCGATAGTGGTGGATATATAGTCGTAGTAGACAGCCTATTGTAGTCGTGGTATTCATCCTGTCGAGGTCGTGGATGACGCAGTCGTGAAGGGTAAAGCAGAAGGGAACCTGCTGCACAGGTCGTGTGTGTTGGTGCTGTGACTGTATTGCGTTGAGGCTGCTACTGATCAGAAAAGCAGTCGTGAAATTGCACAGGGAAAATTATTTTGTTTTTGCTCATGTTATCGCTGGTTGTGCTTAGATTTTATTTAGCAAGCAGCTGGGTGCTGTGTCGTGATCCTTTTGACTCAGTTGATGTTTGAAAACAGCATGTGGAAAAATATTCTGTTCGTGGGAACCTTGTCTTTTGAAGTGAGATTCTGTGTTGGGTGCTGCTACTGTTTGTCGTAGTGGTGGATGTGTGATGGTAACACATTCTAAGTCGCGTTGGATGTGTGATCTTGATTTACAACCTATAGTCATCCTTGGTTGAGGTGGAAAGTTTTGGTCAAGTTTCTTTAAAATTATATTTAAAGTTTGGATCTGAACAGTCGAAGGTCGTGTTTCTCATATTTCATTGGTGAAGTCAAAACTTGATATAGTCGGGCTTGTTATTGATTGTGGGTATGCGTGTGTGGTTGCTCCTACATTTTGTGAATCAAGCCCATTAGTTTATATTATGGCTCAAGTGGTTAAATCAGATGCAGATTCCTCCAATGATTGTGTAACTCTTAGAAGGGCTGAATATGACGAGCTTCTTGCTTTACGATCATCCAATTCAAAGCCTTCTGTTGCGGAGGTTGTGTGCTCGGCAGGTGGTGGCCTATCTGCTCAAGGTGGTAGGTGGGTCATTGATTCTGGAGCCTCTGGTCACTTGTGCGGAAACTCGAGCAACTTTGTGAGTTTAAAACCTGTGACAGGTCAAAAAGGGGTACGTCTTGCTGATGGTAGCTCTTCCCCAATTGTAGGGCAAGGAAACATGTCTATTACCCCTACCCTTCAATTGTCGCATGTTCTTCATGCTCCATTTTCACAAAATTTATTATCCGTCAGTCGATTGACAAAAGAGTTGAATTGTAGAGTGATTTTTTATCCTATGGGATGCACCTTTCAGGACTTGCTGACGGGGAGAAGGATTGGTGGTGGCTATGAGGAAGGTGGTCTGTATTACCTACACCAACCAGAGGTTTCGGCCAATTCTGCTGTTACATCATCCTCAAGTCCTCTTTTGTGGCATCAGCGTTTGGGTCACCTTGCAGTGACAAAACTTCTTCGTGTCATTCCTCATATACCTCCCTCAGTTTTTCTTCAGTGTGAAACATGTCAATTGGGAAAACATTGTCGAAGTTCTTTTCCCTCCAGTCAGAGTCCATCAAGTCAAGGATTGTTTGATCTTCTTCATGTAGATGTGTGGGGTCCGAGTAGGATTCTGAATAGGTCTCAATGTCGTTATTATCTAGTTATTGTTGATGACTTCTCGAGACTATCGTGGGTGTTCCTGTTAAAAGATCGGTCTCAAGGTCCTGTCATTCTTAAATCTTTAATTGCAGAGATAAAAACTCAATTTGACATATGTGTTAAAATTGTTCGCACTGATAACGCTCTTGAGTTCAAATCCAAAGACTTACTTCAATTCTACTCTGTTAATGGGATTCAACCTCAATTTACATGTCCCCATACCTCCCAGCAAAATGGGGTGGCTGAGAGGAAACATAGACAAATCCTTAATGTTGCTCGGTGCCTTATGATTCAATCCAATATGCCTGCTACATACTGGGGCGATGCGGTTTTGACAGCCGGGTTTCTTATAAATCGCATGCCGTCAAGTTCTGTAGAAGACCAGATCCCAATTCAAATTCTTCATCTAGAGGCTCCTCTCTTTCCTATCCCCCCTAAAGTCTTTGGATGTGTGTGTTTTGTGCATAAGTTGGGTCCTGATCGAGATAAACTTGCTGCTCAGTCTATTAAATGTGTTTTCCTTGGGTATCCTAAGAACCAAAAAGGATATCGTTGCTATGACCCTATATCTCATAAAGAGTATGTCAGTGCGGATGTTACCTTCTTTGAGTCTATTCCTTATTTTTCGAGTACTACTCCAAGGTTACAAGATAGTCAGGGTGATGTTTTTCCTATGCCAATTCCTTCTTTTCCTTTAGAGTCGTTCACTCCAAAGCCTGTGGCTCCATCCTCTGGGGAGTCTCGATACAGAAACCCTCCTATAGTGTATACTCACAGGTTACCACCTACCTCCATGCCCCCATTATCTCCTTCTCCTGAAGTTAGTATCTCTGAGCATACTGAAGTTTCTGTTGTTGATGAGGATCTTCCTATTGCTCTGCGAAAAGGGAAAAGACAGTGCACCCTTCATCCCATTTCTCAGTTTGTTTCTGAAGTTAATCTTGGGGCTTCTATGAAGAATTTTATCTTGGCTTTGTCTGCCTCCTCTGTTCTGCTTCATCAGAGTCAGGCTCTATTCGACCCCAAATGGATGCAGGCTATGAAGGATGAGATGGATGCCCTATGTTCTAGGGGCACTTGGAATTTGGTGGATCTCCCAATTGGTGCAGATATTGTTGGCTGCAAGTGGGTATATACCATTAAATATAACTCAGATGGGTCAATTGAACGATACAAAGCCCGGTTGGTTGCAAAAGGGTATACTCAGACTTATGGTGTTGACTTTTTTGAAACTTTCTCCCCAGTTGCTCGTCTTGGCACTATTCGTCTTGTTCTTTCTGTTGTTGTGCACCATGGATGGCCCTTGTTTCAGTTGGATGTCAAGAATGCCTTTTTGTATGGGGATTTGCATGAAACTGTCTACATGCAACAACCCCCAGGCTTCGAGGTTCAGGGGGAATGTAAGAAGGTGTGCAAGTTGAAGAAGGCAATTTATGGCCTGAAGCAAAGTCCAAGGGCATGGTTTCACAAATTATTTGAAGTAATGTTGAGTTTTGGTTTTGTCAGGTCCGCTTCAGATCACTCCTTGTTCATCAAGAAAACCAGCGCTGGAATTGTTGTTATGGTGGTATATGTCGATGACATCATATTAACAGGGAGCAGTGCCCAAGATATTTCTGCCACAAAAGATCATCTTCAGAAACACTTTGTTACTAAAGATCTTGGTCACCTACGATATTTTCTGGGTATCGAAGTTGCAAGAAACAAAGAGGGCTTAGTGTTGTATCAAAGAAAGTATGTGTTGGACTTATTAAAAGAGACTGGAATGCTAGGAGCCAAGCCAGCTAATATTCCAATGGATCCCAAAACTCACATGTTCGATGAGAAGTCTGAGTATGTGGATAGTGCCAGCTTTAGATCCTTGGTGGGTAAGTTACTATATGTGACTGTTACTAGACCTGACATTTCATTAGCTGTGAGTAAAATCAGTCAGTTCATGGACAAACCTACAAAAGTTCATTGGGATGCAGCTATGATGGTTATTCGGTACTTAAAGGCATCTCCTGGTAAAGGTCTGTTGTTTAAACGAAATCTATCTTTGGACGTTGTTGCTTACACTGACGCGGATTATACAGGATCTGTTGAAGATAGGAAGTCAACATCTGGATTTTGTGTGTTTGTGGGAGGAAATCTTGTTACCTGGAGGAGTAAGAAACAAACCGTTGTAGCCAGGTCGAGTGTTGAATCTGAATATCGAGCAATGGCCCAGACTGCAGCTGAGATTATGTGAGTAAAATCAGTCTTGACCGAGCTTCAGGAGAAAGTATCCCTACCTATGTTGATGATGTGTGACAATAGGGCTGCTACATATATTGCCAACAATCCAGTATTTCATGAAAGGACTAAACATATTGAAGTTGATTGTCACTATATCCGCGACTTGGTTCAGGCTGGGTATATCTGCACCGATCATGTATCTTCCGAAGATCAAATAGTTGATGTTTTTACCAAAGCCCTGGCGAGACCAAATTTCTCAAAGTCTTGTGACAAGCTGAGCATGATTGATATCTATGCTCCAGCTTGAGGGGGAGTGTTGAGACTAAGATGTTTTTATGATGCTTTTAGTAAATAAGTTTTTCTAAAGTAGAGGTTATTTGAGTCTTATTATTTAATAAGGGACCTGGGTGTAATTGTGTTCTTTGGACTATCTCTATTTAATATAGAGAGTAGCCCTAATTGAAAAGTGTAAGTTAGATTATTCTCCAGTCGTCTCTCTCTCTCTCTTTCTCTATCTTTCTCTCTCTCTCTCTCTCTCTCTACCTTGGTTGTTGTGCATCTCTCCTCACCATCAACAACTTTTAAATAAAATAAAATAAAAATTTGTTTAAGTCCATACATTTTAGTTAATTCCATTTAGGATCCCTTGAAAAATTCTGCTCAAAGGGTTTGTATTCTGGAAATTCCAAAAAGAGGCTTATTTTTTTATTTTTTCCGAAATAAGTCTCTGCTCATCATTTTTTACAAAAACAGGCTTCTTGTTTTCTGAATTTACAGAAAGAGGGTTGAATCTTTCTGCTTAACTCAGAAAATTTTCAGTTTGAGGTTTCTGTTTTATTTTTTTCTTAGAGAGGCTTCTGCTTTTCTGAAATTGCAGAAAGGTGGTTCCTCTTTTTCTGATAAACTCAAAATTTTCAAAAAGTATTTTGCTTTATTGAATTTTTGCAGAACAAGGCATCTGATCTTTTCTGATATTACAAAAAGAGAGTCAAAAATTTTTGTTTAACTCAAAAAGTTGCAGAAAGAGGTTTATGTATTTTTGCTTATACAAAGCCTCTTCATTTGTTTTCTAAAATTGCAGAAAGGTGGTCTTGAGTTTCTGAAAACCACCTAGTACTTGTTTTTGTCAAAAGTGTTTAAAATTTAGCATTTTTTGTGTACATTTCTTGCATATTTAAGTATCTTGTTACATGCTAAACTTGTTTAGAAGGATCAAAACTAGTTGCATTCATAAATATTAGTTGAAATAAGTTTTATTAATCCTAATATTTGTTTATAACTAGAAAAATGGCAAATCGAGTAGTCATGGCTGAGTTGTCCAAAAACGAAAAACTCAATGGGATGAATTTTGGAATGTGGAGGAGGAAGATAGAATATCTATTAACACATGATAAGACTGCATGTATTGAATAATATGAAATCTTCATTAATTGATAAATCTAGTGAAGAAGAGACGAAAGCTTATAATAAATTTATCGAGGACGATCAACTAGATCGAGCAACTCTTCTAACATTCATTCAAGATGTCCTCATCGGAGTATTTGAAGACTTTGACACTGTAAAGAAAATGATGGAAGAAGTATGATATGACTTCATAAACCCATATTCAACTTCTTCTGAAAATACAACTCATGCAGAATAAAAGAGTCAGACAATGTAGTCGATCATGTGAATCGAATGCTGGTAATGGCTAAGGATTCAGTCATAACTGAAAATGATATTCCTGAGCGGATACAAATATCCACCATACTGAATAGCCTTCCTCCAACTTGGAAGATGATGTCAATTGCCATGAGGTTAAACCAGAAAAGTCTATCTCTAATTGAGCTTCTTCTGCAATTAGCTCTTGAGCAAGAGCACATGTCAAAAGAAATAAGAAATCATGAATACCCACGAATCCTTCTCGACAACCTCTCACAGGTTCAAGCCTAAAGGCATATTTTTTAAGAAATTTAAGAAGAATAAATTCAACAAGAAGCGTCCAGTGCAAACCAAGAACTTCACGACTGCAATCAAGGGAGCATGTTTTTCTTGCGAAAAGATTGGGCATTTCAAGAATAATTGCCCAAATAGAACCAAGAAAGAAAATCCAGGAAAGGAAATGGAGAACGTGAAATAGTCTACACTGTGTCTGAATCAATGATTGCAGATAGTGATCTCCCACGATGGTGGATTGATTCAGGGGTGATGCGACATGTGTCTAAGTCAAGGGAAGGACTCGTGGAGATAAAGAAGTTGAAACCTGGAGATCACAAGGTGTATATGGAAAATAACACCTATAGTAATATGATTAGGATAGGGATCTACTGGCTCCAAATAGAAGGGACTAGTCTTCTACTAACAAATGTACTTTATGTACCTTCTATGAGAAAAAAAAATCTTTTAGCAGTAGAAGATTTTACTAAAAAGAGCTTTGAAATCTGCTTTCGGGGTAACAAGGTCACTATTGAAAAAGATGGAAAAGTGAAGCTCAGGGGCTATGTCACATAGATGCGGGTGCGGATACGGGTGCAGATGTGGCGCTTTAAAAAAACTTGGGTGCGGGGAGGGTATATATATATATATATATATATAGTTTTAAGTTAACACTACGTGTATGTGTGCATTTATGTATTTATATATATAATATAGATAAAAATGGACTTGATTAGGGTTAACTGAATCTACTTTTGGATAGAAATGGACCTCAGTGTGGTGGACTTCACCTAACACAAAGGAAGTTTTGTCCAAGTGTCACGCCCACCTGGGTGCAGGTGCGACGTGGGTGCGGTGCCCTGTTAGAAGAGTTCGTGTAACATAGCTCAGGGGTCACTATAAAATTGACCATGGTCTATTTCGTTTAAATGTAGCTCTTTCTATAAATAATGCAATGGATATTTCTGGTTATATTGATTGTTCATTTAATGTTGATGCATATTTATGGCACTTAAGGTTAGGTCATGTAAATGTTAATAAAATGAAAAGAATAATTAGCATGAGATTATTGCCTTCTCTTAAAAATGTAGAATTTGAAAGATATAAACCATGCATATCAGGAAAAAATGACTAGAAAACCTTTTTCCTAAGGGAAGTAGGTCATGTGACTTACTAGTTTTAGTACACAGATATTTGTGAACCTTTAACAGTAGAAACACATGAAAGGAAATCATATTTTATCACATTTATAGATGACTACTCAAGGTATGGATACATATACCTAATCTCTAAGAAATCTGAAGCTCTAGAAAAGTTTAAGGCATATAAACATAAAGTTGAAGGATTACTAGATGTTGAAACTTTAATGGAGCACATAGGAACCGAGGCAGAGAGAGAGAGGTCGGCAGAGAGAGAGGGAAAGTTGTTAATTCATTAGGGGTAATCTCCTCTAGTTTAAATAGAGGTTAGTCTAACAAGAAAATTACATATGGGTCCCTCATTATATATAAAATACTAAAAAACAACTTTAAGAATAAAAGAAGAATCAGATGGTCGACTAATCTTAACACTCCCCCTCAAGCTGGAGCATAGATATCAATCATGCTCAGCTTGTCACAGCAACGAGAAAAATTAGGCCTCGCTAGAGCCTTGGTGAAGACATCAGCTACTTGATCTTCGGAGGATACATGATCTGTGCAAATATAACCAGCCTAAACCAGGTCACGTACGTAGTGACAGTCAACTTCAATATGTTTGGTCCTTTCATGAAAAACTGGGTTGTTGGCAATATATGTAGCAGCCCTATTGTCACATACCATCGACATAAGTAGGGATACTTTCACCTGAAGGTCAGTCAAAACTGATTTTACCCACATAATTTCAGCTGTTGTCTGAGCCATAGCTCGGTATTCCGATTCAGCACTCGACCTGGCTACAACCGTTTGTTTCTTACTCTTCCAGGTAACAAGATTTCCTCCCACAAAAACACAAAATCATGTTGTTGACTTTCTATCTTCAATAGACCCGCATAATCTGCGTCAGTGTAAGCAACAACATCTAAGGAGGAATTTTGTTTAAAACACAGTCCTTTACCAGGAGATGACTTTAAGTACCTGAGAACCATCATAGTTGCATCCCAGTGAACTTTGGTAGGTTTATCCATGAATTGACTGATTTTACTCACGGCTAATGAAATGGCAGGTCTAGTAACAGTCACATATACCAACTTACCCACCAAGGATCTGAAACTGGTACTATCCACATATTCAGACTTCTCCTCGAACATATGAGTTTTGGGATCCATCGGAATACTAGTTGGCTTCGCTCCTAGCATTCCAGTCTCTTTTAATAAATCCAAAACATACTTTCTTTGCGACAAAACTAAGCCCTTTTTGTTTCTTGCCACCTCGATCTCCAGAAAATATCGGAGGGAACCAAGATCTTTAGTAACAAAATGTTTCAGGAGATGATCTTTTGTTGTAGAAATATCTTGGGCACTGCTCCCTATCAATATGATGTCATCGACATATACCACCATAACAACAATTCCAGCACTAGTTTTTTTGATAAACAAGGAGTGGTCTAAAGCTGACCTGACAAATCCAAAACACGACATAACCTCAAATAAATTGTGAAACCATGCCCAAGGGCTCTGCTTCAGGCCATAAATAGCCTTCTTCAACTTGCACACCTTCTGACACTCCCCCTTAACCTCAAAACCTGGGGGTTGTTGCATGTAGACTGTTTCATGCAAATCCCGATACAAAAAGGCATTCTTCACATCCAACTGAGACAAGGGCCAACCATAGTGCACAGCAACAGAAAGCACGAGACGAATAGTGCCAAGGCGAGCAACTCGGGAAAAGGTTTCAAAAAAGTCAACACCATAAGTCTGAGTATAGCCTTTTGCAACCAACCGGGCTTTGTACCGTTCAAGTGACCCATCTGAGTTATACTTAATGGTATATACCCATTTGCAACCAACAATATCTACATCAGTAGGAGGATCAGCCAAGTTCCAAGTGTCCCGAGAGCAGAGGGCATCCATCTCATCCTGTAAAGCCCGTTAAAAAAAAATCGTTTCAGTCAGGCCCGGATCCGAACCCGACCCAGACCCGGATTCCCGAAGGTTTGAGGCAACCTGCATCTTTTAAAAGATGCAGGCGCCTCGAGCGAGGGGTAGAAACCCTCGCCCCTTTTCTCTCCTCTGTTGTCTCTGTCCCTCCCTACAGCCATCGACGCTGGCGACTCGTCGTCGGTCACCGCCTTCGTCTTGGGTGCTGCAGACGTTGACGATCGGAGCCGACAGCGATCTTCGAGCTCCGGCGATCGTCGCCACCATCTCCCACGCTCTCCAGGAACCTCCATCGGCTGACGGCCTTGTTTCCCCGCGACCATCGATGGCTGTCGTCGGCGACAGCCTTGTCGATTTTCCCCCTTTCGTCTCTCTCGTGTCGTCGGCAGCGATCGGACTTGTCGAGGACCTCGTTTCCCCGACGGCAACCAGCGACATCGCCACTGACCTCCTGTCTGGCTGTCGGCTGCGCCAGAGCCCCCGACGTCGGAGTTTTCGACCCTCGCCACTTGAGTTCCCCGTCGCTGCCGACCTCCGAGCCTCGACGACCTCTGTCGCTGGCGACTCACTGTCGGCCACCACTTTCTTCCTCTTCTCTATTGCGATCGACGATCTCCGAATGTCGGCGACCCCCTGTCCCCGATGCCTTTCCTGACCTATCGCCACCCTTGCCGAGGCAGCTCAGCCGACGCCCGCTGCTGCTCTCCTCTCTGCCTCAGCACCCTCTGTCGGTGTGAGGCCCTGTCACTCCCTCTTTGTGTCCGCCAGCACCCACCTCGACAGACACCCCCCTTCGTTGGAGGCTAACGCTGGTGACCTCGAGGGCATACTCTCCTTTGTCCCTTTTTCGCCTATCGAAGGATGTCTTGACGTTGTCGCCATCGCCATCTCTTGTGTCGTCTCAGGTAACTCCCTTTCTCCCCTTTTGTTTCCTTCCTTTTTGCCGGCAGGGAGCGGAGCTCCCTGTGTCGACTCGCTTTTTCGGCAATGGCGAAGCCCCTGCCTCTTTCTTGTTTTTTCGGCAGGGGACAAAGCCCCTGCCTTTTGTTGTTTTTTCGGTAGGGGGTTCTGCCCCCTGTCTCTTGTGGTTTTCTGTCAGGGACCTCCGCCCCCTGCCTCCATCATGTCTCCGGCAGGGGGCGAGCCCCCCTGCTCCCTTGTTGTTTCCTGGTAAGGGGAGAAGCTCCCCCTGCCTTCTATTTTTTCCTCAGCAGGGGTTGAAGCCCCCTGCGCCCCTGTTGCTTCTTGATAGGGGGTTTTGCCCCCTGCCTCCTGCATTTTGCCGACAGGGGGCGAAGCTCCCCCTGCCTCCTTTGGTTTCCCAGCAGGGGGCGAAGCCCCCCGGCTTTCTTGTTTTCGAACAGGGGGCAAAGCCCCCTGCACCTCGTTTGTTCTCCGGCAAAGGGCTTTGCCCCCTTGCTTTGTTCTTGCTGCCGGCAGGGGCAGACTATCTCCTTCACAGCAGGGGGGATGTGCCCCTGTCCTATTTCATGTTCCGACAGGGGGTGTCCCCCCCTGTCTTGTTGTGGCGGGTGTGACAGGGAGACTCTACTCTTTCCCCTGCCTTCTCTGCTCTGGCAGGCAGGGAGCCCCTGCTTCCCTGCCTCTGTTGCTTTTTGCTAAGCAGGGTTGAGGCCCCAAACTCTGGCACTGCAATCTACGGGAGGCCTTGCTGCCTCTGTTGCTTCTCTACAGGGAGCTAAGCTCCCTGCCTACCCTCGTGTTTGGGGTCCGGTACCACTGCAGGTCTTACCGGACCCGCTTTTCGTTTATATTACGGCATATACTAATGCTATAAGCATCGCAGGTTGAATGGTGGATCCGGCTCGCCTTCATGGCTCGAGCTTGCGCTTACCTATGCCGCAGGCGTACGAGGACCCGCAACCCCTCAAGGTAGGGGATTCTTGCGTAAAAGGACAATGAACGGATAAATGCTAAAATAAGGAAAGATAACTAAAAGAGGATGATATATGTATACGTATAATATATATACGTATGTTTTTTTACCTTCAAGGACGCGGTTTCGCGATCCTTGTCCTTTTTACTTTTCTTGCACTTTCCTTTCTGTTGCCGTCGCGCTATATGTGCCTAGGCCTTTAATTCATGTCCTTACATTTCATGTCTTTTAACTCAAGGACGCGGTTTCGCGATCCTTGTCCTCTCTACTTTTTCGTACTTTACTTTCCTGTTGCCCCACGCTTTGCGCCATGGCATTACTCGTATATATCTGTCTTTTTACTCCAGGATGCAATCTTGGTCCTCTTTTACGTTCTCGCACTTTGCTTTCTGCATTTACCTTTATTGCCCCGCGCTTTATGTACCATGGCCTTACTACCGCTTTTCGTACCTTATTTTCCTGTTGTTGTCGTACTTCTATTGCACTTACTTTTTGTATGTGTTCGTCCTTACTTTGTTGTTGCCCTTTGTGCATGTATTCTTATCTCTGTCGTATGCTCTTTTACTTGCTTACGCTTATCGTTTTAGCAAGGTACAACCCCATGCCTCGTGAGTCGTCGTTTACACTTGCTTAGGATCTCATACCTCGTGAGTTGCTTACATAGTTGTCTGCTTGTGTGTTTCGATGGTCGAGTTATGATTCCATACCTCGTGTGTGTCTTGTGCGTTTTACGCTCGAGGTGCAGTTTCGCACATCGAGTCTTGCCCCTCGATTTGCCATTGTATTAGTATGTGCACGCGTTTGCCCCTTGTCAGCTTGCACTTCCTGAGTGCAGCTTCGAGTGTATAGTGTATACTATTTCACTTATTTGTCTTAAAGGACACGATGCACACTTATGCACTTTGGTTCTCCAAAGAATGACTTTTTAAGCACCAACCTATTTTCGAAACGTATAGTTTTGCAAAGCAAATTTCGAAAGCTTTTTATGAGATAGCGACTGTATCTCCCAAATTGATGCATTTGGGAGAAGTGTTCTACAACTTCAGTTCGCGTATCCAATACGACTTGGATATCCCTGTTTAGGGGCATGTGCACGAGTTAGGCAAAGGTTCTACAAAGGAACCTGTTGGATAGTTGTCGCATCACCACTGATGCGTGACCTAGTTTCTAGGCTTTTTGATCAAACCAAGATAGTTGGCGCACTTCCTTCTATTGCGAGATTACTATTGATGGATTTTTTCTAAGAAATTCATGCCCCTTTCATCGTGATTGTACTTTTGAACAGGTACTTAGCATACTACGATGAGTAGAATGAGAGGTTTATGTCTACCTCGAACGTGCAATGGCACGTGTTTGAGATCACAAGAGATGTTTCTACCATCACTATGGGTTGACCCCTCTGATAATGGTTGTACTTTTGAACAGGTACGTTGCGTACTGCGGTGAGTACGATGAGAGGTGTGTGGTTGCCTCGAACGCGCAATGGCGCATGTAATTCACATAATGATAACTATGCGCCTTCACAGGCAAGATATTCAACTGGGTTGAAAGACCAGAGCATGTAGAATGGGACGACGGTTAAGAAACCCCCCCTGTCGTGCTCATTCAGGACGGTTCATCAAGAGAGAGGATAAATGGTACAAAACTCCGATGGACAGGCCATTAATGGCTATTACGGGCAAAGGTCTGGCTTCCCAAGTCATCGGAGGTTAGGGAAAATGCTTCAGGCCACTTCTGCAGAAGTTTGGATGCATCCATGGGCCTTTGTTTGCCTTTAGTGATTTACTCTCTTGGTCATTGGCCGGACCCTTAGGAGCAGACTCAGTCAGTCATTCGGGGTATAATAAAATACATAGCATAATGGACCTCTGAATCGATCTCGGTTGTTTCTACATTTTTGCCTTGTGCATACCCACAACGGCCTGCTCATAATGAGACAAGATATAACTCACACACATGATTATGAGATATGTGTGTTGTGACGTGAATTGATTGCTTGCTTGTTAGCTCGGTAGTTCAGTACGCTACTCGTTGAGCTATGTACGTCGGTCAAGGCGTTACACTAGTTGGTTAAACTGTTTACGCAGTTCTTTGCTAAGTAATAACTAGCTTCCCATACTAGTCAATTGCTTATAATACTAGCATTATGCTAGTTGTTACATATTGTGATATAACTGCTACCGTATGATTGCTTATCATGTGTAGCTTATGAATTGCTTGTGATGCAATAGTTTGTGCCTTACGATTAATATAGTTACTTGCCGATGGACTGAACCATCTAATGATAATTGTATGTATTGCGAGCATTGTTATGAATGCTTGTCTTATTCAGTTGCTTTGTTTGACGGTTGGATAGAGTAGTCACTCTTCACCTATAGTATCTGTTGGATTGCTATAGTTGCATGTTTAGCACTATGGTCCTCACTGCTCTTGTATGTAGTTGTTTGTTTTACTAGAGCTTTGCTTACTCCATAGCACGTTTTGTCAGATCTGCTAGTCTTGCTTTTCCTGCTTGATCTAGCGATTATCTTGCTTATTGCAGCATTTGTTCTTTCTTGTCTTTTGTACCCCTACTAATATGTTGTGAGACTGACCCATTTCATGGGAAGGTGGTGAACAGGTTATACAGCTTGCGATGGCACGATGACGTGATGCGTTCAAGGCAAGACCCCTTTCCTGACGTTGCGCTCCTGAGGACATTTTGATAGATATGGTATAAAGCTTCTTTGAAAACATCTCTTCTGATTAAAACTCTGGATTACTAAAACTGTGTTACCAAAACGTTCTTTTCATTTCAATAAAATATATATTCGAGTTGCAAATTGGTTTGTAAGGGAAAGTTTGTGTTTGCGTTGTAATGCGCCCAAGGTCTAGGGACTTGCTATTTTAAACATGATTTTTCGCTGAACTCCTATTTCAAACTCTGATAAATAATCGATTTCAAAGCTTTCAACCGTTTTCATAAAAGGTGTCAAGTCCACGATTTTGGGGCATTACAGCTTTTGGTATCAGAGCGACAGGGAAAGTGGTAATCCTTGATCATCTGGCATCTGCATCGCACTGTGATTATTATTACTTTTAAATTATTTTGCATTTATTTTAATTAAAGAATGTGTTTTTGCTTAGATGTTGTTCAATGAACTAATCAAATCTATAGACTCATTAATCGGAGCAGTTGAGCAGCTCCAAGCGATGGTCCAGAACTTGGATCATAAGGTGGATGGGTTGGGTTGCGAGATCACCAACCTAAGGCGAAGTGTTAGCCCTCATGTCCTGTCCGGCTGATATGCCTTCGTGACCCTGATGGTTGTAATTTTTGCGGAAAGGTGGGTCATTCTGCTGAAGAATGTCACTTTAATCATGGTTGTTGTAAAAAGTCTGCCGAAAATAGTGATGACAATAAGCGTCGACCTGCTAAAAGACAGAAATTAGGTAGAGAAAATGAGCCACTACAACTGTTAAATCTAAAATGTTTGAGATGCAATCGTGTACATCGTGGACAGCCATGCCTCCGAGACTCTAGTGGTTGTTTTTATTATGGCAAAGTGGGCCACTATATCCGCGATTGTCGCAAGAAGAAGGTCGATGACCTCCAACGAGTGGGCGATACACCACAACCTCTTCAGCAACAGCAACAAGAACAATTCAAGTAGTAACACATGTCTACTTTTCTATGACAGAACACATACAAAACATCGAATAGATACTTTCATAGTCTTAGTTTAAGACTTTTTGTGTGTTTTGTTACGTCATTTTATTAAGTAAAAGTTTATCGATGAAAGTATGTATCATTTTGGTGTCTTCGGGATCTTAATGATTAGAATGCCTATGTAGGTAAATGACATGTCACGCCTACAACTGATTAGTTTTTGGGTAGTTGACTCGTTACGCCTACAAATGATTAACTTTTAGGTTGTTGACTTATATGCCTACAAATTTTTAGTTTAAATCATTTATATGAACGACATCTCACGACTATAAACAGTTCGTTTTTTATTATATATCACGCCTACATAGCAGTGTTGCAGAGAGTTCGCATTATGATTGGTTGTGTGTTTATATCATCCTTGTATAGCATGATTGATGAGTATCATGATTATTAGACTAAAATGTCTTGTAGATATGTGTGTATGTTTCACGCTGAAGTGGTCGAATGCAATGTGCTTTGAGGTAAGAATTGTGAATGCATATGATAATGCAATGATTTTAATCTTTGCACATATAACTTGAATCTTGTGAATTTATTGAATTACGTATGAGTTACGTAAGTTGAAGTTAAGTTGATTCATTATATATTATGTGTGTGTTTTTCCCATGTGTATTAAAACTCATGCTTTGATTTCGCATGCTTTGAGGTCCTATTTGAGGATGCAATGTTCCTTGTGGCAATGATAGCTTCAGTATGATGTGATTGTCATGACACCTGAATAGAATTGTTGAGAGCATGTAAATGTTTAGGTTGGATATATGATTATGGTTCTTGGAACCTTGTTGGAAGATCGTGTGATTCTGTGTTTTGTTTTGCCATGTGAAGTGATATGATGCATATTGTTGGTATATATGTTTGTGCCCATATTGGTGGCTACAGACCCCGAGCGCGGTCAATTGTTTTGAGCAGTCGATTGTATTAATGCATGTATCACTGTGTATGGTATTTGTTGAGGATCTGATCTCCAAAGGATTATCTGCGAGGGTGTGTATGACAAAGACCAGGTGACCCCGACTAAAGTGGTAAATCTCTGTGAGGATGTGCACTGTCCAAGAGCGGGTAGCCGCAAAGACGGTGAACTCGTGTGAGGAAGTGTATGGTCCAAGACCAGGTGTACCATCTAGGATGGTAATTCCTCGTGAGGTCGTACATTTCTCAGACTAGGTGATCCGGCGTGGATCTTGTTAATTATATTAGTGGATATCGACCTTGAGAGCGGTCATTTGTGATGATGCATGTATCGTAATGATTTTCATTGAATATGGACTTTTTTGATGATCAGGTTCCCAAAGGATTCTCTGTGACGGTATGTATGATCAAGATCAGGTAATCCAGCTAGACTGGTAGAATCTCTGTGAGGAAGTACACTGTCCAATAGCGGGTAGCCGCAAAGACGGTGAACTCCTATGAGGAAGTGTATTGTCCAAGACCAGGTATACCATCGAGGGCGGTGATCCCTTGTGAGGTCGTATGTTTCCCAGACCAGGCTATCCGGCATGGAACTTGTGAATTTTGATTTACCGTAAAAAGTTATGGTAAGTCGTGATGATCTTCTGATATTGATTGATATAGTCAGTTATGAATCTATAGATTTGGCTTTCTGTTATAGCATAATTATATGCCCAACTCAGATGTGTGAATTAGATCTTTATTGATTTTAGATCGTGATCATGTTTTGGACCTTCTATAGAAGGGTGGGCTTTTCTAAGAAAGTATGACGCCTTAAGTGAGTCATGATAGGTGGAAGTTGGTCGTATAAGGCCTTGAGAGATGGAATAGATTAAGGTTGTTCAGGATGAAGAGTTTGTTAGAAATTGTGAGAGCGACAAACGACACCTTGATGATGATTTAGAGACCCCGTCCAAGGAACGTAAACAAGCCAGAGCAAAGTCTCGTTGTGTCTCTTTATTCGTATCAGATCAAGTAGAAGAAAATGAATAAACCTTTCCTATGGTCTTCTACTAGACTCCTCTTCTTTGATAACTTGTATCTTCATCCTTAGAGAAAACGAATAAATATTTGTATAGACTTCTGCTAAACTTCCTTTTTTCTTTTTGTGGCTCTGTATAAACTCTTGCGAAGACAAATTTATTAATGAAATCACACATACAGTTTGGGTCAACCAAGTTGTTGACTTCGAACCTTTCTCTGGGACTCATTATGTGTTGTCCTGATCCCTTTAAAGGCTTTTGTGGGTGGAGATCACACAAAGGTTGTGTATCCTTGTTAAGACCGATTAACTTACACTACGATCTTTGCATATAACTTTCGCATGAAATTTCGCGGACGAAATTCTTTTAAGGGTGATAGGATGTAAAGCCCGTTAAAAAAAAATCGTTTCAGTCAGGCCTGGATCCGAACCCGACCCCGACCCGGATTCCCGAAGGTTCGAGAGAACGTGCGTCTTTTAAAAGACGCAGGCACCTCGGGCGAGGGGTAGAAACCCTCGCCCCTTCTCTCTCCTCTCTTGTCTCTGTCCCTCCCTGCGGCCACCGACGCTAGCGACTCGCCGCCGGCCACCGCCTTCGTCCTGGGTGCTGCAGACGTTGACGATCGGAGCCGACAGCGATCTTCGAGCTCCGACGATCGTCGCCACCATCTCCCACGCTCTCCAGGAACCTCCATCGGCTGACGGCCTGGTTTCCCCGCGACCATCGATGACTGTCGTCGGCAACAACCTCGTCGGTTTTCCCCCTTTCGTCTCTCTCGTGCCGTCATCGGCGATCGGAGTTGCCGAGGACCTCGTCTCCCCGACGGCCACCAGCGACATCGCCACAGACCTCCTGTCTGGCTGTCGGCTGCGCCAGAGTCCCCAATGTCGGAGTTTTTTACCCTCGCCGCCTGAGTTGCCCGTCGTCGCCGACCTCCGAGCCTCGACGACCTCTGTCGTTGGCGACACACTGCCAACCACCACTTTCTTCCTCTTCTCTGTTGCGATCGACGATCTCCGAGCGTCGGCGACCCCCTGTCCCTGATGCCTTAACTGACCTATCGCCACCCTTGTTGAGGCAGCTCAGCCGACGCCCGTTGTTGCTCTCCTCTCTGCCTCGGCACCCTTTGTCGGTGTGAGGCCCTGTCACTCCCTCTTTGTGTCTGCCAGCACCCACCTCGACAGACACCATCCTTCGTTGGAGGCTGACGCTGGTGACCTCGAGGGCATCCTCTCGGCACCCTTTGTCGGTGTGAGGCCCTGTCACTCCCTCTTTGTGTCTGCTAGAACCCACCTCGACAGACACCATCCTTCGTTGGAGGCTGACACTGGTGACCTCGAGGGCATCCTCTCCTTTGTCCCTTTTTCGCCTATCGAAGAAGGTCTTGACGTTGTCGCCATCGCCTTCTCCTGTGCCGTCTCAGGTAACTCCCTTTCTCCCCTCCTATTTCCTTCCTTTTTGCCGGCAGGGAGCAGAGCTCCCTGTGTTGGCTCGCTTTTCCGGCAGGGGCGAAGCCCCTGCCTCTTTCTTGTTTTTTCGGCAGGGGACAAAGCCCCTGCCTTTTGTTGTTTTTTCGGCAGGGGGTTCTGCCCCCTGTCTCTTGTGGTTTTCTATCAGGGGGCTCCGCCCCCCTGCCTCCATCCTGTCTCCGGCAGGGGGCGAGCCCCTTGCTCCCTTGTTGTTTCCTGGTAGGGGGAGAAGCTCCCCATGCCCTTTGTTTTTCCTCAGCAGGGTTTGAAGCCCCCTGCTCCCTTGTTGCTTCTCGGCAAGGGGTTCTACCTCTGTCTCCTGCGTTTTGCCGGCAGGGGGCGAAGCTCCCCTTGCCTCCTTTGGTTTCCCAGCAAGGGGCAAAACCCCCTGTACCTCGTTTGTTCTCCGGCAAGGGGCTTTGCCCCCTTGCCTTGTTCTTGCTGCCAGCAGGGGCAGAGCCTCTGCCTGTCTCCTTCTCAGTAGGGGGGGGGGGGGGGTGCCCCTATCCTAGCTCATGTTCCGACAGGGGGTGTCCCCCCACCCCCTGTCTTGTTGTGGCGGGTGTGGCAGGGAGACTCTGCTCTCTCCCTTGCCTTCTCTGCTCTGGCAAGCAGGGAGACCCTGCTCCCTGCCTCTGTTGCTTTTTGCCAAGCAGGGCTGAGGCCCCAAACTATGGCACTACAATCTGCGGGAGGCCTTGCTGCCTCTGTTGCTTCTCTACAGGGAGCTAAGCTCCCTGCCTACCCTCGTGTTTGGGGTCCGGTACCACTGCAGGTCTTACCGAACCCGCTTTCCGTTTATATTACAGCATATACTAATGTTCTAAGCATCGCAGGTTGAACGGTGGATCCAGCTCGCCTTCGTAGCTCGAGCTTGTGCTTACCTATGCCGCAGGCGTACGAGGACCCGCAACCCCTCAAGGTAGGGGATTTTTACGTAAAAGGACAATGAACAGATAAATGCTAAAATAAGGAAAGATAACTCAAAGAGGATGATATATGTATATGTGATGAAGTGGAACTGAGGAGGCAGACAGAGCCAAAATAAAATTCTTCATAGATGTCTCAAGATTAACTTCTGAAACAAACTGAAAAATTGGATGAAGAGTGCATTGTCTCTTTCCCTTGCGCAGAGCAATAGGAAGGTCATCATCAAGAGCAAAAACTTTAGTATTGTAACGCCTCAAAATTTCAAACTTGCGAATCTTTCAGAAAACAGGCAAGAAATAGGAAAAATCTCTTTCCTTCAAAGTTTGTTTATGAAATCAACGGAAGACTATTCTTTTGTTAAATTTAGAAAGGCAAGCTGACAACTTTGGGCACGTTAGCTAAAAGAACCGAAACTCACAAAATTCGGATATCCCAAGGAAAATCTGTTACAAACCCAAAACGTCCAGGACGCAAGCTAAGAGCAAGAAGAAGAAGTCTTGAAGTCATCTTGCAATCGCGCCATCGCTCGTAGTGTACCTAATCATCACATGTACCCATAGAATGGGTTAGTTTTGCAAAAACTAGTAGTTGCACAAGAAAGACTATAGGAAACTGAATTAAGTGCATTTAATTTAGCAGGTTATGCAGTTAAAAGCAGATAGGCAGTTAAAACAAGTAAGCAGTACAAACAAGTGTTTTAAAACTCGTCGAGTCAACTCGGCTGACTCGGCTCGGCCCTCCAGCGAGTCAACCCGGCAAGCTTAACTCGGGCTGCGAAAACTCGGCTGCTAACTAGGCCTGACTTGGGCGAGTTCTGGGATGTTTGAAATTTGATTTTTTGGGTATTTCACACACACATATTCACTTTTGTACTGAATAATACATCTTTCCCATGGACTATCAGGAAAGATCTTTTTGAACAAATAACTGTTATAGTATATAAATCAAACAACAAAGCATTCTAGTCTATAAACCCAATTAACAAAGAATTCTATGCATCTAAAAGCAGGGATTTCTTTCAAGACACATGGAGATTGGAGAGTTAGGACCTAAGGATTCCTTATCTGAATATCACATATTACTTACATACATGATGATACAACTTCATAAAAACTCTGCCTTTATAACTAACATTGCCCCATCACCACCCTTTCGTGGACCACTAGAGGTCCAAGGCAACTTCTAGTTTTCCACTTTATGTTCTTGTAAATGATAGCTTATCTTATACAGTGATACTTTTCTCCTGTAGCATTTGGTGCAGCTTCTGGGCCATTTTACCAACATCATCTCTCTTTGTTTCTGCCCTTTGTCTAATTAGAATCTTTTTTAAGGCCTGCAGCAATTTCACTTTTCCTAACCTCTAATCTTAGGCATTGAAAATTTTATTCTATCTTCTTTCGAGCTGCTAATAGCTGTTTGAATTCTTTCAAGGTGATGCATGGTGCAGAAAATCTGTCCAAATCCATTATGTGTTCTTTGTTTGTCCAAAATAATGAATCTCTTAACTCGACCTGTCATTCTCTGTATATTGCATAATCCAAGTGACTGCAATCCATAATCACACAGAATACCAGTGCCATTGGGATCATGTAGTTCCCAAGGGCTATGAAGGTGTAGGCGTGATGAATCACTCTTGCACTGAATAATACATTTTTCCCATGGACTGACAATTTATATATTGTTTTTCTTTTAAAATCAAAAGTTAACAAAACCCAGTCTGAGTCACCGAGTTGACCCGCCGAGTCACGAGTCAATAAAGAACGAGTCGAGTACCGAGTCACGGGTTTTAAAACCTTGGTACAAACGGGTAAGTAGTGCAAGCGAGTAAATAATACAAGCACGTAAGTAGTGCAAGCGCGTAAGTAGTTCAAAGCAAGTAAGCAGCGCAACTGTCAAAACGTAGCAAGACAATTCATTTGATCGTAAGCTGTGAACTACCACGCAACAAGCTTGTTCTCGTTCCTAGAACGAAGTCTCTGCATTAAATCAGTATCAGGACATTGTTTATCGCTCTCACTACTTCCAACAAACGCTTTGTCCTGAACAACCTTTATCTATTCTCATCTCTCAAGGCCTTACGCGACCAACTGTCACCTGTTATGACTCACCTAAGGCGTCATACTTCTTAGAAAAAACCCAACCTTTCATAGAAGGTCCAAGACACGATCACTATCTAAAATCGCTAACGATCTGATTCTCACATCTGAGTCCTGCATGTAATCATGCTAAAACAGAAAGTCAAACTATAGATTTATAATTGGCTATCTCAAACAATCTCAGAAGATCATCATAGCTCACCATAACTTTTTATGATAAGCAAAAACACAAGATCCACGTCGGATCGCTCGGTCCGGGAGATATACGACTTGACAAGGAATTACCGCCCTAGAGGGTATACCTGGTCTTGGACCATACACTTCCTCACAGGAGTTTACCGTCTTTGCGGCTACCCATTCGTAGACAGTGTACATCCTCACAGAAATTCTACCGCTCTAGCCGGATTACTCGATCTGGGAAATGTACCTCACAAGGAATTACCGCACTAGATGGTATACCTGGTCTTGGACCATACACTTCCTCACAGGAGTTCACCGTCTTTGCGGCTACCCGTTCGTGGACAGTGTACATCCTCACAGAGAATCTACCACTCTAGCCGGGTCACTTGGTCTTGATCATACATACCCTCACAGCGAAACCTTTGGGAAGCCGGTCCCCAAACAAATGTCATATCCAATGAAAATCATTGCGATACACGCATCAACACAAATGACCGCTCTCAAGGTCGATAGCCACTATTACAATCAACAAGATCAACGCCGGATCACCTGGTCTGGGAAATGTATAACCTAACAAGGAATTCCGCTCTAGATGGTATACCTGGTATTGGACCATACACTTCCTCACAGAAGTTCATCGTCTTTGCGGCTACCCGTTTGTGGACAGTGTACATCCTCACAGAGAATCTACCACTCTAGCAGGTTACCTGGTCTTGATCATACACGCCCTCACAGATAATCCTTTGGAGATCAGGTCCTCAACAGATACCATACTCAGTGATACATGCATCTATACAATCGACTGCTCCGAACAATTGACCGCTCTTGGGGTCAGTAGCCACAATATGGGCACAAGCACGTATATCAGCAATACGCATCGTATCACTTCATATAGTAAAACACAACACACGAGAACATGCAGATATGGCAATCCAACTGATTCTATAGGCGAAGAGTAACTAACTCTATCCGACAGCCAAACAAAACAACTGAATAAGACAAGCACTCATAACAATGCTCGTAATACATACAATTATCATCAAATGGCTCAGTCCATCTGCAAGTAATTAAATTAATCGTATGGCATAAACCATTGCATCACAAGTCATTCATAAGCAATCATACGGCAGCAGTTATATCACAATATGTAAGCAGCTTATAAAACAAACAGTCACATCAATCCTACTTGCTATCAGTTCGTAGATTACGAGTTGTATGCAATCACATCAATCATAAGAGATGCAAGCCAACAAGTGCTACGCTACAATAAGCACCAAACAGTTCAACCAAGGGGTAAAGCAAGTCACATGCTACTATATAGCAACTGGCATAATGCTATTATTATAAGCATTTAACTAGTATGAGAAGCTAGATGTTACTTAGCAAAAAACTGCGTAAGCAGTTTAACAAACTAGAGTAACGCCTCGACAGGCGGGTACAGCTTAACGAGTAGCATACTGGACTACCGAGCAAGCAAGCAATCGACCAGTGTGAACAGACTTTATGTTTCGATATTACTGGCCTGCGGGTACGCACAGGCAAAACGTAGAAACAATTGAGACTAGTTCGGGCGTCTGTTATTCTATGTATTTTCAATAACTCGAATAGCTAGTTGAGTCTGCTCCAAAGGGGACGGCTTTAGCCGAGAGAGGATTCTCCAGAGGCTGATAAGCAGTGTCACAGATGCATCCAACTTCTGCAGAAGTGTTGAGCTAACTATTGTAGCCCTTTCCCCTAACTCCAATGATTGGGGAAGCCAGATCATTGCCCGTAGGGTGGTTGTTAACAACCTGTCTATTGGAGTTTTGTACCGCTCTGTCCTCTCTCTTGACAGACAACAAAAAGCGAATAGATACGTTAGAGGTTGCTTAACTAACGACCCATTCTATGTTGTGGTCTTTAACCCACTCGAGCATCTTGCCTGTGAGGTCATTTTATGTGATTGCAGCATTATCATTTAGCACTATTCGAGGTCGCACAACTGTCTCATCCGATCATCGCAGTACTAGCATGTAGTGCACGACTACAAGTACTCTAGGATGAAGAGGGTATAGTTCCTCAATAGGAGCCTCAGCAGAAGTGTTTCACAAAGATGTAATGCTTCTCAAACTATACTTTGACATTCTTTATCTTTTGAAACAGCCAGCAACTTGTGCCAACAATCGGCATGTGATTATCTCGAATCTCATCCGCTATCGGGATATCTACATGCCTCGCATGACTCGATACCGGCCTCGATAGACAGGATGTGGGTTTCTCAACAGAACACCCGCTAAGAAGTTCGCTCGAACCCCCAATTCGGGATCACCCAAGATATGCCGAAAAGGCGAACAGAACCAGCCAATCACATCCTTCCAAATGCTTCGATTTGAGGCAGTCTTTGATGCTTTTGCGCAGCTCCCTAAATCTCAAGTCTACTATGCAAGAACTGCGTACTCGAAGAGTCAGGGCCCATGCGAGGTATCCCTCTCCTTAGACGATGATGTATCGCTCGTTCCCGACTGAACTTTTGTCGTAAGAGGGAGAGTGGTAGATGTCTCTTGCATCCTCCACGAGGATGCCTCAAACGTATATTCAATGAGCGAAAACCTGAGTGTCATCTGCAATAGCAAAGCAGTAACAGCACATATGCAAAAGCAAGAGCCTGGGCGCGAAGCGCGACGGCAAAGTAAAGACTGTAGGCATGAGTGCAACGTAGAACCTTTGCATGATGCGCGACGGCAAAGTAAAAGACTGTAGGCAGGAGTGCAACGCAAAACCTTTGCGCGATGCACGATGGCAAAGTAAGGGACTGTAAGCAGGAGGGCAATGCAGAACCTTTGCGCGATGCGCGACGGCAAAGTAAGGAACAAGGATCGCGAAACCGCGTCTTTGAGTTAAGTATATACTCGTATAAATATATATGATATATATGCATATATATTTATTTAATTGTCCTTTTTAGTTAATTGAACTCAATTCAATTGTCAAAGTCTTCTGTGCAATCTTCCCCTACCTTGAGGGCTTGCGGTTCTCGTATGCCAGCGGCGTAGGTAAGCACGAGCTCAAGCCACGAAGGACGAGCAGGATCCACTGTTCAACTTGTGATGCTAAAAAGGTTAGCATGCCAAAATACAAATGAGAAGTGAGTCTGGTAAGACCTGCAGCAGTACCGAACCCCGATACGAGGGTAGGCAGGGAGTTCAACTCCCTAAAAATGCAGAAGAGCAACAAAGGCAGCAAGGCTTCCTGTCTGCGGGCTGCAGAGGCAAGAACTCTGCACTCTGCTGACTAGGGTGCCAAAGGCAGGCCTACCTGCTAGGACAAAAAAGGCAGAGGAGGGAGCAGAGGCTCCCTGCCGAACCTGCCTCAACCGGAAACAGGACAGGGGGCGCAGCCCCTGCTGGAAACGACACAGACAGCAAGATCAAGGCAGAGGGGCGAAACCCCCTACCGGAAAACAAACAAGGTGCAGGGGGCAACGGTTCCCGCCAACCTTGAAGAAATGCGAGGCAGGGTCCAATGACCCTTATGTAATGAAATATGCGGAAAAGCAAAGAGTGCACTAAGCACTTACAACATCTACTAATGAACAAACAAAGAGGGGCTAATACCCAAACCCACAAGAGACAACACAACATAAAAATATAAATGCCTCTTATTGAAAGAGAGAGAGCTCTCAAGAGTGAAAAATACAAGAGGGGAGCACCCCTATTTATACACAAGAGGAGGAGAGGGAGAGGGCCAAGAGGCCTTAAAAGGAGAGCCACCTAGGGGGCTCCCCATGTAGTCGTTGGGAGCCCCCAACGGTCACTAATGTGACCATTGGAGGCCCCATCGACTACATGGTGGAGCCCCTTTTGAGTGAGCAAAAAACAAAAAAATAAAAAATACATTTTACAAAAAATAAAGAGAAAAATAAACAAAGAAAAACAAGTACCCCTATCGGGTACTTGTGAAATGACAGAAATACCCCTATCGGGTATTATATATATATATATATAAATATATATATATATATGAATTACATATATTTTAACACCCTCCCTCAAGCTTTACGGGGATATAACCGAAAGCTTGTTAAGGAGAAACAAAAACCGAGGAGCCGCAAGAGCCTTAGTGAAGAAGTCCGCCAACTGGTACTCTGATGTGACGTAAGGTAGTGCTATAGTTCATCTTAGGTATTCATCCCGAACGTAATGGCAGTCCATCTCAATATGTTTAGTACGCTCATGGAAGGTGTGATTGCTTGCAATATAGATTGCGCTTTTGTTGTCACAACACATCTTCGAAGGAGCAGAGATGACAATGCCCATATCACTGAGAAGGCTTCTTAGCCACACAAGTTCCATGGTTGTAGTGGCCATAGCACGATATTCTGCTTCCGTCGAGGACAATGATACTTTGTGTTGCTTCTTGCATCTCCACGAAATCATAGAGTCACCTAAGAAAACACAAAAACCGGTAGTTGAGACACGGTCATTGGGATTTCCTCCCCAATCTGCATCGGTATAAGCAATTAAATCAAGTGACGAGGCAGAAGAAAGAAAAACTCCCTTAGTTATGGTATTTTTGATATATCTGACAATCCTTAAGACTGCACTCATGTGCACGGTTGTAGATGCATGTTGAAACTGACTGACAGAGTGGACGGCATGAGCAATGTCTGGCCGTGTGATGGATAGATAGGTTAGAGACCCAACAAGTTGCCGGTAGGGAGTAGGATCCTCGAGAGGTGTTCCATCTTCCAACCTTAATTTTACATTGATGACTTCTGGGGTTTCTGTCTTCTTGTCATCGGAGATACCCGATTTGGAACAGATGTCAGCAGCAAGTTTCATCTGAGAGAGAATGTACCCTCGAGGAGAGTACGCTACTTCAATTCCTAAAAAATATCTTAAGAAACCAAGGTCAGACATATCAAAATTTTCTTTCAAAACCTTTTTAATATCATTAATGCCTTGCTCATCACTTCCTGTGATGATCATATCAACAACATAAAGTAGTAAAATAACTACAGAAGACCCAGCACTTTTCACAAACAAAGCAGTGTCAGTATAACATGAATGAAAATTTAAACTTGTCATTACATTACTAAATCTATCATGCCAAGCCTTTGGAGCTTGTTTTAAACCATATAATGCCTTGTTAAGTTTAAGAATTTTATTTTTACCAATACATACTCCTGGTGGGGGATCCATGTAAACTTCTTCATTTAATTCGCCATTTAGAAATGCATTCTTAACATCAAGTTGATAGATAGGCCATTTCTTTACAGACGCAATAGCAATAAGAGTCCTAACACTAGTCATTCTAGCAACAGGTGCGAAGGTTTCTTCATAATCTATACCATATTCCTGAGCATATCCTTTAGCTACTAATCGTGCTTTATAACGTTCTAATGAACCATCACTCTTGGTTTTAATTTTGAAGACCCATCTACATCCTATTGATTTCTTTCCAGTAGGTAACGAAGTTATTTCCCAAGTTTTTGCTTTTTCAAGGGCACTAAGCTCTAAGTTCATGGCTTCAACCCATTGGGGAATATTTTTGGCCTCATTATAGTGTGAAGGTTCATGAAATGAATGTAATGCAATTAGACATGCTCTATATCTAGGAGTTAGGGACTCATAGGAAACAAACCTATTTGGAGGATTGGAGATCCGACTGGATCTCCTTAAAGATGTTTCTTCAATGTCGGATCCTTGAGAGTATTTTTCTAAGGCACTTATCTGAGTTTGTTGACCACGCCTAACATATGTTTGGATTGGTCTATTATTCTCATCTACAGCATTATCAAGAGGGATTTCCTCTAGGTCATTCAAAGACTCATTAGAGATTTCCTCTTCTTGAGGAGTCTCATCTTCTTGAGATAGAAGATCAAATAAAAAAGTATATTCACTTTCGTCAATATCTTTAGTTTTCTCAAAACCATTTTCATTTTCCAAAAAGGTTACATCTTTGGATACATAGAGTTTGTTATTTTTCAAGTCAAAACATCTAAAACCCTTTTGATTTTCTCCATAACCCAAGAAAACGCATTCAATAGCTTTAGGAGATAATTTGTCCCGTTTATGAGTAAGGACAAAACATTTACATCCAAAAACTCTTAATCTATTGAAGTCAGGTGTTCTTTCAAATAGTTTTTAGTATGGAGATGTATTTTGTAAGGATGAAGATATCATTCTATTTATTAAATAAGTTGAGGTTAAGGCCGCTTCGGCCCAAAAATTCTTTGGAATTTCTTTGGAAATAAGGAGTGTCCTAGTGGTTTCCATGATATGTCCATGCTTTCTTTCGGCCAAGCCGTTTTGTTGAGGAGTCCTAGGACACGATCTTTGATGACAAATCCCATTTACTTCTAAATAGTTTTGAAATTCATTTGATAAATATTCTCCACCCGAATCGGATCTAAGAGTAGAGATATTACTTGAAAATTGATTTTTAACTATCATATGAAATTTTTTAAAAAACTCAAAGACTTCGGATTTTAAATTGAGAAAGTAGATCCATACATACCTAGTATAGTCATCGATGAAAGTGACATAATAGGAGTACCCTCCTTTAGACATGACGGGGGAAGGACCCCAAACGTCCGAATGGACTAACTCAAAAGGTCTTTTGGATACAAAAGTCCGGTTTGGAAAAGGAGTAGATTTCATTTTGCCAAAAATACAATTCTTGCAAACAAAATGTTTCTCATTACAAAATTTCTTTCCAAATGGAAAGGAGTACATTTTTGAGAAACTTGGATGTCCAAGTCTTTGATGCCAAATATCAATATTTTTATCTTGGACATGGTTACAAAAAGAGTTAATGGGGAGTTTCAAGTTGCTCATGTAATAGAGATCTCCCCTTCTATGGCCTTGCCCAATCAGCTTCCCGGACTGGAGATCCTGTATAGAGCAATCCTTAGTTGAGAAGGAGATTTTACATCCATGATCGCATACTTAAGCAACAGAGAGGAGATTTAAATTAAGTTGAGGTACAACTCTCACGTTTGGCACAAAGAAGTCTTTTGAAAAGTTTAATGTTCCAGGACTTTTAACTTGTAAAGATGTACCATCGGCAGTTGAAACATAGGAGTTTTTAAAATTATTACATAAATCGGAAAGCTCATTTTCAAGGGGGGTCATATGAAAAGAAGCTCCAGAGTCAAGGATCCAAGACGACATACCTGGAGGAGAGGAGGAAGCTATGGCGGCACCCGAAGTTGATGGAATCTTGAGTAGAGTTTGTAGTGCCTCCGATAGTTGAGCAAGATAAAACGAGTCCGTTCCTTTGATTGCTTCCTCTTTCTTTTGAGTAGCTTCTTCAACGGAAGCAACTTTATTTTTTGGTGCTTCATTCAACTTAGGGCAATTAGGTCTTATATGACCCGGTTCTTGACAATGATGGCAAATGGCTTTTCTATAGTTGTCATTATAGTTATTTTGTCTTCCAAAATGTGGAGGTTTGTAGGTTTTCATATGGTTGCCGGGTTTGGATACGGCCAAGACATCATTTCCTCCTTTAATCATGCCAAGACGGGTTTCTTCTTGGCATATTTCGGCTATGGCATCTTCCAAGGGAAGAGGCTTTGATCTATGTAGGAGGGAGGATCTAACTTGTTCATATTCGGGCCTAAGCCCATGTAAAAATTGGAAAAAGTGTTCTTTTTCCATTTGTTCTCTCCTTAATTCCACATCTATACTAGAAACCAATTTTGGTTCTAGTAAGGATAGCTCATCCCATAGAGGGCCAAGAGTGCTAAAGTAATCCCTAACACTCATTTCTCCTTGCTTGATAGTCCGGATTTTTTCTTGAAGGAAGAATTGACGAGCAAGGTCTTTTTGTGTAAACATACCTTTCATGAAGAACCATGCTTCATTTGCCATCCTAAATTTGGCAATGTTGGCGCAAATCTTGAGCTCCACATTATTCATGAACCAAGCAAGAATCTTGGCATGCTTACTCTCCCAATCTTCTATTTTAGATTGGTGATCTTCAATGGCCTTTATGCGGGCATCTCCTTCAAGAGTCTTTTCTTGATCGCCTTCCATCTTAGTTAGTTGGAGTTGTGGTTCCGGAATGGTGCCCATAACGTATCCCCAAAGCTTTTTCCCTTTGAGGTTGTTTTCCATGGCGGCGGCCCACATCATGTAGTTGGAACCATTGAGCTTGAAGGAGAGATCAATCTTTTGTTCTCCTTCCATAACAACCACTTACAAGAGAATATCAAGGAGAGAGAAACAAAAAACAAATATAGCTACACCACTAGCTATATTAAAATGAAGAGCATACACAAGGCTCTGATACCATGTAATGAAATATGCGGAAAAGCAAAGAGTGCACTAAGCACTTACAACATCTACTAATGAACAAACAAAGAGGGGCTAATACCCAAACCCACAAGAGACAACACAACATAAAAATATAAATGCCTCTTATTGAAAGAGAGAGAGCTCTCAAGAGTGAAAAATACAAGAGGGGAGCACCCCTATTTATACACAAGAGGAGGAGAGGGAGAGGGCCAAGAGGCCTTAAAAGGAGAGCCACCTAGGGGGCTCCCCATGTAGTCGTTGGGAGCCCCCAACGGTCACTAATGTGACCGTTGGAGGCCCCATCGACTACATGGTGGGGCCCCTTTTGAGTGAGCAAAAAACAAAAAAATAAAAAATACATTTTACAAAAAATAAAGAGAAAAATAAACAAAGAAAAACAAGTACCCCTATCGGGTACTTGTGAAATGACAGAAATACCCCTATCGGGTATTATATATATATATATATATATATATATATATGAATTACATATATTTTAACACCTTACTGCCGAAGAACAGATGCAGGAGACAGGGAGCGTCGCCCCCTGTCGACAAAGGACAGGCAGGGCTCCAGCCCCTGCCTACCTACCAGAAATGACAGGCAGGGGCTTTAGCCCCTACCGATCCAAAAGTTTCAGGCGACAGGGGCGATGCCCCTGTCGTCCTACCAAAAAACGATAGGTAGGGGCCACAACCCCTACCGATCAATGGTAACAGAGAGAGTGAGGTGCAGGGGCTGGAAACCCCTGGCAGTCGATCAACAACAAGCGGCAGGGGGGCATCACCCCCTGCAAACTAGTTGGACACAGGCGACAGGGGACATCGCTCTTGCCGGCCTGCTGACTGAAAAGGAGGAGAGAAGAAGAAGACGATGGTGCAGGGAGGGAGGGCTCGACCCCTCCCCTGACCAAAAGAGGTAGCAGGGAGGGCTCGACCCTCCCCTGCCGTCAAAGGTAGCAGGGAGTGCCCCCCCCTACCGTAATGAGACGCAGGGAGCAGGGAGAGAGAGAGACGGACGAAGGAGGAGGAGTGTACCTGGGGGGTCACCGGAGCGGAAGGCGATGGCGGTGTCGTCGATGCCTTCGCAGAAGAGGGAAGAAGGTGGTGGCTGACGGCTTCGGTCGTCTGTGACTGTGGTCGTCGACGGTTGCGGAGGACGAGAGGAGAGCGAGAGGGTGACAGAGGGAGAGAGGGTTTCGTATCGAAACCCCTCCCCTCCTCGCTTCACTGTATAAGCACGAGGGAGGCGGTGGTCGACGCGTGGGGGGAAAAGGGGCTCCTAGACGTTGGGATTCCGACGAGATGCGATGCCGGACGAGGAGCGCCGATGGAGAAGCTGCCGGCACGCAGGGTCGGACGAGAGAGGGGGGGCAGCAGGGAGGCGGTGCAGACGAGAGTGCAGATAGAACGAGAGAGAGAGGCGGTGAGGGGGGTTTCGTAACCCTCCTCCTGCCTGTCTCGCTGTCTTTTATTGACAGCGAGAGGCGGTGGCCTCGGGTCGGGTCCAGATCCGGATCTGGCCAAAATCAATTCAAAAAAAAAATTCCGTCATTACAAGTATGCTGAGAGATACTTACCTCAGGAGAAGGAGAGTTTGGGGGCATGGAGGTAAGTGGTATCCTGTGAGTGTATACTATGGGAGGGTTTCAGTAGCGAGACACACCAGAGGATGGAGCCAAGGACTGTGGAGAAAACAACTCTAACGGAAAAGGAGGAATTGGCAGAGGAAGGATCTCCATGGCTCTCCTGTAGCCTTGGAGTAGTACTCGAAAAATATGGAATAGACTTAAAGAAATTAACATCCGCACTGACACACTCTTTTTGGGAAGTAGGGTCGTAGCAACGATATCCTTTTTTATTCTTAAGATACCCAAGGAAAACACATTTAATGGACTGTGAATCAAGTTTATCTCGATTAGGACCCAGCTTATGTACAAAACACACACATCCAAAAAATTTAGGGGGATAGGAAAAAGAGGAACCTCTGGATGGAGAATTTGAATTGGGATCTGGTCTTCTACAGAACTTGAAGGCATGCGATTTATGAGAAAGCCGGCAGTCAAAACTGCATCGCCCCAGTATGACGCAGGCATATTAGATTGAATCATTAGGCACTGAGCGACATTGAGGATTTGTCTATGCTTCCTCCCGCCACACCATTTTGTTGGAAGGTATGGGGACATGTAAATTGAGGTTGAATCCCATTAGTAGAATAGAATTGAAGTCTTTGGATTTGAATTCAAGAGCATTATCAGTGCGAACAATCTTAACACACAAGTCAAATTGAGTCTTTATTTCAGCAATTAAAGATTTAAGAATGATAGGGCCTTGAGATCGATCCTTTAACATGAACACCCACGATAACCTTGAGAAATCATCAACAATAACCAAATAATAACGACACTGAGTCCTACTCGGACTCCATACATCGACATGAAGGAGATCAAACAGTCTTTGACTCGACGGACTCTGACTAGAGGGAAAGGAGCTTCGGCAATGTTTTCCCAATTGACAGGTTTCACACTGAAAAGAGACTGAAGGAGGTATATGAGGAATGACACAACGAAGTTTTGGTACTGGAAGGTGACCCAGACGATGATGCCACAGTAGAGGACTTAAGGATGATGTAACAACAGAGTAAACCGAACCCACATATTGATGTAGATAATACAGACCACCTTCCTCATAGCCACCACCAATCATCTTCCCCGTCAGCAAGTCCTGAAAAGTACAACCCATAGGATCAAAAATCACCCTACAATTCAGCTCTTTTGTCATTCGACTGACAGATAATAAATTATGTGGAAAAGAGGGAGCATGAAGAACATTCGACAATTGAAGAGTAGGGGAAATAGAAATGTTTCCCTGCCCTACAATTGGTGAAGAGCTGCCATCAACAAGAACTACCCCTTTTTTATCAGACACAGGTTTTAAACTTAAAAAGTTACACGAATTTCCGCACAAGTGTCTGGATGCTCCTGAATCAATGATCCACCTACCACCTTGGTCAGATAGGTCATCACCTGCCGAGCACGCAACCTCCTAAACAAAAGACTTCAAAGTGGATGAGCATAAACCAAGGAGCTCGTCATATTCAGCCCTGCTAAGAGTTACATAATCATTGGAGTAATCCGCATCTGATTTAACCACTTGAGCCATAAGATAAAATAATGGGCTTGATTCACAAAACGCAGAAGCAACCACACGCGCACACCAACAATCAACTATGAACCCGACTATATCAAGTTTTGATTTCTGAGATACACGACCGTCGACTGTTCAGATCCAAACTTCAAATATAATTTTAAAGAAACTTGACCAAAACCTTCCACCTCAACAAAGGATGGCTATAGGCTATGTCACAGGGATTCGGCTAGCAGGGTGCCGCACCCGCGTCGACGCGACTCGACACGGGTGCGGGTGCGGGTGCGGCACCGGGTGCGGTCAACCCGATCCTGGGTGCGTTGACCGCACCCAGGGTCATTTCGGTTCATTTTTGTTTGGATTTTTAAAAAAAAAAAATTTTGCCCTACGAAATGGCTGCAGAATTTTTAAAAAAAAAATTCTGGATAGCTGCTTGCTGCTGCTGCTCCTCTTGTTTTATAAAGGGGCACTTGTGTCCACAACATCTGACGAGCTTTGTTGGCATCCCATGCTATACATACCTCCAAACAATTAATTCACAACGTTGGAAAACATACTGTTAACTTGGAAATGATGATCCATCTTCCTCAAAAATTAAAACCAAAATTCAAGAGCCTTTTGAAGTCTTTATGCTTCAACCAACCAGATCCTTTTTCGTCAAGGATTTTCTCTCTCCATAATAAATGATAATGGTGGTGGTTGAGCCTTGGTGGCTATTAGTATTCACTTTTCTCCCGACGAGATGGGTGCTCTAGCCGTAGCCTTGTGTAGACCTCTCTTTTCCACATGTCAAATCCAATAAATTTCTTTTAGCTATCATCTGTGTGCAACTGTATATAAAATGAAATTTGAAGAACCCTAGGCAGTGGCGTGGCAGTGGCGCCATAGGCCTCATGAAGATTGTCTCTCCAACAAACCACGTCAAACATTTCGCTTATATTTTTTCGTGAAGACCAGGGAGTTTCAGACATGATTGAATCATCACAGTCAGCAGAACGCAGCAGGTTGGGTCGATCAGATTGCCAATCCTTTCGGTTCATCAATTTTGTCCCGTTGAGCTAAAGTACACAACAAGCAGAACGTGGGTAACAAGTCTTCAAACAAACACACCAGCAAAAAAAACTGAACCCCGACCTGCGCCGAGGGAACCCCCGACCCCCTTCTATATATATATATATATATATATATATATATATATATATATATATATATATATATATATTCTTTTTTTACATTTTTGCCCTTGTTGCACCCCCGCACCCGGGTTTTTTGGAAGTGCCGAATCCCCGCACCCGCACCCATGTGACATAGGCTATAGGTTGCATATCAAGACCACACATCCAACACGATAAAGATGTGTCTAGTTCATGCCCGAAACTGTAGAATTATTCAACCTCCACTCTACCACTATTGACATGCTTTGAGGACAGATTCAACTCAGTTGATTCAGTAGAAGTTACCTAGCTTTCAGACTATTATACTCTCTGACTTCAATCTTGAAAGTTCTAACTGACTAACTCATGGTTGATTGGATCACCATATGGAGGACGCGATCCAACACTATCACAACTTAAAAAATCGATTACCCAAAAAAAAACTCTCCACTCCACAAAAAAAAAAACTTCACGAACTAAAGATCTGCTCTACACTAAGCATATCAACGACTGTTATAGGCCTTCACCATAATACCCAGATCTGTATCAGATCAACGACAAAAAAAAAACTCCACAATACGCAGATAGTGGTCTGTAATAGGCGATCACCATAACACCTTGTTGTTTTTGTGCAACTTCCTTCCAGATCTGCGATAGGATCCTAAAAAAACTAGTCTGATCCAACAAAAAATATACAAATCTACAATAATTTAATACCTTTCTTCCTTTTGCGACAACCAGACCTGACGTCAAATCTGATTCCAAATCAGCATCTGACAAAAGAAAATACCTTCAACAGTCCAGATCTCCATTTGAATTGGTTCCACGATCATTGGGTCTTTCTCTCCACCTTCACACGATTTCCACCTTCACGCCCGATCTTCTACACACGATCTGTCTTCACGTGATCACGGGATCCACCTTCACACGATTTCCATGTTGGGTCTTTATACAGCTTCCAGATCTGAGTCATAACCTCTAGTCAGATCTTCATAATCGTGACTAGGTTTGACTGCAGATCTGTCGCAAGGTCTAATCTTCACAAAGAAGGACAAAACATTGATCAGCAGAGAAAGATGTCGATCTTCTCCGACTATCCGATGAGATGTTGCTCGAGGGAAGATGATGTTGGAACTCAGGCACCCAAGATCGCACGTTGATGTGATACCGTGTTGAAACTTTAATGGAGCACACAGGAACCGAGGCAGAGAGAGAGAGAGGTCGGCAGAGAGAGAGAGGGAAAGTTGTTAACTCATTAGGGCTAATCTCCTCTAGTTTAAATAGAGGTTAGTCTAACAAGAAAATTACATATGGGTCCCTCATTATATATAAAATACTAAAAAACAACTTTAAGAATAAAAGAAGAATCAGATGGTCGACTAATCTTAACACTAGAAAGAAAGATCCAAGTTATTAAATCCAATAGAGGAGGTGAATATAATTGAAGAGTTTAAGACTTTTTGCAATGATAATAACATAACTCCTCATACAACTATGCCTTATACACCTCAACAAAATGATGTAGCAGAAAGAAGGAATAGAACTCTAATAGATATGACAAGGTCCATGTTGGCACATGCGAATCTTCTCAAAAAATTCTGGGGAGAAGCAATATGCACTGCTATGTATATCTTAAATAAGGTTCCTTCTAAAGCTGTAGAGCTTACACCACATGAATTATGGACTGACAGAAAGCCAGATTTAAGTCATTTGTGAAAGTGGGGGTTACCTGCTCATGTGTTGATTCCTAGTCAGGTGAGAGACAAGTTAGATAGCAAGACTATCAAATGCATCTTCATGGGATACCCAAAGGGATATCGTCTATATAATCCTGAAAAAGGATTTATATAGAGTAGAGAAGTAGAGTTCTTGGAAACCAAACAAAGTAATTTTGATTCTAAAGAAGATGGTGTCCTTCTGGACATTATAAATGATTCTGGGGTACCTAATTGATGCAGGGCAGGCCCAGAACAATGATGCCGAGCAGGCCCAGGCATCACAGACCCAAAAGCACGCAGACGTTGTTTCGGGTCCGGGTCCGGACCTGGATCCAAACTGAAGCCCTTTAAATAAGCTGCCTAGGGTTTTATGAGAGAGGGGAGGATATTGAAAACGCAACAACCTTTCTTTTTAAGCGGTTTTCCTTTTGTCTTTTCTTATGTCAGTGTTTTCTTCATTTGATTTTCAGAGTCTAGTACTGTCGTTACTTACTTTCTACCCATTACTATTCAGTTTATTGTTTATTTGAAAGTTCATTGGAATAAAAACTATACAATTGTGTTACGGTGGTTGCTATTTGTTTGTTTTCTGCACCGTGCACGACATGGGAGCCGAGTTCTTCCATTCAGCACCCAAGAACTGCAGCAGTAGATGTCTCCACTGCATCAAATGGTATCAGAGCACCGGGCATCCTCCGTCGCCGGCAGCATGCCACCAAACGTGAGGAACGATCCAGCAAAGGGAAAGAAGCGGGATGACACCGGCAGCGAGGGTCAAATGTCGCGAATGATGGAGATGATGACCCGAATGGATGAAAATTTGTTGCGCATCAGTCGGGACGTGGCCAGTTTGTCGAAGCGGATGGATGGGATCGAGGCATGGTTGGGAGCACTGGAGTCCAAGATAGACGCACATGAGGTGTGATTGAACCAGTTAGGCTCGTGCGTGAACAACTCTGATGGTGTTGCCGTCGTCGATCCAGCCTCGTCAACACTCCAGTTCGCGGCACGTCGGGAAGACGTTGGAGAGACTCTGCACAGGGATGCAGGAGGCAGCAGTGTTCATCCGGTACACGCTCTCCAACTGGACCCTGTTACAACTGTGGATCGCCCTGTTCTGGGCTCTCTCCCACTGAATCAGCAAGGGGCGACAGCACCTCAGTCGTGGCAGCGAGTTCCTGCCACGGCATCGCAGGCTGGGCTCGAGCTGCAGGACCACAGCATTACGCTGGGTCCTGCCCCAGGCCAGGGATCGTGGCCTCGCGCTGGGGAGCCCGCACCACAAGGGGGGTCGGACCTGCAAGGTCCCGGCGTCCCCCTGGGCAATGCAGGGGACCCAGGTTCCTCTGTTCGACCCGAGAAGGCTGTGACCTTCCCCCTTGAGCCCGCGCATGGGAGCCGTAAGGCGGCAGACCCACGAGTGGGAGCAGGGGGGCCGTGTGGACAGGTCTGGACCCGAGAAGGTCCAGACCCAAGTTCATGGAAACGGGACCCGGGCCCGGGACAAGGAACCATCCTTTGGGTCCCCGAGAGCGAGACCATCAGCAACTGTATCAACCAATCAATGAACAAAAACAACGTTTTGCAACTGTTGCTGAATTCGCTGCAACATTACTCTCAGTCCTCCTCTACTTGAGATGGTGCAAGAAGCGGCAGGTCTTCCATGATAATATATCAAGCGAAAAAATGGTGATCTTGAAATCATCAGTCATGCAGTCTCTTACCTTTGAGGCTTTCCTCAAGAAGCCAATAAAGCTATCAAGCAAGGCCATTATCCGACCCGAAACAAATGACTTAGAGGAGTGGAATCGAGATCCTGAAAGCTTTCATCAAGAGCAGGATCTGTTGCAGAAAACTGAAAAGCTTAGGCCTTGCGTTCAAGCTCTGTTCATTACGTTATTTGAAAATCATAGTAATCTTCTGGGCCCTTTTGTGGTTTCCACTCTTCATGTAGCAATGATTGGATTCTCAGCAATAGAACCTGAAATACCGACTGCCTTGTTTCTCAAGGAAGCTGCCTATAGTTCTGTTGGACATACATATCACGAACTGTCAAAATATCACAGCTTCAAGACTTGGTATGAAGGGGCTTTGTCTCTTGAACTCTCAAATAACCATCCTAATCAGCGAATTATACATCGAAAAGTTGCATGGATTTTTGGAAAATGGGTTTCAAAGATCAAAGGCGGCTTAAGGAAACCAATGTGGTATGCTTTGATTATCTTGCTCTAGGATAACGATCTAGCAGTTAAACTTGCAACAATTTGGTCATTGTATTCTCTTATTGATGATGTTTTGGGATGAAGGCGTAGTTGTTGTTGTTGTTGTTGTTGTTGTATTCTCTTATTGATGATGATAACTCTTACGAACTAGGTCCTTCTGATTGTTTCCCAATGTGTTGGAGTCTGTGTTTTAAGTTGTTTGGAGCAGTGCAAATGTTTGAATCGAAGGTGGTAGTTTCAAACTTGGTATCTTTGATCATTGAACATCTTGGTGATAGAATCATTCCATTTGCAAATGAGTTGGCTAAGTTTTTTCAGAAGTTATGGGGTGAATCAGCTGATGAACTCTTTTTTCTAGAGGACAGTATGCAACTATGGGGAGCCACAATGATTCAAGCACCTTCAATGGCACTGCAGCTACTAGATCTCTTTACATACCTTGTGGCGATTATGGGAAGGAGTTTTGATCACTTACAAGTTGCAACGAATATCACTGAGTGCTACATTATCTTAGGCGGAATGTACTTTTTAAATGTTCATGCCCAAAACTTGGCCAAATTTTTAGATGGAATTGTGAACAGTGTGGTGACAATAAGTCGTCGGAGCCGACGTCTTCCCAACCCGGGGAGAATGATACAGAGCAGGCCCAGAACAATGATGCCGAGCAGACCCAGGCATCACAGACCCAACAATACTCAGACGTTGTTTCAGGTCCGGACCAGAGACCCGGATCCAAACTGAAGCCCTTTAAATAAGTTGCCTAGGGTTTCGTGAGAGGGGGGAGGATATTGAAAACACAACAGCCTTTCTTTTTTAGCGGTTTTCCTTTTGTCTTTTCTTCTGTCAGTGTTTTCTTCATTTGATTTTCAGAGTCTAGTACTGTCGTTACTTTCTACCCATTACTATTCAGTTTATTGTTTATTTGAAAGTTCATCGGAATAAAAACTATACAACTGTGTTACGGTGGTTGCTATTTGTTTTTTTCTGCACCGTGAGAGTTCTTCCTTTCAGCACCCAAGAACTGCAGCAGTCGACGTCCCCACCGCATCACTACTCAAGAGTTAAAGCATAATGATCCAATTGTGAATAATGAACAAACTTCACAATCAATAATTGGAAAGAAAAGACTAAGAACTCCCCCATCTTATCTGAATGATTATTATACATTCATGAGTGAGGAATTATGTTATTCCATAGACCTGGATGAAACTCTTGACAACCTGAGTTTTGATGATGCAGTTGCTTCAAAAGAATTTGAACTATGGAAGAAAGCAATGAAAGATGAGTTGTAATCCATAGAAAAGAATGGAATTTTAGAACTAGTCAATTGCCTAATGGATATAAGGCAATTGATAGTAAGTGGGTTCTAAAAAAAAACTCAAAGCAGATGGATCTATTAATAAATTCAAGGCAAGATCAGTAGCAAAAGGTTATTCTCAACGAGAAGGGATTGATTATAAAGAAACTTATTCTCATGCAGTCAAACTGGCATCTATTCGTATTATTTTGACATTGGTAGCTTATTTTGATCTTCACATATATCAAATGGATGTGAAAACGACTTTCTTAAATGGTGAACTAAATAAAATTATTTTCATGCAGCAACCAGAAGTTTTTGAAATTGAAAGTCAAGAGAATAAAGTATACAAGTTGAATAAATCCTTATATGGACTTAAGCAGTCACCAAGACAGTGGTATTTGACTTTTCATAATGCTATAACCAAATTGGGTTACGAGACATAGTCTAGACCACTGTGTATATGCCAAGAATAGTGGGAGTAAGTTTACAATGTTATCTCTCTATATTGATGATATATTAATTGCAGAAAATGACGTAGACATGATAAATATGACTAAATCATGGTTAAGTTCTTGATTTGAAATGAAGATATGGTGAAGTTTTATATATCCTTGAAATTAAAATTCAGAGAAATAGAAAATCAAAATTGCTATGTCTAAGTCAAGAAAAATATTTTGACCACATTCTAAAGAAATTTAGAATGGAAAATACGAAGGCAAAGGGTACTCCCGTAGTAAAAGGCCTAAAACTCAATAAGAACCCGTAGTAAAAGGCCTAAAACTCAATAAGAATGCCTGTCCAAAAGATGGACAAGAAAAATTGAATGTTTCCTATGCTCAGGCAATTGGAAGCCTGATGTATGCAATGTTTTACACTAGATCTGATTTAAGTTTTGTTGTAAGTCTAGTGAATAAATATCAAAGTAATTATGAGCTCTCTCATTAGAAGGCAGTGAAAAGAATTTTTTTATATCTAAAGGGAACTAAAAAACTCAAGCTATCCTATTATTCAGATAGTCTAAAGCTTGTAGGTTATTCAAATGTTGACTTTGTTGGTGATAGAGATGAAGCAAAGTCCACATCTAGTTATGTATTTATGTTAGGAGGTGGGGCAATTGCATTGTCATGCAACAAATAAGGGTGTACGACACAACATACCCAAGAAGTTGAGTAATATTGCCTGTAACATGACAGACACTTTTGGTGTGCAGATAAATCGCTTTCTAAATGAGTTTAAATTGGATATTCCAAAAGATCCAGTTCAACTTTATTGTGACAATAAAGTTGTTATAAGACTAATACAAATAGGAGTTGATAGCTCTAAAAGTAAGCATATCGAAGTTAAATATCAATATATTTATGATATGCTTATGAAAAATGAAATAGCAGTAGACTATATTCCTTCAAGTGACATGATAGTTGATCTGCTAACCAAGGCAATCACTGAGAATATTTTCACTAAACATGTGAGTCAAATGGGACTCAGATATGTCTAAGTGGAGAGTCAATAAAGATCACTCAGAAAGTGTGCATGCAAGGTTTCAGCTAAGAATAAGCATAGAAACACGGGATATCCCTTATGGCCAAGTAGGAGATGTTAGGTTATATGGCCATAAGGCGACTATTGGGAGGCTATCACAACAGTCACTACGCTTGAACTACAAAGAGACATATTTATTGAGGTTGAAGGTATTTCTTCTAGGGATGTGTCCCAAACTTGAATTCTTTACAAGGTTATAAATGCAATAGAGTAGTATAGGGAACATACAAGAACAGAGGTATTCAATTGTAAGAGAATTGAGAGTGTAGATCTCCCTGGCGATTTCGAGCGTAACAGCATACACTTCTGTAATGAGATATGTGAAAATACAAATAGTGCTATAAGCACTTACAATGTCCACCAACGGACAAACAAAAGAGATAATAGCCAAGTCCACAAAAGGACAACACAACACAAAATATAAATGCCTCTTTATTGAAAGAGAGGGAGCCCTCAAGAATGAAAATATACAAAGGGGTTCACCCCTATTTATACAAATAAAATGAGAGAAGGGAGAGGCCAAATGGCCTCAAAAGCAGAGCCACAAAGGGGGCTCCCATGGAGTCGTTGGGAGCCCCCAACGGTCACAAATGTGACCGTTGGGGGCCCCAACGACTCAATGGTGGAGCCGCCTTAAGTGGGTAAAAAGGAAGAAAATAAAAAAATAAATACAAAAAATAAAAAAGAGGAGAAAAACAAGTACCCCTATTGGGTACATGTGAAATGACTAAAATACCCCTATCGGGTATGATTGAATATATATATATATATATTGATTACATGTATTTTAACACCCTCCCTCAAGCTTTACGGGGATATAACCGAAAGCTAGATGAGAAGGAACATAAAACGAGGAACTGCAAGGGCTTTAGTGAAGAAGTCCGCCAACTGGTACTCGGAAGTAACGTAAGGCAGTGCTATGGTTCCTCTTAGGTATTCATCACGAACGTAATGGCAGTCCATCTCGATGTGTTTAGTACGCTCATGGAAGGTGTGATTGCTTGCGATATAGATTGCACTTTTGTTGTCACAACACATCTTCGAAGGAGTAAAGATGACTATGCCCATATCACTGAGGTGACTTCTTAGCCACACAAGCTCCATGGTTGTAGTGGCCATAGCACAATATTCTGTTTCAATTGAGGATAATGATACTTTGTGTTGCTTCTTGCATCTCCAAGAAATCATAGTCACCTAAGAAAACACAAAAACCAATAGTTGAGCCTCTATCATTGGGATTTACTCCCCAATCAGCATCAGTATAAGCAATTAAATCAAGTGATGAAGAAGAAGAAAGAAAAACTCCCTTAGTTATGGTGTTTTTGATGTATCTGACAATCCTTAAGACTGCACTCATGTACACAGTTGTAGGTGCATGTTGAAACTGACTGACTAAGTGGATTGCATGAGCTATATCTGGCCGAGTGATGGATAAGTAGGTCAGAGACCCAACAAGTTGGCGGTAGGGAGTAGGATCCTCGAAGAGTGTTCCATCTTCCAACCTTAACTTTGCATTGATAACTTCAGGGGTTTCTGTATTCTTATCATCGGAGATACCAGACTTGGAACAAATGTCAGCAACAAGTTTCATCTGAGAGAGAATGTACCCTCGAGGAGAGTACGTTACTTCAATTCCTAAAAAATATCTTAAAAAACCAAGGTCAGACATGTCAAAATTTTCTTTTAAAACTTTCTTAATATCATTGATTCCTTGCTCATCACTTCCAGTGATGATCATATCATCAACATAAAGTAGTAGAATAACTACTGAAGACCCTGCACTTTTCACAAACAAAGCAGTGTCAGTATAGCATGAACGAAAATTCAAACTTGTCATTACATTGCTAAATTTATCATGCCAAGCCTTAGGAGTTTGCTTTAAACCATATAATGCCTTTTTAAGTTTAAGAATCTTATTTTCACCAATACATACTCCTGGTGGAGGATCCATGTAAACTTTTTCATTTAATTCACCATTTAAGAATGCATTCTTAACATCTAATTGATAAATAGACCATTTTTTAACTGACGCAACCACAATAAGAGTTCTAACACCAGTCATTATAGCTATGGGCGCGAAGGTTTCTTCATAGTCTATACTGTATTCTTGAGCGTATCCTTTTGCTACCAACTGGGCTTTATAGTGTTCTAATGATCCATCACTTTTAGTTTTAATTTTGAAGACCCATCTACATCCAATAAATCTCTTTCCAGTTGGTAATAAAGTTATTTCCCAAGTTTTTGCCTTTTCAAGGGCACTAAGTTCTACGTTCATGGCTTCAACACATTGGGGAATGTTTTTGGCTTCATGATAATGTGAAGGTTCATGAAAAGAGTGTAACGCAATTAGACGCGCTCTATACCTTGGGGTTAGAGACTCATAGGAAACAAACCTATTAGGAAGATTGGAGATTCGGTCGGATCTCCTTAAAGAGGTTTCTTCTATGTTGGAACCTTAAGAGTATTTTTCTAAGGCACTCATTGGAGCTTGTTGACTACGCCTAACATAGGTTTGGATGGTTCTATCACTTTCATTTTCAACATTGTTAAGAGGAATATCCTCTAGATCATTCAACAAATCATTAGAGATTTCATCTTCTTGCGGAGTCCCATCTTCTTGATAGAGAAGATCAAATAAGAAAGCATATTCGCTTTCGTCAATATCTTTAGTTTTCTCAAAATCATTTTCATTTTCTAAAAAGGTTATATCTTTGGATACATAGAGTTTGTTATTTTTAAGGTCAAAACCACTAAAACCCTTTTGATTTTCTCAATATCCTAAGAAAACGCATTCAATAGCTTTAGGAGATACTTTGTCTCTTTTATGTGTAACGACAAAACATTTACACCCAAAAATTCTTAATCTATTGAAATTGGGTGTTCTTTCAAATAGTTTTTCATATGGAGATGTATTTTGTAAGGATGATGATATCATTCTATTTATCAAGTAAGTTGAAGTTAAAGCGGCTTCGGCACAAAAACTTTTTGGAATTTCTTTGGAAATAAGAAGTGTCCTAGTGGTTTCCAAAATATGTCTATGCTTTCTTACGGCTAGACCATTTTGTTGAAGAGTCCTAGGACATGATCTTTGATGACAAATTTCATTTGTTTCCAAATAATTTTGAAATTCATTTGATAGATGCTCTCCACCCGAATCGAATCTAAGAGTAGAGATATTACTTGAAAATTGACTTTTGACTATCATATGAAATTTCTTGAAGAAGTCAAAGACTTCGGATTTTAAATTGAGAAAATAAATTTGCACATATCTAGTGTAGTCATCAATGAAAGTAACATAATAGGAGTATCCTCCTTTCGATATGACCGGAGAAGGGCCCCAAACTTCCGAATGGACTAACTCAAAAGGTATTTTGGACACAAAAGTTCGATTTGGAAAAGGAGTGGATTTCATTTTTCCAAAAATACAATTCTTGCAAACAAAATGTTTCTTATTACAAAATTTCTTTCCAAAAGGAAATGAGTACATTTTTTAGAAACTTGGATGTCAAAGTCTTTGATGTCAAGTTTCAATATTTTTATCTTGGACATGATTACAAAAAAAGTTAGTGGGAAGTTTCAAGTTGATCATATAATAGGGATCTCCCCTCTTATGTCCTTGACCAATCTGCTTCTCGGACCGGAGATCCTGTATAGAGCAATCCTTAGTTGAGAAGGAGATTTCACATCCATGATCACATATTTGAGAAACAGAGAGAAGATTTAAATTAAGTTGAGGTACCACTCTTATGTTTGGCACAAAGAAATCTTTGAAAAAATTTAAAGTTCCAAAACTTTTTACTTGTAAAGATGTACCATCGACGGTTGAAACATAAGAGTTTTTAGAGTTATTACATAAATCGGAAAGCCCATTTTCAAAAGGGGTTATATGAAAGGAAGCTCGAGAATCAAGAATCCAAGAAGACATACCTGGAGGAGAAGAAGAAAATATGGCGGCACCTGAGGTTGATGGCGATTTTAGTAGAATTTGAAGTGCTTCTGATAGTTGAGCAAGAGAGAAGGATTCCTTCCCTTTGATAGTTTCCTCCTTTTGAGTAATTTCTTCAACGGAGGCAACCTTATTCTTTTGTGCTTCATTTAGCTTAGGGCAATAAGGTCTTATATGACCCGGTTCTTGGCAATGATGGCAAATGGCTTTTCTATAGTTGTCATTATAGTTATTTTGCCTCCAAAAGTGTGGAGGCTTATAGACTTTCAAATGATTGTCGGGTTTAAACACGGCCAAAACTTCATCTTCTCCCTTAATCATACCAAGACGAGTTTCTTCTTGGCATATTTCGGCTATGGCATCTTCCAAAGGAAGAGGCTTAGATCTATGAAGAAGGGAAGATCTAACTTGTTCATATTCGGGCCTAAGCCCATGTAGAAATTGAAAAAAGTGTTCTTTTTTCATTAGTTCTCTTATTAGTTTCACATCTACACTAAAAACCCACTTTGGTTCTAGTAAAGATAGCTCATCCCATAAGGGTCCAAGAGTGCTAAAGTAATCTTACACTCATTTCCCCTTGCTTAATAATCCGGATTTTTTCTTGGAGAAAGAATTGACAAGCAAGGTCTTTTTGAGTATACATATCTTTCATAAAGAACCATGCTTCATTAGCCATCCGAAATTTAACAATGTTGGCGCAAATTTTGAGCTCCACATTGTTCATGAATCAAGCAAGAATCTTAGCATGCTTGCTTTCCCAATCTTCGACTTTAGATTGATGATCTTCAATGGCCTTCATGCGGGCATTTTCTTCAAGAGCTTTTTCTTGATCACCATCCATCTTAGTGAGTTGGAGTTGCGGTTCCGGAATGGTGCCCATAACGTATCCCCAAAGCTTTTTACCCTTGAGATTGTTCTCCATGGCGGCGACCCACATCATGTAGTTGGAACCATTAAGTTGGAAAGAGCGATCAATCTTTTGTTCTCCTTGTATTTTAACCTCTCTCAAGAAGATAAACCAAGAAAGAAAGATACAAAATAAAAAATATAACTAGTCAACTAGTTATATCAAAAACCAAGAGCATACACAAGGCTCTGATACCATGTAATGAGATATGTGGAAATACAAATAGTGCTATAAGCACTTACAATGTCCACCAACGGACAAACAAAAGAGATAATAGCCAAGTCCACAAAGGGACAACATAACACAAAATATAAATGCCTCTTTATTAAAAGAGAGGGAGCTCTCAAGAATGAAAATATACAAAGGGGTTCACCCGTATTTATACAAATAAAATGAGAGAAGGGGGAGGCCAAATTGCCTCAAAAGAAGAGCCACAAAGGGGGCTCCCATGGAGTCGTTGGGAGCCCCCAACGATCACAAATGTGACCGTTGGGGGCCACAACAACTCAATGGTGGGGCTCCTTTAAGTGGGTAAAAAGGAAGAAAATAAAAAAATAAATGCAAAAAATAAAATGAGGAGAAAAACAAGTACCCCTATTGGGTACATGTGAAATGACTAAAATACCCCTATCGGGTATAATTGAATATATATATATATATATATTGATTACATGTATTTTAACAACTTCACCCTGCAAAAATTCTGCATTTGCGCATTCAAGTTCCGACTGATCCAATATTCAACCGGACCTATTATTACAAAAGGCCTACAAAAGCAGCATGATCCAATACCCTTGAGTTGGGTTCAAGTTGGGTTGAATGGGTTTAACCTATACCTAACCCATTTTAGAAAGCCAAGGGTAATTTACTACAACAACAAACAACAACAACTATGCCTTCATCCCAAAACAATTGGGGTCGGCGATATGAACCAACAAAGAAAATCATTCTGGGTCTTCCACATGAATCCTTCTCCTCCAATCATTTCTATCCAATGTCATGTCCACGGTGAGGTTCAAAGCATTCATATCCTTTTCTATCATCTCCATCCAAGTCTTCATAGGCCTACCCCGACCTCTTTTAACTAATATATTTTCCCATTTCTCCATCCTTCTAACTGGAGCATCATTAGGCCTTCGTCGAATATGTCCAAACCACCGTAAATGATTCTCTCTCATCTTATTTTCAATGGGTGCAACGCCTACCTTCTTACGTATCTCCTCGTTCTGAATCTTATCTTTTATTGTATTTCCACACATCCATCTAAGCATACGCATCTCAGCTACACTCATTTTTTTGAATATGATGTCTCTTGGCAGACCAACATTTTGTACCATATAGTAAAGCGGGCCTAATAGTCGTCCTATAAAACTTTCCCTTCAACCGCAATGGCATTCTACGATCGCACAACACTCCAGTTGCACTTTTCCATTTCATCCACCCAACCTTTATCCTATGATTTACATCTCCATCAATTTCTCCATACTTTTGAATGATAGATCCCAAATATTTGAAACAATCATCCATCGGTATTTCTTGCTTACCAAGCTTCACTACACTCCCATCACTACTTCGTTGCTTACTAAACCAACATTCCATATATTCTGTCTTACTCTTACTCAACTTAAAACCTCTTGCTTCCAATGTTTGTCTCCATAATTCTAACTTAGCATTAACCCCAGCTCTAGACTCGTCAATCAAAACAATATCATCAGTAAACAACATACACCACGGCACATTTTCTTGAATTGATCTCGTAAGCTCATCCATCACTATAGCAAATAGGAAATGGCTTAAAGCAGATCCTTGATGTAACCCAACCGTTATAGGAAAATTGGTTGTCACCCCTCCACAAGTGCGGACATTGGTTACTACTCCTTCATACATATCTTTAATTATACTAATGTACTTGAGAAAAACACCTTTCTTCATCATTGTCCACCAGAGAACGTCCCTAGGTACTCTATCGTATGCCTTCTCCAAATCAATAAAAATCATATGCAAATCTTTGTTCCTCTCTCTATATCTCTCAATAAGTTGTCTAAGAAGATGTATAGCTTCCATAGTTGATCTTTCAGGCATAAAACCAAATTATTCTCCGATATCATGACAACCTTCCTCAACCTAGACTCAATCACCCTCCCAAAGTTTCATAGTATGACTCGTGAGTTTAATACCACGATAGTTTGTGTAATCTTGTATATCACCCTTATTCTTATATAGAGGCACCAAAGTACTCTTCCTCCACTCATTAGGCATCTTATTTGTCCGCAAAATCTTGTTAAAAAGATTTGTCAACCATTCTAAACATTTCTCTCACAAGCATTTCCAAGCCTCGATAGGTATACCATCTGGGCCAACTGCCCTTCTTGATTTCATTTTCTTCAAAGCCTCTGCAATTTCTTTCTTTTGAATCTTGCGCATAAAGTCATGATTCATCTCATGAAAAGGAATGGACAAGTCTCCAAGATCCTGGGCATGACTTCTATTAAATAGCTTATCAAAATAATCTTTCTATCTCTCCTTAATCTCCTCATCTTTGACTAAAACCCTTTGTGTTTCATCTTTGATACATCTAATCATACCCAGATCCCTCGATTTCCTATCTCTCATCTTTGCAAGCCTATAAATATCCTTCTCGCCCTCTTTGGTATCCAACTTGTCATAAACCTCCTTATATACCTTATCCCTCGCGTTTCGAACTACTTTTTTAGCTTCCTTCTTTGCTATCATATACTTCTCCAAATTCTCATTATCACGACTCTTATTTAGATTTCTATAACACTCTCTTTTAACCTTAATAGTTAATTTGACATCCTCGTTCCACCATGATGTATCCTTACCTAGCGGTGCACCGCCTTTAGACTCACCCAATACCTCCTTAGCCACATTTTTCATGTCACCCGCTATTTTATTCTACATTGATTATGAATCCTCCTCGAGACACCAATCAGCTTCCCTAACTACCTGCTCTACAAACATTCTTTGTTTAGCTCCTTTCAGTGTCCACCACTTAATTCTAGGATCTATCTTATGTCTATCCCTTTTGCGGCATTGTCTAATTCTAAGATCTAAAATTAAGACTCTATGTTGTGTAGCTACACTTTCTCCTGGTATAACCTTGCCATCGATGCAACAACCCCTATCTCTCTTTCTAAGTAGGAAAAAATCTATCCGACTCGTATTAACCCTACTTTTAAATGTTACTAGGTGAGACTCCCTCTTCCTAAACCAAGTGTTTGCTAAGATCATATCATAGGACAAACCAAAATCTAAAATTCTTTCACCACTTTCGTTTCTTTCTCCTATACCATAGCCTCCATGGATACTCTCAAATTCATCCCTACTAATGCCTACATGTTCATTAAGGTCACCGCCGATGAAAAGCTTTTCTCCATAAGATATCCCTTGTACTACTCCATCTAAATCTTACCAAAATTGACGCTTAATGGAATCATTTAAACCTACTTGATGTGCATAAACACTAATAATATTAATAATATCCGCACCTAATACTAATTCAATAAGTAAAATCCTATCACCCTTCCTACGGACCTCAACTACGTTATCTATAAACTCATGACTCATAACAATCCATACTCCATTCCTATTCATATTTGTTCCTTTATACCAAATCTTATATCCCCAAGGTTCAATCCTTTTTGCTTTCTCACCTACCCATTTGGTCTCTTGTAGACATAAAATATCAATCTTTTTCCTACACATAGCATCTACTAACTCTACCAACTTATCAGTTAAAGACCCTATGTTCCAAGTTGTTAACCTAATTTTATAGTCTTGGACTAACTTCTTTACCCTCACCCGTCCAACAAAGTGAGGGAACCCTTGCCTATTTGACACCACACCTGGGCGTCGGTGTGACGCGTCGTTTCCGGTGTGAAAGGGTAATTTACTCCTTTACTAAAAAAAACAATGCTTTATAAGGCCTTAACTAATGCACCAAATACACCATTCATGTTTAAAAATCCTTTCAAGTTACAGTTTCCAAACTTCTTTATCCTGCAGATGAACTTCTCTAAATTGTGTCATCCCCATAACTGACTTCTACAGAAGTTCATCCACAATATGGGGCGCCAAAAGCGGCCTTAATCGTCCACAAACCATACGAGAAAGAAGCCCCTGAGTTTCTGAAACTACAAATAGCTGATTATCAAACCCAGATTTTCGGCATCCAAGCGTCCTCAAAATCCAGACAGACCGCATACCCTAAAAAAATCCCCAGAGTTTTTTATCAACTGGGGAACGGTATTCGCGACACCCAGCAAAGAATTTGTCGTTTTAAGCATAAAGAAATTAGAAACAAACCATCGCAGTACAACAGTATCTCGGAATCGATCCCTGTGCTAGGAGAAAACCGAATCACCAGGCATTCATGAACAAATGGTACCGTCAAATCTAGTGATTGGGAGTCTTAAGAATAACCGAAATAGCGGAAAACCAATTTCTTGAAGGTGGTCATAAAAAAACAGAGGGGGATGTTGCAGAGAACGTACATTGCTCCTGGAAGTAGTAGTTTCCCTGAAGACGGCATCCCAGCCGATCGAGGGCCTGGCCCGTCTCCCGAATCCAGAATCCGACGGTGTAGATTGCTTTGCCCAACGTACCCATCTTCCTCTCGCTCGGAAAACTATCGCTCTGGGGATTTTCTGGCCGAAGACGGCGATCGGATGAGGAGGCTTTTTGGCTCGCAAATGGGAAGAAGAAGAAAAAGACTCCACCCCAGAGCCAGACGGGAGGCGGTCGAGAAATGGGGAAGGGGCAAGGCAAGAGAATGAATGATCCGAAATTGGGGCAATTTTGGTATTTTACCGCAGCGAGTGATCCTATTGCGCAAAAGTCCCACCGGTTGTTGGTTGGTTAGCTTTGAGCCAGGATCAGGTGATTGGTTGGTTAGCTTTGAGCCAGGATCAGGTGCCATCACATGGCACTCTTTGAATGTGCCGCTGCACCTGGTGCCCGCAATATTTGGCTGAAAGTCTGTCACTTGTGGGCTCAAAAACAGATGGGAGGGTGGTGTATGTTCTCCCCCGATGATTCACTGAATCCCACGCCTGTGTTCGGGGTTTCGAATGAGCGTCACGTATGTAAGCACATGGGGCTCGTATTCCTCTGTATGTCTGCATCACTTAACATCGGGGTCTGTTGCGGTTGCAAAGGCTTAAGTACTCTTTCTTGTTATTATTGCGATAAAACGATGGTTCGAGAAAATGACAAAAATATCTTCCATTTAAAAGTTGGTAAACCACGGTTCGAGAAAAGGACAAAAAGTCCTCCATGCAAAAGTTGGGAAACGACGGTTGACAAAAAAATATTTCATCCAAAAAGTTTGATATTAACTATTTATTAAACTCTTGCACCATTTGTTGTAACAATAGCTCTCATTGACAACGCAAACTTTGTTGTCCTCTCTAGTCAAAGTTCTCGCCTTATTTTTTTATCATGATCGACATCACATTGTCTCATTCTCGTTCCTGTCGTTAGGCATTATGGAAGAAAGCAACGATGCACAGACATTCCAACCAATGCCATTAAGGCGTCATGAGTAGCTTTCCATCTCATCATGCTATTGATGAAGAACGCATGTCGTCTTGTGTGTCATTAAGGCGTTGTTTTGTTATTACAGGTAGATCTTGTCCTTACGAGGGTTGAAAACTTATCGATATTTGTAAGACTCTGGGACCTGTTGACAAAAATGCTTGTTTACAAATGCTAGGAAGGGTCTCTACCCCATCAGGTATCTTCCATTCACTTAGTATATGCATTATATCTCAAACTGTTGTATTAGTAACATACTACCGATTTGTGAGGTATTGTTTTGTTAGTTAATATCGATTTGTTTGCTATTATGTTCATTTTTCGTATCGATTTGTAATATATTTTGTGATATATTTATCGACTTTTAAGATATTATGATTTTGTATAGTTGATTTGTAAGTTATTATGTTGAATTGTCATATCAATTTGCAATATATTAGTCGACATGTATATCGATTTGTAAGATATTATATGTTTTGTAATATGTATTTGTAAGATATTTGTAGACAGACTTCGAAAACGTGTGCGTGCAGAAACACATTTTTACACGCTTGCGGTGGCGATTTTTGTATTCAAATTGCTGCTCAGTTAGCGATTTTTATTGAACTCGCTTCACAGCCTCGTGGATATAATGAAAGCGTTGTCGTCAACAGACATGGACGACATGTCATTTCTTTTATTGGCATGGTAAGTAACAACTCGATGCTCAGTATAAGCAAATATCAGACTGCAATTGCTTTTATATTGTGATTCATTAAATCATTTCTTTGGCTTACTTAACCTTATCAGTATTTGTTGTTATATGCATCCTGATTAAATCGTAATAAACGTATGCGCTTGTTAACGCAAATTGATAGCTTGCTTACAAAACATTCTTGTGTCTTCTCTTTTTTTTCGTTGTCATTAGGCATTATGGAAGAAAGCAACGACGCACAAACATTCCAACCAGTGCCATTAAGGTGTCGTGAGTAGCTTTCCATCTCATCATGCTATCGATGAAGAACGCATGTCGTCTTGTGTGTCATTAAGTATTGGTTCTGTTATTACAGGTAGATCTTGTCCTTATAATGGTTGAAAACTTATCGATATTTGTAAGACGTTGGGACCTGTTGACAAGAATGTTTGTTTACAAATGCTAGGAAGGGCCTCTACCCCATCAGGTATCTTTCATTCACTCAGTATATGCATTGTATCTCAAACCGATGTATTAGTAACATACTACCGATTTGTGAGGTATTGTTTTGTTAGTTAATATCGATTTATTTGCTATTATGTTTAATTTTCGTATCGATTTGTAATATATTTTGCGATATATTTATCGACTTTTAAGATATTATGGTTTTGTATAGTCGATTTGTAAGTTACTATGCTGAATTGCCATATCGATTTGCAATATATTAGTCGACATGTCGTTTCTTTTATTGGCATGGTAAGTAACAACTCGATGCTCAATATAAGCAAATATCATACCGCAATTGCTTTTATACTGTGATTCATTAAATCATTTATTTGACTTGCTTAACCTTATCAGTATCTGTTGTTATATGTAACCTGATTAAATCGTAGTAAATGTATGTGCTTGCTAATGCAAATTGATATCTTACTTATAACAGTGGTGAGCTTATCATTTGGTTGTAATGAAGATGATCTATCTCAATCATTTGAAATATATGAAGAATTGAACATCTATACTAATGACGCACTTGAAAAAGTCAACATGTGCAGTAATGATGCACATGATAAGAAGGGTGCATGCATTAGATTCACTATTGACTTGAATGTTCCAGTAGAAAAAATGCAATTCGATAATGAGGTAGACGATCACGACAGTATACTTAATAAAAGTGTAGGCACTAGAACATACATGGAAGTACACTTGACTATGTTCCAGTAGAAGGAATGCAATTTAATAATGAGGAAGTTGCATATAGATTTTATAATAATTATGCCTTAAAAGTTGGCTCCAGTGTTAGAAGGTTTTCTTGGTCAAAAAATGCACAGGGTGTCGTGGTGAGAAAGACATATGTTTGTTCCAAGTAAGGTTGGAAGAAATCAATTGAAAATCCAACAAGGAGTATGCCAGAATCAAGATGTGGATGTCAAGCGAGAATGATGTTAAGAAGACTTTCGAATGGGAAATTTTTAGTCCATACTTTAATCAGTGATCATAATCATGATCTATCTGCATCATTTATGAGTCATATGCTAAGGTCACATCGTAAAGTAATTGTAGCGCATGTTGCAATGGCTGAAATATCCGATAACGTCGGCATTGCACCAAGGAAGTCATACAATTTGTTTGCCCACATAGATGGTGGTCGCGATAATGTGTCATTCACACATTTGGATCTAAGAAACCACTTGAGAAGGAAGAGGACAGATAACATGAAGAATAAAGAAATATTTTATTTGGTTAATTACTTACAAAAGAAATCAAGCATTGACCTTGGTTTCTTTAATGCAATGCAACTTGATGAAGATGAATATGCTGTGAATATGTTTTGGGCAGATTCAAAGTCAAGAGTAGATTATAAATGCTTCAATAATGTGCTTGTATTTGATACTACAGTGAACATTAATACTGAACAATGGCCATTTGCGCAGTTTGTCGGAGTGAACCATCACTCACAAAGTTGTATATTAAGTGACATCTTTTTGTATGACCATACCAAGGAAAACTTTGAATGGTTGTTCAGAGTATTTACACAGGCAATGAATGTGAATCAACCTGAAGTTGTACTTACAGATGGTGATCACGCAATTGCGGCTGCAGTGCTTCATGTGTGGCCAGATGCACATCATCGCCTATGTTTGTGGCATATCTTTCAAAATGCAACAAAGAACATATGACACATATTTAATCAGAAGATAAGGTTTGGCAAAAAGTTTATAAGGTGTGTACTTGAGAGCTTAGACGAGGTCACCTTTATGTCAGATTGGGAGGAAATGATTAAGATATACAACCTTAAAGACTGTCCTTGGTTACAAAATTTATATGCAGAAAAAAAGAAGTGAGCATTGGCATATGGAAGACAATACTTTTGTGCATGTTTGATAAGCACACAATGAGATGAATCTATGCATGTCACATTGAAGAAAATCCTGTATTCATGTTTAACAATATTTCGCTTTATGGAACAATATGAATTATTTGTAGACGGTCTAAGACATAATGAGCTTGAACAAGACGTGAAATGCTTCAATACACAACCTTTAATTTTGGGCATGAAAATATTGATGCGACGTGCAGATCTGTATACACTAACTGTATTTGAATGGATCAAGAAAGAGGTTATACATGCTATGAATTGCAATATAGAATGACTCGTGCAAACCGAGAATATGCACAAATATCATATTTTATGAGAGGGCCAAGAGCATCAGAAAAGGCAAGAAGCACATGTCACGTATAATGTTAACAACGAAAAAGTTGAATGTTCGTTGAAAATATATAAATTCAAAGGTATTTATGCCATCATGCATTAAAGACACTTAATCAAGAGAAGATACAATAAATACTTGAGTCTTATGTAATGCAAAGATGGAGGAGACAAGCAAAAATTGAAATGATGGATATGGACAATGTCAGTAAATTTGGTATTGACGAGAAGTATTACATAGCCTCCTGTTACCAACAACTGTGTAGGTCATTTATGCATGTTGCTGATTTGGCATCGAAAAATGAAGAAGGCTATGTATGCATGAGAAAAACGTCAAAGGAGTTACTTAAAAATGTGCAGTTAATTCACCTTCAGTCCGTTGCAGCTAATGAATACCAGTCGAAGATAATGAGATCGAACAACGTTGGTGAAAATCATGCTTCCCTTGACACTTTTGAGAAGTTGTGCCGAAGCATAAACATCATCTTCAACAAGTCAGTAGTGAACGTTGTTGATTATGATGAACATATTCATCAAGCGAAGGGTATCAAAAGAAAACCTATATCTGATCGCAGTCGTCGGAGGGCAAAGGGTGCACTAGAATTGGTTAGGAAGAAACGGTATAAGAAACAACCAACCTGTAATCAAAAGCAACAAAGACCTTCGCATGAACATATATGTAAGACATTATATTGCTTTCCATGTTATTTGCATTATATGAAGCTTGTCAATATATAACTCATGTAATGTCCAACATGCAACAATACCCTAAAGACGTAATATCCAACGTTGTAACCTTAATTGCCCTTGACCAGATTTTCGGGAACGATAGCTTTAGTTTTACAAGTCTTTTGTATGTAATCAATGTTGGGAGGAAGTTTGCATTTCTTGTAAAACTTAATGCAGTGTCTTATATTTTTTTTTTCATGACAGACTCAGATGAATTCGAAAATGAGCTATGAGACACAGGAATCTCGTGTGGAGTATTAATTTAGTCGTCATGCCTCTTTGCATGACCCGATTTCAACAATGTCAGATTTGTTTAGAGTTTAACAAAACAGTAGAGCTCGTTTACTGAGAAATAGGGTACAGTGGGATGCCATTATTGCTGAGCTCCTTTACATTGGAGAGGATATGTCCTCAACTGCTCATAGACATTGTAACCGACTATTAATAATTTTTATATACGAAAGTAGTTGTAAATCATGTGAATTTATAGTTATGAATTTACGACGACAAAGATTTGCCTTTGGGTTTTTTTTCAAATGAAAATATATCTATTCGAGAATCTAACTCAACTTTTATTATTGAAGCAAAAAATTGAAATCCTTAAACCATCTTTCCCAATCGCCAGTAAAAGCAAATAGGAAAAATCATTGACGTAGACATTTGTCGTACTAGCAAATCGCTACAACATGTAGCTTTCATAGGTCATGGTGTAAATCACGAATGTGGTTATCGTTCATTTAGACAAACCTCTCTGTCCAGTTGACAGACAACATTTTGTAAAATGCCATAGTATAACGATTTACAAATTCATTTCTACGTCGATCACAAGTGGATAACAATCACGTTGTTCATGAGCACAAATTGTGGTAAAGGTGCACAATGAGTGCTTGTGCAAACCGATTCCACCATTTATTTATAATCTTGCAAATAATGTTTGTACATTTATATAAAAGCACGTTAAAAAAAAACTCATCATTTCCAGTTTACACAACCAGAACCGCTTGAACGATTATTAGTTGCGAGGGGCGAACATATCAGCAATTTGATTTTAAATCTATTTAACATCTCCTTCTCTTTTTTTACTGTGGCATCGCAACTTCTTCTTCGTTAGTTGCTTTTTTCTCGTTGTCTTCTTCTTCTTCTTAATTAGTAAAATAAAATAGACCACAAAGATAAGAGATGTTTGTCGTTCATAACTCGTTTTACTCACCCTCCGTAAATGTAAATCGCAAAAGAGACTCATGATGCATGCAGTCAACAAGGGCTTGTAATGTCAGCCTTTTGTAAATGAAAATATTCCACAGCGATAAGAGTTGTTTGTTGTTCAGAAATCATGATCTTTCTCGCCCTCTATGAACGAAAATCGCAATAATAGATTTGTGATTTATGCGCTCAACAAGCCTTATAATGTTTGCCCTTTAAAAAAAACAATCCACAACGATAAGAGATGTTTGATGTTCAGAAATCGTGGTATTGCTCACCCTCTGTGAATGAAAATCGCAATAAGTGATATGTGATTTTTCTGGTCGACAATGGCTTTTAATGTTCGCCCTTAGTAAATTATAATAGTCCACAATGATAAGATATGTTTTTATTTGTGTTTTACACAATGACTGATTTGTAAATGACGAAAAATAAAACAATAATGTATTTTACAAGATGTTTATACTTTAAGATGATTTATCATGTATACCCAGTGATTTTTTCGATCGATAAGGGCTTGAATGATTATTAGTTGCGAGGGGCGAACATATCAACGATTTGCTTTTACTGTATAACAGTCAAATTCTTTCTCGTATCTATTTATTGGATGTAAAACACAATTCAATAAATGAAGAACTTGTTTAAATAAATTAAAAAAAAACTCAGATCATAAAATGAATTCTTATTATTGTCAGTTCACAAGTACAATATTGTGCAACCACCTACCTGAAAAAACGCAGGTGCAAGCCTTGAGAGTCTTTACTCGATCAATGCCTCCAAAAAACTTACTTGAACAACCCTTCTCAACCCACTTAGATTGATAGTCGAACTCGGACTAAAGGCAGGGTGCAGTAATCTCCATGTTGGTAAACTCAGAATCCACGATCCATAAGGTCGAGAGTTGTCATGCAGAGATGTGTGTATTATCTGTTTGGGCCGAACAATTGTATAGGCACAAGCTTTCAAGCCATGGGCAAGCGCAAAGCATTTCAGATAACTCATCTATATCAAAAGAAAGATTGCCCAAGCTAAAAGTCTTGAGAGAGGAGAGGAGGGCCTCACCACCCACCGGATAACAAAAAACACAACGACTCAACTTCAAGTGCAGTAAGGACCCAAAGTCGAATAAATTTAGAGGCAGCTCATCGATTGGCTCGGGTTCATATTCAACATGACAACCAGAAAACTTAAGAACTGTGTTGTCAACCGTAAATGATTATACAAAAGTTGGTGGTACCGTCTATAAAATCTACTTGAAATAGATGAACATCAAGTTGTGGGTCTCATCGTTCGTTGCCTTTTAGGTCCTCTTGCCGACTGAGTTATTTTCTCTTCCGCAATTAGAAACACCATTAATTTTTTGCATAGTTCATTGCGGAATCCAGGCATATCAACCTGCAAAAAAAATGCAATGTGGCACCAATATATATATATTGAATCCCCAATAACAGAGGGCAATAAATGACATACAATGTCTAAATAAGGTTCTCTACCGTTGTATATCGCTTCAATATACTTCATTACAAATAAGTCACAATCAACACTATTATTTTGTAAAGGAGCATGGTCTGCCATGCGAAAGATCCACTCGCTAATGTCGACTCCCAAAATGTCTTTGACGAAACCGATCTGAAATTGATGCAGACGAAAGTAAATTCATGACACCCGTACATGATATGATACTCTTATAGATAAAATCTTACAAGATGCGAAATGTCAAGCCGTAAACCACCGTCTACGTCCACCGAATTGGAACACCATAGTTGTTTTTCATGTAAATTCATCACGTATAAGACCCAATGCTTTTTCAGATTGCCAGAGTGTAGGAATAAATATCTGTAAATCGTTAACCCAAATGGTGTTAGGATTGTTATACTGTAGCCTTGCACTAGAAGTTTGTTTACTTACTTTTTCACTAGACAAAAGGTCTCCGCAATGATTATCGTTAACCCAGTATGGTAGGCCGGATTAAAATCCACTGAAGTATGGCAATCAACGTATGATAGTCTATAGACCGAAACATTGTTAACAACAATGTTAAAACATGAATCAACAAGAGTAAATCAATAACCAAAATAAACATAAAATAGAACCGATATACCATGAAATAAGGGTTGATGATGCTTATAGTTTTGCTTGTTGCATTGCATTTAATATAACTGACAAAATCATACATAGTCTGTTTGTAGCAAATATGAACTTGCTAACGTACATACACATGGCTTAGGTAAATAGATAACGGCTACTGGTTTCATACAAACAAAATTACTGATCATGTTGCCTTGTGCAAATTCATCGTGCATCCATTTGATGTTGTCCCGGAGTGATTGGCTGAGTTTTTGCCCAACTTCTTCGGTGGATGTTTCACTGACATTAGCAGAATTTTCAATGAACAATATTGAAATTACGTTTTACAGTACACAACACGAATCGCATAAACTACATAAAAGAGACGAATTTTGATGAAAATGGACACGATGTTTAGACAATATACGCCTGATTCGCCATCATTGGTCATGTAGCTATCGTCGTCTCACTCAACGATACCCCATTCGCATTGAAGTTGGTTATATGTTCGAATGACGATCTCAAGGTCTATAAAGGAGACAATAAATTGCATTTCACAATCATGAAGTTTAAAAAATGTCATTTCATCTTCCTTTTAAAAAACTCATGAAAGAGTTAAGGCGAATCAGTCAAATCACTATTACAAGGCTCGTTTGGATATGTTTTTCATCATCTTTTGGGTCTTTCGACGGTGATTGTGTAAATCTCGATAGGAAAATCATTAAATAAATGAAGCTCGTCAAAAGATATCGTGATCAAACAAATTGTAGCATCACATTGCACATGTTATAGATGTCTTGTTTCACTTTGCTTCATGAATAAGGAACCGACAAACCGACAATTCCTTCATAAACGACGTGATCATGAATGGATCGTATAACCAACTTCATCGCAATTGTGGTGTCTGTGCTGACATATTTCAGATTTTATCTAATCTCCAACATAATTATGTATAAAAAAATTTATAAGTCTATGTATATAAATAATGTAAATACAAAACAACGATTTGTCAACAACAAACATCTCTTATCGATGTGGACTGTTGGCGATAACCCTTCTCACCTCTTTCTCCTTGATTTATGGGATTTTATCTCATACAAACAATTACAGGAAATATCTTTGCGTATCAAGTTGGTTATGGAAACTGTATATCGTACTGATCTTTCCAATTTAGTCATATGGTGTGTATTATAAATACTGTATCCCTGGATGATGCAATAGAAAAAAAAAGAGAGCGAGAGTGTTCGCTTCCTATCTTTAAATCGCTATAAGGTGGTAGTTCACAAATCACTACTCGATTCATGGTGGTAGGGTGGGGTTTTATATATAGATCTCATAATCTCATAAATCGTCAACCGGAATACAAGTCTCACATGGCATATCGATTGTTGACAAAGACAGGGATATGAAATGATGTTTCTTCTTTAAATGAATGAGACATATTTTTCGTAACAGCATTTATGAATTTTTATTTAAGAGTTATGATTTATACACTTAAAACAACAATGATTTATACATTTAGTGCAATAACGATATATTATATATAAAGTTACTGATAGCTTTATTGTTGAAGCAATTTATACGTTTAATTAAGGAACAATTTATACGTTTGATGTAATAGCGATTTAGAATTATTGATTATAGTGATTCACGTGACAACTATTAAGTTACACGTACGCACACTTGTGTAAGCTATTTCCATAATAATCAATGATAAAGTAGCAACGATTTGAACACGCAAATGGCCACCTCATGAACAATAAAAGCCTTTATCGATCGGACAAATCACAAATCACATATTGCGATGTTCATTCACAGAGGGTGAGCAATACCACGATTCCTGAACAAAAAATATCTCTTATCGGTGTGGATAATATTTTTTTAAAGGGCGAACATTATATGGCTTGTTGAGCGCATAAATCGCAAATCTATTATTGCGATTTTCATTCACGTAGGGTAAGAACGATCATGTTTTCTGAACAACAAACATCTCCAATCGTTATGGACTATTTTCATTTACGAAAGGCGATCATTAACGAAAATAAGACTATACAAAATATTTAAATCTTGTAAATCTTGAAAACTAGGGTAATGCGTAACCTATGTAAATTTAAATCGCAGTATGGATTTGCGATGTTTGCGGCGAACAAATGCGTGTAATGTTCGCCCATCGTAAATAAAAATATTTTAAGTGATAAAAGATGTTTGCCTCTCGTAAATCACTGTATTGCTCTCCCTCCTTGAATGCAAATCGCAAAAGAAATTTGCGATGTATGCGGTGAACAAAGCATGGTAATGTTTGCCCATCTTAAATGATAAAAGTCAACAGCGATAAGAAACGTTTGCTGCTCAGAAGTCGTTTTTTTGCCGATACACCGTGACTACAAATCATAAAATAAATTTGCGATTCATGCGGTCATCAATGGCTTGTAATATTCTGTCTTCGTAAACGATGAAAGTCAACATCGATAAGAAAACTTTGTTGTTCGTAAATTGTTGCACTGCTCAACCTCCATGAATAAAAAACACAAACGAGATTTGCGATGTATGCGGCCAAACAAAGGCTTTTTTATAAGAGATCACGATTTCATTGCAATCAGTTTTATGTAAGAGACAATGTTTTGTTTTTCATGGAGACTGCTCTATCGCGATACATTACAACGTAATTCATTTACAAGAGTATTTAGTTACAATACAAAATGACAAATGGTTTGGCTTAGATACAATACATTACCATCATCATCAACGAAGAAAACATACATCATCAACAACATCAACCCACATCCATATTGTAGCGATTTATGAACTACCACCATGAAGTGAGTAGCGATTTATGAACTACCACTGTGTAGCGACTTGTGAGCAACTTGTACCATCCCGTAAATCACTAATAGAGAGGTGAGAAGGGTTATCGTCAACACATATAGTGATGTGCTTCGAAACATACATCATCAACATTATCATCATCATCAACAACAGTCATTTCAGTTTACTCAGTGGCCTTTGCTAGTTACTGGGAACAATAGTAGGCAAATCATTCTACCAATGATGGTCCTTATCTGTTTGGAATTTTTTTTACATGATGATTATTGACAGCAGATAAGGGTATGGATCCTAAACGACAGAGAAGCTGCAGACAACAAGACCAACACTATTTGTCATGAAGTACATCGAAGATTAGGCAGATATTTTTGTTCCTGAAAATTATGGTATGCGAACGAATAACAATCTGACAGTAAGAATAGATCAAACAGAAGGTCATTAGCACCCACCTGTCTATCATGCAGAACATCTCTGCTTTTTTCGGTATGGCGGCAAAGATTAAGGATGATTATGGTCGTTATATACTGCGTAAGCTTCGATATACTTCACGACAAATACGCCACAATTGTATGTGTCATGAATATATCGATGTATCCATACAAGATAACCACTGTAATCATCATCAAAGACTATACAAATCTTTCAGTACAACATAAATCAAATACGAAAACATGATCAAACACCATCAATAAAGCAAATATAAAAGGAACACGGAATAAAGAAAAAAAACATGGAAGAATAAGTAAGAAAGAGAAGAAGAAGAAGACGAGGTCGTAAGAGGAAAAAGAAGAATAGCTCTGCCGCATAAAACAAAGAGGAAGAGATGTTAAATAGATTAGGGATTTAGACCTGGACAACGGGTCGTGTCGGGTCAATCTCCCACCTAACTAGTGTTATAATAGGCAGTCAAAACGATATTTTTTTATTTATTTACAGCGCAATCAATTAATCTGCGTGCGGTTTTTGAAAAAGGGCGGTATGTGAAGCGACGTTTCCTTTATATTTTACTGATAGGTCAAAGCAGTTCGGCAGGTTCTCCATTAGCTTTTCTTTAGAACGACGTGTCCGTGAAAAGAACATTGCTTCATCGCAAAAGGGACATCGATATCTACGTAGTAGACGACGAGAGCAATATGTCTAGGGATGGCACCGAAGACGATGACGATAGATAGACAGTCAACGTTGATAGTTCTGCACAAATTTTTTCCCACTCATCCAACTCTTAAATAGAGGACGGGACTCGCAATAAATGCAAAAAGACTAAACGTCTTGCACAACTTAGGACGGGCCTGCAACGCCATATAAAAAATCGGTATTACAACGATATTACAGATCGACACTCAGCTGAACCCAAAAATCGCTTTCCAACAATACCGAAAACATTATTCAACTGAAGTCCCAAATCGTTGTCTAGATGACAGCACAAATTGCTAACCAGTGATACCTGCAGATGCCACAAATCGTGATCCAACGATACTTTAAATCGCTATCCAGGGATTACGAGAATCTACTTACGCAGCTTCAATCACTAACCACAAATTGCTGCCAACAAATCGCTGATCCTCAAACTTTGATCAGTTGAATCGTCATTCAGCTGAGAGGACTTCCAATTATTGCTATCCAACGAATACAAAAAATGTATGAATAAATCAAATAGATGAACATTAACATCACCCCATGCAGAATATTTGAGCTTGCTCCGGTATGGCGGCAACGATTTGGGGTTGGTTTTGGGTTTATGAATTTATGATTTGGGGTTTATGGTGTAGGGTTTAGGGTTTAAGGTTTGAAGTTTATGGTTTAGTAATATATTAAGGGTTGAGGGTTTAGCATTTAGGGTTTAACATTTAGGCTCTAGGGTTTAGAGTTTATGTTGTAGGGATTGGTGTTGACGGTCTATGATTTAAGGTTTGGTGTTTAGGGTTTAAGGGTTAGGGTTTGTGAATATAAGGTTCGGGGTTTAGGGTTTAGGTTTAGGGTAATATATTTAGGGTTTGGGTTTAGAGTAATATATTTAGGGTTTGGATTTTGGGATTTAAGGTTTAGAGTTTAGGTTTAGGGTAATATATTTATTGTTTGGGTTTTGGGTAATATATTTATTGTTTGGGTTTTGGGTAATATATTTAGGGTTCGGGTTTGGGTTTAGTGTTTGTCATATCGATATGTAGTACATTATGTGATATGTACATTGATTTGTGTATTTAAATCATTGCTTTGTTAGCGACTTCTAATAAAATCGATGCATAATATTTGAAGTATGAATCATTGTAAATATATATTATGTGTTTGCTAGAGTCAATAATTGTGATATTTGTCGTATGAATCGCATCAAAATAAATCAATTTTGTTCGCAAATAAAAACATCTTTTATCCTTGTGGACTATTATAATTTATGAAGGGCGAACACTAAAAGCCCTTATCGACCAGAAGAATCGTAAATCACTTATTGCGATGTTCATTCAAGGAGGATGAGCAATACAACGATTTCTGAACATCAAATATTTCTTATCGATGTTGACTTTTATCATTTCTGAGCGTCAATTACATGTCTTTGTTGACCACATATATCGCATATGGGTTTTGCAATTTGCATTCAATGACGATGAGAAAAATTATGATTTATGAACAACAAAATTGCCTTATCGCTGTTGAATATTATCATTTAAGACGGGGGAACTTGGCCAGCCTTTGTTGACCGCATACATCGCAAATCTCTTTTGCGATTTTCATCCACGGAGGTTGAGCAATACAACGATTTATGAACATCAAAATTTTCTTATCGATGATGACTTTTATCATTTACAAAATCTGAATATTACAAGCCTTTGTTGACCGCATGAATCGCAAACCTATGCGGCGATTTGCATTTACGGTAGATCAACAAAAGAGCATTTTCTGAATAAAAAGATTTCTTATCGTTGTTGACTTTTATCTTTAAGATGGGCGAACATTACCATGCTTTTGATTGCATACATCTCAAACCTCTTTTGCGATTTAAATTCAAGGAGGGAGAGCAGTACAATGATTTCTGAACATCAAACATTTCTTATCAATGTTGACTTTTATTATTTCTGAATGTCGATTACATGCCTTTGTAGACCGCATAAATCGCGTATGCGTTTTGCGATTTTCATTCAATGACGGCGAGAAGTATTGCGATTTCGGAACAACAAACATTCCTTAGCGCTGGTGACTTATCATTTAAGATGGGCGAACTTAGCCAACCATTGTTGATCGGATACATCACAAATCTCTTTTGCGGTTTTCATTCACGGAGGTTCAACAATACAATGATTTGCGAACATCAAATTTTTTGACTCGATGATGACTTTTATCATTTACGGAGGCCGAGTATTAGAAGCCATTGTTGACCGCATGAATTGCCAACCTATTTCGCGATTTGTATTTACAGAGGCTCAGTAAAAGAGCGACTTCCCAACAAAAAACATTTTTTATAGCTGAAAAGCGTATATTTTTTATCGGTGTTGACTTTTATCATTGTGATAAACAGGACCAGCCTTCGTTGACTGCAGACATCACAGATCTGTTTTGTGATTTTCATTCATCGAGGGTGAGCAACACAGCGATAGCGGAACAACAAACATTTCTTATCGCAGTTGACTTTTATCATTTCGAACATTACAAGCCTTTGTTGACCGCATACATCGCAAATCTATTTTGTGATTTTGAATCACGAAGGTTGAGCAATGCCACGATTTCTGAACAACAAACATCTTTTATCGCTTAAATTGTTTTTATTTACGAAGGGTGAACATTACACACATTTTTTCACCGCAAACATTGCTAGTCCATACTGCGATTTAAATTTACATAGGTTACACTTTACTACAATTTTCAAGATTTACAAGATTTTAATCTTTTGTATAGTTTTAGAAAATCTGCATAAAAAAATTAGTGTACACACTCTACAAAATCTGTTAGAAATCTATGTACATCATATTAATCCTGGATGGATCGCATCGTTCGTTTCCTTGTAATCTATGGATCTCGTGTTATAACGATCTGTTCAATAGAACATGTATGTTAGAAGTACTAAAAAAGAATTAAACAATTAAAGAATGTTACGTTACGACAAATACTTACAGAATTACAATAAATAATTATCGGGATAAAAAGAATAGCTATGGTTTATTCAGTGGCACTTGACGACTCAAATGAAATATGATAAACAACTTGTCTCTTTCTTTTTTTTGGTAGACTGTCTATCCTCGGTGGCCTCTTGGTTCCCCCGATCTTATTATAAACACTGGTCATCATCTCTACCAGTGACTGTATTTGTCTCCCTAAATTGCTCACCTCCTTTCGTAAGTCCTTATTCTCCTTCTCCAAAAGCTCGAACCTTGCGCGGGAGACAACGTTCTCTTTTGTGAGTTGTGTTTACTCTTCATCGTGTACTGTTACTGAAGGAATCATTGTTGTAGCAGAAGGAAGATGATGAACGGGTTGTAAATGCTGGGATGCGACATGAAGTGAGGCAATTGGGAGGCATGGGTTCCCAATTTTCACAATCTTCATATTTTGCCGCATAAGTTCCCAATATCTTTGGAAATAGAAGGGATCAAATTGTCATCATTTATAATATTACGCTATGGCACGGACACCTCCTGTGTTCCAAATAAATAATTCATCCCTATAGCATTCGTGCCAATTCACATTTCTGCCCCCACCACTATTCATTTTTTTCTCACTTCCAAAGGATTCTTTGGGATAGACTGACCCAAGCCAGATTGTAGGAGAACTCGACTACCATGCTGCAACTCGGCTTCATAATTGCAAAACAACCACATATCGCGGTCAGACAATCTCGCAGCCCCGACAACAACCTCTTGGTCCTTGTCCTCTCCATCTCCATACGGTCTCCACACAACATGTACATTGATAATTCTTTTTAATAACGAGTGCTAAATATATTATAATAACTGTTACTAATAATGCTTACGATTATTAATATTTATAGTACTAAAAGATAAAATGCTACGGAGACAATGATTTGTACTAACAAAGATAAAATCCTACAACGATGATTACTTAAGAATGCTAAATATTTCAATGATTTATAATACTGAATGATAAATGTTAAACTGATTGTAAACAATTTTAGACCATTTACCTCATTTAGTTGCAGCCATCTAAAATGAGCTTAGCATTATGCACTGTGACATTTATTCTAGCCCACTGACCGATCTTAGGAAAAACACAAATCGCAGGGCCACACTGAGGATGCATTGCGATAATATGTTCCCACACCCAAGCCTACAAAAACAATATATTAGTAACACTACAACCTTCAATGAGCTTAGTCTACAAGTACAAAATATTTAATAAACAAATACCTGAATAAATGGCCAAACCCCCCGACGGTTTTCGTACCCTTACTAGCACGGTAAAGTTGACTGTACAGGTGTGCGAGCATAGCGACACCTCATGCATAGTTGTCGACTACGTCTAAGTCTTTCAGGTACTGCAGCCACATGTAACTTATTCTCGAACCATAATAATTGGAAAATAAAATAAGACCAAAAAAATAAAGAAGGAAGCCACACAACTCTTGGTCAGCTCTTTCAGATGCACATGTAGCGGACCGACCTTCCCATTTATTACGGAAACAAGAGTCTTTTATTGATGTGGAATTGCTTCCACCAAAAATACATTGACTTTAGTCATCCATCAACATTCCTAAAAGGGCCGAGCATTTTTCCCTTGCGTTATAGTTTGAATCTCGTAATAGGACAACACTGTCATCGCACTTAAGGCCAGTGATCCTCGCCACATCTTCTAAGGTCATGGTGATCTCAAAAGAATCAAACTAGAATGCGTTCGTCTTATCATTCCACTTATTTATCAGGTGGGTCATGGTGTTCCAGCACTTCTCAAAATAATGCTGGTCCAGAAGGCCACCAAAGTGCATATTTTGTAATCGATATTTCTAATATGCACTCAACTGACCATACCATGACAGAATTACAGGTCACTGACACCGCCCTCTGAGCTTTTCACCTAGTGCTCTAGTTCTCTTCTGACCTCTTTGTAACACAACATAGCATATTATTCGTACCAATTGTAAATTAGTCTCATTTGTACTTATAAATAATATTCTACTAATCGCTATAAATAATATTGGTTGCACACACACTATCACAGTAATCACTATACATTGTAATACCTATCACAGTAATCACTATTCAAAAATCGCTACACATAGTAATTGTTAACACATTAAATCTTGATAGACAAGACGAATTTATATACCTTGGTCGCACTTTTCTCCTCTTCAACCCATTCCTCCAACCTAGGCCTTTCTTGTTGGTCCACTGCCTCCCATTGCTTTTCTACTACTACCGTCTCTACCTCCATCACCTTTGTCATCTGCTTTTCAATTTATTTCTTCCTTTCCCTTTCTTTCTCTTCCTCATACTTTTTCCTTTCCTTTTCCTCCTCCTGCTTCTTTCTTTCTCTTTCCTTCTCTTCCTTGTACTCCTTCTCATTCCTTTGCTTTTCCTTCTCTTCCTCAGCCTCCTCCTCCTTCCGTCGCCTTTCCTTCTTCCTTATACTTTTTTCTTCTCCTTTCCCCCTCTTCCTCCTCCTGCTTCTTCCTTTCTCTTTCCTTCTTTTCCTCGTACTCTTTCTCCTTCCTTTGCTTTTCCTTAACTTCCTCAGCCTCCTCCTCCTTCCGTCGCCTTTCCTTCTCTTCCTTATACTTTTTTCTTCTCCTTTCCCCTCTTCCTCCTCCTGCTTCTTCCTTTCTCTTTCATTCTTTTCCTCATACTCCTTCTCCTTCCTTTGCTTTTCCTTAACTTCCTCAGCCTCCTCCTCCTTCCGTCGCCTTTCCTTCTCTTTCTTATACTTTCTTCTTCTCCTTTCCCCCTCTTCTTCCTTTTGCTTTTTCCTTTCTCTTTCCTTCTCTTCCTCGTACTCCTTCTCCTTCATTCCTTTCTCACTTTTCCTCATCCTTCTCCTTCCTTTGCTTTTCCTTATCTTCCTCAAACTCCTTCTCCCTCCTTCACCTTTCCTTTTTTTTTCTCATCCTGGAGCTTTTTTCTTTCCTTATCTTCCTCGTACTTTTTCAATTTCCTTTGCCTCTCCTCCTCCGCGTCCTTATTCCTTTTTTGCCTTTCACTCTCCTCCGCCTCCTTCATTTGCTTTACCCTCATTCGCATAGCTTTATGCTCCATGAACATCTTTGGCATTTTCCTCCTAGACTCCTCATTTATATTGTTCAATTGTCTTTCCTTGTCCTTCTCATTCTTTTTTTGCATTTCCCTCTCCTCTGCCTTCTTAATTTGCCTTTGCTTTTCATTCTCCTTCTTATTTCTTTGCTTTTCCTTCTCTTCGTCATCCTTCTTCTTCTTCAACTTTAGTTCTTGCTCATTCTTCCTTTGGTCTTCAACCTCAATATCTGATGAATAATCCTCTGCATAATACAATTCCAATGCTTTCTCTCTGTCTTTATCATTATCAATCTTCAGTATATTTTGGTACCTTTCAAAACACTCAGATAGATGGGACTGGAGGACAACTTCTCTAATACACAACCCATAGAACGCCAGAGTATTTCTTCTTTGATGAGCTGCAGACATTGCTAACCTGCACAACACATTAATTTAACCGCATAATTATACGTTTCAACCGCCTCCCCAAGTATATCATAATACAAATGATCTAATTTGTTAAACAATCATCATCATTACAAATCGTCATAATATTTGGCTTCATAAGTAAACATCGCTGTAAGATATAGCAAACTTAAGTACAAATTGAGGTATCTTCATAAATACACATCGATATTGCTTTGAATGTATAAATCATTGTAGATTCAAACTTACAAATCGTTGTATAAATCACAACCTTCATAAGTACATATAGTTGAAAGGTTTGGCCTTCGTAAGAACCAATCGCGCAAACAATTTTTCGATGCCCACAAGGTGGATATGTACAAATCAATTTCTTTTCGTATGATACTAGGTGTTATTTAGCATGGAGACGGCCACCCAGTTGTAAGATTTAGCATTCAAATTTATAAATCGTTTTGATTGCATAACAAAACCTTACACGAAACTCACCGAAACGATAGGAGTTTGGATAATCCAACAGTGGAGTAAGAAACACCCAGAAGATAGACACAACAGATGGTGTCAACGATGCTGCCACTACGCATAAGACGGAAAAAGATGCTATGACGACAACAAAAGAAGGCAAAGGATGCTCCAACGACAACAAAAGAAGGCAAATGATGCTCCGGTAGACTTTTCTGCTTAGGGCGAAAATGGATTGTTTGGACTTTTTAAATCCTAGAGATAAACCTTCCTACTTATGCAAACTTTGCTGAAAATTTTGGCGCCTTCTATATGCGTCGTTTCACTTTTCTAGATGGAGGACAATTTTGTTTTTTTTACAAATCGATGATTCAGTTTTCTAGATGGAGGGCATTTTTGTCTGTTACAAAAAAAGAATGATAGTAAAGGGTATTTAAGTCTTTGCAACAATACCAGATTCCGACGCTAAGTGATGCAGACACACATGGGGGTACGAGCTGCAGATGCTTACATACGTTATGCTCTTTGGGACCCCCCAAACATGAGATGTAGCTATATGCCCTCTTTAGGGGGGACATATAACCTAATTAAAAAACAGATAGAGTGTTACCTTGTGATGGCACCTAACCCTGGTTTGTTAGCTTTACTGCTCTTTTACTAGGTGAAAAGATAGGTAGAATATAATTGCACAAATATTTGTGCATTAAACACCTTATCACCTTTCATCATGAGGGGCATGCGTGTCAGTTGTGGAGCCCAAGGCCTGATGGAGGGGAGGTTAATGCACAGACTTTGTGCCATGTGATTGCATCCGGACTCTTGTACCAGTGGGATATGCCCAGTCGTATCGAGTAGAATGTTTGACTGAACTTTGTTGACTAGCTTTCATGTGGGCCCAAGCCCAGCCCTAGTTTTGGATGATACGGTCGTGGCTGGTGCACTTAGTTTTGACTTGATTGTGAAGTCAAACACTATCTTTTCTTTTTTGTTACCTTGGTTCGGTAGAAAAAGGTGGGACTTCGTTGACTGCAATCAACCTAATCAGTGTCGGGTTTTAAGCTAGATGAATCTGGATTCTGTTTTAACTTTTTTCCATCCAAATCCGATTAGGTCGGATCTGATTTATTTTATTTTTTTGGGTCAGAATCCGACCCATTGACAACCTTAACCATTACATATTGATGATGAAGATTAACAAAAATGATCTCAATGATTTCCAACAGTTGTGCACCAATCGAAATTTCTTGAAAACAAGCGTATGGAAGCATCTGCATTGTCATCCTTTACATATTAACTCTTAACCAAAGCCAAAAAAAAAAAAACAAGAGAGAAACAGCAAGCTAATGGATCCTTCTATAAGAAAAATCCTTCGCAAAATCTTGACCGACAAAAAACTCGAGAGATTTTGATTTTTTTCATAAATCTTACATTTTTTTTGGCAAAATCTTGAGAATAAAAAATATATTGAAAATATAAAACAATATTTTTATAAGAAAATATAAATAAAACACATTTAAAAATAAAAATCTCTAGGATTTTCACAATAAATATCTTTTAAAAGTATAAATATCATGATATTTGTCACAGTTTGAAAATCTTGTTAGAAATTGCTATTTTAAATTTTTATGCAATTCACCTCCTTCCAACCCAAACCAAATTTAAAAACTTAGGTGTGTTTTTTTTATATTTTTTGATAGTATAGTGTTTATTTTTAGAAAAAATCGACATTTTAATATATAAAACTAAGTTTTTATTGATATATATTAAAAGTATTAAAATAATATTAAAATTTACTAAACTAATGCATTTATATTTTAAGCTCGCTGTCCTGTCATAATGTGCTCGACTGGTGTCAGCAATTTCACGCCTTCAGGATGGCATCTCACTGTGACGCAATAATAGAAGCCTTTTGCCTTGCATCGAGCGATGTAAACGGTTTGGTTCGGGATTTGATGCGGTTAAATACCATATCCGACTAATCATCGGATGTTGGCTAAATGGGTTCGAATTTGAATTAGGATTGAAATAATAAAAGACCCGAGTCCGTTTTTTCATAGCATATAAACAAATTTGGATATCCGTAAGATTCGATACCAAAACTTGACGACGACATGGCTATAAGTACAACAAATAATGCACTTTCAAAAACTCAGTATAACAAATAATGATCGGAGGGAATAACTAAGGTGGTGATCTCATACGTGTCGTGTCATGACGTGTCGGTTAGATCCGTTATGCCGTCAACTATCCAATCATTGGTCCATCGTAAGGGAGCTTGCGTCGCACGAGTCCTTGAAGAGCCGCTCAAATTCGCTCCCTCCATCTCCCATCTCACGACTCACCGGAATCCGCCGTTTCTCCGGTTGATTCTTCGTCTCTGAGTCCCCTCTTCTTCTTTGGATCGCCCCTTAAATCCTAATTGGGCGAGACTGTAGTATAAACGCTTGCTCTGATGGAGCCCTAAATCTCTGCTGGCTTCTCGAAAACTTCCCCAAGTATTCGATGGAGAAGTACCCGGTGGGACCGTCGTGAACCGCTTCTCTGCGTTTCGTCTACGATTCCGCCGTATCCCTTTCGTCTTGGATCCGAGGGAAACGAGAGAGGGAGTTTTGATGGAGGGATCTTCGGGCGACGCCGCGGCGCAGGCGCCCATCGTAAAGTGGAGGAGCGACTTCTCCAGGGCGTTCCAGTACTACCTGGACCGATGGACGCCGCATCCCGTCGGCCGGTGGCTCGGAACCCTGGCGGTCGCCGTGATCTACTCGCTTCGCGTCTACTACGTCCAGGGGTTCTACATCGTCTCCTACGGGCTCGGCATCTACGTGCTGAACCTGTTGATCGGGTTTCTCTCGCCCAAGGAGGATCCGGAGCTCGAAGTGCTCGACGGGGCGTCGTTGCCGACCAAGGGTTCCGATGAGTTCAAGCCCTTCATTCGCCGTCTCCCTGAATTCAAGTTCTGGTACTCTGCTGCCCTCCTTCATCCCTTTCCCTCTTTTGCTTCTTTTTTGGAATCCCGTATACGGCCATCAAGTCTGGTAATGGCTCTCTTCTGTCAATCACTTATGCTTTGTGATCTGTATTCGCCATGAGGGTAAGTAATCAATAGGCTGCTTTTAGGCAAAAGTTTGTTTTTGAGTCGGATGAATTCTTTGCTGTTTGGATTTTGGTGGTTAGTAGTAAGACATGTCGGTGGGTTGGTAGAATAAGATTTACGAGACTTGGATTATGAACGGGCAGTGATGATTCTTATGAGTTAATTGTTTAGTTTCAATAAATGGATCTCTGCTCTTGGCGAAAAACTTAGGGCGTCTGGTTGCTTCAGATTAAGTCGTCCTCTTGCTTCATTCAATATTAAAAGTATTTAGTTACAGTTTTATGCTAAGGTGGAACCTACTGGTGTTGCATGTTTGAACCATTGGAAGGATGTCGGGCTTTACTTTTTGTTTTACCTAGTCTATGATTGAAAATGTTTCATTTGGGCGTGTTTGACTGGGGGTAAAAGTTATCACTGGAGATAACTTTATCAGGGGGAACAAAGTCGCTGGGGTGCCCCAGCAACTTTTTCTTCTCAAGAAACGGGAAGAAAAACCTCCCACCAACGTCAAAAGCAGGGAGGTTTTTCTTCTGCGTTTGGAGGTGTGCGTGGGCGCCACACAAAACGCCAAACCATCAAAGGTGCCTTAATTGTAGAAGTGGACAGAAGTTAAGAAGTTGCAGGCTATTGATTGGAACCAAAGGTGGTCATGAAAAAAACTGTGCAGTACTGATAATCATGTTCACTCAGTTTTATACTAATTATGGAAGTGGAAAGAAGTCAAGAAGTTGCAGGTTATTGATCTGAATCAGAGAAGGTCATGGAAAATATCGTGCAGTGGTGATGACCATGTTCACTCAATGCATACCTTTGAAGTGGTAAACTTTTCTCAATGTGTGAGAATGCACGCAAGGTTGGTTATAGTAAATCATCTGGGTTAATTGTAATGGTTGCTTTGGTGTTGCTGGTTTATGCTCATTTGAGTTAGCAGATGTTGGATGTTAGGTGCTGAGTAGTTTTTGTATTTTCATGATACACATGAAGGATGAAAGATGTAGGATCTGGACCTAGAAATGAAATATATTAGCTTATTTAGAGCCTCAAGATTATCACCTTGGTATATGACATACTGTTATTCATCAGGTCTGCCTGTCGGTTTAGGAGCACATTTTTTGCTTGAGATAGCAGAAGACAAGATAAGGTGAAAGTTGTTAGACTAGAGATGCATGACTCTCAAGGGAAGAACTGGAATTCAAGTTAGAAGCCTCAGTGGCACTTTTTTTTGTCATTCTGTTGTACTATAGGGGACACCCCTCTTGTGGCATTTTATGTGTGTTTGATGGCGCCAAAAGTTTCTCCCTTGGGAATAAACTTTTGCTTTCTGCATAGGACCTATGTTGCATAAGTGCGGGTGCGGCGATGCGGCACTTTAAAAAAACTTGGGTGCTGGGGTGCGAGAGGGTGTGTGTGTGTCTCTCTCTCTCTCTATATATATATAATTTTTAACAGCTAATAGTAACACTAATGAAATAAAAAACAATTATCATAATATCATCAAATCAATTCATCATGCATGCAATAAATCAAATTAACAATCTACAATTCTAAGAAGGTGAGTGCACTAAGAAGGTGGCACATGGATGTGAGGGAGAAAAGGAAGGTGTAGCCTCCTTCTACAGCGGGCACTTCACCTCCTTCTCCCACTTTAAATCACATTCAAATTGACACCATGTTCCACTAGCAGCATGCTTCAGTATGAGCCAACTCTCCACTCACCCAACAAAAGAAATAGAAATGCAAAGATCACCATCATAGAAGGTGCAGCTACACAAAGGGAATCCACCAACAACCACGGTGGAGATTGGCACTTTCCCAGGAAGCGAAAAATTAATATTTTGTAATAGGCGCCACTAAATTAATATTTTGTAATAGGCGTCACTTCTGTAAACAAGAAAATAGCTGCCATGACAAATTATTTTAAATTCTAGGGAAGCTCATTGTGTGAGTTTTTTTTTCTTTTATAATAAGGTGAAACTTAAAAGCTCATTGTGAGTTTTCTTTTTCTTTTTTTCTTTTACAATAAGGTGAAACTTGGCGATTAAGCTGTCGCTGGCACAACGATCGCAAAATGTCACAAGTTGTAACATTTTATATTTGCACAACCAAAAACTCAATTTCATGATCATGACTGGCAAGCAAACAAACAATCTCATGATCATGATTGGCAAGCAAACAGACAAAGGGAAGTTAAAATGATTTTTTTACATTTTCACAACCGAAAGGTAAAGTGGCAACGTCGTGATCCTCATATCCTAGGCTGAAATGAAGCAACGACAGCCAAAGCTCAATGCACTACAACATCTGTGCAGAAATAGGGGACCCCTTGCGGAAAAAGAAAACCTACCGAACGGAGTCAGAGAGAGAGAGATACGCAGAGGGGAGAGAGAGAGGTATGCAGAGAGAGAGGCAGGGCGGGGGTTTAGCCGAGAAGAGCGAGAGAGACGGGGGAGAGAGATTGAAGGAGACATACTTGGCGTCGCCGCGCCGAAGATGGCTCAGAGCAGAGGAGGCGTCGGGGTCGGGGGGGGGGGTTGCCCTAATCACCCTCCCAACCCCATTTCATCGTTTTTTTTAAGTCCAGAATTGAACTGTTAAGACCCTGGGTGCGTTGACCACACCCAGTGTCGGTTTGACCGCACCAGGTGCTGCACCTGCACTTCTAATACGTGGGTGCGACACCCTGTTGGTCGAATCCCTGTGACTTAGCATAGGACCCACCCACACCATCAAACATTGGGGAAAAACTTCCACACCTTTTGAATTTGTGAGAGTTTTTTCTTCCCTTTTTTGAGGAGAAAAAGTTGTTGGGTCGCCCCTTGATAAAATTATCTCCCGTGATAACTTTTACTCTAAGTGAAACACATACTATTTATAGTTGTATTGTGTGTAAACAACCCTATTAGGGCACTCATATATTAAGGAAAGAATTGAGGTGTAACCCTTCATCAAGAAAGCTAATCAAGGACTAACCATGGATTCTCTCTCCATCATTCTTGCTCTTCTCCTATGCTTGTATGATCTTTGGGTTTGTGTTTTCATGGTATTAGAGCCAAGATTACCTCATCTTGTGTGGATCTGAAGTTCTCAAGTGTTGGAAAGGGTAATGCCTATCCCCATATCATGCCCTATGTCACATGGGTGCGGGTGCGGGAGCGGGTGCGGGGATTCGGCACTTCCAAAAAACCCGGGTGCGGGGGTGCAGCAGGGGCAAAAATGTAATTTTTTATATATATATAATTTTGAAGTTTTAACAGTTTAACATTTAACAGTAAACATTGTCATAAACTCATAATATGATTCATCATGCATGCAGTATATCAACCTAAATATCAAATTATCAATCAAATAAGTAAAGCAATTACATAAATCGACCTAAATATCAATCAAATAAGTATTGCATAAAAGAACTAAATTACATACCAAAGTATATCCTGATGAAGTAATGGATGCTAATAATTTTCTTCTTCATCATCAAATGCATCATTAGAAGGAATACTGGGCTCAGCTAAATCCATGTTTGTTACGTTGAATTCATGTTCTCCCTCGAAGTCACACTCTTCTGGGTTTACATCCCAAAATTTGGATGTTCCTTGTCTGCATTATAAACCCAATTTGAAAATGATAAATACAATACAAGTATATTTAAATGAAAACTAAGAAATAATCAAATAACTAAGAGAGCAAATTAGTACCTGTATTCATCATTGCTTCGCGAAAGTAATCGAAGATTTGAATGAACATATACTAAATCCTCTGCACGCTTGCTGGTGAGTTTATTTCTCTTCATGTTGTGGATTTGAGAATATGTGCTCCAATTTCTTTCACAACAAGATGAACTAGCAGGCTGCGATAGCAATCTTAATGCAAGACGTTGCAGAAGAGGTGTTTCTGATCCAAATGTTGACCACCATGTGATAGGATCTATATTATCTTCTTCTCTCGCGAATAATGCCGGTGCATATAATCTCGAAGATGAAAATTTTCCAAACTCTTGTGTGACTTGATGTAGAAGATATGCTTCTGGAAAAAGTCTTGTCATACACATATTTCTATGTCTTGATAGCTCTGGGTCTAAATTTGGAGGGACACGACCAATACCACCAGCCCGCCACTTATTTGCATAATATTTTAGATTAAGAGAATGTGCCATGCAATGCAAAGGAGTGTTGCTCTTATCCCATCTTCTGACTAAAATTGAATGAATATGATTAAAAAAATCTGAATCATCCAATGCATGATTTTTTTCTTCATGCATGAAAACTATAGCTTGTATTTTTTCAATCATATTATCCCACATTTCATAAACTCTGTGAAACATGAGCTCATCCTTATCAACTTCTCTTAACATTTCCCAAATAGGTTGCGTAAATTGAAGGAAGTATACCACTCTGTCCCAAAACTCATCATCAAGAATGAATTTCTTAATTTCTTGAGCCTTCATATCATCATCAACACGATAGAATGTTCAATTTTCATCAGTCACCATGTTAATCAAAGCATTCTTCACTCTTTTAATCCTCTTCATCATCACAATGATGGACGCAAAACGTGTTTCAGCGACCTTCAACAATTTCAAATCAGAATGCATATTAAATATAGCATTAGCACGATGGTGGTTAACAACAAAATTCCTAATGCTTATGACATTTCTTTCTAAATCTTCAATCCATGAACATAAAGCATATGCTTGTGAATTTTCTTCTTCTTTGGGATTGCATATGCTCTTTAGGGCTAGATTTAAGCCCTGTGCTACACAGGGAGTCCAAAAAATATGAGGGTACTCACTCTCTAAACTCAACGCTGCACTTTTACAAACCGGAGCGTTGTCTGTAATGATTTGTACCACTTTCTGATCACCCACTTCTTTTATCACTTTTATAAACAATCCCTTCAAATACTCTGCATTTTTATATTCCCCAGATGCATCAACTGCTTTCAAGAATATTGGGCCACTAAGCGAACAAACAATGAAATTGATTAATGGACGCCTTTGAATATCTGTCCATCCATCAGACACAATGGAAACTCCATTTTGCTTCCATGAATATTTTTTAATTTCTAGCAACCTCTCCACGTTTGCCCTCTCTTCTGCAAGAAGTGTGGTTCGTATTTTTTCTGAACTTGGATGCACATAACCACTCAAATTACAATTTGCCAAAGATGTTACTAAATCCTTCCAATAAGGATTTCTAGCCGCATTAAATGGGAGTGAACAAGAATAAAAATACCTCCCAACTTTTCTATCCAATTCTTCTCTTCCATATGTATTGAATGTTTGTTGTATCATTCCTCTACCTCCTAGATTGGCTTTTTTTTTTTTTCAGCATCTTCTTGGTGGCTTGCAAATGACACACTGAGTGCAGAAGAATCGGCCATTGCCTTTCTCTTCTCATATTCTTTTTGTATTGCCTTCGCATTGCCTCATCAACTTTTCTGCAAGCTGAAATGCCATGTCCTGGTATCTTCAACAAATGAGCCTTCACTCTTGTGTAAGACCCAACAAAATCTTTTTCACAGAGCTTGCATCAAAATCTTTTGTTTCCACCACCTCCTTCTCCAGTTTTTGCAAGTTTTTCTACATGTATCCATAGTGGCCCCACATCATCAATCCCACTGCAACTATCAGCAAAACTAGCAGCAGAACTCACATGTTGGGATGAGGATGACGCAAGTCCTTTCCCTTTATCCGTCATTTTTATCCTGAAAAAAAAAATACATTACAATTTTCAAATCAATTCGAAAACACAGGGAGAAGGGGGGGCTCAGCCCCTCCCCTGCCAACCCAACAAGAGAGCGAGAGCGAGGGGGGCTCGCCCCCTCTCCTGTCGTCCCAAAAAAAAAACATATGGGGGAGGGGCCCCCTGTCGACCCAAAGAAAAAAAACAGATGGGGCTCGGCCCCTCCCCTGTCGACCCAAAAAAAAAAAACAGATGGGGGAGGGGCTTGGCCCCTCCCCTGTCGACCCAAAGAAAAAAAAAACAGATGGGGGAGGGGCTCGGCCCCTCCCCTGTCGACCCAATCGACCCAAAAAAAAGAGGTAGATGGGGGAGGGGCTCGGCCCCTCCTGTGCCGAAAAACGAGGGAGCAGGGGAGGCTCAGCCCCTCCCCTGCCGACCCAACAAGAGACCAAGAGAGGGGGGGTGCTCGGCCCCTCCCCAGCCGACCCAAGAAGAGAGTGAGAGACATACCTGCGAAAGGAGAGGAGGAGCCGAGAGGAGTCTGGGAGGCGGAGCTGGGGCGGCGATGGGAGAGCTCGAGCTCAGGGGGAGAGAGAGGAGAGATTAGGGCAAAAAATTTTTTTTGCCCTAATCCTCCTCCTTTTCATCGGGGGGAATTTTTTTTTCGCCCAAAAATGTGGACAAAAATGACCCTGGGTGCGTTGACCGCACCCAGGGTCGTGTTGACCGCACCCGGTGCCACACCCGCACGCGATCCCGCGTCGCGTCGACGCGGGTGCGACATCTGTTTTGCCGAGTCCCTGTGACATAGATCATGCCCCTTTGTTTTTTTCATCCATCTTCCACGTTCCTATTTACTCCTCCCTTCTAATCTTGTCTTATTCTTCTTTTTCTTAGTTAGCAATATATTTTCTTCTTTCTTTTCTCTCTCTGCTGAGAACTTTGAATCTTTTTATGCAAGTTTTCTATTTTCTTTTTTCTTTCTATTATTTGTTTTTTGTCTTAATATCCCAACTAATTAAATTTTCCATCATAACTTCCTATTATTCCTTTAACTATGGTGTTTTTCAATTAATCTAATTTTTTCCTTCAATCAGTTCTGCCTTGCTACATATCAGGTGAGGTCAGTGTCAAAATTCCTGCAGAAATCAAAGAAGAGAGAGAGAGATAGATAGAGAGAGAGAGAGAGAGAGAGAGAGAGAGAGAGAGAGAGAGAGAGAGAGAGCTCTGATATTGTTGAGAATCGGCAACCTATTTCCTTCACACAGGCTGCGCTAATACATCATTAGCCTTAATAGGGTTACAATAATTCACACATGGACAAAAATGCCCCTGTATTAGTAAACTCATTACATTAAAATACAAAACCTGGGAATGGATATGGATCCTTTATTGAATGAATCCATATCCAGCCCATATTCTAATACCCTCCCTCAAGTTGTGCATGGGAGTGAACCATGTGCAACTGGTTCTTCAAGTACCAAAAACGTTGACTTGTAAGACCTTTTGTAAACATATCAGCAATTTGGTCTTCTGAAGGCACATAAACTGGTTCAATCTCTTTGTCTGTTATTTTTTGTCTGATGAAATGTTGATCAATCTCAATATGCTTAGTTCGACTGTGATGAATGGGATTGAATGCAATTTGTATAGCACTTTTATTATCACACATAAGTGTCAAATTTGAGATATCCTCCCCCATTTTTGTAAGTAGATGCCTAATCCAGGTCACTTCTGCAGTGGTGGCTGCCATAGATCTATACTCTGCCTCTGTGCTAGACCTTGCCACAACCTTCTGTTTTCTGCTACTCCATGAGACAAGATTTCTTCTAATGAAAACACAGTATCCTGAAACAGACCTCCTCTCATCTGGATCCCCTGCCCAGTCTGCATCTGTATAGGACAATATGTTATGTTTTGGTGACTTCCATGAAGATTGAATATATGTAAGTCCATCGCCTACTGTTCCTTTTAGATAGCGAATGATGCATTTGACAACATCCATGTGACCAGTCTTTGGTTCATGCATGAACTGAGATACTTGATTAACAAAATATACAATGTCTGGTCTAGTAAAAGTAAGATATTGCAACATACCCACTAAACTGCGATACTTGACTGCATCAAAATATAACTCACCATCACAAATACTGAGCTTTTGGTTGACAACACTGGGTGTAGGTAGAGGTTTACAATCTGTCATTCCTGCTTTAGCCAGAAGATCAAGAGTGTATTTGTGTTGAGTTAATGACATTCTGTTATCTTGTCTGTCCACCTCTACACCAAGAAAGTATCTCAGTTCCCCAAGGTCTTTCATTTTGAACTGCATACTCAATAAAACTTTAATTCGTTGAATGTGGTCTGGAGCATTACTAGTGATCATAATGTCATCAACATATATGAGTAAGAAAACCAGGGTGGTATCATTCCTGTATATAAACAAAGAATGATCTAGTTGGGAACGAAAGAAACCATGTTTCTGAATCTCTAAGGAGAAGCTTTCGAACCATGACCTGAAAGCTTGCTTCAAACCATACAAGGCTCTGGTTAACTTGCATACATACTCTTTTGGGTCTCCCTCTGTATAACCTTGAGGCTGCTCCATGTAGACCTCTTCCTTTAAATTTCCATGAAGAAATGCATTTTTAATATCAAGTTGACTAAGGGTCCAGCCATGTTCAATTGCCAAGCCAAGTATGATGCGAATAATTCTCATTTTCACCACTGGGCTGAAAGTCTCATCGTAATCCTGACCATATTCTTGAGTGAAACCCTTGGCTACGAGACGTGCCTTGTACCGTTCAATGCTACCATCCGGTTTATATTTAATTTTATATACCCATTTGGAACCAACAACATTCTTATTTGGAGGACGACCAACTATGTCCCATGTTTGACACTCATGAAGTGCCTCGATCTCCTCATTCATCACTTCAATCCATTTGTTGGATTGAACAACTTGATGAAAACCAAGTGGTTCATCATGTTTCTCAATCTTGGATAGAAAAATTTGAAAGTCCATAGAAAAGTTGTCATAACTAACCCATTTTTCAATAGGATGTCTTATCCTGCCTGATCTTCTTGGTGCTTCTTTGTTATCAAGCAATGCAACGTGTTCTTCAACAGGTACATTTGTTTGCTCTTTGGGTCTCCTGGTATACACATTACCTTTGTATCTCAGACATGCTGTTTGTGATGCATCATCTGAAACTGTCTCACCATGTATGCTTTCAGGGATCAAAATAGTATCTTCGACAGTATGTGAAATAAGTTCAGCACTAAGCCATGGATCATACCAATTACCAGCTGCGTCACCATGTTCTCGATTGTGATTTGCTTTACTTTCCAGAAAACTATTTTCATCAAAAACAACATTTCTGAAAATTCTAATCTTCTTATTGGCAGGGTCATAACACCTGTAGCCTTATGTTCATCTGCATAACCAACAAATTGACATATGGAGGCTTTGTCCTGAAATTTAGTTTTCATGGATTTATCAATGTGTACATAACATGTGCATCCAAAAACTCGTAACTCATCATAATCAGGATGTGCACCAAAGAGAACGTAATAGGGAGATTGATTTTCAAGGATAGGCATAGGAAGACTATTTATCACATGAGTGGCAGTGTGAAAAGCTTCTGTCCAAAGACTAATTGGCAAGTTACAATCATGCATCATACTCATTGCACTTTCCACAATATGTCTATGTTTACATTCAGCAATTCCATTTTGTTGTAGAGTGTACGGGCAAAAAACTCTACGATGTATCCCATTATCTTGGAGAAAATCTAAAAATTCTTTGGAGGAATACTCACCACCTCCATCACATTGGAGAATTTGAATGTTTTGGGAGAATTGAGTTTTAACATAGGCATGAAAATGACGGAAGATGGGAAAAACCTCAGATTTGTGTTTCATAAAGAATATCCAGGTAAAATGAGAGAAACTGTCAATAAAAGATACATAATATTTACTTCCAGAAGAGGAAGGATTGGGGGCTGGGCCCCAAACATCATAACATATTATTTCAAAGGGCATGGAGGCTCTTTTATTTATTTGATGAAAAGGAAATACATGACTTTTGCAGACCTGACAACTGGGACACATTTTATCCTTAATGAAGATGAAACAAACTCTGAAAGAAAACCATTGGACACTAACTTTTCAATAAAAACTTGACTACAATGACCAAGACGAGAATGCCAGAGATCTGGCTTATTACATTTGGATATACTTAAGAAGCTTTTGGAGACATGATCAGACTTGGGCTTCAGGACACTGTAGGCTGAATCTTCATTGAAGACATACATGTTTCCACATCGCTCTCCTTTAGCGAACATCTCCTTCGTTTGAAGATCCTTGACAAAGACAGAAGTAGGAGTAAATTCCACAGATGAATTGGTAGAGTCAACAAGCTTAGAAACAAAGATAATATTTTTCTTTATATTTGGCGCATGAACAACATCAGATAAAGGAATAGATGACTCAGACAAAGGAATGAGGAGATTGCCAATGTTTGAAATAGGGTGGTGAGTCTCATCTCCAGTTACAATATTAGATTTACCAAGATAAGGAGTCAAGGTAGAAAACTTACCTGCATTGCCCAGTGACATGAGCTGCTGCCCCAGAGTCAGCATACCATATTCCATCATCACTTTGTTTTAGATTCAAGTTGGCCATCGCAGATAAGAGAAGATCCTTAGCATCATCACTGACTCGAAATGTACCTGTAGTTCCTGATGTTGCAACATTTCTATTATTTTGTGTTCTATTCCGATTTTGTGGATTGAACCAGCAGTTGGCTTTGATGCATGGTTTTAAAACCCGTGACTCGAAACTCGACTTGTTCTTTATGGACTCGTGACTCGGTGGGTCAACTCGTTGACTCGGACTGGGTTTTGTTAGCTTTTGATTTTAAAAGAAAAACAATATATAAATTATCATTTAAACATATAAAAGTTTGTAGAATGACTTAATTACTAGTGTAATTGATTAATAAGTAAAATAACATCAAGTAAAACTATATCTAACTTATAATTACTCATCGAATAGCAAGAAATCGAACAACCAAGCAAAACAATAATTCAATATTTCAATAGAAATAAGCCCTAAAGTAAAGTTAAGTTACAAAGTTCATAAATATAAAATTAATGATCATAACACAATGACAAAATCAAATTTCAAACATCCAAAATTCATCCACTTTTACAAAATATGATATATCAATTCTCAAGTCAAGAATCAATGACTCAAATCTCAAATAGAGATGAAGTGCTATTATTTGGAACTTCATTTGAATCAATTCTTGAGTTGGAAGTAGAAATTAATGGCTGAATTGGAGTACTAGTGGTTGCATTTTCCCTTGCATCTTCATCTTCAACTCCATCACCACCTTCGTCATCAATAAGATTAGCTTCTTCAATGTTTTCAACTTCCATCTCCAAGTCTCTTAAGAAATCCTTCATTTAATAAAATATGACACATTTGAGTTAACATGCAATAGAGAAAGACAAAAAACTAAATTAAAACAATTTTAATCAAGTTAAAATATCAAACAAACTTTTACGGTTTTACCTCATCTCCATCTAAAACTCCTTGCATGACCCATTCATCCATTGGTGTTTGCAAATATATATTGTCCAAAGAAATTGGGTCGAGACGTGTTCTCTTTAATTGCTTTTCTCTCATATGTAAATTATAATGGACAAACACTAAGTCATTAAGTTTCTTTTGAGCTAATCTATTTTTTCTCTTAGTTTGAATTTGATCAAAGGTACTCCAATTTCGTTCACATCCAGATAAAGAACATTTTGACTAAGTATACGAATAACAATTTTTTGAAGATCGGGGGCACATATTCCATGCATTTTCCACCACATTGCTGCATAAAGCCAAAACACACAAAAATGAAAAGTTGATTAAAGAAATATTCTTTTGCACAACACAACAATAATGTTAAAGATAAATCACCTGACTTATGCTCATCTCTAGTCATAACAGCTATAGAAGTACCAAAATCTGCACTTGCGTCTTCAAATAACTCAAGTTGCTTGCATGCTCTTACTCTAGCTGAAATATTTGGCTCCAACTTCTCAATACATTGAATTAAACCACGCCTTACTTCAGGATGCTTTGTGAATTACATGAAATAGTGCAAATAGTCAAATACATTAAATTGGTAATTGATAAAAGAAAGTTCATATTCAAAATTTAAAACAATTAATAAAAAGATATAAACAAATACATACCTTAGAAAATTGTGAACTATAGTGGTATTTGGGATTGAGATAGTATGCTGCTGCATGAAGAGGGTGATGAAGTTGATTTTCCCAACGATTGTCAATTATTTTCCAATAAGGTTTATACTTTTTCTCGTCATTGTCATGAATTTCTTTTATAGCCTCTTTGGCTCTATCCATAGATTCATAAAGATAACCCATTGTAGGATTTTCTTCTCCATCGACCATTCTCAATACTTTGACCAGAGGTTCTATAGTTTTAACAGTTGATTCTACGACTCTCCAAAAATTACTATTCAATATAATATCCTCCATCTCTTTTCCCTCAACAAATGATGAATATTTTGAATTGTTCCATTCATCTGATGCCATCATTTTTCTAAGACCACTTCGATGTTCTAGCAAAGATTGAAGCATGATAAAATTAGTGGCAAATCTTGTAGTAACCGGTCTTAGAATTTCTTTCTTATTAGAAAATTGAGTCCTCATTAGGTTCAAAACAAAAGTATGATTGTAGATGAACTTCGTGATCCTTTTTCCTTTTTCCACACATCCAGCTATGCTTTTTATCTTAGAAAAATCTTCAAGCATGAGATCTATACAATGAGCTGCACAAGGAGTCCAAAATATGGTTTTCCTCCTATCCTCCAACATCTTTCCAGCTGCTTGATAGTTGGCTGCATTATCTGTGATTATCTGTCATTTTTTAATTTCAAAACATTATTAACATACTAGACAAATTATAAATATCAATGTTTAATAGAAAATTACAAAAGAATAGAATAATATACCTGAACAACATTCTCTGCACCTACTGTTTCCACCACTTCATCAAATAATTTTAATAAATTTTCTCGATTCTTCATGATACTTGTTGCATCAACTGATTTCAAGAAGTAAATGCCTCTTGGACAATGAACCAAAAAATTTATCAATGTCCTTTGTGTTGCATCTTTCCAACCATAAGCCATAATAGAACAACCCATTTCAGCCCAAGACTCCTTGTATTCTTTGAAATAATCACCAATTTTTTTTAATTTCTTCTTGTAACAATCTTCCAGAAATCTCAGATGAAGAAGGCGGCTTCAATTCCATTCCTACTGAGGAACAAACTTCAATCATCTTCGTAAAGTAAGGAGAATTGACTGCGTTGAAAGGAATGGCTGAATGATAAAAAAATCTCGCAATAGCTGAAATAACCTATCTCTAGCTTTTTTATCCAAAGTTGCTTTTATTCCAAGTTGTTTAATTGATGGAGACCCTGCCTTCACTTTTAACAAAAGCATCAAAATTATGCTTTGGGGCATCATTCATCAATTTTTTTCCCTTTATATATCTTTTCTCAGAAGACTCATCACTTTCATCTGACAAGTCCATATCATTATCATTTACTTCAACAAAGGAACCAATCTCATTTACAATATTTCTCTTATATAATTTGTGTTCCTTAAATGACTCCAAATTCTTACGAATTTTTTTTCTTACAGATTCTTCGACTTTGTCACATGGTTTCACCTCTCCTTTAATACCAGCAAGATTATACTTAAGTCTATTAATGCCACCACTCATTTGTTATGTACACCAAGTACATTGTACCCTCTTCTTTTTCTTATCAAGTGGTAAACCAAAATCCCACACAGGGTCCTTTCCTTTAGTGAATGATATTGGAGTCCTTGAATATCCTTCTTCTGACATTTCTTTGATGATTTGATAAATCTAAAACTTTTAAATTTGAAAAGTTAAAAACATACACACGGTTAGTAGATTATGCACAAACCCACCAAGGAAAGTTAAAAACATAGTGTCATACAAGTATAAAACTAAAACTATACATGGTACACTACATAATGCACACAAACTGAACACTGTATATGCTCATCAGCATAAGCAAGTTATCATTTTTTTTACTATTAACACTAGCACGATCAAGTTATCAACAACAAAAAAAACCATTAGTGCATGCTTCGTTGCCAAAAAAATAAATAATGGATCCATGCTAATTTTTTTTGTCAAATTTGTTTGGTTAAAATAGCGAAAGAAATGATGGCATATTATTTCACAACTTCAGCAACCTACATCTTCAACAGTGAGAATAAATCAAACCCAATCTTGGCTGCATCTATCAAGGATAAGAACAAGAAATATGCAATGCTATTCATTTATTTACAAACTACCAAATAGCCACATTGAATTTCTCCAGAATATGATGGTGAAAAAAATAAACAAAAGCCTTCAAAGAAAAGTGTCCACAGAAAAAGAAGAGGTCTACAACATTGACATACACACAAGCAGAAAAAATAGAACTGCATCTCTTATACAAACATAGATAATAGAAATGTTCACAACGATATTTATATATTTGACATGCTGCTATTCAAAATGGAAAAAAGTACCCCTGGTGATGTACAATTTATGTAACCATGTGGAAGTTCTCAAAGCAAAAATCCAGTGAATTTGTCATATATTTATTAAAGGCAGAGGAATTTGACTTGCAGTATTTGTGTGTCTGTGCCTAGTTTTCAATGTGTATTTCAGTGTGCAGGGATAACAATTCAGCTCCTGAAGTCATCAGAATTTGGTGTGGAGAAAGCAAGAACGTGCTGTAAAAATGAGCACCATTAGGTCCAGTGTCAAAATTTAACAGTTTGATTGGATGGAAACTTGGTGCTGCAGCAACATGGTTGCACTGTCACTCCTCAAACATCTAACTTTGATTTAGATGGGTGATGCTCTTTAATTATTAGGCACGCTTGATCAAGGCACCACACCATTAGTTCGTGAGTCAAATTTTAACTGTTTAGTTGCATCAAAACACGCATGTTCCTGACTTTATCTTTTTCCTTTGCCTTCAGAACTTCATTTGTTTAATCTTTAAGGACCACCAAGTAACTTGGTACGCCTACTTACTCAGCCATGAGTTTAACAGGATGGCCTTGAAATGCAACCAACTGTCGTTACCCTGTGAGGCGTACGCTTCAAGTACTGAGGCGTACGCTTCAAATACTGAGGCGTACGCCTCGCCTGTGAGGCGTACGCCTCACAGGCGATGTCGCAGCAGCCGAAGGACCACCTTGAATCCAACGTTTAAAGCGACGCTGGAAAATCTTGCCGGAAATTTTCGCAGCGGCAGAAAGAAACACAAAAGGGGAAAATTTGAAAAACATACCTGGTGGCGTCGAAAAATGTCGTCGATGGACTATTTTTGCTGGAGAAGACACGTCGGAGCTGCGACGATGCCTTATATTCACCGTCGATGTGCCTTCGTCGGCGACTTGGCGTCACTGTTCACGCCGGAGTTAATGTTCGCGATGCAAATACAAAACGAAGAAAAATCCCACACTGTTCACGCCGGCGTCACTGTTCACGTCGGCGTCACTGCTCACGCCGGAAACTCCTTTCCGGCGTCGCTTTTCTCGCCGGATGGCTGGAGCTGCAGCCGCACCTTCTCGGCTTTTCCCCTCTTCAGTCGAGGGTTAAACACAATGAACAGTGAAAACCTAAAGGGTTTTCACATTTCGTTAACAATTTAAAGGGTAAAGTAATTAATATTGCGAAAATGCCATTAAAACAAACCGAACGAGTTGTCCGATTTTTTTTGACCCATGACTCGTCCCGAGTCGCGCGAGTCCTCCAGCGAGTTTTGTAAGAAGGAAAACGACAGACCTCGCCCGAGTTCTACGTGACTCGGCCGAGTCAGGCCGAGTCTAGCCGAGTCATGCCCGAGTCTTGGTCACCCGAGTATGCCTTACCGGGTTGACCCGTTGGAGGGCCGAGCCGAGCCGAGTCAACGAGTTGACTCGGCGAGTTTTTAAACGTTGCTTTGATGTGACCACGTTTGTTACACTGGTAGCACGTGGGAACGTTCTTTGAAATACTGACATTGGAATTTGGTGTAGGTAGTAACCCACGTCCACCCTGGATTGGAGTTCCCCTGCTTCTGCCACGTCCTCCTCGTGAACGATCAACTATTATCCCTGTGGCAAGAACCACATGCGTAGATGATTGTTCTGCTGAAGCATCAGACATGCTTTTCAGAGTCATCTCGTACTGAAAGAGTTTAACACGTAATTCTTCAAAACTGAGTAGCGTAGGTAGACACAATAAAGACATCACAAGAACATGATATTCTGATCCCAGAGCATTCAGCGTCTGTTGCACATTTTCTTTATCTGACACTGGATATCCAACCATGGCTAACTGATCTGTGACGCTTTTGACTTGATTTAAGAATTCAATCATGTTCATTGCCCCTTTTTTTAACATCTGAAATTCGCGTTTGAGAAACAACACTTTAGCCTCTGATATCTGAGAGTAGGTTTGAGCTAAAACCTCCCACAAAACTTTGGATGTGCAATCATTAGGAATGAAAATCAGTACTTCTTGTGATAACGTGGAAGTGATGTATGCGACAAGGGCCTGATCGCGCTTCATCCAAGAAACAAAGGCAGGATTGCGAACAATATTCGGCAATCCTCCATCCTCTTTGGCTTCGGTTATGATGGATTCTGGGGGCATTGAAATGGAGCCATCCAAGTGACTTGAAAGGTCTTGACTTCGAATAAAAGGAGCAATTTGCCTTTTCCAAATCAGATAGTTGTTTGTGGTTAGCTTTTTCAAAACTAGCTGCCCCAAGAAATTGGAAGAAAGACCCAAATTGGTTGAAGTATCTATTTGTAGGCTTGTTGACAACCTTTTTTTTTTTTTGAGAAATAACACTAGTGACTGAAACTGGGCTGTTTTATCACAGTTGGCAGAAATCGGCATAATGCCACGACAAGGGAAATGAGAGCACTATATATACCCTTTTTTTTTAAGGGTATGGAAAGTTTGACAGAAAATGAATGAGGATATCAAAGGCAGATTCCTGGTTGGAAAACCATGGAACTCGATTTTACTGAAATCAGAATATAAGACGTTAAATATGATGAATCAACAGGATACTAAAGAATAAATTTTCACAACAGAAACTAGAAAGATAGATATTAGAGGATGATGAAGCAAAACAAATGGAAAACTGAAAAACTCGACCAATAAATTTTCACGGTAGAAACTAGAAAGATAGATATTAGAAGATGATGGAGCAAAGCTGGTTGGAAAACAGGAAACTCGACCTGTTAAGACTGGGCTGCTGAAGAGGATGATCTGCTGAAGAGGAAGACTGGGTTGGATTGAAAAACAGGAAACAGGAAACTCGACCTGAAGAAGATGATCTGCTGAAGAGGATGAAGGGGACTCGACTTAAGGATCGTGCTGTTGAGTTCAACTGAATAAGATGAAGGGGACTCGCTGAAGGATCTACTGTTGGGTTCGGCTGAAGAAGATGAAGGGGACTCGGCTGAAGGATCTCAGCCTCTGAATGGGAAAGACTCGACTGACTGAAGAAGAGATGAAGACGTGCTTTTCACGTTTCGGCTGAAGAGATTTTTATGCCCAGACCTGCCGCTGCTCTGATACCATGTCAGAATTCCTGCAGAAATCAAAGACGAGAGAGAGAGAGAGAGAGAGAGAGAGAGAGAGAGAGAGAGAGAGAGAGAGAGAGAGAGAGAGAGAGAGAGCTCTGATATTGTTGAGAATCGGCAACCTATTTCCTTCACACAGGCTGCGCTAATACATCATTAGCCTTAATAGGGTTACAATAATTCACACGTGGACAAAAATGCCCCTATATTAGTAAACTCATTACATTAAAATACAAAACCTGGGAATGGATATGGATCCTTTATTGAATGGATCCATATCCAGCCCATATTCTAATAGTCAGGTCATCACCTATGTCACCTGGGTATGGGTACGACACAGAAATTCCAAAAATGTGGGTACGGGGACACGGCTAAATATATACCAAAAAATATATATTATATATCTAAAATATATACTGAAAATATATATTCTATATCTGAAATATATACTAAAAATATATATTATATATCTAAAATATACATTATATATTGAAAATATAATATATAATATAGGACACGGCAAATGTTGTGTCCAAGTACCAGTACCCATGTCGACACGGGTACGGCACCGTAGGTGTCGACTGTTGCGGTAACATAGGTCATCGCCTTGGGATCCAGGTTGGCCAACCCATGAGTCAATATTAATTTTTATTTCAGTGTTTTCTGCTGCATAACTGAATTTTTGTACTCATGCTAAAATAAAAAGGGGCGTTGATTTGATTTACCTGTTTTCTTTGTTTTGGGGGTCAGCTGAAAACATATTTTTCTGTCAGTCACTTCCCCTTCTAATATTTCTTCCATGTCCTTGACCTTTTTCAAAGTTAATATCAAGTTAACTTCCTCCAACTATATTATCTGAAAGTGAGTGGTGTTAAAATATGTATATATACATATATATATATATATATATATATATATACATATACTTATATATATATATACATCCGTATATATATAAGTATATATATACATATATGTATATATACTATTTCTTCTTTTTAGTGAAATACCCGATAGGGGTATTATTGTAAATCCACCAATGTATTTTTCTATTTTCTTTTTTTACTTTTTTCCTTTTTTCTTTTACCTTTTTTTCTTTTATTTTTTTTCCCTTTGTAATGACCACAAGGGGCCCCACACTTGTAGTCGTTGGGGCTCCAACTGTCAGATTTCTGACCGTTGGGGCTCCCAACGTCTACAAGGGAGCCCCCTTGTGGTTCCTTTTTTGAGCCTCCCTCCTCTATAAATAGATGAGGTATTCTCCTCTTGTATGCATGGGTTTTTACACCCTTCTCTTCCTTTCTTCAATAAATCCAACTTATGACTTTAAGTCATTTTCTATATTTTTGAGTTTTTGTGTGTGCACATTTGGCGTTTGTGTTCTCGGCTCTTGTAGTCACTCTTAAAGAGTGACTTTTTGCCCTATTGGTGCTTCCGCCCCTTTTCATTACATGGTATCAAAGCTCGGTTGGTGATTGGGCTTTTCTTTTGTTATCTTGGAAAGCGTGCCTCTCAAAGTTTTGAAGAAAGGAAGTATATTTGGTGCCGATGGAACGTGACTCTAAAGTGGAGCTCTCTTTCAAGCTAAATGGGTCCAACTATCTCATGTGGGCCTCCGCTATGGAAAATCATCTAAGAGGTAAGAAACTTTGGGGCTTTGTTATGGGAACTACTCCCGAACCCTCTCTTGTTCTTACCAAAATTGAAAATGAAGTTTAAAAGGCTTTAGATGGCGATGAGCGCATCAAAGCCATTAATGAACATCAATTCAAAATCGAGGATTGGGAAAGTAACCATGCCAAAATTTTGGCATGGTTTATGAACAATGTAGATCTTAAAAATTGTGCTAATATTGCCAAGTTTAGAAGGGCCAATGAGGCTTGGTTTTTCCTTAAGGGTATGTATACCCAAAAGGATCTTGCTCGGCAATTCTTTTGTCAAGAAAAAATTCGTTCCACCAAACAAATGGATATGAGTGTCCGGGACTATTTTAGCTCTCTAACCCCTCTTTGGGATGAACTTGCCCTTCTTGAGCCCAAATGGGTTGCTCCACAAGATATTGAACTAAGAAGGGAACAAATTGAAAAGGAGCACTTTTTTCAATTCTTTCATGGTCTTCGCCCGGAATTTGAACAAGTGAGGGCATCTCTTCTCCATAGAAGCAAAGGCCTACCTATTGAAGATGCTCTTGCCGAGGTATGTCAAGAAGAAACTCGACTTGGCTTGAGCATTAGGAATGATGAGGTTTTGGCCGTTAATAGGCCCAGATCAAATGTTAAAGCATATAGACCTCCCCACTTTAACAAAAATATCAATGGGCCTAAAAAAGGAATCATATGCTACTATTGTAATGAACCGGGGCACATTAGACCGGTTTGTCCTAAGCTTAAAGGAAAGGTTGCCGCGGTTGGAGAAAATTCTCTAAAGAAGGAAGAAAGTACCAAAGAAGGAGATATCAAAGAAACTCTTAATCATATCTCCGAAGTTCTCCAACACCTTCTCAAGTCTTCTTCAACATCCGGAGCCGCCATCGCCTACTCTTCATCACCTCCAGGTATGCGGATACTAGACTCTGGTGCCTCTTTTCATATGACATCTCATAAAAACTCCCTTTCAAATGTTTTTTCCGAACCCGTGTCCTCCTATGTTTCAACGGCCGATGGAACATCACTAAAAATTGAAAGTATTAGAACACTTGACTTCAAAAATTCTCAAAACTTTTTTGTTCCTAAAGTAAGAGTTGTTCCAAAAATTAATTTAAATCTCTTTTCCGTTTCCCAAATCACCGACCATGGATGCCAAGTCTCTTTCTCACCTAAAGATTGCATCGTGCAGGATCTCCAGTCAGGGAAGCTGATTGGGCAAGGCCATAGAAGGGGTGATCTCTATTTTATGGACTTTTTGACGCTTCCATCTAAGTCATCTTGCAATCTTGTTAAAGACAAAAGTATTGGAATTTGGCATGAGAGACTTGGTCATCCAAATTTTGTAAAAATGTCTCTTTTCCCTTTTTTAAACAATACTTGTAAAGACAATCACATGACTTGTAAAGATTGCATTTTTGGGAAATCTAAAGCTACTCCGTTTCCTCAAAGAAGTTATTTTACCACTCGGCCATTTGAACGTGTTCATTCCGATGTGTGGGGACCTTCCCCAATTTTATCTAAAGGAGGTTTTTCGTATTATGTGGTCTTTATTGATGACTTAACTAGATTTACGTGGATATACTTCCTAAGTCGCAAATCTGAAGTCTTCTCTTTCTTTAAAGAATTTCATGCAATGGTTAAAAATCAGTTTTTGGGAAATCTATCTATTCTTAGGTCCGATTCGGGAGGTGAATATATGTCTAATGATTTTCAAAATTACTTAAAAGAAAATTGAATTTGTCATCAACGTTCTTGTCCCAACACTCCGCAACAAAATGGTCTTGCGAAAAGAAAGCATAGGCACATAATAGAAACTACAAGAACATTATTGATTTCAAAAAATATCCCAAAATCCTTTTGGGCCAAAGCGGTTCTAACTTCAACATATCTCATCAATAGAATCCCTTCATCCTCTTTGAAAAATCTTTCTCCATTTGAAAAACTTTACAATATGTCTCCCGATTATAAAAGATTAAGAATTTTTGGATGTAAATGCTTTGTTTTAACTCGCAAAAATGATAAACTTTCTCCTAGGGCTATTGAATGTATTTTCTTGGGATATGGCGAAAAACAAAAAGGATATCGATGTTTTGACATACTTAAGAATAAACTTTATATCTCAAAAGATGTCACATTTCTCGAAGAAGAAAATGGTTTTTCGCATCAACCAAATGAAAATATTGACTATTCCTTTTTATTTGACTTGTTACCTCAAGAAAACATCATAGATGATCATATTGAGATTAATGAACCTCTTAATGAAGATCTTGTTGAACATCCAAATAATGATCAAAACTTAGAAGAAAATGCTTCAAGACAAATACATGTCTACTCTAGAAGGAATGAAAGAAATCCTCCTTGTGCCCTTGAAAGATTTTCTCAAAGTGAATCGATAGAAGAAACCTCTCAAAGAAGATCAAATCGCATTCCTAAGATTCCAAATAGATTTGTTTCTTATGACTCTTTTTCTCCTAATTATCGAGCATGTCTTCTTGCTCTTCACTCCTTTCATGAACCATCTCATTACAATGATGCTAAACAATATGCTCATTGGAATGAAGCTATGGAGCTTGAACTTAATGCCCTTAAAAAGGCGCAAACTTGGGAAATCATTGATCCTCCCAATGGCAAGAAACCCATTGGATGTAGATGGGTGTTTAAAGTAAAAACTAAGTGTGATGGTTCATTAAAAAGATATAAGGCTAGGTTGGTAGCCAAAGGTTATGCCCAAGAGTATGGGGTAGACTATGATGAAACTTTTGCCCCAGTTGCTCGAATGACTAGTGTTCGAGCCCTTATTGCTATAGCTTCTGTTAAAAAATGACCCATCTTTCAACTTGATGTTAAAAATGCCTTCTTGAATGATAATTTAAATGAAGAAGTTTATATGGAACCACCTCCAGGTATGAATTTAAATGGAAAAGTTTTAAAATTAAAAAAGGCTTTATATGGACTTAAGCAAGCTCCTAAAGCTTGGTATGACAGGTTTAGTAATGTATTAATCGATTTAGGTTTTTCTTCTTGTTATACTGACACTGCTCTTTTTGTCAAAAGGACAGGTGACTCCATTATTATGCTTCTGATGTATGTTGATGATATGATCATCACTGGGAATGACCAAAAGGGAGTAAATGATGTTAAGTCTATACTAAAAGATACTTTTGATATGTCTGACCTTGGTTATTTGAGATATTTTTTAGGAATTGAAGTGACTTATTTCGCACGAGGATACATCTTATCTCAAATGAAATTAGCTGCAGAAATTTATACCAAATCAGGAATATCTGATGAAAAGAAAGTTAAGACTCCCGAAGTTATCAATGCAAAACTAAGACTTGAAGATGGTGTTCTCCTTGAAGATCCAACTTCCTACCGTCAATTAATTGGATCCCTCACCTATCTATCAATTACCCGTCCTGACATAGCTCATGCGGTTCATGCAGCAAGCCAGTTTCAGCATGCACCTACCACGGTTCATATGGCGGCCGTAATGAGAATTGTGCGATATATCAATCAAAAATACCATCTCCAAGGGACTCTTCTTATCCTCTTCCTCATCTCTTGAATTGACTGCTTTTACTAATGCTGACTGGGGAGGAAATCCCAATGATCGTATTTCAATTACGGGTCTTTGTATTTTTTTAGGTGAATCTCTCATCTCGTGGAGATGCAAGAAGCAGCAGAAGGTCTCCTTATCATCTACTGAAGCTGAATATCGGGCTATGGCGATGACAACTATGGAAATTGTATGGCTCAGAAGTCTTCTTGGTGACATGGGCGTTTCCATTTCCACTCCCACCAAGCTCTGTTGTGATAACAAGAGTGCGATATACATTGCCAACAATCACACCTTTCATGAGCGGACCAAGCATATCAAAATGAATTGCCATTATGTTCGAGACGAATATCTCAAAGGGACCATCACATTGCCATATGTCACTTCAGAGTATCAACTGGCTGACTTCTTCACCAAGGCACTTCCAACTCCACGATTTATGTTCCTCCTTAGCAAACTTTCGGTCTTCTCCCCGTAAAGTTTGAGGGGGCGTGTTAAAATATGTATATATACATATACATATATATATATATACATCCGTATATATATAAGTATATATATATATATATACATCCGTATATATATATATAAGTATATATATACATATATGTATATATACTATTTCTTCTTTTTAGTGAAATACCCGATAGGGGTATTATTGTAAATCCACCAATGTATTTTTCTATTTTCTTTTTTTACTTTTTTCCTTTTTTCTTTTACCTTTTTTTCTTTTATTTTTTTTCCCTTTGTAATGACCACAAGGGGCCCCACACTTGTAGTCGTTGGGGCTCCAACGGTCAGATTTCTGACCGTTGGGGCTCCCAACGTCTACAAGGGAGCCCCCTTGTGGTTCCTTTTTTGAGCCTCCCTCCTCTATAAATAGAGGAGGTATTCTCCTCTTGTGTGCATGGGTTTTTACACCCTTCTCTTCCTTTCTTCAATAAATCCAACTTATGACTTTAAGTCATTTTCTATATTTTTGAGTTTTTGTGTGTGCACATTTGGCGTTTGTGTTCTCGGCTCTTGTAGTCACTCTTAAAGAGTGACTTTTTGCCCTATTGGTGCTTCCGCCCCTTTTCATTACATTATCTGAAAGTGAGTGGTGCTACCCTACATAAGGCACATGAAGCTTGTAGAACACAAATTAGTCTGTGAAAGCACCTTCTGAACATGTCGGATAAGAAGAAGTTGATGCAAAGAGCAAAAAAGCGCAAAGTCATCATCTAGAACTCAGTGTATGCTTTATGTTTGTCCAAGGGTCAAAGACTGTTGAGTTGGCTCAACTCGACGCTTCCAAAAGAGCACAAGTTGTGGATCTTCCTATAGCTCAACAAGAGTGGGGTTAATTAAAGAACTCTTATGCCCAGCATTCACAGTCAAATGTTATGCATATGAAGAAGCATATGGTAGACTGTAAGAAGAACCAGTTAGTCTTAGAGTACCTCACTAAAATCAAGAGTATCTGCAATCAGCTTGCAATGATTCAGTTGCCTGTAAATGATTCTGTATGTTTTGTGAGGCCTAGGAGATGTATATATGAGTCACTTATTACTTCTGTTTTTGCTAAGCCATTATATCCTATGTTTTCTGAACAGCATCCATGTTTTTATACCATGAAAATCTCTGCTTCCAAGCAAATGTGGTGGTGATTATAAGAATGCTGGTCATGATGTGTTGCTTGCAGCAAATGCTAATAATAACCCTGAAGTTAGATGTCGAAGAGATCAGGGTGGTCGATCTACCATTTTTAATAGTCATAGATGAGGTTGTGGTAGGTTTGGGGCTTTTGGAAGATATATTGCAGGCAGAAGAAGAGTTTTTGCAAGTGGGCATGCTGGATTTCGAGATGGGTATGATGTGATGGTATGCACTATTTGCGAAGCATGAAACCACCTAGCTGCTTATCGCCCTAAAAGAGCGAATGAAAGAATAAATGGTTGAAATTAAGGGGTTTATAACTCCAAATTTTCGGGCAACAAGAATGCATCTAATGAAGAGAGTTGAAGTGTGATTAATGTTGGCCTTTGAATTTCTTGCATTATAATCACAGTAAATTCAAGTTACTACCACTATTTGTGAATATGGTTTATCTATGAAAAGTCTTCTTTTTATTGGAAATAATGGTTTTCTCATGATTTAAAGTTGAGTATGTTTCTGAAAGATTGTTTCGTGGCGATGAATAGTTTTTCTCAAGGTTGCGAGACTAGGAAGTGGAAAACGGGAAACAATATGGGAAGCGGAAGCGAGAAGCGACACATTTTAAAATTTATAAGAAGCAAGAAGTGATGAATCAATTTGAAAGCAAACATGAATAAAAAAAGAAGCAATATGGGAATTGAAAAGGAATTGAACAAGAAGCAAATAAAAACTAAATTAAAAATGACTTTTCTCATATTTCATGAATTTTTAGACTTAATTTTTTGTTAAAATCTAACAATAATGATTATCAATTTAGAGAAAGTACATGAAAAGTGAAAGCGTGAGAGCAAGAGCAAGGAAAACATTAAAAAAATGTGAGAGAAGCATATAAGAAGTATGTAGGAAACATAGGGGAGGCATGTGAGAATCGAGATTCCATGAAGTTTCAGAAGCAAGGAGTATTGCGCTTCCGAAGCGAGTTTCTGGGAAGTGCGCTTCCCACCTACCTAAGACGCTTCCGATAACTCTGGTTTTCTCCTTTAGTTGTTGGAGTTGTTAGGCTTTAGATATTTGTTTATTCCTTCTTGTATGGTTAAATACTTTTTTTACGGATATTTGTCTAAAGTGGTTGTTTCATGATGAATAATTTTGCTCCTCTAGTTGTTGGAGGTGATAGGCTTTATATATTTGTCTGTAATGCATTTTCTTCTTAGGAAGTTACAATTACTTTTCTAAGGATTATTTTTGTCTTAAGTGGTTGTTTTCGTCGTCATGTGTTGTGGGGGGACATAGTGTTTGGATTATCACTGATTTCCAATTTGGTCTTGTGTTTTAAGGCATGTTACATGAATATGGGTGCGGGAATGGGACACAATGTGGATATATGCTTGGTACGCAGTTATAAAAAAATTAGTACATGGAAGAAACGGCCATACATACACACACAAATGCATGTGACACAGTGTTGACTGTATCAACACTAGTTTGACTGTGTCCATAAATTGTCTTGGTGTATCCGAGTATTGTGTCGTGTTGACACAGGATACACATTCTAAGTGGAGTGTCCATGTGACAGGTTTTGACTTTTGAGCGATCACTTGAGATTCTTAATTGAGAGATTGCAATGTGAGTGTTAGGAACTGATCCATTTAGTGTTCTTTTGATTTGTCTGCATTTCTAGGGTTGTTCTTTTCGTTTGTAAGCAGTTGTCTGACTTATCTCTACAACCTGTGACTTAGAGATCCATCCTTTGGAGAATATAAGGTTAAAGGAATTTGTGGTTCTCGCATGGTTACTTATTGCCTTTATTTGCTTGTAATCTAGGTGGATGCTTGTGCAACATTGAAGAAGTAACCCCGAGGTCATTAGCTTTGGTCTGTTTATGGTAGCTTGTTGCATGCTCACATTTTCTTGCTTCTGTGCATTGTGACATGAAAATATACCATGCTACTTTGTTTGTTGATCTTCAAGTAGGGTTTGCTTGATCATAGCTTGTCTGAGATGGTGTCTTCATTTAGTAGGGCCGCTAGAATATGTTAACTGGAAATGTGTGAACCGGAGTGTGGATTGGAGTGTGAACTAGGAATCTCCAACACTTTTTCTGCAAATTCAACTGTGGCTGTGAATGTAGCATGGTCCATTTGCTAGGAATCGACTGTTAGATCATGTATTTTCCATGAAAAAATGTGATTTTTGGATGATTGAATATTTACGAAAATTCTGAGCCATTGATTTTGAAGCCTTAAAATATCCTTCTTATGCATCATAATCGGATGATCTAAGAGTTGGTTTTTATAACCAAGCATCTAGATCACATCCATGCAGTGAAATTTAAGAAAAAAAAACAAAAATCCCATGAAAATCTCATTTCATACTCCAGTTCATATATTTCCAGTTAACATATTCTAGTGGACCTCATTTAGTAAATGTAGTTGGCGATGCAATTGCTTGAAAACATACCTGTGAAAGGATTCAACTAGACCAACTAAAGCGCCTCAAGACCTACATCTCATATTCCACTTGGACTTGCATGGTGTTACCTGGTTCTCTACATTTAGGGATGTAAACGGTTCAGATTCGGATCGGATATGGCCAATACCATATTCGACCAATCGGATGTTGGCTAAATCGATTCGAATTAGGATTCAGATTCGGATGGTGACAAACTCATATCAGATCCGCTTTTTACATGTAGACAGATTCGGATATCCATCAAACTCAGATATTCCTTGGATTGGGTAGCAAAAAATCAAAACCATATCTGCATCCGATTATAATCGGATACTGTTTTGTCTTACCAAATGCAACTAAACAGAATCGAATTCGGTCGGATTTCGGATAAAATCTGGTTCATTGACATCCTTATCTACATTGGGCAGCAAACCAGGACCCACAACGTGGACTTTTGATAATAGACCTCATTTTTAGTTCAAACAAGCCTACCCCAGCAAAGTGTGGTCTTTGGACTTTTGCAACCCAAAAACCCAGTGGCCCTGGGTTTACTTTACTGAATGTGAAACTCATCTTTTGAAGATCCTCAAACATCTAGGATTGGCTCCACTAGATCATTCTTGTCATATTAATTTCTATGTAGAGTCCTATTACGTCGTGTTAGTGTGACACATTTGCCTAAACTAAATATCTTTAAAGGACCAGCTTTTGAAGCCCAGTTATCAGCAATCCTAATTTTTTTATTTGATAACTGAAAGAGGTCATTTTTTATGCAGCGTCATGCAGCCCCACTACTGCTGGCCATCCATCTTGGCATTTCTCGAGATGGGCACCACACCCATCTGGAGAAATGCCAAGATGGATGGCTGTCAGGCAGGTCTCTGCATGCCCACCATGCAGTGATTCTGCATACCAATGTGAACTCTAACTGAAATGTGAGTGCTGTAGAAAATGGTTACTGGAAAGTTTCACTCATAACACGGACATGACAGACTACTGAATCTGCAGTTATGGAAAAAGTTGTCTTGAATGCTTGCTGCACCGCCTTTTTTTGCAAAACATATTTGACTTGTCATCTGACCCTTATTAAATAATCTACCATGTTGAAAGTTCCAATGTGTCAGTCTACTTTTTGGTTCCTTACATCCTGGAGCTTTGGGAGCTGTCGTTTTAGTGCCTTTTGTCCGTTTCTTTTCTATTATTTCTTTTCTAGATGCATCTGTCATCTTTAAGCTTAAATTTCTGTTCCAATTGTAAAGCATCTTTTTTTATTTTTTTACATAGCGAAACCACTGCTATAGTTCGGACATCCCGTAATGGGCCGAGTGGTGCCATGTTCACCGTGGGCCTGAGTTGGTCAGTGTCTGCAGTATAAAACTTCACAAGTATTTTCCCCACCAGGAATAGTTTCCCATTTGGCTTGGCCTTGGGGCAAAGGGTGTACACACCCTGGATATCAAACTCTCAACCTTCAACCTGAAAGCCTTAAGCTGACCCACCTAGCGAGGTGTGCAGAGCCCTTGTGGGCCAGTAAAGCATCCGTTATGAAGATCTTGCTCACGGATTGTCACTAATTGGTAGCAAGTGTTTTCAAACAAACAAAAGCTGACACAGTCTATTTTCTTTGATCCACCACTCAACAGAAATTTATGTAGGACAATGACAGGAAAGTGCATGTTGGAGTTGTCTGATAGTTTATTCTCTGTTTTCAGGTACTCCATAACTAAAGCATTCTGTATTGCTTTTGTTATGACTTTCTTTTCAGTATTCGATGTTCCAGTATTCTGGCCTATATTACTGATTTACTGGATAGTGCTCTTTGTCCTGACCATGAAGCGTCAGATTCTACACATGATCAAGTACAAGTATGTTCCATTTAGCATTGGAAAACAGGTGAGCTTTGGAAACACCTATTTAATTGGCATCATATTGTAATTAATTTTAAGAGGGTTCTTACATTTTGTTTGTTCAACAGAGGTACACTGGGAAGAAGTCTTCTAGTAGCGCAGGATCATCAGGGGATTGATTACTGTATGCACGTAGAACTAGGAAACCACACAATAGACTGTGCAACATTTGGAAGCTTTTGTTTAAATGCTCGGTTGCAGTCTCTTCTGTTTGTCCTCTTATTCATCCATATGATAAGTATGGGACTGATCTTTCTGTCCATAGTGATTCATTTTAAATGTTGTATTTCTTTAACCGTTGGTTTACTATAGCTTTTCACTCTACGATCATGATGTCTTTTTGTATGATGCCTAGTATCAGGAGAATCTGACTGCGTTTTTTATGACATCCAGCATGAGCATTTCATGATTTTAACTGATCCAGATCAAATCCGTTTGCATCCCTAGTTTTGGTGTGTTGATGGTTGAATTGAGGTGTTGAATTTTGTAAGCATAGGCAATTGCGAGATGTGAATCCATGCTATTTTGGTATTTATGTGATTCCAGGCTGCTCTTCCAATATCAAAGTATTAGAACCAGTGTTATGAAAAGCGTTGAGGCCTAGCGAGGCGCTCCACAAAAAACTGAGGCGAGGCATAAAGCGTAAGCCTAAAAAAAAATTGAAAATTAAAAAAAAAATATATATAAAAATATCTAAAAATACAAATAAATAAAAAAATGCTTTATTGATGAAGTAACAATCAATAAGAAATAGAAAATCTCAAATAAGTACTAAAAATATGAGATTAACATATAAAAGGAACTAAGAAACTGATTACATAATTGAAAAATATAATGTCCTATAAAGCAATAATCAATAAGCAATAGAAAATTTTAAATAAGTACTAAAAAATATGAGATTAACCTGTAAAAGTTAAAACATATGAGATTAACATAAAGAAACTAATTAAATAACTGGAAAACTCTTTTCTTCTATTTTCTTTCTTCGTTTTTTTTTTTCACACCTCAGGCTGGTACCTTGAGGCATGCTTTTTGCACCTCAAGGCACGTTTTTAATAACACTGATTAGAACATATTGCCTCTATATTTTTCCCTCTGAATTTCTAACAAAGCCACCTTTCCTGCCGTCCGCTATGTGTGTAGCAGCTTCAACAGGAGAAACTAAAACCTTGACACACGTTCTATCCTCTGAGCTATACACAAACAAATTAGCAGGAAGTATAGTCAGGTTTCTTGTGTGTGTCAGTTTTCCTAGGTTCAAAATTTGAGCGTTTGGGCATGTGTGGAATTGAAATGTGTAGGTTCTGTTTCTTTCTCCTCTCTTTGAGGAATGTTCTTGTAAGGTAAGTTTGTAAAACTCCCAAGAACTTTTAGACAAGGTCAGGTCCATTGTAAGAAATCCGGCTGGACGGTGAAGGGAAGCTCTCTACCATTTTGGATGGAACATGCAAGACCTAAAATTCCATTGCTAGGTGGCATTTGACACCCTAGATGTTCGGGGGCTGCTGTGTCCAGGACAGAGTTGTCGCACCTTTTAGGGACCAGATTAGATCAAACAACTTGCAGCAATGAGTTTGGACCAGATTAGATCAAAATTCCATTGGGATCCCGTTCTGATCTTTTCTAGGGTCCCAAATGGTATATTTCAATTGCATCATCATTTTGCCCTTAAGTGCACAGCTTTCTTAAAAATAAAAATATATATAAAAATAAAAAGAAATATACTTTTTTTCTTGTGCCCAAATCTTGCCCTGACACATGTCAAAACCTTATTCAATCAATTTGGTCAAAGAAAATTAAATAAGATTCAGGTACGTCTAGATGAACAAACTACTTTTGTTACTGAATTGTATTCAATTACAATAAAAATCATATGAGCAGCAAATTCAAGAAACCATCAAAATAGATAGAAATTTATAATTAAGAGTTAATTTAGTCAAGAGAGCTGTATTCCAGACTCACTATCCACAAAAGTAAAATTAAAGTAAACAGAAAAAACATCCTCCATCGGAAGTTGAGGGCTCCCAGCACCACTTGTTGATGGGAAAGCATTGTCAAAAAAAATATAGAAATAACCTGCAATGCACAATTCTCTCTTCTTCAAGCCTATTGACTGCAGCAAGGTAGAATTTAAAAAATGAAACTATATACATATATTAATTGATTTAACATGGAACAAATACATCTTGCAAACATCACAACAATGTTAATGTACATAAAATTAAGAAAATAATACCAAACATGACAACCCACCTATCTATGTTTCCATTTGAGACGAATCAAAGTTACAACCACCAATGTGCTTTGCAACTATAGATCCTATGAATAATCAGATTGAAATGAGACTATATAATTATATGCATTAATTTAACCGGATACGAAATGAATAGATCTTCCAATCATCATAATAATGTTGGCACACATAAAACTATATATTATATATACACTCAACGTAAACATATAAAATAATTTTATTGATCTATTTTTAGCTCTTTAGAAACAATACTAGAACTACTCCCAACAACATATTCTCCGATGATTATATACATGTGCATTGATTTAACATGATATGAATGAATAGATCTTGCAATCACCACAATAATGTTGGCACATAAAACTATATATTATATATACAATCAACATAAAAATATAAAATATTTCTATTCACCTATTTTTAGCTTTTTAGAAACATAATCATAACTACTTCCAACAACATATATATTTTCCAATAACAATCCGTGATAGCAAATATAAAATATATATAAAAAGAATTATAACATACCAACAATACCTAGGTATGAATAGAAATCCATCAAAAGTTATAAGGCACCAAAAGAAACACCAAAATATATATATCAGAAGAGAAAAATACCTGTTTTGTCACCTTCTTGAGACAAACGAATAGCAAACTTTTTCATTTTCGACCTGCAGATATATGCTAAAAAAAGCGACAAATAATAGAAGATACAGCCAACAGAAACAACCTATATAGAGGAAAAGAAAAACACAATTAAGAGTAGAAAAAGTTGAAATGTATGAGAATAAACAATACAAATAAACTAACCCAACACAAACAAATAATATCTTTTGAAAAAATCTTTTTTTGAGAGAGAGATAACAGAAAATCTTCTGAAAAATTCTAAGAGCATTAAAAGTTTGAAAAGCAAGTGTAGATCCTACAGAGAAAGATATACTCACTGTAGAAAACCAACTACAAACACACTACCCAAAGAATGCGTCATCTATAAAAAGTTCACGAAATTTGCAAGCTATGCATTTCATAAAAACATTGTAAAAGATGCAATTGTGGGACCGGCGGGGTTTTTCTTCCGGCGAAGTCGAAATCAGCTTCCCACATTGGAGTGGTGGCCCTGCAAAAACAGACAACAGAAACACGCAGGGCGTACCTGAGGCGGCCATTGAAGGAGCTGTGCTTGCCGGAGAGGAGGTTTCCTTCAACTTAGCCGGTATGCAGCCACCAAGAGCGCAGGCCTCCGAATGCTACCGGTAAGTCGACCTTTTCCCCCTCTTGTAATTTCTGTATTGCGCCTCTTGAAAAGGGTTGCTCATGAGACCCTTTTATAAACACAAAAGGGGAACGATTGAGTAACCGTTCCCTCTGATTTCAGGTTTAACGGAAGGAACACATTCATGTGGGGAAGCGTTACCCACATCGTGGGTAACCACCACCAACGTGGTGGTTTAACCCAACATTCTCCCACTTGTTCTGACGATAAACCCTTTAATCAGAAAACCTTATGGGAATAACTTGATGAATAGAATGACCTTTATATTCTATTCTAAAGGTCCTTAGTTGAATCTCTAATCCTTATGAGATTAACAACAACCATAATGAGAATCAAAAGACTGAAAGTGATCACTTTATTTATATGCATATGTCAAAAAGAGTTTAACAATCCCATCCTCATTACATGTTCGGAATATAATCCCGGTGCTAGCTCTTTAGTAAGAGGATCAGCGATCATCTCTTTGGTACCAATATTGACAATATGCACTAAATGATTCTCCGTCCTTTCTTTAACAACAAAATACTTCAATTCCATATGCTTGCATTACGTAGTACTTTTGTTGTTCTTTGAAAAGGACACCGCAACTTTATTATCACAGTAGACCTTCAGTGGCTTCCCAATGGAATCGACCACCATTAACTGTGATATGAAGTTCTTTAACCATATAGCCTGCGAAGTAGTCTCGTACAATGCAATGAATTCTGCCTCCATGGTGTGGGCAGCAGTGGTCGTCTGCTTTCCACTCCTCCAAGAGATCGCTCCCCCAGCAAGTAAGAAGACGTACCCAGTAGTAGACTTTCTACTATCAAGGCATCCTCCTAAATCCGCATCTGAGTAGCCAATGACCTCGAGGTGATCAACTTTATGATACGTTAACATATAGTCTTTTGTCCCTTGCAAGTACCACAAGACTTTCTTGGCAGGCTTCCAATGGGGTAAACCTGGATTAGACTGAAATCTGCCAAGTACCCCTACTGCAAAAGAAATATCTGGTCGAGAACATGTCTGCGCATACTGCAAGCTGCCAACAACTGATGCATATGGATAAGCACTCATCTGTGCTTTGTCAATATCGTTCTGTGGACAATCCTTTACGCTCAGCTTGTCACCTTTTGATATGGGTGTAGAAGTAAGAGAACAATTCTCCATCCCATATCGCTTTAACACCTTTTCTATATAGGATCTTTGGGAGAGGTCTAGAAACCCTTTTGCTCGGTCTCGACGAATCTCAATGCCAAGAACATAAGCAGCCTCACCCATATCTTTCATATCAAAATGTGATGCAAGAAACTGTTTTGTCTCTGAAAGTAACTTCATATCGTTGGTTGCAAGTAAGATGTCATCCACATACAACATCAATATAATGAACTTACTCCCACTTTCCTTAAGGTATATACATTGATCAATAATGTTTTTTGTAAACCCGAAAGTCACAATGACTTGGGAAAATTTAATATACCATTGTCGGGAGGCCTGTTTAAGTCCATATATTGATTTGTTAAGCTTACAAACCAAACGATCATTTTCAGAGAAACCAAGAGGTTGTTCCATGTATACCTCTTCATTCAGATCCCCGTTGAGGAACACTGTTTTCACATCCATCTGATGTAGCTCTAAGTCATAATGAGCTACGAGGGCCAGAATAATCCTCATTGACTCCTTAGTTGAGACAGGAGAAAATGTCTCATTATAGTCAATGCCCTCCATCTGGGTGAATCCTTTAGCAACCAATCTTGCTTTATGTCTCTCTATGTTACCTTTGGAGTCTTTCTTGGTCTTAAAGACCCATTTACACCCTATGGGCTTTACTCCTTTAGGTAGCGTGACAAGATTCCACACTTGATTTTTAGCCATAGAGTCTAACTCTTCTTTCATGGCTTCAATCCAGTGCAAAGATTGTTTGCTTTCAACAGCTTCCATAAAAGTCAACGGGTCATCATCCACATCTATAAAATTATCAGGCTCCTGAAGGTACACTACATAATCAGGATGTATGACAGATCACCTAATCCTTGTGGATCTCCAAACAGGTCGTTCCTCAGGCTCAGATGAAACCTGATCATCCTGCTCGTGCTCTTCCGCATTGTCCACAATAGGTTCACTTTGGATTTGTGCATTAACAATCGCATGATCAACGACACCATCATTAGGAATAACAATGTGGTATCTTTCAATGTTTTCCTTAACAGGTGATGAAACTGGATCCTGTATTTCCTCAAAACCAATGCTTTGAAGTGCACTTAATCCTACTGAACCATCTTCTAGGAATTTAGCCTTATCCGTTTCAACAATCTGTGGTGAGTGAGATGGGCAATAAAATATGTACCCTTTTGATCTTTCTGGATAACCAATGAAATATCCACTAGTTGTTCTTGGATCAAAGGCTTTAATGTGGGGGTTATACAGTTTAGCCTCTGCAGGACATCCCCATATGTGCATATAAGACAGTGATGATTTCCTACCTGTCCACAGCTCGTAAGGAGTTTTAGGCACAAATTTCGTAGGAACCTTATTCAAAATATGCACAGCTGTCCTTAAGGCTTCACCCCACAACTTTATGGGAAGTGTTGAATAGTTCAACATAGCCCTGACCATTTCTTTAAGCATACGATTTCTCCTTTCAGCTACACCATTCTGATAGGCACTACCAGGCATGGTATATTGAGGCACAATGCCTTCCTCTTTAAGAAATCGCGCTAATGGTCCTTTCCTTTGCCCCATCTCAGTAAATCTACCATAATATTCGCCACCTCTATCAGACCTGACTATTTTAATAACCTTATCGGTTTGTTTCTCTACTTCTTTCTTAAATTCCTTAAACATCTGAAAAACATCAGATTTTTCGAAAATCAAGTAGAGATACATATACCGAGAATAGTCATCAATAAAGGTGACGAAATATTTTTCGCCTGTGTAACAGGGAGAAAATGGTCCACATACATCCGTATGGACTATTTCTAATATCTCACTACTACGTTTGACACCCTCTTTATATGTGTTTGTATGTTTAGCCTTTATGCAATCAACACATGGGTCATTGTCAGTAAAATCTAGAGATTGCAAGATCCCTTCATTTACCAGTCTCTTTATTCTCTTTTCAGAGATATGACCCAACCTTCGATGCCAAAGCATGTAAGATTTATTATCTGTCATGCTACGTTTATTTCCAACCAATGCGCATTCAGAAGTCAAAGACTCCTGAGTTTGGATTTTCACATTCAATCTATATAAACCATCATAAACAGATGCAGAACCAATTTCAATTGAATTTCTGAATATGAACAATTTGGAATTTTCAAACTTAAAATAATATCCAAATTTATCCAACTTTGAAATTGAAATTAAGTTTCTACTATACGATGGAATATAAAAGACATCATGAAGATCTAAAACTACGCCCGTATCCAGAGTAATCCTGCAGGTTCCAACACCCTTCACATGTGAACACATCTTGTTTCCCGAATAGATGCTTTTCTCATGCATTGTTGGTTCCCTTCTGCTCATGAACAGCTGTAGACAGTTGAAAATATGAATAGTAGCACCAGAATCAATCCACCAGCTATTTTCAGGAATTTATAATAAATTACATTCATGAGAAACAAATGACAAATTACCTCTATTTTCCAACCACTTCTTGTACTTTATGCAATCTGCCTTTATTTGTCCCTTCTTCTTGCAAAAGAAGCACTTTATGTGAGCAGAGTTGGACTGCTTATCTTGGGATGACTTATCCCCAGTTGGCTTCTTCCTAGCATTTCTCTTAAATGCATTCTTCCTTGGTCCTACCTTGGACGTATGAGAAGCCATATGTGCACTTTGCACATTCTCACCTTTCATTCTCTCTTCTTCTTCAACACACTTGGACATGAGTTCATTAAATGTCCATTCATCATTATGTGTGTTGTACGAGATTTTGAAAGGTCTGTATTCCAAGGGTAAGGATGTTAGGACTAAATGCACTAGGAAAGAATCAGAGATGGTGAGCTTCATGTCATTCAGCTGAGACGCTATGTTTCTCATCTCCAAAATATGCTGGCGAATGTTTCCCTCTCTAGTATATTTCATAGATATCGGTTTTGACATCAGGGTACTGAATCTGGCCTTGTTTGAACTCACAAATTGTGCCTCAATGGCATTCATGAATTTCCTCACTGTTCTGCATTGTGGGATAGCACTTCGAATATTCTTAGCTACTTTAGATTGCAAAAGCAACAAGCTAAGTCTATTCGAGCGCTCCCACTTCTCAAAAGCAATCTTTTGATCAGCAGTACTCTGATCAGTGAGGGCAGCGGGTTCATCTATCCTTAGGGCCAGATCTAGATCCATATACCCTAATGCAAATAAAACGGTTTCTTTCCAATCACTAAAATTAGATCCATCTAGAAAAGGTATTGAGCTAGAGCCATCTAAAATCACAAAACTAGAAACTGCATGACAAAAGACACGTATCAGGAAGCATTCATATGAGACTAAAACTTTAGTGGAAAAAGCAAAATAATAAAGGCCCTTGATATGCTTCTTTCCAAGCGAGTGAAGGGGGTCATCAGAGTCCTACTTTGATAAGAGCACCGACACGCGAAACCACTTCGCCTACCGACCATATTCGATAAAACTAAGGTTCTTGTGAAGATAGACCATCAACACAAGGTACCTTTGGATACACATGTGTGATGTATCTCGACACATTTACCTTATTCTGCCCTACTTAAATTCCAAACACGATAAAACTACCTTTGGGTCGTCTATCGTTTCATGAATATAAGTACAATGTGCATATCGGCTTAGGAACTGTATGATAGTATAAAATTCATTTATGACTCACGTGTATTCAGTCACTTAAGTGACATGAAAACACTGATTCATCTAACTATCCTTAATGCTAATATGCAAAATTATATCTTAAAATGGTACGTAAACCGAATGGACCAGACATATGACTCTTGAAATGGTTCCTAAACTGAATGAACCAGTCATATGTATCACGAACCGGTCTTAAAGCACTATGAACCGGTCTGAAACAGCCCCGAACCGGTCATCCAAGGGTCCGAACTGGTTCTGAACCTTATGAACTGGGTCAAATATGAACAAAAGTTCATTAAAACCCTATAACCGTATGCCAAAACCCCTGTATTTTCTTATATTTAAGAAAACAAGGTCTTAGCATCTCGGAACCGGTGAGAAACTGGAAGGAACCGGCCAAAACCGGCTCCGAACCGGTCCCGGAAGGGGACTGAATCAGTCCCTGATCCGGTTCAGGCCAAATAGTGCCTGGACCCTTCTGGATTCGGGTCAGACCCGACTGCTAACTGGATCCGGGTCAGACCCGGGGTTATCCGGATCCAGGTCGGACCTGATTACAACTGGATCCGGGTCAGACCCGGTACTGACCGGATCCGGGTCAGACCCGATACTGACCGGATCCGGGTCAGACCCGGTACTACTGGATCCGGGTCAGACCCAATAAAGACCGGATCCGGGTCGGACCTGGTATTACTGGATCCGGGTCAGACCCGGTAAAGACCGGATCCGGGTCGGACCCGGTTGTAATCGAATCCGGGTTGGACCCGGTACAAAACGGATCCGGGTCTAACCCGACTCGGATTGGATCCGGGTCAAACCCGGTAATGACCGGATACGGGTCAGACCCGGTAACCGCTGGATCCAGGTCTGACCCGGGGTTTACCTTATCCGGGTCGGACCCGAGCGGGTCCCCACCCGAATCCCTGATCCGATCCGGGTCACCTTATGGATCGGATTCGGGTGGGCGGGTCCGGTTCAAAAAATGAACCCGACCCGAAAAACAAAACAAAAATGATAAGATCGAATTAGGGTTCAGAAAACCCTAATTCGACCCTTTTCATTTGTTGCAGGGTGTTGCCGCCGCCTGCCGGCAACCAACGTCGGCGCCTGCCGGCGATCAATGCTGCCGTCCGTCGGCGACCGCCGCCGCCATCCGCCGGCGACCAACGCCGCCATCTGATGGCGCCCTTCTCCGACGAAAGCATCCATCCGCCGGCCAAAAACCGATGCCGCAAAAGATTTCAGAAATCCGGCGACTCAAAAAATCGCCGGCGACAGCTCCCGCAGCCTCCTAATGGCGGATGAAGAAGAAGATGCCGGCGGGATCCTCGCCGATAGAAAAAAAAACCCTAAAAAACAGAGATAAGTATTTATTATTATTATTATTATACTGTCGCCCAACGGCGACAGTCGCTGGTGCCGGCGACAGGCGCCGGTGACCAGCAGCAGGGTCACCCCACGGTGACCTGCGTTTCTGGTCAAAACCAGAGCACACCCCGCGGCGGAAGCGGGGTGTGGGCCCATAACCCAATGTGGGACCGGCGGGGTTTTTCTTCCGACGAAGTCGAAATCGGCTTCCCACATCGGAGTGGTGGCCCTGCAAAAACAGACAACAGAAACACGCAGGGCGTACCTGAGGCGGCCATTGAAGAAGCTGTGCTTGTCGGAGAGGAGGTTTCCTTCAACTTAGCCGGTATGCAGCCACCAAGAGCGCAGGCCTCCGAATGCTACCGGTAAGTCGACCTTTTTCCCCTCTTGTAATTTCTGTATTGCGCCTCTTGAAAAGGGTTGCTCATGAGACCCTTTTATAAACACAAAATGGGAACGGTTGAGTAACCGTTCCCTCTGATTTCAGGTTTAACGGAAGGAACACATTCATGTGGGGAAGCGTTACCCACATCGTGGGTAACCACCACCAACATGGTGGTTTAACCCAACAACAATTTCACTACAAAATCAATCATGGAAGAGTTGTACCATAGTTGAAAGTAATTGCTTATATAAAAAAGGAAACCAAACAAAAGAAAACACAAAATGCATACCACGATGCTAAAATCTGTCCTATACATGTCAATGAGACGATAAGCAAAACACAACTATATCACTACCATTTACCATATAATTTGCTCTAAAAAGCCTTTTTTAGAAGTCGATCAAATCTTGTTCATAGATACCACAAGGTAAAATGCAAACCAATCGTTAGCTTTAGATTTTGTTAAAAACCCCAAGGTAAAATCGACCAAACCATCCAACAGAGTAATATAAGAACACCTAATACTCAACCTTTTGGGACATATGGTCAACTCCAAAACCCTTCCGTTCTTGTCTTTCCTTGTTAATGTTCATGACCGTATCATCCAATCTTGTATAGTTGATCATCCACATTGTCATTTTTCATCGAGTTGGACTGAAGGAAGCCATGAGATCGGTTGCAGGTTATAGAGAGAGAGAGAGAGAGAGAGAGAGAGGCAGATAAAGTGTTAGGAACCTAAAACTATTTTGTATTGTGTATTGGACGTCCAAGTCTGTAGGTTAATTGAGGTGATGTCTGAACAAAGAGTCTTTATTGCAAAAAGTGATTATAGTTTTGTTGAGTGCTAATGGAAGTTCACCTTATTTAAAGATGATGGAAGTAGCTTCCCTCTCCTCGAAGATGCAAGAGGGGCATTGGTGCAGCAAAATATTTTGTTTAAGAAAAGTTTTAAAAATTACATAGATGTTTGTTGAGTTTCAGTGCCATTTTTTTAATTTTCAAGACATTTGTAACAATGTCCCCTGTCACACAAGAAAGATTAGGAAAATCATAACAAAGTTACTAAAATAAAATTATAGAACATATTGAAAATTATAGAGGAAGAGAGAGATTAGGAAAACTTATCTGTCGTGGGGATGTTAGAGAGAGAGACTAGGTAAATCCTACCAAAATTATGAACTATATTAAAAGTTACCTAAAGTTAAATATAGATAATTTTAGAGTAACCACAAAAGAGATTGAGATAGCTAAATTAGAGAAATTATAGGTATTTTTAAAATTTACCAAATTCCAAAACCCATTAAGCCTGAGATTGATTAGGCTCCTTCATCCTATTTATTAAAAGGTCATACCCAATGTTATTAAAAATGTGCCTTGAAGGACAAAAGGTAGACCTCGCCTTGAGGCGAGGCCCTCTGAGCCTCAAGGCACCAGGCTGAGGCGTGAGGCAAGAAGAAGAAGAAGAAGATCTATTACTTTTTAGTACTTATTTGAGATTTTCTATTGCAAGAAGAAGATTAAGAAGAAATTCTATTACTTTTTAGTACTTATTTGAGATATTTTATTGCTTATTGGTTGATATTTTTCAATTATATAATTAGTTTTCCAGTTATTTAATCAATTTCTTAGTTACTTTTATATGTTAATCTCATATTTTTTAGTACTTATTTCTTAGTTATGTAATTAGTTTCTTAGAAATGTTTCCCAAGTAAGTAGGGTCTTCATTTCTTTAAAACCAACACAATGGCAAGAAATTTCTTCTCATAAGTAGAAAGGCCTTTGCTTTTACCCGAAAGAGTTTTACTTAAGTATGCCAATGGATGTCTCTCTTGCATTAGGATGGCTCCAATCCCAATGTCACAAGCATCAACCTCTAGGATAAATACTTTATCAAAGTTGAGCAAAGCAAGAATTGGTGCCTCTACCATAGCTTGCTTAAGCTTTTCGAAGGTTTGCTCGGCCTTACTATTCCATCCCCAAGAATTCTTTTTCAATAATGTCGTAAGAGGTTAGGTAATTATGTCATAGTGATGAATAAAACGGCGATAGTATCTCGTATGACCCAAGAACCCTCTCAAGGCTTTGATGGTGTGCTGAGTAAGCGAATTAGACATGACTTTAATCTTGTTCAGATTGACACTCACTCCTTGGATTTCTACTATATGTCTAAGATAAGACACACTCTCTTGTTCAAAGCTACATTTACTTCGCTTAGTAAAGAAAGTATGTTTCATTAATATATTTATCACAATTTCTACATGCTTGAGATGATTCGTCTAATTAGAACTATAGACTAATATGTCATAAAAAAATACCAACATAAACTTTCTCAACATATGCCTAAATATGTCATTCATCATTCTTTGGAAGGTGGACGTCGCATTGGTCAACCCAAATGGCATAACCAAGAATTAATAGTGACAATCATGTGTGTGAAATATGATCTTCTCTATGTCTTCCTTAGCCATTCGAATTTGGTAATATCCATCCCTTAAATCAAGCTTGGCATCAAACAACTCATCAATTACCGAAATTGGATGTTTGTCCTTAAATGTCACCTCATTCAATGCCCTATAATCAATGCAAAACCGCCATGGGTTATCCTTCTTGCATACAAGAAGAACCGACAAAGAGTAGGCACTTGAACTTGGCCGAATGATGCCACTTACAAGCATCTCTTGCACTAACTTTTCAATTTCACTTTTTTGTTCAAAAGCATACCAATATAATTTTACATTAATCGATCTTTGCCCCAGAATAAAAGGTATGTGATGGTCTTGAGTGCATGAAGGAGGTAACCCCTTGGGTTCTCCAAAAATATCCCCATATGACTCAAACAAATCACTCATGTCCGGTGGAACAATGTCTTCTAACTTGGACTTCTCTTTTGGTGCTATAGGCTGCACCACACATAAGAAAGCCACGTGAGTAGCCTAGAAAATTTTAATTGCACTGCCCAACAAAATCCACTGTTTGCATCATGTGTTGTTGTCTCGAGCATGGTGTTCATCTGTTCACCCACATAAGTGGTTCCGCGTGCGTTGCGCATCAACACGTTGTGCACATCACTCGCATAGTCTTGCGCAGAACAATACCTGTGCGCATCGCACGCCATCGCACCTTGTGTATTACAGGATGCCGCGTGCATGCATTATTGCCTAACGCATTGCATGCATATGCACATTGCTGCTTGGTGCATCATGTGCAGGTGCGCAACACCATATTGTATTAACATTGGTTGTGTCATGCACTAAGGCATTTGTCGGGTCATCATTCATCATTTGTACATAGTGTCACAAGCCTTGCACATCACGTGCTTGACTTCCGGAAGGCCCTGCTACAGGATCGCATTCACCAACAGGTTGGGTATCGAATATGCGCATATCCGAGAGGATCTCCTATTGCTACATTTGCTTTCCAACTACACGAAAATGCAGCTTCATTTTCGCCATCATCTCGAAGAAATTTTGCTGTAACATTGTGATTTTGCTATCGAACTGCTCCAATTTGCTTTCAACGGTCAACGTTCTCATCGAAGTGTTCTTCCATTTGTTGTTAAAAATGCTCCAATACGATCTCCTTGAGTAGTGTCGCTTTCAGTAGCATGGCTCTGATACCAATTATTGCAGCGCTCCTAGAGTAGATCAAACCGCTGAGGCTTCACCACTAACTAATTATAGTCATTAGCACTCTAGTGCAATTTTGCACACAGGCGTGCACTGGATTTCGTCCGTCAATGGTGCACGTAGGCACACTACCGAACTTGCACACGCAGGTGTGTTTAAGCTTTGTTGTGCATGCAATTGCACTGCAGATCTCGTGCATGCAGGCACACTGAAATCATGTGCACACAACGCACAGAGGTTCACGCACATGCACGCACATTGAACTTCAAGGCGCTCATAGGTGAGTATAGGTTGTGGTGCTTGCGAGTGTGCACAGAGCTCGCTGAGGCTGCTATATTAGGCGTGCTTGTTCACCTATCTTGCACACAGATGTAGCGTTTGTTGTGATCCGAACCTATCGACAATGCGCTTCCTATGATAAGATCAAGTCTTGTAGAGGTGAATTGACTTATCCAAATTTACTTAGGAAACACAGGATGTTAATGCACTTAGCTGAAGGCCTATTATCAGTGATATGAGTTGATGCTCAAGGTCACTGTGAACTTACACAATGTCTTCAAGACTAGCATTGCACTTGGTCTTCCGCTTTGTGATTTCGAATGTGCGATCTATGGCTTGAGCCTGCAAATACGAGTGCAATATACTGAAGTATTGGAATATTAAGCATAGATGGAGAGCAAGGGAATGCACTCAGTTGTCATCACTCTTACGATAATCAAGAGCTTAAGGTGAGCTCTTAGATGCGTTAAATGCCAATATGTGATAGGATAGCTGACATCCATGCTTTCGGTCTTGTGCTATGAATGTGTGAAGAGAGAATGAAGAGGAAGAGGATGTGAATGAAATCCTCACAAGCATCCGAAGATATCTTATGAAGCCTATTTCTCGATCACAAGGTAGATCTCCTCAATTGGAGCCCAAAAGTAATCACTTTATTTCTCAAATCAAAATCTTCAAGTCCATAATCCTCGCTATTATAAAAACTACATATTTATAGTGTTGACTTGAACTTTGGCGCCAAGCCTTGGGCGGCCCATGATTCAAACTTGTATGATGTCATACCATAGCCTATTGTTGAGACCACTCTACCATACTCAAATCTGGTGTTGTCCACCCTGTACCGCACCCAAGCTCACTCGGTTGGCTGACTGACCCATTGTGCGCATTACTAACTCCGCAACTGTGCTGGCCCGCTGTTGATCACTCGGCATTCTGCTCATTTGCCTATCCTGCCATTACCTCGGTCCCCTGTGTTGTGATGTGACTGAAAGTCCCCCTTGCATTAGCCACGAGTTCAGTAGGGTTCGCAACACATGAGTCTATTAGATGCCTTAAACGGCCATCTTTAACGTGACCTTCATCATGCCACCTCATTTAGGAAGCAACCTTCACTGACATAAACAATCTCTATAGCCTTGAAATCAAAGAAAAATATCGCAAAGACTTTGCAGGCACATTGGTAACTTTCTTGTAACGTGTCTCATCACCTTCACTCTCTTTCCATTTTGAAGTTTCATAGTGTGCACATTTATCTTTTTCTTTGTCCTCTTTCTAATTTAACATACAATGTTTAGGACATGCATCTATTTTTTCATAACTTAATCCAAGTTTTTTAATGTTTTTCTTTATCTTGTAATAATTCATTGGTAATTGTATATCAACCGAAAAAACTTCATGTAATAACTCCATCAACATATCAAAGGACTTATTACTTCATCTGTTTATACATTTCAGATGAAACAAATTCACGATAAATGATAGTTTTATAAACTTAGAGCATCCAGGGTATAATTCTTGTGTGTTATCATCTAGCAACCTAAAATATGCATCGCCCTATGAACTTTCACCAGAATTTATGTCATCTACATGATCACCGATTGTTGGATTTGAATGTACCACAAATGCATCTGCTATCAATTTGTCCATATCATCTAACATTTTAGTTGGCAAATTACTTGCTCGTGGTTTCATAGGTTCACCATGAAAATGCCAGTTCTCATAGCTTTCTAAAAACTCGTTGCATATTATATGATCGAACACATCTGAAACGGGTTACCATAAGAGGTTAACACACGTTTGACATGGGCACTTAATCTTTCCTTCCCACACTACATTATTGTGTTGAGTTGTATCTAAGAAATTCTTAACTCTATTCAAATAGTGATTAAGGTCGCTCATGTGAAATGAAGGTTATCAAAGATAAGTCATAATCAACCATTGCATCCAAATTCAATCTTAACTTGCATATAAGGCAACTAAAAAAAAATACTTAAAATTATCTTTTAATTTGGATTCAACTTCTGTCATCCACACACTTCTTTAAATATGTGCAAGTTCAAAGATTATTGTTTAACTAGATATTGTGTATAAAATATTAAACTACTATATAAATGTATTCACTAGATTTGAAAAAAAAACTCCTAAAATCTCTAAACTACTATATACATATATACATTTAGCATGCATTTAATAAAACCTCCAAAATCTACATCATATATAAAAAATATTTATCATATATTCAATAAATAAACTAAAGAATAGATAATTAATATGTAAAATCCCTAAAATTTAAGTCATATATGAAAAAATTTATTTATTATTTATTCAATAAATAAATCATAAAATAAGTAATTAATATATAAAACCCCTAAAATCTAAGTCATATATAAAAATATATATATTTATCATGTATCCAATAAATAAATCATAAAATAGGCAATTAATATGTAAAACTCTTAACATCTAAGTCATATATGAAAAAAACCATATTTAGTATGCATTCAATAAATAAATCATAAATAGGTAATTAATATGTAAAACCCCTAAAATCTAAATCATATATAAAAAAAATATTTAGCCTGCATTCAATTAATAAATTACAAAATAGCCAATTAATATGTAAAATACCTGAAATCTAAGTTATATATGAAAAAATATATTTTTAGCATATATTTAATAAATAAATTATAAAATAGTCAATTTATATGTAAAACATCTAAAATCTAAGTTATATATAAAAAAACTATATTTCACGGGTATTCAATAAATAAATTATAAAGTAAGCAATTAATATGTAAAACCCTTAAAATCTAAATTATGTATGAAAAAATATATTTAGCATGCATTCAATAAATAAATCATAAAATAAAATATAATATGTAAAACCCTTAAAATTTATATGAAAAGAAAACACATTTACCTTGTCAGTGAACACAACATGAGAAAGACAGATATGGTGAACCTTAGTGAGGGAGATAGAGAGGGGGACAAGAGAGAGAGAGGAGAGAGAGAGGCTAGGGGCCACAGAGAGAGGGGTAAGAGACAGGGTAGGGGCAAGAGAGAGAGAGAGAGAGGAGGTTGGGCGAGAGAGGGGCTGGGTGAGAGAGAGGGGGCAGGAGAGAGCGAGAGAGAACAGAAGGTTCGAGAGACGTGGGAAGGTTGCGAACCTTTTTTTTATGTTTGATGAAGCCTTTTCTGGCATGAAATTTTTTTGCGCCTATAAACGATCATCTTTACTGGTGCAAGAATATTTTGGTCGAGTAAAGGTATTAACTTTACTGGCGCAATCATATTACGCACCAATAAAGGTGTTATACTGGTGCGATGTATTGTGCCAGTATAACACAACTCTACACTAGCACGAGCATATTTGGCACAAGTAAAGGTTCTGTGCTAATATTAGGCACACTAATAAAGAGGTAATTTCTTGTAGTTAATTTACTGCGATGTTCACATGGTGCAATCTTTTCACATGGGTGGGAGATCCAGCCGATGCCAAAGCAAATGATCCTTCTGCTGCTGCATTGCCGGAGGTCGATTATTCAAATAGTCTACGGTCTGATATGAGTCCAGACTGGACTCCCCCTTGTTCCGTATATAATTTTATTTTAATAAACCGGTAGGTGTCTGCTTAACCCCAGCTTTCTTCATTCAAAAAAAATTTACTGCTGAGTTGTATTCCTCCCTGCTCTTCCAGAAATAAACCTGACTAATCCTAACTCAATGGGTCGGGAAATAAAAATCCTGTTTTCTCATCTCCCACCTCAACTACCTGCTCCCCCAACTCCCAAACATAGCCCCGAAAACACGCTTCAGATCAGACGAGAATTGACTTGGTTCCGTTTGTAGGACTTTGCTATAGCGTCCATTTAACACGCTCGTGAGATGCAGAGAGAGGTGGGCCTCCGGCTGGCAGTTGGTAATCAGACAAACTGCATGGGTATATGGCGTCGTGTGGAAATGGAAATCGCTTCGGTTTGTTGCAGATTAGGTGCCACGGACCAGCGATTTTCTGTCTCGCACGACGCTGGCAGTGCAGCAACCCTGCCCTAAACAATTGCTGGAGAGAGAGAGAGAGAGAGAGAGAGAGAGAGAGAGAGTTTTGTTTAAAAAGCAAAAAAAATAAAGTTCTCCGCGTGTAGTATATGGAGGGTAGCCTATCACCACAATAAACTGCACCTCACTGATATTTCTTCTTCTCTGCTCTCTCTCTCTCTCTCTAAACAAATTAAAGAAGCATAGAACAGAGAGAAAGGGAGCAGAGAGAGAGAGAGATGGTGAACTTGGTGTTAGCACAGCAGCCTCTCGTGAACGGGCTCATGAAGCTGGCCGGGTTGGTCTCCTAGTCAGTGGAGATCGAGGAAGGAACCGTCATGCAATTCTGGCGACCTAAAACCAAGAAGCACAAGAAGAAGTTGCGACCGGCCGTGGTGTTGGTTCACGGCTTTGCTGCAGAAGGCACGGCAACATGGCAGTTCCAAGCAGGGTCTCTTTCCAAGAAGTTCGACGTCTACATACCCGACCTCATCTTCTTCGGCAAGTCCATCACCAACCGCCCCGACCGCGCGCCCGAGTTCCAGGCAGAGTGCCTCGTGAAGGCCCTCAAGCTCTTTGGCGTAGAAAGGTGCGCCATGGTCGGTTTCAGATACGGCGGGATGGTGGCCTCCACCATAGCCATCTCATACCCGGACCTCGTCACCGCGCTCGTCATCTCTGGGTCTGTGCCGGCCATGACCGACTCGTTGAGTGAGGTCACCCTTCAAAGGTTGGGCTTCCAATCCTCGTCGGAGCTCTTGCTGCCCAAACATATCAAGGGGCTCAAGGCCCTGCTTTCTGTTGCCGTCCACAAGAAGCTCTGGTTCCCCGACCGACTCTACCGTGATTTCCTCGAGGTTAAATCCTTTCTCCCCTTCATTTCATTACTGACTCGATCCCTCTGCTCTTATTATCATTTTCATATCACATTGGTGCCATTGTAGGTTATGTTTACCAACAGGAAAGAGAGGGAAGAGCTACTGGAAGCGCTGGTGAAGCACAACAAGGAAGCTGACAATATCAGATTCTCACAGGTCAGTCTTTAGTTTTTTTATCAGCTTTAGTCAACTAAATCATCGGTCTTTTCATAGAGGCATTACTAGAAACCAGGGATAATATGGACCGTCATACTTTTAAAAAAAAAAGAAAGAAAGGCAAAACATGGACTGTCATAATTATGTCATACCTATCTTTAATTCCTTTGATGCAGGTTGTTGTATATATATATATATATATATATATATATATATATATATATATATATATATATATATATATGCCGGGGGGTTGGCAGACCTCTATCTGTTTGATTTCTTTGTGCATATTGTAGATGGTGAAGATGCCAAATCACTTAACTAAAAGTAACAGATCACCTGATCTGTTCTCCCAAAAGAGCGCACCAGAAATGAAGGGGTTTTTCCATGTCTTTGACTTCCTCCGCAGATGTTATCTACATCATTCATTCAACATTTAATTGCTGAGATCATCTTGCGCAGGATTTTTTTGGGCGATTCAAAAATCAATGGTTGACAAAACACGATTTTTTGTAATTTTAAAAATTCTCTCTCTCTCTTTCTCTCTCTCGTCATCTTGCTCTCCTTTGGGGGCATTGGGGTTATGTTCTTCATCCGCTGTCGTCATCTTGCTCTCCTTTGGGGGCATTGGGGTTCGGGTCACCGCGGCTCCGTGGTGGTGTTTGTGTATCTGTGTCGGCAGGGGGCTGTTTGCAGCCTCGGGGTGCGAGTCTGCTGGCATCATCATCATCATCTGTTGTATCTTCCTTTCTGGGCTCGTTGTTCGAAGTGGGGTAGGTTTTCAGGTGGAATGGCGGGAGTGACGAGGCATCTTGGCCTCGGTCAGGAAGATGTTGGCTGTCGTGGCTTCCCGGGTGGTCTGAGTCTTGGGCTAGGTTGTTGCGGAACCTTTTGGTGGATCCTTTCTGCGAGCTTGATGGAGATCGGGATCCGTCAGGTGTCGCCTTGGCGCCTAAGGATTCTCTCTTTCCCTCGACAGTTGCAACATCCTCTATTTCGTTTGCTTCGACCTTTGGGGCATCTGAGTTTGGGCCTTTCTCGCGGAAGAGGTCTCATCTCTCGGAGGACTCTCTCCTTGCTCGGGCCCACAGGTCGCCTATTTCCGGAGTCCCGATCCGACAGTGTTTCTTCTTCAAGCTGGTTGATGGCCTTTCAGTCTTGGTTTCATCTATCTCAACTAAGTGCATCGTCTGTCCGATTCGCCTGGTCTCCATCAGTTTGGTAAGTGCCCCTATGTTAGCCGTGTATTGCAGGGCTCCGGTGGCATTGAACACCTACTCTTTCATCCTGGAGGGCGACTTTGCAGGCCTGGAGGGCTCCCCAAACTTGGTCTATCCGTCAATTGCGGGTTCATCATCTATGAGTGGTCAACTCTCATCCTTTTTGGGTCTGTCTGTGGACGATGCAGCTCGGCGGCTCAAGCTCGCGCTTTCCGAAGCCCAGCTTCTCAGCGTCGATTCTGTTATGCGTGAGTCCTTTGCCGCGATCGTAGATCGTTTACCGTCCTTGATCGTGGATGATGGGCGTATCCCGTCCATCAACACCCTATCTCCTTCGGTCGAGGGGTTATCTCATCCTGGGTGGGGTGGTCTCCCAATTAGGAGACGTACTCGACCTTCGCTATCTCCTTTCGACGAGTTTGTGGTCTCTCCTAGGCGGTCTGTGAGGATCCGCACTCCTCGGGTATTTCCGGACTTTCAGTTATGAAGATCTTGTGTTGGAATATTCGGAGACTGAATTGCCCCACCAAACGTCTTTTCCTGGCGAGTTGGATTCGTCAAGAAAAGCCCGATCTAATCGCACTTTGTGAAACAAAGATGGCAGATATCTCGAGCTCCGTCGTCTCTGAAATCTGGCGTGGTGCAGATTTCTGCTTCAAGCCTGCAACTCAATATGCGGGAGGCATCCTCATCCTCGGGAAGCATTCTCTAGCCTTTCAACGGGTGGATGAAGGTACGTTTTCCATATCCATCACTCTTCCCTTACCTCCTAAGACTATTCCAGCAGTGGTCACTATGGTGTATGGTCCCCACCGTCAAAGCCATTAGGAGGAGTTTTGGTTGGACTTAAATAGGGTAATTGCTTCATTCGGGGACCAACATATTATCATGGGAGATTTCAACTGCCTTATGTCTCCTATCGATTCTAGTATTCCGGTTAATTACTCGGCTTCAATGAGGGGCTTCCAAAACTTTATTCAGATGAACCGGTTGTACCATGTTCCCCATGTTGGTGAAGCTTTCTCGTGGTCCAATCGACGATCTACTCCGTGCTTCCGTCTGCTAGACAGGGTGCTCGTTTCGTCAAAGCTGCTGAGTTCTATTAATGACATCTCTTGTTGCCTTCTTCCACCATCTGTCTCAGACCATAGTCAGATTGTTATCCGATGGGGTCAAGGCTTCACCGATGATAGATCCTTTAGATTTGAGCAATGGTGGCTTAAGGAGGCGGGCTTCGAGTCGTTAGTCTATCAATCTTGGAATAGACCTTGCTTTGCAGTCCGAGCGGCCACAAGATGCATGGTTAAGCTTTTTCGTCTATCCCGTGATATCAAATCTTGGCTTATCTCCAATAGAATAAGCAAATTCTAAAATCTAGAGGATTGGGAGCGAGAGCTGGCTTCTATCAATCAGTCTCTCTTGGATACGTCCTATATGAATGCATCAGATATTGAATGTCTCAATGCTAGATCGGCCGAGCTGACTCTTCTAGTGCAATCGTGGCGTCTTAAGGATGAGATTTGTTGGAAGCAGCGGTCAAGGGTGAATTGGCTTAAAGCGGGTGACGGGAATACAAGGTTCTTTCATTCTTTGGCGTCTCACAGGCATCGAAGACATGTGATTCACACTCTGTATATCAATGGTGTCTCCTTTTCGGGCGATCAGGTAATCAATGCTGTCTCCAACTATTTTTCTAACCTGTATTCCTGCAACCAAGCTGTAGGTGGCAATATGGGTTCAACTTTATTTTTGTCCATGGATCAAGCGCTATCCAACTCGATTCAGGGGTTGTTCACCGAAGAAGAAATCGTCTCGGCGGTGCGGGAGTCGTCTGGGTGGAAAACTCCAGGTTTTGATGGGTATCCTGTGGATTTCTTTCGCATATTCTGGAAATGCGTTAAGAGTGACATTCTTAGTGTCTTCGCCGAGTTTCATCGTAATGGCCGATTGCCGGTTCATTCTCTCCTAGCAATTGTGTCGCTTATTCCTAAGGAGGAAGCCACATCGGATATCTCGCGGTTTAGACCAATATCAGTGTTAGGGAGTTTATATCGCATTATTGCAAAGGTCTTAGCCAACAGGATGCGGTCAATTGTTCCTAGGATTTTTTCGGAGGAACAGTTCGCCTTCATTCCTAACAGAAGACTTCAACATTCCTTCATTTTGGCCACAGAAGTGTTGCACTCCCTAAAGATCAGTGGGCGTGCCTTTTTCACCCTGAAGCTTGACTTTCATAAAGCCTACGACTCGGTTCATTGGTCGTTCCTCTTCAACATGTTGGCAAACTTGGGCTTTGGTAGGCGTTTCTCTAGCTAGGTGCATGAGCTGGTAACCAATGCCCAATCTCAGTTTCAGATCAATGAGGTCAAAGGAAAACAGTTCAAACTTGGTCGTGGTCTTCGACAAGGATGTCCTCTGTCTCCGTTACTCTTTAACGTCGCCTCTGAAGGCCTGGTGGTTTGGGATAAGAGAGCAGTGGAGGGTGATCTAATTGAATCTCTCGGTATTCAAGAGTGTCATAGTCAGATCCTGACCTACGCTGATGACATAATTATCTTCGGAAGGGCCTCCATCCAACAAATGTTAAGATTCAAGCTTGTCCTTCTTTTCTTCCAATCGATGTCAGGTCTATCCTTGAACTACGAGAAGTGTTGTCTATCCATGGTCAACGCCCCTCCATCAATGTTGGACATGGGCCAACGGATATTCGGATGCTCGGTTTCGAATAACTCTTTTTCTTATCTGGGTTTGCCGCTTCAAATCAGTCGTGTATCAACGACAGCCTGGAGTACCACTATCCAAAGGGTTCAGAAAAAAATATCGGGCTGACAAGCGTCATACCTTTCTATCGCGGGTAGACTAACTCTCATAAAGCACGTTCTTTCTGCTATGCCAGAATTTTTTATGTCTATGTTCCTGATGCCTATGGGGGTTAGTAAGAAGATAGCTCCGGTAGTGACACACTTCCTGTGGTCTGGGCGAGGTCCCAAAAACAAGCGCCACCTAATAGGGTGGGACACTCTTCGACTACCCCTAAATAGGGGGGGTTTGGGAATCAAGGATCCTCGGCTGAGGAGTATGATTCTTGTCGTGAAGCAGAGCTGGCTTGCACACCAACCTGGGTCTCCGTGTGCAAGCGTGCTCCTAGCTAAATACGGTGGTGTGGAATCTTTGGTGGGGGCCACAAGCGTGCGTCAACGAACTATGTCAAAGCTTCGGCGATCATGGATCCAAGCATGGTCTGCAGTTCTGTCTCATAATGGCAATGTTGACTCGCAGTCTCAGTTCTTTGGTCGTAACCTTGCTCTGAACGGATCTTTCCGCTCAAAAGAAGGCTACCTCGCTCTCCTTCCGTCGGGGGTAGACCGGTTCCCGACGAACCTGATCTGGGGCAAGGGTCCCACTCCGAGATCATGTTTTCTGGCTTGGCTAATCTTACACGATCGGGTGCAGACTGACAACTTCCTCAAATCCATCGGATTTCATCTGCCGAGTAAATGTGTGTTGTGTGAGGCGGCTGAAGAATCTGCCATCCACCTTTTTTGGGAGTGCTTTGTTTTTCAAAACATCTTTAAGGTGACTTGGAATAAGCCGGGGGTCAGCGTGCGCCAGGAATCGTTCGCCAACGATTTGTTGTGGGGTCCTCAACAAGTTCGTCATTGCAACAAATGACGTATTATTTGGCGAACCTGGCTGCTCTCGTCATGGTGGGTCGTATGGATGACTCGCAACAACGCTATTTTTCGGCATATTCCGACAGTGTTCAACAAAATGGTGAACCTTATTTTGGCGGACGTATACGCCATTCTCCGCATCAACATCCCTGATCTGCAACACCATCTGCCTCCAGGGTCCATTCATGATCCAGGATGATGCTCGTCGCCTAATTGTATTTGTTTCTTGTTTATTTCTTCATTTTCTCCTTGCTTCGCTACTTTTCTTTTTTCCTTTTTGGGCTCCTTGGCATGTCTTGGGCCCGTGTTTGGTTACCCGGTAGGTTCAATGTTGGTTGAACCTGTTTTTCGTTTCGTAATGTTGATGGTTGATAGTTCGGCTCTCTCTCTATATATATATATATAATTACAATTCAACGGTCAATTCTTATTAAATCAACCACGCTAAATCTATCTATGGGGTTAGGTTTGATAAAAACAACTTGCAGAATAAGATTTGAGTACACAACTGTAATATGGGAGAGATTTTTTAATGGTTGTGTGTTTGTAGAGCGTGCTGCTGCTTTGGGGAGAGCAAGACCAGATATTCAACATGGAGCTCGCCAAATTCACTGCCGAGTAAGTCAAATCAGTCGGTCATCGATAACTGCCTTTTCCAGTGAATCTTTGTAGCATTTTTGGCTAACGCATGATATGAGATAACAAAAGAGGCCTCTATGTCACAACCATCCAGGGCTTTATTTATTAAGGCAGGGAATGCTGTCATGTGATTGGCCTGTGTCACACAGGGAAGCACATAAGCGAGCCTTGTATCCTTAGCATGTCCTATTTTACTCATAATTTAAAAAATAGACCCCAGCTTGTGAAATTTTTGATGCAGTCCCCAGTTTCTTTAGTTGAGTCAAAACAGTGAAACTTCTTTTTTTAGTGAATGGCATGTTTTGGATTATGAATTTTTTATTTTTAGATGTGGTTTTGAAAATGCTAAAATTCAATAACCCACAATACTTTGTATTGTAAAGTTTTAAATGCATTAAGATCCGTCAATTTTTTAACATTATAAAAAACATGACTATATGTCATAAAGTCTTTGCTTAAAGTATATTTCTTATTGAATAAACTATAAAGAATAAATATATGAGGTCTGATCGATGAGATGCTCTAGCATTGGAGAAGGAAAGTCATCCAATCCTCGTTGGTTGTAGATTTTGAAACTTCCTTTGATCGATAATCCCCCTTCCCATGTTAATCGTTGATTAACCTTGTTTGTTACGTTGAACATCAGGCAACTAGGAGACAAAGCGTCGTTCCTTGGCATCAAGAAAGCTGGACATCTGGTACAACTTGAACGACCCTGTGCATACAACAGAAGGCTCAAGCAGTTTCTCACTCAACACCTATGAGAAGTGTTGCTTCTTTCAATATTGGCCAATATTGGCCAACATTGGCCAGAAGCGATCCCGAAATTTTCATCTTTATAACAAGCACCTCTTTTCAGAATGTTTTCTTCGATGATACAAAAGGTTGACGTGGTATATCTTCCCTAAAAAACAAAAAAAAAGGTTGACGTGGTTCATTATATCAAATTTAGTAAAACCAGATGAATAAATGTGTGTTGGGCGGCTAGTATTTATTTATTTTTTTGGTTAATTGGATCCTTCTATTGATGTAGAAGATGATATTATTGATGTAAAAGATTAAATAAGATGCATGTTTTTATTCTTACTATTATTGATGTAAAATATTATTGATGAATAAATGTGTGTTGCAAATTTTTTGGACAAATTCTCCTCTCTCAAGCCGTTTGTTACCACTAGCATGTATGGTGTGCACCTCTCTCTCTCTCTCTCTCTCTCTCTCTCTCTCTATATATATATATATATATATATATATATATATATATAAGAAAAATATTTGGGATGTGTTCAACATGATTTGTTTACTATGGATCAAGCCTTGGATCATGTTTTTTTATGTAAAAATGTGATCTTTTGAGTTACAAAATTTTGGCACATTGTGGGCCATTGATTTTTTGACCCATTTAAAAACCTAATTACTTATCACAATCACATGATTCAAAACAAGTTTTCTATTAAACAAATCATGTAGATCATCATATCTTATCTAAAAAAATAAAATATTAAAGAAAAAATTGAATTCTACTCATTAGTTTCTTACCTTCATTAGTAGCCAATATATATATATTCTTGGCTTCAAAGTGTCTCATAGAACATTAAGGTGCTTTGCCTCCAGCTCACTCCTAATAGCATGTTGGTTGAGCCATGATGAGTTGATCAGTGTTTCTGTGAATTTTCAGGGTGTCTTTCAATTGAAAAGTTTCTTTAAAGCTTTTGAGGGTGAGAGTCCTAACCCTGAAACTTTATGTAACGCCCCAAATAATTAACTCAAAAATTTTGAAAATAAATTTTTTTTTTTAAAAACCACAGCGAAAATGTTTCATTAAATCCTCAATCACTTTATTTGGGCAGGTTACAAGTAATAACACAGACCCAACCACATTAGGCGAATTAAACTCTTGCATTGAAATCTTACAAGTTATAAATTACAAACTTAATGAATTTATTAAAGACAGAGTTCCTCAGGACATCCGTAGAAGATATGGTTACATGACATTGTCCGCAGCGATGACCACAATTGCCTGTATTTTTATCAGTTTCTTGAAAAAAAATATAATTTAGATGGAGTCAGACTACACCTCGTCTGAGTAAGCAACATAATATCAATATGAATGTGCTCAGTGTCATGTGTACAAATATATGTGCAACACATTTATATAAGAAATGCCAATTATTTAAACCAGTTCACCCAACACAAACACTTCATGGTTTAATACATAAAAGGAGAACATTAAAGAGCGACATGTCATATGAATGAATCACAATTATGTTATAACATTTATGAATGTACATAAAATCATTACTAAGCTATGCATCATAGTCATGCTATAACAAATGCAATATCAAGCATTGTATGAAGTTGAAGACATGTAAAAGTAGACTAACTTTATGTTTCTCCTGTTAATTACCGAAATTTGGCAGGTTTTACACTTTAAGTCTATGAGATGACAATGGAAGGTATGGTAGGCTGAGTTAGTGCAATCAGATCTTTGATCCCGAATGTGGTTTCTTCAAAAAATATAAAACTCTTTCAAAGTTATGCTTTGTTGTCACACGGTTCACAAGTTCCCACAAGTGATAACATCAGTAAAAATGAGCATTCATAATCACATGAAACAACTTTTGGGAATTGGAAAGTGAAGACCTCTTATAAACAAACAAATTCTTAATGGTGCAAATTGAAGCACTGAAAAGAAATTGCCAGAGGGAATTTTCTTGCTTTAATTTGGATGGTATGTTTACTAGATGACACATGGTAGGACCATAAAAAAACAAAGCAGTTGGTCTTCCAATTCATGCCCCTGAGAAGGGAGAGTAGTAATTCGGGTGATCTGCCAAATAACTTTAAGGAAAGTGATTGTAAGGTGGCCATAAAAGGACCATTGGGAGGCCACCCCAATGGTCACTCTCTACCAAAGGCTACAATTGTTCATACATATAACAGTTAAAGATACAACAACAACAACAACAACTACGCCTTCATCCCAAAACAATTGGGGTCAACGATATGAACCAAAAAAGAAATTCATTTTGGGTCTTCCACATGAATCCTTTTCCTCCAATCATTTCTATCCAATGCCATGTCCTCGGTGAGGTTCAAAGCATTCATATCCTTTCCTATCATCTCCATCCAAGTCTTCCTAGGCCTACCCCGACCTCTTTTAACTAATATATTTTCCCATTTCTCCAACCTTCTAACTGGAGCATCATTAGGCCTTCGCCGAATATGTCCAAACCACCGTAAACGATTCTCTCGCATCTTATTTTCAATGGGTGCAACACCTACCTTCTTACGTATCTCCTCGTTCTGAATCTTATCTTTTATTGTATTTCCACACATCCATCTAAACATCTGCATCTCGGCTACACTCATTTTTTGAATATGATGTCTCTTGGCAGCCCAACATTCCGTACCATATAGTAAAGCGGGCCTAATAGTCATCCTATAAAACTTTCCCTTCAACCGCAATGGCATTCTACGATCGCACAACACTCTAGTTGCACTTTTACATTTCATCCACTCAACCTTTATCCTATGATTTACATCTCCATCAATTTCTCCATACTTTTGAATGATGGATCCCAAATATTTGAAATAATCATTCACCGGTATTTCTTGCTCACCAAGCTTCACTACACTCCCATCACTACTTCGTTGCTTACTAAACCGACATTCCATATATTTAGTCTTACTCTTACTCAACTTAAAACCTCTAGCTTCCAATGTCTGTCTCCATAATTCTAACTTAGCATTAACCCCAGCTCTAGACTCATCAATCAAAACAATATCATCAGCAAACAACATACACCACAGTACATTTTCTTGAATTGATCTCGTAAGCTCATCCATCACTATTGCAAATAGAAAAGGGCTTAAAGCAGATCCTTGATGTAACCCAACTGTTATCGGAAAATTGGTTGTCACCCTTCCACAAGTGCGGACATTGGTTACTACTCCTTCATACATATCTTTAATTATACTAATGTACTTGAGAGAAACACCTTTCTTCATCATTGTCCACCAGAGAACGTCCCTAGGTACTCTATCGTATGTCTTCTCTAAATCAATAAAAACCATATGCAAATCTTTGTTCCTCTCTCTATATCTTTCAATAAGTTGTCTAAGAAGATGTATAGCTTCCATAGTTGATCTTCCAGGCATAAAATCAAATTGATTCTCCGATATCATGACAACCTTCCTCAACCTAGACTCAATCACACTCTCCCAAAGTTTCATAGTATGACTCATGAGTTTTATACCATGATAGTTTGTGTAATCTTGTATATCACCCTTATTCTTATATAAAGGCACCAAAGTACTCTTCCTTTACTCATTAAGCATCTTATTTGTTCGCCAAATCAAATTAAAAAGATTTGTCAACCATTCTAAACCTTTCTCTCCCAAGCATTTCCAAGCCTCGATAGGTATACCATCTGGGCCAACTGCCCTTCTTAATTTCATTTTCTTCAAAGCCTTTGCAATTTCTTTCTTTTGAATCTTGCGCATGAAGTCACGATTTATATCATGAAAAGGAATGGAGAAGTCTCCAAGATCTTGAGCATAACTATCATTAAATAGCTTATCATAACAGTTAAAGATAAAACTATTTAAATTAAATTAACAAGATAATTAATTTATATTAAGATACAATTATATGTATGAACATCAAGAGTTGTATCTCTTAGGCTGAAAGAATTTCTCCCAGAGATGTGTCTCAGATTAGCCCTTTACAAGCTTATAAAAGTGCTCTATGAAGCTAATAATTAAATATGAGAAATCATATGCAAAAAGACAGTGCAAAAGATAAATTTGAGTTCTCTAGGTTTACATAGAATTACTGCATCGTTATAAGAGGGTTTGAGAAAATTGACCTTCCCTGGCGATTCTGAGTTAACTATGCATGCTTTAGCCCACCAAATTTTCACTTTTGCATAATCTATTTTCAACATTGGTATGAGAGTGCAATTTGATTATCCTTGTTATACTCTGGGTGTGCGTGCTTGGTGTAAGAATAAATCGCCCTAATATCTCAAAAGTTCAAAGAAAGGAAATTTTGGCAAAGAAAGGCAAAATAACAAACATGATAGTCATGGTTAAATTATCCAAAATTGACTACTGAATGAAACCAATTTTGAAATGTGGAGGAGAAAAATGAAGTATTTATTAACCCATGACAAGACCTTGCATGTATTAACAAAAAAAAAACTCACTAAATGAGAAATCTAGTAAAGACAAAAAAGCATGTAATAAGTTTGTAAAGGATGATCAACTTGCACATGCTACTCTCCTGATATTCATGTAAGACGATCTCATCCAAGTATTTGAAGAATATGACACCACCAAGAAAATAATGGAGGCAGTTAAAAAGAAATGCAATATGACTTTAGAAACTCATATCCAGCTTCTCCTCATGTAGTATAACTCCTGCAAGATGAAAGAGGTAGATAATATAGTTGATCATATGAATCGTATGTTGCTAATAGCTAAAAACTTAGCTATACACTACAAGAAAAATGCTAGATAGCGATGGATTTTTTTCGTTGCAAAGTTGCGACGGATTAGCGAGAGAAAACTAGTCGTCGCTAACTTGCGGATTTTTTACGAAAATAGCGACGAAAATATTTTCGTTGCTCACTCCGTCGCTAAGTCGCGACGGATTAACGACAGAAGTTTTGTCACAAAATCAGTCGCCATTAGCGATGGAAGTTTTCTCGTCGCTACTTAGCGACAAAGTGGGCGACGAAAATATTCCATCGCTAAATGCCGATGCTACTTAGCTACGGAGTAACGATGAAATATTTCTGTCGCCCATCCGTCGCTAAATGTCGATGTAAAACCCCCCTAGGGCACGAAATCGATTTTTTTTACTCTTACCCGCGCCTCTCTCTCTCTCTCTCCTGCACCGTGTCGGTTTTCATCCGCTCACCAGCAACCAACACCTCCCTCACTCTGTCTACCGACGACCCCCCCCCCCTCCCTCTCTCTGTTGATCGCCCCATCCCTCTCTCCGACTATCGGCGACCACACCCCTCCCGCTCTTTATCGACCGCACCATCCCTCTCTCCGACTACCTTAGATTTAGGCCCCTCTCCCAGTTTTCGTCGACTGTCACCACCGTCGTCACGACCTCTGAGGTAAAACCCACTTTGTCTGTGTTTTTTTATTTTTGCTCGGAGAATCCGGTAGGGGAGGGGCGACCCCCTGCCTCTTTTTTTTTCGGCAAAGGGTCGCCCGCCTTGCCTCATTTTTTTATTTGGGCAGAGGGTCGCCCCCTGCTTTGCCGGCAGGAGGTCGACCCCCTGTTTTTTTTTTCGGGCAAAGGGGGCAACCCCCTGCCTCATTTTTTTTTTCGGCTGGGGGGCGCCCATCCTGCCTCATTTTTTTTCGGCAGGGGGGGCGCCTTCCTCGTTTTTTTTTCGGCAGGGGGTCGCTCCCCTGCTTCATTTTTTATTTTCGGTAAGGGGGGTCGCCCCATGTTTTTCCAGCAGGGGGTCGCCCCCCGACCTCTTTTTTTTTCGGCAGGGGGGCGACCCTCTGCCTCATTTTTTTCCAGCAGGAGGTCACCCCCTGCCTCATTTTTTTTCTAGCAGGGGTCCCCCCCCCTACTTTTCTGGCAGGGGGTCGCCCCCCTGACTCTTTTTTTTCCGGCATGGGGTGGGTGACCCCCTGCCTCTTTTTTTTTTCGACAGGGGGTCGCCCCCCTTGCCTCTTTTTTTTATTCAAGCAGGGGGTCGCTCCCCTGCCTCTTTTTTTTTCGGGCAGGTGGGCGACTCCCTGCTTCATTTTTTTTTCTGGCAGGGGGTCGCCCCCTGCCTCATTCTTTATTTCCGGCAGGAGGGGTCGGCCCCTTGCTTTTTCGTCAGGGGGTCACCCCCCGATCTTTTTTTTTTCGGGGGGGGGGGGGGTGACCTCCTGCCTCTTTTTTTTCCAGCAGAGGGTCGCCCCCTTGCTGCATTTTTTATTTCCGATAGGGGGGATTGCCCCCCTGTTTTTTCGGCAGGGGGTCACCCCTCTGCCTCTTTTTTTTTCGGCAGAGGATGGGCGACCCCCTGCCTCTTTTTTCCGGCAGGGGGTCGCCCCCTTGCCTCTTTTTTTTCGGGCAGGTGGGTGACTCCCTCCCTCGTTTTTTTTTTTTGGCAAGGGGTTGCCTCTTCTGTCTCGTTTTTTTTTTCGGCATGGGGGGCAACAGGCCGGGGGGCACCCAACGATTGTCGGGTTCCTAAACCATGGCATCACCCCATGCCTGCCGCTCCGGGGGACGATCAGTACCTCCGGAGACCTCGTGTCGCTGTCGTACATTGCTGGCCTACTGACTGGCCTGTCAAACTCGAAAACCTGTTGGGCTGAATGGAGAGGTGGTCGACGTCTAGGAGGTGTTTCGCCTCATCGGAATCCTGTCTGACTTTGATATTTATTTTAAATTTTTTCCTTTCGGCAGATGGTGACTTCATTTTAACATAGTGTCTCTTGCAGATTTCTCAACGGATCCCGCTTGTGCCCCACCACCCATGGTAAGTAAGTGACAAAAATAATGCAAATCGGGTAAATACCCATGATTAGTAAGTGATGCAAGTGCATCACATGTTATTTAATTTTTTGGATGCAACACTTTACTGTTCACACACTCACTTAGTTTTTGATATCTAGGACTATTTTGTTGGAGTTTGGAGATCATGTTGAGCATGGTTTTAATGTATGAGAATAAAAGTGTTCTTATTTTTTAAGTACGGATTCTATGCTAGGCATGGTAGTAGTTAGCGGGATATTGGGGTGTGTTTGTTGTAGGTACATGTTTGACATTTTTTTTATATGAATGTTTTTGATGTATTGCAATGTTTGATGTGATTGTATACATGCTTGCATGTAGTTACTTTTAATTTGATTATGACTTACATGTGAAATTGTATAATGAAAGCATACTTCAAATGAATGTATCGTGTTATGAATAGTTTGCACATGAAAATATTAAGTTATCAATGCATGCATCATAATTCTTGTGATTGTATGACATCATATATTGCATGATAAATTTGATATTTTCTTTATCATAAATTTGATGATTCTCTTTTAATTGGTTAGGATACTATTTGTAACATCATACTATAAAATGATTGCAAACCGTGAATAGATGTACCGTAGGATAGTTGACAATGAATTATCGCATGAATATATGGATGGTGTTGAAAGTTTTATTAAATTTGCAACGACAAGTGTCAGTATAGTGGATCCTACAGGTCGGATTAGATGTCCCTGCAAGATTTGTAAGAAAAATCAATTTGTAGAACCTCATGGCGTTAGACATCACCTATACAGGAAGAGTTTTGTGAGCGATTATCAGAATTGGACGTTTCATGAATGATGTGAATGATTTAAAACAATTTGAATATATTACATGACATTTTTTATTTGTTAGAATATGGTTCATGGAGCTTACAATGGTCATTAATCCAGTAGTAGCCAAACTCAGTCTTCATCTTCACGGACTCCTTTGATAGGTATATCATTTAACTAATTGGATGCTTGATTAGTTGAAATGTGCATTCTAAGAATTTTTAACGTATTTTTTTACAGATGATGTTTCGCCTGTACATGACCCACCTACACTAGTTTATCATACAAGTCAGGAGTCAACACAGGATGCAGAGTCTTCTCAGTCTGGCACAAGAAGATTCATTCGAATAGTGTATATCGATAATTGACTATAAGTATTTCATTTTCACTTATTGCATATCTTATAAATATTGTATATTGATATTTATTGTGTACCAATTCATGTGCAACATGAGGTTTGTGCCACAAGAAGTAGTACACGATATTGGAAATTCACTACTTCAACATCTACCAGGACCGGTCGCTCAATGAAAAGAGTATCCAAAAGAGGTGATAGACAGATTGTGGTCCTCATTCACGGTATACAGTTGTTTGTCATAGTTAATGTGTTTCATATTTAATTTTTTGTTATAATCGTGTCTACTAACTTTCTAAAATATATATATAGGCTTCGAATCGCTTCACGACTACGATGAAGGAACATGATACAAGAAAGTTGTGACAGAAGGTGACTGTCAATCGATTTGCAGACATGCTGCACAATATGAAGACTGCAGCAAAAAAAACATCTGACGGAATAAATGATCCACTACAGTGGAAGGGTCATGGCCCTATTACTGTCAGGAGAGATTATTGGGAGGGAATGTGCGATAAGTGGGCGGGGGATGCATTTCAAAACTGCTCAGCGAAGGTTGTACAAAATCGAGTGAAAATGCCCGAAGCCCATCTACACATAGGTAGATCTAGGACTTTTGGGAGCCACTTGAAGAAAATGGTAACTCATCAATATATATATATATATATATATATATATATATATATATATATATATATATATATATATATATATATATATATATATATATATATATATATATATATATTGTAAATTTTATAAGTATTGTTGCAAACCTGTTAACTAAATCTTCTATCATTTCACTTTGCAGGAAGCAAAAAATGAGGCATTGTGTTATAAAAGGATGTGTTTGTTGAAACACATAAACGTAAGACCATGGGTGAGTTCGTATCAAAGAAGGCGAGAATGACAACGATATGTATTTATTGTATTAATAATCATTGTAATATACAAGTTATCATAAACATTGTAATTCTTAATTATTAATGCATACTATAAATATTATTTTATATGAGGCATATGAGCAACAGATGGTAGAGCGATATGACGATGACTCTACTCAGCATCCATCATTTGATACGGCAACATGGGTGACTGCAGCAGGTGAACCCAAAAAAGGTCGTGTGTTCGGGTTTGTGAGTAATATAAACAACTCACCAGTCGTTGCTTCTTTCAGTCACGGTCGACAAACTTCTCCCGTCAACATCAACTTCAAGCATCCGATTTTTTCCGGTGATGATGTACGCCAGATCGTTAAGGACACAATGCGTGACTACTTCCATGAAACAATTGTTGACGTTCTCCGAGATGAGTTTAACAGTTTTTGCAGAATAGGGGAACATCGATTGCAGGTGCCTCTTAGGTATGAAAGTTTCATGTGATATATTGCATGTTGTTAGATTTCATATAACTTTGATTGCCTTAACTTAGGTGCATTGGATATAATTTATTTCAGTATATTTTGTTTATCAATACTGACCTTTTATATAATATTTCAGTATAATATTTTTACTACCTTTGAACACATATGAGCACGATAGAATCACATATACAGTTTTTTTATTGCCTTAGAACATATATGAGCATGGTAGAATCACATATACAGTTTTTTTACTGCCTTTGAACGCATATGAGCACGATAGAATCACATATACAGTTTTTACTGCCTTAGAACACATATGAGCATGGTAGAATCACATATATAATTTTTTGACTGCCTTAGAGCACATATGAGCATGGTAGAATCACATATACAGTTTTTTTGACTGTCTTAGAGCATATATGAACATGATAAAATCACATATACAATTTTTTGACTGCCTTAGAACACATATAAGCATGATAGAATCACACATACAGTTTTTTTGACTACCTTAGAGCACATATGAGCATAATATAATCACATATGTAGTTTTTTGCCTGCCTTAGAAAATATATGAGCATGATAGAATCACATATACAGTTTTTTGACTGCCATAGAGCATATATGAGCATGATAGAATCACATATACAGTTTTTTATTGCCTTATAACACATATGAGCATGATATAATCACATGTACAGTTTTTTGCCTGCCTTAGAACACATATGAGCATGATAGAATCATATATAAAGTTTTTTGCCTGCCTTAAAACACATATGAGCATGATAGAATCACATATAAAGTTTTTTTGACTGCCTTAGAACACATATGAGTGTGATATAATCACATATACAGTTTTTTGCCTTAGAACACATATGAGCATGATAGAATCACATATACAATTTTTTGACTGCTTTAGAGCACATATGAGCATGGTAAAACCACATATAGAGTTTTTTTGACTACCTTAGAACACATATGAGCATGATATAATCACATATATAGTTTTTTGTCTGCCTTAGAACACATATGAGCATAATAGAATCACATATAAAGTTTTTTGACTGCCTTAGAGTTCATATGAGCATGATAGAATCACATATACAGTTTTTTTGACTGCCTTAGAACACATATGAGCATGATATAATCACATGTACAATTTTTTGCCTGCCTTAAAACACATATGAGCATGATAAAATCACATATAAAGTTTTTTTACTGCCTGAGAGCACATATGAGTATGATAGAATCACATCTAAAGTTTTTTTGACGGCCTTAGAACACATATAAGCATGATATAATCACATATACAGTTTTTTGCCTGCCTTAGAATACATATGAGCATGATAGAATCACATATACAATTTTTTGACTGCCTTAGAGCACATATGAGCATGGTAGAATCACATATAGAGTTTTTTTTATTGCCTTAGAACACATATGGGCATGATATAATCACATATATAGTTTTTTGTCTCCCTTAAAACACATATGAGCATGATAGAATCACATATAAAGTTTTTTGACTGCCTTAGAGCACATATGAGCATGATAGAATCACATATACAGTTTTTTTGACTATCTTACAACACATATGAGCATGATATAATCATATATACAGTTTTTTTCCTGCCTTAAAACAAATATGAGCATGATAGAATCACATATAAAGTTTTTTTACTGCCTTAGAACACATATGAGCATGATAGAATCACATATAGAGTTTTTTTTACTGATTTAGAATACATATGAGCATGATATAATCACATATATAGTTTTTTGTCTGCCTTATAACACATATATATGAGCATGATAGAATCGCATATAAAGTTTTTTTACTGCCTTAGAGCACATATGAGCATGATAGAATCACATATACAATTTTTTTGACTGCCTCAGAGCACATATGAGCATGATTGAATCACATATAAGTTTTTTTTACTACCTTAAGAGCACATATGAGCATGATAGAATCACATATACAGTTTTTTTACTGCCTTAGAACACATATGAGCATGATTGAATCACATATAAAGTTTTTTTACTGCTTTAGAACACATATGAGCATGGTAGAATCACATATACATTTTTTTGACTACCTTAGAGCATATATGAGCATGATTGAATCACATATAAGTTTTTTTTACTGTCTTAAGAACACATATGAGCATGATAGAATCACATATACAATTTTTTTATTGCCTTAGAACACATATGAGCATGATAGAATCACATATACAGTTTTTTTACTGCCTTAGAATACATATGAATATGATAGAATCATATATAGAGTATAATTTATTTCAATATATTTTGTTTATCAATATTAACCTTTCTTTTCTTATGTAGGTGGCTGGCGATAATCAGCATAGTGGAGCTGAAGGGACAGATCAAAACAATGAATAAGAGGGCGCATAAAATCTTGGCGATTATTAGATTAATGTATTGAATTTGTTCTACCTTCTTTTTGTTTCAAAAATGTAAATGTTGAATTGTAAATAATTTGAACTTATGAATTTTACAGTGGATCGATTAGTTGTTTTAGTTTTTTTTATATGTATTTTGATATGTACTTTGTTTTTTATTCACAGGAAATATAAATTATATCACGGGAAATTTTTTCTCGATATTTAATTTTCAAATATTTTTTTAAATTTTTTCCTTGTTTACGACGGATTAGCGACTGATATATCAGTCGCTAATTACTATTACTGTTGAATGTATCAACGGATTAGCGACGACTATAAATCTGTCGCAAAACCAAAGCCATTGTATAGTAATGATGACCTTGCGACGGATGTTGGCATTCGTTATTTCGTAGCAACTTTGCAACGAAATTGGCGACAGGTACATTCTATCGCTACTTAGCGACAGAATGGGTGACAGATGTATTCTGTCGTGAATTAGCGTCAAAAAATTCGTGATGAAAGTTATCCGTCTCTAATCTAACACTAATTTGTCGCTAAGCTGTTTAGCGACATATTAGTGATGAATTAGCAACGAATTTAGGTCGTCGCTAATCCACGAGTTTCTTGTAGTGATAGCTAGAAATGATATTCTCGAAAGAATGTAAATTTCCACTATACTGAACAACCTTTCTCTATTTTGGAAATTGATGTCAATTGTTATAAGACTAAACAAAAAAAGTTTCTCTTTAATTGAGCTCCTTTTGCAACTGGCTCTTCAGCAAGAGCACATGACTAAAGACAAGAAGGGAGAAATCATGAATACTCAAGAGTCCTTCTCAACAACCTCTTAAAGGTCCAAGCATAAGGACCCATTCTTCGAGAAATTTAAGAAGAATAAGTTCAATAAGGGGCATATAGTGCAATCTAAGAACCCTAAATATGCAACTAAGGGTGCATGCTTCTTTTGTGTAAAAGTTAGGCATTTCAAGAAGGATTGGTCAAATAGATCCAAGAAAGAAAATCCATAAAAACAGGGAACTGGGGAGCATGAAGTTGTGTGCACTGTATCTGAATCATTGATCATTGATGACGATCTTCTAGGATGATGGATTGACTCAGAGGCGACGCAACATGTGACTCAGATCAAGGAAGAACTTGTGAAAATGAAGAAGTTAAAGTGAGGAGACCACAAGGTGTATATGGAAAATAACACCTATGGTCTTATAAGCTTCCATTATAAGGGACCAGTCTACTGCTAACAAATATACTATATGTACTTTGCATGAGAAGAAATCTTTTAGTAGTAGCGGATTTTGCCAAGAAAGGCTTCAAAATATGTTTTTGAGGTGACAAGGTCACTATTGAAAAAGATAGAAAAGTGAAGCTCAGGGATAGATAAGATGTTAACCATGGTCTCTTTTGTTTAAATGCAACTCCTTCAATAGGTAATGCAATGAATGTTTCTGGTTATATTGATTGTGCACTTAATGTGGATGTGTATTGATGACATTTAAGGTTAGGACATGCGAACGCTAACAAAATAAAAAGAATAATTCACATGGATTATTACCTTCACTTAAAAATGTAGAATTTAAAAAATGTGAACATGCATATCAGGTAAAATGACTAGACAACTACTTCCTAAGGATAACAGGGCATGTGACATACTAGTTCCAGTACATACAGATATATGTGGACCCTTAACAATAGAAACACATGAAAAAAAATCATATTTCATAGCATTCATAGATGATTACTCGAAGTATGAATATATTTATTTAATCTCTAGGAAATTAGAAGCTCTAAAAATGTTTAAGGCATATAAACATGAAGTTAAAGGATTATTAGGAAAAAAAAATTAAGTTACTAGATCTGATAGAGGAGGTGAATATAACCCTGATGAGTTTAAGACCTTCTATAGTAATAACAACATAACTCCCCGTACAACTATGCCTTATACACCTCAATAGAATGATGTAGCAAAAAGAAGAAATAAAACCCTAATGAATATGACAAGATCCATGTTGGCACATGAAAATCTTTTCAAAAAATTCTAGGAAGAAGTAATAATAAACATTGTCATGTATATTCTAAATAAGGTTTCTTTTAAGGCTATAGAGCATTCACCTCATGAGTTATAGACTCTCAGGAAGCCAAACTTGAGTCATTTGTAAAAATGGGGGTCTCTGCTCATGTGTTGATTCCTAGTTAGATGAGGGGCAAGTTAGATAGCAAGACTATCAAGCGCATCTTCATGGGGTATCCAAAAGGATCAAATGGATATCCACTATATAATCCTAAGAAAGGATTTATAAAAAGCAAATAAGTGAAATTCCTAGAAACCCAAGAAAGTGATTTTGATCTTAAAGATGATGGTGTCCTTCTAGATATCATAAATGACTCTTGGGTACCTACTTAAAAGTTAGAGCATAGTGAACAAATTGTAAATGCTGAACAAATTTCACAACCAGTAACTAGACAAAAAAATAAGAACTTCTTCATCTTATTTAAATGATTATTATACGTTATTGAGCGAGGATTTATATTATTCTATAAACTTGAATGAAACTCTTGATAACTTGAGTTTTGAGGATGCAGTTGCTTCTAATAAATCTGAATATTGGAATGAAACAATGAAAGATGAGTTGGACTACATAAAAAAGAATGTAGTTTGAAAACTAACTACTTTGCCTAAATGATATAAGACAATTGGTAGTAAGTGGGTTCTCAAGAAAAAATTCAAAGCTGATGAAACTATTGATGAGTTTAAGATTGGTAGCAAAAAGTTATTTTCAACGAGAAATGATTGATTATGAATAAACTTACTCTCATGTGGTCAAAATGATATTAATTCATATTGTTTTGGCATTAATAGCTTATTTTAATCTTAATTTATATCAAATAGATGAAAAAATGGTCTTCTTAAATGGTAAATTAAATAAAATTATTTTCATGCAACAACTGGAAGGTTGTAAAATTGAAGTCAAGAAGATAAAGTATATAAGTTAAATAAATTATTATAGAGACTTAATTTGTCACCATGACAGTGGTACTTGATATTTCATAATGTTATAACCAAGTTGGGTTATGAGGCAAATAGTCTGGACCACTGTGTATATGCTAAGAGTTGGAGTAAGTTTATTGTGTTATCCCTCTATGTTGATGACATATTAATTGCAGAAAATGACATAAATATGATAAATGAAACATAGTTATGATTAAGTTCTTGATTTAAAATAAAGGATATGTGTGAAGCCTTATATATCCTTGAAATTAAAATATAAAGAAATAAAAAATTAAGACTGCTATGTCTAAGTCAAGAGAAATATCTTGACCACATTCTAAAGAAATTTAGAATAAAAAGTATCAAAGCAAAAGACACTTCTCTAGTAAAAAACCTAAAGCTATGTAAAAATGATTGTACAAAAAAGGACAAGAAAAGTTTATAGTAAAAGGCTTAAAGCTAAGTAAAAATGATTGTATAAAAAAGGACAAGAAAAGTTGATTATTCTCTATACTTAGGCAATTAGAAGCCTGATGTCTGCAATGATTTGCACTATACCTGATTTAAGGTTTGTTGTAAGTCTACTGAATAGATATCAAAGTAATCTTGCGTAGGAAGCAGTGAAAAAGATTTTTTGATATCTAAGGAAAACTAAATAACTCAAGCCATGCTATCGGTCAGATAGACTAAAGCTTATGGGTTATTTAGATGCTGACTTTACTAGTGATAAAAATGAAGCAAAGTCCACATATGGTTATGCATTTATGTTAGGAGGTAGGACAATTGCATAATTATGCAAAAAAAATAAGGGTTTGTGACACAACATACTCAAGAAGCTGAGTATATTGCCTGTAACATGGCGACCACCTTTGGTGTGTGAATAAATCACTTTCTAGATTATTTGAAATTGAATATTCTAAAAAATCTAGTTCAACTTTAATGTGATAATAAAGTTGTTATAAGATTAATACAAACAAAAGCGAATAACTCTAAAAGTACACATAGAAGTTAAATATCAATATATTCATGATATGCTTATGAAAAATGAAACACCAGTGGATTATATTCCTTCAGGTGACATGGTAGTAGATTTGCTAACCAAAGCAGTCACTCAAGAGTTTTTACTAAACATGTGAGCCATATGTAACTCAGGTATGTTTAAATGGAGAGTGAATAAATTCATATCACTCAAAGTGTGAATGCAAGGTTCCTGTTGAGAACAAGCATAAAAAGACAAGGTGTGTATGCAAGGTTCTTGTTGAAAACAAGCATGAAAACACTGGATATCCCTTATGGCTAAGTGAGAGTGTAAGGTTGTGGCCATAAGAGGATCGTTAGGAGGCCACCCAAACGGTTACTCTCTACCAAAGGCTACAACTGTTCATATATATAATAATTAAAAATAAAATTATTTAAACTAAATTACCAAGATAATTAATTTATATTAAGATATAGTTATATGTATGAACATCAAGAGTTGTATCTCTTGGACTAAAGGAATTTCTCCCAAGGATATGTCTCAAATTAGCCTCTTACATGTTTATAAAAGTGCTCTGTGAAGCCAGGAATGGAATATGAGGAATCATATACAAAAGGACATAAGAGAAATTTGAGTTCCTTGGGTTTATAGAGAATTACTGCACAGTTGTGAGAGAGTTTAAAAAAACTGACCTTCCCTGGAGATTCAGGGCGTAACTGCACATGTGTTAGCCCACCAAATTCGCATTTCATCATAGTCTATTCCCAACAGTGATTTGCCATCCTCACCATTCACAAATTGTAGTGAAGATGTTAAATCACTTTCTTAAAGCTATTTGATGAATCACCTAATCTACTCTCCTAAGAAGGCATCATGAACACTTTTGTAATTGGCCTCTACATACTCTTAAAAAGCCCATTACTGTCTCTTGAGCATATTGCTATTTCTTATCATATAATTATGTTATTATCCCCAACCTTTTCTATTATGATACCCTGAATTTCCCAAGTTGTTATGTTTGCATCTTCGACGTAACTAATATGGTATCTACATGAGAATACTTTTTAAATTGACAAAATATAAAAGTTTGACCTAGATCTTGAGTCTTATTGCAACTTGAGTTATGTCGTTTGAACAGGTGAGTGAGACCCAATTGCCATATATTATGACTCTTGATGTAAACTTTTGGTAATTGCCATATATGAAGACTTTTCTTCTGGTAAACTTTTGGTAACCCATAGCAATGAGTGTGGAAAGGAAAAATAAGGAAGTTTCTTGGGTGTTAACGAAAAGTAAAAGAAAAAAAAGTCTTTTTTAAAAAATGAAGAGAAAGAAAGAGAGCAATGTTCTATCTTGAAGAAGGTAGTATGTATGCTTCTCATGAGGGTTTGAGAGAAATAGAAGAGAGAGAGTAGCGCTCTTGGTGTTGAGAGAGAGGTTCTCTCTTGGGCTTCTCTTGAGTTTGTGAGAAGGTGGTCTTTCTCAGTTTTAAATAAGGTGAAGTAGGTTCAGCACAATCAGTAGTTGAACTACACACATCGGTGGGTGTAGTTGGCTTGGTGATCTCTTGTTTAGTTTTAGTTTAGTTTTTTCTTATATTTGTATATGATCTGCTTATTAATGATAAAAGCTGTCCGTACTTTCTCCATGGATGTAGGTGTTTGCCGAACCATGCAAAATCTTTGTTCGTATGTATAGTTTACTTCTTTATTGGTTTTACTATGTTCATTTTTTCCCAATTTGTTGGTATCATATCTAACTTATTGTGATTCTGTGCACAAACCCCAAAAATTACAATAAGTGATATCATAATTGTGAGTTTGAAAAAAGATTTGAGGTGACCTCAAATATGATGAGTGTTTAGTTTGAAGTGGTGCAATCTGAGAACAAAGTGAACTGTGGTTTATGGCAAAGATGGCTAAAAGATTTGTTGATTAAACACGACATGAACAAGGCATTAGTTAGTATATCGAGTAAACCGATTATGGGTAAAAAGTGCAAAATGATGAACAAATGAGTCTTGCAAAGAGACGCAAACATTCCCCTTGTTGCGGTTCTTGGGTTGGGTTAGGGGAACTTTTGAGCAATTGCCTTTGCGGATCCAAACATGCTCACAAAGCACACAATAAGAATAGGACCAATAAAGATTTCATAAGAGACCATTTGAGCTGCAGATCATAATGCTCCGAGAAAGCCATGTTTCAAATATAGAGGAGTTCCAGTTCCCAACAATCAACGAGATGATCATAGTCGCACCCGGTCCTCTATGAACCGTAAGAGCATGTCCTCCTTGAAAATAAAATCCTACCTTGAAAATGTTTTTTTTCCTCAACGAGTAAAGCCCTAATGCAAAGTTTTAGGGGTGATTTGATCTCTACCCTACTTATTTTTCAAGCTTTTGGGCAAGAGCAAAAGCCCTCAATAGGGTTTTGACAAGACTTAGCTAATGATGAAAGGAGTAAAGTTCAGACATTGACTGAACTTGATTCATTTTATGAGTTAGATTGCTTGGGCCCCAAGGAGAGGGGGTGTTGATTGAGAGCTGATTGAAGAGAGTTCAAGCCAAAGTTGAGTGTTACTCAATTGCCAAATATGAAGACTCCTTGAAGTAAACTTTTGGTAACCCCTAGAGATGGGTTTGAAAAGAAAAAATAAGAAAATTCCTGAGTGTTAAGGAAAAGTTAAAGGAAAGAAAGAGTCTCTTTTGAAAAAGAGTGTACAATGAAAGGAGAGAGGAAGATGTTGTTTTAGATAAGGTAGCAAGTATGCTTCTCTTGAAAGTTTGAGAGAGAGAGAGAGAGTAGCTCTTTTGGTGGTTAGTATCTCTTGATGTTAAAAGAGAAGTTCTATCTTGGGTTTCTCTTGGGTTTGAGATATGATAGTCTCTCAATTTCAAAGAAAGTAAAGATAGATCTGGCATGGTGAACGTGTTCAACCGATTAATAGTTGGACTACACACATCAATACGACTTTAAGTGATTGACAATGATGAAGTTTAGGGTATAGTTGGTTTGATGCTCTCTTGTTTATTTTGGTCCTTTCTTGTATTTGCATGCGATAAGACTCTACTTTCTGTAGATGTAGCGGGTTTTGCTAAATCATTTAAATTCTTTATGTCTTGGGCATGATTTGTTTCTTTGTTGGGTTTATTTTATTTGTGTGTGTTCCCTAATCACATTGGTCTCAGATCTGACTTGTCGTGATCTTGTGAATGGGCCCTCAAAACCTCAACACAATTATGGATTTATTTAAGCTCAATTGTTAATCAATTTCACAATTCCATTTTTTGGTTGATCATGCCATTGGTTGGTATAAGCTTTTGGTATAGTCACATAAGAACTCGCTATCTCAACAAAGCAATAAAGAATTTTCACTATCATTTCTTTTATCTCCCTCTAGCTTTTCCTTATGACTCCTATTTTTCGTGGGTTCGTCCTTTGGACACCTCAATTTTGACCAAAGGGACTTTTAAGAACTTGATATTAGGTTGAGGGCCTGTTTGGAATCTCTTCGTTGGGATTGGCGTTTATGCATTTAGTGGTCTCAAGGTAAAATCTTGGTCAAACAACCTTGGTGATCCTGTTTGGAATCTCGACACTGGGATGGGCGTTTATGCATTTGGGATGGGAAGTGATGCCCTTTCTCCTTTGTATTTACACTAAATCTTGGATTTGGCAGCTGCCACTTCTTCAAACTCATAAAGTCTATAAATGCCCATCCCAGCTACAGATTCCAAACAAGCCCTGATTTTTCAAAGGCATGGTGTTTTCAGTTGAAAAAGCTTGACACTTTTGACACATTTTTAACCACTAAGATAATATTTTAGTATTTTGCACATAAAATAAAAAGCAAGTGTTAGCTTTCCCATGCAAAAAATAAAAAGAAATCACTTTATTATAAATCAAAATCAGAAGATGGGAAAGAAACAAGTTGATTTCTTTAAATACAATTTTGTAATACAACCATACCCAAGTTGAAAAATCACTTCCCTTTTCCTCTTTTCTCTCTCTCTCAGGGCATTTTCTAATACAGCCAAACCCAATCCACTTAACCCAAGTGGGGACCATCAGGACATTTGAGGATCAAGCCAAGTACCTCTTGGGCTTAACCCAAACTTGGTAAGAACTAGGTCAGATTGCCATCCATTTAGATCTAGAACTAGACTAGGGGTATAATATGATCTCAACTAACATTGGATCCGTTAGTGTTAGGGTTTGGAAATAAAAGAATAAAAAATGATCATACTGTATGACTAAATTGACACATTTTCATAAAAATCCTATAATTTTTTTATTCAAAATTACAAATACCCGATCTCATTAGGACCCTTTTACCCTTCAAAATTGTGAATTGATGGGTTATTGCAATAAAATTTTACCACTCGTTGGCTAGTTCAAACTCTCACTTAAATCTAGAATCGTATGTTTTCTTATGCGGACCATACAAACTCTTGTAAATTTATTTGCGAACATTCGATAAACTGAAACCACTAAAATCACAAATATCCTACTTATTCACATATACTTCACAAATTCACATAAATTTATTTGTGAACCTTAGATTGAAACCACTAAAATCACAAATATCCTACTTATTCACATAAACATCATGAATTCACATAAATATTGTGCGAACCTTCAGTTAGACTGAAACAACTAAAATCACAAATATCCTACTTATTTGCATATATTCATGAATTCGCACAAACATATGTGCAAACCTTCGGTTAGACTAAAACCATTAAAATCACATATATCCTATTTATTCACATATACTTTATGAATTCACATAAACATATGTGTGAATCTCCACTTTAGTTTACCTGAACATCACAACATCGCAAATATCATACTTAAATATTTGTGAATTTATAATACATATGCAAGGTTTCTTGTTTTTTGTGGAGTCTGCGAATCATATATAAACCCGCTATTTCAATATAAACTAGGGTTCTTTGTGGTTCCCAACCTGCTTCCCTTTGCCGTAATAAGTTGCCGAAAGAAAAGTAAGTTAGGGACCACAAAGAACCTTAGTTTATGCAAAAATAAACCTAAGGTGCAGACAACAGGTTTATATATGATTCACAAACTCTAAAAAGAAAAAGAAATATTGCATATTTGTTATGAATTCACAAATATTTAAGTATGATATTTGTGATGTTGCGACGTTCTGTTAAACTAAAGTGGAGGTTCGTACATATGTTTATAGAATATTTATGATTTTAATGGTTTCATTCTAATCGGAGGTTCACACGTATGTTTATGCAAATTCGTAAATATATACGAATAAGTAGGATATTTACAATTTTAGTAGTTTTAGTCTAACCGAAGGTTTACACAATATTTATGCAAATTCGTGATATATATGCAAATAAGTAGGATATTTGCGATTCTAGTGGTTTCAATCTAACTAGAGGTTTCACAAATAAATTTATGTGAATTTGTGAAGTATATGCGAATAAGTGAGATATTTGCAATTTTAATAGTTTCAGTTTATCGAATGTTTGCAAATAAATTTATGAGAGTTTATGTGGTTCGCATGGGAAAACATACAATTCTGAATTTAAGTGAGAGTTTGCACTAGCCAATGAGTGTGAGATGCAAGCATACAAAGCGAGTATGATTTATGAAATCTCATTCTGTATTTAGGTCCAACTTAAGTTTTGATCAAGATCCGAAAATTTCAATGTAAAACACATATACACTGTTTTACCCTCAATATCATTTCTTAAAAAAAAAACTTGAAAAAGAGGGAAGGAATCCTTGAAGGGTTAACTAATAAATTAACTCCCTTAACTCATTTGGGTTAGTGATAACCTAGGTTAAATAGATGAAAATTTGTTTGTGAATTTTGAACTGCTCTGCAAACATTTAGGTGCTTTTTTAAAATTTACAAAACTCAGATGCGTTTTTGGTTAATTCTCTAACATTAGGTGCGGTTTTGAAAAATTTCTGTTTTTTTCCCAAAACAAAAAAGACGATCCTTATTTGTTGAAATTGCAAGGCGACTCATACATTAAAACTGGGGTGGGAGTTGGTTCTGGGCTAAAAAGAAAAAGGAAAAAGAAAAACACAAAAACCAGGTCGGAGATGCGAAGCACCGGCGGCGAACCATGGGGAAGCAAAAGCAAAAGCAAAAGCAGGCGAGCGACGCCGTAGCGGAAGTCGCCGCTGAAGCAGGCGGCGCTGCCGGAGGAGTTGCACTTGGTGGTGGTGGTGGTGTGGATGAGGAGGCTTCGTCGGCCATCGACTTCCGAGGACGCAAGGTGAGGAAGGTGTTGAGCTCGTCGGGGCCGAAGAGGGAGAGGAGGAACGGCAAGGGCGATGTGATCATCATTCCCCCCCTGAAGACACTCTCCGAAGAAGGTGCTATCTCCCTCGCCATTCAGCACCTCAAGGCTTGCGACCCTCTCCTGGGTCGCCTCATCGACGGTCACCATCCTCCCATCTTCCACAAGCAGCACACCCCCTTCCACTCCCTCACCCGAAGCATCCTCTATCAGCAGCTCGCCATCAAGGCCGCCGCTTCCATCTACTCGCGCTTCATCGCTCTGTGCGGCGTAAGCCCCTCTTCCACAGCAGCTCTCTTGCCTCCACACCCCGCACCCCACCCCCCCTCAAAAAACAAAACTTCCTCTTTTCATTTCGTTTTTTTCCTTTGTTTTTCGGCGATTTATGTAGCGAATTGACAGAGGGGATCTTTCTCTTTCTCCTCTAGCATGCGAAAATGATTATGTTATTCTCTCTTGATTTTCTTGAGCGTTCTTGATTTTGATAACGAAACGCGGTTGATCCACTGGTTCCCATGCGTTCTCAGCTTTAATTAGATGAATGTAGAATTCTCTCTTTTACCGATCGATGCTTCCTTCAACACGTTGCAGATTTAGGGCCCCCTTATACTCCCTACATTTACATGTTGCCGCTTTCCTTCGAACGTTCCAAATGCTAGGAATTGGCTTTTGGATGGTGTTTTTTCAACCAAAAAACACGATTTTATGAGTCATGAAAATCTTGTACCTTGTGGGCCGTTGATTTTGAAGCCCTTGGACGAAACAAGAGTCGATTCCCACTAAACAAAACATGTAGACCACATCTGTAAGGTTAAATTCTTGAAAAAACAACAAAAATATGAAAAAAAAGATACTAGGCATTTGTACCTCATGGCGCTGTGACCAAGCTCTATGAAATCCTCTGCATTACGGCAACAACTGGTGTATATGAATGGAGCTACTCATTCTATTCCTTTTTTTTTTCATTTAATGAACTAAAGCAAGAAAGCATTTTGGTTAGAATGGCTTTTGCACACGTCTCTGAGATCTGGATTCACTTGCTCAGGGTGAAAGTGGCGTGCTTCCTGAAACAGTGTTGCGGCTAAGTCCACTCCAACTTCGGCAGATCGGTGTCTCTGAAAGGAAGGCCGGTTATCTTCATGATCTTTCAGCCAAGTTTTGTGATGGTCTTCTCTCGGATGCAGCCATACTCGAAATGGATGATCAGTCCCTTGTGTCTATGCTAACCATGGTGAAGGGAATTGGTATCTGGTCTGTTCACATGTTCATGATCTTTGCTCTGCACCGACCTGATGTACTCCCTGTGGGTGATTTGGGCGTGCGCAAAGGTGTGCAGATTCTGTATGGCCTCAGCCAATTGCCTCAACCCTCTCAGATGGACAAGTTCTGCGACAGATGGAGACCTTATAGGTCTGTTGGCTCTTGGTATATGTGGAGATTGGTAGAAGCGAAAGGAACACCAGTACCGGTGGATCAACTTCCGAGGCTTGTATGAACGTGGTGAGGTCTTTTCTCTACTGCTTGGCATAACGACTTTGAAGTGTCTTCCTTATTGCAGAAAATGTGTACTTTAGCTTTTCTTTCACTTGAGCATGATGGGGTTGCTGCGATAGGTGAACCCTGACATGATGATATGCAGAATGATAGTGACTATGCATAAGTATATGGGCTGGATGTTATTTTCTTGTCTGATTGTATTATCATTCAATATGTCGATTAATATTTATTATATGTTTGATAATAGTGACATTGGTATGCTAGTAAAAATTTGCAACTATCTGCTAGCATCTTGAACCCTTGAAGACACTTTCTGCCGCTAGGGATTTACTTTTGATCTATGTCACATGGGTGCGGGTGCGACACGGGTGCGGCACAATTTTAAAATTTTTGGACACGGGGACTCGGCAAAAAAAAAAAAATATATATATATATATATATATAATTTAATTTTATTTTTAAAATACCACAGCTGACAGGCACAACACTGTGCACAGGCACAGCACTGTGCACTGTGCACTGTGCACTGTGCACAGGCACAGCACTGTGCACAGGCACAGCACTGTGCACTGTGCACTGTGCACAGGCACAGCACTGTGCACTGTGCACAGTCTGTGACTGTGCACTGTGCACAGTCTGTGACTGTGCACTGTGCACAGGCACAGACTGTGCACTGTGCACAGGCACAACACTGTGCACTGTGCACTGTGCACAGGCACAGCACTGTGCACAGTCTGTGACTGTGCACAGGCACAGACGCAGCACAGTCACAGTCTGCACTGTGCCTTTTTTTATATATATTTTTAAATAAAAAATATAAAAAAATGGTTTTTTAGGGACATTTTTGGACTCGGTCAAAGTTGACCGAGTCCAAAATGTGGAAGGACTCGGCCTGGACTCGTTGACCGAGTCCGACTCGGCGTTGACCGAGTCCGAAGCCGCACCCGAGTCCGCACCCGTGTCGGGGCGTGTCGACTCGGGTGCAGCACCTCCTTAGCCGAGTCCGTGTGACATAGCTTTTGATGTTCTTATAGTCGTTGATTTGGTCATTCTCATGTAGAATTTGGTGCTTGATAGTGGGTCACCTTGATTGGCACACTATATACCCTCAAGCAATCAAGCTTGCTTGTGGGGTTGGCAACACAATTCTTCATCTTGGCATACAACCTATGTCACATGGGTACGGGTACGGAGGGTACGACACAACAATTTCAAAAAATGCGGTTACATGGACACAACTATATATATATATATAATGTATTAAATATCACATACAACAATAACAACAACAACAACAACTACGCCTTCATCCCAAAACAATTGGGGTCAGCGATATGAACCAAAAAAGAAATTCATTTTGGGTCTTCCACATGAATCCTTTTCCTCCAATCATTTCTATCCAATGCCATGTCCTCGGTGAGGTTCAAAGCATTCATATCCTTTCCTATCATCTCCATCCAAGTCTTCCTAGGCCTACCCCGACCTCTTTTAACTAATATATTTTCCCATTTCTCCAACCTTCTAACTGGAGCATCATTAGGCCTTCGCCGAATATGTCCAAACCACCGTAAACGATTCTCTCGCATCTTATTTTCAATGGGTGCAACACCTACCTTCTTACGTATCTCCTCGTTCTAAATATAAAAAAAAATCAAAATAAACTGAATATAATCTAAATATATATGCTATATCTAAAATATATATTATATACTGAAAATATAAAGTTATAAACTAAAAATATAATTATAAATTGAATACAAACTTGTATGTACGGAGGGTAAAATGGCGTGTCCAGGTGTCGACATGGGTACGGAGGGCAAAATGGAGTGTCCGTGTGACAGCATACAACTTGATGATGCTATACTTTTATTATTTGAAGGCACAAGGCAGTCATAGAGTTGAAATTGGACTAGATGCATTGCTTTTTCTAGGGTAAAACCATATCTTTTAAGTACTGTTTTAGGTTAAATTATCACTATCCTCCTCCATTTCAAGCACAATCTTTTTAGTTTCATTATCACTAACCTGGTTGACCAGTGCTTGATTTTCAGCATTTAATACTTGTGAACCAGCAATACGCTCCAAAGGTTTGCTGCTAAGTTGTTCTTTATGATATATCAATGAGAAAAAGTTCGTGGCTAACCTTGTAATCTCCTTGTGGTCATACACATGCTAGATGTTATTTGAGGAAATAAAATGGATCACATTATGCTATAAGTTTTTTTTTTAATGAAGCATGGGAGTAAGTGGTGTTTTTATCACCATCCTGCCATTGGTGGCATGACTTTTGGTGCCATAAGCTTTTCTTCAGCAGCAGGAACTGAAGTTCTTCAAGTTGTAGACCATCCACAATCAACATAATCTGGCTTTCATCAACCTTCTGCACCTCGGCCAATTCCGATCTAACCAACATAATTATCTTGCATTATTCCAAACAGTGTTGTAAGTATCATAGCGTATATGTATAGTATCTAGGGTGTCTTGATATGATACACACCTGTATCTCAAGACGGGTGTGTATTGTAACTTCATCAGGTGTATCTTACAATACACCCTGATATGTGGCATATCTTATGATACACAATAAATGCAATTTAAGTTGCATTTATCTTATTTTATTTTATTTTGAAACATATAAGGCTCCTTGGGGCCAGTTCATACTCATTCCTAAAGAGCATAAAAGTAATTTGGGGAGATTTCTTGCAAAAAAAGGAGATATTATAATAATCATGATTGACTCTATCTAGTTCATTTTTGTTTGAATTTTGAAAAAGTTGGCTATGTAAAAATTTTAAATATTGAAAAACACTTTATGATATTGCCTTTTTTTTTATGTAAACACACTATTATGAATCTTGTGACTTATTAGCTTAGTTTTATTGTTTAATATGCCTATTATTTCATAGTTTGCATTTTCTCTTGTGAGATATGCATGCCATTTATAGCATATTATGTTGATTATTGAATGTTTGATGTCTTATGCATGCCATTCATATGCATAATTGTTTTGATATGTGATATTATAGTTTTATCTTATACAATTCGTCGTTGTTTCTTATGTTATGATTTTTTTAGAAATTTTCCTTTTTTTTGGGATTTTTTTAAACATACAATATCTTATTTTGGGCCCAGCCAATACGAGTTGCAAAACAATATGTTTTTTACAACCTTGATTCCAAAATCCAATTTATTACAACTACTCTTGATCTCATCCAACTTCATCATGATTCTATACATAGGACAGCCTTGGAACTTCATAGGCCAAATATTTTATCTGAAGCCCTCTTTTACAGAACATCCTAAAAGACTGGAAGAGAACAATTATAGTATTAGAGGTCTCTCTATACCTACCAGCATGGCATTGTGGCCAGTGATATGCATAGGAATAAGTTCTACCCGCGTGAGAGGGTGCATGTTAATCTACTTGGAATTAACAAATGCTCGATCAATCTTGTTAGCTTTAAACCCCAATTTCACTTGGTTGTACCAAGTATATTTGGCCTCCATGCTGGTAATCTCCAAGAGACCACTGTTCTTGGGTGGCCTCATTGAAATCGTGCATCGATATATTGTTGATGTGTCCCCCATCTCTCGTCTGCCAACCTAACAGAGTCCAGTCTCCTAAAACCAGCCATAGTATATCTGGTCGAATCTCTATGAGAGTGCTTCATAATTCCCAGCACCTAATATAATATATATGGCCATAGACTCCCATGACAATGAATTAGATTATGGCTTTCTTAATCAAAACTGCTAATCTTAGTTTGCAGGGTTCCCATAAGAAAATAATCCAATTGATGGGGAAGCGTTAAAAACTTAAAGTTACCTCTTACTTGAAAGGTTGGGAAAAAAAGTTTGATCTTGTTCAATGCATTAGTTATCACCTTTCATGCTTTTTGAACAGCTGTATCTATCTCTTTCCGTGTCCATTTCTGACCAAGTCATCACACATTCCAGACAGGCTTCCCTTGTAACATAGATTGTTCAGTAGTTTCTTAACAAATCTCATTCTCCATCTGTTGGCTTTAAACTTGGTGCAACATTAAATGACCCATTAGCGTGCTGATAGTAATGGCTTGGCTATCTTCTGTATTGTTAAAATCTAAGTTGACTTTCAGAACTTTTTTCTCTTCTTTGTAGGCCCTACCGGTCTAAGGTGGTCATCCATGACCAGGTCAACCATGATATGATTGTCATAAGAGTCAACTAATTAATCCACTCTGGTCTTCAATCCAGGCTTCTTCAGTGACTTTCGGATCCAGAGCTTTGCCCCAGGGAATCCAATTTGGGACTAGGAGCATGTTTCTCTTTAGGAAGTTGGCTTCCTTGCTATTATCAGATTTACGTGTGTATATTTGATATATCCATTCATGTTATGGCTGAGGAAGGATCTTAGTAGTTAAAATCCCACATAGGTGCTTGCCTAGGCTGCCTTGGCAACCTAGGTGCAAGCCTACTGCTTAGAAGCGCCTAGGTGCTTAGGCAAGTGCCAAGGCAAGTGTTTGTTCTTTTGTAATGTTTAAAACATAAAAATCACGTATTGGTTCCGTATTTTAAAATATTAAAGTTTTTCAATTTTTTCTTATTTTTATATATATTTATATTTTTATTCAAAACAATTATATTTATTTTGTGAGCCTCTAGGTGATGCCTAAGCACTCGATTAGGCATAACCTAGCATCTAGGGGGCCCCACTCCTAGGTGCTGCCTTGCCCCTTTTGACTCCTAAGGGAAGGATCTTTTGATAATGATCCATACATTGAAGCTACCAAATGAGGATTAGTCAGCTGCTCCTTAAAAATAGGTAATCAAATTTTCAAATCTATCCCTGCTGGTTCTTGCATATTCCCATTATGACCACCAACTTTTGGTGAAATCCCAATCATCATCTCTCTCTTGGCCTGTTGGTTGACAGAATCTTGCACTTCTAGATCCTTAGATGCATGGCACTCCAAAGTTGCTTCGATCATGGGATCTAAAGCTTGTTCAGGCGACAAGGGTTCCATCTCCATAGAAATGCTGTGGATCACATTGAGTGAGTCGTGTGTAGTGATAAAAGGAGAAGGTTCGAGTCTTCATCCAGATGAAGGGTATGCCAACTAGGGGCAGACACTGAGTCTGAGTCTTCACTATCTTCCACTCCTCTGCAGGTTTATTACTTGCCTGCATCTGATTATTTCTGTGGTCTAGATATGCATGGCCTCCATGGCAGGTCGAACCACGACTGGAACAAAACATGATAAATGTTTCATATCTAATAGCGTGAGTGATATGCCTACTGTCCTGAAAGGTTATGTCTAGGTTCTGAACAAGATGAAACTTGGCATCCATCTTAATACACACACGAGCAAAAATCACTCTCTTGGTATCTAGTATAGCCATCAATCTCATGCAGATTCACATCCAAGAGTGTAGCGATCCCCATGAGGTCATCGATATATAGTTCTATTGATAGATCCAGGAGTCTGAATTAGCATCTCTGCCTTATTCATCTTAGATATCATTACGACAAAAACATTAGCTGATGGTGATCAGAAACAACCGGTCAGTTTCTCCAACTTGACCAAATAAGATGTTGTGACTCCTTAATTGATCAGGGATTATACTTGACCAGAACATGTTAAGACCTAATCCGGGGCTCTACTTGATTACAGCCGGATATGTGGCTGAAAAGAGAAAAAAGTGAAGATAAGATAGAACTCAAACAATGTAATCTCCATATAAAATAGAGAACCCAAGCAATTTAATGTAAGTTCCTATGCAATGCTATCAGTGTAGAGAGGCGAAAAACAATTAAAAGGCAAGTGTAGAAATGCATCTTTCCTCTTGAAACATAATGTGTACTGCCTAATAAAGGTTGTGGTGAATAATATTAGTTCTAACTCTAGGTGAGCTTAGGCCCATTATTAAACCCTACGCATGTTGATTTTTTTCCTAGTTGGCACCATCTTCCCTATGTTGGAAAATATATTGGGTTTCAGGAGTTGTCATTTGTCAATGGTATGCCAGTAAAGATATAAATTTCCATTAGTTAAGAATTTCCATGTACCTGAACTATTTCACATTCTCTAGTTTACTATCTTTCATTATATGTCATTCTAATTAGCATCTGCACCACACGATCTCTTATTGCTTCTCATGTATTCGGTAACACTGACAATTTATCTACCATGATTTTTCAAAATTTTCATTTTCAGAAGCTTTTTTTGCAAAAATCTCGACAAATATACAAACTTGAAAATCTCAAAAACTAGAAAACCGATGGGCGAAAACTCTAACAAGTTTTTTCCCAAGGATTTGTCAAGATAATTTTATATTTAACAGTATATTGATTTAAGTAATAAACCATGATTTTTTTATATTGTCACAAACTTATCAGCAGTTTTAACTTTTACAGAAACATCATACCTTTGTAATGAGTTTAAGGCTTTAAGCCTTATACTCTCTCTCTCTCTCAGAGTTGCCAGTCGAGGAAGCGGGAGCGGGAAGCGATACGGGAAGCGCAAGCGGGAAGCGAGGCACTTTCAAAAATTTAGGAAGCGGGAAGCGTGGGACCACTTAGGAGCGAACCGGGAAGCGTCTCGGAAGCGACATAAGAAGCGAACCAGAAGCGACCTAAGAAGCTATAAATTTCTAAATTGTAAATTATAAGCTACAAAGTTCTAAACTCTAAGTCTAACCTTAAAATTAACATAATCCACTACTTCACTTCATCATGCAAGATGCAAAATAAAAGTATACCAAAAAAATATTATAAGACCATGACAAAAAAGTAACATAAAAGTTTTTAAGTTGGACTACTACAACTACATCATAAAAAAAAATAATAATTCAAGAGTTCATTAATCTGTCATCTTTCTCTTCCCCTTCAAGTCAGCAATAGATCGCGAACTTTCTGCATCATCACGTGCATCTTGTCCTCCACGACCATGTCTTCTGCTCCTTCCTTCATTTCCTATAATGAATACGTTAAAAAGTTAAAATGTTCAAAAACCATAATTTAAAATATAAAAAACACAATATCAACATACCTTGCCTAGGTTTCCGGCTAAAGAAACGATCAATCCGACCATGAGGAACTGATGGTCGCTCTTGTATATCTGCAGTTCTACTAGCTCTGATGGATTGATTTGTATGCTCTTCAACTTCATTTGTACGTATAATTATTGGAGGTAATGGAGCTCTTGGTTGTGCATCTTTATGTTTGGATTTGGAAATAGTGCTTGATTGTTGTGCACTATCATCCAAATCTCTCCATCGCATATCCTCTAATCTCAACGTATTTTCTTCTACAATAGGAAGTTCTGGATTGATATCCCATTTTCGACTAGGCCCTTCTTTATAGCGATTGTTGCACCTTTTATAACAAGAATATAAAATATGAATGCTAGCTATGTCACATGGGTGCGGGTGCGGGTGCGACACGGGTGCGGCGCAATTCCAAAAAATTTGGACACGGGGACTCGGCTATATATATATATATTAAAAAATATATATTATAAATATATATATTTTAAATATTATAATTATATATATATATATAACAATAAATTAACACATAAAGATTGTAAATTTTAAAGCAAAAAAAAAGCAATTCTTAACAACACAAACTTACCAAAATATAACACATAAAGAAGCTTGTGAGTGTGATAAACAACAAAACTTATCATAAATTTGCCTCATCGTCTGAATTAGAAGGAAGAACATGATCGATGTAGTCCATGTTGAGATTATGTAAATTATGTTCTCCCTCCAAGTCAAAATCTTCTGGATTTACATCCCAATTCTTGGATGGTCCACAACTGCATCAAAAAATCACTATATTAGTATCTAACTTAAAACTTTGAATACAAATATGAAATATTTAAATACAAACTTTGAATACAAAGAAAAAAAAGTACCTATACTCTTCTTTGGTGCGGCGAGAAATTAATCGTAGATTTGAGTGAACATATACCAAATCCTCTGCTCTTTTGCTAGTGAGTTTGTTTCTTTTAATGTTGTGAATTTGAGCATATGTACTTCAATTTCTTTCACAACAAGATGATGTAGCAGGTTGAGATAACAACTTCATTGCAAGACGTTGCAGATTTGGTGTCTCTGATCTATATGTTGCCCACCAATTAAGGAGATCTTCCTCGTCCCTTGCCACAAGTGCTGCTAAAGAATCAAATCTTCCAGTAGAAAACTTGCCAAACTCTCTATTTACAACCTTAAACATGTGAGGATCATTAAAAACTCTTCCCAAATATATCATTCTATTTCTTGATATCTCAGGATCTTCATTTGGAGAAACACGACCAACACCTGCTGTCAACCATTTTTTTGCATAGTATTTTGGATTGAGAGAGTGTGCCATGCAATGCAAAGGTGTATTGCTTTTATCCCATCTTCTCACTAAAACTGAATGTACATGATTGTAAAATTCTGAATCATCAAGTGCAATATCTTTCTTCTCATGTTTAAAAATGATACTTTGAACTTTTTCAATCATATTGTCCCACATTTCATAAATTCTATGAAGCATGGGTACATCTCTGTCAACTTCTCTCAGCATTTCCCAAATAGGCTCTGTAAATTCAACAAAATATGTAATTTTATCCCACCAAAAATCATCACAGATGCATTTTTTGATAGCTTGAGCCTTGACATCATCTTCAGTACGATAAAAATCCCAATCTTGATCAGCCACCATCATCATCAATGCATTCTTGAGTTGCTTAATTCTTTTTATCATAACAATTAGAGAAGCAAAACGAGTTTCAGCAACTTTCAGTAACTTGAGATCAGAATGCCTATTAAATATAGAAAGGGCATGATGATGGTTTACAACAAAATTTGTAATATTTCGAACATCATGCTCTATTTCCTCAATCCATAAGCACATTTCATGTGCATGTGCATCATCTTTTGATGGATTGCATATACTCTTAAGTGCCAAATTTAAACTGTGTGCTGCACAAGGAGTCCAAAAAATATGTGAATATGTATCTTCACTTGCCAAATTCATTCCTGCACGACTGCAAACTGGAGCATTGTCAGTAATGATTTGCACCACACTTTCTTCACCCACTTCTTTTATCACTTCAACAAATAATCTCTTTAAATATTCAACATCTTTATACTCTCCAGATGCATCAACAGTCTTCAAAAAGATTGGCCCATTTAGTGAGTAAGCAATGAAGTTTATCAGTGGTCGCCTTTGTATATCAGTCCACCCATCAGAAACAATCGACACTCCATGTCGTTTCCATGCAAATTTTTGGGTCTCTAGCAAGTCTTCAATTCTATTTTTTTCCTCTGCAAGAATGACTGTTCTTAGTTTTTCTGAACTAGGAGGCACATAACCACTCAAATTGCAATTAGCCAAAGATGTAATCATATCTTTCCAGTATGGACTTCTAGCTACATTAAAAGGAATTGAGCTTGAGTAAAAGAATCGACCAATCTTTTTATCAATTTCTGCTCTTGCCATGTTTTTGAATGACGCTTGTATTGTTTTATTGCTTTCCATCTTTCTTTTCTTTAAAAGCTCTTCTTGTGTATCACTAGCAGTAGGAAAAGACAAATTAATCGAATCGCTTTTCATCTCTGCAATTTTCTTCTTTTCAGCTTCCTCTTGTTCTTTTTTTAATTGCTTTAACATGTCTTTATCAACCCCAGAACATGCCCTAATTCCTTGACCACGAATATGCAAAAGATGTGCTTTCACACGCGTATAAGAACCTGTGAAAACAGTCTTACATAAATTACAATGAAACTGCACATTCCCACCACCACCACTAGTAGCTTTTATCCCTTTTGTCACAAGCCTCCAAAGTGGTTGAGAAACATCTAATTCAGGGTTAGAACTTGAACCAAATGTATTGACACTACCGCTAGAACTCGCCATTATATCTGAAAAGTGAAAACTGAAAAGAAAATAATTAAATAAGTAAGTAAAATAAAGTTAATAAAACAGAGAATATTGGAGGGGTCGAGCCCCTCTTCTGCGAGCAGAGGGTGCAGGGAGGGGGGCCGAGCCCCTCCTCTGTGAGCAGAGGGTGCAGGGAGGGGCCGAGCCCCTCTCCTGCGAGCAAAGGGTGCAGGGAGGGGGGCCGAGCCCCTCTTCTGCGTGCAAAGGGTGCAGGGAGGGGGGCCGAGCCCCTCCTCTGCGAGCAGAGGGTGCAGGGAGGGGCCGAGCCCCTCCCCTGCGAGCAGAGGGTGCAGGGAGGGGCCGAGCCCCTCCCCTGCGAGCAGAGGGTGCAGGGAGGGGGGCCGAGCCCCTCCTCTGCGAGCAGAGGGTGCAGGGAGGGAGGCTACGAGTAGGGTCGACATACCTGACGGAGGGGGAGACGGTGGCTGCCTGTCGCCGGAGTTCGGATCGCCGGCGTGGTTGCAGGAGAAAGCTGTAGGGGCTGAGGGGGAGAGGCAAAATCGAGAGGGTAAGCCCCTCTCCCTGTCGATAAACCCCTTTTAGGGTTCGGCTGCCAAAAAAAATTTGGATCTGGGTCGGGTTTGGACCCGACCCGACCCGGATCCAAAACAAAATTTAAAACTCGAACTGGACAATTTTGGACTCGGTCAAAGTTGACCGAGTCCAAAATGTGGTCGGACTCGGCCCGGACTCGTTGACCGAGTCCGACTCGGAGTTGACCGAGTTCGGGCCGAGTCCAAAGCCGCACCCGAGTCCGTGCGTGTCGACGCGGGTGCGGCAACCCTTTAGCCGAGTCCGTGTGACATAGAATGCTAGTAAACAATCAATGATAAAAAAGAGAAAAAAAATACCAAAACAAAAGTACAACACAATTTAATTATACCTTCAATCGAAGATTGGAATGAATATACACTAAGGTATCAACACGATCTTCATTGAGCATATTTCTTTTAACATTGTGAATGTAACTATAGGTGCTCCACACTCTTTCTGCAGAAGATGTGCTAATAGGTTGAGATAAAACCTTAATGGCTAATGCTCTCAACTCCGGTGTATCACCACCATAAAAACGCCACCAATTAAGCACTGACATTGTAGGATTCAGTGCATCTATTCGTGCTGCATTTCGGCTAAATCTTCCACTTCTTGATGCAAAAGCCACAAGTTGTGACCTATAAAGTGTAGATAACTCTTCATTTCCAGAAGATATGACTTCAAGCGCAAGCATTGCACCGTCTAAGATATCATTATCCTTTTCTGCAAAAAAAATGTTTAGTAACTATAACAAGAGAAATGCAAATGAAATAATAAAATAATTAAATCATTTAACTTTAAACTTTATTAAATAGATAAAATTAAATTTTTACCAGGAGAAACTCGTTTGACCCCTCCTGCTGCTGGGATTTTGAGATACTCCGACTCGTAATATTTTGGAGTAAGCATGTGGGCTAGACTATGGAGAGGCACATTCATTCTATCCCATCTATTTGAGACAATCTTATTAATCTTTTCATATAAATCTGGTTGTCCTTTTAGATTGTCTTTGATTTTCCTCAACATGTTGTCCATGCCTTCATACACTTCACTAATTATAGGGCCTTCCTGATCACAAAATTTAATCATCTTATAGATGAGTTTTGTAATCAATAATGCTAAACGTACAGAATCCCAATATTCTTCATCAAGAACAGTTGTTTCTGTTGTAACAACCCTTTTTTTCATAATTTCATCCATGCATGATTGCTTCCAATCGCTCCATATATCTGAAATTACTGTGAGCCTTAAGCTCTCCCTCACATCAAGCAAGCGTTTCAAAGTAGTATAATGTGAAGCAAACCTTGTTTTTGCAATCTTTATTAATTCTAATTTTTCATTGCTTCTAAAGATTGCTAGTGCTTTTGAATGATTTGTGATATACTTCACAATTTCTTTACTCTGCAAATATGTTTCTCCCAACCAATGAAACTCATGTGCCAAATCCTTGAAGATCAAATTAAGTGTGTGCACAACACAAGGTGACCAAAAAATATACTTGTACGTTTGTTTTAATTCTTCACCTACTAACTTGCAATTTGCTGCATTGTCTGTAATCACTTGCACTACATTAGAAGGCCCCACAAGTTTAAATCCGTCTTCAAAAACTCGGCAATGTTTGCAGCTGACTGTTGCACATTAGAAAAATAGCTTGCATATAAGAACATAGAGCCAAAACAGTTTGAGGCAAGTATATTTATCAAGTGTTTGTTCTTGATATTTGTCCAACCGTCTGAGACAATGGAAACTCCAAACTCCTCAAACTTTTCTCGAAATTCATTTAACTCCCTTTGAACACACTCTTTCTCACTGTCAAGCAACGTTGTTCGCGCTTTTTCATATGATGGGGGTTTATATCCGGGCACTTTACTAACTGCAGATATCATCTCTTCCCAATATGGTGATCGAAGCACATTGAAAGGTATGCCATTTGCACACAAAAATCTGATAATTTTGTGATCTACATCATCTCTTTCTACCTTTTTAAAGGTATCACGAATATCAACTGTTTTTCGGCTTTCACTAGATGATGTAGTCATACTAATAGGCTTCTTCGGAGTATCAATTCTTGATCTCCTCAACTCAAATGCACTTGATGAAACCTCCACTCGACGAACTTGCCTCTTAATTTTTTTTGCCAATTCTGCATTTTTTGCAACTACAGGGCAAAACGCAATCCCAACACTTTGTCCCTTTGGAGATCACATGAGATGTGCAAAAACTCGAGTATACGACCCATGATAAATATTTTTGCAGTGCCTGCACATAAAAACTTGGGTTCCACCTTGCTTTCCTTGCCCACTCTTCTTTTGTTTCAATACATGGCGCCATAACACTGTTGTTTTATGCATGCTAGGTGGTTCATCATCTTGGTCATCTTCAGAATAGTAGTCATCCAAGTCATATTCTTCTTCATCTTCCTCATCAAAACAATTTTTGTTTCGGTCCTCAAACTGATATGGACAAGCAGAAGACCTCTTCTTGCCCTTCCCAACACCACTAGATGATTCATGCTCCAAATTGTACAAAGAATCGTCATCGTCATCAGAATTATCGTGATCATAGCTTGAGATGGTCATTAATGAAGCAAAGAACATGCAAATATATCTGCATCATAAAAGTATCAGAATCAACCTAAAACACTTTAAAAAAGCTATTATTAACAGTAAATAATGGAGAGTGAAGAACACAAATCATTACTCATAATTTACCAATTACTAAAACAAATAAATAAACATCATTTAAGGAGGTGAAAGATCTATGATTCTATAATATACTATGATAAAGCAAACAAAATTTTAAAAAAAAAAGGTCTTTCAAAAGTTTGCATTTATGAAAAAATGCCAAAATAAGATAACATAACAATGAAGAAAAACAAAATTCATATTGGCCGACTGTTACTAGCAATAATGATATTTATTTAAAATTTTAAACAACTAGCTGCAGCATACTAGTTGCCCCACTCTTCTGATAGAGTAAATGAGCCGAGCCTGGGTGTGCCCACGCTCAGTATATCAAAGAATTCATACTTAATAGGGATGATAAGCTCAATCATGCTTGGTATACATTTTGTATAATATGTTTTTATAATATGAATTCAAGAATTTTCCTATAATATATTTTTTATATATTATAGGATACTTATAAGTATCTCTTTTGTTTTGTTTCTTTTATCATGCTTGGTTCACTTGATCAACATGTAAGTTCAGAATTCACATAAAGCAAAATCACTTCAAGAGATCAAGGAGAGAATAGATTCTAAAAGTCTGCAAGATCAAACACCATAATGAAACCATAAGACAACTTGTGGAGGCAGAACATGTTTTTCATTGACTTTGAAATTGAAAACAATAAATCAATAATCCATATATATCCAACAGTAAAAGAATAATAAAAGTGATCCAGTCAATCTGATCAGGAATCGGGATTCAAGCAATCGTCAAAATGACTTAAAAGTTAAAACCTACAAGAATGATAAAAAAATACTGCATTAACCCTTATTTCTAAAAAAGACGACCAAATAAACTCAGTTAAACAACCACAAAATGTGAAATGTTTCTCAACCAATATACTGTTCATTCATGGGTCTCAAATAAGAATATAAATGATCATCATATGATAACACAAAACAAAAGATAAAGACCATCATGTTATTGCAACGAAAAAATGAAACAAATAGTCTCTAACAATCCCCTGTTCCTTAAATGTACTTTCTAGAGAGAATGAAGGAATCAAACCTCTGCTCACGAGCTAAACCTCACACCACACAAGTCAGACACCAGCCCTATATCACTCGAAAACTCTTCATCAAAGCAAAATATGGGCCTCCCGGTCCAGTTAAAAAAAAAAATTTAAAAGCTCAGTATTAGCCCAGCTCCGATTCCATATGAAATAGATTTTTATCCATTTTTGTAGCCCAACCCTGACTGCAGCAAATAGTTTGATTTGTCCATATGAAATAGATTTTTATTAATAATTGTAGCCATTTTTATTTTATCTCAAAAAAAAAGGAGGATGCTGCCCCTGAACCCCTATCACACCATTTTTTTTTCTTGCTACACCCCTATTTGCGCCCCCGAACCCCTATTAGCAAAGTTTTGTTCATTTCTGGGTTGACCCAGTAAATGCCTGAGTGAAACCGAGTCACTAGGTTGACTCGACCAGTTTTTAAACCATCATTAGATAGCGCGTATCATGGAGACAATAAAAAACAACCCACTGCTGTTAAAATATATATATATATATATATACATATACTTATATATATACATTCGTATATATACAAGTATATGTATACATATATGTATATATATACATATTCTATTTTATTGAAATACCCGATAGGGGTATTATTGTAATTCTGTCAATGTACTTTTCTTTTTTCTTTTTTATCTTTTTTCCCTTTTCCCTTTTTGCTTTTTACTTTTTTATCTTTTTATTTTTCTCTTTAGGATGACCACAAGGGGCCCCACTCTTGTAGTCGTTGGGGCCCCAACGGTCATATTTCTGACCGTTGGAGCTCCCAACGACTACAAGGGAGCCCCCTTGTAGTCTCTTTCTTAGAGCCTCCCTCCTCTATAAATAGAGGAGGTGTTCTCCTTCTTATGTATGGGTTTTATACCCCTCTCTCTTCTCTTCTTCAATAATATCCAACTTATGACTTTAAGTCATTTCCATATTTGAGAGTTTTGTGTGTGCACATTTGGTGATTGTGTTCTTGGCTTTAGTGGTCACTCTTTAAGAGTGACATTTGCCCTATTGGTGCTTCCGCCTCTTTTCATTACATGGTATCAGAGCTCGGTTGGTGATTGGGCTTCTCTCTTGTCATCTTGGAACACGTGCCTCTCAAAGTTTTTGAAGAAAAGAAGAATATTTGGTGCCGATGGAACGTGACTCTAAAGTGGAGCTCTCTTTTAAGCTAAATGGGTCCAACTACCTCATGTGGGCCTCCGCTATGGAAAATCACCTTAGAGGTAAGAAACTTTGGGGTTTTGTTATGGGAACTACTCCCGAACCCTCTCTTGTTCTCACCAAAATTGAAAATGAGATTGAGAAGGCTTTAGATGGCGATGAGCGCATCAAAGCCATTAATGATCATCAATCCAAAATTGAAGATTGGGAAAGTAACCATGCCAAAATTTTGGCATGGTTTATGAACAATGTAGATCTTAAAAATTGTGCTAATATTGCCAAATTTAGAAGGGCCAATGAGACTTGGTTTTTTCTTAAGGGTATGTATACCCAAAAGGATCTTGCTCGACAATTTTTTTGTCAAGAGAAAATCCGTTCTACCAAACAAATGGACATGAGTGTCCGGGACTATTTTAGCTCTCTAACTCCCTTTTGGGATGAGCTTGCTCTTCTTGAGCCTAAGTGGGTTGCCCCACAAGATATTGAGCTAAGAAGAGAACAAATTGAAAATGAGCACTTTTTTCAATTCCTTCATGGACTTCGCCCGGAATTTGAACAAGTAAGGGCATCTCTTCTCCATAGAAGCAAAGCCCTACCTATTGAAGATGCCCTTGCCGAGATATGTCAAGAAGAAACTCGGCTTGGTTTGAGCATTAAGAGTGATGATGTTTTGGTCGTTACTAGGCCCGGATCAAATGTTAAAGCATATAGACCTCCCCACTTTAACAAAAATAACTATGGACCTAGAAAGGGGATTATATGCCATTATTGTAATGAACCGGGGCACATAAGACCGGTTTGCCCAAAGCTTAAAGGAAAAGTTGCCGCGGTTGGAGAAGATTCTCCAAAGAAGGAAGAAAGCACCAAAGAAGGAGATATCAAAGAAACTCTAAATCACATCTCTGAAGTTCTCCAACATCTACTCAAGGCTTCTCCTTCAACATCCAAGGCCGCCATTGCCTACTCTTCATCTCCTCTAGGTATGTGGATACTAGACTCCGGTGCTTCTTTTCATATGACATCTCATAAAAATTCTCTTTCAAATATTTTTTCCGAACCTATATCTTCTTGTGTTTCAACGGCCGATGGTACATCATTAAAAATTGAAAGTATTGGATCTCTTAATTTTAAATTTTTTTTGTTCCTAAAGTAAGAATCGTTCCTAAAATAAATTTAAACCTTTTTTCCGTATCTCAAATTACCGATCATGGATGCCAAGTCTCTTTCTCACCCAAGGATTGCACCATGCAGGATCTCCAGTCAGGGAAGCTGATTGGGCAAGGCCATAGAAGGGGTGATCTCTATTTTATGGATTTTTTGACTCTTCCATCTAAGCCATCGTGCAATCTTGTAAAAGACAAAAGTATTGGAATATGGCATGAGAGACTTGGCCATCCAAATTTTGTAAAAATGTCTCTTTTTCCGTTTTTGAACAATACTTGTAAAGACAATCACATGCCTTGTAAAGATTGCATTTTTGGGAAATCTAAAGCTATTCCATTTCCACAAAGAAGTTACTTTACCACTCGGTCATTTGAACTTATCCATTCCGATGTGTGGGGACCTTCCCCTATTTTGTCTAAAGGTGGTTTTTCGTATTACGTTGTATTTATTGATGATTTTACTCGATTCACATGGATTTACTTCCTAAGTCGTAAATCCGAAGTTTTTTCCTTCTTTAAAGAATTTCATGCAATGGTCAAAAACCAATTCTTGGGAAATCTATCTATTCTTAGATCCGATTCGGGAGGCGAATATATGTCCAATGATTTTCAAACCTATTTGAAAGAAAATGGAATTTGTCACCAACGTTCTTGCCCCAACACTCCGCAACAAAATGGCCTTGCGGAAAGAAAGCATAGGCACATAATAGAGACTACAAGAACATTATTAATCTCAAAAAACATTCCTTAATCTTTTTGGGCCGAAGCGGTTCTAACTTCTTCATATCTTATCAATAGAACTCCTTCGTCCTCTTTGAAAAATCTTTCTCCATTTGAAAAACTTTACAATATGTCTCCCGATTATAAAAGACTAAGAATTTTTGGATATAAATGTTTTGTTTTAACCCACAAGAATGATAAACTTTCCCCTAGGGCTATTGAATGTATTTTTTTGGGATATGGCGAAAAACAAAAAGGATATCGATGTTTTGACATACTTAAAAACAAGCTTTATATCTCTAAAGATGTCACATTTCTTGAAGAGGAAAGTGGTTTTTCGCACCAACCAAATGAAAATATTGATTATTCATTCTTATTTGACTTATTGCCTAAAGATGATCATATTGATCCTAATGAATCCCTTAGTGAAGATCTTGTTGAACATCCAAGCGATGATCAAAACCTAGAAGAAAATGTTTCAAGACCAATGCAAGTCTACTCTAGAAGGAGTGAAAGGAATCCTCCTTGTGCCTTTGAAAGATTTTCCCAAAATGAGTCCATCGAAGAGACTTCTCAAAGAAGGTCAAATCGGATTTCTAAAATACCAAATAGATTTGTTTCTTATGACTCTTTTTCGCCTAATTTTCGAGCATGTCTACTTGCCCTTCACTCTTTTCATGAACCATCTCATTACAATGATGCTAAGCAATATGCTCATTGGAATGATGCTATGCAACTTGAACTTAATGCTCTTAAAAGGGCACAAACTTGGGAAATCATTGATCCTCCCAATGGCAAGAAACCCATTGGATGTAGATGGGTCTTTAAAGTGAAAACTAAGAGTGATGGTTCATTGGAAAGATATAAGGCTAGGTTGGTAGCCAAGGGATATGCCCAAGAGTATGGGGTAGATTATGATGAAACCTTTGCCCCCGTTGCTCGAATGACTAGTGTTCGAGCTCTTATTGCTATAGCCGCAGTTAAAAAATGGCCAATCTTTCAACTAGATGTCAAAAATGCCTTTTTGAATGGTAATTTAAATGAAGAAGTGTATATGGAACCGCCTCCGAGTATGGATTTAAATGGAAAAATCTTGAAATTAAAAAAGGCCTTATATGGTCTTAAGCAAGCCCCTAAAGCTTGGTATGATAGGTTTAGTAATGTATTAATAAATTTAGGTTTTTCTTCTTGTTATACTGACACTGCTCTTTTTGTTAAAAGGACAGGTGACTCCATTATTATGCTTTTGTTGTATGTTGATGATATGATCATTACTGGGAATGACAAAAAGGGAGTAAATAATGTCAAGTCCATGTTAAAAGAAACTTTTGATATGTCTGACCTTGGTTATTTGAGATATTTTTTAGGGATTAAAGTGGCTTATTCCCCGCGAGGATACATCTTATCTCAGATGAAATTAGCTGCAGAAATTTGTGCCAAATCAGGAATATCTGATGAAAAGAAAGTTGAGACTCCTGAAGTCATTAATGCAAAACTGAGACTTGAAGATGGTGTTCTCCTTGAGGATGCAACCCCCTACCGTCAATTAATCGGATCTCTCACCTATCTATCCATCACACGTCCAGACATTGCTCATGCGGTTCATGCAGTAAGCCAGTTTCAGCATGCACCTACTTCGGTTCATATGGCAGCCGTATTAAGAATTGTCAGATATATCAAAAATACTATATCCAAAGGACTCTTCTTATCCTCTTCCTCCTCTCTTGACTTAACTGCTTTTACTGATGCTGACTAGGGAGGAAATCCCAATGATCGTATCTCAATAACGGGTCTGTGTATTTTTTTAGGTGAATCCCTCATTTCGTGGAAATGCAAGAAGCAGCAGAAGGTTTCACTGTCATCCACTGAAGCTGAATATCGGGCCATGGCAATGACAACCATGGAAATCGTATGGCTCAGAAGTCTCATTGCTGACATGGGCGTCCCCACTTCTACTCCCACCAAGCTCTGCTGTGACAACAAAAGTGCGATTTACATTGCTAGTAATCACACCTTTCATGAGCGGACCAAGCATATTGAAATGGACTGCCATTATGTTCGAGACGAATACCTCAGAGGGACTATCTCATTACCATATGTTACTTCAGAGCATCAACTAGCGGACTTCTTCACCAAGGCGCTCCCAACTCCACGATTTATGTTTCTCCTTAGCAAACTTTCGGTCTTCTCCCCGTAAAGTTTGAGGGGGCGTGTTAAAATATATATATATATATATATATATATATATACATATACTTATATATATACATTCGTATATATACAAGTATATGTATACATATATGTATATATATACATATTCTATTTTATTGAAATACCCGATAGGGGTATTATTGTAATTCTGTCAATGTACTTTTCTTTTTTCTTTTTTATCTTTTTTCCCTTTTTCCTTTTTGCTTTTTACTTTTTTATCTTTTTATTTTTCTCTTTAGGATGACCACAAGGGGCCCCACTCTTGTAGTCGTTGGGGCCCCAACGGTCATATTTCTGACTGTTGGAGCTCCCAACGACTACAAGGGAGCCCCCTTGTAGTCTCTTTCTTAGAGCCTCCCTCCTCTATAAATAGAGGAGGTGTTCTCCTTCTTATGTATGGGTTTTATACCCCTTTCTCTTCTCTTCTTCAATAATATCCAACTTATGACTTTAAGTCATTTCCATATTTGAGAGTTTTGTGTGTGCACATTTGGTGATTGTGTTCTTGGCTTTAGTGGTCACTCTTTAAGAGTGACATTTGCCCTATTGGTGCTTCCGCCTCTTTTCATTACAACTGCTTCATGCAGAATGAATAAAAAAAACCGCTGCGATAATGAATCAGAAACTAAAAAAACTACAAACAAACCCTTAATCTACAGGAACAAAAAAACCCTTGATATACACCCAGAAAAAGAATCTTACACCTAGCAACCCCTGCGATAGATCTACACCGAGAAAGAAAAAACCCTTGATCACTTTCCCCAAAACTACCCTATTGGATCCCACTGGTGTTGCTGACTGGAGGGGAGCTCGCACGACAGAGAGATAGAGAGAGTGACAGAGCGTGAGAGAGGGGGGTAAGAGAAGATAGCGTACCTGAAGGTGAACATCTTCATCTTCGGAAGTCGGTGGAGGCCACCGAAATTTTTTGAGGTCGCCGGAACTCGGCGCTCGCCGAAAACTCGAGAGAGAGAGAGAGAGAGAGAGAGGAGTCAGAACGCGTGAAAAAACAAAACCCTAAGCCCCTTTCGATTTTATTTTTTCACGGGTTTTATAAAATACCCATTTTAACCTCGGTAAAAAATATATTCATGTGTAAAAAAAAAAAATTAAGGGAAAATTTGACCTTTCCATAATAGCGTCCCCCTTTAAAGGGGTACGCGTACCCCTTTAAAGAGGTACGTGTCTCCCATTAAAGAGGTACGCATCCCCCTTTAAAGAGGTACGCGTACCCCTTTAAAGGGGGACGCGCTTCCCTTTAAAGGGGGACTCGCTTCCTCAATTGAACCTGCGCTTCCCCTCGTGTTTTGGAAGCGCTGCGTTTCGCGCTTCCGAAGCGCGTCCCGGGGAAGCGCGCTTCCCCTATTCTATAGACGTTTTCGGTAACTCTGCTCTCTCTCTCTCTATATATATATATATATATATGGGTTTCCTATTTTGCTACTCAACCACCATATCTTATCGTGGTACACTCTTGATTTAAATAGATCTAGACTCCAAAAGCAAAAACTGAACTTTTGATCATGTTTAACATGATCTATTTATTATTTTCATATAGTAAAGTTGATTCCAACATTATGTTTTATGCTATTTTAAGTCATCCTCTCCTTTATGAATTGTGAACCTTTGATTTTTCACTACTTGAAAATTGAATCCCATGAGATGTTGGAGATGATTAAACCTACTAAGATGGTAAATAAATTGTGAGTTGTGAACACATCTGTATGTATGGATCTGACATTTGATGTATGGATGTATGCAAACAATTCTCTCTCTCTCTCTCTCTCTCTCCCCATACACACACGTGCATGCACATACACATACACATACACATACACACATATCTTCATCATCATCATGCCTTACCCAACTACATGGGTCGGCTTTATGAGTCTTATTTTTCCATTCCTTTCTATTTGAAGCTACACCTTTGGCACTTTGCAATCCTTCATATCTCCTCTGGCTGCCTCCTGTGTCTTCAATGGTCTTTTTTCTTTTCCTAATTCCTTCACTTGTATCATGTCAACCTTTGTTACATGTGACATAATATGTCTCTGATCTTTTATTGGTAGGAATCATAGGTGCATTTTCAGATATTCAACTCTAATCTTATCCTTTTTTGTAACCCTAGACTTCCATCTTAACATATGCATTTTTATGACATGCACTCTATCTTCTCTTCACTTTGTAGTCGCCCAAGATTCAGCTCCATGTAATAGTACTAGTCTGATATCAGTCTTACAGAAGTATCTTTTCGATATATATATATATATATATATATATATATATATATATAGAGAGAGAGAGAGAGAGAGAGAGAGAGAGAGAGAGAGAGGTACACATCCACACATATGATTGATTTAACATTATCCTCTTTAGATTAGTGCTAGCAAGTCATCTGAATATTTAGTGGTTCTTAACACTGGTTTCTCCCCCTCCAAGTTTCAGTCCAGATTGATATCAGGAAGTGGTCAAACTTTTGCCATTTACAGCTTTTCCTTCTTTGTTTTGATAAAAGTATGATGGGGTTTTTTTCCCTGAATTCATTAATATCTTTGTAAAGCACATTATAAACAATAGGACAACAGTAAAGGTGCCATTAACAGGCTTGCTAGTATTGGAGAACCGTATAAATTTTAGTTATTTTTTGATATTTTAATGAAATGAGCTTTAGTTGAAGTCTGCTAGTGTGAAAGAACCATTAAATCAGTGAACATTTTTTCCATCAATCATAAAGGATTAATGTCGGATTAACACCCTAATCCACCCCTACATGCATAAATTGTCTGCAAGTATATGTGTGGATTTGTTGTTTTTGTGCAATTGTGTGCACTCATGCATGCCTGTCGGGTGAAAGAGGAAACAGGTCAGGTCAAGCTTCTCCATCTGAAGTTGCCTAATTGAGATTCATCCATGTCCTTTTGTGCTGTTTTTGTTGGGAGAAAACCATTGATCATGGCCTGTTGCAAATTATATGCTGTTTTCTTAGACGTGTTCATCATGCATATGCCATTCATCCAATGTCAACTTTGGAAATGCTGTTCAAAATGTTCATATTTCTGGACTCGTGTGATCCTGTTCTGCTTTAGGCTTTGTTTGGGAGTTCTGTATTGAGATGGAATCACCATTTCCATGTGTTGCCAAAATATGGTTTTGTGAAAATGTGGTGTTGAGGATGGAGTTGCCAAAAACATCCTCTTGTGAATGGTGTTGAAATGTAGTGTTGGGGCTGCCAACTCCATTCTCAATGCAGTGTTTTGGCAACACCATTGTTCTAAAACAGTAGAGAGCATAAGAGCACTGGGGGAAACTGCAAAACCTCCGATAAAAAGGCTCCTACACGAGTTTTGGCAACACCACTGTCTTAGTGATGGCCCAACATGCGTATCTCGCTCTCGTGTCTTATCCTGCTCAGTGCAAATGTTTTATTTTTTTTAAAGACAGTGCAAATATTTTTTGTCCATCTTTTGTGAACATTTTGAAAATTTGTGCAGAAAAACTGGTGGGCGCATTGGATTTCCGCTGCGATCTGCTTCAACTTTGTCAACCACGAAGTTGGATTTAAATCAATCTGCTTTACAAGAAGCTAATGGTTGGAAGTCTGTTTTGCACAACTGTTAATTGTTCCTTATTGCGTGTGTTTTGCTCAATGAATATCTGTTAGTTCATCATGAATTTGAGGTACTAAAAGTATTTTAGGCCCCTCTGATGGTAGGGTTGTCAATGGGTCGGATACCCTCGTGATGCGGATTCAATTTGTAGGATTTGGTTCAAAATACAAAAATGCAGATGTAAAAAAGTAAGGGTATGTGAGTGTAGTTGAAATCCAGCTGGATTCGGTTATGGGAAATGAATTAAAAGATTGGATACTTGACTTCGTAAGAGAATGGTCCTGGTAGGATATCTGATCCGTTTGCCTTGAGCTCCGCTCTCTAACTTCATGAGTCATAACCACTGTGCCCTGTGGTATTCGTTGGTAATGGAATAAAAAACAAAACAAAAAAGAAAAGCTTTTACTCTTTCCACCTGATTTAGACATCCGAGACTGCCAATGAGCTGACATCCTTAGGTTCTGATCCGATGAGCATCTGAACCTAAACCTAGTTACTGTTTATTTGGGCGGGTTAGGGTTGATCCAGACTCAGCCTTGATCCGACCTGTTGACAGCCATATCTGATGGTATCATAATCACTTCATTTCATTGACTCTCTCTCTCTCTCTCTCTCTCTCTCTCTCACACACACACACACACACACACACACACACACACACACACACACACGAGGGCCTGTAGCGAAAACTCCACAACGGACGCTATCCAAACCCAAAATCGAAAGGGCTCTACTATAACTCAATCCTACTGTTTTAATGACCCTTGACAACGTATGACACCAATATCAGCCCATGTCTGTAACAAAGGCTCAAAATTTCACGGTTTGGATTATAAACAACTATGAGAGTGAAAAGAGAGTATTGGGTAGGATTGATATATAGATGAATAAGGATGTAAACTTTTTGGGTTCAGGTCGGATGTGGCCAATATCAAATCCTATTGGATGTTGACCAAAGGCATAGCTAGGGGGGTGCAGGACTGGGCTATCCTCCCTAAACAGTTAATTTTTTTTAAAAGCCCAGTCCTAGCCCAGCCCTAACTGCAGCAAATAGTTTGATTCATCCATATGAAATAGATTTTTATTAATAATTATACCCATTTTTTATTTTATCTCAATAAAAAAAAAAATCGGGAGGCGCTGCGCCCGAACCCCCGACTATCACACACATATATATATATTTGCTACACCCCTGTTTGCCCCCGCCCCTCACATGAATCCTAGCTATGCCACTGATGTTGACTAAACGTATTTGGATTCTAATTCGGATTCAGATGGTACAAAGGTCAAACCAACATCTGGCTTTCTTGCATGTGATCAAATTCAGTAGCAAAAAATCAAAATCATATCTACATCTAATTACAATCAGATATGGTTTTGGCTTACCAAATCCATCCCAACTGAGTCAGATTTGGCTGGATATAAGATAAAATCTTGTCTATTGATATTCTCATGGATGGAGCTCCCCAGAAGTTGCTTCGGCTTGGTAATGATTGGTCGAAAAATGTAAAACCTTAAGGTTGAACGAGCAGAGTTTGAATAAGCGGTGTGCAGCTTGTTTAAGTCAAAATCCTTGTCAAAACTAGATGCATATTTACCAACGGGGCTAAAACCCAATGGTATAGTTGTATCACTGGTAGGGGTCTGCCTAACCCCAGCTTGCCTTTAAAAAAAAAAGATGCATATTTGTAATATATGAATCATAAAGTACAAATTGATTGCTAGGCATGACTTTAGATTGCAGACAAGGTAGGATGTTTTGCTATGGAAAAGCCAGAATATCAATACGGCGCCAGAGAGAGAGAGAGAGAGAGAGAGAGAGAGAGAGAGAGAGAGAGAGAGAGAGACTATTAGAAACAAGCACTAGATTAACAACAACTACGCCTTCATCCCAAAACGATTGGGGTCGGCGATATGAACAAAAAAAGAAAATCATTCTGGGTCTTCCACATGAATCCTTCTCCTCCAATCATTTCTATCCAATGCCATGTCCTCGGTGAGGTTCAAAGCATTCATATTCTTTCCTATCACCTCCATCCATGTCTTCCTAGGCCTACCCCGACTTCTTTTAACTAATATATTTTCCCATTTCTCCTTCCTTCTAATTGGAGCATCATTAGGCCTTCGCCGAATATGTCCAAACCACCGTAAACGATTCTCTCTCATCTTATTTTCAATGGGTGAAATGCCTACCTTCTTACGTATCTCCTCGTTCCGAATCTTATCTTTTATTGTATTTCTACACATCCATCTCAACATACACATCTTAGCTACACTCATTTTTTGAATATGATGTCTCTTGGCAGCCCAACATTCCGTACCATATAGTAAAGCGGGCCTAATAGTCATCCTATAAAACTTTCCTTTCAACCGCAATGACATTCTACGATCGCACAACACTCCAGTTACACTTTTCCATTTCATCCACCCAACCTTTATCCTATGATTTACATCTCCATCAATTTCTCCATTCTTTTGAATGATAGATCCCAAATATTTGAAACAATCATCCACCGGTATTTCTTGCTCACCAAGCTTCACTACACTCCCATCACTACTTCGTTGCTTACTAAACCGACATTCCATGTATTCTGTCTTACTCTTACTCAACTTAAAACCTCTTGCTTCCAATGTTTGTCTCCATAATTCTAACTTAGCATTAGCCCCAGCTCTAGACTCATCAATCAAAACAATATCATCAGCAAACAACATACACCACGATACATTTTCTTGAATTGATCTCGTAAGCTCATCCATCACTATAGCAAATAGGAAAGGGATTAAAGCAGATCCTTGATGTAACCCAACCGTTATAGGAGAATTGGTTGTCACCCCTCCACAAGTGCGGACATTGGTTACTACTCCTTCATATATATCTTTATTTATACTAATGTACTTGAGAGAAACACCTTTCTTCATTATTGTCTACCAGAGAACGTCCTTAGGTACTCTATCGTATGCCTTCTCCAAATCAATAAAAACCATATACAAATCTTTGTTCCTCTCTTTATTTCTCTCAATAAGTTGTCTAAGAAGATGTATAGCTTCCATAGTTGAACTTCCAGGCATAAAATCAAATTGATTCTCCGATATCATGACAACCTTCCTCAACCTAGACTCAATCACCCTCTCCCAAAGTTTCATAATATGACTCATGAGTTTTATACCACGATAGTTTGTGCAATCTTGTATATCACCCTTATTCTTATATAGAGGCACCAAAGTACTCTTCCTCCACTCATTAGGCATCTTATTTGTCCGTCAAATCTTGTTAAAAAGATTTATCAACCATTCTAAACCTTTCTCTCCCAAGCATTTTCAAGCCTCGATAGGTATACCATCTGGGCCAACTACCCTTCCAAGTACTAGATTAAGCATTGGAAAAAAAATATGTGATGTAAAGTGCAACTGCCCCATGCCTCATGGTTTCAATACCTGGTGGTAAACTAAGAAGATAGGCAAAAATGGTCAAGTGATGGATGAGACTCACACCCAAGACCAATTGCAGATGAAAGAAATTAGACTACCTTACAAGTGTCATCTTGGCAAAATGCATGAGTAAGATATCGGCAGTTTATTCATATCATGCTCAAGGATGCCAATGTTTGGACATTTATGGTAAGATAATCTTGCACTGCAGTCATTAATGATTTTAAGTGGTGGTTTAGTGATAGACGTGAGAGATGGATTCAGTAGTGATGATTTAGAGAACTTGGTCTGTTCGCAACAAGATTATACATGACTTTAGGAAGATCAACTGAAGTGCTGAAGATAAGGAGTCGATCAGAGTATGGGTTGAGAGTGATCTAATGCCTGGGAGAATTATTAAACTTGCTATCAATGAAATAGTAGTTGTGTTTGCATACAGGGAAGATTGGATCAGCTGTGAAGCCTGTCATATTGGGTGCCTCTGTTATTAAACATGCAATTGTTGCTTATGCCAAGGATATGCCCAGAGCGGTACCTGTGTTTTATGGGGCCTGAGGCGGAGGGAAAAAATGGGCCCCCTATTAATAGTAGGAGTTCGGGGGCATCACCTCCGATTTTTTTTTAAAGAATCAAAATAACAATAAAATTCGCATTCACATTAAACAAATATAATATTCCAAATATTTATATTATATTAAATAAAAATAGGGGAGCTCGGGCCTTAAAAATGGGCCCCTAAATTTTTTTTGGGCCCAGGGGCCCTGAGGCCCAAGCCTCATTGGCCTCTTTACAGGTCCGGCTCTGGATATGCCGCACACAGCTTGCTATGCTACATGCTCTATACAGCTTGCTCACACTTTACAGTCCACAAATGCAGATCACCACCATGTCTAACAGAGGAAGGATAACTGCAGTTAAAACTGTTCATGAAGGAGGAGGTCCTGTGATCTCAGATCTGCCTATTTTTGTGGACTTTGTTCCCGTCAATCGCATACTTTGTAATAGGCTTTGCTTAAGGAGTGTTTGGTTGCACGTTCCGGAAAAAAGAGTACTGATAATTCTTTTGGTATAAAATTGGACAATGCCTAGATTTGAGTCTGCAACCCATAAATTCATCACCAACCCACTCTTGTGAGCTGGCAAAAACTCATCAAATGTGTATAACATATTTACCTGAGAAAATAACTTACTTCTGAACATCTTAACAAGCTTGAAGTCACTCATGAGGTAGTTTCTCATCTGATTACAAGGGTACACATCAGACTTTTCACATCTAAGGAGTGCAACTCTTGAGCAGAAAATATACAGAAAGCAAATCATGTTCAAAGAAAAATTCAAAGGTGAAAAAGGGAAGTATCTGCCACATATTGTGGAGGGAAAGCAAATTTAAAATGTTAGTAGAAAAAAAGCTAAGATACATCCATAAAGAGAGTAGCCAATAGCAAAGAATGGATTTATACTATATTCAGTTTCCAAAAGACAATCACATTTCTTTTTCCACTTCTCCTCCCTGTTTTTATGTCAAAGGATACCGGCACATTCCATTTACAAAATTTTATAAAAAATAGAAGCTATAAATTTACAAAGAATAAATGTAATTAAGAAAAGAGTAAAATAAAAATCTAGAGCAAGCTAGGACTTCCATGCATATATGATGCACTTGACTGATTGGTAAACGGATCACCAAATGGGTTGGCAGCCATTCCCTGCTGTGGTGGATGGAATGAGTAAGGGCTGTACATCATCGCCATTTGCTGCTGCTGCTGAGCCATTAAGGCCATTTGTACATTGGGCGGGGGAGCTATTCCATTTGACATAGCAAATGGATCACGTGCATCAAAGGGATTAGGCGTCCCAAGACCAACTCCATGTGCTGGTTGCTGTTGTCTCCGTGTCTCTGCATCATCATAAAGACTATCCAACAAGAGTCTGTCGAATCCACCAGCCTGTTAACAAACAGAATGCCATCGGATAAACAAGACCTAAGAGCAGCTAGTGTGCACAATAACTTAATTTTTTGGACTTGAGCATGAATACAAGAAGTATACGATTTGGGTCAGTCCTAGTTCCTCAGAGACTCAGTCTCATAGACCACAAAGAACTTCCCAGAATTTTTAAATCTTAAAGACTTGCTTAATGTCGGAGTTCCCAAATCTTTTACATCACTCACTCTTCATTATTCAAATGCCAAATCCAGCCAATCTTTTTACTCGCCAACTATGTCAAAGGATTCTTAATGTTCTGCCCATATCATGACCTTTATATACTAGTCTTAATGGAAAACTGCACAAAAGCAGAATCTTATCCTGTTCGGCGTGTCCATATGACATAGCTCACCAAACACCATATAAGACTGTCAAACACAATTATTCTATCCAAGACTATTCCAAGTCTACCCAAGTCCATTTGGTCATGCCCAGTCCATGCAAATGATGAATTTGCCTGATGAGCAATTTGGAACCTCCTGAACCTGTCCAAGCTCCGAACTTTTAAGTCAAGTCTTACAGGATTCTGAAGCACACTGTTTCATTGCTCATCCGTTCATCCTAATCGAGTATAAAACCCATAGACCTCACAGATAAGGGGAGGATGATCTAGCATAAGATGCCTAATAGCATAAAATGGGTAGGCATGCTTATTTGACACCCTTGAGGATATGATATAAAAGCCACGGTTGTTGACAGTTGAAACAGTACCATTTATAATTTCATATTATTGACAGCATGTTCAGAAATGATGCAGGCAATACTAGGAAAACTACCCTAGTATAGATGTAAACCATTTTCTTTTTGTCCCAACTTAATTTGACAAAAACAGATTGATTTCATGACAAGATTGGCCCACATTCCCTCATGTTGTGTCAATACCTTTAAAAGTTTCATGAAGGGAAAGAAGCAGCTTACCAATTTACTTTCAGTCAAGCTGCTAGTGTTACTGGTATCTGTAGTAACCAACGCTAGCTCCCATCCTGCAGGATCTGACAAACTTTTTGAAAACCCATCAGATTTTGAAGCCTTTGTAGCATCATCTACAACATTTCAAATAAGAATTTGAGTCAACATTTATGAATTATATGTCAATACCGCAGATGGTGTGTGATGCCTAATTAATGTTTATAAACCAAGGCCCTAAGGATACAAACCAGATGGCACTATGGCAAGAGCCAATGCATTGCTTTCTTCTATTAGTGCAGCATCAGGATTAATCTCATTCAGACCCTGCCAAAAAAAGGTTCATTGTAATTCCTTAAATATAAGAGAGAAAAAATCTCCTAGAGAAACTAGTGTTTACCAATAAATCTCCAGTATCAGGAGTTGGAACTGGTGGAGGAACACTCTCGTTGCTAGTTTGTGCAGTTTCCTCCTGGATCTCAACATCTGGACTCTTCTCAACTTCCACAGCTGGTTTTTGACTCTCAGGGGAGGCAATTTCTGGATTGTAAGTTAACAAGTTCCTCTCCTGGTATTCCTGGTTGGGAAGAACTCAGAACATGAGAATGCAGCACGGAGAAAATACATGAAAAATAAGAACCATGATCAGATAAGATCAGCATAGCTGTGACAATCCATGAATTTAATAAACATAAAATCTTGTTCACTTAGTACATAGTTAGGCTATTAACATATGTACATGTGCATCGTTCTCATTACTGTTATCCTTGCAGCATTAAAAGATCAAACCTTTTTCCGAAAGACTATATAAGACTTTTCCATTGCTCACAGAGCCACTTGTAGGACTCGTGCTTTTTAGAAAAAAAAAGTTTTGGATCCAACCCGGATCCGGGTCTTTACCATCACCCCCCCCATGTTCTATTTAAAGTTTAAACCCCCACAGGGGGTTTTCTTTTTTATAAAAAAACATCGAGGCCCTCCTGCCCCGACTCTCCTGACCCCGACCCCGACCCCCTGCCGGAATCCCCCCTCTCGTCTTCTTCTTCCTCACGCCGAAGCACGACCCGACCCCGACGCCTTCCCTGCGCACCCCGAGACCTCGACCCCGAAACCGACGCCTTCCCTGCGCACCCCGAGACCTCGACCCCAAAACCCCTCCCATCTCTCGTCTCTCTCCTGTTCACGCCGGAGCCCCCCTTCCCTCGCCGGAAAACAGGCCCGACACCCCCTCTCTCGACTCTTCCCTTGCTCACCCCAAGCCACACATCCGTCACGCACATCGGAGCCCCTACATCCCCTTGCCGGAGGCACGCCGGAGCCCCCTCACCTCCCGATACCCCTCAGGTACACTGCCTTCCCCTCTCCTCCCCGTTTCTTCTTCTTCCTCTCAGTTCCCCCATTTCTTGTCCCTCTTTTCCCTTTTTCTGTCGGCAAAACCAGCACCACCACTGCTGGTGGCTCTGGCTTGCCAAGAGGGAGGGTGCCAAGCACCCCACCCCCCACCCCCCACCCCCCACCCCCATCTGCTTTTGTTAATTTTCCTGCCGACCAGGTGGGGCGGCTGAAGCTGCCACCCACCTTCCGGTTCGGGACAAGGACCGTTGTGCCCAGCCCTCAGAGCCAATCCTTTTCCCAAAGTTACATATCCGTTTTGCCGACTTCCCTTGCCTACATTGTTCCGTTGGCCAGAGACTGTTCACCTTGGAGACCTGATGCAGTTATGAGTATGATCGGGCGTGGGAAACACTGGGTTCCGCTTTTTTCTTCCCTGTTTTTGCCGAGTTGAGCCCCGACATGGCCAGCCCCTGTCGCACTTCTTTGCCGAGCTCAGCCCCCATAGGGCCATCCCCTGTCGCACCACTGGCGTTGTCAACGAGTCAGGTTGTTTGGGAATGCAGCCCTAATCGGGGCGCCTGAGAGGGTGAGAGCCCTATCGTGTCCAGACCCTGTCGCTTAGCCCCCCTTCCTGCCCCAAGATGGGGACCACGCCAGGCTTGGCCTAACCACCGAGCTCACTCCCTTCCGTTGGTCACTTAGCTAGTCGAGCTAAGCTCGGCTAGGATCGAGCTCAGCTCAGTCTTTGTTTTCAGACGGAGCCGACTTCAATGACCTTTACCCCCGCCTCTTGTACCGTGCACGGCTCTGGTTGGTTGGCTCGAACTGAGTTCGGGTTTGGCCCCTGCAAGGTTTTTAATACCATCATTTATGCAGGGCAAGGTAATCGTTTTAGCGCTCCATACTGGCATAACAGATGAGCCCTTTAAAACCTACGCTCAAAATCATTAGCGAGGTAGGAAAAAGTTGCATTATATATATATATCAAGGATGCAGTTTTGCGTATTTTTGTCCATGTCAATTACTTTGCCGCCGCACTAAAATGTGCATAGGCTGCTTACACAATTTATTTAGTCGATATACAGTTTCGTATATCGCTTACATAATTTATTTAACTGATGTATGGTTTCATACATCGTGCATCGCTTACGTAATTTATTTAGCCGATATATGGTTTCGTACATCGTGCATCGCTTACACAGTTTATTTAGCAGATGTACGGTTTCATATAAAGTGCATCGCTTATGCAGTTTATTAGCTCGATGTGTGGTTTCACACATCGGGTCTTGCTTTATGTCATTTACTTTGCCGTCGCGCTGGAATGTGCACAGGCTTATGCTTTAATATATATAAACTTTGTGAAGTACGCAGTTTTGTGTAATCCTGCTTACTTTGTATTATGCTTGCGTTAAAAGATGCAGATTTGCGCATCCTCGCCAAGTCTTTATTTTTAAAAGGTTTTCACCTGCGAGATTTCAAAGCTCATAAAATTTGTTGTCACGAAAAGCAAAAACAAATATTTGGCGTTTGCGTATTCACAATCGAGTCTTTCTCTCAAACCTGTATCAGGAAAAGGCTTTGACTATGTAGCCCTAAGTGGTACATATGTTCGGTCATTTGTTTTGGTATCTAAAATGACTCGGATATTCTTCGGTCTAAAGTACGAAACATTGAAATTTCTAAATAATGTTGGGGTTTCTTTCTGAAAAACCGATATCTCTCTCTTCGTAGTGGTACTATCAGACATGCACAACATGCTAATACTATGATGATTGGATGAGAGGTTTATAACAACCTCGTAGCGTGAAAATGTATGATGATTAAAGAAAAATCACATAAATAGTGATGATCGCCTTCACAAGCAAGATGCTCGATTTGGTTTGAAAGACTAAATCACGTAGAATGGGTCGTTAGTTAAAATAGAACCTGACATACTCATTTGTTTCTTTGGTTCCGTCAAGGGAGATGATGAGATGATACAAGAACTCTGATAGACAGGTTGTTAACAACTACACTCCTCGAGTAGCAATTAACTTGGTGTCTCTGGTCGTCAGAGTTAGGGGACGGGGCTATAAAAAATTATCCTAAGTGGTAGATCCCATAGACTTTTGCAGAAGTTGAATATATCTCTTGCCATGAATGCTTCTGGGGAATTCTCTCTCGGTTGCAAGCCGTCTCCTTAGGAACAGACTCAGCTAGTTGTCCAGAGTATCAAAATACATAGAATAACAAACCCCTAGACAATTTCAGTTGTTTCTACGTTCCTCCTGTGCGCACCCTCAAGACAATTAATGTCAAAACAAGATTATCATGCTTATTTTACTTATTCTTAATTGCACATCATGAAATAAACAACATATATGTTAGTTTTGTTCTGAATTCTGATATCTATGCACCTACCAGATTTTTATAAGTCTGAACTGTTTTATGAGGTAAGGTGATGATTAGGTCGGTACGGCTAACGTGATGATATCAAGATCCCTCTCTTTCTCTGACATTTTGTTCCTAAGCACGTTTTTTTGTAATTTTGTATAAGGGTTTCCTTTGAAAATTCATTTTTTGTATAAACTTTAAATTATCAAAAACCTTGTTTTCAATCTATGTCGTTTCAATGCTTATATGGAGATACAAATATATTTGTGTAAAGGAAGGTTCGCTTGTAATGCGCCTAAGGCCCGTTGAGTTGTTATTTCAAACACCATTTTCCACTGAATTGCCATTTTAAACTCTAAAAAAGGATTGATTACAAAGCTTTTAATTTTTTTCTAAAAAGTTACAAGTTCAGGATTTTGGGGAGTTACAAATGATATTAGAGCGACATGGAAAACAATGATTCTTGATCATCCGACATCTGTATCGTACTATAAGTATTTATTGATTTAATTATTTTTTATCTATCTTGATTAAAGAAATATGTTTCGGTTTAGATATCATATAATGGGATGATCGAATAGATGCCTTGATTGGAGAAGTTGAACAACTCCAATCAATGGTCCAGAACCTGAATCATAAGGTGGATAGGTTGATTTACGAAAGCACCAACATAGGACGACGTGATAACCGAATGGAATGCCATCAAGCTCATCTGGGTCAAATGTACCATCGGGAACTTGCAAATTGTATATTGTATCTTTTGTTGTAAGATAGGCCATTCTGTGGAAGAATGCCACCTTAAACAAAGTCATGACAAGTGACAGTTGGCCGTGAAGGCCTTGAAAAATGGGAGCGAATTAAGGGTATACAAGATAAAAAGTCTATTGAAAATAGTGAGGGCAACAAATGACAACCTGCTAATGACAAAATGTAGAGACCCCCATTTAAAAAACAAAAACAAGGTAGAGGAAACAAGCCACAACAACCGCCAAATCATATATGCCCGAAGTGCAACTATGTTCATCTTGGATAGCCATGCCCCTGAAGCACTAGGGGATGTCTATATTGCAGGAAGATGGGGAATTATGTCCAAAATTGTCGCAAGAAGGCAGCAGATTGGCAGAGATGAACCGCAGGTGAAGGTCAACAGTAACAACAACAACAACCTCAACAACAATCACAAAAAGTAGTATATGACCGTGTTTATGCCACCGTGACCGAACAAGTAGAAAATAGCGAATAAACATTTTGATAGTCATAAGTTAAGACTTTTTGTGATTCGGTATGAATTTTGTCAGGCAAAAGTTAATCTATGAAATCACGTACAAATTTTGTTCAACTGAATGATTAGCCCAAAACTTTTCCCAGGAACTCATTGTAAGTTGTCTTGATCACTTTAAGAGCTCATATGTTTGGGTTCACACACACACATTGTGCACCCTCGTTAACCCCGATTGATTTAGACTACGATCTTTACAGATAACCTTTGAAAGAAATTTCGAAGACGAAATTCTTTTAAGAGGGGTAGATTATAAGACTCGTGCTTTTTAGAAAAAAATGTTTTGGATGTAGGTTGGATCCAATTGGATCTAACCCAGATTCAGGTCTTTACCCCCCCCCCCCCCCCCCCCCACACACACACACACATGTTCTATTTAAACCCTCCACAGGGGGTTTTCCTTTTTATAAAAAACATTGAGGCCCTCCTGCCCCGACTCTCCTTTGCTTGACCCTGACCCCTTGTTGGAATCCCCCCTCTCGTCTTCTTCTTCCTCATGCCGAAGCACGACCCGACCCCGGTGCCTTCCTTGCGCACCCTGAGACCTCGACCCTGAAACCCCTCCCGTCTCTTGTCTCTCTCTCTCTCTCCTGTTCACGCCAGAGTCCCCCTTCCCTTGCTGGAAAATAGGTCTGACATCCCCTCTCTCGACTCTTCCCTTGCTCACCTCGAGCCATACATCCGTCGCGCATATTGGAGCCCTGACATCCCCTCGCTGAAGCCTCCTCACCTCCCGATACCCCTCAGGTATGCTGCCCTCCCCTCTCCTCCCTCATTTCTTCTTCTTCCTCCCATTTCCCTCATTTCTTCTCCCTCTCTTCCCTTTTCTGTTGGCAAAACCAGAGCCACCACTGCTGGTGGCTCTGGCTTGCCAAGCACCCCGCATTCTGCTTTTGTTATTTTTCCTGCCGACAAGGTGGGGCAACTGAAGCCGCCACCCACCTTTCGGTTCGGGACAGGGACCCCTGTGCCCAGCCCTCAGAGACAATCCTTTTCCCAGAGTTATAGATCTGTTTTGTCAACTTCCCTTGCCTACATTGTTTTGTTGGCTAGAGGCTGTTCACCTTGGAGACCTGATGCAATTATGAGTATGATCGGGCGAGGGCAACACTCGGTTCCCCTTTTTTCTTCCCTGTTTTTGCTGAGTTGAGCCCCGATAAGGCCAGCCGTTGTCGGACCTTTTTGCCGAGCTCAACCTCAACAGGGCCAGCCCCTATCGCACCAGTGGCGTTGTCAATGAGTCAAGTTGTTTGGGAATGCAGCCCTAATCGGGGCGCCAGAGAGGGTGAGAGCCCTCTCGTGTCCGGACCCGCTCCCTTGTAGCCCCATGTCATCCCCCCTTCCTGTCGCAAGATGGGGACCAGGCTGGGCTCGGCCTAACCACCAAGCCCACCCCCTCCCGTTGGTCGCGTAGCCAGCTGAGCTAAGCTCGGACTCAGTCTTTGCTTTCAGACCGAGCTGGCTCAGTTAGCAAACTAAGCCTGTCTCAGACGAGCTTTACCCCCGCCTCTTGTACCGAGCCCGACTTGGTCCGGTCGGCTCGAACTGAGTTTGGGTTTGTCCCTTGCAACACAATCATCGTCACGACAAGGTTTTTAATGCCATCCTTTATGCAATGCAACATAATCTTTTTAGTGTTCCACGCTGACTCAATGGACGCGACATGCTTACCAAGGTACAAGCCCTTAAAAACCTATGCTCAAAATCATCAGCGAGTTTGACCATCTCCAAGGTAGGGAAAGGTTGCATACGAGAACAAATGATGGAATACTTCTAACTTATATATATATATATATATATATATATATATATATATATATATATATATATATATATATATATATATATATATATATATGCTTTTAAATCAAGGACGCAATTTTGCATATTCTTGTCCATTTAAATTATGTCACTTACTAAGTCTGACGCAATGTATGAAACCGTATATCGCCGCGCTGTAATGTGCACAAGCTACTGCTTATGCAATTTATTTAGCCGATGTACGGCTTTGTACATCGTGTATCGCTTACGTCATTTATTTAGTCGATGTATGATTTCATACATCTTGCATTGCTTATGTAGTTTATTTAGCCGATATACGGTTTCATACATTGTGCATTGCTTACGCAGTTTATTTAGCTTGATGCATGGTTTCACACATCGGACCTTGTTTTATGTCATTTACTTTGCCGCCGCGCTGTAACGTGAACATGCTTATGCTTTAATATATATGTATTCGATATATACATATATATAACTTTGTAAAGTACACAGTTTTGTGTACTCCTACCTACTTTGTATTATGCTTGCATTAAAAGATACATATTTGAGCATCCTCGACAAGTCTTTATTTTTAAAAGTTTTTACATGCGAGATTTCAAAGCTTGTAAAATCCGTTGTCTCGAAAAGCTGAAACAAATATTTGGCATTTGTGTATTCGCAACCGAGTCTTTCCCTCAAACCTGCATAACGGAAAGGCTTCGACTACGTAGCCCTAAGTGGTATGTACGTTCGGTCCTTTGTTTTGGTATCTGAAATGACTCAGATATTCTCCGGTCTAAAGCATAAAACATTGAAATTTTTAAATGATGTTAGGGTTTCTTTCTGAAAAACCGATATCCCTCTCATCGTAGTGGTATTATAAGACGTGCACGACATGTTAGTACTACGATGATTGGATGTGAGGTTTATGGTAACCTCGTAGCGTGAAAATGCACGATGATTAAAGAAAAATCATATAAATGGTGATGATCGCCTTCAGAGGCAAGATGCTCGATTTGGTTTGAAAGACCAAAGCACGTAGAATAGGTCATCAGCTAAAATAAAACCTGACATACCCATTCATCTCTTTGGTTCCATTAAGAGAGATGATGGGATGATACAAAAACTCTGATGGACAGGTTGTTAACAACTACGCACCTCGAGTAACAATTGACCCGGTGTCCCCGGTCATCGGAATTAGGGGATAGGGTTACCAAAAATTATCCTAGGTGGTAGATCCCATGGACTTCTGCAGAAGTTTGATGCATCCCTTATCATGAATGCCTCTGGGGAATTATCTCTCAATCACTGACCGTCCTCTTAGGAACAGACTCAACTAGTTGTTTGGGATATCAAAATATATAGAATAACAAACTCTCGGACAATTTCAGTTGTTTCTACGTTTTTCCTGTGCATACCCTCAGGACAGTTAATATCAAAACACGATTATCATGCTCATTTTACTTATTCTGAATTGCACATCACAAAAGAAACAATATATGTTAGTTTTGTTCTGAATTTTGATATCTATGCACCTGCCAGATTTTATAAGTCTGACCCGTTTTATGGGGTACAAGTGATGATTAGGTCGGTACGACAGGCGATGCCGCGATGATATGATGATATCAAGATCCCACTATTTCTCTAACGTTTCGTTTTTTAGCATGTTTTTTTTGTAATTTTGCAGAGTTTTCTTTGAAAATTCTTCTTTTGTATAAACTTTAAATTATCAAAAACTTGTTTTAAATCTACGTGGTTTCAATACTTATATGGAGATACAAATATATTTGTGTAAAAGAAGATTCACTTGTAATGGGCTTTGACAGAAATATCCACCTGCAAGGGTTAGAGATGAGGTAAAGAGAGAAGAGAGAGAAGAGAGGGGTCGGCGGCAATAGGGTTTTCCCTCTTCTACTTAATATTTATAAGTGTTGTACATAGTATGACATTTACACAAGAAGTAAAAACAAATTATAAACATGCCACCGCCCACAAAAAGTAAAAACAAATTACAAACATGCCACCACCTACGCATCCCAAGATGGATCCTTGGAATGTGGTGCGGGTCGGATCCATGATCCAAAACTAACAGCCTCCCTCAAGTTGAGTGTGGTCCTTGATCATGCTCAACTTGCCTTTGAGTGCCCAAAACTGATGAGTGGATAATCCCTTGGTAAAGATGTCAGCAACTTGCATATCTGACCGAACATATGTAGGTTCAATTTCTTTTTCTTCCACCTTTTGCCTAACAAAATGTTGATCAATCTCGATATGCTTCGTGCGGCAATGAAGGATGGGATTGAAGGCAATATTAATAGCACTCTGATTATCGCAAAGAAGCATAGAGGACGAGATTGGTTCTCGTAATTCTTGCAGTAGATGTCTCACCCATGTAACATCGGTTGTTCCTGCTGCCATTGCACGATATTCTGCTTCAGTACTAGATCGTGCCACTGCCTTTTGCTTCTTGCTACTCCATGTTACAATATTATTGCCGATAAGAATGCAATACCCCGAAACTGATCTTCGCTCGTCAAGATCACCCGCCCAGTCCGCGTCTGTGTAGGTGAATAGTCGATGCCCTGACATATAAGCTGTGTCCTTGGTGTACATCAAGCCATCTCCAATCGTACCCTTTAAATACCGAAGGATCCTTTTTACTCCTTCCATATGTACATCTGTAGGAGCATGCATAAACTGTGAAGCCTGATTGACAGAGTATGCTATGTCAGGCCTAGTGAATGTTAAGTATTGTAACATCCCTACAACTCGACGATACAAAGTAGGATAATGATAAGTAGTGCCTTCTTTAGCACTTAGCTTATGATTTAGAAGGCAAGGTGTGCTAATTGGTTTACAATTCTCCATCCCTGTAGCAAGTAAAATATCAATGGTGTACTTATGTTGGCTCAATGTAATAGTCTTATGTCGACTATCAACTTCCACACCCAAAAAATATCGCAAGGGACCCAAGTCTTTCATCTTGAATTAAGCCATCAGCATAGACTTAACCCAAGATATGTGAATCTCATCACTCCCGGTAATAATGATGTCATCAACATATATAAGCACCCAAACAATAGCTGAATCATTTTTGAATATGAACAATGAATGATCTAGAACGCTTTTAGTGAACCCATAATGCTGGATCTCCGTGGAAAAACTCTCAAACCAAGATCGAAAAGCTTGTTTCAAGCCATAAAGAGAGCGTCGAAGTTTACATACCCAATTGGATGAATCATGCATACTATAACCAGGTGGCTGCTCCATGTAAACTTCTTCTTTTAGTTCACCATGCAAAAAGACATTTTTAACATCAAGTTGACTGAGTGACCATCCATGTTGTAATGCCAATGCAATGATAATCCTGACGGTGCCCAATTTTACTACTGGGTTGAACGTTTCATTGTAGTCCTGCCCATACTGCTGTGTGAAGCCTCATGCGACCAAACAAGCTTTATAACGCTCAACACTGCCATCCGGTTTGTGCTTGATCTTGTACACCCATTTGGACCCTACAACATTCTTGTTATCTGGCCTTAGTACAATTTTCCATGTATTGCATTCATGCAATGCTTCCATTTCTTCATTCATCGCCTCTACCCAGGCACGGGAATGTACAACATCATGAAAGGAGGAAGGTTCTGTTTCTTTGGACACTCTGGTTAGAAATGTTTGAAAATCCAAAGAGAAATTGTTATAACTTACCCAGCGATCTATAGGATGTCTAATCCGAGTGGAACGTCGTAGAGGAGTCTCATCATTGACTGGATGAGCTCTACGAGAATAAACAAGACCAGAAAAACGTGAGGATGTTGTTGTAGGAGGAATGTCTTCCATATGCGGTTCCACATCGAAAGTATAGGGTTCATTGTCTGTCAATAAAGATGAATCCTCATAAGGCAACGAGTTATATAAAAGTGAGTCACTGAGCCAAGGATCATAACTATCCAATGTATCTGTGGAAGACGAACCCAGAGTGTCAAAATTTTCATCATAAAAAACAACATTTCTAGATACCCAAATTTTGCTTGTATGAGGATCATAACATCTGTATCCCTTTTAGTCATCTGCATACCCAAGAAACTTGCACTGTACAGCTCTGTCTTGAAACTTATTTCTCAATGAATGATCAATGTGAACATAACATACACAACCAAAAGGATGTAGTTCTTCATATGATGGATGACAATTATAAAGAACAAAATATGGAGAATTATCTTCAAGGATGGTCATGGGCAACCTGTTGATAACGTAAACAACTGTATGGAAAGCCTCGGTCCAAAGAGAGAAGGGAATACCCACAGTGTGCATCATGCTCAAGGCTGTCTCAACAATATGCCTGTGTTTTCTCTCAGCTACTCCATTTTGTTGAGGGGTATGAGGGCAAGAAATGTTACGTGTAATGCCATGCTCCTTCAAATATTCACTAAAATCATGGGATATGTATTCTCCCCCCCATCACACTGGAAATATACAACATTGGTATTGAATTGGTTTTGGACTAGTGCATGAAACTGTTTGAACAACTTGAAAACTTCATGTTTGTTTTTCATGAAGTAAATCCAACTAAAACGAGTGCAAGAATCAAGAAAGAGTACATAGTATCGAGATCCAGAAAGAGAGGCAGTGGACGCAGGACCCCAAACATCTGATATAATCTCAAAAGACTTTATTGCTCTTTTATTGATACTATGAAAAGGAAGTACATGACTTTTGCATAAATGACAACTTGGACATTTTGACTCTAAACTGACTGCGGGTATTAGACCTTTAGCAGACAACTTGTCAAGAAAAACTTGACTACAATGACCCAAACGAAGATGCCATAAGTTTGGCTTATTAAGTTTCAAGACTCTAGATGAAGAACTATGATCTGTGGATCGACTCAAAAATGTTGGAAAGGAAGGAGCTGAAGAAGCCACGACTACGGAAGACGACATCTTCAAAGGCACATGAGATTCTTCAAAGATGTACATGTTCCCGCGCCGTTCACCTTTAGCGAGCGTCTTCTTGGTGTGAAGATCCTTAAGATAAACAGAAGGAGTAAATTCAACGAAAGAATTTGTTTCATCAACTAATTTAGACACAGATAAAATATTCTTTTGAATAGCAGGTGTGAGTAAGACATTTGACAAGGGTAATTGAGATTCAGGCAAAGAAAGGGAGACATTTCCAGTGTGAGAGATGGGGTGGTGAGATCCATCTCCTATGACTATAGTGCCATTTCCAGTGTAAGGAGTCAAGTGAGAAAATTTACCTGCATCAGAAGTAACATGTGCTGCTGCCCCTGAATCAATATACCATATACCATCATCATTTTGACGCAAGTTCATCTGATTGAAAGTAGTCATAAGGATATTTTGTACGTCCTGTGGAAGAAACTGTCCCTGAGGAGTGCGTGCAAACGTCTGAGTTGCCCTCTGCCCTGACCTCCCTGTTTTGTTCCGGTTCTGACAATTTGCTTTAACATGTCCCCGCTTGTTGCATATAAAACAAGTAGAAACACGTCTCCCTCGTGGTACACTGCCTGAGCCAAGGCCTTTTCCAGCTGGTGTAGGTAGTAATCCTCCTTTGTTTGTAGTTGTTCCATTTGGACGAGGAGGAGTAAATAAGGCTCCTGTTTGAATAGGCGTATGTGCCATCATCACAGGATGAGTATCATCTGACGCGTGTTCCTGATTGAAACTGACCTCATATTGCAAAAGCTTAGATTGAAGATCATCAAAACATGGAAGAACTGAGACAACCTGGAGTGCTGTGCAAAACATGCGATATTCAGGTCCAAGGCTACCTAATACCTGTTGTACCATGTCCTTATCTGATACAGGACTTCCAATGGCAGCTAACTGATCTGTAATAACCCTGACATCCCCCATGAACTCTGTAATAGATTTGTTTCCTTTTCGCATGGATTGGAATTGCCACTTGAGTTGCAAAGCCCGAGATTCAGAGACCTGAGAAAAGGAATGAGCTAGTCCATTCCACAACTCGGCAGCAGATTGATCATCAGAAATAGTTTGTAAAACACGATCAGAAAGTGTGGAAGTTATGTAAGCAACTAATGTCTGATCCCGTTGTACCCATATGTCATAAGCAGGATTGGTGGTTCGAAGTTGACTCACCTTCCCATCTTCACCTGTTATTTCTTGCATGATATGTATGGGTGGGGCGGGTGATCGCCCATCTAGATGCCCATAAAGACCATGACTGCGAATAAAAGGCACAATCTGACGTTTCCAAAGTAAGTAGTTATCATGAGATAACTTGTGGGTCATGAGGTGAGTAAGAAAACTAAGGTTCAACTTGGAATCCATGGATTATATGAAGAATAAGAAGCCAAAACTGTTCTAACAGTGTATTGAAGAGGAGACAACAATGCTGTGTGCTGAAAATAATATCAGCACACACGTTATTCAGAGAAAGAGGAAAACAACAATGCTGCTGTGTGCTGAAAATGATACCTGCACACACGTTACACAGAGAAAAAGAAACAGCAATGTTGCTGTGTGCTGAAAATGATATCAGCACACACGTTACGCAGAGAAAAGGAAACAACAATGCTGCTGTGTGCTGAAAATGACATCAGCACACACGTTACACAGAGAAAAGAAAGCAGCGATGCTGCTGTGTGCTGAAAAAGATATCAGCACACACGTTACACAGAGAATAGTAACGTGCGAACCTAAAAAAGGGAAAGAATCAGAAATATTTTGGGGAGAAAACAAAAACTTGGCAAACTGAAACAGGATGTTAAGACGTGCGTACCAGAAATATTGAGAATGAGAAGAAACAAAAAAAACTGGAATGACGTGAAAGAGGCGTGAAAGAGGATTAAGAAAAAAAAGGAAAAGAAGCAAAGCTGATTAAGAAAGAAGGGACATAAATAAACCCACGTTATTTAGCAGCACATGTTGGTCTTTAGAGGCCTTCTAGATGCTCGATTTCCGTGCCTGTGCTCTGATACCATGACAGAAATATCCACCTGCAAGGGTTAGAGATGAGATAAAGAGAGAAGAGAGAGAAGAGAGGGGTCGGTGGCAATAGGGTTTTCCCTCTTCTACTTAATATTTATAAGTGTTGTACATAGTATGACATTTACACAAGAAGTAAAAACAAATTACAAACATGCCACCGCCCACAAGAAGTAAAAACAAATTACAAACATGCCACCGCCCATGCATCCCAAGATGGATCCTTGGAATGTGGTGCGGGTCGGATCCATGATCCAAAACTAACAGGCTCAAAGTCTGTTGACTTGTTATTTCAAACACCATTTTTTGCTGAACTATCATTTTAAACCTTAAAAAAGATTGATTATAAAGCTTTCAAAATTTTCCTAAAAAGTTACAAGTTTGGGATTTTGGGGCGTTACATCACTAATGTGATCTAGGACAAGACCAAGATGATTCAAATTTACCTACGCAGAAATTTACAAAATTTATAATTTGATCAATATAGTATAAAGGCTGCTCACTATGAAGGAATGTCTAATTCAGGACCTTCCGTGACCCTTTGTTCCAAGTTATCAGAGCTTAATCCAGCGGATTTCCATGCTACAACTTTCAAAATGAGGGTTCTTTTAAGATTCTTACTTCACAGTCTGCCAGTTACTGACAACAAATGCCAGCAGGGGGGAGCATCCTTCGTCTCCATCCAGCAAGCAATACAATTCTTGCCATAAACACCAAGTTGTCAAGTCCCAACTGACCCAAAAAAATCAAATCATTTATCTTGTTGAACTTAGGATTGCAGGTAATCGTAGTTAATATATATCTTAGTATGGGTCAAACCAGGAATCTGCTGAACATGAAACGACCAGCCAGAGATCTAAACCATTGGACCTCCAACAACAGCATGAGAAATTCTGCAGCCGCTAATTTTGTAGGCAACCCTAGGTTCTAGCTCGTTGACCAGGATATAATTTCAACTCCCATGTTGAATAGAGCTCCAGTGACTGGTACAGCAGTAGCATGGTAAACAAAGTTCTAAGATATTTTTGCACATAAAGATATCCAGCTGAAACCCTAACTAAATTATAAAGGCTCAAGCTCAACAGATAGGTTCATGATAATATAACATCTTCACATTAAAAAGAAATCTTGACTCAACATACTTTAATCGCAAAAAAATTTCAAACAGAAATTAAGAATAGAAAAGCTGAGAAAATAGCAGAATCCAAGAAAAATTGCAAAAAAAAAGGAAAAAAGAGAATGAATGTGTTTATAACAGTCACAGATATTGGTGTTATTTTCAAAATATCGCGATATTATCTCTGTATTTTCAGCAAATGATATTATAGGTAAAATATCGCAATATTTTGAAAATATCACCAATTTGATAATATCATGATATTATCACGAGAATATTGTGACATGCTCATGATAATATCACAATATTATCAATTATTGTTACCGTTTTTATTTATTTTCTAAATCTTAAATGTGTTTTTCTTCTTTATCTTGCATCTTTTACTTATTTCTTTTATTATATATGTATTTTATTATCTAAACATGACATTTTCTTACTTATTTTTGTTATTTATATATATATTTTTATTTTTTTAAGCCCCAGGATTTTCCAAGAATTTTCCAAGATTTATCACCAAACCTATAATATCATGAGAAATAGCTTCACTGAACTATAGACGATACCGATATTTGTGACTGGTTTAGAAGGATAAAATGATAGAATGTTGGCTTACACACATTGAAATGAAACAAGGGTGAACAAATATAATGCCAACAAAGGGCTTATATACAGACGAATCGAGGTTCAAATAAACCGATTACAATCTCATATGAGATGAAATACAAAATAGCAAAAGAGAGAGAGCCTTTATAAAATACCAAAATGCTTCAAAGAGCATTGAAATACAATTAGGGAGTGAGGCTCTACTTATAGAGCCTCACTCAAGGAGTGGGAGGCAGTCCAACGACTAGTTGGACTGTCTCCCAACAATCATAATATGACTTGTTAAAAAGTTAAACAACAAAACTAAAAAGAAAAAAAATATTACACTTAAGTCCCTAGTGGACTGTACTATATATAAAAAGACAAAAAGACCCTTGTTGGGTATTTGTATACATATAATTTTAACACTCCTCAAACTTGCGGTGAAATCACCGAAAGTTTGCTAAGAAGATACAAAAATCGGGACAGTGGAAGAGCTTTGGTGAAGAAGTGTGCAATTTGAAATTCGAATTGGATATATGGCAACATGATAGTCTCCTTCAAATATTCTTCGCGAACACAGTGACAATCCATCTCAATGTGTTTCGTTCGCTCATAAAATGTGTGATTGCTGGCTATATAGATGGCACGTTTGTTATCACATCATAGTTTTAAAGATTCAGAGACATCAACACCCATATCGAAAAATAGTGCTATCATCCACACGACTTCAGTAGTTGTGGTAGCCATTGCCCTGTACTCAACTTCCGTAGAGGCTAAAGATACTTTTTGTTATTTTTTGCATCGCCAAGAAATGAGAGAATCACTTAAAAATACACAAAAGCTAGTAGTTGAGTGACGGTTATTGGGATCTCCTTCCCAGTTAGAATCAGTATAAGCAATAAGATTTAAGGATGAAGAAGATGATAAGAATAACCCTTTAGATATGGTTTTCTTGATCTATCAAACTATTCTTAATACTGCACTCATGTGGACCGTCGTGGGCGCATGTTGACATTGACTCGCAGAGTGTACGACATGCGCAATATCTGCCCTTGTAATGGACAAGTACATTAATGATCTAATAAGCTGTCGAAAAGGAGTTGGATTATCTAATAACACTCCATCTTCATATCGTATTTTCACATTTATCACTTCAGGAGTATCAACATATTTTGTGTCAGTGATTCTCGAACGCTCAATAATATCAACTGCAAATTTGATTTGAGATAAAATGTATCCTCTTGGTGAATATGCTACTTCAATTCCTAAGTATCTCAAAAAACCAAGGTCAGTCGTATCAAAGGATTTTTTAAGCAAAATTTTAATATCTTTAATTTCCTTTTGATCATTCTCTATGATGATCATATCATCAACATACAAAAGAAGAATGATTAATGATGTACCTTTAGATCTCACAAAAAGAGCAGTGTCAGTGTAACAAGATTTAAATCAAAGTTTTAACATCGTACCACTAAATCGATTATACTATACTTTGGGGGCTTGTTTAAGCCAATATAGGGCCTTTTGAAAACGAAGAACCATACCATTTTCAATAGTCAGACCAGGGGGAGGATCCATGTATACTTTTTCATTTAAGTTTTCATTTAAGAATGCATTCTTAACATCTAACTGATATATCGATTATTTTCTAATGGACGCTACTGCAACTAGAGTCCTAACTGTAGTCATACGAGTTACTGGGGCAAAAGTTTTCTCATAATCTATACAATATTCTTGATAATATCCTTTTGCAACTAGCCTTGCTTTATATCTCTTAAGAGACCCATCACTTTTTGTTTTAATTTTAAACACCCTATTGTCTTCTTTCTGATAGGAAGAGGTTGAATTGCTCATGTGTGAGCCTTATATAATGCATCTAATTTAATTTTCATGACTTCAACCCATTCTTTTATGTTTTTAACTTCGTTATAGTTGGACGGTTCATGATAGGAATGAATGGATAGAAGACAAGCCCTATAGTTTGAGGAGAAAGATTCGTATGAGACAAACCTACTTGGAGGTCCATGTGTTCGTTTCGACCTTCTAACACTAGTTTCTTCAATATTTGTTAGTTGATTATATCTTTCAAGGGTACTTAGATACTCCCCATTATTTCATCTGGAGTATTGAAAAAGATCATGAGATGACTCGCTACTTGAGTCATTAATAGACTCGAAAGTTTCAATATCATTACCAATACCTTTATTGGGTAATAAATCAAATAATAAAGCATAATCAGATTCTTCCTTAGGAATTTCAAAATCAAATCCATTGTCATTTTCTAAAAAAGTAACATTTCTAGAAACGTAAAGTTTATCATTTGTTTTATCATAACATCGATATCCTTTTTTATTATCAGCATAACCAAGAAAGACACATTTTATGGCTTTAAAAGAGAGATTGTTATATTTTTCAAGAAGCACGAAGCATTTACAACCAAATACCCTTAGCCTTTTCAAATCAGGAGAATTTTTAAAGAGTTTTTCAATATGAGATTTGTTTTCCAATGTTTGAGAATGCATTCTATTTATTATATAAACTGCGGTTAGGGTGGCTTCGACCCAAAATTATTTTGGAATTTGAAATTAGAGTTCTAGTAGTTTCAATGATGTGACGATGTTTTCTTTCAGAAATCCCATTTTTTTGAGGGGTCGTAGGACATGATTTTTTATGAACAATTCCATGATTTTTTAAATATAGTTGAAATTCATTTGAAAGAAACTCTTCCCTAGAGTCGGAGCAGAAGACTTTAATGTTTGTTTTAAATTAATTTTTAACAAGATTATGAAAGTTTTTAAAACATGAAAAAGTTCAGATTTGAGTTTTAAGAAGTAAATCCAAGTATGTCTACTAAAATCATCTATAAATATAACATAATACGAATAACCACCTTTTGACATAACAGGAGCAGGACCCCATACATATGAATGCAGTAATTCAAAAGTTTATGTGACACAAAGGTTCTAGATTCAAAATGTATCATTTGCATTTTTTTAAGTATATATAATCTTCACATATAAAATTTTTATCTTTACAAAATTTTTTCAAAAATGAAAAAAGAGATAATTTGGATATACTTGGATGTCCTAATCTTTTATGTCAAAGATCCAGATTAATGTCTTTGACATGATTACAAAATGAGTTTTTTGGTAAACAAATGAAATCCATGTAGTAAAGGTCTCCTCGTCTATGGCCTTGCCCAATCAACTTCTCTGACTGGAGATCCTGCACTCAATAAGTCTTAGATGAGAAGAATACTTTACAACCGTAGTCAGAAATTTGAGAGATCGAAAAAAGATTTAAATCCAGTTTGAGAATAACTCTCACTTTTTGAACAATATATTTTTTTTAAATATCATTAAGGTTTCTTATGCTTTTGACTTTTAAAGAGGTACCATCGGCAGTTGACACACATAAAAAATATGATTTAGTGCAACCGGATAAGAGAGACTCATTGTGAGTCATGTAGAAAGAGGTACTCGAATCTAAAATCCAAAAAGTTTTACCTGGAGGAGAAGAGGAAGAGATGACGGCGCCGAATGTAGGAGTGACTTTGAGAATTTGTGAGACTGCCTCTGCTACATGAGCAAGGTTTAATTCATTGAAGTTGCTCCCTTTTCTTGATTCTTGAAGGTCTTCACTTAAGGCGACCACTTTTTTAAATTTGGGACACTATAGTCTTATATGCCCTGATGATTCCTTACAATGATGATAGATAATTTTACCTTTGTATCCTCTTCCATTATGTCCTTCCCCATTGAACTTCTCAAAGTGAGGGGGTTTATATATTTTCACAAAGTTTCCGGGTCTTGCCATAGCAAGAACCTCATTATTAAACTTGTGCATTCCAAGTCTTGTCTCTTCTTGACAAATTTGAGCAAGAGCCTCACTTATGAAATGAGTAGTGGCCCTATGAAGTAAGGAAGATCTTACTTGCTCAATCTTTTAATCATGATGAATACTTGAATATTTGAGTAGAGAAATGATCAAAGGATTGAAGAACACTTCTTCGCGTGAAGTAGATACGCGATTCACCTTATGCCAAGCTCTGATATCATGAAATGAAACAAGGGTGAACAAATATAATGCCAACAAAGGGCTTATACACACACGAATCGAGGTTCAAATGAACCGATTACAATCTCATACGAGATGAAATACAAAACAGCAAAAGGCATAAAAAGCCTATTGGAAAAGAGACAGAGCCTTTATAAAATACCAAAATGCTTCAAAGAGCATTGAAATACAATTAGGGAGTGAGGCTCTATTGATAGAGCCTCACTCAAGGAGTGGGAGGCAGTCCAATGACTAGTTGGACTGTCTCCCAACAGTCATAATATGACTTGTTAAAAAGTTAAAATACAAAACTAAAAAGAAAAAGAAATATTACACTTAAGCCCCTAGTGGACTGTATCTGTACTACATACAAAATGATAGAAATACCCTTGTCAGGTATTTGTATACATATAATTTTAACACACATGTATATATAATTGCTTGAATTTTTTATATATGCGCCCGACAAGTTTAATGTTTCTCATTTCTCATTTCATGACCTAAGAACCCATGTGAGCTGCTTTCAATTCATGCAGCCATCATCCTTCTGTCAAATATTTAATTGACATAACTGTAATAGAATATGTTTATCTTTGCTGGTTTCGAAATCATTAGAAGAAAAAACAAAGTAGACAAGCCAAGAACATTACACTGACTTTACTCACACCAACACCACTTCAGTGACCACTATTATTTGGCATCCATCCTGAAAAATATAAAATAGTCACACAAACCACAATAGTATGAAAGGAACAATTTTCAAGCTGAGAGGTTGAGCTATATCCAGAGCAGAAAATGACAAAACCTATTGAATTAGTATGTATTACTTATTAAACATGTTTGTTACTGAATTAAGATATTTCTGAGATGTTCATGCATGTATACATATATGCATATGCATCATAGCTCATAGGTAATATGGATATAAATATAAATAAACATACTTATAGGGATGTAAATGGAACAGACTCGGTTTAGATCTAGGCATTACTGAAACTGACCTAATCAGAGCTAGCCTAATTAGACCCGGCTTCGTATTCAGAATCAGAGGAAAAAAAATACCAAATCTGGATCTGATTAATTAATCAGATATATTTTACAGTAATCGGCTCATCAATCAGAGTCGGATTTGGAATTGGATTCAGATGAAAACGTGCACACAGAATCCAAATCCCATTATTATCCGGATTCAATCCGCTTTACCAAATCTGACTATCACTGGATTCAATTTTCTTTACCAATTCTGACTAATTTGATTCAGATTTGGTCGGATATCCAACTAATTGGATATCTGTTGACATCCTGCCAGTCGTTTTAGCATATGAATATAAATGAAATATGTCAGTGCATCATAGGTTAAGCTTATAAATAGAACATACTCACCAACCGGTTACTTGAACTAGAGGCTGACCTAGGTGCTTCCCTTATATATTCTTCCATTGTTGCAAGAAACGAAGGAGGTGGCTGGAAAAATAAAAGAAAAATCAAATGAGTAAAATTAAATCATACATATTGACACAATACCCAAAAAATTACAAAAGTATTCACATATGGAAGTGTACGTAAATGTATATGAATGCATGAACTGAAGAAAGTTTGCAGAACCATACATGCGGATCCTACACGTGAACCTTTGCCCTCAAAACCAGATGAATGCCATTTGTAAATGTTCGCTAGAGATAACCATGTCATTCAGTTCCAATTTACAAAAGACAAATCATCATTAAATTGGAGAGAGAACTTGTTTATTTTCCTAACTGAAAAAAGAATAAGAGAAGAAGACATCAATGTTATTGATATTTTGGGACTAGTGAGATCCAACGAGTTCAAAAATATATGGTTCAAAACTTGATCCTCAGAAATTCATTTCCTTAAGTATAGGAATGATTGTGCGGAAAAAGGTCCCATTTTACCGCATGAAAAATGGATAAGAACAAGCATCCAAAAGTAAGAATTCCAACTCACTGCTTTTCCAGTTCTAAAGAAAATTGATAGCATTATCTTTTAGGTCTGTTCAAAATTGAACTGCTTGTGCCGTCTCGCTGTAAACAAATGAATATGAAAGCAATCTGCTGTGGTATGCCAGCATGACTAGATATTATGCACATGCATTTGCTAGAGCAGGTCCTATCACCCACAAACAAATTCAAGCCTTTGGATACATCCAATGTGGCCAATTTACTATCCCATGACCTATGACTGAGATGAGCAGGAAAGTAATGTCAATACCCAATTGGTTATAGTAAGGCACAATATAAACCTTTAGTTTCATAAATGTTGTAAATGAATTTTGAACTGATTGGTTTAATCAGTCCTACCATAATACCACATCAACTAGATCTATTCATACCACACACGCACAAACAGCACCTCCATAAAAGCACAACAGAGTACAGTTTAGCCAATAGTAAATAAGAACTAGGTTTCTTACATTTCAATAAGGAGAACTAGGTTTACTGGATTTCATCATTAACTGCTTAAATCATAATTTTTTCTATCATAATTCTTTGTTTTTACCCTCTCTTTCAATGGGCAGTTGAGGCATACACACACTTGATAGGGGTTAACCAGTTTCTGGCTTTCAAACTTTTGGTGTCTATGGATGCACTAAAAGAAGTCACAAAGAGCAAAATAAAGCAAACCCTCAAAGCAGTATAAACACAAAAGCCAATTAAGGGCTAATCAAGAACACTCAAGCATAAAAAAATATATTCTTTATTGATGATCAAATGCACAAAAAATGTCTTGGTTACAAGGGGGCCATAGCCCCATATGTATACAAAAGGCTAGCTGTTGGGGCCCAACAGCTAGATTTCTAGCCGTTGGGGAGTGCCCTTGACAATACCAACTAAATAAAAAAAAAACAAAAAAGAAAAACAGAAAAAATACAAAAAAAATAAAGAAACATGAGATGACAGTTCTGCTCCTAATAGGCCGATCCTATTACATGGTCAAATGACCAAAATACCCCTAAAAGGTATTATCTATTACAAACTCCTAAAATACATATATATGTATATATATGTATATTCTAATACCCCTCGTCAAACTCACGGGGTGACAACCGAGAGTTTGCCTAGAAGAAAGTGAAATATGGGAGACAAAAGCGCTTTAGTGAAGAAGTCTGTCAACTAATACTCGGATGATATATATATATATATATATCGCATATTTTCACACTTAGAAGTTTTGAGATTTTTCAAAAAATTGGCTAAGTATGGGAGAAAATTTGTTTGAACCTTGATTTTAGATCGATGCTTTTGAGTCTGGGCTTTGCCCAAGTCTCATCAACTAGGTCGAGATTTGCCAATCAAAACGTGGGAAAAGTTTAATTTTTGACTTTTAAATTCAAGCGAAATTCAGAATTTGATATTCATGTAATATGTCGTTGGATGCGTCTCGACATGCCGAGAGCAACGGTCTGTCACTTTTTCGAATTCGAGTTTCGGTTGGCCCGAAAATCATATTTTTTCAAAAAAGGAGCAGTTTGTCGGTTTGGATCCAGAGTTGGATCAGACTAGATTCGATGGTTTGGATCCAAATTAAAATGGATCTGGACTCTATCCAAGACTCATATTAATCTAGATTTGGTCCAGTCTAAAAATTATTTGGATTTTTGAAAATGGATTTGGATCTTGGATCCGGATCCAAATCTAAATCCATGCCCAACATTTTTTATAGCTTTAAATTCAATAGCAAGCTTTAATTTGGGGTTAAATAAGGTTGAAAAGTCTCCTAAGTTAATTTTGCTATTTTTGGAAGCTTTTAGATAATTATTAATTAATTAATTTTTATTAATTCCAAAATTTTTATTGTTAAGGTTGTTTAGGACTTCCTAATGAAGTCCTTATACATACCTAAAGAGACCTAAGAGAGTCTAAGAAAGGACTTCAAAAAAAAATTAGAAACTTTTAAAAAAAGTCAAACTTAAGAGTTTTGGAAATTTTTAGAGAGAGAGAGAGAATCCTCCAAGGAGGAAACTCTCCTTCTCCAGCCCATTTAGAGAGAGCTGGAAAAGGGGGAGGGTATCACCCCCCTCTTGTCTATATAAAGTCAAAAAAAAAAAGGAAAGAGAAAAAGAAAGGAAGAAAGAAAGAAAGAAAGAGAGAGGAAAAGAGAGGAAGAAGAAGAAAGGAGAGCTGCTTCTCCACCAACGTTTTTCAACCTTCACCTTCATTTTTCTTCATTTTTTTTATTCAAGGTATGGGTTTTCTCTCTTGAATCAAGTAGGAAATTGATATATATTGGATTTCCAACCAATAATTTAATGAAAATTCATGAAAAAAGTGTTTAAAACACGTTTTTGTAAATATACACGGAGGATGAATGGGTCCTCCTCTACGGTAGAATTCTTGAAGATCTCTATTCTTTCAAAGAAATAAAATTTTGTATATATAAAAACAGAATTTTTATTGGTGGTAAAACTGTTTATTTAGAGGTTGTTTTTTTATGGATATCGATTTTCATGGATGTGTTCTTAGTTCTTTTCATTCTTTCTTAAATAAATTTCTGTACATGTCTATTTTATGCTAAAACAAAATTTATTTTATGATAACTATAGTTTGTTACATGCTTGTTGATGTTTCATAAATATCCTCTTGAAGAAGCATTTGGATGTTTTGGTTTATTGCTAGATTTAAATTATGTTTATGCATGCGTATCACTTGAAAAAAAATCTGAATATTTTCTTCTAATGTATTAGCATGCTTTGAACCTCACCGAGGACATGGCATTGGATAGAAATGAATGGAGGAGAAGGATTCATGTGGAAGACCCAGGATGATTTTCTTTGTTGGTTCATATCGCCGACCCCAATTGTTTTGGGATGAAGGCGTAGTTGTTGTTGTATTAGCATGCTCATGCTTGCATAATAGTTCTTGAACATGCATAATACATATGCTTGCAACCATGTATACAATGAATGCATTCATAGACTCTTAAATCTGAAATATGCATGCCTTCAAAAACCCCCCTGTAAAATTTCTGTTATTGCTGGCCATGCTTACCTCTTTTAATAGCCAATACTAGGCTCAATGACAGCCCAGTCGAGTCATGCTCGGCTGGCCTGTCATAGCATGGCAGACCTGCACTGGTGCAGCTTGTGCAGGGCTGCTGCCATGATGTTTTGTAAAAAGGAAAAAAAATTCAGCAGTCTACAGTCTGGCCAACTTGAGCCAGACTGAGATTCAAGATCGTGGTCTCTGCTGGACTTGCCAGACCTGGTGGGCTGTGGGTCATTAAAAAAAACAAACAAACCTGAATTAATGATAGGGTGAAATATTTTCTGAACTCAAAATTCCAAAGTGTTATATACCTGATGTAGTTTACAAGTAAATCATACCCAACATAGAGGTGGAACCTGATGACTATGAGCTCGTTTATATGCAACCTGTTAGGTACCTGAACCTAATGACCAGTATGAGTGTAACATGCATACCATAATGAAAGTTGAATGTGAGCATGATTAATATCAGTTCAGAACTAGATTCAAATTTTGGATCTAATATAAAATGGGGACTGATGAAACCTAGCTGAACCACCCATTGGCGTATAGGGACAACTCCACCTGATCTTAATAGGTTAAACATCCCTTCTTTGAAACTAGAGCTGATTTTCCTCCACGCTTCATCCACTATACCTGCAACTTTCTGGTTTTTAAGTGGGCAAATGCAATCTTAAATTGTGTTTGCATACGATGAGAAGACATCTTATGAAGTTTATTTTCTCTGAGACATCAATTCCATGATTTGGACTAGGCCTTTGCCAGTTGAAGTTCTAATTCAGTGGAGATGGGAAAATCAAATTATGAAAAGCTCATTTCTTATCATAAGATTTTTGTAGAAAGAGGATGTACTTGAAGAGAACATAAGCTTCTATTTCTACCAATGCTCCATGGTGAGAGTGGAGACATCTAGCAACCATTATTCCCAGATCATAGGGGTTAACATATGTCAGTTGTATGTGTGCATGCCAAGCCACTATTTGTGCAAGAGGGAGGAACATAAAAATACATAGAACTCTGTGCATATAAGTTTTATACATGTGAAGACTGGTTTACAAGCAACATGTGAACCCTTTTTCTTTTCTCATAGCTTGCAAACATGTGCACTCACACACGTGTGTGTAATGAGATAGTCGTCCCTAGTGCTATTGGAGAATCACCTTTGGCTGCAAATTATATCACCATCATCATCTCCTCTTATTGTCACTCTATGCAGAAGCGGAATAAGTATAACAATTCATATCAGTTGGCTGCGTAAAACCCGATAAAAAAAAAGTGTTTTCGGACTAGGGTCGGGGCCATACCCGACCCGAACCCGTTAGGGTTGTAAAACCTGACGCACGGGCGAGGGTTTTTAAGAAAAACCCTCGCCCGTGTGCGCCGCACCCCGCCCGTGCTGTTTCCCTCCCTCCCTTTGCAAAAATGAAAACCCCTTTGGGGTTTCCCGAATTGGCGCATCACCCGTGTCTTTAAGAGCACACATGGGGAGGGGACGCCCTCACCTCCCTGTGCTCCTCTTCTCCTCCTCTTCTCCTCCTCTTCCTCACTCTCCTCGCGCCGACGCCCCCTTCTCGCAACCCTCAAAGTTGTCATGGCCAGCCACCTCACCGGTACGCATGCAACTCTCTCATTCCCTGCGCGTGATAGCCCCGACGATGCCGACCGTCGACGCCGGCTGATGCCGCCGATCCCTTCCAGGTACACCCTTCCCTTCTTCTTCCTCTGTTGCCGGGAGGCTGGCAGGAGGTTGTCGACCCCCTTCCGTGCCTCACCCTTCTTATCCTCCCTCTTTTCCCTCTCCCTGAGGGCTTGCCGGGAGGCCGACAGGCAGCCCACAGCCCCTGTCGTGCCCTCCCACTCCCTCTGTTGTCTCGCTGGGAGGAGGACAGAAGGCCGGCGGCCCCTGTCGCTCCCTCTGTGTCCGTCGGAAGGTCGACAGGTGGCCAACGCCCTTGAGGTTTGCCGGAGAGCCGGCAGGGGGGCAGTGGCCCCTGCGACACCTTCCCTCTCCTATGGGTTATCGGAGGGCCGACGGGAGGTCGACAATCCCCCTGTCGCGCCTTCCTCCCTCTCTTTGTGTGCGGGAAGGGTCCGGTAGGTGGCCCCTGTCGCCCCTCCACCTCTCCTTTGGGGCCTGCCTGAGGGTTGGCAGGTGGTCGGTGGACCCGCCGCCCTTGCCCCTCCTCTGTTGCCTGCCAGGGGGTCGGTAGGTGGTAGATGGCTCCTGCCGCCCCTGGTCTCTCTCTCTCTCTCTTTGTTGGACGTCAGAGGTCTGATAGGGGGCTGGCGGCCTCTGTCGCTCCCTCCCCTCTCCCTCGCTTCGATGTTTTCGACCGGCAGGGGCTCTCCCTTGCCACCCTTTTGTTTTCGGCAGACAGGGGCAAGACCCTTGATGCCTCTTTGTTCCGACAGGTAGGGGCGATGCCCCTGCTGCCCTTCTATTCCTGCAAGTAGGGGCAAGGCCCCTACTGCCTCTCTGTTTTTGGCTGGCAGGGGGCTCGCTCCTGCTGCCCTCCTGTTCCAGTAAGCGGGACTGGCACTCCCTGCCTCACTCCCCTTTTAGTGGAACCAAATGGGTTTCCACTTGTGCTATTTGGTAAAACAGTTAGAACATGTAACCACGTTCAAAACCCTTTGGTGTTGAATGCCGGATTGGGATCGACCCCAACTCAGTCGACGCTTGCGATGTGTCGATAATCACGTTTTGTTTGTTTCTAGTTCATACAATGAATTGCGCTCTGGCTCCACGACCCGAGCCCCATATCATCTATACTCGTAGGCGCACGTAGCTACACAACATCCTGAGGTATGAGAAAGTTGCATGAGAATTTTGGATGAATGAAATAAAGTATAAAATTTTTAAAATAGAATAATTTATTTTGCATTCATGCTTACATCTAGAACAATATAACTTGTGATTACCTGTTTTGTGTTTTCTCGTTCCCACTCTTCAAAAATTACATGCTTGATATATACTGTATGGGTAAGCTCATTTCTACAATAATTCCTATTACTGTGTTTTTGTAGTGCTCACTGTTGTGATTGTACTGTAGATGCCTTGTTTGTCATTGCATGATGAATCTTGTTGTCGGCCTCAGGCAAGCCTCATAGGGTGTGCAGGTGCACGTACCACATCTTGTGCCTTTTAGAAAGGTGCAAAATTGTGTACAAGCACTAAAAGCTCGAGAGAAGGTGTTTCCTTGTGCAAGGTTGACTTCTCGAGAACAAAATTCTGCTTATAAAGCTTGTGATCTAGTTATGCGTTGCTAGATGCAACTAATTGTACCTTGAGTCGGTTACTCAAAAGAAATGATTGGATCCACAACGATCTCAAGACCTCTTTAAGATTTCTTATTTCGTAGTATTTGAGCATGCCAAGTATATTACTGACTATAAAATACTGTGATGGGTTATCCATCGAGAAACCCACAAGTTTGCTATCATAACCGAACCTTAAGACATGTACGGTATATATATTACGATAAGAACTATGAGAGGTCATTGAGTACCCTGAAGTGTACAATAAGCACTTTATTAAAATAAATGAAATAATGATGTCGGCCTCCACAGGCCAAATGCTCAAAGAGCAATGCATGTCATGTGTGAACTAAAGGAATTGCAAGATATTAAATGTTTGCCTTCTCATCGTAGTCATACCTTCAGGCATGTATGACCGTACTTTTAGACAAGTACATCACATTGGTGTTACGATGTTTGAATGATGAGGTTGTGGCAACCTCGAAGCGTGTATGTAGCACAAATGCTGAAATCACATAAATGATGACAGCTCACCTTCACAGGCAAGATGCTCGAGTGGGTCTAACAGACCAGAGCATGTAGAATGAGGTTACAGTTAAAAAACCTCCGTCGTACCTATTTGACCTTCACAGTTCATCAAGGGAGATGATGGTACAAAAACTCTGATGGACAGGGCAAAAGACTCGGCTTCCCCAGTCATCGGAGTTAGGAGAATTGGGATTACCATAAATTATCCTAGGTGGTAACTCTCAGGCACTTCTGCAGAAGTTGGATGCATCCTGTAATGAGATGCAAAAAAACAAAGGGTGCGATAAGCACTTACAATGTCCATCAATGGACAAACAAAATGGATGACACCCAAATCCACAAAGGGATAACACAACATAAAAATATAAATGTCTCTTATTGAAAATAGAGAGAGCTCTCAAGAGTGGAAATATACAAAGGGGGTCACCCCTATTTATACAAGAAAAATGAGAGAGGGGGGAGGCCAAGAGGCCTCAAAAGAAGAGCCACATAGGGGGCTCCCCATGGAGTCGTTGGGAGCCCCCAACGGTCACAAATGTGACCGTTGGGGGCCCCATCGACTCCATGGTGGGGCCCCTTATGTGGGTAAAAAAACAAAATAAAAAATAAAAATAAAGTGCAAAAAATAAATATAAAAGAAAGGGAAAATAACAAGTACCCCTATTGGGTACTTATGAAATGACTAAAATACCCCTATTGGGTATATTAAACAATATATATATATATATATATATATATATATATGGATTACATGCATTTTAACACCCTCCCTCAAGCTTTATGGGGATATAACCGAAAGCTTGTTAAGGAGAAACAAAAAACAAGGAGCGGCAAGGGCTTTACGTAAGGTAGTGCTATGGTTCCTCTTAGGTATTCATCACGTACGTAATGGCAGTCCATCTCGATGTGCTTAGTATGCTCATGGAAGGTGTGATTGCTTGCAATATAAATTGCGCATTTGTTGTCACAACACATCTTCGAAGGAGTAGAGATGATAATGCCCATATCACTGAGGAGACTTCTTAGCCATACAAGCTCCATGGTTGTAGTGGTCATAGCACAATATTCCGCTTCTGTTGAGGGCAAAGATATTTTGTACTGCTTCTTGCATCTCCAAGAAATCATAGTCACCTAAGAAAACACAAAAACCCGTAGTTGAGACTCTGTCATTGGGATTTCCTCCCCAATCAGCATCGGTATAAGTAATTAAATTAAGTGACGAAGATGAGGAAAAAAAACTCCCTTAGTTATGGTGTTTTTTATGTATCTGACGATCCTTAAGACTGCACTCATGTCACGGTTATAGGTGCATGTTGAAACTGACTGACAGAGTGGATGGCATGAGCAATGTCTGGCCGAGTGATGGATAAGTAGGTTAGAGACCCAACAAGTTGACGGTAGGGAGTAGGATCCTCGAGAGGTGTTCCATCTTCCAACCTTAACTTCGTATTGATGACTTCAGGGGGTTCTGTCTTCTTATCATCGGAGATACCAGACTTGGAACAAATATCAGCGACGAGTTTCATCTGAGAGAGAATGTACCCTCGAGGAGAGTACGCTACTTCAATTCCTAAAAATATCTTAAGAAACCAAGGTCAGACATGTCAAAATTTTCTTTTAAAACTTTCTTAATATCATTAATTCCTTGCTCATCACTTCCAGTAATGATCATATCATCAACATAAAGTAGTAGAATAACTACCAAAGACCCTGCACTTTTCACAAACAAAGTAGTGTCAGTATAGCATGAACGAAAATTCAAACTTGTAATTACATTACTAAATCTATCATGCCAAGCCTTTGAGGCTTGTTTTAAATCATATAATGCTTTTTTAAGTTTAAAAATTTTATTTTTACCAATGCATACTCCTGGTGGAGGATCCATGTAAACCACTTCATTTAATTCACCATTTAGGAATGCATTCTTAACATCTAGTTGATAGATAGGCCATTTTTTAACTGACGCAACGACGATAAGAGTCCTAACACTAGTCATCCTAGCTACGAGTGCAAAAGTTTCTTCATAGTTTATACCGTATTCTTGAGCGTATCCTTTTGCTACTAATCGGGTTTATAGCGCTCTAATGAACCATCACTTTTAGTTTTAATTTTGAAGACCCATCTACATCCAATCGATCTCTTTTCCAGTGGGTAATGAAGTTATTTCCCAAGTTTTTGCCTTTTCAAGGGCACTAAGCTCTAAGTTCATGGCTTTAACCCATTGAGAAATGTTTTTGGCTTTATTATAATGTGAAGGTTCATGAAATGAGTGTAACGCAATTAGTCACGCTATATACCTTGGAGTTAGAGACTCATAGGAAACAAACCTATTAGGAGGATTGGAGATTCGGCCAGATCTCCTTAAAGAGGTTTCTTCTATGTTGGAACCTTGAGAGTATTTTTCTAAGGCGCTCATTTGAGCTTGTTGACTACGCCTAACATAGGTTTGGATTGGTCTATCACTTTCATTTTCAACATTGTTAAGAGGAATATCCTCTAGGTCATTCAACAACTCATTAGAGATTTCCTCTTCTTGAGGAGTCACATCTTCTTGAGAGAGAAGATCAAATAAGAAAGCATATTCGCTTTCGTCAATATTTTTAGTTTTCACAAAACCATTTTCATTTTCCAAAAATGTTACATCTTTGGATACATAGAGTTTGTTATTTTTAAGGTCAAAACATCTAAAACCCTTTTGATTTTCTCCATATCCTAAGAAAACACATTCAATAGCTTTAGGAGATAATTTGTCTCTTTTATGTGAAAGGACAAAACATTTACACCAAAAAATTCTTAATCTATTGAAATCAAGTGTTCTTTCAAATAGTTTTTCATATGGAGATGTATTTTGTAAGGACGAAGATATCATTATATTTATCAAGTAAGTTGAGGTTAAGGCGGCTTCGGCCCAAAAACTCTTTGGAATTTCCTTGGAAATAAGGAGTGTCCTAGTGGTTTCCATGATGTGTCTATGCTTTCTTTCGGCTAAACCATTTTGTTGAGGAGTCTTAGGACACAATTTTTGATGACAAATTTCATTTATTTCTAAGTAATTTTGAAATTCATTTGATAGATATTCTCCACCTGAATCAGATCTAAGAGTAGAGATATTACTTGAAAATTGATTTTTGACTATCATGTGAAATTTCTTGAAGAAGTCAAAGACTTCAGATTTTAAATTGAGAAAGTAGATCCACGCATACCTAGTGAAGTCATCAATGAAAGTAACGTAATAGGAGTATCCTTGTAACGCCCCAAATTTCAAACTTGCGAACCTTTTCAGAAAAACAAGCAAGAGACTAGAAATATCTCTTTCCTTTAGAGTTTGTTTATGAAATCAGCGGAAGATTTTTCTTTTGTTAAATCAGAAGGCAAGCTGACAACTTTGGGCACATTAGTTAAAAGAACCAAAAATCACAAAATTCGGGTATCCTAAGGAAAATCCGATACAAACCCATAGCGTCCAGGACACGAGCTAAGAGCAGGAAGAAGAAGTTTTGAAGCCATCTTGCAATCGCGCCATCGCCTGTAGTGTACCTAATCATCACCTGTACCCATAGAATGGGTTAGTTTCGCGAAAAACTAGTAGGTGCACAAGAAAGACTACAAGAAACTGAATTAAGTACATTTAATTCAGTATGCTAAGCAGTTTAAAGCAGATATGCAGTTAAACAGGTAAGCAATGCACGACAAGTAAGCGGTGCAAATGGTAAGTAAGCAGTGCAAATGCGTAAGTAATGCAAGCGAGTAAGTAAGCAGTGCAAGCGAGTAAGTAAGCAGTGCGAGCGAGTAAGTTGTTCAAAGCAAGGAAGCAATGCAACTGACAAACGCAGCATACGATTCAATTGATCGTAGGCTGTGAACCACCACGCAACTAGCTTGTTCTCGTTCCTAGAACGAGGTCTCTGCATTGAATCAGTATCAAGAGATCGTTTGTCGCTCTCACGACTTCTAACAAACTCTTTGTCCTGAACAACCTTAATCTATTCCCATCTCTCAAAGCCTTACACAGCCAGCAGTCACCAGTTATGACTCACTAAGGCGTCATACTTTCCCCAAAAAGCCCACCCTTCCGTAAAAGGTCCAAAACATGATCACTAACTGAAATCACTAACGATCTGATCCTCACATCTGAGTCATGTATGTAATCATGCTAAAACAGAAAGTCGAAGCTATAAATTTATAACTGGCTATCTCAAACAATCTTAGAAGAGCATCACAGCTCACCATAACTTTTTATGGTAAGCAAAAACACAAGATCCACGTCGGATCGCTCGGTCCAGGAGATATATGACCTGACAAGGAATTACCGCCCTAGAGGGTATACCTGGTCTTGGACCATACACTTCCTCACAGGAGTTCACCGTCTTTGCGGCTACCCGTTCGTAGACAATGTACATCCTCACAGAGATTCTATCGCTCTAGCCGGATTACCCGATCTGAGAAATGTACAACCTGACAAGGAATTCCGCCCTAGATGGTATACGTGGTCTTGGACCATACACTTCCTCACAGGAGTTCACTGTCTTTGCGGCTACCCGTTCGTGGACAGTGTACATCCTCACAGAGATTCTCCCACTCTAGCCGGGTCACTTGATCTTGATCATACATGCCCCCACAGCGAAACCTTTAGGAAGCCGGTCCCCAACAAATGCCATATCCAATGAAAATCATTGCGATACACGCATCAACACAAATGACAGCTCTCAGGGTCGATAACCACTAATACAAACAACAAGTCAACGTCGAATCACCTGGTCTGGGAAATGTATAACCTCACAAGGAATTCCGCCCTAGATGATATACCTGGTCTTGGACCATACACTTTCTCACAGGAGTTCACCGTCTTTGCGACTACCCATTCGTGGACAGTGTACATCCTCACAGAGAATCTACCACTCTAGTCGGGTCACCTGGTTTTGATTATACACGTCCTCGCAGATAATCCTTTAGAGATCAGGTCCTCAACAGATATCATACTCAGTGATACACGCATCTATACAATCGACTGCTCCGAACAGTTGATCGCTCTTGGGATCAGTAGCCACAATATGGGCACAAGCATGTATATCAGCAATATGCATTGTATCACTCCACACAGAAACATATAATCCTACGCATTGTGTTATTGCCACGAGAAACATTACAATCCTCAAATAGGACATCAAAGCATGTGTAAACGACACATGAGAACACACATATATGACAATCCAGTTGATTCTATGGGCGAAGAGTAACTAACTCTACCCGTCAGCCAAACAAAACAACTGAATAAGATGAGCACTCATAACAATGCTCATAAAATATACAATTATCATCAAATGGCTCAGTTCATCAACAAGTAATTAAATTAATCGTAAGACATAAACCATTGCATCGCAAGCCATTTATAAGCAATCATACGACAACAGTTATATCACAATATGTAAGCAGCTTATAAGACAAGCGGTCACATCAATCCTAGTTGCCACCAGTTCGTAGATTACGAGTTGTATGCAATCATATCAATTATAAGAGATGCAAGCCAACAAGTGCTACGCTACAATAATCACCAAACAGTTCGATCAAGGGATAAAGCAAGTCACATGCTAATATATAGCAACTGGCATAATGCTATTATTATAAGCATTTAACTAGTATGAGAAGCTCCTTATTACTCCGCAAAGAACTGCGTAAGCAGTTTAACCAACTAGAGTAATGCCTTGACAGACGTGCATAGCTCAATGAGTAACATACTGAACTACCGAGCAAACAAGTAATCGACCAGTGTGAACACACTTTATGTTTCAATATTACTGGCCTGCGGGTACGCGCAGGCAAAACGTAGAAACAACTAAGACTAGTTTGGGCGTCTGTTATTCTATGTATTTTCAATAACCCGAATAGCTAGTTGAGTCCGCTCCAAAGGGGACGGCTTTAGCCGAGAGAGGATTTCCCAGAGGCTGAAAAGCAGTGCCACAGATGCATCCAACTTCTGCAGAAGTGTTGAGCTAACTAATGTAGCCCCTTTCCCCTTAACTCCAATGACTGGGGAGGCCGGATCAACTGCTCGTAGGGTGATTGTTAACAACCTGTCCATTGTCCTCTCCCTTGACAGACAACAAGAAGCGAACAAGTACATTAGAGATTGCTTAACTAACAACCCATTCTATGCTGTGGTCTTTAACCCACTCGAGCATCTTGCCTGTGAAGGCGAATGTGAGGCCATTTATGTGATTACATCATTGTGCATTTAGCACTGTTCGAGGTCGCACAATCGTCTCATCCGATCATCGCAGTACTAGACGTGTCGTGCACGACTACAAGTACTCTAAGATGAAGGGGGTATAGCTCCTCAATAGAAGCCTCAATAGGAGTGTTTCACAAAGATATAAAGTTTATCAACTTTACTTTATCTTTTAAAACAACAGTACCTTGTGCCAACATTATGCATATGATTATCTCGAATCTCATCCGCTATCAGGGTATCTACATGTCTCGTATGACTCGATACCGGCCTCGATAGATGGGATACAGGTTTCTCAACAGAAAACCCTCTAAGAAGTTTGCTCGAACCCCCAATTTAGGATCACCCGAGATATGCCAAAAAGGCGAGCAGAACCAGCCAATCACATCCTTCCAAATGCTTCGATTTGGGACAGTCTTTGATGCTTTTGCGCAACTCCCTAAAATCTCAAGTCGACTCTACAGGACTTCGCATACGAAGAGCCAGGATCCTTGTGAGGTATCCCTCTCCTTAGACGAAGGTGTATCGCCAGCTCCTGACTGAACTCTTGTCGCAAGAGGGAGTGATAGATGTCTCTTGCATCGTCCACAAGGATGCCTCAAATGCGTATGCAATGAGCGAGAACCTGAGTGTCATCTGCAATAGCAAGGCAGTAACAACACATATGCAAAAGCAAGAGGCTGCGTGACGGCAAAGTAAAGACTGTAAGCAGGAGTGCAACGCAAAACCTTTGCGCGGTGCGCGACGGTAAAGTAAAGACCGTAAGCAAGAGTGCAACACAAAACTTTTGCGCGATGCACGACGGCAAAGTAAAGGACAAGGATCGCGAAACCTCGTCATTGAGTTAAATGCATACTCGTATAAATATATATATATTTCTCTATATATATATTTATTTAATGACCCCTTTTTAGTTAATTGAATTTAATTCTATTGTCCAAGTTTTCCGTGCAATCTTTCCCTATCTTGAGAGGTGATTGTCCTCGTATGCCAGCTGCGTAGGTAAGCACGAGCTCAAGCCATGAAGAGCGAGCAGGATCCACCGTTCAACCTGTGATGCTAAAAAGGTTAGCATGCCAAAATACAAATAAGAAGTGGGTCCGGTAAGACCTGCAGCAGTACCAGACCCCGATACGAGGGTAGGCAGGGTGCTCAACTCCCTGCAGAATGCAGAAGAGCAACAGAGGCAACAAGATCAAGGCAGAGGGGCGAAACCCCCTACTGGAAAACAAACAAGGTGCAGGGGGCAACGGTCCCCGCCAACCTTGAAGAAATGTGAGGCAAGGTCCAATGACCCTTACTGCCGAAGAACAGATGCAGGCAACAGGGGGCGTCACCCCTGTCAACAAAGGACAGGCAAGGCTCCAACCCCTGCCGACCTACCAGAAACGGCAGGCAGGGGCTTTAGCCCCTGCTGATTCAAAAATTTCAGGCGACATGGTCGATGCCCCTATCGTCCTGTCAAAAGATGTTAGGTAGGGGCCACAGCCCCTATCGGCCAAAGGTGTGTGAGAGAGAGAGAGAGAGAGAGAGAGAGAGAGAGAGAGAGAGAGAGAGAGAGAGAGAGAGAGAGGTTGGAAACCCCTGTCAGTCGATCAACAACAGGCGGCAGGGGGGCATCACCCCCTGCCAACCAGTCGGACATAGGCGACATGAGGTGTCGCCCCTACCAGCCTGCCGACTGAAAAGGAGGAGAGAAGAAGAAGACGATGGTGCAGGGAGGGGGGCTTGACCCCTCCCCTGACCAAAAGAGGCAGCAGGGTGGGCTCGACCCTCCCCTGCCGTCAAAGGTAGCAGGGAGGGCACGACCCTCCCCTGCCGTCATGAGACGCTGGGAGCAGGGAGGAGGGGCTCGACCCCTCCCCTGCCGGAAGAACCATGAAGAGGCAAGGGCTCTGCCCCAGCCGAGAAATCCACAAAAGGTAAGGAGGCGGAAGCCCCTACCGAAAAGGTGGGCCGACACAGGGAGCTCCGCTCCCTGCCGGCAAAACAAGAGGGACAGGGGGCGGAGCCCCCTGCCGATGAATGGCGACGACAGGGGGCTCTGCCCCCCTGTCAGTTGACCCAAAGAGAGAGGCAGGGGGGGGGGGGGAGAGTCCCCCTGCTGACGACAGGGGGCTCAACCCCCCCCGCCCCCCCTGTCGGTCGATTTTGAGAAAGGCAGGGGGTAACCCCCTGCCGATGAGAGGCGACGGCAGGGGGCTCTGCCCCCTCTGTCGGTCGACCCCTCACCGAGCAGAAGTGGAAGAGGAGGCGGAAGGAAGAGAAAAGAGGAGAGGTGGATGCGTACCTGGGGTCGCCGGAGCAGAAGGCGGTGGGTCACCGACGCCTTCGCAACAGAGAGAGGGAAGGAGATGGCTGACATCGGCGGCGTCAGAGGGAGGTCGCAGGTGGCAGCGACGTCGAAGGGAAGAGAGAATGAGAGCAGGAGAAGGGAATCGGGAGAGAGACGATGAGGGGGGGGGGGGGTCGTGTTTGAAACCCCATGCCTCGCTGTCTATAGAAGACCCGAGGGAGGCAGTGCCTCAATTGGGTCCGGGTCCGAATCCGACCCGAATCCAAGCTAATAAATTTTTTTTCGTTTATTACAATCCTTCTTTAGACATGACCGGAGAAGGACCCCAAACGTCCGAATGGACTAACTCAAATGGTCTTTTGGACACAAAAGTTTGATTTGGAAAAGAAGTGTATTTCATTTTTCCAAAAATACAATTCTTGCAAACAAAATGTTTCTCATTACAAAATTTCTTTCCAAATGGAAACAAGTACATTTTTGAGAAACTTGGATGTCCAAGTCTTTGATGCTAAATTTCAATATTTTTATCTTGGACATGGTTACAAAAAATAGTTAGTGGGAAGTTTCAAGTTGCTCATGTAATAGAGATCTTCCCTCCTATGGCCTTGCCCAATCTTCTTCCCGGACCGGAGATCCTATATAGAGCAATCCTTAGTTGAGAAGGAGATTTCACATCCATGATCACATATTTGAGCAACAGAGAGGAGATTTAAATTAAGTTGAGGTACCACTCTCACGTTTGGCATAAAGAAATCTTTGGAAAAATTTAAAGTTCCAAAACTTTTTACTTGTAAAGATGTACCGTAGGCAGTTGAAACATAGAAGTTTTTAGAGTTATTACACAAATCGGAAAGTTCATTTTCAAGAGGGGTCATATGAAAGGAAGTTCCAGAATCAAGGATCCAAGAAGACATACCTAGAGGAGAGGAAGAAGCTATGGCGGCACCTGAGGTTGATGGTATCTTGAGTAGAGTTTGTAGTGCTTCCGATAGTTGAGCAAGAGAAAATGATTCCTTTCCTTTGATAGTTTCCTCCTTCTTTTGAGTAGCTTCTTCAACGGAGGCAACCTTATTCTTAGGTGCTTCATTCAACTTAGGGCAATTAGGTCTTATATGACCCGGTTCTTGGCAATGATGGCAAATGGCTTTTCTATAGTTGCCATTATAATTATTTTGCCTCCCAAAGTGTGGAGGCTTATAGGCTTTCACATGGTTGCCGGGTTTAGATGTGACCAAAACGTCATCTCCTCCTTTAATCATGCCAAAACGAGTTTCTTCTTGGCATATTTCGGTTATGACATCTTCCAAAGGAAGAGGCTTAGATCTATGAAGAAGGGAAGATCTAACTTGTTCATATTCGGGCCTAAGCCCATGTAGAAATTGGAAAAAGTGTTCTTTTTCCATTTGTTCTCTTCTTAGTTCTACATTCACACTAGAAACCCACTTTGGTTCTAGTAAAGATAGCTCATCCCATAAGAGTCCAAAAGTGCTATAAGTAATCCCTTACACTCATTTCTCCTTGCTTGATAATCTGAATTTTTTCTTGGAGGAAGAATTGACGAGCAAGGTCTTTTTGAGTAAACATACCTTTCATAAAGAACCATGCTTCATTCGTCATCCGAAATTTAACAATGTTGGTGCAAATTTTGAGCTCCACAATGTTCCAATCCAGAATCTTTGCATGCTTACTTTCCCAATCTTCTACTTTAGATTGGTGATCTTCAATGGCCTTCATGCGGGCATTTCCTTCAAAAGCTTTTTCTTGATCACCATCCATCTTGGTGAGTTGGAGTTGTGGTTTCGGAATGGTGCCCATAACGTATCCCCAAAGTTTTTTACATTTGAGGTTGTTCTCCATGGCGGCGGCCCACATCATATAGTTGGAGCCATTAAGCTTGAAGGAGAGATCAATCTTTTGTTCCCCTTCCATTTAATCTCTCACAAGAAAACAAACAAAGAGAGATACAAAAAGAAAAACAATATATAACTACTCAACTAGCTATATTAAGAATCAAGAGCATACACAAGGCTCTGATACCATGTAATGAGATATGCGAAAAAACAAAAGGTGCGATAAGCACTTACAATGTCCACCAATGGACAAACAAAAGGGATGACACCCAAATCCACAAAGGGATAACACAACATAAAAATATAAATATCTCTTATTGAAAAGAGAGAGAGCTCTCAAGAGTGAAAATATACAAAGGGGGTCACCCCTATTTATACAAGAAAAATGAGAGAGGGGGGAGGCCAAGAGGCCTCAAAAGAAGAGCCACATAGGGGGCTCCCCATGGAGTCATTGGGAGCCCCCAACGGTCACAAATGTGACCGTTGGGGGCCCCATCGACTCCATGGTGGGGCCCTTTATGTGGGTAAAAAACAAAATAAAAAAGAAAAATAAAGTGCAAAAAATAAATATAAAAGAAAGGGAAAATAACAAGTACCCCTATTGGGTACTTGTGAAATAACTAAAATATCCCTATTGGGTATATTAGACAATATATATATATATATATATATATATATGTATATATATATGTATATATATGGATTACATGTATTTTAACACATCCATGGGCCACGAATGCCTTTGGGGATTTACTCTCTTGGTCACTGACTGTTCCCTTAGGAGCGGACTCAGTCAACTATTCGGGTTAATAAAAAACACCTGACATAATAAACTTTCGGATCAGTCTCAACTGTTTCTACGTTTCGTGTCTGTGCGTATTCACATGCCAATTAATATCAGAACTTAAAGAATATCCCTTTTATAATAAGTTGTAGATGATTGAAATTTATACTACTTGAAATTTTGTTGTTATATCTATTTCAAGACAATAGATCTTTGCATAGTTTGCATATGTGGCACCTGCTAGAATAAATTACATTGTACTTGTTGCTTCTAATATAATAAATTGCTTATCTCATGAATGTCTTCCTTTATTTTATTCTACATTTTCTATTCGTACACCTACTAGTTTGTTATTAAACTGACCCATTTCATGGGTAGGTGATGAGTAGGACTTCACAGGCGGATGGCGCGATGCAACATGGCTCAAGATTGTCCTTCTTTCTGCTGGCGTCTTGGCTCTGAGTTGAGTTTTTCTTTAGGTTATTGGATAGTGGGAAAATGCTCATTTTGTAATAAACTACAGATTTCATTAATAATCTATTGTTTCATTTTCTTACTTTCTTTGAGTAGTTGTTTCATGTGAAATGATGATTTTACAACGTACCCAGAATTTGGTAACTTGTGCTCCATTCCAAATGTCTTCCGCTGTCAATTTTTAAAGTAAAGAAAGAAAACTTTAATCTTTGAAAGGTTTTTCGTCAATGTTTTCGAAATCACAAGTTGAAATTTTGGGGCGTTACAACTTGGTATCAAAGCCAGATCAGAAAGAGGTGAATCTTGACCATTGAGCATCCCATCGCGCTGTAAGTCTTTGATATTTTATAGCATGTTTAAATTAAATTGTATTCTTGCTTCTATTAGTATGGTCCGAAAGATGGATTCGTTCATTGTTCCTAGTGGTAGTCACGGTAGGCGCACATAGGTTGCATGGCCGTTCTAAAAGGGAGAGAGGCCCTTTCATGGAAGGGGTGGACATTGGATGTTCGAGGCTGGCTACTGGGCTAACCGCCCATCTTTACGGATGTTCAGGGCTTTCCACTACCGGCTGCCTACCATATACCCTTGGTAGCGACATGAGCAGAAGTTTATGCCCGAGAGGATAGACCCTACGAGGAGTCACCTCCCTTCACCCTTAAGCGCAGATTCAGATGCATAAGCAATAGAAGGGAATATCTTAGGCAGTATTCTAGCCGTCCCTGAGTGGAGGTAGCATCTGCCAAGTTTTGATGGAATCTGCAAACTCCTTTATTGTTTCTGAATAAAATATTTTTGCTTATGTACCATCATTGTTGGATTTGGAAATGAACGACTTTCTTAATAAAGACTTATATTTTTCTTGTGTTTTCACGACTTATTGAACCTTACTCTTGATTACTTTTCAAGGATGACGGGAAGCACGAGCAACAACATGGCTGATAAGTTGCGCGAGCAGAGGGGATTCATGATGGATACCCTCAACTCCCTGGCAGAGGCGATTCAAAGTCAGGTTCACCCACAACAGGATCTGGTTTTTCTTACTGGGAGTACACCAACCACCACTTACGAAAAATTCCTGAAGCTCGACCCTCCAACCTTCTCTGGAAAGGTTGACCCTGACATGGCAGAGAGTTGGGTCAAGGAGGTGGAATGAGTGTTTCAAATTTTGTCCGTCCCTGACGCTAAGAAGACGATGTTTAGGTCCTTTCGACTTTATGATGACGCTCGTGAATGGTGGGACACTACTCAGGAAGTGCGATTCCCGGGTGCTGAAGTGATTCCTTGGGAGGCCTTCCGAAGGGCTTTCTTAGAAAACTACTTCTCTCTTCATGCGAGGGAAAAGAAGGTGGAATTTCTGGAGTTATATCAAGGCAACTTAAGTTTGAGCGAGTACATCGCCAAATTTCAACGGTTGGAACGTTATTGTCCCAACCTGTTCAAGGATGACCATGAGCGGGCTGAGAAGTTCATTCGTGGTTTGAAGGAAGGACTCAAGCATCGGGTCCTCACTAGTATGCCTGTGACTTTCTCTACGGCTATAGCGGTAGCCAACCTACTGAACGAGGATTGGGAGCATTCGGAGAGCGCTCAGGCGAAGAAGCCACCTGCAACAGGTGGTGATTAGAAGAGGACCCACTTTGGCGGCCCAGAGCAGCGACCACCATTACATATGAAGACCAAAAGAGGAAAAAAGCAATTTCCTCTAGCAAAACGCCAACAACAACAGGGTCACCCCCCGCCCAGGCAACCTTCTGGAGATAGCTGCCCCAAGTGCAAGAGGCCCCATGGCGGAGAGCCCTGTCCGTGGGACATTGGCGGATGTCTGTATTGTGGCAAGTTGGGCCACTTTATACATGACTATCGCAAGAAAGTAGCAGATGACCTCAAGCGAACTGGCAACATACCTCAGCCGCCTCGACCACCTCAACAGTAGCAACATCGGGCACAATCAAGCGGTGTCAAGGAGTTGGGTCAAGTTTATGCAACCACAGTCGAGCAATTGACAAAAGGGGATCTCGTGCAAGGTACCATTCTTGTTGCTGGTCAAGCAACTTTTGCACTTTTTGATTGTGGTGCCACACACTCGTTTGTTTCAGAAAAAATTATAGAACAATTGCATATAACTGTAAAACCACTTGACAATGTTTTAGATGTGTATAACCCTATTGGGAAGAACACGATTTGCGCCACATACATACCTGAGCTGGATGTAGTCGTGACAGAGCGACACTTGCCTGTTTGTGCCATCCTGCTTGAGATGACAAAATTTGACATCATCCTAGGCATGGATTGGTTGCACAGGTATTATGCCAAGATCTTTTACAGTGATGGCAAGATCGTTTTATCCCCGCCAGGTTTTCCAAGAGTAGAATTCAAAATTCTCAAACCTGTGCGAGCAAGTCCGATGATCTCAGTGCTAAAGACGCACAACTACTTGCGGAAGGGATGCACTGCCTTTCTAGTTAGTGTCATCTAATCAGATCTGATGCCTATTTCCATCAGTGAGCTGGATGTTGTTCGCGATTATCCCAACGTGTTTCCCAAGAGGTAGAATTCAATATTGAATTGCTACCAGGTACGACGCCAATCTCCAAAGCACCATACAGAATGACGTCATCTGAGCTTAATAAGCTCAAAAAGCAGTTGCAGGAGCTGTTGGATCAGGGATTCATTCGCTCCAGCGTATCTCCCTGGGGAGCTCCAGTACTATTCATGAAGAAGAAGGACAAGACCTTGCGATTGTGCATCGACTATCGAATGCTCAATCAGGCCACGATAAAGAATAAGTACCCATTATCGCGTATCAAAGACTTATTCGATCAGTTACAAAAGGTTAATTTTTTCTCGAAAAATCGACCTTAGGTCTGGATACCATCAACTCATAATTAAGAATGATAATATTCCTAAAACTGCTTTTCAGATGAGATACGAGCATTATGAGTTCACGGTCATGCCTTTCGAACTCACCAATGCCCCCGCAACTTTCATGAACTTAATGAATAGGGTGTTCAAGCCATTTTTAGACACCTTCATGATCGTATTCATCGACAACATCGTGGTGTACTCAGAAAGTCGAGAACATAGGGAACACCTAATCATTGTGTCAGAGACCCTGCGAAAAAAACATTTGTATGTCAAGTTCTCTAAATATGAATTCTGGCTCGAAGAAGTTATGTTTTGGGGACACGTTATTTCTAAGGAAGGAGTGTCCGTGGACCCTGCAAAGGTTGAGGCTATACTCAATTGGCAGCAACCGAAGAACGCACGTGATATCAGGAGTTTCCTTAAATTAGCTGGATACTATAGAAGATTTATCCAGGATTTTTCTAAGATTGTGTTACCCCTGACGAAGTTGCTGAAGAAAGAGGCTAGATTCATATGGGACGAGAAGTGCGAGGCAAATTTTCAGTTATTGAAGGAGCGACTTACCAGTGCTCTTGTTTTGGCCTTACTTTTTGGTAAAGGCGGATTCATGATTTATACTGATGCCTTTTGGTCAAGCTTAGGGGTCGTGCTGATGCAGAATGGGAAAGTGATCGCTTACGCCTCTCGGCAACTTAAAATTCACGAGAAGAACTACCCAACTCATGATTTAGAGTTAGCTGCGGCTGTGTTCGCCTTGAAGATATGGCAACACTACTTGTATGAGGAGAAGTTCAAGGCTTTCACCGATCATAAGAGCCTTACGTATCTATTTTCGCAGAAGGAATTGAACATGAGACAACGACGTTGGCTTGAATTCCTCAAGAATTACAACTTCACCCTCTCCTACCACCCAGGAAAGGCGAATGTTGTGGCTGACGCCCTCAGCCACAATGCACCTGAAGTTTCGATTAACGCCTTATTTGTTGGATGGAAGTTGGTCGAAGACCTAGCCTCTTAGGAACCTTTCGCAATCACGCAAGGTTCAATCGGTTTATCCCATCTTGTTGCTCAACTTGAGCTACTGGCTAGGATCATCAATGGACAAAAGACAGATGCGCGCTACGAGAAGCTGAAGGCTCAAGCGATGCTGGCATATACACCTTTTCATCTGAAGGAGGATGAAAGTATAAGGCTGAAGGAGCACCTTTGGGTTCTAGATGACCCGGTCTTGATGAACGAAATTCTTGCGGAAGCCCACAAGTCTAGATACACTATTCATCCTGGTGGCACAAAGATGTTCAGAACCTACAACAGAGTTATTGGTGGAATGGTATGAAGCGAGACGTCACTGAGTATGTCTCAAAATGTTTGACGTGCTAGCAGATCAAGATCGAGCATCAGAGACCCGGTGGAGTCATGCCACATATAGAGATCCCTCTATGAAAGTAGGAAGATGTCGGTCTACCAAGGACACAGAAGAAGCATGCCGTGATTTGGGTGATCGTCAATAGACTCACCAAGTCTGCTCGCTTCCTACCTATCTGTCTCAACCAGTCGTTGGATAGTCTCGTTGATCTCTATGTTAGAGAGATTGTGAGACTCCATAGTGTTTCGGTCTCGATTATCTCTGATTGTGATCCTAGATTCACTTTGAGGTTTTGGGGGCATCTTCTTCAACTAGCTTTGGGCACAAAGCTGAAGTTCAGTACTGCATTTCACTCTCAGATTGACGGGCAGTCTGAGCGTACAATTCAGACCATGGAGGACATGCTCTGAGCCTGTACGATGGACTGGAAGGGAGAGTGGGATTCCCACACCAGTCTAGCAAAATTCACGTATAACAATAGTTATCATGCTAATATCAGTATGGCTCCTTATGAAGCTTTGTACGGGAGGCCTTGCCGATCACCTGTCTACTGGGATGAGGTCGGTGAACGAAGGCTGGAGGAATGATTTAGGAACGACTCTGTACCGCTCGGAGTCGGCAGAAGAGCTATGCAGATAGACGTCGACGAGAGCTTACCTTCGTAATTGAGGAGATGGTTTTCGTTAAGGTATCTCCAACGAAGAGTGTATTTCGGTTCGGAAAAAAGAGAAAGCTAAGTCCTAGATACGACGGTCTGTTCAAAATCCTGAAGCGAATTGGAGAAGCAGCCTATCGCGTGGCGTTACCTCCTCAGTACGCTCAGATCCATAATGTTTTTCACGTATCCTTACTGAGAAAGCACATTCACGACCTGTCACACATCATTCATTACGATGATATGGACATTCGATGGGACTTGACATTCGAAGAAAGACCAGTGGAGATCGTCGATCGTCGTGAACAAGTATTGAGACCGAAGACCAGTTTTTTTCTAAAAGTTCGGTGGCAACATCATGGAATTCACGAATGTACTTAAAAACCTGAGAACGATATCAGAGAAAAATACCCTAACCTGTATCTTGATTCTTGAATGCAAAAAGTATTTCGTGGACGAAATTCTTTTAAGAGGGGTAGGATGTAAAACCCGCAAAAAAAAAGTTTTCAGACCCGGGTTTGGGTCGGACCCGACTCGGGCCATTTAGGGTTGTAAAACCCGACGCAAGGGCGAGGGTTTTTAAGAAAAACCCTCTCCCCTGTGCGCCACACCCTGCCTGTGCGTTTCCCTCCCTCCCACTGCAATAACGGAAAACCCTTTGGGGTTTCTTGAATCGGCGCCTCCCCCGTGCCTTTAAGAGCACGCATGGGGAGGGGACACCCTCACCTCCATGTGCTCCTCTTCTCTTCCTCTTTCTTGCTCTCCTCGTGCTGGTGCCCCCTTCTCGCAAGCCTCAAAGTTGTCGTGTCCGGCCACCTCACCGGTACGCTTGCAACTCTCTCATTCCCTGCGCGCGATACCCTCGACGCCGTCGCTGATCCCTCCCAGATATGCCCTTCTCTCCCCTTCTTCTTCCTTTGTTGCTGGGAGGCCGACAAGAGGCTGTCGGTCCCCTGTCGTGCCTCTTCCTTCTTCTCCTCCCTCTTTCCCCTCTCCCTAAGGGCTTGTCGTGAGGCCGACAGGCGGCCCACATCCCCTGCCATGCCCTCCCACTCCCTCTGTTGTCTCGCTGGGAGGACGACAGGAGGTCGGCGGCCCCTGCTGCGCCCTCCCGCTCCCTCTATGTCTGTCGAAGGGCTGACAGGTGGTCGAGCCCCCCCCCCCCCCCCCCTTCTCTTGAGGTTTGTCGGAGAGCCAACAGGGGGCCAGTGGCACCTTCCCTCTCCTATGGGTTATCAGAGGGCCGACAGGAGGTCGATAATCCCCCTGTCGCACCTTCCTCCCTCTCTGTGTGTGCGGGAAGGGTCCGGCAGGTGGCCCCTGCCACCCCTCCCCCTCTCCTTTGGGGCATGTCTGAGGGTCGGCGGCCCCTGCCGCCCTTGCCCCTCCTCTGTTGCCTGCCAAGGGGTCAACAGGTGGCTGGTGACTCCTGTCGCCCCTGGTCTCTCTCTCTCTCTCTCTGTTGGACGTTGGAGGTCTGACAGGGGGGCTGGCGGCCTCTGCCGCTCCCTCCCCTCTCCCTCGCTTCGATGTTTTCGACCGGCAGGGGCTCACCCCTGCCACCCCCTTTTGTTTCTGGCAAGCAGGGGCAAGACCCCTGCTGCTTCGCTGTTCCGACAGGTAGGGGTGATGCACCTGCTGCCTCTCTGTTTTTGGCTGGCAGGGGGCTCGCCCCTGCCGCCCTCCTGTTCCAGCAAGCGGGATTGACACTCCCTGCTTGACTCCCCTTTTAGTGGAACCAAATGGGTTTTCGTTTGTGCTGTTTGGTAAAGCGGTTAGAGCACGTAATCACGTCCAAAACCCTTTGGTGTTGAATGTCGGATTGGGATCGACCCCAACTCAGCCAATGCTTGCAATGCATCGATAATCACATTTTGTTTGTTTCCAGTTCGTACGACGAATCACGCTCTGGCTCCGCGGCCTGAGCCCCATATCATCTATACTCGTAGGCGCACACAGCTACACAACTGTTAAATTATGTAAATCAAACTTGTTATTTTCGTATATATATATTATATATATATATATATAAGGTAATACATATACATATTATATATATATACCTATTATATATATTTCTATCTTTAGTCTTAGGGGTAGTTTAGGCATTTTACACATATTCTTTTTCGTGAATATGTTTTGTATTTTCTTTTTTTATTTTTATTTTAATAAAGCTCTTGTACTCACCTTGGGAGGGGGCCAACACACTAGTCGTTGGACCCCTCAAACAGTCACATTTGTGACCGTTGGAGGGGCGTCAACGACTATGTGGAGCCCCTTCCAAGGTCTCCTTATGCCCTATAAATATGGGCACTCTCTCTTGTATTCTCTCAAGGTTTTTCGGGATTATTGCCCAACCTTTTATTGTTTATGAAACTTATGAGTGCATTTGCACATTTGTGATTTCGTGCTTTTGTGCTTATGTGCACAAGTGTTCCAAGTGTTCTTGGTGTGCGTATGTTCACACATTTATTATCAAGAATATTGTTCTATCGATTACAGTATCTTGTTGAAGATACTTTTACATGGTATTAGAGCCTCGTTGAAGAAGAAGAATTGTGATTCTCCTCCGTTTGAGTACCTCGAAAAGCGTGTCTTCAAGCTTTTTGAGATTGAAGTGGATCATCTTCTTCGAGCAATATTTTAGAAGCCTCTTTTATCAAGAAAGACGTGAAAAATACTTGAGGTACATATTATTTCTTGTCTTCTTTCCTCTCTAATGGGCGAAAAAGACTCTCATTTCTCTCTCGGGTTTAAGCTTAATGGCTCAAACTATCATGTTTGGGCCGGTAATATGGAAACCCATATTAAAGGAAAGGGGCTTTGGGGTTATATTCATGGATCAATACCGGAACCGGAATCCAAAATCACCATCATTGAAGGAGGGGATATTAAGATCCTTGAAGGGGATGAAACTCAAAAGGCTCTTGAAGAATATTCTAAAAAGCATGATGATTGGGAAATGAAGAACTTCAAAATCTTATCTTAGATTTTTTCATCCGTTGAGACCACGATAAACGCCAATATCATCAAATTTAAAAAAGCTTCCGAAGCTTGGTTGTATCTTGAGAGAATGCACACTTCAAGAGACTTATCTCATAAGTACTTTCTCCAAAAGAGGGCTTTGACCCTCCAACAAAATGAAATGACCATTCGGGAGTACTTTGCCGAATTATCCTCTATTTGGGACGAGCTTGCCGTCCTTGAACCAAAATGGAGTGGAGAAGCAATCGAATTAAGGCACAAACAACTTGAGGAAGACCGATTCTTCAATTTTCTAAATGGGCTTAGACCCGAATTTGAACAAGTTTGGTCCTCTCTTCTCTCTGCTTTCACATCTCCCTCACTTGAAGATGTAATCACCAAGCTAAGTGGTGAAGAAACCCGTATGAGGATTAGCAAGAATAATCCTAGCATTCTTGTTACCTCTTTTACTCAAGAAGATGGTGAAATGGTCAATGTTGTGTCAAGACCGGGGAATAATGTGAAGACCTATAGACCTCCTCATTTCAAGAACCAAGGTCAAGGATGAAATGATCGGTATGGCAAAAGAGACTATAACAAATTGAATTGCCACTTTTGTAAAGAACCAGGACATATCAAACCTATGTGTCCTAAATGGAAGAAATTAATTACAACGGCTATGGCATCCCAAGCAGAATAACGACCTTCATCATCAAGTGAGTCTCTTTCCCTTCAACAAATCGTAGAAGCATTGCAACCTCTTCTCAAGGGAAGCATTTCCGAAGCGGCCATGTCATCTTCTTCCCCCGGTAAGACATCTTGACTTTTAGATTCCGGGGCATCCTTTCACATGACCCCAAGCACTTGCTCTCTTTCAAATTTTTCTAAAAATTCTCTTCCATCCTTTGTCTCAACCGCGGATGGTACACCTCTTGAGATTAAAGGAATAAGAAATTTTGAAAGACAAGACTTCTTTGTTCCAAAAATTCATCTTAATCTAAATCTTCTTTCCGTCTCCCAACTCTCGGACCATGGTTGCGATATAAAATTCTCTTCTAATAAATGTTGGATACAGGATAGCGAGTCCGAGAGATTGATTGGGGAATGCTCTAGAAGAGGAGACCTCTACTACGTTGATTTTCTTTAAGTTCCCAAGAGTTAATTTTGTAATGTTGTTCAAAACAAAGATATTCATGTATGGCATAAGAGATTGGGTCATCCCAATATTGTTAAAATCTCCTATTTTCCTTTTATTAAACATCTTTGTAAAAGTGATTTTCTATGTAATGAATGTATTCTTGGAAAAATGAAAAGTTTGCCTTTTCCTTAAAGATCCATGTTTACAACAAAACCATTTGAAATTGTCCATTCCGATGTATGGGGTCCGACTCCTGTAATGTCAAAAGGAGGATTTTCATACTATGTGATTTTTGTGGATGACTACACTAGGTTTTGTTGGATCTATTTTCTTAAATTTAAAAGTTTTCATATGATGATTTTAAATCAATTTAATGGATGCCTAAAAATCCTTAGGTCCGACTCTGGAGGAGAATACCTCTCAAATGAATTCAAAAGTTACCTTGAAAATTTTGGTATTCTTCACCAAAAATCTTGTATGAAAACCCCCCAACAAAATGGGTTAGCCGAACGAAAGCATAGGCACATCATTGAAACAACTAGGACTTTACTCATTTCACAAAACATTCCAAAGAATCTTTGGGTTGAGGCAACCCTTACCTCTGTCTATCTCATAAACAGACTTCCATCGAAAAATTTAAGCAAAAATTCTCTCTTTGAAAAATTATACGAAAAGGAACCTGATTATAGCAGGTTAAGGGTCTTTGAGTGTAAATGTTTTATCCTTATTGATAGGAATGACAAACTTTCTCCTAAGGCCATTCCTTGTGCCTTTCTTGGCTATTCTGAAACCCAAAGGGTTTTCGTTGTTATGATGTCAAAAGTGATAAACTGTATGTTTTCAGAAATGTGAGTTTTTTGGAAAATCTTAGTGGATTCGAACATTGTGAATCTTATAATGAGAATGTGAATTATTCTTTTCTATTTGATTTACTAAATAAAGACGATGACACTAGTGATGATGAGTCAAATCAAAGTAACTCAAATGAATTTGAAACTGAGGAAAACATCCCCTTGCTCCCTTCATCACATCAACATATTGATGAAAGATTACCTAGAGACCCTATCACCTATACTCATAGAGATCAAAACAACTTTAGAAGTGCTCTTGAAAGATATGATGATGCGAGTCCAAGTGCTCCTCAGAGCGAAGTGATCCCTCGTAGAACCGAAAGAAGTAGAAAGACTCCTTCTAGGTTCATTTCCTATGACTCTTTTTCACCTAAATATAGGGTCTGTCTTAGTGCCATCCACTCTTATATAGAACCTAGAAATTTCGAAGAAGCACAAAAGTGCCCTAAATGAATTAGTGCAAATGAACAATGAACTTGAAGCTCTCAGAAAAGCCAAAACTTGGGAGTTTCAAAATCTTCCTAAAGGTAAGAAAACAATAGGGTACATATGGGTTTTCAAAGTAAAGACTAAAAGTGATGGATCCCTTGAAAGATATAAAACTCGATTGGTTGCAAAAGGATATAGTCAAAAGTATGGTATTGACTATGAAGAAACTTTTGCTCCTGTAGCCCGTATGGTCACTGTCCGATGTCTTATAACCGTTGCTTCTATCAACAAGTGGAACATCTATCAAATGGATGTTAAAAATGCTTTTTTAAATGACAATTTAAACGAAGAAGTTTATATGGATGCTCCACCTGGAATGGAGACTCCCAAGGGAAAAGTGTTTCGCCTTCAAAAAGCACTTTATGGTCTAAAACAAGCCCCCAAGGCTTGGTATGATAGGTTTAACTCTGTAATGATTGAAAATGGTTTTTCCTCTTGCTTTACTGACACTGCTCTATTTGTTAGAAAATCCAATGCAGGGATTGTGATTTTATTATTATATGTTGATGACATGCTCATCACTGGGAGTGATTCTAACGGGGTTAAGAGTATAAAATCTATCTTGAAAGATAAATTTGAAATGTTTGATTTGGGTTTTCTAACTTATTTTTTGGGGATTGAAGTAGCATACTATCTTAGAGGATAGTTTTTATCTCAAACTAAGCTTGCTTCTGAGATCATTGACAGGTCAGGTATTATAGATGAGAAGCTTTGTGAAACTCCTGCAGTAGTAGGGGCAAAAATGAAAATTGATGATGGGGTTCCTCTTTCGGATCCTACACCCTACAGGCAGCTTGTAGGATCTTTGATGTATCTGAGTATTACCTATCCAGATATATCCCATGCAGTCCATACTGCAAGTCAGTTTCAACATGCGCCTACATCAGTTCACATGAGTGCCATCTTGCGAGTCGTAAGATACATAAAGGGTACTCTAAATAAGAGGGTTTTTCTGTCCTCTTCTTTCGATTTAAAATTAATTGCTTATATTGACTCTGATTGGGGAGGCGACCCAAATAACCGTCACTCCACCACTGTTTTTGTGTATTCTTAGGAGACTCACTAATTTCATGGAGATGCAAGAAGCAACAAAAGGTGTCGCTCTCCTCAACTGAAGCTGAATAGCGTGTTATGGCAACTACTACCATGGAGATTGTTTGGATTCATCAATTGCTGGAAGACATGAGGATCACAATAGAAGGGCCCACCAAGCTGTGTTGCGACAACAAGAGTGCAATCTACATTGCAAAAAATCACACCTTTCATGAGCGGACTAAACACATCGAAATGGACTGTCACTATGTTCGTGAAGCATATCTCCGAGGAGTCATTGATCTTCCTTATGTCACGTCCGAATATCGGTTGGCAAATTTCTTTAATAAAGCCTTGTGCGTTCCGCGGTTCAACTTCTTTCTTGGCAAACTATCGGTCATCTTGCCCTAAGTTTGAGGGGGGGGGGGTGTTAAATTATGTAAATCAAACTTGTTATTTCCGTATATATATTATATATATAAGGTAATACATATATATATATTATATATATATATATGTATCTACCTATTATATATATAAAATATATATATTTCTATCTTTAGTCTTAGGGGTAGTTTAGGCATTTTACACATTCTTTTTCGTGAATATGTTTTATATTTTCTTTTTTTCTTTTCTTTATTTCTTTTTCTTTTAATAAAGCTCTTGTACTCACCTTGGGAGGGGCCCAACACACTAGTCGTTGGACCCCTCCAACGGTCACATTTGTGACCGTTGGAGGGGCTCCAACGACTATGTGGAGCCCCTTCCAAGGTCTCCTTATGCCCTATAAATATGGGCACTCCCTCTTGTATTCTCTCAAGGTTTTTCAGGATTATTGCCCAACCTTTTATTGTTTATGAAACTTATGAGTGCATTTGCACATTTGTGATTTCATGTTTTTGTGCTTATGTGCACAAGTGTTCCAAGTGTTCTTGGTGTGCGTATGTTCACACATTTATTCTCAAGAATATTGTTCTATCGATTATAGTATCTTGTTGAAGATACTTTTACAACAACATCCCGAGGTAGGGGAAAGTCGCACAAGGATTTTGGATGAATGAAATAAAGTATAAGAATTCTGAAATAAAATAATTTATTTTGCATCCATGCTTACATGTAGAACAATATAACTTGTGATTACCTATTTTGTGTTTTTTCGTTCCTACTCTTCAAAAATTACATGCTTGATGTATACTGTATGGGTAGGCTCATTTCTACAGTAATTCTTATTACTGTGTTTATGTACTTGCTCATTGTTGTGATTGTACTGCAGATGCCTTGTTTGTTATTGCATGATGAATCTTGTTGCCGCCCTCAGGCAAACCTCGTAGGGTGTTCAGGTGCACGTACCACATCTTGAACCTTTTGAAAAGGTGTAAAATTGTGTACAAGCACTAAAAGCTCGAGAGAAGGTGTTTCTTGTGCAAGGTTGACTTCTCGAGAACGAAAATTTGCTTATAAAGCTTGTGATCTAGTTATGCGTTGCTAGATGCAACTAATTGTACCCTGAGTCGGTTACTCGAAAGAAATGATTGGATCCACGACGATCTCAAGACCTGTTTAAGATTTCTTATTTCATAGTATTTGAGCATGCCAAGTATATTACTGACTCTATAAAATACTGTGATGGGTTATCCATCGAGAAACCCACAAGTTTGTTATCGTAACCGAACCTTAAGACAGGTACAATATATATATTACGATAAGAACTATGAGAGGTCATTGAGTACCCCAAAGTGTGCAATAAGCACTTTATTGAAATAAATGAAATAATGATGTCGGCCTCCACAGGCCCAATGCTCAAAGAGCAATGCATGTCATGTGTGAACTAAAGGAATTGTAAGATATTAAATGTTTGCCCTCTTATCGTAGTCATACCTTCAGGCATGTATGACCGTACTTTTAGACAAGTACATCACATTGGTGTTACAATGTTTGAATGATGAGGTTGTGGCAACCTCGAAGCGTGTATGTAGCACAAATGTTAAAATCACATAAATATGGACAACTCACCTTCACAGGCAAGATGCTCGAGTAGGTCTAATAGACTAGAGCATGTGGAATGAGGCTACAGTTAAAAAACCTCCGTCGTACCCATTTGACCTTCACAGTTCATCAAGGGAGATGATGGTACAAAAACTCTGATGGATAGGTTGTTAACAATCACCCCACGGGCAAAAGACTCAGCTTCCCCAGTCATCGGAGTTAGGAGAATTGGGATTACCATAAATTATCCTAGGTGGTAACTCTCAGGCACTTCTGCAGAAGTTGGATGCATCCATGGGCCACAAATGCCTTTGAAGATTTACTCTTTTGGTTACTGACCGTCCTCTTAGGAGCGGACTCAGTCAACTATCCGGGTTAATGAAAAACACCTGACATAATAAACCCCCTGATCAGTCTCGGTTGTTTCTATGTTTTGCGTCTGTGCGTACCCACAGACCAGTTAATATCAGAACTTAAAGAATATCCCTTACATAATAAGTTGTAGATGATTGAAATTTATACTACTTGAAATGTTGTTATATCTGTTTCAAGACAATAGATCTTTGCATAGTTTGCATATGTGACACTGCTAGAATAGATTACATTGTACTTGTTGCTTCTAATATAATAAATTGCTTATCTCATGAATGTCTTCCTTTATTTTATTCTACATTGTTTATTCGTGCACCTACTAGTTTATTGTGAAACTAACTCATTTCATGAGCAGGTGATGAGTAGGACTTCACAGGCAGCCGATGGCGCGATACAACATGGCTCTAAGATTGTCCTTCTTTCTGCTGGCGTCTTGACTCTGAGTTTTGAGTTTTTCTTTAAGTTATTAGATAGTTAGAAAATGCTCATTTTGTAATAAACTCCAGATTTTATTAATAATCTATTGTTTTGTTTTCTCACTTCCTTTGAGTAGTTGTTTCATGTGAAATAATGATTTTACTGCTAACGTACCCAGAATTTTGTAACTTGTGCTCATTTCTTAATGTCTTTCGCTGTCGATTTTTAAAGTAAAAAAAAACTTTAATCTTTGAAAGGTTTTCGTCAATGTTTTCAAAATCACAAGTTGAAATTTTGGGGCGTTAGAGGCTGAGCATGTGTTTGGGGCTGCATTCAGTCATTAAAAAAAGGGAGGGAAAGAGTATATATATATATGTATATATATTTGTTTATATATATATATATGCCTTGTGGTGTATCTAAAATGTTTCAGATTTAACTGAGTGTGTGCATTCTGAGTTGAGCACATGCCAAAAATGAAAATGCCTTATTCACATGTTCTAGCTTGACACAACATGTTTTAGTATTATGTTACTTCCATATTGTTATCAATGCATGTGCAAACCTAGAGCGAATGGGTTCGACTTCATCATAAGATTTTCAGATTTTGTTGTAAGCATGCATTTTGGTTCTCATTTAGATTGTGAATGTGATTTTTCACTTGCCTTGATGAGATATGACCTAAGTAAAAAGTTAATATAAAGAGTGTTTCTAATGCTTGAGTATACATAAAATTTATGAGGGTTTTCAAGTACACGGTTGCATGAATGTTCACAGGTAGAAGTATGCATTGACGTAAATATGGTGCATTTAGTGAACACGTGTACTTGTCATAAGTATATGAATTGCTTAAAAGTATATGCATAAATGACCACACTTAATACACTTGCACACAGAATGACAAATACATGCATATGAATGTTATATTCCATGCACATTTTTAATTTGTTAAATTGGTATATATGAATGTGCATTTAAAAAACATGTGACCTTATTACATATGTGGCATGTTGTTATGGTTTTTGCATATGATGCATCGATGATCAAAATGAATCATCATGAGCCAGGTGGGCCTCGAGCTGTGGTTTGCTCTTTTATTTATTTTAAATGCATCGTAAAAATCACATTAATATTTTGCGTTGCATTTCATTGTTCTATGTGTTTCCACTGGCGGGAGTCCCGTGATGACTCTCGCTGGGGTATATGCGACTTATTGCCTTTGTTTGCATGCTGAGTTGCAAATTAAAGAAATGGGGTAATAATAATCTAATGAAAATAAAAGAATAGTGTAATGTACTTTCTACGATGTCTCGTCGGGAGTACAGGACTCATGTAGTTGCGGTTTTGGGAAAACCACAATGATACAAAAACTCTGTGTGCATTGTTGTTGCCCCTGAACCCGATATTGAGGTTTTTTCTCCTGGCCACAGTTTTATGGAGAATCTACTACTTTGCCTAAGGTGGTGTGTAGATACAGTTGTTGTTTTGGTATATCAAGAAAAGTGACACTTGTGGATGTGTGGTCTCTGGTGTCCCCGACATTAGATGGGTGGTCTCTGGTGTCCCTGACATTAGATGGGTGGTCTAATGTTCCAAAGGCTGTTTTGGTCGAGGGTTAAGTTTGAAACCCAGTAATAAAATACAAATTGTTTGCTAAGCTACCCTGAGAACTTAACTTGACCTCAGAGATTTTACCCGTTTGGTGTATCTGAGGGCAACGGTAATTAAAAAGAGAAACTTAAATTGTGTGCATTTAATAGGGGCATGCATATGAAAAGAAAATTTTAATAAGAGGTAATAATTTACTCATGCATTGCACTGAAGCCATGCATATTCCTGTTATGCATTAGATCATGCATGTTTTCCTGTTTCCGTAACTGTTAAATGTTGGTGAATGCATAATGTTGTTCCCTAATGATTGTATTGCTTAATTTGTGATCCTTGTTACTTATTAAATGTTTTTTCATGCTTAATAATTGTCTCCAATGCATAAATGCTTAATCGAATTATGAATTTGTCATAATTGCGTACCTCTAAGTTATTGCATGAATCTTATTTATATTTTTTATACTTATTTGTTTCATTAGAGAGATTCATACGCAAAATTTCTTAGATTCTGACATACTACTTTTGGTGTTTTTCGCAGCCTTAGATGCCCAGTGAGGTGACTTGCTCATAAGATGAGTTACGAGAGGACTACACGACTGCTTGACAGACTTCTATTGACAACGTGACTCTTTTTTTTTATTTCCTTTTATGCACTCAGATGTTCTTATTTATTTGTCTCATGACTCTATCATTTCTTAATTTAATAAAGTTGATTCAATTTGGGTTTAGTTTGAAGGATGGTGTGTAAGATCCCTTATGGTTTTGTGGATGCGAAATAGAACTGTAAAGGCCCCGGGTTTCTGGGAAACTTTCCACAATTGATTTAAAAAAAAAAATCCACACTTTTTGAGGGTATAAGTTGGGGTCGTTACAGGTAATATGATCGTCTTCTTCAAGAAATTTTCTCAGACATAGTAGCGATCCATTTCAATATGCTTCACAACCAATGGCTCCGATACCATGTAATTCAAGAAACCTCCACACACCTCATGCAAGAGGCACAAATCAAGCCCTAAAAGAGGCATAAACACAAAAGCCACTTGAGGGCTAATCAAGAACACTCAAGCATAAAAAAAATTTCTTTATCGATGATCAAATGCACAAAAAATGCCTTGGTTACAAGGGGGCCACAGCCCCATATACATATACAAAAAGCTAGCTGTTGGGGAGCGCCCAACAATCGTATTGTCAAGGACAAAAGTGCCCTTGACAATACCAACTAAATACAAAAAAAAAAAGAAAAAGAAAAAGAAAAAGAAAAAGAAAAAGAAAAAGAAAAAGAAAAACAGAAATAAAAAAATACAAAAAAATAAAGACACATGAGATGACAATTCTGCCCTAATGGGAAAATCCTATTGCAAGGTCAAATGACCAAAATACCCCAACAACTAGATTTCTAGCTGTTGGGGAGCCCCCAACAATCATATTGTCAAGGATAAAAGTGCCCTTGACAATACCAACTAAATACAAAAAAACAAAAAGAAAAACAGAAATAAGAAAATACAAAAAAATAAAGATACATGAGATGACAGTTCTGCCCCTAATGGGCAAATCTTATTACAAGGTCAAATGACCAAAATACCCCTAAAAGGTATTATCTATCACAAACTCCTAATATATATATATATATATATATATATATATATATATATATATATATATATATATATATATATATATATAAGAAAACATATATTCTAACAGTAATGTCAATACCCAATTGGTTATAGTAAGGCACAATATAAACCTTTAGTTTCATAAATGTTGTAAATGAATTTTGAACTGGTTGGTTTAATCAGTCCTACCATAATACCACATCAAGTAGATCTATTCATACCACACACGCACAAACAGCACCTCCACAAAAGCACAAGAGAGTACAGTTTAGCCAATGGTAAATAAGAACTAGGTTTCTTACATTTCAATAAGGAAAACTAGGTTTACTGGATGTCATCATTAACTGCTTAAATCATATTTTTTATATCATACTTCTTTGTTTTTACAGTCTCTTTCAGTTGGCAGTTGAGGCATACACACACTTGATAGGCGTTAGCCAGTTTCTGGTTTTCAAACTTTTGGTGCCTATGGATGTACAAAAAGAAATCACAGAGAGAAAAATAAGAAAATCTTATAGCACAAGACCTGTCTCAAAACTGGAAATTGAAAGTTCCTTGCAAGCTCCAAAACTTTGCAAAACTCATAGAAGTCAGACAGATTTTCAGCCTGCAAAAAATATTGTCATTACTAATCCATCTCTGGACAAATCTAGAAATATGTATATTTGAGCATAAAGTCTCAAAAATGCAGGTTTAAACGACAATATTATTGCAGAGTTCTATGCATTCATAAACAGCTGAGATGAGCATATATGGATCACATACCTGTTGTCCAGCTCTTTTATAGATATCAAGAGCTTTCACAGCTTCAAGTCTAGACATCTCAAAGAACTGCAATCATGGGACAAGATTAACATTTTCCCAGAACAAGGTCCGGCACTTACATAAAATAGCAATGGAATTGACTGATCACCATACCGCATCGACCAAATTAATAATGCCATCATTGATGGCACAATAGATTTTGAAGCTTTCTTTCAGTACCTGCAAGCCACAGAGGAAACAATATGGGACTACATGAAAAATGAATTCAACATAGTTCTATAATAGAAACAGTAAAAAACAAGGTCTTTTTCATTTTCAAAAACAGTTCAAAGCTGATGACATGTTCTTACGAAAATTGGCAAAAATAAAAAAAATTCTTATGAGAATGACCACAACCACTACAGCGATAAATATGCTAAAGATAAAATCAGAAAATAAAGAAAATAGTTCACTCTGAAGCAAGATGATCACACCAAATACCAGGAAGCCTGGTCTATGTGGATCCTGCTTAAGGCCTCAAATAAATATCCTAAGGTTATAAAGTGAAAAACATAGCCATCCATTATAAATATGCTATCGTGCTGCATGAAAATAATAACCAGATAACAAAGAAGCCCTGGCATTTTTGAAAACCATGGTAACAGAATGCCTATCATATTAGCTCAAAAAGGTGGTAAAAATAATCTGGAAACTAATAGATAAGCATCAATTTTACTTCAATGAGTTTTAGAAAATGCAATAACATAATGCTTCACTATTGTCTTCATTTATTGTTAAATAGAAGTATCTTTTATAAAGTTAGTTTTGACATGGATCTTTGACTTCATGGGATTATAACAAATAGGTCTGTTGAACAGAACATACCAGGGCCAAAGCATACTGTATGAGGTAATTGCCAAAAGCTGCTCCCTCGGGCTAGAAAGACAAGCTTAAGTATTAGGACACTTGAAAAATAAAGGGAACTGAGAAGAAGACTTACATATGCAAGGCTCGTAAAAATTGCATAATGAAATCAAACTACCTGGCACCCTACAAGACGGTACAGAAGTTGTTGCAAAGCAGGCAGTTGCTCCAAAAGTGCTTCACTGCACAAATCCCTTGTTCTGCAATGATTCTGTCATTGAACAAATAGGGGAGAAATTAGTCCTTGTATAAACCCAACCAAGGTCAAATAGGATAGTTTGACATGCTAGAGCTGCATTATTCTAGCTGAGCGATCTTGGGTTCAAATGCCAAGTAGTCATTCTTAAAGCCGATGTGTTTACCTTTGTAGATCCCCCAGATTTTGTAAACCTCTCAGCTTCAATGTCATACTTCAGGACTCTAAAACACTCCAACCTCTCCTCTAGGAAGAGGGCATAAGTACGAACCCATGCAGAGCAGTCCCAAGCTGAAAAAGAAAATCACTATGATTTGCAAGAGAATAGACACTAATATAATCACACGAGGCCTGAAGTGTATCATCCACAAGGAAATACTTACCAAGAGGGCTAGAGTCGTCTTTAAAATTGGAGAGCTGCAGTATGTGACCCCGCTGTGAAAAGTTAAGCAGTTCCTCTCTGAAGGTAGGATCACCTTCTCTAAGTGTTCTGTGGATAACTATTAATGTTTTCAAAGCAACCTGTTCCACCACAAATTTGGGAACCAAAAGAAAGATGTGCATTTTACATTATCAGTATCTTAAGATAGAAATACAACGTTGACCAACAAACTGGTCATATCTAATACGTAACCCCAAAATGACATCATTATTGTAAAGTTCTGTCTACACCTAGATTGTTTCAAGACAAATGACAAAAGTACTTATTTGCATCATGTGACAAATTTCAAATTTCATGACATCAAGTATCTTACGTATTCTCATCAGAAGGCACCTTAGGTATCCATTTCAAGATGGCTTCAGCATAGAAACCTTATAACCTGAACTGAATATAACTTGTATAATGAGCACGATGCTGAAAGAACAAATATAAAGTTTGAAATTTTGAATATATGTCGTCTTATTCCTCAAGATATCAACATGATATGCTAGAGAAACTAAATGTTTCCTTGCTGGTTCATGTCTTTTGCATTTCATGTGTCCGTCATGATTAAGTGAACTCATAAACCCAGACATGGAGAACGTAAACTTATAAACCCTGACAGCATCTTAGTATTTTATATTCTAGTTTTCTGTAGATACACTTGTCAAGAGGAACAGCAACGTCAAGTTTGTGAAAATAGTGAATGCTAGCTCTTCTTCCAGGGTAGTTTGGCATAATGCAATCCTCTTGGCAAGATAAACACGATGATCACCATCCAAATCTAATACAAAGTCCATATATGTACCTTCCAAAGACGTGAAATTCTATATAGCTCATCTATCGTATAGTCCAATTTGGATATATTTCCAGATATAAGAGAAAAGAACCCTTTACTTGGGTAAACAACAATGAAGATTATTTCCATCTTTCTGAAGAAATACTTTTCAGAAAAAGAAAACACAGAAGTTTTTATCTGATCTATAAACATATTGACGGCATCCCTAAGAATTCTAGCGTGTCATATATAACAATAACTAAAGTCTAAAGAATAATTAAAAGTTATCACACACACACACACACACACACATGCAAAAAATGCACTATTATACTACGTGTTACGTACAAAATACTCTAAATATGTTACTGTAAATTATGAACTAAAAGTCTAATGCATATCAAAGGTATATAATTAAAATTAAAAACAAGTAATTTGTCATATTCCATGCTTAGACATTAAACCGAATCCATTATGTTCTCATGTCACCTGAATGATCCTGGATTTCCACGTCATAAACTGTGCTGAGTAAATTATGTGACTGCATCATTGTGGTTGCTGGAAAATCTTTTAGCATTGAAATGTGGACCTTTTCTTACTTAATAAAATATTTCAGTGGCACCGTCTTAAGGGATAACATGTCTAACAAAAAATCCACACTATGATTCCAATGTCAATATTCCATAACCCTTCCAAAGCATATCTCATACAAGATCTGACATCACAATCCCTACTCTGAGCCCACAAAATACAGCTTCCCCCTTAGCATTTTGTAACCAAAGTAGATCTGTGCCAAGTGGCACGAACCATTACCATGGTGTCTTTGGAAAAGGGATTGTGCCATATTTAGTCCCAGTAGCTAGATTTTATGGAAATAGTTCCCAGGATCCAAAATATATATGGCATGTCTACTCATTTCCTTGTCTCCCAATTATTCTCCTTTTGACCACTAATAAAGTAACTCACTCTTTTGGTTCTGCCGGTGAATTATAGACAGTAAACACAATCACGACCAAAGAGTTCCCAGTAGTTGATAACTGAACAGTTAAATATTTGACTTAACAGTATGATGTGCGCAAGGAGTAGCAAGAAGGGGGGACCTAACGTGTTTCTTATTACTCCATATGAAATTCTCTGTGCCAATGAACTTATAAGGATTGGTTTCATAGACATTGAGTTCTATATCCAAAATATTCTGCTCTAATGGTCTAACCCAAGGAACATCCTAGGACCAAGCTTTCTGATAAAGAATTAATGGAATCTTCGACTATTTGTTTGTTGAGTCACATTCATGATTATTGATGAAATCATTATTTACTTATATTATACTGAAATTTCATATAAAAGACATGCCTATAGAACAAATTGATGAATAAACACTTCATTGATTCACAAGAAATTCGAATCCGTAGGTATTGGTGCTTCTAAGGAAGCATGATATAGATAACAAAGTCGATTCATTGAAAGGATACATATATAGAATGCTTTACTAACATGCATATATATGTTGGCTGTTTTCTGCTTGGTGGGCTGTTTGGAGGGAGCGAAATGCAAGGACCTTCAAGGGAGGGGCTCGCCCTGCTTCTTCTTTGCTCTTTCAGGTCCTATACGATGTTTCCAATATGGCTGTTAATAAATGGCCGGCAACGGACCTACACTGGATTCGCCCCATTTTCGCTAGCTGCCCTGATCTTCTTGTAAAGCTGGGAGCCGATATGTCATCGCCCTAAGCTAGTTTTACTTATTTTTAAATAAAATTAAGTTTCCTTCTTCCTCAAAAAAACATAATCAACGAACATAAATGGAATAAGAAAAAAAAAAGGTTGAAAATTGAGCGTACTGTCCAATTATGTGTCTTGGCTAATCGCCTGGCAAGCGCATGGATACAATAGGCTACATCTGCACGCTGCCGAACTATAGAAGTAGCAGCAAATATTTCTGGAGATAAAAGGTAAAGAAGATAAATCATATATAGACATATCAATTATTGAAACAAGGGCAATCAATATCAAAATTTAAATAAAAGATAACCAGAGTAAACCGCCTACCTAATTATCAAAGACACTAATGAATTAAACGAATTGACGAACTATCACAAATTGATATAAGGACAATTCTCAGGCATGTGAACACAATCTAATCGGCATAATTGAAATGAAATGAATAAATCGATAAACGGAGAAAATTACTCACTCCGAACGTGGCGCTCTTTCGGTGGACATTCAACGTGATTCGTTGCTTTGACGATGGCAACATCCAAATCCTTAAATTCAATCCGAACAACAAAGAATCATGCAACAAAAACCATAACAAAACAATGAATCCCATTTTCCAAACAAAACAAAGAGACCACGATCGATCCACGAAACGTGTTCAAATTTCCAATCCAAACAACAAACCAACAAGATGGTAATCGTAAAGTCATCAGAGAAGAGAGATCGACCGGTCGATAGATCGAAAGACCCACCTTGAATTCGCTATTGACCTTGGCGAGGCCGACTTTGGTGGAATCCTTGAGGGCTCCGTAGGCCTTCCTCCAACTCTGCAGAGTGCCCATTTCCGCCTATGGGGAAATCCTCTAACCCTGACCCTAATCTTCCTCTCTGGTGGGATGATGGGGTAGAGATGGATAGAAATCCTTCCTGGTGCAATGATGGTTCAGAGAGAGAGAGAGAGACGTAACGGTTCGATATTCAACCAACGAACTTTTGATTATCCTTTGAGAGAGAGAGAGAGAGAGAGAGAGACCTGTCCAACTTATCTTGTTTATTTAAGTGACACATATGTCCCCCCTCTAATTCATTTTTGGGGCATGGTTAAATTTGGTAACCATGATTGTTTTCCAGCCAAAAAATTATTCAATTGTGGGGCTTTAAATGGGTTACAAGCCAACATGTTGGTCATTATATGGAATGGGGTCTGATATGATTATTATATTGTATAAATCAGATGCCGCCTCCTCGTCTAGTATGAAAAGGACACCAAAATTTCTGTCATTGCAATGAAAACTGTTCCTTTGAGTTCTTATACATTGGTTAATGTGGTTTAGCGGGATAACTAGTTCTTGTAAGGCCTTCACCATGCATGCAGGTTTGGATTTGCAATACCTTGGTATTTCTCTCTCTTTTTTTCTTTATATGTATAGTTTGGTTGAAAAATCACCTGTGAAAGTTGTCTTCACTCAATCCCCCCTTATAGATGTGTTCAACATAGTTTTTTAAAAAATACACATTGGATCGTATATGATTTTTTTATTCATAAAATTTTGATGCACGAATCTAAAACCTAATTCATATATATATATATATGATAAGTCTCTAGTGCTGATGTGCATACAGTATCAATGAGTTGAAAAGACAAATAGTAACCATATAGATATGATCTAAATGGTCTATTTGGTGTGGACTTTTAACTCACTGGAATCTAGTGTGTACTGATTTTTATAGTGATTAAAAAAAATCAACGGCCACAAATGTGTCAATTTTTTACAACTTAAAAAGCCAATTTTTGTCAAAAAATCATGATCCAAGGGTCAATCTCTAACAAATTGACTATCAGATCAAGAAGGTCAGATTGAGTAAAAACAACTTGCACATTGATACTGTATGCACATCGGCCAACTCATTGATATTGTATGCACATCAGCACCACACACACACACACACACACATATATTGACTACTACTATCGAAGGTAAGAAACTAATGAGTAGAAATTACTTTTCAAAATTTTCAAATATTTTGTAAATCAAATGTTACATATGTGATTTTCATGGTTTGTTTATTTAGAAATTTGTTTTGAATCATGTGATTATGACAAGTAATTAGGTTTTTAGAGGGGTCAAAAATCAGGGGGCCAAAATGTATTAAAAATTAATAACTCAGAAAATCATGCTTTTATATTAAAAAAACATCATCCAAGGCTTGATCATTCAACAACAACAACAACTACGCCTTCATCCCAAAACAATTGGGGTCAGCGATATGAACCAAAAAAGAAATTCATTTTGGGTCTTCCACATGAATCCTTTTCCTCCAATCATTTCTATCCAACGCCATGTCCTCGGTGAGGTTCAAAGCATTCATATCCTTTCCTATCATCTCCATCCAAGTCTTCCTAGGCCTACCCCGACCTCTTTTAACTAATATATTTTCCCATTTCTCCAACCTTCTAACTGGAGCATCATTAGGCCTTCGCCGAATATGTCCAAACCACCGTAAACGATTCTCTCGCATCTTATTTTCAATGGGTGCAACACCTACCTTCTTACGTATCTCTTCGTTCCGAATCTTATCTTTTATTGTATTTCCACACATCCATCTAAGCATCCGCATCTCAGCTACACTCATTTTTTGAATATGATGTCTCTTGGCAGCCCAACATTCCGTACCATATAGTAAAGCGGGTCTAATAGTCGTCCTATAAAACTTTCCCTTCAACCGCAATGGCATTCTACGATCGCACAGCACTCCAGTAGCACTTTTCCATTTCATCCACCCAACCTTTATCCTATGATTTACATCTCCATCAATTTCTCCATACTTTTGAATGATGGATCCCAAATATTTGAAATAATCATTCACCGGTATATCTTGCTCACCAAGCTTCACTACACTCCCATCACTACTTCGTTGCTTACTAAACCGACATTCCATATATTCAGTCTTACTCTTACTCAACTTAAAACCTCTAGCTTCCAATGTCTGTCTCCATAATTCTAACTTAGCATTAACCCCAGCTCTAGACTCATCAATCAAAACAATATCATCAGCAAACAACATACACCACGGTACATTTTCTTGAATTGATCTCGTAAGCTCATCCATCACTATCGCAAATAGGAAAGGGCTTAAAGCAGATCCTTGATGTAACCCAACCGTTATCGGAAAATTGGTTGTCACCCCTCCACAAGTGCGGACATTGGTTACTACTCCTTCATACATATCTTTAATTATACTAATGTACTTGAGAGAAACACCTTTCTTCATCATTGTCCACCAGAGAACGTCCCTAGGTACTCTATCGTATGCCTTCTCTAAATCAATAAAAACCATATGCAAATCTTTGTTCCTCTCTCTATATCTTTCAATAAGTTGTCTAAGAAGATGTATAGCTTCCATAGTTGATCTTCCAGGCATAAAACCAAATTGATTCTCCGATATCATGACAACCTTCCTCAACCTAGACTCAATCACCCTCTCCCAAAGTTTCATAGTATGACTCATGAGTTTTATACCACGATAGTTTGTGCAATCTTGTATATCACCCTTATTCTTATATAAAGGCACCAAAGTACTCTTCCTCCACTCATTAGGCATCTTATTTGTTCGCCAAATCAAGTTAAAAAGATTTGTCAACCATTCTAAACCTTTCTCTCCCAAGCATTTCCAAGCCTCGATAGGTATACCATCTGGGCCAACTGCCCTTCTTGATTTCATTTTCTTCAAAGCCTCTGCAATTTCTTTCTTTTGAATCTTGCGCATGAAGTCACGATTTATCTCATGAAAAGGAATGGAGAAGTCTCCAAGATCTTGAGCATGACTATCATTAAATAGCTTATCAAAATAATCTTTCCATCTCTCCTTAATCTCCTCATCTTTGACTAAAACCCTTTGCGTTTCATCTTTGATACATCTAACCATACCCAAATCCTTCGATTTCCTATCTCTCATCTTTGCAAGCCTATAAATATCCTTCTCGCCTTCTTTGGTATCCAACTTGTCATAAACCTCCTTATATACCTTAGCCCTCGCGTTTCGAACAACTTTTTTAGCTTCCTTCTTTGCTATCATATACTTCTCCAAATTCTCATTATCACGACTCTTACTTAGATTTCTATAACACTCTCTTTTAACCTTAATAGCTAATTTGACATCCTCGTTCCACCATGATGTATCCTTACCTAGTGGTGCACCGCCTTTAGACTCACCCAATACCTCCTTAGCTACTTTTCTCATACCACCCGCTATCTTATTCCACATTGATTCTGAATCCTCCTCGAGACACCAATCAACTTCCTTAACTACCTGCGCTACAAACATTCCTTGTTTAGCTCCTTTCAGTGCCCACCACTTAATTCTAGGATCTATCCTATGTCTATCCCTTTTGCGGCATTGTCTAATTCTAAGATCTAAAATTAAGACTCTATGTTGTGTAGCTACACTTTCTCCTGGTATAACCTTACAATCGATGCAACAACCCCTATCACTCTTTCTAAGTAGGAAAAAATCTATCTGACTCGTATTAACCCCACTTTTAAATGTTACTAGGTGAGACTCCCTCTTCCTAAACCAAGTGTTTGCTAAGATCATATCATAGGACAAACAAAAATCTAAAATCCTTTCTCCACTTTCATTTCTTTCTCCTATACCATAGCCTCCATGGATATTCTCAAATCCATCCCTACTAATGCCTACATGTCCATTAAGGTCACCGCCGATGAAAAGCTTTTCTCCATAAGATGTCTCTTGTACTACTCCATCTAAATCTTCCCAAAATTGATGCTTAATGGAATCATCTAAACCTACTTGAGGTGCATAAACACTAATAATATTAATAATATCCGTACCTAATACTAATTTAATAAGTAAAATTCTATCACCCTTCCTACGGACCTCAACTACATTATCTATAAACTGACGACTCATAGCAATCCCTACTCCATTCCTATTCCTATTTATTCCTGTATACCAAATCTTATATCCCCAAGGTTCTATCACTTTAGCTTTCTCACCTACCCATTTGGTCTCTTGAAGACATAAAATATCAATCTTTCTCCTACACATAACATCTACTAACTCTACCAACTTACCAGTTAAAGACCCTATGTTCCAAGTGGCTAACCTAATTTTATGGTCTTGGACTAACTTCTTTACCCCCACCCGTCCAACAAAGTGAGGGAACCCTTGCCTATTTGACACCACACCCGGGCGCCGGTGTGACGCGTCGCTTCTGGGCGACGACCTAGCAACCCTTGCACATTTATCACTGCCTCCGGGCCTAGAGAGTACAGCGCGTCGCTCAGTAGTGAACGCCCCAACGAAATTCTCATATTGGTTCATTTTCATAGGATATGACAAAGTTTTTATGCTGGCTGTCACAGGCCTACCGCAACCCTCCTCCTTTATCCGGGCTTGGGACCGGCAGTGTATAACTACACAGGCGGAGTTCCAAGGCTTGATCATTAATTAAAAAAAATGCTTAACACATCTACGTGGTTAGATCGAGTCAATACAACTTACACCTATGATTTCTAGCTCATTGGTTTCTTACCTTCATTAGTAGCAAATAATTTCACACACACACACACACACACACACACACACACACACACACACACACACATATATATATATATATATATATATATATATATATATATATATATGTGATAATGACACTACAAGAAACCTGTGGATTAGCGGCGACCTAAATTCATTGCTAATTCGACGCTAATCCATCGCTAAACAGTTTAGCGATGGATTAGCATCGGATTAGCGACAGAAAACTTTCATCGCAAATTTTTCAACGCTAAGTAGTGCCAGAACTTATCCGCCGCTAATTCCGTCGCTAATTTGCGATGGATATGATCCATCGCGAGTCCTTCGCTATTTTAAAATTAGCGATGGATAATATCCATCGCTAATCCTTCGTTAAATTTAAAAAAAAATAAAAAAAAATTGCTCGCTGCCTGAGCGTTCTCTGGCAAGGAGCAATTTTTTTTGCACAGAACCAGTGCGTTCCGGCATCGGGACGCTCTTCCGCAGCAAGCCAGTCACGGCGGGAGAAGGGTCGTAGTGGATACGGTATCTGGCAAGGGAGAGGCGGGACGAGCGGTGGAGACCGGCGAGGGGCACTGCCGGGAGGAGCGGTCAAGACAGGCGGCGTAACCAGGGTTGACAGGGGGAGCTCCTCTTCAAGTTTCAGGTCTGCCACGAGAACCAGCCGAAGAGCTTCACGACGGGGGTGCTCAGCTTCAGCTGCGACTCCGCGTGGATCTTCGCGAGCTGCAGGGGGAGGAGCAATGAGTACCTATGACATAGGGGTGTGGGACGACCACACCGGGAAGCAATCAGATTTCTACTACGAGACCCCCGTCTGGTCCGTCGACGACTCCGGTAGGCTCCAGTGGCTCCCCAACAGCAGCCTCCTCTTCGTCGCCACTCTCTTTGACTCTGGCAGACTCCAGTGGCTCCCCAACAGCAGCATCCTCTTCGTCGCCCCCTTGACGTCTCGGCTCCGGCGAAGCCACGGCGGCTCCATCTGCGACTTCTCCATAGGTGGGGATCGACTCTTTGTGTGCGTCGTCAGCGGGGCTTCTGGCGTCCTGAGAAGCGCCTCAAGTGGGGATGGTTTAAATCAAACGGGAGGGAAAAACAAAGGGAGGAAAAATTTTGAACGGAGGGAGGGAAAATTTCGCGCCTTAGGTGGGACGAAAATTAGCGACGGAATTAGCGAGGGGATTTTTCTGTCCCTAATCTGTCGCTAATTAGCGACAGATTAGGGACGGGAAAATTCTCTCGCTAATTAGCATTTTTTGTAGTGTTTTGGCGACGAAAAAATGTTGTCACTAATCCCTCGCTAATTAGTGACGGCTTTAGCGACGAAGATATTTCCGTCGCTAATTTTGCAAATATTTCAAATGTTAGCGACAAATAGTTTTCGCTCGCTAATTCGTCGCAAATTGGCGACGGAAAAAATCCGTCGCAAATTTTCGTCGCTAAGTAGCATTTTTCTTGTAGTGTGATACAATTCTCCTAGAGCACATATTCTCTTTTATTAGCAGCTGGATCTTTTGAGATCCAACAATTGTGATTCACTTTAAATATGCATGCAACTTACTTAAATGACAGTTGCATGCTTTCTAAATTCCTATTAAAAAGGAAACTGAGAATTTAAGATAGAGTTTGCTTTCTTATGACTCTTTATCACTCTCACACACATGCATACGTTAATCTTTCTTTTCTCTCTTATACATAACATGGAAGATGGCATGTGAACACATGCATCTATGTTCATGCATGACACCTATTAGTTTGTGCAACAAAAGTTCTTATATCATGGGAGATATAAAGGATTATAAGAATTACCTAGTCAAACAAGGCCTAAATATATTATATTTCTTTTCAGTATAATGTGTGAAGTTATTTTTATTTTTTCAAATTTGTTGTGCAACAAAAGTTTTATATTTTTTAATGTTTTGCAAACTAGTGTAGGGTAGGCATAAACAAAAGAGGGAGATTTACAAAAGAGAGCTTTTTTTGGAAGACCAAATTTTGTTGGACATGGATGCATGTGCTCAATGCCATCATCCATGTCATGTGTGTGAGAGAGAGATCTAAGAATGTAAACCTTATCTTAAATTCTTAGTTTTTCTTTTAACAAGAATTTGGAAATCATGATATTACCATTTAAATAAGCTGCATGCATATTCAAAGTGCAACACAATTATATTTAAAGTGAATCACAAGATTCAACGGCTAATAAAAGGGAATAGGTGCTCATGGAGCACCGTATCATTAGTAATACACACACACACACACACACACACACACACACACACACACTAGGAAATGTACTTTGGATTGGATGATTTCAATGTAAAATTGTGATTTTCTTAATATTGAGATTTTGAAGCATTGCAAACTGTTGAACTCATAGAAAATATGCTTATACAACATGATTGGATGATCTAAATCATGTTTTTTACTAAGCAAACCATATTTATCATATTCGTAGTGCTTGATTCACAAAAAAACCCAAGAAAATGTGAAGGAATGGGTGCTTTCTATTAGAGTGGTACAATAGACTTGAGGATATATATATATAAATATTGGCTACCCTCAAGGGTTCTAAACCCCCTTAATTAATACTCATAGGAGAGAGGTTGTTTTTACCAAATCTAACCTCGTATATATATTTAGTGTGGTAAAAATAATAGAAACCGACTCTTGGGTCTTTTTTACATAAAAATATGCTTTTTTGAAGGTTTAAAATTTTGCATATTGTAGACCATTGCTTTTTCAATCCTTGGAAAATTCAATATATGCAGTAGAAAAATATGATTCAAGGGTCAGTTTCTACTAAATAAAACATGCAGATCATATATAAAAAAGCATGATTTTCGAAATGCCTCATAAATTGTTGAAATCCTCCCCATGCCCAAAATTTTGATTTCTGACTTTTTTAAGACATTTTTACCCTTCGCACAAGCAAACTTACTGATGTTCGCGTGATAGATACTTACGTCGTCCGAAGGTCACAACATCTTAATAATAAGGAGATTCACATAAACATTTTGCAGACTTGATGAAATTTGCATAAAAGAATTTGTTTACCTCGCTAAGTTGAATCCCAACAAAGAAGATTCACATATCAAATGCATATATCTTCTGAGGTTCACAATCCCTATGCGAACCTTCTAGAATTGAAAAGTTCTAGTTCAGTGCATCAAATTTGTGCATTTTTTGACATTCGTGTAGACATCATGCAAACCTCCTTTAACTAAGAAACTCGTTTAAAGTCAAGACGTACATCCGCAAATGTTTTCAGTCCTTCATAAATCATTGTTGTGAATGTCCCTAAACTTTACATAAAGTCTGCACGTACATCCATAATTATATATACTAACTTTCATAAACATGTATTGCAAACCTCCTTACCTTTGCATATTTTATGATTTATATATATAAAGTCATTGGCTGCTTTTTTATCATTTTTTTGTTTCTTATTAGAACCCTAACCATTTTTGTTTTAGATCCCTAACCCTTTTTCATCTCACGTTGTGCAATTCATATTGTAGCATTCTGGAGAAGTTACAGTTACTTTTTTGGTCAACCACCATGTGTTTCAGTCCTTAAAATCTTTGGACAAAAAGAAAAGTGAGTTTCATATATTTTTCTTGCATTCTTAATAATATATATATATATATATGTTGGTCTTGTAGTATCTATATTTGGTTGTTGTCGTTAATGTTTTAGATTTGTTCACTTATCTTTTATTCAATATTTGATACAAAATTGTATGTTTAAGGTTGTTTACATTTAGGTTATATATATATATATATATGTTAGTCTTATAATAATTGTGTTTAGTTATTGTTGTGGATGATTTATGTTTGTTTGCCTGCCTTTTATTTAATATTTGGTTATTTTGTTTTGAGATAATGGGGTTAGGGTTGACTATGCACAAACATTCATTTGGGGTAATGAGGTTGAGGTTGAAGTGATTGGTTTTCAATGTGAGATAACAACTGAGGTATGTGTAAGTAATTGTGTTAATTGAATATATGAAGGCTATATGGATTATTTGTTCTTATATGCTATTTTTATTTGATGCATGATATGTTGTATAGTTGGTGTAAGCAATTAATGATGGTTTAAAAAAGGGTTAAAGTACACTACCGTCTCATTAATGATTTTTATTGGAGTTCTATAATAATGTAAAAGAATAGTTCCTTTAAGAAATTTATGACTTTAATGTCTCGTAAAACTAGATATGCCAAAGAGTATATGAGCTTCCAGTATGGATATTTTGCTAACATAGAAAGCCAACAACAAATATTGATACTCATTTTGGATGACGATGATATAGACTCTATGTTATATAATAGTGATGTTTACTTAATTATTTTGATAATACAATATGACAAAGTTAAATAAGTAGTTGAAAGTGACCTTTAAGAAGCAATGGATTTATCTCAGGCAATATATGTTGAGGGCAATCATGAGGCAAACATCCAACTCTCCCAAACACTTGACAATATTGATGTTTGTAACATGCACGAAAAGAACATGCAGTTGCCCCAACCAATTAGGGATATATATGTCATATGTGCAAGCAATGAACAACTTGCACCAATAATTAATGTTGTACATGATCATATGATGTGTGTAGACAATGTGCAGCTACGTCAACAAAATAGTACTATTGACGTTCACTACAATAATACATATAACATCTAGCCTTCCAAGGTGGACGACGTAACTAGATACAAATTGTTGGATTGTGTAATCTATGCTTGAGGTATATGTGCTATTTTTATCATAAAATTTGAAAATGCAAGAATGATGCATACATCCAAGGAAATGAAGAAATAAATATGATGTCTTGTGATCTATGCTTGAGGTATATGTGCTATTTTTATTATAAAATTTGAAAATGCAAGAATGATGCATACATCCAAGGAAATGAAGAAATAAATATGATGTCTTGTGATTTAGTTTGTGCATCCGAACAACTATAAGAGGGAACCAAGGCATAGATGACATGGGACAATTAATAGCAGATGTAACTGATAATTGAAAAGTTGAACCATTGGTATGTTATATAAGCTATATAAGCATTTATTAGACAGTAGAATTATTTCTTTTACTAATGAGACATAGTTGAATAGGTTCTCATTCAGTGGATTCTCATATAATAAAGATAAATTGAAAATCATTGAAGCGGAGGCATCTAAAATGATTGACAAGTTGTATAACAAAAAACTCAATGGCCGAAAATCTTTTCAATGGTTAATAACATACTCAAATAATAAAGACATTTTTGTCGATCGAAGGTTTAATGATATAAAGCATTGTCATGAATTTTTAAAAGATCATGTGATTAGGCAGAACTGTAAAACAAAATTCTTGAAGAGTTGTAGTAATAGAGTGATTGTTTTATGCATGAGAAAAAACCCACATACTGTTACTAATTGCCCTTTAAGATCCATTGCATAAAAGTGCATAAAACAACGTTCTTTCAAGTGAAGATGTATAAAAAAAACATATATGTGGTGATTCATTGGGTAACCTTCAAGTGAAAAATCCCTTTCACGTGGATTGTATGTTTTATTTGCAAGCGCCTGCATGATAACCTCAAAGAGAAATCATTAATAACATCAATCGTGATGAAGGTGTGGAGATTAATTACAAGCATGCATGGCATGGACGTGAACACACAAATGAAGAGTCCTTCAAGATATAGGTATGATTGTGGTGTGTTTGTGCTAATGTACATGAAGTACTTAGGCAAGAGGGAGGAACTCACTTTCACGCAGGTATACTGTTATGTATAGTTTTGTTAGGTGTTAGTGATGTAAGCTAATTAATTGTTTGGTAATAACCTTTTGAAGAGCATGCAAAATACATAAGGATGTCCATGGTCAAATTCTTCGAGGAACTCAAGAAGAAGGCGATAAAAGCAGAGGCAACCATGACAATGAATCCATAGGTGAAAAAAAAGTGGAGCCAACCATGACCCGAGTGTTTTTTAATGTATGAATGTTATAGAAGGTTCATGATTTTTTACAGAAAGATGAGTTGAAAAAGTGGATGTATTTGAAGGAATTAGTTGACAGGTTTATATCATTGTTTTTACAGGTTTTAAATGATGTTCACACATCAGATTCTATGAACTCATGATAATTTAATGATGTTCGCATATCTTAGTATATGAACCTCAGAATATTCATGTAGGAACATCATCAAATTAGAAGGTTAATGCTCTGTACAAACTTCAAGATATTTGTGTAAGTCAGAGTGTGCTAACTTTAGGACATTCACACACGTTATTAACCTTCCAATTAGATAATGTTAGCATATCATAGTGTGCAAACATCATGACATTATCGTACATGTCATGTGAACCTCTTTTAACTTGAAACACACTTAAGTCCACAAATGTGTCCGAACATCGCAAACATACATTACAAAAGTTTTTAAATTTGCAAACTATGTTGATTAACGAGTTCAAAAGGTTCACGCCACACAATTGCAAATGTTACCTTCGCATTGTTGATTGCATGTGAACCTCTTTTAACTTAAAGTTCGCTTAAGGTCAAGACGTATGTCCACAATTGTATGTTTAAACTTCAAAAACATATATTGTGAAAGTCTCTAACTTTACAAATTTGTGTTCATTAATGAGCTCCACAGGTTTACATCACACAATTACGGACATCATGACCTTTGTGCGGTTGATTGAATGCAAACCTCCTTTAACTTAAAACTCACTTAAGGTCAAGACGTACATCTGCAAATGTATTTCAAACTTCACAAACATATGTTGCGAAAGTCCCTAACTTCGCAAATCTAGAGCTCCACAAGTTTGCATCAAACAATTACGGACGTCATGAGCTTCACACAGTTAATTGCATGTGGACCTCCTTTAACTTAAAACTCGCTTAAGGTCAAGACGTATGTTTGAAAATGTGTTTTGAATTTCACAAACATATGTTGTGAAAGTCCCTAACTTCACAAATTTGTGTTTATTAATGAGATTTGTAGGTTCACATCAAACAATTGTGAATGCACGATCTTCGTGCAATTGATTGAGTGCAAACCTCTTTTAACTAAAAGCTCACGTAAGGTCAAAACGTACATTCATAAATGTGTGTCTGAACTTCACACATTAGAGTATGTGAACATCATGACATTCAAGCAATTGATTAACCTTATGATTAGATGATGTTCACACCTTAGAGTATGTGAATGGTTGGACATTCATGCAGTTGATTAACCTTATGATTAGATGATGTTTTCATATCATAGTATGCATATGTCTGGACATTTATGTAGTTGATTAACCTTTTGATTAAACGTTGTTTGCATGTCAATGTCTACGAACATCAACTAATGATAGAATAATCTTCTTGTTGTGAATGTTCTGATACACTCTGATATGTGAACATCATCCAATTGGAATATTAATATCAAAGTGTATGAATGTCTTGATGTTCACATGCCAGTGTGTGTGAACATCATCTAATCAGAGGTTAATATTAGAGTGTGTGAATGTCTTGATGTTCGCACTCTGATATGCAAACATCATCGTTCAAACTCAATATAATTTTTTTTTTATTATATAAAAGCTTTCAATACATCTAGATATTTAGACATTTAAATACATTATAAAATACTTGTTACAAACCATGCCAATACATCCATACACAGTATAAAAGAAACTTATTACAAACCTTGTTAGAAAGACTTAATCCAGTAAATACATCCATACACATTATAAAAAACCTGTTACAAATCTCTGCCAATACATACATTCATTAAAACATAATATATATATATACACATTCATAGTACCTAAAAACATTCATTCATGCACGATATATACATTCACACATTTACAGTATATACATTTATACATTGAAACAAAGTATAAACCTGCCAATTAATTTAAGGATCATAATAACATTACACAAAAGTATATACAAATAATTACAACATTATAATAGTATCTATACAACATTTAATATTTTTTAAGGATTAGATAGTCAAGAAATTTAGGGGTTGTGACTCTTGTGGATGTTGCACATCCTGCACTCATGCTTTTAGGTCCTGAAGTTCCTTATTCTTCATAGAAAGCGACTTTGCCTGTGCCTGTAAATGTTGCCCATTCGTAGCGAGCCGTTCTTCTCGGGTATGTAGGAGCTTCTCCTTTATTGCAAGCAATTCATGAAGTTGGCGGATTTCAACCTTTGCACCTACTAATTCTATCTTTGCATCCACTCCACTTGAGGTCCTTCTAAGCTTCAAACTTCTAGCCCAAATTTGCTTGCCCCCTTTGCATTTGTATTCAAAGTATATATAAGTTTCAAACTAAATTATGAATGTGTATGAGGTAATCAAAGTATGCAATTTATATTTGTAATCAATGTATTTAGATAAGTTTGATACTAAAACTATGACTATGAAAGTGTATGAAGTAATAAAAGTATATATATATATATATATATATATATATATATATATATATATATATATATATATATATATATATATATATATATATATATATATATATATATATATATTTGATACTAAAATTGTAAGACCTGCAATTTTTCAGAAACTTTTTGAATAAATTCATGAGGCATTTTCAGGTAAAAATACCATATAAACTCAAAATGCGAAACAAATTGGTTTCTACGAACCAGTTATATTTAGGATATTTGTATCTTCATGAATATATGCTCAAACAGTCAGAGAGCCATAACTTCCTCTTTGAGTAAAATCAAGAGATTTGTACGAGCCAACTTTCTTAGTTATGTCAATACGAAGAGAATGGCGTACTTAGAATTTTTCGAAAAAAAATCATCGAAAACCCAAATTTTTTGTGGGATCCATGAAAATATTGGTGAGACCCACAAAAATATTCTTCAGAAATTATCTTGTGGGTCCCACAAAATATCCCATGGAAATATCTCATGTGGGCCCCACTTCAAAAGGAACCTCTTATCTTTATCCGAAAAGTCAGGGGCAAAATGAAAAAAAATAACTTAAAAGCTAAGTTTTCTTAGCTATAAATATCCTTGCTTCCTCTCTCTCCTTTCATAAAAATCCCCCCCTCTCTCTTGTTCTTCTTCTCTCTCCTAAACCTCCTCTACCTAGCCCATTTGGTCTGAGCCCACCTGACCTCGCCTGAGCCTGCCTGTCCTGGTTTGAACCTGCCTGACCTGGTCTGAACTCACCTGACCTGGTCCAAACCCACTTGACTTGGCTTAAACCCTGCTGGGTCTAGTCAATGCTCAAAGTCCTTTTTGGTTTCAAACCCAAGTTTGATTCACTTGACCCAGACCCAGGCTACTTGGGCTAAGTTTGAACCTGCCTTACCTAGTTGACTTGGATCGAACCCAGTTTGGTTCAAACCACTTGGGCTTAGCAGCTTGACATGCTCTTCCTCTTTCTCAACTAGGTTGACCTCATCTGACCTAGTTTGATCTCTTGAAGGAAGGCTCAAACCTAGTTTGAAGTAAAAGAAGCATTCCAGAGTCGTTCTTCATCGATCAAAAGTAAGTTAGCTTCATCGATCCATCTCTCTCAAGTATTTGCTTGTTTGTATATAGCATATACCTTTTGAAGTAGTATCTGATCATAGTCCTTGGTTGAGCCTTCTAGGACACTTTGGTATTCATGTGCTCTCCTGGTGACTATCGTCGGATATATATGTTTGAATGCATAGTATATGCATTCTTAAAAATGATACCTCACCCTAGTCCTTGGTTGATGCCCTCTAGGATACTTCGGTGTTTACACACATGCCTTGCGACTATCGTTGGATGTCGATTCCCGTGTATATTGTATTGAGATTACCATCACATTATATAATATCAAGGCTCCTACTTTCTGTAATTTAAATTATGCATTTAGTATTACCGTCACGTCGAATGATGTCAAGGCTCCTACTTTATGCAATTATATATGTAAGATATTTCGTTCAGTTTCACCCACCGAACAATAAGTATATGCACTCATTTACAACACCATCATATAAAGCACATGTTTCTGCTTATATTATATATAGTGCACGTAAATGAGCATTCAAATATAGATCAACTCCAAATCGCCAATGCGATTCTTTTGCCACTTCTCGTTCAAGATTCTGCTTGACGAATGAAGCTCCTATTGGAAAGGTTTTGCCTTTGCACAAAACCGCTTTTTCGTAAAGACATAAGTCACTTGCGCATGACCTAGATATGGCCCAAGGTTCTATCGAACCTCGATGGATGCAAAGTATGCACAACGATGTGCATCCATTCTTGAGTTAAAGCGTAGCGATTTTCTCGTCAAAGAGGAGAAGTGCTACTGAAAAATTTGAAAAGATGCTCACCGAGTTTAAAAGAAATGCACGCTTCCTTGGTTAAAGAGAGGGAGTGCTGAAAAAATTTCTGAAGAAGCTCAACCAAGCTCGAAAACAGCATAGCATGTTACTCCATCATACAAAGGAGGTGTTGCCCATATTTCGTCAAGTACTTTCTACAACATAGAAATGTTCGACACACTTCTGTCGTCAAAGCAGAAGAAGTGTTGTTGAAATGGTTTGCAAAAGAGTTGCCTGAACCAGTTGAATGGCACGAGGATGCCCTGTTGTTGGAACGCTGTCAGAATGACTCATTCTCATGTTCGCCTGTAAGGGCACGTCACTCATAAGGGACGAAGAGCCAGAGTAGTTGCTGCGCCTTAACTATGCTAGGTGTTCGTTGCGATGATATGTGTTGAGCAGTCGATCCATTGAGATCGTATCATATGCATGCTCATTGAGATATTGTTACACAACTTGACTCGTAAGGGTCGTCGTGCTGGAGTACATTGTCCACCCGAAAGAGGTGAGATGCTCATGATGTCCGTAGATGCCGAGAGCAGAATCAAGCATGCATATGAATAAGACTTAAGGTCACAAACCTCACAATTTTGACCGCACTGGGGATTACTGAATGGGGTCAGGTACATATGTCCTCAGTGCAGGAGGCACTGGCTTGCCCGAGTAGCATGCACATATCCGATAAGTAATCATAAGACCGACAGACCCCTTCAGGACTATTGCTCACTGTGGCATACGGTGATGGTACAACCGTGAGTGACATGTATTTGATTATGAACTTGATACAGTTCAATGGGACCTTCAGTCACTCAAGGGTTTTGAGGTCGTGGTTATTCTTAAATATCTAAGGATTGAACCCAACTACTATAGTAGAGGATGCATCTGAACCGGCCTGTTAGGGTTATCCCGGTAAGAAAACTATCACCCTAACATGGATATGGTCAACAGACTTATGAGGTATCTAAAATACATGGAATAATCAACCCCCAGAACATTGCGTTGATGCCTGGACAAAACTTCTTCCGTGTACCAGGGTGAACTGCTAATATCAAAACAATGCATTAGCTCTAGGTTAAGTGATGTATGAATGTATGAGTGAATGAACGTTGTTATGTCAAGTCCTGCATAACCTCAATGGAGGTGTCATGATCGGTATACTACTGGACCGATTGGGCAAAGACCCATGTTATATTCGTATGGCAAGTTAAGCTCAAGGAGCTCACACTTGGATTCATGGGATACAGATGTGCCAAGTATGAAGATTTGAGCTTAACATTCCAGATAAGACCCTAAGGAGGTCTATGCTAAGTTATGGAGACTTGAGCGATATATTCAAATCACAACACTAAAAAGGTGCACGCCAAGTCATGAAGACTTGAGCGAAGTGTTCAACTCATAGCCCGAAGGAGGCTCTTGCAAGATACGCTAAGTCATGGAGACTTGAGCATCGTTATTGCGAACTGTGACCCTGAGTGGTCAATGCATTTACTTGAGTTGAATGGATGATTGCTTACTTACTAGACCATCAGTGGTTCTAACCCCGTTTAATGGAGATTTCAGGTGTTGAACCTGCGTTGAGATATACAGAGCAAGGTGGCATCAAGTTCCAGGGTTTCTTTAGACAGTGTTGTACTGCTTCCTTTATTAAACCAAATACTGCTTTTTTCAAGTAGTGATGTTTGTAATAAACAAGTGGATTTGATAAATGGAACACCTTGGTGGTCAAAGAGAGCTTGGTCACATACCTGTGACTTGCCCAAAGTTTTTTAAAATTGATGACTCATTATCGTCTGATTCCGCTGCTAAAAGTTTTTCTAAGTTTCGCTGCAAAGAAAAGAAAAAGAAAAGAGAAATTCATGAAAATTTTAACTTAGCTTTGTTTTGAAAATTCGGGGCGTTACAAAAATTATAAATATCAAAGTACATTACCATCTCATTGCTCCTCTTGATGCTAAAACTACTAAATGATTGTTGGTTGTGAGCATCAACGTTCTCTTAACAGACACGTACAATGGAATAGTATGCAATGGCATCACCATCCTCATGTCAATTTTGTAGTTTGTTGAAGAACAATATGGGGTAATCATTCGAAAGATCCTTCAAACATGGTGAAAGGGTGACTAGGTTGTGGCTGACCATAGCCAAACTATCAGACCACTCGACTCGTTATTTGATATTCAACTTCATTCATGTAATGCAACCAAATGTCCTTTTTTTTAGCTTTATGGCATAAACAACTACATCCATGTCATCATCTTCATCTCCTCCATAGGGACAGTACGTTACCTATACAATGAAGTTTCATTCATTAATAAGTATATTGTATTATTTATAAAATCTAAAATCACTTGCTTTGGGTATACTTATATGTCTTCCAAGGTGATGGTCAACTCAAAATCAGAAAAATGAAACATGTTCATTATGGGATTCAAAAAATGCACCATAGAATCTATGAGATTATGATGAATAGTCCATGGTGCAACCTTCAGGAATCATCGAAAGTGCATTTTATCCAGGCCATCCTTAGGATCCTTCAATAGTGTTAAAAGCCACTCGTGTGCTTAAAACCAATAGAACCGATGTGACAAGCATTGTGGATCCTCTATTATTCGTGGTTGTGGATCATGCAATGACAATAGAATTTGCATGAAATCATTCACATCATACATCAATCATTGAATATAAACCTAAAATTCATTCATTTTAGTATATTAGTTATAACTGCATAGATTAACAAAAATTTGCATAAATCAATCACATATCACACATCAATCATTGAATATAACACTAAAATCGATTCATTTTGTTGATTAGAATGGAACATTCATAATACATATGCCACATATTATATTTAGTTTTCAGATAGTGAGCTATAAATTATCATGTCACATAAAATTTCTTAAGAATCATAATTTCTAGTCCAGTTATATACAAATCTAATCACCAAAACGATGATCTTATATTTTTTAATTAAAAGAATGATTAAACTAGATAATATTAGTATTCTAAGATGCCACATATTGTATTTATTTTTTAAATAGTGAGCTATAAATTGTCATGACAAATAAAATTTCTTAAGAATCACAAATTCTAGTCCATTTATATACAATTCTAATAACCAAAATGATGATTTTATATTTTTTAATTAAAATAATGATTAAAGAAGATAATATTAGTATTCTAACATGCTATATTGTATTTATTTTCCAGATAGTGAGCTATAAATTGTCATGGCAAATAAAATTTCTTAAGAATCACAATTTCTAGTCCAGTTATATACAATTCTAATCACCAAATGATGATTTTATATATTTCAATTAAAAGAATGATTAAAGAAGATAATGTTAGTATTCTAACATGCTACATATTGTATTTATTTTTCAGATAGTGAGCTATAAATTATCAGGGCAAATAAAATTTCTTAAGAATCATAATTTTAGTCCAATTATATACAATTTTAATCACCAAAATGATGATTTTATATTTTTTAATTAAAAAATGATAAAGAAGATAATGTTAGTATTCTAACATGCCACATTGTATTTATTTTTCTGAGTTACAAATTGTCATGGTAAATAAATTTTTTTAAGAATCACAATTTCTAGTCCAGTTATATACAATTCTAATCACCAAGATAATAATTATATATTTTTTAATTAAAAGAATGATTAAAGAAGATAATGTTAGTATTCTAACACAATAAAAATCACTTCAATTGTATAATTAAATCAAAATTGATAACCTAAATAACTCAACCTTTTGGTAATACAATATAATAAGACAATATGTAATTATTGTTAGACTAAGTTGAATTGTTGTTATATTGACCATAAATTCTTCAATTAGAAATGACTTAGCACACACACATATTCACTTATCATAATTTAATAATTAAATATAACAATAACATTGATTGCAAACATCTTACAATCATCATTTTCTATTTTATACACATCAACAAATTTAGAAAGTACTTATCCAAGAGCATTGAAACTTGTGAATCGCTGTGACCTTTTCATGTGAGCATACATTACCTCCTCCATGAGGATGACCTTTTTCCTCTCCCTTCTCCACCCTCTTTTCCTTGCCATCCTGCACCTTAGATTCCTCCCTTTGCTAAGGACCCTCCTCTACCCTCTCACCAACTACAACCTCACTCTCCACCTCAGCATCAGTCTCTTTATTTGTTTGAGACATCTTCTCTCTTCTCTACACTCTCTTTCATCTCAACCTTGGCATCCTCTCCTTGCCGAGGTTTCTCCTTCGCCCTTTCTACGATCATAATGTTCATTGTTTTCCTCACCATCTCATCATTGCCACTACAACTGGATGTGTCTTCTGCTTTCTTCAGAAGGGCATGCAAGTTAGCAACTATCGAGAAATCTAAAGTCAATGACTCCTTACACTTCTTAACCACTAACTGCTCACTAACATTTCCCCCTTTAGATGCTTTCTGGATGAGAGACATGATTATGAATACCAACACATCAACCTTTTTTGCAGCAAGATTTTTTCTTACTAAAACATCATTTTTCTGTGAATATGTTAGTGGCTTCTTATTTGATCACAACAATCTTGACTTCATCTTACTAATGCTGCATTTTTCATGAATTATATCATAAACCCATGTCCTTAGCCATAGAGTAAGTTTCCTGTCTATCCACATATCAAGCATCTTCCGTACCTCATAGTATAAAGTATCAGCTAGTGAGTTTTGTTTATATAAAAAAATAGTATTCAAGATAGAGCAATTTCATATATTACACAAGGTTTATGGTAGAGAGAGCAAATTCAAATGATGTTTTTATAGCATGTACATATCCTGCCTCTTTTTTTTATCCATCAATAGGTGTTGGTGTCTTCATGACAATTTCTTGACTCATCATCTTCTAATAAAGGATGAGCAGTTTCCTACACAACCAAATTTGATAATACAGATAAACATGCCTACAAAGGAGACTCACATGAAATCAAATTTTAAAAAATAGAATAAGCTATTAAAAATATAAAAATATCTTAAAAATCATGCCATTGTTCCCTAGTCATTTTTATAATAAAGCTAAACAAAAGATAAATAAAAAAATTCAAGGATAGAGGCATACCAAATTAAGGAAAAAATTGGCAAAAGACACTCACATGAAATTAAATTAAACAAAAAACAGAATAGGCTATTGAATATGCAAAAATAACTTGAGAACTATGCCATTGTTTTACAACAATAATTGATTCATGCTACTATTTCAAAAAATAATTGCTTTAGCCATTACAAGGAGTGAAACATGTGCTTACCAGAATATCTCACTATCGATAATGTGTCAGACACTAAAAAACTCACCTGATATACTACCATGCGATGGAGATATGGCAAGAAAAATAACACCTCGCCGAACAATCTTAGCGGGGGAATATGTTGGGGATCATAAAACCCCGCTAAGAACTCTAATTTTATTAAAAAATGGTGCTCATATGGTAAACAAATCTTTGGTACATATGAAGCGTCGCATGTAATGCATGTACAGAGGTTCACAAACATTCCACATGAGGATGAGGAGATTCACAAAAACTATAAACCCTGGAAAATTTGAGCCTTTTTGCAATAAATAAACAATGATGAAGTCTTATTGATCTCATATTGGTAAGGTTGGTAACGTGTCTGTTCGGAAATTTCGGAAGAACTATGTCGTATTCGCCTGAGAGGACAATGAAAAACAATAATATCAAGTGGTAAGACAGGAAGGGACGTTTCATGATTGAAGCCCCGATTCACAGAAAAAGGTCTATGAAAAATGTTCAAGTTGGGGGCTTTAGATGGGGCATCATAAGAGGATAAAAGAATTTTAGTTGCAAAAATATGCAACTAAAGAGGAAGTGGCGCAGCGGTAAGGACGATGGTCTCACAGGATAGAGGTCGCAGGTTCAAATCCCCTGGGTATCATAACATTTTTATGTAAAAATACGTTTTGGTTACTAATACCGTCCAGCCACAACAAGATTAAATACATTAATGTTGCAAAGTATGGCAATGAAACAAATCTTGATGCACTAGTGAGGCTTGTTACCCCTTAGGCAGAGGACACTAGTTCAAATTCCCTTGTGCGCTAGGGAGCATTTTGCCAAAAACAAGAGTGAGTAATAAATTTTTTTTAGCTCTCTCATTTAATAAGGAAATAAATGAGAGGGCGTTGGGCCATAAAGGAGGGGCGACGACTGGGAGTTTCATTTTGAATTAGGAAATCCAAAGGGGCTCCTACTTTGGAGAGGGAAAGGCCTCCTCCTTTCCATTAAATGCATTGAATGAGGGAAATTTCCAAACTAAGGCTTTGGAATTCAAATGGAAGTGGGTTATTAAGAGGGTCGTTGGCTTTTATTGGAAGATGAAGGGGCCTTGTAGAATGCGCTAGGAAGGAAGTTAAAAAAAAAAAAGAAAACGGTTTTATGAAGAGGCTACATGGGGAAATGAAAATGTAACATATGTTAATGGGGGGGGGGTAGAAAAACGAGAATTTTAAAACTCGTCCCTCCTACTCTGTCTCAAGCATTCTCCCTCTCAAGTCTTATCTCTCTCTCAGTCCAGTCATGTGAGCTATTTTGAACCTTCCACCATCGATTTCAGCAAGAAGTTTATGCAGGGCTACCAGACATCCACGGGGAAGAAGAACATTTCGTCGTAGGATTTGTGTCTACACAAGGTAAGGACATATTCTCCTTATATATATGCACAACGTCATGGGGTACCGATATCTGTTCGATTATTAGAATTCCATGCTTCTTAAGAGTAAATCCATCCTACATTTTCATGTTACGTATAAGTAGTCACAAAAAAGAAATTTTGTATACATTGAAAACGTTGTTATAAATCTTACACTCCACCCATATCTGATGAGATTTCTTCTTTCTAGATGTGTATACAGAAATATGAATTTCTAAATGCAGTCATCGGATCATGGATGGGTGCCATCCAGCATGCGTATCCCTATCTTTTTTGTTGTTAATTTCTTTGTTTCATACATGTAAGAAGCAAGTTTGTTACGTGCCAGCAGGTTCTCGCTAACCTCGGAAGGCATAGGTCAGACCAATCGACCTATACCCTCAACACTAAACAATCTACCAAACACCGTGGTGATATATCCGGTACATATGCACTTAACGGTGATGTTGTTGATTTTAGAATAAAATAGTGAAGGTAATCATAACTTGCAGATTATATGAACTCAGTCTGGAAATATAGGGTTCATGGTGGTCATTGGATTAATAAACCCTAATACCTAGGTGGATTATAGATATAAACCCAAGTGAATGCATGTTTCTAAAGGTCAGAGTACTTAGTTAAACCAGCGTATAACTAGGTGATTCAGTTATGTTTTACTCTCGCTGTTACATTTCAAATATGTGATTTATTTTACATGCAAATCAGAATTTAGTATGCATGAACATACCTTATCTTAATTGAATATGTGTATTGTAAGTATGTGATTTGCTTCAGATCTGTACAAACCGAATGTAGGCATGTAGTTTTCTTTTTGGTCGAGTTCAAGAAAAAAGATTTTTTCGCATACCCACATCATAGTTGATTTAGTAAATCAGTCTAAATAATATATATATATAGCTATATACTACACAATCAATGGTTGTTGTAAATTGTCAAGGAGAAAATCATGTGTATATAAGTTTCCCCTTTCATGTTTGATTCATGGTGCATCCGGGTTGCAATCAACGTTGTGACTTTTGCTACACTACAGTGTGTATGTCGCCCGGTCAATAATGCAGCGACATGTGCACTGCTACGAGTGTTGGTTGGCAGCCACAGTGTGATGGCTATCTTTAGCAGAGTGTATTGGCATGTTGCCGACGTTGTAATGTCCCCTACACACTGTAGTGATTACTTTGAACAGAATAAAATAAAATAAAATGTAAATAATCGTAGAAACACAAAACCATGGAGCAGGGATTACTAGCCTCAGGCAGTAGAAACAAATGCAAATCAATGGTGAACTCAAACTCAGCTTGACGATAGAAAATTTCTTATACTTGCAAATGCGTATGCTACTACTAAACCGGGTGGGGTCAACGCATCAGTATGCGATAGACCTGGACCAACAATGGGGTGTGGTTGAAGGTTGGCTTGACATACCAGCGCTGCTACTATACGGTAGTATTGAAAACCATCAAAATTTACACACGTTGGCCTATGCGGAGATGCTATCGACTGGGGTGTGCCTACAACCACCATGCGCCCTGTAGTATCAGTCCAACTAATGGAACTGCAGTGACACCAAACTGGGGCAGTCATTGATGGTAGGGTGTTTGCAACATGGCACAACATTTTTCCCTACTGACATAATCTAAAATCGACAAGACTATGGACTTGGGTAGGTCACAACTAGATGGCCTTGGCTGTTTGCTACCCCAAATTAGCTAAGGGCAAGGGTGGTGCCTATGTAGTATTGGGTTCCTGATGAAGTTCAACAGTAGACCAACCACCACATATGCATATACGGGCGATCATTAGCTTGATCTGCGACGTTAACGTGGGCCATAGCAATCACAACTTGAATATATCATATCCCGACCCAAATCATTAACTAGTCAACTCAGCAACATTGGGACCTATTGAAATTGGACTATCGATTTTACACACCTATGGTTGGGAATATGGCTTTGTTGCCACGAGCCATCCCCCGAGCCAAAACAAATAAGGAATAGGCAACAAATACCTTATGTGGTTCGAAATTGAACATCCCATTGGACCGAGTGATCTAGGTGGGTCTGTGAACCCAATTGAAACCTCAGTAGTACCTTGGAAGGTATATGCTAAGTGGTCTAGAGTGTCCTTCAAGCAGAGGTTGGATTACCAAGACACACGAAACATGTGTTATCAAGCGATAAAAAAAATGTTCAATGATCGATAGCATGAGACAAAAACTATAATCCTGGATTTGGGTATAATGGATATTGGTAAAATGCGTAACTCATTTATGAATTTGTTATCGAATTAGATTCTCAAAAAGGGGTTATTCTGTACTCAAATGGGTGGTTGTATTTGGCCAACCATTGAATTGTCAAAGGAATGCATACTTTATTATTCGGGCCATTTACTAGTTGAAATGAATGGTTAGTTTATTCTCGAATTGTGAAATTCGAATTATACTTGTTATTCTTTTTACATATGAAATGTATGCTACTGGTGAGATTCACTAATGTACACCTGCTTAGAGTAGTCCTGAAATACACTGACTTTGCACATACATTGGTTAGGGCAAAGGCTCACTTTAGTGCACCTGTTGAAACAACATGATGAAATTATCATATGCTTATGAAAAGAAAGTTATGCATCCATGAATGTAGCATATGAATGAGATATCCATGACATATTCATGATTAACATGGTTTACATATGTAATTGTCATAGGAAGGTTACGATGCATGTATTGCCTGTGGTTAAATATATATATTCTTGTTATAATGGCACCAATAAAAAAAAACTATAAAGGCACGATAATACAAACAAAAACTGAGCATGTCAAATCCTTGTGATGCCATATGGGCACCTATGATGCTAAGTGAATGGCATATAATTGAATTATGATTTCATGTTATGACATGCATACGTGCTGGTTGATCTATGTGTGTTCTGAAAAGCTTGCATAATAAAGGACATTTCATGTCATGATCCTGTGAAAGATTATAAAGTAGCTGGCAGTTCCACAGAACTCTAAAAGTACCATACGAGTATTTATGAATTGTTGGAGTTGGGTTATGCCATGTTGCGGCATCACCAGTAGGGTACAATAAGTATACTCTAGTATAAAAAACAAGAGCTAAATTAATACATTTTGGGATTCTGGGTATACCTGAAAGATGGTATATGTTACTGGATTTTCCAAAGTTCTGGGTACACCTCAAAGATGGTGTATGTTACCAAACCCAAACAAACAAGAAAAAAAATAATATGCATATATAAAATAATTAAGGGATTCTGGGTATACCTGAAAGATGGTATATGTTATTGGTTTCCCGGGATACTGGGTATACCTGACAATAGTATATGTTACTGGTTTCTCAGGGCTCTGGGTACACCTGAAAGATGGTGTATGTTATTGGACCCATGGTCTCCTTTGAGGGAGTAGATGGTACAAACTCCGTGGGACATTCTAGTTTTTGTGAGAGCTAGGCGTCTCACCCAGTCCCCAGTCCTCGGAGTTAGGAGGCCAGGACTACCAATTTGTCCTAGGTGGTAGATCCAAGTCTTCTGCAGAAGTACATGGTGCATTTTAATTCTTGTTCTAGCCATTGGGGAGTACTCTTTCGGTCATGAACCATCCGCTTTGGACCTCTGTACGGCTAGTCACATGGGTTATAAAATAATAGACCCCCCTATGGTCTCGGTCCGCTGTGATGTGGAATGCCTGTGCGTACCCACAGAGTAATTAACAAGATGAAACATAAAGTTAGTGCATTGAGAAAAATCTTCAAGTAGTTGCATACGGCTTGATATTGCAATTGTTTGAGTAAGCTGTGATTCCTATGGTGCATGCCTCAAATCAGTTTTCCTTTATAAGAAAAATGTGAAAACTTATTAATGATGTGTTGAACATTGGTGTTTATGCTTTATGCAAACTTTACATGAAATGTTTTACTTAAGTCAGGTGTACATCCACATTAGTTCCAAAGTTGTTATTACTTATATAACTATGGTTCATACATATATTGTATCATGCTTTGATATTGATGGATTATATCATGAAATACTTGACCTTAGTGACCTGTACATATATCACTTGATAAATGGTTATTAGTTCTATATAAACATGTTGCACATATACTTGTACACATGACATTGAGCACATTCATATGGATATTATACTTCTTACTCAGACATGGTAGTTTGATTCCTTCTGAATTAATATTTTCAAGAAACTGAAAGGCAAACAATTATGGTCGTCACTGCGGATAGTGCCATGTGACCATATCTTCTTCGGATGTCCTGAGGATTATGATTTATAATAAATCATTAAATTATAATTTAAAAACTTATAGTATTTCAATGCAAGAGTTTATTTTAGTTAATTCCTTGAGTTTGTGCTATTACTTGTAACCCTCCCAAATAAACTAATGATTTAATAAAGCTTTTCCGCTGTTGATTAGAAAAAAAAATTTACTCCAAAATTTCCAAGCTAACTATTTGGGGGCATTACAGAAACATCATCAGAATATTTATGAATCTCATGTTCAATATGCAAATGTTCAGAATGTCCTCAACTGAGGTAAGAAGTTTTACATATATAAAGGATGTTCACTACTCTTCTCGCGAACATTATAAGGAAATCCACAAATGTGTGAAGAACATTCACATGTAGAGATAATGGCATTCACATCTTAATTATATTTGTTTTGCATTAATAGAAGTCATGCATGTAACACTTGTGAATGTGTGACTTTTGTGGATGTACATTCTAGCATTATGCGATTTTAGTTAAAGGAGGTTCACACGTTATTTGCGCGAAGGTCGTGACGTCCACAAATGTGTGATACGAACCTGCAATAAGAAAACATGCGAAGATAAGGATGTTCACAACACATTTTTGTGAAAGTCAGGATACACATTTGCGGTCGTACATCTAGACTTTATGGTCATATCTTGACATTAAGCGAGTTTTTAGTTAAAGGAGGTTCACATGACATCTGCATGAATGTTAGGACTCCCGCAAATGTATGGAGCAAACATGTCGAGGTAAAATCCATAAAATTCATAGAATATCTATCAAATCATAATCTATCAGAAATCATCAAATCTTGCATGAATCCAACCACAAAATCTATTTTCTTTCTAAATTTACCGATTTCTTTTTTGAGAAACCCGATATTGCTAAAATTGCAATATCTTAAGATTTCGACCATAGAAATTCTTAATTTTTTTACAAAAAGTCTACAATAACATATTTTACCAATACAAATTGATACTTGCAAGAAAATCATGTCATAAATCGAATATTTACAAATTTTACAAATTTCTTTTTTGAAAAATAGGTTTTTATGAAAAACCCGATTTCAAAAGGGGTTTTCCTTTGAAGAAAATGTTTTTTCTCCATAGATCTTTAGATCTGAGTCAAACCCACGGTTAAGAGGGTCTGATCATGGTCTAAACTCATGAAAAAACATTGACATCCAGACCTAGAACTTTGTTCTTGCAAGAAAAGCATAAATCACCTACCTCTTATCGTAAAAATGTTTTTTGAAGATTCTAGCGGGTCTTTTTGCACAATCTGGATGATCCACACCTTCTACTAGCTTGAAAAGAACCTAATACCCCCCCTAGAATCACGTGGAGGTCTTTCTGGAATCCAAGAAAGAGAATAAAAGCTCTAAGGGATGTGGGGAAGAGAGGAGAGAAAAGAGAAAACTAACCTTATTAATCCTTCTCATGAGGGCCTCTATTTATAGATTGTCTTAAACAAGAGTACCATCTCTAATATAAGAAGTTAATATTTATTAATTTATTTTATTAATAAAATAAGATAATAAATTATAAGACTTAATTCAATAAATTTTGAAATTACTTAAGCTATAAAAGAAAAGTAGGGACTTTTTACCCTGTTTTGGGCTCTTGTGATAAGGTAACCTTTCGGGAGGCCTACACACCCAAAGACTCATAAGAATTGAATGTTTAAATAGTCAATTTGATAACCCTCAAAATATAGATTATTGTGGTGGTCTTAGATTTAATCGTACACATACAGGTTGGCAAAAAAAAAAATAGTTGATATAAAAAAACATTAATTTTTGACTTATAATTAGCCACAAACTTCGGTCACCGATAAAATGCTCAAATCAATACCAATTTGGGCATGTAAATAGTCAATTTTGATGCCCTAAAAATGAGAAACATCAAGGTCAACTCCGAGTTAATAGATGAGCCATTGATTGGCCAAAATTTCTGTCAAAACAATAATAATATTTTTTCAGAGCGTCCAACTCTATGGGTCAAATTCAATGATATATGATTCAAGATATCTTGAGTTATATCTCATGTAATCTATCCTTTAATTGATCTAAATGTTATGGATTATATTCAAATTAATTGGATTTGATTTAAATATGATTAGTTAAATCCACTGGCTAATTTATAATTTTAAGTTTCTTTTTATAAAAATTATTATTTATTTATTAAAAATACCCTAAAGAATCACATGTATGACTTTTAAACTAAATTTAAAATTATAGATTTAATTTCAATAAAAATATAATTTATTGTATTTTTTCAACCTTAATTTAACACTCAATTAAACCTTAATTTAGATTTGAATCAAACTCAAATCTAATTATAATATTTTATACATATTTATTAAATTCAAATTCAAATTCTAAAATTCATAATCTAAAAATATATGAATCATTTACTTTCTTGTTTAGTACACATATTTTAGCTTTTTCAATTATTCTTGAAATAATCTTCATAACTTGAGATAAAGGTTCATCACTAATCAAAATCAAGAAAATAAAAAAAAATAAGAAAAATAAAAAAATAAAAAAATTTAAGAAAATCAATAATTCATGATTATAGTGATGAATACACCAATAATTCTTCATTTATTCAATTTAATTATCAAGAAAAAATCTCAGGTTTTACATCACACCCCCCTTAAAAAAAATTTGTCCTCGAAATTTGATATAAGCATAAAACAAAAGAACTACCCAAATATAGTTCACCACGCTTCCACTGCACACTCTGATTAAATAATTTAATTTTAAAAATAAAATTTGTTTTTGTTCTTAGGCCCTACACTCATAATTATTGTGTGATGTACCTAGCTATTTATTTTGAAGTTCTCAAGTAAACAAGACATACGAGTCCAAACAATTTATATCTCATTTAAGTATGTCTTTAGAATCAATTAGAATAATATATTTATAGGACAATGCAGAGAGAGCCATGTATTATACATACGATTTATATAAACATCACAATCAAATCTTATCATATGTATAACTCATTAATCTTTGTCCAATATGATATATAATCATTGATAATATTCAACACATGTCAGAAATATTTTAAAATCATAAGTCTCTAACAAATTGCTAATTAAAAACATGTATAAGTTGCTAAAACAAATTCAGATATCTGGTAAGCTGATTTTATAAAATATGACGAGAATAGCAAAACATTGATAAAATTATAGTAATTTTATCATGGTTACCTATACTTGTCAGGAATATAATCCAATAAACCATTTGAAAAAATAATAAATACAAAAATAATTAAAAAACTTTTACAAAACCCTGTTCTGATAGAGTTTTTGTCCCAAATCTGTAATCTGCAGAATTTTAATTAGATTAAGGTATTTCTTGAATTTTTTTAATTTTTTTTTACAAAACCCTTTTTACACAGTCTGATATTAGTTATTAAGATTCACCCAAAATTTTTGTAAAATATTTAGAGTTGGTTTTCATAGGCGTTTATAATGTTTATCAAAGATGGGTTGAAATCATCCTCTAAACAGAGCTAAAAATTGGGTCTCTGCTAAAACAGGCATATCTGCCTCAATATAGATCCAAAACGAGTAAAACAAGATTCTAAATTTAAGATCAAGATATGTAGATGAGTGTAATATTTTTATTTTTATTTTTAGGACTAGTATTCATAGAGTTATCATTTTTTTTCCAAAACTGGTTGGGAAAAATTTATTAGACATCATAGCTTTAGGTTTCTCAAAAAATGATTTTGTAAAAGCCCTTTTTAAGTTTATAAAATCTTTAGGATCTGTTTATTTTTTGTTTAATCTAACTTAATACAGGTTAATACATGAATAATATCATAAAGAATCATATTATGATTAAATCTAATATAAAATAATAACAAAGCCCTAATTTTGCATGTTTCTCAAAATCATTTTTAGAAAAAACTCATTATTTGAAGTTTTTAATTCAAGAAATGGATTCTTCAACCATGAAAATGTAAAGAACAGATCAATAATATATTAAAAGTTGCTGAAAATCCAAATAATCAAAACATACATGCTCTAAGTGTATACAAAATATTGGCTACGTAAATCTTACCTGTCTACGATCTGTTTTCACGGTTAGAATGAAGAAAAGGATGATCCGACTCCTATAACATCTATGTTTTATTTTGCGAATAATTAATAAGAAAATAGTTTTTAAGCATGGCATATCTGAAAGTGTTATAGGATCGAGGCAACGAGCACTAGAGGGGGGGGGGGTGAATAGTGCTTTTAAATAGCGTCTTTGGAATTTTGACGGATTGAGAGATTTACAAAGCAATCACACAAAGAACACAAGAATTTATCCTGGTTCGGTCTTTCCCGACCTACATCCAGTCCCTAAGTAAAACCAACTTGAGATTTCCACTTTCAACCTTGTGGAACTACAAGATCATACACATACCAAATCTGGTCCCACTTTCAATAACAAACGTACTAAAAGCAAACAACTCCTTTAAACCAAGGAGTCCTTTCCTTTTATAGAAAAATGAAATAATCAACTTACAAACAACCTACGAGCCCTTCTTATAAATGCAATTGAGATGTAATTGGCTTTTGAGGTTGTTGAAATACTCAACTCACGAATTCACTGTCTCTCAAAGGAATTTAAGTGAAAACTAAAGTGAAAAATATCAAGTGAGTGAGAAAATGAATATGAGTGAAAAGCAAAGAGTAATTCAATGTAATTCGATTGGATTGCATTGCTTTTGAGTGTGAAATGCACTCATATTTATAGTTGAAAGATTCCATACATTGAGGGTATGAAAGGGTGTCAAAACAGTTCATTTTGAATGATCAAAACATTTAAAAAATGAAAAGACACGCCTTTTAAAAGTTTCAGGAAAATGGTAAAATTAGTCAACTGGAAGAGTAGTTAGTCGACTGATAATTAACTATTAGTAGGCTGACAGTTATCGTCGGTCGACTAATGTGTTTATCAAGCCATTTGAAAATCTGAAGTTTTGAAACTTAGTTGACTAGAGAAAAAAATTAGTTGACTGATAATATCATCAGTAGACTGAAAAAGTTTTAGGTCGACTGCTGCTAAATTTTTTTTATGAAAATACATGTTCTGTCCGGTCGATTGATAAAATAATTAGTCGACTGCTGCTAAATTTTCCAGAAAACAGACATTTTGCCCGGTCAACTGATAAAACCTTCGGTCGACTAATTTGACAAAAATGACATTTTGCTTAGAAAATTTGGCATGAAAGGATTAGTTGGCTGTTGAGTCTATTGGTCGACTAATAAACATGAAAAATTAAATAAAGAGTTTTCTAAAAAGATTTTCATGGAGAGTTCTTTTAGAAAAGTTTTTCTAAAGACTTTTTAGGTGAAATGCAACCGAAATATGCACTCTAAGTAAGGCTCTTACAAGAATCTAAGACTTTTAATGAATTTTACATTTGCACACTAGTCTTCAAAGATTCTTCATCGAATTCTTCAATTCTTGTCATCTTTCTTCATTGCCTTAGCTGAAATGCAGTTGATTCACTTGTTCATCATCAAAACCTTGTACTTGAAGTATCATGTACGGCTTCATTGTCGTAACAATCTCCTCCTTTTGATGATGACAAACTAGTCAAAGATGAAGCATTTAGATACATAGATGGAGATTTTACTCCCCCTACCAATATGCTGCAAAACATTAGAAGTTAGTACAATCAAAGCACATATATCACATATTGATTGTTTTGCATTTCCATCATTACTTCATGCATTTCTAAAACTTTTTCATAAATAAAATTTTCAATTCTTTCACATGATGCAATTTCCATGTTTCTTTTTCTCTTTCTTTTTCTCGTGCAAATTCTATGCCATGTGATGCAACGTCTTTTTCTCATTTGCAATTTCCATGTGATGCAATTTCTCATGCAATTTCTGTCTTTTTCTCCCCCTTTATCTTAATAAAAAAGAGTAAGTGCAGATATAACATAAGAAAAAAATACAAATTCAAGTTCAAAATATTACAACCCAAAAAGTATCAAAGTTCAGTAATGATAGTAAACAAAGTTCAAGAGAAATGTTGCTTGATCATCTCCTTGAGTTCAGCAATATCTTTCTGAATTGAAGAAAGTTGTTGAGTCACATCTTCACGAAAAGTGTGTTGATGCAGCTCCAAAGCTTCCATTCTCTGCAAAATTTCATCATTGTCTTGACTAGTAGAGAATTTCTTTCATTTTGCTTGAGATGAAGGTGTCACAGGAGATGGTGAGGGTTCAAAGGGTGATGGTTCAGTTTGATCAATGTTTAAAGGAGGCAGATATTTGATTTTCATTCGTTTAAAAATAGTTTGATCAAAGAACTTCTTTTGTTCAATATATTTTTCATTGCTTAGGGGTACTTTGAAATATCTGAAAATACGAGTAAGAAGACATCCATATGGAAGAAAAGGTTTTTGTTTCCACAAAGTAGTAAAATACACGTTGGCCCAATTTACCGAAATATTTCCAAATAAGACGTAAAGAGCCGTAGAGAGATATGTGGAATAGTAATCAAAAGATCCAGTTTTAGGTAGAACATTGTGGGCAAGAATTCGTCCAGCAATGCGAGCGCGAGTTTAAAGATTGGTATTTTTGAAAGGAGGACAATGAGGTGCACCAGAAGAAGAATTTGTTCAAAAATTCTTTCATCATTAAGTTCAATAGTATTAAAAAGAGTTTCTGAAGGTGGAATATCTAAGATTTGTCCAAGAAGTTTAGAATCAAACTCAATTTCAACATCGCGAACAAGAGAGGAAAGAAATCAAGTTTCATGATCAATTTGTAAATTTGTGTAAAACAAATGGATCCAAAAAGGATAATGAAGAGGGTCTGAACCAACATCAAACAGATGTGAAATGCCTGAGAATAATTCTTTGATTTTGTTACGAGAAAATAGGTGAAACAGGACATTTCGGCCTGGTAAAATAGAAAGTGCAGAAATTGATCCAAAAGTATCATATAAAAGAGGATTTCTGAGTAGTCTTAGAGAAAATCCATGATGTGCTTGTGGTGTAGATGGAGGGGTACCTTGTGCGGAGGCTGTTTTCTGACGAGGCATGGTTGTTAAGAACAAAACAGATTCACCTGTTAAAAAAAAAATTGATGTTGATATCAGCTTTCCAATAATGTTCAATGGGAGTAAGATGTCGTCTGGCGTCGTGGAAGATAACCAATACAACAAAATCACTTTGTTCGATGCGACCAGTGTGCCTTCTATGATCAAGGTCTTTGTTAGTGGCCAAAACAAGCAGTGCGTGCAGTCTACCGAAAAGGTATATCAAATTTTTTTTAAGGGTTTTAAGAAAAGGCGGTAGAGGATTTTGCTGCTACAGAAAATGGTGAGATCTCATAGAAGAGCCGGCTGAGACACAGTAGATGTCGGCTTTCTAACACTGCAATGAATATCTTCTAGCTGGTGGTGCAGACGTGAGCTTTTGTAAAAACTTTCAGTCGCGGCAAGAAAGAGTTCTTTCGCTTCAAAAATGGGAGATGCCGCAGTGGATGTTGGCAGGTGAGAAGAGGCTGCCACAAGCATCGATTGCTGAGGAAGAACCTTATCACGACAATAGGATTCCGACGAGAAGGAGTCCGATCGACACTCTGAGGGTTTTTGGAGAGACGAAGGAGAGAGAGAGAGAGAGAGAGAGAGAGAGAGAGAGAGAGAGAGAGAGAGAGAGAGAGAGAGAGAGAGAGAGAGAGAGAGAGAGAGAGTTTTATTTTAAGAAAAGGGGAAAACAAACTGGCGAGAAAAACAAAACGGTGCGATTTTTTAAAAACAAAAAATGAAAGGGTATCAGGTTCCTTCAGTAAAACTTTTTAAAACATCAGTCGACTAGAAGTTTATCGGTCGACTAAAAAGGTGCATTTTTGAGATTTTTCAAAAATAGTATTTTAAAAACAAATTTTATAAATCTAAAAATAAGCAAATGCCTAGTTCTCTCCTAATTCTCATAAAATCTTCATTTTTAAGTGGTTCAGTGAAGATATCAGCATGTTGTTCATTAGTGGATATAAAATTTAACGAAATGTCTTCTTTTAACACATGATCTTGTAAGAAATGATGTCTAACTTCAATATGCTAGTTCTTGAGTGCTGAACAGGATTTTTCGAAAGATTTATAGCACTAGTGTTATCACAATAAATAGTTGTTGTGGAGTAATTCAAATCAAAATCTTTTAAGGTTTGTTTCATCCATAGCACTTGTGAACACGCTAAACTAGCCGCTATATATCTTGCTTCAGTTGTTGAGAGTGACACTGAATTTTGCTTTTTACTAAACCAAGAGACTAAGGAATTTCCTAAGAAATGACAAGTTCCGCTAGTACTCTTGCGATCATATTTACTTCCTACAAAATCTGCATCACTATATGAAACTAAATCAAAGGAAGATGATTTTGGGTAAATCAAACCAAAATCTAAAGTATCTTTCAAGTAACGAAGAATTTGTTTTTTTACTGCAGTTAAATGAGATTCCTTTGGATTAGCTTGAAATCTAGCACACATACAAACACTAAACATTATATCAGGTCGACTAACACTTAAGTATAATAGAGATCCGATCATACCTCTGTAGAGCTTAGTATCTACATTTTTACCATTTTCATCTTTATCAAAAGAAGTAGTTGTGCTCATAGGATTTTTTCTTGATTTTGATGAGTCCATCCCAAATCTCTTGAGAAGTACTTTTGTATACTTAGTCTGGTTGATGAAGATTCCTTCTTTAGTTTGCTTTATTTGAAGTCCAAGGAAGTAGTTTAATTTGCCCATCAAGCTCATTTCAAACTCTTCCTGCATAGCTTTAGCAAATTCTTTACAAAGAGAATCATTAGTAGAACCAAATATTATGTCATCAACATAAATTTGCACAATAAGAATATCTGAATTAAGATTTTTAATAAATTAAGTGGAGTCTACCCGACCAATGAAAAAACCAAATTGTTCTAGAAAATTTTGTAGTCTTTCATACCACGCTCTTGGTGCTTGTTTAAGTCCGTACAAATCTCTTTTTAATTTGTAGACTTTTTCTAGATATTTCTCATTTTCAAAGTCAGGAGGTTGCTCTATATAAACTTCTTCATTGATGTGTCTATTTAAGAATGCACTCTTAACATCAATTTGATATAACTTAAATATCATGTAACTAGCAAAAGCAAGCATCATTCAAATTGACTCCAATCGAGCCACTGGTGCATAGGTTTCATCAAAATCTATGCCTTCTTCTTGATATAGCCTTGTGTTAGTAGTCTTGCTTTGTTTCAAATGACTTTGCCATTTTCGTTCAGCTTATTTCGGAAGACCCATCTTGTTCCAATTACTGGATGATCCTTTGGTCTATCAACTAGATCCCATACATCATTCCTAGTAAATTGGTTAAGTTCTTCAGACATGGCCAAAAGCCAAAATTCATCATCACTTGCTTCATTGATATTCTTTGGTTCTATTTTAGATATGAAAGCAATATTTGCAATATATTGCAATTGCCTTCTAGTTTGGACACCACTCTTTATTTCTCCAATAACTTGTTCATGTGGATGATTGAGAACTTCTTTCCAAACTGGTTGAAGAGGAACATTTTTTTGAGAAGTACTCTCTATCAAAGGTTCTTCTTGAAGTACGACTTCTTCTCCTTCGCTTAGAGGTGTAACCTGCTCACAATTCTCATCAAATGCAACATGTAAAGATTCTTCAATGCAAGATGTTCTTTTATTAAAAACACGATAAGCTTTACTTCTAGAAGAATATCCAAGAAATATTGATTCATCTGATTTTGAATTAAACTTATCAAGATTATCTTTGGTATTTAACAAGAAGCATTTACTACCAAAAATTTTGAAATATGAGATCTTTAGTATACGATCATAATACAATTCAAAACATGTTTTATGTAAGATTGGTCGAATAAGAACACGGTTTAAAACATAACATGCTGTATTTATTGCTTTAGCCCAAAAGTATTTTGGTAAATTTTTATCTTGAAACATGGTTCTGGCACATTCTTGCAAAGTTCTACTCTTTCTTTCAACAACTCCATTTTGTGGAGCCGCTCTAGGAAAAAAAAGTTGTGAGATATACCATGTAAATCACAATACTTTATAAAAGATTCATTTTCAAATTCACCACCATGATCACTACGAATTTTAATAATAGATGTAGATTTTTCATTTGTAATTCTTCTACAAAGTTTGAAAAATTTAGAAAAAGCATCATTTTTGCTTTTTAGAAAAATCACCCATGTAAATCGAGAATAATCATCTACTATAACAAAAACATACTTGCTACCATTCAAACTTTGAATTCTAGATGGTCTAAATAGATCTAAATGTAAAAGTTCAAGAGGACGTTTTGTTGAAACTATATCTTTTGCTTTAAAAGAACTCTTGATTTGTTTACCCATTTGGCAAGCATCACATAAGTGATCCTTCTTATATGGTATTCTAGGTAGGCCTCTAACAAGATCATTCTTGGATAACTTGGAAATAATTTTAAAGTTAACATGTCCAAGTCTCTTGTGCTATAACCATTGAATTTCATTTGAAACAATAAGACATTTTTCATTAAAAGTGGGTAACTCATCTAGATAAAGTTCATACACATTGTTCCTTCTTTTACCTTTAAAAATGATCTTTTTAGATTGAAAATCAGAAATTAAGCATAAATCATATTCAAAAGAAATAAGAAAACCTTTATCACATAATTGACTAATGGATAATAAATTATGCATTAAACCATCTACTAAAAGAACATTTTCTATTAAGGAAATTTTTGGATTCCAATGTTACTGATACCGATTACTTTTCTCTTGTTATTGTCACCAAATGTGACAATTCCTCCATCCTTACTTTGAAGGGTGAAAAATAACTTCGGCCTTCCAGTCATATGTTTGGAACAACCGCTGTCCAATATCCATTTGCTCCTTATTTTGTATACCTACAACAAAATTAGAAGACAACGCATTTGACCCCTTTCTATTTTTGGGTCTATGAGAGTTAGTCTTAGGAGCCCATATCCATTTATATTTTGGTTTCCTTTGATAATAAATATTCTTTCTATAAAAAGATTTAGCATTTCTAGAGTAATCATGTCTAGGCTTATAAGCATTATAAGTTCCATGATTAGATGCATTTTTATTATAACTAGAAAATTTAGTTCTTTGAACAAATGGTTGAGAATATTGTTTTTTATTCTTCACCACATAGTTTGGTCTATTTTGAGTATCAAAGAAGTTATATCCCAACCCAGTTTTATTAACCGAGCATCTTTGAGAACCAAGAAGTCTTTCTAGATTCTCTTGTTCATTTGTGAATTTGGTCACTATAGAAAGAAGATCATTTGATTTTTCTTTTAGACTAGTTATTTCTTTTTGTAAGAGATTTGTTCTAATTCCAATTTCTTTTATCTCAAATGCTTGACAAGAGTTTTCTTTCTTGAGATCTTCTATCTCTTGATGTAACACTTTGTTGTGAGAGTCAAGAGTTGAATTTACAGTTTTTAACTCTTTGTTTTTAGAAGTTAGACTCTTAAATTTAGCATATAAATCATTAAATGCTTCTAATAAATCATCATACTCAAATTGACTTACCGAGTCTTCTTGTGCTACAAAGCACATGTTGGCGACTTCTTCATTTGATTCTTCATCGGAAGAGGAGTCACTATCATCCCAACATGCTTGAAATGCCTTTTTCTTCTTGAATTGGTCTTTGGTCTTGATTTTGAGAAGAGGACAATCTTTCTTGATGTGTCCTGCCTTTTTGCAGTTAAAGCACTTGACTTCATTTGGATTGGAAGAATCCGCTTTCTTTACCTTTCTTTGAAATCTTTCCTTTTTGATAAATCTTTTGAATTGGCTTGTAATGATGGCAATATCTTCATCTTCATCTTCTTCTGAATTTTCAGAGTCAGAAGTAGCCTTAAAAGCAAGAGATTTCTTCTTGGGTTATTCTTCTTGTCTGTTTTGAAGTTGGACTTCATATGCCATTAAGTTACCAACCAAATCTTCAAGAGTGAGAGTGTTCAAATCATTTGCTTCCTCTATAGCTGTGGTTTTTCTCTCCCATTCAGGAGTTAAACACTTTAGAATTTTTCTGACTAAATCCACTTGTGAATATTCTTTTCCAAGGGATTTTAGAGTGTTAGTAATATCAGTCATTCTAGTTACCATGTCCGATATAGATTCATTTTGTTTCATTTTAAACAATTCAAATTTATGAACTAAATAAGCAATTTTAGATTCTTTTACCTTTGACGTACCTTCGTGAGTCGCGAGAAGAATATGCCAAATTTCATTTGCTGTAGAGCATTGAGAGATGCAATTGAACTCTACCTTGTCAACGGCACAATACAATGCATTTATAGCTTTGGCATTAAGTGAAGCAGTCTTCTTTTCTTCATCGGTCCATTGACTTAAATCAGTTGATGGCATTTGGTACTTTTCTGAAACAACTCTCCAAATTTTGAGATCCATGGATTGTAAGAATATTGTCATTCTCACTTTCCAGTATCCATAGTTTATTCCGTCGAAGAGAGGAGGATGAACAAAGGAGCATCATTCTTTGTGCTGAGATGATGTTACCATGCTAGATGATGGAAAGATCAAAATATAGCTAACCTGCTCTGATACCAAATGAAAGTGTTATAGGATCGAGGCAACGAGCATTAGAGGGAGGGTGAATAGTGCTTTTAAATAGCGTCTTTGGAATTTTGACGGATTGAGAGATTCACAAAGCAATCATACAAAGAACACAAGAATTTATCCTGGTTCGGTCTTTCCCGACCTACATCCAGTCCCCAAGCAAAACCAGCTTGAGATTTCCACTATCAACCTTGTTTAACTACAAGATCATACACAGACTAAATCCGGTCCCACTTTCAGTAACAAACGTACTGAAAGCAAACAACTCCTTTAAACCAAGGAGTCCTTTTCTCTTACAGAAAAATAAAATAATCAACTTACAAACAACCTACGAGCCCTTCTTATAAATGCAAATGAGATGCAATTGGCTTTTGAGGTTGTTGAAATACTCAACTCACGAATTCACTGTCTCTCAAAGGAATTTGAGTGAAAAACTAAAGTAAAAAATATCAAGTGAGTGAGAAAATGAATATGAGTGAAAAGCAAAGAGTAATTTAATGTACTTTGATTGGATTGCATTGTTTTTTAGTGTGGAATGCACTCATATTTATAGTTGAAAGATTCCATACGTTGAGGGTATGAAAGAGTGTCAAAACAGTCCATTTTGAATGATTAAAACGTTTGAAAAATGAAAAGACACGCCTTTTAAAAGTTTCAGGAAAAATGACAAAATTAGTCGACTGGAACAATAGTTAGTCGACTGATAATTAACTATTAGTAGACTGACAGTTATCGTCGGTCGACTAATGTGTTTATCAAGTCGTTTGAAAATCTGAGGTTTTAAAATCTAGTCGACTGATAATATCATCAGTAGACTGAAAATTTTTTAAGTCGACTACTGCTAAATTTTTTCTGAAAATACATGTTCTGTCCGGTCGACTGATAAAATCATTAGTCGACTGCTGCTAAATTTTTAGAAAATAGACATTCTGTCTGGTCGACTGATAAAACCTTCGGTCGACTAATTTGACAAAAATGACATTTTGCTTATAAAATTTAGCGCTAAAGGATTAGTTGGCTGGTGAGTCTATTGGTCGACTAATAAACATGAAAAATTAAATAAAGAGTTTTCTAAAAAGATTTTCATGAAGGGTTCTTTTAGAAAAGTTTTTCTAAATACTTTTTAGGTGAAATGCAACCGAAATATGCACTCTAAGTAAGGCTCTTACAAGAATATAAGACTTTTAATGAATTTTATATTTGCACACTAGTCTTCAAAGATTCTTCATCGAATTCTTCAATTCTTCTCATCTTTCTTCATTGCCTTAGCTGAAATGCAGTTGATTCACTTGTTCATCATCAAAACCTTGTACTTGAAGTATTATGTACAACTTCATTGTCGTAACAATATCATCAAACTCAAACTAACATGTAACATACTTACAACGATGGTGGTCAATTGGACGAGCTTTGAGCAATTCTTTCCTTATGCTCTGCTACCAACTTTGCTAAGCATCACATGCGGCTAAAAATGTCATGCAAAATGAAATAAGAAAAATGCAAATGCAAAAGCCTATAAATCGGGTAAATACCTGTGATAAGTAAGTGGTGCAAGCGCACCACAGGTTAATTACTTTCTTGAATACAACACTTTTCTGATCACACATTCACTTAGTTGTGGATATCTAGGAATGTTCTGCTGGAGTTTGGAGATCATGTTGAGCATGATTTGAATGTATGAGAATAAAAGTGCTCTTATTTTTGTAGTTCAAAGTCCATGCTAGTCATGGTTGTAGCTAGCGAGATATTTGAGTGTGTTTGTTGCATGTACATGTTTGACATTGTTGTAGTATGAATGATTGAATGTATTGTCATGTTTGACGTGATTGTATACATGCTTGCATGAAGTTATTTTCAAATTGATTATGCCTTTTATGTGAAATTGTATCATGAAAATATGCTTAAAATGAATGTATCATGGTTATGAATGTGATTTCATCTTTCTAAATATCTTTGTAATGGGTGCAAATATGATGTGATGGTTTTGCACATGAAAATATTGAGTTATCTATGTATGCATAATAGTTCATATGATTACATTTTATGTTAAGCATGATTGAGATTAAACTATGCATGCAATCATATTAAAAATTGAATCATGCATATGAGCATGCATAGTAAATCATGGCATGATATGGTCATGCATAAAAGTGAATACAAATTTGTTATGAACATTCATGAGAGCATGTAAATTTGAATTATGCAAGTGGCATAGATTTTGATATCATACATGAGAGCAAGTAAATTTGAATTATGCAAGTGATATAGATTTTGATATCATGCATGAGAGGATGTAAGTTTAAGTTATGCAAGTGGCATAGACTTTTGAATTCTTACACAAGGGCATGAAAAAGTTATTTTGTGAGTATATAATGCTTGGCTATGACCTATGACTTAATAATGAAGATAACCCCGGACCATGGGTCCATTTGAGGTGCTAGCAAGGCTGGGATCTCTAAGATGGATGGATTTGTTCCGATCTCGTATCTTCTCAGGAGAAGAAAGGGCGGTACAAGCCTCGTAGGATATGTGTTTTGAGGGCTGAAGGTGCCTCTTGTCCCCGTCCCACAAAGGTTAGGAGACAGGTCTACCAGTGAGTCCTAGGTGGTAGTACCACAGCTCTGCAGAGTTAGGGATGCATGCCCGTTTTTTTCACCGACGATTTTATTTTGGCATAGGCCAAGACCTAGGACCATGGGTCCATTCTCCCAACCACTGCACTGTAGGGTTGAATCGCTCGGGAAAAACTCAGTTACACCACAAGAGGGCAATAAAAAATACATAGAATAATGAATACTTCTATAGTTATTTTTGGATGTCTATACCCTCTTTTGTATCAGATGAGTTTGAATAATAAGAGAAACAATTAATTAGATTTTTAGGATAACTGCTTCCATATGCATAATCTTATATAGTGAACATGTAGAGACTTTTAAGTTTGCATGATTATTGCATATGAATTTTGTTACATGTGAATAAAAAAGATATGTTTATGCTTGATTATTTGATTTGACCTACCCTTACAAGCGAAGGGCTTGGTTGATGCACGTGATGTGCTTGCGTGTGCGAGGCACATGAGAAGGGTCAAGATAAGACCTGTTCTATTATGATATCTGAATTGCAAAGTACATAAATGTTCTGATAAATAACATGTGAATATGTATTTGAAATAATGCATGCCTTAGTCATAAGTTGGACATGAGCATGTTTTCTTTTGAGTATAAAAAAAGTGAATGATGACATTGCATGATATATTGCATTTCTACTCTACTTTAGAGTATGTTACGAATTGTTAGTTTATCATGTATATGAATAGTTATGAAATTGAATGTCATGAAATGAACGGTGGTTTATGAAATTGAATATCATGTTTTTATTATGATGTGGATTCCTTTGACTCTCATAGTAACGACCCCAACTCATACGCCTTAAAAAGTATAGATTTTTTTAAATCATTGCGTAATATTTCTAGAGACCCTGGGCCTTTACAGTTCTACTCACAATTGGATAACCAACCGACCACAAGGGATCTTACATTTATCATCCACACCATAGCAACTCATTATTTATTAATTATGAAAGAAAGAGTGTTTAAATAATAATTACAAGAGACATATCAGAGTTATTTAAATAAAAGTAAAGAAAGAAAAACTGAGCCACACTGTCCTTCTGTGAAAACTATCTAGCAAAAGTGTGGCACTCGTAGCTCTGTCAGAAGCGAGATGCTTCACTGATCCTCTGCGTTTACGAAAACTATAAAAGTAGGGGTGTAAAAAATCTAAGAAATTTTGCGTACGAATGTCTCTAATGAAACAAATAAGCATAAAGAATACATATAAAAATTCATGCAATAATTTAGAGGTATGCAATTATGATAAATTCATAATTCGATTAAGCATGAGAAAACATTTAATAAATAACATGGATCATAATTTAAGCAATACAATCATTTAACATGCATTAGGAAACAATAGTATGCATTCACTAACATTTAACAGTTAGGGAAACAAGTAAAGATGCATGATCTAATGCATATGAGGACTACGCATGGCTTCAGTGAAATGCATGAGTAAATTATTACCTCTTATTAGATTTTTTTTCATATACATGTCTCTATTAAATGCACACAATTTAAATTTCTCTTTTTAATTACCATTGCCCGCGGATACACCAAACAAGTAAAATCTCTAAGGTCAAATTAGGTTCTTAGGGTAGCTTAGCACACAATTTGTATTTTATTACTGGGTTCCAAACTTAGCCCTCGACCGAAACAACCTTTGAAACATTAGACCATGCATCTAATGTTGAGGACACCAAAGACCACCCATCCACAAGTGTCACTTTTCTTAGTATACCAAAATAACAGTTGTGTCTACACACCACCCTCAGGTAAAGTGGAAAATTCTCCCTAAAACTGTGGCAAGGAGAAAGAACCTCAATATCAGGTTTAAGGATAATAAATAAAGCACACGAAGTTTTAGTATCCTCACGGTCTCCCAAACCGCTAAACCCAAGAGTCCCGTACTCCCGATGAGACATCTTAGAAAGTACATTACACTGTTCTTTTATTTTTATTAGATTATTATTATCTCATTTCCTTAATTTATAATTTAGCATGCAAACAAAAGCAACAACTCGCATCTACCCCTGTGAGAGCCATCACGGGACTCCCATCCGTGGAAAAACATACAACAGTGCAATGCAACACAAAATATTAATGTGATTTTTGTGATGGATTAAAATAAATAAAGTAGCAAACCAAAGCTCGAGGCCCACCCGACCCACGATGATTCATTTCGATCATCGATGCACCATACGCAAAAACCATAACAATATGCCATAGATGAATAAATCACATGCTTTCTAAATGCATATTTATATATACAAATTTTTAACTATGCACATGATACAAAAATATTCATACGCATGTTTTATTTCATTTCATATGATGGTGACAAGTGCACACTCTCATTTAATGCACATATTCAAGTCAACTGCATGTTTCTATTCATTATACATAATCATATCAATAGCATACTTTCTCTCAACACTCATATTCATGTCCAATGCATGGTTTCATCTAATGCATGTGTCCAGGTCAAATGCATGCTATCATTCATGAGCTTTCTTAACGTAAACAAGCGAACAATCATGCGATGGTGCACGTGCCCAAACACAACAATTTAATGTATGCACATGCATAATATGCAGCCTTGTAGTATTGCTTTGATTCAGCGTAATATATCAAGTAACAGAAAGTGAAACATATCATTCTTTACATGCATAGGGCTGAATAGCAAATTTGGAAAATTATAAGCATAACTACAAGTTACAATGGGTAATTCAACCCTCACTTATGCATAAATTGAGGATACAGTCACATATGAAACCTATATGTAATCTTGACATGTATTTAGAAGATCCATAAACTAGAATTTTGCATCCAAAGAGTGTTGGATTGGTGTCAAAGTTCACTGGTAATAGACATGGATACAACTGGCTAATATAAGAACTCAGGAAACACAACTTTCACCTTATTCTTTCAGTAACACATCAGATAAAAGTAGCAACAACAAAACTAATTGCAAAAGCTCAGGAAACATGTACCAAGTAATAACAGAATTGAAAATCATAAAGCATCATTGTCTATAGGAGAAAAAGTGAATCCTCTGTCACTTATTGATGACGTTAGTGTCAATAGTCCAGAAAAAGTGAATACTCAATTAATTTAATGATGAAAACAAACACCAAGAAACAAAAAGGCTACAACAACAACAACAACAACAACAACAACAACAACAACAACAACAACAACAACTACACCTTCATCCCAAAACAATTGGGGTCGGCGATATGAACCAAAAAAGAAAATCATTCTGGGTCTTCCACATGAATCCTTCTCCTCCAATCATTTCTATCCAATGCCATGTCCTCGATGAGGTTCAAAGCATTCATATCCTTTCCTATCATCTCCATCCAAGTCTTCCTAGGCCTACCCCGACCTCTTTTAACTAATATATTTTCTTATTTCTCCATCCTTCTAACTAGAGCATCATTAGGCCTTCGCCGAATATGCCCAAACCACCGTAAATGATTCTCTCTCATCTTATTTTTAATGGGTGCAACACCTACCTTCTTAGGTATCTCCTCGTTCCGAATCTTATCTTTTATTGTATTTTCACATATCCATCTAAGCATACGCATCTCAGCTACACTCATTTTTTGAATATGATGTCTCTTGGCCGCCCAACATTTCGTACCATATAGTAAAGTGGGCCTAATAGTCATCCTATAAAACTTTCCCTTCAACCACAATGGCATTTTACGATCGCACAACACTCTAGTTGCACTTTTCCATTTCATCCACCCAACTTTTATCCTATGATTTACATCTCCATCAATTTCTCCATACTTTTGAATGATAGATCCCAAATATTTGAAACAATCATCCACCGGTATTACTTGCTCACCAAGCTTCACTACACTCCCATCACTACTTCTTTCCTTACTAAACCGACATTCCATATATTCTGTATTACTCTTACTCAACTTAAAACCTCTTGCTTCCAATGTCTGTCTCCATAATTCTAACTTATCATTAACCCCAACTCTAGACTCATCAATCAAAACAATATCATCAGCAAACAACATACACCACGACACATTTTCTTGAATTGATCTCGTAAGCTCATCCATCACTATAGCAAATAGGAAAGGGCTTAAAGCAGATCCTTGATGTAACCCAACCGTTATAGGAAAATTAGTTGTCACCCCTCCACAAGTGCAGACATTGGTTACTACTCTTTCATATATATCTTTAATTATACTAATGTACTTGAGAGAAACACCTTTCTTCATCAATGTCCACCAGAGAACGTCCCTAGGTACTCTATCGTATCCCTTCTCCAAATCAATAAAAACCACATGCAAATCTTTGTTCCTCTCTCTATATCTCTCAATAAGTTGTCTAAGAAGATGTATAGCTTCCATAGTTGATCATCCAGGCATAAAACCAAATTGATTCTCCGATATCATAACAACCTTCCTCAACCTAGACTCAATCACCCTCTCCCAAAGTTTCATAGTATGACTCATGAGTTTTATACCACGATAGTTTGTGCAATCTTGTATATCACCCTTATTCTTATATAGAGGCACCAAAGAACTCTTCCTCCACTCATTAGGCATCTTATTCAGAAGTATGCCTCTCATTGAAAACAAATACTATGAAGAACACAAAACTGGCAGTAGTATTAGCAATAAGTAGTCAGAATAGTTTCTAATGCCTGGAAAACTGAAAGAATCGTATGATTCTGATAATATTTACATATAGAAGCATAAGGATGCCAAGTCTATTAAAAAACACACATGACTAAATGCACTTTATATATATATATATATATATATGGCCCAGCCTGCTGGAGCTAAACCCAAATAGTACCTAGTATTACCTATATTATTTTCTTTCTTCTTGAAAGGCACCCGACTGCCCAACCGAGCCTACTTGGCTGGGACTACAAGGCCCATCAGGCCTGGGAAACAGGCCTGCCAACACATGTTTAAGTGTTGTCCAGGTTTGGGCCAGTCTGACCAGTCTACCCACTAAGTCTGCTTTAAAAGTACCTTTAAAAACCTCCTTTTTTGTATAAAAGATGGTCCCGCACACCCATGTGGGGTCTGTGCACCACGTGCCAGGGCCTGGGACTCCCCTTGACTGCCTGCTAGCTAGTCCGTACCATATAGAAATTTTATTTTATAAGTATATTATTTTTTTAATATATAGATGTGCCCAACCAACACACAACTGGGCTGACATGAATAGCCAGGGCCTAATAGGCCAACCAAACTCAGTTTGGCCGGGCTGCCAGCCGACCCTAAGGTAGCGAATAAATGCACAGCTGACTAGCAGTCGGCTGTTTTTTTTCTTTTTTGAAAAGAAATCCTGCCCAGCTGAACCCACTCGGCTGGACTCTGTTAAGCCTGGCAGGCCAGGCCAACTGATCTGATTCATTTGGGTCAGCTTTCCTATCAGAGCGTGGACAAGTCTGGTCAGACCTGGTCAGCCTGGCAGTTGTTGCGTCTGTGCTAGTCTGCCCTGCCAAAACAAGCCAATCGAGCCCCTCTCGGCTGGGGTGTCGATGAGCCCACCAATGACAGAAAGAAGCATCGATACATATGATTGTCGATAAGCTCACACTACAAAAGTTTCTAATATGAGCATGCATGTATAAATGAATCAGGGTTCTAAGCATGCTTTCATATGAACCTAAACCTTCTAATACATGTAATATGTATATTCAAAAATCACATATGCAGGCATGTCCATACTAACTACTCCAAAATATTCAGATTCATCATTTTTAATGAAGAACACATGCATCTAATCGCCCATAGCATGGACCAACCATGGGGATCGATTTGTCATCGAAAGCACCCTCTAAGTAATGTTGTTATCACAAATAAAAATTCTGTTTTTGGATAAAAGAAACATACACAGAAATCTATTTAAAAAAAAGTGAATGAAATCTAAAACTAATCCATGGAGGAGGATCCATGAACCCTCTTTCATGTATTATAGAGTAGGCATGTGGATCTACTCCTTTTTTTCATGAATTTATATCTAAATCTTGCATGAAAACCCATCCATATTCAGTTTCTCACTTGTTTTTAAGAGAGGAAACCCGTACCTTTGCAAAAATCGGAGGAAAATTGGAGCTGAGGTGCAAAAACATGGGTGGTGGAGAAGATCCTCCTCCTCCTCTACTTCTTCCTCCTTCCTCTCTTTTTTCCCTCTTCCTCTCTTTCTTCTTTTCTTTCTTTCCCTTTTTTTTTCTTAAATAGAGTGAGAGGGAGGTGACCGCACTCCCCTTCTCCAGCCCTCTCTAAATGGGCTGGAGAAGGAGAGTTTCCAATATGTGAAACACTCTCTCTCAAATTTTCAAAATTTAAAAAATTTTCATATTGACTTTTTTTTCAAGACTTTCCAATTCTTTTAAAAGTTTTTCTTAATACTTCTTAAACCTTCTTAGGTAAGTAGGAAGACTCCTTTAAGAAGTCCTACTCAGCCCTAAAGTGAAATTCGGAATTAATATAATTTAATTAAGTAAGTAATTATTAAATATTAATTAATTAAAAATTATCTAAATGCTTCCAAAAATAGTGAAATTAACTCAGAAGGCTTCTTAACCTTATTAAACCCCAAATTAAATCCTTTTATTGAATTTAAAGCTATAAAAAACATTGGGCTTGGATTTGGATCTGGATCCAGATCCAAAATTCAAACCCATACCCAAAACAAAAATAGATCAAGATCTGGATTAAATTTCAGATTAAAAGTAGATCTTAAATAAGATCCAAATCCATAATAATTCAGATCATAAGCATTATATCCAATCCGATCCAACTTCGGATCCAGTTTGACAAACTACTATTTTTTTGAAAAAACACAATTTTCGGGCCAACCAGAACTCGAATTCAAAAAATTAACATACCGTTGCGCTCAACATTTCGAGTAACATATTACACGAATATCAAATTTTGAATTTTGCCTGAAAATAACCTGGATTTTGCTTGAATTTAAAGGTCGAAAATAAAATTATTTCTTTCATTTTAAATGGCTCGTTTAGGCCTAGTTGGTGAGACCTGGGCCAAGCCTGGACTTAAAAGCGTTGGTTTAATATCGAGGTTCAAACGATTTTTCTTCTATACTTAGCCAAATTTTCAATAAACTCGTAAAATGACCAAGTACGAAAATACGCGATATTACACTCATTTCTAAAATAATGAGAATTTTACTTGATTACATCTTTTCAACTTGAATTACATTCTTCAAGTTTAGTTTTGGTTTTCTACAAGCATGTGGTTGATGCCCTGCATTATTTACAGATAACCTCGTGGAGGATTAAAGCGAAGCGCGGGTTGCTGCGTGGTTGAAGGCTTCACTCTTACCTAGTACGATTCCTAGAGGAATCAGACAAAAGTTTGAGTGTGTAAATTTTACTTTTGTCTAAATCCTTACATTTAAAAAAGTGCAATATTTTGGAATGAGAATATTTTTAAATTCTGTCATTTCATTCCTATTATGTTCTTGCATATGGTCTAGAACTTTAAATTTTTACGTAACTCCTCAATTATCTTTTACATTTCCTTTTTCACATGTGAGAAGCCCTTAGAGTAATAGTTTCAATCAAGTTGTGTATATGGATGATTCTGTACTTGATCTGATACTGGGAGCCTAATATACACTCACGCTTGCGCTCAGGTGGGCCGTCTAATATTTGGAACGATTGGAATGTGGCAATAGCTGAACTTGTTGGCATATTACTTTTGGGAATCATGTGAATTATTTATATAAATAAAAGTTTTAAATTTTTCTTAAAATTTAGGGTTTGAAAAAGTTTTAAAAAGGTTGAATTTTTTAGGGACGTTACAAAATGATAGATTAATTTGAAACAAATATTAACCAAATTAACCCAATCCATTTATATCACTATTTCTACCCGTTTTAATTTATAAATATTATCTTTGTATCAAGTTGGAATCAAACTATGCCTATAACAAGGACAATAAACCATACATGGGTAGGTTATGTGTCTCCCGTCTAGATAACAATCTCTGTATTTTCTCAATAGCCGTGTTTGTAGCCAATTGGGTACATAGCTTATTTCTTTCCGCATTTTGATAACCTCGTGATGCTTTGCTTTGTGAATGTTTTTTGGTTTGTTTGCATTCGATGCTTCTTGCCTAGCTTCTTCTCTTTCTGAAGTTGAAAAAAGTTAGAATAAACTACTTATATTGGAATTTCTATCATGATGCGAAAACAAAGGTTTTTCATGTGAAAATATAAAATGGGTTCGATTTGATATAGAAGCTAATCCTGCTTTAGGAAAATATCCATTAAATCAGGAGCCAGGTTTAACAAAATTTAATATGTTAAGCCCAATTCTGGTCATTTAATTTTAGTTTTGCTCATTTATTTGAAGGAACAATGTTGAGCCTAAAGTAAAGCTCAAATTGATTTATGCCCTATTTCTAACAAACAAGATATTTTTCATATGAAGTGAGAATGAAATGCTTATCAGCCTTATTTTATAATTTTTTCATAACTAATGAAAAGAGGAGTCTACATGTGACAACATTTAAATGGGTTCAATTGAGCAGGATCTGATTTGGATCTAAGTTCAAATTGATTTAATTAGATATAAATATGAAAATTTGGATCAAATTAAATGTACATATTATCTAAACACTTATTCAAATCTTGATTTTATATCCATATCCAAGAAAAATTGCTAAATCATGTAATTTAGTATATTTACATCTATATACCTAGTATATTTCTATTTATCATACACTATCAAAGTTAAAGTAAATAATGGGGTTCATAGATTTGTTAAATGTTCTACTTATTTGTAAACATATGATGCCAAGTTAATTAGTATCAATCATTTTTGTGCTTACGTTGGCATGCAGTCATGCATCGTACTTGCACATTACTATTGAGTTGATGTCAAGTGGGGGTGAAGCATCACCAAGGTTGTTGATAACTTCAATATACTTTGTGTACACTCAAACTTGGGGATTTTGTTCAACTTATGACTGGGTTTTTATAATGGTCCATCTAAATTTATAACTACATTTATGTTAGAAGGATATAATAAAAATCTAATATGCAAACCGCAAATCCATTCATGGTCTCACTTTATTACATGTTGGATATGGCGATTATGAATTTTTTCATGTGTGAACTTATTTGATCTGCTTTTAAAAAGTCATTCATGTATTTAAAGAAATATTTATACTAAAAGCTCGGGCCTTGAAAGGTGGGTTCGACCAAGGTTTGGTCATTGCACAGAGAGAGCAAAGACAATGCACAAAACTTGAAGTATCTCAAGGACCCCGCCATGTTGACACCTTTCCTTGATGTAAATACCTTTTTGGTCCTTCGAAGTTTACATAAGTGGACTTTGGCCTAAGCTCCCCCGTGAACTACAGTAGTTAAGGGTCCCTCCCCCCCCCTCTCACTTTCTTTGTATAATCTTGAAACTTATGAATATGAGTTACCTTCTCTCTCTCTCTCTCTCTCTCTCTCTCTCTCTCTCTCTCTCTCTCTGTTGCTCTCTTTGAGATTGTGCGCGCTTTGTTATGATTGTGCACCCTCATGCTCATATTGCTTCCTTGACTCAGAAGGCTGACCTGGTTAAAATCACCAGATGTCGTGCGATGCTTTTAAATAAGCCCGTGACAACTAGTACCAGAGCCTACTAGAAGACTAAGGGAAGAAATGAGGGGTATTTTCTGAAACTCTTGTGAGTTGAGTTCGATAATGAACTTGGAGTTAGGTGAACTCCTTGAAAAAATTCACAAAGGAAAAAAGGTAGAGAAGGAGAAATGTGCCATAGAGGCAACAAAAATGTCTCGCCTGGAGGAAGTGGCCGGCCCTATAGAAAAATGGGTGACTAAAGTCGAGAAAAGAATGGCGGAATTGACAGGTGATGTCCGTGCTTGTGCCAATGCAGCTGAAAGAGCACAAGATGATTTTGGAAAGTTAGATGTTGATGTGAGGGTTGAGACTGAAGAGCTGAGGGCTACAATCCAAGCATTAACATATATGTTCAGTATGCAAGAGGCCAAAATGCAAGAACTTCGAGAACGATACAGTCTTAGAAAGCCTATTGGGGAACGAGATTGGTGGTATGGCCAATGTCGGAAATCTCAAAAATAACCCACAAGGAAAAAATGCAATGATGATCCGTCGCAAACGGCTTAAATTGAAGCCAGTCGAGCCGACAAAGTTTAAAGGTGAAAGAGATGCTAGGATCATGAAAGTTTGGTTGTGGTATGTGGAACAATTCTTTGATCAAGCTAAGATTGACATCGATGTTGATCGAATACATACTGCAACTAGGTACTTGATTGAGGGAGCCACTGTATGGTGGAGGATGCAATATCAAAGCATAGAACGTGGAGGAATTATGATTGAATTGTGGGATGACTTTAAAAAGAAAATGAGAGGGTATTCCCTTCCACACAATGCTGAGAAGCTTGCCCATGAAAAGCTGATGGCCCTGAGGCATACAAAAAGCATTCAGGAATATGTGGTGGCACTCTCATCAATGATGCTCGATATAGAAGACATGTCAGAAATTGACCACATCTACTTCTTCAAAAAAGGCCTAAGGTTTTGGACTCAACAAGAGTTGACTAGGATGAAACCGACAAACCTTGTGAGTGCTATGACGATAGCTGAACAGATAGTTAAATATTCTAACCGTGGAGGCCTCAAGCAAGGCCATTTTGCAGAGACGATCTGAGTAATGTTGGAGGAGGCCAAGGAGGAAACCAATATCAACCACCTCCTCGAGACCAGAGAAATTAGCCCCAAGCACGACCTGATGGACTTTTGGTAAATAGATCGGTACCTTCGAACCTCCATTGTTGGTACTGCAATGGAAATCACTTTGCGTGGGATTGCCTCAACCAAAATCAAGGGAACGAGGGGAGAAGAGCGGTCAACGCTATCGAGTTGGAACAAGCACCCGCAGAAGAGGACATCAAAATGGGGACCTTACAGAAGGTGAACACACTAGAGGGGTCTACCTTTGCAGTGATCATGGTCAAGAAGGAGTTAATGTACTTGGTGGTGACTATTAATGAAAAGGCTACTAATGTGATGGTCGATACAGGGGCCACACATAACTTTATGGCCTAAGAGGAAGCCAGAAGACTGGGCTTGCAATGGGATCGGAAAGCCAACCACATGAAAGCTATGAGCTCAACAGCACAACCCATCTTGGGAGTATCTAGGAACATACAAGTTGGGGCTCGACAGTGGATAGGCAAAACAAACTTCTCGATTGCCCCGTTGGACGATTTCAAAGTAATCTTGGGGATGAAGTTTCTATGGGCGAGTAAGGTCATGCCCATGCCCCACCTGGACGTCGTCAGCTTTATGAGTGAAGAGTCCCCTTTATGATCCCTGCTTTGCACTAGGTATGTCAAACATCTGCATGGTTTCTGTTTTGCAGATTAACAGGAGCCTCCAACGAGGCGATCAAACATTTCTAGTGGCAGTGCGAGAAAGAGTAGAGGGGAAGTCTCCTGAAGATGTATTGTCACCTATTGTTACAATAGTAGAGGAATTCTGAGAGATAATGCCCCAAGAGTTGCCAAGAAACTTGCCACCACAAAGAGAAGTGGGGCATCAGATAGAGTTGGTGCCAGGTGCAAGACCCCCTGCGATGGTGCCATATAGAATGGCCTCGCCCGAACTGACAGAACTTAGAAGGCAACCAGACAAAATGTTGACTGCTGAAATTATCTGACCGTCAAAAGCTTTCTTCGGAGCTCCTATGCTGTTTCAGACCAAACATGATGGGTCCAAGAGGTTGTGCGTAGACTATATGACACTCAACAAACTGACTGTCAAGAACAAATATCCCTTGCCTCTAATTGCCGATCTGTTCGACCAGTTAGAGGAAGCTCGAGTTTTCTCAAAATTGGATTTGCGATCAAGATATTGGAAAGTTTGGATTGCAGAAGGGGATGATGCCAAGACTACATGTGTTACACGATATGGTGCTTTTGAGTTTTTAGTGATGTCGTTTGGTTTAACTAATACACCTGCGACTTTCTCTACGCTAATAAAACATATATTTTATCCTTACCTGGACCATTTTATGGTCATATATCTGGATGATATCGTTGTTTATAGTTAAAACATTGAAGAACACATACAACATCTGTGCATGGTGTTTCAGATTCTAAAGGACAATGATCTGTATGTAAAAAGAGAAAAGTGTATGTTCGGTCAGAAGAAGATAAGTTTCTTGGGCCATGTGGTTGAAAATGGTTGTCTAAGGATGAATAGTCATAAGGTTAAAGCTATTCAAGATTAGAGAATTTCAACCAAGATCTCTGAGCTCTAATCATTTTTTGGTCTAACAAACTATTATCGTTGTTTCATCGAGGGATATTCAACTATTGTGGTACCTCTAATAGAATTGTTGAAGAAGGACAAAAAGTGAGATTGGCAAGAAGAATGTCAGCAAGCATTCAAGACTCTTAAGGATGCCATGGCCAAAGAACCGATATTACAACTGCCGAACCAAGAAAAACCATTTGAAGTATATACAGATGCATCAGATTTTGCCATTGGAGGCGTATTGATGCAAGAGGCTTACCCTATCGCTTTCGAGAGTCGAAAGCTGAACAATGTTGAACTGCAATATACGGTACATGAAAGAGAGATGACCGCCGCCGTCCATTGCTTACGTGCCTGGAGGCATTACCTACTAGATTCAACATTTATTGTCTACACAGACAATGTTGCCATGAGCTATTTTCAAACACAAAGAAAGCTTAGTCTTAAACAAGCTCGATGACAGGAGTTCTTTGTTGAATTTGACATGATTCTGAAGTACAAACCCAGAAGAACCAATATAGTGGAAGATGCATTGAGCAGGAAGGCCAGGTTGGCGGCCTTGATTAAAGACAAAAGCAAGGGTACTGAACCTCGAAGTGACATCTTCAACAGATTCTGAGAGGGCTTACGAGAAGACCCCATGGTGCAATATCTTTTCTCTTTGGTGAAAGAGGGAAAGACGAGACAGTTCTGGGAACAAGGATTGTTGATAACAACTGAAAATTGAGTATATGTGCTCCGATGGAGATCCTTGCAGCGAGAGATATTAAAGGAGTGCCATGATTCCCCCTGAGCAGGACATCTGGGGCAAGAAAGGACCTTTGCGTTGATAGAAAAAATTTATTACTGGCCTCAAATTCATGATGACGTGGACGGTTACGTACACACCTGTTTGATTTGCCAATAGGACAAGGCCATGAATCAGAAGACTGCGAGACTGTTGGAACCTCTCCCTATTCCAAGTCGACCTTAGGGGAGCATTTCTATGGATAATTTGCTTTGACATAGTCAGATCATGTCAAAGCAAATTATTGGTTTAAGAATGATTCTCGATATAATCAAGGGAGAAACACAAAACAAGAATTAAGGCAAGAGTCAATTTGGAGGTCAGAGTAATGCGCAAAGAAGTAGAGAAGGTGAAGTCCCAATAAATAAGAAATTGTTACTTGCTACCCTCACTAGACTCAATTTAAAGCAAAATGAGGAAAGAGTCTGGTAGCTTGATTTTGGAGCTGCCAAGCGCATTACAGGTGATGAGGGTAGGTTCTCAACTTTGGTTCCTTATTATGGCAGTGATAGTATTGTTACTGGAGATGTGACTTGTCACCCCATCAATCACACTGAAAATGTGTTTGTTCTTTTGTCTAAGTGTAGTTCTCTAAATCTCTCTAATGTCTTTTTTGTTCCCAACATCAAGAAAAATCTTATTTCTGACTCTAAACTTGTGAATAATACAAATTCATGTGTGGTATTCACTTTGTCCTTTGTTGGTGTCAAGGATTTTCACAGGAAGATGATATTCGCTGAAGGAAAAAAATCAGAAAATATGTACATCTTCAAAGAAGATCCTGCGATCAAGTCAGTTGGTTTTGTTTCAAAAGCCTAGTCTAGAGTCATTCAATCCATCCGTTCTATTTAGTACTTCTAGGTCAAATAAAGCCAATGTCTAGCATAGTCGTCCTGCTCATTATAGTCGTGGTTTCATTGAAAGATTGGTTTCTAATAAACTCATTCTCGAGTCTAGTTTAGAATGTGAGTCTGTTCATATCGTTTGTTTAAGTTGTCAAATTGCAAAGTCATATACTTTTAATTCGTTGAATGAAAGAGCTTCAAAACCTTTTGAAATTGTGCACTCAGATGTATAGGGACCAACGCCACTGCTTCTCCTTCAAGTAGTTGTTATTATGTTTCCATTATTGATAACTTTTATCGTTATATGTGGATATATTTTATGAAATATAAACATGAGGTATTTGTTAAAATATGTATTCGTACACACACACACACACACACACACACACACACACATATATATATATATATATATATATATATATATAAAATACCCGATAGGGGTATTTTTGTCTTTTTACATAGTTGTTTTAGAAAACAACTATTTTTTAATTTAGCTTTTCTAAATACATTTATTTTTTTATTTTCCTTTTTGCAATAACCAAAAAGGGGCCCCACCATAGAGTCGTTGGGGCCCCCAACGACTTCATGGGAGCCCCCTTTTTGGCTCTCCTTTTGAGGCCATGTGGCCTCCCTTCTTCTCATTTCTTTTTGTATAAATAGGGGTGAACCCTTTTGTATTTTCTTCATGCTTGAGAGCACTCTCTCTCTCTCTCTCAATAAAGAGGCTTTTATATTTTTACCTTTCTCAAGGCTTGTGTATGTATTGTCCCTTTGTGGACTTGGCTATTGGCTCTTTTGTTTGTCCATTGTAGGACATTGCAAGTGCTTATAGCACTCTTTATATTTCCGCATATCTCATTACATGGTATCAGAGCCACTCGGTTCTTAGAGGAAAAAGCGTGGTACCTATATTTCTCATCTATTGTCTCCCTTCTTACTTCTTGATGGCTTTATGGAAGCAAAAATCGACCTATCCTTCAAACTCAATGGAAAGAACTACATGATGTGGGCATCGGTTATGGAGAACAACCTCAAAGGTAAGAAACTTTGGGGGTATGTTATGGGTTCCATTCCGCAACCTAGATTTGAGCTCACAAAGATCGAAGGTGGCCAAGAAAAGGCTCTTGAAGGAGATGCTCGCCTCAAAGCCATTAAAAATCATCAAAAAAAAGTTGAAGACTGGGAAAACAATCACGCAAAAATCCTTGCTTGGTTCATGAACAATGTCGAACTCAAGGTATGTGCTATTATAGTTAAATTTCGTCGGGCCAATGAGGCTTGGTTTTTTATGAAGGTATGTATACCCAAAAAGATCTTGCAAGAGCATATTTTTTGCAAAAAAAAATTAGAACCACCAAACAAGGTGATTCAAGTATTCAAGATTACTATAGTGTTTTAAATCCACTATGGGATGAGTTGGCTCTTTTAGAGCCAAAATGGGTTGCTATGGAAGATGTCGAATTAAGACAAAAGCAAATGGAACAAGATCGATTGTTCCAATTCTTATTTGGGTTATATCCCGAATTTGAGCAAGTAAGTTCATCACTTCTTCATAGATCTATCTTTCCTCCAATAGAGGATGCCATTGCCGAAATCACTCAAGAAGAAACAAGGCTTGGCATGAGTAAGAATGTTGATGAAGTGCTTACCGTATCCAAACCCGACAACAATGTAAAAACCTATAAACCCCCCCACTTTGGTAAACAAGGTGTTAAAGAAGAGGTGATATGGTTCTGGATTTACGTCTGGTCCAGATCCATACTTTATGTTTAGTATTTCTAATTTGCACATGTGCACATATTTGTATTTTGTTTTTATAATCAGGGACATTATCATCCACAATATTTTGTAAATCACTGTATATAAACACAACCTTTCTAGGTCACGTAATGCCCTTTTCTGTGTGCAACAATCCCTTGTCCTTCTCTATCTTTTTCTCTGTTGAAAGTTGACGTGGGTTGGAAATACAAATTCCAACATGGTATAAGAGTGTAATGAAAAGAGGCGGAAGCACCAATAGAGCAAAAGTCACTCTTTAAGAGTGACCACTAGAGCCACGAACACAAACACCAAATGTGCACACACAAAACACTCAAATATAGAAGATGACTTAAAGTCATAAGTTGGATATTATTGAAGAAAGGAAGAGAAGGGTGTAAAACCCATACATTTACAAGGGGGAACCTCCTCTTTATATAGAGGAGGAAAGCACAAAAGGAGGACCATAAAGGGGGCTCCCCTTCTAGTCGTTGGGAGCCCCAACGGTCATAAATATGGCTGTTGGGGCCCCAACGACTAGATAGGTGGGGCCCCTTTATGGTTCCAAAAAGTAAAAACAGAAAAATAAAAAAGGAAAAAGAAAAAGGGGAAAAAGAAAAAGGGGAAAAAGGTAAAAAAGAAAAAAGTACAAGTGGAATTACCAAAACACCCCTATCGGGTTTTTGGTTTATACAAAACAGGAAAAAAGCTATATTATTATGTATATATACATATATACGTATATATACTTATATATATATACGAATATATATATATATATATATATATATATATATATATATATATACATATATATATAAGTATATGTATATATATATTTATATATACATAATTTAACATGCCCCCTCAAACTTTACGGGGAGAAGACCGAAAGTTTGCCAAGAAGAAACATGTATCGTGGAGTTGGGAGCGCCTTGGTGAAGAAGTCAGCCGGTTGATACTCTGAAGTGACATATGGCAATGTGATGGTCCCTTTGAGATATTCATCTCGAACATAATGGCAATCCATTTCAATATGCTTGGTCCGCTCATGAAAGGTGTGATTGCTGGCAATGTATATCACACTCTTGTTATCACAACAGAGCTTGGTGGGAGTGGAAATGGGAACGCCCATGTCACCAAGGAGACTTCTGAGCCACACAATTTCCATAGTTGTCATCGCCATAGTCCGATATTCAGCTTCAGTAGATAATAATGAGACCTTCTGTTGCTTCTTGCATCTCCATGAGATGAGAGATTCACCTAGAAAAATGCAAAGACCCGTAATTGAGATACAATCATTGGGATTTCCTCCCCAGTCAGCATCAGTAAAAACAGTCAATTCAAGAGATGAGGAAGATGATAAGAAGAGTCCCTTAGAGATGGTATTTTTGATATATCGCACAATTCTCATTACGGCTGCCATATGAACCGTAGTAGGTGCGTGCTGAAACTGGCTCGTTGCATGAACTGCATGAGCAATGTCTAGACGGGTGATGGATAGATAGGTGAGGGATCCAATTAATTGACGGTAGGGGGTTGGATCTTCAAGAAGAACACCATCTTCAAGTCTTAGTTTCAAATTGATAACTTCGGGAGTCTCAACTTTCTTTTCATCAGATATTCCTGATTTGGTACAAATTTCTGTAGCTAACTTCATTTAAGATAAGATGTATCTTCGCGCAGAATAAGCCACTTCAATTCCTAAAAAATATCTCAAATAACCAAGATCAGACATATCAAAAGTATCTTTTAACATAGACTTAACATCATTTACTCCCTTTTTGTCATTCCCAGTGATGATCATATCATCAACATACAACAGAAGCATAATAATGGAGTCACTTGTCCTTTTAACAAAAAGAACAGTGTCAGTATAGCAAGAAGAAAATCCTAAATTGATTAATACATTACTAAACCTATCATACCAAGCTTTAGGAGCTTGCTTAAGTCCATATAAAGCCTTTTTTAATTTCAAAATTTTTCCATTTAAGTTCATACCTGGAGGCGGTTTCATATAAACTTATTCATTTAAATTCCTATTCAAAAAGGCATTTTTGACATCAAGTTGAAAGATAGGCCATTTTTTAACAGAGGCTATATCAATAAGAGCTCGAACACTAGTCATTCGAGCAATTGGGGCAAAAGTTTCATCATAATCTACCCCATATTCTTGGGCATATCCCTTGGCAACCAACCTAGCCTTATATCTTTCCAATGAACCATCACTCTTAGTTTTTACTTTAAAAACCCATCTACATCCAATGAGTTTCTTGCCATTGGGAGGATCAATGATTTCCCAAGTTTGTGCCTTTTTAAGAGCATTAAGTTCAAGTTCCATAGCTTTATTCCAATGAGCATATTGCTTAGCATCATTGTAATGAGATGGTTCATGAAAGGAGTGAAGAGCAAGTAGGCATGCTCGAAAGTTAAGAGAAAAGGAATCATACGAAACAAATCTATTTGGTATTTTGGAAATCCGATTTGATCTTTTTTGAGAGGTCTCTTCGATTGACTCACTTTGGGAAAATTTTTCAAGGGCACAAGGAGGATTTCTTTCGTTCCTTCTAGAGTAGACTTGAATTTGTCTTGAAACATTTTCTTCTAAATTTTGATCATCACTTGGATGTTCAAAATGATCTTCGCTAAGGGATTCACTAGGATCAATATGATCATCTATGATGTTTTCTTGAGGCAACAAGTCAAATAGAAAGGAATAATCAATATTTTCATTTGGTTGGTGCGAAAAACCATTTTCCTTTTCAAGGAATGTGACATCTTTAGAGATATAAAGTTTGTTCTTAAGTATGTCAAAACATCGATAACCTTTTTGTTTTTCGCCATATCTCAAAAAGATACATTCAATAGCCCTAGGGGAAAGTTTATCATTTTTATGAGTTAGAACAAAACATTTACATCCAAAAATTCTTAGTCTTTTATAATCGGGAGACATATTGTAAAGTTTTTCAAATGGAGAAAGATTTTTTAAAGAGGATGAAGGAGTTCTATTGATAAGATATGTAGAGGTTAAAACTGCTTCGGCCCAAAAGGATTTTGGAATATTTCTTGAAATTAATAACGTTCTTGTAGTTTCTATTATGTGTCTATGCTTTTTTTCCGCAAGACCATTTTGTTGCGGAGTGTTGGGGCAAGAACGTTGGTGACAAATTCCATTTTCTTTTAAATAGTTTTGAAAATCATTGGACATATATTCGCCTCCCGAATTGGACCTAAGAATAGATAGATTTTCCAAAAATTGATTTTTGACCATTGCATGAAATTCTTTAAAGAAGGAGAAAACTTAGGATTTGCGACTTAGGAAGTAAATCCACGTAAATCGAGTGAAGTCATCTATAAAGATCACGTAATACGAAAAACCTCCTTTAGATAAAATAGGGGAAGGTCCCCACACATCAGAATGAATAAGTTCAAATGGCCGAGTGGTAAAGTAACTTATTTGAGGAAACAGAGTAGCTTTAGATTTCCCAAAAATGCAATCTTTACAAGTCATGTAATTGTCTTTACAAGTATTGTTCAAAAATGGAAAAAGAGACATTTTTACAAAATTTGGATGGCCAAGTCTCTCATGCCATATTCCAATACTTTTGTCTTTAACAAGATTGCAAGATGACTTAGATGGAAGAGTCAAAAAATCCATAAAGTAGAGGTCACCCCTTCTATGGCCTTGCCCAATCAGCTTCCCTGACTGGAGATCCTGCACGGTGCAATCTTTAGGTGAGAAAGAGACTTGGCATCCATGATCGGTGATTTGAGAAACGGAAAAAAGGTTTAAATTAATTTTAGGCACGATTCTTACTTTAGGAACGAAAAAGTTTTAAAATCAAGTGTTCCAATACTTTCAATTTTTAATGATGTACTATCGGCCGTTGAGACACAAGAGGATATGGGTTCGGAAAAAACATTTGAAAGAGAGTTTTTATGAGATGTCATATGAAAGGAAGCACCGGAGTGTAGTATCCACATACCTGGAGGTGATGAAGAGTAGGCGATGGCGGCTCTGGATGTTGAAGGAGAAGTCTTGATAAGATGTTGAAGAACTTCAGAGATGTGATTTAGAGTTTCTTTGATATCTTCTTCTTTGGTACTTTCTTCCTTCTTTGAAGAATTTTCTCCAACCGCGGCAACCTTTCCTTTGAGTTTTGGACAAACCGGTCTAATGTGTCCCGGTTCATTACAATAATGACATATTATTCCCTTTCTAGGCCCATTACTATTTTCGTTAAAATGGGGAGGTCTATATGCTTTAACATTCGATCCGGGCCTAGTAACGGCCAAAACTTCATCACTCTTAATGCTCAAGCCAAGTCGAGTTTCTTCTTGACATATCTCGGCAAGTGCATCTTCAATAGGTAGAGCTTTGCTTCTATGGAGAAGAGATGCCCTTGTTCAAATTCCGGGCGAAGACCATGAAGAAATTGGAAAAAATGTTCCTTTTCAATTTGTTCCCTTCTTAATTCAATATCTTCCGGAGCCACCCACTTAGGCTCAAGAAGAGCAAGTTCATCCCAAAGAGGAGTTAGAGAACTAAAATAGTCCCGAACACTCATATCCATTTGTTTGGTGGAACGGATTTTTTCTTGACAAAAAAATTGTCGAGCAAGATCCTTTTGGGTATACATACCCTTAAGGAAAAACCAAGCCTCATTGGCCCTTCTAAATTTGGCAATACTAGCACATTTTTTAAGGTCTACATTATTCATAAAGCATGCCAAAATTTTGGCATGGTTACTTTCTCAATCCTCAATTTTGGATTGATGATCATTAATAGCTTTGATGCGCTCATCGCCATCTAAAGCTTTTTCCACTTCATTTTCGATTTTGGTGAGAATAAGAGAGGGTTCGGGAGTAGTTCCCATAACAAAACCCCAAAGTTTCTTACCTCTAAGATGATTTTCCATAGCGGAGGCCCACATGAGATAGTTGGACCCATTTAGCTTAAAAGAAAGCTCCACTTTAGAGTCACGTTCCATCAGCACCAAAAAGTCCTTCCTTTCTTCAAAATTTGAGAGGCACACGTTCCAAAGAAAAGCTCTATCACCAACCGAGCTTTGATATCATGTAATGAAAAGAGGCGAAAGCACCAATAGAGAAAAAGTCACTCTTTAAGAGTGACCACTAGAGCCACGAACACAAACACCAAATGTGCACACACAAAACACTCAAATATAGAAAATGACTTAAAGTCATAAGTTGGATATTATTGAAGAAAGGAAGAGAAGGGTGTAAAACCCATACATTTACAAGGGGGAACCTCCTCTTTATATAGAGGAGGAAAGCACAAAAGGAGGACCATAAAGGGGGCTCCCCTTCTAGTCGTTGGGAGCCCCAACGGTCATAAATATGACTGTTGGGGCCCCAACGACTAGATAGGTGGGGCCCCTTTATGGTTCCAAAAAGTAAAAACAGAAAAATAAAAAAGGAAAAAGAAAAAGGGGAAAATGGTAAAAAAGAAAAAAGTACAAGTGGAATTACCAAAACACCCCTATCGGGTTTTTGGTTTATACAAAACAGGAAAAAAGCTATATTATTATGTATATATACATATATACGTATATATACTTATATATATATATATACGAATGTATATATATATATATATAAGTATATGTATATATATATATTTATATATACATAATTTAACACAGAGCAAGTTGAACCGATCCACGCTCACTAAGGTTGGTTTCATCTTTCTTCCATCTCTTCTTCTGTCCATCTTGTTTTTTTTTCTTTTCTCTTCGGTTTTACCTCAGATCTGAATTTCAGATATGGGTTTTCTCGGTTTTCTCTATATTCTATCATTTTCTTCATTCAGTCTAAGACATATCTGATCATGTCAGATTTGGTATTGTTTTTCTTTTCAGATCTATATCTGAAGATCTGTGACTTCTTATTTCTTTTTTAAAACATATCACGTTAAAATGATCTGTTCTCTCCTCTGATCGTTTTTCCTTATTCTAATCATTTTTCTTATTCTCAAAACCAAATCACGTTAAGACTGATCTGTTCTCACAAACCAAGATCACGTCAAAACTGATCTGTTTTCTCTTCTATTGCCTCAATCATCCTTTCCTTCTACAATCGTTTCGGTTAAATATTATTTTCTTCTAAAATCTCTTCATTATTCTCCCCTAATCTCTCTCTTCTTTAACAGTGGTATCAGACTGCTGTATTACATCTTGGTTTTCTACAACATAAGTTTTGTTTTCTCCATTTCATTGTTGTTGGGTCGATTGTTTTATTTTTCTCACAAAAGTTATCTTTTTTCTTTGGAATCACGTAATCCATTGTTTTAAAATACTGGGCGTCATAGAGACCTGTGCTGTGGTTCTGGTACATAACCAAAACTAATATTTCAAAAAAAAAGGAATACATTCCCTATGGTACATGCAATGATAGGGGCTCCAGGGTCCTTGAGCTTTGGTGGCATCTGATGCTGAATCACTGAACTCACCTGCTCAGTCAGATGGACCTTGGTAGGAACTTTTCCTCTAGCTTTCCTCTTCTGAGTACATAGTTCCTTCAAAATTTTGGTATATGCCGGCACCTGCTGAATGACATCGAGTAAAGGCAGGTTGATCTGCACATGCTTGAATATCTCAAGCATGTCTTGGACCTTCGTGCCTTGCTTTCCTCTAAATCCAAGAGATTCTAATGCTTTAGGATAGGGTGGTTTGGGGATATACATCAGGGTTTCCTACTCTTTGTGAGAAGGCTCACTCCTATCCTGCTTATGAACTGGGGTGGGGGATGATGATGATGACTGAGCTATAAAATATGGTATACTCGAATCTGGCTCATCGATCTTCTCTCTACTCTCGACATGATACTCACGTCCACTCCTCAGGGCCATAACAGATTTGGCCTGTTGCTGTGACTCAGTAACGTACAAGCCTCCCGTCATTTGATCCTTGCCCTTCGGGTTCATCACTGCCTGGCTCGGCAAACTACCCTCAGGTCTCCTACTAATTGCCTCAGCTAACTGTCCCATCTGCGACTCTAACTTTGCGATGGACTACGTATGCAAGCTCAAAATCTGGCTACACTTCTCGAAAGCATTCTGATTAAAGGTTTTCACCTCTTGAAATGCCTGAAAAAGTCTCTCCTCGAAAGAGGTCTACGGAGCAGACTCTTGTGAGATCGGAGGAGAAAATGAAGAAGTGTTCTGAGGATAGCTCGACCTCTGAAATGTCTGAGTGAATGCTGCCGGCCGAGCCAGCTGAGAAGATGGAGGAAGCTGAGTGGAAGGCTGTGGATTCTTCCATGAAAAATTGGGATGGTTACGCCAACCTGAATTATATGTAGGTGAATATGGATTATTCTAGGGTCTGGCGTAACCCTGAGCATCCTGAACTTGTTTTTGCACAAATTCAGGGTACTGAGCTGCTGAAGGGCACTCAGTAATCGCATGTGCTAGACTGACATAGAGAGTACACACCTGCTGACTAGTAGATGGTCCCGCGAGAAGTTGATCCAACTTCTAAGCAATCATATCCACTTTGCACTGTAATGCAGTAGATGAACCAATCTCGAGGACACCACCCTTCTTCGGAATGCTAGGTGTGGTCCTATCAGAATGAGAACTAGAAGCATGGTGGAAAGAATTTTCTGCTAATGTGTCAAACAATCTCCATGCTTCATATTCGCTCTTCAACATGAAGGTCCCTCCGCATGAAGAATCGATCATTTGGCGATTCCTCTCAGACAATCCATCGTAAAAGCTCTGCACCAGCTGCCATCTCGGCACCTGATGATGGAGACACTTCCTAAGGAGATCCTTCATCCTCTCCCAGGTCTCATGAAATTGCTCACCATCTAGTTCTGAAAAGCTAGCGATGGCTCGCCTATACTGATTCGTCCTACCAATGGGAAAGTACTTTCTCAGGAACTCCTGCTCTAACTGATCCCATGACCCTATTTCTACTGAATCTAAGGACTTTATCCAATACTTGGCCATGTCCTTCAATGAGAATGGGAATAAGGTCAATCTCAATGCATCATCATCAAAATTCTATATCTTCACTGTAGGACAGATTTCGAGGAATTCGTCTAAATGCCTATAGGGATCTTCATGACTAAGGCCATAAAATGATGGAAGCATCTGAATAATGCTTGCCTTAATCTCATAATGAGGTGCTCCTACATCGGGTCTCCGAATGCAGGATGCCTGAACATAGTCTGTGGGAGTAAAGTACTCCCTTAGAGCACGTGAAGGAACTGGAGTTGGAGCTGGAGGATCCATATCGCCCACTGTTGTCGAACTTCGAGGAGAATGTAAAATTCTCTCTGGGTTGTCAACAAATGGATGTAATGGGGTTCCCAAAGCTCTTCGCCCCTGCATACACTGGTACTAAGACCAGATGTAAGCACCCGACCTAAATCTAATTCTAAACTAAGTTAAATACTGAAATTCAAATAACAAAAGCAAAGACTAACTAACAATATCAAACTACTATGTCAGCACTATCTACTATGCTAAAGGAAATAATCAAAACAAAACTAATCCAAATTACTAAAATAAAAATACAGGAAATCACAAACTATGTTCTCTAAAACCCACCTATCTAATCGCTCCTTTCAGCATGCAATTTAGTGAACCCTAGAAAAATAGCACGTGAATCCTATATGTACTAACTATATTAAGCCTATATTTACTTACTAATCATACTAACTAGAAAAATAAAAACAACTAATTAACTAATTAACTAACTCAGATTAATAAACTGAAATCTAAGAAATAAAAGAATATATTCGCCGTTCCCCGGCAACGGCGCCAAAATTTGGTTGGGTTTTTGCAAATGATATTTTTAAAAGATATTTTCAATAAAAACAATTGGAAAATCGTCAACCAAAAGTAATAAAACCGACTTTCCACAGAAGTGGCAAGTACGGGTCGAATCCACAGGGAATGGGAACTATCCAAATTACTTCTAAGAATTTCAATTTATTAATGGAAAATTTTAAATCTAAGTCAACAATTACAATTCTAATGGAATTACAGAATAAAAACTACAATTAACTAGAAAAGCAACTTTAAATTCTTCTGCTGCTCGCCAAGGGTAATTTTGTCCTTTCACCCAAATGTCACTTTTTTTCACGTTGGAAAAGATTAACCTTGTAATCTTTAGTAGCTTTTTAACCTAAAACAAAGAAAACAAGAAGTCAGTAAACAATTACAGTAAATAAATTCAAAAATTAAACTAAACCTAATTCTACAAGAATCAGCTAACTTAAATTCTAATTAAACAAAAAAAATCAAATAAAATATCAAAATAACTCTACTAACTAATTAATCTAGGTCTAACTATGTTAATTGATACAGATGCACTAGCTAAAATGCAGAAAACACTGAAAATTCATGAAAATTAATAAAACAATGAAATGACTATTTTACCCCTAACTAGTGCAAAAGTGAATTCTAACAGCTTTTCGCAAACAGAATGGTTGAAGGGGCAAACAAAGTCCAAATTTCCTGAAGTTTCTTTTGTTCTGTTTCTGACAGATTAAAAAATCTGACAGTTTTTACGGATTTGAAAAATGTTTTCTGGAACTCCAGATATAAGCGTTTCAAATTTGAGAAATTTCTGAAAATCGCAGGACCCGAAACTGTAAAACCCGAAAAAGCTGTTTTTGGAAAACGCTTAAAAATCAGACCAAATCAACTTGAAATGAGCTGATTTTTGGTCTGCAGACAGTGAACACGCTGATTAAAAGAATAGAGCAAAAATTCTTGAAAAACTCGAAACATTTGCACATAAAATGACGAGTGCAAGACAGGGTAAAAATCAGTTTCTTGAATCGGTGCACTATTCACTTGGGGAAATTCATTTTTGACACTATGGATGTAAACTAAGTTCAAAAACAATTCTAAATGCTGCTAAACGACTGTCAAAATGCAGAGAATGAATGCAATTAAGCTAACTACATGAAAATGTAAACAAACCACAAGAGTCAATGCTAAGTCTAATCTAAATCACACGCCAAATGTAAACTAACTTAACTAAATATGTAATGCTAACTACAATATCTAAAGGATTAAAATTAAATCAATCTAATACACTACTATAAACTAAGTTCTGAATTAGAAACACACAATTAACATTCAAACTTAAATTATCATTAGAATTACAAATAACATAAACTCAAATGAATTAATTAATTTAATTACGATAAATACTAACTAGGGTTAACTAAGGACTAGGGTTAATTAGGGGGTGATTTAAAGTTGACTTGGACTTAGGTTCACGCTAGGGACACACTAAGTTGGCTAAATTAACAAATTAATTGAAATAGAAACCTAAAACTTAAATACTATTTATTTGAAACCGAAAATAAGAAGGAACTAAATAAGCTAGCTGAATTACACGTCTAAATGGAATTAAATAAGAACTAATACACCTTCCTAAATGATGACTCACTATTGCTAAAACCGATGGCTAATTGACAACCTATTAAAATTAATGAGACTATCTTTGCTAAGTCAATATAGGAAATTAGTAGAGGGGTTTGTAATGGTAAAAACAAAATTGGAAAGGGATTTACTCACCCTAATTGCTATGGTAAATCAAATAGAAAGCTTAAAGAGGGAAAATCGTCCAGCAAGATGGGCCCCACACGTTTTTAGGGTTGCATAAAAAAAAACAATATCTCATTTAAACCATTTCCCCAAAAAACGTGCATAGAATTTTTAGAAGGTGATTTTTGAAATCAAATTTTGTTTCCAAAATTTAAAAACTCAACTCTCTCTAACTTGGCTGGATAAAAACATTTACACAGCTTTCCTCAATTGCATCCCACGAATTTGGTGGAATCCAAACTTACCAAAATCGTTGCTCACTCTCAATTACTCAATTGCCCTCTTTCTAAAATTCGATCTACCTAACTATTCAACCTATATTATTACTAAGCTACTAATTGAATTAATTCAATAGGTAAAAATGACATGTAAAACACAATTTTTAGAAAGACTAAATTAGACAACTCTCATTTCAACACTTACCTAAACAAAAGCTAAAACGTTTTTAACATTGACTCACATACATTGAACTTGGACACTACACTCATTAACCAACACATGCAAAACCTTCCTAAATTGTAGAATTCGATTTTAAGGACTAGCACACAATGCAAATCTTACCTAAACCTAAATACTAAAAACGTCTTACATGAATATACAATACATTGAATCTAGACAACTTAGCTAACTTGCCTAATCCTAATAGAATTCCCAAAAACACTATTGCAGACCTTGAAAGACCTCTAATGGCAGACGTCTCCTTGGAGAAGAAAGCCCTCTAACATCTCAAGAAATTCAACTTTATCTAAACTAAGAAAATCAACAATTTTTCTTGCTTTTTCTTTTGAACACTCTCAAACAAAATGAAAAGCTAACTTAATTATCAACTAAATCAAATGGAAAAATGCTGGGACATGACCTACTGAAATTGCAGCAAAAAGAAAACTAATACTAAACTGAAATGAAAACAAATTCATTAAACATGACACATCACACCTATCCCCTCAACACAACTTGATAATCCTAAAATATAATCAATGACCCAACAAGAAATAACACTAATTTAAACTTAAAACTAATTGAAACAGTATGATTTTGACACACAACACTGCTAAACAAATTTTAGAAATCAGAAAATAAAGAAACACTGCAGTCGGCTAGACTAGATCTAGCCGATTTGAGTTTTAACCCAACGATTTTACAAAACCAGACGACACGACACACATAGACTAAACCAACTTGAAATTTAAGACAAATCACACTGGAAACGACTGGAACGAGATCTGATTGACACGTTCTCACTGCAGAAAAATTTCAAAACACAAACAATAAAAACGTCAAGATCGACTAGAATAAATCTAGCTGATTTTCAGTTTTGGCTAAATCTACTTGGAGAACCAAAAGCTAACGCCTAATCTAAGACCAAACACGAGGTTGAAAACATCAAATAACAGAAAAACGACAGTGGTTTACTGTCAAAGAACAAGAAAAACAGAAAATGGGCTGAAGGTAGAAGAAAGGACTTTTGGTGGACTCGAATCTATCTAAAAGAACGAGGAAAGAGCAAGACCAACCTCAAGGGCGATCCGACGACTGTGGGGGTGGAAAGAGCGGAATCAACCATTGGAAACATGCCTCATCAATTTCGTTGATGCTGGAATATCACAATGAATATCTCCTTTGCAGCTGCACCACGTTTGAAGTCCACCGAGGACGGAGAAGGAACCGATTCGCAATCGAGTGGAGTAGAATATCGGATGGAGGTAGGACCGAGCGTTCTTGTTGGAGTAGACGACACTCCACGCAAGAAAAAGTGTCTTCAACCTCTGCTACACCTGCAAAACACAGCAAACATGATCAATAACCAACAAGGAGGAAAAGAAATGAAAAGATATGAAACAAAAGACACGAAGAAATGCTTGAATCTCAAGCAAAATCCAAGTCTTCAATGGAGGTGGCGTAGAATGAGTGGGGAAAGGGGTGTCAATTCCAAGGCAAAAACTTGTAGGGTCTGCTAAAAACTTTTATTTATACTTTAGCTCTTTTTCAAAAAGAGGTTTATAAAGAAAAATACTGCTAGGCGCATCTTTTTGGAGTGGTTTTCTGTAAACAGGTTCTAAATGGGTATTGGATCACGTGTGGGGCGGATTTTGATGTTTTAACATTGATCCAAGGCCCACAAAGGTCTCTTTGGGTCGGATATGGATCCGATTCACCTTGAATTTCATGCCTGAACACTAAAATAGCCATAACTCTCTCAATTTAACTCCAATTTTTCTGAAATTCGAACCATGACCCCTTTATATCAAAATGCATCCAATCATGGGTTCTAAACCTTAAAAATAATCTAAAAATGCATGAATATCTTCATAACATGATGTGCATTTCATGCATCATCAGTTAACTAGATTGCAATCTATACTATTGTAGTACATGAGGTGTACCACTTTTGGATAACGCCGACCTTCCTAACTTTGAGTGATAGGAGGTCCAAGGGCATCATTGCTTATGAATTCAAGCTGGTATGACATGTATGTGAAATCTACATGCGACATTGTCACTCGAGATTGTACCATTCCACCCTATTCAAGGCAGACCAATAGTGTGAATGAGTTATTGGGTTGTTCTTTTCTTTCTTAAGGTGGTTAACAGTTCATGCCCCTTGATTCACCAGGCGAATAGGGCTCCGTGGCTCGAGTACCCTCCTCAAGGTAGTATTCATGTCATGACATAGTTTGCACCCAACCCATTTACGTGCTCTGGTGCCTTTAGCCCATATGTGCACCTTGTCAGTGAAGGTGATAACAACAAATTTTAAAGTGTGGATGTATGCATGCGATGTGAGACCTCCTCTCATACTTCGTGAGTTCATATCCCACCTAAGCTCATAGTCGAGCATCCAACTATACATTGCAAGATGATTTTTTTAAACAGATAAATCCACACATGTAATCAATGATATTCACAAGATTCTTTGAACTTTATGCCTTATGACGAACATACATTATCTCATAGCATGACATATTTAACGCATAACGTACTCATGTAGCATTCATTTTTTTGAAATCATCATACTATGCTACTTAACAATCATGACATTCTATATCCATTTTATAACTCATTTTTTGTGCCGTTCATAGGAAACATCATCATATCATGTTTCTTGCTCAAGACATATATCATTGTTTATAATGTATTTATTTCATGACATAATGTGCAGATTTTTTATGGCATACCCATATATGCATTTACTTTATCATATGCATCTTATCCCATCATGAATACATATACCTATACATATGTATTCCAACATAAACATGTTTACTTATGTAATACATAAAACTAAATATATATGATTTACTTCATCATATGCATCTCATTCCATCATGAATGCATGAACATATATACCTATAAATATGCATTCCAACAATAACATGTTTATTGAAGCTTACTTATGCAATGCATAAAACTGGATATGTATGATTACTCACTTTTCACAAGGTAGACCGAATCAGGTCTGGTATGCTCATGTTTTGATTTAAGATTTAGTTTGGCCAAGTCGAGGTCGGACCTTAACAGAACCAGCAAATTAGTTTTTGCCGGTCTAATTTGATTAGGTACAGACTAGATCTGAACCCATTTTTGGTTCAAGTCGGGTCTGTTCTGACTGGGTTCAAGCCAGGTCTGACCTGCCTGAGCATAAACTAGGTCTGAACTGAGCCACTTGGTTCAGGCCGGTCTGGTCTGTCAAGACTCAGACATGGTCTGAACCAACTTGTTCGGTTTAGGCTAGCCTGAGTCAACTAGGTTCAGGCCAGACCTGGACCAATGGGTGGTCTAGGCTAGTCTAGCGTGTGGTAGAGTGGTATGACACTAAAAAAATTATTTCAAAACATTGGTATAAAGAAAATGATAAAACATTCTTAAAGATCTATGGACAATATATATATATATATATATATATATATATATATATATATATATATATATGTTTTCATTAGAGTTGTTCTTTAAAATGATAAGAATCATTAAAATTTATGAACAATGGTTTTTCACCATTGATATGCTTAAAAAATGATAAAGCCATTAACATTTATAATCTATTTTTTCACCATTGAAATGCTTTAAAAAATGCTATGACACCATAGAAAATGCATGGACAATATTTCTAACCATTGAGATGATTAAAAAATAGTAAGACATCAAGAAAAATCTATGAAGAGCATTTCTAACTTATTATATGCTTTAAGAATAATATGACACCATGGAAAAAAACATGAACAATATTTCTAACCATTTCTATGCTTCAAAAGCAACAACGAGACAATAATAAAAATCTATGAAAGTTTCTAACCATATGAATCGAAATGATGTGACACCATTAAAATTGGTGGATACCATTTTCAACCATGGTTTTAAATTGAGAATAATACTACAACAACAATGTCATAAAAGAAAAGAACATTAGCATATGTATTCATGGGTTTTTCCCATGTAGATCCTTACATGAATGCATGTATGTATGGATGGCAGGAAGAGAAGTGAGGCATATTCGAAATACCATACAAGTGTGAGATTAACTTACTTTTGAAAATAGACTTTGCTTAACTCAAGTGAATCCTCTACCACAAAATAGTATAGAATGAAGTTTCTCTAAGGTACCCCACGCTACACATATGTGGGAAAAGAAGTGCAGAGCTTCAAGGACTTCAAAAAAAAATAATTTGGTGGATGTGGGAGAGAAAGATTGCCAAGAAATAATTTTTCTCACCTTTTTGAGAGGTATTTATAGGGGTTTTGGAGATCCATGTGAGATGTGTGGCTAAGCACATAAGAGGGGAGATGGAGGGCTATGGTAGAGTCTAGCACTCCACTATAAAAATGTTTTTCCATGTTGACTTTCTCCTACTCATGGCATGTGAGAAATTTTCACAAAAATGGTAGCTACCTAAGAATCTCACCACATGCATTCTCCTTTTGTTTTTTCGTGGGGAAGGTGGAGATCCTTCCTTGGGATCCCATGTGAGGAGGCTCATTGGGCTTCACCTTTCACACATTTTTCAAAGAGGGTCCAAGCCAAAATCACCCCCCCTTATGGATGGCTTAGTTGGTTCCATTCCAACTTATAAATATTATTTTATTTGAAAGTATTATTTCTTGAATTTTATTTTAGAAATCCTTACTTAGGTATTTTTTATATTTGATATCCAATTGGATCCGATCTAATCCAAACTTACTTAATTTATTTACTATGTCTTCATCAACCATAGTTTACTTAATTCATCTAGTTAATACTTATTTAACCTTATAATTAGCCATTAGCATAGCAAAAAAAATAAATTTTCTCTAGATGGCTAATTTATTAACTTCATTATTAGGAGGTCATCCCATAGCCAAAATCGTCGAGTCTTTCCCGCTTGCGCCAGAGAGACAAGGTGTTGCACCATTGTATCCTGATGCATATCTTCGCGGATACAGTCCAACAACACACCCTCCAAGTGAACTTCGGAAGGCTCCGTACGCGCAACTACCAATTATGCTTTGCGATTTAGGGCGTCAGTGCCTACATTGGTCATCCCCACCTTATACTCCAACGTGAAGTCAAACTTAGCTAGAAACATTTGCCATCGAGTTTGCTTGGGCGTTAGCTTCTTCTACATTTGGAAATAGCTCGTGGTGACATTGTCTGTCTTGATGATGAACTGTACACTCAGAAGGTAGTGCCGTCATGTTCTGAGGCAGTGCACAATGACCATCATCTCACGTTCATGCACAGTGTAGTGTCTCTCCACATCCTTTAATTTCTGACTATCGTAAGCAATCAGATGACCCTCCTGCATGATAGCTCCACTGATGGCGAAGTCTGAAGTATCTGTATGGACTTCAAAGGGTCTCGTGTGGTCTGGCAACCACAACACAGGTTTCCTCACTAAGACTTTTTTGAAGCCATCGAAGGCATCTTGGCAGGCTCCTGTCTAGAGCCATACCCGATTCTCCTTCAGCAAATCTGTGAAGGGCACATGAATGAGTGAGTAACCTTCGATGAACCATCGATAGTAGTTTGCCAAGCCAAGGAATAATCGCAACTCTGATTCTTTGGTTGACGGACTCCATTCTTGGATGACTTTTATCTTCTACCCATCCATACACTACAAACCACGCCCCACAACGTGGCCAAAGAAGTTGATTTCCTCCTGGTCGAAGAGGCACTTCTCTTGCTTGACACAGAGGTCATTCTCCTTCAGCACTTGAAACATTGTTCGCAAGTGCTTGACATGTTCTTTCATGCTGCTGCTATAAATCACGATGTCATCAATATAGACTACCACAAACTTGTCTAAGTAATGGTAGAAGATCTTGTTCATCATGTCGTGAATGTGGTTGGAGCATTAGTCAACCTGATTGACATCACCAGAAACTCATAGGCACCATAGCAAGTGACACAAGTTGTCTTTGACTCATCATCATCTACAATCCTCACTTGTCAGTAACCCGATCGCAAATCCAGCTTCAAAAAGACACGTGCACTGCCTAGTTGATCGAACAAGTCCGCTATCAGTGACAATAAATACTTATTCTTCATCGTGACCTTGTTCAGTTCACGATAATCCACACATAGCCTTTTAAAACCATCATGTTTCACTTGAAAGAGCATAGGGGTGCCAAAGGGTGCTTTTAAAGGATGGATGATACCTGCTTCTAACATCTCGTTCAGTTGCTTGCACAACTCCTTCAATTCACCCTGTCCCATGCGATAAGAGACCATGGTAGGGGGCTTTGCTCTCGGGGACAACTCAAACCTGTGGTCGACCTCACATCTCGACGGTAGACGCTTCAGCAGTTTGGGGGGCATCACTTCTCGAAACTTCGCCAACAGTGAGGCAAGGGTCGGCAGCATTGTTGCTTCAACCTTTCCTTCTTCGATTCACACAACAACTAAGAATGTTTGCTCTCCCCACTTGACACCCTTCTTCAATTGCATAGCAGACAAGATTGAAGTCTTGCCTCCAAGAGTAAGACACTGCACCATGTGCGAATTATTTGGCCCCATGATTGTCAATGAGTTCACCTTCAACAACATCATTATATTCTGGCTGCAAAGAAACTCCATGCCCAAAATCATTCAAAAATCGATTAGGGACACCACTGAGAAGTTGGCTTTGCCGGCTCAACTCTCAATTTGGATAGCAACATCCCTTGCTTCACTAAGGATGGGCTTGGCCTCAGAGTTCACCGTCTTGATGGTCCTCTGCTTTGGCCCAAGCTTCAAGCTCAACCGCTTTGCCTCTTCCCGCGCGATGAAGTTATGTGTGGCCCCGGAGTCTACCATTACCATAGTAGACTTTCCATTCACAATGACTTCCAAGTACATGAGTTCTTTGTTGACAAGTATGCTTTCCACTGTAAGGTTTCTGACTGTATTTAGGGTCTGCATGGCTCCTATCCTGGGTTGCACGACCTCGGTGTCGCTACTCTCTGTCTATACTGCATTGGTCTGTCCGTCGTCCTTCACTAGACGCTTAGGACATTGCCTTGTGACATGCCTATCACCATAGAACCAACAAGTCACAACCCATCATTTGTTGTTGTTATTATTGTACTTGTTATAGTTCTGTTTTCTGTCAAAATGACATTGGGTCGATGCCTCACCCTTATTGTCGTGCCGATCCTCTTTCTTGCCTCTATGGTTTGGATTCTTCTCAACCTTGATCATTGGAGTGAAGGTCTTGTGCTGAGTATCCACTAGGTGCTCAGTCGTCACATATGCATCTTTCAAAGTCTCAGGATTGCTCCTTTCTACTTCGAACTATGCCCATAGTTGCAGTCCCATAATAAACCAGTTGAGTCTGTCTTCATCTGACATATTGGGTACGTCCAATATGAGCTTCTAGAACGTTCTGATGTAATCTATCAATGCTTCAGTGTGCTTTAATTCTGACACCATCCGATATGCTTGGCGTTGTACATTCCGCAACATAAAGTAGTTTCGTAGCTCAGTTTTGAAGGCTTCAAAAGTATCAATTACACAATGCCCTCTTTCTATGTCGCTACATTTCCATCTCCACTAGGCTATTGCATATTCGTTCAGCAGAGCTGCTGCAACCTTCACCCTGAGGTCCTCGACCAGTATGTTCTGAATATCCAGATAGTCTTTCATCTGAAACAAAAAATTCTCTATGGCCTTGCTTTCTCTGGAACCATTGAACTTCACTGGCCTGGACACATCTATCTTTGATGGCCTATCACCATTTCTGCCATTTAGGGTCACCGTCTGCTGTAAAGTGCAGTTCTTCAACTAAAGCTCCCCTACTTTAGTCTGTAGGGCGGTCACTATCGTAGTCAGCGGCGTAACTTGTCTCATAAGCAAGTTCACCAGCTCTCGCAAGCTTGTTACCTCATCGTTCATTACTCTAAACGACTCAAATATGCGTGAAATTGCTTCCTCATGCGAAGTCATATCACCCACCAGTCTATTAACAATGTCAGTCATCTGCTCATGGCTCCGAGGGGAACCCATCTCCTTGGTCTCGGCAACTGCCTTACCTTTGGTGTTTCGTAAGTTATATTGGGGCACCACGATGTCTTGCTCACAAATCGTGGCTTGTCGGTGCGTTTCTCGACACCGACTTTGGAGTCCCTTCCCCAGTTCGAGAATGGGCTCTGGTACCACTTATCACAGGCCTATTTCTTCAATAGGCCAGCGCATCATGACAGTCCTTCCTTATTGTCGCAAGCCTTTTCGGTCGCTCGCTTGCCACCACGGAAGCTTTGAGTATAATGAGTGCAAGAGAGCGAAAGAGAAGAGAGAGAAAAATTGCAATCACTTAAATGTAATCACAACGAGGGTGAATAAAGAAAACTCAACACATTTGCATTCATTCAATATTTTGCCCGCAACCACATTACAATTCAGATCTATGGGCTAACCCTTTAGGGTATTGATCAACCTGAATCAAAGTACAAGGGTGGCTCGAAAAAAGTTACAAGTGACTCAACACTTACATCATTACTCAACCAAAGCAAAACATACTCTAGATACAATGGCACAAAGTAGGTCACAAGGGAACAATTGCATTTATTTATTTTTATCTGTCATAAAATTTCTTCTCTATCACACACACACACACACACACACACACACACGTGATGTTGTTAGAATCAGTCTAAATCGGCTAATTCAGATCAAACCAGTCCTTAGTCGATTCATCTATCACTTCAATCTAATTTTAAAATTGTTTTTAATGGGTTAAAACTTACATCATTACTCAACCAAAGCAAAACATACTCTAGATACAATGGCACAAAGTAGGTCACAAGGGAACAATTGCATTTATTTATTTTTATCTGTCATAAAATTTCTTCTCTATCACACACACACACACACACACGTGATGTTGTTAGAATCAGTCTAAATCGGCTAATTCAGATCAAACCAGTCCTTAGTCGATTCATCTATCACTTCAATCTAATTTTAAAATTGTTTTTAATGGGTTAAAACATTATTTAATATTTTTTAAATATGTTTTACTATTTAGTAACATGTGTCATATGGTAGCAAAAAGTTGTCGATTCATAAACGATTTGAGGGTTTTCTTTTTTTTTTTAAGAAATAGATTCACCTGGTGAATCGATTTTAACAACATTGCTCATATAACAAAGATATTGAAGAGGCAAGAGGGAATATGGCATGAGAAAAGTTTAGCTATGGAGCCCTTTGTGTCCCAGACTGAGCCTTCAGAATTGGGCTGGTGCAGTGCAGAGCTCTACTAAGTGGAAAATGCATCGAGTGTAGGAACATGCAGTATATGTTGGCTTGATCGGTGACGTGCGATGATAGCATGACACACGATAGACAACAATATCATCGTTAATGCATCACTGTATGGTGACATAAATATGGAACATTGTTTGGTTAAGGACTTCTCAGCTTGCAGGAGTTTCCCACACGTAGCGTTTGGATGCAGGGGTGTGTGTGGGTTAGGGCTAATTCCCCCAGGGATCATCTTATGTGATTCAAACTGAGTATGGTGACTCAGGGCTAGGCGAGTGAATGCCTAGGCACCAATGAATGATTCTGGGTTGTGCTCTTCGCTATAGTGTTCAATCACCAACTAGTCTTTCGACTGGGGGCCGCAAGGTCTTGTTCCTTCAGTGGCGAGGTTTTGTTATAGCGTGCACATGAAGTCGCAATACGCTCCATGACACGCAAGGCTAAGACAAGTTTGTGCTCTTTTCAGAAGTGATAGCTGGTATGGGACGACTATGCACTAAATGACAGATTAGATAGAATACACATTTGAAGATGCGCTTGATCAACTTCCACTAGGCAACGCACATGAGGTGGTGCATAGGGCCAATGAAATGATTCAACACATGAAAAAGTGTCAGTGCGTGACCTTTGGCTGTTAGGTTGGACAAACTAGGCAATGTGGCACGTCATGGGTTTGCAAAAAATTCTATGCCCATGATAAATTGGGCTAACTAACTTGCGAGGCTTAGTGTCGCACAAGCGTTCCTTGGCTTGAAAGGCAAAAAATTTGGCCTTAAAATTTAAGTCATGACAAATTGGCATTAGAGTAGAAAGATTCATGGAGACCTTGTTGTTCATTGAGTGCGACATTAAAGAGGACAATGATGGTTTATCCTGGTTACACAAATTCGCGCAGCTGAAGTGTTGTTGACCAAGCAGAGAAGCAAGATGTGGACATGATGGTATGGATCATATTGTCGATGGTAAGAAGAAGTGTAAGATTATTGTTCAGTTGGCTAATGGAACATGGATAAGACAAAGATTCCTATAAGTTGTGTGTTAGGCTCGCAGGTGGAGTATGACATTTACCTTACACATACAAAGAATGCACGTTGGATTCAACTGAATGGATTTGCACCTTTGGGTATGGGAGACTCAACTAAACTTCTATATTCTCTCCCAAGATTATGGGTTACCGGAGTGCCCATCTTGAGTAGAATGCTCATTGTTTTGATCGCTTGAGTTGGTAGTTCTTTTGTGGATTGTGTGTGCAGAAAAAGTTGTTCGTGGCTCATTGGTTTGGTTCATGAGGGAACGTTTTGTTGACTTTGGATGAGAGTTGCAGCATGCTCGCTCTAGATGTGAGTTGCAGCGTTGGGTCATGTTGCTCTTTGTGTGGACGAGTGCCTATGAAGACACTTTGAATGACCGCTTTAAGGTGATACCCAAGTAGACGTCCCTCACTTGAGGACTACTTTGGATCATTGAAAAACCGCAAGTTGGTGCCTTAAGAGAGTTAATATCCCTGCGACACACATTGATGATCGTCATTCTCTGCGAGGACCATGAAGGACTTAGAATTGCCCTTGCTGGGGTTGGAAGACACATCAGCCATGAGCATGGAGACGACAAGTTTGTCGTGCGGGCGAGGATACCCGCTTGTGTATGAGATCGCACTGGGGTCACACAAGCAAATAATGCTCGATGTTGATGGAGCGAAAGACCATTGTCTAAGTAATCGAAGTCACATTAAGGAATGAGACTTGCCGTGTTAAAAGTTGCATCGATGGTGAACGAAAACCAGAACAAATTGAGTAGGGTGAAGAAAAGAAGTAGACCAAAGATAAGTACAAAGGGAAACTGACATATCAGTTAAGACTGTATTCTTACATGCACCGGCATTGTCGAGGATGACAATAGTTTGGGTGAGGAAGAATGTCCCAGATCGAGCCTTCAGAATGGGGCAGGTACAGCGCGGAGCTCTACTGAGTAAAAAATGCATCGAGTGTAGGAACGTGCGATATGCATTGACTTGATCGGTGACGTGAGGTGGTAGCACGGTACGCGATAGGCAACAATATCATCGTTAGTGCATCGTTGTATGGCAGTACATACGTGAATCATTGTTTGGTTAAGCAATACTAGTGGATTAGAGGATGTTGCCTTTAAAGATTTGGTTAAGGACCTCTCAACGTGCAAGAGTTTTCTATGTGTCACATTTGGACGCATGGAGGTGCGTGTGGGTTAGGGCTAATTCCTCTAGGGATTACCTTAAGTGATTCCAACCGAGTATGGTGATTCGGGGCTAGGTGAGTGAATACCTAGGCGCTGGTGAATGAGTCTGGGTGGTGCTCTTCACTATGGTGTTCAATCATCAACTGGTCTTTGAAGTAGGAATCATAAGGTCTTGTTCTTTCCATGGCGAGGTTTTGTTGTAGCGTGCACATGGAGTCACAATATGCTCCATGACACACAAGGCTAAGGTGAGTTTGTACCCTTTTCAGAAGTGATAGCTGGTATGAGACGATTATTTAGTAAGTGGTATGGACTAGATAGAATACGCATTTGAAGATGCGCTTAATCAACTTCTGCTAGGCAGCTGCACATGAGGGGGTGCACAGGAAAAATGAAATGATTCAGCACATGAAAAAGTGTCGGTGCACGGCTTTTGGCCTTAAGGCCGGCTAAACTGAGCAATATAGCGTGCCGCAGGTTTGCAAAAAATTGTATGCCAATTATAAATTGGGTTGACTAGGCCGCGAAGCCTAGTGCCGCACGAACGTACCTTAACTTGAAAGACCAAAAATTTAGCCTTGAAATTTAGCCCATGACACTTTGTTGGGGTCAACAATTTTCTTTGGATTCTACGCACCTTCTGGGTGCAATTTGAGTCAGGTAAGGCGGTAGCTGGGGAAGTTTATGAGTTGACTTGACCTTCATTAATTTCTACGTCTTAGTGGTTAAAAGGAGGTGACACGATGGAGACCCTTCTTTTCACGACTTATAGGTTTTAATTTCCAACCAACTTTAACTAGTGCGGAGAATGAAGGCGAAGCCTTGGGTGACACGCCTTAAGTGCGTGTAGAGTCTCTGGCTGACGGGAAGTGGAAGTGGAAGTGCGCGTCAAAAAGTTCATAATTTTCTCAGCATTGGTGGAAACATACACATGCATTCCCTGTTGAACAAATCCAAAAATAAGTTGTCGTCCTATCGGCTTGGTTGGATCGAGTATTAGGTGATGTTGAGCACATAACAGGTCTTGATTCAAATGATTATATGGGATTGGATATTTAATTTAGTGAGCCGCCTAAACATGGGATGTAATGGGTTTTCTTTGGATCTTCATTTTGGTTTAGATATTTGAGATCAAATTTATAACCCAGAGGGCTATTTCTATGTTTTTGTTTTGGGTCAAAATAGTTGTAGGTTTAGATTTTAGTGGGGAAAAATACTTTATTTATTTATAATGTTAAAAAGTATATAAAAATATTCAGATGGTATTTTTTTTTGTTGATGTTTGAAACAGGTCAGGTAGGTAGTAACTGTCTTTTTTATCCTCTAATTGCAGATTTCACATTCATTATTGATAAATGTTAAGTTACTTGGGGGGATATATTGGCTTGTGACAATGCGTTAAATGGCCGAAGTACTTCGGCCAATAGGGGTTGAAATTTGATTTTGAAGGAAAAGTAAGGGGGAAGGAAAACTTGTTTTTTTATTCTTGATGGCTGCAGCGTCAAACACGTCACGCTACTTATATAATAACAAGACCAGGGGCATCGATCACATATTCACAAATGAATGAATCAACGAATGAAGAAAACCAAGGCGATAGGTGATAAGCTCAATCCACAAGCAAATTAAGGAAAGGGAAGGATCTATGGGGAAGGTCAGATTCTTCAAATTGCTGGCCTCTGACTCTGATTCCCTTCAACGCAGGAGGGGCTCCTTTTGTTACCTGAGACGGCCAGAAGATGGCATTGAGGTCCTCCTGCAAGTCATCGGCTGCGTCGTCTTTGGCTTCTTAGGCTTTCTGGACCTCGTTTTGGGCCTTCTCTATAGGCTTGTGGATAATTTGGTTGAACATGGTGGTTTCTGCTGCTGCGAAGAGAAGGGAGCTGCTGCTGATGCCTCCGGCACAGTTCATGATGAGTTCTCGGAGAGGCCGGGACTTCATCGGAGCCAAAATAGTCGTCCTCACTTTAAGGGCTTTCTGGCCCTTGACAACCCAACGAAGGAAGCACAAGAGAAGAAGGGTGGAGGAAAACGGCAGACATTGGCTTCGCGAGCCGGTAGGTGGTGGTCCGAGTGCAGATGCGAGTCCTGTGTTTCTTGGGAAGCTCAGGGCCAGGACAAGCTTCATTTGGTTGTCAGAGAACCATCATCACAAGGTTTGCAAATCTTTATCTACGTACTCGCACCCCCATCACGCTCTCTCGCGCGGTTCTGCATCTTTCCACCCTTCCCAGATCTCATTATAAAGGGTGATCATGTAAATCATTGATATAATATGTAATCTCTCATTCCATGCCCACTTCCCCAATAGCCAAATACCAGCCCAAGTTGACCTCTGGGCAAGGTCGATACCGGGCAGTTTGGGCTTGGAAGACAGGGGGCAGTCCTGATAGAGCCTAGCCCTTAACGAGCTCGGGGCGGGGCACGAGTAATTTCTATGCCCAGGATCGGACTTGCAGACAAATTATGCGTGCAACCAAGTCAAGAGCTCAGCTACCTGTGAAAGAATGAGCGGCGCGAATAGGCATCAAGTCTTTTATTAGGCTCAGCTTCTTTAAAAAAACAGAGCGAACCGACTACAGGCTAGTCAGACTCGATCAATCACCTCCCCTGTTCGGAATTGAAATCAGGTGCTATGTGATTCCGCACATTAAGTGTGCTGCTGCACATGATCATCACCCACCAATCTGCTGTTGGGCCCCACAGCAGCTGATAGAGGCTTCATCCTAAAGATGGTGGTGGGTGATCAGGTGCGATATCACATTACGCCTGATCCTCTCTCCCCTGATCGTGGGGTACCAAAGTAAGCGGATAAAGAAAAGGAGATGTAGACTCCTATATATATATATATATATATATATATATATATATATATATATATATATGCTTACTCTTGTTAATTGCCTTTATTTGTCATTTTAATATTTAAGGTGATGCCCCACGTGTACTTGAGCTTCTAACAGGTGTGGAAGATTATGGTGGAAGGGAATCAGTGATTTTCTTGCATGGGTTTCTTTCTTCATCCTGGGTGTGGACAGAAACGGTTTTCCCCAAATTCTCAGAAAGCTCATCGAACAAATACAGGCTGTTTGCTGTGGATCTTTTGGGTTTTGGTAGTAGCCCAAAGCCATGGAGCTCCCGATACAGATTGCAAGATCATTTGGAGATGATAGAGAACACTGTTGTCTATCCACATAACCTCAATTCTTTTCACTTGGTTGCACACTCCATGGGTTCTATACTAGCATTGGCAATAGCAGCAAAGTACCCAAAATTTGTCAGATCAATCACTCTAGTAGCACCGGTGAGTTATCTAATCAATATGTGTGTGTGAGAACTCAAAAGTATTTTGATTTTGGACTTTCACACGAGACATTTTGGTTTGCAGCCATACTTTCCGGTGTCTTCAAAAGAGGAAGCAAACCAATACGTGCTCAACAGTCTCTCTCCAAAGAAAGTGTGGCCCCTTTTGTTGTTTGGTTCCTCAGTAGTGACACGGTATGAGCACTTGGGAAGAACCGTCTGCCTATTTATGTGCAGAAACCACGGGATGTGGGAGCGGCTAATTAGCTTTCTTACAGGACAATGGTGAACTCTTTTCTTCTGAGTTAATTTTGATTATCAAAATGAAAGAAATTTGTCACGAGTGAAGAACTTGGTCACACACACTGATGATTTCAGCGCGCCCTTGAATTTTGTTACAGGGACCTTCCCTTTATGACCAGAGACATAACGAGGCATACCCACCATGCAGCTTGGCATACCTTCCACAATGTGATATGCGGAGGTGGTGAACTCATGGATGATTACCTGAGAATTGTGAACAGAAGCAGCGTCCAAGTAGTAGCCATCCACGGAGCCGATGATAAGGTCCTTCCCTTGGAGTGCAGCCTCAATATCAAATCAAGAGTTCCACATGCGGATGTGAGAATCATACCGGGTACGGACCATAACACTGTGATTCTGAACAGAGAAGAGGAGTTCGCCGCTGACCTAGAAGAAATATGGGCCTCCACCCACAACTAAAGATTGAACCCCGTCCTAGATGACAATCCTACTGTTCTTCCGGCTGTCCACATCCACTTTAGTTAATCACATTTGATGTCGACTTGTGAAGTAGAAGTCATCAACAATTTCCCGCTGAGTGCGTCTGAAAATGTTCTTTTCCCTGTGACCTACTTTGTAAGTTCTGTCTAGAGTGTGTTTTGCTTTGGTTGAGTCTTGCTGTTAAGTTTTGAGTCACTTGTAATTTTCTCTGGACCACTCTTGTACTTTGGTTTAGGTTGATCAATACCCTTACGGGTTAGACTGTAGATTTGAACCATAATGAGCCCTCAGGCAAAATTGTGAATGAATGCAAATGTGAAGAGCTTTCTTTTGTTCACCCTCATTGTGATTGCTTTCGAGTGATTGCGGTTTCTCTTCCTCTCTATTTTCTCGCTCTCTTGCACTCTCAATTATCAAAGTTTTCGCAACGGCAAGCGAGCGATCAAAAGGCTTGCGGCGGTAAGAAATGATCGTCGCGCCGCACTGGCCTATTGAAGAAGTAGACCCATGACAAGTGATACCAGAGCCCGTTCTCGAGTTGAGAAAGGGACTCAGGAGTTGGTGTCGAGAGACACACTGAAAAACTGTGATTTGTGAGCAAGACATTGTGGCGTTCCGATACAACTTGCTTAACACCAAAGAAAAGGTAGATGTTGAAGTCGAGGAGATGGGTTCACCTCGGGGCCATGAGCAGATGGTCGGAACCGTCAACATACTGGTGACTTATGTGACTTCACATGAGAAAGCAATTTCAAGTGCAGTTGAGTCGTTCGGAGGATTGAATGATGAGGTGACGAGCCTGCGAGAGCAGGTAAACTTGCTGATCGGACATGTTACTTCACTGACTACGACATTGACCGCCCTGCAGACTCAAGTAGGGAGTTTAAGTTGAAGAACCACACTCTACAGCAGACAGTTACCCTCAATGACGGAAATGGCGATAGGCCATCAAAGATAAATGTGCGAAGGCCAGCTAAATTTAATGGTTAAAGAAATAGCAATGACATAAAAAACCTTCTGTTCCAGGTTGAAGCCTACTTTTTCAATTTTAGAAGGTCTGTCTAGGGCTTGCGAACCTCAGAAGATGCATGTATTTGATATGCAAATCTCCTTTGTTGGGATTCAACTTAGCCAAGTTCTCAAATTCTTGCATGCAAATTTCGTTAGGTCTGCGCAATGTTCATGCAAATCTCCTTTTTATTGAGATATTGTGACCTTCGGACAACATACATATCTATCGCGTGAACATCAGCATATTCGCTTGTACAAATGATAAAAATATCATAAAAATGTTAAAAATCAAAATTTTGGGCATGGGGGAGATTTTGGCAAATTATGAGGCATTTCGAAGATCACACCATTTTGGCAAAACACCATTTTAATTAAAAAAACTATGATCCAAGGGACAATTCATACTATTTTGACTATGGTGAACACATCTATGAGGTGTGACTTAGTCAAAATAACCTCTCCCTATGAGTTTTAATTAAGTCATTCCCAAATGCTATCCATATAAAATCTTTGATTTTTATTTATAATGAGCCAAAAAAATACAACGAGTTTATGGTTCTTGATGGGTTGAGATGGATTGATTAATGTTTAGGTGGAGTCAATGGCTGTGCTTGATGGGGATCATATAGCAAATTCAGGTTACATCGAAATTCAACTCCACCGTGTCTTCCCCATGTCAATTTGATTTCATTATCCATCCATCTACTTCACATTTGGTTGTGTTAGTATAATGAAGGTAGTCATGTTTCATCCTCTTGTTTGCCAACCCATTCATTGACATATATTCTAGCTCTTCACCTGGTTTGAACACTTGTATAAATGTTCTACTCGTTTCATGAATACGCTTGTTGTGAAAATAAGGATAATCTTTTGACATATGTTGTGAGAAAAAAAAGGAAAGTGAGACTTTGAGAAAGGGATGTAGAATTCCAGATTCATCAGTATATGACTTATTCTGTAAAATGTCATGCATAAACCTTGAGAGGAGTAATTTAATAGTGTGGCATGATTATTTTATATTGTATCTCTGTGATGAATTGTTATTCCTAGAATTTATAGCATGTTCATGTGATTGCATGCGAAATACTAATTAATGAATGCACATTTAAAATTGTAAAGCACATTATCATTGAAAAAGAAAAAAAATGAAATAAATAGTGCACCTAGGGTAACAATACAAAGAGAGATAAAAAGCTCTATTAGGAAGGACATGGTCTAAGGCTTTGTTAGAGGTGTGTGTATCTAGTTTATGCCTGAAATCTTGAGGAGTTTCTAGGTAACCCTTATGAGTGAAAATATTGTTTATTAGACACATGTAGGAAGTAGCATAAATCACAAACCTTGTTTTTTTTTTAAAGCCCACTCCTAGCCCAGCCCTGATTCCATATGAAATAGATTTTTATCCATTTTTGTAGCCCAGTCCTAGCCCAGCCCAGCCCAGCCCTGCCCTGCCCTGCAGCAAATAGTTTGATTTGTCCATATGAAAAAGATTTTTATTAATAATTGCAGCCGTTTTTTATTTTATCTCAAAAAAAAAATTGTGTGTGGGGGGGGGGGGGGGCGTTGCTCCCGAACCCCCGACTACCACACCAATTTTTTTCTTTTTTTTTTGCTACACCCCTGCCCCCCCCCCCCCCCTCACATGAATCCTAGCTACGCCACTAGTGCTTGCCTTGTTGGTTAGATGCAATCATAGCTTATCACCTGACATTTGATGACCACGGTTCAAAACCTACAGGAGACATCTTTTGTTGTATGTTGGTCGAAGCGTGGTATATTCCTTGGTGGGTAGAGGCTGGTCAATATGCAAATATGGCTTAGCCAACAAAAGGATAGAGCAATTGGATGTTTCGTTAGGAAGAGATTCAAAGTAATTTGTAACTAATAGGAGGGAAGCATCTAAAATCCCCGCCCCTAGAACTTAGGAAAATAACTTTATATGTCTAAGTTAATCTATTTTTAAATTTATTAAGTCATGAAAAGATTGTCTCGTCTAGATCCTCCATTTTGCATTACACCATTGAATGTTTGTTACATACTAAAACCATTATTAAGACATTATGTTGATTTAAATGTCCTATATGAATCAGTTGTATAACCGTGCATATACATACTAAGTATGCATGGAATGTAACATGATATGCAATTCCATAAACATAGATACATAATCAAATAAAAAATAACTTTATGCAAGCATGTGGATAACCACATATAGATTATCGTGCACCACGTCTACCCGTTTCTAAAATTCTTCATCATAAAATGTTTAATTCTGATAACTACTCACAAAACCCTTTATGTATAGGTGATGTCTAACGCCATGAGGTTCTACAAATCGATTGTTCTTACACATCATACAAGAGCACCTGATCCGACCGATAGGATCTATTGTATTGAAACTTGCCATTGCAAATTCAATAAAACTGCCAACACCATCCATATATTCTAGCGACACATCATTATCAACTATCCTACGGTACATTCATTCACAGTTTGCAGTCATTTTATCCTATAATATTATAGATCTTATTTTTACCAGTTAAAAGAGAATCATAATGATGCATCGATAAAAAAAATATCAAATTTATCATGCATTGTTGGTGGATATAATGATCTGATATATATATATATATATATATATATATATATATATATATATATATATATATATATATATATATATATATATCACAAAGATATTTAGAAAGATGAAATCACATTCATAAACATGATCTTCGAGAACCTTAGAGCAAATATGGCCCTCTAGGCTCTTTGGCTAACTACCGATGGTCATATTAGGTTCTTTGGCTTGCAATCCATGAGCAAAGATGCAACAATTAGAAGTCCATAATATAGACTAGTCTAAACTATATTGTTTGTGGAGTGGTTCATATGTTTGACCAAAACCGTAGACTCTGGAGTTGTCTACATAAGTTGCTACACCCAAGAGGCTATTTTTAGAATAACCAATTAGTGTAGAGTACGACATTAAAAAATGTCTATTCTAAAAGTAAGAAATGGTTTAAAGAAAGATAAATGAAAAAAGAGGATAAAATATGTAAACAACATGTGTGCTAGTTAGAGAACTAAACTCAAACTAAGAGCTTAAAGTTCACTACAATTGTAACAGTCATATCTTATATTTGTAAATGAAACCTTATTGAGTTTTAGACTCACCCCTACTTGGTTACAACTGTAGGATCAGGAGGCACTGCAAATAGGAGGACGTGACTCATGGGCTTGACTACTGGTAGACTATGAAGTACTTGATCTTTATTTCTGCATTTTCCTATTTTGGACTTGTAATCTAAACAGTTCAATTTTGATAAACATAAATAGTTATCTTGACGTTAGATGAATGAACTTGACAACTATTCAGACCTTGTTATATAAAAAAAAAATTGCTTGGTTTTAAGGTTGTTTTGATAATTTCTCTTTGGGAAGTGACGTCTACAAACCCAAACTCGAGAAGTCCCAGTTTGGGTCGTTACAAAACATGAGTTAGTTTTCAATGGAGAAGTATTTGTGGTAGGCAGGAGAGTACTCACTGAGTTTTACACTACCAACACTAAAACTAGCCACCGTTAATGTGTCATCTCTAAGCTAGTGTTTGATTACATGGACAATAGCTTGTGTGCTCCATGCACCCAATGCAAATGTCAAACATGCATGTAAAATGTCTGGAACATGACATCCCGCGTATCCATCGAGATGCCTTTTTGGTGTCTTGCAATGTTACATCCCTCTTGCTGGAGCAATGGTGTTTCGAACACCTGGACAAAAATCAAAAATAAAAAAAGAAAAGAAAATAATTGGGACAAAAACTTGACTTGTCTAAGACACCTATGTGCCCGGTCAGGAGTGTCCAAATAGAAATTTTCTACACAATCCTTTCTGCCTAATCAAACACCCCCTATGTACTAGCATAAGGGTCAAAACATTGGTTTGAACTTTGTTAATTAGGAGAGAGAGAGAGAGAGAGAGAGAGAGAGAGAGAGGTTGTGACTGAGAGGAAGTCATTATGGCAACCAATAGAATGAGATGTGTTATAGGGTGAATGGTTGCCCTAATGCAAACAAAGATTTTTTTTTAGGAAAAATTTCTCCACCCTATAAGGGTATATTTGAAAGCAATAAAAAGTTTCATAGGAAAATAAAATTTTGCCTATGAGAAGTTTTGATATGATAGCTTTTTCAAATTAATTTTTTTGCTTGTTTGTGTATGTGAACACCCCAATTTTTTCAAAAAATTTGCAAAATTTTCCTTTTTTCCTTTGGTCCCGTCCTGTGAATAATTGGGTCAATTTCTGATCAAATTCCAGTCATTTCTCCAATTCGCTGGTTAAAGATCCAAAATCCAAATCCATTTTTCAAATCTGACCCAATTTTGGATCCGGATCTGATATCAAAATCCAATCTTGAGCCCTATTATCCAATTTTCAATTCAAAATTATAAAAATACAAAAATAGTTTTTTTAATGTCTTAGACAGTTCATCCGATATCCATTTGGATCCACTATTCTTTATTCCTCAATTCGAGATCCAAAACTCGAGTATTCTCTCTAAACTCCAGATCCAGACCCCTTTTATGAAAATTTCTGAAATTTAACCTCATATTTTTAGAAAAATCTTCTTTTGTAAAATTTTTTTAAGTTTTAAAACAAAAATCCTACAAAAATATTTCAAAAACCCATCCTTTGTTTTCCCCCATAGTTTTAAAGAGTTTATTTCAAAATACAAAGAAAAGAAAAAAAAAGAAAAAAGAAAATTAAAAAAAAGGGGTTTAACCCTCTTTTTGAAAACATTTTTATAGTTAAAACATGTTTTGAGAAAAAATTGTAAAAAGAGCCACCATTTTGAAAATTTTTCAAAACGTGGGGGGACCTGATTTGTAAAACCCCCAACGACCTTCTGTTATAAGAAGAACCATGGGGGGGGGGAGGTGAAGGGGCATCCATGAGCACCATTCTTCATCCCATCCATTAGCGCCATCATCTACAATCGATCAGATCCGTCTTCACCCCATCAAGTTCACACTTCTCCTTCTCGACGATCGCCTTCACCCCTCCATTGCTCTGAAGCATCCGATTGACTTCTCCTTCCCTCCTTCCTCTACTCTCTAGTTTTCTTCTTCTCTTGGCGCACCCCTTGAAAGGATCGAAGGTCGACCATCCGGTAGGAGAGCTACAAGTGAGTAACCATCTCTCGCTCCTCTTTTGATTCTCTGTAAAGCTCTCTTCCCTATTTACTGCATTCCCTTGTTCGGATCTCTTCTCTTTCATTTTTTATTTATTTTATTTTAAAGCATCAATGGTGGGATCGTCCTCCATATAGCAGGATTGACCCATCTATTGCAACATTAATGACATTCTCCAATTCCAATATTTGATTTCCTGCATCTTTTTTTTATTATTTTTCTTTTGCATTTGATTTCTCATTTTAATAGAATCGGATGGCATTTTATTCATTCTAGTCTGTTGTGTTTTGTCCATTTTTTCCCCTTTTTCTTCTTTTGTTTTCTCCTCTCCTCGTTATTGAATTTCAGTGGTTTTATATGTGTCAATGCTCTCATCATCGCTCCGTATATTGCAATTCCGATGTGCATTTTGTTTTATTTTGATTCCCTTTTATAGCTAATTTTCGGTTCCACTTTGATGATCGGCCTGCATTTTGATTAGCATTTGATTTTTGAATTCCCATTTTCATTTTTGGTGGCCGGTTGATCTTGATGGTCACGATGATCTTGACTTCTCGTTTCTACCATGAATAACCTGTCTTCATTTTTTTTTTTATCTTTGATTGTCTGTCAATTTCATTTCTTCTTTCGATAATCCATTTTATTTTGATTTCCTGTTCTACCGTGAATCACCTTTGTTTTCATTGTTAACTTTTGATTATCTTTTTCTTTTGATAGTCCATTCCTATGTCATGGTAATCATCTTGAATTTCATGATTGCTTTTGCAACAACATTGTAATGCTTGTATTTTGATATCTTTGTTACGATTTTCTTTCGTAGGCTCATATACATTTTTGATTAAATCATCCAAGTATCGCAATTCCCATAGGTGTTGCGTTTGATGCCCTTTGGATTACAAGTTGCATTTGATTCTCTCATGATTTTCATTTTTCTTTTTCCTTTCCTTTCGCTCTTTGAGTTTAAATGCTTACATCTGCATAAAACCTGGATGTGCTTCGATGTATTGACCCGTCTGCATTAAATCTGGATGCTGAAAAAAAAAAAGAAGAATATGGTTATCGGTTGAAGATCTTCAAAAGGCTCTCAGGGATCTGAGGCTGTCCATCTTGAAACAGATGACTGCTGCTGGGATTAAGTACATCCCCTGCAACATCGGTTCATTACGTATTAGTAGTTTCTCTCTTGATTTCATAGCATTTTTTTGTTGTTTCTTCTTTCTTTCTGTGCATTTTTAGTGGACATACTCATTATGCTCTGCATACCCCCGGACCTACAAATATAGCAACAGATTTGGTTGATACCCATTTGTCACCCAGTGAGTTATCCCCTTCATCTTTTCCTGCTAGTGTGCTTATTTTAGAAGAAACTCCGGTTTAGGATGAGGATTTCTCTTGAATGGATTATATAGGACCTGACATGGATTCAGATGAGTCCTTTTGTCATATAGATTTTGATGTTTCAGTAGATCATGCAAAGAACCATGGTTGCTCTGACGCTTCTGTGGCTACTGAAGATGGTTGTGCACCTGCAAAGGAACTGTCTGCTCATAATTATGAACATGGTTCAGTTCTTGAACGTGATTGTCAATCCAGCCAATCCAATGCCGCTGCTGGGCTTGCCCCTCAAATTGATAACAACTTACCTTGTCAATCTAAATGCCAAAGTTCATGCATAGATAGGTCGACTGAAGAGTGCACAAGCAACAATTGTTGCCTTGTTGATCCATCTCTCATGGAGATTACAGAAGTAACAAGTGATCCCATTAATTCTGGCTGTGAGGGGTAAGATTATGTTCCACTGAAGGAAATAAATATGGGGACATCATCTGTAGTTGGCTACGAAGAGAAAGATGCTGATTTTGATGGGTTTGGTGACTTGTTTAATGAACCAGAGCCTGTTGAATCTGAACTGGCTAACAAAAGCCTTGAAGACATTGGGAGACAAGGTTTATCAGAGATGAAAACTATCTTATTGGCTGGAAACTGTTGAGAAACTATGTTTTGATGATACATAATAAATATGATATGCTGTCATGATAAATAAATATGATATATATGATATGCTTTCATGCGATATGATAAATATGATATGCCTTCATGAATATGTTATATTATAACTGGATATGATGTGTCATGCATTTAACGAGTATTTGATGCAAGGTTATTTCACCTAAGAAGAATGAAGACAACCTGATCAAGTATAACTATTTGATACAATCATACTACTCTGAAGAAAAAGCTTGATGGGCCATACATTCATAAAGATTATTCAAGAAGATCGGCTACTTCAAGATGAAGACTTTTTTCTTCTTTAGAGTCATATGTAACAGAACCTTCAGAAGCATGCATATTTCATATTACACTATATGCTTTAATTTATTTACAAAAGCTAAGCTTTCATAAAAGGATACGTTATTTCAAAAATACCTTTTTGAGACAAATCATTGTACTTCCTACAAGCATTTATGAAAAAGACATTTTGACAAGATATAATAGCTCATGATTTCAAAAGCATTAATTGTATATTCTAATAAGCATTTATGAAAAAGACAACTTGAAAAGATATAAAAGCTAATGATTTCAAAAGATTTTGTGAAAGAAAAAGACAAAATGTATTAACTTAAAATACACAATCGTTCATCTTGAATTGACGATTTGAGAAAACAAATATTATTTTATACACAACTACTTATTGTTTAACAAGACAATTAAGTTTGAGAAATGACCTTTTATTTATTTAATGCTAAATACACACCCAAGAATGTCGACTTATATTTAAAGTCATCATTCTTTCTGTAAACATTAAATGCCACCTCAAAAAGCATTTGAGAAATGACCATTTATAAATAAAGTACTTAACAAGCATTTATTGTACTTACATATATTTAACCAAAGAAGTGACAATTTGTAAGAAAACTATTAATATACTATAAATCATTAAATTGAATAAAGACAAAAATACATTATAAATTACACTTCAACGTTCAATGTACTATAAAGCTTTTATTTTGAGAAAAGACCCATTACAAATTTAATCTTATTTTTAATTACAAACAACGTATAGTGTACCTCAAATATTAAATTTATGGAATGACGACTTTTTGAAAAAGTAATATAGTACACATATCATCTCACACACTCTTTCATAAAATATATTTTGAGATGACCTGACACCTCACATCTCAAAAGGACAATCATTTTAAAAAGCAACAACTAATTTTAAAAACCTATATATATATATATATATATATATATATATACAAACAAAATAATATTTCACAAGACACATGCGAGCTTTCAAAGAGAAAAACTCCTACTCGATACACTGAAAAAGAGCTTAGAAAAAGAAAGAGAAAAGAAAGAGAAAAGAAAAAGAAAAAGACAAGAAAAACTCTCTGACAAAAGAATCAACTGTGTGAAAAAGAAAAGAACATTCTGTTCCTCTAAGAGATTATTCTGCCAATTTTCAAAAGAGAGAACATTCTGAGAATCTTCATACGTGCATTCATACTCTGCATATCATTCTGAAGGTTCTTTAGGAAAGTGTTGTAACTTTTTGTTATCTACTGTTTCCCTTCTCTGTTGAGAGAAGTAGACCTCTGAGGAAGAGGGTGTTTTCCTTCTCTGTTGAGAGAAGTAGACCTCTGAGGAAGAGGGTGTTGTACTATTTATCTCGTAACACAGATTTTATAGTGAAAGGCTCAAGTGTTTTACTTAGGGACTGGATGTAGGTCAGTAACTCGATCGAACCAGTATAAATCCTGTGTTTATTGTGTTGTGCCTTATTGTCTTTAATTTTTATTTTATCGATCTATATCGTATTTCACTATTCACCCCCCTCTAGTGGAATTTTATTTGGTATCAAAGCAGGTTTTGATGGTTTTGATATAACAAGTCTTTCAGCACAAATAACATCAACCTCTTATGCTTGTGACATCGAAGGTCAACACGCATCTCGCCCTCCTTTCTTCAATGGCACCAACTATGGATATTGAAAATGCAAGATGGCCATATTCCTAAAATCTATAGAGATTGCTGTATGAAAAATTGTTGAAAGTCCATACACATCCCCATCTTCAGACTATAGTTTATGGTCTGATGAATAAAAGAAGATGGCAAACCTAAATGCAAAGGCTATGAATGATTTTTATTGCGCCATTGATCAAAATGAATTTAACAGAATATTAGTCTGTGAATCTGCATATGATATATGACACTCTTTGGAGGTTATCCATGAAGGAACTAACATAGTATAAGAAGCTAAGATCTCATCTCTGGTTCAAAAATATGAGTTATTCAAAATGAATAAAGATGAGCCCATCACAGAGATGTTTACCAGATTCACTAACATCACCAATGATCTTAAATCTCTGGGAGAAACCTATTCCCAGACCGATAAGGTGAAAAAGATCTTGAGATCACTTATAACTGACTGGGAGAAAAAGACCATAACTATTGAAGAAGCCCAAGATTTATCCAAGCTTACTCTGGATGACTTAATAGGCAATCTCATGGCCTATGAAGTTCATATAAAAGAAAGAAGGGAAGAGGAACAACCCACGAAGAAAAATCTAGCCTTCCCAGCCATTTCAGAGAATGAAGACTCGGAAAAAAAATCTGAAATTGCGCTGCTTACTCGGAAATTTCAGCGCTTTATGAGAAAGAACAGGCTATCAAATAATCACAAAAAAAAGAAAGACTCTAAGGAAGATACCATGTGCTATCAATGCAATAAGCCAGGTCACGTAAGACGTGACTGTTCTCTTCTAAAAAGAAAATCCAAAATCGAGGAACCAAAGAAAAGGTTCTTTAAGAAAAAGGCTCTACATGCTCAATGGGATGATTCAAAACCATCCACCAGTGAAGAGTCAAGTGACGATGAAGCCAAAACTGTAAATATGTGCTTCATGGCAGAAGAAAGCTCTGTAAGTGAATATTCTAATTTTTCTTTTGAAGAACTTCTAAATGCTTTTCAAGAACTCTTTGAAGAATCAAGGAAAATGATTCTCAAAAACAAAATTTTAAAGTCCAAGAACTTAGAGCTTTCTCAGAAAAATGAAAAACTCAGTATTGAAAATTCTGAGTTGAAAAAGAAAAAAATTATTCTTACTTCTGAAATCAGTTCTACTAGCTCCAAGACTAAAAATCTTCAAGTAGAAATTTCAGAATTAAAAAGCAAAACTGAAAACCGTATGAAAACGGTTTTCAAGTTTACCCAAGGAAAAGAGAATCTGGACAAACTCCTATCCTCTCAAAAATTCTCTTTTTACAAGAATGATATTGGTTACTCTCACCTAAATAGACTTTGTATAAATCAAAAGACTGCATTTGTCAAAGGTTCTGCTGAACCTAAGCAGAAGTGTTACAACTTCAATTTTAATACCATGTACTCCTCTAAGTCTGTAGACAAACCCAAATCAAAATGGATATGGGTTCCAAAGTCTAACAAAAAGGGACTCGATCGGGTACCAAAAAGAAGTTTTACTTGATCTTTTGCAGGCACTAAAAAAGAAGAACAGATGGATACTAGACAGTGGATGTTCAAAGCATATGACAGGACATCCGAATCTTTTTGCTGTTCTTCATCATAAAGAAGGAGGAACTGTCATATTTGGAGATAACAACAAAGGATTAATAATTGAGATTGGAAACATTGGTAACATCGATAAACCTCTTATTAAAGACGTTCTCCTTGTTAAAGGTTTAAAACATAACCTCTTAAGTATAAGTCAAATGTGTGACACATGTTATAATGTTAGCTTCAAACATGATGCATGCCTCATAGCAAACACCAACGAAGATATTATTTTGAAAGGTATAAGAAAAAATAATATATATGAATTACACCTAGAGAATATTACTGAACACTGTCTTATAGCTAATAATGACTCTCAAAATTTATGGCATATAAGAATGAGACATGTTAACTCTAAATATATGTCTAAATTAGCTAAAAATAACTTGGTACGTGGGTTACCTAAAATATCATTTAAAAAGGACTATTTTTGTGATGCTTGTCAATTAGGAAAATTGTCAAAATCATCTTTCAAATAAAAAAATATTGTGTCAAGTAAAAGACCTTTAGAGATTCTCCACCTGGATCTTTTTGGTCCTTCTAGGGTAGCTAGTGTTAATCATAATAAATATGCTTTTGTCATTGTTGATGATTACTCAAGATTCACTTGGGTAATATTTTTGAAAAATAAAAGTGATACGTTTTGTGAATTTGAAATTTTATGTAAAAAATTACAAAATGAAAAATTCTCTACAATTGTTAAAATTCGTAGTGACCATGGAGGAGAATTTGATAATGATCTTTTTGTAAATTTTTGTAACTTTCATGGTATCTCTCATAACTTTGCCTTTCCTAGAGTTGCACCTTAAAATGGTGTAGTAGAAAGAAAGAATAGAACCCTTCAAGAATCTTCTAGAACTATGCTCTAACATAATAATCTTGCTAAATATTTTTGGGCTGAAGCTGTTAACACTGCATGCTATATCTCAAATAGAGTTCTTATCAGGCCCTTATTGAATAAAACTCCTTATGAACTATTCTATGACAGAACTCCAAGAATAGAATACTTCAAAGTCTTTGGGTGTAAATGTTTTATCCTAAACACAAAAGATAGCCTTGATAAATTTGATGCTAAATCTGTTGAAGGCATATTCTTAGGATATTCAAGTCATAGTAAAGTATACAAAGTTTTTAATAAGAGTACTAATACTATTGAAGAATCTATGCATGTTAGTTTTTATGAATTTGTTGATCAATCTGTTCATAAGCAGACTAACGATGATGATCTTGAAAGTACAGATTTTTTCTTAGATAACACAACTAAATCTAATGAAGATTATCATCAAAGGACATTTGCTGAAATCAGAGATCATCCTCAAAAGCAGATTTTGGGAGACCTGACCAAGGGGGTTCAAACAAGAGCTCAGCTGGAACGTATTGCAAATATGGCCTTCATTTCTCAACTTGAACCTAAGAAGATTGATGAAGTCATCATTGACGAGTTCTGGATGGTAGCCATGACTGAAGAACTTAATCAGTTCCAAAGAAATGATGTGTGGGATCTTGTACCAAAACCAAAAGATCATCAAATCATTGGGACAAGATGGATCTTCAGAAACAAGCTGGATGAAATAGGTAATGTTATCAGAAACAAGGCAAGGCTAGTGGCTCAAGGATACAATCAGGAGGAAGGTATTGATTTTGATGAAACATTTGCTCCTATTGCTAGACTTGAATCTATAAGAATGTCTTTGGCATATGCAAGCTATATGGATTTCAAACTATACCAAATGGATGTTAAAAGTGCTTTTTTAAATGGTTTTATAAATTAAGAAGTTTATGTAAAACAACCTCCAGGTTTTGAAAATGAATAATTTCCGGATCATGTCTTTAAACTAAAACGTGTTTTATATGGTTTAAAACAAGCACCTCGTGCTTGGTATGATAGACTTGAAACTTTTTTATTAAAAACCAATTTTTTTGTAGGCAAAGCAGACTCAACTTTATTTATAAAAACAGTGGATGATCATAACTTAATCGTTCAAATATATGTGGACGATATCATCTTTGGATCTATTAACAATGGTCTTTGTGAAGACTTTTCTAAGTCCATGCAGAAAGAATTTGAAATGAGTATGATGGGAGAACTCACCTACTTTCTTGGACTGCATATTAAGCAAACCAAGGATAGAGTCTTCATCAATCAGTCTAAATATGATCATGAGCTTCTGAAGAGGTTCAATATGAACTCAACTGCTTCAAAGAATACTCCTATGAGCACAACCACTGTATTGGACAAAGATGAAGATGATAAGACTGTGGATACAAAATTATTCAGAGGTATGATAGGATCACTACTATATTTAACTGTTAGCCGTCCAGATATCATGTTCAGTGTGTGCTAGATTTCAATCAAATCCAAAGGAATCACATCTTAAAGCTATAAAAAGAATAATGAGATATCTAAAAGGAACCATTGATTTTGGGTTATTTTATTCAAAATCTTCTACATTTGATTTAATCTCGTACAGTGATGCTGATTTTGCTGGTAATAAATCTGACAGAAAAAGCACAAGTGGAACATGTCATATGCTAGGACATTCACTAGTTTCATGGTTTAGTAAGAAACAAAATTGCGTATCATTATCAACTACTGAAGCTGAATATATTGTTGCAAGCCTAGCATGTACACAAGTCATCTGGATGAAACAAACATTAAAAGACATTGGTTTAAATTTCGAAAACACAACTATTTTGTGTGATAATACAAGTGCAATCAATTTATCTAAAAATCCTATTCTTCACTAACGAACAAAGCACATTCAAATTAGACACCACTTCTTAAGAGAACAAGTTTTAAACAACATAATCAAACTTGAATTTATACCCACTAATCAACAATTATCATATATCTTCACTAAACCTTTAATAAATGAAGACTTTATACGAATTACAAGAGAACTAGGAATCTGTAAATTAAGTGACTTATAATTAATCACACCTATTTGTAGTTTTACTTAGATAAATCTTTGCAATATCTTATGATTTTTTAGTTTATCATTTATATATATTTTAAGTTTATTTTCGAATCTGACTCTATCTTGTCAATTCTTATTTTTTTTCTATTCTTATCATTTCTTTTCGAATATATTTTTTTTACTTTTCTTGTCTCATCATCTCTTTTACCACTTTTCAAAGTCAAAGGGAGTCATTCTCATATTCACGTACATTTATAAAAACCAAAAGTTTTTAAATACAAGACAAATACTTTATGTCACTCATTTCTTTCAAAAATGCTATATCTTTCAAAGTACACATCACATGATGACCTATCTCCTTTCACGCCTATCCATAAAAACCACTTTTACATTAAATAAGCAATCATAACATTCTCTCATAACTCTCTCTTGTCTCTTTCTCAAAGCCTCCCTTACGAAAATTGAATCTATCTTCTTTAAGTAAAATCATTTTTTATATAAATACCAACTTGTTGTTTGTCTTATTAGGCCATTATTCAACTTTCTATTTCACATGGTATCACTTTATAGCATTCTTACTTCCATCTCTTCTCATGATATCTTTTATTTTCCTCATTCCAAGACTCTTCATGTCTCATCACCTCTAAAATCGGATTCTTCAAAATCCGTGAGTCATTATTTATCATCGTGCAACACACTTCTTTGTTTCTATTCATCCCTTCAATCTTGTCCATCTTTTTTCAATCACACATAATAATCATGCTCCAAAAGAGCACACCATTCTCAAACCATGACTACTCTCTCAATTCAATGGACTCTCCTATATCAAGTTTACATTTTAATAAAGAATAATTTTCGAAACTATATTTTTTTGTCTTCTAACATAATATAATAAATTCTCATCCACACACTCTTCCAAAGAGTGATTTGATCTCTCATTCACGAGTGCCTTAAGATATACTATTCACTCTCCATAAATAGACATTCACGAATAATGCACTAAGCTAAAATCCAAATTTTATTCACTTCAATTGTCATTCACAAAGCATCAAATTGTTATTAAAATAAACTTCATCATTCTATTTAATAAACTGATTCACTCCTCACGAATTCATCACCTATTCGAAAACTTCTATCAACTTACATCCTTTCCAAGTTCATTTCTTATTTTTCTCAAGTTACTTGCCATGGCCTCCTCTTCCAAATCTTTCTCTGATGATGTCAACATGATTGAATCTGCAGAACTGAGATATCCAAATCTCATTCACAACTACAACTACGTAAGCTCTCTTCCCATCCAAACAGGTAGGTTAGTCCACTTCCAAGACTTCACCTTCTTTGATCTTGAAACTTCCCTACAAGACTTGGTTCCAATTTTAGGATCATCAAATACTGCATCATATTATCCCCATCTCATCAAGATTTTTTATACCAACCTCTCGGTAAACCATGACCAAACGACTGTCACCACCATGGTTCATGGTAAAATCATTTTCTTTGATATTCATTTCTTAGAATGCATTCTGAACCTTCCATCCTATGACATCGAACTCCCAAATATAGTACCTATTGATCATACTGTATTTAAAAAGGTGCTTCACTCCACACGATCCACCCACTTTCTGTGGCACTTGAGCAATCTGAAACCTCATGCTCAGCTTCTGTCACAAATCCTATCCCACAATGTCTTTCCCAAACAACCGTACAAGGGATTCGTGCCAAATGAAATCTCTCTTTTAATCTATGCGATTTTTTGTTCCTTCCTCATTAACTGGTCGAGCATCATATTCAACAACATGATCAATTTTCGTGTCTTTCGTTCACTTCCATTTGGATGTTTTATTACTCCTATTCTTAAGTACTTCAATGTGCCACTTCACAATGACATCGTCTCCTATTCTACACATGTGTTTGATGATACCTACTTCTCTGAAGAAGGGTCACCCCCGCAACATACTGACGATGAAGGCTCTGGTGAGACAGATCCTGCTCCGACATCTGAACTAGATATATTCTCTACTCTCGTAGATGTCCAGAACACACACGATCTCATGCTGAAGAATCAAGCCTCTCTGCAGCAAGCCTTTCACTCACTGAAGATTGGCCAATATGCTCTCCTTCACAAATTTCATCCCTCGTCCGATTCCGAATGAACTATATTTTTTGTAATAATAACTTTCCTACTCTGATCCCTCATTTTTGTCAATGACAAAGGGAGAGAAAAACCTATCTCTCCTATGTAGGAGAAATTCGATTTCTTGAACTTAAACTTTTACTTATGTTTTTATATACTATCGTCTTATGCATTTTTTATGTATGATATCATATTCAAATTATCATTATGCATATGACTTATTGACAGGGGGAGCATATATTGTCATAAAAAAAAATGGGGAGAATGTTGAGAAACTATGTTTTAATGATACATAATAAATATGATATGCTGTCATGATAAATAAATATGATATATATGATATGCTTTCATGCGATATGATAAATATGATATGCCTTCATGAATATGTTATATTATAACTGGATATGATGTGTCATGCATTTAACGAGTATTTGATGCAAGGTTATTTCACCTAAGAAGAATGGAGAGGACCTGATCAAGTACAACTATTTGATGCAATCATACTACTCTGAAGAAAAAGCTTGATGGGCCATACATTCATAAAGATTATCCAAGAAGATCAGCTACTTCAAGATGAAGACTTTTTTCTTCTTTAGAGTCATATGTAACATAACCTTCAGAAGCATGCATATTTCATATTACACTATATGCTTTAATTTATTTACAAAAAGCTAAGCTTTCATAAAAGGATACGTTATTTCAAAAATACCGTTTTGAAACAAATCATTGTACTTCCTACAAGCATTTATGAAAAAGACATTTTGACAAGATATAATAGTTCATGATTTCAAAAGCATTAATTGTACCTTCTAACAAGCATTTATGAAAAAGACAACTTGAAAAGATATAAAAGCTAATGATTTCAAAAGCTTTTATGAAAGAAAAAGACAAAATGTATTAACTCATACACAATCGTTCATCTTGAATTGACGATTTGAGAAAACAAATATTATTTTATACACAACTACTTATTGTTTAACAAGACAATTAAGTTTGAGAAATGACCTTTTATTTATTTAATGCTAAATACACACCCAAGAAAGTCGACTTATATTTAAAGTCATCATTCTTTCTGTAAACATTAAATGCCACATCAAAAAGCATTTGAGAAATGACCATTTATAAATAAAGTACTTAACAAGCATTTATTGTACTTACATACATTTAACCAAAGAAGTGACGATTTGTAAGAAAACTATTAATATACTACAATAATTAAATTGAGTAAAGACAAAATTACATTATAAATTACACTTTAACGTTCAGTGTACTATAAAGCATTTATTTTGAGAAAAGACCCATTACAAATTAAATCTCATTTTTAATTACAAACAACGTATATTGTACCTCAAATATTAAATTTATGGAATGATGACTTTTTGAAAAAGTAATATAGTACACATATCATCTCACACACTCTTTCATAAAAATATTTTTGAGATGACCTCACACCTCACATTTCAAAAGGACAATCATTTTAAAAAGCAACGACTAATTTTAAAAGCCTATATATATACACACACACAAACAAAATAATATTTCACAAGACACATGTGAGCTTTCAAAGAGAAAAACTCCTACTCGATACACTGAAAAAGAGCTTAGAAAAAGAAAGAGAAAAGAAAGAGAAAAGAAAGAGAAAAAGATAAGAAAAACTCTCTGACAAAAGAATCAACTGTGTGAAAAAGAAAAGAACATTTTGTTCCTCTGAGAGATTATTCTGCCCATTTTCAAAAGAGAGAACATTCTGAGAATCTTCATACGTGCATTCATACTCTGTATATCATTTTGAAGGTTCTTTAGGAAAGTGTTGTAACTTTCTGTTATCTACTGTTTCCCTTCTCTGTTGAGAGAAGTAGACCTCTGAGGAAGAGAGTGTTTTCTTTCTCTGTTCAGAGAAGTAGACCTCTGAGGAAGAGGGTGTTTTCCTTCTCTGTTGAGAGAAGTAGATCTCTGAGGAATAGGGTGTTTTCCTTCTCTATTGAGAGAAGTAGACCTCTGAGGAAGAGGGTGTTTTTCTTCTCTGTTGAGAGAAGTGGACCTTTGAGGAAGAGGATGTTGTACTATTTATCCTGTAACACGGATTTTATAGTGAAAGGCTCAAGTGTTTTACTTGGGTACTGGATGTAGGTCAGTAACTCGACCGAACCAGTATAAATCCTGTGTTTATTATGTTGTGCCTTATTGTCTTTAATTTTTATTTTAACGATCTATATCGTATTTCACTATTCACCCCCCCCCCCCTCTAGTGGAATTTTAGAAACAACAGTGAATCTAATCAAGAAGAGGTTGATGACACAAATTCCCCACTATCCGTTGATGTTTGCTTGACTGATTTCTTTAAACTCGATCTTCTTTCTGAAGAATATGCATGGAATTGTGAGAATTGTTCTAAGATTGTCAACTGCCAAAATCAGTACTAACAGAGGGTGCCTTTACACATTTCCCTTATCACCTTAGCATCACCCACATCACATTTGAATTACCACCTGTGGATTCACAAACCATCACTCACTTATCACCAGCCACCTGCTAATTGCACTATTCATTACCTGTCATATAGAACCCTATTCACATTCTCCCCTTGGCACACCCACTGTGCTACCCACACAACGAGTCACCCACCTGTCACCCTTCATTAGCACCCTGTTGCATTCACCTGTACATCAGCACATCATATTCCACCAACACTATTTTTCTACCTCTATCTACATTGTTCTTTATCGCAAAGCTCGGATCTATGTTTTGTGAGCATATCCATGTATTGCATTTCATCATTGTATTGTGAACATACACATTGCCAACAATGGAGAACATGGAATCTATCTCCGAAAAGGCTTAAGTCATGCTAGTAATTCAATCTTTAGTGCAAATGACTTAAGGTTTGAACTGCTGCCTAATGTTGATCAAGGCGATGAAGTTGCAGTCATAAAGAAGATGCATAAACCCATAGCAGGGATCCACAAGATCAAATTCTCAAAGAGCCCAACTTATCTAATGCTTTTCTCTTTCTGGTGAAAGAACTACCAGCAGGAGCCCAACTCCTGATGCAATATCCAGTAATGGAGCTGGAATAGTGGTCTATAATGTTAGGATTGTTGGTGCTACATACTTGCATCATATCCTGCGTTTACACAGCACAATAGCTTTCTGCTACCACTGCATCTTTAGCACACTCACAACACCTCTTCCACCTTCAGCCCCTGTTACATCCACCACGCCGTGCACACATGTATTCCACTTGTTGCATTCACTGCTACAAGTCATCATCATCTACGGTTGCAGCAACGACCTTCAGCATACATTCCCAACCTGTTACTTTACCTTCATTCTCTACAACCTGTCACAACATATGCCTCCAGCACTTTCTCCACACTTCCAGCACCACTTCACTGCCCTTCATCACATTACATCTTGTTCCCTGCGTTTTACAACAACATTCATTTCAATCCAGTGACACCCCTTGCTATCGTAAACCGATACCTACTACAACAACATTCAATTCAACCCATGCTATAGTCCCATTGGACTGTCATCCATTCACAGTTCAGCAACCTTCAAACCCTATATCTCCTTTCCACTCCCAGCACTTATACTCACTGCACTAGCACTTATACTCACTGCACTGCTACATTTCTTTTCCCTATTACCTACCACAACATCACCTTGCACCCATTTGCACTCACAATGCACCTTCATCACATTATGCCAACTACCTGCACCCTGCATCCCAGCCTCACATCACACACCCAGGCCCAGTTGTGTGAATCATATGCATCCGCTTATGTTGCATACATGAAGCATTTCTCATCTACCCTATACATTCATTTCCCATAAACATTACATTCAAGTAATCCCTCAGGCACTTCTCATTAGCATAGCTCTTCACATGATCATTTTCTCCAATAATATAGGCATATCCTCATCTTCCATTATCATCTATATTTTATGTTGCATTAACTTAGTTTTAGAGGGAAATGCAGAGAATGCCAACTTCCTTCTTAAATTAGGAATTTTTGTAATTCAATTCCAATGTTGTAATAGTTAGGTATTAATGAGAAATTTCATTTTCCTGCATTAGATTAGAATGTATGAGCATGCAAATTTTATAAAGTTACCTATTTAATCTCATTTTTACTTTTATTTCAAAAATTCACGAATGACACATGCACCTTTCTAATAAGAAATAATTAATCCTAAGTAAATGATTCACATTTATGGCTATAGTCAAAATGTGAACAATACTTATGATTTTTATCTTTTATGGAAAAACATTGGATCTTCACTTAGGTCTCTTTTGAAAATCATCATATTTCTCTAAAATTTTCTTCCTTTATCAGAATTTGACATGTAAATTAACTTAAAATATATTCATGGCCGTAGTCAGGATATATTGAAGGTTAATTTCATTTTAAATCCTATAAAGGCACCAAAAAATTATTTTATTCTTTATTAGAATTTAAATATAGACTATATTATAATATGTTTATGACCATAGTCATGAATGTATTATGATTTAATCTTATTTCAATTCTATTAAAGAATGAAATATGCTTTTAAATTTCAATCTTTAAATTCTTTAAAACATTCATCATTTAGGATATAATTGCATTTCAAATCATTTTTCAAATAATCTTCCAAAATCCAAGCGATTTTGAAATAAACTTTCAAAAACTCAGTTTTATTTTCTAAATTCTAAAACCATTTTCAACTCTTATTTACAAATTCAAATTCATCTTTTATTCTCAATTCTATCTTATGGGATAACCTCTCTAAATTGTCTACCAAGTCCTCAATTCTTTCTTTACTCAAAATCTATTCTGAAAACTTCTTCCATATTCTAACCATTCTCTTTATTCTATAGAAAACATTGGCATTGTAAACATGGTTCAGACAAGGAGCAGGAAGAAAACCGTTTTACCTCAGCATAGTGATAGCGAAATAGAAGAAATGGATTCTTCTAGGTCATCCAGGGGACATAGTCAAGAAAAAAAAGATGATGTGGATCCCGTCATATATAGTTTCTTCCAGAAAATGATGGCAAAAATGGTGTCAAAGCAAGCCGAGGCTAGTTTAAAGAAAACATCTTCTAAGAACAAACTCAGGAAAAAGTCTGTGAAAAAGCAAGTCAGGATCAGTCGAAAGAGGACTCAACACGAGAGCACTTCTGAGGGCACATAATCAGTGGAAGAAAAGTCAGAAGAAGAGCAACCCATGTTCATCTTGAACCCTCTACGACAGTCTGTGAAAATAGCGGAAGAGCCGAAATCAGTGAACAGGCTCAAGTATGGGATCCCAGCAAAAGATCCGATACGCAAACAACTGAGAGAAGTAATTCACATGGTTAAAGATATACAAGCCAAAAGTAAAGGCAAGAAATCCTATACCGACGAGGACTTCTATGACGACCTTGAAGGAGATGATAATCTGAAAAATCCTCCTCACAAATTTATCAAGTTTGATAGAACTGGCAACCCTAAGGCTCATCTAGCCACATTCTATGCAGAATGCAGCGGTTTCAGAAGGGACAACAAAGCCTTATTCATCTGTTTCTCGCACAGTTTAGAAGGTACAACAACACGATGATATGCTGATCACATCAACCCCATCGAACTACGAGAGTTCGATAAAGTAGTCAACTTGTTCATTGAACACTTCTTGTTCAATACTGAAGCTTTGCCTACTCTCAATCATCCTTACAACTTGAGGCAAAATGAAAATGAAAAAGTTGGAGAATTTATCCATAGGTGGAGAAGCACCTGTAACAGGATAAAAATCCCCATTCCAGAAGAGCATGCACTTCAAATAATCCTCAATAATTTCTCTCAACCCCTGAGGAGTCTCATATCCACCTCTCCAGCCAAGTCTTTCATCAAACTGATTGAGCGAGCCGAATGACTCAAAATAGGAATGGAGAATGGCATCTATGAGGGTATCACCTTTGTCAGAAATAACTCTGAGTCAAAGAAGAAAGCACATTTCACTTGCTCCGCTAATGTCTCCAGTAGCAGCAGTGGTACCAACAACAAAGGTGGTAAAAAGAATCGCAGTAAAAACTCAGGAGGTCCTAAGTCTGAAAGAGCTAATTCTATGTTTCAAAAAGAAAAATTTGTCAAGCAGCTGCCTTCCCCGCCAGTACCACAACCAAAAGCAAGACCGCAAGGGAAACCAAAACATGACGGTTGGAGTTATGACAGAGAATTTACTCCTCTAGATCAAACCCGTGAGGATGTTCGTGAATATATGCTTGCAAAGGGAATAATCAAACTCCCAAAGGTTGTTGATCCTCCTGTCATTATGGGAAAGATGAAAGAAAGTTTCTACAAATTTCATCGAACGGTGGGACATGATACAAAAAACTGTTTCGTCCTCAAGAATATTATTCAGGACTGTATTGACAAAAACTTGCTAATAGAGGATGAAGAGGAAGAGAAACCAGACATCCTGACAAAACCTTTTCCAAAGCATTTAGCTTCAGTCATTTCAGAACAATTATCTTTTCCCCACGACCATATTCGACCATACTCTAGCCAGGACATTCAGGATCAACACCAAGTCCTAGTGCTGCACCAGGCTTAGTCCTCCGCCAAGAAGATAGATATTATTTCAATACTCAATAGGCGGAACTCAGTTAATGAATCGGAAAAAGCAACAACAGAGGTTGCCAGATGGATTCCTGGGTTTCCTAAGCGCTTCATAAAATCTACTCCAAAGAAAGATAAAGCATTCGATAAAAATACCAGCCTGGCTCAAAGGCCCATCACTGCTCTCTTAAACATTTTCATCTTTGAATTAGCACATGCCTTTCTTGAGCACCAACAAGTTCTCGATGATTTGCTGAGGAAAATCAAGGTCAAACCAAGCACAACTCAAGACATGGCTCAGATTGTCAATCAAGCCATGACCAATGCACCAATCATATTTTCAGATGAGGATCTGCCAAAGCCTCATATATTTCACAATAATGCCTTGTACATAGTGGTGCGAACTAAGGTCATGATTGTCCCGCATGTGCTTGTTGATGGAGGCAGTAGCCTCAATATTTGTCCAGAGATGACAGCTAAGGCCTTAGGCCTAAAAGAAGAAGAGTATGTGCCAGACCCGATCACGATCATTGGTTTTGACAACCACGGGCAGACCGCCAAGGGGAAGATCTTTCTTGAAATCTTTATTAATTACTCGATGCATACAGTGTTGTTCCACGTCGTCAATGTGCCACCCACATACAATCTTCTGTTAGGATGCACGTGGATCCACAACACCAATGTTGTTCCTTCTACCCTCCACCAGTGCATTAAGTGGTCAAAGGGAGGTATGATCACTACCATTTTGGGAGAAGATCCGGAGGAAAGACTCCCACAACCAATGGTTCCTCATCCTACTTTTACGGTAGATATCCCTAGCATTATGAAAAGCGATAAAATTGATCTCAGTGAAAGTCTGAACACGTTGAAGCTGAAAGAAGTTCAATCGATAGAGAATGTCGCAACAATGGTAAAATGGCAAGGACTTTGTTTCTTCAAACTCGGAGGGTGCCTCAATTGCGCTTCTTTCAAAGATCATCCTTTGTTCCCTCAGTTCTCAAAGACGAAGAAAGGATTTGATCTCCTAAGAAAACATGGTTGTCAACCTTTTAGGGGTCTGGGAAAGAATGAAGATGGTAGATTGGAGCCGATCATCCCCACCCAACATATCACTGGTTCAGAATTGGGGTTCACTAGTCAGACATCCGTCAAGGAAATCACGTTCATCAAAGGAACAAAATGAAGAGGATAATGCCATAGTTTTTTGCTTTCTCTTTCTTGACTTCTAGTCATCCTATAAGGACAACACAGTCCCGGTCTCTTATGTCTTTTGTCGAATCCTTTGTAAATATCTAGTAGTTGTTATCAGCTTTTTACCCAATCAATAAAATTTTGATCTTCTCTTCATATCTTGGCGCCTATCATTCTTGTTCATACTTTGTTTGTACCATCAATCTTTGCTTTTTGTACAAAATCTGTTTTGGAGTTCACAATCTCTCTTTCTTTGCATTTTTAGGATTGTCAAGTCATGACTCCTAAACCAATCAAAAGGCTCATTATCAATCCTAATCTTTCTTAAAATAACTCCAAATCAATCCAGATTTACAAGATAAAGACAGGAGCAGGGGTCATCAAGATGGCAGAGCAGATAGAAGAGCCATCAGAGTTTGACTCATCTATTCAAGAATTGCAAAAATTTCAGGTTGAAAAGGGATTGATCTTGGGCGTCTCATTGCTGAGACTGAGAATAGCTTTTAAAACAGATGATCTTTTGCAGAAACATTTCAGGTTTAACCCTTAACCTGAAGGGGATGATACCTCGAGGAGCGAGGTTCAAGCTTAACCCTTGACCTGAACGGGTATGGAATCTTCGAACGAAGAAACCATGATAGAACCTCTAGATTTTGCACAACAAATCTGAGAGGGGTTTGCAAAAGGAAGAAAATGGGGGTCCCTAAAGCTTAAAAAGGGGTTGATTGGGGTGTCTCATTGCTGAGACTGAAAATAGCTTTTAAAACATATGACCTTTTGCAGAAACATTTCAGGTTTAACCCTTCTCCTGAGCAGGAACTGTTTATGGCAGAACAGTGGGGAACACAAGGAAGTGTGCAGATCCGAGAGCCCAGACACCCAGATCAAAACAGAAGGGAAGGACTTTCAAGTCCTAATGAGGGACAACATCAGGATATGTCAAAAATGAATATCAAGTTCTTGCTTCATGTTGGGATAGCCAGAAAGTATTGCCAATAAGATGCAAAAATTGTAGTTTATTCAAAAATGATTGAAATGTGCACATATATGCGAAAGATATTCTATTTTCTCTACCTAGAGTATTACCTCCAATCGGGCTAACTCCGTAGAATCAAATTCAAATTTGTTGTTGTTGAGTTTCTTCAAGGAAGCTATCCATTTTCTCGATATGAAAAGAAAGAAAAGATACTCTCAGTATCGTAAAAGCAATTTTATAAAAAGATATTGATAAAGGAAATTCACATAAATAAAGAAGATTCTTGGCAGTTTGGCAGTTTGATATCTCAGGCTTTTACCCATGATGATCTTTCTGGCACTCTTTTTTAGACATTGAGCTTTCTTGGGTTTTTGGCGAGGAGTTTATTACATCATCCTTTATTTTGGAGATGTCCTGACTTTTCTTTTTTTCTGGGAAGGGTACGTCACAAACTCCTTCAACTTGGAGATGCTCTGATCCTTCTTTGTCTTAGGAATTATACTAATGATATTGGCTCATTGGTCAAAAATCTCTTGATAATAGCAGAAATCAAATATCTTTTAGGGTTTGTCGGGAGATTCATCGCATTCGCCTTCAACTTGGGGGTGATCTGAACTTTCCCTAGAAGGATCCGTCACAAACTCCTTCATCTTGGAGATGATCCAAAACTTCTTTGGTCCCGGGGGTCTAACTGATCCACCAGTCTTCAACTTGACGATGATTGAGAGATCCCTTTTGCAGATATTTGATTGCAGCTTAAATGACTGAGGAGATATGAATTGAGTGAATTCCTTTATTGCTCAGGATATTTTCACTACTTTACTGCCAAAAGAATGGTCTTTAAGAATGTGCCATAGCTATGATCAATATCAATTCACTTATGGCTTTTCAACATCATTGAATTTTCCTTTGCTGGTCATATCAAAGAGTTTTTCTTCATCCTCTTGGTTGGCCAATAGAAAAAGCTTGAATTTTGTTCTTTCTTCGCAAAAGTATTGTCCTTTTGAAAATAATGTTGAAGGTAGTTCAAGGTGAAATTTTGTGCAATAAAATTTTGAGATCAACAATGGTTTTTTATAGCAAATTGGCAAAATATTCTTGAAATTCTTGATGAACAAAATTGCTCGATATCGAATCGACATATCCCTGACAAAATTCTCCTATCTTTTCCCCAAAAAAGAGACTCAGGAAAAATGATTCAGGTTTATCCCTTAACTTGAGGGGGAAAAGAATAAAGATTGACAAAATTGATAAAATTGATGAAAAAATGATAAAAATGGATAAGGAATCAATAAAAATTGATAAATATTTGAAAACTTGTTATGAACATGTAATGTTTGTTGAGCTCTCTTAAACTTATGTTTGATTTCATTTATGTTAATTTACTTACTGTTAGATTTTGAGAGGGTCTCGTACGAGAACTTCGATTCTTACCTTATTTATAAAAACCTTTTTCAGGTACTGAGGCATAGTGATAGAGAAACTAGCTTGCTGGAGGGAGCGGGACTTATGATATGGTAGTCCGAATTATGATAAAGTTGAGAATTTATTGTTTTGAGAAAACTTGTCAGTTAAATTTAATTCTATTTAAATTTATGGTTTGATTTATTCTATGTGTATTGGGTTGTATATAATAAATATGTAATATGTCTTGTATCCTTAGAATATTATTATGCAATGTTTTAAAATTATTTATTGAGAAAGTTTGGAATCGTTACACTATATGCATTGGTTGTAATTTTTTTATGCCAATTGTTTTGTCGTGTGAAACCTTTCAAATAACATACTTGGTATTTAGTGTTTTTTTGCTATTTCAGGTATTACTAACTATGTCATGCCCATCTTGATCTCGACGAGAACTGGGGTTTCCTTTGGCTTAGCTGAAAAGGAAAAACCCTTGTGTACGGGGAGCGGATCAAGTCATGTTGAACATGAGCGTTGTTGCTCATGCGGACATCGTGGCTGTCTGTTTGCATTTTGGATGAATGCCACGTGGTTTTGTTGACTTTTGAGTTTTTTCAAAATGCAAATAGGATGGCCACGATGTCAGCATGAGCAAAAACGCTCATGTTTAGCATGACCTGATCTGCTTCCTTGTGTATGTGTGCGAGATTGCTTAAAAAAAAGGTATGGTGACCAACTGACTGATTATTCACATAAAAAGATTATGAACAACATAAACAGTCCTCAATAGTGAATACTCATCCATATCTATCGTATATACGATGGATGGTTGATCCGAAATGACTTGTTCCACGCGACCTCGCAGGATCTTGGAACGCTCAGGAATCGATAGGCTCCAACCCCGAGAGAGGCACGCAACTCGTTAGACGTAAAAGTCCCACACGAGTTGGGTAAGGGCCCCTCTCTCAACCACCCGAAAAGCCCAACAAAAGCAACCCCCTCTTCATCAACCCTTCACCTAAAACCGGTGGTCTCCTTTTTTCCCCTGCTTTGGATTCTCGATTTCTCGTTGCAGAGGCCAGAGGGACCTCCCCTTCCCACCTTCCTAGAACGCCCGCCAACTCCCACTAAACAAACCAAGAAAACCAACATCATATAAGCCTCCAAAGTCGATAATAAAAGCTGTGGGAAAGCGGTAAAAATAGGCTAATAAGACCGAAGTGTAGGATTTTTATCATATTCTTGCCTCCCCACAAAATCCCACCCTTCCTTTTTTTCCTTGCTTCTTGTTTTCACCACCAAACAGTAATGGGGACTAGTGCTTCTAAGAATTCGGAGAGAGAGCATGGTGGTGGGGAGAGCCTGGACCAGGCCGGTGGGCAGCTCTATCTTTCTCTCAAGATGGAGAATTACAAGCTCAATGGAAACCTCGTCCCTCATGTCTATGGCTCCGTTCCTCTTGTTGGTTCTTGGGATTCTTTTAAAGCGGTGAGTAATTAACTCATCGTGGGTAGCCTTTATTTTGATTGATTAGTGTTAGTATTGAAGTGTTTTTGAGCTTGAAGATTCTGACATGCAAAAAGGAAAAGGAAGATTGGAGTATGTCGATATGTTGAATGCAATAATGATGCGTGATTTGATATGGGTGTTTTAGCTTGCCATGGAACGCGAATCGACGTCTATGTGGGAGTTGAGTTTCGTGGTTCCTCCTAATCATGGTGAGGGAATTAATTTGATTAGTTTTGATTGAATTTCGACGGTTTGGATATGGTTGAATTGTTGCCTGTAAATTAATTAATTTGTTTGAATTTAATTTTTGGTTGTAGAAACACTAGATTTCAAGTTTCTATTGAAACCAAAGTATAAGTCGACGCCTTGCATCGTCAAGGAGGGTTCGAACAGGCTTCTCACGAGAGGAGCTCTTTAAGGAGATCGGAGATTGGCGTTGTTTAGAGTGAGCAATGACAAGGTGCTGGAATATCGCGTGCTTATTAAAGCAGATTGTGTTTCTCCCTTTGATCTTGCGGCAAATTGGAGGGCTTATTTGGAAAACCTCCAACCTTCGACTGTGCGAGGAATACCAGATGTTAGTATTAATCCCGCTCCGGCTACTGGCATGGAGGTGCGAGAAAACTCCTCTTGTGGAAATCGATTACCGTTAGCTTATTGTTCTGATTTATTGCCTTGGTATGCTGGTATATTTTTCAAGTTAGAATATTTGGTTTGAGAGAGCATTGCTTTCAGGATTGAATTGTCACACTGAGACGAACATTGCTTTTGGAATTGAAAAATATTCTCTCGTGGTGTAGCTAGGATTCATGTGAGAGAGGGGGGGGGGCAAATAGGGGTGTAGCAAAAAAAAAAAAATTGGTGTGATAGTCGGGGGCAGCGCCTCCAAAAAATTTTTTTGAGATAAAATAGAAAATGGCTACAATTATTAATAAAAATCTATTTCATATGGACAAATCAAACTATACGCTGCAGTCTTTCTCAACCTCAACGAAAATTCTTAAACATTATCTAATGGCAATATATAACACTGGTGCGATAATTTGAAGTTCATAACAATGCATAAATTTTATTTATGACAAAATAAATCAAAATACAAAAGTACCAACTAAAATGGTCCCCGACGGTTACCCGCAGCATAAAATTCATCTATAAGAGAATCTCTAACTAAAGTCATAGTATATTCTTGTTTGATGTATAATGTCATACAGTCAACAAAAAAACCGTCATCCATTTTGTTACGAATTTCCGTCTTCACATGCTTTATCACTGAAAATGCTCGTTCTGTAGTGGTCGTAGAAACTGGTAATGTCAATACAAGACGAAATAATCTAGTTAGCATGACATAACTTTTTGACCTTCCACTTGCAACCAACTTTTGATACAAATCAAGTAGAGTAGGTACTTGAAATCAAGGATCAGAAACCACATCAATTTGATAATGTTGTAACTCTGCTTTCAAGTAAAATATATCTTGTGGTATAAAATCTTGAGGATAGAACTTCTCTGCAAGCTTGCAAATATCAGCTATATTAAAGGATTCAAATGAGTTTCTAGGATCTAATGTCGCACTGAGAGAAAGAAGTTTGACTGATGTGTCATTAAATCTAGTATTTAACTCCACCAACAAGAAATCTATAGCTTTATTGAAAACATCAAAATGATAGTGATGCTCAACTTAGAGATACGCACGACCACGAGATCGACCAACCATATATGAACCACTGAAGTTAGGTAAGCAAATATCATTTGTTGAACAAAATGATGTTACCTCTTAAAGGAATTCTTCCCAACCATCTTCTCTCAAAGCTTGAAGCACAGTCTTTGTAGTGTAGACAAATCTCATAGCAGTGAAGATATCTTGATTTTTCTTAAGGGCCCGACATAAAATATCAGTAACTGTAAATATTCGATTCATCAAATGCAAGACAAATACAAATTTGAAACTTGTAATGCAAGTGTATGCACCATCAACTTCAGCTTGAGATTTAGCACTTGGAGAATTTTCAATCAGACACTCAAATACTTTACATGTTGCAATATACATATCCATCAAGCTCTTTACAAATTCATAATGAAAACTCCAACGAGTAGCTCTAGCTCTATGCAAGTTCCCAATCTGATTAGCCCCACTTCCTGTCGACCGTTCCCGAGTTTCTAACAAATGATCAATTTCTTTTCTATGTGCAACTTTCAACTCACCAATACGCTTAGGCGAAGAAGTAATAATGTTAACAACATTATCCAAATGAGAAAAGAATTGCCAAATGTCACGAACATTCTTAGTTGTAGAAACCAATGTTAATTGCAAACGATGCAAAAAAAAATGGACATAATATGCATAAGGACAATCTTTCAAAAATAAAGCTTGGAGCCCATTCCAAGCACCCCGCATATTACTAGCGCCATCGCACCCTTGTCCTCGCATATTCTGAATTTGAAGTTTGTGACTACTAAGAATATCAGAAATTTGATTTTTCATATTCAACGAGGTAGTATCACTAACACTTTTAATTGCAAAAAATTGTTCTCTTAAAATTCTCTCTTCATTGACAAACCTCAATACAATGCACATTTGTTCTTGTTTAGATGCATCTCATGCTTTATCAACAAGGATACAATACGGTGCATCTCCAACTTCATTACGAATCATACCTTGTACTCGGTTTGCCATAATGTGCAAAATCTTCCTCTAGATATCTGGAGAACTGTATGTGACATTTTTTGGAGCATTAGCCAAAACAACTTTACCAACATCTGCATTCATTTTTTCAGAATAATCAACCAGTTCAATAAAATTTCCACGATTCAATGAAGATAAAGATTCATCATGGCCCCTAAATGCGCAACCTTAGAGCGCTAACCACTGAAGAGCTAACATTGAGGTTCTTACTCTCAAACGAGCTTTCTGACATTCCTCTTGGGATACAACATTCATCACTTTGTCAACGTGATGACCCAGTCTCATCAAAATCTTTGCATTTCTTACACATACATTATGATATGAAGACAGTGAATAACCAACATGGGTAAGAAAAACACATTTTCTCCTTGACTAACCCTCTTCCAATTATTAAACCCAACCATTGCCAATGCTGAAAGATTCAAAGAATGACTATTATCAAGAAAAAGATAGCAATAAAAACAATATGCTTTATCTTCTATCGAAGAATACTCTAGCCAATGAAACTTATCATACCAATGTTCTTGACATCGACACACTTATTTACCACATTGTCTACTTGATTATTGTGCAAGTTTTGGTTGAAAAGGTTTTGCCCTAAGATAAGCCCGTCTAATTCGATCTATTTCATTAACAGGATGATCACACATACGTTTTTTTTTACCCGGATCTCTTTCAATATAAAAATCAGATTCGAAAGTTGGATTTGGAGATGGAATATGCTCAAGTGATGAAGGAATGGTTGGAGTAGGACTTGGAGTTTCCTCAACTTGTCCATCTGAAGAGTTGTCTAACTTCAAAAAAAATGATAACAAGTTTTTCCATTTCTTAGTGCTCGAAGATTGTCCTCTTTCCATTTCAAATTCTACAAATAAATAAGATACTACATGAACAATCAGTAAGTGTATGATATTTTATGACATTTAAGAAATTTTTCATGCAACAATTATAAGTGTTAGGCATGCAGAAACATAAAAGCAGTAGCAAGAGGGATAAATCCATAGAAGCCTATACTTCCCAATACCAAAATCTAATGGAATAGCTTGAAATGATGCAATTGAAGCTAAGGGAACAAAACAATACAAGAAAGCAAAAAAGCCAATGCCAGTAAGTAGTTTCATTTTTCTCCTTGTCCACATTAGATGAGGAAAATATTTTAGGTGTGGATTCCGCTTCAACCACATCACTTTAGAGATTAGATTGTCAATGTATATCTTGTGTCATGACCTACTAGAGCATACTCTTTCTAAGAAAGTTTGTACCTAAACAAATGTCTAACATGGAAACTAAGCACAAGTAAATCTTATTCGCAAGAATGCTATTTGCAACACCATGTACCCACAACAACAAGAACTCATAACTATTATATATGATGGCTGAAAACTTATCTTGATAATGCAAATATCATCATTACATGATCTTGAAAAAAAACTAACCCAGCTTGCTGCCTCAGATTTAACAGTGATGGCGCCTAAGGGGAGAGGGGGGGGGGGGGGGGGGTTGCCTAACGACTACTAGACACACAACAAACTAATGCACCACTAAACAAGACCCTAATTAAGGTGAATGAACTCAACAATGAGGCTGATTTTGTGCCTAGCCTACCACATATCATTGGAAGTCATAAGGCTCTCTTTCTCCTATCTAACCTAGAACTTGAAAGTGAAGGATCAACCTTCACTTTTGGATCGTTTTCTTCCCAATGCAGCACCCTCTCATTTGTTTTTTGGTTTCCATCCCCAAAGGTAAAAATTTACCCCCAAATCATGCTTTTCATTTCCTATTTACTATTTTCATATGTTGAAGATCATGAACACAACATGACGTGTTAGGATGTTTTGTAGGGCACCCTTATTTTCATGAATTTATGAGCTATTGATTTTTCAGCATATTGAATTAAATATTATGACATCTTAGCAACTATCAGCCGCTTAATATAACGAATAAAGGAAAATTTTCAAAAAGCAACTAAAGTTTGGCCATTAAAAAAAAATGCACCTAAGTTTTTATTTTTTTAATGCACTTTAACCTTTGCTCCGTTAATCAAAAACAAATTTCCATGTACTTAAACTTTTGCAACATTTTTTTTTGCTTCACAAGTCTTGTTGGAGGCCATTTGATTGTACTAAAAAACTATCAAAACAGAAAAAGTTTGTTTGAAAGTTGGTGGAGATACTCTTCCTCCAACACCAACAAACAACAAACTAGTTTTCCTTAGGCTCTGTTTGGGAGCTGGCACCAGGGATGATAATTGAGAATTTGGGTTGAAAGAATGATGCTGAGAAGGTAGCTTATGAAATTGAGAAATGTGAGACGACCTCTCCTTCGCATTAGCTGTAAAACCCGCATTAAAAAAAAAAAATTGGACCCGGGCCGGGTCGGGTCCGGACCCGACCCGGGACCCTTTTTTTTTTAGGGTTTTAATAACCCGACACAGGAGAAAGGGTTTTGTTAAAACCCTTTCCCCTGTGCGCCGCACCCTCCACCCCGCCTGTGACCCGATAAGGGAAACCCATCGGGGTTTCCCCATTTATCGTCCCCCTAGCTCTTTAAGAGCATCGTAGGAGGGCGAGGGGAGGCACGCCTCCCCTCTCGAGCTTCCTCCCCCGCGCCGGTCTCCTTCCCTGCTGCGCCCGCCGCCGACGCCGGGAACCACCCCCCCCCCCCCCCCAGGTACGCCGTTCGTCTCTTCTCCTCCCTCTTTTCTTCCTCACCCCCCTCCTTGTCACCTCGCCGGGAGGCCGGCAGGCTCGCAGCCGCTGCCGCAGGCCTCCCACTGCCTCCCTGTACCATCGGGGCCTCGATAGGTGGCTTACGCAGCCCCTGTCGTCCCCTTCTCTCGCTGAGGATCGCCGGAGTGCTGGCAGGGGACCTGAGGCCCCTGCGACCCCCCTCCCTGTCATCTCGCCGGGAGGCCGGCAGGTGGCTCACAGCCACTGCCGCGGCCTCCCACCGCCTCTCTGTGTCGCCATAGCACCGACAGGTGGCCTACGCGGCCCCTGTCGTCCCCGTCTCCCTCTGCGAATCGCCGGAGTGCCGGCAGGGGTCCGGTGGCCCCTGCGGCACCCCTTTTTGCTGCTACATCGTGCTGTCGGCAGGGGTTGGCCCCTGCCGACCTGTGCTTTCGGCAGGGGCTGGGCCCCCTGCCGTCTGGTGCTGTCGGCAGGGGTGGCCCTTGCCGACCTGTATTGTCGGCAGGGGCTCAGCCCTTGCCACTTCGTGATGTCGGCAGGGGTTGGCCCCTGCCGACCTGTGCCTTCGGCAGGGGCTGGGCCCCCTGCCGTCTGGTGCTGTCGGCAGGGCTGGCCCTTGCCGACCTGTGTTGTCGGCAGGGGGCTCAGCCCCTGCCACTTCGTGCTGACGGCAGGGGTTGGCCCCTGCCGACCTGTGCTTTCGGCAAGGGGCTGGCCCCCTGCCATCCATGTGCTTCTGGCAGGGGTTGCCCCCCTGCCATCCTTATGCTTCCGGCAGGGACTGGCCCCCTGCCATCCTTTGCTGTCGGCAGAGGCTCAGCCCCTGCCACTGTGTGCCGTTGGCAGGGGCTCAGCCCCTGCCACTTGGTGGCTGTCGGCAGGGGTTGGCCCCTGCCGCTACGCTATGTTTAGGCAGGGGCTTGTTCCCTCGCCGCTTGTCTGTTTTCGGCCAGCAGGGGCACACTTCTGCTGCCTCTCTTTTCCCTAGGCAGGTTTGTCTTTCTTTTGCTCCGCATGATAATTAACGCAGCATTGTTGCAGACTTCGTATCGGACCCCCGCTCTGGCTCCGCGGCCCGAGCCTCGTATCATCTACTCGCGTAGACGCACGCAGCTGCACGACATCCCGAGGTAGGGGAAAGTCGCACGAAGGGTTTGTGTGAATGAAATAAATTATAAGGATTCTGTGATAGAATAGTTTATTTGACATGCATTCTTACTCGTAGAATTTCTTAACTGGTGAGTGTCTGTATGGTGTTTCCGCTCCCGTATTTGTTTGAAATTACATGCTTATTGTGAGCTCTACGAGTAGACTCCTTGCTAGAAAGATCTTATTATTGTATTTCCGCCTTGCTCACTGTTATAAGTTACTATAGATGCATTATTGGTTATTGCCTGATGAATCTTGTATGAGACTTCTTGTTTCTTAGTATTCGAGTATGCCAAGTATAATACAGATTTTTACAAAACTTTGTGATGGGTTATCTATCGAGAAACCCACAAATTACTATCATTAGAACTGAAGACAGGTATGATACAAATAGTACTGGGGGTCATTGAGTACCTCGAAGTGATCAAGCAACTCTTTATTGATATCAATGAGATAATACCGGCCTCCACAGGCCCATTTGCTCATAAGGCAATACATGCATGAACCAAAAGTATCATAGAACATTTTATGTTGCCCTCTCATAGTAGTTGTACCTCTAGGAAGGTACGATCATACTTTTGGACAAGTACGTCCCATGTGGGTTACGATGGTGGGATGTTGAGGTTGTGGCAACCTCGAGGAATGCTATTAGCAAAATGCTGAGATCACATAAAATGGTGACCATTTCGCCTTCACAGGCAAGATGCTCGAGTGGGTCTAATGGACCAGAGCATATAGGATGGGACGACGGTTAAGAAACCCCCGTCGTACCCATCCGATCTTCACGGTTCATCAAGGGAGAGGATGGATGGTACAAAGACTCCGATGGACAGGTTGTTAACAACCACCCCACGAGCAAAAGACTCGGTTTTCCCCAGTCATCGGAGTTAGGGGAATTGGGATTACCATAAATTATCCTAGGTGGTAACTCCCAGGCACTTCTGCAGAAGTTGGATGCATCCATGGGCCACGAATGCCTTTGGGGATTTACTCTCTTGGTCACTGACCGTCCCCTTAGGAGCGGACTCAGTCAACCATCCGGGTTAATGAAAACACCTGACATAATAAACCCCCGGATTGGTCTCGGCTGTTTCTACGTTTCGCATCTGTGCGTACCCACAGGCCAGTTAATATCAGAACTTAAATAATATATTCATGAATAGATATGGATGACTGAGACTTACACTGCTTCTCTTTGCACTTATTACATTTGCTAGAATAGACTACAACTGCTTTAATTGCTTAAATATCATAATTGCTTATCTCATGAATATCCTGTTTTATTTTCATTCTACTTATCTGTTCGTGCACCTACTAGTTTGTTATGAAACTGACCCATTTCATGGGCAGGAGAGGAGTAGGACTTCACTGGCGGCCGATGGCGTGGTGCAACGTGGATCAAGATTCATTTTCTTTCTGCTGGCGGCTTGGCTCTGGGACTTTTTGGAGTTTTTCTTAGATTTATTGAACTTTGGAATAAAAGACCCATTTTGTAATAAACTGCAGATTTTAATCGATTGCCTTATTTCTTAAATTCCTTTAAGATGTTGTACATGTGAATAATGGTTTTTCAGCTAACGTACCCAGGATTGTTGACTTGTGTCCCTTTCTAAATGTCTTCCGCTGTTGTTTTTAAATATTAAACTTTAAATCTTTGAAAGGTTTTTCGATAAGGTTTTCGAAATCACAAGTCGAAATTTTGGGGCGTTACAACTTGGTATCAGAGCCAGGTTAGAAAGAAGTGAATCTTGACTATTAAGCATCCCATCGCGCTGTAAGTAAACCTTTGATATTTCATAGCATGTTTAGACTAAATGATATTCTTGTTTTATTCGTAGTACCGTTGGATATATGGATCCGGTTACTGGTTCTAATGGTATTCGCGGTAGGAGCACGCGTAGTGTACGTGGTCGTTCCGTAAGGGGGAGGGGCGGACGTGAGATGTTCGGGGCTGGTTACTGGGCTAACCGCCCTCCTCTACCCATTTTTACGGATGAGCAAGGCTTCTCACTACCGACCGCCTACCAGATACCCTTGGCAGCAGCATGGGCTGAAGTGCATGCTCGAGAAGGTGGTTTCGTGCCTTCACACATTTAGGTGCACCATCAGACACCACAGGAGTCATCGGGAGATTTTGTTCCCCCTGAGTTAACAGAGGAGTGTGGTTTCTGCGGAGAAACAGGCCACACCATGGATGCTTGCTTCCACAAGGCTGAGCATGACGACAAGATCGCAATTTCGACTGCCGGCGAGCAACCGCCACCTCCGGCAGACCCAGTGGGCGGTGTATCACCCACATATACACCTGCGACAGATTCTTCAGATTATAGTCTTGGCTCACCGGAATATACTCCGGCGACGCCTCTTTACGGGCAGGAGCCCTCCTACGATGAGCCACTTCCCTTCACCCCTAAGCGCAGATTCAGGCACACAGGCAATAGAAGGGAATATCTTAGGAAGTATTCTAGTCGTCCCTAAGGGGAGGTAGCACGCACCCAGTTTTGTTGGAGTCTGTGAACTCATTTATAACTGCGGAATATAACTTTTGCTTATGTACCAGCACAGCTGGATTCTAAATATTTGACTCTTGGAATAAAGATTTATGTTATTGCCTTTGTTTCTATACTTATGCCTACTGGTACGTCTTCAGTATTTTTTATTTTTATCTTGGTTGCTTTTAAGGATGGCGGGAAACTCAAGCCACAGCATGGCCGATGAGTTGCGTGAACAGAGGGGATTCATGATGGATACCCTCAACTCCTTAGCTGAGGCGATTCGTAACCAGGGTCGCCCCCATCAGGATCCAGGTTCCCTTGCTGGGAATGCACCAACCGCCACATATGAAAAATTTCTAAAGCTGGACCCTCCTACTTTCTCGGGCAAGGTTGATCCTGACTTAGCGGAGAGTTGGGTTAAAGAGGTGGAACGGGTGTTACAAGTGTTGTCTGTTCCTGATGATAAGAAGACAATGTTCGGGTCCTTTCGTTTGAAGGACGACGCTCGAGAATGGTGGGACACTACGCGGGAGGTGCAGTTTCCGGGTGCTGAGGTGATTCCGTGGGAGGCCTTCCGAAGGGTTTTTCTCGGAAACTATTTCCCTCCTCATGCGAGGGAAAAGAAGAAGGTGGAATTTCTGGAGTTGTGCCAGGGCAGCTTAAGTTTGAACGATTATATCACCAAATTTCAACGGTTGGAGCGCTATTGTCCTCACCTATTCGAGGATGATCATGAGCGGGCCGGGAAGTTTATTCGCGGACTGAAGGAAGGACTCAGGCATAGGGTTCTCACCAGCATGCCCGCGACTTTTTCTGCGGCAGTAGCAGCAGCCACCCTACTGAACGAGGATTGGGAGCGTTCAAAAAGTGTGCAAGCCAAGAAGTCAACCGCGTCAGGTGGCGAGCAGAAGAAGACATTTTCCGGCGGCCCAGGGCAACAACCACCTTTTCCAGAGAAGACTGAAGCAGGGAAGAAACAGTTTCCTCCAGCAAAACGCCAGCGACAACAGGGCCCTCCACCACCCAGGCAACCGTCGAGTGATAACTGCCCCAGGTGCAAGAGGCCTCATGTGGGACAATCTTGTCCGCGGGACACTGGCGGATGCCTGTACTGTGGCAAGATGGGCCATTTCATACGTGACTGCCGGAAGAAAACAGCAGATGACCTCAAGCGAACCGGCAACGTATCTCAGCCTCCTCGACCACCTCATCAGCAACAACAGCGAGCACAACCAAGCAGTGGCAGAGAGCCGGGTCGAGTTTATGCAGCCACGGTCGATCAATTGACCAAAGGGGATCTCGTTCAAGGTACCATTCTTGTTGCTGATCAAGCAGCTTTTGCACTCTTTGATTGTGGTGCCACACATTCGTTTGTTTCAAAAAAATTCGTAAAAAAATTGCATATAACGGTAAAAACGCTTGATAATGCATTAGACGTGTATAACCCCGTTGGGAAGAACACGGTTTGCACCACTTTCATACCTGAATTGGACGTAGTTGTGGCAGAGCGGCACTTGCCTGCTTGTGCTATCTTGCTGGAGATGACTGAATTTGACGTTATCCTAGGCATGGATTGGTTGCACAAGTATCATGCCAAGATCTTTTGCCGTGATGGCAAGATCGTTTTATCACCTCCAGGCTCTTCGAGAGTAGAATTCAGAATTCCCAGACCTGTTCGAGCAAGCCGGAGGATCTCGGCGCTTAAGGCGCAGAACTTTTTGCGGAAGGGATGCACTGCCTTTTTGGTTAGTGTTATCCAGTCAGATCCAATGCCCATTCCCATCAGTGAGCTAGATGTTGTTCGCGATTACCCCGACGTTTTTCCTAAAGAGCTGTCGGGACTTCCACCGTCTCGTGAGGTAGAATTCAATATTGAATTGCTACCAGGTACGACACCAATCTCCAAAGCACCCTACAGGATGGCGCCAGCTGAGCTTGAGGAGCTGAAGAAGCAGTTGCAGGAGTTGTTGGATCAGGGATTCATTCGCCCCAGCGTTTCTCCTTGGGGAGCTCCTGTGCTCTTCGTGAAGAAGAAGGACGGGACCTTGCGGTTGTGTATCGACTATCGAATGCTCAACCAGGCCACAATAAAAAACAAGTACCCATTGCCGCGTATCGAAGACTTGTTCGATCAGTTGCAGAAGGCTAAGGTTTTCTCGAAAATCGATCTTAGGTCTGGATATCATCAGCTCAGAATTAGGAATGAGGATATTCCTAAGACGGCCTTTTGGACGAGATACGGACATTACGAGTTCACAGTCATGCCGTTCGGACTGACCAATGCCCCCGCAGCTTTCATGGACTTGATGAATAGGGTGTTCAAGCCATTTTTGGACACCTTCGTGATCGTGTTCATCGACGACATCTTGGTGTACTCAGAAAGTCGAGAGCAACATCGAGAGCACCTAACCGTTGTGTTAGAAACCTTGCGAAAGGAACAGTTGTTTGCCAAGTTCTCTAAATGTGAATTCTGGCTCGGGGAAGTCATGTTTCTGGGACACGTTATTTCTAAAGACGGAGTGTCCGTGGACCCTGCAAAGGTGGAGGCTGTGCTTGGTTGGCAGCAACCAAAGAACGCGCGTGATATCAGGAGTTTCCTTGGACTAGCGGGTTACTACCGAAGATTCATTCAGGATTTTTCTAAAATTGCGTTACCCCTGACAAAGTTACTGAAGAAAGAGGCTAAATTCTTATGGGACGAGAAGTGCGAGGCGAGTTTTCAATTATTGAAGGAGCGACTTACCAGTGCTCCTATTTTGACCTTACCTTCTGGTAAGGGCGGGTTCGTGATTTATACCGATGCCTCTGGGTCAGGCCTAGGGGCCGTGCTGATGCAGAGTGGGAAGGTGATCGCTTACGCTTCTCGACAACTTAAAATTCACGAGAAGAACTACCCAACTCACGATTTAGAGTTAGCTGCGGTGGTGTTCGCACTGAAGATATGGCGACATTACTTGTATGGGGAGCAGTTTGAAGCATTCACCGATCATAAGAGCCTTAAGTACCTATTTTCACAGAAGGAATTGAATATGAGACAACGGCGTTGGCTTGAATTCCTCAAGGATTACGACTTCACCCTCTCCTACCACCCAGGAAAGGCGAACGTCGTAGCTGACGCCCTCAGCCGCAAAGCACCGGAAGTTTCGATTAATGCTTTATTTGCTGGATGGAGGTTGGTCGAAGACCTAGCCTCATGGGAACCTTTCGCAATCACTCAAGGTTCAATCGGTTTATCCCACCTTGTTGCTCAACCTGAGCTACTAGCGAGAATCATCAATGGGCAGAAGACTGATGCGCGCTACGAGAAGTTGAAGGCTCAAGCGGTATTGGCAGATACACCTTTTCGTCTGAAGGAGGATGGAAGTATATGGTTGAGGGAGCGCCTTTGGGTTCCTGATGACCCTGTTCTTCGAGATGAAATTCTTGCGGAAGCCCACAAGTCTAGGTACACAATTCACCCGGATAGCACGAAGATGTTCAAGGACCTGCAACGCAGTTATTGGTGGAACGGTATGAAGCGAGACGTGGCTGAGTATGTCTCGAGGTGTTTAACGTGTCAGCAAATCAAGATCGAGCACCAGAGACCCGGTGGGGTCATGCAGCAGATAGAGATCCCTCTATGGAAGTGGGAAGATGTTACCATGGACTTCATAGTCAGTCTACCGAGGACGCGGAGAAAGCATGACGCGATTTGGGTGATCGTCGATAGACTCACCAAGTCGGCTCACTTTCTACCTATCCGTCTCAACCAATCGTTAGATAGTCTTGCTGATCTCTATGTTAGAGAGATTGTGAGATTGCACGGTGTTCCAGTCTCGATTATCTCCGATCGTGATCCTAGATTCACTTCAAGGTTTTGGGGACAACTTCAGTTGGCGTTGGGCACAAAGTTAAAGTTTAGTACTGCGTTTCACCCTCAGACGGACGGGCAGTCGGAGCGTACGATTCAAACCTTGGAAGACATGCTTCGAGCCTGTATGATGGACTGGAAGGGAGAGTGGGATTCCCACACCAGTTTGGCGGAGTTCGCGTATAACAACAGCTATCATGCGAGCATCGGGATGGCCCCATACGAAGCTTTGTATGGGAGGCCATGTCGATCACCTGTTTACTGGGACGAGGTTGGCGAGCGAAAATTGGAGGCACCTATAGTCTTCCAGCACTATACTCAACAAGTGCAGATGATTCGAGAACGACTCCGTACCGCTCAGAGTCGGCAGAAGAGCTATGCAGATAGACGCCGACGAGAGCTTACCTTCGATATTGGTGAGATGGTTTTTGTTAAGGTATCTCCGACGAAGAGCGTATTTCGGTTCGGGAAGAAGGGAAAGCTGAGTCCTAGATACGTCGGACCGTTCGAAATCCTGGAGCGAATTGGAGAAGCAGCTTATCGCGTGGCGTTACCTCCGCAGTATGCTCAGATCCATAATATTTTTCACGTATCCATGTTGAGGAGGTATGTTCACGATCCATCGCACATCATTCATTATGATGATGTGGACATTAGAAGGAACTTGACATTCGAAGAAAGACCAGTGGAGATCATCGACCGTCGTGACCAAGTGCTTAGATCAAAGACCATTTCCTTTGTAAAGGTTCGGTGGCAACATCATGGAATTGACGAATGTACTTGGGAACTTGAGAACAATATCAGGGAAAAATATCCTGACCTGTATTTTGATTCTTCAAGGCAATAAATATTTCGCGGACGAAATTCTTTTAAGAGGGGTAGGATGTAAAACCCGCATTAAAAAAAAAAAAAAAAATTGGACCCGGGCCGGGTCAGGTCCGGACCCGACCCGGGACCCTTTTTTTTTAGGGTTTTAATAACCCGACACAGGAGAAAGGGTTTTGTTAAAACCCTTTCCCCTGTGCGCCGCACCCTCCACCCCGCCTGTGACCCGATAAGGGAAACCCATCGGGGTTTCCCCATTTATCGTCTCCCTAGCTCTTTAAGAGCATCGTAGGAGGGCGAGGGGAGGCACGCCTCCCCTCTCGAGCTTCCTCCCCCGTGCCGGTCTCCTTCCCTGCTGCGCCCGCCGCCGACGCCGGGAACCACCCCCCCCCCCCCCCAGGTACGCCGTTCTTCTCTTCTCCTCCCTCTTTTCTTCCTCACCCCCCTCCTTGTCACCTCGCCGGGAGGCCGGCAGGCTCGCAGCCGCTGCCGCAGGCCTCCCACTGCCTCCCTGTACCATCGGGGCCCCGATAGGTGGCTTACGCAGCCCCTGTCGTCCCCTTCTCTGGCTGGGGATCGCCAGAGTGCCGGCAGGGGACCTGAGGCCCCTGCGACCCCCCTCCCTGTCACCTCGCCGGGAGGCCGGCAGGTGGCTCACAGCCACTGCCGCGGCCTCCCACCGCCTCTCTGTGTCGCCATAGCCCCGACAGGTGGCCTACGCGGCCCCTGTCGTCCCCGTCTCCCTCTGCGAATCGCTGGAGTGCCGGCAGGGGACCGGTGGCCCCTGCGGCACCCCTTTTTGCTGCCACATCGTGCTGTCGGCAGGGGTTGGCCCCTGCCGACCTGTGCTTTCGGCAGGGGCTGGGCCCCCTGCCGTCTGGTGCTGTCGGCAGGGGTGGCCTATGCCGACCTGTATTGTCGGCAGGGGCTCAGCCCCTGCCACTTCGTGCTGTCGGCAGGGGTTGGCCCCTGCCGACCTGTGCCTTCGGCAGGGGCTGGGCCCCCTGCCGTCTGGTGCTGTCGGCAGGGCTGGCCCTTGCCGACCTGTGTTGTCGGCAGGGGGCTCAGCCCCTGCCACTTCGTGCTGACGGCAGGGGTTGGCCCCTGCCGACCTGTGCTTTCGGCAAGGGGCTGGCCCCCTGCCATCCATGTGCTTCTGGCAGGGGTTGGCCCCCTGCCATCCTTATGCTTCCGGCAGGGACTGGCCCCCTGCCATCCTTTGCTGTCGGCAGGGGCTCAGCCCCTGCCACTGTGTGCCGTTGGCAGGGGCTCAGCCCCTGCCACTTGGTGGTTGTCGGCAGGGGTTGGCCCCTGCCGCTACGCTATGTTTAGGCAGGGGCTTGTTCCCCCGCCGCTTGTCTGTTTTCGGCCAGCAGGGGCACACCTCTGCTGCCTCTCTTTTCCCTAGGCAGGTTTGTCTTTCTTTTGCTCCGCATGATAATTAACGCAGCATTGTTGCAGACTTCGTATCGGACCCCCGCTCTGGCTCCGCGGCCCGAGCCTCGTATCATCTACACGCGTAGACGCACGCAGCTGCACGACATCCCGAGGTAGGGGAAAGTCGCACGAAGGGTTTGTGTGAATGAAATAAATTATAAGGATTCTGTGATAGAATAGTTTATTTGACATGCATTCTTACTCGTAGAATTTCTTAACTGGTGAGTGTCTGTATGGTGTTTCCGCTCCCGTATTTGTTTGAAATTACATGCTTATTGTGAGCTCTACGAGTAGACTCCTTGCTAGAAAGATCTTATTATTGTATTTCCGCCTTGCTCACTGTTATAAGTTACTATAGATGCATTATTGGTTATTGCCTGATGAATCTTGTATGAGACTTCTTGTTTCTTAGTATTCGAGTATGCCAAGTATAATACAGATTTTTACAAAACTTTGTGATGGGTTATCTATCGAGAAACCCACAAATTACTATCATTAGAACTGAAGACAGGTATGATACAAATAGTACTGGGGGTCATTGAGTACCTCGAAGTGATCAAGCAACTCTTTATTGATATCAATGAGATAATACCGGCCTCCACAGGCCCATTTGCTCATAAGGCAATACATGCATGAACCAAAAGTATCATAGAACATTTTATGTTGCCCTCTCATAGTAGTTGTACCTCTAGGAAGGTACGATCGTACTTTTGGACAAGTACGTCCCATGTGGGTTACGATGGTGGGATGCTGAGGTTGTGGCAACCTCGAGGAATGCTATTAGCAAAATGCTGAGATCACATAAAATGGTGACCATTTCGCCTTCACAGGCAAGATGCTCGAGTGGGTCTAATGGACCAGAGCATATAGGATGGGACGACGGTTAAGAAACCCCCGTCGTACCCATCCGATCTTCACGGTTCATCAAGGGAGAGGATGGATGGTACAAAGACTCTGATGGACAGGTTGTTAACAACCACCCCACGAGCAAAAGACTCGGTTTTCCCCAGTCATCGGAGTTAGGGGAATTGGGATTACCATAAATTATCCTAGGTGGTAACTCCCAGGCACTTCTGCAGAAGTTGGATGCATCCATGGGCCACGAATGCCTTTGGGGATTTACTCTCTTGGTCACTGACCGTCCCCTTAGGAGCGGACTCAGTCAACCATCCGGGTTAATGAAAACACCTGACATAATAAACCCCCGGATTGGTCTCGGCTGCTTCTACGTTTCGCGTCTGTGCGTACCCACAGGCCAGTTAATATCAGAACTTAAATAATATATTCATGAATAGATATGGATGACTGAGACTTACACTGCTTCTCTTTGCACTTATTACATTTGCTAGAATAGACTACAACTGCTTTAATTGCTTAAATATCATAATTGCTTATCTCATGAATATCCTGTTTTATTTTCATTCTACTTATATGTTCGTGCACCTACTAGTTTGTTATGAAACTGACCCATTTCATGGGCAGGAGAGGAGTAGGACTTCACTGGCGGCCGATGGCGTGGTGCAACGTGGATCAAGATTCATTTTCTTTCTGCTGGCGGCTTGGCTCTGGGACTTTTTGGAGTTTTTCTTAGATTTATTGAACTTTGGAATAAAAGACCCATTTTGTAATAAACTGCAGATTTTAATAGATTGCCTTATTTCTTAAATTCATTTAAGATGTTGTACATGTGAATAATGGTTTTTCAGCTAACGTACCCAGGATTGTTGACTTGTGTCCCTTTCTAAATGTCTTCCGCTGTTGTTTTTAAATATTAAACTTTAAATCTTTGAAAGGTTTTTCGATAAGGTTTTCGAAATCACAAGTCGAAATTTTGGGGCGTTACATTAGCACTTGGAACTGGAATTAGTAACAAGACATTATTTGAATAGCATTTGAATATAGACAATTATCAATAGATAAGACCATATATAATATATAAAAGAACTTCAATGAGTGGAATAATCAAAACTGCAGAAGACCTCAAAACATGTAGGCAAGGACACAATTGACCCCTTGTTTATTCTACTTCAATGGTCATCTGTGAACACCCCAAATTTTCCAAAAATCCAAAAAACTCCTTTGCCCCTGACCTCCGCCTTCTGAATAATCGGGTAAATTTTCAACCAAAAATTTCATTCATCCCTTGGATTCGTTAGAATTCGAACCCAAAGTCTTAGCTCTGACTCAATTTTGATCCAAACTGGATCCGATCCCCCTCTTTGAAAAAAAATTCAAAAATAAGAACCCAAATTCTCAAAAGACTCTCTTTTGTAAATATTTTTTTGCAAAACTACAAAAAAATCAGTTTTAAAATCTTTATTTCTCGTAAATCTTAGGATTTTTATACAAAAAAATAGAAAAATAAAACAAAAACAAAAAAAAATGGAAAATTTCAAAGAAAAATGAATGAGTTTAAACTTTTTAAAGTCGATTTTCCAAAAAAAATCATTCTTAAACCATTTTTTATGAAATTTTTTGTTAAGGGAGCCTCTTTTTGGAAAAACCAAAAAAGTTTTCACAAATGAACCCTAATTGCCCCCCTAATTGCCCCCCTCTCGTTCACGCTCGAAACCCTCATCGCCCAACCGCCTTCTTCCTCTCTCGGCTCAGCCTTCCCAAACGTTCTCCAGAACCTTCCTCCTCCATGTGCGACCTCCTCGACCACCGTTGATCTTCAACGAAGCCCTCTCCATCTCCCTCCATAGCACCCTCTTGCTTCCCAAGATGATCGACCATTCGATCATCTCCCTTCTTCTTCAGCCCTCGATTACTAACTAACACTCTCTCTCGATTCTTCCCTTCATGCATATAAAAAAGAGGCATCCATCGCCTCCTTCGGCATCCATCTTCACCCCGGCACCCCTCTTCCTCTCTACATCCATTCTTTTTCAATCCGCCTTCACCCCATCTCCTTCTGATCGATTGCATTTCAACCTTCTTCCTTCTTCCCCTTTTCCTTCGATTCCCTTTATATCAAGTTCTTCCCGCTGGTTCTCTTCGGTTGAAAGAAGCAAACCTCCGCAGCAAGGCTACAGAGGCTTCTCCTTCCAAACAGTCGAAGACCGAAAGCACAAAGACCTCTCCTTCCAAATAGCCGAAGATAAAAAAAAAAAACCTCCGTAGTTTCAGGTAAGTAGTCATCCTCTCCCCCCTTTTCATCGCTCATTCATAAATTTCGTTGGTTCTTCTGGATTTTTTTTTTTCGTTTACCTCCTATTTTTCATCCGTTATATGTAATCCTTCATCCATATTTTCTTTTTTTATTTATTTCATTTCCAGTGTTATCTCTATGGGTCTTCAATTTCAGTTATCCTCTCTTATACATCGATGATTGACGACGCCTCGCAATGGCGTCACCAATTTATCCGGATTTTGGTTTAGTTTATGCATTTACTTCACCCTTTTATCTTTATTTTCTCTTGATCCTCTGGTTTCTGCCCCATTAAAGCACCATGGGCAGTGTTGAGTTGCCCGTGCAACTTCAACACACCCCTGTGCTACAGCAAAGGGAATGCGCAGGTCCTACATCTATTTCTTTTTCTTCTCTTTCACTACAGAATTTTGTTTTCCTGTGGCTTTTTCTTTTTACTCTGTTTACATAGCCTCTGCCCCATCGACATCCATTCTAACTCTCCCTTTATTCCCGTTAATCCCTTTTACCAATTGATATGCAGTAGGGTTCATTTTCTTTTTCTTTTCTCTCATTTCACTTTTTTTTAGACATGATTGTTTATTGTAAGAAGCACTCAAAACCAAGCCAATCGATGGCCTCTATGTTCTGGCCCCTGTAATCCTATTTGCAATCCATGATGGAAAGATTGACTCACGCCCCTTACGGAATTAGCAGTTCCGACTTCAAGGCTTGCTTTGGGAGGTGTCCATCTTTTGGTTGGGCTATAGATTGTATTGCTAATCCCCTTGGTGCCATCATTGGCACAACAACAACATCCTCTCATAGGATGATGAAACTGAACCTATCCATGCTGCAAGGAATGGGTGTGAAATTCCATGGAATTGGTCTGGGTTTCATCACAGGGAGAAAATATTGGGTCGCCAGATTCTTAGTCCACAAATGCATACAAGTTCTTAAAGAGAGGTTTCTCCAGACACGCTTGTTGGCTCAAGTCACTCAGGTTCAACTGAAAGACCTGACTCAGAGGCTCCATCATTGTTAGCCAGGTCTCGAGGGAGTAGTGGAAGTGCTTGGATTCGTAAGTACTCAGGGAAGCTGGACAGTTACGGCAATCAGAGTTTTTAGATTCTGACCTTGCTTCTGAACTGAGATCTTGTGATCACCACCATCTCGGATGGTACCGTCAAACTGGTCGGTTGACATTTGGTGGAGATCATAGGAACTCGACGCAGTACTGTGTATCAAAACCTTCATGGATTTGGTAGGACCAAACTTGGTGACCCAGGCTCCTTCTAATACAATTATGCAGAAGAGAGTTGGGCTTCCTTATGTACTTTATGGCCCTCATGGAACAGGTAAAACTCCATATTTGCATGAGCTCTAAATTACTAGTCCTTTTTTTTTTTTTAATATCCCAGACCTTGTGGTTCCTGCAAATCCTGATGACTGCTAGATTGCTAGAGGTATGCCTGACTCCATCTCCAGCTGAGTATAACTTGCACCTTCATTCTTTCTTTTTTTTTATTTATATCACACTTTGTCAATATAGCATCAACATTTCTTCAATTGATTTCTCGTTCCCTAACAATATATATTGATTGGATAACCCAGTAGATTCCTGATCAGTTGTCATAGCAGGTTTAATTTTTCAATTTGATCTGCTGTCATAGTAGATTTGATTTCCTGTAAAATGAGTCTGAGTAATAGATCTAATTTATTATAAAAAACAGGTTTGAATTGCATATCTGATAGGCTATGAGAATAAATGTGAGTAGCAAAATTTGATTTGCTATGAAAAGACCTCACACCACAAGTACTCCAACATCCACGCTGCCCAGTACCTACCTGCATAAACAACTGCACTATTCCTCCACCTTCTCATACACTTTGCTGCAACCGTTGCAGCTATCTAACCAATACAACAACATGTATCTATTGTTGCACCACAATATATGCACATTTATCTCCAGCATGCCCACATTTTTCTGCATCTGTGATGCTCCTCTGATCATTCCAACCCCTGTATAGCTGAAACCCTTCTTCACACTTTCCCAGATTATGGAGCAGTTCAAGGGCTCGCCACCTTGGGAATAGGCTTGGCGTATTTTGCTGATATTGTCAACCTTGAGGCTCACCTATCATGGCTAGAATCAGAGATGCTAAAAAAAAAAAAGGGAAAAGAAAAGGGGGACAAAATGAAGAAGGCATGAAGTTTACCATGTCTATGAAGCTCTTCTGCAAGTTGTTGATCAATGCTCATCTGAATGGCTTCAGCTGCCAATCATCTATATCCTCCATCATGTTCACCTTCACTAGTATGACATTATTTCCACCCACTTACCACCATTTACATTCGATAATTACCCACACAACCAACTCCTACTTCACTAACCCTTACAAACAACAACAACCCTCTCATTCCTGCTGATACATTCATTTGTTATTCTTTGTTTTAAACCTTACACAACATCCTGCACAGCTATATCATCATTGTCACCACCACTGGTCACAGCCCATTTCATTACCAGCTCCATACATATGTTCATTATTATTCACTCTCTATCTCTCCACATTTCACAGCTTACACAACATAAACACTCCACCAGTGTACACCATGTTTTGTACACAGCAGTTACATTTCCTCATAAATCCATACCATTATCACAGTATCTACCTACAACATAGGCATCACACTCACCTACCCCATTTGACGACCCTTAACCTCACTCTACAACGGCAAATCATTCGCTGCTACAGCAGCACATTGATGTGACCTCTCGCCATCCCTGTTGTTCATCATCCATAGTAGCTACAACATTTTCACTCCCTGTTATAGCCTGCATCTTACTTTCTTTTTGCATTTATTACAAATTCCACTGTTTATTCACTGCAAAATTTGCCATAGCATCACAACCACTTTATTTCTTCACTTAACATCCCTTTTCAGTTGCACTTGTCATCTCCACATATTTTCCCAGCACTCACTCCAACAACCCTTTGCTGTCCAATTGTGACTTCATTCCAGTTGCATTTTCAATATCACAATCCCCTTTCATAGCCTCTACCTGATATCACCACTGTCATAAACCATGTGCCCATTTAGATATACAAATATATGAATAGGTTCAATATAGACTTTGACATAGGTATTTCCATTTCATCACCAGATACAAGTATTAGATTCCCTTCTAGATAATACATATGTATTCTAAACTTATTTTCACTATTATTTTAGGATATTGTATATATGTTTTAGCATTCACTCAATACATCATCCCAGCATATATTTTATTATTTACATAGCATCTCCATTTAAGTAAATATATTTATCTGTGCATTTTCCATTCAGTATAAGCATAATATTTAGATTTTACTTCATGTTTTCCATCATTCTCAGTATTTTTGCAAATTTGTCCTATGCTAAACTCTGGTTTTTGCAGGAAACGTATAACAATGGTACTTTCCATCCTAAGTTAGGGAGTCTTATAATTTTAATTTCAGATTTCAATGATTGTAATAGCTAGATATAATGAAAATTTATGTTCTTTGTCTTAGAATAGAATGCATAAGCATGCACACACTTTAGAAATTACTTATTTCATCTCATTTTACCTTTTATTTTCTAAAAACTCACGAATGGTGGAACACGAATGGCACGTGCACTGTTTCATAAGAGGTAATTGATACTAAGTTGATGATCCACATCAATGGCCATAGTCAGGGTGTGGACAAAACTTAACATTTTTATTTTTTACGAAATAACATTGGACCCACACTGGATCCGTTTTCAAAATTCATATTTTTCTTAAATATTTTCTCCTTTTATCAGAATTTAATTTAAAATTAACTCAAAACATATACCAATGGCCATAGTCAGGGTATATTGAGAGTTCATTTCATCTTAAATTCTATAAAAGCACCAAATGTATTTTATTCTTTACTTGAATCTAAATATAGATTATTATATAATACATCCGATGACCACAGTCAAGGATGTATTATGTCTTCAATCTTATTTTGATTCATCTAAAAGAATGAAATAGCTTTTCAAAATCCAATTCTTCAAATTCATTCATCATTTAGGATAGAGCAACATCATATTTTCAAAATTTCCTTTCCAAAACTCCACGTGATGTAAATATCTTCTTCAATCAATCTTCAATTCTTGTAAAAACCAACTCATCCTTTCATTTTTCTATTTTCAATCTCAAAAGTTCAATTTAACTTTGAGATTCCAAAATACATTTTATATTCAAATTCAAATCAGATTTCAAAAATCAAATTTGACTTTGACATTCCAAAATTCATTCAAAACTCCAATCCAATCTCCAAGTTCAATTTAACTTTGAGATTCTTGATTCATCTTCTAAATTTCAAATCCAAGGTCTAATTTGACTTTGAAATCCATTTGTATATTCAAAAGATCCAATTCATTTTTTCAAATTTAAATTAAACTTGGAAATTCTTGATTCATCTTTTGAATTTAACTCCAAATCCATTTTAGGATCCAGGATTCAACACTCATATTGGATCTCAGACTTCAGATCCAATTCTCCTTTAGGATCCAAACTCCAAATTCACTTTGGATCTCAGACTTCAGATTCAAATCCATCTTAGAATCCAAAAACTCAACTTTCATCTTGGATCTCAGAATTCAGATCCAAAATCCATTTTAGGATCCGGAATCCATTCTTCACTTTGGATCTCAGACTTCAGATCCACTCCATTTCAGGATCCAGAACCCAAAGTCCATCTTGGATTCCAAATCTCGGATCCCATTCTGTTTAGGATCCAGAAATCCAATTCCAATTCCAATTCCAATTCCAATTCCAATTCTAGATTTTAATCCCATTTTCGGATCTAATCTGAATCCCTAAATCCATTTCTATTCTTAAATAACCATATGATTATCTCTGATCCATTCCAAACTTCAAAAATCCAAATTCAATTCCATCTCAAGTATTCATTTCCTTTCCTAAATTCAAACTCAAATTCAAAGTTCATTTTGACCTTGAAACTTCATTTCCTTTCATTTCAAAGCTTTAAGTCATTCTCTCTCATTTATTCTTCCAAATCCTAATCTACTTCAAAAACTTAGAATTTCTCTGATCTATCTCAAGCTCTAAAGTTAAATTTAATCATTTCTTCATTCCTTTACCAAGTTCATCTCAGAATACTTGGAAATTTTCAAAACATCTTTCAAAAGGAGCATACATTCTTGCATTGCACAAGCATGATTCTTTGTGCATTTTTAGAGTTAGAATAAATTCTTAGATTATATTTAGGCAAAGCAAAAGGCATAGATTCGACCCTTGGTTCGATTACCCCTGGTAAAGGCGCCAGGAACGGTCGAACCTCGTACCGACGAGCGGATCCCGTCTCCCCAGTTTTCCCGCAAATATTTCAAAAACGGAGGCGAGTAATCTTTTAAAATCTTCTTCAAAAATCAAGGTCAAGTGAGACCGCGCAAAATAGTTCCTCTTCTCTTCTCCCCTTTCTCATTTCTCTCTTTCTTTCTGTCTTTTATTTTCTCCCTTCAAAAGGAGAGAATAGAGGTTAGAAAGGAAAAGAGAGAATATTACGAGAGGAAAAATTTTGCGATGATCACAGGTTTGGCGACCGTGATGGGACTCGTCTTCGTCCGGTTGAATCTATGCCTTTGCTTTGCTTTAATGTCATCTAAGTCTTTATTCTTTCTATGTCAGCTATATTTTCCATGCAAAACCTTAGGAGCCTAGACTCTGTCCTAAGCTGACATCATTGCATATAAGATCTAAGTATGGTTTGGTAGGACCATATTGAGGAGATTATATCCATGCTCACATTAGACTTAGGTCTTAAATACAACCCTCCTCAATTCTAGGGATTGAATGCAAAACAATGTATGCAAGTGTATGCTTCTCTTCATTTTAATCTATCTCTTTAGGACTTGCATTAGCGCCATCTGATTTCTTGCATATTAAGCATATTTTGAAAACCTCCCTACCTAATATTGTCCCGGTCTTCACGTTGCTAGGCTGTCTCACTGAACCATAGTTCGGGAGAGAGCCTCACAACTGGGCCACTTATTTGGGTTCGCGCCCCCTACCACGTACCTAAGGGCCATAGTCCGAGGTATATCGGTAGGTGCTCAAGGATGTTGGGAAGCCATTACCTTAGAACCGGAGAAATATTTCTGTGCCACATGCTTTAAGCTTCGGCTTGGGTATATCGGCATATCTTGATTGGAATCAGATGATCTGAACCCTAGAGTTAGGATTAAGGTCCTACAAGCCATTTCAAAATTTGCATTTAGAGTCAGCTTCTAGGGAATGCTATTTTGTGCCTCATTGCTTGTATAAATTGATTCTTTTGTAGATATTATCTTGAAATTTTTTATCTTTCAAAACCCTGGATATCTATTTCATAAAAATTCTTTTATTTTCTCAAAAACCAGGATGGTATATTTCTTATTTCTTTATTCTCCCATAAATTTCTTAAACCTTGGACATTCTTTTAAATTCTTTCCCTTATCTCTCAAAAGTCCAGGCGTATTCTTCTTCTTCTGATTTATTTAAATTCTTCTGATCCTGCTTGCAATTTTTTCAAAAATATTCAGGGTCTTGTCATCTTCAGAAATACTCTTCCTCATATTCCATCTTCTTCATATAAAATCCTTTTTATCAAGAGATCTCTTTAAAATCCTCTTTCATTATCTCTTTTTCCTTTCAAAATTTCTTTGATATGAACCTTTCATTTATCAGAAAATATCAAAACATTCCAATCATGGTTCAAACGAGAGCAGAGAGAAGGGCAGCTCAGCAGCGTGATAACAGCGAAGTGGAAGAGATGAACTCATCCAGATTGTCCCGAAAACATGATTCAGATAAGGATGATGTCGACCCGACGATGTATAAAATTTTTCAAAAGATGATGGCAAAAATGATGTCCGAACAAGCTGGGGCAGGTTCGAAGAAAACATCCTCTAAAAACAAGGTAAAAAAGAAGCCAGTGAAGAAGCATGTCAGGATCGGCAAGAAGAAGGTTCAGCAAGACAGCACCTCTGAAGGTACAGAGTCAGGAGATGAGGATTTCGAGGAAGAACAATTTGTGTTCGTCCCGAAACATCTGCGACAAGTCAAGAAGGTGACAGAGGAACCCGAATCAGTCAACAAGCCTAAAGATGGAGTCCCGACAGAAGACTCAGTTCAAATATTGACGAAGATGGTTAAAGACCTACAGATCCGAGATAAGGGAAAGAGGGTATATACCAGACAGGACTTCTACCTTGGTTTAGATGGGGACAGTAGCTTGGAAGATCTCCCCCGAAAATTTATTAAGTTCGATGGGTCCGGCAACCCAAAGGCCCATCTCCCGTTGTTCTTTGCTGAATGTGCCAGATTCAGTGAAGACAATCGGGCCCTCTTCTTGTGCTTTCCTCGCAGCTTAGAAGGCGTAGCCGCAAAATGGTACGCAGAGCATATCAACCCCGTCGAGCTGCAAAATTTTGACAAGGTTGTTAATCTGTTCGTGGAAAGATTCATGTTCAACACTGAGGCACTGCCAACCCTCAATCATTTGTATAATCTGAAACAAGGAGATAAGGAAAAAGCCGTAGACTTCATTCGGAGGTGGAGAGATACCTGCAACAAGATGAGAACCCCCATTTCAGAGGAGCACGCACTCCAAGTTATCCTGAATAATTTTTCTCAGCCTCTTAGAAGCCTCATCTCCACTTACCCATCAAAATCATTCATAGAGCTTATCGAACGAGCTGAGTGGCTCGAAATGGGAATGGACAATGGAAATTATAAAGGCATCACTCTCGTCAAGGGCAGCCAAGACCTCAAAAAGAAGGTGACTTATACATTCTCGGCTAATTCTGAGGGCAGTGGTAGCAAAGATAACAAGACCAAGCAGATGGGTCAGCAAAAGGAACCCTTCAAGCAGAATGACAAGCCAGTTCTCGCCAAGCAGAAGAAAAAGATAAAACGTGAAGGTTGGGGTTATGACCGCCAATTCTCTGCTCTTGAACAGTCCCTTGAGCAAATTTTGGAGTATATGTTGAGCAAAGATATGATTAAACTCCCGAGAGTTGCTGATCCTCCGGTCTCCCTGGGAAAATGGAAGGACAAGTTCTGCAAGTTCCACCGGGCAGTGGGGCACGACACCGAGCACTGCTTCGTCCTAAAGAACATCATCCAGGACTGCATTGATAAAAATCTTCTGATAGAGGACGAAGAAGAAGAGCAGCCCGCCGTCCTGACCAAGCCTTTCCCAGATCACTCAAAGAACTGATGATATTAAAGTTTTCTTGCCTTCTTCCTTTTGCTTTTTCCTGTCGTCTTTGTAGGAGCAAGTCAGCCCTAGTCTTTTGTGATCTTTTTGGTCACATGCTTGTAAATAGTCAAGTTTTTGTTTTCAGTAGTTACTTATAAATGAAATATCAATTTCCTTCGTACCTTGTGTTCAATTCTTACTTCCTTCGCCATATTGGGATATCTTTTGTTAAAAATTGCATTTACACTTCAAAATATTCTTTTTCCGTTATAATCCTGTCCTTTTTCGCAATGCGGGACAAAATCCTGACATCATTCATGAGAGAAATGATATTACCTATGAGGGTTTTTCCAAAAATCATGAAGTTTTGAAAGTCTTCATTATGATGACCAAAGAGTTCAAATACTCTTTGGTCCAACCTTTGTCAACATCAACCCTCGAGTTGATCATGTTTTCAAAAATAAGTTTTCGGACCATTGCATTAAAAAATCAACCCTCGAGTTGATCATTTTTTCAAAAAATAAGTTTTCGAACCATCGCATTAAAAGGTCAACCCTTGTGTTGGTCTTACCTTCCAAGATTGATTCCGAAACATTTATATCTAAAGATCAACCATTGTGTTGGTCTTATCTTCCAAAATGGGTTTCAAATCATTTATGTTCAGAGATCAACTCTTGTGTTGGTCTTATCTTCCAAGATTGGTTTCGAAACATTGCATTTAAAAGATCAACCCTCGTGTTGATCATATCTTTCTACAAATCAATTTTGAATCATTGCATTCCAAAGATCAACCCCTGTGTTGATCTCATTTTCAAAAAATTGATTTCATTACATTCAAGCATCAACTCTTGTGTTGATCATATTTTCTAAAAAGATTGATTTCGAATCATTTCATTCAAATATCGACCCTCGTGTTGATCATCTCTCTAAAAATTGGTTTCGAATCATTACATTCAAAGATCAACCCTCGCGTTGGTCATATTTTCTAAAAATTGGTTTTAAAATCGTTTGCTTAAAAAATTAACCTTCATGATGATCTCTTGTGAATGATCCCCCTTCAAAACTCAAGCTCTCGCAGCTAATCCTCTTTTCAAAAATGATTTCCTTGTATTCCTCTCCTACTTCTTAAAAGATCCCACATGCAGGCATGATCAAACAAAATTCTTTTCTTCTCAATCAACTCTTTTATTATTTGTTTGTCAATTTTATCAGTCTTACCAATTTTTATTCATCTTTATCAATTTTGTCAATTTTATTGATCCTTCATTGATTTTGTTAATTTTTCTTGTCAAATCCTTATTTTAAAAAAAAATTTACCCTTTCAGGTTAAGGGATAAACCTAATGCCTCTTTCCCATGAGGTATTCCTTTTTTCCTTCTTCTTTTTTCATTCAAGATAAGGGATAATCCTGAGACCCCTCATAGGAGCACCAATGCTACCTGTGAAAATTCTTGTTCAAAATAAATTCCTTTAAATTCTTCCCCATTTTTATAAATTTTATTCAATTTCCCACTCAGGTTAAGGGATAAACCTGAATTTCGGTTAAGGGATAAACCTGAACCTCGTCCCGCGAGGTCCTTCTTCCTTCAGGAACAGAGATAATCCTGAAGTCTTTCATCATCTTCCAAGTATCTTTAATTTTTGTACCAAGCTTCGCCATTCTTTTAGATCTTTGTCAATCTTTGTCAATTCTTTATTACTGATTCTTTATCAATTTTATTAATTCTTTTTCATTTGTTATCAATTCTTTTAATTCTTTATCAACCCTTTATTAAATTTTGCTAAATTTGTCAATTTTATTCCTTCATTCCCTCTCAGGTTGAGGGATAAACCTGAATCATCTTCCATTCTCATCAAATCCTAATTTTCTTTTATCTTTCCCTTTTAAAGATTTGGGTTCCGACTCGAGTCTTCCTCTTATCTTTTCGTTTGAAGTTTCGAGTTCCTACTCGGGCTTCCCTTTGGTTCTGATTGAACCAATTGTTTTCTTTTATCTTTTATCTTTTATCTTTTCCTTTTAAAGATTCGGGTTCCGACTCGGGTCTTCCTTTTATCTTTTCTTTTGAGGTTTCGAGTTCCGACTCGGGCTTCCCTTTGGTTTTGATTGAACCAATTGTTTTCTTTTATCTTTTATCTTTACCTTTTAAAGATTCGGGTTCCGACTCGGGTCTTCCTTTTATCTTTTCTTTTGAGATTTCGAGTTCCGACTCGGGCTTCCCTTTGGTTCTGATTGAACCAATTGTTTTCTTTTATCTTTTGTCTTTTTTCGGGTTCCGACTCGGGTCTTCCTTTTATCTTTTCTTTTGAAGTTTCGAGTTCCGACTCGGGCTCCCCTTTGGTTCTGATTGGACCAATCGTTTCCTTTTATCTTTTATCCTTTCCTTTTAAAAATTTGGGTTCTAACTCGAGTCTTCCCTTTCATCTTTCCTTTTGAAGTTCCGAGTTCCGACTCGGACTTCCTTTTGAATCCAATCCTCGCATTGGAAATCCCTCGTTTCTTTAGAAAACCGAATTTCAATTGGGGTTTTTCTTCCATTATTTTTCATTCGAAGTTTCGAGTTCCGACTCGGACTTCCTTTTGAATCCAATCCTCGCATTGGAAATCAATCATCTCTTTAGAAAACCGAGTTTTAACTCAGGTTTTTCATCTATTATTTTTCGTTCGAAGTTCTGAGTTCTGACTCAGACTTCCTTTTAAATCCAATCCTCGCATTGGAAAATCAATCATTTCTTTAGAAAACCGAGTTCCAGCTCGGGTTTTTCTTCTATTATTTTTCGTTCGAGGTTCCGAGTTCTGACTCGGACTTCCTTTTGAATCCAATCCTCACATTGGTCCTTCAAAATCCAGTCTAACACTGGTCCATCATCAAAATCCTTCATAAAAATCCAATTCTCACATTGGTCCTTCAAAATCCAGTCTAACATTGGTCCATCAGTCAAATTCCAATGTTTTCATTGGTCCTTCCAAATTCCAATGCCATGAATTGGTCCTTCCAAAATTCCAATGTTTACATTGGTCCTTCCAAAATACCAATTTTCACAAATTGGTCCTTCAAAATTCCAGTTTTACGCTGGTCCTTCAAATTCCAATTGGTCCTTCCAAAATTCCAATGTTTACATTGGTCCTTCCAAAATACCAATTTTCACAAATTGGTCCTTCAAAATTCCAGTTTCACGCTGGTCCTTCGAATCCCAATTGGTCCTTCATCAAATTCCAATGTTTTCCATTGGTCCTTCCAAATTCCAATTCTATGAATTGGTCCTTCAAAATCCCAAATTGGTCCTTCAAAATTCTAATTGGTCCTTCATCAAATACCAATGTTCACATTGGTCCTTCCAAATTCCAATTCTATGAATTGGTCCTTCAAAATCCCAATTGGTCCTTCAAAATTCCAATGTTTACATTGGTCCTTCCAAATTCCAGTTCTATGAATTGGTCCTTCCAAAATTCTAATTTTCACAAATTGGTCCTTCAAAATTCCAGTTTCACGCTGGTCCTTCAAAATCTCAATCAGTCCTTCAAAAATTCCAATGTGTATTGGTCCTTCAAAATTCCAGTTTAGCACTGGTCCTTTACCAAAGTATTTTACCAAAATCTTCCTTTATCAAAATCCTCCTCAAGTTCCAGTTTAACACCAGTCCTTTACCAAAGTCTTTTTACCAAAAATTTCTTTACCAATTTTTTTCACAAGGTTCTTTACCATAATTCTTTACCTAACCTCATTTTTTTAGTTGGTCTCGTAAAAACCCAGTTCTACTGATCAAGATTGCCAAAAATAAAAGATGTTCAGCCCGAGGTCCTATCAAAATATATATTGAGTGATTATTTCACAAAGGATTCTCGAAAACTTTGCCAATTTGCTAAAAATATGTCTTGATTCCAATATCTTACTGCACAAAAAGAATCACCTCAAATTACCTCTAGTATTCTTTTCAAAAGGGTGAAGCTTTTTGCGAAAAGGAGTGAAAATTCAAAATCTTCTCTCTGTTGGTCAACCAAGAGGATGCAAGAAAGATCCTTGGTATGATTAGCAAAAGAAATATTCAATGATGTTGAAAAGCTAGAAGCGAATCAATATTGATCATAGCTATGACGCATGTTTTAAGTCAACTTTCTGGCAATCAGGCAGTGGAAATATCCTGAGCGATAAAAGAATCCACTCAATCCATATCTCCTCATTCATTCATTTAAGCTTCAATCAAATATCCGCAAAAGGGATCTCTCAATTGTCGTCAAGATGAAGGCGAATTAAGCGAGTAGACCCCTGGGGCCAAAGAAGATTTGAAACATCTCCAAGATGACGGAGTTTGTGATGAATCCTTCCAGGGAACGTTCAGATCACCGCCAAGATGAAGGCGACTGCGCTGAGCCTCCCGACAAACCCTAAAAGATATTTGATTATTGCTACCATCTAGAGATTTTTACAAATGAGCCAATATCACCCATATAATTCCTGAGAAAAAGAAGGATCGAAGCATCTCCAAGATGACGGAGTTTGTGACATACCCTTCCCTGAAAAAGAGAGAAAAGTCAGGAAACATCCAAATGAAGGATGATGTAATAAACTTCCCCTAAAACCCAAGAAAGCTCAATGTCCTTAAGAGAGTGCCAAAAGATCATTATGGGAAAAGCCTCAGAATATCAAACTGCCAAAGTTGCCAGGAATCATCTTTTCTTATGCGAAATCCTTTAATCAATGTCTTTTCACTACTTGCTTTTATGAAATTAAGAGTATTTCTTCTCTATTCATGTCAAGAAAATGGATAACTTCCTTGAAGAAACTCAACAGCTTTAAAATTTGAATCTAACTCTAGAATCCAAGGAGTTAACCTCATTTTGGAGGAAATACTCTAGGTAAAAGAGGGAATATCTTTCGCACATACGCACACATTTTCAAGCATTTGAATCAATTACAATTTCATCTTATTGGCAAAATTTTTTAGTTATCCAAAAATGAGATAAAACCTCAATATCTATGTTGATGCGACCTAGCGATGTTTATATTCTTTAAGAGAGAATTGTCTCATTCTGGTAAGGTATTTCTCCCAGTTCCATCATGGTTTTCCCCACCAAGGAATCTGTGCTTTGTATATCCATTTCAAATAAAGATTATACCTAAAAACCTCGTCCCACGAGGTATTTTTCAAAAGTGTCCCATCCAGGTTAAGGGTTAAACCTGTTTCTTTTCAAAAAATCCTTATCTTTGTCTCAACTTTGAAACTTCTTTAAAAATCTCTCATTTTTCGGGATCTTTATCCCAAAGTCCCATCACGATTTCCTCGTTTTCTTCTATCCAAATTATTTTCATTCTCGAGGATTTCGTTTTCTTCCCAAAACCCTTTCAGAATAAGATACAAAACCTGAAAAATAAAACTTTTTAAAGCCAATTCTCCCACACCCAGTTCAGACCTTCTGACTGGGGCATTTTTTTTAAAGAAAATTTGGCATGTCTTCTTTGCCACTAAGCTCGGCTTACAACCGGCTTAGCAGCAAAGAGGGGCATCTGTGAACACCCCAAATTTTCCAAAAATCCAAAAAACTCCTTCTTTGCCCCTTACCTCCGCCTTCTGAATAATCGGGTAAATTTTCAACCAAAATTTTCATTCATCCCTTGGATTCGTTAGAATTCGAACCCAAAGTCTTAGCTCTGACTCAATTTTGATCCAAACTGGATCCGATCCCCCTCTTTGAAAAAAATTTCAAAAATAAGAACCCGAATTCTCAAAAGACTCTCTTTTGTAAATATTTTTTTGCAAAACTACAAAAAAATCAGTTTTAAAATCTTTATTTCTCGTAAATCTTAGGATTTTTATACAAAAAAATAGAAAAATAAAACAAAAACAAAAAAAAAATGGAAAATTTCAAAGAAAAATGAATGAGTTTAAACTTTTTAAAGTCGATTTTGCTAAAAAAATCATTCTTAAACCATTTTTTATGAAATTTTTTGTTAAGGGAGCCTCTTTTTGGAAAAACCAAAAAAGTTTTCACAAATGAACCCTAATTGCCCCCCTAATTTCCCCCCTCTCGTTCACGCTCGAAACCCTCATCGCCCAACCGCCTTCTTCCTCTCTCGGCTCAGCCTTCCCAAACGTTCTCCAGAACCTTCCTCCTCCATGTGCGACCTCCTCGACCACCGTTGATCTTCAACGAAGCCCTCTCCATCTCCCTCCATCGCACCCTCTTGCTTCCCAAGATGATCGACCATTCGATCATCTCCCTTCTTCTTCAGCCCTCGATTACTAACTAACACTCTCTCTCGATTCTTCCCTTCATGCATATAAAAAAGAGGCATCCATCGCCTCCTTCGGCATCCATCTTCACCCCGGCACCCCTCTTCCTCTCTACATCCATTTTTTTTCAATCCGCCTTCACCCCATCTCCTTCTGATCGATTGCATTTCAACCTTCTTCCTTCTTCCCCTTTTCCTTCGATTCCCTTTATATCAAGTTCTTCCCGCTGGTTCTCTTCGGTTGAAAGAAGCAAACCTCCGCAGCAAGGCTACAGAGGCTTCTCCTTCCAAACAGTCGAAGACCGAAAGCACAAAGACCTCTCCTTCCAAATAGCCGAAGATAAAAAAAAAAAACCTCCGTAGTTTCAGGTAAGTAGTCATCCTCTCCCCCCCTTTTCATCGCTCATTCATAAATTTCGTTGGTTCTTCTGGATTTTTTTTTTCGTTTACCTCCTATTTTTCATCCGTTATATGTAATCCTTCATCCATATTTTCTTTTTTTATTTATTTCATTTCCAGTGTTATCTCTATGGGTCTTCAATTTCAATTATCCTCTCTTATACATCGATGATTGACGACGCCTCGCAATGGCGTCACCAATTTATCCGGATTTTGGTTTAGTTTATGCATTTACTTCACCCTTTTATCTTTATTTTCTCTTGATCCTCTGGTTTCTGCCCCATTAAAGCACCATGGGCAGTGTTGAGTTGCCCGTGCAACTTCAACACACCCCTGTGCTACAGCAAAGGGAATGCGCAGGTCCTACATCTATTTTTTTTTTCTTCTCTTTCACTACAGAATTTTGTTTTCCTGTGGCTTTTTCTTTTTACTCTGTTTACATAGCCTCTGCCCCATCGACATCCATTCTAACTCTCCCTTTATTCCCGTTAATCCCTTTTACCAATTGATATGCAGTAGGGTTCATTTTCTTTTTCTTTTCTCTCATTTCACTTTTTTTTAGACATGATTGTTTATTGTAAGAAGCACTCAAAACCAAGCCAATCGATGGCCTCTATGTTCTGGCCCCTGTAATCCTATTTGCAATCCATGATGGAAAGATTGACTCACGCCCCTTACGGAATTAGCAGTTTCGACTTCAAGGCTTGCTTTGGGAGGTGTCCATCTTTTGGTTGGGCTATAGATTGTATTGCTAATCCCCTTGGTGCCATCATTGGCACAACAACAACATCCTATCATAGGATGATGAAACTGAACCTATCCATGCTGCAAGGAATGGGTGTGAAATTCCATGGAATTGGTCTGGGTTTCATCACAGGGAGAAAATATTGGGTCGCCAGATTCTTAGTCCACAAATGCATACAAGTTCTCAAAGAGAGGTTTCTCCAGACACGCTTGTCGGCTCAAGTCACTCAGGTTCAACTGAAAGACCTGATTCAGAGGCTCCATCATTGTTAGCCATGTCTCGAGGGAGTAGTGGAAGTGCTTGGATTCGTAAGTACTCAGGGAAGCTGGACAGTTACGGCAATCAGAGTTTTTAGATTCTGACCTTGCTTCTGAACTGAGATCTTGTGATCACCACCATCTCGGATGGTACCGTCAAACTGGTCAGTTGACATTTGGTGGAGATCATAGGAACTCGACGCAGTACTGTGTATCAAAACCTTCATGGATTTGGTAGGACCAAACTTGGTGACCCAGGCTCCTTCTAATACAATTATGCAGAAGAGAGTTGGGCTTCCTTATGTACTTTATGGCCCTCATGGAACAGGTAAAACTCCATATTTGCATGAGCTCTAAATTACTAGTCCTTTTTTTTTTTTTAATATCCCAGACCTTGTGGTTCCTGCAAATCCTGATGACTGCTAGATTGCTAGAGGTATGCCTGACTCCATCTCCAGCTGAGTATAACTTGCACCTTCATTCTTTCTTTTTTTTTTATTTATATCACACTTTGTCAATATAGCATCAACATTTCTTCAATTGATTTCTCGTTCCCTAACAATATATATTGATTGGATAACCCAGTAGATTCCTGATCAGTTGTCATAGCAGGTTTAATTTTTCAATTTGATCTGCTGTCATAGTAGATTTGATTTTCTGTAAAATGAGTCTGAGTAATAGATCTAATTTATTATAAAAAACAGGTTTGAATTGCATAACTGATAGGCTATGAGAATAAATGTGAGTAGCAAAATTTGATTTGCTATGAAAAGACCTCACACCACAAGTACTCCAACATCCACGCTGCCCAGTACCTACCTGCATAAACAACTGCACTATTCCTCCACCTTCTCATACACTTTGCTGCAACCGTTGCAGCTATCTAACCAATACAACAACATGTATCTATTGTTGCACCACAATATATGCACATTTATCTCCAGCTATTCCCAAGGTGGCGAGCCCTTGAACTGCTCCATAATCTGGGAAAGTGTGAAGAAGGGTTTCAGCTATACAGGGGTTGGAATGATCAGAGGAGCATCACAGATGCAGAAAAATGTGGGCACCTTGAGGCTCACCTATCATGGCTAGAATCAGAGATGCTAAAAAAAAAAAAGGAAAAGAAAAGGGGGACAAAATGAAGAAGGCATGAAGTTTACCATGTCTATGAAGCTCTTCTGCAAGTTGTTGATCAATGCTCATCTGAATGGCTTCAGCTGCCAATCATCTATATCCTCCATCATGTTCACCTTCACTAGTATGACATTATTTCCACCCACTTACCACCATTTACATTCGATAATTACCCACATAGCCAACTCCTACTTCACTAACCCTTACAAACAACAACAACCCTCTCATTCCTGCTGATACATTCATTTGTTATTCTTTGTTTTAAACCTTACACAACATCCTGCACAGCTATATCATCATTGTCACCACCACTGGTCACAGCCCATTCATTACCAGCTCCATACATATGTTCATTATTATTCACTCTCTATCTCTCCACATTTCTCAGCTTACACAACATAAACACTCCACCAGTGTACACCATGTTTTGTACACAGCAGTTACATTTCCTCATAAATCCATACCATTATCACAGTATCTACCTACAACATAGGCATCACACTCACCTACCCCATTTGACGACCCTTAACCTCACTCTACAGCGGCAAATCATTCGCTGCTACAGCAGCACATTGCTGTGACCTCTCGCCATCCCTATTGTTCATCATCCATAGTAGCTACAACATTTTCACTCCCTGTTATAGCCTCCATCTTACTTTCTTTTTGCATTTATTACAAATTCCACTGTTTATTCACTGCAAAATTTGCCATAGCATCACAACCACTTTATTTCTTCACTTAACATCCCTTTTCAGTTGCACTTGTCATCTCCACATATTTTCCCAGCACTCACTCCAACAACCCTTTGCTGTCCAATTGTGACTTCATTCCAGTTGCATTTTCAATATCACAATCCCCTTTCATAGCCTCTACCTGATATCACCACTGTCATAAACCATGTGCCCATTTAGATATACAAATATATGAATAGGTTCAATATAGACTTTGACATAGGTATTTCGATTTCATCACCAGATACAAGTATTAGATTCCCTTCTAGATAATACATATGTATTCTAAACTTATTTTCACTATTATTTTAGGATATTGTATATATGTTTTAGCATTCACTCAATACATCATCCCAGCATATATTTTATTATTTACATAGCATCTCCATTTAAGTAAATATATTTATCTGTGCATTTTCCATTCAGTATAAGCATAATATTTAGATTTTACTTCATGTTTTCCATCATTCTTAGTATTTTTGCAAATTTGTCCTATGCTAAGCTCTGGTTTTTGCAGGAAACGTATAACAATGGTACTTTCCATCCTAAGTTAGGGAGTCTTACAATTTTAATTTCAGATTTCAATGATTGTAATAGCTAGATATAATGAAAATTTATGTTCCTTGTCTTAGAATAGAATGCATAAGCATGCACACACTTTAGAAATTACTTATTTCATCTCATTTTACCTTTTATTTTCTAAAAACTCACGAATGGTGGAACACGAATGGCACGTGCACTGTTTCGTAAGAGGTAATTGGTACTAAGTTGATGATCCATATCAATGGCCATAGTCAGGGTGTGGACAAAACTTAGCATTTTTATCTTTACGAAATAACATTGGACCCACACTGGATCCGTTTTCAAAATTCATATTTTTCTTAAATATTTTCTCCTTTTATCAGAATTTAATTTAAAATTAACTCAAAACATATACCAATGGCCATAGTCAGGGTATATTGAGAGTTCATTTCATCTTAAATTTTATAAAAGCACCAAATGTATTTTATTCTTTACTTGAATCTAAATATAGATTATTATATAATACATCCGATGACCACAGTCAAGGATGTATTATGTCTTCAATCTTATTTTGATTCATCTAAAAGAATGAAATAGCTTTTCAAAATTCAATTCTTCAAATTCATTCATCATTTAGGATAGAGCAACATCATATTTTCAAAATTTCCTTTCCAAAACTCTAAGTGATGTAAATATCTTCTTCAATCAATCTTCAATTCTTGTAAAAACCAACTCATCCTTTCATTTTTCTATTTTCAATCTCAAAAGTTCAATTTAACTTTGAGATTCCAAAATACATTTTATATTCAAATTCAAATCAGATTTCAAAAATCAAATTTGACTTTGACATTCCAAAATTCATTCAAAACTCCAATCCAATCTCCAAGTTCAATTTAACTTTGAGATTCTTGATTCATCTTCTAAATTTCAAATCCAAGGTCTAATTTGACTTTGAAATCCATTTGTATATTCAAAAGATCCAATTCATTTTTTCAAATTTAAATTAAACTTGGAAATTCTTGATTCATCTTTTGAATTTAACTCCAAATCCATTTTAGGATCCAGGATTCAACACTCATATTGGATCTCAGACTTCAGATCCAATTCTCCTTTAGGATCCAAACTCCAAATTCACTTTGGATCTCAGACTTCAGATTCAAATCCATCTTAGAATCCAAAAACTCAACTTTCATCTTGGATCTCAGACTTCAGATCCAAAATCCGTTTTAGGATCCGGAATCCATTCTTCACTTTGGATCTCAGATTTCAGATCCACTCCATTTCAGGATCCAGAACCCAAAGTCCATCTTGGATTCCAAATCTCGGATCCCATTCTGTTTAGGATCCAGAAATCCAATTCCAATTCTAGATTTCAATCCCATTTTCGGATCTAATCTGAATCCCTAAATCCATTTCTATTCTTAAATAACCATATGATTATCTCTGATCCATTCCAAACTTCAAAAATCCAAATTCAATTCCATCTCAAGTATTCATTTCCTTTCCTAAATTCAAACTCAAATTCAAAGTTCATTTTGACCTTGAAACTTCATTTCCTTTCATTTCAAAGCTTTAAGTCATTCTCTCTCATTTATTCTTCCAAATCCTAATCTACTTCAAAAACTTAGAATTTCTCTGATCTATCTCAAGCTCTAAAGTTAAATTTAATCATTTCTTCATTCCTTTACCAAGTTCATCTCAGAATACTTGGAAATTTTCAAAACATCTTTCAAAAGGAACATACATTCTTGCATTGCACAAGCATGATTCTTTGTGCATTTTTAGAGTTAGAATAAATTCTTAGATTATATTTAGGCAAAGCAAAAGGCATAGATTCGACCCTTGGTTCGATTACCCCTGGTAAAGGCGCCAGGAACGGTCGAACCTCGTACCGACGAGCGGATCCCGTCTCCCCAGTTTTCCCGCAAATATTTCAAAAACGGAGGCAAGTAATCTTTTAAAATCTTCTTCAAAAATCAAGGTCAAGTAAGACCGCACAAAATAGTTCCTCTTTTCTTCTCCCCTTTCTCATTTCTCTCTTTCTTTCTGTCTTTTATTTTCTCCCTTCAAAAGGAGAGAATAGAGGTTAGAAAGGAAAAGAGAGGGAAAAGAGAGAATATTACGAGAGGAAAAATTTTGCGATGATCACATCATCACTGCAGATGGCACAAGCTGAGTCGTCAGTTGCATATAGGAATCCCTTTTCTTCTAGGTAAGCTATCACTTGTTTTATAAAAAAAGGGGCACGGCAGGGGGCCATCGGCCTCCTGCCAGCCTCTGGGCAGCACATAGAGACACAAAGGGGGGAATCACCACAGGGAGGCCCGTCGGCTCCCTGTCGGCATCCCGGCGATAGCGATTCAGAGGGGAATCGCAACAGAGAGCGATCGTCAGCTCTCTGCCAGCCTCCCGACGCACGCATAGAGGGGGAAAGATGAGGGAGAAAACAAAGGGAGAGAGGGACAAAGAGACGATGTACCTGGATTCAGCCGGCATCGTCGACTGCTGCAGGCAGGGAGAGAGAGATGGGGGAGAAATAGAATACAGAGAGCGAAAGATGAGGAAGAGGAAGAGAACGAGGGTAATTTAAAACCCTACCGGGTTTCGGATCCAGGTTGGGTCCAACTCGGGTCTGACCCGGTTTTTGAGGCAGGACTGGGCTACAACCCAGTCCTGCCCCCCCCCCCCCCCCCCCCCCCAGCTCCGCCTTTGCCCATAATCTATTTTGGTATTCAGTTCTTTCCTATGAATCAATGTTGTGGGTTATCTTGGATTTCCCTGGGGACAATTATATATAATCTATTCACTCTCCAAAGTTATTTTGTTAGAATACTGTTTCCTACATCACATCATTGATCCTTTAAGCACTACTGATGTTCCTGTATTTGCATATTGGATGTTTTGAATTTCGTAGGAATATGCACACAATATAAAAATGACTGGTATTTAACACAACTGGAGTGTGTAGTGCAACTGATCAATTTAGCTGACAGTGGTTTGAGCATGCCAAGTTTATCAGCAGGGTCTTGATATGTGAGTATGTTCAAGTAAACTACAACATCTATTGTCTATTCTCATTTTCTTTAAGTGTAATTGTGTTTACATATATGATATCCAACTACAATTATTACTGGTTATTTTCTTAAAAAAAGAATTCAGATTGGTTCTAGAAGATTCATTGCACACATCGCATTTTTCTCATCTCAAATTTCAAAAAATCATACATGGTTGGGTCATTCACCTTTTTATTGCCACTAATGGACATAATTCTTCTGCGTGGCTCATCTATCACACACTTAATCCACACATATATTAGCTAGCCCTATGGATATCTTGAGAAAGCAAATCAGTCCTCCCATTGGTTTATGTCAAACAATTATCTGAGTACAATTATGGTGTCTGTGATGGTACAAAAACAAAATTTTATCATAAGGCACCTACAATAAAAGACAGGGTACATACATCTATAGTTTGTCCATCTATTTGATATTGTTAAGCAATTAGTATGCATAACATCACTACTCCAATCTAGCCAACCTTGACATTGCAGTCAGTGCATAAGGTCAGGTAAAATTTTTGTAAACATGATTTATCAAGGTGAAGTTTTAGCTAGAGCGTAATTCTATCCTTGTTTTCAAGATTATTCCAAAATGGTTGACAATGGGAAATGTGTGTGCATGGAGGCTCTCTTAGTGCTAGCTGAGATAGCATGTAAGCTTGATTTGATTGATGAAGAATAAAAATTGATAAAAATTGGTAAAATTGGTGGAAAATTGATGATGCTTGAAAGATGATGACAAATTTCAGGATTATCCCTTATCCTGAATGGGAAATGAAGAGATACCTCGTTAGAAGGAGGTTCGGGTTTATCCCTTACCCTGAAAGGGAAATGAAGATTGATGATAATTATTGGAGATCATAAAAAATGATTCAGGTTTATCCCTTAACCTGAGGGGGAAAAGAATAAAGATTGATAAAATTGATGAAAATTTGATAAAGAATCAATAAAAAATGATGAAGAATAAAAATTGATAAAGATTGATGAAAGTTTCGTGAAAATTGATAAAATTAATGAAAGTTGCTAAAAATTGATAGAAATTGAAAATATTGACAAAAATTGATTAATGAAAATCGATAAAAATTGAGGAAAAAAAGTTTGCTTGATCTTGCTTGCATATGGAAATTTTGAAGGGAAGATAAATCCTCTTAACAAAAGATGCCCCAGTATAACAAGGAAGGAAGACATTGGACAAAAGAGTGATTGATCATTGTATTTGAAGGAAGCTCTTTGAGGAATACAAAGATAGAGTAGACAATTTAGGTGTAAAATTTCTTCAAATGCAGAGCATTAATAGGATCTGGCAGTTTCACCCCATCCGCATTGATCAGACGATATGAATTGCGGGGTAATGCTTCATTGACCACATACGGACCTTCCCAATTGGGTGACCATTTACCCTGCAGGCGGTGCTTGAGATGAGCTATTGATTTGAGCACTAGATCATTAACTCAAAATCTTCTCTCGATGATGGATTTGGCATAATGTCGAGCTATCCTTTGACGATAAGCTTGAGTATGTTCTGCTGCTTTGAGTCTCTTTTCATCCAGTAGGTCAAGTTATACCAATCTCTGTTGGTGATACTGACCAAGTGACAACTCTATGAGTAAAGCAAATTTGAGAGCAGACTTTTGAATGTGGAGAGGTAGCACCACCTCAGTCTCATAAACGAGCTCTGAAGGAGTAGCATTGGTCGGAGTCCGAATGGTGGTTCGGTATGCCCAAAGTGCATCATGCATTTTCTCGTGCCAATCATGATCTGTCTCCACAGTTCTTTCCAAAATGTGGATCAAAATCTTGTTGGTGGCTTCTGCCTGACCATTCCCTTGAGGATAGTAATGAGCTGAGAAATGATGGTAGATCCTGAATTTCGCACAAAAGGTTTTCATCCGCTCATTCTTGAAGTGACTGTCATTGCTCTCTGATAGGTTGCCTCAATATTCTTGAGCCCAAATGGCATGACTGTATAGCAAAATGTACCCCAAGGCGTGGTAAAAGAAGTTTTTGACTGATCACGAGCGGCTAACTTGATTTGATTGTAGCTTGAATATCCATCCATAAAGGAAAACATGGCATGGCCCGCCGTGTTGTCGATCAGAAGATCAATGTTAGAGAGCAGATAATCATCCTTTGGGGTGGCCTTGTTGATATCTCTGAAATCAATACAATTTTAGACTTTGCCATTCTTTTTGAGAACTGCTATAATGTTCGTCAAAAAGTTCGGATAATAAATGGTACGGATGAATCCTGCCTTTAACAAATCTTCAAGTCCTTCCTTGACTTGTTGCTCAACTCGAGGATCCAATTTTCTCAGTTTCTGCTTGATCGGTTTGGAATTTGGTTTAAACTTAAGGTGGTGCTCAACCAACTTGGGATCCAATCCTGGCATATCCTCAAAAGTCCAGGCAAATACTTCCTGATGCCGTTTGAGAAAATGGATGAGTCTTTTCTTCTGTAAAAACCGTAAGTTTTGCCATTTAAATTTTGGGGAAAACATGCAATTTGGACCTTAGATCCATATTTCGGATCTCGGACCCATAAATGGGTATCGATGCATAGCTTAGGGCTTTAAAAAAAATAAATAAATAAATAAATATATATATATATGTAAATTAATGTTTGTAATACAGCGAGATATGTATGGCGAACTCGCGGATCCACAGTTGGATCCATTTGGATCCAACTCGTGGACCCATTTTCGTTAAGAAATAGGCGTAGACCCAACTCGGGGTCGGTTACCGGGTCCCGGGTCCGGACCCGGGTCGCCCCTGTGTGTCGAGTAAAAAGAAAAAGGGGGCAACCCGATAAGGGTTGCCCGATTTTTCTGAAAAAGGGGAAAGTGAGAAGGGGGAGGGTTAGGGTGCTGAGAGTAAACCCTAACCCCTATCATGTGAGGGGAAAAAGGGAAAGGTGATCCGCAGCCTCCGGCGAAAGGGGAACGACCTCCACCAAATTCGGAAGGCTTCCTCCTTTAAGATGGCAGGTTGGTATCCCCTTTACCTCTCTATTTTCGCCCGAAATCTCTCTCACTCTCCTCGTTTTAGTGCGTTGCTGGAGCCACACCACCGGCAACTCCCCAACTGCGGCAGACGTACGCACCTCCCTTGGCAAGCGACGGTCCTTCCTCCTCCTCGTTGTTTCCCTACAGCCGGAGCTCGATAGTGGGGGTGGGATCGACCTCAACCGATCTCTCTCTAGTAAGCTGCATCCGATCATCCGGATTTGCGAAACAAGGTACGGGTACCTCTTTTTGTTTTCAAATGGGGCATCGGTGGAGGTTCGATTTCATGCAGCAGTCGATGGAAAATCGTGGAGAACAGTTCCACTGTTACTCCCTTGCACCTTCTGTGCTTTTGATGTATAGAAAAAAAGGAAAAGAAATTTTCAGTTGCAAGATAAGTATGCTGTTGATTGCTGGCAGCATACACAGGCCCACACTGGGCCTGTGTATATGCTGCTAAGCCCAGCCAACAAGGTCGGCTGGGCTGGGGCAGGTGGGTGTATGCTTTTGAACCCAGCCGACAGGGTCGGCTGGGCTGGGTGTTCTTCTCCCTTTCAAAAAAAAAAAAAAAAAAATATATATATATATATATATATATACATGACATTTTTGCAGGTAATGTGCGTAAATAACAGTTCTTTTAATGTTGTTCTTGTTGACAGCATACACAGGCCCATATTGGGCCTGTGTATATGCTGTTAAGCCCAGCCATCAAGGTCGGCTGGGCTGGGCAGAGTTGCAACAAAAACAAAAAAAAAAAAAATCAGTTCCTTGTCGCAGGTATGCTGTTCTTTTTGACAGCACACAGAGGCCCAAACTGGGCCTGTGCACATGCTGGTGGACCCAGCCGACAGGGTCGGCTGGGTTGGGCTGGGTGTTTTTCATCTATATAAAAAAAAAATAAAAAAAAATAATCTATAACAAAGATGCTTAAGTTGTTGGATTATGTTATGGTCAGTAAGAGAAGGATGGGATTTAAGTTATAAGCCCTTTTGGGCTGATTTGTGTTTTCATGTATCGATATGATAATCATGTTTAATCATGTTTTTTTTTAGATAACAAGTCTCAAGTTGTATTTTTCCTTATACATGAATATATCACTATGATGCATCTGTGAATCATACAATGTATGTTCCCTTTCAAACCGAATCAAGTGAACTCTCTTTGTGATCCATCCTAATCTTCCATTATGAATATAAATATTTTCTTAGCTTCTGATCTATCCTTGTTGACCCATTTTGCGTTTTCGTATATCGATATGAAATTTTATGGAAAAACATTCGGATTTATCATGCTGTTAGGCATTCTTATTTTAATTTGAATGGTTGGAAAATATTGATATTGTTTAAATGAATTGGCATCAGATTTATCATGCTGTTAGGCATTCTTATTTTAATTTGAATGGTTAGAATGAGATGATGATTCATCCATGGTTTAATTCTGATATGTCTTAGAAATTAAAGATGGTATTGAAATTGTGATCCCTATATTAGTATTCCGGTGATCAAAATGAATCATCGAGGGTTTGGTAAACCCGAGTTGTGAGAATATCTTCCCTTACTCATTTCAATGCATTTCAAAGATCATGCTTCATAAAATATTTCAGCTTTATTGCACTGTTCTATATGTTTCCACAGGCCGGAGTCCTGTGATGGCTCTCGCGAGGTAGATGTGAGCTTTTATCTTTCCTTTTGCATATTATGTTGCAAAACTTAAGAAATTAAATTTTAAATAAAAGAAATAATAAAGCACAGTGTAATATACCTTCTGGGATCACCCATCTGGAGAATGGGGATCTTAGAAATCCGGTCTTGGGGAGACTGTGAGGATACAAAACTCCGTGTGCTTAATTTTGGTCCCCTGAACCCGATATTGAGGTTCCTTCTCCTGGCCACGGTTTTAGGGAGAGTCCGCCACTTTACCCGGGAGTGGTGTGTTTGACACAGCTGTTGTTTTTGGTACCAAGGAAGTGGCACTTGTGGGCGTGGGGTGTCCCTTGTGTCCCCGACATTAGATGTGGAGGTCTAATGTTCCGAAGGTGATTCGGTCGAGGGTTAAGTTGGAACCCAGTAATAAACTATAAATTGTGTGCTAAGCTACCCTGGGAACCTAACTTAACCTCGGGGTCTGTACCCGTTTGGTGTATCCGCGGGCAACGGTAATTAAAAAGAGAAACTTAAAGTTGTATGCATTTAATAGGGCATGCATAAGGAAACAAGAGACTTAAATGAAAGATAATAAAATGATTCATGCATTGCATAAAAGACATGCATTTTTCCTGTTATGCATTAGATTATGCATACTTTAATGGTTTCCTTACTCAGTACATGAGGGTATGAGGGTAAGTGTTGAATGTTTAATTCTTGTTGCATGCTGAAATTTTAGTAGATGCTGCTGCTTTACTGTCCTTGCATGCTTAGCAATTATGATTGTTGCATGAATAAATTCTCAGTTGCTATAAACTGTCTTGTATGCAATTCCATTAATTGTTACATGATATCTCATCTTCATTCTTTATCTCACTTGTTTCATTAAGAAGTAGCTGTGCTCAGGATTTCGATTCTGACACCCTACTTCGTTGGTTTTTCGCAGAAACAGGTGATCAGTGAAGTCGACAGCTACTGCGAGGGCGCGAGAGTCACAACGAGTTTTGACAGTCTTCTTTGTGGACAGAGTGGCTCTTCGTTTTGTTTTTTTTTTTAATCTAGTGTTATTGTTATTTGCTTATTGTCATCAGTAGTTACTTGAGTCAGACACTTTATTTTTGAGATTAATTTTTAATTCATGAATAAAGGTAATGGTTAGTTATGGATGTTAATTGCAAGTTCCTTTGTGGGTTGTGGCTATCCAGTTGGAATTGGAACTGTGAGGACCCCGGGTCTCTGGGAAGTTTTCCGCACTGTTTTAGAAAAAAAAAAAATCCGCATTTTCAAAAGGGATGAGTTGGGGTCGTTACAGGTTTGGTATCAAAGCCACCACAAATACTTGCAATTTTATCGTCTTTTAATGTTTAATTCTCATAATTGGTATGTGAGCCCTGTCCTGAAGCGTCAACAAGTTGTGACTCGTCCTCCAGAGCAGTCTTCTTCACTGGTATGTTGCTTAATACTTTTGCTTACTTTATATAAGTCCTATGTGATTATGTTACTTAAAATTTAATGTTCTTTGGTGTGAATTAAAAGTCTGATATGATTCGGGAACGAATATTGTTCATGATCAACCCTAAAGGAGTAGTGTCAATAATAGTCTAATTGGAAAAAAGGTGGTGCATTGTAGATGTCGCACTATACCCGTAGAGGCGCTTCGTCTTCTACTGCTGCTCCCACGAACTGGCAGGAGGAAAGAGATTTCATGATGGAGACCATCCATACCCTAACAGAGACTATGGCAGCACAAGCTGCACAAACGGCTCAAGCAGCACAGGCTGCACAGGCAGCTGCACAGGCAGCCGTGCAGGCAGCGACTCGTGACCCTCCAGTCAACATCGTTTCCAACGCAGGTGGCGTTTCGTTCGAGAGGTTTCTGAAGTTGGACCCGCCTTCCTTTTCAGGAAAGGCAGACCCGGAGGCTGCCGAGAGATGGGTCGAGGAGATTGAGAGGGTGTTTGACGTCTTACTTGTCCCTGAGGAGAGAAAGACACCCTTTGGCACGTACCGCTTAAAGGGCGATGCCATGAACTGGTGGGACACCCTGCGAAGGGTGAAATTTGCTGATTGGGATGAGATTCCTTGGGAGACGTTCGGGGAGGAGTTTCTGGACGCCTACTTTCCCCCTTACGCCGAGGAGCAGATGCAACAAAGGTTCCTCGATCTGACTCAGGGGACCATGAGTCTAGTGGAATACACTACTAAGTTCCGGAGTCTTGAGAAGTATAGCCCAAACCTCTTCAAGAATGAGAAGGCAAGGGCGGCTAGATTCGTGCGTGGACTGAAGGACGGGTTACGGACTCGTGTGCTCGGGGGTCGTCCTTCTACCCTGGCCGAGGCGATCGAGTCGGCCACCGTACTGACCGAGGACTGGGAACGATCCAAAGGTGGTTTTCAGAAGAAGGGTGGCAGCGGAGGAGGTTCTTCAGGCGGGACCAGGAAGAATCCTCCAACAGGAGGGGGAGTGCAGAACGGGAAGAAGCAGCGGGCCTGGGACGGGCGACAGCAGGGCGCGCAACAGGGCCGACCTCAGCCGCGAAGGCAACAAGGGAAGGCCCAACCGGCATGTCGCAGATGTGGCAAGAATCATCAATTAGGTTTTTGCCCATCGTTTAAGGGAGTATGCTACCAGTGCCAACAGCCAGGGCATATTGCCCCCTTCTGTCCGAACAAGCCTGCGGTTCCGGGTGGACAGCCGCAACAACCACAGCAGCAGAGGCATCAACAGCAGCAGGGTCAGCGCAAGACCAATGGACGGGTCTACGCAGCGACAACAACCTCCCAGGATGATCAGGCTGATCTGATCGAAGGTATATTCTTAGTCGCCGAACACTTTGCACGTGTTATGTTTGATTCGGGTGCAACACACGGCTTTATTTCCTCTTCGTTTGCAAAGTTGCTTGATTTGGTTCCATCTAGCCTCGAAAGGGCTCTTGATGTGATGTCACCTATGGGTGCATCCTCTTCCTGCGGGAAGTATTTTCCGTCCATAGGCGTGGTGATAGAAGGCCATGAGTTGTCGGCCGATTTGGTCATTTTGGATATGACATTCTATGATGTCATCTTGGGCATGGACTGGTTGTCCAAGCATAATGCGACCCTCCAGTATCGAGGCAGGAAGGTAATCTTGGAGCACCCCAATTTGTCGGCATTGTTGTGCCATTCGACAAGACCAACCGGTGGGGTGAAGATCGTGTCAGCTTTGAAGGTCTCCAAGTACCACAAGAAGGGTTGCATGGTATTCTTGGCCAGTGTTTCTGCTCAAGACAGTCAGGCGCCGTCCTTGGAGCAGTTAGACGTTGTCCGCGAATTCCCGGATGTTTTTCCCGAGGATTTGTCGGGTTTGCCTCCGCATCGAGAAATTGAGTTCTCGATCGAGCTAGTGCCTGGTACAGCACCAGTTTCTCGCGCTCCGTATCGCATGGCACCTGCTGAGTTAGGGGAACTGAAAAAGCAGTTGCAGGAGCTTCTTGACAAAGGATTTATTAGACCGAGTGTATCCCCTTGGGGTGCCCCGGTCCTCTTTGTTAAGAAGAAGGATGGTTCAATGCGACTCTGTATTGACTACCGCATGTTGAATCAAGTAACGGTGAAAAACAAATATCCTTTGCCTAGGATCGATGATTTGTTTGATCAGTTGAGAAGGGCCAAGGTGTTCTCGAAAATCGATCTTCGTTCAGGATATCATCAGTTGAGGATTAAAACCGAAGATATTCCTAAGACAGCGTTCAGGTCCAGATATGGGCATTATGAATTTCTAGTGATGTCTTTTGGACTTACAAATGCCCCTGCGGCATTTATGGATCTGATGAACCGGGTTTTCAAGTTGTGGCTGGATTCTTTTGTCATCGTGTTCATAGATGACATTCTGATATATTCGAAGAGTGTGGAAGATCACCGAGAGCATTTGCGACTCGTGCTGCAGACACTGAGAGAACATCAGCTTTATGCTAAATTCTCAAAGTGTGAGTTTTGGATCGATAGGGTGATGTTTCTTGGTCACGTGATATCCGAGAGAGGTGTAGAGGTTGATCCAGCAAAGGTGGAAGCCGTTTTGTCATGGGAACAACCGAAGACGGTGACAGACATTAGGAGTTTCTTGGGATTGGCGGGTTATTATCGTCGATTCATTCAAGATTTCTCGCGTATAGCGGCTCCGATGACTCGGTTGTTGCAGAAAGGAGTGAAGTTCGAATGGTCCTCTCGCTGCAAAGACAGTTTCCAAGAGTTAAAAAAACGGTTGACCACAGCGCCGGTGTTGACATTGCCTTCCGGGGCGGGTGGTTTTGTGGTATATAGTGATGCGTCAGGGACCGGACTGGGTTGTGTCCTTATGCAACATGGAAAGGTCATAGCATACGCTTCCCGACAGCTAAAGGTGCATGAGAAGAATTATCCCACACACGACTTGGAGTTAGCGGCAGTAGTTTATGCGTTGAAGATGTGGCGCCACTACCTTTATGGGGAAACGTTTGAGGTCATGTCTGACCACAGGAGCCTCAAATATATCTTCACTCAGAGGGACTTGAATTTGAGGCAACGTAGGTGGTTGGAATTCCTAAAGGATTACGACTTCTCCATCGCTTACCATCCGGGTAAGGCGAATGTGGTGGCTGATGCGCTTAGTAGAAAGGCGTCAATCACAGCAGCTAGCTTAATTGGGCGCAGTTGGAATCTAGTCGAGGAGTTCGTACAATGGCAACCTTTTTCTGACGACTCCGAACGCATCCTTTGTGCTGGGATGCAGGCCCGACCAGAGATTATAGATCGAATTGAGGAACTCCAATCAGAAGATCCGGACTTTGAAAAGTTGTGCGAAAGTGCTCAGAAGCCAGAAGCGCAGTTTCGCCGGGAAGAGGGCGGAACCATTATGTTCGGGGACCGATGGTGGGTTTCAAAAGCGTTACGGGAAGAGCTGATGAGTGAAGCTCACAAGTCAAAGTATTCCGTTCACCCTGGTTCCACCAAGATGTTCAAAGATCTTCAGAGGACGTACTGGTGGAATGGGATGAAACGGGACATCGCGGAGTTTGTATCTCGGTGTCTTACTTGCCAACAAGTGAAGATTGAACACCAGAGACCGGGTGGACTTTTGCAGCCTCTTGAGATTCCAGAATGGAAGTTGGATGATATCTCAATGGACTTCATCGTAGGGCTGCCTAAGACCCGACGACAACGAGATGCCATATGGGTGATTGTGGATCGTTTGACAAAGAGTGCTCATTTTCTTCCGATCAGGATTAGTCAAAGCTTGGAAAGCTTGGCCGATCTCTACGTAGAGGAGATTGTTAGGCTTCACGGAGTGCCTCGTTCGATAGTGTCAGATCGGGATCCGAGATTCACATCTCGATTTTGGCGCCAGCTTCAGAAATCCCTTGGCACTACCTTGAAGTTTAGTACTGCTTTTCATCCACAGACAGACGGGCAGTCGGAACGAACGATTCAAACGCTCGAGGATATGTTGAGAGCGTGCGCTTTGGATTGGGCAGGAGATTGGGACAAACATGTGAAGCTTGCATAGTTTTCTTATAACAATAGCTTTCATGCTAGTATTGGTATGGCCCCGTATGAGGCACTGTATGGCCGACCGTGTAGATCTCCGGTTTGTTGGGATGAGGTTGGAGTAAGAGCAGTAGAGTCTCCAGGAATCGTCCAACACTATGCGGATCAGGTGCGTTTAATTCGACAAAGGTTGATTGCAGCTCAAAGTAGGCAAAAAAGTTATGCCGATCAGCGGCGTAGAGAGCTCAGTTTTGAGGTAGGCGATCACGTGTTCGTTCGAATCTCGCCTACAAAAAGTGTCTTCCGGTTTGGAAAGAAAGGAAAGTTGAGTCCTAGGTACGTCGGACCTTTCGAAGTCCTTGGACGTGTCGGAGAGACGGCATATCGGGTAGCACTTCCTCCTCAGTTCTCGCAGATTCACGATGTTTTTCATGTCTCGATGTTGAGAAAGTACGTGCCTGACCCTTCACACGTAATTCATTATGAGGCGATCGAGGTACAACCTGACTTAACTACGGACGAGAAGCCGATAGAGATTGTAGAACGCCAGGAAAGGGTACTACGCAGTAGGACGATTCCATTCGTAAAGGTGCGATGGCAGCATCATGGGCTAGATGAATGCACTTGGGAGCCTGAGACAGACATGCGTCATCATTACCCTCTTTTATTTGGTACGTGCTAATTTCGGGGACGAAATTCTTTTAAGGGGGTAGGGATGTAAAAACCGTAAGTTTTGCCATTTAAATTTTGGGGAAAACATGCAATTTGGACCTTAGATCCATATTTCGGATCTCGGACCCATAAATGGGTATCGATGCATAGCTTAGGGCTTTTAAAAAAAAAAAAAAAATAAATAAATAAATAAATATATATATATATATATGTAAATTAACGTTTGTAATACAGCGAGATATGTATGGCGAACTCGCGGATCCACAGTTGGATCCATTTGGATCCAACTCGTGGACCCATTTTCGTTAAGAAATAGGCGTAGACCCAACTCGGGGTCGGTTACCGGGTCTCGGGTCGCCCCTGTGTGTCGAGTAAAAAGAAAAAGGGGGCAACCCGATAAGGGTTGCCCGATTTTTCTAAAAAAGGGGAAAGTGAGAAGGGGGAGGGTTAGGGTGCTGAGAGTAAACCCTAACCCCTATCGTGTGAGGGGAAAAAGGGAAAGGTGAGCCGCAGCCTCCGGCGAAAGGGGAACGACCTCCACCAAATTCGGAAGGCTTCCTCCTTTAAGATGGCAGGTTGGTATCCCCTTTACCTCTCTATTTTCGCCCCAAATCTCTCTCACTCTCCTCGTTTTAGTGCGTTGCTGGAGCCACACCACCGGCAACTCCCCAACTGCGGCAGACGTACGCACCTCCCTTGGCAAGCGACGGTCCTTCCTCCTCCTCGTTGTTTCCCTACAGCCGGAGCTCGATAGTGGGGGTGGGATCGACCTCAGCCGATCTCTCTCTAGTAAGCTGCATCTGATCATCCGGATTTGCGAAACAAGGTACGGGTACCTCTTTTTGTTTTCAAATGGGGCATCGGTGGAGGTTCGATTTCATGCAGCAGTCGATGGAAAATCGTGGAGAACAGTTCCACTGTTACTCCCTTGCACCTACTGTGCTTTTGATGTATAGAAAAAAAGGAAAAGAAATTTTCAGTTGCAAGATAAGTATGCTGTTGATTGCTGGCAGCATACACAGGCCCACACTGGGCCTGTGTATATGCTGCTAAGCCCAGCCAACAAGGTCGGCTGGGCTGGGGCAGGTGGGTGTATGCTTTCGAACCCAGCCGACAGGGTTGGCTGGGCTGGGTGTTCTTCTCCCTTTCAAAAAAAAAAAAAAAAAAAAAATATATATATATATATATATATATATATATATATATATATATATATATATATATACATGACATTTTTGTAGGTAATGTGCGTAAATAACAGTTCTTTTAATGTTGTTCTTGTTGACAGCATACACAGGCCCATATTGGGCCTGTGTATATGCTGTTAAGCCCAGCCATCAAGGTCGGCTGGGCTGGGCAGAGTTGCAACAAAAACAAAACAAAAAAATCAGTTCCTTGTCGCAGGTATGCTGTTCTTTTTGACAGCACACAGAGGCCCAAACTGGGCCTGTGCACATGCTGGTGGACCCAGCCGACAGGGTCGGCTGGGTTGGGCTGGGTGTTTTTCATCTATATAAAATAAAAATAAAAAAAAATAATCTATAACAAAGATGCTTAAGTTGTTGGATTATGTTATGGTCAGTAAGAGAAGGATGGGATTTAAGTTATAAGCCCTTTTGGGCTGATTTGTGTTTTCATGTATCGATATGATAATCATGTTTAATCATGTTTTTTTTTAGATAACAAGTCTCAAGTTGTATTTTTCCTTATACATGAATATATCACTATGGTGCATCTGTGAATCATACAATGTATGTTCCCTTTCAAACCGAATCAAGTGAACTCTCTTTGTGATCCATCCTAATCTTCCATTATGAATATAAATATTTTCTTAGCTTCTGATCCATCCTTGTTGACCCATTTTGCGTTTTCGTATATCGATATGAAATTTTATGGAAAAACATTCGGATTTATCATGCTGTTAGGCATTCTTATTTTAATTTGAATGGTTGGAAAATATTGATATTGTTTAAATGAATTGGCATCAGATTTATCATGCTGTTAGGCATTCTTATTTTAATTTGAATGGTTAGAATGAGATGATGATTCATCCATGGTTTAATTCTGATATGTCTTAGAAATTAAAGATGGTATTGAAATTGTGATCCCTGTATTAGTATTCCGGTGATCAAAATGAATCATCGAGGGTTTGGTAAACCCGAGTTGTGAGAATATCTTCCCTTACTCATTTCAATGCATTTCAAAGATCATGCTTCATAAAATATTTTAGCTTTATTGCACTGTTCTATATGTTTCCACAGGCCGGAGTCCTGTGATGGCTCTCGCGAGGTAGATGTGAGCTTTTATCTTTCCTTTTGCATATTATGTTGCAAAACTTAAGAAATTAAATTTTAAATAAAAGAAATAATAAAGCACAGTGTAATATACCTTCTGGGATCACCCATCTGGAGAATGGGGATCTTAGAAATCCGGTCTTGGGGAGACTGTGAGGATACAAAACTCCGTGTGCTTAATTTTGGTCCCCTGAACCCGATATTGAGGTTCCTTCTCCTGGCCACGGTTTTAGGGAGAGTCCGCCACTTTACCCGGGAGTGGTGTGTTTGACACAGCTGTTGTTTTTGGTACCAAGGAAGTGGCACTTGTGGGCGTGGGGTGTCCCTTGTGTCCCCGACATTAGATGTGGAGGTCTAATGTTCCGAAGGTGATTCGGTCGAGGGTTAAGTTGGAACCCAGTAATAAACTATAAATTGTGTGCTAAGCTACCCTGGGAACCTAACTTAACCTCGGGGTCTGTACCCGTTTGGTGTATCCGCGGGCAACGGTAATTAAAAAGAGAAACTTAAAGTTGTATGCATTTAATAGGGCATGCATAAGGAAACAAGAGACTTAAATGAAAGATAATAAAATGATTCATGCATTGCATAAAAGACATGCATTTTTCCTGTTATGCATTAGATTATGCATACTTTAATGGTTTCCTTACTCAGTACATGAGGGTATGAGGGTAAGTGTTGAATGTTTAATTCTTGTTGCATGCTGAAATTTTAGTAGATGCTGCTGCTTTACTGTCCTTGCATGCTTAGCAATTATGATTGTTGCATGAATAAATTCTCAGTTGCTATAAACTGTCTTGTATGCAATTCCATTAATTGTTACATGATATCTCATCTTCATTCTTTATCTCACTTGTTTCATTAAGAAGTAGCTGTGCTCAGGATTTCGATTCTGACACCCTACTTCGTTGGTTTTTCGCAGAAACAGGTGATCAGTGAAGTCGACAGCTACTGCGAGGGCGCGAGAGTCACAACGAGTTTTGACAGTCTTCTTTGTGGACAGAGTGGCTCTTCGTTTTGTTTTTTTTTTTAATCTAGTGTTATTGTTATTTGCTTATTGTCATCAGTAGTTACTTGAGTCAGACACTTTATTTTTGAGATTAGTTTTTAATTCATGAATAAAGGTAATGGTTAGTTATGGATGTTAATTGCAAGTTCCTTTGTGGGTTGTGGCTATCCAGTTGGAATTGGAACTGTGAGGACCCCGGGTCTCTGGGAAGTTTTCCGCACTGTTTTAGAAAAAAAAAAAATTCCGCATTTTCAAAGGGGATGAGTTGGGGTCGTTACATCTTCTCATCTGAATTGAGGTTTGAGCCAATTTTGAGGATTTTCGGATCATCTTCTGAACCAATGTTGATATGCTCTGTGGGGTTCTGAACCAAAGATGATGGTTCATCATGTTTCTAAATATGAGCAATTTCTGGCAATTCTTGAATAGCTGAGTCAAACGCTGCTGGCTCTTCTATCTGCTCTGCCATCTTGCTAACCCCTGCTCTTGTCTTTATCTTATGAATCTCGGCTGGTTTGGAGTTATTTTGAGAAAGATTATGATTGATAATGAGCCTTTTGATTGGTTTAGGAGTCATGTTTTGACAATCCTGAAAATGCAAAGAAAGAGAGATTGTGAACTCCAAAACAGATTTTGTACAAAAAGCAAAGATTGATGGTAGAAACAAAGTATGAACAAGAATGATAGGCGCCAAGATATAAAGAGAAGATCAAAATTTCATTGATTGGGTAAAAAACTGATAACAACTACTAGATATTTACAAAGGATTCGACAAAAGACATAAGAGACTAGGACTGTGTTGTCCCTATAGGATGACTAGAAGACAAGAAAGAGAAAGCAGAAAACTATGGCATTATCCTCCTCATTATGTTCCCTTGATGAACGTGGTTCCCTTGGCGGATCTCTGACCAGTGAACCCCAATCCTGAACCAGTGATATGTCGGGTGGGGATGATCGGCTCCAATCTGCCATCTTCATTCTTTCTCAGACCCCTAAAAGGTTGATAGCCATGTTTCATTAGGAGATCAAATCCTTTCTTCGTCTTTGAGAACTGAGGGAACAAAGAATGATCTTTGAAAGAACCGCAATTGAGGCACCCTTCTAGTTTGAAGAAACAAGGTCTTTGCCATTGGACCACTGCCGCAACATTCTCTATCGGTTAAACTTTTTTCAGCTTCAACATGTTCAGACTTTCACTGAGATCAATTTCATCGCTTTCCCTAATGCTAGGGATATCTGTCGTTAAAGTAGGACGGTGAACCATCTGATGTGGGAGTCTTTCCTCCTGATCTTCTCCCAAAATGGTAGTGATCATACCTCCCTTTGACCACTTGATGCATGTAAATACCCCAAATTTTCTTCATTCATTCTCAGACAATCCCCCTCGTGCAGTGCCAACCCTGTTAGGTCTGTGTAGGAGTCCAACCCCAAGTTTGTGTTAGAAAACTATCATTTTACCCACTTTTATTAGGAAAATTACCGTTTTACCCCTAGGTCATCTTAGACCCCAGTCAATCAGAGTCAACCAAGCGCATTGGTCAGTTCAGAACAGTTAGAATATTAGTCATTTCAAGCTCATCTGAGCTCACAATGAACATACCATTTTCATTTCTGATCATTCCTTCCAAAATGGGATCATTTCTTCAGAAATAAGATCATTTCTCACTCTAGTCCAAGCCAATTGTCTCTGAGTCAGTCATTCACAGTCAATCATATTCCTCGAAGTCTAGCTTGAGCTCACCAGGAGCTCAAGTGCTTCAGTTCTAGTTCAAAACCACTTCCAAGTGTCCAGGAGCCCATTTTAGCCCATTTCAGCTCATTTAGCTGAAATTGAGCATAGTCCAGTCAGTTGAGCTAGTGTTCGAGCTTCAGTTTTAGTTCATTTGAGTATTACTGATCTTTGTTCCAGCTCAAACCCAGCTCGTGTCTGTAATTCACTTCACTACAGTGACCATTTCTTTAAAAATGGCATCTTTTCTTCACAATTCAGTCTGGGAGTTCAGTCGAGTCAGTGTCTTGTCAGTCCACTTGAGTTCTGAAACTCTAAAACCCAACTCAATCCAGTTCATTTCAGTTTAATCCAGTTCAAACCCTAATTTTCAGTGTCACTCTGGCCCGACAGAGCCAAAAATCATTTCTTGAACCATTTTGCCCATTTTTATCAATTTTGTCACTTTCTGAACTAGTACAACTGTGAATCAGGGTCTAATGTCCAAAATTCTTCATTCAGGGTCCACATTTCGCATGACATTTCATATCATTTCATATCATTTCTCATCATTTCATAACATTTCATCACATTTCATTTCATTTTCGAGATCCAGAACTCCAATTTTATAAATTCCAATCCAGATTTGAATTTTAAAGTCTTCAAAAATCAATTTCAACCCCTAGGTTTCCAAAATCAACATTTTTACCCCCAGGATTCTAAATTTGGAAATATTTTCTCGAGAAAAACAATCTGAATTTCTTTCAAACTCAAATTTTCAAATTCTAAACTGGATTTGCTTTGCAACGCAATATGAAATTTTAAATTCGGAGCTCATTTCAAAAACTGCCAAAAATAGCTCATTTTGTCCAAAAATTTTCTAAAAAGACCATTTTACCCCTATGATCTTTAAAATGAATTTCAAAATTGAAAAATGGGACCACTCTGAGATGGATTATCTATTTGTATTTTCTCTTAATAAAAATAAATAAATAAACATTTTCTTTTACTATGTTTTTCTTTATTTCACTATTTTTTTATTTTATTTATTTTTATTGAAAAGTGGGACCCACAAGAAGGTCGACCCCCCTTTCCCCCTTCTTTCCTTTTCTTTCTCCCTTTCTCCTTCCTTTTCCTTCTTTTTTTCTTTCCTTTCCTCTCTTTTTCTTCTTTCTTTTCTTTCTTTCCCTTTTCCTTCTTTTTTCTTTCTTCCTTCTCTTTCCTCCCTCTCCTTCTCATTCACGTACAACCCTCTTCTCCCAGTTTTTTCTTCTCTTCTCTTCTCTTCTCCTTTCCTCTTCTTTTCTTTCATTTTCTTTTTCCCTTCCTCTTTCCTTTCTTCTTTCTTCCCTTTCTTCCTCTTTCTTTCTTTCCCTCTTACTATTCCCCATAACCACCTACGGCTGACTATCTCCCATTTTGTTCTCAATCTCTAAGTATATATCTCATTAAAACCTAAGTTTTAGGTTTTAATGAGGAACAACACTCATAAGCCTCTTTTTTTGTCTCTCTTTCTCCCCCTTTCTCTTCACCTCCTTACACAGCAACCTCCTCCACTACCATCCTACTCCAACCTTCATCACTACAGCCTCCTCTTGTTGTAACATCTCCATAGCAGCAGCTAGCCTTGCCTCCACCGGTGCTACTCCCTTCTTCAGCCACAACCATTGGCAACCTTGCTCCAGCAGGCGCACCACTGCAGCTCCAGCATCTTCGGTGCCACCCCTTCCAAGGGCTCTTCCAGCCATTGCTTCAGCATCTCCACCACAACTTCAACACCCCCAGCAGCCTCCTCTGCAATCGGTTCCAGCCACCTGCAGCAGCCATCATCAAACTCCATCTTGCTCCAGCCCTTGCTACACTCCATCAAGGTTCAGCCGTTAGCTACCATTGTCAAGACACCTCTAGCCGATCCAAGCAACGGTAACACCCCTTTCTCACATTCTCTTTTCTTACATTTTTCTTATTCCTATGAACTCACCATGTAAATACAGTTTAAAATTGGATTTACATGGTTGGAAACCCACGTTGCATGGGTTTATAAGAGGGTGACTCTAATCAAGACTATAAAAGGGAGGATCCATCCGATGCATGGATCGAATCCTCCTCTTTTATAGCCACATTAAAAAGCATGGCTCATACCCTCTGATTACCTTTGATTTCTTTGTTTTCATGTAGATCTTAGGCATAATATCTAGATTATTTCTTCTTATTATTTTTCTTTTCATTGATTTCATTAGAATATGCCTAGTTAATCTAGAGGTTTAATTCATATGCTCAGTCCAATCATTGTTTAATGTCTAATTTTTCATTAATAAATCTTGGAAAATTCATTCATGAATGCCTTTTTTTGTCTGAAATTCCTTGCCAAAAACTGGATCCAATTGGGTTTCGAAACCCCATAAAACCAATCAAACCCAAAATTGGGTTTTGAACCCCCTAGAAAATCCAAAGTATATTTTAGCAGAATTGAGGACCCAAAATCTCCCCCATGGAAGATCCGAATCCTCCTCTAAAACTTACAGTAGATTCATGGTGGAATATACTATTTTAATGTATTTTTTAGGATTTTTATAAATAGATCTGATCTCTGTCAAAAATCTGATCCTCTACCCTTCTGTAAAAATCTTACTTTTTGCCTGTCAGGGCCTAGACTGACTCTAATCCGCTGTGATGCTTCAATCTGTAGGTTGGATGTTAAAACTTTTAACACAGGAATTGCTTCTCATCATTCCTTCCATCATTCTCCAAAATTTGATAATTTTGTGATCATCCTAGGTATTTTTCCCAAAATTAAATTCCCTGTCTGTCAAATTCCAGTGTCTGAGAATCACAAAGATCTAGATCTCTGATAATCCTCTGCTCTTTTCCAAACCGTTCTTCTAATCCCAAAACTGTAAAAAGAGGAAGTTTTTCTCTGTTTGTCAGGGACATTATCCCAAAATTTCTGTCATTTTCTATACTGTTTGCTATTTTTCTCATAATTTTTTCTGAAACTTGTCAGTCTGTCCTAAATCCTAGAGTCGCCGAATTCTGATCTGACTTTTCGAAGCTGTCAAACTCTGACCATAGGTCAAAACCAGAATCTATAAAAGGAAAAAATCTTTGCCTAACTATCCTCTGTCATCCCATAAAATTTGGATTTTTTTTATGGTAGTTTAGTACCCGAAATTCAGTTTAGAGTTAGAATTTTAGGCAAAATCTTGATTTTTAGGAATTTAGTTAATTTCTATATTAAAAAATATCAAAAATATATATTTTCGAGTTCCATTCTGTTTATACAGTTAGTCTAGGTTTTCGTGCTAAATTTGGCTTAATTCCGGGTTTATTTACCTTATGTGTTAGTTTAATTTTAAATTTAGAGGCGAAAATCAAGTTAAATTTGCTAATTTGTGATATTTTTGCCATTTTAGGATTTTTATCATGTGAATAAGCATATAGTATCATAATAGGGTTAATTTCAATATCCTTTGCATTTCATATTTCAAATTTTTGCAAAATTTATTTGAGAAAACCTTGGTTTCAAGGCCATAGTCTTGTTATCAAAAGCATTTTGGTCATTTTGACCTCAATTTCGAAATTCCATTCTTTAATTCTCTAAATTTTCATGCATATCATCATATTACATCATATTGTGTTTCATTTTATTTCATTTGATTTTCAAATTTCTAAATTTTATAAAAATTCTTTTAGAAAACCCTCATTTCAAGGTCACCAGGGGTATTTTGGTGATTTTTACTCCAATTTCGAATTTCCAAGTTTATTTTCAAATTTGATTACTTATTTCTCTTGTTTATATCAAAGGGGGTATGATTTGGGTTTATATCTGGATAATATCTGACAATTTTTAATATTTTTGGATAAATCCAGATAAACCTACATTTCTGTGTTAACATGTTGTCTAGTTTTGCAGGAACATTCAAGAAGAAGATTTGGTTATTTTATTTATTTTCTTCTGTTCAATTCAATGTAATATCAAAATTATAATATTTGGAATAAGATTTACATTTTCTACTTAGAATAGGACTACATTGCATATAGTTTAATTTATGCAAATTTCAATATCTGATGTATCATTCATGCACATTTTTTCAAATCTACTTTGGTTGACACGAATGACACATGCACAAGCTCTTAGGAAGTTGACAAACTTGGTGGAATTCATATTTTTGGCCATAGTCAAAATACGAATAAAACCCAGATTTGTGATCTTCGTATTAGCCATATTCATCCTACACTCTTAGGCTAACCTAAAAAATGCACTGCATTTCTCAAAATTTCAAAAGAATTTTCTCGATTCCTCAAAGCATTATCTTTCAAATTCATATTCATTCATTCAATTTGCATCATTTTTTAAATAATTTCCCAATTCCATTTCAGAGAAATCGATTTTGTCAAGATTTTCCAAGTCTTTCTCAGGAATTGATTTTCTCAAAAACTCTGAGTTTTCAAATGGTATTTCAAAGTATTTCCCAAGTTTAAATCATGATTTCCCAAGGTTTCTACATTCTCAATTTCATTTTCAAATCCCAAAATCGATTTTTTCAAAGTCCTTGAATTACTTATGAAATTGATTTTTCTCATAATTCTCAAATCCATTTTAGAAATTGATTTTCTCAGAAAAGCAATCCAAATCTCAAAATCATTTTTCTCAAAGTTCAAGTTTTTCTGAGAATCCATTTTCCATTTCAAAAGTCATTTTCCAATGCAATTCCTCATTGCCAATAAAATTCCTGATTTTCCCAAAATCATCACTTTTCCCAAGTAGTTCCAAGCATATTTCAGTTTTCCCAGCAAACATCATATTATTCAAACTTGCATATTTTTCAAAATTCCATAGCACATGCCTGATTCTTTATGCATTCTAGGAAAATAGAACATGGTTTAGATATTTGAGTGAAGTTAAAGCGCACAATTGATCCTTGGTCCGATTACCCCTAGAAAAGGCGCCAGGAACGGTCGAACCTCATACCCACAGGCGGATCCCATTCCACATAATTTTCCCAAAAATTTTCAAAACAGAGGCGAGTAATTTTCAAAAACCATTTTCAAAACTTTGGTCGAGTTTGACTCGCAAAATCGTTTCTCTCTCTCGTAGAGGGAGGAGAAAAATTTTGCGATGATAACAGGTTTGGCGACCATGATGGGACCTGTCTTCGTCTGATCAACTGTGTGCTTTGACTTAGCTCAATTATCAAAATCGTGTTCTATGAACTGTCAGCTTTTATTTTCTGTTATCATGTGAACCTAGGAGCATAGACTTGAACCCAACTGACATGGATTGCATATAGACTAGGCATGGTTTGGTAGGACCATATTGAGTAGGAAATTTTCATGCTCACATAGACTTAGGTCTAATACAACACTCCTCAATCTAGGATTTGCTTGAGAACAATGTTTGCTTCTTCAAAATTTTCAAAATCTCTATCTCTTTAGGTTTTAAATCCCTCTGTTTATTTGCATGTGCTTATATTTTAGAAACCATCCTACCTATATCTACCCGGTCTGCACGTTGTTGGGCTCTCTTTCAGAACCATAGTTCGGGACAGCCTCACAACTGGGCCACTTATTTGAGATAACGTCTCTCTGCCACGTACCAAGGGCCATAGTCTAACGTATATCAGCAGGCGCTCAAGGATGTTGGAAAAACACAAGTCTAGAACCGAAGATGAATTTTATGCCACGTACTTCAGGTTTCAACTCGAGTATATCGACATAACATGATTGGACACAACTGATCTAAGCTTTGAGTCAGGATTAGGGTCCTACAACCATTTTCAAAATTGATGCATTTAGAGTCAGTTTCTTAGGGGATGCTGTATGTGCATAATTGTTTGTGCATCATGTGATTGAATGCCTTCTTTTATTTTCCTTTTACATCATTTTCCAAATTTCATCTATTTTTCCAACAGTTTTATCAAAACCCTGGACGATTTTCAAAAACCTCATATTTTTCTCTCAAAAGTCCAGGCGATTTCCCTTTTCCCTACCTTTCCTCTGGATCTCGAATTTCCAGCCTTATCCTGCCTGCAATTTTTCAAATGTTCAAATTTTGTCTTCCAAATTCTATCCAAAATTTCTATCTCTTTCATCATCCTCAATATTGTGATCATCACAAAATTTTTCCTATCCTCTTGTGGTTTCTCTCTCTTCCTTCTCTTTTCCTTTTCTAACATTCATTTTCTTCCTTTTTGAAGGGAGAAAAAATAAAAGACAGAAAAGAAAGAGAGAAGAGAAAAGAAAGAAAGAAAGACAGAAGAGGAACTATTTTGCGCGGTCTCACTTGACCTTAATTTGAAAATATTTAGAAATTTAACTTGCCTCCGTTTTGAAAATTTGCGAGAAAAATGGAGAGACGGGATTCGCTCGTCGGTACGAGGTTCGACCGTTCCTGGCGCCTTTACCAGGGGTAATCGAACCAAAGATCGAATCTATGGCTTTTGCTTTGCCTAAATATAATCTAAGAATTTATTCTAACTCTAAATGCACAAAGAATCATACTTGTGCCATGCAAAGATGTATGTTTCTTTTGAAAAGATGTTTTGAAAATTTCCAAGTGTTCTGAGATGAACTTGGTAAGGGAGTGAAGAAATGATTGAATCTAACTTTAGAACTTGAGATAGATCAGAGAAGTTCTAAGTCTTTGGAAGAATAAATCTTGACTTTGGGAAGAGAATAATTTAAAGTCGAGATAAAGGGGAAGGAAAGGAATTTTTTTCAAGATTTTTGAACTTGGATTTAGGAAAAAAAAAGATAAGATAAAAAGTGGAATTGAATTTAAGATTTGAAATTTGGAATGGATCGGAGAAATCCAAATGGTATGGAAATGAATTTAAGAAATCTAGACATGATTTGTAAAGGGATCCGAAAATGAACTGAAATTGGATTTGAAATCTGGAATTCGAATTCGAAGTTTGGATCTTTAAGATGGATTTATATCTGAAGTCTAAGATCCAAAGTAGAATTGGATTGTGGATCCTGAAAATGGATTTGGATCTGAAGTTTGAGATCCAAAGTGGAAGTGGATTCTGGATCCTAAAATGGATTTGAATCTGAAGTCTAAGATCCAAAAGTAGAATTGAATTTTGGATCCTAAAGTAGATTTGGATCTGAAGTCTGAGATCCAAAAGTGGAATTGGACTTTGGACGTTAAGATGGATTGCGGATCTGAAGTCTGAGATCCAATGTAGAATTGGACTCTGGATCCTAAAAGGGAATTGGATCTGAAATCTGAGATCTGATATGAATGTCGAATCCTGGATCCTAGAATGGGTTTTTGGATCTGAATTTGAGATCCAAAAGTGGAGATTTGTACTTGAAAATTTGGATCCAAGTTGGATTTAGGATCTAACTTTGGATTTGGAATTTCAAAATTTGATTTGAGAGTTTTGAACTTTGAATATGAATTTCAAAGTCAAATTGGACTTTGAATTTGAAGTTTGAATCTGGAATTTAGAAGATGAATAAAGAATTTCTAAGTTTGAATTGAATTTGGAAAAATGAATTTTAGAATTTGAATCTTGAATATACAAATGAATTTTAAAGTTAAATTGGACTTTGAATTTGAGATAGAATTTGGAATTTGAAATACAAGATGATTCTGAAGTTTCAAAGTCAAATGGGACCTTGAAATTGAATTCTTGAATCTTTTTGAGAAATAGATTTGAATTTGAATTTATGAATAGGGTTTGATCTGAGAAATGAAGAAAAGAATCACTTAGATTTATGAAAAAGAATTTTGAAAATATGATGCAATTCTATCCTAAATGATGAATGAATTTAAAGAATTTTGAAATTGGGTTTTGAAAAGCTATTTCATTCTTTAAGTGAATTTAAAATAAGATTGAAGATATAATACATCCTTGACTATGGTCATTGAATGTATTGTATAATAATCTATATTTAAATTCAGGTGAAGAATAAAACACATTTGTGCTTTTATAGAATTTAAAATGAAATTAACTCTCAACATACCCTAACTATGGCCATTGGTATGTATTTCGAGTTAATTTTAAGTTAAATTCTGATAAAAGAAAAAAATATTTAAGGAAAGTATGATGAATTTTGAAAACGGATCCAGTGTGGGTCCAATGTTATTTCGTAAAAGTTAAAAATCCTAAGTTTTGTCCACACCCTGACTATGGCCATTGATGTGGATCATCAACTTAGGATCAATTACCTTTTACGAAAATGGTGCACGTGTCATTCGTGTTTCACCATTGTGAGAATTTGAAAAATAAAAAAATAAAAAATAAAAATGTATGAACACAAGCAATTCATGATATTTACAATGTTCGTCCATTCTATCTAAAACAAGGAAATGTAAATTTCTCATTTATACCTAATTTATTATATTTTGCAAATAAAATTTCTAGTCAAAAAGAAAAATTCAAACTTCTTATATCTTCCTACAAAATAAAGTCAGCATGGGACATATATAATAAGCAGGTGTTACATTAAGAATTGATATATATCTACGTAGGCAATGTATGTATATACATATATACATATATATACATATATACGTAGATATAGGTATATACGTATATCTATATATATACTCATATATACATGTATGGAGATATATATATATATATACGTATATAAAAATGTATGTATATGGAGAGAGAGTGGGAGAGAGAGAGAGAGAGAGAGAAGCACATGCATGCTCACAGTAATGTATTATAACTAGATGCCAGCATGCAGTTAATTGTGTTATTTAGTTTTCTTACCTAAAAGGGAAGGCACTTATTTGTAACCCTGCCACTAGCATCACCCTAGGTTATGAGTCACATAGACCATAAATTGTGTAGCATTTTAGGCAAAAAATTCTTTTCAAGGAAAAGCACAAGTTTCAGATATGCTACCTTAGATCTTTCTCCATAGCAGTACAAATTTCTTTTGCAGCTAATTGAAGAACAATATGTGCCAAAAATAAGCTCCTATGACAACAATTAATTTGGAGGTAACCAGCAAGAGCTATTGCAATTACAGAGGAAACACTAATCATGATACAATGAACAAGGTGAACTAATTCAGGAGAGCTTGTACAGTGATAGAATTTCTGGGTATATACATAATACAGCTACAACTTATGGTATGGACATTTTTCTGGAGTTCTTGCTAAGAATCATATATGGTGGTGATAAAAAAAAAAGAATATGAAATACTTGAGATACACATATTTCAAGGCATCATATAAGTAGAATCCAGATGACCAATATCAAACAGCTGGTGTGATCTTTAATCAAGAATAACACATTGACGAGCATAGATTTACGCAATTGACTTGGACAAACTATCTGAGAATGGGGACAATCCAGTTCTTGCTGAGCCACAACTCAATGGATGATGGGATCTCCATTGACAAAATGACCACAAAATCTGATGTTATGAAATAATTTCTAAGATACAATTAGTTTCAAAGCTGTGTGACTTCCGCAAGGCACCAGACCAGAAAACACGATGTTATCCTTACAGAGTAGAAAGAACAAGTTTACACAAGGATACAATCATATAACTATTAAAACCACACAAACTATACTTACTCTTATGGTTGGGCAAATGCAATAGTCAAAGTCTATTTAACAAAATATACAGTGTAATAGTAGTTCAAATCTAAGATTGGTCATATTTGTGCTAAAGATGTCATACCTGGGATTTTTGTCAGGGGAACAACATCATGTGAAAGTTTGCAGTCATTACCCTTGGATTCAGAGGATAGCGAGATCTAGAGAGGTGATCTCTCTGTTGGCTGAATGGCATAGGTGGCTAAACCTTGTGATTGCAGTATTGGCACCAGCAATTCTTAGCAAAATTTTGAATCAATGACAGCACAATGGAGCTTTGGCAAATAAGGAGCGATTCTTGGTGCTGGGATGGAACACTCTGGTAGCTGCTGTAGGCGTAGGAAGTTGATGGACAGGGTGAATGTATGCCCTTTATCCTGTAAAGGTTTTAGCCTGTCTTCGGTCCTGTCTTGTGTATAAGCTCAAACAGTCTAGGCTCTGGCATGTTCAACTGTGCAGCCCTTCAGCATCAAAATTTCAGTTCACAGACTGTGGACAATGATGAATCATAAGCAACTTTTATTGAGGATAACAGAAGTAGGTGGGACCATAGCCAAGAGAAAAGCAATCATTGATAGCATATCATATCAGCAGAAAAAGGAAGCATTCTTATGGCTTCTCGATTGTAACTGTGCAACCAATCTCGGTCTTAAAAATTCCTCAGAAAGGGAACTCCTCTCAATATATCTACATGTTGGGTTTTCCCAGAAAAATCTTGGCAAAAACTAGCAGAAATAACAAGAAAATTATGTACAAAGGAAAAAGTATTCTAACTGATTGTTTAAATCTTAGAGCTACATATGCTGAAATGAAAGTGTTTATCGAATATCAGAATATTAACATGAGATATAAAAAAAAATATATGAGGTTTGACTTTTCACCATAATCAGAAAAATATTTAGCTCCTCTTGCGAAATCCCCAAACCAAGTTATCAGCAGAAATTGATGTGATTTCCTTGTCGGAAGGCCTCAGCTGCACCGATGTTTGAGTCAGGAATGACAGGAATCACCTATTTCGTTGAATCCTTCATAAATGCAGGCCAGTTTTCAACTAAACCATTCAATCCTCCACAAACATTCTATCATGCCCAAGTCTCAACCAATCCTCCAAAAGCTTGTATGCTGACCCGAGCTCTCTTCCATAACGTTATCCGGTTTGTTGCTTATATCAGAAATAATTGCTAAATCGAATGATGAAACGGTGCTGCATAAACCTGCTACAGCCTTGTATAAACCAAAGAGGTTGCTACACAAGCAACCTTATCGATGCAGAAGTTAAATGCACCGTTGAAGAGATGATATAATGATGTTGCACATATTTTGAAACAGGAGATGAAGGAGGGACGTTATGAACAGAGGCCTTCAGACAATCATGATAAACATTAAACACAAAACTAAAACAAATAGAGAACAAAAGACTCAAACAGTAAAGAAATAGCTCAAGAGTGATGCAGATTCCCTCTTTTCCTCACAATCGTGTTCTGTTGAACAATAACAGACAACCTAAGATATATTATAAACAGTTAAGTCATTGACAATTGGATTGCGATCCTACAAGCCCTGAACTAGAATATATGCTTATACAAAGTAATAGTTGTTCAATGAGGCTTCTCCTTGTGGGGCAAGCATGGAGATTTGATTCCCTTTGTGTTCACCATTCCCTCAGCAATAAAAGGAGGGAAAATAGAACCATCCAGACCCTTATAATCTAAAAAAAATTGAAACATAACAAAACTGGAAGCCAGTAGAGAATATACCAGTAACTCTGTACAATGTTAAGGATGCAGACATGGTGGCATGAGTGGCAAGTTTATCTTATGCTGAAGAACAAGATGCACCTGATCTCCACACTCCCAGAAAGATCAGGGCACTGTTTCACTTCGGTGAGTAATTCTTTTTTTTTTTGGATTTAATGGGGAAACATCAAGGCAGAAGATTATTCGGCAAAAGATCAAGGAAAAACGAGGAATCATGGAAAATCAAAAGAAAAATTCAGAAGATAAAAATTATAGAGAAGGAAATGTATGTCAGATACAAACCAAAATGCTAATAATAAAAAAAATATAGACTATAGACTATAGACTAAATCGTAACATTAAACCAAATACAGAGATTACAGGAAGGATAAAAAAGAATCTAATGGATTCTCTGAAATGCCGCTCTGCACCCTATGATTCATCGGCAAGCATGTATTCAATGTCTGGATCCGAATACTAACAGCCAAATATATCCAGAGAGAACACCAATGGCGAGAAAGAGGAAGAGAAGAACGCACGGATGCAATAATTTCAGCATGATTAAGACACTCTCCGATGTGGGAGAATTAAAATGTAGAAACTAACTAAAGTAAATAGCGAAAGAAGCAGACCATTGGATGATGGAATCGAAAACAAGAAAATCGTATACACCCAAGAAAAAAAAATTCAATAAACAAAAGTGGAGATGTAGGAATAAGCATTCCATTACTGTTGCATAGGGGAGGGGTTGATGTTGCTACAAGCGAATCAACCCCTCTATGGTGCGTTTAATAAGATGAAAAAGCAAGAGGAAAACGAAAAAAATAATGTAATACGATACCTACTGAGGATTGAAAACCAGAGAGGGGAAGACTTTTACCTGGTTTTGCAAGGTTTTGCAAGGTTTTTGAAAGGTGGTCCCATGAAGGAGAAGAGGAGATCACACAGAGGTGAAGAAGCAATCTGCTGCTGGAAGAAGAGGGTACGGGAGTGAAACGCGGTCTCGATGGGTTTCGATTTAGGATGGAGTAACGCCACCTGTGGGCTGTAGCTTTGCAGGAGGGCTTGATCCTCTCCGATTTGCAGATATTCTGAAGGGAGGAGAAGGAAGAGTGATCGAAGGGAAGATGCAGGGGTGATAACGGATGCCTCTAGGGTTCTCTGTGTGTCTTATTTTAAAGGGGAAGAAGGAGGATGTGGTTGGGGGTTTGTTGCAGATGGACAGAGATCGGGAGATGGGAGGTTCGGTTGGTGATGGGCGGCTTGGGTGAGGCCTCTAGAGGGTTTGAGGAGAGGAGCCATGGAGGAGTGCGGCTGAGGGTTTTTGAGAGTGAAAGAGAGGGGCGTGAGAGAGGCGTTGTCTTCCTCATTTGAAAACCCTAAAAAGAGAATTTTGCCACACCCCCCGTTAGTTTCAAGATTTTGCCGATAGGGGCTTCCCAACAAACTTTTTAAAAAAAAACAAAAGGGGGTTTTTCAAAAACTATTTTTTTTTATTTCTTTTCTACTTGTATTTTCCAATTTTTGTATTTTTTTGAAATAAAATCTTAAAGTTTTACGGGAAAACAAAGATTAAACACTAATTTTTTGTATTTTTCTGAGAAATATTTACAAAAGTAATTTTCTGAGAATTTTCGACCATTTCGGGGAAATTTCTTCAGAAGAATGGGTTTGGACCCGAGTTTTGAGAAAATGTTCGAGTCTTGGAACTTGAATCAAGAAATACAACGCAATAGATCCAAGCGGATGCCGGATGGACTGTCCGAGCTATTTAAAAACTTTTTTTGGTATTTTCTGTAATTTTAATTTAAAATTTGGACGATGAGACTCGAATTTGGATCCGGACAATGGATCCAGATCCGAAATCAATTTAAATATATAAAATAAACTTAATTTCAGTAAAATTTGAGAAATGAACTGGAATTTAGATTTAAAAATGACTCATTTGCTCAAAAATGAATTTAGGGGCAAGAAGGGAATATTTGAAAGATTTTAAAAAATTTGGGGTGTTCACAAATATCTCCTTCATCATTTACCTTTCTCCCCAAAAAATCCTTCAATCTAAACCATCCCTTTATCCTACAAAGAATTTTGGCATTGTGGAATGGTTCAGACCAGATCCGAGAAGAAAACAGCGTTGCGTCAACACCCAAGTAGTGGCGCGAGCAAGAAATGGATTCACCGTGATCTGCCAAAAAACAAAATTAATAAGTCAATGATAATGTTGATCCTCATATGTATTTCATGTTTCAAAAGATGATGAATAAGATGATGACAGAGCAAGCATGGGCCAGTTTCGGCAAGATCTCTACCAAGAAAAAGATCAAGGGCCGAACATTGAAGAAACAACTGAAGATATCCAAGAAGCGTATCCAACATGAGGATACATCTGATGAGGCAGAGTCAGTAGGTGACACCGATGAAGAGTGTGAGGCTCAACAAGCTTTTCAGAAGATGACTCAGGGGCAGGGGTCTGCCAATACGCTAAAAGATCAGTCTGCTAATGACTCTGACCAATCATAACTCAAAGACGTGGTCAAAATGGTTGAGGATCTGCAAGCCCGTGACAAGGGAAAAAGGATTTTCACAAGCAAAGATTTCTGTGATGATTTAGACGGGGATGACAGTCTAGAGGTTCTCCCCAAAAAATTTATCAAATTTGATGGGACTGGTGATCCCAAGGCTCACCTGGTTATGTTCTTTGCGGAATGCAATCAATTCAAGCGAGACAATCGAGCTCTCTTTCTTTGTTTCCCTCACAGTTTGGAGGGAGCGACTGCTAAATGGTACTCAGAACATATCAATTCAATCGAGCTACAAGAGTTTGATAAGGTGGTCAATCTGATCATTGAACGATTCCTTTTCAACACTGAAGTGTTGCCAACGTTGAACCACCTCTATAATACAAAGCAAAGAGATAATGAGAAAGCTAGAAACTTCATCCGCAGATGGAGAGGCACTTGCAATACAATGAGAAATCCCATCTCAGAGGAGCACACACTCCAGATTATTCTGAATAATTTCTCACAGCCTTTGAGAGGTCTTATCTCCACTTCGTCTTCCAAATCTTTCATTGAGCTTACTGAACGGGCCGAGTGGCTTAAGATGGGAATGGAGAATGGGGTCTATGATGGCATCACCCTCGTCAAGAATAATCAAGATTCAAAGAAGAAGCCAAATTTTACCTTCTCCGCCAATGTCGGCTGCAGTGATTGCAAAAATAACAAGGGCAATCATACAGGGCAGAAAGAAAAGTCTTCAAAGAAGAATGAAAAATTGAGTCAACAGAAAGAAAAGAAAAACCAGGATGGTTGGGGTGACGATCGTCTGTTTACTCCTCTTGAGCAGCCTCTCGATGAAATCCTTGAATATATGTTGACCAAAGAAATGGTAAATCTCATAAGAGCCACAGATCTTCTCATGATCATGGGGAGATTCATGGATCAGTTCTGCAAATTTCATTGGGTAGTAGGACATGATACTGACCACTGCTACATCTTCAAGAACATTGTTCACGACAACATTGATAAAAATCTCTTCATTGAAGATGAAAAGAAGGACCAATCATCATGACTAAACTTTTTCCTCAAAAAGCTGACAGCGCCAGCATTTTTCCATTTCTCGTCTTGCTTTATCATCTTAAAAAGATGATGTAATCATGGCTGTCATTCCTTAATTTGTCATCTTTCCTTCAATGCATCAATAAATTATCAATTTTCCTCATAAGCTTGATGTCACTTTTTATTCTCCTTCTCTGCAAAATATTCTTTCATGAGAACTGATCCTCTTCAGAGTTCTTGAATTGATCAAAAGTCAGTTGCTTTGTTACCTTCGGAGAGCATTCTTCGAACGTCAATTATCTTCCCTTTATCCAAAGTTTGCTTCCCCTATTATACTGGGGCATTTTTTTTGAAAATTTATTTTACTTCAAAATATTCATTATGCAGGCAGGATCAAACAAATCTCTCATTTTGCATGCATGTGCATCAATTTGCATCATTTTGCATTCATTTGCATTCATTTGCATTTGCATGCATTCATTCACATTCATTTGCATCCATTTGCATCAAATTCATTTCCCCTTCAGGTTAAGGGATAAACCTGAACTACCCATTCAGGATAAGGGATAAATCCTGAGGCCCCGACAGTTGTCCAAGTCAGCATGAGGGTGAAGACTGAAAATATTCCATCAGAACCAACCGGTACTCTTTCAAAACTCAGTGTTCGTGCTAGTGATTTTTTAAAATCTAGTGTTCGTGCTATTGATTTTTCAAAATCCAGTGTTCGCACTGGTAATTTTTTCAAAATCCAGTATCAGTGCTGGTACTTTTTCAAAATCCAGTGCTAGTACTGGTACTCTTTCAAAATTCGGTACTCGTGCTGGTATTTTTCTAAATCCTATTTTACTGGTTGAAACTCTTAAATCCGATTTTGATTTTCTTCCTAGTCGATGTTTTCAAACCCAATTTATATTGGTCTAATTTTTCTTTATTCAAATCCTAGAATTGGTCTAGAAAATTAGAGTTCCGACTCGAATTTTCTTCCAAATCCAATTCAAATGTTTAGAATTGGTCTAGAAAATTAGAGTTCCGACTCGAATTTTCTTCCAAATCAAATTCAAATGTCTAGATTTCGTCTAGAAAATTAGAGTTCTGCCTCGATTTTTTTTCCAAATCCAATTCAAATGTCAAAATTGGTCTAGAAAATTAGAGTTCTACCTCGAATTTAGTAATTGGTTTAGAAGATCCATGTTTTGACTCAAATTTTATTTCAAAACCCAATTCATTTAGTTTCCCTTGAAGATTTGAATTCCGATTCGAATCTTGCTTCTAAACCCAGTTTAGCACCTGGTCCTTCCAAACCCAGTTTAGCATTGTTCCTTCCAAACCCAGTTTAGCACTTAGTCCTTCCAAACCCAGTTTAGCACTGGTCCTTCCAAACCTAGTTTAGCACTGGTCCTTCCAAAAACCAATATTCTAATTGGTCCTTCTAAACCCAGTTTAGCACCTGGTCCTTCCAAATCCGGTTTAGCATTGGTCCTTCCAAAAACTAATTTTTCAAATTGGTTCTTCCAAAACCCGGTTTAGCATCAGTCCTTCCCAAATCCAATCTTCAAATTGGTCCTTTTACAAAATCTAACCTCGCATTGGTTATTTTACCAGTTCCTGTATGTGTATTGGTAATTCTTTCAAATTCAATCTTTATATTAATTCCAATTCCCAATTTCGACCTCCGGGTCACTCAATTTCTCAATTTTGACCTTTGGGTAACCCAATTTCCAATTTTCAATTTCCATTTTCCAATTTCCACTTTTCAATTTCGACCTTCTGGTCACCCAATATCAATTTCAATCATTTTCTCTTGTGAAAGACCCTTTTTACAGAGAGAGTTTGAGGGAGCTCGTTCTTTTTGCATGCTATCCTTTGTTCACTTAGCCCCTTTTCAGGGAGGATTTGAAGGAACTTGTGTCTTTGTGAACCGTTTGCAAAATAAATTTTCAATTTCACACAAGGAACCCTCTTTTCAGAGAGAGCTTCGACGGAAGCTCACTTTCCTTATGGCCCCCCCCCCTCCCAATTTTCATACTAGGCCATTTCATCATCAAGGACCCTCTTTTCAGAGAGAGTGTGATGGACTCACTCCTTCATGACCAATTCACCGACCTCACCATTACCGACCCCCTTTCCATAAGAGAAGCCTAATGTTAGGAAGTTTTGACGAAAGCTTAATTTCTCTTCGAAAGTTCATTTTGCAAACACCTCCTCTTCAGGGAAGAGAGGAGTAATTTCTATTTCCCATTTTGAACCTTCTCCTTTGGGAAAATGCGAGGAGAATGTTTGTCATGGAGGCGTTGAGTCGTGCTTCAAATGCTCGCTTTCACGAAGGATTTCAAGAATATTTTGCCAATTTGTCATTAAATATTTGTTGATTTCAAAATCTTTATTGCACAAAATTTTACCTCAGAGTACCTTTAATACTACTTTCAAAAGGACGAAGCTTTTGCGAAGAAGGATTCAAAATTCAAAATCTTTTTATTGGCCAACCAAAAGGATGAAGAATAAATCCTCGATATGGCCAGCAAAGAAAATTCAATATTGTCGCAAAGCCATAAGTGATTGATATTGATCACAGTCAATGACACATTTTTAAAGATCATTCTTGAAAAATAAGGCAGTCAAAATATCCTGCGTGATACAGAAAAATCCATTCAATTTTCATATCTCCTCAATCATTTAAGCTGTAATTAAATATCTGTAAAAGGGATCTCTCAATTATCGTCAAGTTGAAGATGAATTATGTGAGTTAGACCCCCGGAGCCAAAGAAGATTTAGATCATCTCCAAAATGAAGGAGTTTGTGACGGATCTTTCCAAGGAAAGTTTAGATCACCGTCAAGATAAAGGCGACTGTGATGAGCCTCCCGACAAACCCAAAAAGATATTTAATTTCTGTTATCATCAAGCGATTTTCAACCAAAGAGCCAATACCGTCAAGATAATCCCTGAGACAAAGAAGGATCAAAACATCTTTGAGATGAAAGAGTTTGTGACGTACCCTTCCCCCCCCCCCCCCCCCCTCCCCCTCCAAAAAAAGAGAGAGAGAGAAAAGTCAGGACATCTCCAAAATGAAGGATGATGTAATTCCCAAAAACCCAAGAGAGCTCCAATTCTGCAAAAAAAAAAGTGCAAAAAGATCATAATGAGAAAAGAATCCCAGGATATCAAACTGCCAAATCTGCCAAGAATCCTCTTTAAATTTTGTGAAATTCTATTATCAATATTCTTTCACCAATTGCTTTCACAATATCAAGAATACTCTCTTTTTTGTTCATATCAAGGAAATTGATAGCCTCATTGAAAGAAAGCCAATCAAAGCAATTTGAATTTGAATCTTGATTCTACGAAGTTAGCCCAATTGGAGGTAATACTTTGTGTAGAAAAGAGGAAATATTTTTGTACCGATATACATCATTTTTGAGTATTTTGAATCAACAAACAATTTTTAACATTTTGGCAATACTTTCTTACTATCTTGACATGAAATGAAGAGCTCGATGTCCATCTTGACACATTCTGGCATCACCTTTTGCCTCTTTGAGAGAGTAGCCTTTGTCATCTTTCGCATTGTTGAAAGATTAGCCTTCTCTCCGAAAGGATAGCCTTTGTCATCTTTCGCGTTGTTGAAAGATTAGTCTTCTCTCTAAAAGGATAGCCTTTATCGTCTTTCATGTTGTTGAAAGATTAACCTTCTCTCTGAAAGGATAGCCTTTGTCATCTTTAGCGTTGTTGAAAGATTAACCTTCTCTCTGAAAGGATAGCCTTTGTCGTCTTTCGCGTTGTTGAAAGATTAGCCTTCTCTCCGAAAGAATAGCATTTGTCGTCTTTCATGTTGTTGAAAGATTAGTCTTCTCTCCGAAAGGATGGTCTTGTCATCTTTCGCGTTGTTGAAAGATTTGCCTCTCTCCTCTCTGAAAGGATAACCTTTGTCATCTTTCGCGTTGTTGAAAGATTAACTTTCTCTCCAAAAAGATAGTCTTTGTCGTCTTTCTCATTGTTCAAAGATTAGCCCTCTCTGTGAAAGAATAACTTTTGTCATTTGTCATGTTATTGAAAGATTAACCTTCTCTCTGAAAGGATAGCCTTTGTCGTCTTTCGCATTGTTGAAAGATTAGCCTTCTCTCCGAAAGGATCACCTTTGTCATCTTTCGCATTGTCGAAAGAATTCATCTTTCGCGTTGTCGAAAGAATCGCCTTGCTCATTTGAATCGCTTTTGTCATCTTTCGTGTTGTCGAAAGAATTCATCTTTCGCGTTGTCAAAAGAATCACCTTGTTTCTTTGGATCGCCTTTGTCATCTTTCGCGTTGTCAAAAGAATTCATCTTTCACGTTGTCGAAAGAATCACCCTGCTCTTTTGGATCACCTTTGTCATCTTTTGCGTTGTCAAAAGAATTCATCATTCGCGTTGTCGAAAGAATTTATCTTTTACGTTGTTAAAAGAATCGCCTTATTCATCTTTCCCGTTGTCGAAAGAATCGCCTTGCTCTTTTGGATCGCCTTTGTCATCTTTTGTGTGGTCGAAAGAATTCATCTTTCGCATTGTCGAAAGAGTCACCTTATTCCTCTTCAAGAAAATTATCTTATTCACTATCCAACGTACCAGTTCCACTTCCCGATCAGGTTAAGGGTTAAACCTGAGCCTCGTTTCTACACGAGGTATTTCTCGTCCCATTCAGGTTAAGGGCAAAACCTGAATCTCACTTCTTTAAAGTAAATCTTTCTTCCTCATTCTCCATTTCACGCCTACCATTTTCATCAGGGTTAATTTCTTCATACCCAGTCAGATCCTTCTAACTGGGGCATTTTTATAGCTCAAATTTGGTTTGTTTTTCTTTGCTACTAAGCTCGGCCCTAAACTGACTTAGTAGCAAAGAGGGGCATCTGTAAACACCCCAAATTTTTCTCATCCATTCTCAGACAATCCCCTTTATGCAGTGCCAATCCGGTTAGGTCTGTGTAGGAGTCCAACTCCAAGTTTGTGTCAGAAAACTACCATTTTACCCACTTTTATTAGGAAAATTACCATTTTACCCTTAGATCATCTTAGACCTCAATCAGTCAGAGTCAACCATGCTCATTGGTCAGTTCAGAACAGTTAGAATATTTGTCATTTCAAGCTCATCTGAGCTCACAATGAACAAACCATTTTCATTTCTGACCATTCCTTCCAAAATAGGATTATTTCTTCAGAAATGAGATCATTTCTCACTCAAGTCCAAGTCAATTGTCTTTGAGTCAGTCATTCACAATCAGTCATATTCCCTGAAGTCTAGCTTGAGCTCACCAGAAGCTCAAGTGCTCTAGTTCTAGTTCAAAACCGCTTCCAAGTGTCCAAGTGCCCATTTTAGCCCATTTCAGCTCATTTAGCTGAAATTGAGCTCAGTCCAGTCAGTTGAGCTAGTGTTCGAGCTTCAGTTTTAGTTCATTTCAGTATTACTTATCTTTGTTCCAGCTCAAACCCAACTCGCGTCTGTAATTTACTTCACTCCAGTGACCATTTCTCTAAAAATGACAACCTTTCTTGACAATTCAGTCTGGGAGTTCAGTCGAGTCAGTGTCTTGTCAGTCCACTTGAGTTCTAAAACTCTAAAACCTAGCTCAATCCTGTTCATTTCAGTTTAATCCAATTCAAACCCTAATTTTTAGTGTCACTCTGGCCCGACAGAAACAAAAATCATTTCTCGAACCATTTTACCCATTTTTATCAATTTTATCACTTTCTGAACTACTACAACTGTCAATCGGGGTTTAATGTCCAAAATTCTTCATTCAGGGTTTGCATTTCGCATGACATTTAATATCATTTCATATCATTTCTCATCATTTCATTTCATTTCATTTTCGAGATCCAGAACTCCAATTTTATAAATTCCAATCCAGATTTGAATTTTAAAGTCTTCAAAAATCAATTTCAACCCCTAGGTTTCCAAAATCAACATTTTTACCCCCAGGATTCTAAATTTCAAAATATTTTCTTGAGAAAAACAATCTGGATTTCTTTCAAACTCAAATTTTCAAATTCTAAATTGGATTTGCTTTGCAACGCAGTATGAAATTTTAAATTCAGAGCTCATTTCAAAAACTGTCAAAATAGCTCATTTTGTCCATAAATTTTCTAAAAAGACCATTCTACCCCTATGATCTTTAAAATGAATTTCAAAATTGAAAAATGGGCCCACTCTGAGATGGCTTATCTATTTGTATTTTCTCTTAATAAAAAATAAATAAATAAACATTTTCTTTTACTATGTTTTTCTTTATTTCACTATTTTTTATTTTATTTATTTTTATTGAAAAGTGGGACCCACAAGGGGGTCGACCGCCCTTTCCTCCTTTCCTTTTCTTTCTCCCTTTCTCCTTCCTTTTCCTTCTTCTTTTCTTTCCTTTCCTCTCTTTTTCTTCTTTCTTTCCCTTTCCCTTTTTTTTTCTTTCTTTCTTTCATTTTTCTTTTCTTCCTTTTCTTTCTTTCTTCCTTCTCTTTCCTCCCTCTCCTTCTCATTCACGTACAACCCTCTTCTCCCACTTTCTTCTTCTCTTCTCTTCTCCTTTCCTCTTCTTTTCTTTCATTTTCTTTTTCCCTTCCTCTTTCCTTTCTTCTTTCTTCCCTTCCTTCCTCTTTCTTTCTTTCCCTCTTACTATTCCCCATAACCACCTACGGCTGACTATCTCCCATTCCCTTCTCAATCCCTAAGTATATATCTCATTAAAACCTAAGTTTTAGGTTTTAATGAGGAACAACACTCATACGCCTCTTTTTTTGTCTCTCTTTCTCCCCCTTTCTCTTCACCTCCTTACACAACAACCTCCTCCACTACCATCCTACTCGAACCTTCATCACTACAGCAACATCTCCATAGCAGCAGATAGCCTTGCCTCCACCGTTGCTACTCCCTTCTTCAGCCACAACCATTGGCAACCTTGCTCCAGCCGGCACACCACTGCAGCTCCAGCATCTTCGTTGCCACCCCTTCCAAGGGCTCTTTCAGCCATTGCTTCAGCATCTCCACCACAGCTTCAACACCCCCAGCAGCCTCCTCTGCAATCGGTTCCAGACACCTGCAACAGCCATCATCAAACTCCATCTTGCTCCAGCCCCTGTGATCATGCATAATATTTGTATTTTATTAATCATTATTTATGCATGATCCGTGTTAAAATCGCTCTAAAAACCCATTTTTATTGTTAGTTCTGAGAAATTGCATTGAATTGAATTTTATCAGAAAATCATATTTTTCAAAGCTTTCCCTGCATATATTTTTTTTTTTAGTGTTTCTATTATAGTTAGAATGTCTTAATCATAGTTTAGTCTGCTTAGGTTTTTATTAGCTAATTTTTAATCAGTTTAGTTAGTTTGTTTGTTTTTACACAATAAAACATGTTTTACTAAAATGGGTCTTTTGAAAAATATTGAAAATTGTGGACTTGTTTTGAATTTTTTTCTTTTACCCTAATTTAATATTATAAGTAGTCTTCTACAGCAGAAAAAAAGGCTCTCTCACGTTGGAATTCACGCAGCCCACTTTGAAGCTCTCTCTCTCTCTCTCTCTCTCTCTCTCTCCACCAGCCAGTTCGTAGTCTCTTCTATTTTTCCAACACACAAAAAGGCAGCGTGTGGATTTCATGGGGAGAGACCACTCTCTTCGCAACCACTCCAGCCGGGCCACTCGGTTATGCATATTTTTTTTGGTTCAGCGTTTTGGGTAAGCATCAATTTTTTGTTGTTTAGTCTATTCAGTCATACGTTATTAGTCTGTGCATTTTTTGTATTTAGTTTCAGCATGTTCAATGTATTTGGTGCTTCCTTGTTTCATTGGTCACGTCTTTTGTAATTAGTTAATTTATTGTTTTCTTTTCTTTCCATTGCATTAGTTTCAGCCATGTCAAATGTGTGTCAGCATGTTTTGTTTTCAGTTTCAGCATGATTAAGGTTATTAGGGTATTATATCGAGTCTGTGGTTTTAGCAAAGTTAGATCAGCCCTGCATAGCGTTAAGCAATGTTTATTTCAGTCCATTAGAGTAAGTTTTAGCAGTGGTTTCTTATATGCCTAATCAGTTTTGTTTGTTTTTTTTATTCATGTTAAGTTAGATCTGTTTTAGAATAACTAGTTCACGTCTGTCAGTCTGGTTGCACTTTAGATTATAGAGATAACTGTTTTCTTCAGCAGCCGTTCTTTTTGTGTCTCTTGACTTAGTGATTAAGTTGCTTAACTTAGTTAGTAGATTAAATTAGATTAAATTTATTTGAAATAGGCTATTAGTTCAGTATTTGTTTTAGTTATTTTGAAAAAAACAAAACAAATAAAACCATGTTATGTTAGTTGATAAAAGTTTAGCCGATTCCCTGTTTACTGTGTTTACGTGCATTGATAACCCATTAGGAGTGCATTAGCATGTCTGTCATTATTTTCAGCATATGGTAAGTAGTTTAAGGTTGTGTTAGTTCACAATAATTTGATTAGCTTAGTTTAATGTTACCAATAATGTTAGCATAGGGCATAAACTGTTGCATCCGTTTTTACTTTCTAGCTATTATTCATTAAGTAGGTAGCATAGCCTGAATAGTTAGCCTATTATTAGTCTATTTCCAAATTTCGTTAGATGAACTGTACCTTCCATTTATCACTCACGTCATATTAATTTAGTTAATTCATCATTAGTTGCTTTCTTGAAATCATGTCTTGGATTAGTGAGCGTATTAGAAAGTAGTTCTCGAATTTTGTTAGATCATTGTTTTATTATTTCATCTTTTAGTATAGTTGTTCATAGTAGTCATGTCTTTTAAAAGCATGTTTTGTGATTTTTTTCTACATTTATCCTAGATTGTCTCGTAGATTTCTTGGTTCTGCCGCGTGTTTTGTTTTGTGTTTTGCAGGGAAGCATTGGAAAGTGTGGTAGAGCCCTTTTTGTGCCCTAAGTGTACCCTCAGAAAAGAAAAAGTTCAAGAAAACATACCTTACCTCAAGAAGGGACAAGAAGACTTGAAGCACTGAAGCCTTTTCTTTTCTTTTTAGATTAGGGTTTTATTTTATTTTATTAATTGGGTCTGTAATAAAACCATTCATTTATTTTGTTTAAGCCCTCTACGTAGGGCCGTACTCCCTTAGTTATTTAATTATCTAATTAATTCTTTTATTTTGGCAATAAAGGGTAGTTTAGATTGTGTGATTGAATACAACGTATTTTTCGTTCCCTGAGATCGACCCGGACTCCACCACTCGTGCGAGCCAGTTTTTATATTTTTGGTGTCTGGCTTTCACTGGATTTTTATTAAAAATATTGTTTTAAAAAGGGTTTTCATAAAACTCACACCACCCTGCTACACTCCATCAAGGTTCAGCCGCTAGCTACCATCGTCGAGACACCTCTAGCCGATCCAAGCGAAGGTAACACCCCTTTCTCACATTCTCTTTTCTTGCATTTTTCTTATTCATATGAACTCACCATGTAAATACAGTTTAAAATTGGATTTACATGGTTTGAAACCCACGTTGCATGGGTTTATAAGAGGGTGACTCTAATCAAGACTATAAAAGGGAGGATCCATCCGATGCATGGATCGAATCCTCCTCATTTATAGCCACATTAAAAAGCATGGCTCATACCTGTGATCATGCAAATTTTTTCCTCTCGTTCCTTTTTTTCCTTCTCTTCGCCTTTCTAGCCTCTATTCCCTTTTTTAAAGGGGAATAAAAAGATAGAAAAGAAGAGAGAGTGAAAAAAAGAGGAAAGAGAGAGGAACTCTTTTGCAAGGTCTCATCTGACCAAAATTTTAAAAAATATTTTAAAAATCACTCGCCTCCGTTTTGAAAATCTGCTGGAAAAATGGAGAGATGGGATTCGCTCGTCGATACGAGGTTCGACCGTTCCTGGCGCCTTTACCAGGGGTAATCGAACCAAGGATCAAATTTATGCCTTTTGCTTTGCTAAAATATCATCTAAGAATTTATCCTAAGTCTAAATGCACAAAGAATCATGCTTGTGTGAATTCAAAGATGTATGCTCTTTTGAAAAAATGGTTTGGAAATTTCCAAGTGTTTCTGAGATGAACTTGATAGTGAAGTGAAGAAATGGTTTTTGAAAGTTGAATCTAACTTAGAACTTGAGATAGATATGGAAGAAGAGACTTGAATCTACAAGTCAGGATTTTAGAGAGATAAGTTTGTGGATGAAGAGAAAGGAAATTGAAAATTTTGAAATAAGAATGGATTTTCAAAGTCATGATGGATTTTGAATTGGGATCGATTGTCAAGAATCGATTTGAAATTCAATATCTAAATAGGAATTGAATTTGGATTTAGACTTGGAAAATAGATTTGAAATTGGCTTTGAAAATTGAGAATTTTGGAAATAAATGGAATTTTGAACTGAAGTCTAGCATCCAAGATGGAACTGGATCCGAAGTCTGAGATCCAAGATGGAGTTGGATTCGAAATTTGGAATCCTAAATGGAATTGGATCTGAAATTTGAGATCCAAAATGAAATTGAATTCTGGAATCCTAAATGGAATTGGATCTGAAGTCTGAGATCCAAAATGAAGTTGAATTCTGGAATCCTAAATGGAATTGGATCTGAAGTCTAAGATCCAAAATGAAGTTGAATTCTGGAATCCTAAATGAAATTGGATCTGAAGTCTGATGTAAACACCCCAAATTTTCATCATCCATTCTCAAATAACCCTCCTCGTGCAGTGCCAACCCTGTTAGGTTAGTGTAGGAGTCAACCCCTGAGTCAGTTTCAGAAAATCACCATTTTACCAACTTTTATTAGGAAAATTACCATTTTACCCCTAGGTCATCCCAGACCCCAGTCAGTCAGAGTCAACCAAGATCACTGGTCAGTTCAGAACATTTAGAATATCAGTCATTCCAAGCTCATCTGAGCTCACAGTGAGAAAACCATTTTCATTTCTGACAATTCCTGCCAAAATGGGATCATTTCTTCAGAAATGAGCTCATTTCTCACTTAAATCCAAGCCAATTGTCTCTGAGTCAGTCATTTATAGTCAGTCATACTCCTCAGAGTCTAACTTGAGCTCACCAGAAGTTCAAGCACTCCAGTTTCAGTTCAAAACCATTTCCAAATGTCCAGGAGCCCATTTTAGTCCATTTCAGCTCTTTCAGCTGAAATTGAGCTGAGTTCAGGCAATTAAGCTAGTGTTCAAGCTTCGATTTTAGTTCATGTCAGTATTATTGACCTTTTTTTTAGCTCAAAGTCAGCTCAAGTTTGTAATTCACTTCACTCCAGTGACCATTCCGTACCATTTCTCTAAAAATGGCAGCTTTTCTTGAAAATTCTGTCGGAAAGGTCAGTTGAGTCAGTGCCTGGTCAGTTCATTTGAGTTCTGAAACTCTAAAACCCAGCTCAATCTAGCTCATCTCAGTTCAAACCAGCTCGAACCCTAATTTCCAGTGTCACTCTGACCCAGTAGAGTCCCAAAAACCATTTCTTGAGCTATTTTGCAAATTTTATCAATTTTAATGCTTTTTAAACTAGTACAACTGCCAACTGGGGTTTAAAATCCAAAATTCTTTATTCAGAGTCTGCATTTCGCATGTCATTTCATGTCATTTCTCATCATTTCATATCATTTCTCAGCATTTCATCACATTTCATTTCATTTTCGAAGTCCAGAACTCCAGTTTTATAAATTTTAATCCAGATTGAGTTTTAAAAGTTTTCAGAAATCAATTTCAAACCCCGGGTTTCCAAAATTGACATTTTTACCCCCAAGATTCTAAATTTGGAAATATTTTCTTGAGAAAAACAATCTGGATTTATTTCAAAATTACATTTTTAAATTCTACATTGGATTTGCTTCGCAACGGGGTATTGAACTTTAAAATCTGAGCTCGTTTCAAAAACTGCAAAAAATAGCTCGTTTCGTTTGGAAATATTTTCTCGAGAAAAACAATCTGGATTTCTTTCAAAATCAAATTTTCAAATTCTACACTGGATTTGCTTCGCAACGAGGTATTGAACTTCAAAATCCGAGCTCGTTTCAAAAACTGCCAAAAATAGCCCGTTTTGTATGAGAATTTTCTGAAAAGACTATTTTACCCCTTGAATCGTCAAAATGAATTTCAAAAGTGGAATTTGGACCCGCTCTGAGATGGCCCATTCATTTACTTTTCTATTTTATATATATAAAAAAAAGATGTTTCTTTTTATTTGTTTGTTTTTGTTTTTATTAATTTTTATTTATTTATTTTATTTTAGAGAGGTGGGACCCACAAGATGGTCACCCAAACCTCCAGCCCCTCTTTTCTTCTTCTTTCCTTTCTTTCCTTTTTCTTTCTTTTTTTTTCTTTTCCTTTTCTCTTTTCTTTCCTTTTCCCTTTTTCTTCCTCTTTCCTTTTTTTTTTCTTCTTTCTTTCCTTCTTCCCTTTCTTCCTTCCTTCCTTTCCCTCTTGCCCAGCCATTCACGTAAAGGAGGGCTCCCCTTTTTCATTGTGTGATTAAGCCCTAAATATGAGATGATCTTTCCCTAAGTTAGAAAAAAAACCAAAAAGGGAAAAAAAGAAAGGAGGCTAGACGCTTGCTCCCCATCCAATCTCACGCCTCTCTCTCTCTCTCCCTTTAGCTCTCTCTTTCTCTCCCCTTTGCTGCTACAGCCCCACAGCAACTCCTCCCTTTTGTAGCAGCCATTGCTACCTTCCAACCACCAGCTGCGACCTCCCCTTCAACACCTTCAACACCTTCAGCACCCCCTTGGTTGCAGTCATGAGCCACAACACAACAGCCACCCACTGTTGCCCTTCCAAGACTTCCAGCTGGTGCTCCACAGCTCCTTCTTTCATCTGGTGCTCCACCACCTTCTCCAACAGTGCAGCCGGCACTATACCACCCAGCAGCTCCAGACCATCTTCAACCTCCAGCCTAAGCAAGTGCAGCCTACTCCAGCCATTAGCACCCCAATCTTGAAGCTCCAACTCTACCAGTTCAACAACAGGTCCATCATTGTTTCCAGCCATACAACTGCAGTCACCACACAAAGGGGACGTCCAGCCGGCGACCACTTACTTCAGCCGGCGCAACCACCTTGGTTCCAGCCAGTCCAACTCCTTCAGCCGGTGTATCAGCACCCTCCTTTTGCCTCCGTCTTCTTTAACTGTTGCAGCTTCAAGCCTTCATCAACCCTCATCCTCCATTGTTCATACCACACCAAAGCATCGCACGTTAGCCTCCTTCAATCAACAATAGTTGCAGTCATCTTCCAGCCAATCCAAGGAATATTCAAGAAGAAGACTTAGCCATTTTTTTTTATTTATTTTATTCAATTCAATGTAAAAAGCAATGTAATATTTGGAATAAGAGTTACATTTTCTGCTTAGAATAGGGTTGCATTGCATATAGTTTAATTTATGCAGATTTCAATATGTGATGTATTATTCATGCACATTATTTCAAATTCACTATGGTTTACACGAATGGCACGTGCACAAGCTCTTATGGAGTTTATAAACTCGGTGGGATTCGTATTTATGGCCATAGTCAGAATACGAAGAAAACCAAGATTTATGATCTTCATATTAGCCACATTCAGCCTACACACTTAGGCTAACTTCAAAAATGCACTGCATTTTTCAAAACTTCAAAAGGATTTTTTAATTCCTCAATGAAATTCCCTTTTCAAATTCATATTCATTCATTCATATTATTCAAACTGCATTGTTTTCAAATTCATTTTCCAATTTCAATTTTAAAAAAAATCAGTTTTCTCAAGAAATTCAAAGACTTTCTCAGGATCTGATTTTCTCAAAATCCTAAGTTTTCATAAGAGATTTCAAGGCATTTCCTAAGTTCAACCAGGATTTTCTAATGTTTTAAAATTCTCAACTTTCAAAGTCTCAAGTTTTTTTTAAAAAAAAAACTATTTTCTCAGATTTCCCACTTTCCTGAGAACCCAGTTTCCTGATAATCCATTTTTTATTTCAAAAGTAATTTTCCAATGAATTTCTTAGATTTCCTCAGAATTCTCAAATCCATTTTCTTAGAAAAGAAATTGCAAATTTCAAAAATTGATTTTCCCCAAGATTCAAGTTTTACTAAGAATTCATTTTCCAATCAAATTTCTGATTTCCAATGAAATTCAATGATTTTCCCAGGGATTCCATTTCCAACACTTTTCCAATCATTTTCCAGCATATTTCAATTTTCCAAAGCAAACATCATGTTTCTCAAACTTGCATCTTTTCAAAATTTCATAGCACAAGCCTGATTCTTTGTGCATTCTAGGAAAGATAGAGCATAATTTAGCTATTTGAGTCAAGTTAAAGCATATAATTGATTCTTGGTTCAATTACCCCTGGTAAAGGCGCCAGGAACGGTTGAACCTCGTACCGACAGGCGGATCCCATTCCACGGAATTTTCCTGCAAATTTTAAAAACGGAGGCGAGTAATTTTTCAAAGCCATTTTCAAAACTTTGGTCGAGTTTGACTCGCGAAATTCATTTCTCTCTCGCAAGGGAGGGGAAAAATTTTGCGATGCTAACATCTGAGATCCAAAATGAAGTTAAATTCTGGAATCCTAAATGGAATTGGATCTGAAGTCTGAGATCTAATATGGAATTGGATCCAAAATCTAGATCCAAAGTGGAATTGGGTTCTAATTTTGGATTTAGAAAGCCCAAATGAGACTTTTGAAAGATGGATTTGGGTTTTGAAAACCTAGATTGAATTTAAAACTTTAGAAAAGAATCAAATTTTGAGATTCAGAATCAATCTCAAAACTTTTGATTTTGAATTTTGAGAATCAATAATTAATGAGAAATGAAGGATGAACTTGATTTAAACCTTAAGCTTTGAAATCAGAAGATGAATCAGAAATTTCAAAGTTAAATTGAACTTTCAAATTTGATTTGAATTTGGAAATAGAATATTGAATAAAAATGAATTTGAAATTTCAAAGTCAAATTGGACTTTGAAATTGAATTTTTGAAGAGAAGAATGAATTTGAAATAGAAATTGAAGATTTGATATTCAAGAAGGCAAAAAGTATGGCCATTAATGCAAATCATCAACTTAGGGTTTAATCACTTCTTATTAGAATGGTGCACGTGCCATTCGTGTTTCCATTGTGAATTTTGGGGAAACAAAAGGGCAAAAAGTATAAAAACAAGCAATTTATGACATTTATAATGCTCATTCATTCTAAATCTAAGACTGAAAATGTAAATTCTCATTAGTATCTAACTATTACAGATTTTGAATGAAATTGAAATTACAAAATTTCTTAATCTCAAAGGAAAGCGATACCTTTTACACATTTCTTGCAAAAAATCAAGTGTTAGTATACAGTAGGAAACTCACATGAAAAAGAAGGATAACGAAGAGTGTAATAAACTATATAGGGCTATGTATATACATGAGGGAATGGATCCATCTTAGACGTAAATGAGAATGTTTATGAAAAAATATACTTGATGGCACAAATATATGTATATATACACATATACACATAGATGTATGTATACATATATACATACATGTAAGTATATATATATATATATACATATACATATATACTTACATACATGTATTCATAAAAAAAAGGACATTCATAGTTGTGTGAGGTCAATGAATTGGATTCATAATTTTTAGTGGGATGGATGCCGGGAGTGTAAAAGGCAGTGGGTGTCAATGGTGTTATTGTTGGTAGATTACAGCATCCACTAGGTTGTTGTGCTCACATAGACACCGGGATTTTGAATGGGGTGAACAGTGCAGCAGTGAACAGTTCTGGGAATTCAGTGAATGAAGCATGTTCTATAATAGGTAAGTGTAAGAGTGGACAATGGGTGAAAAGTTGAGAGCTTGTCATGTTGCCAATGGATGCATTAATAACCATGATATTGGCATTTCTATCAACAACAAAGAGACAGTTCAGCCTCTCAGTCATGTCCTGCTATAAGGGCTTAAGCTCTGGATATTCTGAATTATCTATTACATCACTTACTGAACACAAGCATTCCAGTGTTATGAAAACCGACAATGAATGATGGATATCTGAGTAATCTCTACAAGACATGACTGAAAATGACTGTGTATTGATCATTGATCCTTGACCCTTTGACAGCAAATTGGTCTCTAGAAGTTTGAGAGCTGAAGCTCAGATATTGAGTTAATGGATAATTAACTAATCTAGATGATGTGCAAGGTTAGTCAATTTGACTAAAGCAAACCAATGAATGTTAGGGGTGATATGCTTAGTGTTAGCCATCGACGATGGTATGCTGTGCACTAACCAACATGCAGTGCAACTGTAAAACGTGGGATATGAAGGTGTGTTGGCTACTGTTGCAGTAGCAGCAGGTAAAGGAGGTGAGCTAAAGATAAATAAGATTGCAGCAATTCCTAAAAAACAGACGCAGAAAAATCCAGTGGCTGCCTACATTAGAAAGATGGATTTAGAATATATAGAAGTGTCGAATTGGCAGATTAATTCCAACTTAGCAAACTCTCCAACTTCAGACAATAAACTGATTGACCGATCAATTTCAAACCTAAAACTCTAGGTAACACATTTATTAGCAAATCAAATTTTGATATCAAGCTCTCTAAGTTAAAACAGTGAATGGATTTCTGTTGCTTAAGTGCAAAGAGGGAATTGATTCCTGGTTGACTGGAAACTCAGCCAGCTGGTGAGAGTTTGGAGGCTGGGGTAAGGTGAGAAAGACAGTGAAATGTTTCCTGCAGATGGGTGTTATGGCAAAGGGGAGAGAGATGTATTTGCAAGAAACATTAACAGGTCCTTTCTTGTTGCAGCACACCTCGATCCTTATTTTCTAAGTATTCACCACAACTAATGATCTTAGAGTTGGCTTCCCTTGATTATCAAGACAATGAGCAGAGAAACAGGAAGAACTGAAGTTGGCGGCTCTTTCTACACTATCAATTTCCCGATTCTTCATGTATCAAACCTCCAAATCGAGAGAGAGATGCCTCAACCTGTAGCATGAATTAGAGGAAAACACCTCTTCGATTTCACTTCTTTACTGGAGCTGGGTTAGGGACTATCCTTTCACAATGCCTATGCCACAAGGTTCATTATGTTGATTCCAGACCATGAGCAAGCTTGGGCCCATCACCCACAAAGGGTTTCAGCATGAGCTTACGCAGACTCATCCTTGGTATAGATAGGTTATAAACGTCAGAAGCAAAACCAACATCCGGGCCACATGCTGAGCCTACCATTGCAACACATGGACTCCCCATGTGTAATGACTCATCAAAATCCCTTACTCTTCAGATTAATGTGCAGATTTATAGCTTCATGGTTGTAGGATGACTGTGAGACAATGGGTAGGCTAATGAAATGCAAGAGTGCAAAGATAGAGAAAGAAAAAAAAAAGGAAAAAAAAAAGAAAAGAAAAGAAACTAATGCTGTGTTACAAATAATAAAAGAAACACAAGGAATTAAATGAAGCAATGGTGATTTATAAAGGAAAGTTTGTGAAGGAAAAACAGATGCATAAATGGTGAAAATGCATAGCATGCTTAAGATGGGATGATATGCCGATGAAAGAATATCATGAATGAGATGCATACAAATGGATGTTACGATGAATCTGAATAATCAGATACACAAGGTATATGAATGAAACACCTAAATGGTGAATTAATCATAATGGAGGTGAAAATGTGAATGAAAGAATATCAGATGAATGTTATGATTCGGCACATACCTTAAGGACAAGGCACAAGATGATGCGAAACAGGGATTATGTCCACGATGCCAGATTGTTTGAGATAAATACTAGCAATCCCACAACTACTAGCTAAATGCTAATCAAAACGGCAGGTACAAGTGAACGAACAACCAAAATATATGATGAATTTCCATTGGATTGCAATTTATCAGAATTATCATAAGTCTAAAGGTTGCTTCGATCTATTTACTCTCATTAGTCAGCCGATCAATATCTGCTAAATCGATATAGGTTAGGCATAGCAGATTAAATCCTGTTGTTTCAACCTTAATTTAGAGATAATGAATCCAGTCAGGTGAATAGAAAAAAAAAATTATCGCCCGATGAAACCACAAGGCAAGATCATGAAATGACGATGCAACCTAAAAAAAAGGATAAGAACAGAGTTGTACAGAGCATATACCAAATTAAAAGGGGTAAATCACGATACCTCAAACAAATGTTTATTATAAGAACTAAGGGTTTGTCTATAACAACAACAACGAATTAGGAAATGAAAACAAAAGAAAAAAAAAACATATTGGAATTAGGAAATTCCGTTTGCTATTGCACAAAGAAAGGGTTGAAATTGCCATGAGCAATCCAAACCCCACCCATGGTGCGTTAATGGGGATTAAAATGGAAAACGGTGAGAAAAAAAAATCAGAAGAGTGAATGAAAGAGGGAAGACTCACCAGGTAGTCTTGTGCCGCAGGAACAGGAAGGAGTTTTCTTTTCTTCTTTCTTCAGACTTCTCCTCTTTCAAAAAAAAAATCGAGATGGAGAGGAGGGCAAAAAAAAGGGGGAAAAGCCGGATGTGGAGAGGACCTGATGAAGGCATCAATGGATCTTTGGCGAATGATTGATGTCCCTCCTCTCCACTCTTGTGCGTGTTCTTATAGGAAAACAGACGAAGGCTCGAGAAGGGTGAGGCAGTTGAGGATCAACGGGTGAGAGAGGGGCAGACGATCGAAGGGTCAACCCCTTTGGGAAGGATCGAGAAGGGGTCGTTGCGTGACTTGCAACGGGAGTCCTTTTGTTTTAGAAAATTTTCAAAACGACTGTTGTTTCTAGAAGAAGTTTTTTTCTAAAGGGGGTTTTTCAAGCAGAAAGAGGCTCTACAAGGAGATTTCTAGAACTGATGTTTTGTATTTTTCTTTTCTTATATATTTTTTCGCTCTTTTTCTTTGTATTTCCTATATTTTTTTGGTGTTTTTGAAATAAAAATTTCTAAAACTAAGGGATTTTTAAACTAAATTTACAAATATTTACAAAAGAAGGGTTTTCTGAGAAAACTTTTGAAATTTTCTTAGACAACAGGTTCGGATCTAAGGTTTTGAAAAAGTATTTCGAGTTTTGGCTCTCGAATCGAGGACAATGGACCCAAACAAATGTCGGATGGATTGTCTGAGCCTTTCAAAATTTTCTTTTTGGATTTGATCAAAATTTGGACAACGAGGCTCAGATTTTGATTTTAACTTGATCCAGATCCAAAATCGAATCAGATGGATAAAGATGGAGCTTATTTCAGAAAATCCGAAGAATAACTGAAATTTATATTGAAATTGACTTAGTTTTCTCAAAAAAATGGGATCAGGGGCAAAAGGGAAATATTTACCATATTTTAAAAAATTTGGGGTGTTCACAGATGCCCCTCTTTGCTACTAAGCCGGTTGAAAGCCGAGCTTAGTGGCAAAGAGAACACTCCAAATTTTGAAAAATGCCCCAGTCAGCAGATCTGAATTGGGTGTGGAAGAATTATTTTGAAAACATGGCTTCTCAAGCTTAAAACCTTATCCTAAATGGTTCTGGGGAGATGAAATCCTCGAAAATACTGAATAATAGGAGTGAGGAAGTCGTGATGGGACTTTGGGTAAAGGTCGCAAAATGGTGGAAAATCAGAATTTTGATCAAGCCTCATGGGTGAGACAAAATCAACTTTTGGAATGACTCAGGTTAAGCCCTTAACCTGGATGGGACGAAGATAGATCAAGTTAATTTGGATGGGGAAAGGAATATAAGCGGACCTCAATGGGACATTTTTTAGAGAAACACCTTGTGAGATGAAACTTAAGTATGATCCTTTCCTGGATGGATATATATAGAGCATGGATTCCGTTTTGGGGAAAAACCATGATGGGATGGGGAGGATTATCTTGTCAAAACGAGGCTCAAGTTTAACCCAAACCTGAACGGAAGGTACCTCATGGAGTGAGGTTCAGGTTTAACCCTTATCCTGAAGGGGACAACTATACAGAATCCTCGAACAAAAAAACCGTGATGGGACAAAAAGAAATGCATCGCCAAAGCGAGATTCAGGTTTTAACCCTTGATCTGAGTGAGAGACTGTACAGAGTTCTCAAATAAAGAAACTGTGGTGGGACTAGAAAGGATATCCAGTCGAAACGAGACTCAGGTTTAACCCTAACCTGAATGAAAAATACCTCGTGGAGTGAGGTTCAGGCTTAACCCTTTTTCTGAAAGGGACGGCCTTACGAAATCCTCGGATGAAGAAACCATGATGGGACCTTCAGAATTTGGACGAACAAATCCGGAAGGGGTTTGCGAGAAGAGAAAAATGGAGATTCCCCAAAGCTTGGAAAAGGGATGATCTGGGGTGTCTCATTGCTGAGACTAAATCAGCTTTTAAAAACAGATGACCTCTCGCAGAAGGTTTGGGTGATACCTCGAGGAGCGATGTGACATGTTTAATCCTTAGTCTAAATGGATACAAAATCCTCGAAGAGCAGGAAAACTATGATGGGACCTCTAGACTTTGCACAATAAGTCCAGTAAGGGTTTGCAAAAGGATGAAAATGAGAGTCCCTAAAGCTTGAAAAGGGGTTGATCTTGGGTGCCTCATTGCTGAGACTGAAAATAGCTTTTGACAATAACAGACCTTTTAAAAGAAAGTTCTGGTTTTTCCCTTATCCTGAGCGGGAACTGTCTATGGCGGGACAGTGGGGAACACAGGGAAGTGTGCAAATCTGAGAGTGCTCAGATAAGACGGAAGGAAAGGACTTTTCAGTCCTAGCGAGGGATGACGTCAGGATACGTCAAAACGAACATCAAGTCCTTACTCCATGTTTGGATAACTAGAAAATATTGCCAATAAGATGGCAAAATTGTAGTTGATTCAGAGTAATGGAATTGTGCTCATATGTGTGAAAATATCTCCTCTTTCTACCTAGATTATTAACTCCAATTGGGCTAACTCTGTAGAATCAAGAATCAAATTCAAATTTGTTGTTGTTGAGTTTCTTCAAGGAAGACATCAATTTCCTTGATATGAAAAGAGAGGAAATATTCTTAGCTTCACAAAAGCAATTGAGTGAAAAGATAGTGATAAAAGAATTTCACATAGATAAAGATGATTCTTAGCAGTTTCAGACAGTCTGATATCCTGGGGTTTTTCCGGTGATGATCTTTTTGGACTCTTTTGAATCATGGATCTTTCTTGGGCTTTTACATCATCCTTCATTTTGGAGATGTCCTGACTTTTCTCTCTTTTTCAGGGAAGGGTACGTCACAAACTCCTTCATCTTGGAGATGCTCCGATCCTTATTTTTCTTTCTCAGGAATTATGCTCGATGATATTGGTTCATTGGTCAAAAAATCTCTGGATGATAGCAGAAATCAAATATCTTTTAGAGTTTGTTGGGAGGTTCATTGCAGTCACCTTCATCTTGGCGGTGATCTGAACGTTCCCTAGAAGGATCCTTCACAAACTCCTTTATCTCGAAGGTGATCCAAATCTTCTTTGGCCCTGGGGGTCTAGCTCGCATATTCGTCTTCATCTTAACGACAATTGAGAGATCCCTTTTGCGGATATTTGATTGCAGCTTAGATGACTGAGGGAATATAGATTGGGTAGGTTTTTTTTACTGCCCAGGATATTTCCACTGTCTTACTGCCAAAAGAATGATCTTTAAGAATGTGCCACAACTATGATGAATATCAGTTCGCTTATGGCTTTTCAACATCATTAAATTTTTTCCTTTGCCGATCATATCGAAGATTTTTCTTCATCCTCTTGGTTAACCAACAGAAAAAGCTTGAATTCTGCTCTTTTTCTGCAAAAGTTTTGTCCTTTTGAAAATAATACTGAATGTAGTTTGAGGAAATACTTTATGTGACGAAAACTTTGAGATCAACAATGGTTTTTGATAGCAAATTGGCAAAATACTCGTGAAATCCTTGATGAACGTAATTGCTTGATATCGAATTGACACGTCCATGACAAAATTCTCCTTTCTTTTCCCCAAAAGAGAGACTCAGGCTTAGCCCTTACCTGAATGGGAAGTTGAAAATACTCCTCTCTTCCCCAAAGAGGAGGTGTTTGCAAAAAACGGAACTTTCGAAGAGAAATTAAGTTTTCGTTAAAACTCTCTATCTCTAGGCTTCTCTTATGAAAATGCGGCCGAAAAACGAAGTTGATAAAGTATCACAAAGGAACGAGTCCATCACACTCTCCCTAGAAGAGGGTCCTCTGTAAAGGGGTTGGCCAAAGATGAAAAAAATGGGGGCCACAAAAGAAATGAGCTTTTGTCGAAGCTCTCCCTGGAAAAAGGGTTCTTTTGTGTAAAGTTGGTTGTTGTTTTGCAAACTGTTCGCGAAAAAAATAATCCCTTTAAACTCTCCCTGAAAAAGGGTTCTTACGAACGAAAGATGGTTGCATGCGAAAGGAACGAGCTCCCTCGAACTCTCCCTGAAGAGGGTCCTTCGCAAGAGAAAAATGATTGATTTTTGATAAAATGGTAACCCGAAGGTTGAAATCGAGAATTTAGAGCTTGAATTGTTGATGATTGGTTAGTACAAAGACTGAACCTAGAGAGCTAACTGATCAGTCAGCCAAACACTAGCACAAGCGCTAGATGTACCAGCACGAGTGTTGGATTTGAAGATATACCAGTACGAGCACTGGGTTTTGAAAACACACCAATACGAGCACTGAGTTTCAAAAAATGTCCCAGTACGAGCGCTGGGTTTCGAAAATGCACACCAGTACGAGCACTGGGCTTTCGAAAGTGCAGACCAGTACGAGCACTGGGTTTTGAAAACACACCAGTACAAGCACTGGGTTTCAAAAAATGCCCCAGTACGAGCGCTGGGTTTCGAAAATGCACACCAGTACGAACACTGGGCTTTCGAAAGTGCATACCAGTACGATAACTGGGTTTTCCAACGGAGAGTTGAGAAAGAGACTGACATTTGAATTTTGAGAATTAAGCGAGAATGATTGTCGGTGTTTCAGGATTATCCCTTATCCTGAAGGAGAAATTCAGGTTTGTCCCTTAACCTGAAAGGGAGGAAAACCCGAGTCGGAACCCGTGTTTTTCAAAAGATAAAAGAGAAAATCGAGTTTTTGAAAACTCAATTTTTTCAAAGGAACGATTGGTTCCAACACGAGCGTTGAATCTGATAGGAAGTCCCAGTCAGAACTCGTAACTCCGAAAATAAGAATATATACAAAAGGGAAAACCCGAGTCGGAACCTATTTTTTCAAAATAAAAGATAAAAGAGAAAATCAAGTTTGGAAAACTCAAAATTTCAAAGGAACGATCGGTTCCAACATGAGCGTTGAATCTGATAGGAAGTCTGAGTCAGAACTCGTAACTCCGAAAATAAGAATATATACAAAAGGGGAAGACCCGAATCAGAACCCGATTCTTTAAAATAATGACAAAATGGAAAACCCGAGTTTTGAAAAACTCAAATATTCAAAGGAACGATCGGTTTCAACATGAGCGTTGAATCCGATAGGAAGTTCGAGTCAGAACTCGAAACTTCAAACTACATAAAAGGGGAAAACCTGAGTCGGGACCCGGATCTTCAAAATAATAATAAAAATGAAAAACCCGAGTTTTGAAAAACTCAAATCTTCAAAGAAATGATCGGTTCCAACACAAGCGTTGGATCCAATAGGAAGTCTGAGTCGGAACTTGGAACTTCAAACGATATATAAAAAGGAAAAACCTGAGTCAGAACCCAGATCTTTAAAATAATGATAAAAATGGAAAACCCGAGTTTAAAAAAAACTCAAATCTTCAAAGGAATGATTGGTTTCAACACGAACTCTGAATCCGATAGGAAGTCCGAGTTGGAACTCAGAACTTCGGAAATAAGAATATATACAAAAGGGAAAACTCGAGTCGGAACCCGGATCTTCAAAATAATGATAAAATGGAAAACCCGGGTTTGAAAACTCGAAGTTTTAAAGAAACAATCAGTTCCAACACGAGCATTGAATCTGATAGGAAGTTCGAGTCGGAAGTCGAAACTTCAAACGACATAAAAAGGGAAAACTCGAGTCAGAACCCACATCTTCAAAATAATGATAAAATGGAAAACCCAACTTTTGAAAAACTCGAATTTTCAAAGGAACGATCGGTTCCAACACGAGTGTTGAATTCAATAGGAAGTTTGAGTCGGAACTCGAAACTTCAAACGACATAAAAAGGGAAAACCCGAGTCAGAACCTGGATCTTCAAAATAATGATAAAATGGAAAACCCGGGTTTGAAAACTCAAATTTTCAAAGGAATGATTGCTTCCAACATGAGCGTTGAATCCGAAAGGAAGTTCGAGTCGGAACTCGAAACTTTAAACGACATAAAAAGGGAAAACCCGAGTCAGAACTCGGTTTTTCAAAATAAAAGAGTGAATGAGAAAATTGAGTTTTGAGAACTCGAATTCTCAACGTAACAATTGGTCCAATGCAAACATCGGAACCAAACGGAAGCCTGAGTCAGAACTCGAAACTCCGGAAATGAAAATATATGAGACCCGAGTCGGAACCCGGACCTTTTTAAAAGAAAAATAAAAAGAAAGCAAAAACCTGAGTCGGAACTGAGATGAGAAGGAAACGATTCCAACTCGGGAGTCGGATTCTGGAAGGATTGTCAAAATGTATGAATAAATTCCGACAATAAAGATGAGAAACTTATTCAAGATCCTCGACCCAAGGTGGCCTAAGATTTGAATTTTATTTATGATGGTTTCCCAGACTATCCCTTATCCTGAAGAAGAATAAAATTCAACAAAATTGATCAAAAATTGATAGAGATTGATAAAGGATAAAAAGAATTGATAAAATGGAAGAATCAATGAAATCGACAATAAAAATTTGAAAAGGATTGGTAGAAATTTGAGGAAAAATTGATGATAAAGACTTCAGAATTATCCCTTGCCCTGAAAAGAAAAAGGACCTCGTAGGACAAGATTCAGGTTTATCCCTTAACCTGAAAGGGGAAAAGAATAAAGGAATACCTCATTGAGAAGTGGCATCAGGTTTATCCCTTAACCTGAAAGGGTTATAAAGATTGATAAAATTTAGTAAAATTGATAAAACTTGATAAAACTTGGCAAAATTGATATTGACAATAAATTGATGAAAATTTGATTAAATTGAAAAATAAAATGAATATAATTAATAAGAATAAGATTAACCGAAAATTGATAAGATCTTTAGAAAAAAAGTTCGTTTGATCCTGCATGCATATGATGAAGGAAGACAAGTATAGATCAAAATAAAATACCCCAGTATCATAGAGAAGGATGTGAGAATTTGATAGAAGATCATTGTTTTATTGCAAAAGGCTTTTTGAAGAGTACAAAAGGATATAATGAACAATTTAAGCATAAAACTTCTTCAGATGTAGAGCATTGATAGGATCTGGCAGTTCCACCCCATCCGCATTGATCAGACGAAATGAATTGCGAGGCAGCGCTTCCTTGAAATTCCACTAGAGGGGGGGTGAATAGTGAAATACGATACAGATCGATAAAATAAAATAATCAGACAATAAGGCACAACACATAAAACACAGAAGTTATACTGGTTCGGTCAAAACCCAGTGTTACGACAATGAAGCCATACATGATACTTCAAGTACAAGGTTTTGATGATGAGCAAGTGGAATCAACTGCATTTCAGCTAAGGCTAATTGAAGAATTCAGTGAAGAATCTTTGAAGACTAGTGTGCAAATGTTTAATTCATTAAAAGTCTTAGATTCTTGTAAGAGCCTTACTTAGAGTGCATATTTAGGTTGCATTTCACCTTAAAAAAAATTAGAAAAACTTTTCTAAAAGAAACTCTTTTGAAAATCTTTTTAGAAAACTCTTTTCTTAAATTTTCATGTTTATTAGTCGACCAATAGACTTATCAATCGACTAATCCTTTCGCGTCATATTTTCTAAAAAGTCATTCTTGTCAAATTAGTCGACCGAAGGTTTTATCAGTCGACTGGACAGAATGTTTGTTTTTTGAAAAATTAGCAGCAGACGACTAATGGTTTTATCAGTTAACTGAACAGAACATGTGTTTTCTGGAAAATTAGCAGCAATCGACTAATGGTTTTTATCAGTCGACTGAACAGAACATGTGTTTTCTGAAAATTTAGTAGCAGTCGACTAATGCTTTTTATCAGTCGACCGAACAGAATGTTTGTTTTTCAGAAGTTTTTAGCAGCAGTCGACTAAAAGGTTTTTTAGTCTACTGATGATATTATCAGTCGACTAAGTTTCAAAAATTCAGATTTTCAAACGGCTCGATTAACAGATCAGTCGACCGACGATAACTGTCAGTCTACTAATAACTAACTATTAGTCGACTAACTGATGTTTCAGTCGACTAATTTTGTCGTTTTCCTGAAACTTCAAAAAGGCGTGTCTTTTCATTTTTCAAACGTTTTGATCGTTCGAAATGGACCGTTTTGACACCCTTTCATACTCTCAACGTATGGAATCTTTTAACTATAAATATGAGTGCATTTTACACTCAAAAACAACAATTCAATCGACTTGAACCTTGCTTTTCACTCCTATTCATTCAAGTATTTGTTTTCTCACTCACGTGATATTTTCACTTCAGTTTTTCACTCAAATCACTTTGAGAGATAGTGAATTCATGAGTAGAGTGTTTCAACAACCTCAAAAGCCAATTGCATCTCATTTGCATTCAAAAGGAAGGCTCATAGGTTGTATTGTAAGTTCTTATTTCTTTTCTGTAAAAAGGACTCCTTGGTGTAAAGGAGTTGTTTGCTTTCAGTTGGGTTGTTACTGAAAGTGGGACCGGTTATGGTCTGTGTGATCTTGTAGTTTACAAGGTTGATAGTGGAAAATCTCAAGCGGGTTTTGCTTGGGGACTGGATGTAGGTCGGGTTTGACCGAACCAGGATAAAATCTTGTGTTCTTTGTGTGTTTGCTTTGAGATTTGCAAAATCATTCAATATTCCGCAGAAATTTTTAAAAGCACTATTCACCCCCCCTCTAGTGCTCGTTGCGTCGATCCTAGTGCACTTTCACCCGGACCTACATCCAGTCCCCAAGCAAACCACTTGATCTTTCCACTATAACATCCGAGTCACCGGATAAATAGTACAACACCCTCTTCCTCAGAGGTCTTCTTCTCTCAACAGAGAAGGGGCACACCCTCTTCCACAGAGGTCTTCTTCTCTCAACAGAGAAGGACAACACCCTCTTTCACAGAGGTCTTCTTCTCTCAACAGAGAAGGGCAACACCTTCTTTCACAGAGGTCTACTTCTTTCAACAAAGAAGGAAAACAGTAAATAACAGAGTTACAATACTTCCTATAGAACCTTCAGAATGATATGAATGCACAAATGAAGGATTCTCAGAATGTTCTGTTTGTCACTCAGAGGATACTCTTTGTCAAAGAGCTAGACTTGACTTTTTCTCTTTTCTTTCTTTTCTTTTTCTCTTTCTTTTTCAAGGCTCTCTTTTCAAATATTGAATAAGAATTTTTCTCGTTGTAAGCTCACATATCCATTCCATGTTGAATAGTTTATTTGAGTGTGTTTATATAGCTTTTAAAAAAGTAGTCGTTACTTTTTGAAATCGTAGCTTTTTGAGATGTGAAATGTTATGTCATTTCAAAAACATCTTTAGAGAAATTCGAGAAAGTCTTCTTTCCATAAAAGTAAAATGTAGGGTACACTAGTCGTTGTAATATTTTAGGTAATACATATTTTATGTAAAAAGTCTATTTCTTACAATAGTACATTGAACGTTGGATTGTAGGCTATTATGTAGTTTTGTCTTTATTCTAATTAATGATTTGAGGTACATAAGTACTTCTTTACTTTAAATGAGTGTAAGTACAATGAGTGCTTTGAGATATTTATTTGTACATAGTCATGTCAAGTGTTTTCTTTATGTTGTGTTTTTCAAAGTCTTCAGAGAGAATGAAGATTACAAGAAAGTCGACATTCTTGAGAAGGATATTTAACAAGGATTTCTTACAGGAGGTATTTAATGCTATACAAAGAGAATGATAACTTCAAGTAAGTCGACATTCTATGGGTTTGTAAAAAGGTAACTAGAGTCTTTTCAAAACCTTTATTATATTTGTTTTCTTTGTGTAGCCGATTTTCATGTTTTGTCTTTTTCCTATATTTGAAATCATTTCTTTAAAGAAGGTAACTAGAGTCTTTTCAAAACATATTATATTTGTTTTTCTTTGTGTAGCCGATTTCATGTTTTTGTCTTTTTCCTATATTTGAAATCATTTCTTTAAAGAAGGTGACTAAAGTCTTTTCAAAACATATTATATTTGTTTTTCTTTGTGTAGCCGATTTCATGTTTTGTCTTTTTCCTACTTTTCAAGTTGTCTTGTATATGATATAAGGTACAATTATTACATTTTGAAATCATGTCAAAATACCTTTTTCATAAATGGTTGTAAGAAGGTACAATTATTAGTTTTCAAAAAGGAGCTTTTTGAAACTATCGTATACTTTTATGATATAGCTTTTATGAATGAGTATGTAATATACAATATGCATGTTCCTGAAGGTTTTGTTACATATGACTCTAAAGAAGAAAAAAAAACTTCATCTTGAGGTAGCCGATCTCTTCAGTTGATCTTTAGGAATGCATGGCTCATCAAGCTTTTTCTTCAAGGAGTATGATTGCACCATAGTTGTACTTGAACAGGAAGTCTCCATCCTTTTTGGGTGAAATATCCTTGCATCAAATACTCGTTAGATTTATGGCAAAACATATCCAGTCATAATATAACATTTTTCAAGAGGACATATTATCATATCATATAAAATCAAATCCGACAGTGTATCATATTATGTGACATCAAAACAGAGTTTCTCAACATTCTCCCCCTTTTTGATGATGACAAAATATGCTCTCCTTGTCAAAAAGACATTATGCATAGAAATAATAATATTATAAAATATTGAAAAATGTTTAAAGAGAGTATTTCTCCAATAATGGAGATAGGTTTTCTCCCCCTTTGTCATAGACAAAAAGGAAGGGATCAGAGTAAGAGAGTTATTACAGACCAATAATAAATATTACAGTAGAAAAAAATAAGTTTATTCCGAAGGTGGAGTAGGTTGATGTGTTCGGTTGACTTGATCCGGCTGGAGGGTCTGTAGAGTTTGCTGCAACGAGGCTTGACGGCGAAGAATACGATCCTGAGAACGCTGGACATCCATGAGGGCAGAGAAGTAATCAAAGTTGGATGTTGGATCTTCTTCATCAGATCCAGGAAGGTGCAGGGACCTTAGATTGAAGGACGTAGCATCGAGAATCTGAGAGGGATGGAGGATAACTTCGTTTTGAAGGGGTACTTTGAAGTATTTTAGAATGGGAGTTATAAAACACCCGAAAAGAAGAGGCTGGAATTTTTTATAAAGAATAAAAAGGTCGAAAAGAATGTTGGACCAGTTTATTGGAGTAGAAGAAAAAATTGCGTAGAGAAGGAGAGAGATTTTTCTTGGTACTAATCCCTTGCGTGGAGGCTTGGGATAGATATTGTGGAGAAGAATCTGGCAAGCAGTTGAGCATGAGGTTGGAGATTCCTCATGTGCCAGGGAAGTTGTAAGCAGTTGGTGCAGAGAAGAATTTTTCGAAGTACCGACCGTTCGAGTGGTACTATGTTGTTGAGGTCTGTGCCGATGGAAGGAAGGTTTAGAATTCTACCTAGGTCGGAAGCATCGAAGAACATCAGGCGTCCGCGTACTTTGGTGGTGATGGTAGTTTGCTCATGATCAGAGGAAAAATTTGTGTACAATAGTAGAACGAGTTCAGGATAGTAGGCAACTTGGGATGAAGATCCTAGTAGGTGTTTGAGTTCGGGGAGAGATCTGTCTAGGTCAAATAACATGAAGTCTTCATAGTGAACCAACTTACCTTCATGAATTGGGCGAGAGCAAAGTAAGTTGTAGTCGTGAAAAAGATCTGGATACCTTAGATCGGCGACAGTGATTACCTTGTTTGAGGAGGAAGCCATTGCAAAAGGGAGTTGAGAGAGAAGGAACGAGTTTGAAAGTATGTATGAAGATAGTGGGATACGAATGGTATTGGTGAGGAATGAACCAATCGATTAAATAGAAGAGAGAAAATAATTGTGATAAGAATTGAATGACAATGGAAGTGAATGATTTTTGGATTGTAGTTTGAATAAGGAAATTCGTGAGTTGTAAGTTAAAGGGCTTGTGAATGACAAATCAAATCAATGGTGGAAGATAGTGTATTATATTGGTATGTATGTTAAGAAGGACATAGTTTTGAACAAATATACTATGGGAGAGTTTATCGAGTAGTGAGAAGTATCATGAATTGAGTATGGAGTGTCATATTAAAGAGAGTGAATAAAATAATGGCCTAATAAGAACAAACAACTTTTTCAAAGATTCACTTTATGTGAAAGCATTCCAAAATCGTGAAGAGGGAGTTTGGAATAGGACAAACATGAGAGTATGAGGAAATGCAATAATTTCTTATTTAAGAAGTGTATATTTTGATATACGTGAAAGAAAATAGGTCATAGGGTGATCATGTGATGTGTACTTTGAAAGATATGACATTTTTTGAAAGAAAAGAATGACTTAAAAAATGTGTCATGATTAATGTGTTTTCACATTTGTAATTTTTATGAGTATACGTAAATATGAGAAGGACACACTTTGACTTTGAATAGTGGTGAGAGAGATGATGAGACAAAAGATATTCATGAGTGAAGAGTAATAATTGTTTATATAAGAAATATTTGTATGGATATGCGTGGAAGGAGTAAGAGTAGTCATAGAGAAAAGTGAGATGACATATATGGATTTTCGAGTAGGATAGGAATAAAAAACAAGAAAAAAATTGATGATTGATATGAGATAAAAGACATAAAATAAAGTTATGATTGACATGAATTAATGTTTATTTGATAAACATATTTTTAAAGAAACTCGATTGGAGGAAGTTCATAGTTTTTAGAGAATAAAGTTAAGTTTTAAACTAGTAAAGGAGTCAAAATCACGGATTGAAAAGAATGAAGGCTCAATTCGTATGAGAGAGAGAAAGTACTAAAGGTACTAATGAGAATAAAAAAATGAAGGACAAGTCTTTCGAATAATTTTTCATAAAAGGTGTGAAGGATGAAAGGATGATAATAGATTACACTTAGGATATGATATAACAGATGATGTAGTAAGATTTTACGTGAAATATGACAGCTTGATTTTGAAAAGGGTGGTGAAGAAAATAAGAAAGATAAACACTCAATTTATTTACCATAAAGTTTAGTGAAGTGTCTTAATAGGAGGAAAGGAAGTCATGATAAGAATAGAGTGTACGTAATATATGATATATCAAATGATATAGTAAAAATTATACGTAAAACATAACAACTAGATCTTTAGAAGAAGGTAAACCGAACTAAAAGAATAATCATTCGATTTACACTAAAATTTGAAAAGCAAGATTTCTCATAAAATAATATGTTATCATGTTGAAGGTGAATCAACTTATCGTAAGAGAAGTTTTCACAAAAGGACAAAAATAATAAAGGAGTTATGAGATGAGTGATGTGAACAATGTCATGATAGCTTTTAATATAATTAGTTCTTATGGATATGAGTGAAAGGAGATAGGACAAGGAGTCATTATGGATGTGTACTTGAAAGATGACAAGTTGAAAGACATAAAGAATGTGTCTTATAAGAGTTTAGAGTATACGTGAATATGGAAACCTAGTTTGACTAACAAAAATCGATAAGAAGAAAAAAGCTTTTAAAATAAGATTTTAACAAAACTTATAAGAAGTATTATAATAAGTGTGATTAATTTATAAGTCACTTAGTTTGCATATTCCTAGTTCTCTTGTAATTTGTGTAAAGTCTTCATGTTTCAATGGTTTAGTGAATATGTCTGCTAACTGTTGATTAGTGGGTATGAATTCGAGTTTAATTATGTTGTTTAAGACTTGTTCTCTTAAGAAGTGGTGTCTTATTTGAATGTGCTTAGTTCGTGAGTGTAAAATAGGATTCTTAGATAAGTTTATAGCACTAGTATTATCACAGAAAATAGTTGTATTTTCAAAATTTAAACCAAAATCTTTTAAGGTTTGTTTCATCCAGATAACTTGTGTACAGGCTAGGCTAGCAGCAATGTATTCGGCTTCAGTAGTTGATAAGGATACACAGTTTTGTTTCTTACTGAACCATGATACTAGTGAGTGCCCTAGCATATGACATGTTCCACTTGTGCTTTTTCTGTCAGATTTACTTCCAGCAAAGTCAGCATCGCTGTATGAGATTAGATCAAATGTAGAAGATTTTGAAATCAACTGTGTCTTTTAAATATCTCATTATTCTTTTTACAGCTTTAAGATGTGATTCTTTTGGATTTGACTGAAATCTAGCACACAAGCAAACACTGAACATAATATCTGGACGGCTAGCAGTTAAATAGAGAAGTGATCCTATCATACCTCGGTATACCTTTGTATCAACAGACTTACCATCTTCATCTTTGTCCAAAACAGTAGTAGTGCTCATAGGAGTAGATTTTGAAGCAGTTGAGTTCATGTTGAACCTCTTCAGAAGTTCACGAGCATACTTAGACTGATTGATGAAAACTCCATCCTTGGTTTGCTTAATATGCAGTCCCAAAAAGTAGGTGAGTTCTCCCATCATACTTATTTCAAATTCTTTCTGCATGGACTTAGAAAATTATTCACAAAGAGTGCTGTTAGAAGATCCAAAGATGATATCGTCCACATATATTTGAACAATTAGGGTATGATTATTCACTATTTTCACAAATAAAGTAGTCTGCTTTGCCTACAGAAAAACCAGTTTTTAATAAAAAGGTTTTAAGTCTATCATACCAAGCACGAGGTGCTTGTTTTAATCCATACAAAGCACGTTTGAGTTTAAAAACATGATCTGGATATTATTCATTTTCAAATCCTGGAGGTTGTTTTACATAAACTTCTTCATTTATAAAACCATTTAAAAAGGCACTTTTAACATCCATTTGATATAATTTGAAATCCATATAGCTTGCATATGCTAAAAACATTCTAATAGATTCAAGTCTAGCAACAGGAGCAAATGTTTCATCAAAATCAATACCTTCCTCCTGGTTGTATCCTTGAGCTACTAGTCTGGCCTTGTTTCTTATAACATTACCTGTTTCATCTAGCTTGTTTCTGAAGATCCATCTTGTCCCAATGATCGGGTGATCCTTTGGTCTTGGTACAAAATCCCAAACTTCATTCCTTTGGAATTGATTCAGTTCTTCAGTCATGGCTAGCATCCAGAACTCATCGATGATGGCTTCATCAATCTTCTTTGGTTCAAGTTGAGAAATGAATGCCATATTTGCAATCCGTTCTAGCTGAGCTCTAGTCTGAACCCCCTTTGTCAGTTCTCCCAAAATCTGCTTTTGAGGATGATCTTTGATATCGACAAATGTTCTTTGATGATCATTTTCATTAGACTTAGCTGTGTTATCTAAAAATAAATTTGTACTTTCAACATCATCATCGTTAGTTTGCTTATGAACAGATTGATCAATAGATTCACAAAAACTAACATGCATAGATTCTTCAATAGACTTAGAACTCTTATTGAAAACCCTGTATGCTTTACTATGACTTGAATATCCTAAAAATATGCCTTCAATAGATTTAGCATCAAATTTATCTAGGCTATCTTTTGTGTTTAGGATAAAGCATTTACAACCAAAGACTTTGAAATAGTCTATTCTTGGAGTTCTGTCATAGAATAGTTCATAGGGAGTTTTATTTAATAAGGGTCTAATGAGAACTCTATTTGTTATGTAGCATGCAGTATTAACAGCTTCTGCCCAAAAAGATTTAGCAAGATTATTGTGTTGGAGCATAGTTCTAGCAGATTCCTGAAGGGTTCTATTCTTTCTTTCTACTACACCATTTTGAGGTGAATCTCTAGGAAAGGCAAAGTTATGAGAAATACCATGCAAGTTACAAAAATTTTCAAAAAGTTCATTTTCAAATTCTCCTCCATGGTCACTACGGATTTTAACAATAGAACAAGATTTTTCATTTTGTAATTTTTTACATAAAATTTCAAATTGACAAAACGTATCACTTTTGTTTTTCAAAAATATTACCCAAGTAAATCTTGAGTAGTCATCTACAATGACAAAAACGTATTTATTGTGATTATGACTAGCTACCCTAGAAGGACCAAAAAGATCCAGGTGGAGAAGCTCTAAAGGTCTTTTGCTTGAAATGATATTTTTTGATTTGAAAGATGATTTTGACAGTTTTCCTAATTGACATGCATCACAAAAATAATCCTTTTTAAAAGATATTTTGGGTAACCCACGTACTAACTTATCTTTAGCTAATTTAGACATGTATTTAGAATTGACATGACCCATTCTCATGTGCCATAGATGTTGAGAGTCATTATTAGCTATGAGGCAATGTTCTGTGATGTTTTCTAGGTATAATTCATATATATTATTTTTTCTTATACCTTTTAAGATAATATTTTCGTTGGTGTCTGCTATAAGACAAGCATTATGATTAAAGCTAACATTATAACCTGTATCACACATTTGACTAATACTTAGAAGGTTATGTTTTAAGCCTTTAACCAAGAGAACGTCTTTGATAAGAGGTTTATCTATATTTCCAATATTACCAATACCTATTATCAAACCTTTGTTGTTATCTCCAAAGGTGACAGTTCCTCCTTCCTTTTTATGAAGAACAGCAAAGAGGTCTGAATGTTCAGTCATGTGTTTTGAACATCCACTGTCTAGAATCCATCTGTTCTTCTTGTTTGGAGCAGAACTTTCATTTGCCATGAAGCACATGTTTGCAGTTTCGGCTTCATCATCACTTGACTCTTCACTGGTGGATGGTTCTGAGTCATCCCATTGAGCATGCAGAGCCTTTTTCTTGAAGAACCTCTTCTTTGGTTCATCGGTCTTGGACTTTCTTTTGAGAAGGGGAGAGTCACGCCTCAAGTGACCTAGCTTATTACACTGATAGCACATGGGATCTTCCTTAGGATCTTTTCTTTCCTTGTGCTTGTTTGAAAGCCGGTTCCTTCTCATGAAGCGCTGAAATTTTCTGTTTAGTAGCGCAATTTCGGATTCTTTATCTGAGTCTTCATTCTCAGATAGAGCTGGGAAAACTAGAGTTTTCTTTATCGGTTGTTCTTCTTCCCTTCTTTCTTTCATGTGGACTTCATAGGCCATAAGATTGCATATTAAGTCGTCCAGAGTAAGCTTAGATAAATCTTGAGCTTCTTCAATAGCTGTAGTCTTTTTCTCCCAATCAGTTGTGAGAGATCTCAAGATTTTCTTCACCTTTTCTGTCTGGGAATATGTTACACCCAGAGATTTCAGATCGTTGGTGATGTTGGTGAATCTGGTAAACATCTCTGTGATGGGTTCATCTTTTTTCATTTTGAACAACTCATATTTTCTGACAAGAGATGAGATTTTGGCTTCTTTCACTTTGTTGGTTCCTTCATGAATAACCTCTAAAGAATGCCAAATATCATATGCAGATTCACATATAGATATTCTATTGAATTCGTTCTGATCAATGGCACAATATAAGGCATTCATAGCCTTTGCATTTAGGTTTGCCATTTTCTTTTCTTCATCAGACCATAAGTTATAGTCTGCGGATGGAGATGTGTATGGATGCTCAACAATTTTTCATACAGCAAAATCTATGGATTTGAGAAATATAGCCATTCTGCACTTCCAGTATCCATAGTTGGAGCCGTTGAAGAAAGAAGGACGAGATGCGTGTTGACCTTCAATATCACGAGCATACGAGGTAGATGCCATTTGTGCTGGAAGACTTGTTATGTCGAAACCAGCAAACCTGCTCTGATACCAAATGAAATTCCACTAGAGGGGGGGTGAATAGTGAAATATGATACATATCAATAAAATAAAACAATCAGACAATAAGGCACAACACATAAAACACAGAAGTTATACTGGTTCGGTCAAAACCCAGACCTACATCCAGTCCCCAAGCAAACCACTTGAGCTTTCCACTATAACATCCGAGTCACCGGATAAATAGTACAACACCCTCTTCCTCAGAGGTCTTCTTCTCTCAACAGAGAAGGGGCATACCCTCTTCCACAGAGGTCTTCTTCTCTCAACAGAGAAGGACAACACCCTCTTTCACAGAGGTCTTCTTCTCTCAACAGAGAAGGGCAACACCCTCTTTCACAGAGGTCTACTTCTTTCAACAAAGAAGGAAAACAGTGAATAACAGAGTTACAATACTTCCTATAGAACCTTCAGAATGATATGAATGCACAAATGAAGGATTCTCAGAATGTTTTGTTTGTCACTCAAAGGATACTCTTTGTCAAAGAGCTAGACTTGACTTTTTCTCTTTTCTTTCTTTACTTTTTCTTTCTTTTTCAAGGCTCTTTTTTCAAATATTGAATAGGAATTTTTCTCGTTGTAAGCTCACATGTCCATTCCATGTTGAATAGTTTATTTGAGTGTGTTTATATAGCTTTTAAAAAAGTAGTCGTTACTTTTTGAGATGTGAAATGTTATGTCATTTCAAAAACATCTTTAGAGAAATTCGAGAAAGTCTTCTTTCCATAAAAGTAAAATGTAGGGTACACTAGTCGTTGTAATATTTTAGGTAATACATATTTTATGTAAAAAGTCTATTTCTTACAATAGTACATTGAACGTTGGATTGTAGGCTATTATGTAGTTTTGTCTTTATTCTAATTAATGATTTGAGGTACATAAGTACTTCTTTACTTTAAATGAGTGTAAGTACAATGAGTGCTTTGAGATATCTATTTGTACATAGTCATGTCAAGTGTTTTCTTTATGTTGTGTTTTTCAAAGTCTTCAGAGAGAATGAAGACTACAAGAAAGTCGACATTCTTGAGAAGGATATTTAACAAGGATTTCTTACAGGAGGTATTTAATGCTATACAAAGAGAATGATGACTTCAAGTAAGTCGACATTCTATGGGTTTGTAAAAAGGTAACTAGAGTCTTTTCAAAACCTTTATTATATTTGTTTTCTTTGTGTAGCCGATTTTCATGTTTTGTCTTTTTCCTATATTTGAAATCATTTCTTTAAAGAAGGTAACTAGAGTTTTTTCAAAACATATTATATTTGTTTTTCTTTGTGTAGTCGATTTCATGTTTTTGTCTTTTTCCTATATTTGAAATCATTTCTTTAAAGAAGGTGACTAGAGTCTTTTCAAAACATATTATATTTGTTTTTCTTTGTGTAGCCGATTTCATGTTTTGTCTTTTTCCTACTTTTCAAGTTGTCTTGTATATGATATAAGGTACAATTATTACATTTTGAAATCATGTCAAAATACCTTTTTCATAAATGGTTGTAAGAAGGTACAATGATTAGTTTTCAAAAAGGAGCTTTTTGAAACTATCATATACTTTTATGATATAGCTTTTATGAATGAGTATGTAATATGCAATATGCATGTTCCTGAAGGTTCTGTTACATATGACTCTAAAGAAGAAAAAAAAACTTCATCTTGAGGTAGCCGATCTCTTCAGTTGATCTTTAGGAATGCATGGCTCATCAAGCTTTTTCTTCAAGGAGTATGATTGCACCATAGTTGTACTTGAACAGGAAGTCTCCATCCTTTTTGGGTGAGATATCCTTGCATCAAATACTTGTTAGATTTATGGCAAAACATATCCAGTCATAATATAACATTTTTCAAGAGGACATATTATCATATCATATAAAATCAAATCCGACAGTGTATCATATTATGTGACATCAAAACAGAGTTTCTCAACATTCCTTAACCACATAAGGGCCTTCTCAATTGGGTGACCACTTGCCCCGTGGTCGATGCTTGAGATGAGTTGTTGATCTGAGCACAAGATCATTAACTTGAAATCTTTTTTTAATAACTGACTTGGCATAATGCCTGGCTATCCTCTGCTGATAAGCTTGAGCATGCTCTGCCGCCTTGAGCCTTTTTCTCGTCTAAAAGATCGAATTGTACCAACCTCTGTTGTTGATACTGATCAAGTGGGAGTTCTATGAGAGACACAAACTTGAATGCAGACTTTTGAACGTGAAGAGGTAACACTACTTCCATTCCATAAACAAGCTCCGAAGGAGTAGCGCTGGTTGGAGTCCGAATGGTGGTTTGGTACGCCCAAAGTGCATCATGCATCTTCTCGTGCCAATCACGGCCCATTTCCACAGTTCTTTCCAGAATGCAGATCAAAATCTTGTTGGTGGCCTCTTCTTGGCCATTCCCTTGAGGATAATAAGGAGCTGAGAAGTGGTGATGAATCATGAACTTCGAGCAGAAGGTCTTCATCCTCTCATTCTTGAAATGACTGTCATTGTCTCACACAATATTATGTGGGACGCCGAAGCGGCAAAGAAGATTCTTATGAATAAAAGAAACCACATGTCGGCCTTCCACCGTTCGCAGAGTTATGACTTCGACCCATTTGGTGAAGTATTCTGTAGCTGCGAGGAAATATATGTGGCCATTAGAAGCTGAAGGAGTAATTGGACCCACCATATCGAAGGCCCACATCGAAAAAGGCCAAGGAGAAACCACGGACTGCAAGTATGCGGCTGGGGCATGAATGGAAGGTGCGTGCATTTGGCATTTGACGCACTTCCTCATAAATCGATTGCAATCTTGCTGCATGGTTTTGAAATAGTATCCTGCCCGGATGATTTGCTTGACGAGTGTTTGGTAGCCGACGTGGCCACCATAAATTCCCTTGTGTGCCTCTCGGATAACTTCCATGGCTTCATCCTTATCTAAGCATCTAGTGTACTCAGAACTGAACCTGCAACGGTAGAGAATATTGGCGATGACGAAATAACGGGACGACATGCGTTGGATCGCACGTTGCTCCTTTCTTGGCATTTTCGATGGGAAATCACCAGTTTTGATAAAATCTTTGATGTCTTGATACCAAGGCTTCTCTTTCTGAGTGGCTTGGTTTACTTGCTCAGCTGAAATGAAGGTAGGTTAATTAAGTCTGCCAATCTTGAAGAAACGACAGGATTCACTGTCTTTGAATGACAAAATGGAGCCAAGGCAGACCAAACCATCAGCGATATGATTATATTCCCTCTTGACATGGTTAAGCTGAAATTCTTCAAAGTTGCCTATGAGAGCTAAGGAAATCTTCTGATAGGGAATCAAGTTTGAATCCTTGACTTGCCATTCAGCATTAACTTGACTGACAACAAGCAATGAATCACCAAAGGCATGTACTCTTTTGATGTTGAAATCTTGCAAAATTTTGAGGCCTTGTATTAGGGCTTCATACTTGGCCATGTTGTGAGTACATTGAAAGTTGAGCTTGAGAGAATAAAGAATCATCTCCTTCTTGGGAGTGATCAACAAGATCCCAATCCCTATACCAGACATGTTTTTGGCTCCATCAAAGAAAAGAGTCCAAACTGGGGACTCCTGAATATTGCAGATGCGATCATCGAGAAAATCATCTTCCGCCTTGATCTCTTCTGTCAACGGGAAATCTGCCAACTGATCTGCGATGGATTGACCCTTGACTGCCTTCTGAGAAACATACTCTAAGTCATATTGCATTAGGAGAACTTTCCATTTTGCAATCCGTCCAGTAAGAAAAGGTTGCTCAAGGATGTACTTGAGAGGATTGAGCCTTGATAAAATTTTGATTTCTGATGCCAAAAGATAATGTCTCAGTTTCTGAAACATCCACACCAAGGCTAGACATGTCTTTTCCATCTGAGAGTATCTTTTCTCATAGTTGATGAAAGTCTTGCTTATGTAGTAGATGACATGCTCTATCCGACTGCCTTCCTCATATTGTGCAAGAAATCCGCCACAAGCATTCTGGTTGACAGAAATATATAAAAGAAGTGGCTTTCCCAGTTCTGGTGGTTGTAGAACAGGTGTGTTGAGGAGATACTGCTTGATGCGCTCAAATGAGAGTTGACATTCTGGTCCCCACTCAAATTTCACTTCTTTTCTTAACAAGTGATTGAAGGGCTCGCATCTCATGGCCAAATTGGAGATGAAGCGCCGAATCAACTTAATGCAACCTTGAAGGCTTCATAGTTCTTTTAGATTGGTGGGAGGCGGCATATCAATGATTGCCCTTGTCTTAGTAGGATCCACCTCTATGCCTTTCTTGCTGATCATGAAACCCAGCAATTTGCCTGACTCTACTGCGAAGACACATTTCTGCGGGTTGAGTCTCAACTTGTAAAGGATGAGTCTTTTAAAAACTTGGCTGAGAGCATCAAGATGATCCTCTCCTTCCTTGGATTTGACCAGGATGTCATCCACATAGGCATCCATGTTCTTGTGCATCTGGTCATGAAAGATAACTGCCATCGCTCTCTGATAGGTTGCCTCAGTATTCTTGAGCCCGAACGGCATGACTGTATAGCAAAAAGTACCCCAAGGCATGGTAAAAGAAGTTTTTGACTGGTCACGAGCGATCAGTTTGATCTGATTGTAGCCTGAGTACCCATCCATAAAGGAAAACATGGCATGGCCCACCGTGCTATCGATCAAAAGATCGATGTTGGTGAGTGGATAATCATCCTTTGGGGTGGCCTTGTTGAGATCCCTGAAATCAATACAAATTCGGACCTTGCCATTCTTTTTGGGAACTGCCACGATGTTCGCCAACCAGTCCGGGTAATCAATAGTCCGGATGAATCCTACCTTTAGCAACTCCTCAAGTCCTTCTTTAACTTGTGGTGCCACGCGGGGATCCATTTTTCTGAGTTTCTGCTTGATTGGCTTAACGTCTGGTTTCAGCACAAGACGATGCTCGACCAACTTGGGATCCAAGCCTGGCATATCCTCATAAGTCCAAGCGAAGACTTCTTGATGTTGTTTGAGAAAATTGATGAGCCTTTCCTTCTCATCTGAACTTAAACTAGAACCAATTTTGAGGATTTTCGGATCATCTTCTTAACCAATATTAACATCCTGTAAACAACCCAAATTTTCTCTCACCTCCTCGACATTTCCACCAAGCATCATCATCCAGCCTCTGAAATTGCCGAAGGGCAAAATGGTCATTTTCTGAGCTCGAAACTTGCAAAAGTCCAAATTTCATCTGCAACTCTCAAAATTTCTCTCTTTCAGCTCAGATGTTCAAAATTTTATTCCTGACAGGAGACAGGAATCTCCAAGTTCTGGTTCAAGATTATATTTCATAAGACATGTCATTGCATAGCATTGCATGAACATTTCATATCACTGCACTGCACAACATGTCATTTCGAGATCCAGAACTCTCAATTTCAAAATTTTCAATCCAGATTCGAATTTCAACTATTTTTAAACCCTGGGTCTTCAAAATTCTCAATTCTTCCCATTTTACCCCCAGGACTTTGAATTTCAAAATATTTTCTCAGGAAAACGATCTAGATAGTTTTCAATATGGATTTCAGCCACCTTATCTCAGATTTTGCCCTCTTGTCAACAATTCAAATATCTTCCTTTTACAAAATCACCCTATAGGGGCCAACACTTTTCAAAATTTCTGTTTTGCCAATTAGTCCAGATTTTATAAAAATTCCAAAAAGAGGTTTTACTGTCTTGTCCTTATTTCAATAAAGAAGCAATGTGGGGCCCACCCTGAGGTGGTGTCACATAGGCTTTTGCTTTTAAAAAACTTGAATTTTGAAAAAACCAAAAATATAGGAGCATTGTCTCTGGATTGGCGCCACATGTCATTTTCTCTCTCTTTCCATTTCTTTGCCAAGTTTCAGTGTGGGGCCTCTCTGAGATGACGCCACATGGCCACCCTCCCTTCTTCCAGAGCCAACTTCATTTGAATTTCAAATTTCTTCCCTGAGGTGGCACCATCTGAAGAACCTCCTCCAGCAAGCTGACACTTGTTAGGTATGGAACCATCCTTGACTGCCACATGTCTAGATCTCTTTTCATCAGAAAAAGTAGAATTCAAACCCCTCTGAGGTGGCGCCATAGGGGAGATTCCTGCAGAGAAAATCAAGAAAAGTTTTGAAAATTTTCAAAATCCCCTGTTGAGGTGTCTCACCCACAAAATTCACATTTTATTTATTTCAAAAATCCAAGTGGCATGCCCTGAGATGGCACCACATGGCGGACTTAGATTAAGCCTGCTTGAAATTCAAAATTCTCCAGAATTGCTACAAATACAAGGTCCCACGCCCATCTTAGGGAGGGCTCCCTTTAGATTTAGCATTTTCACTCTGAGTGCCCTACTACATGATTTTGATGTTTTGAATTCATGCCCCCCTTGGGCTCAATTGAGAGGGTGCATCGAAGTACCAAGCTTGCTCACATCAATTCCAACTCGATCTAGGCGCGTGGATCAATTTTTGTGAACCTTCGGAAGCCCGGGTCGAAGGACGAAAGAAACTGTTGGTAGCCATTCATTTTGGGAGTTCCAAAACTGCAAGAAAACACAAGGTGCACTTCTATTTCTATTAATTTCATTATAGTAATAGCCTTACTAGATTCATATTGTCGTTTTAAAGAAAGAGCTCATCCGAGTAATGGATCGAGCTATTCTCGTAAAATGACACATATCAAAAGATGTTTTTCATGCTTTATTAATTAGATTTTTGCATTCCATCATGTTTATGCATTAAAATAGGTTAGATTTACATTTTATTTCATTAAAATAGCATGTTTCATGAATTTATTTAATATTTCATACATTCACCTTCATTTAGGTAACTCTCAGTTTTTGTCAGTCAGTCCACACGTCATTTCATGCATTTATTTTTCGTTAAAAATACTAAGAAAATCCTAGCATGCGCCTTTAGGTGTCTCCAACAATCTTTCAAAAATTCGGAATGATTTGAATTTTTGATTGCGGTAAACGTTCAAAATGGTAGGTCGGGTTTTGTTACCCGGGATACGTTTTGAAAATTTATTTCTGACTTGTAAAATCGATATCTCTCTCATATGAGGTCAGATTTTCAATCTGAAAAATGTTCGGAACTCGGAATGATGTCTATCTTTTAACATGATTTGCTCAGATTTTTCTGAATTTTTTTACTGTCTAACAAAAATCCGAGAGTTTGGGACACGTGTCAGAGCCTGATTTGGGCCTCTAAGACTTTGGATCGACTTAAGTCGATGGGTTCTCTTTGGGTATTGCTCCAAATCCAAATCTGTAAAAAGTGAATGTCATGTTAGGGATGTCTTATGTTTGCATCTGAAAGTTTATGATTTTTAGAACAGTGTTAGTAGCAGTTTCGAATTTGTTTTGTCAGTCTCCTATTTTGTCATATTCGTTTGTTTTGTTGATTTAGGCAAGTAATGGCGCATTTGTTTCTTTATTCCTGTTGATCAAATGCCAAAATCATAAAAATGAAAGTTGTTCCGGTGTGTGTTGTTAGTTCCTCAGTTAAATATCAAAAATTGCTATGGTTGGATGCTATTTTTTATGTGATTTTACATCGGATCAGGTTGATTTTGCCTCCGTCAGAACCAAATTCTCGTTACCGAACTGACCGTAGTTTAAATTTCGGGGATGTAAAATACAAAATTGCTTATTTTCATGTCATTTAGAAATTTACAAAATATCAGATGTTTTTATGGTGGAATTCTCGTATTACTGCATTAAGTGTTACATTTGGTTCGAGTCCGCAGGCGAAATTCGCCCATTTTAGGATTTTCTGTAAATTTTTGCATCTAAATCATGTCATTACGTGAGTTTTAGCATTCTAAGCTGTTCATATGGGTAGAGGGGTGCCTCATACCGAATTTTGTGTGATTTGGAATTCGTTTGATGCTCGGTCTAGCTGTATCATCAAAACAGGGCACTGTGGGACCCTAATCCAAGCGAAAATCAAGCGAAATTCATTATTTTTGATGAATGATAGCATGTCAAAATTCTAATTTTATAGTTTTAATGTGTTTAGCAGCATGTCATCATGCCTCATACTGCATTTCACCATCATTTGGTTCAATTCGAATTTCAAAAATCTCAATTTTACCAAAATTTTCTTAAAAACCCCTGATTTTAAAGGTGTAACTTCAATATTAGGGGTATTTTGGTTATTTTGACCACAATTTTGAATTTCAAACTATTTCTTACTGAATTTCTTGCATTTACATCATTTCAAATATCAAGAAAGCATGGAAATAGGGTTTATATCCAATTAAGTCCAATAATTTCATAATATTATTGGAAAATCTTGGAAAAACCCACATATTTGAACTAACTCCATTTCAAGTTTGGCAGAGACATTCAAAAGAAGGAGTTGAAGTCTGAAATTTCCTTTTTATTTCATTTAATTAATGATGTAATAATATAATAATGTAAATTTTGGAATAAGAGATTTAATTTTCCGCTTAGACTAGGATGCATATCATATAGTTTAAATTCCAGCAATATCCTGTTTATGCGATTCATGCATTTTATTTCAAAAGCACTATGGATGTACACGAATGGCACGTGCACCAACTCTTAGGGAGTTGATGAACTCGGTGGAGTCTATATTTACGGCCCTAGTCGGAATATGGACGAGACCCAGATTTAGCATCTTCCTACCAGTCACACTGAGCCTACACTCTTAGGCTATCTTCCAAAATTTCACTGCATATTTTCAATTTCATAAAATATTTTAAAATTGACTAAGTAAATTATGAACGTATTCACGGCCATAGTCGAAATATATGACAATTCTACTTAGTTTAATTCTAAAATTGCATATTTTCTAAAAAGAGGCTTTTACAAAATGACATTCATTCATATCATTTGCATCATGGCATCATCTGCTTTTCTCATGATTTTCTCAAGAAAATTTCATTCCATGGAAATAAATTCCTCAAGAAACTCTGAAAATTTTCAAAGTTGGATTTTCTAAATCAAGTTTTCTCATGATTTTTCCTTGGAAAATGTTATTTTCTTAACATTCCTTTTCAAAAGGATTTTTTCAATCTTTTTCAAGAATCAAAATCGATTTTCAAATATTTCAAGTCTAATACTCTCAGGACTTCAATTTCCCGAGTTTTGCTTTTCCTGCCCCTAAGAGTTTTCCGACGAATTTCAATCATTTTCCAAATAAAATTCTCAAAGACAGAGTTTCCCTGACAAATATTTTCCTTTTCAAAATGCTCATCTTTTCTCAAGAATTACTTCTACCTTCCCAGGATTTTCAACCCTTCATGATTTTCTCACATCCTCATAAACTTTCTGGTGATTTCCAAATCCTTTCATCTGAGTTTCCTAAGAGATTGATTTCAATCTTTTTCCTGAAAATGCTTTTCAACTCCAAATGTTTTCTAGGCATACATCATGTTTTTCCAACTTGCATTTTACAAAATTTTATAGCACATGTCTGAATTCTCCGTGCATTTAGGATAGAACACGATTTTGATAATTTAGCTAAGTCAAGCATATTTTTGGTCCTTGGTTCGATTACCCCTGTTAAAGGCGGCAGGAACGATCGAACTTCGTACCGACAGGTCGAGCCCCATCCCATGGATTTTCCCGCTATTTTAAAAAACGGAGGCGAGTATTTCAAAACAATTTCCAAAATCTGGTCAAGTTTGACTCGCGAAAGCATTTTCCTCTCTCTCTCGCAAGGAAAGAGAAGACGGAAAAATTTTGCGATGATCACACATCCTCTGTCGAATTTTAAACCAATGGCGATGGTTCATTCTGCTTCTAAATACTGGCAAATTCTAGCAATTCTTGAATCGCTGAATCGAACTCTGCTAATTCTTTGATAGGCCCTGCCACTTTGCTGACCTCTGTCCCCGCTTTTGCTTTGCAAATTCTGGCCGGTTTGGAATTACTTTGAGAAATATTGGAATTGATAACAAGCCTTTTGAGCAATTTAGGAGCCATGATTTCGGCAATCCTGTAAAGCGCAAAGAAGGTTTTTGAGAAAAAGGTAGGATATTCAAAAATAGCCTTTTATACAGAAATAGAGAGTGATGACATAGACAAAAAGATATAAGAGAAGAATCATATACGCCAAGATGAGAGGAGAAAACCAAAATTTCATTGATTGAATAACTTTGATATTTATAGATGATTGTTGATGAAGAAAGGAAAAACTGGGGTGGACTTGCCCCTACAAGACGACATAAGGAGAACAGGAAAACAAAGGCATTGTCTTCATTCTGCTCCTTTGATGAAGGTGGGTTTTCTGCGTGATGACTGACCGGTAAAGCTCAAGCCTGTACCATCAATGTGCCAAGCGGGGACAATTGGCTCTATCATGCCGTCCTCGTTTTTACCAAGGCCTCTGAAGGGCTGATAGCCATGCTTTATCAGTAAATCAAATCCCTTATTGGTTTTTGAGAACTGAGGTTAAAGCAGATGATCCTTGAAAGAAGCGCAGTTGAGGCATCCTCCAATCTTGTAGAAATAAGGTCCCTGCCACTGAATTACTGTCGTGACATTGTTATCATCGCAAAATTTTTCCCCTCCCTTGCGAGAGAGAAATGAATTTCGCGAGTCAAACTCGACCAAAGTTTTGAAAATGGTTTTTTTTTAAAATTAACTCGCCTCCGTTTTGAAAATTTGTGGGAAAATTTCGTGGAATGGGATCCGCCTGTCGGTACGAGGTTCAACCGTTCCTGGCGCCTTTACCAGGGCTAATTGAACCAAGGACCAATTATGTGCTTTAACTCGACTCAAATAGCTAAATTATGCTTTATTTTTCCTAGAATGCACAAAGAATCAGGCTTGTGCTATAAAATTTTGAAAATAATGCAAGTTTGAGAAAATATGATGTTTGCTTTGGAAATTTGAAATGCATTTGGAAAATGACCGGAAAATGCTTGAAAATGGAATTCCTGGGGAAATTATTGAATTTCATTGGAAATCAGAAATTTGATTGGAAAATGAATTTGCAGGAAAACTTGAACTTTGGAAAATTGATTTTGAGCTTTGAGTTGCTTTTATGAGGAAATGGATTTGAGAATTCCGAGAAAATCAGAAAATTCATTGGAAAAGAATTTCTGAAAAGGAAAATGAATTCTCAGGAAAACGGGAATTCTGAGAAGATGGATTTCTGAAAACTTGGGATTTTGAAATTTGAGAATTTTAAAGCATAGGAAAATCTTGATTTGAACTTGGGAAATGCTTTGAAATGTCATTTGAAAACTTAGGATTTTGAGAAAATCAGATCCTGAGAAAGACTTGAAAATTCTTGAGAAAATTGATTTTTTTTTAATTGAAATTGGAAAATGAATTTGAAAACAATGAAATTTGAATAATATGAATGAATGAATATGAATTGAAAAGGGAATTTTGTGATCAACAAAAAAAAAAAATTTCCTCTCGTAATGTTCTCTCTCTTCCCTCTCTTTTCCTTTCCAACCTCTTATTTTTCTCCTTTTTGAAGGAAGAAAAGATAAAAGAACGGAAAGAAAAAGAGAAGAGAAAAGAAAGAAGAGAAGGGAAGAGGAACTCTTTTGCGGGTCTCACTTGACCTTAATTTTAAAAATATTTGAAATAACTCGCCTCCGTTTTAAAATATTTGCGGGAAAACTGGGAGACGGGATCCGCTCGTCGGTACGAGGTTCGACCGTTCCTGGCGCCTTTACCAGAGGTAATCGAACCAAGGGTCGAATTAATGCCTTTTGATTTGCTAAGAAATTATCTAAGTATTTATCCTAAGTCTAAAATGCACAATGAATCATGCTTGTGCAAATGCAAAGATGTATGCTCTTTTTAAAAAATGTTTTGAAGAAATCCCAAGTGAATCCGATAAAGTGAAAAAATGTTTTCTAACTTAGAACTTAAGATTAAAGTTCTAAGTTTTTAGAATAATCAGGAGCTTGGGAAAATAAATCTGGCATTTGGAAATTGATCTTTGAAGTCTTGAAATAAAAAGAGAATGAAGGAAAATTTCAAAGTCATAAATGGACTTTGAATTTAGAAGTTTGAACTTGGATAAATATTTTGGAATGGAATTGAATTCCACCTTTGAAGTTTAGAAGGAAATATGGGAAATTTAAAGGAATTGAGAAATGAGATTTGTAAAAGTTGGATTTTCAAGATGAAATCCGAATCCAAGTTCTGGATAGAGTTTTGAGTTGATTTTTAGGATCCGAAAATAGGGACTTGGTTTGAATGAAATGGAATTGGCTTTAAGAATTGGAATTTAAATAGAATTTTGGATTTGGAATTTTGAAGGGAATTGGATTTAAGACTTGGAACACGAGATGGTATTTGGATATGAAATCTGAGATCCAAAATAAGATTGGACTCTGGATTCTAAGATGGAATTGGATCTGAAATCTGAGATCCAAAATAGAATTGGGTTCTGGATCCTAGAATGGATTTGGATCTGGAGTCTGAGATCCAATGTAGGATTGGATTCTAGACCCTAAGAATTGGATTTTGGATCTGAATCTGAGATTCAATGGTAGAATGAGGATCTGGATCCTAATTGAAATTTGGATCTGTGATTGGAGATCCAAAGTGAAATAAGGGTTTGGACCCTAAATGGAATTTGGATCTGTGATGGGAGATCCAGAGTAGAATAAGGATTTGAATCCTAAATGGAATTTGGATCCGAGATTGGAGATCCAAAGTGGAAATGGAGTCCTATACTTGGAAATCTGGATCCAAGTTGAGACTAGGATTTGATTTTGGATTTGGGTTTTGAGAAGTCCAAAATAGGATTTTTAAAAGATGATCTGGGTTTTTGAAGATCCAGATTTGAACTTGAGAAGGTTTGGGTTTTTGAGATTCAAAGTCAATCTCAACTTTGATTTAAAACTTTGAAGAAAAACTGGATTTAGAATCAGAAGATGAATTTAGAAACTTCAAAGTTAAATTGAACTTTGAAATTGAGTTTTGAATTGAGTTTGGAAATTTTAAGTTTGAATATGAAATAATTTTGAAATTTTAAAGTCAAATTGGACTTTTGAAATTGAAATAGGTTTGGAAAATAGAAAAGATGTTCAAAATCACTTGGGTTTTTGAAAGAATTTTGAAAAATATGATGCAATTCTACCCTATATGATGAATTTGACTTTGAATTTTGAAATTAGATTTTGAAAATTATATTTCATTCTTTACATGAATTGAAATAAGATTGAAGATATAATACATCCTTGACTATGGTCATTGAATGTATTATATAATAATCTATATTTAAACTCAGGTGAAGAATGAAACATATTTTGTGCTTTTATAGAGTTTAAAATGGAATTAACTCTCAATATACCCTGACTATGTTCATTGGTATATATATTGAATTAATACTAAGTTAAACTCTGATAAAAGGTGAAATATTTGAAGAATATGATGATTTTTTAAAGAGGATTTAGTGTGGATCCAGTGTTATTTCATAAAAGATAAGAATACTAAGTCTTGTTTACACCCCGACTATGGCCGTTGGTGTGAATCATCAACTTAGAATTAACTTACCTTTTATGAAATGGTGCACGTGCCATTCGTGTTCCACTATTGTAAGAATTTGAGAAATAAAGAAAAAAAATGCATGAACAACAAGTAATTCAATGATATTTACAATGCTCATCCATTCTACCTAAAGCAAGAAATGTAAATTTCTCATTCAAATCTATCTATTACAACATGTAAGATCAATTTTACAACCCCAAGTAATAATATCTTCTACATATTTCCTGCAAAACACTTGATTAGTATGAAAGAATAGAAAGGAGATGTACATATTACTTGGAGATCAAGGATGAAAGGCTCATATGTCAAGATATATATATATATATATATATATATATATATATATATATATATATATATATATATGTAAAAAAAAAAATGGAAAATGACTTACATACCCATATATATATACGTATATATATATATATATGTATATGAGCACATAGGTGTACATATACCTGTATATACTCATATATATATATATATATATATATATATATATATATATATATATATATATATATATATATATATATATATATATATATATGTATATATGACATACATTTAGTGTAGATTTGGATGATAAGGAAGGCTAATGAAGGGATTAGGCAAATGAAGGAATTAGAGCAACTCATTAAGTTGCTGTAAAAAGGAATTTGCAGCTGGCCTATGAACTTCTTGTGCAATGATCACAGGTGAGGTATGGCGATCATGCCTAATTAAGGATAGGAGAATAATGCAGGAGATCGCGGCAAGGTGCCGCTGATGGCGAACGACAGGGTCATTTGAGAGACTGCTGGTGATAATAAAGGCTGGGCAGTAGACATTGTGGGGATATCAACACTCTCTGAAGTATAGTGGAAACAACACACACCGAATTGTAGCCTCTGTGATGGGACCGACCTATTCTGACAGAGTTTCGGGCCAATCTAATCCCCTGTAACATTCACCTTGAGATTCCTAATAATGCTGACAATGAAAAACCCAGCAATACCACCTTCTAGTTTTCTATCATGAAATCGGCATAATGATGGAAGATTCTATACCAACTGTATGCCTAATTTTGGCTGGAAACTGGTGACATGCTATAGTGATTTTGTAAAGGTTGTGGTTGGAGGCAAGAGATACCAGCAGGTTGGTGGAGGTGATATTAGTGGGACAATGGAAACATGAGTGTGCAGGGGGGGGGTGAAGATCCATCTCAATGTCCCCACAAAGAGGGATTGTAATCTCACCTCTCAAAACATCTAGAATTTTTGTTTCACACTATAGAAGAGCTTGGTTACCAGCAATACCAGTTTGCAGAGAACACAAAGCACTGAGGAATACCTCAACCGGATGCTCCAGCCATGTTTATTTTGCTAACTGTGAATAAACCACCAAGTTAATTTCTTGATTGATCATGGGGCGAATAGTGTGAATTGTCGAAAATACATCAACATGTAGTGCATAAGTGACACGCATCGATTATGCACAAGACACGGCTGTGAATGCTATGCTAATCACAGATATCACAGTGTTTAAGCATATGAAGAAATGTTTAAATGGAGCAGCTGTATACAAATGATTTAGAATGAATCAGGCAATCAACTGAAAGTATACAAAACCTGTCAAAAGAAAAAAAAAGGAACTATATCACCTTCTCTGCAAATTGAGAACAAATTTTCCAGAATATTGGTCCTGTATTGCTTTTTACTGCCAGCTTAGATCTGAATTTCCAGATCTGTCTTAAGTTTAGATGAAAAGGAGACCTTCATTTTTAAACATTTATGGACTGAGACGTGAATGGTCGGCTGGCACTAACATAATCTTATTGCACTACATAATGAAGACTCAGTCAGATATAGGTAATGCAACATCGATTCAAAATAATAAAGATTGGAACCTGCTGATGTACAGATATGAACAGTGAACAAACTATGAATGATCATCAGCAATATTTAGGATAACATGTTATGAAAACTGCTTATGAAAATATAATACTACAAAGTAAAGTGCTGTGGGAAAAGGCTATGAACATCAGGTGTGAATGGAATAGAGAATAGATGTCAAAAAGAAAATGAGAATATACGCATATTATGTAGGATGGTTATGCACATGATGGGGTGTATATACAAGCACATATGGGGAATACAGGAAAACTACTAAATCTGGCAGAAATGTTATAAAGATACTTGTAGAAACAGGGAGAGTTGCTGTCCCCAGACGTATCTTCCAACAAAATCATGGATGATGGAGGATTTGGCTTACAACAGGGCAGACAGTTAGGACTCAATCTTCGGTACTCGCTACCAAATCAGGGGATGATCCTTTCAACCCAAACAAAGCAGAAGCAGAGCTGACTTTAATGGAGAAACTAAAGAATGTTTCAGCATAATTTGACTGTGATTCGATCATCCATCCTTAGATGATTCCTAGAAAAACTTCAGCAGGGAAAACATGATTGTCATTAAGACAATTTCTTATACCTGACTCTTGCCTTTTCTAAATCTTCATCTGTAATTGTTGATAAAGATCAAGCCAACTTCAAATATATCTTCAGCCAGTCGGGGCATATAGGACTTAAACAAGGAGCGTAAATCACAATTGGGAGATATCGGGCCTTGTGCTTTCAGGCAGGTTTTAGAAGTCTTTATAAAACTCATGAGGTGTCTTCAAGCATAAGATCTGAATACTCATTTACAGAAAAAAAAAATATAGGACATATTACTTGAAAGCCATTGCCCACATCGTGGGATATATATGCTGGAACTCCATTTTCACCGAAAGTCCTGGTTTCAAACATCATTAGGGCCTGATCCCTAGCTTGATCATTAGCGAATTGGCATTGCAATCTTAAAATGTTATTTGGGCAGGGTAGCTACACAGCCCTCAAAACCGTTCCATCTCTTGGCACTTCTCATCTCGAGATGTCCTTATCTCCAAGAGACCAAATAATGATTACAGTAATGCTATAGAGAGGGAACGCACACCAATCCTTAGGTGATGACCCACACACATGTAATGGGGTGAAATTTGGGAGGGATAAGAAATGATATTATGGAAAATGGACGATATGCCATGGTTGCTACATCATGATTAGCAATGAAATGTTAACAGATCGTTTTGAAAAGGGGATTCTAACCTGTAGCATAGCCCAAATGACTCTTATGATAATGATTTGTCTTCAAAAACAGAGAAAATATCATACCGGGCATCACCGAATGGATAGGGCGAGCAAAACTAACCAAATACTCAGATATAGATGAAATTAACTAAAAAAAAAAAAATTGATGAAGTTCTGTGAACCTGATGCGAATATTGATGGCATGGATGTTATGCCATTTTAAATGCTAAGATGCAAGATGTAAACGGGAAGTTTTCCACTGGATGAAATGTGAGAACAAAATAATAATAAAAAAAAAATATGGGAATGAGGACATTCCGGCATTAATATAGCAGTAAGTGGGGTGATCCTGCTATATGCAGGTCGACCCCACTATAGATGCATTAAAAGGAAGATGGAAGAGACTCAAAACGTAACTGAAAATAGAAAAATAGGGGCAGCATTCACAGAAAATCTAGAACAGGAGGGGAAGATTACTCACCATAAACTCCGTAGGGGTGGTCGATCGACTCCCTTCAATTGAACCCAGGTATCCACCGGAGGGGAACAAGGTGAAGAGGAGATGAAGCCCGTAGGAATTGCTCAAAGAGACTCTGGATGATCGACAATGGTGGGTCTCGCTTTTCTCTTCCTCCTTGAGAGTTGCTGGAGAGCGATGAAGTGAAGGAGATGGATTGCAAGATGGATGTCCCAAAAAAAACCCGGATGGATCGAAGATAGGAGCTGGCCCCTTTTTAAAGAGGAAATGGAAACTTCGAGAGGGGAAAGCCCGTTGGGGATTGAAGGTGGAGATGAGGGTATGCGGTTGCAGATCGAACGATGGAGAGAGAAGGAAAGAGGCGTGGAAAGGGGTTCGTTGGAAATTTTCCCTATTTCAAAAAGGTGGTTCCCCTTTTAAGAGTTTTCTAAAAAATGGTTAAGGAATGAGGTTTTTGGTAAAGATGGCTTCGTAAACTTGAAAATTATCCGTTTTTTTTGTAGTTTTTCTTGATTTTTTTGGTTTTTATGCTAATTTTCTATTTTTTTGTATTTTTAGAATAAAATCTTAAAGCTTTACGAGAAATCAAAGATTTAAAACTAATTTTTTTGTGTTTTTGTAAAATATTTACAAAAGGGAATTTTTCTGAGCTATTTTGAGAAAATTTCTTCAGAAAATGGATTTGTGTCCAAATTTTTGAGAAATATTCGAGGTTTATAACTTCGAACTGAGAAATATAGGGTCGAGGATCCAACAGAGTGCCGGATGAGCTGCCCTAGCCTTTCAAAATCATTTTTGGTATTTTTGTGATTTTATTTTGGAAATCGGACAACGGGGCTCAGATTTGGATTTAAAATACTGAGTTCAGACTCGGAGCTAAATTTAAATATATCAATGTGGAATTTAATCCAGAAATCTGAAGAATAACTTGATTTTCTCAGAAAACGGGGCTAGGGGCAAAAGGGTCATTTTTACAAGACTTTGAAAAATTTGGGGTGTTCACAAATTTCATTGGAGAATTGAGAAATTCTTTTGAAGTTTTGAAAAATGCAGTGCATTTTTGAAGTTAGCCTAAGTGTGTAGGCTGAATGTGGCTAATATGAAGATCATAAATCTTGGTTCTCTTCGTATTCTGACTATGGCCATAAATACGAATCCCACCGAGTTTATAAACTCCATAAGAGCTTGTGCACGTGCCATTCGTGTAAACCATAGTGAATTTGAAATAATGTGCATGAATCATACATCACATATTGAAATTTGCATAAATTAACCTATATGCAATGCAACCCTATTATAAGCAGAAAAGTAACTCTTATTCCAAATTATTACATTTGAGGTTATATTGAATTGAAATAAAAAAAAAAAAGCTAAGCCTTCTTCTTGAATGTTCCTGCAAAACTAGAAACAAGGTCAGCACAAAAATGTAGGTTTTTCTGAATTTATCCGAAAATATAGGAAATTATCGGATATTATTCAGATATAAACCCAAATTCATACCCCCTTTGATATAAACATGATAAATAATGAATAAATTTCTAAAATAAACTTGAAAATTCGAAATTGGGGTCAAAATGACCAAAATACCCCTGATGACCTTAAAATCAGGGTTTTCTGAAAGAATTTTTGTAAATTTTGGAATTTTGAAAATCAAATTAAATAAATCAAACATAATATGATAAAATATGATGATATGCATGAAATTTTGGAGAATTAGAAATTGAAATTTCGAAATTTAGGTCAAAATGACCAAAATACCCCCGATAACAAGACTATGGCCTTAAAATCAGGGTTTTCTGAAATAAATTTTGCAAAAATGGAAAATGTGAAATGCAAATGACATTGAAATCAACCCTAATATGATTCTACATGATTATGTACATGATAAAAACCCTAACATAATGAAAATATCATAAAACATCGAATTTAACCTGATTTTCGCAAGATTTTCGCTTCTGAATTTAAAGATAAACTAACACATGGAGCAAATGAACTTGGAATTAAACCAAATTTAGCATGGACACCTAAAATAACCCTAGAAACATAATGGAGCTCGAATATATATATTTTTTTGTATTTTTAAATATGAAAATTCAAATAAAAACCCTAAATTTTGTGATTTTTGCCTAAAATATTGATTCTAAAGGAGATTTAGGATATCAAATTTCCATAAAAATTTCCCAAATTTTATGGGGTGACAGAGGACAGTAAGGAAAGGATTTTGGCTTTTTACACTTTCTGGTTTTGACCTATGGTCGGAGCTGTGCCACTCCGTCAAGTCAGATCGGAATCCGACGACTCTAGGATTTAGGGGAAACAGACAGGTTTCGGTAGAAAACATGGGGAAAATGGCAGACAGATGGAAAAAAGCTGAAATTATGGGAAAGTGTCCCTGACAAACAGAAGAAGATTTGATCTTTTGACACCATTGGGATTCGGGTTAGGGTTTGGAAAAGGCCATACTGTTATCATAGACCTAAATCTCTGAGATTTCTGGACATTGGAATCTGTTAGACAGAAAGAGAAAATCCGGACAAAATACTAAAAAAGATCCAAAAATTCCCAAATTTTGGGAAATGACAGGAAAGCATGTTAAAAACAACTTTCATGTTGAAAATTTTTGCAAACAAGCTACAGATTGGGCGGACTTGATGCATTAGGTTCTGTCTATACCCTGACGAAGGAAAATCAAGATTTTCCTAGAAGTCTGGGAAATCCGATTTTTGACAGAGGTCAAAATTACTTGGAAAAACTTCAAAATTTCCAGATCACTAGTAGATTCCATTATGAATCCACTGTGATTTTTGGAGGACGATTTGGATTTCCCATGAGGGTGGTGCCGGAGGTTCTTGTCTGCTAAAGCAGAAATTGGAGAATCAGAGAGATAGAAAACCCGATTTAGGGTTTGATCGGTTTAGATGGGTTCCAAAACCCGGATTGAATCAAATTTTCGGAAAGAAAGCAGACATACAAATAAAATACCACAATTTTCTTTTGTATTTTTGAATAAAAATATATTCATAAAATGATGACTGGACTTTACCTAAGACTGAAATTTTATAAATTCTAAACTAGCTATTAGTAAGACTATAGAAAATGAAAGAACATGTATAATAAAATGTAATATTTGAACATGAAATTATATCAAATATGAAGATAAAATAAAAAAAAAACTAACAGGGGTATGACCTACTTTGATATCGGCTATTGAGATGAAAGATCTCATCCATGGAATGGATGAATCATTTCATCCAATGGCTCTTGTTATGAAAGACCATCCTTTCATACCTTTTTAAAATTGTAAAAGCTATTTTTCATCAACGTGAATCCAGTTTGGACTGGTTTCCGTGTTGATGTCTACAAAACATCACTCAAGGATCTCCCTTTGAACGAATTACGAAGGTAAATATTTACATAAACTGTACAACACAAATATAGAGGATGGAAAGCAAGGGTCTATCTTACCTTAGAAACCCTGCTGCAATGGAGGTGTTTGGTGTTGAGAAACTCGGTTTTGATGTCACATAATATGATACACTGTCTCATTTTATTTTATAAGATATGATAATATGTTCTCTTGAAATAATGTTATATTATGACTGAATATGTTTTGCCATAAATCTAACGAGTATTTGATGCAAGGATATCTCACCCAATAAGGATGGAGACTCCATGTTCAAGTACAACTATGGTGCAATCATACTCCTTGAAGAAAAAGCTTGATGAGCCATGCTTTCCTAAAGTTCAAATGAAGAGATCGGCTACCTCAAGATGAAGACTTTTTTCTTCTTTAGAGTCATTTGTAACAGAACCTTCAGGAACTTGCATATTACATACTCATTCATAAACACTATATCATAAAAGTATACGATAGTTTCAAAAAGCTCCTTTTTAAAAACTAATAATTGTACCTTCTTACAACCTTTCATGAAAAAGATATTTTGTCATATAATAATTGTACCTTATACTATATACAAGACAACATGAAAAAAAGGAATGTAGGAAAAAGACAAAAACATAACATCGACTACATGGAGAAAACAAATATAATATGTTTTTGAAAAGACTTTAGTTTACCTCTTTAAAGAAATATTTTTTATAAGAAGAAGACAAAAACATAAAATCGACTACATAAGAAAAACAAATAAAATATGTTTTTGAAAAGACTTTAGTTACCTTCTTTAATGAAATGTTTCTTAATACAAGAAGAAGACAAAAACATAAATCGGCTACACATAAGAAAAACAAATAAAATATGTTTTTAAAAGGACTCTAGTTACCTTTTTTCATAACCATAGAATGTCGACTTACTTGAAGTCATCATTCTCTCTACAAAGCATTAAATGCCTTCTGTAATAAATCCTTGTTAAATATCCTTCTCAAAGAATGTCGACCTTCTTTTTGGTCCTCATTCTCTCTGGAGACTTTGAAATACACAACATAAAGAAAACACTTGACATGACTATGTACAAATAAATATCTCAAAGCACTCATAGTACTTACACTCATTTAAAGTAAAGAAGTACTAATGTACCTCAAATCATTAATACAACCCAACGTTCAATGTACTATTGTAAGAAATAGACTTTTTACATAAAATATGTATTACCTAAAATATTACAACGACTAGTGTACCCTCTATTTCACCTTTATGGAAAAAGGGATTCTCGAACTTCTCTAAAAGATGTTTTTGAAATGACCTAACATTTCACATTTCAAAAAGTTACAATTCCAAAATGTAACGACTACTTTTTATAAGCTATATAAACACACACAAATAAACTATTCAAACAAGGGAATGGAATAGACGTGTGAGCTTACAAAGAGAAAAATTTTTATTCGTGATTTGAAAAGAGAGCCTTGAAAAAGAAAGAGAAAAAGAAAAAGAAAGAAAAGAGAAAAAGTCAAGTCCAGCTCTTTGACAAAGAGTATCCTCTGAGTGACAAACAGAACATTCTGAGAATCCTTCATTCGTGCATTCATATCATTCTGAAGGTTCTATAGGAAATACTGTAACTCTGTTATTCGCTGTATTCCTTCTTTGTTTAAAGAAGTAGACCTCTGTGAAAGAGGGTGTTGCCCTTCTCTGTTGAGAGAAGAAGACCTCTTGGGAAGAGGGTGTGCCCCTTCTCTGTTGAGAGAAGAAGACCTCTTGAGAAGAGGGTGTTGTACTATTTATCCGGTGACTCGGATGTTATAGTGGAAATCTCAAGTGGTTTGCTTGGGGACTGGATGTAGGTCTGGATACTGACCGAACCAGTATAACTTCTGTGTTTTATGTGTTGTGCCTTATTGCTTAATTGTTTTTATTTTATCGATCATAATCATATTTCACTATTCACCCCCCCTCTAGTGGAATTTCATTTGGTATCAGAGCAGGTTTGCTGGTTTCGACGTAACAAGTCTTCCAGCACAAATGGCATCTACCTCTTATGCTCGTGATATTGAAGGTCAACACGCATCTCGTCCTCCTTTCTTCAATGGCTCCAACTATGGATATTGGAAGTGCAGAATGGCTATCTTTCTAAAATCCATAGACTTTGTTGTATGAAAAATTGTTGAGCATCCATACACATCCCCATCCGCAGACTATAACTTATGGTCTGATGAAGAAAAGAAAATGGCAAACCTAAATGCAAAGGCTATGAATGCCTGATATTGTGCCATTGATTAGAATGAATTCAACAGAATATCTATATGTGAATCTGCATATGACATTTGGAATTCTTTGGAGGTTATTCATGAAAGAACCAACAAAGTAAAAGAAGCCAAAATATCATCTCTTGTTAGAAAATATGAGTTGTTCAAAATGAACAAAGATGAACCCATCACAGAGATGTTTACCAGATTCACCAACATCACCAATGATCTGAAATCTCTGGGTGTAACATATTCCCAGACTGAAAAGGTGAAGAAAATCTTGGGATCTTTTACAACTGATTGGGAGAAAAAGACTACTGCTATTGAAGAAGCTCAAGATTTATCTAAACTTACATTGGACGACTTAATAGGCAATCTTATGGCTTATGAAGTCCACATGAAAGAAAGAAGGGAAGAAGAGCAACCAGTAAAGAAAACTCTAGCTTTCCCAGCTCTATCTGAGAATGAAGACTCAGATAAAGAATCAGAAATTGCGCTACTTACCAGAAAATTCCAGCGCTTCATGAGAAGGAACCGGCTTCCAAACAGGCACAAGGAAAGAAAAGATCTTAAAGAAGATCCCATGTGCTTTCAGTGTAATAAGCCAGGCCACTTAAAACGTGACTGTCCCCTTCTCAAAAGAAAGTCCAAAACTGAGGAGCCAAAGAAGAGGTTCTTCAAGAAAAAGGCTCTGCATGCTCAATGGGATGATTCAGAACCATCCACTAGTGAAGAGTCAAGTGATGATGAAGCCGAAACTGCAAATATGTGCTTCATGGCAAACGAAAGTTCGGTAAGTGAAATCTCTGATTTTTCCTTTGAAGAACTTCTAGATGCTTTTCAAGAACTATTTGAAGAATCTAGAAAATTGAGTTTCAAAAATAAAGTTTTAAAATCTGAAAATTTAAAGCTTTCTCAAGAGAATGAAAAACTCAGCAGTGAAAATTCTGAGTTGAAAAAGAAAAATCTTATGCTTATATCTGAAATTTCTTCTACTAGCTCCAAAACTAAAAATATGCAAGTAGAAATTTCAGAGCTAAAAAGTAAAACTGAGAACCTCATGAAAACGGTTTTCAAGTTTACTAAAGGTAAAGAGAACTTGGATAAACTCTTATCCTCTCAGAAGGTCTCTTTTTACAAGAATGGTATTGGCTATTCTCATTTCAAAAAACCTTCTTGTATAAATCAAAAGACCACGTTTGTGAAAAGTTCATCTGAACCAAATAAGGAGTATTATAATAATAATCTTTTTAACTCCTCTAAAGAGATAGACAAACCCAAATCCAAATGGATATGGGTTCCAAAGTCTAACAAAAAAGGACCCGATTGGGTACCAAAAAGGAGATTTACTTAATGTTTTGCAGGCTCCAAAGAAGAAGAACAGATGGATACTAGATAGTGGATGTTAAAAGCACATGACAGGACATCCAGACCTTTTTGTTGTTCTTCATCATAAAGAAGGAGGAACCGTCACCTTTGGAGATAACAACAAAGGTTTGATAATTGGTATTGGAAATATTGGTAACATAGACAAACCTCTTATCAAAGACGTTCTCCTTGTTAAAGGCTTAAAACATAACCTACTAAGTATCAGTCAAATGTGTGACACAGGTTATAATGTTAGCTTTAATCATGATGCATGCCTCATAGCTGACACCAATGAAAACATCATCTTAAAAGGTATAAGAAAGAATAATATATATGAACTATACCTAGAAAACATCACAAAACATTGCCTCATAGCTAATAATGACACTCAACATCTATGGCACATGAGAATGGGCCATGTCAATTCTAAATACATGTCTAAACTAGCTAAAGATAAGTTAGTACGTGGGTTACCCAACATATCTTTTAAAAAGGATTATTTTTTTGATGCATGTCAATTAGGAAAATTGTCAAAATCTTCTTTCAAATCAAAAAATGTCATTTCAAGTAAAAGACCTTTAGAGCTTCTCCACCTGGACCTTTTTGGTCCTTCTAGGGTAGCTAGCCTTAATCATAATAGATATGCTTTTGTCATTGTAGATGATTACTCAAGATTTACTTGGGTAATATTTTTGAAAAACAAAAGTGACATGTTTTGTCAGTTTGAAATCTTATGTAAAAAATTACAAAACGAAAAATCGTGTTCTATTGTTAAAATCCGTAGTGACCATGGAGGAGAATTTGAAAATGAACTCTTTGAAAATTTTTGTAACTTGCATGGTATTTCTCATAACTTTGCCTTTCCTAGAGCTGCACCTCAAAATGGTGTAGTAGAAAGAAAGAACAGAACCCTTCAGGAATCTGCCAGGACTATGCTCCAACACAATAATCTTGCAAAATCTTTTTGGGCAGAAGCTGTTAATACTGCATGCTACATAACAAATAGAGTTCTCATTAGACCCTTATTAAATAAAACTCCCTATGAACTATTCTATGACAGAACTCCAAGAATAGACTATTTCAAAGTCTTTGGATGTAAATGCTTTATCCTAAACACAAAAGATAGCCTGGATAAGTTTGATGCTAAATTTGTTGAAGGCATATTCTTAGGATATTCAAGTCATAGTAAAGCATACAAAGTTTTCAATAAGAGTCATAATACTATTGAAGAATCTATGCATGTTAGTTTTTGTGAATCTATTGATCAATCTGTTCATATACAAACTAATGATGATGATGTTGAAAGTACAGATTTATTTTTAGATAACACAGCTAAGTCTAATGAAGATGATCATCAAAGAATCTTTGTCGATATCAAAGATCATCCTCAAAAGCAGATTTTGGGAGAACTAACAAAGGGGGTTCAAACTAGAGCTCAGCTAGAACGGATTGCAAACATGGCATTCATTTCTCAACTTGAACCAAAGAAGATTGATGAAGCCATCATTGATGAGTTCTGGATGCTAGCCATGACTGAAGAACTGAATCAATTCCAAAGAAATGACATTTGGGATCTTGTACCTAGACCAAAGGATCATCCAATCATTGGGACAAGATGGATCTTCAGAAACAAGCTAGACGAAACAGGTAATGTTATAAGAAACAAGGCCAGACTAGTAGCTCAAGGATACAACCAGGAGGAAGGTATTGATTTTGATGAAACATTTGCTCCTGTTGCTAGACTTGAATCTATTAGAATGCTCTTAGCATATGCAAGCTATATGGATTTCAAGTTATTTCAAATGGATGTTAAAAGTGCTTTCTTAAATGGATTTATAAATGAAGAAGTCTATGTAAAACAACCTCCAGGATTTGAAAATGAACAATACCCAGATCATGTTTTTAAACTCAAACGTGCTTTATATGGTTTAAAACAAGCACCTCGTGCTTGGTATGATAGGCTTAAAACTTTTTTATTAAAAACTGGTTTTTCTGTTGGCAAAGCAGATTTTACACTATTTGTCAAAGTAGTGAATAATCATACCCTAATTTTTCAAATTTATGTCGACGACATCATCTTTGGATCTTCTAACAGCACTCTCTGTGAAGATTTTTCTAAGTCCATGCAGAAGGAATTTGAAATGAGTATGATGGGAGAACTCACCTACTTTCTTGGACTGCATATTAAGCAAACCAAGGATGGAGTTTTCATCAATCAATCTAAATATGCTCGTGAACTTATGAAGAGGTTCAACATGAACTCAACTGCTTCAAAATCTACTCCTATGAGCACTACTACTGTGTTGGACAAAGATGAAGATGGTAAGTTTGTTAATACCAAGGTATACCGAGGTATGATAGGATCACTTCTTTATTTAACTGCTAGCCGTCCAGATATAATGTTTAGTGTTTGCTTGTGTGCTAGATTTCAGTCAAATCCAAAAGAATCACATCTTAAAGCTGTAAAAAGAATAATGAGATATTTAAAAGACAGTTGATTTTGGATTATTCTATTCAAAATCCTCTACATTTGATCTAATCTCATACAGCGATGCTGACTTTGCTGGAAGTAAATCTGACAGAAAAAGCACAAGTGGAACATGTCACATGCTAGGGCACTCTTTAGTATCATGGTTCAGTAAGAAACAAAACTGTGTATCCTTATCAACTACTGAAGCCGAATACATTGCTGCTAGCCTAGCCTATACACAAGTCATCTGGATGAAACAAACTTTAAAAGATTTTGGTTTAAATTTTGAAAATACAACTTTTTTTTGTGATAATACTAGTGTTATAAACCTATCTAAGAATCTTATTTTACACTCACGAACTAAGCACATTCAAATCAAACACCACTTCTTAAGAGAACAAGTCTTAAACAACATAATTAAATTAGAATTCATACCCACTAATCAACAGTTAGCAGACATATTCACTAAACCATTAAAACATGAAGACTTCACACGAATTAGAAGAGAACTAGGAATATGCAAACTAAGTGACTTATAAATTAATCACACTTATTGTAATACCTCTTATAAGTTTTGGTTTAAATTTTAAATTGCTTTCCTTCTTATCGATTTTTGTTAGTCAAACTAAGTTTCCATATTCACGTATTCTTATAAGACACATTCTTTATGTCATTCAACTTGTCATCTTTCAAGTACACATCCATTATAACTCCTTGTCCTATCTCCTTTCTCTCATATCCATAAAAACTAATTATATTAAAAGCCATCATAACAATGTTCACATCACTCAACTCCTTTATTATTTTTGTCCTTTTATAAAAACTTTTCTTACGATAAATTGTTCTACTTAGTTTATGAGAACTCATACTCTTCATTAGTTAAAATCGAATGACTATTTGGTTCCTTTAAAAGATCTAGTTGCTATATTCTCACGTAAATTATTTTTTTACTATATCATCTGTTATATCATAGCCCGACAAACTATCTATTATCATCTCTTTCGTATACAAATTAAGCCTCCATTCTTGTCAACTCTTGTTTAAAACTTAACCTTGTCGAGTTTCTTTAAGAATATAAACAATAATTCATATCAATCATAAGTTTATGTCTTTCATCAATCATTTTTTATTACTTCTTTATCCTTCACAAAAATCCATATATGTCATCTCACTTCTCTCTATGACAACTCACATTTATTACTCTTCATTCATAAATATTTCTGTCTCCTCATTTCATCTCTCGAATATATTTTTTTATACATTTTTGAATCCGACTCCTCCATGTCTATTCTTATTTCAATTCTTATATATTTTTAACTCTTTCTCCTTTTTGTCTCATCATCTCTCTTACCACTAGTCAAAGTCAAAATGTGTCCTTCTCATATCCACGTATACTCATAAAAATTACAAATATTAATCATGAAACATTTTTTTAAAGGCACTCTTTTCTTTAAAATGTCATATCTTTCAAAGTACACATCACATGATCATCCTATGACCTTTCTTTCCATCCGTGACCTTGTCTCTCTCTTATTGTATATCTCTCTAAAATCGAGAATCATTATAGTCTTGTCTCCAAGCAAACCTTTATTTTAACTCTACTTTATGTCATATCTAAATCAAGTAGATGTTGTCCTTTATCACCTTTCACTCTTCTCTACATATCCATATCATCTTTTTATGTATTTAACTCTCCATTCACGAATTTAGAATCCCTCCACATAGAGTAACAAGTTGTTTGTTTTATTAGGCCATTATTTTCAAGATCAATCACTTTTTTTTTATTCAACATGACACCCCATACTCTATTAATGGTTTCTCTCACTAGTCGATAAACTCACCCATAGTAAAATCTATATATTTCAATACTATGTCCTCCTCAATCTAATATAATACACTATCCTCAAACATTGATTTGATTTGTCATTCACAAGTCTCTTAACTTACTCCTCACGGATTTCCTTATTTAGCTAAAATCTAAAAATCACTCTCTTCCAATGTCATTCATTTCATATCAACAATTATTTTCTTCTTTCTATTTAATCAAATTGGTTCATCTCTTACCATTCCATTCGAACTTTTCTATCCTTATACACACTTTCTCTCGGTTCAAGCTCCCTTCTCTCCTAGTGCTTTATTTTCAAGACACTCGATAATGGCCTCCTCCTCTACCAATGTGATCACTTCCGCTGATCTAAGGTATCCTGATTTGTTTCACAACTACAACTCACTCTGCTCTCGCCCCATTCATGAAGGAAAATTGATCAACTTTGACGACTTCATGTTCTTCGACTTAGACACCTATCTCCCTGAACTCAAACCTCTCATAGAATCTTCATCCCCAGCTGCCTATTATCCTGAACTAGTCCGACTGTTTTATACCAACTTCTCTACTGATCATGAACAAACCTCAATCACCAGCAAAGTCCGAGGACAGCTGATGATTTTCGATGCTTCCGATCTAGGTAGAATTCTAAACCTACCTTCCACCGGTACCGACCTTAACACCATAGTACCAATCGACCGATCGGTACTTCGACAAATACTTCTCTGCACCAACTGCTACCAACTTCCGTGGCACATGAGGAATCTCCAACCTCATGCTCAGCTACTTGCCCAGATTCTTCTCCACAACATCTATCCCAAGCGTCCCCGCCAGGGATTAGTTCCTCGAAAAATCTCTCTTCTTATCTACGCAATCCTTTCTTCTCTTCCAATAAATTGGTCATCCATTCTTTTCGACCTCTTTATTCGTTATCAGAAATTTGAGCCTCTTCTTTTTTGGTGTTTTATAACTCTCATTCTCAAATACTTCCAAGTACCACTTCACAACGAAGTCATTCTCCGTCCCTCTCAAGTCCTCGATGGTACCACCTTCAATCTAAGGTCCCTGCACATGCCCGGCTCTGATGAAGCAGATCCAATGTCCTCCTTCAATTACTTTTCTGCTATGATGGATATCGAGCAAACTCAGGATCAAATCCTTCGTAATCAAGCCCTGTTGCAGCAGACTCGCAAGAGGAATCGTGCCAACCGACCACCTTCACCTTCTCCACCTTCGAGATAGACTCATTTTTTTATCTGTAATAACTTTTAAATTACTTTTATATTTGGTCTGTAATAACTTTCTTACTTTGATCCCTCCTTTTTGTCCATGACAAAGGGAGAGAAAACCTGTCTCCATTATTGGAGAAATATTCTCTTTAAACATTATTTCAAACTTTTTATCATATTCTTATTTCTATGCATAATGTCTTTTTGACAAAGGGAGCATATTTTGTCATCATCAAAAAGGGGGAGAATGTTGAGAAACTCGGTTTTGATGTCACATAATATGATACACTGTCTCATTTGATTTTATAAGATATGATAATATGTTCTCTTGAAATAATGTTATATTATGACTGAATATGTTTTGTCATAAATCTAACGAGTATTTGATGCAAGGATATCTCACCCAATAAGGATGGAGACTCCCTGTTCAAGTACAACTATGGTGCAATCATACTCCTTGAAGAAAAAGCTTGATGAGCCATGCTTTCCTAAAGTTCAAATGAAGAGATCGGCTACCTCAAGATGAAGACTTTTTTCTTCTTTAGAGTCATTTGTAACAGAACCTTCAGGAACTTGCATATTACATACTCATTCATAAACACTATATCATAAAAGTATACGATAGTTTCAAAAAGCTCCTTTTTAAAAACTAATAATTGTACCTTCTTACAACCTTTCATGAAAAAGATATTTTGTCATATAATAATTGTACCTTATACTATATACAAGACAACATGAAAAAAAGGAATGTAGGAAAAAGACAAAAACATAACATCGACTACATGGAGAAAACAAATATAATATGTTTTTAAAAAGACTTTAGTTTCCCTCTTTAAAGAAATATTTTTTTATAAGAAGAAGACAAAAACATAAAATCGACTACATAAGAAAAACAAATAAAATATGTTTTTGAAAAGACTTTAGTTACCTTCTTTAATGAAATGTTTCTTAATACAAGAAGAAGACAAAAACATAAATCGGCTACACATAAGAAAAACAAATATAATATGTTTTTAAAAGGACTCTAGTTACCTTTTTTCATAACCATAGAATGTCGACTTACTTGAAGTCATCATTCTCTCTACAAAGCATTAAATGCCTTCTGTAACAAATCCTTGTTAAATATCCTTCTCAAAGAATGTCAACCTTCTTTTTGGTCCTCATTCTCTCTGGAGACTTTAAAATACACAACATAAAGAAAACACTTGACATGACTATGTACAAATAAATATCTCAAAGCACTCATAGTACTTACACTCATTTAAAGTAAAGAAGTACTAATGTACCTCAAATCATTAATACAACCCAACGTTCAATGTACTATTGTAAGAAATAGACTTTTTACATAAAATATGTATTACCTAAAATATTACAACGACTAGTGTACCCTCTATTTCACCTTTATGGAAAAAGGGATTCTCGAACTTCTCTAAAAGATGTTTTTGAAATGACCTAACATTTCACATTTCAAAAAGTTACAATTCCAAAATATAACGACTACTTTTTATAAGCTATATAAACACACACAAATAAACTATTCAAACAAGGGAATGGAATAGACGTGTGAGCTTACAAAGAGAAAAATTTCTATTCGTGATTTGAAAAGAGAGCCTTGAAAAAGAAAGAGAAAAAGAAAAAGAAAGAAAAGAGAAAAAGTCAAGTCCAGCTCTTTGACAAAGAGTATCCTCTGAGTGACAAACAGAACATTCTGAGAATCCTTCATTCGTGCATTCATATCATTATGAAGGTTCTATAGGAAATATTGTAACTCTGTTATTCACTGTATTCCTTCTTTGTTTAAAGAAGTAGACCTCTGTGAAAGAGGGTGTTGCCCTTCTCTGTTGAGAGAAGAAAACCTCTTGGGAAGAGGGTGTGCTCCTTCTCTGTTGAGAGAAGAAGACCTCTTGGGAAGAGGGTGTTGTACTATTTATCTGGTGACTCGGATGTTATAGTGGAAATCTCAAGTGGTTTGCTTGGGGACTGGATGTAGGTCTGGATACTGACCGAACCAGTATAACTTCTGTGTTTTATGTGTTGTGCCCTATTGCTTAATTATTTTTATTTTATCAATCATAATCATATATCACTATTCACCCCCCCTCTAGTGGAATTTCATTTGGCTCAAAGGGGCGGCTGTGCTGGAGTTGGGGATGGAGCTGCGGTTGGTTAAAGGTATGTATACCAGCTGAAGGTCTGGACCTGTTGTTGATGGAGGTTGTTGCGGTGGAGAGGTTGGAAGTCTGATCACTGGTGGATGATGAACTGCAGCGACAAGGGATGAAGCGGCTGCTGCTACACGTTTGAAGGAGATGGTGGTATTGCTGCCGAGAGTGGAGGTGCTGTGTGAGGAAGGACTGCTGCTGGAGTGCTACAGCTGTGGCTGGAGTGGTGTCTCGTTGTGGAGGTTGTAACCGTAGTTGGAGAACTAGCACTTGGAGGTTGAAGGCTGCAACTTCCAAGTTGAAGGAGATGGTGGAGCAATGGTGGCTACACCCGATCTAGCTGCAACAAAGGAGGGGAGAGCTACCTTGGTGACCCTGGAGGGGGTTGCAAGGACTGGTACTAAGTTTGAAGGGAGCTGCAACAAGATTTGGCTGAAGGGAGAGAGAGAGAGAGAGAGAGAGAGAGAGAGAGAGACGTTTTTGGAGAGGATGGGCTGCCGTGTGAGAGCTTTTTTTTCTTTTCTTTATTTTTTACTTAGGTAGAAATCATCGAGACCTAAGTTTTATAAGAGGGAATGAGTTTAATGAGGAAAGGGAAGTGTGTGAATCCCTCAGCAGACGTGGATGGGCTGGAAGGCTAGGGAAAGGAAGGGATGAAGGAAAGGAAGAAGGAAAGAAAGGGAAGAAAAGAAAGGAAAGAAAAGGAATATGGGAAAAAGGAAAGAAGAGGAAGGAAAGAGTGAAGAAATAAGAGGGAAAGGAAGAGAAGGGGTTTACGTGAGTGTGCTGGAGAGGAAAGAAAGGAGGAAAGAAAGAAAAAGAAAGAAAAAGAAAGAAAAAAAAAGAAAGAAAAGAAATAAAGAAGAAAAGAAAAGAAAAAATAAATATATATATATATAAAGAAAATGGAGGAAGAAAGAAAGGAAATGGGCTGGAGGTTTGGGTGACCCCCTTGTGGGTCCCACCTTAGGAAGAATAAAATAATTAAAAAAATTTAAAATAAATAAACCAAAAAAAAAATAAAGAAAAAGATAATTTTTTTTCTTATAAATTAAAACAAGAAAATGCAAATGGATGGGCCATCTCAGAGCGGGTCCAAATTCCTCTTTTGAAATTCATTTTGACGATTAAAGGGGTAAAATAGTCTTTTCAAAAAAAATCCAGACGAAGCGAGCTATTTTTGGCAGTTTTTAAAATAAGCTCGGATTTTGAAGTTCAATAGCTCATTGCAAAGCAAATCCAGTGTAAAATTTGAAAATTTAATTTTGAAAGAAATCCAAATTGTTTTTCTTTAGAAAATATTTTCAAAACGAAACGAGCTATTTTTGGCAGTTTTTGAAACGAGCTCGGATTTTGAAGTTTAATAGCTCGTTGCGAAGTAAATCTAGTATAGAATTTGAAAATTTGATTTTGGAAGAAATCCAGATTGTTTTTCTCAAGAAAATATTTCCATATTTAGAATCCTGGGGGTAAAATTGTTAATTTTGGAAACCCGAGGTTTGAAATTGATTTTTGAAAACTTTTAAAACTCAATCTGGATTGAAATTTATAAAGCTGGAGTTCTGGACTTCGAAAATAAAATGAAATGTGATGAAATGTTATGAAATGCTGAGAAATGATATGAAATGATGAGAAATGACATGAAATGCTATGTGAAATGCTAACCTTGAATAAAGAATTTTGGATGTCACACCCCGATTGACACTTGTATCAGTTTAAAAAGCATTAAAATTGATAAAATTTGCGAAATGGTTGAAGAAATGGTTTTCGGGACTCTACTGGGTCAGAGTGACACTGAAAATTGGGGTTTGAGCTGGGTTTTAGAGTTTCAGAACTCAAATGAACTCACCAGACACTGACTCAACTGACCTTTCAAACTGAATTTTCAAGAAAAGCTGCAATTTTTAGAGAAATGGTATGGAATGATCATTGGAATGAAGTGAATTACGAACCTGAACTGGGTTTGAGCGGAAACAAAGGTCAATAATACTGAGGTGAACTAAAATCGAGGCTCAAACACTAGCTCAACTGACTTAAACCGGTTCAATTTCAGCTAAAAGAGCTGAAATGGGCTCCTGGACACTTAGAAATGGTTTTGAACTGAAATTGGAGCGCTTGAACTCCTGGTGAGCTCAAGTTAGACTCTTAGGAACATGACTGACTGGGAATGACTGACTCGAAGACAATTCGTTTGGATTTGAGTGAGAAATGAGCTCATTTCTGAAGAAATGATCTCATTTTGGCAGGAATGGTCAGAAATGAAAATGGTTTATTCATTATGAGCTCAGATGAGCTTGAGATGACTGATATTCTAACTGTCTTGAACTGACCAATGAGCTTGGTTGACTCCGACTGACTAAGGTCTGGGATGACCTAGGGGTAAAATGATAATTTTCCTAATGAAAATGGCTAAAATGGTGATTTTCTGAAACTGACTCGAGGTTTGACTCCTACACTGACCTGACAGGGTTGGCACTGCCTGAGGAGGATTGTTTGAGAATGGATGTGGAAAATTTGAAGTGTTTACAGATGCCCCTCTTTGCTACTAAGCCGGCTTGAAGACGAGCTTAGTGGCAAATAAAACACACCAAATTTAGGCTATAAAAATGCCCCAGTTAGAAGGATCTGACTGAATATGAAAATATTAGCCCTGATGAAAATGGTAGATATGAAATGAAGAATGAAGAAGAAAATTTTACTTCAAAAGAAGTGAGATTCAGGTTTTGCCCTTAACCTGGATGGGACGGGAAATACCTCGTGTAGAAACGAAGCTCAGGTTTAACCCTTAACCTGACTGGGGAATGAAAAACCTCATCAAATGAGGCTCAGGTTTGTACCCTTATCCTGATTGGGAGGAAAATGAAATACCTCATCAAAGGAGGGTCAGGTTTGTACCGTTATCCTGATTATGAAATGAAATACCTCCTCAGAGGAGGCTCAGGTTTGTACCCTTATCCTGATTGGGCGAAAAATGAAATACCTCATCAAAGAAGGCTAAGGTTTGTACCCTTATCCTGATATGGCGAAAAATGAATGGAATCCTCGAAGGAAGAAACCATGATGGAACCTTCGGATTTCCGCACAATGAATCCGATAGGGGTTTTGCAAAAGGATGAAATTGGGGTCCCTAAAGCTTGAAAAGGGGTTTGATTTTGGGCGCCTCATTGCTGAGACTAAATAACTTTTGAAATTGATGACCTTTTGCGAGAAAATTATTGGTAGCTTAACCTCAAGCCGAAATTGGACTGTCTATGGTGAGACAGTGGGGACATAGGGAAGTGTGCGAATCTGAGAGCCCATGCGCTCAAATTATACCAACAGAAGGGAAGGAATCTTGAAAACTCCTGTTATCAAGTCCTTAAATAGGATAACAACTGATGTCAGGATGCGCCAAAGATGAACCTCAAACTCGCTTCACGCCAGGATAGCTAGAAAATATTGTCAAAATGTTGAAAATTATTGTTGATTCAAAATAATTTAAAATGATGAACATTGTTTTGAAAATATTCCCTCTTTTCTACCTGAAGTATTACCTCCGACTGGGCTTAACTTCGTAGAATCAAGATTAGAATTCAAATTTCTTGCAATTGACTTTCTTTCAAGGAGACAATCAATTTCCTTGATATGAATAGAAAAGAGAGTATTCTTGATATTGTGAAAGCAATTGGTGAAGGAATATTGATAATAGAATTTCATAAATTTTAAAAAAGATTCTTGACAGATTCGGCAGTCTGATATCCTGGGATTTTTTTCTCATGATGATCTTTCTGCCCACTTTTTTCTCTTTTTTTTTTCTTTTTTTGGCAGAATTAGAGTTCTCTTAGGCTTTGGGGGATTTTATTACATCATCCTTCATTTTGGAGATGTCCTGACTTTTCTCTTCTTTTTTTTTGGAAGGGTACGTCACAAACTCCTTCATCTTGGAGATGTTTCGATCCTTCTTTTTCTCTCAGGGATTATATCGACGGTTATTGGCTCATTGGTTGGAAATCTCTTGATGATAGCGGAAATTAAATATCTTTTAGGGTTTGTCGGGAGGCTCATCGCAGTCGCCTTCATCTTGACGGTGCTCTGAACTTTCCCTGGAAGGATCCGTCACAAACTCCGTCATCTTGAAGATGATTCAAATCTTCTTTGGCCCCGGGGGTCTACTCTCCTAATTTGCCTTCATCTTGACGACAATTGAGAGCTCCCTTTTGCAGATATTTAATTGCAGCTTAGGTGATTGAGGAGATATAGGGATTTAATGGATTTTTCTGTATCACCCAGGATATTTTGACTGCTTTATTTTCCAAGAATGATCTTTAAAAATGTGCCATTGACTGCGATCAATACCGATCACTTATGGCTTTGCAACAACATTGAATTTCCTTTTGCTGGCCATATCGAGGATTTATTCTTCATCCTTTTGGTTGGCCAATAGAAAGAATTTGAATTTCGAATCTTTTTTCATGAAAGCTTTGACCTTTCGGAAATAATACTGAAAGTATTCTGAGGTAATGTTTTTGTGCAATAAAAATTTTGAAATCAACAAATATTTAATGACAAATTGGCAAAATTTTCTTGAAATCCTTGGTAAGAGCGAGCATCTGAAGCACAACGCAACACATCCATGACAAAAACTTTCTTCTCCTTTCCCCAAAGGAGAACATTCAGAAATGGGAAATAGAAATTACTCCTCTCTTCCCTGAAGAGGAGGTGTTTGCAAAATGAACTTTCGAAGAGAAATTAAGCTTTCGTCAAAACCTCCTAGATTAGGCTTCTCTTATGGAAAGGGGGCCGGTAATGGTGAGGTCGGTGAATTGGTCATGAAGGAACGAGTCCATCACACTCTCCATGAAAAGAGGGTCCTTGACGATGAAATGGCCTAGTACGAAATTATGGTCACAAGAAAAGCGAACTTCCATCGAAGCTCTCTCTGAACTAAGGGTTCCTTATATGAAATTTGAATTTTGTTTTGCAAACGGTTCACAAAGACACGAGTCCCTTCAAACTCTCCCTGAAAAGGGGCTAGGTGAACAAAGGATAGCATGCGAAAAGAATGAGCTCCCTTGAACTCTCCCAGTAAAAAGGGTCTCTCGCAAGAGGAAATGGCTGAAATTGGTATTGGGTGACCAAAATGGTCGAAATTGGAAATTGAAATTTTGAAATTTTGAAATTTTGAAATTTGATATTTGAAATTGGAAATTGGAAATTTGGAATTTGGAAATTGGAAATTGATATTTGGAAATTGAAAATTGATTGACCCGAAGGTCGAAATTGGAATCTATTAACCCAAAGGTCGAATTTGAAAAATTGACAATTGGTTGACCTGGAGGTCGAAATTGGAAATTTGGAAATTGATTGACCCGAAGGTCAAAATTGGAAATTTGGAAATTGAAAATTTGAAAATTTGAAATTTAAAATTTGGTATTTGAAATTGGAAATTGGAAATTGGAAATTGGGAAATTGGGTGGCCCGAGGGCCGAAATTGGTAATTGGATAGCCTAAGGGCGGAAATTGGAATTGGAAATTGGAAATTGGAAATTTTGAAATTGGAAATTGGAAATTGGAAATTGATTGACCCGAAGGTCGAAATTGGAAATTTGGAAATTGATTGACCCGAAGCTCGAAATTGGAATTTTGGAAATTGATTGACCCGAAAGTCAAAATTGAAATTTATTGACCCAAAGGTCAAAATTAGAAATTTGGAAATTGATTGACCTAAAGGTCGAAATTGGAATTTTGGAAATTGATTGACCCGAAAGTCAAAATTGAAATTGATCTAAAGGTCGAAATTGGAAATTGAGTGACCCGAAGGTCGAAATTAGAGATTTGGAAATTGGAAAATGGGAAATTGGATGACCTGGAAGTCAAAATTGAGAATTGGCTTACTGGGAAAAATATGTGTTCAATAGGAATTCAACCTAAGAACGACATTGGTTCTGTTGAGAACGACATTGGTTCACTGGGAACGACATGGGTTCAATAGGGATTCAGCCTAAGAACTATCAATTCCATAGGAATTTAACCTAGGGATCACATCGGTTCAGCAGGGGTTCGACCTACGAACTATCAATTCCATATGGATTTAACCTAAGGACCATAGTTTAAGAAGGAAGGATTCAACTTGTGAGCTTTGAATGGACCAGGTGCTAAAATGGGGTTTGACGGAAGATTCAAACTGGAATTCAAATCTTCAAGGAAAACTAAATGAATTGGGTTTTGAAAGAAAATTCGAGTCGGAACTCTAATTTTCTAGACCAATTCTAGACATTTGAATTGGATTTAAAAGAAAATTCGAGTCGAAACTCTAATTTTCTAGACCAATTCAGAAGGAAAAGAAAACTCGGGTAGAACTCGAATCTTCGAAGGAAAACTAGATCCATTGGAAGGAAAGAAAATTCGAGTCGGAACTCGAATCCTGAAGGAAAACTAGACCGGTTAGAAGGAAAGGAAATTCGAGTCGGAACTCGAATCCCGAAGGAAAACTAGACTAATTAGAAGGAAAGAAAATTGAGTCGGAACTCGAATCCTGAAGGAAAACTAGACCGGTTAGAAGGAAAGAAAATTCGAGTCGGAACTCGAATCCCGAAGGAAAACAAGACTAATTAAAAGGAAAGAAAATCGAGTCGCAACTCGAATCCCGAAAGAAAACTAGACCGGTTATAAGAAAAGAAAATTCGAGTCGCAACTCGAATCCCGAAAGAAAACTAGATCAACATGGATTAGGTTTGAAAACATTAACCAGTAAACCAGATTTAGAAAGTTTGACGAATAAAAATTGGATTTTGAAAGTCCGACCAATAACAATTGGATTTTGAAAGATGTACCAGTGTGAATACCGGATTTTAGAAATGAACCAGTATAAGTACTGAATTTTGAAAATGGATCAGTACGAATACTGTTTTTGGAAGAATTACCAGCACGAACACTGGATTTTGAAGATTTACCAGCACAAACACTGGATTTAGAAAATTTTACCAGCACGAACACTGGTTTTTGAAAATCTTACCAGCACGAACACTAGATTTAGAAAATTTTACCAGCACGAACACTAGATTTAGAAAATTTTACCAGCACAAACACTGGTTTTTGAAAATCTTACCAGCACGAATACTAGATTTTTGAAAATTTACCCAACTGATTCTGATGAGAGATTTTCAATCTTCATCCTCACGATGATTGAGACAACTATCGGGGTCTCAGGATTTATCCCTTATCCTGAATGGGTAGTTCAGGTTTATCCCTTAACCTGAAGGGGAAGTGAATTTGATGCAAATGAATGTAAATGAATGCATGTAAATGCAAATGAATGCAAATGTGTGCTAATGAATGCATGTAAATGCAAATGTATGCAAAATGATGTAAATGAATGCACATGTATGCAAAATAAGAGATTTGTTTGATCCTGCCTGCATACAAGACGTTTTGAAGACAATTTTCAAAATAATGCCCCAGTGTAACTGAGAAAGAAGAATTTGACCATTATTGAAGAAAATATATTGAGGAATTATAAAGGATGGAATAGAGAATTTAAGTATAGAAAATTTTCAAATGTTGAGCATTGATGGGATCTGATAATTCCACTCCGTCGACATTGATGAGCCGATATGAGTTACGAGGTAATGCCTCTTTGACAACATAGGGACCTTCCCAATTCGGCGACCATTTGCCACCCAAGCAGTGCTTGAAATAGGCCGTTGAGCTGAGCACTAGATCATTGACTCGAAATTTCCTTTCAATGACAGATTTTGCATATTGTCTGGCTATCCTCTGACGATATGATTGAGCGTGCTCTGCTGCTCTGAGTCTTCTTTCATTGAGAAAATCAAACTGCACTAGCCGTTGTTGCTGATACTGATCAAGAGGTAATTCTAGAAGTGATGCAAATTTCAAAGCAGATTTCTGAACATGTAGAGGCAGTACTACTTCAGTTCCGTAGACAAGTTCTGACAGAGTAGCATTAGTGGGAGTTCGAATGATGGTTCTGTATGCTTACAATGCATCATGGATCTTCTCATGCCAATCACGGCCTGTTTCCAAAGCTCGCTCTAGGATTCAAATCAAAATCTTATTGGTGGCCTCTGCCTGACCATTCCCTTGAGGATAATAAAAAGCGGAGAAATGATGATGGATTTTGAACTTCGAACAGAAAGTCCTCTTTCTCTTATTCTTGAAATGACTGTCATTGTTCGACACGATATCGTGCGGTATGCCGAAACAACAAAGGATATTCTTGTGGATGAATAAGACCATGTGTCGACCTTCTATTGTATGCAAAGTGATAGCTTCGACCCATTTAGTGAAATATTCTGTTGCGGCAAGAAAATATTTGTAGTTGTTTGAAGCAGGAGTGATGGGGCCCACAACATCAAAGGCCCACATAGAAAATAGCCATGGAGAGATGGCGATTCGCAAATATGTTGTTGGCGCATGAATAGAAGGTGCATGTATCTGGCATAGAGCACATTTCTTCACAAAATGGTAGCAATCTTGCTGCATAGTCTTCCAATAATATCATGCTTGGATGATTTGCTTGATAAGAGTTTGGTAGCCGACGTGATCACCGCAAATGCCTTAGTATGCCTATCGCATAATTTCTTTGGCTTCTTCTTCGTCCAGACATCTGGAATACTCAGAATTGAATCCATGATGATAGAGGACATCAGCGAGAATAAAATATCGGGCAGACACGCGTCAAATCGCTCGTTACTCTTGCCAGTGATATTCTGAGAGAAGGAGACATATGTCTTCTCCTTGATGGGAGCCTTTCTAAGACTGTCTTCAGCTTGCGCAGATATCATCCTAATCATCATTTTCTTGAACATCTGATATGCAGTAGGATCAATGTCATCCTTATCATTCAGAATCTATCTTCTGGCAGATCTTGGAGAATCCATTTCTTCTTGCTTGCTTCTAAAATCACTGATGCTCTGATATAGTGGTGTCTTCTTGCTTGATCTGATCTGAACCACTTGGGAATAATGATGCTCTCTACAGAATGAGATGGATAATTAAATTTTGATGATGAAGATTCAGGATAGAAATGAATATAAGAAGAATATTTGATGAGAATTTGGTAGATAATTGAAAGAACATCCCATTACTAGGGATTGGGTCACCGGTGGAGTCACGACAATTGTGTTGTCATTCTTTGCAAGGAGAGCGAACAACTGCAAATATGCCTTGTCACCTAGGCGAGGTCGTCAAACCATGATAGAATGAAAGTTGAAGGATTTTTTTTTATTGAAGAAAAAAATATGATTGCATCAATAGTGGACTTGAGAAAGAGGGAGCATATAGACAGTCTGCCACCACTCTTAATGATCAGCAGAGACACGATGACCGAAGAAAAGAGTGAGAATGATGAAAGAATCTCAGTCATATCTGGCAAAATGGTATGTTCCAGACCACTACGCTGATGTAAGGTTGAACTCTGGCATAACCCCTGATAGTAGTTGCATTTCTATGTGCTTCTGTCTCTGAGAAAATTTCCTGACGCATCACTCTGGATAGTAGTAGGTACAGGAAAATGGGCCAAGTAGCTTGAACTGCTTGCCATACACATATGTATATTTGGGAAGAAGGCGAGCCCTTCAGTGCACAGAACCATCGCATGCTGAATTCTCTCTCGAGCTGTTTTGGACAGTGAGCTGACTTCTGCGAATTTTCCATACTGTCGGTAGATCTCGATCAGGCTCACGTACTCATTCTCGTTTTCTTCAATCAGTGGCCAAGACTTGCACCCTGTCATGCGAGCTACGACATCTTCGGGGTCCAGACCCTTGACATTGATCAGAAATTGCTGCTCTAACGGATATCCAGGTTGACTGACTGGCTCAGGCAGTCCCATAATCTCTGAAAATTCATCCATCAGTAGTGTCATCTCGCCCCACGGGAACCAGAACGTGCAAGTGCACGGATTCCACCGCTCTGCCAATGCATGAATCAGATTGTCGTTGACTGTCAACTTTCCCACTGCAGATGCCAATTCCAACCCGCAATCGCTCAAGTGGTCCGGAAACATACGAGAGAAGTTTTTGAACCAGACAAAGTACCACAGGGGGAAGAAGGGTCCGGTGCTAAGAGATCGATACTCAGGAAGACTTTGTCGCACCTCGTAGGAGATGTGACCCTCCAGAAAAACAGAATCGAGCTGACTGGATGCCATTGGACTGAAAGACAAGAAGACTGGAATCAGACTTTGAAAAAATACAAGAATTTTGAAAATTGCAGACAGGATAAAATGAAAGCTGGAAATTCGAAGTCCAGAGGAACAAAAGAATGGAAAATCTCCTGGAGTTTTGAAGGAAAGGTGGATAATTTGGAAAATCGTCCAGGTTTTTTTTTTTTGAGAAAAGGGAGATATTTCACAAAAGATGGAAAATGAGGTATTTTGGAAAATTGTCTGATATTTTGGAAAAATTGGAAAAATATGAGAAAATAAGACGAAAATGAATACATTCAATCACAAACAATTATGCACATACAACAATCCCTAAGAAGCTGACTCTAAATGCATTGATTTTGAAAGAGCTTTAGGACCCTAATCCTGACTCTAGGCTCAGATCAACTCTGTCCAATCATGCTATGCCAATATACTCGAACCGAGGCTCGATGTACGTGGCATAAAAATTCATCTCTGGTTCTAGACTTGTGTTTTCCCAACATCCTTGAGCGCCTGCCGATATACGTCGGACTATGGCCCTTGGTACGTGGCAGGGGGGCGTTAGCCCAAATAAGTGGTCCAGTTGTGAGGCTCTGTCCTGAACTACGGTTCTGGAAGAGAGCCCAGCAACGTCAAGACCGGGTAGACATAGGTGGGGTGGTTTTTGAAATATGATCACATGCAGACAAACAGAGGGCTCTAAGTCCTAAAGAGATAGAATTTTGAAATTTTTTGAAGAAGCAAACATTGTTTTCATACAAGTCCTAGATTCAGGAGTGTTGTATTTCAGACCTAGGTCTAAGTGAGCATGCATAATTCTCCTCAATATGGTCCTACCAAACCATGCCTAGTCTACATGCAATCCATGTCAACTGGGTTCAAGTATAGGCTCCTAGGTTCACATGATATCAGAAATTAAAAGTTGACAGTTCATAGAGCACGATTTTGATAATTGAGCTAAGTCAAAGTACATAATTGATCAGACGAAGACAGGTCCCATCTTGGTCGCCAAACCTGTTATCATTGCAAAAATTTTCCCCTCCCTTGCGAGAGAGAAACGAATTTCGCGAGTCAAACTCGACCAAAGTTTTGAAAATGGTTTTTTTTGAAAATTAACTCGCCTTCGTTTTGAAAATTTGCGAGAAAATTCCGTGGAATGGGATTCGCCTGTCGGTACGAGGTTCAACCGTTCCTGGCGCCTTTACCAGGGGTAATTGAACCAAGGACCAATTATGTGCTTTAACTCGACTCAAATAGCTAAATTATGCTCTATTTTTCCTAGAATGCACAAAGAATCAGGCTTGTGCTATGAAATTTTGAAAATAATGCAAGTTTGAGAAAATATGATGTTTGCTTTGGAAATTTGAAATGCATTTTTAAAATGACTGGAAAATGCTTGAAATGGAATTCATGGGGAAATTATTGAATTTCATTGGAAATCAGAAATTTGATTGGAAAATGAATTTGCAGGAAAACTTGAACTTTGGAAAATCGATTTTGAGCTTTGAGTTGCTTTTATGAGGAAATGGATTTGAGAATTCTGAGAAAATCAGAAAATTCATTGGAAAAGGATTTCTGAAAAGGAAAATGAATTCTCAGGAAAACGGGAATTCTGAGAAGATGGATTTCTGAAAACTTGGGATTTTGAAATTTGAGAATTTTAAAGCATAGGAAAATCTTGATTTGAACTTGGGAAATGCTTTGAAATGTCATTTGAAAACTTAGGATTTTGAGAACATGAGATCCTGAGAAAGACTTGAAAATTCTTGAGAAAACTGATTTTTTTTTAATTGAAATTGGAAAATGAATTTGAAAACAATGAAATTTGAATAATATGAATGAATGAATATGAATTGAAAAGGGAATTTCATTGGGGAATTGAGAAATTCTTTTGAAGTTTTGAAAAATGCAGTGCATTTTTTAAGTTAGCCTACGTGTGTAGGCTGAATGTGGCTAATATGAAGATCATAAATCTTGGTTCTCTTCGTATTCTGACTATGGCCATAAATACGAATCCCACCGAGTTTATAAACTCCATAAGAGCTTGTGCACGTGCCATTCGTGTAAACCATAGTGAATTTGAAATAATGTGCATGAATCATACATCACATATTGAAATTTGCATAAATTAACCTATATGCAATGCAACCCTATTATAAGCAGAAAAGTAACTCTTATTCCAAATTATTACATTTGAGGTTATATTGAATTGAAATAAAAATAAATAAAAGCTAAGCCTTCTTCTTGAATGTTCCTGCAAAACTAGAAACAAGGTCAGCACAAAAATGTAGGTTTTTCTGAATTTATCCGAAAATATAGGAAATTATCGGATATTATTCAGATATAAACCCAAATTCATACCCCCTTTGATATAAACATGATAAATAATGAATAAATTTCTAAAATAAACTTGAAAATTCGAAATTGGGGTCAAAATGACCAAAATACCCCTGATGACCTTGAAATCAGGGTTTTCTGAAAGAATTTTTGTAAATTTTGGAATTTTGAAAATCAAATTAAATAAATCAAACATAATATGATAAAATATGATGATATGCATGAAATTTTGGAGAATTAGAAATTGAAATTTCGAAATTTAGGTCAAAATGACCAAAATACCCCCGATAACAAGACTATGGCCTTAAAATCAGGGCTTTCTAAAATAAATTTTGCAAAAATGGAAAATGTTAAATGCAAATGACATTGAAATCAACCCTAATATGATTTTACATGATTATGTACATGATAAAAACCCTAACATGACGAAAATATCATAAAACATCGAATTTAACCTGATTTTCTCATGATTTTCGCTTCTAAATTTAAAGATAAACTAACACATGGAGCAAATGAACTTGGAATTAAATCAAATTTAGCATGGACACCTAAAATAACCCTAGAAACATAATGGAGCTCGAAAATATATTTTTTTTGTATTTTTAAATATGAAAATTCAAATAAAAACCCTAAATTTTGTGATTTTTGCCTAAAATATTGATTCTAAAGGAGATTTAGGATATCAAATTTCCATAAAAATTTCCCAAATTTTATGGGGTGACAGAGGACAGTAAGGAAAGGATTTTGGCTTTTTACACTTTCTGGTTTTGACCTATGGTCGGAGCTGTGCCACTCCGGCAAGTCAGATCGGAATCCGACGACTCTAGGATTTAGGGGAAACAGACAGGTTTCGGTAGAAAACATGGGAAAAATGGCAGACAGATGGAAAAAGGCTGAAATTATGGGAAAATGTCCCTGACAAATAGAAGAAGATTTGATCTTTTTACACCATTGGGATTCGGGTTACGGTTTGGAAAAGGCCATACTGTTATCATAGACCTAAATCTCTGAGATTTCTGGACATTGGAATCTGTTAGACAGAAAGAGAAAATCCAGACAAAATAATAAAACAGATCCAAAAATTCCCAAATTTTGGGAAATGACAGGAAAGCATGTTAAAAACAACTTTCATGTTGAAAGTTTTTGCAAACGAGCTACAGATTGGGCGTACTTGATGCATTAGGTTCTGTCTATACCCTGACAAAGGAAAATCAAGATTTTCCTAGAAGTCTGGGAAATCCGATTTTTGACAGAGGTCAAAATTACTTGGAAAAACTTCAAAATTTCAAGATCACTAGTAGATTCCATTATGAATCCACTATGATTTTTGGAGGACGATTTGGATTTCCCATGAGGGTGGTGCCGGAGGTTCTTGTCTGCTAAAGCAGAGATTGGAGAATCAGAGAGATAGAAAACCCGATGTAGGGTTTGATCGGTTTAGATGGGTTCCAAAACCCGGATTGAATCAAATTTTCGGAAAGAAAGCAAAGACATACAAATAAAATACCACAATTTTCTTTTGGATTTTTGAATAAAAATATATTCATAAAATGATGACTGGACTTTACCTAAGACTGAAATTTTGTAAATTCTAAACTAGTTATTAGTAAGACTATAGAAAATGAAAGAACATGTATAATAAAATGTAATATTTGAACATGAAATTATATCAAATATGAAGATAAAATAAAAAAAAAAACTAACGGGGGTATGACCTACTTTGATATCGGCTATTGAGATGAAAGATCTCATCCATGGAATGGATGAATCATTTCATCCATTGGCTCTTGTTATGAAAGACCATCCTTTCATACCTTTTTAAAATCGTAAAAGTTATTTTTCATCAACGTGAATCCAGTTTGGACTGGTTTCCGTGTTGATGTCTACAAAACATCACTCAAGGATCTCCCTTTGAACGAATTACGAAGGTAAATATTTACACAAACTGTACAACACAAATATAGAGGATGGAAAGCAAGGGTCTATCTTACCTTAGAAACCCTGCTGCAATGGAGGTGTTTGGCTCAAAGGGGCGGCTGTGCTGGAGTTGGGGATGGAGCTGTGGTTGGTTAAAGGTATGTATACCAGCTGAAGGTCTGGACCTGTTGTTGATGGAGGTTGTTGCGGTGGAGAGGTTGGAAGTCTGATCACTGGTGGATGATGGACTGCAACGACAAGGGATGAAGCGGCTGCTGCTACACGTTTGAAGGAGATGGTGGTATTGATGCCGAGAGTGGAGGTGCTGTGTGAGGAAGGACTGCTGCTGGAGTGCTACAGCTGTGGCTGGAGTGGTGTCTCGTTGTGGAGGTTGTAACCGTAGTTGGAGAACTAGCACTTGGTGGTTGAAGGTTGCAACTTCCAAGTTGAAGGAGATGGTGGAGCAATGGTGGCTACACCCGATCTTGCTGCAACAAAGGAGGGGAGAGCTACCTTGGTGACCCTAGAGGGGGTTGAAAGGACTGGTACTAAGTTTGAAGGGAGCTGCAACAAGATTTGGCTGAAGGGAGAGAGAGAGAGAGAGAGAGAGAGAGAGAGAGAGAGAGAGAGAGAGAGAGAGAGACGTTTTTGGAGAGGATGGGCTGCCGTGTGAGAGCTTTTTTTTCTTTTCTTTATTTTTTACTAACTTAGGTAGAAATCATCAAGACCTAAGTTTTATAAGAGGGAATGAGTTTAATGAGGAAAGGGAAGTGCGTGAATCCCTCAGCAGACGTGGATGGGCTGGAAGGCTAGGGAAAGGAAGAGAGGAAGGAAAGGAAGAAGGAAAGAAAGGAAAGAAAAGAAAGGAAAGAAAAGGAAGAAGGGGAAAAGGAAAGAAGAGGAAGGAAAGAGTGAAGAAATAAGAGGGAAAGGAAGAGAAGGGGTTTACGTGAGTCTGCTGGAGAGGAAAGAAAGAAAGAAAAAGGAAGAAAAAAAAAGAAAGAAAAGAAATAAAGAAGAAAAGAAAAGAAAATATATATATATATATATATATATATATATATATATATATATATATATATATATATATATATATATATATATATATATATATATATATATATATATATATATATATATATATATATATATATATATATATATAAACAAAATGAAGGAAGAAAGAAAGGAAATGGGCTGGAGGTTTGGGTGACCCCCTTGTGGGTCCCACCTTAGGAAGAATAAAATAATTAAAAAAAAATTAAAATAAATAAACCAAAAAAAATAAATAAAGAAAAAGATAATTTTTTTTCTTATAAATTAAAACAAGAAAATGCAAATGGATGGGCCATCTCAGAGCGGGTCCAAATTCCACTTTTGAAATTCATTTTGACGATTAAAGAGGTAAAATAGACTTTTCAAAAAAATTTCAGACGAAACGAGCTATTTTTGGCAGTTTTTAAAATGAGCTCAGATTTTGAAGTTCAATAGCTCATTGCAAAGCAAATCCAGTGTAAAATTTGAAAATTTAATTTTGAAAGAAATCCAAATTGTTTTTCTTTAGAAAATATTTTCAAAACGAAACGAGCTATTTTTGGCAGTTTTTGAAACGAGCTCGGATTTTGAAGTTTAATAGCTCGTTGCGAAGCAAATCCAGTATAGAATTTGAAAATTTGATTTTAGAAGAAATCCAGATTGTTTTTTCTCAAGAAAATATTTCCATATTTAGAATCCTGGGGGTAAAATTGTTAATTTTGGAAACCCGAGGTTTGAAATTGATTTCTGAAAACTTTTAAAACTCAATCTGGATTGAAATTTATAAAACTGGAGTTCTGGACTTCGAAAATAAAATGAAATGTGATGAAATGTTATGAAATGCTGAGAAATGATATGAAATGATGAGAAATGACATGAAATGCTATGTGAAATGCTAACCTTAAATAAAGAACTTTGGATGTCAGACCCCGATTGACACTTGTATCAGTTTAAAAAGCATTAAAATTGATAAAATTTGCGAAATGGTTGAAGAAATGGTTTTCGGGACTCTACTGGGTCAGAGTGACACTGGAAAATGGGGTTCGAGCTGGGTTTTAGAGTTTCAGAACTCAAATGAACTCACCAGACACTGACTCAACTGACCTTTCAAACTGAATTTTCAAGAAAAGCTGCAATTTTTAGAGAAATGGTATGGAATGATCATTGGAATGAAGTGAATTACGAACCTGAACTGGGTTTGAGCGGAAACAAAGGTCAATAATACTGAGGTGAACTAAAATCGAGGCTCAAACACTAGCTCAACTGACTAAACTCGGCTCAATTTCAGCTAAAAGAGCTGAAATGGGCTCCTGGACACTTAGAAATGGTTTTGAACTGAAATTGGAGCGCTTGAACTCCTGGTGAGCTCAAGTGAGACTCTGGGGAACATGACTGACTGGGAATGACTGACTCGAAGACAATTGGTTTGGATTTGAGTGAGAAATGAGCTCATTTCTGAAGAAATGATCTCATTTTGGCAGGAATGGTCAGAAATGAAAATGGTTTATTCATTATGAGCTCAGATGAGCTTGAGATGACTGATATTCTAACTGTCTTGAACTGACCAATGAGCTTGGTTGACTCCGACTGACTGAGGTCTGGGATGACCTAGGGGTAAAATGATAATTTTCCTAATGAAATTGGAGTCCCTAAAGCTTGAAAAGGGGTTTGATTTTGGGTGCCTCATTGCTGAGACTAAATAACTTTTGAAATTGATGACCTTTTGCGAGAAAATTATTGGTAGCTTAACCTCAAGCCGAAATTGGACTGTCTATGGTGGGACAGTGGGGACATTGGGAAGTGTACGAATCTGAGAGCCCATGCGCTCAAATTATACCAACAGAAGGGAAGGAATCTTGAAAACTCCCGTTATCAAGTCCTTAAAAGGGATAACAACTGATGTCAGGATGCGCCAAAGATGAACCTCAAACTCGCTTCACGCTAGGATAGCTAGAAAATATTGTCAAAATGTTGAAAATTATTGTTAATTCAAAATAATTTAAAATGATGCATATTGTTTTGAAAATATTCCCTCTTTTCTACCTGAAGTATTACCTCCGACTGGGCTTAACTTCGTAGAATCAAGATTAGAATTCAAATTTCTTGCAATTGACTTTCTTTCAAGGAGGCTATCAATTTCCTTGATATGAATAGAAAAGAGAGTATTCTTGATATTGTGAAAGCAATTGGTGAAGGAATATTGATAATAGAATTTCACAAATTTTAAAAAAGATTCTTGACAGATTCGGCAGTCTGATATCCTGGGATTTTTTTTCTCATGATGATCTTTCTGCCCACTTTTTTTCTCTTTTTTTTTTCTTTTTTTGGCAGAATTAGAGCTCTCTTAGGCTTTTGGGGATTTTATTACATCATCCTTCATTTTGGAGATGTCCTGACTTTTCTCTTCTTCTTTTTTTTGGAAGGGTACGTCACAAACTCCTTCATCTTGGAGATGTTTTGATCCTTCTTTTTCTCTCAGGGATTATATCGACGGTTATTGGCTCATTGGTTGGAAATCTCTTGATGATAGCAGAAATTAAATATCTTTTAGGGTTTGTCGGGAGGCTCATCGCAGTCGCCTTCATCTTGACGGTGCTCTGAACTTTCCTTGGAAGGATCCGTCACAAACTCCGTCATCTTGAAGATGATTCAAATCTTCTTTGGCCCCGGGGGTCTACTCTCCTAATTTGCCTTCATCTTGACGACAATTGAGAGCTCCCTTTTGCAGATATTTAATTGTAGCTTAGGTGATTGAGGAGATATAGGGATTTAATGAATTTTTCTGTATCACCCAGGATATTTTGACTGCTTTATTTTCCAAGAATGATCTTTAAAAATGTGCCATTGACTGCAATCAATACCGATCACTTATGGCTTTGCAACAACATTGAATTTCCTTTTGCTGGCCATATCGAGGATTTATTCTTCATCCTTTTGGTTGGCCAATAGAAAGAATTTGAATTTCGAATCCTTTTTCATGAAAGCTTTGACCTTTCGGAAATAATACTGAAGGTATTCTGAGGTAATGTTTTTGTGCAATAAAATTTTTGAAATCAACAAATATTTAATGACAAATTGGCAAAATTTTCTTGAAATCCTTGGTAAGAGCGAGCATCTGAAGCACAACGCAACACATCCATGACAAAAATTTTCTTCTCCTTTCCCCAAAGGAGAACATTCAGAAATGGGAAATAGAAATTACTCCTCTCTTCCCTGAAGAGGAGGTGTTTGCAATATGAACTTTCGAAGAGAAATTAAGCTTTCGTCAAAACTTCCTAGATTAGGCTTCTCTTATGGAAAGGGGGCCGGTAATGGTGAGGTCGGTGAATTGGTCATGAAGGAACGAGTCCATCACACTCTCCATGAAAAGAGGGTCCTTGACGATGAAATGGCCTAGTACGAAATTATGGTCACAAGGAAAGCGAACTTCCGTCGAAGCTCTCTCTGAACTAAGGGTTCCTTATATGAAATTTGAATTTTGTTTTGCAAACGGTTCACAAAGACACGAGTCCCTTCAAACTCTCCCTGAAAAGGGGCTAGGTGAACAAAGGATAGCATGCGAAAAGAATGCGCTCCCTTGAACTCTCCCAGTAAAAAGGGTCTCTCGCAAGAGGAAATGGCTGAAATTGGTATTGGGTGACCAAAATGGTCGAAATTGGAAATTGAAATTTTGAAAATTTGAAAATTTGAAATTTGATATTTGAAATTTGATATTTGAAATTGGAAATTGGAAATTGGAAATTGGAAATTGGAAATTGGAAATTGGAAATTGGAAATTTGGAATTTGGAAGTTGATATTTGGAAATTGAAAATTGATTGACCCGAAGGTCGAAATTGGAATCTATTAACCCAAAGGTCGAATTTGAAAAATTGACAATTGGTTGACCTGGAGGTCGAAATTGGAAATTTGGAAATTGATTGACCCGAAGGTCAAAATTGGAAATTGAAAATTTAAAAATTTGAAATTTTGAAAATTTGAAATTTGGTATTTGAAATTGGAAATTGGAAATTGGGAAATTGGGTGGCCCGAGGGCCGAAATTGGTAATTGGATAGCCTAAGGGCGGAAATTGGAATTGGAAATTGGAAATTTTGAAATTGGAAATTTTGAAATTGGAAATTGGAAATTGGAAATTGATTGACCCGAAGGTCGAAATTGGAAATTTGGAAATTGATTGACCCGAAAGTCGAAATTGAAATTTTGGAAATTGATTGACCCGAAAGTCAAAATTGAAATTTATTGACCCAAAGGTCGAAATTGGAAATTTGGAAATTGATTGACCTAAAGGTCGAAATTGGAATTTTGGAAATTGATTGACCCGAAAGTCGAAATTGAAATTGACCTAAAGGTCGAAATTGGAAATTGAGTGACCCGAAGGTCGAAATTAGAGATTTGAAAATTGGAAAATTGGAAATTGGATCACCAGGAAGTCAAAATTGAGAATTGGCTTACTGGGAAAAATATGTGTTCAATAGGAATTCAACCTAAGAACGACATTGGTTCTTTTGAGAACGACATTGGTTCACTGGGAACGACATGGGTTCAATAGGGATTCAGCCTAAGAACTATCAATTCCATAAGAATTTAACCTAGGGATCACATCGGTTCAGCAGGGGTTCGACCTACGAACTATCAATTCCATAGGGATTTAACCTAAGGACCATAGTTTAAGAAGGAAGGATTCAACTTGTGAGCTTTGAATGGACCATGTGCTAAACTGGGGTTTGAGGGAAGATTCAAACCGGAATTCAAATCTTCAAGGAAAACTAAATGAATTGGGTTTTGAAAGAAAATTCGAGTCGGAACTCTAATTTTCTAGACCAATTCTAGACATTTGAATTGGATTTAAAAGAAAATTCGAGTCGAAACTCTAATTTTCTAGACCAATTCAGAAGGAAAAGAAAACTCGGGTCAGAACTCGAATCTTCGAAGGAAAACTAGATCCATTGGAAGGAAAGAAAATTCGAGTCGGAACTCGAATCCTGAAGGAAAACTAGACCGGTTAGAAGAAAAGGAAATTCGAGTCGGAACTCGAATCCCGAAGGAAAACTAGACTAATTAGAAGGAAAGAAAATTGAGTCGAAACTCGAATCCTGAAGGAAAACTAGACCGGTTAGAAGGAAAGAAAATTCGAGTCGGAACTCGAATCCCGAAGGAAAACTAGACTAATTAAAAGGAAAGAAAATCGAGTCGGAACTCGAATCCCGAAAGAAAACTAGACCGGTTATAAGGAAAGAAAATTCGAGTCGGAACTCGAATCCTGAAAGAAAACTAGATCAACATGGATTAGGTTTGAAAACATTAACCAGTAAACCAGATTTAGAAAGTTTGACCAATAAAAATTGGATTTTGAAAGTCCGACCAATAAGAATTGGATTTTGAAAGATGTACCAGTATGAATACCGGATTTTAGAAATGAACCAGTATAAGTACTGAATTTTGAAAATGGATCAGTACGAATACTGTTTTTGGAAGAATTACCAGCACGAACACTATTTTGAAGATTTACCAGCACAAACACTGGATTTAGAAAATTTTACCAGCACGAACACTGGTTTTTGAAAATCTTACCAGCACGAACATTGGATTTTGAAAATTTACCAGCACGAAAACTAGATTTAGAAAATTTTACCAGCACGAACACTAGATTTAGAAAATTTTACCAGCACAAACACTGGTTTTTGAAAATCTTACCAGCACGAATACTAGATTTTTGAAAATTTACCCAACTGATTCTGATGAGAGATTTTCAATCTTTATCCTCACGATGACTGAGACAACTATCGGGGTCTCAGGATTCATCCCTTATCCTGAATGGGTCTCAGGAAGTGAATTTGATGCAAATGAATGTAAATGAATGCATGTAAATGCAAATGAATGCATGTAAATGCAAATGTATGTAAAATGATGTAAATGAATGCACATGTATGCAAAATAAGAGATTTGTTTGATCCTGCCTGCATACAAGACGTTTTGAAGACAATTTTCAAAATAATGCCCCAGTGTTACTAAGAAAGAAGAATTTGACCATTATTGAAGAAAATATATTGAGGAATTATAAAGGATGGAATAGAGAATTTAAGTATAGAAAATTTTCAAATGTTGAGCATTGATGGGATCTGATAATTCCACTCCGTCGACATTGATGAGCCGATATGAGTTACGAGGTAATGCCTCTTTGACAACATAGGGACCTTCCCAATTCGGTGACCATTTGCCACCCAAGCAGTGCTTGAAATAGGCCGTTGAGCTGAGCACTAGATCATTGACTCGAAATTTCCTTTCAATGACAGATTTTGCATATTGTCTGGCTATCCTCTGACGATATGATTGAGCGTGCTCTGCTGCTCTGAGTCTTCTTTCATTGAGAAAATCAAACTGCACTAGCCGTTGTTGCTGATACTGATCAAGAGGTAATTCTAGAAGTGATGCAAATTTCAAAGCAGATTTCTGAACATGTAGAGGCAGTACTACTTCAGTTCCGTAGACAAGTTCTGACAGAGTAGCATTAGTGGGAGTTCGAATGATGGTTCTGTATGCTTACAATGCATCATGGATCTTCTCATGCCAATCACGGCCTGTTTCCAAAGCTCGCTCTAGGATTCAAATCAAAATCTTATTGGTGGCCTCTGCCTGACCATTCCCTTGAGGATAATAAAAAGCGGAGAAATGATGATGGATTTTGAACTTCGAACAGAAAGTCCTCTTTCTCTTATTCTTGAAATGACTGTCATTGTTCGACACGATATCGTGCGGTATGCCGAAACAACAAAGGATATTCTTGTGGATGAATAAGACCATGTGTCGACCTTCTATTGTATGCAAAGTGATAGCTTCGACCCATTTAGTGAAATATTCTGTTGCGGCAAGAAAATATTTGTAGTTGTTTGAAGCAGGAGTGATGGGGCCCACAACATCAAAGGCCCACATAGAAAATATCCATGGAGAGATGGCGATTCGCAAATATGTTGTTGGCGCATGAATAGAAGGTGCATGTATCTGGCATAGAGCACATTTCTTCACAAAATGGTAGCAATCTTGCTGCATAGTCTTCCAATAATATCATGCTTGGATGATTTGCTTGATAAGAGTTTGGTAGCCGACGTGATCACCGCAAATGCCTTAGTATGCCTATCGCATAATTTCTTTGGCTTCTTCTTCGTCCAGACATCTGGAATACTCAGAATTGAATCCATGATGATAGAGGACATCAGCGAGAATAAAATATCGGGCAGACACGCGTCAAATCGCTCGTTACTCTTGCCAGTGATATTCTGAGAGAAGGAGACATATGTCTTCTCCTTGATGGGAGCCTTTCTAAGACTGTCTTCAGCTTGCGCAGATATCATCCTAATCATCATTTTCTTGAACATCTGATATGCAGTAGGATCAATGTCATCCTTATCATTCAGAATCTATCTTCTGGCAGATCTTGGAGAATCCATTTCTTCTTGCTTGCTTCTAAAATCACTGATGCTCTGATATAGTGGTGTCTTCTTGCTTGATCTGATCTGAACCACTTGGGAATAATGATGCTCTCTACAGAATGAGATGGATAATTAAATTTTGATGATGAAGATTCAGGATAGAAATGAATATAAGAAGAATATTTGATGAGAATTTGGTAGATAATTGAAAGAACATCCCATTACTAGGGATTGGGTCACCGGTGGAGTCACGACAATTGTGTTGTCATTCTTTGCAAGGAGAGCGAACAACTGCAAATATGCCTTGTCACCTAGGCGAGGTCGTCAAACCATGATAGAATGAAAGTTGAAGGATTTTTTTTTATTGAAGAAAAAAATATGATTGCATCAATAGTGGACTTGAGAAAGAGGGAGCATATAGACAGTCTGCCACCACTCTTAATGATCAGCAGAGACACGATGACCGAAGAAAAGAGTGAGAATGATGAAAGAATCTCAGTCATATCTGGCAGAATGGTATGTTCCAGACCACTACGCTGATGTAAGGTTGAACTCTGGCATAACCCCTGATAGTAGTTGCATTTCTATGTGCTTCTGTCTCTGAGAAAATTTCCTGACGCATCACTCTGGATAGTAGTAGGTACAGGAAAATGGGCCAAGTAGCTTGAACTGCTTGCCATACACATATGTATATTTGGGAAGAAGGCGAGCCCTTCAGTGCACAGAACCATCGCATGCTGAATTCTCTCTCGAGCTGTTTTGGACAGTGAGCTGACTTCTGCGAATTTTCCATACTGTCGGTAGATCTCGATCAGGCTCACGTACTCATTCTCGTTTTCTTCAATCAGTGGCCAAGACTTGCACCCTGTCATGCGAGCTACGACATCTTCGGGGTCCAGACCCTTGACATTGATCAGAAATTGCTGCTCTAACGGATATCCAGGTTGACTGACTGGCTCAGGCAGTCCCATAATCTCTGAAAATTCATCCATCAGTAGTGTCATCTCGCCCCACGGGAACCAGAACGTGCAAGTGCACGGATTCCACCGCTCTGCCAATGCATGAATCAGATTGTCGTTGACTGTCAACTTTCCCACTGCAGATGCCAATTCCAACCCGCAATCGCTCAAGTGGTCCGGAAACATACGAGAGAAGTTTTTGAACCAGACAAAGTACCACAGGGGGAAGAAGGGTCCGGTGCTAAGAGATCGATACTCAGGAAGACTTTGTCGCACCTCGTAGGAGATGTGACCCTCCAGAAAAACAGAATCGAGCTGACTGGATGCCATTGGACTGAAAGACAAGAAGACTGGAATCAGACTTTGAAAAAATACAAGAATTTTGAAAATTGCAGACAGGATAAAATGAAAGCTGGAAATTCGAAGTCCAGAGGAACAAAAGAATGGAAAATCTCCTGGAGTTTTGAAGGAAAGGTGGATAATTTGGAAAATCGTCCAGGTTTTTTTTTTTGAGAAAAGGGAGATATTTCACAAAAGATGGAAAATGAGGTATTTTGGAAAATTGTCTGATATTTTGGAAAAATTGGAAAAATATGAGAAAATAAGACGAAAATGAATACATTCAATCACAAACAATTATGCACATACAACAATCCCTAAGAAGCTGACTCTAAATGCATTGATTTTGAAAGAGCTTTAGGACCCTAATCCTGACTCTAGGCTCAGATCAACTCTGTCCAATCATGCTATGCCAATATACTCGAACCGAGGCTCGATGTACGTGGCATAAAAATTCATCTCTGGTTCTAGACTTGTGTTTTCCCAACATCCTTGAGCGCCTGCCGATATACGTCGGACTATGGCCCTTGGTACGTGGCAGGGGGGCGTTAGCCCAAATAAGTGGTCCAGTTGTGAGGCTCTGTCCTGAACTACGGTTCTGGAAGAGAGCCCAGCAACGTCAAGACCGGGTAGACATAGGTGGGGTGGTTTTTGAAATATGATCACATGCAGACAAACAGAGGGCTCTAAGTCCTAAAGAGATAGAATTTTGAAATTTTTTGAAGAAGCAAACATTGTTTTCATACAAGTCCTAGATTCAGGAGTGTTGTATTTCAGACCTAGGTCTAAGTGAGCATGCATAATTCTCCTCAATATGGTCCTACCAAACCATGCCTAGTCTACATGCAATCCATGTCAACTGGGTTCAAGTCTAGGCTCCTAGGTTCACATGATATCAGAAATTAAAAGTTGACAGTTCATAGAGCACGATTTTGATAATTGAGCTAAGTCAAAGTACATAATTGATCAGACGAAGACAGGTCCCATCTTGGTCGCCAAACCTGTTATCATTGCAAAAATTTTCCCCTCCCTTGCGAGAGAGAAACGAATTTCGCGAGTCAAACTCGACCAAAGTTTTGAAAATGGTTTTTTTTGAAAATTAACTCGCCTCCGTTTTGAAAATTTGCGAGAAAATTCCGTGGAATGGGATTCGCCTGTCGGTACGAGGTTCAACCGTTCCTGGCGCCTTTACCAGGGGTAATTGAACCAAGGACCAATTATGTGCTTTAACTCGACTCAAATAGCTAAATTATGCTCTATTTTTCCTAGAATGCACAAAGAATCAGGCTTGTGCTATGAAATTTTGAAAATAATGCAAGTTTGAGAAAATATGATGTTTGCTTTGGAAATTTGAAATGCATTTTTAAAATGACTGGAAAATGCTTGAAATGGAATTCATGGGGAAATTATTGAATTTCATTGGAAATCAGAAATTTGATTGGAAAATGAATTTGCAGGAAAACTTGAACTTTGGAAAATCGATTTTGAGCTTTGAGTTGCTTTTATGAGGAAATGGATTTGAGAATTCTGAGAAAATCAGAAAATTCATTGGAAAAGGATTTTTGAAAAGGAAAATGAATTCTCAGGAAAACGGGAATTCTGAGAAGATGGATTTCTGAAAACTTGGGATTTTGAAATTTGAGAATTTTAAAGCATAGGAAAATCTTGATTTGAACTTGGGAAATGCTTTGAAATGTCATTTGAAAACTTAGGATTTTGAGAACATGAGATCCTGAGAAAGACTTGAAAATTCTTGAGAAAACTGATTTTTTTTTAATTGAAATTGGAAAATGAATTTGAAAACAATGAAATTTGAATAATATGAATGAATGAATATGAATTGAAAAGGGAATTTCATTGGGGAATTGAGAAATTCTTTTGAAGTTTTGAAAAATGCAGTGCATTTTTTAAGTTAGCCTAAGTGTGTAGGCTGAATGTGGCTAATATGAAGATCATAAATCTTGGTTCTCTTCGTATTCTGACTATGGCCATAAATACGAATCCCACCGAGTTTATAAACTCTATAAGAGCTTGTGCACGTGCCATTCGTGTAAACCATAGTGAATTTGAAATAATGTGCATGAATCATACATCACATATTGAAATTTGCATAAATTAACCTATATGCAATGCAACCCTATTATAAGCAGAAAAGTAACTCTTATTCCAAATTATTACATTTGAGGTTATATTGAATTGAAATAAAAAAAAATAAAAGCTAAGCCTTCTTCTTGAATGTTCCTGCAAAACTAGAAACAAGGTCAGCACAAAAATGTAGGTTTTTCTGAATTTATCCGAAAATATAGGAAATTATCGGATATTATTCAGATATAAACCCAAATTCATACCCCCTTTGATATAAACATGATAAATAATGAATAAATTTCTAAAATAAACTTGAAAATTCGAAATTGGGGTCAAAATGACCAAAATACCCCTGATGACCTTGAAATCAGGGTTTTCTGAAAGAATTTTTGTAAATTTTGGAATTTTGAAAATCAAATTAAATAAATCAAACATAATATGATAAAATATGATGATATGCATGAAATTTTGGAGAATTAGAAATTGAAATTTCGAAATTTAGGTCAAAATGACCAAAATACCCCCGATAACAAGACTATGGCCTTAAAATCAGGGCTTTCTAAAATAAATTTTGCAAAAATGGAAAATGTTAAATGCAAATGACATTGAAATCAACCCTAATATGATTCTACATGATTATGTACATGATAAAAACCCTAACATGACGAAAATATCATAAAACATCGAATTTAACCTGATTTTCTCATGATTTTCGCTTCTAAATTTAAAGATAAACTAACACATGGAGCAAATGAACTTGGAATTAAATCAAATTTAGCATGGACACCTAAAATAACCCTAGAAACATAATGGAGCTCGAAAATATATTTTTTTTGTATTTTTAAATATGAAAATTCAAATAAAAACCCTAAATTTTGTGATTTTTGCCTAAAATATTGATTCTAAAGGAGATTTAGGATATCAAATTTCCATAAAAAATTCCCAAATTTTATGGGGTGACAGAGGACAGTAAGGAAAGGATTTTGGCTTTTTACACTTTCTGGTTTTGACCTATGGTCGGAGCTGTGCCACTCCGGCAAGTCAGATCGGAATCCGACGACTCTAGGATTTAGGGGAAACAGACAGGTTTCGGTAGAAAACATGAGAAAAATGGCAGACAGATGGAAAAAGGCTGAAATTATGGGAAAATGTCCCTGACAAACAGAAGAAGATTTGATCTTTTGACACCATTGGGATTCGGGTTACGGTTTGGAAAAGGCCATACTGTTATCATAGACCTAAATCTCTGAGATTTCTGGATATTGGAATCTGTTAGACAGAAAGAGCAAATCCGGACAAAATACTAAAACAGATCCAAAAATACCCAAATTTTGGGAAATGACAGAAAAGCATGTTAAAAACAACTTTCATGTTGAAAGTTTTTGCAAACGAGCTACAGATTGGGCATACTTGATGCATTAGGTTCTGTCTATACCCTGACAAAGGAAAATCGAGATTTTCCTAGAAGTCTGGGAAATCCGATTTTTAACAGAGGTCAAAATTACTTGGAAAAACTTCAAAATTTCAAGATCACTAGTAGATTCCATTATGAATCCACTGTGATTTTTGGAGGACGATTTGGATTTCCCATGAGGGTGGTGCCGGAGGTTCTTGTCTGCTAAAGCAGAAATTGGAGAATCAGAGAGACAGAAAACCCGATGTAGGGTTTGATCGGTTTAGATGGGTTCCAAAACCTGGATTGAATCAAATTTTCAGAAAGAAAGCAAAGACATACAAATAAAAATACCACAATTTTCTTTTGGATTTTTGAATAAAAATATATTCATAAAATGATGACTGGACTTTACCTAAGACTGAAATTTTGTAAATTCTAAACTAGCTATTAGTAAGACTATAGAAAATGAAAGAACATGTATAATAAAATGTAATATTTAAACATGAAATTATATCAAATATAAAGATAAAATAAAAAAAAACTAACAGGGGTATGACCTACTTTGATATCGGCTATTGAGATGAAAGATCTCATCCATGGAATGGATGAATCATTTCATCCAATGGCTCTTGTTATGAAAGACCATCCTTTCATACCTTTTTAAAATTGTAAAAGCTATTTTTCATCAACGTGAATCCAGTTTGGACTGGTTTCCGTGTTGATGTCTACAAAACATCACTCAAGGATCTCCCTTTGAACAAATTACGAAGGTAAATATTTACACAAACTGTACAACACAAATATAGAGGATGGAAAGCAAAGGTCTATCTTACCTTAGAAACCCAGCTGCAATGGAGGTGTTTGGCTCAAAGGGGTGGTTGTGCTGGAGTTGGGGATGGAGCTGCGGTTGGTTAAAGGTATGTATACCAGCTGAAGGTCTGGACCTGTTGTTGATGGAGGTTGTTGCGGTGGAGAGGTTGGAAGTCTGATCACTGGTGGATGATGGACTGCAGCGACAAGGGATGAAGCGGTTGCTCTTACACGTTTGAAGGAGATGGTGGTATTGCTGCCGAGAGTGGAGGTGTTGTGTGAGGAAGGACTGCTGCTGGAGTGCTACAGTTGTTGTAAGACCCGCAATTTTTCAGAAAATATCTGAATAAAATTCATGAGGCATTTACTGGTAAAAATAGCATTTTTTCTCAAAATGCGAAACGAATCAATTCCTGCGAGCCAGTTATACTTAGGATATTCATCGATTCGCGAATATATGCTCAAACACTCTGGAAGCCATAACTTCCTATCTGAACGAAATCAAAGGATTCCTGCGAGCCAACTTTCTTAGTTACGTCAATACGAAGGGAATGGCGTACTCAGAATTTTTTGGAAAAAAATCACCGAAAACCTAAAATTCTTGCAGGACCCACGAAAATATTGGTGGGACCCACAGAAATATTTCTCAGAAAATGTTCTAGAATATTCTAGAATATTCTAGCACCTTCCAGCATCTTCCAGGACCTTCCAGCTCCTTCCAGAACCTTCCATGGAAGGGATTCTCAGAAAAGCCCAAGGGTAAAGAGGGGATTCTGAAACTTGGGGCCCAAGTTTCAGAACCTATAAATAGAGGAGCCCCCCTCTCTTTAAAAATCGCCAACCCCTCTCTCTCTCCTCCTTTTCCAAACCTCCCCTACCTAGCCTAGCCCACCTGACCTGGTCTGAGCCTGCCTGACTTAGCCTGCTTGACCTGGTCTGAGCCTGCCTGACCTGGTCCTAACCCACCTGACCTAGGTCTGAACCTACTTGACCTAAGTCTGAACCCAATTGACTTGACTTGAACCTGGTTTGGTTCAAAGTCAAAGTCCAAGCCCTTTTTCGTCCGAAGTTCGAAGTTGATCCTTTTTCGAAGTCGAGCCTCGTTCGAAGAAGCAATCAGAGTCGTTTCTTCCTCAAATTGAAGTAAGTTCGCTTCATTAAACCATCTCTCTCAAGTATTTGATTGTTTGTATATAGCATATACTTTCTGAAGTAGTATCTTGCTTTAGTTCTTGGTTGAGCCCTCTAGGATGCTTCGGTGTTCACGCGCTCGACTCGTAACTATCGTCGGATATATATATGTTCGAATGCGCAGTATATGCGTTCTTTAAAAATAGTATCTCGCCCTAGTTCTTGGTTGAGCCCTCTAGGACACTTCGGTGTTCACTCGCTCGCCTCGTAACTATCATTGGATACAGATCTAGGTGTATATCTGTTGATTCTGCCAACGCGTCTTATATCGCACAGGCTATGTAATTTACCTTTGTCGTCGCGTCGTATGATGCCAAGGCTCCCTGTTTTCTGCACTTCCGATTATGCAATGTATTTACTTACGCCGTCGCGTCGAACGATGTCAAGGCTTCTGTTTTGTTATATATGTAGAATATTTCGTTCAGTTACACACCCTGAACAATAGTATATGCATTTCTTTACGCTGCCGCTGTATAAAGCATAGGCTTCTGCTTATACTACATATATAGCGCATAAATGAGCATTCAAATGGAGATCAAACTCCAAATCGCCAATGCGATTCCCTGACCGCTCCTCGTTCAAGATTCTGCTTGACGAATGAAGCCCCTATTGGAAAGGCTTCAGCTTTTTGGCAAAATGCTCTTTACGTAAAGACTAAGTCAATTACGTATGGCCTGGCTATGGCCCAGGGTTCCTGCAACGTTGATGGATGCAAAGTACGCACAACGGTGCGCATCCATTTCCCCGAATTAAGTGTGGCGATTTTCTACCAAAGAGGGGAGATGCCGCTGAAATGGATAAAAGAAACGCACGCTTTCTCCGTAAAAGAGAGGAAGTGCTGCTGAAATTTCTGAAGAAGCTAAGTATAGCTCAGAAAGAACGTAGCAGGATACTCTGATATATAGCAGAGTGTTACCCAGTTCATGGATTGCCTTCTACATACGTAGAAGGGTTCGTCGCACCACTGCCGGTAGAGCAGGGGAGGTGCTGACGAAATGGTTAGCAGAAGAGCTGCCGGAACCAATGGAACGACATAATGATGTCCGTTGATGCAACGATGCCAGATCGGCTCGTATCCCTGTGCCTGCAAGGGCACCTTGCTCGTAAGGGCTGCTGAGCCAGAGTAGAAGTTGCGCCTTGGCTAGGTTTGGACTCGTTGCATAAAAATACGCCGAGTAGCCGATCTATTTAGATCGAGTCATATGCATGCTCATTGAGAACGGTTACGCAACCAGACTCGTAAGGGCCGAAGAGCCAGAGTGTGTTGTTTCCACCCAAAGAGGTGTGATGCTCGTGGTGGCCAAAGTGCCAAAGAGCGGTGTTCTGCATGCATATGAATAAGACTTAAGGTCACACATACCCCGCGGTTGAAAATCGTGTTAGGGGTACCCCCCTCAGTAATGACTGTGTTGGGGCAAACTGAATGGGGTCGGGTACATACTCTCGTAGTGCTAAAAGCACGGGCTGCCTAAATGGCATGCAGATTCTGTCCAAGTAATTGTAAGACTGGCAGACCCCTTCAGGAATTATGCTCACTGTGGAATGATAGTGATGGTACAGCCTTGAGTGACATGTATTTTACTTTGGACCTGATAGAGTCCACGATGGCCTCAGACACTCATGGGTTTTGGGGTCGTGGTTATCCTTAAGATCTAAGGATTGAACCCAACTACTGCAAGTAGAGGATGCATCCGAATATGGGCCTAGTAGGGTTCTCCCAGTTGAAACACACTGCCCTACTATGGATAGGGTCAACAGGCCTCTGGGGTATCTAAAATACATAGAATAATCAACCCCCAGAATGTCGTGTTGATGCCCGGACAATAGCTCTACCTGCGTACCAAAGGCGGGAGCCGTTAATTATCAAACAATGCATTAGTTCTAGGTACAGCGATGCTTTGAATGTATGAGTGGATGACGTGTTGAGTCAGTCCTGCATAACCTTTGTGAAGGTGTCATGTTCAGTATACTACTGGACCGACTGGGCAAAGACCCGTGTTGTATCCGCACGACTAAGCGAAGCTCGAGGAGTTGTCCTTAGATGCGTGGGATACGGATGTGCCAAGTATGAAGACTTGAGCTAAACATCACTTTGAGACCCGAAAGAGGTCATGGCTAAGTCGTGGAGACTTAAGCGGTTATTCAAATCACAACCCTGAAAAAGCTTGCTCTAAGTCATGAAGACTTGAGCGGATGTTCAACTCATAGCCCTGAGGAGGCTCCTGCGATATACGCTAAGTCTTGGAGGCTTGAGCGTCGTTATTGCGCATTGCGACCCTGAGTGGTCATGATTGTACTTGAGTTGAATGGGTGTATGACTGCATGCTTACCAGACCCTCAGTGGTTCTGACCCCGTTTTATGGGGATTTCAGGTGTTGGACCTGCGTGGCGATATGCGGAGCATGGCGGCTTCGAGTTCCAGGGTTTCTCTAGACAGAGTTGTACTGCTTCCTTTTATTGAACCTACGCTGCTTTTCTAAGCAATAGTGTTGTAATAAACATGTGGTTTTCGATAAAATGGAACCGCTTGGTGGTCAATGAGTTGCTTGGCCACATACCTGCAATGTGCTCGGAGTTTTCTAAAATCGACGACTCATTATCGTCTTATTCCGCTGCTAAAAGCTTTTCTAAGTTCCGCTGCAAAGAAAAGAAAAAAAAAAGAAATTCATGAAAATTTTTAACTTAGCTTTGTTTTGGAAATCTGGGGCGTTACAGAATTGGTATCAAAGCAAGAGTCTGAGAAACCTGGTTCGAGATCCGTCTTGTCCACCATATCGCACTGTAAGTATATTTTGTACTTCTTGTTCTGATCTGGGTGCATCTTTGTATAGATGGCAACTCACGACTCCCGAGGATACTGCTATCATTGCGGGATCATGTACGATGAGTGGGTATGCCCATATGAAGTCCAAGACTGCCAGTATTGTGGCGAAGAAGGGCATTCCGCCAACAAATGCCAAATGAAACATACCGCCGATATGGGTCGGCGGGGATCGCTTGGTCTTAGGGATGAGACCTCGCGTGTTAGTGGGCCACATTACTCCAGTAGAGGGAGTAGCCGTACCCCAGCAACTTCTGATGAACTACCGTCTCTAGTAGGATTTGACTTGAACTTCCTTGAGGGATTTGGTCAATCGCAAGGCTATCAACAGGCATCATGTACACCTAGCTTGCACAGTTGGGAGGAGGGATGCAACAACTCCTTCTATAATCCCATTATGATTTCAGATTCCTCGAATCAAAGTACTATTATATGGGGGAACAGAGCAGCTTCACCAACGCCGAGTCTGAATGGCTAGGAAGAGGGATACAACCCCTATCATCCCGTTATGGTATCGGATTCCCCGAGCCATGATGCCACTGAATGGGCAAGTGGACCGGCATCACTGATCTACCCACAAGATTCGCTTGAGAGCGCGGAAGTGTCGCCCAAGCCAAAACTAGTAGTGCCTGCACCAAGGCAATATGGAAGTAAATGATACTTTGGGTTCTTTTGGGTCGAGAAAGAAATCCAGTTCCTAGAAGAGACTGGTAGTGTTTTGGAGTCAATAGACTCATGTACATAGTTTCTCAACGCCTAAAAGTCTGCCAGTGCGGCATGACGTTTTGTTTAAGGCGATGTTTGTGTAAATGTGATGTATATTAAGTAAATGAAACTTTTGCTTCGATATATACATTGAGAAACTAAAACTTGTTGCTTGTATGTGATAGATAAATGGCTCCTACGACGAGGAGAACCATGCCGAGCGAGGAGTCCCATACTCAAGGATTCCTGCTGGAAACGCTCAACAATCTAGTTACTGCCATTCGAGAAACAAGGCCGGAACCAGTCACACCTCGAAACGAAAACCTTGGGGGAATAACCTATGAAAAATTCCTCAAGCTCGATCCGCCAGTCTTCGCCGGAAGAGCCGATCCTGAACTGGCAGAAAGTTGGGTCGAAGAGACAGAACGTGCCTTCCTGGTATTGGGAGTACCAGAAGAAAAGAAGACCAACTTTGGCACGTACAGACTGAAAGACAACGCACGAAAGTGGTGGGATACCACTAAGATTATCCAGTTCTTGGAAGTTGAAGTCATTCCTTTGACTGGCTTCCGGAGAGCTTTCATGGATAATTACTTTCAATTACACTCTAGAAACAAGAAGAAGATGGAGTTTCTGGAATTGGAGCAGGGTGGCATGAGTCTGATTGACTATACCACCAAATTTCAAAATCTTAAACGATACTGCTCCCGGTTATTTGTGACCGACCAAGAAAGGGCCGACAAATATGTGAATGGTCTGTGCGAAGGGCTACGGTCTCGAGTGATAACAAGCATGCCTTCGACTTTTCAGGCTGCAGTGGCAGCAGCTTCAAAAATCCAAGAGGATTGGGCACGATCTAAAGTGATTATAGCAAAGAAGCCCATAGTGAATGGTGGGAATCGTAAAAGGACGTTCCCAAGTGGCCAGGGTTCACGACAACCCTTTCAAAAGAAGAAGTTCCAAGGAGGGAACAACACTCAACAAGTCGTGAGGCCAAGACAAAACACAACTCCGAACGGTCAGCAGTCCAACTTCAGCTGCCCAAGGTGTCGTGTGAACCACCCCGGAAAACCATGTCCTCGTGACATGGGTGGTTGCTTGTATTGTGGCAAGATGGGTCACTTCATAAGGGATTGCGCCAAGAAGGCTGCAGATGAACAGAGGAGTAATGCCGGATCTGCCGGACCCTCTCGACCAGCACCACAACGTTCTCAGTTTCAACGACCTCCACTTAGAGTAGAACAAAGGCCTGCTGCAGGTCGTGTATATGCTGTAACGACTGAACAATTCGAAAATGGTGACCTGATTGAAGGCACTGTACCTGTTAATGGACATGCAGCTTACGTCTTGTTTGATTGTGGTGCTACTCATACGTTTATCTCTGACGATTTCACCGAACAACTCCATGCCTCGATGCAACCGATTGATAGAATGATCGAAGTGTATAATCCGTTGGGTTCACGGACCAAATGTATCCAGTGTGTGAAAAATTTGGATATTGAGATAGCGGGGCAACACTTGCCTACTGACGCCATCCTGATCGATATGATACAGTACGATGTCATTCTGGGAATGAATTGGTTGGCTCAGAATAATGCCAAGATTCTGTGCCGCGGGGGCAGAGTGATTCTATCTCGACCCGGATTGCCTAAGATGGAATACCGGTTATCCAAACCAGTTCCACAGAAAAAGCTCATATCAGCACTTAAGGTACAAAAATACCTTAGGAAGGGTTGTGTGGCCTTCCTGTTGAGTCTCTCGGTGGAAAAATCTAACGACCAACCCCTTGAGAGTTTGGAAGTGGTGCGGGAGTTTCCCGATGTGTTTCCTGAGGAATTGCCAGGACTTCCGCCACTTCGTGAGGTTGAATTTGGAATTCAATCCTTACCTGGAACAACACCGATATCCAAAGCCCCGTATCGAATGGCGTCAGCTGAACTCAGTGAGTTGAAGTGTCAGTTGGAAGAACTGATGAAACAAGGGTTCATCCGACCGAGTGTGTCTCCGTGGGGAGCCCCGGTGCTGTTTGTAAAGAAGAAGGATGGATCCCTTCGGTTATGCATCGATTATCGGATGCTTAACCAGGCAATTGTTAAAAATAAGTACCCGTTGCCTCGAATTGAGGACTTGTTCGATCAGCTCAGAATAGCGAAGGTGTTCTCCAAGATCGACCTCAGGTCAGGGTACCATCAACTCAGAGTAAAGGAAGAGGATATACCCAAGACTGCCTTCAGAACGAGATACGGCCATTATGAGTTCGTAGTAATGCCCTTCGGACTCACTAATGCGCCTGCTGCCTTTATGGATCTAATGAACCGGATATTCAGACCATATTTGGATAGCTTTTTCATCGTCTTTATTGATGACATTCTCGTATATTCTGAGAACAAGGAACAACACGTGGAGCACTTGAAAATCGTCTTGAAAACCCTTCAAGATAACCAACTCTATGCTAAGTTTTCAAAATGTGAATTCTGGCTAGATAAAGTGATGTTCCTTGGTCATGTGATCTCAAAAGATGGAATCGCAGTGGATCTTGCGAAGGTGGAAGCTGTGATGGACTGGAAGCAGCTAGAAAATATCACTGAGGTCCGTAGCTTCCTTGGACTTGCCGGATATTATCGGAAGTTCATACAAGACTTCTCCCGAATCGCCGTACCGATGACGAAATTACTTAAAAAGGGAGTCAAGTTTGAATGGACTGACCAGTGTAAGGAGTGCTTTGAGGTTCTCAAATAGAGGCTTACCACTGCCCCTGTCCTTACCTTACCTTCTGGTCAGGGAGGCTTCGTGGCATATACCGATGCCTCAGGAACAGGTCTGGGTTGTGTGTTGATGCAGCATGGCAAAATAATCTCCTATGTGTCACGACAGTTGAGAGTCCATGAGAAAAATTATCCAACCCACGATCTTGAGCTTGCCGCGGTGGTGTTCGCACTTAAAATTTGGCGACACTACCTATATGGAGAGAAATTTGAGGTCATGTCAGACCATTAGAGCCTAAAATACCTCTTTTCTCAAAAAGAACTTAATATGCGGCAACGGCGATGGCTGGAATTCCTCAAAGACTATGAATTCACGCTTTCCTATCACCCTGGAAAGGCGAATGTTGTAGCAGATGCCCTTAGTCGCAAGACTGTTGGCACTCTGGCCAGCCTAACCGGACAATGGAAGCTGATGGAGGAGTTCGTCAGTTGGAAGCCATTCCTGGCCGACCCAGGAAAGATTCAATTGTCATGCCTGACGATCCATATCGAGATCCTCGATCGCATCATAGCCGAACAGTTCAAGGATCCCCAGTACTTGGAATTGAAAGCTCGTGCCGAAAATGATGATACTTTCTTCCATTTAAAAGAAGATGGAGGAATATGGATGAAAGAAAAGATTTGGGTTCCAAATAACCCTGAGCTAAGACAGGAAGTACTCCAGGAGGCCCATAGTAGCAAGTGTACTATCCATCCTGGGGGTACGAAGATGTTCCGGGACTTGCAGAGAAAGTACTGGTAGAGGGGTATGAAGCGTGATGTGGCTACATTTGTCTCAAAGTGTTTGATCTGCCAGCAAGTTAAGATCGAGCATCAGCGACCTGGTGGAAAGATGGAACGGATCGAGATTCCGGAATGGAAATGGAAGGGCATTACGATGGATTTCATCGTTGGATTGCCTCGATCCAAGAGACAACATGACTCGATATGGGTGATCGTGGACAGACTCACCAAGTCTGCTCACTTTCTGCCAATCAACACTCGATACTCAACTGAACGATTGGCAGAGATCTACCTTCGGGAAATTGTTAGACTCCATGGAGTGCCGATTTCGATCATATCTGATCGTGACCCGAAGTTCACCTCTCACTTTTGGGAACAACTTCAGAGAGCCCTGAGGACGAAACTCAAGTTCAGTACAGCATTCCATCCCCAAACAGATGGGCAATCGGAACGAACCATACAGACTCTTGAAGATATGTTAAGAGCCTGTATGCTGGAATGAAAGGGTGATTGGGATTCCCACCTAGCGTTGGCTGAATTTGCTTATAATAATAGCCATCACGCTAGCATTGGGATGGCACCGTATGAAGCCTTGTACGGGCGACCCTGTCGATCACCAATCCATTGGGGTGAAGTGGGTGAGCGAACCCTAGACTCGCCCATTGTGTTGCAGCATTACACTGAGCAGGTCCACATGATCAGAAAGAAGCTACTGACTGCTCAGAGTCGACAGAAAAGCTACGCCGATCAGCGACGTAGGGAACTCACTTTTGCGGTTGGAGATAAGGTTTTCGTCAAGGTTTCTCCAACCAAGAGTGTGTTTCGTTTTGGAAAGAAGGGGAAACTCAGCCCCAGATTCGTCGGTCCCTTCGAAGTTTTGAACCGAATCGGAGAGACTGCCTACCGTATAGCATTGCCACCACAATACGCGCAAATACATGATGTATTTCACGTATTGATGCTTCAAAAGTATGTTCATGATCCTTCTCACGTCATTCAACATGAAGACATTGACATTCGAGAAGATATGACGGTGAAAGAAAGGCCAGTAGAGATCGTGGACCGATGGGAGCAAGTGCTAAGAACGAAGGTCATTCCACTTGTTAAAGTGAGGTGGCAGCATCATGGAATAGAGGATTGCACTTGGGAGCCCGAATCAGATATGCGGGATAAATATCCTGAACTCTTCACTTTGTACTCTTAACTGAATTTCGCGGATAAAATTATTTTAAGGGGGTAATGATGTAAGACCCGCAATTTTTCAGAAAATATTTGAATAAAATTCATGAGGCATTTATTGGTAAAAATAGCATTTTTTCTCAAAATGCGAAACGAATCAATTCCTGCGAGCCAGTTATACTTAGGATATTCGTCGATTCGCGAATATATGCTCAAAACTCTGGAAGCCATAACTTCCTATCTGAACGAAATCAAAGGATTCCTGCGAGCCAACATTCTTAGTTACGTCAATACGAAGGGAATGGCGTACTCAGAATTTTTCGGAAAAAAATCATTGAAAACCCGAAATTCTTGCGGGACCCACAGAAATATTGGTGGGACCCACAGAAATATTTCTCAGAAAATGTTCTAGAATATTCTAGCACCTTCCAGCATCTTCCAGGACCTTCCAGCTCCTTCCAGCACCTTCCATGGAAGAGATTCTCAGAAAAGCCCAAGGGTAAAGAGGGGATTCTGAAACTTGGGGCCCAAGTTTCAGAACCTATAAATAGAGGAGCCCCCCTCTCTTTAAAAATCGCCAACCCCTCTCTCTCTCCTCCTTTTCCAAACCTCCCCTACCTAGCCTAGCCCACCTGACCTGGTCTGAGCCTGCCTGACTTAGCCTGAGCCTGCTTGACTTGGTCTAAGCCTGCCTGACCTGGTCCTAACCCACCTGACCTAGGTCTGAACCTACTTAACCTAAGACTGAACCCAGTTGACTTGACTTGAACCTGGTTTGGTTCAAAGTCAAAGTCCAAGCCCTTTTTTGTCCGAAGTTCAAAGTTTATCCTTTTTCGAAGTCGAGCCTCGTTCGAAGCGTTTGAAGCAATCGGAGTCGTTTCTTCCTCAAATTGAAGTAAGTTCGCTTCATTAAACCATCTCTCTCAAGTATTTGATTGTTTGTATATAGCATATACTTTCTGAAGTAGTATCTTGCTTTAGTTCTTGGTTGAGCCCTCTAGGACGCTTCGGTGTTCACGCGCTCGACTCGTAACTATCGTCGGATATATATGTTCGAATGCGCAGTATATGCGTTCTTCAAAAATAGTATCTCGCCCTAGTTCTTGGTTGAGTCCTCTAGGACACTTCGGTGTTCACTCGCTCGCCTCGTAACTATCGTTGGATACAGATCTAGGTGTATATCTGTTGATTCTGCCAACGCGTCTTATATCGCACAGGCTATGTAATTTACTTTTGCCGTCGCGTCGTATGATGCCAAGGCTCCCTGTTTTCTGCACTTCCGATTATGCAATGTATTTACTTACGCCGTCGCGTCGAACGATGTCAAGGCTTCTGTTTTGTTATATATGTAGAATATTTCGTTCAGTTACACACCCTGAACAATAGTATATGCATTTCTTTACGCTGCCGCTGTATAAAGCATAGGCTTCTGCTTATACTACATATATAGCGCATAAATGAGCATTCAAATGGAGATCAAACTCCAAATCGCCAATGCGATTCCCTGACCGCTCCTCGTTCAAGATTCTGCTTGACGAATGAAGCCCCTATTGGAAAGGCTTCAGCTTTTTGGCAAAATGCTCTTTACGTAAAGACTAAGTCAATTACGTATGGCCTGGCTATGGCCCAGGGTTCCTGCAACGTTGATGGATGCAAAGTACGCACAACGGTGCGCATCCATTTCCCCGAATTAAGTGTGGCGATTTTCTACCAAAGAGGGGAGATGCCGCTGAAATGGATAAAAGAAACGCACGCTTTCTCCGTAAAAGAGAGGAAGTGCTGCTGAAATTTCTGAAGAAGCTAAGTATAGCTCAGAAAGAACGTAGCAGGATACTCTGACATATAGCAGAGTGCTACCCAGTTCATGGATTGCCTTCTACATACGTAGAAGGGTTCGTCGCACCACTGCCGGTAGAGCAGGGGAGGTGCTGACGAAATGGTTGGCAGAAGAGCTGCCAGAACCAATGGAACGACATAATGATGTCCGTTGATGCAACGATGCCAGATCGGCTCGTATCCCTGTGCCTGCAAGGGCACCTTGCTCGTAAGGGCTGCTGAGCCAGAGTAGAAGTTGCGCCTTGGCTAGGTTTGGACTCGTTGCGTAAAAATACGCCGAGTAGCCGATCTATTTAGATCGAGTCATATGCATGCTCATTGAGAACGGTTACGCAACCAGACTCGTAAGGGCCGAAGAGCCAGAGTGTGTTGTTTTCACCCAAAGAGGTGTGATGCTCGTGGTGGCCAAAGTGCCAAAGAGCGGTGTTCTGCATGCATATGAATAAGACTTAAGGTCACACATACCCCGCAGTTGAAAATCGTGTTAGGGGTACCCCCCTCAGTAATGACTGTGTTGGGGCAAACTGAATGGGGTCGGGTACATACTCCCGTAGTGCTAAAAGCACGGGCTGCCTAAATGGCATGCAGATTCTGTCCAAGTAATTGTAAGACTGGCAGACCCCTTCAGGAATTATGCTCACTGTGGAATGATAGTGATGGTACAGCCTTGAGTGACATGTATTTTACTTTGGACCTGATAGAGTCCACGATGGCCTCAGACACTCATGGGTTTTGGGGTCGTGGTTATCCTTAAGATCTAAGGATTGAACCCAACTACTGCAAGTAGAGGATGCATCCGAATATGGGCCTAGTAGGGTTCTCCCAGTTGAAACACACTGTCCTACTATGGATAGGGTCAACAGGCCTCTGGGGTATCTAAAATACATAGAATAATCAACCCCCAGAATGTCGTGTTGATGCCCGGACAATAGCTCTACCTGCGTACCAAAGGCGGGAGCCGTTAATTATCAAACAATGCATTAGTTCTAGGTACAGCGATGCTTTGAATGTATGAGTGGATGACGTGTTGAGTCAGTCCTGCATAACCTTTGTGAAGGTGTCATGTTCAGTATACTACTGGACCGACTGGGCAAAGACCCGTGTTGTATCCGCACGACTAAGCGAAGCTCGAGGAGTTGTCCTTAGATGCGTGGGATACGGATGTGCCAAGTATGAAGACTTGAGCTAAACATCACTTTGAGACCCGAAAGAGGTCATGGCTAAGTCGTGGAGACTTAAGCGGTTATTCAAATCACAACCCTGAAAAAGCTTGCTCTAAGTCATGAAGACTTGAGCGGATGTTCAACTCATAGCCCTGAGGAGGCTCCTGCGATATACGCTAAGTCTTGGAGGCTTGAGCGTCGTTATTGCGCATTGCGACCCTGAGTGGTCATGATTGTACTTGAGTTGAATGGGTGTATGACTGCATGCTTACCAGACCCTCAGTGGTTCTGACCCCGTTTTATGGGGATTTCAGGTGTTGGACCTGCGTGGCGATATGCGGAGCATGGCGGCTTCGAGTTCTAGGGTTTCTCTAGACAGAGTTGTACTGCTTCCTTTTATTGAACCTACGCTGCTTTTCTAAGCAATAGTGTTGTAATAAACATGTGGTTTTCGATAAAATGGAACCGCTTGGTGGTCAATGAGTTGCTTGGCCACATACCTGCAATGTGCTCGGAGTTTTCTAAAATCGACGACTCATTATCGTCTTATTCCGCTGCTAAAAGCTTTTCTAAGTTCCGCTGCAAAGAAAAGAAAAAAAAAAAGAAATTCATGAAAATTTTTAACTTAGCTTTGTTTTGGAAATCTGGGGCGTTACAGTTGTGGCTGGAGTGGTGTCTCGTTGTGGAGGTTGTAACCGTAGTTGGAGAACTAGCACTTGGAGGTTGAAGGCTGCAACTTCCAAGTTGAAGGAGATGGTGGAGCAATGGTGGCTACACCCGATCTAGCTGCAACAAAGGAGAGGAGAGCTACCTTGGTGAGCCTGGAGGGGGTTGCAAGGACTGATACTAAGTTTAAAGGGAGCTACAACAAGATTTGGCTGAAGAGAGAGAGAGAGAGAGAGAGAGAGAGAGACGTTTTTGGAGAGGATGGGCTGCCGTGTGAGAGCTTTTTTTTCTTTTCTTTTTTTTTACTAACTTAGGTAGAAATCATCAAGACCTAAGTTTTATAAGAGGGAATGAGTTTAATGAGGAAAGGGAAGTGTGTGAATCCCTCAGCAGACGTGGATGGGCTGGAAGGCTAGGGAAAGGAAGGGAGGAAGGAAAGGAAGAAGGAAAGAAAGGGAAGAAAAGAAAGGAAAGAAAAGGAAGAAGGGGAAAAGGAAAGAAGAGGAAGGAAAGAGTGAAGAAATAAGAGGGAAAGGAAGAAAAGGGGTTTACGTGAGTGTGCTGGAGAGGAAAGAAAGGAGGAAAGAAAGAAAGAAAGAAAAAGAAAGAAAAAGAAAGAAAAAAAAAGAAAGAAAAGAAATGAAGAAGAAAAGAAAAGAAAAGAAAAAAAAAATATATATATATATATATATATATATATATATAAAGAAAATGGAGGAAGAAAGAAACGAAATGGGCTGGAGGTTTGGGTGACCCCCTTGTGGGTCCCACCTTAGGAAGAATAAAATAATTAAAAAAATTTAAAATAAATAAACCCAAAAAAAAAATAAAGAAAAAGATAATTTTTTTTCTTATAAATTAAAACAAGAAAATGCAAATGGATGGGCCATCTCAGAGCGGGTCCAAATTCCACTTTTGAAATTCATGTTGACGATTAAAGGGGTAAAATAGTCTTTTCAAAAAAATTCCAAACGAAACAAGCTATTTTTGGCAGTTTTTAAAACGAGCTCGGATTTTGAAGTTCAATAGCTCATTGCGAAGCAAATCCAGTGTAAAATTTAAAAATTTAATTTTGAAAGAAATCCAAATTGTTTTTCTTTATAAAATATTTTCAAAACAAAATGAGCTATTTTTGGCAGTTTTTGAAACGAGCTCGGATTATGAAGTTTAATAGCTCGTTGCGAAGCAAATCTAGTATAGAATTTGAAAATTTGATTTTGGAAGAAATCCAGATTGTTTTTCTCAAGAAAATATTTCCATATTTAGAATCCCGGGGGTAAAATTGTTAATTTTGGAAACCCGAGGTTTGAAATTGATTTATGAAAACTTTTAAAACTCAATCTGGATTGAAATTTATAAAACTGGAGTTCTGGACTTCGAAAATAAAATGAAATGTGATGAAATGTTATGAAATGCTGAGAAATGATATGAAATGATGAGAAATGACATGAAATGCTTTGTGAAATGCTAACCTTGAATAAAGAATTTTGGATGTCAGACCCCGATTGACACTTGTATCAGTTTAAAAGGCATTAAAATTGATAAAATTTGCGAAATGGTTGAAGAAATGGTTTTCGGGACTCTACTGGGTCAGAGTGACACTGGAAATTGGGGTTCGAGCTAGGTTTTAGAGTTTCAGAACTCAAATAAACTCACCAGACACTGACTCAACTGACCTTTCAAACTGAATTTTCAAAAAAAACTGCAATTTTTAGAGAAATGGTATGGAATGATCATTGGAATGAAGTGAATTACGAACCTGAACTGGGTTTGAGCGGAAACAAAGGTCAGTAATACTGAGGTGAACTAAAATCGAGGCTCAAACACTAGCTCAACTGAATAAACTCGGCTCAATTTCAGCTAAAAGAGCTGAAATGGACTGAAATGGGCTCCTGGACACTTAGAAATGGTTGAGAACTGAAATTGGAGCGCTTGAACTCCTGGTGAGCTCAAGTTAGACTCTGGGGAACATGACTGACTGGGAATGACTGACTCGAAGACAATTGGTTTGGATTTGAGTGAGAAATGAGCTCATTTCTGAAGAAATGATCTCATTTTGGCAGGAATGGTCAGAAATGAAAATGGTTTATTCATTATGAGCTCAGATGAGCTTGAGATGACTGATATTCTAACTGTCTTGAACTGACCAATGAGCTTGGTTGACTCCGACTGACTGAGGTCTGGGATGACCTAGGGGTAAAATGACATATGTAGATTCATATGTAGAATAAAGACTTAGAGAATATCAAAGCAAAGCAAAGGCATAGATTCAACCAGACGAAGACGAGTCCCATCACGGTCGCCAACTTCTGTGATCATGCAAAAATTTTCCTCTCGTTCATTTTTTTCCTTCTCTTCGCCTTTCTAGCCTCTATTCCATTTTTTAAAGGGGAATAAAAAGATAGAAAAGAAGAGAGAGTGAGAAAAAGAGGAAAGAGAGAGGAACTATTTTGCAAGGTCTCATCTGACCAAAATTTTAAAAAATGTTTTAAAAATCACTCGCCTCCGTTTTGAAAATCTGCGGGAAAAATGGAGAGACGGGATTTGCTCGTCGGTACGAGGTTCGACCGTTCCTAGCACCTTTACCAGAGGTAATCGAACCAAGGATCGAATTTATGCCTTTTGCTTTGCTAAAATATCATCTAAGAATTTATCCTAAGTCTAAATGCACAAAGAATCATGCTTGTGTGAATGCAAATATGTATGCTCTTTTGAAAAAATGGTTTGGAAATTTCCAAGTGTTTCTGAGATGAACCTTATAGTAGAGTGAAGAAATGGTTTTTGAAAGTTGAATCTAACTTAGAACTTGAGATAGATCTGAAAGAAGAGACTTGAATCTACAAGTCAAGATTTTGGAGAGATAAGTCTGTAGATGAAGAGAAAGGGAATTGAAAATTTTGAAATAAGGATGGATTTTCAAAGTCATGATGAATTTTGAATTGGGATCAATTGTCAAAAATCGATTTGGAATTCAATATCTAAATAGGAATTGAATTTGGATTTAGACTTGGAAAATACATTTGAAATTGGCTTTGAAAATTGAGAATTTTGGAAATAAATGGAATTTTGATCTGAAGTCTGGTATCCGAGATGGAACTGGATCCGAAGTCTGAGATCCAAGATGGAGTTGGATTCGAAATCTAGAATCCTAAATGGAATTGGATCTGAAATCTGAGATCCAAAATGAAATTGAATTCTGGAATCCTAAATGGAATTGGATCTGAAGTCTGAGATCCAAAATGAAGTTGAATTCTGGAATCCTAAATGGAATTGGATTTGAAGTCTAAGATCCAAAATAAAGTTGAATTTTGGAATCCTAAATGGAATTGGATCTGAAGTCTGAGATCCAAAATGAAGTTGAATTCTGGAATCCTAAATGGAATTGGATCCGAAGTCTGAGATCTAATATGGAATTGGATCCGAAATCTGGATTCAAAGTGGAATTGGGTTCTAATTTTGGATTTAGAAAGCCCAAATGGGCCTTTTTGAAGATGGATCTGGGTTTTGAAAACCCATATTGAATTTAAAACTTTAGAAAAGAATCGAATTTTGAGATTAAGAATCAATCTCAAAACTTTTGATTTTGAATTTTGAGAATCAAGACTTAATGGGAAATAAAGGATGAACTAGATTTAAAGCTTGATCTTCGAAATCAGAAATTTCAAAGTTAAATTGAACTTTGAAATTTGATTTGAATTTGGAAATGAAATAATGAATAAAGATGAATCTGAAATTTCAAAGTTAAATTGGACTTTGAAATTGAATTTTTGAAGGGAAGAATGAATTTGAAATAGAAATTGAAGATTTGATATTCAAGATTACTTGGATTTTCGAAAAGGAATTTTGAAAATATGATGCAATTCTATCCTAAATGATAAATGAATTTAAAGAGTTTGAAATTGGATTTGAAAAGCATATTTCCTTCTTTAAGTGAATTAAAATAAGATTGAAGATATAATACATCCCTGACTATGGTCATTGAATGTATTATATAATAATCATATTTCAATTCAGTTGAAGAATAAAATATATTTTGATGCTTTTATAGAGTTTAAAATGAAGTTAACTCTCAATATATCCTGACTATGGTCATTGATATATATTTTGAGTTAATTTTAAGTTAAGCTCTGATAAAAGAAGAAAAGTAATTTTTTTTTTAAATTTGATGATTTAGATAAGGAGATCCAATATGGATCCAGTGTTACTCCATAAAAGATGAAAATCCTAAGTCTTGTTCACATCCTGACTATGGCCATTGATGCAAATCATCAACTTAGGGTTTAATCACCTCTTATTAGAATGGTGCACGTGCCATTCATGTTCCCATTGTGAATTTTGGGGAAACAAAAGGGCAAAAAGTATAAAAACAAGCAATTTATGACATTTATAATGCTCATTCATTCTAAATCTAAGACTGGAAATGTAAATTCTCATTAGTATCTAACTATTACAGATTTTGAATGAAATTGAAATTACAAAATTTCTTAATCTCAAAGGAAAGCCATACCTTTTACACATTTCCTGCAAAAAATCAAGTGTTAGTATACAGTAGGAAACTCACATGAAAAAGAAGGATAACACTTTATACATAAGATGAAGAGTGTAATAAAATATATAGGGCTATGTATATACATGAGGGAATGGATCCATCTTAGATGTAAATGAGAATGTTTATGAAGAAATATACTTGACGGCACAAATATATGTATATATACACATATACACATAGATGTATGTATACATACATACATACATATATATATATATATATATATATATATATATATATATATATATATATATATACATGTATTCATAAAAAAAAGGACATTCACAGTTGTGTGAGGTCAATGAATTGGATTCATAATTTTTAGTGGGATGGATGCCGGGAGTGTAAAAGGCAGTGGGTGTCAATGGTGTTATTGTTGGTAGATTACAGCAGCCACTAGGCTGCTGTGCTCACATAGACACCAGGATTTTGAATGGGGTGAACAATGCAGCAGTGAACAGTTCTGGGAATTCAGTGGATGAAGCATGTTCTATAATAGGTAAGTGTAACAGTGGACAATGGGTGAAAAGTTGAGAGCTTGTCATGTTGCCAATGGATGCATTAATAACCATGATATTGGCATTTCTATCAACAACAAAGAGACAGTTCAGCCTCTCAGTCATGTCCTACTATAAGGGCTTAGGCTCTGGATATTCTGGATTATCTATTACATCACTTACTGAACACAAGCATTCCAGTGTTATGAAAACCGACAATGAATGATGGATATCTGAGTAATCTCTACAAGACATGACTGAAAATGGTTGTGTATTGAGCATTGATACTTGACCCTTTGACAGCAAATTGGTCTCTAGAAGTTTGAGAGCTGAAGCTCAGGTATTGAGTTAATGGATAATTAACTAATCTAGATGCTGTGCAAGGTTAGTCAATTTGACTAAAGCAAACCAATGAATGTTAGGGGTGATATGCTTAGTGTTAGCCATCGACGATGGTATGTTGTGCACAAACCAACATGCAGTGCATGTGTAAAACGTGGGATATGAAGGTGTGATGGCTACTGTTGCAGTAGCAGCAGGTAAAAAAGGTGAGCTAAAGATAGGAAAGATTGCAGCAATTCCTAAAAAAAAAAGACGCAGAAAAATCCATTGGCTGCCTACATTAGAAAGATGGATTTAGAATATATAGAAGTGCTGAATTGGTAGATTAATTCCAACTTAGCAAACTCTCCAAATTCAGACAATAAACTGATTGACCGATCAATTTCAGACCTAAAACTCTAGGTAACACATTTATTAGCAAATCAAATTTTGATATCAAGCTCTCTAAGTGAAAAGAGTGAATGGATTTCTGTTGCTTAAGTGCAAAGAGGGAATTGATTCCTGGTTGACTGGAAACTCAGCCAGCTGGTGAGAGTTTGGAGGCTGGAGTAAGGTGAGAAAGACAGTGAAATGTTTCCTGCAGATGGGTATTATGGCAAAGGGGAGAGAGATGTATCTGCAGGAAACATTAACAAGTCCTTTCCTGTTGCAGCGACACCTCGATCCTTATTTTCTAAGTATTCACCACAACTAACGATCTTAGAGTTGGCTTCCCTTGATTATAAAGACAATGTGCAGAGAAACAGGAAAAACTGAAGTTGCGGCTCTTTCTACACTATCAATTTCCTGATTCTTCATGTATCAAACCTCCAAATCGAGAGATGCCTTAACCTATAGCATGAATTAGAGGAAAACACCTCTTCGATTTTACTTCTTTACTGGAGCTGGGTTTGGGACTATCTTTTCACAGTGCCTATGCCACAAGGTTCATTATGTTGATTCCAGACCCTGAGCAAGCTTGGTTCCATCACCCACAAAGGGTTTCAGCATGAGCTTACGCAGACTCATCCTTGGTATAGATTGGTTATAAACGTCATAAGCAAAACCAACATCCTAGGCACATGCTAAGCCTACCATTGCAACACATGGACTCCCCATGTGTAATGACTCATTAAAATCCCTTACCCTTCAGATTAATGTGCAGATTTACAGCTTCATGATTGTAGGATGACTGTGAGACAATGGGTAGGCTAATGAAATGCAAGAGTGCAGAGACAAAGAAAAAAAATAATGTTGTGTTACAAATAATAAAAGAAATGCATGGAATTAAATGAAGCAATGGTGATTTATAAAGGAAAGTTTGTGAAGGAAAAACAAATGCATAAATGGTGAAAATGCAGAGCATGCTTAAGATGGGATGATATGCCAATGAAAGAATATCATGAATGAGATGCATACAAATGGATGTTACGATGAATCTGAATAATCATATACACAAGGTATATGAATGAAACACCTAAATGGTGAATTAATCATAATGGAGGTGAAAATGCGAATGAAAGAATATCAGATGAATGTTATGATTCGGCACATACCTTAAGGACAAGTCACAGGATGATGTGAAACAAGGATTATGTCCACGATGCCAGATTGTTTGAGATGAATACTAGCGATCCCACAGCTACTAGCTAAATGCTAATCAAAACGGCAGGTACAAGTGAACGAACAACCAAAATATATGACGAATTTCCATTGGATTGCGATTTATCAGAATTATCATAAGTCTAAAGGCTGCTTCGATCTATTTACTCTCATTAGTCAGCCAATCAATATCTGCTAAATCGATATAGGTGAGGCATAGCAGATTAAATCTTGTTGTTTCAACCTTAATTTAGAGATAATGAATCCAGTCAGGTGAATAGAAAAAAAAAATTATCACCCGATGAAACCACAAGGCAAGATCATAAAATGATGATGCAACCTAAAAAAAAAGGATAAGAACAGAGTTGTACATAGCATATACCAAATGAAAAGGGGTAAATCATGATACCTCAAACAAATGTTTATTATAAGAACTAAGGGTTTGTCTATAACAACAACAATGAATTAGGAAATAAAAACAAAAGAAAAAAAAACATATTGGAATTAGGAAATTCCGTTTGCTATTGCACAAAGAAAGGGTTGAAATTTCCATGAGCAATCCGAACCCCACCCATGGTGCGTAAATGGGGATTAAAATGGAAAACGATGAGAAAAAAAAATCAGAAGAGTGAATGAAAGAGGGAAGACTCACCGGGTAGTCTTGTGCCGCAGGAACAGGAAGGAGTTTTCTTTTCTTCTTTCTTCAGACTTCTCCTCTTTCAAAAAAAACAAAATTCGAGATGGAGAGGAGGGCAAAAAAAAGGGGGGAAAGCCGGATGTGGAGAGGACCTGATGAAGGCGTCAATGGATCTCTGGAAAATGATCGATGTCCCTCATCTCCACTCCTGTGCGTGTTCTTATAGGAAAACAGACGAAGGCTCGAGAAGGGTGAGACAGTTGAGGATCAACAGGTGAGAGAGGGGCAGACGATCGAAGGGTCGACCCCTTTGGGAAGGATCAAGAAAGGGTCGTTGCGTGACTTGCAACGGGAGTCCTTTTGTTTTAGAAATTTTTTAAAATGACTGTTGTTTCTAGAAGAAGTTTTTTTTCTAAAGGGGTTTTTTCAAGCAGAAAGAGGCTCTAAAAGGAGATTTCTAGAACTGATTTTTTTGTATTTTTCTTTTCTTATATATTTTTTCGTTCTTTTTCTTTGTATTTCTTATATTTTTTTGGTGTTTTTGAAATAAAAATTTCTAAAACTAAGGAATTTTTAAACTAAATTTATAAATATTTACAAAAGAAGGGTTTTCTGAGAAAACTTTTGAAATTTTCTTAGACAACGGGTTCAAATCCAAGGTTTTGAGAAAGTATTTCGAGTTTTGGCTCTCGAATCGAGGACAATGGACCCAAACAAATGCCGGATGGATTGTCTGAGCCTTTCAAAATTTTCTTTTTGGATTTGATCAAAATTTGGATAGAGAGGCTCAGATTTTGATTTTAACTGGATCCGGATCCAAAATCGTATCAAATGAATAAAGATGGAGCTTATTCCAGGAAATCCGAAGAATAACTGAAATTTATATTGAAACTGACTCAGCTTTCTCAGAAAAATGGGATCAGGGGCAAAAGGGCAATATTTACCACATTTGGAAAATTTTGGGGTGTTCACAATACCCTCTGATTACCTTTGATTTCTTTGTTTTCATGTAGATCTTACGCATAATATCTAGATTATTTCTTCTTATTATTTTTCTTTTCATTGATTTCATTAGAATATGCCTAGTTAATCTAGAGGTTTAATTCATATGTTTAGTCCAATCATTGTTTAATGTCTAATTTTTCATTAATAAATCCTGGAAAATTCATTCATGAATGCCTTTGTTTGTCTGCAATCCTCTGTTAAAAACTGGATCCAATTGGGTTTCGAAACCCCATAAAACCAATCAAAACCTAAATTAGGTTTTGAACCCCCTGGAAAATCCAAACTTCATTTTAGCAAACTTGAGAACCCAAAATCTCCCCCATGGGAGATCTGAATCCTCCTCTAAAACTTACAGTAGATCCATGGTGGAATATACTATTTTAATGTATTTTTTAGGATGTTTATAAATAGATCTGATCTCTATCAAAAATCAGATCATCTACCGTTCTATAAAAATCTTACTTTTTGCCTGTCAGGGTCTAGACTGACTCTAATCTGTTGTGATGCTTCAATATGTAGGTTGGATGTTAAAACTTTCAACACAGGAATTGCTCCTCATCATTCCCTCCATCATTCTCCAAAATTTGAGAATTTAATGAGCATTTTAGGTATTTTTCTCGAAATTAAATTCCTTGTTTGTCAAATTCCAGTGTCTGAGAATTACAGAGATCTAGATCTCTGATATACCTCTGCTCTTTTCCAAACCGTTTATCTAATCCCAATACTATAAAAAGAGGAATTTTTTCTCTGTTTGTCAGAGACATTCTCCCAAATTTTTTGTCATTTTCTCTACTGTTTGCTATTTTTCCCATAATTTTTCCTGAAACCTGTCAGTCTGCCCTAAATCCTAGAGTCGCCAAATTCTGATCTGACTTTTTGGAGCTGTCAAGCTCTGAACATAGGTCAAAACCAGAATCTATAAACAGCAAAAATCTTTTCCTAACTATCCTCTGTCATCCCATAAAATTTGGAATTTTTTTATGGTAATTTAGTACCCAAAATTCAGTTTAGAGTTAGAATTTTAGGCAAAATCTTGATTTTTATGATTTTTAGTTAATTTTTATATTAAAAAAATATCAAAAAAAAATATTTTCGAGTTCCATTCTGTTTTTACGGTTATTCTAGGTGTCCATGCCAAATTTGGCTCAATTCTAGGTTTATTTATCTTATGTGTTAGTTTACTTTTAAATTTAGAGGCGAAAATCAAGCGAAAATAAAGTTAAATTCGATAATTTGTGATATTTTTGTCATTTTAGGATTTTTATCATGTGAATAAGCATATAATATCATATTAGGGTTAATTTCAATATCATTTGCATTTCATATTTCAACTTTTTGCAAAATTTATTTCAGAAAACCCTGGTTTCAAGGCCATAGTCTTGTTATCAGAGGCATTTTGGTCATTTTGACCTCAATTTCGAAATTCCAATCTTTAATTCTCTAAATTTTCATGCATATCATCATATTGCATCATATTGTGTTTCATTTTATTTCATTTGATTTTCAAATTTCTAAATTTTATAAAAATTCTTTTAGAAAACCCTGATTTCAAGGTCACCAGGGGTATTTTGGTGATTTTTACTCTAATTTCGAATTTCCAAGTTTATTTTTGAATTTTATTACTTATTTCTCTTGTTTATATCAAAGGGGGTATGATTTGGGTTTATATCTGGATAATATTTGACAATTTCCAATATTTTCGGATAAATCCAAATAAACCTACATTTTTGTGCTGACATGTTGTCTAGTTTTACAGGAACATTCAAGAAGAAAATTTGGTTATTTTATTTCTTTTCTTCTGTTCAATTCAATGTAATATTAAAATTATAATATTTGGAATAAGATTTACATTTTTTGCTTAGAATAGGACTACATTGCATATAGTTTAATTTATGCAAATTTCAATATCTGATGTATCATTCATGCACATTTTTCCAAATCTACTTTGGTTGACACGAATGACACGTGCACAAGCTCTTAGGAAGTTGACAAACTTGGTGGAATTCATATTTTTGGCCATAGTCAGAATACGAATGAAACCTAGATTTGTGATCTTCGTATTAGCCACATTCAACCTACACTCTTAGGCTAACCTAAAAATGTGCACTGCATTTCTCAAAATTTCAAAAGGATTTTCCCGATTTCTCAAAGAATTATCTTTCAAATTCATATTCATTCATTCAATTTGCATCATTTTCTAAATCATTTCCCAATTCCATTTCAGAGAAATCGATTTAGTCAAGATTTTCCAAGTCTTTCTCAGGAATTGATTTTCTCAAAAACTCTAAGTTTTCAAATGGTATTTTAAAGTATTTCCCAAGTTCAAATCATGATTTCCCAAGGTTTCCACATTCTCAATTTCATTTTCAAATCCCAAAATCAATTTTTCCAAAGTCCCTGAATTACTTATGAAATTTATTTTTCTCAGATATCTCAAATCCATTTTAGAAATTGATTTCCTCAGAAAAGCAATCCAAATCTCAAAATCATTTTTCTCAAAGTTCAAGTTTTTCTGAGAATCCATTTTCCAATGCAATTCCTCATTTCCAATGAAATTCATGATTTTCCCAGAATCATCACTTTTCTCAAGTAGTTCTAAGCATATTTCAGTTTTCCCAGCAAACATCATATTTTTCAAACTTGCATCTTTTTCAAAATTTCATAGCACATGCCTGATTCTTTGTGCATTCTAGGAAAATAGAACATGATTTAGATATTTGAGTGAAGTTAAAACACACAATTGATCCTTAGTTCGATTACCCCTAGAAAAGGCGCTAGGAACGGTCGAACCTCATACCGATAGGCGGATCCCATTCCACAGAATTTTCCCATAAATTTTCAAAACGGAGGTGAGTAATTTTCAAAAACCATTTTCAAAACTTTGGTTGAGTTTGACTCGCAGAATCGTTTCTCTCTCTCGTAGGGGAGGGGAAAAATTTTATGATGATAACAGGTTTGGCGACCGTGATGGGACCTGTCTTCGTCTGATCAACTGTGTGATTTGACTTAGCTCAATTATCAAAATCGTGTTCTATGAACTGTCAACTTTTATTTTCTGTTATCATGTGAACCTACTAGACTTGAACCTAGCTGACATGGATTGCATATAGACTAAGCATGGTTTGGTAGGACCATATTGAGTAGGAAATTTTCATGCTCACATAGACTTAGGTCTAATACAACACTCCTCAATCTAGGATTTGCTTAAGAACAATGTTTGCTTCTTCAAAATTTTCAAAATCTCTCTCTTTAGGTTTTAGAGCCCTCTGTTTATTTGTATGTTTTCATATTTCAGAAACCACCCTACCTATGTCTACCCGGTCTTCACGTTGTTGGGCTCTCTTCCAGAACCATAGTTCGAGATAGAGCCTCACAACTGGGCAACTTATTTGGGCTAACGTCTTCCTGCCACGTACCAAGGGCCATAGTCGAACGTATATCAGTAGGTGCTCAAGGATGTTGGAAAAACACAAGCTTAGAACCGAAGATGAATTTTATGCCACGTACTTCGGATTTCAACTCAAGTATATCGACATAACATGATTGGACACAACTGATCTAAGCTTAGATTCAGGATTAGGGTCCTATAACCATTTTCAAAATTGATGCATTTAGAGTCAGTTTCTTAAAGAATGCTGTATGTGCATAATTGTTTGTGCAGGATGTGATTGAATGCCTTCTTTTATTTCTCTTTTACATCATTTTCCAAATTTCATCTATTTTTCTAACAGTTTTATCAAAACCCTTGACGATTTTAAAAACCTCATATTTTTCTCTCAAAAGTCCAGGCGATTTTCCTTTTCCCTACCTTTCCTCTAGATCTCGAATTTCCAACCTTATCTTGCCTGCAATTTTTCAAATGTTCAAATTTTGTCTTCCAAATTCTATCCAAAATTTCTATCTCTTTCATCATCCATAATATCTCATTCATCATTTACCTTTCTCCCCAAAAAAATCCTTCAATCTAAACCATCCCTTTATCCTACAAAGAATTTTGACATTGTGGAATGGTTCAGACCAGATCTGAAAAGAAAACAGCGTCGCCTCAACACCCTAGTAGTGGCAGCGAACAAGAAATGGATTCACTGCGATCTGCCAGAAAACAAAATCAATAAGCCAATGATGATGTCGATCCTCAGATGTATGTCATGTTTCAAAAGATGATGAATAAGATGATGGCAGAGCAAGCAGGGGCAAGTTCCAGCAAGATCTCTATGAAGAAAAAGATCAAGGGCCGGACATTGAAGAAACAACTAAAGATATCCAAGAAGCGTATCCAACATGAGGATACATCTGATGAGGCAGAGTCAGTAGATGACACCAATGAAGAGTGTGAGGTTCAACAAGCTTTTCTGAAGATGACTCAGGGGCAGGGGTCAGCCAATAAGCTAAAAGATCAGTCTGCTAATGACTCTGACCAGTCATAACTTAAAGACGTGGTCAAAATGGTTAAGGATCTGCAAGCCCGCGACAAGGGCAAAAGGATTTTCACAAGCGAAAATTTCTATGATGGTTTAGACGGGGATGACAGTCTGGAGGTTCTCCCCCAAAAATTTATCAAATTTGATGGGACTGGTGATCCCAAGGCTCACCTGGTTATGTTCTTTGCGGAATGCAATCAATTCAAGCGAGACAATCGATCTCTCTTTCTTTGTTTTCCTCGCAGTTTGGAGGGAGCGACTGCTAAATGGTACTCAGAACATATTAATTCAATCGAGCTACGAGAGTTTGATGAGGTGGTCAATCTAATCATTGAACGATTCCTTTTCAACACTGAAGCGCTGCCAACGCTGAACCACCTCTATAATACAAAGCAAAGATATAATGAGAAAGCTAGAAACTTCATCCGCAGATGAAGAGGCACTTGCAATAAAATGAGAAATCCCATCTCAGAGGAGCACACACTCCAGATTATTCTGAATAATTTCTCACAGCCTTTGAGAGGTCTTATCTTCACTTCGTCTTCCAAATCTTTCATTGAGCTTACTGAACGAGCCGAGTGGCTTAAGATGGGAATGGAGAATGGGGTCTATAATGGCATCACCCTCGTCAAGAATAATCAAGATTCAAAGAAGAAGCCAAATTTTACCTTCTCCGCCAATGTCGGTTGCAGTGATTGCAAAAATAGCAAGGGCAATCATACATGGCAGAAAGAAAAGTCTTCAAAGAAGAATGAAAAATTGAGTCAACAGAAAGAAAAGAAAAAGCAGGATAGTTGGGGTGACGATCGCCAGTTTACTCCTCTTGAGCAGCCTCTCGATGAAATCATCGAATATATGTTTACCAAAGAAATGGTAAAGCTTCCAAGAGCCACAGATCCTCTCATGATCATGGGGAGATTCATGGATCAGTTCTGCAAATTTCATCGGGTAGTAGGACATGATACTAACCACTGCTTCGTCTTCAAGAACATTGTTCAGGACAACATTGATAAAAATCTCTTCGTTGAAGATGAAAAGAAGGACCGATCATCATGACTGAACTTTTTCCTCAAAAAGCTGACAACGCCAGCATTTTTTCATTTCTCGTCTTGCTTTATCATCTTAAAACGATGATGTAATCATGACTGTCTTTCCTTAATTTGTCATCTTTCCTTCAATGCATCAATAAATTATCAATTTTCCTCATAAGCTTGATGTCACCTTTTATTCTCCTTCTCTGCAATATATTCTTTCATGAGAACTAATCATCTTCAGAGTTCTTGAATTGATCAAAAGTCAGTTGCTTTGTTACCTTCGGAGATTATTCTTCGAACGTCAATTATCTTCCCTTTATCCAAAATTTGCTTCCCCTATTATACTGGGGCATTTTTTTTGAAAATTTATTTTACTTCAAAATGTTCTGTATGCAGGCAGGATCAAACAAATCTCTCATTTTGCATGCATGAGAACCAATTTGCATTCATTTGCATACATTTACATTTGCATGCATTCATTCGCATTCATTTGCATCCATTTGCATCAAAATCATTTCCCCTTCAGGTTAAGGGATAAACCTGAACTACCCATTCAGGATAAGGGATAAATCTTGAGGCCCCGACAGTTGTCAAAGTTAGCATGAGGGTGAAGACTGAAAATCTTCAATCAGAACCAACCGATACTCTTTCAAAACTCAGTGTTCGTGCTGGTAATTTTTTAAAATTTAGTGTTCGTGCTGTTGATTTTTCAAAATCCAGTGTTCGCACTGGTAATTTTTTCAAAATCCAGTATCCGTGCTGGTACTTTTTCAAAATCCAGTGCTGGTACTAGTACTCTTTCAAAATTCGGTACTCATGCTGGTATTTTTCTAAATCCTGTTTTATTGGTTGAAACTCTTAAATCCGATTTTGATTTTCTTCCTAGTCGATGTTTTCAAACCCAATTTATATTGGTCTAATTTTCCTTTATTCAAATCCTAAAATTGGTCTAGAAAATTAGAGTTCCGACTCAAATTTTCTTTCAAATCCAATTCAAATGTTTAGAATTGGTCTAGAAAATTAGAGTTCCGCCTCGAATTTTTTTCCAAATCCAATTCAAATGTCAGAATTGGTCTAGAAAATTAGAGTTCTGACTTGAATTTTCTTCCAAATCCAATTCGCTTAGCTTTTCTTTAAAGGTTTGAACTCCTACTCAAACTTTTCTGCAATTTAGTAATTGGTTTAGAAGATCCAAGTTTCGACTCGAATTTTCTTTCAAAACCCAATTCATTTAGTTTCTCTTGAATATTTGAATTCTGATTCGAATCTTGCTTTTAAACCCAGTTTAGCACCTGGTCTTTCCAAACCCGGTTTGGCACCTGGTCCTTCTAAACCCAGTTTAGCACTTAGTCCTTCCAAACCCAGTTTAGCACTCGTCCTTCCAAACCTAGTTTAGCACTGGTCCTTCAAAAAACCAATCTTCTAATTGGTTCTTCTAAACACAGTTTAGCACCTGGTCCTTCCAAATCCGGTTTAGCACCGGTCCTTCCAAAAACTAATTTTTCAAATTGGTCCTTCCAAAACCCAATTTAGCATCAGTCCTTCCCAAATCCAATCTTCAAATTGGTCCTTTTACAAAATCTAACCTCGCATTGGTTATTTTACCAGTTCCTGTATGTGTATTGATAATTCTTTCAAATTCAATCTTTATATTAATTCCAATTCCCAATTTCGACCTCCGGGTCACTCAATTTCTCAATTTTGACCTTTGAGTAACCCAATTTCCAATTTCCAATTTCCAATTTTGACCTTCTGGTCACCCAATATCAATTTCAATCATTTTCTCTTGTGAAAGACCCTTTTTACAGGGAGAGTTTGAGGGAGCTCATTCTTTTCGCATGCTATCCTTTGTTCACTTAGCCCCTTTTTAGAGAGGGTTTGAAGGAACTCGTGTCTTTGTGAATCGTTTGTAAAATAAATTTTAAATTTCACACAAGGAACCCTCTTTTCAGGGAGAGCTTCGACGGAAGCTCACTTTCCTTGTGCCTTCCCCCCCCCCAATTTTCATACTAGGTCATTTCATCATGAAGGACCCTCTTTTCAGGGAGAGTGTGATGGACTCACTCCTTCATGATCAATTCACTGACCTCACCATTACCGCCCCCCTTTCCATAAAAGAAGCCTAATGTTAGGAAGTTTTGACGAAGGCTTAATTTCTCTTCGAAAGTTCATTTTGCAAACACCTCCTCTTCAGGAAAGAGAGGAGTAATTTCTATTTTCCATTTTGAACCTTCTCCTTTGGGAAAATGCGAGGAGAATTTTTGTCATGGAGGCGTTGAGTCATGCTTCAAATGCTCGTTTTCACGAAGAATTTCAAGAATATTTTGCCAATTTGTCATTAAATATTTGTTGATTTCAAAAATTTTATTACACAAAATTTTACCTCAGAGTACCTTCAGTACTACTTCCAAAAGGACGAAGCTTTCGCGAAGAAGGATTCGAAATTCAAAATCTTTTTATTGGCCAACCAAAAGGATGAAGAATAAATCCTCGATATGGCCAGCAAAGAAAATTCAATGTTGTTGCAAAGCCATAAGTGATAGATATTGATCGCAGTCAATGAAACATTTTTAAAGATCATTCTTGAAAAATAAGGTAGTCAAAATATCCTGGGTGATACAGAAAAATCCATTCAATTTTCATATCTCCTCAATCATTTAAGTTGTAATTAAATCTCTGCAAAAGGGATCTCTCAATTGTCGTCAAGTTGAAGACGAATTATGTGAGTTAGACCCCTGAGGCCAAAGAAGATTTAGATCATCTCCAAGATGAAGGAGTTTGTGACAGATCCTTCCAAGGAAAGTTTAGATCACCGTCAAGATAAAGGCGACTACAATGAGCCTCCCGACAAACCCAAAAAGATATTTAATTTCTGCTATCATCAAGAGATTTCCAATCAAAGAGCCAATACCGTCAAGATAATCCCTGAGGCAAAGAAGAATAGGAACATCTCTGACATAAAGGAGTTTGTAACGTACCCTTTCCCCCCCCCCCCCCTACCCAAAAAAAAAAAAGAGAAAAGTCAGGACATCTCCAAAATGATGGATGATGTAATCCCCAAAAACCCAAGAGAGCTCCAATTCTGCCAAAAAAAAAAGAGTGCAGAAAGATCATAATGAGAAAAGAATCCCAGGATATCAAACTACCAAATCTGCCAAGAATCCTCTTTAAATTTTGTGAAATTCTATTATCAATATTCTTTCACCAATTGCTTTCACAATATCAAGAATACTCTTTTTTTGTTCATATCAAAGAAATTGATAACCTCCTTGAAAGAAAGCCAATCGCAAGCAATTTGAATTTGAATCTTGATTCTACGGAGTTAGCCCAATTGGAGGTAATACTTTGGGTAGAAAAGAGAAAATATTTTCGTACTGATATACATCATTTTTTAGTATTTTGAATTAACAAACAATTTTTAACATTTTGGCAATACTTTCTTACTATCTTGATATGAAGTGAAGAGCTCGATGTCCATCTTGACACATTCTGGCATCACCTTTTGCCTCTTTGAGAGAGTAGCCTTTGTCATCTTTCGCGTTGTTGAAAGATTAACCTTCTCTCCGAAAGGATAGCCTTTATCAGCTTTCGCGTTGTTGAAAGATTAGCCTTCTCTCTAAAAGGATAGCCTTTATCGTATTTCGCGTTGTTGAAAGATTAGCCTTCTCTCCGAAAGGATAGCCTTTGTCATCTTTTGCGTTGTTGAAAGATTAACCTTCTCTCCGAAAGGATAGCCTTTGTCATCTTTCGCGTTGTTGAAAAATTAGCCTTCTCTCCTAAAGGATAGCCTTTGTCATCTTTCGCGTTGTTGAAAGATTAGCCTACTCTCCGAAAGGATAGCCTTTGTCATCTTTCACGTTGTTGAAAGATTAGCCTTCTCTTCGAAAGGATGGCCTTGTCATCTTTCGCGTTGTTGAAAGATTTACCTCTCTCATCTCCGAAAGGATAGCCTTTGTCATCTTTCGCGTTGTTGAAAGATTGACCTTCTCTCCAAAAGGATAGCCTTTGTCATCTTTCTTGTTGTTCAAAGATTAGCCCTCTCTCTGAAAGAATAGCTTTTGTCATCTTTCATGTTATTGAAAGATTAACCTTCTCTCTGAAAGGATAGCCTTTGTCGTCTTTCGCATTGTTGAAAGATTAGCCTTCTCTCCGAAAGGATCACCTTTGCCATCTTTCGCATTGTTGAAAGAATTCTTCTTTCGCGTTGTAGAAAGAATCGTTTATTTCAGTTTAATCCAGTTCAAAGCCTAATTTTCAGTGTCACTCTGGCACAACAGAGACAAAAATCATTTCTTGAACCATTTTGCCCATTTTTATCAATTTTATCACTTTTTGAACTAGTACAACTGTCAATCGGGATTTAATGTCCAAAATTCTTCATTCAGGGTCTGCATTTCGCATGACATTTAATATCATTTCATATCATTTCTCATCATTTCATAACATCTCATCACATTTCATTTCATTTTTGAGATCCAGAACTCCAGTTTTATAAATTCCAATCTAGATTTGAATTTTAAAGTCTTCAAAAATCAATTTCAACCCCTGGGTTTCTAAAATTGACATTTTACCATCAGGATTCTAAATTTGGAAATATTTTCTCGAGAAAAACAATATGGATTTATTTCAAACTCAAATTTTCAAATTCTAAACTGGATTTGCTTCGCAACGGGGTATGAAATTTTAAATTAGGAGCTCGTTTCAAAAACTGAAAAAAATAGCTCATTTTGTCCAGAAATTTTCTAAAAAGACCATTCTACCCCTATGATCTTCAAAATTGAAAAATGAGCCCACTTTGAGAGGGCTTATCTATTTGTATTTCCTCTTAATAATAAATAAATAAACAAACATTTTTTTTTACTATGTTTTTCTTTATTTCACCATTTTTTCATTTTATTTATTTATATTGAAAAGTGGGACCCACAAGGGGGTCCACCTCCTTTTCCCCCTTCTTTCCTTTTCTTTCTCCCTTTCTCCTTCCTTTTCCTTCTTCTTTTCTTTTCTTTCCTCTCTTTTCTTCTTTCTTTTCTTTCTTTCCCTTTTCCTTCTTTTTTCTTCCTTTTCTTTCTTTCTTCCTTCTCTTTCCTTCCTCTCCTTCTCATTCACGTACAACCTTCTTCTCCCACTTTCTTCTTCTCTTCTCTTCTCCTTCCTTCTTCTTTTCTTTCCTTTTCTTTTTCCCTTCCTCTTTCCTTTCTTCTTTCTTCCCTTTCTTCCCTTCCTTCCTCTTTCTTTCATTTCCTCTTACTATTCCCCATAACCACCTACGGCTGACTATCTCCTATTCCCCTCTCAATCCCTAAGTATATATCTCATTAAAACCTAAGTTTTAGGTTTTAATGAGGAACAACACTCATACGCCTCTTTTTTGTCTCTCTCTCTCTCCCCCTTTCTCTTCACCTCCTTACACAACAACCTCCTCCACTACCATCCTACTCCAACCTTCATCACTAAAGCCTCCTCTTGCTGTAACATCTCCATAGCAGCAGCTAGCCTTGCCTCCACCGATGCTACTCCCTTCTTCAGCCACAACCATTGGCAATCTTGCTCCAGCCAGCGCACCACTGCAGCTCCAGCATCTTCGGTGCCACCCCTTCCAAGGGCTCTTCCAGCCATTGCTCCAGCATCTCCACTACAGCTTCAACACCCCCAGCAGCCTCCTCTGTAATCGGTTCCAGCCACCTGCAGCAGCCATCATCAAACTCCATCTTGCTCAAGCCCCTGCTACACTCCATCAAGGTTCAGCCGCTAGATACCATCGTCAAGACACCTCTAGCCGATCCAAGCAAAGGTAACACCCCTTTCTCACATTTTCTTTTCTTACATTTTTCTTATTCCTATGAACTCGCCATGTAAATACAGTTTAAAATTGCATTTACATGGTTGGAAACCCACGTTGCATGGGTTTATAAGAGGGTGACTCTAATCAAGACTATAAAAGGGAGGATCCATCTGATGCATGGATCAAATCCTCCTCTTTTATAGCCACATTAAAAAACATGGCTCATACCCTCTGATTACCTTTGATTTCTTTGTTTTCATGTAGATCTTAGGCATAATATCTAGATTATTTCTTCTTATTATTTTTCTTTTCATTGATTTCATTAGAATATGCCTAGTTAATCTAGAGGTTTAATTCATATGCTCAGTCCAATCATTGTTTAATGTCTAATTTTTCATTAATAAATCCTGGAAAATTCATTCATGAATGCCTTTGTTTGTCTGCAATCCCCTGCCAAAAACTGAATCCAATTGAGTTTCAAAACCCCATAAAACCAATCAAACCCTAAATTGGGTTTTGAACCCCCTGGAAAATTCAAACTTCATTTTAGCAGACTTGAGGACCCAAAATCTCTCCCATGGGAGATTCAAATCCTCCTCTAAAACTTACAATAGATCTATGGTGGAATATACTATTTTAATGTATTTTTTAGAATTTTTATAAATAGATCTAATCTCTGTAAAAAATTGGATCCTCTACCCTTCTGTAAAAATCTTACTTTTTGCCTATCAGGGTCTAGACTGACTCTAATCCGTTGTGATGCTTTAATTCGTAGGTTGGATGTTAAAACTTTCAACACAGGATTTGTTTCTCATCATTCCCTCCATCATTCTCCAAAATTTGAGAATTTTATGAGCATTTTAGGTATTTTTCTCGGAATTAAATTCCTTGTCTGTCAAATTCCAGTGTTTGAGAATTACAGAGATCTAGATCTCTGATAATCCTATGTTCTTTTCCAAACCGTTCATCTAATCCCAAAACTGTAAAAGGAAGAATTTTTACTTTGTTTGTCACGAACATTCTTCCAAAATTTCTGTCATTTTCTCTACTGTTTGCTTTTTTCCTATAATTTTTCGTGAAACCTGTCAGTCTGCTTTAAATCCTAGAGTCGCTGGATTCTGATCTGACTTTCTGGAGCTATCAAGCTCTGACCATAGGTCAAAACCAGAATCTGTAAAAAGCAAAAACATTTGCCTAACTGTCCTCTGTCACCCCATAAAATTTGGCAATTTTTTATGGTAGTTTAGTACCCAAAATTTAGTTTAGAGTTATAATTTTAGGCAAAATCTTGATTTTTAGGATTTTTAGTTAATTTCTATATTAAAAAATATCAAAAAAAATATTTTTGAGTTCCATTCTGTTTTTAGGTTAGTCTAGGTGTCCATGCCAAATTTGGATCAATTCCAAATTTATTTACCTTATGTGTTAGTTTACTTTTAAATTCAGAGGCGAAAATCAAGTTAAATTCGATAATTTGTGATATTTTTGCCATTTTAGGATTTTTATCATGTGAATAAGCATATAATATCATATTAGGGTTAATTTCAATATCATTTGCATTTCATATTTCAACTTTTTGCAAAATTTATTTCAGAAAACCCTGGTTTCAAGGCCATAGTCTTGTTATCAGAGGCATTTTGGTCATTTTGACCTCAATTTCGAAATTCCAATCTTTAATTCTCTAAATTTTCATGCATATCATCATATTGCATCATATTGTGTTTCATTTTATTTCATTTGATTTTCAAATTTCTAAATTTTATAAAAATTCTTTTAGAAAACCCTGATTTCAAGGTCACCAGGGGTATTTTGGTGTTTTTTACTCTAATTTCGAATTTCCAAGTTTATTTTTGAATTTTATTACTTATTTCTCTTGTTTATATCAAAGGGGGTATGATTTGGGTTTATATCTGGATAATATTTGACAATTTCCAATATTTTCGGATAAATCCAGATAAACCTACATTTCTGTGCTAACATGTTGTCTAGTTTTGCGGGAACATTCAAGAAGAAGATTTGATTATTTTATTTCTTTTCTTCTATTTAATTTAATGTAATATCAAAATTATAATATTTGGAATAAGATTTACATTTTCTGCTTAGAATAAGACTGCATTGCATATAGTTTAATTTCTGTAAATTTCAATATCTGATGTATCATTCATGTATATTTTTTCAAATCCACTATGGTTGACACGAATGGCACGTGCACAAGCTCTTAGGAAGTTGACAAACTTGCTGAAATTCGTATTTTTGGCCATAGTTAGAATACAAATGGAACCCAGATTTGTGATCTTCGTATTAGCCACATTCAGCCTACACTCTTAGGCTAACCTAAAAAATGCATTGCATTTCTCAAAATTTCAAAAGGATTTTCCCGATTTCTCAAAGAATTATCTTTCAAATTCATATTCATTCATTCAATTTGCATCATTTTCTAAATCATTTTTCAATTCCATTTCAGAGAAATCGATTTTCTCAAGATTTTTCAAGTCTTTCTCAGGAATTGATTTTCTCAAAAACTCTGAGTTTTCAAATGGTATTTCAAAGTATTTCCCAAGTTCAAATCATGGTTTCCTAAGGTTTCCACATTCTCAATTTCATTTTCAAATCCCAAAATCGATTTTTCCAAAGTCTCTGAATTACTTATGAAATTGATTTTTCTCAGAATTCTCAAATCCATTTTAGAAATTGATTTCCTCAGAAAAGTAATCCAAATCTCAAAATCGTTTTTCTCAAAGTTCAAGTTTTCCTGAGAATCTATTTTTCATTTCAAAAGTCATTTTCCAATGCAATTTCTCATTTCCAATGAAATTCATGATTTTCCCAGAATCATCACTTTTCCCAAGTATTTCCAAGCATATTTTAATTTTCCAAGCAAACATCATATTTCTCAAACTTGCATCTTTTTTAAAATTTCATAGCACATGCCTGATTCTCTATGCATTCTAGAAAAACAGAACATGATTTAGATATTTGAGTCAAGTTAAAGTGCACAATTGATGCTTGGTTCAATTACCCCTGGTAAAGGCGCCAGGAACGGTCGAACCTCGTATCGACAAGCATATCCCATTCCACAGAATTTTCCCATAAATTTTCAAAACAGAGGCCATTAATTTTCAAAAACCACTTTCAAAACTTTGGTCAAGTTTGACTCGCAAAATCATTTATCTCTCTCGCAGAGGGAGGGGAAAAATTTTGCGATGATAACAATGCACTGGTGGACGGTAGAAGGAACAACATTGGCGTTGTGGATCTACGTGCATCCCAACAGAAGATTATATGTGAGCGACACATTGACGACGTGGAACAACACTATATGCACCGAGTAATTAATAAAGATTTCAAGAAAGATCTTCCCCTTGGCGGTTTGCCCGTGGTTGTCAAAACCAAAGATCGTGATCGGGTCTGGCACATACTCTTCTTCTTTTAGGCCCAAGGCCTTAGCTGTCATCTCTGGAAAAATATTGAGGCTACTGCCTCCATCAACGAGCACATGTGGGACAATCATGACCCTAGTTCGCACCACTATGTACAAAGCATTATTGTGAAATGTATGAGGCTTTGGCAGATCCTCATCTGAAAATGTGATTGGTGCATTGGTCATGGCTTGATTAACAATCTGAGCCATGTCTTGAGGAGTTGTGCTTGGTTTGACCTTGATTTTCCTCAGCAAATCATCGAGAACTTGGTGCTCAGGAGAGTCATGTGCTAATTCAAAGATGAAAATGTTTGATGGAGCAGTGATGGGCCTCTGAGCCAGGCTGGTATTTTTACTGAATGCTTCATCTTTCTTTGGAGTAGATTTTATGAAGCGCTTAGGAAACACGGGAATCCATGTGGCAACCTCTGCTATTGCTTTTGCCAGTTCATTAACTGAGTTCAGCCAGTTGAGTATTGAAATAATATCCATCTTCTTGGCGGAGGACTGAGCCTGGTGCAGCACTAGGACTTTGTGCTGATCCTGAATGTCCTGGCTAGAGCATAGCCGAATATGGCTCTGGGAAAAAGATAATTGTTTTGAAATGACTGAAGCTGAATGCTTTAAAAAAGATTTTGCCAGGATGTCTGGTTGCTCTTCCTCTTCATCATCTATTAGCAAGTTTTTGTCAATACAGTCCTGAATAATATTCTTGAGGATGAAACAAGTTTTTGTATCATGTCCCACCGTTCGATGAAATTTGCAGAAACTTTCTTTCATCTTTTCCATAATGCCAGGAGGATCAACAAGCTTTGGGAGTTTGATCATTCCCTTTGCAAGCATATATTCAAGGACATCCTCATGGGTTTGATCTAGAGGAGTAAATTCTCTGTCATAACTCCAGCCGTCATGTTTTGGTTTCCCTTGCGGTCTTGCTTCTAGTTATGGTACTGGCGGGGAAGGCAGTTGCTTGACAAATTTCCCTTTTTGAACTACAGAATTAGCTCTTTCAGACTTAGGACCTCCTGACTTTTTATTGCAGTTCTTTTTACCACCTTTGCTGCTGGTACCACTGCTGCTACTGGAGACATTAGCGGAGCAAGTGAAATATGCTTTCTTCTTTGACTCTGAGCTATTTTTGACAAGGGTGATACACTCGTAGATGTCATTCTCCATTCCCATTTTGAGCCATTCGACTCGCTCAATCAGTTTGATGAAAGACTTGGCTGAAGAGGTGGATATGAGACTCCTCAGGGGTTGAAAAAAATTGTTGAGGATTATCTGAAGCGCATGCTCTTATTAAATAGGGATTTTCATCTTGTTACAAGTGCTTCTCCACCTATGGATAAATTCTTCAGCTTTTTTATTTTCCTTCTGCTTCAAGTTGTAAAGATGATTGAGAGTAGTCAGAGCTTCAGTATTAAATAAGAAATATTCAATGAACAAATTGACTACTTTATCAAACTCTCGTAGTTTGATAGGATTGATGTGGTTAGCATACCATCTTATCGTTATACCTTCTAAACTGTGCGGGAAACATATGAATAAGGCTCTGTTGTCCCTTCTAAAATGGTTGCATTCTGCATATAATGTGGCTAAATGAGCCTTAGGGTTGTCAGTTCCATCAAACTTGATAAATTTGTGAGGAAGATTTTCTAGATTATCATCTCCTTCAAGGCCGTCATAGAAGTCCTCGTCGGTATAGGTTTTCTTGCCTTTACTTTTGGCTTGTATATCTTTGACCGTGCGAGTTACTTCTCTCAGTTGTTTGCGCATCGGATCTTCTGTTGGGATCCCATACCTGGGCTTGTTCACTGATTCTGTCTCTTTCACTATTTTCACAGACTGTCGTAGAGGATTCAGGATGAACATGGGTTGCTCTTCTTCTCACTCTTCTTCCACTAATTTTGTGCCCTAAGAAGTGCTCTCGTGCTGAGTCCTCTTTCAACTGATACTGACTTGCTTTTTCACAGACTTTTTCTTGAGTTTGTTCTTAGAAGATGTTTTCTTTAAACTGGCCTCGGCTTGCTCTGACACCATTTTTGCCATCATTTTCTGGAACAAACTATATATGACGAGATCCACATCGTCTTCTTTTTCTTGACTGTGTCCCTTGGACGACCTGGGAGAATCTATTTCTTCTATTTCACTGTCACTGTGCTGAAGTGAAACAATTTTCTTCTGGCTCTTTGTCTGAACCGTGTTTACAATGCCAATGTTTTCTGTAGAATAAAGAGAATGGTTAGAATATGGAAGAAGTTTTCAGAATAGATTTTGAGTAAAGAAAGAATTGAGGACTTGGTAGACAATTTAGAAAGGTTTTCCCATTACCAGGGATTGGGTCGCCACAAGACTTATGACAATTACGTTATTATTTTCATAATAACTAAAAAAGTGGGCCTTGTTACCTAGGCGAGGTCATCAACCATGATAAAAATATTGGAAAAAAATATGAAAGAAGCACTTGGAGAGAATGTCCCATTATCAGGGATGAGATCGTCACAAGAATTGTGACCATTACATTTGTTTAAAAGGAATGAAATTTTGGTCTGAAGCCTTTTAGGAGAACAGAAAAGTCAATTTTATTGATAACAGATCAAAGACAAAGAGAGGGTGGACAGACAGTTTGCCACCACTCTTGATATTCAAAAGATACATTGGGTCTTGAAAATATAGAAAGAGGAATGAAAAAATCCCAAGTGTATTTGGCCGCATGGTATGCCCCAGATAGATCAAATTCTGGTATAATACTCGTCGGGAAACGGGTGTTGACATGAACCTGTGTTATCATTGCAAAATTTTACTTTTGCAAGTCAAATTGACCTTTGAATTTTTTTTTTTAAATAACTCACCTCCGTTTTAAAATGCGGGATAATTCTAAAGAATGAGACTCATCTGTCGGTAGGAAGTTCAACCATTCCTGGCACCTTTACCAGGGGTAATTGAACCAAAAATCAATCTATGCTTTGCTTTGCTCAACTTGTCTAAATCGATGTTTTATTACTAAATGCATAAAGAATCATGCATGTGCTATGAATTCCAAAAAATGCAGGTTTGAACACATGATGTATGCTTCAGAGATTTGAAATACTTAAGAAATTCTTGGAAAAGGAACACTTAGAAATTCATGAACCATGTTATGAGAACATTTCTGAGGAAAAGGAAAATCGATTTCTAAAAAAAATCCTAAGGTTTTGAAGAAATCAATTTATGAGAAAACTCAAAATGACTTAGATAAAGTTGATTTCTCTGAATTTGAAATTTGAAATTGAGAATATAACTTGGAAAATCATGAATTGGGATTGAGAAATACTTAAAAGATCTTTGAAAAACCAAAGGGGTTTTAAGAAAATCGGTTTTGAGGATAATCAGGGCAAATTTGAGAAAATTGATTTTAGGAGATAGAATTTAGAAAATACATCAAAAGGATGGGTGTGTGGTTCTGTAAAATATGTTCATGATGCAATCTAAACCCAAATGACGCATGAATGTGATTTTGATAAAAGATTTTCTGAAGATTTCTGAGAAAATTATTTGAAAAAGAGATTTTATGTGCCTTATAGAACTTCAATGAAATAAATTTGCCTCATATCCCTGACTATGGCCACAGATATGGATTAAATGTATCTCATTTGATTCCAAAAGGGTAAAAACATTTATAAAATTTTGAAGTATGCAATGGTTTTTGAAAATAGCGTAAGAGTTTAGGGTGATTGTGGCTTAAAAGAAGATGGCAAATCTGGATTTCGTTCATATTCTGACTATGGCCATAAATATAAACTCGATTAAGTTTACCAACTCCCTAGAAGCTAGTACACGTGTCATTCGTGTAGATCATGGTGGAATTGAAATATGTGCATGAATGACAAACATAACAGTTATATATCAAAGTTTAAACTATATGCAATGCAAACCCTAATTCTAAGCAGGGATTTAAATTCTTATTCCATATTTATTTATAATTTACATCACTAATTGAATTTAAATAAAGGAAATTAAAAGAAAATATAGCCTTGAATATCTCTGCAAAATAAAATATGATTTCCCATGAAAATATTTCTCATGATATAAGCCTTTTTTCATGATTTTCCTGATACAAACATAATAAAATATGAAATAAAATTCAAGAAATAATAAAGATAAATAACTTTAAAATTCAGAATTTGAGGAAAAATGACAAAAATACCCTTGCAAACAAGACTATGGCATTGAAATCAGGGTTTTCAGAAAATATTCTGGTAAAACTTTGGATTTAGGGTTTAAAAAGACTAAAATCAAAGCCAAATCTAATATGCAATGTCCTAGCATTATTCTAAATATGAAAAAACCCTAAAAACATGAACTTTTATGAAGAAGATTAAAAATATCATGAAAAACATGATTTTGCCAGTGTTTTGGGATCTTGGGCACCCTGTTTCGCAATATAGTCGATTCGAATACCAAATGAATTTCAAAATTAATAAAAATTGGCACATACACTTTGGATAACCCTAAAATTAAATTGGAATCATAAAAATCTATTTTTGCCATTATTTTAATACAAAAATTGAACAAAAACCCTAAAATATGTTATTTTTGCCCGCGGGCACGTACCTATCACAGTGTCAGACCCGAATCTGGGGTCAATTCATCATACAAATTCATAACATTTTACAGAGAACTAATAGATTAAAAAACAAAAATTCTCCCTTTTACAGATAGGAAAAATCATCTTTGGTTAGGGAGATATCATTCCGGCAATCTGTACTTGAATTTAACAAATTTAAAATCTATCAAAACACATACTTTTGGTTTCAAATACAGAGAAAAATAACACACTACATCACAAAATTCTAAAATTTTAGCAGTAAATAGAAGATAGACAGATAAAGAGTTTCCCTTTTTATATATTAACAATCAGATCTTCGGTTAAGGAGATACGATGAACGAAAGTTGACTTAGGGTTTGAATAAAGCATAACGAACTCTCAGGAGTTGGTTGTACTTTCTGACTGTTATCATCGCAAAATTTTTCCCCTCCCTTGCGAGAGAGAAACGAATTTCGCGAGTCAAACTCGACCAAAGTTTTAAAAATGTTTTTTTGAAAATTAACTCGCATCCATTTTAAAAATTTGCGGGAAAATTCTGTGGAATGGGATCCGCCTGTCGGTACAAGGTTCAACCGTTCCTGGCGCCTTTACCAGGGGTAATTGAACCAAGGATCAATTACGTGCTTTAACTTGACTCAAATATCTAAATTATGCTCTATTTTTCCTAAAATGCACAAAGAATCAGGCTTGTGCTATGAAATTTTGAAAATAATGCAAGTTTGAGAAAATATGATGTTTGCTTTGGAAAATTGAAATGCATTTGGAAAATGATTGAAAAAGTGCTTGAAATTGGAGTTTCTGGGAAAATCATTGAATTTCATTGGAAATCAGAAATTTGCAATGGAAAGTGATTTCTCAGGAAAGCTTGAAAATCTGAGAAAATTGGTTTTGAGATTGGAAACTTGGAATTGATTTTATGAGAAAATGGATTTGAGAATTCTGAAAAAATCAAGAAATTCATTGGAAAATGACTTTTGAAATGGAAAATGGATTCTCAGGAAAATGAGAACTCTGAGAAAATCGATTTCTGAAAACTTGGGATTTTTGAAATTTGAGAATGTTAACATTGGAAAATCTTGATTTGAACTTGGAAAATACTTTGAAATCTCATTTGAAAATTTAGAATTATGGGAAAATCCAATCTTAAGAAACTTGGAAAATTTTGGGAAAACTGATTTATCTGAAATTGAAATTGGAAAATGAATTTGAAAATGATGCAATTTGAATGATATGAATGAATGAATATGAATTTGAAAAGGGAATTTCATTGAGGAATTGAAAAATCCTTTTAAAACTTTGAGAAATGCAGTGCATTTTGAAGTTAGCCTAAGAGTGTAGGTTGAATGTGGCTGATATAAAGATCATAAATCTTGGTTATCTTCGTATTCTGACTATGGCCATAAATACGAATCCCACCGAGTTTATAAACTCCATAAAAGCTTGTGCACATGGCATTCGTGTAAACCATAGTGGATTTAAAATAAATGCACATGGATCATACATCAGATATTAGAATTTTGCAGAAATTAAACTATATGCAATGCAGCCCTATTCTAAGCAGAAAAGTAACTCTTATTCTAAATATTACATTGATTTTTACATTGAATTGAAATAAAAGAAATAAAAGCTAAATCTTCTTCTTGAATGTTCCTGCAAAACTAGAAAACAAGGTTAGCACAAAAATGTAGGTTTTTCTGAATTTATCCGAAAATATAGGAAATTATCGGATATTATTCAGATATAAACCCAAAATCATACCCCCTTTGATATAAACATGATAAATAATGAATAAATTTCGAAAATAAACTTGAAAATTCGAAATTGGGGTCAAAATGCCCAAAATACCCCTGATGACTTTGAAATCAGGGTTTTCTGAAAATTTTTTTGTAAATTTTGGAATTTTGAAAATCAAATGAAATAAATCAAACATAATATGATAAAATATGATGTTATGCATGAAAATTTGGAGAATTAAAAATTGAAATTTCAAAATTTAGGTCAAAATGACCAAAATACCCCCGATAACAAGACTATGGCCTTGAAACCAGGGTTTTCTAAAATAAATTTTGCAAAAATGAAAAATGTGAAATTCAAATGACATTGAAATTAACCCTAATATAATTCTATATGCTCATGTACATGATAAAAACCTTAAAATGACGAAAATATCATAAAATATCAAATTTAACTTGATTTTCACTTCTGAAATTAAAGATAAACTAACACATGGAGCAAATGAACTTGCAATTAAGATAAATTTGGCATGGACACCTAAACTATCACTAAAAACATAATGAAGCTCGAAAATCTATTTTTTTATATTTTTAAACATGGAAATTTAAGTAAAAACCCTAAATTTTGTGATTTTTGGCTAAAATGTTGATTCTAAAGGGGATTTAGGATATCCAACTTCCATAAAAATTTCCCAAATTTTATGGGGTGACAGAGGACAGTAAGAAAAAAAATGTTTCCTTTTACACTTTCTGGTTTTGACCTATGGGTCGGAGCAGTGTCACTCCGGCAAGTTGGATCGGAATCCGACGACTCTAGGATTTAGTGGAAACAGACAGGTTTCGGTAGAAAATGTGGTAAAACTTGTAAACAGATGGGAAAAAGGCTGAAATTGTGGGAACATGTCCTTGACAAACAGAAGAAAATTTTGTATTTTTACAGAACTGGGATTTGGGTTACGGTTTGGAAAAGGACACGCTGTTATCAGATACCCGAATCTCTGAAATTTTGGGATATTGAAATCTGTCAGACAACAAATAAAATTTAGGGAAAAATACTGAAATGGTTCCCAAAAACCCTAAATTTTGGGAAATGACATAAAAACATGTTAGTAACAACTTTCATGTTGAAAGTTTTTGCATACGGGCTACGGATTGAACCGGCTCGATGCATTAGGGTATGTCTATACCCTGACAAAGGAAGATCGAGATTTTCCCAGGGGTCTGGGAAATCCGATTTGTGACAGAAGTCAAAACTAATTGTAAAAATCTCAAAATTTCCAGATCATTAGTAGATTCAATTATGAATCCACTGTGATTTTTGGAAGAAAATTTGGATCCCTCACAAGGGTGATGTCGACTGATCTTGTCTGCTAAAACAAATGTTGGAAATTCCAGGCAGGTCCAAAACCCATTGTCATCCTTTTATTTTTTTAAGATAATAACGATTTAAAATTAGACCAAAATTTCTACAGGAACTAAAGGTTGTACAGGTCTAACAGTAGTAAAATTTACAGAATTTAAAGATGCAAAAATTCACATGAAATAGCCTATGTACTTTGTATCGAAATGAACTCTATGAATTCTAATAATGAAATTTACATTGAAATGAATGAAATAAATTAACATCCTTACCTAAATGCATTTTCTATCATAAAATATCATGAAATATAAAACTAATATGCAAATCAATGGGGATACAACATATTCTTTGTTGTTGGCTTGCGAAACGGAAGATCCAATCCATTGAACGGATGGATCTTATCGTTTAATTAGCCTCTACACATGAGATATGTGTTTTTCTATTTTTTTTTTTTAAAGAATGTGAAAGAGATCCTTTCATCACCTTAGATCTGATTTTGAACTAACTTCCCATTATTCTCATGAAAATAGGGCTTTCATACCCTTAATCACAATGCATTAATGGATTTTGATAAATAAAAAAGACAAAACTTAATAAGAAAATTGATCTTGCCTTGACACCTAGCAGGAATAGGCTGCAGCTATTGAAATGGTTGCCACCGAGATTGGAGGTTGAGGAGGTGGCTGTGACGAGCGTTGAAGGATGGAGGCTCCAAGATGGTGGCTGTTGGGGCTGTTGGAACCGATTTAAAGTTGGTGCTGAAGTTGGAGGGGCTGGTACGGCTGAGCTGGGCGTTGAAGGATGGAAGCTTCAAGATGGTGGCGCTGGCTGAAACCCCTCTTATGGTGGCTGTTAGGTTGAGGTAGCAGTTGCTGCAACAGGATGGAGGAGCTGAAGGAGACTGGAGGTGTGTTGGATGGATGGTGGTGCGCCGGCTGAAGCTGCCAAGGAGGTGGCTGCAAAGTTGGAGGAGGTGAATCCGATTGTGGTTGCCGGAAGTGATGGCTGGAGAAGTTGAGGGTGGATCAGCTGCCAATAGATGAAGGAATGTTGCTGAGGGGCTGTAACAGCAAAGGAGAGAGAGAGAGAGAGAGAGAGAGAGAGAGAGAGAGAGAGAGAGAGAGAGAGAGAGAGAGAGAGAGGCGTTAAGGGGAAGAGGAGATGTATGGCTTCCTTTCTTTTTTTTTTTGTCATGACCTAGGTCAAAATCATCAAAAGACCTAAGTTTTTTAAGAAATGATGAGTTTAATGAGGGAAGAAGTGAGATGGGCTTACGTGAATGGATGTAGCTGCAGCCTTGTGCCTTTGAAAGTGTTGGAAAGGAGGTAAGGAAGAAAGAGGAAAGAAGGAAGGGAAGGAAAAGGAAAGAAGAGGGGAAGAAGGAAAAGGAAAGAAAGGAGAGGGAAAGAGGAAGAAGAAGGGGGGCTGAAAAGGGGTATACGTGAGTGGCTGGGAGAGAAAAGAAAGAGGAAAGAAAGAAAGAAAGAAAGAAAGAAAGAAAAGAAAAAGGAAGAAGAAAGAAAGAAAAGAAAGAAGGAAAGAAAAGAAATAAAAAAAAAAAAAGAAAATGGAGAAAAAAGAAGAAAGGAAGTGGGCTGGAGGTTTGGGCGAACCCCTCACGGGTCCCACCTCACAAAATAAAACAATAAAATAATAAAATAAAATAATAAAATAAAATCATAATAATAAAATAAACAAACAAATTAAATGAAAATTGAATAGAAACACAATTTTTTTTTAATAAAAGAGAATTGTAAATGAATGGGCCATCTCAGAGCGGGTCCAAATTCCAGTTTTGAAATTCATTTTGACGATTAGAGGGGTAAAATAGTCTTTTCAGAAAATTTTTAGACAAAACGAGCTATTTTTGGCAGTTTTTGAAACGAGGTCGGATTTTGAAGTTCAATACCTCGTTGCGAAGCAAATCCAGTGGAGAATTTGAAAATTTAATTTTGAAAAAATTCTAGATTGTTTTTCTCGAGAAAATACTTCCAAATTTATTTCCAGACGAAACGAGCTATTTTTGGCATTTTTTGAAACGAGCTCGGATTTTGAAGTTCAATACCTCGTTGCGAAGCAAATCCAGTGTAGAATTCAAAAAATTGAGTTTGAAATAAATCCAGATTATTTTTCTTGAGAAAATATTTTCACATTTAGACTCTCGGAGGTAAAAATGTCAATTTTGGAAACTCAAGGTTTGAAATTGATTTCTGAAAGCTTTTAAAACTCAATCTGGATTGAAATTTATAAAACTGGAGTTCTGGACTTCGAAAATGAAATGTGATGAAATGTTATGAAATGCTGAGAAATGATATGAAATGATGAGAAATGACATGAAATGACATGCGAAATGCAGACCCTGAATAAAGATTTTTTGATGTCAGACCCCGATTGACACTTGTACCAGTTTAAAAAGCATTAAAAATGATAAAATTTGCGAAATGGTTGAAGAAATGGTTTTGGGGACTCTACTGGGTCAGAGTGACACTGGAAATTGGGGTTCGAGCTGGATTGAACTAAGATGAGCTAGATTGAGCGGGATTCTAGAGTTTCAGAACTCAAATGAACTGACCAGACACTGACTGAACTGACCATTCCGACTAAATTTTCTAAAAAGCTGCCATTTTTAAAGAAATGGTACAGAATGGTCACTGGAGCGAAGTGAATTACGAACCTGAACTGGGTTTGAGCTAAAACAAAGGTCAATAATACTGATATGAACTAAAATCAAAGCTTGAACACTAGCTCAATTGACTGAACTCAACTCAATTTCAGCTAAAAGAGCTAAAATGGACTAAAATGGGCTCCTAGATACTTGGAAATGGTTTTGAACTGAAACTGGAGCGCTTGAACTCTTGGTGAGCTCAAGTTAGACTCTGGGGAACATGACTGACTGAGAATGACTGACTCAGAGACAATTGGTTTGGATTTGAGTGAGAAATGAGCTCATTTTTGAAGAAATGAGTTCATTTTTGAAGAAATGATCCCATTTTGGCAAGAATTGTCAGAAATGAAAATGGTCTTCTCACTGTGAGCTCAGATGAGCTTTGGAATGACTGATATTCTAAATGTTCTGAACTGACTAGTGAGCTTTGTTGACTCCGACTGACTCGGGTCCGGGATGACCTAGGGGTAAAATGGTAATTTTCTAATGAAAATGGGTAAAATGGTAATTTTCTGAAACTAACTCAGTGTTTGACTCCTACACTGACTTAACAGGGTTGGCACTGCACGAGGAGGGTTGTTTGAGAATGCATGTGGAAAATTTGGGGTGTTTACACTGACAAAAGAAAAATAGCATACAGTGACAAAAAATTATAAGAAAATTACAGTAAATAATAGATTCTAATACAAAGCTACTGCAATTTATATATTATGAATCAGATCCCGGATGACAAAAATATCACATCTGCAACTTATGCCTGAATATCAATAGTGATTTTAGGTAACAGGAATCACGGTTCGACTTTGTATTTTTCTGACAGAGTTCCTAAACCAAAAAACCTCAGATTTTTTTACAGGGACTTACTGACAAATCTATGGATTAACCATAAAAAAATCAGAATTTTTTACCGAAGATTTAAACATGAAATAGCATGATTTCTATAGACCTAGAATCAAAACATACAAAAATCTAATAAAACACTAAAAAAATTGATGTAAACATGAAAATTAAAAAAAAAATACATGAACAGCCTAACAAAACTTAATTTAATGTTGGAATATATAAAATAAACACTAATATAATAAGAAAATAAAAAAAGTACAGGGAATTCATGGCTGAAATTGATTTACCCTTTGAAAATATGGATTTATCCCATTTAACGGACAAATCTTATATTTCATTGGTTAAAAACATAAAAAACATACCTCTAAATGATTCTAACGGATTAGAATCCTCGAAAACACCCTTGAATTGAGTTAGATCATCTTCTTGATTTGATTTTAGGGTTCTTGATGATGAACCATGCTTAAATCCATGAAATAAGAGGTGCCCTTGGTGGAATCCATGGTAAAACACAAAAACAAATAATAAAATTTATGAAAAACCATTAAAGAGTCTTACCTTGGGAGTTGTAGCTGCTAAGGAGGAAGGAGAGGTGATGGAGAGGAGAGAGAAGCTCCAAGAAAATCCAAGAGAGAGGAATAGGGGTCAATCCCCCCTATGGGCTCTATTTATAGAAATGTTTAGGTTTTAGTTAGAGTTTGGAAAATTTCAATCTCTTTACTAATTAGACTTCTTAGGGGGGGATTTCTCTGGGAGATGACTATCTTACCCCTAGCCCTAACTACCTAACATGACTCCTAATGAAACCCTAAAAGGTCCAAATGTGGCGCCACCTAGTGTGGGCCTACATTGGATTTTAAAGCTTTAATTTAAAAAAAACCTTAAAAACAAGAGTTAAAAACCAAAGTAAAAAAATAAAATTTTCAAAGTCAATTTGGACTCTTTTAAATCCCTAAACTAACTATAACATTGACTAACCCTAACTCTTGCAAATGTGGCACCACCTCGAGTGGGCCCCATTTGATTTTTTTAAAAAATGATTTAAAACTTGAAAATGAGGGATTTTGCAAAATATATTTAAAAGTAGACTTGAAATTGAAATTTTTGAAACGACACAGCGCCCTAACTAGGTCAGAACTCCTCCAAATATGGCGCAAACTGAGTGTGCCCTACATCGAAGTTTTGAAAAAGTCAAAATAAAGACTCAAAATGGCTTTGAAAAGGGGTTAAAATCAACATATGGAATTCAAAGGTTTTGAAAATAGAGTTCTAAGCAAACTGAAACTCTGAACCAGAGTCCTGAACCAATTAGGACTCTGAGATTTTAGATTTTTGAAAGCCAAATGATGAAGTTTTTGAAAGATTTTATCAGAACTGATAAAATAAGTCAGAAAATACAGTCATGGTTAGAGTCCTAATTCAATCAGAACTCTAAAATAGAGTCCTGAATCAACTGGAACTCTGCAAAATGACCTAATTCTTTTGAAAAATAAGTTAAGAAGGTGAAGATGGAGGTAAAACAAGATTCAGAATAGAGTCCTGACCAGATTAGGACTCTGAGATAGAGTTCTGATCGGACTAAAACTCTAGATTTTGAGTCTTTTCTGAAAAACCGATGAAAGATTTTGCAAAACCAGTGAAAATAGCAATGAATAGTGAAATCAAGACAGAGTCTTAATTCAACTGGGACTCTAGGAGCAGAGTCCCAATTTGTCTAAGACTCTCAGAATTTTGGATTTTCTGAGAAAACATATGAGAGGATTTTGGAAAACAGGCAAAATGAGGTAAATATTAAAGTCAAATTAGAGTCTTGGTTCAATCAGGACTCTGAAGAAGAGTTCTAATTCGATTAGAACTCTGAGAATTTTGGTTTTCTGCAAAGCAAATGATGAGATTTTAAAAAGAACTTTTAAAAACCAGTAAAAATGAACTCAGGATAGAGTCCTGATTTGATCAGGACTCTGGGGTAGAGTCCTGATTCGATCAGGACTCTGTAATAGAATCTCAGAATTTTGGAACTCTGTGATAGAAGTGTAACAATTTTGAGATTTAGAAAGATAAATGAAGAGATTTTGGAAAGATTCTCTCAAAATTGAAGTCAGGGTCAGAGTTCTGATCCAACTGGGACTCTTTGAATAAAGTCTTGATCCAACTAAGACTCTTTGAATAAAGTCCTGATTCAACTAAAACTCTGAATTTTTAACTTTTTTTTCGAAAGATTTAGTTTAAAACAAGTACAATATCAACAAAGGATAGAGTCCTGATTCGATTAGGACTCAGAGAAAGAGTCTTAATTCGACTGAGACTCTAGAATTTTGGCCAAAATGAAAGATTTTGAAAGATTTTCTCAAAAATAGGTAAAATGATTGTAAAATGTAGAGTTCTAGTTCGACTGGGACTCTGAAAAAAGAGTCCTGATCTGATTGAGACTCTGAGATTTTGGCCAAAATGAAGGAAATGGACAGAGCATATGACTACATCTGGTTTAAAATCAAAATAGAGTCTTATAAAAGGTTTAAAAGGATGAAAAGATAGAGTCCTGATCCAACCAGGACTTTGTGATTTTTGAGAAATTTTATAAATGAAAGAATCCAGAAGTGACACCACCTAAATGGGTCTCATTTGAGAATTGAAATCAATTGAAATTGAGTTTAAAATGAATCCAAATTGTTTTTCTGAAGAAAATGTCTTTGAAATAAGAAATACAAAGTCCTAGGGGTTGGCAAATGGTAGAATGTCGATTCAAAACCCTGGTTTTGAAATTGATTTTGAAAAAAAAAATTAAAATCGAATCTGGATTGAAATATTTTGAAAACTAGAGTGTTGGATCTCGATAATGAGATGCACTACCATGCAATACAATGAACCAATATGCCAAATGCATACAGTGACACATGAAATGTAAATAGTGAATGAGGGTAAAAATTTGGGGTGTTTACAGATGCCCCTTATTGCTACTAAGCCGGTTGAAAGTCGAGCTTAGTGGCAAAGAAAAATATATCAATTTTGGACTATAAAAATTCCCCAGTTAGGAGAACCTAACTGGGTATGAGAGAATTAGCTCTGATTATTATGGTAGGTATGGGATGGAGAATAAAGAAGAAAATTCACCTCATCGAGATGAGGTTCAGGCTTAACCCTTAACCTGGATGAGACAAAAAATACCTCGTGTAGAAACGAGGGGTCATAAGAAGGCAATGAAAATGGTTTTCCCTAAATGCTTTGGAAAAATGTGTGATTTGGGCGTCCCATGACTAAGACTGAATAGCTTTTGAAAAACGACCTTTTACGAAGAATGCTTCAGGTTTAGCCCTTATTCTAAAGGAGATATGAAATACCTCATCAGAATGAGGCTCAGGTTTGACCCTTAACCTGATTGGGAAACAAAATACCTCATCAAAATGAGGCTCAAGTTTAAACCCTTAACCTGATCGAGAAACGAAATACCTCATCAAAATGAGGCTCAGGTTTAACCCTTAACCAGATCGGAAAATGAAATACCTTATCAAAATGAGGCTAAGGTTTAACCCTTAACCTAATCATGAAATACCTCATCAGAATGAGGCTCAAGTTTAAACCCTTAACCTAATTGGGAAACGAAATACCTCATCGACATGAGGCTCAAGTTTAACCCTTAACCTGATCGGAAAATAATGAAATCCTCGAAAGAAGAGACAATGATGGAATCTTCAGACTTCTGCACAATGAATCCAAAAAGGGTTTTGCAAAAGGATGAAATTGGTGGTCCCTAAAGCTTGAAAAAGGGTTCATTTTGGGCACCTCATTGCTGAGACTAAATAACTTTTGAAATTGATGACCTTTTGCGAGAAAATGATTGGTGGCTTAACCTCAAGCTGAAATTGGTCTGTCTATGGTGGGACAGTGGAGACACAGGAAAGTGTGCGAATTTGAGAGCCTAGGCACTTAGATTATACAAAAGAGGGGAAGGAATCTTAAAAACTCATGCTATCAAGTCCTAAAGAGGGATGGCAAATGGCGTCAGGATGTATCAAAGTGGACATCAAGCTCTCACTTCACGTTAGGATAGCTAAAAATTATTGTCAAAATATTAAAAATTATTGTTGATTTAAAATAGTTAAAAATGATGCACATTGGTGTGAAAATATTCCTTCTTTTCTACCCGAAGTATTTTCTCCAATTGGGCTTAACTTCGTAGAATCAAGATTCAAATTCAAATTGCTTGCCATTGGCTTTCTTTCAAGGAAGTTATCAATTTCCCTGATATGAACAAAAAAGAGAGTATTCTTGATATTGTGAAAGCAATTAGTGAAAGTATATTGATAAAAGAATTTTACAAAATTAAAGAAGATTCTTGGCAGATTTGGTAGTTTGATATCCTGAGATTCTTTTCTCATGATGATCTTCTTGCACTCTTTTTTGAGATAGAATTGGAGCTCTCTTGGGTTTTTTTTTTTGAAGAAGTTTATTGCATCATCTTTCATTTTGGAGATGTCCTGACTTTTCTTCTTTTTTGGAAGGGTATGTCATAAACTCCTTCAACTTGGAGATGTTCTGATCCTTCTTCTTCTCTTAGGAATTATACTAATGATATTATCTCTTTGGCTGAAAATCTTTTGATGATAGCAGAAATCAAATATCTTTTAGGGTTTGTCGGGAGGTTCATCGTATTTGCCTTCAACTTGGCGGTGATCTGAACTTTTCCTGAAAGGATCTGTCGCAAACTCCTTCATCTTGGAGATGATTCAAATTTTCTTTAGCCCTGAGGGTCTAACTCATCCACTAGTCTTTAACTTGACGATGATTGAGAGATCCCTTTTGCAGATATTTGATTGCAACTTAAATGACTGAGGAGATATGAAATTGAGTGAATTTTTCTTTCTTACCCTATTTCGACTGCCTTGTCTTTACAAGAATGATCTTTAAAATGTGTCATTGACTGCGATCAATATCAATCACTTATGGCTTTGTGACAACATTGAATTTTCTTTGCTAGCCATATCGAGGATTTATTCTTCGTCCTTTTGGTTGGCCAAGAGAAAGGTTTTGAATTTTGAATCCTTTTTCACAAAAGCTTCGCTTTTTCAGAAGTAATGCTGAAGGCATTCTGAGGTAAAGATTTTGTGTAATAAAGATTTTGAAATCAACAAGTATTTTGATGAAAAATTGGCAAAATGTTCTTGAAATCCTGTGGTGACAAAAATTGCTTGATGTCGGATTGATAAATCCATGGCTAGAGTTTGGACCTTGAAGTTTGACTAGTGGGTAGACTGGTTTTTGTTTTGACAAACCAACTCGAAAGTAGGATTTTTGTTTTGACTTACCAGCTTGAAAGCAAGGTTTTTGTTTTGACTTACCAGCTCGAAAGTAGGATTTTTGTTTTGACTTACCAGCTCGAAAGCAGGATTTTGTTGATCGACCAACTCGAAAGCAGGATTTGTTGACCGACCAGCTTAGAAGCAGGATTTGTTTGACCGACCAGCTCGGAAGCAAGATTCGTTGACTGACCAACTTGAAAGCAGGATTTTGGTTGACCGACCAGCTCGAAAGCAGAATTTTGGTTGACCGACCATCTGGAAAGCAGGATTTGTTTGAACAACCAGCTCGAAAGCGGGATTTTGGTTGACCGACCAGCTCAAAAGAAGGATTTGTTTGACCGACCAACTCGAAAGCAGGATTTTGGTTGACCAACCAGCTCGAAAGTAGGATTTGTTGATCGACCAACTTGAAAGCAGGATTTTGTTTTGACTTACCAGCTCGAAAGCAGGATTTGTGTTTTGACTTACCAGCTCGAAAGCAAGATTTTGGTTAACCGACCAGCTCGAAAGCAGGATTTGTTTGACCGGCCAGCACGAAAGCAAAATTTTGGTTGACCAACCAACTCGAAAGCAGGATTTGTTGACCGACCAACTCGAAAGCAGGATTTTGTTGACCGATCAGCTAGAAAGCAGGATTTGTTTGACCGATCAGCTCGAAACCAAGATTTTGGTTGACCGACCAGCTCGAAAGCAGGATTTAATGACCGACCAGCTCAAAAGAAAAATTTTGTTTGACCGACCAGCTTGAAAGCAAGATTTGTTGAAAGGTTGAATTTGATGGTTGAAAATGATTGACATTGATGAGATTATAACCCGAAGGCTTGATAAATGTTTGACATTGTATCCCGAAGGTTTAAAAATGATTGTCATTAGTAAAGTTGTAACTCAAAGGCTGAAAAATGATTGACATTGCTAGAATTGTGACCCGAAGGCTGGAAAATGACTGATATTAGTAAGATTGTAAGCCAAAGGCTTGAAAATGATTGATCGATTCAGAGGTTTGTTTGTAGAAATTTGACATTATAGAGAACCGCGTTACCTCTATGAATGGTCTCAGGATTATCCCTTATTCTGAATGGGAAGTGAATTAAAAATTGAGGGGAATTGACAAAAAGAAGAATAGAAATTGATGAAAGATTGATAGAAATGGAGAAAATCAAGGAAAGATTGATGAAAGTTTTGAGTTTCAATAGGCCATCGTAGTTAATTGTATGTGGTCTGATTTTCAAGATTAGCCTCTTATCCTGAACGGAGAATCGATAACCCGAAGGTTGAATTTGAATGACCCAAAGGTCGAAATTGGTTGACCCAAAGGTCGAGATTGGTATAGAGCTTGAATTTTGATGAAAAGTTAGAACAAAAACTGAACCTAAAAGATCGACTAATGCAACCAATGAGCAAGAAACTAACACGAGTGCTAGATTTTGAAAGAGTACCAGTACGAGCACCGGGTTTTGAAAATGTATCAATATAAACATTGGATTTTGAAAATGTACCAATTTGATCACTGGATTTTGAAAATCGACATTGTTTTTCAATTGAGATTTGAATTTTTGGAAAGAGACTGGTGCTATCAAGATATCATGACGGGAATGATTGTCAGGGTCTCAGGATTATCCCTTATCCTAAATGGGAAATGAATTTGATGCAAATGAATGGGAATGAATACAGATGAATGCATGCAAATGCAAATATATGCAAATAAATGCAAAATGACGTAAATGGGTGCACATGTGTGCAAAGTGAGAGATTTGTTTGATCCTGCCTGCATACAGGATATTTTGAAAACAATTTTTTTACAAAAATGCCCCAGTGTAATGGGGGAAGAAGATTTTAAACAAAAGGATAAATTTTAAAGAACACTCTCTGAAGATGACAAAGCAACTGACTTTTGATTGATTCAGGAGAGACTCTAAAGAGGGTCATTCCTCATGAAAGAACATTTTGCAGAGAAGGAGAACAAAAGGTGGCATTAAACTTGTGAGAAAAATTGACAATTTTATTGATGCATTGAAGGAAAAATGACAAATCAAGGAAAGATAAACGAGATTACATCATCCCTTTAAAATAACAAAAGAAAGATGAGAAATGGGAAAGCACTGGTGTTGTCAGCTTTTTGAATGATTGAGGAAAAGCTAGGTCAGGATAACTGACTGGTATCTTCTTCATCTTGAACAAGGAAATTCTTGTCAATGCAATCTTGAATAATGTTTTTGAAGACAAAGCAGTGTTCGGTGTCATAACCCATTGTCCGATGGAATTTGCAGAACTAATCTTTAAATCTTCTCAAGGTCACAGGAGGATCTGCCATCTTGGGAAGTTTAACCATCCCCTTGGTTATCATATACTCAAGAACTTGCTCAAGTGGTTGTTCTAAGGGAGTAAACTCGCAGTCATATCCCCAACTGTCATGCTTTGGTCTCTCTTGGGGTTTTAATTCTAGTTGGATGCTCGTGGGAGGACTGTCATTCTGCTTGCTAATTCTGTCCTTTTGACCTGTGTGGTCATCTTTGTCGGGATTTAGGTTCCCTAATCCACCGGTGTGGTTCTTTCTGCCACCCCTTTTGCTTTTGCCATTGTTGTTGCTGGTGGTATTCACAGAGAAGGTGACACATGACGTATTCTTGGTATCAAAGCTGCTCTTTGAGAGTGTGAGGCACTCATGTACTCCATTCTCTATCCCCATTTCTAGCCATTCAGCTCGTTCTATCAATTCGATGAAAGATCATGCAGGGGAAGTAGAGATCAGGCCTCTCAAAGGTTGGGAGAAATTATTCAGGATGACCGAAAATGCATGCCCTTCTGATATCGGATCCTTCATTTGATTGCAAGTGGATTTTCATCTATGGATAAAGTCTGTGGCCTTTTAAGTGTCCTTCTGCTTCAGATCATAGAGGTGATTTAGGGTTGGTAGCACCTCTATGTTAAACAAAAATTGCTCAATAAAAAGATTAACCACCTTGTCGAATTCCTTCAGCTTGATGGGATTGATGTGCTCTAAATACCATTTGGCGGCGGTGCCCTCCAGACTGCGAGGAAAATATCTAAACAAAGCATGATTGTCTTTCTTGAATCTATTGCATTCTGCAAAAAACATAGTCAGGTGGGCCTTGGGGTTGCCAGTTCCATCAAATTTGAAAAATTTATGGGGGAGATCCTCTAGGTTGTCATCCCCATCTAAACAATCATAGAAATCCTCACTTGTGAAGACTTTTTTGCCTTTATCGCGGTATTGCAGATCTTTGACCATTTTGAGCACGTCTCTGAGTTGTGACTGGTCAAGGTCATTAACAAATTGATCTTTGGACTGATTGGCTGACCTCTGCCCCTGAGTCATCTTCTGAAAAGTTTGTTGAGCTTCACACTCTTCATCGATATCACCCTCTGACTCGGTTTCTTCTGAAATATCCTCCTGCTGAACTCTTTTCTTTGAAATTTTTAGGTGCTTTTTGAGAACACTGTCCTTAATCTTCTTCTTGGTGGGAATCTTTCCAGAACTGGTCCCTGCTTGCTCTGTCATCATCTTACTGATCATTTTCTGAAATAATGAGTACATTTGTGGATCCACATCATCACTCGCTTGCTGATTTTGTTTTCTGCTAGATTGTGGTGAATCCATTTCTTGCTTGCTGCCATTGCTAGGGTATTGAGGCAACGTTGTCTTCTTCCCTGATCTGGTCTGAACCATTCCATAATGTCAGAATTCTCTATAGGACAAAAGGATGATCAAAGTGATGGAAAAATTCTTGAAGGTAATGACTTTGAGAATAGATGAAAAACAATGAATGAAGAATTTGAAATTAGGTTGACCATTTGAAGAAAATATCCCATCACCAAGGATTGGAATTGCAATGATTACGCTGTTATTCAGTGAGAGGAAACAAACAACCACGGCATGCCTTGTTACCTAGGCGAGGCTGTCAACCACGAAGGAAAATGCCATTTTTGAAGGAAAGAGATACCTCTTGGCAAAAACAATCCGCAAAAAAGGCTTGGAAAGAGGGAAAGAGGGAAATGTGGATAGACATTTTCCACCACAGTAATCAAGGAATGTACAAGGAAAATAAGGTAAAGAATTTTGTAGATAGACAAAAGAATTAGAAATCCAGGGAAAATAGGATAAAATTATATGATTTTTTGAAAAAAAAATTACAAGCAGGATCAAAATAAGGCTGAAAATTTGAGATCCAGGGTTTTGATAGAACTGTTGGAAAAATAAATGAGATTTGAAAAATGATGTAAAAGGCAGATAAAAGGAAAATAAAAAATAAAAAAAGGCATTCAATCACATTCTGCACAAACAATTATGCACAAACAACATTCCTTAAGAAGCTGACTCTAAATGCATTAGTTTAAAAATGGTTGTAGGACCCTAATCCTAACTCCAAGCTCAGATTAGCTGTGTCTAATCATGCTATGCCGATATACTCAAGTCAAGGCTCGATGTACGTGGCATAAAAAAAATTCTTCAGTTCTAGGCTTGTGTTTTCCAACATCCTTGAGCGCCTGCCGATATACTTTGGACTATGGCCCTTGGTACGTGGCAGGGGGGCGTCAGCCCAAATAGGTGGCCCAATTGTGAGGCTTTGTCCCGAACTATGGTTTTGGAAGAAAGTACAACAATGTGAAGACCAGGTAGAAGTAGGTGGGGTTATTTTAGAAATATGATCACATGCAAGAAAACACTGGGCTCTAAGACCTAAAGAAGTAGAGATTTTTGAAAATTTTGAAGCAAACATTGTTTATATACATATCCTAGATTAAGGAGGGTTATATTAGACCTAAGTCTATGTGAGTACAAAAATTTCCTCCTCAATTGGTCCTACCAAACCATTCCTAGTCTACATGCAATTCATGCCAGCTGGGTTCAAGTCTAGGCTCCTAGGTTCACATGATATCAGAAAGTAAAAGCTGACATTCCATAGAACACAATTTTGATAATTGAGCTAAGTCAAAGTACGTAGTTGATCAGATGAAGACAGGTCCCATCACGATCGCCAAACCTATTATCATTGCAATTTTTTTTTTGCAAATCAAACTGACCTTTTAAAAAGATTTTGAAAATAACTCGCCTTTGTTTTAAAATGCGGGATAATTTCGAAGAATGGGACTTGCCTGTCTGTACGAGGTTCAACCATTCCTGGCACCTTTACCAAGGGTAATTGAACTAAGGATCAATCTAATGTTTTGCTTTGCTCAACTTGTCTAAATCAATGTTCTATTCTTAAATGCACAAAGAATCAGACATGTGCTATGAATTTTAGAAAATGCAGGTTTGAAAACATGATGTATGCTTCAGAGATTTGAAATACTTAGGAAATTCTTGGAAAAAGAACACTTAGAAATTCGTGAACCATGTTACGAGAACATTTCTGAGGAAAAGAAAAATTGATTTCTGAAAAAAAAAATCCTGAAGTTTTGAAGAAATCAATTTCTGAGAAAACTAAAATGACTAAGAGAAAGTTGATTTCTTTGAATTTGAACTTTGAAATTGAGAATATAACTTGGAAAATCATGATTTGGGATTGAGAAATACTTAAAAGATCTTTGAAAAACCAAAGGGGTTTTGAGAAAATTGATTTTGAGGATAATCAGGGCAAATTTGAGAAAATTGATTTTAAGAGATAGAATTTAGAAAACACATCAAAAGGATGGGCGTGTGGCCCTGTGAAATATGTTCATGATGTAATCTAAACCCAGATGATGCATGAATGTGATTTTGATAAAAGATTTTCTGAAGATTTCTGAGAAAATTGTTTGAAAAAAAGATTTTATGTGCCTTGTTGAACTTTAATGAAATAAATTTGCCTCATATCCCTGACTATGGCCATAGATATGGATTAAATGTATCTTATTTGATTCCAAAAGGATAAAAACATTTATAAAACTTTGAAGTATGCAATAGTTTTTGAAAAAATCCTAAGAATGTAGGCTGATTGTGGATTAAAAGAAGATGGCAAATCTGGATTTCGTTCGTATTCTAACTATGGCCATAAATACAAACTCGATCGAGTTTACCAACTCCCTAGAAGCTAGTGCATATGCCATTCGTGTAGACCAAGGTGGAATTGAAATATGTGCATGAATGACAAACATAACAGTTATATATCAAAGTTTAAACTATATGCAATGCAAACCCTAATTCTAAGCAGAAATTTAAATTCTTATTCCAAATTTATTTATAATTTACATCACTAATTGAATTTAAATAAAAGAAATTAAAAGAAAATATAGCCTTGAACATCCCTGCAAAACTAGAAAAGGTTGCTAGTGAAGATATGTTGGCTTTTCTAGATTTATCCTGTAATATCTGGAAATTATTGGATTTTCCTAAATATAAGCCTTTTTTCATGATTTTCCTGATATAAACATAATAAAATATGAAATAAAATTAAATAAATAATAAAGATAAATAACTTTGAAATTTAGAATTTGAGGAAAGAATGACAAAAATACCCCTGGAAATAAGACTAGGGCCTTGAAATTAGGGTTTTTTTCAGAAAATATTCTTGTAAAACTTTGGATTCAGGGTTTAAAAAGACTCAAATCAAATCCAAATCGAATATGCAATGTCCTAGCATGATATTAAACATGAAAAAATGGTAAAAACATAATTTTTTATGAAGAAGATTAAAAATATCACGAAAACACGATTTTGCCAGTGTTTCGGGATCTTACGGGCACCCTGTTTCGCAATATAGTCGATTCGAACACCAAATGAATTCCAAAGTTAAAAAAAATCAACACATACACTTATGATAACCCTAAAATTAAATCAAAATCATAAAAATTTAATTTTGCCATTATTTTAATACAAAAAATGAACAAAAACCCTAAAATATGCTATTTTTGCCCGCAAGCACGTACCTATCATAGTGTTAGACCCGAATCAGGGGTCAATTCATCATGAAAATTCATAAACATTTTCAGAGAACTAATAGACCAAAAAACAAAAATTCTCCTTTTTACAGATAGGAAAAATCATCTTTGGTTACGGAGATATCATTCCGGCAATCTGTACTTGAATTTAACAAATATAAAATCTATCAAAATAGATACTTCTGGTTTCAAATACAGGGAAAAATAACACACTACATCACAAAATTCTAAAATTTTAGCAGTGAATAGCAAATAGACAGATAAAGAGTTTCCCTTTTTATAGATTAACGATCAGATCTACGGTTAAGGAGATACAATCAACAAAAGTTGACTTAGGGTTTGAATAAAGCATAACGAACTCTCAGGAGTTGGTCCTACTTTCTGACAGAGGAAAAACAACATACAGTGACATAAAATTATGAGAAATTACAGTAAATAATAGATTCTAATACAAAGCTACTTCAATTTACGTATTATAAATCGGATCCCGGATGACAAAAATATCACATCTGCAACTTATGCCTGAATATCAATAGCGATTTTAGGTAACAGGAATCACGGTTCGACTTTGTATTTTTCTGATAGGGTTCCTGAACATAAAAACCTCAAATTTTTTTACAGGGACTTACTGACAAATCCATGGATTAACCATAAAAAAATCAGAATTTTTACCAAAGATTTAATCATGAAATAGCATGATTTCTACAGACCTAGAATTAAAACATACAAAAATCTAATAAAACACAAAAAAACTGATGTAAACATGGAAACTAAAAAAAATACATAAACAGCCTAACAAAACTTAATTTAATGCTGGAATATATAAAATAAACACTAATATAATAAAAAAATAAAAAAAATACAGGGAATCCATGGCTGAAATTGATTTACCCTTTGAAAATATGGATTTAGCCCATTTAATAGGCAAATCTTATATTTCATTGGTTAGAAACATAAAAAATATACCTCTAAACGATTCTAACGGATTAGAATCCTGTAAAACACCCTTGAATTGAGTTAGATCATCTTCTTGATTCGATTTTAGGGTTCTTGATGATGAACCATGCTTAAATCCATGAAATAAGAGGCGCCCATGGTGGAATCCATGGTAAAACACAAAAACAAATAATAAAAATTATGAAAAACCATTAAAGAGTCTTACCTTGGGGGCTGCAGCTGCTAAGGAGGAAGGAGAGGTGCTGGAGAGGAGAGAGAAGCTCCAAGAAAATCTAAGAGAGAGGAATAGGGGTCGACCCCCCCCCTATGGGCTCTATTTATAGAAATTTTTAGGTTTTAGTTAAAGAGTTTGGAAAATTCCAAACTCTTTACTAATTGGACTTCTTCGGGGGGGGGGATTTCTGTGGGAAATGACTATCTTACCCCTAGCCCTAACTACCTAACATGACTCCTAATGAAACCCTAAAAGGTCCAAATGTGGTGCCACCTAGTGTGTGTTACGACAATGAAGCCATACCTGATACTTCAAGAACATGGTTTTGATGATGAGCAAGTAGAATCAACTGCATTTCAGCTAAGGCTATGAAGAAATTGAAGAATTCGATGAAGAATCTTTGAAGACTAGTGTGCAAATATTTAATTCATTAAAAGTCTTAGATTCTTGTAAGAGCCTTACTTAGAGTGCATATTTAGGTTGCATTTTACCTAAAATGTCTTCAGAAAAACTTTTCTAAAAGAAACCCTCTTAAAAATCTTTTTAGAAAACTCTTTTCTTAAATTTTCGTGTTTATTAGTCGACCAATAGACTTACCAGTCGACTAATCCTTTCGCGACATATTTTCTAAAAAGTCATTTTTGTCAAATTAGTCGACCGAAGGTTTTATCAGTCGACTGGACAGAATGTCTGTTTTCTGGAAAATTAGCAGCAGTCGACTAATGGTTTTATCAGTTGACTGAACAGAACATGTGTTTTCTGAAAATTTAGCAACATTCGACTAATGCTTTTATCAGTCGACCGAATAAAATGTTTGTTTTTCAAAAGATTTTAGCAGCAGTCGACTGAAAGGTTTTTCAGTCTACTGATGATATTATCAGTCGACTAATTTTTCTCTAGTCGACTAAGTTTCAAAAGTTCAGATTTTCAAACGTTTCGATTAACAGATCAGTCGACCGACGATAACTGTCAGTCTACTAATAACTAACTATTAGTCGACTAACTGATGTTTCAGTCGACTAATTTTGCCATTTTCCTGAAACTCCAAAATGGCGTGTCTTTTCATTTTTCAAACGTTTTGATCGTTCAAAATAGACTGTTTTGACACCCTTTCATACTCTCAACGTATGGAATTTTTTAATTATAAATATGAGTGCATTTTACACTCAAATCAACTTGAATTCAATCAATTTGAATCATTTACTTCTTTCTTTTCACTCCTATTCATTCAAGTATTTGTTTTTTCACTCACTTGATATTTTCACTTCAGTTTTTCACTCAAATCCCTTTGAGAGATAGTGAATTCGTGAGTAGAGTATTTCAACAACCTCAAAAGCCAATTGCATCTCATTTGCATTCAAAAGAAAGGCTCATAGGTTGTATTGTAAGTTGTTACTTATTTTCTGTAAAAAGAAGGACTCCTTGGTTTAAAGGAGTTGTTTGCTTTCAGTAGGGTTGTTACTGAAAGTGGGACCGGTTTTGGTCTGTGTGATCTTGTAGTTAACAAGGTTGATAGTGGAAATCTCAAGCGGGTTTTGCTTGGAGACTAGATGTAGGTCGGGATAGACCGAACCAAGATAAAATCTTGTGTTCTTTGTGTGTTTGCTTTTCAAATTGCAAAATCCTTTAATATTCCACAAATTATTTTTAAAAGCACTATTCACCCCCCCTCTAGTGCTCGTTGCCTCGATCCTAGTACACTTTCATTTGGTATCAGAGCAGGTTTGCTATTATTTTGATTTGATCATCATCTAGCATGACAACTACAACATCTCAGCACAAAGAAGGATGCTCCTCTGTTCGTCCTCCTCTCTTTGACGGAGCAAACTATGGTTACTGGAAAGTAAGAATGACAATATTCTTGCAATCCATGGATCTAGATATTTGGAGAGTTGTTTCAGAAAAGTACCAAACTCCATCAACTGATTTCAGTCGATGGACCGATGAAGAAAAGAAGATTGCTTCACTTAATGCCAAGGCAATGAATGCATTATATTGTGGCGTTGACAAGGTAGAGTTCAATCGCATCTCTCAATGCTCTACAGCAAATGAAATTTGGCATACTCTTCTCGTGACTCACGAAGGTACGTCAAAGGTAAAGAAATATAAAATTGCTTCTTTAGTTCATAAATTTGAATTGTTCAAAATGAAGCAAAATGAATCTATATCGGACATGGTAACTAGAATGACCGATATAACTAACACTTTGAAATCCCTTGGAAAAGAATATTCACAAGTGGATTTAGTCAAAATGATCCTAAGGTGTTTAACTCCTGAATAAGAGAGAAAAACCACTGCTATTGAAGAAGCAAATGATCTTAACACTCTCACTCTTGAAGATTTGGTTGGTAACCTAATGGCATATGAGGTCCAACTTTAAGACAGACAAGAAGAAGAGCCCAAGAATAAATCTCTTGCTTTTAAGGCTACTTCTGACTCAGAAAATTCAGAAGAAGATGAAGATGAAGATGAAGATATTGCCCTCATCACAAGGCAATTCAGAAGATTCATCAAAAAAGGAAGATTTCAAAGAAAGGCAAAGAAAACAGATTCTTCTAATCCCAATGAAGTCAAGTGCTTTAACTGCAAAAAGGCAGGACATATCAAGAAAGATTGTTCTCTTCTCAAAATCAAGCCCAAGGAACAATTCAAGAAGAAAAAGGCATTTCAAGCATGTTGGGATGATAGTGACTCCTCTTCTGATGAAGAATCTAATGAAGAAGTCGCCAACATGTGCTTTGTAGCACAAGAAGATTCGGTAAGTCAAATTGACTATGATGACTTGTTAGAAGCATTCAATGATTAATATGATAAATTTAAGAGTCTAAGTTCTAAAAATAAAGAGTTAAAAACTGAAAATTTAACTCTTGACTCTCAAAATAAAGTGTTACTTCAAGAGATAGAAGATCTCAAGAAGAAAAACTCTTGCCAAGCATTTGAGATAAAAGAAATTGGAGTTAGAACCAATCTCTTACAAAAAGAAATATCTAGTCTAAAAGAAAAATCAAATGATCTTCTTTCCATAGTGACCAAATTCACAAATGGTCAAGAGAATCTAGAAAAACTTCTTGGTTCTCAAAGATGCTCGGTTAATAAAACCGGATTAGGATATAGCTTCTTTGATACTCAAAATAGACCTTACTATGTGGTGAAAAATCAAAGACATTATTCTCAACCATTAGTTAATAGAACTAAACTTTCTAGTTCTAATAGAAATGCATCTAATCATGGAAACTATAGTACTTATAAGCCTAGACATGATTATTCTAGACATGATAAATTCTTTTATAGAAAGAATATTTATTATCAAAGGAAACCAAAATCCAAATGGATATGGGTTCCTAAGACTAACTCTCATGGACCCAAAAATAGAAAGGGGTCAAATGCTCCGTTTTCTAATGTTGTTGTAGGTACACAACATAAAGAGCAAATGGATATTGGACAGCGGTTGTTCCAAACATATGACTGGAAGGCCGAAGTTATTTTCCACCCTCCAAAATAAGGATGGAGGAACCGTCACCTTTGGTGACAATAACAAGGGAAAAGTAATAGGTATTGGTAATATTGGTAATCCAAAATTTCCCTTGATAGAAAATGTTCTTTTAGTAGATGGTTTAATGCATAATTTATTATCTATTAGTCAATTATGTGATAAAGGTTTTCATGTTTCTTTTGAAAATGATTTATGCTTAATTTCTGATTTTCAATCTAAAAAGATCATTTTTAAAGGTAAAAGAAGGAACAATGTGTATGAACTATATCTAGATGAATTACCCACTTTTAATGAAAAATGTCTTATTTTTTCAAATGAAATTCAATGGTTATGGCACAAGAGACTTGGACATGTTAACTTTAAAATTATTTCTAAGTTATCCAAGAATGATCTTGTAAGAGGCCTACCTAGAATACCATATAAGAAAGATCACTTATGTGATGTTTGCCAAAGGGGTAAACAAATCAAAAGTTCTTTTAAAGCAAAAGATATAGTTTCAACAAAACGTCCTCTTGAACTTTTACATTTAGATCTATTTGGACCATCTAGAATTCAAAGTTTAAATGGTAGCAAGTATGCTTTTGTTATAGTAGATGATTATTCTCAGTTTACATGGGTGATTTTTCTAAAAAGCAAAAATGATGCTTTTTCGAAATTTTCTAAACTTTGTAAAAGAATTACAAATGAAAAATCTACATCTATAATTAAAATTTGTAGTGATTATGGTGGTGAATTTGAAAATGAATCTTTTCTAAAGTTTTGTGATTTACATGGTATATCTCACAACTTTGCTTTTTCTAGAGCGGCTCCACAAAATGGAGTTGTTGAAAGAATAGAACTTTGCAAGAATGTGCTAGAACCATGCTTCAAGATAAAAATTTACCAAAATACTTTTGGGCTGAAGCGATAAATACAACATGTTATGTTTTAAACCGTGTTCTTATTCGACCAATTTTACATAAAACATGTTTTGAATTGTATTATGATCGTATACCAAAGATCTCATATTTCAAAATTTTTGGTAGTAAATGTTTCTTGTTAAATACCAAAGATAATCTTGATAAGTTTGATTCAAAATCAGATGAATCAATATTTCTTGGATATTCTTCTAGAAGTAAAGCTTATCGTATTTTCAATAAAAGAACATCTTGTATTGAAGAATCTTTACATGTTGCATTTGATGAGAATTGTGAGCAAATTATACCTCTAAGCGAAGGAGAAGAAGTAATACTTCAAGAAAAACCCTTGATAGAGAGTACTTCTCAAGAAAATATTCCTCTTCAACCGGTTTGGAAAGAAGTTCCTAATCATCCACATGAACAAGTTATTGGTGAAATAAAGAGTGGTGTCCAAACTAGAAGGCAATTAGAAAAATATATTGCAAATGTTGCTTTCATATCTAAATTAGAACCAAAGAATATCAATGAGGCTTGTGATGATGAATTTTGGCTTTTGGCCGTGTCTGAAGAACTTAACCAATTTACTAGGAATGATGTTTGGGATCTAGTTGATAGACCAAAGGATCATCCAGTAATTGGAACAAGATGGGTCTTTCGAAATAAGCTGGACGAAAATGGTGAAGTCATTCGTAACAAAGCAAGGCTAGTAGCACAAGGCTAATATCAAGAAGAAGGCATAGATTTTGATGAAACCTATGCACCAGTGGCTCGTATAGAGTCAATTCGAATGATGCTTGCTTTTGCTAGTTACATGAACTTCAAGTTATATCAAATTGATGTTAAGAGTGCATTCTTAAATGGACACATCAATGAAGAAGTTTATGTAGAGCAACCTCCAGGCTTTAAAAATGAGAAATATCCAGAAAAAGTCTATAAATTGAAAAGAGCTTTGTATGGACTCAAACAAGCACCAAGAGCGTGGTATGAAAGACTACGAAATTTTTTAGAACAATCTGGTTTTTCCATTGGTCGGGTAGACTCCACTTTATTTATTAAAAATCTTAATTCAAATATTCTTATTATGCAAATTTATGTTGATGACATAATATTTGGTTCTACTAATGATTCTCTTTATAAAGAATTTGCTAAAGCTATGCAAGAAGAGTTTGAAATGAGCTTGATGGGCGAATTAAACTACTTCCTTGGGCTTCAAATAAAGCAAACTGAAGAAGGAATCTTCATCAATCAGGCTAAGTATACAAAAGAACTTCTCAAGAGATTTGGGATGCACTCATCGAAATCAAGAAGGAATCCTATGAGTACAACTACTTCTCTTAATAAAGATGAAAATGGTAAAAGTGTAGATACTAAGCTCTACAGAGGTATGATCGGATCTCTATTATACTTAACTGCTAGTCGACCTGATATTATGTTTAGTGTTTGTATGTGTGCAAGATTTCAAGCTAATCCAAAGGAATCTCATTTAACTACAGTAAAACAAATACTTCATTATTTGAAAGATACTTCAGATTTCAGTTTGTTTTACCCAAAATCATCTTCCTTTGATTTAGTTTCATATAGTGATGCAGATTTTTGCAGGAAGTAAATCTGATCGCAAGAGTACTAGTGGAACTTGTCATTTCTTAGGAAATTCCTTAGTCTCTTGGTTTAGTAAAAAACAAAATTCAGTGTCACTCTCAACAACTGAAGCAGAATATATAGCGGCTAGTTTAGCATGTTCACAAGTACTATGGATGAAACAGACCTTAAAAAATTTTGGTTTAAATTACTCCACAACAACTATTTATTGTGATAACACTAGTGCTATAAATCTCTCGAAAAATCTTGTTCAGCACTCAAGAACTAAGCATATTGAAGTTAGACATCATTTTATAAGAGATCATGTTTTAAAATGAGATATTTCGTTAAATTTTATTTCCACTAAAGAACAACATGCCGATATCTTCACTAAACCTCTTAAAAATGAAGATTTTATAAGAATTAGGAGAGAACTAGGTATTTACTCGTTTTTGGATTTGTAAAAATGTTGATTTTTGAACAAAATCTCAAAATCGCACTATATTAGTCGACCGATAAAATTCTAGTCGACTGATGTTTTAAAATTTTAGAATGAATCGCACCATATTAGTCGACCGATATATTTCTAGTCGACTGATGTTTTTAGAATAAGTCGCACATTCTTAGTCGACCGATAAAGTTTTAGTCGACTAATTTTTTTTTTAAAATTTTAAATGAAGGGACCCGATACCCCTTGGATTTTTTTTAAAAACCCGTATTTTTTAAATAGGCATCGTTTCACTTCAATTTCATACCTTTTCGTTTTTCTTAAAAATGAAACCCTTAAAACGAAAACCCTCTTTCTCTTTTGCCTCTCTCTCTTCCGAAAAATCCTCAAAGTGCCATTCGATCCCATCTTCGTCGGGATTTTCTTGTCGTGACAGGGAGACACCGGAATCTTCTGGCCGTGATCTTGAAACGCCGAAATCCTCTTGCAGTAACTGGCGCATCTTCAAAACACACCAGAACCCTCTTGCCGTGACAGTGTATTTTCCGCCATTGCTGGAATTCCCTTGTGGCCGACTTCACACTCGCTGTTAGCCATCGTATCCTCCTCTGTTTTTGTTTCACAACGCTGGACAACGTTCTCCTTCTGCCAGAAATCGTTTGGAAGCCAACATTTTTTGGTAACTCTGTTTTTAATCATGCCTCGTACGAAGTCTGCATCTGCAAAAGGTTTAGGTTCTCCTCCTCCTACACCTTCTTCAAGACATGGTTTTTCATTCAGATTACTCAGAAATCCTCTTTTGTATGACACTTTTGGATCAATTTCTGCACTACCTATTTTACCAGGCCGAAATGTTCTATTTCACTTATTTTCTCATTACAACATAAGAGAATTATTTTCTGGAATTTCACATCTTTTTGATGCTTGTGCAGATACCCTTCACTATCCTTTTCTTATTCACTTGTTTTACACGAATTTACAAATGTATCATGAAACTGGAGTTTTGTCCTCTCTTGTTCGTGATGTTAAAATCGAGTTTGATTCGAAACTACTTGGAGAAATTCTTGAAATTCCACCTTCAGACACTCTTTTAAACACTATTGAATTAAATGATGAAAGAGTTTTTGAACAAATTTTTCTTCCAGGTGCACCTCACTGCCCTCCTTTCAAAAATACTAATCTTCAAACTCGTGCACGCATTGCTGGATGAATCCTTGCCCACAATGTTCTTCCTAAAACTGGTTCTTTTGATTATTATTCCACAGATCTATCTACGGCTCTTTATGTTTTATTTGGAAATATTTCTTTAAATTGGGCCAATGTGTATTTTACAAATTTGTGGAAACAAAAACCATTTCTTCCTTATGGATGTCTTCTAACTCGTATTTTTAGACATTTTAAAGTTCCCTTAACAAATAAAAAATATATTGAGCAAAAAGAGTTCTTTGATCAAACAATTTTTAAAAGAATGAAAATTAAATATCTGCCTCATTTAAATGTTGATCAAACTGAACCATCTGATCCTACTGAACCATCAATTTCTGAACCTTCACCTTCTGCGACACCTTCATCTCATGCAAAAAGAAAGAAATTTTCTACAAATCAAGACAATGATGAAGTTGTGCAGAGACTGGAAGCTTTGGAGCTGCATCAACACACTTTTCGTGAAGATGTGACTTAACAACTATCTTCGATTCAGAAAGAGATTACTTCAATCAAGGATTTGCTCAACTCACTTTTCTGATCTTTGTTGTCTAAACTTTCATACTTTATGGGTTGTAATATTTTAAACTTATATCTCTATTTTGCTTGTGCTATTTCTGCCCTTATTCTTTTTTATTATGACAAAGGGGGAGAAAAAGAGAAAAAGATAAAAGATAGCATTACATTGAAATTATCTTGCAAGAGAAATGCGAAATTAAGAGAAAAAGTAAGCTTTGAATGAATGCATTTGTAAATGCATGAAGTAATGATGAATGGAAATGCAAACCAATCAATATGTGATATATGTGCTTTAAATGTGCTAACTTTTAATGTTTTGCAGCATATTGATAGGGGGAGTAAAATCTTCATCTATGCATCTAAATGCTTCATCTTTGATTAAGTTTGTCATCATCAAAAAGGGGGAGATTGTTACGACAAAGAAGCCATACCTGATACTTCAAGAACAAGGTTTTGATGATGAGCAAGTAGAATCAACTGCATTTCAGCTAAGGCTATGAAGAAATTGAAGAATTCGATGAAGAATCTTTGAAGACTAGTGTGCAAATATTTAATTCATTAAAAGTCTTAGATTCTTGTAAGAGCCTTACTTAGAGTGCATATTTAGGTTGCATTTTACCTAAAATGTCTTCAGAAAAACTTTTCTAAAAGAAACCCTCTTAAAAATCTTTTTAGAAAACTCTTTTCTTAAATTTTCGTGTTTATTAGTCGACCAATAGACTTACCAGTCGACTAATCCTTTCGCGACATATTTTCTAAAAAGTCATTTTTGTCAAATTAGTCGACCGAAGGTTTTATCAGTCGACTGGACATAATGTCTGTTTTCTGGAAAATTAGCAGCAGTCGACTAATGGTTTTATCAGTTGACTGAACAGAACATGTGTTTTCTGAAAATTTAGCAGCAGTCGACTAATGCTTTTATCAGTCGACCGAATAAAATGTTTGTTTTTCAAAAGATTTTAGCAGCAGTCGACTGAAAGGTTTTTCAGTCTACTGATGATATTATCAGTCGACTAATTTTTCTCTAGTCGACTAAGTTTCAAAAGTTCAGATTTTCAAACGGCTCGATTAACAGATCAGTCGACCGACGATAACTGTCAGTCTACTAATAACTAACTATTAGTCGACTAACTGATGTTTCAGTCGACTAATTTTGCCATTTTCCTGAAACTCCAAAATGGCGTGTCTTTTCATTTTTCAAACATTTTGATCGTTCAAAATAGACTGTTTTGACACCCTTTCATACTCTCAACGTATGGAATTTTTTAATTATAAATATGAGTGCATTTTACACTCAAATCAACTTGAATTCAATCAATTTGAATCATTTACTTCTTGCTTTTCACTCCTATTCATTCAAGTATTTGTTTTTTCACTCACTTGATATTTTCACTTCAGTTTTTCACTCAAATCCCTTTGAGAGATAGTAAATTCGTGAGTAGAGTATTTCAACAACCTCAAAAGCCAATTGCATCTCATTTGCATTCAAAAGAAAAGCTCATAGGTTGTATTGTAAGTTGTTACTTATTTTCTGTAAAAAGGACTCTTTGGTTTAAAGGAGTTGTTTGCTTTCAGTAGGGTTGTTACTGAAAGTGGGACCGATTTTGGTCTGTGTGATCTTGTAGTTAACAAGGTTGATAGTGGAAATCTCAAGCGGGTTTTGCTTGGAGACTGGATGTAGGTCGGGATAGACCGAACCAGGATAAAATCTTGTGTTCTTTGTGTGTTTGCTTTTCAAATTGCAAAATCCTTTAATATTCCACAGATTATTTTTAAAAGCACTATTCACCCCCTCTAGTGCTCGTTGCCTCGATCCTAGTACACTTTCAGTGTGGGCCCACATTGGATTTTAAAGCTTTAATTTAAAAAAAACCTTTAAAACAAGAGTTAAAAACCAAAGTAAAAGAATGAATTTTTCAAAGTTAATTTAGACTCTTCTAAATCCCTAAACTAACTAGAACATTGACTAACCCTAGTCTAACCCTGACTTCTGCAAATGTGGTGCCACCCCGAGTGGGCCCCATTTGATTTTTCAAAAAAAATGATTTAAAACTTGAAAATGAGGGATTTTGCGAAAGATATTTAAAAGTAGACTTGAAATTGAAAATTTTGAAACGACACAAAGTCCTGACTACGTCAGAACTTCTCCAGATATAGCGCCAACTGAGTGTGCCCCATATTAAAGTTTTGAAAAAGTTGAAATAAAGACTGAAAATGGTTTTGAAAAGGGGTTAAAATCAACAAATGGAATTCAAAGGTTTTGAAAATAGAGTTCTGAGCGAACTAAAACTCTGAACCAAAGTCCTGAACCAATTAGGACTCTGAGATTTTAGATTTTTGAAAGCCAAATGATGAAATTTTTGAAAGATTTTATCAAAACTGGTAAAATAAGTCAGAAAATACAGTCAGGGTTAGAGTCCTAATTCAATCAGAACTCTGAAATAGAATCCTGAATCAATTGAAACTCCACAAAATGACCTAATTCTTTTAAAAAGTAAGTTAAGAAGGAAAAGATGGAGATAAAACAAGCTTCAGAATAGAGTCCTGATCAGATTAGGACTCTGAGACAGAGTCCTGATCGGACTAAAACTCTAGATTTTATGTCTTCTGAAAAATAGATGAAAGATTTTGCAAAACCAGTGAAAATAACAACGAATAGTGAAATCAAGACAGAGTCCTAATCTAACTAGGACTCTGGGAGCAGAGTCCTAATTTGCCTATGACTCTCAGAATTCTAGATTTTTTGAGAAAACAGATGAGAGGATTTTGGAAAGCAGGCGAAAATGAGGTAAATATTGAGGTCAAGTTAAAGTCCTGGTTCAATCAGGACTCAAGGAAGAGTCCTAATTTGATTAGAACTCTGAGAATTTTGGTTTTCTGCAAAGCAAATGATGAGATTTTAAAAAGGGCTTTTGAAAACCAGTGAAAATAAAGTGAGAAAATGAACTTAGGATAGAGTCCTGATTTGATTAGGACTCTGGGGTAGAGTCCTGATTCGATCAGAACTCTAAAATAGAATCCCAAAATTTTGGAACTCTATGATAGAAGTGTAACAATTTTGAAATTTGGAAAGATAAATGAAGAGATTTTGGAATTCTCTCAAAATTGAAGTCAGAGTCAAAATTCTGATCCAATTGAGACTCTTTGAATAAAGTCTTGATTCAACTAAAACTCTGAATTTTTGACTTCTTTTCGAAAGATTTTGAAAGATTTGGTTAAAAATAAGTAAAATACCAATGAAAGATAGAGTCCTGATTCGATTAGGACTTTGAGAAAGAGTTCTAATTCGACTGGGACTCTAGAATTTTGTCCAAAATAAAGGATTTTGAAAGATTTTCTTAAAAATAGATAAAATGGTAGTAAAAGGTAGAGTTCTGGTTCGACTGGGACTCTAAAAAAAGGGTCCTGATCCGACTGAGACTCTGAGATTTTGGCCAAAAATAGAGGAAATGGACAAAGGATATGACTACATCTGGTTTAAAATCAAAATGGAGTCTTGCAAAAGGTTTAAAAAGATGAAAAGACAGAGTCCTGATCCAACTATGACTATGATTTTTGAGAAATTTTATAAATGAAAGAATCCAGAAGTGACACCACCTAAATGGATCTCATCTGAGAATTGAAATCAACTGAAATTGAGTTTAAAATGAATCTAGATTGTTTTTCTGAAGAAAATGTCTTTAAAATAAGAAATACAAAGCCCTGGGGGTTTGCAGATGGTAGAATGTCGATTCAAAACCCAGGTTTTGAAATTGATTTCGAAAGAAAAGTTTTAAAATCGAATCTAGATTGAAGTATTTTGAAAACTAGAGTGTTGGATCTCGATAATGAGATGCACTACCATGCAATGCTATGCAATGCAATGAACCGATATGCCAAATGCATGCAGTGACACATGAAATGTAAATTCTGAATGAGGGTGAAAATTTGGGGTGTTTATAACCTGTCGTTGTGAAAACTGCCTGAGATACCTTTCTGGCTGGTAGTCAACACAGAAGAAGGGGCCAAGTAGTCTGTAGCGCTTGCCACGTGCATAGGTGTAGCGAGGAACTGCTTCTTGTCGGTTAAAGTAATCCCAAATGATCTCCCCTTGATGCAGACTCTCAATCAAGGCTCGATACTGAAGAGCAGACCACGACTTCTTGCTGTTGAACTTGAATGAACTGACTTTTGATGGCACGTGCTGTAGGAACCACGACTGCAGAACATAGATGCATCCCTCTACTAAGATAGTTTCTCCAAGAGCAAAGAGAGTTAATCCCTGGTAGAGGAAAGCTAAGGCGGCCATGGAAACTGAAAGACGACGAGTCTGCTTACTTCCCCATCTTCGAAGGAGTTGAACAACTCTAATATCCATGTAATTCTAACCCTCTTGAAAGAAAGCTAGTCCCACTATGCATAGGACCATAGCATGTTGGATCCTTTCTTTGGCTGCTCGGGACAAGGTATCAACTTCCTCGCATGCCCCATATTTGCGGTAGAGTCGAAATAGATCTATGAACTGATTTCCATCAATTTCAGTGAGAGGCCAAGATCTGCTCTCTATTGCCCTGGCTAATGCATCTCAAACCTCTGCCCCTTTGATGTTGATTAGAAACTGCTACTCGATAGGATCATCTGGCTCTGGTAATCCCATGATGTCATTAAATTCATCCATCAGTAGAGTCATCTCTTCCCATGGAAACCAAAATGTGCAGGTACGTGGATTCCACCATTCTGCCATAGCTTGAATCAGATTTTCATTGATAGTCTGCTTGCCTACTGCCGATGTCATCTCCAATCCACAATCATCTAAGTGGTTCGGGAACATACGCGAGAAGGTGGCAAACCAAGAATAATACCACTGAGGGAACAAGGGAAGAGTCTGAATAGCCCGACGATCTAGGAATCCTTCCCTTATCTGATAGGAGACATGCTCCTTGGAAAAGATAGCATCAGGTGAATTGGACACCATTGAAAGAATACTGGGGCAAAAGAAGTGTGAAGAGGATTAGATAAAATGCAGGACTTTGATGAGAAATAGAAGATAGAATTATGAGATTCTATAAAGAAGAGGAGATATACACCTGAAATTTTTAAATGATCTAGGGATTTTTAGAGAAGGATTTTCCAGGGTTTTTAGGAATTTTGGTCTGAAGAGAAGGAATGAAGAAAGAAGAAAATATACACCTGGGTTTTGAAAATAGAGAGGAAATTTTGAATAAGATACCCAGGATTTCTGGAAAATATAAGGAAATATAAGAAATAAGCAAGCATCACAAAAAGTTGTACAAACAAGAATGCACAAACAACACTCCCTAAAAGCTGACTCTAAATGCAATATTTGAAAAGGCTTGTAGGACCTTAATCCTAACTCTAAGGTTCAGATCATCTGATTCCAATCAAGATACGCCGATATACTCAAGCGAAAGCTCGAAGTACATGGCATAGAAATTATCTTCGGTTCTAAGGCAAGGTTTTTTCAACATCCTTGAGCGCCTACCGATATACTTCGGACTATGGCCCTTAGTACATGGTAGGGGGGTGTTAAACCAAATAAGTGGTCCAGTTGTGAGGCTCTTTCCCGAACTATGGTTCAATGAGACAACCCAGCAACGTAAAGACTGGGACAATATAGGTAGAGATGTTTTTTAAAACATGTTCAACATGCAAGAAATCAGATAGCTCTAATGCAAAGCCCTAAAGAGATAGAGTTTAATAATAAAGAAGCATACACTTGTATACATTGTTTGCATTCAATCCCTAGAATTGAGGAGAGTTGTATTTCAGACCTAAGTCTAAGTGAGCATGCAATAGATCTCCTCAATATGGTCCTATCAAACCATACTTAAATCTTATATGCATAATGACAACTAGGACAAAGTCTAGGCTCCTAAGGTTTGCATGAAAATGAAGTTGACATTTATAGAATAAAAACTTAGACAATTTTAAGCAAAGCAAAGACATAAATTCGATCGGACGAAGATGAGTCTCATCACGGTCGCCAACTCCTGTGATCATGCAAAAATTTTCCTTTTTCCATTTTCTCTCTTTCCTTTCTCCTTTCTCGCTCTTTTCCCTTTTTGAAGGGGGGAAAAAAAAGAAAGAAGAGAGAGAAGGAAAGAAAACGAACTCTTTTGCAAGGTCTCACTTGACCTTTATTTGAAAAAAAGATTTTGAAAATTTAACTCGCCTCCATTTTTGAAAATTTGCGGGAAAAATGGAGAGACGGGATTCGCTCGTCGGTACGAGGTTCAACTGTTTCTGGCACCTTTACCAGGGGTATTCGAACCAAGGATTGAATTTATGCCTTTTGCTTTGCCTAAATTTTGTCTAAGTAATTATTCTGAAATCCTAAAATGCACTTTGAGTCATGCTTGTGCAATAAAAATGCAAAGATGTATGCTTTTGAGGAATGCCTCAGAAATTTCGGGACTTTTCCAAGCGATTTTGAAATAAGTTTGAATTTTGAACTTGGAAATTGTGAACACCCCAAAATTTTCAAAATGTTCTAAATATTTCCTTTTTGCCCCTGACCCCATTTTTTTGAGAAAATCAAAGCAATTTCAAAGCTAAAAATCAATTATTCTTCAAATTTTCTGGATTGAATTCCATATTGATATATTCAAACACGATTCTGGATCCGAACCCAGTGTTTAAAGTCCAAATCTGAGCCTCGTTGTCCAAATCTGAGCCTCGTTGTCCAAATCTTCAAATTAAAATTTCAAAATGCCAAAAATAATTCTGAAAGGCTTAGATAGTCCATCTAGTTGTGCCCACAATTCTACAATTCTCGATTTGAGGCTTTGAACCTCGAATATTTTCTTAAAATTTTGGATATAAACCCAGCTTCTGAAGAAATTTCCCAAAAATAGCCTTGAATTCTTAGAAAAAATCTCTTTTGTAAATATTTCTCAAAAATACAAAAAAAAAATTAGTTTTAAATCTTTGTTTTCCCGTAAATTTTAGGGTTTTATTCCAAAAATATAAAAAATATACATATATATATATATATATATATATATATATATATATATATATATATATAGAAAATAAAGAAAAGAACAAAAAAATAGAAAAGGAAGGAAAACAGTTTTGAGAACCTCCCTTTTGAAAAAAAACCTTTTTCTAAAAACCTCCCTTTTGAAAAAAACCCTTTTTCTAAAAACCTCATTTGAAAATACCCTTTTTCTAAAAACCATTTTATAAAAAGTCTTCTCTAAGGAGAATCCTCTTTTTGGAAATATCATAAAAATATACCAGACTCCCTCCTGCGCATGTCGCCTCTTTTCTCTTCATCGCAGATCTTCAAACGGCCTCCTCCTCTCTCAGCCTTCGATCCTCAACGACCTCCCTCTCGAATCCTCCACGACTCCTTTAAGAAGGGACCTCCACCGTTCCTCAAGGCATCCATCAACTTCGTCCACGATCGCCCTCCACCTTTCGCTTCTCTTGCATCAGAAAACCCCATCGTCACCGAGTTCTCTCTGCAAGAACCCATTTATCCATCAATTATCTGTCGATTATCAAGATCATCCACCGGAGCCTCTCCACTGCTCTCCGACCTCCTTCCCTGCCTTCTGTGGAGCTACCGAAGAGGAATCTCCTCCCCGCTTCGATCAATAAACCTAGTAAGTAGTCTTCAACTGTATTCTCCGTAATTTCCTTTTAGTTCCTTTTCTTTCTCTTCCTTTGGCCCCATTTTACGCACCACCGGTGGTGTTGAATTGCTTGTGCAATCTCAGCTCATCTTTGTGCAATAGCAACGAAAGGAATATTTCCAACATTTTATCCTGTTTTTTTTTTGCAAATTTTATGGTCTTATGCTTCGTATCTGCATTATAACTTTGTGGCTATGCTATTCGATCGTTTCTTAGTTTGTTCTGTATCTTTACATTCCCCATCACTCTGTATCCTGAAAGATGTTCATCGTTTTGGGCTAATGCTTACTGTCGGCGCCATTATCATCATTTAATTAGACACAGACCTGCAATTTTCTTTTTATTAGGATCCCTTTAGTTTCCTAGTGGACTTCGGTAAAACCTGGGCATCATCCGACAAGCCAGGGTTACTCGGATATGATTCCCATTTGACCCCTAATAGAGAATGCTCGTGTTTGATCATCCTACATGGTGATTTGTCTGCAGTTTCTTTTTTTCTTTTTTTCTTTATTTTCGATCTCCCTTGTCATGGAATACAATCATCCTGTGGTGGTAAACAATGATGTATCGATCTTCTGTTAAACGTCGATCTATATTTCAAACCTTTGCATTGTAGTTTTACAGCTTGAATAGCATTATTTTGTTTTAAGGCCTTGTTAATATCAGATTATGTCATGCGATTCAGTCCTGATGTTAGGATTCCCCTTTGAGGCTTCACATCATTTTGAAGAGTAACTGAAGTTGTTTTGATCCCTTGAATTCATGATTTCCTAACCATGATAGGGGGTTTTATGATACGAGGTGGACAGCAATGGTCCCAAGTAGTACATCCCAGTTTTAATATACAGGATGAGACCCAAGAGTATTCATGATACCCGTCAAGAATTTCCCTGTTCTGTTCGAGCAAAGTTAGCTGAAGAACTTGCTGAGTCCCTGTAATCCTAAAAAGACAAAATCATTGGTACCATCACTTTATATTCATGTGACTTCTCCTCTTGTCTAAAGCTGGGGTTGCAAAAGGGGAAAGGACATGAGAGGAAACATCACTCACCAGCTCCAGAGATCGAGTTGCTGTGCGAATCGGAGATCAATTTACCTGTTGAGATACATTTTAGCATGTGGTTACATAGATTCTTTTGCTACTGTGTATATCCCTAATTCCCTTACTATGATACATCAATGAAATCCCACAATGGCATAACCTCAAGTAGACTTGTCCGTTTCATTGCATATGCACGGATGATTTATCATGGGATGGAACTTGCTACTGACTTTTGAATTGCAGTTGTTACCACAAAGTTCATGCCGAGTGTACTTGGACTGAGATCAGACTTCCATCTTCTAAGTTGCTGAATTGTTGTCAGACACTTGATGCCTATTTTACCTGCAGCTATAGAAGAAAATCAATCGCAGGAGGGGTTTCCTTCTCCGGTGGATCAAGTGAATGCTTTTGTCACTGCAATCTGAAATCAATCTATCCTGCTGAGCTCCAATCACAAGCATATTAAGCATTCCTTGGTAAGTATCGAATATCACTTAGAGCTTTTAAGGATATTTGTTCTGTCTGAGCTGTTACCTAAGTCTTCATTAGAGAGACATTTCAATTTGTTCGAGCATTCGTGTGTAGATGCCATGAAATAAGTATAAATATTGCACCAAATCCTCTGGACCTTCACTGGGTAGACATAAAATATGACTAGGTCTGATTTCCAAGGTTTCTCACTAAGATTACAGCAATTGCAGTTACTAAGTCTGGTAATCGAATGCAGGTTTTGATTTGTCCTATAGCCTATAAGTATGCAGGATACAAAGTTCCTAAGCTCATCATTGACACTGACGTTGGCATTATGACCCAGTGTTGCCTTAGGAAAAAAATATTGAAAGGCCAAACTCACTGTACCTAAGCATTATCACCTATTCCCACCTTATATAGCTACCATCAATTGCTGAACTAAAAGGGTATTTCAGGGGGGTTTCAGTTTGCACAGTTTCAAGTTTAAAATATCATATTTCAGAGACTTGAACCCTGTTGTCACTTCTTATCCTTTTTTCAATCAGTATGCAAAAAAGGAGGATGGATCATTCAATTTGAGCTTGCGAAATCATCCTTATTTGCCATGTGAATATATCAATTCCTGATCTCACTGTACAATATAATGAGCTGTTAGTGTAAAATTGGATTTGGATGTACAGTAAACTCTATATCTTTGTTAACTCAAATTGGACTTTGGTTCGTTGCATATATTGTATATCTTGTATACTGTATGATGTTCATCTTTTGGTTAAACCACTGTCTCACTGTTCCCCTGTACATTTCATAAGACAAGTTTGTCTTCTTGTGATATCTAGTTTTCACGATTTTCTATAGGGTCTTATATCAAGTTTGTCCGTCATCGATGAAGTGTATATATGGATAAATCACGTCCGATGAGAGAGAGCCTTGACCTCATATCTGAACCTTTGAGATTGACTATAATTTATATCTTGCGTTCAGAAATCCATTTACTGTTTAAATTCTGAAAGCTTGATGTTCGGGTTTTGATTCCTGGGTTACTTGCTATTATAAGTTTCATGCCTGAGGTTGACTGGCCAATCCATTTGTTATGTGAATTTCAGAAGTCTGATAGTTAAAACTGAGGTGTTAAAACTGCTAGACGAATCAATGTCTATATCGTAGTAGTTTCCTTGTTTCATCCCCATCCTAATTGTACGGACTTTTGATTGTTTCACCCATCTGGGGGCGACATCAGCTTAGATTTTGATTGATAAAGTGGGGTTGCGCAGCTGAGTAAACAAGAAAGGTTTTATTACCTGTGATGCCATAAAATCTGATTAAAAAAGTTTGAATCAGAAGACAGAGACCATGCCTTTCTGCCTTAATTTTGCTCCTAGATTGCCATATCCCTGTTAATGCTTGTACTACTATTAATGCTTAAAGCAGTGGGGGACTGTTGTTGTTTACTGAAAAGACAAAACAATTGATATTCGATCTTTTAGTCATCAGCATAAGCTGTCAGAAATGGAGACCGAGGCCTTTTGTGTTGGCTGAGCAAGTATCTTTCCAATATACCATGAAAGTATGTTTTTTTTTTCTTTTCTCTTCTTCTTTTAACATGATGCTCTCATCAACACTCTTGCACCCATAACACCCCACTTCACATTAGTTCATTAGGCAATACACACCAGCCTCCCTGCATCCTTCCATTTGCATAGGCAGCCACACTTAGGCATCTTGCATATCTATCATCTATACATATTTTACACTAATCCCTTCATATGCACACAACACTCTCACCCTCCTGAAGCCACACTACAATCTCACCTACATAGCATCACACAACTGCACCCTTGTGCCCTCCACAATTCTTCATTTAGCTTGTTATCCACCAACATGTTCACATTCTTTCGCACTTTCTTTACACAGCAAAGCCATCTGCAGCCTCTTCCATTACCTTTTTACATCAATATTTTCATTTACATCTCTATCCTTCATTAGTTCACAAGCATCATTCCAGTGCATATTTTGTCATTGCATTTTCATTGACATGCATAAACATTTCATCAATTATGCTTAGAGATCAAGGTGATGTTATATAAATTATTTCCCATACACATCATGTACTAACTCATCTTTTGCAGGAAATGGGTGGAAAATATCATTATTTGGAGTTGTATATTTGATTTCATGTATTGTAATAGCTAGATGTAAAGAGAATTTACATTTCCTGTTTTAGATAGAATGAATGAGCATTGTAAATATCACGAATTACTTATTTTTTTCATGCATTTTTGTAAACACCCCAAATTTTCACCCTCATCCAGTGTTTGTCCATTTCATGTGTCATTGCATATCATTGCATGTATTCTGCATATCATTCTATCGCATTGCATAGCATTGCATGTCATTGCATTTCATTTTTGAGATCCAGCACTCCTATTTCAAAACATTCAATCCAGATTTGAATTTTAAAGCTTTTATTTCAAAATCAATTTCAAAACCTGGGTTTTTATTCAACACTCTGTCATTTTCCAACCCCAGGACTTTATATTTCAAAATATTTTCTCAAGGAAACAATCTGGATTCATTTCAAATTCAAATTTTAATCGATTTCAATTCACAGATGAGACCCATTGAGGTGGTGTCGCTTCTGAATTCCTCTATTCATCAAATTTCTTAAATTTTTGAAAGTTTCAGTCCGATCAGGACTCTATCTCAGAGTCCTAATCCGGTCAGAAGTCTGTTTTACGTCCATTTTCAATCTTTTCCGTTTGCTTTCAAAATTTAGGTCATTTAATAGAGTCCAGTTAGTTCAAAACTCTATTTTAGAGTTCGGTCGAGTTAGGAGTCTAACCCTGACTGTGTTTTCTGACATATTTCATCATTTCTTGGTAAAATCTTTCAAAAAATTTTATATTTGAATTCTAAAATTTAAAATCTCAGAGTTCTAAGAGTTCAGGACTCTAACTCGGAGTTCCAGTTCGCTTGAGACCCTATTTTCAAAGATCTTGAATTTCAAATGTCGATTTTAACCCTTTTTCAAAGCCATTTTCAGTGTTTATTTCAAAATTTCCAAAACTCGATGTGGGCCCACTCAGTTGGCACCATATCCAGAGGAATTCTAATTCAGTTAGAACCCTATGCCATTTCAAAAATTCTAATTTTAAGATTACTTTTGAAAATCCTTTTGAAAACTCCTTCAATTTCAAGTTTTAAAATCATCTTTTTTGTAAAAACTCAAGTAGGGCCCACTCGGGGTGGCGCCATATTCGAGTAAGTCAGGGCTAGACTAGGGTTAGTCAGTGTTCTGGTTAGTGTTAGAGGTTTAGAAGAGTCCAAATTCATTTTAAAAACTCATTTTGAAGTTTAGTTTTTAAAACTAGTGTTTTTAAAGGTTTTTAAAAGGTGTTTTAAAATTCAAATGTTAAAAATGCCAAGTGGCATTACATTTGGGGATTTTTTAGGAGAGTCTAGGGGTTAATTAGGTATTAAATAGGATAATTTAGGATAGTCTTTACACCCCAAAATCGCCCCCCTTAGAGAGTCCAAAAATTTTAGAAAACTTGATTTTTTAACCTAAACAAATTTTCTTTATAAAGAGGCCCCATGGGGGATGATTTTTCCAGCCACCTCCTATTGGATTCTTGGAGCTTCTCTCTCCTCTCCAGCATTCCTCCATTGCTGCAACTCCAAGGTAAATAATTTCTTCAATTTTTAATATTTTATTTAGTGTTTTTAATGATTTAAACCTAGATCTAGGCTTGGACACCCCTCCTTATGAAGATCCAACCATGGTTTAACCTCAAGAACCATCAAGAATCAGCAAGAACGATCCAAGAAGGTGATCTAACTCTGTTTTATGTGATTCACAGGGATTTTAATCCATTAGAATTGATTTTAATATGATTCTTTACATTATTAGCCAATAAAATATATGATTTACTCTTTTAATGGGTTAAATCTATGTTTTAAAGGTGATATCAAATTCCAGCCATTGGTTCCCTGTTTTTATTTTATTTTCATGGTTTATTCATGTTTGTTTTACGTTCTATAGCATAGAAATAATTTTTATTTACTGTTTTATGGTTTATTTTATTGATTTACATTAGTTAATGCATGGTTTTTCAAGTTTCTTAAATTTCTGTGTGTTTTAGGTTTAGAACAGTAAAGATAATGTTATTTCGGATTGAAGTACTCATTGTTTATTTCTGATTTTTTTATATGTGATGCATGCATGAGTTATTGAGTTACTGTAGAAAAATCAGAGGTTTTGGATCTCGGGAACTCTGTAAAAAAAAATCAGACATCAAACCTGGTTTTTAAAGCTTTAAAATCGTGGTTAAAATCAAGAAGGTAACTTGCTGTGATGATATTTCTCTCATCTTATATCTGATTTTAGATATGTAAAATGCTATGGATTCACATTGAGTAGATATGTCTGCTGTGAAATTTGCGGATTTTTTTATCACAGTTTAGTATTTTTTCCCTTTCAGAGAATCTGTTTTTAAATTTAAAACTCGTTAGGGTTTACCAAAACCCTAATCATACTTGTGTTAGTCATAAATCCCAAACCACAGATCCGATTCATGATCTGTAAAACGTGAATATTATTATTTTTCTGTCTAATATTCACCACTAAAATTTCAGATATTTTTGTTTAGAATTTTTATTTATGTCTGTATTTTCAATCTGAAGTAGCCGTTTTAATCCCTGTTAAAAGTTATATATTTTAGCTTAGATTGCCGGAAAGGTTTCTCCCTAACCGAAGATGCTTTTTCCGATCTGTAAATTGAGAAATCTCTGTTTTTCTTCTTAGTTAGTCTCTGTAAAATTTCATGGATTTTCTTAGAGATTTGCCCCTGGTTCAGGTCTTGGACTGAGACTGGTTGGTGAATTAGGTCAAAAATAGCATATTTTTAGGCTTTAATGCAATTTTCGAATTAATTCAATGTCAAAAAATTATTTTTATAATTCCAATTTGACATTAGGGCTATAACAAGTTCAGGTACCAATTTTGAGGATTTTTGAAATCTGATTGATGGCTGAATTAAGCAAATTGCAAAACCGGGTTCCTGAAAGATCCAAAAACACTGCTAAAATCAGAATTTTTGTGATATTATTGGATTTTCGTGCATAAGCATATATTTTTAGGGTTTAATCATGTTCATAATCATATTAGGATGCTTTAGGTTTAATTTGATGCTCATTTGATTTCATTTAGTGCATAAAACCTAAGTTTCTACCAAAATCTATTTTAGAAAACCCTGATTTCAAGGCCATAGTCTTGCTATCGGGGCAATTTAGTCATTTGACCTCAATTTTGAAATCCTTAACCCTAATTTCCATATTTTTAATCATGTCACATCATATTTAGCTTATCTTATTCCATTCAAATTTCAAAACTTGCATTTTATCCAAATATCTTTCTAAAAAACCCTAATTTCAAGGCCATAGTCTTGTTATTAGGGGTATTTTGGTCATTTGGACCCCAATTTCGAAATTTCATATCTTATCTTCCTTATTTATTCCATTTTATTTCATACTTTATCATTTTTATTTAAGGAAATCAAGGAAAAGGCTTATATCTAGCAAAATCCAGTAATTTTTAGATATTACTGGATAAATCTAGAAAAGCCAACATATTTTCATTAACCAAGTTTTCTAGTTTTGCAGGTACATTGAAGACTTTATTTTTCATGTATTTCAATTTCAATAGTGATGTAATTTGTAATTAAACTTTGGAATAAGAATTTACATTTCCTGCTTAGCTTAGGTTGCATTGCATATAGTTTATTTTTATAATTTTAATGTGTGATGGATGATGATTCATGCATATTTTTACAAATTCACCATGGTCTACACGAATGGCACATGCACTAGCTTCTATGAAGTTTATAAACTTGGTGGAATTTGTATTTATGGCCATAGTCAGAATACGAATGATACTCAGATTTATAATCTTCACATTAGCCACATTCAGCCTACACTCTTAGGCTAACTTCAAAAATGCACTGCATTTCTCAAAAATACAAAAAGTATTTCTCAATTCCTCAAATCCATATTCATTCATTTCATGCATTTGCCAATTCCAATTCAAATCTCAATTCAAAGAAGTTCATTTCCTCAAAATCTCCCAAGTCTTATAGCAAAATCGATTTTCCCAAAAACATTGAATTTCAAAGAATATTTCAAGTGTTTCTCAAGTTCATAAACTCAATTTTCCAAAGTTATGCAGTCAATTTCAAAGTTTGAAGTTAGAATTTTTCTAAGTCTTATTCAAAAGAATATGGATTTGCCAATGATATTTCAAGTATTTCCCAAGTCCCAAATTCAAATTTTCTAAGTTAGAATTTCAATTTCCAAGTTTGAATTCAGAGAAACCAAGTCTCTCAGAATCGATTTTCACCAAATGTCAAGGATTCCTCAAAATCGATTTTATTTCTCTCAGAAGTATATTTCAAATCCCAATTCACGATTTTCCAAGATTTACATTTTCTAAATATTTCAATCATTCAAAGCAAACATTATATTTTCAAAATGAGCATTTTCTGAAAATTCATAGCACATGCCTGATTCTATGTGCATTTAGAAATTAGAATATGATTTAGACAAGTTGAATAGAGTAGAGCATAAGATTGATCCTTGGTTCAATTACCCCTGTTAAAGGTGGCATGAACGGTTGAACCTCGTACCGACAGGCGAGCCCCATTCTACGGAATTTTTCTGCATTTTTAAAACAGAGGCGAGTTATTTTCAAAATCTTTTTCAAAGGTCAGTTTGATTTGCAAAAGGTTAAAAATTTTGCGATGATAACATGTTTGGCGACCGTGATGGGACCTGTCTTCGCCTGATCAATTTAATGCTCTACTTAGTTCAAGTTGTCAAAATCGATTTCCATGGAATGTCAGCTTTGCTTTATGATATCATGTGAACCTAAGAGCCTAGACTTGAACCCAGCTGACTTGGAATGCATATAGACTAAGTATGGTTTGGTAGGACCATATTGAGGAGGAAATTTTCATGCTCACATAGACTTAGGTCTAATACAACCCTCCTCAATCTAGGCTTGATTGAAAACAATGTTTGCTCCTTCAAAATTTTCAAAATCTCTATCTCTTTAGGTTTTAGAGCCTTCTGATTTGATTGCATGTGCTCATGTTTTCAAAAACCACCCCACCTATATTGTCCCGGTCTTCACGTTGCTGGGCTCTCTTCCAGAACCATAGTTCGGGACAGAGCCTCACAACTGGGCCACCTATTTGGGTGAAAACCCCCTGCCACGTACCAAGGGCCATAGTCCAACGTATATCGGCAGGTGCTCAAGGATGTTGGAAAACTTGAACCTAGAACCGGAGAAATTGATTTTATGCCACGTACATCGAGCCTTGGCTTGAGTATATAGGCATAACTGGATTGGATACAGTTGATCTGAACCTTAGAGTTAGGATTAAGGTCCTACAGCTATTTCAAAATTTGTGCATCTAGAGTCAGCTTTTAGGGAATGTTGTTTGTGCATACTTGTTTATGCAGAATTTGATTGAATATGTTATTTCCTTTTTATTTTCCATATTTTTCCCAATTTTCTAAAATACTGGACGATTTTCTCAAAATTCCCCAATCTATGTCCATGTACTGTCCATGTTTTAAACCTTGAATGATTTTCCAAATACTTCATTTTCCATTTATTTCTTCAAACCCTGGACGATTTTTCAAATTTCCCTTAATTTCCTTCAAAACTCCAGGTGATTTCCCATCTTTCCTGTCTTCTGGATCTCAAATTTCCTACTTTATTTTTATCCTGCCTGTATTTTCCTCAAATTTCCTGTATTTTTCCAAGTCTTATTCCAATTTCCATGTCTTCCAGTCCGATGGCATCCAGTCAGCTTGATTCAGTCTTCCCTGAGGGTCACATCTCCTACGAGGTGCGACAAAGTCTTCCCGAACATCGAGTCCTCAGCACCGGATCCTTCTTTCCCTGGTGGTACTATTCATGGTTCAAGAACTTCTCTCGTATGTTTCCGGACCACTTGGACGATTGTGGGTTAGAACTGGCGTCCGCAGTGGGAAAGCAGACAGTCAACGGCAATTTGATCCATGCACTAGCAGAGCGGTGGAATCCGAGCACTTCTACCTTCTGGTTCCCATGGGGCGAGATGACAGTGCTGATAGATGAATTTTAAGAGATTATGGGATTGCCCGAGCTAGCCGGTCAGCCTGAAGATCCATTGGAGAAACAGTTTCTAATTAATGTTAAGGGTCTGGACCCTAAGGATGCCTTAGCTCGCATGACAGGACGCAAGTCTTGGCCATTGATAGAGGAGGATGGAAACGAATATGTGGACCTGCTCGAAATCTATATACAGTATGGAACATTTGCAGAAGTCAACTCGTTGTCCAGGATAGCTCGAGAAAGAATTCAGCATGCGATGGTTCTGTGCACGGTGGGATTAGCTTTCTTTCCCGACGGACAAAATTACATAGATATCAGGATAGTTCAGCTTCTAAGGAGATGGGGAAGTCGACAGACCAGCCGCCTCTCGATAGCCATGGCCGCACTCGCCTTTCTATACCGAGGGTTGACTCGTTTCGCACTCGGAGACTCGATCCTAGTCGAAGGGTGCACCTACGCCTTGCAGTCTTGGTTCCTCCGGCATGTGCCCGCCCCAGCCAGTTCATTCAGATACAACGGAGAGAAGCTTCTTCCAGTTGCGCGATACCGGTTCCTGATCGACAACCTTTAGGAGGAAGAAGTCGTATGGGATTACTTTGATCGTCAGGAATCACCTCTCAGATATACTTATGCATATGGCAAGCGATTCAGGCTACTTGGTCCCTTTTTCTGCGCATACTATCATTCAGAGCGGTGCGTCAGGCAGTTCTCTCAGAGGCAGAAGCGCGTAGAGATTCGTCCACTATCAGGGGTTCTGCAAGAATTCGATCTCACATCAGATCAGTGGTCCGAAGCATACCATTCTGTCAGGCATGGCTGGGATTCCTTTGTCAGTCTTACTATTTTTCCTGGTCCTCATGTATCTTCTGATTATCCGGAGTGGTGGAAAATTGTTTGTCCCCCTCCCCTCTGTCAAGTGTATTATTGATAAAATCATGTTTTTCCCCTCAATAAAATTCTTTTATTTTACATTTCACTTTGGTTTGACGACCTCGCCTAGGTAACAAGGCATATTTCTAGTTGTTTATTTTGCAAAGAATAGCAGCGCAATTGTCGTAACTCCAGCGATGACTCAATCCCTAGTGATGGAATATTATTTCAATTGTCTACCAAAATTCTCAATAAATATTTTCCTCCAACCAAACTTCCTTCAGAAGCCTAACCATCAGTTCTACCTTGCAGAGAGCATCAGCAATATCCAAGAGAATATTTGTGATACCCGATGGTTCATACAAGATCCGGAAAGAAAACCTCATCAATCGAAGGTGTGGCATACTCGATCACTTCGGAAGAAGAGATGGACTCCCCCCGATCAGCTAAAAATCAGGGACAGCAGGTTGAGGATGACATTGATCCTCAAATGTACATCATGTTCAAGAAAATGATGACCAAGATGCTGGCAGAGCAAGCTGAGGCCAGTACTGAGCAAATTCAGACCAAATAGAAGGATAAGGGTCATGCCGTCAAGAATGTGAAGATCAACAAAAAGCAAAGTCGTCACGAAGAAATGTCTGATGAGTCAGAATCAGCTGACGATGCTGACAAGGAATGTGAAAATAAACATGAATTCAAAAGGTCAACTCAGGGCCAGGGGTCGGCTTACAAATCCAAAAATCAGTCTGTTGACGACCCTACTCAGTCACAGCTAAAAGACATGATGAAAATGGTCAAAGATCTGCAGGCCCGCGACAAGGGCAAGAAAGTCTTCACCAGCGAAGACTTCTATGATGGTTTAGATGGGGACGACAATCTGGATAATCTCCCCAGAAAATTTATCAAGTTTGATGGTTCTGGCGACCCTAAGGCTCATCTCGCCATGTTTTTCGCTGAATGTTCACGATTCAAGCGTGACAATCGGGCACTCTTCCTTTGCTTCCCTCGCAGTCTGGAGGGAACGACAGCTAAGTGGTACTCGGAGCACATCAACCCCATAGAGCTGAAAGAATTTGACAAGGTGGTGAATATGTTCATTGAGCGCTTTCTGTTCAATGCTGAGGCGCTCCCGACCCTCAGCCACCTCTGTGGCCTGAAACAGAGAGAAAATGAAAAGGCCCGAGATTTTATCCACCGCTGGAGGTCAGCTTGCAACAAGATGAGAGACCCCATATCAGAAGGGCATGCTTTATCCTTGATTCTAAGCAATTTCTCGCAGCCTCTAAAAGGCCTCATCTCCACCGCACCATCCAGAACCTTTATAGAGTTAACAGAGCGAGCCGAATGGCTCGAATTGAGTATGGAGAATGGTTTCTACGAAGGTTTCACTTTCACCAAGAACAGCGGCCAGAACGAGTCAAAGAAGAAGACTCACTTCACTAATTCTGTCAGTAATAATAAATGGAATCATCGCAAGGGGCAGAATAGAGACTTCTGTTATGGGGCAGGAGGTTCAAACAAGAATGACCAGAAAGAAAAGTCGATCCCGCAATTCAACAAGCCGCTTCAGCTGGAGCAGGGACCAAAACCCCGAGAGAAAGTGAAGCACGAAGGATGGAGCTATGAGAGGAAGTTCACTCCATTAGATCAATCACTCGAGACTGTGCTCGAGTACCTGTTGACCAAGGAGATGGTCAAATTGCCCAGGCTGGTCGATCCTTCCGCTCCTATGGGAAAATTCAAAGACCAATTCTGCAAATTTCATCGAACAGTGGGGCACAACACTGAGAATTGCTTCGTTCTGAAGAACATTGTTCAGGACCTTTTTGATAAAAATCTTGTGGTAGAAGGTGCGGAAGATGAAAATATAGATATTCTAAAAGAGCCATTTCCTCGTCATTCTATAGTAGTCATCACCGAACAGTCATTTCAACCACAGGAGCATATCAGGCCATGCTCTGAAAATGATATGCAAGCTCAGCATCGGGTCCTGGTATTGCAACAGGCTCAGTCCAAGGCCCAGAAGATGGACCTTATTTCAGCTTTCGGCAAAATGAAAGTATCCGACAAGCCCGCTGGGGTATCTCCCGAGGTAGCCAGAAGTATGCCATGGCTCCCTAAGCATCTCATTAAGTCCACCCCAAAGAAAAGCGGGACATCCACTCTAAAGCCTATTACAGCATTATCCAATGTCTCAATTTTGGACTTAACCCAAGCTTCCGCTAAACATCAGCAAGTATTAAATAATCTGTTGCAGAAAATCAAGGTGAAACCAAGCATAACTCCGGAAGACATGGCCCACATAGTCAATCAGGCCATGACTAATGCTCCAGTTACTTTCTCCGATGAGGATCTCCCTAAACCTCATGTATTTCACAACAATGCCTTGTATGTTGTGGTTCGAACCAGAGGAATGACAGTTCCTCATGTGCTGATCGATGGAGGCAGCAACCTCAATATATGTCCGGAAATGATCGCCAAAGCTTTGGGCATTAAAGAAGAAGAATACATTCCAGATCCAATCACCATTTATGGGTTCGACAATCATGGCCAAACAGCGAAAGGAAAAATCTTCTTGGAGATCTTCATTGACTACTCGGTCCATTCAATTCTCTTTCACGTAGTCAATGTGCCGCCCACTTATAATCTACTTCTCGGGAGACCATGGATCCACAACACAAACGCAGTACCGTCTACTCTGCATCAGTGCATCAAGTGGTCAAAAGGTGGTATGATCACGACAGTCTTGGGCGAGGATCCGGAGCAGAGGCTAGCACAGCCCATGGTTCCCAGACCCTCTTTCACTACTGATATCCCTAGCATTAGAGGGATTGAAGAGGTCAGCTTTGAAGAGAATTCAGGAATAATACAGACGGCAGAGCAACCCGAGCATACGGTGGCTACGACCCGATGGGGAGGTCCATAGTTCTTCAAGATTGGGGGACGAATTGATTACAGCACACTTAAGGGTCATCCTCTATTCTCCCAATTTATGAAGGCTAAAAAGGGATTCGATTTACTAGTAAATCATGGCTACCAGCTTTTCCAAGGCTTAGGCAAAAATGAAGATAGTCGTCTTGAACCAGTGATTCCTCAGCACTGCCCTAAAAGGGCCGAATTGGGCTTTAATGGCCGAAGATCTCAGAAAGGGACTGTTTTCATTAAGGGAGCGCATTAGAAGAATTCCTTTGTCTTTCCTTTTCTATTCTTTTGTCGGGATGATATCCCATTTCATTTTCATCATTGTCATTTTGATTAATTCTATCTTTCAATAAAGTTGCCAGTTTTCTTTGTCTATCTTGGTGCCATTTGTCTCTTTACTCCTCAGTATTAAATCTTCACAAAATTGAAATCATTTTGCTCTTTTATCTTTCCAATTATTTTCAATAAAAGCAATTTATTTCATGATGAGCAATTTTCCTAAATCAATTTATCCTCCAATTTTCAGAATGTCTTCCCGATCTATCAAGAAGCTCGTCTTTAATCCAAAAGCTTGTTCGAAATCAGCAATAATTCACCAGGTCAGAATAAGAACAGAATGTAGTCAAATTGCAAAGCAGTCAGAAGAATCCGCAGAGTTTGATTCAGCTCTTCAGGAACTGCCAGAATTTGCATCGGTTCAAAAACAAGATGAGCCATCATCCTTAGTTCAAGACCCGACTGAGGATATCAATATCGGATCAGAAGACGATCCTAGAATTCTCAAGATTGGCAGTGGTTTGAGCCCAGGAGAGAAAGAAAGGCTCACTAATTTCCTCAAGCAGCATGAAGAAGTATTCGCATGGACTTATGAGGATATGCCAGGTTTAGATCCAAAATTGGTGGAACATCGCCTCGTTTTGAAGCCTGAGGCGAAACCAGTCAAGCAGAAGTTGAGAAAAATGGATCCTCGAATCGAGCAACAGGTCAAGGAAGGACTTGAGGATCTGCTTAAAGCAGGATTCATACGAGCAATTGATTACCCGGATTGGTTGGCGAATATCGTAGTAGTTTCTAAGAAGAATGGGAAAGTGCGAATCTGTATCGACTTCCGTGATCTCAATAAAGCCACTCCAAAGGATGACTATCCGCTCCCAAACATTGATCTCCTAGTCGATAGCACAGCCGGGCATGCTATGTTCTCCTTTATGGATGGATACTCCGGATATAATCAAATCAAGTTGGCCGCTCGTGACCAATCCAAAACATCCTTTACCACGCCATGGGGCACTTTCTGTTACACGGTTATGCCTTTTGGGCTTAAGAATGCTGGCGCCACTTATCAGCGCGCTATGGCCGTTATTTTTCATGATCAGATGCATAAGACTATGGATGCATATGTCGATGATATTCTGGTGAAATCCAAAGAAGAGGAAGATCACATCGAAGCTCTCAATCAAGTCTTCAAGTGACTCATTCTTTACAAGCTAAGACTCAATCCACAAAAATGTGTCTTTGGAGTCGAATCAGGCAAGTTGCTAGGCTTCTTGGTCAGCAAGAAGGGGATAGAAATGGATCCCGATAAGGCCAAAGCTATCATTGGCATGCCGCCCCGACTAATCTCAAAGAATTGTGTAGCCTTCAAGGACGCATGCAATCAATTCGGCAATTCATTTCTAATTTGGCCATGAGATGTGAGCCTTTCAATCATTTGCTCAGAAAAGGAGTGAGGTTCGAATGGGGACCAGAGTGTCAACAGTCGTTCGAACGCATCAAGAAATATCTTCTCAATCCTCCTGTTTTAAAGCCACCAGAATTAGGGAAACCCCTATTGCTATACATTTCAGTTAATCAAGTTGCTTGCGGCGGATTCTTGGCGTAATACAAAGAAGGCAGTTTGATAGAACATGCCATTTACTATGTGAGCAAGACCTTTATTGATTATGAGAAGAAATACTCTCAGATAGAGAAGACATGCCTAGCTCTGGTATGGATGTGTCAGAAATTGAGACATTATCTATTGGTGTCTGAAGTCAAGATTCTATCTAAATTAAATCCTCTCAAGTACGTTCTTGAACAACCATTTCTCAGCGGATGAATCGCCAAATGGCAAGTCCTATTAATGCAATGCGACTTGGAATATGTCTCTCAGCAATCTATCAAAGGCCAAGTAATTGCAGACCAATTAGCAGATTTTCCTCTAGCAGAGGATGATTTCCCCGATGAGCGGATCTGCAATATTCAACAATCCCCAATTTGGTAACAAGAATATGGCAGGCATAGGAATCAGAATTCTGCTAATTACACCAGAGAAGGAGATGATTCCCTTTTCTCTTAAACTGGATTTTCAGTGCACTCATAATATGGCCGAGTATGAAGCTTTGATACAAGGTCTGAAAATTCTACAGGACTTCAATGTCAAAAGAGTGCATGCTTATGGCGATTCTTTGTTAATCGTCAATCAAGTTCTGGCCGAATGGCAAGTGAAAGATCAGAAATTACTTCCTTACCAGAAGATTGTCTCAGCTCTTGCCAACAAATTCGAAGAATTCCAACTTTTTCATATCAAGAGAGATTTCAATCAAGTTGCAGACAGTTTAGCTAATCTGGGATCCATCATGTCTTTCAGGAGTGGAGAATCTTGTCGCTCATTTGAAATTGGCAGACTTGATCAACCCGCTTTCGTCCCAGTAGAGCAGATAAACCAGGCTGAGCAGAAGAAGAAGCCTTGGTATCATGATATCAAGAATTTCATTAAAACTGGCGAATTTCCTCCAGAATTATCAAAGAGAGAGCAGCGAGCAATTCAACGCATGTCTGCTCGATATTTTATTCTTGCTGACGTCCTTTATCATAGTGGATTCAGTTCTGAGTATTCCAGATGTTTGGACGAAGAAGAAGCCAAAGAAGTTGTGCAAGAAGCACATGAAGGCATTTGCGGTGGTCATGTTGGCTATCAGACTCTCATCAAACAAATCATCCGAGCAGGATATTATTGGAAAACTATGCAACAAGATTGCTATCGTTTTGTAAAGAAGTGCGTTCAATGTCAGATGCATGTGCCTTCCATTCATGCGCCAGCGACATACTTGCAATATGTCGTCTCGCCATGGCCATTTTCCATGTGGGCTTTCGATGTTGTAGGCCCCATCACTCTATCAGCCTCCAATGGTCATAAATATTTTCTTGCCGCAACAGAATACTTTACTAAATGGGTAGAAGCAATCACTCTACGCACAGTAGAAGGTTGACACATGGTTTCTTTCATCCATAAGAATATCCTTTGCCGTTTCGGTATACCACATGATATTGTGTCGGATAATGGCAGTCATTTCAAGAATGAGAGAATGAGGACATTCTGCTCAAAGTTCAAAATTCATCATCATTTTTCCGCTCCTTATTATCCTCAAGGGAATGGTCAGGCAGAGGCCACCAACAAGATTCTGATTCGAATCCTGGAGCGAACTTTAGAAACGGGCCGTGACTGGCATGAAAAAATTCATGATGCATTATGGGCATACAGAACCACCATTCGAACTCCAACAAATGCTACTCCGTCAGAACTTGTCTACGGAACTGAAGTAGTACTGCCTCTACATGTTCAGAAACCTGCTCTGAAATTTGCATCACTTCTAGAATTACCTCTTGATCAGTATCAGCAATAGCGACTGGTACAACTTGATTTGCTCGATGAAAGAAGGCTCAGAGCAGCAGAGCATGCTCAATCCTATCGCCAGAGGATAGCCCGACAATATGCAAAATCTGTCATTGAGAGAAAATTTCGAGTCAATGATCTAGTGCTCAGATCAACAGCTTATCTCAGGCACCGCCCCGGTGGCAAATGGTCGCCAAATTGGGAAGGTCCTTATGTTGTCAAAGAGGCACTACCTCGCAATTCATATCGGCTCATCAATGCTGATGGAATAGAATTACCAGATCCCATCAATGCTCGACATTTGAAAAAATTCTATACTTGAACAATTTCCTATTCTTTGTAATTCTTCCAAATTTTCTTCAATAATAATCAAAATTCTTTTTCCCAGTTACACTGGGGCATTTTAAAATTTTGTTTTTATCTACAAATATCCTGTATGCAGGCAGGATAAACAAATCTCTCATTTCACGCACTTGTGCATTCATGTGCATCAATTTGCATTCATTTGCATACAATCGCATTAATAACGATCTGGTCAGTATTGAGATTTCAACTATCAATCCCATCACAATTCCTAACGATTCAAGATTGAAAGACAATCACCAGAACTGAACCAAAATCCAGTATCCAAACTGGTACATTTTTAAAACCGGTATGCATACCGGTATCCTTTCAAAATCAAGCACTCGTGTTAGTGTTCCACTGAATGGTCATGTCAGTCGACCTCTTGAGTTCAGTCTTCGTGCTGATTACTCATCCAATTCCCAAATTTCTAATTTCTAATTTCCAATTTCCAAATATCAATTTCCAAAATTCCAAATTTCTAATTTCCAATTTCCAAATATCAATTTCCAAATTCCAAAATTCCCAATTTCTAATTTCCAATTTCCAAATATCAATTTCCAAAATTCCAAATTTCTAATTTCCAATTTCCAAATATCAATTTCCAAATTCCAAAATTCCCAATTTCTAATTTCCAATTTCCAAATATCAATTTCCAAAATCCCAAATTTCTAATTTCCAATTTCCAAATATCAATTTCCAAATTCCAAAATTCTAATTTCCAATTTCCAAATATCAATTTCCAAATTCCAAAATTCCCAATTTCTAATTTCCAATTTCCAAATATCAATTTCCAAATTTCCAAATATCAATTTCCAAATTCCAAAATTCCCAATTTCTAATTTCCAATTTCCGAATATCAAATTCCAAACTTCCAATTTCTAATTTCAAATAGCAAAATTCCAATTTCAAAAATTCAAAATTCAAAATTCCAAATTTCGACCTTTTGGTCACCCAATACCCAATTCAAAAAAAAAAAAATTTCTCTTGCGAGAGACCCTTTGTATAGGGAGAGTTCGAGGGAGCTCGCTCTTTTCGCATGCTATCCAATTCGTTCACTTAGCCCCTTTTCAGTGAGAGTTTGAAGGGACTCGTGTCTTTGTGAACCGTTTGCAAAACAAAATTCCAAATTTCACACAAGGAACCCTTTTTATAGGGAGAGACTCGACGGAGACTTGCTTTCCTTGTGGCCCCATAATTTCAAACTAGGCCATTTCATCATGAAGGACCCTCTTTTCAGGGAGAGTGTGATGAACTCGTTCCTTCATGACCAATTTACCAACCTCACCAATTCCGGCCCCCTTTCTATAAGAGAAGCCTAATGTTAGGAAGTTTTGACGAAAGCTTAATTTCTCTTAGAAAATTCGTTTTGCAAACACCTCCTCTTTAGGGAAGAGAGGAGTAATTCCCAATTCTAATTTCTGAATCCTCTCCTTTGGGGAAAGGAGAAGAGAATTTTTGTCATGGATGTGTTGCGTCGTGCTTCAAATGCTCGCTTTCACAAAAGGATTTCAAGAAAGTTTTGCCAATTTGTCATTAAATATTTGTTGATTTCAAAAATCTTTATTGCACAAAATTATTACTTCAGAATACCTCCACTATTACTTCCGAAAGGGCAATGCTTTCACGAAAAAGGATTCAAAGTTCAAAATCTTTTTATTGGCCAACCAAAAGGATGAAGAATAAATCCGCGATATGGCCAACAAAGAGAATTCAATGTTGTTGCAAAGCCATGAGTGATTGATATTGATCGCAGTCAATGGCACATTTTTAAAGACCATTCTTGAAAAATAAAGCAGTCGAAATATCCTGGGTGATACAGAAAAATCCACTCAATTTTCATATCTCCTCAATCACCTAAGCTGCAATTAAATATCTGCAAAAGGGATCTCTCAATTGTTGTCAAGATGAAGGCGAATTAAGCGAGTCGACCCCCGGGGCCAAAGAAGATTTGGATCATCTCCAAGATGACGGAGTTTGTGACGGATCCTTCTAGGGAAAGTTCAGATCACTGTCGAGATGAAGGCGAGTGTGATGAGCCTATCGACAAACCCTAAAAGATATTTAATTTCTGTTATCATCAAGAGATTCCCAACCAATGAGCCAATAATCATCATGATAACCCCTGAGAGAAAAGAAGGATCAGAACATCTCTGAGATGAAGGAGTTTGTGATGTACCCTTCCAAAAAAAAAGAAAAAGAGAGAGACGAGTCAGGACATCTCCAAAATGAAGGAGGATGTAATTCCCGAAAAATCCAAGAGAGCTCCAATCTGCTAAAAAAAGAGTGCAGAAAGATCATCATGAGAAAAGAATCCCAGGATATCAGGCTGCCAAATCTATCAAGAATCTTCTTTAATTTTGTGAAATTCTTTTATCAATATTCTTTCACCAATAGCTCTCGTAATATCAAAAATACTTTCTTTTCCGTCCATATCAAGGAAATTGATAGCTTCTTTGAAAGAAAGCCAATCGCAAGCAATTTGAATTCGAATCTTGATTCTACGGAGTTAAGCTCAGTCAGAGATAATACTTCAGGTAGAAAAAAGGGAATACTTTCAAAACAATGTACATCATTTTCAATTATTTTGAATCAACAACAATTTTCAACATTCTGACAATATTTTCTAGTTATCCTGGCATGAAGCGAGAGCTTGGGGTTCATCTTTGGCGCATCCTGACACCATCCCTTTTTAGGACTTGATAACGAGAGTTTTCAAGATTTCTTCCCTTCTTCGGTATAATCTGAGCGCACGGGCTCTCAGATTCGCACACTTCCCTGTGACCCCACTGTCCCACCATAGACAATCCAATTTCGGCTTGAGGTTAAGCCACCAATTCCAGCAAAAGGCAATTTCAAAAGTTAATTAGTCTCAGCAATGAGACGCCCAAAATCAATCCCTTTTCAAACTTTAGGGACCCCAATTTTCTTCCTTTTGCAAAACCCCTATCGAATTCCTTGTGCGGAAATCCGAAGGTTCCATCACGGTCTCTTTTTTTGAGGGTTCCGTCCATTTTCTGCCCAATCAGGTTAAGGGTACAAACCTGAGCCTCACGTGATGAGGTATTTCATTTCCCAATCAGGTTAAAGGTTAAGCCTGAGCTTCGTTCCATACGAGGTATTTCCCGTCCCATCCAGGTTAAGGGCAAAACCTGAATCTCATTTCTTTTTGAAGTAAAATTTTCTCCTTATTCTCCATTTCATATCTACCATCATCACTTGAACTAATTCTTTCGTATCCAGTCAGATTCATCTAACTGGGGCATTTTTTTTATGGTTCAAATTTGGTATGTTTTCTTTGCCACTAAGCTCGGCTTCTAACCGGCTTAGCAGCAAATAGGGGCATCTGTAAACACCCCAAATTTTCACCCTCATCCAATGTTTGTCCATTTCATGTGTCATTGCATATCATTGCATGTATTCTGCATATCATTCCATCGCATTGCATAGCATTGCATGTCATTGCATTTCATTTTCGAGATCCATCACTCCTATTTCAAAACATTCAATCCAGATTTGAATTTTAAAGCTTTTATTTCAAAATCAATTTCAAAACCTGGGTTTTTATTCAACACTCTGTCATTTTCCAACCCCAGGACTTTATATTTCGAAATATTTTCTCAAGGAAACAATCTGGATTCATTTCAAATTCAAATTTTAATCGATTTCAATTCACAGATGAGACCCATTGAGGTGGTGTCACTTCTGAATTCCTCTATTCATCAAATTTCTTAAATTTTTGAAAGTTTCAGTCCGATCAGGACTCTATCTCAGAGTCCTAATCCGGTCAGAAGTCTGTTTTGAAGTCTGTTTTACTTCCATTTTCAATCTTTTCCGTTTGCTTTCGAAATTTAGGTCATTTTACAGAGTCCAGTTAGTTCAAAACTCTATTTTAGAGTTCGGTCGAGTTAGGAGTCAAACCCTGACTGTGTTTTCTGACTTATTTCATCATTTCTTGGTAAAATCTTTCAAAAAATTTTACATTTGAATTCTAAAATTTAAAATCTCAGAGTCCTAAGAGTTCAGGACTCTAACTCAGAGTTTCAGTTCGCTTGAGACCCTATTTTCAAAGATCTTGAATTTTAAATGTTGATTTTAACCCTTTTTCAAAGCCATTTTCAGTGTTTATTTCAAAATTTACAAAACTCGATGTGGGCCCACTCAGTTGGCACCATATCCAGAGGAATTCTAATTCAGTTAGAACCCTATGCCATTTCAAAAATTCTAATTTTAAGATTACTTTTGAAAATCCTTTTGAAAACTCCTTCAATTTCAAGTTTTAAAATCATCTTTTTGTAAAAACTCAAGTAGGGCCCACTCGGGGTGGCGCCATATTCGAGTAAGTCAGGGCTAGACTAGGGTTAGTCAGTGTCTTGGTTAGTGTTAGAGGTTTAGAAGAGTCAAAATTCATTTTAAAAACTCATTTTGAAGTTTAGTTTTTAAAACTAGTGTTTTTAAAGGTTTTTAAAAGGTGTTTTAAAATTCAAATGTTAAAAATGCCAAGTGGCATTACATTTGGAGATTTTTTAGGAGAGTCTAGGGGTTAATTAGGTATTAAATAGGATAATTTAGGCTAGGGGTAGGATAGTCTTTACACCCCAAAATCGCCCCCCTTAGAGAGTCCAAAAATTTTAGAAAACTTGATTTTTTAACCTAAACAAATTTTCTTTATAAAGAGGCCCCATGGGGGATGATTTTTCCAGCCACCTCCTATTGGATTCTTGGAGCTTCTCTCTTCTCTCCAGCCTTCCTCCATTGCTGCAACTCCAAGGTAAATAATTTCTTCAATTTTTAATATTTTATTTAGTGTTTTTAATGATTTAAACCTAGATCTAGGCTTGGACACCCCTCCTTATGAAGATCCAACCATGGTTTAACCTCAAGAACCATCAAGAATCAGCAAGAACGATCCAAGAAGGTGATCTAACCCTGTTTTATGTGATTCACAGGGATTTTAATCCATTAGAATTGATTTTAATATGATTCTTTACATTATTAGCCAATAAAATATATGATTTACTCTTTTAATGGGTTAAATCTATGTTTTAAAGGTGATATCAAATTTCAGCCATTGATTCCCTATTTTTATTTTATTTTCATGGTTTATTCATGTTTGTTTTACGTTCTATAGCATAGAAATAATTTTTATTTACTGTTTTATGGTTTATTTTATTGATTTACATTAGTTAATGCATGGTTTTTCAAGTTTCTTAAATTTCTGTGTGTTTTAGGTTTAGAACAGTAAAGATAATGTTATTTCAGATTGAAGTACTCATTGTTTATTTCTGATTTTTTTATATGTGATGCATGCATGAGTTATTGAGTTACTGTAGAAAAATCAGAGGTTTTGGATCTCGGGAACTCTGTCAAAAAAAATCAGACATCAAACCTGGTTTTTAAAGCTTTAAAATCGTGGTTAAAATCAAGAAGGTAACTTGCTGTGATGATATTTCTCTCATCTTATATCTGATTTTAGATATGTAAAATGCTATGGATTCACATTGAGTAGATATGTCTGCTGTGAAATTTGCGGATTTTTTTATCACTATTTAGTATTTTTTCCCTTTCAAAGAATCTGTTTTTAAATTTAAAATTCGTTAGGGTTTACCAAAACCCTAATCATACTTGTGTTAGTCATAAATCCCAAACCACAGATCCGATTCATGATCTGTAAAAAATGAGTATTGTTATTTTTCTGTCTAATGTTCACCACTAAAATTTCAGAGATTTTTGTTTAGGATTGCTATTTATGTCTGTATTTTCAATCTGAAGTAGCCATTTTAATCCCTGTTAAAAGTGATATATTTTATCTCAGATTGCCGGAAGGGTTTCTCCCTAACCGGAGATGCTTTTTCCGATCTGTAAATTGGGAAATCTCTGTTTTTCTTCTTAGTTAGTCTCTGTAAAATTTCATGGATTTTCATAGAGATTTGACCCCTGGTTCAGGTCTTGGACTGAGACTGGTTGGTGAATTAGGTCAAAAATAGCATATTTTTAGGGTTTAATGCAATTTTTGGATTAATTCAATGTCAAAAAATTATTTTTATAATTCCAATTCGACATTAGGGCTATAACAAGTGCAGGTACCAATTTTGAGGATTTTTGGAATCTGATTGATGGCTGAATTAAGCAAATTGCAAAACCGGGTTCCTGAAAGATCCAAAAACACTGCTAAAATCAGAATTTTTGTGATATTATTGGATTTTCGTGCATAAGCATATATTTTTAGGGTTTAATCATGTTCATAATCATATTAGGATGCTTTAGGTTTAATTTGATGCTCATTTGATTTCATTTAGTGCATAAAACCTAAGTTTCTACCAAAATCTATTTTAGAAAACCCTGATTTCAAGGCCATAGTCTTGCTATCGGGGGCAATTTAGTTATTTGACCTCAATTTCGAAATCCTTAACCCTAATTTCCATATTTTTAATCATGTCACATCATATTTAGCTTAGCTTATTCCATTCAAATTTCAAAACTTGCATTTTATCCAAATATCTTTCTAAAAAACCCTAATTTCAAGGCCATAGTCTTGTTATTAGGGGTATTTTGGTCATTTGGACCCCAATTTCGAAATTTCATATCTTATCTTCCTTATTTATTCCATTTTATTTCATACTTTATCATTTTTATTTAAGGGAATCAAGGAAAAGGCTTATATGTAGCAAAATCCAGTAATTTCTAGATATTACTGGATAAATCTAGAAAAGCCAACATATTTTCATTAACCAAGTTTTCTAGTTTTGCAGGTACATTGAAGACTTTATTTTTCATGTATTTCAATTTCAATAGTGATGTAATTTGTAATTAAACTTTGGAATAAGAATTTACATTTCCTGCTTAGCTTAGGTTGCATTGCATATAGTTTATTTTTATAATTTTAATGTGTGATGGATGATGATTCATGCATATTTTTACAAATTCACCATGGTCTACACGAATGGCACATGCACTAGCTTATATGAAGTTTATAAACTTGGTGGAATTTGTATTTATGGCCATAGTCAGAATACCAATGATACTCAGATTTATAATCTTCACATTAGCCACATTCAGCCTACACTCTTAGGCTAACTTCAAAAATGCACTGCATTTCTCAAAAATACAAAAAGTATTTCTCAATTCCTCAAATCCATATTCATTCATTTCATGCATTTGCCAATTCCAATTCAAATCTCAATTCAAAGAAGTTCATTTCCTCAAAATCTCCCAAGTCTTATAGCAAAATCGATTTTCCCAAAAGCATTGAATTTCAAAGAATATTTCAAGTGTTTCTCAAGTTCATAAACTCAATTTTCCAAAGTTATGCAGTCAATTTCAAAGTTTGAAGTTAGAATTTTTCTAAGTCTTATTCAAAAGAATATGGATTTGCCAATGATATTTCAAGTATTTCCCAAGTCCCAAATTCAAATTTTCTAAGTTAGAATTTCAATTTCCAAGTTTGAATTCAGAGAAACCAAGTCTCTCAGAATCGATTTTCACAAAATGTCAAGGATTCCTCAAAATCGATTTTATTTCTCTCAGAAGTATATTTCAAATCCCAATTCACGATTTTCCAAGATTTACATTTTCTAAATATTTCAATCATTCAAAGCAAACATTATATTTTCAAAATGAGCATTTTCTGAAAATTCATAGCACATGCCTGATTCTATGTGCATTTAGAAATTAGAATATGATTTAGACAAGTTGAATAGAGTAGAGCATAAGATTGATCCTTGGTTCAATTACCCCTGTTAAAGGTGGCATGAACGGTTGAACCTCGTACCGACAGGCGAGCCCCATTCTACGGAATTTTTCCGCATTTTTAAAACAGAGGCGAGTTATTTTCAAAATCTTTTTCAAAGGTCAGTTTGATTTGCAAAAGGTTAAAAATTTTGCGATGATAACAATTTTGCCTTTATTTTCAAAAATTCACAATGGTGAAACACGAATGGCACATACACCATTTCGTAAGAGGTAATGGATCCTAAGTCGATGATCCACATCAATGGCCATAGTCAGGGTGTGGACAAAACTTAGAATTTTTATCTTTTACGAAATAACACTAGATCCACACTGGATCCATTTTCAAAATTCATCATATTTCCTTAAATATTTTTTCCTTTTATTAGAATTTAACTTAAAATTGACTCAAAATATATACCAATGGCCATAGTCAGGGTATATTGAGAGTTAATTTCATTTTAAATTCTATAAAAGCACCAAATGTACTTTATTCTTCTCTTGAATTTAAATATAGGACCATAGTCAAGGATGTATTATATCTTCAATCTTGTTTTAATTCATTTAAAAAATGGAATAACTTTTCAAAATCCAATTTCAAAAAAATTTAAATTCATTCATCATTTAGATAGAATTGCATCATATTTTTAAATTCTTTTTCATAAATCCAAGAAATTCTTTCCTTCATTTCTCAGATCAAATCCTATTTATAAAATCAAATTCAACTTTATTTCTCAAAAGGATTCAAGAATTCAATTTCAAGGTCCCATTTGACTTTGAAACTTCAGAATCATCTTGTATTTCAAATTCCAAATTCTATCTTAAATTCAAAATCCAATTTAACTTTGAAATTCATTTGTATGTTCAAGATTCAATTTCTAAAATTCGTTTTCCAAGTTCAATTTAAACTTGGAAGTTCTTAATTCATCTTCTGAATTTAACTCCAAACCCATGTCAGGATCCAGGGTTCAACACTCATATTGGATCTCTGACCTCAGATCCAATTTCCTTATAGGATCCAGAATCCAATTTCACCTTGGATCTCAAACTTCAGATCCAAACTCTATGTTAGGATCCAGAATCCAACTCTACTTTGGATCTTAGATTTCAGATCTAAATCCATTCTAGGATCCAGAAACCAATTCTACATTTGGATCTCAGACTTCAGATCCAAATTCATTCTAGGATCCAGAATCTAATTCTACTTTGGATCTTAGATTTCAGATCTAAATCCATTCTAGGATCCAAAAACCAATTCTACATTTGGATCTCAGACTTCAGATCCAAATTCATTCTAGGATCCAGAACCCAACTCTACATTCGGATCTCAGACTTCAGATCCACTCCATTTTTAGGACCTAGAACCCAAGTCTCGGATCCCATTCTGTTTAGGATCCGGAATCCAATTCTAGATTTCAGTTCCATTTCAGATCTAATATGAATCTCTTCCATTTCTATTCTTAAATACCATTTGATTATCTCAGATCCATTCTAAATTTCAAAACCTCAAATTCAATTCCATCTCAAGTATTCATTTCCTTTCCTAAATTCAAGTTCAAATTCAAAGTCCATTTCTGGCATTAAAGCTTTATTTTCCTTCATTTCAAAGCTTCAAATCATTCTCAAGATTCATTCTTCAAATCTGATTTTACTTCAAAGAATTTAGAACTTCTCTGATCTAACTCAAAGTTCTAAGTTAGATCCAACCATTTCTTCACTTCATTATCAAGATCATCTCAGAAATACTTGGAAATTTTTTGAAGACATCTTTTTAAAGAACATACACCCTTGCATTACACAAGCATGATTCTTTGTGCATTTAGATCTTTAGGATAAATTCTTAGATGATATTTAGGCAAAGCAAAAGGCATAGATTCGATCCTTGGTTCGATTACCCCTGGTAAAGGCGCCAGGAACGGTCGAACCTTGTACCGACGAGCGAATCTCGTCTCTCCATTTTTCCCGATACATTTTCAAAATGGAGGTGAGTTAAATTTCTAAATATTTTCAAATTAAGGTCAAGTGAGACCGCGCAAAAGAGTCCCTCTTCTCTTTTTCTTTCTTTCTTTTCTCTTCTCTTTCTCTTTTCTTTCTTTTATTCTTCTCCCCTCAAAAAGGAGGAAAATAGAGGTTGGAAAAGAAAAAGAAAAGGAAAAGAGAGAAACCACAAGAGAGGAAAAATTTTGCGATGATCCTAGGTTTTGGCGACCGAGATGGGACTCGTCTTCGTCCGGTTGAATCTATGCCTTTGCTTTGCTTTATATAATCTAAGTCTTTATTCTAACATATGTCAGCTATATTTTCCATGCAAACCTTAGGATCCTAGTCTCTGTCCTAAGCTGACATTATTTGCATATAGGATCTAAGTATGGTTTGGTAGGACCATATTGAGGAGATTATTCCATGTTCACATTAGATATAGGTCTGAAATACAACTCTCCTCAATTCTAGGGATTGAATGCAAACAATATATGCAAGTGTATGCTTCTTCTTATTTAAATCTATCTCTTTAGGACTTGCATTAGAGCCTTCTGATTTTTATTTGCATGTTGATCATATTTTGAAAACATTCCTACCTATATTGTCTCGGTCTTTACATTGCTGGGTTGTCTCACTGAACCATAGTTCGGGAGAGAGCCTCACAACTGGACCACTTATTTGGGTTCGCGCCCCCTACCACGTACCTAAGGGCCATAGTTCGAGGTATATCGGTAGGTGCTCAAGGATGTTGGGAAGCCCTTACCTTAGAACCAAAGAGTATTTTCTATGCCACGTACTTTGAGCTTTGGTTTGAGTAGATCGACATACCTTGATTGGAATCAGATGATCTGAACCATAGAGTTAGGATTAAGGTCCTACAAGCTATTTTAAATATTGCATTTAGAGTCAGCCTTTAGGGAGTACTGTGTGCGCATCCTTGTTTGTGCAGCTATGATTGTGTAATATTTCCTTGTATTCTCTTATATATATCTGACTTTCCTCAAAACCCTGGGTGTACTATTCAAAATTTCCCTCTATTTTTGAAAACCCCAGATGCATATCTTCCCTTTTCTTATATTCTTTTCTCTTTTGTATGTCAAATTTTTTTTTTCTTAAAAACCCTGGAAAGTCTTTTTCAAGTCCCTTGTTCTTTCCAAAATATTCCAGGATATTATATTTGTCCTCTTCTTTCATCAAAAGTCTATCCGTAAGTCCTGCATTCTATCTGACTCTTTTTCCCCTTCTTGTCTTAGTATCATTCCAATGGCATCTGAATCTCCCGATGCTATCTTTCCCTGGGATCATATCTTTTATCAAATAAGGGATGGAACCCCAGATCATTGGGTCATCCAGTCTCGTACCTTCTTCCCTCGGTGGTACTATTCTTGGTTCACCGCCTTCTCGCGTATGTTCCCAGACCACTTGGATGATTGTGGATTGGAGATGGCATCGACAGTTGGCAAGCGAACCATCAACGGCAGTCTAATTCAAGCTATGGCAGAACGATGGAATCCGCGTACCTGCACGTTTTGGTTTCTTTGGGGAGAGATGACTTTACTAATGGATGAGTTTAGTGACATCATGGGATTGTCAGAGCCAGCTGGTCAGCCAGACGACCCGGTCAAGCAGCAGTTCTTGATCAATGTCAAAGGGATAGATGTTCGAGAAGCATTGGCCAGAGCCACAGGGAGCAGATCCTGGCCTCTCACAGAGATCAACGAAAGTCAGTTCATCGATCTGTTCGAACTTTATCATAAGTATGGAGCCTATGAAGAAGTCGATACCTTGTCTCGAGCAGCGAAAGAAAGAATTCAGCACGCCATGGTCCTATGCACAGTGGGATTGCCGTTCTTTCAGGATGGTCAGAATTTCATCGATGTTAGAGTCGCCCAACTCTTTCGAAGGTGGGGAAGCAAGCAGACCCGTCAGCTTTCGGTGTCCATGGCAGCTCTAGCTTTTCTCTATAGAGGCCTAGCTCGTTTTGCCCTCGGAGAAACTATTTTAGTGGAAGGATGCACGTATGCCTTGCAGTCGTGGTTCCTGCGACATGTGCCATCAAAAGCCAGTTCTTTCAGGTTCAGCAGTAAGCAACCAAAGTCAGTCATTCAGTGTCGAGCTTTGATCGAGAAACTACATCAGAAGGAGATCGTTTGGGACTTCTTCGACAGAAGAGCGACCGTTCCCCGCTATACCTATGCTCGTGACAAGCGCTACAAATTGCTCGGCCCTTTCTTCTGCATCGACTATTAGCCAGAGAGATGTCTCCGACAGTTCTCGCAGCGGCAGATTCGTGTCAACACCCGCTCCCTGACAGGTCGCATGATAGAGTTCGATCTACGGTTAGATCAGTGGTCTGGAGCATAACACGTCGCCAAATACACTTGGGACTCTTTCATTCCTTTGTCTATATTTCCTGGTCCTAATGTATCATCAGAGTATTGAGAATGGTGGCAAACTGTCTGCCCACCTTCGCTTTGTATTTAAATTTTGTCTTCAATAAAAATGCAACTTTTTTCCTTATAAAAAACCTTTTATGGCCAAATTATTTTATATGGTTACAATCCTCATGACGACCTCATCCCCAGTGATGAGACCTCTTCCTTATGTTTTGATCTTCGATTATCTCTCATCACGATGGACGACCTCGCCTAGGTCATAAGGCGCATTTTGTTGCCGCAAAATGGCAACACAATTATCGCAAAATTTGTGATGACCCAATCCCTGGTGATGGGATAACTTGCCTAAATTGTCTATCAATTCCTTCTTTCATGTCTTCTTCTCTCAAAAAGTCGCATTTTCAAAAGTTCCTTTAGGCTCTAACCATTTGTCTATTTTAACAGAAATCATCTGGCATTGTCAAAAAAATGGTGCAAACCAGAGCTGGAAAAGAAACCGCCCCTCAGCACAGCGACAGCGAGGTCAAGCCAGTCAGCTCTCCTAAGACAGTTAGGGGGCAGAATCAGAATCCGGCCGATGATATAGACCTCGCCATGTACAACCTGTTCAAAAGAATGATGACCAAAATGATGTCAGAACAGGCTAAGGCCAGCCAAAAGGAGGTTGCTCCGAAAAGCAAGCCAAAGAAGAAGGTTGTAAAGAAACCAATCAGGGTTATCAGAAATAAAGCACAACCTGACACCACTTCTGAAGAAACAGAATCAGCTGAAGAAGAATCAGAAGAAGAAGAGCAATTTGTTTACCATCAGAATTCTCTGCCACAGCTTGTAAAAACTGCTGCAGAGCCCGAGTCAATAAACAAGCCCATTCCAGCTAATGATCCAATGCAAGAGCAGATGAAAGAAATGAATCGGGCTCTCAAGGATATTCAGGCCAAAAGCAAAGGCAAGCAAACCTACTCCGGTAAAGATTTTTACCATGGCCTGGACGGGGATGACAATCTGAAAAATCTCCCTCGCAAGTTCCTTAAATTTGACGGAACGAGCAACCCTAAGGCTCATTTGGCCACTTTCTATGCCGAATGCGGCCGTTTCAGGAAAGATAATTGAACGTTGTTCATTTGCTTTCCGCACAACCTAGAGGGGGTAGCGACCAGGTAGTACGCAGACCACATTAATCCTATCGAACTACGAGAGTTCGATAAAGTTGTCAACCTGTTCATTGAGCGCTTCATGTTCAATGTTGAAGCCTCACCAACCCTCAATCATCTGTATAATTTAAAACAGATGGAGAATGAGAAAGCCAGTGAATTCATCCACAGGTGGAGAAGCACCTGTAACAGAATGAAGGTTCCCATCCTCTTAACACCCCAAATTTTCCACATCCATTCTCAAACAACCCCCCTCGTGCAGTGCCAACCTTGTTAGGTCAATGTAGGAGTCAAACCCTGAGTCAGTTTCAAAAAATCACCATTTTACCCATTTTCATTAGGAAAATTACCATTTTACCCCTAGGTCATCCCGGACCCCAGTCAGTCGGAGTCAACCAAGCTCATTGGTCAGTTCAAGACAGTTAGAATATCAGTCATCTCAAGCTCATCTGATCTCATAATGAATAAACCATTTCCATTTCTGACCATTCCTGCCAAAATGGGATCATTTCTTCAGAAATGAGCTTATTTCTCACTCAAATCCAAGCCAATTGTCTCTGAGTCAGTCATTCATAGTCAGTCATACTCCCAGAGTCTAACTTGAGCTCACCACGAGTTCGAGTGCTCTAATTTCAGTTCAAAACCATTTCCAAGTGTCTAGGGGCCCATTTTAGTCCATTTTAGCTCTTTCTGCTGAAATTGAGTTGAGTTCAGTTAATTGAGCTAATGTTCAAGCTTTGATTTTAGTTCATATCAGTATTACTGACCTTCGTTCTAGCTCAAACCCAGCTCAGGTTCGTAATTCACTTCGCTCCAGTGATCATTCCGTACCATTTCTCTAGAAATGGCAACTTTTCTTGAAAATTCAATCGGAAAGGTCAGTTGAGTCAGTATCATTGTCAGCTCATTGGAGTTCTAAAACTCTAAAACCCAGCTCAATCTAGCTCATCTCAGTTCAATTCAGCTCAAACCCTAATTTTCAGTGTCACTCTAACCCAGTAGAGTTCAAAAACCATTTCTTCAATCATTTTGCAAATTTTATCAGTTTTTATACTTTTTAAATTGGTACAGCTGCCAATCGGGGTCTAACATCTAAAATTCTTCATTCAGGGTCTGCATTTCGCATGTCATATCTCATCATTTCATATAATTTCTTAGCATTTCATAACATTTCATCACATTTCATTTCATTTTCGAAGTCTAGAACTCTAGTTTTATAAATTTCAATCCAGATTGAGTTTTAAAAGTTTTCAGAAATCAATTTCAAACCTCGGGTTTCCAAAATTGACATTTTCACCCCGGGAGTCTAAATTTGGAAATATTTTCTCAAGAAAAATAATCTGGATTTCTTTCAAAATCAAATTTTACACTGGATTTGCTTCACAATGAGCTATTGAACTTCAGAATCTGAGCTCGTTTCAAAAACTGCCAAAAATAACTCATTTTGTTGGAAGCATTTTCTCGAGAAAAACAATCTGGATTTCTTTCAAAATCAAATTTTACACTGGATTTGCTTCACAATGAGCTATTGAACTTCAGAATCTGAGCTCGTTTCAAAAACTGCCAAAAATAGCTCGTTTTGTTGGAAGCATTTTCTCGAGAAAAACAATCTGGACTTCTTTCAAAATTACATTTTCAAATTCTACATTGGATTTGCTTCGCAACGGGGTATTAAACTTCAAAATCCGAGCTCGTTTCAAAAACTGCCAAAAATAGCTCGTTTCGTCTGATTTTTTTTTGAAAAAAACTATTTTACCCCTCCAATCGTCAAAATGAGTTTCAATAGTGGAATTTAGACCCGCTCTGAGATGGCTCATCCATTTGCATTTTCTTGTTTTAATTTATAAGAAAAGAAAAAATTATCTTTTTCTTTATTTATTTTTTTTGGTTTGTTTTATTTATTTTAATTTTTTTTTTAATTATTTTATTCTTCCTAAGGTGGGACCCACAAGGGGGTCAACCACCCTAGCCCACTCTCCAGCCCCCCTTCTCTTTCCTCTTTCCCTCTCTTTTCTTTCCTCTTTCCCTCTCCTTCTTCCCCTCTTCTTTCCTTTTCTTTCCCTTCCTTCTTTCCCCTTTCTTCCTTACTCCCTTCATATTTCCTCCAAGGTGATATGGCTGAAGCATTCACGTAGAGTCAATAATCAAAGCCATTGCACACTATTAGAAACTTAGGGTTTTATGTGATTAAAACCTAAGTTGTAAAAAAAAGAGAAAGACGGCTGCCTCCCAACTCTTAACGCCTATCTCTCTTTCTTCCGGCTCTCTCTCTTTTTCCCTCTCTCTCATCACCCTATCTTCTCCCATTAGCTTCAGCCATCTTCAACACATCAAGGGGCAGCTGCTTCTTCCTCACACAATTTCATCATCACAGCAAAGGCCACCCTTTGCTCCAGCCGATCCAGTTACTTCCTCTCTTTGGTTGCAGTCATAACCAGCTTCTTCCAAGTAGCTGACTAGTCTCAGCCATCTCCTTCCACCAGTACAGTCACCTGCAGCCTCCAACACCTCTAGTACAGCCACTGCATCCTTCAAGATCTCCAGCAAAAGGAAGCAGTTGCCTGCTTCAGCCCATCTCCTTCAACACCTTCAGCAACAAGCCCTCCTCTCCGATCAAGGTGACAGCCACAACAACAAATCTCCACCTGCTTCAACAGTCCAGCATCTCCACCAAGGTAGCCCTCCTCTCCGATCAAAGTGACAGCCACAGCAACAAGTCTCCTTCAAGGTAAAGTAAGAAATAAAAAAAAAGAAGCAAAAAGAAAAACTCTGTCTCAAGGTGCAATGAAAATTTTTCATATGATGTTTACATAGATCTAACACGAATACAGTTTAAAACTGGATTCACGAGTTTCTTTATGAGGATTGAATGATGTGAAACGGTAGTCGCCCATGTCAACGCTATGCATGTAAGATGATCCATTCGGAAGATGAATCGAATCTCTTATGTCAAAAGCCAACAACAATCAATTTCATATCCCCTTTTTTTTATTTTTTTTATTTATTATTATTTTATGTTATTTTAATCATCATTTTTGTGAAAATCATATGCCTTAGGCGTTTAGCTTAATTAGTTATTGTTTTTTTCTTTTTTTCTTTTATTAGTTTCATTAATACATGTCTATTGCTTTATCATTTTTTTTTAATTCATGTATAGAGTCTAGTTGTTATCTCATGTATGAATCTTCATTGATAAATCCTAAAAATTTTGTATTAGACATTCTTGCGTGTTATTGATATCCTGCAAAAATTCTAGATTGGTTTGAGGTCAGAAATTTCATTTCAAAAGTCAAGAACCGAATCAAGTTTTGAACTCTCCAAAAATTTCAATCTCTGATTTAGCAGAAAATAACCTGCGGATTCATCCTTGTGGAGCATTCGGATTTTCCCCTAAAAATCACAGTGAATTCATGATTGAATTTACTAATGATCTGGAAATGTTTAGGTTTTTCCAAGCAGTTTTGATCTCTGTAAAAAATCAAATTTCTCATACCCCTGGGAAAATATCGATTTTCTTTCGTCAGGGTATAGACAGACCCTAATTCACCAAGTCCACCCAATATGTAATTCGTCTGCAAAAACTTTCAACATGAAAGTTTTTCCTAACATAATGTCCTGTCATTTCCCAAAATTTGAGAATTTTTGGATCTGTTTCATTATTTGTTCCGGATTTTCTCTTTCTGTCTAATAGATTCCAATGTCCAGAAATTCCAGAGATTTAGGTCTCTGATAACAGTGTGGCCGTTTCCAAGCCGTAACCCGAATCCCAATGGTGTCAAAAGATAAAATCTTCTTCTGTTTGTCGGGGACATTTTACCACAATTTCAGCCATTTTCCCATCTGTATGTCATTTTTTCCATATTTTCTACCGAAACCTGTCTGTTTCCTTCATTTACTAGAGTTGCCGGATTCCGATCCGACTTGCCGGCGTTGTACAGCTCCGACCATAGGTCAAAACCAGAAAGTGTAAAAGTAAAAAATCCTTGACCTACTGTCCTCTGTCACCCCATAAAATTTGGGAAAGTTGTATGGAAATTTGATATCCTAAATCCCCTTTAGAATCAATATTTTAGGCAAAAATCATAAAATTTAAGGTTTTTATTTGAATTTTCATATTTAAAAATACAAAAAAAATAGATTTTCGAGCTCCATTCTGTTTTAGGGTTATTTTAGGTGTCCATGCCAAATTTGGTTTAATTCCAAGTTCATTTGCTCCATGTGTTAGTTTATCTTTAAGTTCAGAAGCGAAAATCAGGTTAAATTTGATATTTTATGATATTTTCGCCATTTTTGGGTTTTTATCATGTACATAAGCATTTATAATCATATTAGGGTTAATTTAAATCTCCTTTGCAATTTATATTTTTCAATTTTGCAAAATTTATTTCAGAAAACCCTGGTTTCAAGGCCATAGTCATGTTATCGGGGGTATTTTGGTCATTTTGACCACAATTTCGAATTTTCAAGTTTATTTTCAAAATTTATTCATTATTTCTCATGTTTATATCAAAGGGGGTATGATTATGGGTTTATATCTGAATAATATCCGATAATTTTCAATATTTTCAGATAAATTCAGAAAAACCTATATTTTTGTGCTAACTTTGTTTTCTAGTTTTGCAGGAATATTCAAGAAGAAGACTTAGTCATTTTATTTATTTATTTTATTCAATTCAATGTAAAAATCAATGTAATATTTGGAATAAGAGTTACTTTTCTGCTTAGAATAGGGTTGCATTGCATATAGTTTAATTTATGCAAATTTTAATATGCGATGTATGATTCATGCACATTATTTCAAATTCACTATGATTTACACGAATGGCACGTGCACAAGCTTTTATGGAGTTTATAAACTCGGTGGGATTCGTATTTATGGCCATAGTCAGAATACGAAGAAAACCAAGATTTATGATATTTATATCAGTCACATTCAGCCTACACTCTTAGGCTAACTTCAAAAATGCACTGCATTTCTCAAAGTTTCAAAAGAATTTCTCAATTCCTCAATGAAATTCCCTTTTCAAATTCATATTCATTCATTCATATAATTCAAATTGCATTATTTTCAAATTCATTTTCCAATTTCAATTTAAAAAAAAAATCAGTTTTCTCAAGAATTTCCAAGTCTTTCTCAGGATCTGATTTTCTCAAAATCCTAAGTTTTCAAATGACATTTCAAAGCATTTCCCAGGTTCAAATCAAGATTTTCCTATGTTTTCAAATTCTCAAATTTCAAAATCCCAAGTTTTCAGAAATCGATTTTCTCATATTTTCCAGTTTTCCTGAGAATCCATTTTCCATTTCAAAAATCCTTTTCCAATGAACTTCCCAATTTTCTCAGAATTTTCAAATCCATTTCCTCAGAAAAGCAATTCCAAATTTCAAAATCAATTTTCTAAAGTTCAAATTTTCTTGAGAAATCACTTTCCAATGCAAATTTCTGATTTCCAATGAACTTCAATGATTTTCCCAGGAATTCCATTTTCAAGCATTTTCCAGTCCTTTTCTAAATGCATTTCAATTTTCCAAAGCAAACATCATATTTTCTCAAACTTGCATTTTTCAAAATTCCATAGCACAAGCCTGATTCTTTGTGCATTCTAGGAAAAATAGAGCATAATTTAGATATTTGAGTCAAGTTAAAGCACATAATTGGTCCTTGGTTCAATTACCCCTGGTAAAGGCGCCAAGAACGGTTGAACCTCGTACCGACAGGCGGATCCCATTCCACGGAATTTTCCCGCAAATTTTCAAAACGGAGGCAAGTAATTTTCAAAACCAATTTTAAAACTTTGGTCGAGTTTGACTCGCAAAATTCGCTTCTCTCTCGCAAGGGAGGGGAAAAATTTTGCGATGATAACAGGTTTGGCGACCGAGATGGGACCTGTCTTCGCCTGATCAATTATGTGCATTGACTTAGCTTAATTATCAAAATCGTGCTCTATGAACTGTCAGCTTTTAATTCCTCATATCATGTGAACCTAGGAGCCTAGACTTGAACCTAGCTGACATGGATTGCATGTAGACTAGGCATGGTTTGGTAGGACCATATTGAGGAGAATTATGCATGCTCACTTAGACTTAGGTCTGAAATACAACACTCCTCAATCTAGGAATTGTATGAAAACAATGTTTGCTTCTTCAAAATTTCAAAATTCTATCTCTTTAGGACTTAGAGCACTTTGTTTGTCTGCATGTGATCATATTTCAAAAACCACCCCACCTATGTCTACCCGGTCTTCACGTTGCTGGGCTCTCTTTCAGAACCATAGTTCGGGACAGAGCCTCACAACTGGGCCACTTATTTGGGCTAACTCCCCCCTGCCACGTACCAAGGGCCATAGTCCAACGTATATCGGCAGGCGCTCAAGGATGTTGGGAAAACACAAATCTAGAACCGAAGATGAATTTTTATGCCACGTACATCGAGCCTTGGTTCGAGTATATCGGCATAGCATGATCGGACACAGTTGATCTGAGCGTAGAGTCAAGATTAGAGTCCTAAAGCTCTTTCAAAATTGAAGCATTTAGAGTCAGCTTCTTAGGGATTGTTGTATGTGCACAATTGTTTGTAATTGAATGTATGATATTCATTTTCGCCTTATTTTCTCATATTTTTCTCAATTTTTCCAAAATACCAAACAATTTTCCAAAATACCTCATTTTTCATCTTTTATAAAATATCTCCTTTTTCTCAAAAACCCTGGATGATTTTTTTTCAAATTATCCACCTTTCCTTCAAAACTCCAGGAGATTTTCCATTCTTTCGTTCCTCTGGACTTCGAATTTCCAGCTTTCATTTTATTCTGCCTGCAATTTTCAAAATTCTTGTATTTTTCCAAAGTCTAATTCCAATCTTCTTGTCTTTCAGTCCAATGGCATCTAGTCAGCTCGATTTTGTTTTTCCTGAGGGTCACATCTCCTACGAGGTGCGACAAAGTCTTCCTGAGCATCGATCTCTTAGCACCGAACCCTTCTTCCCCCGGTGGTACTATGTCTGGTTCAAAAACTTCTCTCGTATGTTTCCGGGCCACTTGAGCGATTGCGGGTTGGAATTGGCATCTACAGTGGGAAAGTTGACAGTCAACGACAATCTGATTCATGCACTGGCAGAGCGGTGGAATCCGCGCACTTGCACGTTCTGGTTCCCATGGGGCGAGATGACCCTGTTGATGGATGAATTTTCAGAGATTATGGGACTGCCCGAGCCAGCCGGTCAGCCTGGAGATCCATTGGAGCAACAATTTTTTTGATCATTGTCAAGGGTCTGGACCCTAAAGATGCTGTAGCTCGCATGACAGGACGCAAGTCTTGGCCACTGATTGATGAAAATGGAAATGACTATGTGAAACTGATCGAGATCTACCGACAATATGGGGCATTTGCAGAAGTCAGTTCATTATCCAGAAAAGTTCAAGAAAGAATTCAGCATGCGATGGTTTTGTGCACTGTGGGACTTGCTTTCTTTCCAGACGGACAGAACTATGTGGATGTCAGAATAGTTCATCTTCTGAGGAGATGGGGAAGTCAACAGACCAACCGTCTTTCGATAGCCATGGCCGCGCTTGCTTTTCTATACAGAGGACTGACCCGCTTCACACTTGGAGAGTCCATCTTAGTCGAGGGATATACTTATGCTCTTCAGTCATGGTTCCTTCAGCATGTATCGACCAGAGCTAGTTCGTTCAGATACAATGGCAAAGAACTTCTTCTAGTTGCGCGGTACCGATTCATGATCGATTATCTGCAGGAAGAAGAAGAGGTGTGAGACTATTTTGATCGAGAATTATCGCCTCCCAGATGCACCTATGCATATGACAAGAGATTCAAGCTGCTTGGTCCATTCTTCTGCACCTACTATCATCCAGAGCGGTGTGTTCGACAGTTTTCTCAGAGACAAAAGCACATAGAGATGCGGCTGCGATCAGGAGTCATGCCAGAGTTCAACCTTGCATCAACGCAGTGGTTTGGAACATACCATTCTGCCATATATGACTGAGATTCTTTCGTCATTCTCACTCTTTTCTCCAGTCCTCATGTCTCTGCTGATCGTTAAGAGTGGTGGCAAACTGTCTATATGCCCCCTTTTTCTCAAGTCTACTATTGATGCAATCAAAATTTTTCTTCAATAAAAAAATCCTTCAATTTTCATGGTTTAACAACCTCGCCTAGGTGACAAGGCGTATTTGCAGTTATTTGTTATCCTCGCAAAGAATGACAACACAATTGTCGTGACTCCAGCGGTGACCCAATCCCTAGTAATGGGATGTTCTTCCAATTATCTACCAAATTCTCATCAAATATTTTTTTTTTCTATATTCATTTCTATCCTGAATCTTCATCATCGAAATTTAATCATCCATTCTGTAGAGAGCATTAGTATTCCCAAGTGGTTCAGATCAGATCAAGCAAGAAGACACCACTGTATCAGGGCACCAGTGATTTTAGAAGCAGGCAAGAAGAAATGGATTCTCCAAGATCTGCCAGAAGACAGTCTGAATGATAGGGATGACATTGATCCCGCTACATATCAGATGTTCAAGAAAATGATGATTAGGATGATGTTTGAGCAAGCTGAAGACAGTCTTAGAAAGGCTCCCATCAAGGAGAAGACATATGTCTCCTTCTCTCAAAATATCACTGGCAAGAATAACGAGCGATTTGACGCGTGTCTGTCCGATATTTTATTCTCGCTGATGTCCTCTATCATCATGGATTCAGTTCTGAGTATTCTAGATGTCTGGACGAAGAAGAAGCCAAAGAAATTATGCGATAGGCACACTAAGGCATTTGCGGTGATCACGTCGGCTACCAAACTCTTATCAAACAAATCATCCGGACATGATATTATTGGAAGACTATGCTACAAGATTGCTACCATTTTGTGAAGAAGTGTGCTCTATTCCAGATACATGCACCTTTCGTTCATGCGTCAGCAACATATTTGCAATATGTTATCTCTCCATGGCCATTTTCTATGTGGATCTTTGATGTTGTGGGCCCCATCACTCCCTGCTTCAAACGACTACAAATATTTTCTTGCCGCAATAGAATATTTTACTAAATGGGTCAAAGCTATCACTCTACGCACAGTAGAAGGTCGACATGTGGTCTCATTCATCCACAAGAATATCCTATGTCGTTTTGACATACCACATGATATTGTGTTGGACAATGACAGTTATTTCAAGAATGAGAGAATGAGGACATTCTGCTCAAAATTCAGAATCCATCATCATTTCTTCGCTCTTTATTATCCTCAAGAGAATGGTCAAGCAGAGGCCACCAGTAAGATTCTTATTAGAATCTTGGAGCGAACTTTAAAAATAGTTCGTGACTGGAATGAGAAGATCCATGATGCATTGTGAGCATACGGAATCATCATTCGAACTCCAATTAATGCTACTCCGTCAGAACTTGTCTACGGAACTAAAGTAGTGCTGCCTCTACATGTTCAGAAACCTACCTTGAAGTTCGCATCACTATTGGAGTTACCGCTTGATCAGTATTAGCAGCAGCGACTGGTACAACTTGATTTGCTCAAGGAAAGAAGACTCAGAGCAGCAGAGCACGCTCAATCATATCGTCAGAGGATAGTCAGGCAATATGCAAAATTTTTTTTATTGAAAGGAAATTCTGAGTCAATGATCTAGTGATCAGATCAACGACCTATCTCAAGCACCGCCCGGGTGGCAAATGGTCCCTGAATTGGGAAGGGCCCTATGTTGTCGAAGAAGCATTACCCCGCAATTCATATCTGCTTATCAATGCCGATGGTATGGAATTATCAGACCCCATCAATGCTCAACATTTGAAAATTTTCTATACTTAAATCCTCTATTCCATCATTTATAATTCCTCAATATATTTTCTTCAATAATGGTCAAATTCTTCTTTTCGAGTTACACTGGGGCATTATTTTGAAAATTTGTCTTCAAAACATTCTGTATGCAGGCAGGATCAAACAAATCTCTCATTTTGCATACATGTGCATTCATTTACATCATTTTGCATACATTTGCATTCATTTACATTTACATTCATTCATTTGCATCCATTTACATTCATTTGCATCAAATTCATTTCCCCTTCAGGTTAAGGGATAAACCTGAACATCCCCTTCAGGTTAAGGGATAAACCTGAACTTCCCCTTCAGGTTAAGGGATAAATCCTGAGACCCCGACAGTTGTCCAAGTCGTCGTGAGGGTGAAGACTGAAAATCTTCTATCAAAATCAATTAGTAAATTCTCAAAAATCCAGTGTTCGTGCTGGAAAGATTTTTAAAATCCAGGGTTCGTGCTGGTAAAAATTTTCTAAATCCAGTGTTCGTGCTGGTAAATTTTCAAAAATCCAATGTTCGTGATGGTAAGATTTTCAAAATCCAAGGTTCGTGCTGGTAAAAATTTTCTAAATCCAGTGTTCGTGTTGGTAAATTTTCAAAAATCCAGTGTTCGTGCTGGTAAGATTTTCAAAATCCAGGGTTCGTGCAGGTAAATTCTTCTAAATCCAGTGTTAGTAGATTTTCCAATTCCAATGTTCGTGCTGGTAAATTCTTCTAAATCCAGTGTTCATGCTGGTAAATTTTCAAAATTCAGTGTTCGTGCTGGTAAAATTTTTTAAATCCAGTGTCCGTGCTGGTAAATTCTACAAAATCCAATGTTCGTGCTGGTAATTCTTCTAAAAACAGTATTCGTACTGATCTATTTTCAAAATCCAGTACTTATACTGGTTCATTTCCAAAATCCGGTATTCACACTGGTACATCTTTCAAAATCCAATTTTTATTGGTCAAAGTTTCTAAATCTGGTTTTACTGGTTAATGTTTTCAAACCTAATCCATGTTGATCTAGTCTTCTTGCGGGATTCGAGTTCCGACTCGAATTTTTTTTCCTCTGGGATTCGAGTTTCAACTCGAATTTCTTTCCCTTCTTAATTGGTCTAGAAGATTAGAGTTCCGACTCGAATCTTCTTCCAAATCCAATTCGAATGTCCTAGAATTGGTCTAGAAGATTAGAGTTCTGGCTCGAATCTTCTTTCAAATCCAATTTCAAATATCAAATTTCAAATTTCAAAGTTCCAAATTCTAATTTCGACCCTCGGGCCACCCAATTTCCAAATTTCCAATTTTGACCTTCAGGTCAATCAATTTCCAAATTTCTAATTTTGACCTTCGGGTCAATCAATTTCCCAATTTCCAATTTCCAAGTTTCAAATTCCAAATTTCCAATTTCGACCTTCGGGTCAATCAACTTCAATTTCAACTTTCGGGTCAATCAATTTCCAATTTCCAATTTCCAATTTCCAATTTCCAATTTCCAATTTCCAATTTCCAATTTCCAATTTCCAATTTCCAATTTCCAATTTCCAATGTTGACATCCGGGTCACCCAATTCTCTATTTCAACCTTCGGGTCACTCAATTTCTAATTTTGACCTTCGGGTCATTCAAATCCTCAATTTCGACCTTCGGGTTATTCAATCCTTCAATCTTAACCTTTGATTTCCCATTTTGACCCCTTGTGTCATTCGACTCCCAATTTCGACCTTCGGGTCATGTAATTCTCAAATCTTGACCTTCGGGTCATCCAATTTGATCAATCAGGCCTCTGGGCCGTCCACTCTATCAGATTCTCAATTCAAGCCTTCGGGTTACGATCTTACCAACATCAATCATTCTGCTGCCTTCGGTTTACAACTTTGTCAATATCTATCACTTTCCAAGCCTTCGGGTTACAATTTCATTAATGTCAATCATTTTTAAATCAACAAAATCCTGCTTTCGAGCTGGTCGGTCAACAAATCCTGCTTTCGAGCTGGTCGGTCAACAAATCCTGCTTTCTAGCTGGTCGGTCAACAAATCCTACTTTCGAGCTGGTCGGTCAAATAAATCCTGCTTTCGAGCTGGTTGGTCAACAAATCCTGCTTTCGAGCTGGTCGGTCAACAAATCCTGCTTTCGAGCTGGTCGGTCAACAAATCCTGCTTTCGAGCTGGTCGATCAACAAATCCTGTTTTCGAGCTGGTCGGTCAACAAATTCTGCTTTCGAGCTGGTCGGTCAACAAATCCTGCTTTCGAGTTGGTCGGTCAACAAATCCTGCTTTCGAGCTGGTCGGTCAACAAATCCTGCTTTCGAGCTGGTCGGTCAATAAATCCTGCTTTCTAACTGGTCGGTCAACAAATCCTGCTTTCGAGCTGGTCGGTCAACAAATCCTGCTTTCGAGCTGGTCGGTCAACAAATCCTGCTTTCGAGCTGGTCGGTCAACAAATCCTGCTTTCGAGCTGGTAGTTCAACAAATCCTGCTTTCGAGCTAGTAGTTCAACAAATTCTGCTTTCGAGCCGGTCGGTCAATAAATCCTGCTTTCGAGCTGGTTAGTCAAAACAAAACCCAACTTTCAAGTTGATCTTTCACTGAGTCTTTTCAGGACTCAATTTGGTCATGGATGTGTCAATTAGACCTCAAGCAATTTCTTTCACCAAGGATTTCAAGAACATTTTTCCAATTTGCCATTAAATATTTGTTGATTTCAAAATTTTTATTGCACAAAAACATTACCTCAGAGAACCTTCAATATTATTTTCAAAAGGTCAAAGCTTTTGTGAAAAAGGATTCAAAATTCAAATTCTTTCTATTGGCCAACCAAAAGGATGAAGAATAAATCCTCGATATGGCCAGCAAAAGGAAATTCAATGTTGTTGCAAAGCCATAAGTGATCAGTATTGATCGCAGTCAATGACACATTTTTAAAGATCATTCTTGGAAAATAAAGCAGTCGAAATATCCTGGGTGATACAGAAAAATCTATTAAATCCCTATATTTCCTCAATCACCTAAGCTGCAATTAAATATCTGCAAAAGGGATCTCTCAATTGTCGTGAAGATGAAGGCGAATTAGGCGAGTAGACCTCCGGGGCCAAAGAAGATTTGAATCATTTCCAAGATGACGGAGTTTGTGACGGATCCTTCCAGGGAAAGTTCAGAGCACCGTCAAGATGAAGGCGACTGTGATGAGCCTCCCGACAAACCCTAAAGGATATTTAATTTCCGCTATCATCAAGAGATTTCCAACCAATGAGCCAATAACCGTCGATATAATCCCTGAGAGAAAAAGAAGGATCGGAACATCTCCAAGATGAAGGAGTTTGTGACATACCCTTCCAAAAAAAAAAAAGAGAGAAAAGTCAGGACATCTCCAAAATGACGGATGATGTAATAAAATCCCCAAAAACCTAAGAGAGCTCTAATTCTGCCAAAAAAGAAAAAAAAGTGGGGAGAAAGATCATCATGAGGAAAGAATCCCAGGATATCAGATTGCCAAATTTGCCAAAGAATCTTCTTTAATTTTGTGAAATTCTATTATCAATATTCTTTCACCAATTGCTCTCACAATATCAAGAATACTATCTTTTCTGCTCATATCAAGGAAATTGATAGCTTTCTTGAAAAAAAAAAAGCCAATTGCAAACAATTTGAATTCGAATCTTGATTCTATAGAGTTAAGCCCAGTCGGAGGTAATACTTCAGGTAGAAAAGAGGAAAGATTTTCATACCAATATACATCAATTTCAAGCATTTTGAATCAACAAACAATTTTTAACATTTTGGCAATATTTTCTTACTATCTTGACATGAAGTGAAGAGCTCGATGTCCATCTTGACACATCCTGATATCACCTTTTACCTCCTTGAGAGAGTAACCTTTGTCATCTTTCGCGTTGTTGAAAGATTAGCCTTTTTTATGAAAGGATTGCCTTGTCATCTTTCGCATTGTTGAAAGAATCACCTTGTTCCTTTGGATCGCCTTTTTCCATCTTTCGCGTTGTCGAAAGAAATCATCTTTTGCGTTGTCAAAAGAATCGCCTTGCTCCTTTGGATCGCCTTATCATCTTTCGCGTTGTTGAAAGAATCGCCTTGTTCCTTTGGATCGCCTTTTTCCATCTTTCACGTTGTCGAAAGAATTCATCTTTTGCGTTGTCAAAAGAATCGCCTTGCTCCTTTGGATCTTCTTATCATCTTTCGCGTTGTTGAAAGAATCGCCTTGTTCCTTTGGATCGCCTTTTTCCATCTTTCGCGTTGTCGAAAGAATTCATCTTTTGCGTTGTCAAAAGAATCGCCTTACTCCTTTGGATCGCCTTGTCATCTTTCGCGTTGTTGAAAGAATCGCCTTGTTCCTTTGGATCGCCTTTTTCCATCTTTCGCGTTGTCGAAAGAATTCATCTTTTGCGTTGTCAAAAGAATCACCTTACTCCTTTGGATCGCCTTGTCCTCTTTCGCGTTGTTGAAAGAATCGCCTTGTTCCTTTGGATCGCCTTTACCATCTTTCGCGTTGTCGAAAGAATTCATCTTTTGCGTTGTCAAAAGAATCGCCTTACTCCTTTGGATCGCCTTGTCGTCTTTCGCGTTGTTGAAAGAATCGCCTTGTTCCTTTGGATCGCCTTTTCCATCTTTCGCGTTGTCGAAAGAATTCATCTTTTGCGTTGTCAAAAGAATCGCCTTACTCCTTTGGATCGCCTTGTCATCTTTCGCGTTGTTGAAAGAATCGCCTTGTTCCTTTGGATTGCCTTTTCCATCTTTCGCGTTGTCAAAAGAATTCATCTTTTGCGTTGTCAAAAGAATCGCCTTACTCCTTTGGATCGCCTTGTCATCTTTCGCGTTGTTGAAAGAATCGCCTTGTTCCTTTGGATCGCCTTTACCATCTTTTGCGTTGTCGAAAGAATTCATCTTTTGCGTTGTCAAAAGAATCGCCTTACTCCTTTGGATCACCTTGTCGTCTTTCGTGTTGTTGAAAGAATCGCCTTGTTCCTTTGGATCGCCTTTACCATCTTTCGCGTTGTCGAAAGAATTCATCTTTTGCGTTGACAAAAGAATCGCCTTGCTCCTTTGGATCGCCTTGTCATCTTTCGCGTTGTTGAAAGAATCGCCATGTTCCTTTGGATCGCCTTGTTATCTTTCGCGTTGTCGAAAGAATTCATCTTTCGTGTTGTTGAAAGAGTCACCTTATTCCTCTTCAAGAAAATTGTCTTATTCACTATCCAACTTACCATTTTCATTTCCCGGTCAGGTTAAGGGTTAAACCTGAGCCTCATTTTGATGAGGTATTTCATTTTCCGCCCAATCAGGATAAGGGTACAAACCTGAGCCTCCTTTGACGAGGTATTTCATTTTTCGCCCAATCAGGATAAGGGTACAAACCTGAGCCTCATTTTGATGAGGTATTTCATTTCCCGATCAGGTTAAGGGTTAAACCTTAGCCTCCTTTGATGAAGTATTTCATCTCCCAATCAGGATAAGGGTACAAACCTGAGCCTCATTTTGATGAGGTATTTCGTTTCCCAATCAGGATAAGGGTATAAACCTGAGCCTCCTTTGATGAGGTATTTTATTTTCCGCCCAATCAGGATAAGGGTACATACCTGAGTCTCCTTTGATGAGGTATTTCATTTTCCGCCCAATCAGGATAAGGGTACAAACCTGAGCCTCATTTTAATGAGGTATTTCATTTCCCGGTCAGGTTAAGGGTACAAACCTGAGCCTCATTCCGATGAGGTATTTCATTTCCCGGTCAGGTTAAGGGTACAAACCTGAGCCTCATTTTGATGAGGTATTTCATTTCCCTGTCAGGTTAAGGGTACAAACCTGAGCCTCATTCTGATGAGGTATTTCATTCCCCGGTCAGGTTAAGGGTCAAACCTGAGCTTCGTTTCTACACGAGGAATTTTCCGTCCCATCCAGGTTAAGGGCAAAACCTGAATCTCACTTCTTTTGAGGTAAAATTTTTCTTCTTTATTCTCCATTTCATATCTACCATTTTCATCAGGGCTAATATTTTCATATCCAGTCAGATCCTTCTAGTTGGGGCATTTTTATAGCCCAAATTTGGTGTGTTTTTCTTTGCCACTAAGCTCGTCTTCAAGCCGGCTTAGTAGCAAAGAGGGGCATCTGTAAACACCCCAAATTTTCCACATCCATTCTCAAACAACCCCCCTCGTGCAGTGCCAACCTTGTTAGGTCAATGTAGGAGTCAAACCCCGAGTCAGTTTCAAAAAATCACCATTTTACCCATTTTTATTAGGAAAATTACCATTTTACCCCTAGGTCATCCCGGACCCCAGTCAGTCGGAGTCAACCAAGCTCATTGGCCAGTTCAAGACAGTTAGAATATCAGTCATCTCAAGCTCATCTGATCTCATAATGAATAAACCATTTCCATTTCTGACCATTCCTGCCAAAATGGGATCATTTCTTCAGAAATGAGCTTATTTCTCACTCAAATCCAAGCCAATTGTCTCCGAGTCAGTCATTCATAGTCAGTCATACTCCCCAGAGTCTAACTTGAGCTCACCACGAGTTCGAGTGCTCCAGTTTCAGTTCAAAACCATTTCCAAGTGTCTAGGAGCCCATTTTAGCTCTTTCTGCTGAAATTGAGTTGAGTTCAGTTAATTGAGCTAGTGTTCAAGCTTTGATTTTAGTTCATATCAGTATTACTGACCTTCGTTCTAGCTCAAACCCAGCTCAGGTTCGTAATTCACTTCGCTCCAGTGATCATTTCGTACCATTTCTCTAGAAATGGCAACTTTTCTTGAAAATTCAATCGGAAAGGTCAGTTGAGTTAGTATCATTGTCAGCTTATTGGAGTTCTAAAACTCTAAAACCCAGCTCAATCTAGCTCATCTCAGTTCAATTCAGCTCAAACCCTAATTTTCAGTGTCACTCTAACCCAGTAGAGTTCAAAAACCATTTCTTCAATCATTTTGCAAATTTTATTAGTTTTTATACTTTTTAAATTGGTACAGCTGCCAATCGGGGTCTAACATCTAAAATTCTCCATTCAGGGTCTGCATTTCGCATGTCATATCTCATCATTTCATATAATTTCTTAGCATTTCATAACATTTCATCACATTTCATTTCATTTTCGAAGTCTAGAACTCTAGTTTTATAAATTTCAATCCAGATTGAGTTTTAAAAGTTTTCAGAAATCAATTTCAAACCTCGGGTTTCCAAAATTGACATTTTCACCCCGGGAGTCTAAATTTGGAAATATTTTCTCAAGAAAAATAATCTGGATTTCTTTCAAAATCAAATTTTACACTGGATTTGCTTCACAATGAGCTATTGAACTTCAGAATCTGAGCTCGTTTCAAAAACTGCCAAAAATAACTCATTTTGTTGGAAGCATTTTCTCGAGAAAAACAATCTGGATTTCTTTCAAAATCAAATTTTACACTAGATTTGCTTCACAATGAGCTATTGAACTTCAGAATCTGAGCTCGTTTCAAAAACTGCCAAAAATAGCTCATTTTGTTGGAAGCATTTTCTCGAGAAAAACAATCTGGACTTCTTTCAAAATTACATTTTCAAATTCTACATTGGATTTGCTTCGCAACGGGGTATTAAACTTCAAAATCCGAGCTCGTTTCAAAAACTGCCAAAAATAGCTCGTTTCGTCTGAATTTTTTTTGAAAAAAACTATTTTACCCCTCCAATCGTCAAAATGAGTTTCAATAGTGGAATTTAGACCCGCTCTGAGATGGCTCATCCATTTGCATTTTCTTGTTTTAATTTATAAGAAAAGAAAAAATTATCTTTTTCTTTATTTATTTTTTTTGGTTTGTTTTATTTATTTTAATTTTTTTTTTAATTATTTTATTCTTCCTAAGGTGGGACCCACAAGGGGGTCAACCACCCTAGCCCACTCTCCAGCCCCCCTTCTCTTTCCTCTTTCCCTCTCTTTTCTTTCCTCTTTCCCTCTCCTTCTTTCCCTCTTCTTTCCTTTTCTTTCCCTTCCTTCTTTCCCCTTTCTTCCTTACTCCCTTCATATTTCCTCCAAGGTGATATGGCTGAAGCATTCACGTAGAGTCAATAATCAAAGCCATTGCACACTATTAGAAACTTAGGGTTTTATGTGATTAAAACCTAAGTTGTAAAAAAAAGAGAAAGACGGCTGCCTCCCAACTCTTAACGCCTATCTCTCTTTCTTCCGTCTCTCTCTCTTTTTCCCTCTCTCTCATCACCCTATCTTCTCCCATTAGCTTCAGCCATCTTCAACACATCAAGGGGCAGCTGCTTCTTCCTCACACAATTTCATCATCACAGCAAAGGCCACCCTTTGCTCCAGCCGATCCAGTTACTTCCTCTCTTTGGTTGCAGTCATAACCAGCTTCTTCCAAGTAGCTGACTAGTCTCAGCCATCTCCTTCCACCAGTACAGTCACCTGCAGCCTCCAACACCTCTAGTACAGCCACTGCATCCTTCAAGATCTCCAGCAAAAGGAAGCAGTTGCCTGCTTCAGCCTATCTCCTTCAGCAACAAGCCCTCCTCTCCGATCAAGGTGACAACCACAACAACAAATCTCCACCTGCTTCAACAGTCCAGCATCTCCACCAAGGTAGCCCTCCTCTCCGATCAAAGTGACAGCCACAACAACAAGTCTCCTTCAAGGTAAAGTAAGAAATAAAAAAAAAGAAGCAAAAAGAAAAACTCTGTCTCAAGGTGCAATGAAAATTTTTCATATGATGTTTACATAGATCTAACACGAATACAGTTTAAAACTGGATTCACGAGTTTCTTTATGAGGATTGAATGATGTGAAACGGTAGTCGCCCATGTCAACGCTATGCATGTAAGATGATCCATTCGGAAGATGAATCGGATCTCTTATGTCAAAAGCCAACAACAATCAATTTCATATCCTCTTTTTTTATTTTTTTTATTTATTATTAATTTATGTTATTTTAATCATCATTTTAGTGAAAATCATATGCCTTAGGCGTTTAGCTTAATTAGTTATTGTTTTTTTCTTTTTTTCTTTTATTAGTTTCATTAATACATGTCTATTGCTTTATCATTTTTTTTTAATTCATGTATAGAGTCTAGTTGTTATCTCATGTATGAATCTTCGTTGATAAATCCTAAAAATTTTGTATTAGACATTCTTGCGTGTTATTGATATCCTGCAAAAATTCTAGATTGGTTTGAGGTCAGAAATTTCATTTCAAAAGTCAAGAACCGAATCAAGTTTTGAACTCTTCAAAAATTTCAATCTCTGATTTAGCAGAAAATAACCTGCGGATTCATCCTTGTGGAGCATTTGGATTTTCCCCTAAAAATCACAGTGGATTCATGATTGAATCTACTAATGATCTGGAAATTTTTAGGTTTTTCCAAGCAGTTTTGATCTCTGTAAAAAATCGGATTTCTCAGACCCCTGGGAAAATATCGATTTTCTTTCGTCAGGGTATAGACAGACCCTAATGCACCAAGTCCACCCAATCTGTAATTTGTCTGCAAAAACTTTAAACATGAAAGTTTTTTCTAACATAATTTTCTGTCATTTCCCAAAATTTGAGAATTTTTGGATCTGGTTCATTATTTGTTCCGGATTTTCTCTTTCTGTCTAACAGATTCCAATGTCCAGAAATTCCAGAGATTTAGGTCTCTGATAACAGTGTGGCCGTTTCCAAGCCGTAACCCGAATCCCAATGGTGTCAAAAGATAAAATCTTCTTCTGTTTGTCGGGGACATTTTACCACAATTTCAGCCATTTTCCCATCTGTATGTCATTTTTTCCATATTTTCTACCGAAACCTGTCTGTTTCCTTCATTTACTAGAGTTGCCGGATTCCGATCCGACTTGCCGGCGTTGTACAGCTCCGACCATAGGTCAAAACCAGAAAGTGTAAAAGTAAAAAATCCTTGACCTACTGTCCTCTGTCACCCCATAAAATTTGGGAAAGTTGTATGGAAATTTGATATCCTAAATCCCCTTTAGAATCAATATTTTAGGCAAAAATCATAAAATTTAAGGTTTTTATTTGAATTTTCATATTTAAAAATACAAAAAAAATAGATTTTCGAGCTCCATTCTGTTTTAGGGTTATTTTAGGTGTCCATGCCAAATTTGGTTTAATTCCAAGTTCATTTGCTCCATGTGTTAGTTTATCTTTAAGTTCAGAAGCGAAAATCAGGTTAAATTTGATATTTTATGATATTTTCGCCATTTTTGGGTAGTTTATCTGATAACAGTGTGGCATTTTCCAAGCCGTAATCCGAATCCCAATGGTGTCAAAAGATCAAATCTTCTTCTGTTTGTCAGGGACTTTTTCCCACAATTTCAGCCATTTTCCCATCTGTCTTCCATTTTTCCCACATTTTCTACCGAAACTTGTCTGTTTCCTTCATTTACTAGAGTCGCCGGATTCCGATCCGACTTGCCGGAGTGGTACAGCTCCGACCATAGGTCAAAACCAGAAAGTGTAAGAGGCAAAAATCCTTGCCCTACTGTCCTCTGTCACCCCATAAAATTTGGGAAATTTGTATGGAAATTTGATATCCTAAATCCCCTTTAGAATCAATATTTTAGGCAAAAATCATAAAATTTAGGGTTTTTATTTGAATTTTCATATTTAAAAATACAAAAAATTAGATTTTCGAGCTTCATTCTGTTTTAGGGTTATTTTAGGTATCCATGCCAAATTTGGTTTAATTCCAAGTTCATTTGCTCCATGTGTTAGTTTATCTTTAAGTTCAGAAGCGAAAATCAGGCGAAAATCAGGTTAAATTTGATATTTTATGATATTTTTGCCATTTTAGGGTTTTTATCATGTACATAAGCATTTATAATCATATTAGGGTTAATTTAAATCTCCTTTGCAATTTATATTTTTCAATTTTGCAAAATTTATTTCAGAAAACCCTGGTTTCAAGGCCATAGTCTTGTTATCGGGGGTATTTTGGTCATTTTGACCTAAATTTCAATTTCCAATTCTCCAAAATTTCATGCATATCATCATATTTAATCATATTATGTTTGATTTATTTCATTTGATTTTCAAAATTCCAAAATTTACAAAAATTCTTTCCGAAAACCCTGATTTCAAGGTCATCAGGGCTATTTTGGTCATTTTGACCACAATTTCGAATTTTCAAGTTTATTTTCAAAATTTATTCATTATTTCTCATGTTTATATCAAAGGGGGTATGATTATGGGTTTATATCTGAATAATATCCGATAATTTTCAATATTTTCGGATAAATTCAGAAAAGCCTATATTTTTGTGCTAACTTTGTTTTCTAGTTTTGCAGGAATATTCAAGAAGAAGACTTAGTCATTTTATTTATTTATTTTATTCAATTCAATGTAAAAATCAATGTAATATTTGGAATAAGAGTTACTTTTCTGCTTAGAATAGGGTTGCATTGCATATAGTTTAATTTATGCAAATTTTAATATGTGATGTATGATTCATGCACATTATTTCAAATTCACTATGATTTACACGAATGGCACGTGCACAAGCTTTTATGGAGTTTATAAACTCGGTGGGATTCGTATTTATGGCCATAGTCAGAATACGAAGAAAACCAAGATTTATGATATTTATATCAGTCACATTCAGCCTACACTCTTAGGCTAACTTCAAAAATGCACTGCATTTCTCAAAGTTTCAAAAGAATTTCTCAATTCCTCAATGAAATTCCCTTTTCAAATTCATATTCATTCATTCATATAATTCAAATTGCATTATTTTCAAATTCATTTTCCAATTTCAATTTAAAAAAAAAAATCAGTTTTCTCAAGAATTTCCAAGTCTTTCTCAGGATCTGATTTTCCCAAAATCCTAAGTTTTCAAATGACATTTCAAAGCATTTCCCAGGTTCAAATCAAGATTTTCCTATGTTTTCAAATTCTCAAATTTCAAAATCCCAAGTTTTCAAAAATCGATTTTCTCATATTTTCCAATTTTCCTGAGAATCCATTTTCCATTTCAAAAATCCTTTTTCAATGAACTTTCCAATTTTCTCAGAATTTTCAAATCCATTTCCTCAGAAAAGCAATTCCAAATTTCAAAATCAATTTTCTAAAGTTCAAATTTTCTTGAGAAATCACTTTCCAATGCAAATTTCTGATTTCCAATGAACTTCAATGATTTTCCCAGGAATTCCATTTTCAAGCATTTTCCAGTCCTTTTCTAAATGCATTTCAATTTTCGAAAGCAAACATCATATTTTCTCAAACTTGCATTTTTCAAAATTCCATAGCACAAGCCTGATTCTTTGTGCATTCTAGGAAAAATAGAGCATAATTTAGATATTTGAGTGAAGTTAAAGCACATAATTGGTCCTTGGTTCAATTACCCCTGGTAAAGGCACCATGAACGGTTGAACCTCGTACCGACAGATGGATCCCATTCCACGGAATTTTCCCGCAAATTTTCAAAACGGAGGCGAGTAATTTTCAAAACCAATTTTAAAACTTTGGTCGAGTTTGACTCGCAAAATTCGCTTCTCTCTCGTAAGGGAGGGGAAAAATTTTGCGATGATAACACATCCCGGAGGAGCACGCCCTACAGATTATTTTGAATAATTTCGCCCAGCCTCTGAGGAACCTCATTTCTACTTCGCCCGCCAAGTCATTCATCAAGCTAATTGAGAGAGCTGAATGACTCGAGACCGGTCTGGACAGTGGCCTTTACGAAGGATATCCTTTTGTCAGAGGGAATCCTGATCAGAAGAAAAAGGCGCACGTCACCTATGCTACATAATTCTCAGATCAAGGCAGCGGCAGTTCTGGCAGCAAGAAGAGCAAGAAAAATCGTAATAAAAATGCCGGACACCCCAGGGCCGAAAGGACAAACTCTGCAACCCAAAAGGGGAAGTTCGTCAAACCACAGTTTGTTCAGTCAGCACCTCAGCCAGAAGTGAAGCAGTCAAAGAAGCCGAAGCATGAGGGTTGGAGTTATGACCGAGAGTTCACTGCTCTGGAACAGTCCCGCGAAGACATCCTGAAATATATGATGTCGAAGGGAATGATCAAGCTCCCCAAAGTGGCAGATCCTCCAGTCACTATGGGCAAATGGACTGATAAATTCTGCAAATTTCACCGGGCTGTCGGACATGACACAAAGCACTGTTTTGTCCTTAAAAACATCATCCAGGATTGCATTGACAAGAACCTGTTAATCGAGGATGAAGAAGAGCAACCGAAAATTTTGTCCAAGCCATTTCCCAAGCACTCAGCTTCAGTCATCACGGAGCGGGCATTCTCTCTTCAAGGTAGCATCCAACCATGTTCTAAACAGGACATTCAGGATCAACATCAGGTCCTAGTCCTTCGTCAAGCGCAGTCTTCCGCCAAGAGAGTGGATATCACTGCATTTTTCAGCAAACCAGCGAAAGCAACGGCAGACATTGCCAAGCTAGTCCCCAGAATCCCGAAGCGCTTTGTCAAGGCAGCTTCGAAGAAAGAAGAGGCTTCAGGGTCAGTTCAGAAGCCAATCATTGCTCTATCCAACATTTCTATCCTGGATCTGACCCACGCTTCACCTGAGCACCAACAAGTGCTAGAAGATCTTCTCAAAAAGATCAAAGTCAAGCCTAGCACCACTCCGTAAGACATGACTCAGATCGTCAATCAAGCAATGACGAATGCACCAATCACCTTTTTGGATAAGGATCTGCCAAAACCACATTCATTCCACAACAACGCACTTTACATAGTAGTGCGGACCAAGGGCATGACAGTCCCCCATGTGCTCATCGATGGAAGCAGCAACCTCAATATCTGTCCTGAGATGACGGCCAAGGCATTGGGCCTAAAAGAAGAGGAATATACCCCGGATGCAATCATGATCTACGGTTTTGATAACCATGGGCAGACAGCCAAGGGGAAGATATTTCTCAAAATCTTCATCAACTATTCGGTGCATACTGTACTCTTTCACGTGGTCATTGTGCCGCCCACATACAATTTGTTGCTTGGACGCACTTGGATTCACAACGCCAACGCTGTTCCATCAACCTTGCACCAATGCATCAAGTGGTCGAAGGGAGGCATGATCACTACGGTCCTAGGAGAGGACCCGGAAGAGCGACTCCCACAGCCCATGATCCCCCGTCCTACTTTCACTGCCGACATCCCAAGCATCAGGGAAGTCGACGAGATCAATCTGAGTGAAAGCCTGGATATGCTGAAATTGAAAGAAGTTCAGCCGACAGAAAGCGTAACAGCAATAACCCAGTGGCAGGGGTCTCACTTCTTCAAGTTAGGTGGGCGCCTCGATTGTACTTCCTTCCAAGATCACCCTCTTTTCCCTCAGTTCTCAAAAACTAAGAGAGGGTTTGATCTTCTGATGAAGCACGGTTATCAGCCTTTCAGGGGCCTGGGCAGAAATAAAGACGACATTCTGGAACCGATCATCCCCGCTCAGCATATCGAAGGTACAGGCTTGGGTTTCACGGGTCAGTTATCCAGCAAGCGCACTATCTTCATCAAAGGAGCACAATGAAGACAATGCCAGTGTTTTCTGCTTTCTTTTTCTTTCTTGTAAAGGGCAAAAGATCCACCCCAGTTTTCTTTCTTTCCTTCTATCGTCTGTAAATACCAAAGTTACTTAAATCAATGAAATTTTGATTCGTATTTCTCATCTTGGTGTACACAAATCTTTGCTTACACCCTTTTCCATAAATTTCCATTTTTTCTGTATAAAAGGCTATTTTTTTAAAAAAACCTTTTATCTTTTCTCAAAAAACCTTCTTTGCGCTTTCAGGATTGCCGGGATCATGGCTCCTAAATCGCTCAAAAAGCTAGTCATCAATACCAATTTTTATCCAAATAAATCCAAACCGGCCAGAATTTGCAAGGCAAAAGCAGGGGCAGAAGTCAGCAAAGTGATAGAGCAGATTGAAGAGTTGACAGAATTCGACTCGACGATTCAAGATTTGCCAGAATTCGCCAGTATTCAGAAGCAAGATGAACCATCACCATTAGTTCAAGACCCGACAGAGGATGTCAACATCGGTTCGGAAGACGTTCCGAAAATCCTCAAAATTGGTTCCAGTCTAAGTTTAGATGAAAAGGAAAGGCTCATCTACTTCCTCAAACAGCATCAAGAAGTCTTTGCTTGGACTTATGAGGATATGCCAGGCTTAGACTCTAAGTTAGTTGAGTATCGCCTTGTATTGAAACGAGATTGCAAACCAATCAAGCAGAAACTCAGAAAAATGGATCCTCGAGTGGCACTGCAAGTTAAAGAAGGACTTGAAGAGTTGTTAAAGGCAGGATTCATTCGGACCATTGAATATCCAGACTGGTTGGCGAATATCGTGGCAGTTCCTAAAAAGAATGGCAAAGTCCAGATTTGTATTGATTTTAGAGATCTGAACAAAGCCACCCCCAAAGATGACTATCCACTTCCCAACATAGATCTTTTGATCGATAGCACGGCAGGCCATGCCATGTTTTCCTTTATGGATGGATACTCGGGCTACAATCAAATCAAAATGGCCGCTCATGACCAATCCAAAACAACTTTTACAACACCTTGGGGAACTTTTTGCTACACAGTCATGCCGTTCGGGCTCAAGAATGCTGGGGCAACCTATCAGAGAGCAATGGCAGTTATCTTTCATGACCAAATACACAAGAACATGGACGCCTATGTAGATGATATTCTGGTCAAGTCCAAAGAAGGAGAGGATCATCTTGATGCTCTCGGGCAAGTCTTTGAAAGACTCATTCTCTACAAGCTGAGACTCAATCCACAAAAATGCGTCTTCGGAGTGGAGTCAGGCAAGCTGCTTGGCTATATGATCAGCAAGAAAAGCATAGAAGTAGATCCTGCTAAGACAAAGGCGATCATTGATATGCCGCCTCCCACTAATCTTAAAGAGCTGCGAAGCCTTCAAGGTCGCATTCAGTCAATTCGACGCTTCATCTCCAATTTGGCCATGAGATGCGAGCCCTTCAATCACTTGCTGAGAAAAGAAGTGAAGTTTGAGTGGGGACCAGAATGTCAGCTCTTATTTGAGCGCATCAAGCAGTATCTTCTCAATCCACCAGTTCTGAAGCCACCAGAACTTGGAAAGCCGCTTCTCTTGTATATCTCCATCAACCATAATGCTTGTGGCGGATTCCTTGCACAGTACGAGGAAGGCAGTCGAATAGAGCATGCCATCTACTACATCAGTAAGACTTTCATCGATTATGAGAAGAGATATTCTCAGATGGAAAAGACATGTCTAGCCTTAGTATTGATGTGTCAAAAGCTTAGACATTATCTGATGGCCTCAGAGATCAAAATTCTGTCAAGACTTAACCCTCTCAAGTACATCCTTGAGCAGCCTTTCCTTACGGGACGGATTGCAAAATGGCAAGTCCTCCTGATGCAGTACGATTTGGAATATGTTTCTCAGAAGTCAGTCAAGGGTCAGTCCATCGCAGATCAGTTGGCAGATTTCCCATTGACAGAAGAGATCAAAGCGGAAGATGATTTCCTTGACGATCGCATCTGTAGTGTTCAGGAATCCCCAATTTGGACTCTATTCTTTGATGGAGCCCGAAACATGTCTGGTATAGGAATTGGGATCTTGCTAATCACTCCTGAAAAGGAGATGCTCCCTTATTCCCTCAAACTCGACTTCCAATGTACTCATAATATGGCCGAGTATGAAGCTCTAATACAAGGCCTCAAGATTTTGCAAGACTTTGGTGTCAAGAGAGTACACGCCTTCGGCGACTCATTACTTGTTGTCAGTCAAGTTAATGTTGAATGGAAAGTCAAGGATTCAAAGTTAATCCCTTATCAAAAGATTGCCTTAGCCCTCATAGGCAACTTTGAAGAATTTCAGCTCAACCATGTCAAGAGAGAATACAATCACATAGCAGATGGCCTAGCATGTTTAGGCTCTGTTCTGTCTTTTAAAGACAGTGAATCCTGTCGTTCATTCGAAATAGGCAGACTTGATCAACCTGCCTACGTTCCAGCTGAACAAGTAAACCAAGCCACTCAGAAAGAGAAGCCTTGGTACCAAGACATCAAAAACTTCATCAAAACTGGTAAATTCCCAGCGGAAATGCCAAGAAAAGAGCAACACGCGGTTCAACGCATGTCAGCCTGTTATTTCCTCCTGGCCGATACTCTTTATCGCCATGGATTCAGTTCTGAGTACGCCAGATGCTTAGATAAAGATGAAGCCATGGAAGTTGTCCGAGAGGCAAACGAGGGAATTTATGGTGGTCACGTCGGCTACCAAACGCTTGTCAAGCAGATTATTCGGGCGAGATATTACTGGAAAACCATGCAGCAGGATTGCCATCACTTTGTAAGGAAGTGCATCAAGTGTCAAATGCACGCACCTTCCATTCATGCGCCAGCCGCATACTTGCAATCCGTGGTCTCTCCTTGGCCCTTTTCGATGTGGGCCTTCGACGTAGTTGGTCCGATCACTCCTTCGGCTTCTAATGGCCACCGATATTTTCTCGCAGCCACAGAATACTTCACCAAATGGGTCAAAGTCATAACTCTGCGAATAGTAGAAGGCCGGCACGTGGACTCGTTTATCCATAAGAATCTTCTTTGCCGCTTCGGCATCCCATATGATATTATGTCAGACAATGGCAGCCACTTTAAGAATAAGAAGATGAAAACTTTCTGCTCGAAGTTCAGGATTCATCACCACTTCTCAGCTCCTTATTATCCTCAAGAAAATGGCCAGGCAGAGGCCACTAACAAAATTTTGATCCGCATTCTGGAAAGAACAGTGGAAACGGGCCGCGATTGGCACAAAAAGATGCATGATGCGCTTTGGGCATACCGAACCACCATTCGGACTCCAACCAATGCTACTCCTTCAGAACTCGTTTATGGGACTGAGGTAGTGTTACCTCTCCACGTTCAGAAGCCTGCACTCAAGTTTGCATCGCTCATCGAGCTTCCGCTGAATCAATATCAACAGCAGAGGTTGGTACAACTTGATCTGCTAGATGAGAAAAGGCTCAAGGCAGCGGAACATGCTCAGGCCTACCGTCAGAGGATAGCTCGGCACTACGCCAAATCAGTTATTGAGAGAAGATTCCGAGTCAGTGATCTTGTGCTCAGATCGATGGCTCATCTCAAGCATCGGCCGAAGGGCAAGTGGTCACCCAATTGGGAAGGCCCTTATATGGTTAAAGAGGCGCTGCCCCGCAATTCCTATCATTTGATCAACGCAGATGGAGTGGAACTGCCAGATCCTATTAATGCTTTAGATTTAAAAAGATTTTACACTTGAATTGTTCATCATAGCCTTTTGTACTCTTTAAAAGTCTTTTTCAATAAAGCAATCAATCTTCCATTAAATTCTCACATTCTTCTCCCTGATACTGGGGCATTTTATTTTGATCTATACTTATCTTCCTTCATCATAATGCAAGCAGGAACAGACGAATCCTTTTCTAAAAATCTTACCAACTCTTTGATAACTTGGTTATCGTTATTAAATTGCGTTCATTTCAGTTTTTATTTTTATCTAATCAAATTTTATCAATTTATTATCAATTTTATCAATTTGTCAAATTTTATTAAGTTTTATTCCTTTATCTTTAAAAAACCCCTTCAGGTTAAGGGATAAGCCTGATGCCTCTTTTCCATGAGGTATTCTCTTTATATTTTCCCCTCAGGTTAAGGGAAAAACCTGACCATCGTCGACCAAGGTGTTCCCATTCAGGATAAGGGATAATCCTGATACCCCTCATGGGAGCATTGCTGCTACCCGAGAAAATTCCTTTTCAAAAATAAATTTTTAATAAATTCTTCTCCATCTTTATAAATTTTATTCTTCTTCAGGTTCAGGGATAAACCTGAATTATTTTCCATAAATTCTTCAATTCACCTCAAATTTTGTTCTATGTTCCCTCAGGATAGGGGAAGATCCTGAAGCGATCATAAATAAATTCGAACCTTAGGCCACCTTGGGTCAAGGATCTCGAATGAATCTCTCATCTTCATCATCAAAATCTATTCATGCTTTTGTCAATCTTTCAAGTTCCGACTCCCGGGTTAGAATCATTTCCTTCCCATCTGAGTTCCGACTCAGGATTTCGTTTTTCCATTTTTTATCATTATTTTTCCTAAAAACCGGGTTCCGACTCGGATTTTTCCTTTTTGTATATTCTTATTTTTGAAGTCTCAAGTTACGACTTGAACTTCCTTTTGAATCCAATGCTCGTATTGGACAAATCGTTGTTTTGAGAATTCGAGTTTTCAAACTCAATTCTCATTTCATTTCCTTATATTTAAAAAACTGGGTTTTGACTCGGATTTTCCTTTTGTATATTCTTATTTTTGAAGGCTCAAGTTCCGACTTGAACTTCCTTTTGAATCCAATGCTCGTATTGGACAAATCGTTGTTTTGAGAATTCGAGTTTTCAAACTCAATTCTCATTTCATTTCCTTATATTTAAAAAAAAAAAAACTGGGTTTCGACTCAGATTTTCCTTTTGTATATTCTTATTTTTGAAGGCTCAAGTTCCGACTTGAACTTCCTTTTTGAATCCAATGCTCGTGTTGGACAAATCGTTGTTTTGAGAATTCGAGTTTTCAAACTCAATTCTCATTTCATTTCCTTATATTTAAAAAACCGGGTTCCGACTCGGATTTTCCTTTTGTATATTCTTATTTTTGAAGGCTCAAGTTCCGACTTGAACTTCCTTTTTGAATCCAATGCTCGTGTTGGACAAATCGTTGTTTTGAGAATTCGAGTTTTCAAACTTAATTCTCATTTCATTTCCTTATATTTAAAAAACCGGGTTCCGACTCGAATTTTCCTTTTGTATATTCTTATTTTTGAAGTCTCAAGTTCCGACTTGAACTTCCTTTTGAATCCAATGCTCGTGTTGGACAAATCGTTGTTTTGAGAATTCGAGTTTTCAAGCTCGATTCTCACTCATTTTCTTGTGTTTGAAAAAAAACGAGTTCCGACTTAGATTTTTCACTTTTTTATATACTTATTTTCTCTTGAATTTTCCCTGTCAAACTAATATTCATATTTTGGACCGAAGTCTCCTTGAACTTCCCCTTTAGGATAAGGGATAATCCTGAAAACACCGGCAATCATTCTTATTCAATTCTCAAGCATCTTAGAATGTCGATCTCCTGTTCAAATCTCCGTTGAAAAATCCAGTGCTCGTGCTGGTATGCATTTTCGAAAACCCAGTGCTCGTACTGGGGTGCATTTTTCGAAAACCCAGTGCTCGTATTGGGGTACATCTCTCGAAAACCCAGTGCTCGTGCTGGTGTGCATTTTCGAAACCCAGCGCTCGTACTGGGGCATTTCTTTTGAAAACCCAGTGCTCATGCTGGTACATCTAGCGCTCGTGCTAGTTGTTTGGTTGACTGATCAGTTAGCCATCCAGGTTCAGTCTTTGTACTAACCAAACATCATCATTCAAGTTCTAAATTCTCAAATTTCAACCTTCGGGTCATTATTTTATCAAAAAATTCAAATCATTTTCTCTTGCGAAGGACCCTCTTCAGGGAGAGTTCGAGGGAGCTCGTTCCTTTCGCATGCAACAATCTTTTGTTCGCAAGAACCCTTTTTCAGTGAGAGTTTGAAGGGACTCGTTTTCTTCGCGAACAGTTTGCAAAACAACAACCAACTTTACACAAAAGAACCCTTTTTCCAGGGAGAGCTTCGACGGAAGCTCGTTTCTTTTATGGTCCCCATTTTTCTCATCTTTGGCCAAACCTCTTCACAAAGGACCCTCTTTTAGGGAGAGTGTGATGGACTCGTTCCTTTGTGATACTTTCTCAACTTTGTTTTTCGGCCGCCTTTCCATAAGAGAAGCCTAGAGATAGGGAGTTTTGACGAAAACTTAATTTCTCTTCGAAAGTTCTGTTTTGCAAATACCTCCTCTTTAGGGAAGAAAGGAGTATTTCCAACTTCCCATTCAGGTAAGGGCTAAGCCTGAGTCTCTCTTTTTGGGGAAAAAGAGAGGAGAATTTTGTCACTGACGTGTCGATTCGATATCAAGCGATCTCTTTCATCAAGGATTTTAAGAATATTTTGCCAATTTGTTATCAAGTCATTGTTGATCTCAAAATTTTTCATCATATAAAAAAATTACCTCAAACTACCTTTAGTATTATTTCCAAAAGAGCAAGACTTTTGCGAAATAAGAACTGAATTCAAGCTTTTTCTAATGGTCAACCAAGAGGATGAAGAAAAATCTTCGATATGACCAGCAAAGGAAAATTCGATGATGTTGAAAAGCCATGAGTGAATTAATATTGATCATAGCTATGACACATTCTTAAAGACCATTCTTTGGCAGTTAGACAGTGAAAATATCCTGTGCAGTAAAAAAGAACCTACCCAATCCATATCTCCCCAGTCATTTGAGCTGTAAATCAAATATCCGCAAAAGGGATCTCTCAATTGTCGTCAAGATGAAGACGAATTATGCGAGCTAGATCTCCGGGGCCAAAGAAGATTTGAAACATCTCCAAGATGACAGAGCTTGTGACGGATCCTTCCAGGGAAAGTTCGGATCACCGTCGAGATAAAGGCAGATGTGATGGACCTATCGACAAACCCTAAAAGATATTTGATTTCTGCTATCATCTAGAGAATTTTGACCAATGAACCTATGTCGTCGAGCCTAACTCCTAAGAAAAGAAAGGATCGGAACATCTCCAAGATGAAGGAGTTTGTGACGTATCCTTCCCCTGAAAAAAGAGAGAAAAAGTCGGGATATCTCCAAAATGAAGGAGGATATAAAAGAACCTAAAAAAGCTCCATGGTTCAAAAGAGTGCAAAAAGATCATCAGGGGAAATACCCAGGATATCAAACTGCCCAAAACTGTCAGAAATCATCTTTATCTATGTGATATTCTTTTGTCAATATTTCTTCACTCAATTTCTTTTATGAAGCTGAGAATGTTTCCTCTCTTTTCATATCGGGGAAACTGATGTCTTCCTTAAAGAAGCTCAACAACAACAAACTTTGAATTTGACTCTTGATTCTACAGAGTTAGCCCAATGGAAGCTAATACTCTAGGTGGAAAGAGGTGGTATTTTTCATACACAATTCAATCATGCTGAATCAACTACAATTTTGGCATCTTATTGGCAATATTTTCTCATTATCCCAAGATGAAGTGTGAACTTGATATTCGTTTTGACGTATCCTGACGTCATCCCTCCTTAGGACTGAAAAGTCCTTTCCTTCCGTCTGATCTGAGCGCTCTCAGATTTGCACGCTTCCCCGTGTTCCCCATTGTCTCACCATAGACAGTTCCCGCTCAGGATAAGGGTTAAACCTGAACTCTTTGCAAAAGGTCTGTTATTGTCAAAAGCTATTTTCAGTCTCAGCAATGAGGCGCCCAAGAACAACCCCTTTTTAAGCTTTAGGGACCTCCATTTTCATCCTTTTGCAAAAAACTCTCTTGGACTTGTTGTGCAAAGTCTAGAGGTCCCATCACAGTTTCCCTGCTCTTCGAGGATCATGTATCCATTCAGGCTAAGGATTAAACCTGTTACCTTGCTCCTCGAGGTATAGCCCAAAAAACCTTCTGCGAGAGGTTGTCTGTTTTTAGAAAGTTGATTTAGTCTCAGCAATGAGACGCCCTAGATCATCCCCTTTTCAAGCTTTAGGGAATCTCTTATTTTTCTCTTCTCGCAAACCCCTTTTGGATTTGTTCGTCCAAATTCTGAAGGTCCCATCATGGTTTCTTCACCCAAGGATTCCGTATGGTTGCCCCTTTCAGGTTAAGGGTTAAGCCTGAGCCTCGTTCCACGAGGCATCTTTCCATTCAGGTTAGGGTTAAACCTGAGTCTCATTTTCGACTAGATATCCTTTCTAGTTCTTCCACAGTTTCTTCATTTGAGAACCTCGTGCGATTCCCCCCCACTCAGGTCAAGGGTTAAACCTGAATCTCGCTTTTGCGATGCATTTGTTGTCCCATCACGGCTTCCTCGTTCGAGGATTCTGTATGGTCGTCCCTTTCAGGATAAGGGTTAAGCCTGAACCTCGTGCCTCGAGGTATTTTTCCTTTTTCAGGTTTGGGATTAAAACCTGAGTCTCGTTTCGATGAGGTGTTTTCCTCCAGTCCCATCGTGGTTCTTCCCATCGAGGAATCCATACTCTGTATATCCATCCAGGAAGGGATCATGCTAGAGTTTCATCTCACGAGGAATTACTCTCAGATATGTCCCATTGAGGTCCACTCATGTTCCTTTCCTCATTCCAAATTATCTTGATACATCTTCGTCCCATCCAGGCTAAGGGCTAAACCTGAGCCATTCTGAAAGGCTGATCTTGTCTCACCCATAAGACTTGATCGAAAATCTTATCTCCCATCACTTCGGGATCTTCACCCAAAGTCCCATCACGAATTCCTCATTCCTATCATTCAGTCGTATAATTGTCGAGGATTTCGTCCCCCCAGGACCATTCAGGATAAAGATTTTAAGCTTAAAAAGCCATAAATTCTTCCACACCCAGCTCAGGTCTGCTGACTGAGGCATTTTTCAAAATTTAGAGTGTTTCTTTGCCACTAAGCTCGGCTTTCAACCGGCTTAGTAGCAAAGAGGGGCATCTGTGAACACCCCAAATTTTTCAAAATGTTCTAAATATTCCCTTTTTGCCCCTGACCCCGTTTTTCTGAGAAAATCAAAGCAATTTCAAAGCTAAAAATCAATTATTCTTCAAATTTTCTGGATTGAATTCCATATTGATATATTCAAACGCGATTCTGGATCCGAACCCAGTGTTTAAAGTCCAAATCTGAGCCTCGTTGTCCAAATCTTCAAATTAAAATTTCAAAATGCCAAAAATAATTCTGAAAGGCTCAGACAGTCCATCTAGTTGTGCCCACAATTCTACAATTCTCGATTTGAGGCTTTGAACCTCGAATATTTTCTTAAAATTTTGGATATAAACCCAGCTTCTGAAGAAATTTCCCAAAAATAGCCTTGAATTCTTAGAAAAACTCTCTTTTGTAAATATTTCTCAAAAATACAAAAAAAAATTAGTTTTAAATCTTTGTTTTCCCGTAAATTTTAGGGTTTTATTCCAAAAATATCAAAAATATACATATATATATACATATATATATATATATATATATATATATATATATATATATATATATATATATATATATTTTATGTCTTCAAGAGACCAAATGGGTAGGTGAGAAAGCTAAAGTGATAGAACCTTGGGGATATAAGATTTGGTATACAGGAATAAATAGGAATAGGAATGGAGTAGGGATTGCTATGAGTCGTCAGTTTATAGATAATGTAGTTGAGGTCCGTAGGAAGGGTGATAGAATTTTACTTATTAAATTAGTATTAGGTACGGATATTATTAATATTATTAGTGTTTATGCACCTCAAGTAGGTTTAGATGATTCCATTAAGCATCAATTTTGGGAAGATTTAGATGGAGTAGTACAAGAGACATCTTATGGAGAAAAGCTTTTCATCGGCGGTGACCTTAATGGACATGTAGGCATTAGTAGGGATGGATTTGAGAATATCCATGGAGGCTATGGTATAGGAGAAAGAAATGAAAGTGGAGAAAGGATTTTAGATTTTTGTTTGTCCTATGATATTATCTTAGCAAACACTTGGTTTAGGAAGAGGGAGTCTCACCTAGTAACATTTAAAAGTGGGGTTAATACGAGTCAGATAGATTTTTTCCTACTTAGAAAGAGAGATAGGGGTTGTTGCATCGATTGTAAGGTTATACCAGGAGAAAGTGTAGCTACACAACATAGAGTCTTAATTTTAGATCTTAGAATTAGACAATGCCGCAAAAGGGATAGACATAGGATAGATCCTAGAATTAAGTGGTGGGCACTGAAAGGAGCTAAACAAGGAATGTTTGTAGAGCAGGTAGTTAAGGAAGTTGATTGGTGTCTCGAGGAGGATTCAGAATCAATGTGGAATAAGATAGCGGGTGGTATGAGAAAAGTAGCTAAGGAGGTATTGGGTGAGTCTAAAGGCGGTGCACCACTAGGTAAGGATACATCATGGTGGAACGAGGATGTCAAATTAGCTATTAAGGTTAAAAGAGAGTGTTATAGAAATCTAAGTAAGAGTCGTGATAATGAGAATTTGGAGAAGTATATGATAGCAAAGAAGGAAGCTAAAAAAGTTGTTCGAAACGCGAGGGCTAAGGTATATAAGGAGGTTTATGACAAGTTGGATACCAAATAAGGTGAGAAGGATATTTATAGGCTTGCAAAGATGAGAGATAGGAAATCGAAGGATTTGGGTATGGTTAGATGTATCAAAGATGAAACGCAAAGGGTTTTAGTCAAAGATGAGGAGATTAAGGAGAGATGGAAAGATTATTTTGATAAGCTATTTAATGATAGTCATGCTCAAGATCTTGGAGACTTCTCCATTCCTTTTCATGAGATAAATCGTGACTTCATGCGCAAGATTCAAAAGAAAGAAATTGCAGAGGCTTTGAAGAAAATGAAATCAAGAAGGGCAGTTGGCCCAGATGGTATACCTATCGAGGCTTGGAAATGCTTGGGAGAGAAAGGTTTAGAATGGTTGACAAATCTTTTTAACTTGATTTGGCGAACAAATAAGATGCCTAATGAGTGGAGGAAGAGTACTTTGGTGCCTTTATATAAGAATAAGGGTGATATACAAGATTGCACAAACTATCGTGGTATAAAACTCATGAGTCATACTATGAAACTTTGGGAGAGGGTGATTGAGTCTAGGTTGAGGGAGGTTGTCATGATATCGGAGAATCAATTTGGTTTTATGCCTGGAAGATCAACTATGGAAGCTATACATCTTCTTAGACAACTTATTGAAAGATATAGAGAGAGGAACAAAGATTTGCATATGGTTTTTATTGATTTAGAGAAGGCATACGATAGAGTACCTAGGGACGTTCTCTGGTGGACAATGATGAAGAAAGGTGTTTCTCTCAAGTACATTAGTATAATTAAAGATATGTATGAAGGAGTAGTAACCAATGTCCGCACTTGTGGAGGGGTGACAACCAATTTTCCGATAACGGTTGGGTTACATCAAGGATCTGCTTTAAGCCCTTTCCTATTTGCGATAGTGATGGATGAGCTTACGAGATCAATTCAAGAAAATGTACCGTGGTGTATGTTGTTTGCTGATGATATTGTTTTGATTGATGAGTCTAAAGCTGGGGTTAATGCTAAGTTAGAATTATGGAGACAGACATTGGAAGCTAGAGGTTTTAAGTTGAGTAAGAGTAAGACTGAATATATGGAATGTCGGTTTAGTAAGCAACGAAGTAGTGATGGGAGTGTAGTGAAGCTTGGTGAGCAAGATATACCGGTGAATGATTATTTCAAATATTTGGGATCCATCATTCAAAAGTATGGAGAAATTGATGGAGATGTAAATCATAGGATAAAGGTTGGGTGGATGAAATGGAAAAGTGCTACTGGAGTGTTGTGCGATCGTAGAATGCCATTGCGGTTGAAGGGAAAGTTTTATAGGACGACTATTAGACCCGCTTTACTATATGGTACGGAATGTTGGGCTGCCAAGAGACATCATATTCAAAAAATGAGTGTAGCTGAGATGCGGATGCTTAGATGGATGTGTGGAAATACAATAAAAGATAAGATTCGGAACGAAGAGATACGTAAGAAGGTAGGTGTTGCACCCATTGAAAATAAGATGCGAGAGAATCGTTTACGGTGGTTTGGACATATTCGGCGAAGGCCTAATGATGCTCCAGTTAGAAGGTTGGAGAAATGGGAAAATATATTAGTTAAAAGAGGTCGGGGTAGGCCTAGGAAGACTTGGATGGAGATGATAGGAAAGGATATGAATGCTTTGAACCTCACCGAGGACATGGCGTTGGATAGAAATGATTGGAGGAAAAGGATTCATGTGGAAGACCCAAAATGAATTTCTTTTTTGGTTCATATCGCTGACCCCAATTGTTTTGGGATGAAGGCGTAGTTGTTGTTGTTGTTTTGTTGTATATATATATATATATATATATATATATATATATATATATATATATAGAGAGAGAGAGAGAGAAAATAAAGAAAAGAACAAAAAAATAGAAAAGAAAGGAAAACAGTTTTGAGAACCTCCCTTTTGAAAAAAAAAACTTTTTCTAAAAACCTCCCTTTTGAAAAAAACCCTTTTTCTAAAAACCTCATTTGAAAATACCCTTTTTCTAAAAACCATTTTACAAAAAGTCTTCTCTAAGGAGAATCCTCTTTTTGGAAATATCATAAAAATATACCAGACTCCCTCCCGCGCATGTCGCCTCTCCTCTCTTCATCGCAGATCTTCAAACGGCCTCCTCCTCTCTCAGCCTTCGATCCTCAACGACCTCCCTCTCGAATCCTCCATGGCTCCTTTAAGAAGGGACCTCCACCGTTCCTCAAGGCATCCATCAACTTCGTCCACGATCGCCCTCCACCTTTCGCTTCTCTTGCATCAGAAAACCCCATCGTCACCGAGTTCTCTCTGCAAGAACCCATTTATCCATCAATTATCTGTCGATTATCAAGATCATCCACCGGAGCCTCTCCACTGCTCTCCGACCTCCTTCCCTGCCTTCTGTGGAGCTACCGAAGAGGAATCTCCTCCCCGCTTCGATCAATAAACCTAGTAAGTAGTCTTCAACTGTATTCTCCGTAATTTCCTTTTAGTTCCTTTTCTTTCTCTTCCTTTGGCCCCATTTTACGCACCACCGGTGGTGTTGAATTGCTTGTGCAATCTCAGCTCTTCTTTGTGCAATAGCAACGAAAGGAATATTTCCAACATTTTATCCTGTTTTTTTTTTGCAAATTTTATGGTCTTATGCTTCGTATCTGCATTATAACTTTGTGACTATGCTATTCGATTGTTTCTTAGTTTGTTCTGTATCTTTACATTCCCCATCACTCTGTATCCTGAAAGATGTTCATCGTTTTGGGCTAATGCTTACTGTCGGCGTCATTATCATCATTTAATTAGACACAAACCTGCAATTTTCTTTTTATTAGGATCCCTTTAGTTTCCTAGTGGACTTCGGTAAAACCTGGGCATCATCCGACAAGCCAGGGTTACTCGGATATGATTCCCATTTGACCCCTAATAGAGAATGCTCGTGTTTGATCATCCTACATGGTGATTTGTCTGCAGTTTCTTTTTTTATTTTTTTTTATTTTTGATCTCCCTTGTCATGGAATACAATCATCCTGTGGTGGTAAACAATGATGTATCGATCTTCTGTTAAACGTCGATCTATGTTTCAAACCTTTGCATTGTAGTTTTACAGCTTGAATAGCATTATTTTGTTTTAAGGCCTTGTTAATATCAGATTATGTCATGCGATTGAGTCCTGATGTTAGGATTCCTCTTTGAGGCTTCACATCATTTTGAAGAGTAACTGAAGTTGTTTTGATCCCTTGAATTCATGATCTCCTAACCATGATAGGGGGTTTTATGATACGAGGTGGACAGTAATGGTCCCAAGTAGTACATCCCAGTTTTAATATACAGGATGAGATCCAAGAGTATTCATGATACCCGTCAAAAATTTCCCTGTTCTGTTCGAGCAAAGTTAGCTGAAGAACTTGCTGAGTCCCTGTAATCCTAAAAAGACAAAATCATTGGTACCATCACTTTATATTCATGTGACTTCTCCTCTTGTCTAAAGTTGGGGTTGCAAAAGGGGAAAGGACATGAGAGGAAACATCACTCACCAGCTCCAGAGATCGAGTTGCTGTGCGAATCGGAGATCAATTTACCTGTTGAGATACATTTTAGCATGTGGTTACATAGATTCTTTTGCTACTGTGTATATCCCTAATTCCCTTACTATGATACATCAATGAAATCCCACAATGGCATAACCTCAAGTAGACTTGTCCGTTTCATTGCATATGCACGGATGCTTTATCATGGGATGGAACTTGCTACTGACTTTTGAATTGCAGTTGTTACCACAAAGTTCATGCCGAGTGTACTGGACTGAGATTAGACTTCCATCTTCTAAGTTTCTGAATTGTTGTCAGACACTTGATGCCTATTTTACCTGCAGCTATAGAAGAAAATCAATCTCTGGAGGGGTTTCCTTCTCCGGTGGATCAAGTGAATGCTTTTGTCACTGCAATCTGAAATCAATCTATCCAGCTGAGCTCCAATCACAAGCATATTAAGCATTCCCTGGTAAGTATCGAATATCACTTAGAGCTTTTAAGGATATTTGTTCTGTCTGAGTTGTTACCTAAGTCTTCATTAGAGAGACATTTCAATTTGTTCGAGCATTCGTGAGTAGATGCTATGAAATAAGTATAAATATTGCACCAAATCCTCTGGACCTTCGCTGGGTAGACATAAAATATGACTAGGTCTGATTTCCAAGGTTTCTCACTAAGATTACAGCAATTGCAGTTACTAAGTCTGGTAATCGAATGCAGGTTTTGATTTGTCCTATAGCCTATAAGTATGCAGGATACAAAGTTCCTAAGCTCATCATTGACACTGACGTTGGCATTATGACCCAGTGTTGCCTTAGGAAAAAAACATTGAAAGGCCAAACTCACTGTACCTAAGCATTATCACCTATTCCCACCTTATATAGCTACCATCAATTGCTGAACTAAAAGGGTATTTCAGGGGGGTTTCAGTTTGCACAGTTTCAAGTTTAAAATATCATATTTCAGAGACTTGAACCCTGTTATCACTTCTTATCCTTTTTTCAATCAGTATGCAGAAAAGGAGGATGGAGCATTCAATTTGAGCTCGCGAAATCATCCTTATTTGCCATGTGAATATATCAATTCCTGATCTCACTGTACAATATAATGAGCTGTTAGTGTAAAATTGGATTTGGATGTACAGTAAACTCTATATCTTTGTTAACTCAAATTGGACTTTGGCTCGTTGCATATATTGTATATCTTGTATACTGTATGATGTTCATCTTTTGGTTAAACCACTGTCTCACTGTTCCCCTGTACATTTCATAAGACAAGTTTGTCTTCTTGTGATATCTAGTTTTCACGATTTTCTATAGGGTCTTATATCAAGTTTGTCCGTCATCGATGAAGTGTATATATGGATAAATCACGTCCGATGAGAGAGAGCCTTGACCTCATATCTGAACCTTTGAGATTGACTATAATTTATATCTTGCGTTCAGAAATCCATTTACTGTTTAAATTCTGAAAGCTTGATGTTCGGGTTTTGATTCCTGGGTTACTTGCTATTATAAGTTTCATGCCTGAGGTTGACTGGCCAATCCATTTGTTATGTGAATTTCAGAAGTCTGATAGTTAAAACTGAGGTGTTAAAACTGCTAGACGAATCAATGTCTATATCGTAGTAGTTTCCTTGTTTCATCCCCGTCCTAATTGTACGGACTTTTGATTCTTTCACCCATCTGGGGGCGACATCAGCTTAGATTTTGATTGATAAAGTGGGGTTGCGCAGCTGAGTAAACAAGAAAGGTTTTATTACATGTGATGCCATAAAATCTGATTAAAAAAGTTTGAATCAGAAGACAGAGACCATGCCTTTCTGCCTTGATTTTGCTCCTAGATTGCCATATCCCTGTTAATGCTTGTACTACTATTAATGCTTAAAGCAGTGGGGGACTGTTGTTGTTTACTGAAAAGACAAAACAATTGATATTCGATCTTTTAGTCATCAGCATAAGCTGTCAGAAATGGAGACCGAGGCCTTTTGTGTTGGCTGAGCAAGTATCTTTCCAATATACCATGAAAGTATGTTTTTTTTTTTTTTTCTTCTTCTTTTAACATGATGCTCTCATCAACACTCTTGCGCCCATAACACCCCACTTCACATTAGTTCATTAGGCAATACACACCAGCCTCCCTGCATCCTTCCATTTGCATAGGCAGCCACACTTAGGCATCTTGCATATCTATCATCTATACATATTTTACACTAATCCCTTCATATGCACACAACACTCTCACCCTCCTGGAGCCACACACAATACTCTCACTCTTCTTATCATGTGCATCATTAGTGCACATGTTCACTTCTTCAGATGTGTCATTAGTACAAATGTTCACTTCTCCATAACTTTCCAATTATTAAGATAGATCATCTTCAGTGCAACCAGATGATAAGCTCACCACTGTCATAAGCAATATATCAATTTGTGTTAGCCAACGTGATCATGCATACATTTTGCACTTTTATTCATCTTATTTTATGCATGATTCATGTTAAAATCGTTTTAAAACCCCATTTTTATCGTTAGTTTGAAAAACCACATCAAAATTATATTTATTAAAAAATTTGCATATTTCGAAGCTTTCCCTGCATTTGCTTTAGTGCTTTTATTAGTTTAGGATTTTTCTTAATGATATTTTAATTAGATTAGGTTGTAATTAGTTAAGCTTTAATTAGTTTAAGAATTTGATTAAGTAAAACACAATTTTTTCAAAAAAAAAGATCTCTTTTGGAAATTGCTAAAATCTTGGGACTTGTTTTGAAAATTTTATTTTAACCTTATATTGTATTATAAATAGTATAGCTCAGCAAAGAGGAGACGTTTTTCCTTCTTGGAGTTAACTCCCCCCTATTCTTGCCCTCTCCTCTTCCTTTCCTCTCCCTCTCTCTCTACACTGATTCTTCTTCTTCTTTCTCTTTTACTTTTCCTTTTCTTCTCCTTGTCTTTACCAACATCGGTCCTTCTTTCTTCTTCATTGGGAGGTGTCACACAAGTGGAAAAGCCGTTTCTTCTTCTCAACCCCTTCGTCGGGAGCGACCGCGAGGCACGTTCCTTTCCCCCCTTCTCTTTATTTGATCTGCTCGTAGTTTAGGTTTATTTTATTTCATTGCATATAAAAGAAAAAAAAGAGAGAAAGTTCTTTTTTTTATCATCATTGCATATACCGTAAAGAGGTTATTCTTTTTTTTTTCAGTTAGATTCATTATATAGATTGCATATTTTAGAGTATAGTTCTAGAGAGAGTAGTTCATTTAGACGAGTGACTTTGTTATTTGTTTCAGCCTGTAGGTTAGAAAATAATTTATATCTTAGACTTGTTTTTTTTCTTTTTCTTTGTGCTATGTCTTGATCAGATCACACAAGTGCTGACATATACAAATTGATTTCCATGATTTATTCTTAGCACAAGTGCTCAGCACACGTCTTTGTATGGCAATTACACATTAATACCAGATCGTGCCAGTTTTGCCATTCACGCTGATCCACATGAACGTGAATCTGTTCAAAGACTAGCGCGATTCCATTGTGACCTGCATGCTCTCATTAGTTTAATTAAATTTCTGTTTAGGAATTACATGTTTAAATGTCAATGTTTTCTTTTCATTCCCTAGAAGCAGTTAAGCACGTGTTTTATCTTCATTAGTTTGTGATTTAGTTACGAGTTCATGTAGTTAATCTGATTCAGTATTAGTTTAGTGATTCAATTAGCTTTTAGTTTAACATAGATTAGATAAGATTCCTTTTTGCTTCATGTTTTTGTTTGATCAATTTTAGTTCATGTCTGTCTTGATTTAAAGATACTAATTTGTTTAGTTTATTATATGTTTAGTTAGACGTTCGTTAGTCAAGGTTGTTCATGGTTTTTGTAATCAATGTGTTAGTTAGATATTTGATTATTTTGAGTCATTAAGTCATTAAAGTAGTGAGTCTAGATTCACGTTTCTCTAGTCTAAGAGTAATCAGTGTGTCCTTGATTCAAGAATCAGTTTGTCACAAGCCTTAGTTAGGTTGTTATTTTTAGTAAGTTAGTTTATAATGGTGTCATGTTTGTTAGATTAGCTTAGTGAAAGACCATACAACACACGGTTCTGGTGAGTGTAGTTTGGTTGTTATTGCTTTTTGTCCTTTAGTTCTTGATTCTCGGTTAGTTTGTTTTCTTGTTTTATTAAGCCAGTTTGTTAATTAGGCTCAAGTTTGTTATTTAGTTTCAAATTAGTTATATGATTAACTTGTTAGTAGTTTGGTAAGTAATTAGTTTGTTGATTAGTTAATTAGGTTGTTTAGTTATTTTATCTGTAGTGATAGTTTGTTATTAATTAGTTCATAGTTAGTTTTGTTTCTTTTAGTTTAGTTTAGTTAATTCAGATATTGTTTTTACTTATTTATTTTTGTCATTAGCTAATCAATTCTTGTTTAGTTTTCCTCGTACTGTTGTGTGTTTTGTAGGGAAGCGTTGGAACGTGTGGTAGAGCCCTTTTGTGCCCTCAGAGGTACCATCTGAGGTCCCCTCAGGCTCTCAGAAGTGCCTTTAGGGAGCTCTCAGAAAAGCAAAAGTTCAAGAAAACATACATTACCTCAAGAAGGAACAAGAATACTCGAAACACTAAAGCTTTTGCTTTTATTTTTATATTAAGTTTTCATTTTTAATTCAATTTAATTATTGGGCTTGTAATAAAACTGTTTATTATTATTTTGTTTAAGCCCTCTGCGTAGGGCAGTACTCTCTTAGTTATTTTAATTAATTAAGTGTTTTTTATTTTCAAGGCAATAAATTGTAGTTTAGCTTGTGTGTTTGAATACGAGTATTTCCCGTTCTCTGAGATCGACCCGGACTCCACCACTCGTGCGAGCTGGTTTTTATATTTTTAGTGCCTGGCTTTCACTAGATTTTCATACAAAATATTGTTTAAAAAAATATTTTTATAGAAACTCACACCACAACGCATACGTTTACTACGATTTATTCAAGATGCATATAACAACATATATCGATAAGGTTAAGCAAGTCAAAGAAATGATTGAATGAGCCACAATATAAAAACAACAATGATTTGTTATTTGCTTATACTATGCATCGAGTTGTTATTTACCATGCCAATAAAAGAAATGATTTGTCGTATTTGTGTGTTGACGATAACGATTTACGTGATAGCGATTTAATTATATCTACGACGTTGTGAAGCGATTTCAATAGAAATCGCTAAATGAGCAACGATTTGAATACGAAAATCACCACCGCAAGCGCGCAACAATGTATTTCCGCATGCACACGTTTTAAAATTCTTTCTACAAATATCTTACAAATCGATACTAGAAAACACATAATATCTTACAAATCGATATACATATCGCATAATATATTATAAATCGATACGATATTCAGCATAATAGCTTACAAATTGACACTACAAAACACTTAATATCTTACAAATTGATATATATATCACACAATATATTACAAATCAATATAGAAATTTAGCATAATAGCTTACAAATTGATATTAACAAACAAAACAATATCTCACAAATTGGTAGTATGTTACTACAACCACGATTTATGATACATTTCATACACTGAGTGAATGGATGATACTGGATGGGGTAGAGGCCCTTCCTCACATTTGTAACCAAGCATTCTTGTCAACAGGTCCTAGCGTCTTACAAATATCTTTAATTTTTCAACCGTCGAAAAGACAACATCCACCTCCAATAACAAAACAACGCTTTAATGTCACTCATAATGTTATGACATGGAAAGGTACTCACGATGCCTTAATGACACTTGTTGAAATGTTTGTGCATCATTGCTTTTTTCCATACTGCCTAACAAAAATGAAAAAGAAGATAAGACTGTAAAAAGAGATGGCCGACTAATGCCCCCTATGACGCCCACCAATAATTGAACCAGTCGATCGATTTATAGTTATCTCCATGAGGTAGGAATGAACCCGAGAATGTTTTGTAACACAAGGCAGGAACGAGAAGGCGGCAATGTGTTGTAACACAAGCTAAAAACCAAATTAAAGTATAATTTTCAGATTTAGGAAATGACAATCTACTTATTTTAGCATAATGACATACGTCACAAGAATGACAATCAAACTGATAATAAGGAAATATAGTTCTCAAGGTTTGACTCGATGGATGGTCCAGTCGTTTATGCCATAAAGAACTATCTTGTCTAGCAGCAAGCATAGCCTGAGTTTTTTCTTCAAGCAGATATAATCCTTTAGAGATCTTCCCTTCACAAATCTTCTTCTTCGTCACTCTGTCCTAGAAAACCACATCATAGGCTGAGAAAATCACATTACAATTCAAGTCCTGAGTGAGCCTTGAAACAGATAACAAGTTAGCAGACAGTTTGGGTACAATGAGAACATCTAGATTTTTATCACACTCAGGAAGCTTCATTTGACCGACCCCTTCAACTCTCACAGTAGACCCATCGGCTATGACAACCTATTTGCCGCGTTTAGTATGAAGGACATTGCATAAATCCATTAAGGAAGAACACATATGTTCAATGGCCTCTGAATCAATGATCCAGTTTTTAATATTTTCAACAGAATAAACAACTGAGGTGTTACCTATGGTAGGTGGACAAGATGCTGAAGAAACCATTGTTGTGGTGTCGTTTTTGCAAAGTTTCTGAAGCAAATCTGTCAATGTTTTCACAGTAATATCAATAGAGGTTATGGCAGCCACCTGAGCCGACGCAGATGGTTTTGATTTTGGCTGCATGTGTGGTTTCCCATGAAGCACCCAACAACGGTTTTGGTATGACCGTCTTTTTTGCAATGTGAACATGTGAATTTCTTATTTTTTCCTTTATTTTTTGTGTTGATATGAGTATCCATTATTGAGTGAAGGTACTTCTGCGGACATAAGTATTTGAATGCGCTGATGCTCAAACTCGTTTCCAAGACCTACTAACAGCTGAAACACCTTCTCATTTTCCCTTAGTTTTTTAAAAGAAATGAGATCGGTATATATAGCAATATATGATTCATATTCATCCCACATGCACTTCATTTTTCCAAAATAATCAGAAAAGGAATTATCTTTTTTTTTAAGTGTGAATATCACATGCCAATTGATACATTCGAGCAATATTGTTTTGCTCATTGTATAACTCTTGCGTCATATTTCAAATTTCTTGAACTGTATTGAGAAACAAGAAACTCTCAGCCATTTTAGGTTTCATAGAATTTAAAAACCAAGAGATAACTAAATCATTGGCTGATCTCCATTCATGAAATTTAGGATCAGTATTGCTTGGTTTTTGAATTTCACCATTAATATAACCAAGCTTGGATCAACCACTAAGATATAGAGAAACCGACTTCGACCATGATAAATAATTTTTGCCATTCAATAAAATAGTGGTGATTCTTGAGTTGGGTACATGTTCCTAAATCGTAATGCGTTCCACCATGCTTTCTATAATAGTTCCAAACGGAGTAGTTGATGATGAATCATCATCCATTGAATAGACGAGGTTGAGATGAAGACAGATCAGTCATACAGCCCTCGCTGCTCGGCAGTTATGTGAGAGGGCTACGGCTGTAACAATGAAATTCTACAGAGATCAGACTGCTCTGATACCATGTAGAAAAAAAGAGAAGACTAACACAAAGAACACAAGCTTTTACGTGGTTCGGTCATGAAGACCTACGCCTACAATAGAGAGGGTTGTGTATGTTCGCCCCCGATGATTCACTGAATCCCACGTCTGTGTTCGGGGCTTTGAATGAGCACCACGTATACAAGCACATGGGGCTTGTATTCCCGTGTATGTTGACATAACTTTGCATCAGACTCTGGTGTTGTTGCAAAGACTTAAGTACCCTTTATTGCTATTCTTCTCATAAAGTGATGGTTTGAGAAAATGACAAAAATGCCTTTCATTCAAAAAAGAAAAAACAAATAGTTCAAAAAAAGGACAAACATGTCCTCCATCCAGAAAGTCGAGGATGATGTTGACTCTTCAAAGTCTTCTTCTTTTTCTGTTCAAAAAAAGGACAAACATGTTTTCTTCTTCTTTCTCCGTAAAACACTGTAAAACCCTTTCTCTCTTTAGAGAAGAAATCAAGGGAAACAAAGAGTTCTTCCTAGAGAAGGCCATGAACATCAACCCTCTCACTCTCTCTCCCTTCTCTCTCTACTTCTGTGCACATCCAACAGACGATCCTACATTGCTGCATCGTCATCTTCTTCTTCTTCCTTCTTCGTAAAACACTGTAAAACCCTCTCTCTCTTTGTAGAGAAGAAATCAAGAGAGGTAAAGGGTTCCTCCTGGAGAAGGCCATGAACACCAACCCTCTCACTCTCTCTCCCTTCTCTCTCTACTTATGTGCCTGATTTAGAGTTTTTGCCCTTACAGGAGGGGGGTCCGGGGGCTCCCCCCCGGCGCGGATCCCGCTGCGCGGTCAGCGGGCGGGGGTCCAGGGGGGCCGCCCCTGGCGGGGGGCTCGGGGGGCAGCGCCCTCCGGACCAAAAATTTTTTGGGCCTTCCAACAATGATTTGTAGTATTATCGAGCTTTCCTACAGCAATTTGTAGCATTTGTAGTGTCTTCCGTAAATCGCGAAACGCTATAGCGATTTGTAGTGTCTTCCGCAAATCGCTATAGCGATTCGCAAATCGCTATAGCGATTCGCAAATCGCTATAGCGATTTGTAGTGTCTTCCGCAAATCGCTATAGCGATTCACAAATCGCTATAGCGATTTGTAGTGTCTTCCGCAAATCACTATAGCGATTTGTAGTGTCTTCTGCAAATTAGGACCAACTTGTCAGAGTCATATCTCCCTAACCGAAGGTCATATTCCAAATCTGCGATTTGTAATGTCTTCCGCAAATCGCTATAGCGATTTGTAGTGTCTTCCGCAAATCGCTATAGCGATTTGTAGTGTCTTCCGCAAATTAGGACCAACTTGTCAGAGTCATATCTCCCTAACCAGAGGTCATATTCCAAATCCGTAAAAAGTGGTGTCTTCGTTATTGAGTCTAGTTTATTTCTGTAAATTTTCAGCAATTTCTATTGTCATTTCATTCCCCATTTTAACTTCAACGATACATTACAACCACAATCATCAAAAGAAAGATTGCCCAAGCTAAGCGTCACCGTTCTCGCCCTCCTCCTCGACAGCAACCCAGTCGGTGCAGTCGCGCTGAGGATGGCCAGCAGAAGCTCCACCACGTCGTCTTTTTCTCCCTAGCGAGGAGGTCTCAGCGGAGCCGTCGTTCCGGTGACGGGTGTTCATCTCGTTCCGGTGACGGGTGTACTACGAAATGTAAATCCCCCCTTCTGTAAGGGCAAAAGGCCATGAACACGCTGGGAGGAGCCCTCAGACCCCCCTTCTGTAAGGGTAAAAGCTCTGAATCAGACTCCATAACTCTTCAAGTTGAATGATGCTACCCACACTGGGAGGAGCTCTCAGACCCCCCTTTCTGTAAGGGTAAAAACTCTAAATCAGACTCCACAACTCTTCAACTCCAGGGAAGATTTCTTTCTCGGATAATCCTGCAGTGCAGAGACTGGGTCTTAAATAATCATCTTCAGGGCACTTAAGTCTTTACAACCACTCCTTTTCAAGAACCGTCATTTTTTTTTGCACCAATGGAAGAGAGGGTACTTAAGTCTTTGCAATCGCATCAAACTCCAACGCTAATTAATGCTGACAAACATGGGGATACGAGATGCACATGCTTACATACGTGGTGCTCTTTGGGACCCCCGATCATGAGATGTAGCTAACTGCCCTGTTCGGGGGGGGGAACATATAACCTGCTTTTGCCTACAATATCAACTCTCCTCATAATCTCTCATTTCTTAATAATTCCAAAGGCTGCGTACACCGTATTTATATAGCCATCGAACAATGATAAGAAGGCTTTTACACAAGAAGGAAACAATTAACTATAACATTTGTTTCCTAAAAAAGATAAGAAAAGAACTTGATAAGGCAAGGATACAGGAGGAGGTTGCGGTGAATGATCCTTATCTTCAACATGTACTTCAGTATCTTAATTTTATTTTATGCTGAGAAACCGTCGCCGAGAACCAGGTCACTTTAATGAGCCCACACCCCTGTGATTTTTTTTAACAGACCCAGCTCCCTCCTAATCCATTGTCCTGGCAGGGTTAGGCGCAGGTTCTATCAGTTTCCAGGCTGCAAAGCGAGCATGGTCCGTACCGAGTCAAGTATTTTAAAATCCATCTGCCCCTATAGTATGGTCACTCATAGATGCAAGGCACTGTTTGTCGCTAAGAATTTGAATGATCCTCAAATGAAGGTCGATCGTCTATTTTTACCATCTTATAATTTCCTTTTCAAATAGGGATGTCAATGGGTTGCATTTTATCCCATATCCAACCGAATCTGATACCAGTTAGTAGGATTTGGTAAGCCAAATCCATATCCGATTATAAGTTGATGTAGATATAGCTTTGATTTTTTTTTGATAGGCAAGCTGGGGTTAGGCAGACCCCCACCAGTTACACAACATACCATTGGGTTTTGAACTTGCAACGTCCCAACACATGGTGACATGCACTAACAGCTCCTACCAAACAACCTGAGCTCATGTTGGTATATAGCTTTGATTTTTTTGCTACCAAACAGTTTACATGCCAAAAAGTTTTACTGTCCCAATTTGAATTTGAATTTGAATTTGAATTTGAATTTTTTTAGCCAACATCCTATTAGTAGGATATGATACCACATTCGACCCCAATTTAAACCCATTTGTATTCCTATTTTCATTTTTTTTTACTGCAGTGCCTATGGCAATGTGGGCCTAACAACAGGCTACAGCTGCCAACGGCTACAGCAGGTGTCTAACACCGAGTGCAAGGACTCATGGGTCAGCTTTTCTGGAAAATGGAGCTGGAAGGGTAAAATCATCATTTTGGTTGTCATGTTCTTTGGGAAGCTCAAGAAATTCGCAGTAGGGGAGGCTTGGGTTACTCTATTGTAGTCTCTGGTCGGCTAACCTCCATGTTTTTCTTCCAACACTTCTTACATCTCCATATTTACTTGGGTTGGGTTTGTATGGATTAAATTTTGATTATAACGAGTCTATGACCCAACATAGGTTAGGTTGATAGTCCATAATTGAAATTAAAGGATCCTCTTTATCTTTGGTTTTGATTGATTCATTGGTCACATTTTAATGAGCCAGGATCAGATGCTATCACATGGCACACTTTGAGTGTGCTGCTGCACCTGGTGCCCTTCGTCTTTGGCTGACAATCTGTCAGTTGTGGGGCCCAAAAGCAGATGGAGGACAACCCCATGTGATTGCACCTGATCCTGGCTCCATTTTGATATTTGGAAACATCTACGTGAGAACAATCGGATGCTGAAAAAACTCTAAAAGATTGATTTCCGTGTTTCTAATAAAAAATCTACATGCGCCGGTTCCTTGATGTGGACTAAGTGATTTAATCTTCAGTTTGCAAGGAAAAATATTGGTATTCATGCAATATGACCCAGTATGAGCAATCACTGAACCTGCCCTATCATCTCTCTGTTCAGTATACAAAATAACAAGAGACTTTACCAAATCAATTCTTATGAAACATCAAATCAGATCATTTGATCTTACTTGGGCTGAAGTGTAAACCTTTTCTATAGAACCATGTTTTGTCCAAAAAAAAAAAAAGATTACTAGCTTAGGGAAGAAGCTAATGAGGCACCTTGTATTGTAAGCTTCATTAGAGGGTATGAATACCTAGAGTCTTGTAATTCAACAACAAAATCAAATTTCCAACAGCCATAAAGACCGAGGCCAAACACCTACCATAGAAATGCCTAATTTTTTTAGTTGAAAAATACAGAACTACGTTGTTGAACATATCAAATTCAAGTTAATAAGGATTGAAGAAGCTCAGATCAGGTCTTAACCAAATCAGGCTGGAAGTTAAACGTAAATAGGGTCGTGAGAGAGGTGGTGCAACACAGAGAAGGTGGAGAAAAAGAGAGATATTCGTGGTTCGGCAATTGTGTGCCTACGTCCACGGAGCCAAGGCAAAAAAGTTCTTATTTCTTCACACCTTTACAACACCCACAGTGACCCATGTTATGTCTTGCATTTTGACATAAAATTCTCTCTCTTCTTTTTTTGAAAGAAAAACTCTCTCTCTCTCTCTCTCTCTCTCCATGTCTATCATCTGCTTACAACCTCTATTTGTTGGTGATCGAATAATAGCCGTTGGATGGGACATGTGCTTGATCTTGTACATGTCGACCTCTTGTACCCCACATTAGGCTAGTCGATTATCTTCATCTCTTTAGGATAGGATCTAGTAGCTTCCCCATGATCCACGGGACTCTTATTAGGATCTCCTTCATTAGATAGATAATCCACCTTCCTTGTTCTTCTCGTTAGGACTCTTAAGATAAGATGGAGTCTTAACCTTTTAACATGAAGTCCCACATTTCGTAGGTGGTTGTCGAGTTGGAGTCCTTTATGGAGATGACTTGGACATCCTACATTAGGTGGGAGATGTGACTCATTGGATCTGGATTCAGATCTTGGGTCAGTACTGCTAATACCCCCTTAAACTAGGTTGGGGAGATGTTCAAAGCCCAAGTTTGGGCCTGAGAGACTAAAAAGCTGATTTAGTAAGGGGCTTGGTAAAAATATCTGCTACTTGAATGTGGGATGGTACAAAAGCAGTAATAAGTTGTTGTTGAGCCACCTTTTCCCTCACAAAATGATAGTTAAGCTCAATGTATTTAAACCGATTATGAAACACTGGATTAACGCACATGTGAAGGGCAGAAAGATTATCAGAGTAAATGGTAGGAGCTTGAGAAATATAAACACCAAGTTCTCGTAAAATAAAGGTGATCCAGGTAATTTCTGTTATAGCTGAGGCGAGAGAGTGATATTCGGCTTCGATGCGGGATCGGACAATGGTGGGTTGCTTTTTTGCACTTCAAGATACACAATTACCCCAATATAAGTACAGTGGTAGATTAATGAGTGATAGGACAGCCGGCATCAAAAAATTCATATAAAACAAGTGAATTGTTGGCAAGTAAATGAATGCCAACGATTAATGTGCCTTTAACATATCTCAAGATCCGCTTAACCAACTGAAAGTGATAATTTATAGAAGCATGCATATTGTCACTGGCTAATTTTCTTCAATAAACCCATGCGGCGCAACGGTCCTCCTTACCGTCACAAGCCTTCTAATCGCTATCTCATAGCCACTTTTGCCACGAGAATGGAATACCTCGCAACCTGTAACACGCTAGACTAGCCAATATGGCCAGACTAACAGCCACAAGCCACTCACCAACACTTTCAATGTGTTGAATCAGAATATTGGCCCTGTGCGCTACTCCGCGCACAGCTGCCTAGCAGAAGCTTTTCAAGCGCATCTTCAAATGCGTTCCATGTTATCAATGCCACTTTGTGCATAGTCGTCCCATACCAACTAAGCACTTCTGAGAAGGGCACCAACCTGCCTTAGCTTGGAATGGCATGGAGCACATCGCAGCTCCATGCGCAAGCCAGTTGAAACCTCGCCACTGAAGGATCCAAGTCTTTCGACCCCCAATCCGAAGACCAGTTGATGATTTCATGCTATAGCGAAGAGCACCACCCAAACTCATTCGCTAGTGCATAGGCTCTCTCTTGCCTAGCCTCGAGTATCTTTACTCGGTTGGAATCACCTAGTGTGACTTCTGGGGGAATTACGCCTAACCCACACGCACCCCCGTGAGTCCAATCGCCTCGCATGGGACTCCCACAAGTTGAGAGGTTCTTAAGCAACTCTCCAAAGGCAACACCCTCTGGTCCGCTGGCACTGCTTAGCCAAACAACGCTCCACGTCTGTGCTGCCATACAACGATGCACTAACGACGATATCGTTGCCTATTGTATGCCATGCTACCACCGCACGTCACTGATCAAGCTGACGCATACCGCGCGTTTTTACACTTGATGCATTTTCCACTCAGTAGAGCTCCGCACTGCTCATGCCCCATTCCAAACTCGGCCCGGGACATGCTCCCCCATCCAAGTCATTATACGTCCTCGATAATGTTGGTGTAGGTAACAATGCAGTTAGCTTGATCTGTCAGTCCCCTTTTTGTGTTAACTTTTGGCTAACTTGTTTTTCATCCAGCTCAACCGGTTCTGGTGTCCATCCACCATCTCCACAATCTTCAATATGCCAAGTCCCATACCTTAGCGCATCTCTGATCGCTTAGACAGCAGTCTTCCGCTTTCTTGCAACGAGCATTCCATGCTCGTGGAACCCCAGTGTAGTTCCAACTCAAGCAGGGCATCCTTACCTGCACGACAGCTTGTCGTCATTAAGCTCATGGTTGGGTTGCCTTCCAACCTCAGCAAGGGCACTTGAGCCCTTTGTGGTCCTCTTAGAGAAAGATGACCACCAATGTGTACCGCAGAGATCTCTATCCCTTTAGCACAACATTTACGGATTTTTGATGATCCATCTGAGTCCTCAAGTGGGGAATGCTTTGCTGGAGCATTAACCCAATGTGATCCTTCAAAGTGTCTTTGTGGCACTCGTCCTCCTCACATACGCACCTTCGGCCCAATGTTGTTGCGTCCTCCTCACATAGGCACCTTCAGCTCAATGCTGCTGCTCCCCTCCCGAAGCCCGCATGCTGCAACTCTCTTCTAGAGTCAGCAGAGAATTTCCGCAGGGATCAACGATTCAAGAACAACTCTTTTCACACACACACACTTCTCAGAGAACTTTCAATTTAAGGGACTAAACCGACGAGCATCTTTGCTCAACGTGAGCACTTCGCTAACCCACAAACTTGGGAGAGAGCACAAGTTTTATCAAGTCTCCCCAACCCAAAGGTGCAAATCCTTCCAGCCGAATCCAACGTGCATTCTTCGCATGCACAAGGCAAACGCTACGCTCCACCTGTGAGCCTAACGCACAACTGGTGAGAATCTTTTTGATTTATCTGCGTTCCCTTAGCAAGCAACTGAACAGCAATCTTACGCTTCAGAATATCGTGGTAAAGATGTCCCATACCATCCAACCACTACTTTGCTTCAATGATTCGATTCACCAATCTTTAGTTACGCAATTTTGCATTGCAAGAATAAACCATCTTTGTTCCTTTCAGTGTCGCACATGAATAACAAGGTCTCCATGAACCTTTTCTTTTTTAGTGTATCTTGCCCAAGATATCGATCTGCTCTGATGCCAATTGTCACGGGCTAATTTTCTTCAATAAGCCCATGTGGCACAACGGTCCTCCTTACTACCACAAGCCTTATAATCGCTATCTCATAGCCACTTTTGCCACGGGCATGGAATAGCTCGCAACCTGTAACACTCTAGACTAGCCAATATGGCCAGACTAACGGCCACAAGCCACTCACCAACACTTTCAATCTGCTGAATCAGAATATTGGCCCTGTGCGCTACTCCGCGCACAGCTGCCTAGCAGAAGCTTTTCAAGCGCATCTTCAAATGCGTTCCATGTTATCAATGTCACTTTGTGCATAGTCGTCCCATACCAACTAAGCACTTTCGAGAAGGGCACCAACCTGCCTTAGCTTAGAATGCCATGGAGCACATCGCAGCTCCATGCGCAAGTTAGTTGAAACCTCGCCACTGAAGGATCCAAGTCTTTAGACCCCCAGTCCGAAGACCAGTTGATGATTTCATGCCATAGCGAAGAGCACCACCCAAACTCATTCGCTGGAGCATAGGCTCTCTCTTGCCTAGCCTCGAGTATCTTTACTCGGTTGGAATCACCTAGTGTGACTCCTGGGGGAATTACTCCTAACCCACACGCACCCCCATGCGTCCAATCGCCTCGCGTGGGACTCCCGCAAGTTGAGAGGTTCTTAAGCAACTCTCCAAAGGCAACACCCTTTTGTCCGCTGGCACTGCTTAGCCAAACAACGCTCCACGTCTGTGCCGCCATACAGCGATGCACTAACGACGATATTGTTGCCTATCCCATGCCATGCTACCACCACACGTCACCGATCAAGCTGACGCATACCGCGCGTTTTTACACTTGATGTATTTTCCACTCAGTAGAGCTCCGCACTGCTCATGCCCCATTCCAAACTCGGCCTGGGACACATATACTGACAGACAAAATTAACACCGAAAGACAAGTCAAATAAGGTGAAGGTAAGATATTGCAGGCTGCTCACAAGGCTATGTTAATACCAGATGTTATGAAATGGCCGATTATTTGCAGGGGCAATATTGGCCTAGCTACCATAGGAGTAGACAAAGGTCAACAATCCATCATAGTTGACTTATCCAGTGTAACACCTATGAATTTTGTTTATTTTAACTATTAAATTTGAGTAAAATTCAAGTTAAATTTAAGTTAAATTCAAGCAAAATTCAAGAATTCTAATTGAAATAGTACTCTAATTAGATTTGTTATGAGCTGTAGATACCTTAGGAAATCTGATTTAAAGATTCTGGATTTTGGTTGTATCATAAAATGCATTTTTCAAATTGGACCCACGTCTATTTTATTTTATTTTTCACTTGAATCGGATACGAAAATAGATTTTTCGAAATTGACCAAACTGTATGGCATATAAGGCCAGAGGGTCATGAACAACCTAGTGAAGCGACACATGTTAATGCAGGGCCCACAAGAGGCATGGAGGTGGCCAAGGGTATAATGGTTATTTTTACCCTCTCTACGTCAAGTGGTGATTCCAGAACACACAGAGATCCTCCAGGTGGATTCCAGGTCATTTGGTATTTTTTTTTTAAATAATGAAATCAGTATAGGTCAATACGGATTTGGATTAATTAATAGATTCTAAATATATTGGATATGGATCTAAATCATATTAACTAGATCCAATGTGAGTTTGGATTAGATTTTGAATATGGACTCTTAATTAAGAAGTTTTGACTGGATTTGATTTGGTCTTTTGATCCAATCTCAAACAGATTGGACGCATAGGGTGGGACGCTCTGAACAACATCATTACTGTTCTTGCAGAAATTTCAGCCAATCGGTAGCTCACTAATTAAATCTGAGTTGATTTTGATATTCTTCATTTTGAGAGTATTAAAATTGACTATCTACACGCCCAAATTGGTGTTGATTTAAGTATTTTATCGTTGACCGAAATTCATACCTAATTGCAGCCCAAAAATCAATATTTTTCAAAATTGACAAATTTTTTTACTGATCCGTGCAAGTATGATTAAATCTAAGACCACCACAACGATCTATGTTTCGAGGGCTATCGAATAGCTTATTTAAATATTAAATTTGGTTAAGTTTTTATGTTTGCAAGCCTTCTAAAATGACAAAGTTCTTATATAAGTAGGAGTAGCTTTGGGAAAGAGACTCTAGAAGAATCTATAAAATGAGAGGAGACCCCTCACTCAATTTTGTACCTCTCACTCTTTCTAGCCTCTTCTTTCTCAAACTCTACATCTAGACCTCCATTGGAGACTAGAAGTGGGGTTATTGGTCATAAAGCTATGCACCTACATCGAACATCCGACGATTTTTTCGTCTATGCAATTTCAGGTAGGGAACCTTCAACATGTGCATGTGTACATAGCACTAAGGGTACATTCATATGCTGAAATATAGTTTCAAACATGTATTAGAGGTGATATCAGTCTTAGTCATGTGCTCGGATCGATATCAGGTATTTTTGGAGGTCTACGAAACCCCGAAACACGATTTTACCAAAAATGATTTATGAAAAACCTTATTTCTTGATCATAGTTTGTAAAAAGCATGATTTATATTTTTAAATTATATTGGATGTGTGTTTTGTGTGATCATCATGTTGAAATCATATTGAAATTAGTATTTATGGTGTTTAATTAAATAAAATATTAAAATTGAATAAAACACTAAATATAGAAAATCAATTTTGGGGATTCTGACTTTCTTGGTTGTTTCAAATTCAATTTTATGTATTTAATGATTTCATATGCAGCATGAAAATTTGTTGATGCATGTTGATACTGAGATTGAATGTATTATAATGAATCGAATCATAAAAATTATGTTTATATAATTTATTTTATAAAAAATATGAAATATACATGATTTTACATGAAAAGGCACACAATCTTGATTTTCACGGTCCCAGATACTTTTCAAGAACTTTATTGTACTCTCAAATAGCTTGGAATTCTTTTTCAAATTTTAAAAGGATGTTTTATACTTATTGTGGAAGTCCCAAGAGAAATTTTGGCTTTGTTCAAGTTTTGAATAAGAGGATATGGTCTCCAAAAGTCGAAAGAGGATTTCAGTCCTAATAAACATTCGGTGTTTCGACTCTACTATGTTGACGATTTTATTTTTCTTAATATATACCGTGTTTATAGCTTAAAATTTTAGATTACATATTAAGAAAGTTTTAATAAAAATTTGGTATACAAATTAATTACGATCTGTGAGATAAAAATCACGAACATTGGCTCAGAAACCTGAAAATTTTTGCAGTTCTGCCTGTCTAAGAACCTGAATACGCTATGGTCCGTGAATTTAATTCACAATTCTGATAAAGTTTGCACCTGGTCTCAGTAAGAGATTGTTCCAAAGATATTCTTCTATTTACAATAATTTTTACAAAAAATTTCTGGTTCTTTAAAGATGTTGAATCAATGCTTCTTTTGAGGGGTAGAATCGAATAGGTTCGTCCAAGAGCAAGAAAACCAGTTTTAGTAAAATAATTATTTATCCCTACTCCGAACTCCAAATGAAGCAAGATTTTTGGATAGGTTTAGCTAACATATCCATGTATATACTATTAAAAATTCAAAATTTTCCTCTATATAATCTAATCGAAACAAAATTTATATTGATTGATAAAATTCAGTCTCTGCAATTCCAAGTTGAAACTCTTCTGTTCATGTTGTCTTGGTTTCAAAAGTGAACCAGTTGGGACATAGTTTAGTTACAAAAATGAATCAAATGAATACATAAATGGTTGAATATTATTATGTATTCTTATGGATGCTTATAATATGCACTTGGAGATTATGCATGCTTTTATGTTATAATGATTAACATGAATTGATATACTATATGTGCTTGTATAAAATAACATGTTTATGGTATGCATATGATATGTCTCAATGCATATGGGGTTATAACATATAGTAAGCGTGCATATAAGGTTCTATTTGCGTAAGTGTTTTGAAATATAGCATGGAGCCATGTGATTGTTGCATATGATATCCAATGTTTGTATGATAATAGTTAAGTGCAGTATGTCATGATTGTGCATAGAATTTAACATGTGTATGTGTATGTGTATGTGTCCATAATAACAAGCATGCATTTAGTTCTGAAAATATGCACTTGAGACACACAATGTAGGTGGACAACCTAGTTGCACTAACATATTGCCTTAATAAACTGAACCATGAGGGCCATTTATGGGAGGAATTAGTTGTTGAAATTGCAGGATGATGGATCACATTGCGATTCTAGGTAGAATTAATCATTGAACTTGCGTGATCAGACTTTCCTAACCTACCTTGGAGAGGGAAGCGATACAACTTATGTGGACTCTATTTTATTTTGTGGGTGAAAGGTCTAACTAGTCCCTAGTCCACAAAGTTAGGGGGTCAAACTACATAAACTTGTCCTAGGTGGTATGTTCATGTCTCTGCAAAGTTAGGATTGATCCTGTTTGTAGCCACTGGTGAGTTTCTCTTGGCATTGGACCGTGCATAGTTAGTTTTAACTCAGTTGGTCACTCGGTTTTAATTAAAATGCATTGAATAATATACCCGAATGATTTAGACTGGGTTATATGACTCTTTGGCATACCCATTGAGCCATTAAAAGTAAATAATGCATTAGTTGAGTAAGGACACTTTACAAATATTGCATGCATGTTCATAGTTGCATTTGTGTTTAAAATATGCTCTTGATTATGTGATGATTAACTGTGATATAACTGAATATTATGTTTCGTGAAATGTATCTGTTTAATTAAATGTTTATGAGTTGATGGCATGTGCATGTGTGCTTTTTACTATGTATATATGCCTTGTTGATGTGATTTCTACTGAGACAGTGGAAGTCTGACCCCATAAATTTTAAAAATAACTTATACAGATAGTTGAGCTGGAGCGGTTGCGTGATGCTAAAGAGGTGACATGTGAATTAATATTTTGATCCATTGAAGACATTTTTGGGACTTTTCTAATTATTTATTTCAATTAATTGACACTTTTAAACATTTGATTTATTGAATGAATGAATTGGTTTTGTAGAGACGTTTACACATACTTGTAACTTGCACAAATTGTTTAACCGATTTCAAATGTTATTTTCACTACGATTTTGAACCAAATAAGTTTTATTAATTGGTAGTCTTATCTCAAGCTAGTAAATGTCGGTGTTTGTGCAGGTTGACTCCTTAGAGCTCAATTTGATTAAGGTGATGTTCTTGATGAAATACTTAATTTGATGATTTTTTTATGTAGTGTGTTCAATCAGTTAATAATGGTGTTCTGTATTGGATTTGGCATTAGGAGACTAAGATACGCTCGTGCTTGGGCTCATGCGAGCTGTTCAGTGCTTGACATGGTTGGAACTAATCAGTTGGAAAAATTGTTAGATAATTGCACATTAGAATTAGAAAAAAAAATCATGTATTTTTTGGTTAAAAATTTTGGGGTGTTATATCTAGAATCTCACGAGCGTAGCAACCTTTATCAAGAAAGCATCCACCATCAAAATGAGTCACTTGAATCTCCAAAAAATGATGTAGATCACCTAAGTCCTTTATAACAAATTTGTTATGTAGTTGAGACATAATAGTAGATAAAAACTGAAAATCACTACCTATGATGATGATATCATCAACGTAAAGTAAAAGGTATATGCATTAGTCAGAGCTCTTATAAATAAACATGGAGTTATCAACATTGTAGTAAAAACCCAAGGCAAGTAGGAAGGTACTGGGTTGATCAAACTAGGTACGTGACGATTGACACATGCCATAAAGTGCCTTCTTAAGTTGGCATACATAATGTGGCTTATCCGGATCTTGAAAGTCAGGTGGTTGATCCATGAAAATAAGCTTATCCAATGATCCATTCAAGAAAGCATTTTTAATGTCTAGTTGTCGAAGAGGCCACTTGTAGGATAATACAACATACGAGATAATGTGAATGGTTGTTGGTTTAATAACAGGGGAAAAAGTTTCAATGAAATCCACTACTGGAAGCTAGGTAAAGCATTTGGCAACTAGTCTTGCCTTAAGGCAATCTAAGGATCCATTGTATTTAAGCTTGGTCTTGAAGACCCATTTGCAGCCGACAATGTTCATATCATGTTGTTTGGAAACAATGTCCCAAGTGTTGGTCTAGGTTAAAGTAGGCATTTTCTCTTTTAAGGCTTGGTACCATATTAAGTTGGCTAAGGCATACTTAATTAACTGTTTTGGGTTCAAGAGGGATAGACAATTCGGCTAAGTACTTGGGCTTATGTTTGATAATTCTATGCTTGGCTCTTGTAATCATCCCATGCTGGGTAAAAGGGATAGACAAAGTTTCCTAAACAGGATTAAGGGGCATGTAGATCACAGTCCCCACAGGAGGGGCCGGTTGGGATATAGGAACCATAGACTCATTATAACACTGTTGTTTGAGCAACTGAATTCCCCATGATAGTTTCAGCTAAAGCAGCTACTTTAGGATGACCTTGGCTATTAAAAATATGGTGATTAACTCAAATGGCTCCTATGATGTACGGTTGTCTGTCTTGTAACCATTAGGAAACCACTTAAAAGAGTTGGTGAGCACAAGAGAATTACTGAGGAACACTGCAAAAAGGAAAACACACCTGATTAAAAATAATGTGTCTACTAATTTAAACCTTGCCAGTCTCAACATGTAAACACCGATATCCCTTATAAATATCATTGTAACCCAAGAATATACATGAGAGAGATCTAGGATCAAGCTTATGTTCAGCACAATCTCTCAGATGAGGAAAACACTTAACCCCAAAAATATAAAGATAATCATACTTTGGTGTTTTTGTAAAAAGTTTCTCAAAGGGCGACTTCATGCCCGCGATTGAACTCAGTAACGATTAAGCAACCAAGTAGCAGTTTCAAAGGTAAATTATCATGTAATAACATAGCAAGTCCAAGTTCAACAATGTTACAATATTTTCTTTTCACCCGTACATTTTGCTCGGGTATGTGGGGACATGATATAATATGATGTATTCTATGATCCTTCAAATATCTGTGAAACTCATGGCTCATAAATTCTCCTTCATCAGATTAGAATATTTTAATATTTCTTTAAAATTGATTTATAATCATTTATGAAATTCATGAAATTTATTTATCAATTCAGACTTAAATTTGAGTGGAAAAAATCACACATAACGAGTGCAATCATCAACCATCACCACATAATATTTAAAACTTTGATATGAAGGTTCAGGTGTAGGACCCCAGATATCATAATGAACTTTATCAAATGGTTCGCTACAAGAAAACTCAGAAGTAAAAAAATGTTTAACGACTTGACTTGGCCATTGAACAACTACGGAAAATATGATTATTCTTACTATTTGAAAATGAAATAAAGCTTTTTCTTCTCAAAAAATTGACTGTATCCATATTTGGATGTCCCAAACGGTGGTGTCATTCTTCCTTGCTCATGGTCCTCTAGCGGTTTGAGAAGAATTCTTTATTGTTTGGCTCTAAAATATAAAGATCACCACTCCTATGCCCCGATGCTATCACTCTCTTGGTCTACTTGTCCCTAATAAAAAAATTGTCATCATAAAATTCAAAAAATAATGATGCGAATCTCTTTTATTTTTGAAAAACAAAAACAAGGGTTTTTCCACTTTAGAAAATCGTTTTAAACATAGGTCCAAAAAATTAGATCTGAATTTGAGAAGATGTAGGGTTCATTCTTCAATGTAAAGAGCCTTTCCTCTAGCCTAACCAGAAACTCTCAATCGTTGTATATAGAGTGGTGGCATTGCGACAATTCATACCTTTTGCGAATGTTAAAAAAATATGAGTTTTGTGGTGGGAACCACCAAAACTCAAAAAGAACATAAGGCAAGCAAAATATGATACGTTAGACAATCCAAAATATAATCAAATGTATTAAATAACTTAAATAAACATTAAGACAAAAATCAAATCTCATCTCGGGCTTAGGTAGCCCTTTTTTATTGTTTACGAGCATGAGAGAGCATGGACAACACTTCGGCTAGGCGTGGGCTCCAAAAGACGAGTGAGATAGGGATTTGGGTCCTAGGCTAGGCTAGTCAGCTAGGCCAAGTGGGCTAGGTGGGTCGACTAAGCTAGGTTAGATTCTGTCGAGATTCTGGCAGAGTAACAACATTAGGGATTTAAAGACTAGATATTGAAATAGGGAAACGTGGTTCCCTATTTATAAGTTTTTAGGCAAATCCAGATATATTTTCTATATATCCAGGATCCATCTAAATAGATGGTTCATAGACATTGTTTTGAATACACGGTTGAGATTCATCCAAGGTTTATTGCCTTGGATTGATGCTTTATCAAAGAAAAGTGGATTTTGGAAATAGGAGATTTTCAAATACGAATTTGGAAGATTGAGAAGGCAAATCCCGCTCAAGAGGCGAGTTAAAAAAGGGTGGTCGAGCGTTAACGATAACTTGTGTTAATGACAACTACGCTAACAACAATTGAGTTAAAGATAATTTTTTACAAAAAAGGATTTAACAACACCTTAAAGGAGGCTAAGAAAAACCTAGGTTGTTGTCAACATTTTTTGTCAAAAATGCTAATGACAACCTAACTTGTCATTAGTGGAATCGGGTAAAACATACCCAACAGAATAACTTGCTTAGGCTATAACTTCTTCCTCTAATGTCCATTTGAGGTGATTTTTTATGCGTTGAAAATATAACATCCTCAACATAATCTGTCTTTTAAGTGAAAAACCAAATTTAGTCATTTTAGTGGTAAAAAATGTGCACATAATGGGCCCTACCTAAAAAACATGATTTTTACTAAACAAGTTACTTTGTATTGGTTATAACTTTTTATTCGAATGTCCGATTGACCTGATTTTTGGTTTGTTTAAAAGTTCAAATCCTCTAGTTTAATTTATCTTTTGGATAAAAACCTTGCAGATGTCAATCTAGATGCCAAAAATAAAGTTAAGGCTAACAACACTTTAATATAAGCCAAAAACATTGGATTTTGGTACGAGACTCTGACATAAAGTGACTTGGTCAAAAATTGTGTGTCTATAGATACCCCTCTATGTTGTTGAGCATGTGAAGCTTGATTGATAACAAAAAAGTAGTCACTGACTTTTTTAAAAAGTGAAAGATTGACTCTAAGAAAGCATTTTTTAAAAGATATCTTTGACAAAAAACATATAGACAGCTTGATGGTTGACATGAGCTAAAGACACATACACAACTTCACATGAGAAACTCTCTGTTATGTCTGTCTGTATTGGCAGAGAGGTCTGGCAAAGATGTTGAATTGTAAACTAAGCTTTGTACCTTGTTTCATACGAGGGCTCTCACTTGAACTCGGTGTTATGAGGGAGGGGTCTTATTGAATGACGAGACAAGTATCTTGTCGCTTAGAATCACAAGAAGAGGACTGACATTTTTGACAAAAGACAAAGACTTCTCTTTTTAGAAAAGACAAAGACAGAGACAAGTTTTTTGGTTTAAAATCATCGAAAAGACAAAGACATTTTTTACTTTTGACATAATAAAATAAAATCAAATATTTTGACTTTTTGATAGGATGGAATGATGTAGAATGGAATATAACTTTTTCAAGAACATGCAACTGAGACAAGATTGGGTTTGGGATGGTTTGTGTACTCGTCAATTGGGTTTCACATTGCTCCATCAATCTGTGAGACAACCTATAGACCTAATATCCATCTATCTATAGGATGATCCTAAGATAAAATTGGGTAGGCTTCTCCTAATAGGACATGGGACAATTGGGGGTACCTAAGCATTATGATAACTTGTTAGTAACATGCAAAAAAATACATATGACATGACATGATACATGATGAATTGCTTTGACTTGACCCTTTTTGATCAACATGATCCAAAAGCAAGTTCTTAAGACAATTTTTTTTATTCATGAAAGATCAACTTTTTTGAGAAAACAATGCAAAAGACACTTGGCATTGGCTTGCTTGAAGTTGATATTGCCATCTTTGATGAAAAGTGACTATGTTGACAAAAATACATTTTCAGACATTCCTCACTCACTGGTTTAATGAACAGTCATTCAAGGTGGGAAGGTCTTGCCAACGACCAACCAGCGATCTCAAAACAAAGAAGAAACCTTGTTTCACATGAGGGTCTATTTGGTGTAATGAGTAGCCATGCAAAGTGAGAGGTCTTGTTGACAACCAACCATCAGTCTCAAGTTGAAACAAGCAAGACAAAATACAGCCAAACAAAGACATGTTTTAAAAAATTGACTCGAAATGACACTTCTTACAAAAGCTATGACAAAGATCCATTCATTGTGAAAAACCCAATTTGAATAGAATTGATAAAGATTGTAGAAATTTTTTTGTCAAAACAATCTTGTTGTAGGATCAACTTGTAGACTTTTTTGGGTCAAATGAGATGACATGAATGCAAAATAAATGCTAATGATGAGACAATCTAATCATGATGTTAAAGAACTCCATGACAATCAAATGACAAGACAAAGATGAATGACAGTGGTGTGTGGCATAATGAAGTACTATGGTGAGACTTATGAAATACAATGTGCTTGATTACCTAAGTATAAGAATGATGCTTCAATTTTTTTTTGAAAAAAATAAGAAACTGTCCTTTGCTAAAAAATTTGAGAACAAATATAGAAAATGAATATTTTCATCTGACTGGATACAAGCCATGAAAGTGTTGCAGACATGAGAAGAGTGAATGCATAAGTAAGTGTATGCAACTTCCATTACTCAGTATCAGTTTATTTTTTTGCCAATGTTGATCTAACTTTACTTTTCAGACTTTTGCCCCTAATTCAAGTCATCATAAAATAAACAAGCTTATTTTTCTTCACTAGAACAAATCTTTTGTTTGACCCTTAAATTTTAAAGTAATTAATCATGGAAGCACATGTTTATGGATGTTAGTCTAATTTCACAAAGATTGAAACTCTAAAAACTTCTAAATGGTTAAGACTCCTTGGCCATTCAGGATTTAAAATGAGAGCTTCAAGCATATAAAAGCTTGTGATTTTTCAATCAGATGCACTTTAGTCTCCTTACTCCAAGGCTTCTATCAAACTAATCTATATTAAATATTTTCAAGCAGCCAATCATTTTTCAAAGACTTTGAATAAAACAAATAGGATGCAGGTTATTAAAATTTGAGAAATGAAGTGCATAGTAATGATGATAGCAAGGGATAAAATGGTAATGATTATTCTTTTATGAGGCTCAAAAGATCTACCAATGAAGGTTAGACATGACATTCTTGAATGTGAGGTCCAAAGAAAAGAGAACAAGTTAAGAAATCATGGGCATCTCTTACTTGAGATCTTCGATTGCGGAGGAAGCACTAAATTTTGTGAGCTTTCTCACATTTTTCTTTTCTTTTTTTATTGCCTTTTTCTTGCCATTTTTATGAGAAATTTATTTATTTTTATGCTCTTTTTATAAAATTAAAAAAGGCTCCAGAATAAGGTCTGAATGGGTAGGTTTTGCTTTGTGCAATGAGATGACCAACTTAGTCCTTTTATGGATATTGAAAACAAGACTTAGGAGTAAATGGTAGCAAAACATAAGATGGATAAGTCTATAAGACCGACCAAAGGAGGGATAATGAGCAAAGATAAAACATAAGATAGTCTTGACATCTTTTTGCTTAAAGAGTTTTCCTTTTAAGTGAATCATCATGGTCTTGAACTGTAGAATATGAGTATGTATGTGCCTCTGTATGATTCATCATTTGTTATTTTCAAGCTTTATGAAGAGATTTATTTTGGGTCTTAGGTAGAGTGGGTTGGGCTTGACTCGATCAAGCCCATTAGCTCCCCGAGTCGGGGTGCCATCGGGTCTCGGGTGGAGTGGGTTGGGCTTGACTCAGTCAAGCCCACCGGCTCCCAGAGCTGGGATATTGCTTGGGGCATGAGTGGGGTCGAGAGGGGATCAGTTCAGTCGAGCCACCAGCCCGCCCCATTCCGATGGATTTTCCCCCCTCCCTTAGCATGTGGCTCGGCTCAAGCCCAATCGAGCCCAGCTCAGTTGAGCCTCAGCTGAGTCAAGCTCCCTTGTCACAAATAGAGATACACAACGAATTGAGCTAGCCCGGGCTCAGCTCGAAGCTTGTCAGTGCTTTAAATGTTTCTAGTGTGAACATGGTTCTAAGGCTCGAACGAAAAAATGAACCGAGCTTGATAAAGCTAGGTAGGCTCGATAAGGCTCAGATATAAGTGTATATATATATATAATATTTGCAATTCTATTCTATAAGTTATTATCACCATAATGGGTAGGCCATTGGGTTTTCATCAAAAGGTTTGTAGTTTAAATCTCGTTTTTTCACTTTTTGATGCAATGCTACGGTGGACTTGGTACACACTGACCCACGATCCAAGATCCAAATGCACGCGGAAGCTGAAATGATGTAGAGTTCAAACAGAACTCTGGAAAACTGATTTTTGGTATATGTGTGCTCTGTTTCGACAAAGGAGATCCAAATGAAAGTTGTGCGCGATTCGCACAACTTTACAACGAATCCAAAAATACCAAATTCGGATCCGGAATGACCACTCCATGGACTCGACACTGGGACTGCTAAACAAGTCCAACACAGATTATCGAAATTTAGGGGGTAGACTATTTAAAGAGAATCTTGACCCTTCAAACATTTGAGTTTGGACAAACTCACAACTGACGAAATGAAGGTCAGATCCAAACCTTTCTAGAACACTATAGATCACAATTTTTGGAATTTTCTATTATCTTATACGGATTTTTGAATTTTGGAATGGTATAAGTTATTATTTCAGAAAATAAAATTCAAAGATTTGACAGTAGCAACAAAGATCAATATTTTTGAAGCAACTAAACAACGATTCAATCAAAACTAAAAACATGAAAGTTGTAGGTCTAGATTATAACTTTTCACAGAATAAAAAAAATCAAAATTTTATTTAGGGAATCTCCAGATAATCAGAAAATACCGAACATTATTAAGTTGGTTCTGAACCAAACTGGTGGCAGTGGATGACTATCAGTTCGAGACTTTGACAGACAGATTCAGAGGTCCAATGAACGAATATCATAAACTATTCAACTACAAAGTTATAGGAAATTGTTTTAGCTTTTTAGAAAGCTAAAGAACACAAAAATCCGTTCAGTATTGAGTCTGATACGGATGTTTTATCAGAGACTTTTCTGTTATCTCGTAACAGCATTTTGGTCTTTTTGGTAGGGACCGAGTTCATTCACACACAACAATAATTCGAAAGAACTTAAGACCAAAGAAGACAAATTTTAACATAAAACTCCTCTAAGCATGTATTTGCAACTCTCTAATGATTCAATACAACTTAGCAACGATAAAACATGAACAATCGCAAGCAAATGTGAATCAAAGTAGTAAAGGACAAGAACGAAGAACCAATGTTAATATCCGGGTTGAAATCGATAATGGTCGTCATTGGGAAGCAACCGATGTCACAAGATGAACCATGAACAGTAGGGATGGATTACCAACCACCACGAACAAGTTTGGTATAGCCACAACAATTGTAACCTCTCACAAGGTGATACACGGTTTCACCTTCTTCTCCAAGCAACCTTCCACCAAACATCCACACTCAAAAGCTTTTCTCAAGCACAAACCACACCAAAAACTTGATTTTTCTCACTCTAGAACCAACAACATTACCAATTTCAAAAATGAAGAAGACCCCTCACCTCTTGGTCTACCTCCCTAGTTAAGAGCTTAGGTTGCTTGGGAAGAGCCATAATAAAGAGACCTTGGGCCTTCCCAAGCCTTGCACAAAAAACGAGTGTGCAAGCCTTGTTTTTGTCAAAAACTAATAACTTCACCAATAGTCCAATTGACTTTGGACTGGACAACATAAATTCAAATGAGGTCCAAGATGGACCACACTAAAGTGGCACCACCTAGGACCCCCCTCATGAAGACGGATCATGATCTGGATCCAAATAGGTTGCGAATTGGATCCTGTACCAATACCAAGAGAGAAGAGAATCTGCAAAAAAATAAAAACTACCCTTGAACCCCATACACCCTCTAGTACCACAAAAAGATCCTACAGGGTACCAGAACTATCCGGATCCATAGAATCCAGCTCCTAAAAAAATAAAAATAAAAATACATAAAATAACTATTGCTAAAACAAAGTCTAAAATACGATTCCTTAATGGAATCGAGACAATAAAAGGAGCACGACAAACATCGGCTAACTGAGAGATCCACAAGGACAAGGGACGTTCTGTAAGCGTGTGAATCACCTTGGGTGGCGATGTTCAGAACGGGTCTGGATATTTAGATTTAGATCTGAATTCGCTTATGTCTCTGGATGCTCTGCATCATTCCCTCTGGGTCGAAAGGCATCATCCTCGGAGCATGTATCTGCTCAAGCGTCCCTCCATAATCCCTACACAAGTTCAAAATATAATAAGCATAAACATTCTTCAAGGCAAATAGAAGTGAAGTAAACATGGCAAGAGATTCAATATTGGAATGACAATAATATTTGATGCAATGCAATATGCTCTATAAAATGTAATTCAGACAAATACAAAGCAGAACAATGAAATTGAATCTCAAAAGCATCTATGACATTATATTTAATGACCTTACCTTGCATCAACGCTCTACAGATAATACCAAAATTTGGGTCAGAAACAGATATCAATTGACTATATAGAATGTGATTCAAAATTGCAAATTTTACGCTATTGGTTTGAAAATCACATGATGAGTCACAAGCAACATAAAGTAAGAACATACCAAATGTACTATCAGGATTTATCAAAGAGAAAAAATCAACATTATCCATTAAACCTTGGTGGTCATAAACAAGATTTGGGGTTTTATGCCAACTAGACTTATTGCGTCATGACTAAAATAAGACTCTAAATTCAACTCCGCAGAAGGAGTTTCAACATCTAAGCGCTCATTCACACACGTCTTATTGATTCTTATCAATAAAATTCACCTTTTTGACTGTTGACTCGACAATGAATATACTAATGAGACTTGTCATAACAATGTCGATAATCATGTCAGACGCAACGCGGGGGTAAACTGTAACATCCATCGATTCACCATGAGAGTTTTAAAAAATGTTGGGTTCACTGATAAGGATGTCCATGAACTCATCAAGGCTTGGATTAAGCTTTTCAATTTCGACATCAGCCTCACAAATGGAATTATGAATGACAAGTGTGAAGTCATCAATGACATCTTGACACGCAAATGCTTTGATGTCTTCATCAGCATCACCATAGAGTGGATTGTTAAAGATGAAGTTGTCCTCGAACCCACTTGGACAACTTTTAGTATTCTCCTTGAATAAAGGGTTGTCAGAAATGATGTGAGACAACTCTTCATGATCTTCTATGTCAAAAAGTGAAGAAAGGTCGGACAATTCATCAGACTCTCTAACAAGTATGGGTCTTTCACTCAACTTTTCAAAGACTAAATAAAAAATGAACACACTCATTGAAACTATCTCAAATACAGGTGAGGGTTCAATCATGGATTCCTCATTAACTTCAACGATAGGATCACTATCGACTTTGAGAGAAGGATCCGCTAGGAAATCCTTTGCGACATCATGAGATTTCAATAAATCTTGAGGTTCATGCCTGACGATGAACACACTGGGTCCCTTGATTTGAGATGCAGCGATCTTAAGGGACTCATGAGGCGAAATGGGGGTAACAACATGAGATGGAGGAACCATAACAGGAATGGTGGTTTGGACCATAGATGACGAAGTGAAAGACAAAGGAGACAAATCTTTTGAAGGAAGCAACTTGATTTTTCTACCCTCAAAAGTGAAGGAATAGACATTGGACTTACCATGATGTATGACATTTCGGTCATATTGCCAAGGTCTTTCGAGAATAAGATGGCTCGCATCCATAGGGAGCACATCGCACCAGACTTGATCGAAGTAGGTATTTCCAATAGAAAACTTAACAAAGCATTGTCGATCGACATGAACATCGATGCTCTTTTGGAGCCAAGACATCTGATACGGATGAGAATGAGTCTTACAACTCAAACCTAACTTGGTCATGGCTTCAATCAAAATCGCGTTCTCACAACAACCAGAATCTATGATGAATCTGCATACTTTTCCATTGATGGTACAAGCAGACTCAAATATGTGAGTTCTTAGACATCCATCATTCGTTTCTTGTCTCGGGGCTAAACAAACTCGCCTAGAAATGAGTGCTTCGCCTCTATCAGTCAACAACGCATCCTCTTCCACAAACTCTTCTTCAATATCTCCCTCAAAATCTTTTGGTTCTTCATCATAAACAGGATTGGACTCTGGATCGAATCTTGAATCATCCTTAATTGGCGATCCTTCGATGAAGAGAGCCTTGCCACGACACTCTGTGCACTTATGACCGGGTTTCCCACAAGTATAGCACTTGATGGCATTATTGGAACTAGAAGTTTGAGCTTGGGTTCCTACCTGAGCATTCTGACTCGTGACCCTAGATGGGTTATTCGCTTTGGGGTGTCGGTAGGGTGGGTCAACTTTTTCGCTTGAGACTACTAGGGCCCGTATTGGGGTCCTAGTAGTTTGATTAGATTTTGCCAAGGTCTTTCGTTGAGTAGACCTTTCCCATTGACGCGCTTTCTGATGAGCCTCAGACACAGTCCAACACTCAACGAAGTTAAGCATATTTTGTAATTGAAAGTTCAGACTTCTAATATATTTCGATACTAACTGTTCTTCGCTTTCACGAATGTCATTCCGAGCAATGAGATCATGAAAATCTTTGGTGTATTGGTCCACCGAACGGGTTCCTTGTTTCAGACTTTGATATTTCTGATAAAGTTCTCGGTGATAGTTCAATGGTAAGAATTGAGCACGGAGTTTCTGCTCCATGTGCTCCCAACGCTCAATCGAGGCACGACCCTGATGTTTGCGCGTTTGCTTGAGTTGTCACCACCAGGATGCGGCTCGGCCCTTTAATTTGAGGGATATCAATCTCACACGATGATCTTCGGGTACCTCCTTAAATTCAAGGATTTCGCGAACTTCGCTAATCCAATCCAAAAATTCTTCGGGAGTTCCAGTTCCTTTGAATTCTGGGATATCAAAACGTAAGCCTGAATCCCAATGGGATCTCCGCAGCTGTAGGTTATCTCTTCTCTCTGGACTTCATCAATGTGACTCGAAGTCATCATCAGAATCATACGATTGAGTTTCATGATTTCCTCGAGAACTGTGCGAACACCTCTTATCACGCCGATCATTAAATCTAACATTTTTGGCCATCTGATGAGTTAAATCTTCAACTCGGCGATTAGCCTCGACGAGTTGTCTTTGCAAATCACGCACCTCATATCGATGGTCACGGTCATCGTTTGTCCTATTAAAATTATTTTGACCTCGACCGCCCATTCGACCCGCCATGGTGAATGCTATTCAAAAAAAAATTTGAGCCCCCACAACACCGAAAATCATGTCGAATTGAGAAATCTGGCAACCCTCGCTCTGATACCAAAATGATGCAATTCTACGGTAGACTCGGTACACACCGATCCACGATCCAAGATCCAAACGCACGCGGAAGCTGAAATGATGTAGAGTCCAAACAGAACTATAAAAAACTGATTTTCGGGATCTGTGCACTCTATTTTGACAGAGTAGATCCAAATAAAAGTTGTGTGTGATTTGCACAGCTTTCCAACGAATCCAAAAATACCAAATTTGGAGCAAGAACAAACGCTCCACGGACTCGACACCGGGACTGCTAAACAAGTCCAACACAGATTATTGAAATTCAGGGGGTAGACTGTTTGAAGAGAATTTTGACCCTTCAAACATTTGAGTTTGGACAAACTGACAACAGACGAAATAAAGGTCAGATCTAAACCTTTCCAGAACACTAAAGATTGTAATTTTTGAAATTTTCTATAATCTTATATGAATTTTTGAATTTTGGAATGGTATGAGTTATTGTTTCAGAAAATAAAGTTCAAAGATTCGACAGTAGCAACAAAGATCAATATTTTTGAAGTAACTAAGCAACGATTCAATCAAAACTAAAAACATGAAAGTTGTAGGTCTAGATTATAACTTTCTACAGAATAAAAAAAAATAAAATATTCATTCAGAGAATCTCCAGATAATCAGAAAATACCAAACACTATTAAGTTGGTTCTGAACCAAACTGGTGGCAGTGGATGACTATCAGTCCGAGACTTTGACAGACAGATTCAGAGGTCCAAATGAATGAATCTCAGAAACATTTCAACTACAAAGTTGTAGGAAATTGTTTTAGCTTTTCAGAAAGCTAAAGAACACAAAAAGTCGTTCAGTATTGAGTCTGATACGGATGTTTTATCAGAGACTTCTCTGTTATCTCGTAACAGCATTTTGGTCTTTTTGGTAGGGACCGAGTTCATTCACACACAACAATAATCCGAAAGAACTTAAGACCAAAGAAGACAATGTTGACGAGTTTCATGAGTGTATTATTTTAGCATTATAAGGCACAAAAATAAAAAATTCACATTTGCGAGAGGTAAAAGCATCTACAAAAATTGAGAACATGTGGTATTGTCCATTCGTCCAATTTAATAAATTGCAAGACAGTTTTTAAAATGCATCACTTTTTCCATACAATACCGTCATTTCAGTTATATATATATATATATATATATATATATATATATATATATATATATATAGAGAGAGAGAGAGAGAGAGAGAGAGAGAGAGAGAGAGAGAGTTGTAAGTGCCTGTGCATGAATGGCTATGTTGGTCATGGCTTAAGGAGGACTTGCAGTAGTACTCGGTAGAGATCTGGGTGGTTAAACCACTACTTGGGCGAATTGGGTACGTAGAACCCCTTTTCACAAAAGATCTATGTCTTCCGGCTAGATCCAGATCTCATGTCAAACTCAGATCTGGTCCTTAAACACTCAAACAATGTCCACGTCTGGGTACTATATTTACCTGTAGATCTAACCCGGTTATCTAGTTGGACCCGGTATGATGGTCCAGACTATATTATTGAGTCGGTGTCAGGTCTGGTTGGGTAAAACAAGACCCATTAGTGGCCCTGCTGAGATAGATTTTGCAGATCTTTGTTTTCAGGGATCGAGACGAAAGTTGGACGAATCTTTAGCCAAGTAAAAATGTTTAGAAAGTACTACATCTTCCCACTCTTACACAGAGTTTGTAATGTAAAATTTTCAGAAGTCTCAGTACTAGAGAACACTTCAACTAAGGCTGTCAACTGGTTGGGTACCCTCACCATTTACGTTTTCCAGATCCAACCATATAATATATAAGCGGGTTCGGGTTTGGGTTCGGGTTCGGGTTCGGATTCGGGTATTTTCTGGGTTAAATATCAGAAAATCTTATATATCTACTAAACATAATATGTTGGTCACATCCGGAAGGCAAGATGTGCAAAAAAACTGGAAAAAAATAAAAGCAATATATTTTTCACTGCTTCCTTACCCACGAGGGTAGCAAACAATACCCTGAAAAATTGTCTTATAAAAATACTCAAGTGTTTTTAATAGTTACGTTCGACTCAACATTTTTCAGAGAATCATTGTCACAGATTTTATGAGGGCTAAAAAATCAATGGCCTGCAATGTATCAAATTTAAAAACTTTAAAAAAGCCAAGTTTTTAGATTCTTATTATTTTCACCAAGCTGAACACATCTTCAATGATGCACTCAGTCAAATTTGAGCTAATCTTTTTTATTTTTTTTACAACATCTCTAACGGAAGAAGTTCAACATCCCACGAGCTTTGGACCACCATCTACAAGACATATCTTAAACTGGCAAAGTTAACATATGTGCTGTGTGTGGTTCATCAACCTGGTTGACAGTAATGTTTTACGTGGTAATTCCAAATTCACATTAGTGCAGTCAGAGATCTCCTCCCCCCATCACTAGAGAGTACACCCAGCTTTGACCTTGTTGCAAAAGATGCACTCCATGGGTTTCGAATCATGATCATTCCATGTCAGGCGGCCCACCATGGTCGGCCCTAACCAAGAAGGGGGGAGGGCCCTTGTAGCTCTTTCTATTTGAATGTTAATATTACTACAAATCCAATTTTAATTGCTCATATCTAATAAGGATAGTCTGGGAGAAGAGGGCCTAGGCTGTTTGACGGGCAGTCTAGGTTCAAATCCCATAGATATCACCCCCATGTGTAAGCCGAAGCTTGTCAACTCCCTGGGGTTGAGGGGGTAAGCCCTTGGAGTTTTACGCTGACAGGACAGCGACGTAAGTACAGAAGGCTGAGCCAGCGCAGCTAGGTCTGTCCTAATGAAAAAAGAGATAGTCTCCGATCGAAAAGAATGGAAGAAAAGAAGGCAAACTTATTGGTTGCTTTATAAAGTTCAACAATTGGACATTCTAAGTGGGGGTGTGTGATGCACACCATGTAGTTTGGGCTTTCAATCAGAAGTTTCTTTGAAAAATGGTCTTCCTAAAGAAAGCATGCCATATATGCGTGCGTTTCATGGATGATGAAGGTGGGTGACTCCTCCCCACTGAATTTAAAGAAAGGCTCAATAATTCGCTTTTGGAACCTTTGAGTTCTCTTACGTTTTGGTTTTCTGATAAAGATGTTTCTAACTCGGTGATTACAGAACTTTCCAATATATTGTTCTGAAGTTTTGGCGTATTTCTGTGAGAAAAGAACAATATTCATACTCGCACAATAGATGATGGGATGTGCTAGAATAATGGCCTGGATTGATTTCCTTTTTATTTTTTGTGCTGCGAAAGTTTTTGCAAAGAGACGATTATCCTGACCTCGTTTTCGTTAAGTTACTGTTAGGATCTTCCAAAAATCATAGTTTTAAGTATTTTATCCTCAATCTAAACTGTTAGAAGTGTTTATCATTACTAATTTATTAAGAAACAAGTTTTGTTTTGAATTGATTTTACATAAAAATATGAATATTTTGTCATAAAATTTTAGTACAATATCAACCGTTGATTTATTACCTCTTTAAAATACACATCTGAGCATAAAAATGCTTAATCAAATGCATGTTATTTATTGGTAAACAATGATAAAATGAATCTAATGGTTGAGATTGAGCGTGAAACACAATGACTTAATGAAAAAACAGAGTTCTTAACCTAATGAAAAAGGGGTAGGAACCTCTTTTTTGTCAGGTCATTCTTAGGACTAGGGTCCCAGCCAAGAATTTAAACTAGGGTGGGCACAAACGCATAATAAAAAAAAATAATTTTTATAATAAAATACATATATCAAACACTAAAACAAATATATATATATATATATATATATATTGAATATTAAAATAAATAAATAAAACACAAAAACCCAACAAAAATCAAAGATGGAATCATGATTGCTATTTGAAAAAAAAATGCATACTAGTTGAAACAAAACAAACATAAAATTCTCATCAATGCTAATTGAAACAAAAAAAAAACCAAAATTTTAAGTTCTAACCAAAGTCGAGTATTCATTCTTCATGTCTAATGCTAATTAAAAAAATACATAACACCCTAAAATTATAATCCAAAATGTATGTTTTTCAAAAAATACAAAATCAAAACCCCAATTCTTACAGCATCAATTATACATTTATGTTAATCAAGCATATAGAATTATGTTTAATGCTAATTAAAATATAAAAATACCTACATTAAATATTTACCTTATTTAAAAATAAAATAAAAATCTAAATGGCATTTGAACAAACATAAAATACGGACGACAAATGGCCAGACACAAGGCATCGACATGAATAGGTGAGAGAGAGAGAGAGAGAGAGAGAGAGAGAGGACATGGTCCTATGTGTGGCATGCGATGTGCGTTGAAGGCTGCCTCTGAACTTAGGGCACTACAAGAAAAATGTAAATTAGCGACAGAAATTTGCGATGAATTTTTTTCATCGTAAATTAGCGATGGATTAGCTAGAGAAAACTAGTTGTCGTTAAAATTTGAATTAAACGTGAGATTAGCGACGAAAAAATTTTGTTGCAAACACCATCGCTAATTAGCGAGGGATTAGTGACGGATTTTATTCCGTCGCAAAATGGATTGTAACTTGGCGACAGATGAGCGACATAATTTTTTCATCGCTACTCCGGCTCTAATTAGCGACGATGTTTACGATAAAATTTTTTTATCGTTAATCCGTCGCTAATGTTCGATGTAAGCCTATCTAACGCACGAAATTCTCTCTCTCTCTCTCTCTCTCTCTCTCTCTCTCTCTCTCTCTCTCTCTCTCTCTCTCTCTCTCTCTCTCTCTCTCTCTTTCTCTCTGATTATCCCCAAACCCTAACCCTCCGCTGCTCCCTTCCTTGAGCCCCGATCCTCGCCTCATCGGTGGCCACCCTTAAATCGAGTTCTCTGTCACCATTGCCCCCGCTCTTAGGTGACCCACCGACAGCTCCCTCCAGAGACCTCGTCAGCCACCTCCCGTTCTCCTCCCTCAGTTGTTCCCCCTCTATCGCCCCTTTCTCACCGTATTTCAGCCACCCAATGTCGGCACCACCTTTCTCCTCTCTCCTTCCCTCTTGCTCGTCTACCGACCCCGACGACCTCCTCCCCTAGGTACGTCTCCTCCCTTCCCTTGTTGTTTCCCCTCATCTCTCTCTCGTTTTGCCCTCTGTCACCCAGCGGAAGGGGTCGGGACCCCGCCCCCCCCCCTCCTTTTTTTTGTCTTCTTGGTCTGGCAGGGGCCATCAGCCCCTGCCTCCTCCTTTTCAAGAGTCGCAGGGGCCTTTGCCTTCCCCCCCCCCCCCCCGGCCTTTTTTTTTCTTGGTCCGGCAGGGGCCATCGACCCCTGCCTCCTCATTTTCAAGAGTCGCAGGGGCATTTGGCCCCTGCCCCTCTTTTATTTCTGGTAAGGGCAGATGCCCCTACCCCTCTCTCACCCACGCCCTTTCTCACCTTGCTCGCTCGATGTAACCCCAGCCTCTACCTCGCTCTGCAGCCGACCCACGATCAGATCCCCTTCGTCGGTGAGTCTACAGGTATACTCTCTCTCTCTCAGGCGGTGGCAGAGCCCCTGCCTCTTCTTGATGAGTTGCTACATCTGTCATACATAAATGTGCTTTGCAGGTGCGTAGCTGAGCTAATTACGTGATGCTTAGTGCTAAGCATCGCATGTGGCTAAAAATGCAAAAGCAATAGCATACAAATCAGGTAAATACCTGTGGTGAGTAAGTGATGCAAGCGCATCACAGGTTATTTAATTTCTTAGATGCAACATTTTTCTGTTCACGCACTCACTTAGTTGTGGATATCTAGGACTGTTTTGATGGAGTTCAAAAAGCATGTTGAGCATGATTTTAATGTATGAAAATAGAAGTGCTCTTATTTTTAGAGTTCAGATTTCATGGTAGTAGTTAGCAGGATATTGGAGTGTGTTTGCTACAGGTACATGTTTGACATTATTTTGATATGAATGATTTGAATGTATTACAATGTTTGATGTGATTGTATTCATGCTTGCATGAAGTTATTTTCAATTTGATTTTGCCTTCTATGTGAAATTATATCATGAAAACATGCTTCAAATGAATGTATTGTGTTATGAATGAGTTTGCACATAAAAATGAATGATAAGTTATCAATGCTTCAAACAATATAAGAAAAATGCTAATTAGCGATAAAAATTTATGACGGGTTTTTTTATCGTAAATTTGTGACAGAGTAGTGAGAGAAAACTCTTTGTCGCTAACATTCAAATTATTTGTGAAATTAGCGACGAAAAAAATTCTGTCGCAAATCCATCGCTAATTAGCGACAGATTCGCGGCAGAAAAATTATGTCTCAAACTCTGTCGTCACTTAGCGACGAAAAACTTTTTGTCGCTAATTAGCGATGGATTCATGACAGAATTTTTTCGTCGCCAAACATTACAAAAAAAATGCTAATTAGAGGCAGAATTAGCGAGGGGATTTTTTTGTCACTAATCAGTCGCTAATTAGCGATGGAATTTTTCCGTCTCTAATCTGTCCCTAATTAGCAACAGATTAGCGACAAAAAAATTCTCTCGCTAATTTTCAATTTAAACCAACCCATCTAGGTTACAAAATTTTCCCTCGCTCCCCCCCCCCACCACGTGCAAAATTTAAATCGACATGTTCGATTAAAGCGCCGGACGACATGCTTCTCTTTCAGATCGTCCAGCTTCCTTGAGAAGCCTCGTAGGTGACGGCCAGAATCTGAGGTCGCCGAGGTCCATCAGACGAGAGAACTCTCACCGAAATAACAAGCGATCCACAGTTCTCGTCGGATTTCTCTAGTTTCTGATCTGGTGGCTCTTTAACTCTGATTTCTCCCAAGAGATTTCGTGAAAAGCTGCCTTTCTCTCTCTCTCTCTCTCTCTCTCTCTCTCTCTCTCTCTCTCTCTCTCTCTCTCTCTCTCTCTCTCTCTTTGTGATATTCTGATCTAACAGTTCTGGTTTGTCGTCCATCTCAGATCTCAGCCTTAGAGATGGTGTTGGCTCCGGCCAAGGCTCGGCTGCGTATGGTTGGGTTGCTAGTTGAGTCTGTTTCAGTAAGGCATTGGAAACCTTTGTCGTTGTCAACCTCCTAAAGGCGACTCTGCTCCAAGTAAGCCATTTTCCCTCCTCACTCCTTTCATTGATTTTTTTAATCATTTTTTCTATTTCCGTTGGTCTCGTCGATTAGCGGAACGAAAAATATTTCCTATTATTTCCCCCCTTTTTTATTCGAATTAATGATCTTTCCTCTTGTATGCAAACGCGGCATATCTTTGCAGTGGTAGGCTAGGCTGGACAAGCAGGGAACCAGGTCGAGAGGGCGCCGGAGAGCGTGCTGGTTCTGTGCAGAAGACCCCACAGTGGCGGGCTGTGCCGCTCGGGTCTAAGACCCTGTGCAACGCCTGTGTGGTGCGGTATAAGTCTGACCTATTGCTTCCGGAATATTGCCCGACAGGGAGAATTTTTTTATTTTTATTTTTAAATTTAGCAACGAATTAGCGACGAATATTATTCATTGCTAAAATAGCTACGGATAATGTCGGTCGCAAACCCAAATCTATACTTATTTAGCAACGAACTCGCGATGGATCATGTTCATCGCTAATTTGTCGTAAATTAGCGACGGATTGGCAATAGATAAATTCTGCCACAGTTTAGCGACTAGGGTTACGTGATAGATGTTATCCATCACTAATCTGTCGCAAAGGCCATCGCTAACATATTTAGCAACGGATTAGTGATGACGTAGCGACGAATAGCGTCTGTCGCTAATACGCATTTTTCTTGTTGTGAAACATGCTTCAAATGAATGGTTTTGCACATGAAAATATTAAGTTATCAATGCATGCATCATAGTTCTTTTGATTGAATGACATCATATATATATATATATATATATATATATATATATATATATGTGTGTGTGTGTTTGTGTATGTGTGTGTGTGTGCGAGATATATATATATATATCAAATCATTACATCCACCATGAATGCATGATAAATTAGATATTTTTTTCATCATAACATTCTTATTATTCTCTTTTAATTGGTTAGGATAGTATCTGTAACATCCGTCGTCCAAAATAGCTGCAAATCGTGAATAGATGTATCGTAGGATAGTTGACAATGAGGTATCGCATGAATATATGGATGGTGTTGACAGTTTTATTGAATTTGCAATGGCAAGTGTCAGTACAGTGGATCTCACAGGTGGGATTAGGTGCCCTTGCACAATGTGTAAGAACAATCAATTTGTAGAACCTCATAGCATTAGACATCGCCTATACAGGAAGAGTTTTGTGAGTGATTATCAGAATTGACTTCATGGTAAAAACTTTTGGAATAATTTTGACGCACGGGTGGATGTGGTGCATGATAATCCATATGTGGATTTCATATTTGATGCTGCAGGACCAGAACTGAGTTCTGCTATGGGTCCTAGTGATGTACCAACTGGGGTAGAGGAAGAAGCAGCAAACGATGCAGCTAGTAGATTTTATAATTTACTTAGAGATGTTGATGAGCTACTTTGGAATGGTTGCAAGAGTCATACTATCTTGTCTGCAGTTCTTCAACTAATGAATATGAAGTTCGAGTATAATTTGAGTTAATCATGTTTTGACCGTTTGTGCTCTATTGTGAAGAGTATGTTGCCCAAAGATGAGAAATTGTCATAAATTTTTTATCGTACGAAGGTTATGGTCAATGCTTTAGGCATGGGGTATCAAAAGATAGATTCTTGTCCAAATCACTGCATGTTGTATTTCAAAGATTAAGAAAATAGCAGATCGTATTTGTCTTGTGGGCATCTTTAGTTCACACCAAAGACAAGAGGCAATGGTAGCACAAGGTCAAAAGAAATGTCATACAAGTTGCTCTGCTACTTCTCTCTCACCTATAGATTGCAACAATTGTATATGTCTTCGAGTACAGCTAAACACATGAGATGGCATGCAAATAAAGTTTGACATGATGAAGACAAGACCACGCATCATATTGATGCAGAAGCTTGGAAGCACTTTTATCGTACTCATCAGACCTTCGCAATGAAAGTGAGAAATGTTAGGATAGGTTTATGAACATATGGATTTAATCCATTTGGGGGTAGATCAACTTCATACTCGTGTTGGCCAATATTTGTCACCCTATACAACCTTCCTCCAAGCTTGTGTATGAAGCATCAAAATATTTTATTGTCTTTATTTATTCACAGTCCAACCTCTCCAGGCAAAATCTTGATGTATATTTAAAGCCATTGATTGATGAACTAAAAATATTGTGGGATGATGATGTTCTCACGTACGATGCCCATAAAAAATAAAACTTCAATATGAAGGTTGTTGTTCTATGAACAATTAGTGACTTCCCTGCATATGGTATGTTATCTGGTTGGAGCACACATGAAAGGTTGACATATCCATATTGCATGGAGGATATAAAAACTTTTAGATTGATGCATGGCAGGAAGCCTTGCTGGTTTGATTATCACTGTCGATTTCTACCCAGCGACCATCCGTTTCGACGACAAAGAAATGTGTTTCGAGCAGGCACAACTGAAATGGAAGGTTCACCTACAAGGTTGTCTGGCATAGAGATTTTAAGTTGATTGCGATACTTTTCATATGGACTGACAGATGCCCATAGTCTAATGCCCTTTCTTGGATTTGAGAAGGATCACAATTAGACAAAGAAATCTATATTTTGAGAACTACCATATTAGCTGACCTTATTGATATGACATAATTTGGATGTGATGCATGTGGAGAAAAATATGTTTGATAACGTGCTCAATACGGTAATGAATGTCAAAAGAAAAATGAACGATAATCCGAAGGCCCGTATGGAATTAAAAGTAATATGTAAAAGACCAGAATTAGAACTCAAATAGTACAATGGCAAAGTATTGAAACCAAAGGCAAGGTATGTGCTTGGACCAGATCAAGTAAAGCAAGTTTGTCAACGGTTGAGACAATTGAGATTTTCAGATGGATACGTCTCTAACATTGCTCTGGCTATGAAGATAAACGAGGGACAATTATATGGGTTGAAGAGCCATGATTGTTGTGTCATTATGTAATGGTTGATTTCTCTAGCATTCCATGATATGTTAGACAAACCTATACGATATTATCCAAGTTGAGTAGATTTTTTAAAATATTGTGTGCATCGGAAGTTATAGTAACTGAGGTAAAGAATCTTGAGGATTCTGTCGTCACTACTATTTGTCAACTAGAAAAGATAATTTTCCCAGCATTTTTCGATGTTGTGGAATATGTGATCAGACATTTGCCATATGAACTTAGGGTTGGTGGTCCTGTGCAATATCGGTAAATATACCCATTTTAAAGGTATATTTTTTTTTATTTTTCTTTTCAATACTATTAAAAAATTATTGTATTACGAGATGTATATTGTTGACAGATGCATGTTTGACCTAAAAAAAAAGGTTCAAAATAAAGCAAGAGTGGAGGGTTCTATTTGTAAGGCATACACTTTATAAGAGATTTTAAATTTTTCATCTATGTACTTTGAACCTCACATTCCAATACGTTACATTGCCCACCTCGTAATGATGATGGAGAATAATTTATTGTAGCTAACAAATTATCGATATTTCAACCACTTGGGCATGCCTTTGGTAGTTGCCGATCAAGACTCTTGGAAGATCAAGAGCAAGACGCAGTACAAATCTATATCTTTTTTAATTGCTCAGCGATTGACCCCTACATCGAGTACTCCGAGTATGATCAGTTACAGGAAGACAAGATTACTGAAGAGGGTGATTACTATCAATCAGATGATATGTATGACTTGTCTTATGGTCACGATGTCGCACATGATATACATGTCATATCTCCATTGTCTGATGGCACACGTATGGAAGAATGTGATGTAAATAATATACCAAGTTGATGAGCACCCAATGAAGAAGAAGAAGAGGATGAAGAGGAGGAAGAAGAAGAAGAATATGAAAGTCAAACAAGTGATGAGGAAGCATACTCAAGCTAGTGAAATACATCTTATAATACATACCTTATGTTTGAATGTATTACAATCTTTTAGAGTTATGTAACTTATCCAATTGTATTGCAAGTTAATGATATGTTATCCATGATTAGCAAGTGATGTCATATCTTCTGTTTTAATGTATTGCAATGTTTAATGTGAATGATTTGAATATATTGCAATGTATTGCAATGATTTGAATGTATTGCAATGTTTGAATGTATTGCATGAAGTTATTTTTTATTTGATTATGTATCCATGAATATATAGAGTTATGTAACTGGTCCAAATAAAACTTTTATTTGTTAGAATATGGTTCATGGAGGTCACAGTGGTCGAGCACCCAGTGGTAGCCAATCTCGGCCTTCATCTTCACGGGCTGTTTTGATAGGTATATCATTTAACTAATTGTATACTTGATTAGTTTAAATGCGGATTGTGTGAATTTCTAACTTATTTTTCTATAAATGATGTTTTGTCTGCACATGACCCACCTACACTAGCTATTCATACATATCACGAGACAACGCTGGATGTAGGGTCTTCTTAGTCTGACACACAATGACTCATTCAAATAGTGTATATCGATAATCGACCGTAAGTATTTTATTTTTATTTATCCAATACTTATCTTATAAATAGTGTATATCGATAGTTAATGTGTACCAATTCATGTGCAGTACGAAGTTCGAGCAACAAGAAGTAGTACGAGAGATTAGGCAGTCACTAGTTCAACATCTACCACGACCGATCGCTCAATAGAAAGAATACCCGAAGGAGGTGTTGGACATATTGTGGTCATCATTCATGGTATACAATTGTTTATCATAGCTAATGTGTTTCATATTTAAATTTTTTTTATAGTCATGTCTACTAACTTTCTGAAATTATTTGTAGGCTTTGAATCGCTTCGCGACTGCGATGGAGGAGCAGAACGCGAGGCGGGTGTGGCAAAAGGTGACTGTCAGTCGATTTGCAGACATGTTGCACAATATGAAGACTGCAACAAAAAAAGCATTTGGTGGGATAGATGATCAACTGCAATGGAAGGGTCATGACCCTCCTACTATCAGGTCAGATTGTTTAGATGCAATGTGCGATAAGTGGGCGGAGCATAAATTTCAAAACCGCTCAGCAAAGGCTGCACAAAACTGAGCGAAGATGCATGATGCTCATCTACACACTGGTGGATCTAAGATTATAAGTATTGTTGCATACTTTTTAAATGATTTTTTATCATTTAACCTCGCAGGAAGCAGAAAAAGGAGGCATTGTGTCTTACAAGAATGTATTTGTTAAAACACATAAACGTAAGAGCACAGGAGAGTTCGTATCATAGCATTCGCTAATTCATCGCAAATTAGCGACGAAAGTAGTGACAGAAATTCTTCATCGTCAATTAGCGATTAGGAATTTGTGATGAAAGTTATTCGTCGCTAGTCTGTCGTTAAATTGTTTAGCGACAGATTTACGATGGATTAATGACGAATTACGTTCATCGCTAATCCGCAGATTTTTTGTAGTGGGGTGATGCTTGGATCCCTTCAAGAATTTGAGTGAGGTGGGTTGTAGGTGGTGGCCCATGGACGCAGGGCATGTCACCCATGCCCTGTGATTTTGAGGTCAAGGAGAGCTGGGGAGGGGCATAAGAAACTAGAGAGAGAGAAGTGGGGGTAGGGTCAGGGGAGTTAAAAGAATATATATATAGAGAGAGAGAAGTGGGGTTAGAGAGTATATATATATATATATATATATATATATATATATATATATATAGAGAGAGAGAGAGAGAGTGGGTACACTCCACACGACTTGGGGTCACACTGACCCGGGGCACTGCCCACCTACGTTCCGGCCCTACCTACAACGTGGCTCCTCCCCTGGTTTGGATACTTCGTGTTTTATGCTCAATATATATATATATATATATATATATATATATATATATATATATATATATATATATATATATATATATATATATATATATATATAGAGAGAGAGAGAGAGAGAGAGAGAGAGAGAGAGAGAGATCCAGACGGTCATCCTCCAACAGGAAAAGCTAGGTCATTTATTCTCACCTTTAAAATCATATAGGGAGATGCTTTTCAGCAGAGCTAACTATACAGACATAATCTCATTGTCAAAAACCCGTGAAACGAATCTTGGAAATAATATTTTATAAGGATTTAAAAATCTATGATTCTATTTTTTTTGTAAATTTGTAAGTTATATAATCTTATTTACACATTAGAAATTTTTTAATGCAAAAACCAGCTCGTATATTTTTTTTACCGCGGAGATCATATTCGTACGGGCTGAAAAACATCTTTAAATATGACTTTTAAAGTAAGAACAAATGAAGTAACTTTATGCGGAGAGAACCATCCCCTTTCTCATATATATATATATATATATATATATATATATATATATATATATATATATATATATATATATATATATATTGAAATGGGTAGTAATAAACCTATTTGGTGCTAAATCAGAGCTAAAGCGCACCATCCATCCATCAGGCGCGTTAATGGATTATCAGCACGCAAAAAAAAATCATGTCAAAAACCCTTTATTGGTGCACTAAAAGTGCTCGGGTTTTAGTAGTGCACTAAAGACCTTTCTCAAAAATGTGCTCGACTTTTAGTGGTTCACCGCCAGTAAAGGTCCCAAACGTTTAGCGAGACCTTTACTAGTGTTTTAGTGCGCCATTCTTTTTGTGCGCTGACCATCCATTAACGCAGGATGAACGGTTAGCACACTTTAGCTTTGATTTAGCACCAATGTGGTTTACCACAAACCCACATATATATATATGGTGGTGTCAACAGGTGAGGTTTGGTTCAAACACAGGTAGAACCAGACCCAAACATCATTTTAGATGATGGTATCGGGTTCGGACCCAGGTCTAATCAGACCCACAATAAGAGAAACCATACCCAAATCCTGTAATGATTATATGAACCAGCTCCAGACCATACCCAGTAAAATAATATTTTTTATTATTTTTATATTGAAAAGTTGCTGATCTTAATCGAAACTTGGGCTTCACCTAGGTATGAAATTTCACAAACCATACCTGACTCTAGAGAGAGAGAGAGAAGAAGCACTATCCAACCAAAAGTACAAATCATGTTTAAAAACGTTTCTTTATCAAATCTTCATGTTGGACCCGCTTAGATGGCCCGGGAGGGGAGGGTTCAATAGGGATGGCAATGGGGTGGGAACAGGCGGGGGACAAGGTCTCCACCCCCGCCTCAAGATTTATCCTCCACCCCCGCCTTCATCTCCGTTTCATGTCCTCCATCCCCGATTCAAACGGGGATGAGGCGGGGCGGGATATTGCGGGGAAAAGTTGTCAGGGCAGGGATGAGGCGGGGATCATGGCGGAGACGGGGCAGGGCGGGGAAAAGTGCACGTCCATCCCCGCCTCCACCCCTGGACGGGGATGGATTTTAACCTTCGTCCCCGCCTCCATCCCCGTTTCATACCCTTCATCCCCGGTCCAAACGGGCCGAGGCGGGGCGGGGGCCCGCTTTCCCCCTGTCCACTGCCATCCCTAGGGTTCAACGTCTCTCTCTCTCTCTCTCTCTCTCTATATATATATATATATACCAAAAAAAACAAAAAAATTTAAAATAATAATAATTGTGTGCAAAATTTTCGAGATAATCCATTACCCACAAGAAAGAGAAGGGAAAAAAACTTCCAGTTAATGGCCACCATCCTCATTGATTGATTCAACCGCAACCATAATCAAGAAAATGAAAGAAAAGAAAGAAATCTCAAATAATTCCAAAAAGCAAGGTGAGTCACTACATCTTAGTGCCATTGTTTTTATTCCGATGGTTTCCTTCATCATCAACTGCTCTAAGCCTTCAACTAAAAACAAAAGAAAAAAAAAAAGACAAAAAACAAAAATGTCTCAACAAAATTAAAGATAATAAGATGAAGAAGGAGCGTCCTGTTGCACAGTAGGCCCGTGACTTGCTGACTGGGTCTGGTCGTAGGCGCGCTTTTTTTCGGTCAGTGTAGCAGAGAAGGCTTCCTCACAAATCGGCCCTGCAATAACACTTCACTCACTAATTGACCACACTCCTTAGATTTGAATTTTTTTAAAATGAGACAAAGCAATTTATGGGTGTGCCAAGTGGGGCAATATTCGATTAAAAGTATCATGACTCACTTTTACTAGTAAAGGCTCAGTGAAATTGGTACGAACCTTGTCTAGGCTCACTAGGATCTCATTGATGTGGCAAGTTGACTGATCAAAATAAATAAGTAGCTCGTTCACATTTTGAGCTTATACCCGTCTAAATACATGTTTGGTGACAGTTGAAATATGACAAAGTTCATGGGTCACATATTTACTGCAGCTAGGATCTCATGAGAACCAATTCATGAAACCTAAATTTTTTTTTTACTTGGAGAAACCACCCGAGGCGCAGAGACCTAGCCGCGGCTCAGCCTACCGTACTTATGATTGTTGTCCATGTCGGCATAAAACTCTGAGGGCTTACCCCTCGACCCCAAGGAGTCACCAAGCTTTGGCTTAGGTAGGGGTGATGCCCATGGGATTTGAACCTAGACTGCCCGTCAAACGGTCTAGGTCCCATCCCACTACGCCAAACCCCGTGGGTCTCATGGAACCCTAATTTATGGAAATTATAAACTTGGCATCATGTTGAGCATTCACAAAAGATACTCTAGGGGTACTTCAACCATTATAAAGGGGGATGACTGAGGTTTTGTTCTACACCAAGTGCACACTGAGTGCCAAGCCATCAAGCAGAACATGACCAAAAGTCATGAAAAGAGACAAAGTTCACGTTTCACATGGCACCCAACAGCAAAAATCTAGACATTTAAATTTTGAAGTTGGTTTTTCAACTTCACCAAGCTTATATATCCTTAAGAAACAAAACCATCTTAATTACTTTTGCATTTAAAAAAAAAATAGAAAAATAGAAGAGTCACGAATTAAAAAAATGCTTGACGGAGTGATTTTAATGATGAAAAAGAACATCCCCAACCAAGTCTACTACAAAAAGGAAATCGATTATACCTTCATTCTAGGTCTCTTGTCAGCATTCACTTTCCTAACTTCGTAGCGTATCTTCCTTGAGAAAAACCTAGTCCTCCTCTTCTCCTTGTACCTCAAAACACATGCCTCCCTGATCCCTCCACTCTCTTCTCCCACTTGCCTCCACATCCCCATGTCCGGAAACACATCAAATTGCATAAGCCTGGCCTGCCAAAATCCCTTTATCAATCAACACAACTTAATTTCTTGCCATAAGACTGCACATAGCAATATATAACTACAAACATATATATATATAACTACAAACATATATATATATATATAGTATATGTGTTGTGTATAAAAGTATGGACCTACCAACATACATGCATACATTGTTATGCCGATACGATAATTGAATAGCATGTCCCATACAATACATATATGCATACCATTTGCAAAGGACACATGCATGACACAAAGTTCTTAAACATCTCTATCCATGGACAGGCTAATATGTTTTGTACAAATTTTGCCATCATCGTAACAGTAACAACAAATGCACCATTGGGCTGAAATGAACTAAATTTTCTTGAGCCAATTTGTACAAAGTTGGTTGACATGCACCCAATGGGGGGCACATGTTTAGAGCATGCTCAGACATTCAATCATATATGAACACTCATATGTGCATAGAAGTGCATGAGCCATCATTCTTATGCTCGTGTGAAGAATGTATGTGGAGATGTGTGATCACACACGCATATGTGCATTGACGATAGCGACTTGGCTTTAGGAAAAGCTGTTCACATTCACCTTGCACTTTCTCATGTTCCAATGAACAAAACTCACTTCAAATTCCTTTGTATTCCTAGAAATTCAGTGAAGAATTTAACGTTAAGTATTTTAGACAAAAAAAGGGTATAATTGTAAACAACAAAGTCGAGTACTAATCGGGTCATTTTTTCAGTAAATGACTTTGACTGCACGCTATACAACAGTAAAGAAATTGGTCCGCCAAAATTTTGAAAATCTAACAAAAATAAAAAGAGAATCTCGCCGGAATTTCCCTCTGTCCAAACAAAAGGAGGCTGGAAGTGGGAATTCCCGGGTTAAAATGGGCTGAAAACTTCCAAATGGACCATGTTTGGGTTAAATGATGGAACTGACAAAACCCAACGTCTGGAATTGGAATTCCCTAAAACGGGGCTTCCTTGGAGCACCAAACAAAACGGGACAGACATTGGTTAATAAGCATAACTAAGAAGACCATTAAGCTCTAATTATACTGATAAGTACGTACAAATGCATCGGGTGATGAGGACGACGACAAGCACTCGTCGGCCACCGGGTTCACGTCGCCGGCAGCATAAGGCGGACCTCGATCGGACCAATCGTTCAAAACCTTATCATAATTGAGCTTAAGGCTTAATCCTGGTTGAGAATTATCTTCCTTCTTGACCCACTCAAAGGAGCAGAACGCCATTGAACTCAGCTCCTCCTGAGCCATGATTTTGTCCACCAACCTCAACCTTGGCATGAACTCGAGCACCTCCATTGCCGGAACCCGGTCACAGTCCCGCCGGAGTGCCCATTGTTCCACTCCAGCGGTCCGGAATCTGGAATTCGACGCTGAATTGTAACTGTAATCCTGCTGGCACATGTTCTGATCGTAATTGCCATCAGATCCGTTGCTTCCAAGAATGCTGTCAATTCCGTTGTCGACCTCTCCATGGAGGAGCGATCCGGCTTCGAACTCATCCTCGAATTCTTTGGCATTCTCCGGGGATCCGGAATCATGACCCGAAATTGGTGACCTTGAAAGGGCATACTCTGTTTCTGAAAATTCATCACTCCTGGACTGGTTTTCGATGCCGGACTCAGCCTTGTTGTAACTTTCAGATTGTTCAGCATCTCCTGAAACAGGTGACAGGTGGGCTACATGCTCTGTATCATCCATCCCAGATTGGTTTCCGGTACCCATTTGGGTTCTGTTCTCAGAAACAGAGTACTCTGTTTCCTTCCCGGATCCAGCAGGGGAAACCAGCAACTCCGAATCCGAGAACTCATCCCTTTGAGATTGGATTTCACTTCCCAAACGGGTTTCGTCACCGGAACCAGAAGGCTTGCACCACAGCCGGAACCCATCAGTATTGCTAGAAACCCGCGGATGGAGGAGTGAAACCTCTGAATCAGAGAATTCCCCACTCTGAGATGGGTTTTCGACGGTGGAATTGGTTTTCTCATCTGCGCAAGGAGATTCCGATCCGGATTGAATTCCGGTGTCATGCCCGGAAATGGGTGGCTGGAAAATGAGCAGTTCAGTGTCTGCAGCGATGAACCTGAGCGGTTCTTCCAGCAATTCTGTTGCCTCGTCAACGAATTTCTGCGATTTCGCACGCTGCGGCGGCTTCTTCGGATTGTGAGTGGAGAACACGTTCGGGTAGACGGTGGATAGGAGAGCCGTGGCCTCGGTGTACACCTGGTTCGGTCGCTTTCTTGGCGCTCTCTGCTTCTTGGTGGTGATGGTGAGGGTAGTGGTACTAACATCTGAGAATACAGTCGACGAAGAAGAAGTAGGTGACCGAAGGGACGACGAAATCGTTGGGGATTTCGAAATTGCTGTGTTTTCGAACCCATAAGTACGGGTTCCTCCTGTAAAGCAAGACGACATTCGCACCTGCTAAAAAAAACACCCTGTACCTTAAACCCTTAAACCCTAAAAAATTCAAAGCGAGAATCAAAGAGCTCTTTTAATAGAAGAGATGGTGGCGGGAGAGCTATCAAAATTTGGTAACACCAGGTGACAAATATGGTGGGAATTTGCTGAATTATTGAATGAGGAGAAGAAGAGGTGAATAAAAAGGAAAGAATACAGTGCAAGGGACAAGAGATGCTGAGTCTGTTGGGCTCTCTGCCCCGGCTGGACCACTGACAGGGTCTGTTTTCTTGTTGAAGCCCCACCATATAGGGTCGCTTTCCACTCATAGGATTATCTAACTGCCCTTCCCTCAACACCCAAAAAGTCACCCTTGGGGACTTACCCTTCAACGCCCTCATGGGGACCCTAATCTAGCTTTTCACCTTTGGGCCTTCACCTTTCTGAAAATGACTCTTGTTTCCCATGAGTCTTGTAGGTTCTTACGACCCTTTGATTATTTGACTTAGAAACTTGACTACATGGTTCAGATCTAGTTCAGTTTGGCTCACAAATGATATAACCAAGTTGAACCTGGTTGAGCTACAGGATATGGCCAAGTTGAGCTTATCATGTGCTATTTGTGTAATTGGACTCTGGTCACTCTTGTGTTTGATCAAGGTCAAGGTAACCTACCAGCCAAAGTCTTGAATTATTCTAAGAGAATATCATGAAAATCAAGGGGGTTTCGCATGATATGATTTAAATTTGGTTTGTTGTTGTTTCAACATAATCGAATGATTATTTATTTATTTTTTAATCATGTTTTTATAAATTTATTTCGTGTGTCCTATGATAATTTAGTATCTTAAATTAGATATTATGTGCATAATCAGTTATATTAAAAGTTTAAGATTTGATGAGTGATTTATGATCATGAAAAGTTGCTGCTTCAAAACTCAATGGTATGTTGAATAATACCTACTTTTTTCTAAAAGGCCAGCTGAAAATTAGGCAGACTACCAGTTATACAATGATATCATTGGGATTGGAACTTGCAACATCACAACGTGCACTAACTGCTCCTACCAAACAAGCAGAGCCCCCCGTTGGTTTGAAAAGCGAACCACTTGCCCTTGAACTGAGTGTAGTCAGTCTATGAAGGTCTTAACCCAGCCATGTTTCCATGTAAGTCTGGGCTCACACCCACCAGAGCTACTAAAACCATACACGCAATAAATTTTGGAATGTGTCAACTAAAAAGGCCACCTTGGTCATCACAAAAATAGCCATCTTCCTTGTTACTTTATTCAGGTGTAATATGGTCATTTTACACAAATTTCAAGAAGGGCAGAGCTCTTCACTGCTCTATCATCAACTGACCATAATACTCCCACGTATATTAAGTGTAGGCCCATTTTAGTCAACAAAAAGGCTCGTTTACACCACACGGTCAGTTTCTCTCACCGCATATTTAACTGGATGGTTGGTGCCACGTTTCACCAAGTAGGTAAGGCTAAGTTTGCTTATCTGCTTACGTGGAACACTTTCATTGGGTGATTGTGATTTTGGCCTACGTGGCGTGCACTTTGGTTGCTGACTTTCACGTGCACTTAGGAAGGTTTTTTTTTTTGTCTTTTTTTTTTTGTACTTTTCAATTTTACCAAATGGCGTCATCCCCATTCCTTTTCATTATTTTAGAAAACAAGGGAATTAATGCATTTTTGGTGCTTTCTTGAGCAGTGGTGAGTGTGTGGCAGAGTGGAGTTATACGTTGTGTCTTTTGGGTTCAGTCACTCATTAAGGAAAGTTCAAAGATAAAGAAAAAGATAAAAGAGAGACCCACAGAGACAAAAGACCTTAGGAAAACCCTAGAAAAAGGGTTGGCCGGGTTGATAGATCCACCAAAGAATAGATTTTTTTTTTTTGAGGGGAACCAAAGAATAGATATTTCAGTTAACATCTTGAGCACCCCTTTTCTCACTTTATTGTTTTTATTGCAGTATAGTTAAAATTGTTATCTGTAATATTCATTAGTCCTTTACTGTAAGTAACCATGTTAAAAACCCTCAAAATATACCTCTCTCTAAAAAAAAAACTCAAAATATAGGCAACAAAAAGGGTAGACCTATGTGAGTGAATTTCACATATGGCATCTCATAAATAAAAATTAAACCTACTAAAAATAAAACCATAACTTTAGCAGAAAACAACAGAGCTTGGTTTTTTAACCATACTCACAAATCCTATTATCAGGATTTTTTAAGCAAAGGAAAATAAAAATTAAACCTACTAAAAATAAAACCATAACTTTAGCAGAAAACAACAGAGCTTGGTTTTTTAACCATACTCACAAATCCCATTATCAGGATTTTTTAAGCAAAGAAAAATCTTGCGATGAATTAAAAAAATTGTTTTCTTCAGGAAAATATCTGTTTAAAATAATTTTAGAAATATATAAAATATAAGAAATATTTTTAAACATATAAAAATAAATGTTGCATTAATAATGCAATAATACTGTGATAAAAGTATGATACTTTCAAAACATGCAGTGTTAAAATTATCGATTTTTTTTAATTAAATTGGTTTTTGAAAATCGATTTTCAAACTGTGGATGATATATGTGACAATATTTCCAACTTCTACAATGATGAAAAGATTAAAAATAACAAGTTAATAAGTTGGTTTTCATTTAATATATAATAAGATATATTTTTTGTTGAAATTTTAGGACCTTTAAGCTAGATTTAGGCTTCAGGACTTGTGGGGTTTGCTTAAGTATAAGAGAATATAATAACATAGAAAAAGGTTTAACCCTATTCATGGATTAACAAAAAATGTGCAAACATGTATTGACCTAGCACCCTCTAGATAATGGTGAACCTTCAATTGGCACCATACTTGTTCAAACTAGATCGAATATAGGTGGATAAAATTCAAATGAAGATTGCGGATATTAGAAAGCCCCAACCAGATCACGTGTATTCCACAATTATCATTAAGTTGATCATCAGAAAATTGGATAAGATCTAGGTTCCTAAAAGTAGTATTCTTTGGACTTGGACCTTAATCCAACCCTTTGACTCCCCTAATCCATTTTTCTATTTATTGAAATTCTATATTAATTGCTAGTGCAAACTATTGCAAAAAGAAAAAAAAATAAAAATAAAAATAACAGCATAGTTTTTCTTTAATTATTTTCCAAGAACATAACGATAACAAATACTACCAAATTATCTCATAAACCTCACTATGCATTCATCAGGGATGGTGGATGTCATATCTTTTCTTTAGTCACCGTTAGGACCATCCAAAAATCATAGTTTAAGTGTTTTATGGTCCATCTGAATCATTAGATGTGTTTATTATTGGTTATTTATTAGGAAGTGAGCTTTATTTTAAATTTATTTGATGTAGAAATATGAATATTTTATCATAAAATTGTAGTACAACATCAACCATTGGTCTTTTACCTTTTTAAAATACACATTTGAGCATAAAGATATTTAATTAAATACATGTTCTTTATTGAGTAAACTGATAAACACATCTAACGGTTTAGATCGAGCATAAAAACCTAAAACTATGATTTTTGCAAGGTTCTGACGGTGACCTAACCATATCTTGTATTAATTGCAGGAGTATATTATCGTAAAAAGTTAAAAAAAAGTTAACAGCATAATTTTTTGTATTGTTTTTACAAAAAAAAGAAAAAAGACAACATATTATCATATCATCTTACAAAACTCACCATGAATTCACAAGGGACGGAGGGTATCTTATCCTTGATGAGTTGGGCGTACCATGGCCCCATGATGTGGATAAACCCTAAACCTAATATCTAACATGCAGACAAAAGTGCAGTATGGTGACTTGATCGTACGTGTGACTTCCACGCTGCATCTTTTCCCACCTCTTGACCCTCCTTTCATATTTACCCACTGAAGAATTATCACTTCCGTGTCTCTTTAGGCCTCATTATATAATAAAAAAAAATACCTTTGTGAAAAAGAGGCTGGCGCATGCATTTGGTCCACAAGTCTGGGGATTGATGGCTTATTGCGTTGGCACACGCACTAGGCATGTCCACTAGGGATGGCAGTGGAACTGGGGAAACGGAGCCCTGCCCCGCCTAGTATCATTTGGACCTAAGATGAAAAACATAAAACGGAGATGGAGGTTAAAATCAAAATCCATGTGTGGGGTGGAGGCAGGGATGGACTTACACGCTTTCTCCCACCCCGTCCCGTCCTCGTCTCAATCCCCGCCTTGCCCCATCCCGTTCCCAATCCTTCTTTAAGGATGACAATCGACTGAGGGGAAATGAGTTCCCGCTCCACCTCGCCCCATTTGAACCTCGGATGGTTGACATGAAATGGGGATGGAGGCAGAGATGGAGGTTAAAATCAAAGCCCGTGTGAGGAAGGAGAACCTGATTTTGAAACAAGGCGGGGTCAAGACCTTGTCCCTCACCCCCAACCCGGTCCACTGTCAACCCTAATGTCAACGTTTCTAGTAGGGTTGGGCATAGTTAAGAAAGCTACTTCTAACTCATAAAATAAGCTCGGCAAGCTGTATATAAACAATAGGTACTCAGGCTCGACTCGACTTGTATAAGATCATTAGGTATTAAAAAGTATATTTTACATCTATTCTTTTTATATTCTTGTTTCTTCTGGCTCTAAACCAGTGTATTTTTTTATAAATAAATTGGCTCGAGCTAAGCTCATTTAATTCGGGTTTATTATGAGCTCAAACTCGGCTTTACGCTCACGCTCAGCTTGAACACTTCACTCTCAGCTTTACCAGGCCTAGTCGTAAGGCCTAGTTGTGCGTGTGCGTGTGTGTGAGAGTGACAGTACGTGTCTGGTCAGACACACATTGTACTACTAATAATTTATGATGGTACAAGCTTGATTTTCATAAATTACCAGTCGTTACGTGGGTCATGTTTATAAAAGACAAATCTAATATGTGGGTCATGTTTATAAAAGATTATATTTCCTATTGTTCTATATTAAAGTTAGCACGATATTTTGTATCATTTCTAAAATCACATTTATTTTCATAAATTCTGACATTTCAATGCATCGGAATCAAATGCTCCAAAAAGTGATTCCTATAAAAACAGAATATAGATCACATATGTACGGTCAAAATTTATAAAAAATCTACCAAAAATTCAATAGCATGCATTTTTGTAAGTTTTCATATATATATATATATATATATATATATATATATATATATATATATATATATATATATATATATATATATATATATATATATATATATATATATATATATATATATAGACATAAGGTACTTAGCTGCCATCATTATTTCTAGCATACCACCACCTATTAGGCTTTTGAAGAGTTTTTTTTATGTTTTTCTTAAATTGAAATAATACAATTGTGTTTTACATGCTTCATTTTATAGGAATTGACTCTTGAATCTTCCAATTTCGGATATGCAGGTAGGTTTTTATGAGCTTTAAAAATTGACTGTATAAAATTTTTATAAATATTGCAGGCTTAAAAAGATGTTTTTTATCAATTTCATATCCAATTACCATTTCGAGCGCGCCAAATTTGTGAAAAACAACTCCAAAACACCCTTTTGCTAGTGATAGGTTGGCGGTAAGCAGCTACCACTTTTCCTCTCTCTCTCTCTCTCTCTCTCTCTCTCTAGAGAGAGAGAGAGAGAGAGAGAGAGAGAGAGAGAGAGAAGGTACTAACTTCCATCATCATTTCTAGCATACCGCCACCTACTAGGCTTTTGAAAAGTTTTTTTATGTTTTCCATAAATTTAAACCATACAATTGTTTTCTTGGTGCTTCATTTCCTAGGAATTAACTCCCGGATCATCCAACTCAGATATGTATATTTATAGAGAGAGAGGAATGTGCTCATTAGGTCTTGTTAGGCTCTTTCAAAAATCATAGTTTTAAGCATTTTTTTTCATGTCTAACACCGTATATGTGATCTATAGGATTTGTTTAGTGGAAACCAGCTTTTCGATGGCTCAAGTGCTTTTGGTGATCCAAAATCAATGACCAGAAGGTACTAGTTTTTTTCGATCCATAGATCAAAAAAACATGATCCAAGTATCAATTCCCACTAAATTGATCATGCTAAATATATCTAACGGTTCAAATCTATCATAAAACACTTAAAACCTATAGAGCATAATGGGACAGAACCAGAAATGAGGCCTAATATGTTCGGTTCTTATATATATATATAATGTTTGCTATCTTCGTGCGTAATGAACCCTGGTATAAAAAATTTATATTTTTTTTCTATTTTTTTTACTACAAGAAATCTACGGATTAGTGACGGACGTTATCCGTCGATAATCCGTCATAAATTTGTCGCTAATCCGTTTAGCGATGGATAGCGTCCATCGTAATTTTTTGGTCGCTAATTAGCGACAAAACTGATGTCGCTACTTCTATCACTAATTCATGGTGGATTAGCGAATGTCATGATTCATCACTAATCCGTCGCTAAATAAGGACTGATTTAGTTTTGTGACAGATACATATTCGTTGCTAAGCCGTTGCTAAAATTTCACGATGGATATATTTCTATCGCTAAATTCCGTCACCCAATTAACGACGGCTTAGCGACGGATTACATTCCATCGCAAAACATCGACTGATTCAATTTTTGAGACAGATTAATATTTATCATTATATTTGCGACGAATATTAGCGATGGAAAATATATATCGCTAATCCATTACAAATTTTTAAAAAAATAAAAAAAATTATTTGAAATACAAATATCGAGAAAAAAAATCATTATATAATTTATATAACCTGTGTAAAAAAACAAAGTACACATAAAAAAGACATATACAAAGTAGGTGAAACAAATTTTGCACAAACTATAAGTGAAACAAATTTAACAACCCACTATAATCCTCGTCAAGTACTAATTAGTTACAAGTGAACAAATACGAAGAGTTTCAATTGAAACAAGTATGTGCAACAAATTCAACACATGAATCTAATCATCGCCAAGATTTGGAGCATCATCCTTTTCATTGTCTTGATTTGCCCCTTCATCCATGCCTGCATCAGCTCCTCTACGTTGATCATCTCCAACATCCTACAAAAGAACCAAAATGTTAGTATTGATAAACAAAATATAATGAAATAAATTATATGCAATGCACCTAATCTAAGAAAATCAAAGTAACATGGTTGAATGACACATAGACTAGCAATAAAGTGAAGAACATTAACAGAATTCAGATATGTGTTCTAAGGCTGACAAAAAAAATTCATAGTGATTTAATCATGCAGATACATGTTTTAAGGTGGTCAAAAAAATGTCATAGTGATTCAATCATGCATATATGGTTTATAAGATTATCAAATAAATGTGTTATGTATCACAATCATGAATATATGTGTTCTAAGGCAGTCAAAAAACTTTCATAGTGATTCAATCATGCATATATGTGTTATAAAGCAGTCAAAAAACTTCATAGTGATGAAATCATGCTTATATGTGTTTTAAGGTTGTCAAAAAACTTTCATAGTAATTCAATCATGCATATATGTGTTATAAGGCAGTAAAAAAACTTTCATAGTGATGAAATTATTCTTACATGTGTTCTAAGTTGTCAAAAAACTTTTATAGTAATTCAATTATGCATATATGTGTTATAAGGCAGTCAAAAAACTTTTATAGTGATGAAATCGTGCTTATATGTGTTATAAGGCAGTAAAAAGACTTTCATAGTGATGAAATCATGCTTATATGTGTTCTAAGGCAGTTAAAAAACTTTCATAGTGATGAAATCATGCTTATATGTGTTCTAAGGCAGTTAAAAAACTTTCATAGTGATAAAATCATGCTTATATGTGTTTTAAGGTTGTCATAATACTTCCATAGTGATTCAGTCATGCATATATGTGTTATAAGGCAGTCAAAAACCTTTTATAGTGATGAAATCATGCTTATATGTGTTTTAAGGTTATAAAAAAACTTTTATAGTAATTCAACCATGCATATATGTGTTATAAGGCAGTCAAAAAACTTTCCTAGTGATGAAATCATTCTTATATATGTTCTAAGGTTGTCATAAAACTTTTATAGTAATTCAATCATGCATATATGTATTGTAAGGCAGTGTAAACACCCCAATTTTTCACTCTCATCCAGTGTTTATATTTTATATATCATTGTAATATCATTGCATGCATTTGACATGTCATTTCATTGCATTTCATGTCATTGCATCTCATTATTTAGATCCATAACTCTTGTTTTCAAAATATTAATCCAGATTTGAGCTTTAAAAAACTTTTTTTTCGAAATCAGTTTCAAAATTTGGGGTTTAAATCGACATTTTTGCCATTCGCTAACCCCCAGGATCTTATATTTTGAAGTGTTTTTCTTAGAAAACAATCTGGATTCATTTTAAACTCAATTTCAATTGATTTCAATTCTCAGATGAGACCCATGTAAGTGGTGTCACTTCTGGATCCCTTTATTTATCTAAAATCTCAAAAATTTCAGAGTCCTAGTTGGATCAGGACTTTGTATTTTCATCTTTTTGAATCTTTTTAAAACTCCATTCTGATTTTAAACCAGTTGTGGTTATATCCTTGCCTATTCTCGTCATTTTTGTCCAAAATTTTAGAACCCCAGTCCAATCAGGACTCTTTTTCCAAAATCTCAGTCCAATCAGGACTCTTTTTTCAGAATCTTAGTTGGATGAGGACTCTTTTTTCAGAGTGCTAGTCGGATCAGAACTCTATTTTTTACTACCCTTTTTACCTATTTTTAAGAAAACCTATCAAAATTCTTTGTTTTGGCCAAAATTCTAAAATCTCAGTCGAATTAGGACTCTTTTTCAGAGTCCTAATCGAATCAAGACTCTATCTTTTATCGCTATTCTTACCTGTTTTTAATCAAATCTTTCAAAAATCTTTTAAAGTGAAGAGTTTTAGTTGAACCAAGACTCTGTTTGAAGAGTCCTAGTTAGATCAGGACTCTGACCCTGATTTCAATTTTGAGAGAATCTTTCAAAAATCTTTCTATCTATCAAAATTGTTATATCTTTATCATAGAATTTTAAAATTCTGGGATTTTATCTCAGAGTCCTGATCGAATCAAGACACTATATTCAAAGTTTGTTTTCGCACTTTATTTTCACTGGTTTTCAAAAGCTTTGTTTAAATCTCATCATTTGTTTCTTAGAAAACCCAAAAAAAATTCAGAGTCCTAGTCGAATTAGGATTCTTTTTCAGAGTCCTAATCAGATCAGGACTCTGAATTGAACTTCAATTCTATCTTGTTTTCACTTGTTTTTCAAAATTCTCTCATTCGTTTTCTCAGAAAATTCAAGATTCTAAGAGTCCTACTTCATTTAGGACTCTATCCCAAGAGTCCCAGTTGGATTAGAACTTTGTTCTAATTTCAATACTTGTCATCATTTTCACCGTTCTTTCATTTGTTTCTCAGAAAATATCAAAAAAATCTAGAGTTTTAGTCTGATCAGGACTCTATCCCAGAGTCCTAATCCAGTCAGGAGTCGGTTTTGAAGTCTGTTTTTGCTCCTGTTTTCATTTATTTTCATTTATTTTTTAAAAATTATATCATTTTACAGAATCCAATTAATTCAGGACTCTATTTCAGAGTTCTGATTGAGTTAGGATTCTAACCCTGACTGCATTTTCTGACTTATTTTATTATTTTTTATAATTTTTTTCAAAAACTCCTTCATTTGGCATTTAAAATCCAAAATCTCAGAATCCTAATTGGTTCAGGACTCTGGTCCAGAGTTCCAGTTTGCTTAGAACTCTATTTTCAAAACTTCGAATTTCAACTGTGATTTTAACCCCTTTTCAAAATCATTTTCAGTTTTTGTTTCAAGTTTTTCAAAACTTCGATGTGGGTCCCACTCAGTTGGCGCCATATCTGGAGGAGTTTTGACCCAGTCAGAACTCTGTACCATTTCAAAACTTTCAATCTCAAAATCTACTTTTAAATATTATTTGAAAAACCTCTCATTTTCAAGTTTTAAAATCGTTTTTGAAAATTCAAGTGGGGCCCACTCTGGGTGGCGCCACATTTGATAAAGTTAGGGTTAGGCTAGGTTTAGTCAGTGTCTTAGTTAGATTAAAGGTTTAGATGAGTCAAAAACCATTTTGGAAACCCATTTTACTTAAGCCTTTAAACACTTGTTTTTAAAAGTTTTGAATTAAAAAACTTTAAAAACCCAATATGGGCCCACACTAGCTGGCGCCACATTTGGGATCTTTAGGTCAATTAGAGGTCTAATTAGGAGTCTTAGGTTAGTTAGGGGCTTAATTAAGAAAGTCAAAATGTCAAACCAATTACGAAAAATCCCCCCCCTCCATTTAGAGTCCATTTTTTTTAAACTCTTAAATTAAAACCTAAAAAAGTCTCTATTTAAAGAGCCCCTAAGGGGGTCGACCCCCACACTCTCTCCTTTAGGATTTCTTGGAGTTTCTCTCTCCTCTCCAGCCCTTCTTCCTTCCTCCATTGCAGCTGCAACCTCAACATAAGATTTTCATAAAATTTTTTGGCTTTACTTAATGTTTTTTCATGTTTTAACATGGATTTCACTATTGGCGAGTCTTTCATGGTTTAAACCATAGAATCACCATCAAGAACCTCAATTTTGATCCAAGAAGATGATCTAACTATGTTCCATTCTGATTTTTGAGATTCTAATCTGTTAAAATCGTTTATATTACTGTCCTTCATGTTCTTAACCAACGAAACATGAGATTTGCACATTAAATGGGTTAAATTCATGATTTTAAAGGTAAAAACAAATTCCAGACATGGATTCCCTGTTTTATTTTTATTTTTTAGCATATTAATGTTTATTACATGTGTTCCAGCATTGAAATCAATTTTGTTTTACTGTTTAGATATTTTTATGGTTTTTTATTGATTAAATCATATTTTTTTAGGGTTTCTCAAATTTCTGTATGTTTTAATTTTGGATCCATAGAAAGCATGTTACTTTGTATTAAAATATTTGTTACAAATTGTTGATTTGTTTATATGTGATCCATGGATGTGTCAGTGAGTCTCTGTAAAAAAATAAGAGGTTTTGGGATTTGGAAACCCTGTTAAAAAAAATAAAAGATTGAACCGTGATTTTCAATCGTTAAAATCGCTATTGAAATTCATAGGTAACTTGCAATTGTGTTATTTATTTCATCCAATATTTAATTTGAGATACGTAAAGTTTAGTGGCTTTGTGTTAATGTCAGATATTTACTGTAAAATTTTCATAATTTTTTGTCACAGTTTGATATTTTTCCTCTGTCAAAAAGTCAGATCCATGTTTTAAAACTTGTTATGATTTACTAAAACTCTAATTCAACTTGTGTTGATCATAGATCCTTAACCATAGATTTGATTTATGATCTATAAAAAAGGAAGTTAATTATTTATTTGTCTATTATTCACTACTGAAATCTCAGAAATTTTTAATAAAGTCTGATATTTTTACTTGTATTTGCAACCGGAAGTACCTGTTTTGATTAATTTTATATTCGTTAAATTTAAGTCCAGATTGCGGGAACAATATCTCCCTAACTAGAGATGATTTTTCTGATCTGTAAAAAGGAGATTCTTTGTTTTTTTGTCTACTATTTCTCTATAAAATTTTAGAAATTTCCATGGTGGATTGATCCATGATTAGGGTCTAACACTGAAACTGGTATGTAACCGCGGGTAAAAATAGCATATTTTAGGGTTTTAATATATTTTTTTAATTAAAATAATGTCAAAAATATATTTTTATGATTCTAATCTAATTTTAGGGTGATAACAAGTGCAGGTACTGATTTTTAGGAATTTTGGATCTCATTTGATGCTTGGATGAATTAAATTGCAAAATAGGCTGCCTGCAGGATCCCGAAACACTCCCAAAATAGTGATTTTCATGATATTTCTGAATTTTTGTGTATAAGTTCATGTTTTTAGGGTTTGTTCATGTTCAAAATCATGCTAGGACACCTCATGTTTGATTTAGCTACTATTTTATTTTATTTAAACCCTAAATCCCAAGTTTTTTTACGAAAATATTTTCTGAAAACCCTGATTTCAAAGCCATAGTCTTTCTATCGGGGTAATTTGGTTATTTGACCTCATTTTTGAATATCCTAACTTGAATTTTCTTATTTTTAACCATACCACATCACCTTATGTTTGATTTATTTTCATTTGAATTCCAAAACCTCATTTTTACAAAATATCTTTCTGAAAACCCTGATTTCAAGGCCATAGTCTTGCTATCAGGGGTATTTTGGTCATTTTGATTCAATTTCAAAATTTTCAAATCTCATTTTCATATTTCTTCAATTTTATTTCCTATTTCATTATGTTTATCTCAGGGAATCATGGAAAAAAGATTATATCTAGCAAAATCCAGTAATTTTCAGATATTACTGGATAAATCTAGAAATGCCAACATATCTTCACTAACAAGTTCTCTAGTTTTGCAAGGATATTAAAGAGTATACTTTCCTTTAATTTTCATTATTTAAATTCAATTAGTGATGTAAATTAAATGGAAACTTTGGAATAAGAATTTTAATTTCTGCTTAGAATAGGACTGCATTGCATATAGTTTAATTCTACAAATTTTAATATCTGATGTATGATTCATGTGCATTTATTTTCAATTTCACCATGGTCTACATGAATGGCACATGCACAAGCTCTTAGAAAGTTGACAAACTCGGTAGAATTCGTATTCATGGCCATAGTCAAAATATGAATGAGACCCAGATTTGTGATATTCGTATTAGCCACATTCAACCTACACTCTTAGGCTAACTTCAAAATGTACTTTATTTCTCAAAAATACAAAAGAATTTTCTTAATTCCTTAGAAAATGTCTTTTAAATTCATATTCATTCATTTTATTCAATTTGCAAATCCCAATTCTAGTTCAGAAATCGATTTTCACAAATTTTTCTAAGTCTTTCTCATAAATTGATTTTCTCAAAAACTCTGAGCTTTCAAATGATATTTTACGTATTCCTCAAATTCAAATCATGATTTTTGAAGTCATAATATCTTCAATTTCAAAGTTTGAATGCAGAGAAATCAAGTTTTTCCTGAAGTTACTTAAAATTCTTCATAAATCGATTTTCATTTTCTTCAGAAACTCTCTCCCAATCATGATTCACGATTTTCAAAGTGTTATATTTTCCAATAATTTTCCAAGTATTTCAAATCTCAGAAGCATACATCATGTTTTCAATCTACATTTTCAGAAAATTCATAGCACATGCCTGATTCTTTGTGCATTTAGGAAATAGAACACGATTTAGACAAGTTGAGCAAAGCTAAGCACACTTTTGATCCTTGGTTCGATTACCCCTGATAAAGGCTCCAGAAATGGTTGAACCTCGTACCGACAAGCGAATCCCATTCATCAGAATTATCTTGCATTTTAAAATAGAGATAAGTTATTTTCAAAAACTTCTTCAAAGGTCACTTTGACTTGCAAAAGTAAAATTTTGCGATGATTACGGGTTTGGCGACCGTGATGGGACCTGTCTTCACCTGATCAATTGTGTGTTTGACTTAATTCAAATTGTCAAAATTGTGTTCCATGGAATGTCAGCTTTTACTTTATGATATCATGTGAACCTAGGAGCCTAAACATGAACCCAACTGACATGGATTGCATGTAGACTAGGCATGGTTTGGTAGTACCATATTGAGGAAAAAATTTCATGCTCACATAGACCTAGGTCTAATACAACACTCCTCAATCTAGGATTTGTAGGAAAGGTCAGTTCAGTCAGTGCCTGGTCAGTTCATTTGAGTTCTGAAACTCTAAAACCCAGCTCAATCTAGCTCATATCAGTTCAATCCAGCTCGAACCCCAATTTTCAGTGTCACTCTGACCCAGTAGAGTCCCGAAAACCATTTCTTGAGCTATTTTGCAAATTTTATCAATTTTAATACTTTTTAAACTGGTACAGCTACCAATCGGGGTCTCACATCCAAAATTCTTTATTCAGGGTTAGCATTTCGCATAGCATTTCATGTCATTTCTCATCATTTCATATCATTTCTCAGCATTTCATAACATTTCATCACATTTCATTTCATTTTCGAAGTCCAGAACTCTAGCTTTATAAATTTCAATCCAGATTGAGTTTTAAAAGTTTTCAGAAATCAATTTCAAACCTCGGGTTTCCAAAATTGACATTTGTCACCCCAGGAGTCTAAATTTGGAAATATTTTCTCAAGAAAAATAATCTGGATTTCTTTCAAAATCAAATTTTCAAATTTTACACTGGATTTGCTTCGCAATGAGCTATTGAACTTCAAAATCTGAGCTTGTTTCAAAAACTACCAAAAATAGCTCATTTTGTTGAAAGCATTTTCTCGAGAAAAACAATCTGGATTTCTTTCAAAATTACATTTTCAAATTCTACACTGGATTTTCTTCGCAACGGGGTATTGAACTTCAAAATCCGAGCTCGTTTAAAAAACTGCCAAAAATAGCTCGTTTCGTCTGGAAACTTTCTGAAAAGACTATTTTACCCCTCTAATCTTCAAAATGAATTTCAAAATTGAAGTTTGGACCCGCTCTGAGATGGCCCATTCATTTGCATTTCTATTTTATTAAAAAAAAAAGATGCTTCTTTTTATTTGTTTATTTTTGTTTTTATTGATTTTTATTTATTTTTTATTTTTATTTTTTTTAGAGAGGTGGGACCCACAAGGTGGTCGCCCAAACCTCCAGCCCCTCTATTTCTCCATTTCCTTCCTCTTCTCCTCTTCTTTCCCTTTCCTCCTTCCTTTCTTTCCTTCTTTTCTTTCTTTCTTCTTCCTTTTTCTTTTCTTTCTTTCTTTCTTTATTTCCTCCTTTCTTTCCTCTCTCTCCACTCACGTATGGTTCTTCCAGCCCCCTCTTCTTCTTTCCCTCTCCTTTCTTCCCTTTTCTTTCCTTTTCCTTCTTTCCCTCTTCTTTCCTTTTCCTTCCCTTCCTTCTTTCCCCTTTCTTCCTTACTTCCTTTGAAATTCTCTCAAAAGCCAAGGCTGCAGCTATTCACGGATAGCCATTCACGTATGGCTGTAGACAAAAAAAATAAAGTCAGCTATTATTATTAGCAACTTAGGTTTTAATGAATTAAGACCTAAGTTACTAACCAAAAAAAAGGGAGAACGACTGCAGTTATTTCTCTCATCTGACGTGTCTCTCTCTCTCTCTCTCTCTCTCTCTCTCTCTCTCTCTCTCTCCCTTTACCTCTCTTCTTCTCTCCTTGGCTGCTACAGCCACAACAATTCCAGCCTCTCCACATCAGCTCTCCCCTTGGCTGCAACTTCCTTCAGCCATTGAAGCCACCACCAGAGCTTCTCCTCCATGCCTAGCAGCACCAGCCATTGCCACCACTAACTGCAGTAGCCCTTGCACCTCTAGCAGCCTCAACAAGCTTTTTCTAGCAGCCATAAGGAAGCTCTACGCCCAGCAGCTCCAGACCATCTTCAACCTCCAGCCTAAGCAAGTACAGCCTACTCCAGCCACTAGCACCCCAAGCTTGAAGCTCCAGCTCTACCAGTTCAACAACAGGTCCATCATTGTTTCCAGCCATACAGCTGCAGTCACCACACAAAGAGGACGTCCAGCCGGCGACCACTTCCTTCAGCCGGCGCAGCCACCTTGGTTCCAGCCAGTCCAACTCCTTCAGCCGATGTATCAGCACCCTCCTTTTGCCTCCATCTTCTTTAACTGTTGCAGCTTCAAGCCTTCATCAACCCTCATCCTCCATTGTTCATACCACACCAAAGCGTCGCACATTAGCCTCCTTCAATCAACAATAGTTGCAGTCATCTTCCAGCAAACCCAAGGTAAGAGCTTCATTTTTTTTACTTTTTTTTTATTTTTTATTTTTTTTCTTACTTTCTTGCTTAAGGCTACATGGAGTATGGGATCCCTCCGATAGATGGATCAGATCCCCTATCACCATAGCCAAAATTAAGTTTAGATTATACCCCCTGATTATTTTTGTTTTATCATTGAATTCATGTAAATTTCGTATTATAGGCCTCATATTTAGATTATTTTAATGCTTTATAGGTATTTTGATTAGTTTCTTTAATATTTGCTTATTAGTTTATAGGTTTTGATTTTAAGCGTCAGTCCAACCTTCGTTTCATGTTTAATTGTTCATCTATAAATTTCAAAACTTTTATGATAGATGTATGGGTTAATCATTCATTTCTCTGCAAAAATTAGGATCGTTAATAACTCTATCTAATAAATCCAAAGTCCAGATCAGGTTTTAAACCCTCTGGAAATTCCAGATTCCCATTTAGCAGGGTTGTCGACCCAAGATCGCCTCCATGGATGATTCAATTTTCCCTCAAAAAAATCATAGTGGATTAATCATTGAATATACTAGTGATCTGGAAATTTTGAGGTTTTTCCAATTAGTTTTGACCTTTGTAAAAAATCAGATTTCTCAGACCCCTGGGAAAATATCGATTTTCTTTTGTCAGGGTGTAGACAGAACCTAATGCACCAAGTCCATCCAATCTGTAATCTTTATGCAAAAACTTTCAACATGAAAGTTGTTCCTAACGTAATTTCCTGTCATTTCCCAAAATTTGGGAATTTTTGGATCTGCTGCATTATTTTTCCCAGATTTTCTATTTCTGTCTAACAGATTTCAATATCTTGAAATTCTAGAGATTTAGGTGTCTCATAACAGTGTGCCATTTTCCAAAACATAGCCCGAATCCCAATGGTGTCAAAATATCAAATCTTCCTCTGTTTGTCACAGACATTTTCCCACAATTTCAGCCTTTTCCCCATGTTTTCTACCGAAACCTGTCTGTTTTCTCTAAATCCTAGAGTCGCCGGATTCCGATCCGACTTGCCGGAGTGGCACAGCTCCGACCATAGGTCGAAACTAGAAAGTGTAAAAAGAAAAAATCATTGCCTTACTGTCCTCTGTCATCCCATAAAATTTGGGAAATTTTTAGGGAAATTTGATATCCTAAATCCCCTTTAGAATCAACATTTTAGGCAAAAATCACAAAATTTAGGGTTTTTATTTGAATTTTCATATTTTAAAATACAAAAAAATAGATTTTAGAGCTCCATTATGTTTATAGGGTTATTTTAGGTGTCCATGCCAAATTTGGCTTAATTCCAAGTTCATTTGCTCCATATGTTAGTTTATCTTTAAATTCAGAAGCGAAAATCAGGTTAAATTCGATGTTTTATGATATTTTCGCCATTTTAGGGTTTTTATCATGTACATAAGCATGTAGAATCATATTAGGGTTAATTTCAATCTCCTTTGCATTTCATATTTTTCAATTTTACAAAATTTATTTCAGAAAACCCTGGTTTCAAGGCCATAGTCTTGTTATTGGGGGTATTTTGGTCATTTTGACCTAAATTTCGAAATTTCAATTTCTAATTCTCCAAAATTTCATGCATATCATCATATCTTATCATATTATGTTTGATTTATTTTATTTGATTTTCAAAATTCCAAAATTTACAAAAATTCTTTCGTAAAACCCTGATTTCAAGGTCATCAGGGGCATTTTGGTCATTTTGACCCCAATTTCGAATTTCCAAGTTTATTTTCAAAATTTATTCATTATTTCTCATGTTTATATCAAAGGGGGTATGATTATGGGTTTATATCTGAATAATATCCGATAATTTCCCATATTTTCGGATAAATTCAGAAAAACCTACATTTTTGTGCTAACATTGTTTTCTAGTTTTGCAGGAACATTCAAGAAGAAGACTTAGCTTTTATTTTTTTTTATTTCAATTCAATGTAACCTCAAATGTAATAATTTGGAATAAGAGTTACTTTTCTGCTTAGAATAGGGTTGCATTGCATATAGTTTAATTTATGCAAATTTCAATATGTGATGTATGATTCATGCACATTATTTCAAATTCACTATGGTTTACACGAATGGCACGTGTACAAGCTCTTATGGAGTTTATAAACTCGGTGGGATTCGTATTTATGGCCATAGTCAGAATACGAAGAAAACCAAGATTTATGATCTTCATATTAGCCACATTCAGCCTACACACTTAGGCTAACTTCAAAAATGCACTGCATTTTTCAAAACTTCAAAAAGAATTTCTCAATTCCTCAATTGAAATTCTCTTTCAAATTCATATTCATTCATTCATATCATTCAAATTGCATGATTTTCAAATTCATTTCCCAATTCAATTTAAAAAAAAAATCAATTCTCTAAAAAATTTCCAAGTCTTTCTCAGGATTAGATTTTCTCAGAATTCTAAACTTTCAAATGAGATTTAAAAGCATTTCCCAAGTTTAAATCAAGATTTTCCTATGTATTAAAATTCTCAAATTTTAAAATCCCAAGTTTTCAATAATCGATTTTCTCAGATTTCCTATTTTCCTGAGAACCCAGTTTCCTGAGAATCCATCTTTCATTTCAAAAGTCCTTTTCCAATGAATTTCTTATATTTTTTTCAGAATTCTCAAATCCATTTTCTCATAAAAGCAATTCCAAATTTCAAAATCGATTTTTCAAAGTTCAAGTCTTCCTGAGAATTCATTTTCCAATCCATTTTCTGATTTCCAATGAAATTTAATGATTTTCCCAGGAATTCCAATTTCGAGTACTTTTCTAATAATTTTCCAAGCATATTAGCCAAAGCAAACATCATATTTTCTCAAACTTGCATCTTTTCAAAATTCCATAGCAAAAGCCTGATTCTTTGTGCATTCTAGGAAAAATAGAGCATAATTTAGATATTTGAGTCAAGTTAAAGCACGCAATTGGTCCTTGGTTCAATTACCCCTGGTAAAGGCGCCAGGAACGGTTGAACCTCGTACCAACAGGCGGATCCCATTCCATGGAATTTTCCCGCAAATTTTCAAAACGGAGGCGAGTAATTTTCAAAACCAATTTCAAAACTTTGGTCGAGTTTGACTCGCGAAATTCGTTTCTCTCTCGCAAGGGAGGGGAAAAATTTTGCGATGATAACAGATTCTAGATTTCGGATTCAACTCCATTTTTGAATTCCAGACTTCGGATCCAAATTCCATTTAGGATTCAGACTTCAAATTCAAATTCCATCTTGGATTTCATATTTCAAATCTAATTCCACTTCCAATTCCAGATTTCAAATCCAATTCTATCTTGAATTCCATATTTCAAAACCAATTCCATTTTCAGATCCCATCTAGACTTCTTAAATCCAATTCTATTTTCAAATTCCATTTGGATTTCTTAAATCTAAAATTCCATCCTGATTTCGATCTTTAAATCTGGAATTCAATTCCATTTCAAATTCCATCTCCACTTCAAAATCCAGATTCAAAATTCAAATTCAAAGTCCATTTTGACTTTGAAACTTTATTTTTTCTATCTCAGCTTCAAATCCTCCTTTTTCTTCATTCTTTTCAATTCAAGATTTATTTTTCCAAAACTCTGATTATTTCAAAACTTAGAACTTTAAATACCTTTTTCAGATTTATCTCAAGTTTTAAGTTAGATTCAACTTTCAAAAACTATTTCTTCACTCCATTATCAAATTCATCTCAAAATCACTTGGATTCTCCAAGATCTGCCAGAAGACAGAGTCTGAATGATAGGGATGACATTGATCCTGCTATATATCAGATGTTTAAAAAAATGATGATTAGGATGATGTCTGAGCAAGCTGAAGACAGTTTCAAAAAGGCTCCCATCAAGGAGAAGACATTTGTTTCCTCTCAGAATATCACTGTTCTGAATATTCCAAATGCCTAGACGAAGATGAAGCCAAAGAAGTTGTGCAGGAGGTACACGAAGGCATTTGCAGTAGTCACATCGGCTACCAAACTCTTGTCAAACAAATCATCCGAGCAGGATATTACTAGAGAACTATGCAACAAGATTGCTACCATTTTGTGAAGAAGTGTGCTCTATTCCAAATACATGCACCTTTCGTTCATGCGTCAGCAACATATTTGCAATCTGTTATCTCTCCATGGCCGTTTTCTATGTAGATCTTTGATGTTGTGGGCCCCATCACTTCTGCTTCAAACAGCTACAAATATTTTTTTGCTGCAACAGAATAATTTACTAAATGGGTCGAAGCTATCACTCTACGCATAGTAGAAGGTCGACATGTGGTCTCGTTCATCCATAAAATATCCTATGTCGTTTTGGCATACCGCATGATATTGTGTCAGATAATGGCAATCATTTCAAGAATGAGAAAATGAGAACTTTCTGTTCGAAGTTCAAAATCCACCATCATTTCTCCGCTCCTTATTATCCTTAAGGGAATGGTCAGACAGAGGCCACCAATAAAATTCTTATTAGAATCTTGGAGCGAACTGTGAAAACAGGTCGTGACTGGCATGAGAAGATCCATGATGCATTGTGAGCATACAGAACCACCATTCGAACTCCAATTAATGCTACTTTGTCAGAACTTGTCTACGGAACTGAAGTAGTATTGCCTCTACATGTTCAAAACCTGCCTTGAAGTTCACATTACTACTGGAGTTATCGCTTGATGAGTATCAGTAGCAGCGACTGGTACAACTTGATTTGCTCAATGAAAGAAGGCTCAGAGCAGCAGAGCACGCTCAATCATATCGTCAGAGGATAGCCAGACAATATGCAAAATTTGTCATTCAAAGGAAATCTTGAGTCAATGATCTAGTGCTCAGATCAACGGCCTATCTCAAGCACCGTCTGGGTGACAAATGGTCGCCGAATTGGGAAGGTCCCTATGTTGTCAAAGAGGCATTACATCATAACTCATATCGGCTCATCAATGCCGACGGAGTGGAATTATCAGGCCCCATCAATGCTCAACATTTGAAAATTTTCTATACTTAAATTCTCTATTCCATCCTTTGTAATTCCTCAATATATTTTCTTCAATAATGGTCAAATTCTTCTTTCCCAGTTACACTGGGGCATTATTTTGAAAATTGTTTTCAAAACATCTTGTATGCAGGCAGGATCAAACAAATCTCTCATTTTGCATGCATGTGCATCATTTTGCATGCATGTGCATCATTTCACATTCATTTGCATACATTCGCATTCATCTGCATCAATTTGCATTTGCATTCATTCACATACATTTGCATTCATTTGCATTTGCATGCATTCATTTGCATCCATATGTATCGAATTCATTTCCCCTTCAGGTTAAGGGATAAACCTGAGTTTCTCCTTCAGGTTAAGGGATAAACCTGAACTACCCATTCAGGATAAGGGACAAATCCTGAGACCCCGACAGTTGTCTAAGTCATCGTGAGGATGAAGATTGAAAATCTCTCATCAGAATCAGTTGGGTAAATTTTCAAAATCCAGTGTTCGTGCTGGTAAGATTTTCAAAAACCAGTGTTCGTGCTGGTAAAATTTTCTAAATCTAGTGTTCGTGTTGGTAAATTTTCAAAATCCAGTGTTCGTGCTGGTAAGATTTTCAAAAACCAGTGTTCGTGCTGGTAAAATTTTCTAAATCCAGTGTTTATGTTGGTAAATCTTCAAAATCCAGTGTTCGTGCTGGTAATTCTTCCAAAAACAGTATTCGTACTGATCTATTTTCAAAATCCAGTACTTATACTGGTTCATTTCCAAAATCTGGTATTCACACTGGTACATCTTTCAAAATCCAATTTTTATTGGTCAAACTTTCTAAATCTGGTTTTACTGGTTAATGTTTTCAAACCTAATCCATGCTGATCTAGTCTTCTTGCGTGATTCGAGTTCTGACTCGAATTTTCTTTCCTCTGGGATTCGAGTTTCAACTCGAATTTCTTTCCCTTCTGAATTGGTCTAGAAGATTAGAGTTCCGAATTTAATCTTCTTCCAAATCCAATTCAAATGTCCTAGAATTGGTCTAGAAGATTAGAGTTCCGACTCGAATCTTCTTCCAAATCCAATTCAAATGTCCTAGAATTGGTCTAGAAGATTAGAGTTCCGACTCGAATCTTCTTCCAAATCCAATTTCAAATATCAAATTTCAAATTTCAAAGTTCCAAATTCTAATTTCGGCCCTCGGGCCACCCAATGGGAAAGATCACAGTTATGGATCAGGGGGTTCAAACCCCAACAAAAATAATCAAAAAGACAAATTGATTTTCCAGTACAGCAGACAACCACAGTAGACTCTTGAACAGGGATCCAGACCTCAAGAAAAGCCGAAGCGGGAAGGATGGAGTTATAATCGCAAGTTTACTCCTCTGGACTAGTCCCTCGAAAGAGTGCTGGAATATATGCTCGACAGCGACATGATTAAGCTTCCAAGGGTAGCTGATCCACCAGTGGTTATGGGTAAAATGAAAGACAGATTCTGCAAGTTCCACCGAACAGTGGGACATGATACTAAGAACTGTTTCATTCTAAAAAACATCATACAAGATTATATTGATAAAAATCTGCTGGTAGAAGGTGCCAAAGATGAGAAAATGGGAATATTAAATCAGCCTTTTGTGAACACCCCAAATGTTTCAAAATCTTATAAATATTCCCTTTTTGCCCCTGACCCCATTTTCTGGGTAATTGAGTCAGTTTAAATCTAAATACCGGCTTATTTCTCAAATTTTACTGAAATTAAGATCATTTTATATATCTGACTCGATTACAGATACAGATCCGGTATTAAAATCCAAATCTAAGCTTCGTTGTCCAATCTTTTTAAATCAAATTCTCAAAATTACCAAAATAACCTTTTGAAAAGCTCAGACACTTCGTCCGGTATCTGTTTGGATCCATCGCGTTATCTTCCTCGATTCGAGGTTTAAAACTCAAATATCTTCTCAAAACTTGGGTTCAAACCCATTTTCTGAAGAAATCAAACCAAAATTTTAGAAAACCCCTCTTTTTATAAATTTTTATCAAAAACACAAAAAAAATAGTTTTATCTCGCGTACTGCTTAAGTTTTAGAATTTCATCCAAAAATACCAAAAAAATGAAAAATACAAGGAAAAGAAAAAATAATTTTGAAGACCTCCTTTTGAAAAACATCCTTTTAACTAAAACCATCTTTTTTAAAATACTTTTAAAAATGACCATTTTTCTGAAAAGAGTTTTTAACGATTTTTTTTAGGGTTTGTTTTGACTCTCTCTCTCGATCACACTCTCTCCCTCTCAAAAATCCCCTTTCTTCTGCCGCCCTCCTTCCAGAAGGATGCTCCCCATCACACCTCCTTCATCCCTCCATGGCCAAACCCCATGTGCATCCCCCTTTCGTTTCCACCTTCAATCGCCAACCACCCTTGGATTCTCCTCCACCCATCACCAACGAACCTCCCTTTCAGACCCTTCTTCCTCCTCTTTAAGAATCGACAAAGGAAAACTCTCACCCCCATCGTGTTTCACCTCCCCATTTCCTCCTTCACGGATCGTTTTCACCCCTCCATCGCCTCTTTCTTCCTTCCCTTTTCCTCTTACTCGTATTATTCTTCTCTCCTCTCTGCATATTTTCAGCTTTTTCTTCCCCATCGACTGGGAGAAGTCGACCCTACCGTAGGAGATTCAAGCCATCCGTTCCTCCTCCTCAGTGGTGGAAGCAGAGGGACCGTTTCTTCACCCCTCCATGTTCACGCATCAGTGCCTCTTCTGGACCCCAATCTTATTCCCTCATTATCCCTTTTTCTTCTTCTTCTTCCCCTTCGCTCAGCAATCCTTCTTCTCCTCTCTCTCTCTAGTCCTCCTCTCCATCATCCGAAGGAAATCGCTCGATCATCCCCTGCAACAATCGAGTAAGCAAATCTCTCTCATTCTTCAATAGCAGAAGATTTCCGCCGTAGGAGAGGAGAACCTTACTCCTTCATTCAGAGTCTTTGCAACACCTCTGTAAGTTTTTCCCCTCTCGTTTCTATATGAAACTTTGATTTTTCTGCGCTTTTCTTGTTGATCGTCTCATTATCGCACCATGGATGGGGTTTGAATAGCTCATAGATATTTTGGTCCATCCCTGTGCTACAACAAACGAAATATATATTCCTACATTTTTTTTCCATTTCCCTTTGACAATTTATTTCTGAATTTCTTATTTCTAATATCTGCTTATGCCATCGTATGTTAGGTCCAATAATTTCTTCATCGATTTCTTTTTTTTTCCTGTTGTTTTTGTTCGTTTGTTTTGTTTCTCCCCTTTTATCTGTAACGCATTTCATCTGTAAGTTCTTACTTGCATTCAGATTCATAGCATTTTGTTTCATTTCATTCACTTTCTTTTCTTTTTTTTGATCCAACAAGCCCTCTGTTGAGCTCATGCTAGTCGATTTCCTGTTTCAATAGGGTTTAATGGAATTTTGTTTATCGGGTTGGGGTTTATGTAAGACTGTCTTTGTTTATTTCCAATATTTTGTTTGAATCCATTTCTTTTTGCTCTTTTGAAATTTTGTTCATCATCAACTGCATGATTTCATATGTAATTCTAGTTGTTTCTATATTTCGGTTCAATCTAGAACCATCGTCTTCCATACATATATTCCCCATTACATGATCTGTTACAAATGGCTTTATTCCCTCTTTTGAGAAATTGGGCGAGTATGGTACCCATTTTGCTAGAGTTGTGGTGAACATTGAGTTCCCAAGATGATCCACTGTGAGAGATTAGTGAGCTATTGGTTGGGATCTTTAAGCATCCCTTGATCAATGGATCTACCTTATTGAACATTCAACGTGGGTAATTCCATGGCTTTTATGGGGGAGGGGGGGGGGGGATCAATTCCAAGCCAGCATATCCGCTGCGAAATGAGTTCAGATCGATAGATCTACCGAGAATCCCAGCTCCAACCAGCGGATCTGTAACTATCATGAAAATGTAAGACTCAGGTAGTTGCTGAAATATGCTTTGTGCCCGGATCTGTCGAGAAAGAGTTTTTCTGGGTCATTTATAGGTGCCTGGTTCTGTTTCACTGGAAGTTGAACCTCTCACTCTCCAGTGAGTAAACTTGACAGAACAAAAACCTTCTATAGCTGCCAGCCTGATGAATGGTACAAGGTATTCTCTGAGTCCTCTGCGAAATAAAGTGAAGACTAAGGGTGTCACTGTTGGAAGTTCAAAAGTCCAAGCATCTTTGAGTTCCAATATTGAACAAAATAAGATTAGTGGCGATGTCCCAAGTAACATAAATGATAGTATGGTAATTGACCATAATATTTTGACTATTGAGCATGGAATGCCCGTTGTTCTAGCTATTCAAGCCTCTGAAGAAAGCAAAGAGCTCAGAAGCAGGTCATATGATAAAGATACTGTAGATGAGAAGGTTAAGGTGGTCTCCGAGTATGCAGTGATTCGTGCTCCACCTCCCAAGGTGGTGATGGATGATATTGACACGAAAGGAGATCCAATCAAGCAAGTTGCAGTAGATTGTGTTGTAGAAGAGATGGCGTCAAAGTTCCCAACAGTCACTCTCAATGAAGAACCATATCAAGCACCCCATGGCTCCATATCATCGATCTGGTCATCTCATATGATAAACAGATGCAATCACTTGTAGACCCAGTGTTTTTAAGGCCTTCTGAAAGATTATGGGAGAACTCAACATCTCCTATATCGTCTATGGTATCTATGATGAACATACTTCCTAATTGGCGAGATTGGTTCCAGATGTGGAACCAGATAGAGTTGATGGATGGTCAAGAAAAGCTAGTGAGCTGAAAAGAAGAACGTGTGGTTGATTAATATCAAACAAGGGAGTCAATTGGACATCAAGAAAGTTTGTTCAGTTTATCAGATCTACTGCATCCCAAATTTTACTGCAGTTTGTCGATGTCCTATGGCAGCAAAGTGAAGAAGTTGAGGCATCAGACCCTATTGTTGATTACAGTTCCCTGATTAAGGTTGTTGGGTCTATCAATGCTGCTCGCTACTGTGAATATATTCTGGAGATATGGTGTGATAACACATATTTTCTAGAGATGAGTGCAGCTGACAATTTTATGACCGATCAAAGAATACTTTAGATTCGCTTGGTTGCTTTTCTTCCAATATGAGTTAGACCAGTTGAAGGTGTTTGAAACAGAATGATTTGCAGGAATAATGTTTTTTTTTCCGGCAATTTGACTCTTTAAGCTATGACTATTTTTCAAAGCAAAAATCGATGGGATCATGTGGAAGAAATAAATGATATTGATGAGTTCCCAACTATCTCTGCAACTTTTCTTGCTGCACTTGATGCCCTTCAATGGGGGTTTACCTATTTCAGCATGAGCTTAAATTTGAAAGATTTCCTTGATATCTGGAGGAGCGTGGTCAATGGATTCAACCACTTTATATTTAGCAATATTTCCTCTGAGCCATATGAAAATTCTCCAGCCATGGAGTCAAGCAATTTGACGCGGACATGAAAGTATTATTTTAGACTTTTAAACCTTTCTGTGATCACCTTGAAGCATTTCTCCCATGCACAAACAATTCTATCTGACTGCTGTTTATGACTCGGGAAAAGGCACAACATATAAAAGTTTTGGCTCATTGTGAGAAACCAGAATGTCTATAAAGTTGTGGTGTGTTCCATATTTTTGCAGAACAAGCATTTGTCTTATACAAACTTTCAATGCTTATTTGGAATTCGTTGAGAGTGCACCTCAGAATCAGGAAGGTTCATATGGCTGTTGTCCTTAATGAGTATAGTAGAACTGTAGAGGTAAAAGTGAAGCCCATACAGCATCACGACACATTCCTCAGCAGGCTATCTTACTAATCACCTCAGCATCTCGTCATCGTCATGGCTACAGCAGAGCACCCAAGGTAAGTTTTCTGCTAAATGTATTTTGTTAATTCTTTGCCAAAGATTTATGTTGAAAATGCATTCTTCAAATACTTTGTTAGCAGTCACATTTCTGCTGCAATTTCAGCACAGCACCAACCACACTCTGTAGCATGTATGCTTCTGCACCGGCTATACAGCCACATATCCTTGCCATCTACAGCAGTGCTTGGCACTGCTTCAGTCACATGCACATCTATAGCAATGCCCATGCGCTGCTATGGCCCTCCTGGGCTACCCATTCCATACATACAACACTTCCTGCATACATTATGTTTATTACACCTGTCACTTTTTACAGCACCATTGCACTTACATTTCACCATTGTTACACAACCACCTATATTTCTATTACTTCACCTACAACATACATCCTGCTACAATGCTATTTGCAGCAACACCACTGCAGTCTCTTTGAACCTACAGCAGTGAAGCACTGTTGTGCTTCTTCTTGCACCTACAGCCATGTAAAATACTCCAAGCTACCCCTTAGACACCAACATCATACATATCATATATATATATATATTTAGAGCTTATGTAGATTTTCTAGTCATAGTAATATACACATATGTCTCCATATATTCTTATATATATTTAGATAGGCCCACCCTCATGTATATACTTTTAGATCTAGGCCTCTCATATGTATTTTCTTTAGACATGTAAATATGTCATTACATTTTAGATAGAATGTTATTTCCTTTCCATATGCATTTCTTTACTTTATGTCAGAATTTACTTTTGCAGGAGATATGTAAAGAGTGTTATTATGGTAACTCCAATTCCATTAAATGAAGTGATAGCTAGATCAATGAGAAATTTCCATATTTTTAGCTTAGATTAGAATGCGTGAGAATATACATATCTTCTAGAATTACTTGATTCATGACATTTTCCTCTTTTATTTTGAAAACTATACAAATGGTGAAACATGAATGACATGTGCACCGTTCTATAAGAGGTGATTAGATCCTAAGTTGATGATTTACATCAATGGTCATAGTCAGGATGTGAACAAGACTTAGGATTTTCATCTTTTATGGAATAACACTGGATGCACACTAGATCCTCTTAAAAAATCATCATATTTTCAAATATTTTTCTTCTTTTATTAGAGTTTAATCTAAAATTAACTCAAAATATATATCAATAGCCATAGTCAGGATATATTGAGAGTTAATTTCATTTTAAACTCTATAAAAGCACCAAAATATGTTTTATTCTTCACTTGAATTTAAATATGATTATTATATAATACATTCAATGACCATAGTCAAGGATGTATTATATCTTCAATCTTATTTTAATTCATTTAAAGAATAAAATAATATTTTCAAATCCAATTTCAAAATTCGTTAAATTCATTCATCATTTAAGATAGAACAACATCATATTTTCAAAATTCTTTTCCAAAATCCAAGTGATCTCAAATATCTTTCTTCAATCTCTATTTCAATTCATTCTTCTATCTTATTTCAAAGATTTAAATTTCAAATTCAAAGTCCAAATTGACTTTAAAATTCATTTGTATATTCAAAATTCAATTTCTAAATTTCAAATCAAATTTCAAAGTTCAATTTAACTTTGGAATTCTAAATTCATTTTCAAGATTCAAATTCAAAATTCAACTCAATATCTCAAATTCAATTTCAAAGTTCAATTTAAACTTCAAAATCTTTGATTCACTTCTAAATTTAAAAACTTCAGAAATCCAATTCTAAAATCATATCCAATTCCATTTTAGGATCCAGAATCCAATTCCACTTTGGATCTCAGACTTCAGATCCAATTCCGCTTTAGGATCCAGAATCCAGTTCCACCTTGAATCTCAGACTTCAGATCCAAAATCCATTTCAGGATCCAGAATTCAATTCCATCTTGGATCTCAGATTTCATATCCAAATTCCATTTAGGATTCAGGATTCAACTTCATCTTGGATCTCAGATTTCAGATCCAAAATTCATTTAGATTCCCAGACTTTGGATCCAATTCCATTCCCAATTCCAGATTTCAAATCCAGATCTATCTTGATTTCCAGATTTCAAATCCCATTTGGACTTCTTAAACCTATTTTTATTTTTAAAAAAAAAATTCCATTTGGATTGCTCAAGTCCAAATTCCATCCTGATTTCCAACCTTAAATCTAGAATCAATTCCACTTCGAGTATTCATTTCCTCTCCTAAATTCAGGTTCAAAATCCAAAATTCAAAGTTCATTTCTGACTTTGAAACTTCATTTTTTTCTCTAAATCTTCAAATCATTCTTTTCAATTCAAAGATTTATTTCCCCAACTCTGATTATTTCAAAGATTTCGAACTTCAAGATATCTTTCCTGATCTATCTCAAGTTCTAAAGCTAGATTCAACCATTTCTTCACTCTATTATCAAATTCATCTCAGAAAAACTTGGAAATTTCCAAAATCATTTTTTTCAAAAGAGCATACATCCTTGCATTGCACATGCATGATTCTTTGTGCAATTAGACTTAGGATAAATTCTTAGATGATATTTTAGCAAAGAAAAGGGCATAAATTCGACCCTTGGTTCGATTACCTCTAGTAAAGGCGCTAGGAACGGTCGAACCTCGTACCGACGAGCGAATCCCGTCTCTCAATTTTTCCCGCAATATTTCAAAATGGAGGCGAGTATTTTTTCTAAATATTTTCAAATCAAGGTCAAGTGAGACCCCGCAAAAGAGTTCCTCTTCTCTCTTCCTTTCTCTCTTCTTTTCTGTCTTTTATTTCTCCCTTAAAAAAGAAGAAATAGAGATTAGAAAGGAAAAAGAGAAGGAAGAGAGAGAAACACCAAGAGAGGAAAAATTTTGCGATGATCACACCCTTCCTTCAGCATTCAACCATAGTGATATCCGATCACCCATTTCAGCCACAAGATCACATCCAACCATGCCCCAACAACGATATTGATATTCAACACTAGGTGTTAGTATTACATAGAGCTCAGTCTAATGCTCTGAAAATGGATCTCGTTTAAGCTTTCAACAAGCTGAAAGACTCAAGAAAGCATGCTGGGATATCTCCTGAAGTGGCCAAAAGAATGTCGTGGTTCTCTGTGAACGCCCCAAATTTTTCAAAGTTTTGTAAAAATGTCCTTTTTGCCCCTGACACCATCTTCTGAGAAAACCAAAGCTAAAATTCAGTCATTCTTCAGATTTTCTGAATTAAATTCCATATTGATATATTCAAATTCAATTCCGGATCCGAATACAGTGCTTTAAATCCATATTTCCTCAAAATCCGGATCCAAACGCATTTTCTGAAGAAATTTCCCCAAAAATAGACTTGAATTCTCAGAAAAATTCTCCTTTGTAAATATTTTGCAAAAATACAAAAAAAATAGTCTTAAATCTTTATTTTCTCGTAAACCTTAGGATTTTACTCTAAAAATACAAAAATATGGAAAAACAACACAAAAACCAAAAAATTGGAAAAATTACGAGAAAAACAAATGAGTTTAAGCTTTTAAAATCAATTTTTGCTAAAAATCACATTTTGAAAACCCTTTTATGAAAATTCTTTTTTCGAAAAAGCCCCCCATTACGAAATTTTTTTAGGGTTTTCAAGAGCTTTCGCAAAAAGGACCACCCTTTCACTGCCTCTCCACGAAACCCTCTCTCACTCTCAGCCGCGCCTCCCTCCATTCTCTCTTCATTCTCTCCATCGAAAACCCTCCATCTCCAAAGAACCCTTCCTCCACCTTCGATCTCCAACGGCCTTTCACAAACCTTCCTCTCCTTCCTTAAAAGAAGGCACGCAGGGCTCCTTCGGATCATCCGTTCTCACCCCGTCACCTGCATTCTTCACTGCTTCTCTTTTCCCCCTTTTCCTTCTAATCTCTTCTTCTTGATATTCTCCTTTTCCTCTCTGGTCCCCTTCTTCATGATCGGAAGGAAGCCGATCGATCACTCCCACACCCTTTCTATGAGTTTTAACACATTTGCCATATATCAGAGGCTTTTTCGCTCTTTCCTCAGATTGAAGCTCCATTAAACGGGAATCGCTCAAGAAGCCGAACTACAGGATACCTCTTTCGTTTCAGCTGAGCCGAGTTTCCGATATTGGCAACGATAGCAGGCCAGAGCACCACTCGTTTGTGGTACTCTCCATGGTTTGGTTTACTCGATGTTATTTCCAGTCTTATGGTTATAACCTTATTTCTGTTTCCCTTCAGTTAAAAATGTAATTCCATCAAGTTTATCATGTGTACTATCATGTATCCCATTTCACCATGCATATCATCTTGCTGTGTTATCATGACAGGTCTGTCTCACTTGACAAGAGTAATAATCAAGTATTGGTAAAAAAAAAAATGAAAGAACAAGGCAGACAAGAAGATTGCTCTGTCTATTACTCCAGAAATAACATTTTATGTTAATGCATAAAGTTTGTGTTGCAGGACAGAGGAAAAGGGGTTGTGGCTCTAAGGATACCGTGTGGAGCATTGTCCTAAAATGAGGAATTTATAGAGCAAGAAGCTCCAATTGAAGGGCTTCAGCTGGTGACTCTGGTCATGATGAATATTACAAGAGATGGATGACCCAGATCTTTGTGACTAGGTGTGCCTATGATGGTGCTTTCTTTCAACTAAACTCCTGTTATCGCCTTTAGTTACCTCAAGATTCATCTACATTTCATTTTGCCTCTTTCTGAAGTTATTTCATAGAAACTAAGATTAATTGCCTCATTACTGTTATGTTGTATATATGTCTTCTACATTTGTTGGTTACCTACGATTCCCAGTTTGCATATAACTACTAGTGTCCCTTTGCTAGACATTATACATTTCCTGTTCAAATTAAGTTTGTAGCATTTCTACAGCCACATCTTCCACATCATACCTTGGAAAAGGGCTGTAAGTAGTGCTGGAAACCCAACTCACGGAGACTTATCTACGGTAGATACTCAAGGTCGGTTTGCTGCTGAGAATGATTCACCGACTCACTGTGTAAAGCTTGTCAATCTAGAAAAGGGGTAATAGCGTGATTAAGTTGATCATCTGAAGATGTATGCTGCTAAAAGAAAATTAATGGGCCACACTCCTGTTGGTGATAAATCACATTTCTAGATGAAAAGTGAGTGTTTGGGTTGTTTGCACCTTCAAAATGTAGACCTCGTAATTTAGATCCATCAACTTATGGCTATCAGAGATAGCCCACGAACCTATTGGGTTCTCATGAACTGGACTTAGTAATTGCCAGCCAATCATCCTGTGGTATATGCAGCTCATGCTATGGGGTCGTTGGCTTCAATAGTTAATAACAGGTGTTATGCATTGTCCGGAATCAATTCCTTATGATATATCAATCCAGATTGTCTGTTCACAAGGATAAAAGCTGCCAACTCTGTTACTGCAACTAGGTGAGGGTCATTCATCCATTTCTCTTTCATTTACTATTTAAAGTTCATACATTTCGTGATATTTTTCTGTATATTGGTAACCCTTGGCATGCATATACTTTGCTAATACATAGCTGCCCCCACCACTTTCTTGCCATAAATCATTTCACACCAGTGAACTCCATTATCTGCAAAAATTTTTATCTTACTTGATCTATCAAACGACTATCCTATGAGAAGGTTACTTGTTACTGTAGAAAAAAGAGAAATAAGCTGGGATCAGTTGTTCTAAATGAAGGATCGGCTGAGTGAGCCTTTTCTGAAATCCATTTCTCAACCCTTGCGGCTAAATTACCTTGGAATTTTACATAATCTGCCGAGATGACTGACATTAGTCAGTACTCTGAAGAGGAGTTTTTCTTTTGAAGATAAGCTTCTTTTGTCATAAAATGTGATGCTGCCATTAGAGGATTCTTTAGAGAATTCATAGGCCATGCAAACTACATTCCAAATATATTCAGATCCCTAAATGACAACAAAGATCAGTGTTGATCGTATTGCTCCGATGTTTCTAAGGAAAATCAAAGTAATTTTAAGCCTGGATAGATACCTTCAAGCTATTTATCATACATACTCTTCCTTTTCTTTTTAGCATCCATAACTCATTGCATCTTCATCTTATGTGTGAAGTGTTATCCTTCTTTTCCATGTGTAGCTCCTATCATATACTAACACTTGATTTTTGCAGGAAATGTATAAAGGGGATGGCTTTCCTTTGAGATCAAGAAATTTTGTAATTTCAAATTCATTCGAAATCCGTAATAGTTAGACACTAATAAGAATTTACATTCCCTATTTTGGATAGAATGGATGAGCATTGTAAATTTCATGAATTACTTGTTTTTCATGCATTTTGCCTTTATTTCTCAAATTCTCACAAATGGCAACACGAATGGCACATGCACCATTTCGTAAGAGGTAAATTAATCCTAAGTTGATGATTTGCATCAACGGCCATAGTCGGGATGTAAATAAAACTTAGTATTTTTATCTTTTATAAAATAACACTTGATCCACACTGGATCCTTTTTCAAGAAATCATCATATTTTCTTTAAATATTCTCTTCTTTTATCAGAATTTAATCTAAAATTAACTCAATATATATACCAATTGCCATAGTCAGGGTATATTGAGAGTTAATTTCATTTTAAATTCTATAAAAGCACCAAAATGCATTTTATTCTTCACTTGAATTTAAATGTGGTTATTATATAATACATTCAATGACCATAGTCACAGATGTATTATATCTTCAATCTCATTTTTAATTCATTTAAAGAATGGAATAGCTTTTCAAAATCCAATTTCAAAATTATTCAAAATTCATTCATCATTTAGGATAGAATTGCATCATATTTTCAAAATTCCCTTTTCAAAATTCCAAGTGATTCTTTCCCTTCACTTCTCAGATCAAAACTCATTTATAGATTCAAAATCCTATCTCATTTTCAAGATTTAAATTCGATTTCAAAGTTCAACTTAACTTTGAAATTTCAAATTCGTGTTGTATTCAAACTTTAATTTTTAAATCAAAAAAATCCAAAACTTCAAAGTTCAATTTAACTTTGAAGTCATCTTCTGCTTCAAAAGATCAAGTTCATTTTCTTATCTTCAAAATCAAAAATAAAAGATTGAGATTGATTCTGAATCTCAAAACTTGACCCTTCTTAAAATTTTAAATTCAAAACTGGGTTTTCAAAACCCAGATCCATCTTCAGAAGTCCCATTCGGACTTTCAGAATCCAAACCCAAAGTTAGATCCTAATCCTGACTTGGATCCATATTTCCAAGTACAAATCTCCACCTTCTTGGATCTCAGACTTCAGATCCAAAAATCCATTTTAGGATCCAGAGTTCAATTCCATCTTGGATCTCAGACTTCAGATCCAAAATCTATTTAGGATCCAAAACCCAATTCTACTTTGGATCTCAGACTTCAGATCCAAATCCATTTAGGATCAAGAACCCAATTCTACTTTAGATCTCAGACTTCAGATCCAAATCCATTTTAGGATCCAGAACCCAATTCTACTTTGGATCTCAGACTTCAGATCCAATTCCATTTAGGATATAATATCCAATTTTATCTCAGATCTCAAATTTCGGGTTCAACTCCCATTTCGGATTCTAAATCCAGAATTCAATTTTAAATCTCAACTCTATTTAGAATCCAGACTTTGAATTCAAATCCCATTTTGAATTTCTGATTTCAAAATCAACTTCTAAATCCAATTCCATTCTAGGATCCAGAACCCAGTTCCACCTTGGATCTCAGACTTCAGATCCAAATCCCATCTTGGATGCCAAATTTCGGATCCAATTCCATTTAAAATATTAGAATTCAATTCCGTTTTCATCTCAGATCCAATTCCTATTTCCGAGTTCTAAATCGTGAATTCAATTTTGAACTCTATTTAGAATCCAGACTTTGGATTCAGATTCCATCATGAATTCCAACTTTTAAATCAATTCTATTTCTCAATTCTATTTAAATTTCACACATTTCATTTTGATTTCAAACTCCAGAGTTAGAATTCAATTCCGTTTCATCTCTATTCTGATTCAAAGTCCATTTATGACTTTGAAATTTCTTCTCTTCTCCTTTTTATCTCAACTTCAGAATCATTTCTTTCAAAAGTCCAGATTTATTTCCCCAAGCCCTGATTATTTCAAAAGCTTAGAACTTTAAATCTTAAGTTCTAAGTTAGAAATCATTTTTCTTCACTCTATCATCAGATTCATTTCAGAAACACTTGAGAAATTTTTAAAACATTTTTCAAAAAGAACATATATCCTTGCATTGCACAAGCATGATTCGTTGCACATTTAGACTTAGAATAAGTTCTTAGATAATTTCTTAGCAAAGCAAAAGGCATGAATTTGACCCTTGGTTCGATTACCCCTGGTAAAGGCGCCAGGAACGGTCGAACCTCGTACCGACGAGCGGATTCCGTCTCCCAGTTTTCCCGCAAATATTTCAAAACAGAGGTGAGTTATTTTCTAAATATTTTCAAAATTAAGGTCAAGTGAGACCCCGCAAAAAGAGTTCCTCTTCTCTTCTTTTCTTTATTTTTTCTTCTCTCTTTCTTTCTGTCTTTTATTTTCTCCCTTCAAAAGGGAGGAAATAAAGGTCGGAAATGAAAAAGGAGAAAGAAGAATGAGAACATTACGAGAGGAAAAATTTTGCGACGATCACAGATTTGGCGACCGTGATGGGACTCGTCTTCGTCTGGTCGAATTTAATGCCTTTTCCTTTGCTTTGATATTTTCTAAGTTTTTATTCTACATATGTCAGCTTCATTTCCATGCAAACCTTAGAAGCCTAGACTCTGTCCTAAGCTGACATCATTGCATATAGGATTTAAGTATGGTTTGGTAGGACCATATTGAGAAGATTATTCCATATTCACATTAGATCTAGGTCTAAAATACAACTCTCCTCAATTTTAGGGATTGAATGCAAACAATGTATGCAAGTGTATGCTCCTCTTCATTTTAATCTATCTCTTTAGGACTTGCATTAGAACCATCTGATTTCTTGCATATTAAGCATGTTTTGAAAACCTCCCTACCTATATTGTCCCGGTCTTCACGTTGCTGGGTTGTCTCACTGAACCATAGTTTGGGAGAGAGCCTCACAACTGGACCATTTATTTGGGTTCGCGCCCCCCTACCACGTACCTAAGAGCCATAGTCTGAGGTATATCGGTAGGTGCTCAAGGATGTTGGGAAACCATTATCTTAGAACCGGAGAAATATTTTCTATGCCACGTACTTCGAGCTTCGGCTTGAGTATATCGGTGTATCTTGATGGGAATCAGATGATCTCAACCCTAGAGTTAGGATTAAGGTCCTATCAACCATTTCAAAATATTGCATTTAGCCTCTAGGGAGTGTTGTTTGTGCATCCTTGTTTGTATATCTATGATTATATGATATTTTATATTCCTTATATTTTTTTCAAAACCCTGGGTATATATTATTCAAAATTTCCTCTTTGTTTTTAAAACCCAGGTGTATTTTTCCTTTTCTTCTTCTGATTTCCTCAAATTCTTTGATCCTGCCTGCAAATTCTTCAAATCTTAAATCTTTGCCATCTACTTTCGAAATTCTTTTCCTCTGATATATTCCTTACCTTCTTTTTCAATAAAATATCTTTTGTCAGGAGATGTCCTTTTTAAAATTAATCTTTGTTCATATTTTACTTGTTTATCCCTTTTCAGGAAAACAATGCGGTTGTCGCAAATTTTGGTGACAACCCGATCCCTCGTAATGGGATGTTTTCATTTTCAGATTATGATTTCTTCTCTTATTAAAATTTCTTCCTAGATCTTTTTCTAAAAACTCCATTTTTGCTCTACAGAGAGCATTGGCGTTATCAGCTGAGTCAAGCAAAGACCAAAGATTGCACTGCTCTAACATCCCAGTTACAAACAAAAAGTAAGGAATGGATTCTCAAAAGTCTGTCAGAGAGGGAGTTCAGGACAACAAGAGTGAGATTGATCCCGCGATATATCGATTATTCAAAAAGATGATGGTTGAGATATTATCTGAGCAAGCTGAAGCCAGTTGCAGAGAAGCTCCCACCAAAGGAGAGGCACCTGTCACCTTCCCCATAAATGAACGCAACAATATCAATGCAGAAAATTCTAAAGCCAACAGGGGCAGCAACCAAGGCAACCAGAGCAGCAACTTGGGAGTGTGTAAAGGCCAGATTGGGAAATGTTGTGAAAACGGTGATAGACTTCTTCAAAACAGTCCTCAGCAAAAAGGTAAGAAGCAAGAAGGACCAAAACGCAAGGATTGGAGCAAGGGTCGAGATTTTACTCCTTTAGATGAGTCGCTCGACAAAATCCTCGAATACATGTTGTCTAGCGGATTACTCAGGCTCCCAAAAGCCGCTAGCCCTTCCACAATCATGGGAAAATATATAAACCGGTTCTGTGGGTATCATCAAACAACAGGGCATGACACTAAGCATTGCTTTATCTTCAAGAATATAGTTCAAGACTGCCTAGATAAGAATCTCTTTGTCAAAATGAAGAAGAAAATCATCCAGATCTCCTAAACATGCAAGCTCAGTCCAGCTACCAGGCAGGGGTCAACACTCAGTGGAAATCAAGCAAGCCGAAGAAAGCAAAGCATGAGGGTTGGGGTTATGATCGCAAGCTTACCCCTCTAGGTCAGCCAATCAAAGAAGTTCTACAATACCTGCTCGTGAAAGGCATGATCAAACTCCCGAAGCAGGATGATCCCTCTGTCACTAAGGGGAAATGGAAAGATCGCTTTTGCAAGTTTTATCGAGCGAGAGGGCATGACACGAAGCACTGCTTCATCCTCAAAAATATTGTGCAAGACAACATTGACAAAGAGCTTCTGGTGCCAGAGGAAGGAGAAGAGCAAACTGCAGTTCCGCCCGAACCATTTCCAGACTACTCAAAGAATTAAGAATACCACAAGTTTTTCGCTTTCATCCTTTTCGACAGTCATTATGTAGGGGCAAGTCAGCCCAATCTTTGTGACTTCTTTTAGTTAAAATACTTGTAAATATTCAGTTTTGTTATCAACTTTTGTTTATCAATGAAATGTCGATTTTCTTTATATCTTTGATATTCAATACTTCCTTCTTTTTGCTATATTGGAGCATTAAATTCCTTTTCTTTTTCAAAATGTAGGACAATCCTGACATCATTCATGAGAGAAATGATATTACCTATGAGGGTCTTTCAAAAAAAAAATCATCATGAGAATTTTAGTTCAAATATTTTAGTCCAACCTTTTTCAAAGATCAACCCTCGTGTTGATCATCTTTTCCCAAAAATAGGTTTTTCGAACCATTATATTCAAAGATCAACCCATGTATTGATCATATTTTCCAAAATTAGTTTCTCAAATCATTATATTCAAAGATCAACCCTGGTGTTGATCATATTTTCTAAAAATTTGGTTTCCAAACCATTGCATTCAAAGATCAACCCTTGTGTTGATCATGTTTTCTAAAAAGTTGTGTTTAAAATCATTGCATTCAAAGATCAACCCTTGTGTTGATCATATTTTTCTAAAAATTAGTTTTGAATCATTGCTTTCAAAGATCAACCCTTGTGTTGATCATATTTTCTAAAAATTGATTTCGAATCACTGCATTTAAAGATCAACCTTGTGTTGATCATATTTTCTAAAAATTGATTTCGGATTATGGCATTCGAAGAACAACCCTTGTGTTGATCATATTTTCTAAAAATTAATTTCGAACCATGGCATTCAAAAATCAACCCTCGTGTTGATCATATTTTCTAAAACTTGATTTCGAACCATGGCATTCAAAGATTGACCCTCGTGTCGATCATATTTTCCAAAAAATTAGGTTTTCAAATCATTGCTTAAAAAAAAAAAATTAACCCTCATGATGATCTCTCATGAATGATCCCCTTTCAAAGATCAACTCTCGCGGTTAATCTTTCTTTCCAAAAATGATTTTCTCATTTTAAAGATCTCACATGCAGGCAGGATCAAATAAACTCTTTTTCTCAACTTCTATCAAAAATTTTCATTTACCAAATCTTCTTTCAGCCTTATCAGTTTTATTCATCTTTATCAAATTTTATTAAATTTTATTCACCAATTTTTATTAATTCTTCTTGTCAATTCTTATTTCAAATTTTTTCCCTTGCAGGTTAAGGGATAAACCTGATGCCTCTTTCCCATGAGGTATTTCTTTTTCCTTCTTTGCCTCCCCCTTCAGGTTAAGGGATAAACCTGAAACCTCATCCTACGAGGTCCTTCTTTCTTCAGGATAAGGGATAGTCCTGAATATCTTTCTCTTTTAAAGCTTCATTAATCTCTGCCAAATCTTTTTCTTTATCCAATTTTATTTCTTTATCAAATTTTAATTCTTTCAATTCTTTAACAAAACTTTTTTTTAATTTTATTTTTTTCCCATTCAGGATAAGGGATAATCCTAAAACCCCTCATAGGAGCAACAACACTACCTGTGAGAATTCTGTTACAAAAATAATTCCCATAAAAGTTCCCTGATTCTTCTCTTTTGTCAATTATTCCATCAATTTCTATCCCTTCTCATTAGTTCTTCTCAAATTTTATTTTCTCCCCAGTCAAGATAAGGGGGCAATCAAATCACATGCAAATGATTCAGTCCTCTAAATGGTCATCCTTAATCCCAGGTCTGATCCTCGCACTGGCAAATTTTCAAAACTCAATCTTTTGATTTAAAACTTTCTGTCAAAAACCCGAGTTTCCACTCGGGCTTCTCCCTTTATTCTTTCGTTTGAAGTTCTGAGTTCCGACTAGAACTTCCTTTTGAATCCAATCCTCGCATTGAAAATCAATCATTTCTTTAGAAATTCGAGTTTTCAAAACTCGGGTTTCTCTTTATCTTTTATCTGAGTTCCAGCTCGGGTTTTTCCTCTATTATTTTCATTTGAAGTTCTGAGTTTCGACCAGGACTTCCTTTTGAATCCAATCCTCGCATTGGAAATCAATCATTCCTTTAGAAATTCAAGTTTTCAAAACTCGGGTTTCTCTTTATCTTTTATCTGAGTTACAGCTCAGGTTTTTCCTCTATTATTTTTGTTCGAAGTTCTGAGTTCCGACCAGGACTTCCTTTTGAATCCAATCCTCGCATTGAAAATCAATCATTTATTTAGAAATTCGAGTTTTCAAAACTTGGGTTTCTCTTTATCTTTTATTTTATTTTCTGAAGATCCGAGTCCCAGCTCGGGTTTTTCCTCTATTATTTTCGTTTGAAGTTCTGAGTTCCGACCAAGACTTTCTTTTGAATCTAACGCTCGCGTTGGAAATCAACCATTTCTTTAGAAATTCGAGTTTTCAAAACTCGGGTTTTTCTTTATCTTCTATTTTCTGAAGATTCGAGTTCCAGCTCGTGTTTTTCCTCTATTATTTTCGCTTGAAGTTCTGAGTTCCGACTAGGACTTTCTTTTGAATCCAACACTCGCGTTGGAAACCAATCATTTCTTTAGAAATTCGAGTTTTTCAAAACTCGGGTTTCTCTTTTATCTTTTATTTTCTGAAGATCTGAGTTCCAGCTCAGGTTTCTCCTCTACTATTTTCATTTGAAGTTCTGAGTTCCGACTAGGACTTCCTTTTGGATCTAATGCTCACGTTGGGACCAATTGATTGTGTCGAGAATTCGAGTTTTCCAAACTCAAAAATTCTCTCTTATCTTTTTATCTTGAACATCTGAGCTCCGGCTCGGGTCCTCCCCTTTTATTTCATCTTCCTCTTTAAAAATACGAGTCCCAACTCGGACTCTCTTCTTTTTTAAAAAACCCCAACTGCCAGGCAGGACCTTCTTCCAAAATCCAGCCTTCCGGCTAGTCCATTTCAAAATTTCAAGATTCAGGTTTATTCTTTCCTTCTTTCCCCTTCAGGTTAAGGGATAAACCTGATGCCTCCTGCTAACAAGGTATTTCTTTCCTTCTTCCCCCGTTCAGGATAAGAGGATAAATCCTGAAAGCAGACCACATACAGTTAAAACTATGATGGTCCATTAATTTTCACCAAAGATCCTTGATTCCTCAATTCTTTTCGAAAATTTAGCTCTCTTCAAAATCCAGTCCTCGCATCGGTAACCTTCTAAATTCAGTGTTCTGATCAAATTCTTTCCTTTTACAAAGTTCAAGTTCTGACTTAAATCTGATGTATTTCCAAAAAGATCTAGCTTTTGCTAGTCATATATTTCCAAAAGATTCAGCTTTTGCTGGTCATGTATTTCCAAAAGATCTAGCTTTTGCTGGTCATATATTTCCAAAAGATCCAGCTTTTGCTGGTCATATATTTCCAAAAGATCCAACACCAGTTGGTCATGTATTTCCAAAAGATCCAACACTTATTGGTCATATATTTCAAACGTTCCAGCTTTCGCTCGTCAGGTATTTCAAACGTTCCAGCTTTTGCTGGTCATATATTTCAAACGTTCCAGCGTTTTGCTGGTCAGGTATTTCAAACGTTTCAGCTTTCGCTAGTCAGATATTTCAAACGTTTCAGCTTTTGCTGGTCATGTATTTCAAACGTTCCAGCATTTTGCTGGCCAGGCATTTCAAACGTTCCAGTTTTGTTGGTCAGGTATTTTAAACGTTCCAGCTTTTGCTGGTCAGGTATTTCAAATGTTCCAGCTTTCGCTGGTCAGGTATTTCCAAAAGATCAACACTCGTTGGTCATGTATTTCAAACGTTCCAGCTTTTGCTGGTCAGGTATTTCGAACGTTCCAGCTTTCGCTGGTCAGGTATTTCCAAAAGATCAACACTCGTTGGTCATGTATTTCAAACGTTCCAGTTTTTGCTGGTCAGGTATTTCAAACATTCCAGCTTTCGCTGGTCAGGTATTTCAAACGTTCCAGCTTTCGCTGGTCAGGTATTTCAAAAGATCCAACACTCATTGGTCATGTATTTTCAAACGTTCCAGCTTTCGCTGGTCATGTATTTCCAAATGTTCCAGCTTTTGCTGGTCAGGTGTTTCAAACGTTTCAGCTTTCGCTGCTCGGGTATTTCAAAAGATTTTAACATCTATTGGTCATATATTTCAAATGTTCCAGCTTTCGCTGGTCAGGTATTTCAAAAGATCCAACACTCATTGGTCATGTATTTCCAAACGTTTCAGCTTTCGCTGGTCATGTATTTCCAAACGTTCCAGCTTTTGCTGGTCAGGTATTTTAAACGTTTCAGCTTTCGCTGGTCGGGTATTTCAAAAGATTTTAACATCTATTGGTCATATATTTCAAACGTTCCAGCTTTCGCTGGTCAGGTATTTTAAACGTTCCAGCTTTTGCTGGTCATGTATTTCAAACGTTCCAGTGTTTTGCTGGTCAGGTATTTCAAACGTTCCAGCTTTCGCTGGTCAGGTATTTCAAAAGTTCTAGCTTTTGCTGGTCATGTATTTCAAACGTTTCAGCATTTTGCTGGTCAGGTATTTCAAACGTTCCAGCTTTCGCTGGTCAGGTATTTCAAATGTTTCAGCTTTTGCTGGTCATTATTTCAAACGTTCCAACTTCTGCTGGTCATGCATTTCAAAGGTTCCAGCTCTTGCTGGTCATGTATTTCCAAAATCAAAGATTGCAACTAAATGTCTAATCAAAATCTATATTGAGTGATTATTCCACAAAGAATTCGTGAAAACTTTGCCAATTTGCTAAAAGCACTTGTTGATTCTAAAAATCTGATTACACAAAAGAATTTCCTCAGATTACCTCTAGTATTATTTCCAAAAAGGCAATTTTTTTGCGAAAGAGAGGTAAAATTCAATTTTTTTCCTGTTGATCAACCAAAAGGATGTAAGAAATGTCCTCGATATGACCGATGAAAGAAATCTTCAATGATATTGAAAAGCCAGAAGCGAATTAATATTGATCATGTTTATAGCGCATGTTTAAAGGCGACTCTCTGGCAATCTGGCAGTGAAAATATCTCAAGCTATAAAAAGAATCCATTTAATCTATGTCTTTACATTCATTTAAAGTTGCAATCAAATATCTGCAAAAGGGATCTCTCAACTGTGGTCAAGATGAAGACGAATAGACGAGTTAGACCCCCGGGGCCAAAGAAGATTTGGATCATCTTCAAGATGAAGGAGTTTGTGAAGGATCCTTCTAGGGAAAGTTCGGATCACCGTCGAGATGAAGGCGAGTGCAATGAACCTACCGACAAACCCTAAAAGATATTTGATTTCTACTATCATCTAAAGTCCCTTTGAGCCTATATAATACCTGAAATAAAAGAAGGATCAGAACATCTCCAAGATGAAGGAGTTTGTGACATACCCTTCCCTGAAAAAGAGAGAAAAGTCAGGACACATCCAAATGAAGGATGATGTGAAAAACTGAGAAAAGTGCAATGACTCAAAAAGAGGGTAAAAGGATCATCATGGAAAAAATACCCAGATATCAAACTGCCAATATTGCCAAAAGTCATTTTTTCTTATGCAAAATTCTTTTATCAATATATTCTCACTACTTGTTTTTATGAAATTAAGAATATTTCTTCTCTTCTCATATCAAGGAAATGGATAGCTTCCTTGAAGAAAATCATCAACGCTAAAATTTTGAATCTGACTCTTAGAACTGAGGAGTTAACCTCATTGGAGGAAATACTCTAGGTAAAAGAGGGAATATCTTCGCACATACGTGCACATTTCCAAGCATTTGAATCAACTATAATTTTATCTTATTGACAAAATTTTCTAGCTATTCCAAAAATGAAATAAACATTCAATATCCATTCTGATGCAACCTAGCGTTGTTTATATCTTCCAGAAGAGTTGCCTCATTCAGTTGAAGTATCTCTTCCTGTCCCATCGCGGTTTCTTCAGTCAAGGATTCTGTATGGTTTACCCACTCATGTTAAGGGTCAAAACCTGAAATTTCTTGCGAGCGGTCATTGATTTTAAAAGCTATTTCAGTCTCAGCAATGAGACGCCCAATTTCTTCCCCTTTTCGAAGCTATAGGGAACCCTATATTTTCCTCCTTTCGCAAAACCCCTTTCGGATTTGTTCGTCCAAATTTCCAAGGTCCCATCATGGTTTCTCCATTTGAAAAATCCATATGGTAGATTTCCCATTTAGACTAAGAGTTAACCCGAAACCTCGCTTCGCGAGGTATCTTCCTTTCAGGTTTGGGTTTAAACCTGAGTCTCGTTCCAACGAGATTCCTCGTTCTAACGAAATATTTCCTTCCAGTCCCATCATGGTTCTTCCCATCAAGGAACCCATGCTTTGTATATCCATCCAGGATAGGATCCTACTTGAGCTCCATTTCACGAGGCATTCTCCAAAAAATGTCCCATCAAAGTTCTCATGTATTCTTTTCCCCATTCAATACATTTTTTTTTCGATATATCTTCGTCCCATTCAGGTTAAGGGCTAAACCTGAATCATTCCAAAAAAGTGTATCTTGTCTCACCCATGAGACCTGATCAAAATTCTCATTTCCCACCATTTCGGAATTTCCACCCAAACTCCCATCACGATTTCCTCATCTTCTACTCAATCATATCATCTTCGAGGATTTCGTCTCCCCAAAACCATTCAGGATAAGGTTTTAAGCCTGAGAAGCCATGTTTCTAAAATAATTCTTCCACACCCAGTTCAGATCTGCTAACTGGGGCATTTTCAAAATTTGGAGTGTTATCTTTGCCACTAAGCTTGGCTTTCAAACTGGCTTAGTAGCAAAGAGGGGCATCTGTGAACACCCCAAATTTTTCAAAGTTTTGTAAAAATGTTCTTTTTGCCTCTGACACCATCTTCTGAGAAAACCAAAGCTAAAATTCAGTCATTCTTCAGATATATTGATATATTCAAATTCAATTCCGGATCCGAATACAGTGCTTTAAATCCAGATCCAAACGCATTTTCTGAAGAAATTTCCCCAAAAATAGCCTTGAATTCTCAGAAAAATTGTCCTTTGTAAATATTTTGCAAAAATACAAAAAAATTAGTCTTAAATCTTTATATTCTCGTAAACCTTAGGATTTTACTCTAAAAATACAAAAATATGGAAAAACAACACAAAAACCAAAAAAAATGGAAAAATTACGAGAAAAACAAATGAGTTTAAGCTTTTAAAATCAATTTTTGCTAAAAACCTCATTTTGAAAACCCTTTTATGAAAATTCTTTTTTCGAAAAAGCCCCCCCCCCATTACGAATATTTTTTAGGGTTTTCGAGAGCTTTCGCAAAAAGGACCGCCCTCTCACTGCCTCTTCACGAAACCCTCACCGAAACCCTCTCTCACTCTCAGTCGCGCCTCTGTTATCATCGCGAAATTTTTCTCGTCTTCCCTTCCTTGCGGAAGAGAGAGGCAACGCTTTCGCGATTCAAACTTGATCGGATTTCGGAAATTGTTTTGAAATACTCGCCTCCATTTTGAAAATTTGCGGGAAAATCCATGGGATGGGGCTCGACCTGTCAGTACGAGGTTCGACCATTCCTGCCGCTTTTAACAGGGGTAATCGAACCAAGGACCAAAATTGTGCTTGACTTAGTGAAATTATCGAAATTGTGTTCTATCCTAAATGCACAGAGAATTCAGGCATGTGCTATGAGATTTTGGAAAATGGAAGTAGGAAAAACATGATGTATGCTTGGAAAATATTTGGAGTTGAAAGATATTTCTCAGGGAAAAGGTGAAAGTCAATTTCTGAGGAAACTCAGATAAAAGGGGTTTTGAAATCACGAGAAGTTCATAAAGGTGTGGGAAAATCATGAATGGATGAAAATCCTGAGAAAATGGAAAGAATTCTTGAGAAAAGGGTAAACATTTGAAGGGAAAATGCTTGTCAGGAAAAGCTTCAAGTTTTTGAAAGCTTTCTTTGGAAAATGGTTGAGATTCATTGCAAAATTCTTTGGAGAGGGAGAATTGAAACTCGGGAAACTGAAATCCTGAGAATCTTAGCCTTGAAACACTTGGAAATCGATTTTGATCTTTGAGAAAGGTGAGAAACTTCTTTTGAAAATCTTGAGAAAATAACCTTTTTCATGGAAAACTGTGGAAAAACTTGACTTGAAAAAACTGATTTTGAAAAATTCTCAGAGTTTCTTGAGAAATCGATTTCTTGAGAATGAAATTTTCTTAAGAAAATCATGAGAAAATCAATGATTTCATGATGCAAATGATATGAGTGAATGAATGCACTTTGAAAAAAAATTCCGAGAAATTTGTTGGAAAAATGTGTATTAAGTAAAAATAAATCCTTCACATATTCTGACAGTGGCCATGAACATATTCAAAGTTTAATTGATTTAATGCACAATACTGTGCAAAATTGGAAATATGATGTGCATTTTACGATAGCCTAAGAGTGTAGGCTCAATGTGACTGGTAGAAAGATGATGGATCTGGGTCTCGTCCATATTCCGACTAAGGCCATAAATATGGACTCCATCGAGTTCATCAACTCCCTAAGAGTTGGTTCACGTGCCATTCGTGTACATCCATAGTGCTTTTGAAATAAAATGCATGAATCACATAAACAGGATATTGCAGGAATTTAAACTATATGATATACATCCTAGTCTAAGCAGAAAATTAAATCTCTTATTCCAAAATTTACATTATTACATCACTAAATAAATGAAATAAAGGGAAATTGCAGACTTCAATTCCTTCTTTTGAATATCCCTGCCAAACTTGAAATGGGGTTAGCTCAAATATGTGGGTTTTCCAAGATTTTCCAATAATATTCTTAAATTATTGGACTTAATTGGATATAAACCCTATTTTCATGCTTTCTTGATATTTGAAATGATGTAAATGCAAGAAATTCAGTAGAAAATAGTTTAAAATTCGAAATTATGGTCAAAATGATCAAAATACCCCTAATATTAAGGTTACACCTTTAAAATCAGGGTTTTTTGAAGGAAATTTGGTAAAATTGAGATTTTGAAATTCGAATTGAAACAAATGATGATAAAATGCATGATGAGACATGATGACATGCTACTAAACACCTTAGGACTGTAAAATCAGAATTTTGACATGCTATCATTCATCAAAAATAACGAATTTCGCTTGATTTTCGCTTGGATCAGGGTCCCGCGGGGCCCTGTTTTGATGATATGGTTAAACCGAACATCAAACGAATTCCAAAGGTTGTCAAATTCGGTATGGAGCATCTACCTATTCTGATAAACATCCTAGAATGTTAAAACTCACGAAATGACATGGTTTAGATACTAAAATTTAAAGAAAATCCTAAAAAGGGCGGATTTCGCCTGCGGACCCAAACCAAATGTAACACTTAATGCAGTAATACGAGAATTCCACCATAGAAACATCTGAGATTTTGCAGACTACTAAATGACATAAAAATAAGAAATTTTGTATTTTGTACCTTTGGGATATGAACTACGGTGAGTTCGGTAACGAGAATTTGGTTCTGACAGAGGTAAAATCAACCTGATCCGATGTAAAATTGCATAAAAAATAGCATCTGACAATATCATTTTCTGATATTTAACTGAAGAACTAATGACACACACAAAAATAACTTTCATTTGTATGATTTTGGCATTTGATGAACAGGAACAGAGATAAAAATACGAATTTTCATGCCTAAATCAACAGATCAGATAAATATCTCAAAACAGAAGACTGACAAGAAAAATCCGAAACAGATAATAAAACTATTCTAAAAATCATAAGCTTTCATATGCAAACAGAGGACATCCCTATCATGACATTCACTTTTTACAAATTCAGATTTGGAGCAATACTCAAAGAGAACCCATCGACTTAAGTCGATCCAAAGTCTCAGAGGCCCAAATCAGGCTCTGACACGTGTCCCAAACTCTCAGATTTTTGTCAGACATTAAAAAAATTCTGACAAATCTGAGAAAATCATATTAAACACTAGACATCATCCCGAGTTCAGAACATCTTTTGGATCGAAAATTAAACCTCATATGAGATAAATCTCGATTTTACAAGTCGGAAATAACTTTTCAAAACGTATCCCGGGTGACAAAACCCAACCTGCCATCTTGCACTTTTAACACTGTAAACAATTTCAAATCATTCCTACTTTTTGGCAAAGTGTTAGGGACACCTAGGGGCGCATATCATGATTTTTTTAGCATTTGTAACGAAAAATAAATGCATGAAATGACGTGTGGACTGACTGACAAAAACAGAGAGTTACATAAATAAAGCTGAATGCATGAGATATTAAATAAATTCATGAAACATGATATTTAAATAAAATAAAACATAAATCTAACCTATTTTTAATGCATGAACATGATGAAATGCATGAAATATAATCAAGAAAGCATTAGAAACATTTTTGATATATGTCATTTTATGAGAATAGCTCAATCCATCCCTCGGATGAGCTCTTTCTTCAAACGACAATACAAATTTAATAAAGATATTACTATAATGAAATCAATAGGGATAGAAGTGCACCTTGTGTTTTCCCATAGCTTTGGAACTCCCGAAATGAGTGGGTATGAATAGCTTCTCTCGTCCTTTGATCCGAGCTTCAGAAGGTTCACGGAATTCGATCCACACGCTTAGATCGAGTTGGAATTGATGCGAGCAAGCTTGGTGCTTCAATGCACCCTCTCAACTGAGCCCAAAGGGGGCGGGAACTCAGAAATCAAAATCGTGTTCTGAAGAAGATATAGGTTGAAATGCAAAATCAAAAGGAGCCCCTCCTTTAGGCTGGGCGTGGGGCCTTGTATTTATAGAAATTTTTGAAAAATTTTGAAATTCAAAGAGGCTTAATCTGAGCCCTCCATGTGGCGTCATCTCAGAGGGTGTTGTCTTGGAGTTTGAAATTCAAATTATGCTTTATTCTGGAAGGAAGAGAGACTGCCATGTGGCGCCATCTCAGAGCATTCACATTGACATGTGTCAGAAGGAAAGGCAGAGGATTCAGATGGTGCCACCTCAGAGAGAGTTTGAAATTTAAATTTCTGTTTTTTCTAGAGGAAAGGAGAGACTGACATGTGGCGCCACCTCAGGGTGGCTCCACATTGACATGTGTCAGGAGGCAGGAGCTGAAGAAGAAGAAGACGCCACCTCAGAGGGGAGTTGTTTCTACTTTTTCTGATGCAGGGAGGTCTAGCCATGTGGCGCCACCTCAGGGTGGCTCCTACAATGCCATGTGGCAGGAGGGAGGAACAAGGAACATGTGGCACCATCTTAGGTCAGATAGAAAAGGTAAGGTTCAGGATTTGCGCCACGTCAACCTGTGTTTGAATTTTTTTAAATGGTTGCTTTTTCTGAAGAAGGCCAGGGGTGACACGTGTCTTCTACTTTTTTTGAAGGAAGCTAGGAGTGACATGTGTCACTTGCTTTTTCTGAGAAGAGCATAGAATGACACGTGTCATTTGCTTTTTCTGAGAACAGGCTAAGAGTGACATGTGTCACCTACTTTTCTGAGAAAAGTAGGGAGAAACATGTGTCAGTCTGCTTTTTTTCTGAAGAAGGGAGAGATTGACACATGTCTCTTGCAGGAGACACACTTCAACTGGCGCCACCTTAGGGGAGACAAGCTTTACTTTTTCTGAACAGGACAACACATGACACGTGGCATCTCATGGTGACCTTGGAATGACACATGGCACAGGGTGAAGATGGTGGACACTGACACGTGGCATGGAATGAAGAGGATGTCTAATGACATGTGGTGGCATCTTAAGGTGGCCCCACACTGACACGTGTCGGAGGATGGAAGGAGAGAGAAAAAGACCCAGTGGCACCAATCCAGGGACAAGGCTCCTATATTTTTGGGTTTTTCAAAATTCAGGTTTTTCAAAAGAAAAACCCATGTGACACCACCTTAGTGTGGGTCCCACATTGTTTCTTTATTGAAATAAAGACAAGACAACAAAACCTCTTTTTTGGAATTTTCATAAAATTTTGGACTAATTGGCAAAACAGAAATTTTGAAAAGAGTTAGCCCTTGTAGGGCAATTTTGTAAAAGGAAGATATTTGAAATTGTCAAAAGGGCAAAATCTGAGATAAGGTGGCTGAAATCCACATTGAAAACTATCCAGATCATTTTCCTGAGAAAATATTTTGAAATTCAGAGTCCTGGGGGTAAAATGGGAAGAATTGATAATTTTGAAGACCCAGGGTTTTGAAATCGATTTTGAAAAGAGTTGAAATTCTAATCTGGATTGAAAATTTTGAAATCAAGAGTTCTGGACCTCGAAATGACATGATGTGCAGTGCAGTGATATGAAATGCTCATGCAATGATATGCAATACCATGCCTTATGAAATGCAATCCTGAACCAGGATTTGGAGATTTCCGTCTCCTGTCAGGAATAGAATTTTGAACATCTGAGCTAAAAATAGAGAAAAATTGAGAGTTGTAGATGCAATCTGGACTTTCTGCGAGGTCCGGGCTCAGAAAATGACCATTTTGCCCTTTGGCGATTGCAGAGGCTGGATGATGATGCTTGGTGGAAATGTCGGAGGGGTGAGTGAAAATTTGGGGTGTTTACAGCCTCCTTCCATTCTCTCCATCGGAAACCCTCCATCTCCAAAGAACCCTTCCTCCACCTTCGATCTCCAACGGCCCTTCATGAACCTTCCTCTCCTTCCTTAAAAGGAGGCACGCAGGGCTCCTTCGGATCATCCGTTCTCACCCGCCACCTGCATTCTTCACTGCTTCTCTTTTCCCTTTTTTCCTTCTAATCTCTTCTTGATATTCTCCTTTTCCTCTCTGGTCCCCTTCTTCATGATCGGAAGGAAGCCGATCGATCACTCCCACACCCTTTCTATGAGTTTTAACACATTTGCCATATATCAGAGGCTTTTTCGCTCTTTCCTCAGATTGAAGCTCCATTAAATCGGGAATCGCTCAAGAAGCCGAACTACAGGATACCTCTTTCGTTTCAGCTGAGCCGAGTTTCTGATATTGGCAACGATAGCAAGCCAGAGCACCACTCTTCTCCTTCTTCCTCCATAATCCCTGCAAACAAGGTAAGTGTCTCCTCTTAGTCCCTTCTTGTTATCGGTACTTTCTCCTTAGAGTTTCTTGCAGTGTCCCATTGAAGCAATCGTGGTAAGGATGATTTGCTTATAGCAGATCATCCCACCTCAATGCAACATCAACAAGAATGGTTATATTCTTACATTCATTTCTTTTTAATTTGTTTTATCCAGCATTGCAAATAATAAAATATTAAGAATTAGGTCGCCGTGAAACCAATTTTCGGCTGGATCTGATTTGAAATTCGGTGAGCAATTTTTCTTTCTTCTTTTTTTTTTCTTTCCAGTTTTAGATCATCAGATCTGTTTTCTTTCAGCATAACTCGGTTTGCGTTCAATGGATTTCAACATTCTCTCAGAAAATTAATCGATCACCTAGATCGACTATCATTTTTTTTGTTGGATTCATCTTCCTATTAATAGTAATTATCTGTACATAATGCGTTTCTTTTTATTTTATATATATATATATATATATATATATATATATATACTGGTCTTATCGTTGTTATTTCTCTCGTTGAATCCTTGTTGGCACACCATTTAAGCATTTTATTGATGTCTTTCCTTAGATTTCTGAGGCTTTGTTCCCGTCATCAACATTACGGCATTATCTACAGGGTTATTTTCGTTTGTTTGCTTCTTTCACTGGGATGTTGATCGTTTGTGGTACTCTCCATGGTTTGGTTTACTTGATGTTATTTCCAGTCTTATGGTTATAACCTTATTTCTGTTTCCCTTCTGTTAAAAATGTAATTCCATCAAGTTTATCCTGTGTGCTATCATGTATCCCATTTCACCATGCATATCATCTTGCTGTGTTATCACGACAGGTCTGTCTCACTTGACAAGAGTAATAATCAAGTATTGGTAAAAAAAAAATGAAAGAACAAGGCAGCCAAGAAGATTGCTCTGTCTATTACTCCAGAAATAACGTTTTATGTTAGTGCAGAAAGTTTGTGTTGCAGAACAGAGGAAAAGGGGCTGTGGCTCTAAGGACACCGTGTGGAGCATTGTCCTAAAATGAGGAATTTATAGAGCAAGAAGCTCCAATTGAAGGGCTTCAGCTGGTGACACTGGTCATGATGAATATTACAAGAGATGGATGACCCAGATCTTCGTGACTGGGTGTGCCTATGATGGTGCTTTCTTTCAACTAAACTCCTGTTATCGCCTTCTTTCATTATTCTGTTAGTTACCTCAAGATTCATCTACATTTAATTTTGCCTCTTTTTGAAGTTATTTCATAGAAACTAAGATTAATTGCCTCATTACTGTTATGTTGTATATATGTCTTCTACATTTGCTGGTTACCTACGATTACCAGTTTGCATATAACTACTGGTGTCCCTTTGCTGGACATTATACATTTCCTGTTCAAATTAAGTTTGTAACATTTCTACAACCACATCTTCCACATCATACCTTGAAAAAGGGTTATAAGTAGTGCTGGAAACCCAACTCACGGAGACTTATCTACGGTAGATACTCAAGGTCGGTTTGCTGCTGAGAATGATTCACCGACTCACTGTGTAAAGCTTGTCAATCCAGAAAAGGGGTAATAGCGTGATTAAGCTGATCATCTGAAGATGTATGCTGCTAAAAGAAAATTAATAGGCCAAACTTCTGTTGGTGATAAATCACATTTCTAGATGAAAAGTGAGTGTTTGGGTTGTTTGCACCTTCAAAATGTAGACCTCGTAATTTAGATCCATGGGCGAAAAGGTCGCTGCAAATCAACTTATGGCTATCAGAGATAGCCCACGAACCTATTGGGTTCTCATGAACTGGACTTAGTAATTGCCAGCCAATCATCCTGTGGTATATGCAGCTCATGCTACGGGGTCGTTGGCTTCAATAGTTAATAACAGGTGTTATGCATTGTCCGGAATCAATTCCTTATGATATATCAATCCAGGTTGTCTGTTCACAAGGATAAAAGCTGCCAGCTCTGTTACTGCAACTAGGTGAGGGTCATTCATCCATTTCTCCTTCATTTACTATTTAAAGTTCATACATTTCGTGATATTTTTCTGTATATTGGTAACCCTTGGCATGCATATACTTTGCTAATACATAGCTGCCCCCACCACTTTCTTGCCATAAATCATTTCACACCAGTGAACTCCATTATCTGCAGAAAATTTTATCTTACTTGATCTATCAAACGACTATCCTATCAGAAGGTTACTTGTTACTGTAGAAAAATGAGAAATAAGCTGGGATCAGTTGTCCTAAATGAAGGATCGGCTGAGTGAGCCTTTTGTAAAATGTATAAAGCGGATGACTTTCCTTTGAGATCAAGAAATTTTGTAATTTCAAATTCATTCAAAATCCGTAATAGTTAGACAATAATAAGAATTTACATTCCCTGTTTTAGATAGAATGGATGAGCATTGTAAATATCATGAATTACTTGTTTTTTGCCTTTATTTCTCAAATTCTCTCAAATGGCAACACGAATGGCACATGCACCATTTCGTAAGAGGTAAATTAATCCTAAGTTGATGATTTGCATCAACGGCCATAGTCGAGATGTAAATAAAACTTAGTATTTTTATCTTTTATAAAATAACACTGGATCCACACAGGATCCTTTTCAAAAAATCATCATATTTTCATTAAATATTTTCTTCTTTTATCAGAATTTAATTTAAAATTGATTCAATATATATACCAATGGCCATAGTCAGGGTATATTGAGAGTTGATTTCATTTTTAAATTCTATAAAAGCACCAAAATGTATTTTATTCTTCACTTGAATTTAAATGTGGTTATTATATAATACATTCAATGACCATAGTCAGGGATGTATTATATCTTTAATCTCATTTTTAATTCATTTAAAGAATGGAATAGCTTTTCAAAATCCAATTTCAAAATTATTCAAATTCATTCATCATTTAGGATAGAATTGCATCATATTTTCAAAATTCCCTTTTCAAAATTCCAAGTGATTCTTTCCCTTCACTTCTCAGATCAAAACTCACTTATAGATTCAAAATCCTATCTCATTTTCAAGATTTAAATTTGATTTCAAAGTTCAACTTAACTTTGAAATTTCAAATTCGTGTTGTATTCAAACTTCAATTTTTAAATCAAAAAAATCCAAAACTTCAAAGTTCAATTTAACTTTGAAGTCATCTTCTGCTTCAAAAGATCAAGTTCATTTTCTTATCTTCAAAATAAAAAATCAAAGTTTGAGATTGATTCTGAATCTCAAAACTTGACCCTTCTTAAAATTTTAAATTCAAAACTGGGTTTTCAAAACCCAGATCCATCTTCAGAAGTCCCATTCAAACTTTCAGAATCCAAACCCAAAGTTAGATCCTAATCCCGACTTGGATCCAGATTTCCAAGTACAAATCTCAACCTTTTCGGATCTCAGACTTCAAATCCAAAAATCCATTTTAGGATCCAGAGTTCAATTCCATCTTGGATCTCAAACTTCAGAACCCAATTCTACTTTAGATCTTAGACTTCAGATCCAAATCCATTTAGGATCCAGAACACAATTCTACTTTGGATCTCAGACTTCAGATCCAAATCCATTTTAGGATCCAGAACCCAATTCTACTTTGGATCTCAGACTTCAGATCCAATTCCATTTAGGATATAGTATCCAATTTTATCTCAGATCTCAAATTTTGGGTTCAACTCCCATTTCGGATTCTAAATCCAGAATTCAATTTTAAATCTCAACTCTATTTAGAATCCAGACTTTGAATTCAAATCCCATTTTGAATTCCTGATTTCAAAATCAACTTCTATTCTCAATTTCAATTCTTAAATCCAATTTCATTCTAGGATCCAGAACCCAGTTCCACCTTGGATCTCAGACTTCAGATCCAAATCCCTTCTTGGATGCCAAATTTCGAATCCAATTCCATTTAAAATATTAGAATTCAATTTCGTTTTCATCTCAGATCCAATTCCTATTTCTGAGTTCTAAATCCTGAATTCAATTTTGAACTCTATTTAGAATCCAGACTTTGGATTCAAATTCCATCTTGAATTCCAATTTCCAAATCAATCCCATTTCTCAATTCTATTTAGATTTCCCAAATCTCCTTCTGATTTCAAACTTCAAAGTTAGAATTCAAATTCTATTCCAAATATTCATCCTGATTCAAAATCCTAATTCAAAGCCCATTAATGACTTTGAATTTTCCTTTCTTTTCCTTTTATCTCAAACTTCAAAATCATCTCTTTCAAAATCCAGATTCAATTTTCCAAACTCCGATTATTCCAAAAACTTAGAACTTTAAATCTTAAATTCTAAGTTAGAAACCATTTCTTCACTCCCTTATCAAATTCATCTCAGAAACACTTGGAAAATTTCAAATCATTTTCAAAAAGAGCATACATCTTTTCATTCACACAAGCATGATTCTTTGTGCATCTAGACTTAGGATAAATTCTTAGATAATTTCTTAGCAAAGTAAAAGGCATAAATTCGACCCTTGGTTCGATTACCCCTAGTAAAGGCGCCAGGAACGGTCGAACCTCATACCGACAAGCGAATCCCGTCTTCCAGTTTTCCCGCAAATATTTCAAAACGGATGTGAGTTATTTCAAATATCTTCAAAATTAAGGTCAAGTGAGACCCCGCAAAAGAGTTCCTCCTCTCTTCTTTTTCTTTTCTTTTCTCTTCTCTCTTTCTTTCTGCCCTTTTATTTTCTCCCTTCAAAAAGGAGGAAATAGAGGTTAGAAAGAAAAGGAGAAGGAAGAGAGAGAATATTACGAGAGGAAAAATTTTGCGATGATCACATTCTCCAAAATCTTTATTAAACCAGTATCTGAAAAAGACAAAGCATCAGAGGAGATGGTGGATACAATGCGAAGACCGATTACTGCCTTCTCAAATATACCAATTCTTGAATTTGCGCATGCTTCTCCCAAGCATCAGCAAGTCCTGGATGATCTACTGCAAAAAATCAAGGTTAAGCCAGGCACCACTCCTGAAGACATGGCCCAGATCGTTAATCAGGCCATGACCAATGCTCCCATAACATTCTCCGATGAAGATCTACCCAAGCCCCATGCATTTCACAACAATGCTCTATACATTGTGGTTCGAACCAGGAGGATGACTGTACCCCATGTGCTCGTAGATGGAGGCAATAGCCTCAACATTTGCCCCGAAATGACTGCCAAAGCCTTGAGAATGAAAGAAAAAGAATACACACCAGATCCGATCACCATTTATGGATTTGATAATCATGGACAGATAACAAAGGGCAAGATTTTCTTGAAAATATTTATCAACTACTCTGTTCACACAGTGCTTTTCCACATTGTTAATGTGCTGCCAATGTATAATCTTTTATCGGGGCGAACATGGATTCACAACGCCAATGTAGTGCCATCCACCCTACACCAGTGCGTTAAGTGGTCTATGGGTGGCATGATTACTACTATCCTGGGGGAAGACCCCGAAGAGAGGCTACCTCAGCCTATGATTCCCCGAGCGACCTATACTGCTGATATTCCTAGCATCAGGGAGAGCGAAGAAGTTATTCTCAGTGAATGCCTCAAAATAATAAAGCTAGAAGCAACACCAGAAACGAAGCATACCGCAACAATGGTCTGATGGAAAGAACCACATTTCTTTAAAATCAGAGATCGTTTTGATTACAGCACTTTCAGAGATCATCCATTATTCCCAAAGTTTATAAAAGTCAAGAAAGGATTTGATCTTCTACTGAAACACAACTATCAACCTTTCAAAGGCCTAGGCAAGAATGAAAATGGACGGCTAGAGCCAGTAATCCCTGATCATCACCTGTATAGAGCAGGGTTGGGATTCAAAAGCAACAGATCTCATAAGGATATTGTCTTCATCAAGGGGACCCATTAAGAGCATTCACTATCATTTTTTTTCCTACTTCAGTTCTTTGATTCTTGTAGGGACGATGTCCCATTTTATTTCATCTCCTTATGTCATCATTTTAATCTTTAATAAAGTTATCAAATTTTCTTGTATATTGGGATGCCATCCTTCCTTTTCTCCTCTACAATTTGTCTCCAAAATTCATTGCCATCCTGCCTTTCTGTTTCATGCGATTTGTTTCATGATAAGCCAATCTTATCTAAAAATGCTACTCCTTTTCAAATTTTCAGAATGTTTTCACAATCAATAAAGAGACTAGTCGTCAATCCATCAATCGTGTCAAAGTCTGCAAAGATCTATCAGGTCAAGGCAAGAATTGGGGACAATAAAGTCACAAAGCAGTCAAAAGAAACTGTACAATTTGATTCATCTCTTCAAGAATTACCAGAGTTTGCAGCAATTCAGAAACAAGATGAGCCATCAACCCTAGTTCAGGACCCAACGGAAGACATCGATATTGGTTCAGTGGGTAGTCCAAAGATTCTTAAAATTGACACTGGTCTGAGCACAGATAAGAAGGAAAAGCCCATTGACTTTCTCAAATAATACCAAGAAGTGTTCGCATGGACTTATGAGGATATGTCCAGTTTAGATCCTAAATTGGTTGAACGTCGCCTCGTCCTGAAACCTGATGCAAAACCAGTTAAGCAGAAGTTGAGAAAGATGGATCCTCGAATCGAGCAACAGGTCAAGGAAGGTCTGAAGGATTTGCTTAAAGTAGGATTCATTCGAGCAATAGATTATCCAAATTGGTTGAAAAATATCGTAGCAATTCCTAAGAAGAATGGCAAAGTTTGAATCTGTATCGACTTTCATGACCTTAACAAAGTTACTCTAAAGGATGACTATCCGCTCCCAAACATTGATCTCCTAATCGACAGCACAGCGGGTCATGCCCTGTTCTACTTTATGGATGGATATTCCAGATATAATCAAATCAAACTGGCTGCTCGTGACCAATCAAAGACATCCTTTACCATGCCATGGGGTACTTTCTGTTACACGGTTATGTCATTTGGACTTAAGAATGCCGGAGCAACCTATCAGCGCGCGATGGCTGCTATCTTCCATGATCAGATGCACAAGATCATGGATACATATGTTGATGATATCCTGGTCAAATCTAAGGAAAAATAAGATCATATTGATGCTCTCAGTCAAGTCTTCAAGCGGCTTGTTTTTTACAAGCTAAGGCTCAACCCTTAGAAATGTGTTTTTGGAGTCAAGTCAGGCAAATTATTGGGCTTTTTGGTCAGCAAAAAGGGAATAGAAGTGGATCCCACTAAGGCAAAGACCATCATTGACATGCCACCTCCGACTACTCTCAAAGAATTGTGCAGCCTTCAGGGACGTATGCAATCAATTCGGCGATTCATATCCAATCTTGCCATGAGATGTGAGCCTTTCAGTCATTTACTCAGAAAATGAGTGAAGTTTGAATGGGGACCAGAGTGTCAGCAATCATTCAAGCGTATCAAAAAGTATCCTCTCAACCCTCATGTCTTAAAACCGCCAGAATTGGGGAAACCCCTTTTGCTATATATTTTTGTTAATCAAGTAGCTTGCGGCAGTTTTTTAGCGCAATATGAAGAAGGCAGTCTGATAGAACATGGCATTTACTATGTGAGTAAGACTTTTATTGACTACGAGAAGAAGTATTCTCAAATAGAAAAGACATGTCTGGCATTGGTTTAGATGTGTCAAAAGTTGAGACATTACTTGTTAGCATCAGAAGTCAAGATTCTCTCAAAACTTAATCCTCTCAAGTACATTCTTGAGCAGCCGTTTCTCAGTGGACGAATCACCAAATGACAAGTTCTTTTAATGCAGCATGACTTGGAATACGTCTCTCAACAGTCAATTAAAGGCCAAGCTATCGTCGATCAGCTAGCCGATTTTCCTTTGGCCGAAGAAGTGAAAGCCGAAAATGATTTCCCTGATAAGCACACCCATAATATCCAGCAATCTCCCATTTGGAATCTATTCTTTGATGGGTCCAAAAACATGTCTGGCATAGAAGTCAGAATCCTGCTAATCACGCCAGAAAAGGAGATGATCTCTTTCTCTCTCAAACTCGATTTTTAGTGCACTCATAATATGGACAAGTATGGATCTTTAATACAAGGATTGAGAATTTTGTAAGACTTCAATGTTAAGAGGGTGCACGCTTTCGGCGATTCATTGCTCGTCGCCAGCCAAGTCAAAGCCGAATGGCAGGTAAAAGATCAGAAGTTGCTTCCTTATCAAAAAATCGTTCTAGCCCTCATCAACAATTTCGATGAATTTCAACTTTTTTATATCAAAAGAGAGTTTAATCAAATAGTTGACGGTTTGACCAGCCTAGGATCCATTTTGTCTTTTAAAGACGAAGAATCCTGTTGTTCTTTTGAAATTGACAGACTTGACCAACCTGCTTTCATTCCTTTAATGAGAGTCAACCAGGCAGAACAGAAGAACAAGCCTTGGTATCAAGATATCAAAATTTTTATTGAAACTGGTAATCTTTCATCAGAATTGTCAAAGAAAGAACATAAAGCAATTAAACGCGCGTCTGATCGTTATTTTATTCTAGCTGATGTTTTTTATCGTCATGGGTTCAGTTTTGAGTATTCCAGGTGCTTAGACAAAGAAGAAGCCAAGGAAGTCATTCGAGAAGCGCACAAAGGCATTTGTGGCGGCCATGTCAGTTACCAAACTCTTGTTAAGCAAATCATTCGAGTAGGATATTATTGGAAAACTATGCAACAACATTGCTATCGTTTTGTAAAGAAGTGCATACAGTGTCAGATACATGCACCTTTTATTCATGCACCAACCACATATTTACAATCAGTTGTATCTCCATGGACATTCTCTATGTGGGCCTTCGATGTCGTCGGCCTGATTACTCCCTCTACTTCCAATGGTTATAAGTATTTTCTAGCCGCAACAAAATACTTTACTAAATGGGTGGAAGCTGTCACGCTACGCACAATAGAGGGTCGACATGTGGTCTCATTTATTCACACAAATATTCTTTGTCGTTTCGGTATACCGCATGACATTGTTTCAGATAATGGTACTCATTTCAAGAATAAGAGAATGAAGACCTTTTGTTCGAAATTTAGAATCCATCATCATTTTTCAGCTCTGTACTATCCCCAAGGGAATGGTCAGGCGGAAGCTACAAACAAAATTTTGATTCGCATCTTGGAAAGAACCGTTAAAATGGGGCATGATTGGCATGAGAAAATCCATGATGCACTCTGGGCATATCCAACCACTGTTCGAACCCCGACCAATGCAACTCCTTCAAAACTTATTTATGGAACTGAGGTGGTATTGCCTCTTCATGTTCAGAAACCCGCCCTTAAATTTGCATCTCTTCTAGAGCTACCACTCGATCAGTATCAACAGCAGAGATTGGTACAACTTGATCTACTCGATGAGAAAAGGCTCAAAGCAGCAGAGCATGCTCAGTCTTATCGTCAAAGGATAGCAAGGTAATATGCCAAGTTAGTCATCGAAAGAAAATTATGAGTCAATGATTTGGTCATCAGATCAACAGCTCATCTCAAGCACCGCCCACGCGACAAATGGTCACCAAACTGGGAGGGGCCCTACATGGTCAAAGAAGTGTTACCACGTAATTCATATCATCTGATTAACGCAGACGGGGTAGAATTACCTGATCCTATCAATGCCCGACATTTGAAGAAATTCTATACTTAGAAAACTTCTATTCTACCTTTTGTATCCTTCAATAAATTCCCTTCCAATAAATGATCAATTATTCTTTTCCCAGACTATACTAGGGCATTTTCATTATAAAATTCATCTTTTATTCAAAATACCCTATATGCGGGCAGGATCAAACAAAATCTTTCATCATTCGCTTATTCGCATTCGTTTACATTCATTCGCATACATTACCATTCATTCGCATGTGTTTGCATCTGCTTACATCCATTTTGCATTTGCACCAAAATTTCATTCGGGATAAGGGACAAATCCAGAGATCTCGACAGTCATCCAAGTCATCGTGAGGGTGAAGATCGAAAATCTCCCATCATAATCAACTGATAATCTTTTAAAAATCAGTGCTCGTACTGGTAATCTTTTAAAAATCCAGTGCTTGTACTGATAGTCTTTTAAAAATCAGTGCTCGTACTGGTACTCTTTTAAAATCTGGTGCTCGTTGAACTAGTCCCAAATGTCATCTTTACACTTATTGACTTTTCTCTCCTCCAGATTCTAGAATTGGTCTAGAAGATCCGCGTTCCGATTCAAACCTTTTTCCAAATCCAATTCAGAATTGGTCTAGAAAAATTAGAGTTCTGACTTGAATTTTCTTCCTAATCCAATTCACCTAGCTTTCCTTTAAAGGTTTGAACCTCTATTCAAACTTTCTTGCAAATTTAGCAATTGGTCTAGAATATCCGAGTTTTGACCCGAATTCTCTCTCAAAATCCAATTCATCTAGTCTTTCCTGGAAGATTTGAATTTCGATTTGAAGTATCCGACCGAACCTAATTTTACATCGGTCCGGTTACATCCAATTTTCAAAATTGGTCCTTTTATGAAATTCAACCTCGCTTTGGTTTCTTTACCAAATCGTGAATTTGTATTGGTAATTTAAAAAAAAAAGCTGGTGCTCGTACTGGTAATCTTTTAGAATCTGGTGCTCATACTGGTAATCTTTTAAAACCTGGTGCTCGTGCTGGTGATCTTTCAAAAATCTAGTGCTCGTACTGGTAATCCTTTAAAATCTGGTGCTCGTACTGGTAATCTTTTCAAAATCCAATGCTCATACTGGTAATCTTTTCAAAATTCAATGCTCGTACTGGTAATCTTTTAAAATCCAGTGCTCGTACTGACAATCTTTTAAAATCCAGTGCTCGTACTGGTACTTTGTCAAAATTCAGTCTTCATACTAGTCGCAACATAAATCTCACATTGAGGTTCAGACTCAATGTTAATCTTCAGATCTGTGAATCAAAAAATCTTTATCAGAACTTTGGGTCACTTCCTTCTGTTAATCTGACCTTTGGGTCACCAATTTTATCAGACCTCTGGTCATCCATTTTATCAAGCAAATCTTTGGGTGTCAAAACCTATCGAAGTCAATTATCAATCTTTTCTTTTGCGAGAGACCCTTTTTCCAGGGAGAGTTCGAGGGAGCTCATTCTTTTCGCATGTCTTTATTATTCGTTCGTTGAACCCCTTTTTTTAGGGAGAGTTTGAAGGGACTCGCGCTTCATGAACAGTTTGCAAAACAATCTTTATTGTCACACAAGGAACCCTTTTTCCAGGGAGAGTTTCGCCGGAAGCTCATTCTCCTTGTAACCCTAAATGTCTTTTGTTAGGCCACCCTCGTCATCGAGGACCATTTTTCCATGGAGAGTGTGATGGACTCACTCCTCTATGATATCCTTCCAACCTTTGTTAGCAACTCCCTTTCCATAAGAGAAGCTTAGAAATAGGGAGTTTTGACGAAAACTTTATTTCTCTTCGAAAGTTCGTTTTGCAAACACCTCCTCTTTAAGGAAGAGAGGAGTATCTTTTTATTACCCGTTTAGCTAAGGGTCAAGCCTGAGTCTCTTCTTTGAGGAAAGGAGAGGAGAATCTAGCCGCAGATGCGCCATTTAGACCTCAAGCGATTTCTTTCACCAAGGATTCCAAGAATATTTTGTCAATTTATCATAAATAGTTGTTAATCTCAAAAATATTTTATTGCATAAAAGAATTATCTCAAGTTACTTTCAGTATTACTTCCAAAAGAGCGAAGCTTTCGCGAAGAAGGATTCAAAATCTAAATTCTTTCTATTGATCAACCAAAGGGATGAAGAATAAATCCTCGATATGGCCATCAAAGAAATTTCAATGTTGTTGCAAAGCCACATTTTTAAAGATCATTCCTGGAAAATAAGGCAGTCGAAATATCTTGGGTGACACAGAAAAATCTGCTCAATTTTCATCTCTCCTCAATCACCGAAGCTCCAATTAAATATCTGCAAAGGGGATCTTTCAATTGTCATCAAGATGAAGATGAATTATGCGAGTTAGACCCCCAGAGCCAAAGAAGATTTTAATCATCTCTAAGATAAAGGAGTTTGTGACGGACCCTTCTAGGGAAAGTTCAGATCACCGTCAAGATGAAGGCGACTATGATGAACCTCCTGACAAACCCTAAAAGATATTTAATTTTTGCTATCATCAAGAGATTTCCAACCAATGAGCCAATATCGTCAATATAATCCCTGAAGCAAAGAAGGATCAAAACATCTTCAAATTGAAGGAGTTTATGAAGTACCCTTCAAAAAAAAAAGTCAAGACATCTCCAAAATGAAGGATGATGTAATAAACTCTCTAGAAACCCAAGAGAGCTCCAATTTTGTCAAAAAAAAGAGTACAAAAAGACCATTATGAGAAAAGAATCCCAAAATATCAAACTGTCGAATCTGCCAAGAATCTTCTTTAATTTTGTGAAATTCTTTTATCAATATTCTTTCACCAATTGCTTTCATAATAAGAATTCTTTCTTTTTCGTTCATATCAAGGAAATTGATAGCTTCCTTGAAAGAAGGTCAATTGCAAGTAGTTTGAATTCGAATCTTGGTTTTATGAAGTTAAGTCCAGATGGAGGTAATACTCTAGGCAGAAAGAGGGAATATTTTTCATATATATGTACTTATTTTCAATCATTCTTGAATTAACTACAATTTTTATCTTATTGGCAATCTTTTCAAGTTATCTTGACATGAAGTAAGAGCTTGATATCTATTTTGATGCATCCAGGCATTGTTTTTATCCCTTTTAGGATCGGATAACAAGAGTTGTCTAAGATCCTTCCCTTCTTGTTTTGATCTGAGCGCCTGGGCTCTCAGATTCACACACTTCTCTGTGCTCCCCACTGTCCCACCATAGACAGTTCCCGTTTAGGTTAAGGGTTAAACCTGAATTTTCTGCAAAAGGTCATCTATTTTAAAATCCATCTAGTCTTAGCAACGAGACGCCCAAGAATAATCTCTTTTCAAGCTTTAGGGAAACCCCCTTTCTTCCTTTTGCAAACCTCTCTCGGATTTATTGTGCAAAATTTGAAGGTCTCATCATGGTTTCTTCATTTGAGGATTCTGTTTATCGTCCCCTTTCAGGTTAAGAGTTAAGCCTGAGCCTCGTTTTTCCATGAGGTATCGTCCCCTTTCAGGTTAAGGGTTAAGTCTGAACCTCACTTTTCTATGAGGTATTATCCACTTTCATGTTAAAGGTTAAGCCTGAGCCTCATTTTTTCATGAGGTATCGTCCCATCCAGGTTAAGGGCTAAGCTTGAGCCTCATTTTGATGAGGTGAATCTTCTTCTTTATTCTTCATTCCATATCTGTCATTACCATCGTGACCAATTTTGTCATACCCGATCAGATTCTCCTAACTGGAGCATTTTTATAGTCCAAATTTGGTGTGTTTTTCTTTGCCACTAAGCTCAGCTTGCAACAGACTTAGCAACAAAGATGGGCATTTGTAAACACTTCAAATTTTTACCCTCATCGAGTGTTTACATTTCATATATCATTGCAATATCATTGCATGCATTTGACATGTCATTTCATTGCATTGCATAGCATTGCATCTCATTATTGAGATCCAGAACTCTTGTTTTTAAAATATTAATCCAGATTTGAGTTTTAAAAAACTTTTCTTTCGAAATCAATTTCAAAACCTGGGTTTTAAATCGACATTTTTACCATTCGTTAACCCTCAGAATCTTATATTTTGAAGTATTTTTCTCAGAAAACAATCTGGATTCATTTTAAACTCAATTTCAATTGATTTCAATTCTCAGATGAGACCCGTGTAAGTGGCGTCGCTTCTGGATCCCTTTATTTATCAAAAATCTCAAAAATTTCAGAGTCCTAGTTGAATCAGGACTCTGTATTTTCATCTTTTTGAATCTTTTTAAAACTCCATTCTGATTTTAAACCAGCTGTGGTTATATTCTTGATTATTCTCATCATTTTTGTTCAAAATTTCAGAATCCCAGTCTAATCAGGACTCTTTTTGCAGAATCCCAGTCCAATTAGGACTCTTTTTCCAGAATCCAAGTTGGATCAAGACTCTTTTTCTAGAGTCCTAGTTGGATCAGAACTCTATTTTTTACTACCCTTTTTACCTGTTTTTGGAAAAACCTATCAAAATCCTTTGTTTTAGCCAAAATTCTAGAATCTCAGTCGAATTAGGACTCTTTCTTCTTACCTGTTTTTAATCAAATCTTTCAAAATCTTTCAAAGAGAAGAGTTTTAGTTAAACTAGGACTCTATTTGAAGAGTCCTAGTTGGATCAGAACTCTGACCCTGATTTTAATTTTGAGAGAATCTTTCAAAAATCTTTCTATATATCAAAATTGTTATACCTTTATCATGGAATTTCAAAATTCTGGGATTTTATCCCAGAGTCCTGATCGAATCAGGACTCTATCCAAAGTTTATTTTCATACTTCATTTTCACTGGTTTTCAAAAGCTTCGTTTAAATCTTATCATTTGTTTCTCAGAAAACCAAAAAAATTTCAGAGTCCTAGTTGAATTAGGATTCTTCTTCAAAGTCCTAATCAGATCAGGACTCTGAATCGAACTTCAATTTTGTCTTGTTTTCACTTGTTTTTCAAAATCCTCTCATTTGTTTTCTCAGAAAATCCAATATTCTAAGAGTCCTACTTCATTTAGGACTTTGTCCCAAGAGTCCCAGTTGGATTAGAACTCTGTTCTGATTTCAATACTTGTAATCATTTTCACTGTTCTTTCATTTATTTCTCAGAAAATACCAAAAAAATCTAGAGCTTTAGTCTGATCAGGACTCTAGCCCAGACTCCTAATCCAGTCAGGAGTCTGTTTTGTAGTCTGTTTTTGCTCCTGTTTTCATTTCTTTTCATTTATTTTTAAAAAATTAGGTCATTTTGCAGAATCCAATTAATTCAGGACTCTATTTCAGAGTTCTGATTGAGTTAGGATTCTAACCCTGACTGCATTTTCTGACTTATTTTACCATTTTTGATAAAATCTTTCAAAAACTCCTTTATTTGACATTTAAAATCCAAAATCTCAGAATCCTAATTGGTTCAGGACTCTGGTCCAGAGTTCCAGTTTTCTTAGAACTCTATTTTCAAAACTTTGAATTTCAACTGTGATTTTAACCCCTTTTCAAAATCATTTTCAGTCTTTGTTTCAAGTTTTTCAAAACTTTGATGTGGGGCCCACTCAGTTGGCGCTATATCTGGAGGAGTATTAACCCAGTCAGAACTCTGTACAATTTCAAAACTTTCAATCTCAAAATCTACTTTTAAATATCTTTTAAAAAACCTTTCATTTTCAAGTTTTAAAATCATTTTTGAAAATTCAAGTGGGGCCCACTCTGGGTGGCACCACATTTGATAAAGTCAGGGTTAGACTGGAGTTAGTCAGTGTCTCGGTTAGATTATAGGTTTAGATGAGTCAAAAAACATTTTGAAAACCCATTTTACTTAAGCCTTTAAACACTTGTTTTTAAAAGTTTTGAATTAAAAAACTTTAAAAACCCAATGTGGGCCCACACTAGGTGGCGCCACATTTGGGATCTTTAGGTCAATTAGAGGTCTAATTAGGAGTCTTAGGTTAGTTAGGGGCTTAATTAGGAAAGTCAAAATGTCAAACCAATTAGGAAAAATCTCCCCCCCCCCCTTTAGAGTCCATTTTTTTTAAAAACTCTTAAATTAAAACCTAAAAAAGTCTTTATTTAAAGAGCCCCTAAGGGGGTTGACCCCCACACTCTCTCCTTTAGGATTTCTTGGAGTTTCTCTCTCCTCTCCAACCCTTCCTCCTTCCTCTATTGCAGCTGCAACCTCAACATAAGGTTTTCATAATTTTTTTTGGCATTACTTAATGTTTTTTCATGTTTTAACATGGATTTCACTATTGGCACCTTCTCTTTCATGGTTTAAACCATGGAATCACCATCAAGAACCTCAAGTTTGATCTAAGAAGATGATCTAACTCTGTTTCATGCTGATTTTTGAGATTCTAATCCGTTAAAATTGTTTATATTATTGTCCTTCATGTTCTTAACCAACGAAACATGAGATTTGCCCATTAAATGGGTTAAATCCATGATTTCATTGGTAAAAAGAAATTTTAGCTGTAGATTCCCTGTTTTATTTTTATTTTTTAGTATATTAATGTTTATTACATGTGTTTCAGCATTGAAATCAATTTCGTTTTAATGTTTAGATATTTTTATGGTTTTTTATTGATTAAATCATGTTTTTTTAGGGTTTCTTAGATTTCTGTATGTTTTAATTTTGGATCTATAGAAAGCATGTTAGTTCGTATTAAAATCTTTGTTAGAAATTGCTGATTTTTTTATATGAGATTTATGGATGTGTCAATGAGTCCCTATAAAACAATCATAGGTTTTGGGATTTTGGAACCTTGTAAAAAAAAATAAAAGATTGAACCATTATTTTCAATCATTAAAATCGCTATTAAAATTCATAGGTAAATTGCAACTGCGTTATTTCTTTCATCCGATATCCGATTCAAGACACATAAAGTGCAGTGGATTTGTGTTAATGTCAGCTATTTACTGTAAAAGTTTCATAATTTTTTGTCACAGTTTGATATTTTTTCTCTGTCAGAAAGTCAATACCATGTTTTAAAACTTGTTATGATTTACTAAAACCCTAATTCAACTCGTGTTGATCATAGATCCCTAACTGTAGATCCAATTTATAATCTATAAAAAGGGAAATTGATTTTTTATCTGTCTATTATTGACTGCTGAAATATCAGAATTTTTTTATGAAATCTACTATTTTTACTTGTATTTGCAATCGGAAGTGTCTGTTTTAATTAATTTTATATTCGTTAAATTTAAGTCCAGATTGTTGGAACAATATCTCCCTAACTGGAGATGTTTTTTTTATTTATAAAATGGAGATTCTTTGTTTTTCTTGTCTACTGTTTCTCTGTAAAATTTCAGAAATTTCCATGGTAGATTGTCTCATGATTCGGGTCTGACACTGAAACTGGCATGTAACCGTGGGTAAAAATAGCATATTTTAAGGTTTTAATGTAATTTTTGAATTGGAATAAAGTAAAAAATATATTTTTATGATTTAAATCCAATTTTATGGTGATAACAAGTGAAGGTACTGATTTTTAAGAATTTTGGATCTCATTTGATGCTTGAATGGATTAAATTGCAAAACAGGGTGCCCGCAGGATCCCGAAACACTGCCAAAATCGTGATTTTCATGATATTTCTGAATTTTCGTATATAAGTTCATGTTTTTAGGGTTTGTTCATGTTTAGAATAATTCTAGTATACCTCATGTTTTATTTAACTGCTATTTGATTTTATTTAAACCCTAAACCCCAAGTTTTTTACCAAAATATTTTCTGAAAACCCTGATTTCAAGGCCATAGTCTTGCTATCAGAGGTAATTTGGTCATTTGACCTCATTTTTAAAATTCTTAACTTGTATTTTATTATTTTTAATCATACCACATCACCTTATATTTTATTTATTTTCATTTAAATTCCAAAACCTATTTTTTTCAAAATATCTTTCTGAAAACCCTGATTTTAAGGCCATAGTCTTGCTATCAGGGGTATTTTGGTCATTTTGACCCAATTTTGAAATTTTCAAATCTCATTTTTATATTTTTTTAATTTTATTTCCTATCTCATTATGTTTATCTCAGGAAATCATGGAAAAAGACTTATATCTAGCAAAATCCAGTAATTTTCAGATATTACTGGATAAATCTAGAAAAGCCAACATATCTTCACTAACAAGTTATCTAGTTTTGCAGGGATATTGAAGAGTTTACTTTCCTTTAATTTTTATTATTTAAATTTAATTAGTGATGTAAATTAAATGTAAACTTTGGAATAAGAATTTCAATTTCTGCTTAGAATAAGACTGCATTGCATATAGTTTAATTCTGGAAATTTTAATATCTGATGTATGATTCATGTGCATTTATTTTCAATTTCACCATGGTCTACACAAATGGCATGTGCACAAGCTCTTAGGAAGTTGACAAACTCGGTGGATTCGTATTCATGGCCATAGTCAGAATACAAATGAGACCCAGATTTGCGATCTTTGTATTAGCCACATTCAGCCTACACTCTTAAGCTAACTTCAAAATGCACTGCATTTCTCAAAAATACAAAAAAAATTTCTCAATTCCTTAGAAAATGTCTTTCAAATCCATATTCATTCATTTCATTCAATTTATAAATCTCGATTCTAGTTCAGAAATTGATTTTCTCAAATTTTTCTAAGTCTTTCTCATAAATTGATTTTCTCAAAAACTCTGAGCTTTCAAATGATATTTCACGTATTCCTCAAATTCAAATAATGATTTCTCAAGTCATAATATCTTCAATTTCAAAGTTTGAATGTAGAGAAATCAAGTTTTTCCCGAAGTTACTTGAATTTCTTCAGAAATCGATTTTTATTTTCTTTAGAAACTCTCTCCTAATCATGATTCACAATTTTCAAAGTGTTATATTTTCCAAGAATTTTCCAAGTATTTCAAATATCAGAAGCATACATCATGTTTTCAACCTACATTTTCAGAAAATTCATAGCACATGCCTGATTCTTTGTGCATTTAGGAAATAGAACACGATTTAAACAAGTTAAGCAAAGCTAAGCACACTTTTGATCCTTGGTTTGATTACCCCTAGTAAAGGCGCCATGAAAAAACTTCTTCAAAGGTCACTTTGACTTGCAAAAGTAAAATTTTGCGATGATTACAAGCAGTCAAAAAACCTTCATAGTGATGAAATCGTGCTTATGTGTTCTAAGGTTGTCAAAAAACTTTATAGTAGTTCAATCATGCATATATGTCTTATAAGGTAGTCACAAAACTTTTATAGTGATAAAATCATGCTTATATGTGTTCTAAGGTTGTCAAAAAACTTTCATAGTGATTCAATCATGCATATATGTGTTATAAGGTTGTCAAAAATTTTATAGTGATCAATCATGCATACATGTGTTCTAATGCTAGCAATAAAAATTCATAGTGATTCAATCATTCATACTTGACGGGCACCAGAGCTTATGTTGAATGCAGATGAAGTTCTCCTGTCCCAAAAAAAGTTGCACAACTCATTATGGACAAGGTTGGGAATGACTTCATGTAAAAAGTCACACATTGTGTCCTGAAGAAGCTGGCGGACACCATCTCAAGAAACAACAAAGTCAATTGGACGATGGGAGTTGATGCTGGCGGAAGAATTCTGAGAGCCCTTACTGCAGAAGGCAACGACTGATGTGGTGTTAATATTACTCCAAAACCCGAACACACAACCATTTTTGGATTCATCGGTTGTAGTCACTCATGCTTCAGGATCAAAAGGCGGATGATGAGTGGAGTCATCGCCATATCGCTCTACCATATGTTGCTCGTATGACTCCTACAAAGTAATGATTACAGTAAGAATTAATAATTAAGAATTACAATATTTATGATAATGTAAATCATGGTAACTTGTATATTATAATGTTTATTAATATAATAAATACATACCATTGTCGCTCTCGCTTTCTCTAATACGAACTATTTTGTGCTCTTACATTTATGTGTTTCAACAAACACATCCTTGTAAGGCACAATATCACCTTTTTCGGCTTCTTGCAAGGTTAAATGATAACAAAGTCAATTAAAAAGTATGTAGAAATACTTTTAAATTTGATAATATATATATATATATATATATATTGATGAGTTACCATTTTCTTCTGGTGGCTCCCAAAAGTCCTAAAACTACCTGTGTGTAGATGAGCATCGGGTATCTTTGCTGGGTTTTGTACAGCCTTTGCTGAGCGGTTTCAAAATTCATAGCTTGCTCACTTGTCGCACATTGCATCCCAATAATCTATCCTGATAGTAGAAGGGCCATGGCCCTTCCACTGCAGTGGATCATCTATCTTACCAGCTGCTTTTATTGGTACAGTCTTCAGATTGTGCAGGATATCAACAAATCGATTGACAGCCACCTTCTGTTATACTATCCTCGCGTCCTGCTCCTCCTTTGCGGTCGCGACTATAAATAATTTCAAAAAGTTAGTGCACATAACTATAACAAAAAATTATATATTGAAACACATTAGATATGATAAATGATTGTATACCATGAATGAGGATCATAATCTTTCCAACACCTCATTTGGGTACTCTTTTCATTGAGCGACTAGTCCGGGTAAACTAAGTCAATTTTAATCAAAATTCCAGTTATTTCTCAGATTTACTTGAATCAAATCCATTTTCTATATCGGACTCAATTTCGGATCCGGATCCAGTATCAAAATCTAAATATGAGCCTCGTTATCCAAATTTTAAACCAAATTTTACAAAAATATCAAAAATAAATTTTGACAGGCTCAGATCGATACATCGGTATCTATTTGGATCCGCTGTCTCATAATTCTCGATTCAAGATCCAAAACTCGAATATCTCCTCAAAATCTGGATCCAAACCCGTTGTCTGAGAAAATTTCAAAAGTTTTTTTTTAGAAAACTCCTCTCTTTGTAAGTGTTTCTCAAAAATACAAAAATAGTTGTAAAATCTCTTATTTTCCTTAGATTTTAGAATTTTATTCCAAAAAAAAATGCAGAAAATACAAAGAAAATAACAAAAAAATAGAAAAACACAAAGAAAAGAACAAAAAAAGATACATAAATAGCCTAAAACACCTTTTTGCTAAAACCATTTTTTTAGAAAACCTTGAAAAGGGGCTGCTCTTCTGAAATTTTTAAAAAATCCTCATACTCGATTCAAAATTTTCTCCAACGGTCTCTCCCTATAAAGGGAGACCGCGGGGAAGGGATCGAGCATCCAGTTTTTCATCGCCTCTCTTGATCCTTCCATCGTCGAACCACTTCGACGCTTCTCCTCTTTCAGATTCATCTTTATCTCCCCCTTTTCTTATTTTCGATCACTCCCCTTTTTTTCTCTTCAGTAGTAAGAGACTTCCACAGTAGAACAGAAGCTTCGGTTCCATCCTTCAGAACCCCTACAAAAGCCACGGTAAACATCCCTTTGCCTCTATGTTTTTCTCTGATTTTCCATTGATTTTTCTATTTTGGCCCCTATCGACTTACCATTGCTGGTGTTGGGTTGCCGATAGCAACCTCAACCCATCCTTGTGCAATAGCAATGGAATAATCTGATTCCAACATCTTTTGTTTTTTGTTTTTATTATGCTAAGATAATTTGAATATTAATTCGTTCGATATCTCCCCTTGTTTTCATACCCTCTTCCTTTCTCTCAATTCTTTTTTTTTTAGTTCCCATAATGTTTATGTTGGATTGTATATTTGGCATTTGATCTTTAATTTCAGCAATATTTGATTGCATTTCGTTCGTTCTGTTAAAACAAAATTTTCATGGCATTTTGTCTCTTAACGTTTGATAGTTTATGGCATCTAGTGTAACCTTTAAAATGTAGTCTACTGCTTCCAGTTTATTAGAATCCCTAATCTTTAGTTTGTTACTCTACATCATATTTCACAGCATCAATATTCATCTGATTCCATTATATTTAGGATTGCTCATAGATATTTCATAGTTTTGTTTTTTTTTTAAATGCTCATCATTATACGATCATAGTTTTCTTTTATTTCATTTGGTTTTGTTGCATCGCATGATCGCAGCTATTCGTCATGTCTTCCATTTTCATTTATATGAACCGATTGGGACAAGTTTTGCTAAAATCACCTTGAATCTCTATTTTATCATCCAGTTTATTAGATTGGCATTAGTTCACGATTCCATCTACAACCCAGCATTACGCTCATTCCCATTGTTGCATTCTAGGCACATTTTTTTTCCTCTTAAATCTCTGTAATTGGTCGATCTAACCATTTTTTCTATGTTACTTGATTTTTATGCCCTGATTCGTTCATTCAGATCTGCATCTCATTTCTGTTGAGAAACTCGGTTTTGATGTCACATAATATGATACACTGTCTCATTTGATTTTATATGATATGATAATATGTTCTCTTGAAATAATGTTATATTATGACTGAATATGTTTTGCCTTAAATCTAACGAGTATTTGATGCAAGGATATCTCACCCAATAAGGATGGAGACTTCCTGTTCAAGTACAACTATGGTGCAATCATACTCCTTGAAGAAAAAGCTTGATGAGCCATGCTTTCCTAAAGTTCAAATGAAGAGATCGGCTACCTCAAGATGAAGATTTTTTTCTTCTTTAGAGTCATATGTAACAGAACCTTCAGGAACTTGCATATTGCATATTACATACTCATTCATAAACACTATATCATAAAAGTATACGATAGTTTCAAAAAGCTCCTTTTTTGAAAACCAATAAGTGTACCTTCTTACAACCTTTTATAAAAAAGATATTTTGTCATATAATAATTGTACCTTCTTACAACCTTTTATAAAAAAGACATTTTGTCATTGTACCTTACACTATATACAAGACAACATGAAAAAAGGAATGTGGGAAAAAGACAAAAACATAACATCGACTACATGGAGAAAACAAATAAAATATGTTTTTGAAAAGACTCTAGTTTCCCTCTTTAAAGAAATATTTTTTATAAGAAGAAGACCAAAAATATAAATCGGCTACACATAAGAAAAACAAATAAAATATGTTTTTGAAAAGACTTTAGTTATCTTCTTTAATGAAATGTTTCTTAATACAAGAAGAAGACAAAAACATAAATCGGCTACACATAAGAAAAACAAATAAAATATGTTTTTAAAAAAAAAGACTCTAGTTACCTTTTTTCATAACCATAGAATGTCGACTTACTTGAAGTCATCATTCTCTCTACAAAGCATTAAATGTCTTCTGTAACAAATCCTTGTTAAATATCCTTCTCAAAGAATGTCGACTTTCTTTTTGGTCCTCATTCTCTCTGGAGACTTTGAAATACACAACATAAAGAAAACACTTGACATGACTATATACAAATAAATATCTCAAAGCACTCATAGTACTTACACTCATTTAAAGTAAAGAAGTACTAATGTACCTCAAATCATTAATTAGAATAAAGACAAAACTACAACCCAACGTTCAATGTACTATTGTAAGAAATAGACTTTTTACATAAAATATGTATTACCTAAAAATATTACAACGACTAGTGTACCCTCTATTTTACCTTTATGGAAAAAGGCATTCTCAAACTTCTCTAAAAGATGTTTTTGAAATGACCTAACATTTCACATTTCAAAAAGTTACAATTCCAAAATGTAACGACTACTTTTTATAAGCTATATAAACACACACAAATAAACTATTCAACAATGGAATGAAAAAGACGTGTGAGCTTACAAAGAGAAAATTTTCTATTCATGATTTGAAAAGAGAGCCTTGAAAAAGAAAGAGAAAAAGAAAAAGAAAGAAAAGAGAAAAAATCAAGTCCAGCTCTTTGACAAAGAGTATCCTCTGAGTGACAAACAGAACATTCTTAGAATCCTTCATTCGTGCATTCATATCATTCTGAAGGTTCTATAGGAAGTATTGTAACTCTGTTATTCACTGTATTCCTTCTTTGTTTAAAGAAGTAGACCTCTGTGAAAGAGGGTGTTGCCCTTCTCTGTTGAGAGAAGAAGACCTCTTGGGAAGAGGGGTGTGCCCCTTCTCTGTTGAGAGAAGAAGACCTCTTGGGAAGAGGGTGTTGTACTATTTATCCGGTGACTCGGATGTTATAGTGGAAATCTCAAGTGGTTTGCTTGGGGACTGGATGTAGGTCTGGATATTGACCGAACCAGTATAACTTATGTGTTTTATGTGTTGTGCCTTATTGCTTAATTATTTTATTTTATCGATCATTATCATATTTCACTATTCACCCCCCCTCTAGTGGAATTTCATTTGGTATCAAAGCAGGTTTGCTGGTTTCGACGTAACAAGTCTTCAAGCATAAATGACATCTACCTCTTATGCTCGTGATATTGAAGGTCAACACGCATCTCGTTCTCCTTTCTTCAATGGCTCCAACTATGGATATTGGAAGTGAAAAATGGCTATCTTTCTCAAATCCATAGACTTTGCTGTATGGAAAATTGTTGAGCATCCATACACATCTCCATCCGCAGACTATAACTTATGGTCTGATGAAGAAAAGAAAATGGCAAACCTAAATGCAAAGGCTATGAATGCCTTATATTGTGCCATTGATCAGAATGAATTCAACAGAATATCTATATGTGAATCTACATATGACATTTGGCATTCTTTGGAGGTTATTCATGAAGGAACCAACAAAGTAAAAGAAGCCAAAATATCATCTCTTGTTAGAAAATATGAGTTGTTCAAAATGAACAAAGATGAACCCATCACAGAGATGTTTACCAGATTCACCAACATCACCAATGATCTGAAATCTCTGGGTGTAACATATTCCCAGACAGAAAAGGTGAAGAAAATCTTGAGATCTCTCACAACTGATTGGGAGAAAAAGACTACTGCTATTGAAGAAGCTCAAGATTTATCTAAACTTACATTGGACGACTTAATAGGCAATCTTATGGCCTATGAAGTCCACATGAAAGAAAGAAGGGAAGAAGAGCAACCAGTAAAGAAAACTCTAGCTTTCCCAGCCCTATCTGAGAATGAAGACTCAGATAAAGAATCAGAAATTGCGCTACTTACCAGAAAATTCCAGCGCTTCATGAGAAGGAACCGGCTTCCAAATAGGCACAAGGAAAAAAAAGATCTTAAAGAAGATCCCATGTGCTTTCAGTGTAATAAGCCACGCCACTTAAAACGTGACTGTCCCCTTCTCAAAAGAAAGTCCAAAACTGAGGAACCAAAGAAGAGGTTCTTCAAGAAAAAGGCTCTGCATGCTCAATGGGATGATTCAGAACCATCCACTAGTGAAGAGTCAAGTGATGATGAAACCGAAACTGCAAATATGTGCTTCATGGCAAACGAAAGTTCGGTAAGTGAAATCTCTGATTTTTTTTTGAAGAACTTCTAGATGCTTTTCAAGAACTATTTGAAGAATCTAGAAAATTGAGTTTCAAAAATAAAGTTTTAAAATCTGAAAATTTAAAGCTTTCTCAAGAAAATGAAAAACTCAGCAATGAAAATTCTGAGTTGAAAAAGAAAAATCTTATGCTTATATCTGAAATTTCTTCTACTAGCTCCAAAACTAAAAATATGCAAGTAGAAATTTCAGAGCTAAAAAGTAAAACTGAGAACCTCATGAAAACGGTTTTCAAGTTTACTAAAGGTAAAGAGAACTTGGATAAACTCTTATCCTCTCAAAAGGTCTCTTTTTACAAGAATGGTATTGGCTATTCTCATTTCAAAAAACCTTCTTGTATAAATCAAAAGACCACGTTTGTTAAAAGTTCATCTGAACCAAATAAGGAGTATTATAATGATAATCTTTTTAACTCCTCTAAAGAGATAGACAAACCCAAATCCAAATGGATATGGGTTCCAAAGTCTAACAAAAAAGGACCCGATTGGGTACCAAAAATGAGATTTACTTAATGTTTTGCAGGCTCCAAAGAAGAAGAACAGATGGATACTAGATAGTGGATGTTCAAAGAACATGACAGGACATCCAGACCTTTTTGCTGTTTTTCATCATAAAGAAGGAGGAACCGTCACCTTTGGAGATAACAACAAAGGTTTGATAATTGGTATTGGAAATAATGGTAACATAGACAAACCTCTTATCAAAGACGTTCTCCTTGTTAAAGGCTTAAAACATAACCTACTAAGTATCAGTCAAATGTGTGACACAGGTTATAATGTTAGCTTTAATCATGATGCATGCCTCATAGCTGACACCAATGAAAACATCATCTTAAAAGGTATAAGAAAGAATAATATATATGAATTATACCTAGAAAACATCACAGAACATTGCCTCATAGCTAATAATGACACTCAACATCTATGGCACATGAGAATGGGCCATGTCAATTCTAAATACATGTCTAAACTAGCTAAAGATAAGTTAGTACGTGGGTTATCCAACATATCTTTTAAAAAGGATTATTTTTGTGATGCATGTCAATTAGGAAAATTGTCAAAATCTTCTTTCAAATCAAAAAATGTCATTTCAAGTAAAAGACCTTTAGAGCTTCTCCACCTGGACCTTTTTGGTCCTTCTAGGGTAGCTAGCCTTAATCATAATAGATATGCTTTTGTCATTGTAGATGATTACGCAAGATTTACTTGGGTAATATTTTTGAAAAACAAAAGTGACACGTTTTGTCAGTTTGAAATCTTATGTAAAAAATTACAAAACGAAAAATCATGTTCTATTGTTAAAATCCGTAGTGACCATGGAGGAGAATTTGAAAATGAACTCTTTGAAAATTTTTGTAACTTGCATGGTATTTCTCATAACTTCGCCTTTCCTAGAGCTGCACCTCAAAATGGTGTAGTAGAAAGAAAGAATAGAACCCTTCAGGAATCTGCCAGGACTATGCTCCAACACAATAATCTTGCAAAATCTTTTTGGGTAGAAGCTGTCAATACTGCATGCTACATAACAAATAGAGTTCTCATTAGACCCTTATTAAATAAAACTCCCTATGAACTATTCTATGACAGAACTCCAAGAATAGACTATTTCAAAGTCTTTGGATGTAAATGCTTTATCCTAAACACAAAAGATAGCCTGGATAAGTTTGATGCTAAATCTGTTGAAGGCATATTCTTAGGATATTCAAGTCATAGTAAAGCATACAGAGTTTTCAATAAGAGTCATAATACTATTGAAGAATCTATGCATGTTAGTTTTTGTGAATCTATTGATCAATCTGTTCATATACAAACTAATGATGATGATGTTGAAAGTACAGATTTATTTTTAGATAACACAGCTAAGTCTAATGAAGATGATCACCAAAGAACTTTTGTCGATATCAAAGATCATCCTCAAAAGCAGATTTTGGGAGAACTAACAAAGGGGGTTCAAACTAGAGCTCAGCTAGAACGGATTGCAAACATGACATTCATTTCTCAACTTGAACCAAAGAAGATTGATGAAGCCATCATTGATGAGTTCTGGATGCTAGCCATGACTGAAGAACTGAATCAATTCCAAAGAAATGACGTTTGGGATCTTGTACCGAGACCAAAGGATCATCCAATCATTGGGACAAGATGGATCTTCAGAAACAAGCTAGACGAAACAGGTAATGTTATAAGAAACAAGGCCAGACTAGTAGCTCAAGGATACAACCAGGAGGAACGTATTGACTTTGATGAAACATTTGCTCCTGTTGCTAGACTTGAATCTATTAGAATGCTCTTAGCATATGCAAGCTATATGGATTTCAAATTATTTCAAATGGATGTTAAAAGTGCTTTCTTAAATGGTTTTATAAATGAAGAAGTCTATGTAAAACAACCTCCAGGATTTGAAAATGAACAATACCCAGATCATGTTTTTAAACTCAAACGTGCTTTATATGGTTTAAAACAAGCACCTCGTGCTTGGTACGAAAGACTTAAAACCTTTTTATTAAAAACTGGTTTTTCTGTTGGCAAAGCAGATTCTACACTATTTGTCAAAGTAGTGAATAATCATACCCTAATTGTTCAAATTTATGTCGACGACATCATCTTTGGATCTTCTAACAGCACTCTCTGTGAAGATTTTTCTAAGTCCATGCAGAAGGAATTCGAAATGAGTATGATGGGAGAACTCACCTACTTTCTTGGACTGCACATTAAGTAAACCAAGGATGGAGTTTTCATCAATCAATCTAAGTATGCTCGTGAACTTCTGAAGAGGTTCAACATGAACTCAACTGCTTCAAAATCCACTCCTATGAGCACTACTACTGTGTTGGACAAAGATGAAGATGGTAAGTCTGTTGATACAAAGGTATACCGAGGTATGATAGGATCACTTCTTTATTTAACTGCTAGCCGTCCAGATATAATGTTTAGTGTTTGCTTGTGTGCTAGATTTCAGTCAAATCCAAAAGAATCACATCTTAAAGCTGTAAAAAGAATAATGAGATATTTAAAAGACACAATTGATTTTGGATTATTCTATTCAAAATCCTCTACATTTGATCTAATCTGATACAGCGATGCTGACTTTGCTGGAAGTAAATCTGACAGAAAAAGCACAAGTGGAACATGTCACATGCTAGGGCACTCTCTAGTATCATGGTTCAGTAAGAAACAAAACTGTGTATCATTATCAACTACTGAAGCCGAATACATTGCTGCTAGCCTAGCTTGTACTCAAGTCATCTGGATGAAACAAACTTTAAAAAATTTTGGTTTAAATTTTGAAAATACAACTATTTTCTGTGATAATACGAGTGCTATAAACCTATCTAAGAATCCTATTTTACACTCACGAACTAAGCACATTCAAATAAGACACCACTTCTTAAGAGAACAAGTCTTAAACAACATAATTAAACTAGAATTCATACCCACTAATCAACAGTTAGCAGACATATTCACTAAACCATTAAAACATGAAGACTTCACACGAATTAGAAGAGAACTAGGAATTTGCAAACTAAGTGACTTATAAATTAATCACACTTTTTATAATACTTCTTATAAGTCTTGTTTAAATCTTGTTTTAAATTGCTTTCCTTCTTATCGATTTTAGTTAGTCAAACTAAGTTTCCATATTCACGTATTCTTATAAGACACATTCTTTATGTCTTTCAACTTGTCATCTTTCAAGTACACATCCATTATAACTCCTTGTCCTATCTCCTTTCTCTCATATCCATAAAAAATAATTATATTAAAAGCCATCATAACAATGTTCACATCACTCAACTCCTTTATTATTTTTGTCCTTTTATAAAAACTTTTCTTACGATAAATTGTTCTACCTAGTTTATGAGAACTCATACTCTTCATTAGTTAAAATCGAATGACTATTTGGTTCTTTTAAAAGATCTAGTTGCTATATTCTCACGTAAACTGTTTTTTTTACTATATCATCTATTATATCATAGCCCGACAAACTATCTATTATCATCTCTTTCGTATACAAATTAAGCCTCCTTTCTTGTCAACTCTTGTTTAAAACTTAACCTTGTCGAGTTTCTTTAAGAATATAAACAATGAATCATATCAATCATAACTTTATGTTTTTCATCAATCATTTTTTATTACTTCTTTATCCTTCACAAAAATCCATATATGTCATCTCACTTCTCTCTATGACAACTCACATTTATTACTCTTCATTCATAAATATTTCTTTGTCTCCTCATTTCATCTCTCGAATACGTTTTTTTATTATACATTTTTGAATCTGACTCCTCCATGTCTATTCTTATTTCAATTCTTATATATTTTTAACTCTTTTTCCTTTTTGTCTCATCATCTCTCTTACCACTAGTTAAAGTCAAAATATGTCCTTCTCATATCCACGTATACTCTTAAAAAATTACAAATATTAATCATGAAACATTTTTTTAAGGCACTCTTTTCTTTAAAATGTCATATCTTTCAAAGTACACATCACATGATCACCCTATGACCTTTCTTTCCATCCGTGACCTTGTCTCTCTCTTATTGTATATCTCTCTAAAATCGAGAATCATTATAGTCTTGTCTCCAAGCAAACCTTTATTCCAACTCTACTTTATGTCATATCTAAATCAAGTAAATATTGTCCTTTATCACCTTTCACTCTTCTCTCCATATCCATATCATCTTTTTATGTATTTAACTCTCCATTCACGAATTTAGAATCCCTCCACATAGAGTGACAAGTTGTTTGTTTTATTAGGCCATTATTTTCAAGATCAATCACTTTTTTTTTATTCAACATGACACCCCATACTCTATTAATGATTTCTCTCACTAGTCGATAAACTCACCCATAGTAAAATCTATATATTTCAATACTATGTCCTCCTCAATCTAATATAATACACTATCCTCAAACATTGATTTGATTTGTCATCCACAAGTCTCTTAACTTACTCCTCACGGATTTCCTTATTTAGCTAAAATCTAAAAATCACTCTCTTCAAATGTCACTCATTTCATATCAACAATTATTTTCCTCTTTCTATTTAATCAATTGGTTCATCTCTTACCATTCCATTCGATCTTTTCTATCCTTATACAAACTTTCTCTCGTTTCAAACTCGCTCTCCTTAGTTCTTTTTTTTTTACAAACTCTTGCAATGGCCTCTTCCTCCTCCACCAATGTGATCACCTCCGCCGATCTAAGGTCCCTGCACATGCCCGGCTCTGATGAAGCAGATCCAATGTCCTCCTTCAATTACTTTTCTGCTATGATGGATATCGAGCAAACTCAAGATCGAATCCTTCATAATCAAGCCCTGTTGCAGCAGACTCGCAAGCGGAATCGTGCCAACCGGCCACCTTCACCTTCTCCACCTTCGAGATAGACTCATTTTTTATATATATATTCGGTCTGTAATAACTTTCTTACTCTGATCCCTCCTTTTTGTCCATGACAAAGGGGGAGAAAACCTGTCTCCATTATTGGAGAAATATTCTCTATGTAAACATTATTTCACTTTTTTATCATATTATTATTTTTATGCATAATGTCTTTTTGACAGGGGGAGCATATTTTGTCATCATCAAAAAGGGGGAGAATGTTGAGAAACTCGATTTTGATGTCACATAATATGATACACTGTCTCATTTGATTTTATATGATATGATAATATGTTCTCTTGAAATAATGTTATATTATGACTGAATATGTTTTGCCTTAAATCTAACGAGTATTTGATGCAAGGATATCTCACCCAATAAGGATGGAGACTTCCTGTTCAAGTACAACTATGGTGCAATCATACCCCTTGAAGAAAAAGCTTGATGAGCCATGCTTTCCTAAAGTTCAAATGAAGAGATCGGCTACCTCAAGATGAAGATTTTTTTCTTCTTTAGAGTCATATGTAACAGAACCTTCAGGAACTTGCATATTGCATATTACATACTCATTCATAAACACTATATCATAAAAGTATACGATAGTTTCAAAAAGCTCCTTTTTTGAAAACCAATAAGTGTACCTTCTTACAACCTTTTATAAAAAAGATATTTTGTCATATAATAATTGTACCTTCTTACAACCTTTTATAAAAAAGACATTTTGTCATTGTACCTTACACTATATACAAGACAACATGAAAAAAGGAATGTGGGAAAAAGACAAAAACATAACATCGACTACATGGAGAAAACAAATAAAATATGTTTTTGAAAAGACTCTAGTTTCCCTCTTTAAAGAAATATTTTTTATAAAAAGAAGACCAAAAACATAAATCGGCTACACATAAGAAAAACAAATAAAATATGTTTTTGAAAAGACTTTAGTTATCTTCTTTAATGAAATGTTTCTTAATACAAGAAGAAGACAAAAACATAAATCGGCTACACATAAGAAAAACAAATAAAATATGTTTTTAAAAAAAAAGACTAGTTACCTTTTTTCATAACCATAGAATGTCGACTTACTTGAAGTCATCATTCTCTCTACAAAGCATTAAATGTCTTCTGTAACAAATCCTTGTTAAATATCCTTCTCAAAGAATGTCGACCTTCTTTTTGGTCCTCATTCTCTCTGGAGACTTTGAAATACACAACATAAAGAAAACACTTGACATGACTATATACAAATAAATATCTCAAAGCACTCATAGTACTTACACTCATTTAAAGTAAAGAAGTACTAATGTACCTCAAATCATTAATTAGAATAAAGACAAAACTACAACCCAACGTTCAATGTACTATTGTAAGAAATAGACTTTTTACATAAAATATGTATTACCTAAAAATATTACAACGACTAGTGTACCCTCTATTTCACCTTTATGGAAAAAGGCATTCTCAAACTTCTCTAAAAGATGTTTTTGAAATGACCTAACATTTAACATTTCAAAAAGTTACAATTCCAAAATGTAACGACTACTTTTTATAAGCTATATAAACACACACAAATAAACTATTCAACAATGGAATGAAAAAGACGTGTGAGCTTACAAAGAGAAAATTTTCTATTCATGATTTGAAAAGAGAGCCTTGAAAAAGAAAGAGAAAAAGAAAAAGAAAGAAAAGAGAAAAAGTCAAGTCCAGCTCTTTGACAAAGAGTATCCTCTGAGTGACAAACAGAACATTCTTAGAATCCTTCATTCGTGCATTCATATCATTCTGAAGGTTCTATAGGAAGTATTGTAACTCTGTTATTCACTGTATTCCTTCTTTGTTTAAAGAAGTAGACCTCTGTGAAAGAGGGTGTTGCCCTTCTCTGTTGAGAGAAGAAGACCTCTTGGGAAGAGGGGTGTGCCCCTTCTCTGTTGAGAGAAGAAGACCTCTTGGGAAGAGGGTGTTGTACTATTTATCCGGTGACTCGGATGTTATAGTGGAAATCTCAAGTGGTTTGCTTGGGGACTGGATGTAGGTCTGGATATTGACCGAACCAGTATAACTTCTGTGTTTTATGTGTTGTGCCTTATTGCTTAATTATTTTATTTTATCGATCATTATCATATTTCACTATTCACCCCCCCTCTAGTGGAATTTCAATTTCCTCCACAACATTTCATCAGAGATTGGGAGCAAATAAAGAACTATACTATAACCCCACACAATTTAGAAGCATAGTTGAAATACTACAATATCTTATGTTTACTCATCCAAATATTATTTTTGCCGTGAACCATGTCTCACAATTCATGCATCAGCCTATATTGCCACACATGGAGGGTGTGAAGAGAATTCTAAGATATTTAAAGGTGACTGTTGGAGATTGTTTGCTTTACAGAAAAGGGCAACACATGAAGATATGAAGTTGGTCATGACTTATTCAGAAGCTGATTGGCAAGTGATCCTAATGAGAGAAGGTCTGTTTCTGGATATTGTGTTTTCCTTGGAAGAAATCTGGTCTCATGGAGTAGTAGGAAACAAAAGGCTATTGGAAGGTCCAGAATAGAGGCAAAATATCGTGAAATGACTTGGGTCAGACATATGTTGTATGATTTGAAAGAAATTATTCTCAAATCAGTGCTGTTATGTGATAATCAAGGTGCTATCAAGATTTCAGTAAATCCCATCCATCATGAGAAGACGAAGCATATTGAAATTAATCAACATTTTATTCATCAGAAAGTGGAGGATCAAGAGATAGCGACCAAATATGTTCGGGCTGAAGAACAAGTTGCTGATTTATTCACATAAGGTTTCACGAAGAATAGATTTTGGTACTTAAGAAACAAGTTATCCATGGTTGATAACCATATACAATTTGAGCGAGTCTATTAGCGTGAGATCCATATTCACGCATGAGGGTCCAGATCCAAATCACTTCAAATCCAGATCACCCAACATTCATCTTGTGTTCATGTCTAATGTGATTGTCTTGTTTCCTTAAATTCCCCTCATTAATCTCTTTTGTATTTTATGTAAATGAGGGTATTTTAGTCATGATGTATCTTAATTATAAAGTTAATATAGTTACAAGAGAAACATGATTTTCCTATAATGTGTGTTCAGCCCAAAACCCTATTGTCCTATTTTCTCTTCAGAAACCCTAAATCTAACAAGAACAAGCCCAAAACCCTATTGTCCATCATAGGCGTCTCCCCTGCTTGCCCTGTATTTCTTTATCTTGGACAATGCTGGTAATGGCCTAGTGTATTTCATAAGAAGCAGTGATAGTAGTCTGATGACCCAACCAGGGAAGACATGCTTTCAGCAATGGGTGGGTTTGTTTGATGTGTCGAGATTGTATTTCATGTATATAAGGCAACAAGGCTATGTGGCGTTGTCACAAATTTAAGTGATTTCGGCATTCCTGCCTCTAATGATAAGGGCCAATGTTTTGTTTTTCCTTTCCTTGAATTGTGTTTCAGTCCCTTCAGCAGGAAAATGCAGGAAATTTTGTTGGATGATGTCCTTCCATATGTTACTTGACAAAGCAATCAGGTTCCCTGCCAAAGGAGGTTTAAAGACGTTGGCCAATTTATTGATGCAATAAGGCAACTTATTACCCGATGCCATAAACTTCTGCAAATCTTTGATGTTTAAGGCAGCACCAAAAGGTTGGCCATGCATTCCCTCATTAAAGATCTCTTCATTACAGCTAGGAAAGAATTTAGGGGATTATAGAGCCAAAGCCTTCAAGCAGATGGCAGTGTCCATAATCCGAGGATTTTCATTACCCGGTAATGTCTTAGAAGTCAGTAGCATTTTGGGATCAGAAGAAGATCCGATTTCTATTTAATTAAAAGTCATTTTCATAAAAAAAAAGCTTATAATTCCTTCACTGTATCTCATTGTGTTGTCAAAACTGGTTGTGGGCTTTTCCTTTCATTCATGTCACATGCATGTTAGTCACAACTCTAAATGAGTATAAGCGTCAATAGCCATAATATGTTAGTCGTTGCAGCTATATACTTGTACAACACCATTGGCACGGTGTTCATCTAACACACCAGCACTACTTACTGCAAGCATTACATTCCAATCACGTTTGCACTTCCAGACTCACTTTCCTGTACGCGCTGCAATGCATGCTCCATTCCTCACCAACCCTCTTCATTTCACCACCGCCATCATTTTGCAGAAAATCACCCACTCCTTTGTGCATCCACCTCCACCTGCAAAAGGCACTGTTCACAACAGTTCCTCCAGGTACATTCCAGCTAAACCTCACCCCCCCTCCTATACACCTGCTAATACATCCAGCTTCAACACCTTAACCCTCTCATTACAAGCAACATCCTCATGCTTACTACCTAATACCTTCCTGTATTTTGCATTCATTCCACCAAATTTACCTAAACAATAATCACACTATACTCTTCATATTTACCCGCTACATCACTTACCTACCACCGTCAACCTCACAGCAAGCTTGGTTGGCTGTACCTGTTAAGTATACTGCTATTCACACCCATTCACTTCAGCAACATACCTCTGCAGCATACTCACTTGTATGCTGTATATCACCATTCAGTGTATGTGATCCCTCTCAAAGTACCATCACTACATTCAGTATATGTGATCCCTCTCAAAGTACCATCACTACCTAATATCCTTCTTCACTAAAAACTCACTGCCACCACTTGCTCCTTTCCTACCACTTACACTCACCTCATTACTAAATGTACTTCATGTCATTTTCTGTATCACTGCCATATATCTTACATGGATCTACAAAGATGTTTTCTGAATATTGTGCCCATAGTGTGTCACGTGTCACTCTCCGTATCATTACATTATTATAATTTCACCTTCAAATACATGCATTTGCACAACTTCTCACGGGTAAATTCTCATTAACCTAATATACCAATTTCCCATGTACATAGACATTTCATCACTTGCATCCATATATATATATATATATATATATATATATATATATATATATATATATATATATATATATATATATATATGCAATATGAGATTTCTTCCACATGCATCTTTGTATATACTAACCCCTTTTTGCAGGGAATGTATGGACAATGTTATTCCTTTTCTCTGCATAGAAATTGTAATTTCAACTTCAGAATTGTAATAGCTAGATTATAATGAGAAATTTACATTCCTTGCACCAGATTAGAATGTATGAGCATGTATATATCTCAGAAGTTGCTTGTTTAATCTCATTTTATCTTTTATTTCAAAAATTCATGAATGAAAACACGAATGGCACGTGCACCATTTTAATAAGAGGTGATTAAATCCTAAGTTGATGATTCACATCAATGATCATAGTCAGGATGTGAACAAAACTTAGGATTTTCATCTCTTATGGAATAACACTAGATCCACACTGGGTCTCTTTTAAAAAAAAAATCATCATATTTTCAAATATTTTTTTCTTTTATTAGGGTTTAACTTAAGATTAACTGAAGATATATATCAATGGCCATAGTCGGGATATATTGAGAGTTAATTTCATTTTAAACTCTATAAAGGCACCAAAAGTGTATTTTATTCTTCACTTGAATTTAAATATGATTACTATATAATACATTTAATGACCATAGTCAGGGATGCATTATATCTTCAATCTTATTTCAATTTATTTAAAGAATGAAATGTGATTTTCAAATCCAAATTCAAAATTCTTTGATTCATTCATCATTTAGGATAGAATTGCATCATATTTTTAAAATTCTTTTTCAAAATCCAAGTGATTTTGAGATAATTCTTCAAATGTCTTTTTCATCTCTCAAATCAATCTTTAAATCTTACTCAAATTCATCCTTCTATCTTATTTCAACAAATTCAAACTTCAATTTGACTTTGAAATTCATTTATATATTCAAAATTCAATTTCTAATTCAAATCAAATTTCAAAGTTCAAATCAATTTTGAAATTTCAAATTCATTTCCAGGATTCAAATTCAAATTCAATTTAGCATTTTAAATCAAATTTCAAAGTTCAATTTAAACTTTGAAATTTCTGATTCATCTTCTGATTTCAAAACTCAAGCTTTAAATCATGTTTATCATTTATTTTTCATTGAGTCTTGATTCTCAAATTCAAAATCAAAGTTTTGATATTGATTCTGAATCTCAAAATTTGATTTTTCCTAAGTTTTAAATTCAAATCGAGATTTCCAAATCCAATCTCCATCTTGGATTCCAGATTTCGGATTCAACTCTATTTTTGGATTCCAAACTTCGAATCCAATTCCATTTAGGATTCTAGATTTTGGATTCAACTCCATTTTTGGATTCCAGACTTCGGATCCAAATTCCATTTAGAATTCAGACTTTAGATTCAAATTCCATCTTGGATTCCATATTTCAAATATAATTCCACTCTCAATTCCAGATTTCAAATCCAATTCTATCTTGAATTTTAGATTTCAAAACCAATTCCATTTTCAAATCCTATCTAGACTTCTTAAATTCAATTCTATTTTCAAATTCCATTTGGATTTCTTAAATCCAAAATTCCATCCTGATTTCGAACTTTAAATCTGGAATTCAATTCCATTTCAAATTCCATCTCCACTTCAAAATCCAGATTCAAAATTCAAATTCAAAGTCCATTTTGACTTTGAAACTTCATTTTTTCTATCTCAGCTTCAAATCATCATTTCTCTTCATTCTTTTTAATTCAAGATTTATTTTTCCAAAACTCTGATTATTTCAAAACTTAGAACTTCAAATACCTTTTTCAGATCTATCGCAAGTTCTAAGTTAGATTCAACTTTCAAAAACTATTTCTTCACTCCATTATCAAATTCATCTCAGAATCACTTGGAAAATCCCAAATTTCCAAAAATACTTTCTCAAAAGCATACATCCTTGGATTTGCATTTGCACAAGCATGATTCTTTGTGCATTTTAGACTTAGAATAAATTCTTAGATAATATTTCAGCAAAGCAAAAGGCATAAATTCGATCCTTGGTTCGATTACCCCTGGTAAAGGCGCCAGGAACGGTCGAACCTCATACCAATGAGCAAATCCCTTCTCTCAATTTTTCTGCAAATTTCTAAAATAGAGGCGAGTAATTTTTAAATATTTTTCAAAATTAAGGTCAGGTGAGACCTTTGCAAAAGAGTTCCTCTCTCTCTTCTTTTCTTTTCTCTTCTCTCTTCTTTTTCTTTCTTTTATTTTCCCTTCAAAAAGGGAAATAGAGGTTAGAAAGGAAAAGAGAAGGAAGTGAGAGAAACCAAAAAGGAAAAATTTTGCAATGATCACAGTTTTGGCGACCGTGATGGGACTCATCTTCGTCCGGTCCAGTTTTTTTTGCCTTTTGCTTTGCTTTGATATTATCTAAGTCTTTATTCTACAAAAGTCAGTTTCATTTCCATATTCCTTTCCTCATTCAATTCATTTTGATATATCTTCGTCCCATCCAGGTTAAGGGCTAAACCTGAATCATTCCAAAAAGTTGATCCTTTCTCACCCATGAGACTTAATCAAAATTCTTATCTTCCATCATTTCGGGACCTTTACCCCAAGTCCCATCACGATTTCCTCATTTTTGTTATCCAACTATATCATTATTCGAGGATTTTGTCTCCCCAAAGCCATTCAGGATAAGGTATTAAGCCTGAGAAGCCATGTTTTCAAAAAATTCTTCCACACCCAGTTCAGATCTGCTGACTGGGGCATTTTCAAAATTTGGAATGTTATCTTTGCCACTAAGCTCGGCTTTTCAACCGGCTTAGTAGCAAAGAGGGGCATCTGTGAACACCTCAAATTTTTCAAAGTTTGGTAAAAATGTCCTTTTTGCCCCTGACCCAATTTTCTGAGAAAATCAAAGCAATTTCAAAGCTAAAATTCAATTATTCTTCAGATTGTCTGGATTGAATTCCATGTTGATATATTCAAACTTGATTCCAGATCTGGACTCAGTGTTTAAAATCCAAATCTGAGCCCGTTATCCAAATTTTCAAATTAAAATTTCAAAATACCAAAAGTAATTTTTGAAAAGCTCAGACAGTCCATCTGGTATCCTGTTGGATCCACAACCCTGTATTTCTCAATTCGAGGTTTTAAACCTCGGATATTTCCTAAAAATCCGGATATAAACCCATTTTCTGAAGAAATTTCCCCAAAATGGCCTTGAATTCTCAGAAAAACTCTCTTTTGTAAATATTTCTCAAAAATACAAAAAAAAATAGTTTTAAATCTTTACTTCCTCGTAAATCTTAGGATTTTATTCTAAAAATACAAAAAACATGGGAAAATAACACAAAAAAATAAAAAAAAATTGGAAAAATTACGAGAAAACAAATGAGTTTAAGCTTTTTAAAGTTAATTTTGCTAAAAAACTCATTTTAAAACCCCTTTTATGAAAATTCTTTTTTGAAGGAGCCGCTTTTTTTGGAAAAATCAGAAAATTTTACAAATAAAGCTTCGCACGCAAGCTTTTTCCAAAACTCTCTCTCTCTCTCTCTCTCTCTCTCTCTCTCTCTCTCTCTCTCTCTCTCTCTCTCTCTCTCTCTCTCTCTCCTTCTCGGCTTCCCTTCACAAACCTCCTGAAACCCTCACACATTCTCCCATCACGCGTATTGTCCCTCCATCTCCGAACCCCCTTCCTCCGCCATCGATGCCCAAAGACCGCCTCTCACCCCCACACCCCTCTTTCACAAAGGTTTGTTTTCTCTTTCCTCAACTCCTCTGATCCGTCTTCATCTTCTCCTTCACGCTTCTTCCCTTCATCCTTCTCTAGTCCTGCTCTCCCTCGCCCAAAGAAAATCGCTCAATCGTCCCCTGCAATAATCAAGTAAGCAAATCTCTCTTAGCAGGAGATTTCCGGCATAGGAAAAGAGAGCTTTACGCTTTCATTTAGAACCTCTACAGCATCTCTGTAAGTTTTTACCCTCTCTTTTCTATCTGTAACTCTAATTTTTCTTGCGTTTTCTTGTTGATCGTTTCATTATCGCACCATGGATAGGGTTCGAAACGCTCATAGCTATTTCGGCCCATCTCTGTGCTACAACAAACAGAACATATACGTTCCTACATTTCTTTTATTTTTCCCTTTTGCCATTTGTTTCCGAAATTCTTGTTTCTAATATCTTCTTATGCTGTAATATGTTAGATCCAGTAATGCCTTCATCAATTTCTTTTTTTTTTTAGTTTCTGTTGATTTTGTTCGTTTTTTTTTTCCTTTGTATTTGTGACGCATTCCATTGGCAGGTTCTTACTTACACTTAGTTCACAGCATTTCATTTAGTGCGTTATTTCATTCACTTGTCGATCCAGCATCTCTCTATTGATTTCGTTTCAGTTAATTTCCTGTTTCGATAGAGCTTAGTGACATTTTGTTCACCCGGTTTTCATTCATTTCAATTGCAAAACATCACATCTTTGTTCCCGTATCACCTATACATTTTGATTTCCTTATCATACACAGGCATTCACATATCATCATCTTTCTCCCTTCTTCACTTTGTTTGAGTTTCTTTGATTTCGGCATAATCGGGTTTATGTTAATGAATCCTCCCTTATACATCCTGCCTCTGCTTTCTTCTGTAATGGTTTCTATTCCGTGCGTTCTCATTCATGACCTATCGATCTGAATGGTCGAGAGGGTCTAAGATTTCTTGTCTATTTGTATTTGTTTTATGAACATTGAGGTACATTTGATTTGATCTACTGGTTTGAGCATTTGGCCATTTATCATGGTCATCATGGGTTGTTACTGTCAATTATTTATTCACTTGCAAATTAATGGTTGTGAGAGTTCCATTGGTTGTTACTGATCCATCTGCTTGCATTGTTCACTTATCAATTAATTGTTAAAACCGTTTGCCCCCTTTGTTGACCACCCGTTATTTAGACTCATCGATCTCCTTGTGGGGGTTCACGTATTTGGTCTATCAACAGAGGTTTGAATCCACAGATTCACTTGTTGGCTTATACATTTGATGTGTTAATAATCGTTTAAATATGTTAGTTTAACTGCTAGGTTCATGTATTTGGTTTGATAATTTTTGTGTGAATCCATTAATTTGTGCACTTCAATTATATTGTATAGTTCGCCGATTATTTGTTTAGATCACGGAGTCTCACTCTGTCACTTCCATTGGCATTTTTCCCTGCAATGTGATAATCGTTTGCATCATAGCTACTTCCTCCTCTTAATTGCTTATCTCATTATCTGGTATGCTCATTTGTGTTGGCTCATCGATAGTTCCAGGAAGCATAGTCCATCATTTTGTATGGTAGCAGAGCGTCTTGATAACTGGCTACTTAGTGCTATATCAGATTTTGTGTGTTATGATCCTTTTCATAGCTGTGGGTTATCAAAGTTTGTTAGGGTGCTTAGTCCAAATGTACCTGTGGTATTTCCCTTGCTACTTGTCATTCCTTGCGTTGGTGGTGATCGTAACGTGGCCATGTCATATGAAGCCTGGTGTAGAAGCCACGACATTTGTATTTATAAACAGTGGAGGGATTTGCAAAGGAAGGAGCAGCTCCTTTATTGGTTATTTTTAGGCAGGGTCATTGGAAGCTGTGAGGCTGTCCTTCCTTCTGAAGCAAGGTCTACATCTGCTCACAAAAGGAAAACGAAGGGGCAGTGTCTTCTGTTATGTTAGCTTTCAAATGGCTAAACCTATGGTTTAATGCTGCTAAAGTCCACCTTGCTGGGATCGACAAAGCCAGTAGGCAGAAGTTGGCGTTCAACAAAGTCAATTGGTTGAGGTGAACTGTGATGCAGGACTAAATTGTGGCACGATTTAGCTAGCAAGTGGCCCATTTGCTGCTGTTGTGTGTTACCTACTTGTGAATGGATTCATAGTGTAATGGCATTGATTCATCGTCATATTGTCACACCTCACTATGCATCTCCTTTTTGATACAGTGCATTATCGAGCTCTGCATATTGCCCATCTCTCTTAACACTGCAATACTGCACATCTTGTGGCACTTACCTATCACCACCAATTATACATATTTTGTACATTCAGGTGCAACAGCGGTCGTCTGCACTTTATTTTGCCTAAATCACTTCGTTATCTCCTCCTATGACTTCATTCATATCTATGCACAACCCATATCCAGTTCCAAACACTTGCAGGTTATTTCTTTTGGTGTACATCTTAGCAATACAAAAGTTTGAACGCTGGATTCTTTTCCTTGAACAAGTGGGCATGAATTCAGGGATATACAACATATCAGCACAGAAGTTCCGTGACAAAGCTGCTGATGAGCAACTCCCCAAGGGATAGCCGTTGATGTAATACTTACAGATTGGTTCAAAATTCTGGGATCTTACTTTAATAGGGTCTTCCGTTGAACTTAACCGATACTGACAAAGAAGTAAAAGGACGTATAACCTTCAGTGTTGTGTGATTTGGAGTAACAATCACAGAGGGACTAAGCTGCAAGTCAGGCTACTGCAAATCAGGTAAGGGTTTCTCATCCCCTATGATATCTCACAAGCATTCAGCATCAGAGGTCATCAATGCTAGTATCTCACTTGTGCCATTTGTATGATTTACTATGATTTCTGCAGAATTGCTATTTGCTTACATGCCATAAAAACTGTTTATTCTATCTATATTTAGCATGGTTTGTTTGGGAAACAATTCATTCTATACATTGTTATTATGATTCATTGTAGCTTGCCATTATTTTACGATTGAAACCATGGTGTTCTTAAAGCTGAAAAGCTCTCTGGCTTCATTTGTCTGCAAAGTCTTAGTCATTGGAGCTCAGGTTCTCCACCTGACGTTTTGAAGCATAGTATCTAGTTTCACCCTGTCTTGAGGGTGTCGATGCAAGGGAATAAGCTCAGCCGATGAAGTCAGACCTGTTTTAAACCTGTCCGAATTGTTCCGTTAAGTGGTAGGCCCATACTGAGCATTGATGAGGAATTTTCAAGTGATATAGGTTTGGTGACGAGTCTACGAGAAGTCATGATTAAAAGAGTGTGTTACAGAAATTGATCAAGCATCAAAAGGAATTTGTAAGCAGTTTGTTTGCCGAGAATAACCACAGAGTCTTGTGGCAGATATTTCTGTAACGGCGGGGGTAAAAGACTGAATTAGCTCAAAGATGATAGGTATCCAGTTTTATGATTTACGAAAGCCTGGGTCCTGTGTACATCGATCCCTTTGCATCTCATATCGTGCTAACGTCTCTCGGATATCATGGCACCTTCCAACTATATCCACTTCATCAGCCATCACACTAGGCTAACACAACAAATAAACTTGTATCTTACTGTACAACAATATTCTTTTCTGATTTTCTTAATGTTTTCTCTTGTCAATAGCTATGGAGTACCCAGGGATGGCATAGCAAAAAGCGATACACCCAGCAGTCTAACTCCAATGGAACCCAAAAACAGGTTGCCTAGATAGGGAACCTAGCTGGAGTTGCCAGAGTTGTTTGCTAGCTGAGCTAAAACATAAGGTAGATATAATCGCTGCACAAAGTTGGTTTTTATCTTTTCATTTTTGTTAAATTTTCACTGAGTACATTTGCTTTATTGACTAAACTGATTTTTGTATCTCTTAAATGTTGTAATTATCATTTTCTTACTCATTACTCATTCATCTCCTATGCTCGGTAAATGTCTATGTTCATTGTTTATCACCTGTGCACTATATGTTATCCACCTATACACATCATCACCCACAGTAGCATAACTATAAATATAGCAATATGAATGTCTACTGTCATCCGTTAGTCATTGTGCCCACTGATTTCACAATAACAGTGCTTCAGCCACTGACAATAGCCATGAAATACTTACTATTACAGCACCTCCAATTTTTTGAATCCGATGCTGTCTATGGAGGGGATTCACACGGAACACAACCTCAATGTTCCAACATCAGAGAGCGATAAGATTTCTGACAGGATTTTCTTTAAGACACAGTTCCAGCCTTTTAGTCACAGGAAATCAGTGTTCATCCTATCATCTGTGGTGATGATTGCCTTAGCTCCAATACCAGCCCCCGGGTTTATGGCTGGCCTGTTTTCAAATCTCACATAAATAAGCATCCATCTAATCTGGTCCGCATTTGTATGATCACCTGTATGAGATAATTCAATCCTTGTTTTCACTAATTTATTCATATTTCAGTTTTCACTTATTCCACACCAGCCTTCTCCACTCACTTGCACATATCCCTGCTATAATCCTTGATTCAGCTGAATCTATCACTCAAGGTGTTGGAGTTTTTATCAACTATATTGTTGTTGAGATTGATCAACTGATCTTCTGTGAGATATCTTCAAGTTATTGAAATCGGTTTACTATGAAATCAGAGTAAGGTCTGATTGGAAATCATTGGCTGATTTTTACTTCAATTCATATGCTGCTTGCATTCTCTGTGTGGATATAATGGCTGAGCCCACTGACTGGACTCATCTATTACGTGAATTCTCTGTAGGTATGTCTATTGAACTCATTCATTGCGTTTATCTCAACATGTGACAATATCTCATCTGCATATTCATTTCATAATATTTGAACATAGGTGTTTTTCCTGATTAGGTTCTGTAATTGCATCCATTGTCTTCAACCTTTTATTATAAATTTTTCTTCTTTTGTTTTATTGTTGTTGTTAACCCATTGGACATCATATTCTTGATTTGCCATATTCATGGCACTGTGTTAGTTAACCCTGCACATATATTCCACCTGTTATAATCACATTGCTACAGCTACCTTTAACTTCCAGCATAATACTTCTTCTACCCACTTACACAGCAGCCCACAATGCTGTTGCTCCCCTCATTACAACACCTCCAGCATCTATGTAACTTCAATACAAGATGTTTAGCCCATATCAGATAGTTTAGGACATATTTACAAATTTCAATATCTATTTCAGTTACCTTAAGGCATTACACCCATTCTCATATGTAAATTAACTTGAACATATCACTCTAACATAGCTTGCATCATGTATCTTGTATTTTCCGTAGGGTAAGATATATACCTAATCGCTTCAGAAATAATCTCTTAGGTCTAGATATGTTGTCATGTAAATTGTTCTTCATATGCTTTTGGTATAATCAAGTGTTTTGCAGGAAATACATAGAAATTACTCTTTTCTTGTAACCTTAAATCAATTTCAAGTTTGCAATGGCTAAACATCAATGAGAATTCTATATTCTGGCATTAGATTAGAATAGATGAGCATGTATATCTTCTAGAAGTGCCTATTTCATGTCATTTCTCACTTTATCTCAAAAATTTCACGAATGGAAACACGAATGGCACATGCACCATTCTTAAGAGGTAATTAATCCTAAATTGATGATTTACATTAATGGTCATAGTCAGGATGTAAACAAAATTTAGGATTTTCATCTTTTATGGAATAACATTGGATCTCTTTTCATCATATTTTTAAATATTTTCTTCTTTTATCATAGTTTAACTTAAAATTAACTCAAAATATATATCAATGGCCATAGTCAGGATATATTGAGAATTAATTTCATTCTAAACTCTATAAAAGCACCAAAATGTGTTTCATTCTTCACCTGAATTTAAATATAGATTATTATGTAATACATTCAATGACCATAGTCAGGAATGTATTATATTTTCAATCTTATTTTAATTTACTTAAAGAATGAAATATGCTTTTCAAATCCAATTTCAAATTCTTTAAATTCATTCATCATTTAGGATAGAATTGCATCATATTTTCAAAATTCTTTTTCAAAACTCCAAGTGATTTTGAACATCTTTCTTCAAGTTTCTATTTCAAAATCAAATTCTATCTCATTTCAAGATTCAAAATTCAATTTCAAAGTACAATTTGACTTTGAAATTTCAAATCCGTTTTATATTCAAATTTCCAATTCAATCAAAATTCAAAGTTCAAAGTTCAGATTAACTTTAAAATTTCTAATTCATCTTCTGATTCAAAATCAAGTTTATTTTCTTATCTTCAAATTCAAAATCAAAGTTTGAGATTGATTCTGAATCTCAAAACTTGACTCTTCCTAAATTTTAAATTCAATCTGGGTTTTTAAAAACCCAAATCCATCTTCAAAAGTCCCATTTGGACTTTCAAAATCCAAATCCAAAGTTAGAACACAATCCCCACTTGGATCCAGATTTCCAAGTGCAAACTCCACTCTTGGATCTCAGTCTTCAGATCCAAAATCCATTTTAGGATCCAGAATCCAACTTCACCTTGGATCTCAAACTTCAAATCCAAAATCCATTTTAGGATCCAGAATCCGATTCCATCTTGGATCTCAGACTTTAGATCCAAATTCCATTTTAGGATCCAAAATTCAATTCCCTCTTGGATCTCAGACTTTAGATCCAAATTCCATTCTAAATTTTGGATCCAATTCCATCTTGGATCTCAGACTTTGGATTCAAATTCCATCTTGAATTCCAGATTTCAAAATCCAAGTTTATCTTGATTCCCAAACTTTCAAAAACCAATTCCATTTCTCAATTCTATTTTGATTTCTCAGATCTCATTCTGATTTCAAAGCTTCAAATATAGAATTCAATTTCATTCCAAATATTCATTCCCTCTCCTAGATTCAAATTCAAAGTCCATTTATGACTTTGAAACTTTTTTTCTTCTCCTTTTATCTCAAACTTCAAGAATTATTCTTTTTAAAGTCAAAGATTTATTCTCAAAACTCTGATTATGTCAAAGGCTTAGAACTTCAAATCTCAAGTTCTAAGTTAGAAACCATTTTTTCACTCTATTATCAAATTCATCTCAGAAACACTTGGAGATTTCCAAATCATTTTTTTGAAAAGAGCATACATCCTTGCATTGCACAAGCATGATTCTTTGTGCATTTAGACTTAGGATAAATTCTTAGATAATCTTTTAGCAAAGCAAAGAGGCATAAATTCGACCCTTGGTTTGATTACCCCGGGTAAAGGCTCCAGGAACGGTTGAACCTCGTACCAACGAGCAAATCCCGTCTCCCAGTTTTCCCGCAAGTATTTCAAAACGGAGGTGAGTTATTTTCTTAAATATCTTCAAAATTAAGGTCAAGTGAGACCCCACAAAAGAGTTCCTCTTTCTCTTCTTCTCCTTTTCTCTTCTCTCTTCTTTTCTGTCTTTTATTTTCTCCTTTCAAAAAGGAGGAAATAGGGATTAGAAAGGAAAAGAGAAGGAAGAGAGAGAAATACCAAGAGAGGAAAATTTTTGCGATGATCACACACATGATATTGTATCAGATAATGGCAGCCACTTCAAGAATGAGAAGTTGAAGACCTTTTGTTCAAAATTTAGGATTCATCATCATTTCTCAACTCCATATTATCCTCAAGGAATGGTCAGGCAGAGGCCACCAACAAGATTTTGATCCGCATTCTGAAGAGAACGGTAGAAACGGGCTTTGATTGGCACTAGAAGATGCACAATGCACTTTGGGCATACCGAACCACCATTCGGACTCCGACCAATGCTACGCCTTCAGAGTTTGTCTATGGACCGAGGTAGTATTACCTCTCCACGTTCAGAATACCGCATTCAAATTTGTGTCGCTCATTGAACTCCCGCTTGATCTGTATCAGTAGCAGAGATTGGTACAACTAGATCTGCTAGACGAGAAGAGACTAAAGGCAGCAGAACATGCTCAAGCTTATTGTCAAAGGATAGCTAGGCATTATGCCAAGTCAGTTATTGAGAGGAAATTCTGAGTTAATGATCTGGTGCTCAGATCGATAACTCATCTCAAGCATCGACCACGGGGCAAGTGGTCACCCAATTGGGAAGGCTCTTATGTGGTTAAAGAAGCATTGCCTCGCAATTCCTATCGTTTGATCAACGCAGATGGGGTGGAACTGCCAGATCCAATCAACGCTCTCCACTTGAAGAGATTTTTAAAATGTTTATTCTAGCCTTTCGTTCTCTTCAAAGAGCCTTTCAATAAAATAATGATCTTCTATCAATTCCCATATTCTTCTCTATGATACTTGGGCATTTTTATTTTTTATTTTTATACCTCTATCTTTCTTTCATCATGTGCAGGCAGGATCAGACAAACTCTTTGCTTCAATCTTGTCAAATTTTTATTAAATCTTTGATCAATCTTTATTTTAGCAATTTTATTCAGTTTTATCAAATTTTGTTAATTTTTCATCAATTTTATTAAATTTTATCAAATCCATATTCTCTAACCCTTTCAGGTTAAGGGATAAACCTGATGCCCCTTTTCAATGAGATACTCCTTTGTTCTTCTTCCCTCTCAGGTTAAGGGATAAACCTGAACCTCGTCCTACGAGGTCCTTTTCTTTTATAACAGAGGATAATCCTGAAGTCTTTTATCATCAATTTTTCCTCAAATTTCTGCCAATTTCTACCAATCCTTTTCAATTTTTATTGTCAATTTTATCAACTTTATTGATTCTTTCCTTTTATCAATTCTTTTTATCCTTTATCAATCTCTATCAATTTTTTTCGATTTTGTCGAATTCTCTTCAGGATAAGGGATAATCCTGAAAACCATCATAAATAAAATTCAAATCTTAGGCCACCTTGGGTCGAGGATCTCGAATAAGTTTCTTATCTTCGCCATGATCGTCAGAATCTATTCATGCCTTTTGTCAATCCTTCCAGAATCCGACTCCCGGGTTGGAATTATTTCCTTCCCATCTGAGTTCTGACTCATGTTTTTGTTTTTCATTTTTATTTTTACTTTAAAGATCCGGGTTCTGACTCGGGTTTTTCCTTTTTATCTTTCATTTGAAGTTTTGGGTTCTGACTCAGACTTCCTATTGGATTCAGCTCTCGTGTTGGAACCAATCGTTCCTTTGAAGATTCAAGTTTTTAAACTCGGGTTTTTCATTTTATCTTTATTTTCAAAATCTGGGTTCCGACTCGGGTTTTTTCTTTTTATCTTTCATTTGAAGTTCTGGGTTCTGACTCGAACTTTCTATTGGATTCAACGCTCATGTTGGAATCAATCGTTCCTTTGAAGATTCGAGTTTTCAAACTTGGGTTTTCCATTTTATCTTTATTTTCGAAATTCGGGTTCCGACTCGGGTTTTTCCTTTTTATCTTTCATTTGAAGTTCTGGGTTCCGACTCAGACTTCCTATTGGATTCAATGCTCGTGTGGGAACCAATTGTTCCTTTGAGATTCAAGTTTTCAAACTCGGGTTTTCCATTTTATCTTTATTTTCAAGATCAGGGTTCCAACTCGAGTTTTCCCTTTATCTTCCATTTTTGCGATTTCGAGTTCCGACTCAGATTTCCCCTTTTTCCAATGCTCGTATTGGACCAAAGTGTTCCTTTAAAAAATTTGAGTTCTAGACTCAGATTAATTTCCCCTTCAGGATAAGGGATAATCCTGAAACATCGACTATCATTCTCACTCAATTCTCAAGTATCTTAGAATGTCGGTCTCCTTTTCAACTCTCCATTGAAAAATTCAATGCTCGTACTGGTGCGTTTTCAAAATTCAGTGCTCGTACTGGTGCATTTTTAAAATCTAGTGCTCGTACTGGTGTGTTTTTCAAAACCCAGTGCTTGTATTGGTGCATCTTTGAGAAAACCAGTGCTCGTACTGGTGCATTTTTAAAATTCAGTGCTCGTACCGGTGCATTTTGAAAACCCAATGCTCGTACTTATGCTTTTTCAAAACCCAATGCTCGTACTGGTGTATTTCCAAAAACCCAGTGCTCGTACTGGTACATTTTGAAAACTCAGTGCTCGTACTAGTGCGCTTTTAAAATCCAGTGCTCGTACTGGTGCATTTTTAAAAAAACCCAATACTCATACTAGTGCATTTTCAAAAACCCAGCGCTCGTACTGGTGCACTTTTAAAATCCAGTGCTTATACTGGTATATCTAGCGCTCGTGCTAGTGTCTGGCTGACTGATCAGTTAGCCCCTCTGTTATCATCACAAAAATTTTCCCTCCCTCTGCAAGGGAGAGAAACGATTCTGTGAGTCAAACTCGACCAAAGTTTTGAAAATGGTTTTGAAAATCACTCGCCTCCGTTTTGAAATTTTGCAGGAAAATTCCATGGAATGGGATCCGCCTGTCAGTACGAGGTTCGACCATTTCTAGCGCCTTTACCAGGGGTAATCGAACCAAGGATCAAATGTGTGCTTTGACTTGACTCAAATATCTAAATCATGCTCTATTTTCCTAGAATGCACAGAGAATCAAGCATGTGCTATAGAATTTTGAAAATATGCAAGTTTTGAAAGAATGATGTTTGCTTGGAAAATTAAAATGTACTTGGAAAATGATTAGAAAAGTGCTTGAAATTGGAATTCCTGGAAAAATCATTGAACTTCATTAGAAATCAGAAATTTGCATTGGAAAATGAATTCTCAAGAAAACTTCAACTCTGGGAAAATCGATTTTGAGCTTTTGGATTGCTTTTCTGAGGAAATTGATTTCTAAAATGCATTTGAGAATTCTGAGAAAATCAGGAGCTTCATTGGAAAATTATTTTTTTTAAATGGAAAATGGATTCTTAGAAAAATGGGAACTCTGAGAAAATCGATTTTTTAGATTGGAAAATGAAATTTAGAATGTGGAAATCTTGGAAAATCTTGATTTGAACTTGGAAAATACTTTGAAATCTCATTTGAAAATTCAGAGTTTTGAGAAAATCGAATCCTGAGAAAGACGTGGGAAATTTTGAGAAACTCGATTTATCTGTAATTGAAATTGGAGAATGAATTTGAAAATAATGCAATTTGAATGATATGAATGAATTTGAAAGAGAATTCTTTGAGGAATTGATAAATCCTTTTGAGTTTTTGAGAAATGCAGTGCATTTTTGAAGTTAGCCTAAGAGTGTAGGCTGAATGTGGCTAATACGAAGATCATAAATCTTGGTTTTCTTCGTATTCTGACTATGACAATAAATACGAATCCCACCAAGTTTAAAAACTTCATAAGAGCTTGTGCACGTGCCATTCGTGTCAATCATAGTGATTTTGGAAAATGTGCATATGCATCATACATCAGATATTGAATTTTGCAGAAATTAAACTATATGCAATGCAATCCTATTCTAAGCAGAAAATGTAACTTTTATTCCAAATATTACATCTTTACATTGGATAAAAATAAAAGAATTAAAGCTAAGTCTTCTTCTTGAATGTTCCTGCAAAACTAGAAAATAATGTTAGCACAAAAATGTAGGTTTTTCTGAATTTATCCAAAAAATATTGGAAATTATCAGATATTATTCAGATATAAACCAAAATTAATACCCCCTTGATATAAACATGAGAAATAAGGAATAAATTTCAAAAATAAACTTGGAAATTTGAAATTGGGGTCAAAATGACCAAAATGCCCTTAATAGCCTTGAAATCAGGGTTTTTTTGAAAGAATTTTTGTAAAATTTTAAAATTTGAAAATCAAATGAAATAAATCAAACACAATATAATGAATATGATGATATGCATGAAAATTTATGAAAATTAGAAATTGTAATTTCGAAATTTAGGTCAAAATGACCAAAATACCCCTGATAACAAGATTATGGCCTTGAAACCAGGGTTTTCTGAAATAAATTTTACAAAAATGAGAAATGTGAAATGCAAATGATATTGAAATTAATCCTAATATGACATGACATGTTTATTTACATGATAAAAACCCTAAAATGGCAAAAATATCACAAATTATCAAATTTAACTTAATTTTCGCCTGATTTTCGTTTTTGAATTTAAAAATAAACTAACATACAAAGCAAATGAACTTGAATTTGAGCCAAATTTGGCATGGACACCTACACTAACCCTAGGAACAGAATAGAATCCGAAAATATATATTTTTGGTATTTTTAAATATGAAAATTCAAATAAAGACCATAAATTTTATGATTTTTGCCTAAAATGCTAACTCTAAATTGGATTTCGGATATCAAACTTCCATAAAAATTTCTCAAATTTTATGGGGTGATAGAGGACAGTTAGGCAAAGATTTGTGCCTTTTATAGATTCTGGTTTTGACCTATGGTCGGATCTGGACAACTCTGGCAAGTGGGATCGGAATCAGGCGACTTTAGGATTTAGGGCAGACAGACAGGTTTCGGGAGATATTAAGGAAAAAATAGTAGACAGATGGAAAAATAGTTGTAATTGTGAGAAAATGTCCCTGACAAACAGAGAAAGATTTCATTTTTTTATAGAATTGGGATTCGAGTTACGATTTGGATGAGCACACTGTTATCAGAGACCTGGATCTCTGGATTTTTTTAGCATGAGAATCTGTTAGATAGAAAAAATAATTTTGCGAAAAATATTTGAACAATCTCAAAAATTCCCAAATTTTGGAAAATGACATAATAATGGGTTAGGAACAACTTTCATGTTAAACGTTTTTGCATTCAAACTACGGGTTGAGCGGACACAACACATTAGGATTGGTCTATACCCTGACAAGGAAAAATCAAGGCTTTCCCAGGGGTCTGGGAAAATCAATTTTTAACAGAGGTCAAATCTGCTTATAAAAATCTCAAAATTTTCAGACAATTAGTAGATTCCACCATGAATCTACTATGATTTTTTAGGGGGAGACTAGGATCTCCCACGGGGGTGATTTCTGGTCCTAAAGTTTGCTAAAATGGATTTGGGATTTTTTGGAGAACAGAAAACCCGATTTAGGATTTGATTTTCTAAATGGAATTACAAAACCCGATTTGATTTGAGTTTTTTTGCAGAGAATCAGAGATACATAGATGCATTTAATATAAAAAAAATAAGAATTTATAGATGATAAATTATACATGAAATGACATCTGGACTACATGCCTAGAATCAAACCTATAGATTATTAAATACGCATTAACAAAATCAATGAAACATGCATAAAACAATAAAATAAAACAGATGCAACGCCTAAAAATGTATTATCTACATGAAAATAAACATAAAATGAAATAAAAATTCAAAGATATGATGCTTATTTAATATTGGCTATAGGTGAGGGATCTGATCCATCCGTCGGACGGATCACCTCTTTCATAGCCTTGAGATATTCCTTTTGACCATATAAATCCAATTTCAAAACTGAATTTGCAATAGAATCATAAAGATTGTAGAGGTAAGGGTTTTTATCTTGGGAATGGGCTTTACTTTGATCGGTTGAAAGAGAAGACGACAGGTGTGGCTGCACCAAGGCTAAAGATGATGGCAATGAAGGTATATTGCCTTGATTGAGAAGAGCTTGGAAGGAGTGGCAGCTGCTGCAACTGTTGGAGGTTGGCTACTTGGAAGTGGCTGGAGGTGCACTTGGAAGTGGTGGCGCTGGCTGAAGATGCTACTTCAAGGCTGCCATTGTAGTGATGGACTTGTTGTGGTGGTTGCACCAACTTGAGGACACTGCAGTGGCTGGTAGATGCTGCCAAGGAGGTGGTTGGAAGAAGATAGCTATGGAGGTCAAGGGATGAAAGGGAGAAGGATGCAAGGATGAGGGAGATAAGGCTGGAGCAAGGGGAAGATGGGAGAGAGAAAGACTTGTGTGTTTTGTGAAAGGGAGAGAGAGAAGAGACCCAAGGCAACCATGTAGTATGGAGTTTTTTTTTTTTAACAAAAGGAAAACTTAGGTCTTTAATGAGAGTGGACTTAGGGTTTTTAGGGGGATAATGAAAAAGGGGGGAATGCGTTTACTTGAAATGGGCTGGACAATAGCGAAAGGAAGGAAGGAAAGGGAAGAAGGAAAGAAAGGGAAGAAGAAGAAAGGAAAGAAAGAAGAAGAAGAAAAGGAAGAAAAAGAAAAATAAAAGGAAAGAAAGGAAGAAGAAGAAGGAAAGAAAAGGGGAGAAAGAATAAGGAAAGAAAGGAAGGGAGAGGGGGCTGGAGGTTTGGGCGACCACCTTGTGGGTCCCACCTCTCTAAAACACAAAATAAATAAATAAATAAATAAAATAAAAACAAACAAATAAAAAAAAATTGAAAGGAAATAAAAGAAACATTTTTTTTTAATAAAAGGGAAATGTAAATGAATAAGTCATCTCAGAGTGGGCTTATTTTTCAAATTTGAAATTCGTTTTGAGAATCTTAGGGGTAGAATAGTCTTTTTAGAAAAATTCCAGGACAAAACGAGCTATTTTTGGCAGTTTTTGAAATGAGCTCAGATTTTGAAGTTCAATACCCCGTTGCGAAGCAAATCCAGTGTAGAATTTGAAAAATTGAGTTTGAAAGAAATCTAAATTATTTTTCTTGAGAAAATATTTCTAAATTTAGAATCCTGGGGGTAAAAATGTTAATTTTAGAAACCGAGGGTTTGAAATTGATTTCTGAAAACTTTTAAAACCCAATCTGGATTGAAATTTATAAAACTGGAGTTCTGGACTTCAAAAATGGAATGAAATGTAATGAAATGTTAAAAAAATGATATGAAATGATATGCAAAATGCTAACCCTGAATGAAGAATTTTGGATGTTAGACCCCGATTGGTAGTTGTTCAAGTTTAAAAAGTGTTAAAATTGATAAAATTTGCAAAATGATTCAAGAAATGGTTTTCAGACTCTATCGAGCTAGAGTGACACTGAAGATTGGGGTGCGAGCTGGATTGAACTAAAATGAATTGGATTGAGCTGGGTTTTAGAGTTTCAGAACTCGACTGAACTGACAAGACACTGACTGAACTGACCTTTCCGACTAAATTTTTAAGAAAAGATGTCATTTTTAGAGAAATGGTACGGAATGGTCACTGAAGTGAAGTGAATTACGAATCTGAGCTGAGTTTGAGTAGAGATAAAGATTGGTAGTACTAAAATGAACTAAAATTGAAGCTCGAACACTAGCTCAATTGACTGGATTCAGCTTAATTTCAGCTGAATGAGCTAAAATGGGCTCCTAGACACTTGGAAATGGTTTTGAATAGAAACTGGAGTGCTTGAACTTCTGGTGAGCTCAGGCTAGACTCAGAGGAGTATGACTGACTGTGAATGACTGACTCAGAGACAATTGGCTTAGATTTGAGTGAGAAATGAGCTCATTTTTAAAGAAATGATCACATTTTGGCAGAAATGGTAAGAAATGAAAATGGTCTGTTCATTGTGAGCTCGGATGAGCTTGAAATGACTGATATTCAAACTGTTCTGAACTGACCAATGAGCTTGGTTGACTTTGACTGACTGGGGTCCGGGACATCCTAAAGGTAAAATGGTAATTTTCCTAGTGAAAAAGAGTAAAGTGGTGATTTTCTTAAGCTGACTCGGGGTTTGACTCCTACACTGACCTAACAGGGTTGACACTGCACGAGGAGGATTGTTTGAGAATGAATGAGAAAAATTTGGGGTGTTTACAGATGCCCCTCTTTGCTACTAAGCCGGCTTGAGGACGAGCTTAGTGGCAAAGAAAAACACACCAAATTTGGGCTACAATGATAGATATGAAATGGAGAATGAAGAAGAAAAATTTACTTCAAAGAAGTGAGATTCAGGTTTTGCCCTTAACCTGGATGGGACAAAAAATACTGCATGTAGAAACGAGGTTTAGGTTTAACCCTTAACCTGACTGGGGAATGAAATACCTCATCAAAATATGGCTCAGGTTTAACCCTTAACCTGATCGTGAATGAAAACGATGGGATTCTCGAAAGAACAACCCATGATGGAACCTTCGGACTTCTGCACAATGAATCTGATAAAGGTTTTTGCAAAAGAATGAAATTGGGAGTCCCTAAAGCTTGAAAAGGGGTTTGATTTTGGGTGCCTCATTACTGAGACTAAATAACTTTTGAAATTGATGACCTTTTGCGAGAAAAAGATTGGTGGCTTAACCTCAAGCTGAAATTGGACTGTCTATGGTGGGACAGTGGAGACACAGGGAAGTGTGTGAATCTGAGAGCCCAGGCGCTCAGATTATAGCAACAGAATGGAAGGAATCTTGAAAACTCTCGTTATCAAGTCCTAAAAGGGATGACAAATGGTGTCAGGATGCGCCAAAGATGAACAACAAGCTCTCGCTTCACGCTAGGATAGCTAGAAAATATTGTCAAAATGTTAAAAATTATTGTTGATTTAAAATAATAAAAAATGATGCACATTGATGCGAAAATATTCCCTCTTTTCTACCTGAAGTATTACCTCCGGCTGGGCTTAACTTTGTAGAATCAAGATTTGAATTCAAATTGCTCGCAATTGACTTTCTTTCAAGGAAGCTATCAATTTCCTTGATATGAACAGAAAAGGGAGTATTCTTGATATTGTGAAAGCAATTGGTGAAAGAATACTGATAATAGAATTTCACAAAAGTTAAAGAAGATTCTTGGCAAATTCGGCAGTTTGATATCCTGGGATTCTTTTATCATGATTATCTTTCTGCACTTTCTTTTCTTTTTTTGTTTTTGGCAGAATTAGAGCTCTCTTGGGTTTTTCTTTTTCATGGGGGGATTACATCATCCTTCATTTTGGAGATGTCCTGACTTTTCTCTCTCTCTTTTTTTTTAGAAGGGTACGTCACGAACTCCTTCATCTTGGAGATGTCCTGACTTTTCTCTCTCTTTTTTTTTGGAAGGGTACGTCACAAACTCCTTCATCTCAGAGATGTTCTGATTCTTCTTTTCTCTCAGGGATTATATTGACGGTTATTGGCTCTTTGGTAGGAAATCTCTTGATGATAGCAGAAATTAAATATACTTTAGGGTTTGTCGAGAGGCTCATCGCAGTCGCATTCATCTTGATGGTGATCTGAACTTTCCCTGGAAGGATCCGTCACAAACTCCTTCATCTTGGAGATGATTCAAATCTTCTTTGGCCCCGGGGGTCTAACTCGCATGATTCGTCTTCATCTTGACAACAATTGAGAGATCCCTTTTGCAGATATTTAATTGTAGCTTAAATCATTGAGGAGATATGGAAATTGAATGGATTTTTCTGTATTACCTAGGATATTTTGGCTGCCTTATTTTCCAAGAATGATCTTTAAAAATGTGCCATTGACTGTGATCAATATCGATCACTTATGGCTTTGCAACAACATTGAATTTCCTTTGCTGGCTATATCGAGGATTTATTCTTCATTCTTTTGGTTGGCCAATTGAAAGATCTTGAATTTTGAATCCTTTTTTGCGAAAGCTTTATCCTTTCGGAAGTAATGCTGAAGGTATTCTGAGGTAATTCTTTTGTCCAATAAAGATTTTGAAATCAACAAATATTTAATGACAAATTGGCAAAATTTTCTTGAAATCCTTTGTGAAAACAAGCATTTGAAGCATGACTCAACGCATCCATGATAAAAATTCTCATCTCCTTTCCCCAAAGGAGAAGATTCAGAAATGGGAAATAGAAATTACTATTCTCTTCTCTGAAGAGGAGGTGTTTTCAAAACGAACTTTTGAAGAGAAATTAAGCTTTCGTCAAAACTTCCTAACAATAGGCTTCTCTTATGAAAATGGGGCCGGTAATGGTGAGGTTGGTGAATTGGTCATGAAGGAACAAGTCCATCACACTCTCCCTAAAAAGAGGGTACTTCATGATGAAATGGCCTAGTATGAAATTGGGGTTACAAGGAAAGCAAACTTCCGTCGAAGTTCTCCCTGAACTAAGGGTTCCTTGTGTGAAATTGGAAATTTGTTTTACAAATGGTTCACAAAGACACGAGTCCCTTCAAACTATCCCTAAAAAGAGGCTAAGTGAACAAAGGATAGCATGCAAAAAGAACAAGCTCCCTCGAACTCTTCTTGTAAAAAAGATCTCTCGCAAGAGAAAATGATTGAAATTGGTATTGAGTGACCAAAAAGGTTGAAATTGGAAATTAGAGATTGGAAATTTAGAAATTGGAAATTGGAAATTGGAAATTGGAAATTGGAAATTGGAAATTAGAAATTAGAAATTAGAAATTAGAAATTAGAAATTAGAAATTAGAAATTAGAAATTAGAAATTAGAAATTAGAAATTAGAAATTAGAAATTAGAAATTAGAAATTAGAAATTAGAAATTAGAAATTAGAAATTAGAAATTAGAAATTAGAAATTAGAAATTGAAATTTGAAAATTGAAATTTGAAAATTGAAAATTGAAAATTGGAAATTGGATGACCCGAAGGTCAAAACTGGAAGTCAAAAATTGGGTGACCCGGAGGTCAAAATTGGGAATTAGAATTAATATAAAGATTTAATTTGAAAGAATGACCAATACGCATAACCAATGCGAGGTTAGATTTTGTAAAAGGACCAATTTGAGGATTGGATTTGGGAAGGACTAGTGCTAAACCGGATTTAGAAGGACCAATTCAAAGATTAGTTTTTAGGAAGGACTAGTGCTAAACCGGGTTTGGAATAACCAATTCGAAGATTGGTTTTTGGGAAGAACCGATGCTAAATCGGGTTTTGGAAGGACCAATTCAAAGATTGGGTTTTGGGAAGGACCAGTGCTAAACCGGATTTGGAAGGACCAGGTGCTAAACTGGGTTTAGAAGGACCAATTCAAAGATTGGACTTTGGGAAGGACCGACGCTAAACCGGATTTGGAAGGGCTAGGTGCTAGACTGGGTTTAGAAGGACCAATTTAAAGATTGGACTTTGGGAAGGACCGATGCTAAACCGGATTTGGAAAGACCAGGTGCTAGACTGGGTTTAGAAGGACCAGGTGCTAAACTGGGTTTAGGAGAACCAATTCAAAGATTGGTTTTTGGGAAGGACCGATGCTAAACCGGGTTTTGGAAGGACCAGGTGCTAAACTGGGTTTAGAAGGACCAGGTGCTAAACTGGGTTTGGAAGGACCAGGTGCTAAACTGGGTTAGAAGGACCAGGTGCTAAACTGGGTTTAAAAGGACCAATTCAAAGATTGGACTTTGGGAAGGACCGATGCTAAATCGAGTTTTGAAAGGACCAGGTGCTAAACTGGATTTAGAAGGACCAGGTGCTAAACTGGGTTTAGAAAGACCAATTCAAAGATTGGACTTTGGGAAGGACCGATGCTAAATCGGGTTTTGGAAGGACCAGGTGCTAAACTGGGTTTGGAAGGACCAAGTGCTAAGCTGGATTTGGAAGGACCAGATGCTAAGATGGGTTTGGAAGGATCAGGTGCTAAGCTGGGTTTGAAAGGACCAGGTGCTAAACTGGGTTTAGAAGGACCAAGTGCTAAACTGGGTTTGGAAGGACCAGTGCTATGTTGGGTTTGGAAGGAAGATTCAAATCATAATTCAATTTTTCAAGGGAAAACTAAATGAATTGGGTTTTTTAAAGAAAATTCGAGTCAGAACTTAGATCTTCTCGACCAATTACTAAATTACAGAAAAGTTTGAGTAGAAACTCAAACTTCTAAAGGAAAGCTAAGCGAATCGGATTTGGAAGAAAATTCAAGTCAGAACTCCAATTTTCTAAACCGATTCTAACACTTGAATTAGATTTGAAAGAAAATTCAAGTCGGAACTCTAATTTTCTAGATCAATTCTAGATATTTGAATTGGATTTGGAAGAAAATTTGAGTCGAAACTCTAATTTTTTAGACCAATTCTAGACATTTGAATTGGATTTGAAAGAAAATTCGAGTCAAAACTCTAGTTTTCTAGACCAATTCTAGACATTTGAATTGGATTTGGAAGAAAATTTGAGTCAGAACTCTAATTTTCTAGACCAATTCTAGACATTTGAATTAGATTTGAAAGAAAATTCGAGTCGAAACTCTAATTTTCTAGACCAATTCTAGGATCTGAAGGAAGAAAAATTAGACCAATAGAAATTGGATTTAAGAGTTTCAACCAGTAAAACATGATTTAGAAAAATACCAGCATGAGTACTGGATTTTGAAAGAGTACCAGCACGAGCACTGGATTTTGAAAAATTATCAGCACGGATACTGGATTTTGAAAAATTTACCAGCACGAACATTAGTTTTTGGAAAATTACCAGTACAAACACTGGGTCTTGAAGAATTACGAGCACAGACACTGGGTTTTTGAAAATTACCAGCACGAACACTGGGTTTTGAAGAATTACCAGCACAAACACTGGTTTTTTAAAAATTACCAGCACGAACACTAGGTTTTGAAGAATTACCAGCATGAACACTGGTTTTTTGAAAATTACCAATTGATTTTGATAGAAGATTTTCAATCTTCACCCTCATGATGACTTGGACAACTGTTGGGGTCTCAGGATTTATCCCTTATCCTGAATGGGTAGCTCTGGTTTATCCCTTAACCTGAAGGGGAAATGAATTTGATACATATGGATGCAAATGAATGCGAATGAATGCATGCAAATGCAATGGAATGCAAAATGATGTAAATGGATGCACATGCATGCAAAATGAGAGATTTATTTGATCCTGCCTACATACAGGATGTTTTGAAGACAATTTTTAAAATAATGCCCCAGTATAATTGGGGAGTGAGAGGTTGGATGAAAGGATAAGTAATTGATATTTGAAGAATGCTTTCTGACTTTTGATTGATTTTGGAGGGACTTTGAAGAGGTCATTTCTTGTGAGAGATATCTTGCAAGAGAAACAAGGCAAATTGATGTTTTATTGATGTACTGGAAAAATAAACTGATAGAAGAATTGGGGCTACATCTTTTCAAAATGACAAGAGTAAGATGGAAAGGATGAGAGCACTAGTTTCATCATTCTTCTTTGTGTTCAGGTAAGATAGCTAATTGATTTTCTGACTCGGCTCTTACAAGCAATCCTTTGACGATGCAATCTTGCACGATGTTCTTGAAGTCAAAGCAATGTTCTATGTCATGCCCCAATGCTCAGTGATATTTGCAGAATTGGTCCATGAATCTTCCCATGATTGTGGGAGGATTTGTGACTCTCGAGAGCTTTACCAATTCTTTGGCCAACAAGGATTTCATCGAGAGACTGCTCAAGAGGAGTAAACTGGCGATCGTAACCCTAGTCGTCCTGCTTTATCTTTTCTTTCTGTTGACTCAATTTTTCACTCTGCTTTGAAGATTTCTCTTTCTGACTTATATGATTGCCTTTGTTATCTTTGCAATCATCACGATTGGCATTGACGAAGAAGGCGAAATTCGTCTTCTTTTTTTAATCTTGATTATTCCTGACGGGGGTGATGCCCTTGTAGAGGTCTTTGCTCATGAAGACCTTCTTGCCCTTGTCGCGAGCCTGCAGATCTCGAACTATCCTGACCATATCTCTGAATTGCAATTGGTTAGATTCATTGACAGATTGTTCTTTGAACTTATGGGCTGACCCCTGCCCCTGAGTAGATCTGTGGAGTACCTACTGAGTTTCAATTTCTTCATCTGTGTCTTCCACTGATTCTTCCTCATCAGTTGTATAAGCATTCTGAATAGGCTTCTTGGCTACCTTCAAAACTTTCTTGACCACCCGGCCTTTTGCCTTCTTCTTGACCTAGGTCTGCTCTATATTGGCTTCAGCTTGTTCTGCCAGCATCTTGGTCATCATCTTTTTAAACATGGCATACATCTGGGGATCGATTCCATCATCTGCTTGATGACCATGACTTTTGACTGATCGGGGTGAGTCCATTTCTTCTTCTGAAGCTGTTGAATATGCAATGCCTTCAACTGGTGCAGTTTTCTTTCCTGACCTCGTCTGAACCATTTAAATATCACGAATGCTCGCTTGGAAAAAGGGGCAAAGTTGATGGTTAGGCTTTTGAGAGAGATTTTTGATTAAAAGAAAATATTTGCTGAGAATTTTGGTAGACAATTGAAAGAATATCCCATCACTAGGGATTGAGTCGTCGTTGGGATTACGATAATTGCGTTGTCATTCCTTTACAAAGAAAATAAACAACTAAAAATTATGCCTTGTTACCTAGTGTGAACACCCCAAATTTTTTAAAGTTTTGTAAAAATGTCCTTTTTGCCCCTGACCCCATTTTTTGAGAAAATCAAAGCAATCTCAAAACTAAAATTCAATTATTCTTCAGATTTTTTGGATTGAATTTCATGTTGATATATTCAAACTTGATTCCGGATCCAGACCCAGTGTTTAAAGTCCAAATCTGAGCCTCGTTATCCAAATTTTTAAATTAAAACTTCAAAATACCAAAAATATTTTTTTTGAAAAGCTTAGACAGTCCATCTGGTATCTTGTTGGAACCACAACACTGTATTTCTCAATTCGAGGTTTTAAACCTCGAATATTTCCTAAAAATCCGGATATAAACCCATTTTCTGAAGAAATTTCCCCAAAATAGCCTTGAATTCTTATAAAAACTCTCTTTTGTAAATATTTTGCAAAAATACAAAAAAATAGTCTTAAAACTTTATTTTCTCGTAAATCTTAGGATTTTATTGTAAAAAACACAAAATATGAAAAAATAACACAAAAACAAAAAAAAAATGGAAAAATTATGAGAAAAACAAATGGTTTTAAGCTTTTTAAAGTTAATTTTGCTAAAAACTCATTTTAAACCATTTTATAAAAAGATTTTTTTAAAGGGACCTCCCTTTTGAAAAAAAGGAGAAAATTTACAATGGCTTGTTCACGCGCACTCCCCCCTCTCATTTTCTACCCTTCGATCTTCAACAGCCTTCTCGTTCTCCTCCATTCATCTTTAACTGACTTCCATTCTCGAACCTTTGTTCTCCTCCTTTAAGAAGAAGCACTCGGAGAACCCCTCGGCCATGACCCACCTTCACGCAACACTCTCTTCCTCTCGCATCCATCGCTTCAGATCGATCTTCCATCAACACCCAAGCCTCTTCTGAGGGGGACTGGACATCGAGTTTTCCATCTACAAATCTCTCTCTCTCCCTCTCTCAATCAGGTCCTTTCCCTCCTCTTCTTCTTCTTCCCCATCGGATAAAGAGTGTAAGAGGAAGATAGAAGGAAAGCCCCCTTTCTACTCCTACAAACGCAAAGTGATCAGGTAAGTCATCATCCACCGCTCCTCTGATTATTTCCCTTCATCGCAATTGCATTTAACAGCATCGTTTATTTCACTGCTCTTCCTTTTATTTTATTTTCTTCTTTCTTTTTCTTTCTCTATCCATTTCTGATTTCTTTTAAACTCTCTGGTTCATGCCCCATCAAAGCATCAGCGGTAGTATTGGTTTGCTTATAGCAAACCAATCTACCTGAATGCAACATTGACGGAATGTATTCCGACATTTTGGGTGTTTCCTTTTTTTTTCGATTATTAAATTTCAATGATTCTATATATTTCAATCATAGAGTAGATTGTGAGTCTAATCCTCAACCTATTATGGTCTCTTTTTCTTAGGTCTCTGTGGTTTTTAACTTCCTGCTCAATAATCGGTCTATCAATTACCCATGGATGGTCGGCTTCTCGATTGTTCTGATCATCTGCCGATTGGAGAATTGAGGACCAGCCAATCTTGACGGTTGCGATGATCTGGCTCTCCTGTCCAGCCATGAGAAACCCGTCCTTGCTTAAGTTTCTTGCCCTTCTGATAAGTCTGGTTGGATTTTTTATTCTGTTGTGGATAACTCACATTGGATTTGAAAAGAAGGTTTCTCATGGATTTCCCATACAGATATTTTAGTTCAATTCTCTCCTTCATAATCGTTGCAGAAACTAAGACTGCCTGTAATGGAGTGAGTGTCATTACAGTGTTCCATGCAATCTCATCCCATATGCATCATTTTTTTTCTTTTTCTTCTTTCTGCAAAACTGTGATTCAAGATCATCTTGTTCATTCGTGACATCCCAATTCCTGGAAAGATGATCGCAAGTACATATGCTAAATATTAATAGTATTTGGTGACATTCACATCATCTGATGGCATCTGTAGCATAATCTGATAGTATTTACAAGGGTACTTTTACAGTATTATATATGTCTTAGTTCTAAAAAAAAATCAAAGGGTCTCGTCCAGGGTATAGGTTTCATGTTTTTCAGTTATGAAGGGTCAATTGCATTAGATAGTCTCTCTGAGATTGTTCTCTATTTGGACTTTAAATCTATGATTCCTTATTTTAGTTCATGTTAAGCATTGGAGTGGTTACCAAGCCCCAGTACTCCAATAATCATCTGTCACCCCTTATGTTGTTGAAAATATCCCTGGCCTTAGCTACTCTGTACGAAAATTCATATAACCATCTGACCCTTCATTTGCAACATTGTATGATACTCTCAAATGAAAGCCTAGCTGGAGGACTAGCACAATACAGTAAGTATGCTTCTAGACTTAATGCATCTGTAAGCAAAATCTTCTCTACAGATGAAAGTTTACAGGTAACAAGCTGAAAGAACGTTATATAGAGTTAGACAAGCCTCTTTGGTGTAAGAAACACCTCTATAAAATCTTCTAAAAGTTCTGAGGTGGCTGGTGAGAACGATGGCATGACAGATTCTATCTCTAGGGAAGCTCCAAGAAGAGGGATATAATGATTCCTTTACAAGTGAATCCTAGCGTTGATATCAAATGCAATCCTTAAGGTTCTTCAGTTTGAGAAAGATGAGAGTAAAAAAAAAATCACCAAAATATGCTGGGTTAGGATAGCACTGGTCAAGATCCTTGTGTAAATTCGCTTAAATGGCTGCCTCCCACTTGTATCCCATACCTCAATTGCACTCAATGGCCCACCTGTTAGTCCCTGTGTAATCCAACATAATCCCAACTGCCTTCCACACTTAAAATTCTGCATCCACTTTGATAAAACCACATGCCAAACCAGGTCAATCCAATATCACACCTACCATTTCCATTTGCTGTCACCACATGACTCTATGTCATCACCAGATCCAAACCCTCCAACAATTTGAGAGAAGATCAGAACAAAGGTATACAGTAGAATCAAAGGTGGGATATTCGTCAGATATAGCTGGTACATTGGCATCTTTGTCCTGGTATTGCACAGGATCTATCAGCTTCAGAACTCTGTCAGAACCATTCAAGCTGGACTTGGTTTTTGATCTCTCCCTTGTTGCATTGATTGAGTGACAACATCTATAATTTTGGAGAGCTTCTTGCACATCCAATTATAAGAAAGTCTTCTTGGGACAAATATGGAGTGGCTCTACTACATCTCACAGGCGTTCGACATTGGTGATTTGGCTCGTTACCAAGAATTTTGTCGTGTCCATTCAGCTACTATTAATGTACAGCCTGCACTGGTAGAAAATAAAAAAAGAAGAAAAGGTTGCTTAAGGAAATTAACGTGCTTTGTCTAATGGAGATCATCTTCAGTCGTCCTTCAGGAGATAGAGCTATCTCCTTAAGTGTCATTGCTCAGTGAACTAGGCTTTCCATAGAAGTCGGGGAGTGCCTACTTATGAAGAGTTTATCTAATTGAAAGCATGGATCAGCAGGATGGTGGACCCTGAAAGCAAGGCCACCCACGTTTTGGAGAACATGGGTCCAGAAGCAGAAACATAATTGACCATGCTGAAGGAAGAGAAGGACTAGCAGGTGATTCTCAGGCAGCATCCACTGCAGACGCTGTTAGCAAATTACAAGTATTCAGCGAGAAGCCATAATCTGGATAGGTCAATGGCAAATGAGCATGAAGAATCCCCAGTGTTCCTATCATCTCCATCACTCCAAGTAAGCTCCCAAACATGATCCAATGTGTTTTCCATTATCTCATTATGGTATAATCTGTAACAAGAGATGACGGAGAATTATGTACATATAATGGAAAAGTTAAGCAGAAGAGAGCAGATATTGATGCAGTGCGAGATCTTACTTGTTCTGAGCATGGATTGTGAAATCCTTGCTCAAGATTTTGATGAAGCTATGGTTCCCCTTTTCAAACTTTTATAATGCCGCCTGTTGAAGTATTTGTAAACAGGTTACAAAGTTTAAACACTGCCAGGAGACATGAACACAGCAGGGATGGTTGTTAATCCTGTAGAGATATTTTGTCATCTTATGATTGCCAGTCATAGTGCCCGAATGCTGGTATCTCCTCATTACTTCAAATTGGGATTGAAAATTTTGAAAGCTTTCATCTTTTGAAGCTTGCTAGATCATTCTGTTGGTCACATGATGATATAGAAGATGATCCTTTTAAATATGTGGATTCCATTCTAGTTAGTATTTCAAGGATTGAAACTGAAAGAAATTTGTTACTGGATCCCAAGAGGAGCGTTATGAGGAAAATCACTATATAGTTTGATTTGATAAGCTTGTTGAAGAGGTATTTCCAGAACCAAGTATACAATTGAGATTTGTGGGCAGTAAGGTCGTCTGGGTTATACAATTGTGATGCCCCAGAAGATGGTGCCAAAAGTGATCCTGGTTGAAACCTGTTAGAGGCATTATTAAGTTAGATATTGGCTCGCAAAATCAGGATTAACCCGATCACCAGCCAAAGTTTGTGCTGCTTATGTCTGTGCTTCATTTTCTATTCTCATACCTATTGTTTTCTGTACAATATCCCACTCACCATCATCCTTTCAATCTTCACAGTCCACCTTATAGATACCTATAGACCCCTGTGTGATCATCGCAAAATTTTTCCTCTCTTGTGGTTTCTCTCTCTTCCTTCTCTTTTTTTTTCCTAACCTCTATTTTCCTTCTTTTTGAAGGGAGTAAAAGAAGAGAGAAGAGAAAAGAAAGAAGAGAAGAGAGAGAAGAACTCTTTTGCGGGGTCTCACTTGACCTTAATTTGAAAATATTTGAGAAAATAACTCACCTTCGTTTTTGAAATATTTGCGGGAAAATTGGGAGACGGGATTCGCTCGTCGGTACGAGGTTCGACCGTTCCTGGCACCTTTACTAGGGGTAATCAAACCAAGGGTCGAATTCATGCCTTTTTGCTTTGCTAAAAGATTATCTAAGAATTTATTCTAAGTCTAGATGCACAAAGAATCATGCTTGTGTAATGCAAGGATGTATGCTCTTTTTGAAAAAATGATTTGAAAATCTCCAAGTGATTTTTAGATGAATTTGATAATAGAGTAAAGAATCGGTTTCTAACTTAGAACTTGAGATTAAAAGTTCTAAGTCTTTGGAATAATCAGAGTTTAGGAAAATAAATCTGGACTTCGAAAGGAATGATTTTGAAGTTGAGATAAAAGGAGAAGAAAGGAAGTTTCAAAGTCATAAATGGACTTTGAATTAGAATTTTGAACCTGGATAAATGTTTGAAATGAAATTGAATTCTAGTTTTGAAATTTGAAATCAGAATGAGATTTGAGAAATCCAAATAGAATTGATAAATGAAATTGGTTTTTGGAATTTTGGGAATCAAGACAAACTTGGATTTTGAAATCTGGAATGAAATGGAATTGGATTTGAAAAGTTGAAATTGGGAATAGAATTTGATTTGAAATCTGGAATTCAAGATGGAATTTGAATCCAAAGTCTGGATCCTAAATAGAATTGAAATCCAAAAATGAAATAGAATTCTGGATTTAGAATCTTAAATGGGAATTGGATCTGAAATCTGAGATCCAAGATGGAATTGGATTATGGATCCTAAAGGGAATTTGGATCTGAAGTCTGAGATCCAAGATGGAATTGGATTCTGGATCCTATAATGGATTTTGGATCTAAAATCGGAGATCCAAGATGAAGTTGGATTCTGGATCCTAAATGGATTTTGGATCTGAAGTCTGAGATCCAAGATGAAGTTGGATTCTGGATCCTAAATGGAATTTTGATCTGAAGTCTAAGATCCAAGATGAAGTTGGATTCTGGATCCTAAATGGAATTTGGATCTGAAGTCTGAGATCCAAGATGAATTTGGATTCTGGATTCTAAATGGAATTTGGATTTGAAGTCTGAGATCCAAGATGAAGTTGGATTCTGGATCCTAAATGGAATTTGAATCCGAAGTCTGAGATCCAAGATGGAGTTGGATTCCGGATCCTAAAATGGATTGTGGATCTAAAATTTGAGATCCAAGTTGGGATTGGGTTCTAACTTCGGATTTTGATTTTGAAAGTCCAAATGGGACTTTTGAAGATGGATCTGGGTTTTGAAAACCCAGATTGAAGAAAAATAAACTTGATTCTGAATAAACTTTGATTTTGAAGATAAGAAAATAAACTTGATTCTGAATTTGAAATCCGAAGATGAATCAGAGGTTTCAAAGTTAAATTGAACTTTGAAAATGGAATTTTGAGATATTGAATTGAATTTGAATTCGAATCTTGAAAATGAATTTGTAATTTCAAAGTTGATTTGAGAATTGAATTTCGAAAATGAATTTCAAAGTCAAATTGGACTTTGAATTTGAAGCTGGAATTTAGAAAATGAATCAAGAATTTCAAAGTTAAATTGAACTTTGAATTTGATTGGAGTTTTGAATATCAAATGAATTAAAAGTCAAAATTGGACTTTGAAAATGAAACAAAATTGATGAATTGAAATAGAAATTGAAGAAAAGATATTCAAGATCACTTGGGTTTTGAAAAGAATTTTGAAAATATGATGCAGTTCTATCCTAAATGATGAATGAGTTTTAAAGAATTTAAAATTGAAAAAAAAATCATATTTCATTCTTTAAATGAATTAAAATAAGATTGAGAATATAATACACTCCTGACTATGGTCATTGAATGTATTATATAATAATCATATTTTAAATTCAAGTGAAGAATGAAACACATTTTGGTGCTTTTATAGAGTTTAAAATGAAATTAACTCTCAATATATCCTGACTATGGCCACTGATATATATACTGAATTAATTTTAAACTAAACTCTGATAAAAGAGAAAAATATTTAAAGAAAATATGATGAGTTTTGAAGAGGATCCAGTGTGAATTTAGTGTTATTTTATAAAAGATAAAAATCCTAAGTCTTGTTCACATCCTGACTATGGCAATTGATGCAAATCGTCAACTTAGGATTAATTACCTTTTATAAAATGGTGCACGTGCCATTCGTGGTTCACTATTGTGAGATTTTGGAAAATAAAGGCAAAAAGCATGAAAACAAGCCATTTATGATATTTACAATGCTTATCTATTCTATCTAAAAGCTGGAAATGTAAATTCTCATTAAGACCTAACTTATTACAACACTTAAAATTGAAAATACAACCCCTAGGTAATGACATTTTCCACATATTTCCTGCAAAATAAAGTTTATATGGCAAAACACAAAGTATGGAGAGAATTTCAGAAGTTACGATAGAACTAGAATGTATCAGATATTACATGAGTGTCAATGAGAAAACATCAAAAGAAATGTATATAGGATGTTTTATGATGATGAGACTATATATATATATATAGGTGTTGGAGCATATGTACAATGTATCATACTGCCAAGAAAGTGACTACTATCTCAGTGAATAGTATGTTGTGATAAAGGAAGTGCAAATGAATGCAGTGAGGTGCAGCAAGGTGAATGTGACTGTTGCAGGGAAGCAAGAAATATGGAAATATGTAGTGATACAGGGGGGGGGGAAATGTATAGAGAACAGCAAGTGGAGACAGTGAAGGGTTTGAAGTGCAGCAAAGTGCTATTGTAGATAAATGTGCTTTTACAATGGGTGCTGAGATAAGTGCCATGTGACTTACAACAAGTATATAGGTAATTGACTGGTTAATGCAGCATGCTGTGTTGAAATGGTGGTAAAAGATGATTGGCGTAAGTGTGAAGATATCAGGTACGTGCTGTGAAGAGAATGCCAACAGGTGCAAGTAATGCATAGGTAGGCTGAAGGGATGATATACTAAGGGTTATAATGCAAAGGTGTGGCCTGTGAGATTGAGCATATATACAGGGTATGTTGAATAATGTGCTGATAAGGTGACAGGTGAGTATAACCAGCAGACTGGTACAAGGGATTGTACAAGGTGGAGTTGTTGAGGTGTTTGGTGGGGGCATGAAGGAATTTGAGGTATTGAGAACACAGGTGCTGATGCAGTGAAGACAAATATAAATGTTAGAAAAAATGCTGACAACAAAGGTGTTGTGTTGTGAAGGTGGTAAAATAGAAGGCCAAAAACAGGAAAGTATTCACACAATCCTGTTATGATTTCATCTAAAAAAAAAAGGAAATTTTGACCGAGAGATGATGAGAACTGAGTTGTATTTTGTATGCATCAAAAGCAAGATAACAACTAAAGAAAATAAAAAAGAGGATGAAACATACGATATAGCAATACACATGATAGAAATTGAGAGCATGTCATATCTTATGAAGCGAGTTACCATGTTAAAGAAAAGATTGGGAGAAAGTGCAGAGTTTGGAGATTGGGCATACTATATAACATCTGATTTTCTTGGCACCAGTAAGAGACCCAACAACCCACTTATTGGATCTTCTTGTTCTTGAAGCACCCCATCCTTCTTGCCTTCAGCCCCTCTTCATAGAGACCTCAACCATGAGGTTTCCCAGCAGGTGATATTCCACAATCACTGCTTAAACTGGATTTGGCTGGTATTGCACCCTGTCTATGGTCTTTCATTGTCCAATAGTTGTAGCGAAGTGCAACTCTTACATGGACTTATCGTACATTTCAGTTAAAAATGGAAAACCCACCTTTGTGGGGACTCCTGGACATACCAGAGATACAAACGAAGCTTGCTTATTCACTACACAAATCTCCAATTTTGGAGGAGTCACACACCATAATTGTAGGACACTCTGGAGAATACCTTGATTCAGGGAGCAGGAGTATTCTACAAGATGAATTTATGAAGGAATAAAATGACAAGGCAGAACTCATGTAAGCTTTTGTAGGATCAACCGAAACTTGATCCACAATTCGTCCACATCCCGAAATGTAATCAACTGGAGATAAAATATCACTTTTTCCATGAAGGTCAGCAGTAGACAACATTGAACCACTACTACTGTTCTGACGTGGATCTCGTGATCCATATTCCAGCAAGTTAGCTGGTGAAGCATCCAGTTGTTTGTAGGAATCTTTTGACCTACTAGCCAATGTTGAATAAGATTGAGATTCCTTTTTTTTTTTGCTTATTAATACTAACTGGCGACTCCAAATCCTTAGACCAGCCTGATGGGTTCCCTTCCAAATCATCATGAAGATCAATTGCCTCCTCAAAAAAAAAAAACTGAAAGGAGCAAGTGGGTGATGATGTGGAATTCTCACTTGCAGGAACAGAACAACGCCTGGCAAGGCATTCATTAGGTTTTCCCTTTCTTTTTGGAATCACTTGTGTGTTCTTGGGGTTACCTGTGTTTTTTTTTTATGGGGGATACATAGCAAAAAAAATGCAGACAGGCTGACGATATGCAGTAAGATGAAATATAAAAGGCATTGTAATATATGAACAAATGTATGCAGAGGTAAAATTCCCACTACTACCAAATAAAATCAGAGAATCAGCATCAAGGCATAACGTTAATGGAAGGAGATACCAAGTGATCTTAACGATGTATATCAGATAAAAAAAAAACAAAAATAAAGAAGTGTTGAAACACATAGATTCCCCTGTCATGGCGCGTCTGTAACTCGATATTGCTATATGTAAATCGAGGTTACAGGACATGCGTTAATGGGGCGATGAATCCAGAAAACGCAAAAGAAAATCAGAAAAATTAGAGGAGAGGGGGAATGTTTACTAGATGGTCTGGTGTTGTGGTATTGCCTTGAATCTTCCGATGGATTGGGTAAAGTTAAGCAGAGATGTACTAGATAACACAACATAACACAACTAGAATGAATGAAATATGAATAGGATGCCATCTAATGTTATCAAAACAAGGAATCCAACATAAACAGAAAATCAGAGGGAACAGAAAATAAGGAAAGGAAACTGGATGTGAATGCAGGATCACACTAAACCAATTACTATTCAAATTACTTGTATTAAAGAAATTTTAAAAGAAACAAAAACAATTGTTGGAATCAGAGATTCCATTACTATAGCGACAGGTGGGTCGATCCTGCTATATGCAGGTCGATCCCACCATTCTTCCTTAAAAGGAAAGAAAGATGCAAAAATAACGAAACTGGAACAAAAAAATGTTGCGAAATAAGGGAGAATTTTACAGAGAATTAAAGAATGAAGATGGTAGTTCTTACCGTAGATGGGGTTGGCTTTGTTGCGGGGCCGGTCTTCCTTCAGTGATGCCAAGAAGGAGAAGAAAAGGGAAGAAGAAGAAGAGGGAAGGAGGAAATGTAGCTAAGCAGAACCAGAAGAGTGGATGGACAGATAATGGATGTTTCGAGAGTTACTATGTGAGAGTGGTTGATTCCAGAGAAAGATGGATGATATCTTCTTAAAGGGAAAGTGGAAAACTTGAGAAGGGAAGCAGTTGCAGATGGAAGGTGGAAAAGAGGAGGGATTGTTGGAGATGAACAATGGGTAGAAAATGAGAGGGAATGCGCGAGAGAGGAGAGCCTGCGACCGTTGCCATTTTTTCTTTTTTTTCAGAAGGGAGGTCCTTTTTAAGAAAATTTTTATAAAAATGGTTTAAAGTCAGTTTTTTAGCAAAAATTAACTTTTAAAAAGTTTTAAAACCATTTGTTTTTTTTTCTTGTAGTTTTTTCCCAATTTTTTTTGTTTTTGTGTTATTTTTCCATTTTTTTGTATTTTTGGAATAAAAATCTAAGATTTTACGAGAAAACAAAGATTAAACACTATGTTTTTGTATTTTTGCAAAATATTTACAAAAGAGAGTTTTTCTGAGAATTCAAGGCTATTTTGGGAAAATTTCTTCAGAAAATGGGTTTATATCTGGATTTTTCGACGTTTAAAACCTCGAATTGAGAAATACCGAGTTGTGGATCCAACAGGATGCTGGATGAACTGCCCGAGCCATTCAAAACCATTTTTTGGTATTTTTGTAATTTTAATTTGGAAATTGGACAACGAGGCTCAGATTTGGATTTAAAACACTAGGTTTGGATCTGGAATTGAATTTGAATATATCGATATGGAACTCAATCCAGAAAATCTGAAGAATGACTAAAATTTAGCTTTGGTTTTCTCAAAAGATGGAGTTAGGGGCAAAAAGGTCATTTTTACAAACCTTTGAAAAATTTGGGGTGTTCACAGATGCCCCTCTTTGCTATTAAGCCGGTTGAAAGCCGAGCTTAGTGGCAATGATAACACTCCAAATTTCAAAAATGCCCCAGTCAGCAGATCTGAACTGGGTGTGGAAGAATTATTTTGAAAATATAACTTTTCAGGCTTAAAAATCTTATCCTGAATGGTTTTGGGGAGACGAAATCCTCGAAAATGATATGATTGAACAGAAAATAAGGAAATCATGATGGAACTTTTGGGCGAAAATTCCGAAACGGTGGAATAAGAATTTTGATCAAGTCTCATGGGTGAGACAAGATACGCATTTTGGAATGATTCAGGTTTAACCCTTAACCTGGATGGGACAAAGATATATCAAAATGAATTGAATGAGGAAAGGAATATGATTATGCATGTAATTCACATCATGTTAGCTATTTATTCATGCATTTTGTGTTGAGTTTAAGGTTTAAAACCCATGTTTAGATGCATTTTGATATCAAGGGGTTGTGGTTCGAATTTCAAAAAAATTAGAGTTAAAATGAGAGAGTTATGGCTATTTTAGTGTTTGGGCATGAATTTCGAGGTGGATCGGATCCATATCCGGCCTAATTAGGCTGTTTTGGACCTTAGATCAACCTTTAGAAAGCCAAAATCCAACCCACACGCATATCCATACCCATTTAGAAAATATTTTCAGAAAACCCCTCAGAAAGTGGCGCAGAGTAAAATAATTTTTTATAACACTGTTTCTGAAAATTGTCAAAAGTATAAATATACTTTTTGCTCCAACCCTAGACGTTTTTGACTTTGGAATTGATGCCCCCCTTTGTGAATCTTGCTCCAGCCCTCTTCCAGCCTCCCATTTCACGCCATTTGCATTAAGATCAAGTTTTGCTTGAAAATCAAGCATTTCTTTATCTCTCTTCATCATCCCTTCCATTGCTTTATCTTCCTTGCTGGTATTAACCATTGTTTTACTGTGTTTTTGCAGATGTAGCAGAGGTGGAGAACACTTATCTTGCATGGAAGTGTGAGACACTCCAACAAGACGAACCGGCCCTACCTCCATCCGGTTTTCTAAGCCCTCCGATCGTGAATCAGCTCATTTCCCATCCTCGCTGGATCTTCAACGTGGTGCAGCTGCAAAACCCCTGCTCATGGTGATGTTCCAGCATCATTGAACAATCCGGGACACCAATCTAAAGTCATCTTCCACTCTCTTCTTCCCCACAATCGTCGGATCGCCCTGGAGGTAGGTCTTCTTCTTCTCTTTCTTCTAGTTAAGACCCAACGTGTGTGTATGTGTGTTTTTTAGTTTTTTATTTATGTGTGTGCTGTGTGTTTTGGTATTTTCAACCTTAGTGTAGCATTCGTGCAGAGACCAGCACATTTATTCTATTTTGTTTTGCGTTTTGAGGTGTTAGAGTCTTCATTTGCAATATTTTAGCCCCAACACGTGGAAATCGGCTAGATCTTGTTCTAGCCGATTTTGGTCTTTGGTTACCTTTGATTTTTTGTAATAATTCAACAGAAAAATATGTTTTAAACGTTAATGTTGATCCAGGTTGTCGTTGGATTTGTTTTGGGGTCTTGTTTGAGTCAAAACCCAAGAATCGACTAGATTCATCCTAGGCGATCTTGGTATTGCATCGTGTATGTGTGCTGCATTTTTTTTCTGCAAGTAAAATGTATGAATCATATTCTGTTCCAGTTGTTCTCAGTATGTTTTGATTAGATATTTTAAGTGGTGTTAGTTTAATTGTGATGTGTGATTGTTTTTTAACATTCATTGAGTCATAGCTCAATCGGCTAGATCTAGTCTAGTCGATTTTCTTGTTCTACATTTTCGTAAGTCTATATGTTGTTCAACAATAGTGTATGTTCCAATATTTAATTTGTTCAACAGAGTCCAGCAAACTAGTGGTGCTCGTATTGGGTCATTGGTCATAGAGTAGGATTGTCAAGTTCGATTGATTATTTAGTTAGGTCGTGTCTTGTTTGATGTATTTTTGTTGGTTTAGTTTGTTTAGTTTGATTTATTTTTGCTGTCATTCCAGTAGATAGTATTCCAACATTCTTTCAATATTAATTTAGTCAATTAGGTGGTTTGAATCTTCATTTGAGTGTGTTTTAAAGAAAAAAACTTAATAAATATTTTCTATCGATTTCCTTAGTGAGATAAAAAAAATCTTTTTTTTTAGGGTCTTCTTCTTCAGTTGGCCATCTGCCATTAGAGGTCCAGCTGAAGCTTGATTTTTAAATAGAAGGTTCTTAGAATTAGGTAAGTTCCTTAGAGTGTCCAGGTTCATTGGTGTAGCTTAGGAAACATTTTTGTGTATTAGGTAAGTTTGATTTTAGGAGTATGTCAATTAGTATGTCTGCAAATGTTTGTTTTGTAGTGTTAATCTTTTCCTTGCTGTAGGTAGATATTAGTTAATTGAATCAGAATAGCATAATTGAATTAGTTAGGTGTTACCATCTTTGGAAGGAGAGCAAAGAGGCAATTGGGGTGGGAAATGGTTTTTGGAAAGAGTGAAGCCATTCAAATTCATGGACCTCATTTTTGGAATGTTTTGAATATTTAATTCAGCCAAGAGAGATTTTGGAAGTTTTGCTTTTTAACCAAGCCAGCAAGAATCAAGCTTCTCAAGATTGGAAATAAATTTTAATTTCAAAATTCGTGTGCTAAAAGTGTTTACACGACTTTTGGAAATGATTTCATTGCTAGATAATTTTTGGAAAGTCCAAAACGAGTAAATTCTTGTTGGGTTGGACGGTTTTCTTACTTTCCAATTTGATTTACAAATCAATTAAGGAAAAGATCCTCTTGGGTGGACGATTTTTGTATGATCCAAGTTTTCCAAACATATCTTTGAGCATTTACTTATCATTGTCTAGCTTTCCATAGTAGCATAGTATAGATTTAGGATTAATTATTTTAGTTAATAGTGTATTAACCTTAGGTTAGTAATTAGGTTATTAATTAGGTAGGTCTTAATTATGATTTAATTTATTTAAATTAGGCGTGTAAGGTATAGAGAGTCATTATTTTGAATTGTCTTGGTTATAATTAATTAATTAGATTTTAATTTTTAAGTTCCTAATTTAGTCATTGTCTAACATAGTCAACTTAGTTGATCCATCTAGGTGGCGTGAACCTAGTCTTGGTCAAACCCTAAACCGCCACTCCATTAGTTCTTAGGGTCCTATTTGACTTGAATTTTAATTAACATTAGATAAGTGCATGTTTATTTCTTTAGTTTTTATTAGATCCTTTCATGTTTTATTGCAACATTTAACTTAGGTTATTGTGTTAGAGTGTAGTAGCTTATTCCTTTAGATAGCATATTCTTAATTGCGTCTTTAGTAAGTTACTTTACATTTGATGTGATAGTTAGATTAAAACTAATTGTGCATTGCATATTTGAGTTAATTTGCTGTGTAGTTAGTTAAGTGCATTCATTAGCTGTGTTTTAGTAGTCATTTAACAGCATTTAGGTTTGTGTTAGTGTTTGATTTACATTCATAGTGTTAAAGATAGACTTCCAAAGTGAATAGTGAATTGAACCTGAAAACTGGTTTTTGCCCTATCGCACACTCGTCATTTTATGTACAAAATTTTCGAGTTTTCTAAACATTCTTTTTTTATTATCTTTATCTGCGTGTTAACTGTCTGCAGACCAAATTTCAGCTCAATTAGAGTTGGTTTGGTCTGGTTTTTAAGCGTTTTGTGAAAACAACTTTTTCGGGTTTTCAAATTTCAGGACCTGCGATATCCAGATTTTCCCTGGTTTTGAAATGCTTATATCTGGAGTTTCAGATATTATTTTTCAATTTTGTAAAAACTGTCAGATTCTTGAATCTGTTGGTTATAGAATAGAACAAATTTTGGGAAATTTGAACTTCGTTTGCCCTATCAAATAGTCAGTTTACAAAAAGCTGTCAGAAGTCGTTTTTGCACTATTTAGGGGTAAGTTAGTCATTTCATTATTTTAGTCATTTTCGGTCAATTTTCATTGTTTTCTGCATTTTAGTTGCTGCATCTGCATCATTCAGCATAGTTAGACCTAGATTGCTTAATTTTATAATTATTTTATTTGTTATTTTAGTATTAATTAGGTTTTGCCTGTGTTAATTTATTCAGAATTAGGTTTAGCTTAAATTTTAGTTTACTTTCATTGAATTCTTTACTAACTTTGCATTTTCCTGTGTTATTAGGTTGAAAAGCATATTAAGAATTCCAAGAGATTCTTGTCCAAGTGTGAAAACTTGATAAGTGGCAAAAAGATAGAATTACCCTTGGCGTGCAACAGAAGATTGAAGTGTTTTTCTAGTTAGATTTAGTGTTAATTTGTAATTGTTATTAGCCTTGCATTTGTTGACTGGTATTTATTGATTAATAAATTGAATTTCTTGGAAATAATTAAATAATTATCTTTCCCTGTGGATTTGACCTGTGCTTACCACTTTTGTGGAAAGTCGGTTATTTACTTTTGGTTGACGATTTTACAAAGATTTTATTGAAAAATTATTTTTTAAAAAGAGCATTCACAAAAATTCAACCAAATTTTGGGGACGTTGCCGGGGAACGGCGAATTCATTCTTTTATTTCTTAGAGTTTAATTTATCAATCTGTGTTAGCTAGTTAGTTAATTAGTTGTTTTATTTTCTAGTTAGTAGGATTAGTAAGTGAATATAGGTTTAACATAGTTAGTACATATAGGTTTCACATACTGTTTTTTCTAGGATTCACTGAATTTTCATTCTACAAGGAGCAATTAGACAGGTGAGTTTTAGAGAACTTAGTTTGTGATTTCCTATATTTTTCCTTTTCAGTAAATTAGAATAGTTTATTTTGCTATTTCATTTACTTAGTTAGTTAGTCTGACATAATTAGTTTAGCATATTTGTTTATTAGTTGTCTTTATTTGTGTTATTTACATTTTAGTGATTAGATTAGTTTAGATTTAGATTTAGGTTGTTTGCTTACATCTGGTCTTAGTACCAGTGTATGCAGGGGCGGAGAGCTTTAGGAACCCCATTACATCCATTTGTTGACAACCCATAGAGAATTTTATATTCTCCTCGAAGTTCGACAACAATGGGTGATATGGATCCTCCGGCTCCAGCTCCAGTTCCTCCACACACTCTGAGGGAATACTTCATTCCCACAGACTATGTCCAGGCATCCTGTATTCGGAGACCCGATGTAGGAGCGCCTCATTATGAGATTAAGGCCAGCATTATTCAGATGCTTTCATCTTTCTATGGCCTTAGTCATGAGGATCCCTACAGGCACTTAGATGAATTCCTCGAAATCTGTTCTACTGTTAAGATACAGAGTTTCGACGATGATGCTTTGAGGTTGACCTTATTCTCATTTTCATTGAAGGACAAGGCCAAGTATTGACTAAAGTCCTTAGATTCAGTCGAGATAAGGTCATGGGATCAGCTATAGCAGGAGTTCCTTAGGAAGTACTTTCCCATCGGTAGGATGAACCAGTATCGGCGAGCCATCACTAGCTTCTCAGAGCTAGATGGTGAGCAGTTCCATGAGACCTGGGAGAGAATGAAGGATCTCCTTAGGAAGTGTCTCCATCATCAGGTGCCGAGATGGCAGCTGGTGCAGAGCTTTTACGATGGATTGTCTGACAGGAATCGTCAGATGATCGACTCTTCATGTGGTGGGACTTTCATGTTTAAGAGCAAGAATGAAGCATGGAGGTTGTTTGATACATTGGCAGATAATTTCTTCCACCATGCTTCTAGCTCTCATTCAGATAGAGCCACACCCAGTATTCAGAAGAAAGGGGGTGTCCTCGAGATTGGTCCATCTACTGCACTACAATGCAAGGTAGACATAATTGCTCAGAAGTTGGACCAGCTTCTCTCAGGACCATCCACTACTCAGCAGGTGTGCACTCTTTGTGCCAGCCCGGCACATGAGATTACTGAGTGCCCTTCGGTAGCTCAGTACTCTGAATTTGTTCAATAACAAGTTCAGGCAGCTCAGAGTTACGCCAGAGGTCTTCTTCTCTCAACAGAGAAGGGGAACACCCTATTTCACAGAGGTCTTCTTCTCTCAACAGAGAAGGACAACACCCTCTTTCTGAGAGGTCTACTTCTTTCAACAAAGAAGGAATACAGTGAATAACAAAAAAGATACAATACTTCCTATAGAACCTTCAGAATGATATGAATGCACGAATGAAGGATTCTCAGAATGTTCTGTTCTTTTCACTCAGACAATACTCTTTGTCAAAGAGTTATTCTTGACTTTTTTTCTTTCTTTCTTTTTTCTTTTCTTTTTCTTTTCTCTTACTTTTTCAAGGCTCTTTTTTAAATATCAAATAGGAATTTTTCTCGTTGTAAGCTCACATGTCTATGTCGTATATATTATTTGATTGTGTTTATATAGCCTTAAAAAAATAGTCGTTGGCTTTTTGAAATGATGGTCTTTTTGGGATGTGAGATGTCAAGTCATTTCAAACAACACTTTATGGTTTTACGAAAAAGTCTTCTTTCTAAAAAAGTAGTGTGTGGGGTACACTAGTCGTTGTAGTATTTTAAGTATGATATATTTTATGTAAAAAGTCTATTTCTCATAATAAATGACTTATAGTACATTGAACGTTGGATTATAAACTATCATGTAGTTTTGTCTTTGTTCACATTAATGATTTGTAGTACTTTAGTATTTTATTTAGAAATTGTCACTTCTTTACTTAAATGGGTGTAAGTACAATAAATGCTTTGAGTCCTTTAATTTGTAAATGGTCAAATCTCAAAATACTTTATGATGTGCTACTTAATGTCTATACAGAGAATGAAGACTTTAAGCAAGTCGACATTCTTGAGTGGGATTAAGATAGTCATTTCTAAACAAGTTTTTTGAGGAGGCATTTAATGCTTACAGAAAGAATGATGACTTTAAGTAAGTCGACATTCTTGAATGTGGATTTTAAAATAAATAAAGTCTTTTTCAAACACAATTGTCTTGTATATAAAATAATATTTGTTTTCTCAAATTTTCAATTCAAGATGAATGTTTGTGAAGTACACTAAATGCTTGAGTAATACTTATATTACAAAGTCATTTCTCAAATAAATGTTTGTGTATTATCTTTTCATAATTTGTCTTTTCTTATATAAATGTTTATGTATTATGAACCAAAATTTCTTACGTAAATATTTGTGTATTATGAACTAATGCATTTTGTCTTTTCTTACATAAATGCTTATGTATTATGAACCAATACATCTTTTCACATTTTGTCTTTTCTTACATAAATGCTTATGTATTATGAACCAATACATCTTTTCACATTTTGTATTTTCTTCATAAATGTTTATGTATTATGAACTAATACATCTTTTCACATTTTTGTCTTTTCTTACATAAATGCTTATGTATTATGAACCAATACATCTTTTCACATTTTGTCTTTTCATCATAAATGCTTATGTATTATGAACCAAAATTTCTTACGTAAATGTTTGTGTATTATGAATTAATTCATTTTGTCTTTTTCTTTTATATTTGAAATCATTAGATTTTATATCTTTTCAAGTTGTCTTTTTCATAAATGCATGTTAGAAGGTACAATTAATGCTTTTGAAATCATGAGCTATTATATCTTGTCAAAATGTCTTTTTCATAAATGCTTGTAAGAAAGTACAATTAATGCTTTTGAAATCATGAGCTATTATATCTTGTCAAAATGTTTTTTTCATAAATGCTTGTAGGAAGTACAATGATTTGTTTCAAAAAGGTGTTTTTGAAATGCTACAATATACATAACATATCCTTTTATGAAAGCTTAACTTTTTGTAAATAAATGGCTTGTGTGATTTCAAAGCATATAGTCTAATATGAAATATGCATGCTTCTGAAGGTTCTGTTATATATGACTCTAAAGAAGAAAAAAATATTCATCTTGAGGTAGCCGATCTTCTTGGATAATCTTTATGAATGTATGGCCCATCAAGCTTTTTCTTCAGAGTAGTATGATTGCATCAAATAGTTGCACTTGATCAAGTTGTCTTCACTCTTCTTAAGTGAAATAACCTTACATCAAATACTCATTAAATACATAGCACATCATATCCAGTCATAATATAACATATTCAGTTTCACATATGAAAGCATATCATATTTATCATATCTCATAAAAGCATATCATGTATTTATCATGTATCATATATATGCATCATGAAAGCATATCATATTTATCATGTATCATCAAAACATAGTTTCTCAACATTCTCCCCCTTTTTTATGATGACAATATATGCTCCCCTTGTCAATAAGCCATATATATTATGATGATTTAAATATGATATCAAAAATAAAAAATGCATAGAAATAGTAATCATAAAAAACAACAGAATTAACATAAAAAAGGTTGTGTATACTTCATGTGTATGAGATAAAGAGTTAAACGTTTTTCTCCTACATAGGAGAGGTAGGTTTTCTTTCCCTCTTTGTCATTGATAAAAGGGAGGGATCAGAGTCGAAGAGTTAATATTATAGACCAGGTTGAAGCAAGTTGAGAGTTGAAGACAAGAAGTCAAGAAATGGATTTCAAAAAATACATGGGGTGATCCATTGTTTTGAGACAGAGTAAAGAAGGAAGTGAGTTCAATTCATGTGAGAGAGATGAATAGAGATAAAGTCAAGCTGAAAAGACATAATGAGAAATTTTAAGTTGGGTGTATGAAGAGAGTGATGACAGACATGGATTTTCAAATAATACATGGATAGAGAAAAGGACAAAAATAATTAATGAGTGATATGAGATGAAAGAGATAAAGAAATGTCATGATTGCTTATTTAATATATAAATAGTTTTTATGGATAGACGCGAAAGGAAATATGTCATAGGGTGATCATATGATGTGTACTTTGAAAGATATGACATTTTTGAAAGAAAAGAATGACTTAAAAAATGTGTCATGATTAATGTGTTTTCATATTTGTAATTTTTATGAGTATACGTAAATATGAGAAGGACACACTTTGACTTTGAATAGTGGTAAGAGAGATGATGAGACAAAAAGAGAAAGAGTCAAAAATATATTCGAAAAAAATAAGAATTGATAAATGATAGATTAAAAAATAAGAATAGACATGGAGGAGTCGGATTCAAAAATCTAAAATATATAATAAAAATTGTATTCGAGAGATGAAATGAGGAGACAAAAGATATTCATGAGTGAAGAGTAATAATTGCTTATATAAGAAGTATTTTTATGGATATGCGTGGAAGGAGTAAGAGTAGACATAAAGAAAAGTGAGATGACATATATGGATTTTCGAGTAGGATAGGAATAAAAAAAACAAGAAAAATATCATGATTGATATGAGATGAAAGACATAAAATAAAGTTATGATTGACATGAATTAATGTTTATTTGATAAACATATTTTTAAAGAAACTCGATTGGAGGAAGTTCATAGTTTTTAGAGAATAAAGTTAAGTTTTAAACTAGTAAAGGAGTCAAAATCACGGATTGAAAAGAATGGAGGCTCAATTCGTATGAGAGAGAGAGAGAAGGATGGTACTAAAGGTACTAATGAAAAGAACATTTAATAATTAAAAGATAAGATGAAAGACAAGTTTGTCGAGAAGGAGTCTTTTTATGGATTTTTTTTTATAGAAAAGTGTGAAAGATGATAGGACAAAAAGTAGATTGTACTTTAAGAGATAGAAAAAAAATGACATAAAGTCTTTGTTTTTAAGGTAACATGTGATTTACGTGAATACATGAAGGACCTTTTTTTTTCTTTTTAACTTTGAAAAAGGCGGTGAATGGGATGAAGACAAAATAAGAAAGACAAACACTCGATTATGATAAAAAATAATTTGTAAATGAAACCAAGATTTGACATAAAGTGAATTTACCATTCAGCTTTGGTTAAGATGAATTTTGTCAAGTAAAGATTATATTTTAATATTTTATAAAGGTGAACTCGAGTAGACTCATTTTTCTATATTTTAATTAGTCATATGAATTAATTTTATAAATCACTTAATTTATATATTCCTAAATCTCTTCTAATTCTTACTAAGTCTTCATTTTTTAAAGGTTTAGTGAAAATGTCTGCTAATTGTTTATTAGTGGGTATAAATTCAAGTTTGATTATATTGTTTAGAACTTGTTCTCTTAAAAAGTGGTGTCTAATTTGAATGTGTTTAGTTCGAGTGTAAAATAGAAAAGGTTTAAGTCTCGTACCACACACGAGGTGCTTGTTTTAATCCATATAAAGCACATTTTAGTTTAAAAACATGATCAGGAAATTATTCATTTTTAAAACCTGGAGGTTGTTTTACATAAACTTGTTCATTTATAAAACCATTTAGAAAAGCACTTTTAACATTCATTTGATATAGTTTAAAATCCATATAGCTTGCATATACTAAAACATTCTTTCAAGTCTAGCAACAGGAGCAAATGTTTTATCAAAGTCAATACCTTCCTCCTGATTGTATCCTTGAGCCACTTGCCTTGCCTTGTTTCTTACAACATTACCTAATTCATCCAGCTTATTTCTGAAGATCCATCTTGTCCCAATGATTTGATGATCTTTTGGTTTTGGTACAAGATCTCACACATCATTTCTTTGGAACTGGTTAAGTTCTTCAGTCATTGCTAGCATCCAGAACTCGTCTATGATGGCTTCATCAATCTTTTTAGGTTCAAGTTAAGAAATAAAGGCCATATTTGCAATATGTTCCAACTGAGCTCTTGTTTGAATCGCCTTGGTCAGGATGATCTCTGATTTCAGCAAATGTTCTTTGAGGATCATCTTCATTGGGTTTAGCTGTGTTATCTAAGAAAAAATTTGTACTTTCAAGATCATCACTGTTAGTCTGCTTAAGAACAAATTGATCAATAGATCCATTAAAACTGACATGCATAGATTCTTCAATAGTATTAGTATTCTTATTGAAAACTCTGTATGCTTTACTATGACTTGAATATCCTAGAAATATGCCTTCAACTGATTTATCATCAAATTTATCAAGGCTATCTTTTGTATTCAGGATAAAGCATTTGCACCCAAAGACTTTAAAGTAGTCTATTCTTGAAGTTCTGTCATAGAATAATTCATAGGGAGCTTTATTCAACAAAGGTCTAATAAGTACTCTATTTGAAATATAGCATGCAGTATTAACAATTTCATCCAAAAAATATTTAGCAAGATTGTTATGTTGAAGCATAGTTCTAGCAGATTCTTGAAGGGTTCTATTCTTTCTTTCTACTACACCATTTTGATGTGCAGCTCTAGGAAAGGCAAAGTTATGAGAAATATCATGCAAGTTAAAAAAAGATCATTATCAAATTCTCCTCCATGGTCACTACGAATTTTAACAATTATAGAGGATTTTTTATTTTGTAATAAAATTTAAAATTCATAAAACGTATCACTTTTGTTTTTCAAAAATATTACCCAAGTGAATCTTGAGTAATTATCAACAATGATAAAAACATATTTATTATGATTAAGACTAGCTACCCTAGAAGGACCAAAACGATCCAGGTGGAGAAGCTCTAATGGTCTTTTACTTGACACAACATTCTTTGATTTGAAGGATGATTTTGACAATTTTCCTAATTGACAAGCATCACAAAAAATAGTCGCTTTTCTCAAATTGTCAATTCAAGATGAATGTTTGTGAAGTACACTAAATGCTTGAGTAATACTTATATTACAAATAGTCATTTCTCAAATAAATGTTTGTGTATTATCTTTTCATAAATTGTCTTTTCTTACATAAATGTTTATGTATTATGAACCAAAATTTCTTACGTAAATATTTGTGTATTATGAACTAATGCATTTTGTCTTTTCTTACATAAATGCTTATGTATTATGAACCAATACATCTTTTCACATTTTGTCTTTTCTTACATAAATGTTTATCTATTATGAACCAATACATCTTTTCACATTTTGTATTTTCTTCGTAAATGTTTATGTATTATGAACCAATACATCTTTTCACATTTTTGTCTTTTCTTACATAAATGCTTATGTATTATGAACCAATACATCTTTTCACATTTTGTCTTTTCTTCATAAATGCTTATGTATTATGAACAAAAATTTCTTACGTAAATGTTTGTATATTATGAATTAATTCATTTTGTCTTTTTCTTTCATATTTGAAATCATTAGCTTTTATATCTTTTCAAGTTGTCTTTTTCATAAATGCATGTTAGAAGGTACAATTAATGCTTTTGAAATCATGAGCTATTATATCTTGTCAAAATGTCTTTTTCATAAATGCTTGTAAGAAAGTACAATTAATGCTTTTGAAATCATGAGCTATTATATCTTGTCAAAATGTCTTTTTTATAAATGCTTGTAGAAAGTACAATGATTTGTTTCAAAAAGGTGTTTTTGAAATGCTACAATATACATAACGTATCCTTTTATGAAAGCTTAACTTTTTGTAAATAAATGGCTTGTATGATTTCAAAGTATATAGTCTAATATAAAATATGCATGCTTCTAAAGGTTCTGTTACATATGACTCTAAAGAAGAAAAAAATCTTCATCTTGAGGTAGCCGATCTTCTTGGATAATCTTTATGAATGTATGACCCATCAAGCTTTTTCTTCAGAGTAGTATGATTGCATCAAATAGTTGCACTTGTTCAAGTTGTCTTCACTCTTCTTAAGTGAAATAACCTTACATCAAATACTCATTAAATACATAGCACATCATATCCAGTCATAATATAACATATTCAGTTTCACATATGAAAGCATATCATATTTATCATATCTCATAAAAGCATATCATGTATTTATCATGTATCATATATATGCATCAGGAAAGCATATCATATTTATCATGTATCATCAAAACATAGTTTCTCAACAAATTTGATGAATGATTTGGCGGGCGATGTAGAAATGAGGTTCCTGAGGGGCTGAGCAAAGTGGTTCAAAATGATTTGTAAGGCGTGCTCCTCTGGGATGGGAACCTTCATTCTTTTACATGTGCTTCTCCACCTGTGGATGAATTCGCTGGCTTTTTCATTCTCATTCTGTTTTAAATTGTACAAATGGTTGAGGGTTGGTGAGGCTTCAACATTGAACATGAAGCGCTCAATGAACAAATTAACAACTTTATCGAACTCTCGTAGTTCGATAGGATTAATGTGGTCTGCATATCACCTGGCTGCTACACCCTCTAGGCTGCGAGGAAAGCAAATGAATAACGCCCAGTTGTCTTTCCTGAAACGGCCGCACTCAGCATATAAAGTGGCTAAATGAGCCTTAGGGTTGCTTGTTCCGTCGAACTTAAGGAACTTGCGAGGGAGATTCTCCAGATTGTCATCCCCATCCAGGCCATGGTGAAAATCCTCACTGGAGTAGGTCTGCTTGCCTTTGCTTTTGGCCTGGATATCTTTGATGGCCCGATTCATTTCTTTCATCTGTTCTTGCATAGGATCGTTAGTCGGAATGAGTTTGTTTATTGATTCGGGCTCTGCAGCAGTCTTTACAAACTGCGGCGAAGGATTTTGATGATAAACAAACTGCTCTTCCTCTTCTGATTCCTATTCAACTGATTCTATTTCTTCAGAAGTGGTGTCAGGCTAGACTTTCTTTCTGATGATCCTGACTGGTTTTTTCACAGCCTTCTTCTTTGGTTTGCTTTTCGGAGCAACCTCCTTCTGACTGGCCTCAGCCTGTTCTGACATCATTCTGGTCATTATTCTTTTGAACAGGTTGTATATGGCTGGATCTAAATCATCGTTTTGATTCTGATTTTGCCCTCTGACTGGTTTAGGAGAACTCGTTGCTTCGACTTTGTTGTCGCTGTGCTGAGGGGCAATCTCCTTTCTAGCTCTGGTCTGAACCATTTTGACAATGCCAAATGATTTCTGCAGAGGTAAAGGAATGGTTAGAGCTTAGAGGAATTTTTGAAAATGCGACCTTTTGAGAAAAAAAAAGATAGGAAAGAAGGAATTGATAGACAATTTAGACAAGTTATCTCATCACCAGGGATCGGGTCATCACAAATTTTGTGATAATTGTGTCACCATTTTCTGGTAACAAAATTGCGCCTTATGACCTAGGCGAGGTCGTCCATCCTGATAAGAGATAATCGAAGAAGAATATAAAAAAGGAGTCTCATCACCGGGGATGAGGTCGTCACGAGGATCGTGACAATATAAAACAAATTAAAATTTTGGCCATAAAGAGCTTTTTAGCAGAACAAAAAGTTGTATTTTTATTGATGATAAAATTTAAATACAAAGATGTGATCATCGCAAAAATTTTCCTATCCTCTTGTTGGTTTCTCTCTCTTCCTTCTCTTTCCCTTTTCTAACCTCTATTTTCCTCCTTTTTGAAGGGATAAAAATAAAAGAGAGAAAAGAGAGAGATAAGAGAAAAGAAAGAAAGAAAAGAAGGAGAGGAACTCTTTTGCGCGGTTTCACTTGACCTTGATTTAAAAAATGTTTAGAAATTTAACTCGCCTCTGTTTTAAAAATGCTGCGGGAAAAATGGAGAGACGGGATTCGCTCGTCGGTACGAGGCTCGACCGTTCCTGGCGCCTTTACCCTGGGTAATCGAACCAAGGATCGAATCTATGTCTTTTGCTTTGCCTAAATATAATCTAAGAATTTATTCTAACTCTAAATGCACAAAAAATCATGCTTGTGTAATGCAAGGATGTATGCTCTTTTCGAAAATTGATTTGGAAATTTTCAAGTATTCTGAGATGAACTTGGTAAAGGAGTGAAGAAAGGATTGAATCTAATTTAGAACTTGAGATAGATCAGAGAAGTTCTAAGTCTTTGAAGTAAATCAGGGTTGGAGAAATAAATCTTGACTTTGAGAAAGAATAATTTGGGGCTTTGAAATGAAAGGAAAATGGAGTTTCAAAGTTGGAAATGGACTTTGAATTTGATCTTGAATTTAGGAAAGGAAATGAATACTTGAGATGGGATTGAATTTTAGATTTTGAAGTTTGAAATTTAGAATGGATCTGAGAAAATCAAATGGTATTTAAGAATAGAAATGGATTTAAAAGATTCAGATTAGATCTGAAAATGGAATTAGAGTCTAGAATTGGAATTGGATTCCGGATCCTAAACAGAATGGGATCCAAGATTTGAAATCCAAGATGGACTTGGGTTCTGGATCCTAAAATGGAGTGGATCTGAAGTCTGAGATCCAAATGTAGAATTGGGTTATGGATCCTAAGATGGATTTGGATTTGAAGTCTAAGATCCAAAGTAGAGTTGGACTCTGGATCCTAAGATGGATTTGGATCTGAAGTCTGAGATCCAATGTAGAGTTGGGTTCTGGACCCTAAGATGGATTTGGATCTGAAGTCTGAGATCCAAGGTGAAATTGGATTCTGGATCCTATAAGGAAATTGGATCTGAAGTCTGAGATCCAAAAAATGGAATTGGATTCTGGATCCTAAAATGGATTTGGAGTTAAATTCAGAAGATGAATCAAGAATTTCTAAGTCTGATTTGAATTTGGGAAAAGGAATTTTAGAAATTGAATTTTGAATATACAGATGAATTTCAACGTCAAGTTAGACTTAGATTTTGAATTTGAAGTCTGAATTTGGAACTTTAGAAAATGAATCGAGAATCTCAAAGTTAAATTGAACTTTGAGTTTGATTGGAGTTTTGAATATAAAATGAATTTGGAATTTCAAAGTGAAATTGAACTTTGAAATCTGATTTGAATTTGAATATAAAATGAATTTGAAATCTCAAAGTTAAATTGAACTTTGAGATTGAAAATGAAATAGAATTTGAAAAATGAAAGGATGAATTGGATTTTTAATTGAAGATAGATTAAGGAAGATATTTACATCACTTGGAGTTTTTGAAAAGGGAATTTTGAAAATATGATGCAGTTCTATCCTAAATGATGAATGAATTTTAAAGAATTTAAAATTTGGGTTTTGAAAAGCTATTTCATTCTTTAAATGAATTAAAACAAGATTGAAGATATAATACATCCTTGACTATGGTCATTTAATGTATTATATAATAATCTATATTTAAATTCAAGTGAAGAATAAAACATATTTTAGTGCTTTTATAGAGTTTAAAATGAAATTAACTCTCAATATACCCTGACTATGGCCATTGGTATATATTTTGAGCTAATTTTAAGTTAAACCCTAATAAAAGAAGGAAATATTTGAAAATATGATGATTTTTGAAAAAGGATCCAGTGTGGACCTAGTGTTATTTGATAAAAGATAAAAATACTAAGTATTGTTTACATCCTGACTATGGCCATTGATGTAAATCATCAACTTAGGATTAATTTACCTCTTACGAAATGGTGCACGTGCCATTCGTGTTGCCATTTGTGAAAATTTGAGAAATAAAGGCAAAAATGCATGAAAAACAAGTAATTCATGATATTTACAATGCTCATTCATTGTCTAAAACAGGAAATGTAAGTTCTCATTAAATCCTAACTTATTACAACAAAAAAAATTGAATTTACAAACCCAAGAAATGATATTCTCCACATATTCCCTGCAAAACCGAGTTAGCATAAAAAAAAAATACATATGGAAAGAAAACAATACTTCCTATACAAGATGGTGAATACTCATATATCTAAAGGAAGAGTGCATGTGAGATGCGTGGGACTAAGTATATACATATAAGGGTGAATCTGTGTAACCATGCATAAAGATGTACATATGAAGACAACACATATACGTATATATATACATATATCTATACACATATGTACCCATATATATACATATATATAGGTATATTTATAGATATATAGAGAGAGAGTGAGTGCTGGTACAGTTGCATTTGCAGGAAATAGGGCAAGTATATGGCTGGTAAGTAGAAGGAGGTCGGTTTAGGCTAAGTGAGGGAGTGCATCTATGGGCTGAAGGATGATGAACAATGAAAGAGATGCTGGCTATGCAACTACAGTGATAACATTAATATGCAGGGGATGATGTTGACTGGAAGCGGGAAGTTGGAAACTGCAAATATGATGGGTAAGAGATGCTGCTATAAGCAACGTATGACAGTAGTGATGTGCAACAGTGCAGCTAACAGGGATACAGTGTGACAATGGTTGGAATAGCAGCAACAAAAAAATGGTGATTGTACAGATACATAGGTGGCCAGATATTTTGTTAGAAATGGTGGCAATATTGTTATCATAAAATGAAGACTATTCTATGATGATACTATTTGTCACTGGGATAACACTTTATATTGAATAGTTTTGGGCCTCAAATGGTGGTGGTATCTAGTTACTTTGGAATTCATAGCCAGATTCTTAAAGGATACCAGACTATTGGGCAACATCAAAGGGATATTAGATCCTAAATACCAACAAGTCAGCAGGGTACTATCGATCAATGGATGGAATCTGATTCGGGAAATCATGGCTTGTTGGTTCACGCCTGGGCAGGTAGAGAAAATCTGACTAGTTCCAGTAAAGCAAAGATTCACAGGTTCGATCCCTCCAATTCAAGGGGAGCTCAATCGATACAAATCCGACATGCTGCTATTCATTGGTTCTACAAGCATCATTAATATCCATGATTTCTATTACCCACACAGAAGACTAACAAGGCTGACAGCACAATGATATTGACTGCTAATAAAGATTCACACTTGCTGATATTTAACTATTAATACATATCGACATGACTACTAAGCATGGACCGTTTAGTTAATATTGGCACTAGATCACTAATACCTTCTATACTTCATGTTTACTATTCAACCTGTTAACACAGACCATACTAACTCACTTACCATCTTTAAACAAGCAATGTATGTTGTTCAATTTAGCACTTGGAAGGTCTATCAGCTGTGACTACGTGGCGAATAAAAGGATAACATCTGATCAAAAACTTAATATCCCATCATTTAGGCATCAGACTAATTCGATAATATGACTATCAGTGAGAGGGGCATTTATCCCAAAATAATGGTGATATGTTAGAATCCAAGCGACGTTCAAATATTCTATATCTACATTCAGATGATATGAATATCCATTTGATTTGCAGGTCCACTGACATTCTGATAGGTCAGAACCATCTCAAATTTTAGCAGACAATACCTTGAAAACTTAGTAAATGATTTCAAATCTTAGTAGACCATGCTTCAACTAATATATCGCTGACTGGAATTCCAGGTAGTAGTCACTTACCGGAAAATGATAAACACCGATGATCAGACTCCCTCGAGCAGCTGAACAGCCTACGGACGGGAGGATGCTGGGTACGATAGTGAGACTGTTCCTGCAAAAGAAAACTGAAGACGTATCAGTTTTGAATCAGAACTTACGGTCACCAATTGTTGATCCTGAATCAGCTGCTGCCACGATCGTCTAAAAAAATTTTTGTCGAGGTGATTGTCTTGGAACTACAAAATTCAGGCAAGTTGGACTCTGTTGGGTGCGTCGGTCTCGCTGGAAGTTAGTGTGTCCAAATTCAAGCTCATGTTTACCACAAAAATTTTTGTATTGAGGTATCATTGAGTCTTTCTTTGACCAAGCTTGAACAACGAGATATTCCTTCTGTAGTGATTTAGACCTTTGACCGGACTGAAACTAAAACCACACTATTTCTGGAAAACCAGATATCTGGATCACTGAAGAGTGAGTGGGATATTTCAAGAAACTTGTGCCTCTTATGATTCCACGGAGTCACCCGAAAAACAGGCTTCAGAACGAATCCTCTATCAATACCTGCAGGAAAGCTTGAGAAGGGATTTATATAATGGTGGCGAGTTTCAGATGGCATTGCCTTCAAAAGACCTTATATCATGAATGGCAGATAAGGTGTGTTCCCCGGCCGAGGTCACAATGGTGAGAACTTCCACCGGAACGCCTCTGTCCAAAGGCTCTTGATGGCCTACCTTCTTAACACCCGAAATGTCATGGGGTGAATCGATTTTAACAAATCATCAACTCATACATCCAGGAACCATATGGAGATGCCGACAAATCTTTGCAAGAACTACATGCTATATGCGATATGCGATTGAGCTTGGACTATATTTGTAAGGACCAAAATATATGTAAAATGGAAGATTAAATCTAACAAAATAGAATCTAGATGTACTGTATGAACGACTAACACTAAAGTATACCGGTATTATCGCAAGCAGAGAATTTGGGACTGAGATCATTCTACAAAAGGTAATTTAAATGCAGGGGCATAGTTGAAGTCACCAGACATAAACGAAAGTGAACAGGACATTCCAGCGAGAAGAACATCATGACTAAATCGGGAACCCGATCATCATCGACCCGAGTATGCTGGTGGGGTATCATGAAATGAACAATATGGAGAGTAAACATCTATAGAGCATGACACTTAGCAGGGAGGTGCAATGTCGAGATATAATGAATGAAGGCGATGCGCATAAAAAAAAATGACTACCGAGATACAAAAAATTAAAATGCCTAAACCAAAACAAAAAAAAAGGAAATATAAAATGAATGACCAGGCTAAAATTGAAAGGAAAAAAAATGTATAAGATGAGAGATGATGTCGGAATATCAGCATTCCTTTCCTTTTGCACAAGGTGGATTGGGTTTTTGCTATATGCAATCCAATGTCACCTATAGTGCGTTAACGGAGGCAAAAATAACAGAGAAATAAAGAAATTACAGGGAAGTTCAGAAAAAATGAAAGGGAGAAAGAAGCTCATCGTGAAACTTACAGGAATCCAGAGGCTGAAGAGGCGCCGAGAGATGAGATTGAGGATTGATTGAACGATAATCGGTGGGCTTGGCTGATGGTGGAGATCGTCTTCTGGCAAAGGATGCCTCAGTTTGATGAGCGATGATCAAAAGGAGCGTGGAGAACATGCGAGTCACCGATCCCCCCTTTTTTCCCTCCCCTTTGTATCCCCTTTATAGAGAGGGGGGGGGGTGATTTTTGGAATCTCCGATCCGCCAGCGATGGAAGGCCAAGGATGGTTAGAAGCTGGAGGTTGTTGGCGATTGAGGGCCGAGGATGGTCATGGAGTTTTTCCCTGGAGGTTCCAGAGTGAGAGAGGGAGAAGGCAGTGGTGGGAGCACGCGAGGCCGTTGGAGATGGACGGAGGATCTTTTCTCGAGGGTTTGGTGATGGAGGGTTTTTTAGGGAAAACCATGGGTGATCGGGCGAGAGAGGGGGGAAGGTTCTGGGGAGTTCGCTAAAGAGAGAGAGAGTGAACTGGGATGAGTGTGAAACGGGAGAGTGTGAACCGGGATAGAGAGTGAAAGATCGTGAAGTTGTTGCCGCTTTTTTTTTCCATTTTTTTTTCAAGCAAGCTTCAAAGAGTTTTTTTTTTAATTTTTTTTGTTGTTTTCTTGGTATTTTCCGATTTTTTTGTTATTTTGAAAATAAAACTCTAAAACCTAAGCAATAAGAGAGACAAAACTATATATTTTTTTGTGTATTTTTGAGAAATATTTACAAAAAGAGCGGTTTTTAAGGCTATTTTGAGGAAATTTCTTCAGAAAATGGGCTTTTGGACCCAAGTTTTGAGAAAATATTCGAGTTTTAAACCTCGAATTGAGAAATACAACACGATGGGTCCAAGCGGATACCGGACGAAGTGTCTGAGCCTTTCAAAAGTTATTTTGGTAATTTTGAGAATTTGATTTAAAAATGGGACAAAGAAGCTCAAATTTGGATCTTTTATCTGGATCCGGATTCGAAATTGAGTCAAATATACAAGATGAATTTAATTTCAGAAAACTTGAGAAATAAAATGGGATTTATATTTAAAAGTGACTCAATTACCCAGAAAATGAAGAAAAAGGGCAAAAAGAGAATATTTACAAACTTTTGAAAAATTTGGGGTGTTCACAAAAGAGAAGGTGGGCAGACAGTTTGCCACCATTCTCAATACTTCGACGATACATTAGGACCAGGAAATATAGACAAAGGAATGAAGGAGTCCCAAGTGTATTTGGTGATGTGGTATGCCCCAGACCACTGATCCGATTGCAGATCGAACCCTAGCATGCGGCCCATCGGGAAGCAAGTGTTGACACGAACCTGCCGCTACGAGAACTGTCTGAGACACCTCTCTGGCTGATAGTCGACGCAGAAGAAAGGGCCGAGTAATCTGTAACGCTTGCTTCGAGCATAAGTGTAGCGAGGAACTGATTCTCGTCTATCAAAATAGTCATAGAGGATCTCTTCCTGGTGCAGACTCTCGATCAAGGCTCGACACTGAATGGTGGACTTCGGCTTATTGTTGTTGAACCTGAAGGAACTGGCTTTTGACGGCACATGTCACAGGAACCACGACTGCAAGGCATACGTGCATCCTTCCACCAAAATGGTCTCTTCGAGGGCGAAACGAGCTAAGCCTCTGTAGAGAAAGGATAGAGCTGCCATGGACACTAAAAGCTGACGGGTCTGCTTGCTTCCCCATCTTATAAAGAGCTGGGCGACTCTGACATCGATAAAATTTTGACCATCCTGAAAGAATGCTAGTCCCATTGTGCATAGGATCATGGCATGCTGGATTCTTTCTTTTGCTACTCGAGACAAGGTGTCAACTTCCTCGTAGGCCCCATACTTGCGATAGAGTCCGAACAGGTCGATAAACTGACTTCCGTTGATTTCCGTGAGAGGCCAAGATCTGCTCCCTGTAGCTTTGGCCAATGCTTCTCGAACATCTATCCCCTTGATATTGATCAGGAACTGCTGCTCGACCGGATCGTCTGGCTGACCCGCTGGTTCTGGCAATCCCATGATGTCGCTGAACTCGTCCATTAGCAGAGTCATCTCCCCCCATGGAAACTAGAATGTGCAGGTGTGTGGATTTCACCGTTCTGCCATAGCTTGAATCAGACTGTCGTTGATGGTTCGCTTGCCAACTGTTGATGCCATCTCCAATCCACAATCATCCAAGTGGTCTGGGAACATACGCGAGAAGATGGTGAACCAGGAATAATACCACCGAGGGAAGAAGGAGTGAAACTGGATAACCCGATGATCCGGGGTTCCATACCTTATTTGATAGAAGACATGATCCCTGAGAAAGATAGCATCGGGAGATTCGGACGCCATCGGAATGATACTGAGACAAGAGAGGAAAAGAATTTAGATAGACTGCAGGACTTACAGACAGACTTTGATGAAAAAAGAGGATAGACATAAATCCTGGAAATTTTTGAAAGATCAAGGGATTTAGAAAAAGAATTTCCTAGGCTTTTAAAGAAAAAATTGACAAAAAAGGGAAAAGAAATGTAGGTAAAGAAAAAGTATACACCTGAGGTTTTTGAAAATAGACGGAAATTTTGAATAGTACACCCAGGGTTTTGAAAAAAAAGGGTTCGATATATATAGGAGAATACAAGGAAATATTATACAATTATAGCTGCACAAACAAGGATGCGCACACAGCACTCCCTAAAGGCTGACTCTAAATGCAATATTTGAAAATAGCTTGTAGGACCTTAATCCTAACTCTATGGTTTAGATCATTTGATTCCAATCAAGATACGCCAATATACTCATACCGAAGCTCGAAGTACGTAGCATATAAGATATCTCTCCGGTTCTAAGGTAAGGGCTTCCCAACATCCTTGAGCATCTACCGATATACCTCAGACTATGGCCCTTAGGTACGTGGTAGGGGGGCGTGAACCCAAATAAGTGGTCCAGTTGTGAGGCTCTCTCCCGAACTATGGTCCAGTGAGACAGCCTAGCAACGTGAAGACCAGGACAATATAGGTAGGGATGTTTTCAAAACATGATCAACATGCAGATAAAACCAGAAAGCTCTAATGCAAGCCCTAAAGAATATAGATTTAAATAAAAAGAAGCATACACTTGCATACATTGTTTGCATTCAATCCCTAAAATTGAGGAGAGTTATATTTCAAAACCTAAGTCTAATGTGAACATGGAATAATCTCCTCAATATGGTCCTACCAAACCATACTTAAATCCTATATGCAATGATGTCAGCTTAGGACAGAGTCTAGGCTCCTAAGTTTTGCATGGAAAATATAGCTGACATAGAAAGAATAAAGACTTAGAAAATATTAAAGCAAAGCAAAGGCATAATTCGACCAGACGGGGACGAGTCCCATCACGGTCGCCAAAACTGTGATCATCACAAAAAATTTCTCTCTTGTGGTTTCTCTCTCTTCCTTCTCTTTTCCTTTTCTAGCCTCTATTTTCCTCCTTTTTGAAGTGAGGAAAAATAAAAAAAGAGAAAAATAAGAGAGAATGGAAAAGAAAAGAAAGAGAGAAGAGGAATTCTTTTGCGGGGTCTCACTTGACCTTGATTTAAAAATATTTAGAAATTTAACTCGCCTCCGTTTTAAAATATTGCAGGAAAAATGGAGAGACGGGATTCGCTCATCGGTACGAGGTTCGACCATTCCTGGCGCCTTTACCAGGGGTAATCGAACCAAGGATCGAATTTATGTCTTTTGCTTTGCCTTAATGTTATCTAATAATTTATCCTAAATCTAAATGCACAAAGAATCATGCTTGTGCAATGCAAGGATGTATGCTCTTTTTGAAAGATATTTTGAAAATTTCTAAGTATTCTGAGATGAACTTGATAAGGGAGTGAAGAAATGATTGAATCTAACTTAGAACTTGAGATAGATCAGAAAAATTCTAAGTCTTTGGAGTAAATCAGAGTTGGAAGAATAAATCTTGATTTTGAGAAAGAATGATTTGAAGCTTTGAAATAAAAGGAAATGAAGTTTCAAAGTCAGAAATGAACTTTGAATTTAATCATGGATTTAGGAGAAGATGAAATTTTGAAGTGATATTGAATTTGAATCTTAGAATGGATCTGAGAAAATCAAATGGTATTTAAAAATAAAAATGGATTTAGAAAGTTCAGATGAGATCTGAAAATGGAATTGGATTTGAAATCTAGAATTGGGAATGGAATTGGATCTTAAAATGGATTTAAGATCTGAATTCTGAGATCCAATGTAGAATTGGGTTCTGGATCCTAAAATGGATTTGGATATGAAGTCTAAGATCCAAGATAGAGTTGAATTCTGGATCCTAAAATGAAATTGGATCTGAAGTCTGAGATCTAAAGTGAAATTTGATTCTGGATCCTAAAATGGAATTTGGATATGAAGTCTGAGATCCAAGATAGAGTTGAATTCTGGATCCTAAAATGGAATTGGATCTGAAGTCTGAGATCTAAAGTGAAATTTGATTCTGGGTCCTAAAATGGAATTGGATCTGAAGTCTGAGATCCAAAGTGGAGTTTGCACTTGGAAATCTGGATCCAAGTTGGGATTGGGATCTAACTTTGGATTTGGACTTTGAAAGTCCAAATGGGACTTTTAAAGATGGATCTGGGTTTTGAAAACCCAGATTGAATTTAAAACTTAGAAAAAGACTTGAGTTTTGAGATTCAGAATCAATCTCAAAACTTGGATTTTGAATTTGAAGATAGGAGAATAAACTTGATTTTTTTAATTTGAAAACAGAAGAATAAGAAACTTCAAAGTTTAAATTGAACTTTGAAATTGAATTTAAGATATTGAATCAAATTTGAATTTGAATTGGAATCTTGAAAAATGAACTTGGAAATTTCAAAGTTGATTTTGAGAGTTGAATTTTGAATATACAAATGAATTCCAAAGTCGAATTGGACTTTGAATTTGAAGCTTGAATTTGGAATTTAGAAAATGAATCAAGAATTTCAAAGTTAAATTGGACTTTGAATTTGATTGAAGTTTTAAAAAAAATGAATGTGAAATTTCAAAGTCAATTTGGACTCTGAAAATGAGATAGATTTGATGAATTGAAATAGAAATTGAAGGAAAACATTCAAGATCACTTGGATTTTTGAAAAGGCAGTTTGAAAATATGATGCAATTCTATCCTAAATGATGAATGACTCTAAAAGAATTTAAAATTGGATTTGAAAAGCATATTTTATTCTTTAACTGAATGTAAATAAGATTAATGATATAATACACTCATGACTATGGTCATTGAATGTATTATATAATAATCACATTTAAATTCAGGTGAAGAATCAAACATATTTTTGTGCTTTTATAGAGTTTAGAATGAAATTAACTCTCAATATATCCTTACTATGGCCATTGATATATGTGTTGGATTAATTTTAAACTAAACTCTGATAAAAGAGGAAAATATTTAGGAAAATATGATGATTTTTGAAAAGGGATCCGATGTGGATCCAGTGTTATTCTATAAAAGATGAAAATCCTAAGTTTTGTTTACATCCTGACTATGGCCATTGATGTAAATCATCAACTTAGGATTAATCACCTTTTATAAAATGGTGCACGTGCCATTCGTGTTTCACCATTTGTGAGATTTTGAGAAATAAAAGAAAAATAATAAAACAAATGTTGTTTATATGCTCATCCATTCTAATCTAATGCTTGAAATATAAATTCTCATTACAGTCTAGCTATTACAATCTTGATTTAGAATGAAAATTAAAATTTCCTAAACTAAAAGGAAAACAGATTTTCTACCTAATTCCTGCAAAACCGAAATTAGCACAAGGAAAAGGTGATGGAAGTCATTCTATTTTAATGCAAATGCTTATGCTTGCTCTAAGTGAAGAATACATATACAATATGCTAAAGGTCATACCTAGATCGAGAAGGAAATGTGCATTTATTAACTATGAGCCATATGAAGACTGATAAAAAAAAATACACATACATGCATGCCTAGGGATGATGAAAAAAAATATTATGAAAAGGAACACTCCAACCTTTATTGGATTGATGTGAAAGTGAAGAGGCTATAGCCGTTGGGTGTTATAACAGATTCTAAAGGGAGTTTTAGTACAACATATAACAAAAGGGGTAGTGTTGGCAATATGGCTGTAGGTATGCTACAAGATGAATAGAGTTATTAACAAAAAATGTGTATTGATGATGATACTGTAATAACTTACAGGTGACACTATGGATGTTGTGCATAGTGGTATAAGTATAAAGATACGGACGATGTAACGCCCCGGATTTCCAAAACAAAGCTAAGTTAAAATTTTCATGAATTTCTTTTTTTTTCTTTGCAGCGGAACTTAGAAAAGCTTTTAGCAGCGGAATAAGACGATAATGAGTCGTCGGTTTTAGAAAGCTCCGAGCACGTTGCAGGTATGTGGCCAAGCAACTCATTGACCACCAAAGTGTTCCATTTTATCGAAAACCACATGTTTATTACAACACTACTGCTTAGAAAAGCAGTATAGGTTCAATAAAAGGAAGCAGTACAAAATCTGTCTAGAGAAACCCTGGAACTCGCCTCCTCAGGGCTATGAGTTGAACATCCGCTCGAGTCCTCATGACTTAGAGCAAGCCTTTTCAGGGGTGTGATTTGAATAGCCGCTTAAGTCTCCACGACTTAGCCATGACCTCTCCCGGGTCTCAAAGTGATGTCTAGCTCAAGTCTTCATACTTGGCACATCCGTATCCCACGCATCTAAGGACAACTCCTCGAGCTTCGCTTAGTCGTGCGGATACAACACGGGTCTTTGCCCAGTCGGTCCAGTAGTATACCGAACATGACACCTTCACAAAGGTTATGCAGGACTGACTCAACACGTCATCCACTCATACATTCAAAGCATCGCTGAACCTAGAACTAATGCATTGTTTCGATAATTAACCGCTCCCGCCTTTGGTACGCAGGTAGAGCTATTGTCCGGGCATCAACGCGACGTTCTGGGGGTTGATTATTCTATGTATTTTAGATACCCTAGAGGCCTGTTGACCCTATCCATAGTAGGGCAGTGTGTTTCAACTGGGAGAATCCTACTAGGCCCATATTCGGATGCATCCTCTACTTGCAGTAGTTGGGTTCAATCCTTAGATCTTAAGGATAACCACGACCCCAAAACCCATGAGTGACTGAGGCCATCGTGGACTCTATCAGGTCCAAAGTAAAATACATGTCACTCAAGGCTGTACCATCACTGTCATTCCACAGTGAGCATAATTCCTGAAGGGGTCTGCCAGTCTTACAATTACTTGGACAGAATCTGCATGCCATTTAGGCAGCCCGTGCTTTCAGCACTACGGGAGTATGTACCCGACCCCATTCAGTCTTCCCCAACACAGTCATTACTGAGGGGGTACCCCTAACACGATCTTCAACCGCGGGGTATGTGCGACCTTAAGTCTTATTCATATGCATGCAGAACACCGCTCTTTGGCACTTCGTCCACCACGAGCATCACACCTCTTTGGGTGGAAACAACACACTCTGGCTCTTCGGCCCTTACGAGTCTGGTTGTGTAACCGTTCTCAATGAGCATGCATATGACTCGATCTAAATAGATCGGCTACTCGGCGTATTTTTACGCAACGAGTCCAAACCTAGCCAAGGCGCAACCTCTACTCCGGCTCAGCGGCCCTTACGAGCAAGGTGCCCTTGCAGGCACAAGGATACGAGCCGATCTGGCATCGTTCCATCAACGGACATCATTATGCCGTTCCATTGGTTCCGGCAGCTCTTCTGCCAACCATTTCGTCAGCACCTCCCCTGCTCTACCGGCAGTGGTGCGACGAACCCTTCTACGTTGTAGAGGGCAAACCATGAACTGGGTAGCACTCTGCTATATGTCAGAGTATCCTGCTACGTTCTTTCTGAGCTATTCTTAGCTTCTTCAGAAATTTCAGCAGCACTTCCTCTCTTTTACGGAGAAAGCGTGCGTTTCTTTTATCCATTTCAGCGGCATCTCCCCTCTTTGGTAGGAAATCGCCACGCTTAATTCGGGAAATGGATGCGCACCGTTGTGCGTACTTTGCATCCATCAAGGTTGCAGGAACCCTTGGCCATAGCCAGGCCATACGAAATTGACTTAGTCATTACGTAAAGAGCATTTTGCCAAAAAACTGAAGCCTTTCCAATAGGGGCTTCATTCGTCAAGCAGAATCTTGAACGAGGAGCGGTCAAGGAATCGCATGGGCGATTTGGAGTTGATCTCCATTTGAACGCTCATTTATGCGCTATATATGTAGTATAAGCAGAAGCCTGTGCTTTATACAGCGGCGGCGTAAAGAAATGCATATACTATTGTTCAGGGTGTGTAACTGAACAAAATATTCTACATATATAACAAAGCAGAAGCCTTGGCATCGTTCGACGCGACGGCGTAAGTAAAGACATTGCAGAAAGCAGGAGCCTTGGCATCATACGACGCGACGGCAAAGGTAAATTACATAGCCTGTGCGATATAAGACGCGTCGGCAGAATCAGCAGATATACACCTAGATCCGCATCCAACGATAGTTACGAGGCGAGCGGGTGAACACCGAAGTGTCCTAAAGGGCTCAACCAAGAACTAAAGCGAGATACCATTTTGAAGAACGCATATACTGCGTGTTTGAACATAGATATATCCGACGATAGTTACGAGACGAGCGGGTGAACACCGAAGTGTCCAAAAAGGGCTCAATCAAGAACTAAAGCAAGATACTACTTCAGAAAGTATATTCTATATACAAGCAGTCAAATACTTGAGAGAGATGGATCAACGAAGCGAACTTACTTCAAATCGTGGAAGAAACGGCTCCGGGTTGCTTCTTGGGCTTCGAGCCTTCCTTCGAGAGGTCAGACTAAGTCAGATGAAGCTGACTTAGTTGAGAAAGAGGTAGAGCAGGTCAAGCTACTCAACCTAAGTGGTTTGAACCAAACAGGGTTCAATCCAAGTCAACTGGGTTCAGCAGGTTCGAACTCAGCTCAAGTAGGCTAAGTCTGGGTTCAGAAATCCAAACCGGAATCTGGACCAAAAAGGACTTTGACTTTGACTTTAAACCCAACTAGGTTCAAGTCAAGTCAATTGGGTTTGGACCAGGTCAAGTGGGTTCAGACCCAGGTCAGGTGGGTTAGGACCAGGTCAGGCAGGCTCAGGCTAAGTCAGGCAGGCTCAGACCAGGTCAGGTGGGCTCAGGTGGGCTAGGCTAGGTAGGGGAGGTTTAGGAGAGAGAGAGAAGGCAAGAGAGAGAGGGGGGGTCGATTTTTATGAGAAGAGAGAGAGTGGGGAGGGCTATTTATAGCCCAAGCCCACCTCCTCTTGGATTTTCTCATGCCCCTTCTACCCCCTTGGCTTCTTTTTAATTCCAAGAGGTTCCTTGGTGTGGGGCCCACTTGGATATTCCATGGGATATTTTTGTGGGTCCCACCAGATATTTTCTGAGGAATATTTCTGTGGGTCCCACCAATATTTCTGTGGGTCCCGCAAGAATTTCGGGTTTCCGGTGATTTTTTCCGAAAAATTCTGAGTACGCTATTTTCTTCGTATTGACGTAACTAAGAAAGTTGGCTCGTACGAATCTATTGATTTCGTTTAGGTAGGAAGTTATGGCTTCCAGAGTGTTTGAGCATATATTCGCGATTCGACGAATATCCTAAGTATAACTGGCTCGCAGGAATTGATTCGTTTTGCATTCTGAGAAGAAATGCTATTTTTACCGGTAAATGCCTCATGAATTTTATTCAGATATTTTCTGAAAAATTGCGGGTCTTACATCATTACCCCCTTAAAGGAATTTCGTCCGCGAAATTCAGCTAAGAGTACAAGGTGAAGAGTTCAGGATATTTATCCCGCATATCCGATTCAGGCTCCCAAGTGCAATCATCGATTCCATGATGCTGCCACCTCACTTTAACAAGTGGAATGACCTTCGTTCTTAGCACTTGCTCCCGTCGGTCCATGATCTCCACTGGCCTTTCTTCTACCGTCATATCTTCTCGGATGTCAATGTCTTCATGTTGAATGACGTGAGAAGGATCATGAACGTACTTTCAAAGCATTGATACGTGAAATACATCATGTATTTGCGCGTATTGTGGTGGCAATGCTACTCGGTAGGCAGTCTCTCCGATTCGGCTCAAAACTTCGAAGGGACCAACGAATCTGGGGCTGAGCTTCCCCTTCTTTCCAAAACGAAACACACTCTTGGTTGGAGAGACCTTGATAAAAACCTTATCTCCAACCGCAAAAGTGAGTTCCCTACGCCGCTGATCGGCGTAGCTCTTCTGTCGACTCTGAGCAGTCAGTAGCTTCTTTCTGATCATGTGGACCTGCTCAGTATAATGCTGCAACACAATGGGCGAGTCCAAGGTTCGCTCACCCACTTCACCCCAATGGATCGGTGATCTACAGGGTCGTCCATACAAGGCTTCATACGGCGCCATCCCAATGCTAGCGTGGTGGCTATTATTATAAGCAAATTCAGCCAACGCTAGGTGGGAATCCCAATCACCTTTCCATTCTAGCATACAGGCTCTTAGCATATCTTCAAGAGTCTGTATGGTTCGTTCTGATTGCCCATCTGTTTGGGGATGGAATGCTGTACTGAACTTGAGTTTCGTCCCCAGGGCTCTCTGAAGCTGCTCCCAAAAGTGAGAGGTGAACTTCGGGTCACGATCGGATATGATCGAAATCGGCACTCCATGGAGTCTAACGATTTCCCGAATGTAGATCTCTGCCAATCGTTCAGTTGAGTATCGAGTGTTGATTGACAGGAAGTGAGCAGACTTGGTGAGTCTGTCCACGATCACCCATATCGAATCGTGTTGTCTCTTGGATCGAGGCAATCCAACGATGAAATCCATCGTAATGCCTTCCCATTTCCATTCTGGAATCTCGATCCGTTGCATCTTTCCACCAGGGCGCTGATGTTCGATCTTAACTTGCTGGCAGATCAAACACTTCGAGACAAACGTAGCCACATCACGCTTCATACCCTTCCACCAGTACTTCCTCTGTAAATCTCTGAACATCTTCGTACCTCCAGGGTGAATGGTGTACTTGCTATTATGAGCCTCCTGGAGTACTTCCTGTCTTAGCTCAGGGTTATTTGGAACCCAAATTCTTTCTTCCATCCATATTCCTCCATCTTCTTTCAAATGGAAGAAAGTGTGATCTTTTTCAGCACGAGCTTTCAATTCCAAGTACTGAGGATCCTTGAACTGTTCGGCTACGATGCGATCGAGGAACTCAATGTGGATCGTCAAACATGACATTTGGATTCTACCTGAATCAGCCAAAAATGGCTTCCACTTGACGAAATCCTCCATCAACTTCCATTGTCCGGTTAGGCTGGTCAGAGTGCCAACAGTCTTGCGACTAAGGGCATCTGCTACAACATTCGCCTTACAGGGTGATAGGAAAGCGTGAATTCATAGTCTTTGAGGAATTCTAGCATCGCCGTTGCCGCATATTGAGTTCTTTTTGAGAAAAGAGGTATTTTAGGCTTTTATGGTCCGACATGACCTCAAATTTCTCTCCATACAGGTAGTGTCGCCAGATTTTAAGCGCGAACACTACCGCGGCAAGCTCCAAGTCGTGGGTTGGATAGTTTTTCTCATGGACCCTCAACTGTCGTGATGCATAGGCGATTACTTTGCCATGCTGCATCAACACACAACCCAGACCTGTTCCCGAGGCATCGGTATAAGCAACGAAGCCTCCCTGACCAGAAGGTAAGGTAAGGACAGGGGCAGTGGTAAGCCTCTGTTTGAGAACCTCAAAGCACTCCTTACACTGGTCAGTCCATTCAAACTTGACTCCCTTTTTAAGTAATTTCGTCATCGGTACGGCGATTCGGGAGAAGTCTTGTATGAACTTCCGATAATATCCGGCAAGTCCAAGGAAGCTACGGACCTCAGTGATATTTTCTGGCTGCTTCCAGTCCATCATAGCTTTCACCTTCGCAGGATCCACTGCGATTCCATCTTTTGAGATCACATGACCAAGGAACATCACTTTGTCTAGCCAGAATTCACATTTTGAAAACTTAGCATAGAGTTGGTTATCTTGAAGGGTTTTCAAGACGATTTTCAAGTGCTCCACGTGTTGTTCCTTGTTCTCAGAATATACGAGAATGTCATCAATAAAGACGATGACAAAGCTATCCAAATATGGTCTGAATATCCGGTTCATTAGATCCATAAAGGCAGCAGGCGCAATAGTGAGTCCGAAGGGCATTACTACGAACTCATAATGGCCGTATCTCGTTCTGAAGGCTGTCTTGGGTATATCCTCTTCCTTTACTCTGAGCTGATGGTACCCAGACCTGAGGTCGATCTTGGAGAACACCCTCGCTGTTCTGAGTTGATCGAATAAGTCCTCAATCCGAGGCAACGGGTACTTATTTTTAACAGTTGCCTGGTTAAGCATCCGATAATCGATGCATAACCGAAGGGATCCATCCTTCTTCTTTACAAATAGTACCGGGGCTCCCCACGGTGACACACTCGGTCGGATGAACCCTTGTTCCATCAGTTCTTCCAACTGACACTTCAACTCACTGAGTTCAGCTGGCGCCATTCGATACGGGGCTTTGGATATCGGCGCTGTTCCAGGTAAGGATTGAATTCCAAATTCAACCTCACGAAGTGGCGGAAGTCCTAGCAATTCCTCAGGAAACACATCGGGAAACTCCCGCACCACTTCCAAACTCTCAAGGGGTTGGTCATTGGATTTTTCCACCAAGAGACTCAACAGGAAGGCCACACAACCCTTCCTAAGGTATTTTTGTACCTTAAGTGCTGATATGAGCCTTTTCTGTGGAACTGGTTTGGATAACCGGTACTCCATCTTAGGCAATCCGGGTCGAGATAGAATCACTCTGCCCTCGCGGCACAGAATCTTGGCATTATTCTGAGCCAACCAATTCATTCCCAGAATGACATCGTACTGTATCATATCGATCAGGATGGCGTCGGTAGGCAAGTGTTGCCCTGCTATCTCAATATCCAAATTTTTCACACACCAGATACATTTGGTGCGTGAACCCAACGGGTTATATACTTCAATCATTTTATCAATCGGTTGCACCGAGGCGTGGAGTTGTTCGGTGAAATCGTCAGAGATAAACGTATGAGTAGCACCACAATCAAACAAGACGTAAGCTGCATGTCCATTAACAGGTACGGTGCCTTCAATCAGGTCACCATTTTCGACTTGTTCAGTCGTTACAGCATATACACGACCTGCAGCAGGCCTTTGTTCTACTCTAGGTGGAGGTCGTTGAAACTGAGAACGTTGTGTTGCTGGTCGAGAGGGTCCGGCAGATCCGGCATTACTCCTCTGTTCATCTGCAGCCTTCTTGGCGCAATCCCTTATAAAGTGCCCCATCTTGCCACAATACAAGCACCCACCAATGTCACGAGGACATGGCTTTCCGGGGTGGTTCATACGACACCTTGGGCAGCTGAAGTTGGACTGTTGACCATTCGGAGTTGTGTTCTGTCTTGGCCTCACGACTTGTTGAGTATTGTTCCCTCCTTGGAACTTTTTCTTTTGAAAGGGTTGTCGTGAACCCTGGCCACTTGGGAATGTCCTTTTACGATTCCCACCATTCACTATGGGCTTCTTTGCTATGATCACTTTAGATCGTGCCCAGTCCTCTTGGATTTTTGAAGCTGCTGCTACCGCAGCCTGAAAGGTCGAAGGCATGCTTGTTATCACTCGAGATCGCAGCCCTTCGCGCAGACCATTCACATATTTGTCGGCCCTTTCTTGGTCTGTTTCGAACAATCGAGAGCAGTAGCGCTCTAGATTCTGAAATTTGGTGGTATAGTCCATTAGACTCATACCGCCCTGTTCCAACTCCAGAAACTCCATCTTTTTCTTGTTTCTGGAATGCAACGGGAAGTAGTTATCCATAAAAGTCCTCCGAAAGTCAGTCCAAGGAATGACTTCGACTTGTGAGAACTGGATAAGTTTAGTGGTATCCCACCACTTCCGTGCATTATCTTTTAATCGATACGTGCCAAAGTTGGTCTTCTTCTCTTCTGGTACTCCCAGTACTGAGAAGGCACGTTCTGTCTCTTCGATCCAACTCTCCGCGAGCTCAGGATCGGCTCTGCCAATGAAAACTGGCGGGTCAAGCTTGAGGAACTTCTCATAAGTCACTCCTCCCAGGTGCTCGTTTCGTGGTGCGACTGGTTCTGGCCTCGTTTCACGGATGGCGGTAACCAGGTTGTTGAGTGTCTCCAACAGGAATCCTTGCGTATGAGACTCCTCGCTTGGTATGGTTCTCCTCGTCGTAGGAGCCATTTATCTATGTACACACAAGCACTTGTTTTTAGTTTCTCGATGTATATGAGGAAGTAAAAGCCTTATTTACTTAATATACATCACATTTACACAAGCATCGCCTTAAACAAAACGTCATGTCGCACTGGCAGACTTTAGGCGTTGAGAAACTATATACATGAGTCTACTGACTCCAAAACATCACCAGTCTCTTTAAGACTTGGATTTCTTTGATGAAGACGAACTCCAAAAGGTCCATCTATTGCCACATGGCCTTGGTGCAGGTACTACTAGCTTTGGCTTGGGCGGCACTTCCGCACTAGCAAGCGAATACTGGGGATATATGAGAGACTCCAGTCCACTTTCCCAGTCAGCAAGACCAAGACTCTGGGAGTCTGGAATAATGATTGGCGAACAGAAAGAATCCCCTCTTTTGTTCCTGCCATTTAAGCTCGGCATATGTGATGCCGGATGGTAGCTTGGCGAGTGATAGACTTCTGCAGGGAAGTTCAAATCAAAATCCCTCAGCCTTGGTAATTCATCAAAAGATGTCGGGGTATGGTTGCTCCCAACACTAGAGTGATGCGGTCCACTGACACGCGAAGTCTCATCCCTGAGACCCTTTGAAGCCCGCCGACCCATATCGGCGGTATATTTCTTTTGGCATTCGTTGGCGGAATGCCCATCTTCGCCACAGTATTGGCAGTCTTGGACTTCATACGGGCATATCCACTCATCGTGCATGACCTTGCAGCGATAGCAATATCCACGCCAGTCATGAGTTGCCATCTATACAAAGATGCACCCAGATCAGAACAAAAGTATAAAAACATATACTTACAGTGCGATATCGGGACCATGACGGATCTTGAACCAGGTTTCTCAGACTCATGCTTTGATACCAATTCTGTAACGCCCCGGATTTCCAAAACAAAGCTAAGTTAAAATTTTCATGAATTTCTTTTTTTTTCTTTGCAGCGGAACTTAGAAAAGCTTTTAGCAGCGGAATAAGACGATAATGAGTCGTCGGTTTTAGAAAGCTCCGAGCACGTTGCAGGTATGTGGCCAAGCAACTCATTGACCACCAAAGTGTTCCATTTTATCGAAAACCACATGTTTATTACAACACTACTGCTTAGAAAAGCAGTATAGGTTCAATAAAAGGAAGCAGTACAAAATCTGTCTAGAGAAACCCTGGAACTCGCCTCCTCAGGGCTATGAGTTGAACATCCGCTCGAGTCCTCATGACTTAGAGCAAGCCTTTTCAGGGGTGTGATTTGAATAGCCGCTTAAGTCTCCACGACTTAGCCATGACCTCTCCCGGGTCTCAAAGTGATGTCTAGCTCAAGTCTTCATACTTGGCACATCCGTATCCCACGCATCTAAGGACAACTCCTCGAGCTTCGCTTAGTCGTGCGGATACAACACGGGTCTTTGCCCAGTCGGTCCAGTAGTATACCGAACATGACACCTTCACAAAGGTTATGCAGGACTGACTCAACACGTCATCCACTCATACATTCAAAGCATCGCTGAACCTAGAACTAATGCATTGTTTCGATAATTAACCGCTCCCGCCTTTGGTACGCAGGTAGAGCTATTGTCCGGGCATCAACGCGACGTTCTGGGGGTTGATTATTCTATGTATTTTAGATACCCTAGAGGCCTGTTGACCCTATCCATAGTAGGGCAGTGTGTTTCAACTGGGAGAATCCTACTAGGCCCATATTCGGATGCATCCTCTACTTGCAGTAGTTGGGTTCAATCCTTAGATCTTAAGGATAACCACGACCCCAAAACCCATGAGTGACTGAGGCCATCGTGGACTCTATCAGGTCCAAAGTAAAATACATGTCACTCAAGGCTGTACCATCACTGTCATTCCACAGTGAGCATAATTCCTGAAGGGGTCTGCCAGTCTTACAATTACTTGGACAGAATCTGCATGCCATTTAGGCAGCCCGTGCTTTCAGCACTACGGGAGTATGTACCCGACCCCATTCAGTCTTCCCCAACACAGTCATTACTGAGGGGGTACCCCTAACACGATCTTCAACCGCGGGGTATGTGCGACCTTAAGTCTTATTCATATGCATGCAGAACACTGCTCTTTGGCACTTCGTCCACCACGAGCATCACACCTCTTTGGGTGGAAACAACACACTCTGGCTCTTCGGCCCTTACGAGTCTGGTTGTGTAACCGTTCTCAATGAGCATGCATATGACTCGATCTAAATAGATCGGCTACTCGGCGTATTTTTACGCAACGAGTCCAAACCTAGCCAAGGCGCAACCTCTACTCCGGCTCAGCGGCCCTTACGAGCAAGGTGCCCTTGCAGGCACAAGCATACGAGCCGATCTGGCATCGTTCCATCAACGGACATCATTATGCCGTTCCATTGGTTCCGGCAGCTCTTCTGCCAACCATTTCGTCAGCACCTCCCCTGCTCTACCGGCAGTGGTGCGACGAACCCTTCTACGTTGTAGAGGGCAAACCATGAACTGGGTAGCACTCTGCTATATGTCAGAGTATCCTGCTACGTTCTTTCTGAGCTATTCTTAGCTTCTTCAGAAATTTCAGCAGCACTTCCTCTCTTTTACGGAGAAAGCGTGCGTTTCTTTTATCCATTTCAGCGGCATCTCCCCTCTTTGGTAGGAAATCGCCACGCTTAATTCGGGAAATGGATGCGCACCGTTGTGCGTACTTTGCATCCATCAAGGTTGCAGGAACCCTTGGCCATAGCCAGGCCATACGAAATTGACTTAGTCATTACGTAAAGAGCATTTTGCCAAAAAACTGAAGCCTTTCCAATAGGGGCTTCATTCGTCAAGCAGAATCTTGAACGAGGAGCGGTCAAGGAATCGCATGGGCGATTTGGAGTTGATCTCCATTTGAACGCTCATTTATGCGCTATATATGTAGTATAAGCAGAAGCCTGTGCTTTATACAGCGGCGGCGTAAAGAAATGCATATACTATTGTTCAGGGTGTGTAACTGAACAAAATATTCTACATATATAACAAAGCAGAAGCCTTGGCATCGTTCGACGCGACGGCGTAAGTAAAGACATTGCAGAAAGCAGGAGCCTTGGCATCATACGACGCGACGGCAAAGGTAAATTACATAGCCTGTGCGATATAAGACGCGTCGGCAGAATCAGCAGATATACACCTAGATCCGCATCCAACGATAGTTACGAGGCGAGCGGGTGAACACCGAAGTGTCCTAAAGGGCTCAACCAAGAACTAAAGCGAGATACCATTTTGAAGAACGCATATACTGCGTGTTTGAACATAGATATATCCGACGATAGTTACGAGACGAGCGGGTGAACACCGAAGTGTCCAAAAAGGGCTCAATCAAGAACTAAAGCAAGATACTACTTCAGAAAGTATATTCTATATACAAGCAGTCAAATACTTGAGAGAGATGGATCAACGAAGCGAACTTACTTCAAATCGTGGAAGAAACGGCTCCGGGTTGCTTCTTGGGCTTCGAGCCTTCCTTCGAGAGGTCAGACTAAGTCAGATGAAGCTGACTTAGTTGAGAAAGAGGTAGAGCAGGTCAAGCTACTCAACCTAAGTGGTTTGAACCAAACAGGGTTCAATCCAAGTCAACTGGGTTCAGCAGGTTCGAACTCAGCTCAAGTAGGCTAAGTCTGGGTTCAGAAATCCAAACCGGAATCTGGACCAAAAAGGACTTTGACTTTGACTTTAAACCCAACTAGGTTCAAGTCAAGTCAACTGGGTTTGGACCAGGTCAAGTGGGTTCAGACCCAGGTCAGGTGGGTTAGGACCAGGTCAGGCAGGCTCAGGCTAAGTCAGGCAGGCTCAGACCAGGTCAGGTGGGCTCAGGTGGGCTAGGCTAGGTAGGGGAGGTTTAGGAGAGAGAGAGAAGGCAAGAGAGAGAGGGGGGGTCGATTTTTATGAGAAGAGAGAGAGTGGGGAGGGCTATTTATAGCCCAAGCCCACCTCCTCTTGGATTTTCTCATGCCCCTTCTACCCCCTTGGCTTCTTTTTAATTCCAAGAGGTTCCTTGGTGTGGGGCCCACTTGGATATTCCATGGGATATTTTTGTGGGTCCCACCAGATATTTTCTGAGGAATATTTCTGTGGGTCCCACCAATATTTCTGTGGGTCCCGCAAGAATTTCGGGTTTCCGGCGATTTTTTCCGAAAAATTCTGAGTACGCTATTTTCTTCGTATTGACGTAACTAAGAAAGTTGGCTCGTACGAATCTATTGATTTCGTTTAGGTAGGAAGTTATGGCTTCCAGAGTGTTTGAGCATATATTCGCGATTCGACGAATATCCTAAGTATAACTGGCTCGCAGGAATTGATTCGTTTTGCATTCTGAGAAGAAATGCTATTTTTACCGGTAAATGCCTCATGAATTTTATTCAGATATTTTCTGAAAAATTGCGGGTCTTACAGACGATCTCTGGGTTTCACCTTTCACGCCATTAAACTAAGAAACTTCGGGAGTTAATGGTTTCATTTTGATCAGCATCCATCTCATCAATCATGTCCACAAGCTCAGTTTCAGTTGGATTTTGCCCCAGAGATCTCATAACAGTTCCTAATTCTTCTGTGGTGATGCACCATAATGAGAAATAAAAATAAGAATGATGTGACATACAATATCCAAGTTTGTATCTGCATCTTTTTATGTACTACCGGTTATGTATGGTTCCAATCTACTCTTTCTTTCTTTTTTAGACGATATTTTACTTCTACAATAATGGTGGAGAAAGAATGTGCTTAGTCTAGAACCATCAGATACATTTGTTGGTTCATGCAGTATTTGTCTGCTTGTTTCTCCAGATCCATACTCTCTGATTGAATTTTCATGGATTAACATGAGTTGCCCATGTTAAAATTCCAACAATTCGGTTCTCAAGGCACTTCTAAATAGGTATAGGTTGTAGATACAAAATTTGAGGGGACTATAACTAGGATAAAGATATACAGGCAACTCAATATTAAAAAATATAAATCATCAACCAGTAACATAATCAGCTGAATAAACTGGATATATGCAACAGAGAGAGAGAAAAAGAGAGACATTCCCTATTGACAGCAGACAAGTCGGGTGATGAGAACATATGTGATATGGGCACAAAACGAAAAAAAAAAAAAGATATATGGGGATGAATGTAAGTGATAACAGGTGTAGAATTGTCATCAACCAATGCAATCACATGTTTGACCGATATATATAGAGATTGAGAAATCTTACGCAGTTCATAACCCCAAATAGTGAGAAATGAGTAAATGACTTACACTCACTTACAATAGCTTATAGCAAATCAGTACCTACAAAAAAAAAACAAGTTGTTCAGATTGATATCATATGATATAACAAATTAATGCGCGGCACCTTCAAATTTCTGGATGAGATTCATAAGCGTAGAAAGATTAATACAATCTGATTTTGACCCTGAAGAAAGTCCTTTGCCGCCAACTTTTGATCCATGCCAAACATCAAGACACATAGGGATTCGCAACTGCAAAACCCTCAAATCCGTAGAAAGGGGGTTTACAGGTCGGATTAGATGGCCAATGTAGTGCTCCCGAATGTTAGCTTACCCTTGTCAACATGAACCAAACCATCTAAAAACAACTGTCTTATAAAGATGATTGATATACAATTATAGGAAATGCATAGGGTGAACAGGTTTTAGTATATTCTACAGGAGAGTGATAATGCAAACACATGTGCAGAAAGTGGGGATATGCAGATGATAAGTGAATCATCATACAGGTGATATGCACAAATGACATGCAACGTGGATGCTTAAATACAACAGTGATTGATGATGCAAAGGCAAAAATAGTGGTGGGGGTGGAACTCTATTTATTATGAAAATTAGTGAGCAATGTGCAGGTCGTATCAACCACCACAGAAATGCAGGGTGTATATGATGGTGAGTGTATTGCACTGAAAGTAGAGAGGTACTAAATATGATTATTCAATTAATGTGGTTATGCTACAGAAAACGCGAAACTGAAAGTAGATACGACAGGTGATTTACAACAGTCTACTGGGTTGCTGTAGGAAAAGGGAAATTATAGTAGTCCAGGGGATTGCAATAATTTACAAAAAAAAAAGGAATGCTATAATGGCAATTTGTTGAACCCTACTATAAAGGGGAGGAAAAACTTATCAATGTCAAATCAGAAATCAAAGTCCATGGGAATGCAATAAGCATCAGACGTGAGACCTGCATAAGTGTGGCATCTGTAAATGCATTGGTAGTGTGTAAAGGAAAATGCTCATGAACTAACTTAAAGCTGCCATGTCAGAAACCAAACAATTAAAGAACGAATTCAGCGAAATACAGACCCACTTCCTCCTAAAGATTATCAGATTCCTCTCAAACTAAATATAAAATATAGAATTCTAGATTTTGATCAAGCATCAACACGACACACTCTGGGAGACCGATTATATATTTTGGACACACAACACTCCACCATGGATCGTCCAAAACAAATTGAACAACTGGAGAAATCAGCGAATACTCCTAATCGCTCAAGTAGTAGACTAATTGGGTTTTTAAAATATAAAAAAAAAAGTTGTTATGGACATGGCAATTTAATGGATGCCCATATTCATCAAAATGAAAGGAGATAGATTGGCAACACGATTCTAAACTGATTAACATCTGATGGGCTAAGATAAGAGCATCAAAGTAAAATGGTAGAGAATCGACTGTAATGATTCAATACATGCATGGTGGATTCAAGATACATGATGCGAATATACGAAATCGGGGAGATTATATACAGAAAATCGATGTCCTTCCATAATGCAGATGCAGCAGCCGAGCATGCTATAAACTCTAATGTACCAAGTGAGATGAAATGGTATGAGAGCAATAAAATGACATGCCTATCCGATGATCCAAATGAAGGGATTTGGCTTATATGCAGGTGGGTGATACCGATAATCAGACATTAAGGCCAAGTTGAAGAGGCACAGATGAAGTGGCCAACAGTGGTAAATAACAGTGAAGTGGGTTTATCCAGTGTCATGACATGTGGTAACATTCTACAATAGGAAATACATAGAGAAGGAGTCCTGGTGGTGATTTCCAACAGCCCACAGGATCATTGTGTTGTTGTAATAAGATGAATGTACGCGGATGTGCAAAGTAATGTGAGACATGATAACGATCAAGCGTGAAATCAAGTACATATCGAAATCCCAAAATAAAAACAAGAAATCGAACTCAGATATGATGAACAATCATATGTCATAAAAAAAATGAACATGGTAAAGTGAACAATATGAACAAAAGTGTAGTTGAAGATCAATCACATATAAATCCAATGAGCACCAGAAACCGCAATACATCAGGCCCTCTAAATAATAAAAAGCAGTTGTAAAGATAAGGATCGAACTTAGAAAGCTAAGATTAAGCATAGTTATGCCATGTTTATGCTATATTGATCCCGGACGCAGATTTCACAGTGTATGAACAAAAAAAAAATGTAAACAAGGAAGCAGGGTATGAACATAAGGGACTTATCCTATAAAGCAAATGCACTAATTAATGTTTTTTTTTAGAGAGATTGAAATAAAGACTTGAAAAGAATCTAATGAGCTCCCTGGATTGTTATCATGCATCAGACAATTCATCGGCAAATGGGTGTTTAATGCCCATATATGCCTCGCCATGATGTCAACAGCAGGATATAATCGTATGGAACTCAGAGAAAATAAATTGTGAGAAGGAAAAGATGAAGAGACTGAGAACGAAGAGAAAAGAAGAGAAAAAAAAAGGAAAAAAATGAGATGTTGGAATCGACGGATTCCATTAGTGTTGCACGGGGATGTATTAGGATTGCTATAGACAATCTAATACTATTCAAGGTGCCATAATGGGGATCAAAAAGCAAGTAACCAAAGAAAAAAAAATCGGAGAAAGCTGAGAAAGAAGCGGGGTACTCACCAGGTTTGCGAAAAATCTGTAGAGGGAGCAAAGGAGGGAGAAGATGCTCCTTCCCAGAGGAAGAGAAACCAACAAACGCAAACAGCAGACGAGAATGATTGATACCTTCCTCTCCCTTAAGCCCTTATTTTTATAGAGGGAGAAGAAGGATCAGGAAGGGGAGTGATGGTTGGGCATCGACGGGCTGAGGCGAGCGAGGATGATTGAAGGGTTGAAGAAGGAAGGCCGCACATGGGTTGGCCATCGAGGGTTTAGGCGAGAGCGGAACAGGCGATGGGCGAATGAGGAATGCGATAGGGTGCCGTTGGAGATCAAGGGTGAGGAAGTGGAGGAGTTCGGTGATGAAGGGTTTGGAGGAGGTGGATTGCACATGGAGGGGCTTCCAGAGGATTCGGTAGAGAGGGAGAGGGTTTTGGGCCAGAGAAGGAGAAGCCCAGAGAGAGGTTTTGAGAGAGAGTGAACCGGGAGAGAGAAGGTTCTCGAATAAAAGGGCATGCGATAGGGGATTTTGTTTACGGGGGGGGAGGGCTTTTCCGAGTTTTTCCAAAAGGGATCCCCTAAAGAAAACACTTTTCTAAAACGGGTTTTTGGAAAACCACAATTTTGCAATTTTTCTTTATTTTCTTTTTTTTTGTTCTTTTCTTAGTTTTCTATATTTTTTTGATGTTTTTTGAAATAAAATCTTAAAATTTATGGAAAAACAAAAACTAATTTTTTTTGTATTTTTTAGAAATATTTACAAAAGAAGGTTTTCAAGGCTATTTTGAGGAAATTTCTTCAGAGGATGGGTTTGGGACCTAAGTTTTGAGAAAATATTCGAGCTTTAAACCTCGAATTGAGAGATATAGCGCGATGGATCCAAACGGACACCGGATGAATTGTCTGAGCCTGTTAAAAGGTTATTTTAGTAATTTTGAGAATTTGGTTCAAACATTGGACAATGAGGCTCAGATTTGGATTTTTGATACTGGATCCGGATCCAAAATCAAACTGGATATATCAATATGGAATTTATTTCAGAAAATCTGAAGAATAACTAAATTTTGGCTTTGAAATTTCTTTTTATCTTCTCAGAGAATGGGGTCAGGGGCAAAAAGAGGATATTTACGACATTTTGAAAATTTTGGGGTGTTCACACACTCCTCTCCTTCTTCCACCATTTCCTTTCTCTTCCCCCATTTTCTTTCCCCTTCTCACGTTTTGCTAAGTTAGGAGAGTCTTGTGAGTGTGAGGGTGGTGAGAACGAGCACGTCCAACCAATCCTTCCACCGTTTTTGTTCCGGAGGACCCCAAGGTGAAGAACTTCCACCTTGTGTATTCATTTTTTTTTTTGGAAAATGCTTGTGGCACGTAGGGTAAAGCTTGGATTTGGCATCTCCTTGATTTAATATGGTTTATGTGTGTTCTGGAATGAATGGGGGTCACTCTAGCATGTACACACACTCACCGGGCATTTTTACACAAAATGGGTTGCATTTTGGTAATTCTGGAATTCTGGAATTCTGGAAAGTCGGAAACATCTTTGCTAAAATGAGTGTATCTCACTAGATACCAGTTGGATCAAGGTGTTCTTGGACATTACGAAAAGGTGAGACAATTCTCTCCGACTTCGATGTTGACGCTTTCCTCTGATTCATTATGTAAATGCTTTAAAAGTTATGTTTTAGCAGACTGTCAGATTTCTGTTAATGATCCAGGAAGTCCCAGACATTGTCTGGTAATCCTGCGGCACCTCCCAGACCACTGGCTGGAATTTCACATTCTCAGAATTTTCAAATAGGTGAGACGGTGTTCTATGACTTTCACGTTGACCAGTTTTCCTGATTTGGTCTCCAAACCCTCCAAAACTTGCATTTTAGCAGATTGTTGAACTCTGTCAGCAGTCCAGGAGGTCCCGGACACCGTTCGGTATTTCTGCGGCACCTCCCAGACCGCTGGCCGGATCTTGATGATCTTGGTCTCTGTACGAAGCTGACAAACAGATCTGCAAGTCTTATGTTATGTACTTTTGCCGAATTAGAGCATAAGGACTCTGAATCTGGCCGTCTTCTGGACGCTGCATGAAGCTTGTCACATATATATATATATATATATATATATATATATATATATATATATATATATATATATATATATATATATATATATATATATATATATATATATATATATATATAAACCGGGTGCATGCTACACCCTGCTGGACCTAGGGGTATACCTCCCTTTTTGACCCAGTAGTGTCTGGTCCGGCGTGGACCAAACCAGTTGGCTAGGTAGGGCCCAGCTCGCCCATGGCAGCGCCTTTGCCACACCCCGTGGTGTGGGCTGCGGGTGGCCTACTGGCCCATGCACCGAGCCGCGGGCTGCTGCCCATAGTCAACCCCAGCCTGATCCTAGGGATCAGACCAGGGGTCGGGGCGGGGGGATGGATGAGGTCTGGTCCAGCGAACCAGACCTCCCTTCCCGTTGGTTTTCACCGACTAGCGGTGCAACTGTTGAGAAACTATGTTTTGATGATACATGATAAATATAATATGCTTTCATGATGAATATATATGATACATGATAAAAATGATATGCTTTCATGAGATATGATAATATGATATGCTTTCATATATGAAACTGAATATGTTATATTATGACTGGATATGATTTGTCATGTATTTAATGTGTATTTGATGCAAGGATCTTTCACTTGAACATAGTGAAGGCTTTATGTTCAAGTACAACATCCTGATGCAATCATACTACTCTGAAGAAAAAGCTTGATGAGCCAAAAAGATGCATTAAAGATTATCCAAGAAGATCAGCTACTTCAAGATGAAGATTTTTTCTTCTTTAGAGTCATATGTAACAGAACCTTCAGAAGCATGCATATTTCATATGAGCCTATATGCTTTAAAATCATACAAGCCATTTATTTACAAAAAGACAAGCTTTCATAAAAAGATACGTTATGTACATTGGAGTATTTCAAAAATACCTTTTTGAAACAAATCATTGTACTTCCTACAAGCATTTATGAAAAAGATAATTTGACAAGATATAGAAGCTCATGATTTCAAAAGCATTTATGTAAGAAAAGACAAAATGCATTGGTTCATAATATACAAACATTTACGTAACAAATTTTGATTCATAATGCATAAATATTTATATAAGAAAAGACAAATTGTGAAAAAATGTATTGGTTCAAAATACACAATCATTTATTTGAGAAATGACTATTTGTAATAAAAATATTACTCAAGCATTTATTTAACTTCAAATCATTTATTTTAGAAATGACAATTTGAGAAAATAAATATTATTTTATTAATTTAAGAAATGACCCTTTATTTCTTTAAGCATTAAATATAATTTCAAAAACACTCACTCAAAAAGTGATGACTTATATTTGAAGTCGTCATTCTTCTAGTAAGCATTAAATGGTACTTCAAAAGCATTTACTCAAGAGATGACCATTTATAAAATAAAGTACTAAGCAAGCATTTATTGTACTTACATACATTTAAACAAAGAAGTGATTATTTGTAATAAAGCAATTAATGTACTATAAATCATTTAATTGAGTAAAAACAAATTACAATATAAATTACATTTCTAAATACTTCAACGTTCAATGTACTATAAAACATTTATTTGAGAAAAGACCCATTACAAATTAAATCTCATTTTTAATTACACCAACATATATTGTACCTCAAAATATTTAATTTAGAAATGACAACTTGAAGTAACTATCATTATTTAAATGCACCAAAAATTTATTACTTAACAGTTATTTAATTTATGGAATGATGATTTTTGAAAAAGCAATATAGTACACATTATTTCACACCTTTCTTACAAAAGTTGTTTTTGAGATGTCCTGGCATCTCACGTCACAAAAGGACAATTATTTCAAAGCATTTCAAAAAGCAACGACTACTTTTTTAAGGCCTATATATACAGACAAAATAATATTTCATAACATACATATGTGAGCTTTCAAAGAGAAACATTCCTACTGGACACACTGAAAAAGAACTTAGAAAAAAAAAGAGAAAAAGACATGAAAAGCTCTCTGACAAAAGAATCAAGTGTGTCAAGAAAAAGAGAAAAAGAACATTCTATTCTCCTGAAAGATTATTCTGTCTTTTTTCAAAAGAGAGAACATTCTGAGAGAATTTTCATATGTGCATTCATACTCTGCATATCACTCTGAAGGTTCTATAAGAAAGTGTTGTAACTTTTTGTTATATGTTGTTTCCCTTCTCTGATGAGAGAAGTAGACCTTTGAGGAAGAGGGTGTTTCCCTTCTCTGTTGAGAAAAGTAGACCTCTGAGGAAGAGGGTGTTTCTCTTATCTGTTGAGAGAAGTAGACCTCTAAGGAAGAGGGTGTTGTACTATTTATCCCGTAACACAGATTTTATAGTGAAAGGCTCAAGTATTTTACTTTGGGACTGAATGTAGGTCAGTAACTCAGCCGAACCAGTATAAATCTTGTGTTTATTGTGTTGCGCCTAATTGTCTTTTTTTTATATTATCGATCTGAAACGAATTTCACTATTCACCCCCCCCCCTCTAGTGGAAATTCATTTGGTGTCAAAGCAGGTTGTAAACACCCCAAATTTTCACTCACCTCTCTGACATCGCTATCAATCATCACATTTCGGTTCCCCGAGATCAGTAAAGGGCAAAATGGTCATTTTCTAAATTTAAGTCCAAAATTTCATTCCTAAGTCTCAAAATTTCCCCATTTGGACTCAGAAATAGCTTCAAACTGCAAAATCTCAAAATCCTATTCTCGACAAGAAGCTAGAATTTCCAATTCCTAATTCAGAGGGGGCATTTCAGGAAACATGTCTTTGCATAGCATTGCATGAACATTTCACACCATTTCACTGCACATGTCATTTTGAGATCCAGAACTCCTGATTTTCAAAAGTATCAATCCAGACTAGAGTTTTAAATATTTCAAAATTGATTTCAAAACCCTGGGTCTTCAAAATTACCAATTCTTCCCATTTTACCCCCAGAACTCCGAATTACAAAAGTTTTCTCAAGAAAACGATCTGGATAGTTTTTGACATTGATTTTCAAAATTTCGTCAGTTGAAAAGAGGGGGACACAATTTCAAATTCAGAAGACATTATTTCAAACTTTTACAAAAAGGGCTCCGAATTTCTTCGCATCTTTCTAAATTTTGCCCTGAAGAACCATTTTCTTCTAAGTTTTGAAACCGAACCAAAGTTCACTTCATGTTTTCTAAACTAGCCTACTATTATGAAAATTCCAAAAAAATTCACTTGGCTTTTATTTCAAATAAGTGAGTGGGACCCGCGTCGAGGTGGTGTCACACTCAAATTCTCAAATATTTCTCTTATTTTCAAAACAGTGCCCATCCGGAAGTGGCACTGATGTATAAAACCCTTTCATTTGATTTAATTTTTAATAAAATAATTAGTGGGCCCACGTAGGTGACACCCCACTAAAGCCCCTTGCCAAGAAAAACAAATTTTCTTTTTTACCTCAAAAAGTTTTCAAATCCAGTTGAGGTGGCACCGCCTTAAAAAAAAGAAAAAAAAAGAAAAAAAAAGAAAAAAAAGGAAAAACAAAATTCATTTTATCACTGTTTTGTTTTTTTATTTATTACCTTTTAGCCCCCAAGAAGAAGCCACCTTTAAACCCTAAAAGAACATTTTACCCAGGCTTTTGAAACCCCAAGATTTCCACAAATAAACCAGTCGTCCCCCTCACAAATTTTATTCAGAATTAGGTTTACTTTCATTGAATTTATTCAGAATTAGGTTTAGCTTAAATTTTAGTTTACTTTCATTGAATTATTTACTAACTTTGCATTTTCCTGTGTTATTAGGTTGAAAAGCATATTAAGAATTCTAGGAGATTTTTGTCCAAGTGTGAAAACTCGATAAGTGGCAAAAAGATAGAATTACCCTTGGCGTGCAATAGAAGATTGAAGTGTTTTTCTAGTTAGATTTAGTGTTAATTTGTAATTGTTATTAGCCTTGTATTTGTTGACTGGTATTTATTGATTAATAAATTGAATTTCTTAAAAATAATTGAATAATTCTCGTTCCCTGTGGATTCGACTCGTGCTTACCACTTTTGTGGAAAGTCGGTTATTTACTTTTGGTTGACGATTTTACAAAGATTTTATTAAAAAATTATCTTTTAAAAAGAGCATTCACAAAAATTCAACCAGAATACATGAGGACTTTGATGGGACATTTTTGAAAAAAATGCCTCGTGAGGTGAATCTCAAGTGGAATCCTATCCTGATGGATATATGAAGCATGGATTCCTCGATGGGAAGAGCCATGATGAGACTGGAAGAAAACATCTCGTCAATAACAAAGAATTTTGTAGGAACAAGACTCAGGTTTAACCCAAACCTGAAAAAGGAAAATACCTCATGGCATGAGGTTCAGGCTTAACCCTTAACCTGAAGGGGACGACCAAAATGGAATCCTCAAATAGATAAACCATGATGGGACCTTCGGAGTTTGGATGAACAAAACCGAAAGGGGTTTGAGAAAGGAGGAAAATAGGGTTCCCTAAAGCTTTGAAAAGGGGATGAAATGGGGTGTCTCATCGCTCAGACTAAAATAGCTTTTAAAATCAATGACCTCTCGCAGAAAATTCAGGTTTTGACCCTTAACCTGAGTGGGAACGACTAAGATGGAATTTTCAAATGGACAAAACATGATGGGACAGGAAGAGATACTTCAACTGAATGAGGCAACTTTTCCTGAAAAATATGAACAACGCTAGGTTGCATCAAAATGGATATTGAATGCTTATTTCATTCTTAGAATAGCTAGAAAATTTTGCCAATAAGATAAAATTATAGTTGACTCAAACGCTTGAAAATGTGCATGTATGTGCAAAAGATATTCTCTCTTTACCTAGAGTATTTCCTTCATCGAGGTTAACTCCTCGGTCCTAAGAGTCAAATTCAAAATTTTAGCGCTGATGATTTTCTTCAAGAAAGTTATCCATTTCTCTGATATGAGAAGAGAAGAAATATTCTTAATTTCATAAAAGCAAGTAGTGAAGAGATATTGATAAAAGAATTTTGCATGAGAAAAGATGACTTATGGCAATTTCGGCAGTTTGATATCTGGGTGTTTTCCCATGATGATTTTTTTGCACTCTTTTTTGAGTCATTGAACTTTCTCGAGTTTTTACATCATCCTTCATCTGGATGTGTCCTGACTTTTCTCTCTTTTTTGGAGAAGGGTACGTCACAAACTCCTTCATCTCGGAGATGTTCTGATCCTTCTTTTATCTCAGGAATTCTATTGGAGGTATTGGCTCAAAAGGTCTTTAGATGATAGCAGAAATCAAATATCCTTTAGGGTTTGTCGATAGGTTTATCACACCCGCCTTCATCTCGACGGTGATCCGAACTTTCTCTGGAAGGATCCTTCACAAATTCCTTCATCTCGGAGATGATCAAAATCTTCTTTGGCCCCGGGGGTCTGCTCGCATATTCGTCTTCACCTTGACGACAATTGAGAGATCCCTTTTGCAGATATTTGATCGCATCTTAAATGGTTGAGAAGACAAGGATTGAGTGGATTCTTTTATGGCTCAAGATATTTCCACTGCCTGATTGCCAGATAGTCGTCTCTAACATGCGTCATAGCTATGATCAATATCAATTCGCTTCTGGCTTTTCAATCTCATTGAATATTTCTTTTACTAATCATACCGAGGATATTTCTTTCAGCCTTTAGGTTGATCAACAGGAAAAGATTTGAATTTTATCCCTTTTTCGCAAAGGACTTTACCTTTTTGGAAAGAATACTAGAGGTAATCTCAGGTAATTCTTTTGTGTAGTCAGATTTTTAGAATCAACAAATGTTTTTAACAAATTGGCATAATGTTCCAGAATCCTTTTGTAAAATAATCACTGTAAACACCCCAAATTTTCACTCACCTTCTTGACATTGCCCTTAATTATCATATTTCAGTTCTTTAGAAGCAATGAAGGGCAAAATGGTCATTTTCCAAGATTGAACCTGGCAGAAAGTCCTAAATTTCACTCTTGAGCCTCAAAATTTCTATATTTAGGTTCAGAGACATCTTCAAATTGCAAAATTTCAAAATCCTCTTTCTGGACAAAAAATTAGAATTTCTAAGTCCGAGCTCGGAATGACATTTCACTAAAACATGTCTTTGCATCGCATTGCATGAACACTTTGCATCATTTCATTGCATAGCATGTCAGTTTGAGATCCAGAACTCCTAATTTTCAAAATTGTCAATCCAGATTTGATTTTTAAACTTTTCAAAACCGATTTTTAAAACCATGGGTATTCAAAATTACCAAATTTTCCCATTTTACCCTTGGGACTTTGAATTACAAAAAAAAAAAATCTCAAGAAAACAATCTGGATATTTGGATATTGATTTTAAAGATTTTATCTCAAAACTGTTTTTGCAAAAGATTTTAAATCTCTTTACAAATTTTGTATTTACATTTATCCATATTTTTGCCCTGAAAACCCAATTTTTCCAAATTCTTGAAAAAAACAAATAAGGTTTTATCTCGTATCTTCAAATAAATGGAGCGGGACCCGCATTTGAGCTAGCATCGTACTAAAACTCTCAGGTGAGGTGTTTTATTCTCAAGCGGGACCCACCCGAAGTCATACCAATTCGCAATTTTTTTTTTAAATTTCTTATTTATTTATTTATTTATTTTAGTGGGTCCACACACATGTGGCACCCTATTTGAAAATAAAAGGATTTTACAAAACAAAATAAAGCTTTATCTTCAAAAGGATTTTAAAAGTGGATTGAGATGGCATTTCCATAAAAACCTCTCATTTATTTCAATATTCATTTTTTTATTTTTTTTATTTGTTTAAATAATTATTGTTTTAAGAAGGAGGCAACCTTAAATGGCACAGCCGAACTTCCAAAAAAAAAAAAAGTAATAAATTTGATTTCTATCTAAACTTAGAAAAAAAAACAAGGTTTTGGAAAAACCAAAGAGGCGCCTCTTTTAAAAATAGCAAGTTTTCAAAACAATGAGGCATCGGTTTCACGCCTTTGCAAAAATTTTCAGCAAAATTTTTCAAAATTTTTTTTAACGGAACCTCATTAAGGGGGAAGGGGATGCATTTCTTTTGGGGGAGAAAGGAAGGTTTTAAAAGAGGCAAGCACTCACGAAGGAAAGGGAGGGGATTGAAATTGGCTCTTTTGGGTTTTAGCAGAGGGGGAGATCCATCTCTAGCGACAGCAGCCAGCGCCATCCTTCATCAGCCTTCAGCCCCATCAACATCCAGGCCTTCTTCAGCTCCAGCCGCAGGGGAGCCATCTCCAGCCATCTTTTCAGCCCCTGCCGCATATTCACCTCCACTTCAGTTCAGCCAGTAGGAGGGCTAGCGTGAAGACCATCTTCTTCAGCACACCAGCCTGCAGGAGATCCAGTGGGAGGTCTTTCATCTTCAGCCTTCAGCCCACCATCCTTCAGCCGACAGAAGATCCAGCAGAAAAAGGGGCTGGGCCGATTGATTTTGGGGGATTTTCTGTTCTTATTGCAGGTGATTCACAAAGCTGGGGAGCATTTCCTTCAACCCAAGAGACTGCCATCATCCTGCAGCCCAGCCAGCAGAAGCTATAGCCAGCTTGAACCGCCCAATAGAAAAGAACGACTCTCATTTGCTGTTTACAAGGGTTACACACTGCAGAACGTTGCTGCCCCTTTTCCTTCAGCCCACCAGCAGTAAGAAATCCAGCCGGCGATTCCTCCATCCAGCGTGAAGACTATTCACCTTTCAGTCCAGCACGGGTCTTCTTATCAAACGTGAAGCTGCCCTCTTCCTTCCCCTTCTCCGTCCCCTGACTCCTTTCCCGATTTCGTGGAAGTTTTTGATCCATCCCAGCATACAAAGGAAGCATCTTCTTTCTGGGCTCAAGGTAAGCAACCGATCATTTCCTTTGGATCAATGCTATTCTCTTTTTCCCCATTTCATTTTCCTGGATCTTCCTGTTTCCCATCTCTTATTTCCCTGTTCATCCGGAACACAGCACTATGTAGTATTGAGCTGCCAATAGTAGCATCAATGTCACAGGTTTTGAGATAATATCAACGGCCTATTGTAGCTACAAGGCATCAGATAGTTTAATATCTCTAATGTATTGGTTTTTCATGCTCTTTGTTTCTTAGTTCGCCAATGGTAATGCTGTTTGAATGTCTTTGCTTATGATAATCTTTTTTCTTTACAGTTATTAATGGATTTTAGTACATGGGTTTGTTGTATTTAACTCCCTGTATGTTTCGATACAGCTCACCTAAATAGCCAGATGAATGAGGTATATCTTGCATCTAATTCAACATAGGATGATTTAGCCAATGAGTTGTATCCAGTCACTCAATACAGCTTCTGAATCATTTGCTGTCAAACTCATGAGTTTACTTGTTTTGGCCTCATTACTGATGCTTCTCCTTAGGGATCTGTCATGCTGCAATCACTTCTACAGTTCTGTTATACACGTTTATGGGATATAAATTTCATCTTTGCTTCCATTAGTCCGGTTGAGATTGTCTTTCTTATTTGATGAAAATGTATGTCTGATGATAGCAGTCATGGTTTGGAATAAGGGTGCTACATGATTGGTAGATGACAGCATAGCAGAATTTTATCGTTGATATATATGTATATAAATAATAATATTGATTTGCTGTATTTACAATTTTAGAGCTATATCATATGTGATTCTTACTGTGCATAGTTTATTCCTTGGCATGATCAATTAGCTGCTTTGTTTTTTTTTTTTTATATACATGTAACATTCTTTATTCAATGTCCCCTGTCATCAACCCCATTTTAATTACAGTAGTTAGGAAACAGTATGCAGAATGTAAGGTCTATTTTACAAGTTAAGTTTGTTATATATACATTTTTTTTTAACAGTTATGTATATGAGTGCTGGACACTCTAACGATATATTTTGCAACATTTTTTTTTTACCATTTGCTGGATACCTACCAGCATGTTATCATCTCCCAATACCCCTTTACCACCTTATAGCCGTTGCCATAGTGTCATTCAACCTCCTGCTGTACTTACATTTCCACTGGCAGCATCACTTGTACATTTTCCTTATCCTCACACACCTTCACAACACCCTTAAAGCCAGTCCATAGTGCTTCTGCAGCCTATTTCCTGCACCTTTTGTATGTTATACATTTAGCCACTCCTTTATCTACAGGTGCATGTTCATTCCATTACCCAGTTTTGTTCTCTACGCATGTTGTAAATGGTATAGGTTATTGCTTCACCTATTGTACAGATAAACCCCACACACAGCAAAGAGCCTCATACACAGACTGTAATGTTAATCACTCCTCACAGCTGTAATTTGATTTTCATATCATATTTCCTTCCCTGTAAGTCACCTTATCCTAAATTTAGACCTTGTTGTAGTATAGAGAGCATTTGACATCAGCATCAATAACCATATCTTTCATTGTGTAAAAGGGCAACAACATTCATGAGATTTGTATACCCATCATCCTTTATCCATTCTCTTTTCTGCAGGAGCCCAGTCTTGATAATTGGCCCTGTTCATGTATGAATACTTTAATATCCATCCAGGCTTTACAGACCATCTTTGGCATGCTTTGTTATTGGTATATAGAGAAGCTCTATACCCATTTTTATTAAAAAATACCTTATAATTTGAGAAATACGGCTGTGTGAAATCATCTACAGAAACTGTCTATACTTGTAATTTCTGGTTTTACCCATTATGTGGAATTTCCATTAAACATATATATTTTCTCATTATATGTATATATATGTCTATATATATGTATATCTATTGTATATCTACCTATATGTATACGTGTATATGTAATATATGTATATATATATGTATATATATATGTATATATGTATGTATATATCCCTTCATGTGCATTGAATATCACATATATTTTTCTTTTCTTTTACTTTTTGCAAATATATCTTCATTATCATATATCATTTATCATAAATTCAAGTATTTTTATATCTACATGTATATCTTTGTTGTATATAGTATATATACCCATTTCCTTGGTTATCTTGTACTAACTCTCATTTTGCAGGAAAATCTATAAGATGCTGACTCCTTGGCTCCATTTCAATTTTCTCTTACTTTATGTTATGCAATGTAACAATCCAATGTAAACCTTAGAATAAGATTTACTTTTACTGCTTAGATTAGGCCGCATCTCATATAGTTTGATTTCAGTAATATCCTGATTCTATGATGCATATATCTCAAATTTTCAAAATTCACCGTGGATGAACACGAATGGCACGTGCACCAACTTTTAGAGAGTTGATGAACTCGGTGGAGTCCATATTTATGGCCCTAGTCGGAATATGGACGAGACCCAGATCCATCATCTCTCTACCAGTCAAATTGAGCCTACACTCTTAGGCTATCTTGAAAATGCACCGCATATTTCCAATGTTTTCAGAACATTGTGAATTAACTCAAATAAACCCTAAATATATTCATGGCCACAGTCAGAATATGTGAAGGATTTACTTCGGCTTAATCCACATTTTTCCAACAAATTTTTCAAAAAGTTTTTCAAAGTACATTCATTCATTCAAATCATCTGCATCATTCGTTTTTCTCATGATTTTCTCAAAAGATTTTCACTTCATGGAATCGACTTTCTCAAGAAACTATGATGATATTCGGAGTTGGATTTCCCAAATCCAAATTTTTTTCCTGTGATTTTCCTTAAAAAGTTATTTCCTTAAGATTCTTTTCAAAGGAATTTCTCATTTTCTCAAGAATCCAAGTCGATTTTCAGATATTTCAAAAAAAAACCAGATTCTCAGGATTTCAATTTCCTAAGTTTTGAATTTCCTTCTCCAATGAATCTTTCCTACAAAATTTTCTATCATTTTCCTAAGAAAACTCTCAAAATCTGAGTTTTTCCTTACAAGTGCTTTCCTTTTCAAATATTCATCCTTTCTCAAGAATTCCTTCCATTTTTCCTGAGATTCTCATTTCTTCAGGGTTTTCTAAGTTTTTATAAATTTTCTCAAACTTTCTCTGAGATTCTCATTTCTTTATGGTTTTACAAGCCTCTCTAAACTTTCTCAAAATTTTCCTGAGATTCTTATTTTCTCATGGTTTTCCAAGTCTTTCTAATCTTTCTTAAAATTTTCTTGAGATTCTTATTTTTTCATGGTTTTCTCATTCTTTCTAAACTTTCTCAAAATTTTCCTGAGATTCCCATTTCTTCATGATTTTTCAGATCTTTATAAAATTTCTCAAGATTTTCTCGAGATTCTCACTTCTTCATGATTTTCCAAGTCCTTATAAACTTTTTCAAGATTTTCTCGAGATTCTCACTTCCTCAAGATTTTCCAACTCTTTATAAACTTTCTCGAGATTTCAAACCTTCTTCGTCTGAGTTTTCTTGAGAGACTGATTTCCATCTTTTCCCGAGAAATGCTTTTCAACTCTAAATATTTTCTAAGCATACATCATATTTTTCAATTTACATTTTCCAAAATTCTCATAGCACATGCTTGAATTCTTTGTGCATTTAGGATAGAACACACTTTCGGTAATTTCACTAAGTCAAGCATAATTTTGGTCCTTGGTTCGATTACCCCTGTTAAAGGCGGCAGAAACAGTCGAACCTCGTACCGATAGGTCGAGCCCCATCCCATAGATTTTCCCGCAATTTTCAAAACGGAGGCGAGTATTTCAAAACAATTTCCAAAATTCGGTCAAGTTTGAATCGCGAAAGCATTTCTCTCTCTCTTCCGCAAGTAAGGGAAGACGGAAAAAATTTTTGCGACGATAACAGGTTTGGCGACCGTGATGGGACCTGTCCTTGTCTGACCTAAATTATGCTTGACTTAGTTTAATTATCAAAATTATGTTCACAAAATGTCAGCTCTTTTACTTTCAATATCATGTGAACCTAGGAGCCTAGATTCTGACCTAGCTGACATTGACTGCATATAGCTTAGGCATGGTTTGGTAGGACCAGATTGAGGAGATATTTTCATGCTCACATAGACTTAAGTCTAAATACAACTCTCCTCAATTTAGGATCTGAATGCAAACAATGTATGCTTCTTCAAAGATTTTCAAAAGTCTATCTCTCTAGGACTTAGAGCCATCTATTTTTTGCATGTGATCATATTTTTTCAAACCTCAATTACCTATCATTACCCGGTCTTCACGTTGCTGGGCTCTCTTCCAGAACCCTAGTTCGGGACAGAGCCTCACAACTGGGCCAATTATTTGGGTTAACACCCCCCTACCACGTACCGCGGGCCACAGTCCGAAGTATATCGGTAGGCGCTCAAGGATGTTGGAAAACCTTACCTTAGAACCGGAGTTGAAATTCTATGCCACGTACCTCGGATTTCGGTTCGAGTATATCGGCATAACTGGATTGGACAAAGATGATTTGAACCTAGAGTTAGGATTAGGGTCCTACAGCTGTTTTCAAAATGATGCATCTATAGTCAGCCTTTTAGGGAATGTTGTATGTGCATAAATGTTTGTGCAGGATGTGATTGTATGTGTATGATTTCCTTAATTTTTTTTCCCCAATATTTTCCAACTTATTAGGCCCTTTTCAAAACATCCTTATTTTCCACAAGGTTTTTTTCTCAAACCCTGGATGATTTTCTCAAATATCCAATTTCTTTCAAAACTCCAGGCGATTTTATATTCTACCTTTCTACTGGATCTCGAATTTTTAGCTGCATTTCATCCTGCCTGCAAAATTTTTCAAAATTTCTCACATTTTCCTAAGTCTCATTCTGAGTCTTTCTCTGTTTTCAGTCGATGGCATCCAGTCAAGTCGATCCTATCTTTCCTAAAGGTCACATCTCCTTCGAGGTGCGACAAGGTCGTCCTGAACATCGAGCCCTTAGCACCGAAACTTTCATTCCCCGGTGGTATTATTCCTGGCTAAAGAGCTTTTCCCGAATGTTCCCGGACCATTTGAGCGAGTGTGGATTAGAGCTGGCGTCAGCAGTCGGAAAGCAGACCATCAATGGCAACCTGATCCATGCAATGGCGGAACGATGGAATCCTCGAACGTGTACCTTATGGTTCCCATGGGGAGAGATGACCATTTTAATGGATGAATTTTCAGAAATCATGGGGTTGCTAGAACCAGCCGGTCAACCAGGAGACCCATTAGAGCATCAATTCCTTATCAATGTCAAGGGTTTGGACCCCCGAGACTCCTTAGCTCGTATGACAGGCCGCCGATCTTGGCCCCTGATCCAGTTAGAAGGAAATGAATATGTGGATCTGCTCGAGTTGTATCGTCAGTACGAAACCTTCGTTGAAGTCAGTTCGTTATCCAGGACAGCAAAAGAAAGGATTCATAATGCAATGGTTTTATGCACTGTAGGATTATCCCTCTTCCCAGATGGACAAAACTACATGGACATCAGAATAATCCAGCTTATGAGAAGATGGGGAAGTCGACAAACCAATCGCCTCTCCATAGCCATGGCAGCGCTCGCTTTCCTATATCGAGGTTTGACTCGATTCTCACTTGGAGAATCCATCTTAGTTGAAGGATGCATCTACGCGCTTCAATCATAGTTCTTTCAGCATGTTCCAGCCCGAGCAAGCTCTTTCAGATATAATGGTCAAGAACTTCCTCTAGTGGCACAGTACCGATCTATGATTAACAACATTCAAGAAGATGATGTAGTGTGGGACTATTTTGATTGGCAACTATCTCCTCCCAGATACACCTATGCTTATGGCAAGAGGTTCAAGTTACTGGGCCCATTCTTCTGCACTTACTACCAACCAGAGAGATGTGTTCAACAGTTCTCCCAGAGACAGCAGTACGTCGAAGCCCGATTGTTATCAGGAGTTATGGCAGAGTTTGATCTCACTTCCACGCAATGGTCTGGGGCATATCATTCTGCCCGCTACGGCTGGGATTCCTTTGTCTCTCTTAAAATCTTCCCTGGTCCTAGAGTGTCTGCTGATTATCGTGAATGGTGGCAAATTGTTTGTCCTCCACCTCTTTGTCAAGATCAATAAAATCATGTTTTTTCATTTTAATAAAATTCTCTCTTTTTCTATTATGGCTTGACGACCTCGCCTAGGTAACAAGGCATATTTTCGTTGTTTGTTTCTCGTGCTAAGAATTGACAACACAATTGTCGTAATTTTCGCAACGACTCAGTCCCTAGTAATGGGATATCTTCTTCAAATTGTCTATCATATTTTTCAATAAATATTTCTTCCAAAAGCCAATTCCTTCATAATCTAATCAGGTCTTTGCCCTGCAGAGAGCATTCGCAGCAAAATCTGAGAGCATCCATATCATTTGATGGTTGAGACAAGATCAGGCAAAAGAACAACGGTATCGCAGTACTCGTCAGCCTCAGAAGAAGAGATGGGCTCTCCCCGATCCGAGAAGAGTCAAGAGCAGCAACAAGAGGATGACAGCATAGACCCTCAAATGTATGTCATGTTCCGAAAGATGATGAATAAAATGATGAGTGAACAGGCTGGGACTAGTGCAGAAAAAAATCAATTCAGAGAAAAGTTCCACGGGCACAAGAATAAGAAGGCTCCCAAAAAGCAGATTCAGTCAGAAGAAATCTCAGATGAATCTGAATCAACTGAAGACACTGAGGAAGAATGTGAGGTGCCTTCGGCATTTCAGAAACGTGGCCGAGAACAAAGGAGGAGCCGCAAAGCAAAGAATCAAGTTACAGAGGAACCCCTGCAGTCGCAATTTAGGGAAATGGCCTGAGTTGTTAAGGATCTCCAAGCCCGTGACAAGGGCAAGAAAGTCTTTACCAGTGAGGACTTCTATGACGGCCTCGAAGGGGATGACGATCTCGAAAACCTTCCCCGAAAATTCATTAAGTTCGATGGCTCTGGCGATCCGAAAGCCCATCTCGCCACTTTCTTCGCAGAGTGTTCAAGATTCAAGAGAGATAACAGAGCACTGTTCCTGTGTTTCCCTCGCAGCTTGGAAGGAGTTGCAGCTAAATGGTATGCTGAGCACATCAATCCCATCAAGCTCAAGGAGTTCGATAAAGTGGTGAATTTATTTATTGAACGCTTTTTGTTCAATACAGAAGCGCTCCCGACATTAAGTCATCTCTGCAGTCTGAGGCAGAATGAGAATAAAAAAGCACGGGACTTCATTCACAGGTGGAGGTCAGCCTGTAATAAAATAAGAGATCCCATTTCAGAAAGGCACGCCCTGTCCCTAATCCTCAATAACTTTTCGCAGCCGTTAAGAGGATTAATCTCTACTGCACCGTCCCGGACTTTCATTGAATTAACTAAGCGAGCAGAATGGCTCGAGCTAAACGTAGAGAATGGAGTCTATGAAGGATTCACTTTTTCCAAGAGTAACCCCCAAGGTGAGCAGAAGAAGAAAGCTCACTTCACCTTCTCTGCCAACAATAACAACAACAATAACCGAAATCAGTATAAAGGGCAGAAGAAAGATTACTGCTACGGCACAGGCAATCCCAACAATAAAGGAGATCAGAAAACGAAGCCTGCACCTCAATACAACAAGCCCTCTCAGCAAGACCAAGGGCCGAAACTGCGCGAAAAAGTTAAACATGAAGGATAGAGCTATGACCGAAAATTCACTCCTCTCGACCAATCACTCGAAGATGTGCTCGAGTATATGCTGTCGAAAGAAATGGTCAAGTTGCCTAGATTGGCTGATCCCCCTGTGCCTATGGGGAAATGGAAGGATCAATTCTGCAAGTTCCACAAAACAGTGGGACATAGCACTGAGAACTGTTTCGTTCTCAAGAACATTATACAAGATCTTATCGATAAAAATCTATTGGTAGAAGGAGAAGAAGAAGAAAAAATGGATATTCTTAAGCAGCCTTTTCCTTCACACACCACAGCAGTAGTATCTGCCCAACCATTCCTGCCTCACGAACACATTAAGCCGTGTTCTACACAAGACCTACAAGTTCAACATCAGGTGTCAGTGCTTCGACAAGCAACTCCTGATTCTAAGAAGATGGATCTAATCTCAGCATTGGGCAAGATGAAAGTCTCCGAAGCATCGGTAAAGTCAGCCCCCAAGTCAAAGGGACTTCCTGATTTTCTCAATCAAATCATCAAGCCCAAGCCGGAGAATTCAAGTCAGAAGCCTTTGACCGCTCTGTCCAATGTTTCCATTCTTGACTTGGCCAAGAGTTCCTGCAAGCATCAGCAAGTACTGGACGATCTGCTCAGAAAAATCAAAGTTAAGCCCAGTACCACTCCTGAAGACATGGCACAAATAGTGAATTCGGCCATGACCAACGCGCCAATCACTTTCTCGGATGAGGACCTTCCAAAACCTCATTCCTTTCACAATAATGCTCTTTACATCGTCGTTCGGGTAAGGGGAATGACAGTACCCCATGTACTAGTTGATGGAGGCAGCAGCCTCAACATATGTCCCGAAATGACTACAAAGGCGCTAGGCATTAAGGAAGAAGAATACATTCCAGACCCTATCACCATCTATGGGTTTGACAACCATGGTCAGACGGCAAAAGGCAAGATATTCCTAGAAGTATTCATTAACTATTCTGTACATTCAGTGCTTTTTCATGTGGTCAATGTGCCACCCACCTATAATCTATTGCTCGGAAGGACATGGATTCATAATGCTAATGCAGTACCTTCCACCTTACATCAATGCGTAAAATGGTCAAAAGGTGGAATGATTACAACTGTGCTCGGAGAAGACCCAGAAGAAAGGCTCCCACAGCCTATGATACCTCAACCAACATTCACTGCAGATATTCCTAGCATCAGAGAAAATGAAGAAATCAGTCTCAAAGAAAGTCAGGAGATACTCCAGGCAACATCAGAATTATCCCTGCACACTGTAGCTATGACTCGATGGAAAGGTCCCAAGTTCTTCAAGATTGGAGGTCGTGTCAGCTACAACACTGTCAAAGATCATCCATTGTTTCCACAATTCATAAAAGTAAGAAAGGGATTCGACTTACTTCTGAAGCATGGTTATCAACCCTTTAAAGGACTGGGCAAAAATGAAGATGGTCGTGTCGAGCCAATGATCCAAAAGCATCGTCCCCACAGGGCAGGATTAGGGTTTTCCTGCGGGAGCTCACCAAAGAAGACTGTTTTTGTTAAAGGGGCACATTGAGAATCGTTGTTGCATTTCCTTTCTATTCCTTTCAAAATAAATGTCTCAATGTCTTTTATCAATTCAAATCAATAAAATGTCAATTTTCTTTGTCCATCTGGATGCCATCTGCCTCTTTTGTCTCTACATCTTTATTTCATAACTCAATGTCATTTTATGATTGTTTGTCATATGATGGACGATTTTTTTTTTGAATCCAATTTCTTATCCAAAATTTCAGAAATGTCTTCCCAAACAATCAAGAAACTCGTTATCAATCCAAAGGCTTTTCAGAAATCGGCAGCAATTCACCGAGTCAAAGCAAGCACAAGAGATGACAAGATTGCAAAACAGTTAGATGATTATGCAGAATTTGATCCGTCTCTTCAAGAATTACCAGAGTTTGCCTCAGTTCAGAAGCAAGATGAACCATCTGCTCTAGTACAAGATCCTACTGAAGATGTCAATATCGGCTCAGAGGAGGATCCCAAGATTCTCAAGATCGGCACCAGTTTAAGTTCGAAAGAGAAAGAAAGGCTTACAAAGTTCCTCAAGCAACATGAAGAAGTGTTTGCGTGGACATATGAAGATATGCCGGGCTTAGATCCCAAATTGGTCGAACATTGACTCGTTTTGAAGCCAGATGTAAAGCCAGTTAAGCAAAAGCTGAGAAAAATGGATCCCAGAATAGAACAACAAGTCAAAGAAGGACTTGAAGACCTGCTCAAAGCAGGATTTATCCGACCTATTGACTACCCAGACTGGTTAGCCAATATTGTCGTTGTCCCAAAGAAAAGTGGCAAAGTCAGGATTTGCATAGACTTCAGAGACCTCAACAAGGCAACTCCGAAGGATGACTATCCACTGCCAAAGATTGATCTTCTGATTGACAGTACAGCAGGACATGCCATGTTCTCCTTCATGGATGGATATTCCGGCTACAACCAGATTAAGTTGGCTGCCCGCGACCAATCAAAAACTTCCTTTACTACGCCTTGGAGCACGTTTTGCTATACAGTTATGCCTTTTGGGCTCAAGAATGCTGGAGCAACATATCAACGGGCGATGGCCATTATCTTTCATGATCAAATGCACAAAATCATGGATGCGTATGTTGACGATATTCTCGTGAAATCTAAAGAGGGAGAAGATCACCTCGAAGCCCTTGATCAAGTCTTTAAGCGACTCATTCTGTACAAGTTAAGACTTAACCCGCAAAAATGTGTCTTTGGAGTCGAATCAGGCAAACTGTTGGGTTTTCTGGTCAGTAAAAAAGGAATTGAAGTTGACCCAGCCAAAGCCAAGGCTATCATTGATATGCCACCTCCGAAAAATCTCAAAGAGTTGCGTAGCCTTCAGGGACGCATGCAATCAATCCGGCGATTTATTTCCAACTTGGCGATGAGATGTGAACCTTTCAACCACTTGCTCAGAAAAGGAGTGAAGTTCGAATGGGGACCAGAGTGTCAGCTATCGTTCGATCGGATCAAGAAGTATCTTCTCAATCCTCCAATCCTGAAGCTGCCAGAATTGGGAAAACCTCTTCTGTTATACATCTCAGTCAATCAAGTCGCATGTGGCGGATTCTTGGCACAATACAAAGAAGGCAGCCTGATAGAACATGCCATTTATTACGTGAGTAAGACTTTCATAGATTATGAAAAGAGATACTCTCAAATAGAGAAGACCTGCCTAGCTCTGGTATGGATGTGTCAGAAGCTAAGACACTACCTGTTGGCATCAGAAGTCAAAATCCTGTCTAAACTCAATCCCCTCAAATACATCTTAGAGCAGCCTTTCCTCAGCGGACGAGTCGCAAAATGGCAAGTCTTATTGATGCAGTATGACTTAGAATATGTCTCGCAGCAATCAATCAAAGGCTAGGCAATTGCAGATCAATTGGCGGATTTTCCTTTGGCAGAAGAAGTGAAAGCCGAAGATGACTTCCCTGATGAGCAAATTTGCAATATCCAGCAATCTCCAGTCTGGAATTTATTTTTCGATGGTTCCAAAAATATGGCTGGAATAGGCATTGGGATCTTATTAATCACTCCTGAGAAGGAGATGATTCCATTTTCTCTCAAGTTAAATTTTCAATGTACACACAATATGGCTGAATATGAAGCCCTGATTCAAGGTCTAAAAATTCTACTAGACTTCAATGTCAAGAGAGTGCATGCTTATGGCGATTCTCTACTCGTTGTCAATCAAGTTCGAGCTGAATGGCAGGTCAAAGATCAGAAGCTATTCCCCTATCAGAAAATTGTTTCAGCTCTTGTCAGCAAGTTTGAAGAATTTCAGCTCTTCCATATCAAGAGAGATTTTAATCAAGTGGCCGATAGCCTAGCCAGTTTAGGCTCCATTATGGCATTCAGAAATGGAGAATCTTGTCTCTCTTTTGAAATTGGCAGACTTGACCAACCTGCTTTCCTTCCAGCGGAACAAGTAAACCAGGCTGAGCAAAGGAAGAAGCCTTGGTATTATAACATCAAAACTTTCATAGAAACTGGCGAATTTCCTCCAGAACTCTCAAAGAGAGAGCAGCGAGCAATCCAGTGTATGTCTACTCGATACTTCATTTTGGCCAATGTCCTCTATTGCCGAGGATTCAGTTCAGAGTATTCCAGATGTTTAGATGAAGAAGAAGCCAAAGAAGTCGTGCGAGAAGCACACGAAGGCATTTGTGGTGGCCACGTCGGCTACCAAACCCTTGTCAAGCAGATCATCAGAGCAGGTTACTATTGAAAGACTATGCAACAAGACTGTTATCATTATGTGAAGAAGTGTGTGCAATGCCAAATACACGCACCTTCTATTCATGCTCCGGCAACTTATTTACAGTCTATTGTTTCTCCATGGCCGTTCTCTATGTGGGCCTTCGATGTTGTAGGTCCCATCACTCCTTCAGCTTCAAATGGCCATAAATATTTCCTTGCCGCAACAGAATATTTCACCAAGTGGGTAGAAGCTATCACTCTTCGTACAGTAGAAGGCCGGCACGTGGTCTCTTTTATTCACAAGAACATCCTTTGTCGTTTTGGCATCCCGCATGACATTGTATCAGATAATGGTAGTCATTTCAAGAATGAAAGAATGAAGACATTCTGCTCAAAGTTCAAGATCTATCATCATTTCTCTGCTCCATATTATCCCCAAGGGAATGGTCAGGCAAAGGCCACCAATAAAATTTTAATTCGTATCTTGGAGCGAACCGTAGAAACAGGACGTGACTGGCATGAGAAGATCCACGATGCACTATGGGCTTACCGGACCACTATTTGCACCCCAACGAATGCTACTCCATCAGAATTGGTATATGAAACAGAAGTAGTATTGCCGCTACATGTTCAAAAGCCCGCTTTGAAATTTGCATCGCTTCTGCAATTACCTCTTGATCAATATCAGCAACAATGACTGGTACAGTTAGACTTGCTCGATGAGAGAAGGATGAAAGCAGCAGAACATGCTCAATCCTATCGCCAGAGAGTAGCCAGGCAGTATGCGAAGTCTGTCATCGAAAGAAGGTTCAAAGTCAATGATTTAGTACTTCGATCCACAGCTTATCTCAAGCATCATACCGGCGGGAAATGGTCGCCAAATTGGGAAGGCCCATATGTCGTCAAAGAAGCATTACCCCATAACTCATATCGGCTCATCAACGCCGATGGTGTAGAATTGCCAGATCCCATTAATGCTCGACACTTGAAAAAGTTCTACACCTGAAACATTTAGTCTCCTCTTGTAATCTTCCCATTTCCTTCAAATAATGATTCAACTCTCTTTCCCAGTTACACTGGGGCATTTTTAAAAATTTTGTTTTGTATGCAGACAGGATAAACAAATTCCTCATTTCACGCACTTGTGCATTCATGTGCATCAATTCATATTCATTTGCATTCAATTACATTAACAACAATCCCAGTCAGTATGAGAATTTCAATAAACAGTCCCATCACAATTTTTAATGATTCAAAATTGGAAGGTAATCACCAATACTGAACTAAAACCCAGTGCTCGAACTGGTATTGTTTCAAAATCCAATGTTTAAACTGGTACATTTTCAAAATCCCAAACTTTCGAAAAAACGAGTTTCAACTCGGGTTTTATTTCACATCATTTTCTTTTGTTGATCCGGGTTCCGACTCGTGATCTCTATATTTTATTCGAGCTCTGACTCGAACTCATCATCCTCCTTTGATCAATCCAAGTCATTTCAACCATCACAGTCTGTCAATTGCTCAAATTTGACATTTTGCCCTTCAAATTCCAATTTAAATCTTCAAATCAGGCAATTCTCCAATCTTCGATCTTTGGGTTAATCAATTTCCAATTTTCGACCTTCGGGTCAATCAATTTCCAATCTTTGGCCTTCGGGTCACTCAATTCTCAATTTTGACCTTTAGGTCACTCAATTCTCCATTTCGACCTTCGAGTCACACAATTTTGACCTTTTGGTCAACCAATTCTCAATCTCGACCGTCAGGTCATCCTATTTCGACCTTCGGGTCATTCAATTTCCAGCAACCAATTTTCCAATTTCCAATTTCGACCTTTGGGTCAATCAATTTCAATATCCAATTTCAATCATTTTCTCTTGCGAGAGACCCTTTTTAGGGAAAGTTCGAGGGAGCTCGTTCTTTTCGCATGCTATCCAATTCGTTCACTTAGCCCCTTTTCAGGGAGAGTTTGAAGGGACTCGCGTCTTTGTGAACCGTTTGCAAAACAATTTCCAATTTCACACAAGGAACCCTTTCATAGGGAGAGGATCGACGGAGACTCGCTTTTCTTGTAACCCCCAAATTTCATACTAGGCCATTTCCGTCATGAAGGACCCTTTTGTCAGGGAGAGTGTGATGGACTTGTTCCTCCATGACTTAAATTTCCAGACCTCACCATTATCGGCCCCCTTTCCATAAGAGAAGCCTAATATTAGGGAGCTTTGACGGAAGCTTAATTTCTCTTCGAAAGTTCGTTTTGCAAACACCTCCTCTTCAGAGAAGAGAAGAGTATTTCCCATTTCCCATTCAGGTAAGGGCTAAGCCTGAGTCTCTCTTTTTGGGGAAAAAGAGAGGAGAATTTTCGTTACGGATGTGTTGAGCCAGATTGCAAATACTCACTTTCACTAGGGATTTCAAGAAAATTTTGTCAATTTGACAATCAATTAATTGTTGATTTCAGAATCTTTATTTCAGTTTACCTTCAGCATTACTTCCAAAAGAGTGAAGCTTTTGCGAAAAGAGATTCAAACTTCAAATTCTTTCTATTGGCCAACCAAAAGGATGAAGGATAAGTCTTCAATATGGCCAGCGAAGAAGATTCAGTGTTATTGCAAAGCCATAAATGATTGATATTGATCGCAGTCAATGGCACATCTTTAAAGACTATTCTTGAAAAGACGAGGCAGTGAAAATATCTTGAGCGCTAGAAAAAGAGAGTATTCATCAAAACCCTGTCTCCTCAGAATCACCTAAGCTGCAATTAAGTATCCGTAAAAGGGGGTCTCTCAATTGTCGTCAAGATGAAGGCGAATTAAGCGAGTAGACTCCCGGGGCCAAAGAAGATTCGAAACATCTCCAAGATGACGGAGTTTGTGACGGGTCCTTCCAGGGAAAGTCCAAAGCACTGTCGAGATGAAGGCAGATGCGATGAACCTCTCGACAATCCCTAAAAGATATTTAATTTTAGCTATCATCCAAAAAATCTCTGACCCATGAGCCAATATCGTCAAAGAAGGATCGAAACATCTCCAAGATGAAGGAGTTTGTGACGTACCCTTCCCAAAAGAGAGCAAGAGAGGAAAAAGAAAGAGAGAAAAAGCCAGAACATCTCCAAAATGAAGGAGAATGCAGCCAAAACACAAGAGAGCCAAAAGAGTGTAGAAAGATTATCATGAGAGAAGCCCTCAGGGTATCAAACTGCCAGATCTATCAAGAATCTTCTTTAAACTTGTGAAATTCTATTATCAATACTCTTTCATCAATTGCTTTCATAATATTGAATTCTCACTTTCCTGTTCATATCAAGGAAATTGATAGCTTCCTTGAAGAAGGTCAATTGCAAGCAATTTGGATTTCAAGTCTCGATTCTACGAAGTGAACCTTGTTTGGAGGTAATGCTTTGGGTAGAAAATAAGGAATATCTTTGCAACAATGTGGAATATTTTCAAAAACTTTGAATCAACAACAGAATTCTCAATATTTTAACAACATTTTCTAGCTATCCTGACGTGAAGTGAGAGCTTGATATCCGTCTTTGATACATCCTGACACCAATTTTAAAATCCCTCCTAAGGACTTGATTCCTTCCCTTCTTTTAGAGCATGAACTCTCAGATTGCACACTTCTCTGTGTCCCCACTGTCCCACCATAGATAGTTCCATTTCGGTTTGAGGTTGAACCAATAATCATTTTCTCGCAAAAGGCAATTTCAAAAGCTGATTTTAATCTCAGCAATGAGACGTCCAAGATCAACCCCTTTTCAAGCTTTAGGGACCCCATTTTTCTTTCTTTTGCAAAACCCCTGTCGGATTTATTGTGCAAAATCCGAAGGTTCCATCGTGGTCTCTTCTTTCGAGGATTCCATCCATTTTCCACCCGATCAGGATAAGGGTACAAAACCTGAGCCTCATTCAAAGAGGTATTCCATTTTCCGCCCAATCAGGATAAGGGTACAAACCTGAACCTCATTCAAAGAGGTATTCCATTTTCCACCCGATCAGGATAAGGGTACAAACCTGAGCCTCATTCAAAGAGGTATTCCATTTTTCACCCGATCAGGTTAAGGGTACAAACCTGAATCTCATTTTGATGAGATATTTTCATTCCCCAATCAGGTCAAAGGTTAAAACCTGGGCTTTGTTCCATACGAAGCATTTTCTGTCCCATCCAGGTTAAGGGCATAAACCTGAATTTCACTCTCACAGAGTGAGTCTTTCCTCTTCATTTCTCCATTTCATATCTATCATCTTCCTCGGGCTAACTTCTTCATACCCAGTCAGATCCTTCTAACTAGGGCATTTTTATATAGCCCAAATTTGGTGTGTTTTCTTTGCCACTAAGCTCGACCATAAGCCGGCTTATTAGCAAAGAGGGGCATCTGTAAACACCCCAAATTTTCACTCACCTTCTTGACATTGCCCTTAATTATCATATTTCAGTTCTTCAGAAGCAATGAAGGGCAAAATTGTCATTTTCCAAGATTGAACCTGGCAGAAAGTCCTAAATTTCACTTTTGAGCCTCAAAATTTCTATATTTAGGTTCAGAGACATCTTCAAATTGCAAAATTTCAAAATCCTCTTTCTGGACAAAAAGTTAGAATTTCTAAGTCCGAGCTCGGAATGACATTTCACTGGAACATGTCTTTGCATCGCATTGCATGAACACTTTGCATCATTTCATTGCATAGCATGTCAGTTTGAGATCCAGAACTCCTAATTTTCAAAATTGTCAATCCAGATTTGATTTTTAAACTTTTCAAAACCGATTTTTAAAACCCTGGGTATTCAAAATTACCAAATTTTCCCATTTTACCCCTGGGACTTTGAATTACAAAAAAAAAAAATTATCAAGAAAACAATCTGGATATTTGGATATTGATTTTAAAGATTTTATCTCAAAACTGTTTTTGCAAAAGATTTTAAATCTCTTTACAAATTTTGTTTTTACATTTATCCATATTTTTGCCCTGAAAACCCAATTTTTCCAAATTCTTGAAAAAAACCAATAAGGTTTTATCTCGTATCTTCAAATAAATGGAGCGGGACCCGCCTTTGAGCTAGCATCGTACTAAAACTCTCAGGTGAGGTGTTTTATTCTCAAGCGGGACCCACCCGAAGTCATACCAATTTGCAAAATTTTTTTTTTAAATTTCTTATTTATTTATTTATTTATTTTAGTGGGTCCACACACATGTGGCACCCTATTTGAAAATAAAAGGATTTTACAAAACAAAATAAAGCTTTATCTTCAAAAGGATTTTAAAAGTGGATTGAGATGGCATTTCCATAAAAACCTCTCATTTATTTCAATATTCATTTTTTTTATATTTTATTTTTTATTTTTTTTTATTTGTTTAAATAATTATTGTTTTAAGAAGGAGGCAACCTTAAATGGCACAGCCGAACTTCCAAAAAAAAAAAGTAATAAATTTGATTTCTATCTAAACTTAGGAAAAAAAACAAGGTTTTGGAAAAACCAAAGAGGCGCCTCTTTTAAAAATAGCAAGTTTTCAAAACAATGAGGCATCGGTTTCACGCCTTTGCAAAAATTTTCAACAAAATTTTCAAAAAATTTTTTAACGGAACCTCATTAAGGGGGAAGGGGATGCGTTTCTTTTGGGGGAGAAAGGAAGGTTTTAAAAGAGGCAAGCACTCACGAAGGAAAGGGAGGGGATTGAAATTGGCTCTTTTGGGTTTTAGAAGAGGGGGAGATCCATCTCCAGCGACAGCAGCCAGCGCCATCCTTCATCAGCCTTCAGCCCCATCAACATCCAGGCCTTCTTCAGCTCCAGCCGCAGGGGAGCCATCTCCAGCCATCTTTTCAGCCCCTGCCGCATATTCACCTCCACTTCAGTCCAGCCAGCAGGAGGGCTAGCGTGAAGACCATCTTCTTCAGCACACCAGCCAGCAGGAGATCCAGTGGGAGGTCTTCCATCTTCAGCCTTCAGCCCACCATCCTTCAGCCGACAGAAGATCCAGCAGAAAAAGGGGCTGGGCCGATTGATTTTGGGGGATTTTCTGTTCTTATTGCAGGTGATTCACAAAGCTGGGGAGCATTTCCTTCAACCCAAGAGACTGCCATCATCCTGCAGCCCAGCCAGCAGAAGCTATAGCCAGCTTGAACCACCCAATAGAAAAGAACGACTCTCATTTGCTGTTTACAAGGGTTACACACTGCAGAACGTTGCTGCCCCTTTTCCTTCAGCCCACCAGCAGTAAGAAATCCAGCCGGCGATTCCTCCATCCAGCGTGAAGACTATTCACCTTTCAGTCCAGCACGGGTCTTCTTATCAAACGTGAAGCTGCCCTCTTCCTTCCCCTTCTCCGTCCCCTGACTCCTCTCCCGATTTCGTGGAAGTTTTTGATCCATCCCAGCATACAAAGGAAGCATCTTCTTTCTGGGCTCAAGGTAAGCAACCGATCATTTCCTTTGGATCAATGCTATTCTCTTTTTCCCCATTTCATTTTCCTGGATCTTCCTGTTTCCCATCTCTTATTTCCCTGTTCATCCGGAACACAGCACTGTGTAGTATTGAGCTGCCAATAGTAGCATCAATGTCACAGGTTTTGAGATAATATCAACGGCCTATTGTAGCTACAAGGCATCAGATAGTTTAATATCTCTAATGTATTGGTTTTTCATGCTCTTTGTTTCTTAGTTCGCCAATGGTAATGCTGTTTGAATGTCTTTGCTTATGATAATCTTTTTTCTTTATAGTTATTAATGGATTTTAGTACATGGGTTTGTTGTATTTAACTCCCTGTATGTTTCGATACAGCTCACCCAAATAGCCAGATGAATGAGGTATATCTTGCATCTAATTCAACATAGGATGATTTAGCCAATGAGTTGTATCCAGTCACTCAATACAGCTTCTGAATCATTTGTTGTCAAACTCATGAGTTTACTTGTTTTGGCCTCATTACTGATGCTTCTCCTTAGGGATCTGTCATGCTGCAATCACTTCTACAGTTCTGTTATACACGTTTATGGGATATAAATTTCATCATTGCTTCCATTAGTCCGGTTGAGATTGTCTTTCTTATTTGATGAAAATGTATGTCTGATGATAGCAGTCATGGTTTGGAATAAGGGTGCTACATGATTGGTAGATGACAGCATAGCAGAATTTTATCGTTGATATATATGTATATAAATAATAATATTGATTTGCTGTATTTACAATTTTAGAGCTATATCATATGTGATTCTTACTGTGCATAGTTTATTCCTTGGCATGATCAATTAGCTGCTTTGTTTTTTTTTTTTTTTTTATATACATGTAACATTCTTTATTCAATGTCCCCTGTCATCAACCCCATTTTAATTACAGTAGTTAGGAAACAGTATGCAGAATGTAAGGTCTATTTTACAAGTTAAGTTTGTTATATATACATTTTTTTTTTAACAGTTATGTATATGAGTGCTGGACACTCTAACGATATATTTTGCAACATTTTTTTTTTACCATTTGCTGGATACCTACCAGCATGTTATCATCTCCCAATACCCCTTTACCACCTTATAGCCGTTGCCATAGTGTCATTCAACCTCCTGCTGTACTTACATTTCCACTGGCAGCATCACTTGTATATTTTCCTTATCCTCACACACCTTCACAACACCCTTAAAGCCAGTCCATAGTGCTTCTGCAGCCTATTTCCTGCACCTTTTGTATGTTATACATTTAGCCACTCCTTTATCTACAGGTGCATGTTCATTCCATTACCCAGTTTTGTTCTCTACGCATGTTGTAAATGGTATAGGTTATTGCTTCACCTATTGTACAGATAAACCCCACACACAGCAAAGAGCCTCATACACAGACTGTAATGTTAATCACTCCTCACAGCTGTAATTTGATTTTCATATCATATTTCCTTCCCTGTAAGTCACCTTATCCTAAATTTAGACCTTGTTGTAGTATAGAGAGCATTTGACATCAGCATCAATAACCATATCTTTCATTGTGTAAAAGGGCAACAACATTCATGAGATTTGTATACCCATCATCCTTTATCCATTCTCTTTTCTGCAGGAGCCCAGTCTTGATAATTGGCCCTGTTCATGTATGAATACTTTAATATCCATCCAGGCTTTACAGACCATCTTTGGCATGCTTTGTTATTGGTATATAGAGAAGCTCTATACCCATTTTTATTAAAAAATACCTTATAATTTGAGAAATACGGCTGTGTGAAATCATCTACAGAAACTGTCTATACTTGTAATTTCTGGTTTTACCCATTATGTGGAATTTCCATTAAACATATATATTTTCTCATTATATGTATATATATGTCTATATATATGTATATCTATTGTATATCTACCTATATGTATACGTGTATATGTAATATATGTATATATATATGTATATATATATGTATATATGTATGTATATATCCCTTCATGTGCATTGAATATCACATATATTTTTCTTTTCTTTTACTTTTTGCAAATATATCTTCATTATCATATATCATTTATCATAAATTCAAGTATTTTTATATCTACATGTATATCTTTGTTGTATATAGTATATATACCCATTTCCTTGGTTATCTTGTACTAACTCTCATTTTGCAGGAAAATCTATAAGATGCTGACTCATTGGCTCCATTTCAATTTTCTCTTACTTTATGTTATGCAATGTAACAATCCAATGTAAACCTTGGAATAAGATTTACTTTTACTGCTTAGATTAGGTCGCATCTCATATAGTTTGATTTCAGTAATATCCTGATTCTATGATGCATATATCTCAAATTTTCAAAATTCACCGTGGATGAACACGAATGGCACGTGCACCAATTTTTAGAGAGTTGATGAACTCGGTGGAGTCCATATTTACGGCCCTAGTCGGAATATGGACGAGACCCAGATCCATCATCTCTCTACCAGTCAAATTGAGCCTAAACTCTTAGGCTATCTTGAAAATGCACCGCATATTTCCAATGTTTTCAGAACATTGTGAATTAACTCAAATAAACCCTGAATATATTCATGGCCACAGTCAGAATATGTGAAGGATTTACTTCGGCTTAATCCACATTTTTCCAACAAATTTTTCAAAAAGTTTTTCAAAGTACATTCATTCATTCAAATCATCTGCATCATTCATTTTTCTCATGATTTTCTCAAAAGATTTTCACTTCATGGAATCGACTTTCTCAAGAAACTATGATGATATTCGGAGTTGGATTTCCCAAATCCAAATTTTTTTCCTGTGATTTTCCTTAAAAAGTTATTTCCTTAAGATTCTTTTCAAAGGAATTTCTCATTTTCTCAAGAATCCAAGTCGATTTTCAGATATTTCAAAAAAAAACCAGATTCTCAGGATTTCAATTTCCTAAGTTTTGAATTTCCTTCTCCAATGAATCTTTCCTACAAAATTTTCTATCATTTTCCTAAGAAAACTCTCAAAATCTGAGTTTTTCCTTACAAGTGCTTTCCTTTTCAAATATTCATCCTTTCTCAAGAATTCCTTCCATTTTTCCTGAGATTCTCATTTCTTCAGGGTTTTCTAAGTTTTTATAAATTTTCTCAAACTTTCTCTGAGATTCTCATTTCTTTATGGTTTTACAAGCCTCTCTAAACTTTCTCAAAATTTTCCTGAGATTCTTATTTTCTCATGGTTTTCCAAGTCTTTCTAATCTTTCTTAAAATTTTCTTGAGATTCTTATTTTTTCATGGTTTTCTCATTCTTTCTAAACTTTCTCAAAATTTTCCTGAGATTCCCATTTCTTCATGATTTTTCAGATCTTTATAAAATTTCTCAAGATTTTCTCGAGATTCTCACTTCTTCATGATTTTCCAAGTCCTTATAAACTTTCTCAAGATTTTCTCGAGATTCTCACTTCCTCAAGATTTTCCAACTCTTTATAAACTTTCTCGAGATTTCAAACCTTCTTCGTCTGAGTTTTCTTGAGAGACTGATTTCCATCTTTTCCCGAGAAATGCTTTTCAACTCTAAATATTTTCTAAGCATACATCATATTTTCCAATTTACATTTTCCAAAATTCTCATAGCACATGCCTGAATTCTTTGTGCATTTAGGATAGAACACACTTTCGGTAATTTCACTAAGTCAAGCATAATTTTGGTCCTTGGTTTGATTACCCCTGTTAAAGGCGGCAGGAACGGTGGAACCTCGTACCGACAGGTCGAGCCCCATCCCATAGATTTTCCCGCAATTTTCAAAACGGAGGCGAGTATTTCAAAACAATTTCCAAAATTCGGTCAAGTTTGAATCGCGAAAGCATTTCTCTCTCTCTTCCGCAAGTAAGGGAAGACGGAAAAAAATTTTGCGACGATAACTATCACTCAATATGGATTTTGATGAAACCTTTAGTTGCAATTTAGGGGAATGGTATAAAGATCAGACTTTGAAAAACTTGACTTTTTAGATTTTGGAAATCCCGACCAGTGAAAACACTGGATTTCAAATCCTGACCAGTTATGAAAACTAGATTTCAAATCCCGACCAGTGAAAACACTGGATTTCAAATCCCGACCAGTGAAAACACTAGATTTCAAATCCCGACCAGTTATAAAAACTGGATTTCAAATCCCGACCAGTGAAAACACTGGATTTCAAAACCCGACCAGTGAAAACACTGGATTTCAAATCCCGACCAGTTATAAAAAACTGGATTTCAAATCCCGACCAGTTATAAAAAATTGAATTTCAAATCTCGACCAATTAAAACACTAGATTTCAAATCCCAACCAGTTATAAAAACTGGATTTCAAATCCCGACCAGTGAAAACACTGGATTTCAAATCCTCACCAGTGAAAACACTGGATTTTAAATCCCGACCAGTTATAAAAAACTGAATTTCAAATCCCGACCAGTTATAAAAAAATAGATTTCAAATCCCGACCAGTGAAAACACTGGATTTCAAATCCCGACCAGTTATAAAAACTGGATTTCAAATCCCGACCAGTGAAAACACTGGATTTCAAATCTCGACCAGTGAAAACACTGGATTTCAAATCCCGATCAGTTATAAAACACTAGATTTCAAATCCCGACCAGTGAAAACACTGGATTTCAAATCCCGACCAGTTATAAAAACTCGATTTCAAATCCTGACTAGTGAAAACACTGGATTTCAAATCCCGACCAGTGAAAACACTGGATTTCAAATCCCGACCAGTTATAAAAAACTGAATTTTGAATCCCGACCATTTATAAAAAACTGGATTTCAAATTTCGACCAGTGAAAACACTGGATTTCAAATCCTGACCAGTTATAAAAATTGGATTTCAAATCCCGACCAGTGAAAACACTAGATTTCAAATCCCAACCAGTGAAAACACTAGATTTCAAATCCCGACCAGTGAAAACACTCGATTTTAAATCCCGACCAGTTATAAAAATTGGATTTCAAATCCCGACCAGTGAAAACACTGGATTTCAAATCCCGACCAGTGAAAACATTGGATTTCAAATCCCGACTAGTTATAAAAAACTGGATTTCAAATCCCGACCAGTTATAAAAAACTGGATTTCAAATCCCGACCAGTGAAAACACTGGATTTCAAATCCCGACCAGTTATAAAAACTGAATTTCAAATCCCAACCAGTGAAAACACTGAATTTCAAATCCCGACCAGTGAAAACACTGGATTTCAAATCCCGACCAGTTATAAAAAATTGGATTTTAAATCCCGACCAGTGAAAATACTGGATTTCAAATCCCGGCCAGTGAAAACACTGGATTGCAAATCCCGACCAGTTATAAAAAACTGGATTTGAAAATGAAGGACTTAATCTGATGGTTTGAAAATGATTGAATTTGGGAGATTATAACCCGAGGATTGAGAAAATTATGAGATTTTAAAGATATTGCAACCCAGAGGTTGGGGAACTAAGAGATTGAAGATCTTGAAGGTTTGAAAATGATAGATTTAAGAGATTAAAAACCCAAAGGTTCAGAAATGAGAGAATTGAGAAATCGCACCCTGAAGGTTTGATCTTTTGGAATACACGACCAGCAGGAGCTGGATCCTTTGAAATACATGATCAACGAGTGTTGGATCTTTTGGAAATACATGACCAACTGGTGTTGGATCTTTTGGAAATATATGACCAGCAAAGGCTGGGTCTTTTGGAAATACATGACCAACGAGATGCTGGATCCTTTGGAAATACATAACCAGCAAAAGCTAGAACGTTTGAAACACATGATCAGCGAAAGCTGAAACATTTGAAATACATGATTAGCAATAGCTGGAACCTTTGAAATACATGACCAGCGAAAAGTTGAAACGTTTGAAATACATGACCAGCGAAAGTTGGAACGTTTAAAATACATGACCAGCGAAAGCTGGAACGTTTGAAATACATGACCAGCGAAAGCTGGAACGTTTGAAATATATGACCAGCAAAAGCTTGAATGTTTGAAATACATGATCAGCGAAAGCTGAAACGTTTGAAATACATGACCAGCGAAAGCTGGAATGTTTGAAATACATGACCAGCGAAAGCTGGAACATTTGAAATACCTGACCTGCGAAAGCTGGAACGTTTGAAATACATGACCGGCTAAAGCTGGAACATTTGAAATACCTGACCAGCGAAAGCTGAAACGTTTGAAATACATGACCAGCGAAAGCTGGAATGTTTGAAATACCTGACCAGCGAAAGCTGGAACGTTTGAAATACCTGACCAGTGAAAGCTGGAACGTTTGAAATGAAAGTGCACTAGGATCGAGGCAACGAGCACTAGAGGGGGGTGAATAGTGCTTTTAAAAAAAATTCTGCGAAATATTGAATGATTTTGCAAATCTCAAAGCAAACACACAAAGAACACGACATTTTATCCTGGTTCGGTCAAACCCGACCTACATCCAGTCCCCAAGCAAAACCCGCTTGAGATTTTCCACTATCAACCTTGTAAACTACAAGATCACACAGACCATAACCGGTCCCACTTTCAGTAACAATCCCACTGAAAGCAAACAACTCCTTTACACCAAGGAGTCCTTCTTTTTACACAAAAGAAATAACAACTTACAATACAACCTATGAGCCTTCCTTTTGAATGCAAATGAGATGCAATTGGCTTTTGAGGTTGTTGAAACGCTCTACTCACGAATTCACTATCTCTCAAAGTGATTTGAGTGAAAAACTAAAGTGAAAATATCACGTGAGTGAGAAAACAAATACTTGAATGAATAGGAGTGAAAAGCAAGAAGTAATTCAATATAATTCTATTGATTTTTTTTTGTTTTTGAGTGTAGAATGCACTCATATTTATAGTTAAAATATTCCATACGTTGAGAGTATGAAAGGGTGTCAAAACTGTCCATTTTGAACGATCAAAACGTTTGAAAAATGAAAAGACACGCCTGTTTTGAAGTTTCAGGAAAACGGCAAAATTAGTCGACTGAAACATCAGTTAGTCGACTAATAGTTAGTTATTAGTAAACTGACAGTTATTGTCGGTCGACTGATCTGTTAATCGAGCCGTTTGAAAATCTGAACTTTTGAAACTTAGTCGACTTGAGAAAAGTTAGTCGACTGATAATATCATCAGTAGACTGAAAAACCTTTTAGTCGACTGCTGCTAAAAACTTCTGAAAAATAAACATTCTGTTCGGTCGACTGATAAAAAGCATTAGTCGACTGTTGCTAAGTTTTCAGAAAACACATGTTCTGTTCAGTCGACTGATAAAACCATTAGTCGACTGCTGCTAATTTTCCAGAAAACAGACATTCTGTCCAGTCGACTGATAAAACCTTCGGTCGACTAATTTGACAAAAATGACTTTTTAGAAAATATGGCGCGAAAGGATTAGTCGACTGATAAGTCTATTGGTCGACTAATAAACATGAAAATTTAAGAAAAGAGTTTTCTAAAAAGATTTTCTTTTAGAAAAGTTTTTCTAAAGACTTTTAAGGTGAAATGCAACCTAAATATGCACTCTAAGTAAGGCTCTTACAAGAATCTAAGACTTTTAATGAATTAAACATTTGCACACTAGTCTTCAAGGATTCTTCACCGAATTCTTCAATTTCTTCATAGCCTTAGCTGAAATGCAGTTGATTCTACTTGCTCATCATCAAAACCTTGTACTTGAAGTATCATGTATGGCTTCATTGTCGTAACATGAAATACATGACCAGCGAAAGCTGGAACGTTTGAAATACATGACCAGCGAAAGCTGAAACGTTTGAAATACATGACCAGCGAAAGCTGGAACGTTTGAAATACCTAACCAGCGAAAGCTGGAACGTTTGAAATACCTGACCAGCAGAAGTTGGAACGTTTGAAATACATGAAATTCAGAAGTTTAAGTCAGAATTTGATTTATAGAAGGAAAAGCTTTGATCAGAAGGCTGAATTTAGGAAGTTACCGCTGCGAGGACCGGATTTTGGAGATGAGCTCAATATATGATTGAAGAGTTTGAAAAATACCCAGTGCGAGGACTGGGTTGTGAAGATGAGCTAGATTTTCAGAATGAGTTTAGAAAGATAAAGGTTTTTGGAGAGAATTAATGGACTATCATAGTTTAATTGCATGTGGTCGGCTTTCAGGATTTATCCCCTTATTCTGAACGGGGAAGGAAGGAAAGAAATACCTCGTTAGCAGGAGGCATGAGGTTTATCCCTTAACCTGAAAGGGAAAAAGAAGAATTTGTAAAGAAAATAATCCTGAAGCTTGAAATTTGGAATGAATTAGCCGAAGGGATCGATTTTGGAAGAAGGACCCGCCTGGCAGTTGGGGTCCAAGTTGGAACTTGGATATTTTAAAAAAAGAGGATGGAATATCTAAAAGGGAGAACCCGAGTCGGAACCCGGATGTTCAAGGTAAAAGATAAAAAGAAATTTGAGTTGGAAAACTCGAATTCTCGATGCAACGATTGGTCCCAACGTGAGCATTGGATCCAAAAGGAAGTCCTAGTCGGAACTCGGAACTTCAAACAAAATAATAGAAGGGAAAACCCGAGCCGGAACTCGGAGCTTCAAAATAAAAGATAAAAGAATTTTTTATTTGAAAATTTCAAAATTTCGACACAACGATTGGTTCCAATGTGAGCATTGGATCCAAAAGGAAGTCCTAGTCGGAGCTCGGAACATCAAACAAAATAATAGAAGAAAAAACCCGAGCCGAATCTCGGATCTTCAATAGAAAATTTTGAGTTTTTGAAAAAATCGAAATTTCGTCGCAACGATTGGTCCCAACACGAGCATTGGATCCAAAAGGAAGTCTGAGTCGGAACTCGAAACTTCAAACGAAAGAATAAAGGGAAAAGCCCGAGTGGGAACTCGGGTTTTTGACAAAAAATTTTTAATCAGAAGATTGAGTTTTGAAAATTTGCCAGTGCGAGGACCGGATCTGGGATTGAGAATGACCATTTCGAGGACTGAATTATTTGCATGTGATCTGATTGCCCCCTTATCTTGACTGGGGAGGAAATAAAATTTGAGAAGAACTGACGAGAAGACATAGAAATTGATGGAAGATTTGACAAAAGAGAAGAATCAAGAAAATTTTATGAAATTTATCTTTGTAAAAGGATTCTCACATGTAGCATTGTTGCTTCCTATGAGTGGTTTCAGGATTATCCCTTATCCTGAATGGGAAGGAAATAAAATTTTGATAAAAATTGATAAGAGGCTTGATAAAGAATCAAAAGAATTGACAAAATTTGAAATAAAAATGATAAAATTGGATAAAGAAAAAGATTTGGCAGAGATTAATGAAGCTTTAAAAGAGGAAGAAAAACATTCAGGGCTATCCCTTATCCTGAAGAAAGGACCTCGTAGGACGAGGTTTCAGGTTTATCCCTTAACCTGAAAAGGGGGGGAACAAGGAAAAAGAAATACCTCATGGAAAAGAGGCATCAGGTTTATCCCTTAACTTGAAAGAGTAAAATTTTGAAATAAGAATTGACAAGAAGAATTAATAAAAATGGATGAACAAATAAAATTGATAAAATTTTGATAAAATGAATAAAACTGATAAACTGATAAAGATTGATAAATGAAAAATTGATAAAAGTTTGAAAAAAAGAATTTGTTTGATTCTGCCTGCATGTGGGATCTTTAAAGAATATGAGAAAAATCATTTTTTGGAAAGAGGATTAACCGTGAGAAGAATGATCAACGTGATGACTGATCTTTGAAAGGGGATCGATCATGAGAGATCATCATGAGGGTTAATTTTTTGAAGCAATGATTTGAAAACCTAATTTTTTAGAAAATATGATCAACACGAGGGTTGATCTTTGAATGCAATGGGTCAAAATCAATTTTTAGAAAATATGATCAACACGAGGGTTGATCTTTGAATGCAATGGTTCGAAACCAATTTTTAGAAAATATGATCAACACGAGGGTTGATCTTTGAATGCAAATGGTTCAAAACCAATTTTTAGAAAATATGATCAACACGAGGGTTGATCTTTGAATGCAATGGCTCAAAACCAATTTTTAGAAAATATGATCAACACGAGGGTTGATCTTTGAATGCAAATGGTTCGAAACCAATTTTTAGAAAATATGATCAACGCGAGGGTTGATCTTTGAATACAAATGGTTCGAAACCAATTTTTAGAAAATATGATCAACACGAGGGTTGATCTTTGAATGCAATGGTTTGAAACCAATTTTTAGAAAATATGATCAACACGAGGGTTGATCTTTGAATGCAAATGGTTCGAAAACCAATTTTTAGAAAATATGATCAACACGAGGGTTGATCTTTGAATGCAAATGGTTCGAAACCAATTTTTAGAAAATATGATCAACACGAGGGTTGATCTTTGAATGCAAATGGTTCGAAACCAATTTTTAGAAAATATGATCAACACGAGGGTTGATCTTTGAATGCAATGGTTCGAAACCAATTTTTAGAAAATATGATCAACATGAGGGTTGATCTTTGAATGCAAATGGTTTGAAACCAATTTTTATGATCAACACGAGGGTTGATCTTTGAAAAAGGTTTGACCAGAAATATTTGAACTTTTTTGTTATTATGACGAAGATTTTGTAGTAACTAAAATTTCATGATTTTTGAAAGACTCTCATAGGTAATATCATTTCTCTCATGAATGATGTCAGGATTGTCCTGCATTTTGAAAAGAAAAGGAATTTAAATGCCTCAGTATGGCAAAAAGAAGGAAGTATTGCATATCAAAGATACAAAGAGAATCAACATTTCATTGATAAGCAAAAGTTGATAACAAAACTGAATATTTACAAGTATTTTAACCAAAAAGTCGCAAAAGACTGGGCTGACTTGCCCCTATAGAGTGACTGACAAAAAGGAATGAAAGTGAAAAACTCTTGGCATTCTCAATTCTCCGAGTGGTCTGGAAATGGTTCGGTGAAACTGCAGGTTGCTCCTCTCCTTCCTCTGGGACCAAAATCTCTTTGTCAATGTAGTCCTGCACAATGTTTTTAAGGACAAAACAACGTTCCGTATCATGCCCCCTCGCTCGATGAAATTTGCAGAAGCAATCTTTCCATTTTTCCATGGTGACAGAAGGATCAACCTGCCTTGGGAGCTTGATCATGTCTTTCGCCAGCAGGTATTGTAGAACTTCTTCGATTGGCTGACCTAGAGGGGTAAGCTTGCGGTCATAACCCCAACCATCACGCTTTGTTTTCTTCGGCTTGCTTGACTTTAGTTAAGCACTGACCCCTGTCTGGGAGTTGGACTGGGCTTGCATGGTTAGGAGATCTGAATGTTTTTCTTCTTCGTTTTTGACAAAGAGATTCTTATCAAGGCAGTCTTGAACTATATTCTTGAAGACAAAGCAATACTCAGTGTCATGCCCTGTTGCTCGATGGAACCTGCAGAATTGGTCTATATATTTTCCCATGATTGTGGAAGAGATGACGGCTTTTGGGAGCCTGACTAATCTGTTAGACAACATGTATTTGAGGACTTTGTCGAGCGGCTCATCTAAAGAAGTGAAATCTCGATCCCTTCTCCAATCCTTGTGCTTTGGTCCTTCTTGCTTCTTGCCTTTTTGCTAAGGACTGTATTGAAGAAGTCTATCATGGCTTTCACAACATTTCCCAATATGGCCTTTATACTCCCCCAAGTTGCTGCCCTGGTTGCCTTGGTTGCTGCCCCTGCTGGCTTTAGAGTTTCCTACATTGATATTGTTGCGTTCATTCATGGAGAAGGTGACAGATGCCTCTCCTTTGGTGAGAGCTTTTCCGTAATTGGCTTCAGCTTGCTCGGATAATATCTCAAGCATCATCTTTTTGAATAACTGATATATAGCGGGATCGATCTCACTTTTGTTGTCCTGAACTCCCTCTTTGACAGACTTTTAAGAATCCATTCCTTACTTTCTGCTTGTAACCGAGATGTTAGAACGATGCAACCCTTGACCTTTTCCCAAATCAATTGATGATGCTAATGCTCTCTCTGAAGAGCAAAAAGGAGGGTTTTTAGAAAAGATCTAGGAAGAAATTTTGATAAGGGAAGAAATCACAATCTAACAACAAAAATATCCCATTACGAGGGATCGGGTTGTCACCAAAATTTGCAACAACCGCATTGCTTTTTTAAAAAAGGATAAACAAGTAAAATATGAACAAAGATTAATTTTGAAAAAGGACATATCCTGACAAAAGACATTTTATTGAAAAAGAAGGTAAGGAATATATACCAGAGAATAAAAGAATTTTGAAAGTAGATGGCAAAGATTTAAGATTTGAAGAATTTGCAGGCAGGATCAAAAGAATTAGAAGAAATTAGGAGAAGAAAATAAAAATACACCTGGGTTTTAAAAACAAAGAGAAAATTTTGAATAATATATTCCCAGGGTTTTGGAAAAATATATAAAATAGCATACAATCACAGATGTACAAACAAGGATGCACAAACAACACTCCCTGAAGCTGACTCTAAATGCAATATTTTGAAATGGTTGATAGGACCTTAATCCTAACTCTAAGGCTTAGATCATCTAATTCCAATCAAGATACGCCGATATACCCAAGCTGAAGCTCGAAGTACGTGGCATAAAAATATTTCTCCGGTTCTAAGGTAATGGCTTCCCAACATCCTTGAGCACCTATCGATATACCTCAGACTATGGCCCTTAGGTACGTGGTAGGGGGGCGCGAAACCGAATAAGTGGCCCAGTTGTGAGGCTCTCTCTCGAACTATGGTTCAGTGAGACAACCCAGCAACGTGAAGACCGGGACAATATAGGTAGGGAGGTTTTCAAAAATATGCTTAGCATGCAATAAAATCAGATGTCTCTAATGCAAGTCCTAAAGAGATAGATTAAAGTGAAGAGAATCATACACTTGCATACATTGTTTGCATTCAATCCCTAGAATTGAGGAGAGTTGTATTTCAGACCTAAGTCTAATGTGAGCATGGAATAATCTCATCAATATGGTCCTACCAAACCATACTTAGATCCTATATGCGATGATGTCAGCTTAGGAAAGAGTCTAGGCTCCTAAGGTTTTGCATGGAAATGAAGCTGACATATGTAGAATAAAGACTTAGATAATATTAAAGCAAAAAGGAAAAGGCATAAAATTTGACCGGATGAAGACGAGTCCCATCACGGTCACCAAAACTGTGATCATCACAAAAAATTTCCTCTCTTGTGGTTTCTCTCTCTTCCTTCTTTTTTTCTTTCCTAACCTCTATTTTCCTCCTTTTTGAAGGGAGTAAAAGAAGAGAGAAGAGAAAAGAAAGAAGAGAAGAGAGAGAGGAACTCTTTTGCGGGGTCTCACTTGACCTTAATTTGAAAATATTTGAGAAAATAACTCGCCTCCGTTTTTAAAATATTTGCGAGAAAATTGGGAGACGGGATTCGCTCGTCGGTACGAGGTTCGACCGTTCCTGGTGCCTTTACCAGGGGTAATCGAACCAAGGGTCGAATTCATGCCTTTTTGCTTTGCTAAAAGATTATCTAAGAATTTATTCTAAGTCGAGATGCACAAAGAATCATGTATGTGTAATGCAAGGATGTATGCTCTTTTTGAAAAAATGAATTGAAAACCTCAAAGTGTTTTTTAGATGAATTTGATAATAGAGTGAAGAAATGGTTTCTAACTTAGAACTTGAGATTAAAAGTTCTAAGTCTTTGGAATAATCAGAGTTTGGGAAAATAAATCTGGACTTCGAAAGGAATGATTTTGAAGTTGAGATAAAAAGAGAAGAAAGGAAGTTTCAAAGTCATAAATGGACTTTGAATTAGAATTTTGAACCTGGATGAATGTTTGAAATAGAATTGAATTCTAGTTTTGAAATTTGAAATCAGAATGAGATTTGAGAAATCCAAATAGAATTGAGAAATGAAATTGGTTTTTGGAATTTTGGGAATCAAGACAAACTTGGATTTTGAAATCTGGAATGAAATGGAATTGGATTTGAAAAGTTGGAATTGGGAATAAAATTTGATTTGAAATCTGGAATTCAAGATGGAATTTGAATCCAAAGTCTGTATCCAAAATATAATTGAAATCCAAAGATGAAATGGAATTCTGGATTTAGAATCTTAAATGGGAATTGGATCTGAAATCTGAGATCCAAGATGGAATTGAATTCTGGATCCTAAAGGGAATTTGGATCTGAAGTCTGAGATCCAAGATGGAATTGGATTCTGGATCCTATAATGGATTTTGGATCTGAAATCAGAGATCCAAGATGAAGTTGGATTCTGGATCCTAAATGGATTTTGGATCTGAAGTCTGAGATCCAAGATGAAGTTGGATTCTGGATCCTAAATGGAATTTGGATATGAAATCTGAGATCCAAGATGAAGTTGGATTCTGGATCCTAAATGGAATTTGGATCTGAAGTCTGAGATCCAAGATGAAGTTGGATTCTGGATCCTAAATGGAATTTGGATTTGAAGTCTAAGATCCAAGATGAAGTTGGATTCTGGATCCTAAATGGAATTTGGATCCGAAGTCTAAGATCCAAGATGGAGTTGGATTCTGGATCCTAAAATGGATTGTGGATCTAAAATCTGAGATCCAAGTTGGGATTGGGTTCTAACTTCGGATTTTGATTTTGAAAGTCCAAATCGGACTTTTGAAGATGGATCTGGGTTTTGAAAACCCAGTTTGAAGAAAAATAAACTTGATTCTGAATAAACTTTGATTTTGAAGATACGAAAATAAACTTGATTCTGAATTTGAAATCAGAAGATGAATCAGAGGTTTCAAAGTTAAATTGAACTTTGAAAATGGAATTTTGAGATATTGAATTGAATTTGAATTTGAATTCGAATCTTGAAAATGAATTTGGAATTTCAAAGTTGATTTGAGAATTGAATTTTGAAAATGAATTTCAAAGTCAAATTGGACTTTGAATTTGAAGCTGGAATTTAGAAAATGAATCAAGAATTTCAAAGTTAAATTGAACTTTGAATTTGATTGGAGTTTTGAATATAAAATGAATTCAAAGTCAAAATTGGACTTTGAAAATGAAATAGAATTGATGAGTTGAAATAGAAATTGAAGAAAAGATATTCAAGATCACTTGGGTTTTGAAAAGAATTTTGAAAATATGATGCAGTTCTATCCTAAATGATGAATGAGTTTTAAAGAATTTAAAATTGAAAAAAAAATCATATTTCATTCTTTAAATGAATTAAAATAAGATTGAGAATATAATACACTCCTGACTATGGTCATTGAATGTATTATATAATAATCATATTTAAATTCAAGTGAAGAATGAAACACATTTTGGTGTATTTATAGAGTTTAAAATGAAATTAACTCTCAATATATTCTGACTATGGCCATTGATATATATATATATATTGAATTAATTTTAAACTAAACTCTGATAAAAGAGAAAAATATTTAAAGAAAATATGATGAGTTTTGAAGATAATCCAATGTTATTTTATAAAAGATAAAAATCCTAAGTCTTGTTCACATCCTGACAATGGCCATTGATGCAAATCGTCAACTTAGGATTAATTACCTTTTATAAAATGGTGCACGTGCCATTTGTGGTTCACCATTATGAGATTTTGGAAAATAAAGGCAAAAAGCATGAAAACAAGTCATTTATAATATTTACAATGCTTATCCATTCTATCTAAAAGCTGGAAATGTAAATTCTCATTAAGACTTAACTTATTACAACACTTAAAATTGAAAATACAACTCCCAGGTAATGACATTTTTCACATATTTTCAGCAAAATAAAGTTTATATGGCAAAACACCAAGTATGGAGAGAATTTCAGAAGTTACGATAGAACTAGAATGTATGAGATATTACATGAGTGTCAATGAGAAAACATCAAAAGAAATGTATATACGATGCTTTATGATGATGAGACTATATATATATATAGGTATTGGAGCATATGTACAATGTATCATATTGCCAAGAAAGTGGCTGCTATCTCAGTGAATAGTATGCTGTGATAAAGGAAGTGCAAATGAATGCAGTGAGGTGCAGCAAGGTGAATGTGACTATTGCAGGGAAGCAAGAAATATGGAAATATGTAGTGATACAGGGGGAAAAAATGTATAGAGAACAACAAGTAGAGACAGTGAAGGGTTTGAAGTGCAGCAAAGTGCTATTGTAGATAAATGTGCTTTTACAATGGGTGCTGAGATAAGTGCCATGTGACTTACAACAAGTATACAGGTAATTGACTGGTTAATGCAGCATGCTGTGTTGAAATTGTGGTAAAAGATGATTGGTGTAAGTGTGAAGATATCAGGTACGTGCTGTGAAGAGAATGCCAACAGGTGCAAATAATGCATAGGTGGGTTGAAGGGATGATATACTGAGGGTTATGAATGCAAAGGTGTGGCCAGTGAGATTGAGCATATATACAGGGTATATTGAATAATGTGTTGATAAGGTGACAGGTGAGTATAACCAGCAGGCTGGTACAGGGGATGTACAAGGTGGAGTTACTGAGGTGTTTGGTGGGGGCATGAAGGAATTTGAGGTATTAAGAACACAGGTGTTGATGCAGTGAAGATAAATGTAAATGTTAGAAAAAAATGCTGAAAACAAAGGTGTTGGGTTGTGAAGGTGGTAAAATAGAAGGCCAAAAGCAGGAAAGTATTCACACAATCCTGTTATGATTTCATCTCAACCAAAAAAAAAAGGAAATTTTGACCGAGAGATGATGAGAACTGAATTGTATTTTGTATGCATCAAAAGCAAGATAACAACTGAAAGAAAAAAAAAAGAGGATGAAACATACGATATAGCAATACACATGATAGAAATCAAGAGCATGCCATATCTTATGAAGCGAGTTACCATGTTAAAGAAAAGATTGGGAGAAAGTGAGAGTTTGGAGATTGGGCATACCTATATAACATATGATTTTTTTGGCACCAGTAAGAGACCCAGCAACCCACTTATTGGATCTTCTTGTTCTTGAAGCACCCCATCCTTCTTGCCTTCAGCCCCTCTTCATAGAGAGCTCAACCATGAGGTTCCCAGCAGGTGATATTCCACAATCACTGCTAAAACTGGATTTGGCTGGTATTGCACCCTGTCTATGGTCTTTCACTGTCTAATAGTTGTAGCGAAGTGCAACTCTTACATGGACTTATCGTGCATTTCAGTTAAAAATGGAAAACCCACCTTTGTGGGGACTCCTGGACATACCAGAGATACAAACGAAGCTTGCTTATTCACTAGACAAATCTCCAATTTTGGAGGAGTCACACACCATAATTGCAGGACACTCTGAAGAATACCCTGATTCAGGGAGCAGGAGTATTCTACAAGATGAATTTATGAAGGAATCAAATGACAAGGCAGAACTGATGTAAGCTTTTGTAGGATCAACTGAAACTTGATTCACAATTCGTCCACATCCCTAAATGTAATCAACTGAAGATAAAATATCACTTTTTCCATGAAGGTCAGCAGTAGACAACATTGAACCACTACTATTGTTCTGACGTGGATCTCGTGATCCATATTCCAGCAAGTTAGTTGGTGAAGCATCCAGTTGTTTGTAGGAATCTTTTGACCTACTAGCCAAATGCTGAATAAGATTGAGATTCCTTCTTTTTTTTGCTTATTAATACTAACTGGCGACTCCAAATCCTTAGACCAGCCTAATGGGTTCCCTTCCAAATCATCATGAAGATCAATTGCCTCAAAAAAAAAAAACTGAAAGGAGCAAGTGGGTGATGATGTGGAATTCTCACTTGCAGGAACAGAACAATGCCTAGCAAGGCATTCATTAGGTTTTCCCTTTCTTTTTGGAATCACTTGTGTGTTCTTGGGGTTACCTGTGTTTTTTTTTTCATGGGGGATACATAGCAAAAAAAATGCAGACAGGCTGACGATATGCAGTAAGATGAAATATAAAAGGCACTGTAATATATGAACAAATGTATGCAGAGGTAAAATTCCCATTACTACCAAATAAAATCAGAGAATCAGCATCAAGGCATAACGTTAATGGAAGGAGATACCAAGTGATCTTAACGATGTATATCAGATAAAAAAAAAAACAAAAATAAAGAAGTGTTGAAACACATAGATTCCCCTGTCATGGTGCGTCTGTAACTCAATATTGCTATATGTAAATCGAGGTTACAGGACGTGCGTTAATGGGGCGATGAATCCAGAAAACGCAAAAGAAAATCAGAAAAATTAGAGGAGAGGGGGAATGTTTACTAGATGGTCTGATGTTGTGGTATTGCCTTGAATCTTCTGATGGATTGGGTAAAGTTAAGCAGGGATATACTAGATAACACAACATAACACAACTAGAATGAATGAAATATGAATGGGATGCCATCGAATGTTATCAAAACAAGGAATCCAACATAAACAGAAAATCAGAGGGAACATGAAATAAGGAAAGGAAACTGGATGTGAATGCAGAATCACACTAAACTAATTACTATTCAAATTACTTGTATTAAAGAAATTTTAAAAGAAACAAAAACGATTGTTGGAATCAGAGATTCCATTACTATAGCGATAGGTGGGTCGATCCTGCTATATGCAGGTCGATCCCACCATTCTGCCTTAAAAGGAAAGAAAGATGCAAAAATAACGAAACTGGAATAAAAAAATGCTGCGAAATAAGGGAGAATTTTACAGAGAATTAAAGAATGAAGATGGTAGTTATTACCGTAGATGGGGATGTCTTTGCTGCGGGGCCAGTCTTCCTCTAGTGATGCCAAGAAGGAGAAGAAAGGGGAAGAAGAAGAAGAGGGAAGGAGGAAATGTGGCTAAGCAGAACCAGAAGGGTGGATGGACAGATAATGGATGTTTCAAGAGTTACTGCGTGAGAGTGGTTGATTCCAGAGAAAGATGGATGATATCTTCTTAAAGGGAAAGTGGAAAACTCGAGAAGGGAAGCAGTTGCAGATGGAAGGTGGAAAAGAGGAGGGATTGTTGGAGATGAACGATGGGTAGAAAATGAGAGGGAATGCGCGGGAGGGGAGAGCCTGTGGCCATTGCCATTTTTTTTTTCAGAAAGGAGGTCCTTTTTAAGAAAATTTTTATAAAAATGGTTTAAAGTGAGGTTTTTAGCAAAAATTAACTTTTAAAAAGTTTTAAAACCATTTTTTTCTTGTAGTTTTTTCCCAATTTTTTTGGGTTTTGTGTTATTTTTCCATTTTTTTGTATTTTTGCAATAAAAATCTAAGATTTTATGAGAAAACAAAGATTAAACACTAATTTTTTGTATTTTTGCAAAATATTTACAAAAGAGAGTTTTTCTGAGAATTCAAGGCTATTTTGGGAAAATTTCTTCAGAAAATGGGTTTATATCTGGATTTTTGGGAAATATTCGAGGTTTAAAACCTCAATTTGAGAAATACCGAGTTGTGGATCCAACAGGATGCCGGATGAACTGCCCAAGCCATTCAAAACCATTTTTTGGTATTTTTGTAATTTTAATTTGAAAATTGGACAACGAGGCTCAGATTTGGATTTAAAGCACTGGGTTTGGATCTGGAATTGAATTTGAATATATCGATATGGAATTCAATCCAGAAAATTTGAAGAATGACTGAAATTTAGCTTTGGTTTTCTCAGAAGATGGAGTTAGGGTTAAAAATGTTATTTTTACAAACCTTTGAAAATTTTGGGGTGTTCACACCCTGCTGCATTGTTATAAACAACATTTTAGGAATCCTCTGCGTTATTTCCTTGCCATTTCCTAGCTACTTAATTATACCATGTACATGATTGGTATATCTCACTTGCATTATACAAATGCCATATACCTATACTATATATATATATATATATATATATATATATATATATATATATATATATATATATATATATATATATATATATAGATACATGTATATAGGTATACAAGCATATATCATTTTTTTCATCTGTCCATCTTGAATCATAAAAATCGTGGCATAGGAGCATCTCATTTTGCATCTTTGAAATCCATGTGATATGTGTAATTCTTTTCTATCTTTCATACTAACCAATGTTTTGCAGGCAATATGTGGAAAATGTCATTTCCTGGGAGTTGTACTTTCAATTTTAAACATTGTAATGAAATAGGTCTTAATGAGAATTTACATTTCCAGCTTTTAGATAGAATGAATGAGCATTGTAAATATCATAAATTGCTTATTTTAATGCTTTTTACCTTTATTTCCCAAAATCCCACAATGGTGAAACACGAATGGCACGTGCATCATTTCATAAAAGGTAATTAATCCTAAGTTGATGATTTACATCAATGGCCATAGTCAGGATATAAACAAAACTTAGGATTTTCATTTTTTATAGAATAACACTGGATCCACACTGGATCCTTTTTCAAAAATCATCATATTTTCCTAAATTCCTCTTTTATCAGAGTTTAGTTTAAAATTAATTCAATACATATATCAATGGTCATAGTCAGGATATTGTTATCATCGCAAAAATTTTCCTCTCTCTTGCGAGAGAGAAACGAATTTCGCGAGTCAAACTCGACCAAAGTTTTGAAAATGGTTTTGAAAATTACTCGCCTCCATTTTGAAATTTTGTGGGAAAATTCTGTGGAATGGGATCCGTCTGTCGGTACGAGGTTCAATCGTTCATGGCACCTTTACTAGGGGTAATTGAACCAAGGATCAATTATATGCTTTAACTTGACTCAAATATCTAAATTATGCTCTATTTTTCCTATAATGCACAAAGAATTAGGCTTGTGCTATGAAATTTTAAAAATAATGCAAGTTTTGAAAAACATGATGTTTGCTTTGAAAAATTGAAATGCATTTGGAAAATGACTGGAAAATGCTTGAAAATGGAATTCCTGGGAAAATGATTGAATTTCATTGAAAATCAAAAATTTGCATTGGAAAGTGATTTCTCAAGAAAATTTAAATCTTGGGAAAATTGAATTTTGAAAACTTGAGATATTGAAATTTGAGAATTTTAAAACATTGGAAAATCTTGATTTGAACTTGGGAAATGCTTTGAAATGTCATTTGAAAACTCAGAATTCTGAGAAAATCCGATCCTAAGAAAGACTTAGTAAATCCTTGAGAAAATTGATTTTCTGAAATTGAAATTGGAAAATGAATTTGAAAATAATGCAATTTGAATGATATGAATGAATGAATATGAATTTGAAAGAGAATTTCAATTGAGGAATTGGGAAATCCTTTTGAAGTTTTCAAAAATGCAGTGCATTTTTGAAGTTAGCCTAAGTGTGTAGGCTGAATGTGGCTAATACGAAGATCATAAATCTTGGTTTTCTTCGTATTCTGACTGTGGTCATAAATACGAATCCCACCGAGTTTATAAACTCCATAAGAGCTTGTGCATGTGCCATTCATGTAAACCATAGTAATTTTGGAATAAATGTGCATGAATCATACATCAAATATCGAAATTTGCAAAAATTAAACTATATGCAATGTAGCCCTATTCTGAGCAGAAATGTAACTCTTATTCCAAATATTACATTGCTTTTTTACATTGAATTGAATAAAATAAAGAAATAAAATAACTAATTCTTCTTCTTGAATGTTTCTGCAAAACTAGAAAACAGTGTTAGCACAAAAATGTTGGTTTTTCTGAATTTATCCGAAAATATGGGAAATTATCGAATATTATTCAGATATAAACCCATAATCATACCCCCTTTGATATAAACATAATAAATAATGAATAAATTTCGAAGATAAACTTGAAAATTCGAAATTGGGGTCAAAATGACCAAAATACCCCTGATGATCTTGAAAGCAGGGTTTTCTAAAAGAAATTTTGTAAATTTTTGAAATTTGAAAATAAAATGAATTAAATCAAATACAATATAATGAAATATGATGATATGCATGAAAATTTATGAAATTAAAGATTGAAATTTCAAAATTTAGGTTAAAATGACCAAAATACCCCTGATGACAAGACTATGGCCTTGAAACCAGGGTTTTCTGAAATAAATTTTGCAAAATTGAAAAATATGAAATGCAAATGAGATTGAAATTAACCCTAATATGATTCTACATGCTCATGTACATGATAAAAACCCTAAAATGGCGAAAATATCATAAAATATCAAATTTAACTTGATTTTCACTTTTGAATTTAAAGATAAACTAACACATGGAGCAAATGAACTTGGAATTAAGCCAAATTTGGCATGGACACTTAAAATAACCCTAAAAACAGAATTAAGCTCAAAATTTTATTTTTTTGTATTTTTAAATATGTAAATTTAAATAAAAACCCTAAATTTTGTGATTTTTGACTAAAATGTTGATTCTAAAAGGGATTTCGGATATCAAACTTCCATAAAAATTTCCCAAATTTTATGGGTTGACAGAGGACAGTAAGGCTTTTTACACTTTTTACTTTTTATCTATGGTCGGAGCTGTACAGTTCCAGCAAGTCGGATCGGAATCCGGCGACTCTAGGATTTGGGGGAAACAGACAAGTTTTGGTAGAAAATGTGGGAAAATAACAGACAGATGGGAAAAATTCTGAAACTATGGGAAAATGTCCGTGACAGACAGGGGAAAATTTGATCTTTTTACAAAACTGAGATTCAGGTTACGGTTTGGAAATACTCACACTGTTATCAGAGACCCGAATCTCTGGTTTTTCTGGATATTGGAATCTGTCAGACAGAAACTAAAATTTCAGGAAAATTGCTGAGACAGTTCCAAAAATCCCCAAATTTTAGAAAATGGCAGGAAAACATGTTAGGAATAACTTTTGTGTTGAAAGTTTTTGCAGACGGGCTACGGATTGGGTGGACTTGGTGCATTAGAGTCTATCTATACCCTGACGAAGGAAAATTGAGATTTTCCCAGGGGGCTGGGAAATCCAATTTTTGATAGAGGTCAAAACTAACTGGAAAAACTTCAAAATTTCCAGATCATCAGTAGATTCGATTATAAATCCGCTGTGATTTTTAGAGAGCAATCTGAATCTTTCATAAGGGTGGTACCAGAGGTTCTTGTCTGCTAAAGCGCAAACTGGAAATTCTGAGAGACAGAAAACCTGATTTAGGGTTTGATCGGTTTAGATGGGTTTCAAAACCCCAAAAAACTCAAATTTTCGGCAGTAAAACAAAGATATGTAGACCCAATTACTCTAAAATTTACAGAATTTATTGGTGCAATACCTCACATGACATAACGTATAGACTTTGCACAAAACTAAAATTCTATGGATTCTACATCAACTACTAATAAATCTATATAAAATGAATAAAATGCATAATGAAAATGCAATTTTTAAATATGAAATTATATAAAACATGAAAATCAAAACCATCAAGAGGGGGTACACGAACTCTTATGTTTGATGTTGCTGTGAAAAGGAAAAATCCAGTCCATTCATTGGACGGATTTCCTACTCCATGTAGCCTTAAGCATAACAATAAAGGAAATAAAAGAGTAAAAAAGAAAAAAAAATGAAGATCTTACCTTGGGTTGGCTGAAGGTAAGCTATAGCAATGGTGTTGTTGCTAGCTTGAAGAAGATGGAGGTTTTGCTGCCATGAATGGAGGTGTTGTGGCTTGGAGGATGTTGCTGCTACCAAATACTCAAACGTTTGGGAGAGAGGGGAAGTGGTGTTGCCTTGTTGCCAAGAAGGGTGGCTGGCATGAAGGAAGTGGTTGAAGCTCTGTTGAAGGTGGCTGTTGTCTGGTGTCAAAACACGTGTCGTAGTAACGACAAGTCACTCAGGGTTGTACCATCTACCCTCTCCCAAGGTGAACCGTTTTGTGAATGGGGCAAAGCAGGTTTATCTTTCTTAGGCTCATTATTTAATCATTCCTCTCAACAAGGAATTTGTCTCATGGTCCCCGTAGGGTATGCAAAATGAGGTCTTGGCCTGCCCATTCATGTGCTCAGCCTCACCTGGTCAACAGAGCACACTGCTCGTGAAAGCAGTCATAACACCATATTATTTCTTTTCTAATTCAGAATATATTCACATAGGAGTCCATTTACAACACAAGGCCACTGCCAAAGGACTCCAACTGAGCCCAAACAAGTCATATTTATTCATACCCTATGGTGTTCAGGTTTCATTCTTTTTATTTCATGAAGTAAGTGCACCTGGTGCGCTTACCAATGCCTCAAGCCACGTACCTTCTCAAGGTACGCACTACTCAGTGTCAGTGTCAAGATGTGCCACGTGTAAAGTGTAAAAGTACCTCATGTTTACTAACTTTTGCACAAGTATAAACAACAGAGGCATTGCATGAATTTATTTCTAAGAGACAAGTAAATGTGTCAGCAAATACACATTCTCTTACATGTGACATCTCGTTAATTTCTATCATTCAAGAAGCTGTCTCTAAATTACTTTACATAACATGCAATAATTCTCACATTAAAAATGCATTAATTTGCATACTTCAGTGTTACGATTGGATTTAACAATATTTCCATACGTGGTTCAACACACTTACATGTTTATGCTGAAATCAGGGATATTCCCGTCTTATGAGAATAACATTAGCTATTTCCACGGTATGGGGTGCCTGTGATCATCGCAAAAATTTTCCTCTCTTGATATTTTTCTCTCTTCCTTTCTCTTTTCCTTTCTAGCCTCTATTTTCTCCTTTTTTTGAAGGGAAAAAATAAAAGACAGAAAAGAAGAGAGAAGAGAAAAGAAAGAAGAGAAGAGAGAGAAACTCCTTTGCAGGGTCTCACTTGACCTTGATTTGAAAATATTTAGAAAATTACTCGCCTCCGTTTTGAAATATTGCGCGAAAAATGGAGAGACGGAATTCACTCGTCGGTACGAGGTTCGACCATTCCTGGCAGCTTTACCAGAGGTAATCGAACCAAGGATCGAATTTATGCCTTTTGCTTTACCTAAATATTATCTAGGAATTTATCTTAAGTCTAAATGCACAAAGAATTATGCTTGTGCAATGCAAGGATGTATGCTCTCTTGAAAAATGATTTTGGAAATTTCCAAGCTTTTCTGAGATGAATTTGATGATTGAGTGAAGAAATGGTTGAATCTAGTTTTAGAACTTGAGATAGATCAGGAAAGATATCTTGAAGTTCTAAGTCTTTGAAATAATCAGAGTTGGAAGAATAAATCTTTGAATTGAAAAGAATGATTTGAAGATGAGTGAAAAGAAAATGAAGCTTCAAAGTCAAAAATGGGCTTTGAATTTGAATTTTAAACTTGGATTTAGGAGAGGAAATGAATATTTGAAGTGGAATTGAATTCCATATTTAAAATTTGAAATCAGGATCTAAATGGTATTAAAAATAGAAATGGATTTAAGAAGTCTAGATGAGATTTGAAAATGGAATTGGATTTGAAATCTGGAAATTTAAGATAGATTTGAATTTGAGATATGGAATTGGGAATGAAATTGGATTTGAAATCTGGAATTCAAGATGGAATTTGAATCCAAAGTCTGAATCTTGATGGAATTTGGATCTGAAGTCTGAGATCCAAAATGGAATTGGATCCAAAGTTTGGAATGGAATTTGGATTTGAAGTTTGAGATCCAAGATGGAATTGAATTCTGAATCCTAAAATGGAATTGGATCTGAAATCTGAGATCCAAAGTGAAATTGAATTATGGATCCTAAACGGAGTTGGATTCTAACTTTAGAATTGGATTTCTAATTTTTTTTTTTTAAATTTAGAAGATGAATCAAGAATTTCAAAGTTTTAAATTGAGCTTTGAAATTTGGGATGTTAATTCGAATTAGAATCCTGAAAATGACTCAAGAATTCCGAAGTTTGAATTGATATTTTAGAAATTGAATCTTGAATATACAAATGAATTTCAAAGTCAATTTGGACTTTGAATTTGAAGTTTGAATTTAGAATCAGAAGATGAATTAGAGATCTCAAAGTTAAATTGAACTTTGAAATTGAATTTGGAAATAGAATTTTGAGTATAAAATTGAATTTGAAATCTCAAAGTCAAATTGGACTTTGAAATCGAAGTTTAAATCTTTGAAATAAAATAGAAGAATGAATCGAAATAGAGATTGAAGAAAGATATTCAAGATCACTTGGAGTTTTGGCAAAGAATTTTGAAAATATGATGCGATTATATCCTAAATAATGAATGAGTTTAAAGAATTTGCAATTGGATTTGAAAATCTTATTTTATTATTTTAATTGAATTAAAATAAGATTGAAGATATAATACATCCTTGGCTATGGTCATTGAATGTATTATATAATAATCTATATTTGAATCAAGGTGAAGAATAAAACATATTTTGGTGCTTTTATAGAGTTTAAAATGAAATTAATTCTCAATATATCCTGACTATGGCCATTGATATATGTATTGAATCAATTTTAGACTAAACTCTGATAAAAGAGGAAAATATTTAAAGAAAATATGATGAGATTTTGAAAAGGATCCAGTGTGGATCCAGTGTTACTTTATAAAAGATAAAAATCCTAAGTTTTGTTTACATCCTGACTATGGCCATTGATGTAAATCATCAACTTAGGATTAATTACTTCTTACGAAGTGGTGCATGTGCCATTCGTGTTCCCATTCGTGAATTTTTGGAATAAAGAGGAAAATGATACGAAAACAAGCAATTCTAGAGAAATGTGTATGCTCATACATTCTAATCTAAGACTGGAAATGTAGAATTTTCATTAATATCTAGTTTATTACAAGTTTGAGAATGCAAAGAAATAATAAAATCCTAAATCTAAGGAGATTTCAACAATTTCTGAATATTTCCTGCAAAACACTTAGTTAGTATAAAGTGAGAGGAAAATGGAAATGGCAAAATATTTACATTGAATCTAAGGACATCGATAATATGCCTAAATAGGTACTCATATTTCATTAAGAAAAGAATGCATATATGAGAGGCAGTGGCATATTCTGTATTTATGAGGAAATATGCATATATACATGTATATATATATATATACATATATGTATATATACATATATATGTATACCGAAGACCTATGTGTAGGAAGGCATATGTAATGGATGAAAGCAAGAGCCAGGATGGTCCAAGGTGAACCATCGTGAAATGCAATGGCTATAGTAGTTCCTTGATGAATTATTATAAAAATGAAGGATCACAGAGGTTCTTTGTGAGCCAATGTGAAGGGTTACCACCATAGTAGCTCTTTGATAGACTACTATACGAAAGACAGACCACAGTGGTTTCTTGTGAACTACTGTGAAAGGCTACAACTATAGTAGTTCTTTGATGAACTACTATAGGAAAGAAAGGCCAGTGGTTTCTTGTGAAGCACTATGAAAGGCTTTACTGCCTGTGGTGAAATGATTAGCACCTGTTGTGATGGGATGTCGGTTATGATATCAAGAATGAACTCAATGGAGTGGTGCAAACGCTAATATGAATATTAAATGATGAATAAACTGTAGAACCTGGTGAGGTATTATAAAAGTCAAATGACAGGCTATGAGAAGTCTCATAACATGAGCTGGAGGGGGAATTTAGGTAGTGCTAGTTAAATGGTTCTCAGACCACAAACTTTATGCAGATGATAGGCCATACAATGTATGGATAATGTACAAATGAGAAGGCAGTGACACCAACAATGACATACTGGTAAAAAAAAATGCATAAAAGTGAAGGAGATATGATGAAGTGCAGGTGTACAGGTGAGTGAGTAGTGGTAAGTGATGCAGTGTTTGAAACTGAGATGGTTGTAAAACTTTTACACATCTTAAACTCTTGGTGGTTTTAACATTGTCTCCTGCATACAATATCGGTAACAAATACTTTGTGATTCCCTAAAATTATATACATGGCTCACAATGAATCATCAATGTATCATATACAATATTCACAATAAAAAAAAATTGTTTTATATTTTGTTTTTGTTTTTGGCATGTAGAATACCATTGTTGCCAAATGAATGTATGTCCTTGCACCAGGCTAAAGATTCATAAAATTAACAACCTATTCCAAATTGACACACATACCTGCACGCATATATGAATGTGGGCATGCAACTATACCTGTGTAGGCTTGTGCAGGTATTAGGGAACAATCTAAACACATAAATAGCGCAGCCATTTCTGCTAAAAACAAAAAATAAAATAAAATCTTCACAATATTTCTAAGTCATGATATTGATAATAAAAAGAATGGTGATGATGATGATGTTAATGAAGGACACAAACTTGGTTAGGCATATAGGCAAAATGTTGAGATTGCCATAGTGAAGAGAAGGATATGTTTTTTATACCTTGCAGAATAAAGGATAGCAAAGAGGAAGATGAGAATCAAGGCCGCTCTTCATATTTATATTACATCAAGAACACCAGAAATCCAATCATGCATGTCTTCTATGAAATTCAAGTAGAAAAAAAAATGTGGATGTAGTCCAGTTTTCATACAGAAGGTAATGGCTGACTGCTAAATATCTTCTGTAATGTGATCAATGCCTTAGCAGTGAAATGTAGAGATTCTCTTGAAATACGACCAGCAGTCTCTCTCACCCAAATTGGTCATGACACTAACCATTAACCCCATTCCTGCAGGCTTATACAAGCATAAACACTAGGCATTTGTTCATTCAACCCAACTGGAAGTTAATAGGAACACAGAACCATTTGAGAATATCAACAAGAATATCAGACCCCAAAAAACAATAATAACACAAAAAAAAATGCAACAGTTTCTATGAATGCATGGCTTCAACTAATTGATAACTAGATTAAGATTCTCATGCTAATATGAAATATGTACACAAAAAGACTTCTTATCACTTCAATGGGAGAATCAAAGACGTGATCCTTTCCTAACTATTGGAAGAGGCACAAGCAATAGTGCTTGCAGACTTGAGAGGAGAAAAAAAATTAACCATCTAATCATGAATGAGAAAGAGGAAATATGTAACAACAGCAAGGCCACATGGAAATGCAACTAGAGAAGTTGATGGCTTCCGAATTATTTTGACTATCATTAACAAAATCATACATTCAGAATTTAATGCACTTAAGACTAGCATAACAATCCATCATGACAGACATCTCAAGAAATTTTGCGAGGAAAATATAAACACCTACCTCCAAAATGTCATTCTGCAGATTACAGGGGAAGAGATCATCAGATTTCGCTGGAGAATGTTGAGAAACTTTGTTTTGATGTCACATAATATGATACACTGTCGTATTTGATTTTATATGATATGGTAATATGTCCTCTTGAAAAATGTTACATTATGATTTAATATGTTTTGCCATAAATCTAACGAGTATTTGATGCAAGGATATCTCACCCAAAAAGGATGGAGACTTCCTGTTCAAGTACAACTAGTGCAATCATACTCCTTGAAGAAAAAGCTTGATGAGCCATGCATTCCTAAAGATCAACTGAAGAGATCGGCTACCTCAAGATGAACATTTCTTTCTTCTTTAGAGTCATATGTAACAGAACCTTCAGGAACATGCATATTGCATATTTCATACTCATTCATAAAAACTATATCATAAAAGTATACGATAGTTTCAAAAAGCTCCTTTTTGAAAACTAATAATTGTACCTTCTTGCAACCCTTTATGAAAAAGGTATTTTGACATGATGTAATAATTGTACCTTACATCATATACAAGACAACATGAAAAGAAATGTAGGAAAAAGACAAAACATGAAATCGGCTACATAAAGAAAAACAAATATAATATGTTTTGAAAAGACTCTAGTTACCTTCTTTAAAGAAATGATTTTAAATATAGGAAAAAGACAAAACATGAAATCGGCTACATAACAAAAATAATATGTTTTGAAAAGACCCTAGTTACCATCTTTAAAGAAATGTTTTCAAATATAGGAAAAAGACAAAACATGAAAATCGGCTACACAAAGAAAATAAATATAATAAAGGTTTTGAAAAGACTCTAGTTACCTTTTTACAAACCCATAGAATGTCGACTTACTTGAAGTCATCATTCTCTTTGTATAGCATTAAATACCTCCTGTAAGAAATCCTTGTTAAATATCCTCCTCAAGAATGTCGACTTTCTTGTAGTTCTCATTCTCTCTGAAGACTTTGAAAACCACAACATAAAGAAAACACTTGACATGACTATGTACAAATAAATATCTCAAAGCACTCATTGTACTTACACTCATTTAAAGTAAAGAAGTACTTATGTACCTAAAATCATTAATTAGAATAAAGACAAAACCACAATCCAACGTCCAATGTACTATTGTAAGAAATAGACTTTTTACATAAAATATGTATTACCTAAAATATTACAACGACTAGTGTACCCTATATTTTACTTTTATGGAAAAAGACTTGTTCGAATTTCTCCAAAAGATGTTTTTGAAATAACATATCATTTCACATCTCAAGAAGGCTACGATTTCAAAATGTAACGACTACTTTTTTAAAAGCTATATAAACACACTCAAATAAACTATTCAACATGGAACGGAATGGACATGTGAGCTTACAACGAGAAAAATTCCTATTCGATATTTGAAAAGAGAGCCTTGAAAAAGAAAGAGAAAAAGAAAAGAAAAGAGAAAAAATCAAGTCCAGCTCTTTGACAAAGAGTATCCTCTGAGTGACAAACAGAACATTTTGAGAATCCTTCATTCGTGCATTCATATCATTCTGAAGGTTCTATAGGAAGTATTGTAACTCTGTTATTCACTGTTTTCCTTCTTTTTTGAAAGAAGTAGACATCTGTGAAAGAGGGTGTTGTCCTTCTTTGTTGAGAGAAGAAGACCTCTGTGGAAGAGGGTGTGCCCCTTCTCTGTTGAGAGAAGAAGACCTCTGAGGAAGAGGGTGTTGTACTATTTATCCGGTGACTCGGATGTTATAGTGGAAAGCTCAAGTGGTTTGCTTGGGGACTGGATGTAGGTCTGGGAATTGACCGAACCAGTATAAATTCTGTGTTTTATGTGTTGTGTCTTACTGCCTGATTATTTTATTTTATTGATCTTTATCGTATTTTACTATTCACCCCCCCCCCTCTAGTGGAATTTCATTTGGTATCAGAGCAGGTTTGCTGGTTACGACCTAACAAGTCTTCCAGCACAAATGGCATCTACCTCTTATGCTCGTGATATTGAAGGTCAACACACATCTCGTTCTCCTTTCTTCAATGGCTCCAACTATGGATACTGGAAGTGCAGAATGGCTATACTTCTCAAATCCATAGATTTTGCTGTATGAAAAATTGTTGAGCATCCATACACATCTCCATCCGCAGACTATAACTTATGGTCTGATGAAGAAAAGAAAATGGCAAACCTAAATGCAAAGGCTATAAATGCCTTATATTGTGCCATTGATCAAAACGAATTCAATAGAATATCTATATGTGAATCTGCATATGATATTTGGCATTCTTTGGAGGTTATTCATGAAGGAACCAACAAAGTAAAAGAAGCCAAAATCTCATCTCTTGTCAGAAAATATGAGTTGTTCAAAATGAACAAAGATGAACCCATCGCAGAGATGTTTACCAGATTCACCAACATCACCAACGATCTGAAATCTCTGGGTGTAACATATTCTCAGACAGAAAAGGTGAAGAAAATCTTGAGATCTCTCACAACTGATTGGGAGAAAAAGACTACAGCTATTGAAGAAGCTCAAGATTTATCTAAGCTTACTCTGGACGACTTAATAGGCAATCTTATGGCCTATGAAGTCCACATGAAAGAAAGAAGGGAAGAAGAACAACCAATAAAGAAAACTCTAGCCTTCCCAGCTCTATCTGAGAATGAAGACTCATATAAAGAATCTGAAATTGCGTTACTAACCAGAAAATTCCAGCACTTCATGAGAAGGAACCGGCTTCCAAACAAGCACAAGGAAAGAAAAGATCCTAAGGAAGATCCCATGTGCTATCAGTGTAATAAGCCAGGTCACTTGAGGCGTGACTGTCCCCTTCTCAAAAGAAAGTCCAAGACCGAGGAACCAAAAAAGAGGTTCTTCAAGAAAAAGGCTCTGCATGCTCAATGGGATGACTCAGAACCATCCACCAGTGAAGAGTCAAGTGATGATGAAGCCGAAACTGCAAACATGTGCTTCATGGCAAACGAAAGCTCTGTAAGTGAAATTTCTGATTTTTCATTTGAAGAACTTCTAGATGTTTTTCAAGAACTATTTGAAGAATCTAGAAAATTAAGCTTCAAAAATAAAACTTTAAAATCTGAAAATTTAGAGCTTTCCCAGAAAAAATGAAAAACTCAGTAGTGAAAACTCTGAGTTGAAAAAGAAAAATCTTCTTATTACTTCTGAAATCTTATCTACTAGCTTCAAGACTAAAAAACTGCAAGTAGAAATTTCAGAATTAAAAAGTAAAACTGAAAACCTTATGAAAACGGTTTTCAAGTTTACCAAAGGAAAAGAGAACTTGGATAAACTCCTATCTTCTCAAAAAGTCTCTTTCTACAAGAATGGTATTGGCTACTCTCATTTCAACAAGCCTTCTTGTATGAATCAAAAGACCACTTTTGTGAAAAGTTCATCTGAACCAAATAAGGAGTATTATAATGTTAATTTTTTTAACTCCTCTAAGGTTGTAGACAAACTCAAATCCAAATGGATATGGGTTCCAAGGTCTAACAAAAAGGGACCCGATTGGGTACCAAAAAGAAATTTTACTTGATGATTTGCAGGCTCCAAATAAGAAGAACAGATGGATTCTAGACAGTGGATGTTCAAAACACATGACTGAACATTCAGACCTCTTTGCTGTTCTTCATAAAAAGGAAGGAGGAACCGTCACCTTTGGAGATAACAACAAAGGTTTGATAATAGGTATTGGTAATATTGGAAATATAGATAAACCTCTTATCAAAGACATTCTCCTGGTTAAAGGCTTAAAACATAACCTTCTAAGTATTAGTCAAATGTGTGATACATGTTATAATGTTAGCTTTAATCATAATGCTTGTCTTATAGCAGACACCAACGAAAATATTATCTTAAAAGGCATAAGAAAAAATAATATATATGAACTATACCTAGAAAACATCACAGAACATTGCCTCATAGCTAATAATGACTCTCAACATCTATGGCACATGAGAATGGATCATGTCAATTCTAAATACATGTCTAAATTAGCTAAAGATAAGTTAGTACGTGGGTTACCCAAAATATCTTTTAAAAAGGACTATTTTTGTGATGCATGTCAATTAGGAAAACTGTCAAAATCATCTTTCAAATCAAAAAATATCATTTCAAGCAAAAGACCTTTAGAGCTTCTCTACCTAGATCTTTTTGGTCCTTCTAGGATAGCTAGTCATAATCACAATAAATACGTTTTTGTCATTGTAGATGACTACTCAAGATTTACTTGGGTGATATTTTTTAAAAACAAAAGTGATACGTTTTGTCAATTTGAAATTTTATGTAAAAAATTACAAAATGAAAAATCTTGTTCTATTGTTAAAATCCGTAGTGACCATGGAGGAGAATTTGAAAATGAGCTTTTTGAAAATTTTTGTAACTTGCATGGTATTTCTCATAACTTTGCATTTCCTAGAGCTGCACCTCAAAATGGTGTAGTAGAAAGAAAGAATAGAACCCTTCAGGAATCTGCTAGAACTATGCTCCAACACAATAATCTTGCTAAATCTTTTTGGGCAGAAGCTGTTAATACTGCATGCTACATAACAAATAGAGTTCTCATTAGACCCTTATTAAATAAAACTCCCTATGAACTATTCTATGACAGAACTCCAAGAATAGACTATTTCAAAGTCTTTGGTTGTAAATGCTTTATCCTAAACACAAAAGATAGCCTAGATAAATTTGATGCTAAATCTATTGAAGGCATATTTTTAGGATATTCAAGTCATAGTAAAGCATACAGGGTTTTCAATAAGTATTCTAAGTCTATTGAAGAATCTATGCATGTTAGTTTCTGTGAATCTATTGATCAATCTGTTCATAAGCAAACTAACGATGATGATGTTGAAAGTACAGATTTATTTCTAGATAACACAGTTAAGTCTAATGAAGATGATCATCAAAGAACATTTGTCGATATCAAAGATCATCCTCAAAAGCAGATTTTGGGAGAACTGACAAAGGGGGTTCAGACTAGAGATCAGCTAGAACGGATTGCAAATATGGCATTCATTTCTCAACTTGAACCAAAAAAGATTGATGAAGCCATCATCGATGAGTTCTGGATGCTAGCCATGACTGAAGAACTGAATCAATTCCAAAGGAATGAAGTTTGGGATCTTGTACCAAGACCAAAGGACCCAAAAATGCAAGATTTATGGATTTTTTTTAATTTCTCGCAAGTTTTTGGAAAATGAGAAATTGCTGATAAAAACGTTTGTCACTATGGTTAGGGGTGTCAATGGGTCGGGTTTATGGTAATAAATAAGAAGACCTGGGTTCGGACAAAGGACCTGGTTATAGTTTGTGAAATTTTATACCAGACCCGGGACCGGTCCAAGTCCCGATTAAGACCCGCAATTTTTCAATGTAAAAATGATGAAAAAAATATTGTTTTACCGGGTGTGGTTCATATAGCTCTTATTGGGTCTGGGTATATGGTTTCTCTTATGATAGATTCGATTAGACCTAAGTCCAGACCAGATACCATACCTGAAAATCAGGGTCAGGTCTGGTTATACTTGGGTCCCAACCAAACCCAACCGGTTGACACCCCTAGGCATAGTCCAGTGTAGCCAACATTCTTCCAGGACAACTGAACTTAAGTATAAAATAATGGGAAGAATGGTAAGATATGCCTTAACCAGATGGATATTCGATATACTGTTCAATTTCTAAACATGGGGTTTTGATGAAAGGGCTCTGCACTTCTGGTTAGGTGTGTCAGCTTAAGGCATTAAATTGATTGAAGGACGACACGGGTTCGATACTTGGCTGTGTATCCTATTTCGCTCCTTCCAGATATATAACTCTTTTTTTAAAGCTCCCTTACCAGTTATACAACTATACCATTTGGGTTTTGAACATGCAACGTTCCAACACAGGGTGACGTGCACTAGCTGCTCCTTAACCACCAGTCAGTTATCACGAACGCCATCTCCTCCCCTAGATCACGTTCAGATGTCCTATCCCTGAACCATGAGTCCTCACCGAACCACCAGATTTGGAAGTGGACGACCAAACTCAGAAACCCTGCCTCTTCAAGTCAGAGTGGGTAAGAACCCGATCCAAAGAGAGGATCCAGCAAAAGACACGAGACCTTGGAGTTGGGCCAGAACCCCACAAGACATCCTTAAGAAAAGGGGGAGGCATCAGGCTGCGCAATTTACGAATTGTAGCATGAGCCGACTGAGAAGAGGCCATCCTTTGCACATGCCCAAGACAAAGGAGATGATGTACGATCAGTAACAACCTGCTTTTTGAAGGCATGCCAGATCTTCCGCCAACGAGACCAAACAGAGGAGAATGAAATACAGTCTTAGGGTGTGTTTGATTGCTTATCTAAGATTGGACAAAATAGCAGAACATAACAGACAAAACATATGTTATTGTCTGTCATGTAACAATTGTACTATGTTCGAGGTTTATTTCACTGAATAAGAAGCTGTGTTTCTTGTGTCCGGCGTTTGATTTTTACGTTGTGCCAACAGCTTGAACACATGGATAATGAGTCGAATAACTTTTTTTTAGATGATATGACTCGATTTGCCCTAACATATGAGTGTTTTAACATATTTATTATGGATTTTAGCCCCTGATAATGATCTCGAATTGGAACTAAATACCAAAATTTATTTAAAAATTGAGTAATTTGAAAAAAAAATAAGAATTGATATATATATATATTCTTTAATCCATGTCGTATTGGATCTAATTATGAAAGTTTATCAAAATTTATGGATTTTAGCCCCAAAATATGGATCTCAATCCAGATCAAGTACCAAAAAATGTTTAATTTTGGGGTAATTTGAGAAAAATTAAGAATTTATATTTTTATATATAAATGCAAAAATCATAAACAAATCATAAAACCCTAAAATGCGAGATAATAAACCATAAATAAATAAAAAAATAAACTGCAAGAAAAAAGAAACCATAAAAATAAATATAAAAAGCTTTAATTTAAACCCTAATCAAATTAACTATAAGAAAGCATAATTAAAAAAATTGATTCAAAGTCCTAATTAATAAAAGAATATCAAAGAAAATAGTCATAATCAAATCAAAGAAAAGCCCTAATCAAATTAAATATCAAAAGCCCTAATTAAAGGTATTTGATTCAAAAGCCTAATAAAAAATCAAAGAAAAAATAGTAATTAAATCAAAGAAAAGTGCTTATCAAATTAAATATCAAAAGCCTTAATTAAAGATGTTTGATTCAAAGCACTAATCAATAAAAAAACAGTAATTAAATCAAAGAAAAGTGCTTATCAAATTAAATATCAAAATTTTTAATTAAAGATATTTGATTCAAAGCACTAATCAATGAAAATCAAAGAAAAAACCCTAATCAAAGAAAATCAAAGAAAATCAAAGAAAAAAATTCATAATGAAACTAATGAAAAACCTTAATCAAACTAAATATAAAAACCCTTAAAAAAATTGATTCATAGCCCTAATTAAAAAAAATTATTCAGGACCCTAATAAAAAAAAGAAGAAAGAAAGAACAAACAAGAAGAGAAAGAAAGAATAAAAGGGGTACGAGAGATGGGTCTGGCTACCCGGTCACTGTACAAGAGAGAGAGAGAGAGAGAGAGTTGTGGTTAGACAACCCCTTTCCTGCCTGATTTTTTTTTTAAATGGTGTTTTTCCGTACCGTTCTCGGGCGTAACAGAGGGAGAGGTGGAACTGTGAATCACCATTCCACGGACGCGCATTTTGCGTGTCCGCTGCGTCCACAGTTTGATTTTCTTGACATCTTGCAGGACGCGGCGATCAAACACACAAACAGCCTTGGGTCAGATTATATTTATCCCTCAGGAGCCGCTGCCAAAGTGAACAGCTAGGCCCTGCGCAACTAGGAGATCCCTAAACCAGCGACAGAGAAGGGCCTGATTCATAACGGCAATCCGTCTAACACCCAACCGCCCTCTATCAATGGGTAGAGTGACAGTATCCCAAGCCACCAGATTCAACTTCTTTTCTTCCGATGTCTCACTCCATAAAAAAAAAAAAAAAACTCTAATGATCTCAATCTCATTGACAATCTTTCAGGGCGTGAGGAAAACAGGAATGGAGCAAAGAACCGACTTTATCTTTGTGACTCTGCCCGCCATCGATAAATACTTTCAGTGGCAAGCTTGCAAAGAGTTGCGCACACGCTCATCCGACCCGAATAAATCGATGGGCATCTGGGAAAGACTGTGTACAAGTTCAGACGCCATGATTGAACATTCCTAAATTCTCCTCCCCGCTGTAAATGCCCCCTTTGGGAATCTGGTTAATGGGGTGCAGGCAACCTTACTGATGTAAACCGAGAGCGCTTGATTTACTAGATGGCATACAATCTAAAAATAAAAAATGAATTCATTTGGATCTTTTATGGAGCCAGGTTTTCTTCTCAGCTCCTGCGTCACTTACCTTTATTGATGTAATCAAAGGACTCTTGATATATCTTTGATGAGAAACCTTTTTTTTTACAGTTTTTTTTTTATTTTTTGTTTTGACGAAGCAACGGAAACTATAATAATTGAATCCTTTGAATTTGGTAAGCCTTCATTTAGCAGGTCTTCTATCTTGGGCAACAACCTTCTCTCTCTCGTCTAGCTAAGGATATCAAAATAAACTTTCTCGTCTAATTAAGGATATCAAAGCTTGGCTTCATAGTCGTAAGGTGGAGAAATTTCAGCAAATAGCCGCATGGGATCAAGAGATTTCTGAGTTGTATCAGTCTATGTCTTCTCCTGACTCTCTTTCTGATTTGCAACTTCTCAATCTTCAGGCCAGGTCCTTAGAATTAACCATGCTCTTGAAAAACTGGAGGATCAAAGAGGAAATTCGTTGGAAGCAAAGGTCTAGGGTGAAATGGCTTGCGGCTGGTGATGGCAACACTAAATTTTTTCACTCATATGCTTCCCATCGTCATAGGAGGAAGGTTGTTCCTTCTATCTCCATTGAAGGTGTTTCTTATCTCAATCAGCACGTTAATCCGGCAGTCTCGCTATACTTTAAGGACTTATATTCTGCTTCGTTAACTGCGGAGGGTGTCTTTGGTAATATCCTAGTTGGCTCAATTCAGCTAGAGCAAGCCAGATATATGCAAAGAAGGTTCTCTGAAGATGAGATTTTTTCAGCCATTAAGGATCTGTCGGGTTGGAAAGCGCCTGGCATTGACGGGTTTCATGTCGACTTTTTTAGAATCTTTTGGGACTGTGTTAAATCAGACGTTGTGAGTATGTTTGATGAGTTTCATCGTAACTCCAGACTGCCTTATCATTTGCATGTTGCTATTATTTCGCTCATTCCGAAAGATGATGAGGCCAATGATATTTCTCGATTCCGACTTATCTCAGTTATGAGTGCTCTCTATCGGATGTTTGCCAAAGTTTTGGCGAATAGGCTGAAATCGGTGGCTAACCAGATTTTTTCAGACTCTCAGTTCGCCTTTATCCGTAATAAGAGGGTCCAACACTCGTTCATCATGGCGTCCGAGGTGGTCCATTCCTTGCAGCATAGCGGTCAACCTTACTTTGTCCTTAAATTAGACTTTCATAAAGCTTTTGACTCTGTGCATTGGCCATTCTTATTTCAAATGTTAGCAAATTTCGGTATTGGTCGTCGTTTTTCTGGTTGGGTGAGAGAGTTGGTCTCAAATGCCCAGGCCATGTTAAATATCAATGGTATTAGAGGAGACCGGTTCAAGCTAGGGCGGGGTTTGCGGCAAGGGTGCCCCCTATCACCTTTGTTGTTCAATGCAGTTGCTGAGGGTCTTGTGGTCTTGCTTAAGCGGGCTGTTGTATCGGGTTTCATTGATCATTTGCAGGTTTCCGACTTCCCGGGTCATATTCTTACTTATGCTGATGATATGATCATTTTTTGCCGTGCAAATGTTCAACAGATGCTTAGGTTCAAGCTTATCATTCAGTTCTTTCTCTCCATGTCCGGGCTATCTCTAAATGAGACCAAATGCTCTATTACCATGTTCAATGTTAATGCCAATATGCTTGCAGCTGGAAAAATAATTTTTAATTGCACTACTTCTGACTTGCCTATTATGTACCTTGGCTTGCCGTTACAAGTGAAGCCTCTATCTTCAGCGGCTTGGGCTCCGACGCTTCAAAAAGTAAAGCGCAAATTGCTTTCGTGGCAGTCGTCTTATCTCTCTAGCGTTGGACGTCTAACCTTAGTCAAACATGTTCTTTCAACTATTCCAGAATTTTTCATGTCTCTGTTTGTGATGCCTGTGGGAGTAGAGAAGCAGCTGACGCGCTTGCTGGCAGGCTTTCTTTGGTCTGGGTGTAAACTCACAGGTAAGCGTCACTTGATTGGTTGGCGTTCGGTGGTTCTACCTCAGTGTATGGGTGGTTTAGGCATCCCAGTGCCCAGACTGCGAAGCATTGTTCTTGTCGCCAAGCAATGTTGGTTGGCCCACCAACCAGATAACCCTTGTGCTAGTTTTCTTCTTGCTAAATATGGGGATCCAACTCTTATTCCGGTTCGTCTGGGAACCCGAGGTTTGGCGCTCTCGCACTTGCGTAAATCGTGGTTGAGGGCTTTAGCCTGCTTTAGAGACCATTTTGAGGTCTCCGGAAATTTTGGTCAGTGGTTGCAGTGGGCGTTGGCACCAAACGGAGAGTTTTTCACCAAAAAAGTCTATAGATCGTTGCTACCGCCAGGGGCTGATTGGTTGCCCGAGGATGTGCTTTGGGTGAAGGGTCCTTCCCCCCGTTCATGAGTCCTGGCTTGGTTAATTTTGCACGATAGGATCCAGACCCACAGTAATTTAAAGAAGTGGGGCATTCAACTCCCGAGTTGGTGCGTGCTTTGTCAAGCTGCAGAAGAATCTACGTTTCACTTGTTCTGGTCTTGCCCAATATTTATGAAAATCTTTAGTAGGACCTGGAGGCATCCGGAAGTATTTGTTAAGGAGGAGTCCTTTGCGCTAGATCTGATCTTGGAGCCGGTTTGTATTAGGCGCAGCAAGAGGTGGAGGTTCATCTGGCGGACGTGGTTGCTTACCTCTTGGTGGTTTGTTTGGATGGCGCGAAACGATGCTCATTTTCGTCATATTCGAGTTAACATTCAAAACCTGGTGCATAAAATTTTGGTAGATGTTTATGCGATCTTGCGTATGCATCTTAGTGATCTTCCACTCCCTCCTACTGATGCTACCTATCCTTTGTCACAATCTGGGCAAGCGGCTATGACGTGAGCCCATTTTATCTGTCTAATGTTCTTTTCTCTTGTGCTTTCTTTATTTGTTTTGGCTTTTGTTCTTGTTCAATTCATGGGTTCAACATTTTGTTGATCTTCATGAGTGGTAATGTTGAATTACTTTCGTCTCTCTCTCTCTCTCTCTCTCTCTCTCTGCCAATGACGACGCAAGGCAAAGTAAGGGGATATTCTGACTTCCATTAATTCAATCTAGGTCCATCACCTCATTTGATTGAAACCATATGGTATAATTTGTTAAAAATATCATGATTTGATTTATTTATGATGTACATGTCCCTTACTTAGGTAAAATCTCTAAAAGTAAAAACATTCATTTTAACCACATTGAACCTACAAAGATGCAAGAACATGATGGATTTTTACAGTGTTGGAAATATGAAACCCGCAAAATGCTTAATTATGGATGGATGCGGATGCAAATTCGTTGCCTAGATCGCAAAGAAGCTACCTGCTACAACCTATGGCCTATGCCTACACTAACCAAATTATGAAGAAGCTAGTGTTTAAAGAGGAATAGTTATAAATTAATAATCAATCATCCAATCTAAATATAGAACCACACAATAACGTATTTATAATAAGAAAAAAAATTAAAAACATAATCCTAAGACAGATATAGTAAATAGGTTTTTCTTTCTTTGCTAATTGCAGACAAAATAATATTTGGGAGAAATAAAATTGGCTGCTTTTGGAAATTTGTAAATGTGTGTCAATTTTCAAAAGTTTGAAAACTAATGTTTTGGGTTATCACCTTTTATTTCCTGATAAACAAATACCCGTGAATAAGCTTTAAATGTTTCAATCCCATTTTTTGGGCGCATTATGCAATGAAGACATGACCAAGATTATGATGAAACATGTGAAGAATATATCTTCAATATGAAGACCTGTACCAACGTGGCCACCAGCTTTTTGAATACAAATTTGATGCCCTTGGGTTCCTAATTTTAGGGATAGAAATTTGCTACGATTGTCTGCACATATAATCTAAGTAGGAGTACTATTTTTTTCAATTTTTTTTATAAATCTGACCTTTGGTAGAAACAGCTTTTGGATCATGTTTTTGCAACATGTAAGTTGGTTTTTCATGTGCTCCAAAAATCAATAGCAACATGTAAGTTGGATCATGTTTGGATGTTAGTTCAAACATCATCTTGGAAAACAGCAGAGCTGGTTCGACAGGCGCAGCTAGAAGAGCTATGGAGGGCAGGAGAGGGAGGAGAGAACATCTCAAGAGATGGTAAAAAACTTATACAGATTCAATAGAATCAAAGCTTTGCAATTTCTTTTTTAACTCCATTTTTGTTTGTCAGTCACATTGTTAATTTAGCAAGCTGGGGGGGGGGGGGGGGGGGTGGAATCCATGGAAGGACCACCCTCCTGGCACCCCCTTAGAGAGGGGAATCTTGTGCAAATCTACAATTGTTAATTGACTTGGTAGGGGTCTGCCAAACCCCTGCTTGACTATATAAAAAAAATCTTATTTTTACCATCAAATAAAGATTATCCAAAGTCTGATCCCTAGCAAACAGAATGCATCCATAAGGTCAGAATGAGTATATTCAGCTTGCACCTATCATTTTCCAAATAAATTGTAAAGTAGACAGTAGCAAATATATATCCTAATTTTAGAGTCTAAACATTTATCCATGTAGTGCAAATACTGCAAGTCTTATTTCTGGATAGAATGCTTGCAAATGACACATAAATCTTATGTTCTAAACTGTTTAGTCAGTGATCTAATAAAATTAAGATCATGATTTAGGTCGTTATTATCACCTGTCTAGCTGGAACCTTATAGTGTTAAAATCAAAGTTTTAAAACTCAAATTTTGCTGAGGTACCAAGTCATGTGTAATGCGGTGCATGTCAAGTGGAAAAGTTCAAGTGCATGTTATTCCTCAAAAAAGTTCACACACACACACTTGATTTCTTGCAAGCTAGCTATGTTGAGTGCAAACAATATTAACAAATATGACAAAATACTAACAAACAATATTAACTAAAATAAAAGATTAAACGTATAAAAGAGGGAATATGTTTGCTAAAATCATTTATACATACAAACGTCCCAGTAAACTTTTTTTTTCTCTTTTTTAGTCAATCTAACCTTAAGGATGTGCTGCACATGCTTCATTTAGTGGTAAGCAGCATTTAGATCAGTAGATTCCAATATAGGAGTAGGTTTTCCCAGCAATTGAAAAATCAATTTTCATAAAAATGCATCAAATTTTTTTACTAAAAAAATGTGCCTTTCCATAAAAAAAAACATGATCCAAGGGTTGATCCCCACTAAATGGAGTGTGTTGATGAAATTTAGGCTTGGGAGCCTTGTATTGGGATGGAAACACAGTTTTGGTGTGTTACCTAAATATTGTTTTTCCAATGTGTGATGCTGTTGAGAGATGGAGTTGTCAAAAACATATCTTATAAATGGTGTTGCAATGTGGTGTTGGGGGCTGCAACACCATTCCCAATGCATTGTTTTAGAAATGCCAGTGCTCCCAAACAGCAAGAGAGTATGAGAGCATGGCAGAAACCAAAACACAACCTCTAATTCAAGGCTCTCAAACATAGTCTTACAACCAATGTTGTAGTATCGGTATCGGCCCTGAATCGTTTGGCTACCGATAACAGAATCGGCCAATACTGATACTCAACTGAATCATTCTGTATTGGCCCAAAAATAATAATAAATTATTATGTGTCAATCATAACATGACATGTGTTAAAACTATTAAAATAATATTTAAAATTAATTTTTTAGTATTTTTTATATTTACTAAAAAATAGCCGATTCAAGGGGTGAAGCGTATGGAATTTCTGCCAATACAATGCGCATGGACGGATACACACCGATACTGATAACATTGCTTACAACATTCCAACTAAATTGCACATACAAACGACTGTACCAAATATATATCCTATAAAAGAATCACCACAAATACAAGAACAAATTTGTACAAATAGAAAAATTATGACAGTTAATAGCCAAAAGTTAATAATTTTAGCAGAAGCAGCAAATTAAACTCCTGGGAAACATCTGCTTCCCGGTTGTTTGGCCTCGTCTGAAAGTGGCCAAGTTAATGAAAGACCAGTGTTTCTTCTAGTAGTAGAAATCATACGACAGCTGACATAATGAAAACACTAATGATGAACTACCAAATGCAACAAACGGCTTTACTGCTATATCTTTCATGAATTTTAACTATATTTTATTTACCTTCAGTGGAAAAAAGTTCATGAATTTGGTTCTGCTTCACATGGCACCCAAATGCACTACTTGGATGACATTGCCAGTTCAAGAAGCAAGTATATGATTCCGGGTGTGCTTTAGCCATCTTTTCAGAAAGAGAGAGACTTTTGTCAAATTTATGCCAAGCGCTCCAGCTTTCTTTGTGACTTTTTGACAAAAACTCCATACCTCGGGAATGAAATCACAGTTTCTTACTTTGTGATTTCATAGCCAGAAATTGGGCTCAGATGAGGGTTGCAAACCGATAGAATTTAAGATGACCCTTTACTGGATCAGACTTTCCATCAATGGGTCCGTTTTAGGAACCAGACCCAACTCTAAAGACATATATAATAGAATGCCAGACCCAAATGTGATCTGGTTCCCTCTGACACTAGAATCCATAGGAAACAAGACAACTATACTGGTTTTCTTATATATATATATATATATATATATATATATATATATATATATATATATATATATATATATATATGAGAACTGAACATATTAGGCCCCCCTTTTCTTGTTCTGCCGTGATCGGCCCTATAGTTTGAAGTGTTTTATGATAGATCTGGACATGTGTTTAGCAGCTCAATTTATTGGGAATTGACTCTTGGATTATGTTCTTTTCACAAAAAAAAGTATTTTTATGAGCCAAGAAAAATTAATGCCTTCATAGCCATTGATTTTGGATCACCGAAAAACAACTGGTCAGATTCTGATGATCCAAAAGCTGGTTCCCACAAACTTATAGATCACATATATGGTGTTTGATGTGATAAAAATGCAAAAAACTATGATTTTTGAAGGGGGGCTAACATGCAGAACCAAAAAAAGGGCTGCAGCAGCGCATTACTATATATATATATATAGAGAGAGAGAGAGAGAGAGAGAGAGAGAGAGTAATGGGTAGGTGCTAAATGAGTTTTTCATGTTTTTTTTAGTTTTATTTTAAAATTCTGACCATACAGATAAGATATATGTAATTGATTTTATATATAAGGTTCAAAAAATCAACCGTCCAAAATCTTTGTACATTTTTTGAAGCTCCAAATATCATTTTTTCCATCGAAAACACATGATCCCGGTGAGGATTTCTCGTAAAACGACCATACCCAACATATTTATGGGGTCGAAACTAAAAAAAACATCAAAATAGCAGAAAAAACCCATTTAGCATATTTCATTTAGCACAACTATGCCCAAGCTCAACCCATTCAGACCGAGCCATGAGCTACTCGTGGGCCCACCTGGCCCTTTGTCCAGCCCTAAGTGGGGATCTCTCTCTCTCTCTCTCTCTCTCTCTCTCTCTCTCTCTCTCTCTCTCTCTCCATGAGTGGCATGCGTGCGGGAATCAAGGCCTTAGGTCGAAGTTGTTGCTAGGCTGTATGAAACATGCATAGTCAAGACCTCACCCAACCTTGATTCCACCATTTGTTCTTCCACCCAGTCCTGCATTTCTTTAATACATCTTTTCTTTGGCCACTGTCATGTGATGATTCAAAACCTCAAAAGCAACTTGATCGTGACTTCCCCCCAATACTTCCCTAATTCTTTGTTCAATGATGTCATTTCACCAACAACCACATGGATTACAATCCTTACTAAGAAGAAAGTCCCCACCATGATCCAATGCCGGTCAAAGAAACAGTTGATCTAGTTGAATTATATAGTCAACCTTGCCGGTAAGATTAGACTCCTTAAGATGCCACTTGATTGTCCTCAGGACTCTGCACACACAGGTCTGGTGGGCTTAAAGAATTTAAGTTGAAGGATGTCGATAGTTCAATACTAAGGGTGGCATCCTTATTGCAAGGTGAAGGTAAGAAAACTATCTTAAATGGGCTGGAGTAATACTGGCAGGGCACTTTTGAAAGTGAAAAATATGTAGGAAAAGTGATGCAAAAAAAAAATAGTACGGTTTTTTTTTTACTCTTTCAAATAAGAGAAATTTTCTCTTTGAGAGGTTTTCTAAAAAGTACACTTTTTGATAGAAAACATTCTTTCATGAGAAGAGACGAAAAAATGTTTACTATCATTGTGAAGTCCACTCTCTACCACCGAAGCAGGTTATATGTTAACCCCCCCCACACCCCGAACAGGGCATCTCATGCTCGAGGGTCCCAAAAAGCACTACTTATTTAAGCATTTGCATCTCGTATCCCCATGTTTGTCAGCAATAATTAGCATTGGAGTTTGATGCGATTGCAAAGACTTAAGTACCCTCTCCTCCATTGGTGCCAAAAAAAATGACGATTCTAGAAAATGAGTGGTTGTAAAGACTTAAGTGCCCTGAAGATGATTATTTAAGACTCAGTCTCTACACTGCAGGATTATCCGAGAAAGAAATCTCTCCTGGAGGAGGCCATAAACATCAACCCTCTCTCTCTCTCTCTCTCTCTCTCTCTCTCTCTCTCTCTCTCTCTCTCTCTCTCTTCCTTCTCTTTCTACTTCTGTGCACATCCAACAGAAGATCCTACATTGCTCCATCAAGCACCGACTGACCTGCACATTGATTGTTGTAGAGCCTGATTCAAAGTTTTTACCCTTACAGGAGGAGGGTTTGGGGGCTCCTCTCAGCGTGGGTAGCATCATTCAACTTGATGAGTTGTATAGCTTGATTCAGAGTTTTTGCTCTTACAGGATGAGGGTTTGGGGGTTCCTCCCAGCGTGGATAGCATCATTCAACTTGATGAGTTGTGGAGCTTGATTCAGAGTTTTTTCCCTTACTGGAGGAGGGTTTGGGGGCTCCTCTCAGCGTGGGTAGTATCGAAACGAACCTTAATCGTTTCGTCGATGGTGATCCGGCGAAACGATGGTGAGCTGACGATCCGATGGTGAGCCGGCGATCCGATGGTCATCCAGCGAAATGAACCTGGTCCATCAAAAATGTCTGTTTAAACTTTTTATCGTCATCTTCTTCTTCTTCCTTCTCCGTAAAACACTGTAAAACCCTCTCTCTCTCTCTAGAGAAGAAATCAAGGGAGGCAAAGAGTTCTCCCTGGAGAAGGCCATGAACATCAACCTTGTCACTCTCTCTCCCTTCTCCTTCTACTCTTGTGCACATCCAGTGATTTAAAATATGACCTCCGGTTAGGGAGATATGGCCCTGACAAGTTGGTCCTAATTCGGATAGCGATTTACAACGATTTGCTTACTGAATAACACTAAAAATTGTTATAGTGATTTGCGGAAGACACTACAAATCGCTATAGTGAGATCCAACAACACTGTAAATCGTTGTGGGGCTCGATGGAGACCCAAAAATACTACAAATCGCTATAGTGATTTGCGAAAGACACTACAAATCGATGTTGGAAGACCGGATAACACTATAAATCGTTGTGGGGCTTGTTAGAGACCCAAAAATACTACAAATCATTGTTGAAAGACTGAATAACACTATAAATCGTTGTTGGGCTCGTTGGAGACCCGAAAACACTACAAATCGTTGTAGGAAGGCCCAACAATACTACAAATTGTTATTGGAAGACCGAACAACATTATAAATCGTTGTGGAGCTCGTTGGAGACCCGACAACACTAAAAATCGTTGTAGATGAGTCATTGAAAAAATCATGAGAAAGAAACAGAAAAATAAAAAAAAAAATCGTGAGAAGGGGTGTTACGAAAACCTCGAGCAAGAAACAACTGAAGGAAACATGAGCCTCACGATTAAACAAAACGTTTTATTGCTCTTTTTCGATAGTTAAAAGAGGGAAAGAAAATAAAAAATTTATACAAGGCCCCAAAAATATTTGGTCCGGAGGGCGCTGCTCCCTGAGCCCCCCACTAGGGGCGACCCCCCCTGGACCGCTGACCGCGCAGTGGGACTCGCGTCGGGGGGAGCCCTCGGACCCCCCTCCTGTAAGGGCAAAAACTCTAAATCAGACTCCAAAACTCATCAAGTTGAATGATGTTACCCACGCTGGGAGGAGCCCCCAAACCCCCTCCTGTAAGGGCAAAAACTATGAATCAGGCTCCACAACTCATAAAGTTGAACGATGCTACAGTCAGTGTGCAGGTCAGTCAGTGTTTGATGGAGCAATGTAGGATCGTCTGTTGGATGTACACAAAAGTAGAGAGAGAAGGAAGAGAGAGTGAGAGGGTTGATGTTCATGGCCTTCTCCAGGGGGAACTCTTTGTCTCCCTTGATTTCTTTTCTAGAGAGAGAAAGGGTTTTACAGTGTTTTACGGAGAAGGAAGAAGAAGAAGATGACGATGAAAAGTTCAAACAGACATTTTTGATGGCTCAGGTTCGTTTCGTCGGATGACCATCGGATCGCTGGCATACCATCGGATCGTTGGCTCACCATCATTTCACTGGATCACCATCGGCGAAATGATTATGGTTCGTTTTGCTGTGTAGACTTTGAAAAGTCAACATCATCCTCGACTTTCTGGATGGAGGACATGTTTGTCCTTTTTTTGAACTGTTTGTTTTTTCTTTTTTTAATGAAGGGCATTTTTGTTATTTTCTCACACCGTCGTTTTATGAGAACAATAGCAAGAAAGGGTACTTAAGTCTTTGCAATCACACCAGACTCCAATGCTAAGTGATGTCAACATACACGGGAATACGAGTCTCATGTGCTTGTATATGTGGTGCTGATTCAGACCCCCGAACACAGACGTGGGATTCAGTGAATCATCGGGGGAGAACATACACCACCCTCCCACCACCTGCATCTCGAAAAACTCAAAAAACCGACCTCCACACTATGATTTTCTACCATCCATCTCAGTACCACCACTAACACACATCTTGGAAAATTGTGTTGGAGAAGCTCCACCAGAACCACCACCAACCCCCTCACAAAGATTTTTCACTACCATCATAATCTCACCACCACCCACCATCTTTCACCTCTCGTAAGACTGCATTCCCCACCATCACTCAGCTCTCAAAAAATTGTGCCAGAGAAGCTCCACCACCACTACCAAGTGAATTTTTTTTCATGCTACCCAAACAAGTGAAATTTTTATTTTAGAAAAATTATCTACAAAATTTTCATTTTCTCAATGAATAATTCTATAGTAAAGTATTTTCAAGTCTAAATTATAGCATTGTGGTGCACAAATCTCAATTTCAAGGACATGGGAAGAGGCTCCCTCTTGAAAGAATAAAGTGCAAGATCATAAACTCAATTTTCACTTTCTTGTCCATCAAAAGGATCGAGTATTTTATTTATAAACATAACCTTGTTTGCATTGCTTAGAATACACAGTTCTAGAATATGGACTTACATGGTTAGACATGATATCAAAACAATTAGCAAATGATAACAATTATCGTTTTTGATAACTCTATAAAAAATGATAATATCATATACAGACAGTTGGTTCACGATACTTCGGATCCAATCCAACTTCTTGAAACTTCATTTTGGTTATCGTAAACCTGTGTGGGGCATTTGATTTCTAGAAACCACTGTCATTATTATAAGATATAAGCGTATGATCATTCTTGCTATTTAAGAGGTCTAATATCAGGTAGTACTTACATGCACAGTTACATCCCATCTTTTCCTCTTGGCCAAACATTTCAATAATCATTTTGGTTCCATCTGAGCATGTCAATCTTTGTGGTCTGATGGAACAGAGGAAGCTTTTAGTGATTTACCAATAGGATATATTAATAAATAAAACAGTGTTTAACAATAGTTAGCAATAATGATAGACCAATAAATAAATAAGAAATAAATAAATTGGAGGTCAACTTAACACTAGAGATTATCTCTCCATAATTGTTTCACAACAGTTTATTTCCTTGTTTTCAAAGAATAAAAGTTAAAATATGGTTAGTTTAATCAGATTATAATATATTAAAACGACCAGCAATGCTCTTGGTATATAGTTGGCAAAGCTTGAACTCTATGGAGGATGGCTTTGTCCTTTTCTAAGTGAAGATCCTTCGGTATTTTAAATATTTATTTGATAAATAAAGTGACATCCATAGCCCTACTGCCAAGGAAAGCAGGTCTGAGGGTTTTTGCTCGTGTCGACATCGTCGCCGTCTGTTTGCATTTTGGATGAATGCAAGGTAGTTTTGTTGACTTTTTGAGATTTTAAAATGCAAATGGGATGGCCACGATGTCAGCATGAGCAAAAACGCTCATATTCAGCATGACTTGAGAAAGCGATCCATAGCAAATAAGAGCATATCCAGTCATCGGCCAAGTTGGTACTCGGCCCAATGATTGAATGCCACGTGTCTTGACATCCCTCCTTATCATTATATGTAGCTTTTATTAGTAGTCTTACTATTAACAATGAATTATTACTCTTCAAGGTACACACACTTAGGGATGGCAGTGGACTCGGGGAAAGCGGGCCCCGCCCTGCCTCTCCCTGTTTGGACCGAGGATGAAGGGTATGAAACGGGGATGGAGGCGGGGACGAAGGTTAAAATCCATCCCCTTCCGGGGGTGGAGGTGGGGATGGACGTGCACTTTTCCCCGATCCCTGCCTCATTCCTGCCCCCAACCACTTTTCCCCGCCCCGCCTCATCCCCGTTTGAACCGGGGATGGAGGACATGAAACGGGGATGAAGGTGGGGGTGGAGGATAAAATCCATCCCCGCTGGGGATGGAGGCAGGGGTGGAGGATAAAATCTTGAGGCGGGCGGGGGTGGAGACCTTGTCCCCCACCCTGCCCAGCCCCACTGCCATCTCTCTCTCTCTCTCTCTCTCTCTCTCTCTCTCTCTCTCTCTCTCTCTCTCTCAACCAACATGAATAAAGTTAATAAAGCTAGTTACAACCATAGTGACAAAAGTTAAAAATGGCAAAAATATTGTTTTCCAAAACCTCGCAAAAATTTGAAAAAATTTCATAAATCTCACATTTTTTTGGCAACATCTCAGCAATAAAAAAATAAATTAAAAAATATAAAAAATAAAAAAAAATTTATTTAAAAAAACACACACACGGATTTTTCATGATAAATAGCCGTTTAAAACTTAAATATCACATTGAAATTGTGGTATTTATGTTTTTTCATAAATCTCACTATATTTTGAAAATCTCGTAAGAAATTGCCGTTTTAGACTTTGAGAAAATTTCTTGTGATATTATCACGAGATTTTCATAAATCTCAGCGATATTTGTACTATGGTTACAACTAAATGGGTTGCTTTTTAAAACAACAAGATCTAACTATCAATTCAGTTTGCTATTATGAACCATAAAGTTAAAACTAAGGGGCAAAGCAAGAGAAAAAGCCATAGATGAGGATACCACGCTTTTCATGTTTGGCATCGTGTGAAATAACTTCATGAATCCTCAAGTCTCTACTAGCATTTCAAGCGTTGGTGTTCAAGAACTTGGTCACATATTTATGTGCTCCAGAGCTAACCTCAAGAGAAGTGATCTTGATTGAGGTACAAGGGGCTTCAAATGTTGATGTTGAAAATTTGAATGATCTATCCCGGATCAAACCTCGCTGGCGCACAGGTGTGTCTGTAGCTTTCGGAGGTGGGCCATGTAAGGCAGCCACTTTAGATTTTTCCTCGCTTCGGCAAGGGTTCCTCATCATAAAAATAAAATTGAATGGTCCATGGATTTTTTTTTCCCTAAGATGCAAACGGGTCGGATTCAGAATAGCTAAATACATGGTAGAGTTGGATGTACGTGGTTGGATCCGGAACAACCAAAAATTGCAAAACCTCCTCCCTGGATCGGACCCATTTGCATACCATTACCACATATCATTCGAATACTCATTCCTACTGCGTTAACTGGAAATCAACTGTTATTTTGCTCCTAGACTTTTAGTCTACTGATCTCTTGGTACTAAACTATTTATATGCATATTCCTTAGTCCAAATGGTACATTTTGACTAATGTCAAAAATGAATCAAATCGGCCTGAATTGGCAGATCCAAATCGAATCACCTAACAATTAGGAGTGTCAACCGGTCAAACTATATAGGTATGATGACAAATAAGAAGACCCCATTAAGACCTGAGTCTGGACCCTCAGGTCCTTAATACATGGAGGCAGGTATAGTTTGTGAAATTGTATACCTTGGTACTAAATTGACACATAAATTTTCAATGTAAAAATGATAAAAAATATGGTTTTGTTGGGTATGGCTCCGGTCTGGTTTATGTAGTTTTTATCGGGTCCAGGTATGATTTCTCTTATGGTGAATCCGATTAGACTTGGGTTAAGAACCCAATACCATACTCGAAAATCGGGGCCAGGTCTGATTAATTTTACCTGGATCCGAATTCCAAAAGTGACCCGTTGACACCCCCTACTAATAATCAATTAAATGCAGAGGTCGGTTCTGGCCGAGCCAGGATCAGGTGCCATCACATGGCACACTTTGAGTGTACCTCTCCACCTGGCTGCCCTCCATTTTTGGCTCAATCAGTTACTTGTGAGGATGGAGAGCAGCCAGGTGCAGAGGCACACTCAAAGTGTGCCATGTGATGGCACCTGATCCTCGCTAGTTCTGCCCCCCTACAAATGCCTGATAACGTAGTATCAGCCTGATACGGATTGAAGTAGGGCTAAATTGACCCGTTGTTTTTTCTTTGTTGTGCAAGTCTGAATTTTTTTTTTTGAATTTTTTATGAATATGCTTTTTTTTTAATAGACTTATTCAAAACGACTCAATTTGATTCAGACCCATCGGACGAGCCAAGCCTGGTCAAGCCCAACCTGGTCGGGCCTTCTTTCAAACACTAGGCCCAGGCCCTATTGTCAAGCCCTACTACTGTGACCCTAGTCACTTGACTCATGTTGAAAGTTAATGTGCAAATGGATTGGATCAGTCAGATCACCATGCGAATCTGATACATTGTTCTGAAATATGGATCGTAAGTAAGACATGAACGTGTATTATGATTGGATTCAGGTTTATATCATCGGTCCTTTTTCAGATTCGGTTTTGGATATTGATAATTGTGTTGGATGTGGGTATAATCAAATGCATTTTGCATAGTAATGTAAACATCATGTTGCCCGACTTTTATGCATATTATCCGATTATATAAAATTTAACCTAGACTTAACTCTACCACATTGGATCCATATAAAGATATATGACGCTCTGGCAGAGAAGTGGATCCAATGGACATGGGTCTGGAACCATTTCCTCCAATTGACTTTTAAGATTACGCAAGTGATGACGCACAACAACATCAAGCTTACGTGGTGAAGACTTTCCACCTGGATGATGGCCGGATGGCCATGCAGAAAATAAGAGCAGTGGATCCAGCACAATACTGGTGCAATCTAAAAGCACCTTTCATCACTTTTTCTATTAGCAGTTGGGGATGCAAATGGATCGGATCCAAGATGAAGGTTTCTTCACAATTTTTTGCTGTTTCAGATTTGATTCTCCATGTATTTAGCTGTTCTGGATCCTATCGGTTAGCATTCTTATAAGCAGTATAACAAATCTTGGCCTTATCTCCCTGATGGTTACGGCGAGATGGATGGTGGTGGTGAAGATGGACGGTGGTGGGTAGTGATGGTGTTGAGATGCAGAAAGAGAGATCTAATTTTTTTTTGGAAATACTCTTCCACCTCATGGAAGACTGTTTCAAATAAAAAAGTATACTTTTTAGAAAAACTCTTTTAACGAGAATTTTTTTCTAGTTTGAAACGTTAGAAAAACTGTAAAAAAAAAATCATTTTGTAATATTTTTCTTGCATCTTTTCCTTTTCAAAAGTGCCCTTAGAAAAAAGTACGGAAAATATCTTCCATCCAGTTGGAAATGTGAAACCAATAGCTTAGTAATATAAAGGACGGGCGATTATTTTACTTCCGCGATTTACGGATCGGCGATTAATTGCTTTGTAACCCATCGTTTTCCCGATTTGGACAATTCAACGGTGTCCTAAATGACTTATTCCCAAAATGCACCTACGCTTTTAGATAAATACTGGAACACGGCCGGATTGGACGACACCTATCCCTAAAGCACAGCTGCGTAAATGACGAAAATGACCTTGGTTATGAAGTATGGGGAGATGGGGATCTCCACGTGCAGAATGGGAAGGAAATGTGGATCCGGAGTCTGCATCCGGATTATCCGGATGAGTCCGATGCAATCAAGCTACAGAATCCTACGATGCTGACCCAGAACTGGACACAGTGGGACCATGTCCCACAAACTAACATTGTAGATTCTGACCTTCACAAAAAAATTGATTTTAGTCATATTTTTGAACTTAACTAAGCTGTATTTATGGCTGGTAAATGAGCCGAACCAACCGAACAAAGAGTGCTCAAGTTTGGTTCGTTTCTTGTGTCAAGCCGAGCCGTACTTCTGCTCATGAAAAACCCAAGCTAAACAAGCCAAACCGGGCTTGTGCTTATGAAAGGCCCGAGCTAAAAGAACCAAGCATGAGCAAGCTCATTTACAAAAAAAAAATATTGTTTTAAAAGTTGAAAACAATAGAATTTGAATCCTACACCTACTAAAACAAGCTCAAACTAGCTTATTTATAAAATAAATAATTGTTTCAAACTTGTAAGCAATAGGATTTGAACTCCTATTGCTTCACAGCCCATACACTTCATAAACATTAGTTGTTCATGCTTGATCTTGTTGAGCCTATTTCACAAGTTCAAAACGAGCTATTTACTGGCCGAACATGAGTGGCTCATCACATTTCGCAACCCTAGCTTCATGGCCTAGCTGCAGTTCACAGATTTATAATACATACACACATATATATATATATGAAAGAAAGATTGATGCTTGCATGCTTATGTGCATTATTTCAATGATGTGGTATATTAGATTGAAATAGTTGTGATTGGGAATGCGAATTAAAATTCATAATAGAGTTTATAAAATTCTACCAACATTTGAGTTATTACATTTTATAGTCGACTTTATGTGGACACATTTTCAAAATACCTGCTTGAGGTACACACCATAGTCACGAAAAACGAAAATCCAACGATAAAAAAAAATTGCTTTGCTTGTTAAAAATTGGTATATTTAAAAGCTATAAATATCATGTTAATAATGCAATAATAGCTTGATAAAAACAAGATATTGACAAAATATGTGATATTTTAGAAATATCATATTTTGGGGTTATATTATGTTGTAAAAATCTCGCTTTAAAATCATGAGATTTTCAAAAACAAATGGACGATATTTGTGACTATGGTATTCCATAACATTTTTTTCATTTATATTAAACAATTCATTTTAAGTTATCTTATAATTTTTTTTTTAAGAAATTAACAAGGAGGGCATCTCAGTCACTTCAATTTTACTAAACAAAGGTCAACTCGGAGATTTTAAGAGCAAGTGTGCCTTAGTAGCGTAACTTGTAAAAGCAGGTGGCTAAATGTAAAAAGGAAAATGTTAGGCATCTTTTTGTAAATGTGCGTTTTGAGGCTTTTTTGCAAATTGGACCCTTTCAAAATTCAAATGCAGTGTCGTGTCAAGCATGATCCAGACCCATATCCTTCTCATTTGGATCTCTAAATTCGAGGCTCTGCTTTGAGGCCTATGAAATAACAACCAAGTAGGATCTGGGTCCAAAATTGGACCCTTCCAAGATTCAGATGCAGTGTCGGGTCAAACATGATGGAAACCCATATCTGACTCGTTTGCATCTCCAAGTTTGAGGCAATGCTTTCAGCAGGCCTATGAAATTGCATTTTTCAAAACACTAGCTCCATAAATCCACTTGGAACTGTTCTTCTATCAAAATCTAAAAGTCTCAAGTCTGTGCATCTCATCAAAAAAGGATTAGGACCTTGGATAGGTCAGATTCAGGAAGGTCTGGATTTAGGTCCACATTGCATAGTTTATATAAAGCCTGGATCTGGAATTTCTGGTTTTTGAGTACTTGGGTTCAAGGTGCAATTTGAGTATTTTTCATCAAGCTCTGATGAAGAATTATTTCCTTCTTTATGTACATCCAAGGGACAAATGGATCTAGATCCATAGTGTTTAATGTAAAAATTAAAAATTGGGTACTGGTCCAATTGCCCCTTAATTTAAATGGATCCTTATCATACCCTTTAGTCTAAAAATTGGTCTGAACTGTTTTTGTGTCCTTCATCTAGTATTAACATGATTCGGATCTGTCAAAATTGGATCTAACTGCTGCAATCACTATCCAAATTAGAATTAAAAATAAAGAAACTGATTTGGATATAGATATTAAACAAATCTAATACAATGAGATCTAGCATAATCAGATTTAGTTTCAAATCTCGGTTTGGGGTAGGTAGACCATTGAAGGGTCCAAATTTGGCCCCAATGTTGCCTTTTTCTGCAAATTCAATATTTAAGCCAAGCTGGAGAATAGCCCCTAGTGCCATTCAAATCCGAAACTTATCCATGGAGATCGTACAAATCAGCTGATCCATCTATCAAAATTGACCCTAATATATAAACACAGCTACCCCAGACAATAGACCTAAAGATCAACCCAGTATCAAACAGCTTTGAATAATTTACTAAAAACCACCTAACTTATCAGCTATTTACAAAAGCTGCCCAAAGTCTGAGAAAACAAATTCAACCTACTTACTTTATGTGGATGTATTTCAAATGCCCATATGAAGTACAAAATTATTTTTTGTCCTTTTTTTATAAAACAGCTCATTGAATGCAATCTTATGGTCTCTTTTGTTGAACAAATAAACAATGAGAGTGTTTTGGTCACTTTGTTTAACTCAACGAAGGTCAACTAAATGATTTTAGGATCAAATGTGTTTTTAAAATGTAAATGAAGGCAGCTAAATATCATAAATCAAATGTTAGTCTGCCTTTTGTGACCAGCTAATAACTAATAAGTTAAGCAGTTTTGTGTAAATTATTACCCGAGTTTTCTTCCTTTTTGTTTCTCATGAAAATCTGATCATTGAGGCCCTCTAGGGCTCCGCTTATCTGGTAGGAGCGACTTTTGTACATCACCAAGTTGATGGGACATCATGAGTTTGAAACCCACATCGGGCGACGACGTTGGGTGTAGTCTTTAGTGGGTAGGGGGGCCTCAAGGGTTTTTAGCAGCAGAAAGACAACCAATGTGTGGTCATTGATTGATGGGGGAGTTTTTCTCTGGCCTGGCCAAGAAAAAGAAAAAAAGAAAAAGAAAATCTAATCATTGAGAGGATTTTAGAACCCAACCCTTATCTTGACATGTGGTCATCACATTCAATTGGACAACACAATACAATCATTTTATGGAAACAAAGTCTCTTTGGCTAATTAAGATGACTTGGCTTTGTCAGCCAGTTGGACCTCCAGCAGTGAGCATTTTCATTTAACAAGTTGCTGAGGGGGGCCTAGGTCCTTTATAAAGTTAAATGATTCACACAACTTTCCTATTAGCCAATTACCAACTTGTAACTTTCCCCCCACTAGCAGTATCACCACCTATAAAACTTTTACACTGCAATTATGGTAATCACAGTTGTCATGGTTGTGATTTCCCATTATCACTGTCATAAGTTCAACCTATCTTATTTTAAATCCAAAGACTCTTTGGTACTAAATTGTCCAAGAAAAAATTTTATGCATAGAAAAAGAAAGTGGGAAACTATCTCCTATTATTAGGAGCAGAAGGATGCATATTTGCTGGATTTAATTGTACTTGCAATTTAGTTAGAATCTCATGATCCAAGTTGTTTTGACTCCAAATAACCTTTTAGATGTGTTCAGCATCATTAATTTAGTGAGAATCAGCTCTTGAGTCATGTTCTTTCACTGGCTTTTTGTACGGCCGAATGTTGGATTCGGGTGATCCAAATGACAATTCCTACTGAATGAAGTATTTAGATCACATTTGTGAGGTTAGATTTGCCTAAAAAAAAGAGAAAAAATAACTTTGTAAAGTCACAATCATTGTAGCAACTATTAACAGAGAGTGGTAATGCATGTGGATATCAAAATACAAGTATAAATGCGTCTTACCCAACGTTGTCAGGTTTATCGTATCAGCAGAAAATCGATACTCGTCACTCCTGAATCGGCTATTTTTAATAAATGTAAAAATTACTAAAAACTATTTTTTAATATTATTAAATATTATTTTAATGGTTTTAACACATGTCACATTTTGATTGACAAATAATGTTTTTTTTATTGTTTTTTGGCTGACACAGAACGATTCACTTGAGTATCGTTATCGGCCAATACAGCCAAATTGTTGGCCAAACGATTCAAGGCCGATACCGATACCGATACTGACAACATTGGTCTGACCATCTTTATTGACATACCACAGTCCATAAAAAGGTTGGATGTGAACAAAGAAGCAGCAAAAGAAGAAGTGTACAAGCTAGCTTAAGAAAATGCATGTCCTATATCTATATGTGGGTAAGCTTGAAGTATTTATGAAACAAGACCTTGACCACTAAAAGTCGAACCCATTCTATAATTGTTAACCTTGAGAGGCTGAATCAGCCTGCAGTACTAATCCCCATGGCTGATTTGATCTCGGGAATGATATGCTAAAAGGAAGCTTTGAATTCCCATCATATGAAAAAGACATTAAGGGTATGTTTGATGGTTTGTCCAGGGTTGGACATAATGAACAAAAAAACATAAAAGAACATTGGTTTTGTTTGTTCGGTAACAATTGTTTCAAGTCTAACGTAAGTTTGGACCGTAATCAAATGCTATGTTTCAAATGTTCATTGTTTGATGATGATGTGCGGATAACTTGGACAGTCATGGATAATAGGTTGAATTATTTCGTTTTGGATCATACGATCCGTCCACCATTTTACATGTTTTAACAAGTTTATTATGGTTTTTTGCCTGGATATGGATCCAATTATGAAATTATGTCCATAAATATGGATTTGAAATTTGATTTTTGCCCCAAATATGTATTTTTGTCTGGATATGGATCTCAAATTGGATTTTTGCTCCGAATATGGATTTTTTCTCTGAATATGAATCTCAAATTAGTTTTTTGCCTCGAATATGATTTTTTTCTCTGAATATGGATCTCAAATTAGATTTTTGCCTCGAATATAGAATTTTGCCCTAAATATGAAATTGGATTTTTGCCCCGAATATAGATTTTTGCCCTCAATATGGATCTCAAATTAGATTTTTGCCCCGAATATGTTTTGCCCTAAATATGAAATTGGATTTTTGCCCCGAATATGGATTTTTGCCCTAAATATGGATCTCGAATTTGATATTTGCCCCAAATATGGAATTTTGCCCTAAATATGAAATTGGATTTTTGCCCCGAATATGAAATTGAATTTTTGCACCGAATATGGATTTTTGCCCTAAATATGGATCTTGAATTTGATATTTGCCCTCAATATGATTTTTTGCCTCGAATATGGATCTCAAATCTGATTTTTGCCCCGAATATGAATCTCGAATTAGATTTTTGCCCAAAATATGGATCCTTTACCTTTATTTGCAATTGTATTCTTCTCTCTTAAGAAAGGAATATTTGGTGCCCAAGGGATGACAAAGACCAAACACTCATTAGTGAACTGTTAGCCTTAAGTGGATGACCTAGAACTTAGCATTTGTGCAATTGAAAGGAGTTTGATTACAAGTTGAATCAAGATGTTTACCTTATTCTATAACTAGAATTCTCTCATTAAAAAAAAATAGAAGGCACATCATACCCACAAGGGCTTCTTCATACCTAGCTAAGCTGATCAGCTTAAAGCATTCAAGTTGAAAGATGTCACAAGTTCAATATCTGAGATGTGTTTTCTCTTAAGACGGAAGCAGCAGACTCCTTGGTGGGTAAGGAGGTGGTCTAGATATTTTAATTGCTTGGAAGTGGGTCATATGACAGCATCAATTCCTCCCTTGCCCCCACCACCATAGTGACAAATATCGCGAGATTTAAGAAAAATATGGCGATAATATCGCCAAAAATTGCCTGAAAGTTTAAAATTGTTGGTCTTGCTCTATCTTTTTTGTTCTTTGGTTTGCAAGGTTACTTTAGAGAAGAAACTATACTGTTGGATGGTTTTCTAGTTAACCATATATACATTTCCTTGTAGCCTGATTTCATGCAACTTAAATGGGTTTTTTTCTTATGCTGATTCGGTTTGCTCTCTCTCTCAATCTCTCTCTCTCTCTATCTCAGGGCCAGTAAACAAGCCGAATGAACCCAGCAGCACTGATCGGGCTAGGCTCGTCTAGCTGGTCACACCAAGCTGAATTCAAGTTAGACAAGCCAAACCTGAGCTGGTCTTGCGATATATTCAAAATATCATGATTTTTTGGCATGAAAAAACCATGTTTTTTTAAATATATTTTATTTATATTTTCTTATAAAAAACAAATCTATATTTTAATATATTTTTATTGACAAGATTTTGCCAAAAATGCAAGATTTTAAAAAAAATTGAAATCTCACAAGTTTTTGACTGCCGAAAAAAACATGTTTTTTAACAATTTTGTCACTATGCCCACCACCTAAACCCCGATTTCTCCTCGATAAAAATAAAATAAAATAAAAGTCTTATTACAATGCTTGTTCTATACTTTTTTTTTAGCTTTATGCTTACAGTGTAATTAGCTTAGATTTTATTATTTAACAGGCCCTAACAATAGGAAATGTCCTTTTTGTGTGTGTGTGTTCATGTGTGTTTAACTTAGACTGACGCCTTGCATAAACTGTCAAGCCTAGATTAGATGTTGAGCCTAATACAAGCCAAGCAAGCCTACTCATTGGTACTTATGCCGTAACCCAAAAAAAAAAAACTATGCTAGAAATGTATGGTTGTGCTTGGCTTCACCTTCACGTGAAGCATGGTCAATGTTGAAGCTGGTGAACTTGGCCACAATTTATGTGCCAAGTAAAGTTTGTAAACTTGGTCAAGTTCCTCTTGCTGCCCAATGTATGCAATTGGCATTGATGAAAGGTCAAGATCAGTAGATATCCTCCAAATGATTGGTAATGATGGTAGGGATATGTAGGTTATATTTCAATAAAGTTAATGGCGTGTAAAGTCATTTTCTATGTTAAGCAATGTGTATAACACCCTTTTCTAGCCACGAAGTGCCACGTTGAAGCAAACTAATAAAGTAATTAAAGTGACTAATCTATACTTTACCACCTTTTTTTTATTAGTAAGCTAGGGTTAAGCAAACCACTAACTTTTCATTAATTTAATCAACAATTACAACTCATTTACATTTGGAAACCAGCAGTCTAGAGTTTTTATCTTTCGAGATGTGATCCATTCCACATGTACCAAAAGCAAAAGTTTTGGATTGAACATAGCTATGACACGGTGTCCCATTTAGGTTTTGTTTTTTTTTTAACTATAGCCAAGCTTGGGGATAACCCTGTGGGATTTGAACCCAGGACCCATCAATTATGACTCGGCTGTGTTTGGGAGCAGAGGCGAGAGGAAGAGATGGGGTTGGCGGAGACAGGAGCGGTGTTCACAGCATCTTCGGAAGGATGTTGTTGAACTCCACCAAAAATAACGAGCAGTGTCCCAACTCAGCTATGATCTCCCGTTCCAACCAGAGCCGTACCTGTGTTTTATGGGGCCTGAGGCGGAGGGAAAAAATGGGCCTCCTATTAATATTAGGAGTTCAGGGCCAGGCCTCCGATTTTTTTTTAAAGAATCAAAATAACAATAAAATTTGCATTCACATTAAACAAATATAATATTTCAAATATTTATATTATATTAAATAAAAATGTATAAAATATTTATATAAACTACCTAAACAATACTCATTGGCCTTAAAAATGCAAAGCAGGTTATATGTTCTCCCCCCCCGAACAGGGCAGTTAGCTACATCTCATGATCGGGGGTCCCAAAGAGCACCACGTATGTAAGCATGTGTGTCTCGTATCCTCATGTTTGTCAGCATTAATTAGCGTTGGAGTTTGATAAGATTGCAAAGACTTAAGTACCCTCTCCTCCATTGGTGCAAAAAAAAATGACGGTTCTTGAAAAGGAGTGGTTGTAAAGACTTAAGTGCCCCGAAGATGATTATTTAAGACTCAGTCTCTACACTGCAGGATTATCCGAGAAAGAAATCTCCCCTGGAGGAGGCCATGAACATCAACCCTCTCACTCTCTCTCTCTTCTATTTCTGCTTCTGTGCACATCCATTAGAAGATCATACATTGCTCCATCAAGCACCGACTGACCTATACATTGACTCTTGTGAAGCTTGATTCAGAGTTTTACCCTTACAGGAGGAGGGTTTGGGGGCTCCTCCCAGCGTGGGTATCATCATTCAACTAAATGAGTTGTAGATCCTGATTCAGAGTTTTTACCCTTACAAGAGAGGGGTAAAACCTCATCTCACTCTCTCTCCCTTCTCTCTCTACTTCTGTGCACATCCAACAAACGATCCAACATTTCTCCATCAAACACCGACTAACCTGCACACTAACTGTAGCATCGTTCAACTTGATGAGTTGTGGAACCTGATTTAGAGTTTTTGCCCTTACAGGAGGGGGGTTTGGGGGCTCCTCCCAGCGTGGGTAGCATTATTCAACTTGAAGAGTTGTGGAGTCTGATTCAAAGTTTTTATCCATTCATATTTTAAGGCATTAGATCTCATTTTTGAACATCCACGCATGTGCAGTTTGCTTTCATCATGTTCAGTTGCTTTCTAGATTATACTTTGAATTCTTGTGCATTTTAGATCTATCGATTTGTATGTAACCAGAGCTCATTTTAACTTGAATTTTTTACTGCAACTTCATGCATATGTCTTTATGCTCTCCACCAAAAATCAGATCATTCTGAGTTTGTTTGACCCACTTTAAAAATCGATATTCAAAACCTGTTATTTTGCACCGTCAGGATTTTAGCAGAACCAGGACCATCTTGCGGAAGTGATTTCTCCCTAACCAGAGATGATCTTTCCGATCCGTAAAAAGGGTTGTTTTTTAAATTGAATCTAGTTTGTTCATACCAAATTTCAGCGATTTCTATGGTGTTTTCGTACCAGTTTCGGGTCGAAAACCATAACCCTGTCACCTTTTATCATTTTAATGGCTCAGATTTTGATCCATTTTGTTTGAATTTTATTTTCCTAATGGAAGATCATTTTTCAATTCTGTAAAACGGGTTCTCTTCGTTTATGTGTCTAGTTCATCTTTGTAAATTTTCAAATTTTTTTATTGTCAATTACTATTTTATTTTGATTAAATACCAGAACCTTGTATCCAGATTTTATAAATGTTTTGATTTTGGCCCCCATATCATGACTGTTGTAGCACTTCTTCAACAAATCGTTATTTGATTGGCAATATTCTTCAGCAAATTATTATTATGATTTTTTTGAGTCTCTAATGAGTCTCTACTATAATTTGTAGTATTTTTGGGTCTCCAACGAGTCTCACAATGATTTATAGTATTGTTCGATCTTTTAACTATGATTTATAGTGCTTTGGGGTGTCCAACGAGCCCCACAACGATTTGTAGTGTTTTTCGGTCTTTTAACTATAATTTATAGTGTTTTCGAGTCTCTAACGAGACCCACAGCGATTTATAGTGTTGTTGGACCTCGCTATAGCGATTTGTAGTGTTTCTCGCTAAACACTACAGCGATTTGTGATACAAATCGCTATCCGAATCAGGACCAACTTGTCAGGGTCATATCTCCCTAACCAGAGATCGGATTTCAAATCCGTAAAAAACGGTGTCTTCGTTATGAAGTCTAGTTTATTCCTGTAAATTTTCAGCGATTTCTATGGTCATTTGATGCCTCATTTAGATCTAAAACCAGACCCCTATCAGTCTACCTTATTTGAGTGACATAGGTTTTTATTTCATTTTGTAAGAGTCATATCTCCCCAACGGAAGATCATTTTTCAAATCCGTAAAAAGGGTTTTCTTCCTCTATGTGTCTAGTTTATATCTGGAAAGTTTTATAACTTTTTATGCTCATTTGATATTTTGACTTGTTAAAAACCGAGACATGTTATAAAATGTTATAAAACTTAAAAAGTTTGAAACTTCCTCTATGTGTCTCGATTTTTAACAGGTTCGAAATATCAAATGAGCATAAAAAGTTATAAAACTTTTCAAATATAAACTAGACACATACAGGAAGAAAACCCTTTTTACGGATTTGGAAAATGATCTTCCGTTGAGGAAATATGACTCTTACAAAATGAAATAAAAACTTATGTCACTCAAATAAAACAGACTGATAGGGGTCTGGTTTTAGATCCAAATGGGATATCAAATGACTATAGAAATCGCTGACAATTTACAGGAATAAACTAGACTTCATAACGAAGACACCACTTTTTACGGATTTGAATTCGATCTCTGGTTAGGGAGATATGACCCTGACAAGTTGGTCCTGATTCGGATAGTGATTTGTATCACAAATCGCTGTAGTGTTTAGCGAGAAAAACTACAAATCGCTAAACACTACAGCGATTTGTGATACAAATCGTTATCCGAATCAGAACCAACTTGTCAGGGCCATATCTCCCTAACCAGAGATCGAATTTCAAATCCGTAAAAAGTGGTATCTTTGTTATGAAGTCTAGTTTATTCCTATAAATTTTCAGCAATTTCTGTGGTCATTTGATACCCATTTGGATCTAAAACCAGACCCCTATCAGTCTGTCTTATTTGAGTGACATAGGTTTTTATTTCATTTTGTAAGAGTCATATCTGCCCAACGGAAGATCATTTTCCAAATCCGTAAAAAGGGTTTTCTTCCTATATGTGTCTAGTTTATATCTAGAAAGTTTTATAACTTTTTATGCTCATTTGATATTTCAAACCTGTTAAAAATCGAGACACATAGAGGAAGTTTCAAACTTTTTAAGTTTTATAACATTTTATAACATGTCTCAGTTTTTAACTAGTTCGAAATATCAAATGAGCATAAAAAGTTATAAAACTTTCCAGATATAAACTAGACACATAGAGGAAGAAAACCCTTTTTACGGATTTGAAAAATGATCTTCCGTTGGGGAGATATGACTCTTACAAAATGAAATAAAAACCTATGTCACTCAAATAAGGCAGACTGATAGGGGCCTCGTTTTAGATCCAAATGGGGTATCAAATGATCATAGAAATCGCCAAAAATTTACAGGAATAAACTATACTTTATAACGAAGACACCACTTTTTACGGATTTGAAATCTGATCTCTAATTAGGGAGATATGACCCTGACAAGTTGGTCATGATTCGGATAGCGATTTGTATCACAAATCGCTGTAGTGTTTAGCGAGAAACACTACAAATCGCTAAACACTACAGCGATTTGTGATACAAATCGCTATCCAAATCAGGACCAACTTGTCAGGGCCATATCTCCCTAACCAGAGATCGAATTTCAAATCCGTAAAAAGTGGTATCTTTGTTATGAAGTCTAGTTTATTCCTGTAAGTTTTCAGCGATTTCTATGGTCATTTGATACCCCATTTGGATCTAAAACCAGACCCATATCAGTCTGTCTTATTTGAGTGACATAGGTTTTTATTTCATTTTGTAAGAGTCATATCTCCCCAACGGAAGATCATTTTCCAAATCCGTAAAAAGGGTTTTCTTCCTCTATGTGTCTAGTTTATATCTGGAAAGTTTTATAACTTTTTATGCTCATTTGATATTTCAACCCTGTTAAAAATCGAGACACATAGAGGAAGTTTCAAACTTTTAAAGTTTTATAACATTTTATAACATGTCTCGGTTTTTAACTGGTTCGAAATATCAAATGAGCATAAAAAGTTATAAAACTTTCCAGATATAAACTAGACACATAGAGGAATAAAACCCTTTTTACGGATTTGAAAAATGATCTTCTATTGGGGAGATATGACTCTTACAAAATGAAATAAAAACCTATGTCACTCAAATAAGGCAGACTGATAGGGGTCTGGTTTTAGATCCGAATGGGGTACAAATGACCATAGAAATCGCTGAAAATTTCCAGGAATAAACTATACTTCATAACGAAGACACCACTTTTTATGGATTTGAAATCTGATCTCTGATTAGGGAGATATGACCCTGACAAGTTGGTCATGATTCGGATAGCGATTTGTATCACAAATCGCTGTAGTGTTTAGCGAGAAATACTACAAATCGCTAAACACTACAGCGATTTGTGATACAAATCGCTATCCGAATCAGGACCAACTTGTCAGGGCCATATCTCCCTAACCAGAGATCGGATTTCAAATCCGTAAAAAGTGTTATCTTTGTTATGAAGTCTAGTTTATTCTTGTAAATTTTCAGTGATTTCTATGGTCATTTGATACCCCATTTGGATCTAAAACCATACCCCTATCAGTCTATCTTATTTGAATGACATAGGTTTTTATTTCATTTTGTAAGAGTCATATCTCCCCAACGGAAGATCATTTTCCAAATTCGTAAAAAGGGTTTTCTTCCTCTATGTGTCTAGTTTATATCTGGAAAGTTTTATAACTTTTTATGCTCATTTGATATTTCAAACCTGTTAAAAATTGAGACACATAGAGGAAGTTTCAAACTTTTTAAGTTTTATAACATTTTATAACATGTCTCGGTTTTTAACAGGTTCGAAATATTAAATGAGCATAAAAAGTTATAAAACTTTCCAGATATAAACTAGACACATAGAGAAAGAAAACCTTTTTTACGGATTTGAAAAAATGATCCTCTGTTAGGGAGATATGACTCTTACAATATGAAATAAAAACTTATGTCACTCAAATAAGGCAGACTGATAGGGGTCTGGTTTTATATCCAAATGGGGTATCAAATGACCATAAAAATCACTGAAAATTTACAGGAATAAACTAGACTTCATAACAAAGACACCACTCTTTACGGATTTGAAATCCGATCTTTGGTTAGGGAGATATGACCCTGACAAGTTGGTCCTGATTCAGATAGCGATTTGTATCACAAATCGCTGTAGTGTTTAGCGAGAAACACTACAAATCGCTATAGCGAGGTCCAACAACACTATAAATCGCTGTGGGTCTCGTTAGAGACCCGAAAACAATATAAATCATAGTTAAAAGAACGAAAAACACTACAAATCATTGTGGGGCTCGTTGGAGACCCCAAAATGCTATAAATCATAGTTAAAAGATCGAACAACACTATAAATCATTGTGAGGCTCGTTGGAGACCCAAAAATAATACAAATCATAGTAGAGACTCATTAGAGACTCAAAAAAATCATAACAATAATTTGCTGAAGAATATTGCTAATCAAATAACGATTTGTTGAAGAAGTGCTACAACAGTCATGATATGGGGGCCAAAATCAGAACATTTATAAAATCTGGATATAAGGTTCTGGCATTTAATCAAAATAAAATAATAATTGACCATGAAAAATTCTGAAAATTTACAAGGATGAAATAGACACATAAACGAAGAGAACCCGTTTTACAGAATTAAAAAATGATCTTCCATTAGAAAAATAAAATTCAAACAAAATGGATCAAAATCTGAGCCATTAAAATGACACATGGTGACAGGTTTATGGTTTTTTACCTGAAACTGGTACGAAAACACCATAAAAATCACTGAAATTTGGTATGAACAAACTAAATTCAATTTAGAAAACAACCTTTTTTACGAATCAGAAAGATCATCTCTGGTTAGGGAGAAATCACTTCCGCAATTTGGTCCTGATTCTGCTAAAATCCTGACGGTGCAAAATAACAGGTTTTGAATATCGATTTTTAAAGTGGGTCAAACAAACTCAGAATGATCTGATTTTTGGTGGAGAGCATAAAGACATATGCATGAAGTTGCAGTAAAAAATTCAAGTTAAAATGAGCTCTGGTTACATACAAATCGATAGATCTAAAATGCACAAGAATTCAAAGTATAATCTAGAAAGCAACTGAACATGATGAAAGCAAACTGCACATGCGTGGATGTTCAAACATGAGATCTAATGCCTTAAAATATGAATGGGTAAAAACTTTGAATCAGACTCCACAACTCTTCAAGTTGAATGATGCTACCCACGTTGGGAGGAGCCCCCAGACCCCTCTCCTATAAGGGTAAAAACTCTGAATCAGGATCTATAACTCATTTAGTTGAATGATGCTACCCACGCTGGGATGAACCCCCTGACCCCCCTCTTGTAAGGGCAAAAACTCTAAATCAGGCACATAAGTAGAGAGAGAAGGGAGAGAGAGTGAGAGGGTTGGTGTTCATGGCCTTCTCCAGGAGGAACCCTTTACCTTCCTTGATTTCTTCTCTAGAGAGAGAGGGTTTTACAATGTTTTACGAAGAAGGAAGAAGAAGAAGATGACGATGGAGCAATGTAGGATCGTCTGTTGGATGTGCACAGAAGTAGAGAGAGAAGAGAGAGAGAGTGAGAGGGTTGATGTTCATGGCCTTCTCCAGGAAGAACTCTTTGTTTCCCTTGATTTCTTCTCTAGAGAGAGAGAGGGTTTTACAGTGTTTTACGGAGAAAGAAGAAGAAGACATGTTTGTCCTTTTTTTTAACAGAAAAAGAAGAAGACTTTGAAGAGTCAACATCATCCTCGACTTTCTGGATGGAGGACATGTTTGTCCTTTTTTTGAACTGTTTGTTTTTTCTTTTTTGAATGAAGGGTATTTTTGTTATTTTCTCAAACCATCACTTTATGAGAAGAATAGCAAGAAAGGGTACTTAAGTCTTTGCAACAACACCAGAGTCTGATGCAAAGTTATGTCAACATACACGGGAATACGAGCCCCATGTGCTTGTATACGTGGTGCTCATTCAAAGCCCCGAACACAGACGTGGGATTCAATGAATCATCGGGGGCGAACATACACCACCCTCTCTTAAAAATGGGCCCCTAAAAGTTTTTTGGGCCCAGGGGCCCTAAGGCCCAAGCCTCATTGGCCTCTTTACAGGTCCGGCTCTGGTTCCAACTACACCAAAACAACCAGCAAAAATGAGGCAAGGATCTCGAAAATCCCCATCTTCTCTTTCGATATTGGCTTCCAAACAGAGCCTTAGGGTAAGTTCTGATTCTAAATCCCAGGGCAACCTATGAGATTTAGAATCTCACAGGTTGCCGTGATTTCGAATCAGAATGATTCGAAATTACGGACTGCCTTGAACGTGAGATTTCAGGCTATTATTCTGAATAATCCAACTGAACGTCCCGTGTCGGAAAAAAAAACTGGTTTGATAGTCGGGGTTCGGGGGCAGCGGCCCCGAAATTTTTTTTTAGATAAAATAAAAAATGGCTGCAATTATTAATAAAAATATATTTCATATGGACAAATCAAACTATTTGCTGCAGTCAGGGCTGGGCTAGGACTGGGCTTTTACAAAAAAAAAATAACTGTTTCGGGAGGCAGGACTGGGCTACAGCCCAATCCTGCCCACCCCCACCCATCTCCGCCTATGAAATCTAGTAGGTGTTGGTTCCCAAATTTTTTAAAGCAAAAAGGTTTTCACGAGATAAAAAAATTAGAAAATAGGTTCAAAAACCAAATCGTAATTTGAAAGTTGTGTTGTATGTTCTTTAAGGTTACACACCTTTCTTCCTTCATTGAGCAGGGATCAGTCACACCAGGTGCTCAAAATTTTTGTTTTTTTGTGTTGCGGCTTGCGAGTGTATGCACCTCGTACGTGGATCCTAAAAAAAAGTGAGCTTGGTGACATGAGCCACCAAGACTCGAGAAAAAAACAAAATAAGCAAAATACATCAACGTTAGGGAATTGAATACTTATAAAAATGCAATAAATGAATAAAATAAATATTAAAATGAATTGAATATCACTTCGGGCTTAGGTGGCCTTTTTTTAGTTGTTGACGTGCATGATGGATCATAGACAACACTTCGGTTAGGCGCCGGTTCTGCAAAAGGGTGAGATAAGGGATCTAGGTCCTAGGTAAGTTAGGTATAGTTGTGTTAGGATTTTGATAGAATAAAGCTATAATAACTAAGGACGTGAACTTCAGATACTGAAATAGGGAGTGTCTTCCTATTTATAGTTTTCTAACAGATTTGGATATGTTTCTTGCATATATGGAATCCATCATTCTGGACCCAGTCTAGATTATGACAGACAACTCCTAATTGAGTGTTTTTGAATGAAGGGTTGAAATTCGTCTAAGGCATATTGCTTAAGATAAAGGATTAATTTGTTTAAAGAGGTTTTGAATTCAGAATATTTTGTTTCAAGTATGGAAGGAGGTTAGGATAGGATCATGTCGGCGATGCATTTTCTGAAACCGATGAAAACTACTGACAACAAATGATCAAGTGCTAGTGACAATTTATAGAGTGACCTACTCCTGACAACAAATAAATGTATCGTTAGAAGATGATGATGTTACCTCCAAAAAAGAGGTTAACTATTGATGACAATTCAAGGATATCGACGACAATTCATGAAAGTGTTGATGACAATCATTTGTCGTTAACATATAAAAAATTGTTTTGCCTATAACTTTTGATCCTAATATCATATTAACTGGATTTTTTGTTCGTTGGAAAACTGAAAATCTCCTCTTTAATTATTCATTTGGTAAAAAACTTAAACATGATCATTTTAAAGGTCAAAAATTGGATTGAAATTAACCTTGTTTTGGAGTCGGGTGAAAGATATGAATTTTTTTGTATGAAAAATATCTCGATAAAAAATAGGGTGTCTGCAATAAGTTGCAATTGTTGATAGGGCTGGTAAACCACTCAAACAAACTAAAGATGGGTTGCTGAAGCTCGACATGCTACCCCCAAGTAATTTTTAGGCTCAAATCATGCGCTAGTCATGATCTGAGCTCACTATGAATTAAGCATTACAAGCTGGATAGTTTTCTAAAAGAATTTGTTTTTTAAGATTTTTTTAGAATTTCATTGTGTGTGTGTGTCTATATATATATATATATATATATATATATATATATATATATATATATATATATATATATATATATATATATATATATATATATATTAGCCGAGTTGAGTCGTGCTTCCCTATTTGTATTTAGCTTGGATACCTAAATGAGTCAGCTTGTAGCTTAGCTCATTGATCCTAATTTCAAGCTAAGTTGAGCATTTCTTGAGCCGAGCCGAGCTAACCAACAAGCTCATCTTGTTTCACAACACTAGATGTATGGTACTTGGACAGAAAAATATCTTAGAACCCTCCAATACCAAGATGAACGGCACCCAAACCTTATAGGTGAATGTCTCTCTCATAGTTGCCAAGAAGTGAAATGGGTAGGGGAAGCAAGCGTTAGGAAGTAGTATAAAGCATGAAGTGGGATTTATTTTGGAAGTGATTGTGGAAGTGTGAAAAAGAGAAGAAAGAAATGAGGTGAAACTAGTTGAAAGAAAAGGAGAAGTGAAAAAAATAAATAATAACATGAAAAAATACAAGAAACCAAGGGGTAAATGAATGGAAAGTAAGGAGGAAACAAGTGGGAAATGAAAGAGATGAGAGAGGAAAGCGATTTGAATAGCGAGTGAGAAGCACGCTTCTTAGCTTCCCACAAAAGAAAAGTGAGTCTTGATAAGTCATGCGTTACCAACCCTCAACAAATAATGACACGTGAAGATCCTCTAGGATGACATCGCAGTATCAACTCCTTCAATATAGCTAGAGATTCCACAAATGTAGCAACAGTCTCATCTATTGAAGGTCAACTCATCAAGCCAGTTGTCATTCCTAAGATGGTGCAACTAGTTTCTAAAATGTCGATATTCTACCGTGATATAGTGTTATCCCTCAAATATCGACATTTAAGGATCGTGTATCTATCGTGATGTAGTGTTATCCAACCGATTCCTCAAACGTTGATATTCTATCATTATATAGTGTTATCCCTTAAATGTCAACATTTGAGGATAGTGTGTAATCCCTATATAACTGAATATATATAATAAAACCCTGCACTCACAAAAGATTGTCACTATCATAATCTTTTCATGGTATCAGAGCCTTAAGCTCATTTGAGTGCTTCAATGTCTTTCAACATTGCCGTAACCCAATGGAATGTTGTAGCAAGTATTGTATCAATCAAGTTGAACAGAAAAAACTACCTTCTCTGGTGATTGCAACTTGAGTCAGTAATGTTGAGTCAAGATCTTCTCAGATTTGTAGATGGCTCTTCTTCTGAACCCTCTGAGTTCATCCTCTCAGAAGGTGAAAAACAAGAGGCAAATCTCGAGTTCTATGTTTGGCGTAAGTTCGATCAACTTGCCTTAAGTTGGATCAAGGCTATAGTTTTCGAGTCTGTACTTAGCCAAATCATGAGAACCAAGATTGCACAAGAAGCTTGGGTCATGCTAGAAAAATCTCATGGATCTCAATCACCGCTAAGAATCATGCTTTTAAAGAGGGATCATACCTTCGTTAAGAAAGAAAGCATGGACATGGACACATATCTAAACAAAATCAAGTTTCTGGTTGATTCCCTTGTTGTTGCAAATAGTCCTGTTGACGACACTAACTTGGTGCAAATCACTCTCAACGAACTCCCAATCGAGTATGAGAGCTTTGTCACCTTCATCACCACTAGAGTCACCCGTCACTCGTTTGTTGACCTGTATGATCTTCTGATTAATCAAGAAAGAAGAGTTATTATGCTCCATTCTAAGCAATTAGAAAATCAAGAATCTTCCCAAACTCACCTTTACGGTCTCTCGAAGAAGAGGTTGCAATTGTGACTCCTATAGGGGTCATTGGAACTCAAGTCGTGGTCGAGGCAGGGGTCCCTCCGGTAACTTTAATCCATCCTTCAATAAACCTCAACATCAATGGAGCCCGGTCACCTGTCAGTATTGCGGTAAACGTGGTCATGTTGCAAAAAACTGTTGGGATATTTCCAAAGTTTTTTTCGTCATATCATTACACCAAGCAATCGATGACCATTGGTATCCTGATACTGATGCCACCAATCATCTAACTATGTCTGACCAACAACTTGCAAACAAATCCCCCTATCAGAGCAACGATTCTATTATGATCGGGAACGGTAAGACGTTATCTATATCGCATATTGGTGATTTGGTTTTATCTCAAAGCTCTAAGTTTGATTTAAAGAATATTCTTCACGTGCCCAAAATTGCAAAAAATCTATTATCTGTGGAAAAATTCACGAAGGATAATGATTGTGTTTTCGAATTCACTTCCTTTGAATTTTTTGTCAAGGATCGACAGATAGACAAGATTCTTCTTCAGGGACAGAAAACCAACACGGGACTCTACCCAATTAAAACGAGTGAAACCTTGATGATCGCAGCATATGAAGGACCTTCAGCTTCGTTTGATCTGTGGCACCAGCGCCTCGTGTACGCAAATAAGAAGATTGTCTATTTTCTTAAATCCAATAATGCTATTTCTTTTAATAATAAAAGCACTTCAGTTTGTGAACACTATCTTGTTGGAAAAGCAAAAAAACTTCAATTTAATCGTTCGATGTTAGAGAGCTCAGAACCTCTTGAACTCTTACATGCTGGTGTTTAGGGCCTCACGCGAAGGGTTTTGCTTCTACTTGTTAATTGTGGATGATTTTAGTCAATTTTTATGGCTCTTTCCTTTAACAATCAAATCTCAAGTATTTGATGGTTTCAAAGGTTTCAAATCTATTATTGAAAGTCAAGTTGGGTTTTCCATCAAATTCTTTCAATCCGACAATGGTGGCGAGTTCACAAGTACGAAGTTTGAAACCTATCTACAAAGCAATGGTATTTTTCATTGCTTCTCTTGTTCTCACATGCCTGGACAAAATGGACTGATTGAGTGAAAGCACCGACATGTTGTGGACACGGGTCTCAGTCTCTTAAGTCGTGCATCTCTGTCCTATGTCTTCTAGACTAATGCCTTTGTCATTGCGATCTATTTCATCAACCGTTTACCCACTGGAGTATTTCATCACCAAACACCCTTCAAATGTCACCTAAATCGGTCCCCTGAATATCATCACCTTCGTGTTTTTGGATGTGTATGTTATCCTCTTGTTACCCCTACAACTCCACCAAGTTTCACCCGAAAATCAAATCTTGCATCTTTCTTGGTTATCCTCCTCGTCATAAGGGTTACATTTGTTTTCATCCCTCTACCTCTCATATTTTTATCTCTCATCATGTGCTCTTTGATGAGTATCAATTTGCTCCTCCCTATCTTTCCTCTCTTGTCTCTCCATCTAGTCTTCCTTACTGGGGTGTTTACCCCACAGTTGTGTTAGTCAATCCCACACCCTCTTCTGATTCCCCACTTTCTTCATCCACTCCTGACCATGTGCCTGACCCGCCTGATCCCTCTTCTCTCCCTACGACATGTTCACCTGATTCCAACTTAGCCGATTTCACTTCTCTTGCACCTGTGGCCAATTCTTCAGCACCAGTATTGTTCATCCCTGCCCATCCCATTGCCCATCCCATTGATCATGTTTATCCCATGGTCACTCGCTCAATGACAAGCTCACTTAAACCCATGTCTTTCTTTACTTCTTTGTACCCTATTGCTCACTCTGCCTTTAGTGCACACCTTCTTGAGCCTGAGCCTGAGCCCACCACCTACAACCAAGCTATAAAGCATCCACACTAATGTTATGCTATGAAAGATGAATATGCCACTCTGTTACAAAATCACACCTGGCATCTTGTTCCACCACAACCACAATTGAATGTAGTAGGCTCTAAGTAGGTCTATCGCATCAAAAGGCATGTTGATGGTTTTATTGCTCGTTATAAGGCTCATCTTATTGCTAAAGAGTTTTATCAAGAAGAAAGTGTTGATTTCTTCAAAACCTACAGTTTTGTCATTAAGCCAATCACCATTCGTGTGGTTCTATCAATTTATGTCTCCTTTAAGTGGCACATTCACCAACTGAATTTCAACAATGCTTTTCTTAATGGGTTTCTAGATGAAAATGTGTATATAAGCCAACCGCCTGGCTTCGTGCATCCACATTTTCCTCATTATGTTTGTAAACTTGACAATGCTATCTATGGTCTCAAACAGGCTCCACGAGCCTGGTACCAGTGCCTCAGCTCCTACTTAGTTTCTCGTGGTTTTATTATCTCTCAATCAAATACTTCACTTTTTATTTTTTAGCAGGGCAGTCTTATCATTTATATTTTAGTCTATGTGGATGACATTGTCATCATAGGCAACTCATCGACCGAAATCTCTCATCTTCTTGCGCGTCTTAGTGTGGTGTTCTCTATAAAGGATCTCGGGCAACTGAGTTATTTTCTTGGCATTGAGGTATTCTATTCTCTCGCGGGCGTGACTCTCTCCCAGCCAGGGGCATAGCTAAGATTCATGTGAAGGGGGGGGGGGGCAAACAGGGCTGTAGCAAAACAAAAAATTTGGTGTGATAGTCTGGGGTTCGGGGGCAGCGTCCCCAATTTTTTTTTTTGAAATAAAATAAAAAATTGCTACAATTATTAATAAAAATATATTTCATATGGACAAATCAAACTATTTGCTGCAGTCAGGACTGGGCTACAAAAATGGATAAAAATCTATTTCATATGGAATCAGGGCTAGGCTAGGACTGGGCTTTTAAAAAAAAATGTAACTGCTCCGGGAGGCAGGACTCGACTACAACCCAGTTCCCCCCCCCCCCCCACCCCCCCACCCCCACCCCTACCCCCAGCTCCTCCTATGCTCCCAGCGCCTATATACTCTAACTTTACTTCAGTGGGCCCGCATGGCTGATGCCAAACCCGTTTTTACCCCTATGAGCTCCTCCTCAAAGCTCTCCAAATTACAGCTCACCACTTTTACAGGATCCTACACTCAATCGCAACATCGTTGGTAGGCTGCAATACCTTTCTCTTACTCGTCCTGACATCGCCTTCGCGGTCAACAAGGTATGTCAGTATATGCATCAACCGATTGATGCTCACTGGACGGCTGTCAAAAGAATCTTACGCTACTTAAAGGAGACTTTGCATTATGGCCTACTCTTTCAATCATTTTCCTCTCTTCGGCTCAGTGCCTACTCAGATGTGGATTGGGCTGGTTGTCCAGATGATCGCAAGTCTGTTGCTGGCTTTGTTGTTTTTCTTGGACCCAATGTGATCTCTTGGTCGTCTCGCAAGCAGAAGACCGTAGCTCATTCCAATACCGAGGCCAAATACAAATCCCTAGCATATGCTGCCTTTGATCTCCTTTAGTTACATTCTCTCCTACGTGAACTCGGGTTTCCTCCCAACGCACCCCCTATGTTATGGTGTGATAATCTTGGGGCTCTTTACCTCACTGCCAATCCTGTTTTTTATGCTCGGATCATGCGCGTTGAAATTTATTTTCATTTTGTTCGTGATCACATTCGCAAAGGCCACCTCCAAGTCCAAATTATGTCTTCTCATGACCAGCTAGCGAATGGACTCACCAAACCATTGTCGCTAGAGAAATTCATCAATCTTCATCACAAGCTCAATGTGTGTGCACCCCCGTTGAGCTTGCAGGGGCGTGATAAGTCAAGCGTTACCAACCCTCAACAGATAACGACACGTGAAGATCCTCCAGGATGACATTGCAATATCAACTCTTTCAATGTAGTTGAAGATTCCATAAATGTAGCAATAGTCTCATCTATTGAAGGCCAACTCATCAAGTCCAGTTATCGTTCCTAAGATGGTGCAACCGATTCCTCAAATGTCAATATTCTATCGTGATATAGCGTTATCCCTTAAATATCAACATTTGAGGATTGTGTATCTATTGTGATGTATAGGGGTGGCAATCGGGTCGGGTTGCCGGGTCGATCGGGCGGGTCAGCATACCTCAACCTGAACCCGACCCATTTATTAAACGGGTCGGCTGTGGCAAACATGAACCCGACCCATTTATTAAACGGGTAACCCGACATGACCCGCCAACCCGTTTATAAACGAGTTGGGTCGGGTAAACGGGTTAGCGGGCGGGTTGGAGGGTCGGGTTGGCGGGTTGACCTGCCCGCCTAACCCGTTTATTAAACGGGTCAGCCGGGTTGGCGGGTTGGCATACCCCTAACACGAACCCGACCCGTTTAATAAACGGGTTAGGCGGGTCGACCCGTTTATTAAATGGGTTAGTTTAAGCCCAACCTGAACCCGCCTAAGAGGCAGGTTGGCGGGTTATGTCAGGTTTTGCCACCCCTAGTGATGTAGAGTTATCCAACCGATTCCTTAAATGTCGATATTCTATCATGATATAGTGTTATCCCTTAAATGTTAACATTTGAGGATAGTGTGTAATCTCTGTATAATTGAATATATATAATAAAACCCTGCACTCACAAAAGGGTGTGAGTAAAAAGCAGGTTTCTCTATTATCGTTATTGAGTGAGTCTTATCCATTATCGTCACTATCGTAATCTTTTCAAGTCTCCTCCACGCTCGTGCTTCGCCCCCTTAGTGAGCTGCTTTGGGTAACTATGGTCTCTCCTATAAATGAGCCCCCACATGTCTTATTTGATGCTCTTGGCACTTCAGATTAACTATATCACCGGCTGTAAATTGAACACTTAGGATGCTTTCATGCAATAGAGCAAGTGTATCTACAGATTAGCGACCTATGATATGGAGATTCCGCAGACGTTATCATGCTAACAACGTGTGTACCTTACCACTGCACCAAGCAGTAGCCCTCATATTATGGGGAAAAAAAAAGTAAAATTTTTGTAATTTCGTAGTTATGGCTGAACCTTGCGAACCTCAAATGCAACCAGCCAGGATCCCGGATCCTACAGGCTTGTGGCTGGGTTTAAGTCATAGTCCCAAATCTAGGCTATTTTCCGAAAATCTCTCAGTTCTATCAAGAGATTTTCAAAAACTAATGCAATAAAAAAGCAGGATATTTTGAAAAATATAACCTGTTTTTAAAAAGACCATGTTATTACATTATTAGCATGATATTCACATTTTTGTAATATTTTCTTATATTTTATATATTTTTAAATTTTAAATATACCGATATTTCCCCAAGTTTTGCCCAAAGAACAATTTTTAAAATTTATAATGGTATTTTCCTTTGCCATGGAAATCCTAATCATATGGTTGGATCAAAACACAGATTCAGGCAGTAATCCTAATATTTTCTTAGTGAGATCTGTATGTTAAACCAGTGGCAGAGCCAGAAATTCAAATTAGGGTGTGCACATGTGTGTGGCAGTGGACCAGCTGAGAGAGAGATGCATTTGGGTTAGGGTGGGCACTTGACCACCCTAACCCATATGTAGCTCCAACGCTGTGTTAAACCCTAATGATGTGTTTTAGAGGCAGGGATGTAAATGGTTGGGATTCAGATCGGATGTGGTCAATACCATATTCATTTAATCCCTAAACAGATTCCAATTTAGAATTGAATTCAGATGGTAATAAGTTCATACCAGATCTGCTTTTTTACATGTAAACTGAGTCATATATCTATCAAATTCTGATATTTCTCATATTCACTAGAAAAAATTCAAGACCATACTGCATCCCATTATAATGGAAGATTGTTTTTGTTCAGGACCGCCATGTTTTTACCTTTTTTGTTCTTCTAAGCCAGTGACAGTTTTGACAAATGCAAATAAATGAAATCCAATTTGGTTGGACATGGAAAACTAATTCTACCAAATTTTATGAGAGGGTTGTGTATGTTCGCCCCCGATGATTCACTGAATCCCACGTCCGTGTTCGGGGGATCGAATGAGCGCCACGTATTCATGCAGATGGGGCTCGTATTCCCGTGTATGTTGACATAACTTTGCATCGGACTCTGGTGTTGTTGCAAAGACTTAAGTACCCTTTATTGCTATTTTTCTCATAAAGTGATGGTTTGAAAAAATGACAAAAATGCCCTTCATTCAAAAAAGAAAAAACAAATAGTTCAAAAAAAGGACAAACATGTCCTCCATCCAGAAAGTCGAGGATGATGTTGACTCTTCAAAGTCTTCTTCTTTTTCTGTTCAAAAAAAGGACAAACATGTCTTCTTCTTCTTTCTCCGCAAAACACTGTAAAACCCTTTCTCTCTCTAGAGAAGAAATCAAGGAAAACAAAGAGTTCTTCCTGGAGAAGGCCATGAACATCAACCCTCTCACTCTCTCTCCCTTCTCTCTCTACTTATGTGCACATCCAACAGACGATCCTACATTGCTCCATCGTCATCTTCTTCTTCTTCTTCGTAAAACACTGTAAAACCCTCTCTCTCTGTAGAGAAGAAATCAAGGGAGGTAAAGGGTTCCTCCTGGAGAAGGCCATGAACACCAACCCTCTCACTCTCTCTCCCTTCTCTCTCTACTTATGTGCCTGATTTAGAGTTTTTGCCCTTACAGAAGGGGGGTCCGGGGGCTCTCCCCCGGCGCGGATCCCGCTGCGCGGTCAGCGGGCGGGGGTCCAGGGGGGGCCGCCCCTGGCGGGGGGCTCGGGGGGCAGCGCCCTCCGGACCAATTTTTTTGGGCCTTCCAACAATGATTTGTAGTATTATCGGGCTTTCCTACAGCAATTTGTAGTATTTGTAGTGTCTTCCGTAAATCGCGAAACGCTATAGCGATTTGTAGTGTCTTCCGTAAATCGCTATAGCGATTTGTAGTGTATTCCGCAAATCGCTATAGCGATTCGCAACACTTGCTCGTCTATTGTGTTCGTAGGCAAGGCGACAGTTTGCGCTCGATTTGTAGTGTCTTCCGCAAATCGCTATAGCGATTCGCAAATCGCTATAGCGATTTGTAGTGTCTTTCGCAAATTAGGATCAACTTGTCAGAGCCATATCTCCCTAACCGGAGGTCATATTCCAAATCCGTAAAAAATGGTGTCTTCGTTATTGAGTCTAGTTTATTTCTGTAAATTTTCAACAATTTCTATTGTCATTTCATTCCCCATTTTAACTTCAACGATACATTAAAACCATAATCATCAAAAGAAAGATTGCCCAAGCTAAGAGTCACCGTTCTCGCCCTCCTCCTCGACAGCAACCCAGTCGGTGCAGTCGCGCTGAGGATGGTCAGCAGAAGCTCCACCATGTCGTCTTCCTCTCCCTAGCGAGGAGGTCTCAGCGGAGCCGTTGATCTTCTAATGGATGTGCACAGAAGCAGAAATAGAAGGGAGAGAGAGAGAGTAAGAGGGTTGATGTTCATGGCCTCCTCCAGGAGAGATTTCTTTTTCGGATAATCCTCCAGTGTAGAGACTGGGTCTTAAATAATCATCTTCGGGGCACTTAAGTCTTTACAATCACTCCTTTTCAAGAACCGTCATTTTTTTTTTGCACCATTGGAGGAGAGGGTACTTAAGTCTTTGCAATCGCATCAAACTCCAACGCTAATTAATGCTGACCAACATGGGGATACGAGACGCACATGCTTACATACGTGGTGCTCTTTGGGACCCCGATCATGAGATGTAGCTAACTGCCCTGTTCGGGGGGAACATATAACCTGCTTCGAAATTTTATTCATCAATGCCCTTTTCCAACAACATAAAAAAAAATAAAAGAGAATATTCCATTTCTACTAAATTTCTTGAATCCAATCATGTCCTGAATGGAACTTAAATCTATTTGAGATTAGGACGACTGAACCTCTAAATTCATGCAACTCTGAAGGGCAGGCAGCCTACCAGCCAAAATAGGGAAACCCAAATCCCTAAAATTAAGGACTTTTGTTGGCCATTACCATTTACCAATACCCGAAACAGGCAGCGGCATGAAGATCATTTTGGGAAAAGAAAAAAGAGAGTCACCGCCATACTGAACCCCTACTGCCTCATGCAATAAAAAGCTAAAAACTAAGGGCAAGATGGTCACCGAAAAAAACAAAGAGAGAGAGAGAGAGAGAGATTCAAAGTCATTTAATTAATCAAAAGAGTGGCGGTTTTGGAATTATTGGAAAGATTAGTGGCGATTTTTAGTATTTGATGAAAGAAGAAAAGAGCAGCAGAAAAAGAGTTGTGGGGAGAGAGAGAAAGTAGAGAGAGAGTCCGAGAGAGAGAAGGGGAGAGACGATGGGGATGGCGATGACCCTAATTCCCATGATTTTCTTCATCGAGTAGTCTTAAGTAAATTTTCTTCCTTCCTCTCTCTCTCTCTCTCTCTCTCTCTCTCTCTCTCTCTCTCGGAATGGAAATCCCTCGTCTCCATTGGTGCATTTTGTGATCCCCCAGTATACTTCTCCCTGTTGATTTCTGTTCGCGGTGGGTGTTAATCTCAATGTGCTTGTTTGTTAGTATGTCTGAATTTTTATGCGTATTTGACAAGTTAGTATCCTTAGGGTTTTGCTTGCTTCTTTATTTTGGTTTGTGCGGTGGGATTGATTCTGTTGTGTGGAACTTTGTCATGATGGGGGATCCCTTCATTTGAGAAAGATGGGGAACTGTAAATTGTTGTATTCTTAGTTACATGTTTGTTTGCTAGGCGGTTGGAGTTGCTAATTTGAAAAGCTTTTCATCGTTTTCGTTTCTCTCCTTTTTTTTTCTTTTGTACTTGTAAGGAAATGAGTTTGGTTCTGTTGTTTTGATTTTGTGGTCATGGGGTTTGTTGGATTTTTGTTTTGTTGCTTGTAGGGAGTTTATGGAATCTTTGGGTCCTTTTTCTTTTTTTCTTCTATTTTACTTCTTTTGGTGGTATTATAATGACAGAATTAGTTTGGTACTGATGTTTTGGCTTATGATGCAGAAAATCGTGAGTATTTAATGTTGGTGATTGGGATTTATTGTTCTTTGGAACTTTTTCCTTACCATGTTATTCTTATTTGTTTTTTCTCTTTTTATAATTTTGAGTTTTGATCTTTTGCACCGCCCCAGAGGTTTTTGCGATTCTGTTGAGAGCATAGGTCAATGCGTTGTTATTAGTTGGATTCGAGCTTTATTTTATATGTGCTATTCGAAAATAGCATCTTAGTGTGATCATAGCACCCATTGTTATGCTTCTGTTAGGTTGATGTTTAATAATTGTATTGATGGTTACAATGATAATAGTGAACAATGGTCATCGTGATCATTGCTCTTGATTCTTACTTTTTTATTTCAGCCAAGTAATTCAATTTGGTAATTGTCCTTGTATTTTTTACAGAAAAGGAAAAATCCTTTTGATTTTTCCTTCCATATTGATTTGTTCCTCATTTTTGGGATTTTTTTTTTGTTTAACTCGTCCGTTCAAAAGTTCAAGTTGGCTTTGGTGGCATCTGCATGACATTCATCTTTTTGGTTTCTCAAATTGATCCCAATTTGTTGTTTTGTGGTTTGTAAACAACCACAATGAGGGGTTGTTAGCTAGGATATTTAAGTGACCTTGATTTTGAAAACATCTGCATGGCATTCTTTGATCGTTGCTGATCTTATGCTAGGCAGATGTAAGTGCTTACATTTCAGTCCAAATTGGTCATTTTATATGCAATACTTATTTGTTCCTGCAATGATCATTTTTGTAATTCAGAACTGCATGTGCCAATGGTTTTTAGTGTTCACATATTTCACTGTTTTTCATCCTCGCAATGTTTAGGGGCTTTCTGTGTGTCGCCCTTCTCATTCCCATGCTTACACATTGATCTTTTTGTGCAACGTGTTGTGTCAGGATGAAATTTTCAGAGTTCCTTATTGCACGATATGAAGTAATACTATGTTTAGGCATTGAGGTGCAGATAACTCAATGTGTTTGAGTTGTCTTCTCTGTGTATTGTGATAAAAATTTTATCTTTTAATGTGGGCTTATGACAGGTTGTGATTTTAGTAGTGCATGATTACTTGCTAATGGTACTTTATTTCTGAGATTCATCATGTTGGCTTGGTTGGAATGGGAATAAAATTGATTGTTTTTTTTTCTAATTCTGCATTTGTGGCCGTTGTTCTAGATTCTATAAATCAGCAATACGTTGTTCGCTTTGTTCATCTGCAACAACATGCAGGCTCAACTATTATAGTTAAAAGAAAATGCTGGTACAAAGGAAACTGCACACCCATCTTTGATCTGTTTGATGGAAGCTCAGACATAGCGCTTGGGCCTGGAATAAGTGCAGCAGATTGTTGGCATCTTTATTTGATCTAGTTCTTTAACGATGGGTTCAAGATTCCCATCTCATCAGCTCAGTAATGGGCTGTATGTCTCAGGCCGGCCTGAACAGCCTAAAGAGAGGCCTGTAACAATGAGCTCCACAGTCATGCCCTACACGGGTGGGGATATTAAGAAATCTGGGGAGCTTGGGAAAATGTTTGACATTCCTGTAGATGGTTCAAAGTCAAGGAAGTCTGGACCTATATCTGGTGCACCTTCAAGAACTGGATCATTTGGTGGTGGTGCTTCACATTCAGGACCAACCACTGCTAACTCTGCAACAAGGGCTGGCTTCTCTACATCTGGTCCTGTTTCAACTGGTTCAGTCCCAGGTTCGGCTCAGGGGTCTAGACAAAAGTCCAACTCTGGACCACTAAACAGACATGGAGATCCTATCAAGAAGTCTTCTGGGCCTCAATCTGGAGGTGTGACTCCAATAGTACGCCAGAACTCTGGCCCTCTCACTCCAGTGCTTCCTACCACGGGTCTTATAACTTCAGGCCCAATTTCTTCGGGGCCACTTAATTCTTCCGGTGCACCACGCAAGGTCTCTGGTCCATTGGATTCTTCTGGATCAGTCAAATTACATAGTGCATCTATGGTTCATAATCAAGCTGTCACTAATCTCAGTCATGAGAATGACTATTCCTTCAAAAGGAGCTTCCCAAAGCCAATCTTTTGGTCATTGATTCTACTCTTTGTGATGGGATTTATAGCTGGTGGATTTATTCTTGGAGCTGTGCACAATCCCATTCTTCTTATTGTAGTTGTAATCCTCTTTGGGGCAGTTGCTGCAATCTTCCTTTGGAACACTTGTTGGGGAACTAGGGCAATTACAGGTTTCATTGCCCGGTACCCAGATGCAGAGCTCAGGACTGCTAAAAATGGGCAGTATGTCAAAGTCTCTGGGGTATGTACACTTCCACTAAGTCCATTTAAGTAAATGCATTGAGGGGTTTCATTGTAGATGTTTGGATATTCATATTGTGTAACAAAAAGAGCTGGGCATGTAAGATCATTTGCATTTTAGGTGCCTGGAGTTCATACCAATCATGTCTGCATGTGTCTACATCTACTGTATGAGTGTTTAATGAGATAGTTGACCTAGTCAGGTCCATACATCATTTCATCACCTGGCTGAGGCCAATGCTAGACAGCATTCAGTGATCTGGTTGAGATCTTGCCTGGAAGGACTGACGCCTTTCAAGCAAATAACACAATTTCATGATTTTTGGACATGTAATTTGGTAATTTTGGTGATCCCACAGTTTCTCAATCATTTTGGATTAGAATTGCAAAAATGTTATTGTAATTCCCATTCTGTATGTTTTTGCTTGTCACTTCTCATGCTAATGCTGATCTTTATTTTATTATCCTAGAACTCATGGAATGATTGAACCTTTTGCTATTGTAATCATGTTCCACTTATTCCTAGTATAAAGAAAAGAAAAAGTATGCTTTTATTTGATGTTACAATCTTGTGCTAGATTATCATTTCTGTTTAGTATTTGTACAAAATAACTATTTCTCAATTTTCAATTTCTTTATGTTTTTTTAGTTGATAGAACCAGTCTTTATTTACCCTAGTGCCTGGGCATGATAAGACCTATTGTTGAGGGCATGCTTGGTGCTTTTGATAAACTTGCAAACTACAGTTGTCAAACCTGCATTCTGTAGCATTGTCAGAGTCCTTGTCTTTCTAGAGTTCAGCATACCAATATCTCTGGGCACTTGCAGTCCTTGACCTGCAATATGTGAACATGGCAATTATAGGTTGATCATTGGTGGTGTTGTAAGTGTTTGTGTGGTGCCAGTCAGCAAGAATTTGAAGCCCTTTCTTTTCTTGGTGTTTATCTTTGCAATAGCTGAAATCTTAACTGCTCTACGAATAGGGTGTCTGGGTTATCTCTGAAACTTTTTTCTGCACAAGGCTTGTCATAGATATTACAACTTCCTTTCTCAGAAGGAAAGATTCTTTTGAAAGCATAGGTGACAAAAAAGAGAACAAACACTGGCAGAATTGGTCGCGGGACAGCTTAGCTAAGAAGCCATTGCAAATATATTGAAAGAAACAGAGACCTAACTACCTAGAAGACAGGTAGCCAGGTACGGGTAGGTGAGTTTAGGGTAGACGGTTCACATCATGGACTTGTGGTAGGCTACTTCTAGGCTCAGTTGCAACCAAAAAGCACTTGCAAAGCTTTGCGTCAGCATTATTGAAATGGGAGAACGTCTTCCATTTGATGACTAGCCTCGTCTTTACAGGAAACCTCTGGTTCCCTCGTCAATAGATGCTTCTTCTTCCCTTCATCTGCCTTTTTCTTCCTGGCAGTTTGCCTTCAATCAAATAGGCGGAACCATGGTGAACTGTTTTATTGTCTTGTTGAATATGATGTTTGTCATTGGACTCATGTAGCTCTTTGAGAACTTCATAGAATTATTCAAAACTAGTGAATCTTCATTTAAATTCCTCCCCCGCTTTTCTTGATGCTTCGACTATATTTTTAGCATTCTGGTCTGAGTCATTTGATTGAAATTTGAACCATATTTGCTTTGCAACTATTGTACACTATCTTGTTAGATTTCCATTTTAGCCGAACTGTATTTGTTGATATGACAAGTTTTGATTCTTTTCAGGTTGTTACTTGTGGAAATGTTCCACTGGAATCATCATTTCAGAGGGTTCCTAGGTGTGTGTACACTTCAACAAGCTTATATGAGTACCGTGGATGGGATTCAAAAGCTGCTAACACTAATCATCGTCGCTTTACTTGGGGACTTAGGTCTTTGGAGGTTGGTTATGAATGTCATGCATACACGCTACGCTTAGCATTTGATAATATTGTCTATGAACATCTTTTCGAGCTTTTTCCTTTTTTGCTAAAACCCTGACACTCTTTTGTGAGACAAGTATGAAATCTGTTGGTTTCTTGGTTTTTTGACTGTTGAGGATTTGCTTTTGAAGGATGTCTTTGAAGTATGAAAATCACACCTAATAGGCTTCTATTATTTTCTTTGCATTGAGAAGTTTACTCAGTGCTAGTTTGTGAAGAAATAATTCATCTACCATGTGTTTTGTTGTGATTTGGCATGTAACAGAGCCTCAAGCTTTCAGACATTTCCCCCTTAAAAAACAAAGATATTTTGTTTGCAGGAGCATTTACGAAGTATATGAGATTTTGGAGATAGAAAAATCTCAATGTCTGAGTGCTGAAAACTTTTGACCTAAGAGATTGTTTACAAGATTTTCAGCATTTATTCTAGCTTAGAACCATGTAGTTAGGCTGCCAATGAGATCTCGAGGATCTAATTGAGCTTAAACCAATGATATTAATCTGTTCTTTCAGTATTAATGTTGCTTTCATAGTTATCAACAGCTCCATATTGTACCCTTTATATTTTATCACTCAAGTTTATGTTATTGTCTTCATCATAAATAATTATGTCTTTTGATCTGCTTGGTTCAAGTGCTTGGTTTATCATGTAAATGGTCTTTTTACTGTTTATAAGCATGCATTACTTTTTGCTAGGTTGTCTTTTGTGTTCCTGTTATTCTTTTTATCTGTTATGCATTTTCTTGCATGAATTTCCTGTCCTAACGTTGAATTTTTTGGCAGAGGCATGTGGTCGACTTTTACATCTCTGATTTTCAGTCCGGATTGAGAGCACTGGTGAAAACTGGCTATGGTGCCAGAGTTACTTCCTATGTTGATGAGTCTGTGGTGGTTGATATAAATCAGAAGAACAGAGAATTGTCTCCTGAGTTTGTTAGGTGGTTAGGGGAGAGAAACCTGTCAAGTGATGATCGTAGTATGCATATGAAAGAAGGGTGAGCAGAACTTAAAATATCTCAGTTTCTAATTAAATATATTACTCTTTCACTTCCTTTTGCTTTTGATTTGATATGCAATTTTTTTCTGTATTTTACCATAGTATTAATGTTCCATCATTAACAGATAGGAACACATTCCCACTGGTTCCCAAAAAACGATTATCATTAATTTTGGACATTAATAATTCCAGCATAGAAGTATTGAAGAGACCCATATAAGCAAAGAGTTTCAATTTACAAATTATATGTTAGGTAGTTGCTGGCTTACAAACTTTTAAAACCATCACATTCACAACCTGATAAGAGCTTGTGTGGCTTTAAAATCTTAAATCTGCTCATGACTTTCACATGCAACTTGAGCTATTAATCAACCCGTTGCTAACCTAATTTTTTAAGAAGTCATTTCATGCTTTAGCCAAAACCACCTAATTGTATTATCTTTATATAATGATTATGCATTTGTAGCTCATTCGTATTAAGCACATGTCTACGTGAGGTTGTATCACTGTCAGTTGCTAGAAATTAGCAATGGTACTGTCATTGGATTTAGGTATTAGTATTGGGAAACATAAATCTAAAAAGTTTTGAGCCTGTTTCCCTGATTTGTATGGTTTTAGAATAGTTGGTATAGGTTTCCCATAAGTACTGGTACAGTTTCTGGAAGAATAGACCTGAGTTTCTAGACAATTTATATGAATTTTTAGAAAAGGAACTTAAATATTCTCATAAAAGTGCAAAAAAATTGGATCGTCAGTATGTGTACTGGTACTGGGTTCAAGTAATGTTGCTATTAATAAGTCTAAATTTGTTTTCTTACACCTTTATTTAAAATGTATATTAGTCTTGTTCCTTCACCCAACTAACCCACATTTTCTGGAGAATGCCGGACCCTCCTTGTTGAGGTTTCTACATACATACATCATGCTTCAGTTTTCTTTGATCTGGTCATATTCAGGATACCTATTGATCATGGAATTCCTTTTTATTCATTTCATCAACAATTCTAGCATGCCAGCTGTCTCCCCATGCTTTTCATACCCCCAATCATCAAGTTCCCTGAAACTGTTCCTGCCTTAATTAACCTTTTGCTTTGTCCTTCCTTTCACATGTTACTTATCTATCAATACCACATTCCTCATAACCAAGTCTCTCTAAGACATCAAATATACACAACTGGTAAGCAGCTTTTAATTTTCCCCAATTTGGCATATTTTCCCATCATGGGTCCCAGAATAAGGTTATCCAATATGAATCAATGCATCTGCCAGGGTGGCTGCCAACAGCGGAGGCTGCCTATGACTGAAAAAAGAAAACCACAAATAGTGAATGATGCAGTCATTTAGCCACTTGCCTGATAAATAGGAAAACTACAAGGGATCAGAGGTGGATTTGGCAAATGTCTTCCATGGATAGGAATGAGGAGGATTTGTCACTAACAGTGCCCATCCCAAATTTTTAATGCCTTCAATGCCCCCCCCTCCCACCCAAAAAAGAAAAGAGGTGGCCATTTCTGGTCCCTGGAATCACTGATCTTGATTATTTGCGGGGGGGGGGGGGGGGGGGGAGAATGCACATTTTGCTTCTCTATGTGAATCTAACTAGCCTTTTTAGGTCGTGGTGCATAAACATTTGCATTGACGTTACACAATACAAGTGGTATACTAGCATTTTGGTTGGCAGGGGAAAAACAGCCTTTAACCAGAGCACTCTGTAAAGTATTGTCATGAGGGTCTAAGTAGGTAGGCTTAGCTGTAATTTGTTTTTTTCTGGTTGGCCTGATGCAGTTTCTTAGTGCCCCTCTCAAAAGTCCAGTATCGGAGTGATATTATTGAGAATGTCTATTCTCTAAAGGTGGCATTTTAGTCGAGGCACTAGAAATTTGGGGGAAAATGCCATGCACTTGGTATATTTATAGGTAAATTTACTATGAATAAGTTTATTGCTATTTGGTATGTGGTTCATCCTATGATAACACATGTACTTATAGGTTATTTTCTTGCACGTGTGAGTGTAATGCTGGTATTATTGACAATATGCACTTCTTTTAGGTCATTAATTTCTTCCTCTTTAAATAGATAAACAACATATGGTAAAGGTATTCTATTACTCACTTGGATATAAATGAATGTCACCCTTTTCAGAAGCCTAGAAAATCCTGGCCGCATTGGGCCCCCAGTCACCTCTTCATGTTGAAATGTATTCTTGACGGCTATGTCACACGGACTCTTCTAACAGGGCACTGCACCCGCGTCGCACCCGTACCCATGTGGGTGCGACACTTGGACATGGCTTCCTTTGTGTCAGGTGAAGTCAACCACACTAAGTTCCATTTTTGTCCAAAAGTAGATTCAGTTAACCCTAACCAAGTCCAGTTATATCTATATTATGTATATAAATACATAAATGCACGAACATACACATAGGGTTAACTTAAAACTGTTCAAAATTATATATACCCTCCCGCACCCCAGTTTTTTTAATGTGCCGAATCGCCGCATCCACACCCGCACCCGCACCTATGTGACATTAGCTTGACAGACATTGTTGAGGTTACTCTTAATTTGCGTCTATTGGATATGAGTAGACATTTTTTTTAACAGTTGAAAGAAAGGAAAAGCATGCCTTCTGTATTGCAATCAGTGACAGTTCACTCTTCAATTTAGTGATTGCTCATTTTTGTGGTCGACGTAAATCCATGTCATCATGGTCCTAGCTATGTGACACATTTGTTGCTCATAATTAATAACAATAGTATATGTACAATGCACCAAATGCTTTATAAAATAAGTCAAATTTCCCATCTTCATGAAGATCTTTTATTAACTCAATTGACCTTGAGTTTGTAGAGTCGTTTATTGGATATACAATAGATGTTGTAAATATGATGACCAATTGCAATTTTGTCCTCCAAGTCTCAAAGCTTTTATGGTTATAATAGTTCCATCCTAGACCAACTTGTTTGGTGGTCTTAGTTAGCATATGGATATTTGTAGCTTGCTCTTTCGATGTAAGCCAATTAAAATTTGTGAATGCTCTGACTCTGCTAAGAAAAATTCTGAACTCAAAAGTTGCCAGAATGAAAGAAATAGCTCAGACCATGATCTGTCTTCTAAACATTTGCTAGATATTTGCCGGTAACTTTCATACGATGCTTTTGTGGTTGTGGAGGTGAGCTAATTATTTCACATATAAATTTTTGGTCTCGTGGTGGTCTTGCACCTGAATAACTATGTGAATGAGATTCACATCCCTTGCAGATTTAATTAGTACTATGATTCGCATTCTTGTTTCTCTTTTGATGATTGTTACTGACTGGTAGTGGTCTTGCACCTGAATAACTGTGGATGAGATCCACTTCCTTTTCTGATTTAACATGTTTTTTCCAAGATAGTACTATTCTAACGGGTCTGTGATATACCTGCCATTCTTGTGTTTCTTTTGATGATTGTTACTGCCTCTTCCTTTTGTTTTCCTCTACTTGTTGAAAATATGTTCCTTGGTGGCTGACATTGTTGTTAATATTGTAACTTTAATAGTACGTATACTTTTTGCCCTGTGTTATTTTATGGTGTTAATTGCTTGTAGTATTGGGATATGTTTACCAAATTTTTTCTTTCAGACATTGATGAGGAAAGAGTAGATTGCTTTTATTTGCCAGGATTTATTTGTATATATATTTGTTAGTTTGGGAAGCCTCTTCTGACTCTCTCTCTCTCTCTCTCTCTCTCTCTTGTATAGGTACATCAAAGAAGGAAGCACTGTGAGCGTGATGGGTGTGGTCCAAAGGAATGAGAACGTGCTTATGATTGTGCCGCCTCCTGAGCCATCCTCCACCGGATGCCAATGGGCCAAGTGCTTCCTTCCTGTGAACCTAGAAGGAATTGTGTTGAGGTGTGAGGACGCGTCAAAGGTAGATGTTATACCCGTGTAGAATTTGATGTATGTTTCCTCAGGTAGGTGAGATGACTTTGGTTGTGAGATGAAGAGAAAGATGATAGTTTGTTGGTGTTGCTTGTATAGCTTTAATTTCTTTTCTTTTCTTTTTTTACTTGTCCTTTATTTATAGTGTTTCTCCTTTTTTGGGCCCTTTTGTTTTCTTGTAAGCTTTTGTAAGGAATGACTTGCTAATTGATAGTTGGGGGCGGGGAGAGAATTTTGTTCTTGTTTGTTGTTGAAGAGGTCGTGTTGGGTTTCACTGGAAATATTTTGAAGAATCTAGTGAGACTCTCTCTCTCTCTCTCTCTCTCTCTCTCTTTTGTTGATGAGTATTGATGCAATGATGCTGTACCTCTTGGGTAGTGGTACAAAATTGCAACATGCCATCCCTGCTGGGCTTTTATTATACCATTATACATTTTTAGTAACACCACTGCTAGGTAGAATGGAAGCTGGTTGGTATTGCCCTTGTCTAAGAGATTGACCGGATCCGTGCATGGTTCACTTTTTGAGTTATATAATAGATGCAATGTGCTATGTTGCTGGTTGCTGTTATACATCTTCAGCAACACATGCTGGTGAGACAAGGCTGATTGATATATGGCCCCTTTGTGAATGACTGACTTGATCCAAACATGGACCTGGTCCAGCCACACAGGCTCCAAACCTAGCTGCTTAAAAGCCATTCTAAACCTCTTAATAGTAATTAGAGTGGTAATGACGTCGACGGGGCAGCTTTGTGGTAGGTGTTTGGATGCACCCACTTGTCCGTACAGTTGGGATAAGCTTGAACTTTGCTTTGTACTCCATGATGCAAATTTCCCAACTTATCCTGATGTCCAATCACCCTCTTCCAACCCTGTTTATCCAAAAAGTTGAATCAAATGCCACTTCGTCTTTTAATTCACGTTGTAACGTATGTTATTTTTCTGGCATATGGTTGAATCCATGTTTTCTATCTTTGCAATGTTTGCACTTGATATTAGCTCCCACATGACATAAAGGGGCTTTCATAGAGGAAACTAAGTATAAACTTATATATTACATTACCTTCCATCATCACTCCCATGACAACTTTAACATTATTAGACCGAAGGGGTTTGGCGTAGTGGGATGGGGCCTAGATCTTTTGACGGGCAGTTTAGGTTCAAATCTCATGGGTGTCACCCCCTCCTGCGTAATCCTTACGGCAGGCTGATCCAGCATGGCTAGGTATCTGCTCCTGAGTCTGTTTTTTCGAGTAAACAAAAAAAACTTTCATCATTCTCACCACTACCATCATCACCATTACTGTCACAGCTACCATCGTCGTCACTGCCTTCACCATTGGCATTATTCTCTACTAATCTCTTTTTCTTCATTTTAATTTAAATAGCTGGTCATCTAAACATTTAGTTAATTAAAAATAAAGATTTTTTTTTATAAAATGTGTTCATTTTGTATATGTAGATAGTAAATAAAAACATGTCCAAAAACTGTCTTAAATTAATAATGAGAATAGGCAAATTGCAAGAACATGTAATGCACGGGAGGAAGGGGCAGGGGCTTTGAAGAAGTTTGGTTTCTTAAGGGATGTTTGTTTCATGCCCTTTCTTATGTAAGGGGCTCTCTTTCATAGGAAATAAGATATCTTAACTACAAAGGGTTGAAACAAACATGTCTATGACTATGAGAAATGTATGGTGGGACCCAAACAAATGCAAAAGTTCGGCTTTCCTGTCAGTATGGGTTCATACACCCCTCCTCTTCCCTTGAGTGGGAGTGTCTAAGGGCATGTACTAAGCTGTTTTGATGCCAAGAGTGGTTACGTTAATTTGCTTGCTTGCTTGCCACCTGGTGCAGGGTTTGGTGCAAAATGACCAGTTTGTTGTTTCCTTACCTCATTTGTTACCTGCCAACAAATTTTATTTCAATTAAGTTTGGATCTGAATCTATTGTCTATAAAATGCCCAAATAGTATCCCACTTTGAAAGGACTTTATAGGATTCACTAGAACCAGAGGGATGATGAAACGCATGTCTCATTCACAAAATCATGCTACAATGATACCTTTACAGGGTCTAGATCTCCATGTCTGGGTTCATACATTGGACACCGAGTCTGGATCAGATTCAGTCAAGGGATGTGTAACGCATATTTGCATCTTAGATCTGCACAGGACCCGACCCATTTAACAACATTGCACCCATTAGCAAAATTATAGTAAACATGAGTAAATTGAAGAGGGTGCCAATCCACAAAAGATCTTGATCTTGGTGTGATGAGATCCAACGAAGGAACAGTCATAGTTGCAAAACTCTGTTGAAAATGTGTCTTTTTCAATAAAAATCATTATAAAAAAATGTGGCCTTTTGAGAGAAATATCACCAAAAAATTGTATTTAAAAATAGTTAAGAAAACTCAATTATGAATATAATTGGATCAGATTTTTGGTTCGGCTGATAATAATTATTGAATTTGAATCTTATAGTTCCTATACCTGACTTTATTTTGAAGGAAAAATCTCATAATATAAGTTTGTTTCTTTGACCCCATTTTATAAAACTAAAACCGAATTAAACCTGTATATATCGTTTGCCAATTCTTTTGCAACTCGTGTCTTAATTTTTTCAGCCATCTTTTTTATTGTGAAGCCTTTCAAATTACTGTATCCAGAATTTAACGAGCGATCTTTTGCCACTTCATGTATTGTTGTTACCTGTGGGAACACTTGCTGCCCATTTACATCTGGATCCACATGGGTCCGATCCGTTTAGGGATGAAATGCGCCTTTTAAATAAACTGTAACAACTAACGAATATCTGAAACTGGGTCCAACAAAAGAGTTTTGTTTCTCTCCAATAGGTCGGTCTCTGATCAGTGGACGTCACAGGGATAGTCCCATTTTGCTCCCGTCACCCCTCCATTCCAACCTACTATTCTTAACGAAGAACTGCAGAAAAATCAACGTGTTCCGTGTCATATTGTGCGTGTCCATGTGACATATCACTATTTTGACTCGCTCTTCTTTTCTCAGGGGTCGAGCAGTCCGTTGGGGGGAGAGAGAGAGAGGATGGCAACTCTGAGGCTCTTTGCCAACGTGCCCGTTGATTCGGTGGTGGCGTCAGACATCCTCAAGGATGCAACCAAGGAAATCTGAATCTGTAAGCTCTCTCTCTCTCTCTCTCTCTCTCTCTCTCTCTCTCTCTCTCTCTTTAGTGTTTCTGCTTTCAATGGCTTGTTGGTTACTTGATTGAGTTTCCTTCCTTTTACTGTGACTTACTTTTCTTTTTTCGAGTTGTTAGCTTTACCACGCATGAATTTTGCCTATTTTTCTTGCTTTCTTTCTGCTTCCCTGGTTGTTTTGACGTGATATAATTTTGATGGGTGATTATTGCTTCCCTTGTTATCCTGCCTTTCTGCATCAATGGGTTGTGCAGCATGTGGTGATTTTTGAAGGCTGGGTTTGTATTTTCTTATTAACTTGCATTTTGAGGCACTTTGATGGCTCTTTTTTATTTAAGTGATCTTTTTATATGCTTCTGTAATAAACAAGTTCTTTTTTGGTATATGATGGTTTTGATTGATGAATCTGTGAACTAAGTTTTAGTCGTTAATATTGTTTACTTGAGATATTTTTTGTGGCATTTTTCTTGCTTGCATGGGCAGATGGGGTTGCAGTGTGGTGATTTTAGTAATGCTACTGAAATGAGCTTGAAAGTTTCTATTTTTTTTATGAATAGTTTGTTTCTGATGGGTCCAATTAAGTGATGTCTATTCAAGGTTGCCAAAGAAGAAAGTGGAATCGAGAAGCAACTCAGGAAGTGGAAGTGAGAAATGAAAGGTCTATATGTGAAGAGGAAAGTGGGAAATGACTAAAGCATTTTAGAAGTGAATTAAGAAGTTTCTAGAACGCATAAAAGAAGAGTCAAAAGTTATAATATATGTGCTAATTCATCCAAATTTTATCAACTATTTTATTTTTTTTATAAAGTATGATCATAATAGTCACACACTGTTACAGTATATAGGAAAATTGGAATATGTAAACCAGCAAAATATGTAAACTAGTATGAACCGAGATTTTCAGAGGGTTTTTTGCAAATCTAACCCTGCAGATGCATTTGGCATGGTGCATTTGCTTGGAATCGACTATTGGATCATTGTAATCGGATCAAGAAATGTGATTTTGTATGCTTGAATATTTAAAAAAATTCTGAGTCATTGATTTTCAAGCCTTAAAAGACCCTTCCTGTACATCTTAATCGGATGATCTAAGAGTCTGTCTCTATAAAACCAAGCATCTAGATCACATTTGTACGGTGAAATTCTAGAAGAAACAGAGAACTATGAAAATCTCGGTGCATTTCAGTTTTTATATTTTGTTGGTTTACATATTCCAGTTACCCTATGTGTGTGTATATATATACTGTTGAGAAGCAGTCACCGTATATATACATATGTATTAAGGGTAGTTTTGTCATTGTTAAATAGGCTGGGTCTGTCTTGTTTATTTTATTTGTAGCAAAGGGTATTATTGTAAATAGTCTATTCTCGTCTAATCTCTATTTAAGAGAGATTAGACCTAATGAGAAAAGGGGATTCTTCTTGCCGCTCTGGGCGTCTGATCTAATCGAGCTTCTCTCCCTCCAGCACAACCGCATATCTGATTGCTCACACCGTCTGCAGTGACTAGGTTTACGTATGTGAGCAAGAAGATTCACGTTTTTCTATCTGACACCAGGTCCAAGACAGTCTGGTCACCATGAAGAAGATGTGATCCAGACTGCAGCTTGGATCTGACATCATATCCTGTCGGTGGTGGTGGTGTGAACGTCGAAGAGATCTGAAGCCTACCTCATGGTGCAGACGAGTCACGATCTCGGTAACCTGCAAGGTTGCAGTCATGGATTAGATCAGATCTGATATTGGGTGTCGTGGTTGTGGAATATATTTTGTCGCAGCCCTGGATGTTTTCAGGCGTGGTCCAATTCAACTTGGATTTGCAAGATTCAGATCTGACGTTGAAAGTTTTTGTGGTGGTAAAGATCAGATCTGAGCAGCGTGCCTAAAATCTAGTCAAATTTTTAGTCGTTAGTGGTGTAGATCAGATTTGATCAGTGTGATTAAAATCTGGTCAGATTCATAGTCGTCAGTGGGTGTACACATCAGATCTGAGTTCTCAGGTGGGCTTCATAAACCCGAAAGCAAAGGTCCATCTGTGGAGCATTCTGGTTTAGATCAGACTCAATATTTTTTCTTTGTTGCAGCAGGATGTGTTTGCGTGTGGTAGTGCCTGCATTTTGGAACAAATCCATTATCTAATCTCATGGCTGAAACATAGAAGTCAGGTCTGAAGACTGAAACAGTGGTTGATTATAAAGCATTTGCAAACCCCTTTTCATATGGATCATCCTTAAAGCTGGACGAGACCAACAATGCTAGATGGTCTGGTACATTCATGATATCTGTCTCGGGGCATCGCAGAAAACATATTTTGTTAGAAAGTGAGCCTAAAGACAAAACTATAAAGTATGCTACATGGGAAGAGGACAATGATATCGTCATGTCCTGGATTATGAATAGTGTACAACCTCACATAGCGGATGGGCTTATTTATTACACGACTAGCAAAACAAATGTGGGACAATTTGTGAGATACTTACTCACAAGAAACTAATGTGAGTCATATTCTTCAAGTGAAACAGGAGATCTATCAATTGCAGCAAAGAGAGCAAACACTAGCCCAGTATTATGCCTATGTGAAAGCAACTTTTGAGAGACTAAATGCACATAGACCATTGTGTTGTGATAAGCAGAAACTTCACCAGGAGCACACCATGGTTGCGCAGTTCCTTACTAGTTTGTCAGCTAAATTCTTAGTTGTCAAAGTTCAAATGTTGACGGGCTCAGATGTTCCCACTCTTGTTGAGGCATATAATCGGCTGAGTAGGCTTGCCATGTCTCTTCCTTCTGTTAGAAAGTGGCTTTGAATACTTTAGGTTCGATAATGAACCCATACACATGCACATTAAGTGCGAATATACCCACTCAAGGGAACAACACAAGCATATCATGTGCTAATACATAAACCCATAAAAAAGGGTAAATATGACATAAAGTCATAAGTTGAATATTATTGAAGAAAAAGGAAGAAGGGGATAAAAACCCTATACAATGGAGCATAAGCTCCTCCAAGGAGTGAAGAATACAAAGGGGGCAAGCCCCTATTTATAAGCACAAAAGGGACCACCTTGGGGGCTCCCAAGGGAGACGTTGTTGGAGAGCCCCCAACGGTCACATTTGTGACCGTTGGGAGCTCCCAACGTCTCTATTGGGAGGCCCCCAATGTGGTACGAATACAAAAAATAAAAAACAGAAATTTAAAGGAAAAATTACAATGCATATTTCAATTGGAATATGCGTAAAATGACAAATTACAAAAATACCCTTGAGGGTATTTTAGGAAGATAAAATATATATATATATATATATATATATATAAATAGAGATACGTATACATATATATATATATATATGTATACGTATCTTTATATATATATAAATATATATATGTACAATTAAGGATTGTATTTCAACAAATATGTGTAGGAGTACATATATTTTAACACCCCCCCTCAATCTTTGCGGGGAAACGAAAAGATTGAAAAAAAGGCAAGACTCCAAGAGGCTTCGGTAGGGATGCAATTGAAACTTGAAAATGCCTTCCTCCAATAGTCTTCAAATGGTGAACACATTTCTCGAACCATCCAGGGTACTTCTCTTTGTTCTATCTCCAACATCCTGTGGAATAATAACAAAGAACAAGTAAAAAATATCTTTGCACTTTACTCAAATGGAACATTCCTAACAAGGTGCAAAAATGTATGCATAATAGGAAAATTACTTTAGCATGAAAAGAAAATTTAGAAAACCAAAGTTTCAAAAAACAAATATCATGTTAAAGAGTGAGCGGAAACGAATTGCAAGAATGCATAATGCATTCATAAGGTCCAACATTGGACAAACACAACCCCATAATGGGGAATAACAAAATGGTCCACTAAGGGACACCACAATAAGCCTACGAAGAGGCATAAGCTACATATGCTTTATTGAATGAGGGCCTAAAAGGCCATAATGAGCATATGCATATACTATCATAAAATGAATTAACACTTAAAGCAATCATTAATGACCATGCTCCAAACATACTTTAGTTAAAATGAACACAATAGTTCAAAAGGTTTTTAAAAGAACACGGATACAAATGTTCAAAGGCATGACGAATATGATTTTAAAAAAAAAAGGGCTTTATAAAGGTATATTTAACATGCATAATATAGTTTTCACATTTTTAGGGAGAAGATCTATGTCAAACAAATGTCATAAATAAGAAGCATGATTTGACTAAGTATATTAAAATGTTCACCCTAGATTCAAAAATGAATATCATTTGAGACAAAAGACTCATTGTGCATATCAAAAAGTCGCTGAAAAACTGAAAGCACTTAATATATAAATTAAATGCTACAATATCAATTTGATTTAAAAACATATCATGGATATGATTTACTTAAAAACCCAAGTTATGAATGAAATTTTTGTAATTTTCAATAGTAGTTCATCCACTACAAGCAACTACTTCATTAGTCATTCAAAACCCACAAATCAAGTGTATAAGCTACTAGATCAAGAATATAAATATAATGTCATTAAAGGTCAAATAACACACACAAAGGTGTGCAAAAGAACATCTTGTCTACATGTAATAATACTTGAAATGAGTGTATCAACGATAAGAACAAGAGAATACACGCCAACATGGACTAAAAGCATCTCTTGTCTATGTAAAAATACACTCAAGACCAAGTATGTTCAGCTACTAGAACAAGAGTAACAAGCCAACCATGGGCTAAAAACATAATACATCTCTTGTCTACATAAAATGGCACTTGAATTGAGTGAAAGAAGCCAACCATGGGCATATATCTCAGCGACTAGAACAAGGACACAAATGCCAACATGGACTAAAGATCACACACCATGGTGTGAATCAATGTACCTTGTCTACATATGATAACACTCAAGGCAAGTGTGTTTAGCTACTAGAACAAGAGAAACAAAGCCAACAAAGGGCTATCAACACACAAAGGTGTAATAAAATTCTTGTCTACATATGATGACACTTAGATAAGGGTTATAAAAGGAGAAGACTTTTGAGGCAATAAAACTTGCAATGACAAACATATAAATAAAACCTTGAATTAATAAAACAATAAAAAGAATACCCATAACAACAATGTTTTGGAATAAATGTGTGAATATACACACACCAAGAATACTTGTGTACAAAAGCACAAAACACAAATGTGCAAATGCACTCATAAGATTCATAAACAATAAAAGGTTGGGTAATAATCCCAAAAAACTTGATTTTAATATACCTTAAAACATTTAAGGTTTCAAAGATCATATATCCATCACATTTATATATAAATAAGAGCATCCATAAAATCAATGGTAAAAAACAAACGAGTGACACACTCATAATTAGAGATCATATACCAAATCATTCTAGAGTCCCAAGGTGCCCATAACTCACCTCAATCACCATCTATAATATGACAAGTGGACAATCTAAAATGACATAACACAAGGTGCCCATAACTCACCTCAACAACCATCTCTAATATAATAATAAGGCCATAAGAAAAAGATTGATGCATCATATAACATGTGATGGATAGAAGATAAAATGCCATAAAAAGGCAATGAACTCTTAGGGAAAACATTTTCCAAATATGTGATTTTTACAAAGAGGGTCGATTCAAAGGTCCAAATTAATCACAACAATATGTCATATAACAATAATGTTGCATATATACGAAATTATGTTCAATCATGATCATTATACAAAAAAGGACTTTAATAAACACAACATGAAATATTTAAGCTATGTCATGTGTGAGAAAGGAATTGGAATAATCCAAGAAACAAATCAACCCTTTATAATTTGCAATTATACGTATACCAAGATGTAAAATGGTAATAATCTTAAAAGTGCAAATTTATGACATGTACCAAGATATTGCGGAATGATAAAAGAAACAATCCTACAAGTCCATTAAAAAGACAAACACAAGCCCTAAAGAAGGCAATAAAAACATCTCTTTATTGAAAAGATAGTACCATGAAAAAATGTCTATGAATAGACAATACGCATACAAGCATGAATACTTTATAAAAGAAGTGTACGAAGACACTCTCACAACACTTGAACAAAATACGAAAAGAAAAACGTAATAACATCAAACATGCAATAATGCATGTATTTCATAAAAGATGCAAATGCTTGAGACTCTCAAGCTTTAATGTATTTTAAGGCAAAGAAGACCATATTATGGTCAATGTAGGCATCCTTAGAGATAAAATCAAGAGGTTTTTGAAACCTTATGTGAAAATACAAAATTTGTTTATAAAGTTGCATCATTAGAAGAAAAATCAAAAAATAAATGAAATCTTTTATACCAAAGGATGCAATAGATACACTATGCATTCTATATAGTGTGGGAAATTCCTTTTAAAAAAAATCTTTTACAATGGTTCGAACAACCTATTTATCAAAAATCCTTTAAATAAACCAAAAACATTGAAATATCTTTTAGGAGTTCTCATAAATAGTTATCATTAACAAGAACTAGTTAGAATTCATAACAAAGATTTAGATGTAAGAGATTCTTATGCAAAATGAGAAAGGAAATGATTCAACTTATCAAAAACACTAAATGTGCAAAAAAAATATTTTCATAATGTAAAATATGTTAAGAAAAGAGATACATACCGAAAACTTCTAAAAAAAGAGAGGAACAATGAATACTTCACCATTTCTTGAGCACCACGCTTTCCGTTGCGCCAAGAGACAACCCCATCGTAACCTAGCTTTGATACCATGTTAGAAAGTGGCTTTGAATACTTTAGGTTCGATAATGAACCCATACACATGCACATTAAGTGCGAATATACCCACTCAAGGGAACAACACAAGCACATCATGTGCTAATACATAAACCCATAAAAAGGGGTAAATATGACATAAAGTCATAAGTTGAATATTATTGAAGAAAAAGGAAGAAGGGGGTAAAAACCCTATACAATGGAGCATAAGCTCCTCCAAGGAGTGAAGAATACAAAGGGGGCAAGCCCCTATTTATAAGCACAAAAGGGACCACCTTGGGGGCTCCCAAGGGAGACGTTGGAGAGCCCCCAACGGTCACATTTGTGACCGTTGGGAGCTCCCAACGTCTCTATTGGGAGGCCCCCAATGTGGTACGAATACAAAAAATAAAAAATAAAAAACAGAAATTTAAAGGAAAAATTACAATGCATATTCCAATTGGAATATGCGTAAAATGACAAATTACAAGAATACCCTTGAGGGTATTTTAGGAAGATAAAATATATATATTTATATATATATATATATATATATATATATATAAATAGAGATACGTATACATATATATGTATATGTATCTTTATATATATATATATATATATATATATATATATATATATATAAATATATATGTGTACAATTAAGGATTATATTTCAACAAATATGTGTAGGAGTACACATATTTTAACACCTTCGTCTCAATCGGAGTCTCAAACCTTGACTCTGTCTGTTTCCTATGGTCGAGGCCGAGGTTCTACTCCTAACCTATGGGAGCGTGGACGTGGTCGAGGCACAGGAGGAAGAGGCAAACTCCAGTGTACCTACTGCGAGAGATTTGGGCATTTAGAAGATAGATGTTTTGACAAGCATGGACGACCTCTCGCATCTTCAGCTAAATTTGCTCCTAAGGCACAAGTTGCCAAACCTAAGTCTCCCTTTGAGTCTCCTAGTGATTCAATTACACTTACTCGTGTTGAGTATGATGAGTTGCTGGTCCATCGTCCATCTAGTTCCCCCGTGGTTGATATTGCATGTTCCGCAGGTGATGGATTATCTTGTCAATGTAGTAGGTGAATTATTGATTTAGGGGCATCTAGACATGTGTGAAAATTCATGTGATTTTTCAAATTTGAGTTGTGTTGCTAACCATAAAAAGGTAGTTCTTGCCGATGGAAGTTCCTCTCTCATTGTTGGCCAAGGAAATATTTCTATCCTCCCTACTCTTCAACTATCAAATGTTCTTCATACCCCTTCATTTTCTCAAAATTTGTTATCGGTTAGTCGTGTTGCCAAAGAATTGAATTGTAGAGTGATATTTGATCCTGCCTGTTGCACTTTTCAAGACTTACTCACAGGGAAGAGGATTGGTGGAGGCTATTAGGAAGGTGGGGTTTATTACCTACACCAACCGGTTGGATCTGTTCATTCGGCAAATGAGTCCTCTTCCAGTCCACCGATTTGGCATCATCTGTAATGAAAAGAGGCGGAAGCACCAATAGAGCAAAAGTCACTCCTTAAGAGTGACTACAAGAGCCAAGAACACAAACACCAAATGTGAACACACAAAACTCACAAATATAGGAAATGACTTAAAGTCATAAGTTAGATTTATTGAAGAAAGGAAGAGAAGGGTGTAAAAACCCATACATTTACAAGGGGGAACCTCCTCTTTAAATAGAGGAGGGAAGCACTAAAGAGGACCCATAAAGGGGGCTCCCTTCTAGTCGTTGGGAGCCCCAACGGTCATAAATATGACTGTTGGGGCCCCAACGTCTAGATGGGTGGGGCCCCTTTATGATTCCAAAAAGCAAAAAAAAGAAATAAAAAGGAAAAAGGAAAAAAGGGAAAAAGAGAAAAAAGTGAAAAATAAAAAGGTACATTTGGGATTTACCAAAATACCCCTATTGGGTTTTTGGTTTATACAAAACAGAAAAAGAAAATATAATTATGTATATATACATATATACATATATATACTTATATATATATACTAATGTATATATATATAAGTATATATATATATATATATATTTATATATACATAATTTAACACGCCCCCTCAAACTTTACGGGGAGAAGACCGAAAGTTTGCCAAGAAGAAACATGAATCGTGGAGTTGGGAGCGCCTTGGTGAAGAAGTCAGCTAGTTGATACTCTGAAGTGACATATGGCAATGTGATGGTTCCTTTGAGATATTCGTCTCGAACATAATGACAATCCATTTCGATATGCTTGGTCCGCTCATGAAAAGTGTGATTGCTGGCAATGTATATCGCACTCTTGTTATCACAACATAGCTTGGTGGGAGTGGAAATGTTGACGCCCATGTCACTAAGAAGACTTCTGAGCCACACAATCTCCATAGTTGTCATTGCCATAGCTCGATATTCAGCTTCAGTAGATGATAAGGAGACCTTCTGCTGCTTCTTGCATCTCCACGAGATGAGAGATTCACCTAAAAAAATGCAAAGACCCGTAATTGAGATCCGATCATTGGGATTTCCTCCCCAGTCAGCATCAGTAAAAGCAGTTAATTCAAGAGATGAGGAAGAGGATAAGAAGAGTCCCTTGGAGATGGTATTTTTGATATATCGCACAATTCTCATTACGGCCGCCATATGGACCGTAGTAGGAGCGTGCTGAAATTGGCTCGCTGCATGAACCGCATGAGCTATATCTGGACGTGTGATGGATAGATAGGTGAGGGATCCAATTAATTGGCGGTAGGGAGTTGGATCTTCAAGAGGAACACCATCTTCAAGTCTTAGTTTCGCATTGATAACTTCAGGGGTCTCCACTTTCTTTTCATCAGATATTCCTGACTTGGTACAAATTTCCGCAGCTAACTTTATTTGAGATAAGATGTACCCTCGCGCTGAATAGGCCACTTCAATTCCTAAAAAATATCTCAAATAACCAAGGTAGGTCAGACATATCAAAAGTATCTTTTAATATAGACTTAACATCATTTACTCCCTTTTTGTCATTCCCAGTGATGATCATATCATCAACATACAGTAGAAGCATAATAATGGAGTCACCTGTTCTTTTGACAAAAAGAGCAGTGTCAGTATAACAAGAACAAAAACCTAAATTGATTAGTACAATACTAAACCTGTCATACCAAGCTTTAGGAGCTTGCTTAAGTCCATATAAAGCCTTTTTTAATTTTAAAACTTTTCCATTTAAATTCATACCTGGAGGTGGTTCCATATAAACTTCTTCATTTAAATTACCATTCAAGAAAGCATTTTTAACATCAAGTTGAAAGATGGGCCATTTTTTGACAGAAGCTATAGCAATAAGGGCTCGAACACTAGTCATTCGAGCAACCGGGGCAAAAGTTTCATCATAGTCTACCCCATACTCTTGGGCATAACCTTTGGCTACCAACCTAGCCTTATATCTTTCCAATGAACCATCACTCTTAGTTTTTACTTTAAACACCCATCTACATCCAATGGGTTTCTTGCCATTGGGAGGATCAATGACTTCCCAAGTTTGTGCCTTTTTAAGGGCATTAAGTTCAAGCTCCATAGCTTCATTCCAATGATCATATTGTTTAGCATCATTGTAATGTGATGGTTCATGAAAATAGTGAAGAGCAAGAAGACATGCTCGATAATTAGGGGAAAAAGAGTCATAAGAAACAAATCTATTTGGAATCTTAGGAATGCGATTTGATCTTCTTTGAGAGGTTTCTTCTATCGACTCATTTTGAGAAAATCTTTCAAGGGCACATGGAGGATTTCTTTCATTCCTTCTAGAGTAGACTTGTATTTGTCTTGAAGCATTCTCTTCTAAGTTTTGATCATTATTTGGATGCTCAACAAGATCTTCAAGAGGTTCATTAAGATTAATATGATCATCTATGATGTTTTCTTGAGGTAACAAGTCAAATAAAAAGGAATAGTCAATATTTTCATTTGGTTGATGCGAAAAACCATTTTCTTCTTCGAGGAATGTGACATCTTTTGAGATATAAAGTTTATTATTAAGGATGTCAAAACATCGATATCCTTTTTGTTTTTCGCCATATCCTAAAAAAATGCATTCAATAGCTCTAGGAGAAAGTTTATCATTTTTGCGAGTTAAAACAAAGCATTTACATCCAAAAATTCTTAATCTTTTATAATCGGGAGACATATTGTAAAGTTTTTCAAATGGAGAAAGATTTTTCAAAGAGGATGAAGGGATTCTATTGATGAGATATGTTGAAGTTAGAACCGCTTCAGCCCAAAAGGATTTTGGGATATTTTTTGAAATCAATAATGTTCTTGTAGTTTCTATTATGTGCCTATGTTTTCTTTCTGCAAGACCATTTTGTTGCGGAGTGTTGGGACAAGAACGTTGATGACAAATTCCATTTTCTTTTAAGTAAGTTTGAAAATCATTAGACATATATTCACCTCCCGAATCGGACCTAAGAATAGATAGATTTCCCAAAAATTGATTTTTAACCATAGCATGAAATTCTTTAAAGAACGAGAAGACTTCAGATTTGCGACTTAAGAAGTATATCCATGTAAATCTAGTGAAGTCATCAATAAATACCACATAATACGAAAAGCCTCCTTTAGATAAAATAGGGGAAGGTCCCCATACATCGGAATGAACAAGTTCAAATGGCCGAGTGGCAAAATAACTTCTTTGAGGAAACGGAATAGCTTTTGATTTCCCAAAAATGCAATCTTTACAAGTCATGTGATTGTCTTTACAAGTATTGTTCAAAAAAGGGAAAAGAGACATTTTTACAAAATTTGGATGACCAAGTCTCTCATGCCAAATTCCAATACTTTTATCTTTAACAAGATTGCAAGATGACTTAGATGGAAGCATCAAAAAGTCCATAAAATAGAGATCACCCCTTCTATGGCCTTGCCCAATCAGCTTCCCTGACTGGAGATCCTGCATGATGCAATCTTTAGGTGAGAAAGAGACTTGACATCCATGGTCGGTGATTTGGGAAATGAAAAAAAGATTTAAATTAATTTTTGGAACAACTCTTACTTTAGGAACAAAGAAATTTTGAGAATTTTTGAAATCAAGTGTTCCAATACTTTCAATTTTTAAAGACGTTCCATCGGCCGTTGAGACATAGGAGGACATAGGTTCGGAGAAAACATTGGAAAGGGAGTTTTTATGAGATGTCATATGGAAAGAAGCACCAGAGTCTAGTATCCACATACCTGGAGGTGATGAAGAGTAGGCGATGGCGGCCTCGGATGTTGAAGGAGAAGACTTGAGAAGGTGTTGGAGAACTTCGGAGATATGATTAAGAGTTTCTTTGATATCTCCTTCTTTGGTACTTTCTTCCTTCTTTGGAGAATTTTCTCCAACCGCGGCAACCTTTCCTTTAAGCTTAGGACAAACCGGTCTAATGTGTCCCGGTTCATTACAATAGTGACATATGATTCCCTTTCTAGGCCCATTGATATTTTTGTTAAAGTGGGGAGGTCTATATGCTTTAACATTAGAACCAGGCCTATTAACGGCCAAAACTTCATCATTTCTAATGCTCAAGCCAAGTCGAGTTTCTTCTTGACATACCTCGGCAAGAGCATCTTCAATAGGTAGGGCTTTGCTTCTATGGAGAAGAGATGCCCTCACTTGTTCGAATTCTGGGCGAAGTCCATGAAGGAATTGAAAAAAGTGCTCCTTTTCAATTTGTTCCCTTCTTAGTTCAATGTCTTGTAGAGCAACCCATTTGGGCTCAAGAAGGACAAGCTCATCCCAAAGAGGAGTTAGAGAGCTAAAATAGTCCCGGACACTCATATCCATTTGTTTGGTGGAACGAATTTTTTCTTGGCAAAAGAATTGCCGAGCAAGATCCTTTTGGGTATACATACCCTTAAGAAAAAACCAAGCCTCATTGGCTCTTCTAAACTTGGCAATATTGGCACAATTTTTAAGATCTACGTTGTTCATAAACCATGCCAAGATTTTGGCATGGTTGCTTTCCCAATCCTCGATTTTGGATTGATGTTCATTAATGGCTTTGATGCGCTCATCGCCATCTAAAGCCTTTTCAACTTCATTTTCAATTTTGGTAAGAACAAGAGAGGGTTTGGGAGTAGTCCCCATAACAAAACCCCAAAGTTTCTTACCTCTTAGATGATTTTCCATAGCGGAGGCCCACATGAGATAGTTGGACCCATTTAGCTTGAAAGAGAGCTTCACTTTAGAGTCACGTTCCATCGGCACCAACTATACTTCCTTTCTTCAAAAACTTTGAGAGGCACGCTTTCCAAGATGTCAAAAGAGAAGCCCAATCACCAACCGAGCTCTGATACCATGTAATGAAAAGAGGCGGAAGCACCAATAGAGCAAAAGTCACTCCTTAAGAGTGACTACAAGAGCCAAGAACACAAACACCAAATGTGAACACACAAAACTCACAAATATAGGAAATGACTTAAAGTCATAAGTTGGATTTATTGAAGAAAGGAAGAGAAGGGTGTAAAAACCCATACATTTACAAGGGGGAACCTCCTCTTTAAATAGAGGAGGGAAGCACTAAAGAGGACCCATAAAGGGGGCTCCCTTCTAGTCGTTGGGAGCCCCAACGGTCATAAATATGACTGTTGGGGCCCCAACGTCTAGATGGGTGGGGCCCCTTTATGATTCCAAAAAGCAAAAAAAAGAAATAAAAAAGAAAAAGGAAAAAAGGGAAAAAGAGAAAAAAGTGAAAAATAAAAAGGTACATTTGGGATTTACCAAAATACCCCTATCGGGTTTTTGGTTTATACAAAACAGAAAAAGAAAATATAATTATGTATATATACATATATACGTATATATACTTATATATATACTAATGTATATATATATATATATATATATATATAAGTATATGTATATATATATTTATATATACATAATTTAACATCATCATCTTGGTCATCACCCGTTGCTTAAACTGCGTAGAGTCATCCCTCATATCTCTCCTTCCACTACCTTGTTGTGTGAAGCATCACAAGAGTTTATTTCCATCCAGTCAGAGTCCTTCGAGTCAAAATTTGTTTGATCTTCTTCGTGTTGATGTTTAGGTCCAAGTAGAATTCCTAGTCATTTTAGGTGTCATTATTATTTAGTCATTTTAGATGATTTTTCCAGATTATCTTGGGTGTTCTTGTTAAAAGAAAGGACTGAAGTCCCAATTGTTCTCAAATCCTTGATTATTGAAATAAAAACTAAGTTTAATTCTTGTGTCAAAGTTGTTCACACTGACAATGCTTTTGAATTCAAATCCTTTGAGTTACTTCAATTTTATAAAAAACTTGGAATCCAACCTCAAACTTCCTATCCTCATACCTCGCAACAAAATGGAGGAGCTGAGCACAAGCATAGACAAATTCTAAATGTTGCTCGTTGCCTCATGATCCAGTCTAATATGCCCGCGTCCTACTGGGGAGATGCAGTTCTAATTATGGGATACTGATAAACCGTATGCCTTCAACCTCTGTAGGGGATTGCATTCCCATTCAAATTTTCACTCCTGGAGTTGCTCTTTTTCCCATCTCCCCAAAGGTATTTGGTTGCGTGTTCTTTATCCATAAACTTGGTCCCAACCGAGACAAATTGTCCCCTCGGTCTATAAAATGTGTTTTTGTTGGGTATCCCAAGCACCAAAAAGGATATCGTTGTTATGATCCCATATCTCAGAAAGAGTATGTCAGTGCGGATGTTTCCTTTTTTGAGTCCATCCCTTATTTTTCCAGTACTTCTCCTCGATTACATGCTAGTCAAGGTGATTCCTTCCATCTTCTTGTTCCTCCCTTTCCATTGGAGTTTGTCCCTCTTGAGCCTCTTGTTTCATGTTTGGCTGAGTCCCGTTACAAAAATCCTCCCATGGTGTACACACATCGAGCTCCACCCAACTCTATGACTTCGCCATCAGCTTCTCCAGAGGTGAGTGTACCTGATCCTACTAAAGAGCCAATTGTTGATGATGATTTACCTATTGCTCTTCGGAAGGGCAAGAGGCAATGTACGCTTCACCCTATTTCTCAGTTTGTTTCAGAGGCAAGACTTGGTGTTAATATGAAGAATTTTATATCCACATTATCTGCTTCCTCAGTTCCTCTCAATCATCATCAAGCCTTTTTGGACCCCAGATGGACGAAGGTCATGCAGGATGAAATGGATGCACTTCTCTCTAGGGGAACATGGGACTTAGTTGATCTACCACATGAGGTTGATATTGTTGGATGTAAATGGGTTTATACTATTAAGTATAACTCAGATGGATCGATTGAAAGGTTTAAAGCCTGCTTGGTTGCTAAAGGCTATACTCAAACCTATGGAGTGGACTTCTTTGAGACATTCTCTCCTGTTGCTCGCCTTGGGACTATTCGTCTTGTTTTGTCAGTTACAGTGCATCATGGTTAGCCTCTGTGTCAGCTTGACGTGAAAAATGTCTTTCTGTATGAAGATTTGGAGGAGACAGTTTACATGCAGCAACCTCTGGGGTTTGAATTTCAAATAGAGTGTCAGAAGGTATGCAAGTTGAACAAGGCAATCTATGGTCTTAAACAGAGTCCTCGTGCGTGGTTCTCCAAGCTGGTTGAGGTAATGTCGGCCTTTGGGTTTGCCCGGTTAGTCTCTGATCATTCTCTTTTTTTTTAAAAAGACTTGTGCAGGGATTGTGGTTATGGTAGTATATGTTGATGACATTATAGTCACAGGAAGCAGTGAAAAAGACATCTCTGAGACAAAGGCTCATCTTCATAAATACTTTGTGACTAAGGATCTGGGGCCACTCAGATATTTCTTGGGTATAGAGGTTACAAGAAGTAGAGAAGGATTGATTTTGTCACAGCGGAAATATGTCTTGGATCTGCTGAAGGAGACAGGGATGTTAGGGGCTAAACCTGCAAGGATTCCTATGGATCCTAAGGCTCATCTGTTTGATGAAAGATCAGAGTATATGGACAATAGCAGTTATCGCTCCTTAGTTGGTAAGCTATTATATGTGACTGTGACCAGACCTGACATATCTTTAGATGTGAGCAAGGTAAGTCAATTTATGGACAAGCCTATAAAGGCTCACTGGGAGGCCGCAATGATGATTCTAAAATATCTAAAGTTCTCCCTTGGTAAAGAACTATTGTTTAAACAAAATCCTTCTTTAGATATTGTTGCCTATTCATATGCAGATTATGCAGAGTCGATTGATGATAGGAAGTCAACAACTAGATTCTGTGTGTTTGTTGGAGAGAACCTGGTTACTTGGAGAAGTAAGAAAAAAATTGTTGCTGTCAGGTCGAGCGTTGGGTCAGAGTATCGGGCTATGGCTCAAACTGCTACAGAGATGATGTGGATTAAATCTGTGTTGACTGATCTCCAAGTGAAAGGTTTGTTACCCATGGTGATGATATGTGATAATAGATATGCTACTTACATTGCTAACAACCCAGTGTTTCATGAAAGGACGAAATATATTGAGGTGGATTGTCACTACGTACATGATCTGGTACAGACTGGGTACATTTGTACCAAGCACATATCTTCAGAAAATCAAATCACTGATGTCTTCACCAAGGCCCTAGCTAGTTCTAGTTTTTCAAGGTGTTGTGACAAGTTATTGATATCTATGCTCCAGCTTGAGGGGGAGTGTTGAGAAACAGTCACCATATACATACATATGTATTAAAGGTAGTTTTGTCATTGTTTAATAGGCTGGGTCTCTCTTGTATATTTTATTTGTAGCAAAGGGTATTATTATAAATAGTCTATTCTCGTCTAATCTCTATTTAAGAGAGATTAGACCTAATGAGAAAAGGGGATTCTTCTTTGTCGTTTTGAAAATATACATAAGAGAGAAAAATTGGTAGTTGCTCACACGTTAGGTGCTAAATGGGTTTTCTTGCTCTTCCGGTGTTTTTTCGTAGTTTTGACCCCATAAATGTGTTGGGCATGGTTGATTTACGAGGAATCCATACCTGGATCATGTGTTTTTGATGAAAAAAATTGATATTTGGAGCATTAAAAATTTACAAAGATTTTAGACTGTTGATTTTTCGAACCTTATAAAAACCCACCCATGTATCGGAATCGAATGCTTCAAGAGCTGATCCCTATAAAATTAAGCACATAGATCACATCTATACATTCAGAATTTATAAATAAAATGAAAAAAGACTGAAAAATCCATTTAGCACCTAACATGCGCGTAGCTGCCTATATATATATATATAGGGGAATGAAAACCTCAAACCCTCCCAAACCAATCCCAATGGATTTTTTTTTTGTTTTTCTCAAAATTTTGACCGTACAGATGCGTTTAGCATGATTGATTTACTATAAAACGACACTTTGATCTTGGATTTTGATAGAAAAAATGTTATTTGGAGCTTGAAAAATTTATGAAAATTATACGCCCGTTGATTTTGAAACTTATAAAAATCTATCCATGCATCAGAATCAAATGCTCCAAGAGCAGATTCCAATAAAAACAAGCATATATATCACATTTGTATGGTCAAAAAATTGAAAAAAAAAAAACACCAAAAATCCAATAAAACGTCCATTAGGGAGTTTTGGGAGGGTTTTTCATTTTCCCATATATATATATATAGTCACAAATATTGGTATCTGTAATATCTCGACAAAGTATAATATTGGGATATTATCAGTTCTTGGAAAATTATCAGGTTTTAAAAAAAAACAAAAAAATAAGAAAAAATAAATGTAAAGCAAATGAGCAATAATATGACATACATTTTTCTTTCTTCTTTCCTTCCTTTCTTCCTTCCCTTCTTCTTTCTCTTCTTTCTTTCTTTCCCTGTTCACGTTGATTACAACTCGAGGAGACGAAGCAAGCTGGAACGACAATGATGGAACTCGAGCAGATGAAGCAACTTCTTTCTCTTTCTTTCTCTTTCTTTTTTAAAAGGTGACACCTAGGTACATAACCCCCACAAAAGTAAAAAATGTATAAACTTTATACCCAAACTAACCTATTAAGAAACTTAGGAAAGACATATGTATCCCCCTTTTTTTTAAACCTAAAATACCCTTACACCAACTGTTTTAAAAAAACACCATTGTTGTGCTGCGATCACGATAATATTGCAATATTATCGCGATATATAAATTCTTGATATTTTGAAAATATCATGTTATTTTACCTTTAAAATTATTTTGCCATTGTACCATGTTAATATCACGATATTTTTAAAATATTGGCGATATCTGTGACTATGATATATATAGGGTGAATATTGGCTACTAATGAAGGTATGAAACTAATGAGCTAGAAATCATAGGTGCAAGTTGTATTGACTCAATCTAGCCACATAGATGTGTTCAACAGGTTTGTTTGCTAAGGATCAAACCTTGGATCATGTTTTTCTGATGTAAAAATGTGATCTTTTGAGTTATGAAATTTTGGCACATTGTAGGCCATTGATTTTTGGGCCCCTTTAAAAACCTAATTACTTGTCATAATCACATGATTCAAAACAAATTTCCTACTAAAAACCCCACATATCATATTTGTAACATTTGATCTACAAAAAAATGGAAATTTTTTAAGAAAAGAGTGATTTCTACTCATTAGTTTTGTACCTTCATTAGTAGCCAATATTAACCTATATATATAGGTAATGTCCATTAGGGGTATTTTTATCTTTTTACTGAATATAATTAGTTGTGTTCACTAGGGACACTTTAGAGATCTTTTTCTTTTTCTTTTTCTTTTTTACCTTTTATCAAGGGAATTATTGTCTTTATAATACCCTTGATTCAAAGAGCCGTTGGGAGTATATATATATATATATATATATATATATATATATATATATATATATATATATATATATATATATATATATATATATATATATATATATATATATAGGTAATGTCCATTAGGGGTATTTTTATCTTTTTATTGAATATAATTAGTTGTGTTCACTAGGGACACTTTAGAGGTTTGTTACTTTTTATTTTTTGCTTTTTATCAAGGGAATTATTGTCTTTATAATACCCTTGATCCAAAGAGCCATTGGGAGTGCTCCCAACGGCTATATTTCTAGCCATCGGGAACTCTCCCAATGGCCCTTTGGGTCCCTTTTTATGTATATTATAGGGGATGAACCCCCTCTTGTAAGTATGCTTGTGTCCACCACTTATTGAAATAAGATCCTATATTTTTTATATATGTTTTTTCTTGCCCACTAGTGGGTTTTTGTGTTTGTGTTTGTATCTTGACCCATAAGTAGTCTTTGGTTGTGTATACTTTTGTGTGTTTGTAAAGCCGATAAGTGGCATCCTATAGTTATTTCTTGTATTTCATGACACACACACACATACATATATATATATATATATATATATATATATATATATATATATATATATATATATATATATATATATATATATATATATATATAGAGAGAGAGAGAGAGAGAGAAAGAGAGAGAGAGAGTAACTGGAATATGAGAACTAGAAATATGGGCATTTCCATACTTTTTTTGCAAATCCAACCATATGGATGTGCTTGGCATGGTGAATTTGCTAGGAATCAACCAATGGATCATGTATTTTCGATGGAAAAATGTGACTTTTGAATGCTTGAATATTTATGAAGATTATGAGCCATTGATTTTAAAACCTTAAAAAATCGTGTTTATGCATAAAAAATGGATGATTTAAGAGCAGGTTCTTATAAAACCAAACATGCAGATTACATCCATATGGTTAGATTCAAGAGAAAAGAACAAAAAATCCATAAAAATAGCGGTTCATGTTAAAATATGATTATATATATATGTCTATCTACATGTATAAATATATATATTTATATATTTCCTTTGTAATACCCACTAAGGGTAAAATAGTCTTTTTACCATTTCAAGCCGTGTATATTTTTCTCCTTTCTTTTTTCCCTTTTCTTTTCTTCTTTTCTTTTTCTTTTCTTTTTCCTTTTTCCTTTTACCTTGGAAAAGCCCCCCTTGAGGGACGTTGGAGCCTCCAACGTCCCTTAGGAGCCCTTCCAAGGGTCCTCTTCTTGTGCCTATAAATAAAGGGGTTCTCCCCCATCGTAAGAGGGCTTCTTTGAAGCCCTCTTGAGTGAAATATATTTTTTCACTTTATTTTGTGTGTTTTTAGCACTTTTGTGGTTTGTTGTATTTTTGCCCATTAGTGGCTACTTGTGTATGTGCGTGTTTTGCTCTTGGAGATTTCGCTTCACTCATTTGGCACTTCATTACATGGTATCATAGCAAGGTTAAGAAAGCTTCATCAGAATCTCACTTGACAAGTAATATATATCCTTTCTCTTTCCTTTAAACCTATGTCACATGGGTGCGGGTGCGGGTGCAGGTGCGACACGGGTGCGGCGCAATTTTAAAAATTTTGGACACAGGGACTCTGTTATATATATAGATATTTTTTAAAATATATATATAATAATATATCCAGTGTGTGCATATATGTGGATATTGTCCTCTAAAGTTTGGCACCAGCATGAGTGTTTTTTACAAACTTTGCAAATTGTACTTTTGCCCTTATAGAAAGGGGGGTCCAGGGGCTCCCCCCGGCACGGGTCCCGCTGATTGTATTTTTTTTTCTGGGGCTTATGTTTGAGACTCATGCTATATATATTTTATAAAAAAATATATAAAAAGATCAGTTTTTTTGCCCTAAAATAGACATTTTTGGACTCAGTCAACATTGACCGAGTCCAAAACAAGGACGGACTCGGCCTTGACTCGTTGACCGAGTCCGACTCGGTGTTGACCGAGTCCGACTTGGCGTTGACCGAGTCTGGGCCGTGTCCGAAGCCGCACCCGTGTCGGGGCATGTCGACTCGGGTGCGGCGCCTCCCTAGCCGAGTCTGTGTGACATAGCTTTAAACCTTTTTTTTATAAATGGCCGACAAGGATGCAAAAATCGATCTCTCATTCAAATTGAATGGGACCAATTACCGAATGTGGGTGACCGCTATGGAAAATAACCTCAAAGGTAAACAACTTTGGGCGTATGTGTGTGAGACCATTCCGGAACCTCAATTGAAATTAACTAAGTTTGAAGGCAAAGAGGAAAAAGCTTTGAATGAAGAAGAAAAAGAGAAGGTTATTCTTGACTTCTCTTAAAAAATGGAGGATTGGGAAAGTGAACATGCTAAAATTCTAGCATGGTTCATGAATAATGTGGATTTAAAGATTTGCGCAAATCTTGCAAAGTTTAAGAAGACCAATGAAGCTTAGTTCTTTATGAAAGAAATGTACATGCAAAGAGACCTTGCTAGGCATTTCTTTTTACAAGAAAAGGTAAGAGAAATCAAGCAAAGTGACATGAGTATTAGGGACTATTATAGTCCCATATCTTCTTTGTGGGATGAACTTGTTTTCCTTGAACCTCAATGGAAAGGTAGTGCTATTGCCATGAGACAAAAGCAAATGGAGAAAGAAAGATTCTTTCAATTTATTCATGGGCTTCGTCCTGAATTTGAGCAACTTAGAGGATCCCTACTTCATAGGGCTTCTACTCCTCTAAGTGATATTTTGGACGACTTATGTCAAGAAGAAACTTGTTTGGCCTTGAAAAGAGATGTTGATGAAGTTCATGCCGTATCTAGACCCGACAATAATGTTAGATCGTATAAACCACCCCATTTTTGAAAGAATAATGGTGGTGGAGGAAGAAAGATTATTTGTCATAATTGTAATGAACCGGGTCATATTCGCCCGGATTGCCCTAAATTCAAAAGGAAGGTTGCTTCCGTTGGTGAAATTTCTCCAAATACAAATGAAGATTCAAAGAAGGATGGAGACATAAAGGAGTCCATTGCGCATCTTACTGAAACTCTTCAACAATTCATAAAGATGAACTCCTCTACATCATCTTCTTTACCTTCCACTTTCGGTGCCACCATTTCCTCTTTTCCAGGTATGACTTCTTGGATCCTTGACTCGGGTGCCTCCTTTCATATGACTCCAAATGCATCGCTTTTATCAAAACCAAGTCTAAACAAATTTAAATCATTTGTTTCAACCACCGATGGAACATCCTTGGATGTTGAAGGCATTGGAAACCTTGAGAAAACTTATGACCAAAACAAAGGTTTTTTTATTCCCAAAATCTGAATTATTCCAAAACTTAATTTAAATCTTTTTTTCATTTCTCAAATTACTGATTTTGAATGTAATGTCTCTTTTTCACCAACCCATTGCTATGTGCAGGATCTCCGGTCCGGGAAGCGGATTGGGCAAGGCCATAAAAAAGGGGATCTTTACTATATGGATTTTTTGTCTTTGCCATCTAAATCATTTTGTAATCATGTTCAATCTAAAGATATTGAGACTTGGCATAAGAGGCTTGGACATCCTAGTATGTCCAAGTTGTATCTCTTTCCTTTTTCGGAAAAAATTTGTAATACAAATACATTTACATGCAATAATTGTATTCTTGGAAAGATTCATTCGCTTCCGTATTCGCATAGTAATTTTGTGTCAAAAAAATCTTTTGAACTTGTGCATTCCGATGTATGGGGGCCAACACCCGTTATGTCCAAAGGAGGATATTTCTACTATGTTACCTTTATTGATGACTTTTCTAGATATACATGGGTATACATTATTAAAAATAAATCTGATGTCTTCAATATTTTTAAAGAATTTCATGTTCTTATTCAAAATCAATTTCAACACAATATAGCGATATTTAGATCCGATAATGGAGGGGAGTACATGTCTAGAGATTTTCAAAATTATTTTAAATCATATAGAATTTTACATCAATGTTCTTGTCCTAAAACTCTGCAACAAAATGGTCTTACGGAAAGGAAACATAGACACTTAATTAAAACCACAAGAACACTTCTAGTCTCTAAAAATGTTTCTAAAAATTTTTGGGCCGAAGCTCTTCTTACAACAACATATCTTATCAATCGTATGCCCTCCTCTTCATTGAAGAATGTATCACCTTTTAAAAAATTATTCAAAATTACTCCTGATTTTAATAGACTAAGGATCTTTGGATGTAAATGCTTTGTGCTTGTTCAAGGACAAGACAAATTATCACCAAAGGCCCTTTGAGTGTGTATTCATTGGCTATGATGAAAATAAAAAAGGTTATAGATGTTATGATCTTCAAAACAATTAACTCTATGTGTCAAGAAATGTAAATTTTTTTTATGATCAAAATGGTTTCGATATTCACACATCTAAAGAAGACATTGATTATTCCTTCCTATTTGATTTAGCTTCTAGAATTGAGTCCCTAGATACAATTATTTGTGATAATACTTGTGATGGGATTTTACATCATGATGACATACCCCAACATGATGAGGTTTTTCAAAATGAAAACCCTAATGATTTAAATGTATATACCTGGCGGTTAGGAAATGAACATCAACCGACCCTTGAAAGATATTCTCAAAACTTAGAAGAATCTATTGATGACAACCAACCTAGAAGGTCTTCTCGTAATAGTAGGCCACCACAAAAATTTTTATCTTATGAATCTTTTTCACCCAATTATAGAACTTACCTCATGATGATACATTTGTATCATGAGCCTACCTCTTATAAAGAAGCTAAGGATCATCCTCATTGGATTGAAGCAATGAGAATTGAATTAGAGGCTCTTAACAAAGCCCAAACTTGGAGCATTATTCGTCAACCATTAGGAAAAAAGTCTATTGGGTGTAGATGGGTATATAAAGTCAAAACCAAATCTGACAGATCCCTTGAAATATACAAAGCTCGTTTGGTTGCAAAAGGTTACGCCCAAGAATATGGGATAGATTATGAAGAAACCTTAGCTTCAGTTGCTAGAATGACTAGTGTACGAACGTTAATTGCCTTAGCCTCTATTAAACAATGGTCAATTTATCAACTTGATGTTAAAAATGCCTTTTTAAATGGAACTTTATGTAAAGAAGTCCTTATGAAACCTCCGCCAGGTCTTGAAATTGGTAAAGAAAATATTCTTAAGTTAAATAAAGCTCTCTATGGTCTCAAAGAAACACCAAAAGCTTGGTATGATCTTTTTAGCAAAGTAGTTCTTGATAATGGTTTTTCTTCTTGTTATACTGATACTGCTTTGTTTGTTAAAACTTCTAATGAAAAGATAATAATCTTGTTGCTTTATGTTGATGACATGATTATCACAGGTAATGACAAAAAAGGTATTGATCTTATTAAGAATATTTTGAAACAAAATTTTGATATGTCTGACCTTGGTTTTCTAAGGTATTTTTTAGGTATTGAAGTTGCATATTCCCCTAAAGGGTATGTCCTCTCCCAAATGAAGCTTGCCTTCGATATCATTGTCCGGTCTAGGCTCACGGATGACAAAAGAGTGGAGACTCCAGAAATGATCAATGTCAAGATGAGAGCCAGTGATAGCACTCCTTTAGAAGATCTCACGCCTTATCGTCAGTTAATTGGGGGTCACTAACATATTTATCTATCACCAGGCCAGACTTTTCTCATGCGGTTCATAGTGCAAGCCAATTTCAGACTGCTCCTATCATTCACATGGCTGCAGTCATGAGAATTATCAGATATTTGAAGAACACTATAACTAAAGGATTATTCTTACCCTCTTCTTCACATCTTACTTTACTTGCTTATACTGACTCTGATTGGAGTGGTAACTCTGATGATCGTATTTCCACCACAGGTTATTGTGTATTTCTTGGAGAGTCACTTATTTCATGGAGGTGTAAGAAGCAGCAAAAAGTATCCCTCTCTTCTATAAAGGCCGAATATCATGCGATGACCACTACTACCACTGAGATTATATGGTTAAGAAGTCTACTTAAAGATATGGGCGTTTTATTCTCAACTCCTTTGAAGCTGTGTTGCGACAACAAGAGTTCTATCTACATTGCCTGTAATCACACCTTCCATGAACGAACCAAGCACATTGAGATGGATTGCCATTATGTTCGTAATGAGTTCCTCTGAGACACTATTCACTTGCCATATGTTCCTACCGAATACCAGTTGGCGGACTTCTTCACCAAAGCTTTGCCATCGCCTCGCTTTTACTTTCTTCTCAGCAAAAACTCTTGGTGACCTCCCCGTGTGTTTGAGGGGGGATGTTAAAATATGATTGTATATATATATATATATAGATCACGAAACATACACATATATATATATATATATTACATATATATATATATATATATGTCTATGTGTCTATCTACATGTATAAATATATATATTTATATATTTCCTTTGTAATACCCACTAAGGGTAAAATAGTCTTTTTACCATTTCACGCCGTGTATATTTTTCTCCTTTCTTTTTTCCCTTTTCTTTTCTTTTTCTTTTCTTTTTCCTTTTTTCCTTTTTCCTTTTTCCTTTTACCTTGGAAAAGCCCCCCTTGAGGGACGTTAGAAGGGCTCCAACGTCCCTTAGGAGCCCTTCCAAGGGTCCTCTTCTTGTGCCTATAAATAAAGGGGTTCTCCCCCATTGTATGTAAGCTTCTTTGAAGCCCTCTTGAGTGGAATATATTTTTTCACTTTATTTTGTATGTTTTTAAACTCCGCCTGTGTAGTTATACACTGCCGGTCCCAAGCCCGGATAAAGGAGGAGGGTTGCGGTAGGCCTGTGACAGCCAGCATAAAAAACTTTGTCATATCCTATGAAAATGAACCAATATGAGAATTTCGTTGGGGCGTTCCCTACTGAGCGACGCGCTGTACTCTCTAGGCCCGGAGGCAGTGATAAATGTGCAAGGGTTGCTAGGTCGTCGCCCAGAAGCGACGCGTCACACCGGCGCCCGGGTGTGGTGTCAAATAGGCAAGGGTTCCCTCACTTTGTTGGACGGGTGGGGGTAAAGAAGTTAGTCCAAGACCATAAAATTAGGTTAGCCACTTGGAACATAGGGTCTTTAACTGGTAAGTTGGTAGAGTTAGTAGATGTTATGTGTAGGAGAAAGATTGATATTTTATGTCTTCAAGAGACCAAATGGGTAGGTGAGAAAGCTAAAGTGATAGAACCTTGGGGATATAAGATTTGGTATACAGGAATAAATAGGAATAGGAATGGAGTAGGGATTGTTATGAGTCGTCAGTTTATAGATAATGTAGTTGAGGTCCGTAGGAAGGGTGATAGAATTTTACTTATTAAATTAGTATTAGGTACGGATATTATTAATATTATTAGTGTTTATGCACCTCAAGTAGGTTTAGATGATTCCATTAAGCATCAATTTTGGGAAGATTTAGATGGAGTAGTACAAGAGACATCTTATGGAGAAAAGCTTTTCATCGGCGGTGACCTTAATGGACATGTAGGCATTAGTAGGGATGGATTTGAGAATATCCATGGAGGCTATGGTATAGGAGAAAGAAATGAAAGTGGAGAAAGGATTTTAGATTTTTGTTTGTCCTATGATATGATCTTAGCAAACACCTGGTTTAGGAAGAGGGAGTCTCACCTAGTAACATTTAAAAGTGGGGTTAATACGAGTCAGATAGATTTTTTCCTACTTAGAAAGAGAGATAGGGGTTGTTGCATCGATTGTAAGGTTATACCAGGAGAAAGTGTAGCTACACAACATAGAGTCTTAATTTTAGATCTTAGAATTAGACAATGCCGCAAAAGGGATAGACATAGGATAGATCCTAGAATTAAGTGGTGGGCACTGAAAGGAGCTAAACAAGGAATGTTTGTAGAGCAGGTAGTTAAGGAAGTTGATTGGTGTCTCGAGGAGGATTCAGAATCAATGTGGAATAAGATAGCGGGTGGTATGAGAAAGGTAGCTAAGGAGGTATTGGGTGAATCTAAAGGCGGTGCACCACTAGGTAAGGATACATCATGGTGGAATGAGGATGTCAAATTAGCTATTAAGGTTAAAAGAGAGTGTTATAGAAATCTAAGTAAGAGTCGTGATAATGAGAATTTGGAGAAGTATATGATAGCAAAGAAGGAAGCTAAAAAAGTTGTTCGAAACGCGAGGGCTAAGGTATATAAGGAGGTTTATGACAAGTTGGATACCAAAGAAGGCGAGAAGGATATTTATAGGCTTGCAAAGATGAGAGATAGGAAATCGAAGGATTTGGGTATGGTTAGATGTATCAAAGATGAAACGCAAAGGGTTTTAGTCAAAGATGAGGAGATTAAGGAGAGATGGAAAGATTATTTTGATAAGCTATTTAATGATAGTCATGCTCAAGATCTTGGAGACTTCTCCATTCCTTTTCATGAGATAAATCGTGACTTCATGCGCAAGATTCAAAAGAAAGAAATTGCAGAGGCTTTGAAGAAAATGAAATCAAGAAGGGCAGTTGGCCCAGATGGTATACCTATCGAGGCTTGGAAATGCTTGGGAGAGAAAGGTTTAGAATGGTTGACAAATCTTTTTAACTTGATTTGGCGAACAAATAAGATGCCTAATGAGTGGAGGAAGAGTACTTTGGTGCCTTTATATAAGAATAAGGGTGATATACAAGATTGCACAAACTATCGTGGTATAAAACTCATGAGTCATACTATGAAACTTTGGGAGAGGGTGATTGAGTCTAGGTTGAGGAAGGTTGTCATGATATCGGAGAATCAATTTGGTTTTATGCCTGGAAGATCAACTATGGAAGCTATACATCTTCTTAGACAACTTATTGAAAGATATAGAGAGAGGAACAAAGATTTGCATATGGTTTTTATTGATTTAGAGAAGGCATACGATAGAGTACCTAGGGACGTTCTCTGGTGGACAATGATGAAGAAAGGTGTTTCTCTCAAGTACATTAGTATAATTAAAGATATGTATGAAGGAGTAGTAACCAATGTCCGCACTTGTGGAGGGGTGTCAACCAATTTTCCGATAACGGTTGGGTTACATCAAGGATCTGCTTTAAGCCCTTTCCTATTTGCGATAGTGATGGATGAGCTTACGAGATCAATTCAAGAAAATGTACCGTGGTGTATGTTGTTTGCTGATGATATTGTTTTGATTGATGAGTCTAGAGCTGGGGTTAATGCTAAGTTAGAATTATGGAGACAGACATTGGAAGCTAGAGGTTTTAAGTTGAGTAAGAGTAAGACTGAATATATGGAATGTCGGTTTAGTAAGCAACGAAGTAGTGATGGGAGTGTAGTGAAGCTTGGTGAGCAAGATATACCGGTGAATGATTATTTCAAATATTTGGGATCCATCATTCAAAAGTATGGAGAAATTGATGGAGATGTAAATCATAGGATAAAGGTTGGGTGGATGAAATGGAAAAGTGCTACTGGAGTGCTGTGCGATCGTAGAATGCCATTGCGGTTGAAGGGAAAGTTTTATAGGATGACTATTAGACCCGCTTTACTATATGGTACGGAATGTTGGGCTGCCAAGAGACATCATATTCAAAAAATGAGTGTAGCTGAGATGCGGATGCTTAGATGGATGTGTGGAAATACAATAAAAGATAAGATTCGGAACGAAGAGATACGTAAGAAGGTAGGTGTTGCACCCATTGAAAATAAGATGCGAGAGAATCGTTTACGGTGGTTTGGACATATTCGGCGAAGGCCTAATGATGCTCCAGTTAGAAGGTTGGAGAAATGGGAAAATATATTAGTTAAAAGAGGTCGGGGTAGGCCTAGGAAGACTTGGATGGAGATGATAGGAAAGGATATGAATGCTTTGAACCTCACCGAGGACATGGCGTTGGATAGAAATGATTGGAGGAAAAGGATTCATGTGGAAGACCCAAAATGAATTTCTTTTTTGGTTCATATCGCTGACCCCAATTGTTTTGGGATGAAGGCGTAGTTGTTGTTGTTGTTGTATTTTGTATGTTTTTACTACTTTTCTGGTTTGTTGTATTTTTGCCCATTAGTGGCTACTTGTGTATGTGTGTGTTTTGCTCTTGGAGATTTCGCTTCACTCATATGGCACTTCATTACAGTGCACACATTAGTTCTCATATTCTAGTGATTCTCTCTCTCTCTCTATATATATATATAGGGAAGGAGGACCATTCAACATATATAGGTAAGGGGGACCATCCAACCGAAGGAAGGTCCAAAATCTACAACCAACGACGATGAGATGGCTCCCCTTCTCAAATGCTTGAGTATCTCATCAATCGGACCTCAAATATTTATTCTTTATAATTTATTTAGTAAGAAATATGCTTTGCATGATGACTTTACGATATAAAGACATGTTTTCCGCATCGTGAAAAAATTGACGGTTCACAATGCATTTAAGGCTTTAGAATACAAAGTATTGTGGGCCGTTGGTTTTTAACACTTTAAAAAACGCATCTAAACATCGAAAATTCATAATCCAAAACATGTTGCTCACTAAATGAATGATAAAAATCTAATATGTAAAGTCAGATCGATGAAAAACTCAATTGTTAGAGAAGAAACGCCATCAATTATCATCGGTTGTAGATTTTGGACCTTCCTTTGGTTGGACAGTTCCCCTTCCCTATATATATATATATATATATATATATATATATATATATATATATATATATATATATATATATATATATATATATATATATATATATATATATAAAAGAAAATTTTATTATCTATTAATGTATAATAGCTAATAAGCAGTAAATAATATAAAACACATAAATTATATACAAGCAAATGCACAATAGCACACATGTTTTATCATGAGAAAAAAGTTTTGAACATTTGTGCCTTGACATATAAGTCAACTAGGGTATTGTTATTATAGGAATCACAGTTCACTAATTATGTTAGTGTTATTTTAATGAAAGTTCAATTTTCATGTTGGAAATTTGATGTCCATGATAAGGGAACTGTGTTTCAGAAGTGTTCAATTTCCGACTTCTGAAATAACTTTCCTGAAGTGATCTTTCAAAGATAGGTAGAAGTTCCAGTAACCATGTGTGGTTTTACCTTTTGGGTTTGAGTTTTTCCTTTGATGGATAAGTTTGTCTATGGTAAACACGACGATTTTGCATCCTTTTTGTTCAATTTAGGGGGTTTCCCGATATGTGTTGTTATTCGTGATCATTCTGAAAGCAGACAATCACAGATTTTTTCCTTTTCTTCTCTTTATTTATTATTATTATTATTATTTTTACTTATTTGATGATGTGTGGGGCATGTGATATTCCTAATGAGCATAGATGTAACCATTGCATTGATTTAACCTTCTTTCTATTGGCATTGAATATTCAATATGTGATGATTATACTGAATGGAAGTGTGCCCATCGCACTTGGTGGAAATGAAGAGCCTGCTGCATATCAGGGGTTGATTTGCATTGGGGCCTTGGTTCAAGTGTTAATGAAAAGCTCAGTTCAGTTGTCACAGAAATTCTTGAAACCAAATTATCTATTGATGGTTCAAGATTTTATATAAAATTCTGTGACGTGAAGGTAAATATTAGGATTTTTGTGTTTAATTCATTTTGTTATGCATTGTTTTCTTGTGTTAATCTTTCATTCATTTTTAGTGCCGGAATCAATGACATAAATGTGAAGGTTATTATATAAAGTATTTAGTGGTAAATGCTTTATAAAATAAACAGCAGCTTGTCATGCAAAAAAGGCCCTCATGATCTTGATTTTGGATACACTCCATAGATGGACTAGAAACACCATGAAAAAAACTCTAGAGAATTTTACATCTGACACAAGTTTTGTGCAACAGCTGCAAGGATATTAGATGTGCTTAGAGCTATAACCAGGAGACGTGTTTCATTATGCATCCATAGGAAATTGTTGAATGAATTAAATGTGGACAAAATTTTTTAATGGAACCAGCAAAAAAAATCAGATATATGCTCATGGTATCCTCGTGGGAGAATGTTAAGAATCCATTATCTTTTCGACCTTTCAGTGAGATACTTTCATGTAAAAATAGAATTACTTTGTTATAGAACATGTTCAGATACGAACTATCCATCAGATAGATGATTATTAATTTATATTATAATATTTAGTTTATCAGTTCTTTTTTTGGAAATTTGTTTGGAAGAGACAGAGAAATCTAAGAGAAAAGGACTCGGGTGATCTTTTTCGGGAAAGATAGCACCATAAGTTGAAATTGGAGGTACATGATGAAGGTAGACATAGTATGAGCTCAACGGGGGAAGCAACTGACAAGTTACAAATGCTATGTGTTGCATTTGGAGATAGAACAGTTGTTGCTCATGGTAATATTCAATATTTCTGCAAACCTAATGGCATAGCTATTGCTAATCTTGGAAATTGTTGTTAGGATGATGCATATTTATTACTGCTTTTACAGGGATAACCTAATCCTTACACGGGTAAGCCATCACGAATAGAGGAAACTAGCTTCACTGCATATGCAATTACAAATAAGCAGATTTTGATCCTCTGCTACATGCACACTCAACAACAATCCTAGTTCTTATTTCCAGCTTTCGCTGTTATTTATGTGCATCTTGTGTAGGTGGCATGTGTGACAAGGCCCTAGAGGATCTCTATAAACCCTTTATGAGTTGCCTGTTAACTGGGAAGATAGGAGCCTTCTTATCTATGTCACCTGGGTGTGGGTGTGGGTGTGGGTGTGGGTGTGGGTGTGGGTACTGAGGGGGTATGGGTACTGGAGGGTACGACATGGCAATTCCAAAAAATATGGATGCGGGGACACGGATATATATATATACATCACATAAATACAAAATATATTTAAAATAAACTGAATATATTCTAAACATATATGCTATATCTAAAATATATATTATATACTGAAAATATAATTATAAATTATAAATTAAATACAAACATGTATGTTCAGAGGGTAAAATGGCGTGTCCGAGTGTTGACGTGTGTCGACACAGGGATAAGTGTGTCGACACGGAGATAAGTATGTCCACACAGGTACGGAGGGCAAAATGGAGTGTCTGGGTACCATAGCTTCTTATGCTTCTTAGTTTTCCTGAGAGTGGGCCAGCCGATCAATTCTCTCTGTGTGGATGGCACCCTAGACAACCTTGAGTTATGAGTTGAATTTCTACATGTAGCTAACTTTTTCCTCTAGTACATCCCTACTTTTCATGCCAAAAACTTGATGAACTTGTAATTGGGCTAATTCATAACTCACCAATCTTCTTTTCTCTCCGTTTTCTAAAATAGGTTAAAATAGGTGAGTTATTTGAGTACTAATCGAATCCAGCTACCAAATTTTAGTTTCATGAATAAAATGCAATTATGGAGCTGATTTAAATTGACTTATGTGTGCAGACAATGAACTTGGTGAGTTGTGACAACCAAATGTCCGTATATGCCATGTTGCCCAAACGTTTTGCTTGTTGATTCTATTGGAGTTTGTCCAGATATCTTGCAAAGATTATGTTGATACGTTCAGGCCTTTGAATGCCTTCCAAATTGGAGCTCTTTGTGAAGACAGAAACTTGAGCAATAACAGAGTGTTCCGGCATGAACTCCTACCAAAACAGAGTAAAATCATGGTCTTATTTTTTCAGTTCTCTGGGAGCTGAGATCAGTCTTAATAGTTTCAGTAGATTTACAGATGCCATTGCCCAACTCAGTGCAGGTCTGAGCTCTCTAAGCTTGAAATTTCAAACAAACAGCAACACTTCAATTAAAGCTCTGGACATGTAAGCCTTACATTGAATCCAATTTCTGAACTGCGTGAAGTTGTAAGCTGAAAGATGGTTTTTAATATTGAAAGGGCAAGCCATAGTTATAATAATCTAACTGATGCTAGATGTTGCTTAAGCTCTGCATGCTTCACGAATAATTGCTCTCATGAGCACTGGTACTACTTCACCATTTCCTGGAAACAGTCTGATTCCATGTATTTCTTGGCATTGCTTATTGTTCTTTTATTTTTTTCCTGTCATAATTTTTTCTTGAAGGGAAACTTCTTTGGATTCAATGGCTCCATATTCTAATCATTTTGCTGGATGCACCAGTCAGACCATTTTTCTAAAGATTGTCTCTGGTGACAAAATTCTGGCAGAGTTCTAATTTGTGGCTTTGGATCTAGGGAAATAAGAGTATGTGACACCCAAATGAATTAATGTGCTTGTTGTATTCTCTTTCTTGGACTAATCAGCTTGTATTCCCTTGTTAAACCATATCATATAAATCTGACAAGTATGACAGAATTCATTAGAGTGTATCTAGTTTTCCATGTGCAGGCAACTTCAGGTTTCTAAGGAATTTATCTCATATACTGATGTTACCAAGATAATTAGCGATGGCAGTGATCAAACCACAAAATCTATTATTATAGGAAATTGATATAGTTTGCCTAATTCTAGAGGTTCTTAAGGGGAACTATGACCAGATCTGCAAAAAAATATTCAATAGACAGTCTTCTTGACAGCGGCATTAAAAATGGAATTAACACTGTTACTGTAAAGTTGACCTGGGGAATATGCAAGATTTGGAATTAGTCATCCTTGTTAAGTTAGAAAGCAAGGCCATGATATAGCTTTCATTCGACACATCAAATAGTTTGAACAAGGCCACAATATAGCTTCACTTGACACATCAAATATTTTGAGAGGCTACAATTTTTTTTCTACAACTGAAGCACAAGCTCTGCAAGGTACAGGTCTGCATCAAACCTCAATCCAGATGACTCTGCTGGATGAATAACACCATCCACCATGCCACCAAAAATGTAGATCCTGCATCTAGACCTATCTGCACATGTCCTATGAAATGATCTGCTGTTTGGGAGATGGCCCTCCACATTCAGTCTCTTCCACATTTTTCTTGATACCCTCTTTGCTTTTGATGATACTTCAGACTGAACACTTACAGTTGAGGCTGCACCAGGATCAAGAATCCAAAAGTCATTTTTTTTGTACCTGTGTGAATCTTCGCCTCCAAAAATCAGCACTCTTCCTCCTAGTAACCAGGTTGCGGAGTGACCAACACGAGGAAGTGGCACATCATGTATGTTAGAAGGCACAGACAGCTCAATCCAAACTGGATGTTCACTGGTCATATCTAAGAGCCACGCATCATTCAGCACCTCATAACCCAACCCCCTTCCTCCAAACAGAACCATGCGAGAACCGCCAATGTACGTTAACGTGTGCCCTGAACGAGCTAAAGGAGAAAGAGGGGTCACCACTTCTCGCCATGCCCCTGATCTACAATTATCAGATAGCTCCAGCAGCCAGGTGTCTTTTAACCGGACTCCATCCAGACCAATCCCGCCATGGATCACCATCCTCCTTTTGCCTGCATAGCATCCTGCATGGGCTCCACGAGTTGGAGGCAAGGTGAGACCCACTTCCAATGGCCTCCAAGGGATTTTGAGGCCATGCAGTTCATCATGCATGACATGCCCGATCCATGTATCATTTTTGCGGATTCCATTGTCATTTATGCCACCAAAGAGGACTAGCACGTCTGCAACAACAATGCAAGTCTGTCCAAATCGCCCACTTGGGGTGCCTGAGCCAAGGTACTGCCACTTGACACCTCTACTTATTTCTTTTCCAGTGCAAGCAACCCATGTATCATCAAGATGGAGTCCTACAAAGATAGTACATACTTGACAAAGTTACATAAGATGAAGACTTTAAATTCAATGACCAGTTCAGTAGATTCATAAGACTTTTAGGTTCTAACAACTAACAAATTTCGGATTTATGAAGTTCCCCAACAACAATGAGCACCACTTCAATACAACGAAGTTTCTCTGTTCTTTGCAGAATACTGGTTGTATCATGCTGGAAGTTGAGGTATTAAGTGTTTTATGAATCAAGGAATACTGCTTTCATATGATGTAAATAGCAATGCCATCGGCTGCTAAAAAAATGAAAATGCTCACTAAAATGCTAGAAATCCAACTGCAGACTAAGAAACAGAAACTGCCAACCATAAATATTTGGTGCTTTCAAGTTCGAACATGGAAACATGTGACAATAGAATGACTCATTTAGGGAAGCTAGAAAGCTCTTCCTCGTGGTGATAAATGAAACGGCAGAGATGCACGCATTTGCAGTTGCAGTTGCAGTTGCAGTCACATCCCCAATGTGAAATTAGTTTAAATTCTATCACCAAAAAAATGGCATAGGGCCTGGGAAAGAAGGTAGTAGCCAAACCAAGCTAATGTAGACCTCCAGTACCATTATGCATTTTCATTTACCATGTAAAAGGAAAAGTAACCAAGAAAGACATTGTAAGATTATGAACAAAGGTCAATTATAGGAGCTCTACAATTGTAAAAGCGTGTAATAATTGATGGACATAAAGTCTGCCTCTCATAAGTAGTTCCTATGGTACTATCATCTTAGAAAGTTGGAATAATACTTTTGTCTGAAAAACAAGAAACCATAAGAAGAATAAGCAGCTCCAAGTCTCAAAGGGTATTAAGGGGACCACTAAACCACTAGTTTATTGTCTCTTTTGAAATAAGGGAAGAAATTTGAAGTCCCTTTTTATGGTTTTTTTTATGATGAGGAACCCTAAGAAACAACTTAATTAACCTCCAAATAGCAAGATAAACAACTAAAAGATAAATAATTATCATATACATATTCCAACGTAATCATACCATGTGAAGAAACCAGATCATGGCTATTGTTGAACTAGTGAATATTTGGCCAATGGTTTTAATGATTAATGATTAGCTTATCAAGCCAATCGTGGGTGCTTAGTTGAGTCTATACAAAGAAAAAAAAGGCAGCCACAAGCATACCTCCTCAACAAAAGCACCTAGAGAAGACTTCCAAATTCATTATTTGGGTCCATTTCTAATTGGAAGACTACAATAAAGGTAAAAGCACAAGTTGCATTTCTCTGTCATGATGTCCTGTTCTCAACTAAAAGACCTATGGGTAATGTTCCTGTGAAGTTTAACCCTTTGGATTAAGGATTTGGAACAATCAACCATGAGTAGTACTTGCACAATTTCGACTAACATTATTTGTTCTGTAGGTTTTGCACAATTTTGACTTTTGCTTATCACTCTTAGGATAGTAAAAGTAATCATCGGTTTCCAATTGTCTTGCCATATTTCATGATCCACTAAATTCTTAAACAAAGGATAAATGCACGTGATTGCTAACCTACTTAGTACCTCCATATAAATTTAAAATTGAGAAGCCGAATTGCAACCAGAAGGAATACCGTTCGTAACCCCCACTAAGGAAAAAGAGAAAAATCAAATCCTGATTTTCAATATATAAATAAATTTGATAAACAGAGAAGTTTGTCATTCTATTACATAAATTATATTAGTCATCATAACCAGTTTTGCAACAGTAAAACTTAGTTATTGTCACACAAACATAACTAAAGAGAAAAGACGAAGAAAAAGATGTATCTAAAAACCTCCAGTACTAATGATCATTATAGCACCAACAATTATTGGAATCATCATTAGTTCTACTGCTCTTATTTGTACCACTTATAGCTGTATCTGCAGCATTATTTTTGTCAATACCAGCATCACCATCATCACCATACTGCCACTACTGCTGCTACTACTGCTACTACCACTACTGTTGCTATTACTATTATTTTGGTAATGAAATTTCTAGAGACAGATGAAGACAGAATACGCTCAGCACAGAAGATAAAGGTGGAAGCAGCAAAACCGAGAGTTTGGTAACAAACAATAGATAAACATGGAAGAACAATAATAACAGCACCAATCTGAAATATAAAAGGAAAACCCCAAAAAAGCAACATCAGCACTTTCAATTGTTCCCCAGAGAGAGAGAGGTCTGACCTCCTTCACATCCGCCTCCAAAGAGAACAAGTGAATTGCAGATGAAATTGAGGGAGTGGGAGGCCCTGGGTTGAGGGGCGGCTCCCCTCTGCGTCAGCCTCATGGAAGAGAGGCAACCCATCTGCTGCACCTGCTCGTAAGCCCTCTTCCACGACCACCCACTCTTCCTCTTCTGCTCCCCTTCCGACGATGATGGCGGCGACAAAGACGACGACGATGGCAACGAAGAAGAAGAAGGACAAGAGTTGATGAGCATGCCGTCCACGGCAACGTTGCCCCAATCCCTCCTGCAGATGGACTCCCAGAGCCTGTCGGAGTAGCAGATGTCCCTGAACCTCCTGCACGTCATCCCAAATGCAAGCAGGGAGTCGAGAGGCAGCAGCTGCGATATGTTGATAATCTGGTCCGCATCCAAGAATGATATCCAGCAGCTCTTGCCCATCCCTCTCTCTCTCTCTCTCCAAGTTTCTTTGGTGGGGTGGCTATCAAAGTTTCTAATGGTTTTCACAGAGAGAGAGAGAGAGAGAGGTGAGGATGGCTATCCAAGTTTTAATGATTTTCATATATATATATATATATATATATATAGAGAGAGAGAGAGAGAGAGAGATTGGTGAGGATGGCTATCCGTTTTTAATGCTTTTCATATATATATATATATATATATAGAGAGAGAGAGAGAGAGAGAGAGATGTCTGGAAATGGAGATATTTTGAGAGAGTATTTTGGTGCTTGGTAAGTAAGGAGACTTCCTTTCATTCTCCATAATTCTCTTTCTTATGGCAATTGGTAATGAGACAGCCAGACAGGTGAGGGTGAGCCCCAGCACCCAGGCTTCTTAATGAGTGGGGCTCCCTTGTGTCGGACCCATATCCTAGGACGAGACTTTGAGAGACCTAAGACTTGGAAACCTGTTGTTTGTGATAGGATCCAGATTTAATATACCGATAAGCTTTGATGACTCATGTTGGACCCTATCCCAAAACCATTCCCTACGATTAGGGATGGCAGTGGACTGGGGGACAATGGGGCTCTGCCCCGCCTTGCCCCGTTTGGACCGGGGATGAAGGGCATGAAACGGGGATGAAGGTTAAAATCTATCCCCGTGTGGGGATGGAGACGGAGGTGGACTTACGCTTTCCCTAGCCCCACCCCGTCCCCAATCCTTTAAGGGATGACTATAAATTAAGGGGAAACGGGGCTCCGCATGCCTCGCCCCTGTTTGAACCGGGGATGGAGGCAGGGGTGGAGGTTAAAATCCATCTCCATGCAGGGATGGAGGTTCGGATTTTGAAACAGGGCAGGGGCCGCCCGTGCCCCAATCCACTGCCATCCCTACCTACGATGCAATGCGCCCCCAACATCTGGATCTATGGTTCTGATTTGATGGATGTCGCAAACATGGATCCTCAAAATAATTTGGCGTCTGTTAAAAAACTTATTTTGGATTCAAATCAATGGTATTATGAGAATCAGTACTGAACATTCCTTTTGTAACAGTACAAGGCTTGTGTCCCAAAATGAAGGATATATCATATATGTTAAGCCACAAAGATATCTCCATACAAAGACACGTGACACGAGTTAGAAATAGGACATATGGACAGGATTTTTTTTTTTTTTTTAATCAACAAAAACTATTTGTATGATATTTTAATTGTAAAATGTATTTTTATTAAAATAATATTTAAAATATTAAAAGAATGTGCGTACGTGTCAATGCCTGTGTTGACATGTTGGAGCGTCTGTTCGTATCACCATGGACACACACCCAAAATGGTGACATGGGATATATATGTCGGGCAGATATGTCAAAATCTTGGTGCAGCCATATTGATCCAGTTCAAGGACAACTTAGTTACTTTATACAGAAACAAGAACTAGTACCCCCATGAATCGATTTTGCTATGTTGGGTTGGCATTTGGATCTGAACAAGTGGGTGGTGTAAAAACTTGATCCATAATCCAGTTGGTCGACATATGAATGTCAATATTTGAGATGAAAACGCTGGATGAAATATAAAAACATGTAAGATGATAGAAGTGCCAAAGCTGCCTTGATGCAAGGGGTAAGCCTAGAGAGTTTTTATGCTGCCAAGACAGTGATCATAAGTATGGCATGCAGCGCCAGCGCCGTTAGGTCTATTGATCCTGAGGACAGTTTCTGTGTAAATATTAAAAAAAAAAAATTTGTTAGATGGTGAAAGTTGTTCCTTTAAATAGGAATAAGCTAACAGATAGGACTGTAAAGCCAACTCACTCCATATGATAGAGACGAGGCATAATGATGATGATGAATGTCATTAGCAATTTATTTTATTGATAGAATTTATATGATTGGCAGACCTATTGATGTGATCATTTTGCAAAGACTATTCCCTTTGATAGGTGGACAATTTCTCCACCAACCATCCCCGAATTGACCTCTCCAAACAAGGGTTTTGAGGGGGGGAACTTGAAATGAATTTATATTGTTATGTGTATCCAAATGAAGTGTTAACAGCTCCCAGCACTTCAAGAGGCAAGCCTTCGTCTATATTTCTCAAAATTAGCCTAGAATAGTATTTTTTTTTTTTCGTTTTGAAAGGCAAGCTGGGGTTAGGCGGATGCAGAGGGTGAGGAGGGGCTCGAGCCCCTTGTCAAGTTTTGGAATTTTTCAATATAGCATAGATCCATGATTTTTTTTGTATGATTGAGGGTTTTGATTTAGATTTTTTCAGATTTCATGAATATTTAATTAAGGTTTTAAGGTTTTTGTTCTATTTTTTTTTCCAATTAGCATTAAGCACCCCTTCTAAAGTTTTGAAAATTTTCAACCGAAGTGGAAAAATTTTCAATTAGAATAGATCTATGAATTTTTTTATGATTGTGAGTATTGATTTAGATTTTTTTCAGATTTTATGAGCATTTAATTAGGGTTTTAAGGTTTTTTATACTATTTTTCTTTTCAATTAGCATTAAGCATGAATATATTGATGACTGTTTTATTAGTAATGGTTTTAAGGTTTTACGTAGTTCACCCGCAAAGATGTTTCATCCATGAGCAAAAAACAACACTTCACTATTAACAATGAGATTACTATCATCTTCAGCTCCTCAATTTGATGAGAACCCGAACACCCACAATTACTTTCACCTCCATTTGTGTGATTCGAGAAATCATCATGATGGTAAACAGACACACTTAAAGAGTAATGGGTGCCTGCTAAATGAGTTTTTCAGGTCTTTTTGGTTTTACTTTTAAATTCTGACCGTATAGATGTGATCTATGTTATTGATTTTATAGGGATCAGCTCTTGAAGTTTTTTATTGTGACACATGGGTGGGGTTTTTATAATGTTCAAAAAATCAGTGGTATAAAATCTTTGTAAATTTTTGAGGCTCTAAATATCATTTTTTCAACAAAAACACATGATCGAAGTGTGGATTTCTTGTAAATCGACCATGCCCAACACATTTATGGAGTCCAAACTGTGAAAAAAAACACCAGGAGAGCGAAAAACCCATTTAGCATGTTTCATTTAGCATATACCCATTTCTCTACACTTAAAATACACATTTGAGCTAAAAAGTTTGGATATGTAAAGGTTTATAAAATAAAATTCTATTTTTTTCTTCTACAATGAGAAAAACTCACTTTTAAGGATTAGGACTACCTACCTTTTTCTTTCTAAACTTAATAAGTACCTAAGGACCAAAAAATGCCCCTCAACAATGAGAAAAAGACTACTTAATCTCAAGAGGCACAAGATGGATGAATTTATATTACCTAAGCCAATAATCTCTACTATGACCATAAATCACGCACTTGCCATTGTCAAACCATTAATTTCACCTTACTTTGATGCATGAAAAAATTAAGCTTCACTCTAACTATAACACTCCAAAATCTTAACTCAAAAATTTATATAAAAAATTAAAATTTTAACGATGATTTTGCATTTCGGGTTAAACAACTTTGGGCGGGTCAAAGGTGAATCAATAATGTAAGATTAGAGAATTTATTTATGATCCAATCGTGAATAGTTTATGACAAATCAAACCATTTATATATTATTCATAAAACATGATGAAATAGATGGAAAGGACAAGAGTTGTAATTAAACCAAGTACTTAATATCAAAATAAATATTATAAATAAAATCTTAAGTCTATCCATGGATCCTTTAGAAGTTAGGGTCCATCAATCGCCGCCTTTCATCCTGTCACTCACATTTTGGTATTTCATTCATCACCTAAAATGTTAAATATAGACTGGGTCAAAATAGCGCAGTCTCATAGGTACACATCAAACATATCATAACATTAAAACATACCTCCAAATATAAGATGTCATGGTTTTTCAAATCAAATATTCATGAAAACAGCTACTTATGATAAATATGAAATGTTCACAATATTTGAAAGTAGTGCATCATGTTATTATTTAATAAAATCAAGAGGTATGTTTTCAATATGTTTTAACAATAAGGTCTTTGTTTCTCTTTATTATATTTCTCTTGGGTACTCTTGATAAATCATTGTAACAGTTGATATCACAACAGGTATTTATTATGCAATGTATTTTTTTTTTTTGCCCAAAGTGTATAATTGCTCTCATAAAACATGTCATATGTTACTTGAGGCTGTACCACCTACCCCTCCAAGGTAAATATAAATTTGAATGGGTTACAGGGTTATCTTTATTAAAGGGACTTATCATTTTGAGTGTCTCATACCAATAGGCAATTCATAACTCCATAGCCCAAATGTCCCTCCCAGGTAACAATCACATTATGATTCATTCATATGGACTTAACTCATTCAGTATTGCTTTAGCACATTTAACTCATACGAGCATTTCGCCTGAAAAGACGGATATAACATATTGAGTGTATGTGTATACATACATTATTCATAGTATGGTGCCTCATTCTCCCCTTATGGGTTCATATCAACCTCAAGCTCATATACGAGCAATCACAAGTATATACATGATTTTTTTTATGTCTTACAGTATAGTACAGGTCACATACCATACAATCTGATGTGCTCAAATAGCACTATAAGGGTTCATTAAACCACAGACTAACATATGAGCTATTATTCATACAAATAATACATTATTTTATATGGCATAAAAATGTATATAAGAACATGTCTCTCATATCCATACATGTACCATGAGCTCCACCATGAGCCATAAACAGTTATTGCATGCATATATACATCATATCATGAAGCATTTTAACATTATATATATATATATATATATATATATATATATATATATATATATATATATATATATATATATATATATATATATCACATGCATCGTAACGTGGTCACATGAAACATCACATTCCAATATTCATTGAAATATCAGTATTTGGGTTTTCCAAAATATATTTGTATTTGAAAACCAGCAAGGGTCATAGGAGAAATTAATATAGTCAAAACAATACCTTAATCTCACATCGGGGTATTCCAGATTTCTCGGATGCATATCAAAGAACTCGATCTACATGTGATGGCAGTCCACATAATTGAAGTCCCGCAATTGCACAGTTAAAATATGTCTATTGTGTATTCTAGAATTGTATATGCATCAAAAATATATTTTTAAATAATGTATCGTTCAAGACAGACATAGCTATGTTCGTAACATCTATTATTCACATAGGCATCATTCCAAATGTGAAACATGCATAATTCATGTGTCATGATATTTCATAATTTATGCATCAAGTTTGAGACATGTGTAGAATCATCGAAATTCATGCATACGTACAAATACACATAATGTGCGCATGTGTATTATAGCTCATGTATACATAAATCAGAACATGCCTATTAAATATCATGCATTTATATTTATATGTAAAATATATGTATTTAATAGTTTTACATACCTCACAGCATGTATGAGTATTTTATACATATTTCAAAACGTGAAATTATATCATTATATATATGTGTGTGTGTGTGTGTGTGTGTGTACATATATATTTGTATATACATATTTATGCATTTTCTATATAATCTTTACATAATATATATTTTAATTTTCTATAACTATCATATGATTCTCATAAGACTCCTTACCTCAAAGTCTGTGCAGGTTTACGAAGCAAAAAATCTAAAAAAAATATTCAGAGTGATTTTCCTCCAGAAATGTTTTATGTGGGTCACATTTCTTTGATGGTATGAACACGGGCAAGGCCTAGAGAGTGCCTCGAGTTCCATGTCACAAGTATGCACGCGTGTGATGTCGTATTGCTTAAGTAGGTCTACAAAATGAGATGGTGGCAGTTTGCGAGATACGATCAAAAGAGCAGAGCTCGGCTTGGGTTGAGCTTCGGTTTGGCAGAGGTGGCAGCAAGGTAGGCGAGTCCCAATAAGTAGCTTGGTTCTCAGTGAAGTGGTGGAGCAAGCAGCTTCAGATGGCGTTGGGGTCGCCCAGCAAAACCATCGAACCAAGGTGGTTCAACATCAGCTAAACCGGGTGATTGGGTGTTGCTCAGCTTGGCTGAGAGTGGCTTGGCTGGGTTGAGCCCTATTTAGTTCAGTTGTGAGGGAGCTTGTAGTGGCGATGCTCACTGTCATCCTATTGAAAAACACATAGAGAGGGAGAGGGAGGAGGTGGCAACAATGCTCACTACCCTCCTATCAGAAAATACAGAGAGAGGGAGGAAGGAGGAGGCAACAATACCCGCTTTCTGGCCTCCTGTTGAAAAACACACACACACAGAGAGGAAGCAACAACGATGCAAGTTGCCCTCTTACTGAATAGAGTGAGGGAGAGTCTAAGAGAGTGAGAGAGAGATAATTGAGAGGGGGGGTTGCTTGAGGTTTAAATAGAGGAATGGGAGAGAGAGGACAAGGGTAACATGGGAGGGTAACTCGAGAGAGGGTGACGACATGAAGGGGGGTAAGGGTGGCAATGGGAGAGGGGTCGAGTGATGGAGGTGACATTGGGTTGGGTTGGATCCAACCAATATGGTTTTAAGGGTGAGTGTTGTGACTTGGGTTAGATACACTTGGATCCAACCCATATGGTAGGTGGGGGGTTCGACTTGGATCCAACCTCAACCCATGTGGATTAAGTGAGTGGTTGGTTTTTGGTTTGGGCCCAACCCAAATTCATTTGGGTTGGCCCCTTTTTAGACTGATCCAGTATAAATCTAGAAAAGGGTTTGTTACTTGGATCTCCTATATCCAAACCATATATTTATATGTTTATAAATATTATTTATTTATTTATTTATTTTGAATTTTGTCCATTAAATGGATCTAATTCCAAACCCCATGTGATGTGGAGCATCCTAAAGATCCGAGCTTTGAAGACGAATTGGATCCAAATCCAATTCCAAATATTTGATCCAGGATGTGATCTGTGGTAGATCCAATCATGCAGGACCATCTGGGTCTAATTGGATCTTCATGTATCCATATCCGTTTTGAATATCATGTTCCAATTTCTAGGATATTTTGTTTTCTCAGAAATTGTATTTCTATGTTTGATTCTATTTTGTATGTCTGGAATCATTTATGCTTTTTTTATGTATTTTATTTTATGTAATTTTTATTTTTATTTTTAGGTGTCGGATTCTACGGATCCAGATAGTTTTAGTGCCTTGTAGGATTATTTTGCGACACTAGAGGGTGTATGGGGTACTCAGGGTAGTTTTCTTTTTTTTCGATAAAAAAAAAAAAAACAATACCGTGAACGGTTTTTGGAGCAAAAATATCATTTGGAACTTGAATCTTATCCAAGATCCAATTCAACCCAAACCCTAATTGGCACCACTTTGGGTTGGACACATATAACCTCTTTTTGAATCAGTTTGACCGTAGGAGGTCAAAAGGAGTTGTTAGAGAAGCAATGATAGTCATTTTTGAAAGGAGCCCATGCATTAAGCAAGTGGGCGGCGACTTGGGCAAGTCCACCTCCCTTTGTGCATGATTGGAGCAAGTCGGTGGCACCATTATGACACCTTTTTGAGGGCTCAAGAGCCTCATGGTGGTCGATCATGGGCTGGTGGCTTTTGTTTTGAGAAAAAAAAAGAATTCGAAAATGGAGTGGAGAAGAGAGGTTTGAAGGTTGACGACAATCTCAATATTTTGGTTGTATCTCCCTAAATACTAGTCTAAATTGTATGATCTTTAGCTCTTTGGAAAGCTAAGATCTTGCTCTACAAGTTTGGTTTTTACCACTTGGCTTGATTCGGCTCAGTTAAGCCAGTAAAGTCCATGAGAATTTGCCTACTGACGGCATCCATGATTTTTGTGAGGAGAGTGGGCTTTTGAGAAGTCATTCTTGTGGTGGTTGTGACAACATTGGTTCGTGGTTACTGACCTTCAAGGTGTTTATTCAAAACTGTCTGTGGTTCAATATTGGCCTTGGTTGCTTCCCACCAACGGCCATTGTCATCTTCAAGCCGGATATTCGTTGGTTCATCATTCTTGCTTGTTGTTAATTTTCTTGCATGAGTCTTGTTACTTAATACATTTGCTTGTAAGTGTGACCAGTTTATTATGGATTTCGAATGCATGACTAGGAAGAATTTATGTTAAAAACTTGGTTGCTTTAAAATATTTCCTGGATTGTTACCTGCGTTTGGAATTCGTTTGCTAAGAGAGAAACTCGTGGAACGCTGACTTGGGTTGTTAGAGACTTCCCCAAAGAAGCGATCATATCGACCTGGATATGGATCCGTTTTGAATGTTCTTTAGCTTCCCAAAAAACTAAGACGATTGTCTCCAACTTTATAGTGGAACCCATCTCGTGATTTGTCTGTTTGCTCCCTTGAAATTTGTTGTCAAGGTGTCGAACTAACGAAAGTCCATTGTTACATTCTTGTTACAGAACTATTCTAGTAGTGTTCAGTATATTTTTGTTATTTGGAAATTCCCTGCATGAAATTTCATTTTTTTTGTGAAAAGCTAGAATCTAGATCTACATCTTTTATATTTTGAGTTTTAATTGAATCGTTATCTTTGTTCATCAAAAATATCAATCTCTCTGTTGTTGTCATATATTTGAAGTGTTAATATCTCATATCATTTCATAAATTCAAAATTTCGTAGAGGATTGTAGACAACTCAAAAAATTCTGACTCTTAATGTTTTGAAAAGGTTTGAATCTGACCTTCGTTTTGTTAGTTGCGAGTTTTTACAAACTCTAACGTTTGAGCGGTCGAAAATCCCTTCAAATAGTTTGTTCATGGAATTTGATAGTTTGTCTTAGACTTGTTTATTAGTCCCGCTTCGGAGTCTGTGAAACGGACATTTCTGGTCCAAATCTGGTGTTTTTAGATTCATTGGAAAGTTGTGCGAGTCGTGCACAACTTTTATTTGGACCACCTCTATCGAAACAGAGCGCACAGGTCCCGAAAATCTGTTGTCCAGAGTTCTGTTCAGACTCTGTATCGTATAAGCTTCTGCGTGCATTTGGATCCTAGATCATGGATCGGTGTGTACCGAGTCCACACTGTACCATTGCATCACCATGGGTTTATCACTTTTTACCACCCCTAAGTCCAAACTTGATTGGGATTAAATCCACCTAATGGAACCCAATCATGTGGATTGATCAATATGGATCTTCTCCTAGATCCAAATCTGAAATCAATTATTTTTAACTTGGGTTGGGTCCAATCAAATGGATCTGAATCTCTATCATATTGGTTTATTAATTCGGATCTCTCCCTAGATTCAAACCAAATAATTTTAAGATCCAGTTGGATTCTATGTGTTTCGATCAAATATTTTGAACTGGATTTCATGTGGGTTGATCCTCTTGGATCTTCTATCGAGATCCGAACCCAAATACATTTTGAAAACCTCATAAGTCTTAATTAAATGTTAAATAACTTATATAATTTAAAATCTAGATATCAATGTAAAGCACAATATTGTGAATACTTTACTCAAGTAAAAAGCAATTTCAGTAGAATATGTGAAATCTTGCCAAAATTTGGCAAATCTACTTACGAAAGGCTTTTTACAAAAAGTCATTAAAAATGCATCTAAGCAAATGAGATTAAAACATACTAAAAATTAGCCATGACTAGGTCAAAGTCATGAAAAAAACAAATTTACCCATGTAATATGTTGGTATATTTTAAGGGTAGAAAATTAATTTTCAATTAACACATTAGGTGAAAGGAGGTATGTGTATGCATGAGTTGATATGATATTGAATATAAGACGTTATATGTCACATAAAAAAGTATATCATCAAGCATATCGTATTTCAAAATTAATTCATGGCTTCATTTTATTCACCTAATAGTTTTTTGAAAACTATTGTTATGCTTTCATCTCTTGAGCTTTCTCTATTGTAGATCTTATTACGAATGGCACCAACCAAACCCATGTTTAAGGATACATATTTGTAATATTCTTCTAGTGATAAATATTGATATTTTTGACAATATTATGTTTTAGGTACACATCTCAAGGTTGGGCACAATAACATGGTAAAATATAATATTCTATATCATTGGTACTTCAAGTTTACAGATTCTCAAAAATGGTTGAAAAATGTTTAATTGTTACTGTCCCAAACCAAGCTCTCGGAATGGGGCATGTACACAGAGTGAAAAATACATAGAGTGTAGAAATGTGTAGTATGTCTTGGGTTGATCGGTGATGTGTGGTGGTAGCATGATATGCGATAGACAATGGCATCGTCGTTGGTGTGTCATGTTTATGCAAATTTACGCAGCTGAAGTATGGTTGACCGAACAAGGAAGCAAGTAGTTAGTTGGGTGGTATGGGTCATCTTGTCGATAGTACGCAAAGATGTAAGGTTGTTGTTCAATTGCATAAGAAAACATAAATAAGTCAAAGATTTCTGCCAGTTGTGCGTCAGGCTCACAGGTAGAGCGTGACATTTAACTTGTGCATGTAGAGAATGAACGTTAGATTTGGCTGGATGGATTTTCACCTTTGAATATGAGAGACTTAATTGAATTTTTATGTTCTCTCCCAAGATTGTGGGTTAGTAGAGTTCTCATCTTGAGCAGAATGCTTGTTGTTTTGGTTATTTGAGATTGACAGTTCTTCTGTAGATTGTGTGTGAAGAAAAAATCATTGTCCGTAGCATGTTGGTTTGATTCCTGCAAGACCGTGTTTGTTGGGTCGAGATGAGAGTTGGAGCATGCTGGCTCCAGATGTGAGTTACAGCGTTGTATCGTGAGTTGCCCCTTGTGTTGATGAGTGACCAAGAAGATACTTTGAAGGACCGCTTTGGGGTGATACGCAAGTAGGCATCCCCACTTGAGAACTAAGTTGGACTAATTACTTTAAATGTGTCAGAATAATTCTATTGTATTCATTTCAAAATTTTAGAAATTTATGGATATTATATTAATATTATTTATTTATTTATTTATTTATTTTGAATTGAGTCTGTTAAATGGATCAAATTCCAAACCCCATAGGTTTATCACTTTGGACCTCCCCTACAACCAAACTTGATTTGGATTGCATCCACTTAATACATCCAAATTTCAATCTTGTGAATTGATCAATCTGGATTCCTTTCTATAACCAAATCTGAATTTAATTATTTTTAACTTAGGTTTGGTCCAATCAAATGGATCAAAATCCCTATCATATTGGTTTATTAATTTGGATCTCTCTCTAGATCCAAACCAAATAATTTTAAGATCCAATAGATCCTATGTGTTCCAATCAAATATTTTGAGCTGGATTTCATGTGGGTTGATCCTCTTGGATCTCCCGTCGAGATCCAAAGCCAAATACGTTTTAAAAACTCATAAATTTTAATTAAATGTCAAATGACTTAATTAAATCCCAAAATATTATCGATAAATAATTGACAATTTAATCGATAATTAATTTGTCAACAGATTATAATTAATTATGCTAAATGTGACAGAATAGAATAATTCCACTTTATTCATTTCGAAATTTCAGAAATTTCCGGGTATTACACTAACTTCTCCATTTGAGCCACCTTGGTTAGCATATCTTATTCTACCATTGGATACCTGAATTTGCTTATCTGTGAAGTTTTGCATGCATGGTTCTAACATTTAATGCCTTTACTTTTTCATCTTCAGCTATTTCACTAATGTAATAATATTAAACCGCAATATGTTTTGTTCTCTCATGCTAAACGGAGTTTTTAGCTAAACATGTTGAATTCATATTATCGTAAAATAAAATTATGAGTTTAAAATGCAAGTCAGTTCTGCTAAGGTTGATACCATGTAATCAACCTTGGTAGTAGATAATGCTATCACTATTTGAAACTTCAACATCTAACTAATTCGGGTGTATCTGCAGTTTTTAGAGGTGGGCCAAGTAAGGCAGGGTAGTCGTGGGGCCCCACTCCGGGTTTTCCTTGCTTCGGCGATGGTTATCGTTAAAAAAATGGCATCTAACTAATTGGACTATCATTCCTATAATGTAATACACAACCCATAGTTAACCTTATTTTGTCAAAATCATCACTAAAGTTTGCATTCACATAACCATAAAAATGAATTAGAACCTTTGTTATATATCATATAGTATAAACATTCAGACCTAATAATTATTGAAGTACCCATTAAACCAGCTTCAAATTATTTTTTCTGGAATTTGCTATATATTGGCTTAGAACACCAACCATATATTCCTCATTTAGATGACAGGAAGCAAAACTTGGTTTTGAGAAACATAGGGGTCAACCCTCACGTTTTACTAAAAACTCAAGCTTAGAACACCAACCAATGTTGCATTCAAAAACCGAAGTTTGTGTTTTTGCCTGTTTGGCTGACAAAAAAACTTGGTTTTCCAAGCTTATTAATAGAAAAACATTTTTAAAAAGTAGAGGTGAGCCATGTTCTTTCATCTGCCAACTGGATAATGGTCCAGCTGGCACTGTGTCAGCCTAGCCATTTTTACTAGTAAATAGCTGGAAAATGGTCAAAAATCAAAATATAACAAAAATTAATGAAAAAGATGGCTATTATCAAGCTATCTATTGGCCAAAAACTGTCTGGACTAGCACCAACCGGCATGCTTTTTCTTTACTTCAATGCCTTGCTTCTTTTTCCTTGAGCTTGATTCTGTTCTCAAATTGTTTCCAAGCTAATAATATTTTTTCGTGTGACCTTTTTTGTTATAAATGGAACATACATTTTTGTTATACTAGCCTTTTTTTTACTTTGATTGAATTTGGATTTGCTTCTTTGAATTGCATTTTGAGACCTTTGTCATTGTTTCCTTGGCAATGCATATTGAAAAGCACCCCCTTGGACAAACCCAGTTGAATTATTGATTAGATTTTCTTAACTAATTATCATATCGTGCTACCATCAAATTTCTCTGCCTTAAACTTGTGGATACCTTCTCTCAAGTAAATCAACAAGTACTTTGTTCTAGTACCAATTGTTATGGCCTAACCACTCCTAATTCAATCACTTGAATCGATTTTGATGACACTAGATTGATTTAAGGAATCTATAAGAATAACCCAAGTGTACATAAGTAGTATTAAAGAAGTTGTGTATAAAAAAAAAGATAGCTTAAAGGACAGTATGGAGACTTTTTCCCATAACACAGCACGAGGACTTTACATGGTTTACTTGCAATGGAGTTACATCCTCAAGTAACACCAACAAGCAACCCATTAGCAACAATGAGATTACAAGTGATTACAAGAACAAGGATCAACAATCTTACCTCCCTAATATGACCAGAACCCCAACACTCACAACCAAATCCATAACAACAAGAAACAACCACACTTTCACCTCTATATACACAATATGAGAAAGCACTGTGATGCTAAACACACCCCAAAAAAATGCTTTTGGGCCCTAGGGTTTAGATGTAAGAATGTTTATAAGAACAAAAATCATTTTTCTTCTCTTTTTTATAATGAGAAAAACTCACCCCTAAGCATTAGGATGACTCATCTTTTCTCTCTAATATTAATAAATACTCATTAACCAAAATTTCCCTTAACAATAAAGAAAAAGACCCATTGACAAAAGACTAGGTGTGTAACTAGGTCGGGTATACCCGACCCGACCTAATGTCCCAAACAGATTATAACATACCCGAAAATATATTGGCGGACTTGTGGGTTTGGGTTGGGTCCAAAATATAGACTCGTAGTGAAAATGGGTCAGGTCTTGGGTATTGTAAATGAAAACATGAACCCGAATTAATGGACCCAACTCGATTATGTACCCAAACCAAAATGGTTCTCCAGATTTTAAAACCGAACCGACCCAAACTGGACATAATTATGTACCTGAACCCATACCCGACACAACTATATACATGAACCAACCCATGCCCGAACATGCTTTAACCCGATCCATCTGAAAGTTTCTAATTAGTAAATATTATATAAACATTTAAAGATGTTGATAAACTTAAAATTAATATGCATTGCATTTTAGTAATCTAAATTTTAATTAATTTTTGCATATACTTCCTATTGCCCTTTTATTTTGAAAATTGTTGACTGAAGTGAATCCCACAATAATAGTTGAGAACTCGTTGAATTTGATATATTTTGAATATGATATATTATTGTTTTATTTTTTCTTCAATTTAAAATGTTTGGGGTGTGGATGTATTCTTTTTATATTCAGATTTTAACATTACTTAAAATATTTATTCTGCTTCTATTTTGTTAGCATGTAATCTTCTTAATAAACAGTTGTTTCATTAATTTACATATTTATATTGACAGGTAATTAGGTCTAGAATGTCCATCATATCGAGAGTTAAGCTAAAACCCTAACCCATTAAGACCCAAACTGCTAATGCCCAAACCCATTAACCTGTTGAGAAACTCGGTTTTGATGTCACATAATATGATACACTGTCTCATTTGATTTTATAAGATATGATAATATGTTCTCTTGAAATAATGTTATATTATGACTGAATATGTTTTGCCATAAATCTAACGAGTATTTGATGCAAGGATATCTCACCCAATAAGGATGGAGACTCACTGTTCAAGTACAACTATGGTGCAATCATACTCCTTGAAGAAAAAGCTTGATGAGCCATGCTTTCCTAAAGTTCAAATGAAGAGATCGGCTACCTCAAGATGAAGACTTTTTTCTTCTTTAGAGTCATTTGTAACAGAACCTTCAGGAACTTGCATATTGCATATTACATACTCATTCATAAACACTATATCATAAAAGTATATGATAGTTTCAAAAAGCTTCTTTTTGAAAACTAATAATTGTACCTTCTTACAACCTTTCATGAAAAAAATATTTTGTCATATAATAATTGTACCTTATACTATATACAAGACAACATAAAAAAAATAAAAAAAGAATGTAGGAAAAAGACAAAAACATAACATCGACTACATGGAGAAAACAAATATAATATGTTTTTGAAAAGACTTTAGTTTCCCTCTTTAAAGAAATATTTTTTTTATAAGAAGAAGACAAAAACATAAAATCGACTACATAAGAAAAACAAATAAAATATGTTTTTGAAAAGACTTTAGTTATCTTCTTTAATGAAATGTTTCTTAATACAAGAAGAAGACAAAAACATAAATCGGCTACACAAAAGAAAAACAAATAAAATATGTTTTTGAAAGGACTCTAGTTACTTTTTCTCATAACCATAGAATGTCGACTTACTTGAAGTCATCATTCTCTTTACAAAGCATTAAATGCCTTCTGTAACAAATCCTTGTTAATATCCTTCTCAAAGAATGTCGACCTTCTTTTGGTCCTCATTCTCTCTGGAGACTTTGAAATACACAACATAAAGAAAACACTTGACATGACTATGTACAAATAAATATCTCAAAGCACTCATAGTACTTACACTCATTTAAAGTAAAGAAGTACTAATGTACCTCAAATCATTAATTAGAATAAAGACAAAACTACAACCCAACGTTCAATGTACTATTGTAAGAAATAGACTTTTTACATAAAATATGTATTACATAAAATATTACAATGACTAGTGTACCCTCTATTTCACCTTTATGGAAAAAGGCATTCTCGAACTTCTCTAAAAGATGTTTTTGAAATGACCTAACATTTCACATTTCAAAAAGTTACAATTCCAAAATGTAACGACTACTTTTTATAAGCTATATAAACACACACAAATAAACTATTCAAACAAGGGGAATGGAATAGACGTGTGAGCTTACAAAGAGAAAAATTTCTATTCGTGATTTGAAAAGAGAGCCTTGAAAAAGAAAGAGAAAAAGAAAAAGAAAGAAAAGAGAAAAAGTCAAGTCCAGCTCTTTGACAAAGAGTATCCTCTGAGTGACAAACAGAACATTCTTAGAATCCTTCATTCGTGCATTCATATCATTCTGAAGGTTCTATAGGAAGTATTGTAACTCTGTTATTCACTGTATTCCTTCTTTGTTTAAAGAAGTAGATCTCTGTGAAAGAGGGTGTTGCCCTTCTCTGTTGAGAGAAGAAGACCTCTTGGGAAGAGGGTGTGCCCCTTCTCTGTTGAGAGAAGAAGACCTCTTGGGAAGAGGGTGTTGTACTATTTATCCGGTGACTCGGATGTTATAGTGGAAATCTCAAGTGGTTTGCTTGGGGACAGGATGTAGGTCTGGATACTGACCGAACCAGTATAACTTCTGTGTTTTATGTGTTGTGCCTTATTGCTTAATTATTTTTATTTTATCGATCATAATCATATTTCACTATTCACCCCCCCTCTAGTGGAATTTCATTTGGTATCAGAGCAGGTTTGCTGGTTTCGACGTAACAAGTCTTCCAGCACAAATGGCATCTACCTCTTATGCTCGTGATATTGAAGGTCAACACGCATCTCGTCCTTCTTTCTTCAATGGATCCAACTATGGATATTGGAAGTGCAGAATGGCTATCTTTCTCAAATCCATAGACTTTGTTGTATGGAAAATTGTTGAGCATCCATACACATCTCCATCCGCAGACTATAACTTATGGTCTGATGAAGAAAAGAAAATGGCAAACCTAAATGCAAAGGCTATGAATGCCTTATATTGTGCCATTGATCAGAATGAATTCAACAGAATATCTATATGTGAATCTGCATATGACATTTGGCATTCTTTGGAGGTTATTCATGAAGGAACCAACAAAGTAAAAGAAGCCAAAATATCATCTCTTGTTAGAAAATATGAGTTGTTCAAAATGAACAAAGATGAACCCATCACAGAGATGTTTACCAGATTCACCAACATCACCAATGATCTGAAATCTCTGGGTGTAACATATTCTCAGACTGAAAAGGTGAAGAAAATCTTGAGATCTCTCACAACTGATTGGGAGAAAAAGACTACTGCTATTGAAGAAGCTCAAGATTTATCTAAACTTACATTGGACGACTTAATAGGCAATCTTATGGCCTATGAAGTCCACATGAAAGAAAGAAGGGAAGAAGAGCAACCAGTAAAGAAAACTCTAGCTTTCCCAGCCCTATCTGAGAATGAAGACTCAGATAAAGAATCAGAAATTGCGCTACTTACCAGAAAATTCCAGCGCTTCATGAGAAGGAACCGGCTTCCAAACAGGCACAAGGAAAGAAAAGATCTTAAAGAAGATCCCATGTGCTTTCAGTGTAATAAGCCAGGCCACTTAAAACGTGACTGTCCCCTTCTCAAAAGAAAGTCCAAAACTGAGGAACCAAAGAAGAGGTTCTTCAAGAAAAAGGCTCTGCATGATCAATGGGATGATTCAGAACCATCTACTAGTGAAGTGTCAAGTGATGATGAAGCCAAAACTGCAAATATGTGCTTCATGGCAAACGAAAGTTCGGTAAGTGAAATCTCTGATTTTTCCTTTGAAGAACTTCTAGATGCTTTTCAAGAACTATTTGAAGAATCTAGAAAATTGAGTTTCAAAAATAAAGTTTTAAAATCTGAAAATTTAAAGCTTTCTCAAGAGAATGAAAAACTCAACAGTGAAAATTCTGAGTTGAAAAAGAAAAATCTTATGCTTATATCTGAAATTTCTTCTACTAGCTCCAAAACTAAAAATATGCAAGTAGAAATTTCAGAGCTAAAAAGTAAAACTGAGAACCTCATGAAAACGGTTTTCAAGTTTACTAAAGGTAAAGAGAACTTGGATAAACTCTTATCCTCTCAGAAGGTCTCTTTTTACAAGAATGGTATTGGCTATTCTCATTTCAAAAAACCTTCTTGTATAAATCAAAAGACCACGTTTGTGAAAAGTTCATCTGAACCAAATAAGGAGTATTATAATGATAATCTTTTTAACTCCTCTAAAGAGATAGACAAACCCAAATCCAAATGGATATGGGTTCCAAAGTCTAACAAAAAAGGACCCGATTGGGTACCAAAAAGGAGATTTACTTAATGTTTTGCAGGCTCCAAAGAAGAAGAACAGATGGATACTAGATAGTGGATGTTCAAAGCACATGACAGGACATCCAGACCTTTTTGCTGTTCTTCATCATAAAGAAGGAGGAACCGTCACCTTTGGAGATAACAACAAAGGTTTGATAATTGGTATTGGAAATATTGGTAACATAGACAAACCTCTTATCAAAGACGTTCTCCTTGTTAAAGGCTTAAAACATAACCTACTAAGTATCAGTCAAATATGTGACACAGGTTATAATGTTAGCTTTAATCATGATGCGTGCCTCATAGCTGACACCAATGAAAACATCATCTTAAAAGGTATAAGAAAGAATAATATATATGAACTATAACTAGAAAACATCACAGAACATTGCCTCATAGCTAATAATGACACTCAACATCTATGGCACATGAGAATGGGCCATGTCAATTCTAAATACATGTCTAAACTAGCTAAAGATAAGTTAGTACGTGGGTTACCCAACATATTTTTTAAAAAGGATTATTTTTGTGATGCATGTCAATTAGGAAAATTGTCAAAATCTTCTTTTAAATCAAAAAATGTCATTTCAAGTAAAAGACCTTTAGAGCTTCTCCACCTGGACCTTTTTGGTCCTTCTAGGGTAGCTAGCCTTAATCATAATAGATATGCTTTTGTCATTGTAGATGATTACTCAAGATTTACTTGGGTAATATTTTTGAAAAATAAAAGTGACACGTTTTGTCAGTTTGAAATCTTATGTAAAAAATTACAAAACGAAAAATCGTGTTCTATTGTTAAAATTCGTAGTGACCATGGAGGAGAATTTGAAAATGAACTCTTTGAAAATTTTTGTAACTTGCATGGTATTTCTCATAACTTTGCCTTTCCTAGAGCTGCACCTCAAAATGGTGTAGTAGAAAGAAAGAATAGAACCCTTCAGGAATCTGCCAGGACTATGCTCCAACACAATAATCTTGCAAAATCTTTTTGGGCAGAAGCTGTTAATATTGCATGCTACATAACAAATAGAGTTCTCATTAGACCCTTATTAAATAAAACTCCCTATGAACTATTCTATGACAGAACTCCAAGAATAGACTATTTCAAAGTCTTTGGATGTAAATGCTTTATCCTAAACACAAAAGATAGCCTGGATAAGTTTGATGCTAAATCTGTTGAAGGCATATTCTTAGGATATTCAAGTCATAGTAAAGCATACAGAGTTTTCAATAAGAGTCATAATACTATTGAAGAATCTATGCATGTTAGTTTTTGTGAATCTATTGATCAATCTGTTCATATACAAACTAATGATGATGATGTTGAAAGTACAGATTTATTTTTAGATAACACAGCTAAGTCTAATGAAGATGATCATCAAAGAATCTTTGTCGATATCAAAGATCATCCTCAAAAGCAGATTTTGGGAGAACTAACAAAGGGGGTTCAAACTAGAGCTCAGCTAGAACGAATTGCAAACATAGCATTCATTTCTCAACTTGAACCAAAGAAGATTGATGAAGCCATCATTGATGAGTTCTGGATGCTAGCCATGACTGAAGAACTGAATCAATTCCAAAGAAATGACGTTTGGAACCTTGTACCTAGACCAAAGGATCATCCAATCATTGGGACAAGATGGATCTTCAGAAACAAGCTAGACGAAACAGGTAATGTTATAAGAAACAAGGCCAGACTAGTAGCTCAAGGATACAACCAGGAGGAAGGTATTGATTTTGATGAAACATTTGCTCCTGTTGCTAGACTTGAATCTATTAGAATGCTCTTAGCATATGCAAGCTATATGGATTTCAAGTTATTTCAAATGGATGTTAAAAGTGCTTTCTTAAATGGATTTATAAATGAAGAAGTCTATGTAAAACAACCTCCAGGATTTGAAAATGAACAATACCCAGATCATGTTTTTAAACTCAAACGTGCTTTATATGGTTTAAAACAAGCACCTCGTGCTTGGTATGATAGGCTTAAAACTTTTTTATTAAAAACTGGTTTTTCTGTTGGCAAAGCAGATTCTACACTATTTGTCAAAGTAGTGAATAATCATACCCTAATTGTTCAAATTTATGTCGACGACATCATCTTTGGATTTTCTAACAGCACTCTCTGTGAAGATTTTTCTAAGTCCATGCAGAAGGAATTCGAAATGAGTATGATGGGAGAACTCACCTACTTTCTTGGACTGCATATTAAGCAAACCAAGGATGGAGTTTTCATCAATCAATCTAAATATGCTCGTGAACTTCTGAAGAGGTTCAACATGAACTCAGCTGCTTCAAAATCTACTCCTATGAGCACTACTACTGTGTTGGATAAAGATGAAGATGGTAAGTCTGTTGATACAAAGGTATATCGAGGTATGATAGGATCACTTCTTTATTTAACTGCTAGCCGTCCAGATATAATGTTTAGTGTTTGCTTGTGTGCTAGATTTCAGTCAAATCCAAAAGAATCACATCTTAAAGCTGTAAAAAGAATAATGAGATATGTAAAAGACACAGTTGATTTTGGATTATTCTATTCAAAATCCTCTACATTTGATCTAATCTCATACAGCGATGCTGACTTTGCTGGAAGTAAATCTGACAGAAAAAGCACAAGTGGAACATGTCACATGCTAGGGCACTCACTAGTATCATGGTTCAGTAAGAAACAAAACTGTGTATCCTTATCAACTACTGAAGTCGAATACATTGCTGTTAGCCTAGCCTGTACACAAGTCATCTGGATGAAACAAACTTTAAAAGATTTTGGTTTAAATTTTGAAAATACAACTATTTTCTGTGATAATACTAGTGTTATAAACCTATCTAAGAATCCTATTTTACACTCACGAACTAAGCACATTCAAATCAGACACCACTTCTTAAGAGAACAAGTCTTAAACAACATAATTAAATTAGAATTCATACCCACTAATCAACAGTTAGCAGACATATTCACTAAACCATTAAAACATGAAGACTTCACACGAATTAGAAGAGAACTAGGAATATGCAAACTAAGTGACTTATAAATTAATCACACTTATTGTAATACCTCTTATAAGTTTTGGTTTAAATTTTAAAATTGCTTTCCTTCTTATCGTTTTTTGTTAGTCAAACTAAGTTTCCATATTCACGTATTCTTATAAGACACATTCTTTATGTCATTCAACTTGTCATCTTTCAAGTACACATCCATTATAACTCCTTGTCCTATCTCCTTTCTCTCATATCCATAAAAACTAATTATATTAAAAGTCATCATAACAATGTTCACATCACTCAACTCCTTTATTATCTTTGTCCTTTTATAAAAACTTTTCTTACGATAAATTGTTCTACTTAGTTTATGAGAACTCATACTCTTTATTAGTTAAAATCGAATGACTATTTGGTTCCTTTAAAAGATCTAGTTGCTATATTCTCACGTAAATTGTTTTTTTACTATATCATATGTTATATCATAGCCCGACAAACTATCTATTATCATCTCTTTCGTATACAAATTAAGCCTCCATTCTTGTCAACTCTTGTTTAAAACTTAACCTTGTCGAGTTTCTTTAAGAATATAAACAATAATTCATATCAATCATAACTTTATGTCTTTCATCAATCATTTTTTATTACTTCTTTATCCTTCACAAAAATCCATATATGTCATCTCACTTCTCTCTATGACAACTCACATTTATTACTCTTCATTCATAAATATTTCTTTGTCTCCTCATTTCATCTCTCGAATACATTTTTTTATACATTTTTGAATCCAACTCCTCCATGTCTATTCTTATTTCAATTCTTATATATTTTTAACTCTTTCTCCTTTTTGTCTCATCATCTCTCTTACCACTAGTCAAAGTCAAAATGTGTCCTTCTCATATCCACGTATACTCATAAAAATTACAAATATTAATCATGAAACATTTTTTTAAAGGCACTCTTTTCTTTAAAATGTCATATCTTTCAAAGTACACATCACATGATCACCCTATGACCTTTCTTTCCATCCGTGACCTTGTCTCTCTCTTATTGTATATCTCTCTAAAATCGAGAATCATTATAGTCTTGTCTCCAAGCAAACCTTTATTCTAACTCTACTTTATGTCATATCTAAATCAAGTAAATATTGTCCTTTATCACCTTTCACTCTTCTCTACATATCCATATCATCTTTTTATGTATTTAACTCTCCATTCACGAATTTAGAATCCCTCCACATAGAGTAACAAGTTGTTTGTTTTATTAGGCCATTATTTTCAAGATCAATCACTTTTTTTTTATTCAACATGACACCCCATACTCTATTAATGGTTTCTCTCACTAGTCGATAAACTCACCCATAGTAAAATCTATATATTTCAATATTATGTCCTCCTCAATCTAATATAATACACTATCCTCAAACATTGATTTGATTTGTCATTCACAAGTCTCTTAACTTACTCCTCACGGATTTCCTTATTTAGCTAAAATCTAAAAATCACTCTCTTCCAATGTCATTCATTTCATATCAACAATTATTTTCTTCTTTCTATTTAATCAAATTGGTTCATCTCTTACCATTCCATTCAAACTTTTTTATCCTTATACACACTTTCTCTCGGTTCAAACTCCCATTCTCAAATACTTCCAAGTACCACTTCACAACGAAGTCATTCTCTGTCCCTCTCAAGTCCTCGATGGTACCACCTTCAATCTAAGGTCCCTGCACATGCCCGGCTCTGATGAAGCAGATCCAATGTCCTCCTTTAATTACTTTTCTGCTATGATGGATATCGAGCAAACTCAGGATCGAATCCTTCGTAATCAAGCCCTGTTGCAGTAGACTCGCAAGCGGAATCGTGCCAACCGACCACCTTCACCTTCTCCACCTTCGAGATAGACTCATTTTTTTTATCTGTAATAACTTTTAAATTACTTTTATATTTGGTCTGTAATAACTTTCTTACTCTGATCCCTCCTTTTTGTCCATGACAAAGGGGGAGAAAACCTGTCTCCATTATTGGAGAAATATTCTCTTTAAACATTATTTCAAACTTTTTATCATATTATTATTTCTATGCATAATGTCTTTTTGACAGGGGGAGCATATTTTGTCATCATCAAAAAGGGGAAGAATGTTGAGAAACTCGGTTTTGATGTCACATAATATGATACACTGTCTCATTTGATTTTATAAGATATGATAATATGTTCTCTTGAAATAATGTTATATTATGACTGAATATGTTTTGCCATAAATCTAACGAGTATTTGATGCAAGGATATCTCACCCAATAAGGATGGAGACTCCCTGTTCAAGTACAACTATGGTGCAATCATACTCCTTGAAGAAAAAGCTTGATGAGCCATGCTTTCCTAAAGTTCAAATGAAGAGATCGGCTACCTCAAGATGAAGACTTTTTTCTTCTTTAGAGTCATTTGTAACAGAACCTTCAGGAACTTGCATATTGCATATTACATACTCATTCATAAACACTATATCATAAAAGTATACGATAGTTTCAAAAAGCTCCTTTTTGAAAACTAATAATTGTACCTTCTTACAACCTTTCATGAAAAAGATATTTTGTCATATAATAATTGTACCTTATACTATATACAAGACAACATAAAAAAAAATAAAAAATGAATGTAGGAAAAAGACAAAAACATAACATCGACTACATGGAGAAAACAAATATAATATGTTTTTGAAAAGACTTTAGTTTCCCTCTTTAAAGAAATATTTTTTTTATAAGAAGAAGACAAAAACATAAAATCGATTACATAAGAAAAACAAATAAAATATGTTTTTGAAAAGACTTTAGTTATCTTCTTTAATGAAATGTTTCTTAATACAAGAAGAAGACAAAAACATAAATCGGCTACACAAAATAAAAACAAATAAATATATGTTTTTGAAAGGACTCTAGTTACTTTTTCTCATAACCATAGAATGTCGACTTACTTGAAGTCATCATTCTCTTTACAAAGCATTAAATGCCTTTTGTAACAAATCCTTGTTAATATCCTTCTCAAAGAATGTCGACCTTCTTTTGGTCCTCATTCTCTCTGGAGACTTTGAAATACACAACATAAAGAAAACACTTGACATGACTATGTACAAATAAATATCTCAAAGCACTCATAGTACTTACACTCATTTAAAGTAAAGAAGTACTAATGTACCTCAAATCATTAATTAGAATAAAGACAAAACTACAACCCAACGTTCAATGTACTATTGTAAGAAATAGACTTTTTACATAAAATATGTATTACCTAAAATATTACAATGACTAGTGTACCCTCTATTTCACCTTTATGGAAAAAGGCATTCTCGAACTTCTCTAAAAGATGTTTTTGAAATGACCTAACATTTCACATTTCAAAAAGTTACAATTCCAAAATGTAACGACTACTTTTTATAAGCTATATAAACACACACAAATAAACTATTCAAACAAGGGGAATGGAATAGACGTGTGAGCTTACAAAGAGAAAAATTTCTATTCGTGATTTAAAAAGAGAGCCTTGAAAAAGAAAGAGAAAAAGAAAAGAGAAAGAAAAGAGAAAAAGTCAAGTCCAACTCTTTGACAAAGAGTATCCTCTGAGTGACAAACAGAACATTCTTAGAATCCTTCATTCGTGCATTTATATCATTCTGAAGGTTCTATAGGAAGTATTGTAACTCTGTTATTCACTGTATTCCTTCTTTGTTTAAAGAAGTAGACCTCTGTGAAAGAGGGTGTTGCCCTTCTCTGTTGAGAGAAGAAGACCTCTTGGGAAGAGGGTGTGCCCCTTCTCTGTTAAGAGAAGAAGACCTCTTGGGAATAGGGTGTTGTACTATTTATCCGGTGACTCGGATGTTATAGTGGAAATCTCAAGTGGTTTGCTTGGGACTGGATGTAGGTCTGGATACTGACCGAACCAGTATAACTTCTGTGTTGTGCCTTATTGCTTAATTATTTTTATTTTATCGATCATAATCATATTTCACTATTCACCCTCCCTCTAGTGGAATTTCATAACCTATATGGGTCTACTTTTTTCAGTCATACCCAGACCCAAACCTGAGCCGAATCAAAACAGATCTACTAAAGACCTGACCCGATGTATACCTGAACCTATTAACCCACATGGATTCACAGTTTCTAGCTGTACCGGAACCCAAATTAGATTGAGTTGGGTTTGGGTCTTTACTTTTACACCCTATTCAGAAGGATATGATAAGACACAACCCGGTTACACTCCCATTGATATCACGTAAACCAACAAAGACTTTTTTATGATTTGTCTAAAAAAACCTTTAAATTGAGGCTATAAGAAAATGATGCTTTCAATTCATCCGAATAGGAGGCACCCCATTTGGATGGATGAGAACTTGACAAACACTGGATGGAAATATATTTGTCTGGGATGGCTGTAATTCCTTATCTTAGTCATAAAGGCACAGTAGACTAACAGTATATAAGATCTATCATTTGAATCGCCTCAAATCTTACTGCGATGACCATGTCACATCAGCATGCCCCATGCCACTTCAATTCCTTGGATTTCTTATTAGATTCAAACGCCCCTTTACATCGAATGTCAGTATGACCATGGAAGTTCTTGATCACGGACTTCTTTTGGTCAGGCTTAAACACACGCTTAATATTTGTCGGGCCTAAGTAGGGATGGCAGTGGACCGGGGCGGATGCGGGGACAAGGTCTCCACCCTCACCCCATCTCAAAATTCTGCCTTCCATCCCCACATTCATCCCCGCATGGGTTTTGATTTTAAGTTTCATTCCCATTTCATGTTCTCTATCTTCGGGGCATTGTTGGGTCGGTTCCGGCATCGCCTCTCCTGTGGGAAAAAACATAGATTGTTATTTAAAATAGTAAATCACATAGGAGAGGACTGCGTACCTGATGCCGCCATTGCTGAGCTGCTGTGGATGGTGGATGTCGGCTGGAGAAGAAGGTGATGGCAGTTGAGGGCATCGGAGGTTCTCTGCTCAGCCAGGCTGCAGCTACCACAAGCGCAAGCTTCCTTAGGCAGCCTGTGAGTATACATGTATTCCTCGTCACAGGGTCGCTCGTGATACCCTGTATTTATAAAGCATAGGGTGGGAATGGTTTGCGTAACTGTTCCCCCTTATCGTATGGTGATTTATTGGATGGATCATCCCTGATGTGGGGATGTATCCACATCGTGGATAACCACCACGTCAATCGTGGTGGTTAATCCAACACTCCCACTTGATCCGACGATAAATCTTTTAACCATAAAACCTTATGAGAATAACTTGATGAATAGATTGGCTTTTATAATCTATTATATAGATCCTGAGTTGAATCTCCAATCCTTATGAGATCAACAATAACCATAATGAGAATCAAGAACTGAAAGTGATCACTTTATTTATATGCATATATCAAAAAGAGTTTAACAATCTCATCCTCATTACATGTTCGGAATATAATCCTGGTGCTAGCCCTTTAGTAAGAGGATCAGTGATCATCTCTTTGGTACCAATATTAACAATATGCACTAAATGATTCTCCGTCCTTTCTTTAACCACAAAATACTTCAATTTCATATGCTTACATGACGTAGTACTTTTATTGTTGTTCGAAAAGGACACTGCAGCTTAATTATCACAGTAGACCTTCAGTGGCTTTCCAATGGAATTGACCACCTTTAACTGTGATATGAAGTTCTTTAACCATATATCCTACGAAGTAGTCTCGTGCAATGCTATGAATTTTGCTTCCATGGTGTGAGCAGCAGTGATCATCTGCTTCTCACTCCTCCAAGAGATCGCGCCCTTAGCAAGTAGGAAGATATACCCAGTAGTAGACTTTCTATTGTCGAGGCATCCTCCTAAATCCGCATCTGAGAAGCCAATGACCACGAGGTGATCAATTTTATGATACGTCAACATATAGTCTTTTGTCCCTTGCAAGTACCGCAAGACTTTCTTAGCTGCCTTCCAATGGGGTAAACCTGGGTTAGACTGAAATCTACCAAGTACCCCTACTGCAAAAGAAATATCTGGTCGAGAACATGTCTGCGCGTACTGCAAGCTGCCAACAACTAATGCATATGGATAAGCACTCATTTGTGCTTTGTCAATATCGTTTTGTGGGCAATCCTTTAGGCTCAGTTTGTCACCCTTTTGATATGGGTGTAGAACTAGGAGAACAATTCTCCATCCCATATCGCTTTAACACCTTATCTATATAGGATCTTTGGGAGGCCTAAAAAATATTTTGCTCTGTCTCAGCAGATCTCAATGCCAAGAACATAAGCAGTCTCACCCATATCTTTCATATCAAAATGTGATGCAAGAAACATTTTTGTCTCTGAAAGCAACTTTATATCGTTGGTTGTAAGTAAAATGTCATCCACTCACTTTCCTTAAGGTATATACATTGATCAATAATGTTTTTTGTAAACCCAAAAGTCACAATGACTTGGAAAAATTTAATATACCACTGTCGGGAGGCCTGTTTAAGTCCATATATTGATTTGTTGAGCTTGCAAACCAGACGATCATTTTCAGAGAAACCAAGAGGTTATTTCATGTATACCTCTTCATTCAGATCCTTGTTGAGGAACGTTGTTTTCACATCCATCTGATGTACCTCTAAGTCATAATGAGCTACGAGGGCCAAAATTATCCTCATTGACTCTTTAGTTGAGACAGGAGAAAATGTCTCATTGTAGTCAATGCCCTCCATCTGGGTGAATCCTTTAGCAACCAATCTTGCTTTATGTCTCTCTATGTTATCTTTGGAGTCCTTCTTGATCTTAAAGACCCATTTACACCCTACAGGTTTTACTCCTTTAGGTAACGTGACAAGATCCCACACTTGATTTTTAGCAATAGAGTTTAACTCTTCTTTCATGACTTCTATCCAGTGTGAAGATTATTTGCTTTCAACAGCTTTCATAAAAGTCAACGGGTCATCATCCATATTTATAAAAACACCAGGCTCCTGAAGGTACACCACATAATCAGGATGTATGGCAGATCTCCTAATCCTTGTGGATCTCCAAACAGGTCGTTCTTCAGGCTCAGATTAAACCTGATCATCCTGTTCATGCTCTTTTGCATTGTCCACAATAGGTTCAACTTGGATTTGTGCATTGACAATCGAATGATCAACCACATCATCATTAAGAATAATAATGTGGTATTTTTCGATATTTTTCTTAACAGATAATGAAACTGGATCCTGCACTTCCTCAAAACCAAGGCTTTGAAGAGCACTTAATCCTACTGAACCATCTTCTAAGAATCTTGCCTTATCTGTTTCAACAATCTGTGGTGAGTGAGATGGGCAATAAAACTTGTGCCCTTTTGATCTTTCTGGATAACCAATGAAATATTCATTGGTTGTTCTTTGATCAAAGGCTTTAATGTGGGGATTATAGAATTTAGCCTCTGCAATACATCCTCATATGTGCATATAAGGCAGTGATGGTTTCCTACCTGTCTGCAGCTCATAAGAAGTTTTAGGTACAGATTTCGTAGGAACCTTATTCAAAATATACACAACAGTCCTTAAGGCTTCACCCCACAACTTTATGGGAAGTGTTGAATAATTCAACATAGCTCTGATCATTTTCTTAAGCGTATAATTTCTCCTTTCAGCTACACCATTCTGATAGGCACTATCAGGCATGGTATATTGAGATACAATGCCTTCCACTTTGAGAAATCGCTCTAATGGTTCTTCCCTTTGCCCCATCTTAGTAAATCTACCATAATATTCGTCACCTCTATCAGACCTGACTATCTTAATAACCTTATCGGTTTGTTTCTCTACTTGTTTCTTAAATTTCTTAAACATCTGAAAAACATCAGATTTTTCAAAGATCAAGTAGAGATACATATACCGAGAATAGTCATCAATAAAGGTAACAAAATATTTTTCGCCTGTGTAACAAGGGGAAAATGGTCCACATACATCCGTATGGACTATCTCAAATATCTCACTGCTGTGTTTAGCACTCTCTTTATATGTGTTTGTATGCTTAGCCTTTATGCAATCAACACATGGGTTATTGTCGGTCAAATCTAGAGATTTCAAGATCCCTTTATTTATGAGTCTTTTTATTCTCTTTTTAGAGATATGACCCAACCTTCGATGCCAAAGCATGTAAGATTTATCATTTATCAAGCTCGTTTATTTCCAACCAATGCGTATTCAGAAGTCAGAGACTCCTGAGTTTGGATCTTCACATTCAATCTATATAAATCATCATAAACTGGTGCAGAACCAATTTCAATTGAATTTTTGAATATGAATAATTTGGAATTTTCAAACTTAAAACAATATCCAAATTTATCCAACTTTGAAATTGAAATTAAGTTTCTACTTTCTACTATACAATGAAATATAAAAGACATCATGAAGATTTAAAACTACGCTTGTATCCAGAGTAATCCTACAGGTTTCAACACCCTTCACATGTGAACGCATATTGTTTCCCGAATAGATGCTCTTCTCATGCATTGTTGGTTCCCTTCTGCTCAAGAACAACTGTAGACAGTTGGAAATATCAACAGTAGCACCAGAATCAATCCACCAGCTATTTTCAGGAATTTATAATAAATTACATTCATGAGAAACAAATGACAAATTACCTCTCTTTTCTAACCACTTATTGTACTTCATGCAATCTGCCTTCTTGTGTCCCTTCTTCTTACAAAAGAAGCACCTTATGGGAGTAGAGTCAGATTGCTTGTCTTGAGATGACTTATCTCCAGTTGGCTTCTTCCTAGCATTTCTCTTAAATGCATTCTTCCTTGGTCCTATCTTTGATGTATGAGAAGTCATATGTGCACTCTGCATCTTCTCTCTTTTCAACCTCTCATCTTCTTCAACACACTTGGACATAAGTTCATTGAACGCCCATTCATCATTATGTGTGTTGTAAGAGATTTTGAAAAGTTTGTATTCAAAAGGTAAAGACGTTAGAACTAAATGCACTAGAAAAGAATCAGAGATGGTGAGCTTCATGTCATTTAGCTGAGACGCTATATTCCTCATCTCCAAAATGTGTTGGTGAATGTTTCTTTCTCCAGTATATTTCATAGATATGAGTTTAGACATCAGGGTACTAACTCTGGCTTTATTTGAACTCACAAACTGTGCCTCAATGGCATTCAGAAATTCCTTCACTGTTCTACATTGTGAGATAGCACTACGAATAATTTTAGCTACTTTAGATTACAAAAGCAACAAGATAAGCCTATTCGAGCGCTCCCACTTCTCAAAAACAATCTTTTGATCAGTAGTGCTCTGATCAGTGAGGGTAGCAGGTTCATCTATCCTTAGGGCCAGATCTAAATCTATATACCCTAATATAAAAAGAACAGTTTTTTTTTAATCACTAAAGTTAGATCCATCTACAAAACGTATAGAGCTAGATCCATCTAAAATTGCAGAACTAGAAACTGCATGACAAAAGACATGTATCAAGAAGTATGTGTATCAGACTAAAACTTTAGTGGGAAAAGCAAAAGAATAAAGGCCCTTGATATGCTTATTTTCAGGTGAGTGAATGGGGTCATCAGAACCATACTTTGGTAAGAGCTTTGACACGCGAAACCACTTCGCCTACCGACCATATTCGATAAAACTAAGGTTCTTATTAAGTTAGACCATCAACACAAGGTACCTTTGGATACACATGTGTGATGTATCTCGACACATTTACCTTATTTTACCCTACTTAAATTCTAAACACGATAAAACTACATTTGGGTCGTTTATCATTTCATGAATCTAAATACAATAGTAATATTGCCGAAAACCATATGATAGTATAAAATTTTGATAACATTCGTGTATTCAGTCACTTTGGTGACATGAATTCACCAAGTTATCCAGCTATCCATAATGTCAATACTATACACACATCATTCACGCATTCAAAATTATAAATAAATGCATGAATAATAACCCAAGCCAGGCTTAAATGGGTAAAACCTTGGGTCCTCAAGCAGGAATCGGTTTGAAAGCACTTTGAACCAGTCTGAAACAGCCCCGAACCAGTCATCCAAGGGTCTGAACCGGTTCTAAACCTTATAAACTGATGTCAAGTATAAACAAAAGTTCATAAAAAAACCCTATGACCGTATGCCAAAATCCTTGTATTTTCTTATATTTAAGAAAACGAGGTCTTAGCATCTCGGAACCGGTGAGAAATTAAAAGGAACCGATCAAAAACAGCTCTGAACCGGTCCCGAAATAGGGCCGAATCAGTCCTTGATCTTGTTCTGGCTAAATAGTGTCTGGACCCTACTGGATCCGGGTCAGACCTGGCTGTAATCGGATCTAAGTCAGACCCGGTACGAACAAGATCTGGGTCAGACCTGGTTTGTATTGGATCCGATGTCGAACTCGATTGGAACTGAATCTGGGTCGGACTCGGTATTAACTGGATCCGGGTCAGACCCGATATGTACTGGATCTGGGTCAGACCCGGTTGGAACCGAATCTGGGTTGGACCTGGTATTAAATAGATCCGGGTTGGACCCGGTATAAACTGGAGTCGGGTCGGACCCGACTGTAACCGGATCCGGGTTGGACCTGTTATAGCTGGAGTCGGGTTAGACCCGAGGTGTATCTGAATCCGAATCAAACCCGGTATAACTTGATCTGGGTCGGATCTATGTCTGACCCAGTACCGGACCCGATTCGGTTCCACCGGATTAAAATTAGAACTTTAAAACTTAAAACCTGTTTTTTCTGAAAAAAAGAGGGGCTTTCCCCATCTTCCTGCCGACGATCAATGTCGCTCGTCGGCGACCAATGTCGCCCGCCGGTGACCCACGCCGCATGTCGACGACCCGCGCCGCCTGCCAACGAGCCACCACACCTTTCGACGACCCTCACGGAGCCCGGACCCGACGCAGCATCCCTACCGGAAAAAACCCTTGTGTTGTGTCACCAGCTGGATGCTTGCATCTTCGGACAGATGCAGGCCAGAGAATCGGCGACACTGCACGGCAGTCTCCGACAACAGCGAAAGATCCAGCAACCTAATGGCCTCAGGTAAAAAACCTGAAACCCCCTTGAAATTTTTGTTGTCTGTCGCCCAACGACGATAGTCGCCGGCTGTCATCGACACAATGTCACCCCACGATGACCTGCTGTCGACAGCCAACAATGTCACCCTACGGCGACGACTCTCTGGTTGCCGGCGACCAGCTGCAGCGTCATCCCACGGTGATGCCTCTCAGTCGAAAAAAGGGTATGTCGCCCCATGGCGACAGTCGCCGAAAAACAGTCGCCCAATGGCGACAGTTGCCGAAAAAACCCAAAACACCATCGAACCCTCGCAACGGAGGGGTGGTGTGGGCCCATAACCCATTGTTGGGTCGGTTCCGACATTGCCTCTCTTGTGACAGAGAAAAACCAGAGACTGTTATTTAAAATAGTAAATCACACAGGAGAGGACTATGTACCTGATGTCGCCATTGCTGAGCTGTTGTGGGTGGTGGATGTCGGTTGGAGAAGAAGGTGATGGCAGTTGAGGACGCCGGAGGTTCTATGCTCAGTCGGGTTGCAGCTACCACAAACGCAAGCTTTCTCAGGCAGCCGATGAGTAGACCTGTATTCCTCGTCACAGGGTCGCTCATGCTACCCTGTATTTATAAAGCATAGGGTGAGAACGGTTTGTGTAACCGTTCCCCCTTATCGTATGTTGATTTATCGGATGAATCATCCCTGATGTGAGAATGTATACACATCGTGGATAACCGCCACGTCAATCGTGGTGGTTAATCCAAGAGAAGCAGGTTGGGGCTCCATTTTTTTTTTGTCCACTGTCATCTTTAAAGAAGGAGGTCAAACCGTCAAAGGATATTTTAATTATTTTATTAACAAGGATAAGGGATTAGGGAACGCGTAAGTTCATCCCTGCCTTCATTCCCACATTGGTTTTGATTTTAACCTCCATCCTTGTTTCATGTCTTCCATTCCTGATCCAAATGAGGTGAGGTGGGACGGGTTTCCGGGTCCACTGCCATCCCTCGGCCTAAGTACATTCGAAACCATCTCTGACACTGTCTGCACAATTTGCAGCAAACTTTATTAAGCCACTTATTGGCTATGTCACAAAGACACATGGACTAGCCACGATAAAGGGTCAACCTAACATCATGCTCTTGGTGCTCAAATACGAGGTTGTGTAAACATTTTTACTAGACCGATCAATATATAATAAGCAAGTTGAATGGAACTTGCATTTACCAAATTGTGATCTGTGAAAGTAATATGTGAAATAAACAACTGTATAGTTTCCTTGTTCTGCAATTGACATGCAGATAATCTCTCTCTCTCTCTCTCTCTCTCTCTCTCTCTCTCTCTCTGACAGCGATGAGCATGAATAAAGGTTTAAACTTTGCTATGGAAGCCCATATTCATGTATGCGGCGGAGTGCATCTCAATAAAGCAAAAGCACTTCCATGCGTGACAATGCCATTAGGTGGAAGAATTTGCATGTCCTACTTTCCACATCACTGGTGTAATTACTTTGTTGAAGCTTTTATAGATCCCATTTGGCATTACTTTCACATTGGGAAATTTTTTAGGTAGCTAAAGCACAAGAATGTGAGGTTGAATTAAGTGCATGATTAGACAAAAGGCAGCCTGATAAACAACTATAAAAGTGGATTAAAGGGCTTATATAGGAAGTTATCGCTAAGTTACTTCGGTTCGCCATTCTACATCAGTAAGATGTGATCACAGAAAGTCACTGAATTTCTGTTTAAAGGTTGTTTTGGATGAACCCACTCACCGAGAAAAGTCGGCTGAGGTGGACCCTTGCATGTTTTGTGCTTATTGAGGCTGAGGCTGAGGCTTGAGATGTTTGATCTGACACTAATAATGCTTGAGGAAATGATTGTACTAGTCCTGCCAATTGAAATATCCAAAGATACGGTTGAATTTTATGGATTTCGTCTTCAAAACCAAGCCTTTATTTGCTCTTCATTGCTAGGCTAAGCAAGAAAACTCTCTCTCTCTCTCTCTCTCTCTCTCTCTCTCTCATCCACATTGCACACATTTAGCATGTTGTTGCACTTGCACCTGCGCGTTCAATATCGGCTGTTGTGCGCCACACCTGATAGGCTGGGCGTCACACTAACAGTATAATGTGATTGCACCTGATCTGCCTTCCAAACTCTTGGCTACCTAGTTTTATGAAGCCAACCAATAACTTAATAACTTAGGAATCTTGTTATGCCACTCAGGCACAAGCTGCAACTTGGTAACTTGACTTCATTAAGCGGCCACAATCTAGTGAATGGGACTTTTCTTTAAGAAAAAAAAGAAAACCAAAAAATGATAAAAAATGATACGTTTCTCTTCAAATGCTTTATAATTTTTTAAATTTGTCTCATGTCCAAATTCACAAATGCTCAACTTTTTTAAAACTTTGCATGAGCGAACCTCTCGAGGTTTGTGCGATATATATGTATGTTGTCTGAATCTCGCATACTTTCACTAAAAAGTACATTTGCACGATAATTTTGTAAACTTCACAAAGTTTGTATAATCAAAGTTGTGAACCTCATGTAACTGAAATCTGCATACCTTGACAAATACGGCACGAAATTTGCATATATAGACGACATTTGTGAGCTACCATGTGAATCTATTTTAAGTAACTGGTCATCAAGAAAGTCTTCAAATGTGTGACGACATTCGCATATTAATATTTGTGAATATCCTCGACCTTCGTACTCTGGTCAATCTCTATAAATAAGGTACTACCTTCACATATATAGTACGACATTCATGACTACCATATGAATCTCCTTTAAGTAAATGATCATCCATGAGGTCCACAAATGTCTGAAGACATTCGCATATAATTGTTGTGAATGTCCATATCCTTCACATTCTTATACGAAGATCGCAAATATGATGCTACTTTCGCAAATAATATATGACCTTTAGGAAGAGTATTTGTGAATCTTCTTTTACAAAATTCTCTTTAATGAGATCTGCAAATATGTGCTAGCATGTACAAATTTTTAGCATATGAATTTTTTTACATTAGCATGCTTGCTGAATCACATATAAAGTCATTTTTATTCTTATTTTTTATTTTTTTGATTGTTTTTGCAAAGAACTCTAATCATTTTTTTTAGAACCCCTAACCCTTTTTCCTCTCTCCTTGTTGTGATTCTCATAAAATCTTTTTGCTACATTCCAATGAGATTGCAATAGCATTCTCGTCAACTTCTCTGGTTAGGTAAAAAAGGGGGTTTCATACAAACAATATATATGCATATTGTTTTATTTCATTCTGAACTGTTTTATTTTTTTGTCGATGTGGTCATTTAATAGTCGTGCATTATGTGTGTTTTGTTGTTGATGATGATGAAGTTTTACGTATATTTTCCTGTGTTTTATTTAATATTTGGCACCAGATTTACCATTCAGTGTGTGAGTGTGTGGGGACAAGGTCTCCACCCTCACCCCATCTCAAAATTCTGCCTTCCATCCCCACATTCATCCCCGCATGGGTTTTGATTTTAAGTTTCATTCCCATTTCATGTTCTCTATCTTCGGGGCATTGTTGGGTCGGTTCCGGCATCGCCTCTCCTGTGGGAAAAAACATAGATTGTTATTTAAAATAGTAAATCACATAGGAGAGGACTGCGTACCTGATGCCGCCATTGCTGAGCTGCTGTGGATGGTGGATGTCGGCTGGAGAAGAAGGTGATGGCAGTTGAGGGCATCGGAGGTTCTCTGCTCAGCCAGGCTGCAGCTACCACAAGCGCAAGCTTCCTTAGGCAGCCTGTGAGTATACATGTATTCCTCGTCACAGGGTCGCTCGTGATACCCTGTATTTATAAAGCATAGGGTGGGAATGGTTTGCGTAACTGTTCCCCCTTATCGTATGGTGATTTATTGGATGGATCATCCCTGATGTGGGGATGTATCCACATCGTGGATAACCACCACGTCAATCGTGGTGGTTAATCCAACACTCCCACTTGATCCGACGATAAATCTTTTAACCATAAAACCTTATGGGAATAACTTGATGAATAGATTGGCTTTTATAATCTATTATATAGATCCTGAGTTGAATCTCCAATCCTTATGAGATCAACAATAACCATAATGAGAATCAAGAACTGAAAGTGATCACTTTATTTATATGCATATATCAAAAAGAGTTTAACAATCTCATCCTCATTACATGTTCGGAATATAATCCTGGTGCTAGCCCTTTAGTAAGAGGATCAGTGATCATCTCTTTGGTACCAATATTAACAATATGCACTAAATGATTCTCCGTCCTTTCTTTAACCACAAAATACTTCAATTTCATATGCTTACATGACGTAGTACTTTTATTGTTGTTCGAAAAGGACACTGCAGCTTAATTATCACAGTAGACCTTCAGTGGCTTTCCAATGGAATTGACCACCTTTAACTGTGATATGAAGTTCTTTAACCATATATCCTACGAAGTAGTCTCGTGCAATGCTATGAATTTTGCTTCCATGGTGTGAGCAGCAGTGATCATCTGCTTCTCACTCCTCCAAGAGATCGCGCCCTTAGCAAGTAGGAAGATATACCCAGTAGTAGACTTTCTATTGTCGAGGCATCCTCCTAAATCCGCATCTGAGAAGCCAATGACCACGAGGTGATCAATTTTATGATACGTCAACATATAGTCTTTTGTCCCTTGCAAGTATCGCAAGACTTTCTTAGCTGCCTTCCAATGGGGTAAACCTGGGTTAGACTGAAATCTACCAAGTACCCCTACTGCAAAAGAAATATCTGGTCGAGAACATGTCTGCGCGTACTGCAAGCTGCCAACAACTAATGCATATGGATAAGCACTCATTTGTGCTTTGTCAATATCGTTTTGTGGGCAATCCTTTAGGCTCAGTTTGTCACCCTTTTGATATGGGTGTAGAACTAGGAGAACAATTCTCCATCCCATATCGCTTTAACACCTTATCTATATAGGATCTTTGGGAGGCCTAAAAAATATTTTGCTCTGTCTCAGCAGATCTCAATGCCAAGAACATAAGCAGTCTCACCCATATCTTTCATATCAAAATGTGATGCAAGAAACATTTTTGTCTCTGAAAGCAACTTTATATCGTTGGTTGTAAGTAAAATGTCATCCACTCACTTTCCTTAAGGTATATACATTGATCAATAATGTTTTTTGTAAACCCAAAAGTCACAATGACTTGGAAAAATTTAATATACCACTGTCGGGAGGCCTGTTTAAGTCCATATATTGATTTGTTGAGCTTGCAAACCAGACGATCATTTTCAGAGAAACCAAGAGGTTATTTCATGTATACCTCTTCATTCAGATCCTTGTTGAGGAACGTTGTTTTCACATCCATCTGATGTACCTCTAAGTCATAATGAGCTACGAGGGCCAAAATTATCCTCATTGACTCTTTAGTTGAGACAGGAGAAAATGTCTCATTGTAGTCAATGCCCTCCATCTGGGTGAATCCTTTAGCAACCAATCTTGCTTTATGTCTCTCTATGTTATCTTTGGAGTCCTTCTTGATCTTAAAGACCCATTTACACCCTACAGGTTTTACTCCTTTAGGTAACGTGACAAGATCCCACACTTGATTTTTAGCAATAGAGTTTAACTCTTCTTTCATGACTTCTATCCAGTGTGAAGATTATTTGCTTTCAACAGCTTTCATAAAAGTCAACGGGTCATCATCCATATTTATAAAAACACCAGGCTCCTGAAGGTACACCACATAATCAGGATGTATGGCAGATCTCCTAATCCTTGTGGATCTCCAAACAGGTCGTTCTTCAGGCTCAGATTAAACCTGATCATCCTGTTCATGCTCTTTTGCATTGTCCACAATAGGTTCAACTTGGATTTGTGCATTGACAATCGAATGATCAACCACATCATCATTAAGAATAATAATGTGGTATTTTTCGATATTTTTCTTAACAGATAATGAAACTGGATCCTGCACTTCCTCAAAACCAAGGCTTTGAAGAGCACTTAATCCTACTGAACCATCTTCTAAGAATCTTGCCTTATCTGTTTCAACAATCTGTGGTGAGTGAGATGGGCAATAAAACTTGTGCCCTTTTGATCTTTCTGGATAACCAATGAAATATTCATTGGTTGTTCTTTGATCAAAGGCTTTAATGTGGGGATTATAGAATTTAGCCTCTGCAATACATCCTCATATGTGCATATAAGGCAGTGATGGTTTCCTACCTGTCTGCAGCTCATAAGAAGTTTTAGGTACAGATTTCGTAGGAACCTTATTCAAAATATACACAACAGTCCTTAAGGCTTCACCCCACAACTTTATGGGAAGTGTTGAATAATTCAACATAGCTCTGATCATTTTCTTAAGCGTATAATTTCTCCTTTCAGCTACACCATTCTGATAGGCACTATCAGGCATGGTATATTGAGATACAATGCCTTCCACTTTGAGAAATCGCTCTAATGGTTCTTCCCTTTGCCCCATCTTAGTAAATCTACCATAATATTCGTCACCTCTATCAGACCTGACTATCTTAATAACCTTATCGGTTTGTTTCTCTACTTGTTTCTTAAATTTCTTAAACATCTGAAAAACATCAGATTTTTCAAAGATCAAGTAGAGATACATATACCGAGAATAGTCATCAATAAAGGTAACAAAATATTTTTCGCCTGTGTAACAAGGGGAAAATGGTCCACATACATCCGTATGGACTATCTCAAATATCTCACTGCTGTGTTTAGCACTCTCTTTATATGTGTTTGTATGCTTAGCCTTTATGCAATCAACACATGGGTTATTGTCGGTCAAATCTAGAGATTTCAAGATCCCTTTATTTATGAGTCTTTTTATTCTCTTTTTAGAGATATGACCCAACCTTCGATGCCAAAGCATGTAAGATTTATCATTTATCAAGCTCGTTTATTTCCAACCAATGCGTATTCAGAAGTCAGAGACTCCTGAGTTTGGATCTTCACATTCAATCTATATAAATCATCATAAACTGGTGCAGAACCAATTTCAATTGAATTTTTGAATATGAATAATTTGGAATTTTCAAACTTAAAACAATATCCAAATTTATCCAACTTTGAAATTGAAATTAAGTTTCTACTTTCTACTATACAATGAAATATAAAAGACATCATGAAGATTTAAAACTACGCTTGTATCCAGAGTAATCCTACAGGTTTCAACACCCTTCACATGTGAACGCATATTGTTTCCCGAATAGATGCTCTTCTCATGCATTGTTGGTTCTCTTCTGCTCAAGAACAACTGTAGACAGTTGGAAATATCAACAGTAGCACCAGAATCAATCCACCAGCTATTTTCAGGAATTTATAATAAATTACATTCATGAGAAACAAATGACAAATTACCTCTCTTTTCCAACCACTTATTGTACTTCATGCAATCTGCCTTCTTGTGTCCCTTCTTCTTACAAAAGAAGCACCTTATGGGAGTAGAGTCAGATTGCTTGTCTTGAGATGACTTATCTCCAGTTGGCTTCTTCCTAGCATTTCTCTTAAATGCATTCTTTCTTGGTCCTATCTTTGATGTATGAGAAGTCATATGTGCACTCTGCATCTTCTCTCTTTTCAACCTCTTATCTTCTTCAACACACTTGGACATAAGTTCATTGAACGCCCATTCATCATTATGTGTGTTGTAAGAGATTTTGAAAAGTTTGTATTCAAAAGGTAAAGACGTTAGAACTAAATGCACTAGAAAAGAATCAGAGATGGTGAGCTTCATGTCATTTAGCTGAGACGCTATATTCCTCATCTCCAAAATGTGTTGGTGAATGTTTCTTTCTCCAGTATATTTCATAGATATGAGTTTAGAAATCAGGGTACTAACTATGGCTTTATTTGAACTCACAAACTGTGCCTCAATGGCATTCAGAAATTCCTTCACTGTTCTACATTGTGAGATAGCACTACGAATAATTTTAGCTACTTTAGATTACAAAAGCAACAAGCTAAGCCTATTCGAGCGCTCCCACTTCTCAAAAACAATCTTTTGATCAGTAGTGCTCTGATCAGTGAGGGTAGCGGGTTCATCTATCCTTAGGGCCAGATCTAAATCTATATACCCTAATATAAAAAGAACAGTTTTTTTTTAATCACTAAAGTTAGATCCATCTACAAAACGTATAGAGCTAGATCCATCTAAAATTGCAGAACTAGAAACTGCATGACAAAAGACATGTATCAAGAAGTATGTGTATCAGACTAAAACTTTAGTGGGAAAAGCAAAAGAATAAAGGCCCTTGATATGCTTATTTTCAGGTGAGTGAATGGAGTCATCAGAACCATACTTTGGTAAGAGCTTTGACACGCGAAACCACTTCGCCTACCGACCATATTCGATAAAACTAAGGTTCTTATTAAGTTAGACCATCAACACAAGGTACCTTTGGATACACATGTGTGATGTATCTCGACACATTTACCTTATTTTACCCTACTTAAATTCTAAACACGATAAAACTACATTTGGGTCGTTTATCATTTCATGAATCTAAATACAATAGTAATATTGCCGAAAACCATATGATAGTATAAAATTTTGATAACATTCGTGTATTCAGTCACTTTGGTGACATGAATTCACCAAGTTATCCAGCTATCCATAATGTCAATACTATACACACATCATTCACGCATTCAAAATTATAAATAAATGCATGAATAATAACCCAAGCCAGGCTTAAATGGGTAAAACCTTGGGTCCTCAAGCAGGAATCGGTTTGAAAGCACTTTGAACCAGTCTGAAACAGCCCCGAACCAGTCATCCAAGGGTCTGAACCGGTTCTAAACCTTATAAACTGATGTCAAGTATAAACAAAAGTTCATAAAAAAACCCTATGACCGTATGCCAAAATCCTTGTATTTTCTTATATTTAAGAAAACGAGGTCTTAGCATCTCGGAACCGGTGAGAAATTAAAAGGAACCGATCAAAAACAGCTCTGAACCGGTTTCGAAATAGGGCCGAATCAGTCCTTGATCTTGTTCTGGCTAAATAGTGTCTGGACCCTACTGGATCCGGGTCAGACCTGGCTGTAATCGGATCTAAGTCAGACCCGGTACGAACAAGATCTGGGTCAGACCTGGTTTGTATTGGATCCGATGTCGAACTCGATTGGAACTGAATCTGGGTCGGACTCGGTATTAAGTGGATCCGGGTCAGACCCGATATGTACTGGATCTGGGTCAGACCCGGTTGGAACCGAATCTGGGTTGGACCTGGTATTAAATAGATCCGGGTTGGACCCGGTATAAACTGGAGTCGGGTCGGACCCGACTGTAACCGGATCCGGGTTGGACATGTTATAGCTGGAGTCGGGTTAGACCCGAGGTGTATCTGAATCCGAATCAAACCTGGTATAACTTGATCTGGGTCGGATCTATGTCTGACCCAGTACCGGACCCGATTCGGTTCCACCGGATTAAAATCAGAACTTTAAAACTTAAAACCTGTTTTTTCTGAAAAAAAGAGGGGCTTTCCCCATCTTCCTGCCGACGATCAATGTCACTCGTCGGCGACCAATGTCGCCCGCCGGTGACCCACGCCGCATGTCGACGACCCGCGTCGCCTGCCAACGAGCCACCACACCTTTCGACGACCCTCACGGAGCCCAGACCCGACGCAGCATCCCTACCGGAAAAACCCTTGTGTTGTGTCACCGGCTGGATGCTTGCATCTTCGGACAGATGCAGGCCAGAGAATCGGCGACACTGCACGGCAGTCTCCGACAACAGCGAAAGATCCAGCAACCTAATGGCCTCAGGTAAAAAAACTGAAACCCCCTTGAAATTTTTGTTGTCTGTCGCCCAACGACGACAGTCGCCGGCTGTCATCGACACAATGTCACCCCACGATGACCTGCTGTCGACAGCCAACAATGTCACCCTACGGCGACGACTCTCTGGTTGCCGGCGACCAGCTGCAGCGTCATCCCACGGTGATGCCTCTCAGTCGAAAAAAGGGTATGTCGCCCCATGGCGACAGTCGCCGAAAAACAGTCGCCCAATGGCGACAGTTGCCGAAAAAACCCAAAACACCATCGAACCCTCGCAGCAGAGGGGTGGTGTGGGCCCATAACCCATTGTTGGGTCGGTTCCGACATTGCCTCTCTTGTGACAGAGAAAAACCAGAGACTGTTATTTAAAATAGTAAATCACACAGGAGAGGACTATGTACCTGATGTCGCCATTGCTGAGCTGTTGTGGGTGGTGGATGTCGGTTGGAGAAGAAGGTGATGGCAGTTGAGGACGCCGGAGGTTCTATGCTCAGTCGGGTTGCAGCTACCACAAACGCAAGCTTTCTCAGGCAGCCGATGAGTAGACCTGTATTCCTCGTCACAGGGTCGCTCATGCTACCCTGTATTTATAAAGCATAGGGTGAGAACGGTTTGTGTAACCGTTCCCCCTTATCGTATGTTGATTTATCGGATGAATCATCCCTGATGTGAGAATGTATACACATCGTGGATAACCGCCACGTCAATCGTGGTGGTTAATCCAAGAGAGGCAGGTTGGGGCTCCATTTTTTTTTTGTCCACTGTCATCTTTAAAGAAGGAGGTCAAACCGTCAAAGGATATTTTAATTATTTTATTAACAAGGATAAGGGATTAGGGAACGCGTAAGTTCATCCCTGCCTTCATTCCCACATTGGTTTTGATTTTAACCTCCATCCTTGTTTCATGTCTTCCATTCCTGATCCAAATGAGGTGAGGTGGGACGGGTTTCCGGGTCCACTGCCATCCCTCGGCCTAAGTACATTCGAAACCATCTCTGACACTGTCTGCACAATTTGCAGCAAACTTTATTAAGCCACTTATTGGCTATGTCACAAAGACACATGGACTAGCCACGATAAAGGGTCAACCTAACATCATGCTCTTGGTGCTCAAATACGAGGTTGTGTAAACATTTTTACTAGACCGATCAATATATAATAAGCAAGTTGAATGGAACTTGCATTTACCAAATTGTGATCTGTGAAAGTAATATGTGAAATAAACAACTGTATAGTTTCCTTGTTCTGCAATTGACATGCAGATAATCTCTCTCTCTCTCTCTCTCTCTCTCTCTCTCTCTCTCTCTGACAGCGATGAGCATGAATAAAGGTTTAAACTTTGCTATGGAAGCCCATATTCATGTATGCGGCGGAGTGCATCTCAATAAAGCAAAAGCACTTCCATGCGTGACAATGCCATTAGGTGGAAGAATTTGCATGTCCTACTTTCCACATCACTGGTGTAATTACTTTGTTGAAGCTTTTATAGATCCCATTTGGCATTACTTTCACATTGGGAAATTTTTTAGGTAGCTAAAGCACAAGAATGTGAGGTTGAATTAAGTGCATGATTAGACAAAAGGCAGCCTGATAAACAACTATAAAAGTGGATTAAAGGGCTTATATAGGAAGTTATCGCTAAGTTACTTCGGTTCGCCATTCTACATCAGTAAGATGTGATCACAGAAAGTCACTGAATTTCTGTTTAAAGGTTGTTTTGGATGAACCCACTCACCGAGAAAAGTCGGCTGAGGTGGACCCTTGCATGTTTTGTGCTTATTGAGGCTGAGGCTGAGGCTTGAGATGTTTGATCTGACACTAATAATGCTTGAGGAAATGATTGTACTAGTCCTGCCAATTGAAATATCCAAAGATACGGTTGAATTTTATGGATTTCGTCTTCAAAACCAAGCCTTTATTTGCTCTTCATTGCTAGGCTAAGCAAGAAAACTCTCTCTCTCTCTCTCTCTCTCTCTCTCTCTCTCTCTCTCTCTCTCTCATCCACATTGCACACATTTAGCATGTTGTTGCACTTGCACCTGCGCGTTCAATATCGGCTGTTGTGCGCCACACCTGATAGGCTGGGCGTCACACTAACAGTATAATGTGATTGCACCTGATCTGCCTTCCAAACTCTTGGCTACCTAGTTTTATGAAGCCAACCAATAACTTAATAACTTAGGAATCTTGCCACTCAGGCACAAGCTGCAACTTGGTAACTTGACTTCATTAAGCGGCCACAATCTAGTGAATGGGACTTTTCTTTAAGAAAAAAAAGAAAACCAAAAAATGATAAAAAATGATACGTTTCTCTTCAAATGCTTTATAATTTTTTAAATTTGTCTCATGTCCAAATTCACAAATGCTCAACTTTTTTAAAACTTTGCATGAGCGAACCTCTCGAGGTTTGTGCGATATATAGGTATGTTGTCTGAATCTCGCATACTTTCACTAAAAAGTACATTTGCACGATAATTTTGTAAACTTCACAAAGTTTGTATAATCAAAGTTTGTATAATCAAAGTTGTGAACCTCATGTAACTGAAATCTGCATACCTTGACAAATACGGTACGAAATTTGCATATATAGACGACATTTGTGAGCTACCATGTGAATCTATTTTAAGTAACTGGTCATCAAGAAAGTCTTCAAATGTGTGACGACATTCGCATATTAATATTTGTGAATATCCTCGACCTTCGTACTCTGGTCAATCTCTATAAATAAGGTACTACCTTCACATATATAGTACGACATTCATGACTACCATATGAATCTCCTTTAAGTAAATGATCATCCATGAGGTCCACAAATGTCTGAAGACATTCGCATATAATTGTTGTGAATGTCCATATCCTTCACATTCTTATACGAAGATCGCAAATATGATGCTACTTTCGCAAATAATATATGACCTTTAGGAAGAGTGTTTGTGAATCTTCTTTTACAAAATTCTCTTTAATGAGATCTGCAAATATGTGCTAGCATGTACAAATTTTTAGCATATGAATTTTTTTACATTAGCATGCTTGCTGAATCACATATAAAGTCATTTTTATTCTTGTTTTTTATTTTTTTGATTGTTTTTGCAAAGAACTCTAATCATTTTTTTTAGAACCCCTAACCCTTTTTCCTCTCTCCTTGTTGTGATTCTCATAAAATCTTTTTGCTACATTCCAATGAGATTGCAATAGCATTCTCGTCAACTTCTCTGGTTAGGTAAAAAAGGGGGTTTCATACAAACAATATATATGCATATTGTTTTATTTCATTCTGAACTGTTTTATTTTTTTGTCGATGTGGTCATTTAATAGTCGTGCATTATGTGTGTTTTGTTGTTGATGATGATGAAGTTTTACGTATATTTTCCTGTGTTTTATTTAATATTTGGCACCAGATTTACCATTCAGTGTGTGAGTCTCTCTCTCTCTCTCTCTCTCTCTCTCTATCTCTCTCTCTCTCTCTCTCTCTCTCTCTCTCTCTCTCTCTCTCTCTATATATATATATATATATATATATATATATATATATATATATTGTTGCAAATTATTTATATTTGTTTGCTTATTTTTTATTTAATATTTGATGGCTTGTCTTGGTGTAATGGGGTTAAGGTTGACTGTGCATAAATATTTAATTAGTGTGATGGGGTTAGGTTGACTCTAAACAAGCATTAAATAGGGGTTATTGTAGGTAGTTGGTTTTCGGAGTGGTTTTTGTAGGAAGTTTTGTTCACTCCCAAAATATCATATATGTAGTTGAAATCTTTCCTCTGATGTGCAATTTTTGGCTGCCCATGGTACTTAAATTTGGTAATTAGTGTCACGTATTACAATGTGATGCGCATCTCAATATCTTTGAATTGGAATATGTTACTAAATTTCAGAACGGCATAACGAACTCTAATAGACAGTGACTTATGTTCTATGGTGTGACCTCCAAGAATTTTCAAAAATGCATTTGATTCAATCAGAGTTTTGCTTTCTCAGTTAGCGCTAGGAACCATAAACCAATCAAACCATTGCATGCAGGGTGATGGATCTTCTAAATTTTTTAACTATGGAGATTGCAATCATAATTAATGAATGTATATGTTATCATAAAAATAATCAAACTAGTTATCCTAAAAATATATTTCACCCGCACGCATACACATATTTATATGACAATTTAATTAATGTATATACTAAAACTAGTTAACCTAAAAACATGTTTCAAACATATATATATATATATATATATATATGTGTGTGTGTGTGTGTGTGATAATTTAATCAATGAATTGCAATTGTCACGAGCCTATTTCCTTCAATGGGCCAGTGTGGCGCGACGGTTCTTCCTCATCGCCGCAAGCCTACTAGTCAGCTCGCTTGTCGATCTCGGAAGCTTGTAATCAGAGTGCAAGAGAGCAAGAGAGAATAGAGGGAGAGAAATTGCAATCACAAGAAACAATCACAACGAGGGTGAAAAAAAAAACTCAACGCATTTACTTCATTCACAATTTTGCCTGCAGGCTATTACAGTTCAAGTATAGGGGCTGCCCCTTCGAGGTATTAATTCACTTGAACCGGGCAGCTTACATCAGACTCAACAAAAGCAAAACAGACTCTAAGCGCAATTGTACAATGTAAGTCGCAAGGGAACATGCTCTCCCCTTCAAATCATGCGCTATCCTCGGCGCCATCTGTTTCGTGGTAAGCTTTGACTTCAGCCGGGTAGCGGCTGTTCATTCGAAATGCAAGCTCCCACGTTGGTTTCGTTGGTTTTGTTGTTTCCTCCCACTGCACCAAGTATTTTTTTATCTCTCCCAAGTAGTTGACTTTGTGGTGAAGGATCTAACTTAGGTATTTTTCGGCTCGTTGTGTTGTCGGGGCCCTCTGCATAATGGGAGCGCGTTGTGGCACACTGTATTCTGGGTCTCCATCATCCAAATGGAATTGGTTGAGGTTTCACACGTGAAACATCGGGTGCACCTTGAAGTCTGGGGGCAACTCCAGCTTGTATGTCAGCTTGCCCACCTTCTTTGTGATAGTGAAAGGTCCTTCATACTTTCTTAGCAGTCCGCGGTGTCGCCCGCGGAAGATGCATGTACGACCAGGATATAGCTTCACCAACACTTGGTCTCCAACTTGGAACCCCGCGGGCCGACGATGCTTGTTCGCCCACTTCTTCATTCTCTTTGTTGCCTTGTGTAAGAATGCCTTCACCAACTCATTTTGCTCATGCCAGTCGCGAATAAACTGATAGGCGAAGGATGACCTTCTCTTTTCTTGTGCGACAAGAGTGTGCGGAATCAGTGGTTGCTGCTCTGTGACTATTTCAAACGGGCTATGGCCTGAAGACTCACTTTTTTGTAGATTATAACAAAATTGTGTCACATCAAGGAGCTTCGCCCAATTTTTCTGATTGGCACTAACAAAGTGCCTAAGGTACTGCTCAAGTATCCCATTGATGTGCTATGTCTGCCCATTTGTCTGCGGATGGAAGCTTTTTTAAAATAACAAATCAGAGCCAAGTAGCTGAAATACTTCACGCCAGAACTTGCCTGTGAAGCGAGCATCGCGATCACTCACAATGCTCTTTGGTATGCCACAGTGCTTTACCACATGCTTTACGAACAACTCTGCAGTCTTCTCTGCAGGACACTCCTTAAAAGCTGGGATGAAGGTGGCATACTTTGATAAACGATCCACCACAACCAAAATAGAACTGAGGCCCTCTACCTTCGACAGTCTAATAATAAAGTCCATGGAGATGCTATCCTAAGGACGTTCTGAAATCGGTAGAGGCTCAAGGAGACTGGCAGCCGTCTGGTTTGTCCCCTTATCTTGCTGGCAGATGAGGCATGTCTGCACATACCCCTCAACGTCGTCTCTCATCTGCGGCCAATAGTAGTCATGCTCAATGAGTGCTAAGGTCCGCTCCTGACCAGGATGGTCGGCCATCATGACACTCCTTGAGTAGTTCTCGGAGAAGGCTTCCCCACCGCGACACGAAGATGTGTCCTCCTTTTGTTACGAAGAGGTCATCTTGTAGCCAAAATCGTTGAGTTTTCCCTGCCTGCGCTAGAGAAACAAGGTGTTGTGCAGTCGGATCCTGTTGCATACCTTCGCGGATGAGGTTCAGCAATGCACCCTCCATGTGCACTTCAAAAGGCTCCACACGCGCAGCTGTCAGTTCAGCCCTACGGCTCAGAGCATCCACCACAACATTGGGCTTTCCAACCTTGTACTTCAAGGCAAAGTCGAACTCAACCAAAAATATGTACCATCGAGCTTGTTTAGGCGTTAACTTTTTCTACGTCTGAAAATAGATCGTGGCCACATTGTCCATCTTGACGACGAACTCAGCACCCAAGAGGTAGTGCCGCCAGGTCCTGAGGCAATACACAATGGCGGTCATCTCACGTTCATGCACTGTGTAACGTCTTTCTGCATCTTTCAGCTTGTGACTCTCATATGCGATCAGATGACCATCTTGCATAATAACTCCGCCAATGGCAAAGTCTGAGGCATTCGTGTGGACTTCAAAGAGTCTCGAATGATCAGGCAGTCGCAGCACTCTATCCCTCACTAAGGCTTTCTTCAAGCCATCGAAGGCATCTTGGCACACTCCTGTTCAGAGTCATACTCGATTCTTCTTTAACAAATCTGTGAGGGGCGCAGTAATGAGGGAATAGCCTTCGATAAAACACCGATAATAGTTTGTCAAACCGAGGAATGATCACAATTCTGACACTTTGCTTGGCGGAACCCATTCCTGAATGGCCTTTATCTTCTGCCCATCCATACGCAGCACACCATGCCCCACAACGTGGCCAAGAAAGTTGATCTCCTCCTACCCGAAGAGACACTTCTCTCGTTTGACACAGAGGTCATTCTCCTATAGCACCTGAAACACAGTTCACAAGTGTCTAAGATGTTCCTCCATGTTGTTGTTGTAAATCACGATAGCATCCAGGTAAACTACTATGAACTTGTCTAAGTAAGAGTAGAAGATCTGGTTCATTAAAGTTGTGAACGTGGCTGGAGCATTTGTCAGCCCGAATGGCATTACTAGGAATTCATAATCACCATAACAGGTGACGCAAATTGTCTTCGGCTCATCACCTTCAGCAATCCTCACCTGCCAGTAACCCGATCGCAGATCTAGCTTGGAAAAGATACGGGCACTGCCTAGCTGATCGAACAAGTCCGCTATCAGTGGCAATGGGTACTTGTTCTTCATCGTGACCTTGTTGAAAGCACAGTAATTTACACATAACCGTTTGGAGCCATTGTGTTTCATCTGAAAAAGGACTAGGGCACCAAATGGGGCTTTTGATGGACGAACAATGCATGCATCCAACATCTCGTCTAGCTGCCTGGGCAGCTCCTTCAGTTCAGCTGGCCCCATACGGTATGGAACCATTGCAGGAGGCTTCGCTCCCGGGGTCAACTCAATCTTGTAGTCGAGCTCACGTCTTGGCGGAAGACGCTTTGGCAATTCCGGAGGCATCACCCCCCGAAACTCCTTTAATAGTGGGGCTAGGGTAGGCGGCATTGTTGCTTCTACCTTCCCTTCTTCTGCGCACACTGCCACTAAGAATGTTTGTTCCCCATGTTTGACACCCTTCTTCAGCTGCATTGTTGATAACACCGAAGACTTGTCGTTTTGCGTAAGGCAGTGCAATGTGTGGGACAAGCCTGACCCCATGATCGTCAACGTGTTAAACTTTGGCAGCATCATAACATTTTGGCTTCGCAGAAACTCCATACCCAAAATCACCTTGAAATCGTCTAGGGGCACCACGGAGAAGTTGGTTTTGTCGACCCAACTCCCCACTTGAATAGCCATATCTCTTGCTTCGCCAAGGATGGGCTTGGCCTCAGAGTTTACTGTCTTGATGGTCCTCTGCTTTGTCCCATGCTTCGATCCCAACCGTTCTGCCTCTTCCCGCGAGACAAAGTTGTGTGTGGCCCCGGAGTCTATCATTACTGAAGTAGACTTTTCATTCATAATGACTTTCAAGTACATAAGTTTCTTACTGACTTGCATGTTCTTAGCCGCACAACTTCTAGCTGCGTTAATCGATCGCATGGCACCCATCATTGGTTGCATCCCTTCAGTGCCACTGCATTCAGTATCACTGCATTCTTTCTGTGCAGCATTGGTTTGCCTGTCGTCCATTACAAGGCACTTTGGGCATTTCCTGAAGATATGTCTATCGCCACAGAACCAGCATGTCACAACCGCACCCTTGTTGTTGTTGTTATGCTTTGTGAAGTTCTATTTCTTTTCGGATTGATGGTGTGTCGACGCCTTACCTTTATCATTGTGTTGCTCATCCTTCTTGCCTCTGTGGTCAGGCTTCTTCCCAACTTTGGTTGATGGGGTGAAAGGCTTACGCTGAGTGTCAACTAAGCGCTCGGTCGCCACATATGCATCTTCCAGAATACGGGGGTTGCTCCTTTCCACTTCAGACTATGCACATGGCTGAAGTCCCACAATGAACCAGTGGAGCATGTCGTCTTATGGCATGTTAGGTATCTCCAACATAAGCTTCTGGAATGTTCTGACATAGTCTTGCAACGAACCAGAGTGTTTGAGCTCACGAACCATCCGGTATGTCTGTCTTTGCGTATTTCTTGGCATGAAGTAGTTGCACAACTCCATTTTGAAGTGATCAAAGGTGTCTATCACACATTGAACCATCTCCATGTCATTGCGCTTCCGCCTCCACCAAGCGATAGCATCTCCATCAAGTAAGGTCGTTGCAGCCTTAATCCTCAGATCTTTAAGGATCATATTTTGGATATCCAAGTAGTCTTCTACTTAGAACAAGAAGTTCTGAATGGCCTTGCTGTCATGAGAACCATTGAATTTTGCGGGTCTTGGCACATCAATCCTTGATGGTCTCTCACCATTTCTGCCATTTAGGGTCATCGTCTGCTGCAATGTACGGTTCTTCAACTGAAGCTCCCCTACTTCAGTCTGAAAGTCGGTGACTATAGTCGTCAACAAAGTGACCTGCCCCATTAATAAGGTTATCTGCTCTTGCAGGCTTGCCACCACATCATTTAGTACATTGAATGATTCACATTGTAAGACCCGCAATTTTTCATTTCAACATCTTAATAAATTCTTGAGGCATTTTTTCGTGAAAAATAGCATTTTTACCATAAAGTGAATCGAATCGAACTAATTCCTGCGACCCAAATATACTTAGGATATTCGTATCTTCACGAATATATGCTAAAACACTCTAGAAGCCATAACTTCCTACCTGAACGAAATCAAGAGATTTGTACGAGTCAACTTTCTTAGTTACGTCAATACGAAGATAATGGCCTACTCAAAATTTTTAGAAAAAAAATACTGAAAACTCGACTTTTTTATGAGACCCACAAAAATATTTGTAGGACCCACAGAAATATTTCTCAGAAAATATTCTAGAATATTCTAGAATAATCCAGAGCCTTCTAGGACCTTCCAGAGAATATTTCATAGAATATTCTTTTTGTATAAGATCAAACAGTCAGATGGATAAGATCAAGCTAGATTTCTAAAAAAGCCAAAGGGCATTTTGGTCAAATGGGTTGCTTAGCCCCTAAGAAACCTTGGCTATAAATAGTGGAGGACCCTCCTTTAGAAAAATTACCAACCGCTCTCTCTCTCCTCCTTTTCCAAACCTCCCCTACCTAGCCTAGCCTACCTAAGCCTGTCTGACTTGATCTGAGCATGCCTGATCTGGTCTAAGCCTGCCTGACTTGGTCCTAACCCACCTGACCTAGTCCAAACCCAGTTGACTTGACTTGAACATAGCTAGATTTGAAGTCAAAGTCAAAGTCCTTTATCGTCTGAAGTATGGATTTGATTCTTTTTTAAGTCGGACCTCTCGGAGGATGGATCGAAGCAACAGGAGTCGTTTTTTCCGCAATTTAAAGTAAGTTTGCTTCGTTAAATTCATCTCTCTCAAGTATTTGCTTGTTTGTATATATGTATAGTTTCTGAAGTAGTATCTTGCTTTAGTTCTTGGTTGAGCCCTCTAGGATGCTTCGGTGTTCACGCGCTCGTCTCGTAACTATCGTCGAATATATATGTTCGAGTGTGCAGTATATACCTTCTTCAAAATAGTATCTCGCCCTAGTTCTTGGTTGAGCCCTCTAGGACACTTCGGTGTTCACTCGCTCGACTGGTAACTTTTGTTGGATACAGATCTAGGTGTATATTTGTCGATACTCTCGGGGCATCTTATATCGCATATGCTATGTAATTTACTTTTGCCATCGCGTCGTACGATGCCAAAGCTACTGTTTTCCGCAATTTTCGATTAATGCACTTCCGATTGTGCATTTACTTGCACTGTCGTGTTGAAAGACGCCAAAGCTCCTGCTTTCTGCAAATATATATGTAGAATATTTCGTTCAGTTACACACCCTAAACAATAGTATATGCATTTCCTTTACGTCGCTGCTATATAAAGCATAGGCTTCTGCTTATACTACATATATGATGCGCGTAAATGAGCGTTCAAATGGAGATCAACTTTAAATCGCCAATGTGATTTTCTTACCGCTCATCGTTCAAGATTTTGGTTGACGAATAAAGCCCTTATTGGAAAGGCTTCATTTTTTGGCAAAATGCCCTTTTCGGAAAGACTAAGTCAATTACGTATGGCCTGGCTATGGCCTAGGGTTTTCCAACAACCTTAATGGATGCAAGGTACGTACAATGGTTCATATCCATTTTTCTGATTTAAGCGTAGCGATTTCCCGCCAAAGATGAGAGATGCCGCTGAAATGGATAAAAGAAACACATGCTTTCTCTGTTAAAGAGAGGAAGTGCTGCTGAAATTTCTAAAGAAGCTAAGAATAGCTCAGAAAGAACGTAGCAGATACTCTGTCATATAGCGAAGTGTTACCCAGTTCATGGAACGCCTTCTACGATATAGAAAGGTTTGTCGCACCACTGCCGATAGAGTAGGGGAGGTGCTGACGAAATGGCTGGCAGGAGAACTGCCAGAACCAGTTAAGTGGCACAACGATGTCATTTGTTGGAATGATGTCTAAATAACTCATCTCTCTGATACCTGTAAGGGCACCGTACTTGTAAGAGTCATTGCGTCGAAGTAGTGGTAGCGCCTTAACAAGGTCCTGAGCTCGTTGCGTAAAAATACGCCGAGTAACTGATCCGTAGAGATCGAGTCATGTGCATGCTCATTGAGAATCATTAGACAACCGGACTCGTAAGGGCCGCTGAGCCAGAGTGTGTTGTTTTCCACCTAGAAGAGGTGAAGTGCTTGTCAAGGTCGAAGTCCCGAGAGCAGAGTTAAGCATGCATATGAATAAAACCTTTATTTCACGGTGAAAGTCGCATGAGTGATTGGGGTCAGGTACATACTTCTTAAAGGCTGCCCTACATGCATGCACTATTCGTCAAGTAATTGTAAGACTGGCAGACCCCTTTCAAGTTTTCTCACCGAGGAAGACGGTGATGCCGCAGCCTTGAGTGACATATATTTCACCCGAACCTGATAAAATTCATTGATGGTCTACGTCACTTATAGGTATGGAGGTCGTGGTTATCCTTAAATATCTAAGGATTGAACTCAACTACTGCAGTAGCAGGATGCATTCGGCTATCTAATAAGGATCTCTTCTGGTATGTTGTACCGTTCTACTAGTAGGATGGGGTCAAAAAGCCTTTGGGGTATCTAAAATACATAGAATAATCAACCACCAGATCGTCGCGTTGTCGCTCAGATATGAGTCCCCTAATCCCAGCGGGAGGTGCAATTATCGAAACAAAACATTAGCTTAGGTACAGTGATACTTTGAATATACGAGTGTATGGACGTTCTTGAGTCAGTCCTGTATAACCTTTGTGAAGGTGTCATGGTCGGTATACTACTGGACTGATTGTGAAAGAACCAAAATGATATACGTACGACTAAGCAAAGCTCGGAGAGTTGTCCTTAGATTCGTAGGATACGGATGCGCCAAGCATAAAGGCTTGAGCTAGACATCCATTCGAGATCAGGAAGAGGTCAAGGCTAAGTCATGGAGACTTAAGCGATTATTCAAATCATAGCCCTAAAGAGGCTTGCGCCAAGTCATGAAAACTTGAGCGGATGTTCAACTCATAGCTCTGAGGAGACTCTTGCGATATACGCTAAGTCGTGAAGGCTTGAGCGTCGTTATTACGAACTGCGACCCTGAGTGGTCATCGTATGTACTTGAATTGAATGAATGTGTGATTGCTGCTTACCAGACCGTTAGTGGTTCTAACCTCATTTTATGGAGATTTCAGGTGTTGAACCTGCGTTGCGATATGCGGAGCAAGGCGGCATCGAGTTCAAGGGTTTCTCTAGACATGGTTGTACTGCTTCCTTTTATTAAACCTATATTGTTTTTCAAGCAGTGACGTTGTAATAAACACGTAGTTTTTGATAAAGTTGAACACTTTGGTGGTCAATGAGTTGTTTGGCCACATACCTGTAATGTGCTCGGGGTTTTCTAAAACTGACGACTCATTATCGTCTGATTCAGCTGCTAAAAGCTTTTGTAAGTTCCGTTGCAAAGAAAAAAAAAAGAAATACATGAAAATTTTAACTTAGCTTTGTTTTTGAAATCCGGGGCGTTACAGAATTGGTATCAGAGCCTGAGCCTGAGAAACCTGGTTCGAGATCCGTCTTGTTTACCGTATCGCACTGTAAGTATATCTTTTCATAATAATTACTAATTCGAGTGCATCTTTGTATAGATGGCAACTCACGACTCACGAAGGTACTGCTATCATTGTGAGATCATGCATGATGAGTGGGTATGCGCATATGAGGTCCAAGACTGCTAGTTTTGTGGCGAAGAGGGGCATTCCGCCAACGAATGTCAAAGAAAATATACTGCCAATATGGGTCGGCGGAGATCGCTTGGTCTTAGGGACGAGACCTCGGGTGTTAGTGGACCACATCACTCCAGTGTGGGGAGTAGTCATACCCCATCGACTTCATATGAACTACCACATCTGGTAGAATTTGACTTGAACTTCTTTGAGGGATTCGGTCAGACGCAAGGCTATCAACAGGCATCATATACGCCTAGCTTGTACAGTCAGGATGAGGGATGCAACTTCTTCTATAATCCCATTATGATTTCGGATTCCTCGAATCATAGTGCCATTATATAAGGGAATTGAGCAGCTTCACAAACACCGAGCCTAAATGGCCAGGGAGAGGGATACAACCCCTATCATCCTGTTATGGTCTCGGATTCCTCGAGCCATGATGCCACTGAGTGGGCAAGTGGACCGGCATCACTGATCTACCCACAAGATTCGTTTGAGAGTGCGGAAGTACCACCCAAGCCAAAACTAGTTGTGCTTGTACCATGGCAATGTGGGAGTAAATGATACTTCGGGTCATTTTGGTTAAGAAAGAAACCCAGTTCTTAGAAGAGACTGGTAATATTTTGGAGTGAATAGACTGATGTATATAGTTTCTCGCCGCCTATGTCCGTCAGAGTGGCGTGACACTTGTATATAAGGGTGATGTGTGTGCTTGTAGAATGTAATGTATATTAAGTAAATAAAGCTTTGCTTCGATATATACATTGAGAAACTAAAACATGTTGCTTGTATGTGATAGATAAATGACACATACAACGAGGAGAACCATGCCGAGCGAGGAGTCTCATACTCAAGGATTCCTGCTAGAAACGCTTAATAATCTGGTTACCGTCATTCATGAAATAAGGCAAGAACCAGTCGTACCTCGCAACGAGAACCTTGGGGGAATAACTTATGAGAAATTCATCAAGATTGATCCACCAGTCTTCGCCAGTAGATCCGATCATGAACTGGCAGGGAGTTGAGTCAAAGAGACAGAACATGCCTTTCTGGTACTGGGAGTACCAAAAAAGAAAAAGACCAACTTTGGCACGTACAGGCTGAAAGACAATGCACGGAAGTTGTGGGATACCACTAAGATTATTCAGTTCTCACAAGTTGAAGTCATTCCTTGGACTGACTTTTAGAGAGCTTTCTTGGATAATTACTTCTTGTTGCACTCCAGAAACAAGAAAAAAATAGAGTTTCTGGACTTGGAGCAGGGTGATATGAGTCTGATTGACTATACCACCAAATTTCAAAATCTTGATCAGTACTGCACCCATTTATTTGAGACGGACCAAGAAAGGGCCGGCAAGTACATCAACAGACTGCGAGAAGGGATAAGGTCACGGGTTATCACCAACATGCCCCAAACTTTTTAAACTGTTGTGGCAGCAGCTTCAAAAATTCAAGTGGATTGGAAGCGATCAAAAGTGATTATAGCAAAGAGGCTCGTAGTTGGTGGTGGGAACCGGAAGAGAACGTTCCCAAGTGGCCAGGGTTCATGACAACCCTTTCAAAAGAGAAAATTCCAAAGTGGGAACGTTACTCAACAAGTCGTGAGGCCAATGCAGAACATGGCTCCAAACAATCTGCAGTCCAACCCAAACTGCCCAAAATTTCATGTAAATCATGCAAGAGGAACATGTCCAGGTGACACGGATGGTTGCTTCTACTGTGGCAAGGTAGGCCACATTGCAAGACAGTGCAAAAAGAAGCTTGCAGATGAGCAAAAGAGGAATGTTGGATCTGTCGGACCCTCTCAACAAATACCACAGCGGACACAAATCCAACGACCTCCACCTAGAGTAGAACAAAGGCCTGCTGCAGGTCGTGTATACGCTGTAACGACTGAACAAGTCGAAACCGGTGCCCTCATTGAAGGCATTGTACCTGTTAATGGACATGTAGCTTACGTCTTGTTTGATTGTGGTGCTACTCATACCTTTATCTCTGATGATTTCACCAAACAACTCCACGCTTCGGTACAACCGGTTGATAAAATGATCGAAGTATACAACCCATTGGGTTCACGCACCAAATATATTCATTGCATCAAGAATTTGGATGTAGAGATAGTTGGGCAATACTTGCCTACTGATGCCATCTTAATCGATATGGTACAGTACAATGTCATTCTGTGAATGAATTGGTTAGCCCAAAACGATGCCATGATCTTATGCCGCGAGGGCATGGTGATTCTAGCACGACCGGGAATGCCTAAGATAGAATACTGGATATCCAAGTCTGTTCCACAAAAACGATTTATATCAGCTCTTAAGGTACAGAAATACCTTAAGAAGGGTTGTGTAGCCTTCATACTTAACCTTTCAGCTGAAGGCTCAAATATCCAATCACTTAAGAGTTTGGAAGTGGTCTGGGAGTTTCATGATGTGTTTCCTGAGGAATTGTCAAGACTTCCACCACTTTGTGTGGTTGAATTTGAAATTCAATCCTTGTCTGGAACTGCACTAATATCCAAAGCCCCTTATCCTATGGCGTCACTTGAGCTCAGTGAGTTGAAGTGTCAGCTGGAAGAACTGATGGAACAAGGGTTCATCCGACCGAGTATGTCATTGTGGGAAGCCTAGGTCCTGTTTGTAAAGAATAAGGATGGATCCCTTCGGTTATGCATCGATTATCAGATGCTTAACCAGGCAACTGTTAAAAATAAGTATTTGTTGCCTCGGATAGAGGACATGTTCAATCAACTCAAAACAGCGAGGGTATTCTCCAAGATCGACCTCAGGTCTAGGTATCATCAACTCAGAGTAAAGGAGGAGGATATACCTAAAATTGTCTTCCAAACGAGATACGGCCATTGTGAGTTTGTAGTAATGCCCTTCGGACTCACTAATGTGCATGTTGCCTTTATGAACCTGATGAACCGAGTGTTCAAGCCATACTTAGACACATTTGTCATCGTCTTCATCGATGACATCCTCGTTTATTCCGAGAAGAAGGAACAACATAAGGAGCACTTGAGAATCGTCTTGAAAACTCTTCAAGATAATCAGCTTTATGCCAAGTTTTCAAAATATGAATTCTGGCTAGACAAAGTGATGTTCTTTGGTCATGTAATCTCAAAAGATGGAATCGCAGTAGATCCTGCGAAGGTCAAAGCTGTGATAGACTGGAAGCAACCAGAAAATATCACTGAGGTCCGCAGCTTCCTTAGACTTGCCGGATATTATCGAAAGTCCATACAAGACTTCTCTCGAATTGTCGTACCGATGACAAAACTGTTGAAAAAGAGAGTCAAGTTCGAATGGACTGACCAGTGTAAGGAGTGCTTTGAGGTTCTCAAGCAAAGACTTACCACTGCCCTTGCCCTTACCTTACCTTCTGGTCAAATAGGCTTCGTGGCTTATACCGATGCCTTGGGAACGAGTTTGGGATGTGTACTGATGTAGCATGGCAAAGTAATCGCCTATGCATCCCGTCAGTTAAGAATTCATGAGAAAAATTATTCAACCCACGATCTTGAGCTTGTCGTGGTAGTGTTCGCACTTAAAATCTGGCGACACTACCTATATGGAGAGAAATTTGAGGTCATGCCGAACCATAAAAGCTTTAAATACCTCTTTTTTTAAAAAGAACTCAATATGTGGCAACGACGATGGCTGAAATTCCTCAAGGACTATAAATTCATGCTTTTCTATCACCCTGGAAAGGCGAATGTCGTAGCAGATGCCCTTAGTCGTAAGACTGTTGGCACTCTCGCCAGCCTCACCGGACAATGAAAGTTGATGGAGGATTTCGTCAACTGAAAGCCATTACTGGCTCATACAGGCAGAATACAATTGTCAAGCCTGACAATACATCCTGAGATCATGGATCGGATCATAGCCGAACAATTAAAAGATCCCCAGTATGTGGAGCTAAAAGCTCGAGCTGAAAAAGATGATACTTTCTTCTATTTGAAAGAAAATTGAGGAATATGGATGAAAGAAAGGATCTGGGTTCCGAATAACCCTGAGCTGAGAGAGGAAGTACTCCAGGAAGCTCATGGTAGTAAGTACACTATCCACCCTAGAGGTACCAAAATGTTCAGAGACCTATAGAGAAAGTACTGATGGAGGGGAATGAAAAGAGACGTGGCTACGTTTGTCTCGAAATGTTTGATCTGCCAGCAAGTTAAGATCGAACATCAATGACCTGGCGGAAAGATGCAATGGATCGAGATTCGAGAATGAAAATGGGAGGACATCACGATAGATTTCATCGTTGGATTGCCTCGATCCAAGAGACAATATAATTCCATATGGGTGATGGTGGACAAACTCACCAAGTCTGCTCACTTTCTGTCAATCAACACCAGATATTCAACAGAAAGGTTGGCAGAAATCTACGTTCAAAAAATCGTCAGACTCCACGAAGTGCCGACCACGATCATCTCTGATCGTGACCCAAAGTTTACCTCTTACTTTTGGGAGCATCTACAGAGAGCCCTGAGAACAAAACTCAAGTTCAGTACGGCTTTTCACCCTCAGACAGATGGGCAATCTGAGCGAACCATACAGTCTCTCGAGGATATGTTGAGAGCCTGTATGCTGGAATGGAAGGATGATTGGGACTCTCATCTAGCGTTGACTGAATTTGCTTATAATAATAGCCACCACGCTAGCATTGGGATGGCACCGTATGAAGCCCTATACGGATGACCCTGCCGATCACCAATCCTTTGGGGTGAAGTGGGTGAGCGAACCTTAGACTCGCCCATTGTCTTGCAGCACTACACTGAGCAGGTCCACATGATCAGAAAAAAGCTACTGACTGCTCAGAGTCGACGGAAGAGCTACGCCGATCAACGACGTAGGGAACTCACTTTTGCGGTTGGAGACAAGGTCTTCGTCAAAGTCTCTCCAACCAAGAGTGTTTTTTATTTTGGAAAGAAGGAGAAACTCAGCCCCAGATTCGTTGGTCCTTTCAAAGTTTTGAGCCGGATCGGAAAGACCGCCTACCGAGTAGCATTGCCACCGCAGTATACACAGATAAACAACGTATTTCACGTGTCAATGCTTAGAAAATACGTTCACGACCCTTCTCACGTCATCCAACATGAAGACATCGACATCCGGGAAGATATGACTGTGGAAGAAAGACCTGTTGAGATTGTAGACCGTCGGGAGCAAGTGCTTAGGTCAAAGGTCATTTCACTTGTTAAATTGATATGGCAACATCATGGAGTTGATGACTTCACTTGGGAGCCCGAATCCAATATGTGGGATAAGTATCCTGAGCTATTCACTTAGTACTCTTAACTGAATTTCGCGGACGAAATTTCTTTAAGGGGGCAATGATGTAAGACCCGCAATTTTTCAGTTCAAACTCTTAATAAATTCTTGAAGCATTTTCTAGTGAAAAATAGCATTTTTATCGTAAAGCTAATCGAACCGATTCCTGCGACCCAAATATACTTAGGATATTCGTATCTTCACGAATATATGCTCAAACACTCTGTAAGTCATAACTTCCTACCTGAACGAAATCAAGAGATTTGTACGATCCAACTTTCTTAGTTACGTCAATACGAAGATAATGGACTACTCAGAATTTTTTAAAAAAAAATACCGAAAACTCGATTTTTTTGCATGACCCGCAAAAATATTTGTGGGACCCACAGAAATATTTCTCAGAAAATATTCTAGAATAATCTATAATATTCTAGAGCCTTTCAGGACCTTCCAGCACCTTCTAGGGAATATTCCTTCTAGATAAGATTAAACAGTTAGATGGATAAGATCAAGCTGGATTTCTGAAAAAGTCAAAAGACATTTTGGTCAAATGGGTTGCTTAGCTTCTAAGCAACCTTGGCTATAAATAGTGGAGGACCCCCCTTTATAAAAATCGCCAACCCGTCTCTCTCTTCTCCTTTTCCAAACCTCCCCTACCTAGCCTAGCCTACCTAAGCCTGCGGGACCTGGTCTGAGCCTGCCTGATCTGGTCTTAGCCTGTCGGACCTGGTCCTAACCCACCTGACCTAGGTCTGAACCCACCTGACCTAGTCCAAACCCAGTTGACTTGACTTGAACCTAGATAGGTTTGAAGTCAAAGTCAATGTCCTTTTTTGTCTAAAGTTTGGATTTGATTCTTTTTAAAGTCGGACCTCTCGGAGGACGGATCGAAGCAACAGGAGTCATTTCTTTCGCAATTTGAAGTAAGTTCGCTTCATTAGATCCATATCTCTCAAGTATTTGCTTGTTTGTATATGCGTATACCTTCTAAAGTAGTATCTTGCTTTGGTTCTTGTTCACACGCTCATCTCGTAACTATCGTCGGATATATATGTTCGAGTGTGCAGTATATGCCTTCTTCAAAATAGTATCTCGCCCTAGTTTTTGGTTGAGCCTTCTAGAAGACTTCGGTGTTCATTCGCTCGCCTCGTAACTTTCGTTGGATACAGATCTAGGTGTATATCTTTTGATATTGTTGGCACATCTTATATCGCATAGGCTATGTAATTTACTTTTATTGTCGCGTCGTATGATGTCAAGGCTCCTGCTTTCCGCAATTTCTGATTAATGCATTTTCGATTATGCATTTACTTACGCTGTCGCGTTGAAAGACGCCAAGGCTCCAGCTTTCTACAAATATATATGTAGAATATTTTGTTCAGTTACACACCTTGAACAATAGTATATGCATTTCTTTTACGCCGCCGCTGTATAAAGCACAGGCTTGTGCTTATACTACATATATGACGCGTAAATGAGCGTTCAAATGGAGATCAACTCCAAATCGTCAATGTGATTCTCTTACCGCTCCTCGTTCAAGATTCTGCTTAACGAATGAAGACCTTATTGGAAAGGCTTCGCTTTTTGGCAAAATGTTCTTTTCGTAAAGACTAAGTCAATTATGTATGGCTTGGCTATGGCCTAGGGTTTTCCAACAACCTTAATAGATGTAAGGTACGCACAACGGTGCACATCCATTTCCTGAGTTAAGCGTAGCGATTTCCCGCCAAAGAGGGGAGAAGCTGCTGAAATGGATAAAAAAATACACGCTTTCTCCGTTAAAGAGATGAAGTGCTGCTGAAATTTCTGAAGAAGCTAAGAATAGCTCAGAAAGAATGTAGCAGGATACTCTGTCATATAGCGGAGTGCTACCCAGTTCATAGAACGCCTTCTACGATATAGAAAGGTTCATCGCGCCACTGCCGATAGAGCAGGGGAGGTGCTGACGAAATTGTTGGCAGGAGAGCTACCAAAACCAGTTAAGTGGCACAACGATGCCGTTTGTTGGAACGATGTCAGAATGACTCATCCCCCTGATACCTGTAAGGGCACTGTACTTGTAAGAGTCATTGCGCTGAAGTAGTGGTAGCACCTTGACAAAGTCTTGAGCTCGTTGCGTAAAAATACGACGAGTAGCCGGTCCGTAGAGATCAAGTCATGTGCATGCTCATTGAGAATCATTAGACAACCGGACTCGTAAGGGTCGTTGAGCCAGAGTGTGTTGTTTTTCACCTAGAAGAGGTGAAGTTTTCGTCAAGACCGAAGTGCCTTGAGCAGAGTTAAACATGCATATGAATAAAACCTTTGTTCCACGGTGAAAGTCGTGTGGGTGATTGGGGTCGGGTACATACTTCTCAAAGGCTGCCCTATAGGCATGCAATGTTCGTCAAGTAATTGTAAGACTGGCAGACCCCTTCTCAAAGGTTGCCCTTGAGTGACATATATTTCACCCGAACCTGATAGAGTTCATTGATGGCCTACGTCACTCATAGGTATGGAGGTCGTGGTTATCCTTAAATATCTAAGGATTGAACCCAACTAATGCATTAGCAGGATGCATCCGGCTATCTAGTAAGGATCTCTTCTGGTATGTTGTACCGTTCTACTAGTAAGATGGGGTCAAAGAGCCTTTGGGGTATCTAAAATACATAGAATAATCAACCACCAGATCGTCGCGTTGTCGCTCAGATATGAGTCCCCTAATCCCAGCGGGAGGTGCAATTATCGAAACAAAACATTAGCTTAGGTACAGTGATACTTTGAATATATGAGTATATGGACGTTCTCGAGTCAGTCCTGTATAACCTTTGTGAAGGTGTCATGGTCGGTATACTACTGGACTGATTGTGAAAGAACCAAAATGATATACGTACGACTAAGCAAAGCTCGGAGAGTTGTCCTTAGATTCGTAGGATACGGATGCGCCAAGCATAAAGGCTTGAGCTAGACATCCATTCGAGATCAGGAAGAGGTCAAGGCTAAGTCATGGAGACTTAAGCGATTATTCAAATCATAGCCCTAAAGAGGCTTGCGCCAAGTCATGAAAACTTGAGCGGATGTTCAACTCATAGCTCTGAGGAGACTCTTGCGATATACGCTAAGTCGTGAAGGCTTGAGCGTCGTTATTACGAACTGCGACCCTGAGTGGTCATCGTATGTACTTGAATTGAATGAATGTGTGATTGCTGCTTACCAGACCGTTAGTGGTTCTAACCTCATTTTATGGAGATTTCAGGTGTTGAACCTGCGTTGCGATATGCGGAGCAAGGCGGCATCGAGTTCAAGGGTTTCTCTAGACATGGTTGTACTGCTTCCTTTTATTAAACCTATATTGTTTTTTCAAGCAGTGACGTTGTAATAAACACGTAGTTTTCGATAAAGTTGAACACTTTGGTGGTCAATGAGTTGTTTGGCCACATACCTGTAATGTGCTCGGGGTTTTCTAAAACTGACGACTCATTATCGTCTGATTCAGCTGCTAAAAGCTTTTGTAAGTTCCGTTGCAAAGAAAAACAAATCATGAAAATTTAACTTAGCTTTGTTTTGGAAATCCGGGGCGTTACAGAATTGGTATCAGAGCCTGAGCCTGAGAAACCTGGTTCGAGATCCGTCTTGTTTACCGTATCGCACTGTAAGTATATCTTTTCATAATAATTACTAATTCGAGTGCATCTTTGTATAGATGGCAACTCACGACTCACGAGGGTACTGCTATCATTGTGAGATCATGCATGATGAGTGGGTATGCGCATATGAGGTCCAAGACTGCTAGTTTTGTGGCGAAGAGGGTCATTCCGCCAATGAATGCCGAAAGAAATATACCGCCGATATGGGTCGGCGGAGATCGCTTGGTTAGGGACGAGACCTCGCGTGTTAGTGGACCACATCACTCTAGTGTGCGGAGTAGTCATACCCCATCGACTTCATATGAATTATCATATCTGGTAGAATTTGACTTGAACTTCCTTGAGGGATCCGGTCAGACGCAAGGCTATCAATAGGCATCATATATGCCTAGCTTGCACAGTCATGATAAGGAATGCAACAACACCTTCTATAATCCCATTATGATTTTGGATTCCTCAAATCATAATGCCATTATATGGGGGAATGGAGTGACTTCACAAATGTCGAGCCTGAATGGCCAGGGAGAGGGATACAACCTCTATCATCCCGTTATGGTCTCGGATTCTCCGAGCAATAATGCCACTGACTGGGCAAGTGGACCGGCATCACCGATCTACCCACTAGATTCGCTTGAGAGTGCAGAAGTGCCGCCCAAGCCAAAACTAGTTGTGCCTGCACCATAGCAATGTGGGAATAAACAATACTTCGGGTCATTTTGGTCAAAAAAGAAACTCAGTTCTTAGGCGAGACTGGTAATGTTTTGGAGTCAATAGACTCATGTATATAATTTCTCGCCGCCTATGTCTGTCAGAGTGGTCTAACACTTGTATATAAGGGCGATGTGTGTGCTTGTAGAATGTACGGTGCAATGATGTCTTGCTCACAAATCACAGAGTGTCGGCATGTGTGTCGACACCGACTCCGGAGTCCCTTCCGCAGCACAAGAACGGGCTCTGATACCACTTGTCACGGTCCTATTTCCTTCAATGGGCCAATGCAGCGTGACGGTCCTTCCTCACCGTCGCAAGCCTACTAGTCACCTCGCTTGCCGATCGCGGAAACTTGTAATCAGAGAGCAAGATAGAATAGAGGGAGAGAAATTGCAATCACAAGATGCAATCACAACGAGGGTGAACAAAAGAAAGCTCAATGCATTTACTTCATTCACAATTTTGCCCGCAGGCTATTACAGTTCAAGTATACGGGTTGCCCCTTCGAGGTATTGATTCACCTGAACCGGGCAGCTTACATCAGACTCAACAAAAGCAAAACAGACTCTAAGCGCAACTATACAATGTATGTCGCAAGGGAACAACAATACTCAACCTAGTTATCTTACAAACATGCTTCAAATGCATACATACATATATGTAGCATTTTAAACATTAAACTACAACAATCAAATTAATTATCCTAAAACATGCTCCAAACATATATATATATATATATATATATATATATATATATATATATATATATATATATATATATATATATATAATTCAAGAGTAATGCATTCCTTAGGCCCCCTTTTTTGTTAGGTCTCATTAGGCCCCTTCAAAAATTATAGTTTTAGGTATTTTTTTCTCATGTCTAACACTGTAGATGTGATGTATGGGTTTTTTTTAGTGGGAACCAACTTTTGGATCGCCAAAATCTGACCTGTATGTAGGTTTTTTCGGTGATCCAAAATCAATAGCTATAAAGGTACTAGTTTTTTGTTGCTCATAAAAACATATTTTTTCATGAAAAACATTATTTAAGGGTTGATTCTCACTAAATCAATCATACTAAACACATCTAATGGTTCAGATCTATCATAAAACACTTAAAACCTATAGGGAAGAATGTGACAAAATGAGAAATTGGGCCTAATATATTCAGTTCTCATAATTTAATCAATGAATTGCAATACTCAACATAGTTATCTTACAAACATCCTTCAAACACACATATGTGTAGTATTTTAGACATTGAACTGCAACAATTAAACCAGTTATCCTAAAACATATTTCACACATACATATATATAATAATTTAATAAATATATATTCAAACTAGTTATCTTAAAAATAATATTCAAACATATATATGATAATTTAATCATTTATTGAATATTAAATTGATAAATTGCAAACATCTTACAAACATGTATATAGAAAATAACAAATAAAGAAAGTACATATCCACCAGCATCAGACCTTATTTATCATTGTGACCTCTTCCTAGAAACATGTGCTTGCTCCTCCAAGGGTTGATCTACCATCTTATTATTCGGGACCTTCACCTTAGACTCCTAAGGATCCTTCTCTGATCTCCCTCAGGATCATCTTCTGCACTATTCAGCCCAACCTCAACCTTTGGCTGAGCATCTATTCCAACCAAAGGACCCTCCCTCTCCTCTACCTTCCGAGAACCCTCGATATCAAGCTTCACCTCAGCATCTCTAGCTTTTTTATTCTCCACCATCACCTCAACCTCAGACTCCACATCCTCCCTTTGCTCCTTTGCTCTTATACAAGTTATTTCTCCTCTATTTTTTAAGCACTCCCTCCTCATCTTGCCACTATCAATGTAGGTGCTCATGTCTCCAGCTTCTTCTAACTAAGCATTAAGGTTGGAAACAACCTTAAACTGAGTCAATGGCTCAAACTTCTTCATCATTGACTGCACACATGAGCTTCCCTCCCTTTCTCCCTCCTTAAATGCTTCTGGGATGAGAGACGTGAATGTGGTCACAAACTCCTCAACCTTCTTTTCAGCTTCAGCCCTACATTTAGGTTACATTGAAGGTGTTAGTTATTTTTTTGTGTACAAATTTTTGAGTCTTAGCTTATTGAGACTCCATTTTTTGGCTTTTGGCCACGAAGGAGGGTCCCTCTCTACCCACTTGCCAAGCCTACTTCGTACTTCATAGTAGAAAGTATCACTCAGTGTGTACTGTTTTTTCTTTGGCATTTTTTTTATGCTTCAACAGTAGCATATGGTTTGGGTATTAGCCCCACTGAGATAATCTCTTCACTCATCATTTTGTAATAAACAAGTTTAGAATTTCTTACAATAACAAAATGAATAATAAAGGTAATTAGGCGGGCAATAGAAAGTAGGAATATAAGACCCCAATTTTTTTTTCTTTAGTAAACACTATTTTAAAATTCTCTCTTTTGAAAGCAAATGCAGCGGAAGACACTTCCTTTTATAAAACCCTTTTTCAAAACATGGGTTCCAAATTATGATCCAAATTCACAAAACAATTTCCATACTTGTGCAAAAACATAAAGATCATTCATTTCATAAAGTATGAGTTTAGAAAATACATCATATTTGTACATGATAGAGTTTAAAAATTCAAACAATACCCAAAAGCAGTCTCAGGTTCCTCATCCAAAATTGTGCCAAGCTTCGTGCTCCTCGTTGAATTGTTATGACAAGACATCTCCTAAAAATTAATTTAAATAGTGAGGTGAGACAACACACGCCACAGCATGATCCAACACTCAACACGAATCACAAGACCAGCATAACAAGAAACTGCGATCGAAAAGCCTATCATGGTCAAAACTCAAGTTCTAACACAAAAAGAGTTGATCCTATACACACAGAAGTCAACCTTCAAGTTAACTCACTCTCAAGAGAAGAAACTTAAATTACTCGACCTGCCTACATAGAGGTCAACCCTCAAAATTGAACCAAAAATGATAAGCAAAGAGAAGTCGACCCGCTTCACTTAAGGGTCGACTTGCAGGCCAAAGAGAACGCTCAGGGAAAAGAACTCAAAAGGAGTTGACCATAGTTTATAAATGGTTGACCTTCAACTGGAGCTAACTCACTCTAAATGAACAAGGAGGATTGTACCATGTAAATCCCATGAGTTGACCCTCAAAACATAACATAATGTATCACAGAAGAGGAGTTGACCCTCCCAACTCAGCGATTGACCCCTAGTACGACTAAGCCACTAACTGACAGAAATAAGAGTGGACCCTCCCAACTCAGGGGTCGACCCTCAGTTTAACTGAACCACTAACTAACATAAGGATGAGTCAGCTCTTCCAACTCAAGAGTCAACTCTTGACTCAACAAAACTACCAACTGAATAGAAGAAGAATCACCCAATTCAAGGGTCAACCCTTCCGCCAAACAAAACATATTGAGAGTTGACCCATCATAAAGGTGTCGACCTCCCATCCCAGAACCACCACACACAATGAAAAACTTTGGGGTATCGACTCTCAACTTAGGACAAGTCGACCCTCAGATGACCATGCACCAAGCCTACGAACTCATGTCATGTCCACCTAGATGCATGAATATTTTATTAAATCTTTTCATTTAATTATTATTGTATTACATGTTACGCTCCACATACATTTATTATTATGATCCTGATTATCTCCATAGGGGTACCATTTCCTAGAAACTTAGGCATCACCGGGTCATTCAAGGGGTGTTCATTCATCCATTTCATTTATAAAATTCTCGATAGTCACTGTGATACTTGCACCAGAATCAACGAACATTCGTAAAGCCATCTCTCTCCTTGGGACCCAAAGCCTGAGACCTTATCCCTCTCCCTGTAGTAAATGTAGTGCACTACTAGGCATACTGCAGCAGCTTCACGTACACCTCGAGTATCTGAGTTCAGTGTTCCCTAAGCTCCGTAGTGTGAGAATGGATCCCTTAGATCCAAATGAATGTAGCTCGCTCAACTGTCCCAAAAAATCTCCCATGAAGTTACTGCATGCTTGTTCACATCCGACAAACTGCCTCAAGCCATAAGAAAACCCGATGAGCATAAACAAATTTTTTGTTTAGCATGTTATTAATGCATTATACATCATACGATACCCTTTTGATACCATAGGCCAACACCCACACAAGCCGCACTCAGTGTCAACACCTCAAATCGAATACATATGCTCATGTCATACGCAATCCTCTATGTATTGCCAACCTTGCAATAGAAATATGTGCTCACATAGGCATCACTGTTACACAATGTCATACTTGCAATACGAACCACAAGCAAGCAAAACCATGCATACCCAAACTACGTAATGTTGCACTTGCACTATGACATAATAGCAACCTTCCAATAATAACTAAAGAGAAAGAGAATGAACGCATTCATATGCATCACCTCACATGTGCATGCTTGTGTACTTGTGTATCACAATACAAACCGGATCCCTCCCAGGACCACTGAACATATACCAATGCATAAAAACCAAAAACACAGTAGACACAGATCTCTCAGTCTGTTACTAGGTTGATTCACTTGAATTTTAGGCGTAACAGCCCATACCCTAAACTCAAAACACCAAGAAACCACACTTGGCTAACTTAGGAGTTAACTATCGTAAGCCCATCGACCTATCTCCAACAAAGTCGACTCTAGCTCTATAGAAGTCAGGGTTGACTCATCTCATACAGAGTCGACTCTGGCTTTGCAAAAGTCTACCCAAGCTAATAGGGGTTAACTCTCGGACCTCAAGAGTCAACTATGACCACTCAGGGGTCAACTCAAGTACTGCAGCAGTCAACTCGCACTCAGTAGGAGTCTACTCTCTACTGCAAGGGTCAACTCTTGCAAACACAAAAGTCAACCCACCCACTGCAGAAGTCGACTCTTCAAACACATGAGTTGACTCTTCCCTATAGAGGTTGACTCTGGCAACATAGAGGTTGGCTCTTCCTATGCAGAAGTTGACTTCTGAATGCCAAAGCTCAACCTTCGGAGCCAACCAAATAGAACCAACAACAAGGGTTGATGACTGACAAACCAAAACTTGGTTTCCCACCTCCAGAACACCAAAAACTGAGGAATCTAAGCACCAAAAACATCTAAAATTCTTTTCCAACATTCCTAGGGATGTCTCGAATCGATCTAACACATTTTTCTTTAAATTTCTAAGGATTCAACATCACATATAACTTCATAACATGCAAAATCATGCGAAAAACTAAAATATCAAAGCATGTAACCATCTATTGCATGCCATCTTTCAAACCAACGTAATTCTAGGCTTGGAACAATCATAAGCATGTTGCACTCAGAAATCTAAACACGAACTTATTCAAAACAGGTCATAATTGCAAGGATCAAAATCATGGTTTAACATGCTAAAACCTTTAACTACGTAGAAAATCAAATATTCTCATATTCATGCTAGTGTCACCAAAATATAGCATGTTTTCTTATTTCAATCACCCACTTTTCTACATACGTGTTGCACACTAGCAAGCAAAACGGGTAGTACAGGATCATACCTCATAATCACCTAAAAACAATGAATAATCTATGCCAACATGGGGTTCACAACAATCTTCAAACTCAAAAATCCACTAAAAATTGCCTCTCATTTCGAAGAGCTCCAACACCAATGAAACTACTCCACCAACCAGACTTCTCCAAAAACAAACCACATGACGTCTCTCACCAATGATGAAGGTCGAGAGAGAATGCGAGAGAGAGAAAAAAAAAAGGTGTACAAAGGGGGGTTCGTTTGAGAGAGAAAATAGAGATTAAGGGGAAAAAACTCATTAAACAAAGATTAGGAGGGGGGTTTACGTGGCTAAGGGTGAGCGAGAGTGAGGCCACCTGCCCTACTCAACAAAGTTGTCCCCTCTAAAAAATAGCAATACCCTTGCAGCCAACACTAATACCCATTATATCCTTACTATACCAATTTTACTCTTACCTAAACCTTTAATTATAAATCCACCATTTCTCTTAAAAACCAAATAAGTCCTTTGTCTTTCATAGAAATACCAAATAAACCCTTTGCCTTAAAAGCCTATCACCTTTTACAAAAATGATGACTATGTCCTCAAATCCAAATGGGTCCGATCCAGACCCATATACGACCATTTTATGCTCCAATTTTAATGATGGACCCATATTTACCAATATAAAATACAAATCCTAATTCAAATGCTCGTAATTATTAAATAAATCACCTTTATAAAGAGTCCAAAAATTCAGGGCATTATAAAGAATGTGCTAGTGAAAGAGCATTACAAAAACAAACAGAATGGGCTATTGAAAATGCAAAATAACTCAAAATATGATTCAAGTGTTCTCTACTCATGTTTATATTACAAGCAATAGATAAACAATAAAATTTGAGGATAGAGGCATACCAATCGTTAAGAAAATAAATTGACAAACGGACACTCACTGCAAATAATTTAAACATGCAAAAATAACTTGAAAACCATGCAATTATTCTATAAAATGACTTACTCATGCGAATGTTTCAGTTATTTACTGATTCATGTTGTTGTTTTAAAAAATAATTGATTTAACCGTTAAAGATGTGCTTATTAAAAAAACTCATCATCGATGATTCTAAAAAAGTCATCGATGAAGTGTCGTCGATGAATCGCTGAAAATAGTTGCTAAAAAATCACAAAAAAAAAACTATCGAGGAAAGAACGTTGGGGACCATAAAAAACCCTAAGTTATACAAAAGTAGTCCTGAAATGTGAATGAGTATTTTTATATTCACTATCATGGCATTTAATGATCATACAAACATTTGCAAAACTAAGAAAATTTACATGCAAGTCATTCCTCAAATTTGTGAATGTTCAGGAATTCAGCAAACGAGTCAGAATTTTTGCATATACAGAGCAAATTTGCAACGACAAAATGCAAAGGTCGAAAACATTCACAAAAATTATATGTTAATGTCGCCACACATTTGCCCTTGGGAATCATTTACTTAAACAAGATTCTCATGGTAGCTCACTAATGTTGTACAATATATGCGAAGGTAATACCTTATTTGCAGAGATCGACTAGAGTGTATAGGTCGAGGACATTCTCAAACATTAATATGGGAATGTCTCCACACATTTGTGGACCTCCTTGAGGATCAGTTACTTAAAGGAGATTTGCATGGTAGCTCGCAAATGTCGTCTATATATGTGAATTTTATTCGATATTTATGAAGGTATGCAGATTTCAGTTATAGGAGGTTCGCAAATTTGGCTTTGCAAACGTTATGAGATCTATGAAATCATGTGAATGTACTTTTTAGTAAGAGGTTGCGAGATCGAGACAACATAACTATATATATCCCACGAACCTTAGGTGGTTCGCAGGTGTGAAGAGTAAAAAGGTTATAAAAAAAGTTGGGCATTTGTGGATTTAGATGAGGCAGATTTCAGAAATGATGGGGCATTTCGGGAAATGTGTCATGTTTGTCACACAGTACGGTTATTTTTTAAAAAGAAAATGAGTGATGCAATGACCAGCATGATTGCTCTTGAACCCTGCAAAATCGATGCACTAGCTAAAACCTTAATTTTTACAAAAGCAAGAATTAATGAAAAATAACAAAAAAATGAAAGAAAAATAAATAGAAATAAATAATAATTCATTCATCAAGCTGATATTCTCTTCTTTACAATGAATATATATAGCAAACCTAGAGAGACCCTAGAAAGCTAGTCCTACTACGAATCTAAGATAGATCAAATCCTAAGTTAGGATTCAAATATGACTCAAGAACCAATATGCATATAAAATAGATCCAATATCAAATAATAACCAAAACATGATCCAAAGAATAATATCCAACAAAATAATTATAAAAACACAAATAGTGAAGATGGATTAGAATGGACACTATATATGGATCCGATAGTGTCTCGCTCCTGTTACTGCATCAATGAGATTCCCAGATATTTCTGAGAATTAAACTACAGAACTTTTGACTGCTGTTAATAACCTTACGTTTTTGAAGCACTTTGTATTATTGGTCAGCCTGTCATGACAATGTTTGGATGTTTCTGGAAAATTGTATTGTTAAGAGCAACATGATTTCCCAATTTCTCTTAGTTTTCTGAATAAGTTGGTAAACAGAAAGTTTCACTAAAAAGTGTTTATACGAGTTATTAACAAGTTTACCACATTGTTACTTCAGTTTTATGCCATGATTTTTTCTCTAATGAAAAATCGAGGTATAGTATAGCACGTAGAAGTTGTGCTGAGCACTATTTCTATGGGGGGAAGTATTAGCTACACTCTAGGGTGCCGTATTTTCTGGCTGAAACTCGTAGGTGCAAGCATTATTTGATCAATTTGACCCTTCAGATGTGTTCAACATAGTCTATTTACTAGGCAATGCACTTTGAATCGAGTGGTTTCAAAGTAAAAACAAGATTTTATTAATCATGAAATTGTGATGCATTGTCGACCATAGAATTTTTAAGCCTTTAAAAATCTGCTTGTACAACGTGATCGTATAATTTAAAACTTATTTTTGACTAAACAAGCCATGCAAATCATATCTATAGGGATTGATCCACAAAAAATCATGAAAATGCAAAGAAACAAGTTATTTTCTACTAGAGGGTAGGGTACAGTTGATAGTAACCAATATTATCCTTTTACCCAATGTTATCAGTATCAGTGCGTGCGTATCGGCCTGTATCGTATCAGCAGAATTTAGATACGCTGTGGGGCCAATTCGGATAATTTTTAATAAATATAAAAAATACAAAACAATATTTTTTAAATATTAATTTCAAATTATTTTAATGGTTTTAACATGTGTCACGTGATGATTGACATGGAATAATTTTTTATTATTTTTGAGTCTATACAGAACGATTCAGCCGAGTGTCGGTATTCGATACAGCTGAATCGGCAGCCCAACGATTCAGGGTCGATACCGATACTGACTACATTGCTATATATATTTAGAGGGTTCATTGCCAAGATACTCCTTTTCTCTAATCAAAATAATGGAAGTGAGTTATTTCAAACGACCTTCACAGTTGTTTGGATGCATCCAATTATCCAGCAAAGTAAGCTAAGTTGGGACATAGCTTTTTTTATTTTAAAAAATATATTGGTTATTGTTGGTATTGAAGAACTGTAGCGATGTTTTTTTCTCTTTTCCTTTTCCTTTTTTTCGTTTGGTGGGATAGACAAGCTGGGGTTATGCATAGGGGTGCAAGTGGTTCGGATATCTATCCTATTCTGACCCAATCAAAGGAAATTTGAGCAGATATGGTCCATGAAAATGGGCTCCATTTTATATGCGGATCAGATCCAGAACAAATTATTTCAGGTTCAGTGAGATCCAGGTCAGAATCAGAAAAATGAATAAGTTCAGAACCAGGTTAAACGATATTTTGACCAACCCGTTTTATATAAATTTTTATATAGTTGACCTGTTTTCTGCGGATCCAGTGTCAGAGTAGGATGGATGACATCTGGATCTGGAACACCGTCATGTGTTTTCAGTCAGATCCGAATCTGGAACAACACCCACTAATGGAAAGTCAGATCAAACATCGGGTCAGCCCCGATCCAACATGTTTGCAGACCCTTAGCAGTTACCTGTTTGCAGACCTTTTTTAAGTTTTATTGATAAAGACATGTTCGTTGTTGTTTTTGCTAACTATCGTTTCACACCAAAATTTTTGAAGTTCAGAAATTTTCAAAGGTTGAATAGCGGACGGATCCTTTGAGATTTAAAGTGAGTCCTTCAAATTTATCCTTGGAGAATCCTATTAGGGGACCCCGGCCCTCACAATGAACGTCAACACTAATCAGACCACATGATGGCATATGATGCTACACAGCAACAAAATCATAAAATCTACAAGAATATTCCTCATCATTTCACTGTCCAGCACCTTTTTTTTAATCTTTTTAAGGATTTTGGCAATAGTGGGAACGAATTGAACCTAAGAATTTATGGTGAAGATGCCCCCATCTACATCATCCAACCATCATACTCAGTTCAGCACCTACCTGGAAGCTCTCTCTCTCTCTCTCTCTCTCTCTCTCTCTCTCTCTCCAGCGACCATCGCCCGAACCCCCTCCGGCCCACCTAACCGGGCACCCGTTCCCTCTCCGGCGACCATCGCTTGACCCCGTTCCCTCTCCGGTAACCATCGTCTGACCACATTCCCCCTCTGACCCACCTCATCGGGCACCTAACCTCGGCCAACCTCATCTGCGTCCCCCGCCTATCTGCTCCCTCGATTCGCCGGAACCTCCTGTAAACCCCCCTTTTGCCTCAGGCTCCACCTCGCTCTCCCCCTGCGATCTCCCTCGCCTTCCTTCTTCCTCGGTTCCCCGGACCACCTGCGTTGGCGGACCCCCTGTGACCCCCCTTGCAGCCTGGTTTCCGGTTTCGTCACCTCTCTGCTCCCTCGAATCGTCGGAACCTCCTGTAAACCCCCCTTTGCCTCATGCTCCACCTCGCTCCCCCCCCCCCCCTCCCCCCCCACTGCGATCTCCCTCGCCCCCCCCCCCCCCCCCTCCCCCCCCCCCCACTGCGATCTCCCTCGCCCCCCCTTCTTCCTCGGTTCATCAAACCACCTGCATCGACGTCTCCCCTACGACCCCCCTTGTAGCCTGGTTTTTGGTTATGTCTCCTTTCTCCGGTGCCGAAGGGAATGACGTTGCTGCCATACTAAGCCTAGGGGTGGCAATTTCTGACACGACCCGCCAACCAGCTTCTTAGTCGGGTTCGGGTTTGGCTTAAATGGGTTTGTGTCATAAATGGTTCGACATGCCAAACCTATTTATTAAACGAGTCGGGTTCATGTTAGGGGTATGCCAACTCGCCAACCCGTTTAATAAATGGGTTAGGTGGGTCGGGTCAACCCGTTTACCCGAACCCGACCCGCCAACCCGCCCGCTAACCCTCCAACCTGTAAACTTTTCAATATAAAACCCCAAACTCGACCCGCAAACCCGTTTACCCGACCCGACCCATTTATTAAATGGGTTAACCGTGTCGGGTCGGGTTACTCGTTTAATAAATGGGTCATGTTCATGTTTGTCACAGCCGACCCGTTTAATAAATGGGTCGGGTTATTGTTGAGGTATGCCGACCCACCAACCCGCCAACCCAACCCGATTGCCACCCCTAATTGAGCCCAACCGCCGCCGTCATTTGCCTCCGGTGGTTTTTCGGTTTCGTCGGGCGTGGGTTTTCTCTCTCCTTTGTCTTCTTCCACAAGGAATCTGGGCATCGAAATCGGAAGAACTTTGTTCAAAGGAGGTCAGATCTCTCTCTCTCTCTCTCTCTCTCTCTCTCTCTCTCTCTCTCTCTCTCTCTTCAGAGCCTGACTCCCTACCTTAGCCAAGGAAGGAGGGTGACCGATGTTCATGGTCGAGCGGCCATCATCCAGTGGTGGCTAGCCGACAGCATGTGGTCGAAGAAACCAGCAGTTATGATAGATTGAAGAAGGAAGGTCGCAACAGATGGCTTGCCATCTGTCAGCCCCAGCTTGCCATCGGTCGGCATCTCCTGTTTCCTCTGTCGGTATGCCCCCCCCCGGTGGCCCGTTTCTAGGGCCTCACTCCATATCACTCATTGAACTCGAAGCAGTGAGTCCTTAATTTCATCAAGGTTATGATCAATTATTAGGGGACTGCATTTGCTCTCCGACAGTGGGGTATCGACGTTGCCCTCCCTTTCAGACTCAAATATAGGTTTTTCTCTTTGCTTTCGGCGTCGCTACGCTCCTACCTTGTCGTGGGCTCGCTTCTTATCTTGGACGTTCAGCATTTCTTGTCTGGATAAGGCCGAAGTCTCTCACCGCGTGCTCTGCTCAGGCAATGTTGGTTTCGCCATTCTTCTTCTGTGTGACATCGAATCGGGCGGCGGATAAGTCATGGCAGTAGGTTTCATCTTCCTGACAGCGTTCCTTTCATGCCCTTCGCTCTAGATCTCAGTTATACCTTGCGAGGCCGGGGGATTGGTGGTGTGTAGTTTGTTTCTCCCTGAATTTTCATAAACGTCGTCATTGCCACAAGTGTGATTCCTCATTTTCCTCTCGGTGTCACCCGGTCTAGATGTGCAGGTGTTCTGCCTTCTCTCCACAATTCTCGGTGGGGTCGTCTCTTCCATCCCAAGTCCCTGTTGGGTTGGGGCGTTATCATGCTCGCTGGAGTAATCATCGGCCAATCAGACATCTATCCTTCTCGTCATGGGTGCAAAACGGTGATCTTCATCAGCCGACAGATTATTTCCTTGCGGTCAAGATTGGGTCTATTTGGTTCTCAGTCCAGCCACCGCCCATTGTTAAGGTTTCTCAGTCCTCATCTTCGGCTTCCCCTGCCTCTTTTCCGGTGAAGAATATTCTTGTTCTAGCCTAGCTCCTCGAAAAACGTGTATCCAAGACGTCGACTATCCCGCATGGATTTGGTTTTTATGGCACTTTTTCTCAAGTCTCTTTGGCGGCTCCTCCAGGTATGCTTGAATGTAGTAGGGAATCAGACTTTCATCCTTCAGCGTGGTCGCTCTTGCTACCTGGTATGGGCTTGCATGCCTATGATCAGGCCTACATTGACTTCTCTAATGCAACTCATACGGTTATTTTGTCTCTTTCTTGGGACTTGGGACTTTTTTCATCCCTCTCCAGGATGTCAGCCATTCTTTTTGGGGAAGGCTCCATGCAGTCTGTCTCTTTAATGATTTCTCTTCTCGGGACTTGGAGCTTTTTTCTCCTACTAGACGAGGACCTCAACCTGCCTATTCTTGCGCACATTCCCAAGTCTCGTTCATGTCGCCTTCAAGTTTGTTGCTCGAGTTGGGCTTGACGTGCTTCTGCCTTCTCCTTCGCAGCTCGTGCCGTCAGGTTTGGCCTCGCAGTCCCACGCCAAGGCTTGCTTTCATTTCCATCCTCCAATTCAATCGATCCTTTCTTCGCTTCCTTGGGACCCGGCATTTTCTTCGACCTTCTCCATTTCCAACTATTGCTCGGTGGCGCAGGTGGATAGTCTTGCTCATGGTGGCCTTAGTTCAATATCTTCCTTCATTCTCTTTTCATCCCGGAGTTCTGCTTACCCTATTATCCATATTATGGTGATTCATGTTATCTCCAACCAGGCTTGCAACTGCATGGTGATTGGCTTTTCGGTTCCTCATCCTCGCCCTTTTTCCCCTCATGCCTCCAAGGTTATCTCATCTTCTCCGCGTTCAGTTTCTCCACCTATCATTGCCCCCGACGGTGGTTTGCCGAGGGGTGTGTCGACCCACTTGCCTTCCTCTCAGCCCCTCCTGGGTATTAAGATCAACGACGTTGCTTGGCTGCTGGATATCTCTCTCTACATCTCACCTCTTGGTCTAAACCTCCTGTCGAGAATTAGGTTGCTCTTCAACTTACCAACAAGCTTTCTCATCTTGCTAAGGATATCAGGGCCTGGATCCATAATTGCAACATTGTGAAAATTCAACATTTGGATGCCTGGGAGCGTGAGCTTTTTGAATTGTACTTGTCAATATCTTCCCTTGATGCTTTTTTTGAACCTCAACTTTTGAGTTTCCAGACCAGGTTTATTGAGCTATCTATGCTTTTGAATAACTGGAGAGTCAGGGATGAAATCTGTTGGAAGCAGCGATCCAGGGTGAATTGACTCAAAGTCGATGATGGCAACACTAAATTTTTTCACTCCTATACGTCCCATCATCATCGGAGCAAGGTCATCCCTTCCATCTCCATTAGGGGTGTCTCTTTCTCTGATCAGCTCGTCAACCCGGTTGTCACGGCTATTTCAAGTCCATTTATGCCTCTTCAGTGGTTGTGAAGGGGAAAATTGGGTTTGTCATGCTACCGGCGATCTCTCATGACCAAGCATGTGCTTTACAAAGAAGATTCTCAGATGTTAAGATCCTTTGTGGTATCAAGGATCTGTCTGGTTGGAAAACGCTTGACTTTGATGGGTTCCATGTTGACTTTTTTAGGATTTTTTGGGATTCTGTCAAACCGGACATAGTTATCCTCTTCGATGAGTTTTATCGCAATTTCAGGCTGCCCTACCGTTTTCATTTAGCCATTATTTTGCTTATTCCTAAAGATGTCAACGCTTTGGATATCTCTCAGTTTCGCTCGATCTCGATGACGAGTGCTCTTTACCGAATGATTGCCAAGGTTTTGGCAAATAGGCTGAAATCGGTGGCTCAACAGATCTCTCAGACTCTCAGTTCGCCTTCATCCATAATAAGAGGGTCATCATTATTTTATCATGGCAATCGAGGTTGTGCACTCTTTGCATCTTTGTGGTCAGCCTTCTTTTGTTCTTAAATTAGATTTTCATAAGACCTTTGATTCGGTGCAATGGCCCTTCTTATTTCAAATGTTATCGAACTTCAGGTTTGGTCGTCGGTTCTCTGGCTGAGTTATAGAACTAGTCTTGAATGCCCATGCTATGTTGAATATCAACAGCACTTTTGGAGAACGGTTCAAGCTGGAGCGGGGACTTCATCAAGGTTGTCTGTGATCGTTGCAAAAAAAAAAATCTTTTTTCCTTTTTTAAGGGAAAGAGAAAAACTCTCGCAAGGTCCACTTGACCTTTTGAAAAAGATTTTTGAAAATTTACTCGCCTCCATTTTTAGAAATATGCGAGAAAATGGAGAGACGGGATTCGCTCGTCGGTACACAATTCAACCATTCTTGACGCCTTTATCGGGGTAATTGAACCAAGGATCGAATTCATGCCTTTGTATTGCCTAAATTTATCTAAGAAATTATTCTAAGTCCTAAATGTACATTGAATCAGGCTTGTGCTATGATTTTGTGCTTGAGAATATGTATGTTTTTTAAAATATTTTAGAAATCTCACTTTTCCAAGTGATTCTCAAATGGATTTGAAAATATCCTTTTAAGAAATTACTTTGAAATTCAGAAATCGACTTTGCATTTGAAAATGGGAATTTGAAATGAATTTCAAAATTTGAATTTTGAAGATTTTGAAATTGAATTCAAAGTTAAGTTTTGAAATTTGACATTTGAATTGAATTAAAATAGAAAATCAAAATTGGAGCTTGATTTCTGAATTGAGAATTGAATTCAGAAATCAAACTTGGAATTTTGAAATTGGAATCTTAGAACTTGAAAAATCAGAATTGAATTTGAAGTTGAAATTGAACTTTGATTTGAAATTAAAGAATTTGAAATCTGAAATTGAAAATGTAATTGAATTTGAAATTTAAACTAAAGAAATTGAAATTAAAATTTTGGAAATGAAATTGAATTTTAGAATTGGAAATTCAAAATGAAATTCGAAATTTTGATTTGGAATTAGAATTGAGGATTGAAATGAAATTCAAAATTAAGTATTAAAGTTTTAGAATGGAATATTTTGAAATTGAATTTGAAATGAAAATAGAATTCAAAATTTGGAATTTTGAAAGAAATAAAGAATTGAATTTAATATTTGAAACTGAAATAAAATTCAAAGTCAAAATTTGAGATTCAAAAATGGAAAATAAGGCTGATATCTAAAATTGAAATAAATCAACATTTGAAATTTGGAAATTGAAAATAAAACTTGGAATTGAAAATGAAATTCAAGGTTGAACTTAGAAATTCGAAAATGGAAAGTTAGAATTGAAAATAAGAATAAAAAATTGGAAATTGGAAAATAGATATTTGAAATAAGATTCGAAATTGGAAATGAATCCGAAAAATAACTTTGAATTTAATAATAGAAATCGAAAATGGCTTTAAAATCTTAAATGAAAATTGTTTTTGAAAATAATTTCAAAAATCACTTAGAAATTTAAAAATAACTTGAAATAATTTAAAAAAAATGAAATGATGCAATTCTATCTTAAATGATGAATATGCTATTTCTTTGAAACATCATTTGAATCTTAAGAAAAGTTTCATAATTTATAGAATTAAAACAAGATTAATTTTCATATATTCATGACTAGGCCCACAAATATACTTTAAGTTAATCTTTATTTAAAATTTTCATAAAGAAAAAGAAAGAAAAAGATTTTATGCTTTTATAGAATTAAAATAAAATTAAGTTTGATATATTCATGACTAGGGACACAAATACATTTTGAACTAATTTTTATTTTGATTCAAATAAAGGAAGAAAAAGGAATTATGAAAGAAATGATGATTTTCAAAAATGACCTAAAGGTGTAGGTCAATTTTTTTTATTTAATAAAGAATAATAACCGTAAGTATTATTCGTATTTCGACTAGGGCCAAAAATAAAAATTTTACTTAGCTTTATTCATTCATTATTAAATGGTTCATGTGCATTCATGTTTTTTATAGTGTTTTAAAAATAAAAAAAATGCAATAATTAATTATGAGAAATTATTCTATATGCTCATTCATTCTAAACTAAGCATAAAACGAAAATTTTCATTAATATAATTATTACAACACTTGAATTAATTACAATAATAGAAAAGGAAAAGAAAAGAAAATCCTGAAAAATGAGCAAACATGTTAGAAATATAGGCATTTATGGATTTTCTTTAATTATTAGAGAATTAAAGAAAATCCAAAGTTAGCCTTTTATGCCCCAAAAAATAAAGAAAAAATCAAAATAAAATGCAAATGATGTATGATTTTTGCAAAAGTATTTCGAAATATATTTTTGAAGTTTTATATTTTTGAAACTAAGGTTTTAAAACATACAAATCTATTTTCAACTTTAAATTCAAAATAAATTTATCCTTGAAATTAAGATTTTAATGAAAATACCTTGAAAATGATTGAAATAAAAACCAAATAAACTTCAAAAATTATTTAAAATGAAGTTAAGGCATTATAAGTTTGAAAAAGATATTTTTAATTTATATAATACATGAATTTCATTTAAGAATTAAATTAAAAATGTGTTAAAATGCCTAATTTGACTTTGTTTTAATATAATAATACCTTTTTTAAAACTAATTTTGAAAAATGCATTGGATGAAGGGTAAAATGACCATAAAAATGTATGAAATTTTATATGCATGAACTAGACTTAAAATGAAAGAAAACCATTTTTACAGATTTCAAAAATGAGTTTTCATTAGAGATGACACATTCAAACAAGTTAAAATAAAAGTTAAGAAATGCTTAATGAGGCCAAATAATAGTGTTCTGGTTTTTTATCAAAATCAGATATGAAAACTTCATATAAATTATTAAAAATTTATGAAAATAAACTAGACATTTCAAGAAAAAATATTTAATTTACAGATTTAAAAAATGATCTTTCATTGGGGAGATCCAATCTGATAAAGTTGGCCAAAAATCTGTAAAAGCCTACGAAAGAAAAATTAATAGGGTTCTAGTTTTTTATCCGAATGGCAAATGAAAAGTTAATAAAAGTTTATGAAAATCGACATGCATAAACTAGACACTCTAAGTAAAAAACTCGTTTTTACATATTTAAAAATTGATCTCCCATTAGGGAGATATGAATACAACAAATTGGTTTCGGGATTGAGCAATGTCTAGGATATTGCAAACAGGTAAGGTTCCGACTTAAAATGCAAACAAAATAGAAATACTCTATAGAAATGGATGAAATTTTATGAAGTTTAACTAGACATTTAGATGAATAAGTTATTTTTTACAGATCTCAAAAATAATCTTTCATTAGGGAGATATGACTCTGAAAAAATAGATAAAATTCTGAAGCATTAAAATAACACAAAGTAATAGGGTCATGGTTTTTGACCAAAAACACTTATACAAATATCATAGAAATTGATGAATTTTGGTGTGCGCAAACTAGACTCAATGCTTGGGACATCCTTTTTTACAGATTTGAGAAATCATCTCTGGTTAGGGAGAAATCACTCAAAAATGTTGGTCTAATTTTGGGACAATTTTGGATGAGGCTAAATGATAGGGTCCAAATCTTGATTTTTTTTAGGGACTAAACCAACTCAGATTGATCTAATTTTTGGTGGAGATCTTTAAAACACACTAATAAAAATGTGGTAAAAAAATCAAATCAAAAAAAGACCTAATTATATGTAAAATGATGAAAGCAAAAATAGAGCAAAATTGAAAATATCTTCTCAACATAATTGAATGGAATAGAATCTCATAAGTGATTTGATCCAATGATCAAACACGAGATCTATCATTCTAGATCATAGATGATGATAAAAATGATAAAAAAATATAATTAAACTATCTAAAATTGAAATTAAAAGCATTGGGGCATAAATTAAAATTGATTTTACCCATAGAATATATAATATAGAATTTGATCTATTGAAGATCAAATCTCAATTCTAAATGGCTACAATGAAAATGCACAAAGTAAATAGCAAATTGAATGGATCAAAACATGAAAATGGAAATTAACATGAAACTAAGATAGATCTACATGGCTATCTTTTGAAATTAGCAAGAAATTTTAGAAAAGATCTAATCTACAAAATCAAAAATTATAAAAAAGAAATGAAAAATCCAAAAGAGGGAAGAAGGAGGCCTACCTAGGGCGGAAGAGAGCTTGAATCTTCCCCAAAAAATGGTGTCAACTTCAAGAAGAAAGGAAGGAGATAGAGAGGAGAAGAGAAACAGAGAATTCTTTGATTCTCTCAATTTCTCAAACTTCAACTTCTTGAAAGAGAGAGACCCCCAAGGGGTCTATTTAAAGTTGAAATTTGGGGTAGCTTAACCAAAAATGAGTGATGTGGGACTAAAAAAAATCTCCAAAAAGGTGGTGCCAAACCCATGTGGGCATTTTCTTTTTTTTTAAATGGGCGAAATTGTCATTTCATAAAATCCTTGACACATGGCACCCATCTTGCAGATGGGTGCCCATGTGGGTCTTTTTCAAGTTTTGTAAATGGTTAAAATAGGATTTTATTCGAAAATTTGACACATGGCATCATCTGTGAGTGATGCTAATGTGGGTTTTTAAAAGTAAAGGGGTTTTTAAAGATATATTAAAAAATAATTTTTTATTTTTTAATCTTGAAAATGCCAAGTGGCGCCCCTCTCTGTGAGTGATGCTAATGTGGGTTTTTAAAAGTAAAGGGGTTTTTAAAGATATATTAAAAAAATAAATTTTTATTTTTGAATCTTGAAAATGCCAAGTGGCGGCCCTCTTTGAAAACAATATTTTTTATTTTGAATTTTGAATTTAAGGAAAAAGCGAAAAAAAAACATGAGAAATGCAAAGGAAAATTTGAAAATAATTGGATTGCAAAAATCCAATCTTGATTTATGAAATCCGATTTGGGCAAAAATCGGATCCAGATTGAATTTAGAGAGATTTTGCAAAAATATTATTTTTGGATTTTAAAATTCAAAGATTATTTTGAAATTGGGTATAAAAAATTGATTTTGATTTTGAATTTGGAATCCCCAAATTGATTTTGAATAAAAATTGAAATTTGAATTTGGATTTGGATCCATTTTGATATTTCAAAATCCAAACTGAAATTTGAATTGGATCCACGGTATTTTTCAAAAGATTTTTGCAAAATGATGGATTTTGAAATTGAAATTCAATAATTGATTTTGAAATTAGGATAAAAATTGAATTTTGAAAAGGATCTAGATCTGAGGTTTCAAAAAAGATTGGATCTGGATCTTGATTTGAAGGAAATTGGTTTGAAATGGGAACAAAACCCTGAATATGGACTTCTGAAGAATTTAAAAAATGGAAAAACCCCAAATTCATAATTGAAATTGAGATTTTGATTTTGGATCTTGGATACAGTTCGGAGAATAAAATTGAATCTTTGATCTGAATCAGAATCCAAGAAGTGAAATTGAATCTTAGATGTTAGATTAATCTGAATTCAGAAATTTATTCGATTAAACTTCTGAACGGATCAGAAGGTGAATCCAGATTGAAATGGATTCGAAATGGTTTAATTGGATCATGGATTTCTGATGAGATATTCTAGGTTTCAAAGACTAAATTGACTCTGGATATAAGTTTCTGAATGAATGAGATGAAAATCCAGGTCCCGAAAGAAATTAGACACCAGATTCAGCATTGGATCCAATATCTGAATTGAAATGATTAATCTTGGATATTGATAAGATATTAGATGAAGGACTTGATCTGAGTCCAAATTAGGACTTGTCTTAGTTCAGAAAAATGCCAAAAATAATGTCCTAAAGAAATTTGTATTTTTTTATTTTCGACCTGTAGGGGTAGAAACATGGTACATAACTAGTCTGAACTAATTTGAGCTTGACTGACTCAGAATGAACTGAATCAAAAGCCGGTTATACTCAAATGAACTAATTTTATAGTTAAATCACTAGCTCAACCAGCTGGAGTTAGCTCGATCTGGACCGTATCAAGCTCAAATGAGCTAAAACAAAGGTCTTGAGTGACTTTGAACTGGAACTAAGTTGTTCAAACTTTTGATGAACTTAGATTAGACTCATGAGGATGGGATCTAATGGATTTGACTAACTCGGGGACAGTTTGGTTAAGATTTGAGCTAAAATGAGCTTATTTCGCCTGAAATGAGCTAATTTAGTTGAAATGATTAGGATTCACTCATTGCGAGCTCAAGAGAGCTAGAAATGATAGATATTCTAACTTCTCTAAACTTGAGATGAGTTTGGTTAAACCTAATTGATGGAAGGTCTAAGGGTGACTTAAGGTTAAAATGGTAATTTATTGGCCGAACGAGGTAGACTGACCTCTAGACTGGAGTAGACCTAAGGGGTGAGACTTGATATCGCCCTACAGGGTTAGGCATCTGTGAAATAAGGGTGTATGGAATGGACCTACAAAATTTGGGGTGTTTACATTGCCCTCTTTCGTCTTTATTGTCCAATGCCGTCGTTGAGGGTCTTGTTGTGTTGCTTAAGCGGGCTACTGCCTGCAGTTTCATTGATCCCTTACTGGTTCAGGACTTCCATTTTTATGCTCTTATTTATGCTGATGATATGATCATTTTTTGTCGTGCTAGTGTTCAGCAGATGCTTCGGTTCGAGCTTATTCTTCTCTTTTTTCTCTCTTTTCGGCCTTTCTCTCAATGAGCAAAAGTGTTCTCTTTCTATGTTCCACGTCCAGCCCTCTATGTTAGATGTTGGGATGAAGATTTTTAATTGTGTTACATCTGAGCTGCCTATGTTGTACTTGGGTTTTCCATTACAAGTTAAGCACTTTTCCTTTGTGGTCTGGGCTCTGATGCTTCTTAAAGTTAAGCGTAAATTATTCTTGTGGCAAGCTTCTTATCTCTCGTATGCTGGCCGCCTAACTTTAGTAAAGCACGTTCTCTCGACCATTCCGGAATTCTTCATGTCCATGTTTCTGATGCTTGTGAGTATGCAAAAGCAGCTGACGCGTCTGCCGGCAGGCTTTCTTTGGTCTGAGTGTCATCTCAAGGGTAAGCGCCACCTGGTTGGCTAGTGTTTGGTAGTTTTGCCACATTCTATGGCCGGTTTAGGTGTTCTTGCACCCAGACTCAGGAGTATTGCTCTGGTATCTAAGCAATGTTGGCTTGCTCATCAACTGAATAATCCTTGCGTTAGTTTTCTTCTCTCTAAGTATGAGCCTCCTTCACTTCTTTCGGTTTTCCTTCGTTCGCAGCCTAGAGCATTTTCCCATCTACGTAAGTCATGGTTGTCGGCTTTAGCTATCTTCAACGACTATTTTGATGATCTTGCCGATATTAGTAACTGGGTGCATTGAGCTATTGCTCCTACCAGGAAGTTTCTGACCAGCAAAGTTTATAGATCATTGCACTATGGGCGAAGGGCTCTTCTCCTTGTTCTCGGGTCCTGGCTTGGTTAATCTTGCACGATAAGGTCCAAACTTACTCTACCTTAAAGAGGTGAGGCTTTCAGCTTTCGAGTTGTTGTGTGCTTTGTCCTCGTTCCACCTCTTCTAGTCTTGTCCTACCTTTGTGGAGATGTTTAGTAGGACTTGGAGGCACCCGGAAGTCCTGGTTATGGAGGAGTCCTTTATGCTTGACCTCATCTTGGGTTCGATCTGCCTTCGGTGCAGTAAGCGATGGTGGTTAATCTGGAGGTCGTGGTTGTTTACCACTTGGTGGTTCATTTGGATGGCACGCAACGATGTCGTTTTTCAAGAATCTTCGGTTCACATTAATCTTCTTGCGCAAAAAATCTTAGTGGACATTTACGCGATTCTGCGTATTCATCTTCCCGGTCTTACATTTCCTCTTGTTGGTGCTCTGCTCCCTTTGGACATTATTGGTTTTGCGGCTTCTGCGTGAGCTGCTTTTTTTTGTTTGTTTTGCTCCTGCATGTTATTGTTTGTTTTTGTTGTTCTGTGTTTGTTCTCTTTGGGTTCAACTCTGTTGACCTCTCTCTCTCTCTCTCTCTCTCTCTCTCTCTCTCTCTCTCTCTCTCTCTTAATGGTACCTATGATTGAGTAAATTGTTCTATACATATGCATTATTTGGTTAACTGGACCTCACAGATGTGTTTTAACTTTTATCATGGCTCATTTAGTAGAAAATGCACTTTGAATCAAAATGGCAGATTGTAAAAGCATGTTATATATATATATGTGTGTGTGTGTGTGTGTGTTTGTTTGTTTACATCACAGAAAAGTATTGGGCTACACTCTAGAGAACCATACTCTCTAGCTGAAACTCATAGGTGCAAGTTTTCTTTATCAATTTGACCCTATAGATGTATTTAGCATGATCCTCTTACCAAATAATGCACTTTTGATAGAGTTGTGTCATCATAAAAACATAAATTTTTCAATAGTGAAATTTTTACACATTGTAGACCATTGAATTTTGAAGCCTTTAAAGAACCTGCTTATACAATGTGATAGGGCAATCTAAAACATGTTTTTAACTAAAAATTATATAGATTATATCAGTATGGCTTCATCTACAAAAAATTTAAGAAAACATGATGAAACAATGTGGTAGGGAAAATATTGGCAATACGTGAATTTATTGTACTTTCTAGTAGAAACAGCCTGTTCATCATATTTTCTTATTCTTTTTTTTTGTAGATGAAGCCCTACAGGTATTATTTATATGGTTTCTTTAGTCAATAAATGTTTTAGATCGTCGCTAGGCCCCCATCACTACCAACTACAAATAGGCGGGTCTCTAGAAATGAAACTTTGGGTCATGTTTTTTCTATGTAAAAATATGATTTTTCAAGTCAGAAAACTTTGGTACATTGTGAGCGGTTGATATTTGAAGATCTTAAAAAAGTTTTTTTATTTAAGATCTTAAAAAAGTTACATGCGTGTCACGATCACATGATTCAATATTTGTTCTCTACTAAGAAATATAAGTTAAGGTTTGATAATAAAAATTAAAATGTTATGAAAATTTATGGCTTCTCGTAAGTGGACGTAGGTGCTTTGAGAGCACCCTATATATATATATATATATATATATATATATATATATATATATATATATATATATATATATATATATATATATATATATATAAGCGAAAATATTGGATACCCTCTAGTGTATTGTACTCTCTACTAGAAACTGCTCATTCCTTCACATTTTCTTGATTTTGTGTGAATCAAGACTCATAGATATGATCTACATGGTTTGTTTAGATGGTCTTCTAAGGGCTACAAACTCAATGGTTTATAATGTGTTAAAATTCTATTATTAAAAAATCATATTTTTATGTTGAAACCATCCATCCAAAGTGAATTTCCTAACAAATGGACTATGTTGAACTCAATCATGGGGTCAAAATGGTCAAATAAATCTCACACCTATGAAATTCAACTACAGGGTACCATACCCTAGAGTGTAAACTATTTTTTTCTATTATATATATATATATTTCAGTTGTACCTACAATCAACTAAGCAAAACTTTTTTTTTTTTAAATCTAACCTCATAGATCTGCTGTACATGCACTGCTTAATAGGAATTGGCTTTTAGATCACCAAAATCTGACCTGTACAGGTTTTTCCCTGCGATACAAAAATCAGTGGCTGTAAATGCACTAAATATTTTCCACTCAAAAATATTGTGATCCGACAATTGATTTCCACTAAATTGACCATGCTGAACACACCTATGAGGTTCAATTGAGTCAAAACAACTTGCATCATGAGATTTCATACTTTATTATAGGTACAATTGATTGGAGAATATATATATATATATATATATATATATATATATATATATATATATATATTCACTAAAATATGAGAACAACCATGTGAATTGGTCATTTCAATCCAACCATGTAGATGTGTTCGGCATGGTGAATTTGCTAGGAATCAACTGTTTGATTGTGTATTTCCGATGAAAAATATGATTTTTGGATGTTTGAATATTTATGAAGATTATGAGCCGTTGATTTTAAAGCTTTAAAAAATCTGGTTTATACATCATAATCAGATGATTCAAGAGCTGTTTAGGTAAATCACACCAATAGGAATAAGAGAAAAGAACAAAAAAATCTATGAAATTTGTGGTTCATACGGTCATTTTCATATTTTCAGTTCTCATGTTCTAGTGACTATATATATATATAATCCAAGGGTACGTTAGACATTTAATTGTCCAGAATGATGATAATTTTAGATCGTTGTCCTTGATGTGATAATACTTTCTTTTCTTTTGCTCTTAAAGTGACTACTGGGTCCCATATACTTGAGAATGATAGAAGAACTTTTTAGAGGCCTGCAAACTGGCCAAATATGGGTCGGGGCATATGCTCTATCTAAACTCATGTCACCAAGTAAACTTGGCAGAGTAAAAGCCCATATATGCTTGGCCAAAGGCCTAATGTTGGGCTGGCCCATATACTTTGCTCCTTTGACCAAATCATGCCTTGCCTGGTTTAAAGTCTAGCAACCGAGGCTCTAAACTGGGCTCAAAGAGCCACTATGACTAAATTTTGGGGCCCAAACAAGTCCAAAAAGGCCAATCCAACTGTGTTGAGCAAGTACTTAACTTTTACTATGACACAAAATATGGTTTTGGGATCATATTGGATCGCCCCAATTTGGGTGTGTGACGTCTAAAGATCTGAGTGGAGCGACACATACCCGGGTCCACATGATTCATTGGATCATTTGAGATTCATAGTTTAGTTTAGATATTTTTTCACTTTGGGTTGATGTAATGGATATTGGATTCAAGTAATTGATATGTATCTCATTTTAACAGTTTAGTAGGATTAGGATTTGCTTTTCTCAATAGTGGAGAAAATCACATGTTCGGGTCCACATGGTTCATTGAATTATTTGATATCCATATTTTAGTTTAGATCTTTTCTCATTTTGGGTTGATGTAATGGATATTGGATTTAAGTAATTGATTTGTATCTTATTTTAACAATTTAGTAGGATTCGGTTTGCTTTCCTAGTGAAGTGTTTATCTCAATAGGAAACTTGATCATCTGGGATTTCAAGTACATCTCATCTACATATAGATGAGAGGGGCAAGCTATGAGGAGAGAGTCGAGTTGGAATCAAAGATTTGTCTTATTTCTCAGTTTATTTTAATTATTTCCAGTTTCATATTTGCTGCAATTTTTGTTATATTTTATGCTTTTTCCTAGATAATCTTATAGTTTGTTAGATTTTTTTCGTAAATTGGGCCCCCGATTTACATCAAGATCCTTGCCCAGATCTTGGTCTGAATCCAACTGGGTCCATGTTATGATAGTGCCTTGTGCTCTGAAATTAAGCATATCCAAAGAAGTGCACATATTGAGGTCTAGATTGAGAGTCCCCATGCCCCGCATACCCGGACCTATAAGCTTAATGGATCCACTGGTCAGATCCAGGTCCAACTAGTTAGGGACTCAGCTCCCAGATCATTGGCACTCCTAAGCTATGGGGAAGTGTTTCAACCTCCAAATAAATGAGACACTGTATGCTTCTAGTGTAATGTGAGATTGGGAATACACTTGGCCATTAATTTCCTTGAATTCATTTGTGTGTGGATGAAGCCATGGGGCCCACACAGCAAAGTTGACAGGCCATGAGAATATTCCTTTCAAAACAAATCTGAGTCGTGAGGAAGAATCCTCCATCCTCCACTAGAAAAGAAATTCCCTTTTTTTCTCCATTGCCATCTTTTTCCTTTATTCTTTGTGTTCCCTTTGGTGTGTTGCCAAATATTTAAGCAATAATTGGAAAAAAACAAATTCACATTTGATTGATGATACAACTATAAAATTAGTTATGCCCTTCAAAATTGTTATCACTCCTTGAAAGCAATTTTTCAAATGGTGGGCTTAAACTAAACCGGGCTAAGCCTAGAAGCCAGTCATAATTTTTAAGATATCTAGGCACCTTTCTATCTAAGTCCATACTTGGACTTCAAACATGTTAATATTCTAAAAAATATACAATTAAAGGAAGAAGAAAGAATATGAGTTCCAGCAAAGTTGGTCAAAACATATATAGATGCATGTGCACGTATCCCAACAAGAATACCTGAAAATGAGTCACAGGATGATGCTGACTTCAAGTAGCAAGCTAGCACACTTGCTCCAAGCGGGGTTGGCATAGTGGGGTAGGGCCTTGGCTGCTAGACCGGCAGTCAAGGTTCGATTCCCATGGGCATCGCCCCTCTGCGCAAGCCTTACGTAGTGAACAGCCTTATAAAAATTGGCTGCACCTTATTTGCATGTGAAGTAACTAAGGCCATGCACTCATGTAAAAATTGAACATGTTCACGTGGCACCAAGCATACTCTAATAGCACTTTGCATATGTTGAGCCTGACTCAAATCAGGAGAAAAGTTCACCTTTTCTAGTATAAAAAATAATGTTCCTGTTTTGCAAGGAGTTGCTATTAACATGACGCAGCGTTTGAAAGATGAACCTTCCTCATGGTGCTAATTTTTTTCTCCAATTAATACTTTTGATTATCTTCAAAGTTTTTATATAGAAAATTAAATAGGAGATGTCATTTTCTCTGTATTACAGTGACCATATTTGAATATATAACCGAACAGTACTCCTTTCATGCAAATTATCTGGATCTTTTTCCCTAGATGGTGAAGCATTAAGAATATTTTGAAATATTCAAGATAACTTTAATCATATGAGAGAGAGAGAAAGGAATCTTTCCTTTAGGGAAAGTCAATAGATTGATTTGCCCTATTTGGCTCCATTGGCATATAGTATGATAACACTTGAAGATAAAAAGATACTGTCAATGGTATTTCAAATCATGTGGTTTTTTTCCTGAAGATACAGCTGTAGCATAAAATATTCAACCTTGGTTTAGATGAGACTAGATATGTATGAGGTAACTCGGTAAAGGTTCCTTGGTTCCCAAATTCCCCATAACTAGTGTTTAAAATGCCCCCTTTAACCATACCATCATAATATGCTTTCACTTTCTTATGATTATCTTGGAGTTCAAGGGCCATTCTACTTTAGTAAATGATCCATTTTCATATTCTTCATTATGGTCTCCGAGATGAGGAACAAATGAGACTAAAATACTCTCTCTCTCTCTCTCTCTCTCTCTCTCTCTCTCTCTCTCTCTCTCTCTCTCTGAATTAAAAACCATTGCTTGTATTAATAGCATCTAATCTATGGCCTACAAGTTAGCGAAGATTCTTGATTTGATGTGCCAGGTACTATAATTCAGAGAAGACAAAAGTTGTTAGCTGCATGGATTATATGGCTCGTATGTGACATGCTAACTAACATATGATGAATCTTATGTATGGGCAATAACGTAGGCTCTTAAATGTTATAATAAGCTATTAGGACAAGGGGGCAAAGCAAGAGGCAATATGACAAGCCTTAAGTTAAATAACCAATTACGACAAGGTAATCCAAGCAGGAAGATTCTCCAAAGATAATGAACAAGGCTATTTCTTGATAGCTTTGGCAAATGGCTTGGAGAACTCATGCTATTGCCTCCAAGGCCTATTAATAAGTGAATTATGTTCACTGGATCTGCTCCGCGAGCTCACTATTTGGACACGTCAGGTGCACTGAAAGCATGCTTTTGCTGTCACCAAGAGAAATTAGGCATATTATTCAGTGGCAAGTACGCAAACATACTGTACTTTTGGTAGTGTTTATACACGTGTTTGTGTTTGTGTTTGTGTGTGTGTGGAGAGAGAGAGAGAGAGGAGGGGTGTGGGGAGGTGGAATAAAGTCAGAGAAAGATGTCGAAGGCACTGGGAAAAAAGAAAAAAGATTGAGTTGGGGAGAGAGAAAAAGCAAGAGAGAGAGACTGTTTGTTGTAGTTATTTTGTTGGTCCAATAGAATAAAAGGGGGATGGGTAAAGAGTTGGTGCAGCTTCTCATGAACAAGCAAAAATAGAAAATATTTGTTGGATAAGCCACACTACTCAGAGAGAGAGAATGTATCAAGGCATAGGAAAATCTAATGCAAATTCCGATCCAGACAGAGGCAAAAACCAGAAGCTGGGACAATCCCAAGAATCATCTAGCTTGATCCTGTCCACTGATCCTCGACCAAGGCTAAGATGGACGGTGGATCTCCACCAGCGATTCGTTGATGCTGTCAACCAACTTGGTGGTCCAGAGAGTAAGAAGCCCTCTTCTCATTAAATTACATAATAACCGAAAAAAAATCATGTTCTTGTAGTTTCAATATTCTTGCCCTATCTATAGTTTTCCTTAGATGGATTTTCCTACAATTTTTGAAACCATGTATCAACAAGTTTGAAAACTGATCAATTCAGCATTTTGTTGTAATACAGAAATTTTTCTGTTTGTTCCTTTTTTCTCAATTGATTTTTTTAGTCCTTACTGGCCTCGAGAAAAATAAGCAAACCAATCCGATATAATTTATATGAGTTAACTTGTGCACGTATTTTAATGAATAGAAAAAAGAAAACATAACGTTGCTTCATAATTAGTTGCTTGTTTTTATCTGTCATAGAACTATGAACAATAATCACTAGGAAAATGCTTTCCATGTAACTATGAGTTCAGCTTAGTCGTAAGATTAAAATGTCACTTGGGTAGACCAGGAGTCAGGTTGGTTGTAGTAGGTTGATATGTTTCTGAATTTTATGTATTTCTTCCAATCAATTTCTTTAACAATGATAATAATTTTGTAAAGATCATGATAATCATGTGTAGCTGTTTCATTTGGTTTGAAATTGATCTCCTGAATCTAAGTTCTGCTTTCTGCAAAGTATGAACCGCTGACTCCTTGCTGGACCTAGACATACTTGAAAGCTGCCACCACAAATGACCCAAATGCTGCCCCAATATATTCTCCAAGATAGTACAATCTAGAATCGACGAGGTTTATATCAAAATTCCCATAATTGACGCAGTTGGTACTTAAGAACGACAGATAAAAAAGAAGAATTCTCCTCTGTTTCTATGGATTCGGTCTTCAACATACACGAATTTCCTTTTTCATTTTTTCATTTTTTCATTTTGTTTATTTTGTTTCAGGAGCGACACCAAAATCAGTGATGAAAATTATGCGGGTGGATGGCCTTACCTTGTACCATCTGAAGAGCCATTTACAGGTCATATTTTAATCCAGCTCTCTCTGTACTGTTTTATATGAAGGGTTGCCTTACTCTTTTATATATATATATATATATATATATATATATATATATATATATATATATATATATATATATATATGTGTGTGTGTGTGTGTGTGTGTGTGTGTGTGTTTTAACTGGAAATATGTGAATTGGAGTATGAATCAAGATTTTCATGGGGGTTTTTTTTTTCTTAAATTTCACTGTAAGGATGTGATCTATTTGCTTGGTTTTATAGAAACATACTCTTGGATCATCTGATTTGCATAAGAAAGATCTTCTAAAGCTTGAAAACCAACGGCTTAGAATTTTCATAAATATTTAAGCACCCAAAATTCTCATTTTTCTTCAAAAATACATAATCCAACAGTTGATTCCAAGCAAATGGACCACGCCGAATGAAGGGTTGGATTTGCAAAAAAATCATCAGAAATGCCTAGTTCACACTCCAGTTCACATACTTTCAGTTAACATATTCTAGTAACCATATATATATATATATATGTGTGTGTGTGTGTGTGTGTGTGTGTGTGTGTGTGTGTGTGGTATTGATTATAAACCAAAAATTCATTAAACAGAAGTATAGGCTAGGAAAGCCCTCTCAAAAGGATGGTGATGGAGATTCTGGTGGTGGTAATAATTTTTTCCCCTTCTTTTTCTTTTACTTTCTATCTGAAGATACATTTGTTCCATTTGCTTGGCAATTTTTCTTTCTTTTTTTTGTGCCATACTTTGGTTTCTTTTACGTAGTATTTTGGGAAGAAGCAACTAGGACTTCGGATTCATCAGCCTGCTTGGCATCAGAGAACCAATCCACCACAAGCTTCATGGCTGAGTAAGTAGACTAAGCGCTACATTTATTGTAAAAGTACTAGCAAAGCTTTACCTAACGTCTCTCTCTCTCTCTCTCTCTCTCTCTCTCTCTCTCTCTCTCTCTGCATTATTTTGATGAACATAAACTTGCACAGGACTCTACAGATCTCTGAAGCTTTGAGACTGCAGATGGAGGTACAGAAGAGGCTCCATGAACAATTAGAAGTAAGAAACTCGATGTGTTCTCTCCTCTCTTCTTATTTTGCAACCTGTAAGTCATACAGCACACATGGGAAGGGTATTGGTAGTTGAAACAGTGTAAACCCCAGTATTACCTGGAGTCCCTATTGCCCATGTTGGCCCAGTATTACCTGGAGTCCCTATTGCCCATGTTGGCCTTCCTATTAATAAAACATAAAAGGTATCACCACATAGTACACGTACTCGCACACAAGGGGCAACTTGTGAACGTCACCAAGTTGACGGGATATCATGAGTTCAAAACCCGTAGGGGGCATCCTTTGCCACAAAGTTGAAGATGGGTGTACTGCCCGATGGGCAGGGCAGACCTGAAGGGTTTTACCAACCAGAGGCCGGACAATGTGCAGTCCGTGATGGGGGTTTTCCCTTGGCCATCTATAAGATTCTGCTAAAGAAAAAGAAAAAGAAGAGAAAAGAAAAGTGGAAAGAATGTGAAAAAATTAGTAATTTCTACTGTGTATGTGTGTGTGTGTGCATGATGAAAGTATGCAAATCGTGTGATCGTGTTCCTGACCAAACATAACATAGGTACAAAAGCACTCGCAGCTTAGGATTGAAGCTCAAGGAAAATACCTGCAGTCCATACTCGAAAAGGCTAGGGAAACTTTAGCAAATCATCACAAAGGTTTCCTTGACCTTGAAGAGGCCCAGGCACAGTTATCAGCATTATCAACAAGGGTGATGGATGAATGCCTTAATCCAACAATATCTTTCCTGGACCTCACAACACCAACTGGGACTCCAGCACCACATGATCCAGCCCACCAGATACCAAGCAAGAAGCAGAGAACAGGATCCAGCAAAGAAGATCCAGACCCTTGCCAATGGTCGGAAACTGGAGAGTCCGTTGCTTTTGATCTAAATTTGGAAGATGAACCAGCCACCACTGGCTTTAAAAGCGAGCTTGATCTTAACAGTTTTGAGTTGGGATTGTAATGTGCGTTGCAGCAGTGCAGATAATAATGTGTTGTCATTATTGATTGGAATGAACTTACAAATGTCTTGATGATTGCAAGATAAAACTAGCCCTTTTTGGGCCAAGGGCATGACTGAGCTTCTCTTGGATGGAAACTCTAAACAAATTCATCTAGGAATGGAGTGTGCACAACTTCTTATGGTTACTTGAGGGCCCTGTACAAACCAATAGTTTCCTGCACTTTCTCACTGCAATATCTGGGGTGGTGGGTTAGGGGAAGGGAAGGGAAAAGCAACCACAGGATATTATGCTCAGTTTAACCAGCTTTTGTTTAACATGAACTCACATCATGCATTCAAAAATTCCTACATCTATACAAGAATGAAAAAAACAGGGAGCCTTTTTTTTCAGTTAAAGAAGCATCCTGGCTAGTTCTTTAATTTTGTCAGAGAGAAACCACCAATTTTTTGGATTGCCAAGATGTGTGGAACATTGATTGTCATGTTCCGACACCCTCGTTGTAAAACTTCATGGGTAATCCCCTCCTGCCCAATGGGAAAGCCTTTCCTTATGATTTAGCTTGAAAATGGGACGTACACCCCGGGATTTAAACTCGAGATGTTCTTTCATCTCAGGATAAATCGAGCCACCCCATAGCCACATGTTCAGATCCCGCATGGACAAGAATCCCATCTAGTTGAAGCATTCTACGTAGTCACTGTTTTTCAGTTCCGGTTCCAGCCAATTGATCGATTGTCCTAAACTCAGAGTTTACCAGACATTCATTCGCAGATAACCATGGGAATTGTCCTCGATCTCCCAAATAAGAGTTTGGGCTTCACAAGATTTTCGATTCGAGCTGAAGGCCCCAGGATCAAATCCCTCTGCCACATGGGGCGGCTGTTGTTCTGGTAGAGGTTCGCCTAACCCCATCTTGCTTTCCAAAAAAAAAAGATTTCCGACTCGAGGTTCCATTGGTCTGCAACACAGAAGTCCAGAACTGTAGACAGATGCAAATGGGTTTTCTTATTTTCATAAGACATGTCCAGAAGGAAAGAACATGAAAAATCATCTCAAGTTTAATTCATGCAAGAAAGATGAAAATTTTTGGGAGTTGATCTGTAGTTAGCGTTCCATGCGGAATACACCACAGCCATTTGACTATATAACTGTGATGATATTAAGAGAAAAAAAGGAAGATAAATAGCCACATCCCCAGGTTTAAACATTCAAGTGAAGTATCACCATTTGAATAGAAAAGAACACAGCTTTTGCGCAGAAGTTCTATATCATAACAAGAAAGAGAACGCAATTATTTTTTGTGACGGCACAAGCTAATTTAGTTTTACAAGCATATAATGATCTCCCTTTCGCTGGAGAGGTGCATTTCTAGAGTTGGCTACAAGAAAAGAAACCATGATGTTTAATCTTTACATTACCAAAAAAAGGGACATAAATACACCGTTAACTTTAATAAAGTAAATTTAATCTGGAGCCCCTGTTTAACAATTTTTGGAGTGCAGCCTTGGCTACCTCGAGAGTTTCAACCTCATGGCCAGCTTCAAATGGTATCCTTTGGATGATGAACTGTGAATAAAGGTGAGGTCAGATATGGCAGCAGAAACACATGGTTGTGTGCGTCATATTGTAAAGAGTCCACAAGTGTGACACATGAATGTGTGCAACAAGACCAATCCACCTTACATGCCTGTACGCACACAGATGAAACAGAAGACCATCATGCATAATCATAAGTAGACCTGCATCAGTGGCTTATTGACATGCTCTGGGACTTGAGCTTATCACAAATAAACTACCACTTCCTAACGAGAACATACGGAAAGCTGAGATGTATATGGCATGCACAAGCACATACATCTGTATGATGGCTAGCACAACATGCCGATGAATTCATGAACCTTCTCTGTAAAAACAAATACCTGTATATATATATATATATATATAGAGAGAGAGAGAGAGAGAGAGAAAATGGGGATTGTGTTGCCCCTTTTCTCGTTAGGTCACATTAGGACCCTCAACTGTTAGATGTGTCTATCATTGTTTATTCAATAGAAAACATGTTTTTGATTAAGAATCTTTATGCTCAGATGTCTGTTTTAAAGAGGTTAAAAAATCAATGGTTGATATTGTACTAGAATTTGATGATAAAATATTCATTTTATCCATCAAATCAATTTAAAACAAAGCTTGGTTCTTAATAAATAAGCAATGATAAACACATCAAATGGTTCAGATCTAGCATAAAACACTTAAAGTTAAAACTATGATTTTTGGATGGTCCTAATGTGACCTAATGAAAAAAGGGGCAGCACAATCCCCAATATATATATATATATATATATATATATATATATATATATATATATATATATATGGTTAATATTTGGTGCCTTTAAAGGCACCAAATTAGATTAAACTGTTGAGCAGAAAATCATATGTTTTAGTTTTCTTTTTGTAAATTAAATCTTATGGATGTGATCTACAATGTTTGCTTAGTGGGAAATGAGTTTTAAATCATATGATTGCGACACACAAGCAGGTTTTTTAAGGGCTTCAAAAATGAGAGACAATGCACTAAAATTTCATGACTCAAAAAAACATATTTTTTTATTGAAATAACACGATACAAGGCTTGATCCTTAGCAAACCTTCCTGACCACTTCTATGTGATCAGATTGAGTTGATAAAGCTTGAACGTATGATTTTCAGCTCAATAGTTCCATATAATCTGAAGCCTTCAAAGGCACCAAATATCAACCCACATATATATATATATAGGAAATGAAAACCTACCGAATAGAAAACCTTTCAAACCTACCCTATGTCACAGGGATTCGGCTAGCAGGGTGCCGGCACCAAGGGTCATTTCGGTCCATTTTTTGGATTTTTTTTTAAATTTATCCTATGAAATGGGCTGCAAAATTTAAAAAAAAAATAATAATAATCGCTCTTGAAAGCATTAACGATAAAATCGTGATATGCTGAAAATATCGCTTTCTACTTGTTATGTAGCAGAAAATTGCTGTGTCCAATATGGAATTAAACTTTTTAGAAATCAGAGTTAATTAATATGCATTAAGTAATGTGCATCATTTTAGGCTAATTAAGTGTTGGTTTAGATGGTTTTCCATAAAACAAACTTTGGAAAGTAGTAACTCATTAAGAAAAGAAAAAACGTTCAAAATTCGAAGCCTTGGGAAGTGGAACTCAATTACTTTGATTGAGTGTTTTTGAGTAAAGCCTTTAATATGGTATATAGCTTGGTTTTTTCTTTTCCAATTTAGCCTTTTATGTTTTAAGTATTAGTTTAATTACTGCTGGTGGTGATTTTGACTAAAAGAACTTGAGATTAAAAAAAATATTCAAAAATCACCAGGAAAACATGTGCAATAATTTCTCATTTTAAACTTTTGTCACTATGATGTACACCTAAATTTATTTCTCGATTAATTTCAATTTTTTGTTATGATCAAAGTTTAAATTCCAACCTCGTTTATCCAAAGCCTAGCCATATGATTATGGACGAGCCATTGTCTACTTATGATGATTATACCAGGTATAGATCCGGGTTCAATTGATTTACATGAACCAGACCCGAATTATACCCGATAAAATAATATGTCAGCCAAATTTTGAACAATGAATCAATTGCACAATTGACTATTCAATTCATGTCAGCCAAATTTTGACCAATGAGAGGCTTGAGGTTCTTCCCAATCGGGTCAGGTGTTCGATCGACCTGAATCCATTTAATTAGTTTTGGTAGAAAGTTTCAGATCCGATTCTCGTAAGCAGGTACATCTGTGCTGCGTGGGACTTGTCACTTTTTTTCCAAATGAGTTCTTGAGAATTGTCATGAAAAATAAAGGCCATGACGGGTTTAGGAAGTTGGAATCGCTAGATTCGTGAAAGTAGAAAATTCATGTTTGCCATTTTCTCCTTTTTTTTTAAAGTCTGACTCGTGGCTCCTAATAAACGGCGAAACCACTTGTATTAAAGGACCAGAAGAGGCAACCAAGTGCCCACAAAGCAATAAGAAGCCCCCACCTCTTCACTTGGGCAGCTTTCGATATGGGCATTTGCAAGGACTCCTCACCGTGCCGGGGGGAACCCTCTCTCTCTCTCTCTCTCTCTCTCTCTCTCTCTCTCTCTCTCTCTATATATATATATATATATATATATTTATTTATTTATTTATTTATTTATTTATTTATTTATTTTTATTTTGCCGCACCCCCGCACCCAGGTTTTTTGGAAGTGCCCGCACCCGCACTCATGTGACATAGAACCTACCCAATAAGAAACATTTATCAGATTTTTGGCATTTTTTCTAAATTCTAACCTTAAAGATGTGTTCAGCATGATTGATTTACTAGAAATCAACACTTGGATCATGCATTTTGGATGGAAAAAATGGTATTTGGAGCCTCAAAAATTTATGAAATTGTAGGCCATTGATTTTTTAAACCTTATAAAAACATATCCATGCATTGGAATCAAATTCTTCAATTAGGGGTGGCAAAACCTGACACGACCCACCAACCCGACCCGCCAACCCGCCTCTTAGGCGGGTTCGGGTTGGGCTTAAGCCAACCAGTTTAATAAACGGGTCAACCCGCCTAACCCGTTTATTAAACGGGTCGGGTTCGGGTTGGGGGTATGCCAACCCAGCTGACCCGTTTAATAAACGGGTTAGGCGGGTGGGTCAACCCGCCAACCCATCAACCCGACCCGCCAACCCGACCCGTCAACCCGCCCACCAACCCGACCCGCCAACCCGTTTTCCCGACCCAACCCATTTATCAAACGGGTTGGCGGGTCATGTCGGGTTACCCGTTTATTAAATGGGTCGGGTTAGTGTTTGCCACAGCCGACCCGTTTAATAAACGGGTCGGGTTTGGGTTGAGGTATGCTGACACGCCATTGCCACCCCTAGCTTCAATGCTTCAAGAACTGGTTCCTATAAAAACAAGCAAATAGGTCACATCTATAAGGTCAGAATTTCGAAAAAAAAATACCAAAAAATCCAATAGATGTTTCTTATTGTGTAGGTTTCAGATGTTTTCTATTGGGTATGTTTTCATTCCCTATATATATATATATATATATATATATATATATCATTCATATGCAATGAAACAGCCATCAGGGACGTTAACAACTCAAAACAACCAAGATACTCAAGATAGGGGGCAGTGCAGCTCCCCCAGGCTGAGTTGCCTGAGTCTATAAGCAGCTTTGACCATGCTACTTATCTCATGCCAGTTCCAATGGCTGATAGAATCACCAGAACTCACGGGTGGATTAGATATACCGCCTTAATTGGCCCATGTTAGTTTAGTTGGCAACTAATGCCAATTTATCACTGACAGAATTGCTCAAACTCTGTAGCCTGATTTTTTATGCTAAGTTCCAAATTAATATCCGAGACTACATAGTTAATGATAGCACTAGTGTATCAATATCAGAAGGCACACAATGAGTTAACCACACCTGTGTACCCTGTCTAACACCCACATCAGTTCCTTTGCTGTCTATGGAAATGAGAGCTGCATCATCTATCTCTGTTTCTGCTGACAAAAGCTGTTTGAGTGGCTTTGAGAACATTGCATTGAGTTCCCAAGGAAAGACCAAGCAACCATTACATCTCCAAATAGAATACAATCTTAGAAAACTATTTTAAATTTGGAATCTTACCTTCAGATTCAGTTCTCCTCCATTGACAGCAATTTTATCAGGTTGAAGAGTTTCATATTCCTTGACATCCACCCATGCAACAGTGCCAAAGCCACCAATGAAGTAGATGTCACTGCAGATGGTGTAACAAAAATATATGAAAATCAAAACACTGGAGAATAAAATAACCCACCCTTTTTTTTTGAAGGAAAGATAATCCTTCTCATAGAAACAACCTCAGTTCAAGGGAAGAACAAAAGAACAGGAAGCTCTCGAGGAGAGAAGTATCAACATGCACTTAAATGTGTTGCAGCAAAACACAATGTACACTTTGGCTACCATCTTTATGCAAATTAAACTGTTCTTAAGAATATAGGCAGATTATACAGGCATACATACATTGTGTGTGTGTGTGTAGATATATTATCCACCTTCATTTGCTAAATGGTCTTTGCCTACATTTGCATGATGATTGCATCTTACAGAACATAGATCCCAAGAAATCTAGACCAAGATTCCAATACTCAGTTCAAATGATAGACCAGATTCCAATACACAGGACTTGAAAAACAGCTTATTTAGTGTCATGAAACTTGTTTTGGCCTTACACATTTCTGACTCAAGTAACCTATTCAAAAGAAACTCACGTCCCCTAGGTGACCACATCCATGATGCCATGCAACTGCTCAACTCTGGCTTCCACTCAGCCAAGTTAGTTCATCAATCAATCAGGTCTGCTACACAATGCTCACCTTTCAATTGTGACATGAAACAGGATTGACCATATATGCCGCTACTTACTTTTTGTGCACAGATTTAACACAAATGGCTCCACGATGTGGACTGAAGAATTATTTCCTTTCATCCAGAATCATCTCATGCTCCATTATCTACCAAGCCATCTCAAGATTAAGAAGCAAAATTGGACGCTGATATGGAAAAGCAACAAAATGCAACTTCAAACAGTAGTTCACAATTCACATAATTGAATCTTTTGCAACAGTAGCTGCAATATGCAACTATAGTCAGTGCCAATTCAAGTATAAACTTGATGAATTCCATCCGGTAATAGTAGAAATTTCCCCACTGTTGGGAAGCCCCTTGTTGATGTTTGGCAATGTAGTGTTTATGAGCCCATTCCTAGAAACATAACCAAGTAGAAAAATAAAGAGATTGCAACGATGTTGCACCAAAGAACTGCCAGAGTTAAATCTACAAAAGCAGTCAAGGCCTACATGTCAAATAAGCAATGAAATCATCCCAGACATGAATACTTATGCATATCACAAAAGCAGAAATGTGCCTTTAACGACAAAGGTTTACTAGCAAGAGCTAACTAAGTTTCTGATCATGCCTGGAATTATGCCTCAAGGATTTCATGAACAAAGCATCCCTTGCATATCAAATTTTCTATATATAAAAGAAGGTGGAAGGTTGGAAAAATGGCAACAATGGTCGGCAACAATGGTCACGTAGCAGCACAATTAGATCCACATGAGGTCTGCAAGCATGGACGCATTTATGTCTCTCCTGTAATTCCCCAGAGATTTCAACCCTTGAAAACACGTGAAAATTTAAAACTTTTCTTTTATCTTTACAATCGTCAGCAGAAATCTTTAAATCTTTGGTTCAAAACCTAGGGCGAGTTACGTTACACTCCAAAACGATTATACTAAATTCGAAAGAGGATAAATTGGCTCAGTCGACAATGCTGCAGCATCCTGCATCCACTCTGCATCGTAATCTTTACCTGCAATAATCTGCTCATAAAAAAGGACAGATTTGTAACAGTCTAGTAGGTATATACCAATTTCAAGTAACTCATGATATTAAAAACAGATTCAGGTGCCACAACTTATATCTATTTGTGCAATTTAGATGTCACGGTTTATTCACAATTTTGCATAGATTTATTCTACAGGAAAGTGCATGTTTCACAATAATCTTGTTGATAAATATAGAAAAAAACATATTTAACTGATTGCATTATCAGGCATATTTTCATCTTATGTATAACATTATTCTTTGGCGGATTAATTCATCGCCTGCAGGGTTCTGCAACCCTAAGCTCTACTATTAAGTTGTGCAACTATTATTGCAAGTTTTTACTCATAATTCAGCATAATACGAATGTCCACTCAAGCATTTAATGACCACTCATGTATTTAATATAATACAAATATTCACTTAAGCATATAATACAAATGATCACTCATGCATTTAACATAATGCAAATATTCACTCAAGCTAATACCCCTAATAGATATATATTAACATCCATACATATTTATAATGTATACTACAATTTAACATTCTCCATCAAACTTATGATGATATCACTGAAAATTTGTCAAGTAAGAGAAGAAACTGGGAAGATAGAAGTGCCTTGGTGAAAAAGTCAGCCAATTGATATTTGAATGCTACATAGAACAATGTGATAATCTTCTTTAAATATTCCTCATGAACATAGTGGCAATCCATCTTAATGTGCTTAGTTCTTTCATAAAATGTATGATTGTCAGCTATATAGATGGTGCTCTAGTTGTCACAACATAATTTTGAAGGTGATTGCAAGTACACCTCCATATCTTCAAGTAGTTCATGAAGTGATACTTAGCTTTTTTTATGATAGAGATATTTTTTGTTGTCTTTTACACTTACAAGACACAAGCAATCACCTAAAAAGACACAAAAACTAGTAGTTGGGCGTTTATAGGGATCTCCTCCCCAGTCAAAATTAGAATATGCAATTAACTCAAGTGGAGAGGAAGAAAATAATAAAAGACTCTTAAAAATAGAATTTTGTAGATATTTAATAATTCTCATCACAACACTCACATGCCCAATAGTAGAAGAGTGTTGAAACTGGCTTGCAGTGTGCACTTCATGGGATATTATCAGTTTGGGTAATGTCAAATAGGTAAGTGCTCAAATCATCTACCAGAATAGAGTGGGATCCTCCAAGGGTGATCCATCATCTATCTTCATCTTGACAAATAATTACTTCTAAAGTATCCACCCTCTTCTCATCAGTAATTTCAGATTTGTCAATAACCTCAGTGGAAAACTTGGAATGAGTCAGTAAATAACCACAAGGGAAATATGCTACCTCAATTCCCAAAAAGAATCTAAGAAACCTATATCAATCATTTCAAAATTTTGTTTAAAAATACTTTTAATGTAACTAACTTTATGTTTGTCTCCTCCAGTAATGATCATGTCATCAACTTAGAGAAGTATAATAACAATATTTGCATCAAACTTCTTAACAAACATGGCAGTGTTAGTGTAACAGGATTTGTAGTTAAGTTTAATCATAACATAGCAGAACCTATCATATCAAGCTTTATGAGCATGTTTCAAACCATACAAAATTTTTCTTAGATGAAAAATATTTCTAGACGAAATCTTATATCTAGGTAGTATGTCCATATAGACTTTCTTCAATTCACCATTTAAAAAAACATTTTTGACAACCATTTAATAAACGGGTCAACCCTTAACAGCAGCTACGACTATGAAGGTTCTAACTGAGGTCATCCTAACTACAGGCACAAAGGTTTCATCATAATTTATACCATACTCTTGATAATAGCCTTTGGCCACTAATCTAGCCTTATATCTCTCTAAGGTTTCATCAACATTGATTTTTACTTTGTAAACTCATCTACAACCTATGGCCTTTTTCCATTTAGGTGGGCCTTTTGTTTTCTAGGTTTTGGACTTCTTTGAGGCCTCTAATTCATCATTCATGGCACCTATCCATTCAGGATAATTTTTGGCTTGGTTATATGAGGTAGGTTCAAAATAGGAGAATATCTTTGCTAAGGCATACTCTATGTTGGGGAGAGAATGATTCATATGATGCAAATCTATCAGGTGGTCTAGGTACTCCATCAAATCTTTTAAGAGTACTTGGTTCTTGAATTTCTAGATTGGATTACCTTTCTAGTGAACTGTGCTGCCTAACATTTCCTCTCCTACTATATTGCACAACTGTAGGTTCACTTCATCAATAGTATCAATACTCAAAGATTCATCATTTCTTTTAGAAAGTAATTCCAACAAAAAGGAATAGTCATTAGCCTTTCTTAGGCACGTTTTGATCAAAGAAGCTTTCATTTTCTACAAATGATACATTTTTTGAAAAAAAAAGTTTATCATTTTTTAAATTATAGCATCTAAATCAGAGTTACCAAAAACGTGTATGGACTAGGGAAAGCACCAAAACGTGTGGGGAAGCGCATGTATAATGTAGGAAGCGCATACCCCTTTAAAGGGGGGCGTGTTTCGAACGTAAAATTGCGATGGAAAAATTTTCTCTTTTTAAAAAAGAATTTAACACGTAAAAAACAAGAAATTTAAAGAAATGTTTTCTTAATAAGGGCAAAATGGACATTTTAAAAAAAACATGAAAACACAAAAAACGATAGGGCTTAGGGTTTTTGTTTTTCACCTGACTCTCTCTCGAGTTTTCCGCCACCGATGACCGGCAGCCTCCTCCTCCACTGACGTCCGACGACCGGCGACCTCCTCCACCAACGTCGGATGATGCCTCTGTTCAGGTACGCTCCCCTTTCTCTCTATCTCGATTCTCTCTCCTCTCCTCCACTGACGTCTAAGTCATGGACCGATCGTCGGACAGGGTAGGCTGACGGGAGCCACTCTTGCCGGCAGGGAGCCCTCCTTGCCGCCCGACGACAGAGATGGTGGTGTGGGGCAACGTTGAGCCCTAAACCCACAGGTGTAAGCCCATACAATGGGCCTTTGGAGCAAACCAGGAAAACTAGTTTCTACTCGACTCGGTTCGAGCATGTTTCAGGCAGTCAAGCTGGATTGCAGGCACTACAAACCAGTTCACAGCTTTCTCAAACCGGTTCTCAGATCAAGAGCAGATTTCCCATGGTTTTGAACTTAGGTCCAGTCCAAAATCTCCCAAACCCTTATTTGAAACCCACATTGACTCATCCTAACTCCTATTTGGATTCACATATTTAATTTGATTCCAAGCTACCGCCATGAATTTTTCAGCTTTACAACGATTACTTATTTCTATTAAACAAGCTTTTTCTTTAAACTGGTGGTTGCTAACAGCTAACATGTTGTAAAAGGCCATAGGCTGACTTGATTAGTTACTGAATTTCTAAGACGTGGAAGTATGGGTTAACTGTTAAGTGTGGCCAATTGGACTTGTTTTGCGGAATAGATTTTATGGCATGATATGGTTTCCCATGCATGCTCTTTTTGGATTAGGCAAAAGCCTAGGGAATTTGGATCATATTGATTGTGGTAATGTCTTCGTTACCCCATTCCTTTAGTCTAAAATATCCTAGTATGTGTGCAGAGGTTTGTCAACAAAACATAAATGCATAAATTATAAGGAGTTGTCTTTTTTTTTAATGAGCTACTTTTGGATGTTGGCATGCATTTTGGTGTTAGGAAGATATGCGGAGGAGCTGTTGTAATAACAGGAAAAAAAATTGAATTGATTTGGGCCGGATCCAGACCCGACCCGAGGCCACCGCCTCTCACTGTCATTAAAAGATAGCGAGGCAGGCAGGAGGAGGGTTACGAAACCCCCCTCACCGCCTCTCGTTCTCTCTGCACTCCTTCCCCTCTCCTGCTCTCTCGTTCTCTCTCCCCAATACTCGTCCTCTTTCCCCACACGTCGACCCGCCGTCGTCGGCAAGCACAGCCACCGGCGACTGCACCGCCGAAGCCCACCCTCGTCGGCGACAGCCTCCCCTCTGCAACCTCACCGGCGATGCCTCTCTACCCAACGACCCCTCATACTCGTTGTCGGTTGCGCCTTGCCAACCTTTGTCGCCCCCGTCCCGAGGGCTCGTCGATGGCCTCTCGGCTGGCACCCTCTGTTCTCGCCCTACTGTCGGCCACCTCCTTCCTTCTCTCTGCAGCGAAGGCGCCGGCGACCCACCGCCACAGCCTTCCACTCCGGCGACCTCCAGGTATGCTCCCCTCTCTCTCTCTCTCTCTCTCTCTCTCTCTCTCTCTCTCTCTCTCTCTCTCTCTCTCTCTCTCTCTCTCTCTCTCTCTCTCTGTGGCTAAGGGAGGGGTCGAGCCCCTCTCCCTGTGCCATTATTGTGAGGGGAGGGGTCGAACCCCCGTCCCTGCTCCTTACTCCCCGTGGGGTCACGGGAGGGGTCGAACCCCCTCCTTGTGCCCACTTTTAGCAGGGGAGGGATCGAGCCCCTCCCTGCTCCCTGTTGCGGCAGGGGAGGGGGTCGAGCCCCTCCCTACACCCTTATAGTCTATGTCACAGGGATTCGGCTAGTAGGGTGCCGCAACCGCGTCGACGCGACTCAACGCAGGTGCAGTCAACCCGACCCTTGGTGCATTGATCGCACCCAAGGTCATTTGAGTATAATTTTTTTATTAATAAAAAAAATGTTCTGGAGGGCGCTGCCCCCCAAAGCCCCTCCGCCCGCCAGGGACGGGCCCCCCTAGAGACCCGTGTCAGGGGAAGCCCCCGAACCCCCCTTTCTACAAAGGCAAAAACTCTAAATCAGGCTCCACAAGTCATCAGCTTGACCCCTCATATGCATAAATTATAAATATATATATATATATATATATATATTATTTATTTATCGCACCCCTACACCCCCACACCCGCACCCATGTGACATAGCATATATTTTACAGTTTAGAACTTTATAGCTTAAAAATTTAACCATATCTCTATGTAATCTTTGAGTTTATTGATTTCTCATTTTCTATGTTGCATAGATCACAAGAATCACAATATCAAATAACAAGTCATTTGATTCTTTTGTATAAAAAGGTAGGCTTTTTAATCAAATTTATTAGTTTTCTTAATGCATTATTTAGTGCTTTCATGCATTTGTTAGGAATGTGAATTATGATTTTTTCTTGATGTATTACTTTTTAAATGCTTTAAAGTTGCAATATGATGTATTTGTTAGATAATTGCAACATGTATTATTTATTGTCTTGGATACTCATATTTTATTTTGTCAATGATAACATAAATCTTATTTTTTGATAAATTAAAAATATATCATTACATTTTCATTTTCCACTTGAATCATAGGTCGCTTCCTTCTTCGCTTCTGGTTCGCTTCCGAGACACTTCCTGGTTCGCTTCTAAGTCGTCCCGCACTTCCCTCTTCCTAAAATTTTAGAAGAGTCTCGCTTTCCGCTTCCCGTATCGCTTCCCACTCCCGCTTCCTCAATTGGCAACTTTGATCTAAATCCTTTTTTGTTTTCACCACACGAAAAACATAAGGTATTGCCCTAGGTGATAGTTAATCATTTTTTATTATAAGAGCAAAACAAATTTACATCCAAAAGACCTTAATCTAAAAGAATCGGGAGAAATTTTGTAAAGTTTTTCAAAAGGAGAGATATTTTGAAGTTTAGTAGACGAGACCTTGTTTATGAGATATACGGCGATAAGCAAAGCCTCAGCCCAAAATTCTTGAAATAAGTAGAGTTCTAGTGGTTTCTACTATACGTCTATGTTTACTCTCAGCCAATGCTATTGAGGTGTATTGGGGCAAGATCTTTGGTGCAATATACCATTGGTCTCTAAATATTTTTTTAAATCATTTGACATAAATTCTTCCCCTGAATCTGAGAAAAAAATAGATGTATTTGTTTTGAATAAGTTATTAACAAGGTTCGGAAAAGTTTTGAAAGTTTCCTTTGCCGAGAAAAACCCAATAACGAGATTGGTGACTATGGTCAACTCGATCTATGTATTGGTGGATATTCAAACCTGGAATGCAATAAGAGTTTTGCTTGCAATTGCAGATACAAGCAGTCTGCAAATGAAAATACAAATAAAAATAAAAACAAACGTGAACCAATATATGTGTAGACAATAAGAATTCAACTAACCATAGGTCCATAACCCATTCAAGTTTTCCCTGTAAACAAATTAACATAAGTTGCCAATGTAATGCAAAATTCTTTTTTTTTTAACCTCGTCCTAGTAATGGGAATAATAAAATTAAATAAAAGAAGAAGGTCAACCCAGCAAAGGAAAGGATTTCTACAAAATAACTAAAAGCAAAAAGAACAACCCTTCACTTCAATTCACTAGAACACTAGAAAATGCAAAAAAGTTGAACTAACCCAACAAAACACCAAATCAAACTTCTTTAGTTTTTCAATATAAACAGAATTGTCTTTTTATACGAATGAAACATGTTGAAATGGGCTAAATAAATAAATACCCAAACGAATAAATCAAAAAAATGTGTTTTTCTGAATAAAAAATGTGTAAATCAGAAAAAGAGAAGAAGAAAAAGTGAAACCTACCGTTTTTGCAATCCAAAACGTATAGATTCTTGTTGTAAGTAAGAAAAAACAAAGGGGCATCGAATTAACTACATAGCAAAGTATCTTTCAAAAAAATAGGAAATAAACAATTTTTTCGATAACGAAAAGCCAACAAACAGAAACCACAGTTCAAATGAAATATCAAACTGCCCAACACAATAATCACAATAACCGATCAAAAATCAACTGAAATGTTTCACCTCAGACCACGAAGCGTCCTCGGAAGCCAAAGTGAAAAGGTTTTCCGGAGTCCCCTGATCCGCCCCGGGCTCGTCCCTCTCGTTAGTGATCGCTCGGATCGGAAAAAACAAATTTCTCGAGCGGAAACCGTGAACAGAGTTGGATACAGCGCACCAATGATTGCGAAAATCGGCGTTCTGGGTGACCTTTGAAAACTCGAGCGAAGAAGACGACGCTCTGCATGGCGATGGCGATGATTGGAACAGTCGAGAAGATTCTAATCTCGGGTCTACGCATGGAGCTAGAGATGGCAAGGCATCCATGGTGAAGAGCCCTATATATACATAAATAAGAGAGAGAGGAATGAGGGAAGTAGGAGCGGTGATCTTTCCTTTCGATTTTTGTCTGAATTTTAGTGCCTTTTCGGATTAGTGAGATAAACGGTATTGAGGGTCCAGTATCTTTAACGAGGTTCCTACCCGCATATAGAGATGGCAGTGGACCGGAGGAAAACGGTCCCCACCCCGCCCCGTTTGGATCGGGGATCGAGGATTAAAATCGAAACCAGTGTGGGATGGACTTACGCTTCTCCCATCCCGTTCACGTTAGTAAAATAACTAAAATACATTTAGGGATAACAAGTGACTGGAGAAACAGGACCCGCACTACACTACCTTGCTCCGTTTGGACCACGGATAGAGGATATGAAATGGGGATGGAGGTTAAAATCAAAACCCATGTGGGGATGAAGGCGAGGATGAATGGCAGAATTTTGAGAAGGGGCAGGGTTGGAGACCTTGTCCCCACATCCACACATGCAATCTCTATTCATATGGTCGGATTTGTCCCAGTTGTGGGGCCAGTGCAGAATTGGTTAGACCTGACTTAGTTAAGTAGGATCGAATCCAGTTGTAATCTAAAAGATGAGAAACAGACTCACACAAACTCTCTATTATTAGGGTGTGCTTGGTGCTCCATATCCTGGATAAACTTCCTTAGAAGTCAGTTATGGGAATGACACAGTGTAGAAGTTCATTTGAAGGATAAAAAGGTTGTTTGAAAATGGTAACTTGAAAATGGACTTTTAAACATTAATGGTGTGATTGGCGCATTAGTTAAGTCCTTTTAAAGCATTATTTTACAGTAAAAGACCAACTTACCCTCAGCCTTCTAAAATGGGTTCAGCATAGGATAAGCTCACCCAGCCTAACCTGAACCCAACCAGAGGTGGGTCAGGTCTGGTCATGGGTTGTGCCAACCTGAACCCAACTCGAGGTAGGTTGGGTATAGGTTAAACCCACCTAATCCAACTTGAACCCAACTCGAGATGGGTCAGGTCTGGATGGACATGGGTCGGGCCAAGTTGAACACTCTTAGGATTGTGTGTTTTGGACATAAAAACGTGACTTTTTGAGGGGTGAAATTTTGGCACATTGTGGAATGTTGATTTCCAACAAAGAAAATTTGCATACACGTTGAAAAAACATGATCAAAGAGTTCGACCCTACTCAACAGTGCATGTAGATTATACACTGAGGCTATGATCTTCAAAAAAAACATTTAAAAAATAATGTCTTTGTATTTATTTCAACAAGGCACAACATACAACAACCACTAAGAAGAATAGCATGACATACACACAAAAGTACGCCTTCATCCCAAAACAATTGGGGTCGGCGATATGAACCAAAAATAAAATCATTCTGGGTTTTCCACATGAATCCTTCTCCTCCAATCATTTCTATCCAATGCCATGTCCTCGGTGAGGTTCAAAGCATTCATATCTTTTCCTATCATCTCCATCAAAGTCTTTTTAAGCCTACCCCGACCTCTTTTAACTAATATATTTTTTCATTTCTCTATCCTTCTAACTGGAGCATCATTAGTCCTTCGCCGAATATGTCCAAACCACCGTAAACGATTCTCTTTTATCTTATTTTCAATAGATGCAACGCCTACCTTCTTACATATCTCCTCATTTCGAATCTTATTTTTTATTGTATTTTCACACATCCATCTAAGCATATGCATCTCAACTACACTCATTTTTTGAATATGATGTCTCGTAGCAGCCCAACATTTCATACCATATAGTAAAGCGGGCTTAATTATCGTCCTATAAAACTTTCCCTTCAACCACAATGGCATTATACGATCGCACAACACTTCAGTTGCACTTTTTCATTTCATCCACCCAACCTTTATCCTATGATTTACATCTCCATCAATTTCTTCATACTTTTGAATGATAGATCCCAAATATTTGAAACAGTCATCCATCGGTATTTCTTGCTCACCAAGCTTCACTACACTCCCATCACTACTTTGTTGCTTACTAAACCGACATTCCATATATTTTGTCTTACTCTTACTCAACTTAAAACCTCTTGATTACAATGTTTGTCTCTATAATTCTAACTTAGCATTAACCCCAGCTCTAGATTCATCAATCAAAACAATATCATCAGCAAACAACATACACCACAGCACATTTTCTTGAATTGATCTCTTAAGCTCATCCATCACTGTAGCAAATAGGAAAGGGCTTAATGTAGATCCTTGATGTAACCCAACCGTTATAGGAAAATTGGTTGTCACCCCTTCACAAGTGCGGACATTGTACCTGCAACCATGGTTGCTTAAAAACAAATAAAAATTGGAGGTTACGTGTAATACTTAACATTTTTAAAGGTTTAATAAATTCTATAATTATGATTTGTAATTTTTGAAGTAAGCCTGAACCCCAATGAATTTGAGTTGAATATGAATGAGATTCAAAGTCTAGAAGCTCGATCAAAGTGAGATAAGGATCTAAATCCTTTGTATGTTCTGAATACTTATACATATCCATTGTGATTGGATCCTTTAAGCAGATATGGATATTATCCAGAGAGATATATTTAATAAATTCGGATATTAATCTAAATCCATATTTCAGGGATATATGTTGGAAAATATTTAAATTATTTAGGGACAAAATAGTAATTTCATAATTTAAGAGTATAATATGAGAAATAATACATTTATCTAAGGGTAAAATGGTCGTTTTATTACTCAAAGGCATTTCAAAAAATAATTAAATTATATAAGGGTAAAATGGTAATTTATGGATTAGTGAGATAACGGGTAAATGTCAAAACCGTAAAGTGGTAAAAAGGTAATTTTTATAACCCAAGCGGTAACTTGGTTATGTGAAATCAGACAGAGACTATTTTGGTAAAAATAAATAAGATTTATAGAAATTATAAAAGAAATAATAAAATAATCAAAATTCTCACCTTTTTTTGTAAAACCATTGAAGGTGGGTTCTCTCAAGTAGTTTGGGAAAACCAATTTTCAGAAACCTTGGGCCTAGAACATGGTTTTGCAAAACCATGTTATAAAAATCATGGGCCCAGAACATGGTTTTGAAGGAAACAAAACAGGAAAGGACACCCAGCAACTCCCCCCCCCCCCCCCTTAGGCTATAAATAGCTCCCTTGGGCTCTCTCTCCTTTAAAAAATCAACCCTCATTCCCTCTCTATCCTCAAAAAAACATCCCTTGTTCCCTTGCATGCCCCTTACATAGGTTAATCCTTAAAGTGTATTTGAGATGCTTCACACAATGTAACTACGACACTGGAGGTCTTAAGTGGCCACCCACCTATGAGGTGGAGACTCTACTACTGTGCACCCCTTTGAGTGCACTTCTAGTTGCACACGCCTCTTTCAAGGTGTATTTACATAAACACTTGCAACACCAAAGGCCTTAACGAGCCACCCTCTTCTCACCATTGTGCATCTTTCTTAACACTCTCGCCTTCGTTAAGGTAGTTTTCACGATCAGCTCAAGGCATTGGAGGCTTTCCTGACCACCCTCCTTTGTCGATGAACCTACTAATTCATAGGTGTTGCCTAGGCACCTATCACAATTCACTTATGGCATCGGTGGCCTTCTCGGCTTCCCTCCTTTGTCAGTGAACCTCTCTCTACGTTTTTTGCACTATTGCGTATGTGCACAACTCTGCGTGCTATAGACTAGAATAACCTGTACCCAGTTGTGCATCCCTTCATTTAAATCGAGTAATATGCTTATATTATGTCGTTAGACTGCCAAAATTGTCGCTTGTCATTATAAAATTTGATAACATGTAGCGGAAGCACTACCAAAATTTCCAAAGGCTTTACAGAAGCATTGCCCAAACTCTCACAAACAAAGTATGTACCTGTAAGACTCATCTAATCTCTTGTATGGATTTATAAGACTTTCTAAAGCTTTATTTAAAACTCTTAGGATTTTCTTTATGAATTAAAATGCAGTAATTATGTCAAAATCTCAGTCAATTTACTCCCATATATAAAGGAGATTCTTAAATAAATTTTGGGATTTTCATACTAAATTAAAACAGGTTATGCTAAAATTTCTATTTTTTTTTTGGGCTTTCATACTAAAATAATGTACATATTGTTTGGATTTTTATACTGTAATATGTTATAGGGCAAATAATGTTGAATGAACAACCTTTGTTTGATTTTAATTTAAAACACTCAAAAGAGAATTATTGTTATTTTAAGGAATTTAAATTATTATCATAAGACCCTCACTTGACATTATTTTTCCTAAATTAATAAAAAAATGCTTGACACTTTCATTTGTAGGGATTATGGGTTCAAAACCCTAAATTTAATTGAATTACTTAAGATACATGTATGTAATAGTATGCTAAGTATTGCATACAAGATTGTACTTGAGTTATGAATAACCAGGGATTCTGAAATTGTCGAGAGATCTATTTATGATTGAAGAATGTTTCAATATGATGATTCATGCTATCTATGTTAATTGATTGCAATTATGATAAATTTTGTAAATGTATGTTGATGCATTTTGATTGTATCAAATGCTTTATGGATATTGACACAAAAGTACAACTATTGTGAATTTTGAGCATGGTGCATTTAGTTTTAATGGTATATATTGAAAATATGATCTCAAAAAGATAAGAGAAGTCACACTATTATTTGTGAAGCCAATTTGATGGTGAAAACTTAACAACTAATGAGTCGATCAAGTAGTATCGGTGCTTTGCACTCATCCCCGTGGAATCCCTATGAAGGGTTGTGAGGGTGCAAACCCAATAGCAGATAATCTATCCCTGGGAAGGGTTATCAGGGTGAAAACACAAGATTAAGAAATCTAAAGGATGTGTGATCATGTCCCTGATCCACGACTATTGTAAAGAGGGATGAACTCGGTTGAAAGATGCCAGCAGTCCAACCATGTACATTTGTAGCAGTTGATTGCGATCATAGCCAGTCGCTGAAAGCGCTGACGAATGTTACTTTATTCTAGTGTTAGCCTCTCTACTTAAAAGGGTAAAATGTAAAATAAAATTGTGAATGAACCCGTAGAAGCATGTATACTCACACTGGACCGAAAGAGTGGTGCCTTGGGATGTTGTTGAATGAGGATAGTCACATAAATTTTGTGAATTGTTTGCTATCATGACATTTAATATAAAAACAATATAATTTGAAAGATAATAATATAGTTCATACATATAGGATATACATATAAATATACAATTATCTATTTTATTAATTTTATAAATTGATTACATATATATAAAAGAAATGTAAAATGCAAGCAGTTCTTTATGATTATTTAAATTAAAATATTTTAACTATATATATAATCCATAAAAGATTGTGATATGCAAGTAATTCTTTATGATTATTTAATTATAACTTGATTTGACTCAATTAAAGAAATTGCCATATGAATATGTATTGTGATTGTAGAAAAATGTTTGAAATAGGTGTCTTTTTTTATGTATTTTGAAATATCAATATGAGTACAATGATATATTTTATGTACTTAATTTTGTACACACTAGAGACCCGAGAGAGATCCACTAGTATATACGATGACATTAAGTTGTCCCACTTGTTTTTATTAAAAAATTTCAAGTTCACAGAGATAAACAAGCGGATGCTATAATACACGATGACTCAACTATGATTTTGTTGTATATGAAGTTAATTTGGACAACATCTGAGTTTTCATGATTTTGGCGTGTACATACTCTGATATTTGTTTAATTGAATGATATTGTCTCTCATCCATGACTGTTGTAAAGAGGAACATACTCAGTTGAAAGATGTTGGCAGTCCATCTATGTACATGTGTAGCAGTTGATTGCAATCATAGTCAGACACAAGAAGCCTTGACGACAAATGCTTTACTCTGATGTTGATCTCTCCATTTTAGGGGAACAATGTGAAATGAAATTGTGAATGAACACCTCATGAAAGTATGTATGCTCACAGTAGACCAAGCGAGTGGTGCGACGAGATGTTGAATGAGGATAGTCACTTAAATTTTGTGAATTGTTTGCTAGCATAACATTTAATACAAAAGCAATATAACTTGAAAGATAATAATATAGTTCATGCATATAGGATAGACATGTAAATATATAATTATCTATTTTATTAATTTTATAAATTGATTATATATATAAAAGATATGAGTTACAAACTGTTCTTTATGATTATTTAGATTAAATTATTTTGATTATATGTATAATTCATGAAGGATTGTGAGATGCAAGCAATTCTTTATGATGATTTAATTATAACTTGATTTGACTCAATTAAAGAAATTGCCATGTGAATATGTATTGTGACTGTAATAACATGCTTAAAATAGATATAATGCCCAAAATCCTGAACTTGTAAATTTTTTGAAAAATATGAAACTTTGGAATTAATCATTTTCCAGAGTTTAAAATGGTAGTTCAACGAAAAACAGTGTTTGAAAGAACAAATCAACAAACCTTGGGCACATTACAGGTGAACTTTCCTTTCCATAATGGATTTGTATCTCCATACATTTATTAAAACCACATAGATTCAAAAAAAGGTTTTTAATAAATAAAATTTACATAAAAAGAGATATTATAAAAGAAACCCTTATATAAAATTACAAAAACAACAAAGAAAGTGGGTTCTTGATATCATCATGTCAACGTGTTATTGTTTAACGCATCATCCTAATCATCACTTATATCCAATAAAATGGGTCAGACTTATGAAAGCCTGGTAGGTGCATATATATCAAATGTTAGAACAAGACTAACATAAGAGTTATTTTACAATGTGCAGTTTCAGAATAAGTAAAATTGAGCATGGTAGTCTTTTTTCAAAAATTACTGACCTGTGGGTACGCACAGGATAAAACATAGAAACAACTGAGACTATCCGGGGGTTTATTATTCTATGTATTTTGATACCCCGAATAGCTAACTGAGTCCGCTCCCAAGAGAATGACCTAATGATCGAGAGAGAAGTCATAGAGGCCACTTGTTACTGGTGAGATGCATTTGAACTTCTCCAAAAGTCATTAGGATCACCTAGGATAATATTTGGTAGCGCATTTCCCTAACTCTGATGACCGAAGACACCGAATCATTGCTACTAGATGAGCATAGTTGTTAATAACTTGTTCATCAGAGTTTTTGTACCATCCTATCATCTTCCTTGACATAACAAAAAAATAAATGAGTACATCTGGTCTTATTTTATCTGACTACTCATTTAATATGCTCTGGTCTTTTAAACTAAATCGAACATCTTGCTTTTGAAGGCGATCATCCTTATTTATGTGATTTTTTTTTAATTTGCTACATTGTCGCACTACGAAGTTTTCATAAACCTCCAGTTCAATCATCGTCGTACTAACATGTCATGCATGTCTAATAGTACTACTACAATGAAAAAGATATTGGTTTCTCAGAAAGAAACTCAAACACAATATTGGAAATTACGATATCTCATCTCTTAGACAGAAAAAATATCTAAGTCATTCTGGATATAGAAAAGGACCTGATGTACGTACTATTGAAGGCTACGTAGTCGAAGCATCTTTGTTATGTTGGTTCAAAGAGAAAGCTCAGTTGTGAATTCCTGAGTCATGCCAATCTCAATCAATTTTAAAGCTCGAACAAGTTGGAAAGGTGTTTAGAGGAACCATACAATGCTAGGAAGCTTGGCCTGTAAGCACGAATGTGGCAACATTGATACTAGTATGCAAGGGGGTCTTGATTTATACTTGGGATAAGCTACGTATGAAATTGATAGATGTTGCAAATATGCAAATGCAAAGCACTTATTTTGCTTTTCGAGACATCAGAGAATGCGAGTTTGAAATCTTGCATGTTAAATCTATCAAAAAATTGAGTTTCGACGATGATGCACAAATCTGCATTTTTAAATACATATTATCATAATTTAAAGCAGGCAGGGGTACGCAAAAACTACATACTTTATAATATTATATATGTATATAAAATACATACATATATATATATATATATATATATATATATATATATATATATATATATATATATATATATATATATATATATATATATATATTAAAGCATAAGTTTGTCCACATTACAACGCGATAACAAGGAAATTGGCATAAAGCAAAACCCGATATGTGATACCACACATCAAGCTAAATAAATTTCTTAAGCGAGGCTCGATATACGAAACCATATATCAGGCTAAGTAAATTGCGTAAAACAGAAGCTTGTGCACGTTACAACGCAACAGCAAAGTAAATGACATAAAGCAAGGCCCGATATCCGATACCAAACATCGAGTTTAATAAATTGCAGAAAGTTATAGCCTATGTACATTACAATGCAACAACAAAGTAAATGACGTAATTTAAAATAGTCAAGAATACACAAAACTGTGTCATGAGTTAAAAATACACACACATATATATATATATAATGTAAATATAATACGTATATATTAGAAGTGTTTCGATATTATTCTTGCATGCAACTTTTTCCTACTTCAGAGATGGTTTAAATCTCCGACGTTTCTGAGTGTAGATTACAATATTATCTATGCCTCAGTAACCATGTTAGAAATATAGAGTTTCATCCATTGTGCCAATGTGGTACACTGTAAATGGTTTTTATTATACTGTGTTAAGGTCTTAGATTTTGACAAAAATGATGACGATCGCGTTGCAGCGGTGGAACCCGAACCCGTTGCGCCTATCAAGGTAGGTCGAGGGAGGGCTGGCAGGGTCCCGCTAAGCTGGCTCAGTGAAACTGAGTCAAACTCGACGCGTTCGAGGTGGTACATAAACCACAAGGCGACTGTGACAATGGCAGCGGGGCCCACCATGCTTTCGCTGCACTAATGGCCACAACCGTGGGGCCCACCTGACATGGTGGCAACGGTGGTTCGCAAGCTACCTGACTATCACAAAACTGAAAGAGGCAGGCATCAGTGGAGCATGCCTTACAACCAATAGAGGAGGAAGTAGTGTAGGTAGCGCCCTTTTTCGCCTGACAGAATAGGGACAAAGAGGGATTGAGTAGGAGAGATTGAAGGTTGACCTCACTTGATGAGGGTCAATCCTTCACAAGTGAGCAGGGAAGTTAAGGGAAAGTGCGACTCTTCCTTGCTTTGCCGAAAAAAAATTAGGCAAAGGGTCGGTGACCCTCTGATAGCCAGAAATCAGGAGAGTGAAGGGACAACTGGGTGGCCTGTCTGGGTCATAAGGTGGTTGGGCTTGATTTTGATCGAGTTCAGATCGATCGGGCTTACCAAGTGTGGCTGGGGCCAGCCCCACAGTCGAGCCAGACTCGGTTCTGCGTAAGAGAGGAAGAAGGGCAGGAGGCTTGCACCCTTTTGTCGACAAGAGAGGGGTGAGGGAGAGAGATAAGATGCAGGGGGTAGGAGGGTGACGCCCTCCTATCGAACACATAAGGGGCAAAAAGAAAGGCAGGAGGGTGGCACCGTCCTGTCGAAAAAAACAAGATCAAGAGGAAGGGAGGGAGGGGGTTGAAAGACAGGAGGGTGACACCCTCTTGTTGACCATAAAGAGAGAGTGAGAGAGAGATTTACCAGAGTGAGGCGGCTCCAGGCGAGGGGGTGGTGTGACAGGGTCTAGACACTAGGGGTCTCTCACCCTTTTCGGTGCCCCCTTCTAGGGGTGGTGCGACAGGGGTGAGAGTTCAGAGAGAGTGAGGGGGTGCGTAGAAAGAGGGAGATAGGGTGAGAGAGAGAGGAAGAGAGGGTCACGTTGCATTAAAAAGAAACTCCCTCTCCGTGGGGGGTCTAAATAGAGTAACGGGGGGGGGGGGGGATGTCGATTGGTTAGTCGACATCCAACCCGTATCCAAATTGATCCAATCCATTTTTTTTAAGAACCCTTAACAAATTCACATATTTTATAATATATGTCTTTTTTTATGCGTTTTGAAATATCACGAGTACTGTGATATATTTTATGTACATAATTTTGTACATGCTAGAGACTCGAGAGAGGTCTACTATTGCATACAATGACATTAAGTTGACTTGATTTTATTAAAAAAGTTCAGGTTCACATAGATGAACAAGTGGATGCTATAGTACACAATCACTAAACTGTGATTTTATTGTATATTAAGGTAATTTTAACTGTATCTAAGTCATGATTTTGGCTTGTATATTTGTTCAATTGAATTAAATATGTTTGAAATAATTATTGTGTTATTTCCTTTGCCTATGACGAGTTTAAATATTCAGAGCTAGTTTATGTCTTCCGTTGTATTTCAAAAAGTACATTTTTTTAGTGAAACTTTCAATCTCTGAATTATTGGGGCGTTACATTACATGTGCAAACATTTCGATGCATAGACATTGATAGATACAAGGATATCAGTGGGGCATGTGAAGAACTAGATATCTATGAAAATAACTAGCACATGCAAAGTATTAAGAAAGGCGTTGGATTCCAACTATCATGGGAGCAAAGTGAATGAAAAAAATAAGTATAATCAACAAAAGCCAATGCATCTACCTGATGTTGCATACATGGACATTTGACTCTTTATAAGTAGAATAGATATGATGACACATAGTGTGGCATACAGGTTTTAAGACTACAAAATCTCATAAGTTGTCATATTTTAAAATTGGTAAGAAAAGTTGAAATGCATATGATTAAAATTGATGCATTTAACAAATTTGGTATGAATTGAGGAATGACATACACAATAGATATGACACATGCAGAGAACTATGAGGCTAAAAATGCAACAACATGAGCAGAGAATACATGCGGGCACATAGCACACATGTAGATAACTACGGGGCTATAAATGTAATAACAACATGAGTAGAGCTACTAACATGTATGAGAGGAAGTTGTGAAATAATGGCAGGCTCAGGTTCTTTAGATGGTTGAACATACGATGACATGCACATGCATTGCATTGGTGCATATCCAAACAATGCACAACTGCGTATTCAAACGTGGAGGAGGATGTGGTAAAGGGCATGACTTATAGGAAGCAAAAAAAAAAAAACAGACTTTATTGAACAAAAGATTTAAAAGGCATGACATTAAATTAATGTTAGTGGAAGTAAACCACATAAAAGGTTGAGAAGATGCAACTTGATGATAGCATCTTAACATTACATGGGAAGCACAGTCACCTCGATAGACGGATATGATCAATATTGATGCCAACAACAATGGCAAACAACCAATGAAATGCTTTTGGCCGATGTAATTTAACACGTGAACATGACAATGACATCCTCACAATGGTGTTTCTTTAATTGATATTAGTAACAATCAAGCAAAAACCAATATGTGTGCAAAACAAGAAATTCAAGACTATGTTAAATATCAACCAAACACATAGGCCACATTAAACCATGAAAGTATATTTCATAAAGAAGTTTAGAACAAGAAAACTGTATTCAAAATCAAACAATATTGCACACAATGTTGTTTTCCATTTTAAGAGTATGAACAAAGAGAAGAGCATAAATCACATCTTAAATTTCATCTACCTTTGGCATATACATTCATAATCCAGTTATTTTCTCTAATACGCAAGTATGAGACTTGCGATGTTACCAACAAAGTAATTTTCAATCAATTAGAAACTTTATTGATAACCTATCAAAAGGAAGTTCATCTAAGAACATAGAACTAGTAAGCTTGATCAGGATAACATTTGCCAAACTCAATCAATAAACATGCATGCATGCACACGCACAAACACATGGATGCAAGCACACATATGCTCACACCATACACATGCAATTACATGATTAAAACATCCATAATACATTGAAATTGTAACATCCAACAATTTTATCAAATATTTTAATAAAATATAGAGGATTTTACCTAGTCGGATACTTGTCTACATTGATGAATTTTAATTATTTAATGAGTTATTCTTATTTACAATAAATTACTACTAATTAGCAAATTTAATTAAGATTTACGAGGTTTTGTAGAAGGTATTTGAATTTGGACCTCATTAAAGATCCAAGCTGATCAACCCGTTCTTAATTATGTGATTTAGGATCACAATAAACCCGTGAAAGTTGCAAAATCACAACATTGAAAACATGCATTAACATATTATCATTTTACAATAAATATTATCACATAATTATGAGTTTCAAACTTGTTTGCATAAATTAAATGTTCATGTAATGCAAAACATAAAGTACCGGACCCTAACTGAAAAACAAAACATCTGAAAGATATCACCTTATTTTGATCATAATTTTCTATCTCGTGTTAAGTTAACATGATTTTAGTGGTGTTTAAAAACTTTCTTTAGTTTAATTTTATCTTTGGGACAAAAACCGTGCAAATGTTATTTTGACGGTCAAAATTAAAGGTAAATTAAGTTTTGTCGTGAACCTAGAAATAAACTAATTTTGAAAAAGGTTTTATCTATAAAACTATTTGGCCAAATTTGGGGTGTTTATAAATGCATTTGTACTTTCTTCAAAATGTACTACCCAAAACCATACATGTCAAAGATTTTTTGGTGATGCTTTATAACTTACAACATTATCTGCAACGAAATATACAATAGTATGAAGCTTAGCAACATTATGTAATTTATGATTTTAGAGGAATATAGATAGATCCAACAAAAATTAAGACCAACATCGATTTGCATCCCTCACAAGCACTTAACCAATTGCAAGGGTTGCAATGGAGACTTAAGCCATTTAAAAATATATTTCCAACTTGACCACATGATGAAAAGCTTTCAACCAGTTTTTTTCGTAATATAGGATGGTATTTTTTTTTCAATAAAAATGAATGCTGACATTGTCCGGAAAGCATGTTAGTTATAGTCAGGAAAATTTTTGCCACCCTTTCCCCACTTATTTTAGTGGAGAAGGATTTCATATGTAAAAATTGTGAATGAAATTATAAAGATGAGATTTTTTTCATACAAAAAGTTCAATCTCACGTGTAATGGCATGAAAATGTTTAGAACTTGACATCAAAATTTCCCATTTTTTCCCTAGTTCCAAATGTAACCATACAATTTGCCTTATGTTCGACTATCTACCCAAACATGCATGGATCTGGTTATAGAAAAAACTCTCCATGCCTTAGATGCATAAAGTTCGGATAAGATCCGTAAAATAGTTTAGGCATGTGCCTAGTAAACGAATTAAGTAAACTGAACTCAAGGTGCCCAAGTTTGGTTTGTTCTTGTGGCTAGCTGAGTCGAGCTTGAGCAGACTCATTTATGACAACAAAACGCATTACTTTAAACCTATAAACAATAAAATTTGAAGTCTAAACCTATTATGCTAACTGACTAAACTTATACAAAATAGGGATGCAAACAGGTCAGATCAGGAACGACTAAATACATGGGGGAGTCGGTTTAGGTCGGATATGGAACAACAAAAATTTGCAAAACCTCTATATTGGATCCGACACATTTGCATCCCTAATATTGTCTTAAAGCCGGAGGCAGTAGGATTTGAACTCTAAACCGATGGCTTGCAAGACAAACACTTTGGGCAAGTTTGCTTTGGTCATAGGTAGGGATGAACAGTTGCAGTAGAGAAAGTAAAAGCTTTGGTTATTGGTCCAGACCAATTTTCAGAGAACCAGGATCAAGTGCCATCACATGGCACACTCGCTGAACCTGATGCCCTCTATCTTTGGCTGACATTCTGACAGTTGTGGAGCTCAAAAGCAGATGGAGGGCAGCAAGGTGCAGAGGCACACTCAAAGTGTGCCTATGTGATGGTACCTGACCTGACTCACCCTTACAAGATTCAAGGCAAAAATAACCAAGAGAAGCACAGTTGTACTTTTTTCATTGGAAAAGAGTTGTGATTGTGATTTAGTATCACAAGATCTTGATAAAAGGGGGTCAATCGCCCACCACACTAATTGTTTGCAAAGGTTCTGGCTTTGTAGCCAGAAATGTGGTGGTTGGATCCCCCCTCCCTTGTCCACCGTCATTTTCCAACTCTATTTTCAAATGTCCTACAGCAAGGGAAATTTGTTTTGATGGAAAAAGAGTTCTCGTATGAAAACTTGTCATAGGCACATTTTTACCTTTCCCGCATCCCAACCCGAAGCTCTCTAGATGTCGTTTCCGGACCCTGGACCAAAATGTATCTAACCCGATTCGAAACGCACTCGGGTAGCTTGAACTGGACTCCAAGAGTTGGCGCGTTTTCTTTCACCGCCGTATCGAAACAGAGCAGCAGAGGAAGAAGAAAAACCAGAGAGGAGGAAGACGACGTTGAAACCCTAAGAAGATAAAGTTAGGAAGCGAGGAGGGAGAGGGAAGAATAAGAAGAATAAGAAGAAGAAGCGAGGCTTCGGGGAGAGAGTGGAAGCGGAGAAGAACACCACGAAGCGGGGAGGAGGTAGGTGAAGAGGAAAAAAAACAATGAAATTATTCTAATTAGGAAGTCTTCCGGAGGAACGAAGAATGAGAATAGGATAAGTCCTCTGGTGATCCCGATCGCGATCAAACCCTAAGAACGAGAAGGGAGAGAAGGAGACGAAGAAGAGGAGATGTCGGATGAGACGGCGAGATTCAGCGTGCTCTGCAGCATGTTCCAGGCGATGGTCAGGAGCAAGTCACCATCGATGAAGCGGAAGCATTTCCGGACGTTCCTCGACCACGTCTGCCAGTCGCGGGAGTACTTCAGCGCGGTCCGGCTGGTCCTCCCCTCGCTCGACAGGGAGAGGGGGACGTACGGACTTAAGGAGTCGACGCTCGCGACGTGCCTGATCGACGCGCTCGGGATGTCGCGCGAGTCGGAGGACGCGGTCCGGTTGATCAACTGGCGGAGAGGAGGCGCGAGGGTGGGCGTCAATGTGGGGAATTTCGCGCTCGTGGCTTTCGAGGTAATTTGGTCAATTGTGACTGAATGATTGGAATGTTTCATATTGTTGGTTCTCCTTTCCTTCCTGGAGACTTTATGATGCCGGAACGATGGTTAACCCAAGGGGCTCGACGAATTCAGAACTGGAATCGATTATATTTGTTTTTATTGGCAAGTGAGTTATCTTTCAGTGATTAGAACCAACGGTAGCTTCTGGTGTATGTGCATTGTGACTATTGTCTGTCTAACTTCTGGTTTGTTTAGAACGTAATTTTGTTGTTTTACGTTTTGTAATTTCTCGCTCTTGCTGTGAATTCCGTGCTTGCTTTTAACGAAGGCCCTCTTTCATTTATCTCTGTTGCCCTCTATGCTGCTTTCTTCAGCTCTAGGCTCTTGAAAATGTATCTTGCCCTATAACACAAAGACATGAATGCAAGGACCATGAAAGCAAGTTTGAAATGTTCTTTGCAAAATAGGACAGGAGGACATGATATTTTTTTTTAATTTTTAATCAACAAAAAATATCTTTTTAAAAATTAATATTTAAAAATGTATTTATTGTTGAAATAATATTAGAAAGCGTTGAAAAACTATTAAAACCTATTAAAAATATCCATGTGTGATAGTGTTTGTGCATCCGCTCGTGTCACCTGGAGCACATGGCCAAAATGGCATGTCCTGATGTCCCTGTGACGCAGATCTTGCCTTTGCTCATGAAGTGAAGGTTTTGCTCTTAGAATAGATGGATTTTCTTCTTATTCTGTAGACTACTGGAAATTGCAAACCCTTTTATTTTTCCTTTCATTTTGGCTACCCATGGTCCAATTTGGTGGATTAATAATAATAATAATAATAATAATAATAATAATAATAATAATTTATACTTTCCAAAAGTTCGACGATTCTAATTGGTGGTACCTATTTGTTTGGCTGATAGCTTGTTTCACTTGGTTTATATGTGGTAAGTTTTCCTGGCTAAAGGGTTTTAGTTGATGATCATTCATGACTTGATAATTTTATTCTTGCAGCAATCGTTGCTTATTTTTTGGGTCATATGGTCTGCATGTAAACCTCAGAAATTGTATGACGATAAGTTTTTAGTGCAGGATTTAGTTGTTATTTTTAATTCAGAGATCTTTGTTTTTATGGTTGACAATACTTTCTTACATAAAGCAATTTCTTTATAGAAATGGAACTGTTTCATTGTTTGGTGTTGTAATTATTTTTGTAAAATATATATTATATATATGTATGTATGTTTTCATCCTTTTAAGATGCCATTATTCTCTGTTATTGTCCATATCTTCAAATATGATACAACTTAGAAACTTTTCTGTTTTCCCTGCTGTTGATTTACTTTATCTTTGGAACCAGATCCTACAAGCTAGGCAAGGTGTAGCTTCTGCTGGACTTACCATTAAGGAGTTAAATGACTTGCTTGATCACTTGGCTTCTACCGAGAAACGGTGATTCTACTTGGCTCTGCAAATTACTAGTTGTTCATCATTTTCTTGCTTCAACGGCACAGATTAATGTATAAGAAAACCTTATTTATCAAAATGGTTTTACTGTCATAAGATCAGTGTCCTTACTGTAGTTTTTCATTCTTTTTTTTGGGTTTTATACCATTCATTTTGGATGTTCGACAGGTATGCGCATGTGTGTATATGCATGCACATATGTGACTGCACATACACATACTTACATGCATATATGTATATATAGACACACATGTACATATGCATATACATATATACATGCATGCACCTGTAAGTTAAATTAGCAAGGAAGCATTATAATTCTCTTCTATTCTGTTGCATATTATTTTTTCTAAAGGGTATACTTTTTTGGAACCGGAACCCAAGATTACCATAGTAAAAGAAGGCGAAATCAAGATTCTTGAGGGAGAAGAAAGAACCAAAGCTCTTGAAGAATACTCCAAGAAACACGATGAATGGGAAATGAAGAATTTCAAGATTCTCTCATGGTTTTTCTCATCCGTAGAAACCAAGATTAATGCCAACATTATTAAATTAAAAAAGGCATCGGAAGCTTGGCATTATCTTGAAAAAATGTACGCCTCAAGGGATCTCTCTCATAAGTATTACCTTCAAAAGAAGGCTATCTCTCTCTCCCAAGGTGAAATGACGATTAGGGAATACTTTGCCGATCTTTCCTCTATTTGGGATGAGCTTGCAATGCTTGAACCAAAATGGAGTGGAGAGGCAATTGAGCTCCGTCATAAACAACTTGAAGAAGATCGGTTCTTCAATTTCTTAAATGGGCTAAGGCCCGAATTTGAGCAAATAAGGTCATCTCTTCTCTCCTCTTTCACTCCCCCTTCTCTTGAAGATGTTCTCACCAAGTTAAGTGGTGAAGAGACTCGTATGAATTTATGTAAACAAGGACCAAATGTCCTTGCGGTCCCTTGTAATATTGAAGAACATAGTGAGGTCAATGCCGTATCAAGACCCGGAAACAATGTAAAAACCTATCGTCCCCCTCATTTTAAATTCCAAAATCAAGGTGAAAATGGTGGTCAAAGAGGAAGAAGGGACTATAGCAAAACTATTTGTCATTTTTGTAAAGAACCGGGACACATCAAACCCGTATGTCCTAAATGGAAGAGACTTCTAGCTATGGCGACCACTGGTGTACCACAGAAGGATGAGGCATCTTCAAGTGGGACCCTTTCTATAAATCAAATAGTGGAAGCCCTTCAACCTCTCCTCAAGGGATCTACCTCCGGTGCGGCCGTATCCACTTCTTCTCCTCCAGGTAAAATCTCTTGGCTTTTGGACTCTGGTGCATCTTTTCATATGTCCCCAAACTTTTTGTCACTTTCCGATTATTTGAAAAACCGTTCCCCATCTTATGTCTCCACTGCTGATGGAACCTCTCTTGAAATTAAAGGAATTGGTAATTTTGAAACTCAAGAGTTTTCTATTCCAAAAATCAGATTTATACCTAAACTTAACTTAAACCTCCTCTCTGTTTCTCAACTCACGGACCATGGCTGTGATATTAAATTCTCTTGTGACAAATGCTTAATACAGGATCGTCAGTCCGGGAAATTGATTGGGGAAGGCTTTAGAAGAGGAGATCTATACTATATGGAATCTCTTCAAGTTCCAAAAGTTTTGTGTAATGTTGCCCGACATAAGGATATAAATGTATGGCACAAAAGACTTGGTCATCCTAATATCACCAAGTTATCATATTTACATTTTGCAAAAGACCTATGTAAAAGCTCTTTTTCTTGTAATGACTGCATTCTCGGAAAAATGCGCAGCTTACCTTTTGAGCAAAGAACTATGTTCTCTTCCAAAACTTTCGAAATTGTTCACTCAGATGTTTGGGGACCCGCACCTGTTGTTTCAAAAGGAGTTTTTTCTTATTATGTAATATTTGTGGATGACTTTTCCTGTTACTTGTGGATATATTTTCTTAAGTTTAAACATGAAGTGTTTTCATGTTTTAAAAATTTTCACTCAATGATTAAGAATCAATTCAATAGCAACATAAAGATTTTTAGAAGTGACTCTGGGGGAGAATATCTCTCCAATCAATTTAAGGTATATCTTGAGGATCACAGTATTATTCACCAAAGGTCTTGTCCTAAAACACCTCAACAGAATGGGTTGGCTAAAAGAAAACATAGGCACATTATTGAGACCACTAGGACTCTTCTTATATCTCAAAATATTCCTAAAAACTTTTGGGCCGAAGCAGCCCTTGCTTCTGTTTATTTAATAAATCGTCTACCATCTAGGTTATTAGGTAAAATATCTCCTTTTGAGATATTACATAAGCTTGAACCTGATTATAATAGGTTAAGGGTCTTCAGATGTAAGTGTTTCATACTTACGGATAAGAATGACAAGCTTTCACCCAAGGCTATCCCTTGTGCTTTTCTTGGGTATTCCGAAACTCAAAAAGGGTTTCGTTGTTACGATCTTCGAGAGGATAAGCTATATGTCTCTAGAAATGTAACCTTTTTAGAAATGAGAGTGGTTTTGAAAAAAATGTTTCTCAACAAGAAAATTTTGATTACTCCTTATTTGACTTGTTATCTTGTAATGATGACATATCCAGTGATGATGATGTATCATTAAACCATGATGAGGAAAATGATGAAGATTTTGGTGAACATAATGATCCAGAAAGTAGAGTTCCAAGTGAGCCTATTACCTACTCTCGTAGAAACCAAGACACCTTTAGAAGTGCTATTGATCAATATAGTGAGCTTTCCACTCCTCTTGACCATAGAAGATCTGAAAGAAATAGAAGACCTCCAACTCGCTTTGTATCGTTTGATTCTTTTTCACCCCGATATAGGGCTTGTCTTAGTGCTATTCACTCTTATTTCGAACCAAGAAATTTTGCAGAAGCTAAAAAATGTATAGAATGGCAAGAAGCCATGCAAAGTGAACTTAATGCTCTTAAAAAGGCAGGAACTTGGGATTTTCAAACTCTACCTATAGGAAAGAAAACTATAGGCTGTCGATGGGTCTTTAAAGTTAAAACTAAGAGTGATGGTTCTTTAGAAAGGTATAAAGCTCGCTTAGTTGCTAAAGGGTATGGGCAAGAGTATGGAATTGATTACGAAGAAACCTTTGCCCCTGTAGCTCGGATGGTTACCGTTAGGTGTCTTATTACTATTGCATCTATTAAAAATTGGAACATTTTTCAAATGGATGTTAAAAATGCCTTTTTTAAATGGTGATCTTAACGAAGAAGTATATATGGATGCCCCACCAGGCATGATAATTCCTAAGGATAAAGTTCTTCGTCTTCGAAAGACTCTCTATGGCTTAAAGCAGGCCCCCAAAGCCTGGTATGATAGATTTACCAGTGTAATGTTGGAAAATGGTTTTTCATCGTGTTATACTGACACTGCTTTGTTTACTAGAAAATCTAATGCAGGGATTGTAATTTTATTACTTTACGTTGATGACATGTTAATAACAGGTGATGATGTTCAAGGAGTCAAGGGTATTAAGTCCGTCTTGACTTCAAAATTTGAGATGTCAGGCTTAGGTTTTCTGACATATTTTCTTGGAATTGAGGTTGCCTATTCGCAACGTGGTTATTTTCTATCTCAATCTAAACTTGCCTGCGAGATTATTGACAGGTCAGGTATTTCTGATGACAAAGTATGCGAAACTCCTGAAGTTGTGGGAGCAAAAATGAAGATTGACGACGGTGTTCCTCTAACCGATCCTACTCCTTACAGGCAGTTGGTAGGGTCTTTAATGTATCTTAGCATTACTCGACCCGACTTGTCACATGCTATACACATCGCCAGTCAGTTTCAGCATGCTCCTACAACCATTCATATGAGTGTTGTGCTCCGCATCATCAGATATTTGAAGGGAACGGTAAATAAGGGAGTATTTCTATCCTCTTCCTCTGAATTGAAATTGCTTGCTTATACTGACTCAGATTGGGGAGGTGACCCTAGTAACCGTCACTCCACCACTGGTTTCTGTGTTTTCTTAGGTGAGTCCTTGATCTCATGGCGATGCAAAAAGCAACAAAAGGTCTCCCTGTCATCCACTGAAGCCGAATATAGAGCCATGGCATCTACCACCATGGAAATTGTATGGATTCGAAGTCTTTTGGAAGATATGAGAGTGTTTATCAGAGAACCAACAAAGTTGTGCTGTGACAATAAAAGTGCCATTTATATTGCCAAGAATCACACCTTTCACGAGCGAACAAAGCATATAGAGATGGACTGTCATTATGTCAGAGAAGAATACTTGAAGAAGGTCATTGATCTTCCATACGTAACGTCTGAGTATCAGCTTGCTGACTTCTTCACCAAAGCTCTATGTTCGCCCGGATTTCATTTCCTCCTTGGCAAACTTGCGGTTATCACACCGTAAGTTTGAGGGGGGGTGTTAAAATGTATCTCCTCCTAAAATCGTTGATGTAAATATAAATATATATACTTATATACTTAGAGATACATATACATATAATATTTATATGTATATGTATCTCTATATATATTTATATATTATTTTCTTTTTGTTCACCCGATAAGGGTATTATTGTAAATTTCCTTTTTGCGCATATTCCAATAGGAATATGTTGTATCTTTTCTTTTTATTTTTTATCCTTTTTTATTTTTATTTTTTATTTCTTTTCACCTTTTCACAAAAGGTGCATTGGGGATCCCCCAATAGAGTCGTTGGGGGGTCCCCAACGGTCACAAAAGTGACCGTTGGGGGCTCCCCAACGACTCCTTTGGGAGCCCCTTTGCACCCTCTTCTTCTTGTATAAATAGGGGTGATCCCCTCTAGTTTTTCCTAAGCTTGAGAGTCTCAAGCATTCGGTTCCTTCTATAAAATACATGCCATTGTGCATGTTTATTGTTTTTACGCTTTTGCGTATTTGTTCAAGTGTTGTGAGAGTGCCTTCGTGCACATCTTTTCCATATTTTTTGTGCTCGTATGCGTATTGTCTTTTCATAGACAATTTTACATATAGGACATAGTCTTTTTGATAATGAACAATAATATGTTGTGGTTTTGTGCATATTCTTTTCTGAAATTTCTTGTCCAAGGGGCACTTTTATTTGCTGTTCCATGATGCTTCTTTGGATTCTCTGGTTTTGGGGAGCTTCAATTTTGTATCACTTGAAGTATCTATTACAGATTTTGAATGGCCTTCTTTTGTGAGTGCTCGGATGCCCACCTTTTTCTCCCCTTTTAATTTTTCCAATTTCATGCTTGATTGCTTTTTCTCTATTAGTATGTGTTTTTCCGCTTTTCAGTTTAAATGTAAGCTTTGTTTTTTTGTCAAAGATGGAGCACACTGCAACTGATATTGAGATCTACAATTTTTTGTCAAGGGTATATGATGCTTTGCTCTTCATTTTGTTCTTTTTAATGTTTCCATTTCATTAACAGGGAGGAGAAGACTGCTGTTCTTGCTGAGCTTATTAAGAAAACAAATGCACAAGAAATGAAGTGGATTTTAATGATTATGCTTAAAGGTTCCCTGCCAACCCTGCTCATTTTTATTTCGTCTAGCTGTTTAAGCCAAGCAAATGGTTTTTTAAGTTTTCATCCTTAGCAGACCTGAAGTTGGGAGTCAGTGAAAAGAGCATTTTTCATGAGTTTCATCCAGATGCTGAAGACCTGTTCAATGTCACATGCGATCTGAAGTTAGTATGTGAAAAACTGAAAGATCGGACTCAGAGGAACAAAAGACAGGTGCCTAAGTGATTTTATCTTAGGGGGACATAGTAGAGATTATTTTGAGATGTAGCACATGCCTTGCCACTGAGAAATTTCTCGACAGATTGGGTGCTTTTGTCTTTTTAAATTGCTTGTACACATATTTTCATTATTTCATTTTTGGGGCATCAGTAGTTTAGTACCCACTAAAATTTTGAAGGTCAGTGTTAGTGTCTACATGTGCCTTATTGGGTGAATTGAAATGGGAATTGGTTTTCGTGGTTCTTTCTATATCACAAGAGTGGTTAAAGCATTCTGAGTATATTTTTAACCAAAATAAAGTTTTTAGTTCATTTGTGTTGTTATGCGAAATAGCGTGGTGGACCATTTGGAAGGAAAGGACCATTTGTTTAGAGACTACCGCTGAGAAGCTGCCTATACCTACAAATTAATTATTTTGGATGTACTATTGTGTACTTTTTGTAAAGGGTGATATGTCTTGGATCAGATCTGCTTGTGGTTTGGGTTCTTTCTATTTGACTGATGATGGATGACATTTTTTTGTCATGCTATTGTATTCCTGCTGTATTGCTGTCTTTAATGCAGTATTGTTCTTTTCCTAAAAAAAACAAGAAAAAGAAAAGAAGAAGAAACAAACTGCTTTATGTTATGTCGTGAGTGCTTTTCACTACTTAATTTTGAGGTGGAGAACATGTGTATTTGGTGTGGCTGTGATGCTTGATCAAGTTAATGCATTTGTAATTGCAGTAATAATAGAATGAACCAAACTTTATCATCATTCAGACTCTAGAGGAAATCAATGTCACCAAGCATGAGGCTTTCATTTATGTGTTGACATAGTTTTAAATTCTACACCATCCCATGGTTTTAAATATTATTTATCAGCTTTTGCTTGTGATTCAGTATTATTTGCCTCTTGAGATGGCCAATCTTGCATGCGAGAAACTTAATTACTGATTGGTTAGTTGTAAGGACGACTTGCTACTAATTAGATGTTACATCAAGTAACTAGTTTTCATGATCTATGTAGGATATCGAGGTTGGCAAGGCTGTACGACCTCAACTTGCACTAAGGGTTAGTGATTGCAATACAGCATGGAAAAAGGTTGTTACCTGCATTAGAATCTTTCATGGTAGTTTATTCATTGAATAATTATATGGTTTTTTTCTTTTGATAGTTTCATGACGTTATTCATGGTTAATTCAGCATATGTAAAGGGTGCATTACTGATGTACGTGTGCTTTAGTTTCAATTTGACTGTTTATATTAAATTCCTGCACTTCCTTTTTATTCTCTTATCTTATGGTAGAGAGTTTTATGATTTTGTCTTCCTTCACATGTTTCAAAGCGTGATTTCCATATAGAAACATTTGATTTGTTCGTTTCTTAAGCAGTTTTCTGTCACCTAAATGTAGGGTTAAAGAGTTTGTTCTGTAGGAAACGTGAAACACATGCCTAATGGCTTCTTTGGTTCATGAATCATTCATTTGCTGCATAGCATGCCACGTCATTGTCTGTTTTGTATGTGACAATGAGTTTGACATGCACACAAAGTGGACCAATATGGATATTTTGGGTGCTCTAAGGATTTCCTACCTTCTCATAGACCCAAAAATGTCCACACATTTCTATCCTACATGTTGGGAAACATCGACATTTCCAAAGTCGTTTTTTTTACATGATTTAGGTAGTTGACAGTCTATCCTTAGTATGCAAAAGCAAAAGTACAAAAAAGATGAAATAAAAAATTCAAAGGAATCCTACATACATCCCGTAATTAAATAAATATATACACACACACATTGTACACAAATGCATATACATGTACATTATGCACACACACACACACACACACATATATATATATATGTATTTATGTATTATATATCTATAAATATAAATAAATAAATAAATGAGTATATAAATAAATAAATAACAAACAAATAAACAATCAAATAAATAAATAAATAAATAAATCTTAACACTGCATGTGTGTGTATGTTTTTGGGTGTGCATGTGTATTTGTGCATTTGCTCACACTGGGTGTGGGTGCAGGTGCATGTGCATGTGCATTGTGCTATAGCCATAACTCCTATGCCAGTTCCATATGCATGCACGCATGGCTGACTTTTTGTTTATGTGCATGTGTGCGCCTGCACATGCATTTGTTTGACCTTATAGTTACATGATAAATCTTCTTTTTGTTTTGTGTAAATATGTTGATCTTTTTACTATTTCATAGTTATTTTGTTATCATTTGGCTGTCTTTTCATCTTATGTGCAATTTGATGTTTGCCCACACTTTGCTGCAGCTGCATGGGAAACAAGTGGTTGCGGAGTGCAAGTTTGATGGTGATCGAATTCAAATTCATAAGAATGGATCAGAGATGCACTTCTTCTCAAGGCATTACTTCTTAGAAGATGATCAATCACAATTTATCTCATATAAACCTGCATTCAACTTTTTTTAATCATTTGAAAAGAAAAGCTAGTTTATGAATTTTATCTTTTGCTATTTTCATAGATGAATTTTCTTGTTCTTATGAGAAAACAGATGCATGAAGTTGCTTGGTTTTGTATTATGACCTGCAGCTTTTGTTAGCTTAATTAGATGCATAATTACTAAAGATAGCACCTCACTGCCTGGTCAACCTAGTCATGGATAGGCAACTTTGTTGTGTAGAGGAGACCATGCTGAGGCTACAAGTTTGTAGGCTAGTCGGCCTAGATGAGTGTGTAAACTCAAAATGTGATGCCTCACCTAGCTCGCTAGTGCCCCACCATATGGAAACCATGAAAGTGATGTTTTTTTGATGAGGCATTTATATGTTGATGAAAATGTAATAGGTTACATCTTTCCCCATGTACAAATAACTTGGTACAAGGCCGACCCACCTATTGAGTATGCGGCTTGATGATGATGGTTAACTTGGTAAAATTTGTAATAATGGATGTAAAATGTTAAAAACTTAAACTACATATCATAAACTATGTCACGGAGGTATGGCTGCAGGTATGCAGGGTATGACATGAGAATTTCTTAAAGTATGTGTATAAGGGTATTGATATACATACATTCATACAAATATATATGTATATGCATGTATATATAAAGGGTTTATATTTGCTACAATCCTTTGTACCTATAATCTAGTTTGAATCTCATGATTCGAGTTGTTTTGACACAATCTAACCTCATAGATGTGTTCAACATGCTCGATTCAGTAGGAATCAACTCTTGGATCATGTTTTTTTGATGAAAAAACATGTTTTTATGAGTCGGAAAAAAAATCGATGCCTTCATAGCAGTTGATTTTTGGATCGCCGGAAAAACCTGTATACAGGTCGGATTCCGGCGATCCAAAAGCCGGTTCCCACTAAACAAAACAAGTAGACCACATCTATGGTGTTAGATGTGAGAAAAAACACCACACAAGGGGGTTCTGCCCCATTTGCTAAGTCGTTTGCACATACAAACAACTGTAGCAAATGTTAACCCATATAAAAAAACAATGTGACTAGGAGAGGATGCTAATGTGAATGAGCTTATGCAAGATTCAAGGCAAGAAAACTGAAGAACTTGAGTTGAGAGAAGTAGTTTAATGCAAGGACACTCCATCAACTTCTCTCACTTCATATCATGCGTAACAAAGCACCAATGCCTTTGCACATCTAACCTCTGGTGTACCGTGTATGGGTTATTTGTTTATGTGCCTATGGCCATATTTTGGGCATGAGATCTCTGTTTACTAATTATGATTTGTCAATTCCAAATAGGAACTTAAAACTGTTTTATGGATCGACGTCTCCAATTCTTGGGAAAGGAACTGCTCGCATTGTTTCCTACTTCACTCCATGCTCTATACTGCAAAGTTTCATGTTAATCTTTTGTCAGTGACTGCTACTACCAAGAAGCTTGATTTTTCAATAACCTTTTATTCCGCCTTATTGTACATTTCACTACTTAAAGGTGGAGCACATCTTTGGTTATGAAATGAAGACAAAGGCTGTTTACTCTAAGGACACATCAAGTATTGATGACTAGTAATCACTAGTTCATTTAATCTAAAGTCCATCCTGTTGTTTTCTATGCAATATGGATATGGGTACTGGTACGAGTGTAGGTACAAGTGTAAAGGGTATGACACAAAGATTTCAAAAAATGTAGATATGGGGACATGTCATTATTGAAATGAAATACAAGTGCCAAAAAACAATGTCACAAAGTGACTACAAGAAGGCACAAACATATAATCAAGATGTCACTAATGGACCAAATACAATGTGCCACGAAGGGCAAACACCAAACACACACACTGAGAAGATAGAACTTAAAAATATAAGTCACAGTATATTATGAAATGCTTGAAAAAGCATTGGAGAGAGACGGGGAAAGATCCCATATTTATACACACAAAAGGGACCCAAGGGGGCTCCCATAGAGTCGTTGGGAACCCCCAACAGTCAAATTTGTGATCGTTGGGGGTATCCCAATGGATCTAGTGGGGGCCCCTTTTATATATTTAAAATGAAAAATAAAAAATAAAAATAAGAAAAATAAAAGAAACTAAAAAGGACCCTATTGGTCATGCATATTTTACATGGAAAGGAAAAGACTAAATTTTCCCTAGTGGGCATTACAAAGGATAAAGAATATATATATATATATATATATATATATATATATATATATATATATATATATATATATATATATATATATTAACACCCCCTCAATGTGACGGTGAGTTCATCAAAAGTTTGCTTAGAAGAAAGGAGAACCTAGGGGATGATAAAGCTTTGGTAAAAAAAATCCGCAAGCTTGTACTCTAAAGTGACATATAAAAGTTCAATAGTGTCTCGTAAAAACTCATCTTGAACATAATGACAGTCCATCTCAACGTGCTTTGCCCATTCATGAAATGTATGCTTATTAGCAATGCAGATAACACTTTTGTTGTCACAATATAACTTCAAATGACTAGATATGATAACTCCTATATCTTTGAGCAAACTTTTTAACCAAACAAGTTCAGTTATAGTGGTTTTCACTATAACTTTTTAACCAAACTTTTTAACCAAACTATACTCGGCTTCTGTAGAAGATAGAAAAACCTTCTACTACTTAAATTTTCAAGAAATTAATGATTCTTCAAGAAAAACACAATAACCTATGGTAGAAATACGATGATTGGGGTTTTCACTCCAATAAAAGTCAATATAAGCAATTAAATTTGGAGATGAAGAAGATAAAAATAACCTTTTTGTCAGCTGCCATGTGAATAGTAGTAGGAGCATTCTTGAACTGACTTGTACAACATGAGCGATATTTGGCCTGATAATAGACAAATATGTTAGAGATCCAATTAATTGACAATAAGGAGTGAGATCTTCTAAAGGAGTTCCATCATTGGATCTCATCTTAGCATTGATTACTTATAGAGTTCCACTTTCTTTTCATTAGTTAAGCCAAACTTAGCAATGATATCTGAATCAAGCTTCATTTGGGATAAAACATATCCTCGAGGAGAATATGCAACTTCAATCCCTAAAAAATACCTTAGAAATCCAAGGTTAGACATCAAAACAACTTTTAAAAATATTTTTAATAAACTCAATGCCCTTTTTATCATTGCCATTGATGATCATGTCATTAACATATAACAATAAAATAGTTATGTAATCACCTACATTCTTAACAAAAAGAGCAATCATACGAAGGCTTTGGAGCTTGTTTAAGATCATAAAAAACTTTATTAAGTTTAAAATTTTTTTCTTTCCCAATCACAATACCCGACGGAGAATTTATGTAGACTTCTTCGCAAAGGTCCTCATTTTAAAAAATATTTTTGACGTCTAATTGGTAGATAAACCATTGTTTAATGGATGCTATGACTATTAAAGTTCTTACACTAGTCATTCTAGCAACTGGAGCAAAGGTTTTTTCGTAATCAATTCCATATTCTTGTGCATACCTTTTAACCACTAACCTAGCTTTGTATCTTTCTAATGACCCATCACTCTTAGTTTTGACTTTATAAACCCATCTACACCCAATAACCTTTTTTTCCTAAAGGGTGACTTATAATTGTCCAAGTGTTAGCTTTGTTGAGTGCTTCTAATTCAAGTTTCATAGCATCAATCCAATCTGGATGTTACTTGGCTTCTTTAAAATTGGAAGGCTCATGATAGGAGTGGATCATCATTAGACAAGTTCTATAATTTGGGGAAAAGAAATCATATGAAATAAATTTTTTAGGAGGTCTACTACTTCTAGAAGATCGCCTAGGTATGAATTCTTCTACCTTCTAAGGAAATGCTTTGTAAATACATGCCAAAAGCATTTTGATGTTCACTTCTCTCCCGTTAAGTATACACATGGATATCATTGGGATTCTCATTAGGAGAATTATCATTTTGATGAGAATTGTCATCACAAACATTATCACAAATAGTATCATTAGAATCTTTAGACTCATTTTTAGGTAATAAGTCAAAGAGAAATGAATAATCAACATCTTCCTTGGGTTTTTGAGATTTAAATATATTTTGTTCTTAAAAAAAAGTAACATTTCTTGAAATATAAAGTTTATTATTTTTAACATCATAACACCTATATTCCTTTTGATTTTCACCATACCCAATAAAAACACATTCAAGAGCTTTTGATGAAAGTTTATCTTGTCTTAGAAAAAGAACAAAGCATTTACAACAAAAAATTCTTAATTTTTTGAAATTCGGAGATATGTTGAACAAATTTTCAAAGAGGGAAACATTTTTTAAGGATGAGGATGACATCTTATTTATAAGATAAATTGCGAAAAGAGCGGCTTCGGCCCAAAAGTTCTTTGAAACATTTTTAGAAATAATAAAAGTTCTTGTTGTTTCAATAAGATGCCTTTGTTTTCTTTTGGTAAGGCCATTATGTTGGAGTGTTTTAGGATATGATCTATGATGAATAATACCGTTTTGTTTAAGGTATTTTTAAAATTCATTTGACATGTATTCTTCTTCGGAATTAGATCTAAAAATCGCTATATTGTTTTGAAATTGATTTTGAATAAGGATATGAAATTCTTTAAAAATAAAAAAAACATCAGATTTGTTCTTAATAAAGTAAACCTAAGTGTTTCTAGTTAAATCATCAATAAAGACAACATAATATGAATATCCTCCTTTGAACATAATGGGTGCCTGTCTCTGTACATCCGAATGCACTAATTCAAATGGTCTTTTAGAAATAAAGTTGCTATGTTGATAAGAAAGAAAATGCAAATTTTCAAGAATAATCATTGCATGTAATTTTTTTTTCATTACAATTTTTTTTTAAAAACAAAAAAAGATAAAACTTAGATACACTAGGATGACCAAGCCTTTTGTGCCAAGTGACAACATCTTTAGATTGAACATAATTACAAAATAATTTAGATGACAAAGACAAAAAATCCATATAATATAGGTCTCCTTTTCTATGGCCTTGCCCAATCCGCTTCCCGGATCAGAGATCCTGTACATAGCAATTGGTAGGTGAAAAAAAGATACTACATCCAAAATCGGTTATTTGAGAAACAAATAAAAGATTTAAATTAAGTTTTGACATAATTCTAATTTTTGGAACATAAAATTCTTTGTCTTTACTTAAAAACTTTTCAAGGTTTCTCATTCCTTTAACATCTAAAGATGTTTCATCGGCTGTTGGGAGTAAGTCAAACCTAGTTATTATATATATTAAAAATATATATAATATATATCATTATATATATTATATTACAATATATATATATATATGTATATATATACATATATTACATTAATCTTAACATATACTTCATATCTTGTAGTATCAGATAATCTGAAGCCTGCTGCATAATTATTGAATATCTTGGGAAAATTTCTTCCCTGAACTGTGCTTAAACCTATTTAACAACTTCCAACTTCTGATGAGTTCCTGTTTTCCTGTAGGAACTTCCTCGACCACTCTGAATATGGACATGGAATGTCAGATGTTATCCAGAACAACATCCAAGCTGATAGGTAATCCTTGATATTTTATGATTTTGTAATATCTGTCACATACAAGCTGTTATTATTTATTTAATTTGTTCAGTGGCTTCTGTTTTATTGGGTGGTTGACCCATTTACCTGTGCTTTTGTTTATTAAGCTTGTATACTTTTAGGCTTACTAGTTTTTTTCTGTTTTTCCTTTTTCTATTCCATAAAATCTAACAATGCTCTTCAATAATGAATGGTTTCATCCAAGTAAAAAAGTCTCTCATCATCTGTTGATCTACTCTTTCTTTTTGGTTGTTGTCCCAGCCTGGCACAACTTTTAGATAGGAAATTACATCTGGGCAGTTTGGTAAATTGTAAGGTGCCCCACTTGTTGATTACTCAGCAAATGATTGCTCCTGGCACTATTTCTGTTTGGTGGTTCTTGAATCCTGCATAGTGAAAATTATTCTTGGCTGCCAGTGAAAGGGGTTTGCGCTGGTTTGCTTGATTTGTTTGGGCTTTGAAAGACCAGTTAATGGAACTTCAGTTATCATTTCGCCGGGGATTTGGAATTCCATGTGCAGAAACCCAGCATCTGCCATACTTTCTAATTCACACATTTATTATCTCCATTTCTTCATCTTCCATCTACTGTCAGTGTCTTTTTTCTCTGTTCTGAATTTGTGAAGAAAATCTCATATTCTTATTATTTACTGAAGTCATTTCTTTCTCCAGAATTGGTTACATTATTACAATATTTAGTGATTTGAGGCATTAGCTCGAACATTCTGAAATAGAATGTGTCCCAAGAGTCGGTTTGCCATCAATTTATGTGGACAAAAGATTTGCAATTAGTTTTTAAGTCATGCTGGTCATCTGGTCCTCTGACCGGCATGCCAGAACTGCATAGGGTAGCTCTAGTATTGACTGGAAATCTCACATTCCAAATTATGAGCTATCCTAGCATTCACCATTCTGTCTGCAATACTCATGTAAATACATGGAGGGGGAATTTAGTTGTAGCATTTCTTACAGACATTTTCAACCTTTTCTCTTTTATCGAATTTCAAATAAAAAACTCTCTTGTGATCTGTAGAGAAAAAAGAAATTTCTATCACTGTATTCCAAAGTTTTAACAGGACAAATAACATAAATATTATAGGCAAGTTCTTTCATGTGGCTTTAAATTTTTTCAGATTCAATGTGATCTTTATTTATTGTAAAAAAATTATTCTTGTACAATGTTTCTATGTGTAGCAAGCATTTCCGCTTATTTCAGCCCATTTTCTTTGGATTGCTTACTCAGGGTCATTCTTGATGGAGAAATGTTAGTCTGGGACACAACAAGTGACCGTTTTGCAGAGTTTGGTTCCAACCAGGAAATTGGTTAGTTTCATCCTTATCCTGTGGGAGGTGTTGTTCATTCATCCTTTATGCTATGTTTGTCATGTACATTGAATTGTTTATTTTTACAACCAACCCCATAGGCTCATTACTCAACACCCTCTGTTGCTTTGCAGCCAAGGCATGCAGGGATGGATTGCAGAGTGATCGGCAGGTAATACTGGAATAATGCTTCCATGTTGTCTCGTTGATACATATTATGTTCAAACATGACTAATGAAATGTTCTTATTTTCTTGTTATTCTGCAGTTATGCTGTATCCTTTTGTTTGATATGCTGGTCGTTCAATTCTGTCAGAAGTTTTAACTTTTCATTGTGTATAAAGCTATAATTATAATCTAACGTAGATTGTATGTTTCCTTTTCTAGATGTTTCTTCATGCGCTTGCATCACTTCATTTTGTTACACTAGTCTTTTGTAAAAGTCAAACCAGGGTCCTTGTTTGTCTAAATATTATAGGAGATGATTATAAAAGAAAAATAAAATATGAATAACATTTATATTTTAATATCAATAAATATAGAAAAGTTTACACCTCAAGTAGCTGAGTGGCCAAATAACAGGTTGACATCTTGATGCAGGGCAGGCCCAGAACATCCCAGACCCAACAACACATAGACGTTGTTTCGGGTTCGGGTCCTAACCCGATACCCGGATCCGGCTGAAGCCTTTGAAACCCCTCTAGGGTTGTGTGTGCAGAGCAGAGAAGCTTTAGAAATCACAGCCACTTTCCTTTCTTCAGCAGTTTTCTTTTCCTCACCTTTTTATTGTTTTCCTTTACAGTCTGACGCCCTTTGCTATTTTCCTTTTGTTATTATTGCTCTGTCAGTTGTTTGCAGCAACCTTTACTTTTTGTCAGCCTTTTTTTATTTTTTTCTGTTTTGGCTTCTTCCGGTTGGCTCATTGCAGCCGTAGGTTTCTTTCATGTTGGTTGCCTTTATTTCTTTACATTCAGCAAAAGCTTTGCTGCCATTTTTGCTTCAGCCGCACGTTATTACTGTTTGTTCATTTCTTTATTCCTCTTTTTTTTTTTGAATCAGTCTGTTTAATTTCTGTCAGTTTTTTGTCTGTCTTGTCTTCTTTCATTGCTAGTATCCTCAGTTTGCAAACGTTACCAGTTTTTTTTTTAATGCATTGTGGGTCAAATACATTGATCTGAACCTTCTTGTCTTCACGTTGCCATTGGATTATCATGTTGCACAGTCGTGCATTGGGAAGATACAGCTTACGTCTTTTCATTAACAAGGCTATTGACATCCTTGCTACACCAGCAGGCTTGTCGTCAACGCCCGTACGTGAAGGTTGCAACTTCCACCATTGCATCAAGTGGTGGTTGTCCTTCTCATCGCTGAGTAGCGCACGATCCTGTGTGTCGTGTTCTCGTTTACCAAGACCACATACGTGACACTGGGTTGTCTTGCTGCATCAAGTGGTATCAGAGCTCAACCCCTCCTCCTTCGTCAACGACATGACACAAGAAGTGAGGAACGGTCCTATGAGTGGAAAGGCGTGAGAGGAGATCATGAAGCGGCTACTCAACAAGTTGACGGAGATGCAGGAAGATATGCTATGCCTAGAAAATGAGGTAGTCGGTCTGTCAAAACGAATGGATAGAATCAAAGATCGGTTGGTTGTTCTTGAATCAACGATGGAACAACGCGCAGTTCCAACACCAACGGCTCACGTGAATCCCATCTTCGCGAAAACAGTCCAGCCGATGCACCCTCAGCGTGAATCCCATCTAACAACAGATAACCATGCCCTGCTCCACAATTCAAAAGTAAATGAAGGAAAGGAGAATGATACTCAAACAGTAGACCATCTTGAGTTACCAAAAATGGATAATAAGGGTGTGAATGCCTATCCTGAAAATAATAGCAAGTCCGGGGATGTGACACAATCTCTGATGCGTCTTCTTGAAGATCCTGATTCAAAGGGGCCTGAAATTCACGGTTCTAAATCCAATATTAATGCTAAAGATGATATTGGCACAAACAAATTCACCGGAGGGGACAATGAAAATCTGGAAGAAGATGCTGATTCCTCTTTTGATTTATTCCTAGAAGGTGATGGAGAGCAAGCTGATAACTACAACTATGACTATCGTGATTATGTTGATGACTCAATGTGGGGGTATGGAGGAGTGGACAGAGAAGAAACATGACGAGAAAGAAAATTTTGTGAAGATAGATTCCCACATTTTATGCACTCTGGTAATAGCCGATATCAATGATGAGGGAATCCCATTTATTGGTGCCAACTTGCAAGTTGGAGATGTGGTCATTGGTAGGGGTGGCAATCGGGTCGGGTTGGCGGGCCAACATACCTCAACCCGAACCCGACCCGTTTATTAAACGGGTCGGCTGTGGCAAACACTAACCCGACCCATTTAATAAACGGGTAACCCGATATGACCCGCCAACCCGTTTAATAAATGGGTTGGGTCGGGAAAACGGGTTGGCGGGTAGCGTCGGGTTGGCAGGCGGGTTGGCGGGTCGGGTTGGCGGGTTGACCCGCCCGCCTAACCCGTTTATTAAACGGGTCAGCCAGGTTGGCGGGTTGGCATACCCCCAACCCGAACCCGATCCGTTTAATAAACGGGTTAGGCGGGTCGACCCGTTTATTAAACGAGTTGGCTTAAGCCCAACCCGAACCCGCCTAAGAGGCGGGTTGGCGGGTCGTGTCAGGTTTTGCCACCCCTAGTCATTGGTAAATTTGCAGAGTCAGGAGCATATCACAATTTTAAATGGAAGCGCCTAACTTTGGTGTGTCTGATCTATATGCTTACTGAGGGGAAGATTAGTCGTCAGAGCCGACTTCTTCCCAACCCGGGGAGAATGATGCAGGGCAGGCCCAGAACATCCCAGGCGTCACAGACCCAACAACACGCAGACGTTGTTTCGGGTCTGGGTTCGGACCCGATACTCGGATCCGGCTGAAGCCTTTAAAACCCCTCTAGGGTTGTGTGCGCAGAGCAGAGAAGCTTCAGAAATCACAACCGCAACTTTCCTTTCTTCAACAGTTTTCTTTTCCTCACCTTTTTATTGTTTTCCTTTACAGTCTGACGCCCTTTGCTATTTTCTTTTTGTTATTATTGCTCTGTCAGTTGTTTGCAACAACCTTTACTTTTTGTCAACCTTTTTTTTATTTTTTTCTGTTTTGGCTTCTTCAGGTTGGCTCATTGCAGCCATATATTTCTTTCATGTTGGTTGCCTTTATTTCTTTACATTCAACGAAAGCTTTGCCGCCATTTTTGCTTCAGCAACATGTTATTACTGTTTGTTTATTTCTTTATTCCTTTTTTTTTTGAATCAGTCTGTTTAATTTCTGTCAGTTTTTTGTTTGTCTTGTCTTCTTTCATTGCTAGTATCCTCAGTTTGCAAACATTACCAGTTTTTTTTAATGCATTGTGGGTCGAATACATTGATCTGAGCCTTCTTGTCTTCACGCTGCCATTGGATTATCGTGTTGCACAGTCATGCATTGGGAAGATACATCCTACGTCTTTTCATTAACAAGGCTATTGGCATCCTCACTACACCAGCAGGCTTCTCGTCAACGCCCGTACGTGAAGGTTGCAGATTCCACCACCATTGCGTCAAGTGGTGGTTGTCCTTTTCATCACTGAGTAGCGCACGGTCGTGTGGGTTGTGTTTGTTAAAATGTAAAACTGTACATATATATATAATATTATATTATTATATATATAAATATATTTTTCATTTCTGTAATTTTTTCCTTTATTTTTATTTTTTGTCTTTTTGTCATCTAGTTCAGTTTGAACTAGAATGACTGTTGCTAGTCAAGTCCTGTCCAGACTTGACTAGCAATAGAGCTGTCGGACTGACACAGTCCAACAACTCTATTGAGTCCTCTTTCTGCTGTGCATATAAAGGGGTGCAACCCCTCTTGTATTTAATCCCAATGCTTCTTAAGCAATTGATTTTTCATATCAATAAAGAATACATTTTTATTTTTATTTTGTTTCCAGTTATACCCTTTTTAAGGGTTATGCTTTAGTGTCATTCTTGACACTTGTCCTTGTGAATCTAAGCTCGTGTTTCGAAGATCCCCATTTCATTTCATGGCATCAATGCTGCGGAAGTACTAATTCTTGAGGAAAAGCTGCCTCGATTTCCGTGCCCATTTGCAAAAGCGTCGCCACTTGAAGAGAAGTGTTTTATCACTTCATTGGGGAAGATTTCACATCTTGTATTATTTTTTTTTCTTTCTTTTTCATTTTCCTTCTTGTTTCTCTTTTATCCCTATTCTTTCTCTCCTTGTAATCGATGAATGACAATGATAAAGTCACCGTCTTGCCTATGAAACTAAGTGATACGAACTATGTAACATGGGCTTCAATCATGAAGCACCATATATGGAGAAAAGGCCTATGGGGGATTGTGGATGGTTCCGATTCGGAACCTAAGCTATCTCTTACTAAAAATGAGGGAGATAAAGAGGTCCCTCTATCGGAAGAAGAGAAAATCAAGGCTATTGCCTCGTACGAGAAGAAATGGAAAGAATGAAGAATATCTCATGCGAAGATAATGTCATGGCTTATCAATAGCGTTGACATTAAAAAATGCTCAAGTCTTGCCAAATTTGATCATGCGGATAAGGCATGGGAATACCTTAAGAATATGTATTCCCTTAAAGATATTGCACACGTGTGCAACCTTCAAGAAAAAGTTTGAATGATGACACAAGGAGACAAAACTATTCGTGAATATTACAATGGGTTGTCCGAACTTTGGGAAGAACTTTCCCTTTTAGAACCAAAGTGACATTATGCCGAAGACATCGAGCTTCGTCAGAAATAACTCAATGCTTAACATTTTTACCAGTTTATCACTGGATTAAGGCCGGAATTTGAAACCACTAAATCTGCCCTACTTCATCGGGGAAAAATTCCTTTTATTGTTGAAACTATTGAAAAGTTAACAATGGAAGAAAATCGTCTCCGGAAAGGTTCTTCAAAAATTGAAGATTCCGTTTTAGCCGTGTCTAGACCAGGGAATCATGTTCGATCATATAGGCCTCCTCACTTTAACCGACAAAATGGTGACTATGATAAGAAGAAAGTTATTTGTCATCACTGTCATGAACCGGGACACTACAGACCACAACGTCTCAAACTTAAGGAGCTGAGAGAAAAAAAACTGTAATTGCTGGATCGGAGCCTAAAGATCAGAATGCACCAGTTTCCCTGGCCCAACTAATGGAGATTCTTCAGCCTCTCATCAAATGTGCCTCTTCCTCATCTGAAGCTTCAACCGGCGCAGCAACCTCATCTTTTTCAGATCCAGGTAAAATTTCTTGCCTCCTTGACTCTGGTGCATCTTTTCATATGACCCCAAATAATTAAAGTCTATCCAAATGTGTTAAAAATAAAACAAGTGTGTCAAAGGTCTTTACTGGTGATAGGACTTCTCTTGAAATAGAAGGAATATGAAATTTTGAAAAAAATTATAAAACAAAGAAATTTTTTATTCCAGAAATTAGACATGTTCCCAAATTAAATTTAAATCTTTTATCTGTATCTTAAATTTCTGATTATGGGTGTAATATTTCCTTTTCTTCTCATGGTTGTTGGGTACAGGATCGCCAGTCAGGCAAGCTGATTGGGGAAGGCCATAGAGAAGGAGGACTCTATTACATGGATTTTTTGAAAATGCCGAAGAAAGCTTTTTGTTATAATATTCAAAAAATAGAGTTGGAACTGTGGCATAAGAGACTTGGTCACCCACGTATAGCCAAAATCCAACATTTTCCAAATCTAGGGAAATTTTGTAACTCTGAATCATTTGATTATAAAGATTGTATTCTCGGCAAAATGAAAAGATTACCATTTCAGAATAGAACCTTTTTCTCTTCAAGACCACTTGAATTAATACACTCGGATGTTTGAAGTCCTGCACCAGTAATTTCTAAAGGAGGATTTGTTTACTATGTTATTTTTGTCGATGATTTCTCCCGACATACATGGATTTACTTTCTCAAACATAAGTCTAAAGTATTTTCATACTTTCAAACTTTTCATAATATGGTTAAAAACAAGTTTCAAAATGATATTACTAGTTTTCGCACAGATTCAGGGGGAGAGTTTTTATCCACAGATTTTCAAAATTATCTTAAATTGCATGGCATCACACATCAAAGATCTTGTCCTTATACACCTCAACAAAATGGACTGACAGAACGAAAACATCGCCATATTATAGAAACCACTAGGACTTTATTAATCGCAAATCAAGTCCCGAAAGACTTTTGGGCAAAAGCTGCCTTAACTGCCACCTATCTCATTAATAGGATGCCATCTTCTTCGTTACAAAATATCACTCCCATTGAAAAATTTATGAACATTTCTCCAGACTACTCTAGACTAAGAATATTTGGGTGCAAATGTTTCATATTTACTGACAAAAATGATAAACTTTCCCCTCGTGCGATTCCTTGTGTCTTTTTTAGGATATGCTAAAAAACAGAAAGGTTATAGATGTTTTGACTTAAAAAATAATAGACTATATGTGTCTAGAAATATTTCCTTTCTTGAAAATGAGAGCTTTTTTGATTTTAGAAAATTAAAAGACGTCACTGAGTACTCCTTTTTGCTAGATCTAACATCAACATCTGATGAATATGACCTTGACTGTAACTTTGATGATGATCAAAGAATTATTGATCTTAATGTTGAAAATGAAGAAGTTCATAGAGATACTAGTATTTAATATTCCAGGCGACAAGAGTCTAATCCTTCATGTGCACTTGAAAAATATTCTAACATTCCAACTAGACAATCATCCCGAGTCTCGAGGCCTCTAGGAAAGTTTGTATCATACGAGTCTTTCTCACCCACATATAGGGCATTTATTGCATTAATTCACTCATATGAAGAACCATCCACATATTTTCAAGCAAAAAATGATATCAAATGGATAGAAGCCATGGAAGTTGAATTAGATGCACTTGAAAAGGCTTCTACATGGAATATTCAAGATCTTTTTCCAGGGAAGAAAACTATAGGATGTCGATGGGTTTATAAAATTAAAACCAAGAGTGATGGTACTATTGAAAGATATAAAGCCCGTTTAGTAGCCAAAGGTTATGCTCAAGAATATGAGATTGATTATGAAGAAACCTTTGCTCCGGTGGCTCGCATGACAATTGTCCGAACCTTAATTGCCTTAACTTCTATAAAAAAATGGTCTATTTTTCAAATGGATGTCAAAAATGCTTTTTTAAATGGAAAGCTAGTTGAAGAAGTATACATGAAACCCCCTCTTGGTCTAAGTATTCCTAAGGGTAAAGTCCTTCGCTTAGAAAAAACTCTTTATGGACTTAAACAAGCACCAAAAGCTTGGTATGATAGGTTTAGTCGTGTTATGATTGATATTGGTTTTCAATTCTTTTTAACTGACACTGCTTTATTTATTAAGAATTCTGATGTATGGATCATTGTGCTTCTTCTCTATGTGGATGATATGATCATCACCGGAAGCGATAAACAGAGAGTTAAAACAATCAAAACATTTCTTAAATTTCATTTTGAAATGACTGATTTGGGCTTGTTGAGATATTTTTTAGGCATTAAAGTTGCTTATTCTCCTATACGATATTTATTATCTCAGACTAAATTTGCTTTTGATATTGTTTTCAGGTCTGGTATTGCTGATGATAAGAAAGTTGACACTCCAGAAGCTGTTAATGTTAAAATGAAGATTGATGATGGAGAACCTCTTGGAGACCCTACTCCTTACAGACAGCTTGTCGGGGCACTTTCCTATCTATCCATTACCAGACCAGATATAGCACATGCTGTTCATACAGCAAGTCAATTTCAACATGCTCCTACTTCTGTTCATATGGGAGCAGTCATGCGTATTATCAGATACATCAAGTCCTCTCTTTCACAAGGACTTTTCTTATCTTCCTCTTCTTCTCTTGATTTAATTGCATATACTGATGCTGATTGGGGAGGTGATCCCAATAACAGACACTCAACCATTGGCTTTTGTGTCTTTTTAGGGGAATCATTGATCTCGTGGAGGTGTAAAAAGCAGCAGAAGATATCTCTCTCATCCACCGAAGCTGAATACAAAGCCATGATAACCACGACCATGGAAGTAGTTTGGCTTCGACGACTGCTTGCTGACATGGGAGCTGAAGCGACAAAGGCTTCACAAATGTGTTGTGATAACAAAAGTGCGATCTACATTGCCAGTAACAGAACATTCCATGAACGCACCAAACACATCGAAATGGATTGTCACTACGTCAGAGAGGAATATCTACACGGGATAATTGATCTGCCATATGTCACTTCAGAATATCAGTTAGCAGACTTCTTTACAAAGCCTCTCGCTGCTCCCCGATTTCACTTTCTCTTAGACAAACTTTTGCTCATTGTACCGTAAGTTTGAGGGAGAGTGTTAAAATGTAAAACTGTACATATATATAATAATATTATATTATTATTATATATAAATATATTTTTCATTTCTTTCTTTTTTGTAATTTTTTTCCTTTATTTTTATTTTTTGTCTTTATGTCATCTAGTTCAGTTTGAACTAGAATGACTGTTGCTAGTCAAGTCCCGTCCAGACTTGACTAGCAATAGAGCTGTTGGACTGACAGTCCAACTCTATTGAGTCCTCTTTCTGCTGTGTATATAAAGGGGTGCAACCCCTCTTGTATTTAATCCCAATACTTCTTAAGCAATTGATTTTTCATATCAATAAAGAATACATTTTTATTTTTATTTTGTTTCCAGTTATACCCTTTTTAAGGGTTATGCTTTAGTGTCATTCTTGACACTTGCCCTTGTGAATCTAAGCTCGTGTTTCGAAGATCCCCATTTCATTTCAGTGTTCTCGTTTACCAAGACCACATACGTGACACTGGGTTGTACTGGGTTGTCTCGCTGCATCACATCTCAAGTAGCTGGGTGTCAACATGGAAGGTCGACACATCATGCAGCTGTGTGTCAACATGCATCTAACATAGTCTAACATGTTGACACCTCAACCAACTGGGTGTCAACATAGTGAGATGTACCTCAGCTAGGTAGGTGTCAACATGCATGTGTTGCATGTTAAACAAGTTGGCACCTCAGCTAGCTGGGTCTCAACATGTGATACAAAATAATGTATTGACACCTCAAGCAGCTGGGTATCAGTGTATGTGTTGCAAGAACGATAATTAGGATTAAATTGTCTTAAGTTAATTTTATGGATTATTAGTTATAGTTTTTATGGTTAAAGTCAGTTAAGTAAGCAATTAGTTACATATTAGTAATTAGATTGACTTTATGAATTAATTTCTTGATAATAAGATTATAGTTTTGATAAATTAGTTATTGTGAACAATTGAATTAGGTGATTTATAGTTTTTGTTTGAAATGTTAAAAAGTTAATTTTTTCTTTTAATTACGTAATTCAAAAGTAAATCTCATAAACCAAATACTCGATTTCAACTTCTGTGTCATCTAAAATTACTGATTTTCAAAGATCACAAGGTTTTATTGTTATTAAATATGGTTTTACAACCTCTTTCAAGTTAAACTGGTTTTCTAAATCGTTTTGAAAATCCATCAAATTTTCGAAATTGCTTCAAAAGTGATTAGCTATATCTTCATGCATTTAATTATTGTTTTAATTGCCATTTTGGTTTCATTTTATCGTCTTTGAGTTGATTTTAAAATAAAATTTGGCATTGAAAATCAAATTGAAAGATCCATTTCAAATGTTTTTAAAATCCTTTATTCTGAAAGAATATTGTTCTTATTGATTTTAAGTGTTTGAATTTCAATATCCTTTCACATAAGTGTAAGTGGACCAACGGCCAGATGATATATCGACCCTGGACAACTTCATTGGGGTTTACAAGCCCCTTTTGAAAAGGTTAATCAGCTCATTTAGCTTGTCATTGGGATTTATAAGCCTAGTTGACTCAGTCTTGGTAAATCAAGTGACCATTTGGTGTAGTCAATGGGAAAGGTGGAGTCCCCCACCAGTATGTGGATCATTGGAGTTTCTGAAAAGGATACGGATTTAGTGCGAAATATAGAATATAAGTTCTGCTACATCATTGTGACCCCGTGGCCCAATCAGATATCCAATGGGCCCATTTGAAGTATTAAGGGATTTTATTAGCCCAAGTAAAATTGAGATTTATCGGCCTGTCAGACCTTCGGTGGGATTGTGAATCAGATCTTCTAAAAGAAAGTGTTTTCCAAAAGTTTTACGAAATAAAAAGTTTGCAAAATGGTTTACAAAGTGTTTTAAGATCAGTTTTGTTGTCTTTTATATATGTATTCCATTTTGAAAGGCTGGTTTTGTTATTGAAATGAAATTTGCCTAAGTGATTTAAGATTTATTATGTCTTTTCGAAAATGTCCTTTTCAAAAGTTTCCGTTTAAAAACCTTAAAAACACCTAATTATGTAAGCTGTAATTAGTTGAACTCATTAAATGTTATTTTTTTTTCGGAGTGAAAATTTTGATAAAAGTAGCAAGAATTTAGAGAGATAATCACAAGATATTTTGATGAGGATATCAACAAGGAAGTCAAGCATCTGAACCCTGGTGGAGTAATTAGTTTAATCTTTTGGAGGTTATCATCACCTCACAAGTTTAATTGTCTTATATTGGAGATTTTGATGAAAGATGAGTTATTAAATGACCAATGACATATTTATTATGCGTTCCTTGAATGGAATTATAAATTTCTTTGGGCATTTGTAATTTTTTATCAAAAAGGAAGGGAAAAATTCCATTTAGGGGCCAACCTTTTGCCCTTGATTCCAAATATAGGCCTTACGTTTATGAATTTCCAAATATGGGCCAAACTTTTTCTGCAAACAATCAAATAGAGGCCTCAGATCAATATCTATCATCTTGGAAAACGTGAGACCTTTTTGGTTTCTTGTGTTGTCCCCTTAAAAATTAAAAGTACTCGTTCATCTCCATAAAAGAAGAAAAAGTAAACAGTTTGAACTCGTAATGATGGTCACTATTGTAACTTGGCTTGTGATTTAACCTAGGACAATATTGAATGCAGACCCTTATTTGAAAATTTCCAGGAAAATAGAGGCCCATATTTGTAATTTCAGAAATATGATGCCCATATTTGGAATTTCAAAAATACAAGGCCCATATTTGGAATTAAGGACAAGAGGTTGACTCCTAAATGGAATTTTCCCAAAAAGGAATGTATTACTTACATGGCACTTATGTAATTTTTTGCACAAACTCAAGAGTTGTCTTTCCAGATAGGAAATGTGACATGTTGAAAACCTCTCTCTTTTTAATGTTCTCAATTGTCAACCTTGCGTGACCTACCAAAAGTCATGCCCCTCCTGCTTTTAAATTGTGATAACTTACTTTCCTCAACTACAACTGGTATAAAAGGTATTTTTGCTTTAATATCTCTTCATATACATTTTTGATTTTTTTTTTTACATGTATACATATTATTTACTAATCGTATCTTTTGTCATAATAAAATTCTAATATACACTTTATTTATCTAGACCCCCACTGTATGGACGGGCTGCTATAGCGTGCTAGTGTCCTATAATTCGTGATAACATCTTCCACTTCTGTATGTCCCTCAGAGAAAGGAACAATCTACGGGCTAAAAAATACTGACTCAAATATGCACTTTGAATATGTATGCATGGAAATCATTTGGAGAAATATGGAGGATAGGGTAGCCCAAAAATCCAATCATGGACAGCCAGATGTCTCTCTAGCAGGGAAAATTACCCTAATAAAGTTTTAGCTGCCATCCCAGCTTATCTAATGAGGGCATGTTTGCTACACATGTTATTTTGCAACTTTCACAGGTCTCTTGTGATTCTTAATCACTTTTTAGAACTTTCACAACAATGTTGCAAACATGCAAAAATTCAACCTGTGAATGTGATTCCATCTGTGAATGTTTAAGCCTCAAAACTTGTGGAAGTTTTCCACAAATCTAACCCTGTGAATAACTTTCACAAACATTAGATGCTTAGCTATGAATGTGATAAAGCAGTGACATGACATAACATAACACATTCTCACATGATAAATTGTCACACAAGGCAAATTCACAACCTAAAAGCAAACATGAGAAAGTTAATGCTTGAGAATGTGAATCACATAAATCACTTTCACAGGGACAAAACTTTCACAGCAGTACAACCTGTGATCAAAACAAACCTGCCCTGAGTATATTCAAGATTCCCTGGCAATGGGGGCAAAGGATCAACTGGGACCAAATTATGCTTCCAAAGGTTTAGGGAGTTTGGTACTAAAAACTTCAGCATTGGAACCATACTTTACTTGCCAAATGGTGGTGGTTGAGGATGTTTGATAATAAGCTGTGGGCCAGGCTTCTAAAGATTAAGTATGGACGGCATGATAGGCCTTTGAGATGGATTTTTGAGATTAAATGGAACAAAACTTCTGCTATGTGAAAAGATTGAGTATCATTTCTGCAAGATTTTATAGTATAGCTGTTATGCCCCCAAGACAAGCATGCAACCGATCATGTCTTAGGCTGTGATTATTAATTGTTCATTTCTGATGTTGGGTATTAATTAAACCCAACAAGGCTTTACAAAAGGAAAATAAAATAAACATTTATAGAGCATTTGCACACCCTATGTGTAACGCCCCAAAATTTTAACCCAACTTTTGAGGATTTTTTTTTATAACAGCAGGAACAAGAAATACTATAGGGTTAAGCATTTCAGAAAGTTACAGTGGAGAGAGAACCCAAAACATTTATTTCATTTCATTAGCAATGAAAATTAAAATTAGAGTTTTAAATGATATGAACAATTAAATTACAATAAACCCAAGCGATCCCTGGAACAATAAATCCAAAATCTCGATCCGATGCCTCATCCTGCAGTCGCTTGTAAATGCTATTATTCACCTGAAAATAGTAAAATTACAGGAATTAGAATACATCTAAGTAGGAAATTTATAACTTTTAATGCAGGTATATCATGAATCTAGTATGTGACGTAGGTGTCATGTGTGATTTTCAGTATATACAGAAGCACGTAAAACAGACTATGTCACAATAATAACAAACATATATCTAAACAAGTAAGCAGATTATGCAACAACTATAATTAAACAAGTAAAACATATTTTGCAACAACAATAACAGTAACATGCATAATTTTCATGTAACAGTAACAATATGAATTCAATTATCTCATATTTACGTATTTCAGGATTTGCATTTCATTACAAGCTCAGAATATAAAGCATGGTTAAAAAAATATGAAATTATCTCTCTAGTAACTTCACTCACTTGATACCTAACTGTTCCAAATAGTGTTTTTATTATCTTATCCCGCGGGTACACGCGGGCCGAATCACCCGTAACGGAAGAGAACATTCAGGGGTTTATTATTCATGGATGTTTTATTAACGCGAGCGTTCTAACCGAAACTGTAAATCCTAAGGGAGCGGCCAGTGACCGAGAGAACCTCTTAAAGGCCAAAACCAAAACAGGATGCATCCCTAACTTCTGCGGAAGAACAAAGAGCTACCACCTAGGACATATTGGTAGTCCAGGTCCCCCCAACTTCGAGGACTGGGGACAAACGAGTCACTTTAGCTCGAAACAGATAAACACATGTCTCCGGAGTTTTGTACCACCTACCTTCTCGAAGGTAAGCCCGAATCTGAGTGGGTTAATCTTTTCATTTAATTAATTTTCCGAAGTATAGGGCATTTCCCAAACTTCCTTCTACTACCATAGCAGTAAAATTCCCAACCTTAGTCATTTTACCAAGGTGTATAAAACAATCCCAATCCTTTGTCATATTGATTGCATAAACCCACTCAAAGTGCTCCGGTGTCTTTAAACCAGTCAAGCACGCAAGCTCCGGTACCTTGAAACCAGTCAGGCCACAAAAATTAAATTGAAGTTTTTCATCAGTATTATGATCATTATCCAGAATACTTCTGTACCTTTAAACCGTCAAGCACCTAGACCCCGGTACCTTTAAACCGGTCGGGTACACAACATTTACGATTAAGTTTTCATCATTTTTATTGTCATAGTACACAAGCTAATAGCCCAAGTACCCGCATCGGGTAATCCATTCATATTGCCCATTAGGCAAAGCACATTTCCATATGTCACTAAGTGCACCATCGTATGTTTGTAACCAATATAACAACCTCATTCTTCAAACATAGAAAACAAGCTGCATACAAGCAATTCAAATTATACATTTTCTGACAAAAAAACAGTTTAAGCACGTGGTATTTCATGTAAATCAGTTGCAGCACTAGAGAAACCTGGAAGTATGCAATTTACTGTTTAAACATATTACCAAGTCTGATATGCTGTTTCAACCTTGAAAACACGCAAACCAAATTTTAGTTTTTCTTGAAAGCCATGTAGCATAATCACAGAACGACAATCTGTTTGAATCCAGTTTTATAATTTGAACATTTTCAAATATGTAGGTAAACATAACAGAACCAAAAGCTATGTGGATCCGATGCATAATTTGAAAATTCTCAAATACACAGTATGACCGAACTATAGGTTGTTTGGATCAGATTTATAATTTGAACATACATAACATAACAAAACTATAAGTTATGTGGATCAGATTCATAATTTGAACTCAATGTAACAACCTCATTCCTCAAACACAGATAAGAGGCTGCATACAAGCAATTCAAATAATACATTGCAGTCTAATCAATGATAACAGTAGCAGTATATGTTGCTGAGTGTGTTTGAGACAAACTAGAGTCTAAACCAGTTTGTGTGTAGATTCGATCATTTTCCATCAAAATCGATCAATGATTTCAATTCATAAGGCTGGTCGAAATATGCACCATTCTGCTGACCGAAATTTAATATAAAAATGCCATGTTGTACGTAATGAACCAGACTCAATATGCTAACATAAGCCTTATTATAATTTTCAGAATGAACAGACCCATTCGGCTAACAGAAATTCACTTAAACATGGTATGTTTTACTAAATCAATCAGACTCAGATTAGGCTAACAAGAAGTTACATAAACATGCTATGTACTATTAAATGAAACATACACAAAAGATCGACAGGTGTTAACATGAACATAAATGATACCGATGCACAATAGGCTAACAAGAGACCCATTTGGCTAACAAAAATTAACTTAATATAGTAGGTTTTGCTAAATGAAACATACCTAGGTGGCTAACAGGAATTTAAGTAAACATGCTATGTTTTAATAAATGAAACAAATATTAATCGGTTAACAGGGATTAACCTGAACATATTATGTTTTGCTAAATGCAACAGACTCAAATTAAAAACTAACATGAGACTACACAAACATGCTATGTACTACTTATTGAAACAAACGCCAAATCAAATAACATGGATTTAACACATACATGCTGTGTTCACCTAAAGGTATTAGACACATACGACTAATAGTAAAGCACATAAACATGCTTATATAGAGTTAAAGGAAGCATATACAAAATCAGATAACATGATTTAACATAGGCATGCTGCATTTCACAGCGTAAAACAAACACGAATTAGCTAACATCAAGTATTCAATCGAAACCCCAACACAGGGCAATCAGACGGGTACATTTTGATTCCAAGATTTCTGAGCATCTGCCCCTAAGAGAAAAATCAGAATGCTCTCATTTGGAGGTCCGAGAAAAATCCCAACACATTAATCGAATACAATTTTAGGTCCACCGAAAATCCCCAATTTGCAAGATCGGTTGTGGTTTCTTTCCACAACACCAGAAATCCCCAAATTAGAGGACCAATTTGGGGTTTCAGACATCCAACATAGCATGCCGACCCAAGACCCACCGATCAAGAAATACTTCAATGGTTCTTACGCATCGGATATCATAGCTACCGAAACCCTCAACTCATAGACTTGGGTTTTTCGGCAGCCAAGAATCTCGTCAGACACTCGGTTCCCTTCCCTTGACCGACCCAATCACATCCTGAATCAATCGATGCCTACAGAAAAAATACCAGATCCTACCTGTTCCGGCGATTTGAGGAGGCTACAACGAGAGGAGAAGGTGGCTGACGCTGCTGCGAGAAGGATGTCGCCGACGGCTTTGGTTGCTGGCGACGACGACAGCAGGTGGTCGGAGTCATCGATCGGGAAGAGAGTGAGAGACGAGGCAGCAGGAGGAAAAGGGGCGAGACCCTCTCCCCCACTTAACGAGAGGCGACCCCCTCCCCCTTCCGAAAAGGGAGGAGGGGATAACCCACTCCCCGACGGTTACGCGCCCTCCCAACAGATCAATAATCGTGCTAGGGCACGATTCTTTATCTGAGACCTTTAGATACAACCGGGCTCGGGATCCAACATGAATTGGATTCTGGGTCTAGTTATAATTGTGGATCCACAGGTTGGATCCAAATGAGTCTAACTGTAGATCCTACCCAAAATTATTTATTTATTTATTTATAATTATTATTATATATATACTTTAATACCCATCTTGTAGGTTTCTTATGGATCCGGGTAACGGGTCCTAGGCTCAATGTGAAAATGTCTATGAAGAAACAATACGCATACAAGCATAAATACTTTATAAAAGAAGTGCACGAAGACACTCTCACAACACTTGAACAAAATACGCAAAAAGCGTAAAAGTAGCAAACATGCAATAATGCATGTATTTCATAAAAAAGAGCAAATGCTTGAGACTCTCAAGCTTAAAGAATAACAAGGGGGAACACCCCTATTTATACAAAAGCAAGGAGGTGCAAAGGGGGGCTCCCAAAGGAGTCGTTGGGGAGCCCCCAACGACTCTATTGGGGGACCCCAATGCATCTTTATGAAAAATAAAAAATAAAAAATGAAATACAAAAAAAAATAAAAAGGAAAATTGCAGCATATTCCAAATGGAATATGCGCAAGATAGAAAATTACAATAATACCCTTTTCGGGTAAGAAAATAAGAAGTGTATAAATATATATATTTATATATGTAGAGATACATATACATATAATATATTATATGTATATGTATCTCTATGTATATAAGTATATATATTTATACTTACAACGAAGTTTTGGAGATACATTTTAACACCCCCCCTCAAACTTACGGTGCGATAATCGCAAGTTTGTCAAGAAGGAAATGAAATCTGGGCGAACATAGAGCTTTTGTGAAGAAGTTTGCAAGTTGATAATCAGACGTCACGTATGGTAGATCAATGACCTTCTTCAAATATTCTTCTCTGACATAATGTCAGTCCATTTCTATATGCTTTGTTCGCTCATGAAAGGTGTGATTCTTGGCAATATAAATTGCACTTTTATTGTCACGGCATGACTTTGTTGGTTCTCTGATAAATACTCCCATATCTTCCAAAAGGCGTCGAATCCATACAATTTCCATGGTGGTAGATGCCATGGCTCTATATTCGGCTTCAGTGGATGACAGAGAGACCTTCTGTTGCTTTTTGCATCGCCATGAGATCAAAGACTCACCTAAGAAAACACAAAAGCCAGTGGTGGAGTGACGGTTACTAGGGTCACCTCCCCAATCTGAGTCAGTATAAGCAAATAATTTTAATTCAGAAGAAGAAGATAGAAATACTCCCTTATTCATTGTTCCCTTCAAATATCTGATAATGCGAAGGACAACACTCATATGAACGATTGTAGGAGCGTGCTGAAACTGACTGACGATGTGTCTAGCATGTGACAAATCAGGTCGAGTAATGCTAAGGTACATTAAAGAACCTACCAACTGCCTGTAAGGAGTAGGATCAGTTAGAGAAACACCGTCGTCAATCTTCATTTTTGCTCCCACAACTTCAGGAGTTTCGCATACTTTGCCATCAGAAATTCCTGACCTGTCAATAATCTCACAAGCAAGTTTAGACTGAGATAGAAAATAACCACGTTGCGAATAGGCAACCTCAATTCCAAGAAAATATGTCAGAAAACCCAAGTCTGACATCTCAAATTTTGAAGTCAAGACGGACTTAATACCCTTGACTCCTTGAACATCATCACCTGTAATTAACATGTCATCAACATAGAGTAATAGTATCACAATCCCTGCATTAGATTTTCTAGTAAATAGAGCAGTGTCAGTATAACATGAGGAAAAACATTTTCCAGCATTAGACTGGTAAACCTGTCATACCAGGCTTTGGGGGCCTGTTTCAAACCATAGAGGGCCTTTCGAAGACGAAGAACTTTATCTTTAGGAATCTTCATGCCTGGTGGAGCATCCATATAAACTTCTTCGTTAAGATCACCATTTAAAAAAGCATTTTTCACATCCATTTGAAAAATGTTTCAATTTTTAATAGATGCAATAGTAATAAAACATCTAACTGTAACCATTCGGGCTACAGGAGCAAAAGTTTCTTCATAATCAATTCCATACTCTTGCCCATACCCTTTTGCAACTAAGCGAGCTTTATACCTTTCCAGAGATCCGTCGCTCTTAGTTTTAACCTTAAAAACCCATCGACAACCTATAGTTTTCTTTCCTATGGGTAGAGTTTGGAAATCCCATGTTTCAGCCTTTTTAAGGGCATTAAGTTCATTTTACATAGCTTCTTGCCATTCTATACATTTTTTAGCTTCTTCAAAATTCCTTGGTTCAAAATAAGAGTGAATGGCACTAAGACAAGCCCTATATCGGGGTGGGAAAGAATCAAAAGAAACAAAATGAGTTGGAGGTCTCCTATTCCTCTCAGATCTTCGGTGATCGAGAGTAGGAACAAGCTCACTATATTGGTCAAGAGCACTTTTAAAGGTGTCTTGGTTTCTACGAGAGTAGGTTATTGAATCACTTGAAATTTTACTTTCTTGTTCATTGAGTGAGTTATGTTCACCAACGTCACCATCATTTTCCTCATCATGGTTTGATGATACATCATCATCACTAGATATATTATCATTACTAGACAATAAGTCAAATAGGAAGGAATAATCAAAATTTTCTTGTTGAGAAATATTTTTTTCAAAGCCACTTTCATTTTCTAAAAAAGTTACATTTCTAGAGACATATAACTTATTATCTCGAAGATCATAACAACGAAACCCTTTTTGAGTTTCGGAATATCCAAGAAAGGCGCAAGGGATATTCTTGGGAGAGAGTTTGTCATTCTTATCCGTAAGTATAAAACACTTACACCCAAAGACTCGTAACCTACTATAATCAGGTTCAAGCTTATATAAAATCTCAAAAGGGGATATTTTTCCTAATATCCTATATAAAATCTCAAAAGGGGATATTTTTCCTAACATCCTAGATGATAAGTGATTTATCAGATAAACAGAGGCAAGAGCTGCTTCTGCCCAAAAGTTTTTAGGAATGTTTTGGGAAATAAGAAGGGTCCTAGTGGTCTCAATGATGTGCCTATGTTTTCTTTCGGCCAACCCATTCTGTTGAGGAGTTTTATGGCAAGACCTTTGGTGGACAATTCCATGATCCTCAAGATATACTTTAAATTGAATGGAGAAATATTTCCTTCCAGAATCACTCCCAAATATCTTTATATTACTGTTGAATTGATTCTTGATCATTGAATGGAAGGTTTTAAAACACGAAAAAACTTCATGTTTGAACTTAAGAAAATAGATCCACGAATATCTGGAAAAATCATCTACAAAAATGACATAATAAGAGAAGCCTCCTTTTGAAGCAACAGGTGCGGGTTCCCAAACATCCGAATGAACAATTTCGAAAGTTTTAGAAGAGAACATAGTTCTTTGCTCAAAAGGTAAACTTTGCATTTTTTCGAGAATACAATCATTACAAGAAAATGAACTTTTACATAGGTCTTTTGCAAAATGTAAATAAGACAACTTGGTGATATTAGGATGACCAAGTCTTTTGTGCCACACATTTATATCTTTGTTTTGGGCTACATTACAAAAAGATTTTGGAATTTGAAGAGATTCCATATAGTATAAGTTTCTTTTTCTAAAGCCTTCCCCAATCAATTTCCCGAACCGGCGATCCTGTATTAAACATTTATCACAAGAGAATTTAATATCACAACCATGGTCCGAGAGTTGAGAAACAGAGAGAAGGTTTAAGTTTAGTTTAGGTATAAATCTAATTTTTGGAATAAAAAATCTTGAGTTTCAAAATTACCTATTCCTTTAATTTCAAGAGAGGTTCCATCCACAGTGGAAACAAAAGAGGGAGAAACATTTTTTGAGTAATCGGAAAGTGAAAACATGTTTGGGGACATATGAAAAGATGCACCGGAGTCCAAAAGCCAAGAGACTTTACCTGGAAAAGATGAATTAGACACGGCGACACCGGAGGTAGCTCCCTTGAGGAGAGGTTGAAGGGCTTCCACTATTTGATTTATAGAGAGTGACCCACTTGATGATGCCTCCTCCTTTTGTGGTACACCGGTGGTAGCCATTGAGAGAAACTTTTTCCATTTGGGACATATGGGTTTGATATGTCCGGGTTCTTTAAAAAAATGACATAATTTTGCTATAGTCCCTTTTTCCTCTTTGCCAACCATTTTCACCTTGATTTTGTGGTTTAAAATGAGGGGGACGATAGGTTTTTACATTGTTCCCGAGTCTTGATACGACATTGACCTCATTGCTTTCTTCATGATTACAAGGAACCACAAGAATACTTGATCCTTGTTTACATAAACTCATACGAGTCTCCTCACTACTTAATTTGGTGAGTACATCTTCAAGAGAGGGAGGAGTAAATGATGATAGAAGAGAAGACCTTATTTGCTCAAATTCGGGCCTTAGCCCATTCAAAAAATTGAAGAATCGATCTTCTTCAAGTTGCTTGTGACGGAGTTCAATTGCCTCTCCACTCCATTTTGGTTCAAGCATGGCAAACTCATCCCAAATGGAGGAAAGATCACCAAAATATTCCCTAATAGTCATTTCACCTTGAGCAAGAGAGAGAAAACCTTCTTTTGAAGATAATACTTATGAGATAGATCCCTCGATGTATACATTTTCTCAAGATAATGCCAAGCTTCCGATGCCTTTTTGAACTTAATGATGTTGGCATTAATCTTAGTTTCAACGGATGAAAAGAACCAAGAAAAAATCTTGAAATTTTTCATTTCCCATTCATCGTGCTTCTTAGAATACTCTTCAAGAGCTTTAACCTTTTCTTCTCCTTTGAGAATCTTGATTTCACTTCTGTTTACCACAGTTATTTTGGGTTCCGGTTCCGGAATTGTGCCTTGCACATAACCCCATAGCCCCTTCCCTTTTATGTGAGCCTCCATGTTTTCGGCCCAAATATGATACTTGGACCCATTTAATTTGAAGCCAGCAGTAAAATGAGACTCTTTTTCGCCCATTATGAAGTAAAGAGGAAGGGAGAAATGGCATACCAACACAATATTTCAAATGCTAACTTGTGCAAGATTCTTCTAAAATATTTGAGAAGCAAGATCCACCACTTCAATCTCCAAAGATCCAAAGGCACACTTTTCGAGGTACTTGAAAATTAGAGAATCCCACAATCCTTTATCACCAACCAAGCTTTGATACCATGTGAAAATGTCTATGAAGAGACAATACACATACAAGCATAAATACTTTATAAAAGAAGTGCACGAAGACATTCTCACAACACTTGAACAAAATACGCAAAAAGCGTAAAAGTAGCAAACATGCAATAATGCATGTATTTCATAAAAAGGAGCAAATGCTTGAGACTCTCAAGCTTAAAAAATAACAAGGGGGAACACCTCTATTTATACAAAAGCAAGGAGGTGTAAAGGGGGGCTCCCAAAGGAGTCATTGGGGAGCCCCCAACGGTCACATTTGTGACCGTTGGCCCCCCCCCAACGACTCTATTGGGGGACCCCCAATGCATCTTTATGAAAAATAAAAAAATAAAAAATAAAAAATGAAATACAAAAACAAAATAAAAAGGAAAATTACAGCATATTCCAAATGGAATATGTGCAAGATAGGAAATTACAAGAATACCTTTTTCGGGTAAGAAAATACGAAGTGTATAAATATATATATTTATATATGTAGAGATACATATACATATAATATATTATATGTATATGTATCTCTATGTATATAAGTATATATATTTATACTTACAACAAAGTTTTGGAGATACATTATAACACCCAAATCATATAGAATCACTCAAATTTTCCGGGTATTACACTATGTATTAAAACTAAACTTTTTATTTCAATCTCTAATACAAACCAAAATATGGTTTTGACACGTTTATATGAGCCTTGAGTACATAAAGTTAACAAAAAAATGACTTGATAGCCTTCGATCCTTGCTCACACAAGCCACGATGGTCATTCCATAATCTTTGCAACTTCTACCGCCCATTTTTATTCTGAAAAGCAATAACTATGAAATTAGCCACAAACGCCCAATAAGTTACTGATTACCACCCGTCCATTAGAGTTCAAGGTTTTTTTTCCTTTTGAAAGTACTAATTTAAAATTGATTTAAAACAACCATTTATTAGAAAACATCATTTGAAATTTTGTTAACTTAAAAGTGTACCCTTAGACCACATTTGGGAGATCTTATCAAAATTGAGTTAAATAAATTTTCAAGGCATAAGACTCTTTTTAAAAAACTCAAAATATGATTCATATGTGAAACTTTTCAAACTATAGTTAACTTTTGAAACTATGATTGCTTTCAAAATATAAAAGGTGTAGTTTGCAAAAGAAATGGTTTAAAATCCTCAATTTGGTTTCAAAATAGTACCCATTGGTATAACCAATATTTTAAAAATTTATTATCCTTAAATCATGTCCAAATCACTACCCACTAGAGCTTCGAGGGTCGGACAAAATTCATTCTTTACTACTTATGAGCCATAAACGTTTAATGCCAATCTCATTAGGCTAACAATACCAATTGGTGAGGAGTCTACTTGTAACGATTCAGAACCTGAGAAGTCTTGAGGCACGAGTTCAATGTCCTCAATAGATTATGTTTGATCCCATTAGCTAGACCAAGGGATCAATCAAACTCAGGACTAGTCCACTGAGTTAGTAGAACTCCCATGATAAGTTTCTAGGCCATATAACATTTAACACCTAACACCAAAGGTTTTTCTCGGAAGATATATCGAGGGATAGTTTAACCAACTGGTGGTTCAATTCATATACAATACAAAATCAATTGAACATTTTTAAATTCACAAATGCTTTAAAATTGAAAGTTGTTTTGCTTGGAAAATCATGTATACTTTCAATCGATAAATCAATGCGTATAAATTCTAAATCTTTTTAAATGGACAGTTTTTTGAAATAAATGTATATTAACTTATGAAATCATAGGTGTGAATAGTCCTTTGAAAACATCGTATTTTTATTTTTGAAACCATAGGTATAAACAGTTCTTTAAAATAAATTATTTTTGAAACCATAGGTGGCGTTGGATTTTTCAATCATGTTAAAACATACAAACAATGGCTTTACAATTATGGCCAATAAATCCAACAATTACGAAAAATAAAAAGATTCTTATAATTATAACTTGCATTGGCAATTTATAATAGAAGAAATATAAAAAGACAATTAATAATAAAAAATTAACTATAATCACAAGAAACAATTAGTAATTTGCTCTTACCATGAATGGTAAAACGTAATTTACTCTAAAATATATCTCTAGTTGCATAAATTAAAATATAACTCTAGTTTCAAAATGGAAATTACGAACTTACTTCAAAATGTAACTCTAGTCAAAATATAATTTTAATTTTAAATAACAACTAATAACAATTTTAAATGATAATTAATAACTTACATTGAACTTGGTTCCTTTCTTTCGATGGGTCGACCTGTAGGTCTCTTGTCCTTGTTTCCACACCACAAATGATGGGGAAGAGGGCCTCCATACCCTTATTTGTAGTTTTCAAATCCACTACGGTGTTGTCACCCAATCAACTACATGGCCTTTTATTTGGTGTAACCATCTTCATTGACACCTGGCTACTTGAGGTGTCCATTTGTTATTTGTTTTCATTCATGTGTTGACACCCAATAGATTGAGGGTGCCAACTTTTGTTGACACATTCATAGAAGAAGCTACCTGGGAGCGTGAAGAGGAAATTAAAGCAAAATATTTAAACCTATGTAACACAAACTCTTCTAGCATGGCACCACACGTGCGGGTGCGACACTTGGACATGACTTCTTTTGTGTTAGGTGAAGTCAACCACACCGAGGTCTATTTCTATCAAAAAGTCGATTCAATAGTTTTACCTATACTATATACATAAATACATAAATGCACACACACACACATAGTGGTAACTTAAATATGTTACAAATTATATATATATATATATATATATATATACCCTCCCCGCACCCAAGTTTTTTTAAAGTGCTGTATCCGCACCCGCACCCGCACCTGATATAATATAAACCTATTCCAAGGTATGCAAAATTTCGAGGACTAAATTTCTTTTTAAGGGCGGGGAGAATGTAATATACGGATCTAAGTCACTTGTAAAAGTCAAACTAAAATCATAATTGTTCAGGAATCATAGGAGACAAATACTCTAAATCTTTCATAAAAGTCAAACTTGGATCCCCTAGAAAAGTCAAACCATGGTCATAATTGTTTAAGAATTATAAGAGACGAATATTCTCGGTCTTTTATAAAAGTCAAACCTAGGTCACCATTTAAAGTCAAACTCAAAGGTCATAGTTGTCTATAGAATAATAAGGGTTGTATGGATTGGATTTGATTGAATATACAATCCAATGTCTAACTTATCTTAAGGGTTTTTCATATATGGTTTAGATATCATTTTGAGTACGAACTTGGATTTGAATATGCCATTTTGGATTTGGATTTGGAATGTTAATAAGATTCGACCCAAATACTCAAACAAGCTACATGACAATGTATGAAAAGACACACCAAGTAGCTCTGTGTCGATAAGTGTAACGACCCCAATCCAGACCCTTTAAAAATGCGGAATATTTTTTTTTTCTTCTAAGAGTTGCGGAAACCTTTCCAGAGATCTGGGGTCCTCACAGTTCCACTTTCCATTGGATAATCCAACCACCACAATCAAAGTTACAATCATCATCCATATCAACCAACTAAAACTCTTTTATTAATGAGTAAGAAAATTTCAAAGACAAGGTTTTCTTCAACTGAAAGTAAAGTAACAATTGCAGAAATTAAAAGAACTAAAAGAAGCAACAATAGAGCCACTCTATCCTCTGCTGAAGCCGTCAAGCTCAAGTATGACTCTTACCCATCCCCAGATGCATGTCCAACTTCACTGTTCACCATTTCTTGTGAAAAACCAACAAAGTAGGGTGTCAGAACCGAAATTCTGAGCACAACTACTTCTAAAGAAACCAGGTGAGAGAAAGAACATGGATAAGATTTCATGTAGTGATTTGAGTGAGTGCAGATATAAAATTTGCAGCATTCAAATATCCATAACTACCAATAATTGCATATGCTCACCAGTCAAGAAGAGTAAAACAGTACCATATAGCAGAAACTAAATAGCCACAATGCATGATTCCTTTTTTGTTATCTTTCATTTAATTTTCATCTTTCCATATGCATGCCCTATTAAATGCACACATCTTTAAGTTCCTCTTTTTAATTACCGTGGCCCGCGGATACACTAAACGGGTACAATCCCCGATGTCAAGTAGGTTCTCAAGGTAGCTTAACAGACAATTTGTATTTTATTACTGGGTTCCAACTTACCCCTCGACCGATATCAGGAAACAACACCATCCATCGGAACATTAGACCTCCACATCTAATGTCGGAGACACAAGGGACACCTCAAGCCCACAAGTGCCACTTTATTGGTACCATAAACAACAGTTCTGTCAAAACACACTACTCCCGGGTAAAGTGGCGGACTCTCCCTAAAACCGTGGCTACGAGAAAGAACCTCAATATCGGGTTCAGGGGACCAAATTACAGCACACGGAGTTTTTGTATCCTCACAGTCTCCCCCAGACCGGATATCCAAGATTCTCATACTCCAGATGAGATATCCCAGAATGTATATTACACTGTTCTTGTTCATTATATTTTTAATTAAGTCAATTTCTTTAAGTTTGCCACACATATGCAAAAGTAAAGTGAAAACCCCGCATCCTTCCTTGTAGGGACCCATTCGGAACTCCAGCCCGTATAAACCACTAGAACAATGTAGTAATGTGCCAAACCATCTTATGTGGTTCAAGTGATGCAATTAAAACATATGTGAAAGCAAATCAAACCCACGGCTCTCCAGGCCGATGATGTCCATTTAGGCCATCAATGCACCACAAAATAAAACAAAATTCGTGTTTCATTCATAACACTAGGCCAAAGTGCCAAAAGCACGTGCACCTATGCAATCATACACCCAAATATATGCATGACATAACTCATTCGTATGCATTTCCACTATATGTGTATTACTTACATCACATACGGGTATCAACCAACCCATGTCTTCTTTTGAGTTTGTGTTCATGTACCATTTCACATAATGAATCAAGCATTCATGCCCAAGAAGAGTTATCAATAACCAAGTCATGCTCACATTCTAGGTTTCACAACTAGTATGATGAAAAGCAAAACAACATTTACATAATTACTGGCATAGACATCCCCTTTGATATCACAATAACCAAATGAATATACCTTAATCAAGTCATAAGTGAAAGGAAAACAAGCCCACACAGATGCAGTTTCATGATAGGATTATCATTTCAGTTCAACATGAAACAACCCTCACATATGCAGTTCTAAATAACAATCGAATTCCTTCTTACATCGAAACGATTCTTTTATATGAAAATTTACACTTACACATTCTGAAATTTACACTTACAGCTCAAATTTATAAATCTAGCAATGACAATAATAACCAAGACATTATTTATAGGTACATACATAGTCAGTTGGAACAAATATTGACTTTAATTCTAATCCCAAAACATCGCATAGTCCTTTTTTCTTTGTTCACTATAGGTCAGCAAAAGCAAGTCATTCTTCGATTGTAGGCATCCTTTAGGAGGTGAAGTGCATCATGTGATATGTATCCTTTATAACTAATTAGGAAAGCAAAACAGGGCATTGTTCTGCATATAAGCTAAACTCCTAAAATACAACAACCAGTAAATTATAAACCCGCACAATGTCTGGGAAACTCTTGATCTGCTAACCAGCAACTCATATCTCATAACTCTAGTAAGACCATATCTGCCTAGATAAAAATTCCGATGCTTGAGACAGTCCATTAACAACTTAAGAGCAATCTTTGAGTCGTAACCTAAGAAATGCTCAAGCTCCAAAGACTGAGGATGCAACAACCAATAAGCTGACAATAACTCGGTCAGCTATACAATTTAAGTGTAAAAATTGTCCATCACTCTTTAAAAGTTGGCTCAGAGAAACAATCTACTACTTTAATAAATATTTGCTTAGAACTTAAACCCAGATGTGGAATTTGCTCATGCAGTTCCTCAAGATACAGGGTAAACTTCAATATATTAATGCTACAAAAACTGCAGACTCCATTTCCATTTGTTTCAATAGAGACTCGGTTTTAAGGCTTATCAAATTCAAATCAATGAAATGGGTACATGAATAAGCACAGGATCAGTTTTATATATACAATTTTTTTCAACACCTATCCAAAAACATCGATTCTCATGAAATCAACAATGCCTGTGAATCATCTTAAATCAATTGATGCCTAGCATAAACCAACAACTCATGAAACTATTACCAATTTATTTCCTAAATAAAACTCAAGATTTCTGTAGCAAATAACGTTGAACTGGGCATCCTGCTGAAACAAAATTTAATTGAACCAAGATACAGATTCTTTCATATGGTTTAACACCCAAAATAAACATATTCCGCTTACCTCTTTCCCTTCAGTATTTAGGTTATCGGGTCCCAAAACAGAAATCCCCCAAACTTGGGGTTATCCATTTCAAGGAATCGGAAACCCCACGACTGGGGCTAATCCGATACCACAATCGAACCCCAAATCGTTTGGGCTAGGATTTTTTTTGCAAAGTAGGGTTAGGCAAGAAAATCCCCAAATCGATTTGGGTTGGACTTTGTTTCAGTTTAGGGTTAGGTACAGTAAATCCCCAAATCGTTTGGGTTTTCGAAATGGGGTAAACAACCTAATCCCCAAATCCTCCCCTCAATCCACTCATGGAATCGAACCCATGTTCGATTCCTCACCCCTATTCCAAGGAGCACCGTACCTGTTTCCGATGGGTTTCCCGGCGATCTTTCCGGCGATCGAAGGCTGCCGTGGCGAAAGCAACGAGCTGGCTGGATTCGCCCTTCCCTGCTGCCGTGACAGGGAGTGTGGCTGTTGTTTGCCGCGGCCCTCGGTGGTCGTTGGTGGCCAAAGCTCGCCGACGACCTCCTCTCCTCCGGCGCGCGCACACAGACAAAGAGAGAGACTGGGAGAGATGGGGGAAGAGAGAAAGAGAGAAGAGGTTGAGGGAAGAGGGCGAGACCCCTCTCCACACTCCCCTTTATCGGCCGAAAAATCCCCTCTTCGCGAGATACGGGGGTTGGTTAGGCCCTGTGTAAGCCCCCTCCCCCTTCTGTTTCCAAATCTTGAAACCAAGAATCGTGCCCTAGGCACGATTCTAGTTTTATCGGGCAACCCTCCCCCCTTCTAAAATGAACTCAGGTCCGGGTCCGAGCCTGTGACCCGCGATACCAAATTCAGTCTACAACTGGATCCAGGTCGCCAAACGCTAGCGGATCCTCAGTTGGATCCTTGCGGGTCCAATTGTGGGTCCGACCCCTGTACCACAATTGTTTATTTTTTTTCTTATAATTAATATTAATTATTTATTTAATTTGAATTTAACATTATACATATAATTTAACCCCCATTTGTGGTTTATTTACGGATTCGGGTAATGGGTCCGAACTCTACGACTCGGGATCCAAATCCCAATTTGGATCCGGGCTGCATAAAGAGTGGATCCGTCTCCACTATTTACTGTTTTCTTTATTTTATTATGATTATATATATATATATATATTAAAATATATATACGGGTATATGGATCCGAAATGTGGATCTTGGACCCATCTATGCACCCCTTTTAAATAATTATTCTCTGAATCATTTAATTAATTAAAAATTATTGTACTTATACGTGCATACCAAATTTATGAGGTAAATTTATTCGAAAAACCCCTTTATGGGTCATGGATCCAAGATTTGGATCCCAGGCCCAAATCACCTAGAATCACTTAAATTTGTCGGGTATTACAATAAGAGTTGACACCTTAGCCTATTGTGTGTCAACACATGAATGAACACAAATAAGAAATTGACACTTCAAGTAGCTGAGTGTCAATGGACATAATTACACCAAATAAAAGGAGGACACGCAGTTGATTGAGTGGGAGCACCATAGTGGAATTGGAAAACTATAAATTAGCAGGGTGTAGGGGTAGAGTCCTTCTCCATCATTTGTAGTGTAGAGACAAGGATGAGAGACCTAGACGCCAATCTCTATAAAGTGAGAGGGAAACCAAGTTCAAGGTAAGTTATTAGTTACCATTTAAAATTGTTATTAGTTATCATTTAAAAGTAGAGACATATTTTGACTAGAGTTACATTTTGAAGTAAGTTAGTAATTTTCATTTTAAAATTAGAGTTATATTTTAATTTATGCAATTAGAGTTAGATTTTGAAGTAAATTATGTTTTACCATTTATGGTTAAAGTTACTAATTTCTACTTGTGATTAGAGTTAAATTTGGACTATTAATTATGTTTTTTTTGCATTTTCTTTTATTATAAATTGTTAATGTAAGTTATAATGATAAGAATCTTTCTATTTTTCATAATTGTTGAATTTATTGGTCATAATTGTAAAGCTATTCTTTTTTATACTTCAACATGAATGAAAAAGCCTGCGCTACCTATGGTTTCAAAAGTGATTATTTTAAAGGACTGTTCATACCTATGGTTTAAAAAAAATAAAAATATTGTGCTTTCAAAAGACTATTCACACCTATGATTTTACAAATGAATTTATGTTTGTTTCAAGTAACTTTTCATTTAAAAAGATGTAGAATTTATGCTCATTAATTTATTGATTGAAAGTATATGCAATTTTTCAAGCAAAATGACTTTCAGTTTTAAAGCATTTGTGAATTTAAGATGTCTAATCACTTCTGTATTGTATATATATCAGAGTTACCGGAAGCGCCTAGGTAAAAGGGGAAGCGCGCTTCGGAAGTGCGAAACGTCGCGCTTCCGAAACGCATGGGGAAGCATCCCCTTTTTTGGGAAGTGCACTTCCCTTTTATGGAAAATGTGCTTCCCATTTATGGGAAGCACGCTTCTCCCTCGCTTCCGGTTCGCTTCCTAGGTCGCTTCCGGTTCGCTTCCTAGGTCGCTTCCGAGACGGTTCATAATTTTCTTCTAAGTGGTCCCACGCTTCCCAGCTTCCTAAAATTTTGAAAGTGCCTCGCTTCCTGCTCCCGCTTCCCGTATCGCTTCCCGCTCCCACTTCCTTGACTGGTAACTCTGATATATATCGAACCGTTGGATGTTAAATGTTATAGCCCAGAGACTTATCATGAGACTTCTACTAGCTTAGTAGATTGGTCTTGAGTTTAATTGATTCTTTGGTCTAGTTAATGAAATTAAATGTTATCTGTTGAAGATATTGGCCTAGTGCCTTAACTCTTCTCGATTTTTGAATTGTTACAAGTGAACCCTTCACTAGTTGATATTGTTAGCCCAATGATATTAGCATTAAAGGTTTCTGGCTCATTAGTAAAAAAAAGATTTTTTCTGACCCTCGAAGCTTTTGTGGGTAGTGATTAGGACATGATTTGAGGACAATAAATTTTTTAAAGTATTGGTTATACCGATGAATACTGTTTTAGAACCAAATTGAGGATTTTAAACCCTTTCCTTTTCAAACTATACCTTTTATATTTTGAAAGCAATCATGGTAGTTTGAAAAGTTTGGCATATGAATCATGTTTTGAGTTTTCTAAAAAGAGTGCTATGTCTTGAAAATCAATTTATAAATCAAATTTGAAAAGATCTCCCAAAAGTAGCCTAAATTTTAAGGGTACAGTTTTCAAATTAATAAAATTTTAAAAGATATTTTTATAATGCATGGTTGTTTTAAATCAATTTCAAATTAGTACTTTCGAAAAATAAAACCTTGAATTCTAATAAATGGGTGGTAATTAGTAACTTATTGGTTATTGGTGGCTTATTTCATAGTTATTGTGTTTTTTAGAATAAAGTTGGGTGATAGAAATTGCAAGGATTGTGTAAGGGCTATTGTGACTTGCGTCGGCAAGGATCGAAGGCTTTTAAGTCATTTGTTTTGTTAGCTTTATGTACTGAAGGCTCCTGTGAACATGTCAAAATTAGATTTTGGCTTGTACTATAAATTGAATTAAAAAGTTTAGTTTTAGTACATAGAGTTGTGCAAATACTCTGGAAATGTTCATTTTCTCTTGCTTTTGTAAGGCCTTGTTGGATTCATTTAATACTCAACATAAAAAATGAGCAATTAATAGTCACAACCTAAGACATGACCGTTTGCGGGCTTGTCTTGAGGACATAACAACAGTTGGAGATCAAGTTGGATATGGATAATAATATGCTTTTCTAGGTAGACAAATGGTATATATAGTCTACCTTGGTTGAATGCTTCCAAGCTTATTTAATTTTGCAAAGACAAAAACGTTGGGGTTATTGACTGCTGGCAACCAACTGCTGGTTGGCATGCGCAATTTATAAGGCCTTTTAAGGATAATGATGAAGAGGAGCTTGAAGCTTGGAAACTGTGTGATGGAAGGGACTGTATTTCATGAAAAAATGAGAAGTCAGCAGTTTTCTCTTTGGCTTCCTTATGCTATTTAATACCCATAAGGGTCGAGCCCTTTCTGACAAACACATTTTGGAGCTTCGGTCATATAAGAGCTAAAGCATTTGTTTGGATGAAATCAATGGATAAAATCAGTATGCAAAAGAATCTGAAAAAGAAGCTTGCATCTTTGATATCTTTTCCATGCAGAGGAGGAATCCACAGATCATATACTATGGTTCTGCTCAATTTTCCAAATCATTTTCTAGATATGTTTGGCTAGACATATCTTTCTCTTTGGCCCTTGCCACTTTCACTCGTTTGCTCCTGCTGGGCCATAAATGCTTTTACAAGAAGAGGGAATGACGTCTTACTTGAAGGTGGCTTTTACAAGAAGAGGAATGAGAAGCTCTTCAGAGGGAAATCTTTGAAACCTGCTAACATCATTTTGGACATTCGAAAAGATATCTTGCTTATGCAGCTGTGAAATGGTCTGACTTGCTTCTGTCTCGTTATTATTGATGGTGAATCCTTGTCACCTATTATGGTTTATTAATATCATTTTATTTTCAGAAAAAAACATATTTATGTGTGTTTGTGTACATATGTGCTATTGTAGGTGCAGTTACATGTAAATATATATATATATCAAGCATCAGACAGATGTAGCAGCGTTGGATCACTATTTACCTTTGAAGAATTAATTCATTTGTATCTAGAGCAAAAAATGACGTCTTTACACTGTAAGCATGCACATTATGTGAGAAATTGGATATTCTCTTGCATTGGTAATGAGAGGTTGAAAAGTATATATGGAATTGTAAATATAGCGTGATGAAATCCAAAGTTGAATAAATTGCTTGGTATAATTTGGGGTTAGCTAGAAGATTCCGGAAACCAAGACCAGGCAACAGATGGCTAGAAATAAGGAAAAGTTTAAAGGTAGAGACTAGAGTGCATAAATGTAAAAAGATATGATCTCCGAGTATATGATATGGTTCCATGGAAGAGTTTGTTGGATCAAATTATTTGAACTTTGAAGAGTGGATTCTAAGAATAGAATGATATAATGAATTTTGGTCACATATTTGATCTTAATTTTTGAAATAAATGAATTAATAGGAGTAGAAATTTCTGCATTGAGTTGAAAAAAGGAAAAATTGGGTAGGAGTTGAATACAATAGCTGGATTGGGTAATATCACACTATCCTAACCGAGGGATCTCTGCTTTGAATACCATTGAGGACAATCTCTGACTTGATTATCACAAAGAAGGCAAAAAAGTGTTTAAGATAAATTCAAAAAATTGCAAATAGAGGTAAAATGACGTGATAGTGGAATTTGTCCTAAAGAACTTGCACCTGATTGTAGAAGGAAAGTACCATATAGAACTATCACCTTGAAAGTCATTAGTAGAGTTCTTGAATGACAGTGCTCCATTTGGATTGAATTGCTATTTTGGCTAGGTGAAAAATGATGTCATTGTTTTCATAATTTTAACCTGTCTGTTAATATCCCTTGCTTTTCCTTAGCTAAAATGACATCCTACTTGTCATAATTTCAACCTATCTGTTAATATCCGTTGCTAACATTAGCTTTAATAAGCACATGTTATTCATTTAACCATAAAATTTTTTGTTCAGAGAGCAATGCTTGGTGTACATTTTCATTTGAAGTACTGGATTCCATGGTTCACTAACATTCGGAACTGCTTTAGAAGTTGTAGCCAAATCCTCTACCCTGCTTGTTCTTCCTCTTCTTTCACTATGGACACCTAGGTCTCGGCTTTGGTTGTGCTAGATGGTGCTTCTTTGGTTGGAGTTCTGCTCTTCCTCGCACCAGTGCTTCATGCGTGAGCAACACCTCCCTGTTGGAGGCTGCATGGAAATGGCGGTTAGGATTGGCTGCGAAATGGTGTCTGGTACACCCAGCCAATCTTTAGGAACACAGAGAAGCTCGATAAAGATGGTGCGACTGATTGCAATTGCTTGAGGGCATCCATATCTCCAACTCTTTAAGTTTCAAATTCCATTTCTAAATTCTTCTAAAAATAAAAATGTTGGTATTGGCAGCTATACTAGCAACAGCTATGCGAGTATGCTTCCATGCATATTTCCGTATCTATAAGGAACAACAATTGAGAAATACCTATTCTATATGCTAAATTGCTAAGCTGTCATTGCATAAATCGCATCCAATATGCTCGGGGTTTCTGCTAACAGTTAATTTGTAGTCTAACTAGCGTTATTATGAACAAATCTCTTTTGTTTTGCATGGTTAGTCTTTAGTTATTTATTTATTTTGATGTTATTGTTGTTATCCCTGTATCTACAGTTATATTCATGTTAAGTTTTGGTTAGTGGGTTATTATTAATAGGAGCTTTGAGTTGCTTGAAAATCAAACCTTTGTTAGTAAAGCGTGCTTTTCTTAACATAGTTACTATAGATGTTGCCTTCGATATTCTTTATGTGGGAGACAGCAGTGTGATACATCAAAGCCTGAAAGAACGTCATGAACTTCTTCGCAAAGTTGTCAAACCAATTAAAGGGAGACTGGAAATTTTAGTGCCTGTTGGAGGTTTCAATGCTCATCGTCCTGCAGGTAAAATTTGGCTGGAAAAGCTTTGCTACCTTTGGTGTTTGGCATTTTTTAATTTGGCGGAGAGCTGTATAATTAGCAAGTTTATAAGGAGAAGTGGTAAAAGAGGTTCAAGAAGCATTCTGGCTCATTTTTTTTTGTGCTGAAGTGGTTTTTGTTACCAATTTTAGTACTTCGTAAGTTTTGCAATTATGTCTATGCATCGCTTGTTCACTTTTTCATTGGCATTTGATGGTATTCTACTTACTTTGCTCAGACATTATATTATCACAGAAGATGACAAAGTGCTTTTGGAGATATTTCCACACAAGTACTTTATGTAATAATTTAGAAACAAACACTTGCAACTGAAATCTTCAAGCGCTTTGATGTGGGTGAATTGAACATTTGGGCATTTGATGCAATTTTTTATTGTCTCTATTCAAATTTATAGGTGCCCAATTAAATTTATGAATATTTGAAAGTTATGATGTTTGAAAGGCCACTCTACATTTTTTACTTAAGAAAAAAAAATGTCTCTCTGTATGGTGATGAATGTTCTGAAGGCCCTGTGGAGTAATGAAGGCAAAAGAAGTTGGTCTTTTAAGTGACCCTTTCTTTTAAGTCAGCTAATGAAACCAACCTTGGAGTTCCAGCTGTAAGTGAAAAGTAACAGGAAGGGAGAATGCCTTGCTCATGGATGCTTATAGTAATGCTGATGTATAGAGTAAAATTGAAGGATTTATGTATGAATATATTTGAAAACATTAAGAGTATTTCCAATAAAAAAAGTAATGTGTCATCTGATATGGTTTGGGCATGTCACTGAAGGTCCATCACACCATTGATAAAAAAAGATTGAAGGACACATGTAGAAGGAATTAGCAAAAGATGATGAACAATGAATGCTTGGTGGGTTATCTGAGAGATGTTTAACATTGTAAGGTCTTTGGGTGTAGCTCTATGTCACATGGGTGCGGGTGCGGGGGTGCGGCAAAAAAAAATCTTATATATATATATATAATTTTTAAGTTTTAACAGTTAATAACATTAACACTAATGAAATAAAAAACAATTATCACAATATCATCAAATTAATTCATCATCATGCATGCAATAAATCAAATTAACAATCTACAATTCTATTCTACATCATAAAAACCAACACCACAATTATAAAAACAATCAAATAAGTAAAGCAGAAAAGAAGTAAATTATATAGTATACTAACAAAAGAAGCAAAAAATGCATAATTACATACCAAAAGTTTATCCTACACAACGTATATGACGATGAGGTAATGGATCCTAATAATTTTCTTCTTTATCATGAAATGCATCGTAAGAAGGAAGACTGAGCTCCGATAAATCCATGTTTGTAATGTTGAAATCATGCTCTCCCTTTAAGTCACTCTTCTGGGTTTACATCCCAAATTTTGGATGATCCTTGTCTTCATTACAAACCCAATTTAAAAATGTTAAATACAAGTATATTTAAATGAAAAAACTAAGAAATAGTTAAATAACTAAGAGAGCAAATTAGTACCTGTATTCATTATTGGTTCACGAAATTAGTCAAAGATTTGACTGAACATATATTAAATCCTCTGCACGCTTGCTGGTGAGTTTGTTTCTCTTCATGTTGTAGATTTGATAATATGTGCTCCACTTTCTTTCACAACATGAACTAACTGGCTGTGATAGCAATCTCAATGCAAGACTTTGGAGAAGAGGTGTTTCTAATCTAAATGTTGACCACCATGTAATAGGATCTATATTATCCTCCTCTCTCACGAGTAATGCCTGTCCATATAATTTCGAAGATGCAAATTTTCCAAACTCTTGTGTGACTTGATTTAGAATATGTGATTCTGGATAAAGTCTTGTCATACACATATTTTTATGCCTTGATAGCTCTGGGTCTAAATTTGGAGGGACGACCAATACCACCTTCCTGCCATTTTTTTGCATAATATTTTGGATTAAGAGAATGTGCCATGCAATGCAAATGAGTGTTGCTCTTATCCCATCTTCTGACTAAAACTGAATGAATATGGTTAAAATTTTTTGAATCATCCAATGCAGGATTTTTTCCTTCATGCTTGAAAACTACAACTTGTATTTTTTCAATCATATTATCCCATATTTCATAAACTTTGTGAAGCATGGGCTTATCCTTATCAACTTCTCTCAACATTTTCCAAATAGTTTGAGTAAATTAAAGGAAATATACAACTCTGTTTTAAAACTCATCATCAATAATAAATTTCTTAATTGCTTGAGTCTTGACATCATCATCTGCATGATAGAATGTCCAATTCTCATCGGTCACCATGCTAACCAAAACATTCTTCACTTCCTTAATCCTCTTCACCATCACAGTGATGGACGCAAAACGTGTTTTAGCGACCTTCAACAATTTTAGGTCAGAATGCCTATTAAATATAACATTAGCATGATAATGATTGACAACAAAATTCCTAATGCTTTTGACATTTTTTTCTAATTCTTCAATCTATGAACATAGAGCATATGTTGGTGAATTTTCTTCTTCTTTGAGGTTGCAAATGCTCTTAAGGGCCAGATTCAAGCTGTGTGCTACACAGGGAGTCCAAAAAATATGAGGATACTCACTCTCTAAACTCAATGCTGCACTTTTACGAACTGGAGCATTGTTTGTGATGATTTGTATTACTTTCTGATCACTCACTTCTTTTATTACTTCTGTTAAGATAAGTCGACCTCTTATAGTTTTACTTAAGACTGATTTTGGTATTCTCTAAATAATGAGGGACCCATATGTAATTTCTTTCTCATGGCTGATCTCTATTTAAACAAGTAGAGATTAGACTTAAATGAAAAATTGAGACGTCTCTCTATCTCTTTTTCTTTCTCCACATGGTATCAGAGCCATCGACCTTGGGGGGCGTAACTTCGGGGTCTGCGCCAAAGCGTGCGTGAAGGGTACCAGATCGTGTGAAGGGGTGTGACTTCGGGGTCTGTGCCAAAGCGTGCGTGAAGGGTACCGGATCGCGTGAAGGGGACCAGACCTAAGGTGTGTTCGGATTTTTTTTTTGGGAATCGAGTGGTATAGATCTGATAACGGATCTGCAGTCTGACAAATGTCATGACTCAGATCTGTAATCAGATCTAAAAGTCGAGGTGGAAGTATGGGTTTCGGTCGACCAAATATGGTGGATACAAGTACGGTGTAGTAAGGTTGTCGTGGGTGTGGGCGACGACCAAATTTGTCGTGGGTCAGTTTTTTTTATGTTCTGGTTGTCGTAAAAAAAAACAGGGATTCTTACATTGTCGTGGATCTGCATATTCTTTTGGATCTGATCGTATGTTCAGGTTGCTGTGAAGATTAAAAATCTGATATCACCATTATTTTTTTTAATGTTCTGGTTGTCGAGAGAAAAAAAAAACAGGAACTCTTATAGTCGTAGATTTGCATATTTCTTTGGATCTGATCGTATGTTCAAATTGCTGTGAAGCTTATATCGTCGTTTTTTTTTGGATCTGCATAGGGTTTTCTATCTTATGTCCTGGTTGATTTAGATTGGATCACAGATCTGGGTGTTGTGGTGAAGGCAAATCACTATAGTGGATCAATACATTGTGGAGCAGGTCATTTACGAGCTGTGATAGTTTATTTCTTTTGTGCACGAGGACATCTACTGCAGCAACGTTAGTGGTTGTGGCTCCTTAGTTCGTGTTATTCATTATGGGTGATGCTCAAAAATCTGATTATAAGAATGAAGCTATTGGGGAATATAAAGCCTTTGCCAATCCTTTCTCTTCTTTCGTGAAATTAAATGAAACAAACTATGCAAGGTGGTCCAGAACCTTTATGATGTCCGTGTCTGGACATCGTAGAAAACATATTCTATTGGAATCTGAACCTAATGATAAAACAGGATACTTGGGACGAAGATAATAACATAAATAACATTGAATCTCATATTGCAGATGGCTTAATTTATTATAATACGGCTAAACAGATGTGGGACACTCTTCGAGATACGTTCTCTCAAGAGACTAATGTGAGTCATATTCTACAAGTTGAACAGAAAATATATAATTTACAGCAAGGTGATCAATCATTGGCCCAGTACTATGCCTCTGTTAAGGCAACCTTTGAAAGACTGAATGCTCATCGGTTGTTGCTCAAAACAAAAGGATCATCAAGAACAGACTATGGTTGCTCGGTTCCTCATAGGTCTATCATCAGAGTTCTCAGTTGCAAAAGTTCAAATGTTGATCGGGTCTGATGTTCCTACTCTTGCTGATGCATACAATTGATTAAGTAGACTTGCCATCTCTCTTCAACAATCTCAACCTGCATCTCAGTCATCTGCTTTAGCTGTACCATCTAGTTATGGACAAGAAAATACTATGAATGTTAGAGGCAGATGTCGTGGAAGAGGTATGAGAGGTAGAGGCAAACTCCAAAGTACCTATTGTAGAAAATCTAGACATTTAGAAGATCGTTGCTGGGATAAACATGGACGACCTGCATTTTCTCCATTAAAGCCAAATGTTCCAAAAGCTAATGCTACAAAACTGGAGGTGGAACATGAAAACGATTCTCCTAGTGAATCTATCACTCTTAGCCGTGCAGAATATGAGGAATTGGTTTCTCATCGTGCTTCAACTTCCTCTTCTCTTGTTGCTGGTGTAGCCTACTCTAATGGAGATCATCTTTCTCCCCATGATAGTAAGTGGATTGTTGACTCTGGTGCATCTAGACATCTTTGTGGAAACTCTCAAAATTTGTCAGATCTAAAGGCTATTACTGCACATCAGGGAGTCTCATTAGCTGATGGGAGTTCCTTCCCGGTTATTGGTCAGAAAAATGTCTCTATATCCTCTTCCTTGCAGTTGAAAAATGTCTTTCATGCTCCTTCATTTTCTCAAAGTTTATTATCAATGAGTTGCCTTATAAAAGAGCTAAATTGTAGAGTGATATTTGATCTTGTGTGCTGTCATTTTCAGGATTTGCTAACGGGGAAGAAGATTGGTGGAGGCTATGAAGAAAATGGAGTCTACTATCTACATCACCCTGTGGGAAACATTTATGCTGCATTCGATTCTTCTTCGAGTTCTGTCCAGTGGCATCGTCACCTCGGACACCCTTCATTGTCGAAGCTTCGTCGTGTCATTCTTCAAATTCCGTCTACTACATCATTCCAGTGTGAAGCATGTCAGTTGGGCAAGCATCATCGGAGTTCATTCCCTTCTAGTCAGAGTCAGTCTAGTCATAAGGTCTTTGAACTTCTTCATGCGGATGTATGGGGTCTCAGGAAGATTCCTGCCAGGACCCAATGTCGTTATTACCTTGTTATTGTTGATGATTTTTCTAAGTTGTCTTGGGTGTTCTTAATAAAAGAAAGATCTGAAGTTCCTAGTATCCTAAAATCATTAGTTATTAAAATAAAAACTCAGTTTAAATCTGTTATCAAGATTATTCACACTGATAATGCCCTTGAGTTTAAAACCAAAGCACTATTGCAATTTTATCGAGACCATGACATTCAACCCCAAACCACTTGTGCCTATACTTCCCAACAAAATGGGGTGGCTGAGCGAAAACACATGCATCTGCTTGATGTAGCCCGCACACTTATGATTCAATCCAATGTTCCTGCTTCATGTTGGGGTGATGCGGTTATCACAGCCTGTTATTTGATCAACCACATGCCTTCATCATTCGTCGAAGATGTAAAACCCGAAAATTTTTGCTACCAAAATTTTTGTTTATATTATAAAATATTTCAATATATGCAAATTGGGCCTAGATCCACATTTCAGATCTAGGACCCATAAAGGGGTAATTAGGTATAAATGATATAAATCTCGATTTAATAATAATAATAACAATAAATGAATAAAATTTATTTATTTTTATTAATCCGAGAATCCACAGTTGGATCCAACTTGTGGATCCATCTCATTGGAGTCGGGTTACGGGTCTCGGGTCTGGACCCGAGCCGCACCCTGTACAGCCTTTTAGAGAAAAAAAAGGGCAACCCGATAAGGGTTGCCCGATAAAGCCTTAACAAAACAAGAAAGGGGGGCAAGGGGGGGGGGGTTGCGCAGGGCGTAACCGACCCCGCACCTCTCGGTAGAGGAGGGGTTTTGGGCCGATAAAAGGGGGAACGGAGAGAGGGTTTGCCCTCTTCTCTTGAGCTCTCTCTCTTCCCTCGCCTCTCTCTCTCTCTCTGTCAGTGTACGCACGTCGGCGGAAGGTCCTGTCGCCGGCAAAGCTCCGGCCATCCACAACCAACAGGGGCTTTATCTGTCACGGCAGTGAGTGGAGCAACACCAGCCGGCCCTACCCACGCGATTGCAACCCCCGATCGCCGAAAAGATCGTCGGAAAAGCTTCAAAAAAGGTACCGTGCTTCTTGGATTTTGGGCGAGGGATCGAACCTGATTTCGATTTCGGGTAGTGATTTGAGAGGAGGGGTTCATGCTGTCGGAAATCCCTAACCCTTACAGTTTGGGGATTTCGGAACCCTAGTTGATTTGTTGGGGGTCTAAATTTTTGTCGGTTAAGGGTTTTCGATTTGGGGATTTTTAGTGTTCCTGATAGAAGGGGAGGTACGATGTATGTTGATCCCTGTTTGGGGATCTCGGTTAGGGTAAAATCCCAAACCTAGAATCAGGTAAGTCATTACTGCAAATCTGTCACCATGCTACTCGGCTCCTAGAGCTAATTTTTTTTTATGTATCGTAACTCGGGTGCAAATATTAACTGTTAGTCCATTCCTGATTTTATGTTTTTCCTAAAAATCCATGAAGCTAATGTGAAACAGTGCAACTAATGATAGATGCATATATATATACATCGATCGACTGACACGATGATGGCCTCTTGTTGGGTTATCAAGTAAAATCGTTTTTGGTTTTTAGAAAATTAAAAATAAGTAAGAAATCTGTAATGTATGGTTACAAGTGTAGCTTATTGTAATGTCTGAATGTTTTAAGTCCTGCTTGTTATAAGAATACACAGTGTAATGAGTGTAAATTTCAATATATTAGCACATCCAGATATACTTGTTTATGTCGATAACATGTAATACTTACATTCTCTTGTTCTGAGGAAATGACATTAGTACCCATTTTGGATTTTTTTTCATTGTTGCATCACAACATTGACTGTCAGATGTATGGGTTGTACACAACCTAATGAAGAACGAGTTCAATGACAATTAATGGAATTCTGCTCTATGTTTCAGAATACATTGATTTTCAGTGTTAAGCATAAAGATGTTCAGTAATTACATACTGTACATTAACTTCTGTTTATAGTTTTAAGTCCATTGATAATGTTTGAATTTTTGGGGTATTAAATAAAATCAATTGTTGCTATATACTCACGGATATGGAGACTTTTCTGTAAGTATATGACAACCAAATTTGGTTTAATAACACATAATTGTGGCTCGGTGTGGAACTTGTACATGGAAAACAAAAAATTTTCCAGTAAGTGTAAATGAAATTGCATATCAGAACTATGTATTTTATATTTTCCTGAAATTTTATTTCCAGATTATAGCATGATGAATACTGTGGATTAGCACACCTCTGTACACGAAGATTTCTTGAATGAGAATGCATTCTAGCTGCATAATTCTAATGCTAAATACATATTGGGCTAACGTTCAAATGTATATTAAGCTGCACTTTTTTCTGAAGTTTAAAGACATATTAAACTACATATTTTTGGGTATTCAAATGTCTATTAGAATGCATATTTCTTAAAATGTTTGAATGCCTGTTATTTTCTGTGAAACAGAGCGTGCTGTGTGATATCCGAGCTACATTGAAGATTCATGTAGTTCTTTTCGGCATAGGGTACCTAGCCATGTTATTTTGACGGTCTGTGCATTTTAGTAAAGTTGGGGAAATATGGCATACATAATTTAAACTATGTTAGCAAAATGGTGCCTGTTTTGAGAACACTTTACTTCATATGGAATCCACCGTTGAGGAATGCGTACAAAAGCCTGTATATGCTTAAGATTGTCACATTGAGTTCAAATGAATGACAGTGCACTTAGTGACATATAGATATGTGCCTTTCTGTGAGGCAGTCACTTGGGAAATCTTGCCTGATGGGCAATATTGATTGAATACCCGATGCGGGTACTTGGATGGTTAACTCTGAGTTTTTGGCACAGGTTACATACATAAGTTAATTCAAAGTTAACAAATTTACGTTGATAGCTCTATCCGTTATTATATACCTAAAGTTGAGTTTGAATATTTAATGGCACGTGTTAGCATGATTTATAGTTTGTAACCTGTGAGATATTTGATTTCTGGTAATATGTTATTACAAAGTTTGGTTGGTACAGGTGCATACATGATATGAATGTGTGTAACCCTGAAATTTCAATTTCTAGATTTGGGTTATGTTCATGTGTGTGGATGATAACACATGTTATGGAAGGTTTCATGTAGCTACATTTATGGGACATGTTGAATTATCGTGCGTGTATGATTTGGTTTCAAGTGCCTGTGTATATATGGGATCGAGGTGTATTGGCATCTAGAATCATGCATAATTATTCTCATGTACGTATGAAATTTTGGATGAATGCGAGTGCGTTAAGTGAATATATGAAAACACTTGCACATGAATGTTGAACACATGTATTTGGCAATTGGGCCCAGTGTTAGGAATAAATCACTATTTTTGGTTTTGTTATGGGATGCATCGATGGCCTAAATGGATCATCATCGGTCTGGAGAGCCGTGAGTTTTGTTTTCTTTCACATATGTTTTTTTACTGCATCACTTGAACCACATAAGATGGTTTGACACACTACTACACTGTTCTAGTTGATTATACGGGCTGGAGTTCCGTAAGGGTCCTCGCAAGGGAGGATGCGGGTTTTCACTTTACTTTTGCATATGGTGTTGCAAACTTAAAGAATTGACTTTAATAAAAATATAATAAGAACAGTGTAATACACATTCTGGGATATCTCATCTGGAGTATGAGAATCTTAGATATCCGGTCTTGGGGAGACTGTGATGATACAAAAACTCTGTGTGCTGTAATTTGGTCCCCTGAACCCGATATTGAGGTTCTTTCTCATGGCCACGGTTTTAGGAAGAGTCCACCACTTTACCCGGGAGTGGTGTGTTGGTCACAACTGTGAGTTTGTTTATGGTACCAAGGAAGTGACACTTGTGGGCGTGGGGTGTCCCTTGGGTTCCCGACATTAGATGTGAATGTCTAATGTTCCGAAGGTGATTCGGTCGAGGGCTAAGTTGGAACCCAGTAATAAAATACAAATTGTGTGTTAAGCTACCATGGGAACCTACTTGACCTCGGAGATTGTACCCATTTGGTGTATCCGCGGGCAACTGTAAATAAAAAGAGAAACTTAAAGCTGCGTGCATTTAATAGGGCATGCATATGGAAAGATGTAATTTAAATGAAAGATAATAAAAAGGAATCATGCATTGCACATAATCATGCATTTTTCTGTTATGCATTAGATCATGCATGTTTGAATCATCCTCTATATCATGACATGAGTTGGTGATAACATATGATTTACTTCTTGAAATCATGCTACAAGGTTTGGTTATTTAGTTCTTGATATATGGTGTTGCTTTACTGTTCTTGACTGGTGAGCATATATAAATGTTGGTAGGTATGGATATTTGAATGCTACAAATTTTATATCTGCACTCACTCAAATCATTGCGTGAAATCTTATCCATGTTCTTTGTCTCACCTGGTTTTTTTAGAAGTAGCTGTGCTCAGAATTTCGGTTCTGACACCCTACTTTGTTGGTTTTTCACAGGACATGGTGAACAGTGAGGCTGGACTGGCTACTGGGGATGGATGAGAGTCATACTTGCACTTGTTAGTTTTAGTAGGGGACAAAGCGACTCTATTTTTGCTTCTTTTAGTTCTGTTTAATTTCTGCAATTGTTACTTCACTTTTGAGTTGTGTATGAGACTCTTATTGGTTCATTAATAAAAGAGTTTTAGTTGGTTGATTATGGATGACAAATGTAAGTTCGTTTGTGGTGGTTGGACAACTAATGAAAATTGGAACTGTGAGGACCCTAGATCTCTGGGAAGGTTTCCGCATTGAAAAAAAAAATATTCCGCAATTTCAAAGGGTATGGATTGGGGTCGTTACAGAAGATCAAATTCCTTTGCACATCCTGTATCCTAATACACCTCTCTTCTCTCTTTCGCCCAAGGTATTTGGGTGTGTTTGTTTTGTGCACAGACTCAGACCTGACCGTGATAAATTAGCCACTAAGTGTATGTTTATAGGTTATCCAAAGAATCAAAAGGGGTATCGATGTTATGATCCGATTTTCCGTCAAGAGTATGTCAGTGCGGATGTATCTTTCTTGGAGTCTTCCATATTATTCCAGTACTGGTGCTCAGTTGTAAACTGATCAAGATGACTCATTTCCTCTTCCTGTTTCTCCTTTCCCTTTGGAATCAGTGCCCCATTACCGAATCCAACTCTACCTACCTCACGGTTTCACAATCCTCCCTTGGTGTGTGTGTAGAGCTCCACCTCCTCCAATGCCTCCATCCTCTTCTTCTCCTGAGGTAAGCGTTCCTGATAGCAATGACATTCATGTTGATGATAACAGGGCAATAGCTCTACGAAAGGGGACACGACAATGTACCTTATATCCTATGTCTCAGTTTGTGTCAGATGCCAGAATTGGTAATCAGATGAAAGCATTTATCTCAGCCTTATCTGTTGAAACTATTTCTCTGAGTTATCAAACGACCGTTCTCGATAGCATGTGGAAGCAGGCTATGCAAGATGAAATGGACGCTTTACTGTCTCAACAAACATGGGACCTTGTTGATCCCTCAGTGGGTGCGGACATTGTTGGATGCAAATGGGTATATACCATTAAGTACAACTTAGATGGTTCAATTGAAAGATACAAGGCCAGGTTAGTAGCAAAAGGTTATACTCAAACATGCCAACTAGATGTGAAAAATGCATTCCTATATGGGGATCTGTCTCAGACAGTATACATGCAACAACCTTCTGCGTTCGAGGTTGAGGGGGAGTGTCAGAAGGTGTGCAGATTAAGAAAGGCGATATATGGGCTGAAACAAAGTCCTTATGCATGGTTTTAAAAGTTGTTTGATGTGATGTCAAAGTTTGGTTTTAATAGGTCAGCGTCAGACCACACATTATTTATTAAGAAAACTAACTTAGGCCTAGTTGTTATGGTGGTATATGTGGATGACATCATCCTTACGGGAGATAACATGAAAGAGATTGCAGCTATAAAGGCTCATCTTCAAAAACAATTTTTTTACCAAAGACCTTGGTCTACTTAGATACTTTCTGGGCATAGAAGTGGCTAGGAGCAGTGAGGGAGTGGTTTTGTCTCAACGGAAGTATGTTCTTGATCTATTAAAAGAGACATGAATGTTAGGAGCTAAACCAACAAATATTCCCATGGATCACAAAGTTCATTTATTAGATGAGGGGTCAAAACCCATTGATAGCAGGAGTTATCGCTCGTTGGTAGGGAAGTTATTGTATGTGACTAGACGTGATATTGCTTTGGTTGTAAGCAAGGTTAGCCAATTCATGGACAAACCGACAGAGGTACACTGGAATGCTATAATGATGATACTCAGGTATTTAAAATCGTCCCCTGAAAAAGGGTTATTATTCAAGAAAGGGGGTACTTTGGAGGTAGTTGCTTACTCTGATGCTGATTATGCTGGGTCTGTAGAGGATAGAAAATCTACCACAAGATTCTGTGTATTTGTGGGAGGTAACTTAATTTCTTGGAGAAGTAAGAAGCAAACCATGGTTGCTAGGTCGAGTGCCGAATCTGAATATAGGGCTATGGCCCAAACTGCAGCTGAATTGATGTGGGTTCGAACTGTGTTGACTGATTTTTAAGTGAAGGTTCCATCTCCTATGGTGATGATATGTGATAACAAGGTGGCTACATATATAGCAAATAATTCAGTATTTCATGAGAGAACAAAACATATTGAATTTGACTGCCACTACATAAGATTTATGGTTCAAGCTGGACATATATCTACCAAGCATGTAATCTCTGAGGATCAAGTTGCAGATATTTTTACAAACCTCTTGCCAAGTCCAGTTTCTCAAAATGTTGCGGCAAGCTGAGCATGATTGATATTTATGCTTCAGCTTGAGGGGGAGTGTTAAGATAAGTCAACCTCTTATAGTTTTACTTAAGGTTGATTTTGGTATTCTCTAAATAATGAGGGACCCATATGTAATTTCTTTCTTATGACTGATCTCTATTTAAACAAGTAGCGATTAGACCTAAATGAAAAATTGAGACGTCTCTTTATCTCTTTTTCTTTCTCCACAACTTCTATAAACAACCCCTTCAAATACTCAACATTTTTATATTCCCCACATGCATCAACTGCTTTCAAGAATACTGGGCCACTAAGCGAAGAAGTATTGAAATTGATTAGTGGACGCCTTTGAATATCTGTCCACCCATTAGAAACAATGAAAACTCCATTTTTCTCACATGAATATTTTTTAATTTCTAGCAATCTCTCAACATTTGCCTTCTCTTCTGCAAGAAGTGTGGTTCGTAGTTTTTCTGAGCTCGGAGGTACATAGCCACTCAAATTACAATTTGCCAAAGAAGTAACTAAATCCTTCTAATAAGGATTTCTAGCTGCATTAAATGAGAGTGAACTAAAATAAAAATATCTCGCTACTTTTCTATCCATCTCCTCCCTTCTATATGTATTGAATGATGCTTGTATCGTTTCTCTTCCTCTATCTCCTACATTCACTTTTTTTTTTTGAGCATCTTCTTGGTGGCTTAAAAATAACACACTAATTGCATAAGAATCACTCACTGTCTTCTCCTTCTCATATTCTTCTTGTATTTTCTTGTATTGTTTTCGCATTGCCTTATCAACTCTTCTGCATCCTGAAATGCCATGTCCTAGTATCTTTAACAAATGAGCCTTAACTCTTGTGTAAGACCCAACAAAATCTCTTTCACAGAGCTTGCATCGAAATCTCTTATTTCCACGACCTCCTCCTTTAGTTTTTGCAAGCTGATCTACATGTACCCATAGTGGCTCTGTATCATCCCTCCCACTACAACTATCAGCAACATTAGCAGCAGAACTCACACGTGGGGATGAGGATGAAGCAAGTCCTTTCCCTTTATCCGTCATTTTTGTCCTGAAAACACAAAAAAAGTTATAACTTATATTAAAATCAATCAATTATGCACACAATCAAGATTTATCCATCATTTATAATATTGAGTGCAAAATTCTAAGTCTCCATTCATTAAGAAAAAAGAAACGACACCAATAAGTTTACTAAAAATATGTTTAAAAGAGTATAAACCCGAGACTTTTGTAGGTTTTTTATTATTTTTTTTTAAATCTCACCATACAGACGCGATCTACATGCTCAATTTTATGTGAACCTGTTCTCAGATTAGCTAATTACAACATATAGGCAGGATCTTTTAAAGCTTGAAAATCAACTGCTCAAAATTCTCGTAAATATTCAAGCATCCAAAAGTCATTTTTTTTGTCAAAAAATAGACAATCAGACAGTCGATTCCAAGCAAAAAAAAAAAAAACCATGCCAAATGCATCTACATTGAATTAAAAAAAAAAACATTGGAAGAACCTAGTTCACTCTCTCGAAAACATATTTCAAGTAAACCTATTCTAGAACACTTACTACAAATACGTTTACCTGAGTATGAACCAAGATTTTCATGTTTTTTTTTCTTAAATCTGACCATACAGATGCAATGTATGTGTTCGGTTTTACGGGGACCAGCTGCTGGATTGGTCGATTACATTGCACAAGCAAGATTTTATAAGGCTTAAAAATCAATGGCTCAAAATTCTCATAAATATTGAAGCATACAAAAGTCACATTTTTTGGTCAAAACTACACTATCCAAAACTAGATTCCTGACCAATGTCAACAGAATTAAGTAGTTCACACTACACTACAGTAAACATATAATCACTAAAATATATTACTGAAAATATGTCTGCCGGAGTAACGATAGAAAATATGTCTGTCGAGTGAGAGGGACAGAGAGAAGAGACAGTGAGAGAGCGAGAGCGAGTGAGAGTGAGAGAGACAGAGAGAAGAGAAGCAGTGAGAGTGAGAGAGAAGAGAGGGAGAGCGAGTACCTGAGGAGGAGGGGTCGGAAGGAGTCGTCGTCGGCATCAGGGTCGTCGTCGGCTTTAGGAGGAATACTCGGGTGCCCTAGTCCTCCTCCCCTCAGCCCTTTTCATCGGGCCTTTTTTTTGTCCAAAAATTGGACACAAATGACCTTGGGTGAGTTGACCGCACCCAGGGTCCAGTTGACCGCATCGGGTGCCACACCCGCACCCGCACCCGCACCGCATCGCGTCGCGTCGATGTGGGTGCGGCACCCGGTTGGCCGAGTCCTTGTGACATAGGTGTAACTCTAGATAGGAAGGAATGGAGAAACAACCCTTGTATACTCACTAGTATTTTGGTGAAAAATAGAAGTGATGTACCTTATTCCATATGAATTCAACAAGTTGTTGATGTCTGCATATTCTAATCCTCAAGGATGAACATAATCATGGTTTATCTTTCCTTTTCATGATGGATGAACTTTTTGATGTACCATTCTAATATGCGACCATGTTACTCGGATGCCATCAAAAGCATCTGAAAGTGTGGATTCAGTACAAATATAGAAGTAGAGTTCGTTTGTCATTTTAGGTGTTGGTGTTGCCTTATGCCCATTGAGGAAAATTTTCAGTTGAAGTGGCAGGTTATTCCAACTAGTTTTCAGTTACAAGCTGGGAAACTGGGATTTAGCATGATAGAATCCAACATCTCATTGGGTACACTTTAACATGATAATGAATCTTCTTTTCTAACTAAATCATGGCTTATTGCTTCTCAGAGGCAGTGATATATGATTATTCATTTAATTTAGAGTTGCAGCACCATTTTATTGTTGTACAACATGTGCTATGCACTTTGGTTGCTCTTTTCCTTAAGAAATAAATGAAGGAATAAATGCCTCTGCAGAGCTCTCTCAGATTGCGCTATCTTGTAATGTGGTAGCTTGTAGTGTTTTTTTAACATTGATCTTGTAGGGGAACCATTCTGGTCTCTTATCGTGCACAATGCAGGGGAAGTTGAAAAGTTTTTCAAGGAAACTGTTGAGAATAGGTAAACTTTTGCATAACTTCATCTGATTGTGTTTTGAAGTTGTCTGAAAGTTAAAAAGTTCTAATTTCTAATGCTTATGGTGTTCTGAAATTCTCAAGATCTTGGGTTCCAAGATTTGAGCGGTTCTGGTTGTGCAGGTCTTGATGTCTTTTCCTACAGAAATTCATGTTGAAGCTCTGTTATTGTAGTACATATTGAGAATACTGAAATTTGGGCCCATTGGTGTGGGAGGGACATGGAAACTATGATGAATTTTGGTCGTTCTTCATTATCTCCTGTTTCTATGTGAAGAATGCATAGATGGCAACAGTACCAAAAACCTCCACCTTCCCACACATCCCATTCTCCTTTTTATGAGGGAATGGAGACAGGCCAATGGCCATATGTTTGGGCGGGATATGGGTATTCAACATTTTGATGTTTCTCCAAAGCCAAGTTTTGGTTTTCATAAACTATTTAAACCCAAAGGGCCCTTAATTTTCATGAAAGTATATGTGCTCATCTGGTGCTCTTTCTTCAATCTGAAGTGAGTCTTTTATGATTAATAGATTCACTTCAACCTGCAGTGGAGTCTTTCCTTTCAATTATATCAGGCATTTGTTTTTTTCTTTTCTCATGCAGAGATGAAGGAATTCTGTTGAAAGATCTTGGTTCCAAATGGGAACCAAGTGATCGGAGTGGTAAATGGTTGAAGTTAAAACCTGAATACATTCATGCTGGTTCGGATTTAGATGTGTTGATCATAGGTTAGAGCGTTTGATGTCTTCTGCAGCATATTCTTCTCATTCTATATTTTATTAGGATAAATACACGGCTTGATTTCTTCGCTTGCTGTCAATAGGTGGGTACTTTGGCTCAGGACGTCGTGGTGGGGAGGTCTCTCTCTCTCTCTCTCCATTGTTTTGCTTGAGGCAATTGTACTTCATGTTTTTTTTTGCTCTTAATTCCAGGTTGGCCAGTTTTTAGTTGGTCTTGCAGAGTGTTCAACTCCTAGTAGCCACCCCACTCGGTATAGTGATTGTTTTGGTTGTTTTGTTGAATCATATTACGAATATCATAATTATCTCTAATGGCTGGTTCTTTGCTATTTTCATGTACTAAGGACACATCTAGCCCAGTAATAATGTATTTCATGCCTGTGGTGGGCTTCAATGATTTTGTTTTTGTCTTTGATATGAATGGTAGTGTTTTTTGGATTCAAACCTTTGAAATGGCTATTAAATGCTTCTCACAGGCAAGTCAATGCTTCTCACTGGCAAGTTGTCTGAGTATAATTATGGCGACTTTTTGTTAAGTTGTATATATATATATTATATATATATATATTATAGTTTTTATCTGTCACATAGGTGTGGGTGCGGATACCGGTGTGAATGTGGCGATGTGGCACTTTAAAAAACTTGGGTGCAGGAAGGGTATATATATATATATATATATTAACAGTTTTAAGTTAACACTACATGTATGTGTGTGCATTTATGTATTTATTTATATAATATAAATAAAACCGGACTTGGTTAGGGTCAACTGAATCTACTTTTATACAAAAATTGACCTCAGTGTGGTTGACTTCACCTGACAGCGGAAGTAGTGTCTAAGTGTCGTACCCGCATGGGTGCGGGTGTGGTGCCCTGTTAGAAGAGTCGGTGTTACATAGGTTTTTATAATGTTGTAATAGGAAATACCCATTAGGGGTATTTTAGTCTTTTGATAGTATTGTAACAGGTTGTGCCCATTAGGGCACAATAGTCTTTTGTATTTTTCTCTTATTTTTATATGTTGGTAATTTACCTTAGAGTTAATAGCATCTATGTAAAAGGTACACAAAGTCATTGGGACCTCCCCATCGGCTCTATTGTTAAGATATTGTACTTGGTATATATATATATATGAGTCACTAGAATATGAAAACTAATGTGTGAATTGCGATTTTCATGGATTTTTTGTTCTTTTCTCTTGAATCTAACCATACAGATGGGATCTACATACTTGGTTTTATAAGAACCCGCTCTTGAATCATCTGATTTTGATACATAAATGAGATTTTTTTAAGGCTTTAAAATTAATGGCTTATAATCTTCATAAATATTCAAGCAGTCAAAAATAACATTTTTTTCATCGAAAATACACTATCCAATGGTTGATTCCCAGCAAATTCACCATGCCAAGCACATCCACATGGTTGGATTTGCAAAAACACTATTGGAAATGCCCATATTTTTAGTTCTCATATTCTAGTCGTCATATTTCAGTTCTCGTATTCTAGTGACTCATGTATACATTATATATATACTCATTTATAATTGTAATAGGTAATACCCTCTAGGGGTATTTTGGTCTTTTCACCCTTATAATAGGATCCCCTCGTTGGGGGCAATACTGGTTTTTGTATTTTTGAATGTTTTGTCCTTTGTTATATTGTCAAGGGCATTATTGTCCGTGACAATATAACCGTTGGGGGCTCCCCAAGGGCTAGAATTCTGCCCAATGACTATAATGAGAGCTCGTCACTCCCTTGATGTGTATAAATATGGGACTATTATACACGGGACTATGGGTCCCTTGTAGTTCATGCATTTTGCGTGCATAATACATGCAATAATATTATTATTTTTCAAGTGTTGGTTTTGCCTTTAGGGGTATTTGGTGTTTGAACCATGGTTGCCAGTCGAGGAAACGGGAGCGAGAAGTGACACGGGAAGCAAAAGCGGGAAGCGAGGCACTTTCAAAGTTTTAGGAAGCGGGAAGGGTGGGACGACTTAAGAGCGAATCAGGAAGCGTCTCGGAAGCGACCTAGGAAGCGAACCGGAAGTGACCTAGGAAGCGAGGGGGAAGCGAAAAAGCGAAAAAAAAATGAAAAAATGGGGGAAGCGGGGGGAGCGAGGGGGAAGCACGCTTTCTTAAAAAAAAAGCACGCTTCCTAGCGTGTTTCGGGAGCGCGACGTTTCGCTCTTTGGGGAAGCGCGCTTCCCCAATTACCTAGGCATTTCCGGTAACTCTCGTTTGAACCCATATTGGGTTATCTTCTTGCCTCTTATGCATAAACCCTATTGGGTTGTGGTTTATGACATTGTTGTCATTTTATTACATGGTATCAAAGCTTTGGTGAATTGACTCTTGAAGACAAGTTGGTCGTGTGAACGTGAGCTCATGGATCGTGTAATCATGAGGCTTGTGGGTTTTTTTTAGAGCATTGTACCTCCCATCTTCCTTCCTGATGGAGCCTAAAGGGAAGGAATCAAATCCAACACTAAACGCACAACGATGTTCACATGCGAAAAAGGCCATTAGGAAAAAGACTATAGGCTGACCTTGGGACGTTAGTTCGGACACCCAAAAGACTTAAAAATGTTCACCAAACACATACAATCATGATAATAAATTAATCTAAAAGCCCCACAGAAAATTCAGATTTAAATAAAGAACTTGGGCTCGTTGAGGCGTTTCACTGAACACTTGGTGGGCACCTCAAAAACAGAATTTTGACAAGGCCTTTCCTATTTGTTTCAACACGAAAAATTCGTGAAAGTACATATAGATCAATTCCAAATAGGTATATGATCAATTTCACAAATTAAAAATCAGATTTCATTCAATTCATATCATACACATCACAAAGTATCAAATCCGAACAAAGTTTTCACTAAACTAATTTGCGAAACTGAAATTTAACACATCGTAAATGTATTTGATTCAATCCAAATCAAATTCAATCACTTCCAACACAACAACTCCGTTCATCGGAGCGTCTTCACGAGGTCATCAACGAGAGCACGATGGAGGTCCCCTCCAATCGGTTCTTCTCAAGGACGATTCCACAGAGGAGTCTTCAGATTTTCAGCGACAAAACAGGTAGGAAAATCCATAGAAGGGGCGTCCTTAAAAACTAAAGGTAAAGGGAGAAAGAGGAAGAGAGAGGGGGAGGAGAAGAGAGAGAGGGAGAGACGTTCCCAACGTCTCTCTTTCTCGAGTTTCATGCACCGCCCAAGGGCCCAATAGTAGGTCCTTGGGGGTCCAACTGGTAGGAGGCTTAAATGCGGATCCAAGCCAGCAGTTATGCTGGATCCAGACTCGCCCAGTTTGGATCCAACATGGTTTAAAAAAAAATTAAGCCAAAAAATTAAAAAATGATAAAAAAATGTAAAACTACCCGAAAACCCGCAACACCCTCCGATGTCCTAAACAAATCCTAATAGCCATTGAAAGTATCCTAATTAAGAAATAAAAATACAAAATACGTAAAATAAAACTAATTTATTCAAAATGGAGTTCCGAACTCATCACGCCTGACATGAGCGTGTCTTTCGCGTTCTGGTCCGATGATACATCTTTCCAGAACGTGTCTTTAATGTGTCCTCCTCGATATTGTCAGGATGCGCTTCATCACTTCCTCTCTCATGGGAATGGTAACAACGCTTCTTTTCTCTTGTGACATCACTATGGAAGAGTACCGAGAGAATGTTGTTACCATTCTCATGAGACTAAATGACTCCAACTATGTGATGTAGGCATCAATTGTCAAACATCAAATTTGGAGCAGATGTCTATGGGGTTTGGTAGATGGGACCAAGAAAGAGCCCAAACTCAAGCTTACAAAGATTGACAATGGTAAAGAAGTGCTCTTCCAAGGAGATGACATGAGCAAAGCCGTTGTCGAATATGAAAAAAAATGGAAGGAATGGAGGATGGGCCATTCCAAGATTATGGCATGTCTCATCAATAGTGTTGATATAAAAAAGTGTTCTACCTTAGCCAAATTTGATTTTGCAAGTGATGCTTGGAAGTATCTGCAAGATATGTATTCTTTAAAGGACGTCACTCATGTATGTAATCTTCAATATAAGGTTAGGATCATGACCCAAGGAGACATGAGCATAAGAGAATATTACAAAGCTCTATCTCTCATTTTGGATGAATTAAGTCTTTTAGAACCTAAATGACATTGTCCCATGGACATTAGAGCTTGGTGAAAAACAAATTATTATGGAACATTTTTATCAATTTGTAAATGGACTTAGACCCGAATTTGAGGGTACTAAGTCCGTACTTTTGCATAGAGGAGGTGTTCCCTCCATAATTGAAACATTAGAAGAACTAACTATCGAAGAAAATAGGTTGAAGAAACCCACATCCTCCAAAGATGAAGACTCGGTTCTTGCTATGTCAATATCCAAAAATCACACAAGAACTTACAAGCCTCCTCACTTTGGAAGAAGCTCGAATGACTATGAATACATGAAGAAAATAATTTTATTTTTGCAATGAGGTCAGGTCACATCAAGCCCTTTTGCTCAAAGAAGAGAAGAGAAGATAGAAGAGATGACAAGAAAGTGGCCTCTGTCGGGCCATCAGTTGAGAGAAGTGGTGTAGACGAAAGCTCCAAAAGTGTTGGCTCAATGTCACTATCACAACTCATAGAGGCACTACAACCACTACTAAAAAATCAAGCCTCTTCCCTCTCTGGTGCGGCCGTGTCCATATGCATTAATCTCGGTAAGACTTCATGGATTCTTGATTCTGGTATATCCTTCCATATGACTCCAAATGAGTCCATACTATCCGAATGTCATATTAACCCAAATGATTCTTATGTTTCAACCGCCGATGAAACTTCTTTGAAAATCAAAAGTTTTGGGATTTTGCAAAAACATCAAACCTTTTATGTACCAAATGTTAGAATAGAAAATTACCATAAGTCAACAATAATACCCTTGATGATGTGATTGGGTGTGATGGACCGTTTATCATGCAAAATAGATCCTTGGATAAAGGTGCCGAAAGATAAGTTCAAGTACGTTTGAGAATATTTGTATGATTGGGTGTGAGTGCAGCATCATGGAAACACATCAGAAAACCTTTTTTCTTAGTTTTTTCTGAAGGCCCTAGGGCCTGGTAACCTAACATTCATTTGGTCATTGTTGCTGATAAGATAGTTTGAATGTAGGCAGGTTCTCTTACATTTAATTTATGTACCTTTCTAATCTCCCAGTCCTTTCAGTTTAGGATTTTAAGATTTTCTTCAGTTCCTTTTAATATGTTTTTCTTCTGTTGGCCATGAGAATTAATTGCCTTGAAAGTTAAAAAAGAAAGGTGAAACCTGAGTGATAATGTGGCGACATAATTGCATTGTCTATTATACATGTGGATGTGTTTGTGTTTGTGACGTCAATAGCATGATAATGTCAGTAGGTATAAAATATTTTGACCGTTTGATTAATTGAAAGTCAGTTTCTTGGATCACAAGTGTTGCTTGGAATCCATGATCCTTTTGCCTGTCCAATATTCTGCTCTTCTGTTGATTTTGTTGGTCTAGAGAGATCGAATTGTGATTTTCCAGTGTTGTTGACGTTGTTTTGAAAATAATGTATCTGATTATCTGGTGAAATTTGTTTCACTGATTAATGTGCTATGTGATCAAATTTAAATTATTCTTTTAGTAGGTCTGGCATGTTATTGATGATACAACTCTCTCTCTCTCTCTCTATATATATATATATATATACCTATGCATGCATGTATGTATATATAGTGTGCAACACATATATGAGGCCATTTGGGTGACAGTCATATTGTCATTTAGAAAACAATCTTTTTGGAATATATCTTTATGAGATGCATCTTTTTAAGAGAAAACAGGGATGCTTAAAATGTACATGATTACTGTAACTGGATCATGGGGAACTCATGAAGAATGTCATAACGACTAATGAAATTAAATGCTTTGTTTTCTGCAAACTTTGTATGCCAATGCCATTAGAAAGCTTATCCTAATAATGATCTTGTTCAGTTAGCATTTCAATCACCAAATCAAGGGTGTTGTTGAAATCTTCTTTGCAGGTTCATCTCATTTTGCAGAGTTGGTTCTGGACTTTCAGATGATGAGCTTGACAGTCTCATATCAAAATTGAAGCCTTATTTCAGGTTCTACCTTTGAAACCCTTCCCAATGCATAACACAAAATTTGGACTGGTGGTAGTAGCATAGTTCACAGAAGAAATGGTGGAGATGCCTAGTTCCTAAGCTTCAGTTCTAGTATATGTTGGTGATTAATTGTGCACACAAAAAGGCAAACTTTTTTATTTGCTACTGATCAGAGAGGTTGGCAAATATTATGGTGTCATTGCCTTTCTCTCAATTGATTTTTTTTCCCGAAAAGAAGATATATACAAATGTTTATGTTTGAATAGCCATATTGGCCTCTTGAAAGTGCAACATATGGAGAGATACACACTTAAATGTACATACAGTTACTCTGCAAATTTTGTTCAAGGGCCTTTTGAGCCAACTGCAGGCTGTGAACGTGTAAAGATGATAAATCACCCTATTTTCTGGCGTGCCCAATGTTGAAACATGTAATAGGGGAATTATTTTCTTTTTCTTTATTTTTGAGAACACACTTGTCATCTTTCCCTTATAAATCTGTCTTTTTGTCTGATTCTTTCACTGTAACCCTAATAAAAGGGGCTGTGTATTTAAAGGTCATATACTTGATGAGATGCTGGTACACTGAGACCCCAATAGTTTTCAGAGGTCTCTTCTCATTTCTGTAGCTTCTTATTTCTGTAACAGTCTGCATTGAGATGGTTTCAGATCCTGGTTCGAGCCTGAGAAGGCTCTGAAATCGACTTAGAGGACTGTGCCACTGATCAGAGAAGGACAACACGCTAGGGTGTTGATGATGTCACCCATCTGGAACAACGACAACAACAACAACTACGCCTTCATCCCAAAATAATTGGGGTCGGCGATATGAACCAAAAAAGAAAATCATTATGGGTCTTCCACATGAATCCTTCTCCTCCAATCATTTCTATCCAATGCCATGTCCTCGGTGAGGTTCAAAGCATTCATATCCTTTCCTATCACCTCCATCCATGTCTTCATAGGCCTACCCCGACCTCTTTTAACTAATATATTTTCCCATTTCTCCATCCTTCTAACTGGAGCATCATTAGGCCTTCGCCGAATATGTCCAAACCACCGTAAACGATTCTCTCTCATTTTATTTTCAATGGGTGCAACGCCTACCTTCTTACGTATCTCCTCGTTCCGAATCTTATCTTTTATTGTATTTCCACACATCCATCTCAGCATACGCATCTCGGCTACACTCATTTTTTGAATATGATGTCTCTTGGCAGCCCAACATTCTGTACCATATAGTAAAGCAGGTTTAATAGTCGTCCTATAAAACTTTCCCTTCAACCGCAATGGCATTCTACGATCGCACAACACTCCAGTTGCACGTTTCCATTTCATCCACCCAACCTTTATCCTATGATTTACATCTCCATCAATTTCTCCATACTTTTGAATGATAGATCCCAAATATTTAAAAGAATCATCCACCGGTATTTCTTGCTCACCAAGCTTCACTATACTCCCATCACTACTTCGTTGCTTACTAGACCGACATTCCATGTATTCTGTCTTACTCTTACTCAACTTAAAACCTCTTGCTTCCAATGTCTGTCTCCATAATTCTAACTTAGCATTAACCCCAGCTCTAGACTCATCAATCAAAACAATATCATCAACAAACAACATACACCACGACACATTTTCTTGAATTGATCTCGTAAGCTCATCCATCACTATAACAAATAGAAAAGGGCTTAAAGCAGATCCTTGATGTAACCGAACCGTTATAGAAAAATTGGTTATCACCCCTCCACAAGTGCGAACATTGGTTACTACTCCTTCATACATATCTTTAATTATTCTAATGTACTTGAGAGAAACACCTTTCTTCATCATTGTCCACCAGAGAACGTCCTTAGGTACTCTATCGTATGCCTTCTCCAAATCAATAAAAACCATATGCAAATCTTTATTCCTCTCTCTATTTCTCTCCATAAGTTGTCTAAGAAGATGTTTAGCTTCCATAGTTAGGCATAAAACCAAATTGATTCTCCGATATCATGACAACCTTCCTCAACCTAGACTCAATCACCCTCTCCCAAAGTTTCATAGTATGACAATGAGTTTTATACCATGATAGTTTGTGCAATCTTGTATATCACCCTTATTCTTATATAGAGGCACCAAAATACTCTTCCTCCACTCATTAGGCATCCTTTTTGTCCGCCAAATCTTGTTAAAAAGATTTGTCAACCATTCTAAACCTTTCTCTCCCAAGCATTTCCAAGCCTCGATAGGTATACCATCTGGGCCAACTGCCCTTCTTGATTTCATTTTCTTCAAAGCTTCTGCAATTTCTTTCTTTTGAATCTTGCGCATGAAGTCACGATTCATCTCATGAAAAGGAATGGAGAAGTCTCCAAGATCCTGAGCATGACTTTCATTAAATAGCTTATCAAAATAATCTTTCCATCTCTCCTTAATCTCCTCATCTTTGACTAAAACCCTTTGCGTTTCATCTTTGATACATCTAACCATACCCAGATCCCTCGATTTCCTATCTCTCATCTTTGCACGCCTATAAATATCCTTCTCGCCCTCTTTGGTATCCAACTTGTCATAAATCTCCTTATATACCTTATCCCTCGCGTTCCAAACTACTTTTTTAGCTTCCTTCTTTGCTATCATATACTTCTCCAAATTCTCATTATCACGACTCTTAGATTTCTATAACACTCTCTTTTAACTTTAATAGCTAATTTGACATCCTCGTTCCACCACGATGTATCCTTACCTAGCTGTGCACCGCCTTTAGACTCACCCAATACCTCCTTAGCCACCTTTCTCATGCCACCCGCTATCTTATTCCACATTGATTCTGAATCCTCCTCGAGACACCAATCAGCTTCCTTAACTACCTGCTCTACAAACATTCCTTGTTTAGCTCCTTTCAGTGCCCACCACTTAATTCTAGGTTCTATTCTATGTCTATCTCTTTTGCGGCATTGTCTAATTGTAAGATCTAAGATTAAGACTCTATGTTGTGTAGCTACACTTTCTCCCGGTATAACCTTACAATCGATGCAACAACCCCTATCTCTCTTTCTAAGTAGGAAAAAATCTATCTGACTCGTATTAACCCCACTTTTAAATGTTACTAGGTGGGACTCCCTCTTCCTAAACCAAGTGTTTGCTAAGATCATATCATAGGACAAACCAAAATCTAAAATCATTTCTCCACTTTCGTTTCGTTCTCCTATACCATAGCCTCCATGGATACTCTCAAATCCATCCCTACTAATGCCTACATGCCCATTAAGGTCACCGCCGATGAAAAGCCTTTCTCCGTAAGATATCCCTTGAACTACTCCATCTAAATCTTCCCAAAATTGACGCTTAATGGAATCATCTAAACCTACTTGATGCGCATAAACACTAATAATATTAATAATATCCGTACCTAATACTAGTTTAATAAGTAAAATCCTATCACCCTTCCTACGGACCTCAACTATATTATCTATAAACTCACGACTCATAACAATCCCTACTCCATTCCTATTCCTATTTATTCCTGTATACCAAATCTTATATCCCCAAGGTTCTATCACTTTTGCTTTCTCACCTACCCATTTGGTCTCTTGTAGACATAAAATATCAATCTTTCTCCTACACATAACATCTACTAACTCTACCAACTTACCAGTTAAGACCCTATGTTCCAAGAGTCTAACCTAATTTTATGGTCTTGGACTAACTTCTTTACCCCCACCCGTCCAACAAAGTGAGGGAACCCTTGCCTATTTGACACCACACCCGGGCACCGGTGTGATGCGTCGCTTCCGGGCGACGACCTAGCAACCCTTGCCCATTTATCACTGCTTCCGGGCCTATAGAGTACAACACGTCGCTCAGTAGGGAACGCCCCAACGAAATTCTCATATTGGTTCATATTCATAAGGTATGACTAAGTTTTTTATGCTGGCTGTCACAGGCCTACCGCAACCCTCCTCCTTTATCCGGGCTTGGGACCGACAGTGTATAACTAAACAGTTATACATAGGTGGAGTTTCACCCATCTGGAACAACTGGAAATTTCTTAGTTATTTAATTTTCCAGTCTTTCGTTCTTGTTTGTTCTGTGTTTCTGTTTCTTTGTTTAATTTGCATTGTTTATGATGTTTTTTATTTCATGTAAGTAGCCTTGCTTTTAATTTATCTCTATGAAGCATGAACTAATTGTATTATTGTATGGGGGTAAAATTGTGATGACCAAGAAAGTTCTCTTGTTTTCTACCACGAGTTGTAACGACCTCAACTTATCCTTGTAAAAAGTAGATTTTTTTTTAAAAACAATTGCAGAAACAAAACTCAAGGATCCGGGGTCTCACAGATTTAACATGTACCAAACCGAATCAACGAAGAATAATCATTTGAATAAATGTCATATAAGCAGAAATAATGAAATAGTCTGTCATAAGCCCATTGAAAAGTAGATTTTTTGTAAAACAATTGCGGAAACCATACCCAGAGATCCGGGGCCTTACAGAAATAATCACAGTCCACACCAGAAGGGATATTACATTAACCATCAACCAACTAAAATAACTTTATTCATCAATAATTAGAGTTTGAGAATATTATTCAAATAAATATTAATAAAAAATTGGGCCACACTGTTCCAAAGTAAAACGTCAAAACAGTCGCGCAGTTCTGGTAGACTCCCTATAACAGTTGGTCTTATCACTGGGTTTCAAAGGCTGTGAAAAACATAAAGAATACGGGGTCAGAATCATAGATCCTGCGTACAAATTCCTCTAATAATTCAAATAGATAAGAAAAGTATAAATCATGGTTTTAAAACTCGCCGAGTCAACTCGGTGACTCGGCTCGGCTCGGCCCTCCAGCGAGTCAACCCAGCAGGGTAAACTCGGCTTGCCTTGACTCGGCCTTGACTCGGCCATGACTCGGTCTGACTCGACCGAGTTTTGGGATATTTGAATTTTGATTTTTTGGGTATTTCAAAATAACAGTTTAATAATAAATAATAAATTACAAGACAAACCAGTTCAAAGATACAATAATCTATCAATCTTTATGTGTTGATTAAACATATTGGCAAAAAAAATGATTCAAAGATCTAGCAAAAAAGTGAATCATACACGTATCGATGCTTGTACTTCATGTTCTGGTGTTGGGTGCCTTTGAGTGTTGTTTTATGAACACATATCATATCCTTCATTGTATATAAAAATACATTTTTGTACAAAATCTGTATCACACCTGTGCATAACAATCTGTACCCTGTCATCCTTATTTTTTAACAGAAACACCCATATCATACCAGTTGTGCTGATCTTGTACAATATGCTTGTACATGTATCCATGTGATAGCATTTCCCTTGGTCATAATTGGAATTTCTTCTGGTGATTCATTCTCTTATTGTTGTTTTACCTTGTTGCAACTAATTCAATCTGGCTTTTTATGCAAGATGATGTGTTGCTGTTCTCAATGAGGCGAGATCACTAGAAAGGATCAAAGGAAAGCTAACAAAAGATGGGGTGTCTTCTGGAGAAGTTTAGCTGAAATTCCTAAACCATTCTATTTAGAAACTTGAGTTTAAGTATGTTTCTAGACTCAGTTACATGGGGCCTTCATTGAATACCAAAGACATGCTTGTTATGAAGAAGTTTCTTCATGTAACTTGATCTTTCCATGTGACCTTGTTATGAAGAAGTTTGTACTTTTTCTACTCTGAACTTGCAATTTTTTATTGTCAACTCTTTAGACTATATGTTTACTGGAAAACATGGTTTGAGACAAATTATATATTGTTTTTCTTTTAAAATCAAAAGTTAACAAAACCCGGTCCGAGTCACCGAGTTGACCCGTCGAGTCACGAGTCAATAAAGAACGAGTCGAGTTCCGAGTCACGGGTTTTAAAACCTTGGTATAAATCAAATTTAACTAACTTTTTTAGAGGAACACAACTACAACCATTTGATAATCCAATTAACCATTCATGCATTTAAGAACAATTATCATGCAACAACTAATATATCACGTATAAAGAACAAATAATAATGCATGAACTATTGCAGAACAGTTAATATGCATGAGTAACTTATTAAGTTATTATCAAAATTTTCTTTTATATGCATGCTTCTATTAAATGCACACAATTTTAGTTTCACTTTTCATTAAAATCCGCAGATACTCAAAACAAGCACAACAGTTCTCGAAGTTCAAGATAGGTTCCCAGTTATAGCTTAACACACAATTTGTATTTTATTACCGAGTTTCACACTTGTTTCTCGACCGATATCAGGAATAACACCATCAATCAGAACATTAGAAATTAACATCTAATATCAGGATACTAGAGAAATCAACATCCACTAATGCTACTTTCTTGGTATACCAATAACAACAACTGTGTCTACACACCACCCTCAGGGAAAGTGACAAAGACTGCCTAAAATCGTGGCCGGGAGGTGAACCACTATATCGGGTTCAGGGGCACAATCACACACAAAATTTTAGTATCTTCACAGTTACCAAAAAACCGCCATCCAGGATTTCCACACTGTGGAAGGGACATGTAGGAAGAAACGTTAATTACATGTTTACACAATATTCGTTTTGCAAATCAACATGCAAAACACAACACGGGACCTCAACTCATTATAATATTTAACAGTGTAATTAGTTTGGAAAACTAATGATTTTTTATGAATTTTTTGCAATGCATTCAATAACCATTTAGAGCAACACCCGCTCGTCACCCACATGGCCCACAATGGTTCACATTAGACTACTAATGCATTTTTATGCAAAAACTACAATGAGCATGCCACTTATGTAATCATTCAACATGCTCTCAAATGCACATTCGTACACACAAAATAAGAATGTATATGAATAACAAATTTCATATGTATATGAACATTCATGTTTTATCTTATACATGTCATTCAAGAATGCACATTACTATATTGATGTAACATAAGAAACTTCAAAATTCAAGTGTTCATAATAGACACATCTATTCCATTATTGTGTTAAATTGCATGATCATAAATACAACCATTACTTTTGTCAAAATCGGGCAGCTCGGTTATAACACATAGCTACCGAGCCCGGAGCTATGCTGCCCACACACGGGACAACACTGGTGGTCACATGAAAATATTTCCAGCAATTACATGAAAGCATGCCTAATAACCATATGAAAACATGCATAACAGTCCGGTCATAAAAATGCTAAAAATGCATAATCTGGACATGGGCAAACCATGGTTGCCAGTTGAGGAAGAGGGAGCGGGAAGCAAAAGCGGGAAGCGAGGCACTTTCAAAATTTTAGGAAGTGGGAAGCATAGGATGACTTAGGAGCGAATCAGGAATTGTCTCGGAAGCAACCTAGGAAGCGAACCGGAAGCGACCTAGGAAGCGAGGGGAAGCGAAAAAAGAGAAAAATAAAAATACAAATACAAAAAAAAAATTGAAAAAATAGAAGCAAGGGGGAAGTGCGCTTCCCCCCAAAAAATGGTGCTTCCCCATGCGTTTCGGAAGCGTGATGTTTCGCGCTTTCGAAGCACGCTTCCCCACTTACCTAGGCGTTTCCGGTAACTCTGAGGCAAACACACGAATCTGAGTATTAAACATGTATGAATCTAAACATTCAACATGTATAAATTCTGAACCTTTAGCATGTGTCAATCTGGACATAAACATGAGCATTTATCATATGTAAATTTAGACATAAACGTGAGCATTTAACATGCTTACACATGAATATGTAAGTCTGAATATCTAACATGTAAAAATCAGCTCTTTGAATATGTATAAACCTAAGAAATTAACATGTAAAAGTTTGTACATTAACATGTATAACCTAAGCATTTGGCGTGTAAAAATCTGCGCGTTAACGTGTATAAACTTAAGCCTTTGACATGTGATTATATATATATATATATATATATATATATATATATATATATATATATATATATATATTTCAGTTTGAGTCCACCCTTAGCTGACTGCTGTCGGCTGGGGTGTGACACACGAGTTCTGTTTCAATGTCCGTTACAATCAGCACGACATTCTTTTTTTTTTAAAATCCACGCTGTTATGGGTGAATCGGCCTGACAGGCCTGGTTTGGATCAGACCTAATCCAAACCAGCCCGTCGCGGGTTATGCTTAACCCTGATTGAACCCCACCCACACACACACACACACATATATATATATATATATATATATATATATATATATATATATATATATATATATATATATATATATATATATATGTGTGTGTGTGTGTGTGTGTGTGTGTGTGTGTGTGTGTGTGATGCTGCAGCAGACTCGGTTTGGGTCAAATCTGGCCCAAACCGCGACTGCATCCCACCTTAACCGAATATCATATAGATATATATCTATGTATATATACATGTGTTCTGACACACATAAATATATATATTATTTTATTTTTAAAGCCAACCACACAAACAAATCCTATTCATTACTTCAATCATGAACACACGAAATTTAAAATTTTTGTTCTAGCAGGTTAGTCTGATCTGATTTTTTTTATTAACATAGGAACACACAAATCAGATTGGCTGATTTAATCCTGAAGATATGCCAATTTAATTTGCTGTTTTAGCATGCCATTCAAACATCTGAGTTGGTGTTTTAACATGAAACATGCAAATAAGATTTACTGTTTAAACATGAAAACATGCAAATAATGAAAGCATGCGAAAATATAACTATAGCCGAGAAACATACACAATGTAACACGCAGATTATTTTTCGTATGAAAACTAAAAATCACGGAATCGGAAATCGTGCTCATGCCAACCGGCATTCAGTGGCAGATCTACAACCTATATATATATATATATATATATATATATATTTTGGTACTCCAGTTCAGATTTTCTCATTTTTTTCTTTACTTCTATATATTTTTTTTCACCAAAAACATTGCATAAACCTAATCTATGCTTTTTCTCCTCATTCGAATTAAGAGAAGAGCCCATACCTTAGTTGAAATTAGAAAAAGATTGAAGAAATTGTCGGATGACCAGATAAGGAAATTGATCTTCTCCTTTTCTTTTCTCTCTCCTTTCTCTCTCTCTCTCCCTCTTCTTCTCTCTCTCTTTTCTTTCTTTCTCTCTTTTCCTCTTTCTTGCTCACAAATTTTTTTTTTTTGAATTTTTTATAGAGGTTGGCTCCTCTAGAGGGTGACACCCCTCTAAAGTCCAAATCTGGTTTGGAGATAGAGTTCTACCAGCGTAGAACTCTATCCCTAACCTCTTTTCTACTTTTTCAACAAATTAGAATTTTTATTATTTTTACTTTTTACTTTTTCTAACTATACCTGGGCTCTTCTAGAGGGTGACACCCCCTCTAGAATCCCTTTTCTGGGTAGAGTTCCACAAATGTAGAACTCTGCCATATCAGAAATAAAATTTCAGAATTAATTACTATTTAATATTTAAATAATTATTTATTAAATGAAAAATATCCAGAAAGTTTCAGAGGGTGTCTTATCCCTTTGGGAGTCTTCTTAACTTTAAAATTCTTTAATTTAAACCTGTATTTTAAATTTAAAACTTTAATTTCGTTGGATCTGGATTTTGGATCTCGATCTAGATCCAAGATCCAAATCTATATCCAAAATCCATAATGATCTTAAGTTAGATCAGATCCTAATTAATATGGGTCTTGGACTGAGTCCAAATCTATATTAACTTGGATCATATGGATTGGATCCAGTTTGATCCAATCCAGAATCGGTCTCATCGAGGCAGGCCTTTTTTGAAAAAATGCGATTTTCGGGCCAATCGTAACTCGAATTTAGAAAAATCAAATATCGTTGAACTCAGAATTTTGAGGCGCATCTATCGATATATAATTCAAATTTCGCCCCAGAATTTCTCCTGAATTTAACCTTAATTTCGCTTGATTTTAAATGTTGAAAATAAAAGTTTTTATCACCTTTTAATTGGCTCGTTTAGGTCTTGGCGATGAGACCTGAGCCAAGCCCAGACGCAAATATCATAAATTAACATCGAGTGTTTTACCGATGTTTCTACAACACTTAGCCAAATTTTTAGAATTTCTAAGTCTAGCGTAATATAAAAATACACGATATTACATAAAGGGCCACTGTCAAGAACCTAGAACATGTCACGCAAAGCTTGCAGTCTCCATATAGCAAGTCATCCCATCACTGTCTACTCGGTCCTGTGAAACAATTTTGAAAACAGTTAAGAGCCAAAGTCCTTTGAACGAATTCCTCTAGAAATTCAAACAGTAAAAAAATAGTATAATCCAAAATTCATGCATAATTTCAGGGGAATATCGTAACAATAATTTTCATAATCAACTTACCATTCAAGCATTTAAACAAATATCATGCAATGACAATTATCATGCGAAACATAATAAGCATGAATGCATAAACTAATGCAGAACAATAAAGATGCATGAATAACTTATTAAGTTATTTATCAGAGTTGCTTCTGCATGCATGTCCCTATTAAATGCACACAATTTTAATTTTCACATTTCCTTAAATCCACATATATTCCAAATGAGCACAAGTTCTCGAAGTTCAAGTTAGGTTCCTAGTTGTAACTTAACACACAATTTGTATTTATTATTGGGTTTCACACTTGTTCCTCGATCGATATCAGGAATTAGCACCATCCATCGAAACATTAGAAACCAACATCTAATGCCGCGATATCAGAGAAATCAGCATCCACTGACGCCACTTTCATGATATACCAATAACTACAGTTGAGTCAACACCACCACCCCTAGACAAAGTGATTGAATCTCCCTAAAATCGTGGTCGGGAGGTGAACCACCATATCGGGTTCAGGGGCACAATCACATACAGCGTTTTAGTATCCTCACGGTTTTCCCAAAACCGTCATCTAAGATTCTCAAATTATGAAAGGGACATCAAAGAAGAGATTAATTACACTCTTCGGTCTCTTTTACTTTTTTAAACAATTTTAGGTTCTTTACACAAGAACCGTTTTACAAATCAACACGCAAAACCCATTTCGAGCCCTAGCCTGCATAATTTAACAATGCAATTAATTTTGAAAAACTAATAATTTTCAGAAATAAATTTTGCAATACATAAATAAAAACAACATTGGAGCAACACCTGCTCCTGGCCCACACGACCGTAGTGGTTCACATCTGACTATCAAAGCATCTCAAAGTGATTTATGTATCTTTTGCAAAATTTTCAGTGAACATGCAACACACTTGTTTCAAAACATATCTACAATGCACATTCAATCATACAACATGAATGCACATAAAGCCAATTGCATACGCATGCAAACTTATGCTTGCAACACATATTATCATGATCAATTCTATGCATAAACACACCCAAACATGCACATGATCATATTTATGCAAACATCAAAATAAATTCAGAATTTTCATGCGAATGATATGCACAATTGCAATATAGTATTTGAATACATAAACATGCATAGTCAAACCACATCCGATATGTGTCCCTGCAGTCCATATGATTGCAGATCCCAACATAGCTACACTGTTCAGAAAAGTAACATACAATACACTGCCAATTTGTTCAATTTGCAAATGTTCAAACCTGCACAACAGTATGACCAGATTGCATATGTTCAACCGATTGACAATCTGATCAAATTGCCCAAACTCAAATCGTGACCAATTTGATCAGAATCCATGTGCCGCAAACCATGACAATCTGATCAGATTGCACAAGATCCGAGAAGGGGCAAATCTGGTCCAAATTTATCTAGACCAAGTACCAACCGGCTGGCTAGACTTATGCTGTTGCACAACAGCATGCTGTTGACAATATGTTGTCGGCAGCATGTTGCTGCTGCAGAAACACTTGCTGTGGACAACAGATCAATGTTGCACAAAAATATGCAGCACTATACTGCCCAACAATAGTCCACATTTGTAACAAAAAATATCAGATTTGCAGACAACGAAAGATGTATATAATTTTCATCAGATGACAACCCTCATAAAAACATATGTACAACATATTTTTTAGCATTTATTACAGCCCATATGGCAGCATCGAGAATAGTTTGACGTCAGTCAACATGATAGCATAAAAAAACAGTTCCGACATAGTGCTGACATAAGTCATCACAACGTCAAAACTATTTTGATGCCAATCCACATGACAACATCAAACAATTATGATATCAAACATAACATTATTAAAAGAGGGCATAGACAGCCTACTAACAACCCTCACAGAAGTCGGGTTTATGTAATTAGTCAACAGTAACATGTTTATGAAATCAGTTCTAACGACAGTCATAAATAGACCATACCAACTGAATAAGCTTGAGCTAGAAATCGGCAGGCAATATATATATATATATATATATATATATATATATATTCAGCAAGGAACAACTACATGCAAAAATAAACATGTTTACATATATCTATATTTTCTTGGAACATGAGTGATAAAAACCAGCTTATGCCAAAATCGGCAGGGCCAAAATTTTATATATATATATATATATATATATATATATATTCATATTCAACACTATGTCACACGAACTCTTCTGACAGGGCACCGTACCCGCACCAAGGCGGGTGCGACACTTGGACACAACTTCCTTTATGTTAAGTGAAGTCAACCACACAGAGGTCCATTTCTATCCAAAAGTAGATTCAGTTAACCCAAATCAAGTCCATTTTTATCTATATTATATATATATAAATACATAAATGCACACAAATACACACAGTGTTAACTTAAAACTGTTAAAATTTTATATATATATATATATATATATATATATATATATATATATATATATATATATATATATATATATATATATATATATATATATATATATATATATATATATATATATATATATATATATATATATATCCTTCCCGCACGGCCACACTCACGTTTTTTAAAGTGCCGCATGCCGCATCCGCATCTGCATCCGCACCAGCACCTATGTGACATAGATTCAACATAAAAAAACAAGGATTAGATGCAAAAATCGACATGTATGCAAATTCAAGAATAACTTGATGTTAAACGCATGTTTAAACATGAAAATCATTGGTATGGTTACATCAACCAAGAATATACAAAATCGCGAATCAAGACATAGGTTTAAACATGTTTTTGGAATCATATTTTATTTGCCCATCTAAAATTTCACATGAATTAGATTTAAAACTGTTTCTTCCTGTTCGAATATAGAGAGGAACACGTACCTTAGTTTAGAAGTGGAAAAGACCAAAAAAATCTTTGGGTGATCAGCGAGAGATGGATTTCCTCCTTCCTCTTCTTCTCTTTTTTTACCTTCTTTCTTTCCTTTTTTTTTCTCTCTCTCTCATGAGTGGGGCTCTTTCTCTCTAGAATATGATTCTAGAGAGAGGGAGAGTCCAGCCTCCCTTTTATACATGGTGTCTCTTTTTATCTTCTCCTTTTTTTTTATTTAACTAATCTCTAACTAACTCCTTATCTAGAGGGGACGTCCCCTCTAGATAACTCTCTAATAGAGAGTAGAGTTCTATCAAAGGTAGAACTCTACCTCTCAAAATACTTTTTTTATTAATTAATTATTTTATTAATCATTTTTATTTTATAATTATATATATATATATATATATATATATATATATATATATATATATATGTTCCAGAGGGTGTCGTCTCCCCTTTGGAAGTCTCCCTAGAGTAGAGTTCTACTCCAGGTAGGACTATCATTCTAAATTAACTTTTAAATTGATCATATTTGGATTTCAGATCCAGATTAAAGATCCAAATTCTAATCCAAAATTTATATGGATCCAACCTGGACCAGATTCTAGTTAATATGGGTCCTGAATTGGGTTCAGATCCATATCAACTTGAGTCAAACAGATCGGATCTAGTATAATCCAATCTAGAAAAAGATAAAAGTAGAGGCGAGTTATTTTTGAAAAACACGATTTTTGGGCCAACCGTAACCCGATTTCAGAATAACAAAGCACCAACGTTCTCAGAATTACGAGACACATCTAACGGTATACTTACCTGATTTCCGCCTCTGAATTTTGTCTGAATTTAACCTGAATTTTGCTCGATTTTCGCTTGATTTTAAAGGTTAAAAAATGATTTTTTTTACAAATATTAATCATCTTATTTTGGTCTTGTCAATGGGCCCTGAGTTACGCCCTAACCCAGCTAATGTCACCTATTTTAAAGGTATTTTCCATGATTTTTATCACATTCATTAAAATACGTAGTCAAAATTTCATAGTTTTTGAAATTAAAAACCATGAAAAAACACACGATATTACACGAGTAGCTGTATTCACACACACATGCACATGCAGATACACACATATATATTTGTTTATTGACATTGTCAAGAATGCTGTTTTGTGTTGGCGGTCCGTTTTCACTCCCGTTCCTTAACCCCTTATATACAAGTCATATTGGAAACTTCATAAAAATGGTTGTATCCCCGTATCCTCAGCCGTATCCATGTGACATAGCAGCTGAGTTTGGTGGAATATGATGGTTTTGGAGGTTGTTTGTAAATGAGTATGTTATTATTGACAGTTCCTCGTTGTTTGTTTATTTGTTTTAAGTGTTCCTTATGCCCTAGTGTAATAGTGTAACTTCATCTCTATGTCATGTATGTACATACAGTTGACTAATTTTAACTTTGCTTTCAGGAGAAATGAAAATTCAAAAAAGGTTCCAAACTTCTATGTAGTGACAAACCATTCGAAGGAGAGACCAGACGTTTGGATTGACAATCCTGAAAAGTCAGATCTGTGGTTCTGGTGTTTAGAAGTACCTAAAACTTTTCTTTTCTGCTTATTGATTGTTGTTCATGATTACAGGTCAATTATACTTTCTATAAATAGTGACATTCGAACTATCAAGTCAGAGGTGCGCTTCATTCTCTACTTCAAATGTCAACACAAATGTTGTTCCTCTTGGTTGTTTCATAGCTGGTTCTTCAGTTAAACTGGGTACGAACTGTAGGTATTTGCTGCACCATACAGTTTGAGGTTCCCTCGTATCCAAAAGGTGCGATATGACAAGCCATGGTATGAATGCCTTGATGTGCAATGTAAGTACAACTATCTGGTTGGTACTTTGTTCATTTTAGTTTCCATGTCTGGTGCTGAATTTCTTGTGCTGTTACTATAGCCATATGTGACAACCACTTTTGGATATCATGATGTTTCTTCAATATGATGCCCAGTGGGACCATTAATTATATGGAAGGGCAGACATTGTTGATGATGATAATGCACACTGACACAGAATGCCTTGTGACACGTCTTCCTGTTATTTGTTCTCATCTTTTGGTTGACTAGTTCTTTTTCTTGTCTCCTTCTACATGCGCACATGTATGTAGGCTCCACCTCTCTCTCTCTATATATATATGACCACTAATTTGGCCTAAATTATGTGGAGGAATCTAAAGAAGGAATTTTGCCTTCTTTCAGCAAGATTCTGGCATTTTGCCCACTATGGCACTATGTGATTGCCTGTCACCCTTTTGGATTTCCAGATATTCGAATGAACTTGGAGACAGATTGAGGGGAATAAGAGACAGAGAGGGTTAAGATGTGGAAAGTGTTGGAGAGGTCAGGTGGAGGGAACCGTATAAACCATTTGATCTACCATTGCATGATCAAGCAGTTAAAATGGGGTCATAAGTTGAACCTTCTCACCTTCCCTGTATCTCCATTTGTGTATATGTGCACTTGCATGTGGTGCGTGTGTGAGTCTACGTGCGCGCGTGTCTGCATGCCTGTGCATGTGCATGCATGTGTATGCGTGTGCGCCTGTGCATGTGCATGCTTGCGTTGTGTAAAAAGTGATTTCAAAATAATCCATGTACTTAATATTCAAATTCATAGGCACCACAAGATCCAACATGAAATGCTAAAATCTTGAAACCATGTCAAGAGAAGATCAGGTAGTCAAGGTTTTGCCAATATGCAAGTCCTAACATATAATTACAGTCTAAACATAATTGCTAATTTGACATGTCATAATTAACAGTCAAACACCAATTAAATGCCATGAAGAGTAGGAAGTTGTGACATAAAAGAGGGCACCGAGGGAAAGGGGATGCTGCTTATGGAGCAATTAAAAAAATTAAACTTTTCCTAAAAGCCAAGGTTTGTTTTCAGTTCTCATCTTCTTTTCCAAACCCAGTGTAGGTGTGAGGATCTAAACAACGACTAAAGATATTTATCATTAATAAACAGGTGAGACAAGGAAAATGGATCATTATATGCTTCCTTAGGCTTATCATTGTCTTATCATTGTTTAGTTGATAAATTTTGTGATCTAATTCAACTAATAAGTCCTAGATTACGATGCTTGACCTAAATCTTCTTCTATTTCCATAGTTTTGGCTTGATGAGCTTTATTTTTGCATTCATTCCTATCTAACGATGTAGCTTGAGATTTCCCACCGTTTTTTATATCCTACTTCTCCCTCCAAATATTGATTGGAATATCCTCTTCTTCTAGCACCTTTAGCATGTGGCTTGCCATGTTTTCATACTGGTATTGCTTCATGTTTAGTTATCATATGAAATTACCTCAGACTTTTCCTTAATGATTTTGTTCTACCACTATGTAGACTCTGTCCAGTGTATGGGTTCATGCTTCACATGTGAAATCCATAACATTTAGAATCATGTAGCATTGTTGCATACACTTTCTTCAGTTATAGAAGCATCCACTAGCACATGATGCATGCATCACCAGTTTGTCTCCACTTCGCTTCATCGATCCAGCGTTAGGCCTACTAGTAGTGTATCTTCAAATACACTGATGTTTAATGGAGTATGAATACAAAGATAACAAAATCGACTGCAGTATTGCTTGTCTTAATTGTGACCACTTTCTTAGGCATTGCTTACTAGATTTGTGCCCTGCATACCATGTTTTTTCTTCTAATACAAGTGTTTTGATCCCCTATTTTCCTCCAAGATATATGTATATATAAATAAGTAAATAACTATATATATATATATATATATATATATATATATAATGTGTGTGTGTGTGTGTGGGAAGGGGGACCATCCAACCAAAGAAAGGTCCAAAATCTACAACTGATGATAATCGACGGCGTTCCTTCTCTAACGATCGAGTTCTTTATCGATCAGACTTTATATATTGTATTTTTATCATTCATTTAGTGGGCAAGATATTTCGGATTATAAATTTTTGATGTTTAAATTCATTTTTGAAAGCGCTAAAAATCAAGGGCCCACAATACTTTGTATTGTAAAGTTTTAAATGCATTGTGAGCTGTCAATTTTTCATGTTTCAAAAAACATGCCTATATGTCGTAAAGTCTTCGTGTAAAGCATATTTTTTACTAAATAAATTATAAGGAACAGATATATGAGGTCCGATCTATGAGACACTCAAGCATTGGAGAAGGGGAGCCATTCGATCGCTATTGGTTGTAGATTTTGGGCCTTCCTTTGGTTGGACTGTTCCCCTATATATATCTTCCCTCATGTAGTGAATACTAACTAATGAATGCAGACAGTCTTGCTTCATCTGTAGCCATTTGAAGCAAACTAGGCTTAAAGTTGATCCTAGATGTAAATTACCACATTTAGGGAATACAGCCGCCTCTCAGCATGCAGTTCATTGGTATAGATCTGTATGCTTGTTTGAGATGCTGTTTCTTCTTGATTCTCTCATGACTCTTGCCTATCCTTTTCCAGCATCAACAAAAACTGTTTGGGTATTTCCTTCTTACTAAACTTTTTTGGCAAGCTCTTATTAAATTGAAGATATTTTGTCTTCTTAGATGCTGAAGAAGACAAATGGTCCAACTCTTGTGCCACTCAGTGTTAGGATAATTTGATCATTTGGATAAATTATGTACTCTCTTTCTTGTATTTATTGGGCTAGTTATCTTTTGGACTCGGCCATGTTATAGGAGCGTTTATTGGCAATTTTTGGTTAATGATTTACTTTTTCCAAAGCTGAAGAAAATTTTGGAGGCCCTTTCATACTAAATGTAAGACTTGCAATTTGCTGGAATTGCTTGAGATTTTCCTTCCATTTGATTTAATTTGTATGCGTGTATTTAGTTCATTATTATTTTCTATTATTTGGTTGATAATTGTAGAAGAGGTGACATAATCGTTCTATATTGTAACTATTAATTAACATGTGTGTATGCACTTACTAGGGACTTCTGACATGATTTGTTTATGGCTGCTTGGGTGTTAATATATATATATCTTTGTATATATAACTATTTTTTTAACAGGAAGTTGGGACTGCTTGCATGCATAATTAGTGGAAAATGTCTTTTAAGAAAATGAGAACTTTTCTAGTGCAAATACTTGCTTTTTCTCATCAAGAAATAAATAACTAAAGTAGTAGGGAGAACATAAAGGTGATAAGTTGTAAGCTGAAAGGAACTATATCTGTTTTATTTTTGTTCAGCATTTGTGGACTTCGTGCATTCTAACAATGGCAACACCCAACAAGGAATAGGGGCTACAGGGCGAGACCATGTACCAAAGGAAAGAAGATCTTCAACAAAAAGAGAGAAAAGGACGGTTTCTGTTCCTGCTCAGTTCATTCAGACCGATATCTCTGATATTAAGGAGGAGAGCTTGGTGTTTACAAATATGATGTTTTGTATCCTTTACAGCCTTTTGACATAATTACTACATATTTCCATCTTATTGGGGAAATTCTGGTTTAATACTTTTTTGCTCTCAAATCTATGTTATTTGATTTATGGTGTTCTGTTCTACTCATTGTATAACTGATTTAAACAAAATGGTACTTTTAGTAAATGCTTGCTAGCATGAGAAGTATCAGAATAAATCATAGTCACAAATATCGTCAATATTTTGAAATTCTTGCGATATTAAAGCTGAAAAATGGGAAAACAATATTAAAGGTAAAATATCGGCAATTTTTATATATATCACAATATTATAGCTATTGCAACAGTTGCTTTTTTAAAAGTTAAAACTGTTAGTACAGGGGTATTTGGGGATTTTTGAAAAGATGCATATGTCCTTACTGATTTTTTAATAGGTTAGTTTTGGTATATAATGTATAACTTTTTGGTTTAGGGATACCTTTTAAAACTTTTAAGAAATGTAAGGGGGTCTTTTGACCTTGACCCCTTATATTCTCAAGTTCTCACCAGGCTGTGTCAACAGGGAAAGAAAGAAGGAAGAGAAAGAGGAAGGGAAGGAATATAGGAAGGAAGAAAAGAAGAAAGAAGAAGGGAAGGAAGAAAAGAAGGAAAGAAAGATGAAGGGGAGGAAGAAAAGAAGGAAAGAAGAAAGAGGAAAGGATGAAAAAAAGGAACGAAGGAAAGGGGGGCGGGACTTGGTGGCTGCCCTACGACATGGGAAGAAAGAGGGAAGAAAGGAAAAAAAGGAAGAAAGGGAGGAAAGAAAGAGGAAGAGAAGGAAGAAAAGAAGGAAGGATACCGATATTTGTGGCTATATATATATATTCCAAATTTTCATTTTTTTTGTTTTATTTTTTAAATCTCGAGATTTTCTTGAGATTTATTGGAAAACCTATAATATCCTGATATTATACCTCTCCGAGATATAGCCGATACCAATATTTGTGACTATGGAATAAATAGAATATCTACAAAAACTCATGACATGACATTTATCATTATTGATGAACATAAGGGTAGGTTAGATTAATCTATCTGCATGTATTAAAAAAATAAAATTTATGTAGTATCTATTCCTCTTTTTCTTTGGGTTGGATTTTGTGAATTCTTTATTATCTTCACAACTATCCTCGTCATTCTTTAGAGCTGATGGGCAGGGTCTGCCACAGTTTTACTACCATAGTTTTCATGTTATGTGTTTGCTCATCTCTCTCTCTCTCTCTATATATATATATATATATATGTGTGTGTGTGTGTGTGTGTGTGTGTGTGTCTACAATGAAACCAATTTCATGTGTGTGTGTGTTTATCTACAATTAAACCAATTGCGTGTGTGTGTGCATGCGTGTGTTTATCTACAATTAAACCACTTGCATGTGTGCATGTGTCACACATGCTTGTGTGTGTTTATCTACAATTAAACCAATTGCGTGCATGTATGTGGTGTTAGTGTGTGTATGTTTATCTACAATTAAACCAATTGTATGCGTGGGTGGGTGGGTGTGGTGTGTGTGTGTGCGCACACATACGTGTGCGTGTGCGTATGTGTGGTGTGTGTGTGTGTGTTTATCTACAATTAAACCAATTATGTTTAACATTAGATGCATTCAATTGATTGAATGACAAAATAACCCTTAAAGGCAATGGCATTTTAGAAAATGCATAATCACTTTTTTGGGCAAGGTAAATCTTTTAATTTGGAGGGAAATAAAAGTCAAAAACTTTAAAAAAAATGTAAAAAAATGTACTTCACAAATTCGAATTTGACAAGTGCAAATATCTTTTTTAACCCTAAAAAGTGATCATGTACTTTGAAAAATACCATTGCTTTTAATGTTTTGGTTATTTCAATCAGTTGAATGCATCTAATGTTAAACAAAACTAATTTAATTGTAGATGAAACCCACACGCACATGCACACGCACACGCACACGCACACGCACACGCACACACACACACACACACACACACAGATATATATATATATATATATATATATATATATATATATATATATATATATATATATATATATGAGAAAATGTTTGCAACTAATGAAGGTAAGGAAATAATGAGCTAGAAATCATAGGTGCAAGTTGTATCAACTCTATCTAACCACATAGATGTATTCAGCATGGTTTGTTTGCTAAGAATCAAGCCTTGGATCGTGCTTTTCTGATGTAAAAATGTAATTTTTTGAGTTATGAAATTTTGGCACATTATGGGGCCATTGATTTTTGAATCCCTTTAAAAACCTAATTACTTGTCATAATCACATGATTCAAAACAAGTTTCCTACGTAACAAACCATGTAGATCACATCCATAACATTTGTTCTACAAAAAATTAATTTTTTTTTAAGAAAAGAGTGAGTTCTGCTCATTAGTTCCTTACCTTCATTAGTAGCCAATATTTACCTCACATATACATATGATACATGATCTATGCTAAATATGGCATGATGCTAAATGAAACATTTTATCGGATTTCCTGTGTTTTTTCAAAATTCTGACCGTACAGATGTAGTCTATATGATTGCTTTTATAGGAATCAGTTCTTGGAGGATTTGATTCCGATGCATGGATAGGTTTTTATAAGGTTTCAAATTTCAACGACCTATAATTTTCATAATTTTTGAGGTTTCAAATACCATTTTTTAAAACCAAAACGCATGATCCAGGTGTCTATTTCTAGTAAATCAATCATGCTGAACACATCTGTACGGTTAGAATTTTGAAAAAACACTGGAAATCCTATAAAATGTTTCATTTAGCACCGTGCCATATTTAGCACGGATCCTGTATCCTATATATATATATATAGGGAAATAAAAACCTACAGAATGGGCATGGTGCTAAATGAAACCTTCTCTTGGATTTTCAGTGTCTTTCTAAATTCCGACCTCATAGATATGTTCATCACGATTGATTTATTATAAACCAACACTTTTATCATGCATTTTGGATGAAAAAAATGGTATTTGGAGCCTAATTTTAAAAAAAAAAATTATAGGTGTTGATTTTTGAAACCTTATAAAAACCTATCCATTCATCCAAATCAAATGCTCAAAGAAGTGATTCCTATGAAAGCAGACATATAGATCACATCTTCACGGTCAAAATTTCGAAAAAACATTGAAAATCCAATAACATGTTTCATTTAACACCGTGCCAAATTTGTAGGTTTTAATTTTCCTATATATATATATATATATATATATTGTGTAATACATCCGCGCTAAATGGAACATGCTAAATGGGTTTTTCGGCTTTTTCGTTGTTTCCCATAAATATGTTGGGCATGGTCGATTTACTAGGATCCAGACCTGGATCATGTGCTTTCGATGAAAAAAATGATATTTCGAGTCTCAAAAATTTACAAAGATTTTGGACCGTTGATTTTTCGAACCTTATAAAAACCCACCCATGTCAGAATCAAACACTTCAAGTGCTGATCCCTATAAAATCAAGTACATAGATCACGTCTGCATGGTCAAAATTTAAAAATAAATTGAAAAAAGCTCGAAAAACACATTTAGCATGTTTCATTTAGCACAAATGTATTACCCTATATATATAGTAGAGCGTAGGTGCTTAATGATACATGCTTAATGGGTTTTTCAGGTTTTCTCATTTTATTTTTAAATTCTGACCGTATAGATGTGATTTATGCATATGATTTTATAGGGATCAGCTCTTGAAGTGTTTGATTCTGATACATGGGTGGGTTTTTATAAGGTTCGAAAAATCAATTGTCCAAAATCTTTGTAAATTTTGGATGCTCCAAATATCATTTTTTCATCGAAAACACATGATCCATAAATCGACTATGCCCAACACATTTATGGGGTCGGAACTGCGAAAACAACGGTAGAGCAGAAAAACCCATTAATCACGTATAATTAAGCACCTACGCTCTAGTCTCTCTCTCTCTCTCTCTCTCTCTATATATATATATATATAGGGAGAACCTGGAACGACCCCAACTATCCTCGTTGAAAAGTGAATATTTTTTTAAAACAATTGCGGAAACCAAAACCCAATGATTCGGGGCCTCACAAACTTAACACATTGTAAACCACAAGGGATCTTACATTGAACCAACAATCAACTAACTAAATTTATTAATCAATAATCAAAGTTTAATAACAAAATTAAATTAATGTCTAAAATCATAGAGCCACACTGCTCCAAAAATAATATCAGAAGTAGTCACGCAGTCTTATAAGCTCCATATGGTAGACGTCTTCATCACTGGGCCTCAGATCCTGTGAAAAAGAAAAACATAAATAATACTGGATAAGAATCAAAGATTCTTATACAAATACCTCTAAACATCCAAATAGGCAAGAAACAACGTAAATCAAATTCATGCAAGTTTTCAGGGGAAATACAACTACAACAACCATCTAATTCAATTACCATTCAAGCATTTAAGATCAATTATTATGCATTAACAATAACTCACAAGAAACAAAACAAGTAAAAGTGCATGAACTAATGCATAACAGTAAATACATATGAATCCAATGCACATGCATGAATAAATTATTAAGTTATTATGAGAGTTTTTTTTTGCATGCATATCCCTATTAAATGCACTTAAGTTTAGTTTTACTTTTCATTAAAACCTGCGGATACTTAAAATGGGCACAACAAATTTTTGAAGTTCAAGATAGGTTTCCAGTTATAGCTTAACACACAATTTGTATTTTATTACTTAGTTCCACACTTGTTTATCGACCGATATCAGGAATCAATACCATCCATCAGAACATTAGGAATCAACATCTATTGTCGGGACACTAGAGAAATCAACATCCATTGATGCCACTTTCTTGGTATATTAATAACAACAACTGTGTCTACAACACCACCCCCAGGCAAAGTAGTGAGAAATCCCTAAAACCGTGGCCGGGCGAACCACCATATCGGGTTCAAAGGCACAATCGCACACAAAGTTTTAGTATCCTCACAGTTTTCTCAAAACCACCATCCAGGATTCTCACACTGTGGAAGAGACATCCAAGAAGAAAAATATTAATTACACTGTTTCTCTCTTTTATCTTTTTAACAATAATCAAATTCTTTACCAAAAGAATCGTTTTGCAAATCAACATGCAAAACACAACATGGGACCTTGGCCCGTTACAATATTTAACAGTGTAATTAATTTAGAAAGCCAATAATTTCAGAATGGATTTTGCAATTAATAAAACAAAACTTGGAGCAACACATGCTTCTGGCCCACATGGCCTACCGTGCTTCACATCTGACCGTAGATGCATCTTATGCAAAAATCCTGAGTGAACATGTTACCACATATATTCAAACATGTCCACAATGCACATTCATACATACACAACAAGAATGTACATATAAAACAATTTATATATGCATATGAACACATACTTGCAACATACATTTTGCTTTCATGATTCATCTCATGTATATCATTCAAACATGCATATGATCTTGTTGATGCAACATTAACTAACTTCAAGATTCGCGTGTTCATGATATGCACATATATACTAACATGATATTCAATTTCATGCGCATACACGACCAATCAATATCCTTACCAACTCGGTCATGCTCGGGTTACAAAACATAAGTACCAAGCCTACACTATGTTGCCCTCATTTACGGGACAACATTAGCATATTATTGGCAACATATTTCTCATGCATGAACGTGCAACCAAACAATATTGGGCAGCAGGCAATGCTGCACAAAAAGGTGCAACATTGTACTGCCCTATAACAACCCATAAACAATCATGAACAAAACATATTTAACACCATTGTAATAGCTCATATGGCAACAACAAAAATGAATTAATGTTTAGTCTCATCATGGCAGCATACATAAAATTTTTTGTCGTACTGCTAACGTAGACCAAAAATTGAAATTTAAAGGTTGTTCCGATGCCAGCCCATATGGCAGCATCAACCAACTTCATGACAGTCATATCATAGGCGAAACTGAGCTTGCTCATGACCCTCACAAGGGTCGGTTATGAGCTCGGCAATAAACATTCGGCCATATACAATAACCCCAAATTGATGACAGTCAACTGGGCTAATGTAACACTCGTAATTTTCAATATATATATATATATATAGTTTTGGATCCGGGTCCACGCAGACCCCCCCCCCCCCCCCTCGTGTTTCTATTTAAACCCCCCATAGGGGGTTTTCCTTTTTAAAAACCTCGAAGATCCTCTCGTCTCTCGCTCTCTCTTACTCTCTCCCTCTCCCATCACCGGCGCCGGAGCCAGAGCCCCCTTCGCCGGGAGCAGCGAACCTCCCCCCCCCCTCGTGTTTCTATTTAAACCCCCCATAGGGGGTTTTCCTTTTTAAAAACCTCGAAGATCCTCCCGTCTCTCGCTCTCTCTTACTCTCTCCCTCTCCCATCACCGGCGCCGGAGCCAGAGCCCCCTTCGCCGGGAGCAGCGAACCTCCCCCCCCCCCCCCCCCCCCTGGTACGCCTCCTACCTCCTCCTGCCTCTCTGTTAGCCCAGCAGAGGAGGGTCACCACCCCTCCCTGCTCCCTCTTCCTCGGTTAACTCAGCAGAGGAGGGGCGCCGCCTTCTCGACTTTCTCACCCATTTGGCTTGGAGATAGAGTTCTACTTCTACTAGTGTAGAACTCTATCCCTAACCTCTTCTTTCCTTTTTGATTACTTTTTTTATCTATTTGGTATTTTATTTTGTTTTACTATTTTACTTTAACCTCATTTGGGCTCTTCTAGAATCCCTACATATGAGGTGGCTGCCCTATCCAAAAGAATTTTCGGAATAAATTAATTTTTAATATTTAATTAATTAATTATCTATTATTTATTAAATAATAAATTTTCAGGAAGTTTTAGAGGGTATCTCACCCCTCTGGGAGTCTTTTTAACTTCAAATTTCATTCAATTTAACCTTTATATTAAATTTAAAACTTTAAATTGGTTGGAATTAGATTTTAGATTTGGATCCAGATCTAAGATCCATATCCATATCCATATCCAATACCCATATGAATCTTAGTATGGATAAGATCTTAATTAATATGTGTCTTGGACCGAATCCAGATCCATATTAACTTGGACCATACGAATCAGATCAGATCCAATCCAGGACTGATCACATCGAGGTAGGCTTTTTTTTGAAAAAAATGCAATTTTCGGGTCAACCGTAGCCCGAATTCAGAAAAACAAAATATCAATGTTTTCAGAATTTTGAGATGCATCTAATGATATATTACTTGAATTTCGCCTGAATTTAACCCAAATTTCGCTCGATTTTAAAGGTCAAAAACAAAAAGTTTTACCACTTCTTGTTTGGCTCGTTTAGGTCTTGTCAATGAGACCTGGGCCTAGCCCAGACTCAACTAACACCACCTAAAATCGAGGATTTACCGATTTTACTACAACACAACCAATTTTTCTGAAATCTCAGAATTTAACATGGTATAAAAACACACGATATTACAGAAACCGTCATTAATAACCTTGAGTGGTGGTTTAGAACCAGAGTTACCAGAAGCTTCTTAGGTAAGTGGGAAACCCGCTTCCCGGATGGGAATCTCGATTCTCACACGCTTCTATGGTTTTTACATGCTTCATCTATTCTTCTTATATCTTTCTCACTCTACTTTTCATGTTTTTTATGTGTTTCCTCTCACGCTTCTCACTCACTTCTATGTGTTTTCTCTAAATTGGCAATCATCATTTTTAGATTTTGTTAAAAATTTAATTTTTACGGTAAAAAATCATGAAATTTAAGAATAGTCACTTTTAGCTTAGTTTTCATTTGTGTTCCATTTTGATTCTCATTCAATTCTTATATTGTTTTTTTTATTCCTCGCTTCCCACTTCCTATACATTTTAAAATGCATCGCTTCTCGCTTCCGCTTCCCGTATCGTTTCCCGCTTCCACTTCCTAGTCTGACAACTTTATCTAGAACTGTCGTTGGGGTTATTTTACGTGTTTTTGTCGGATCTGATGCTTTGCTCCAATCCATGCAAGTTTGCACCTACCTGTAATACCCGTGAATTTTATCCGATAAATAAACTTGAAATTTATGTTCTTGAACTGAATATCAGATAATTTTATTATTGTATGTGTTAATTGTATGTAAATATCGGATATTCTATTTGGATCTTCAATGTTGGAACCTTTATACCCTGTTCAGAACTTCGATTTTCCATTTGAATCTTAGTTAACGGATCTCAAACATTTTAAGTGGATAACCAATAAGGAATTTTAAGCAAATGGATTGGATCTTTGATATTGGATCCTCCATATCAGGGTCATATTGGATAGTGGATCCAGGACAAATGGAGTTGATCCACGATGTTAAAACCAGATTTTTGTAAGGAAAATTTCAATATCGGATCTATAACACTTTCATGGGATCCGTAGTAGCTTATGCGAAGTTTAGACCCACAATATTTCTTTTGGATCCTGGACATCGGAGAGGTAAAAAGGGTAGGGAACCAATTAAAATTTACATGGATCCGTTATAAGCCACGTGGAAACCACAATAGTGTAATCTGGATCCACAGTTCCAAATCATATGATCAAAATTTTGGATCCATGGATCCAGATTTAGTAAGGGGACTTGCGAAGCCGAATGGACTTTGGATCCATAATAAGTTGGTAGGGATCCATAATAATGTAACTGAATCCACTGAATTTTATTAGAGTTACATTTTAAAAGCTTAAATGTCTAATAAGTTAAATGTTTTAAAACGGGTCCGGATCCTCTGGTGGACCCGGACATGCCCAAACCTGGACCCAGCTGTGATGGGTCGCGGGTCACGGGTTCGGTCAAACCAAACCCTCAACAGTGGTGCGCTAAAAAGGTAAACACACACACACACATACATTTGGACCCGGGTCGGCTCCGGATGCGACCCGGATCTGCCAACCCGTTAGGGTTAAAAACTCGCATGGCCAGGGGGTTCTTTTAAAATTTCCCCCTGCGCCGCTCTCCCTCTTCAAATATTTGGGATCCATCATTCAAAAGTATGGAGATGTAAATCATAGGATAAAGGTTGGGTGGATGAAATGGAAAAGTGCTACTGGAGTGCTGTGCGATCGTAGAATGCCATTGCGGTTGAAGGGAAAGTTTTATAAGACGACTATTAGACCCGCTTTACTATATGGTACGGAATGTTGGGCTGCCAAGAGACATCATATTCAAAAAATGAGTGTAGCTGAGATGCGGATGCTTAGATGGATGTGTGGAAATACAATAAAAGATAAGATTCGGAACGAAGAGATACGTAAGAAGGTAGGTGTTGCACCCATTGAAAATAAGATGCGAGAGAATCGTTTACGGTGGTTTGGACATATTCGGCGAAGGCCTAATGATGCTCCAGTTAGAAGGTTGGAGAAATGGGAAAATATATTAGTTAAAAGAGGTCGGGGTAGGCCTAGGAAGACTTGGATGGAGATGATAGGAAAGGATATGAATGCTTTGAACCTCACCGAGGACATGGCGTTGGATAGAAATGATTGGAGGAAAAGGATTCATGTGGAAGACCCAAAATGAATTTCTTTTTTGGTTCATATCGCTGACCCCAATTGTTTTGGGATGAAGGCGTAGTTGTTGTTGTTGTTGTTGCCGCTCTCCCTCTTCCTATTTCGGCTGGGGTTTCCTGATCAACGCCCTCCCGCACCCTTAAAATCACGCAAGGGTGAGGGGAGGCCTTTACCCCTGCACTCTCTGGCCTCTCGCTCACCGATGGCCTCAGCCAACAACCTAGCTTCCCCTCCCGTTGCTTTCCAGCCGCCAGCAGCAATCGCTGCCATTTCCCTTTCACTCGTGTACTCTTGTTATCTCTCTCTTTCACGATTCAAGGAAGAGACTCTGCGGAGTCGTGGCTGATCGATAGTCGCGGCAATGCCAACAGGGTCATCTTCGTCGGAAGGCCTTCCGACCACCTGCTGTTCGGTCACCGGTCACCTCCTGTCGCCAGCCATCTCCAGTCGTCAGCGACAACTCTTCCGCCGGAAAAGGTAGGGTCTGTACACTTTTCTTGTTCGGGGTTGATTGGATCCGGGTGTGGTTTGGGTTAATCAAGAAAGAAAGCCTGTTTAGATGTATCGGAGTTGGGAGTTTCTCGTGTGTAACCCTAATTAAAAGAAGGGTGGGGGTTATGGTTGCCGGAAAACTCGAGTTTGTCAATTAGGTATTCCAGCTGACATTTTGAATTGGAGGGACCATCAGTTGCCATAGATCTTTTTCGACAGACTGGGTATCCCGGTTACTCTGCATTCCATTGGTTAGGTTGCAAGAAATTCAAATCAACCGGTTTATGTTTTTTTTCTTCTTTTGGAGGGGTTTCTGTAGATGTTGCCTACGGGAAAACCCTGTTTCATACATAATATGATCTGGTCTTCGGTTGTATTTCGGATCTTTACTTTAAAATATGTTACAATCGTGAGTGTGTATTTTTTTGTAAATAGCTTTTTTTTTTCATATATTTTGTTTACGAATCCTGCTAAATTCTTTGTTAAGTTATCGATAATAACGAAATCTGGATTTTTGGTGCTAGTAAACTACAACTCAGTCGATGTTTGTAACTGCATTAGTCTGCATAATGTTAGATAATTGATAGTTTGATTTGGGTAATTTCGGTAACTGTTCCTAGCAAAAAAAATGTGCATACTTTCTTGGGTAATACTCCTGATCTGAGTAGTTGGCATTAGATGCATAAATTGTCATTCTGATAATGCTTGAACCCTGAATAGGATATTCATTATTACCGGATGATTTTCAATTAAGCTGTTTAGATATGTTCCTTTTGAATCACTCTACTTATACATATACCTATATCTATATATATGAAAAAAATTAACTAAATATATATATATATATATATATATATTTACACATATCGGAATAAAGACTGACCTGTGAATTCTGAGTGAGCATTCAATATTTACTAAAATGTTTGTGCATGCATCTGTAGGTGCTTATGAGTCTGATGATCATCATGTATGCTATAACTTTGTATTTTGAAGGCCTGACCAACTTATAGATTTTATTTTAAATGTTCCGTACAATGATAGTGAACATGCCATTTGGTTAAATTAGGTTTATGCTAATGACAATACTGCGAGATCTTGACGTGAATGCTGGCATGTTTCTTGTTTTGTCATCTTTGCCCAAGAAAGAACAAACTTCAACACTTGAAAGATAATATAGGTTGAATTTTAAGAAATAGAAGTATTTTGGTTGATTTACATATTTGGTGTAATGGACCATCTTCTATGTGCAAGTTAAATGGGACATCTTGATTTCTGTGTAACACAGGTTGTAGTAAGTTCAATCCTTAGCAATTGACATATATAATGATTACATGTTATATTATTTATGTTCAAATTATGAATCGGATCCACATAACTTATAGTTCTGTTAAAATAGCAAATCTTTAAGTGTATGATAGTCTAAAGATGTTATATTATTTTGACGGTTTTCATACTTGAGTAATACGTTATTTTGTGGATTGCTATTAAGTCGGATTTTCCTATTATTTTGTGGGCTGTGATCAGATCTGAGTTCTTGTGATCATGTATAAGCTTATACAGTTGTATGCATGATGTGTGAAATTAAATATGTTGCAGTCTCATAAGCTTCTTTCTCATCGTTTAAAGTATGTTGGCTGTGATTTGTTTTAGTGGAACCCATATGCCTTCTCAGATTAAAACTGATTCAGTCCTGTGCTTCTCAGTGATGTTTGAGATACATTCTCTAGTATGTCTTGTTCAGTTGATATTGAAAATTTGGTGTTCAACTACATAGTAACTTGTATATTCAGTGGATAGTTAGTTGCATATTAAGCTGCATAATTTATGATGTTCAATTGCATATTCCTTAAAATGTTCCAATGCCTATTATATGTATATCATCTAGAAGATTCATATGGCCATTAAGATGCTTATTCTCCAATGTCCATACGCTTGTTAAACTGTATATTTTTCTGAAGTACTATTGCCTAACACTACATAATTGCTGAAAGTATCAAATGCCAACTAAGCTGTATATCTTGTGGAATGTTCAAATGAGAGTTTTGGGAGAAATGTATATAGTTGTATTACCAAATCTCTAGGACTATAGTGCATGCTCAGTAAAGGACACCAACAATGTCTTTGCTTGTTGGCGGAGTTTTTAATACATGCCACCCTGTGTTGGGATGTCACAAGTCAAAACCTAATGGTACGTGGTGGCAATTTGCTAATGAAGAATAAATAAATAATAATAAGGATGATGAATGAGGAATTGAAAACCGAACCTAGGGGTAGGTTTGTTGTGGATATATGAATGTCAAGCCAGTGTGTTGAGGGTCATGCATAGACCATCGAAGTTATGATGTGAATCCACATGAAAATGAAAAGATAATATTGTTGTCCGACTGGTTTAAAGGCACCGGGGGCATTCGTGCTTGACTGGTTTAAAGGCACCGGAGCACTTTGAGTGGGTTATGCAATCAATACGACAAAGGATGGGAATTGTTCTATACCCCTTGGTAAAATGACTAAGATTGTGAATTCTACTACGATGATAGTAGAAAGAAGTTGGGGAAATGCCCCATACTTCGGGAAAATAATTAAATGAAAAGATTAACCACTCAGAGTCGGGCTTACCTTGGAGAGGGTAGGTGGTATAAAACTCTGGGGACATGTGTTTAGTTTCGAGCATAAAGCGACTCGTTGGTCCCAATCCTCAGAGTTGGGGGACTCGGACTACCAAATGTGTCCTAGGTGGTAGCTCCATGTTCTTCTGCAGAAGTTAGGGATGCATCCTGTTTTGGTTTTGGCCTTTGGGAGTTTCTCTCGGTCACTGGCCGCTCCCTTAGGATTTTCAGTCTCAGTTAGAATGTTCGGGTTAATAGAACAACTTTGAATAATATACCCCCGAACGTTCTCTTCTGTGATGGTTGCCTTGGCCCGTGTGTACCCACGGGATAAGAAAAGATAAACAATAATTAGAACAACTAGGTATCACAGTGAGTGGAGTTATTAAAGAGACAATTTCGTATCCTTTCTAACATGCTTTATGTTCTGAGCGTGTGATGAAATGCAGATCCTGAAATGTGTAGATATGAAGTAATTAAATTCATATTGTGACTATTATCTGAAAGTTATGCATGTTACTGTTATTGTTGTTGCATAAAAGCTTTACTTGCTTAATTATAGCTGTTGCATAATCTGCCTACTCACTTAGCTATATGTCTGCATAGTCTGCTTTACGTGCTATGGTATATGCTAAAGATTCACACTTGACACTCACATCACATGCTAGATTCATGATATACCTACATTAAGAGTTACAGTTTTCCTACTTAGACGTGGTAGTCTAATTCCAATCAATTTACTATTTTCAGGTAAAGAATAGGGTTTATGGGCGGCTGCGGGCTGAGACATCGGATCGAGATTTTTTGGATTTATTGTTCCAGGGATCGCTTGAGTTTATTGTAAATTTTAACTGTTCATATCATTTAAACTCTGATGATTTTCATTAATATTGAAATGAAATAAATGTCTTGGGTTTCTCTCCACCGTAATGTCTCGAAATGCTTAACCTTATTTTATTTCTTGTTTCCGCTGTTATAATTAAAAAAAAATCTTCAAATTTTGGGTTAAAATTTCGGGGCGTTACACTACCAATTTTCTTATATACATATGTATAGGTACACACATACATACATCTATCTATTCATGCATACATTCATCTATAACAATGTATGCATCCATGTGTCCTAATTTTACAGAATTACTATTTGATACACCTATACGGGCTATGTCACATGGATACTCCATTTTGTCCCCCGTATCATGTCCCTTTATATACTATTGATATTGTAAACTTCATAAAAATGGTGTATCCCTGTACGGACAGCTGTATCCATGTGACTTCGGATACGGTGCATGTTTGTGTTATGTCTTGCAACCACATCCTTGTCTATGGGACATATGTTAGGACACAAGTGGATGAGAAGAGGAACAGCAACAAGAACTCTGAAAGAAGCTGTACATTGTATCTTGCTCTTTGCAAGGCACATGGCCACCCTTTACTATAGGAGGGGGAGATTATGCCAACTGAAGATTATATAACAATATAGTAGTTAAACCTATTACTTAAATGACCAATTGAATATATTTTCAAAAGAAGAAAAGAAAAAAGATTGTTGAAATAAAAGGCTAAATTTTAATAAATTGCTCTTAGTTTGCCAAACCATGTGACCGGGTCACTGGGCATCAATTAAAGTAAATAAATATATCTTTGTCTGATTTGATGAGTAATGCATCTTTAGAAAATGATTCTAAGTGGATTTAGCCATGCTTGATTACATGAAGAATTCATGCAACTTAAAGTTTGTGATACTTAAGTCTCTGACACCTAAATCATACTTTGGAGTGACTAAAGCTCAGGTGGGTTTATGTGCTTGCTCCAATTTGTTTTTTGTTAGTCCAGGCTGACCTTTGTCCAATAAATGACAAGTTGACTGCCCAAGAATAAAGCCAGACTCTGGCTTGCAGTTCAAAGTAGATTAGGTAAATTTTGTCACAAGCTTTTCCCAGTAGCTGTTCACGTGAGGTTAGAGTTGTCTTGGAAACAGGCAAGATTGCATGTGCGTGACTTCCTCAGTTGTGATATGAAGTTCTTCACATAAGTCATGAATGTCTGTGATCTCTCCATGGATACTCTTCCATAACTTTTTGATATCATTACACTTACATGGAAGTCAGCAAACACTGATACTGCGGTCAGTTTTTATCACCAAGACATGGTTGCATTACCCATGGAGATGGTTCCCCTAATGAAATTATTGCTGATGTTGCCACCGTTTCATGCATTTCATAGCCTATACAGAAAGCTCATGCTTGATTAAGTGACTTCACATGTATTTTCAAATGCTTCAGGTGCATAGCTGTGAGAGTCCTCTCACATGTTGGATTGTTTTTTCCATTCTCTAATGCATCATGCCTCTGCCTACTTACCTTGGTTGGCAGTGACCCCTCCTTGTCAAGGTAGTGTATCTTCCATCTGCTGTATGAGGGAATATTAACTCTTCTGTTGGAGAAAAGAGGACTTCAAATTTGAATAACATCTTGTCCGAGACTTTTTAATATTGTGTTTCTCCCTCTATGATCTAGCCTGATCGGTGTGCTTTGGTGCTTAGTATACCATTTTGTAAGTACTGTTTTATACCTTGACTTCTGTAGACTTTGTTAATGCCCCCCCTGCGTATTCTCTCGATTTCTTTCATAAGCTGGTGGTTGAGAATGGGGGCACTTTTTCAATGAATCTAAATGACTCAGTTACTCACTGCATAGCAGCTGAGAGAAAAGGTTTGCATCTTTCATTCAGTGAGAGGTTGTTAGTTGGATCTCGTGAAAAATATATGCATCATACATTTGACAGGAATCAAATATCAGGCTGCTGCCCGTCATGGAGATGTTATTCATTACTCTTGGGTCTTAGATTGTTGCTCACTAAAGCGCTTATTACACTTGCAGCCAAAGTTAGTAAGCATGGTTGAAAATTTTGATTTTGTGATATGAGGTTTTCATTAGTATTTGCTTGTGTAAAATAAGTGCTTAAATTTTGATGGTTATTTTTCCTGAAAGGTACTTCTTGTTCCTTTCTGACTCCTCGAAGAAGAAGTTGCAAGCAGAGGTTGACATGCTGGGTGACTCTTACTTTTGGGATCTTGATGTCACAGATATTAAACAGGTACTCTTTTAGGTTGTCTGACATGGATCACAAAGTTGCTCGTTGGCTTTAGTTTTGACTATTTATCGCTTTTATTCTTATATGAATTGTTTTGGTTACTGAATGACCAAAAAATTGATACTTGATACTCTGATGTAGTTAGAAGGTCATTTTCATACGTGTTTGTGTTGACCAACTGTACAAAGGGTTGATTATTGCATGACTTTGTTATGAAGGCATTACAATTTCTTATATCCATTTTCTTATTAATAAGAAGTGGCGGCTGTTATATTGTTTTTGACAATTTTACTGTTCTTTGCTTGTATAGCAATATTCCAGTATCTGGCATCCTTTCTCTGGAAAAACCTGTGTCTGCCAGCTTTATTCATGTTGTGCTGTGTATCAATGCCTACACTCTTGTCACATATGACCTGTATGGTTGTATTTGTGCTTATTCTTTATGGACAAAATAGGTAAACACTTTTTTATAAACATTTTTTTTTTATAAATAATAGTTGATAAGTAGAAGGTTCTTCAGATAATGAATGTTACAATAACTTGAAAGCATCACATGAATGCTACTTACAAATTGGAGGTGTAGATAAGGCTAATCACCTACTCCAAGATGTATTTAATAGTAAAAATGGACAAAAATGTTTCCTAGTCCTTTACCATTGAAAATTGGGTTGATAGCTATGTCGCAGTGGCATGCCATTTTGACTTTGTGTAACTGATGACACGTGCAGTGATGTCTGACATGTTTTGCCGTGCGATACGATCAAAACGTGTCAGACTCGATTTGACCGTATCCAGGCCATTTTTTGTCCCCAAAAAACACTGAAGAAAAGTTTTGGACATTTGTGCTCTTTTTTTTTGAAAAATAACATAACTTTTTTCAAAGATCTGTGTGACATAGGCCCATCACACGCGTTGTTGGTTTAGAAACCTTATGATTCTTACTTTATATAGATGAGATGGTTCCGTCAGCTTGCAGTTTTGAGCGATATGGGAGTAAAATTTGTGTCCTTATTTTTCAAAAGGAGGGTTGTACATGGAATGGAAAGTGGTGGAGTATTTATGAAGCCTGTGCCATGCCACGTGAATGAACTGCTTTTTAATTGTTTCAAAGGCAGTATTGTCATCTATTTTTTGACTTGTTATTTTGTTTTAGTCCCAATGACTCCTTGGATAACATATGGAAAATAACCAAATGCTACACATTTTTTGGCTTAAATGAAATAAATTATTTATATTTTGAATACAATATAAAGCTTGACATATATATATATATATATATATATATATATATATAGAGAGAGAGAGAGAGAGAGATCTGATTTTGTTAAAATCAGACTGTCAACAGTCCCATTCGACCCCTCTGTTGTGGAGACGACAAAGGGTCTCTCTCTCTCACCCATCTTCGTGAGCGTGCGACGAGAAGGCGAAGGACGGGAGGGAGTGGAAAAGCGCCTGCAAGGGGCGTGGCTCGAGTAGGCTGCGAAAGAGGCGGACGAAGTTGCGGCAGCTGAGGCGGCAGTGAGGGCAAGAGGAGCGGCGGAGGAGGAACCAGTAGGTGTAGGTGTGGAAGACGATGTAGAGGATGAGGAGGAAGAAGAGGGTGAAAATGGCGCTCATCAAGATCTTATCGGTGAGCTCGAAGCTGTCCAGCGGGTGGAGGGTTGGCTTTGGAGACGACGTCGGGGAAGGAGGCAGGGTGTTTGTGGGGTTGTGAGGGAGAAGCAGCGGCAGCAGGGGAGAGGGAAGAAGAGGCAGTGACGGAGGTGGCAGATGAGAGAGAGAGAGAGAGAGAGAGAGAGAGAGAGAGAGAGAGAGAGAGAGCAGGGTTCGACGATACTCTCGTCTCTCTCTCTCTCTCTCTCTATATATATATATATATATATATGTGTGTGTGTGTGTGTGTGTGTGTGTGTGTGTGTGTGTGTGTGTGTGTGTGTGTGTGTGTGTGTGTGTAGGGTTGGACAACGCCAACCCGTGGGCTAACAGGCTAGCATCGGGTTTTTGATACATACATTAGTCACCTATATTGTTCAAGGTATTATCTCGATGAGGGTATTTCTTAGAGAGATTTTCAAAAGTTAAAAAATCTCTAGAAATTCTTGGGAGTTTTAAAAATTAAAAAAAATATAAATAATAACAAAAAAGATGAAGCATTATTTTCTTCCAAAAATATAAACAAACAAGTTTTAAAGGTTTTCAAAATATAAATGAAACAAGAACAATAGGAAATGCAAATTTAAAATATAAAAAAGAGTTTTCCCAAAAAATATTGTGATATTATCGCAATATTTTTAAAATATTGCGAGATATTTCTTTTAATATTGGCTACCTTAAAATATCGGTATTTCTTGCGACATTTTCAAAATATCGGCAATATTGGTGACAATGATTATATATATATATATATATATATATATATATATATATATATATATATATATATATATATGTGATTAAAAAAACGAATCCATCTTGGAGACTTGGATCCATCTATTCTTTGAAATTTTTTAAATTTTGATTCAAAGAACCTATGAATTCAAGGAAACAATTGAAAAATGTTATGAATATACGATGACTTGCACCCTGGCCCGACCCGGTCCGAATTAGGCCCATGAGCTTAAAGGGTGGGCTGTGGGCTTTGTATTAGACTCGGATGTGACCTGAACCGGGCCTAGGCCGCCAGGCCCACGTGGGCCGGGCCAGTCCGACCCACCCATTGTCCAGCCCTATGTGTGTGTGTGTGGTGTCATAATTTTCATAAGACATAGCTTGATAGTTGAGACGACCCTCAAAGGACCCAATTTTAGTTGGTCCAGATTTAGGTCAAGGTCGAGTAGAACTGACAGTATATGATAAGGCTTATTTGGCTGTAGGTATTGGCCAATGGATTTCATCCATTGTGAGTTTATGAATATGAACTGATTAGGTTGGATCTGCGCATTTACCTGGTTATTGTATTAAAATTTTTGAACTATATATAGTCTGAAGTCTTTAACTTCTAATTAAGACCCAGTTCCATTTTTTTGCCTATCCAATCCCTATAAGTTCCGGTCAGGTTGGTTTAGGATTGAATTACATGTACTAATCTTAAACTATATTCAAGCTTCCAAAGTTTTGACTCCATGGATCAAGTATGGTTCTGAGTCACATGGATCCAAAGTGGGAGTAAGTAGGCTCATGTTTGTTCAGTTTGGATCCAAGTTGAACCTACAGGTTTTGTTAGATCCATTTTGATCCCCAAACAAGGACTACATGTGTTAACAATGGGTCACAACCTTGACCAAAATGGATGACATCTAAATTCTGCTATAGATGGATCTGGTGCAACCCATTATCTTAGGCCTAGTGGGCTTTGGCAAATCCATGTCAATATTTTGTCTTGAATGCTTCTACATCAAATCACTATTGGATCAAATGTAGTTAGAAAAGTGATAGTTTTGAGATGTTATATGCTGTGAACAAAAAACGTGACTTTAACAGAAAAGTGGAGACCTCTGCCCAGAAAATGACCACCTCATTGATTTAAATAATCGGTCTGTGTACTTTTTCTTCGTATTCCTTGACAAACAATAAAAAGTTCATATCGACAGCATTATTCTGTTTAAAATGAATATAGCAGAAAACCACTATAAAATAAATATTTTGAAGCTGCCATGGCATTCCACTTTGAGTAGGGCTAGTTTACTCCCCTTGCTTAGATTATCCTGCGCAAGTTTGATGGTTCTGCTTATTTCCCTTTCCTTTTAAATAACATAACTCGGGTTCCAACACCTACCTCTTTGCTTAAATCTCTTTCAGCTTTTTGACAACATAGGCAGACTTGAACATTCTTGCACCATCGGCTATTATAAGAAGAAATATTTTCCAGCTGGAAAGTGGTCTTTGTTTCAGGATTGCTGCATTTACTTCTACCAGCCAATGCAGTCAATGTAAGATGTGGTCTTCCATTCTTGGTTTTCCTTTGGCTTTATGATGCTGCTGTTGTTTTATTTTGATGGTCACTTTGACCCAAATGGAACAAAAAGGACATAAGAATATTTTCCAAGTTTAATTGATGTCAAATCTGTCATGATAGAGACTTGGATGTGAAAGTCATATTAGAGTTTGTCTTGAGGAGGATGAAGATTGAAGTTTCTGTTTGTGGTGGCAAAGTTAGCAGCAATATTTCTGATTCTACCCATTTAGTGGTAGTGTCATGGGAGGAGTTTCACATGGATTTTGATAAACTATTGGAGAGGTAAACCATAAACGTTGGATGTCTTGTAAGTTTGATTTAGCACTTGTTATAGATTGGATTTTTTTTGTTTGACTCTATTCAAATTTTCTTTATATTGTCAGCCAATGATAGTTTCTTGTCTATGAAAAAGATATATTGCTCGTTGCTACGGTTTTCATGTTTTAGAGTAATTTCAAGTAAAACTTTACCTGTTATATGATGACTTATTTTTCCTTTTCATGAATGTGGGAGTCGGAATGCTTCTTCTGTGATTATAACTTATGTTAGTGTTGGTGTTAGCAGTTCATCTAAGAAAGTGGATCATGTGGTACCAATGTATGATTTCATCTAAAATCGTTGACCTTTAGCCTATCTTGCCTGGTGGTTGTCTTGTTTCACTTATTATGGTGGCGTACTGTATATAAGCTTCTCTGTTCGCATTGAGCCTACACCTAGCCTCAGCTGGGTCTGAGTTTGAACCCATCAGACCCAGACCTGGATGCAAGACAGTGGATAATTTGGTACCAATGTTTGATTTCATCTAAAACTGTGGGCATTTAACCTATCTTGCCTGGTGGTTGTCTTGTTTAACTTATTGTGGTGACATAATGTAGATAAGCTTCTCTCTTCCGCATCGAGCCCATACCTAGCCTCAGCCCGGTCTGGATTTGAACACACTGGTACCGCCAGGTCTGGGTTAATCTATAGGAGGAGGAGGAAGAAGAGGCGGAGAGTTATCACCGGAGATGAGGGAGGCATGCTGCCGCATTGGAGTTTTGGGTGAGTTGGTGGGGAGGGGGAAGGAGACTGAATGCAATTTTGGGTGGAAATAATCTTAGGCGTGCACCCGAGTCACATCATGTTGACGTGGGTGCATTAGGCACTTTGGATTTCTGTGCGACTTGAATGATGGGTAGGTTGTGTATCTCTGTCACATACAGTTTGATAACCCTTAGACCTGATACTTACATTGCCCTAAAGGAGAAAATTCACACATTTTGCTAGACCACAATGCAGAGTTTAATTACAAGGTGATTCAGATGGATTGAACCTAGAATGGAGGGTAGCCTGCTGGAATGATATAAAGCTTTATATATTTTTCTGAAATATGTCCTGCTATTTAGTTTAGTTGTCTACTTTTGGCTGTGTATATAAGATGTCTAAAACATACAAACCTTTTCATTCCACCAAATCTGTGTCAACTATTGGCTTTGATTTTGGCAATAATTGTTCTGGTGAAGTTGTTCTCATTTTTAAACTGTCAGCCGTAGTCTCGTGTGTAAATTCACTTACTAGCATACCATTTATCTCATGTCGCCAATATGTTCACTTTGACTTGCATTTGTTATGATTCTTATATCCACTTCTTTGCTTCAAGGATGAACTTGTGTTTATGACTTGGTCATCTGTTAGGGATGGATGGATATGTACTATTGCAGTACGTGTGCCAAATATGCCATAGTCAATTTTGATTTGAAGGCTTGCTGAGCTGGTGCACATGACATGGAAGAGTCCCATGCCCTGTCCCTGAGGCTAGGTTTTTTTAACTAGGTGGGTGTAGTTGCACCTGGAGCAACCCATCATTACCCTTTTACCATATATGCATATCTTGGTTGTTATGGGTGAGATGTTACCCTATCTTAGGCAAAGATCTCTTCATCAAACCTTTGCCTTCATTTATTACTGTCCAATTAGCCAATCACGAGATTATCCATGAAAATTTTCTTGGTCTTACATTCATCACATATTCATAACAATTGAACTGGTATTTCATTCCATCTTTTCCCGTAAACAGGCTTTGAGCTATCAGGTCAGTCTGCAAAGGTAGGTCTTATATCTCATAATCAAAAGGTTCGTTAATAAACATGCAAATAATAGAAACTTGCATGTCAGTCATCGTTGCAAGAGGCTTTACAAGTTAATTGTGGAACAAAGAGTGAAACACTCTTTGCTGATAATTGTCACTGGAACTTTTTCCTGTATCTGGTGGATATTGTCACTTCCATCCATGTTATGTTTCTAGAGTGATGACTTCTGAATTGTGACCTTATGGTCCCTAATGTCTTCAAAGCATCTATATAGACAAACTAGGATGGACATATCACTGCATAGATTGCTAATATTCAATCGTTGCTATAGCCAAAGCTGTTAGAATTGTTTGATGGCAGGACTGGTTGTAGTCTTAGAGCTACATGATTAATGACTGATTGAGCATGATCCTGTAAAAGAGCCTCATATCATCTCATCTTCTTTTCATGTGTGTGTGTGTGCAAGCACGTGCTTGTGCATGTGGAAGCAAGCAGGTGCATAATCATGTGTATGTTTCCTTTTCACTCGCTGAAATTTGGGAGTATCACAGTTGATATTTTGATACAGCGATCTTAAAGTTTCTGTCATCACAATTAAATTTTAATTTAAATAGTTTCTTTTACATTATTTCCTTTGCTAATGACTTGCTTCAGTACTCTTTTTTGTAATTTTTCCTTAGCTTCTTTTTTCCAAAATTTCCAATATTTTATGAACTTTCTGAGAAACAACTATTTTTTATTTAGTTTTTAAATTCTATTGAGAAATGTCTGACTAATTCTTATCTATGAGGTGCGTCTTTGCATCCTGTGTCTGTGCATATATGTTTCTGGAATCCCTTCTGGGCCCTGTTCCAACAAACTGAGTCCCTATGATTTTTATCCTGAACTTCTTGTTTCTGCAGCTTTCCAGCTTCTATGACTCATATTCTCCGAAGTAAACAGTTGCATGTTCTCAGCCATCAATGGTTGGAAGATTCCTTGGTGGAACACAAAAGGATGGATGAGGATGCATACAATTTGAGGCCAAAATGCATGGAACAAAGGTAAGCGTTAATATCGAGAACTTAGTATGGATCTTGGGCTGACTGGCCCGACTGACACATATGCTGCACTCCAGTGAAGTTAATTATCGATTAGTTTTTTGTTTGTTTTTCATATTTCTTTCTTTGTTGTGTCTGGGTGGGTGGTCCATCATTTCATTCTTTCATCAATTAGTTAAATGAACTAGGTGAAATTACATTTCCTGGTAAAAGGAGTCAACCATGCCTGCATCTGTTTATCTCAACTTTGTCTGTATTTCCAGTGGATTGAACTTGTTGCTGCCTACTTCTACCGGTAATGATGAGGCTGTTCCTTTGGCATCTCATGCAAAGGAAGGACCAAAGAGAAGGGAACCAGTTCAGTTGCCCACTAAAAGAAGAGCGGATAAACGTACTCGGCATGGAAAGAAGCCAGCTAAGATCAACACAGATGAACAGGAAAGCAGCAGCAGTTCAGACGGAGTCATCAAAGAACAAGGTATGGTTGAAGGAAAGGGACTGATTGATGATAAGCACGGTGACAATAAGGCTGCTATTTCGGCATCCTCTGCCAAATCAGGAATCAAGAGGAGGGCAGTTCGGATGCCCCAAAAAAGAAGAGCAGCGAAACGTGCTCAGATTGGATATGAACCAGCTATGGTCAATAGAGATGAACAAGAAAGCAGCGATGGTTTAGATGGAGGCAGCAAAAAAGAAGGTTCATATCAAGGAAACATGGTATTGAATGATGGGGATGATATCAATAGAGAAAACACGGATGTGGTGGAACATGCTCACGTAGGTGGAGCTGGAGCAGCAGGAGTGTTAAAGCAAGGAGCAAACAGATCAACTGATGGTGCAGACAAGGCAGGCTTGGAGGAGAAAAGCCATCAGAAGGATCCCATTGTTGAAGATGAGAAAGGTCCAGTGATACATAAGACAGAAGCAATGAGTGATCCTCTGCATGCTATGTTGCTAGATTTGATCCCAGGTCTTTGTGCCAAGCATGACGAAGGCAAAAGCTTGCTGTCTCAAGAAAACGAGGGAAATGAAGCAGGAACTACGGAAATTCCAGCAAAGAAGAGAGTGAGTTACAAGGATTTGGTTGGATCACTTCTCAAAGATTGATCACATATCCGATCATGAACTGACTTGGTCTGATTTCAATGCGGATTAGGTTAGTGGAATTCCGAGTATCATTTTGCTAGATTTCCCATGAAGGATAGCCAGGGCCTGCCCTTGACACAGATGGATGATTGTGCTCATGCGTGTAATTTGTGCAGACAAGCAGACACTGTTTACAGCAGGCATACTTTCTCCATGCCGATAGCCATCACATGTTGGGGGTGCGCAAGGGTGGGTGGTGCCTACCTTGCTGTCTGTTTTCATGTTTTCTACTTGTACCTTTTTTGTTTTAATAAAGTTTTCTGGTTATCATATTTCTCATAATGGGCCAATACTCGGATTTTGTTTCTAAAACCATTGTCTACGAGCGAATGCCACTAATGAACAGGCGTTCAGGTCCACGGGAGGGTGGCTTCCAGCAGGATCATGCAAATGAGGAACTCCCTTTCACATGGCCAGGCTGCCCATTGGGAGTTCTAAGGTTTGAACTTGACAGGCATGTTAGGTTGGCGTTTGCTCAAAGTGTTGAATCCAAAATGGAAACTGACATCATACCATGGCCATCGTATGAATGACAACGATAGCTTTCTGTCAGCGGTTTAAAGGCTTTTTCATGGGAAAATGCTAGGCGAGAAAGCCCAAACTTTTCTTGTCATTGATGAAACGAACAGCACAACAATGGGAAAGGAAAGAGTTCTTGGGAGAGAGAGAGAGAGAGAGAGAGAGAGAGAGAGAGAGAGAGAGAGAGACTGCACCTTGAGGAGAGGGTGTGAGAGCAACAGCAACGGGGAGGAAGGGTAGGGTAGGGAACGACACGGGGGGGGGGGGGGGGGGACGGGGACGGGGATCCATGCTGGGAGGTGCCTTGTCTCCCGATGTTCTGTAGACGTGTTTCTTTTGTGCGTGGGCAGATCACTGTTCACCTAACAACTGAGATTCATTACGGGAACTTGCAGAAGTGATGAAGGAAGGTGCTGCGTCTGCTCGGGCATCCGTGGATGTCATTGGCCAGCTCGAGGTCGCACATAAGATTTGGTGGACTAGATCATCTGGGAGAAAGATCCAGTTATGGCTCTTCAAACACGAATCTCCTGATGAGATCCAAGGAACGCTTGATGGACTACATTGGCGACAAACGAGGGACGTAAACCTGACCCACCTCCTGCCTCTAAAGGACTTCCTTTTGAAGCTGGACCAAAAAAGTTTCAGGGAGGACTGGTTCCCGCGCTAATGAGGTGTGCAAACTGGAGGTCTTTCATGGCAGGATATGCTGCCCATCGTCACAACTATGCGATTCGGTCACGCCCAGGGACAGAGGCCTGCCTCTGCGACCCCTGCCACGCAAAGGAATTCTATCCTGCGATTAATGCAAGCGGCCAGCCGGCTGCGCCCGGCATTGCAAGGATGGTGGTGCCTGGATTGCGCTACTTTGAATGCCATATATGCATGCAGCAATATTTGCGATGTCATTTTAATCGTGATCGATGCCGTCCTCATCTTTTCATGACAGTAAGAGTTTGACACAGGAAACAATGAAAACTGATAATGGTGGGTGGACTACGTATAAGTCCCAAAGGATGGAGCTTATGGAGAAGAAGATGAAGCGGGTTCTCGGTGCTCGACAGTTCAATGGGGACTGGACCTGCATCTCCTGTAAATACAGAAACTTCCGCCGAAGATTGTCGTGTCGACGATGCGTCCGTCACCAATCAAACCTGCTGGACATGCCAATACGCCAACTACAGACCAATTTGGGTCGATGAATGTTGATAGCCAGCTTGCTGCGAACGCCAGCTCTAATAGGGACATTTTTCTGGTTGGGAAAATCAGATGCAAAGCCAGGTCGGTATCATCAATGTCCATGGCATCCACGCAGCAGCAACACGCTGCCCCTTCTCTTGGTGGCCCTGTGCCCTTGATGGGGATGACTAACCGGGCCTCCGCCCACCAGAAATCGGCAATGGCAGACGAGGCACCGGATGCTGTTTTGATGCCTGCATCTTCCCCAATATCTCCTCCTCATCCGCCGGAGTTCATGCCCGCCACCTGCCGGAAACCATCTCCGGTCGTTGGTCCGGCCATGGCAGCCCCCTCCCACGAGGAATGTGAACCGTTTCATCATCATGTGGAGGGATTTCCCACCATCGATTGCTCGTTATCACCCAACGAGCCTCCTCCTTTGTGATCCAATATGGGCCAACAAAATCCCTTGAAAAGTGGACACATTTTTGGAAAACCTCCTTCCATCATTAGCCGTTTCGGTAGGCCAACCATTCTTTGCTTCTGGGAAGAGTGTGGGACCGTTTTTTGCCAACGCCCACTCATAAACGGCCATCAGGATTTCAAACGTCTTCTCCTTGGGTGTCGGGTGGACCAAACCTAGCTCCAGAACCCGTTGACCCAGCTCCAAGATCCGGAACTGTATTTGTTTCGGATTATTGAACCAACCCTGGAACGACCCAATGTCTAGACCCATTAACCCGACACAACTTGGACCCGGTTACTTCGTTGGACACAGACCTGGTTCAGCGGGATGATGACCCGCCTCCGCCTGTGGGCGCCGACTCGGTTTGGCTTCAGGACGCTGGCACGACATTGCTGGACGATGACCCGGTCCTGCTGGGGGGTCACTCAACTGGGCGCTGTTGACGCTGATCTGGATCAACTGGACACGGAGGAAGCTGTACCAACTCAGTCGGACGCTGATCCGGACTCGTTGGGCGTGGACTCGGTTGAGCTGAATGATGAATTGGCTAAGCTGGATGCTGAACCGGTCCTGCCTCTGACGCTGACGACGGAAGCTGACCCGGTCTTGCCGGACAGTGACTCCAACCTGGTCTTGCAGGACGCTGAACTGGTTCCATTTTTGGACGCTGAATCGGCCTTGCGGGACGTTGCACCACTTACATGGTGGACGTTGAACAGGTTGAGCAGTTCCTGTTTGGCGCTGAATTGGCTCAGCCTAAACCGGTTCTGCTTGGGGACGCTGAACCAACTCAGCATACCCGCTCGACGCTGACTTGGCTAATCCCGAGGGACTTAGTGGGGATGCTGGACAGTTTCCTCCCGGTCTGCTGGATGCTGCAGACTTTGCTGAATACCTTCATCCGGAGCCTTCACGGCCGGGAGCTGCGCTGACTAGCGGGCTGGATGTCGAATAGGCCAACGACCATGGCAGTCACGTTGGCCCTCTCCCACCTACCTCGATGGAGGATGTCCAAAGCAATGGTTTCGACGATGAGCGTACACTCAAGGAAATTCTGGATGCCATGAAACTGAAGTTGACACCATCATGTTCGTCGATTCTAGCGGATATGAAGAAAATGAGGCGGAGGGTTCTCTCAAGCTCGGGGTTTTCCACTCCATGAGATGGGTGTTTTTTTGTAATCATGTCAGGGAAGCTTTTATAATGATGTGGAATGCTCGTGGTCTGTGTGGGCGAAAATATATCTAGAGTTCCATCAAAAAGACCTGTTGTAGACTTCATCGATGCCTTTTGAAGGAATTGTTTTTATGCCGCCCGGTTAAGCCCAAACTTTTTGAACAGTTTTTTGCCTGAAAGGAAAGATTGGACAGTACTGTGGTACATATTGAGAGTTTCTTCATTTCTATAATTTTTTTCTCAAGTGGGTGTCGGCGATCGTATTCTCCATGCATAAGTGCAATAAAAATGGTATTTTGGATAGAATTGCTAAACATTAGAGAGGACTTGGGGCCGTCATTGATGAATGTTTCGTGCATTGAAGGCGATTCAATTCCATCCTTCGGTTGGACGATTCAAATCGCACGCAATTGTACATGAGAAACATGCATCATTTCATTGGTTTTTTGGAAGCCACCCAATTATCCTACCTTCCAATGGATTGGTCACGATTTACATGGTTAAACAAGTGGGCACCTTCGATAATGAGGAAGCTTGATAGATTTTTGGTTTCTACAAGCATGCTCCAACGATTCCATGACATGACAGCCTTGATTGATTCGATCTTGGTGTCAGACCACTCCGCAATTTGGTTGTCATAGGGTGAGGGTGGCCAACAATGGAATTGCGAATTTTGATTCGAATTTTGGTGGTTTAGAGAGCAGGGCTTCTCGGATCTCTTATGTGAATGGTGAAATTCAATCCCTAGTACGAGTGGTTGGGCAGCCCAAAGCATCAATGTTAAACTCTGACATATGAGAAGTAAGCTTATTGAACTGGTCAAAATGCATCACAAAATTTAAAGATTTGGATGAATGGGAAGCTTGATTAAAATCCTTGCAACTGTGTGAGGAAGAGGCTTTGGATGTGGTGGAGGCATCAAATATGAAAATGGAATGTCAAAATCTTACTAACCTTATTGGTGAATGGAGGATGTGCATACGGTGGAAACAAAGGGTGAAGGCCCGTTGGCTCATATTGGAGGAGTTAACTCTCATTTCTTTCATATTCAGGCATCTACTAGACGTATGGTGAATGGCATCTCATATGTAGTGATCAAAGGGATCCAACAAGAAGGCCTCCTTATTTTGCCTAGTGCCATTAATTTTTTCAAGGTATGGTTTTCCTACGAGGTTGTTACGTAGTATGATATTTCTATTATGAAATTTAAATCTATTTGAAGAAAAGGTTTGAGGGGGAATCACTACCACTTTCACATTAGAGAAAATTAAGAAAGCCGTATGGTCTCTTCCTAACAGAAAGACCCGGGCATTGATGAGTTTCCTACTGAGTTCTTTAAATACTGTTGGGAATTTGTCAAAAATGAACCTTCTATAAATGATGACGGATTTCACTATCATGCGAGAATTTCGGGGATCATGGGCAAATCTACTCTTGTTTTTATTCCTAAGGACACACAAGCCGAGGATATTGGTAGATTCTTACCCATCACTTTGGTGTGTATACTCTTTAAAATCATCTCCAAGGTTTTGGCATAAAAAAATCAATAGCATAATTGGGCATCTTATCTCATAATCACAAAGTGATTTCATCGCTGAGTGCTGCCTTCATGAGGCATGCGTTATCGCCCATGAGACCATCCACTCCATCAAGCTTGCAGGTACAAAATCTTTTGTACTGAAAGCTGATCTCGAAAAAAACTTTTCATTCCCTCAATTGAAAATTCTTGTTGGGTTGTATGAGAAGGATGTAGTTTGGTGAGAAGTGGGGGCATTAGTTCGAGGGGTTATCTGCAACCTCAATCGCGGTATCTCTTAATGGAGAATTTGGCAATTTTTTTAAGCTCAGAAGAGGGTTACGACAAGGTGATCCCTTATCGCCTCTTCTCTTTATTATGGGTATGGAGGCACTTTCGGTCATGATTTCTAATATAGAGAGGGAGGACACTTTATGCGGATGCAAGGTTTTATATTTGGTTATGATATCTCACTTACTCTTTGGGGTCATATGGGTGGTGCTTAAATGTTTTTCTGAGATCCCAAGCCTACGTATGAATGAGGGAGAGAGCCTATTTAAGGTGTTCAATGATCCCTACGAAGAAACACAATGGTTGGCCTCAAGTATGAGGTCTTTACCAATGAAGTATTTGGAACTACCGTTCCATTTAGGTGTCTCTAGGGATACATTAGAGTGTGGTGGAAGATAAAATCACCCAAAAAATTAAGTCTCATGTCTCCTAGGGTGGGTAGAATACACTTTGTTCATTTCAACATCTCTTGCTTGATGCTTCATTTTCTACAAATCTTTAAGATTCTCAAAAAGTTGAAAAACACCTAAATTCTCTTTTTCAAAAATTTATTTGGAATAGTTCCTTAGAGAGAAAGTCTAAGGTGCTCATCAATTGGTTGCTTATCTCACAACCTTTGGATGTTGGTGGCTTGAGAATTCATAACTTTAATATTTGCCCTTTTGGCCAAATATGGAGAAATTGTAGGAGGGATGACTCTCTTAGCTTAATTTGTAGAAGAATGAATCTGAGATTTGGAAAGGGTGGATCAAGGCACTAGACTAATTTAATAAAGTGGTTCGGGTTAATGTGGGAAGTGGCAACAAAACTTTGTTTTGGCAAGATGTTTAGTGCGAGAAGTTTAGCCTAACGGATTTATTTCCAACTCTATATGATGCGACTAGACCAAATTCGGTAGGGCGAGTGATTTTTGGTCAAGTACGGAGGCGTGAGATATTGTTTTGCATAGAGAGCCTTCAGACTCGGGTTTTCAGCAATGGACTGCACTTATGGGTTTATTGTCGGGGTACTCTCTATCACAAAAAGCGGACACGATCACTTGGACACTTACCAATGATGCAAACTTCACAGATTTGTCCTTGTACTGTTTTCTCGACTCCCAATTATCCTCTTGGCTTCCTAAGCACACCTTGTGGAGCGCAGGCCTCCCGGCTTAGAGGATCCCTCATGGGTTGGATGATTTTTTTTATGTCTTCAAGTACATAAATTAGACTCAATAATCAAGGTTTTCACTTAGCTAGCTGATGCCCGCTTTGCTTTTGTGAGGAGTCAACATCTCATATTTTTTTGGTATTTGCGTTCATTTGCACATTGATGCGCCGAGCTGGGTTTGACCAATTCTCAAATTGGGACAACATCTCTTTTCCAAGAGATGTTTTGATTGGCGTCTCACTTGAACTCGAAAATTCTCCATTGGAAATTTGTCTCAAGTTTGGATCTTGACTGCTTAGAAGTTTATACGGTTGGAGAGAAATCAACTTATCTTCAATGGTAAAAACTGCGACCTTGAAGGAATTTTATATCAGCTGAGTTGGGAGGTTCGGGATCGGGTCCGCCGCAAATGGTCGTACTTCCTTATCGACTGACTTGGGAACCGCAGGGCCACCGTGACTTGAGTTGCTGGTTCTTTATCAGCACTGCGCATTCCCTGCGTTTGCTGCAGGGTGTTTTGTATGGACTGTTGTTACTCTTTGGTCCTGCAGGAGGAGGCGCTGTTATAGACTACATCACTCTAGGGTGCTGCAGAGTTCGCCCGGAGCACACTCATGTAGTTGTTGTAGTTGGGCTGATAGCGTCGTGGAGCTTCCACTTTGGGTAAACAGAACTTATTTTTTAGTACTGCTGTTCTTTCGACTGTCTATGTTGTTCTCCCTGTCTTTCTGCATCTCATTGAAATCAAGTGATATCTCATGCGTATCTGTACTATCTATTTACTTATAAAGATATATCTCACTTTCTTTCCAAAAACGGAAACTTAAAAAAAAAATTCTGTCAGCTTACCCATTTTTGCACCCACCAATGCACGTTGGAATCTTGTATGAACTATGAAGATAAGTACAAACTCTAGTCGCCTTTACATCGTGTACATTGTCATCATCCTTGTGATGCCCTAGAGAGTGGGAATCTTTCATAGTCAGCAAGAAGAATTTTGCCACTACTTTTGGAAAATGCCGTTGGGAACTTTTTTTTCACCAGCTTTCTTGTATCACCTTCCATTGGGTCAAAATCAAAGGCGTGGAGATTTTAGGGTTAGATCAAGTTTTCTTTGTTTAGTAGACCTGACCTGGCGCCCATTATGCTTTAGGGGCATTTGTCGAGTGTTGGATAACCTGCTAGATGGATAATATTGTCTCAGGTTGACACATAACTATGGTATTCAAGATTTATGGTTCTATAAAGTTTGCATGAATGATATGGAATCTGTCACAGCCAACATTGCAGGCATTGTTGGGCATGCCGGTAAAAGAAGGCACCCGGTGTTTGGGGCCTATGTGTATGCATAGTTTTGAGGTAGATGAAAGTTGTTGTGTGTGGTGGGTGTTGCGAGATAGCATCGTTAGCACAACTAGTTGTGCCGGTGATAATGGATATTCAACGTTTAGGTGGACAAAGAGCTTGTTTAGCAGAAGATGTGTTGGGTTATCGGCGATGTGCAATGATAACATGGCATGCAAAGGAAATGGTACCGGCGTTGATGCGATGGTGTATGATGGCACAAATGTGTATTGTTCTGCATTGTATTGGAATAGTGAATTAAAGAATGCCTTTTAAGATTTAGTTAAGCACCTCTCAACTCAAGATAAAAATATCTTACATGTAGCATTTGGTATGCACGAGATGCGTGCGGGTTAGAACTGTAATGACCCAAACTCATACTTCTTGAAAATGCATTTTTTTTTAAATCAGTGCGAAAAACTTCTCAGAAACCCGAGGTCCTCACAGTTCAAATTCCAATTGGATAACCAAACACCACAAAGGGACTTACATTTATCATCCACAAAGAACCAAACCAAACCTTTTTATTCATGAATCAATACCAGTCTCACACTCAACTGAAAGTAAAATAGTAATTCTAACTGAAACAAAAGAACTAAAAGAAAGAAAAAGAAGAGTCACTATGTCCATAGGTGAAGCAATCTAAAATCAAGCGTGACCCTTGTGCCCTCCCAAGAGCTAGTCGACTTCATTGATCACCTGTGCCTGCGAAAAACCAATAAATTAGGGTGTCAGAACCAAAATCCTGAGCACAACTACTTCTTAGTGAAACATGTGAGATAAAGAGTATAGACAAGATTTCATGCAATAATTTAAGGGAAATGTAAATATGATAATTTATAGCATTTAAGTAATCATTAGTACAACAAGTTACATATGCTAAGTATGAAGAAACATTAAAGCAGTAGAAAGTAGCACGAACTAAGTAAAGAAGACTTTCAACATGCACTAATTAGTAAATAACATACACTCACCATCATGTAATGACTAAGGGATCAATTAAAATATGCATGTTCTAATGTATAACAGGGAAAATGCATGATTTATGTGCAATGCATGAACCTTTTTTATTATATTTCATTTAAGTTTTCCTTTTTCATATGCATGCCCTATTAAATGCATAAAACTTTAAGTTTCTCTTTTTAATTACCGTTGCCCGCGGATACACCAAACAGGTAAAATCCTCGAGGTCAAGTTAAGTTCCCAGAGTAGCTTAACATACAAGTTATAATTTATTTACTAGGTCTCAAACTTAGCCCTCGACCGAATCACCTTCGGAACATTAGACCTTCACATTTAATATCAGAAACAAAAGGGACACCCTACGCCCACAAGTGTCACTTCCTTGGTACCAAAACAACAGTTGTGTCAAACACACCACCCCCAGGTCAAGTGACAGACTCTCCCTAAAATCGTAGCCAGGAGAAGGAACTTCAATATCGAGTTCAAGGGACAAAAATAAAAGCCCACAAAGTTTTTGTATCCTCACAGCCTCTTCAAGACCAGACCTCTAAGATCCCTATTCTTTCGATGAGAGATCCCAGAATGTATATTACACTGTTCTTAATTATTATCTCTTATTAAAAGCTAATTATTGATGTTTGCAATTCAGTATGCAAAAGTAAAGGCAAAAACTCACATTCACCCCTGCGAGAACCCTTATGGGACTCCAGCCTGTGAGAGCGACAAGAACAGTGCAGTAGTGTGCAGGACCAACCAGTGTGGTTTAAGCGATGCAATTAAATATATATGAAAAGCAACCAAGCCCACAACTCTCCAGGTCGGTGATGGTCCATTTAAGCCATCGATGCATCACATGCCAAAAACCGAAGCAGTAACAAAAGTCTCATATTCCATATGCACATACACACATGCAATACTTTATCGAGCATGCAAATAGACTACTCGTAAGCATGTGATTTCTAAATGTATATGCATCTTTGCTATGTATAATCTTGCATAAACATACATGTATTTGTGCCAAAGCATACTCCTTTGTGTGTGCACGTGACTATACATAAGCCCATCAATTGCGCATGTTTATGTTAAATAAAACATCAATGATCTAGCAGATGCATGACAACACATTTTACATGTTTAATTACATAACCACAACAATGCTCATTACAATAAAAGTCTACATATATTGAAATTCACATTTCGTCCTTACAAAGCACATAATTCAGTATATATTTGAGCTGCTGATCGGGTATGTCAACCCAAGACCGGACAACCTGCTGGCCGACTAGCCCAAACGGTCCAGATTACATGTGCATACATGTATTAAACTCATATACATACATACATACATATATATATCGTCATACAACTCAGCCCATGCCCAGCCGATCACTCGGCTGGGCTCACCTGACACCCAGGCTCAGCCTATCAAGCCAACCAAGCTAGGCTCGGCTGGTCTGACAGCCAACCCAGACCATATGCACATATATATACATTTGTTATATGTGTATTTTTTTTTAAATATAATCTTGTGTGTATATATATATATATATATATATATATATATATATATATATATATATATATATATATATATATATATATATATATATATATATATATATATATTTTTTTTTTTTTTTTGCAAAATCGACAAGCCAACCCCCAGCCGAAGGTTGGTTGGGGCTGACAGGGTATCACACGGCCTGGGTTGGGCCTGGACACCACCTGTCTCAGGCCTACCGAGGACTGGCAGTCAGTCGAGACCCACTCGGCTGGCTGCCAACCACACCTAAAAAAAACTTTTCATATTATTTTCTTTTTTCTTTTTTGTTTCAATCCCTACCCAGACGACAGTCGGCTAGGACTGACAGCATATGCACAGGCCCGATCTGAGCCTCTGTATGCTGTCACGATCGAACAACATAGGAAAAAAAATATTTATTTTAATTTTTTTTTGCATTACCTGCAACACAGGCCAGCACCTAGCCGGCTGGGTCGGCTGGGCTTGCCTGGCTCTGCCCACGCTCGGCTAGCACCCAGTCGATTGGGTGCTGGACCTACCGAGTTCTACCAGCTGCTGGCAGTCAGTCGAGCCAGCCAACCAACAACAGATCACAACAGTTTTTTTTTTGTAATATAAAATACCTATTCTTTTGAAAACAAAATCATGCCCAGCCGATCACTCGGCTGGGCCTACAACCAAGAGCCACGGACTGACAGGCCAGCCGAACCGGGTTCGGCTGGTCTGTTAGCCGACACATTCATGCCATCAGTTGTCATACATATTTTTTTTGAAAAATAATGAAAATCATAAAAAAATACATTTATAAAATAGTAGAATCATGGATCCACTATTCTGTCATGGATTTCTATAAAAAACATGCATGGAATCCATCTCCACCCTATTTCTGAACCAGTTCATAAAGAAGTACCCGTACCTTTGATGAAAAGCACGAAAAGAACGATGGAAGGAGCTTTGACTGAGCAACAATGTCCTCCAAACCCTCTTCTTCCTCCTTCCTTATCCTTCTCTCTCTTTCTCTTTTCTCTTCTTTTTTTTTCTCTTAATAGATGAGGGAGATGGGGTCCCCCCCCGCTATTTACAGCAAATACTCTCTAGAGAGAGTTCCCAAATGTGGGACTCTCTCTATGGGAGTTTTCCAACTTTTCAAAACTCCTTCATATTGACTTTTTTGGCTTTTTCATTCTTTTTGGAAACATCTAGCCTCTTTTTTGGTCAAGCAAGAGGCTTAACCCTAATCCTCCTTAACCTCTATCTCGAAATTAATAAAAAATAATAAAAAATAATAAATTAAATAAATTTTTTTTTGAATTTATTATATCTCAAATATTTAAAAGCTTCCAAAATTGGTCATATTGACTAGGAAGACTTTTTATATGAAAATAAGTTCAATTTAAAGCCCCTAACTGAATTTAAAGTTATAATTTTGTTGGACATGGATTTGGATTTGGATTCAAGATCCAAATCCAACTTCACAAATCCAAATGGATTTCGGATTGAACCAAAACCAAGTTAATATGGGTCTAGGTAAGAGTTCAGATCCATATTAATTTGGGTCAAACCCATCGGATCCGATCTGATCCAAATTCGGATCCGAAATCCAAATTGCTCCTTTTTTGCAAAAATGCGTTTTTCAGGCCAACCGTAGCTCAAAATATAGCAAATAAAGTATCATTGCGCTCAGAATTCTGAGACGCATCCAACGACATACAACAAGCATATAAAATTCTGAATTTTGTCCAAAATTATCTTGATTTTTGCTCAAATTTCGCTTGTATTTAAAAGTCGAATTTAAAATTCTTTACTACGTTTTGATTGGCTCGCCTTGACCTTGTAAACCTGGGTCAAGCCCAAACTCAAAGACATTGATCTAAAAATCGAGGCCCAAACAATTTTTCTATCAGGCTTAACCAAATTTTGAAAATCTCATAAATTGACTAAAGACCAAAAATACTCGATCTTACAAGAACTAATTCTTTCAAGGATCACATTAGATAGTCCCAACCGTGCATGGTGGCACGAGATCAGCCAAGTGAGTGCCTTGGCATCAATGAGTGATTTGAGTAGCGTTGCTCAATGAGACATATAGTTATCAATTGATCGCATGGTTGGAGATCGACAATGATCCTTTCCTCATCATGAAGTACTCACAGGTATCTTGAGTGGCGCTTTTAGAAGGCCGCATTGCTGCCTTGGTAACGTGACGTTGCTATTGGATTTGATTGTTGGTTCAAAGGGGCGTGAAGGTTGCCCTTTTCTGAAATCGAACGATAACTGCTTTCACACATTTGTGAAGAGTATTGTGGTGTCGTGCATAAGGTAGTGGGGGAAGCTGTGGCTTGGGCTAGGTTGCTGAACATGAGTTGGTGTGTAGGGCCAAACATTGGTCTAATAAGTTGTGCTTGGGGTGATGTGAAATGCCAATGATCATTTGGACAATCATACATGAGATGATGTGTGGAGCCTAGGGCCGTTAGGCTGGCCAGGTTGGGTTCGCCTCACATCGCACAAACTCACAAAGAATTAGCCCGTGACAGTTGCAGCTTGGGTTAATCATGGGTGCCCCCTTGTTTTTGCTGGGCCAAAGTAAGGAGCTGGAATTTGGTTTGGGCGGCTTACTGTGGTGATGATTCCTGCAGTCATAGTGACAAATCTTGCAAAAATATCACTAGAAATTACTCCAAAAGTAAAAAAAAAAAAAAGTAATTTCTCATGAGTTTTTTCATACGAGCTTCAAAACATAAATATTTTGTTGTTTTTAACTTTTGTCACTATGCCTGCAGTTAGTATGGTGCCCCATCGTTTCTGGTAGGCCAAGGTGAGCAGCTGGAAAATGGCTTGGCTGGTTACTGTAGTGATGAAGCTTGTATGGGTACTACCCTGTTTAAACCAGCATGGATTGCTTTTGTTTGTTTGTTTTTTTCTTTCAAGATAACTCAATGATTGTTTCTGTTGTCCTGTGAGTTTCAAGGATGCATGTAGAATTAGGACCAATTCTTTAGGGGGTGTTTGATTCGTGAACAACACTGGATAAGTATGCTGGTGGCTGTCCATGTCCTATCCTATCCTATCCATGGAAAAGCCTGGACAGCACCCCGATGTCCTTTTTTTTTCAAGGATGTCCAGGGCTGTTTGGACACCCTTGTTCCAGTGGGGAGGGTGGAACGGCTCCAGACACCTAAAATAATCCTTGCAGGATGCTGCGTTTCAGGCATCCTGTGTTTGCGTGGGCGCACCCCCTGGACCCGGACCCGAAGGTCCGATTAATATATGGACCCGGGTATAGTTTGTAAAATTTTACACCAGACCGGAGTTCGAATTAAGACCCGTAAATTTTCAATGTAAAATTTATAAAAATATTGTTTTACTGGGTCTAGTTCATGTAATTCTTATTGGGTCTCGGTATGATTTCTCTTATGGTGTATCCGATTAGACCCCGATACCATACTCGAAAATTGGGGCCAGGTCTGGTTTCACCTGGGTCCTAACCAAACCCGACCCGTTGACACCCCCTACTACCCTCTTTTTCACCATTTTCAGTGAGTTTCATGAATGGCATTCTTGAAATTATTCTACAAGACGAGCCCTTTATATTTCGTTCCCTTCTTTATAAGGCACCACATCCAGCTCACCGTCTCCAGTTCACCACCGCACCGATTCTACAACCAGAGAGAGAGAGAGAGAGAGAGATGACGGATTCCGGCGATAAATTCGACGCGATCGTCGTCGGGGCGGGGATAATGGGCAGCTGCGCGGCCTACCACCTCGCCAGGCGCGGCCTGAAGACCCTCCTCCTCGACCAATTCAGCTTCCTCCACCACCTCGGCTCCTCCCACGGCGAGTCCCGCACCCTCCGAGTCACCTATCCAGAGCCCTACTACCCGGGGATGGTGACCGAGTCGATTCGTCTCTGGCACGAGGCAGAGTCGGAGGTCGGGTACCGGGTCTACACCCCGACGCCCCACCTCGACATGGGCCCGCGCGACAACCCGACCCTCCGGTCCGTCGTCTCGGTCTGCAAACAAAACCGGATCGAGCACCGGCTCCTGAACCCGAACGAGCTCTCGGAGGAGTTCGGGGGCGTGTTCCGGGTCCCGGATAACTGGTTCGGGATCCTGACTCGGGACGGCGGCTTCATCAGGCCCACCAAGGCCGTTTCCATGTTTCAGGCCCTCGCCCTGCGCTACGGCGCGATTTTGACCGACCACCAAAGAGTCAACGCCGTTGACCGGCACAAGGACGGCGGTTTGGTGGTTTCCACGGAGGGCGGTAAGCAGTTTCGGGGGAGGAAGTGCGTCGTGACCGCCGGCGCGTGGGTCAGTAAGTTGGTCGCCGAGGTTGGTGGGGCCCACATCCCCGTACAGTCGCTGCATACGACCATATGCTACTGGAGGATCAAGGACGGGTCCGCCGGAAATTTCTCGCCGGAAAATGGGTTCCCGACGTTTGCGAGCTACGACGATCCGTACATCTACGGCACCCCCGGATCGGACTTCCCCGGGTTGATTAAGATCGGGGTCCACGGTGGCCGGCCGTGCGACCCCGACCGGAGGGACTGGTCCACGGACCTCGAGTGGCTCCGGAGGACCACGTCTCCATGGATCCGGGCGCGGTTCGGGGATGCGGTGGACGCTGACGACCCGGCCTGGGCACAGGGGTGCATGTATGCCATGACCCCGGACGAAGACTTTGTGATTGACTTCCTTGGTGGTGAGCTCGAGAAGGACGTGGTGGTGGCTTGTGGCTTCTCTGGGCATGGGTTCAAGATGGGTCCACTGATAGGAAAGGTTGTGGCGGACCTAGTCATCGATGGGGAGACCCAAGGGGTTGAATTGGAGCATTTTAGGTTGGGTAGGTTCAAGGACAACCCCAAGGGCAATGTTAAAGACTATGCTGACCAAGTATCATCTTATTCTCAAAAATGACAAATGGTATCATTTGGTAGCACAAGGTCAAATGGGCACCAACCATGTGATTTGAGGCACTGAACTCCAGCAAACCAAACATGACAAATGGTTTCTTATTTGAATCCTTTTTTTTTATGAGGGGATAAGATATGCCGTGCTTGTGTGGTGTTTTTTGTTTTTTTATTATTCCATCAACTTTTGAGTTGTTTGCTGCAGGTTTGTTCTCATGTGGGCCTTTTGTCTTCGATAGTTTGTCTAGAGCGGTTGATTAGGTGGTATCACATGCTTCACAGAAACAAAATTTAATGCTCGCAATTTCTTTTCAAATTGATAAAAACAACTGCAAATGCGATGGACATTTCAAATAATTTCAAATTTAGGTCAGCCTTCTATTATAAAAGAAAAAAAATTGCTAGATAGATCAATTATATATATACTCCCACATACTAGAAATCATGGTTGTAGGTTGCTTTTTTTCAATTAAACCTTATAAATGTACTAAACATAGTTTATTTGATAGGAATCATGCTTTGGATCATGTATTTTGGACATAATTTTGGATTTTTTAAGTCATCAAATTTTGATACATTGTGAGGCGCTTGAGTTATATTCACGAAGGTCGTACTGTATTTATGAATGTTTGCATAATCTCCTTTTTATTGAATAAGATTGCAAACTTTTCACAACATAAACCTGTTTGCATGTATAAAAGGCAAAAATATCTTTAAAAAGTCATGAATCAGCAATTTGCAATTTTGGATATGCTAGAGATTTTGTCAAATTGGTAAAGTATTTCAAGAAGCTCATCATTTTTTCAAGAATAGTACGATCATTTCCCGAAATACATAAAACAGCAGATGATCACCATTCAAACACACTGAGCTTTTGATCATTCCAAACAAGCCTTCCTCCTAACCATAACAAGAATCTCATGTGAGAAGCAAATCAAAGTCGCCAACTTGAGCCAAGCCACCAGAGCATGCATTAAAACCTAAAAGGAGTTGCTATTTGACTTTTGGTTTTAAAATAATTTTCCGATCAAAACCTGACAACCAACAGGTCCTGCCATGGCTCAGCATACCTTCAACTCATGGTATCAATTGTAGCCCATAAAAGATTCAGGAGTTTCTACGTTCACTGGATGTTGCTTCTGTATAAATAAATATCTCGGACAAGAAGCGGATAGTCCTAGTTGGGGCATTTTAACCAAGTGGGCTTGGGTTCAGAATCTTAATTGAAAATCCACATTGAATAAAGATATGATGGCTCATATACAATTGGAGATTTTTTATACTTCAGAAGAAAAGCTACATTGAGTCCTTGCTCTTTTGTTCTCATTTGGATTGGCTCAAAATGGCACAAAAAAAAGGTTACATCTATTAAGATCTTTCGTAATACAGTTTAGAAACAATTTTCAAAACCAATGCAAACTCCTTTCAACATCATAGAAGCCCAAAGAAACTTGGTCCTGTTGAGGAAGCAATATATGTGCAGCCTTCTCACCACCCATATTTGGCCTGTGTTTGTGCTTTAGTGAGAAGACCCTGGGCTCGCCGTTCGGCAAGTTCGGTCTCTTTCTGCTTCATGTCATAATACAATGACTGGATTTGGTGTTTCCTTCGGTGCAACTTTGAAGGCTTTAAGCTTGAAGGGGCAGGCTGCAAACAGAAAAGCCTTTAGTCGAAGTTGAAACTTATGCTTAGCAAACCTCTTGATACTTGAGGAAGGTCAAAATAATTGGTTTTCTTTATGAATATGTCTTTTGAGTGTGTTCGATGATGCATCCTTAACAGAAAGAATGCATGTTCTGTCTCTTCTGTAACAACTGTACTACATCCAACATTTGTTTCGATTGGACAATAAGTGATGTTTGTGTCCAGCGTTTGACTTTTATGCTGTGCTGACAGCTTAAACACACATGGATAATGGATCGGATAACTTCGTTTTCGATCCTATCTGTCCAACCATATGAGTGTTTTAACGTGTTCATTAAGGATCTTGGATTAGATCTAAAAACTAAAAAATGTTTAAATTTTGGGTAATCTGAGAAAAAATAAGAATTGATATTTTTTTGATATATAAATGCTTTAATTGTTGTCATATTGGATCTAATTATGAAAGTTTATCAAAAAATTATAGATTTTATCCCCAAATATGGATCTCAAACTAGATCAAGTATGAATAAATATGTTTAAATTTTGGGTAATTTGAGAAAAAAAATCAGAATTCATATTTTTTTATATACAAATGCAAAAATATAAATAAATCATAAAACCCTAAAATGCAAGAAAATAAATCATAAATAAACCATAAGTAAACCAAAAAACCCTAAACTACAAGAAAAACTGTAAAATTAAATATACAAAGCCCTAATTCAAACTCTAATGAAAGAAGATTAAAAAAAAACAATCCTAATCAAATTGAGTATAAGAGTTCCTAATTAAATTAAATATCTAAAACCCTAATTAAAACCATAATAAAAGAACCAAATAAAAAAAGCTCTAAGCAAATTAAATAACAAAATCCCTAATTAAAGATATTTGATTTAAAGCCCTATTCAATGAAAAAAAAACCTTAAATGAAAATCAAAGAAAAAACCATAATAAATGAAAATCAAAGAAAAAAACCTTAATCAATGAAAATCAAAGAAAAAACCCTAATCAATGAAAAAAGTAATATAAAAAACCTTAATCAGAAAAGAAGAAGAACGAAGAAGAAGAAAGAAGAAAAAAGAGAGAGGGGAACAAAGAAGAAGGGGAGAGAGAGGAACGAAAAAGATGAGGAAGCGAGAGAGATAGAGAGCATGGCACTGCCCTAGCCACAGGCCTCAATGCTGGCCTCCTAGAGAGAGAGAGAGAGAGAGAGAGAGAGAGAGAGAGAGAGAGAGAGACTCTGTTTGATTTTTTTTAGACGTTTCCCCGTTAAAGATATTTGATTCAAAACCATAATAAAAAATCAAAGAAAAAAAAAGCCCTAATCAAATTAAATAACAAAGTCTCTAATTAAAGTTAGTTGATTCAAAGCCCTAATCAATGAAAAAAAAACTAATCAATGAAAATCAAAGAAAAAATCCTAATTGAAAATCAAAGAAAAAATCATAATAAATGAAAAAAAATTCTAAATGAAAATCAAAGAAAAAAATACCCTAATCAATGAAAATCAAAGAAAAAAACTAATATAAAAGAAGCCCTAATAAGAGAAGAAGAAGAACGAAGAAGGAGAAGAAAGAAGAAAAGGGAGAGAAAGAGAGAGGAACAAAGAAGGGGAGAGAGAGAGATGAACAAAAAGGAAGGAGAAGCCAGTGAGATGAACAAAAAGGAGAGAGAGAGAGAGAGAGAGAGAGAGAGAGAGAGAGAGAGAGAGAGACTCCGCTCGATTTTTTTAGACGTTCCCCCGTTCTGTTCTCAGCATAACAAGGGGGGTGGAACTGTCAAACACCCCCTTTTTGTACACATGCCCTCTTTTTCAGAAGTAAATCATCAACAAGAATAAATATAAAAACACACAGAACGGAGGAAAATTTACCAATTTGGAAAGTGGACGTCAGTAAACAATTTCAACAACAGACAAACAGAACATGAGTTTGTGTTTGTGTGTGTGCATGCATGTGTTAGCATGTGTGCATCATCTGGATGTGAAGTATAAACATAACAAAATTTTTATAAAATAGCACATGCAGATTAACCGATTGAACCAACACAAACTTATGGCCATAAGAAGGGGATGTGAAGTATTAAAGAACAAATTGCATAGACATAATTGAACCGCAACCAAAATAGAATCCAATTCCACAATGATCAGTGGGAGTCTAAAACCATGATTAACAGTAAGTATACAAACAATAGAACCAGAAGCAAAAATGCAAACCTGATGGGTCTGTCCAAACGCAATCCTCGTCAATTTGACTGGGTCCTGCCTAGGCCTGTTACTGATCAATTGATCCTATTTTACCTCAATTACATTGGCGGGCATCTCATTCCTTCCCCTCTTCCTACCCATCACACTGACGGCCTAAACCAACGATTCTGATTGATCTCCGGCCGCAGAAGACTCATCCTCCCAATTCGCGTATTCCCCATTTCCGTCCCAGAACTGCTAATTTCCGTAGTCCCCATAATTTTACTAATACTGTATACCGTCGCCGCTCAACCCGCTACTGCCATCACCATAACACCAATTAGGGTTTTCGATTCCCTACTCCGGAAACAAACCCTGCAAGGGATTATCCACATTTGAAGGAGCGTCTGCCTCGATTGGATCCTCGGTGTGATCGGTTTCGATAACCGATCTTCGCAAGAACGAAGATTGCCCAAGGGAGTTCTTGGGTGGGGGAAGAAGTGCACTGAGAATCGACAAGGATGAACCTTTTGAGCTGAAATCTGCTTCTTTTTTTCTGGGCACCTTCTGTTCGGGCTTGTCGTCGTCGTCTCCGAATTCGGGTTTCAAGAAATCAGTGTTAATGGGGGGGGGGGGGGGGGGGGGGGGGTTGAACTGGACCACCCTTTTGGGGGCAGGGCCTGAAGATGAGGGTTTGGTGGCCTTGGGAGGGGGGAGGGAGAAGAAGAAGAAGAAGAAGAAGAAGAAGAAGAAGAAGACTTAGGAGGGGGTAGGGAACCAAAGAGGCTTGTGGATTGAGGTTGGTCACTAATGTTGTTGTTGCTATTGGAGAAGGGTTTTGGAAGGGAAGATGGTGCAAAATATTTGGAGGGAGGGGTGGAGGGTTTTAGGGTTTTTCCTGTTGGTTGGTCTTCTTCATCAGAAGATGCATAGCTGGCCAACCGTGAATCCATGGGGAAGGGAGGCCTTCGGGGATTGAGGGTGTTCCCCAACGATAATCATGAAATGCCTGGAATTTGGGGGTGAAATTGGGTTGGACTGGATCATGGCTGATCTGGATCGGATCTTGGATCTATTTGGATGCATCATCGGATCTAGATTGGATCCAGTCATCTTTCCACAAAGGCCATCAGAAGGGGATTGATATCCAGTTTGGAGAGTAATGGAAAGGTGCTAATGATACGTGATCAATGAGTTTTTCAGGATTTTCTCATTTTATTTTTTAAATTCTAACTGTATAGATGTGATTTATGTACTGGGCTTTATAAGCATCATCTCTTGAAATATTCGATTATGACACATGGGTGAGTTTTTATAAGATTTCAAAATCAATGGTACAAAACCATTGTAAAATTTTTAGGCTCCAAATATTAAAATTTTCATCTAAAACACATGATTCAGGTGTAGATTTTTCATAAATTGACCATGCCCAACACATTTATGGGGTCAGAACTGCGTAAAAACACTGAAAGAGCAGAAAAACCCATTTAGCATGTATTAATTTTGCACATATGCATTTCTTTTACTTTGAAAATTGAAAATGAAAATCTTCTTATTCATCCACATCTGAAAAATGATAATGAATTCGAACTAGCAACATCTAGACAATGGTTTGGAAAGTTTTTTTTGTTATCTGTCGTATCTGCCTTGTATATTTCATATGCAATTTACTAAGTTTTGCGCCAAAGTTGGATATTGATTGAGTTCACATGAGCCATATGCATGTGGACCTGCAATGTTGCATATTGCATGGAACGGTGTTGCAAACATAGTAGTCAAACTTGTCCTCAACCATTCTTTGGGAAGTGTCCTCATCGGCGAATAGTAATTAAACGGCAAAAATAAAATCTGTCAACGTTGGCGCATTTGAATTTTTTGGTAAATCGTGATTAATGGAAAGGGTTAATTGAAAACCAATGCTATTTCTGACGCAAGAAAATTTGCCAAGGAATACAACATAGAAGAGCAAGGAAGTCGGTGATTGCTTCACACTAGATCTGTAAAACCCAAAAAAAAAAATAAAAATATAAAATAAAAACTTGGATTCGGGTCGGATCCGAACCCAGACTTGACCCGGACCCAATGGAGGCACCGCCTCCCTCGTGCCTTTTAAAGACAACGAGGCAAAGGGGGGAGGTTTCTCGAAACCTCCTTCCCCTCTGCTCTCCCGTTCTTGCTCTCTCGTCTCTTTGTACTCCCTCTCCCCTTTTACTTCGCGCTGACAACCTCACCGCCATCGGCGACCCCCTCTGGCAAGCTCCTCTCCGGCGACATCCAGGCACGCACCCTTATTCTTCTTCTCCTTTTCTTTCTGTCTCTCTCTCTCTCTCTCTCCCTCACTTCTCCGTTTGCACAGGGAGGGGCTAAGCCACCTCCCCGCCTCTCTCAATCGCAAGGGAGGGGCAAAGCCCCCTCCTTGCTGCCCTAAATCGCAGGGGAGGGACAAAGCCCCGTCCCTGCGATATGTTTTGCGAGGGAGGGGCCCAGCCTCCTCCCAATGTATCTATTTGCAGGGGAGGGGTCGAGCCCCTCCCTGTGTGCCGTATTTGGCAGGGGAGGGGTCGGTCCTCCTCCCTCGAGCCCTCCCTGTGCTTCCTGTGGCCAAGGGAGGGGTTGAGCCCCCTCCCTGCACCATCTTTAGCAGGGGAGGGGCCTAGCCTCCTCCCTGCTCCCTTTTACAGCAGGGAAGGGATCAAGCCCCTCCCTGCACTCCCGTTGTTCAGAGGAGGGGTCGAGCCCCCTCCCTGCTGCCTCTTCTCTGGCGTCAGGCAAAGGCTTCACCCCCTGCCTGTTCGCATGTCTGTCAGACTAGGGTCAGACCTCTGCTTCTTTGCGTATTCGGCAGACAAGGCCGAAGCCTCCTGCCTCCCCTTGTGTCTAGCGGGCAAGGACCTTGCTCTTGCCTCTTTGCTCTTTCGGCAGGCAAGGCGAAGCCCCGGCCTCCCTCGTTGCCTCTCTTCTACTTTGTCAGGCACGGGCGCAACCTTGCCTGCCCTCACTTTCTGAGGGGAGGGGTGCAACCCCCTACCTCCTCATAGTTTACTGACAACAGGTCAACATGGGCTCACAACCCCTGCCCCTGCTTTTTGCTCTTATAGCAGGTGCGCAAGGGCACAATGCCCCTGCCTCTGCTTCCTTCACGTTAGGTCAATGACAGTGCCTCCGACCTTCTATTTTTTGTGTTAACTTGCTAAGACTGTCGCTTTTGCAGCTAGTACGATGGATCTTGCTCGTGCTCCGTGACCCGAGCCCTCAATCGTTTACACCCTCAGACACCAGCAAACTTGCAACTCTCCAAGGTAGGAAAAGATTGCACGAAGGACTTGGACAATTGAATTGAGTTCAATTTACTAAGAAAGATAATTAAATAAATATATACATATAGATATTTATACGAGTACGCATTTAACTCAAAGATGCAGTTTTGCGATCCTTGTCCTTTACTTTCTGTCAGTCTTTACTTTGTCATCGTGCGTTATGCCCAGACTTTGCGTTTGCACTTCTGCTCACAGTCTTTACTTTGTCGTCGCACTTTGCACCCAGGCTCCTGCTTTTGCAAATATTTCATTATTGCCTTGCCATTGCAGATGATGCATAAGTTTTCGCTCGTTGCATGTTCTATAAAAGGCATCCTCGTGGAGGATGCAAAGGCAATTATCGCTCTCCCTCTTGCAACAAGAGTTGAGTCAAGAGCTTAACGATACATCTTCGTCTAAGGAGAGGGTGTAAACACCCCAAATTTTCACCCTCATCCAGTGTTTGTCCATTTCATAAGTGATTACATATCATTGCATGTCATTGCATGTATTCTGCATATCATTCCATCGCATTGCATAGCATTGCATGTCATTGCATTTCATTTTCGAGATCCAGCACTCCTATTTCAAAACATTCAATCCAGATTTGAATTTTAAAGCTTTATTTCAAAATCAATTTCAAAACCAGGATTTTTATTCAATACTCTGTCATTTTCCAACCCCAGGACTTTATATTTCGAAATATTTTCTCAAGGAAACAATCTGGATTCATTTCAAATTCAAATTTTAATCGATTTCAATTCACAGATAAGACCCATTGAGGTGGTGTCGCTTCTGAATTCCTCTATTCATCAAATTTCTCAAATTTTTGAAAGTTTCAGTCCGATCAGGACTCTGTCTCAGAGTCCTGATCCAGTCAGGAGTCTGTTTTTAAGTCTGTTCTACTTCCATTTTCAATCTTTTCCGTTTGCTTTCAAAATTTAGGTCATTTTACAGAGTCCAGTTAGTTCAGGACTCTATTTTAGAGTTCGGTCGAGTTAGGAGTCTAACCCTGACTGTGTTTTCTGACTTATTTCATCATTTCTTGATAAAATCTTTTGAAAATTCTTTCATTTGACTTTTAAAATCTAAAATCTCAGAGTCCTAAGAGTTCAGAACTCTAACCCGGAGTTTCAGTTCGCTTGAGACCCTATTTTCAAAGATTTTGAATTTCAAATGTCGATTTTAACCCTTTTTCAAAGCCATTTTCAGTGTTTATTTCAAAATTTTCAAAATTAGATGTGGGCCCACTCAGTTGGCGCCACATCCAGAAGAGTTTTAACCCCGCTGGAACTCTATGCCATTTCAAAACTTTTAATTTCAAGTTTGCTTTTGAAAATCCTTTTGAAAACTCCTTCAATTTCAAGTTTTAAAATCACTTTTTGAAAAACTCAAGTAGGGCCCACTCGGGGTGGTGCCATATTTGAGTAAGTCAGGGCTAGACTAGGGTTAGTTGATGTCTTGGTTAGTGTTGGAGGTTTAGAAGAGTCAAAACCATTTTGAAAAACTCATTTTGAAAGTTAGTTTTTAAAACTAGTGTTTTTAAAGGTTTTTAAAGGTGTTTTAAAAACCCAATGTGGAAAAACGCCAAGTTTTTGATTAATGTCAAGGGTCTGGACCCAAAAGATGCCTTAGCTCGCACGACGGGATGCAAGTCTTGGCCTCTGATTGAAGAAGATGGGAATGAATATGTGGACCTGCTCGAAATCTACAGACAACATGGGACATTTGTGGAAGTCAGCTCGTTGTCCAGAACAGCTCGAGAGAGAATTCAGCACGCGATGGTTCTGTGCACGGTAGGATTAGCTTTCTTTCCAGATGGATGAAATTACATGGATATCAGAATAGTCCAGCTTCTAAGGAGATGGGGAAGTCGACAGATCAGCCGCCTCTCGATAGCCATGGCCGCACTCGCTTTCCTATACCGAGGGTTGACCCGTTTCACACTCGGAGAATCCATTCTAGTCGAAGGGTGCACCTATGCCTTGTAGTCTTGGTTCCTCCGACATGTGCCAGTCCGAGCCAGTTCCTTCAGATACAATGGTGAAAAGCTTCTTCCAGTTGAGCGATACCGGTTCCTGATCGACAACCTTCAGGAGGAAGAAGTCGTATGAGACTACTTTTATCGTCAGGAATCACCTACCAGATATACTTATGCATATGGCAAGCGATTCAGGCTACTTGGCCCATTCTTCTGCACATACTATCATCCAGAGCAGTGTGTCAGGCAATTCTCTTAGAGGCAGAAGCACGTAGAGATTCGTCCACTAGCCGGGGTCCTGCCAGAATTCAATCTCGCATCAGATCAGTGGTCCGGAGCATACCATTCTGCCAGACATGGCTGGGATTCCTTTGTTACTCTCACTATTTTTCCTGGTCCTCGTGTATCTTCTGATTATCCAGAGTGGTGGAAAATTGTTTGTCCCCCTCCCCTCTGTCAAGAGTATTATTGATAAAATCATGTTTTTCCCCTCAATGAAATTCCTTTATTTTATATCTCATCTTGGTTTGACGACCTCGCCTAGGTAACAAGGCATATTTCCAGTTGTTTATTTTGCAAAGAATAGCAACGCAATTGTCGTAATTCCAGCGACGACTCAATCCCTAGTAATGGGATACTCTTTCAATTGTCTACCAAAATTCTCAACAAATATTTTCCTCCAACCAAATTTCCTTCAGAAGCCTAACCATCAGTTCTGCCTTGCAGAGAGAGCATTAATAACATTCAAAAGAGCATTCGTGATACTCAGTGGTTCAGACAAGGTCCGAAAAGAAAACTGCATCAGTAGAAGGTGTGGCATACTCGATCGCTTCAGAAGAGGAAATGGACTCACTCCGATCAGTCAGAAGTCAGAGTCAACAAGCGGATGATGGCATCGATCCCCGAATGTATGTTATGTTCAAAGAAATGATGACCAAGATGCTGACAGAACAAACTGAAAATAGTATAGAAGAGACTCGGGTTAAGCAGAAGGCAAAAGACCAGGCAGTCAAGAAAGTTCTGAAGCTATCCAAGAAACATATCCAACAGGAAGATACATCGGATGAATCAGGATCGGTAGGTAACACCGATGAAGAGTATGAAGTTCAGCAAGCATTTCAAAGATCCCCTCATAGACAAGGGACAACCTATAAATTGAAAAATCAAGCAATGGATGATCCAATCCAAATACAACTGAAGGAAATGGCAAAGAAGATTAAAGATTTTGAAGCCCGCGACAAGGGCAAGAAGGTCTTCACGGGCAAAGATTTCTACAAGAGCATCACTCCCGTCAGGAATAATCAAGATTCAAAAAAGACAAATTCTGTCAAGGCCCACCGCGAGGGGTGCAAGGATAACAAAGGCAATCACACAAGTCAGAAAGAGAAATCTTTAAAGCAGAGTGGAAAATTGAGTCAGCAGAAAGAAAAGATAAAGCGGGACGGTTGGGATTGCAATCGCCAGTTTACTCCTCTCGAGCAGCCTCTCGACGAAATCCTTGAATATATGTTGGCCAAGGAATTGGTAAAACTCCCAAGAGTAGCAAATCCTCCCACAGTCATGGGAAAATTCAGGGATCAATTCTGTAAATTTCATAGGGCAGTAGGACATGATACCGACCATTGTTTCGTCTTCAAGAACATTGTCCAAGATCATATCGACAAGAATTTCTTCGTTGAGAATTAAGAAAGAATACCAATCGACTGTCTTATCCAAATCTTAGCAGAAATCAAACACTCGACAAGAGGTGCAGTGTGATGATCCGAACCAGGATCGCAAGATAGCCCCATTGGATCAAATATTTGATACTTTTCTGAAATACATGCTTACAAAAGATACAGTCGGATCTCTGAAGTCTCATTTCACTCTCTCTGCCAATGATAGCAAAAGCAACAAGAAAGATTATGATCATCCTTCAGAGGGATCCAAGGGCCAAAAAGGAAAGTTCTCCAACAATGATAAACCTCTCCAATCTAGTCCTCAGCATAAAGGGAAAGATCAAGAAAAGCCAAAGCACAAGGATTGGAATACGGATCGAAAGTTCACCCCTCTAGATCAGACACTAGAGAATGTTCTGAAATACATGCTCGCAAAAGATATGATCCGTTTACCTAAAGTAGCTGATCCCGCAACAACCATGGGAAGGTTTAAAGATCAGTTCTGTGAATTTCATCGGGCAATGGGTCACGATACCGAGCATTGTTTTGTCCTTAAAAATATTGTTCAAGACAACATTGACAAGAATCTTCTCGTTGGAGATGAAAAGGAGGACCATTCATCCTGATCATGTTTCTCCCCAATCATTCCAAAAATTGATAACACTAGCGCTTTCCCAATTTCTCATCTTGATTTTATTATTTCAAAGGGATGATGTAATCCCGTCTGTCTTTCCCTTATTTGTTACCTTTCCTTCAATACATCAATAAAGTTTCAATTTTTCTCGCAAGCTCGGTGCCATTTTTTTTTTATTCTCCTCGGCAAAATGTTCTTTTATGAGGAATAACCTCTTCCGAGTCTCTTCTGAATCAATTAAAAGCCAGTTGCCGTGTCACCTTCGGAGAGCGCTCTTCGAACATCAATCATTTATCCTTTTGTTCAAATTCTTCTTTCCCAGTTACACTGGGGCATTTTTAAATTTTCATTTTATCTTTAAAACTTTCTGTATGCAGGCAGGATCAAACAAATCTCTCATTTTGCACGCATGTGCACCCATTTACATTCATTTGCATTTGCATGCATTCATTCGCATTCATCTGCATCAATTTGCATTTGCATCGATTACCCATTCAGAATAAGGGATAAATCCTGAGACCCCGACAGTTGTCCAAGTCGTCGTGAGGGTGAAGACTGAAAATTTTCCATCAAAATCAATTAGTAATTCTTCAGAATCCAGTGTTGTGCTGGTAATTTCTCAAAAATCCAGTGTTCGTGCTGGTAAATTTCCAAAACCCAGTGCTCGTACTGGTAACCATTTAAAATCCAGCGCTCGTACTGGTAACCTTTTAAAATCCAGTGCTCGTACTGGTAACCTTTCAAAATCCAGCGCTCGTACTGGTAATCTTCCAAAACCCGGTATTCGTACTGGTAATTTTTTAAAACATAATGCTTGTATTGGCACATTTTCAAAATCCAATGTTTGCACTGGTACACTTTAAAATTCAGTGTCCACTAATTTAGTTTTCCTTTGGGATTCGAGTTCCAACTCGAATTTCCTTTCCTTATAATTGATCTAGTTTTCCGTCAGGAATTCGAGTTCCGACTCAAATTTCCTTTCCTTCTAACCGGTTTAGTTTTCCTTTGAGATTCGAGTTCCGACTCGAATTTCCTTTCCTTCCACACCGGTTTAAGTTTGCCTTTGGGATTCGAGTTCCGACTCGAATCTTCTTTCCTTTTGGTTAACCTAGTTTTCCTTCGGAATTCGAGTTCCGACTCGAATTTCCTTTCCTTCCACACCGGTTTAAGTTTTCCTGCAGGATTCGAGTTCCGACTCGAATCCTCTTTCCTTTTGGTTAACTTAGTTTTCCTCCGGAATTCGAGTTCCGACTCGAATTTCCTTTCCTTCCAACCAGTCTAGTTTTCCTTCGGGATTCGAGTTCCGACTCGAATCTTCTTTCCTTCTAGTTAATCTAGTTTTCCTCCGAAATTCGAGTTCCGACTCGAATTTCCTTTCCTTCTAACCGGTTTAGTTTTCCTTCGAGATTCGAGTTCCGACTCGAATCTTCTTTCCTTCTAGTTGATCCAGTTTGCCTTTGGGATTCAGGTTCCGACTCGAATTTCTTCTCCTTCCAAATTGATCTACATTTCCTTCAGGATTCGAGTTCTGACTCGAATTTCTTCTCCTTCCATGATGGATCTAGTTTTCCTTCAAAGATTCAGGTTCCGATCCGAGTTTTCCTTTCCTTCAGAGTTGGTCTAGAAGATCCGAGTCCCGACTTGAATCTTCTTCTAAATCCAATTCAGAACTGGTCTAGAAGATTCAAGTTCCGACTCGAATTCTCTTTCAAAATCCAATTCATCTAGTTTTCCTTGAAGAGTTGAATTCCGATTCGAATCTTCCCTCAAAAACCCAGTTTAGCACCTGGTCCATTCAAAGCTCACAAGTTGGAATCATTCCTTCTTAAACTATGATCCTTAGGTTAAATCCCTATGGAATAGATAGTTCGTAGGTCGAATCCCTACAGAACCCATGTCATTCTCAGTGAACCAATGCCGTTCTCAATTGAACCAATGTCGTTATTAGGCTAAATCCCTATAGAACCCATGTCATTCTCAGTAAACCAATTCACAATTTCGACTTTTTTTTTTAGCCAATCAATTCCCAAATTTTCAATTTCCAATTTCCAAATTCCAATTATCAATTTCCAAATTTCCAAATTTCCAATTTCCAATTTCCAATTTCAAATATCAAATTTCAAAATTCCAATTTCCAAATTTCGACCTTTTGGTCACCTAATACCCAATTCCAAAAAAAAAAAATTTCTCTTGCGAGAGACCCTTTTTATAGGGAGAGTTCGAGGGAGATCGCTCTTTTCGCATGCTATCCAATTCGTTCACTTAGCCCCTTTTCAGGGAGAGTTTGAAGGGACTCGTGTCTTTGTGAACCGTTTGCAAAACAAAATTCCAAATTTCACACAAGGAACCCTTTGTATAGGGAGAGACTCGACAGAGACTTGCTTTCCTTGTGGCCCCATAATTTCAGACTAGGCCATTTCATCATGAAGGACCCTCTTTTCAGGGAGAGTGTGATGAACTTGTTCCTTCATGACCAATTTACCAACCTCACCAATTCCGGCCCCCTTTCCATAAGAGAAGCCTAATGTTAGGAAGTTTTGACGAAAGCTTAATTTCTCTTCGAAAGTTCGTTTTGCAAACACCTCTTTTTCAGGGAAGAGAGGAGTAATTCCCAATTCTAATTTCTGAATCTTCTCCTTTGGGGAAAGGAGAAGAGAATTTTTGTCATGGATGTGTTGTGTTGTGCTTCAAATGCTCTCTTTCACAAAAGGATTTCAAGAAAGTTTTGCCAATTTGTCATTAAATATTTGTTGATTTCAAAGATCTTTATTGCACAAAATTATTACTTCAGAATACCTCCACTATTACTTCCGAAAGGGCAATGCTTTCACGAAAAAGGATTCAAAGTTCAAAATCTTTTTATTGGCCAACCAAAAGGATGAAGAATAAATCCGCGATATGGCCAGCAAAGAGAATTCAATGTTGTTGCAAAGCCATGAGTGATTGATATTGATCGCAGTCAATGGCACATTTTTAAAGACCATTCTTGAAAAATAAAGCAGTCGAAATATCCTGGGTGATACAGAAAAATCCACTCAATTTTCATATCTCCTCAATCACCTAAGCTGCAATTAAATATCTGCAAAAGGGATCTCTCAATTATCGTCAAGATGAAGGCGAATTAAGCGAGTCGACCCCCGGGGCCAAAGAAGATTTGGATCATCTCCAAGATGACGGAGTTTGTGACGGATCCTTCCAGGGAAAGTTCAGATCACCGTCGAGATGAAGGCGAGTGTGATGAGCCTACCGAAAAACCCTAAAAGATATTTGATTCCAGCTATCATCAAGAGATTCCCAACCAATGAGCCAATAACTATCAAGATAATCCCTGAGAGAAAAGAAGGATCGAAACATCTCTGAGATGAAGAAGTTTGTGACGTACCCTTCCCAAGAAAAAAAGAGAGAAAAGTCAGGACATCTCCAAAATGAAGGATGATGTAATTCCCAAAAAATCCAAGAGAGCTCCAATCTGCTAAAAAGAGAGTGCAGAAAGATCATCATGAGAAAAGAATCCCAGGATATCAGACTGCCAAATCTATCAAGAATCTTCTTTAATTTTGTGAAATTCTTTTATCAATATTCTTTCACCAATAGCTCTCGCAATATCAAGAATACTTTCTTTCCCGTCCATATCAAGGAAATTGATAGCTTCCTTGAAAGAAAGCCAATCGCAAGCAATTTGAATTTGAATCTTGATTCTACGGAGTTAAGCTCAGTCGGAGGTAATACTTCAGGTAGAAAAGAGGGAATACTTTCAAAACAATGCGCATCACTTTCAATTATTTTGAATCAACAATAATTTTCAACATTTTGACAATATTTTCTAGCTATCCTGGCGTGAAGCGAGAGCTTGAGGTTCATCTTTGGCGCATCCTGACATCAGTTGTTATCCCTTTTAGGACTTGATAACGGGAGTTTTCAAGATTCCTTCCCTTCTTTGGTATAATCTGAGCGCACGGGCTCTCAGATTCGCACACTTCCCTGTGTCCCCACTGTCCCACCATAGACAGTCCAATTTCAGCTTGAGGTTAAGCCACCAATTTTAGCAAAAGGCAATTTCAAAAGTTAATTAGTCTCAGCAATGAGGCGCCCAAAATCAATCCCTTTTCAAACTTTAGGGACCCAAATTTCCTTCCTTTTGCAAAACCCCTATCGGATTCATTGTGCGAAAATCCGAAGGTTCCATCACGGTCTCTTCTTTCGTGGATTCCGTCCATTTTTTGCCCAATCAGGTTAAGGGTATAAACCTGAGTCTCCTTTGATGAGGTATTCCATTTTCTGCCCAATCAGGTTAAGGGTATAAACCTGGGCCTCCTTTGATGAGGTATTCCATTTTCTGCCCAATCAGGTTAAGGGTATAAACCTGGGCCTCCTTTGATGAGGTATTCCATTTTCTGCCCAATCAGGTTAAGGGTATAAACCTGAGCCTCCTTTGACGAGGTATTCCATTTTCTACCCAATCAGGATAAGGGTATAAACCTGAGCCTCCTTTGATGAGGTATTTCATTTTCTGCCCAATCAGGTTAAGGGTATAAACCTGGGCCTCCTTTGATGAGGTATTCCATTTTCATTTCCCGGTCAGGTTAAGGGTCAAACCTGAGCTTCGTTTCTACACGAGGTATTTTCTGTCCCATCCAGGTTAAGGGCAAAACCTGAATCTCACTTCTTTTCGAAGTAAAATTTTCTCCTTATTCTTCATTTCATATCTACCATCATCACTTGAACTAATTCTTTCATACCCAGTCAGATTCATCTAACTGGGGCATTTTTATAATCCAAATTTGGTGTGTTTTCTTTGCCACTAAGCTCGGCTTTCTAACCGGCTTAGCAGCAAAGAGGGGCATCTGTAAACACCCCAAATTTTCACCCTCATCCAGTGTTTGTCCATTTTATAAGTCATTACAGATCATTGCATGTCATTGCATGTATTCTGCATATCATTCCATCATATTGCATAGCATTGCATGTCATTGCATTTCATTTTCGAGATTCAGCACTCCTATTTCAAAACATTCAATCCAGATTTGAATTTTAAAGCTTTATTTCAAAATCAATTTCAAAACCTGGGTTTTTATTCAATACTCTGTCATTTTCCAACCCCAGGACTTTATATTTCGAAATATTTTCTCAAGAAAACAATCTGGATTCATTTCAAATTCAAATTTTAATCGATTTCAATTCACAGATGAGACCCATTGAGGTGGTGTCGCTTCTGAATTCCTCTATTCATCAAATTTCTCAAATTTTTGAAAGTTTCAGTCCGATCAGGAATCTGTCTCAGAGTCCTGATCCAGTCAGGAGTCTGTTTTTAAGTCTGTTCTACTTCCATTTTCAATCTTTTCCGTTTGCTTTTAAAATTTAGGTCATTTTACAAAGTCCAGTTAGTTCAGGACTCTATTTTAGAGTTCGGTCGAGTTAGGAGTCTAACCCTGACTGTGTTTTCTGACTTATTTCATCATTTCTTGATAAAATCTTTTGAAAATTCTTTTATTTGGCTTTTAAAATCTAAAATCTCAGAGTCCTAAGAGTTCAGGACTCTAACCCGGAGTTCCAGTTCGCTTGAGACCGTATTTTCAAAGATTTTGAATTTCAAATGTCGATTTTAACCCTTTTTCAAAGCCATTTTCAGTGTTTATTTCAAAATTTTCAAAATTAGATGTGGGCCCACTCAGTTGGCGCCACATCCAGAAGAGTTTTAACCCCGCTGGAACTCTATGCCATTTCAAAACTTTTAATTTCAAGTTTGCTTTTGAAAATCCTTTTGAAAACTCCTTCAATTTCAAGTTTTAAAATCACTTTTTGAAAAACTCAAGTAGGGCCCACTCGGGGTGGCGCCATATTTGAGTAAGTCAGGGCTAGACTAGGGTTAGTTGATGTCTTGGTTAGTGTTAGAGGTTTAGAAGAGTCAAAACCATTTTGAAAAACTCATTTTGAAAGTTAGTTTTTAAAACTAGTGTTTTTAAAGGTTTTTAAAGGTGTTTTAAAAACCCAATGTGGAAAAACGCCAAGCGGCGCCACATTTGGGGGATTATTAGGTTTAGCTAGGGGTTAATTAGTGATTAATTAGGATAATTTAGGTCAATTGCATATAGGTAACTCCACCCAAAAATCGCCCCCCCCCCCCCCCCCTTTAGAGAGTCCAAAGTTTTCAAAATTGTTGATTTTTAACCTAAAATTTTATTATAAAAAGAGGCTATAGGGGGGACGATTTTCACTATTCACTTACCTTCAATTCTTGGATCTTCTCTCTCCTCTTCAGCCCTTCCTCCATTGCAGCAACCTCAAGGTAATTATTTTCTTTAATTTTTAGTTTTTATTTAATATTTTTCATTGTTTTAAGCATGATTTAGCCATTGGCACCATCACCTTCATGGATTAAACCATGGATTCAACCTCAAGAACCATCAAGAATCAGCAAGAACGATCCAAGAAGGTGATCTAACCCTGTTTTGGATGATTTACAGAGATTTTAATCCATTAGAATTGATTTTAATATGATTCTTTACATTATTAACCAATAAAATATATGATTTACCCCTTTTAATGGGTTAAATCTATGTTTTAAAGGTGATATCAAATTCCAGCCATTGATTCCCTGTTTTTATTTTATTTTCATGGTTTATTCATGTTTTTTTTACGTTCTATAGCATAGAACTAAGTTGTATTTACTGTTTTATGGTTTATTTTATTGATTTACATTAGTTAATGCATGGTTTGTCAAGTTTCTTAAATTTCTGTGTGTTTTAGGTTTAGAACAGTAAAGATAATGTTATTTCGGATTGAAGTTCTCATTGTTTATTTCTTATTTTTTTATATGTGATGCATGCATGAGTTATTGAGTTACTATAGAAAAATCAGAGGTTTTGGATCTCGGGAACTCTATCAAAAAAATCAGACATCAAATCGGGTTTTTAAAGCTTTAAAATCATGGTTAAAATCAAGAAGGTAACTTGCTGTGATGATATTTCTCTCATCTTATATCCGATTTTAGATCTGTAAAGTGCTATGGATTTACATTGAGTAGATCTGTCTTTTGTGAAATTTTCGGATTTTTTGATTACTGTTTAGTAATTTTCCCCTTTCAGAGAATCTATTTTTAAATTTAAAACTCGTTAGGGTTTACCAAAACCGTAATCAGACTTGTGTTAGTCATAAGTCCCAAACCACAGATCCGATTCATGATCTGTAAAAAGTGAGTATTGTTATTTTTCTGTCCAATGTTCACCACTAAAATTTCAGAGATTTTTGTTTAGGATTGCTATTTATGTCTGTATTTTCAATCTGGAATAGCTGTTTTAATCCCTGTTAAGAGTGATATATTTTAGCCCAGATTGCCGAAAGGTTTTCTCCCTAACCGGAGATGATTTTTCCAATCTGTAAATTGGGAAATCTCTGTTTTTCTTATTAGTTAGTCTCTATAAAATTTCAAAAATTTCCATAGAGATTTGGCCCTTGGTTCAGGTCTTGGATTGAAACTGGTTGGTGAATTAGGTCAAAAATAGCATATGTTTAGGGTTTAATGCAATTTTAGGATTAATTTAATGTCAAAAAATTATTTTTATAATTCCAATTCGATATTAGGGTTATAACAAGTGCAGGTACCAATTTTTATGGATTTTGGAATCCATTTGATGGCTGAATTAAGCAAATTGCAAAACCGGGTTCCTGAAAGATCCAAAAACACTGCAAAAATCACAAAATTTGTGATATTATTGGATTTTCGTGCATAAGCATATGGTTTTAGGGTTTTATTATGTTCATAAGCATCTTAGGATACTTTAGGTTTAATTTTATAGTTATTTGATTTCATTTAGGTTATAAAACCCAAATTTTTACCAAAAATCTATTTCTAAAAACCCTGATTTCAAGGCCATAGTCTTGCTATCGGGGGCAATTTGGTCATTTGACCTAAATTTCGAAATCCCTAACCCTAATTTCATATTTTTAATCATGTCATAGCATATTTGGTTTGAGTTTATTCCATTCAAATTTCAAAACTTGCATTTTATCAAAATATCTTTCTAAAAACCCTAATTTCAAGGCCATAGTCTTGTTATTAAGGGTATTTTGGTCATTTGGACCCCAATTTCGAAATTTGATATCTTATCTTCCTTATTTATTTCATTTTATTTCATACTTTATCACTTTTGATTTAAGGGAATCATGGCAAAAAGGCTTATATCTAGCAAAATCCAACAATTTCCTGATATTGTTAGATAAATCTAGAAAAGCCAACATATTTTCATTAACCAAGTTTTCTAGTTTTGCAGGTACATTGAAGACTTTATTTTTCATGTATTTAAATTTCAATAGTGATGTAATTTGTAATTAAACTTTGGAATAAGAATTTATATTTCCTGCTTAGCTTAGGTTGCATTGCATATAGTTTATTTTTATAATTTTAATGTGTGATGGATGATGATTCATGCATATTTTTATAAATTCACCGTGGTCTACACGAATGGCACATGCACTAGCTTCTATGAAGTTTATAAACTTGGTGAAATTTGTATTTATGGCCATAGTCAGAATACAAATGATACTTAGATTTATGATCTTCACATTAGCCACATTCAGCCTACACTCTTAGGCTAACTTCAAAAATGCACTGCATTTCTCAAAAATACAAAAAATATTTCTCAATTCCTCAAATCCATATTCATTCATTTCATGCATTTATCAATTCCAATCTCAATTCAAAGAAGTTCATTTTCTCAAAATCTCCTAAGTCTTATAGCAAAATCGATTTTTCTAAAAGCATTGAATTTCAAAGAATATTTCAAGTGTTTTCTCAAGTTCATAAACTCAATTTTCCAAAGTTATGCAGTCAATTTCAAAGTTTGAATTCAGAGAAACCTAGTTTCTCAGAATCGATTTTCACCAAATGTCAAGGATTCCTCAAAATCGATTTTATTTTTCTCAGAAGTACATTTCAAATCCCAATTCACGATTTTCCAAGATTTACATTTTCTAAATATTTCAATCATTCAAAGCAAACATCATGTTTTCAAAATGTGCATTTTCTGAAAATTCATAGCACATGCCTGATTCTATGTGCATTTAGAAATTAGAATATGATTTAGACAAGTTGAATAGAGTAGAGCATAAGATTGATCCTTGGTTCAATTACCCTTGTTAAAGGTGGCAGGAATGATTGAACCTCGTACCGACAGGCGAGTCCCATTCTACGGAATTTTCCCGCATTTTAAAAATGGAGGCGAGTTATTTTCAAAAATCTTTTTCAAAGGTCAGTTTGATTTGCAAAAAGTAAAAATTTTGCGATGATAACAGGTTTGGCGACCGAGATGGGACCTGTCTTTGCCTGATCAATCTAATGCTCTACTTAGTTCAAGTTGTCAAAATCGATTTCCATGGAATGTCAGCTTTGCTTTATGATATCATGTGAACCTAGGAGCCTAGACTTGAACCCAGCTGACCTAGAATGCATATAGACTAGGTATGGTTTGGTAGGACCATATTGAGGAGAATTATTCATGCTCACATAGACTTAGGTCTAATACAACACTCCTCAATTTAGGAATTGTATGAAAACAATGTTTGCTTCTTCAAATATTTCAAAATTCTATCTCTTTAGGACTTAGAGCCTTCTGTTTGATTGCGTGTGCTCATGTTTTTCAAAAATCACCCCACCTATATTGTCCCGGTCTTCACGTTGCTGGGCTCTCTTCCAGAACCATAGTTCGGGACAGAGCCTCACAACTGGGCCACTTATTTGGGTGAAAACCCCCCCTGCCACGTACCAAGGGCCATAGTCCAACGTTTATCGGCAGGTGCTCAAGGATGTTGGAAAACTTGAACCTAGAACCGGAGAAATTGATTTTATGCCACGTACATTGAGCCTTGGCTTGAGTATATAGGCATAACTGTATTGGATATAGTTGATTTGAACCTTAGAGTTAGGATTAAGTCCTACAGCCATTTCAAAATTTGTGCATCTAGAGTCAGCTTTTAGGGAATGCTGTATGTGCATACTTGTTTGTGCAGAATTTGATTGAATATGTTATTTCCTTTTTATTTTCCATATTTTTCCCAATTTTCTAAAATACTGGACGATTTTCTCAAAATTCTCCAATCCATGTCCATGTACTGTCCATGTTTTAAACCTTGGACGATTTTCCAAATACTTCATTTTCCATTTACTTCATATTTCATCAAACCCTGGACGATTTTCCAAATTTCCCTTAATTTCCTTCAAAACTCCAGGTGATTTCCCATCTTTCCTTTCTTCTGGATCTCGAATTTCCTGCTTTATTTTTATCCTGCCTGCATTTTCCTCAAATTTCCTGTATTTTCCAAAGTCTTATTCCAATTTTCCATGTTTTTCAGTCTGATGGCATCCAGTCAGCTTGATTCAGTCTTCCCTGAGGGTCACATCTCCTACGAGGTGCGACAAAGTCTTCCCGAACATCGAGTCCTCAGCACCGGATCCTTCTTTCCCCGATGGTACTATTCATGGTTCAAGAACTTCTCTCGTCTGTTTCCGGACCATCTGGACGAGTGTGGATTGGAACTGACGTCCGCAGTGGGAAAGCAGACAGTCAACGACAACTTGATCCATGCACTAGCAGAGCGGTGGAATCCGAGCACTTCTACCTTCTGGTTTCCGTGGGGCGAGATGACAATACTAATGGATGAATTTTCAGAGATTATGGGATTGCCCGAGCCAGCCGGTTAGCCTGGAGATCCATTGGAGAAACAGTTTTTGATTAATGTCAAGGGTCTGGACCCAAAAGATGCCTTAGCTCGCACGACGGGATGCAAGTCTTGGCCTCTGATTGAAGAAGATGGGAATGAATATGTGGACCTGCTCGAAATCTACAGACAACATGGGACATTTGTGGAAGTCAGCTCGTTGTCCAGAACAGCTCGAGAGAGAATTCAGCACGCGATGGTTCTGTGCACGGTAGGATTAGCTTTCTTTCCAGATGGATGAAATTACATGGATATCAGAATAGTCCAGCTTCTAAGGAGATGGGGAAGTCGACAGATCAGCCGCCTCTCGATAGCCATGGCCGCACTCGCTTTCCTATACCGAGGGTTGACCCGTTTCACACTCGGAGAATCCATTCTAGTCGAAGGGTGCACCTATGCCTTGTAGTCTTGGTTCCTCCGACATGTGCCAGTCCGAGCCAGTTCCTTCAGATACAATGGTGAAAAGCTTCTTCCAGTTGAGCGATACCGGTTCCTGATCGACAACCTTCAGGAGGAAGAAGTCGTATGAGACTACTTTTATCGTCAGGAATCACCTACCAGATATACTTATGCATATGGCAAGCGATTCAGGCTACTTGGCCCATTCTTCTGCACATACTATCATCCAGAGCAGTGTGTCAGGCAATTCTCTTAGAGGCAGAAGCACGTAGAGATTCGTCCACTAGCCGGGGTCCTGCCAGAATTCAATCTCGCATCAGATCAGTGGTCCGGAGCATACCATTCTGCCAGACATGGCTGGGATTCCTTTGTTACTCTCACTATTTTTCCTGGTCCTCGTGTATCTTCTGATTATCCAGAGTGGTGGAAAATTGTTTGTCCCCCTCCCCTCTGTCAAGAGTATTATTGATAAAATCATGTTTTTCCCCTCAATGAAATTCCTTTATTTTATATCTCATCTTGGTTTGACGACCTCGCCTAGGTAACAAGGCATATTTCCAGTTGTTTATTTTGCAAAGAATAGCAACGCAATTGTCGTAATTCCAGCGACGACTCAATCCCTAGTAATGGGATACTCTTTCAATTGTCTACCAAAATTCTCAACAAATATTTTCCTCCAACCAAATTTCCTTCAGAAGCCTAACCATCAGTTCTGCCTTGCAGAGAGAGCATTAATAACATTCAAAAGAGCATTCGTGATACTCAGTGGTTCAGACAAGGTCCGGAAAGAAAACTGCATCAGTAGAAGGTGTGGCATACTCGATCGCTTCAGAAGAGGAAATGGACTCACTCCGATCAGTCAGAAGTCAGAGTCAGCAAGCGGATGATGGTATCGATCCCCGAATGTATGTTATGTTCAAAGAAATGATGACCAAGATGCTGGCAGAACAAACTGAAACTAGTATAGAAGAGACTCGGGTTAAGCAGAAGGCAAAAGACCAGGCAGTCAAGAAAGTTCTGAAGCTATCCAAGAAACATATCCAACAGGAAGATACATCGGATGAATCAGGATCGGTAGGTAACACCGATGAAGAGTATGAAGTTCAGCAAGCATTTCAAAGATCCCCTCATAGACAAGGGACAACCTATAAATTGAAAAATCAAGCAATGGATGATCCAATCCAAATACAACTGAAGGAAATGGCAAAGAAGATTAAAGATTTTGAAGCCCGCGACAAGGGCAAGAAGGTCTTCACGGGCAAAGATTTCTACAAGAGCATCACTCCCGTCAGGAATAATCAAGATTCAAAAAAGACAAATTCTGTCAAGGCCCACCGCGAGGGGTGCAAGGATAACAAAGGCAATCACACAAGTCAGAAAGAGAAATCTTTAAAGCAGAGTGGAAAATTGAGTCAGCAGAAAGAAAAGATAAAGCGGGACGGTTGGGATTGCAATCGCCAGTTTACTCCTCTCGAGCAGCCTCTCGACGAAATCCTTGAATATATGTTGGCCAAGGAATTGGTAAAACTCCCAAGAGTAGCAAATCCTCCCACAGTCATGGGAAAATTCAGGGATCAATTCTGTAAATTTCATAGGGCAGTAGGACATGATACCGACCATTGTTTCGTCTTCAAGAACATTGTCCAAGATCATATCGACAAGAATTTCTTCGTTGAGAATTAAGAAAGAATACCAATCGACTGTCTTATCCAAATCTCAGCAGAAATCAAACACTCGACAAGAGGTGCAGTGTGATGATCCGAACCAGGATCGCAAGATAGCCCCATTGGATCAAATATTTGATACTTTTCTGAAATACATGCTTACAAAAGATACAGTCGGATCTCTGAAGTCTCATTTCACTCTCTCTGCCAATGATAGCAAAAGCAACAAGAAAGATTATGATCATCCTTCAGAGGGATCCAAGGGCCAAAAAGGAAAGTTCTCCAACAATGATAAACCTCTCCAATCTAGTCCTCAGCATAAAGGGAAAGATCAAGAAAAGCCAAAGCACAAGGATTGGAATACGGATCAAAAGTTCACCCCTCTAGATCAGACACTAGAGAATGTTCTGAAATACATGCTCGCAAAAGATATGATCCATTTACCTAAAGTAGCTGATCCCGCAACAACCATGGGAAGGTTTAAAGATCAGTTCTGTGAATTTCATCGGGCAATGGGTCACGATACCGAGCATTGTTTTGTCCTTAAAAATATTGTTCAAGACAACATTGACAAGAATCTTCTCGTTGGAGATGAAAAGGAGGACCATTCATCCTGATCATGTTTCTCCCCAATCATTCCAAAAATTGATAACACTAGCGCTTTCCCAATTTCTCATCTTGATTTTATTATTTCAAAGGGATGATGTAATCCCGTCTGTCTTTCCCTTATTTGTTACCTTTCCTTCAATACATCAATAAAGTTTCAATTTTTCTCGCAAGCTCGGTGCCATTTTTTTTTTATTCTCCTCGGCAAAATGTTCTTTTATGAGGAATAACCTCTTCCGAGTCTCTTCTGAATCAATTAAAAGCCAGTTGCCGTGTCACCTTCGGAGAGCGCTCTTCGAACATCAATCATTTATCCTTTTGTTCAAATTCTTCTTTCCCAGTTACACTGGGGCATTTTTAAATTTTCATTTTATCTTTAAAACTTTCTGTATGCAGGCAGGATCAAACAAATCTCTCATTTTGCACGCATGTGCACCCATTTACATTCATTTGCATTTGCATGCATTCATTCGCATTCATCTGCATCAATTTGCATTTGCATCGATTACCCATTCAGAATAAGGGATAAATCCTGAGACCCCGACAGTTGTCCAAGTCGTCGTGAGGGTGAAGACTGAAAATTTTCCATCAAAATCAATTAGTAATTCTTCAGAATCCAGTGTTGTGCTGGTAATTTCTCAAAAATCCAGTGTTCGTGCTGGTAAATTTCCAAAACCCAGTGCTCGTACTGGTAACCATTTAAAATCCAGCGCTCGTACTGGTAACCTTTTAAAATCCAGTGCTCGTACTGGTAACCTTTCAAAATCCAGCGCTCGTACTGGTAATCTTCCAAAACCCGGTATTCGTACTGGTAATTTTTTAAAACATAATGCTTGTATTGGCACATTTTCAAAATCCAATGTTTGCACTGGTACACTTTAAAATTCAGTGTCCACTAATTTAGTTTTCCTTTGGGATTCGAGTTCCAACTCGAATTTCCTTTCCTTATAATTGATCTAGTTTTCCGTCAGGAATTCGAGTTCCGACTCAAATTTCCTTTCCTTCTAACCGGTTTAGTTTTCCTTTGAGATTCGAGTTCCGACTCGAATTTCCTTTCCTTCCACACCGGTTTAAGTTTGCCTTTGGGATTCGAGTTCCGACTCGAATCTTCTTTCCTTTTGGTTAACCTAGTTTTCCTTCGGAATTCGAGTTCCGACTCGAATTTCCTTTCCTTCCACACCGGTTTAAGTTTTCCTGCAGGATTCGAGTTCCGACTCGAATCCTCTTTCCTTTTGGTTAACTTAGTTTTCCTCCGGAATTCGAGTTCCGACTCGAATTTCCTTTCCTTCCAACCAGTCTAGTTTTCCTTCGGGATTCGAGTTCCGACTCGAATCTTCTTTCCTTCTAGTTAATCTAGTTTTCCTCCGAAATTCGAGTTCCGACTCGAATTTCCTTTCCTTCTAACCGGTTTAGTTTTCCTTCGAGATTCGAGTTCCGACTCGAATCTTCTTTCCTTCTAGTTGATCCAGTTTGCCTTTGGGATTCAGGTTCCGACTCGAATTTCTTCTCCTTCCAAATTGATCTACATTTCCTTCAGGATTCGAGTTCTGACTCGAATTTCTTCTCCTTCCATGATGGATCTAGTTTTCCTTCAAAGATTCGGGTTCCGATCCGAGTTTTCCTTTCCTTCAGAGTTGGTCTAGAAGATCCGAGTCCCGACTTGAATCTTCTTCTAAATCCAATTCAGAACTGGTCTAGAAGATTCAAGTTCCGACTCGAATTCTCTTTCAAAATCCAATTCATCTAGTTTTCCTTGAAGAGTTGAATTCCGATTCGAATCTTCCCTCAAAAACCCAGTTTAGCACCTGGTCCATTCAAAGCTCACAAGTTGGAATCATTCCTTCTTAAACTATGATCCTTAGGTTAAATCCCTATGGAATAGATAGTTCGTAGGTCGAATCCCTACAGAACCCATGTCATTCTCAGTGAACCAATGCCGTTCTCAATTGAACCAATGTCGTTATTAGGCTAAATCCCTATAGAACCCATGTCATTCTCAGTAAACCAATTCACAATTTCGACTTTTTTTTTTAGCCAATCAATTCCCAAATTTTCAATTTCCAATTTCCAAATTCCAATTATCAATTTCCAAATTTCCAAATTTCCAATTTCCAATTTCCAATTTCAAATATCAAATTTCAAAATTCCAATTTCCAAATTTCGACCTTTTGGTCACCTAATACCCAATTCCAAAAAAAAAAAATTTCTCTTGCGAGAGACCCTTTTTATAGGGAGAGTTCGAGGGAGATCGCTCTTTTCGCATGCTATCCAATTCGTTCACTTAGCCCCTTTTCAGGGAGAGTTTGAAGGGACTCGTGTCTTTGTGAACCGTTTGCAAAACAAAATTCCAAATTTCACACAAGGAACCCTTTGTATAGGGAGAGACTCGACAGAGACTTGCTTTCCTTGTGGCCCCATAATTTCAGACTAGGCCATTTCATCATGAAGGACCCTCTTTTCAGGGAGAGTGTGATGAACTTGTTCCTTCATGACCAATTTACCAACCTCACCAATTCCGGCCCCCTTTCCATAAGAGAAGCCTAATGTTAGGAAGTTTTGACGAAAGCTTAATTTCTCTTCGAAAGTTCGTTTTGCAAACACCTCTTTTTCAGGGAAGAGAGGAGTAATTCCCAATTCTAATTTCTGAATCTTCTCCTTTGGGGAAAGGAGAAGAGAATTTTTGTCATGGATGTGTTGTGTTGTGCTTCAAATGCTCTCTTTCACAAAAGGATTTCAAGAAAGTTTTGCCAATTTGTCATTAAATATTTGTTGATTTCAAAGATCTTTATTGCACAAAATTATTACTTCAGAATACCTCCACTATTACTTCCGAAAGGGCAATGCTTTCACGAAAAAGGATTCAAAGTTCAAAATCTTTTTATTGGCCAACCAAAAGGATGAAGAATAAATCCGCGATATGGCCAGCAAAGAGAATTCAATGTTGTTGCAAAGCCATGAGTGATTGATATTGATCGCAGTCAATGGCACATTTTTAAAGACCATTCTTGAAAAATAAAGCAGTCGAAATATCCTGGGTGATACAGAAAAATCCACTCAATTTTCATATCTCCTCAATCACCTAAGCTGCAATTAAATATCTGCAAAAGGGATCTCTCAATTATCGTCAAGATGAAGGCGAATTAAGCGAGTCGACCCCCGGGGCCAAAGAAGATTTGGATCATCTCCAAGATGACGGAGTTTGTGACGGATCCTTCCAGGGAAAGTTCAGATCACCGTCGAGATGAAGGCGAGTGTGATGAGCCTACCGAAAAACCCTAAAAGATATTTGATTCCAGCTATCATCAAGAGATTCCCAACCAATGAGCTAATAACTATCAAGATAATCCCTGAGAGAAAAGAAGGATCGAAACATCTCTGAGATGAAGAAGTTTGTGACGTACCCTTCCCAAGAAAAAAAGAGAGAAAAGTCAGGACATCTCCAAAATGAAGGATGATGTAATTCCCAAAAAATCCAAGAGAGCTCCAATCTGCTAAAAAGAGAGTGCAGAAAGATCATCATGAGAAAAGAATCTCAGGATATCAGACTGCCAAATCTATCAAGAATCTTCTTTAATTTTGTGAAATTCTTTTATCAATATTCTTTCACCAATAGCTCTCGCAATATCAAGAATACTTTCTTTCCCGTCCATATCAAGGAAATTGATAGCTTCCTTGAAAGAAAGCCAATCGCAAGCAATTTGAATTTGAATCTTGATTCTACGGAGTTAAGCTCAGTCGGAGGTAATACTTCAGGTAGAAAAGAGGGAATACTTTCAAAACAATGCGCATCACTTTCAATTATTTTGAATCAACAATAATTTTCAACATTTTGACAATATTTTCTAGCTATCCTGGCGTGAAGCGAGAGCTTGAGGTTCATCTTTGGCGCATCCTGACATCAGTTGTTATCCCTTTTAGGACTTGATAATGGGAGTTTTCAAGATTCCTTCCCTTCTTTGGTATAATCTGAGCGCACGGGCTCTCAGATTCGCACACTTCCCTGTGTCCCCACTGTCCCACCATAGACAGTCCAATTTCGGCTTGAGGTTAAGCCACCAATTTCAGCAAAAGGCAATTTCAAAAGTTAATTAGTCTCAGCAATGAGGCACCCAAAATCAATCCCTTTTCAAACTTTAGGGACCCAAATTTCCTTCCTTTTGCAAAACCCCTATCGGATTCATTGTGCGAAAATCCGAAGGTTCCATCACGGTCTCTTCTTTCGTGGATTCCGTCCATTTTTTGCCCAATCAGGTTAAGGGTATAAACCTGAGTCTCCTTTGATGAGGTATTCCATTTTCTGCCCAATCAGGTTAAGGGTATAAACCTGGGCCTCCTTTGATGAGGTATTCCATTTTCATTTCCCGGTCAGGTTAAGGGTCAAACCTGAGCTTCGTTTCTACACGAGGTATTTTCTGTCCCATCCAGGTTAAGGGCAAAACCTGAATCTCACTTCTTTTCGAAGTAAAATTTTCTCCTTATTCTTCATTTCATATCTACCATCATCACTTGAACTAATTCTTTCATACCCAGTCAGATTCATCTAACTGGGGCATTTTTATAATCCAAATTTGGTGTGTTTTCTTTGCCACTAAGCTCGGCTTTCTAACCGGCTTAGCAGCAAAGAGGGGCATCTGTAAACACCCCAAATTTTCACCCTCATCCAGTGTTTGTCCATTTTATAAGTCATTACAGATCATTGTATGTCATTGCATGTATTCTGCATATCATTCCATCACATTGCATAGCATTGCATGTCATTGCATTTCATTTTCGAGATTCAGCACTCCTATTTCAAAACATTCAATCCAGATTTGAATTTTAAAGCTTTATTTCAAAATCAATTTCAAAACCTGGGTTTTTATTCAATACTCTGTCATTTTCCAACCCCAGGACTTTATATTTCGAAATATTTTCTCAAGGAAACAATCTGGATTCATTTCAAATTCAAATTTTAACCGATTTCAATTCACAGATGAGACCCATTGAGGTGGTGTCGCTTCTGAATTCCTCTATTCATCAAATTTCTCAAATTTTTGAAAGTTTCAGTCCGATCAGGACTCTGTCTCAGAGTCCTGATCCAGTCAGGAGTCTGTTTTTAAGTCTGTTCTACTTCCATTTTCAATCTTTTCCGTTTGCTTTTAAAATTTAGGTCATTTTACAGAGTCCAGTTAGTTCAGGACTCTATTTTAGAGTTCGGTCGAGTTAGGAGTCTAACCCTGACTGTGTTTTCTGACTTATTTCATCATTTCTTGATAAAATCTTTTGAAAATTCTTTCATTTGGCTTTTAAAATCTAAAATCTCAGAGTCCTAAGAGTTCAGGACTCTAACCCGGAGTTCCAGTTCGCTTGAGACCCTATTTTCAAAGATTTTGAATTTCAAATGTCGATTTTAACCCTTTTTCAAAGCCATTTTCAGTGTTTATTTCAAAATTTTCAAAATTAGATGTGGGCCCACTCAGTTGGCGCCACATCCAGAAGAGTTTTAACCCCGCTGGAACTCTATGCCATTTCAAAACTTTTAATTTCAAGTTTGCTTTTGAAAATCCTTTTGAAAACTCCTTCAATTTCAAGTTTTAAAATCACTTTTTGAAAAACTCAAGTAGGGCCCACTCGGGGTGGCACCATATTTGAGTAAGTCAGGGCTAGACTAGGGTTAGTTGATGTCTTGGTTAGTGTTAGAGGTTTAGAAGAGTCAAAACCATTTTGAAAAACTCATTTTGAAAGTTAGTTTTTAAAACTAGTGTTTTTAAAGGTTTTTAAAGGTGTTTTAAAAACCCAATGTGGAAAAACGCCAAGCGGCGCCACATTTGGGGGATTATTAGGTTTAGCTAGGGGTTAATTAGGGATTAATTAGGATAATTTAGGTCAAGGGCATATAGGTAACTCCACCCAAAAATCGCCCCCCCCCCCTTTAGAGAGTCCAAAGTTTTCAAAATTGTTGATTTTTAACCTAAAATTTTATTATAAAAAGAGGCTATAGGGGGGACGATTTTCACTATTCACTTACCTTCAATTCTTGGATCTTCTCTCTCCTCTTCAGCCCTTCCTCCATTGCAGCAACCTCAAGGTAATTATTTTCTTTAATTTTTAGTTTTTATTTAATATTTTTCATTGTTTTAAGCATGATTTAGCCATTGGCACCATCACCTTCATGGATTAAACCATGGATTCAACCTCAAGAACCATCAAGAATCAGCAAGAACGATCCAAGAAGGTGATCTAACCCTGTTTTGGATGATTTACAGAGATTTTAATCCATTAGAATTGATTTTAATATGATTCTTTACATTATTAACCAATAAAATATATGATTTACCCCTTTTAATGGGTTAAATCTATGTTTTAAAGGTGATATCAAATTCCAGCCATTGATTCCCTGTTTTTATTTTATTTTCATGGTTTATTCATGTTTTTTTTACGTTCTATAGCATAGAACTAAGTTTTATTTACTGTTTTATGGTTTATTTTATTGATTTACATTAGTTAATGCATGGTTTGTCAAGTTTCTTAAATTTCTGTGTGTTTTAGGTTTAGAACAGTAAAGATAATGTTATTTCGGATTGAAGTTCTCATTGTTTATTTCTTATTTTTTTATATGTGATGCATGCATGAGTTATTGAGTTACTATAGAAAAATCAGAGGTTTTGGATCTCGGGAACCCTGTCAAAAAAATCAGACATCAAATCGGGTTTTTAAAGCTTTAAAATCGTGGTTAAAATCAAGAAGGTAACTTGCTGTGATGATATTTCTCTCATCTTATATCCGATTTTAGATCTGTAAAGTGCTATGGATTTACATTGAGTAGATCTGTCTTCTGTGAAATTTTCGGATTTTTTGATTACTGTTTAGTATTTTTCCCCTTTCAGAGAATCTGTTTTTAAATTTAAAACTCGTTAGGGTTTACCAAAACCGTAATCAGACTTGTGTTAGTCATAAGTCCCAAACCACAGATCCGATTCATGATATGTAAAAAGTGAGTATTATTATTTTTCTGTCCAATGTTCACCACTAAAATTTCAGAGATTTTTGTTTAGGATTGCTATTTATGTCTGTATTTTCAATCTGGAATAGCTGTTTTAATCCCTGTTAAGAGTGATATATTTTAGCCCAGATTGCCGAAAGGTTTTCTCCCTAACCGGAGATGATTTTTCCAATCTGTAAATTGGGAAATCTCTGTTTTTTTTATTAGTTAGTCTCTGTAAAATTTCAAAAATTTCCATAGAGATTTGGCCCCTGGTTCAGGTCTTGGATTGAAACTGGTTGGTGAATTAGGTCAAAAATAGCATATGTTTAGGGTTTAATGCAATTTTAGGATTAATTTAATGTCAAAAAATTATTTTTATAATTCCAATTCGATATTAGGGTTATAACAAGTGCAGGTACCGATTTTTATGGATTTTGGAATCCATTTGATGGCTGAATTAAGCAAATTGCAAAACCGGGTTCCTGAAAGATCCAAAAACACTGCAAAAATCACAAAATTTGTGATATTATTGGATTTTCGTGCATAAGCATATGGTTTTAGGGTTTTATTATGTTCATAAGCATCTTAGGATACTTTAGGTTTAATTTTATAGTTATTTGATTTCATTTAGGTCATAAAACCCAAATTTTTACCAAAAATCTATTTCTAAAAACCCTGATTTCAAGGCCATAGTCTTGCTATCGGGGGCAATTTGGTCATTTGACCTAAATTTCGAAATCCCTAACCCTAATTTCATATTTTTAATCATGTCATAGCATATTTGGTTTGAGTTTATTCCATTCAAATTTCAAAACTTGCATTTTATCAAAATATCTTTCTAAAAACCCTAATTTCAAGGCCATAGTCTTGTTATTAGGGGTATTTTGGTCATTTGGACCCCAATTTCGAAATTTGATATCTTATCTTCCTTATTTATTCCATTTTATTTCATACTTTATCACTTTTGATTTAAGGGAATCATGGCAAAAAGGCTTATATCTAGCAAAATCCAACAATTTCCTGATATTGTTAGATAAATCTAGAAAAGCCAACATATTTTCATTAACCAAGTTTTCTAGTTTTGCAGGTACATTGAAGACTTTATTTTTCATGTATTTAAATTTCAATAGTGATGTAATTTGTAATTAAACTTTGGAATAAGAATTTATATTTCCTGCTTAGCTTAGGTTGCATTGCATATAGTTTATTTTTATAATTTTAATGTGTGATGGAATGATGATTCATGCATATTTTTATAAATTCACCGTAGTCTACACGAATGGCACATGCACTAGCTTCTATGAAGTTTATAAACTTGGTGAAATTTGTATTTATGGCCATAGTCAGAATACGAATGATACTTAGATTTATGATCTTCACATTAGCCACATTCAGCCTACACTCTTAGGCTAACTTCAAAAATGCACTGCATTTCTCAAAAATACAAAAAGTATTTCTCAATTCCTCAAATCCATATTCATTCATTTCATGCATTTATCAATTCCAATCTCAATTCAAAGAAGTTCATTTTCTCAAAATCTCCTAAGTCTTATAGCAAAATCGATTTTCCCAAAAGCATTGAATTTCAAAGAATATTTCAAGTGTTTTCTCAAGTTCATAAACTCAATTTTCCAAAGTTATGCAGTCAATTTCAAAGTTTGAAGTTAGAATTTTTCTAAGTCTTATTCAAAAGAATATGGATTTGCCAATGATATTTCAAATATTTCCCAAGTTCCAAATTCAAATTTTCTAAGTTAGAATTTCAATTTCAAAGTTTGAATTCAGAGAAACCAAGTTTCTCAGAATCGATTTTCACCAAATGTCAAGGATTCCTCAAAATCGATTTTATTTTTCTCAGAAGTATATTTCAAATCCCAATTCACGATTTTCCAAGATTTACATTTTCTAAATATTTCAATCATTCAAAGCAAACATCATGTTTTCAAAATGTGCATTTTCTGAAAATTCATAGCACATGCCTGATTCTATGTGCATTTAGAAATTAGAATATGATTTAGACAAGTTGAATAGAGTAGAGCATAAGATTGATCCTTGGTTCAATTACCCCTGTTAAAGGTGACAGAAACGGTTGAACCTCGTACCGACAGGCGAGTCCCATTCTACGGAATTTTCCCGCATTTTAAAAACGGAGGTGAGTTATTTTCAAAAATCTTTTTCAAAGGTCAGTTTGATTTGCAAAAAGTAAAAATTTTGCGATGATAACAGAGGGATACCGCACAAGGATCTTGGTTTTTCGAGTGAGCATTCCTGCAAGGTAGACTTGAGAATTTAGGGAGCTGCGCAAAAGCATCAAAGACTGCCCAAATCGAAGCATTTGAAAGAATGTGATTGGCTGATTCTGTTCGTCTATTCGACATATCTCGGGTAACCCCAAATTAGAGCTCTAGCGAACTTCTTAGCAGGGGGGAGGGGTCTATTGAGAAACTCGTATCCCGTCTATCGAGTCGTGCGAGGCATGTTGATACCCCGATAGCATATGAGATTCTAGAAAATCGCATGCCAAATGCTGGCACAAGCTGTTGGCTGTTTCAAAAGATAAAGAATGTCAAAAGTAAAGCTTGAGAAACATTACATCTTTGTGAAACACTTTTGTTGAGGCTCCTATTGAGGAACGATACCCCTTTCATCATAGAGTACTTGTAGTCGTGCACTACACGCTAGTACTGCGATGATCAGATGAGACGGTCGTGCGACCTCGAACAGTGTTAAATGCACAATATTCTAAACACATAAAAATGGGACCGCCTTCACAGGTAAGATGTTGATTTGGTCAAAAGACCAGAGCATATAGAATGAGTTGTCAGTTAATTTACCCCTGACATACTCATTCACCCTTGTGTTTCTGTCAAGGAAGATAATGGATAGGTACAAAACTCCAATGGACAGGTTGTTAACAACCACCCCACGAGCAAAGATCCGGCCTCCCCAGTCATTGGAGTTAGGGGAAGGGACTACCAGACATTATCCTAGGTGGTAGATCCTATGGACTTCTGCAGAAGTTGGATGCATCCGTTGCCAAGTACCTGCCTTTGGGGAATCCTCCCTCGACTAAAGTTGTTTCCTTAGGAGCAGACTCAACTAGCTATTTAGGTTATTGAAAACACATAGAATAACAGATGCCCGAATTAGTCTCAGTTGTTTCTATGATTTGTCTGCGCGTACCCGCAGGCCAGTAATATCGAAACATAAAGTCTGTTCACACTGGTTGATGGGTCATGAGACTTTCTTGATGTGTGGTAGTTCACAGTTTACGATCAAATGAATCATCATGCTGCATTTGATAGTTTCACTGCTTACTTGCTTTAAACTGCTTACCTGTTTTGAAAAACTTCTTAGCATGCTGAATTAAATGCTCTTAATTCAGTTTTCTGTAGTCTCTCTTGTGCACCTACTAGTTTTTCGTGAAACTAACTCATTCTATGGGTACATGTGATGATTAGGTACACCACAGGTGATGACGCGATGGCAAGATGGCTTCAAGATTTTCTTTTTTCTGCTCTTAGCTTGCGTCCTGGATGTTTGTGGGTTTTGTCACAGTTTTTTCTTTGGATATCCGAATTTTGTATTATTTGAAAACTTCTTTAAATGAATGTGGCTTTTCCAAGTGTTTTGCAAGTAACATGGATTGTGAGTTTTGGTTCTTTTAGCTAACGTGCCCAAAGTTGTCAGCTTGCCTTTTTGAATTTAACAAAACAATATTCTTTCGCTAATTTCATAAACAAACTCTGAAGGAAAGAGATTTTTTCTAGTCTCCTGCCTATTTTCTGGAAGGTTCACAAGTTTAAAATTTTGGGGCATTACGAGATCAAATGTGAGAATGAAAGCCACGTGAAAGGAATTCAACCCTCTACAAATATGACACCAACATCATGAGAGCAATGATAAGAATAAGTGATGACGATTAAAGTAGCTCTAAAGGTAGAGAGCAGGAATAATATTTAAAATAAGAAAACCCTACATCACGAGAGCAGGGGTGTGAACACCCCAAATTTTTCAAAATGTTGCAAATATTCACTTTTTGCCCCTGAACCCATTTTCTGAAGAAATTTTCCCAAAATAACCCCTATTTATGAGAAAACCCTTCTTTTTATAAACATTTCTCAAAAATTACAAAAAGGTTTTTAAATCCCTTATTTTTTTAGTTTCATTTCAAAAATGCCAAAAAATGGAAAATACAAAGAAAAAGAAAAAAATATATACATAACAGAAAAGAAACAAAAATCGGTTTTGAAAAACTCTTTTTGAAAAAAATCTTTTAACTAAAACCAATTTTTTTTTTTGCAAAAAACTTTTTGAAAAGAACCGCCCTTTGAATTTTTTTGATGAAAACCCTTTTTAACGGAAATTTTGTTTTTCTAGGGTGACGTCTCTCTCTTTTTCGCAAAACCCTCCCTCCAGAAGTTTCCTCTTCCTCCCTCTCGCTCGAACTCCCCCATGGCCTTTCCTCAACCCTTCATCCCTAACGACCACCCCCCATCCATTGCTTCCCCTCTCGCTCGCTCGATCCACCATTGGATCAACATCCCCCTTCATCTCAACCGTGGATCCACAACGGTATCCCCCTCTTCCAGACCTTTCCTCCATTTGCTATATAAACAACTGCAGGGGATGACTAGAAAAAGGAAAAACTGACGCATACCCTTCATCTTCTGATATTGGCATCTCCTCCTCTCCCAATCTGAGTTTGGCCACGCCGGCTGAAGGGGATCGGTTAAAGTGAAGAGACGGTAAGCACCCCCCCCCCCTTTCTTTCTCTCCATTATTTTTTATTGTCTTGATTCCTCTTGCTTATCGCCCCATGAAAGCACCCTCGTGGCTCTGAGTTGCTTATAGCAACTTCAGTCCACCCCTGTGCGAAATCAACGGAATATCCCTATTTCGACAATTCTCTTTTTTTTTTCTTTGTAATTTATGTTTTAAATTTCGTTTGGTTCCCTTCTATTCCTGATATTTTCTTTTCTATAGCTTGTCTAAGATCATCTTCAACATTATCACTTTCTGTATCATATTTGCTTTTTTTTTTCATATATGTATATGTTTATTGCTGCATTCCACACATTTTTTTTTTGTGGTTAATTGCTTTCATCTTTCCCTTAATTTTCCCTATTGTCATATAGTGGTTCGATTTAACCCTCTGTCTCTGATTTCACGATGAAGTCTTAACTCTCGTTGATTTCACAGTAAAATCCTGAGTCGCATTCACTATGAAAATGTATCGTCCATTCGTTTCCGTCAATTCATCTTATCAGCCAATTTTATTTCACTTTACTTGCTTCGTTTCTCTCATTTCACCATATTACTTCAATTTTCCCTTTTATTTCTCTGTTTGATTTATGTTATATCGCATGAGTGTATTGTATTTCCTTTTTATTCTCTGTTGCGATTTGAGCATCATTACCTTACCATATTTTGTTCGATATCCTCTGCATTATTACAATGTAGTTTGATTTTCATGATCACTCATAAAGAAGTATTTGGGTAAAATAGCAATTCATTATCTATCCGTTACCTGCATCTCAGTCCATTTTTTTTCTTTCTTTTTGTGAAATCAAACCAATCGAGGGTTATATGAAAGCAGATGATAAACCTGCTGAATTCAGGGCCCTGTATCTGCTATTTCCAAGGCTAATAGAGAGCAATGTCGTGTGACTTCTGATCAAAGCATCCTCATTACCATTCTAAAATTCTTTGAGACTTTGGTTGTCTAATTATCATCTGGAATCACAGGATATCACCATCACCCAGGAGCGTTTGTATGCTTCACAGATTCAATAGGTTATCGTTTCCTAATATTCTAGTATCTTCTGCTTTCTACTTACCTGTAGGTTTACTACATCATTTTTTTTTATTCTGCTAGCTCTCGGACATTACTGGCAGCGTTGGTTACATTCAACATCATTGCATCCCCTAAATCTTCTCCTAAAGATACATTAGTTTCATTTTTCTGAAATGATGTGTGTTTAGTTTTGTTTTCAGATGTATTGATTCATGTGTATATAGCATGTGTTAGATCAACTGTGTCCATTAATACGGCATATATCAGATTGTCACTTCATAACACCACGTTTGCACATTCCACCAAACCTATTCCCTGTTACAAATGTGTCATCTGCATACATTTCCTTGATATATATCTTACATTGCACTATGTTTACCCATTAAACCCATCTTCATTGTGTATCCGTCCACTATTTGCCCATCATCTTTTCGACACTTGCATATAGTCTCTGTGTACTTGCATTTTCAGCAAAGACTGTACACTATCACATGTATCATATGTATATTACATAGTATTGCTTATCATTTATGATGTTCACTAAACTGATTCATTTGTTTATTCTGTTGACTATCTGATTCACGTTTTATTACTTTGTTGTAGCTTACTTGGTATGTCAAGCTTAATTTACCTGTTTTGCTGTATACCATCGATTTATAAGGCCATTAAGGGACAATGCCGTTTGGAAATTTCCTCTGTTACCCGAATCCTTTTGCAAACCTTTCAGTAGATATTCGCAACAGTTATTGCTGAAGATTGTGCTTTGGGGTGACCCTGTGAAATAAAAAGGGATGCAACTTTCGTGAACATCCTGTTGTCAAGGAAAGATTCACAAGTTCGATGTACCCCGCGGAGTTCAATTTGCCTTAATTTTGTGGTCCCGGGACGACCACCTCAATGATCTGTGGCAGTAGCCTATCCATAATCAATAATTGATGGTCGCATGTTCCGATCCAGAACTGATACGTCTTCAAAAAAAATTTTTTTACAGGGATAATCACACTGTCATACTCGGCATCCTCTCATCTATAGACTGCCCAACCGTTGAGTGAGTTGGATCATTAGCGTCATCACCTTCCAGTAAGTGGCCACTGTCTGGAATTCCAGTTAGCAGTATATTGATTTAAGCATTATTTATTGAGATTCAAAATAAGTCATTGAGTTCTAGACTAATCAGGGTGTTATCTGCTGAAATTTGAAATGATTCTGAATATCATCGGTCTTGCAAAGTAAATGAACATTAGAGCATTCGAATGTTGCTCGGATATCAGTGGATCACCTTCATCTTTGACAACTGCTTTTCTCACTAATGGTTGCATTATCAGGTTAGTTCAATGCTTAATCTTTGAATGATAGGATGTTGAGTCTGGATCGGACGCTACTCTTTAAATTCCCCAAATAATTGCAGTCGCTAGACTGGTTAGATGCTAAACTAGATAACATACTTTGCTTGTCTATGATGGTCGGTGAGTTAACATGTCAATAGTGAACCTGAATTACAGAATGTGTTAACGATGGGGCACCAGTACTGACTAAGTAGTCTCTGTTTAATAATCATGTTGGGTAGGTGTTAAATCTAACCTCAGCAAGTGCCAATCTTTATTAACAGTCTATGTTAGCATGTTATCAATCTTTGATAGCCTGATGTGTTGGAAATGAAGATCATGAACATTGGCATAGGTGAATAGTGAGGTTTGTAGAATAAATGAATAACAACAAGTGGAACATTAGAGGTGTGTCAAGTAAGATTATCATAAGTTGGGTGAGTTAAATCAGTGAACATTTGCTTTTGGTCTGATTTTCTTGTTTGTTATGGTTCGAATCAGTGAACCACCAATCCAATAATTTCCAAAGCAAATCCCATCAATTGGTCTACTGCACCCTGCTGATCTGTTGATGTTGGGGACCTATTGTAGTGTCAATCCCCTTTGTTTTGACCGGTAACCCGGTTCATTCGTAAATTTTGCCACAAAACCCCAAAGTAGTTGAATACTATCATTCTTTCAAAATACAAGTTCAGAGTTTATTAATGAAATGTTACCCAAGTGTCAAACAATATCATTCTGAAAATGATCTCCATTTATAAATTGTAGATAGTTATACATGCATTATTGGTTTCTTGTCTAAAGTTTAAGATAATTCACATACATCTCCAATATGCATTCCCATATATGCTCCCTCCTTAAACATAAGGCATTGAATTAGAATAGGATATCTACATAAGCACTTCGTCATTCATGATATCTTCTCTATATTCTTGTACTAAATGCGTGTTTTGCAGGAAATACATGGAAATGTCTACTTTTTTTTTAGAATTAGAAACCCTTATGATTTTAAATCCATTAATGTAATAGTTAGATGTCAATGAGAAATTTTATTTTTCTGCACTAGGTTAGAATGTATGAGCATGGACATATCTTAGAAATTGCTTGTTTTCATGGCATCTTCTTTTTTTTTTCTTTCAAAAATTCACAAATGGGAACACGAATGACACATGCACCATTTTTATAAAAGGTGATTAAATCCTAAGTTGATGATTTGCATCAATGACCATAGTCAGGATGTGAACAAAACTTAGGGTTTTCATCTTTTATGAAATAACATTGGATCTACACTGGATCCTCTTCAAAAATCATCATATTTTCAAATATTCTTCTTCTTTTATTAGAGTTTAATTTAAAATTGTCTCAAAATATATATCAATGGCCATAGTCAGGATATATTGAGAGTTAATTTCATGTTAAAACTCTATAAAAGCACTAAAATATGTTTCATTCTTCACCCGAATTCAAATAGGATTGTTATATAATATACTCAATGACCATAGTCAAGGGTATATTGTGTCTTCAAATCCTATTCACATTTGTTTAATGAATGAAGTATGATTTTAAAAATCAAATTTCAAAATTCTTTAAATTCATCTAATCATTCAGGATAAAATTGCATCATATTTTCAAAATTTCTTTTCCAAAACTCCAAGTGATCTGAGATATCTTTCTTCAATCAATTCATTCTTGTTTTCAAAGATTCAAAATTTCGATTTCAAAGTCCAATTGACTTTAAAATTTTAAATTCAATGTTTTATTCAAAATTCCATTTTTCAAGTCCAATTTCAAAAATTCAAATTTAACTTTGAGATTTCTGATTCATCTTCTGATTCAAAATCAAGTTTTCTCATCTTCAAATTCAAAATCAAAGTTTGAAATTGATTCTGAATCTCAAAATTTAACTCTTCCTAAAGTTTTAAAATTCAATCTGGGTTTTTCAAAAACCCAGACCCATCTTCAAAAGTCCCATTTGGACTTTCAAAACCCAAATCCAAAGTTAGAATACAACTCCATCTTGGATCTCAGACTTCATATCCAAATACCATTCTAGGTCCTAGATTTTGGATCCAATCCAATCTTGGATCTCATACTTCAGATCCAAATTCCGTTTAGGACTCCAGAATTCAGCTTCATCTTGGATCCTAGACTTCGGATCCAATTCCATTCAGAATTCTAGAAACCAGATCCAACCCTATCTCAGATCTCAGATCTCAGACCCAGTTCCATCTTGGATATTAGATTTCAGATCCAAATTTCATTCTAGATTTTCAAATCCAATTTCATCTCCAATTCTCAAAGCCAATTTCAAATTTATTTCCTAAGTCTAAAATTCAAATTCCTATTTTGATATTGAATTCAAAATCGATTCTTGAAAATCGATCCTAGTTCAGAGTCCATTATGACTTTGAAAATCATTTCTTACTTCAAAATGCCAATTCTAAATACCTTTTTCTCTTCATCCACAAACTTATCTCTCCAAAATCCTGATCACTCCAAGACTTGGAAATTCCAGTCTCTTCTTCCAGATCTACTTCAAATTCAATCCTTTGAATCATTTCTCCACTCCATTATCAAGTTCATCTCAAAAAACTTGGAAATCTTCAAAACATTTTCTCAAAAGAGCATACATCCTTGCATTGCACAAGCATGATTCTTTGTGCATTTAGACTTAGGATAAATTCTTAGATGATGTTTTAACAAAGCAAAAAGGCATAAATTCGATCCTTGGTTTGATTACCCCTGATAAAGGCGCCAGAAACGGTCGAACCTCGTACCGACGAGCGAATCTTGTCTCTCCATTTTTCCGCAAATTTTCAAAACGGAGGCGAGTGATTTTAAAATATTTTTCGAAATTTTGGTCAGATGCGACCTTGCAAAAGAGTTCCTCTCTCTTCTCTCCTTTTCCCATTTCTCTCTTCTTTTCTTGCTTTTCTTTATTCCCCTTTAAAAAAGGGAATAGAGGTAAGAAAGGCAAAGAGAAAGGAGAAAGAGGAACGAGAGGGAAAATTTTGCATGATCACAGAAGTTGGCGACCGTGATGGGACACGTCTCCGTCCGGTCGAATTTTTGCTTATTGCCTTTGCTTTTATATTATCTAAGTCTTTATTCTATAAATGCCAGCTTCATTTTCATGCAAACCTTAGGAGCCTAGACTCTGTCCTAAGATGACATCATTGCATATAGGATCTAAGTATGGTTTGGTAGGACCATGTTGAGGAGATTATTCCATGCTCACATTAGACTTAGGGTTGAAATACAACTCTCCTCAATTCTAGGGATTGAATGAAAACAATGTATGCAAGTGTATGATTCTCTTCATTTAAATTCTATCTCTTTAGGACTTGCATTAGAGCTTTCTGGTTTTATTTGCATGTTAAACATGTTTTCGAAAACATCCCTACCTATATTGTCCCGTTCTTCACGTTGCTGGGCTGTCTCACTGAACCATAGTTCGGGAGAGAGCCTCATAACTGGACCACTTATTTGGGTTTGCGCCCCCTACCATGTACCTAAGGGCCATAGTCCGAGGTATATCAGTAGGCGCTCATGGATGTTGGGAAGTCATTACCTTAGAACCAGAGAAATATTTTTATGCCACGTACTTCGAGCTTCGGCTTAAGTATATCGGCATACCTTGATTGGAATCAGATGATCTGAACCATAGAGTTAGGATTAAGTTCCTACAAGCCATTTCAAGATATTGCATTTAGAGTCAGCCTTTAGGAAGTGCTTTGTGTACATCCTTGTTTGTACAGCTCTGATTGTGCGATGTTTCCTTGTATTCTCCTATATATATCAAACCTTTTCAAAACTCTGGGTATATTATTCAGAATTTCCATTTATTTTCAAAAAACCCCAAGTGTATATTTTTCCTTTTCCTACATTCTTTTTCTCCTTTGTGTAAACTTTTCTTTAAAAAACCCTGGAAATCCCTTTTTCTAAATTCCCTTGATCTTTCAAAAATTTTCAGGATTTATCCTCTTCTTTCATCAAGAGTCTATCCGTAAGTCCTGCATTCTATCTAAATCTCTTCTTCTTTGCCTTAGTATCATTATGACGTCCAATACCCTTGATGATGTCTTTCCCAGAGATCATGTCTTCTATCAAATGAGGGATGGAACCCCGGATCATCGGGTCATCCAGTCTCATTCCTTCTTCCCTCGGTGGTATTATTTTTGGTTCACCACCTTCTCACGTATGTTCCCAGACCACTTAAATGATTGTGGATTGGAGATGGCATCGGCAGTTGGCAAGCGAACCATCAACAACAACCTGATTCAAGCTATGGCAGAACGGTGGAATCCACGTACTTGCACATTTTGGTTTCCATGGGGAGAGATGACTCTGCTAATGGATGAGTTCAGTGACATCATGGGTTTGCCAGAGCTAGCCGGTCAGCCAGACGATCTGATCGAGCAACAGTTCCTGATCAATGTCAAGAGGGTAGATGTTCGAGAAGCATTAGCCAGAGCAACAAGGAGCAGATCTTGACCTCTCACTGAGATCAACGGAAGTCAGTTCATCGACCTGTTTGGACTCTATCGCAAGTATGGAGCCTACGAGGAAGTTGACACCTTGTCTCGAGCAGCGAAAGAAAGAATCCATCATGCCATGATCCTATGCACTGTAGGATTGACATTCTTCCAAGACGACCATAATTTCATCAATTTTGTTGATGGTTCGCTTTCGAAGATGGGGAAGCAAGCAGACCCATCAACTTCCAGTGTCAATGGCAACTCTAGCCTTTCTCTATCGAGGCTTAGCTTGTTTTTCCCTTGGAGAGACCGTTCTGGTGGAAGGATGCACTTACGCTCTGCAGTCGTGGTTCCTGCGACATGTGCCATCGAAAGCCAGTTCCTTCAGGTTCAACAACAAAAGGCCAAAGTCTACTGTTCAGTATCGAGCTTTGATCAAGAGTCTGCATTAGGAAGAGATTGTTTGGGATTACTTCGACAGGCAAGAGTCAGTCCCTCGCTACACTTATGCTCGTAGCAAGCGTTACAGATTGCTTGGTCCTTTCTTCTGTGTCAACTATCAGCCAGAGAGGTGTCTCAGACAGTTCTCGCAGCGGCAGATTCACGCCAACATTCGCTTTCCGGTAGGCCACATGTCAGAATTCGATCTAAAGTCAGATCGGTGGCCTGGGGCATACCATGTAACCAAATACACTTGGGACTCCTTCATCCCTTTGTCTGTATTTCCTGGACCCAATGTATCTTCTGAATATCGAGAATGGTGGCGAACTGTCTGCCCACCTTCTCTTTGTAGTTGAATTTTGTCATTAATAAAGATCAACTTTTGTTCTAAAACTTTTTTGGCCAAATTTTATTCTTTTATCTTGTTTTATAGCATAAATGGTCACGATTCTCGTGACGACCTCATCCCTAGTGATGAGACTTTCTTCTTCTATTCTTCTTCAAATTATCTCTTATCATGATGGACGACCTCGCCTAGGCAAAAGGCACATTCTCCGTTATCACGAAGTGGTAACACAATTATCACAAGCCTTGTGGTGACTCGATCCCTGGTGATGGGATGACTTGTTCAATTGTCTATCAATTCTTCCGTTCTCGTCTTTTCTCAAAAGTTGTGTTTCAAAAAAAGCCTCCACGCTCTAAACCATTCCCTTATTCTACAGAAATCGTTGGCATTGTCAAGATGGTTCAGACAAGAGCTGGGAAAGAGACAGCACCTCAGCACAATGATAGTGGGATTGAAGCAATGGATTCTCCCAAGTCAGTCAGAGGGCAGAATCAGAACAAAGGCGATGATATCGATCCTTCTATGTACAACCTATTTCAGAGGATGATGGCCCGAATGATGTCAGAACAAGCTGAGGCCAGTCAAAAGAAGGTTGTTCCGAAGAGAAAATCAAAGAAGAAAACTGTGAAAAAACCAGTCAGGACTGTCAGGAAGAAAGTTCAGCCATACACTACTTCTGAAGATTCAGAATCAGCAGAAGAAGAGTTAGAGGAAGAGCAATTTGTCTACCATGAGAATCCTCCGCAGCAATTTGTGAAGATCACTGCAGAGCCTGAATCTGTGAACAAACATATTCCAGTTGATGATCCGATGCACGAGCAGATAAGAGAAATGAATCGGACAATTAAGGACATCCAGGCCAAAAGCAAAGGCAAGCAGACCTACTCTGGTGAAGACTTCTATAATGGCCTAGACGGGGATGACAATCTGAAGAATCTCCCTCGGAAGTTCCTCAAGTTTGACGGAACAGGTAATCCAAAAGCTCATTTGGTTACATTCTATGTTGAGTGCGGCCGTTTTAGGAAAGACAACCGGGCGTTATTCATTTGCTTTCCTCGCAGCCTAGAGGGAACAATGGCCAGGTGGTATGCAGACCACATCAACCCTATCGAACTAAGAGAGTTCGATAAAGTCGTGAATCTCTTCATTGAGTGCTTCATGTTCAACATGTAGGTCTCACCAACTCTCAACCATCTGTACAATTTGAAACAGAACGAGAATGAAAGAGCTGGCAAATTCATCCATAGGTGGAGGAGCACCTGTAATAGAATGAAGGTTCCCATCCCAGAGGAGCACGCCCTGCAAATTATCTTGAACAACTTTGCTCAGCCTCTGAGGAACCTCATTTCTACATCTCCTGCGAAGTCATTCATCAAGCTGATTAAGAGAGCCGAGTGGCTCGAGACCGGATTGGACAATGGCCTATATGAAGGGTACCCTTTTGTCAGAGGGAATCCTGAGCCGAAGAAGAAGGCACACATGGCTTACTCCACAGATTTTTCCGGCAACAACAGTAGTTCTGGCAGCAAGAAGAGTAAGAAAAACCACAACAAGAATTCAGGACACTCCAGGGCCGAAAGAACAAACTCTGCAGCCTAGAAAGGGAAGTTTGTTAAGCCACAACCCGTCCAATCAGCGCCGCAGCCAGAAACAAAGCAGCCGGAGAAGCCAAAACACGAGGGATGAAGTTATGATCGGGAGTTCATAGCTCTAGAGCAGTCCCACGAGGACATCCTCGAATATATGATGTCAAAAGGAATGATCAAACTCCCCAAGGTGGCAGATCCGCCCGTTGCTATGGGTAAATGGACTGATAAATTTTGCAAGTTTCACCGGACCGTTGGACATGACACTGAGCACTGTTTTGTCCTTAAAAACATCATCCAGGACTGTATTGACAAGAATTTGTTAATTAAGGATGAGGACGAAGAACAACCGAAAATCTTGTCCAAGCCATTTCCTAAACATTCAGCCTCAGTCATTACAGAACAAATATTTTCTCTGCAAGACAACATTCAACCATGTTCCAGCAAGGACATTCAGGATCAACATCAGGTCCTCGTATTGCATCAGGCACAGTCTTCCGCCAAGAGGGTGGATATCACTTCATTATTCAACAAGTCAATGAATAAGCCAGCAAAGGTGACAACATAAAGCACCAAGCAAGTTCCCAAGATTCTGAAGCGCTTTGTCAAAGCAGCTTCAAAGAAAGGTGAGACTACATGGTCGGTACATAAGCCAATCACTGCTCTATCAAACATCTCTATCCTGGACTTGACTCATGCTTTGCCTGAACATCAGCAAGTGCTAGAAGACCTGCTAAGGAAGATCAAGGTCAAACCTAGCACCACTCCGCAAGATATGGCTCAGATCGTCAACCAGGCCATGACGAACACACCCATTACATTTTCTGATGAGGATTTGCCAAAACCTCATTCATTCCATAACAATGCTCTCTACATAGTGGTGCAGACCAAGGGCATGACAATCCCTCATGTGTTGGTTGATGGAGGCAGTAGCCTCAATATATGTCCGGAGATGACAGCTAAGGCTTTGGGCCTGAAGGAAGAAGAATATACCCCAGATCCCATAACGATCTACGGTTTCAACAACCATGGGCAAACAACCAGGGGAAAAGTCTTCCTTGAAATTTTCATCAATTACTCGATGCATACCGTACTTTTCCATGTGGTCAATGTGCCACCCACATACAACCTTTTGCTCGGGCGCACTTGGATCCACAACGCCAATGTTGTTCCTTCAACCCTTCACCAGTGCATCAAATGGTTAAAGGGAGGCATGATTACCACGGTCCTAGAAGAGGATCCGGAAGAGCAACTCCCAAAACCGATGATCCCCTGTCCTACTTCCACTGCCGACATCCCTGAAATTCCACTAGAGGGGAGGTGAATAGTGAAATATGAAATAGATCGATAAATTAAAAAATAAATGCAATAAGGCACAACACATAAAACACAAGATTTATACTAGTTCGGTCAAGTCACTGACCTACATCCAGTCCCCAAGCAAAACACTTGAGCTTTCCACTATAACATCCGAGTTACCGGATAAATAGTACAACACCCTCTTCCTCAGAGGTCTTCTTCTCTCAACAGAGAAAGGGAACACCCTCTTCCTCAGAGGTCTTCTTCTCTCAACAGAGAAGGGGAACATCCTCTTCCACAGAGGTCTTCTTCTCTCAACAGAGAAGGATAACACCCTCTTTCACAGAGGTCTACTTCTTTCAACAAAGAAGAAATACATTGAATAACAGAAAGTTATAATACTTCCTATAGAACCTTCAGAATGATATGAATGCACGAATGAAGGATTCTCAAAATGTTCTGTTCTTTTCACTCAAACAATACTCTTTGTCAAAGAGCTATTCTTGACTTTTTCTTTCTTTTTTCTTTCTTTTTTCTTTCTTTTTCTAGGCTCTCTTTTTCAAATATCGAATAGGAATTTTTCTCGTTGTAAGCTCACATGTCCTTGTCTTAAGAACTATTTTGTTTGTGTTTATATATCCTTCAAAAAAATAGTTGTTGCCCTTTTTGAATGATTGTCTTTTTGGGATGTAAAATGTCAAGTCATTTTCAAAAACAACTTTATGTATTTTTCGAAAAAGTCTTCTTTCTATAAGTGTAGTATTTGGGGTACACTATTCGTTGTAGTATTTTAAGTATGATATATTGTATGTAAAAAGTTTATTTTCATAATAAATGATGTGTAGTACATTGGACGTTGGATTTTAAACCATCATGTAGTTTTGTCTTTATTCAAATTAATGATTTGTAGTACTTTAGTATTTTATTTAGAAATCATCACTTCTTTACTTAAATGGGTGTAAGTACAATAAATGCATTGAGTCCTTTATTTTGTAAATAGTCATATCTAAAGATACTTTATGATGTGCTACTTAATGTCTACAGAGAGAATGAAGACTTTAAGCAAGTCGACATTCTTGAGTAGGGTTAAGATAGTCATTTCTAAAAAAGTTTTTGAGGTGGTAATTAATGTTTTACAGAAAGAATGATGACTTTAAGTAAGTCGACATTGCATAAAGTAACTGTCTTTTCTAAACATATTATATCATTAGTTTTATTTGTTTAGTTCAACTAGCCGATTTTTATGTTTGTCTTTTTCCTTACATACTTGAAATCATTACTTTTTATTTCTTTACAAGTTGTCTTATACATGATAGAAGGTACAATTAATGCTTTTGAAATTATGAGCTATTTATATCTTGTCAAAATACCTTTTTCATAAAAGTTTGTAAGAAGGTACAATGATTAGATTTAAAAAAGGTGCTTTTTGAAAATGTCATATACTTTTATGAAACATAGTGAATGACTGGCTTGTATGATAAAAGCATGTAATATGCAATATGCATGCTTCTGAAGGTTCTGTTACATATGACTAAAGAAGAAAAAAATCTTCATCTTGAAGTAGCCGATCTCTTTTGATGATCTTTATGAATGAATGGCCCATCAAGCTTTTTCTTCAGGGAGTATGATTGCACCAAGGTTGTACTTGAGCAGGAGGTCTCCATCCTTTTTGGGTGAATTAACCTTGCATCAAATACTCGTTAAATACATGAAAAATCATATCCAGTCATAATATAACATTATTCATGAAGGCATATTATCATATCATATATGACAGTGTATCATATTGTGTGTCATCAAAACATAGTTTCTCAACATTCTCCCCCTTTTTGATGATGACAAAATATGCTCCCCCTATCAAAAAGCCATTATGCACAGTAATAATAATATCATAAAAAATAGAAAATGTCAGAGTATTTTTCTCCAATATTGAAGACATGTTTTTCTCCCCCTTTGTCATGGACAAAAAAGAGGGGATCAGAGTATAAAAGTTATTACAGACCAATAAATAAAACAGTTCATTCTGAGCTGGATGAGGGGTGAAACTTCCGAAGTAATGCATCTTGGCCGATTTTCAGAGATTCGAAGGCTTGATGCAGAGATGCTTGACTCTTTAGAAGGAGATCCTGGGTGTTCTGTACATCGACAATTGCTGAGAAGATGTCAAGTTCAGAAGTTGCTGCTGGATCTGATTCTTGAGGGCCTTCATCGCCAGAGTTGAGTTGAGGGGACTCTTCCTCAGGGAGGAGGAGTCATCAAACGTGCGGTTGGAGTGGTAGACGACATCGGTTTCAAGAGGTATTTTGAAGTATTCAAGGATAAGGGTGATGAGGTATCCAAAAGGAAGAGAGCGAAAATATCGAAAGTTAATCATGTTATTAAAGATAACACTGGACCCGTTTATTGGAAAGGCACAGAAGATTGCATAGAGAAGGAATGAGATTTCATTGGCAATAAATCCCTTAGAGGGCGACTTAGGGACTACGTTGGAAGAAAGGATTTGTGACAAAAACAGAGCATGAGGCTTTAAGTTGCTTATATGCCACGGAAAATGGGTTGAGCGAGTGGAGAGGAGGATTTTCTTAAACACAGTTCGGTCGATATGAACTATGTTAGGGAGCTCAATGCCGTAGGAAGAGATATTTAGAATGCAGCCTAACTGAAAACTGTTGAAAGAGATGACTTTTCCATGAACCATGAAAGTGATAGTGGAGTTGTCGTGGTCGACTGAAAGATTCGTGTAGAAAACTTTGATGAGATGTGGATAAATGGTCATTAATTGGGGAGAGGCTAGGACATGAATAAATTTGGAAAGTGAAGTTTGTAGATCAAATGATGGAAAAGCTTCAAGATGAACTAGCTTGCCGGTTTGGATGGGCATGAAACTAATGAAATGATATGTGTGAATGAGATCTGGAAATCTTAGATCCGAAGCTTCAATCATGTTGATGTCGGATGATCTTGAAGAGGAGGTCATTTTCAAAGGGTTTGAGAGAATGAAAGCTTTTGAAAGAAAATAATGATTTGCAGAGGATGATAACTTGTATGAAGATAGAGAAATTCAAGTGAATTGGTGAGGAATGAATCAATCTATTAAATAGAAGGAAGAAAATAATTTTGATAAGAAGTTAGTGACATTTGAAATGAATGAATTTTAGATTTTAGTTGAAAGGAGAAATTTGTGAGTTGTAACTTAAGGGGCTTGTGAATGATAGATCAAATCAATTTTTGGAAGATAGTGTATTATATTAAGAAGACTGCCAATAAGAACATAGTTTCACAAATAATTTTTCTATATAGGGAAATATTACTATGGGAGAGTTTATCGAATTGTGAGATGTGTCATACTTTGAGTATGGAGTACTCATTAGAAATGATATGTAAAAAAAACAAGGAGGTGTATTCCACGATTAGAATCCATAGACTTTGAAGATATCCATGTGAGATAATGGCCTAATAAAACAAACAACATTTAAAAAGAATTTTTACTTTATGAAGATTTATTCCAAATTTGTGAAGGATGAAATTTAGAAAACAAAAGAAATACATGAGTGAGGATTAATGATTACATATATATAAGAAGTATTTTTATAGATATGCGTGGGAGGAGTGAGAATAGACATAAAGAAGAGGTGAAGCTATATACGAATTTAGAGTGAGATAAGAGTGGACATAAAGGACAAAAAAAACTTGATGTTAGATATGAGATGAATGACATAAAGTAAAGTCATGATTGTCATGAATTGATGTTTACTTAAAGGACATGAATCTCGATTGGAGAGAGTTCATAGTTTTTGAAAAAAGATTAATTAATTCAAAATATGTAAAGGAGTCAAGGTCACGGATGGAGGCTTAATTCAGATAAGATAGAGAGAGAGAGAAAAAGATGGTACTAATAGTACTCATGAGAAGAACATATAATAGTAAAAAAAATAAAGGACAAGTTGTCGAGAATGAGTTCTTATAAATTAATTTTTCATAAAAAGCGTGATAAGATGATATGACAAAAAGTGGATTGTACTTGAGATATGATATAAAAGATGACATAAAGCATAAAATTGTACATGAAATATGAAAGACTTAAACTTTGAAAAAAGGTGGTGAGTGGAATGATGACAAAATAAAAAATAGTAAGAAAAGCAAACACTCGATTTTGACACAAATTTGTAAACCAAGATTTCACATAAAGTGGTTTTATCGTTTTTACTTATTATTCTTTGGTTAAGATAATATTTTGTAAGGGTGAACTCAAGTAGACTAATCTTTCTAAATTTTAATTAGTCATATTGATTTTATAAATCACTTAATTTACATATCCCAAACTCTCTCCTAATTCTTATAAAGTCTTCATTTTGTAAAGGTTTAGTGAAAATGTCTGCTAATTGTTTATTAGTGGGTATAAATTCCAGTTTGATTATATTGTTTAGGACTTGTTCTTTTAGAAAGTGGTGTCTGATTTGAATGTGTTTAGTTCGAGAATGTAAAATAGGATTTTTTGATAAATTTATAGCACTTGTGTTATCACATAAAATAGTTGTATTTTCGAATTTTAAACCAAAATCTTTCAAAGTTTGTTTCATCCAGATGATCTGTGTACATGCTAGGCTAGCAGCTATGTATTCAGCTTCAGTAGTTGATAATGATACACAATTTTGTTTCTTACTAAACCATGAAACTAAAGAGTGCCCTAGCATATGACATGTTCCACTTGTACTTTTTCTGTAAGATTTACTTCCAGCAAAGTCAGCATCACTGTATGAGATTAAATCAAATGTAGATGATTTTGAATAAAATAACCCAAAATCAATTGTGTCTTTCAGGTATCTCATTATTCTTTTTACAACTTTAAGATGTGATTCTTTTGGATTTGACTGAAATTTAGCACACAAGCAGACACTGAACATGATATCTGTACGGCTAGCAGTTAAATAAAGTAGTGATCCTATCATACCTCTGTATAACTTTGTATCCACAGCCTTACCATCTTCATCTTTGTCCAATACAGTAGTTGTGCTCATAGGAGTAGTTTTTGAAGCAGTTGAGTTCATGTTGAATCTCTTCAGAAGTTCATGAGCATATTTAGATTGGTTGATGAAGACTCCATCCTTGGTTTGCTTAATATGTAGTCCAAGAAAGTAGGTGAGTTCTCCCATCATACTCATTTCTAATTCTTTCTGCATGGACTTAGAAAAATCTTCACAGAGAGTATTGTTAGTAGATCCAAAGATGATATCATCCACATAAATTTGAACGATTAGGGTGATTATTCACTATTTTCACAAAAAGAGTAGAATCTGCTTTGCCTATAGAAAAACCAGTTTTTAATAAAAAGGTTTTCAGTCTGTCATACCAAGCACGAGGTGCTTGTTTTAATCCATATAAGACATGTTTTAGTTTGAAAACATGATCTGGAAATTGTTCATTTTCAAAGCCTGAAGGTTGTTTTACATATACTTTTTCATTTATAAAACCATTTAGAAATGCACTTTTAACATCCATTTGATACAGTTTGAAATCCATATAGCTTGCATATGCTAAAAACATTCTAATAGATTCAAGTCTAGCAACAGGAGCAAATGTTTCATCAAAATCAATACCTTCCTCCTGGTTGTATCCTTGAGTTACTAGTCTTGCCTTGTTTCTTATAACATTACCTGTTTCATCTAGCTTGTTTCTGAAGATCTATCTTGTCCCAATGATCTAATGATCTTTTGGTCTAGGTACAAGATCCCAAACATTGTTTCTTTGAAATTGATTCAGTTCTTCAGTCATTGCTAGCATCCAGAACTCATCGATGATGGATTCATCAATCTTCTTTGGTTCAAGTTGAGAAATGAATGCCATGTTTGCAATCTGTTCCAGCTGAGCTCTAGTTTGAACCCCCTTGGTTAGTGTGAACACCCCAAAATTTTTTCAAAATCTTTTAAATATTCCCCTTTTTCCCCTAAATTCATTTTTTGAGCAAATGGGTCATTTCAAATCTAAATTCCAGTTCATTTCTCAAGTCTTATTGAAATCAAATTCATTTCATATGTTTAAATTGATTTCGGATCTGGATCCATTGTCCAGATCCAAATCTAAGTCTCATTGTTCAAATTTTAAATTAAAATAATAGAAAATACCAAAAATAGTCTTTAAATAGCTCGGACAGTCCCTCCGACATCCGTTTGGATCAATCATGTTGTATTTCTCGATTCGAGTTTCAAAACTCGAACACTTTCTCAAAACTTGGGTCCAAACCCATTTTTTGAAGAAATTTTCTCAAAATAACCTGGATTTTTTAGAAAAACCCTTTTTTTATAAATATTTTGAAATTTTGTAAAATTAGTTTAAAATTCTTAGTTTTAGAGTTTTGTTTTCAAAAATATCATAAAATGTATATAAAGTGAAGAAAAGAAAAAAAAAATAAATAAAAATATAGAAAATAAACAAAATTCAGACTTTTGAAAAAACTCTTTTGAAAAACAATCTTTTAAACTAAAAACAGTTTTTTTTGCAAAAGCTTTTAAAAAAGAGTCGGCCATTTGAAAATCTTTAAAACAGAAGGGTTTTTTTTTTAAAAAAAGAAAAATCGCATTTCTTTAAGGTTACAAAGCTTTTTTTTCTCTCAGAGAAACCCTCTCTCCTTCTCTCGCAGGCTACCTTCCAGAAGGGTCCTCCCCATCGGACGACTTCACTCCTTCCCCCTTTCTGAACCATGGATCTGCAACAAACCTCCATCTCCTCCTCCACAAGCCACCCATCGCCAACAGCTCGATCTCCAACCATTGATTCCCCAACCGAATCCTTCTCTTCTCCCTTTAAGAGGAATCCCCAAGGTACTTCTTCGCGACCGCTTCTTCACCTCCCCATTTCCTCCTTCATCATCCATTATCAACCCCTCCATTCTTCAACTTCTCTGATCCACCTTCACCCCATCTCCTACTGGTCGATCGACTTTCTTCTGAAGGATTCCTTTCTCATTTTTGGTCTCGGATTTTCTTCTCCAACCAGCCGAAGAGGGTAGATTATCCCAGTAGCAGGAAAGCACCAGACTCTCCTTTTGTTCCAGAGCTTGGTAGAGCTGCAGGTAAGTATCCAATCTTCCTCCTCTTTGCTTTATTGTGATTTTTCATGGAGATTCCTGGTTCTCAGATCTTCTGCTTTAAATTTTCTTTTTATGGCATTATGGAAGGGATCGACCTGCATATAGCAGGATCGACCCTCCATTGCTATAGCAAGTGAAAATCCACCTTCCAACACACTTCCTATATTCTTCCTTTTTTTTATATATAGCCTTTATCTTGCTTTATTCCATTCCGATAATAGAGCAACATTTTTTTTTGTTGGTTTTCTGTTTTTCCCTTCCCTTTGTTTTTTTTTTTACTTACTTTATTTTTAACTAGTTAATTATTCATTAGATCTAGTGGTATTTCTGGTTCATAACCAAATTTCCCATCTATTAACCAATTGCGATGTGTAGATATATCGGTTCATCGGGAAATCGATTTGATTTGGTATCTTAATTAGTAAAACTCAGGATTGATCTAATCCTAATATGAAATCTCGGCAGTTCTTTTGAGGAAATTTTTTTTCTTTGAATAGCAGAACAGCATATACTGTTTCCTGCCATTCTGAGAATATGCACGATCTTTCCCCCTTGTCATTTTACATCTCTTCTTCATATCCTATTTCTCGCATTTCCTTGCAATTCCTGCATTACATATAATTTTCTGTTTCACTCTTTGATAATTGGACTGTGTTCTCCACCATCTATTGATTTTTGGGCATCGTGTTCACTGTTAATCATCCAATGATCTGGATCTCCTGCTTCAACGACCTGTGATGTCATATACAAGATGGGTAGATTTCCCTGGCACTTCTTTGATGGGTTCATCCGTGAATTAAAGAGAGTGCAAGTTTCTTTTTTTTTTTATAAACATTGTTGACCTCATGGATGTTGCTGAGTGTACATTTTCCTCTCTTAGAAAAAAGCGAAATCTCCTAACCAGTGCAACAATTTTTGGATGCTGCCTTTCCTGAGAAATTCAGAAATAGAATCATGGCCTTCCTGCTGGTGTCTTGCTGCTGAAAGGAGTCTTTCTGGAACATCTAGAGATTACTGCAGGGTCAGGATGCGTCAATTTCAATAAAGCCAATATTGGGTAGAACATTTTTTTTCAACTATCGATCATATTTCATTACTGAGGTATGTTTAAAGAGAAACCTGACTTCTAAAGGAGTTCAAAGCTGGTACTTAATAATGAATGATGGACTTTGGAATTCTCATCAGTAAACAAAGATGAAGCTAAAATACATGTAACACCTGTGCGTGTTCACAGCTTCTGTTTCTTGCAACATATGCTTGTTTTCAAGTACCAAGTATTTCTTCACCATTTATGTTTTTGAGCAATTTTGCCTGAATGGTTCCCTTCTTAGCGTATAATTTTTATGATAATTCAGATCTAAAATCGTTCTTTCCCGAGTTTAACAACCAACATAAGATTTTCATTCATAGGAAAATTCAGAAGTTTACTGAACTCCCATCAAATGTATCGTGTTAAAATTTCCTAGAAATTGTATAAAGGATTCAAGGTTTTTTTTTTTCCCTGTAGGTTACCTGTCAGGCTCTTCTCTTTTGAATATCATATATTGTTGATTTTATTATTCAATAAGCATTAGTCATCCCTGATTGAGTAGAGGGGTAGCTGCAACTCAAGTCAGTACCTCACGATATGGTGCTCGCTTGTATGAGTAGTAGAAACAGAGCAATGTGATCTTGGTCATCGTTTTTGTTTGACTCATTTTCTCAGTTTTCTGGTCAATATGTTCAACTTGAACCTAGGTCCAACATTAGTTTGGCTACACATAATTGGGTTTAGATACTTTACAAACAAGATGCATCATAAATCGAAACAAAATTGTGCAAAATAGAGATATAAATGATGTGTAAATAATCCAAGAACTTTCACAGTGGCTGCATTGACTGAATTCAAACATCTTTAGACATCATCTGAATGACTCAAGAAACAACTCATTTTGTTGCTGAATCCAGCCACAGAAAGATTTTACCAAATGATTTACAAAGTCTGACAAGAATTTAGATAGTTGAAACTTAGTATACTTCATCAAGCATCTCCAATCACACTTATTAGTATCAAGATATAACACCTATGCGTGCTCACAACACCATTTGCTGTAGCACCTTTGCAGCTTACAACATCTTTATTCCGTTACACAACACTACCTCACCTCCAGCCTATTCTATTCACAGATAAAACCTCTCACTCATTCACAGCAATGCTAGATGTTCCACCCACCTACAACAATGTCCAAACATTGTTGTAATCTCCATATACTTACAATAGTACTCACTACTATAATTCCTCACTTATTCATGGTAGTGTCTAAGCAGTTGCTGTGATGTTTCACTCACCAAATGCTTCTTCAACAACGTCTAGTTCATTGTCACATGACAATACCCTGCATCCATTTCACCAACATTTGCTTCACTACACATTTTATTCCTATTGTATATTCTCCAAACCATTCATATTTCAGCATAATGTCCATTCCATCATTTATTGCTATAGTCCCTTGCTTCATTACATACTATATATATATATATATATATATATATATATATATATATATATATATATATATATATATACCTATACATATACATATGTATGCATGTATAGATATATGTATATAAGTGTATATGTCATTACCCATCTTTTCATCATGTATATCTGGGCATGTGAGCAATTTTACCATTTATGTGATATGCATAACTTTCTTCTATTTTTCATGCTAATCCAACTGTTTTGCAGGGAGTATGTAGAAAATATCATTACTTAGAGTTGTGAACTCGATTTTATATGATGTAATAGTTAGATTTTAAATGAGAATCTACATTTCCTGTTTTAGATAGAATGAATGAGCATTGTAAATGTCATGAATTGCTTGTTTTCATGCTTTTTACCTTTATATTTTCAAAATCTCACTATGGTGAAACACGAATGGCATATGCACCATTTCATAAGAGGTAATTGACCCTAAGTTGATGATTTACATCAACGGCCATAGTCGGGATGTAAACAAGACTTAGTATCTTTATCTTTTATTAAATAACACTGGGTCCACACTGGATCATTTTTCAAAAATCATCATATTTTCAAATATTTCCTTCTTTTATTAGAGTTTAACTTAAAATTAGCTCAAAATATATACCAATGGCCATAGTCAGGGTATATTGAGGGTTAATTTCATTTTAAACTCTATAAAAGCACTAAAATATGTTTTATTCTTCACCTGAATTTAAATATAGATTATTATATAATACATTCAATGACCATAGTCAATGATGTATTATATTTTCAATCTTATTTTAATTCATCTAAAGAATGGAACAACTTTTCAAAATTTAATTTCAAATTCTTCAAATTCATTCATCAATTAGGATAGAACTGCATGTTTTCAAAATTTTCTTTTTCAAAACTCCAAGTGATGTAAATATCTTCTTCAATCAATCCTCAAATCTTGTAAAAACCAATTCATCTCTTCATTTTCAATTCTATTTCATTTTCAATCTCAAAAGTTCAATTTAACTTTGAGATTTCAAATATATTTTATATTCAAAATTTCCAATTCAAATCAGATTTCAGAGTTCAAATTTGACTTTGAAATTCCAAATTCAATTTATATTCAAAAACTCCAAATCCAATCCAAAGTTCAATTTAACTTTGAGATTCTCTTCATCTTCTAAAAATTCAAACTTCAAATTAAAAGTCTAAATTGACTTTGAAATTCATTTTGCATATTCAAGATTCAAATTATATATTTCAAGGTCAATTCAAACTTGGAAATTCTTGATTCATCTTCTGAATTTAACAAAACTCCAAATATATTTTAGGATCCAGGATTCAACACTCAAATTGAATCTCGGACTTCAGATCCATTCACCTTTAGGATCCAGAATCCAAATTTTACTTTGGATCTTAGATTTCAGATCCAATTTCGTCTTAGGATCCAGAATTCAATCACATTTTGGATCTCAGACTTCAGATTCAATTCCATCTTTAGGATCCAGAATCCGATTCTACATTTGGATCTCAAACTTCAGATCCATTCCATCTTTAGGATCCAGAATACAATTCTACCTTTGGATCTCAGACTTTAGATTCAAATCCATCTTAGGATCCAGAGCTCAATTTTACATTGGATCTCAGATCTCAGATCTTAAATTCATTTTAAGATCCAATTCCAATTTCACATTGGATCCTAGACTTCAGATCCAAAACCCATCTTAGGATCAGGAACCCAATTCTACATTTAGGTCTTAGACTTCAGATCCAAATCCATTCTAGGATCCAAAAATCAAAGTCCATCTTGGATTCCAAATCTTGGATCCCATTCTGTTTATGATCCGGAATCCAATTCTAATTCTAGATTTCAATTTCATTTTCGGATCTAATCTGAATCTCTTAAATCCATTTCTATTCTTAAATACCATTTGATTTTCTCAGTACATTCCAAATTCAAACTTCAAAATCTAAATTCAACTCCATCTCAAGTATTCATTTTCTTTCCTAAATTCAAGTTCAAAATTCAAAGTCCATTTCTGACTTTGAAACTTCATTTCCTTTCATTTCAAAACTTCAAATCATTCTTTCTCAAAACCAAGATTTATTCTTCCAAAGACTTAGAACTTCTCTGATCTATCTCAAATTCTAAGTTAGATTCAATCATTTCTTCACTCCCTTATCAAATTCATCTCAGAATACTTGGAAAATTCTAAAATATTCTTTTCAAAAGAGCATACATCCTTGCATTGCACAAGTATGATTCTTTGTGCATTTAGAGTTAGAATAAATTCTTAGATTATATTTAGGCAAAGCAAAAGACATAGATTCGATCCTTGGTTCGATTACCCCTGGTAAAGGCGCCAGGAACAGTCAAACCTCGTACCGACGAGCGAATCCCGTCTCTCCATTTTTCCCGTAATATATTTCAAAACGGAGGCGAGTAATTTTCTAAATATTTTCAAATAAAGGTCAAGTGAGACCGCGCAAAATAATTCCTTCTCTCTCTCTTTCTTTCTTTCTTTTCTTTCTTTTATTTCTCTCTCTTCAAAAGGAGGAAAATAGAGGTTAGAAAAGGAAAAGAGAAGGAAGAGAGAGAAACCACAAGAGAGGAAAAATTTTGCGATGATCACAGTTTTGGCGACCGTGATGGGACTCGTCTTCGTCCGGTTGAATCTATGCCTTTGCTTTGCTTTTATATAATCCAAGTCTTTATTCTTCTATGTCAGCTACATTTTTCATGCAAACCTTAGAAGCCTAGACTTTGTCCTAAGCTGACATCATTGCATATAGGATCTAAGTATGGTTTGGTAGGACCATATTGAGGTTATTATTCCATGTTCACATTAGACTTAGGTCTTAAATACAACTCTCCTCAATTCTAGGGATTGAATGCAAACAATGTATGCAAGTGTATGCTTCTATTCATTTAAATTCTATCTCTTTAGGACTTGCATTAGAGCCTTCTGATTTTATTGCATGCTGAACATGTTTTCAAAAACCTCCCTACTTATATTGTCCCGGTCTTCACGTTGCTGGGCTGTCTCACTGAACCATAGTTCGGGAGAGATCCTCACAACTGGACCACTTATTTGGGTTTGCGCCCCCCTACCACGTACCTAAGGGCCATAGTCCGAGGTATATCGGTAGGTGCTCAAGGATGTTGGGAAGCCATTACCTTAGAACCGAAGAGATATCTTATATGCCACGTACTTCGAGCTTCGGCTTGAGTATATCGGCGTACCTTGATTGGAACCAAATGATATAAATCTTAGAGTTAGGATTAAGGTCCTATCAGCCATTTCAAATATTGCATATAGAGTCAGCTTTAGGGAGTGTTGTTTGTGTATCCTTGCTTGTATATCTGTGATTGTGTGATATTTTATATCTTCCTTATATTTTCCAAAACCCTGGGTATATACTTCAAAATTTCCTCTTTTGTTTCTAAAACCCAGGTGTATTTTTCTTTCTCTTCTTTTTCTCCTTCTAAATTTCTTCAAAAAATTCTTTTGATCCTGCCTGCAAGTTTTTCAAAATTTAAATCCTTACCATTTATTCTCAAATTCCATTTTTCCTTTTATTTTCTTCTGTTTTTATATTCTTGTTTATATTTTCATAAAAATCTCTTTCAGTCAAGAGATATCCTTTTCAAAAATGGTATTTTCTTTCAGATTTTAGTTGGTTACTTTTCCTCGTGGAGTAAACAACACAATTGTCACAAATTTTGTAGTGACTCAATCCCTAGTAATGGGATACAATTGTTTAGATTTCAACCTAAATCCTCCCTCTTGTCAAAACTTCTCCAAAAAGTTTCTCTGGTCTAAAAACCTCCTCTTTCCTCTGCAGAGAGATCACTGATATCTGAAAATGGTTACGACAAGAGCGGGAAAAGAAACAGTTCCTCAACTTAGCGACAGTGAGGCGGAGGAGATAAGCTCTCCTAAATCAGTCAGGGGACAAGGTCAGAGCAAGAAGGATGACATCGACCCCGCTATGTATGATATGTTCCAAAAGATGATGGCAAGGATGATGTCAGAGCAAGCCGAGGCTAAGCTGAAAGAGGCAGTTCCTAAAAGCAAGCTGAGGAAGAATCCTGTAAAGAAGCAAGTCAGAATCATCAGAAAGAAGGTGCAGCCAGACACTGCTTTTGAGGAATCAGAGTCAGTCGAGGAAGAGTCAGAAGAGGAAGAGCAGATCGTCTACAAACAGAATCCTCCAAGTCCATAAAAATAGCTGCAGAAGAGCCTGAATCCGTCAACAAGCCCAAGTCTGGGGCTCCAGCAGAGGACCTGATGAGCAAGCAGATGAAGGAGATGAATCGAGCTATTAAGGATATTCAAGCCAAGGGTAAGGGCAAGCAGACCTACACCGGCGAAGATTTTTATGATGGTCTAGATGGGGACGATAACCTGGAGAATCTTCCCTGCAAGTTTCTCAAATTTGACAGGACTGGCAACCCTAAAGCCCACTTAGCCACCTTCTATGCAGAATGCAGCCGTTTCAGAAAAGACAACAGGGCTTTGTTCATTTGCTTCCCCGTAGTCTGGAGGGTGTAGCAGCCAGATGGTATGCTGATCATGTGAATCCTATCGAACTACGAGAGTTCGATAAGGTAGTAAATCTGTTCATCGAGCGCTTCTTATTCAACACTGAAGCCTCACCTACATTAAATCATCTTTACAACCTGAAGCAAGGAGAGAATGAAAGGGCAGGTGATTTCATTCACAGGTGGAGAAGCACCTGTAATAAGATGAAGGTACCCATTCCTGAGGAACACGCATTGCAGGTGATCCTCAACAATTTCTCTCAGCCCATAAGGAGCCTCATCGCCACTTCCCCGACGAAATCCTTCATCAAGTTAATTGAGCGAGCTGAATGGCTCAAAGAAGGAATAGAAAGCAGGCTTTACGACGGCACGCCTCTGGTCAAGAATGTCCAAGACCAGAAGAAGAAAGCACAATTCGCTCATTCAGTTGATGCCTCCTGCAATAATCTTGGCAGCAGCAGCAAGGGAAACAAGAACAACAGTGGCAGCGGCCCGAGAATAGATCAGAACAAAGGGCAGAAGGAGAAAACCTTTAAAAACAATGATAAACCGCTTCCGATTGGCCTTCAGCAAAAGGGTGATCTGCAAGAGAAGCCCAAGTACATCAAGTGAGAGAAAGATCGAGTCTTCACTCCATTAGATCAAACTTTGGAAGCAGTTCTGGATTATCGTTTAAAGCATGGGATGATCAAACTCCCTAAGATAGCGGATCCTCTCGTAATCTTGGGAAAATTCAAAGATCAATTCTGCAAGTTCCATAGAGCAACGGGGCATGAAACAGAGTACTGCTTCATCCTCAAGCACATGATACAAGACTGCATTGATAGAAGTATTTTGATAGAGGATGAGGAAGAAGAGCGCCCAGCAGTCCTGACAGAGCCATTTTCAGATCACTCAAAGAATTGAGGATGCCTAAAAGTTTTTCTGCACGGTCATTTTCCCTTTTGATTAGTCATCTTGTAGGGGCAAGTCAGCCCAGTCTTTTGAATCCTTTCTTTTCGAAGTTCTTGTAAATATTCAGTCTTGTTATCGAACCTTTTGCTTATCAATGAAATGTCAATTTCTTTTATATCTTTTTGCTTCTTTTCCCTTTGACATACTGGGGCATTTAAATTTCCTGTTCTTTTCTGAATGCGGGACAATCCTGACATCATTCATGAGAGAAATGATATTACCTATGAGGGCTTTTCAAAAATCATGAAATTTTGAAAATCTTCGTTATGACCAAAGAGTTCAAATGTTCTTTGGTCCAACCTTTGTCAAAAATCAACCCTCATGTTGATCATATCTTCAAAAATAGGTTTTCAAACCATTGCATTAGCAAATCAACCCTCGTGTTGATCATATCTTCAAAAATGGGTTTTCGAACCATTGCATTGAAGGATCAACCCTCGTGTTGGTCTTATCCTCCAAAATAGGTCTCAAATCTTGTGTTGATCATATTTTCCAAAAATGGTTTTCTTTTCAAACCGTCACATTTAAAGATCAACCCTTGCGTTGATCTTATCTTCCAAAAATGGGCTATAAATCATCATATTCAAAAATCAATCATTGCATTGGTCTTATCTTCCAAAAATGGGTTTTAAATCATTATATTCAAAGATCAACCCTGTGTTGGTCTTATCTTCCAAGATTGGTTTTTAAGCATTACCTTCAAAAATCAACCCTTGTATTGATCTTATTATCAATTTCGAACTGTTATTTTTAGAAATAAGATCTATTGTTGATCTTCTTCTTCAAAATTAGGTATTAAAAAACCATTGCCTTCAAAAATTAACCCTCATGATGATCTCTCATGTTTGATTTAAAGGATCAGATCTCACACTGATTATTCTTCTTGTGGTGGATTTTCTTCCCCCAAAATGATTTCTCATTTATCTTCTAAATGAACATTTTCCTTTCAAAATCCCATATGCAGGCAAGATCAGAAAAACTCTTTTTTTTCAAATCTTGTAAATCTTCAGTTAATTTTGATATCTTTATCAGCTTCATTCATTTTTTTTCATATTTTTATCAAGTCTACATCAATTTTTATCAATTTTTTTCAATATTTCCTCAGTTCTATTAAAATTTTATCAAATTCTGTACCCTTTCAGGTTAAGGGATAAACCTGATGCCTCTTTCTCATGAGGTATTTTCTAAATATTCTTTATTCCCCTTTCAGGTTAAGGGAAAAACCTGACCCTCGTTGTTCGAGGTGTTCCCGCTCAGGTTAAGGGATAAACCTGACCCTCGTTGTCCGAGGTGTTCCCATTCAGGATAAGGGAAAATCCTGAGACCCCTCGTAGGAGCAATAACGCTACCTATGAGGATTCTTTTGTAAATACAAGTTTTGCCAATCTTTATTGATTTTCTAGATTTGTATCAATTTCCTTTCATTAAATTTTCTTAAAATTCTATTCTTTTTCCCATTCAGGATAAGGGATAACCCTGAGACCTATCGTAGGAACAACAATGCTACCTATGAGAATTCTTTTGCAAATACAAGTTTTATCGATCTTTATTGATTTCTAAATTTATATCAATTTTTCTTTAAAGTTCTATTCTTTTTCCCATTCAGGATAAGGGATAATCCTGAAACCCCTCGTAGGAGCAATAACGCTACTTACGAGAATTCTTTTGTAAATACAAGTTTTGTCAACCTTTATTTGATTTCCTAAATTTATATCAATATCTCTTCACCTTCTTAAATTCTATTCTTTTTCCCATTTAGGATAAGGGATAATCCTGAGATCACTCATAGGGGCAACCATGCTACCTGTGAGAATTCTTGTTACAAAAATAAATCAATTTCCTCAAATATTCTACATTTTTTTTTTTAAAGTTCTATATCCTTTTGTCTTTTCAAAGTTTATTCTTTTTATATTCCCCGTCACATACCTGGTCCATCTAAATCATAGATCATAAATTCTAAATCTTGTCATATCCCTTCTGAATTCAAGTCTCATGTTATCTCTTCATAAAATCTTCTATTTCCCCTTCAGGTTAAGGGATAAACCTGAATCATTCTTTTTCTAAATTCTCTTCGAAACATCTATTCTGTTTTCCTTTTAGGATAAGGGATAATCCTAAAACCCCGGCCATTTCTTCTTGCTTCAATATCTAAATATCTTAAATAGGCCGATCTCCTTCCCGACTCTCAGTTGGAAAACTCGGTGCTCGCACTGGTTATTTTGCTAAAGTTTTCAAAATCTAAAGATCAAGTTCAGTTCTCGTGCTGTTTGTCTCTCAGAAAGTCTCAATCTTAAATCAAGTCATTAAATGAAATGTCCCAGCTACTTCGCTGGTCGTTAAATGATTAAATGAAATGTCCCAGCTACTTCGCTGGTCGTTAAATGATTAAATGAAATGTCCCAGCTACTTCGCTGGTCGTTAAATGAAATGTTCCAGCTAGTTCGCTGGTCGCTAAATGAAAGGTTCCAGCTACTTCGCTGGTCGTTAAATGAAATGTCCCAACTACTTCATTGGTCGTTAAATGAAATGTCCCAGCTACTTCGGTGGTCGCTAAATGAAAGGTTCCAGCTACTTCGTTGGTCGTTAAATGAAAGGTCCCAGTTTTTACTGGTCATTAAATGAAATGTCCCAGCTACTTCGTTGGTCGTTAAATGAAATGTCCCAGCTACTTCGTTGGTCGTTAAATAAAATGTTCCAACTCCTTCGTTGGTCGTTAAATGAAAGGTCCCAGGTTTTACTGGTCATTAAATGAAAGGTTCCAGCTACTTCGTTGGTCGTTAAATGAAAGGTCCCAGTTTTTACTGGTCATTAAATGAAATGTCCCAGCTACTTCGTTGGTCGTTAAATGAAATGTCCCAGCTACTTCGTTGGTCGTTAAATAAAATGTTCCAACTCCTTCGTTGGTCGTTAAATGAAAGGTCCCAGGTTTTACTGGTCATTAAATGAAAGGTTCCAGCTACTTCGTTGGTCGTTAAATGAAATATTCCAATTTTACTGTTCAGAATATCCAAAATCATAAATTGCAACTAAGGGTCGCATCAAAATCTATATTGAGTAAATATTTCACATAAGTCATGAAAACGTTGCCAAACTGCTAAAAATATTTGTTGATTCCAAATAAATCTTACTGCACAAAAGAATTACCTCGGATTACCTCTAGTATTTTCTTCGTAAAAGGTGAAACTCTTTGCGAAAAAGAGGTAAAATTCAAATCTTTTTTCTGTTGATCAACCAAAAGGATGAAAGAAATATCCTCGGTATGATTAGTGAAATAAATATTCGATGACATTGAAAAGCCGGAAGCGAATTGATATTGATCATAGCTATGATGCATGTTTAAAGACGATTTCCTGGAAATTAGACAGTGGAAATATCCTGAGCCATAAAAGAATCCACTTAATCCATATCACCTTATCCAGTTTAAAGCTGCAATCAAATATCGGCAAAAGGGATCTCTCAATTATCGTCAAGATGAAGGCGAATTAAGCGAGTAGACCCCCGGGGCCAAAGAAGATTTGAAACATCTCCAAGATGACGGAATTTATGACGGATCCTTCCAGGGAAAGTTCGGATCGCCGTTGAGATGAAGGCGGATGTGATGGACCTACCAAGAAACCCTAAATGATATTTGATTTCTGCTATCACCTAAAGACCTTTTTGAGCCACCATCATATATAATCCCTGAGAAAATGAAGGATCGGAACATCTCCAAGATGAAGGAGTTTGTGACGTACCCTTCCCTGAAAAAGAGAGAAAAGTTAGGAACATCCAAAATAAAGGATGATGTAAATACCCGAAAAAGCTCAATGACTCAAAAAGAGTGCAAGAAGATTATCATGGGAAAAACACCCAGATATCAAACTGCCTAAATTGCCAGAAGTTATCTTTTCTTGTGCGAAATTCTTTTATCAATGTCTTTTCACTACTTGTTTTTACGAAATTGAGAATATTTCTTATCTTCTCATATCAGGGAAATGGATAACTTCCTTGAAGAAAATCATCAGCGCTAAAATTTTGAATTTGACTCTTAAGACCAAGAAGTTAACCTCGTTGGAGGAAATACTCTAGGTAAAAGAGGGAATATCTTTGCACACATGTACACAAGCGTTGAAGTCAACTATAAATTTATCTTATTGGCAAAATTTTCTAGATATTCTAAGAATGAAATAAGTAGTCAATATCCATTTTGATGCAACCTAGCATTGTTCAGAAGAGTTACCCCATTCAGTTAAAGTATCTCTCCTGTCCCATCACGGTTTCAAGAAATCCGTATGATTGTTCCCACTCAGGTTAAGGGTCAAAACCTGTACTTCCTGCGAGAGGTCATTAAATTCAAAAGCTGATTTAGTCTCAGCAATGAGACGTCCAAGTTCATCCCTTTTTCCAAGCTTTAGGGAACCCCATTTCCTTCCTCCTTTCGCAAACCCCTTTTCGGATTTGTTCGTCCAAACTCCAAAGGTCTCATCATGGTCTCTTCACTCGAGGATTCCGTATGGTCGTCCCCTTCATGTTAAGGGTTAAGCCTGAACCTCGCCCCTCGAGGCATCTTCCTTTTTCAGGTTTGGGTTAAACCTGAGCCTCGTTTCGACAAGGTTCCTCGTTTTGACGAGATGTTTTCCTCCAGTCCCATCATGATTCTTCCCGTCGAGGAATCCATGCTTTGTATATCCATCCAGGATGGGATTCTACTTGAATTTCATCTCGCGAGGCATTCTCTCATAAATGTCCCATCAAGGTCCTCGCATATTCCCTTCCCCATTCAGGTTATCTTGAGATATCTTCGACCCATCCAGGTTAAGGGCTAAACCTGAGTCATTCCACAAAGCTGATCTAGTCTTACCCCCGAGACTTGATCTAAATTCTTACCTTTCATCATTTTGGGATCTTCACCCAAAGTCCCATCGCAATTTCCTCATTTTCTACTCAATCATATCATTCTCGAGGATTTCATCCTCCCAAAGCCATTCAAAGATAAAGTTTTAAACCTGAAAAACCATGTCTTTTTAAATAAATTCTTCCACACCCAGTTCAGATCTGCTAACTGGGGCATTTTTTTCAAAATTTGGAGTGTTTTCTTTGGCACTAAGCTCGGCTTTCAACCAGCTTGGTAGCAAAGAGGGGCATCTGTGAACACCCCAATTTTTTTTCAAAATCTTTTAAATATTCCCCTTTTTCCCCTAAATTCATTTTTTGAGCAAATGGGTCATTTCAAATCTAAATTCAAGTTCATTTCTCAAGTCTTATTGAAATCAAATTCATTTCATATGTTTAAATTGATTTCGGATCTGGATCCATTGTCCAGATCCAAATCTAAGTCTCCTTGTTCAAATTTTAAATTAAAATTATAGAAAATACCAAAAATAGTCTTTAAATAGCTCAGACAGTCCCTCCGACATCCGTTTGGATCAATCATGTTGTATTTCTCGATTCGAGTTTCAAAACTCGAACACTTTCTCAAAACTTGGGTCCAAACCCATTTTCTGAAGAAATTTTCTCAAAATAACCTGGATTTTTTAGAAAAACCCTTTTTTTATAAATATTTTGAAATTTTTTAAAATTAGTTTAAAATTCTTAGTTTTAGAGTTTTGTTTTCAAAAATATCATAAAATGTATATAAAGTGAAGAAAAGAAAAAAAAATAAAAAATATAGAAAATAAACAAAATTCAGACTTTTGAAAAAACTCTTTTGAAAAACAATCTTTTAAACTAAAAACAGTTTTTTTTGCAAAAGCTTTTGAAAAAGAGTCGGCCATTTGAAAATCTTTAAAACAGAAGGGTTTTTTTTTGAAAAAAAGAAAAATCGCATTTCTTTAAGGTTACAAAGCTTTTTTTTCTCTCTCTCAGAGAAACCCTCTCTCCTTCTCTCGCAGGCTACCTTCCAGAAGGGTCCTCCCCATCGGACGGCTTCACTCCTTCCCCCTTTCTGAACCATGGATCTGCAACAAACCTCCATCTCCTCCTCCGCAAGCCACCCATCGCCAACAGCTCAATCTCCAACCATTGATTCCCCAACTGAATCCTTCTCTTCTCCCTTTAAGAGGAACCCCCAAGGCACTTCTTCGCGACCGCTTCTTCACCTCCCCATTTCCTCCTTCATCATCCATTATCGACCCCTCCATTCTTCAACTTCTCTGATCCACCTTCACCCCATCTCCTACTGGTCGATCGACTTTCTTCTGAAGGATTCCTTTCTCATTTTTGGTCTCGGATTTTCTTCTCCAACCAGCCGAAGAGGGTAGATTATCCCAGTAGCAGGAAAGCACCAGACTCCCCTTTCGTTCCATACCTTGGTAGAGCTGCAGGTAAGTATCCAATCTTCCTCCTCTTTGCTTTATTGTGATTTTTCATAGAGATTCCTGGTTCTCAGATCTTCTGTTTTAAATTTTCTTTTTACGGCATTATGGAAGGGATCGACCTGCATATAGCAGGATCGACCCTCCATTGCCATAGCAAGTAAAAATCCACCTTCCAACACACTTCCTATATTCTTCCTTTTTTTTATATATAGCCTTTATCTTGCTTTATTCCATTTCGATAATAGAGCAACATTTTTTTTTGTTGGTTTTCTGTTTTTCCCATCCCTTTGTTTTGTTTTTTTTACTTACTTTATTTTTAACTAGTTAATTATTCAATAGATCTAGTGGTATTTCTGGTTCATAACCAAATTTCCCATCTATTAACCAATTGCGATGTGTAGATATATCGGTTCATCGGGAAATCGATTTGATTTGGTATTTTAAGTAGTAAAACTCAGGATTGATCTAATCCTAATATGAAATCTCGGCAGTTCTTTTGAGGAATTTTTTTTTCTTTGAATAGCAGAACAACATATACTGTTTCCTGCCATTCTGAGAATATGTACGATCTTTTCCCCTTGTCATTTTGCATCTCTTCTTCATATCCTATTTCTCGCATTTCCTTGCAATTCCTGCATTACATATAATTTTCTGTTTCACTCTTTGATAATTGGACTGTGTTCTCCACCATCTATTGATTTTCGGGCATCGTGTTCACTGTTAATCATCCAATGATCTGGATCTCCTGCTTCAACGACCTGTGATGTCATATACAAGATGGGTAGATTTCCCTGGCACTCCTTTGATGGGTTCATCCGTGAATTAAAGAGAGTGCAAGTTTCTTTTTTTTTTATTAACATTGTTGACCTCATGGATGTTGCTGAGTGTACATTTTCCTCTCTTAGAAAAAAGCGAAATCTCCTAACCAGTGCAACAATTTTTGGATGCTGCCTTTCCTGAGAAATTCAGAAATAGAATCATGGCCTTCCTGTTGGTGTCTTGCTGCTGAAAGGAGTCTTCCTGGAACATCTAGAGATTACTGCAGGGTCAGGATGCGTCAATTTCAATAAAGCCAATATTGGGTAGAACATTTTTTTTCAACTATCGGTCATATTTCATTACTGAGGTATGTTTAAAGAGAAACCTGACTTCTAAAGGAGTTCAAAGCTGGTACTTAATAATGAATGATGGACTTTAGAATTCTCATCAGTAAACAAAGATGAAGCTAAAATACATGTAACACCTGTGCGTGTTCACAGCTTCTGTTTCTTGCAACATATGCTTGTTTTCAAGTACCAAGTATTTCTTCACCATTTATGTTTTTGAGCAATTTTGCCTGAATGGTTCCCTTCTTAGCGTATAATTTTTATGATAATTCAGATCTAAAATCGTTCTTTCCCGAGTTTAACAACCAACATAAGATTTTCATTCATAGGAAAATTCAGAAGTTTACTGAACTCCCATCAAATGTATCGTGTTAAAATTTCCTAGAAATTGTATAAAGGATTCAAGGTTTTTTTTTTTTCCCCTGTAGGTTACCTGTCAGGCTCTTCTCTTTTGAATATCATATATTGTTGATTTTATTATTCAATAAGCATTAGTCATCCCTGATTGAGTAGAGGGGTAGCTGCAACTCAAGTCAGTACCTCACGATATGGTGCTCGCTTGTATGAGTAGTAGAAACAGAGCAGTGTGATCTTGGTCATCGTTTTTGTTTGACTCATTTTCTCAGTTTTCTGGTCAATATGTTCAACTTGAACCTAGGTCCAGCATTAGTTTGGCTACACATAATTGGGTTTAGATACTTTACAAACAAGATGCATCATAAATCGAAACAAAATTGTGCAAAATAGAGATATAAATGATGTGTAAATAATCCAAGAACTTTCACAGTGGCTGCATTGACTGAATTCAAACATCTTTAGACATCATCTGAATGACTCAAGAAATAACTCATTTTGTTGCTGAATCCAGCCACAGAAAGATTTTACCAAATGATTTACAAAGTCTGACAAGAATTTAGATAGTTGAAACTTAGTATACTTCATCAAGCATCTCCAATCACACTTATTAGTATCAAGATATAACACCTATGCGTGCTCACAACACCATTTGCTGTAGCACCTTTGCAGCTTACAACATCTTTATTCCGTTACACAACACTACCTCACCTCCAGCCTATTCTATTCACAGATAAAACCTCTCACTCATTCACAGCAATGCCTAGCATTGCTATGATGTTCCACCCACCTACAACAATGTCCAAACATTGTTGTAATCTCCATATACTTACAATAGTACTCACTACTATAATTCCTCACTTATTCATGGTAGTGTCTAAGCAGTTGTTGTGATGTTTCACTCACCAAATGCTTCTTCAACAACGTCTAGTTCATTGTCAGATGACAATACCCTGCATCCATTTCACCAACATTTGCTTCACTACACATTTTATTCCTATTATATATTCTCCAAACCATTCATATTTCCGCATAATGTCCATTCCATCATTTATTGCTATAGTCCCTTGCTTCATTACATACTATATATATATATATATATATATATATATACCTATACATATACATATACATATGTATGCATGTATAGATATATGTATATAAGTGTATATGTCATTACCCATCTTTTCATCATGTATATCTGGGCATGTAAGCAATTTTACCATTTATGTGATATGCATAACTTTCTTCTATTTTTCATGCTAATCCAGCTGTTTTGCAGGGAATATGTAGAAAATATCATTACTTAGAGTTGTGAACTCGATTTTATATGATGTAATAGTTAGATTTTAAATGAGAATCTACATTTCCTGTTTTAGATAGAATGAATGAGCATTGTAAATGTCATGAATTGCTTGTTTTCATGCTTTTTACCTTTATATTTTCAAAATCTCACTATGGTGAAACACGAATGGCATGTGCACCATTTCATAAGAGGTAATTGACCCTAAGTTGATGATTTACAACAACGGCCATAGTCGGGATGTAAACAAGACTTAGTATCTTTATCTTTTATCAAATAACACTGGGTCCACACTGGATCATTTTTCAAAAATCATCATATTTTCAAATATTTCCTTCTTTTATTAGAGTTTAACTTAAAATTAGCTCAACATATATACCAATGGCCATAGTCAGGGTATATTGAGGGTTAATTTCATTTTAAACTCTATAAAAGCACTAAAATATGTTTTATTCTTCACCTGAATTTAAATATAGATTATTATATAATACATTCAATGACCATAGTCAAGGATGTATTATATTTTCAATCTTATTTTAATTCATCTAAAGAATGGAACAACTTTTCAAAATTTAATTTCAAATTCTTCAAATTCATTCATCAATTAGGATAGAACTGCATCATGTTTTCAAAATTTTCTTTTTCAAAACTCCAAGTGATGTAAATATCTTCTTCAATCAATCCTCAAATCTTGTAAAAACCAATTCATCTCTTCATTTTCAATTCTATTTCATTTTCAATCTCAAAAGTTCAATTTAACTTTGAGATTTCAAATATATTTTATATTCAAAATTTCCAATTCAAATCAGATTTCAGAGTTCAAATTTGACTTTGAAATTCCAAATTCAATTTATATTCAAAAACTCCAAATCCAATCCAAAGTTCAATTTAACTTTGAGATTCTCTTCATCTTCTAAAAATTCAAACTTCAAATTAAAAGTCTAAATTGACTTTGAAATTCATTTTGCATATTCAAGATTCAAATTATATATTTCAAGGTCAATTCAAACTTGGAAATTCTTGATTCATCTTCTGAATTTAACAAAACTCCAAATATATTTTAGGATCCAGGATTCAACACTCAAATTGAATCTCGGACTTCAGATCCATTCACCTTTAGGATCCAGAATCCAAATTTTACTTTGGATCTTAGATTTCAGATCCAATTCCGTCTTAGGATCCAGAATTCAATCACATTTTGGATCTCAGACTTCAGATTCAATTCCATCTTTAGGATCCAGAATCTGATTCTACATTTGGATCTCAAACTTCAGATCCATTCCATCTTTAGGATCCAGAATACAATTCTACCTTTGGATCTCAGACTTTAGATCCAAATTCATCTTAGGATCCAGAGCTCAATTTTACATTGGATCTCAGATCTCAGATCTTAAATTCATTTTAAGATCCAATTCCAATTTCACATTGGATCCTAGACTTCAGATCCAAAACCCATCTTAGGATCAGGAACCCAATTCTACATTTAGGTCTTAGACTTTAGATCCAAATCCATTCTAGGATCCAAAAATCAAAGTCCATCTTGGATTCCAAATCTTGGATCCCATTCTGTTTATGATCCGGAATCCAATTCCAATTCTAGATTTCAATTCCATTTTCGGATCTAATCTGAATCTCTTAAATCCATTTCTATTCTTAAATACCATTTGATTTTCTCAGTCCATTCAAAATTCAAACTTCAAAATCTAAATTCAACTCCATCTCAAGTATTCATTTTCTTTCCTAAATTCAAGTTCAAAATTCAAAGTCCATTTCTGACTTTGAAACTTCATTTCCTTTCATTTCAAAACTTCAAATCATTCTTTCTCAAAACCAAGATTTATTCTTCCAAAGACTTAGAACTTCTCTGATCTATCTCAAATTCTAAGTTAGATTCAATCATTTCTTCACTCCCTTATCAAATTCATCTCAGAATACTTGGAAAATTCTAAAATATTCTTTTCAAAAGAGCATACATCCTTGCATTGCACAAGTATGATTCTTTGTGCATTTAGAGTTAGAATAAATTTTTAGATTATATTTAGGCAAAGCAAAAGGCATAGATTCGATCCTTGGTTCGATTACCCCTGGTAAAGGCGCCAGGAACAGTCAAACCTTGTACCGACGAGAGAATCCCGTCTCTCCATTTTTCCCGTAATATATTTCAAAACGGAGGCGAGTAATTTTCTAAATATTTTCAAATAAAGGTCAAGTGAGACCGCGCAAAATAATTCCTTCTCTCTCTCTTTCTTTCTTTCTTTTCTCTTTCTCTTTTCTTTCTTTTATTTCTCTCCCTTCAAAAGGAGGAAAATAGAGGTTAGAAAAGGAAAAGAGAAGAAAGAGAGAGAAACCACAAGAGACGAAAAATTTTGCGATGATCACAGTTTTGGCGACCGTGATGGGACTCGTCTTCGTCCGGTTGAATCTTACTCCTTCAGCTTCTGATGGCCACAGATATTTTCTCGCAGCTACAAAATACTTCACCAAATGGGTCGAAGTTGTAACTCTGCGAACAGTGGAAGGCCGACATGTGGTTTCTTTCATTCATAAGAATCTTCTCTGCCGCTTCGGTGTCCCACATGATATTGTGTCGGATAATGGCAGTCATTTCAAGAATGAGAGGATGAAGACCTTCTGCTCGAAGTTCAGGATTCGTCACCATTTTTCAGCTCCTTATTATCCTCAAGAGAATGGCCAGACAGAGGCCACCAATAAGATTTTGATCCGCATTCTGGAAAGAACTGTGAAAACATGCCGTGATTGGCACGAAAAGATGCATGATGCACTCTGGGCGTACCGAACCACCATTCGGACCCCAACCAACGCTACTCCTTCGGAGCTTGTTTATGGAACGGAAGTAGTATTACCTCTTTACGTTCAAAAGCCCGCTCTCAAGTTTGCGTCGCTCATTAAACTCTCGCTTGATCAGTATCAGCAGCAGAGGTTGGTACAACTAGATCTGCTAAGACGAGAGAAGACTCAAGGCACTAGAGCATGCTCGAGCCTATCGTCAGAGGATAGCTCGGCACTACGCCAAATCAGTTATTGAGAGAAGATTTTGAGTCAATGATCTTGTGCTCAAATCGACAACTCATCTCAAGCATCGGCCGAAGGACAAGTGCTCACCCAATTGGGAAGGCCCTTATGTTGTTAAGGAAGCGTTGCCTCGCAATTCCTATTGTCTGATCAACGCAGATAGGGTGGAACTGCCAGATCCTATCAATGCTCTACATTTGAAGAGATTTTATACTTGAATTGTTCATCCTAGACTTTTGTACTCTTCAAAAGTCTTTTTCAATAAAGCAAAAACCTTCCATTAAATTCTTATATTCTTCTCCATGATACTGGGGCATTTTTATTTTGATCTATACTTATCTTCTTTCATCATATGCATGCAGGATCAGACGAATCTTTTTCTAAAAATCTTATCAACCTTTCGGTTAATCTTGTTATCTTTACATTCATTTCATTTTTCCAATTTAATCAAGTTTTCATCAATTTATTGTCAATTTTATCAATTTTTGTCAAGTTTTATCGATTTTTACTAAATTTTATCAAATCTTTATAAAACCCTTTCAAGTTAAGGGATAAACCTGATGCCTCTTTTCAATGAGGTATTCTTTTATTTGTTTACCCTTTCAGGTTAAAGGATAAACTTGACCCTCATTTTCTGAGGTGTTCCCATTCAAGACAAGGGATAGTCCTGATACCCCTCGTAGGAGCACCGATGCTACCCGTGAGAATTCTTTTCAAAATAAATTTTCAATAAATTTCTTTAAATTCTCCTCCATTTTTCCCTTTCAGGTTAAGGGATAAACCTGAATTATTCCCCATAAATTCCTCAATTCACATCAAATTTTATTCTATACTCCTTCAGGATAAGGAGAAATCCTGAAGCCATCATAAATAGATTCAAATCTTAGGCCATCTTGGGTCAAGGATCTTGAATGAATCTCTCATCTTCTTCATTATTGGAATCTATTCATACATTTTGTCAATCATTCTAAAATCCGACTCTGGGGTAGGAATTATTTCTTTCTCATCTGAGTTCCGACTTAGGTTTTCATTTTTTTTAAGATCCGGGTTTCGACTCGGGGTTTTCCTTTTTATATGGCATTTGAAGCTTTGAGTTTCGACTTGGGCTTCCTTTTGGTCCCGATGTTCGTATTGGACCAATTGCTACGTCGAGAATTCGAGTTCTCAAACTCGATTCTCATTCATTCTTTTATTTTTGGAAAAACCGGGTTCCGACTCGGATTTTCCCTTTTGTATATGTGATCATCGCAAAATTTTTCCTCTATTTATGGTTTCTCTCTCTTCCTTCTCTTTTCCTTTTCTAACCTCTATTCTCCTCCTTTTTGAAGGGAGAAGGATAAAAGAAAGAAAAGAAAGAGAGAAGAGAAGAGAAAGAAAGAAAGAGAGAGAAGATGAACTATTTTGCGGGTTTTCACTTGACCTTAATTTGAAAAATATTTAGAAATTTAACTCGCCTCCGTTTTGAAAATTTGCGGGAAAAAGATGGAGAGACGGGATTCGCTCGTCGGTACGAGGTTCGACCGTTCCTGACGCCTTTACCAGGGGTAATCGAACCAAGGATCGAATCTATGCCTTCTGCTTTGCCTAAATATAATCTAAGAATTTATTCTAACTCCAAATGCACAAAGAATCATGCTTGTGCAAATGCAAAAATGTATGCTCCTTTTGAAAATTGATTTGGAAATTTCCAAGTATTCTGAGATGAACTTGGGAGGGAAGTGAAGGAATGATTGAATCTAACTTAGAACTTGGGATAGATCAGAGAAGTTCTAAGTTTTTGAAGTAAATCAGAGTTTTGGAAGAATGAATCTTGACTTGGAGAAAGAATGATCTAAAGCTTTGAAATGAAAAGGAAATGAATTTTCAAAGTCAGAAATGGACTTTGAATTTAATCATGGGTTTAGGAGAAGAAGATAAAATTTTAAAGTGATATTGGCTTTGAATCTTAGAATGGGTCTGAGAAAATCAAATGGTATTTAATAATGGAAATGGATTTAAGAAATCCGGATTAGATCCGAAAATGGAATTGAAATCTAGAATTGGAATTGGATTCTGAATCCTAAAAGGAATGGGATCCAAGGTTTTAGAATCTAAGATGGATTTTTGGGTTCTAGATCCTGAAATGGGATGGATCTGAAATCTGAGATCCAATATGGAGTTGGGTTCTGGATCCTAAGATAGATTGTGGATCTGAAGTCTGAGATCCAATATAGAGTTGGACTTTGGATCTTAAGATGGATTTGGATCTGAAGTCTGAGATCCAGTGTAGAGTTGGACTTTGGATCCTAAGATGGATTTGGATCTGAAGTCTGAGATCCAAGGTGAGATTGGATTCTGGATCCTAAGATGGTTTTGGATTTGAAGTCTTAGATCCAAAGTGAAATTGGAGTCTGGATCCTAAAGAGGAATTGGATCTGAAGTCTGAGATCCAATATGAGTATTTGAATCCTGGATCCTAAAATGGATGTGGATTTAAATTCAGAAGATGAATCAAGAACTTTTAAAATTGAACTTGAAATTTAGAATTTGAATATACAAAACGAATTTCAAAGTCAATTTAGACCTTGAATTTTTGAATTTGGAATTTGAAATGAAGATGGAAGGAATCTCAAAGTTAATTTGAACTTTGGATTTGATTTGGAATTTTTGAATATAAATGAATTTGGAATTTCAAAGTTAACTTGAACTTTGAAATCTGATTTGAATATAAAATGAGTTTGAAATCTCAAAGTTAGATTGAACTTTTGAGATTTGAAAATGAAATAGAATTTTGGAAATTGAAAGAATGAATTGGGTTTGAGAAGAATTGAAGATAGACTGAGGAAGGTATTTACATTACTTGGAGTTTTAAAAAAAAACATTTTGAAAATATGATGCAAATCTATCCTGAATGATGAATGAATTTGAAGATTTTGAAATTGGATTTTTGAAAAAGCTATCTTATTCTTGAAATGAATTAAAATAAGATTGAAGATATAATACATCATTGACTATGGTCATTGAATGTATTATATAATAATCTATATTTAAATTCAGGTGAAAAATAAAATACATTTGGTGCTTTTATAGAATTTAAAATGAAATTAACTCTCAATATACCCTGACTATGGCCATTGGTATATATTTTGAATTAATTTTAAGTTAAATTCTAATAAAAGAAGAAGATATTTAAGAAAAATATGATGAATCTTGAAAAACGGATCCAGTGTGGATCCAGTGTTATTTCGTAAAAGATAAAAATCCTAAGTTTTGTCCACACCCTGACTATGGCCATTGATATGGATCATCAACTTAGGATTAATTTGCCTCTTACGAAATGGTGCACGTGCCATTCGTGTTTCACCAATGTGAGATTTTGAGAAATAAAGACAAAGATGCATGAAAACAAACAATTCATGATATTTACAATGCTCATTCATTCTAATCTAAAGGCTAGAAAATGTAAACTTTCATTATACTCTATCTATTACATTATTTGGAATTTAAAATGTCAAGGCTTCTAAACCAAAGTAGAAATCCTGCAAAACCAGAGTTAGTCTAAGCAAGAGACAAATACATTATAAGAGATATCATAGTGGAAGCTTTAAAATAACATGGTGGAAAGATGGGAAGCGATGTATATACTTGTATACCTACTTATATATAATATATATATATATATATATATATATATATATATATATATATATATATATATATATATATATATATATATATATATATATATATATATATATGATGATGATGACATGGCAGATATTATGAAGATGGATACTGCTATAGGTGGAGATGGAGTACAGCAGGATGCTACTATGAAGGGAATTCAGTGAAGTGTGTTTTGCAGCACATGCTGAAGTAGCAGAAAGTGATGAGGATTGGCTGGAGGTGGTGGATGATGATGCAGTGAGAAATGCAAAGCAGTGCAGAAAGGTGCATAGTGATATGCTGTGCGCGTATACCTGTATAGTGCAATGAAGTGACACATAGTATTTAAACATGGTGTAATGTGGACTGTGGAAGTGCTGGAAAGTGAATAGTGGTATTTGCATGAAATGTGCAGCAAGTGGAGTATTATGAAAGATGTAAACAAAATGTTTATGTAAGGTGGCAACAAGGAGGAGATTTCAATGAGTGGTGTTATTGTGGATGATATGGCATATGCATTTTATGGATATACAAATGTTGTTCGCAAAGTGGATATAGCAGTTGTGCTATAAGGAGTGAATATGCTATGCAGGAGGTGAGTTGCTGGAAGATGGCAAGGTGGGCATAAATATTGGGAATGCAAGCAGAAGATGGAAACAATATACAAAGGTAGATACTTGCTGTAATGGCGTGCAAAGATGCAGTGAACAGTGTAATTTACAAAATAAAAACAATGCCAGCATGCAAGTAGGTGCACAGGGTATGTAATGACATTGTCGCAGGAAAATGAGACCAACACATATTGTGGTGAGTGTTAAAGAGGTGAATGAATGTGCTGTGCAACAAAGTGTAAGTGATATGCCGAGCAGGGGTCATCATTTGTGAAAATACGAGTGAGTGATGGTGATTTCAACCCAGCTAATTCTATGCAGCATTCTGAGGTGATCTTGCAGGAAATCCACCAGCAATATTTATTGGGCTCGACACCTTCATCTACTCCTAGCAACAATTGGATTTTCAATAGCCTTTCCTGTAAAGGGATGGAATCAAGCTTATCTACAGGATAAAGATGACAGGTAACTGAGTGGTGATGATGGCATGGCAATATTATTAATCAAGTCATAGGTGCAACCAAATATATATATATATATATATACAGCATAGCTTGATACTTACCTGTTGGTGGCCAGCATTTGCTTCTGTGAGGATGCAGCATAGCGGTTTGAAAAATTATAGCAAGAAGAATTTGCAGAAACTCTATTACTACATGTCTCAACAATTGGAACAGATTCTTTGGATTTCACTGAACAAACTTTGTTGACCATTTCCGAATTTCCTTCAAGTATGTTGGTGTTTGCAAGCAAGACTGAGCCACTCAAAGCTAAAGGAGCTACTGCATCAGGGATAACAAGTTGATACACCTGTCTACAATATTCTTTAAATGGAGCAACTGTTCTGCAAACACCTAATAGCTCAGCTACATTAGCAAAGTATGGTCCGGCTCTTCACAAAAAAAAAAGGTCATTTGTAGGACTGGATAATTCGACAAGGCTATTTCACCGTGAGCCTAATACAGGCATGTAGATCATTCTCAGGGCAAATTCATTCTGTTGTGGGTTCAGGTTGATTTCACTATCCACATTGGGTTCAAAAACAAACAAAAAAAAAAACTGGTAAGTTATCAAAATAGATCACATTCTCTTTGATGACACGCTTGAGTCTTATTGGGAAATAAATGCCTTCCCTTAGTGATAATTGGAACGTGCTTTCACATAAAATTTTCACAATAGTTGAGAATAGGAATTGGTAACCAATGAAAAAGAGGTATTTCCGGTGATTCAGATGCAGACATATATCCTTAAATAACTTCAGCAGATCAGGTCTTCCTAAATGAATCAGCTAATTAATATCACCTTGATGAAAGCATCAGGCTCCAAGATTGACTAATAGGGGGAACCTTTACTACACAGCCATATAGGATATTCACAACCTTTCATTAAACCAGGGGAATCCGACTTCAAACAATAAGATATCACATGACTGCCACTCTTACAGTCAGGAGGGCTGGAATTCTTTTCTCCAGATAGCAACCCGTAATATTTCTCTATTTTAATCATGTGGTAGCACCCGATATCTGGTTGTTTACATACACAGCTACACATGTTTCGGCCCATCTGAACATAGGACCCTCATCAAAAAAATGTCATCCTAACAAGATATACAGAAGTCCTCATTGCAGAATAACTGTACACAATAAAACTAATGTTAACAAGAAAATTATTTTTGGGATTTGTTTGGTGTTGGGTCCAGATGCCACTGACATATTATATGATGCTTGCTATGAGCAAAAATGAGAAAGAGATAAAGAAAAGAAAACGAGGCAACTACCAGAATTCAAACATGCTAAGAAAAAGACTAAAAAGCACCAACATGATGTGGGAATGAGAAGTATAATGTACAAACAAAGACTGAATATGATCTACAACAATTTTATATCAACATACCTCGAGTGGATACGCCTCAATATAACTTCAGTCAATTTATCAGGGTTTCTCCAGCCATCACGGCAACTGTTTCTGATTAACCATGCAGGCAACATATCAAATTTCAGAATACAAGAAACAGTATGATCGTATTCAAGGTAATGACCTCCCTGAACATGCCTCAGGTTTGATATCCACAGGAGCACAAATTGCTTCTCATTTATTGGCAGACACCTTAATCACTAAGAAACCACTGGCCTTCATTGATTCCATAGAGAGGATCTCACCAGTTGGCTTTGCAGGTGGAGATCAATGATAATCACGCACTTTATTTAATTGATCAATTGTGGGAATCGATTTCCATGTTGGATACTTAGCAGATCAATACCTCTCCGTGGAATACAGAAATTTTGCACTTTCCAGGATATCAGCATTTGGTATTATCAGAAGCAAGGGAGCTCACATAGCACATCTCTTATGGCCCAAATTAATGCTAGTTCATCCTGATCGGATTAGTCATTCATCCCCCTCCTCAAACTCCACCCTGGAGACTTGGGTCTCCTTCACTCAATCAGAGAGGGAAGATGGGATCAGGCAAAGAGGGGAGGGGCAGATATGACGAGACCCATAGAAACCTTGGGGATACATGAAATCTTGACACGATATCCAACGTTTATCAATGAATCAGAGAAATTAATGAAAGATAAGCTAGATGAACAAGAGGTTAAATCATGAAGTTAAACCAAATATAGAAATTATGGAGAAGATAAAAGGGAAAATAATTTTTCTCTGAGATATTGCTCTGCATCCTATGGTTCATTGGTAACCAGGCACTCAATACCTGGATATACCTCATCCGAAATTCAAATAGCCGAATATCACTTAGGGAAATTCATGAGAAAACCTCAACCACGAGAGAGAGTATACACAAAATGAGATTATAAAGAAAGTGCAACAGAAACAACATCAAACACACGCAGCTAATTGCGATTTACAGGAAGGGAAAGAAAGAAAAAAAAAATTTGAAGAGGCTATGTTGGAACATGGAGTTCCATTTACTGTTGCATCGGGTGAGCTGATCCTGCTATACGCAGATCAGTCTCATCATTTTGCTTTGTGAAAGAAAATACGAAAAAGTAAGAAAAGAAGATAAAGAGATGCAGAGAGGAACAAAAGGGAAAAAATTTACAGAGGATCAAAGAAAAAATGAGGGCGGTGGCTTACCTGAAGCCTTGTGAATCCCGATCGACCTTCCGCCACTCAAAAGGGGGAAGAAACCAGGAAAATGTAAAGGGGCAGAAGGAGGAAAGCCAGAAGAAGTGAAGATGGATCGTAATCGGAGAAGGTGAGAGGGTGATAACAGGTGGTGAAGGAGGAAATGGGGAGGTGAAGAAGCGGTCCGTGGGGTTTGCCTCTACCGATCTTTTAAAGGAGAGGAAGAAGGTTCGGGAATGGGCCGACGGTTGAAGATGAACGAAGGAGGGGGATTTCGATGGTGAAGGGTTTCCCCATGGAGAGAATTGGGAGAGAGAGAGAGTGAAGAGCGAAAAGAGTGAAAAAGAGGGGGGCGATTAGGGTTTGTTTTTGTGAAAAATTTTTGGTTTATTCCAAAAAGAGGCTCCCTAAAAGAAAATTTCATAAACATGGTTTAAAACTGATTTTTTTTAGCAAAATCGATTTTAAAAAGCTTAAATTTATTCATTTTTCTTGAAATTTTCCATTTTTTTGTATTTTTGTAATAGAAAAACTAAGATTTAAAGTTTAAACACTAAATTTCTGTATTTTTCTAAGAAATATTAAAAAAATGTTCTCTCGGGAATTTTGGGCCATCTTGGGGAAAATTTCTTCAGAAAAAGGGGTTTGGACCCAGGTTTTAAGGAAATGTTCGAGTTTTGACACTCGAATCGAGAAATACAATGTGATAGATCCAAACGAATGTCAGATGGACTGTTTGAGCTATTTAAAAACTATCTTTGGTATTTTCTATAATTTTAATTTAAAATTTGAGCAAGGAGATTTAGATTTGGATCTGGGCAATGGATCCAGATCCAAAATCAATTTAAACATATAAAATGAATTTAATTTCAATAAAACTTGAGAAATGAACTGAAATTTAGATTAAAAATGACTTATTTACTCAAAAAATGAATTTAGGGGCAAAAAGGAGAATATTTAAAAGATTTTGAAAAATTTGGGGTGTTCACAGATGCCCCTCTTTGCTACTAAGCCGGTTGAAAGCCGAGCTTAGTGGCAAAGAAAACACTCCAAATTTTGAAAAATGCCCCAGTCAGCAGATCTGAACTGGGTGTGGAAGAATTATGGCTTTTCAGGCTTAAAGCTTTGTCCTGAATGGCTTGGGGAGACGAAATCTTCGACAATGATATGACTGAATGATAGAGATGAGGAAATCGTGATGGGACTTTGGGTGAAGATCCCGAAATGATGAAAGGTAAGAATTTAGATCAAGTCTCGTGGATGAGACAAGATCAATATTTTGAAATGACTCAGGTTTGGCCCTTAACCTGGATGGGACAAAGATATATCAAAATAACCTGAATGGAGAAAGGAATATATGAGGACTTTGATGGGACATTTATGAGAGAAGGCCTTGTGAGATGGAGTTCAAATAGGATCCTGTCCTGGATGGATATACAAAACGTGAATTCCTCGATGGGAAGGATCATGATGGGATTGGAGGAAAATACCTCGTCGAAACGAGACTCAGGTTTAACCCAAACCTGAAAAAGGAAGATACCTCGATGTACGAGGTTCAGGCTTAACCCTTAACCTGAAGGGGACGACCATACGGAATCCTCAAGTGAAGAAACCATGATGGGACCTTCGGAGTTTGGACGAATAAATCCGAAAGGGGTTTGCGAAAGGAGGAAGGAAATGGGGTTCCCTAAAGCTTTGAAAAAAAGATGAACTTGGACGTCTCATTGCTGAGACTAAATCAGCTTTTGAATTTAAAAGACCTCTCGCAGGAAGTACAGGTTTTGACCCTTAACCTGAGTGGGAACGACCATACGGGATCCTCAAAACCGTGATGGGACAGGAGAGATACTTCAGCTGAATAAGGCAACTCTTCTGGAATGTGAGAGATGGAAAATAAGGAGAGGTGAGGAAAAATGAACGATGAATAAGGTAGGAGGCGAATCTTTCGATGGGGTGAAAGATGAATAAGGCGGACCTTTTATCAAGGAGACAAATCTCTTGACAAGGCGAAAGATGGAACAAGGCAAATCATTTGGACATGAGAAGGTAAAAGTGAAATATGAAGATGACGATGAAGATGGCAATCCTTTTTAGCAAGGAGAAGGTAAGATATGAAGATATGAAGATGGCAATAGTAAGGAGAAGGCAAAATATGAAAATGTGAATATGGCAATCCTTTTGGCAAGGAGAAGGCAAAATGTGAAATATCAAGAAGGCAATCCTTTTGACAAGGAGAATGTAAGATGTGAAATATGAAGAAGGCAATCCTTTTGACAAGGAGAATGTAAGATGTGAAATATGAAGAAGGCGATCCTTTTGACAAGGAGAATGTAAGATGTGAAATATGAAGAAGGCAATCCTTTTAACAAGGAGAAGGCAAGTCTCTCGACAAAGCGAAAGACGAGGAAGGCAATCATTTAATCAAGGAGAAAGGCAAATCTTTTGACAACGCAAAAAGACAGGGAAGGCGATCCTTTTATCAAGGAGAAGGCGAGTCTTTCAACGGAGCGAAAGACGGAGAAGGCAATCCTTTTATCAAGGAGAAGGCAAGTCTCTCGACAACGCGAAAGACGAAGAAGGCAATCTTTTTATCAAGGAGAAGGCGAGTCTTTCGACAAAGCGAAAGACGGAGAAGGCAATCCTTTTATCAAGGAGAAGGCGAAATGTAAGATATAAAGAAGGCAATCCTTTTAACAAGGAGAAGGCAGGTCTCTCGACAAAGCGAAAGACGAGGAAGGTGATCATTTAATCAAGGAGAAAGGCAAATCTTTTGACAATGCAAAAAGATAGGGAAGGCGATCCTTTTATCAAGGAGACGAATCTCTTGACAAGGCGAAAGACGAAGAAGGCAATCCTTTTATCAAGGAGAAGGCGAGTCTCTCGACAAAGCAAAAGACGAAGAAGGCAATCCTTTTATCAAGGAGAAGGCGAGTCTTTCGACAAAGCGAAAGACGAAGAAGGCAATCCTTTTATCAAGGAGAAGGCGAGTCTTTCGACAAAGCGAAAGACGGAGAAGGCAATCCTTTTATCAAGGAGAAGGCGAGTCTTTCGACAAAGCGAAAGACGGAGAAGGCAATCCTTTTATCAAGGAGAAGGCGAGTCTCTCGACAAAGCGAAAGACGGAGAAGGCAATCCTTTCATCAAGGAGAAGGCGAGTCTTTCGACAAAGCGAAAGACGGAGAAGGCAACACCAAGATGTATCAAAACAGATGTCAAGTTCTTATTTCTTTTATCAGGAAAGCTGGAAAATTTTGCCAAAATGATAAAATTTTCAGTTGCTTCAAGGTAGTTTTAAGGTAAGCACTTTTTGGAAGATGTTCCCTTTTCCACCTAGAGTATTACCCCCAACTAGGTTAACTCTATAGAATCCAGGATCAAAGTCAAATTTAGTTGTTGGCCTTCTTCAAGGATGCTATCAATTCCCTTGATATGAAAGGAGAGAAAATATTCTTAGCTTCATAAAAGTAATTAAATGAGAATATATTGATAGAAGAATTTCACATAGATGAAGAAGATTCTTTGCAGTTTGGGCAGTTTGATATCCTGGGCATTTTCCTATGATGATCTTTTTGCACTCTTTTGAGTCATGGGGCTTTCTTGGGCTTTTACATCATCCTTCATTTTGGAGATGTCCTGACTTTTCTCTCTCTTTTTTTCCTTTTTTTTTGGGGGGGAAGGGTACGTCACAAACTCCTTCATCTTAGAGATGTTCCGATCCTTCATTTATCTCAGGGATTATATATGATGGTATTGGCTCAAAGGTACTTAGATGATAGCTGGAATCAAATATCTTTTAGGGTTTGTCGGTAGGTCCATCACATCCACCTTCATCTCGACGGTGATCCGAACTTTCCCTGGAAGGATCCGTCACAAACTCCGTCATCTTGGAGATGTTTCAAATCTTCTTTAGCCCCGGGGGTCTACTCGCTTAATTCGCCTTCATCTTGACGACAATTGAGAGATCCCCTTTGCGGATATTTGATTTGCAGCTTAGCTGACTTGAGGAGACATGAATTGGGTAGGTTCTTTTCTGACTGCCCAGGATATTTCCACTGTCTTAATGCCAAAGAATAATCTTTAAGAATGTGCCATAGCTATGATCAATATCAGCTCATTTATGGCTCTTCAGCATCATTGAATATTTCCTTTACCGGTCATATCAAAGATTTTTTCTTCATCCTCTTGGTTTACCAACAGAAAATTTGGAGTTTGAGCCTTTCTTCACAGAAGCTTCACCCTTTTTGGAAGGAATACTTAAGGAGATCTGAGGAAATTCTTTATGTAATAAAACTTTGAGATCAACAACTATTTTATGGCAATTCGACAAGATATTCCTGAAATCCTTTGATGACGAAACCTTTGCTTAACATCAAATTTGACACATTAGTGGGATTCTGGGGAAGAATCCAACATGAGATTGAATTCTGAAGGTAAATGTGAATTTAAAGTTCTGAAGGTAAGCTTGATACAAAACTGGATTTTGAAGGTAATCCTTTGAAAGAGTATCAGGACTCAGATTCTACAAGGAAAACAGGGAAATTCGAGTAAAACTCGAATTTTCAAAGGAAAACTGGGAGGTTCGAGTCGGGGCTCGAATCTCAAAGGAAAACTTGAAAGTTCATTTATCTAAGGCAAGAAAACTCGAGATGAAACTCAAATTTTCGAAGGACAGCAGGGAGGTTCGAGTCAGGGCTCAAATCTCAAAGGAAAACTTGAAAGTTCATTTATTGAAGGCAAGAAAACTTGAGACAAGACTCAAATTTTCGAAGGGAAGCAGGAAGGTTCGAGTCAGGGCTCGAATCAAAATTTTGAAGATTTATTTACTGAAGGCAAGAAAATTTAAAACTCAAAATTTTGAAGGAAAGTTGGAAAGTTCGGGCCAGGGCCCAAATTTCAAGGGAAAACTTGGAAAGGTTCAGATTTGTGAAGGAACAAAAGACTTGAGTAAAAACCCAAACCTTCGAAGGAGAACTTGAAAAATTCGAGTCAAGGCTCGAATCTCAAAGGAAAGAGTTGGAAGTTCGAGTCGAAAACTCGAATCTTCAAAGGAGAGTTGATGAGAATGGATAGAAGAAGACTGGCAGAATTTAAGGAAACTTGAGGAAAGATTTGAAACTTGAATGACCCGAAGATTGACATTGGATTTAGAGCTCTGATTTTTGATGAAGGGTCAGTGCAAAAGACTGATCCTGAGAGGCTAATTGATCGGTCAGCCAGGCACTAGCATGAATGCTAGGCTTACCTGTATGAGTACTGAATTCTTCAAAAATGCCCCAGTGTAAGTACTGGGTTTTCTGATGGAGATTTGAAGAAAAAAGGGGACACCGACATTCTTTAAGATACTTGAGATTTGAGCAAGAATGATTGTCGGCGTTTTCAGGATTTTCCCTTATCCTGAAGGGGAAATGGAATAGACATTTGATGAGAAAAAAGGAACGATTCAGGTTTACTCCTTAACCTGAAAGGGGAGAAAAATAAAATTTATAAAAATGGAGAAGAAGAAAGGAAAGAAATTTTGAAAATTTATTTTGGAAAGGAATTCTCACAGGTAGCATTGTTGCTCCTATGAGGGGTTTCAGGATTATCCTTTTATCCTGATTTTAAGAAAAGTAAAATGAAGGAAAATTGATATAAATCTAGAGAATCAATAAAGATTGGCAAAACTTGTATTTACGAAAGAATCCTCATAGGTAGCATTGTGGCTCCTATGAGGGGTTTCAGGATTGTCCCTTATCCTGAATGGGAACACCTCGGACAACGAGGGTCAGGTTTATCCCTTAACCTGAGCGGGAAAAATAAGAATAAAGGAAATACCTCATGGGAAAGAGGCATCAGGTTTATCCCTTAACCTGAAAGGGTAAAAAGATTGATAAAATTTAATGGAATTGAGGAAATATTGATAAACTTTAATAAAAACTTGATAAAATTGATATAAACTTGAATAAAATGAATGAAACTGATAAAAATATCAAATTTAACTGAAAATTTATAAGATTCGAGAAAAAGGAGTTTTTCTGATCCTGCCTGCATATGGGATCTTGAAAGGAAAATGTTTATTTAAAAGATAAGTGAAAAATCATTTTTGGGAAGAAAATTTACTGTAAGAAGAGTGATCAGTGCGAGAACTGATCCTTTAAACCAAACATGAGAGATCATCATGAGGGTTAATTTTCGAAGGCAATGGTTTTGAATACCTAATTTTGAAAAAGAAGATCAACAATAGATCTGATTTCTAAAAATAACGGTTCGAAATCGATAATAAGATCAACACAAGGGTTGATCGTTGAAGGTAATGCTTAAAAACCAAATCTTGGAAGATAGGACCAACACAGGGTCGATCTTTGAATATAATGATTTAAAACCCATTTTTGGAAGATAAGATCAATGCAACGATTGATCTTTGAATATGATGATTTATAATCCATTTTAAAAGATAAGAACAACGCCAGGGTTGATCTTTGAAAAGCTTGGGGATCAATTTTGGAGGATAAGACCAACGCAAGGGTTGATCTTTTGAAAAAAAGATTTGAAAGCCATTTTGGAAGATAAGATCAATACAAGGATTGTTTGAATATAAAGGCTTTGAAATCCACTTTGAAAGATAAGGTTTGATCTATAAAGATTTGAAATCCATTTTGAAAGATAAGACCAACACAAAGATTGATCTTTGAATATAAAGATTTAAACTCCATTTTGAGAGATAAGATCAACACAAGGATTGATCTTTGAATATAAAAGTTTAAATTTCTTTTTGGGAGATAAGACCAACACAAGGGTTGATCTTTCAATATAATGGTTTGAAAAACTTATTTTTGAAGACATGATCAACACGAGGGTTGATTTTTTTGTCAAAGGTTAGACCAAGGAATATTTGAACTCCTTGGTCATAACGAAGATTTTTTTAAAATTTCATGATTTTTGAAAAAGCCCTCATAGGTAATATCATTTCTCTCATGAATGATTTCAGGATTGCCCTGCATTCTGAAAAAGAACGGGAATTAAAATGCCCCAGTATGGCAAAGAGAAAAGAAGCAGTGGATATAAAAGATATAAAGGAAATTGACATTTCATTTGATAAGCGAAGTTTTGATAACAACTGAATATTTACAAGAACTTGAAAAGGAAAAAGACTCATAGAGGATTGGGCTGACTAGCCCCTACAGGACAACTGAAAAAAAAGTGACGAAAGCAAACAAAACTTTGGCTTTATCAATTCTTTGAGTGGTCCAGGAATGGTTCTGTCAGGACTGCTGGCTGCTTTTCTTCCTCGTCCTCTATCAGCTCACTTCTGTCAATGCAGTCTTGTATCATGTGTTTGAGGACGAAGCAATGCTCTGTGTCATGCCCCGTTGCTCTATGGAACTTGCAGAATTGATCTTTGAATTTTCCCAAGATTACGGGAGGATCTGCTATTTTAGGGAGCTTGATCATCCCGTGCTTCAAAAGGTAATTCATAATCACCTCTAAACTCTCAGACAACGGAGTGAAGACTCGATCTTTTTCCCACTTGATGTACTTGGGCTTCTCTTGAAGATCCCCTTTCTGTTGGATGCCAATTGGAAGCGTCTTGTCATTGTTCTTATACGCTCTCTCCTTCTGCCCCTTGCCTTGATCTACTCTCAGACTGCTGCCACTGTTGTTCTTGTTTCCTTTGCTGCTACTACCAAGATTATTGCAGGAGGCATCAACTGAATGAGCAAACTGCGCCTTCTTCTTTTGGTCTTGGACATTCTTAACCAGAGGCATGCCCTCGTACAGTCCGCTTTCTATTCCTGCTTCTAGCCATTCAGCTCGCTCAATTAACTTGATGAAGGATTTCGCCGGGAAAGTGGCGATGAGGCTTCTTATGGGCTGAGAGAAATTGTTGAGGATCACCTGCAATGCGTGCTCCTCAGGAATGGGTACCTTCATCTTATTACAGATGCTTCTCCACCTGTGAATGAAATCACCTGCTCTTTCATTCTCTCCTTGCTTCAGGTTGTAAAGATGATTTAATGTAGGTGAGGCTTCAGTGTTGAATAAGAAGCGCTTGATGAACAGATTTACTACCTTATCGAACTCTCGTAGTTCGATAGGATTCACATGATCAGCATACCATCTGGCTGCTACACCCTCCAGACTGCGGGGAAAACAGATGAATAAAACCCTGTTATCTTTCCTGAAACGGCTGCACTCTGCATAAAATGTGGCCAGGTGGGCTTTAGGGTTGCCAGTCCCGTCAAATTTGAGAAACTTACGGGGAAGATTCTCCAAGTTATCGTCCCCATCTAGACCATCATAGAAATCTTCGCCGATGTAGGTCTGCTTGCCCTAACCCTTGGCTTGAATATCCTTAATAGCTCGATTCATTTCCTTCATCTGCTTGCTCAACAGGTCCTCGGCTGGAGCCCCAGATTTGGGTTTGTTGACAGATTCAGGCTCTTCCGCAACTATCTTTACAGACTGTCTCGGAGGATTCTGCTTGTAGACAATCTGCTCTTCCTCTTCTAACTCTTCCTCGACTGACTCTGATTCCTCAGAAGTAGTGTCTGGCTGTAACTTCTTTCTAATGATTCTGACTTGCTTCTTTACAGGCTTCTTCCTCAGCTTGCTTTTAGGAACTGCCTCTTTCAGCTTAGCCTCGGCTTGCTCTGACATCATCCTTGCCATCATCCTTTGGAACATGTCATACATAGCGGGGTCGATGTCATCCTTCTTGCTCTGACTCTGTCCCCTGACTGATTTAGGAGAGCTTATCTCTTCCGCCTCACTGTCGCTGAGTTGAGGAACTGTTTCTTTTCCCCCTCTTGTAGTGACCATTTTTGAAATATCAGAATTCTCTGTGGAGGAAAAATGGAGGTTTTTAGACCAAAGAAACTTTTTGGAGATATTTTGACAAAGAGGAAGGATTTAGGTTAAAAATTTAATTGTATCCCATTACTAGGGATTGAGTCGCCACCAAATTTGTGATAATTGCGTTGTTTACTCTACGAGGGAGAGTAACCAACTGAAAATATGAAAAGAAAATATTATTTTTGAAAAGGATATCTCTTGATGGAAAGAGATTTTTATGAAAATATAAACAAGAATATAAAAACAGAAGAAAAAAATAAAAGGAAAAATGGAATTTTAAGAATAAATGGTAAGGATTTAAACTTTTGAAGAACTTGCAGGCAGGATCAGAAGAAATCTTGAAGAAATTTTAGGAGAAGAAGAAGAGAAAGAAAAATACACCTGGGTTTTGAAATCAAAGAGGAAATTTTAAAATATATACCCAGGGTTTTGGAAAATATAAGGAAGATATAAAATATCATACAATCACAGATATACAAGCAAGGATGCGCAAATAACACTCCCTAAAGCTGACTCTATATGTAATATTTGAAATGGCTGATAGGACCTTAATCCTAACTCTAAGATTTATATCACCTGATTCCAATCAAGGTACGCCGATATACTCAAGCCGAAGCTCGAAGTACGTGGCATATAAAGTATTTACTCCGGTTCTAAGGTAAAGGCTTCCCAACATCCTTGAGCACCTACCGATATACCTCGGACTATGGCCCTTAGGTACGTGGTAGGGGGGCGCGAACCCAAATAGGTGGTCCAGTTGTGAGGCTCTCTCCTGAACTATGGTTCAGTGAGACAGCCCAGCAACGTGAAGACCGGGACAATATAGGTAGGGATGTTTTCAAAGTATGATCAACATGCAATAAAATCAGAAGGCTCTAATGCAAGTCCTGAAGAGATAGATTTAAATAAAGAAGAAGCATACACTTGCATACATTGTTTGCATTCAATCCCTAAAATTGAGGAGAGTTGTATTTAAGACCTAAGTCTAATGTGAACATGGATATAATCTCCTCAATATGGTCCTACCAAACCATACTTAGATCCTATATGAAATGATGTCAGCTTTAGGACAAAATCTAGGCTCCTAAGGTTTTGCATGGAAAATGTAGCTGACATATGTTAGAATAAAGACTTAGATTATATAAAAGCAAAGCAAAGGCATAGATCCAACCGGACGAAGACGGGTCCCATCACGGTCGCCAAAACTGTGATCATCGCAAAATTTTTCCTCTCTTTATGGTTTCTCTCTCTTCCTTCTCTTTTCCTTTTCTAACCTCTATTCTCCTCCTTTTTGAAGGGAGAAGAACAAAAGAAAGAAAAGAAAGAGAGAAGAGAAGAGAAAGAAAGAAAGAGAGAGAAGAGGAACTATTTTGCGGGTTTTCACTTGACCTTAATTTGAAAAATATTTAGAAATTTAACTCGCCTCCATTTTGAAAATTTGCGGGAAAAAGATGGAGAGACGGGATTTGCTCGTCGGTACGAGGTTCGACCGTTTCTGGCGCCTTTACCAGGGGTAATCGAACCAAGGATCGAATCTATGCCTTCTGCTTTGCCTAAATATAATCTAAGAATTTATTCTAACTCCAAATGCACAAAGAATCATGCTTGTGCAAATGCAAAAATGTATGCTCCTTTTGAAAATTGATTTGGAAATTTCCAAGTATTCTGAGATGAACTTGGGAGGGAAGTGAAGGAATGATTGAATCTAACTTAGAACTTGGGATAGATCAGAGAAGTTCTAAGTTTTTGAAGTAAATCAGAGTTTTGGAAGAATGAATCTTGACTTGGAGAAAGAATGATCTAAAGCTTTGAAATGAAAAGGAAATGAATTTTCAAAGTCAGAAATGGACTTTGAATTTAATCATGGGTTTAGGAGAAGAAGATGAAATTTTAAAGTGATATTGGCTTTGAATCTTAGAATGGGTCTGAGAAAATCAAATGGTATTTAATAATGGAAATGGATTTAAGAAATCCGGATTAGATCCGAAAATGGAATTGAAATCTAGAATTGGAATTGGATTCTGAATCCTAAAAGGAATGGGATCCAAGGTTTTAGAATCTAAGATGGATTTTTGGGTTCTGGATCCCGAAATGGAATGGATCTGAAATCTGAGATCCAATGTGGAGTTGGGTTCTGGATCCTAAGATAGATTGTGGATCTGAAGTCTGAGATCCAATGTAGAGTTGGACTCTGGATCTTAAGATGAATTTGGATTTAAAGTCTGAGATCCAGTGTAGAGTTGGACTCTGGATCCTAAGATGGATTTGGATCTGAAGTCTGAGATCCAAGGTGAGATTGGATTCTGGATCCTAAGATGGTTTTGGATTTGAAGTCTTAGATCCAAAGTGAAATTGGAGTCTGGATCCTAAAGAGGAATTGGATCTGAAGTCTGAGATCCAATATGAGTATTTGAATCCTGGATCCTAAAATGGATGTGGATTTAAATTCAGAAGATGAATCAAGAACTTTTAAAATTGAACTTGAAATTTAGAAATTGAATATACAAAACGAATTTCAAAGTCAATTTAGACCTTGAATTTTTTAATTTGAAATTTGAAATTTGAAATGAAGATGGAAGGAATCTCAAAGTTAATTTGAACTTTGGATTTGATTTGGAATTTTTGAATATAAATGAATTTGGAATTTCAAAGTTAACTTGAACTTTGAAATCTGATTTGAATATAAAATGAGTTTGAAATCTCAAAGTTAGATTGAACTTTTGAGATTTGAAAATGAAATAGAATTTTGGAAATTGAAAGAATGAATTGGGTTTGAGAAGAATTGAAGATAGATTGAGGAAGGTATTTACATTACTTGGAGTTTTTGAAAAAAACATTTTGAAAATATGATGCAAATCTATCCTGAATGATGAATGAATTTGAAGATTTTGAAATTGGATTTTTGAAAAAGCTATCTTATTCTTGAAATGAATTAAAATAAGATTGAAGATATAATACATCCTTGACTATGGTCATTGAATGTATTATATAATAATCTATATTTAAATTCAGGTGAAAAATAAAATACATTTGGTGCTTTTATAGAATTTAAAATGAAATTAACTCTCAATATACCCTGACTATGGCCAATGGTATATATTTTGAATTAATTTTAAGTTAAATTCTAATAAAAGAAGAAGATATTTAAGAAAAATATGATGAATCTTGAAAAACGGATCCAGTGTGGATCCAGTGTTATTTCGTAAAAGATAAAAATCCTAAGTTTTGTCCACACCCTGACTATGGCCATTGATATGGATCATCAACTTATGATTAATTTGCCTCTTACGAAATGGTGCACGTGTCATTCGTGTTTCACCAATGTGAGATTTTGAGAAATAAAGACAAAGATGCATGAAAACAAGCAATTCATGATATTTACAATGCTCATTCATTCTAATCTAAAGGCTAGAAAATGTAAACTTTCATTATACTCTATCTATTACATTATTTGGAATTTAAAATGTCAAGGCTTCTAAACCAAAGTAGAAATCCTGCAAAACCAGAGTTAGTCTAAGCAAGAGACAAATACATTATAAGAGATATCATAGTGGAAGCTTTAAAATAACATGGTGGAAAGATGGGAAGGGATGTATATACTTGTATACCTACTTATATATATTATATATATATGTATATATATATATATATGTGTGATGATGACATGGCAGATATTATGAAGATGGATACTGCTATAGGTGGAGATGGAGTACAGCAGGATGCTACTATGAAGGGAATTCAGTGAAGTGCGTTTTGCAGCACATGCTGAAGTAGCAGAAAGTGATGAGGATTGGCTGGAGGTGGTGGATGATGATGCAGTGAGAAATGCAAAGCAGTGCAGAAAGGTGCATAGTGATATGCTGTGCGCGTATACCTGTATAGTGCAGTGAAGTGACACATAGTATTTAAACATGGTGTAATGTGGACTGTGGAAGTGCTGGAAAGTGAATAGTGGTATTTGCATGAAATGTGCAGCAAGTGGAGTATTATGAAAGATGTAAACAAAATGTTTATGTAAGGTGGCAACAAGGAGGAGATTTCAATGAGTGGTGTTATTGTGGATGATATGGCATATGCATTTTATGGATATACAAATGTTGTTCGCAAAGTGGATATAGCAGTTGTGCTATAAGGAGTGAATATGCTGTGCAGGAGGTGAGTTGCTGGAAGATGGCAAGGTGGGCATAAATATTGGGAATGCAAGCAGAAGATGGAAACAATATACAAAGGTAGATACTTGCTGTAATGGCGTGCAAAGATGCAGTGAACATTGTAATTTACAAAATAAAAACAATGCCAGCATGCAAGTAGGTGCACAGGGTATGTAATGACATTGTCGCAGGAAAATGAGACCAACACATATTGTGGTGAGTGTTAAAGAGGTGAATGAATGTGTTGTGCAACAAAGTGTAAGTGATATGCCGGGCAGGGGTCATCATTTGTGAAAATACGAGTGAGTGATGGTGATTTCAACCCAGCTAATTCTATGCAGCATTCTGAGGTGATCTTGCAGGAAATCCACCAGCAATATTTATTGGGCTCGACACCTTCATCTACTCCTAGCAACAATTGGATTTTCAATAGCCTTTCCTGTAAAGGGATGGAATCAAGCTTATCTACAGGATAAAGATGACAGGTAACTGAGTGGTGATGATGGCATGGCAATATTATTACTCAAGTCATAGGTGCAACCAAAATATATATATATATATATATATATATATATATATATATATATATATATACAATATAGCTTGATACTTACCTGTAGGTGGCCAACATTTGCTTCTGTGAGGATGCAGCATAGCGGTTTGAAAAATTATAGCAAGAAGAATTTGCAGAAACTCTATTACTACATGTCTCAACAATTAGAACAGATTCTTTGGATTTCACTGAACAAACTTTGTTGACCATTTCCGAATTTCCTTCAAGTATGTTGGTGTTTGCAAGCAAGACTGAGCCACTCAAAGCCAGAGGAGCTACAGCATCAGGGATAACAAGTTGATACACCTGTCTACAATATTCTTTAAATGGAGCAATTGTACTGCAAACACCTAATAGCTCAGCTACATTAGCAAAGTATGGTCCGGCTCTTCACAAAAAAAAAGGTCATTTGTAGGACTGAATAATTCGACAAGGCTATTTCACCGTGAGCCTAATACAGGCATGTAGATCATTCTCAGGGCAAATTCATTCTGTTGTGGGTTCAGGTTGATTTCACTATCCACATTGGGTTAAAAAACAAACAAACAAAAAAAAAACTGGTAAGTTATCAGAATAGATCACATTCTCTTTGATGACACGCTTGAGTCTTATTGGGAAATAAATGCCTTCCCTTAGTGATAATTGGAACGTGCTTTCACATAAAATTTTCACAATAGTTGAGAATAGGAATTGGTAACCAATGAAAAAGAGGTATTTCCGGTGATTCAGATGCAGACATATATCCTTAAATAACTTCAGCAGATCAGGTCTTCCTAAATGAATCAGCTAATTAATATCACCTTGATGAAAGCATCAGGCTTCAAGATTGACTAATAGGGGGAACCTTTACTACACAGCCATATAGGATATTCACAACCTTTCATTAAACCAGGGGAATCCGACTTCAAACAATAAGATATCACATGACTGCCACTCTTACAGTCAGGAGGGCTGGAATTCTTTTCTCCAGATAGCAACCCGTAATATTTCTCTATTTTAATCATGTGGTAGCACCCGATATCTGGTTGTTTACATACACAGCTACACATGTTTCGGCCCATCTGAACATAGGACCCTCATCAAAAAAATGTCATCCTAACAAGATATACAGAAGTCCTCATTGCAGAATAACTGTACACAATAAAACTAATGTTAACAAGAAAATTATTTTTGGGATTTGTTTGGTGTTGGGTCCAGATGCCACTGACATATTATATGATGCTTGCTATGAGCAAAAATGAGAAAGAGATAAAGAAAAGAAAACGAGGCAACTACCAGAATTCAAACATGCTAAGAAAAAGACTAAAAAGCACCAACATGATGTGGGAATGAGAAGTATAATGTACAAACAAAGACTGAATATGATCTACAGCAATTTTATATCAACATACCTCGAGTGGATACGCCTCAATATAACTTCAGTCAATTTATCAGAGTTTCTCCAGCCATCACGGCAACTGTTTCTGATTAACCATGCAGGCAACATATCAAATTTCAGAATACAAGAAACAGTATGATCGTATTCAAGGTAATGACCTCCCTGAACATGCCTCAGGTTTGATATCCACAGGAGCACAAATTGCTTCTCATTTATTGGCAGACACCTTAATCACTAAGAAACCACTGGCCTTCATTGATTCCATAGAGAGGATCTCACCAGTTGGCTTTGCAGGTGGAGATCAATGATAATCACGCACTTTATTTAATTGATCAATTGTGGGAATCGATTTCCATGTTGGATACTTAGCAGATCAATACCTCTCCGTGGAATACAGAAATTTCGCACTTTCCAGGATATCAGCATTTGGTATTATCAGAAGCAAGGGAGCTCACATAGCACATCTCTTATGGCCCAAATTAACGTTAGTTCATCCTGATCGAATTAGTCATTCATCCCCCTCCTCAAACTCCACCCTGGAGACTTGGGTCTCCTTCGCTCAATCAGAGAGGGAAGATGGGATCAGGCAAAGAGGGGAGGGGTAGATATGACGAGACCCATAGAAACCTTGGGGATACATGAAATCTTGACACGATATCCAACGTTTATCAATGAATCAGAGAAATTAATGAAAGATAAGCTAGATGAACAAGAGGTTAAATCATGAAGTTAAACCAAATATAGAAATTATGGAGAAGATAAAAGGGAAAATAATTTTTCTCTGAGATATTGCTCTGCATCCTATGGTTCATTGGTAACCAGGCACTCAATACCTGGATATACCTCATCCGAAATGCAAATAGCCGAATATCACTTAGGAAATTCATGAGAAAACCTCAACCACGAGAGAGAGTATACACAAAATGAGATTATAAAGAAAGTGCAACAGAAACAGCATCAAACACACGCAGCTAATTGCGATTTACAGGAAGGGAAAGAAAGAAAAGAAAAAAAAAATTGAAGAGGATATGTTGGAACATGGAGTTCCATTTACTGTTGCATCGGGTGAGCTGATCCTGCTATACGCAGATCAGTCTCATCATTTTGCTTTGTGAAAGAAAATACGAAAAAGTAAGAAAAGAAGATAAAGAGATGCAGAGAGGAACAAAAGGGAAAAAATTTACAGAGGATCAAAGAAAAAATGAGGGCGGTGGCTTACCTGAAGCCTTGTGAATCCCGATCGACCTTCCGCCACTCAAAAGGGGGAAGAAACCAGGAAAATGTAAAGGGGCAGAAGGAGGAAAGCCAGAAGAAGTGAAGATGGATCGTAATCGGAGAAGGTGAGAGGGTGATAACGGGTGGTGAAGGAGGAAATGGGGAGGTGAAGAAGCGGTCCGTGGGGTTTGCCTCTACCGATCTTTTAAAGGAGAGGAAGAAGGTTCGGGAATGGGCCGACGGTTGAAGATGAACGAAGGAGGGGGATTTCGATGGTGAAGGGTTTCCCCATGGAGAGAATCGGGAGAGAAAGAGAGTGAAGAGCGAAAAGAGTGAAAAAGAGGGGGGCGATTAGGGTTTGTTTTTGTGAAAATTTTTTGGTTTATTCCAAAAAGAGGCTCCCTAAAAGAAAATTTCATAAACATGGTTTAAAACTGATTTTTTTTTAGCAAAATCGATTTTAAAAAGCTTAAATTTATTCATTTTTCTCGAAATTTTCCATTTTTTTGTATTTTTGCAATAGAAAAACTAAGATTTAAAGTTTAAACACTAAATTTCTGTATTTTTCTAAGAAATATTAAAAAAATGTTCTCTCGGGAATTTCGGGCCATCTTGGGGAAAATTTCTTCAGAAAAAGGGGTTTGGACCCAGGTTTTGAGGAAATGTTCGAGTTTTGACACTCGAATCGAGAAATACAATGTGATAGATCCAAACGAATGCCAGATGGACTGTTTGAGCTATTTAAAAACTATCTTTGGTATTTTCTATAATTTTAATTTAAAATTTGAGCAAGGAGATTTAGATTTGGATCTGGGCAATAGATCCAGATCCAAAATCAATTTAAACATATAAAATGAATTTAATTTCAATAAAACTTGAGAAATGAACTGGAATTTAGATTAAAAATGACTTATTTACTCAAAAAATCAATTTAGGGGCAAAAGGAGAATATTTAAAAGATTTTGAAAAATTTGGGGTGTTCACAGTATATTCTTATTTTTGAAGCTTTGAGTTCCGACTAGGGCTTCCTTTTGGCCCGATGTTCACATTGGACCAATTGTTGCGTCGAGAATTCGAGTTCTCAAACTCGATTCTTATTCATTCTTTTATTTTGAAAAACCGGGTTCCGACTCGGATTTTTCCTTTTGTATATCCTTACTTCTGAAGCTTCGAGTTCCGACTTGGGCTTCCTTTTAGATCCAATTCCCGTGTTGGAACCAATCGTTGTGTCAAGAATTCGAGTTCTCAAACTCGATTCTCACTCATTCTTTTGTTTTTGAAAAAAACGGGTTCCGACTCGAATTTTCGCTTTTGTATATTCTTATTTTTGAATTTCTCGAGTTCCGACTCGAATTTCCCTATTGATCCAATGATCGTATTTTGACCAAAGTTCTCCTTGCCTTCCCTTTCAAGTTAAGGGACAAACCTGAACTTCCCTTTCAGGTTAAGGGACAAACCTGAACTTTCCCTTCAGGATAAGGGATAATCCTGAAACACCGACAACCATTCTCGCTTAAATTCTCAAGTTTCTTCGGATGTCGGTCTCTTCCTCAAACTCTCCATTGAAAAACCAATGCTCGTACTGGTGCATCTTTCGAAAACCCAATGATCGTACTGGTATGCACTTTCAAAAACCCAGTGCTTGTACTAGTATGCACTTCCGAAAACCCAGTACTCGTACTGGTGTGCACTTTCGAAACCCAGTGCTCGTATTGGTGTGCATTTTTCGAAAACCCAGTGCTCGTACTGGTGTGCATTTTTCGAAAACCCAGTGCTCGTACTGGCATGCAATTTCGAAACCCAGTGCTCATACTGATGTGCACTTTCGAAAACCCAGTGCTCGTACTGGTGTACATTTTTTGAAAACCTAGTGCTCGTACTGGTGTACATTTCGAAAATCCAGTGCTCGTACTGGTGCACATTTTCGAAACCCAACACTCGTACTGGGGCATTTTTTTTAAACCCAGTGCTTGTACTGGTGTGTTTTGAAAACCTAGTGCTTGTACTGGTACATCTTCAAATCCAGTGCTCGTGCTGGTACATCTAGTACTCGTGCTAGTGTTTGGCTGACTGATCAGTTAGCCCTCCCGGTTCAGTCTTTGTACTAACCAATCATCAACATTCAAGTTCTAAATTCTCAATTTCAACCCTCGGGTTACCATTCTATCAAAAATCAATCATTTTTCTCTTGCGAAGGACCCTCTTCAGGGAGAGTTCGAGGAAGCTCGTTCCTTTCGCATACAACCATCTTTCGTTCGCAAGAACCCTCTTCCAGGGAGAGTTTGAAGGGACTCATTTTTTTTTCCACGAACAGTTTGTAAAACAACAACCAACTTTACACAAAAGGACCCTTTTTTTTCTTTCTAAGGAGAGCTTCGACGGAAGCTCATTTCTTTTTGTGGCCCCCATTTTTCTCATCTTTGGCCAACCCCTTCACAGAGGACCCTCTTTTAGGGAGAGTGTGATGAACTCGTTCCTCTGTGATACTTTCTTAACTTTGTTTTTCGGCCGCCTTTCCATAAGAGAAGCCTAGAGATAGGGAGTTTTGACGAAAACTTAATTTCTCTTCAAAAGTTTCATTTTGCAAACACCTCCTCTTTGGGGAAGAGAGGAGTATTTCCAACTTCCCATTCAGGTAAAGGCTAAGCCTGAGTCTCTCTTTTGGGGGAAAAAGAGAGGAGAATTTTATCACGGACGTGTCAATCGGCCGTCAAGCGATTACATTCATCAAGGATTTCTAGAATACTTTGCCAATTTGCTATCAAAAATCATTGTTGATCTCAAAGCTTTCACAAGAATTACCTCGAAATACCTTTAGTATTATTTCTAAAAGAGCAAGACTTTCGCGAAATAAGAACTGAATTCAAGCTTTCTCTGTTGGTCAACCAAGAGGATGAAGAAAAATCTTCGATATGATCGCAAAGGAAAATTCAATGATGTTGAAAAGCCATAAGTGAATTGATATTGATCATAGCTATGTCACATTCTTAAAGATCGTTTTTTTGGCAGTAAGACAATGGAAATATCCTGGGCAGGAAAAAGGACCTACCCAATCCATATCTTCTCAGTCATTTGAGCTGCAATCAAATATCCGCAAAAGGGATCTCTCAATTGTCGTCAAGATGAAGACGAATATGCGAGCTAGACCCCTGGGGCCAAAGAAGATTTGGATCATCTCCGAGATGAAGGAGTTTGTGACGGATCCTTCCAGAGAACGTTCAGAGCATCGTCAAGATGAAGACGACTGCGATGAGCCTCCCGACAAACCCTAAAAGATATTTGATTTCTGCTATTATCTAGAGATTTCAACCAATGAACCTATATCATCAGCCTAATTCCTGAGAAAGAAAAAAGAAGAATCGTTGCATCTCCAAGATGAAGGAGTTTGTGACGTACCCTTCCCTGAAAAAAAAAGAAAAAAGTCAGGACATCTCCAAAATGAAGGATGATGTAAAAAGCCCAAGAAAGCTCCATGACTCAAAAGAGTGCAAAAAGATCATCATGGGAAAATGCCCAGGATATCAAAACTGCCCAAAACTGTCAAGAATCATCTTTATCTATGTGAAATTCTTTTATCAATATTTTTTCACTCAATTGCTTTTACGAAACTAAGAATATTTCCTCTCTTTTCATACCAAGGAAATTGATATCTTCCTTGAAGAAACTTAACAACAACAATTTTTGGATTTCATTCTTGATTTTACAGAGTTAGCCCCATTGGAGTTAATACTCTAGGTAGAAAGAGGTGATATTTTCACACATATAAGCACAATTTAATCATTCTGAATCAACTACAACATTTGGCATTTTATTGACAATATTTTCTCGTTATCCCAACATGAAGTAAGAATTTGATGTTCGTTTTGACGTATCCTGATGTCATCCCTCCTTAGAACTGGAAAGTCTTTTCCTTTCGTCTGATCTGAGCGCTCTCAGATTCGCACACTTCCCTGCGTTCCCCACTGTCCCGCCATAGATAGTTCCCGCTCAAGATAAGGGTAAAACCTGAACTTTTTGCAAAAGGTCTGTTATTGTCAAAAGCTATTTTCAGTCTCAGCAATGAGGCGCCCAAGATCAACTCCTTTTCAATCTTTAGGGACCCCCATTTTCATCCTTTTGCAAACCCCTCTTAGACTTGTTGTGCAAAGTCTAGAGGCCCCATCACAGTTTCCTCGCTCCTCAAGGATTCTGTATCCATTCAGGCTAAGGATTAAACTTGTTACCTCACTCCTCGAGGTATCACCTAAACCTTCTGCGAGAGGTCGTCTGTTTTCAGAAAGCTGATTTAGTCTCAGCAATGAGACGAATATGCTGGAGCCACTTATCAGCGTGCTATGGCCGTTATTTTCCATGATCAGATGCACAAGACTATGGATGCATACGTTGATGATATTCTGGTCAAATATAAAGAAGAAGAAGACCATATCGATGCCTTAAATCAGGTGTTCAAACGGCTTATTCTTTACAAGTTAAGACTCAATCCTCAGAAATGTGTTTTTGGGATCGAATCAGGCAAATTGTTAGGCTTTCTGGTCAGCAAAAGGGGGATATAAATGGATCCCACTAAAGCCAAGGCTATCATTGATATGCCGCCTCCAACTAATCTCAAAGAATTGCGTAGTCTTCAAGGATGTATGCAATCAATTCGGCGATTTATTTCCAATTTGGCTATGAGATGCGAGCCTTTCAATCATTTGCTCAGAAAAGGAGTAAAGTTCGAATGGGGACCAAAGTGTCAGCAATCGTTCGAACGCATCAAGAAATATCTTCTCAATCCTCCCGTTTTAAAGCCGCCAGAATTGGGGAAGCCCCTATTGCTATATATTTCAGTTAATCAAGTTGCTTGCAGCGAATTCTTGGCGCAATACGAAGAAGGCAGCTTGATAGAGCATGCCATTTATTATGTGAGCAAGACCTTTATTGATTATAAGAAAAAATACTCTCAGATAGAGAAGACATGTCTAGCTCTGGTTTGGATGTGTCAGAATTTGAGGCATTATCTACTGGCATCTGAAGTCAATATTCTATCCAAATTAAATCCTCTCAAGTATATTCTCGAGCAGCCATTTCTCAGCGGACGAATTGCCAAATGGCAAGTCCTATTGATGCAATATGATCTGAAGTATGTCTCCCAGCAATCTATCAAAGGCCAAGCAATTGCAGATCAATTGGCAGATTTTCCTCTGGCAGAGGATGTTAAAGCCGAGGATGATTTCCCTGATGAGAGGATCTGCAATATTCAACAATCCTCAGTTTGGAATTTATTCTTCGACGGTTCCAAGAATATGGCAGGCATAGGAATTAGAATTCTGCTAATTACACTAGAGAAGGAGATGATCCCCTTTTCTCTCAAACTGGATTTTCAGTGCACTCACAATATAGCCGAGTATGAAGCTTTGATACAAGGTCTGAAAATTCTACAGGACTTCAATGTCAAAAGAGTGCATGCTTATGGCGATTCTTTGTTAGTCATCAATCAAGTTCTAGCCGAATGGCAAGTGAAGGATCAAAAATTACTTCCTTACCAAAAGATTGTCTCAGCTCTCGCCAATAAATTCGAAGAATTCCAACTTTTTCATATCAACAGAGACTTCAATCAAGTTGCAGACAGTTTAGCCAATTTGGGATCAATCATGTCTTTCAAGAGTGAAAATTCTTGTCGCTCATTTGAAATTGGCCGACTTGATCAACCTGCTTTCGTCTCAGTAGAGCAGATAAACCAGACTGAGCAGAAGAAGAAGCCTTGGTATCATGACATCAAAAACTTCATTACAACTGGCAAACCTCTTCCAAAATTACCAAAGAAAGAGCAGCGAGCAATTCAGCGTATGTCTGTTCGATATTTTATTCTTGCTGACGTCCTTTATCGTCGTGGATTCAGTTCTGAATATTCCAGATGTTTGGACGAAGGAGAGGCCAGAGAAGTTGTGCAAGAAGCACACAAAGGCATTTGCGGTGGTCATGTTGGCTATTAGACTCTCGTCAAACAAATCATCCGAGCAGGATACTACTGGAGAACTATGCAGCAAGATTGCTATCATTTTGTGAAGAAGTGCGTTCAATGTCAGATGCATGCGCCTTCCATTCATGCGCCAGCGACATACTTGCAATCTGTCGTCTCGCCATGGCCATTTTCCATGTGGGCTTTAGATGTTGTAGGCCCCATCACTCCTTCAGCTTCCAATGGTCACAAGTATTTTCTTGCCGCAACAGAATATTTTACTAAATGGGTAGAAGCAGTCACTCTACGCACAATAGAAGGTCGTCATGTGGTCTTATTCATCCACAAGAATATCTTATGTCGTTTCGGCATACCACATGATATTATGTCAGATAATGGCAGTCATTTTAAGAATGAGAGAATGAGAACATTCTGCTCAAAGTTCAGAATTCATCATCATTTTTCCGCTCCTTATTACCCTCAAGGGAATGGTCAGGCAGAGGCCACCAACAAAATTTTAATTCGAATCCTGGAGCGAACTTTGGAAATAGGCCGTGACTGGCATGAAAAGATTCATGACGCACTATGGGCATACAGAACACCCATTCGAACTCCAACTAATGCTACTCCGTCAGAACTTGTCTACGGAACCGAAGTAGTACTGCCTCTACATGTTCAGAAACCTGCTCTGAAATTTGCATCACTTCTAGAATTACCTCTTGATCAGTATCAGCAACAGCGACTGGTACAACTTGATTTGCTCGATGAAAGAAGGCTCAGAGCAGCAAAACATGTTCAATCCTATCGCCAGAGGATAGCCAGACAATATGCAAAATCCGTCATTGAAAGAAAATTTCGAGTCAATGATCTAGTACTCAGATCAACAGTTTATCTCAGGCACCGCCCGGGTGGCAAGTGGTCGCCAAATTGGGAGGGTCCTTATGTTGTCAAAGAAGCACTACCTCGCAATTCATATCGGCTCATCAATGCCGACGGAATAGAATTGCCAGATCTCATCAATGCTCGACATTTGAAAAAATTCTATACTTGAATCCTTTCCTATTCTTTGTAATTTTTCTAAATTTCTTTCAATAATAATCAAGTTTTCTTTCCCAGCTATACTGGGGCATTTTTAAAATTTCATTTTTATCTACAAATACTCTGTATGCAGGCAGGATCAAACAAATCTCTCATTTTGCACACATGTGCACCCATTTACATTCATTTGCATTTGCATGCATTCATTTGCATTCATCTGCATCGATTTGCATTTGCATCGAATTCCCCATTCAGGATAAGGGATAAATCTTGAGACCTCGGCAAGGCATTCAAGTCATCGTCAGTTGGTAACCTTTCAAAATCCAACGCTCGTACTGGTAATCTTTCAAAACCCAGTGCTCGTACTGGTAACCATTTAAAATCCAGTGCTCATACTGGTAATCTTTCAACATCCAGTGCTCGTACTGGTAATCTTTCAACATTCAATGCTCATGTTGGTAATCTTTCAACATCCAGTGCTCGTACTGGTAATCTTTGAAAATCCAGTGCTCGTACTGGTAACCTTCCAAAATCCAGCGCTCGTACTGGTAATCTCCCAAAACCCGGTATTCGTACTGGTAATTTTTCAAAACATAATGCTTGTATTGGCATATTTTCAAAATCCGGTGTTTACATTGGTACACTTTAAAATTCGGTGTCCACTGATTTAGTTTTCCTTCGGAATTCGAGTTCCGACTCGAATTTCTTTTCCTTCCAACCGGTCGAGTTTTCCTTCAGGATTCGAGTTCCGACTCGAATCTTCTTTTCTTCTAGTTAATCTAGTTTCCTTCGGGATTCGGGTTCCGACTCAAATTTCTTCTCCTTCCAAATTGATCTACCTTTCCTTCAGGATTCGAGTTTCGACTCGAATTTCTTTTCCTTCCATAATGGACTTGGTTTTCCTTCAAAGATTCGGGTTCCGACTCGAGTTTTCTTTTCCTTTAGAGTTGGTCTAGAAAATCCAAGTTCCGACTTGAATTTTCTTTCAAATCCAATTCGCTTAGCTTTCCTTTACAAGTTTGAACTTCTACTCAAACTACCCTGCAAGTTGGTCTAGAAGATCTGAGTTTCGACCCGAATTTTTTTTCAAAATCCAATTCATCTAGTTTTCCTTGAAGAGTTGAATTCTGATTCGAATCTTCCCTCAAAAACCCAGTTTAGCATCTGGTTCATTCAAAGCTCACAAGTTGGAATCATTCCTTCTTAAGCTATGATCCTTAGGTTGAATTCCTATGGAATTGATAGTTCGTAGGTTGAACCCCTGCGAAACCAATGCCGTTCTCAATAGAACCAATGTTGTTCTTAGGCTGAATCCCTATAGAACCCATGTCATTCTCAGTAAACCAATTCACAATTTCGACCTTTTTAGCCAATCAATTTCCAATCTCCAATTTTTAAATTCCCAATTTTCAGATTTCCAACTTTCAATTTCAAATACCAAATTTCAGAACCAAAATTTCAAAATTTCAATTTCCAAAATTCGACCCTTTTGAATCACCCAATACCCAATTTCAATCATTTTCTCTTGTGAGAGACCCTTTTTATAGGGAGAGTTCGAGGGAGCTCGCTCTTTTCGCATGCTATCCAATTCGTTCACTTAGCCCCTTTTCAGGGAGAGTTTGAAGGGACTCGTGTCTTTGTGAACCGTTTGCAAAACAAAATTCCAAATTTCACACAAGGAACCCTTTTTATAGGGAGAGACTCGACGGAGACTTGCCTTCCTTGTGGCCCTATAATTTCAGACTAGACCATTTCATCATGAAGGACCCTCTTTTCAGGGAGAGTGTGATGAACTCGTTCCTTCATGACCAATTTACCAATCTCACCAATTCCGCCCCCTTTCCATAAGAGAAGCCTAATGTTAGGAAGTTTTGACGAAAGCTTAATTTCTCGTCGAAAGTTCGTTTTGCAAACACCTCCTCTTCAGGGAAGAGAGGAGTAATTTCTAATTCCAATTTCTGAATCTTCTCTTTTGGGGAAAGGCGAAGAAAATTTCTGTCACGGATGTGTTGCGTTGTGCTTCGAATGCTCGCTTTCACAAAGGATTTCAAGAAAATTTTTGCCAATTTGTCATTAAATATTTGTTGATTTCAAAAATCTTTATTGCACAAAATTATTACTTCAGAATACCCCCAGTATTACTTCCGAAAGGACAAAGCTTTCGCGAAAAAGGATTCAAAATTCAAAATCTTTCTATTGGCCAACCAAAAGGATGAAGAATAAATCCTCGATATGGCCAGCAAAGAGAATTCAATGTTGTTGCAAAGCCATGAGTGATTGATATTGATCGTAGTCAATGGCACGGTTTTAAAGATCATTCTTGAAAAATAAAGCAGTCGAAATATCCTGGGTGATACAGAAAAATCCACTCAATTTCCATATCTCCTCAATCACCTAAGCTACAATTAAGTATCTGCAAAAGGGATCTCTCAATTGTCGTCAAGATGAAGGCGAATTAAGCGAGTCGGCCCCCGGGGCCAAAGAAGATTTGGATCATCTCCAAGATGACGGAGTTTGTGACGGATCCTTCCAGGGAAAGTTCAGATCACCGTCGAGATAAAGGCGAGTGTGATGAGCCTACCGACAAACCCTAAAAGATATTTAATTTCTGCTATCATCAAGAGATTCTCAACCAATGAGCCAATAATCGTCAAGATAATCTCTGAGAGAAAAGAAGGATCAGAACATCTCTGAGATGAAGAAGTTTGTGACGTACCCTTCCCAAAAAGAGAGAAAAGTCAGGACATCTCCAAAATGAAGGATGATGTAATTTCCGAAAAATCCAAGAGAGCTCCAATTCTATCAAAAAGAGGGCAGAAAGACCATTTTGAGAAAAGAATCCCATGATATCAGACTGCCGAATCTATCAAGAATCTTCTTTAATTTTGTGAAATTCTTTTATCAATATTCTTTCACCAATAGCTCTCGCAATATCAAGAATACTTTCTTTTCCGTCCATATCAAGAAAATTGATAGCTTCCTTGAAAGAAAGTCAATCGCAAGCAATTTGAATTTGAATCTTGATTCTACGGAGTTAAGCCCAGTCGAAGGTAATACTTCAGGGAGAAAAGAGGGAATATTTTCACACCAATGTGCATCATTTTCAATTATTTTGAATCAACAACAATTTTCAACATTTTGACAATATTTTCTAGCTATCCTGGCATAAAACAAAAGCTTGGGGTTCATCTTTGGCGCATCCTGACACCATCCCTTTTAGGACTTGATTACGGGAGTTTTCAAGATTTCTTCCCTTCTTTGGTATAATCTGAGTGCACGGGCTCTCAGATTCGCACACTTCCCTATGTCCCCACTGTCCCACCATAGACAGTCCAATTTCGGCTTGAGGTTAAGCCACCAATTTCAGCAAAAGGCAATTTCAAAAGCTATTTAGTCTCAGCAATGAGACGCCCAAAATCAAACTCTTTTCAAGCTTTAGGGACCCCAATTTCCTTCCTTTTGCAAAACCCCTATCAGATTCATTGTGCGGAAATCCGAAGGTTCCATCACAGTCTCTTCTTTCGAGGATTCTGTCCATTTTCTGCCCGATCAGGTTAAGGGTACAAACCTGAGCCTCCTTTGATAAGGTATTCCATTTTCTGCCCGATCAGGTTAAGGGTACAAACCTGAGCCTCCTTTGATGAGGTATTCCATTTTCTGCCCGATCAGGTTAAGGGTACAAACTTGAGCCTCCTTTGATGAGGTATTCCATTTTCTGTCCGATCAGGTTAAGGGTACAAACCTGAGCCTCCTTTGATGAGGTATTCCATTTTCTGCCCGATCAGGTTAAGGGTATAAACCTGGGCCTCCTTTGATGAGGTATTTTATTTTCCACCCAATCAGGTCAAGGGTACAAACCTGAGCCTCCTTTGATGAGGTATTTCATTTTCAACCCGGTCAGGTTAAGGGTTAAGCTTGAGCTTCGTTCCATACGAGGTATTTCCCGTCCCATCCAGGTTAAGGGTAAAACCTGAATCTCATTTCTTTTTGAAGTAAAATTTTCTCCTTATTCTCCATTTCATATCTACCATCATCATTTGAATTAATTCTTTCATACCCAGTCAGATTTATCCAACTGGGGCATTTTTATGGTTCAAATTTGGTATATTTTCTTTGCCACTAAGCTCGGCCCTATACCAGCTTAGTAGCAAAGAGGGGCATCTATAAACACCCCAAATTTTCACCCTCATCCAGTGTTTTTCCATTTCATATGTAATTGCATATCACTGCATACATTTTGCATATCATTTCATCGCATTGCATAGCACTGCATGTCATCCCATCTCATTTTCAAGATTCAGCACTCCTGTTTTCAAAACATTCAATCCAGATTTGAGTTTTAAAGCATGCTTTCAAAATCAATTTCAAAACCTGGGTTTTTAGTCAACATTCTATCATTTTCCAACCCCAGTACCTCATATTTCAAAATATTTTCTCAGAAAACAATCTGGATTCATTTTAACTTCAAATTTCAATCGATTTCAATTCACAGATGAGGCCCATTGAGGTGGTGTCACTTCTGGATCCTCTTATTCATCAAATTTCTCAAATTTTTGAAAGTTTCAGTCAGATCAGGACTCTGTCCTAGAGTCCTAATCCAGTCAGGAGTCTGTTCGGGGGTCTATTTTACTCCCATTGTCAGTCTTTTTCCATTGTTTTCAAAATTTATGTCATTTTACAGAGTCCAGTTAATTCAAGACTCTATTTTAGAGGTCAGTCGAGTTAGGAGTCTGACCCTGAATGTGTTTTTTTGACTTATTTTGTCAATTTTTGATAAAATCTTTTGAAAATTCTTTTATTTGAATTCTAAAATCTAAAATCTCAGAATCCTAAGAGTTCAGGACTCTAACTCAGAGTTCCAGTTCGCTTGAGACCCTATTTTCAAAGATCTTGAATTTCAAATACTGATTTTAACCCCTTTTTAAAACCATTTTCAGTGTTTATTTCAAAATTCTTCAAAACTCGATGTGGGCCCACTCAGTTGGCACCATATCCAGAGGAGTTCTGACTCGGTTAGAACCCTATGTCATTTCAAAAATTCTAATTTTAAGATTGCTTTTGAAAATCCTTTTGAAAACTCCTTCAATTTCAAGTTTTAAAATCGCTTTTTGAAAAACTCAAGTAGGGCCCACTCGGGGTGGCGCCATATTCGAGTAAGTCAGGGATAGACTAGGGTTAGTCAGTGTCTTGGTTAGTGTTAGGGGTTTAGAAGAGTTAAAATTTATTTTGAAAACTCATTTTGAAAGTTAATTTTTAAAACTAGTGTTTTTAAAGGTTTTTAAAAGGTATTTTAAAACTCAAATGTTAAAAATGCCAAGTGGCATTACATTTGGGGATTTTTTAGGAGAGTCTAGGGGTTAATTAGGTATTAAATAGGATAATCTAGGATAGGGGTAGGATAGTCTTTTCACTCAAAAATCACCCCCCCTTAGAGTCCCAATTTTTTAAAATTAGTCATTTTAAAACCTAATTTTTTTAGTTATAAAAAGACCGCATACGAGACGATTTTTCAAGGCTTCTCTTTGGCAAGTTCTTGGAGCTTCTCTCTCCTCTCCATCCCTTCCTCCATTGCTGCAAACTCGAAGGTATTATTTTCTTTATTTTTTATTACCTTATTTAATGCTTTTTAATGTTTTAAACCTAGATCTAGGCTTGGGCGCCCCTCCTTATGAAGATTCAACCATTATTTCACCTCAAGAACCATCAAGAACGGTCCAAGAAGGTGATCTAACCCTGTTTTGTGTGTTTTACAGGGATTTTAATCCATTAGAATTTGTTTGAGCATGATTCTTTTCATTATTAACCAATAAAACATATGATTTACCCTTTTAATGGGTTAAATCTATGTCTTTAAAGGTAAAATCGAATTTCAGCCATTGATTTCATGATTTTTTATTTATTTAATGGTTTATTCATGTTTATTTTACGTTGTATAGCATAGGAATAATTTTTATTTACTATTTTATGGTTTATTTTATTGATTTACATTAGTTAATACATAGTTTCTTAAGTTTCTTGGATTTCTATGTGTTTTAGGTTTAGAACAGTAAAGATGATGTTATTTCGGATTTAAATCCTTGTTGTTTATTTCTGATTTTTTTATATGTAATACATGTATGTGTAAAGGAGATACTGTAAAAAAATCAGAGACTTTGGACTTCGGGAACCCTGTCAGAAAAATCAGACATCAAATCGGGTTTTTAAATCTTTAAAATCGGTGTTAAAATCAAGAAAGTAACTTGCACTTGTGTGGGTTTTCTCATCCGATGTCCGATTTTAAATCTGTAAATTGATATGGGTTCATATTGATTAGATCTATCTACTGTGAAATTTTCAGAATTTTTTATCACTGTTTAGTATTTTTCCTCTGTCAGAGACTCTGATTTTTAATTTAAAACTCGTTAGGGTTTACCAAAACCCTAATCAGACTTGTGTTGTTTATAAATCCCAAACCACAGATTCGATTCATGATCTGTAAAAAGTGAGTATTGTTATTTTTTTGTCAACTATTCACTGATAAAATCTCAGAAATTTTTGATTAAATTTGCTATTAATGTCTGTATTTGCAATCTGAAGTAGCTGTTTTAACCCCTGTTAAATTTGTTATGTTTTAGTTCAGATTGCCGGAAGGGTTTCTCCCTAACCGGAGATGCTTTTTCCGATCTGTAAATTGGGAAATCTTTGTTTTTTTTCTTAGTTTGTCTCTGTAAAATTTCAGAAGTTTTTATAGAATATTGATTCCTTATTCGGGTCTAACTTTGAAACTGGTATGTGACCTAGGTTAAAAATAGCTTATTTTAGGATGTTAATGCAATTTTCGGATTAAAATAATGTCAAAAAAATTATTTTGCAATTCTGATCTGATTTTAGGGTTATAATAAGTGTCTGTGCCAATTTTTATGAAATTTAGAATTCATTTGATGTCTAAATTAATAAAATTGCAAAATAGGGTACCTGAAAGATCCAAAAACACTGCCAAAATCACAATTTTTGTGATATTTCTTGATTTTCGTGTATAAGTGCATGTTTTTATGGTTTGTTCATGTTTATAATCATGTTAGGATATTTCATGTTTGATTTTGTGTTTAGTTCTATCATAAATCTCAAGTTTTATCAAAATCTATTTCAGAAAACCCTAATTTCAAGACCATAGTCTTGCTATCAAGGGCAATTTGGTCATTTGACCTAAATTTCAAAATTTCAAAACCCTAATTTTCATACTTTTAATCATTTCACATCATACTTAGTTCAATTTATTCTTATTTGGATTTTAAAACTTGCATTTTTACAAAATATCTTTCTAAAAACCCTGATTTCAAGGCCATAGTCTTGCTATTAGGGGTATTTTGGTCATTTTGACCCCAATTTCGAATTTTCAAATATTATCTCCAATATTTATTCAATTTTATTTTATATTTTATCAATTTTGATTTAAGGGAATCATGGAAAAGGTTTATATCTAGCAAAATCCAATAATTTCTAGATATTACTGAATAAATCTAGAAAAGCCAACATATATTCACTAACCAAGCTTTCTAGTTTTGCTGGAACATTGAAGACTTTATTTTTCTTTTAAATTCATGTATTTAAATTCAATAGTGATGTAAATTAAATTAAATTTGGAATAAGAATTTAAATTTCAGCTTAGACTAGGATTGCATTGCATATAGTTTAATTCTGCAAATATTAAATATCTGATGAATGTATCATTCATGCATATTTTCATAAATTCACTATGGTCTACACAAATGGCACGTGCACTAGCTCTTATGGAGTTGACAAACTTGGTAGAATTTGTATTTATGGCCATAGTCAGAATACGAATGATACCCAGATTTGTAATCTTCGTATTAGCCATATTCAGCCTATACTCTTAGGCTAACTTCAAAATGCATTGCATTTCTCAAAAATACAAAAAAAAAATTCTCAATTCCTTAAAATCAAGTCTTTTAAATCCATATTCATTCATTTCATTTTGCAAGTTCAAATTCCAAATAAAAAAAAATCAATTTTCTGAAAATTTTCCCAAGTTACTCAAAAATCGATTTTATCAAAATATGGATTTGCCAATGATATTTCAAGTATTTTCCAAGTTCCAAATTCGATTTTTCTAAGTTATATTTTCAATTTCAAAGTTTGAATTCAAAGAAATCAAGTTTTCTAAAGTTATTTCACATTTCTCAAAATCGATTTTCACAAAACGTCTAGATTCTTCAGAAATCGATTTTCACTTTCTCAATATCTCAATCATGATTCACGATTTTCCAAGTGTTATATTTTCCAAGAAATTTTCAAATATTTCAGTTATTCAAAGCAAACATCATGTTTTCAAATATGCATTTTCCTGAAAATTCATAGCACATGCCTGATTCTTTGTGCATTTAGGAATTAGAATATGGTTTAGACAAGTTGAACAAAGCAAAGCAGTAGATTGATCCTTGGTTTAATTACCCCTGGTAAAGGCGCCAGGAATGGTTGAACCTCGTACCGACAGGCGAGTCCCATTCTTCGGAATTATCCCGCATTTTAAAACGGAGGCGAGTTATTTTCAAAAACTTTTTCAAAGGTCAGTTTGACTCGCAAAAAGTAAAAATTGTGCGATGATAACAGAGGTATCTTTCCATTCAAGTTAGGGTTAAACCTGAGTCTCATTTCGACTATATGTCCTTTCTAGTCCCACCACAGTTTCTTCATCCGAGGATTCCGTACAGTTTTCCCCACTCAGGTCAGGGGTTAAACCTGAATCTCGCTTTGGCGACACAGTTCGTTGTCCCATCACAGTTTCCTCATCTAAGAATTTTGTATGGTCACCCCTTTCAAGTTAAGGGTGAAGCCTGAACCTCATTCCGCGAGGTACCTTCCATTCAGGTTTAGGTAAAACCTAAGCCTCGTTTCGACGAGGTAATCCTCTCATTCCCATCATGGTCTTTCCCCCACAAAGGAATCCATGCTCTGTATATCCATCTGGGAAAGGATCATACTTGAGTTTCATCTCACAGAGCATTTCTCTTAAAAATGTCCTATCGAGGTCCGCTTATATTTCTTTCCCCATCCAATTATCTTGATCTATCTTCATCCCATCTAGGTTAAGGGCTAAACCTGAATCATTCAAAAGGCCGATCTTGTCTCACCCAAGAGACTTGATCAAAATTCTTATCTTTCACCATTTTGGGGATCATTACCCAAAGTCCCATCACGATTTCCTCATTTCCATCATTCAGTCGTATCATTGTCGAGAATTTCGTCCCCCCAGGACCATTCAGGATAAGGTCTTAAGCCTGAAAAGCCATGCATTCAAAATAAATCTTCCGCACCCAATTCAGATTTGCTGACTAGGTCATTTTTCAAAATTTGGAGTGTTTCTTTGCCACTAAGCTCGGCTTTCAACCGGCTTAGTAGCAAAGGGGGGCATCTGTGAAAACCCCAAAATTTTCAAAATGTTGAAAATATTCCCTTTTTGCCCTTGAACCCATTTTCTGAAGAAATTTTCCTAAAATAACCCTGATTTCTCAGAAAACCCTTCTTTTTATAAACATTTCTCAAAAGTTACAAAAAGGTTTTTAAATCCCTTATTTTTTTAGTTTCATTTTAAAAAATCCAAAAAAAATGGAAAATACAAAGAAAAAGAATATATATATATATATATATATATATATATATATATATATATATATATATATAATAGAAAAGAAACAAAAATCGGTTTTGAAAAACTCTTTTTAAAAAAAATCTTTTAACTAAAACCAGTTTTTTTTTTTGCAAAAAACTTTTTGAAAAGAACCGGCCTTTGAAATTTTTTGATAAAAACCCTTTTTAACAAAAATTTTGTTTTTCTAGGGTGACGGCGCCTCTTCTCTCTCTTTTTCGCAAAACCCTCCCTCCAGAAGTTTCCTCTTCCTCCCTCTCGCTCAAACTCCCCCATGGCCTTTCCTCAACCCTTCATCCCTAACGACCACCCCCCATCCGTTGCTTCCCCTCTTACTCGCTCGATCCACCATTGGATCAACATCCCCCTTCATCTCAACCGTGGATCCACAACGGTATCCCCCTTTTCTAGATCTTTCCTCCATCTGCTATATAAACAACTGCAGGGGACGGCTAGAAAAAGGAAAAACCGACACATACCCTTTGTCTTCTGATATTGGCATCTCCTCCTCTCCCAATCTGAGTTTGGCCACGCCGGCTGAAGGGGATCGGTTAAAGTGAAGAGACGGTAAGCACCCCCCCCCCTTTTATTTCTCTCAGTTATTTTCGATTGTCTTGATTCCTCTTGCTTATCGCCCCATGAAAGCACCCTCGTGGCTCTGAGTTGCTTATAGCAACTTCAGTCCACCCCTGTGCGAAATCAACAGAATATCTCTATTTCGACAATTCTCTTTTTTTTCTTTGTAATTTATGTTTTAAATTTCTTTTGGTTCCCTTCTATTCCTGATATTTTCTTTTCTATAGCTTGTCTAAGATCATCTTCAACATTATCACTTTTTGTATCGTATTTGCTTCTTTTTTTCATATATGTATATGTTTATTGCTGCATTCCACGCATTTTTTTTTGTGGTTCATTGCTTTCGTCTTTCCCTTAATTTTCCCTATTGTCATATAGTGGTTCGATTTAACCCTCTGTCTCTGATTTCACGATGAAGTCTTAACTCTCATTGATTTCACAGTAAAATCCTGAGTCGCATTCACTATGGAAATGTATCGTCCATTCGTTTTTGTCAATTCATCTTATCAGCCAATTTTATTTCACTTTACTTGCTTCGTTTCTCTCATTTCACCATATTACTTCAATTTTCCCTTTTATTTCTCTGTTTGATTTATGTTATATCTCATGAGTGTATTGTATTTCCATTTTATTCTCTGTTGCGATTTTAGCATCATTACCTTACCATATTTTGTTCGATATCCTCTCCATTATTACAATATAGTTTGATTTTCATGATCACTCATAAAGAAGTATTTGGGTAAAATAGCAATTCATTATCTATCTGTTACCTGCATCTCAGTCCATTTTTTTTCTTTCTTTTTGTGAAATCAAACCAATTAAAGGTTATATGAAAGCAGATGATAAACCTGCTGAATTCAGGGCCTTGTATCTGATATTTCCAAGGCTAATAGAGAGCAATGTCGTGTGACTTCTGATCAAAGCATCCTCATTACCATTCTAAAATTCCTTGAGACTTTGGTTGTCTCATTATCATCTGAAATCACAAGATATCATCATCACCCAGGAGCGTTTGTATGCTTCACAGATTCAATAGGTTATCGTTTCCTAATATTCTAGTATCTTCTGCTTTCTACTTACCTGTAGGTTTACTGCATCATTTTTTTTTATTCTGCTAGCTCTCGGACATTACTGGCAGCGTTGGTTACATTCAACATCATTGCATTCCCTAAATATTCTCCTAAAGATACATTAGTTTCATTTTTCTGAAATGATGTGTGTTTAGTTTTGTTTTCAGATGTATTGATTCGTGTGTATATAGCATGTGTTAGATCAACTGTGTCCATTAATACGGCATATATCAGATTGTCACTTCATAACACCACGTTTGCACATTCCACCAAACATATTCCCTGTTACAAATGTGTCATCTGCATACATTTCCTTGATATATATCTTATATTGCACTATGTTTACCCATTAAACCCATCTTCATTGTGTATCCGTCCACTATTTGCCCATCATCTTTTTGACACTTGCATATAGTCTCTGTGTACTTGCATTTTCAGCAAAGATTGTACACTATCACATGTATCATATGTATATTACATAGTATTGCTTAGCATTTATATGTCATTTATGATGTTCACTAAACTGAATCATTTGTTTATTCTGTTGACTATCTGATTCACGTTTTATTACTTTGCTGTAGCTTACTTGGTATGTCATGCTTAATTTACCTGTTTTGCTGTATACCATCAATTTATAAGGCCATTAAGGGACAATGCCGTTTGGAAATTGCCTCTGTTACCCGAATCCTTTTGCAAACCTTTCAGTAGATATTGGCAACAGTTATTGCTGAAGGTTGTGCTTTGGGGTGACCCTGTGAAATCAAAAGGATGCAACTTTCGTGAACATCCTGCTGTCAAGGAAAGATTCACAAGTTCGATGTACCCCGCGGAGTTCAGTTCACCTTAATTTTGTAGTCCCGGGACGACCACCTCAATGATCTGTGGCAGTAGCCGATCCATAATCAATAATTGATGGTCGCATGTTCCGATCCAGAACTGATACGTCTTCAATTTTTTTTTTTACAGGGATAATCACACTGTCATACTCGGCGTCCTCTCATTTATAGACTGCCCAACCGTTGAGTGAGTTTGATCATCAGCATCATCACCTTCCAGTAAGTGGCCACTGTCTGGAATCTCAGTTAGCAGTATATTGATTTAAGCATTATTTATTGAGATTCAAAATAAGTCACTGAGTTCTAGACTAATCAGGGTGTTATCTGCTGAAATTTGAAATGATTCTGAATATCATCGGTCTTGCAAAGTAAATGAACATTAGAGCATCTGAATATAATGTTAAAAGCATCTGAATGTTGCTTGGATATCAGTGGATCACCTTCATCTTTGACAACTGCTTTTCTCACTAATGGTTGCATTATCAAGTTAGTTCAATGCTTAATCTTTGAATGATAGGATGTTGAGTCTGGATCGGATGCTACTCTTTAAATTCACCAAATAATTGCAGTCGCCAGACTGGTTAGATGCTAAACTAGATAACATACTTTGCTTGTCTATGATGGTCGGTGAGTTAACATGTCATTAGTGAACCTGAATTACAGAATGTGTTAACGATGGGGCACCAATATTGACTAAGTAGTCTATGTTTAATAATCATGTTGGGTAGGTGTTAAATCTAACCTCAGCAAGTGCCAATCTTTATTAACAGTCTATGTTAGCATGTTATCAATCTTTGATAGCCTGATGTGTTGGAAATGAAGATCATGAACATTGGCATAGGTGAATAGTGAGGTTTGTAGAATAAATGAATAATAGCAAGTGGAACATTAGAGGTGCGTCAAGTAAGATTATCATAAGTTGGGTGAGTTAAATCAGTGAACATTTGCTTTTGGTCTGATTTTCTTGTTTGTTATGGTTCGAATCAGTGAACCACCAATCCAATAATTTCCAAAGCAAATCCCATCAATTGGTCTACTGCACCCTGCTGGTCTGTTGATGTTGGGGACCTAATGTAGTGTCAATCCCCTTTGTTTTGACCGGTAACCCGGTTCATTCGTAAATTTTGCCACAAAACCCCAAAGTAGCTGAATACTATCATTCTTTCAAAATACAAGTTCAGAGTTTATTAATGAAATGTTACCCAAGTGTCAAACAATATCATTCTGAAAATGATCTCCATTTATAAATTGTAGATAGTTATACATGCATTATTGGTTTCTGTTTTCGTCGCGAAATTTTTCCCCCGTCTTCCCTTCCTTGCGGAAGAGAGAAAGAGGAAACGCTTTCGCGCTTCAAACTTGACCGGATTTTGAAAATTGTTTTTGAAATACTCGCCTCCGTTTTTGAAAATTGCAGGAAAATCCATGGGATGGGGCTCGACCTGTCGGTACGAGGTTCGACCGTTCCTGCCGCCTTTAACAGAGGTAATCGAACCAAGGACCAAAATCGTGCTTGACTTAGTTAAATCATCAAAGTTATGTTCTATCCTAAATGCACAGAGAATTCAGACATGTGCTATGAGATTTTGGAAGATGCAGCTTGGGAAAACATGATGTATGCTTAGAAAACATTTGGAGTTGGAAAGAATCTCTTAGGAAAAAAAAGGTCAATTTCTCAGGAAACTCATGTAAAAAGGGTTTTTGAAAACATGAGAAAGTTTATAAAGATGTGAGAAAATCAGGAATAGTTGAAAATCCTGGGAAAATGGAAGTGGTTCTTGAGAAAAGATGAACCTTTTGAAAAGGGAAACACTTCTTAGGAAAACTTGGACTTTGAGAGTTTTCTTAGGAAAACAATGGAAAATTTATAGGAAAACTCATTGGGGAAGGAAATTCAAAACCTGGGAAGTTGAAATCCTGGGAATTTTACCCTTTTAAAATACTTGGAAATCGATTTTGGATCTTGGAGAAAGATTGGAAAACTCTTTTGAATCTCTTAAGAAAATATCATTTTCCAAGAAAAACTGTGAAAAACTTTATCTTTGGAAAACCGATTTTGAAAAATCCTTAGAATTTCTTGAGAAATCGATTTCTTGAGAATGAAGTTTTCTTGAGAAAATCAATGATTTTATGATGCAAATGACATGAGTGAATGAATGCACTTTGAAAAGATTTTCTAAGAGATTTGTTGGAAAAATATGCATTAAGTCAAGATAAATCCTTCACATATCCTGACTGTGGCCATGAATATGTTCAGAATTTAGTTGATTTGATGCACATGATTTTGAAAACTTTGGAAATATGATGTGCATTTTAAGATAGCCTAAGAGTGTAGGCTCTATGTGACTAGTAGAAAGATGACGGATCTGGGTCTCGTCCATATTCCGACTAGGGCCGTAAATATGGATTCCACCGAGTCCATCAACTCCCTAAGAGTTGGTGCACGTGCCATTCGTGAACATCCATAGTGCTTTTGAAATAAAATGCATGAATCATAGAAACAGGATATTGCATAAATTCAAACTATATGATATGCATCCTAGTCTAAGCAGGAAATTAAATCTCTTATTCCAAAATTTACATTATTACATCACTAAATAAAAGAAATAAAAGAAATTTGCAGACTTCAGCTCCTTCTTTTGAATGTTCCTGCCAAACTTGAAATAGGGTTAGCTCAAATATGTGGGTTTTTCCAAGATTTTCCAATAATATCAGGAAATTATTGGACTTAATTGGATATAAACCCTAATCTTATGCTTCCTTGATATTTGAAATGATGTAAATGCAGGAAATTCAGTAGAAAACAGTTTGAAATTCGGAATTGGGGTCAAAATGACCAAAATACCCCTAATTATAAAGTTATACCTTTAAAATCAGGTTTTTTTTTTAAGGAAAACTTGGTAAAATTGAGATTTTGAAGTTCAAATTGAATCAAATGATGATGAAATGCAGTAAGAGATATGATGACATGCTGCTAGACACATTAAGACTGTAAAATCAGAATTTGGTATTTTGCAATTTATCCAAAATAACGATTTTCGCTTGTTTTTCGCTTGGATCCGGGTCCTACGGGACCCTGTTTTGGTATTATGGATGATCCGAACCTCAAATGGATTCCAAATTGCACCAAATTCGGTATGAAGCATCTAAACACTCTGATAAACAACCTAGAATGCTAAAAATCACGAAATGATATGATTTAAATGCTAAAATTCAAGGAAAGTCCTAAAAATGATGGATTTTGCCTATGGATCCGAACCAAATGCAATGCCTAATATGATAATGCAAGATTTACACCATGGAAACTTCTGATATTTTGCAGACTGCTAAAAGACCCGAAATGGAACATTTTTTGTTTTTATAGCCTCGGGATTTTAGCCATGGTGAGTTCAATAACAAAGATTTAGTTCTGACAGAGGTAAAAATTACACTAATCTGATGAAAATGCTAAAGAAATACAAAACGGCCATGGAAATTTATGAAATTAATCAGAGTTATGAACGACACCTACATGAACAACTTTTATGTTCGTGACTTTGGCATTTGATCAACAGAAACACATATAAAAATATAACTTTTTCTGCCTAAATCAACAGAACAGACAAATGTAGCAAAACAAGGGACTGACGAAAAAAATCCGAAGCAGGGGCCAACACTGTTCTAAAAATTACAGGCTTTCAGATTCAAACAAAGGACATCTCAGACACCACTTTCACTTTTTATAGTTTTGGATTTGGAGCAACACACAAAGAGAAACCATAGCCCTAAGTCGATCCAAGATCTCAGAGGCCCAAATTAGGCTCTGACACGTGTCCCGAACTCTCGAATTTTTGTCAGACATAAAAAAAATCAGAAAAATCTAAAAAACTCATATTACAAACTAGACATTTTCCCGAGTTCATAACATCTTTCGGATCGAAAATCGGATATTCCATGAGGGATATCTCGATTTTATAAGTCGGCAAATGATTTTCAAAACGTATCCCGGGTAACAAAACCCGACTTGCCATTTTGAATGTTTACCGTAGTAAACAAATTCAAATGGCTCCGAATTTTTGGCAAAATTTTAGGGACACCTAAGGGCGCATTCCGTGATTTTTTTGGGTTTTTTAATAAAAAACAAATGCATGAAATGACGTATGGACTGACTGACAAAAACAGAGACTTACTGAAAATAAGCAGAATTGAAATAAAGGCTAAATTAATCCTAATTAATTCATGAAATATGCTAAATGAATGAAATAAAATGCAAATTAAACCTAGCTAACTATATGAATGTTAAAAATCATCAAGGAAGCATAACAAAACATTTTTATATATGTCATTTTATGAGAATAGCTCAATCCATCCCTCGGATGAGCTCTTTCTTCAAACGACTCCCGATTCGGATTATAGCATCACATCAAGGGGAAAAGAAGTGCACCTTGCTTCGGTACGCAGCGTAGGAGCTCTTGAAAGGGGCAGCTATCACGAGCTTCCTTCGTCCTTCGCTCCGAGCTTCGGATGGTCCACAAAAATTGAGCTCTGTTGGAATCGGATTGGCCACGGCACGAACTTTACTCCACCTTCTTCAATGTGCCAAAGGGGGCACGATTTCCAAGTCTCAAAATCAGATGTTAGGAAGGCTAGGTCGGATTTTCCAAGTTCACAAGAGCTAAAAAAAAATGATCTCCTTTAGGCTGGGCGTGAACCCTTGTTTTTATAACTTTTCTGAAAAAAATTTGAAATTCAAACAGGCTCGATCTGAGCCCTCCATGTGGCGCCATCTCAGGGGGTGCCATTTGAGGGGTTTGAAATTCGAATTTGTCTTTTGCAGGGAGCCCTCAGGTGGCGCCACCTCAAAAGGCTATTTTGATTTTTTGAGAAAAATAAAAAATGGAAATTTTGTGGGTGAGACACCTCAGCAGGGGGAATTTGGAATTTTTCAAAAGTTTGCTTGATTCTCTCTGCAGGGAACTCCCAGGAGGCGCCACCTCAGAGGGTGCTCTCTTGGAGTTTGAATTTCAAATTCACTTTTTGTAGGGAGTCTTCAGGTGGCACCACCTCATGGTGGGCTACCTTTATTAAAAGTAAAATAAAAAATAAAAATGGAGCCAAGTGGAGTCCTGGAATGGTGCCACCTCAAAAGGTGTTTGACACATGTCAGAAGGTCAGAGCAGTGGGCTCAGAAGGCACCACCTCAGAGGAATTTGAATTTTGCTTTTTCTGGTGAAAGGAGATCTGGACATGTGGCAGTCCAGGATGGTTCCAAGTGTCAGCCTGCTGGTGTGGCTCTTCAGATGGCGCCACCTCAGAGGAGAATTCGAATTTCAAATGGAGGTTGGCCCTGGAGGAATGGAGGAGGGACATGTGGCGCCACCTCAGGGTGGCTCCTACAATGCCATGTGGCAAGAGGGAGGAAAAAGAGGGCAGTGACATGTGTCTCCTACTTTTCTAAAAAAAATAGGGAGAAGACATGTGTCCTCTACTTTTTCTGAAAAAAGCAGAGAATGACACGTGGCAGAGGGAAGAGAAGGTGGGCCAGGCCATGTGGCGCCATCTCAGACAACCTGGAAAAGGTAGAAGTTCGGGATTTTCGCCACCTATGAGGAGTTTTGAACTTTTGAATTCTAGTTTTTCTGAAGAAAGCAGAATACGACACATGGCGTCTACTTTTTCTGAGAAACTGAGAGATTGCCATGTGTCCTCTGCAGGAGACACTCCAGATGGCGCCACCTCAAAGGAGACAAGCCTACCTTTTTTGTAGGAATTTAGGAGTGACACATGTCTCCTACTTTTCTGAAAAAATAGGGAGAGGACATGTGTCAGGCTACTTTTTTAGAAGGAAGGAGGGGTTGACACATGTCCCCTGCAGGAGACACACTTCAAGTGGCGCCACCTCAGAGGAGACAAACTCCACTTTTTCTAGACAGGACAACCTATGACACTTGGCATCTCCTGGTAGTCTTTGAAATGACACATGGCGCAGGATGGATAGGGTGACATATGGTAGATAAATGGGATGACATGTGGCGGCTTCTGAAGGTAGCCCCACACTGACACGTGGCAGAAGAGGGAAGGTGACATGTGGCACCAACTCTAGGTGAACCCTATGCTGACACATGGCATGTAAATGGGAGGAGAGAGAAAGGACAAGTGGCACCAATCCAGGGGACAAGGCTCCTATATTTTTGGGTTTTTCAAAATTCAAATTTTCAAAAGAAAAGCTTGTGTGACACCACCTCAGTGTGGGTCCCACATTGCTTATTTACTGAAATCAGGATAAAACAACAACTTTTTGGAATTTTCATAAAATCTGGACTAATTGGTAAAACAAGAATTTTTGGAAAGAGTTGGCCCCTGTAGGGCGATTTTGTAAAAGAAAGATATTTGAAATTGTCAAAAAGGGCAAAATCTGAGGTGAAGTGACTGAAATCCATATTGAAAACTATCCAGATGGTTTTCCTGAGGAAATATTTTGAAATTCCGAGTCCTGGGGGTAAAATGGGAAAAATTGATAATTTTGAAGACCCAGGGTTTTGAAATCAATTTTGAAAAGAGTTAAAATTCTAATCTGGATTGAAAATTTTGAAATCAAGAGTTCTGGACCTCGAAATGACATGCTGTGCAGTGCAGTGATTTGAAATGCTCATGCAATGATATGCAATGTCATGTCTTATGAAATGTAATCTTGAATCAAGACTTGGAGATGTTTGACTCCTATCAGGAGTAAAATTTTGAACATCTGAGCTAAAAATAGAGAAATTTTGAGAGTTGCAGATGAAAATTAGACTTTTGCAAGGTCCGAGCTCAGAAAATGACCATTTTGCCCTTCGGCGATTTCAAAAAGGCTGGATGATGATGCTTGGTGAAGATGTCGGGGAGGTGAGTGAAAATTTGGGGTGTTTACAGATGCCCCTCTTTGCTACTAAGCCGGCTCATGGCCGAGCTTAGTGGCAAAGAAAAACACGCCAAATTTGGGCTATATAAAAAAAATGCCCCAGTTAGAAGGATCTGACTGGGTGTGAAGGAATTAGCCCGAGGAAGATGGTAGATATGAAGCGAAGAATGAAGAGGAAAGATTTGCTCTATGAGAGCGAAGTTCAGGTTTATGCCCTTGACCTGGATGGGACAAAAATACCTCGCATGGAATGAAGCTCGGGTTTGAACCCTTGACCTGATTGGGGAATGGAATATCTCATCGAAATGAGACTCAGGTTCGTACCCTTAACCTGATCGGGCGGAAAATGAAGTACCTCTTTGAATGAGGCTCAGGTTTATACCCTTATCCTGATCGGGCGGACAATGGAATACCTCTTTGATTGAGGCTCAGGTTTGTACCCTTATCCTGATCGGGCGGAAAATGAAGTACCTCTTTGAATGAGGCTCAGGTTTGTACCCTTATCCTGATCGGGCGGAAAATGAAGTACCTCTTTGATTGAGGCTCAGGTTTATACCCTTATCCTGATCGGGTGGACAATGGAATACCTCTTTGATTGAGGCTCAGGTTTATACCCATATCCTGATCGGGTGGACAATGGAATACCTCTTTGATTGAGGCTCAGGTTTGTACCCTTATCCTGATCGGGCGGAAAATGAAGTACCTCTTTGATTGAGGCTCAGGTTTATACCCTTATCCTGATCGGGTGGACAATGGAATACCTCTTTGAGTGAGGCTCAGGTTTATACCCTTATCCTGATCGGGCGGACAATGGAATGGAATCCTCGAAGGAAGAGACCATGATGGAACCTTCGGATTTTGCACAGTAAATCCGACAGGGATTTTGCAAAAGGAAGGAAAATGGGGTCCCTAAAGCTTGAAAAGGGATTGGTTTTGGGCGTCTCATTGCTGAGACTAAAATCAGCTTTTGAAATTGCCTTTTGCGAGAAAATAATTGGTGGTTCGACCTCGAACCGAAATGGGACTGTCTATGGTGGGACAGTGGGGACACAGGAAAGTGTGCAATCTGAGAGTTCATGCTCTCAAAGAAGGGAAGGAATCAAGTCCTTAGGAGGGATTTAAAATTGGTGTCAGGATGCATCGAAAGTGGACATCAAGCTCTCACTTCATGTCAGGATAGCTAGAAAATATTGTCAAAATGTTGGAAATTCTGCTGTTGATTCGAAATTTTTGAAAATGTTGCACATTGTTGCAAAGATATTCCTTCTTTTCTACCTAAAGCATTACCTCCAAACAAGGTTCACTTCGTAGAATCGAGACTTGAAATCCAAATTGCTCGCAATTGACCTTCTTCAAGGAAGTTATCAATTTCCTTGATATGAGCAGGAAAGAAAATTTGATATTATGAAAGCAATTGATGAAAGAGTATTGATAATAGAATTTCACAAGATTAAAGAGGATTCTTGATAGATCTGGCAGTTTGATATCCTGAGAGCTCCTCTCATGATAGTCTTTCTGCACTCTTTTGGCTCTTCTTTGAGTTTTTTTTGCTATATTCTCCTTCATTTTGGAGATGCTCTTACTTTTTTTCTCTTTCTTTTTCCTCTCTTTCTCTCTTTTGGGAAGGGTACGTCACAAACTCCTTCATCTTGGAGATGTTTCGATCCTTCTTGGGCGATGGGTTTGGAGATCTTTGGGTGATAGCTGAAATTAAATATCTTTTAGGGATTGTCGAGAGGTTCATCGCATCTGCCTTCATCTTGACAGTGCTTTGGACCTTCCCTGGAAGGATCCGTCACAAACTCCGTCATCTTGGAGATGTTTCGAATCTTCTTTGGCCCCGGGGGTCTACTCGCCTAATTCGCCTTCATCTTGACGACAGGTGAGAGATCCTTTTTGCGGATATTTAATTGCGGCTTAGGTAATTTCGAGGAGACAGGGTTTTGATGAATGCTCTCTTTTTCTAGCGCTCAGGATATTTCCACTGCCTCGTCTTTACAAGAATGGCCTTTAAAGATGCGCCATAACTGCGATCAATATCAATCATCTACGATTTTCAATAACATTGAATCTTCTTTTCTGGCCATATCGAGGACTTATCCTTCATCCTTTTGGTTGGCCAATAGAAAGAATTTGAAGTTTGAATCCCTTTTCGCAAAAGCTTCGCTCTTTTGGAAGTAATGCTGAAGGTAAACTGATTAGTGCAATAAAGATTCTGAAATCAACAATTGATTGACAAATTTGACAAAATTTTCTTGAAATCCTTGGTGAAAGTGAGTATTTGAAATCCGGCTCGACACATCCGTGACGAAAATTCTCCTCTCTTTTTCCCCAAAAAGAGAGACTCAGGCTTAGCCCTTACCTGAATGGGAATTGGGAAATACTCCTCTCTTCCCTGAAGAGGAGGTGTTTGCAAAACGAACTTTTGAAGAGAAATTAAGCTTTCGTCAAAGCTCCCTAATATTAGGCTTCTCTTATGGAAAGGGGGCCGATAATAGTGAGGTCTGAAAATTGGGTCATGAAAGGAACGAGTCCATCACACTCTCCCTGCAAAGAGGGTCTTTCATGACGAAAATGGCCTAGTATGAAATTGGGGGGGGGGGTCACAAGAAAAGCGAGTCTCCGTCGAGCCTCTCCCTTAAAAAGGGTTCCTCGTGTGAAATTGGAAATTGTTTTGCAAACGGTTCACAAAGACGCGAGTCCCTTCAAACTCTCCCTAAAAAGGGGCTAAGTGAACGAATTGGATAGCATGCGAAAAGAACGAGCTCCCTCGAACTCTCCCTAAAAAGGGTCTCTCGCAAGAGAAAATGATTGAAATTGGATATTGAGATTGATTGACCCAAAGGTCGAAATTGAAAATTGGAAAATTGGTTGCTGGAAATTGAATGACTCGAAGGTCGAAATTGGATGACCTGATGGTCGAAATTGAGAATTGATTTGACCAAAAAGGTCAAAATTGAGAATTGGTTGACCGAATGGTCAAAATTGTGTGACCCGAAGGTCGAAATTGAGAATTGATTTGACCAAAAGGTCGAAATTTGGAAATTGATTGACCCGAAGGTCGAAATTGTGTGACCCAAAGGTCGAAATTGAGAATTGATTGACCTAAAGGTCGAAATTGTGTGACCCGAAGGTCGAAATTGAGAATTGATTTGACCAAAAGGTCGAAATTTGGAAATTGGAAATTGAGATTGAGAATTGGAAATTGGGTGACCCAGAGGTCGAAATTGGAGAATTGCCTGATTTAAAGATTTAAATTGGAATTTGGAGGTCAAAATGTCAAATTTGAGCAATCGACAGACCCTGAGGATCAAAATGACTTGTATCAACAAGGGAGAATGATGAGTTCGAGTCAGAGCTCGAATAAAATATAGAGATCACGAGTCAGAACCCGGATCAACAGAAGAAAATGAAGTGCTCGAGTCAAGGCTCGAGTAACTAAAGAGATCTCGAGTCGGAACCCGGATCAACAAAAGAAAATGAAGAGCTCGAGTCAGGGCTCGAGTAAGGTAATGAGATCACGAGTCGGAACCCGGATCAACAAAAGACAATGGAGAGCTCGCATCTGAGCTCAAAGTATAGAGATCTCGAGTCGGAATCCGAATCAACAAAAGAAAAAATGAAGAGCTCAAGTCAGGGCTCGAGTAAGGTAATGAGATCACGAGTCGGAACCCGGATCAACAAAAGAACATGATTTGAATAAAAAACCCGAGTCGGAACTCGGTTTTCTGAAAAATTGGGATTTTGAAAATGTGCCAGTTTGAGTACTGGATTTTGAAATAATACCAGTTCGAGCGCTGGGTTTTGGTTCAGTATTGGTGATGACCTTTCGATTTTGAATTATTTAGAAATCGTGATGAGATCGTTTGTTGAAATCCCAATACTGACCAGATGGTTGTTAATGTGGTTGAATGCAAATGAATGTGAATTGATGCTTATGAATGCATACGTGCATGAAATGAGGAATTTGTTTATCCTGCTTGCATATAGAACAAAATTTTAAAATGCCCCAGTGTAACTGGGAAAGAAAGTTGGATCATTATTTGAAGGAAACAGGAAGGATTACAAGAGAAGGATAAATGTTTCAAGTATAAAACTTTTTCAAGTGTCGAGCATTAATAGGATCTGGCAATTCTACCCCATCAGCATTGATGAGCCGATATGAGTTGCGGGGTAATGCTTCTTTGACAACATAGGGACCTTCCCAATTTGGCGACCATTTGCCGTTGGGACGATGCTTGAGATAAGCTGTGGATCGAAGTACTAAATCATTGACTTTGAATCTTCTTTCGATGATAGACTTCGCATATTGCCTGGCTACTCTCTGGCGATAGGATTGAGCATGCTCTGCTGCTTTCAGCCTTCTCTCGTCGAGTAAGTCTAGCTGCACTAGTCGCTGCTGCTGGTATTGATCAAGAGGTAATTGCAGAAGTGAAGCAAATTTCAAAGCGGGCTTCTGAACATGTAGCGGCAATACTACTTCAGTTCCATAGACCAGTTCTGATGGAGTAGCATTCGTTGGAGTTCGAATAGTGGTCCGGTAGGCCCATAGTGCATCGTGGATCTTCTCATGCCAGTCACGGCCTGTTTCCACAGTTCGCTCCAGGATACGAATTAAAATCTTGTTGGTGGCCTCTGCCTGACCATTCCCTTGAGGATAATATGGAGCGGAAAAATGGTGATAGATCTTGAATTTTGAGCAGAATGTCTTCATCTTTTCATTCTTGAAATGACTGCCGTTGTCTGACACAATGTCATGTGGGATGTCAAAACGGCAAAGGATGTTCTTGTGAATAAAAGAGACCACATGTCGGCCTTCTACTGTGCGGAGAGTGATAGCTTCTACCCACTTGGTGAAATATTCTGTTGCGGCAAGGAAATATTTGTGGCCATTTGAAGCTGAAGGAGTGATGGGACCTACGACATCGAAGGCCCACATGGAGAACGGCCATAGAGAAACAACAGACTGTAAATAAGTTGCTGGAGCATGGATGGAAGGTGCATGTATCTGACACTGCACACACTTCTTCACATAATGATAACAGTCTTGTTGCATAGTCTTCCAATAGTACCCTGCTCTTATGATTTGCTTGACAAGGGTTTGGTAGCCAACGTGACCACCACAGATGCCTTCGTGTGCTTCTCGCACGACTTCTTTGGCTTCGTCTTCATCTAAACATCTGGAATACTCTGAACTGAATCCACGATGATAGAGGACATTGGCCAAAATGAAGTATCGAGTAGACATACGCTGGATTGCTCGCTGCTCTTTCTTTGAGAGTTCTGGAGGAAATTCGCCAGTTTCTATGAAAGTTTTGATGTTGTAATACCAAGGCTTCTTCTTTTGTTCAGTCTGGTTTACCTGTTCCGCTGGAATGAAGGCAGGTTGGTCAAGTCTGCCAATTTCAAAAGAGCGACAAGATTCTCCATTCTTGAATGCCATAATGGAGCCTAAACTGGCTAGGCTATCGGCCACTTGATTAAAATCTCTCTTGATATGGAAGAGCTGGAATTCTTCAAACTTGCTGATAAGAGCTGAAACAATTTTCTGATAGGGAAATAGCTTCTGATCTTTGACCTGCCATTCGGCTCGAACTTGATTAACAACGAGTAATGAGTCACCGTAGGCATGTACTCTCTTAACATTGAAGTCTAGTAGAATCTTTAGACCTTGAATCAGGGCTTCATATTCAGCCATGTTGTGGGTACATTGAAAATCTAACTTGAGGGAAAATGGAATCATCTCCTTCTCAGGAGTGATTAATAGGATTCCGATGCCTATTCCAGCCATATTCTTGGAACCGTCGAAAAACAAATTCCAGATCGGGTATCGCTGGATGTTGCATATTTGCTCATCAGGGAAGTCATCTTCGACTTTCACTTCTTCGGCCAAAGGAAAATCCGCCAATTGATCTGCAATTGCTTGGCCTTTGATTGATTGCTGCGAGACATATTCTAGGTCATACTGCATCAGTAAGACTTGCCATTTTGCGACTCGTCCGCTGAGGAAAGGCTGCTCTAAAATATACTTGAGAGGATTGAGTTTAGACAAGATTTTGACTTCAGATGCTAGCAGGTAGTGTCTTAGCTTCTGACACATCCATACCAGAGCTAGGCAGGTCTTCTCTATTTGAGAGTATCTCTTTTCATAATCTATGAAAGTCTTACTCACGTAATAAATGGCGTGTTCTATCAGGCTGCCTTCTTTGTATTGTGCCAAGAATCCGCCACATGCGACTTGATTGACTGAGATGTATAACAGAAGAGGTTTTCCCAATTCTGGCGGCTTCAGGATGGGAGGATTAAGAAGATACTTCTTGATTCGATCGAACGATTGCTGGCATTCTGGTCCCCATTCGAACTTCACTCCTTTTCTGAGTAAGTGGTTGAAGGGCTCACATCTCATCGCCAAATTGGAAATGAATCGCTGGATTGACTGCATACGTCCTTGAAGGCTACGTAGTTCTTTGAGATTCTTTGGGGGTGGCATATCAATGATAGCCTTGGCTTTGGCTGGGTCAACTTCAATTCCCTTTTTGCTTACCAGAAAACCCAACAGTTTGCCTGATTCGACTCCAAAGACACATTTTTGCGGGTTAAGCCGTAACTTATAAAGGATGAGCCGCTTAAAGACTTGATCAAGCGCTTCGAGGTGATCCTCTCCCTCTTCAGATTTCACGAGAATATCATCAACATACGCATCCATGATTTTGCGCATCTGATCGTGAAAGATGACAGCCATTGCCCGTTGATACGTTGCTCCAGCATTCTTGAGCCCAAAAGGCATAACCGTATAGCAAAAAGTGCCCCAAGGCGTAGTAAAGGAAGTTTTTGATTGGTCGCGAGCGGCCAACTTAATCTGATTGTAGCCGGAATATCCATCCATGAAAGAGAACATGGTATGTCCTGCCGTGCTATCGACTAGAAGATCGATGCTTGGAAGTGGATAGTCATCCTTCGGAGTTGCCTTGTTGAGGTCTCTGAAGTCTATGCAGATCCTTACTTTGCCACTTTTCTTTGGGACGACGACGATATTGGCTAACCAATCTGGGTAGTCAATAGCTCGAATAAATCCTGCTCTGAGCAAATCTTCAAGTCCTTCTTTGACTTGTTGTTCTATTCTGAGATCCATTTTTCTTAGCTTTTGCTTGACTGGCTTAGCATCCGGCTTTAAGACAAGACGGTGTTCGACTAATTTGGGGTCTAAGCCTGGCATGTCTTCATATGTCCATGCGAATACTTCTTCATGCCGCTTGAGAAAATCTGTAAGCCTTTTCTTTTCTTTCGGACTCAGACTGGTTCCGATCCGGAGAATTTTTGGATCTTCCTCTGAACCGATATTGACACCTTCAGTTGGATCTTATACTAGAGGAGATGGTTCATCTTGCTTCTGAACTACGGCGAAATCCGGTAATTCTTGAAGAGACTGATCGTATTCTGCACGATCATCAGACTGCTTTGCACTCTTATCATTTCTGGTGCTTGCCTTGATTCTGTGAATTGCTGTCGACTTCTGAAGGGCCTTGGGATTGAGAACGAGCTTCTTGATTGTCCGAGAAGTCATTCTAAAATTTTGGAGAAGAAATATGGTTCAGACAAATCGGCCTATAGTAAGACAAGCAATCATTTGAAGAGAATCATGCATAAAATAGCATTGAATTATTAAATGATGAGATAGACAGAAAGGGAGTAGATGGCATCCGGATAGACAAAGAAACTGGGAATTTTATTGATTGAATTGATTAATGACATTGGTGAAATGAGACATTTATTTGGAAAAGAATAGAAAGAAAATAACAAATGGTCTTCATTGTGCCCCTTTGACAAAAACAGTCTTCCTTGATGAGCTTCTTCCGGAGAACCCCAATCCTGCCCTGTGGGGACGATGTTTCTGGATCATTGGCTCGATGCGGCCATCTTCGTTCTTGCCGAGTCCCTTGAAGGGTTGATAGCCATGCTTCAGGAGTAAATCAAATCCCTTTTTTGACTTCATGAATTGTGGAAACAATGGATGATCCTTAATTGCGCTGTAGTCGATTCGACCTCCAACCTTGAAGAATTGAGGACCTTTCCATCATGTCGTGGCTACTGTGTGCAGAGATGGCTCTGATGGTGCCTGAAGTATTTCTCGATTCTCCCCGAGATTGATCTCTTCACTTTCCCTGATGCTGGGAATATCTGCATTGAATGATGGCCGAGGAATCATGGGTTGCGGGAGCCTTTCTTTTGGGTCTTCTCCCAGTATTGTGGTAATCATTCCACCTTTTGACCACTTTACACATTGATGGAGGGTAGAAGGCACTGCACTAGCGTTGTGAATCCATGTCCTTCCGAGCAGCAAGTTGTAGGTTGGTGGTACGTTAACCATATGGAAAAACACTGAATGCACTGAATAATTAATGAACACCTCTAGGAATATCTTGCCCTTGGCCGTTTGACCATGATTGTCAAACCCATAGATAGTGATGGGATCCAGAATATATTCTTCATCCTTGATCCCTAACGCTTTTGCGGTCATTTCGGGACATATGTTGAGGCTACTACCTCCATCGACCAGCACATGGGGAACCGTCATTCCTCTGACTCGAACGACAATGTAAAGAGCATTATTATGAAAGGAATGAGGCTTTGGAAGGTCCTCATCTGAGAAGGTGATTGGCGCATTGGTCATGGCAGAGTTCACAATCTGTGCCATGTCTTCTGGAGTGGTACTGGGCTTAACTTTGATTTTTCTGAGCAGATCATCCAGTACTTGCTGGTGCTTGCTAGAATTCTTGGCCAAGTCAAGGATGGAGACATTGGATAGAGCAGTCAGAGGCTTCTGACTTGACCTTTCTGGCCTAGGTTTAACAATTTGCTTGAAGAAGTCAGGAGTTCCTTTTGATTTGGGAACTGACTTCACCGGTGCTTCCGCAACTTTCATTTTGTCGAATGTTGAAATTAAGTCCATCTTCTTGGAATCTGGAGCTGCTTGTCGTAGCACCGTCACCTGATGCTGAACTCAGAGATCTTGCGCAGAACATGGCTTGATATGCTCATGCGGTAGAAATGGTTGTGCAGACACTACTGCTGTGGTGTGTGAAGGGAAGGGGTGATTGAGAATGTTCATTTTCTCTTCTTCTTCTCCTTCCACTAGAAGATTTTTTTCAATGAGGTCTTGTATGATGTTTTTTAGAACAAAGCAGTTCTCGGTGTTGTGCCCCACTGTCCTGTGGAACTTGCAGAACTGATCTTTCCATTTTCCCATGGGCACAGGGGGATCGGCCAATCTGGGCAATTTGACCATCTCTTTCGATAGCATGTACTCGAGCACATCCTCGAGTGATTGGTCAAGGGGAGTAAACTTTCTGTCGTAACTCCATCCTTCATGTTTGGTCTTCTCACGCAGTTTTGGCCCTTGATCCTGCTGAGGAGGCTTGCTGTACTGAGGAGCAGGCTTTGCTTTCTGGTCCTTGTTGTTTGAACTGTCGGTGTCATAGCAGTAATCTTTCTTCTGCCCTTTGTATCGTTTTCGGCCTTTGTTGTTGTTGTTAGCAGAATAAGTGAAGTGAGCTTTCTTCTTCTGCTCACCATGGGAGTTGTTTTTGGAAAAGGTGAAGCCTTCATAGACTCCATTTTCCACACTTAGTTCGAGACATTCAGCTCGTTCAGTCAGCTCAATGAAGGTCCTGGACGGCGCTGTGGAGATTAATCCTCTTAACGGCTGCGAGAAATTGTTGAGGATTAGGGACAATGCATGCCTTTCCGAGATAGGATCTCTCATCTTATTACAGGCTGATCTCCATCTGTGAATGAAGTCCCGTGCTTTTTCATTCTCATTCTGCCTTAAATTGCAGAGATGACTCAGTGTAGGCAGCGCTTCTGTGTTGAAAAAGAAGCGTTCAATAAAGAGATTTACAACTTTATCGAACTCCTTGAGCTCGATGGGGTTGATATGCTCAGCATACCACTTGGCTGCAACTCCTTCCAAGCTGCGGGGGAAGCATAGAAACAATGCTCGGTTATCCCTCTTAAACCGAGAGCATTCAGCAAAGAAAGTGGCAAGGTGCGCTTTTGGGTCGCCAGAACCATCGAATTTGATGAATTTTCGGGGGAGATTCTCCAGATCATCATCCCCTTCTAAGCCATCATAGAAGTCCTCACTGGTGAAGACTTTCTTTCCCTTGTCGCGGGCTTGGAGATCCTTGACAACTCGGGCCATTTCTTTAAACTGCGCTTGCAAAGGCTCTTTTTTATCTCTGCTTTTTGATCTGCGGCTTTTACTTTGGCCACGCTTCTGAAATGCCGGAGGCACCTCATATTCTTCATCTGTGTTTTCAGTGGAATCTGATTCATCTAAAATCTCTTCTGGTTGGATCTGTTTCTTGGGAGCCTTCTTACCCCTGCGACCATGGAACCTTTCTCTGAATGGATTTCTTTCTGAGCTGGTCCCGGGCTGCTCATTCATCATTTTGTTCATCATTTTTCTGAACATGGCATACATTTGAGGGTCTATGCCATCGTCTTCTTGCTGCTACTCTCGACTCTTCTCAGATCGAGGAGAACTCATCTCTTCTTCCGAGGCTGACGAGTATTGGGATGTCGTGGTTCTTTTGCCTGATCTTGTCTCAACCATCAAATGGTATGGATGCTCTCTGCAGGGCAAAAGACCTGATTAGATTATGAGGGAATTAGCTTTTGGAAGAAATATTTGTTGAAAATATGGTAGACAATTTGGAAAAGATGTCCCATTACTAGGGACTGAGTCGTCGTGGGAATCACGACAATTGTGTTGTCATTCCTTCTGCAAAAGAAATAAACAACGAAAATATGCCTTGTTACCTAGGCGAGGTCGTCGAACCACAAGAGAAAGAAAATTTTATTGAAATGGGGAAAACATGACTTTATTGATCTTGACAAAGAGGTGGGGGACAAACAATTTGCCACCATTCACGATAGTCGGCAGACACTCTAGGACCTGGAAAGATTTTGAGAGAGACAAAGGAATCCCAGCCGTAGCGGGCAGAATGATATGCCCCGGACCATTGTGCGGAAGTGAGATCAAACTCTGCCATAACTCCTGATAACAAGCAGGCTTCAACATACTGCTGCCTTTGAGAGAATTGCCGAACACATCTCTCTGGTTGGTAGTAAGTGCAGAAGAATGGTCCTAGCAACTTGAACCGCTTGCCATAAGCGTAGGTATATCTGGGAGGAGATATTTGCCGATCAAAATAGTCCCAAACAACGTCATCCTCTTGAATGTTGTTGATCATAGACCGGTACTGCGCCACTGGAAGGAGTTCTTGACCATTGTATCTAAAAGAGCTTGCTCGGGCTGGAACATGCTGGAAAAACCAGGACTGAAGTGCGTAGATGCATCCTTCAACTAAAATGGATTCTCCAAGTGAGAATCGGGTCAGACCTCGATAAAGGAAGGCGAGCGCTGCCATGGCTATGGAGAGGCGATTGGTTTGCCGACTTCCCCATCTTCTCATAAGTTGGATTATTCTGATGTCCATGTAGTTTTGTCCATCTGGGAAGAGGGATAATCCTACAGTGCACAGAACCATTGCATTCTGAATCCTTTCTTTGGCTGTTCTTGAAAGCGAGCTGACTTCGACGAAGGTCCCGTACTGGCGGTATAACTCAAGTAGGTCAACATATTCATTTCCTTCTAACTGGATTAGGGGCCAAGATCGGCAGCCTGTCATACGAGCTAAGGAGTCTCGGGGGTCCAAACCCTTGACATTAATAAGGAATTGATGCTCTAATGGGTCTCCTGGTTGACCGGCTGGTTCTGGTAACCCCATGATTTCTGAAAATTCATCCATTAAAACGGTCATCTCTCCCCATAGGAACCAGAAGGTACACGTCCGAGGATTCCATCGCTCCGCCATTGCATGGATCAGGTTGCCATTGATGGTCTGCTTTATGACTGTTGATGCCAGCTCTAATCCGCACTCACTCAAATGGTCCGGGAACATTCGGGAAAAGCTCTTTAGCCAGGAGTAATACCACCGGGGAATGAAAGTTCCGGTGCTAAGGGCTCGATGTTCAGGATGACCTTGTCGCACCTCGAAGGAGATGTGACCTTCAGGAAAGATAGGATCGATTTGACTGGATGCCATCGAACTGAAAACAGAGAAAGACTCAGAATGAGACTTAAGAAAATATGAGAAATTTTGAAAAATTTTGCAGGCAGGATAAAAATGCAGCTAGAAATTCGAGATCCAGTAGAAAAGGTAGAATGGAAAATCGCCTGGAGTTTTGAAAGAAATTGGATATTTGAGGAAATCATCCAGGGTTTAAGAAAACATCTTGTGGGAAAATAAAGATGTTTTGAAAAAGGCCTAAGAAGTTGGAAAACATTGGGAAATATAAAAAATTAAGGAAATCATACACATACAATCACATCCTGCATAAACATTCATGCACATTCAGCACTCCCTAAAAGGCTGACTCTAGATGCATCCATTTGAAAACAGCTGTAGGACCTTAATCCTAACTCTAGGTTCAGATCATCTTTGTCCAATCCAGTTATGCCAATATAGCCGAATCGAAATCCGAGGTACGTGGCATATAATTTTAACTCCGGTTCTAAGGTAAGGTTTTCCAACATCCTTGAGCGCCTACCGATATACTTCGGACTGTGGCCCGCGGTACGTGGTAGGGGGGTGTTAACCCAAATAGTTGGCCCAGTTGTGGGGCTCTATCCCGAACTATGGTTCTGGAAGAGAGCCCAGCAACGTGAAGATCGGGTAATGGTAGGTAATGGAGATTTTGAAAAATGATCACATGCAAGAAATAGAGGGCTCTAAATCCTAGAGAGATAGCTTTTGAAAATCTTTGAAGAAACATACATTGTTTGCATTCAGATCCTAAATTGAGGAGAGTTGTATTTAGACCTAAGTCTATGTGAGCATGAAAATTTCTCCTCAATATGGTCCTACCAAACCATGCCTAGTCTATATGCAATCAATGTCAGCTAGGTCAGAATCTAGGCTCCTAGGTTCGCATGATATCAAAATAAAAGAGCTGACATTTTGTGAACATAATTTTGATAATTGAACTAAGTCAAGCACTACTTTGACCAGACGAGGACAGGTCCCCATCACGGTCGCCAAACCTGTTTTCGTCGCGAAATTTTTCCCCCGTCTTCCCTTCCTTGCGGAAGAGAGAGAGAAAGAAACGCTTTCGCGCTTCAAACTTGACCGGATTTTGAAAATTGTTTTTGAAATACTCGCCTCCGTTTTTGAAAATTGCGGGAAAATCCATGGGATGGGGCTCGACCTGTCGGTACGAGGTTCGACCGTTCCTGCCGCCTTTAACAGGGGTAATCGAACCAAGGACCAAAATCGTGCTTGACTTAGTTAAATCATCAAAGTTATGTTCTATCCTAAATGCACAGAGAATTCAGGCATGTGCTATGAGATTTTGGAAGATGCAGCTTGGGAAAACATGATGTATGCTTAGAAAACATTTGGAGTTGGAAAGAATCTCTCAGAAAAAAAAAGGTCAATTTCTCAGGAAACTCATGTAAAAAGGGTTTTTGAAAACATGAGAAAGTTTATAAAGATGTGAGAAAATCATGAATAGTTGAAAATCCTGGGAAAATGGAAGTGGTTCTTGAGAAAAGATGAACCTTTTGAAAAGGGAAACACTTCTTAGGAAAACTTGGACTTTGAGAGTTTTCTTAGGAAAATAATGGAAAATTTATAGGAAAACTCATTGGGGAAGGAAATTCAAAACCTGGGAAGATGAAATCCTGGGAATTTTACCCTTTTGAAATACTTGGAAATCGATTTTGGATCTTGGAGAAAGATTGGAAAACTCTTTTGAATCTCTTAAGAAAATATCATTTTCCAAGGAAAACTGTGAAAAACTTTGTCTTTGGAAAACCGATTTTGAAAAATCCTTAGAATTTCTTGAGAAATCGATTTCTTGAGAATGAAGTTTTCTTGAGAAAATCTTGAGAAAATCAATGATTTTATGATGCAAATGACATGAGTGAATGAATGCACTTTGAAAAGATTTTCTAAGAGATTTGTTGGAAAAATATGCATTAAGTCAAGATAAATCCTTCACATATCCTGACTGTGGCCATGAATATGTTCAGAATTTAGTTGATTTGATGCACATGATTTTGAAAACTTTGGAAATATGATGTGCATTTTAAGATAGCCTAAGAGTGTAGGCTCTATGTGACTAGTAGAAAGATGACGGATCTGGGTCTCGTCCATATTCTGACTAGGGCCGTAAATATGGATTCCACCGAGTCCATCAACTCCCTAAGAGTTGGTGCACGTGCCATTCGTGAACATCCATAGTGCTTTTGAAATAAAATGCATGAATCATAGAAACATGATATTGCATAAATTCAAACTATATGATATGCATCCTAGTCTAAGCAGGAAATTAAATCTCTTATTCCAAAATTTACATTATTACATCACTAAATAAAGGAAATAAAAGAAATTTGCAGACTTCAGCTCCTTCTTTTGAATGTTCCTGCCAAACTTGAAATAGGGTTAGCTCAAATATGTGGGTTTTTCCAAGATTTTCCAATAATATCAGGAAATTATTGGACTTAATTGGATATAAACCCTAATCTTATGCTTCCTTGATATTTGAAATGATGTAAATGCAGGAAATTCAGTAGAAAATAGTTTGAAATTCGGAATTGGGGTCAAAATGACCAAAATACCCCTAATTATAAAGTTATACCTTTAAAATCAGGTTTTTTTTTGAAGGAAAACTTGGTAAAATTGAGATTTTGAAGTTCAAATTGAATCAAATGATGATGAAATGCAGTAAGAGATATGATGACATGCTGCTAGACACATTAAGACTGTAAAATCAGAATTTGGTATTTTGCAATTTATCCAAAATAACGATTTTCGCTTGTTTTTCGCTTGGATCCGGGTCCTACGGGACCCTGTTTTGGTATTATGGATGATCCGAACCTCAAATGGATTCCAAATTGCACCAAATTCGGTATGAAGCATCTAAACACTCTGATAAACAACCTAGAATGCTAAAAATCACGAAATGATATGATTTAAATGCTAAAATTCAAGGAAAGTCCTAAAAATGATGGATTTTGCCTATGGATCCGAACCAAATGCAATGCCTAATATGATAATGCAAGATTTACACCATGGAAACTTCTGATATTTTGCAGACTGCTAAAAGACCCGAAATGGAACATTTTTTGTTTTTATAGCCTCGGGATTTTAGCCATGGTGAGTTCAATAACAAAGATTTAGTTCTGACAGAGGTAAAAATTACACTAATCTGATGAAAATGCTAAAGAAATACAAAACGGCCATGGAAATTTATGAAATTAATCAGAGTTATGAACGACACCTACATGAACAACTTTTATGTTCGTGACTTTGGCATTTGATCAACAGAAACACATATAAAAATATAACTTTTTCTGCCTAAATCAACAGAACAGACAAATGTAGCAAAACAAGGGACTGACGAAAAAAATCCGAAGCAGGGGCCAACACTGTTCTAAAAATTACAGGCTTTCAGATTCAAACAAAGGACATCTCAGACACCACTTTCACTTTTTATAGTTTTGGATTTGGAGCAACACACAAAGAGAAACCATAGCCCTAAGTCGATCCAAGATCTCAGAGGCCCAAATTAGGCTCTGACACGTGTCCCGAACTCTCGAATTTTTGTCAGACATAAAAAAAATCAGAAAAATCTAAAAAACTCATATTACAAACTAGACATTTTCCCGAGTTCATAACATCTTTCGGATCGAAAATCGGATATTCCATGAGGGATATCTCGATTTTATAAGTCGGCAAATGATTTTCAAAACGTATCCCGGGTAACAAAACCCGACTTGCCATTTTGAATGTTTACCGTAGTAAACAAATTCAAATGGCTCCGAATTTTTGGCAAAATTTTAGGGACACCTAAGGGCGCATTCCGTGATTTTTTTGGGTTTTTTAATAAAAAACAAATGCATGAAATGACGTATGGACTGACTGACAAAAACAGAGACTTACTGAAAATAAGCAGAATTGAAATAAAGGCTAAATTAATCCTAATTAATTCATGAAATATGCTAAATGAATGAAATAAAATGCAAATTAAACCTAGCTAACTATATGAATGTTAAAAATCATCAAGGAAGCATAACAAAACATTTTTATATATGTTGTTTTATGAGAATAGCTCAATCCATCCCTCGGATGAGCTCTTTCTTCAAACGACTCCCGATTCGGATTATAGCATCACATCAAGGGGAAAAAAAGTGCACCTTGCTTCGGTACGCAGCGTAGGAGCTCTTGAAAGGGGCAACTATCACGAGCTTCCTTCGTCCTTCACTCCGAGCTTCGGATGGTCCACCAAAATCGAGCTCTGTTGGAATCGGATTGGCCACGGCACGAACTTTACTCCACCTTCTTCAATGCGCCAAAGGGGGCACGATTTCCAAGGTTCAAAATCAGATGTTAGGAAGGCTAGGTCGGATTTTCCAAGTTCACAAGAGCTAAAAAAAATGATCTCCTTTAGGCTGGGCGTGAACCCTTGTTTTTATAACTTTTCTGAAAAAATTTTGAAATTCAAACAGGCTCGATCTTAGCCCTCCATGTGGCGCCATCTCAGGGGGTGCCATTTGAGGGGTTTGAAATTCAAATTTGTCTTTTGCAGGGAGCCCTCAGGTGGCGCCACCTCAAAAGGCTATTTTGACTTTTTGAGAAAAATAAAAAATGGAAATTTTGTGGGTGAGACACCTCAGCAGGGGGAATTTGGAATTTTTTAAAAGTTTGCTTGATTCTCTCTGCAGGGAACTCCCAGGAGGCGCCACCTCAGAGGGTGCTCTCTTGGAGTTTGAATTTCAAATTCACTTTTTGTAGGGAGTCTTCAGGTGGCGCCACCTCATGGTGGGCTACCTTTATTAAAAGTAAAATAAAAAATAAAAATGGAGCCAAGTGGAGTCCTGGAATGGTGCCACCTCAAAAGGTGTTTGACACATGTCAGAAGGTCAGAGCAGTGGGCTCAGAAGGCGCCACCTCAGAGGAATTTGAATTTTGCTTTTTCTGGTGAAAGGAGATCTGGACATGTGGCAGTCCAGGATGGTTCCAAGTGTCAGCCTGCTGGTGTGGCTCTTCAGATGGCGCCACCTCAGAGGAGAATTCGAATTTCAAATGGAGGTTGGCCCTGGAGGAATGGAGGAGGGACATGTGGCGCCACCTCAGGGTGGCTCCTACAATGCCATGTGGCAAGAGGGAGGAAAAAGAGGGCAGTGACATGTGTCTCCTACTTTTCTGAAAAAAATAGGGAGAAGACATGTGTCCTCTACTTTTTCTGAAAGAAGCAAAGAATGACACGTGGCAGAAGGAAGAGAAGGTGGGCCAGGCCATGTGGCGCCATCTCAGACAACCTGGAAAAGGTAGAAGTTCAGGATTTTCGCCACCTATGAGGAGTTTTGAACTTTTGAATTCTAGTTTTTCTGAAGAAAGCAGAAAACGACACATGGCGTCTACTTTTTCTGAGAAACTGAGAGATTGCCATGTGTCCTCTGCAGGAGACACTCCAGATGGCGCCACCTCAAAGGAGACAAGCCTACCTTTTTTGTAGGAATTTAGGAGTGACACATGTCTCCTACTTTTCTGAAAAAATAGGGAGAGGACATGTGTCAGGCTACTTTTTTAGAAGGAAGGAGGGGTTGACACATGTCCCCTGCAGGAGACACACTTCAAGTGGCGCCACCTCAGAGGAGACAAACTCCACTTTTTCTAGACAGGACAACCTATGACACTTGGCATCTCTTGGTAGTCTTTGAAATGACACATGGCGCAGGATGGATAGGGTGACATATGGTAGATAAATGGGATGACATGTGGCGGCTTCTGAAGGTAGCCCCACACTGACACGTGGCAGAAGAGGGAAGGTGACATGTGGCACCAACTCTAGGTGAACCCTATGCTGACACATGGCATGTAAATGGGAGGAGAGAGAAAGGACAAGTGACACCAATCCAGGGGACAAGGCTCCTATATTTTTGGGTTTTTCAAAATTCAAATTTTCAAAAGAAAAGCTTGTGTGACACCACCTCAGTGTGGGTCCCACATTGCTTATTTACTGAAATCAGGATAAAACAACAACTTTTTGGAATTTTCATAAAATCTGGACTAATTGGTAAAACAAGAATTTTTGGAAAGAGTTGGCCCCTGTAGGGCGATTTTGTAAAAGAAAGATATTTGAAATTGTCAAAAAGGGCAAAATCTGAGGTGAAGTGACTGAAATCCATATTGAAAACTATCCAGATGGTTTTCCTGAGGAAATATTTTGAAATTCAGAGTCCTGGGGGTAAAATGGGAAAAATTGATAATTTTGAAGACCCAGGGTTTTGAAATCAATTTTGAAAAGAGTTGAAATTCTAATCTGGATTGAAAATTTTGAAATCAAGAGTTCTGGACCTCGAAATGACATGATGTGCAGTGCAGTGATTTGAAATGCTCATGCAATGATATGCAATGTCATGTCTTATGAAATGTAATCTTGAATCAAGACTTGGAGATGTCTGTCTCCTGTCAGGAGTAAAATTTTGAACATCTGAGCTAAAAATAGAGAAATTTTGAGAGTTGCAGATGAAAATTAGACTTTTGCAAGGTCCGAGCTCAGAAAATGACCATTTTGCCCTTCGGCGATTTCAAAAAGGCTGGATGATGATGCTTGGTGAAGATGTCGGGGAGGTGAGTGAAAATTTGGGGTGTTTACAGTTTCTTGTCTAAAGTTTAAGATAATTCACATACATCTCCAATATGCATTCCCATATATGCTCCCTCCTTAAACATAAGGCATTGAATTAGAATAGGATATCTACATAAGCACTTCGTCATTCATGATATCTTCTCTATATTCTTGTACTAAATGCGTGTTTTGCAGGAAATACATGGAAATGTCTATTTTTTTTTTTAGAATTAGAAACCCTTATGATTTTAAATTCAATAATGTAATAGTTAGATATCAATGAGAAATTTTATTTTTCTGCACTAGGATAGAATGTATGAGCATGGACATATCTTAGAAATTGATTGTTTTCATGGCGTCTTTTTTTTTTTCTTTCAAAAATTCACAAATGGGAACACGAATGACACATGCACCATTTTTATAAAAGGTGATTAAATCCTAGGTTGATGATTTGCATCAATGACCATAGTCAGGATGTGAACAAAACCTAGGGTTTTCATCTTTTATGAAGTAACATTGGATCTACATTGGATCCTCTTCAAAAATCATCATATTTTCAAATATTCTTTTTTTATTAGAGTTTAATTTAAAATTGGCTCAAAATATATATCAATGGCCATAGTCAGGATATATTGAGAGTTAATTTCATATTAAAACTCTATAAAAGCAATAAAATATGTTTCATTCTTCACCCGAATTCAAATAGGATTCTTATATAATATACTAAATGACCATAGTCAGGGGTATATTGTGTCTTCAAATCCTATTCACATTCGTTTAAAGAATGAAGTATGATTTTAAAAATCAAATTTCAAAATTCTTTAAATTCATTTCATCATTCATGATAGAATTGCATCATATTTTCAAAATTCCTTTTCCAAAACTCCAAGCGATCTCAGATATCTTTTTTTAATCAATTCATTCTTGTTTTCAAAGATTCAAAATTTTGATTTCAAAGTCCAATTGACTTTGAAATTTCAATTTCAATGTTTTATTTAAAATTCCATTTTTCAAGTCCAATTTCAAAAATTCAAATTTAACTTTGAGATTTCTGATTCATCTTCTGATTCAAAATCAAGTTTTCTCATCTTCAAATTCAAAATCAAAGTTTGAAATTGATTCTGAATATCAAAATTTAACTCTTCCTAAAGTTTTAAAATTCAATCTGAGTTTTTCAAAAACCCAGACCCATCTTCAAAAGTCCCATTTGGACTTTCAAAACCCAAATCCAAAGTTAAAATCCAACTCCATCTTGGATCTCAGACTTCAGATCCAAATACCATTCTAGGTCTCAGATTCTGGATCCAATGCAATCTTGGGTCTCATACTTCAAATCCAAATTCCGTTTAGGACTCCAGAGTTCAGCTTCATCTTGGATCCTAGACTTCGGATCCAATTCCATTCAGAATTCCAGAAACCAGATCCAACCCTATCTCGGATCTCAGATCTCAGACCTAGTTTCATCTTGGATATTAGACTTCAGATCCAAATTTCATTCTAGATTTTCAAATCCAATTTCATCTCCAATTCAAAAAGCCAATTTCAAATTTATTTCCCAAGTCTAAAATTCAAATTCCTATTTTGATATTGAATTCAAAATCGATTCTTGAAAATCGATCCTAGTTCAGAATCCATTATGACTTTAAAAATCATTTCTTACTTCAAAATGCCAATTCTAAATACCCTTTTCTCTTCATCCACAAACTTATCTCTCCAAAATCCTGATCACTCCAAGACTTGAAAATTCCAGTCTCTTCTTCTAGATCTACTTCAAATTCAATCCTTTGAATCATTTCTCCACTCCATTATCAAGTTCATCTCAGAAAACTTGGAAATCTTCAAAACATTTTCTCAAAAGAGCATACATCCTTGCATTGCACAAGCATGATTCTTTGTGCATTTAGACTTAGGATAAATTCTTAGATGATGTTTTAGCAAAGCAAAAAGGCATAAATTCGATCCTTGGTTTGATTACCTCTAGTAAAGGCGCTAGGAACGGTCGAACCTCGTACCGACGAGCGAATCCCATCTCTCCATTTTCCCATAAATTTTCAAAACGGAGGCGAGTGATTCTAAAATATTTTTCAAAATTTTGGTCAGATGCGACCTTGCAAAAGAGTTCCTCTCTCTTCTCTCCTTTTCCCATTTCTCTCTTCTTTTCTTGTTTTTCTTTATTCCCCTTTAAAAAAAGGAATAGAGATAAGAAAGGCAAAGAGAAAGGAGAAAGGGGAACGAGAGGAAAAATTTTGCATGATCACAAGGGGTAAGAAGAAGAATAGCAAAAACCCAAAGATGTAAGAGAGAGGGCTTTTCGAGAGAGAGACCTCATGACTCACTTGTGATAAGTGAAAAAAAAGAAAGTTTCTAAAAAACAAGGCCTTCTTATGTGGCAAGACATATGGGTAGCATGGTCATTTTAAAAATGTATAACCAAATTAATTTAAAGTAATTAAATTAGGGGTCATTTGATTAACTCGGGTAAAAACTTTAGTGGACATTTGCAAACTTTGAAACTTTTGGTGTGCACATGAATTAGGTCAAAATGTTTGGGGGTATTTGAAAAATTTTCATAAAGATAAGATTAGACATAATTATATTAGGAAAGTCACTAGAATATGTTAACTAAAAATATGTGAATCAGAGTGTGAACTAGGCATTTTTTACACTCTTTTTGCAAATTCAACTCGGTAGATGCATTTGGCATGATCCATTTGTTAGAAATCTACTGTTGGATCATGTATTTTCAATGAAAAAATATGATTTTTGAATGCTTGAATACTTACAAAAATTCTCAGTTGTTGATTTTTAAGCTTTAAAAGATCCTTCTTATGCATCTTAATCAGATGTCCCAAGAGTTTGTTTTTATAAAACCAATCATCTTAAATTACATCCATACGCTGAATTTTAAGAAAATAAAATAAAATAACCCATAAAAATGTCCCTTCATACTCTAATTGACATATTTTCAGTTAACATATTCTAGTGGATCCACACCAAAGATCCCTTTTTACAAGAAGAATTCCTGGACTATGGCGAGTCTTCAGTTGCCAAATGCGGCCATCTCCTAAAGATTATTTTTGAAATTTATTATTTCTTTTATCATATGAAAATTGGAAAGCATAACAATGGCAAACAACAAAACACATGATGAATAAAAGTGACCCTATCGGATTTTGATAGGCATGGGGCAGTCCAAGATTCAACCCTTTTTTTTTGAAAGGCAAGCTAAGTCTAGGCAGACCCCTCATCAGTTGACGTGCACTAACAACTCCTTCCAATCAAACTTTTTGCATGAGGGATTCCCAAAGAACTTGATCGGTGCGGCCTTTTGCTATTTTTTAGTCCAAGTAATTCATTGGAAGCTCGACAACCAAAAAAAGATTCTACAAACCTGGTTTCATAGGTTGGAGAGTTGAGTAAGATGAGACTACATTTAGCTTCACTTACCATGAGGCTAACACGACCTCGAATTATTACACCAATAAAAATGGTTAACATGATACAAGTAGAAGGAATTAGAAAATAACAAAAAAACCATTGAAGATCAAAGAAAAGAGAAACAATGGTGTTAGCCTCCCTCTTCGTCTAGAAGAAGAGGTTGTTCTCACCGGATGTAGCTCTAGTTGAGATAAGGCATGATGATAATGATAAGAGACTATTGGCAAATGTACATTAGAGGCACACTTTAATGAATTGCGCACTCGTACACACACATACATACACACATGTGTTGCACCTTCGGTCACAGACACACGGCTTGCATCATCGAATGCACCCGCCCCGAACCCAACTGTGTGTGTGCACCCGACACGCACACACTGCATGCATGGCGTTCCAAGTGATAGCACAAGGCATGAGCCAAGGGCTTGCGAGGTCTCAACAACACATCATAAGGACTTCTCCAGGGGGGTTTTATGTGTGGGCCACCCAAGGCTTAGCGCCACTTCAATTTTAATCACTATAAATAGTGATCTCCTTTGTAAATTGTTGGTTATGTGAATTTTGAATGAAATTTCAATTGACTTTAGATCTAGAGATTGGTTGGCTCTTTAGAATTTTGAGTTCTATAAAAGAAATTTCTTTTCTTCTTTCTATTGGTGTATTTGCAGAATCAAACACAGAAAACATACTTGAAAATGCCATGGTGTGCGAGTGTGGGTGCTCGGCGTTCTCCTCAGTCAGTCGACGCTCATGATGAGCTTAGACCTTAGGTCAACAATGAGTATGACCCTATACCACGTAAACCTTATGTGGAATTTGGGTAGGCTAATAGTTATGAATCTCTCATCATTTTCATGGCAGCCTACCCCTTTATATAATTGGGGAAAGAGGCAGTTACCTGAATGCGGTCTCTCTACATTCACATAACTCTCACCCACAAACTCCCCTATTATGTGGCCCACTAATGGTGTCAAACTGGGTCACCCAATGGGTTGGACCCATATCTGTTATGTTCAACATTCCCCCACTTGACCCATTGATACCAAAAGTGCACTAAATCAAAGTTTATACCGTTATCTCGATTTAATGTTTCATGTGGGTTCACATGCTACCCTTTATCACAAGAATGAATCATATGAGTCGTGAAAATGAATACTCCTTTATGAAATGTCATATTTTCATGCACTACATTATAATTCACTTTCAGTGCTTTAGCATATTAAAATTATATTTATGAATAGGTTGGTCTTTTACCTATTCTATTGGTCCTTTAAATATTGTTATTCTGTTATTCTCTCTAACCCATATGAGAGATCTTTTATGCAAAATCAATAATATACAAAGCCATAGAGAATCAAATTCATATACACAAATGTGATCACATAATGTATTGTCATACATCAGAAGGAATAAAAAAGAACCATCTACTTTATATGTTGGGAATACAATCTCAGTGCTAGCCCTTTCCGCAGTCATTTCCTTCATCCCAATTGTATCAATATATACTAGATGATTCTTAGTCATTTCTTTAACAATAAAGTATTTTAACTTCATGTGTCAACACGAGGTTAAACTATTGTTATTTGAAAAGGACATGACTACTTTATTATCACAAAATATCTTTAGTGGTCTCTCAATAGAGTCCACAATACCAACACCTATAATGAAGTTTCTTATCTAAATAGCATGTGACGAAGTCTCGTATAGAGCAATAAATTCTGCCTCCATGGTATGAGCAGCAGTGGTAGACTGCTTTCCACTTCTCCATGAGACAACACTACCCGCTAGTAGGAAAATGTATCCAGTAGTGGATTTTCTACTGTCAATACACCATTCTAAGTCTGCATCAGAGTATCTAACAACCTCTAGGTAGTCAGCTTTCTTGTAGGTCAACATATAATGTTTTGTTCATTGTAAATAGTGCATGAACTTCTTTGCTGCCTTCCAGTGCGCAATGTCTGGATTTAACTGATATCTACCAAGCATTCCTATAACAAACACTATATCAGGTTGAGTGCAGGTCTGCACATACTGCAAACTTTCAACTGCCACGGCATATGAGATATATGCCATCTGAGCCTTCGTAATATCATCCTGAGGACAGTCTTTCAGGCTCAATTTATCCCCTTTTATTATGGGTGTCAAACTAGGAGAACAATTCTCCATCCCATATCTTTTAAGAACCTTAAGGATATAGGATTTTTTTTTATTTCATGTAATAGACTAAAATCATTAGTTACAAGATGAATATTGTCAACATATAAAACCAAAATTATGAACTTACTCCCACTAGTATTTATATAAATGCACTGATCAACAATGTTTTCAGTGAATTCAAAGTTCATAATTACCTTATTGAACTTTTTATACCATTGACGGGAGGCCTGTTTAAGTTCATAAATTGACTTCTTCAATTTGCAAACTAAATTATTCAAGTCATCTACACTGAAACCAGGAGGTTGTTGCATGTATACCTCCTGGTCCAGATCTCCATTCAGGAAGACTGTTTTCACATCCATCTGATGTAGCTCTAAATCAAAATAAGCTACAAGCGACATGATTTTTCTCAACGATTCCTTAGTTGAGACAAGAGAAAAAGTCTCATTATAATCAATGCCCTCTATCTGTGTGAAACCTTTTATAACAAGCCTAGCTTTGTACCTCTCTACATGACCTTTAAAATCTGTTTTGGTCTTATAGACCCATTTACAACCAACAGATCTGACTCCATTAGGTCGAGGTACAAGATCCCACACTTGGTTCTTTGTCATAGAGTCAAGCACTTCTTTCATGGCATTGATCTAATGTATTGATCTATCACTTCCAATGACTTCTGCAAATGTAAAGAGATCTTCATCAATGTCTATAAAATCATTAGACTCTTGCAAATACACTACATAGTCTGGATGGATAGCAGATTTCTTGATTCTTGTGGACCTTTAAATATGTGCTACAGGTGGTTCAAAATGAGCCTATGTATCCTGTTGTTGTTGTATATCCTCATCAACAACCAGATCTATTTCGGATTGATGTTCATTGATCAGACTTTCTCTTACATTATCCAAATGGATAATGATAGGAAGAATCAGGTCTTTATCCTTAGTAGGTATGAAACTTAAATCATGCACTTTCTCAAAATCAATATTTTGAGACACATCTATCCCAACAAAATGACTTTTCATAAATTTAACTTTATTTGTTTTCACTATCTGTGGTGTATGAGATGGACAATAAAACCTAAAGCCTTTTGACTTTTTTGGATAACCAATGAAAAATTCACTACTTGTCTTAAGATTAAAAGCTTTTATGTGTGTGATATATAATTTAGCTTCTGCCGAACATCTCCATATGCGCATATATGACAAAAAAGGTTTTCTACCTATCCACAACTCATAAGGAGTTCTTTGAACAACCTTCGTAAGAATCTTATTCAAAATATGCACTGTTGTCCTAAGAGCTTCATCCCACATGGTCAAGGGAATGTTTGAGTGATTCAACATCGCTCGAACAATTTCTTTAAGCGTACGGTTTCTTCTTTCAGTTACATCATTCTGGTAAGCATTACCAAGCATGGTATACTGAGGTACAATGCCTTCCTCTTTAAGAAATCACGCTAATGACCATTCCTTTTGTTACATCTTAGTAAAATAACCAAAATATTTGTCACCTCTATTAGACCTGATAACCTTAATAACTTCACCTGTTTGTTTCTCTACTTCTTTCTTGAAGTCCTTAAAAACCTAAAAGACTTTTGATTTTTCTAATAATAAGTAGAGATACATATACCGTGAGTAATCGTCTATAAAGGTGATAAAATACTTTTCACTCATATAACATGGTGAAAAAGGGCCGCAAACATCCGTATGCACTATCTCTAACTTTTCATTGCTGCATTTGACATCTTTCTTATACGTGTTAGACTGCTTAGCCTTTATGCAGTCAACACATGGCTCTATATTTGTGAAATCAAGGGATCCAAGAATTCCTTCTTTCACAAGTCTTTGGACTCTCTCTTTCGAGATATGTCCTAACCTTCGATGTCAAAGCAAACAGAATTGATCATCCTTTAGGTCACGTTTATTGCCAATTATTGTGTTCTCAATATAGTGAGATTCTCGAATTTAGAATTTGGTTCTTAATCTATACAAACTATCACACATATATGCAGAACCTATATTCATTGAATTTTTCATAATAATAAGCTTGGAATTTTCAAATTTAAATATAAAACCAAACTTATCAAGTTTTGAAATTGAAATGAGGTTCCGATTATAGGATAGAACATAGAATGTATTGACCAAATCCAATATGAATCCTGACTCCAATACAATTCTGCAGGTCCCAACGTTCTTAACATGCAAACATATCTTATTTTATGAAAAGATGCTTCTTTCATGCTCGGTTGGTTCCCTCTTGTTCAGAAATGTCTGCAAAGAGTTGGCAATGTGTACCATGGCACCAAAATCAATCCACCAACTACGTAATGGAACATGAATTAAATTACACTCATGAGAAATAAATGACTCATTACCTTTATTTTTTAGTCACTTCTTATACTTTAAACAATTCGTCTTCTTATTCCCCTTCATCTTGCAGAGAAAACACTTCATAGAAAAGCCTCCTGACTGGGATTTGGCTTTCGCTTGAGAGTTGAAACTCTCTTCAGAGGCTTTCTTCTTATTCTTCATTTTGAAGGAGTTTTTCTTTGGCCCTGAATTCTTTTTATTCTTATGAGAGGCCATATGTGCACTTGGCAGCCTCTCACTCTTCATTCTCTCCTCTTCTTCAACACACTTGGCCAAGATGTCATTAAAAGACCACTCATCATTATCTGTGTTATAGGAGATTTTGAAGGGTTCATACTCAGTAGGTAACAAGGTTAAGATTAGATGAACCAAGAAGGAGTCAGAGATGACGAACTTCATGTCATTCAGTTGAGATGCAATGTTCCTCATTTCCAAAATGTGTTGTCGGATGTTACTGTCACTAGTATATTTCATAGACACTAATTTGGATATGAGCATACTAACCCTTGCCTTATTAGAATTAACAAACTGAGCCTCAATGGCTCTAAAAAATCCTTCACTGTCCTGCAGTGAGGAATAACACATTGAATATTTTTAGCCACTCTTGATTGCAAAAGCAACATGCTAAGTCTATTCGAACGCTCCCACTTCTCAGGGGCAACCTTCTATTTGGTTGTGCTCTGCTCTATAAGAGCGGGAGGTTCATCAATTCTAAGGGTCAGATCTAGATCCATATAGCCGAAAGTGAATAACATAATTTCTTTCTAATAAAAAAAAATTGATTCATCTAAAATAGGGATATTACTAGAATCGTCAATAAGAAAGGAACCTGATACAACAAGGAACGAAAAAAGAATAACATTATTATTATTGCGCAGACGAGACTCGTGATGAAAAGGTAAAATTGAGACCCTTTATTTTCACCTTTTTGAGACAAGCATAGTTAAGCCATTATCGTTACACTTTGGTGGAAATAACAATACTCATAGTTACTCCGTCCCTTCAATTTTCAAGGAATTGACTTCAGTTAGTGAAACTAGCAGATCATGCTACCAGAGGCAATTCAGTATTGTACTGTTAGGTACAAACATGTTTCATGAGCTGAAATATACATCTACTATTACACCCTATGTGAATTTGAAACACAATGACCTACCTTTGGGTATAATTGATGTTTCATAAGTTCACACACAATCACAATAATGAATCTTAATACGGTCTAAAAAATTCTTAATAAAAAAAACTCAGATCACTTTGGTGATTGCATGAATTGGTCAATCAAGATCTTTTACCGAAAATATATTTGTATTATGGAGCATGCCCATACACACATGTTAATGCATCATATTCATGATAAAATATACTTTATATTGTCAAAATACAAGTTCATGCTTCAACTTATATGCATAAACTAATTTTGGTGATAAAATATTATGAATTTAGTCATAATTCATGCTTAAAACATAATGCATAACTTAACCAACATAAAACACATAAATTAATATGCTTAAGTCATACTTTCTTAATAATAAACACTTATAAAGCATGAAAAATAACAAAATCAAGCTCATATGGGTAAAACTCGGGGTCCTCAAGTTGGACTGGTCTAAAAATACTCTGAATCGATCTAAAACGGCCCCGAACCGGTCATCTAAGGGTCTGAACCAGTTCTGGACCTAATAAACAGATGCATAACATAAACAAAAGCTCATAAAACCCTATAATTGAATGACAAAATCCCTATATTTGTATAGATTCATGAAAACAGAGTCTCTACATCTCGAAACCGCTGAAAAACTGAAAAGAACCTATCAAAAATGGCTCTGAACCAGTCCCGGAAAGGGCCGTGCCAATTCCTAATTCAGTTCAGTTTTAAATAGTGTTTGGATCCTGTTACGAATCCTATCAGGTTGAAAAAAATATGGGTCTGACCCGATCCAAAGAGGATCCAGGGTTGATCCGATCCAAACGGGATCCGGGTCTGACCCGATCCAAAACTGAATCTGAGTCATACGGATTAGATCTAGACCCGAATACCTGATGGGTTCGGATCATAACCCATTCCAAATAGTTTTGGATCTTAACCTGGTTCAATCGGATCAGACCAGACCCAGAACCAAATAGGTCTAGATTCGATCCAAACACTGGTTCAGACCCAGACCCATACCCACTACTAAATGGGTCCAGGTCCACAAGATCAAACCCAGACCTAGATGCCTTATGGGTTTGGTCCAGGGACAAAACCTCAGACTGGAACCAGGTGGATCCGGGCAGGTCCAATCCACCCAAAATGGGTCGGATAAGGTCTCCACCGAGTCGAAATACCCAGTCCAACTCAGGTTACTACTTTAAGAGAAAAACAAAACGTGTGTTCGGTTTCTAAGAAACTGACACACACATTCATCCTCAACGGTGACTTGCGTCGCCTGCCACTGTCGGCGACCCACATCGCCTGGCTACTCATGGCGACAAAGCCTTCTGCTCTCCGACGATGGCAGACTCCACAGCAACCCCACGGCTGAAGGAGCAGAGAAAGGGGGTTTTCAACCCTGGATGCCACACGTCGTCGAACGGATGATGGCAATCCGATAAAAAAACACCCCCCGCTCCGACGACGTTTGCGGCGACGCTCCAGGTGATAACTCAGGCGAAGGTAAACCCCTTTCCAGCCAAATGATCATAGGTAAAATAGATAAGAGGGGTAAAGGGGGGTTTTTACAAAATAGGGTTGCCGCACGCCATCGATAATCCGACAAAAACATCCCCCACCAGTAATGCCCCGAAATTTAACCCAATTTTTTGAGAATTTTTTTTCTTTATAACAGCGAAAACAACCATTTCATTGGGTTAAGCACTACAGGAGTGTTCAAGCAACACCATTTATTTTATTCTAAATAAATAAAGACATCAAAGTTTTCAAATAACATGAATAATAATAAATTGAAATTTAATCTGAGATTGTCCCGAGAACACAATAAACCAAACATCTCGATCACCACCCCATCCCACATCCACTTATAATATTCTATTCTTCACCTAAAAAACGATAAATTTATAGGAATTAGACTACAATTGTCTAAGTAGGTAATTACTGTGAATTCGACAAATATACTAAGTAACAAGTATGCAAGGTATTTGTTTAATTACAGACAATAAGGCATGACACTAAGCATATCATGAGAATCTGAACATGACTAATCTACTGCACATTGTCAATTTAAGTTTCTAACTAGTATATATGAGCACTAACAAGATCAAATCAACAATCACAGGAGTAAAGAATTTATTTCATGCTAAGTTAACTAAAGAGAGGTGAAAACGCAAGGTAAATAACATGAACTGAAGTACTACATCAAAAAATTCTAAGAATTTAACTAACATATGTGCACAATAGCAGAATCTAACTAAGATGAGGGTGCCGTGTGTGATCTCCAACATATACAAGAACAAGTAAAAAATCTACACTATAATAGTCAACAATTTCTAAGAAGCTAACTAGCAAGTAACGTTATTAGCATAATTTAAATATCTCATAGACAGATTTCATTGCATGTTGAAATTAAATGTTCACATGTCACAAGTAATTGTATATGTATAAAATTGTAAATCTGTTATTAACTACTCATATGTGATACCTAAGATGATCTAATTCAAATACTTATCTTTAATTATCCTGCAGGTACATGCGGGCCAAGGCAAGAGGAAAGAGAGGGTTTTCGTTTTCTCAAAGGGTTTCATTTTTAAGAAAAACGAAAAGGTGTGAAAATGAGATGAAACGATGCCTTTTTTTTAAAAAAAAATGGGTGTTAAAAAAAAATCCAAGGGGTATCGGGTCCCTTCATTTAAAATTAAAAAAAAATTTTAGTCGACTAAAACTTTATCGGTCGACTAAGAATGTGTGACTCATTCTAAAAACATCAGTCGATTAGAAATATATCGGTCGACTAATATGGTGCGATTCATTCTAAAATTTTAAAACATCAGTCGACTAAAACTTTATCCGTCGACTAATATAGTGTGATTTTGAGATTTTGCTCAAAAATCAGCATTTTTATAAATCCAAAAATGAGCAAATACCTAGTTCTCTCCTAATTCTCATAAAATCTTCATTTTTAAGAGGTTTAGTGAAGATATCAACATGTTCTTTAGTGGAAATAAAATTTAATGAAATATCTCCTTTTAACACATGATCTCTTAAAAAATGATGTCTAACTTCAATATGCTTACTTCTTGAGTGCTGAACAGGATTTTTCGAAAGATTTATAGCACTAGTGTTATCACAATAAATAGTTGTTGTGGAGTAATTCAAACCAAAATCTTTTAAGGTCTGTTTCATCCATAGTACTTGTGAACATGCTAAACTAGCTGCTATATATTCTGCTTCAGTTGTTGAGAGTGACACTGAATTTTGCTTTTTACTAAACCAAGAGACTAAGAAATTTCCTAAGAAATGACAAGTTCCACTAGTACTCTTGCGATCAGATTTACTTTCAGCAAAATCTGCATCACTATATGAAACTAAATCAAAGGAAGATGATTTTGGGTAAAACAAACCGAAATCTGAAGTATCTTTCAAATAACGAAGAATTTGTTTTACGGCAGTTAAATGAGATTCCTTTGGATTAGCTTGAAATCTTCCACACATACAAACATTAAACATAATATCAGGTTGACTAGCAGTTAAGTATAATAGAGATCTGATCATACCTCTGTAGAGCTTAGTATCTACACTTTTACCATTTTTCATCTTTATCAAGAGAAGTACTTGTACTCATAGGATTTCTTCTTGATTTCGATGAGTCCATCCCAAATCTCTTGAGAAGTTCTTTTGTATACTTAGCCTGATTGATGAAGATTCCTTCTTCAGTTTTCTTTATTTGAAGTCCAAGGAAGTAGTTTAATTCGCCCATCAAGCTCATTTCAAACTCTTCCTGCATAGCTTTAGCAAATTCTTTACAAAGAGAATCATTAGTAGAACCAAATATTATGTCATCAACATAAATTTGCACAATAAGAATATCTGAATTAAGATTTTTAATAAATAAAGTGGAGTCTACCCGAGCAATGGAAAAACCAGATTGTTTTAGAAAATTTCGTAGTCTTTCATACCACGCTCTTGGTGCTTGTTTGAGTCCATACAAAGCTCTTTTCAATTTGTAGACTTTTCTGCATATTTCTCATTTTCAAAGCCTGGAGGTTGCTCTACATAAACTTCTTCATTGATGTGTCCATTTAAGAATGCACTCTTAACATCAATTTGATATAACTTGAAGTTCATGTAACTAGCAAAAGCAAGCATCATTCGAATTGACTCTAATTGAGCCATTGGTGCATAGGTTTCATCAAAATCTATGCTTTCTTCTCGATTATAGCCTTGTGCTACTAGCCTTGCTTTATTACGAATGACTTCACCATTTTCGTCCAGCTTATTTTGGAAGACCTATCTTGTTCCAATTACTGGATGATCCTTTGGTCTATCAACTAGATCCCAAACATCATTCCAAGTAAATTGGTTAAGTTCTTCAGACATGGCCAAAAGCCAAAATTCATCATCACAAGCCTCATTGATATTCTTTGGTTCTAATTTAGATATGAAAGCAACATTTGCAATATATTTTTCTAATTGCCTTCTAGTTTGGACACCACTCTTTATTTCTCCAATAACTTGTTCATGTGGATGATTAGGAACTTCTTTCCAAATAGGTTGAAGAAGAACATTTTCTTGAGAAGTATTATCTATCAAGGGTTCTTCTTGAAGTATTACTTCTTCTCCTTCGCTTAGAGGTATAACTTGCTCACAATTCTCATCAAATGCAACATGTAAAGATTCTTCAATGCAAGATGTTCTTTTATTGAAAATACGATATGCTTTACTTCTAGAAGAATATCCAAGAAATATTGATTCATCTGATTTTGAATCAAACTTATCAAGATTATCTTTGGTATTTAACAAGAAACATTTACTACCAAAAATTTTGAAATATGAGATTTTTGGTATACGATCATAATACAATTCAAAACATGTTTTATGTAAAATTGGTCGAATAAGAACACAGTTTAAAACATAACATGTTGTATTTATTGCTTCAACCCAAAAGTATTTTGGTAAATTTTTATCTTGAAGCATGGTTCTAGATATTCTTGCAAAGTTCTATTCTTTCTTTCAACAACTCCATTTTGTGGAGCCGCTCTAGGAAAAGAAAAGTTGTGAGATATACCATGTAAATCACAAAACTTTAGAAAATATTCATTTTCAAATTCACCACCATGATCACTACGGATTTTAATAATAGATGTAGATTTTTCATTTGTAATTCTTCTACAAAGTTTAGAAAATTCCGAAAAAGCATCATTTTTGCTTTTTAGAAAAATTACCCATGTAAATCGAGAATAATCATCTACTATAACAAAAGCATACTTGCTACCATTCAAACTTTGAATTCTAGATGGTCTAAATAGATCTAAATGTAAAAGTTCAAGAGGACGTTTTGTTGAAACTATATCTTTTGCTTTAAAAGAACTCTTGATTTGTTTACCCCTTTGGCAAGCATCACATAAGTGATCTTTCTTGTATGGTATTCTAGGTAGGCCTCTTACAAGATCATTCTTGGATAACTTTAAAATAATTTTAAAGTTAACATGTCCAAGTCTCTTGTGCCATAACCATTGAATTTCATTTGAAACAATAAGACATTTTTCATTAAAAAATGGGTAACTCATCTAGATATAGTTCATACACATTGTTCCTTCTTTTACCTTTAAAAATAATCTTTTTAGATTGAAAATCAGAGATTAAGCATAAATCATTTTCAAAAGAAACATGAAAACCTTTATCACATAATTGACTAATAGATATTAAATTATGCATTAAACCATCTACTAAAAGAATATTTTCTATCAAGGAAAATTTTGGATTACCAATATTACCAATACCTAACACTTTTCCCTTGTTATTGTCACCAAAGGTGACAGTTCCTCCATCCTTATTTTGGAGGGTGGAAAATAACTCTGGCCTTCCAGTCATATGTTTGGAACAACCGCTCTCCAATATCCATTTGCTCCTTATGTTGTGCACCTACAACAAAATTAGAAAACAGAGCATTTGACCCCTTTCTATTTTCGGGTCCATGAGAGTTAGTCTTAGGAACCCATATCCATTTGGATTTTGGTTTCCTTTGATAATAAATATTCTTTCTATAAAAGGATTTAGCATGTCTAGGCTTATAAGCATTATAGTTTCTATGATTAGATGCATTTCTATTAGAACTAGAAAGTTTAGTTCAATGAACAAATGGTTGAGAATAATGTCTTTGATTTTTCACCATATAATTTGGTCTATTTTGAGTATCAAAGAAGCTATATCCCAATCCGGTTTTATTAACCGAGAATCTTTGAGAACCAAGAAGTTTTTCTAGATTCTCTTGACCATTTGTGAATTTGGTCACTATGGAAAGAAGATCATTTGATTTTTCTTTAGACTAGATATTTCTTTTTGTAAGAGATTGGTTCTAACTCCAATTTCTTTTATCTCAAATGCTTGGCAAGAGTTTTCCTTCTTGAGATCTTCTATCTCTTGAAGTAACACTTTATTTTGAGAGTCAAGAGTTAAATTTTCAGTTTTTAACTCTTTATTTTTAGAACTTAGACTCTTAAATTTAGCATATAAATCATTGAATGCTTCTAACAAATCATCATAGTCAAATTGACTTACCAAATCTTCTTGTGCTACAAAACACATGTTAGCAACTTCTTTATTTGATTCTTCATCGGAAGAGGAGTCACTATCATCCCAACATGCTTGAAATGCCTTTTTCTTCTTGAATTGGTCCTTGGGCTTGATTTTGAGAAGAGGACAATCTTTCTTGATATGTCCTGCCTTTTTGCAGTTAAAGCACTTGACTTCATTGGGATTGGAAGAATCTTCTTTCTTTACCTTTCTTTGAAATCTTTCCTTTTTGATGAATCTTTTGAATTGCCTTGTGATGAGGGCAATATCTTCATCTTCATCTTCTTCTGAATTTTCTGAGTCAGAAGTAGCCTTAAAAGCAAAAGATTTCTTCTTGGGCTCTTCTTCTTGTCTGTCTTGAAGTTGGACTTCATATGCCATAAGATTACCAACCAAATCTTGAAGAGTGAGAGTGTTAAGATCATTTGCTTCTTCAATAGCAGTGGTTTTTCTCTCCCATTCAGGAGTTAAACACCTTAGAATCTTTCTGACTAAATCCACTTGTGAATATTCTTTTTCAAGGGATTTCAAAGTGTTAGTTATATCGGTCATTCTAGTTACCATGTCTGATATAGATTCATTTTGCTTCATTTTGAACAATTCAAATTTATGAACTAAAGAAGCAATTTTAGATTCCTTTACCTTTGGCGTACCTTTGTGAGTCACGAGAAGAGTATGCCAGATTTTATTTGCTGTAGAGCATTGGGAAATGCGATTGAACTCTACCTTGTCAACAGCACAATATAATGCATTCATTGCCTTGGCATTAAGTGAAGCAGTCTTCTTTTCTTCATCCATCCATTGGCTGAAATCAGTTGATGAAGTTTGGTATTTTTCTGAAACAACTCTCCAAATATCTAGATCCATGGATTGCAAGAATATTGTCATTCTTACTTTCTAGTATCCATAGTTTGTTCCGTCAAAGAGAGGAGGACGAACAGAGGAGCATCCTTTTTTGTGTTGAGATGTTGTAGTTGCCATGCTAGATGATGATCAAATCAAAATAATAGCAAACCTGCTCTGATACCAAATGAAAGTGTACTAGGATCGAGGCAACAAGCACTAGAGGGGGGGGTGAATAATGCTTTTAAAAATTGTTTGCGGAATATTGAAGGATTTTGCAATTTGAAAAGCAAACACACAAAGAACACAAGATTTTATCCTGGTTCGGTCTATCCCGACCTACATCCAGTCCCCAAGCAAAACCCGATTGAGATTTCCACTATCAACCTTGTTAACTACAAGATCATACAAACCAAAACCGGTCCCACTTTCAGTAACAACCCTACTGAAAGCAAACAACTCCTTTAAACCAATGAGTCCTTCCTTTTTACAGAAAATAAGCAACAACTTACAAAACAACCTATGAGCCTTTTTTTTTAATGCAAATGAGATGCAATTGGCTTTTGAGGTTGTTGAAATACTCTACTCACGAATTCACTATCTCTCAAAGGAATTTCAGTGAAAAACTGAAGTGAAAAATATCACGTGAGTGAGAAAATAAATACTTGAATGAATAGGAGTAAAAAGCAAGAAGTAAATGATTCAAATCGATTGAATTGAAGTTATTTTGAGTGTAAAATGCACTCATATTTATAGTTGAAAGATTTCATACATTGAGGGTATGAAAGGGTGTCAAAATAGTCCATTTTGAACAATCAAAATGTTTGAAAAATGAAAAGACGTGCCTTTTTGAAGTTTCAGGAAAAACGACAAAATTAGTCGACTGAAACATTAGTTAGTCAACTAATAGTTAGTTATTAGTAGACTGACAGTTATCGTCAGTCGACTGATCTGTTAATCGAGCCATTTGAAAATTTGAACTTTTGAAACTTAGTCGACTAGAGATAAAATTAGTCGACTGATAATATCATCAGTAGACTGAAAAACCTTTCAGTCGACTGCTGCTAAAATCTTCTGAAAAACAAACATTATGTCCGGTCGACTGATAAAAGCATTAATCGACTACTGCTAAATTTTCAGAAAACACATGTTTTGTTCAGTCGACTGATAAAACCATTAGTCGACTGCTGCTAATTTTCCAGAAAACAGACATTCTGTCCAGTCGACTGATAAAAACCTTCGGTCGACTAATTTGACAAAAATGATTTTTTAGAAAATATGGCGCGAAAGGATTAATCGACTGGTGAGTCTATTGGTCGACTAATAAACATGAAAATTTAAGAAAAGAGTTTTCTAAAAAGATTTTCAAGAGGGTTCTTTTTAGAAAAGTTTTTCTAAAGACTTTTAAGGTGAAATGCAACCTAAATATGCACTCTAAGTAAGGCTCTTACAAGAATCTAAGACTTTTAATGAATTTAACATTTGTACACTAGTCTTTAAAGATTCTTCATCAAATTCTTCATTTTCTTCATAGCCTTAGCTGAAATGCAGTTGATTCCACTTGCTCATCATCAAAACCTTGTACTTAAAGTATCATGTATGGCTTCATTGTCGTAACAACCTGTGCCAAGTCATCTGTGGGAGTGCATAACCATGGATTTCATTGTGAGCTTGCCGAAAGCACAAGGTTGTAGTTCGATCTACGTGGTTGTGGATAGGTTCTCGAAGTATGTTGTCTTTATGCCTATCCCTGCCACCTGCTCATCTGCAGATACTACAAAATTGTTCATGCGGGACGTAATTAAGTATTGGGGCATTTCTGAGAGCATCGTCAGCGATCGTGATGCACGTTTCATTGGAAAGTTTTGGCGAGAAGTGTTTCGCTTAATAGGGACAAACTTGCATTTCAACACCAGTTTTCACCCCCAAACTGATGAACAAACAAAGAGAATAAACGGTATGCTAGAGAAATACCTATGGCACTTTGTCAGTGCCAACCAAAGAGAGTTGGTTGATTTACTTGATGCGGCTCAATTCTGCTATAACCTTCAAAAGAGCGAGTCCTCTGGCCACAGTCCATTTGAAGTCGCAACCAGACAACAGTCGTAGACTCCACACTCCCTTGCTAAGCGAGGGCGTGGCAAAGCACCTTATGCATACCAGTTCGTTAGGAACTGGCAAGATCAGACAGAGTTGGCGAAGGCATACCTAAACAAGCCGACCAAGCATATGAAGAAATGGGCAGATGAGAAGCATCGTCCAACAAAATTTCATGTTGGAGACAAAGTGTTGGCCAAGCTCTTTCCCGAGCGCACAACTATCTTTCGGGGCCACCACCGAGGTCTTATTTGCACGTATGATGACCCCTTCACCATTATCAAACGTGTGGGAAACTTGGCATACCGGCTGGACTTGCCAGCAAACTTTCAAATGCATACGGTATTTCACATATGTAACCTGAAGTTGTTCCACGAAGATGAAGGAGATCCTCAACAGCGCATGCCTCAACGTGCTCTGATCCCGTAGCGGGCTCCCTCAACAGTCAGTGTACCAGGCAGAGAGCCAGAGGTCATCCTCAACCATTCCAACAACTACCTATGGGAAGTCAAAAGGTACTTAGTGTAGTGGAAAGGATTGCCAGAATGTGAAGCCACCTGGGAGAAGGCCAGCAGCATGTTTCAGCATCGACAGCTTGTAGAGGCTACCATGAACAATTGGCGTTGAGGACGGCGCCAACTTAGGCGGGGGAGCATGTTTCAGACCGCCATGTTTTTCACCTTTTTGCTCTGATGTATACACCTCTTTGGCACTCTAGAGTGCCCCACAAGGCCTTACGGCTTAAGAACCTCATGTATTCAGACCCTCTCTTACCCTCTTGATGTACTTTGCTTTCAAGTATCTATAAAGAAGCTTTTTGCATCCTTGTCTCTTTGCTCTCTTTGTGTTTGTGCATGCGCGTACTCTTACTTCTGCTCGTGCGCGTGTGCTATGCATTGCTTGTACGCTTAAAAGGTCTACTTTTGGTGTTTGCAAAAACCCGAAGCTACGTCGCGGGGGCCTTTGCTTCTAAGCCCGTGACACCGCCGAAGTCAACCCTGATGAAGGACATGCGCAGCTGGAACAAAACGTGGAGACCTAATTTGGTGACACGGCTGCGCACGTCGATGCCCTTGATGGTAAAATTTCTGTGGTTGATGGAGTGTATGACGGGGATTGAGCCCCAACTGAATGTGCTTCAGCAACAACTGTCACATATGATGATCGAAATGCAGTCACACTTCTGGGCTGAAGGCAAACAGCCTGAGCAACCAGCCTATGTTGCACACTTTGGCGCTAGCCGCCCCTTCGCGCGCACAACTGAGCTGCCCATGTGTGAGGATGACACATATGCCAGTGCTGGTGCGGGCGCTAGCTGACCCTACAAGTGCATGCTGACTGCACACCCGAGCACATGTGTGTGCAAGCAGCCCAAATTTGTTGACATGGAGCATGAACAAACATTGCCAAAAATGGTCAAAATGCCCTTTCCCATATTCGCGGGCAAAGAGCTTTTGGATTGAGTTTACAAGGCTAGACAATTTTTCATAAGCCATGATGTGAACCCCAATCCCAAGGTTAGATGTGTGGTCATGAACTTTGAAGGCGAAACACTATGTTATTTATGTTGGTCCGACCAAAGGCATCAACCAACATGAGATATGCTTGAACGTGAATTGTTCAAAAGATTTGGACCAACACCTTATACCAATTATGGTGTCAAAACGAAACAACTACGGCAAATGAGTGTGGTCCAAGAGTATTAAGCTTAACTTGAGGATCTTTGTTCATTATACAATATATGGAACAATGATGCTCTATTGAGTGCATTCTTGAGTGGATTAAGAGAAGAAATCTGAAATGAGTTGCTAGCCCAAGATCTACACACACTCAAGAATGTTACTTGTGAGGGTTATGGTGTTCGCAAAGGCTTTACAAGTGTAAGTCACGGAGCCAAATTTATACCTAGGCCAATGCCTAACAAGGAATCAAATTTTGGGGTGATTCAACCCCTAAGACCAAGCACATCTCAAGGAATGAGATGGATAAGTTGAGTAAAAAGGGGCTATGTTTTGTGTGCAAAGAGAAGTGGATGTCCGGCCACTGTAAAGCACTCAAGTGCTTAATTGTCACGGAAGAAGAGTTTGAAACAAACTCGGATGAAGATAAACCAATGGATGAACATGACATTGGAAAAACCAAAAATGTGCAAGAGCCAAGTAGTCAATGCTATGCTCTAGGGAGCAAGGCCACGCGCACCCAATTCTATGAGAGTGTTCGACACTCTTTCGGGTAAAAGAGTTGAGGTATTAATTGACATGGGGACTACCCACAATTTTGTGTGAAATGACTTAGTGTCAAGGTTCAAGTTTAGACAACACTCGCATCCTCGGTTCGATGTAATGGTGGGATATAGTAGCAATCTCATATGTGGGCAACTATGCACAGATGTAGAGATTAACCTTTACGGTTCACTTTGGCCCTATTTATTCTACCTATGCATAGGACCGACATTGTGCTTGGAATGTGTTGGTTATGATTTTTGAGAAGCGTAACTTGAAACTTTATAAATATAAAAATGTCATTAGATAAAATGGGCAAACCCATGGCTTTGAGAGCCAACCCCACACAAGATGGGAAGGTCATAGATAGCTAAGAGGCTATCAAAATATACTGAGTCACTCATATGACTTTCCTATGCGTAGCCTATTCAGTTGTTCCAAGTAAAGTGTCACCTTCCATTAGTGAGCTTTAATTGGATATGAGTTCTTTGCTACGCACTTTTGAAGATGTTTTTGGAGAACCCAAGGGGTTACCTCCTACACAAACTCAAGACCACCACATATTGTTATTGTCAGGCATAGGCTGGTTAGTGTGAGACCATATCAATATACTTTTACACAAAAGGTGAGATGGAAAAGCTAGTTTAAAAAATATTAGAAAGTGACATCATTCGCCCAAGCCTAAGTGTTTACTCTTCGTCAGTTCTTTCTATGCGCAAAAAAGACAACACTTGGCGATTTTGTATAGATTATAAAGCTTTGAATTAGGTTAGGACAAACATCTTATACCTGTAATTGATGAAATTTTGGATGAGTTGTTCAGGGCTAAGTATTTTTCTAAACTAGCTTTAAGAGCCGGATGTTATCAAATAAGGATGACTAATGAAGACATAGCCAATACTATGAGTTTCTAGTAATGTCATTTGGTATAACCAATGCACCAACCACTTTTCAAAGAACCATGAATGACATCTTTAAAGAAAGTTCATGTTATAATTTTTTGATGATATATTAGTTTATAGTTTTTCATAGAAAAAACACTTGAAACATGTATACTTAGTTATGAAAGTGCTAAGGGCATGTTTGATGCGCCGTTCCTAGCGTGATTCAGACAAAAATCTTGCTGGGAATGGTAATTTTCAACAAACGTTGGACGCAGTGGACGGCGTTCCACGCGTCCGCCGCGTTCATTATACTGTGTAATTTTTGATTCACCTCCCCCCTGTTACAAAATGAACAGGAACGAAGGGAACCAAAAAAAATGCATCGACGGGCGCGCCGCACCCGTCAATGCATCTCTCTCTCATCGGTCTGATTCCCCATTCTCTCTTCGGTGAGCAGACGCATCAACGCCACTGTCCCTGTTTCCTCTCTGAGCAGCTGGCGACCCTATCGAATCCTCCATTGCCTAGTTTCACGGGAGGCCGGCGTTCGCCTGTGCCTTCTTCTTCTCTCCTGTATGCTTGCTTTCACAGAGGCACCCCACCGAGCTCCCATAATGAGTTCATGATTCGAGGGGAACATTCATCGAGATTGGGTAGGTCTACATTGATCGCAAGGCTAGATCTTGGACTGGTTTGAGATGATTTAGGTTCTTGGACTCTCTAGGGAGAAGATGGGTTGCTCGTTTTCCGGATTGAATGATCTCTATGACGTCGTTAATGAAGGTGGGGACGTTTGGATCAATGAGAACAGGTTCAGAATCGTCAGGCAGCTCGGAGAAGGTGGCTTTGCTTGTGTATATCTGGTGAAAGACGTCAGTGCCGAGGGATATGGGGGGAAATTCAAAGACTCATCTCATGTTTCTAGTTAGTTTGATACGATTCATGATTTTCTGAGGTATCCATGATCTGGATCTTAGGAAATATGTTTTTTCTGAGCATAAATTTGGGTTTTTCTTGATACCCATAAATGTTTTTTGTGGGTTTTCTTTGTTTTTCTTGTGAATTTTGGATGTGGGTTGTTTAGAGAACTGATAGGAGGAATTGGGTTCTACTATATGTTTCTCTTGTGGTTTGATTTGGTTTCTTTTGTTTTCAATTTTTTGAAATGGTAGAGATGCAGTGAAAGTTCTGATCTTGGTGCACATTTTTTTTGCTTGGAATGTTTTGCATTGTATTCTCCTTTAGCATACTTTCCACTTGTAAGATGGTAACAGTGAAAGTTTATGTGTTAAAATGTTTTGTGGTTCATTTCTTGGAAACTAAAGAGTTTCCTGTTGCAAGTGAATTGCATAAGACAAGCATTCATGACAATGCTCGTAATATATATACAAGCTATTCCATCAGCAAGTAGTTAAGTTAATCGTAAGGCACAAGCTATTGCATCACAAGCAATTCATAAGCTACACGTAATAAGCAATCATACGATAGCAGTTATATCACAATATGTAAGCAGCTTATAAGACAAGCGGCTACATCAGTCCTAGTTGCAATCACATCAATCATAAGAGACGCAAACCAACGGATAAGCATTTAACTAGCATGAGAAGCTAGTTATTACTAAGCAAAGAATTGTGTAAGCAGTTTAACCAACTAGAGTAATGCCTCGACTGGCGTACATAGCTCAACGAGTAGCGTACCGAACTACCAAGCTAATAAGCAAACAATCAATTCACGTCACAACACGTATATCTCATGATCATGTGTATAAGTTATATCTTGTCTCATTATGAGTTCGTCGTTGTGGGTACGCACAAGGCAAAATGTAGAAACAGTCAAAATCGATTCAGGGGTTTATTATGCTATGTATTTTATTATACCCCAAATGACTGACTGAGTTCACTTCCTAAGGAGACGACCAATGACCAAGAGATTAAATCCCCAAAGGCAAACAAAGGCCCAATGGATGCGCATCCAAACTTCTGCAGAAGTGGCATGAAGGATTTCTCCTAACCTCCGATGACTGGGGAAGTCAGATCTTTGCCCGAGATTGTCATTAATGACTATCCATTGGAGTTTTGTACCATCCATCTTATCTCTTGATGAATCGTCCCGAATGAGCACAACGGGGGGTTTCTTAACCGCCATCTCATTCTACATGTTCTGGTCTTTCAACTCAATCGAGCACCTTGCCTGTGAAGGTGCATGATTATTATTTATGTGAATTACACGCGCCACTGCGCGTTCGAGGCAACCACACACCTCTCATCCTACTCATCGCAGTACACAATGTACCTGTTCAAAAGTACAACCACGATGAGAGGGGTCAACCCATAGTGAAGGTAGAAACGTCACTCTTGTGATCTCAAACACATGCCATTGCATGTTCGATGTAGACATAGACCTCTCATCCTACTCACCGCAGTACGCAACGTACTTGTTCAAAAGTACAACCACGATGAGAGGGGTAAAGATCTCTTGCAGGAAATCCCAAAAGTCCACAATGAACTCATTCAAGTTCCAACTTATCGTGCTTGGGTCCTTTAGACAATCGCAAGCATTCTACCTATTAGGCGAATATCAACATAACATGATTTAGCTTAATGTGTCAATACATGTTTAGAGGTTACTATAGACCTCTCATCCTGCTCTTCGTAGCCCAAACATATCGTACATGACTAAGAGTACAACTACAAGAGGGGGCACATGGATTCTTCATAAGAAATCCAACAACAATCTCGTGAGAGAAGGAAGAGTGCCAACTATCATGGTTTGACCAAAAAGCTAGAACTAGGTCTCCCATCAGAAGTGATGTAACGCCGATCTAACGATAGCGCAAGTACCTCAATAGGATTCTCGCCCTACTCATGCACAGGCTCCTAAACAAGGTGATCTGAGTCGTATCGGATAGGCAAACTGAGGTTGCAACACACTTCTCCCAAATACATCGACTTGGGAGATCTAGTCACTATCTCTGCTTTACAAAGCTATACATCTTTGAAAATATGTTTGCACCTAAGACCATCATCTTTAGAGAACCGAAGTGCATAAGTGTGTGTCGTGACTCTTAAGACAAGTAAAATGATATACACTATACACTCGAAGTTGCACTCAGGGAGTGCAAGCTAACAAAGGGCAAACTCGTGTACATACTAATACAAAGATAAAACAAGGGGCAAGACTCGATGTGCGAAGCTGCATCGCGAGGATAGAATGCTAGAGCTACACATGAGGTATGAAATCATACCTCGATCATCGAAACACACAAGCAAGCAACTACGCAAGCAAGTCACGAAGTATGAGATCCTATACTGACTACGTAAGTGTAAAGGATGACTCACGAGGCATGAGTTTGCACCCCGATTAAACGATAAGCGTAAGCAAGTAAAGAAGCATATGATAGAGATAAGAATACATGCATGAGCAAAGCATATGCACAAAGTACGGCAGCAAGGTAAAGACGAACACATACGAAAGTAAGTGTAACAGCCAGCATCACAACAATAGAAAAGTAAAGTACGAAGAGTAAAGCAAGTAGCAAGGCCATGGCGCATAAAGCGCGAGGCAACAAGTAATTGTAAGAAAGTAAAATGCGAGAACGTAAAGGAGGACCAGGATTGCATCCTGGAGTAAAAAGACATACAAGTAAATGCCATGCCGCAAAGCGCGGGGCAGCAGAAAAGTAGAGTACGAAAAAGTAAAGAGGACAAGGATCGCGAAATCGCGTCCTTAAGTTAAAGACATGAAATGTAAAGACAAAAATGAAAAGCCTGGGCACATATAGCGTGGCGGCAACAGAAAGGAAAGTGCAAGAAAGTAAAAAGGACAAGAATCGCGAAACTGTGTCCTTGAAGGTAAAGACATACGTATATATATTATATGTATATATATATATCATCCTCTTTTAGTTATCTTTTCTTATTTTAGCATTTATCCATTCATTGCCCTTTCATGCAAGAATCCCCTACCTTAAGGGGTTGCGGGTCCTCGTACGCCTGCGGCATAAACAAATAAGAGCTCGAGTCACAGAAGACGAGCTAGATCCACCGTTCAACCTGCAATGCTTGGAACGTTAGTATATGTTGTAATATAAACGAAAAGCGGGTCCGGTAAGACCTGTAGTAGTACCGAACCCCAAACACGAGAGCAGGCAGGGAGTTCATCTCCCTGCAGGAGAAAGACAGAGGCAGCAAGGCCTCCTGCCTGCACGAGGCAGATGTAGGAACTCTGCATCCTGCAGACAAGGGTGCCAGAGGCAGGGGCCTCAGCCCTGCTTGGCAATAACAACAGAGGCAGGGAGCAGGAGCTCCCTGTCTGCCAGAACAGAGAAAGGCAAGGGAGGGAGCAGAGGCTTCCTGCTACAACAAGACAGGGGGCGCAGCCCCTGTCGGAACATGAGATAAGCAGCAAGAACAAGGCAAGGGGGCAAAGCCCCTTGCCGGAGAACAACAGAGGTATAGGGGGCTTTGCCCCCTGCTGGCAAAACGTAGGAAACAGGGGGCAGAACTCCCTGCCAAGAAGCAACAGGGGAGCAGGGGACTTCAACCCCTGCTGAGGAACAACAGAGGGCAGGGGGAGCCTCTCCCCCTATCGGGAAACAACAAGGGAGCAGAGGGGGCTTGCCCCCTACCGGGAAACACAAGGCAGAGGGGCATAGCCCCCTGTCAAAAACAGGATGGGGACAAGGGGGTAGAGCCCCCTGCCGAAGGACCACAGCAGGCAGGGGGCAGAACCTCCTATCAAAAAATGTGACAGGGGGTGGAACCCCTCTGTTGATGAGAGGCGACGACAGGGGGCTCAGCCCCCCTGTCGACCGACAGCAAAAGGAAGGCAGGGGGGTTAAACCCCTGCCGACAAGAGGCGACGACATGGGGCTCAATTCCCCTATCGACCGACTGCAAAAGGAAGGCAGGGGTTAACCCCCTGCCGACAAGAGGGACAGGGGGCTCAGCCCCCATGTCGATCAACCCTATACAAAGGAGAAGGAGAGGGAAGGGTTTTACCTCAGAAGATCGCGACAACGGGGAAGAACGATGAGAAGTAGAGGATGCCCTCGAGGTCACCAGTGTCAACCTCCAACAAAGGGGAGCCGAGAACAGGGCGTCGCCGGAAGTCTAAGGTCGCCGAAGATGTCGCAAGGGAAACGAGAGGAGACAGTGGTTCGTTGGAGCTCAGAGGCCACCGTCGGCGTCGATCGTCGGCGTCCTGCGACACAAGGGACAAAGAGGGGGGGATCTCTGGTCGTCGGAGCTCGAAGGTCGGCGACTGCAACACTCGAGAAGAAGGCGGTGGCCGACGGCGAGTCGCCGACGTCAGTGGCCGCAGAGAGGGATGGAGACAGGAGAGGTAGAGAGGAGAGAGAGTGGCGAGGGGGTTTTACTCCTCGCCCGACTGAGCCTGCATCTTTTTAAAGATGCAGTCGCTCGAATGTTCGAGAAACCAGGGTCGGGTCAGGCTCGGGTCCGGTTTGGACCCCGGATTCGGGTCCGACACAACGGACCAAACCTCGACTGACACATGTATGACACATTTTTTTTTTCTTCAGGGCTTTACAATCACTGTCAGTATTGTCTACATAAAATAATTGAAACTTCTTGGGAACCTTCTGAAGGCATCTCAACTTGGAATGTCAATATTACAAGGTTAGGATTGTATCTGCAAACATTGTCTTGTATGAGATCCCTTCATTGCAGATAGAACTCTTTTAATATCTACAGACTATACAGGTGTTAACTGGATAATGAGAAGATTGTTGGTGGTTCATTATGAGATTTGGATTAGTATCATAGCTATTTGGCAATTTGACTCTTCATGTATGTTATGTAAAGCAACTGACTCTGATAAATCTCTTTAGCTCTTTTTGTTACACAGCAAAACCAACTCTCTCTCCCTCTCTCTGTAACCAACCACTTAAAGCTAAAGTAATACACATAGTTTCACTCACTGCCAGTAATCGATATCAAGAAAAGCCTTGTGTTCAACAATCATGCTCTAGAACTAGTAGAATTTTCCATGGAAAAGCCATAGAACATTTAACACAGAACCAGCAGAGAGAAATGACAGTGCACATCGTTCAACTCAACAAGAACCAGTGCTATAGGGTGATCTGAAGCGGTAACTATAACACAATCAAGAGGAGTGGGACATGTAAGTGAACGATAAAGCCTAGAGAAACTTAAACCTACAACTCTTGAAGTCATGAGATCCCATTTGGTTCAGCTTGAATCTTGAGCTACCTAGCAGCAAACCATTTTCCCTCAATGCCAACCAATAAGAGTTCCAAAGATGGGCAAACCATGATTACTTGTTAGGTTGTCAGGCCATTGCTGCAAGAAAGAAGTAAGAGAAAGATGCAAGTCTTAAATGGTAATGGAAGAGATAAACTATTGAAGGTATGCTCATGGGAGTCTGACTAGTGATTCCTCATGAACATGAATGAAACTATTGACTTTTGCAAAGGACGAGTCACTTGCAGCTTGTCATGTAACGACCTGCTCATACCATGCCAGGCTGAATTCATTCACAATAATATGAATTCATTCACATGTTCTAGAATATATAAAATATGTACTACACCAACTTTCTGAATGACCCATAGAGTGAACACCAAGAACTATGAATTCCCTTGGCAACTGATATGTATTGGATGATGATCTGCAATGTCAGCATTCAAAAATGCACACAATGCTTGGATACATCCATAACACAAAGCATTGTACCTCCTCTCTTATCCAAATACAACCACAAGCATCAGGAGTTACATAAAGCGATGATCCAAACACACCATGTATCCAAAAAAACACCGGTACCTCGCCAGAAGAAGGATCATATCCAGCATCATATGTCGATCCGGTTCGGACTCAAGCTTGAATTTAGATGCAAATTGGATTCAGCTTGTTTTACCAAATCCGACTAATGGGATTCAAATTGTGTTGGGTATCAGATGTAAATCTAAGCCTCTGACACCCCTAGTTCAGATTCAAGATGAAACATCAGATGTATCGTATTTGACTTCGTTGTCAAAAGTTGCACCTAGGCTGGCTAGGCATAGGTTTACCACCTAGGCTTATGGTCTAAGCGGTAGGGCCCTATCTTTTTATCTAGCTGTCCATGCCTAAGCATGCTTTTATAAAAAGATTTTGCCTTTTTTCTTTCTTTTTTTCTTTTTCTTTTTCTTCACACCCAAAAGCTTACTTTTTTTATTCTCATTTTCTTCTTTTGTTTTTCTTTTTTGCTTTATTTTTTTTCTTCCTCCTTTCACCCGTCCGCTTAGTTGTCAAAAGTGGAGCTTAGGTGCCACCTAGGTGGCCTAGCCGAGATAGTCTCTCGGTCTGATGCGCAGTTGCATACACATATATGTTTTTTGTGTACTTAATTCATATATAAGTGTATAAGTTATCTATTTTATAAATTTACAACATTATGTATTTATATTATATATATATACATATCTGTACTTAATTCATATATAATTTATAAGCATATGAGTTATCTTTTTATGGAATATAATTGCTTAATAGTGTTCAAGATTGATTTTATGTTGTATTTGTTATTAATTTTAGTAGCATGTTTACATATTTTGTATATTTATTTATTTATTTTTATTTGGGATACCACCTAAGCCTTGCCTAGTCTTTTTAAGAGCTCACCGCCTAAGCTCCACCTAGCACCTTTGACAACTAAAGTATATGATACAAGTACGCATGCATATTTCATTGGGTCACACCCACCCATCAGATTGGGTCAAAACTTAATCTTGACAATGAAGTACATATGCAAATTAAGGTCAACCCCAACTCAACCCGTTAACAAATCTACTTAGAAAATCAGTTCAAACCAGAGTTACCGGAAGCACCTAGGTAAAAGGGGAAGCACAAAACGTCGCACTTTCGAGGCGTGAGGGGAGCGCTTCTGAGGCGTGAGGGGAAGCGTCCCACTTTTTTGGGAAGCGCGCTTCCCCCTTGCTTCTCCCATTTTTTTCATTTTTTTCGCTTCCTAGGTTGCTTCCGGTTTGCTTCCGAGACGGTTCAGAATTTTCTTCTAAGTGGTCTCACGCTTCCTAAATTTTTTAAAGTGCCTCGCTTCCCGCTCCCGCTTCCCGTATCGTTTCCCGCTCCCGCTTCCTCGACTGATAACTCTGGTTCAAACGTCTACTTTATAATATGGATCATTTAAAAAATTGTAACTACACTTGCATTGGGCTTCCATTTTAGATCGATTTCTTCCTCCTGTTTTCCATTAGTGATCACATTATATGCAGTGGTGCTGCCATCCACCCATCTTGGCATTTCTCGCGATGGACGCGGTCACCGTCTTGAGAAATGTTGAGATGGGTGGCTTTCAGCGGCAGCAGCAGCTGCATAATGCAGTGCCGCTGCATAAAAAATGCCCTCTTTCCATTATAAACCAACAGTATTTTCTTATGAAAAAAAGAAATTTTCTCAGCCAATACCAAGGATGATATATCAAGATAATACAGTCTCTGCTTCAGGGTGCAGTATAAAAAAGCAGCATTTGATCATTAATCATGCACACAATATTCATCAGCATTAAGCTGCAGCCGCTCTCTTTATTTTGGGCCATTGAATTTATTACAATTTACATAATGTTAGATTGCTACTTGAGCTGCAGCTAGTCTTGCAATTGGAACCCTGGAAGGAAAAGTGAGCCGAAATCAACCATGAGTGGAATCTAAAAGAATCGTCTAATGAATTAATAACAAATATACATCTAAAAATCAAACCACCAGTATAATTATGATTACCGGAATGGTGAGCATGATACATAGTCTAATCCCGCCTCTGCAAAGAATGCAACAGATGAAGGCTCGCCACCATGCTCCCCGCATATACCAATCTGTTTCATGAAAACAAAATTCTTTAGTAAAACCTGTCGAGACATTCAATAACATAAAAGTCTGGGACGTTAAATATGGTTAACCTTCAAATCAGGCCTAGTCCTACGACCCCTCTCTGTAGCAATTTTTATCAGTTCCCCAACGCCTTTTTGATCAAGCACCTGAAAATTTGTTAAATCAATCTTTGAATTACAAAAAAAAACATGAAAGAAATTCACAAAAAATCAAGTTGACTGACTTCACATTTGGGCCCCAAGATGCTTGGAGTTCGAGTGAAATCATAGGCAAAAAAAGCCACAAAACCACTCTATGCAACTGATGAGGAAAGCCATGTAGAAAGATAAGCTGTCTGTCAGGACCTGCACACACCCAGGTGTGTAGTGGTCATGGATTGAAGGTCATATGTCCAGGCACCTAGCCTTTCAGCAATCCTCTCTCTCTCTCTCTCTCTCTCTCTCTCTGTGTGTGTGTGTGTGTGTGTGTGTGTGTGTGTGCCCCTGCATGCTAGAATGAGATGCTTAAATGGCTTGAAGCTGGTGTATCATTGGAATGTCATCTTTGTAGTTCACAAGGAATCTGTGAAATTTCAAATCTATCAACTTGTGTTTATTAATCTTGAGGTCAGAATTATACTGATGAACATGGACCAACGTATGCTGATGAGCCAGTTGATCAAACATGTTGTATGTATAGCAGAGCAAAGCATCAGTAACTTGCTGTCAGAGAACAAAATTATATACTCCATATATATATATATATATATATATATATATATATATATATATATATATATATATATATATATATATATATATATATATATATATATACACACACACACACTCATAATCAATTTATCATGCCACTTATAAAGGAATGCAAAATCAAGAGGGAAACTCTAGCACATTGAGATTTAGAAAATGAAAGACCCAGCAAGAATTGGAAAAGAAGAGATTTAAACAACTTACTTCAAAAGGATCATTTTGGAGAAGGCCATTGGATAGGTATACAGGAAGAAACTTTCCCACATCGTCTCTACTATAACCAAAAGTCATTTGGGTAAGATCGTTGGTCCCAAATGAGAAGAACTCCGCATGCTCTGCAATCTGCAAGTTAAATCAAGTTTTCAGTCCAGCAGTTGACACAAGCTAGGTTTATATATATATATATATATATATATATATATATATAGAGAGAGAGAGAGAGAGAGATTTCTTGTAAACAACAAATTGACAAAATCTGGCCTTCATCTTAGTCTTTAGACTAATTTTATTAGACACTACACCATTTTTTTTCTTTATACTATTGATCAACATAGAGTATGCTGCTTTTAATGTTGAGAGGAAAGTCACACATTTTCCATATGAAATTTGAACATGTTTTATCACCTTACACTTGCATATTCCTCTATCAATAGTCACAAAAGACAGCAGTTCAGATACTAGTTGAGAACGACTAATGGATTAACTTAAAGTCTAAACGTGCTTAGTCATTTAGTTGGTCACTGACAAAGCATATGGTACTATTTTCTACCAAGGAGTTCATTTTTGCAACATCCTTGGTGAATAGTAACCATCCAACAGATGAAAAGAGGTTTGATTAACAGACTATATCTTGACAGCCCAAAGACAGGGCCCATGCTTAGAGAACTCAGTGGATTTGACTTAAATTCAACTCAGGTTTATATCAAACAAGAGCACATCAAAAGCTACAGGAGACAAATATGAGTATGAAACTGGAGAAACAGAAGAATCACGTGACAAAAGAGACTTGGATCCCATTATAGAAATAAATCTGGATCTCAATAAATTCATTTATTTAGACTGTTTCTACACAATCTCTAACTCACAGTTATGGCCAAGAGCTTATTACATACATGTATGGACCAAACATTATCAATCATTTCCCTTGTACGAGAGAGAGAGAGAGAGCACCATTCAGGAAAAGAAAAATCCTTATGTAGTGCTTGTGATTTGAAGGGTGTTGTATTGCCATAATAATAAACTGGATGACTTATATGATTGTCCCAATTTTTGAGAATTTGTTCAAGAAATGAATTTAAAATAGCACAGAAGAGCACATATTAGATGATACCAGTTTATACCCTCTCCCACCTCTATGCTAGTAGAAATGATTTTCGCCTCCTACTAGTAGCAATATTAGTTGTAATGAAAATACTTTTTTCTTTAACATCACTTGAGGAGAAAACTGATTAAATTTTCACCTCATTCGCAACAAGTGCCGCCCTAGGGATCTCAATCATAGTTCCAACTTTATAACTTAAGGAAGTGCTTGTCTCTGCAAACACCTTTTCAGCAACCTGACGTATCAACCCAACTTGATGCTTTAATTCCTGCCATGTAACAACATCCACCAATTAGGAAAAGAAGGTCTATCACAAAAAGAAAAGGAAAAGATTCAAACTCAACCAAATTTTTTTAAAGCAACTTTGTGGTCATTTCAAATTGATTTCAACTTACGACCCTTTACCTATGTCCAGAATCATTGCTTAAGGTGACCTATGAAAATTTAATACAATAAACAAATGCAATCCTCCATAAAATGGAGTTGAAAGGAGAAGCATACAAATAAGAAATGTGACCGTCCATTTACCCACATTTGTGCATCCCAACCCACTCCCCCACCACCAGGGGTGTCCCTCCAACTAAAAATGCCCTCTTTTTGTCCATAAAATGCAATATCAATTCAAGGAACTACTTTCAATGAATAAATGTTCCTTTCAAAATTTAATAGGATAAAAAAACGAAATCTTGTAGAGAATGAAGTTGATGAAAATAATAGAACCAAAAACATGATGCATACTCATCCATTTAACCCTTTTGACACCCCTGAACCTACCACCACAAAACCCAACACACACACAAAAAAAAAGAAAAACTTTTTCTCATAAAATGTAAAATAAATGCAAATTCAAGGAACTAGCGTCATTAGTAGATTTTCCTTTCCATCAAGAGTGATGGATCATGTTACCTCAGTTTCTTTACAATGCCTCCATAATGTTGCTTTATTATTTGACATTGACTGCTCTAATCATTCTCAAATGAAAACCTAATATATATCTTTTTTTTATTTTTACTTGGAGAAACCGCCCCAGGATCAAAGACCTAGTCACGCTGGCTCTGCCTGCCGTACTTTCGGTCGCTGTCCTGGCAGCATAAAACTCCAAGGGATTACACTTCCAACCTACTATATATCTATAAAATCATGCTTTACATAGAAGTATAGGTGGTGGTGGATACTAGATGTGGCTTCAAATAGATCATACCTGAGGAGTTCCAACTAGAGGAACCATTATTTCTGGAAGAACTTTGACACCCTGATTGCTCATAGAAATTGCAGCCTCAAAAATAGCACGTGCTTGCATTTGGGTCAACTCAGGGTATGAAATGCCCAACCTATCAAATTGAAATTGTTTTCATTATTAGTATAATGTTCCCTCCCATTTGTTATCACTACATAGATATTTTGGCACATATTAGTTAATAAAAAATTGAGCAAGAGAAAATATCTTCTTAAGCAATTCAATGGGTTCCATAGGAAATCAAAATGAAAGGTATCTTGAACCAAAAAAGACTTTAGATGTTTAAGTTGGCCAAACAGAAGAGTGGAAAGTTTTGATGTTCAAGAATAACAAGTTCAAACAGGTTTTCAGACAAAAAAAGCAGTATACAAATAAGAGCTTGTGTTGGAACCATAAACTATAGAAGCATTATGAATCGCATGATTACATGAGAAATAATAATTGCAAAGAATAATAAGAAAGAAAACAGAAGAGTAAGAAAGCTAAGGTAAAACAATTAATTTATCAGTTAAGGACTTCTCTGTTACTTGGAAAGTCCATTGATTTTTTCTAGGATGCAAAAGAATTAAATAAACTTCCCAAGGATTTGTGCAGAAGTACAAAATCCCCCTTTCACTAAGATGATAAATAAGGGAGCAACAGTGAAGTGCCCAGCCTGTCAGCATGGAAACATGGGGCTTGAGTCCTGAGAGCAGCCCTCCAGTCCAGAATATAGGTTGCCTTGATATGACCTTTTATTTAACCCATGGAGCATGTCAAAATCACCATGATTAATGTGCTCTTGTAAGGATCAAATGCATTTGGAAAGTGTTGCCACTAGTAATGTTACATATGCATGTCTCGGTGCTACTCTCTCTCTCTCTCTATACACACACACACACTGATGAATGGTGCTTTGCCTATCCTGCTATGACCATAGACAGCATACTCACAATTCCAAAGTGGGGATATTGATATTCTGACACTCAACAACAATTTGGATGATAGTAACTTTTCTGTTTTTCCATTTGTAGGTTCATGCCACTTTTGCTTTAAATATTAAAAAGCGCAATACTTGCCTGCAACCACGAAAACCTAGCATTGGATTGACTTCTGATAGTTTTTCGATTCTGCTAAAAATTTCCTCTTCTGTGACATTTGTATCTGAAGCTAATTCTGCAACAATCTCATTGATATCGCCTTCTGGTAGAAACTCATGCAATGGTGGATCCAATAGTCGTATTGTCACCGGAAGACCTGAAAGTAATAGATTCTGGTGAAAACAGGATCTTAAAGCATATGAAGTAAAAAAACTAAAGCTATCACAACAGCTCATGCATGAGAGATCCTGCAAGCAAAATGACATAAGCTATGTCACATAGGTGTGGGTGCGGATAAGGGTGCAGATGCGGCAATGCGGCACTTTAAAAAAACTTGGGTGCAGGGGTGTGGGGAGGGTATATATATAATTTTTAACAGTTTTAAGTTAACACTACGTGTATGTGTGTGCATTTATGTATTTATATATATATATATATATATATATATATATATATAAAAAACTGTACTTGGTTATGATTAACTGAATCTAATTTTGGACAGAAATGGACCTTAGTGTGGTTGACTTCACCGAACACAAAGGAAGCCGTGTCAAAGTGTCTCACCCGTATGAGTGCGGGTGCAATGCGGGAGTGGTGTCCTGTTAGAAGTGTAACAAAAAAAATGTTTTGATTCGGGCCGGATCCGGACCCGACCCGGACCACCGCCTCTCACTATCTTTTAAGACCGAGGCAGGCGGGAGGAGGGTTACGAAACCCTCCTCACCGCCATTCCACCTCGACTCTCTCATCTCTCTCCCCGACACCCACCGCCTCTCGTCACCCTCGATTCGCCGGAGACCAGCGTCGCCGCCGCCACCGACCACCAGGTACGCTCTTCCTCCCCTTCTTCTCCCTCGCTCGCCTGTCTCTCTCTCTTTCCCCCCTCGTTTCTTCGTTGCGCGCGGGGGGGGGGGGGGGGTGGGCAGGCCGCCTCTCTGCCCCATTGAATCACAGGGGAGGGGCAAAGCCCCCCTCCCTGCGATTCTTTTTAGCGAGGGAGGGGCGGAGCCCTCCCTGTGCTGTGGTGGGTAAGGGAGGGGATGAGCCCTCCCGATTCCCTCACGTTGCAGGGGCGGGACCCAGCTCCTCCCTGCGCCCTTGAAGTAGGGGAGGGGCTGAGTCCCCTCCCTGCTACTTATTACGACAGGGGAGGGGGTCGACCCCTCCCTGCTTCTTATTATGGCAGGGCAGGGGAGGGGCCGAGCCCCCTCCCTGTGCCTCTTCACTCTTTAGGCGGGGGCATCGCCCCTGCCTCCGTTAGTTTTCGACGGGAAGGGGCATCGCCCCCTGCCTGTTCGCATTTCATTAGGCAGGGGCCGAGCCCCTACCTCTGTGCATGTTCGTCAGGCAGGGGTGAAGCCCCTTGCCTCTCTTTTTTTTCGTCAGGCAGGGGCGCAGCCCTACCTATCCTCGCTCTTTGAGGGCAGGGGTACAACCCCCTGTTTCCTCGTACTTTGCCGAAAGCATGTCAACAGGGGCCCGCTGCCCCTACTTCTGCTTCCTTCGCGTTAGGTCAGTGACAATGACTCCGACCTTCTGGTTTGCTGTTAGCATGCTAAGATTGTCGCATATTTGCAGCTACAACGGATCCCAGTCGCGCTCCGCGACCCGAGCCGTCAGTCGTGTACATCCGCAGACGCCAGCAAGCTCGTAACCCTCCAAGTTAGGGGAAGATTGTACGGAAGACTTGGATAATTGAATTAAGTTCAATTAAACTAAAAACGATCATTAAATGAATATATATATATACAAGTATATATATATTTATACGAGTATGCACTTAACTCAAGGACGCGATTTCGCGATCCTTGCCCTTTACCTTATGTCAGTCTATACTTGCCATCGTGTATCGCGTCGAGATCTCGTGTTGCATTCCTGCTTATGGTTTTTATGTGCCGTCACGCATCGTGGCGAGGTTCAGCGTTGCACTTCTGCTTACCGCCTTTACCTTGCCGTCGCGCTTTGCCCCTAGGCTCTTGTTTTTGTATGTATTATTACTGCTTTGCTATTGCAGATGCCGTACATGTTTTTGCTCTTTGCATATGCCTTAAAGGCATCCTCAGGCATTCACCTCTCTCTCTTGCGGCGAGAGTTAAGATAGGAGCTAGCGTTACATCCTCGTCTAAGGAGGAGGATACCTTGCAAGGATCCTAACACCTTGAGTATGCAGTCCTGCATACGAGTTGGAGGTTCTGTTGAGAAACCTGTATCTCGTCTATCGAGGTCGGTGTCGAGTCATGCGAGGCATGTAGATACCCCGATAGCGGATGAGGTTCTAGAAAATCGCAGGCATAATGTTGGCACAAGGTACTGCTGTTTCAAAGGATATAGTAAAGTTGATAAACTTTACATCTTTGTGAAACACTCTTGTTGAGGCTTCTATTGAGGAGCTATACCCCTTCATCCTAGAGTACTTGTAGTCGTGCACGACACGTCTAGTACTGCGATGATCGAATGAGACGGTCGTGCGACCTCGAAAAGTGTGAAATGCACAATGCTGTAATCAAATAAATGACCTCACATTCGCCTTCACAGGCAAGATGCTCGAGTGGTTTAAAGACCACAACATAGAATGGGTTGTTAGTTAAGCAACCCCTAACGTACCTATTCGTTTCTAGTGATCTGTCAAGGGAGAGGACAGAGCGGTACAAACTCCAATGGACAGGTTGTTAACAACCACCCTACGGGCAATGATCCGGCCTCCCCAGTCATTGGAGTTAGGGGAAAGGGGCTACAATAGTTAGCTTAACACTTCTGCAGAAGTTGGATGCATCCGTGGCACTGCCTCCTTTGGGGAATGCTCTCTCGGCTAAAGCCGTCCCTTTGGAGCGGACTCAACTAGCTATTCGGGTTATTCAAAATACATAGAATAATAGACGCCCGAACTAGTCTCAGTTGTTTCTACGTTTTGTCTGCGCGTACCCGCAAGCCAGTAATATCGAAACATAAAGTCTGTTCACACTGGTTGTTGAGTAGTGAGACTCACTTGCACTCGGTTGCACTACTGACTCCCTTGCACTCGCTTGCACTACTGACTCCCTTGCACTCGCTTGCACCACTGACTCGCTTGCATTCGTTTGCACTATTGATTCGCTTGCACTGCTTACGCGTTTGCACTATTTACCTGCTTGCATTGCTTACCTGTTTAACTGCATATCTGCTTTAAACTGCGTAACCTACTGAATTAAATATACATAATTCAGTTTCCTTGTAGTCTCTCTTGTGCACCTACTAGTTTTTCGCGAAACTAACCCATTCTATGGGTATAGGTGATGAATAGGTACTCCACGGGCGATGGCGCGATGACAAGATGGCTTCAAGACTTTCTTCTTCCTGCTCTTAGCTCGCGTCCTGCTGTTTTTGGGTCTTGTAACGGATTTTCCTTGGGACATCCGAATTTTGTACTTTTGGAACCTTCTTTTAATGGAAGTGCCTTTTTCAAGTAGCATGGTTTGTTTGTTTTGGTTCTTCAGCTAACGCACCCAAAGTGGTCAGCTTGCCTTTCTAAAATTAACAAAAGGATGGTCTTCCGCTGATTTCATAAACCAACTCTGTAATAAAGAGATTTCTTTTAGTCTCTTGCCTGTTTTCTGAAAGGTTCGAAAGTTTGAAATTTTAGGAAGTTACAACTTGGTATCAGAGCTAAGGGAAGCAAGGATTCTTGACCATTGAGCATCCGCATCGCGCTGTGAGTATACCTTTCTTTTTGCTTAGTAGGTGTATTTTGCATTGTTAAGCTAAGAGGCTTGACGCGTTTTGCTTATGTACCAGCATTGCTGGGTTTTCCTAAACTACTCATGTTAAACATGAATAGTACTTATGTTTCTGGCCTATTTCGAGCTTCCTGAAAATTCTAATTATTGGTATTCCTTGTTTACTCCAAGGATGGCAAGGAACTCAAATGATGGGTCTGCTGACGATTGGTCAGATCAGCGGGGATTCGTGTTGGATTCCATAAGTTCCCTAGCAGCGGCTATGCGAGACCAGATTCGTTCTCCAAGGGAACCAGCGTCCGTTCTTGAGCCGAAGCCGCATACCGCAGTGACGTATGAGAAATTCCTGAAGCTTGACCCCCCGACCTTCGACGGCAAGCCCGACCCAAACATGGCCGATAACTGGGTGAAGGAGGTGGAACGAGTGTTCGAGGTCTTGTCAGTGCCCGATGACAAGAAGACGTTATTCAGGACCTTTAGGCTGAAGAAGAATGCCCGCAGTTGGTGGGACATGGCCCGGAGTGTGCAGTTTTCGGGAATTTCGCCCATTCCTTGGGAAGCTTTTAGAAAGGCTTTCTTGGAGAACTACTATTGTCCTTGGAGCTCATGCGAGGGAGAAGAAGAAGGTGGAGTTCTTGGAGCTCAGCCAGGGCAATTCGAGTTTGACGGATTATATCGCCAAATTCCAGCGCTTAGAACCCTATTGTCCCAACCTTTTCGCAGATGATCGCGAGCGAGCAGAAAAGTTTGTTCTGGGGCTGAAGGAGGGGCTCATGCATCGGGTCCTAACTAGCATGCCCTCGCCCTTCTCTGTTGTAGTTGCTGCTGCCACCCTCCTAAGTGAGGTCTGGGAGCGCACTAAGAGTACTCAGGGCAGGAGGCCACCCGCTACGGGTGGTGAGCCGAAGACACCTTCCGGTGACCCAGGTAAATGATCGTTCCTTCCTGTGAAGAGCGAAGGAGGAAGGAAACGATATCCTCCTTCGAAGCGTCAGTGGCCTCAGGGCAACCCTCCAGCCAGGCAGCAGACAGGCAATGTGTGCCCCAGGTGCGGTCGATCCCACATTGGGCAGGTGTGCCCGCTCGACACAGGCGGATGCCTGTATTGTGGCAAGATGGGCCACTACGCCCGCCGACTGTCGCAAAAAGGCGGCTGACGATGCCAGGCAGACCAGCGGAGCACCTCTGCTCCCTCGGCCACCACAACAGCAACAGCAGTATCAGTCGCCACAACCGCAGTCGAGCGGTCAGAGGAGGGCGCCGGGGCGCCTCTACTCAGCCAAGGCCGAGCAGTTGACCAAGGGCGACCTTGTGCAAGGTACCCTTTTTGTCGCTAATCAGGCTGCTTTTGTGCTTTTTGATTGTGGTGCCACACACTCTTTTATTTCGGTAAATTTTGCCGAGTTTTTTTGCGTACCTGTAAAACTCTTGCATAATACCCTTGAAGTGTATAACCCGATTGGGAAAAATATTGTTTGTGCGACCTACGTACCAGAGTTGGACGTAGTCCTGGCATATTGACATTTACCGACTTGTGCTATCCTGCTAGTGATGACGGAATTTGACGCCATCCTAGGCATGGATTGGCTGCACAAGTATCATGCCAAGATTTTTTGCCGAGATAGCAGGATTGTTTTGTCTCCCCCAAGAATGCCCAAGGTGGAATTCAAGATCGTGAAACCTGTTCGGGCGAGCAAGTTGATTTCGTCGTTGAAGGTGCAGAGCTACCTCAGGAAGGGATGCACTGCCTTTTTGGTTAGTGTCGTCTAGTCCGAGCCGACGTGAGTCTCGATGGGAGACTTGGAGGTTGTTCGAGATTTTCCAGACGTCTTCCCGGAGGAACTGCCAGGCCTTCCTCCACCTCGTGAGGTGCAGTTCAGCATCGAGTTGTTGCCGGGTACTGCGCCAATTTCTAAGGCTCCATATCGGATGGCACCAACCGAGCTCGAAGAGCTCAAGAAGCAGTTGCAGGAGTTGATAGATCAGGGATTCATCCGCCCCAGCGTTTCGCCTTGGGGAGCTCCTGTCTTGTTCGTGAAGAAGAATGATAGATCATTGCGATTGTGCATCGACTATCGGATGCTCAACCAGGCGACAATAAAGAATAAGTACCCGTTGCCACGCATCGAGGATCTGTTCGATCAGTTGCAGAGGGCCAAGATCTTCTCAAAGATTGACCTTAGATCTGGGTATCATCAACTCAGAATTAAGGGAGATGATATCCCTAAGACGGCCTTCCGGACCAGGTATGGGCATTACGAATTTACGGTCATGCCCTTCAGACTCACTAACGCTCCTGCAGCGTTCATGGATCTCATGAATAGGGTGTTCAAACCCTTCTTGGACACCTTCGTGATCATGTTCATCGACGACATCTTGGTGTATTCCGATAGCTGGGAGCAACATCGTGAGCACTTGAGAGTTATTCTCGAAACTTTGTGAAAGGAGCGTTTGTTCGCTAAGTACTCTAAGTGCGAGTTTTGGCTCGAGGAGATCATGTTTTTGGGACATGTCATCTCCAAGGAAGGTGTGTCCGTGGATCCAGCGAAAGTCGAGGCTGTACTCAGTTGGCAGCAACCGAGGAATGTTCGTGACATTCAGAGTTTTCTTGGATTAGCTGGGTATTATTGAAGATTTATCCAGGACTTTTCTAAGATCTCTCTACCCTTGACGCAACTCCTGAAGAAAGAAGCTAAGTTCGTGTGGGACGACATGTGCGAGAGCAGTTTTCAGATGTTGAAGGAACGTCTTACGATTGCCCCTATTTTGGCATTACCTTCGGGTCAAGGCGGCTTCGTGATTTACACTGACGCTTCCGGGACAGGCTTGGGTTACGTCTTAATGCAGAACGATAGAGTGATCGCCTATGCATCACGCCAACTTAAAATACATGAGAAGAATTATCCGACTCATGATTTAGAGTTAGCAGCGGTGGTCTTCGCATTGAAGATATGGTGGCACCATTTGTATGGGGAGCGGTTCGAGGCTTTTACAGATCATAAGAGCCTAAAATATTTGTTCTCGCAGAAGGAGCTGAATATGAGGCAGCGATGTTGGTTGGAATTCCTCAAGGATTACAACTTTACCTTGTCCTACCACCCGGGAAAAACAAACGTTGTGGCCGACGCTCTGAGCCGCAAGTCTCCCAGCGTTTCCGTTAATTTGTTATTTGCGGGGTGGAAGCTGATCGAGGATCTGATATCGTGGGAACCGTTTGCAGTCACTCCAATTTCGATCAGTCTTTCCAGCATGGTAGCTCAACCTGAGCTATTATCAAGGATCTTTGTTAGTCAAAAGATCGATGAGCGGTACGAAAAGCTGAAGGCTCTAGCGCAGCGGGCTGATACCCCCTTCCGTCTGAGTGAGGAAGGAGGTGTATGGCGTAAGGATCGTCTCTGGGTGCCAGAAGACCCTATTTTGAGAGATGAGATTCTCGCTGAAGCCCACAAGTCCAAGTACACGATTCACCCGGGCGGCACAAAGATGTTCAAAGATTTGCAGCGCAGATATTGGTGGAGTGGAATGAAGCGGGATGTAGCCGAGTACGTTTCGAAGTGCTTGACTTGCCAACAGGTGAAGATCGAGCACCAGCGACCAGACGGAGTGATGCAGCAAATGGAAATTCCATAATGGAAGTGGGAGGACATCACGATGGACTTCATCGTCGGTTTGCCGAGGACGCGGAGAAAACACGATGCGATTTGGGTGATCGTGGATCGACTCACTAAATCGGCGCATTTCCTCCCTATTCGGCTCAGTCAGTCACTGGACAGCTTGGCAGACCTTTATGTTAGGGAGATTGTGAGATTGCACGGTGTTCATGTGTCAATCATCTCCGATCGTGACCCGAGGTTCACCTCCAGGTTTTGGGGACAACTGCAGTTGGCCTTGGGCACGAAACTGAAATTCAGCACCGCTTTCCACCCTCAGACCGACGGACAATCTGAACGCATGATTCAGACTTTGGAGGACATGCTGCGAGCGTGCATGTTAGACTGGAAAGAAAAATGCGATTCTCATACCGGGTTGGCAGAATTCGCGTACAATAATAGTTATCATGCGAGTATCGGTATGGCCCCGTACGAAGCTTTGTACGGGAAGCCTTGTCGATCACCTGTTTACTGGGATGAGGTTGGTGAACGGATGCTAGATTCACCTATAGTGCTAAAGCACTATACTCAGCAAGTGCAGATGATCAGGGAACGTCTGCGTACCGCGCAGAGTCGGCAGAAGTGTTACGTCGATCGTCGACGTAGAGAGCTCGTGTTCTCAACAGGAGATATGGTTTTTGTTAAGGTATCTCCTACAAAGAGCGTTTTCCGTTTTGGGAAGAAAGGAAAGCTGAGTCCCCGGTTCATCGGACCTTTTGAGATCCTGGATCGGATCGGTGAGGCGGCTTATCGTGTTGCGCTGCCTCCTCAGTACGCTCAGATCCACGACGTCTTCCACGTATCTATGTTGAGAAGATACGTTCACGACCCATCACACATCATTCATTATGATGACGTGGATATCCAAAAAGACTTGACGTTCGAGGAAAGACCAGTGGCAATAGTTGATCGTCGAGACCAAGTGCTCAGATCGAAGACGATTTCTCTTGTAAAAGTACGTTGGCAACACCATCGAATAAATGAATGTACATGAGAGCCTGAGTCGGATATCAGGGAAAAATACCCTGACTTGTATTTTGACCAATGCATGAAATAGAAATTTCGCGGACGAAATTATTTTAAGGAGGGTAGGATGTAACAAAAAAAAACGTTTTGATTCGGGCCGGATCCGGACCCGACCCGGACCACCGCCTCTCACTGTCTTTTAAGACAACGAGGCAGGCGGGAGGAGGGTTACGAAACCCTCCTCACCGCCCTTCCACCTCGACTCTCTCATCTCTCTCCCCGACACCCACCGCCTCTCGTCACCCTCGATTCGCCGAAGACCAGCGTCAGCCGATCACCGCCGGCGACTCTCTCCGCCGCCGACCACCAGGTACGCTCTTCCTCCCCTTCTTCTCCCTCGCTCGTCTGTCTCTCTCTCTTTCCCCCCTCGTTTCTTCGTGCAGGCCGCCTCTCTGCCCCATTGAATCACAGGGGAGGGGCAAAGCCCCCCTTCCTGCGATTCTTTTTAGCGAGGGAGGGGCGGAGCCCTCCCTGTGCTGTGGTGGGTAAGGGAGGGGCTGAGCCCTCCCGATACCCTCACGTTGCAGGGGCGGGACCCAGCTCCTCCCTGCACCCTTGTAAGTAGGGGAGGGGCTGAGTCCCCTCCCTGCTACTTATTACGACAAGGGAGGGGGTCGGCCCCCTCCCTGCTACTTATTACGACAGGGGAGGGGGTTGGCCCCCACCCTGCTTCTTATTATGGCAGGGCAGGGGAGGGGCCGAGCCGCCTCCCTGTGCCTCTTCACTCTTTAGGCGGGGGCATCGCCCCTGCCTCCGTTAGTTTTCGACGAGAAGGGGCAAGCCCCCTCGCCTTGTTCTTCTTTGGCATCAGGCAGGGGCTTCGCCCCCTGCCTGTTCGCATTTCATTAGGCAGGGGCCAAGCCCCTACCTCTGTGCATGTTCGTCAGGCAGGGGTGAAGCCCCTTGCCTCTCTTTTTTTTTCGTCAAGCAGGGGCGCAGCCCTACCTATCCTCGCTCTTTGAGGGCAGGGGTACAACCCCCTGTTTCCTCGTACTTTGACGAAAGCATGTCAACAGGGGCCCGCTGCCCCTGCTTCTGCTTCCTTCGCGTTAGGTCAGTGGCAATGACTCCGACCCTCTGGTTTGTTGTTAGCGTGCTAAGATTGTCGCATATTTGCAGCTACAACGGATCCCACTCGCGCTCCGCGACCCGAGCCGTCAGTCGTGTACATCCGCAGACGCCAGCAAGCTCGTAACCCTCCAAGGTAGGGGAAGATTGTACGGAAGACTTGGATAATTGAATTAAGTTCAATTAAACTAAAAACGATCATTAAATGAATATATATATATATACAAGTATATATATATTTATACGAGTATGCACTTAACTCAAGGACGCGGTTTCGCGATCCTTGCCCTTTACCTTATGTCAGTCTATACTTGCCATCGTGTATCGCGTCGAGATCTCGTGTTGCATTCCTGCTTATGGTTTTTATGTGCCGTCACGCATCGTGGCGAGGTTCAGCGTTGCACTTCTGCTTACCGCCTTTACCTTGCCGTCGCGCTTTGCGCCTAGGCTCTTGTTTTTGTATGTATTATTACTGCTTTGCTATTGCAGATGCCGTACAGGTTTTTGCTCTTTGCATATGCCTTAAAGGCATCCTCAGGCATTCACCTCTCTCTCTTGCGGCGAGAGTTAAGATAGGAGCTAGCGTTACATCCTCGTCTAAGGAGGGGGATACCTTGCAAGGATCCTGACACCTTGAGTATGCAGTCCTGCAGACGAGTTGGAGGTTCTGTTGAGAAACCTGTATCCCATCTATCGAGGTCGGTGTCGAGTCATGCGAGGCATGTAGATACCCCGATAGCGGATGAGGTTCTAGAAAATCGCAGGCATAATGTTGGCACAAGGTACTGCTGTTTCAAACGATATAGTAAAGTTGATAAACTTTACATCTTTGTGAAACACTCTTGTTGAGGCTTCTATTGAGGAGCTATACCCCTTCATCCTAGAGTACTTGTAGTCGTGCACGACACATCTAGTACTGCGATGATCGAATGAGACGGTCGTGCGACCTCGAAAAGTGTGAAATGCACAATGCTGTAATCACATAAATGACCTCACATTCGCCTTCACAGGCAAGATGCTCGAGTGGTTTAAAGACCACAACATAGAATGGGTCGTTAGTTAAGCAACCCCTAACGTACCTATTCGTTTCTAGTGGTCTGTCAAGGGAGAGGACAGAGCGGTACAAACTCCAATGGACAGGTTGTTAACAACCACCCTACGGGCAATGATCCGGCCTCCCCAGTCATTGGAGTTAGGGGAAAGGGGCTACAATAGTTAGCTCAACACTTCTGCAGAAGTTGGATGCATCCGTAGCACTGCCTCCTTTGGGGAATGCTCTCTCGGCTAAAGCCGTCCCTTTGGAGCGGACTCAACTAGCTATTCGGGTTATTCAAAATACATAGAATAATAGACGCCCGAACTAGTCTCAGTTGTTTCTACGTTTTTCCTGCGCGTACCCGCAAGCCAGTAATATCGAAACATAAAGTCTGTTCACACTGGTTGTTGAGTAGTGAGACTCACTTGCACTCGGTTGCACTACTGACTCCCTTGCACTCGCTTGCACTACTGACTCCCTTGCACTCGCTTGCACCACTGACTCGCTTGCATTCGTTTGCACTATTGATTCGCTTGCACTGCTTACGCATTTGCACTATTTACCTGCTTGCATTGCTTACCTGTTTAACTGCATATCTGCTTTAAATTGCGTAACCTACTGAATTAAATATACATAATTCAGTTTCCTTGTAGTCTCTCTTGTGTACCTACTAGTTTTTCGCGAAACTAACACATTCTATGGGTACAGGTGATGAATAGGTACTCCACGGGCGATGGCGCGATGGCAAGATGGCTTCAAGACTTTCTTCTTCCTGCTCTTAGCTCGCGTCCTGATGTTTTTGGGTCTTGTAACGGATTTTCCTTGGGACATCCGAATTTTGTACTTTTGGAACCTTCTTTTAATGGAAGTGTCTTTTTCAAGTAGCATGGTTTGTTTGTTTTGGTTCTTCAGCTAACGCACCCAAAGTGGTCAGCTTGCCTTTCTAAAATTAACAAAAGGATGGTCTTCCGCTGATTTCATAAACCAACTTTGTAATAAAGAGATTTCTTTTAGTCTCTTGCCTGTTTTCTGAAAGGTTCGAAAGTTTGAAATTTTGGGGCGTTACAAGAAGAGTCCGTGTTACATAGGACATAAGCCATTAGTGTGATGGACTAGGCTAAGAGAATTCCTGCCAAAAGAATGGTAGTATCTGCCAAGACATATTTGATTATAGAGAACAAAAGAAAGAAGAGTAACACTTAGTGGATATTTTTTTTCATGTTATGGCAAATAGTGATAACGAAAACCATAAATACAAGAGAAAAATGACATAATTCATTTCTTTTGGTTGAAATATTTAAATGTTTTTTAACCGAAGAAGTAAATAAACAGGGTGGGTAACAGAACATACCATCCATTGCACGAAAAATGCCTTCAAAATCAGACCGTTGGTAAGGCAAAAGCAGGTCAAGAGCTTCCTTTCTCTTCTCAGGAGTCACTGCCATAATCATCTGCCTCACAGCCTTAATCCTTTCATCCGATGCAAAGAACTGCAAAAATCACCTTTATATGTATCAGAAACAAAAACTTTGCTAGATCTCATACATAGACAATAGATAGGTAGATAGACAAACATATTTATAAACATATATATACATACATGTGTATTGATCCAGAATTCAGTATACTCCAACTTTCAGTCTTCTCAATAAGAGGGTTAGGCATTTGCCTCTTCTTTCCAAGAACTGGTGTTGGATAAGGAAATTGCGTGGACTACTCATCTCAAACAAGTTGCTGAATTGGACTATAACAGGTGTGTGTACAGCATATTTCTATTGAATGAGAGCCTGTAATGGTCTCCAGCAGTGCTTGAAAAATTTAGATCTTTTCTTTTTTGAGATAAGCAACAATATGTCCACGTATAGCTAGGGCTGCTAATGTTTGGGTTTGTGTAGGACACCTTCCCTGATCAAAATGAGAATACCAGGTATGGCCATATGGGAACATAAAGTGTCAACCTGGATAGGATTCAGATCGGCCCCAACCTGACCCAAGTAAAATGTAGGTTGATTCTGATATATGATTTTTGCCAGATATCCAAGCCAACCAGGATGACCTGAGAACTGTATATGTTTTAAGTATAAATATATATGGTTTAAATTCTCTTTAGATTATAAGGGTAGGTTTGGGCTACCATTTCTCAACCTGACAGAATTCAAACCTCACTTCTTATTTGGGCAGCTTCTGTGCACCATGATGGGTCAGATACCCAACCTGTTAACAACCTTATAAGGATATTAAGTGCTACAAATGCATGCAGATGGAATCATATCACTATCAACCACTGTAAAACCCAAAAAAATTTGTTACAAAATATTTTAAAATATGCAAATTGGGCCTAGATCCAAATTGCAGATCCAGGACCCATAAAGGGGTTTTCCGAATAAATTTACCTCGTAAATTTGATATGTATGTATAAGTACAATAATTTTTAATTAATTAAATAATTCGGAGAATAATTATTTAATAGGGGTGCGTAGATGGGTATGGGATCCATATACCGGATCCATATACATATATATATATATTTTAATATATCTCTATATATATATGTATAATCATAAATAAATAAAATTTTAATTTTTAAAACTTATCCGAGGATCCACAGTTGGATCCATTCGGATCCAACTTGTGGATCCATATGGTTTGGAGTCGGGTTACGGGTCTCGGGTCCGGACCAGAGCCCCACCCTGTGTAACAGGCTCTTTAAAGAAAGAAAGGGCAACCCGATAAGGGTTGCCCGATAGAGTGTAACAGAAAAAGAAAGGGGGGCAGGAGGGGGGGTTACGCAAGGCGTAACCAACCCCCCCCCCCCCCCATCTCGGCATGGAGGGGGCCGATAAAAGGAGTGGAGAGAGGGGTTTTCCCTCTTCACTCGGGCTCTCTCTCCTCCCCCATCTCTCCCCGTCTCTCTCTCTGTCTGTGTGCGTGCGCCGGAGGCAGGGAGGTTGCCGGCGAACTTCGGCCACCAACAACCACGACTGCAGCGAGGAGCGTCGGTGCCTTCTCGTCCCCAGCCTCCGATCGCCAGAAAACCAGCGAAATAAGGTATGGGTCTTCTTGGAACCGAGGTGAGGGATCGAACATGGGTTTGATTCCATGTGGGGGTTTGAGGGTAGGATTTGGGGTTTACATCAACCCTAAACCTAAAACCCCAAATCTGTGATTTGGGGGTTTGGGACCTGTCCTAATGAGGGGTGTTTTCTTTTGTTTTTGTTGGATTTCTGGAAAAAGGGGCGGCTCAAGAGAAGCTATGGCATTATCGATTTTGTTATTGTTATGATGAGGCTGTTACACTTTTGTTCAAAGGGTCGTTAGTCATTCAGTCCTAAGAAGATAGTTCTTGTGATAATGTTGAAGTATTCTTGTGTTAAAAGCCATTTGATACTGTTTAGTTGAATAAAAGAAATCGCTTCATTTACACGTTAGTTTAGACATTAAGATGATTTGGGGATTTTCACTGGGGTGGTCGACCACATGGCCAGCAGGGTGGTTGAGAGGGTGCTGAGACAAAAGCACCAGATCAAACCCCATTGACGCGGGTATGTCAGTAACTTTCAAAAGTGGGTCGGATTCAGGTTCTTGGTTAGGATCCATATTCTGGGAAGGGATTTACGCCAGGGTATAAGATCCATAGTCGTGGGGGTTCAAGTTGATTGTGGTTTCAGCAAGTAATGGGTCTATGTGAACCCATGTTGGAATGCCATTACACAGCTCAACGTGTGTTCGGTTTAAGACTTAAAACTGTGTATATTGGCCTGCGTATTTTGCCTTGTATTCTTGTACTGAAATTTCACTGGACTGATAGTGAGACCGTGACCTGTCAGAATGGAGTTTTCACTTGAGTCAAGCTGGAAATCATATTGTCCTTTCACACTCTTGCTTCCTTTATTCTTTTTACCTGTGCTTGATTATTACTAAACTAATTTGTAACCTGTTTCATGTGAAGAATGATTTGTTTTGCTCTTGCTGTTTTCATTTGGGGTTATCAAGCCTCATAAATCTATTTCAAATTTTGTCTTGCAATGTCATATTGTGATGTGCCAAATAGGAGGACAACATTATTAGGTACACATAGCCGACCTCCACTCTTTTGTACAGTTCCCCATTCATATTCGGTAAACTGGGCACAATTGTTATCATTAGGGAATAAGTTCATTAGTATTTTTCTGTTAGGCAATCTATTGACATTAAATGAATAAAATGAAGCATGACTAACTAGTTATACTTGTTAGTAATCATTAATGGGTCAGTTGAATATCTTGGTGTATGTTAAATTTTGGTTTAGACATGTTGTATGTGTGTTAAATCCACAGGGGCTGGTTTATGTTAAATTTTGGTTTAGGCATGCTGTGTTCTATGAACATGATTGAATTTCATCAGTCTGTGTTCTGAAAGTTTATGTTGAATTGAGTTTTGGTCTGAGAATGTGCAATTTGATGAATTGAAGTAAATTGAGTTGTTCTAAAGTAGCTCAAGTTGGTTCTTGAGTGTGGTTAAGCTCAAAATTTGTAAGATGCAGCGTGGGATCATTGAAACATAACCTAAAAATTTTAGGTTGTGTATAATAGTGCTCATGTTACACTGTTTAGGAGGATGGATACATAAAACTGAAATTATATATGTAATGTATCTTGCTTTGATGTCTCTAGCTGAACATTATATTTTTGTCTAGAGTCCATGTGTTATTTAAAAGCTTGTGTATTGGATTGTATAGAAACACTTGCCGTGGAGGTTTATGCTTTCACTTGACTGTTATGATTATGGTACGCATGAGTGTGAGCATGATTCAATTATTAGTAAGTCTTCTTGAACATGTATGCTTGATTTATATGTGAAATGGTACATGTACACTCATACATTTAAAGAAACCATGGATTGGTTAATACCCGTATGTGATGTAGGTAACACACACATATTGAAAACGCATATGAATGAATTATGACATGCATATGTTTGGGTGTATGATTGCATAAGTGCACATGCTTTTGGCACTATTGGCCTAGTGTTACGAATGAAACACTAATTTGGTTTTATTATGTGGTGCATTGATGGCCTAAATGGACATCACCGGCCTGGAGAGTCGTGGGTTGGGTTTTCTTTTATTTATGTTTTTAAATGCATCACTTAAACCACATAAGATGGTTTGGCACATTACTACACTGTTCTAGTGATTTATACGGGCTGGAGTCCCGAATGGGTCCCCGCAAGGGAGGATGCGGGTTTTTCACTTTACTTTTGCATATGGTGTTGCAAACTTAAAGAATAAACTTTAATCAAAATATAATGAATAAAGAATAGTGTAATATACATTCTGAGATATCTCATCTGGAGTATGAGAATCTTAGATAGCCGGTCTTGGGGAGACTGTGAGGATACAAAAACTCCGTGTGCTGAAAATTTGTCCCCTGAACTCGATATTGAGGTTCTTTCTCCTGACCACGGTTTTAGGGAGAGTCTGTCACTTTACCTAGGAGTGGTGTGTTTGACACAGTTGTTGTTTATGGTACCAAGGAAGTGGCACTTGTGGGCGTGGGGTATTCCTTGTGTCCCCGACATTAGATGTGGAGGTCTAATGTTCCGAAGGTGATTCGGTCGAGGGCTAAGTTGGAACCCAATAATAAAATACAAATTGTGTGTGAAGCTACCCTGGGAACCTACTTGACCTCGGGGATTGTACCCGTTTGGTATATCCGCGGGCAACAGTAAATAAAAAAAAAGAGGAACTTAAGGTTGTGTGCATTTAATAGGGCATGCATATGAAAAGATGGAATTTAAATGAAAGATAACAGAAGAAATCATGCATTGCACATAATCATGCATTTTTCTGTTATGCATTAGATAATGCATGTTTGAATCATTCTTGATATCATGACATCATTTGGTAGTAGCATATGATTTACTTTGTGAAATCATCTGCAAGGTTTGATTATTTAGTTCTTGATATATGACACTGCTTTACTGTTCTTGACTGGTGAGTATATCAATTATTGGTAGTTATGGATATTTGAATATTGCAAATTTTATATCTGCACTCACTCAAATCACTGCATGAAATCTTATCCATGTTCTTTGTCTCATCTGGTTTCTTTAGAAGTAGCTGTGCTCAGAATTTCGGTTCTGACACCCTACTTTGTTGGTTTTTCACAGGATATGGTGAACAGTGAAGTTGGACATGCATCTGGGGATGGATGAGAGTCATACTTGAGCCTGACGGCTTCAACTGAGGACAGAGGGACTCTTTCTTAAATTCTTTTTGCTTCTTTCCAGTTGTCGCTTTATTTTCAGTTGAATAAAACTTTGTCTTTGAAATTTTCTTTACTCATAAATAAAGGAATTGGTTTGGTTTTTATGGATGATGATTGCAACTTCGTTTGTGGTGGTTGGGCTATCCAATGGAAAGTGGAACTGTGAAGACCCCAGATCTCTGGAAAGGTTTCCGCATTGAAAAAAAAAATATTCTGCATTTTTAAAGGGTATGGATTGGGGTCGTTACAACCACTGCCTTAAGATGGAAAGGAGAGAGGAATATGCAGGCAGTTCTAAGTAAACAAGCAATGGGCAAGAAATATAGTCACAACTTGTCTTCTACTCTACTCTCTACCCTGTTATTTTGTCCACTAGGATAGCCTAGAAGTTTGGGCTCACATCACCTCACACACTAATAGATTCTTTTTACTCCGTTGATTTTAATAATAAGCCACCGGTTTTCCTTCCTTGAAGTTGAATTAAATGTCAAACAGATCATAAATTCCTTCCACCAATAGTTTGCAAGAAAAAAACTTGTTCAACACTTATAGGTGCTGCAATTCATGGTCTCACTCACCATGTGCTCTGTCCTGCAGAGTCCAATGCCTTGTGCACCATTATTTCTGGCAGCTACTGCATCTTCAGGGGTGTCTGCATTTGCCATTACCTGTTACATCTTTCCACCACTAGTAAGAGTTGTAGACTAGTATAAGTTTTGAACAGTCATCTAGTAAATATTATCACCAAAATAAGTACAAAAAATATAAATAAAGCATTCCTGAGACCAAAAGTGTTCAGCAAGGATGAAGACATTTTCAATACCACCCAGCAATTAACAAATCATTTTGATAGAAAACAAAAATTGAAATTCCCAAAACTTATCTAAATGAAAAAAAATGCTCCAATTGGAACTGCCATTAGGGACATATATAAGCCGAGGATATTAGTGTCAGCCTACACAACTAAAAGAATTGCCAACATTTGACTTAATAATTTCATTTGGACAATCAGTCATAAATGTGAGAATTTGAAACTATTGCAAATTGTTGCAGCATACCTTCAGCTGTCTCAATTCATCCACCCAGGACATAAAAAATTCTAGATCACCACTAAGAGCTGGGGGAGATAGTTGCTGCTTCCCCAAAATAACTTCACCTGTAGAACCATTAAGTGATAACCAATCACCTTCATGAAGTATTTTCTCCCCAATCACCGCAGTCTGCAAAAGCAAGCAAAAGTAAATTTTGTATGTATTTAACAAGTGAATCATTAGCGTGCAAATATTATTAGTTAATTGAAGAACAAGAAGCAAAATAGGCAAAAGAGCTTTGGAACAATGATAGAATAAATAAGTCAACAAGGACTAATGAATCACATGTCCAAATAACATAGGAAAGTCATCATAAAAAATGAAAAGAGGGTGGAAGGTGATGAAAGAAGGTATCTATCACCGATTCACCAGTTAAATTTGCACAATGCCATTCAATGTTGCAGTTCGAGAGAACCTGATGTTGATCATTATGTAAAGTGAAAGTGGTGATTATATTGAACCCTTGGTAGTCAAAAGTGGGACTAGGTACCCATTCGAGCTAGGCGCAACCTTGCACCTATCCTAGTCGATCGACTAATCCTGACTAGTTAGTGATCAGCGACTAGTCTCTGCAGGAATTATCGGTCTATGTATGCATACATATGTAAGTTTAAATATCCTAAACACTTCTAGAAAACATAGTTGCAGGCATTTTTTACTCAATTGAAACCTGTGTATGTGTTCATCACTGCTTATTTACTAAAAACCATTCTTTAGATCAAATCAATTTAATGAGAACAATTTTCTTTTATTTCATCAATTTCTAGTGCAATATGAGCTGTTGATTTTTATCACTCTAAAAGCATATCTTAACATAAAAAATTCTAATTTAGTACACGATTTCTGCTAAGTAAGCCATAGAAAGTAAATCCATAATTTATATTAACTAAATGCCCAAAAGTTTGCCTTTTGAAGCCATTCATGATGGTTTAGGAGATAAGATTGTTTCGGACCTACTCCTCTCTCTCTCTCTCTCTATATATATATATATATATATATATATATATATATATATATATATATATATATATATAATAGATTCACTGTGATTTCAAAAAACATCAAATTTCTTAAAAAGGAAATTTTTGGGTCTCTAGTCGACCGATTAATCCCGCCTAAGCACTCATTAGACCTTTTAGGGGGCTGGTGCCTAGCATTTTTTACTACATAGATCGAGCCAACCAAACACAAGAAAAGACAATCTCTGTAAAATACAAGACACCGGATACAATAACATAATATTGAATCTGAGGCCTGATTTTATATATATTGCCCCACAGGTTACCAAGCGTAAATGATAAACTTGAAATTGTTGCTGCAATAAGACTGCTTCAATTACATACACATCATAAGGTTGTTCAAACCAGAGTTGCCAGTTGGGAAAGCGGGAGTAGGAAGCGATTTGGGAAGCGGAAATGGGAACCGAGGCACTTTCAAAATTTTAAGAAGCAAGAAGCGCGGGATGACTTAGAAGCGAACCAAAAATCGTCTCGGAAGCGACCTAGGAAGTGAGGGGAAGCGAAAAAAAATAAAAATAAAAATGAAAACACAAAAAAATGAAAAAAGAAGGGGAAGCGAGGAGGAAGTGCACTTCCCAATGTTTTTTGGCGCTTCCCAGCATGTTTTGGAAGTGCCACGTTTCGCGCTTCAGAAACGTACTTTGGGGAAGCGCACTTCCCCTTGCCTTATGGCACTTCTGGTAACCCTGGTCCAAACTGACAATGACCAAGAAGGGTAACTAAAATTCAATAAGCAGAGAATCTTGATAGCTGCCTAAATATAGAAAGAAGGAATGTGATCAAAGATAAGATGGTAAAAAAGCCGAACGAACCGAACAAGGCATGTTCAGGCTCAGCTTGTTTACCAGTGGATTGAGCTTGTGGCTCAGCTCGTGTTCATGTTTAGCCGAAAATGAGGCTAGCCGAAAACAAGCTGGCTCATGTAAAAACATTTCATGTTTATATATATATATATATATATATATATATATATATATATATATATATATATATATATATAAACAAGCTCTCCCAAGCCAAGCTGAGCCGAACACCCTCTGTTTGGGCTCAACTCGTCTAAGCTAAACATGTTAATCATGGCTCGGCTCGCTAGCTATACGAACCGATTGCGAACAAGTTTGTGGCGAGTCGACCAGAGCAGAGTCACAAGCTGCTCGGTTCATTTACCAGCCCTAATCAAAGATACTACTTTTCAAATGAGCCTAGCCTTCATGATCCTGCAATGAGGCCCTAAGAAAGTCGTTGTTTGGAGTAGAAACAAAAATAAATATATACCCTAATTGAAGCTTTTATAACACATATAACAGAAAGAAAGTGGATTAATAATCTCTAATTCTCTATACCATGATAATCCTTGGTAAATAATCCTAATTTTGGCAACTTCAACAACTAAGGGAAATAATACATCAAAATTTGGAGTAAAAGTGTTACTTTATTTTTTTAAAGTTATCATTGTGTTTCCATTTTAGAATGAGGAACCTTTGAAATTTCACCAAAAGGCTACTCAACAAATATGTAACCACGGTACTGAGCCCTCGGGGTATAAAATGGACAGTATCTCAAGTTCTCAACCCCAATATGACCCTAACAAACACCCCCTGGATCCAAATTCAGATGATGAAAGGACCATGATGTCATCATCTACATGTGAGTATGTGTTGTACAACTAGAATTCAATATATCTATCATACTAACATGTTTATTTGTTGAAATATAAAAGATGCACTTCATGTGTTCACTTTTTCAGCTCACAGGAACTCAGTTCAATGCAGCAGCAACACAATCACATGCATGCTCTGTGTCAAGCCAGGTTAGATCAAATTACCAACTTAGAGCAGCATGATCTGATATGGATGGAGAAATTTCCTCATTTATGACATCACAATTTTTGCTTCTGTGTCCCATAAAATAGAACCTGGTAGTATATTAGATGGAGTTCTTGAAATCTTTTGAGAAGGCCATTCAGTGAATAATAATTTTTTCAAGTGCATTGAATACTTTCAGCCATAATGAATAGTTTCTTGTTCTTAAAGTATATACATCATGCTCCCTTCCGTTTTAAGATATGTATATAATATTATACCCAAGTCAACTGTTGATTGATTTGGGGCTGGCTGGCTGTTGGACTGTAGTCCAACGACTAGATTGGTTCCCCTATATCTCCTTTTAATATCTCTCTTTTCCCTCTTATTCTCTATATAAAGGGTGGGTGGGTGCCTTTATATTTGTGAGAAAGTGATGGATAGTTTTGAGTGTTTTCAATGTTGTAGTGAAGCTCTTTTGTAATTTTCTATTTCTTTTGTACTATTTGAATTTCATACTTAATGAAATTATTTATTTTTAAGTCCTGTGTTCTATGGATATTTTCATTGTTAATGAGTGTTTAACTACATTGTACTCTTGGCTCATGGGACGTATTCCAGAGTGCATTGGGATCCGTACTATTTCATGACATGGTATAAGAGCAAGGTATCTTGGACTTGGTATCTTGTTTGTGTTTGTACTTCGAAAGAAAGATCTTGTATTCCAGTATGTATTTTCTTTGGATTCTCTAATTTAAATATTTATGGTATATATTTAAAATTTTTGTGTTTGAAATATAGTAGATATTTATCAATATGTTAAAAATGAATGTGTTTTCAAGGTAATTAAAATTAGAACTTGTACAAAAATATTGACTTTTGATATATGTTTTTGTGTAAGCATGTTTACATGAAATATATGTTTTGATTATGAATATGTATATTTTTTGAAAAATGTCATCATGAAAATTATATTTTACAAGAGTATGTGGTTTTCTTTAAAATATTAAATACTATGCGTATATATTTTTCATGTTGTTTGTAAAATATTAATTTTTTTGTTGTATGTATTTTGTTTTATTGTAATAATCATTGGTACCCTTAAGCATGTGTCAAAGCATGATTATTAGGTATATTATGTGAATTTTATGTTAATAATGTATTCCTTAAGAAATTTAGATTCTTGTATAATGTATATCTTGAGCCATCATATTTTAATTCTTTGGTAATACCATGATTATCTTGTAGGCCCTCGTATAGACATGCTCATGTCCCATATTTTTATGTGGCTTCAATAATTGACTTTAAGATATTGCTCTCATTATGCTAAATTAATTCTTTGAAAAATATCCTCGATTGATTATGCTTGAGAATGATCTTGGATATTTTATATATGACTTGTGTTCATTTCTCTGTCATTCGTATTACAAATGACTCTTGCATTGGATGTTTTGTTCACATATACTTGAATGCATTTTGTATGTCATAATATCAAATTGTTTTCTCCTTATGGATTGTATTTTGCCCCTTAGAAGGTTTATATTTGATGCATTATGAGTGATATTTAGTAATGTAATATTAAAATTTATAGCCATTGTATAGCCTATGTGGCTATAAGGTATTAGATTATCCTATTGCTTTGGGTATTCATAATTAGTGATAATTATGTATGCTTTTGGGTTTATAAATATTTTTTCAAGAATCTCTATATGTGTTATTTCCTTAATGTTACATGTCATTGTTGTTTCATAGTAGACTTATGATTTAAATATAAAAGGCTTTTTTTTAGATCATATATATTGTTCTTGTCTTCTCTTTGAGAGTTATTGGATCCTTTGTATGTGATGTGCCTTATTGCACTTATTCCTTGATTGGTGGATTTATGAATTCATTTTTGAAGAATTGCTTATATTAAGCATGATTCTTGTTTGCTTATTAAAGATTGTAAAAATTGTTATGTGACATATTGTTGGGCATATGATTACACTACATTCATTCAAAGATTTCATCTTCTTTATTGGATTTTTTATTTGAAACTTTGTCTTTTCAAATCAGTTCCTTTTATGACCTCACCTATTTGAAAAATGATTTCTGTGAGTATTTATTAAATTTTTATGGCATTTGTTGTGTCCATCACAAAATTTTATATGATGCATTATTTCTCTTGGCCTTGTTATTTTTTATTCAGAGATGTTGGGGTGAGTTGTGTGCACCTCGTTTTATGTCAGTTTATACTGTCAACTTATGGTTTGACTCTAACTGACAGTTGTTTGATCTCTGAATCTGAGTGTGTTGTATCACTCATTTGTTGTATGATCATTGTTATTAAGGATGATTGTAACTCTGTTTATTTGTGAATGACTATCTATTTTTGAAACCATAGTGTTTCGAAAGATGGTTAAAATTGATAATTTTATTGATAACATTAGTGTGTTTTCATAACAAGCTCTTTTACCTTTTGTGTTTCCTCTTATTATACCTCTTATCTAAGTGTCATTATATGTAGACAATAGATGTTTATTCACATATTCGTGTGTGATTTTAGCCCATTATTGGCATTATATTTTTGATCTAGTCACTGATACACTTGATTTTTTAGTGTCATTATATGTAGATAAGGGATGTTTATTCACACCTTTGTGTGTGATTTTAGCCCTTCGTTGGAATTATGCTCTTGTTCTAATCGTTGATACACTTGCTTTTAAGTGTCATTATATGTAGACAAAAGATATTTATACACACCTTCGTGTGTGTCTTTGACCCTTTAGTGGCATGATGATTATGCTCTTGTACCAGTCGCTGATACACTTGATGTTTGAGATTTTGAGGCCTAGGAGGTGGTTGCTTGTGGTGGTCAAACTAGTATTTGAATTTGCAAAATTCATTCATTATGATGTATGAGATTTTTAAAATCTCTTCGTAATTTTTTTAAACTCATTTGCTCTTTTATGAAAAATGGTTGTTGAAATATTTTCATGCATTTTGCATTGTATATGCTTTAGTTGCATGAGTTATTCCATGATTAATTGTTTTGCATAATTTGCATAAGGTTATGTTTTTTCAAGCATATATTCAATAAACAAATATATATTCTTTTTTACTTTTGTTGCCCTTGACTCTTTGTATTGTCCCATAGCAGCCTTGTGCTTGTATTGTGCCTTCGTGTTTGTGTTGTTCATGCTTAGACTTGTATATGCTTTTGCACTTTGTTTTTGTAATTCCGCATATTTCATTACAGGTTTTTCTAAGCATTTCATTAGTGAAATCTCTTATGTGTATGCCCATAATGGATATTTTGTACATTTGATTGCTCTTGAGATTGATCTCACTTTGTATTACTTTTTGGTAAAACTGGTGCTTGGGCACTCTTATTGTATTTATGTGGATCCTCATTGAGATCCCTTTTTCCCGCTTATTTCCAAGCATGTGTTGTTGAAAGATTGTTTATTGTTATTGGTCCATATGTAACTTCTTAATTAGTTCTAAATTATTGCATGATTCATTCATATATGCATTAGTTGTTAGTTTAAATATTGCTTCTAATTGATCCATGCTTATTTATATCTTCTGTTGTGTAAAAATGATTTATTATTGAGTTATTTCTTTATAGTATTAATAATGATGAAAATATAAGATTGTTATACATTAATATGCCTTTATAATAGATGAATATGTGCATGATTTTCATGAATGATTAAAGTGATAAATGACTATCGTGTTTGAAATTTTTCGAAATTAATTCTTACTTTAGATGATTTGAAAATTGTTAATTTGACATTAAATATCTTTTAAATATTGTATGTTTGTGTGCTTGGCCATCCTCTCTCGATAATATATAGTTATTTCTTGTTAGATTGCACTTGTTTTGCTCTCTTTACAAGTTTTCAAAAAATTGGAGTCATTGATAATTCTAAAGTCAATTCGAGCATATCAAGGAAGCTCTAGAAGCCCCTTCAAGAATTTGCATTATGAAGAACAAGTTGATATCTTATGTACTGGGATTTTTTTGTAATTACAAACTTACGGTGAGTCACTGTAGGTTTGATGGGGGGTGCTAAGATATGTATATAATATTATATATGTATTGTAAAACCCGCGCTAAAAAAAAAATCGCCCGACCCGGGCTCGGTTCTCGTTAGGGTTTTAAAAACCCGACGCAAGGTAAGGGTTTTAAAACAAAACCCTCTCCCCTGTGTGCCGCACCCCGCCCGTGCCACTCTACCCTCTCGACTGGATAAGGGAAACCCTTGAGGGTTTCCCCAAAGATCACCCCCCCGAGCTCTTTAAGAGCATCACAGGAGGGGAGGGTGGACGTGTCTCTCTTCTCTCCTCCCCTCCCTCTCGAGTCGCCGCTCTTCCGCTCTCGTAACCTGCGCGCGATAGCCCGACGACGTCGGCCGCCGCCGATCCTCTCTCAAGTACGCCCTTTCCCCCTTATTCTCTTATCCTTCTTCCTCTGTTGATGCAAGGCCGACAGGAGGTCGCCCCCCCCCCCCCTTCCTTTCTTTGGGCTGGCAGGGGGTCAGTGGTCCCTGCCATGCTCTTTTCCCACCTTTTTCGCCGCTATTTTGTCAGGCAGGGGCCTCGGCCCCTGCCATTCCATGTTTGTCATGCACGAGCCGAGGCCCCTGCCAGTCGTTACTTTCGTTAGGCAGGGGCTGATGCCCCTGCCGTTTGTTGTTTTGGCAGGCAGGGATCGAGGCCCCTGCCATTCGTTGTTATGTCAGGTAGGGGCCGAGGCCCCTGCCATTCATTATTCTCTCAAGAAGGGGCTGAGGCCCCTGCCATTCGTTGTTCTATCAGGTAGGGGCTGAGGCCCCTGCCATTCGTTGTTCTGTCAGGCAAGGGCCGAGGTCGAGGCCCCTGTCGTTCGTTGTTTCGTCAGACAGGGGCAGAGGCCCCTGTTGTTCGCCATTTTGTCAGGCAGAGGTCTTGGGCCCCTATCGTTCAATTCTTTCCTAGTAAGCAGGGGCCTTGACCTCTGCCACTCATCAGATTACGTACAGCAGGAGTCTCAACCCTTGCCGCTCATGCTTTCCACCGACAGGGCAAGCCTTATGTGAACACCCCAAATTTTTCAAAGTTTTGTAAAAATGACCCTTTTGCCCCTAACCCCGTTTTCTGAGAAAATGAAGTCATTTCTTCATATTCTCTGAATTAAAATCCATATTGATATATTCAAAATCAACTTCGGATCCAAATCCAGCACTTTAAATCCATATTTCCTCAAAATCCGGATCAAAACCCATTTCAAAAGAAATTTCCTCAAAATAGCTTTTAAAATTCTCAGAAAAATTCCTTTTGTAAATATTTTTTGCAAAAACAACAAAAAATTGGTTTTAACCTTTATTTTCTCACAAAACCTTAGGATTTTATTTTAAAAATATAAAAAAATTGAAAAATAACACAAAAACCAAAAAATTAGGAAAGTTATGAGAAAAACAAATGGGTTTACGCTTTTAAAATCAATTTTGCTAAAAAAAATCAATTTAAAACCGTTTTATGAAAAATCTTTTTATGCGGAGTCTCTTTTTGGAAAAACCAAAAATTCTTTACAAAAGAACCCTTCTTAGGGTTTCTCTTGGGGAAAACCTCGAAAAAAAAAAGAGGATGGCTGGTGCCTTCTCCATTCTCTCTTCGCCGCACTCTCCCCTTCTCGACTTCCCTAAACCCTTCCTCCTCAAAACCACCCATCTTCGAACCCATTACCCATCACCCTTCATCTCTAACCTCCTCTTCCCGAATCTTCCCTGCTCTTTCTTAAAAGGGGACTCAAGGAAACCCTAAGGGGACCATTTCTTTTTTTCACCCCTGCACCTTCTCCTTCTTGGCCTTCAACGATCGCTCTTCACCCCCGCCTCTTCATCCCAGCAACATCCTTCTCTCTCCTTTCAGTTCCTCTTCTTCTTCTTCAGATTTCCCTGGCTTTCCCCCAACTGGTCGAAGAAAGCCAACGATTCTCTTCAGCAAGGCTACAGGGAGCCCCACAGAAGATCCGCTTTCACCATCGCATCGCCTCTTCTTCTACCTCTCATCTCTCCCTTCCCTCTCCAATATCCGTTTCTTCATACCTGTTCTTCTTGATCAGAAGAAGAGCTTCGAAGGAGATAAAAGGGAAAATCCTCCTTCCTCATTAGGGGACCCGCAAACAAAGAGATCCATCCGATTTCTTCCTCAACAAGGTAAGTCATCCTTCCTGCTTAATTTTCCCTCCTAGTAGCATCGTTTAATAAGTATCATTCATCTGCTTATTTTCTTCAATTCCTCTTTATTTTTATTATTTTTATTATTTTTCTTTTTTTTCTTCTTTTTCTTCTTCTCACTATCTTGGATTTTTTTTTTATTTATCTCTTGGTTTAACCCCTTTTGAAGCACCACGGTAGCCCTGGTTTTTGCTTTTTAGTAAAACCAACCTACCTTTCGTGCGATAGCAATGGAATAACCACTCCTATATCTCGTTTTATTTCTTCTATCTGCCTCTTTATGCTGCGATTTTTTTTAGGGCTCGGATTCAATGATCCGACACGGTCAATTTGAATTCCAGTCTAATTTTGCATGCTGGGATTTACTTTTTCTCTTAAACTACTGCTAGGTCTCAGATTTTCTGTAGAATTCTCGTGTAAATGTTTGGGTTTATCGTCTCTGTTGGCTCTGATGTTTTGATATCAACATCATCAGACACGGATTTAATTTTGATGTTCATTATAACTTAATCATCTGTGTTGCTATAGATTCCCCTTTGTTGTTCTTGTTTTGATTTCCAATCTGTTCTAGCCATAAATTCACACCCTCCCTGTTTTATTCTGTATGTTGCATCGCATGTGACCAATGTTGATTCCTATGCAATTGCTCTGACTGTTTGGATGATCTATCACATGCCATTTCCCAGTTGCATTAGATTTTTTTTTACTTATTCTGGGCCATGTTTGATCGATCTATTAACTACATCTTCTCTGTGTTGCGTTCATTTCTGCTTGTCTTTCTTCAATATTTATTTCATTGCAAAACAAGCTTCTGTTAGCTTTAGCTGTCACAGGTGGTCATCAGCGTTATTTTACATCACTACATTCAAGATTTCTTTGGCAAGGGCGTATATGAAGGGAGGTGGATTGAGTGTATCTATGCCGATGTCATGTGTTACATTTTATGTTGCGGCACTACAAACAGGTCTTTCCCTATCTGAAGAGCCTAAGGAGAGAAACAGAAAAGTTGCTGGGGAGAGATAGTTGAATATAGTACGGAGGCTGGGTGTCCCATTAGTCATGAGTTGTCCCATTTCGGCATTTCTCAAGAGAAATCAACATGAGGAGTTATGATGTTGGTTACAGTGTCAGATTGGCAGTTTTTGCAACCGCCCAATCAAATAGTTGATATTAAGTCGGTAAGTTGTGCGTGATGTAGGTTTATCTGCTGGTTTGAGCAGATTTACCAGGTTTAAGCATATGCACCACAAAATTGTACATCAAATGATGCATTTCAGATGTGTTAACTTGACGTGCAGTTGCCAAAGGCTCTGGTATGGAGCTGCACGCTCCTGGCACAAGGTTTGTATCTAATCTTCCCACAAGCATATATTATATGTTTCAAGGCAGAACCAATAGGCTGGGTTCTGACAAATGAAGTTGACTCCGCAGTATACTATCGCTTCCAGATTGCCCAAATTTTTATAATTCTCAGTCAGAGGTAAATCCACCACATTTAGAGCCATCACATATGCCGTCTACTGCTGGAAATCCTGGATATCTTGCAGGTTTCGAGAAGGGAAGCCTATTCCCTTTGTTTGCCACATGGACAAAATCCTGTTGAGAGCATTATCTGTTCAAAAACTTCAGCTCCAGTTACTGCAAAATACTTGCAGCAGTAGCAGTCGCTGCTATGGAATGTCAGACGGTTAGGATCACCTGCAGCATACCCTGCACTATGGTCACCCTACCCTATACACATTCTTCTACTCACATTCACCTGCATACTGTCACTGCTGTACCATTGAATAATCATCTGCAATTTACATCTCACATGATTAAAAAAAAAAAAAATACACGACATGAGCTTATGGTTTACATGATAATTCTAGTTCTTTTCAATTGTTTATGGGATTTGTTCTCCGACTGGAAGTTATAGCCTCATTCAATCTCAAAAGGGAAGTGCACTGGAGAATGCGAAAGTGACTCTTTATTGATTCAGCCTGGTGATGTCTTGAAAATCTGCTCTGGTTCAAAAGCTTCTGATGATGGCATGGTCTTGTAGGAACTCAGTCACATAATTGAGTGTATGATTACCAGGAAATCTGAACCTGCCCCAAAGGAGGTCAATGTCTCAGTTCTAAGAGAGATAGCTCAAATGTCAAAGGGATTTCTTGAAGCTTGGTTGTTAATATCGAATGAGGTATTTCTTTGGTTATCTCGGTTTTCCAAAGAACTTCATATGATAAGACTTTAAATGATAAAAGCTCAAGTTCAGCAGGACAGGTAAGTCTCTTTAGCTCAATGAAATACTTGCTTTTATCACCTTTAGCTTCTATTATGCACTGAATCACACACTATCCCCTGCGTCAAATATTTCAATTTCCATGTACATGAGTCTTCCCCTATAACATGCGGTACCCTGTCAAGGATTCATATCCCAGTTAGTCCCTGTATGCTCCAATGTGTATATATTTTTGTTGTGTAAAGCTTCTCTTTTTCCCACTTATACATTTGAACATTTTCTGCAAGATATGCATATACATTTGGGTCACTGCCTCAATTCATTGATTGACATCTAGTTGATATGTCTAAATTTCATGCATACTGTTGCTTTAAATTTCCATGAATAATGATTCAGTTATACAGCACTTGTATACCATTCTTTAACAATAATTCCATTTCATTAGTATGCATACATCTCCATTATCATTTTTTGTATAAACATTTCATCATTCACACTCCAGCCCTCTACTATTTCCAGCATATCCCTCCTATGCTGGTATGTGCATATGTGACAACCTATGAAAATCACAAGCAGTGCCCATGCTCAGCACCTTGCTGTGTTTTCACAGTGGTTCGTAATGAATCACTGTGACTTCTTTTTCCTCTATGGTAGTTCAATAATGGACTACCACAGTGGCTGTGTTTTCACAGTGGTTCATAACGAACCACTATGCCTTCTTTTCCTTTAGGGTAGTTCAATAATGAATTACCATAACTATTTCACAGTGGTTCACATTGAACCACTGTGTCCCCTTTCCTCTATGGTAGTTCATCAAGAACTACCATAGCTGCCATATCTCACAGTGGTTCGCAATGAACCACCGTGTCCCTTCTTTCCTATGATGGGTCATCAGGAACCATCAGATTTCAGGTTGATTAATCTTGGACCATCCTGGCTCTTGGCTTCACCCATTGTATACAACTCTCTCATTTCGTATGAGCATAGCATCTTGCCTTGGGATTAATACAATCACATGCAATCTAGCTTTCAAGAAAATATTTTCTTCTATAAATATGCTAACTCATTTCTTTGCAGGGAAGTCATGGAAAACTTGTATTACTCTCTTAGACTAGAGATGTTGTTACTTCAAATTCCAAGATTGTAACAACTTAGATATTGAGGAGAAATTTTACATTTCTGTTTTAGATAGAATGAATGAGCATTGTAAATTGCTTGTTTTCATGCATTTTTGGGCCTTTATTTCTCAAATTTTCACAATGATGAAACACGAATGGCACGTACACCATTTCATAAAAGGTAAGTTAATTCTAAGTTGATGATTTATACCAACGGCCATAGTCGGGGTGTAAACAAGACTTAGTATTCTTATCTTTTATGAAATAACACTGGATCCACACTGGATCCTCTTTCAAAAAATCATCATATTCTTCAAATATTTTACCTTTTATCAGAGTTTAACTTAGAATTAATTCAATATATATACCAATGGTCATAGTCAGGGTATATTGAAAGTTAATTTCATTTTAAATTCTATAAAAGCACCAAAATGTATTGCATTCTTCACTTGAATTTAAATGTGGTTATTATATAATATACCCAATGACCATAGTCAGGGATATATTATATCTTCAACCTCATTTTTAATTCATTTAAAGAATGGGATAGCTTTTCAAAATTCCAAATTCAAAATCTTTAAATTCATTTCATCATTTAGGGTAGAATTGCATCATATTTTCAAAATTCTATTTCAAAAACCCAAAGTGACTGTGAATATCTCTTCTTCAAATTTCTATTTCAAATTCCAAATCTATCTCAATTTCAAAGTCCAATTTGACTTTGGAATTTCAGAATCATTTCATATTCGAACTCCAAATTCCAAAATCAATTCAAAAATTCAATTTCAAAGTTCAATTTAACTTTGAAGTTATCTTCTGATTTCAAAATCAAGTTCATCCTCTTATTTTCAATCAAAGTTTGGATTTGAATCTCAAAAACTTAAATTTTGGGTTTCTAAAACCCAGATCCATCTTTAAAGGTCCTATTTGGACTTTTCATAATCCAAATCCAAAGTTAAATCTTAATCTTAACTCGGATCCAGATTTCCAAGTATAAACTCAATTCCCCTTTTGGATCTCAGATTTCAGATCCAAAATCCATTCTTTAGGATCCAGAACCCAACTCTACTTTGGATCTCAGACTTCAGATCCAAATCCATTCTAAGATCCAGAACCAACTCTACTTTGGATTTCAGATTATAGATCCAAATTCCACTTAGGATCTAGATCCTCATTCTACTTTGGATCTCAGACTTCAGATCCAGTTCCATTCTAGGATCCAGAACCCAATTCACTTTGGATCTCAGACTTTAGATCCAAATCCATTTTAGGATCCAGAATCCAATCCTACATTGGATCTCAGACTTCAGATCCAATTCCATCTTAGGGTCCGGAATCCAACCCTATCTTGGATCTCAGATTTCAGATCCAAATACCATCTTGGATTCCAAGTCTTGAATCCAATTCCCTTCAAAATTCCAAATCCAAAATTCTACTTTAATTCCAATTCTTAAAGCCAATTCCATTTCATTCAAACCAAGTTCCTATTTCGGATCCTAAATCCAAAAAATCAACTCAAAACTCTATTCAGAATCCAGAACTTGGATTCGGATTTCATCTTGAAATTCCAACTTTTTCAAATCTCATTTCTCAATTCCTTTTGATTTCCTACATTTTCTTCTAAATCCAAAACTTCAAAATTGGAATTCAATTCCATTCCAAATATTCATCCAAGTTCAAATTTCTAAATTCAAAGTCCATTTGTGACTTTGAAAATTTCCTTCATTCTCTTTTTATCTCAAGACTTCAAAATCAATTTCCAAATTCCAGATTTATTTTCCCAAGCTCTTGATTATTCTAAAAACTTAGAACTTTAATCTTAAGTTCTAAGTTAGGAATCATTTCTTCACTTTATCAGATTCACTTGGAAATTCTTCAAAATATTTTCAAAAGAGCATACATCTTTGCATTTTCACAAGCATGATTCATTGTGCATTTAGACTTAGGATAAACACTTAGATAATTTCTTGGCAAAACAAAAGGCATAAATTTGACCCTTGGTTCGATTACCCCTGGTAAAGGCGCCAGGAACGGTCGAACCTCGTACCGACGAGCGGATCCCGTCTCCCAGTTTTCCCGCAAATATTTCAAAACGGAGGCGAGTTATTTCAAAATATTTTCAAAATTAAGGTCAAGTGAAACCCGCAAAGTAATTCCTCTTCTCTCTTCCCTCTTTCTTTCCGTCTTTTTATCTTTCTCCCTTCAAAAAGGAGAAGAATAAGAGGTTGGAAAGGAAAAGAGAAGGAAGAGAGAGAATATTACGAGAGGAAAAATTTTGCGATGATCACAGGACCACTACCCTTCTGTTCTTTTTGACAACTATGGCATAATAGCTTTCACACTCTTGCAAATTTACACAACAGGTCTCGTTCGTACTCCACAGCCCGACCCTCGTATCATCTACACTCGTAGACGCATGCAGCTACACAACATCCCGAGGTAGGGGAAAGTCGCACGAGGATTTTGGATGAATGAAATAAAATATAAGAATTCTGAGATAGAATAATTTATTTTGCATACCTGTAGAACAATATAACTTGTGATTACCTGTTTGTGTTTTCTTGTTCCTACTCTTCAAAAATTATATGCTTGATGTATATTGTATGGGTAAGCTCATTTCTACAGAAATTCTTATTACTGTGTTTCTGTACTTGCTCACCATTGTGATTATACTGTAGATGCCTTGTTTGTTAATGCATGATAAATCTTGTTGCCACCCTCGGGCAAGTCTCGTGGGGTATGCAGGTGCACGTACCATATTTTGTGCATTTCGAAAAGGTGTGGAATTTGGGTATATGCATCAAATCTCTTGAAGAGGATCTTCTTAGTGCAAGGCTTGACTTCTCGAGCACGATAACTTGTTTTAAAAATGAATATTTCATCTGTGTGTTGCTAGAGGCAACTAAAAGTGTAAAACCCGAAATTTTTATTTTAAAATAAGTTAAATTATGCAAATTAGGCCTAGATCCAGTTTCGGATCCAAGATCCATAAAGGATCCATATGTAAATTATATCATATTTGAAATATATATATATATATATGTGTGTGTGTGTAATTTAATAAATCAATAAAAAGATTTATAAGATTATGCAAGGGATCCATAGCTGGATCCATTTGGACCCAGCCTATGGATCCACTTTGTAATGGGTTGCGGGTCCAAACTTGTGGACCCTAGTAATCAGGTGAACATGAACCGGGTCCCGGGTTCGGACCCGAGTCATGTCCCCTGTAGCAGGTAGGTTACGAAAAGAAAAAAATAAAAATAAATAAAAATAAATAAACTTTAGTATATAGCGTCGGACCCACAGTTGGATCCACGGATCCAACTGAGGATCCGACACTCGTAGGCGAAACCGGGTCCATTATTAAAATGGACCCAACGTCACGGGCTCGGACCCGGACCCGATATCGCTTATTAAGGGGGGGGCGTGAAACAGAAGCCCGATATCTTTAGCAGGCGTTAGGGTTCTGAGAGAACCTTAACCCCGATCGCGTACAAGGAAAAGGAGGTCGGCTGGCGTAACTAAACCCCGCGCCTCTCGGAAGAGGGGGGTTTCGGCAATATAAAGGGAGGTGGAAGTGTAAAGCCCGAAAAAAAAAAAAATCGGTGTCGGACACGTGTCAGACACGTGCTTGTCAAGGTTGGTCCGTCGTTTCGGACCCGGATCCGAGCTGGACCCGGACCCGAGCCCGAACTCGGACCCGGCTTCTCGAATGATCGAGAAGCCTGTGACTTTTAAGTCACAGGCGTCTCTGGAGAGGGGCAAAACCCTCACCCCTTCTCTCTCTCCTCTGCTCCGCCTCCCTCGAGCTGTCGCCGGCGATCGGAGACGTCGACGAGCGGCTCCGTCCGGCCGCCTCCTCTCTCGGTCCGGCGGGCCTCCCGACGACACGAGCACCCCTCGGCCTCCCTGACGACCGGCGTTTCCCCCCCTTCGAGCTCCGGTGAGTCCCCGATCGCTGCCCCTTCTCTCATCCGCTCCATCCCTCGCGCTGCTGCCGACGAGTAGATCAGTCCGACGATCCAGCCTGCGAGCTTCGGCGTCGCCACCTTCCCTCTCCGACCGGCGATCCTCCCTGCGGCCACCTCTTCGCCTCCCCTCTGAGTTCCGGCGACCCTGTGGCCTCCGAGCACCGGCGACTCGCCGCCGACCTCTTCCCCTCTCTGCTGCTCCTCCCTGCGTCTGGCAGACACTTCGACAGCCCTTGAGCCTCGGCAGCGCCACCACCCTCCGTTCGGTGACCTCGATCGACAGCAGCCTCCGAGCATCTTCCTCTTCCTCGGTGGCCCTCGGCCCTCCAGCCTGCAGACTCCCCTGTTGCTGTCGTTCTCGGAGGTAAACCCTCCCCTTTTCCTTCTTTGTGCAGGGTGGATCGACAGGGGGGCTGAGCCCCTGTCATTAATGCTTGTTGGCAGGGGGTTAAAAACCCCCTTGCCTCCCATTTTGCTGTTGGTCGATAGGGGGCTGAACCCCTTGTCGATTGACTCTTCTTGGCAGGGGGTTCCACCCCCTGTCATTTTCCCTTGTTTCTCGGTAGGGGGCGGAGTCCCCCTGCCTTTGTGATTACCTTCGGCAGGGGGCTTCACACCCCTGCCTTCTTTTTGCTTTCCGGTGGGGGGCGAGCCCCCCTGCTCTCCTATTATCCTGCAGCAGGGGGTTCTGCCCCCTGCCTCCTTTTGGTTTGCTTGGCAGGGGGTTCCGCCCCCTGTCACCTTCTCCTTTTTTTTTTGATGTTGTTCGACAGGGGGGTCGAGCCCCCCTGTCGCCTCTTGCTTGGCAGGGGGTTACCCCCCCCCCCCCCGGCCTTTTTGCAGTGGGTTAGCAGGGGGACTGAGCCCCCCTGCTCCTTTGTTTGGTTTTCGGTAGGGGGAGGAGTCCCCCCTGCCTTGATGTTGCCTCTTGGCAGGGGGCTGGGCCCCCTGCCTTCGTTTGTTTCCCCTGCAGGGGGCAGAGCCCCCCCCCCCCTGCACCATTCTGTTGCTCCTCGGCAGGGGGCTCTGTCCCCCTGCCTCTTGCATTATGCCGGTAGGGGGCGAGGCCCCCTGCCTCCTGCGTTGTGCCAGCAGGGGGCGAAGCCCCCCTTGCTTTTCTGTTTTCGAGCAGGGGCTTGCCCCCTGCATCTCCGTGTTCTCTGGCAAGGGGCTCTGCCCCCTTGCCTTGTTCTTGCTGCCGACAGGGGGTGTCCCCCCCCCCTGCCTTGTTGTGGCAGGTGTGGCAGGGAGCTTCTGCTCCCTCCCCTGTCTTTCTTTGTGCTGGCAGACAGGGAGCTCCTGCTCCCTGCCTCTGCAGCTTTTGCCAAGCAGGGCTGAGGCCCCTGCCTCTGGCACTCTGCAGGATGCAGAGTTTCTGCATCTGCCTCCTGCCGGCAAGGAGGCCTTGCTGCCTTGTGTTGCTTGTTTATTTCGGCATATGCTAACTATCTAAGATCTCCAGATTGAACGGTGGATCCCGCTAGCCCTCTGTGGCTCGAGCTCTTGCTTGCCTATGCTACATGCGTACGAGGACCCGCTACCCCTTAAGGTAGGGGATTCTTGCGTGAAAGGACAATGAACTGATAAATGCTAAAATAAGAAAGATAACTAAAAGAGAATGATATATGTATACGTATAATATATATACGTATGTCTTTACCTTCAAGGACGCGGTTTCGCGATCCTTGTCCTCTTTACTTTTCTGCACTTTCCTTTCTGTCGCCGCCGCGCTATATGTGCCTAGGCTTTCCATTCCTGTCTTTACATTCCATGTCTTTTAACTCAAGGACGCGGTTTCGCGATCCTTGTCCTCTTTACTTTTTCGCACTTTACTTTCATGCTGCCCCGCGCTTTGCGCCTTGGCATTTACTTGCTTATGTCTGCCTTGTTCTCCAGGATGTAGATCCTGGTCCTTCTTTACGTTCTTGCACTTTACTTCCTGCATTTATTTGTTGCCCCGCGCTTTATGCGCCATGGCCTTGCTCCTGCTTTACTTCTCGCGCTTTACCTTCTTATACTGTCGTGCTTGCTCTTGCACTTGCCTTTTTGCTTGTGTTTGTTCTTACCTTGCCGTTGCCCTTCATGCATGTATTATTATCTGTGTCGTATGCTTTCTTTCTTGCTTACGCTTATCAATCTATCGAGGTGCAACCCTATGTCCCGTAAGTCGTCCTTTACACTTGCGTAGTCAGTATAAGATCTCTTACCTCACGAGTTGCTTGTGTAGTTGCCTGCTTGTGCGTTACGATGATCGAGGTATGATCTCATACCTCGTGTGGAGCTTTAGCGTTCTGCCCTCGCGGTGCGGCTTCGCCCCCGAGGCTTGTCCCTCGTCGTACCTTTGTATTAGTATGTGCATGAGTTTGCCTCTTGTCAGCTTGCACTCTCTGAGTGCAACTTCGAGTGCGTAGTGTATATCGTCTCACTTGGCTTACAAGCCACGACACGCACTTATGCACTTCAGTTCTCAAAAGACATCGTCTTAGGTGCGATCCTATTTTCAGGAATGTATCGCTTGTAAAGTGATAGCGGCTAGATCTCCCAAATCGGTGCATTCGGGATAGGTGTGTTACAACCTTAGTTCACCTATTCGATTTGACTCAGATAGCCTGGTTTAAAAGCCTGTGCACGAGTAGGGGCGGGAATCCTAGCAAGGTACTTGCGCCATCACTAGATCGGCGTTACCTCACCTCTGATACAAGACCTAGTTTCTAGGCCTTTCTGGTTCAACCGAGATCGTAGTGCCTTCCTTTGTGAAGGTATTGTTGGATCTCTTACGAAGGATCCATGTTCCTCCTCTTGTAGTTGTACCCTTAAGTCACATACGATATGTTTGGGCTACGAGAGCAGAACGAGAGGTCTACAGTAACCTCTAAGCGTGTATTGACACATTAAGCTAATCTTGTTATGTTGTTTTCGCCTAATAGGCCGATTGCTCGCGATTGTCTAAAGGACCCGAGCACGATCAGTTGGAACTGGAATAAGTTCACTGTGGGTTTCTATAAAGTAGAAGCTTTGGGATTTCCTGCGAGAGATCCATACCCCTCTTATCGTGGTTGTACTTTTGAACAGGTACGTTTCGTACTACGATGAGTAGGATGAGAGGCCTATGTCTGCCTCGAACATGCAATGGCATGTGTTTGAGATCACAGGAGTGATGTTTCTACCCTCATTGAGGATTGACCCCTTTTTCATTATGATTGTATATGTGAATAGTTACGATGCGTACTGCTGTGAGTAAGATGTGAATTGTGTGCTTGTCTCGAACGCGCAATGGCGCGTATAACTCACCTAAATAATAATCATGCGCCTTCACAGGCAAGATGCTCGATTGGGTTGAAAGACCAGAGCATGAGAATGGGACGGCGGTTAAGAAACCCTCCGTCGCGCTCATTCGGAACGGTTCATCGAGAGGATGGATGGTACAAAACTCCGATGGACAGTCATATATGGCAATCTCGGGCAAAGATCCGACCTTCCCCAGTCATCGGAGGTTAGGGGAAATCCTTTGGGCCACTTTTGCAGAAGTACGGATGCGCATCCATTGGGCCTTTGTTTGCCTTTGGGGATTTACTCTCTTGGTCACAGACCGTCCCCTTAGGAAGTGGACTCAGTCAGTCATTCGGGGTATAATAAAATACATAGCATAATGGACCCCCGAATCGATCTCGGCTGTTTCTACGTTTTGCCTTGCGCGTACCCACAATGGCCTGCTCAGTAATGAGACAAGATATAACTTATACACATGATCATGAGATACGCATGTTGTGACGTGCTTTGCTTGCTTGCTTGTTAGCTCGGTAGTTCGGTATGCTATTCGTTGAGCTAGGTACGCCGGTCGAGGCGTTACCCTTATTGGTTAAACTGCTTACGCAGTTCTGTGCTTGATGATAACTAGTTTCTCATACTAGTTGATTGCTTATCTTGTGTAGCTTATAATTGCTTGTGATGCAATAGCTTGTGCCTCACGATTAATGTAGCTGCTGGCCGATAGGCTGAGCCTTCCTATGGTACTTGGATGTATTACGAGTGTTGTTATGAATACCTGTCTTTTGCAATTGCTTTTGCTTGGCTGGTGGATAGAGTTAGTTACTCTTCACCTATTATATTTGTGAGGTTGCTATAGTGGTCTGTTAAAGCACTCTGATCCTTCCTGCTCTTTTACGTAGCTGTCTGCTTTACTAGAGCTTTGCTTACTCCACAGCACATTTGGTTAGATCTGCTAGTCTTGCTTGTTCCTGCTTGAGCTAGCGTTTATCTTACTTATTGCAGCTTCTGCTCTTTCTTGTCCTTTGCACTCCTACTAGTCTGTTGTGTGACTGACCCATTTTCATGGGCAGGTGGTGAACAGGTTGAGACAGCTTGCGATGGCATGATGACGCGATGCACTCAAGGCAATGCCCTTTCCTAACGTTGCGCTCCTGGGGACTCTTTTGATAGACCTGGTACAAGGTTTCTTAGAAAACATCTCCTTTGATTAGAACTCTGGATTTCTAAAACTGTATTACCAAAATGTGGTTCTTCTTTTCATTTCAATAAAATATATATTTGAATTGCAAGTCGGTTTGTAAAAGGGAAATCTGCTTTTTGGTTGTAATGTGCCCAAGGTCTAGGGACTTGTTGTTTTGAACCTGATCTTCCGCTGAACTTCTGTTTTAAACTCTGATAAATAATTGATTTCAAAGCTTTCAACCTTTTTCATAAATGGTTTCAAGTCCACGATTTTGGGGCGTTACAGGAAGAGGGGGTCTCACCCTCTTCCCTCATCTTTCTCGTTTCTCTCGTCTCCCTTGTCTCTCTCTCTCGGTATGAGTTACGCCGGATAGCGGGGGGACTGTCGGCTGCCATTGAAGGCCACATCAAGCAGCCTGTCACGGCAGCAGTGAGGAGCATCAGCCGCGACCCTGTTTTCGCGATTGCCGCCTCCGATCGCTGGAAGATCGCCGGAAAACTAGCGAAATAAGGTACGGGCTCTTCCTCTTTTGAAATCGGGTGAGAAAATGGGTATGAACTGGATTTCAATGTAATCTTTTGGGAAAAAAAACCATCTTGAAATTCCTGTTTTTTTTCTCTTTTGGGCTTTAAGTGGGTCGAATCACAGGGAGGTTAAATGGTGAGTTTTTCCATGCTCATATCTTCACATTGTTCCTTGAGGGGGAATTTGGGTTCAGTAAGCTAGGGGAATTTCAGCTCGTACGGGTTTTTTCTTTCTTTTGATTCAAATGTTGAATAGTGCCTAAATCTGATTTATATGATATGTTAGAAGGAAACAATGAATTTGATTTAGGTTCCCCAAAATCAACCTAGGTAATATTTGATATATGCGGGACATGTGTATTTCAGATTTTAAACTCCTTTTCTCCTGGCAAAAGCATGCTTAATTTGATGCAAATATGTATTTGATTCACGAACTGCGTTTCTCATTTGTGTACGCTAGAATTTGTTGTAAGATGAGTCTTATTATATATTTATATTATTTTCATAATGGGCATGTTGTATGATTTTTCTCATGAGATTCTATAGGCAAAGGACAGTCTAGTGTTTGTGAATCTACAAGAATCATTCTCCTTTTGCTGAGATCTATGTCACACGGACTCGGCTAAGGAGGTGCCGCACCCGAGTCGACACGCCCCGACACGGGTGCGGACTCGGGTGCGGCTTCGGACTCGGCCCGGACTCGGTCAACGCCGAGTCGGACTCGGTCAACGAGTCCAGGCCGAGTCCGTCCACATTTTGGACTCGGTCAACTTTGACCGAGTCCAAAAATGTCTCTAAAAAACTAATTTTTTATATTTTTTATTTAAAAAAATATATATATAAAAAAGGCACTGTGACTGTGCAGTCTTTGCAGTGTGCACAGTCTTTGCAGTGTGCACTGTGCACAGTCTGTGACTGTGCACAGTGCTGTGCCTGTGCACAGTCACAGTCTGTGACGGCACAGACACCTGTGGCATTTTAAAAATAAAATAAAATTATATATATATATATATATATATATATATATATATTTTTTGCCGAGTCCCCGTATCCAAAAATTTTAAAATTGTGCCGCACCCGTGTCGCACCCGCACCCGCACCCATGTGACATAGGCTGAGATCGATTTTGATTAGGATGTAAACTGGGCATACACATATGTTGGGCCACATTACTGTTCTTGAACTTGTTTTGTACATTAATATTAAAGGCTAAGTTGCATTATTTCTCTAGACATATAGCATTTTTTTTTCTGTATGGTTCATACTTATTCGTTGTTAACTTAAATCCCTTCCTTGAACATCATAGGATGGATGCTGGTCAGGCTGAACCAGACCCATCTTCGTACCAGCTGGACACCTGGCAGCCCAGCCGAGTGGGTCGGTTGGGGCATGCCAGGCCCTGTCAGGCCTAGTCCAACCCGGTTGGACTGGTGCAAGCTGGGCAGCATTCTGCCAGGCCTTAGCAGGGTGCTCACTGGCCCAGCTGGGCGTGTATGGTGACTGCCAAGCTCAGCCGACCGAGTCAGTTGGGCTGGAGCCGAGTCCCAGCCGACTGTTTGTCAGCTGGGTGTTGGAGCAGTCTCCCTTTTAAAAAAAAAAAACATATATATATATATATATATATATATATATATACATATATGTATATATACATATATGTATATATATATAAAAGATATATGCTGTTTGGTATTGGACAGACCCAAATTCTCTGTTTATGAAAAATGAATTGGTTAGGCTATGCCTGCAAATATTTCAGATTATGTTAAGTGTATTGGGCTTAATCATATGCATACAAAAGGGGTGCTTTTCCTTACGTGAATGAACTTGTTGTGTGATACTTATTCAAAATTGTTGTTGCAAGCAGGCTTACTTGTGCAGGTACATATACGAAATTTAGGTGCTTTTGCAAGATCAAAATAGCATGAGTGTTCGTACGTTTTAACTGAAATAATTCATTAATTAAATCATGCATTTGGCAGGAATTGTGCAATGAATGAAAGTATGCATTGCATTGTTGGTGTGGAAACTCGTGCTCATGCATTAAAATATTATTGATTTTGGTCGCAGAAGGATGTGCATTGAAAAGTGTGTGATAAGAATGCATAAGTGACATACTCTTGATGATTTTTGCTTATGAAGGCATTGATGGTCAATTGGATCATAAGGGGCTGGGTGAGCCTCGAGAACCAGTCGTTCTCTGTTTTAGTTATTTTGATGCATTGCAACAAATCAATTGTGAGATTGATGTTTTACCGCACTGTTCTATGTTGTCACGGGCTGTGGTCCCGTGAAAAGCTTAGCATGCTAATGTGCAAGCTTATGTTATTAATTCTGCATGTAAATTCGCAAATGTAAAAGAAATGAATTAATAACCAGATAAAAGAAAATAAAGAACAGTGTAATTCACTTTCTCATTGATGTCCCTGCTTTAGCGTGGGAATCTTGGATATTGCGGTTTAGGGGAAACCGTGAGGATACAAAAACTCTGTGTGCGTTTTGTTGCCCCTGAACCCGATATTAAGGTTCTTCTCCTAGCCACGGTTTTAGAGAGAATCCGCCACTTTACCCGGGAGTGGTGTGTTAGTCACAACTGTGAGTTTATTTTGGTATACCAAGAAAGTGGCGCCAGTGGATGCTGTTGTCCCTGGTGTCCCCGACTTTGGATGTTGTTTTCCAAGGTTCCGATGGATGGTGTTGTTTCCTGATATCGGTCGAGGGCTAAGTTTGGAACCCGGTAACAAAATACAAATTGTGTGTGAAGTTACCCCGGGAACCCTACTTGACCTCGGGGATTGTACCCGTTTGGTGTATCCGCGGGCAATGATAAGTTAAAAAGAGTAACTTAAGGATTGTGTGCATTTAATAGGTCATGCATATGGAAAGATGGGAGTTTAAATGAAAGATAATATGGGTTCATGCATTATACATAAATCTTGCATATTCTTACTCTGCATTAGTTCATGCATGTTTACCTGTTCACTTGGTTGCTATACATTGATCATTGCATGATGTTGATCTTTGTTGCATTTAATTTCCTTTTTTATTAAGTTGTAATTAATGTTAATTACTTAGCGTTCCCTCATGCTTAATATTTATTTTATTGTGCATAACTGGTTAATTGCCTTATAATTTGGTTATAGTTGTAACTTCCTAAAATATTACATGAATCTTATTTATGCTCTTTTTCTTATTTGATTCATTAGGGGAAACCTGTACGCAGAATTTTTCGGATTTCTGACCCTCTTATTTATTGGTTTTTCCCAGGCACAAGTGATCAGTGAAGTCGACTCGCTTCTGAGGGATACGAGGGTCACATTTGTTTCAGACGGCTTCACTTACGGACAGAGTGGCTCTACCTGTGTTTTCTTTTAGTTCTTCTGATTTCTTGCAATTTGATATTTCACTTTTGACATTGAACATATTACTCTTATTGATTCATTAATAAAAGAGTTCAGTGGATTGGTTATGATTGATAAATGTAAGTTGCTTTGTGGTGTGTGGTTATCCAACTGAAATTGGAACTGTAGGGACCCCAGGTCTCTGGGAAGTTTTCCGCGACTCTTAGAAAAAAAAATATATTCCGCATTTTTCAAAGGTAGGAGTTGGGGTCGTTACAAAAAGTACCCCGAGTAGGTTACTCGGAAGAAATGATTGGAACCACAGCGATCCCAGGACTTGTCTGAGATTTCTTGTTTCTTAGTAATTGAGCATGCCAAGTATATTACTAATTTTATGAAATACTGTGATGGGTTATCCTTCGAGAAACCCACAAGATTGCTATCGTAACCAGACCTTTAGACATGTACGGTATATATAGTGCGATAAGAAGTATGAGAGGTCATTGAGTACCTCGAAGTGTGCAATAAGCACTTTATTAAAATAAAGGAAATAATGATGTCGGCCTTACAGGCCAAATGCTCAAAGAGCAATGCATATCATGTATGAACTAAAGGAATTGCAAGATATTAATTGATTGCCCTCTCATCGTAGTCGTACCTCTAGGTAGATACGACCATACTTTTGGACAAGTACGTCACATTGGTGTTACGATGTTTGAATTATGAGGTTGTGACAACCTCGAAGCATGAATACGGCATAATGTTGAGATCACATAAATGGTGACAACTCGCCTTCACAGGCAAGATGCTCGAGTGGGTCTAACAGACCAGAGCATGTAGAATGGGGCGGCGGTTGAGAAACCCCCATCGTACCCATTCGACCTTCATGATTCATCAAGGGAGAGGATGGATGGTATAAAAACTTCGATGGACAGGTTGTTAACAACCACCCCATGGGCAAAAGACTCGGCTTCTCCAGTCATCAGAGTTAGGAGAATTGGGATTACCATAAATTATCCTACGTGATAACTCTCAAGCACTTCTGCAGAAGTTGGATGCATCCATGGGCCACGAATGCCTTTGGAGATTTGCTTTCTTGGTCACTGATCGTCCCCTTAGGAGCGGACTCAGTCAGCCATCCAGGTTAATGAAAAACACCTGACATAATAAACCCCCGAACCGGTCTCGATTGTTTCTATGTTTCGCGTCTGTGCGTACCCACAGGCCAGTTAATATCAGAACTTAAAGAATATCATTTTCATAATAAGATGTAGATGATTGAGATTTATACTACTCGAAATGTTGTTGCTATATCTGTTTCAAGACAATAGATTTTTGCATATGTTGTACCTGCTAGAGTAGATTACTTATTGTGCTTGTTGCTTTTAATGTAATAAACTGCTTATCTCATGAATGTCCTACTTTATTTTATTCTACATTGTTTATTCGTGCACCTACTAGTTTATTATGAAACTGACCCATTTCATGGGCAGGTGATGAGTAGGACTTCACAGGCGGCCAATGGCGCGATGCAACATGGCTTAAAATTTTCCTTCTTTCTGCTGGTGTCTTGGCTCTGAGTTTTGAGTTTTTCTTTAGATTATTGGATAGTGGGAAAATGCTCATTTTGTAATAAACTGCAAATTTTATTAATAATCTAATGTTTTATTTTCTCACTTCCTTTAAATAGTTGTTTTATGTGAAATGATGATTTTACTTCTAACGTACCTAGAATTTGGTAACTTGTGATCCTTTCTAAATTGCTTCCGTTGTCGATTTTAAGAGTAAAAACTTAAATATTTGAAAGGTTTTTCATCAATGTTTTCGAAAACACAAGTTGAAATTTTGGGGCGTTACATGTATACACATATACATATTGTATATGTATGTACATATGTATATATATTATATATACATATATATATATATTTGTATAATATATATATATATATATATATATATATATTTGTATAATATATATATATATATATATATATTTGTATAATATATATATATTTGTATAATATATATATATTTGTATAATATATATATATATATATATATTTGTATAATATATATATATATATTTATATATATATATATTTATATATATATATATTATACCCAAGTCAATTGGTTGACTTGGAGATGGCTGGTTGTTGGACTGTTAGTCCAACGGTTAGATTGGCTCCCCTATCTCTCCTTTTAATCCCTCTCTTCTCTCTCTTATTCTCTATATAAAGGGTGGGTGTGTGCCTTTGTATTTGTGAGTGAGTGATGGGCAGTTTTCTAGGTTTTGAGTGTTGTAGTGAGGCTCTTTTGTAATTTTTTCATTCTTTTGTATTATTTGAATTTCATACTTAATGAAATTGTTTATTTTTAAGTCTTGTGTTCTATGGGTATTTCCATTGTGAATAAGTGTTTAACTACGTTGTATTCTTGGCTCACAGGACGTATTTCGAAGTGCATTGGTATCCATACCATTTTGTGACATTATGATAGATTGGAGGATTGGAGCCAACAACAAAGAAACTACATTGCAACTCTCTAGTTTAACTTTCATATCTTTGTTTCCTAAATTTGAACACACACACACACATGTATATATATATATATATATATATATATATATATATATATATGTGTGTGTGTTTTCAAGTGTCATGCTGAAACATATTGGGCTAAATTTAATCCAAGAAAGGAAAAATCTTGTTACTCCCAAAGTTGTTTCATTTTTATATTGATAAAGATATCACAAGCATTTACATATCTACACGTTTACATATGCCATACTGAAACATAAGAGTTTCCATACCTTGTCAGCATCATTCACACGAACATCTGAGCATCCAGAAACACAACACTTTCCCCAGCCTCGAGCAACAACAGCCGCATGTGATGTCATGCCACCTCTTGCCGTCAGTATTCCTGTAGCAGCATGCATACCACCAACATCCTCTGGGCTAGTATCCATCCTTACCTTCATCATACACAATCTACAGTCAGTTTAAATCATAACCCTAGTAATGCATTTGGTCAGCATAAAGCAAAAAAAATGCCATTAGATTGCAAGGACATATTTAATAGCAATTATTAACTATCCTTCTCAAAGATAGATGCTTCCATGAAGTGCCTATTTATGATGACCGAAATTAAGACCATCTCACAATAAATTTGCAAACCAAAACAACATACTGAATTATCATAAAGATGAAAAATAGCATTATTTGTATTCTCCATGACAATGCAAAAAGAAAGCCATTAAATACAGCAACTGCAGATTGGGCTTGCTCATGCACATGTATGTTTATGTTCTAATAAAAGTTTTTGCACTATATCAGACTAATATGCAATTAAAATCTTTGTCTCTTTAGTACAGGAAACTGCTCCCTTATGCAATCAAAATTGAATTAAGTCAATTAAATAACATAATTAATAAATGAACAGGTTGATGAATTAATGAAATTACTAGATCATATGATAAAAGTATGAATTTAGTTACAAGTGAAAAAGTCTATTAGGAAATACCAAAATGACCGTCTTTCCTTGGGCATGCCATGCTTCAGCATCATCTGCATTAAAAACAATCTGACCCACAGCAGCACCTGGAGAAGCAGGCAATCCAGTCGCGAGAACTTTATCTTTGTATACTGTTGGGTCCTCAAACTGATAAAAATGACGCAAAGGCCAAGTAATGAGACCCAGTTAAAGTCCAGTCTTCAGCACACATACAAACAGGGGGATATGGACACTGGCAGGCATGCATCTAAAGTAATCACATGAGAACCAAGAGTAAAACAGTCACTTTTCATATGGCAAGAAGTCACATGTGCATAAAAGAAAGAAGCTAGAATGTGCAAACAAGACCCAAAAAGCAACAACATATACATATGACTACATGACTATACCAGTACAAATAGTGGCATGCCATACAAAAAGGTGAGAAGAAGAAAGTTGATCAGAAGGTATCTTTCTTACCTTTAAAGAAAATGAGAACATTTTTCATTATTACAAAGAGTTACAATTTGTTTGAACTGAAAAATATCAACTAAGAAGGCTTGATCAATAAAATTTCAGTTTTTCCAGAAAGTTTACAGTACTTATTCTTCAAACCAAAGAACACTACAATCCAAAACCTGGAAGGTATTGATTTTTTATATTAGAATATGCTGCATCACAGCTACTTTAACAAATTGCCTAACAGAAAAAATTCAAGGGTGTTTCAGAATGAATTCTCAGTCGTCAAAAATACTCCAACCAACTGAATCCCAATCCAAAACTTATGACAAATCTCAATAATATAGAAGCACATGAAATCACGATCATGTGCTGGATTCATCAGTAAGCCAGGCCATGCCTGGAATGCCTGAAATGGCAATCAGTTTATGACATGGCATATATTTTGGGTCCAAAACAGTGAAGCTGAAGTTTATATGATTATGTCATTGAGAGTAGGTTCAAGATCAAGATAGGAGTCCTAGAATGATATCTTCAGTACAAAAGATGGGAGCTTAGAGGAGATAGAAAGAAGCAGAGAAAAGAAAAAGAGACTGCAAGTTATTCAGGAAGACTGGCCCTTCTCTTAGCAAATATTGTAGGATCTACCTGTGGATGAAGAAGTTGGTCAAGGTGACCAGATTCCACCATTTTGATGGATGATCGTTTATCAATAAGTCCTTCTTTCACCATATCTACTGCAATTTTTACTGCACATTTCCCCGTGCGCTTCCCAGACCTGCATTGCAGCATCCATAACCTATTCTCTTGTACAGTAAATTCTATATCCTGCAAATAAGGAAGAAAATATCTGTTATTATATATCCATACTAGAATGCCATATTACTTAAAATTTTAAAAGGCCAAGAAAAAGCAGATGCAATGTAGATATAATAAAGAATTAATTATCATGCACATGTACCATTTCACTGTTTGCTGTAACAATTATGTCATGTAGAACAATGTTGTGATACACTACGATACGTAACATATCTATGGGGTGTTCTGATACGATACACACCCGTATCTCGATATGGGTGCATATCTTATGATAGACGCTTGTATCTTACGATACACTCCGATACGGGGCATATCTTAAGATATGCTATAAATGCAGTTTAAATGCACTTATTTCAATTTTTTTTCGAAAACATATAAGGGCCGTGGGGTTAGTTCATATCATCCCTTAAGAGCTTAAGAGTGATTTAGAAAGTTTTTTTTCCAAAAAAAAATATGATGTTGATGAATGATATCAATGGTTGACGTTATCTAATTCATTTTTTTTTTAATTAAAAAAATAGTTATGTAAAAATTTTAAGCATTAAAAAAACACTGCATTTTTTTTGTTTATATAAACACGTTATTATGAATCTTGAGAATTATTAGCTTAGATTCTTTATTTAATATGCATATTATTTCATAGTTTGCATTTTTCTTGTGAGATATACATGCCATTTATAGCATATTATCTTGATTATTTAATGTTCGATGTCTTATGCATCATAGCACATAATTGTTTTGATATGTAATATTATAGTTTTATCTTATGCAATTCATCATTGTTTGTTGATGTCTTATGCAACTTATAGAGCCATAAATGCTTCATATGTGATTTTATGGAATTCATCATTGTTTCATGTGATGATTTTTTTAGAATTTTTTCTGTTTTTTCTTGATATTTTTGGATTTTTTGAAAAAATTTATTAAAAATTTATGATTTTTTTACAATATGATATGATACTCAATGATACATATCTTTTTTGGGCCCGACCGATATGGGTAACGACATGATACTTACAACCTTGGTGTAGACACTTCAGGGGAGGATCTACAGTGTTGATGTTGGATATAGCTGGATACTGATCAACACCAACACCACTTGGCACGGCTGAGATATGCAACTTTTTTAACATCAAAGTTCAATGGACATGGGTGTACTCCCGGTGGGCAGGGGGGACCTTAAGGGTTTTACCAACCAGAGGCCAGCCAAGGTGCGGTCGGTGAGGGGGGGGGGGGGGGGTCCCTTGGATTATCCAAAAAAAAATGTTCAATGGACATGCATGTTGACTGCCAAACATGCCACAAAAAAAGCATGTACATTTCTTTGAGGTTAGAAAGAAGCGTCCAATCCTTGAGATATAAAATTTTCCCCTCTTCAATACTAAGAACAGTAAATTGTAAGGTACTCAGTGTTGCAAGGCTCTCAACACCCTCCAACTGCTGCAAGCTTCATTTTTCACTGGAAATTCATTGAAATCTTGAAGGAATCTCCAGTACACAGATATTCTTTTTTTCCTTAAAACTAGCAAAAATCTAGGGTTTGCTTAAAAATCCCAGCACCTTCTTAATCAAGATATAAAAACTTTAGGCTTTTTTCTTTAATATATCTCTTTCTCAACCTCGATAAAATATTTTGTTTCTTATCTTTCGGCTCTCAACTTTATGTCTTCTAACTAATGTGTGTGTGTGTGTATGATCACATATCTATTTTCTCAAGGTTTCACATTACAGTGCAGTTCAGCACCAACACTCGTATCAATGTTTGGCCAAGAGGATTCTCCTCAGCTATGTGAGCTTTGCTCATGTTTTCCATCCAGTCTCTGTACTTATTTACATAATAATGGCATGGAAGTATGATGAAAACATAATAGGATTTTTTCTCTTGAAATTGGGGAGGAGAGTGGGCACTGCAAATGGTGATTGTGAGAGGTCAGTCTTGGTTCCATGAATGGGCTTCCACAAAATGCAAATGCTCCCAAAAGATAAATATAAAGGCTATGAGGGACAAGATAATAGGATTAATAAGAATGGAATTGAATATAAAAGAAGGGTATCAAGAGCAGGCTCATGCACTATGAACTTCTATTTAGCACTTGGTCACAAAATAACCTGCACAAACTCATCAATGGTTGCAAACTTTACATGTACAATCACCTAAGGCTTTCAAAGTCCAATCAATTAATTTTCTCTATTGATGATCAGGCTACATGAAAGAATTCATTGAAGTGGTAGACATGTGATGCCAACCTCTAGAAAGCACATGCCCTAAATCAATATTCATATAGTATTTAACTGTCTCTTGAAAGTTGAAAGAAATTGGTGATTTTGTGATCCATCAAACAGACTCTACAAGCACAATAAATTTTCAGTAGTGCTAAAAAAAGGCGAAGGCATGAAAAAATGGAAAACAAGGCATTTCCTTCATTCAAAGAAGAAACCCCTTACCATCATGTCTCTATAATGTCTTTCCAAAATTTTACAATTTTCCACAAGTTCATTGTATGGTTCAGGCATATGTTGTTTCATTGTATCAATATCCTCTGGGGTTCTAATGCCAGCCACCACATCCTCTCCCTGCTTAAATGAACCATTAAAATCATTAGAAACCAGTAGTAACTATTTCATTTAATTTGTCAAAGCATTGTCAGTAAAACATAGCTTCCATACAACTACCAAAAAGAAAAAAAAAGGAAAAGAACCATGCAGTGTAAACCGTTAAGTCTTTCTAATATCTTGATTTATTTAAACATATTTCTGTAATTAAAAGATCATCAGAGTTAAGACAATAAAAGAACTAAGCAGGTAAGGAAGGGATAAAAGTGCCCCTTAAAAACAATATTCCAATAGAAGAATTGCATGACTACCACAAGAAACACCATCTAGGTTAGGTTGATTATCCACCGAAGGCTTGATTTTTGGTACAAATTTGAGAGGCTATGAAAGACCAAACCTCCTGCTATGAACAAACATCATAAAACTAAAGGATGTCCAGTTAAATGCCTAGGAAGCCCCTTACCCTCCAGCTCACCAAGTAACACAAAGTTATGCTGTCATTGGTGCAGCAATTGAAGAATAAAGCAATGCCAATCAGGAATATGAACACCATCTCTCTTATTCCCTTCCCCCAAAACCTCAATGACTGAAAATGGCATATATCATGGGTCATGGCCAGAGTTACCGGGAGCTTCTTAGATAAGTGGGAAGCCCGCTTCTCGGAAACTCGCTTCAAAAGCGTGATACTCCTCGCTTCCGAAACTTGATGAGAATCTCGATTCTCCCACGCTTCTCCTATGCTTTCCACACGCTTAATATACTCTTCTTATATGTTCTCTCACTCTACTTTTCATGTTTTTATGCGTTTCCTTTCATGTTTCACTCACTTCCATGTGCTTTCTCTAAATTGGCGTCATCATTTTTAGATTTTGTTAAAAATTTAATTCTTACGCTAAAAATCATGAAATTTAAGAATAATCACTTTTATTTTAGTTTTTATTTGCATTCCATTTCGATTTATATTCAATTCTTATATTGTTTTTTTTTATTCTTCATTTCCTGCTTCCTATACATTTTAAAATGCATCGCTTCTCGCTTCCCGTATTGTTTCCCGCTTCCACTTCTTAGTCTGGCAACCTTGGTCATGGCCTATCTCGACAGTTTCAACTAAAAATGGCATACATCATGGTCTATATCCTCATCGGTTGTGCTCATCCTCATAGCTCTTGAAGATAAACATAATTCTTACTTCTCATTAAATTCATCAATTCAATGGAATTCACTGTAATATCGTGTGTTTTTCTACCATTTTAAATTCTGAGATTTCTAAAAATTTGGCTAAGTGTTTTATAAAGTTGATAAAATCTTCTATTTTAGGTGGCGTCAGCTGAGTCTAGGCATGGCCCAAGACCCATTGACAAGACCTAAACGAGCCAATTAAGATTTGGTAAAACTTTTTTATTTTTGACATTTAAAATCGAGTGAAATTCAGGCAAAATTCGGAGGCGAAATTCATGTAATATATCATTAGATGCATCTCGAAATTCTGAAAACATTGATATTTTGAATTTGTGTAACGACCCCAACTCGTACCCATGAAAAAGTGGCCATTTTTTTTTAAAACAAGTGCAGAAACATTCCTAAAAATTTGAGGGCCTTAAAGTTAAACACAACCGCCACCACAAGGAATCTTATACTCATCTTTCAAACCAAACTAAATCCAACTCTATTTATTCAAATGCACAAAGTTTAAGACATAAACAAATAAAATGTAAATAAAGTCAAAAGAAGAGCCACATTGTCCAAAGGTATCTGTCAAGCAGTCGTGTAGCCCCCTCGTAGCTTCTCTCAAAGCAAGTCGCCTCACTAGGCATCTGAGACTGTGAAAAATACAAAAGTAGGGATGTCAGAATCCAAAAATTCTGTGTACGAATCTCTCTAATGAAACAAATAAGTAAAAAGAACATAAATAAGATTCATACAATATTTTAGAGGGATGCAATTATAACAAATCCATAACTCAATTAACTATTTATGCAATAGGGCACATTTATAAAGCATGAGGGACAATTTAATAAACAATAGGGACCACATATTAAGTAATAAAGATATTTAACATGCATTAGGAAACAAACATCATGTAGTAACTAATATATCACAATTAAAGGAACAAATAAATATGCATGATCTAATGCATAGCAGGAATATGCATGAGTTCAATGCATATGCATAAATCAATTATTATCTTTTATCAAAGTTTTTTTTTTCATATGCATGTCCCTATTAAATGCACACAATTTAAGTTTCTCATTTTTAATTACCGTTGTCCGTGGATACTCCAAACAGGTAAAATTTCTGAGGTCAAGTTAAGTTCTTAGGGTAGCTTAACACACAATTTGTATTTTATTACTAGGTTGCAAACTTAGCCCTCAACCGAAACAGTCTTCAGAACATTAGACATCCAAAACTAATGTCGAGGACACCAGGGACATCCAAATCTACAAGTGTCACTTTCTTGGTATACCAAAACAACAGTTGTGTCTACACACCACTCCCAAGCAAAGTGGCAGATTCTCTCTAAAACCGTGGCAAGGAGAAGAACCTCAATATCGGGTTTAGGGGCAACAACAACGCATATAGAGTTTTAGTATCCCCACGGTTCCCCAAAACCGCAATATCCAAGATTCTCATACTATAGAAAGGACATCAAGGAAACGTACATTACATGTTCTTTTAATTTCTTTTATCTTGTTATTAATTCATCTTCTTTAATTTGCAATTCAACATGCAGAATTAATAACACAAGCTCGCAAATTAACATGCGAAGCTCTTCACGGGATCACAACCCGTGGCAACATAGAACAATGCAATTAGAACAATAATATCACATTTGATTTTTGCAATGCATAACATCTCAAATAAAGAGCAACACATGCTCAAGGCTCGCACAACCCATGATGATCCCTTTTAATCATCTATGCATTCTTATGCAAAAATCATAAATCACATGCCATTATTCATTCATTCTGCATGCCTTTTCATGCGTAATCATGTATGCCAATATAGAGATGTGCATAAAACAACAATATTCATATGCATGTATATGAGTTCAAACCTTCATATTAAATGCATGCTTTCATTCAATTCGCATATTCATGTCAAATGCATGTTTTCATTCATGAATCATTTTAATCAAACATGAACACTCAAGCAATCATTTATATGCAAAAACATATTAATTCCATGTATGCATGTGAACATGAGAACAATTATGCATTAATACTTTGATTAATGCATGATATAATAAGTGCAAGTTTTTGCGTGAATACAACTATATCTAATATCATCATTCATGTGACAACATAAACCTTTATTACGGTTTTCATTAAGTACATAAACAAAAAATCTTTTCAAAACATTTGTTTTCCCCCTTTTCATTTTTTTTAATACCCCGCCCAGCAGACAAGTGGCTGGGCCTGTTAAATCAACTCAGCCGACTCAGTTGGCGGGGTCAGTTTCCCTACCCAGCCAACTCAGTTGACTGGGCTCTGTTAGGACCAGTTGCCCACCCAAGAGTAGGTTGGCTGGGGCACTTAGAGAACCAGATTTTCAAAAAAAAAATTGTATACATATATTGTAAGATCTCGTGTTTTCGGATCTTAGTCAATTCATGAAAATTTTGAAATTTGGCTAAGTCTGGTAAGAAAATCGTTTGAGGCTCGAGTTTTAGACCAAGGTCTTAGAGTTTGGGTTTGACCCAAGTCTCATCAACAAGGTCTACACAAGCCAATCAAAATGTGGCAAAGAGTTTTAATTTCAACTTTTAAATTCAAGCGAAATTCGGGTTATTTTCGGGCGAAATTCGGAATTTGATATTCATGTAATATATCATTGGATGCGCCTCGAAATTCTGAGCGCAATGGTATTTTACTTTTTCATATTTGAGTTCTGGTTGGCTCAGAAATCACGTTTTTCTAAAATTTTAGCAGTTTGTTGAAACGGATCCGAAATTGGATCGGATTGCATCCAAGGCGTAGGATCCAAATTTCTATGGATTTGGGTCCTAGTTAGGTCCTATAAAAATCTGGAGTTGATACAAGTCTTAATCCAAATTTTTGTATGAGTATGGGTTTGGATCTTGGATCTTGGATTCGAATCCGGATCCAAATCCAAGCTCAACATTTTTATGACTTTAAATTCAGCTGGGAGCTTTAAATTGAGGTTAACATCATATAAAAAGTCTCCATGGTCAACATGACCAATTTTGGGAACCTTTGAATATTTAATAATAAGTAAATTCAAAAAAATAAATTTATTAATTTAATTGTTTTTATTAATTTCTGGATTTGGGTTAAGAGGGTTTAGGGTTAACCCTCTTCCCTAATTAAAAAGGGTTTAGAGGTTTCCATATCTTTTAGGAAATGAGGGTCAAAAAGTCAAACAAAATAATAATAAGTAAAGGAGTCCAAAAAAAAATCTGGAAACTCCCTAAAGGGAGAGACCTAATTCTGGAATCCAGCTATTAATAAGAGAAGGGAGGGGGGGGCAGCCCTTCTCCCTCATTTGGTTGTAGAAAAAAAAAAGAGGAAACAGGAAAAAGAGAAGAGAGAAACAGGGAAGGAGAGGAGAAAGAAAGGGAGAGAAGGAGAGGAGGTACAAGAGGAGGCCATTGATCTTCAGCCCAAGCTTTTTGACAGCTTCCATTATCACGATCTTGGTCAAGGTACAGGTACTTCTTCTTGAAACGAATGAGAAATCGGGTAGAGATTTGATTTTCATGCATCTTTGATGGAAATCCATGGAGGAACAGTGGACCCACGATTTTCACTGTTACCCATTCGTATATTCTGTATTTTTATTGTTTCTTAACAAAAAAAGGGGTATATAATAATAAATATCAAACAGTTTTTGCATAACGCTTATGCTGTCGTTTTTGACAGCAAACACAGGCCCAAACTGGGCCTGTGTATATGCGGTTGGACCCAGCCGACAGGGTCGGCTGGGCTGGACTTACTCTTTTCAATATATATATATGTATTAACAAATAGTTATGGCATGTGTTGATGCATTACAACAAAAAAAATGTTAATATGCTGTTTTGTGTGCTGTGCTCTTTTGGGCCGGGCCACGGCAGGCCCAGTTAACCCAGTCAGCTGGATGCTGGCCTGTGGTCTTGGGCATTGAAAAAAAATTTATTTATGTCTGTATATGATGTGGTTTCCTGACAGCATACACAGGCCCAAACTGGGCCTGTGGATATGTTGTCAGACCCAGCCGACAGGGTCGGCTGGGCTGGGTGACTCAGATAAGAGAAAAAAAAATTTATTCTTAATATAAAATAAATTATGTAGCTATGGGTTTGTTGGGCTGTTTAACAAAGAAAAAAAGGAAGAAGATAAGACAAGTTCTTTTTGTATGTACCCAGGGTTCGGCTGGCTGTTAGACCATTTGAGCTGGGCTCGGTTGGCCTGACAGGCCGAGCCTGGGTATGGATCTGTAGCTGCATAAATTAAAAAAAAGTAAATCAGAGGATATATATATATAAGGTGAGATATGTATAGGGTTTAAACAATTCTGTTAAACTCCTATGCTGCTGTTATGCTGTCCATCTTCGACAGGCTACACAGGCCGGACTGGGGACTGTGTACATGCTGTATGCTGTCCAGCTTCGACTCCTATGCTGCTGGGGCTGTGTACACGCTGTCATAACCATCCGGGTGTTGGCTGGACATGGAATGGATGTTGAAGTACTGACAAACATAATTTTTTCCTTAAGGCATGCATGTCACAGTTAATGATAGACACTTACAGACATGCATTGATTGAATCAAATCATGTAACAGCAAGCATGCACTTATTTAAAAAATTTGCATTTGACTGTCACGTAGAACGGTAGTAGTTGTGTTGATGTGTCTATGACTATTGTAAACAAACCCATTTCATTGTTGGCTGCATACACGTGAAAATACATATATGTTGATGTTTCTTTTAACATAACAATGCATTTACCAGTGGGCATGCACATGATATGAACATATAGTGACATGCATATGTGACTCTTGTTAAGGTTTGCAATCAACATGAGTAGATACACAGTTGGAAAATAGGTATGCACATAAGGAAGCTCACTTAAAAGAAAACACGCATCCACTTGAGTTTGCATATAGGGAAATTCTGAAAATTTTTGTGGTTATGCTTATGGGTTGTGAGCTTGTAACTAACTTGAAAAATGTGCAAATTGAAAATACATGATTTACTTCACATACAATATGTTATGGTTTATGCATAATGTACATCGGTGAACAAAGTGAATTACCGAGGGCTTGGTAAGCCCGAGTTGAGGGTTGCTTTCCCTTATTCCTGTCAATGCATTGCAAAAAAATCATGTTTTTCTAATATTTCATTTTATTGCACTGTTCTACATGTTTCCACGGGCCGGAGACCTGTGATGGCTCTCGCGAGATAGATGCGAGCTTTTATCTTTATTTTTGCATATGATGTTGCAAAACTTAAGAAATTAATTTTTAATAAAAAGTAATAATAAAGAACAGTGTAATATACCTTCTGGGATCACCCATCTGGAGAATGAGGATCTTAGAGATCCGGTCTTGGGAAGACTGTGAGGATACAAAATTTTGTGTGCTTAATTTGGTCCCCTGAACCCGATATTGAGGTTTCTTCTCCTGGCCACGGTTTTAGGGAGAGTCCGCCACTTTACCTGGGGGTGGTGTGTTTTGACACAGCTGTTGTTTTTGGTACCAAGGAAGTGACACTTGTGGGTGTGGGATGTCCCTTGTGTCCCCGACATTAGATGTGGAGGTCTAATGTTCCGAAGGTGATTCGGTCGAGGACTAAGTTGGAACCCAGTAATAAAATACAAATTGTGTGTTAAACTACCCTGGGAACCTAACTTGACCTCGGGGTTTGTACCCGTTTGGTGTATCCGCGGGCAACGATAATTAAAAAGAGAAACTTAAAGTTGTATGCATTTAATAGGGCATGCATAAGGAAACAAAAGACTTAAATGGAAGATAATAAAATGATTCATGCATTGCACAAAAGTCATGCATTTTCCTGTTATGCATTAGATCATGCATACTTTAAGGGTTCCCTTAATCAATACATGATGGTAAGTGTTGAATGTTTATTTCTTGTTGCATGCTGAAGTTTTATTACATGCTACTGCTTTACTGTCTTTGCATGCTTAGCATTTATGATTGTTGCATGAACAAATTCCCAAATGTTATAAACTGTCTTGTATGTATTTTCCTCAATTGTTGCATGATATCTTATCTTAACCCTTTATCTCACTTGTTTCATTAAGAAGTAGCTGTGCTCAGGATTTCGATTCTGACACCCTACTTCATTGGTTTTTCGCAGGAACAGGTGATCAGTGAAGTCGACAGCTACTGTGAGGGCGCGAGAGTCACAATGAGTTTTGACAGTTTCCTTTATGGACAGAGTGGCTCTTTATTTTGGTTCTTCAGTCTAGTGTTCTTGTCACTTATTATTCATCAGTGGTTACGTTACTTTCTGTTGAGTGAAACACTGTTTTTGAGATTAGTTCTTAATTCATGAATAAAGACATTGGTTTAGTTTTATGGATGTTAATTGCAAGTTCTTTTGTGGTATCTGGCTATCCAGTTGGAATTGGAACTGTGAGGACCCCGAGTCTCTGGGAAGTTTTCCGCACTGTTTAAAAAAAAAATTGCATTTTCAAAGGGGATGAGTTGGGGTCGTTACATATATATACATATATATACTTTTTTTTTATATCGTGCTCAGCCAATGAATGGCTGGGCTAACCGAGAGGCCAAGGCCTGACAGGCCAGCCGAACTCGGTTCGGCTGGGCTGCCAGCTGACCCAAGGTAAATGTAAAATATAAACACCCAGCCGACTAGCAGTCGGCTGGGGTCTTCAAAACCCTGCACAAGCCGAGCCTGTGCAGGTCTGCCAGGGCATGATAGGCCAGCCGAGTCAGCTGGGCTGTCAGCCAGCCCAGTAATGATATAAAAACATGCGCAAAACTTCAATGTACAAGAATTAAGCCTCAATATGCATACATGACTATTTCATGTGGCCAATAATGTAACGACCCCAACTCCTACTTTTGAAAAATGCGGATTTTTTTTTTTTTTTCTTTTTTTTTTTTGAGTTGCGGAAAACTTCCCAGAGACCCGGGGTCCTCACAGTTCCAATTCCAACTGGACAGCCACAAACCACAAAAGAACTTGCAATTATCATCCATAAACTAACCAATACCTTTATTTATGATTTAAGAATTAATCTCCAAATAAAGTGTTTGATTCAACAGAAAGTAAAGTTACGATTTCAGAAATTAAAAGAACTAAAAGGCAAAAGATAGAGCCACTAAGTCCTCTACTGAAGCTGACAAGCCCAAGTATAACTCATCCATCCCAGATGCATGTCCAACTTCACTGTTCACCATTTCCTGTGAAAAACCAACAAAGTAGGGTGTCAGAACCAAAATTCTGAGCACAGCTACTTCTAAAGAAACCAGGTGAGAGAAAGAACATGGATAAGATTTCATGCAGTGATTCGAGTGAGTGCTTAAGTAAAATTTGCAACATCTAAATATCCATAACTATCAATATTTGTATTTACTCACTAGTCAAGAACAGTAAACAGTGTCATATATTGATAACTAAATGATCAAACCTTTCAGCATGATTTCACAAAGTAAATCATATGCTACCACCAAATGATGTCATGATATCAAGAATGATTCAATCATGCATGATCTAATGCATAACAGAAAAATGCATGATTATGTGCAATGCATGATTTCTTCTGTTATCTTTCATTTAAGTTTCATCTTTCCACATGCATGCCCTATTAGATGCACATATCTTTAGGTTCCTCTTTTTAATTACCGTGGCCCGCGGATACACCAAACGGGTACAAACCCCGAGGTCAAGTAGGTTCCCAGGGTAGCTTAACACACAATTTGTATTTTATTACTGGGTTCCAACTTAGCCCTCGACCGATATCAGGAAACAACACCATCCATCGGAACATTAGACCTCCACATCTAATGTCGGGGACACAAGGGACACCCCACGCCCACAAGTGCCACTTCCTTGGTACCATAAACTCACAGCTGTGACTAACACACCACTCCCGGGTAAAGTGGCGGGTTCTCCCTAAAACCGTGGCCAGGAGAAGAACCTCAATATCGGGTTCAGGGGCAACAACGCACACGGAGTTTTTGTATCCTTACAGTCTCCCCAAGACCGGATATCCAAGATTCTCATACTCCAGATGAGATATCCCAGAAAGTAAATTTACACTGTTCTTATTCATTATATTTTTAATTAAGTCAATTTCTTTAAGTTTGCAACACCCTATGCAAAAGTAAAGTGAAAACCCCGCATCCTCCCTTGAGGGGACCCATTCGGGACTCCAGCCCGTAACCACCACTAGAGCAGTGTAGTAATGTGTCAAGTGATGTATTTAGAAACATAACTAAAAGAAAACCAACCCACGGCACTCCAGGCCGCTGATGGTCCAATTTGGCCATCGGAGCATCACATAATAAAACCATAACAGTTAGTGAAAGCATAACCTTCACGGCAAGTGTTTTCTCTCAATCCAATACACAAGCTTTTAAATAACACATGGATTCTAGCCAAAAATATAATGTTCATCTAGGGACATACAAGCAAGATCCATTCCATATGTACAATTTCAGTTTCATGTATCCATTCTCCCTAAACAGTGTAACATGAGCACTGTTATACACAACTGACCCATTACTAATTACTAAAAAGTATACTAGTTAGTCATGCTTCATTTTATTCATATATTGCCTAACAGTAAATACTAATGAACCCATTCTCCAATGATAACAGTTGTGCCCAGTTTACCGAATATGAATGGGGAACTGTTCAAAAGAGTGGAGGTCGGCTATGTGTACCTAATAATGCTGTCCTCCGATTTGGCACATCACAATGTGACATTACAAGACATTCAAGAGAAACTATATCACTCATTCATAAGGAAAAGTAAACGATCTGGTGTAACCTAATACAAAATCCAATAGTCAATGTTATTTAAATCAAGTGAAGTCAATTCCTACTGTTTCAAGAAAATCAAAGCTATGAAAAAATTTCATAATGGTGCAATAAAAGTCAGTATGGCGAAAGCAGGCCCTACTATTGCAATATTGTTCCACTGCAGAGGATAACAGGGTATGCTAGAAAAATGGGGTATGATAATCAGAATGTAACAGGGTATACAATTCCTTTAACTGGTCAGCATACACCAAGGTATTCCATTGACACAACTGTATAGAGGCATGCTGTTAACATTAAAAGACTGTTCGATTAACACAAATTGATCATAACATAATAGTGTGGGCAATTATCACTAACCGATATTTATTTTATCAAAATATACCTCTAATGATTACTCAAATTGGTGAACCTAATACTATACCTGAGGAGGTCCCAGATGGTCATACCTTTGCATTAAGAGTTTCCAACCCATACCCATTGAGTAATTTCATAAACAGGTAGTACAAAGTTCAAATGTGCAGATTAAATGTTTTTCATATTAAACCTATATTCAGTATATACGTTTTAAAGCCCCCTTGGTGCTCTAAAATGAAAACAAAGTGTGAATCACACACCAAGCAACGAGGAACTAGTGTCGTTCATACTGTCTTGCCCCAGCCTGGGACATGGCCAGGGTTCCCCTTTTTTTTTTTTTTTTCAATCGAGTTAGAGGCCAGCTCCCAGCTAACTGGGTCAGCTGGGCCTGCTATGGCCTGGTTCAAAAGATGCACAGCACCCAGCCGATTGGGTCGGCTGGGCCGGTCACCCCTCAATGCACATTATATTTATATTGAATTCGCCAGAACGATAACCCCAAACAGAATTTAACACATATCATGCCTCAATTCCAAATCAAGAGAAGGAATAGTAGGTCTAAATATTGACATCCACCTAAATAAAATAACTATCTTAAATCTGAACTAAGTTTAGGAGATAACCAATATACAATCCAACCAAAACAAAGGAAAAACACCCCACACCTGGAAAGATCCGAAACCCCCAAATCACCGAATTGGGGTTTTAGGTTTAGGGTTGATGTAAACCCCAAATCCTACTCTCAAATCCCCCACATGGAATCGAACCTATGTTCGATCCCTCACCCGAAATCCGAGAAGCACCGTACCTTATTGAAGATTTCTCCGGCGATCCCCGGCGGCAATCGCGAAAGCAGGGTCGCGGCTGATGCTCCTCACTGCTGCCGTGGCCTTCGGTGGTGGCTGACCGCAGCTCGTCGGCGAGATTCGAACTCCACCGGCGCGCGCACCGACTGAGAGAGACGCGAGGGAGATGAGGGAAGAGGGTGAGACCCCCTCTTCTGCCTCCCCTTTTTATCGCCGAGATGGGGGAGGTCGGTTACGCCCTGCGTAACCCCCCCCTTTTTCCCCTTTCCTTTTCCTGTTACAACAGGATCGGGCAACCCTTATCGGGTGCCCTTTCCTCTTATTTTTTTTTTAAAAAAAACTGTCATGGGGTGGGGCTCGGGTCCGAACTCGGGACCCGTAACCCGGCCCCAAAACAAATATGGATCCACAAGTGGATCCAAATGGATCCACTGTGGATCCTTGGATAAAATTTTAAAAACATAAAAATTTTATTCATTTTGAATCTCACATTTTATAAAATCTTAACCCCCACCAAAATGGATCCGCAAGTTGGATCCAAGTGGATCCAACTGTGGATCCTCGAATCCGCTTAATATATATATATATATATATATATATATATATATATATATATATATATATATATATATATATATATTTCTATAGTATTACCCATATTAATATTATTTATTTATGATTATACACACACATATATATATATATATTTAGATATATATAAATATATATATATGTACATGGATCCGGTATATGGATCCCATACCCATCTACGCACCCTAATTGAATGATCATTCTCTGAATTATTAAATAAATTAAAAATTATTGTACTTATACGTATATATCAAATTTACGAGGTAAATGTACGCGAAAAAACCCCTTTATGGGTCCTGGATCTGTAATTTGGATCCAGGCCCAATTTGCAAAATTTTATAAAATTTTCAAGTTTTACATCCCTACCCCCTTAAAAGAATTTCGTCCTCGAAATTAGAACGTACCAAATAAAAGAGGATAGTGTTGACGCATATCCGCCTCAGGCTCCCAAGTGCATTCATCTAGTCCATGATGCTGCCATCGCACCTTTACAAATGGAATCGTCCTACTGCGTAGTACCCTTTCCTGGCGTTCCACAATCTCTATCGGCTTCTCGTCCGTAGTTAAGTCAGGTTGTACCTCGATCGCCTCATAGTGAATTACGTGTGAGGGGTCAGGCACGTACTTTCTCAGCATCGAGACATGAAAAACATCGTGAATCTGCGAAAACTGAGGAGGAAGGGCTACAAGATACGCAGTCTCTCCGACCCGCCCAAGGACTTCGAAGGGTCCGACATACCTAGGACTCAACTTGCCTTTCTTCCCAAACCGGAAGATACTTTTCGTAGGCGAGATTCGAACAAACACGTGATTGCCTACCTCAAAACTGAGCTCTCTACGCCGCTGATCGGCATAACTCTTTTGCCTACTTTGAGCTGCAATCAACCTTTGTCGAATTAAACGTACCTGATCCGCATAGTGCTGGACGATTTCTGGAGACTCTATTGCTCTTACTCCAACTTCATCCCAACAAACCGGAGATCTACACGGTCGGCCATACAGTGCTTCATACGGGGCCATACCAATACTAGCATGAAAGCTATTGTTATAGGAAAACTCTGCAAGCTTCACATGTTTGTCCCAATCACCGGCCCAATCCAAAGCGCACGCTCTCAACATGTCCTCGAGCGTCTGAATCGTTCGCTCTGACTGCCCGTCTGTCTGCGGATGGAAAGCAGTACTAAACTTCAAAGTAGTGCCAAGAGCTTTCTGAATCTGGCGCCAAAATCGAGATGTGAACCTCGGATCCCGATCTGACACTATCGAACGAGGTACTCCGTGAAGCCTAATAATCTCTTCTACGTAGAGCTCGGCCAAGCTTTCCAAGCTTTGACTAATCCTGATCGGAAGAAAATGAGCACTCTTCGTCAAACGATCCACAATCACCCATATGGCATCTCGTTGTCGTCGGGTCTTAGGCAGCCCTACAATGAAGTCCATTGAGATATCATCCCACTTCCATTCTGGAATCTCAAGAGGCTGCAAAAGTCCACCCGGTCTCTGGTGTTCAATCTTCACTTGTTGGCACGTAAGACACCGGGATACGAACTCCGCGATGTCCCGTTTCATCCCATTCCACCAGTACGTCCTCTGAAGATCTTTGAACATCTTGGTGGAACCAGGGTGAACGGAATACTTCGACCTGTGAGCTTCACTCATCAGCTCTTCACGCAACGCTTTTGGGACCCACCATCGGTCCCCGAACATGATGGTTCCGCTCTCCTCCCGGCGAAACTGCGCTTCTGGCTTCTGAGCACTTTCGCACAACTTTTCAAAGTCCGGATCTTTTGATTGGAGTTCCTCAATTCGATCTATGATCTTTGGTCGTGCCTGCATCCCAGCACAAAGGATGCGTTCAGAGTCATCAGAAAAAGGTTGCCATCGTACGAACTCCTCGACCAGATTCCAACCGTGTCCAATCAAGCTAGCTGCTGTGACTGACGCCTTTCTGCTAAGTGCATCAGCCACCACATTCGCCTTACCCGGATGGTAAGCGATGGAGAAGTCGTAATCCTTTAGGAATTCCAACCACCTACGTTGCCTCAAATTCAAGTCCCTCTGGGTGAAGATATACTTGAGGCTCTTGTGGTCAGACATGACCTCAAACGTTTCTCCATAAAGGTAGTGGCGCCAAATCTTCAGCGCGTATACTACTGCCGCTAACTCCAAGTCGTGTGTGGGATAATTCTTCTCATGCACCTTTAGCTGTCGGGAAGCGTATGCTATGACATTTCCATGTTGCATAAGGACACAACCCAGTCCGGTCCCTGACGCATCACTATATACCACAAAACCACCCGCCCCGGAAGGCAATGTCAACACCGGCGCTGTGGTCAACCTTCTTTTTAACTCTTGGAAACTGCCTTCGCAGCGAGAGGACCATTCAAACTTTACTCCTTTCTGCAACAACCGAGTCATCGGAGCCGCTATACGCGAGAAATCTTGAATGAAACGACGATAATAACCCGCCAATCCCAAGAAACTCCTAATGTCTGTCACCGTCTTTGGTTGTCCCCATGACAAAACGGCTTCCACCTTGGCTGGATCAACCTCCACACCCCTCTCAGATATTACGTGACCCAGAAACATTACTCTATCGATCCAAAACTCACACTTTGAGAATTTAGCGTAAAGATGATGTTCTCTCAGTGTCTGTAGCACGAGTCGCAAATGCCCTCGGTGATCTTCCACATTCTCCGAATATATCAGGATGTCATCTATGAACACGATGACAAAAGAATCCAACCACAACTTGAAAACCCGGTTCATCAGATCCATAAATGCCGCAGGGGCATTCGTAAGTCCAAAGGACATCACTAGAAATTCATAATGCCCATATCTGGACCTGAACGCTGTCTTAGGAATATCTTCGGTTTTAATCCTCAGCTGATGATATCCCGAACGAAGATCGATTTTCGAGAACACCTTGGCCCTTCTCAACTGATCAAACAAATCATCGATCCTAGGCAAAGGGTATTTGTTCTTCACCGTTACTTGATTCAGCATGCGGTAGTCAATACAAAGTCGCATTGAACCATCCTTCTTCTTAACAAAGAGGACCGGGGCACCCCAAGGGGATACACTCGGTCTAATAAATCCTTTGTCAAGAAGCTCCTGCAACTGCTTTTTCAGTTCCCCTAACTCAGCAGGTGCCATGCGATACGGAGCGCGAGAAACTGGGGCTGTACCAGGCACTAGCTCGATCGAGAACTCAATTTCTCGATGCGGAGGCAAACCCGGCAAATCCTCGGGAAAAACATCCGGGAATTCGCGGACAACGTCTAACTGCTCCAACGACGGCGCCTGACTGTCTTGAGCAGAAACACAGGCCAAGAATACCATGTAACCCTTCTTGTGGTACTTGGAGACCTTCAAAGCTGACACGATCTTCACCCCATCGGTTGGTCTCGTTGAATGGCACAACAATACAGACAAATTGGGGTGCTCCAAGATCACCTTCCTGCCCCGGCACTGGAGGGTCGCATTATGCTTGGACAACCAGTCCATGCCCAAGATGACATCATAGAATGTCATATCCAAAATGACCAAATCGGCCGACAACTCATGGCCTTCTATCACCACGCATACGGACGGAAAATACTTCCCGCAGGAAGAGGATGCACCCATAGGTGACATCACATCAAGAGCCCTTTCGAGGCTAGATGGAACCACATCAAGCAACTTTGCAAACGAAGAGGAAATAAAACTGTGAGTTGCACCCGAATCAAACATAACACGTGCAAAGTGTTTGGCGACTAAGAATATACCTTCGATCAGATCAGCCTGATCATCCTGGGAGGTTGCTGTCGCTGCGTAGACCCGTCCATTGTTCTTGCGCTGACCCTGCTGCTGTTGAGGTCTTTGCTGCTGTGGTTGTTGCGGCTGTCCACCCGGAACCGCAGGCTTGTTCGGACAGAAGGGGGCAATGTGCCCTGGCTGTTGGCACTGATAGCATACCCCCTTAAACGATGGGCAAAAACCTAATGGATGATTCTTGCCACATCTGCGACATGCCGGTTGGGCCTTCCCCTGTTGTCTCCGCGGCTGAGGTCGGCCCTGTTGCGCGCCCTGCTGTCGCCCTTCCCAGGTCCGCTGCTTCTTCCCGTTCTGCACTCCCCCTCCTGCTGGAGGATTCTTCCTGATCCCGCCTGAAGGACCTCCTCCGCTGCCACCCTTCTTCTGAAAACTACCTTTGGATCGTTCCCAATCCTCGGTCAGTACGGTGGCCGACTCGATCGCCTCGGCCAGGGTAGAAGGACGACCCCCGAGCACACGAGTCCTTAACCCGTCTTTCAGTCCACGCACGAATCTAGCCGCCCTTGCCTTCTCATTCTTGAAGAGGTTTGGGCTATACTTCTCAAGACTCCGGAACTTAGTAGTGTATTCCACTAGACTCATGGTCCCCTGAGTCAGATCGAGAAACCTTTGTTGCATCTGCTCCTCGGCGTAAGGGGGAAAGTAGGCGTCCAGAAACTCCTCCCTGAACGTCTCCCAAGGAATCTCATCCCAATCAGCAAATTTCACCCTTCGCAGGGTGTCCCACCAGTTCATGGCATCGCCCTTTAAGCGGTACGAGCCAAAGGGTGTCTTTCTCTCCTCAGGGACAAGCAAGACGTCAAACACCCGCTCAATCTCCTCGACCCATCTCTCGGCAGCCTCTGGGTCTGCCTTTCCTGAAAAGGAAGGCGGGTCCAACTTCAGAAACCTCTCGAACGAAACGCCACCTGCGTTGGGAATGATGTTGACCGGAGGGTCACGAGTCGCTGCCTGCACGGCTGCCTGTGCAGCTGCCTGTGCAGCCTGTGCTGCTTGGGCCGTTTGTGCAGCTTGTGCCGCCATAGTCTCTGTCAGGGTATGGATGGTCTCCATCATGAAATCTCTTTCCTCCTGCCAGTTCGTGGGAGCAGCAGCAGAAGACGAAGCGCCTCTACGGGTATAGTGCGACATCTACAATGCACCAATTTTTTTTTTTTTTTCAAAATTAGGCTATTATTGATACTACCCCTTTAGGGCTGATCACGAACAGTATTCGTTCCCGAATCGCGTCAGATTTTTAATCCTCACCAAATAACATCAAAAATTTTTTTTTTTTTTTTAAGTAACATATCACACAGGACTTATATAAAGTAAGCAAAAGTATTAAGCAACATACCAGTGAAGAAGACTGCTCTGGAGGACGAGTCACAACTTGTCGACGCTTCAGGACAGGACTCACATACCATTTATGAAAATTAAACATTAAAAGACGATAAAATTGCAAGTATTCGTGGTGGCTCTGATACCAAACCTGTAACGACCCCAACTCCTACTTTTGAAAAATGCGGATTTTTTTTTTTTTTTCTTTTTTTTTTTTGAGTTGCGGAAAACTTCCCAGAGACCCGGGGTCCTCACAGTTCCAATTCCAACTGGACAGCCACAAACCACAAAAGAACTTGCAATTATCATCCATAAACTAACCAATACCTTTATTTATGATTTAAGAATTAATCTCCAAATAAAGTGTTTGATTCAACAGAAAGTAAAGTTACGATTTCAGAAATTAAAAGAACTAAAAGGCAAAAGATAGAGCCACTAAGTCCTCTACTGAAGCTGACAAGCCCAAGTATAACTCATCCATCCCAGATGCATGTCCAACTTCACTGTTCACCATTTCCTGTGAAAAACCAACAAAGTAGGGTGTCAGAACCAAAATTCTGAGCACAGCTACTTCTAAAGAAACCAGGTGAGAGAAAGAACATGGATAAGATTTCATGCAGTGATTCGAGTGAGTGCTTAAGTAAAATTTGCAACATCTAAATATCCATAACTATCAATATTTGTATTTACTCACTAGTCAAGAACAGTAAACAGTGTCATATATTGATAACTAAATGATCAAACCTTTCAGCATGATTTCACAAAGTAAATCATATGCTACCACCAAATGATGTCATGATATCAAGAATGATTCAATCATGCATGATCTAATGCATAACAGAAAAATGCATGATTATGTGCAATGCATGATTTCTTCTGTTATCTTTCATTTAAGTTTCATCTTTCCACATGCATGCCCTATTAGATGCACATATCTTTAGGTTCCTCTTTTTAATTACCGTGGCCCGCGGATACACCAAACGGGTACAAACCCCGAGGTCAAGTAGGTTCCCAGGGTAGCTTAACACACAATTTGTATTTTATTACTGGGTTCCAACTTAGCCCTCGACCGATATCAGGAAACAACACCATCCATCGGAACATTAGACCTCCACATCTAATGTCGGGGACACAAGGGACACCCCACGCCCACAAGTGCCACTTCCTTGGTACCATAAACTCACAGCTGTGACTAACACACCACTCCCGGGTAAAGTGGCGGGTTCTCCCTAAAACCGTGGCCAGGAGAAGAACCTCAATATCGGGTTCAGGGGCAACAACGCACACGGAGTTTTTGTATCCTTACAGTCTCCCCAAGACCGGATATCCAAGATTCTCATACTCCAGATGAGATATCCCAGAAAGTAAATTTACACTGTTCTTATTCATTATATTTTTAATTAAGTCAATTTCTTTAAGTTTGCAACACCCTATGCAAAAGTAAAGTGAAAACCCCGCATCCTCCCTTGAGGGGACCCATTCGGGACTCCAGCCCGTAACCACCACTAGAGCAGTGTAGTAATGTGTCAAGTGATGTATTTAGAAACATAACTAAAAGAAAACCAACCCACGGCACTCCAGGCCGCTGATGGTCCAATTTGGCCATCGGAGCATCACATAATAAAACCATAACAGTTAGTGAAAGCATAACCTTCACGGCAAGTGTTTTCTCTCAATCCAATACACAAGCTTTTAAATAACACATGGATTCTAGCCAAAAATATAATGTTCATCTAGGGACATACAAGCAAGATCCATTCCATATGTACAATTTCAGTTTCATGTATCCATTCTCCCTAAACAGTGTAACATGAGCACTGTTATACACAACTGACCCATTACTAATTACTAAAAAGTATACTAGTTAGTCATGCTTCATTTTATTCATATATTGCCTAACAGTAAATACTAATGAACCCATTCTCCAATGATAACAGTTGTGCCCAGTTTACCGAATATGAATGGGGAACTGTTCAAAAGAGTGGAGGTCGGCTATGTGTACCTAATAATGCTGTCCTCCGATTTGGCACATCACAATGTGACATTACAAGACATTCAAGAGAAACTATATCACTCATTCATAAGGAAAAGTAAACGATCTGGTGTAACCTAATACAAAATCCAATAGTCAATGTTATTTAAATCAAGTGAAGTCAATTCCTACTGTTTCAAGAAAATCAAAGCTATGAAAAAATTTCATAATGGTGCAATAAAAGTCAGTATGGCGAAAGCAGGCCCTACTATTGCAATATTGTTCCACTGCAGAGGATAACAGGGTATGCTAGAAAAATGGGGTATGATAATCAGAATGTAACAGGGTATACAATTCCTTTAACTGGTCAGCATACACCAAGGTATTCCATTGACACAACTGTATAGAGGCATGCTGTTAACATTAAAAGACTGTTCGATTAACACAAATTGATCATAACATAATAGTGTGGGCAATTATCACTAACCGATATTTATTTTATCAAAATATACCTCTAATGATTACTCAAATTGGTGAACCTAATACTATACCTGAGGAGGTCCCAGATGGTCATACCTTTGCATTAAGAGTTTCCAACCCATACCCATTGAGTAATTTCATAAACAGGTAGTACAAAGTTCAAATGTGCAGATTAAATGTTTTTCATATTAAACCTATATTCAGTATATACGTTTTAAAGCCCCCTTGGTGCTCTAAAATGAAAACAAAGTGTGAATCACACACCAAGCAACGAGGAACTAGTGTCGTTCATACTGTCTTGCCCCAGCCTGGGACATGGCCAGGGTTCCCCTTTTTTTTTTTTTTTTTCAATCGAGTTAGAGGCCAGCTCCCAGCTAACTGGGTCAGCTGGGCCTGCTATGGCCTGGTTCAAAAGATGCACAGCACCCAGCCGATTGGGTCGGCTGGGCCGGTCACCCCTCAATGCACATTATATTTATATTGAATTCGCCAGAACGATAACCCCAAACAGAATTTAACACATATCATGCCTCAATTCCAAATCAAGAGAAGGAATAGTAGGTCTAAATATTGACATCCACCTAAATAAAATAACTATCTTAAATCTGAACTAAGTTTAGGAGATAACCAATATACAATCCAACCAAAACAAAGGAAAAACACCCCACACCTGGAAAGATCCGAAACCCCCAAATCACCGAATTGGGGTTTTAGGTTTAGGGTTGATGTAAACCCCAAATCCTACTCTCAAATCCCCCACATGGAATCGAACCTATGTTCGATCCCTCACCCGAAATCCGAGAAGCACCGTACCTTATTGAAGATTTCTCCGGCGATCCCCGGCGGCAATCGCGAAAGCAGGGTCGCGGCTGATGCTCCTCACTGCTGCCGTGGCCTTCGGTGGTGGCTGACCGCAGCTCGTCGGCGAGATTCGAACTCCACCGGCGCGCGCACCGACTGAGAGAGACGCGAGGGAGATGAGGGAAGAGGGTGAGACCCCCTCTTCTGCCTCCCCTTTTTATCGCCGAGATGGGGGAGGTCGGTTACGCCCTGCGTAACCCCCCCCTTTTTCCCCTTTCCTTTTCCTGTTACAACAGGATCGGGCAACCCTTATCGGGTGCCCTTTCCTCTTATTTTTTTTTTAAAAAAAACTGTCATGGGGTGGGGCTCGGGTCCGAACTCGGGACCCGTAACCCGGCCCCAAAACAAATATGGATCCACAAGTGGATCCAAATGGATCCACTGTGGATCCTTGGATAAAATTTTAAAAACATAAAAATTTTATTCATTTTGAATCTCACATTTTATAAAATCTTAACCCCCACCAAAATGGATCCGCAAGTTGGATCCAAGTGGATCCAACTGTGGATCCTCGAATCCGCTTAATATATATATATATATATATATATATATATATATATATATATATATATATATATTTCTATAGTATTACCCATATTAATATTATTTATTTATGATTATACACACACATATATATATATATATTTAGATATATATAAATATATATATATGTACATGGATCCGGTATATGGATCCCATACCCATCTACGCACCCTAATTGAATGATCATTCTCTGAATTATTAAATAAATTAAAAATTATTGTACTTATACGTATATATCAAATTTACGAGGTAAATGTACGCGAAAAAACCCCTTTATGGGTCCTGGATCTGTAATTTGGATCCAGGCCCAATTTGCAAAATTTTATAAAATTTTCAAGTTTTACAAATAATCATGTGACTTTAGACTTTATGTTTAAGTATGCATATGAATACCCATTAACAGTCATGCATATGCATAATTTCATTTTTGTGAGCATGTATAAACAAATAATCTTGCAGTTGTTCATGCATGTATTGGTTTGTTTGTGTTAACAGCATGTCAGCCTAGTCACGTGGCTGGGCCTGACATGGCGCTGTCAGACAACACTAGTCCAGCTGATGGGCTGGACCAGGCAAGGTCCAGTCCTTCCACACCGAGCCATACAAGATAACTAATTTCAGATTTACAGGTTAAACAAGCAGGCATATGAAAAATTCAAAACCCAATAAGCATGCCTTCACACCTTCAAATCTCAAACATGTTTCAACGTGTCTTTGCATAGAACTAAAAAGAGCATGTAACTTAATATATTGTTATAACTTGAATTCAAAGCACAAATTTTTGTTTTTAACGTGTGAATAGACTTGCACAGAAATCATTTTGAAACACTGACACACTAAATCGATGGCTCATCCAATATATATATATATATATATATATATATATTCCCAAAATAAATTTCAAAAACAATGCAAATACATTAATTTTAACCATGGATTTTAGAGTAAATAATCAGATTTACTCACGTCTCATGGTTTTCACTAAAACATTGCATGAAATGTGAATCCATGCTCTTTTTCTCACTCGAAACAAAAGAGAAACTCATACCTTACATGAAGATCGAAAGAAAACAAGAACACAATGGTGGAAACGACGGATGATTGAAGAATGAAACCGTCTTCTTCCTCTCTTTTCCTCTCCTTTTCTCTCTTTCTCGCTTTTTCCTTTTCGTTCTCTTTCTTCCCCTTTTTTTGGACTTATTTATAGAGCTCTAGATGGGCTGGAGAAGAGAGTGCAGCCCCAGCTGGAACTCTCTTCTCTCTTAGAGTTTCGAAAATTTTGAAACCCTCCATGTATTGACTTTTTCAAAGTTTCATTTTAATAGGCTTTTTAAAACCTTCTTAGATGCTTCTAGGTGTGTTTAAGGGCTCTACTAAGAGTCCTAAATACTCTAAAAAAAATAATCTCGGAATTAATTAAAATTATTTATTTATTTATTATTATAAATAAATAAATACCTAGAAGTGTCCAAAAAATATATTATTGAACTAGGACACTTATTAAGTGATTTTACATAAGTTTAAGGGCTCTACTTAGAGTCCTAAACCAAAACTTAAATCAAATTTCGAAATTGAAATTAATTAATTAATTAACTAATTAATTCATTATTAATTAGCTAATAAATATCTAACATAGAAGACTTCTTAACACTAAATAACTCTAATTTAAAGCTGGAAATTCGTTAGGCCAGGATTTGGATCCAGATCCAAATCCATCGCCAAAAATCCAAATGAGTCTTTGGCTAGATCAAATCCAAATTAATATGGATCTTGGATAGATTCCAAATCCATATTAATTTGGATTAAATCCATCATATCCAATCCGATCCAAATCCGGATCCGAACCGACAAACTGCTCAATTTTTTAAAAAATGCGATTTTCGGAACAACCTTAGCCCGAATCAAAGAGAATAAAATATTGTTACGCTCAGAATTTCGAGACGCATCCAACGATATATAATTCAAATTTCACTTCCAAAATTTGCCCGAAAATAACCTAAATTTCGCTTGAATTTAAAGGTAAAAAATAAAAGTTTTTCTCACACTTTAAGTGGCTCGTTTAGGCCTTGACAATGAGACTTGGGCCAAGCCCAAACTCCAAAGCATCGGTCTAAAATCGAGAACCTACCGATTTTTCTTCTATACTTAGCCAATTGTTCGAAAATCTCAAATTTAACTAAGTATGAAAATACGTGATATTACAATTTGAGTTACGGTTGGCCCAAAAATCGCATTTTTTCAAAAATGACCCACCTTGATGTAACCAGTTCTGGATTGGATTAGATCGGATCCAATCTGTTTGACCCAATTAATATGGATCTGGACCCAGTCCAAGACCCATATTAATTAGGATCTGGTCTAATTTGAGGTCCATATGGATATTGAGCATGTATTTGAACCTTAGATCAGGATCCGAAATCCAATTTCAATCAATTTAAAGTTTTAAATTCAAAATAAAGGTTAAATTAAGTTAAAATCCATGTTAAAAAGACTCCTAGAGGGGTGAGATACTCTCTGAAACTTTCTAGAAATTTATTATTTAATAATAAATAAATAAATAAATAAATATTAAAAATTAATTAATTCCGAAAATTTAATTTTGGTATGACAGAGTTCTACATTTGTGGAACTCTACCTAATATGTAGGGATTCTAGAAGAGCTCACATGTAGTAAAAAGTAAAAACATAAAGTAATAAATTTGTTAAAAAGTGGAAAAGAGGTTAAAGTAGAACTCTATCTCCAAGCCAAATGGGTGAGAAACTCGAGAAGGGACGTTACCTTCTCTCTAGAAGACTAAAAAAATTTATAAAAGGGTCTAACTAGCCCCTCTCTCTAGATTTCATTTTCTAGAGAGAGAGAGAGAAAATGAAGAAGGGAAAAGAAAGAAAAAAAAAAGAGAAGAGAGGAAAAGAGGAAGGAAGGAAGAAGAAGGAGAGGGATCTCCTTCCATTCCGGGCATCCGACGTATATTTTCGGTCTTTTTCATCTTCGAGCAAAGGTACAGGTTCTTCCAGTGTTGTGAAAAGCGTTGAGGCATAGCGAGGCACTCCACCAAAAACTGAGGCGAGGCGTAAAGCGTAAGCCTCAAAAAAAAAATTGAAAACTTTAAAAATTATAAAAAAATATCTAAAAATACAAATAAATAAAGAAATGCTTTATTGATGAAGTAACAACCAATAAGAAATAGAAAATCTCAAATAAGTACTAAAAAATATGAGATTAACATATAAAAGTAACTAAGAAACTTATTACAAAACTGGAAAACTAATTATATAATTGAAAAATATAGTGTCCTACAACCAATAAGCAATAGAAAATTCTTCTTCTTCTTCTTCTTCTTCTTGCGTTTCTTCCTTCTTCTTTTCTCTGTCACAGGGACTCGGCTAGCAGAGTGTCACACCCGCGTCGACGCGACTCGACGCGAGTGCGGGTGCGGCACTGGGTGCGGTCAACCTGACCCTGGGTGCGTTGACCACACCCAGGGTCATTTTGGTGCATTTTTTTGTTTTAAAAAAAAAAATTGCCCTATGAAATGGGCTGCGGATGGTCCATTTTTTTTGTTTTTTTTTTTTTTAAAAATTGCCCTATGAAATGGGTTGTGGAATTTAAAAAAAAAAATTCTGGCGGGGGGGGGGGGGGCGCTGCCCCCCTATAACCCCCCGCCAGGGGCGGCCCCCTTGGACCCCCGCCCGCTGACCGCGCAGCGGGACCCGCGCCGGGGGGAACCCCCGGTGTAAAACCATATTAATATTATTTATTTATGATTATACACACACATATATATATATATATTTAGATATATATAAATATATATATATGTACATGGATCCGGTATATGGATCCCATACCCATCTACGCACCCTAATTGAATGATCATTCTCTGAATTATTAAATAAATTAAAAATTATTGTACTTATACGTATATATCAAATTTACGAGGTAAATGTACGCGAAAAAACCCCTTTATGGGTCCTGGATCTGTAATTTGGATCCAGGCCCAATTTGCAAAATTTTATAAAATTTTCAAGTTTTACAAATAATCATGTGACTTTAGACTTTATGTTTAAGTATGCATATGAATACCCATTAACAGTCATGCATATGCATAATTTCATTTTTGTGAGCATGTATAAACAAATAATCTTGCAGTTGTTCATGCATGTATTGGTTTGTTTGTGTTAACAGCATGTCAGCCTAGTCACGTGGCTGGGCCTGACATGGCGCTGTCAGACAACACTAGTCCAGCTGATGGGCTGGACCAGGCAAGGTCCAGTCCTTCCACACCGAGCCATACAAGATAACTAATTTCAGATTTACAGGTTAAACAAGCAGGCATATGAAAAATTCAAAACCCAATAAGCATGCCTTCACACCTTCAAATCTCAAACATGTTTCAACGTGTCTTTGCATAGAACTAAAAAGAGCATGTAACTTAATATATTGTTATAACTTGAATTCAAAGCACAAATTTTTGTTTTTAACGTGTGAATAGACTTGCACAGAAATCATTTTGAAACACTGACACACTAAATCGATGGCTCATCCAATATATATATATATATATATATATATATATATATTCCCAAAATAAATTTCAAAAACAATGCAAATACATTAATTTTAACCATGGATTTTAGAGTAAATAATCAGATTTACTCACGTCTCATGGTTTTCACTAAAACATTGCATGAAATGTGAATCCATGCTCTTTTTCTCACTCGAAACAAAAGAGAAACTCATACCTTACATGAAGATCGAAAGAAAACAAGAACACAATGGTGGAAACGACGGATGATTGAAGAATGAAACCGTCTTCTTCCTCTCTTTTCCTCTCCTTTTCTCTCTTTCTCGCTTTTTCCTTTTCGTTCTCTTTCTTCCCCTTTTTTTGGACTTATTTATAGAGCTCTAGATGGGCTGGAGAAGAGAGTGCAGCCCCAGCTGGAACTCTCTTCTCTCTTAGAGTTTCGAAAATTTTGAAACCCTCCATGTATTGACTTTTTCAAAGTTTCATTTTAATAGGCTTTTTAAAACCTTCTTAGATGCTTCTAGGTGTGTTTAAGGGCTCTACTAAGAGTCCTAAATACTCTAAAAAAAATAATCTCGGAATTAATTAAAATTATTTATTTATTTATTATTATAAATAAATAAATACCTAGAAGTGTCCAAAAAATATATTATTGAACTAGGACACTTATTAAGTGATTTTACATAAGTTTAAGGGCTCTACTTAGAGTCCTAAACCAAAACTTAAATCAAATTTCGAAATTGAAATTAATTAATTAATTAACTAATTAATTCATTATTAATTAGCTAATAAATATCTAACATAGAAGACTTCTTAACACTAAATAACTCTAATTTAAAGCTGGAAATTCGTTAGGCCAGGATTTGGATCCAGATCCAAATCCATCGCCAAAAATCCAAATGAGTCTTTGGCTAGATCAAATCCAAATTAATATGGATCTTGGATAGATTCCAAATCCATATTAATTTGGATTAAATCCATCATATCCAATCCGATCCAAATCCGGATCCGAACCGACAAACTGCTCAATTTTTTAAAAAATGCGATTTTCGGAACAACCTTAGCCCGAATCAAAGAGAATAAAATATTGTTACGCTCAGAATTTCGAGACGCATCCAACGATATATAATTCAAATTTCACTTCCAAAATTTGCCCGAAAATAACCTAAATTTCGCTTGAATTTAAAGGTAAAAAATAAAAGTTTTTCTCACACTTTAAGTGGCTCGTTTAGGCCTTGACAATGAGACTTGGGCCAAGCCCAAACTCCAAAGCATCGGTCTAAAATCGAGAACCTACCGATTTTTCTTCTATACTTAGCCAATTTTTCGAAAATCTCAAATTTAACTAAGTATGAAAATACGTGATATTACAATTTGAGTTACGGTTGGCCCAAAAATCGCATTTTTTCAAAAATGACCCACCTTGATGTAACCAGTTCTGGATTGGATTAGATCGGATCCAATCTGTTTGACCCAATTAATATGGATCTGGACCCAGTCCAAGACCCATATTAATTAGGATCTGGTCTAATTTGAGGTCCATATGGATATTGAGCATGTATTTGAACCTTAGATCAGGATCCGAAATCCAATTTCAATCAATTTAAAGTTTTAAATTCAAAATAAAGGTTAAATTAAGTTAAAATCCATGTTAAAAAGACTCCTAGAGGGGTGAGATACTCTCTGAAACTTTCTAGAAATTTATTATTTAATAATAAATAAATAAATAAATAAATATTAAAAATTAATTAATTCCGAAAATTTAATTTTGGTATGACAGAGTTCTACATTTGTGGAACTCTACCTAATATGTAGGGATTCTAGAAGAGCTCACATGTAGTAAAAAGTAAAAACATAAAGTAATAAATTTGTTAAAAAGTGGAAAAGAGGTTAAAGTAGAACTCTATCTCCAAGCCAAATGGGTGAGAAACTCGAGAAGGGACGTTACCTTCTCTCTAGAAGACTAAAAAAATTTATAAAAGGGTCTAACTAGCCCCTCTCTCTAGATTTCATTTTCTAGAGAGAGAGAGAGAAAATGAAGAAGGGAAAAGAAAGAAAAAAAAAAGAGAAGAGAGGAAAAGAGGAAGGAAGGAAGAAGAAGGAGAGGGATCTCCTTCCATTCCGGGCATCCGACGTATATTTTCGGTCTTTTTCATCTTCGAGCAAAGGTACAGGTTCTTCCAGTGTTGTGAAAAGCGTTGAGGCATAGCGAGGCACTCCACCAAAAACTGAGGCGAGGCGTAAAGCGTAAGCCTCAAAAAAAAAATTGAAAACTTTAAAAATTATAAAAAAATATCTAAAAATACAAATAAATAAAGAAATGCTTTATTGATGAAGTAACAACCAATAAGAAATAGAAAATCTCAAATAAGTACTAAAAAATATGAGATTAACATATAAAAGTAACTAAGAAACTTATTACAAAACTGGAAAACTAATTATATAATTGAAAAATATAGTGTCCTACAACCAATAAGCAATAGAAAATTCTTCTTCTTCTTCTTCTTCTTCTTGCGTTTCTTCCTTCTTCTTTTCTCTGTCACAGGGACTCGGCTAGCAGAGTGTCACACCCGCGTCGACGCGACTCGACGCGAGTGCGGGTGCGGCACTGGGTGCGGTCAACCTGACCCTGGGTGCGTTGACCACACCCAGGGTCATTTTGGTGCATTTTTTTGTTTTAAAAAAAAAAATTGCCCTATGAAATGGGCTGCGGATGGTCCATTTTTTTTGTTTTTTTTTTTTTTAAAAATTGCCCTATGAAATGGGTTGTGGAATTTAAAAAAAAAAATTCTGGCGGGGGGGGGGGCGCTGCCCCCCTATAACCCCCCGCCAGGGGCGGCCCCCTTGGACCCCCGCCCGCTGACCGCGCAGCGGGACCCGCGCCGGGGGGAACCCCCGGTGTAAAACCCGCAATTAAAAAAAAAATTTGTTTTGGACCCGACCCGGGTCCCTTTTCTTTAGGGTTTTAATAACCCGACTCGAGAAGGGGATTTTTGAGAAAAACCCCTTCCCGAGCGCCGCACCCCCTTTCCCCCCCTTCGTTTTCGGGTGGATTGGGGAAACCCACCGAGGTTTCCCCTTTCATCGCCCCCTGGGGCCTTTAAGTTCCTCGTGGGAGGGCGAGGGGAGGCACGCCTCCCTCTCGAAGCCCTTCGCCCCCCCCTTGTGCCGACCTCCTCCTTCCCTGCGCACGCCTCCAGCGCCGCCCTCGATCCCCTCGCGACGATCCCCCCTTCTCCTCTACTGCGCACGCCGCCGACGCCGGCCACCGCCTCCCAGGTACGCCGTTCTCCTCCCTCTTCTCTTCCTCACCCCCCCTCTCTGTCACCTCATCGGGAGGCCGACAGGCGGCTCACAGCCCCTGCCGCGGCCTCCCACCTCCCCTGTGACCACCGGGGGCCCGACAGGTGGCCTATGGGGCCCCTGTCGTTCCCTTTTTCCCTCAAGGAATTTGCCGGAGTGTCGGCAGGGGACCGAGGCCCCTGCGACACCCCCCCTCACCCCCTGTGGGTGATAGGGAAACCGACGGGAGGTCGGTTGCCCTCCTTGTCACCCCCGCCCCGGTCTCTCTTTCTGGCAGGGGTCAGTCCCCCTGCCACCTCTCGATCACCTGTAGGCAGGGGCAATGCCCCTGCCGCTTCATGTTTCCCGGCAGGCAGGGGCTCGCCCCGCTGCCTCTAGGGTTTTGGCGTGCAGGGGTAGTGCCCCTGCCGCCTTCCTGTCTCGGCTGGCAGGGGCAATGCCCCTGTCGCCCTTTATTTTGTTGGGCTGGCAGGGGCTCACCCCCTGTCGCCTCTTGGCTTCTGGGAGGGCAGGGGATAACCCCCCTGCTGCCCCTTGATTCTCAGCACACAGGGGCTTGTCCCCCTGTCACCCCCCCGTTCTGAGCTCTCTCCCTCTCTCTGTCGGCAGGGGTTGGCCCCCTGCCGCCTCTCGACTGTCGGTAGGGGCTGGCCCCTACCTCCTTGTTGTTGTCGGCAGGGGCTAGCCCTGCCGTCTCTTGGCTGGCGGCAGGGGCTCATCCCTTGCCGTTTCATGGTTATCGGCAGGGGCTGCCTCCCTGCCGCATCGATGCTGCCGGCAGGGGCTGGTCCCCTGCCATCTCGTGTTGTCGGTAGGGGCTGCCCCCCCTGCCGCTTCGTGGTTGTCGGCAGGGGCTCAGCCCCTGCTGTTTCGTTGCGGTCGGCAGGGGCTGAGCCCCTGCCGCCTCGCTGCTGTCGGCAGGGGCAAGCCCCCTGTCGCCTCGTTGTTGTCGGTAGGGGCTGGCCCCCCTGTCGCCTCGCTGTTTTTCGACAGGGGCTCATCCCCTGTCGCCCCGCTGTTGTCGGCAGGCATGGGCTCGCTCCCCTGTCACTTGTTTGTTTTCGGCCAGCAGGGGCACACCCCTGCTGCCTCTCTCTTTTTCGATCGACAGGCCTGACCTTCTATTCTTCGCATGATAATTAACGTAGCGCTGAATACTTACACTTTTGCAGACTTCGCATCGAACCCCGCTTTGGCTCTGCGGCCTGAGCCTCGTATCATCTGCACTCGTAGACGCACGCAGCTGCACGACATCCCGAGGTAGGGGAAAGTCGCACGAAGAGTTTGTATGAACAAAATAAAAATAAGATTTCTGAGATAGAATAGTTATTTTACATACCTGCTTATCTGAAGAAGTATTTAATTTATGAATTGCTAGTTAATGTTTTACTCGTTCTGGTTCTTTTGAAACTACATGTTTAGAGTAAACTCTATGGGTAGACTCATTCTAGAGAGAATCAAGTAGTTTAATTGGTATACCTGTTTACCTGTAGGACTTCTTGACTTGTGATTGTCTGTCCTGCATGCTTATCCTTTTGAAATTTCATACTTAATGAATAGACTCATTTCTGGAGAGAAACTCACTGCAATTACTATTATAACTGAACCTTAAGGCAGGTATGGTATAAATTTGATGAGAGGTCATGGAGAACCTTGAAGTGGGAACTCAACACTTTATTGATATAGATGAGAAAATGTCGGCCTTCACAGGCCAATTGCTTAAAGAGCAATACATGTCGTGTATGAACCAAAACAATCATATAATATTATGTTGCCCTCTCATCGTAGTTGTACCTCTAGGAAGGTACGATCGTACTTTTGGACAAGTACGTCCCATGTGGGTTACGATGGTTGAATGATGAGGTTGTAGCAACCTCGATGCGTGCATTTAGCACAATGCTGAGATCACATAAATGGTGACCATCCGTGTAATGACCACAATTTTTTTTATAACTTATGTGTTATGGACCTGGGATCCACCTTTCGGATCCAGGATTCATATGTAAATTATATCATATTTAAAATATATATATGTAATTTAATAAATCAATAAAAAGATTTATAAAAATATGCAAGGGATCCATAGTTGGATCCATTTAGACCCAGCCTATGGATCCACTTCGCAATGGGTTGCGGGTCCAAACTTGTGGACCCTAATAATCAGGTGAATATGCACCGGGTCCCGGGTTCGGACCCGAGTCATGTCCCCTGTAGCAGGTAGGTAACGAAAAAAAATAAAATAAAATTTAATTTAAAAGCAAGAAAAACTCTTGGACCCGGGTCGGACCCGACCCGGATCCGTAACCCAATAGGGTTTTTAAAACCCTATATCGGGCTGCAGCGTTTTAAAGAAAGGGGGAAAAAGCAAGAATCGTGCCTAGGGCACGATTCTTGCTGTTACCAGAAAGGAAGGAAGGGGGGGTCGGCTGGCGTAACCGATCCCCACCCATCTCGGCATGGAGGGGGGGGGGGGGGGGGGGACATAAAAGGGAGTGGAGAGGGGGCCTCTTCCCTCGTCTCTCTCTCTCTCTCTCTCTCTCTCTCTCTCTCTCTCTCTCTCTCTCTCTCTCGTGTGGGCGTGCTTTGGGGAGGTGGAGGTCGCCGAAAAGCCGCAGCCACGGTAGGTACCCTCGTCACAGCAGCCGCAAGGGGTGATTTCAGCCGGCCCTACCCACGCGACTGCAGCCTTCAATCGCCGGAAAAAACTTAAAAAGGTACGGGTTTTTCTTTTGGGTTAAGTGAGGAAAACGAACATGGATTCGATTTCCATGAAGTATTTTAGGGTGGAAGCATGTGGGTGAGTAAATCCAAGCATTTATTCTAGGATCCATGGATGAAATCCATGTGTATTCATGTTTTTTTTTTGCTATTGCGGAATAATACTCGTGTAGTGGTGTTTTTACATTAAAACAGGAGGTTTGATCCATAAAAATAAAAATAAATTGACTTTCTTATGAATGTGCAGGCTAGTAGTTCTGATCCTTATGAAAAACCCATATTAGGGATTATTAATGCTTGTAAATCTGGAAATAAAGCCAAAAACATGGGCGAACGTAAGTTATGAACTTTATAAACCTGAGTATGTTTGAGTTATGCAAGAATACCTGCTGTTCTGCAAATTTTTGGGATTTTGGTATGCTGTCAGCAATAATAGAAAAGAAAAAAAAACAGAGTTAATAAATTTTTATGAATAGGGCCCAGGTATTAAGTCGGATGGGCTGTGTACTAGACCCAGCCAACTGGGTCGGCTGGGTGGGTCTGGCGGTGTGCTAGACCCAGTTGTGGCTGAGGCAGTTGTTCAAAATTTTAAGATACATGTGGTGTTTTCTAAATTTCCAGATTTCATTAACTGGGTATATTTCAAAGCATGTAATTAAATTGATTTCGAACTTCTGGTTATGGCTATATATACTGACGGGGAATTTTGGGGGGGGGTTAATAAAGTTTACTCCAAATTTATTATATCAATCTGAATCAGTTATTTGAACCTGATTTGTTAGAACGAATCGAGATTTCATCCATTTTAAACTCTGATATGTCTTGGTTAACTAAATAATGTATTGAAATTTTGATTTTTAGTTTAGAAACTGTTAAAGCTTATTCATTTTAGACATTTAATTAAACCTGAAGCTAATAGGGGCTGAGCCTAGTGGTTGTGGAGCCTCAGCCGAGTGCATTAGGCTGGGCATTTTCGGCCTTAGCCCCAGCTGATTACATGTCGGCTGAACAATGATTTTTGGGCTCGGTGTGTCTTCATTTTGGGTTGGGTGCAGTTAACATATTGCTTTTGTTGTAATGGGTATGGCAGGCTGCACTGTTACGGAGGAAATTGTCTAATAGGAATAGTCCTTGCGTTGGATCGAATCTAAAACAAAAGACCCACTTAGCATGCAAATTCCAGAATTTGCTTTCTTGTATTAAACCAGCCATCTACAGGCTATAGAATGGATTATTTTCAGATGCATTTACTTGACATAATATGTTGAATTAAATTAATATCACAAGGCTGCATCTTATGCATGTGTGTACATTGCATCATGGTTCACTTGGTTATTTGAGAAGATTCAGGAATAGAGGCATTTAATTGGCATGATTATGTGATCACATGCATATGAAGCTTTTCTAGTTCATAACTCAAAAGTTTGAGTACATAAATATGCATCGCGAAACATGGGAAGTGAATGCTTGTTCTAAATTATTGTTGTAAGAGAGTGTACTTGTGCATAGACCCATATGGAATTTAGATGCTTTTACAGGGTCAAAATGGCATGGTTGTTTGTATGTTTTAATTTGATCGATTCATGAATGAACTCTTGCATTTGACATGAGTATGTGCATGTCATGAAAACATGCATATAACGTGGGTGTATGAATTTATGCGTATGCTATGAAATTTTTGCTTCATACACAACTTGCATACATGAATGCGCATTGAAAAGCATGTGAAAAGAATGCATAAATGGCATACTCTTTATGATTTTTGCTTATGAATGTAGTAATGATCAAATTGGATCATTAGGGGCTGGGTGAGACTCGAGAACCAGTTGTTCTCTGTTTTAATTATTTTGATGCATTGCAACAAATCAAATGTGATATTATTGTTTTACCGCACTGTTCTATGTTGTCACGGGCTGTGGACCCGTGAAAAGCTTAGCATGCTGATGTGCAAGCTTATATGATTAATTCTGCATGTAAATTTGCAAATGTAAGAGAGATGAATTAATAACCAGATAAAAGAAAATAAAGAATAGTGTAATTCACTTTCTCATTGATGTCCCTGCTTTAGCGTGGGAATCTTGGATGTTGCGGTTTAGGGGAAACCGTGAGGATACAAAAACTCCGTGTGCGTTTTGTTGCCCCTGAACCCGATATTGAGGTTCTTCTCCTGGCCACGGTTTTAAAGAGAATCCGCCACTTTACCCGGGAGTGGTGTGTTAGTCACAACTGTGAGTTTGTTTTGGTATACCAAGAAAGTGGCGCCAGTGGATGTTGTTTTCCCTGGTGTCCCCGACTTTGGATGTTGTTTTCCAAGGTTCCGATGGATGGTGTTGTTTCCTGATATCGGTCGAGGGCTAAGTTTGGAACCCGGTAACAAAATACAAATTGTGTGTGAAGTTACCCCGAGAACCCTACTTGACCTCGGGGATTGTACCCGTTTGGTGTATCCGCGGGCAATGATAAGTTAAAAAGAGTAACTTAAGGATTGTGTGCATTTAATAGGTCATGCATATGGAAAGAGGGGATCTTAAATGAAAGATAATAAGGGTTCATGCATCGCACATAAATCATGCATATTCTTGCTATACATTAGTTCATGCATGTTTACCTGTTCACTTGATTGTTAGATATTGATCATTGCATGATATTGATCTCTTTTGCATTTAATTGCTTTATTGATTAAATTATAATCATTGTTACTTACTTAGTGTTCCCTCATGCTTAATGTTTATTTTATTGTTGCATGAATGATTAATCGCCTTATAATTTGGTTATAATTGTGTCCTTCTAAAATATTACATGGATCTTATTTATGTTTTTTTTCTTATTTGATTCATTAGGGAAACTTGTACGCAGAATTCTTCGGATTTCTGACCATCTCATTTTATTGGTTTTTCCCAAACACAGATGATCAGTGAAATCGACTCGCTTCTAAGGGGATACGAGGGTCACGTTTACTTCAGACGGCTTCACTTACAGACAGACTGGCTCTACTTTTGTTTTCTTTTAGTTTTTCTTATTTCTTACAAATTGCTATTTGACTTTTGACATTAAATATGACTTTTATTGATTCATTAATAAAAGAGTTCAGTTGGTTGGTTATGAATGATAAATGTAAGTTGGTTTGTGGTGTGTGGTTATCCAACTGAAATTGGAACTGTAGGGACCCAAGGTCTCTGGGAAGTTTTCCGCAACTCTTAGAAAAAAAAAAATTCGCATTTTTCAAAGGTATGAGTTGGGGTCGTTACAATCTGCCTTCACAGGCAAGATGCTCGAGTGGGTCTAATAGACCAGAGCATGTAGGATGGGGCGGCGGTTAAGAAACCTCTGTCGTACCCATTCGACCTTCACGGTTCATCAAGGGAGAGGATGGATGGTACAAAAACTCCGATGGACAGGTTGTTAACAACCACCCCACGGGCAAAAGACTCGGCTTCCCTAGTCATCGGAGTTAGGGGAATTGAGATTACCATAAATTATCCTAGGTGGTAACTCCCAAGTACTTCTGCAGAAGTTGGATGCATCCATGGGCCACGAATGCCTTTGGGGATTTACTCTCTTGGTCGCTGACCGTCCCCTTAGAAGCAGACTCAGTCAGCCATCCGGGTTAATGAAAACACCTGACATAATAAACCCCCGGATCGGTCTCGGCTGTTTCTACGTTTCGCGTCTGTGCGTACCCACAGGCCAGTTAATATCATAACTTAAAAGATATCTTCTTGAATAGTTGTAGATGATTGAGACTTACACTGCTTGAAATGCTTCAACTAGCAGCTCTTTGCACATATTACACTTGTTAGAATAGATTACAATTGTATTGATTGTTTAAATATCATAATTGTTTATCTCATTAATGTCTTGCTTTATTTTCATTCTACTTATTTGTTCGTGCAGCTACTGGTTTGTTATGAAACTGACCCATTTCATGGGCAGGTGAGGAGTAGGACTGCACAGGCGGCCGATGGCGTGGTGCAATATGGATCAAGATTTATCTCCTTTCTGTTGGCGGCTTGACTCTGAGTCTTTTTGAGTTTTCTTTAGATTATTGAACTTTGGAACAAAATGCTCATTTTGTAATAAACTGCAGATTTTAATCTATTGCCTTATTTCTTCAATTCCTTTAAGTTGTTGTTCATGTGAATAATAGTTTTTTTTCAGCTAACGTACTCAGGATTGTTGACTTGTGCTCCTTTCTAAATATCTTCCGTTGTCGTTTTTAAAAGTTAAAACTTTAAATCTTTGAAAGGTTTTTCGATAAGGTTTTCGAAATCACAAATCAAAATTTTGGGGCATTACACCCGGACCCCCTTTATATATATATATATATATATATATATATATATTTACATTTTTGCCCCTGCCGCACCCCCGCACCCGGGTTTTTTAGAAGTGTCGAATCCCCGCACCCGGGTTTTTTGGAAGTGCCGAATCCCCGCACCCGCACCCGCACCCATGTGACAGCTTTTTTTGTACCTTATGCCTCAGGCTTACACCTTGAGGCATAGAGGGTCGTGCCTCAAGGTGCGTTTTTTATAACACTGGGTTCTTCTATCGATTCGAACGGGGAGAAATAGCCTAAATTAGGTTTATGTAATGTTTTTGGTGGAAAAGAAAAAAAAAAGGGAAAAAATCTGATTTAAAATACAAGAATATATATATATATATATATATATAACATTACTTTGATTATGTATATATATCTACACACATATATATGATATCATTTCCTTTCTTTTTCAGCCGATATATATATAATGTTAAATCAGCCATTTATTTCCATCATGGTATGTATTCGATTTTTCTGATTTCATGCTTATAATTGAATTTGTTTTACTGTCCATATGGACGGATCTGTCCCACCGTGCATGTGGACAGATCTGGACCGCGCATATGGACAAATCTGCCACACCGTGCGTGTGGACAGATCTATCCCATTGTTCACGTGGACAAATCTGGAGAGATCTGTCTGACCGTACAAGTGGACAGATCTGAACATGATTGAACCTGGCTACTGTCAAAGATTTTGACGCTAATGATGAAAGGCATTTCCTGATCAAAAGAAAGATTTTATTCTCGTGTTTAACTTATCAAAGTAGCAAAACATGAGAGATTAAGGTTGTCTGGATCAGGCTCCAACATGGACTTTATCAGTCTATCCAAATTGGTTAAATTCAAGTTTGCATACTATGATTTGAAAAAAAAAAAGATGCAAATAAAATTAGAACCTTAACCATGACTGGTTATGATAAGGGTTTAATTTATCCACAAGATCAAACTGGGACACTAAGAGACAACAAGGTGGGGCATTGGACCTGTATGGACCATGTTTATTGTTTTGCGTTTATAGCCACCTGGATTTAAATGCAGAGCCTGCAAAATACAGCCAGAATACCTATACAATGACAATATTTTGTTTGTGACGAAATTTGTTTTCAAAACAAAGAAACTTGATATACCATCATTCTTGTTTTGGAATGGGCAGATATTGTTAAAATGTAAAACTATACATATATGTATATATAATAATATTATATTATTATATATATATATATATAAATACATTTTAATTTCTTTCTTTTCTGTATTTTTTTTCCTTTATTTTTATTTTTTGTCTTTATGTCATCTAGTTCAGTTTGAACTAGAATGACTGTTGCTAGTCAAGTCCTGTCCAGACTTGACTAGCAATAGAGCTGTTGGACTGACACAGTCCAACAACTCTTAATAGAGCTGTTGGACTGACACATTCCAACAGCTCTAAATAGAGCTGTTGGACTGTGCCCAACAGCTCTATTGAGTCCTCTTTCAGCTGTGTATATAAAGGGGTGCAGCCCCTCTTGTATTTTACTCCAATGCTTCTTAAGCAATTAGTTTTTCATATCAATAAAGAATACATTTTTATTTTTATTTTGTTTCCAGTTATACCCTTTTTAAGGGTTATGCTTTAGTGTCATTCTTGACACTTGCTCTTGTTAATCAAAGCTCGTGTTTCGAAGATCCCCATTTCATTTCATGGTATCAGAGTCGCGGAAGTACTAAATCTTGAGGAAAAGCTGCCTCGGTTTCCGTGCCCGTTTGCAAAAGTGTTCGCCACTTGAAGAGAAGTGTTTTATCACTTCATTGGAGAAGATTTCACATCTTGTTGTATTGTTTTTTTTTTCTTTCTTTCTCATTTTCCTTCTTGTTTCTCTTCTATCCCTATTCTTTCTCTCCTTGTAATCGATGGATGACAATGATAAAGTCACCATCATGCCTATGAAACTAAGCGATACGAACTATGTAACATGGGCTTCAATCATGAAGCACCATATATGGGGAAAAGGCTTATGGGGGATTGTGGATGGTTCCGATTCGGAACCTAAGCTATCTCTTACTAAAAAGGAGGGAGATAAAGACGTCCCTCTATCGGAAGAAGAGAAAATCAAGGCTATTGCCTCATACGAGAAGAAATGGAAAGAATGGAGAATATCTCATGCGAAGATAATGTCATGGCTTATCAATAGCGTTGACATTAAAAAATGCTCAAGTCTTGCCAAATTTGATCATGCCGATAAGGCATGGGAATACCTTAAGAATATGTATTCCCTTAAAGATATTGCACACGTGTGCAACCTCCAAGAAAAAGTTCGAATGATGACACAAGGAGACAAAACTATTCGTGAATATTACAATAGGTTGTCCGAACTTTGGGAAGAACTTTCCCTTTTAGAACCAAAGTGGCATTGTGCCGAAGACATCGAGCTTCGTCAGAAACAACTCGATGTTGAACATTTTTACCAGTTTATCACTGGATTAAGGCCGGAATTTGAAACCACTAAATCGGCCCTACTTCACCGGGGAAAAATTTCTTCTATTGTTGAAACTATTGAAGAGTTAACAATAGAAGAAAATCGTCTCCGGAAAGGTTCTTTAAAAATTGAAGATGATTCCGTTTTAGCCGTGTCTAGACCAGGGAATCATGTTCGATCATATAGGCCTCCTCACTTTAACCGACAAAATGGTGACTATGATAAGAAGAAAGTTATTTGTCATCACTGTCATGAACCGGGACACTACAGGCCACAATGTCCCAAACTTAAGGAGCTGAGAGAAAAAAGAGCTGCAATTGCTGGATCGGAGCCTAAAGATCAGGATGCACCAGTTTCCCTGGCCCAACTAATGGAGATCCTTCAACCTCTCATCAAAGGTGCCTCTTCCTCATCTGAAGCTTCGACCGGCGCAGCAGCCTCATCTTTTTCTGATTTAGGTAAAATTTCTTGGCTTCTTGACTCTGGTGCATCTTTTCATATGACCCCAAATAATCAAAGTCTATCCAAATGTGTTAAAAATAAAACAAGTGTGTCAAAGGTCTTTACTGCTGATGGGACTTCTCTTGAAATAGAAGGAATAGGAGATTTTGAAAAAATTTATAAAACAAAAAATTTTTTTATTCCAGAAATTAGACATGTTCCCAAATTAAATTTAAATCTTTTATCTGTATCTCAAATTTCTGATTATGGGTGTAATATTTTTTTTTCTTCTCATGGTTGTTGGGTACAGGATCGCCAGTCAGGCAAGCTGATTGGGGAAGGCCATAGAGAAGGAGGACTCTATTACATGGATTTTTTGGAAATGCCGAAGAAAGCTTTTTGTTATAATATTCAAAAAATAGAGTTGGAACTGTGGCATAAGAGACTTGGTCACCCACATATAGCCAAAATCCAACATTTTCCAAATCTAGGGAAATTTTGTAACTCTGAATCATTTGATTGTAAAGATTGTATTCTCGGCAAAATGAAAAGATTACCATTTCAGAACAGAACCTTTTTCTCTTCAAGACCACTTGAATTAATACACTCGGATGTTTGGGGTCCTGCACCAGTAATTTCTAAAGGAGGATTTGTTTACTATGTTATTTTTGTCGATGATTTCTCCCGACATACGTGGATGTACTTTCTCAAACATAAGTCTGAAGTATTTTCATACTTTCAAACTTTTCATAATATGGTTAAAAACAAATTTCAAAATGATATTACTATTTTTCGCACAGATTCAGGGGGAGAGTTTTTATCCACAGATTTTCAAAATTATCTTAAATTGCATGGCATCACACATCAAAGATCTTGTCCTTATACACCTCAACAAAATGGATTGGCAGAACGAAAACATCGCCATATTATAGAAACCACTAGAACTTTATTAATAGCAAATCAAGTCCCTAAAGACTTTTGGGCAGAAGCTGCCTTAACTGCCACCTATCTCATTAATAGGATGTCATCTTCTTCGTTACAAAATATCACTCCCATTGAAAAACTTATGAACATTTCTCCAGACTACTCTAGATTAAGAATATTTGGGTGCAAATGTTTCATATTTACTGACAAAAATGATAAACTTTCCCCTCGTGCGATTCCCTGTGCCTTTTTAGGATATGCTGAAAACCAGAAAGGTTATAGATGTTTTGACTTCAAAAATAATAAACTATATGTGTCTAGAAATGTTTCCTTTCTTGAAAAGGAGAGCTTCTTTGATTTTAGAAAATTAAAAGACGTCACTGAGTACTCCTTTTTGCTAGATCTAACATCAACATCTGATGAATATGACCTTGATTGTAACTTTGATGATGATCCAAGAATTATTGATCTTAATGTTGAAAATGAAGAAGTTCATAGAGATACTAGTATTCAATATTCCAGGCGACAAGAGTCTAATACTCCATGTGCACTTGAGAAATATTCTAACATTCCAACTAGACAATCATCCCGAATCTCGAGGCCTCCAGAAAAGTTTGTATCATACGAGTCTTTCTCACCCACATATAGGGCAGTTATTGCATTAATTCACTCATATGAAGAACCATCCACATATTTTCAAGCAAAAAATGATATCAAATGGATAGAAGCCATGAAAGTTGAATTAGATGCACTTGAAAAGGCTTCTACATGGAATATTCAAGATCTTCCTCCAGGGAAGAAAACTATAGGATGTCGATGGGTTTATAAAATTAAAACCAAGAGTGATGGTACTCTTGAAAGATATAAAGCCCGTTTAGTAGCCAAAGGTTATGCCCAAGAATATGGGATTGATTATGAAGAAACCTTTGCTCCGGTGGCTCGTATGACTACTGTCCGAACCTTAATTGCCTTAGCTTCTATCAAAAAATGGTCTATTTTTCAAATGGATGTCAAAAATGTTTTTTTAAATGGAAAGCTAGTTGAAGAAGTATATATGGAACCCCCTCCTGGTCTAAGTATTCCTAAGGGTAAAGTCCTTCGCTTAGAAAAAGCTCTTTATGGACTTAAACAAGCACCAAAAGCTTGGTATGATAGGTTTAGTCGTGTTATGATTGATATTGGTTTTCAATTCTGTTTAACTGACACTGCTTTGTTTATTAAGAATTCTGATGCAGGGATCATTGTGCTTCTTCTCTATGTGGATGATATGATCATCACCGAAAGCGATAAACAGGGAGTTGAAACAATCAAAACACTTCTTAAATCTCATTTTGAAATGACTGATTTGGGCTTGTTAAGATATTTTTTAGGCATTGAAGTTGTTTATTCTCCTAGAGGATATTTATTATCTCAGACTAAATTTGCTTTTGATATTGTTTTCAGGTCTGGTATTACTGATGATAAGAAAGTTGACACTCCAGAAGTTGTTAATGTTAAAATGAAGATTGATGATGGAGAACTTCTTGCAGACCCTACTCCTTACAGACAGCTTGTCGGGGCACTTTCCTATCTATCCATTACCAGACCAGATATAGCACATGCTGTTCATACAGCAAGTCAATTTCAACATGCTCCTACTTCTGTTCATATGGGAGCAGTCATGCGTATTATCAGATACATCAAGTCCTCTCTTTCACGAGGACTTTTCTTATCTTCCTCCTCTTCTCTTGATTTAATTGCATATACTGATGCTGATTGGGGAGGTGATCCCAATAACAGACACTCAACCACTGGCTTTTGTGTCTTTTTAGGGGAATCATTAATCTCGTGGAGGTGTAAAAAGCAGCAGAAGGTATCTCTCTCATCCACCGAAGCTGAATACAGAGCCATGGCAACCACGACCATGGAAGTAGTTTGGCTCCGACGACTGCTTGCTGACATGGGAGTTGAAGCAACAAAGGCTTCACAAATGTGTTGTGACAACAAAAGTGCGATCTACATTGCCAGTAACAGAACATTCCACGAACGCACCAAACACATCGAAATGGATTGTCACTACGTCAGAGAGGAATATCTACACGGGATAATTGATCTGCCATATGTCACTTCAGAATATCAGTTAGCAGACCTCTTTACAAAGCCTCTCGCTGCTCCCCGATTTCACTTTCTCTTAGACAAACTTTCGCTCATTGTACCGTAAGTTTGAGGGGGAGTGTTAAAATGTAAAACTATACATATATGTATATATAATAATATTATATTATTATATATATATATATATAAATACATTTTAATTTCTTTCTTTTCTGTATTTTTTTTCCTTTATTTTTATTTTTTGTCTTTATGTCATCTAGTTCAGTTTGAACTAGAATGACTGTTGCTAGTCAAGTCCTGTCCAGACTTGACTAGCAATAGAGCTGTTGGACTGACACAGTCCAACAACTCTTAATAGAGCTGTTGGACTGACACATTCCAACAGCTCTAAATAGAGCTGTTGGACTGTGCCCAACAGCTCTATTGAGTCCTCTTTCAGCTGTGTATATAAAGGGGTGCAGCCCCTCTTGTATTTTACTCCAATGCTTCTTAAGCAATTGGTTTTTCATATCAATAAAGAATACATTTTTATTTTTATTTTGTTTCCAGTTATACCCTTTTTAAGGGTTATGCTTTAGTGTCATTCTTGACACTTGCTCTTGTTAATCAAAGCTCGTGTTTCGAAGATCCCCATTTCATTTCAGATATCTCACTTTAAAACTAAATTCTAGTAAAATTCGGTCAGTTTCTAGTGACATTTCTAAAGAAAAGCAACAAAATTTATATGATGTATCAGCAACCCTGCCTGATTTGAATTTGATTTGAACCAGAATCCCGACTAAGAAAGTTGGATTAGGGAATTAGGACCGACCATGACCTACCTGAACCTGGCCCATTGACGCCTCAAGGGAATTCCCTAATTCCACAAGTTTATGCAAAAATAGAAACTCACTTCCTAATACTGAGTAAGCGCTCATTGGGGTCTCAGCAGGCATCGATTGTGATATACTTTGCATCTCATGCACCTTCATGGAAGTGTACCTTATACATGTCATGATTTATTATTTACATTTGGAAATAAGGATATATATATGAGTTGAATATCGAATTGGTTTTAAATGTTGCCATATGATCTGTTATAATGGTGTTAAGTGTTATATTTATGAGTTGTGGGTTGCTATAGGGCAGGTAGTGCTGCACATTTTTGTGCAAGACTGTCTGTTATCCAATACCATTGGCTGCATGTTTATGCATAAGAAACATGTTGCCAATAGCATGCTAGTATTGTCCTGTGTATGAGGCAGCATATCTATTGCTCGGTAGTTATGTTATATATCCTGAGTATGCCCGAATTGGCAAAGGTGCTTATTGGTTATATATGCTTATGGAATTGAATATTATGTTGGCATAAAGGTGCATATCATGAACACGCAATTTCTAAAGTTATTTTAGCGTTGCATTAACATGATCATGTATGTTTGGATATTATGCATGAGATAAATCATGAAAGCAAAATGCATGTTGTAAGCAAGTGTTCATATGCATATGTAAATTGTTTTATATGTACATTCTTGTTGTGTGTGAATGAATGTGCATTGTGAACATGTTTGAATAACTGTATATGTGCATGTTTACTAAGAATTTTGCATAAGATGCATTGGTGATCAGATGTGAACCAGTGTAAGTCATGTGAGCCAGGAGCATGTGTTGCTCCAAGGTTTGTTTTATGCATTGCAAAATCAATTCTGAAATTATTGGCTTTTAAATTAATTGCACTGTTAAAAATTGTGGTAGACTAGGTCTTGTGTTGTGTTTTGCATGTTGATTTGCAAAATGATTCTTTTGTAAAGAATTTAACTTTTGATAAAAAAATAAAAGAAATAAACAATGTAATTAATGTTTTTCTTCTTAAATGTCCCTTCCATAGTGTGGAAATACTGGATGGTGATTTTGGGAAAACCGTGAAGATACTAAAACTACGTGTGTGATTGTGCCCCTGAACCCGATATGGTGGTTCACCTCTCAGTTACGGTTTTAAAAAGTTTTTCGTCACTTTTCCTAGGGGTGCTATTGTAGACACAACTGTTGTTATTGGTATACCAAGAAAATGACATCAGTGGATGTTGATTTCCCTGGTGTCCCTACATTAGATGTTGATTTTTAATATTCTGATGGATGGTGTTGATTCTTGATATCGGTCGAGGAACAAGTGTGAAACTCAATAATAAAATACAAATTGTGTGTAAGCTACAACTGGGAACCTATCTTGATTTTTAGAAATTTGTTATGCCCGTTTTGAGTATCCGCGGGGTTTAATAAAAAGTGAAACTAAACTTGTGTGCATTTAATAGGGACATGCATGCAAAAGAGAACTCTGATAATAACTTAATAAGTTATTTATGCATATGCATTGGAATCATGCATATCTACTCTTTTGTATTAGTTTATGTATTTGTACTTATTTTGTTTCATGTGAGATATTGTTACTGTATGATAATTGTTTTTAAATGCTTGAATGATAATTGAATTATAAGATTGTTGTAGTTATATTATTCTGAAAACTTGCATGAATTTGATTTATGCTTTTTCTTGCCTATTTGGATTTTTAGAGGAATTCGTATAAGGAATCTTTGATTCGTACCTAGTGCTTCCTATGTTTTTCACAAGATCTGAAGCTCAGTAATAAGGACGACTGTCACAGGAAGCCTACGAGCCTACATGACTACTAATATTCTTGGACAATGTGGCTTTATGATTTTAAACTTTAATTTACTTCTGTTCTCATATTCGATTTTTTATTAATAAAGTTATTTATTTTGTTTGAATGGTTCAATGTAGAGATCCCTTGTGGTTTGGAAGTTGTTAAGTCTGTGAGGCCTCGGAACATTGGGTTTTGGTTTCCGCAATTGTTTAAAAAAATCACTTTTCAACGAGGATGAGTTGGGGTTGTTACATTCACAACCACCAAATCTGCAATTTTCACATTTTCTATATCCACGTCTTTCAAATGATATTGAATGCACATGGAGGACCTAAAGGAGAACATAATTTTGCTTGCAAAGAGGAGATATCTATGGAAAAAATTGCAGCATCATTATATAGCCAGAAATATGGAACCCTCGTACAGAAAATTCATAGGCATTTGGAAGTGAAACATTATCATAAAGCAAAGAAAAAGAAGAAACAGTCAGCACCTCCAGGCGGCAAAAAAAAAAAGGAAACAAAGAAGAAAGCAACTGAACAAACCTGTGCATTAATTAGAAACTCCCCATAGAGTTTTTTTTCCCCAGTACTAGGGTTCCTTGTGAATAGTACACCAGTGCCAGAAGTATTTCCCATGTTACCAAACACCATGCACTGCACATTAACAGCAGTCCCTTTCAACCCAGTTATCTGGTTGATGCTCCTGTATTTAATTGCTCTAGGGCTATCCCATGAATTAAAAACAGCTAAAACAGCCAAATAGAGTTGTCTTCTTGGGTCTGCAAATTAAAAACATACAAAAGAAAAAAGAAAAACTATTATCCACAAATAAACCAAGCCAACCTACAGTACATATGAAAGGTGATGCTTGGTACTTAAATAGAAAGATTTTGTTACTCGAATGCACATATGATTCACTATCTAATGTGCATTTCATTACCTTATGAAATTCATGAAGTTTTGTTCAAGCTTATACATCCATTGTGATATCAAAATAAAAGGACATCGTTGAACAAGTATGCATTTTAGGTACTTCCACAACCCTCCACTGCTTACAAGTTAAAATATATATACATGTTAAGAAATCACCAACAGTTTGTCTATTAAAGATGGTCATAAGGCCTTAATCCAGCCCTATGAATTCCGGGGATCTGATGAGTGTCAGGTAGAATACTTCTTTTAATCATTAAATACACAGTAGTTACACATCAAGTAGATTATCCAGTCTAGAAACAGTATACATTATAGCAAATAAATGAAGCCTGATGAATTATGGTACCCTTTTTCGCTCTCCTTACATAGAAGTCATCTACACTTTGGATTTCTTTTATAATACCAGAACATTAGATCATAAAATTACACATTGGCTTATCATAGGCAATCCACCACTTGACTGCTTCCTCATTTTCCACATTACTCTCATTTTCTTGCCATGTTTCCACTCATTTTACCATCTACCAGCACCATCTTCTTTCATGTCTTCAGTATCCTTCTTTGCTCCCTGTTTTTGACATTCTATCACCAATTCTTTCCTTGTTCATTCCTCCTGCCTTTGTTTACCTTGAAACGGATCATATCATCCATGACAAATGATTTATCAAAAAAAACAAAAATCTAACTGTTTTGCTTCATTAAGGCCCTTCTTTCTAAGAGTCAAGATTATTTCCCTGAGAAAAACTAAGAGATGGTTCAATTAGCTATCACATGTTGGAAATAATTATTTCTTCGTCAGGCATCGAGTGAGTGAGTACTGAGGATAAGAAGTTTTGGTAAATGGTTGTTCGATACTTGTAAACTCAGTGAACAAAAATAATCAAATTATTGTCCTAGATGAGCCATGAGCTAAGTCTCAGTTTTCTGAAACCTAGTTGTTTAAGTTGACTAGCATCTCAAGTCATAAAGCAACCAACACACACAGATCCCGCAGATTATAGGAGCCTGTCATTATTCCCTAAAAAAGTTGTACTAGCAGGCAAAAAGTAATGCAACAAACCAATAACAAAAATAGTTTCCTAGAAGTGCTCATGTACCTGATGGGAACTGTTCACCCTTAGCATCAAGATACACCTTTTTATATCTTGAAACCAACTCTTTAAGATCACTGGCTGTCAAATTAGTATCATGGCTTACACCTTTCGCAGATTTCAGCTCTTCTAATTCCACCTCAAACAAGGAGTGAGGAATCCCCATTACCTTCAGCAGAAAACACCGAAACTTAAGATATTCAATTTTAAGCATGTATGCAAAATGCAGAAAGCATGGATAATCATAAATTAGTAATGATAGGGTGCTCCCGGAGCACCTACTCCCACCTAATAGAAGCTTCAAAATTTCAAAATCTTTGAGCTTTTTTCATTGATCAGACCCTATATATATGATCTATGGTACCTGGACACTCCATTTTGCCCTCCTGTACCCGTGTCGACATGCGTCGACACCTAGACATGCCATTTTACCCTCCTCCGTACATACAAGTTTGCATTCAATTTATAATTTATAATTATATTTTCAGTATATTATATATATTTTAGATATAACATATATATTTAGATTATATTCAGTTTATTTTGTATTTATATGATATTTAATATATATATACATATATATATATAGTTGTGTCCCTGTACCCACATTTTTTGGAATTGCCATGTCGTACCCTCCGTACCTGTACCCAGGTGACATAGGATATGATCTACAATCATTATTTAGTGAAAAAAAAAATTGGATCATGTGATTATGGCATACATGTAGGTTTTTTAAGATCTTCAAAAATCAATGGCTCATAATGTACCAAAATTTCATGACTTAAAAAAACCTATTTTTATGTCCAAAAAACATTATCCAAAACATGATTCCTATCAAATAAACTATGTTAAGTACATCTATAAGGTCTGATTGAAAAGTTAAAACCTACAACCTATGTCACAGGGATTCGGCTAGCAGGGTGCCGCACCCGCGTCGACGCTACGCGGGTGTGGGTGCAGCACCAGGTGCGGTCAACCCGACCTTGGGTGCGGTCAACGCACCCAAGGTCATTTTGGTCCAATTTTCAGACTTAAAAAAATTTGCCAAGAAATTTTTTTTTGCCCTGTATGTCACAGGGATTCTCCAACTAGGTGCTGCACCCGTGTCGCACCCACACCTGATGCGGTCAACCTGACCCTGGGTGCAGTCAACGCACCCAGGGTCATTTATGTTCAACTTTTGGACTTTATATATATATATATATATATATATATATATATATATAGTTTTTTTATATTTTTGCCGCACCCCCGCACCCGCACCCACACCCATGTGACATAGCCTACAACTATGATTTCTAGTATGTGGGAGTAGGTGCCCCTGGAGCACGGTAGCATTTCTCATCATAAATAAGTGAAGGGCATTTATAAATTGTAAGTACATGAGTGTGTCAACTGCCAACGACCTGTCTGTGCACACAGAAGCACCAAATCTTTCATAGAAAAAGAAAAAAAAACTTCAAATCAGCATACCACATTGCCGAACATGTCCAGAAAACGTCTGTATGAATCATATGCAAAGCGTTCACCACTTTTCACAACCAATCCACTGACAACTTCATCATTAAGGCCAAGATTCAGCACTGTGTCCATCATACCAGGCATGGAGATCTAAATACAAGGAATAAGAAGAACAAAATTAAAACTGGATCATAAAGCTAATTAAAAGATCCATGATTATTGACATGCATACAATGGTAAAAATAACTGTATCATTTGCCACATTTAAAAAGTTGTAACTCTGCTAATTAAATAGAAACTAAAATGATCTCATGAGCTTCTGGTCATGTCCCTTGATAAGCCTATATACATCCAATTTTCAAAATCAGACAGACTTATCACCTTGTATTTTGGATCATCTTTCAAATGGATATGCAAGTTCTATTAAAGTTCTGACCATAAGTATTTACATCAAATGACAGGCTCATGCAAGCACATGGGCACTTTGTGCATGAAGTTACTCTTCATAATAATGTGATTTGATATTGACTTTACAACTGATGACTTGTCCAATCAATTGCATAAGCGCTAGATCTGGACGACAGTTACCAAAAGCTTCTACATATCCTTGAAAAAGACTCCCAAAGCCCACTCCAAGAGTCATTGGAAGCAAGCTTAGACAAACATGGGAACTGGAATTTCTGCACATGGGAATCACCTTCAATAAACAGGATGCATGCTTTAAACAACAAAAGGTTTTGTCAAAACACAAGTTTTATGGTTTGACAGGTTTCATGTTAGAACTGATCTGTCCTTACCGCAGCACCCGAGCGAACTGACACGAGTAATGGCTTCGAAGGATCACCAAGGAAAGCACCCATATCCTTTTCAACTGTTTGCAGGCCCTCCAATATTTCATCCCATAAGCCTTCTGGAAGTTTCTTACCATTTTCCTGGTATTCTTGACAAGCCTCAGTTGAAATTGTTAATCCTGGTGGAACCGATAAACCTATACTTGCCATTTCAGCAAGATTTGCTCCTTTTCCTCCCAACTAGGGAATAAATGCAAATCCATGGAATCCAATAAGTTTCAATTTTCAAATAGTGAAAAACAAGAAAAATAAAAAATAGCTCCATAAATTATAATTATCTACACATTTAAATGCAACCATGTGCACAAGAATAGGTGTGTACAAAATACAAAAGGCATACAATGCAAAAGGACATGCACTCTGCAAGTAGAATAACTTACAAACCATTTTTGTCAACTACCTGTATCTCACAAGTAATAAAGAGTTGCTATTTTTTCAAATCTTTTAAACCTAGTAACAATTGCAATGTCTTAAAACTGATTTACTCAGGATTGATAACAAGATCTTCCACAAGACGTGAACAAAAAAGGTTACATAAAGATTATTTCTTAATGAAATTTCTATTTATCAAAGAAAAATTGAGTGCATTGTAGGGAATTAATTGGTCAATTGGGTATTCAAGAACCGAAGACTGTTTAATTTGGAAATTCATTTGAATTATTTGGATCATTAGATCTTGAATTTTTATGAGCCCCCTTTCATTTTCAGAAATTCATGCAAGGATAAAATTAAGCCTTTATAAATGTTATTCTAAAAAAGTGAAAAAAAAGCAAGCAAGCTCACCAAAGACTTCATGCCCTTGTTGCCTTCACTCCTTCCTTTACCAAAGGTGAATACTCTCTGGATGTAAAAGGGAAGAAGTTGCATTATATGTTTCAAATATGAATAATAATCCTAGAAAAAGAATTCCAAAGGTCATACCTTCGTCTTCTGAGCTTGGATAGCAACAGCATGGAGGGTCCCAGAAGTCTGGCCATGCCTCGACAATGATTTTCTTTGTGTCGAGTCCAAATAGCCTTTCTGAATGTAATAAAGTGTTGCCTGTGTGGATATACTACGGGTTGTAGCTGCATTGGAGCCTTGCTGAGAAATATGGCCACTGAGTTGTTTCACTTCATTAATGCCAAGTTGATTTGGAAGTGTGTCCTTCAGCAGCTGATTTTCATAGACTTCTGATGCTGATTGTGTGAAACTGCTCCTTAATGCTGAAGGCATATTGTCCTAGTTCCAATACAGAGCAGCCTATTTAGCATCATCGCCCAAATGGTGACCAGTTGGCATCATAAAGCAAGCAAGCGAGAGAGAGAGAGAGAGAGAGTCATGCACATATTTTGGTTTTCCTTTCAAGCTAGTTGAGTGCTGCACTCGTAGCATAACCTCCTTTTAGTCCTTCAAAAATCATTGTACATTATCAGGGCGTACTCCATTTAATAAGCTTCAACATCCCCAATTACTCTTTTCTTTTACAGATCATACAACTTGCATCAATGAACTCTCCATCTCTTTGGATGGCCAACATGTGAAATATTGGAGAAAGTCAAGAATCAATAGAACTATAAATTCCTCCATGATTCTTCAACAAAGTGACCAAATTAATGGAAAATATGGCACTGATTATATTAAAAACAGTCATTTTCCTTGCATTGTCAATAATAGCTTCAAATTGCACAACTTTGTTTTCTAAACATAGCGTTTTCTTTTTCCAGGGAAACAGATCCTTGACTAAGAAATTTAAAAAATAAGGAAAATGTGCATTATAGTTGCTATTTCCATAAAGTAATCGAGATTTTATATACACAAAACATAGTCCCTACACAAACCCTAGTCAATTACTACGATAAGAAGCATCATATCAACTTTACCAATCAGACGCATCAGATCCAAAACATCTAGCTTGTCAAATTTGAACAGGGAGCACCTCAAAACTACATGGGAATCGGAAGGCAGTCCATAAAGGTAGGCAAATCCACAAGGCCTTACAAAAAAATTTCCATTTCTAGGGTATCCAAACAAAGAAATCTTTTCTTTGAGAAACCATTTCTTCTCGTTACAAGCTTCTTCCCATTTCCCACCTTGAAAACAATTAGTTGTTGCAGCTTTTGTTAGAATCTCAGGTGCACGCTAATGACTTAATATAAGTACAAAGATCAACAAGAAGGATTCTTTTGTATTGCCAATTATGTCACCCTTATGAAAGTTCACACAAAATTCCTCTCTAATAGAGTTTGCCAACGGAAAGACCTGCCTAAGATGTGAGGTGGCTTCTTACTTAAATCCTTCGGGGTAGTGTTCAAGCAGTACTTGTTAAGCCAATTTTGAGTGCCCATTTAAAGGTGGCAGCTAATGTTCATCAATGCAGACACTGGACGTTAATGACAGTGGGACTTGTATGAGAAAGCAATTGGGTAATGTAGGTGTTACTAGGTGTACTTCACAACCGTTGAAAACCGGATCATATTACTGTTTGGAAGCTGGTGTTGAGGAGAATGAGAGGGGTCATGGGAGTGGAGATGAAAATGGGAGATGAGGCTGGAGTTGTCAACAACATCCTTGTGATGATGTAGTTGAACATGACCCATCTCCACTCTCAACACCTTTCTCATCTCCCAAAACAGGGTTCCCAAACACCAGTGGCCGTAGGTGGTGTCAATTACACCCTCATTAAATACCATCTCCGGCTCCCAAGCAGTGGTCTTAGAACTCTTCATACCCATCCATGTATGATGTATCTAAATAACTACCATCGAATTCTCATTTCACGTTCCACGACTGTCCACGATTCAATGGCCGACATTGAGTAGTAAATCAAACCGATTAAGTAGCCTCAAAACATACTTCTTCAAAGAAGAAGAAAAACAACCTGGGATAACCGAAATTAAGAAGTAAAACCACGAAAATTTAGCGAATTACTCACTCAACCGAAACCTCAACTTGCCAAGCATGAATGACAAATCTTCGAGAGAAATAAACCAACTGTTATTCCAAAGAAGATCCTAGTTCTTCTATCTTTCTGCTTTTTTTCTTGATTCATGCATTTCGTTTAGCGATCGCAAAAGGAGTATAAGATTCAGCCGAATCACGACTAAACAATATCGAGAGAAGAATTAGGGCTTTGAGATCTCGCTTACCCTGTGGATTCTCCATTGCTGCGGGAGAGAATCGAGAGGAAGTAACCGCAAAAAGTTCTTCCTCCTCCACTTGTCCACAACGTGTTCCGTCGCGCGGGCGCCGCTGCGCGGGTCGGGCCTTTTAAAGAGTTGGCGGCCGTAACAGATCGGGCTTGATGTAAAACGGACCCGGACCCGGAACCAAACCCATTCTTATTTGAACCGATTGTCCAATAGGATTCAAACTTCAGTACTGACCACGGGGAGGGGAGGACTGGGAAACGAGCCGAACCGCTCGTTGTTCGTCTCGGTTTGGCTCGTCATAAACTCGTTCATGTTTGGTTCGTGTAGCAGACCAAGCCATGAGCAGCCAAAAACTAACCGAGCAAGGGTGCTCGGTTTAAGTATATACCATATAGAAATTAAGTGAAACTTTTGTTATAAAAACTAGTTTTATACAACTGGTTACAGTGAGAATGAGGTTTGAGGTTCAAATCTTATTTTGGCAGTGCTAAGCTCGAGATCGAGCTGACAAAAATAGTAAACGAGCAGAGCTTGAACAGGTTAGGCTCGGCTCGTTCAGTTCGTTTACCAGCCCTAGAGAGAAGTGAGATTGGATCCAGGTTTTATTGATTTTCTATTTACTGTTCTTTCTCTTTTTATGGGCCAAGTTAGGGGAAGAACCAGAACATGTGGCCATTTGCTTAAGAGACATGGTTCTGCTGGTCCAAGTATTGTTCCTGCCAAGTGTTAAGATTGTAAAGCCTGGACAAGGGAGACTTGACTTTTTTCTATTTGGGGGGCGTTTGATTGCGCGGACAGCAGCATCCGCGGGTTGCTGCTGTACGTGTCTCACGCAAACAGCAGCCGTGCGGGACAGCTGTAAAACAGCATCCCAAGCATTCTGCCGGACACCTATTGCATCCTTTATCTGAAGCAATGGTGTTCGGAACACCTAAGACCAAAAAAGAAAAAAAAAGAACGAAACACTTAAAACAAAAACTTGGCTTATCCAAAGACACCTCTGTTCTACACAATTATGTCTGAACGTTTGATTGCCTGGACAAATGTCACCCCCGAACTTCTCGACCAATGTTTGTTTAGGACTCTAAGTTGCACCCCTAGGGGTGTGACTCATGAGTCTGAACTCGCCCGAGACAACCCCATCCAGGTTCATCTGGTGAATCAAACGCATCCTTAGGTTACCATTCATAAGTATGAAGGCAAACCCTTGTGAAGAATAAAGTGGTGAACCAAAGGGCTTTGGAAATGTTGATCAAAAGATACCAAGTCGAAGATGAAAAATAAAAATGCTTTGCCAACCGGTCGGACTCTCACTGAACTTAGTTGGGTCTGAACCTAGTTTGGACTTTGAGGTGCTGGATTTGTGTTAGAGCAGACCTACCATTGGCAAAACCATACAGGAGTTCTTCAAGAATTATATAAATCAGACTTGGGAAATAATATTCTTTATATGTTTTACATTGAAAATTTTTATATTTTAATCGAAACTTAGGTTGGGCGTGGATTACTTGATTATAAACCATACTGGACTCCGAATATTAATCCAAACCTATGCGTCCAACCCAAATTCCAAATCAGAGTTTTGTTTATTGCCAAAACAGGGTCCTATTAGATCCGATATCCATCGATGGAGGTAATGGTGAATGATTGTTTTGTTTTTTTTTGGGAGATTTATAACCCGAAGAAACATCACTCAGGAAGAAGACCTGGCCGTGCTGGCTCAGCCTGCCATACCTACTGTCGTCGTGCCAGCAGCATAAAACTTTGAGGCTAGGACCCCTGTCCTGAGGGCCTATGCTACGTGTTGTCTTACTCAGACGATTGACACCCATGAAAATCGAACCTTGACTGTTCGTCTAGCAGCCAAAGCCCCAACTCACTACGCCAACCCCCCCCCCCCCCCCTTGACTGTTCGTCTAGCAGCCAAAGCCCCAACTCACTACGCCAACCCCCCCCCCCCCCCCTTCTGGCGGGTGATTGATTGGTTGCTGACAAATTTTAGTTGTCAGTTTTGTCCTTTTTTTTTTTGTTCTGTTTGCAATATGTCTTACCCATACACGTCGGGGACAGACAAAGTCAACTTTACACGTGACGGCACAAAACAGTTGCAAATTTTTCTTCATCTCTCTCAAAAAAAAAATCTTTTCAAACATAAGCTTAAAAATCGTTTTTTTATGTGTTAAAATTATCCCTCCCAAGATTTTCAGTTACAGTCTTTTTCAAGATTTGATGGATTAGATGAGATTTCATGCATCTCTATCCTATCACATTATTTGAGATGGATTCTCTTATCTGTTATAAATTGAATTTCTCATTTAGATCATAAACCTCTATAAATAAGTAACTAGAGAGATTGAACAAAAAGATAAACCCCAGCTTTTTTTTCTAGTGGATGTATAAGCTTTTGGTTAAACCATGTATATCTGATATTTTCTTCTTTCCTGCTTTTCCTTTTTTTTTTATTTAGTCCATTATTTATTTTAAAAATGGATGACTTTGTCAAACTGTTAGGGTTTTTTTTAATGTCATAAGCTGTTGTCAACAAGGAAAATTCTTGATATAAAATAAAAAAGCAGGTTTTCGAGACAATTCTCTAGAAAATATATACAACTGTAAATCAGAAAAATCATTAACCCTTTGATAAAACCAAAATAATTTGAAAATAGTTGATACCTTGAATATACAATCATTTTATCGAGAATTTATTTTTTCTGAATATATAGTAATAAATTTGTGGTGTTCTCAAAATATGGTCGACATTTGTGACCATAGTTCTTTTACTAGCTTGCCCTCATTAATGTTGTGTGCATTGCCAATTAGCTAGGTGCAACTACAACCACACACATGTAACCCATTTTTGGATAAGCACAAAATATCTTCTTTTCATCTAGCATTCAACCCATTTATACGAGTTATGCACATTGGGCAAATCAAAAGAAGGATTCTCAATGTTTACAAGGGCTTTGTCTTCCTAGCTAATTAGACGCAATCATGGTTAGTCGCCTGATATGAGATGGCAGCAGTTCGAAACCCATAAGAGACATCTTTTGCCACAAGGTTGAAGCTGGATGTACTTTAACTGGGCAGGAGGGACCTCAAGGGTTTAGCAACTGCACTAGCTAAAAATGGAAGAGAGAGAGAGAGACAGACGGATTCTCATCACCTTGATTATACATCCAATCAGCAGACCTGATTTTGATTACGTGATATCGGTATGCAACTACTATGGTATGGTTATATATATACGGAAAACTGGAATATGTTTACCAACCAAATATGTTTGCTGGTATGAATAGAGATTTTCTTAGGTTAAAAACAGAAGAAAGAGAGAGAAAGGGATTTTCATCACCTTGATTAGACATCCAATCAGCAGACCCGATTTTGATCACATGATATCAGTACACGACTACTACGGTATGGTTATGTATATAAGGAAACTGGAATATGTTAACCAACCAAATATGTTTGCTGATATGAATTGAGATTTTTTTAGGGTTTTTTTTGCAAATCTAACCCTGCAGATGCATTCGGTGTAGTTCATTTGCTAGGAATTGGCTATTGAATCATCGTAATTGGATCAAGAAATATGATTTTTTATGCTTGAATATTTATGAAAATTCTAAGTCATTGATTTTCCATCCTTAAACGATCCTTCTTATACAGAGTAATTAGATGATTCTTATACATAGTAATTAGTAATTAGATGATCCAAGAGTCTCCTTCTATAAAATCAAGCATCTAGATCACATATGTATGATGGAATTTTTGAAAAAAAAAACTATGAAAATCTTGGTTCATACCAGTAAACATATTTGGTTGGTAAACATATTTCAGTTACTTCAAGTTGAATTAATATTCTAGAATCAAACAAATAGGCAAAATGTCAGATGATTTGGCTATATCTGTCTCAATTTAACCTGAATTGACACTCCAAATTCTGAGGGAGAAGCAAATTACTGTGATCAGGATACGTTCTTCATTCATCATTTGAATGATCCAATAACCAAACACAATTCACACGTCTTCGCTTGCTACCAAATCCTATACAAAGATCAAAACGTATAGAAATCCAAAGTAGGAGGGCCTGACAGGGAGTGAAACTCTTTTAAGTACGCGTTGATAAATTTTACTTGGTATATAAGCATAATCGTACCTTATGCAATAGAAACACTTGTCGCGTGGCACTGCCGGAAAATCTTTCCGGCGAGACCTCCAAAATTCGGCACCAAGAAATCCAGGACAAGTGATGAAACGCTATCCAAGAGTTCACGAAGCAAGTATGGTCGCTCACAATTCAATAGCAGCTGCTTTATATATGAACACCAATGCCCTTAAATTGTTAATTTTTCCTAACTTGTGGCATTTATTTATGGCCGTAGATTATTGTGGGAGCTTGTGAACATTAAAAAATTTCATGCAGTTGGACCACTTGTCAAGCCATGATAAGTGTAAGTAAATTACTAAAATAACCTTTACAAAGATACTTTGCCATTGGCTATCCAAAGCATCCAGTAATACTTGAGTGTTAGAATTTCCATACAACCTAAAATGTATTATAGATTTTTTTTTTGTTTGAAAGGCAAGCTGAGGTTAGGTAGACCGTACCAGTTATACAATGATACCATTGGGATTTGAACTTGCAACATCCCAACACAAGGTGACGTGCACTAGCTGTAATAGAATTTCTTGTATAGGAGATGCTAAACTTTTCAAGAAACCATTGTTACTGTTTGGAGGGTCACTTACGAGTTGAGATGCGCCACATTAATCATGATCTCATTCATTGTTTGTGATGTAAAACTCTACGAGTACTTTTCGCCCATGCACTTGGGTAGTTTCCCATTAGTTTTTATTTTATGGTAAGAAATGCAGACCTTAGGTATCGAACTTGTGATGTCTTGCAACTTGAACACCTTAAACCGAACTGCTTAGTCAAGTGTGCGAAGCCCTCGTGAGCATTAATCATGTCGTTGGTGAAAAAAAATGTCCAAAGTGCAAATGAACACAGACATATTTTCTATCATGAAATTTGTTGGTTGGGCATGGGAAACATAAGAAATGTTGCAATGAATATCTTGAGATGTTTTATTAGGATTAGGTGATGAGGTTACCAATATAATCCCATCCTATGCTACACTATAATATTAAAAGTATTAACTATCAACTATAATACAGGATCAAGTGTCAAAGACATGCCCCAAGTTGGGTTGGCGTAGTGGGGTGGGGCCTTGGCTGTTAGACAGGCAGTCAAGGTTCGATTCTCATGAGTGTCGCCTCTCTACGCAAGCCAATGCGTAGCATAGGTATCGGGGGCAGGGGTCTTAGCCTCAAAGTTTTACACTGTAGGCATGACCATCGTAGGTATGGCAGGCTGAGCCATCATGATCAGGTCTTCGTATCGGGTGCAGTTTCTCCGGGTGACAATTTTCAAGGGTAAGGTGAACCCTATTGCGGTTGAGAACTGGATAAAAAAAATGGAAAGGATTTTTTGAGTTCTTTGAGTTTTGGAGGATCGACAGGTGAATTTTATCACCTATTGATTGAAGGAATAAGCTTTGTGATGGTGAGAGACGGTCCACCAGGTCCAATTGGAGAGTCAAACATACACATTTCACATATGTGTTTTTCAAAGCTTACTTCCTGAAACATAAGAAGGCCAAAAAAATGCAAGAATTTCTAAAGCTCCAGCAGAGAGCTATGCCCTTTACAGATTATATCTTCAAGTTCAGAGAACTTGAGCGATTCTGCCCACATGTGTATATCATTGATGAAAAAAGAGCGACAAAGTTTACTCAAGGTTTAAAGTCTGCACTTCGAACTAAGATACTTATCAAGGGACATGAGACCCTTGTCAAAGCTATTGAGGTGGCTATTGTGCTTAAAGAGGACTGACAACCAATTCAAAGGTCCAAGGCAAGGTAGTAGGGCATCGGTCTGAGGGAGGACAGTATCAATAGAAGAAAATTTTTCATGGCAGACCAAGTTTCATGTTTCCTGCAAATAAACCTTTTATGAGGGCTAGAGGTAAGCAGCAACATATTCAGAGGCAGCCTGCTAATAATGAGAGATGCAATAGGTACTCTCGTATTCATATGGGTAAGTTGTGTCCCACAACTTCAACAAATTGTCATTACTGTGGCAAGGGTGGCCATTTCATTCAGAACTGAAACAGAACTATAAAAAGAAAACAATTAAGCAAGGCAAGCAACCTCAAAATCAGGAGAGCAAAAGAAGGCAGTTAACCGTGTTTATGCAACTTCTAAGAGTGCCCAACAAGACAATAACTTGATCCAAGGTAGTATTCTCAATTTGACTATATTGATCTTTGGGTTGGTATGTGGTCTTTTTTTCTCTTTCATGGACACATTCAACACGACATGCACACTTGCACATCCAACTATTCTATCAAATCACCATTTGAGTATGTTAATGAGGGTCCAATCGGTAGCATATTTGATCCATGCACACAAGATCCATTCTTAAGAGATCCATGGATTTGTGGGTCTTTCAGACTAAAACAAGGATCTTGGGTCATCAGATCGTTTGAAAGCGAGTTAGATGAAGTCATGGAGCCCATGCTTTGATCTGCTTGTCCCCGCGATCTCCCAGCGATGCAGAGCATCCTAACTCCCCCTCAATGACTAATACAGATCCGGACCTGGTCGAACAAAGCCTTTCTCATATGGTGTGGACTCTTGATAGGTTCAGTCCATCTAGAGCTATGCTCAATGCTCGAGCATTCATGGTCCGGAAGGTAGGTTCGGTACTTCTGATACCCATACCAGGTCCAGTTTTCATCCTAGCCTGGGTCGAGGCCAAACTTCACCAAATCACGACTTTGGAAGATCCTAAAAAAATCACATTAGGACGTTAAATATTTCAGAATTTTGTGCGTCATAGAACCAACTTATGAAAAAGGCCCATGTGGATAAGTCGCAAGCAAAAAACTAATGTTGCATAACTTCTGCTTTTGTTCTTCTCCTCGTCGTCTTAATTTTAGCTACTATGAGCATGCCCTTTTGTAGCAAAGTTTGAGAATCGAATACCCAAATGGGTCCATAGCTGGCTAGAACTTGGTTCTCTAGTGGCTCAGTGCAACTCAGAGCAAGTCCACGTAGACTTGGCAAACTAGCCGAGATATTGGCTCACTGAACATGGTACTGAGTACATATCATAGCCTAGCCAACGATTGAATCACGGCATTTTGGTTGTATGAGAGTTGTTGCATTTGAATGAACCGAGCTAAATGAAACCTGGCTGCATAAAAGCTAGGCTCTCCTCAAAATGACTGGCTTGGTTCAAGCCATAGATTGTGTTAAGTCATATTTTAACTTCACAATCAAGTAGCTGAAAATCAGGAGAGAAAACTACATGACTTGGCTAAGTATGCAACGCTCGAGGAGGGCCTTTGACCGTGCATGTTTTGACTAGGCATGGTTCGGCCAAGTCATGCTTGCTTGATTGAACCAATTCAGACGGCCCAAGTCAACCAAGTCTAACACAAGCTAGCTAGTCTCAGCGAACACTTCAAAAAATCAGTCTTGAAACTTGAAAATTGAAACCCTAGTGAGGCCCTTATGTGCAAGTCTGCTTGCTACCTAAAGTCGAAGAGCTCTTGACGAGAAAAAAAATCCATTTTAGTCATTGACCAAAAACAGAAGCACATTTGAGACTTTTTCTTTTTTCTCATGTACTGTAGGACCCAAAGATTGATGCCTATGATAGGTAACGAACGTTCTGGTTGGGCCACGTGGCTTAATCATGGTCACAGATGACTCATCACCGAGAGTTGGTACCTCATCAAGTCACCACCACAGAATTATTGTGCTCCACCAAGCTCTGTTTAGAGGGTTAAAGGGATGTCAACAGTTCAAAATTGGTTCGGATATCCCACAAAATCCAAACCCATCTAGTTGGATTCCATAGCGATAAGCACATTCGATCACCATGTGGGTGAAAAACATCTCAATGGACCCCAACCTTGCCTAGCCCAAGAATGTTCTTAATTCAATCTGATCTTTGTAAGACCAGACTGAGCTCAAACCTGATAAAAGTCTTGTTGGGTTTTGATGTTGGATTTGCGCCTATCGGGTCCTAATAACATCGGTTCAGGTTAGTTCAGGTTGAGCCAGCCCTATGTGCTCTCCTAATTAAACACACATACACAAAAATTAGTTGATCCTGCTTGACCACAACCTAGCACGGTTTAGATACTACTCAACTTACCTAAATTTTGACTGCATCTGGGTCAAGACATGAAGGTGACTGGAATTGCACAAGCTGGAAGGATTACTCTGATTCAGCTTAGACTATGTTCAGCATATTTCCAATAAGAACTATGAGGTTCAACTACCATTGTCAGATCCATACTAGATGAAACTAGTGATGCTAAATGAGCCGAATGTGCTGAGCTTGAAGTGTTCAAGCTCGGTCTGGCTTGCGATCAGCCAAGCCCAGCTTGATATCATGATGAGTCTGAGTCAAACAAGCTAAGTTCAAGCTGGCTTGTTTACACACACACACACGCACACACACACACACACAGAGAGAGAGGCAGGCACATCGTTTACAAGCTAAAACAATAGGATTTTGACTCTAAGCCTAGAAGCTTGCAGGCCAAAATCATCAACCATGTTCTAGACTACATTATGTGACGCAAAATATATCCAAATATATGTTTATTACACTACTATTTCATGAGTTAGGACAAGCTCTTTAACAGGAAAGGACGAGCCAAGCTATGAGCGACTCATCTAGTCTACCTCATCAAAGTTTCTTAGGGTGCAGTTGGCATCAGAAGCAGAAAAATATACTCTAATGAAAGTCTGAATAAAAAAGACAACATCTGCATCCACTGTAACCAAACTGCAGAACATTGCTGACGCATAAAACAAGCCTCTAGCACTACAATAAACCAGTAGATTAGCGACGACCACATTCCGTCGCGAATCCGTCGCTAACTATGTTAGTGACGGATTAGCGACAACGAGGCGACAGTATGCTTACGTCGCGAATATTTCGACGCTAACTGGCGACGGAATAATTCTGTCGCCAGGTCCGTCGCTAATTGCGACGGAATAACGAGCGCTATATTCTGTCGCCAATCCGCCGGTACTAAACGGCGACCACGGCTTGGCGACGGATTTAATTCCGTCGCTAGATTAATATGAATAGCGACGGATGGTTCCGTCGCTAGATTAATATGAATAGCGACGGAATCATCCGTCGCTAATCCGTCGCAAACACGAAAAAAAATCAAAAAAAAATTATTTAAAAATTAATTACCGAGAACTGTACAATTTCTATTTCCTGTACAATTTATATTTCCTGTAAATAAAAAACAAACCACACAAAAAAAATCATATAACAAGTATCTATAATAATTAATCGTTCCACCTTAAAATTAAGAAGTTTAATTATTTACAATTCAACAATTACAATTAGGAAAAATAAAAAAAATAGAACTTCTTCAACACAGTCCTCTAATCATTCCCAAGATTTTGTGCGTCTTCTTGTTCATTGTCTTTATCTGTCCCTTCAGCTCCACTACCCTGATTATCGCTAGCAGCCTACGCAAGAAAAGAACAGTCAGTATTGATAAACAAAATATAATGAAATAAATTACACACTATATGTGATTCTATCATGTGCTCATGTGTGATCTAAGGCAATAAAAAAACTATATATGTGATTCTATCATGCTCATATGTGTGCTAAGGCAGTCAAAAAATTGAATATGTGATTATAGCATGTTCATATGTGTTCTAAGGCATCTAAAAAAACTCTATATGTGATTCTACCATGCTCAGATGTGCTTTAAGGCAGGCAAAAAACTATATATGTGATTCGATCATGCTCGTATGTGTGCTAAGGCAGTAAAAAAATTGAATATGTGAATATAGCATGCTCATATGTGCTCTAAGGCAGGCAAAGCCAAAAATTTTATATGTGATTCTATCATAAATGATATATAACATGTTCATATGTGTTCTAAGGCAGATAAAAAACTCTATATGTTATTATAGCATGCTCATATGTGTGCTAAGGCAGTCAAAAAACAGAATATGTGATTATAATATGCTCATATGTGTTATTAGGCAGTCAAAAAACTGAATATGTGATTATAGCATGCTCATATGTGTTCTAATGCAATAAAAAAAACTTTATATGTGATTCTATCATGCTCATATGTGCTCTAAGGCAGACAAAAAGTTATATATATATATATATATATATATATATATATATATATATATATATATATATATATATATATATGTGATTCTATCATGCTCATATGTGTGCTAAGGCAGTCAAAAAATTGAATATGTGATTATAGCATGTTCATATGTGTTCTAAGGCATGTAAAAAAACTCTATATGTGATTCTACCATGCTCAGATGTGCTTTAAGGCAGGCAAAAAACTATATATGTGATTCGATCATGCTCGTATGTGTGCTAAGGCAGTAAAAAAATTGAATATGTGAATATAGCATGCTCATATGTGCTCTAAGGCAGGCAAAGCAACTTTATATGTGATTCTATCATGCTCATATGTGTGCTAAGGCAGTAAAAAAATTGAATATGTGATTATAGCATGTTCATATGTGTTCTAAGGCATCTAGAAAAACTCTATATGTGATTCTACCATGCTCAGATGTGCTTTAAGACAGTAAAAAAAACTATATATGTGATTATACCTGAGAGGGACCTGGAATCAAAGATCCCCTATCCTGAACAGCGGCCTTGATCTCATTTCGGAGAAAGGGGGCGACGGTGTATTGGAAGTAGTTATTCAGTGATTCATTAATGATCTCGCGTACATCATCACCGGAAAGAATAGTCGGCTGCTTGGAGCTTATGTCGGCGTAAGAAGTCGGTGAGCCGTAACTGGAAGAACCAATAACTGGTGAAGTGTTCATATTACTCCCAAACCCGAACACGCGACCTTTTTTGGGTTCACCTGCTGCAGTCACCCATGCTGTAGGATCAAATGATGGATGCTGAGTAGCGTCTTCGCCATATCGCTCTACCATCTGTTGCTCATATGCCTCCTACAAAATAATGTTTAAAGTATTCATTAATAATTAAAGATAACATTATGATAACTTGCATATATATTGCAATGATTATTAATAGAATTAATACATACCGTTGTCGTTCTCGCCTTCTCTGATACGAAGACTCCCGTGGTCTTCCGTTTATGTGTTTCTACAAACACATCCTTATATGGTACACTGCCTCCTTTTTCTGCTTCCTGCAAAGTTAAATGACAAAAGATTTAGTACACAAGTTTGCAACAATACTTATAAAATTAATATTATATATTGATGAGTTACCATTTTCTTTAGGTGGCTCCCAAATGTCTTAGATCCACCTGTGTGTAGATGGGCTTCGGGCATCTTCGATCGATTTTGTGAAGCCTTCGCAGAGCGATTTTTAAATGCATCTCCCGCCCACTTATCGCACATTTCATCCAAGTAATCTCTCCTGATAGTAATAGGACCATGGCCCTTCCACAGTAATGGATCATCTACTACGCCAGATGCTTTTTTTGCTGCAGTCTTCATAGTGTGCAGCATGTCTGCAAATCGATTGGCAGCCACCTTCTGCCACACCTTCCTTGCATCATTTTCTTCCACCGTAGTTGCAAAGCGATTCGAAGCCTACAAATATTTTCAGAAAGTTAGTAGACATTGCTTAAATAAATTAAATATGAAACACATTAACTATGAGGAACAACTGTATACCATGAATGAGGACCACAATCTGTCTAACACCTCCTTTGGGTACTCTTTCCATTGAGCAACTGGTCCTGGTAGATGTTGAAGAAGTGAATTCCTAATCTCCCGTACTACTTCTTGTGGCTCAAACCTCGTGCTGCACATGAATTGTTACACAGTAAATATCAATATAAAATATTTAAAAGATATGCAATAATTGAAAACAAAATACTTACGGTCGATTATCGATATACACTATTCGAATGAGTCTTCTTGTGCCAGCCTAAGAAGACCATGTTTCCTGTGTTGGCTGTTGACTTGTGTGATCAACTGGTGTAGGTGGGTCGTGTACAGGCGCAACATCATCTGTAAAAAAATACATTAGAAATTCTCAGAATGTGCATTTGAACTAATCAAGCATCTAATTAGTTATATGATATACCTATCACAGGAGCCCGTGAAGATGAAGGTTGAGCCTGGCTACTACTAGATGAGCGACCACTATAACCTCCATGAACCATATTCTAACAAATAACATATGTCATACAATACATTCAAATAATTCACATCAAGTATTACAATGCATTCAAGTCATTCACATCAAGCATTGCAATGCATTCAAATAATTCAAATCATTGACATCAAGTATTGCACTAATTCAAATCATTCGTTAATTGCATAAATTATAATACATTCAGATAATTGAAATCATTCACATCAAGTATTACAATGCATTCGAATCATTCGTATCAAGTATTACAATACATTCAAATAAAATTTTTAATCATTCACACCAAGTATTGCAATACAACTCACATCAAGTATTACAATGTATTTAAATAGAGGTTTGTAGTATAAGATTTTGCTCACTAGCTTGAGAATTCTTCCTCGTCACTAGTTTGACTTTCTTCTTCTTCTTCTTCTTCTTCTTCATTGTTTGCCCATCCACTTGGTGCATCAAATATCAAATTCGTATATGGATTATCGTGCACCACATTCACCCGTGCATCAAAATCGTTTCTAAATTTTTCTCCATGAAACGTCCAGTTCTGATAATCACTCACAAAACCCTTCCTGTATAGGTGATGTCTAACGCCATGAGGTTCTACAAATCGATTATTCTTACAAATCTTGCAGGGACACCTAATCCGACCTGTGGGATCTACCGTACTGACACTCGCCGTTGCAAATTCAATAAAACTATCGACACCATCCATATATTCATGCGATAACTCATTGTCCACTATCCTACGGTACATCCATTCACGGTTTGCAGTCATTCTGTCGTATGATGTTACGAATAGTATCCTAACGAATTAAGAAAAAAACAATCAGAATGCTACGATGAAGAAAATATCAAATTTATCATGCAATATACTATGTCAAACAATAACAAGAATTTTGATGCATGCATTGATAACTTAATATTTTCATGTGCAAACTATTAATGACACGATACAATCATTTGAAGCATGCTTTTATTATAAAATTTCACATGGAAGTCAAAATCAAATTGAAAGTAACTACATGCAAGCATGGATACAATTACATCAAACATTGCAATACATCATAATCATTCATATCAAATAAATGGCAAACATGTACCTGCAGCAAACACACTTCAATATCTCACTAACTACTACCATGCTTAGCATGGACTCCGTACTCCAAAAATAAGAACACTTCCATATTCCTACATTAAAATCATGCTCAGCATGATCTCCGAACTCCAACAAATTGATATTTCCACCACTATCATAAAGAATTCAAATAGCCCTAATCTAACTAACTGATTGTGAGAACATTAAATACCAATCTATCTAAGAAAAATATAATTATAAAAGACTAATAGATTGAAATACTCTAACTAACCAGATTTCAAGAAAACAAATTGAAGTAAAACTAACTACCAGTAGACATTAACAAACTAACAAATCGATAAAAATTTATGAACTACTCTAACTAGATGCTGGAACTGCCTTTCCAGCAGGGCAGGGGGTTTAACCCCCTTCCCTGCCGGAAAGGCAGTTCCGGCATGGGGGGTTGACCCCCTGCCGTGCCTTTACGGCAGGGGGGGTCGACCCCTGCGTTTCCGGCAGGGGGTCGACCCCCCCTGCCGGAAACGCAGGGGATCGACCCCCCATGCCTTTCCGGCAGGGGGTCGACCCCCCCTGCCGGAAAGCACGGCAGGGGGTTAAACCCCCTGCGTTTCCGGCAGGGAAGGGGCGTACAGCGTGAAGAAGAAGAAGAAGAAGAAGATTACCTGCGCGTCGCCGGACGGTGGCGGGAGGTTGACGGGGAGCGGCAACTGGCGAGCGCCGGCTGGCGAGCGGTGGACGGGGAGCGGCGGCTGGCGAGCGGCGGCGGCCGGACGGTGGTGAGAGCCGACGGGCGGCGGGAGGGAGCAATACAGCGAAACAGGGAAAAGAGAAAGAGGGATGGGATTAGGGATTTACGCGACATTTAGCGATGGCTTAGCGACGGAATGTTTCCGTCGCTAAACCAAAATACCAAAAAAGCGACGGAATATATTTTGTCGCTACGCCGTCGCTAATTAGCGACGGATTAGCGACGACAGAGTTCCCTCTCTAAATCCATCGCTAAAATGGTGTTCTTGTAATAAAAAGTAGCGACAAAAACATGCAGTCGCGAATCCGTCGCTAAGTAGCGACAGATTAGCGATAAAAGTCGTTTCCTCGCTAATCCGTCGTGAATTAGCGACAGATTCTATCTCTAGCTAATCTGTCGCTAAGTAGCGACGGAAAAAATCCGTCGCTAATTTCCGTCGCTAATTAACAATTTTCTTGTAGTGTAGGGGTTAATATTTGGTACTAATGAACATGACTATTGAGCTAGAAATCATAGGCGCAGATTGTATCAACTCTATCCGACCACAGATGCCATCAGCATGATTTGTTTCCTAAAGATAGGACCTTGGATTGTGTTTTTTTGATGTAAGAACAGAGTTATCAGAAGCTTCTTAGGTAAGTGGGAAGCTCGTTTCTCGAAAATCCACTTCGGAAGCGTGATAGTCCTTGCTTCCAAAACTTCATGAGAATCTTGATTTTCCATGCTTTTTCTATGCTTCCTATATGCATGGTCTATGCTTCTTATATGCTTTTCTTGTAATATCTCGTATTTTAGTACTTAGTCATTTTATAATCTTGACAAAAATTTAACTAACTCTGGGAGAAAATTGTTTGAAGCACGATTTTTTAGGGTGAAGCCTTTTAGTCTGGGCTTGACCCAGATCTCATTGACAAGGTCAAGGTGAGCCAAACGAAGCGTGAGAAAGAGTTTTAAATTTGATCTTTAAATTCAAGCGAAATTCAGGTTATTTTTAGGCAACATTCAGATTTTGGTACTCGTGTAATATATCATTGGATGCGTCTCAAAATTCTGAGCGCGATGATATTCTACTTTTTTAAATTCGAGTTCTGGTTGGCTCAAAAATTGCATTTTTCTAAAAATTGAGCAATTTGTTGAATTGGGTCCGGAGTTGGATCAGATTGGATCCAAGGCCTAGGATCTAATTTTTTATGGATTTGGGTTCTATATGGGTTCTACGTAAATTTGGATTTAATCTGGGTCTTATTCCAATTTTTTTGGGTATGGGTTTGGATCTTGAATCCGAATCCAAATCCAAGCTCAACGTTTTTGTAGCTTTAAATTGAATATCAAGCTTTATTTTGTGGTTAAATAAGGTTAGGGAGCCTCCTGGATTAATTTGGTAATTTTTAGATATTTCTAATTAATTAATATTTAATAATTAATTAATTAAATAATATTAATTCTGAATTTTGGTTTATGGCTGAGTGAGACTCCTTAAGAGAGGGCCCTCATACCTACTTAATAGAGTCTTAAAAGATTTAAACAAATTGGAAAACTACCAAATGTAGAAAAGTCAACATTTGGTAGTTTCTTTTCTAAAAATTAGGAAACTTAAGGGAGAGTTCCACCTCTTGGGAACTCTCTCTTAGAGAGAGAGCCGGAGAAAAAGGGGGGTGGAGGGTGTCACCCCCTCTCCCACTCTTTGTTGAGAGAAAAAAAGAGAGAGAGAGAAAGAAAAAAGAGAAGAAAGAGGGAAAAGAGGAGAGGGAGAGAGAGAAAGGAAAGAAAGGAGGAGGAAGAAGAAAAGGATCTTCTTCTACAACCCATTCAAGCCCTTTTCACTGTTGGTTTTTCTCTATTTTTCATTTTCTATCGAAGGTACAGGTCTCTTCTTTTGTCATAAGTGAGAAATCGAATACCGATTTGATTCTCATGCTATACCATGATCTAAATACATGGTTAAGAATTAAATCTATGTGTTCTTTCATGAATACATGAATGAGGATCCATAGATCCTCTTTTACATGGGTATTTTCGATCCCTTTCATATAAAAAAAATTTTTGTATGGATTTTTTAAACAAAAACAGAATTTTAGGTCATGTTAAGTGAGCTTTTTAGCACTTGTTATATGGTGAATTTGACTCCTAGGTTATTGCATAATATGCATATGATAATAGATGCATGTACAAGTATTATGAGTAGAAATAATTTTTGTATAAGCATGTTGGTTGTATGTTCTTTTATGAAATAAAAGATGTTTATTGCATATCCATGTGGTATGTCTTATAAATTTGAGTATACTCGTTCTAGGCATGGGTTCTTTATGTTTAATTTTTATGTACGTGCTTACTGAAATCTGTTTGTATTGGGTTAAGCATGCTTGGGGTTCTGAAAGTTATTTAAGAGTACATTAAAAATAAAAAATAAAACAATGTGTCTTGGGGCACAGGTTGGCTGGCAGCCAGCCGAGTGATACTCAGCTGACTGCCTGACGCTAGCAAGTGATGCGCAAGCTCGGACTACGACCTGCTGTGCCTTGTCAGGCCCAGCCGGCTGGACTGGATCAGAACCCAGCCAGTTGGTTGGGTCTTGACAGTATCTTACAAAAGAAAAAAAAAGGGAAGAGTTTTCTTTGTCTGTAGGCCGGCTGTCAGACTAGTCGAACCCAGTTCGGTAGGCCTGACAGGCCGAGCTATGTGGGCAGTTTGTTTAAAAACAAATAATAAGGATAATTTTTTTTTGGGTGCGGGTTTTGGGCTGACTGGCAGCCAGCCAAGTGGACTTTGGCTGACTGCCAGGCCCTGGCATAGCCTCCCACACAGGCCCGAGTTGGGGCTTGTGTATCGGCAGTCAAGTTGGGGCTGGCTTGGCAGCCCTAGGCTTTGATTTGGGCCCCATCAAGCCCAGTCCAGCCACTCGGCTGGACTGGAGCAGGCTGGGACCTGCCAGGGACATGTCCAACCGAGTAGTTGGGCTGGTATGGGGGCCTGTTCAGGTCACCCAGTCAACTCAGCTCGGTTGGGCTAGAGCCGAGCCCAATGCTGACATGTTTGAAAAAAAAAATGTGTGTGTGTGTGTGTGTTAAGTCCAGGAAATTTAGTCAAACAGGTATACATTCTTCCTTTTCTTGAGTGTATGCTTTTTGATGGGCATAATCTATTGAATCACATGTGTACACAGATTTTTTTTTTTTTGAACTTTATTATGAAAGCATGTACTTTGATTTTGATCTGAGGGATGGGCATAACCTTTCATGTGTCATGCCTATGTATAATATTGAATAGGGAGCCTACTCATGGTGCATGAGTATACATGGGATTTATATGGTCATACGGTTATGTAGTTGCGTAAATGTGCACATATGTGAATAATAAGTGGGAACATGCATTATCATTGATGTGTACACTCAAAGAAAATGTGTATTGACATAAATATGTACACGATGAAAACATGTAAACGTGCATTAAATGAATGTGTGCACTTGTCATTATCACATGAATTAAATTTAAACATGCTTCTAAATATCTTTGTTCCATACACACAACTGAGAACCCCATTTATGAATGTGCATTTAGAAAGCATGTGAATTGCGGCATGTTGTTATGGTTTTTGCTTAAGGTTCATTGATGATCGTAATGAGTCACCGTGAGCTTGGCAGGCCCTAAGCTTTGGGTTGCTCTTTCTTTAATCATCTCAAATGCATCACGAAAATCATACTTATTTTTATTGCATTATGTTCACATTGTTGTATGTGTTTCAATGGGCGGGAGTCCCATGATGGTTCTCGCAGGGGTGGATGCGAGTTTTTGCCCTTATCTTTGCATGCTGAATTGAAAAACTTAATAATTGGCATTTAATAAAGAGATAATAAAAAAGAAACAATGTATTGTATGGACTGAGATCTCTTATCTGAAGAATGGGCATCTTAGAGGTTCAGTTTTAGGGGACCACAAGGATACAAAAACTATGTGTGTTTTACTTTGACCCCTGAACTCGATTTTGAGGTTCTTTCTCCTGACCACGGTTTTAGGGAGAGTCCGTCACTTTACCTAAGAGTGGTATGTTCGATACAGTTGTTGTTTTGGTATACCAAGGAAGTAGCACTTGTGAGCGTGGAGTGTCTCTAGTATCCCCGACATTAGATATGAATGTCTAATATTTCGAAGGTGATTCGATCGAGAGCTAAGTTTGGAACCCAGTAATAAAATACAACTTGTGTGTAAAGCTACCATGAAAACCTAACTTGACCTCAGAGATTTTACTTGTGTGGTGTATCCGCGGGCAACGGTAATTAAAAAAGAGGAACTTAAATTGTATGCATTTAACAGGTCATGCATATGGAAAAGAAAACTTCAATGATAAATAATAAAATGTTCATGCATTTCACATAAATCATGCATAATCCTGCTATGCATTAGGATATGCATATTTTATCTGTTCTTTTAATTGTTATATGTTGGTGGATACATAATGTTTAATTTCTAATGCATGTGAAACATCCTGCTTACTTAAATTGTAATTCCTGCTAAAGATTTATGTTCTTTCATGCTTAATAAATGTTTCATGTTTCATGAATGCTTAGCTGAATTATATAATTATCATAGTTGCATTCTTCTGAATTATTGTATGAAATCGTATATGTGTTCTTTATGCTCATTTATTTCATTAGAGGGATCTGTACGCAGAATTCTTTGAATTTTTGACCCCCTCTTTCTGTGATTTTTTTCGCAGTCGCAAGTGTTCAGTGAAGTGACTGGCTTTTGGGAGAGTCACGGGTATCACACACTTACTAGACAGATCACACATGGACAATGTGACTCAGGTTTTTTTTATTTCCTTTTGTTTCATTTAGTTGATATTGCACTCTGCACATTTCCTTTATGCACTTGTCTTAAAACTTATTACTCATTTTTTCAATAAAGGTTTGGTTTGATATGAATGATAATTGTAAGCTCTATTATGGTTGGTTGTTTATCCAATTAGGAGTGAAACTGTAAAGGCCCCAGGTTTTTGGGAAGATTTTCGCAATGGTTTTAAAAAAAAATCTGCATTTTCAAGGGGTATGAGTTGGGGTCATTACATTTCTCATGTTTCTTTTCATGTATTTCTTCTCACGCTTCCACTCACTTTCCATGTAGTTTCTCTAAATTGGTAACTTAAATTTTAACAAAAAATTAACTCTTTTACTAAAAAATTATGAAATATAAAAATGATCAATTTTATTTTAGTTTTTATTTGTTTCTTGTTTGATTCTTATTCAGTTACCATATTGTTTCATTTTTTATTCATATTTCGCTTTCAAATTGGTACTTCGCCTCCCGCTTTCTATAAATTTTAAAATGCCTTGTTTCTCACTTTCACTTTCCGTATCATTTCCTACTTCCTAGTTTGGCAACCTTGTTTAAGAATTCCATTTTCTGAGTGACGAAGTTTTGGTACATTGTGAACCATTGATTTTTGAGGTTCATGAAAAGCCTGGTTACATGTTATAATCACATAATTCAAAACCTATTTACTACTAAACAAACCATGCAGATCACGTGTAGGGTCCAGAGAGAGAGAGAGAACCAACTCACATATGCATAAGTGGGCTATAATTAATATTAATAAATTATATATATTGTATAAAATGATCAATAGAGAAACCAATACCTATTCTTGTTGCTTTATCTGATAACTACAACAGGGAAGAAATACATAATGTAAACTGTGCCAAATATCTGTTCATGTGTTTGTACAAAAGCATAAGTATATACATGTAGGTACTCAATTAAATGCATCACACTTTGTTGCATCTAAATAAGAGGACTACCATGCTGCTTCCTCTCCACTCTACGTATATAGTGGACATGAGGTCTTCGTCATCTTGTCCCAGTCACATGGCTTAGCCTCCCAACTTATGTTCATCATTCATTCCAAGTTCTAAATTACCTACATTCCTTAGTGTCATTTTCATGGTACTACTTCCTCCAACTCATATTCCTTTAATATGCATGTTAGGTCCATGCAGAATATGTTTATATAAGATGAAATTATTTGGATTTTTTCTTCATTTATTTGGATTATGTGCAGGAGACTATGGCTTTCTCCCATGTATGTCTCTGATTCTCTCCTAATGTATGTGCACAGGGAAAAGATCTAAGATGAAGTTGAGATATGTGATCTAATAATATGGGGAAACAATGAAAAAAGACATGATTTACATGAATAAAACGAGAAAGTGAACATTTAAGTTAAGTTTGAGAAAAAACTGACACTTGATTACATGAATAAATGAGAAAGTGATAGCATTTAAGGGAAGTTCAAAAAATAAATGTTTCAAGGACCCCAACAAGCAGTTATACCACAATCAAACCTTTTCCTCGAATAGAATACAAAAGGGGCCTCATTTACCATATGTAGCTCTGGAGATGATAATAATGAAACTAATAGGTGAAAATGCGAGCTCATGCAGATGCAAACCAACCATTGAAAAGCTAGTCTTGTCATAACATCTAAAACTAATTAACATGTGTATGACTTTCGCAGCCTGCCCTAAATGTAAGATTGGAGTTCATCTATTGAATCAGATGATACATGAAAATTTCAACTTGAGTTTTAAAGCATCAAGGATGTCACAACGGATTTATGATAAGATATATCGATCTTCAAACAACATCCAGATCAAGGCACAAAAATGTAATATTTACACCTAAGAACCACATTGAACAAAGAACAAAAAAAGCCAGAACATGGACTAGAAGTCTAGAATTGCATGCACTAATTTTCGTTGTTGATGACATTTTCCTTTTCATTATCATCAAGGTCCTTAATAGCTAGGATTAGCTTGCCTTGCCTCCTTGAAAGCTCACATTTGATATAGCCAAACATTTTCTTTAAACGTTTCTGTAACTTTTAGTATTCTAAAAAATCACTAGCAGATTTCATTTCAAAATCTATGCAGTGACAGATGATCAAACTTCAGAATAAAGCGATGGGCATCCACAATGCTTACAAAATTTTTTTGGTGTTTAAAAGCCTTAGAATGTAGCATTGTTCTTCAATCTTTAAAAGATCACAAAGTCATTCAAACACAAAGCCTGAACTGTTCTTCAATGGCAAGCGCAAAGCCACCTAACACAACAATAAAGTGATTAAATGTCAATATACCATAACTGAGATATCCTTGGAGACTCAAGACTAAGATGGACATCTCGGCCTCCTGCAAATGAATCCAGTATCTATTCTCCTGGAGTAGTATCACACTGCCATCATCATATCTAGCCCCACTTATGATGGTATTCCTCCCTCCCAACACCCCAATCAATCTCACGTTGCAAAACATATGATTGAATAATCAGAGATCTGGAACCTTCATATGCAGACATTAACTTTGTGGCCTCTGTCCTTTAGTCAAAGTCATTCCCATGACCCTGAACACCCTTTCCTAAACATCTGCAATTCCAAAAGGCTCCTCCAACATCCCTCCAGCTCAACATAAGATACTGTTTTAATTTAAACAATCATTATTTTGACCAAAAAAAGGTTTATATCTTGGAGAAGACATAAAATAGTTGAGGTGTTTGCTGGTTTGACATCAGAAAAAGAGATGAACGTTGCTACTGGTAATCACCCTTAAGATTGGTGATCTTTGACTATAAATTAAGGACTAGTAGATACAAACCAAATAGAAACAGTGCTGCTAGATATGTCAGAGAAATTTCACAGGAATATCAGGCACAAACACATTTACAGAGCAAAAATCTATACACAGATGACAAAAACACCCTCCAATTACAGGTGTAATCAAACATAGTTTCAAGCCCTAGGAGTATGTACAACAATCAAGCTACATAATTCTTAAAACTAGAGCAAAGACTTCATAGAAGGCAACATAACACATTCCCTCTCAAAATTGAAAATTAAGCATCTATTGATGGTGTAGTCTGTAATGAAAGCTAGAGAAGTACAAAAGAGCCACAAAGGGTGTACAATGATCAAAATAGAGTGCACAAGCACAAGTCCTACAAGCCAATCAATGAAAAATACATAAGATCACAAGAGCCACCAATGGGCATACACAAAAGAATACAAAACATAAAAATAATAAATCTTTATTGAGTTAGAATGCTTAGGAAAGCATTCACAAAAACAGGGACAAGATGTCCCTTTTTATATATCTCAAAAGGGGCCAAGGGAGCCCCATATAGTCGTTGGGAGCTCCCAATGACTTTATGGTCATTTGACCATAAAGCTCTTATATTAAAAGAGAATTACAAAAAAGGAAAAAAATTAAAAAATACAAAAGGACTGATGTGCCCCTAATATATATATATATATATATATATATATATGTATATATATATATATATATATATGTATATATATATATATATATACTTACATGTACAACTTAACACTCTCCCTTAAACTTACAGTGTGATAATTAGAAGTCTGCAAATACAAGTCTTAGAATATCTTCATTGGTGATTATCACTAAATGCCTTCATTAGCTATCTCCATCTTCATGATATGATATATGAAAGAGATTACTTTCTCAACCCATCTTATCTTTAAGAACCTATGGAGAGAACAAAAGGCAAAGGTTCCAACTACACAAAACAAAACATCCTAACTAAATAGTTTTAAACAAAAATGAGTTTTAACACGATAAAACTTAAGAATAACTATAGATTATATATAGTTTCAATATATATATATATATATATATATATATATATATATATATATTCAAATACCCATAATACCTAATAGGGATATTATGGTCTTTTCACATGATACCCGATAGGGGTATTTATTTTTCTTCTTTTCTTTTTTGTATTTCTTTTTTTTTTTCTTTTTTCTTTTTTATTTTCTTTTTTTGAAGCCACATACGAGGCCCCACCATAGAGTCGTTGGGGGCTCCCAACGACTCTATGGGGAGCCCCCTTGTGGTCCCTTGAATGGTATAAATAGGGGCTTTCCCCCCTTGTGTTTGTATTGCTTTTGTGAGCTCCTCTTTAATTAAAAGAGTGTTTATTTTATGTGTGTAGCCTTGTTACAAGGCCTTTCATATTATCCCTTAGTGGATTTCTTTTTTGTGCTAAGTCCATTGTTGGATATTGTGAATGCATTTGCATTCTTGATTCTTCTGCATACTTCATTACATGGTATCAGAGTCATCTGATTCTTTCAAGGTGAAAGTTTGTCGCTCTCTCCACTTTTATATATTCTCTTATTGAAGCAATGGAGACCAAGATTGACCTATCATTCAAGCTCAATGGAAAAAATTACATGATGTGGGCATCCACAATGAAAAATAATCTCAAAGGAAAGAAACTTTGGGGTTATGTAATGGGGATCGTTCTGGAACCTCAACTTAAGCTCACAAAGATGGAAGGAGGTCAAGAAAAAGCTCTTGAGGGAGATGCTCACCTCAAAGCAATAGAAGACCATCAACGACAAGTGGAAGATCGGGAGAGCAACCATGCAAAAATCCTAATATGGTTTATGAATAATGTTGAACTAAAGGTATGTGCTAATATTGTTAAATTTCGCCGAGCCAATGAAGCTTGGTTTTTTATGAAGGGTATGTATACCCTAAAAGATCTTGCAAGAGCCTGTTTCTTGCAAGAAAAAGTTAGAACTATAAAACAAGAGGATATGAGCATCCAAGATTACTATAGTGCTCTAAACCCTTTGTGGGATGAATTGGCTCTTTTAGAGCCTAAATAGGTGGCTATAAAGGATATTGAGTTTAGACAAAAACAAATAAAACAAGATATATTATTTTAATTTTTATTTGGGCTTCGTCCTGAATTTGAACAAGTGAGATCTTCACTCCTTCATAGTCCGTTCTTCCTCCATTAGAAGATGTCATTGCCGAAATTACTCAAGAAGGAACTTGACATGGCATGAGTAAAAGCATGGATGAAGTTCTTACCGTATCTAAACCCGACAATCATGTTAAAATATACAAGCCACCTCATTTTGGAAAACAAGGGAATGGTGGAAGGAAGATGATAATATGTCATCATTAAATGGGACTTTCAAGCCTAAGGTGGCTTTCGTTGATGAATCCTTCAGTAAAGAAGATGAAGGCAAAACCGGGATCTCAAGGACACTCTTGGTCAAATATCCATGGCTCTCTAACAAATCTTAAAGGTTACTTCCTCCACCTTCGGTGCCGCCATTGCCTCTTCATCACCTCTTGGTACGTTTTCTTGGATTTTAGATTTCGGAACTTCTTTCCACATGACTCCCCATGAAAATGCTTTAACCAATGTATGCACCAATTCAAAAATATCTTGTGTCTCTACGGACGATGAAACGTTTCTCAAAATAAATGGAATTGGAACTCTAGATCCTAAAAAGTTTTAGTTTTTTTTTGTTCCAAAAGTAAGAATAGTTCCTAAAATAAATATCAACCTTTTTTCTGTTTTCCAAATTGTCGACCATGGATGTGAAATCTCTTTCTCATCTCAAGGGTGCTTTATGCAGGAGCTCCAATCCGGAAAGCGGATTGGGCAAGGCCATAGAAAGGGAGATCTTTACTACATGGATCACTTGACACTCCCTACAAACTCTTTTTGTACTTATGTCCAAGATAAAAGTATTGAAACTTGGAATAAAAGACTTGGACATCCAAGTTATTTTAAAATATATCGTTTTCCTTTTGAAAACAAGTTTTGTAAAGAAAAAGATATCAATTGCAAATATTGTATTTTTGAAAAAATGAAGCCTACTCTATTTCCTTCAAGAACCTTTATTTCAACTAGGCCTTTTGAATTGGTGCATTTTGATGTATGGGGACCATCTCTAGTTCTATCTAAAGGTGGTTACTCATATTATGTGACCTTTATTAATGATTATACTAGATATGCATGGATTTATTTTCTTAATCTTAAAAAAGAAGTTTTCACCTTTTTTAAAGAATTTTATGCAAAAATTCAAAATCAATTTCAAAGTCACATATCTATTCTTAGATCTGACTCTGGAGGATAATACCTATCAAATGAATTTCACGCATAATTAAAATAACATGAAATTTGCCATCAAAGATCATGTCCAAGAACTCCACAATAAAACAGTCTAGCGGAAAGAAAACATAGGCATATCTCATAAACCACTATATCATTACTTATTTCTAAAAATATTCCTAAATTTTTTTGGGCTGAAGTTGTGTTAACCTCTACTTAATCAATCGAATGTCATCCTCAAAATTAAATAATATCTCTCCTTATGAAAAACTTTTTTAAAATTATACCTGATTTCAATCATCTTCGTATTTTTGGAAGTAAATGCTTTGTTCTTTTACATAAAAGAGATAAATTATCATCAAAGGCTATTGAATGTGTATTCTTGGGATATGGTGAAAATCAAAAGGGATATAGATGTTTTAATTATAAAAACAATAAGTTATATATCTCAAAAGATGTGACATTTATAGAAGATGAGAACAGATTTGAAATATTAGACAAATAAAATGAAATTGAATATATGTTTTTAAATGATCTTTTAGAAGATACACATGATGAAACTTCTAGTCATTAAGAAATATTAGAAGATACACATAATATTGAAACATCACCAACTAATGATGACAATCTACATGTTTACACTCGGCGTGAGCAAGAGAAACCTATTAGTACTTTAGAAAAATTCTTGCGGCTTAATGAACCTCTAGAAGAAACTTTCCTTAGGCGCTCCTCTAGAGAATCAATCCCACCTAATAGGTTTGTTTCATATGAATCTCTCACCAAATTATAGAGCTTCTCTAATAGCCTTACATTCATACTATGAGCCTTCTCATTATAATCAAGCAAAAAATATATCGCATTGGATTGAAGCAATGAGGGTAGAACTAGATGCCTTAAAGAAGGCTAAAACTTGGGAAATAGTTCAATTTCCTCCAAATAAAAAAGCTATTGGATGCCATTGGGTTTACAAAGTTATTACAAAAAGTGATGGTTCCTTAGAATGATATAAAGCAAGATTAGTGGCTAAGGAACACTCACAAGAATACAGCATTGACTATGAGAAGACTTTTGCTCATGTTGCTCGAATGACTAGTGCTCGAACCCTCAATGTTGTAGCATCATCTAAGAAATGACCTATATTCCAATTAGATGTTAAAAATGCCTTTTTTAATGGTCAATTAAACGAAGAAGTATATATGGACCCCCCGCCGAGAATTACTCTTGAACAAGGTCAAACCCTTAAATTATTTATTATTAAAAGCTTTATATGATCTTAAACAAGCTTCTAAGGCTTGATATGATAGATTTAGTGTTATCATAGTCAAGTTGGGATTTCATTCTTGTTATACTAACACTGTTCTCTTTATTAAAAGTGCAGGTAATAGTATTGTTATTCTTTTGCTTTATGTTGATGATATGATCATCACAGACAATGATGAAAGTGGCATTATTAATGTTAAAAATATGTTAAAAGATAACTTTGATATGTCTGATTTGGGATTCCTCATATATTTTCTTGGTATTAAAGTTGCATACTCTTCTCGAGGGTATATATTATCACAGATGAAACTTGCTGCAGATATATGTTCCAAATCTGAAATTTCAGATGACAAAAAGGTGGAGACTCCAGAGGTTATCAATGCTAAACTACGGTTGGAGGATGGGGTTCTTCTGGATGACCCTACACCCTACAGACAACTCATTGGATCTCTCACCTATCTGACCATCACCAGACTAGACATCGCTCACGTTGTTTACTCTGCTAGCCAATTCCAACATGCTCCTACAACTGTGTATATGAGTGTCGTGCTTCAGATTATTCGCTACATAAAAAACACTATAACTAAATGGCTATTTTTATCATCACTCTCTTCATTAAATTTGCTTGCCTATACTTATGCTAACTAAAGAGGAAACCCAAATGATAGAATCTCAACTACTGGTTTTTGTGTCTTTTTAGGAGATTCGCTAATTGCTTGGAGATGCAAGAAACAATAAAAAGTCTCATTGTGATCTACTGAGGCTTAGTATCAAGCTATGACAACCACTATAATGAAACTTGTGTGGCTTCGAAGTCTTCTTCAAGATATGGGAGTTGAAATTTTCGGTGCCTCGAAGCTTTGCTGTGACAACAAAAGTGTCATCTATATTGCCAGCAATCACATTCCATGAGCGGACCAAACATATATAAATAGACTGTCATTATCTTCGTGATGAGTATCTTCATGGGACAGTTACACTGCCATACGTCACATCCGAATATCAACTCACAAACTTTTTTACTAAAGCACTTCCTGCTCCCCGCTTCTTGTTTCTCCTCGGCAAACTTTCGGCCATCTCCCCCATAAAGTTTGAGGGGGGTATTAAAATATATGTATCAATATATATATATATATATGTGTATTTCTTCAAATACCCATAATACCTGATAGGGGTATTATGGTCTTTCACATAATACCTGATAGGGGTATTTATTTTTCTTCTTTTCTTTTCTTTTCTTTTTTGAAGCCACATAGGAGGCCCCACCATAGAGTCGTTGGGGCCCCTAACGGTCACAAATGTGACCATTGAGGGCTCCTAACGACTCTATGGGAGCCCCCTTGAAGTGTATAAATAGGGGCTTTCCCCTCTTGTGTTTGTATTGCTTTTGTGAGCTCCTCTTTTAATAAAAAGAGTATTATTTTATATGTGTAGCCTTGTTACAAAGCCTTTTGTATTATCCCTTAGTGAATTTCTTCTTTGTGCTAAGTCCATTGTTGGACATTGTGAATATATTTGCATTCTTGATTCTTCTGCATACTTCATTACAATATATATATATATATATATATATATATATATATATATATATATATATATATATATATATATATTGAGAGAGAGAGAGAGAGAGGATGGTTAAGCACACCAATAAAACATAAAGGTAATATATAAACTAAACATTTTTAAAAGTGTGTATCAAAAAAATTTAAGCAATAATTTTAAAATTTTAGAAAAAACAACAACATTTCAAGTAAGATACAATAGCCATTAAGATAGACACAATGAACATTTTTTAAGAATTCGCGTTTAGACAATCATAACCATAAAATCAGCATATTTTTCAAGAAAAATACTAAACATAGTAGAATTTTGACCACTAAAGTCCAAAAGATAAACATATATTAGACATAAAATGTCAAGAAGATATAAACAATTATGCATAAATAAAGTTCTAGAGGCTTAGGTAAACATTTCAAATAAAGGTATGATTCATTGATTATACTAAACAAAATCCATGTATATTAAATGTAAGAGATCAAAGGAGCTCACAAAAAAGAAAGAATTAATTAATTAAATTCATACAAAAAAAATGCAAGATAACCATCATGGAACAAATCTAAATATCCTCAACATATATATCCAACATGCAATTAAGGCAAGTTTAATGCACATAATAATTCATGAAAAATTTTCAATGAATAACCATTTTCCACAAAAGGGCAAAAAAAGGTAGCAGAAAAAATTAGAAAAAATATAGAGAGATTTTAAAAATCCCATAACAACAAATCATAGCAAAAAAAATGATATTTGCAAATTTTAACAATAGTTTGCTCACCACAAGTAATTCACCTCTTTGACTTCCATCTCAACACCCTCAAAATTCGAGTGTATCGGCACATAGCACAAGAGATCAAAAACAAATGTTAGCAATAACCATACTAGTGACAATGCACCAGCAATACCGGCTATCTAAACTGACAATTGAATATCAGCTACAACCACAAGAGATGCACATACCTCACCTCACAAATGATTATAAAATTGCAAACAATACCATAAGGTACAACTGATGCAGATAACTCACCACAACCATGATTGTAAATTGATAAAAAATAAGATCGTTTGTCCAAAGAAAAATGACACTCAAATAAGAGAGAAAAGTGGAAAAACAAGAGGCAAAAATATTGTAATGAAATCAAACTGATGTCAATAAGCAAGAAGATTTAAAATAATCATAGTCACCTGTATCGTTAAAGGTAATTTCTCGGTGAGGGTATTTCTCAGAGAGATTTTCAAAAGTCAGAAAATCTTGAGAATATCTCGGGAGTTTAAAAAATTGAAAAAAATATGAATAACAACAAAAAAGTTAAGAAAATAATATGTTTTGTATTATTTTTCTTTCAAAAATATAAAGAAATGTGTTTTGAAGGTTTTAAAATATAAAAGAAACAAAAAAACAGAAAATACAAACTTAAAATTAAAAAAAAAAGGTATTTTTCTCAAAAATATTGTAATAATATTACGATATTTTGTCCTCTGGCGATATTTTAAAAATATCACGATATATTACCTTTAATATCGGCTACCTTAAAATATCAATATTTATTGCGATATTTTCAAAATATTGCCGATATCGGTGATAGTGAAAATAATATTCAAATCAAGGCAAACACAATAAATTTTGTAATATTACGAGATTTAATCCATAAGGACGAATATGGTCATAAGCAAATAACAGTTGAGTCATCACTGATAAAGATCAATACGAGCATCCAATACATGATTTGTGGATTCAGGGGCTGCACACCACGTTACGGAGGATTCTGGTAAACCCTCGAGTCTAATGCCTTATTGTGGTAATGGTAGAATAGTCACGGGTGATGGGAAACATTATCCCATCACACACATAGGAATTGCCATTGTTCCTATCTGTCATGGTTGTCTTAGTCTTTCCAACACTTTTCTTACTCCAAATATTCATCAAAATCTATGAAGTTAATAAATAAACTGAACTTTGGCATCTTAGGCTTGGTCATTATAATTCCAGTTTTATTCAAATTATATGTAATGAATGTCTTATCTCATTATGAGGCAAGACTTTCAAAGTATCTTTCTTATGTTTGAACTGTTATTTGCGTAAGAGTCATGAACTCGCTTTTGATTCCTCTAATAAAAGAGTTTTGTTTCCTTTTGAGTTGATTCATTATGCAGCCCCAACCTTGTCTATGTTTAAATCCAAGTATTATGTAATTTTTGTTGATGGTTTCACTAAATATACTTGAAGATATTTCTTGAAACACAAGGATAAAGTATTCCAAGTGTTTCGAAGATTCAAGTATTACGTTGAAACCCAGATTTTCAAAAAAAATGTACAATTTTGTAGTGATGGTGGTGGTGAATATGTATATGTGACCTTTACTAATTACTTGCACGAGAATGGTATATTATGAGAGATGTCTTACCCAAAGACATCCTGACAAAATGGGGTGGTTGAAAGGAAGCAACGACATATAGTTGAGATAGGGTTGACCATGCCAATTGATTCAAAAGTTAAAAAATATCTTTGGACCGAAGCATTTCACACAGCCGAGTATTGCATTAATCGTATGACAAGTTTTGAATCTAAAAGGTGAATCACCATACTCCTTGCCTTTTGGAAAACATCTTAATTACTCTATTATGTGAACCTTCGGAAGTAGATGCTTTGTGCATATTCATGGATCATTGTAAAATAAGTTGTCACCTAAGGCTCAAGAGTGTGAGTTCGTTGGTTATGACAATGAATATTTGGGCTATCGATGCTTTAATCTTGTAACTCAAAGGCTGGTGATTTCGAGACGTGACTTTTCATGAGGATGAGTGCATGTCAAATGTTGATTCAGAAAAACAGGTAAAGGAGGGTGACTTCAAGTCTTTTTGGCCAAGTGATGCTCCCTTAAAACATGATGATCATGTTGTCCAAAATGAGAGGAACATCTATGAACCCTCTCAATCTCAATCTGTTCATTCTAATGAAGTTCCTCAAGTCACAGTTTGAAATCATAACCAATAGTTATCGGTGGATTTTCAGTTTTTTTCATAGTTTTATTCAAGAAGAGCAACTAATCTTTAGTTGGAAGGTAATGTTCAACAACAGCCTATTTCATGTGATGTCTAGCGGCAACATGTTCAGTTGTTGTTGGGTATACAAAATTAAGTACAAGGCGGATGGAAGCATAGATCAATTTAACTCATTTTGAGTCATATGAAAAGAAACATCAGAATCAAGAATCCAAGAAGTCTTAACAAGATCAATGCATGATGATACAGTCACATCAGAGAGGGAAGAACTTTGGTTCTTGAACATAGGTTGTAGAGCGTCTATTAGTTGAGCTAATGTCATCGTTCTAATGCTTTTGGAGCTTCCATCTACACCATTTCTTTCATACAATGGTCCTACGGAAGCTACCTTTTTTTTATCTCTTTGGATAAAATGGCGTGATGTGACCCAATTCGTTACAATAATGACAAATGATCTTCTTCTTAGACTTATACTTGTATTCATTTGTGCTTCTTCCAAAATAAGGATGTTTGTATGTCCTGTGATTTCTGAGTCTTGACATAGCAAGCACAAATTCTTCGTCTTTGATGGAGGAAGGTTTTTTCAACCTATTTTCCTCCATAGTTAACTCTTCAAGAGTTTCTACTATTGAGGGAACTCCTCTATGAAGAAAGTCTGATTTGGTTTCTTCAAATTTGAGTCTAAGACCATTTACAAAATAATAAAAGTACTATGATTTAATTTGTTTTTCTCGAAGATAAATATCAAGTGGACAATGCCACTTAGGTTCTAAAAGAGCTAACTCATCCCAAATGAGAGAGATGGAAGTGTAGTAATCTCTAATGCTCATCTTGCCTTGGGTCATAGTTTTTGCTTTCTTTTGAAGATTACATGTATGCACTATGTCCTTTAAAGAATACATATCTTGTAGATATTTCTAAGCATCACTAGCTTTTCCGAACTTTGTTAAGCTAGAACATTATTTGATGTCTACATTATTAATGAGCCATCCAATGATTTTGAAATGACACATTTTCCACTCCTTTCATTTTTTTCTCATAATCGGCAACGGCTTTATTCATCTCAATTCCTTGTAGCGCAATTTCTTTGTCGTTTTGATTCTTTGAAAGATCCATCCACCAAGCTCCATAGACCTTTTTTTCAAATTTTGTGCTTGACTATGGATGCCTACGTCATATAGTTGTTTAGTCTCACGGGTATGGTGACGATCAATTCCCGTTCATCCTTTATGAATACACAAAGAGAGGAGAGAAGAATAAAAAGATAGATAGATAAAAGGAAGAAAGTTGACGTGGCATACTTCCCAAGGCAATGAACCGATGCTCCTTCGATACTCACTATCCACCAAGAAGCCTTCCAATCTAGCTTACAACAATAGAGCATCAAAGCTCAGATGCCATGTAATGAAACACAAAAAAGTATACAAGAGGTGCCTCTTATGGGCAAGAACAATATATAAGAACAATGACCGCTTATGGGTCAATCACTAAGAACACTCACAAGTGGCCACTCAAGGGCCAAGAACATAAAAAATAATAATCTTTATTATGCAAAATGCTTAGTGAAAACATTAACTTTACAAGGGGAGAAGGTGCCTTTAAATAGGCACAATACAATGCACATGGGTTGGGACTAGCCCAACAGCCCTTTAGCTATGGCTAAAGGACATGCATTAAATGAATAAAAAACAAAAAAATAAAAAGACTCTTGTGCTCTTAATGAACACAGCCTATTACATTGAGGTAATTTACATAAATACCCCTAATGGGTAATCCTTATTACAATAACAGAAATATATATATATATATTAACAGGCATCAAAGACAAACCAATTCTTCTTCATGGTTTTGGAACAATACTTAGAAATATAGAAAAAATAATTATATCAAACTCGCTTTTTTCTATTTGTTCTGCATTTTAGATACTAGGAATGAGAGTTGGAATGCTAATTTAACATGTAACATAGTCGTATTTTCATAAAAAATATGAAGCAGCCAAAATATGTGGAGATAGTAAAGCCAAAAGAAGCAAGGATGTGATGATTAGAACAACAGTGCTAGAAAGTAGGAGAAAAAGATACTCCGCAGAAAAATGATCTTATGTTGCTGAGAGGGGGTTGAATACACCCAAAACCTATGAACCTTAAGCATTCCAATCTGCTACTATGACATTGATGGGATAAAGATTGCAACAATGCAAACTGAATTTAACAATTCAGAAAGAAATTTGCATCACATAAAAGTCGAAAAATAACAGAGGATACAAGGGCTGAAATCTGAAATTGCCTGCATCAAAACTGATGTTCATCTCAATGGTTTTATTCAACCAAAGTGCCCTTCTATGAGAAGTTAGTTGGACCTTCTGGAAGATTCTCATGGGGCAATGCATATGGCATATCCTTATTATATAGTTATAAGCTACACTAAGAAGCTAGAAAGAATAATCATCAAGTTATGGAGATCTAAATCATAGAAGCCTTTGCAGTAAAGAAGCTGACATAATACATGGTTCAAAAGTTAAGAACCCCAAGGAGCATAATAACAAAACGGTATCCCCTAATATAGAAACATCACAATTAACAACGAAGCCACACAATGAAATCTTCTAGTAAACAATAAGCATGTAATGATATTACTTGAGATTAAAATATCAAATTAGATATTTAGAGTTCTTTAATCTCTTGTTCTTTCCTTTTTTCACCGAGGGAGGAAATGATTCTATTTCATTATCCACTTCCAACACCCCACAATCATTATTGAAATTCTTTTATGCATCTGGGTTCGTACAGCAAGAGAGACTAAGAGTCAGAAACAACAACAACAACAACTACGCCTTCATCCCAAAACAATTGGGGTCAGCGATATGAACCAAAAAGAAATTCATTTTGGGTCTTCCACATGAATCCTTTTCCTCCAATCATTTCTATCCAACGCCATGTCCTCGGTGAGGTTCAAAGCATTCATATCCTTTCCTATCATCTCCATCCAAGTCTTCCTAGGCCTACCCCGACCTCTTTTAACTAATATATTTTCCCATTTCTCCAACCTTCTAACTGGAGCATCATTAGGCCTTCGCCGAATATGTCCAAACCACCGTAAACGATTCTCTCGCATCTTATTTTCAATGGGTGCAACACCTACCTTCTTACGTATCTCTTCGTTCCGAATCTTATCTTTTATTGTATTTCCACACATCCATCTAAGCATCCGCATCTCAGCTACACTCATTTTTTGAATATGATGTCTCTTGGCAGCCCAACATTCCGTACCATATAGTAAAGCGGGTCTAATAGTCGTCCTATAAAACTTTCCCTTCAACCGCAATGGCATTCTACGATCGCACAGCACTCCAGTAGCACTTTTCCATTTCATCCACCCAACCTTTATCCTATGATTTACATCTCCATCAATTTCTCCATACTTTTGAATGATGGATCCCAAATATTTGAAATAATCATTCACCGGTATATCTTGCTCACCAAGCTTCACTACACTCCCATCACTACTTCGTTGCTTACTAAACCGACATTCCATATATTCAGTCTTACTCTTACTCAACTTAAAACCTCTAGCTTCCAATGTCTGTCTCCATAATTCTAACTTAGCATTAACCCCAGCTCTAGACTCATCAATCAAAACAATATCATCAGCAAACAACATACACCACGGTACATTTTCTTGAATTGATCTCGTAAGTTCATCCATCACTATCGCAAATAGGAAAGGGCTTAAAGCAGATCCTTGATGTAACCCAACCGTTATAGGAGAATTGGTTGTCACCCCTCCACAAGTGCGGACATTGGTTACTACTCCTTCATACATATCTTTAATTATACTAATGTACTTGAGAGAAACACCTTTCTTCATCATTGTCCACCAGAGAACGTCCCTAGGTACTCTATCGTATGCCTTCTCTAAATCAATAAAAACCATATGCAAATCTTTGTTCATCTCTCTATATCTTTCAATAAGTTGTCTAAGAAGATGTATAGCTTCCATAGTTGATCTTCCAGGCATAAAACCAAATTGATTCTCCGATATCATGACAACCTTCCTCAACCTAGACTCAATCACCCTCTCCCAAAGTTTCATAGTATGACTCATGAGTTTTATACCACGATAGTTTGTGCAATCTTGTATATCACCCTTATTCTTATATAAAGGCACCAAAGTACTCTTCCTCCACTCATTAGGCATCTTATTTGTTCGCCAAATCAAGTTAAAAAGATTTGTCAACCATTCTAAACCTTTCTCTCCCAAGCATTTCCAAGCCTCGATAGGTATACCATCTGGGCCAACTGCCCTTCTTGATTTCATTTTCTTCAAAGCCTCTGCAATTTCTTTCTTTTGAATCTTGCGCATGAAGTCACGATTTATCTCATGAAAAGGAATGGAGAAGTCTCCAAGATCTTGAGCATGACTATCATTAAATAGCTTATCAAAATAATCTTTCCATCTCTCCTTAATCTCCTCATCTTTGACTAAAACCCTTTGCGTTTCATCTTTGATACATCTAACCATACCCAAATCCTTCAATTTCCTATCTCTCATCTTTGCAAGCCTATAAATATCCTTCTCGCCTTCTTTGGTATCCAACTTGTCATAAACCTCCTTATATACCTTAGCCCTCGCGTTTCGAACAACTTTTTTAGCTTTCTTCTTTGCTATCATATACTTCTCCAAATTCTCATTATCACGACTCTTACTTAGATTTCTATAACACTCTCTTTTAACCTTAATAGCTAATTTGACATCCTCGTTCCACCATGATGTATCCTTACCTAGTGGTGCACCGCCTTTAGACTCACCCAATACCTCTTTAGCTACTTTTCTCATACCACCCGCTATCTTATTCCACATTGATTCTGAATCCTCCTCGAGACACCAATCAACTTCCTTAACTACCTGCTCTACAAACATTCCTTGTTTAGCTCCTTTCAGTGCCCACCACTTAATTCTAGGATCTATCCTATGCCTATCCCTTTTGCGGCATTGTCTAATTCTAAGATCTAAAATTAAGACTCTATGTTGTGTAGCTACACTTTCTCCTGGTATAACCTTACAATCGATGCAACAACCCCTATCTCTCTTTCTAAGTAGGAAAAAATCTATTTGACTCGTATTAACCCCACTTTTAAATGTTACTAGGTGAGACTCCCTCTTCCTAAACCAAGTGTTTGCTAAGATCATATCATAGGACAAACAAAAATCTAAAATCCTTTCTCCACTTTCATTTCTTTCTCCTATACCATAGCCTCCATGGATATTCTCAAATCCATCCCTACTAATGCCTACATGTCCATTAAGGTCACCGCCGATGAAAAGCTTTTCTCCATAAGATGTCTCTTGTACTACTCCATCTAAATCTTCCCAAAATTGATGCTTAATGGAATCATCTAAACCTACTTGAGGTGCATAAACACTAATAATATTAATAATATCCGTACCTAATACTAATTTAATAAGTAAAATTCTATCACCCTTCCTACGGACCTCAACTACATTATCTATAAACTGACGACTCATAACAATCCCTACTCCATTCCTATTCCTATTTATTCCTGTATACCAAATCTTATATCCCCAAGGTTCTATCACTTTAGCTTTCTCACCTACCCATTTGGTCTCTTGAAGACATAAAATATCAATCTTTCTCCTACACATAACATCTACTAACTCTACCAACTTACCAGTTAAAGACCCTATGTTCCAAGTGGCTAACCTAATTTTATGGTCTTGGACTAACTTCTTTACCCCCACCCGTCCAACAAAGTGAGGGAACCCTTGCCTATTTGACACCACACCCGGGCGCCGGTGTGACGCGTCGCTTCTGGGCGACGACCTAGCAACCCTTGCACATTTATCACTGCCTCCGGGCCTAGAGAGTACAGCGCGTCGCTCAGTAGGGAACGCCCCAACGAAATTCTCATATTGGTTCATTTTCATAGGATATGACAAAGTTTTTATGCTGGCTGTCACAGGCCTATCGCAACCCTCCTCCTTTATCCGGGCTTGGGACCGGCAGTGTATAACTACACAGGCGGAGTTAGACTAAGAGTCAGAAAAATGCACAAAAATTCTTTGCAGGATGGGAGTCCTACAAGAAGGGCAATCCTTCATGCCCTGCTTTTTATGAAGCTCGTTACAATTCATACACACGACCTGGTGTGCACAAGGAAGAAAAACGACAGACATCTCCTCAGTCAAGCACATGACACATTCCCGCTCACGTTGTACATCTCCATCTAGTGATTCTTGGAAACCTACATGATAAGCAAGATGAGGATTGCCATCTTTAAGATGTTTAACACTTTTAGTGTCTGCCACACGAGAGGCATAGCTGTGGTCCACACCCCACGTAAGTGCAGCAATTTTTGATGAATCAGTCTTCAATCTTAATTGAGTGATCTCACTCTCAAGCCTCCGAATCTCATCTCTATATTGCTGATAATCTGCTTCTGCCTTTGATCGTATTACATCTTCCTTTGACTTTGCCGTATACTCAAGTTGCCTCCTTTCTTCTTTTTCAGACTTGGCCCGCCTGAGTGCTTCTTCTTTTGCTTTCTCTTCCTGTCTCCACCTATCCTGTAAGTTTTACAAATAAGACATCATATGTAATATCCTGATGTGATAACTTTTTTCTGGTAAAACCTTACAGACTAGAATTTAAATATCGGGTGTGAATTGTAAACATAAATGCATGCTAAAACAAAATATTTCAAAAACGAAAATAATCGTGAGTAGTTGACCTCAAGCTGCGTCAAACACTCCTTAGCCTGCATAAGTTGGCGCTGTAACTGAGATTGTTTGCGTGTTTCAGTTGTGAGCTCCTCTTGAAACAATTCTTTCTGCCTCTCCAAAGAATGGATCTTCTCCAAGGTTTTCTTCTCTTTCTTTGAAACTTCCAGACAATTTGCAGCTGCCTCTGCAGCATGCAGATTTGCAGCCTCCACCTCTTTCTTCAACTCTAGATTGTCCAACTTTAGCCTATGTGTGGCACAGTTAGCATGCCTAACCTGTGAACTAGCCTTAAACAATGCTGTTTCCACGTTTGAAAGTTTCTTCATGGTGTTCTCTTCCAGTGTTTGCTTCTCTTTCATCAAGCGAGCTGCTTCTTCCTTTTCTTGCCTCAGAGACTTAAGTTCTGCTTGGTCCTTGCTCAGCCTTCGAGCAGCCTGCATTACCTTCTGATGTGCCCATTCGGTCCACTCTTGCAATTGAGTTTGTAAATCTCGTGCATGGTATACCAATCTCAGTAGCTTTTCATCCTTTGCATCAGGTACAGCACTGTGGCCAAAGATTTGGTTTGCTGAAAGGTGTGAGAAATCATAACTTTCAGCCCCCTCCTGAATATCAGGGAGCTTTAGATTTGATTCTAGCTCCTCATTTCCCTTACAAGTGAGTGATAAAGAAAGGTCTGTTTTTGTCAGAGGACATGCTGGTGGGCCATTCACGGTCTTTTGGATGCATCCTCCATCAACAGACACTCCAGCACTTGTCAACAAGTTTGGCTTTCCTGTGCTTGCGGAAGTGTATGCCTGTGTAGAACCTCTTGTTGTCATGACACCAGAACTAGAACCAGAATTCCGTTTTCTATCAAAGGCTACACCAGATTTACTGCTTTTGGCTGCTCTTGAAGAAACCTTAGCATCATTCCTTCGGTGTCTATTTTCAGCTTGATCAGATATCGGTCCAAAATGTACTCTTCCGAAATTATTTGAATGGTGTTTTCCAAAGGAGTCCAGCTGCAATGCTTCCAATGCAGATTTTGGATCTGGTGTGGATACATGTGTTGTAAATTTCTTCTTGCCAATAGCTAATGACTCCTTCGGAAGATAAGATGAAGAAATTCTAGAAACAACATCTTCATCTTTTAACATTGCAGAAAAAGGACAGCACGAGGAACTTGCTGTCTCATTGGACAGCCGATCTAAAGAACACAATTTTTCAGTGTTTTGAATAGTGGAAGATGCATTGGCTGACAAGGGAGACTTTGTGGGTGGTAAATTGGGGATTCCACCTGAAACATGCATCACAGATGGTGGAGCACAATCATCATTCAAATGATTTGATTTTGAACAACTGGTTTCGGGCAAGCTCGCAGACTCCTCATCCTTTGATTGTGGAATTGTTGAAACAGAAGAGCCTTCGGAATTATCAGTACCAAAATTGCCCAAGGCATCACCATACATTGCACATGCATGGGCAACATTCATGTCGCAAATAAGCAAGCACCACATAGCATCCCCTCGGCTGAGAAACGGCCTCACTTCCCTCAAGACACAGACCATCTCATAAAAAATATACTTCTCCAACTGTGGCAAGTCTTGAAAGAACTGATCTTTGGAATCCAACTCCTGCCAATTCTTAAGATAAGCAAGTGCATTATCAACAATATTGGACACTGGATCTTTACAAACATAACAACGCCCGCACCTCAACACAGCCTGTTTTGCAACATCTTGGCCATATCCATATGAAGCTATGCTTTTAATTGCACTTTGGAAAACTACGTCGAGATTACTAAGGACCAGCTCCTCGAGCTGAGCCTCAGTAAGTTCGTTCCAATCCGCATCCTGGAATTCATTTTTCTCCAATTCTTCTCGAGACTCCTCCACCTGCAAGAATTCATTATGAACTAAACCTAATCTTGCAGTGGATGCTTCCGAAGCAGATTTAACAAGGTCAATCTGCTGCTGAGCAAAGCCACACAAATTGCAGCAACTGTCTTTATCAATGTGAGGGTCGTTCACATTCCTTCCGTCAAGAATCTCATAATTTGGAACCTCCACCATCGGCGACGAACACTTAGTAGGATTGCTGACATAGTTACCAGCATTGGGATAACAGTCAGTGCAAGAAACAAGGGGGGAATCAACGAGGAATTTCCGCTTGTTCCTACTCCCTCTCTCTTGAACCGAAATAGTTGGTGATAATTGACTGCCTCTAGCAACCATCGCTGCCATTTCTATACTCAAAATCACAAAATCGGATATGCCCTGTTCTTATAGCTCTCAGCAAATCCTCAAATCCACCACCACCCAATTTCTAGTTCTGATGAAAAACACGATTGGTCAATAAAAATTCCGAAAAAAAAGCACAGAGAGAGAGAGAGAGATGACTAATCAGACGTCAAAATCCACAAGAAACAGCATGACCCACGAACAAAATCGAGTATAAATAAAACAAAATAGCAGAAAATTAACAGCACACACTATAATTTTAGTTACGAACACCAACATTAATCAAAATACAGATAAGAAAAGCCTGCAACCAACAAATTATGAAGGATATACAATAATCAAACTCGATGAACAATATACTAAAATTCTACAAGGAAGCGAGGTAGATACTCCAATTCTGACGTAAATCCGACAAAATTAAGATCGACCCATCAATCTTTCTCCAATATTTCCGGCACCCAAATCATCCAAAGAGATGACCGGATAGAAAACAAGAGGAATTACGTCGGATTTCTTCAGATTGTGGTGGAAATTTCTAGTATTTTCCATTAGATTGATTCGTACATACCGGTTTCAAACTCTCTTACAAGCATTCCGATGCCTTGGGACTAGGGGGACGAAAGCTCCCAATGACAAAGATAAGAGAGAGAGAGAGAGAGGAGAGAGAGAGAGAGAGAGGCGCTGCACTCCCCTATGTCATAGTCTCTACTGTGGGCTTTGGGTATCAAATTTTTCATATGTTTTATTATTTATGGAGAAGAAAAATCTCAACCACTCATTAACTATGGTTACATGATTACGCCTTCATGTGCTAACCATAGTTACTAAAAATACTTGACAATAAATGTATTTTGATTTGCGAATCTTGCAGTTGCGTGAATCGATAGAGTAAAGGGTGCACATAGCCTTTTCCCGATGAAGGATAAGCTTGGCTCTTGGTATTTGGTGTTAACTGAAAGGTATTTCCAATTTTTGCATAATGTTCATTCAAGAGGAGTTTTATATATTGATTTTAAGTTGTTTACTTTTTTCCTAAATGACAGGTGTAAACCCGGGTGCACCCCTCGACTCTAGGGAGCCAGTAGCTTTGGCTTACTACTGATAACGCCTACCGGAATTGAACCCTGACTGCCCGTGTGACAGCCAAGGCCCATTCCAACTACGCTAATCCCTCGGGTCGATTTTAAGTTGTTTACATGTTTTATAAGTTAATATGTAGAAATGTTCAAGTTGAACATGCTTGAATACTAGCTTTAGAATTTGTAATGAAATAACCAATTTGTCATCTATTAAATAGCAGGCTCCCCTACTGTATATGACTGAAAATATAGTTTCTTTTGCAGTTCAAACTTTATAAACCATAGAATTTCTTCAATTCTGCATTCTTTTTTAATTTTGACTAGGGTAGAATATTTATTGTAAGTAAGTTTATGTAAATCATAAAGCATATTATTTTTTCACATTTTTTGATTGATTTGAAATGACCTTTTTTTTACTAAAATGAGTAAAAGTCTCTGACATTTGGTCAGCTTGATAAGGTAGTGTTTGTGGTTCTTCTCTTCTTCATATTGTAAAACTATTCTTTTACCCTTTTCTCTTTCAACTTTTGGGAGAGAGAAATTTGTGGAATGTGGTACCACTTGTGAAAGGAAGGGATCTGATTCCTTGTCAAGAATGTTTTCTCTCTCTCTCTCTCTCTCTCTCTCTATATATATATATATATATATATATATATATATATATTCCCAGCTTCCCTTTAAAAAAAAAGTTTAAAGTCTTCACTTACCACAAACAACTTTGCCTACATTATGTAAGGGATGATATCATGCTTGGCACTAAATATGACTCTCCCCCTCCTCTTAAGAGTTGGAATATCGCTAGCAACTTAAAAAAAGAAACACCAATAAGTTTTAAGTCTTCACTCATTACAAACAACTTTGTCTAAGCTATGCAAGGGATGACATCATGCTTGGCACTAAATCGCCTCTCCTCCTCTTCTTTTTAGTCTTTTCTTTAGCCGTTGGATAGACGTGATCAAAGGCATGGAGAACAGTTGGAGCTGTTGATATGACTTAGGTGGTTATTTGAAGAGACTTTGATTTAGCTACCGACCTTTTATTCATATAATTTCAAAGACTGGTCACTTTCAAATTTCCTAATATGGACGTAAATATTTTTTTTTATAGGCAAGCTGGGGTTAGGCAGACCCCACCAGTTACACTCTACATAATACCATTAGGTTTTGAACTTGCAACATCCCAACACATGGTGACGTGCACTAACAGCTCTTACAAAACAAGCCGAGACCCAGTTGGTATTTTCTAACAATTATCAAATAGAGACCTACCGTGACCTGACACTTAACCTCAATTAAGTACTTTTAAATGATGAAATTACCATTCTCTCCTTTCCCACTATAAATAATATTAAGGGCAAACATTCGTTTTAGTAAGGGTAAAATAAAAAGTTTACAAAAAAATTAAATGTTTCCAACCTATTTAACAATTTTGTAAAACCTTGTCATAGATTTGAAATTGTTGAAAAGTTGATAGCATACATGAAATTTCAGGTAAAAGGTGGGTCCAAATCAGGAAATTTCGCTTGTTTTTTAACCTCATATATGGCATGACACAAACGGGGGAGTTGGAGTTGAGCCAAATATCGTGATATTTTTTAGATATCACAATATCCTGTCACCCATATTAAATACAAAATAAAGTAGGTTTTTATATTTTAAGAAAACCCTGACATGTTTAATCTAAAATATCAGGCATTTAAATGATATTCCTGGATAAAGGAGAAAGATAAGGGCCATGAAACTCAAGCCACATTATATGAATATGAGTTCTTACTACTTTATAAGTGAAATCTTGGGGGGGGGGGGGGCAAAATGGTTTTTGTATATTCTTACATTTTAAAAAAAAAATCCTTTACTCTTTCATTTTTAATTCATTTATTTTTGTGGATGTATGTTTGCAAAATAAATTGAATTTTTACAAGAAATTGAACTTTAATCATTATGATTGTGCCATCTCTATATCTTTCATACTGCAAGCGAATCTCGATCTTTCTTGCTACAACCTTATGGCACCTCCCTTCAAGTATTTGTGGTGATTTTCTTTCTCTTAGTCTGTCTAACTGTACCAAATTAGATCATCCTAGAGTTTAGAAATTAATTTCATGACTAATAGGTGTTCCAAAATAAGGCATGACATCTTTTTGAATGATTTTCCATTTAGAGACATGGATTTTGCTGGTTATTCAAAAAGAGTCTCATCTTTTTTGAAAAGATATTTGATGTCCTAACTTTTCAATGAAACTGTCAAATAAGGACCAAAAGTTAATTTGATGGTTAAGATTCATATAAAACATCATTTTTAACCTCTCGTTTGAAAAGGTACTTTTTTGCTTATTTTATTATGCAACATGGGCAGTTTAGTGAGCTTATTATAGACAACCTACAGTTAAACATGATTTATACCTAACTAAGGTTTCTACTTGATAGTTTAAATCAAAAGTTATGTCGTCAAATGTCTTTAAAAAATGAGACCTTTTTGAAATATCAATCAAAAAGTTGGATCTAAGTGAAAATTTTCCATCTTTTTCCTAACAGGTGGCAGGACAACAATGCAAGCTTGAGTTTTTAGGCTATATTATTAACAAGATTCTGATGAAAAAAAGGACTTTTAAAATATATTATACCTAGTCGTGGAAATATACTCGGGGCATCTCGTAACCTATAAATTTATTGTTACCATAGTGACAAAAAGTTTAAAAAGGCAATTTATCGCCATGAATTTTCTCGTGAGATTTTGAAAAATTTTATTTATCTCACGTATTTTGGGGAAAATATCGGCTAACATAAATAAATCAAGTTTTTAAAAAATAAGGCAAAATAAAAATCTTAAAAAATGATATATGTTTAAGGTATTGTTAAAAAAATCAACTTCTAATTAAATAATTCAAAACTTTTAATTTCTAGGCTGGATAGATTTTAGGAAACCTTTCTATTCTCAGCACATTTAAGGCATTTAATTTCCAAGATCAATTTTAGGTGTTCTTCTTAGATGAGAGGGCGGTTGAATAGTATTGTGTGTGTGTGTGTGTGTGTGAGAGAGAGAGAGAGAGAGATGCATTAAAGGACAGTATTCACCCAATGATAACATTGTTAATGAATTTTAACTATCTCTCTGGTTTTCTAAATATCGTGATTAAATCCTAAATATTATGATAAAAATGCGATGTTTAAAATTTCCAAAAATACCGTGATACTTTGAAGTTTAAAATGGCTATATAATGTCTAGCATTTTTTTGTGATATTTCAAAATATTGCCAATATTTGTGACAATGATTGTTACACTCTTAAGGTAGTAGCTACATTCTAAACATTCTAAAGCCAAACTAGTTAGGCTTGCTAGTTTAAAAAACTGATGTTCATAATCACAAGTGTTTCTTTGGACTCACTTTTTGAAGCAATTCACTGTCAATGGAGCAGGCTAACAATGATCTCTCCTTTTATCATTACAAGAAATATGTGGATTAGCAACGACCTTAATCCGTAGTTAATCCGTCGCTAAACAGTTTAGTGATGGATTAGCATCGGCTTAGTGACGGATAACTTCTATCGCAAAATTCTAGTCGTTAATTAGCGATGAAAACTATTTGTTGCAAGTTTCGTTGCTAATTTACGATGAATTAGAGAATGCCATGATTCATCGCAAGGTCATTGTTAATATGCAGAGATTTGGTTTGGCGACGGATTAAAATCCGTCGCTATTGTAGCGACAGAATTAGTGATGAATTAAAATCCATCTAAAAAACATTGGCCGATTCACTTTTGCGATGGATAAATATTCATCCTTAATCCGTCGCTAAATTGGACGCCGATACTAAATAACGACGGATAATATTCGTCGCTAATATGTTGCAAACAATAAAAAAATAATTAAAATAACTGTTTAAAACATAAATATCAAGAAAAAATTCTTGTGATACAATTTATATTTCCTGTACAATTTATATTTTCTATGTATAAAAAATAAAGTACACATAAAAAATACATATAAAAAGCAACTAAAACAATTTAGTGATCCACTATAATCCTCGCCAAGTTCTAATTATTTACAAGTAAACATTTACAAAGATTTTCTTTTGAAACAACAAGAAGGTACAATAAATTCAACACATGAATCTAATCATCCCCAAGATTCTGTGCATCATCTTCTTCATTGTCTCAATCTGCCCCTTCAGCTCCTCTATGCTGATTATCTCTAGCATCCTACAAGAGAAAAGAAATGTTAGTATTGATAAACAAAATATAATGAAATAAATTATATGAAATGCACCTAAGTTAAGGCAATCAAAGTAACATAAGTGAATTACACATAATCTAGCTAGCAATAAAGTGAAGGATATTAACAGAATTCAGATGTGTTCTAAGGCTGACATAAAAAATTCATAATGATTCAATCATGCAAATATGTGTTTTAATCATGCATATACTAGCTTGAAATCTAACGACATGAAACAAATCACATGAAATTTTCATACCTGAGAGGCACCTGCAGACGAAGTTTCCCTGTCCCGAAAAAAGCTGCACAACTTGTTACGGACAACATCAAAAATTGCTTCATGTAAATAGTCACGCATTGTGTCCTTAACAAGCAGGCGGACACCATCCTAAGAATTAGGTAGGTCAGTCGGATGCTTGGAGCTTATGCTGGTGGGAGAACTCTATGAGTCGTGACTAGAGGAGGCAATGACTGGTAAGGTGTTCATATTACTCCCAAACCCGAACACACGACCCTTTTTGGGTTCACCTGTTGCAGTCATCCATGCTGCAGGATCAAAAGATGGACGTTGAGTAGAGTCATCGCCATATCGGTCTACCATATGTTGCCCATATGACTCCTACAAAGTAAAGATTACAGTATGAATTAATAATTAAAATGTTTATGATAACTTATGTATTATAATGTTTATTAGTACAATAAATACCTACTGTTGTCGTTCTCGCCTTCTCTGATACAAACTCTCTCGTGGTCTTACGTTTATGTGTTTCAATAAATACATCCTTGTATGGCACAATGCCTCCTTTTTCTGCTTCCTGTGAAGTTAAATAATAAACAAATTATTTAACATGTACGCAACAATACTTATAAAATTGACAATATATATTGATAAGTTACCATTTTCTTCAGGTGACTCCCAAAAGTCCGAGATCCACCTGTGTGTAGATGGGCATCGGGCATCTTCGCTCGGTTTTGTGCAGCCTTCGTTGAGCGGTTTCAAAATTCATGCCCCACCAACTTGTCGCACATTGCATACTTAACATCTGACCTGATAGTTGGAGGTCCATGGCCCTTCCACTGCAGTAGATCATCTATCCCGCCAGATGCTTTTCTTGCTGCAGTCTTCATATTGTGCAGCATGTCTGCAAATCGACTGACACACCTTCTGCCACACCTTTCTTGCGTCCTTCTCCTCCATCATAGTCGCAAAGCGATTCGAAGCCTACAAATACTTTCAGAAAGTTAGTAGACATGACTATAACAAAAAATTAAATATGAAACACATTAACCATGAGAAACAATTATATACCATGAATGAGGACCACAATCTGTCCAACACTTCCTTCGGGTACTCTTTTCATTGAGCGACCGGTCCTGGTAGATGTTGAACTAATGCCTAATCTCTCGTATTACTTGTGGCTCAAACCTCGCACTGCACATGAATTGGTACACATTAACTATCAATATATAATATTTATAAGATAAGTATAGGATAAATAAAAATAAAATACTTACGGTCAATTATCGATATACACTATTTGAATGAGTCTTCTTGTGTCAGACTGAGAAGACCCTGCATCCAACATTATCTCGTGACTTATATAAACAATTGATGTAGGTGGGTCATGTGCAAGCAAAACATCATATGTAGTTAAATGAGTTAGAAATTCACATAATGCGCATTTAAACTAATCAAGTATACAATTAGTTAAATGATATACCTATCAAAGCAGCCCATGAAGATGAAGGTTGAGACTGGTTACCACTGGGTGATCGACCACTGTAACCTCCACAAACCATATTCTAATAAATAAAAAGCGTCATGCAATACATTTGAATATTGCAATATCTTCAAATCATTCAAATCATTGCAATACATTTCAATACATTCAAACAATTCAAATCATTCACATCAAATATTGCAATACATTCAAATTATTCAAACACATTACAATACATTAAAATCATAACTCTATACGTATCGAAGATACATAATCAAAGAATAAAAAATGCCATGCAATACATTTAAACATTGCAATACCTTCAAATCATTCAAACCATTACAATACATTTCAATACATTCAAATAATTCAAATCATTCACATCAAATATTGTAATACATTCAAATCATTCAAACACGTTACAATACATTCAAATCATAACTCTATATGTATTAAAGATATATAATCAAAGAATAAAAAATGTCATACAATACATTCTTCATCTTCATTGGCCACCCATCCACTTGGTATATCATTTGGATCACATTCTTCCATGAATGTTCCATCGACCAATGGAGATATGACATGCATACCATGTGCGACATCGTGACCATAAGAGAAGTCATACATATCATATGATTGATAGTAATCACTATCTTCAGTTAACTTGTCTTCCTGCAACTGATCATACTCGGGGTATAGTTTGGACTTCACATTGCAAACTGCCCACCATTCATTTCTATCTGACTTCTTTGTACTCGGATATGAAGTATAGTAAACTTGTTGAGCTTGCGAGGCTAATATGAATGGTTCATATGTTCCGAATATTGATTTATGATTCACCTCCACAATGCTTGAGGCTTTGTCGACTCTTGTTGTAGTGGGATCAAACTAATGACACTTGAATAAAGTTACCCTATTATTTATGCCTAAGTAAGTCAACTCCATTATTTCTTCTATAACACCGTAGTAGTCATATTCATTTTCATCGTAACTGCTACCCTTGAGACACACGCCACTATTCATCGTTGACTTGTTTACACTGTAGTCTTTTGTATAGAATCGATAACCATTTACGATGTACTCGTTGTAACATTGCATAACTTTCGTCAAACCATTTTGTAAATCATATATTCCTTGATCTTTAACATCACCATGGCGGACCTAAAAGCATAATACTTACTCGATGTACGGGTCGATTGCTGAGCAATTTAAAAAGATATAGATTTGTGTTGCGTCTTGCTCTCAATCTTCCAAGAGTCTTGACTGGCAACTACCAAAGGCATGCCCAAGTGGTTGAAATATCGACAGTTTGTCAGCTACAATAAATTGTTCTCCATCATCGTTATGAGGTGGACATGTATAACATGTTGGAATGTGAGGTTCAAAGTACATAGATGAGAAATTTGAAATCTCTTCTAAAGTGTATGCATCACAAATAGAGCCCTCTACTCTTGCTTTATTCTGAACCTTTTTTTTTTTTGAGGTCAAACATGCATCTGTCAACAATATACATCTCGGATTACAATAAATTTTTTAATAGCATTAAAGAGAAAAATATAAGAAAACATATACCTTTCAAATGGGTACATCCACCGATATTGCACAGGACCACCAACCCTTAGCTCATATGGCAATTGTATGATCAAATGTTCCATAACATCGAAAAATACTGGCAAAAATATCTTCTCTAGTTGACAAATAGTAGTAAAAACAAAATTCTCAAGATTCTTTACCTCAGATACTACGACTTTTGATGCGCACAATGTTCTAAAAAAACTACTCAACTTGGATAATACCCCCCATATAGGTTTGTCTAACATATCATGGAATGCTAGGGGTATCAACCGTTGCATAAAGACATGACAATCATGGCTCTTCAACTGTAAGACTCACAAATTTTTAGACAATTCCTGAATAAAATTCATGCGGCATTTCCAAGTGAAAATAGTATTTATACTCAAAATGCGAATCGATCGATTCCTGCGAGCCAGATATGCTTAGGATATTTGTATCTTCGCAAATATATGCTCAAACCGTCAGGAAGTCATAACTTCCTACCTGAACAAAATTAAGAGATTTCGATGAGCCAACTTTCTTAGTTACGTCGATACGAAGAGAATGGCGTATTCAGATTTTTTTAGAAAAAAAATCACCGAAAACTTGATATTTTTGTGGGACCCAGAGGAATCTTGGTGGGACCTACAAAAATATTCCTCAAAAAATATCTAAAGAATATTCCACAAAATATTCTACAGTATATTCCATAGGATATTCCTTTTGAAAAAACATATTTTATGGAATATTCCTTTTGAAAAAGGCAAAATGGTAAAAAGGAAAACTTGGGGCGCAAGTTTCATGGGCTATAAATAGAGGTGCCCTCTCTCTCCTTTTATAAGAATCGTCCCCCCGCCCCCTTTCTCTCTCTAGAACCTCCCCTAGTGAGCCTAGCCCACTTGACTTGGCCTGAGCCTACCTGACCTGGTCTGAGCCTGCTTGACTTGGTCCTAGCTCCCGTGACCTGGTCTGAACCCACTTGACCTGATCCAAACCCAGTTGACTTGACTTGAACCTAGTTGGGTTTAAAGTCAAGTCAAAGTCCCTTTTCGTCCTGAATCTTGGTTTAATTTTTTAAACCCAGACCTAGCCTGCTTGGGCTAAGTTTGAACCTACTGAACCCAGTTGACTTGGACCAAACCCAGTTTGGTTCAAACCACTTGGGTTGAGCAGCTTGACCTGCTCTACCTTTTTCTCAACTAGGTCGACCTCATCTGACCTGGTTTGACTGTTCGAAAGGAGGATCAAAGCCTTCAAAGCAGACGAAGCACCTCAGAGCCGTTTCTTTTGCGATTTGAAGTAAGTTCGCTTCGTTGATCCATCTCTCTCAAGTATTTGCTTGTTTGTATATAGCATATACCTTCTGAAGTAGTATCTGACCCGAGTTCTTGGTTGATCCCTTTGGGACACTTCGGTATTCAATCGCTCGCCTCATAACTATCGTCAGATATATATGTTGAATACGCAATATATGCATTCTTAAAAATGGTATCTCGCCCTAGTTTTTGGTTGAGCCCTTCAGGACACTTCGATGTTCACTCACTCGCCTTATAACTATCGTTGGATATCAAACATGTTGTATATCATCTGAAAATGGCCGTCGCATCTTATATCGCCAAGGCTTGTGTAATTTACCATTTGTCGTCGCATTGTATGATGCCAAGGCTCCTTGCTTTCTACAATTTATGATTATGCACTTCCAATTATGCATTTAACTTACATTGTCGCATTGAATGACGAAAGGCTCCTGATTTCTGCAAATATATATGTAGAATATTTCGTTCAGTTACACACCCCGAATAATAAGTATATGTATTTCCTTTACGCCGCCGCCATATAAAGCACAAGTTTCTGCTTATATTACATATATGGCACGTAAATGAGCATTCAAATGGAGATCAAGTCCAAATCGCCGATGCGATTTTCTTGCCGCTCCTCGATCAAGATTTTGCTTGACGAATAAAACCCTTATTGGAAAGGCTTTGCTTTTGCGCAAATTTGCTTTTTCGTAAAGACTAAGTTATTTACGTATGATCTGACTATGGCCCAAGGTTCCAATCAACCTTGATGGATGCGGAGTAAGCACGATAGTGTGCATCTATCTCCGAGTTAAGCGTAGCAATTTCTCTGCCAAAGAGGGGAAATGCTGCTGAAATGGTTAAAAGAAACACACACTTTCTCCATCAAAGAGAGGAAGTGCTGCTAGAATTTCTAAAGAAGCTAGAAATAGCTCATAAAAAATGTAGCTAGTCACTCCGTCATACAGAGGAGTTGCTACCCAGTTCGTTGAACACTTTCTACAATGTAGAAAGGATCGTCACACTCCTACTATTGGAGGAGGAGAGGTGCTGGCGAAATGGTTGGCAGAAGAGCTGCCAAAACTAGTTAAATGACACAACGATGCCCGTTGTTGGAATGATGCCAGAATGACTCATCTCCCTGATACTTGTAAGGGCACCTTACTCGTAAGGGTCGCTGCACCAGAGTAGTGGTTGCACCTTAACTAGGTTATGAGCTCCTTGCGTAAAAATATGTCGAGTGACCGATCCATTGAGATCGAGTCATATGCATGTCCATTGAAAACTGTTATACAACCAGACTCGTAAGGGTCGCAGAGCCAGAGTGTGTTGTTTCCACCCGAAAGAGGTGAGATGCTCATGATGGCCGCAGTGCCAAGAGCAGAGTTAAGCATGCATATGAACAAAACTTAAGGTCGCATATACCCCGCGGTTGATGACCGTGATTGGGGCATACTGAATGGGGTCAGGTACATATCTCTATAGTGTTGAGGTACGGGCTGCCTAAAATGGTATGCAATATATGACCAAGTAATCGTAAGACTGGTAGACCCGTACAGAAATCATGCTCACTGTGGAATGACAAAGATGATATAACCTTGAGTGACACATATTAACTTTGGACTTGATAGAGTCCACGATGGCCTCAGTCACTCATGGGTTTTAAAGTCGTGGTTATCCTTAAGATCTAAGGATTGAACCTAACAACTCAAGTAGATGATGCATCTGAATATGGGCCTAGTAGGGTTCTCCTGGTTGAAATACACCGCCCTACTATGGATAGAGTCAACAGGCCTCTGAGATATCTAAAATTCATGGAATAATCAACCCTCAGAACATTGAGTTGATGGCAGAACAATGCTTTGCCCATGTACCAAGGGTGGAAGAGGTTAAATATTGAAATAATGCATTAGCTCTAGGTTCAATGATGCTTGAATGTATGAGTGGATGGACGTTGTTGAGTCAAGTCCTGCATAACCTTTGTGAATGTATCATGATCGGTATACGACTGGACAAATATCCGTGTTGTATCCACACGATTAAGCGAAGCTCGAGGAGCTGTCCTTAGATATGTGGGATACAGATGTGCCAAGTATAAATACTTGAGCACGACATTCAGCCCGAAAGAGGCTTGAGCTAAGTCATGAAGACTTGAGTGAGAGATTCAAATCACAGTCCTGAAGAGGCTTGCGCTAAGTCTTGAAGACTTGAGCGGATGTTCAACTCATAGCCCTTAGGAGGTTCTTGCGATATACGCTAAGTCAGGGGGACTTGAGCGTCGTTATTGCGAACTGCGACCCTGAGTGGTCAACATATTTATTTGAATTGAATGGATGTATAATGCTTGCTTACCAGACCATTAGTGGTTCTGACCCCATTTAATAGGGATTTCAGATGTTGGATCTACATTGCGATATACGGAACAAGGCGACATCAAGTTTCAGGGTTTTCTAGACAGAGTTGTACTGCTTCCTTTTTATTGAACCTATGCTGCTTTTTCAAGCAGTGATGTTATAATAAACATGCAATTTTCGATAAAATGGAACACTTTGGTGGTCAATGAGTTGCTTGGCCACACACCTGTAATGTGCCTAGAGTTTTCTAAAATTGATGACTCATTATCGTCTGATTCCGCTGTTAAAAGCTTTTTCTAAGTTCCGCTGCAAAGAAAAAAAAAAGAAATTCATGAAAATTTTAACTTAACTTTGTTTTGAGAATCCGGGATATTACATCAACCCATATAATTATCTCTCGTCTATCTTCAAAGCCCAAGCAATGTTAGAGACATATCCATATGGAAATCTCAACTGTCTCAATTATTGACATACTTGCTTTACTTGATCTGGTCTAAGCACGTACCTTGCCTTTGGTTTCAGTACTTTACCATTGTACTCTTTGAGTTCCAAATCTGGTCTTTTACATATTACTTTTAAATCCATACGGGCCTTCGAATTATCCTTCATTTTTTCTTTCATATTCATTACTGTATTGAACACATTATCAAACACATTTTTCCCCACATGCATCACATCCAAATTATGTTATATCAATAAGGTCAACCAATATGGTAGTTTCCAAAATATAGATTTCTTTGTCTAATTGTGATCCTTCCCAAATCTAAGGAAGGGCATCGAGCTACGGGCATCTGTCAGTCCATATAAAAAGTATCACAATCTTCTTAAAATCTCTATGCTAGACAATCTTGTGGGTGAACCTTCCATTTCAATTGCGCCTACTCGAAACACATTTCTTTGTTGTCAGAACGAATGGTTGCTAGGTAGAAATCAACGGTGACAATCAAACCAGCACGACTTCCTTCCATGCGTCAATTTAAAAGATTTTGTATCCTCTATGCAGTACGGACATGCCAACCTCCTATGTGTGCTCCAACCAGATAACATACCATATGTAGGGAAGTCATTGATTGTCCATAGAATTGTTACGACAATGAAGTCGTACATGATATTTCAAGTACAAGGTTTTGATGATAAGCAAGTGAATCAACCGCATTTCAGCTAAGGCAATGAAGAAATATGACAAGCATTGAAGAACTCGATGCAGAATCTTTGAAGACTTATGTGTAAATATAAAATTTTGTTTAATGTCTTAGATTCTTGTAAGAGTTTTACTTAGAGTGCATATTTCGGTTGCATTTCACCTAAAAAGTCTTTAGAAAAACTTTTCTAAAAGAACCCTTTATGAAAATCTTTTTAGAAAACTCTTTTCTTAAATTTTCATGTTTATTAGTCAACCAATAGACTCACCAATTGACTAATCCTTTCGCGCCAAATTTTTTAAACAAAATGTCATTTTTGTCAAATTAGTCGACCGAAGGTTTTATCAGTCGACCGAACAAAATGTCTGTTTTCTGGAAATTTAGCAGCAGTCGACTAATGATTTTATCAGTCGACCGAACGAAACATGTATTTTCAGAAAAGTTTAGCAGCAGTCGACTGAAAGGTTTTTCAGTCTACTGATGATATTATCAGTCAACTAATTTTTTCTCTAGTCGACTAAGTTTTAAAACTTTAGATTTTTCAAACAGTTCGATAAACAGATCAGTCGACCGACGATAACTGTCAGTCTACTAATAGCTAATTATCAGTCAACTAACTACTATTCCAGTCGACTAATTTTACCATTTTTCCTGAAACTTTAAAAAGGCGTGTCTTTTCATTTTTCAAACATTTTGATCGTTTAAAATGGACTGTTTTGACACCCTTTCATACCCTCAACGTATGAAATGTTTCAACTATAAATATGAGTGCATTTTACACTCAAAAGCACTGCAATTCAATCAATTTGAATCAATTACTCTTTGCTTTTCACTCATATTCATTTTCTCACTCACGTGATATTTTTCACTTCAGTTTTTCACTCAAATTCCTTTGAGAGACAATGAATTCGTGAGTAGAGTATTTCAACAATCTCAAAAGCCAATTGCATCTCATTTACATTCATAAGAAGGGCTCGTAGGTTGTTTGTAAGTTGTTACTTATTTTTCTGTAAAAGGAAAGAACTCCTTGGTTTAAAGGAGTTGTTTGCTTTCAGTAGGTGTGTTACTGAAAGTGGGACCGGATTTGGTCTATATGATCTTGTAGTTACACAAGGTTGATAGTGGAAATCTCAAGCTGGTTTTGCTTGATGACTGGATGTAGGTCGAGAAAGACCGAACCATGATAAATTATTGTGTTCTTTATGTGATTGCTTTGCGAATTGCAAAATCCATCAAAATTCCGCAGACGATATTTAAAAGCACTATTCACCCCCCTCTAGTGCTCGTTGCCTCGATCCTACTACACTTTTATTTGGTATTAGAGCCGGTTTGCTATTATTTTGATTTGATCATCATCTAGCATGACAACTACAATATCTCAGCACAAAGAAGGATGCTCATCTGTTCTTCCTCCTATCTTCGACGGAACAAACTATGGATACTGAAAAGTGAGAATGACAATATTTTTACAATCCATGGATCTCGAAATTTGGAGAGTTGTTTCAGAAAAATATCAAATGCCATCAACTGATTTTAGTCAATGAACCGATGAAGAAAAGAAGACTGCTTCACTTAATGCCAAGGCTATGAATGCATTGCATTGTGCCATTGACAAGGTAGAGTTCAATCGCATCTCTCAATGCTCTACAACAAATGAAATCTGGCATACTCTTCTCGTGACTCATGAAGGTACGTCAAAGGTAAAGGAATCTAAAATCGCTTCTTTAGTTCATAAATTTGAATTGTTTAAAATGAAGCAAAATGAATCTATATCGGACATGGTAACAAGAATGACCGATATCACTAACACTCTGAAATCCCTTGGAAAAGAATATTCACAAGTGGATTTAGTCAGCAAAATTCTAAGGTGTTTAACTCCTGAATGGGAGAGAAAAACCACTGCTATTGATGAAGCAAATGATTTAAACACTCTCACTTTTGAAGATTTGGTTGATAACTTAATGGCATATGAAGTCCAACTTCAAGATAGACAAGAAGAAGAACCCAAGAAGAAATCTCTTGATTTTAAGGCTACTTCTGACTCTGAAAATTCAGAAGAAGAAGAAGATGAAGATGAAGATGAAGATGAAGATATTGCCCTTATCACAAGGCAATTCAAAAGATTCATCAAAAAGGAAAGATTTCAAAGAAAGGTAAAGAAAGTGGATTCTTCCAATCCTAATGAAGTCAAGTGCTTTAACTGCAAAAAGGCAGGACACATCAAGAAAGATTGTCCTTTTCTCAAAATCAAGCCCAAGGACCAATTCAAGAAGAAAAAGGCATTTCAAGCATGTTGGGATGATAGTGACTCCTCTTCCGATGAAGAATCAAATGAAGAAGTCGCCAACATGTGCTTTATAGCATAAGAATACTCGGTAAGTCAATTTGAGTATGATGATTTATTAGAAGCATTTAATGATTTATATGCTAAATTTAAGAGTCTTACTTCTAAAAACAAAGAGTTAAAAACTGAAAATTCAACTCTTGACTCTCAAAACAAAGTGTTACTTCAAGAGATAGAAGATCTCAAGAAGGAAAACTCTTGTCAAGCATTTGAGATAAAAGAAATTGAAATTAGAACTAATCTTTTACAAAAAGAAATAACTAGTCTAAAAAAAAATCAAATGATCTTCTTTCTATAGTGACCAAATTCACAAATGGTCAAGAGAATCTAGAAAGACTTCTTGGTTCTCAAAGATGCTCGGTTAATAAAACCGGATTGGGATATAGCTTCTTTGATACTCAAAATAGACCAAACTATGTGGTGAAGAATCAAAAACAATATTCTCAACCATTTGTTCAAAGAACTAAATTTTCTAGTTATAATAGAAATGCATCTAATCATAGAACTTGTAATGCTTATAAGAGACATGATTACTCTAGAAATGCTAAATCTTGTTATAGAAAAAATACTTTTTATCAAAAGAAACCAAAATCCAAATGGACATGGGTTCCTAAGACTAACTCTCATAGACCCGAAAATAGAAATGGGTCAAATGCTTTGTCTTTTAATTTTGTTGTAGGTACACAAAATAAGAAGCAAATGGATATTGGACAACAGTTGTTCCAAACATATGACTAGAAGGCCGGAGTTATTTTTCACCCTCCAAAATAAGGATAGAGGAACCGTCACCTTTGGTGACAATAACAAGAGAAAAGTAATAGGTATTGGTAATCCAAAATTTCCCTTGATAGAAAATGTTCTTTTAGTAGATGGTTTAATGCATAATTTATTATCAATTAGCCAATTATGTGATAAAGGTTTTCTTGTTTCTTTTGAACATGATTTATGCTTAATTTCTGATTTTCAATCTAAAAATATCATTTTTAAAGGTAAAAGAAGGAACAATGTGTATGAACTTTATCTAGATGAGTTACCCACTTTTAATGAAAAATGTCTTATTGTTTCAAATGAAATTCAATGGTTATGGCACAACAGACTTGGACATGTTAATTTTAAAATTATTTCCAAGTTATCCAAAAATGATCTTGTTAGAGGCCTACCTAGAATACCATATAAGAAGGATCACTTATGTGATGCTTGCCAAACAACAACAACAACAACAACAACTACGCCTTCATCCCAAAACAATTGGGGTCAGCGATATGAACCAAAAAAGAAATTCATTTTGGGTCTTCCACATGAATCCTTTTCCTCCAATCATTTCTATCCAACGCCATGTCCTCGGTGAGGTTCAAAGCATTCATATCCTTTCCTATCATCTCCATCCAAGTCTTCCTAGGCCTACCCCGACCTCTTTTAACTAATATATTTTCCCATTTCTCCAACCTTCTAACTGGAGCATCATTAGGCCTTCGCCGAATATGTCCAAACCACCGTAAACGATTCTCTCGCATCTTATTTTCAATGGGTGCAACACCTACCTTCTTACGTATCTCTTCGTTCCGAATCTTATCTTTTATTGTATTTCCACACATCCATCTAAGCATCCGCATCTCAGCTACACTCATTTTTTGAATATGATGTCTCTTGGCAGCCCAACATTCCGTACCATATAGTAAAGCGGGTCTAATAGTCGTCCTATAAAACTTTCCCTTCAACCGCAATGGCATTCTACGATCGCACAGCACTCCAGTAGCACTTTTCCATTTCATCCACCCAACCTTTATCCTATGATTTACATCTCCATCAATTTCTCCATACTTTTGAATGATGGATCCCAAATATTTGAAATAATCATTCACCGGTATATCTTGCTCACCAAGCTTCACTACACTCCCATCACTACTTCGTTGCTTACTAAACCGACATTCCATATATTCAGTCTTACTCTTACTCAACTTAAAACCTCTAGCTTCCAATGTCTGTCTCCATAATTCTAACTTAGCATTAACCCCAGCTCTAGACTCATCAATCAAAACAATATCATCAGCAAACAACATACACCATGGTACATTTTCTTGAATTGATCTCGTAAGCTCATCCATCACTATCGCAAATAGGAAAGGGCTTAAAGCAGATCCTTGATGTAACCCAACCGTTATCGGAAAATTGGTTGTCACCCCTCCACAAGTGCGGACATTGGTTACAACTCCTTCATACATATCTTTAATTATACTAATGTACTTGAGAGAAACACCTTTCTTCATCATTGTCCACCAGAGAACGTCCCTAGGTACTCTATCGTATGCCTTCTCTAAATCAATAAAAACCATATGCAAATCTTTGTTCCTCTCTCTATATCTTTCAATAAGTTGTCTAAGAAGATGTATAGCTTCCATAGTTGATCTTCCAGGCATAAAACCAAATTGATTCTCCGATATCATGACAACCTTCCTCAACCTAGACTCAATCACCCTCTCCCAAAGTTTCATAGTATGACTCATGAGTTTTATACCACGATAGTTTGTGCAATCTTGTATATCACCCTTATTCTTATATAAAGGCACCAAAGTACTCTTCATCCACTCATTAGGCATCTTATTTGTTCGCCAAATCAAGTTAAAAAGATTTGTCAACCATTCTAAACCTTTCTCTCCCAAGCATTTCCAAGCCTTGATAGGTATACCATCTGGGCCAACTGCCCTTCTTGATTTCATTTTCTTCAAAGCCTCTGCAATTTCTTTCTTTTGAATCTTGCGCATGAAGTCACGATTTATCTCATGAAAAGGAATGGAGAAGTCTCCAAGATCTTGAGCATGACTATCATTAAATAGCTTATCAAAATAATCTTTCCATCTCTCCTTAATCTCCTCATCTTTGACTAAAACCCTTTGCGTTTCATCTTTGATACATCTAACCATACCCAAATCCTTCGATTTCCTATCTCTCATCTTTGCAAGCCTATAAATATCCTTCTCGCCTTCTTTGGTATCCAACTTGTCATAAACCTCCTTATATACCTTAGCCCTCGCGTTTCGAACAACTTTTTTAGCTTCCTTCTTTGCTATCATATACTTCTCCAAATTCTCATTATCACGACTCTTACTTAGATTTCTATAACACTCTCTTTTAACCTTAATAGCTAATTTGACATCCTCGTTCCACCATGATGTATCCTTACCTAGTGGTGCACCGCCTTTAGACTCACCCAATACCTCCTTAGCTACTTTTCTCATACCACCCGCTATCTTATTCCACATTGATTCTGAATCCTCATCGAGACACCAATCAACTTCCTTAACTACCTGCTCTACAAACATTCCTTGTTTAGCTCCTTTCAGTGCCCACCACTTAATTCTAGGATCTATCCTATGTCTATCCCTTTTGCGGCATTGTCTAATTCTAAGATCTAAAATTAAGACTCTATGTTGTGTAGCTACACTTTCTCCTGGTATAACCTTACAATCGATGCAACAACCCCTATCTCTCTTTCTAAGTAGGAAAAAATCTATCTGACTCGTATTAACCCCACTTTTAAATGTTACTAGGTGAGACTCCCTCTTCCTAAACCAAGTGTTTGCTAAGATCATATCATAGAACAAACAAAAATCTAAAATCCTTTCTCCACTTTCATTTCTTTCTCCTATACCATAGCCTCCATGGATATTCTCAAATCCATCCCTACTAATGCCTACATGTCCATTAAGGTCACCGCCGATGAAAAGCTTTTCTCCATAAGATGTCTCTTGTACTACTCCATCTAAATCTTCCCAAAATTGATGCTTAATGGAATCATCTAAACCTACTTGAGGTGCATAAACACTAATAATATTAATAATATCCGTACCTAATACTAATTTAATAAGTAAAATTCTGTCACCCTTCCTACGGACCTCAACTACATTATCTATAAACTGACGACTCATAGCAATCCCTACTCCATTCCTATTCCAATTTATTCCTGTATACCAAATCTTATATCCCCAAGGTTCTATCACTTTAGCTTTCTCACCTACCCATTTGGTCTCTTGAAGACATAAAATATCAATCTTTCTCCTACACATAACATCTACTAACTCTACCAACTTACCAGTTAAAGACCCTATGTTCCAAGTGGCTAACCTAATTTTATGGTCTTGGACTAACTTCTTTACCCCCACCCGTCCAACAAAGTGAGGGAACCCTTGCCTATTTGACACCACACCCGGGCGCCGATGTGACGCGTCGCTTCTGGGCGACGACCTAGCAACCCTTGCACATTTATCACTGCCTCCGGGCCTAGAGAGTACAACGCGTCGCTCAGTAGGGAACGTCCCAACGAAATTCTCATATTGGTTCATTTTCATAGGATATGACAAAGTTTTTATGATGGCTGTCACAGGCCTACCGCAACCCTCCTCCTTTATCCGGGCTTGGGACCGGCAGTGTATAACTACACAGGCGGAGTTTTATGTGATGCTTGCCAAATGGGTAAAAAATCAAGAGTTCTTTTAAAGCAAAAAATATAGTTTCAACAAAACGTCCTCTTGAACTTTTACATTTAGATCTATTTGAACCATCTAGAATTCAAAGTTTGAATGGTAGCAAGTATGCTTTTGTTATAGTAGATGATTATTCTCGATTTACATGGGTAATTTTTCTAAAAAGCAAAAATGATGCTTTTCCTGAATTTTCCAAACTTTGTAGAAGAATTACAAATGAAAAATCTACATCTATTATTAAAATTCGTATTCATCATGGTGGTGAATTTGAAAATGAATCTTTTCTAAAGTATTGTGATTTACATGGTATATCTTACAACTTTGATTTTCCTAGAGCGGCTCTACAAAATGGAGTTGTTGAAAGAAATAATAAAACTTTGCAAGAATATGCTAGAACCATGCTTCAAGATAAAAAATTACCAAAATACTTTTGGGCTGAAGCAATAAATATAACATGTTATGTTTTAAACCGTGTTCTTATTCGACCAATCTTACATAAAACATGTTTTGAATTGTATTATGATCATATACCAAAGATTTCATATTTCAAAATTTTTGTAGTAAATGCTTCTTGTTAAATACCAAAGATAATCTTGATAAGTTTGATTCAAAATCAGATGAATCAATATATCTTGGATATTCTTCTAGAAGTAAAGCTTATCGTGTTTTTAATAAAAGAACATCTTGCTTTGAAGAATCTTTACATGTTGCATTTGATGAGAATTGTGAGCAGGTTATACCTCTAAGCGAAGGAGAAGAAGTAATACTTCAAGAAGAACCTTTGATAGAGAGTACTTCTCAAGAAAATGTTCCTCTTCAACCGGTTTGGAAAGAAGTTCCCAATCATCCACATGAACAAGTTATTGGAGAAATAAAGAGTGGTGTCCAAACTAGAAGGCAATTGCAATATATTGCAAATATTGCTTTCATATCTAAAATAGAACCAAAGAATATCAATGAGGCTTGTGATGATGAATTTTGGCTTTTGGCCATGTCTGAAGAACTTAACCAGTTTACTAAGAATGATGTATGGGATCTAGTTGATAGACCAAAGGATCATACAATAATTGAAACAAGATGGGTCTTCGAAATAAGCTGGACGAAAACGGTGAAGTCATTCGAAACAAAGCAAGACTAGTACCATAAGGGTATAATCAAGAAGAAGGCATAGATTTTGATGAAACCTATGCACCAGTGGCTCGATTGAAGTCAATTCGAATGATGCTTGCTTTTGCTAGTTACATGAACTTTAAGTTATATCAAATTAATGTTAAGAGTGCATTCTTAAATGGACACATCAATGAAGAAGTTTATGTAGAGCAACCTCCAGGCTTTGAAAATGAGAAATATCCAGAAAAAGTCTGTTAGAAGGAAAAGAAATTCGAGTCGGAACTCGAATTCTTGAAAAAAACTAGATTAATTAGAAGGAAAGGAAATTCGAGTCGGAACTCGAATCCCAAAGGAAAACTAAATCAATGGGGCTACTGAATTTTAAAATTAACCAGTGTAAACACCGGATTTTGAAAATGTGCCAATACAAGCATTATTTTTTGAAAAATTACCAGTACGAATACCGGGTTTTGGAAGATTACCAGTACGAGCGCTGGATTTTGGAAGATTACCAGTACGAGCACTGGATTTTGAAAGATTACCAGTACGAGCACTGGATTTTTAAAGGATACCAGTACGAGCACTGGACTTTAAAAGGCTATCAGTACGAGCGCTGGATTTTGGAAAATTGCCAGTACGAGCACTGGATGTTGAAAGATTACCAGCACGAGCACTGGTTTTTGAAAGATTACCAGTACGAGCACTGGATTTTAAATGGTTACCAGTACGAGAACTGGATGTTGAAAGTTTACCAGCACGAGCACTGGGTTTTAAAAAAAATTGACAATGACTCGGATGACTTGCCGGGGTCTCAGGATTTTATCCCTTATCCTAAATGGGAATTTTAATGCAAATTGATGCAGACGAATGCAGATGAATGCGAATGAATGCATGCAAATGCAAATGAATGTAAATGGGTGCACATGCGTGCAAAATGAGAGATTTGTTTGATCCTGCCTGCATACATCGAAATCAAGAAGAAATCCTATGAGTACAACTATTTCTCTTGATAAAGATGAAAATGGTAAAAATGTAGATACTAAGCTCTACAGAGGTATGATCGGATCTCTATTATACTTAACTATTAGTTGACCTGATATTATGTTTAGCGTTTGTATGTGTGCTAGATTTCAAGCTAATCCAAAGGAATCTCATTTAACTGCAGTAAAACAAATTCTTCGTTATTTGAAAGATACTTCAAATTTTGGTTTGTTTTACCCAAAATCATCTTCCTTTGATTTAGTTTCATATAGTGATGCAAATTTTGTAGGAAGTAAATCTGATCGCAAGAGTACTAGCGGAACTTGTCATTTCTTAGAAAATTCCTTAGTCTCTTGGTTTAGTAAAAAGCAAAATTCAGTGTCACTCTCAACAACTGAAGCAGAATATATAGCGGCTACTTTAGCATGTTCACAAGTACTATGGATGAAACAAACCTTAAAAGATTTTGGTTTGAATTACTCCACAACAACTATTTATTGTGATAACACTAGTGCTATAAATCTTTCGAAAAATCCTGTTCAGCACTCAAGAACTAAGCATATTGAAGTTAGACATCATTTCTTAAGAGGTCATGTGTTAAAATGAGATATTTCATTAAATTTTATTTCCACTAATGAACAACATGCCAATATCTTCACTAAACCACTTAAAAATGAAGATTTTATGAGAATTAGGAGAGAACTAGGCATTTGCTTATTTTTGGATTTATAAAATGCTGATTTTTGAACAAAATCTCAAAATCGCACCATATTAGTTGACCGATAAATTTCTAGTCGACTGATGCTTTAAAAATTTTACGGAATGAGTCGCACCTTATTAGTCGACCGATAAAAATCTAGTCGACTGATATTTTTAATTTTTTTTAAAGGACCCGATACCCCTTGGTTTTTAACGCATCGTTTCATTTTTATGCACCTTTTCGTTTTTCTTAAACGAAACCCTTTAAAAAACGAAACCCTCTCTCTCTCTCTCTTCTCTCTCTTCTCTCTCTTCCGAAAAACCCTCGGAGTGCCGTTCGAACCTCTCCTTGCCAGAATCTTCTGGCCGTGACAGAGAGTCTCTTGATTTTTTGCCAGAATCCTCTTACCGTGACCGGTGCTTCTTCAGTCCTCACCGGAATCCCCTTGTGGCAGCCTCCTCTCACCTGCCGTCATCCACCGCGGACTCCTCCTCGTCTCTTCCCTCTTGCCTAAAATATGCGGAAAATCGACATCCCTTTTCAATGGGTTGTTACTGTTGATTATTTTGGCCACTACCAACGAATTTGAAGGCACATCATTCACTTTGCACAAAGTGTTTCTGTTGCATGACGACGTATATCTTCCTCCACCGAACGTCATTTGTAAGCCAACATCAACACCATCTTCAACTGTTCTTCTCAACGACTGTGTTGATCAATCATTCTCTACAACTGAAATTTTTTTTGGGTGAATCTGTTTCAACCATGCCTCGTGAGAAGACTGCATTCGCACAAGGTTCTCCTTCAACTACACCTCCAGCAAGACATGGATTTTCTCTCAAATTACTCTGAAATTCTCTTTTATATGATACTTTTGGATCGATTTATGCACTTCCTATTTTACCAGGCCGAAATGTCCTCTTTCACCTGTTTTCTCGTTACAAAATCAAAGAATTATTTCCAGGTATTTCACATCTTTTTTATGTCGGAGCAGACCCCCTTCATTATCCTTTTCTGATCCACTTGTTTTACACAAATTTACAAATTGATCATGAAACTGAAATTCTTTTCTCTCTTGTTCGCGATGTTGAAATTGAGTTTGATTCTAAACTGCTTGGACAAATTCTAGGTATTCCACCTTCAGACACTCTTTTCAATACTATTGAACTTAATAATGAAAGAATTTTTAAACAAATTCTTCTTTCCGGTGCACCTCATTGCCCTCCTTTAAAAAAAACCAATCTTTAAACTCGTGCACGCATTGCTGGACAAATTCTTGCCCACAATGTTCTACCTAAAACTGAATCTTTTGATTACTATTCCACAGATCTATCTACGGCTCTTTATGTCTTATTTGGAAATATTTCTGTAATTTGGGCCAATGTGTATTTTACTAATTTGTGGAAACAAAAACCTTTTCTTTCGTATGGATGTCTTCTTATTCGTATTTTCAGATATTTCAAAGTACCCTTAACCAATGAAAAATATATTGAACAAAAGGAGTTCTTTGATCAAACTATTTTTAAACGTATGAAAATCAAATATTTGCCAACTTTAAACTGGTATATTGATCAAACTGAACCATAAATTTCTGAACCCTCACCATCTTCTGTGACACCTTCATCTCAAGCAAAATGAAAGAAATTTTCTACTAGTCAAGACAATGATGAAGTTTTGCAGCGACTGAAAGCTTTGAAGCTGCATCAACACACTTTTCGTGAAGATGTGACTCAACAACTTTCTTCAATTCAGAAAGATATTACTGCAATTAAGGAGTTGCTCAACTCACTATTCTGATCTTTGTTTTCTATCTTTACTGAACTTTGATACTTTATGGGTTGTAATATTTTGAACTTGAATTTACATTTTGCTTATGTTATGACTGCCCTTACTCTTTTTGGGATTATGACAAAGGGGGAGAAAAAGATAGAACTTGGTGTCTCTTGGTAGACACATGATGGAAATTGTAGGAGAAAAAAGACGGAAATTACATGAAAAATTGCATAAAGATAGAACTTGCATGAGAAATTAAGAGAAAAAGATAGAAATTGCATATTGCATTATGACATGGAAATTACATCATGTGAAAGCATTGAAAATTGCATTTATGAAAAAGTTTTAAAAATGCATGAAGTAACAATGGAAATGCAAACCAATCAATATGTGATATATGTGCTTTGAATGTACTAACTTTTAATGTTTTACAGCATATTGATAGGGGGAGTAAAATCTCCATCTATGCATCTAAATGCTTCATCTTTGATTAGTTTGTCATCATAAAAAAGGGGGAGATTGTTACGATAATGAAGTCGTACATCATATTTCAAGTACAAGGTTTTGATGATAAGCAAGTGAATCAACCGCTGCAATGGTTAGAGAAGGCTTGCTACGCCAAATGAAGAAGGCTTGCTACACAAAACAGAGAAGGCTGCCTTGTTGCTGCTGGATGTCTCTTGGAGGAAGTATCACTGGTAGAGGTAAGGCTACTGCTGTGGAAATACTACGGCCAGAGGAGGTGACAGTGATGAAGGCTGGAGGTGTTCTTGGAAGAGGTGACGCCGGTTGGAGGTGCTGCTTCAAGGCTGCAGCTATGGTGGTAGAGTCACCTTGGTGTCTGCACCAACTTGAGGGTGCTGCAGTGGCTGGGAGATGCTGCCAAGGAGGTGGTTGTCTTGGAGATTGAGGTGGAGCTGTGGAAGGTGCCCAGCTGATGCTGTGGAAGGTGGCTGCGATGGAGGCCCAACTGCTGCTGTGGAAGGTGGCTGTGATGGAGGCCCAGTTGATGCACGTAGGTGAGGGAGAACTGTGTAATGGGGATGAAGAGCTTAAGGTAGAGAGGGAGAGAGAGAGAGAAAGAGAGAGAAAGAGAGAGAGAGGCGTGAGTTGCTTGAAGAAAAAGGGCCAGTCGTAAGTGGCTTTTCTTCATTTTCTTAACTTAGGGAAGATCACATCTTTCCCTAAATTTTAGCTTTAATTAGGGAAGGAAAGCCCTTACGTCAATGGTTGGGCAAGAAAGAAAGGAAGGGAGGAAGGAAGGAAAGAAGGAGGGGGCTGGAAAAGAAGCTTACGTAAGTGGAGAGAGGGGAAAGAAAAAGGAGGAAAGAAAGAAAGAAAGAAAGAAAGAAAGAAAAAGGAAGAAGAAAGAAAGAAAAGAAAGAGGGAAAGAAAAGAAATAAAAAAAAAAGAAACTAGAAAAAAGAAAGGAAGTGGGCTGGAATGAGGGCTAGGGTGGTTGACCCCCTTGTGGGTCCCACCTTAGGAAAAATAAAATAAAAAAAATAAAATAAAACAAACAAAAAAATAAAGAAAAAGATAATTTTTTTCTTTTCTTATAAATTAAAACAATAAAATTCAAATGGATGGGACATCTCAGAGCGGATCCAAATTCCACTTTTGAAATTCATTTTGATGATTAAAGGGGTAAAATAGTCTTTTCAAAAATTTCCAGACAAAACGAGTTATTTTTGGCAGTTTTTGAAACGAGCTCAGATTTTGAAGTTTAATACCTCGTTGCGAAGCAAATCCAATGTAGAATTTAAAAATTCAATTTTGGAAGAAATCTAGATTGTTTTTCTTGAGAAAATATTTCCAAACGAATGAGTTATTTTTGGCAGTTTTTGAAATGAGCTCGGATTTTGAAGTTCAATACCCCGTTGCGAAGCAAATCCAGTGTAGAATTCAAAAATTTGAGTTTGAAATAAATCCATATTATTTTTCTTGAGAAAATATTTCCAAATTTAGACTCCTGGGGGTAAAAATGTCAATTTTGGAAACCCAGGGTTTGAAATTGATTTCTGAAAGCTTTTAAAACTCGATCTAGATTGAAATTTATAAAACTGGAGTTCTGGACTTCGAAAATGAAATGAAATGTGATGAAATGTTATGAAATGCTGAGAAATTATATGAAATGGTGAGAAATGCCATGAAATGCTATGTGAAATGCTAACCTTGATTAAAGAATTTTGGATGTCAGACCCCGATTGACACTTGTATCAGTTTAAAAAGCATTAAAATTGATAAAATTTGCAAAATAGCTCAAGAAATGATTTTCGGGACTCTACTGGGTCAGAGTGACACTGAAAATTGGGGTTCGAGCTAGATTGAACTGAGATGAGCTAGATTGAGCTGGGTTTTAGAGTTTCAGAACTCAAATGAACTGACCAGGCACTGACTCAACTGACCTTTCCGACTGAATTTTCAAGAAAAGCTGCCATTTTTAGAGAAAGGGTACGGAATGGTCACTGGGGTGAAGTGAATTATGAACTTGAGCTGACTTTGAGCTAAAAAAAAAGGTCAATAATACTGACATGAACTAAAATTGAAGCTCAAACACTAGCTCAATTGGCTGAACTCAGCTCAATTTCAGCTGAAAGAGCTGAAATGGACTAAAATGGGCTCCTGGACACTTGGAAATGATTTTGAACTAAAACTGGAGTGCTTGAACTTCTGGTGAGCTCAAGTTAGACTGTGGGAGTATGACTGACTCAGAGACAATTGGCTTGAATTTGAGCAAGAAATGAGCTCATTTCTGAAGAAATGATCCCATTTTGGCAGGAATGATCAGAAATGAAAATGACTTTCTATCTGTGAGCTCAAATGAATTTGAAATGACTGATATTCTAAATGTTTTGAACTAACCAATGAGCTTAGTTGACTCTGACTTACTGGGGTTCGGGATGACCTAGGGGTAAAATGGTAATTTTCCTAATAAAAATGGGTAAAATGGTAATTTTCTGAAACTAACTCAGGGTTTGACTCCTACACTGACCTAACAGGGTTGGCACAGCACGAGGAGGGTTATTTGAGAATGGATGTGGAAAATTTGGGGTGTTTACACACACTTCCCTGCGATCCCCACTGTCCCGCCATAGACAGTTCCCGCTCAGGATAAGGGTTAAACCTGAACTTTTTGCAAAAGGTCTGTTATTGCCAAAAGCTATTTTCAGTCTCAGCAATAAGGCGCTCAAGAACAATCCTTTTTAAGCTTTAGGGACCCCCATTTTCATCCTTTTGTAAACCCCTCTTGGACTTGTTGTGCGAAGTCTAGAGGTCCCATCACAGTTTTTCTCGCTCCTCGAGAATCCTGTATCCATTTAGGCTAAGGATTAAACCTGTTACCTCGCTCCTCGAGGTATCACCCAAACCTTCTGTGAGAGGTCGTCTGTTTTTAAAAGCTGATTTAGTCTCAGCAATGAGGCGCCCAAGATCATCCATTTTCCAAGCTTTAGGGAATCCCTTGCTTTTCTCTTCTCGCAAAACCCCTTTCGGATTTGTTCGTCCAAATTCTGAAGGTCCCATCATGGTTTCTTCATTCAAAGATTTCGTATGGTTGCCCCTTTCAGGTTAAGGGTTAAGCCTGAACCTCGCCTCGCGAGGTATCCTTCCATTCAGGTTATGGTTAAACCTGAGTCTCATTTCGACTAGATATCCTTTCTAGTCCCACCACGGTTTCTTCATTTGAAGACTTCGTGTGATTCCCCCCTACTCAGGTCAAGGGCTAAACCTGAATCTCGCTTTAGCGATGCATTTTATTATCCCATCACGGTTTCCTCATCCAAGGATTCTGTATGGTTATCCCCTTTCAGGTTAAGGGTGAAGCATGAACCTCGTTCCATGAGGTACCTTCCGTTCAGGTTTGGGTTAAACCTAAGCCTCGTTTCGACAAGGCAATCCTCCCATGTCCCATCATGGTTGTTCCCCACAAAGAAATCCATGCTCTGTACATCCATCCAGGAAAGGATCATACTTGAATTTCATCTCACAAGGTGTTTTCTCTCAAAATGTCCCATCGAGCTCTGCTTATATTCCTTTCCCCATCCAAATCTCCTCGATCTATCTTCGTCCCATACAGGTTAAGGGCTAAACCTGAGTCATTCCAACAGGTTGATCTTGTCTCACCCATGAGACTTGATCAAAACTCTTATCCTTCATCATTTCGGGATCTTTGCCCAAAGTCCCATCACGATTTCCTCACTTCTATTATTCAGTCATATCATTGTCGAGGATTTTGTTCCCCCAGAACCATTCAGGATAAGGTTTTAAGCCTGAAAAGCCATGTTTTCGAAGTAATTCTTCCACACCCAGTTCAGGTTTGCTAACTGGGGCATTTTTCAAAATTTGGAGTGTTTCTTTGCCACTAAGCTCGGCTTTCAACCGGCTTAGTAGCAAAGAGGGGCATCTGTAAACACCTCAAAATTTTCAAAATTTTGTAAATATTCCATTTTTGCCCTTTGACCCCATTTTCGGGGTCATTGAGTCAGTTTTAAATCTAAAATGCCAGTTTATTTCTCAGGTTTTACTGAAATTAAATCATTTTATACATCTGACCCAATTTCGGATCCGAATCCATTGTCAAGATCCAAATCTGAGCTTCGTTATCCAATTTTTAAATCAAATTCTCAAAATTTCCAAAATAACTTTTTGAAAAGCTCAGACAGTTAGTCCGGTATCCATTTGGATCCATCGAATTGTATTTCTCAATTTGAGGTTTAAAACTTGAATATTTTCTCAAAACTTGGGTCCAAACCCATTTTCTGAAGAAATTTCCCCAAAATAGCCTTGAAAACCTTCTTTTGTAAATATTTCTCAAAAATACAAAAAAAAAATTATTAGTTTAAATCCTTGTCTTCTCATAAATTTTAGGATTTTATTCCAAAAATATCAAATATATATATATATATATAATGAAGAAAAGAACAAAAAAATAATAAAAATATAGAAAGGAAACAAAATCGGATTTTGAAAAACTCTTTTTGAAAACTCTTTTAACTAAAACCAGTTTTCTGCAAAAAACTTTTGAAAAAGAACCGGCCTTTTGAAAATCTTTAAAACGGGAGGGTTTTAACGAAAAAAATGTGTTTTCTTTAGGGTTACGAAGGCTCTCTCATGCCTTCTCCACCGCCCATCCACCCTCACCAACTCTTAAACCCTTGATCCTCAACGATCTCGGAAAGCTTCCATGGTCACCACCCCTCTTCCGGAAGGATCTCCCCAACGGCCTCGCAGGCCTTCCCCCATCATCAGCCCTTCGATCACGTTGATTTGCCCCAGTCCGTCGATGCCAAACCACCATTCCTCTTCCAAACCCTTCCAACCCTTTTTTAAAATGGGCGTAGGATGATCGAGAGAGAGGAGACTATTCAGATCATCGACCTTCTTTGAGTAACACAGCATATGCAGTCTTGAGCTTTGCACATCAACCATCGAGTTTTTCCCATCGGCTCTGGTCCTCATTGTGGGTCTGTTTCCTTCGGTTTCCTCCCCGAGCCTACTTCCCCTTTCCGAAACTCCTGCAAGTAAGCATCTCTTTCTCCTCGATAGCCAAGGATTTCCATCGCAAAAGGGAAGAGCTCCATTCGGCCAACACCTTGGCAGCATCTTGCAGCCAGTATCAACGATCAATCGGAGATTCCCATAGCAGTGTGAAGAAAGACTTCCCCCTTCCTCGTTTACTCCTCTTCATCTTCTTCGTATTCTCCCGGTTTTTCCCCTAAACCACTGAAGGAAACCGATCGTCCTATGCCCAGACTACGGGTTGCAGTGTTTCGATATCAAAGCATAATTCTGTCTTTGCTCACTTCTGCTCCCCAACGAAGACCTTAAAAAGGAGTCCGTATGATGATGAGTATTTAGCTATCCTGAGACCTTGTGCACCTTACTGGTAAATCACTTATGCATGGTGTTGAATGCCTGTGCTTTCTTCCTCTTCTGTTTTTTTTTCTTTCTTTTTATATATATATATATATATATATATATATATATATGTGGCCCTTTACATGAATCTTTCCACTTCAGTCATTCATGCAATTACGTCTATTTTGACATATGTTGCTTCAAGCCTCATTATACTAGTTTATTATAAATGATATTTGAAGGTAGATGCATCACGCAGGAATATGGTCAGATTTTCATTGGTGATTAGCCGGTTAGTGACTCAAAATCAACCTAAACCGGTGATGAGCTCAGATAGCTCAAAATGGCAGTCATTAGCATTTTGGATCAGTAATGAATATAGAGTTCCAACGATATCATATAATTTTAAGTGATCTGTTGGTGAAGGCTACGATTCTCATGATGGTCTTCTCTAATTTTTTTTTTCGGTTTTAGCCTTCAGGTGGGAATTTGCAGATGGATCATTCGGACCTGGGGAAATGAGGTCACTCCATGATGAATCACTGGAGTCCGGCGAGTTGATTCCATTTGGCAGCCAATTATGACCCATCAGTATCGGTCTTTGGTTCCAGACTGCTGAGGCAACTCAAAAGGGATGAAATACCTCGGTTAGAGCTGATGCACTGGATGTGAATTCTGATAAATTTAGGCTTGTTGGGTATTTCCTATGATGCCGGAGGTAAGCTTATAAGTGATAGCCTCAGCAAGCCGTTTTTATGTAGAGATTGGGACATGAAAAATCTGTTATGGCTGTAGAAGTTGTTAATTTGATGCTCCATTTCCCCAACAGTAATACATTCACCTTCAGCCACTGTATTTAGCATTCACATTTCCACATCCTTACACTTGTTGAAAGCTTGTGGCTGCTATATTTTATCAAATTTATGTAAGTTCAGTGGCATGTGGGTCTGGCACCTCACTAAAATCTATAAATTCAACTCACTGACCTCGATTACCTGGTTAGTCTCCTGGAAAGATGCACATCTACTGTTTGGGGATGAGTGTATTCAATACTTCAGATGTCGCTTATTAGCTTTCTCTAGGTCTCATGAAAAATCACAAAAGTCTAGCTCTGGATGTTCTATTATGTCAAATGATTTTTTTAATCAGTGTCACTTGCTTTAAGCCATAAGTCTGATGGCATATCACGCAAGGTAATGTTTGCTCTGCTGCTACAATCACCTTAAAAGGTACCAAGCCTCTGCATAACATATGTTCCTGTAACGGTTATGCACAATCACCATCTGCTGAAACCTTCACACTGCCTTCTTCATCACTGACCATTGTAAACCTCCTCGGTCAATCGGTTTGTTAAAATCAAAGCGGACGTGTATAGTTCAAGTGATAGGATTGAAACAGGATGACAAGCTGTTGCTTTTACTTTCGCGAGGTTTGTGTATAATCTGCGGTAGGACACCTCCATTTCACTCCATAATGCATATAAACCACAGTTACCAATCATGTTTATTGGCTGTAGCCCACTTTCACCTTCCCCTTTACAACACTCTCACGCACTTGTCCCTTGATGTAAATCATACCCCTTGCAACTCTACCACTTGTTTTGGTCTCCCTCAGCCAATTCTTGTACCTCTTTCATACGCACCTCACAGCATAACACTTCCTTCCCAGCCATATCACAACACCTCTTTCAGCACATCACACGCTCTTTTACCAACCATTACTTCCTATCAATACACTTCTACACATTTGCCACCAGCATCCATCACAGCTGCATGTTCACCTGCATGCTCACCCTCATCCACCACTAATGCCCAGGCATCTTCTCTAATACTTGCACATTTGTTACTTTTACACATTTGCTGAATCACTATGCATATGCATAGTATATCATTCACCATACAGTAAACAAACTGTGTAAATGCTCATTTTATCATTCATTCAAGGCAAAATTCAGAATGTCTTTTCATATATAGGTTCTCATTGATTCTAGATGTTCTGTATATATATATATATATATATATATATATATATATATATATGTATATAGACATATATATATATATATATGTCTATATACATATATGTATACATACATATATATATATATACCCATATATATATACACATATACGTATATATATATATATATATCATTTTTCATCTTTCCATCATATATATCTTGGCGTATGAGCATTTTACCATTGACCTCCATGTGATATGAACAATTTTTCCTCTATTTTCATTAACCCAGTTGTTTTGCAGGAAATATGTGGAAAAGGTCATTATTTGGAGTTGTGAATTTGATTTCATGTATCATAATAGCTAGATATAATGAGAATTTATATTCCTTGCATTAGATTAGAATGTATGAGCATCCCATAAATCATGTGTTTCATCTCATTTTTTTTTTCAAAATTTCACGAATGGTGAAACACGAATGGCACATGCACCATTTCGTAAGCGGTAATTAATCCTAAGTTGATGATTTACATCAATGGCCATAGTCATGTAAACAAAACTTAGTATTTTTATCTTTTATAAAATAACACTGGATCCACACTGGATCCTTTCCAAAATTTATCATATTTTCCTAAATGTTTTTTCTCTTTTATCAGAGCTTAGTCTAAAATTGATTCAATACATATATCAATGACCATAGTCAGGATATATTGAGAATTAATTTCACTCTCAACTCTATAAAAGCACCTGAATGTATTTTATTCTTCACTTGAATTTAAATGTGGTTGTTATATAATACATTCAATGACCATAGTCAGGGATGTATTATATCTTCAATCTCATTTTTTGATTCATTTAAAGAATGAAATATGATTTTCAAAATCCAATTTCAAAACTATTCAGTTTCATTCATCATTTAAGATAGAATTGCATCATATTTTCAAAATCTTTTTCAAAAACTCAAGTGATTTTTGAACCTCTTTTTCTTCAAATTTTCTATTTCAAATTCCGATTCTATCTCAAATTTCAAATTCCAATTTGACTTTGAAATTCTAAGATCATCTTATATTCAAGCATCAAATTTCCAACTCCATTCAAAATTCAATTTCAAAGTTCAATTTAACTTTGAAGTTTCTGATTCATCTTCAAAACCAAGTTTATCTTCCTATCTTCAAATTCAAAAATCAAAGTTTGAGATTGATTTTGAATCTCAAAAGCTTGACCTTTCCTAAATTTTAAATTCAATCTGGGTTTTTCAAAAACCCAGATCCATCTTCAAAGTCCCATTTGGACTTTCAAAATCAAAATCCAAAGTTAGATCTTAATCCCAATTTGGATCCAGATTTCCAAGTACAATCTCCACTTTTGGATCTCAGGCTTCAGATCCACAATCCATTTAGGATCTAGAATTCAACGTCCACTTTGGGTCTCAGATTTCAGATCCAATTCCATTTTAGGATCCAGAATCCAATTCCACTATTTGGATCTCAGACTTCAGATCCAAAATCCATCTTAGGGTCCAGAGTCCAACTTTATCTTGGATCTTGGATTTCAGATCCTAAACCATTTTAAGATCCAAAATTCATCTTAGGATTCAGAGTTTAATCCCATCTTGGATTCCAGATCTGGGATCAAATTCCCTTTAGGATTCAGAAAACCAAATCCATCTTGGATCTTAGACTCCAAATCTAAAATCAAATTTAGGATCCAGACTTCAGATCCAATTTCATCTCAGATCTTAGACTTCTGATCCAATTCAATTTATGATTCAGAATTCAAACTTCATCTCGGATCTTAGACTTCGAATCTATCCCATTTAGAATTCCAGAACCCGGGTCCAACCCTATCTCGGATCTCAAATCTTAAATCCAGTTCCATCTCAGATATTAGTTTTTTATTTCAAATCTAATTCCATCTCCTATTCTCAAAGCCAATTTCAAAATTATTTCTCAAGTCTAAATTCAAGTTCCTATTCTGATATCAAATTCAAAATCGATCCTTGAAAATCGATTCTAATTCAAAGTCCATTTCTGACTTTGAAACTTCATTTCCTTTTCACTCATCTTCCAACCATTCTTTTCAAATTCAAAAGATTTATTTCCCAACTCCGATTTTTTCAAAAACTTAAAACTTCTCTAGTTCTAAGTTAGATTTTACCCTTCAGAAACCATTTCTTCACTTTATCATCAAGTTTATCTCGGAACACTTGGAGATTTCCGAAAACCATTTTGAAAAGAGCATACATCCTTGTATTGCACAAGCATGATTCTTTGTGCATTTAGACTTAGGATAAATTCTTAGATAACATTTAGGCAAAGTAAAAATGCATAAATTCGATCCTTGGTTCGATTACCCCTGGTAAAGGCGTCAGGAACGGTCGAACCTCGTACCGACGAGCGAATCCCGTCTCTCCATTTTCCCGCAAATATTTCAAAACGGAGGTGAGTAATTTTCTAAATATTTTTTCAAATCAAGGTCAAGTGAGACCCCGCAAAAGAGTTTCTCTCTCCTCTTCTCTCTTCTTTTATTTTTTCTTCTCTCTTCTTTTCTGTCTTTTATTGTTTTTCCTTCAAAAAGGAAGAAAATAGGGATTAGAAAGGAAAAGAGAAGGAAGAGAGAGAAACCACAAGAGAGGAAATTTTTTTGCGATGATCACAAATGCCTTATCATTTTTTATATGTTTTCCTCCTCTGGAGGTCGGCATTAGCATCTGTTTTTTATTGATTTTGTTTGTATTTAATTGATAGCTTTAAAAATCATGTATATTCTTACTTTCATTCTAATGTTTGAGCATTTTTTATTCAATAAAGCATATTCCAGATTTTCTCTTTCAACCTCCATATTGGTTTTAATGTGTCGGTTCACTCTTTGGCATTGGATTTTAGTTTTTACAATTATTTTTTATCCCTTCCGATTATGTTCTGCATCTATATCTATTGTACAACATATCTATTTTTTATCCCTTTCGATGTTCAGATATAATACTGTTGGTAGTTTTTTTTTTAGATTTTTAACTTATCTCTGGATTTACATCTGTTTTGGTGAACGTTTTTCATTGATCTATTTGAGATTCTGTGATTTGGGATTGCTACAGGTTAGTAATCGGATCATCCTTGTTTGACTCCTTAGCATTAAGGTTCTCCTTCTACTTCTTTAGATCACACTGCGAAATTAGAATAGGCTGTCATGAATCCAACATTTGTACTGGAGTTCACGTGAAGTCATCATCTAATCTCTTTACCTGCTTCTCCCCTCTGTGTTCGATTCGATTACATGCTTCAAGTAGTTAGAATTATTCAGATAGAATTCTCTGTATTTTATCTATGTTACAGGCTTTGGGCTAAATGAACAATACAATGTTTATCTTCTTAAAATCCTGGTAAGTGCTTATATCTGAATTAACTCTCTGCTATATCCTATGTATAATGACATCCGAAATCTATGTTGCTCTAATCCATTTGCTTGTTTATCTCCATTATTGACTGTCTATGTCACGATGAAATTGTTGAGACTTGATTGTTGGCAGTATTCAAGTCAACATGCAAACTATACTGTAAAATGTCATGTACTTTCTCATTTTCATACTTGCCTGTATTAACTTGATCGTCATTGTGAAAGATTTTGGTTCAATGGTCAGAAATCGTATTTGCCTTGAAAATATACGAATCCAGATAATGATTTTGGGAGATACCCGCTTGGTCACTATAAAGTCTTGTTGCGACTGGCTGGTGAAGCATGCGATTTGATGAGTCAAGATCAGAGGCTCAGTAGGCCCAAAACCAAGCTTCCTGATCTATCAAAATGTATGGGATTTGCTAAGTAAAAAAAAAATCAGATGCTTTGCTGATTTAAGGATAATCTTCTGAATTATTGCATGCCTCTAGCCAGCACAAAATGACAGCAAGAGATATCACCACCTTATGAACAGACTCTCTGTTCAATTGCCCTGGTTGATGATTGTGGTCTTGACCACTGAAGTGGATCCTAGGCCATTGTCAAGATTTAGCTTTAATTCTGGGATCAGTTAGAACCTTGTATTTTCAAACATGAAGTGGATGTTATTTGCCAAAGATTCTGATCATATTTTGCAAAACAAATTGGTCCACCTTCGGATCCATGGTAAGATCTCTTGTCATCATGTTCTGATGTCTTTTCTTTGAAGGCTATTGGCTTTTGTTTTGCTTTCTTGTATTAATATGCAGATTGAATAGTTATTATATACAAGTTGTTGTGTCTGTTTCTGTGTAACTGAGCATTCATACTTTTAAACCAAGACCCTTGCTACAACCTCACCTACATAGCTTCATATTGCTGCACCTGTTATCATTTGTCAACTTCCAGTACTGTGTTTCAGCGTATCCCATTTTATTTCTTCCACTTTGTTTTGTTATTGTGCTACTCATCCCGTGCATGTTCTGTACCTGGGAGCTTTAGTAGTGTTGGTACAATGTCTTTGTTATGCACATTTTCCTTCTCTATCTAGCATTGGTTATCAGTTACAACAATCTCTCCCTCCCCTGCGTCAATCACTCAACCATCTCTAGCTGAAGTAAGATTTCAGTATCTCAGCAATGTGGATCAGATTCCAATCAGCATCATATGCTTGAACCATGGTGGGCAAGAGATTTTTTTTGTAAATACAGAATATGGTACAGGTGTGCCTATCATAAGGCGTGATTCTACCTCTTGAGGATGGTGAATGATCATTCCCCAAGGAAATGCGCTTGCAGATACTCACCAGTGATACAGATTTTATCTGTATCTGCCATGAAATTAATTCTGGATCTCTGGAATTATCATTTCCTATGTATAGTTCATACTAGTGAGTTCAATCAATTAATCTACATCTTCGGTAAGTGGTTTGATTGTTACATTGGTCATTGTTTATTCTTTGTATCAAATCTCTCTGTTTGAATTTAGATACATCCTCACATTGGATTGTTTTTCATAGGGAGCTGAAGTCGGGTGTCCTGTGGGCTCATAACCAGAGCTTCTGATTATGATAGAAACCTGAGGTCTGTCGGATTGAAATTAGCCTTCTTCATTACCCTATGCAATGTTAAAGTCAAAGGGTACCATAGATCTAGAGAGACCGGCAGGTAAGTATAAGAAACCTCGATCATATCTTGCTAGATTAGGTCTTAAATGGAATTATGGTTTCTACACCATTGCCACTTCAAGCAGGAACCCAATCAGAGCATCGTCAAAACCACTTACTGCTCATTCTGATTATCAATGTTATTCCAGTGACTGCAATTTATGTAGTATATAATCTCCATCTTCATTTTTGATTGATTTACCATCGAAGCCATATCAGTAATTCTGTAGATCTGTTTGGAATGTTCAGGTGGTGTCATTTGATCTTGTTTATTACAATTCTTTTATAAATGATTTCTGTAACATGGGTTGTACCTTAGAGACTCGGGAATTACATAGTGGAAGATATGCACAACAACCACTACAGATGTGACTCCAATAGCTGACATTTTCCTTACAGGGAGATGCTGGTTGTGGCTATAGATGCTCTCAAAGGTTCATCATTCACATCTCTTATTGGATACTGTGAAAAGCTCTCTAAAATGATCCTTGTTTATATGTTCATGGCTGAGGGTCCACTCATGAAATGGCATGACTCTCCCACCATTTTCTTGAAAGCATAGGCTTCTGTTTTTATGTTTTCGCAAAAAGATTTGCTGCTGAAACTTTTCAAGATTTGTATGCCCAAGTGACGGTCACTGCTACAAGAGGCTAGGATATGATGACCCACATACAACATTTAGAGTGTTAAAACAAAACAAAATCACCTGACTCGGGGTGATCTGCCTGGGTTTACAACAGATTCTTATAAGTATTGTCGTGGTCCGCCTCATTTATTTTTGCTTGACAAGTTTGATGTTGCTGGAGCTGGAGCTGGTGCCTGTTTAAAGAAATATTCAGAATTTGTCATTCTTTAAGATGGTTCAGGCCCAGATAAGTGATATTCTCTAATCATGTTGCTAACTCTATGCAAAATGCTCCAACGAATGATGATTAATTCCCTACTTTGGATGCAATGCTATCATCATCATTTTATATTTTTCTTTCTCTCAAGTTCTGTAATATATTTTCATTTGATGGGTAATTCATGTTAACATTTGTTTTCTATATTTGCAGCAACAGTTCCCTACTTTGGATGCAATGCTATCATCATCATTTTATGTCTCTTTCTCTCAAGTTCTGTAATATATTCTCATTTGATGGGATTAATTTCCTACTTTTGATGCAATGCTAGCACGGATATGAAAGATGATTCTGAATTCCATACTAACAGCCAGTCTAATAACATTCCTCACATTCAATCATCATTGCAAGTCTTGTTGGTGCCATGATGGGAACAGATAAAATTCTATTGTGCTCTCTTTCAAACGCTAAAGCCTACATATGGAAATTCAAGTGCTACGGTAGCAGAATGGATATATTCCTTCCTTTGATGGTAAGCTATTCCCCCTTTTTTTCTAGTCTGTTGAGTTTCTGTGTCCTGGTATGTCTACATATAGTTTTCTATTGAGCAGGTTGATGCTAGAATTTATCTGTGGAGATGAAACACAAGGATAGTCATCTCAGATGTTGATGGAACAATCACTAAGTAAGTTCTTATGTGCAATCATTTAGTGGTGACATCTTCTTGTTGGTGGCAGTGATGTTTGTAACTGCAGCTGTGAGGGATACATAAACTTCAATTCCTGCATTGCTTTTTATTCTGAGAATTTAGGTTGTCTATTGTTTTCTTAGATAGTTAATTCAAATGCCAAGATATCAACAGAAAGCTACTAGTAAAGGCATACCTTTTAATAAAAAACATACTTATGAGAACAATAAGGAAGATGTTTTGTAAGATATATGTTACTCTAATTTTAAAGTTATTTTGGATACATTTGACCTGTTTATATTGCATATATGTAGAAGTTCTGGCGATTTCTTGCTTGTAATATTAATCATTATCAACAACATTTTTTAAGGGTATTTTCGTCAGTGACAAAGCTCCATGCTAATCTATCAAGTTTTGTTTTTGGCTAGCTGTGACTGTGGGACTGCAACTGTGAACCGTGGGGTTGTGAATGTTTTTATTGCAAGTATGAGCAGCAAGGAGAAAATTACATAAGTGGGTTTAAGTTGCAGTGGGGTGTTAAAAGTGTGAATTGTGTCCTTATTAGGTGAGGCTATCGACAAGAGTCTTCTTAACCATCTATTGAGGATGTTTACAACATTAGGAATCTACACTGAGAGCTTTGAGAAACCATTTCTTGAGGGGACTTCAAAGTTTTATGCCGCTGAAAGTGTAAAATATATGCAGCAGTCAGGTGTTCCAGATTACCTGAAGCATGTGGAGACAAAAGTAGGAGTTCAGTGGAACATCTGTAAACACCCCAAATTTTCACCCTCATCCAGTACTTACATTTCACTGCAGGTCATTGCATGTATCTGACATATCATTTCATTGCATTGCATGTCATTGCATCTCATTATCGAGATCCAGCACTCTTGTTTTCAAAATATTTAATCCAGATTCAAGTTTTAAAACTTTTCTTTCAAAATCAATTTTAAAACATGGGTTTTTAATCGACATTTTGTCATTTGTCAACCCTCAGGACCTTATATTTTGAAATATTTTCTTAGAAAACAATCTGGATTCATTTTAAACTCAATTTTCAACTAATTTTAATTCTCAGAAGAGACCCATTTAAATAGTGTCGCTTCTGTATTCCTTCATTTATCAAATTTCTCAAAAAATTTAGAGTTTTAGTTGGATCAGAACTCTGTATTTTCATCTGTTTTTATCCTTTTAAAGTATTTTCAAAACTCCATTTTGATTTTAAACGAGTTATGGTCATATCCCTTGTCCATTTCTTCCATTTTTGCCAAAATCTTAGAGTCCTAGTTGGATCAGGACTCTTTTTCCAGAGTCCAGTCAGATCAGAACTCTACTTTTTATTACCTCTTCTACCTGTTTTTGAAGAAAACCTTTCAAAATCTTCTATTTTGGCCAAAATCCCAGAGTTATAGTTGGATTAAGACTCTTTTTTAAAAATCCTAGTCAGATTAGGACTCTTCTTTAGAGTTTCAGTCGGATTAGGACTCTGTATTTTGTCACTATTTTTACCTGTTTTTAACCAAATCTTTCAAAATGAGTCAAAACTCAGAGTTTCAGTCAAAACAGGACTCTGTTCAGAGAGTCCTAGTTGGATCAGGACTCTGATCCTGATTTCAATTTTTAGAGAATCTTTCAAAAATCTTTTTATCTATCAAAACTATTACACTTTTATCAAAGAATTTCAAAATTCTAGGATTTTATTCTAGAGTCCTGATAGAATCAGGACCCTGCTTCAAAGTTCTGATCAAATCAGGACTCTATCCAAAGTTTGTTTTCTCACTCCATTTTCACTGATTTTCAAAATTTTTGTTTAAATTTCATCATTTGCTTATCAGAAAAACCAAAAATTCTTAGAGTTCTGATCGAATTAGGACTCTTTCTCAAAGTCCTAATCAGATCAGGACTCTAAACCAAAACTTCAATTTTATCTTGTTTTTAACTGTTTTTCAAAATTCTCTTATTTAGTTTCTCAGAAAATCCAAAAATCTGAGAGTCCTAGTTTAATTAGGACTCTGTCCCAGAGTCTCAGTTGAATCAGAACTTTGTTTTATTTCAATATTTGTTATTGTTTTCACAAGTTCTTTGTTTGTTTTTCAGAAAATACCAAAAAAAAATCTAGAGTTTCAGTTCGATCAGGACTCTGTCCCAGAGTCCTAGTCGAGTCAAGAGTCTGTTTTGAAGTCTGTTTTTACTTTCATTTTTGTTCCTTTCTATTTGGTTTCAAAAATTAGGTCATTTTGTAGAGTCCAGTTAATCCAGGACTCTATTTCAGAGTTCTGATCGAGTTAGGAGTCTAACCCTGACTGTATTTTCTAACTCGTTTTACCATTTGGGGTGCCACATTTGGGGGTCTTTAGGGTTAATTAGGAGTTTAATTAGAGGTCAATTAGGGTTAATTAGGTTAGGGGTATATAGGTAACTCTACCCAAAAATCGCCCCCCTTTCGAAGTCCAAATTTTTCAAAACTCTTAATTTTTAAACCTAAAAATTTTTCTATAAATAATCTCTATAAGGGGGTCGACCTCCCTATATCTCTATCCTCTTGGATTCTTGGAGCCTCTTTCTCCTCTCCAGCCCTTCCTTCATTGCTGCAACCTCAAGGTAATAATTTCTTAATTTTTTTTAGTTTTATTTAATGCTTTTTCATATTTTAACATGGATTTAGCCATTTGTGCCTTCTATTGCTTGGATTAAACCATGGATTCAACCTCAAGAACCTCAAGAACGGTCCAAGAAGGTAATCTAACCCTGTTTTACTGTTTTTTCAGGGATTTTAATCCGTTAGAATTGATTATTGCATTGATTTTCATGTTCTTAACCATGAAAACATGAGATTTACTCGTTAAATGGGTTAAATCCATGATTTCAAAGGTAAATATTAATTCCAGCCATGGATTCTCTGTGTTTTATTTATTTTTTTACTTATTCATGTTTATTACATGTGTTCCAGCATAGAAATTAATTTTCTTTTACTGTTTGGATATTATTTTATTTGTTCTCATTGATTAATGCATGTTTTATTAAGTTTTATTAAATTTCTGTGTGTTTTAAGCTTAGATCAATAAAGAGCATGTTATTTCGTATTGAAGTACTCACTGTAAATTTCTGATTTTTTTATATGTGATACAGGGATATGTCAGTGAACTACTGTAAAAAAATCAGATGTTTTGAGATTCGGAAACCCTGTTAAAAAAATAAAAGATTAAACCGTAATTTTCAATTATTTAGAATCGTTGTTGAAATTCATAGGTAACTTTCAATTGTGTTATTTCTCTCATCCGATATCTGATTCAAGATCCGTAAAGTGAAGTGGCTTCATATTGATGTGAACTATTTACTGTAAAATTTTGATAATTTTTTGCTTCTGTTTAGTATTTTTACTCTGTCAGAGAATCAGATTTAAAATTTAAAACTCGTTAGGGTTTACCAAACCCTAATCTGACTTGTGTTGATCATAGATCTCAAACCGTAGATCCGATTCAAGATCTGTAAAAAAGGAAGTTCATTATTTTTATGTATAATATTCACTTATGAAATTTCAGAATTTTTTTATTAAGTTTGATATTTATTTCTGTATTTTAAATCAGAAGTAACTGTTTTAACCAATTTTATATTCATTAAATTTTAGTCTGGATTGCCGGAAGGGTTTCTTCCTCATCAAAGATGATTTTTTCAATATATAAAAGGGACATTCTTTATTTTTATGTCTAGTTTATCTGTATAAAATTTTAGAATTTTCTATGGTGCTTTGACCCATGATTCGGGTCTAACACTAAAACTGGTCTGTGACCATGGGTAAAAATAGCTTATTTTAGAGTTTTAATGCAATTTTCGAGTTGGAATAATTATAAAAATATATTTTTACAATTCCAATCTGATTTTAGGGTTATAATAAGTGCAGGTGTCAATTTTTCTGAATTTTGGAATCCATTTGATGCTTGAATGGATCAAATTACAAAATAGGGTACCTGCATGATCTAGAAACACTGAAAAAATTATGATTTTCATGATATTTTTTTTTTCGTGTATAAGTTCATTTTTTTAGGGTTTGTTCATGTTTAGAATCATATTAGGATGTTTCATGATTAATTTTGTGCTTATTTGACTTCATTTAAACCCTAAACCCAAAGTTTTTACCAAAATTTATTTCAGAAAACCCTGATTTCAAGGTCATAGTCTTGCTATCAGAGGCATTTTGGTCATTTGACCTCAATTTCGAAATTCTAAAACCTAGTTTTCATATTTTTAATCATACCATATCATTTTTTGTTCAATTTATCCTTATTTGAATTTTAAAACTTGCATTTTACAAAATATCTTTCTGAAAACCCTGGTTTCAAGGCCATAGTCTTGCTATCAGGGGTATTTTGGTCATTTTGACCCCAATTTCGAATTTTCAAATCTCATCTTCATTATTTATTTAGTTTTATTTTATATTTCATTAAGTTTATATCAAGAAATCATGGGAAAAGGCTTATATCTAGCAAAATCCAGGAATTTCCAGATATTGCTGGATAAACCTAGAAAAGCCAACATATCTTCACTAATCCATTTTTCTAGTTTTACAGGGACATTGAAGACTTTATTTTCCTGTATTTAAATTCAATTAGTGATGTAAATTGTAATTAAATTTGGAATAAGAATTTCAATTTCTGCTTAGATTAGGATTTACATTACATATAGTTTTAAACTTTGATATATAACTGCTATGTATGCCAATTCATGCACATTCTTTATAAATTCACTATGGTCAACCCAAATGGAACGTGCACTAGCTCTTATGGAGTTGACAAACTCAGTGAAATTCATATTTATGGCCATAGTCAGAATACGAATGAGACTCAGATTTGTGATCTTCATATTAGCCACATTCAACCTACACTCTTAGGCTAACTTCAAAATGCACTACATTTCTCAAAAATACAAAAGGATTTTCTTAATTCCTCAAAAATAAAGTCTTTCAAATCAATATTCATTCATTTCATTCATTTGCAAATCCCAATTCTAATTCCAAGAAATCGATTTTCTCAAAATTTTATCAGTTTTATATATAAATCGATTTTCTCAAAAACATTGAGTTTTCAAAGGATATTTCAAGTGTTTCTCAAGTTCAAAATTCGATTTTCTAAGTTATATTTTCAATTTCAAAGTTTGAATTCAAAGAAATCAAGTTTTTCTAAAGTGATTTCAACTTTCTCAGAAACATTCTCTCAATCATAATTCACGATTTTCAAAGGACATCTTTTCTAAGAATTTTCCAAGTATTTCAAATCTCAGAAGAAAATATCATGTTTTCAAATCTGCATTTTTCTGAAAATTCATAGCACATGTCTGATTCTTTGTGCATTTAGGAAATATAACACGATTTAGACAAGTTGAGCAAAGCTAAGCACACTCTTGATCCTTGGTTCAATTACCCCTGGTAAAGGCGCCAGAAACGGTTGAACCTCGTACCGACAAGTGAGTCCCATTCTTCGGAATTATCCTGCATTTTAAAATGGAGGCGAGTTATTTTCAAAATCTTTTTCAAAGGTCAGTTTGACTTGCAAAAGCAAAAATTTTGCGATGATAACAACATCCACTAGCCTGCTCCTGCTTGGAAAAGAGAAAATTCTCTTCTGATTCCAAATTCAAATTTCAAATTCGAAGTCCAGTTTAACTTCAAAATTCATTTGTATATACAAAATTCAAAATTCTAATTCTAGTCAAATTTCAAAGTTCAAATCAACTTTGAAATTTCAAAATTCATTTTCAAGATTCAAATTCGAATTAAAATTAAACATCTCAAATCCAATTTTTCAAAGTTCAATTTTGACTTTGAAATTCTAAATTCAATTCAAAAACCAAATTCAAAATTCAGATCAACATCTCAAAGTCTAAATTTCAAAGTTCAATCTAACTTTGAAAATCTCTGATTCATCTTCTGATCTCAAAAACTCATGTTTTAAAATCAAGATCATCCTTTATTTCTCATTAAGTCTTGATTCTCAAAATTCAAACCAAAGTTTTGAGTTTGACTCTGAATCTCAAAATTCGATTATTCTTCAAAGTATTAAATTCAATCTGGGTTTTCAAAACCCAGACCCATCTTCAAAAGTCCCATTTGGGCTTTCTGGTTAGAATCCAATTCCACTGTAGGTCCAGATTTCCAAATCTACTCTTCATTTTGGATCTCAAACTTCGGATCCAATTCCATTTAGGATCCTAGAATTCAACTTCATTTCAGATCTCATATTCTGAATCCAATTAGGATCCTAGAATTCAACTTCATTTTGGATCTCAGACCTCAGATCCAATCCCATTTAAGATTCTAGATCAAGAATTCAACTTCATCTTGGATCTCAGACTTCGGATCCAATTCCATTTAGGATTCCAGATCCCAGAATTAAACTTCATTTTAGATCTCAGACTTCGGATCCAATTCCATGTAGGATTCCAGATTTCAAAACCTATTCCATTTTCAAATCATGTCAGGCCTTCTTAAACCAATTCTATCTTTCAAACTCAATTTGGATTTCTCGAGTCCCATTCTAATTTCAAACTTCGAATCTGGAATTCAATTCCATTTCAAATTTTATTTCCTCTCCTAAAATCCAGGTTCAAAAGTCTAAATTCAAAGTCCATTTCTGACTTTGAAACTTCATTTTCCTTTTCTTTTATCTCAGCTTCAAATCATTCCTTTCAAAGTCCAGATTTATTTTCCCAAACTTTGATTATTTCAAAGACTTTGAACTTCAAAATATCTTTTATGATCTATCTCAAGTTCTAAGTTAGATTCAACTATTTAGAAATTATTTCTTCATCACATTTACTTCAGAAAATCTCTGATTTCCAAAAGTATTTTCTCAAAAAACATACATTTTTGTATTTTTTGCATTGCACAAGCATGATTCTTTGTGCATTTAGACTTAGAATAAATTCTTAGACAATATTTTAGAGAGGTAAAAGGCATAAATTCGATCCTTGGTTTGATTACCCTTGGTAAAGGCACCAGGAACGATCGAACCTCGTACCGACGAGCGAATCCCGTCTCCTAATTTTCCCGCAAATATTTCAAAACAGAGGCGAGTAATTTCCTAAAATATTTTCAAAATTAAGGTCAAGTGAGGCTTTGCAAAAGAATTCCTCTCTCTTCTTCCTTTTTTCATTTCTCTCTTCTTTTCTATCTTTTTTTATTCCCCTTCAAAAAGGGAACAAAGGTTAGAAAGGCGAAGAGAAAGGAAAAGAGGAACGAGAGGAAAAATTTTGCGATGATCACAACGACGCATCTTGTATTGGTTGTTGCATTGCTTTGAATATATATGAAAAAATCAGATATAGTCAGTTTGCAATAAATATGCACGTGTGTAAACACCCCAAATTTTCTACATCCATTCTCAAACAACCCTCCTCATGCAGTGCCAACCCTGTTAGGTCAGTGTAGGAGTCAAACCCCGAGTCAGTTTCAGAAAATCACCATTTCACCCATTTTTATTAGGAAAATTACCATTTTACCCCTAGGTCATCCCAGACCCCAGTCAGTCGGAGTCAACCAAGCTCGTTGGCCAGTTCAGAACAGTTAGAATACCAATCATTTAAAGCTCACCCGAGCTCACAGTGAGAAGGTTATTTTCATTTTTTATCATTCCTGCCAAAATGGGATCATTTCTTCAGAAATCAACTCATTTCTTGCTCAAATCCAAGCCAATTGTCTCTGAGTCAGTCATTCATAGTCAATCGTACTCCCAGAGTCTAACTTGAGCTCACCAGAAGTTCAATCACTCCAGTTTCATTTCAAAACTATTTCCAAGTGTCCAGGAGCCCATTTTAGTCCATTTCAGCTCTTTCAGCTGAAATTGAGCTGAGTTCAGCCAATTGAGCTAGTATTCGAGCTTCGATTTTAGTTCATGTCAGTATTAGTAACCTTTGTTTTAGCTCAAACCCAGCTCAGATTCGTAATTCACTTCGCTTCAGTGACCATTCCGTACTATTTCTCTAAAAATGGCAGCTTTTCTTGAAAATTTAGCCGGAAAGGTCAGTGAGTCAATGTCTGGTTAGTTCACTTGAGTTTTGAAACTCCAAAACCCAGCTCAATCTAGCTCATTTCAGTTCAATCCAGCTCGAACCCCAATTTTCAGTGTCACTCTGACCCAGTAGAGTCCCGAAAAACATTTCTTGAGCTATTTTGCAAATTTTATCAATTTTAATGTTTTTTAAATTGATACAAGTGTCAATCGGGGTCTGACATCCAAAATTCTTTATTCAAGGTTAGCATTTCGCATAGCATTTCATGTCATTTCTCATCATTTCATATCATTTCTCAGCATTTCATAACATTTCATCACATTTCATTTTCGAAGTCCAGAACTCCAGTTTTATAAATTTCAATCCAGATCGAGTTTTAAAAGCTTTCAGAAATTAATTTCAAACTCTGGGTTTCCAAAATTGACATTTTTACCCCCATAAGTCTAAATTTGGAAATATTTTCTCAAGAAAAATAATCTGGATTTTTTTTCAAACTCAAATTTTTTAATTCTACACTAGATTTGCTTTGCAACGGGGTATTGAACTTCAAAATTCGAGCTCGTTTCAAAAACTGCCAAAAATAGATCGTTTTGTCTGAAAATAGATTTGGAAGCATTTTTTTGAGAAAAACAATCTGGATTTCTTTCAAAATTATATTTTTAAATTCTATATTGGATTTGCTTCACAACGGGGTATTAAACTTCAAAATCCGAGCTTGTTTCAAAAACTGTCAAAAATAGCTTGTTTCGTCGGGAATTTTTTTTGAAAAGACTATTTTACCCCTTTAATCATCAAAATGAATTTCAAAAGTGGAATTTGGACTCGCTCTGAGATGGCCCATCCATTTGCATTTTCTTGTTTTAATTTATAAGAAAAGAAAAAAAATTTATCTTTTTCTTTATTTTTTTGGTTTGTTTTATTTATTTTAATTTTTTTTTTCTTCCTAAGGTGGGACCCACAAGGGGGTCAGCCAAACCTCCAGCCCATTTCCTTTCTTTCTTCCTCCATTTTCTTTTTTTTTATTTTTTATTTTTCTTTTCTTTCCTTCTTTCTTTCTTTTCTTTCTTTCTTTCTTTCTTTCTTTCTTTCCTCTCCCTCCATTCACGTATAGTCTTTCCAGCCTCTCTTTCTCCCTCTTTCCCTCTCCTTTCTTCCTCTTTCTTTCCTTTTCCTTCTTTCCCTCTTCTTTCCTTTTCCTTCCCTTCCTTCTTTCCCCTTCCTTCCTTACTCCCTTCCTATTTTCCTCCAAAGCCAAATGGCTGCAGCCATTCACGTATATTCCTTCATGAAATATTATTAGTAACTTAGGTTTTGAGTAACTCAAAACCTAAGTTATGATAAAAAGAAAAAAAAAAGAACGGCTAGAGGAAATTCTCATCTCTCTCTCTCTCTCTCTCTCTCTCTCTCTCTCTCTCTCTCTCTCTCTCTCTCTCTCTCTCTCTCTCTCCCTTGAACTCTCTCTTTCTCTCCCCTTTGCTGCAGCAACCATTACCAGCTTGCAGCCTTCCAACCTCTCTACAACAGCTCCCAAAGAGGATCTGGATGCCCAACCACCAGCCGGCGGCCCTTTGAAGCTTCCCTCCTTCAACGTCAGCCATTGCTTCACTTCCACCATTGGCAGCCACCTGCAGCCTCCTTCATCACAGCCTTCCTTGGTGGAAGCAATAGCCCAGCCAACCTCCATTGCTCCACCTTCAACAAAATCCAGAAGCAGCCTTCACCACCTCTCCTTGCAGCAGCACACAGCATCTTCACCTTGCTTCAGCCAACATCCTCATCTTCCAACAGCAGTCTGCAACCCTCTTAGCAGCTGGTCTATTTTGCTCCAGCTTCTTTCAAAGTAGCTTCATCATCTTCCAATGCACCACCACTTCCAGCTGGCGCTCCAAGCCTTCATCCTTCAACCAACCTTGGAGGCGTTTCGAGTCCAATTTGCAGCCACCTTCGGTTGATTCCATCACAATCATCTTCGGTGGGTGCAAGGGTAAACCCAAGGTAAGTCCATAAATTCCATCCTCTCATCGATTTCCCTTGTTTATTCATATATATATTTCATCAAGTTTCATTAATGTTTACCATTAGAGAGAGGATTTTCTATTTTTTTATTTTTTTTTGCTGTGAAGCCATGTTAAGGCTGGATCCAATTGGATATGACATCTCATCCTTTCCATGGATGAAACTGTTTGATCCAAAAGCCTACATAAAATAGATTGTGTATCTCCTTTTCTTTTCCTTTTTATTTTTATTTATTTATTTACTTTTTTTTTTTTGTGTTTCAGCATGACTTTCATGTAGATCCCATGTATTGAGCATCTTAGTTAATTAATTTCATTGTTTTATGAAGGATTCATTCTATTTTGTTAATAATTGCTTAGATAATTTATAGGTTTTGATTTTGGACAAAGTCTAGTTATCATTTCATGTTTATTATTTTGTCAATAAATCCCGAAAAATTTATTTCAGTTGAATTAATTCATCTATGTTCTCCATCCAAAAACCTAGTTCCATTCGAGTTTCAGAACCCATCTAAGCTGACCAAACCCTAAATCAGGTTTTCTGTCTCTCTGAGTTTTCAATCTCCGCTTTAGCAGACAAGAACCTCCGACACCACCCTTGTGGAAGATTCGGACTGTCCTCCAAAAATCACAGAAGATTTATGATTGAATCTACTAATGATGTGGAAATTTTGAGGTTTTTCCAATTAGTTTTGACCTCTGTAAAAAATCGGATTTCTCAGACCCCTGGGAAAATATCGATTTTCTTTTATCAGGGTATAGATAGACCCTAATGCACCGAGTCTATACAATCTGTAACCTGTCTGCAAAAACTTTCAACATAAAAGTTGTTCCTAACATTATTTCCTGTAATTGCCCAAAATTTGGGAATTTTTGGATCTGTTTCACTATTTTGTAAGGATTTTCTCTTTCTGTCTAACAGATTCCAATGTCCAGAAATCTCAGAGATTTAGGTCTCTGATAACAGTATGGTCTTTTCCAAACCATAACCCGAATCCCAATGGTTTCAAAAGATCAAATCTCTATTTGTTTGTCAGGGACATTTTCCCACAATTTCAGTCTTTTTCCAATCTGTTTACTATTTTTTCCACATTTTTTACTGAAACCTGTCTTTTTCTCTTAAATCCTAGAGTCGTCGGATTCCGATCCGACTTGCCGGAGTGGAACTGCTCCGACCATAGGTCAAAACCAGAAAGTGTAAAAGGAAAAAATCATTGCCTTACTGTCCTCTGTCACCCCATAAAATGTGGGAAATTTTTATGGAATTTTGATATCCTAAATCCCCTTTAGAATCAACATTTTAGGCAAAAATCACAAAATTTAGGGTTTTTATTTGAATTTCCATATTTAAAAATACAAAAAAAATAGATTTTCGAGCTCCATTATGTTTCTAGGGTTATTTTAGGTGTCTATGCCAAATTTAGTTTAATTCCAAGTTCATTTGCTCCATGTGTTAGTTTATCTTTAAATTCAGAAGCGAAAATCAGGTGAAAATCAGGTTAAATTTAATATTTATGATATTTTTTCCATTTTAGGGTTTTTATCATGTACATAAGCATGTAGAATCATATTAGGGTTAATTTCAATCTCCTTTTAATTTCATATTTTTCAATTTTGCAAAATTTATTTCAGAAAACCCTAGTTTCAAGGCCATAGTCTTGTTATCAAGGGTATTTTGGTCATTTTGACTTAAATTTCGAAATTTCAAGTTCTAATTCTCCAAAATTTCTTTCATATCATCATATTCTATCATATTATGTTTGATTTATTTAATTTTATTTTCAAATTTCCAAAATTTCTTTCAAAAAAACCTTGATTTAAGGTCATCAGGGGTATTTTGGTCATTTTGACCCCAATTTCGAATTTTCAAGTTTATTTTCAAAATTTATTCATTATTTATTATGTTTATATCAAAGGGGTATGAATTTGGGTTTATATTTGAATAATATCCGATAATTTCCCATATTTTCGGATAAATTCAGAAAAACCTACATTTTTGTGCTAACCTTGTTTTCTTGTTTTGCAGGAACATTCAAGAAGAAGACTTAGCTTTTATTTTTTTTTATTTCAATTCAATGTAACCTCAAATGTAATAATTTGGAATAAGAGTTACTTTTCTGCTTAGAATAGGGTTGCATTACATACAGTTTAATTTATGCAAATTTCAATATGTGATGTATGATTCATGCACATTATTTCAAATTCACTATGGTTTACACGAATGGCACGTGCACAAGCTCTTATGGAGTTTATAAACTCGGTGGGATTTGTATTTATTGTCATAGTCAGAATACGAAGAAAACCAAGATTTATGATCTTCATATTAGCCACATTCAGCCTACACTCTTAGGCTAACTTCAAAATGCACTGCATTTTTCAAAACTTTAAAAGGATTTCCCAATTCCTCAATTGAAATTCTCTTTCAAATTCATATTCATTCATTCATATCATTCAAATTGCATTATTTTCAAATTCATTTTCCAATTTAAATTTCAGAAAAATCAATTTTCTCAAGGATTTACCAAGTCTTTCTCAGGATTGGATTTTCCCAGAATTCTAAATTTTCAAATGAGATTTCAAAGTATTTCCCAAGTTCAAATAAAGATTTTCCTATGTTTTAACATTCTCAAATTTTAAAATCCCAAGTTTTCAGAAATCCATTTTCTCAGAATTCTCGTTTTCCTGAGAATTCATTTTCCCTTTCAGAAATCCCTTTTCCAATGAACTTCCTGATTTTCTCAGAATTTTCAAATCCATTTCCTCAGAAAAGAAATTCCAAATTTTAAAAATCAATTTTCTAAAGTTCAAATTTTCCTAAGAAGTCACTTTCCAATGCAAATTTCTGATTTCCAATGAAATTCAATGGTTTTCTCAAGAATTCAATTTTCAAGTACTTTTCCAATCAATTTTCAAGCATATTTCAGTTTTTCAAAGCAAATATCATATTTTCTCAAACATTGCATTATTTTCAAAATTTCATAGCACAAGCCTGATTCTCTGTGCATTCTAGGAAAAATAGAGCATAATTTAGATATTTGAGTCAAGTTAAAGCACGTAATTGATCCTTGGTTCAATTACCCCTGGTAAAGGCGCCAGGAACGGTTGAACCTCGTACCGACAGGCGGATCCCATTCCACGAAATTTTCCCGCAAATTTTCAAAACGGAGGCGAGTTAATTTTCAAAACCATTTTCAAAACTTTGGTCGAGTTTGACTCGCAAATTCGTTTCTCTCTCGCAAGGGAGGGAAAAAAATTTTGCGATGATAAAACGTGTTAACATACATACTCATGGCATACATAAATATATAATTGATAGTGGTTTCATACGTATAAAATTACTGATAGTGTTTCCTTCTGCAAATTCATCTAGCAGCTGATTAATGTTATCTTCTAGCTCTTTGCTGAGTTTTTGGGTACCTTTTTTGTGTATGTTCCACTAACATTATCAGAATATTCAATAAACGATATTGAAATTCCTTTCTATAGTACACAAGACAAATTGAATATACGTTATAAAAGAGACAAATTTTGAAGAAATTCATCATGAGGTTTACACAATATATGCCTGGTTCACCATCGCTGGTCGTGTAGTTGTCGTCGTCTCCTTCCTTGTCATCAATACCCCATTTGCGATGAAGCAGGTTATATGTTCGACCCACGAACACATCGTTTATAAAGAAAATGTTGGTTCATCTATTTTTTACTCATGAAGCAAAGCAAAGTGACACCCTCCTGAACTTGTGTGACATGTCTTTCATTTATAAAGGAAACATTGTTTCACATACCACTCATTTTAAAAAATCATGCGCAAATAAATTGCATTGCACATTAATTAAATTAAAAAACATTATTTTATCAGCCTTTTACAAAACTCAACAACTAAGTCTTGAATTTCATTTACGAAGGGTGAACATTACAAAGATTTGCTCACATAGACAAAGCTCGTAAAAGCAAATCGCGATAGGACGAAAACTGTTATTCTATGAAACTTAAAGAATTTTGGTTGTAAGTCGATTTATATTTATCAAGATACCTAGATTTTTAGTTTACCAATAAACATTGTGTTGATTTATTTTTTCTACATCTTTTTTATCTTTTATCATTCATTGTGTAAATCACGATAGGATATATCGTTCACATAGACAAAGCTCGTAAAAGCAAATCATGATAGGACAAAAACTGTTATTCTATGAAACTTACGGAATTTTGGTTATAAGTCGATTTGTATTTATCAAGATACCTAGATTTGTAGTTTACCAATAAACATCATGTCGATTTGTTTTTTCTACATCTTTTTTTTCTTTTATCAGTCATTGTGTAAATCGCAATAGGATATATTGTTCACATAGACAAAGCTCATCAACGTAAATTGCGATAGGATAAATCTTTTTCGCTTTATGTCCGTGGTTGTACAAATTGTTACAGTGAAATCGATTTGCAACTGTTACTTAAATCGGTATCAAGTTGTCAATCAATTTGTATTTATGAAGTTATCTCAAATTTTACTTTATCTAGTCTAAACATCATCTTGATTTGTTTATTGTTTTTCTTTTTCGCTTTTTACGAATAAGTCATTGTGTAAATTGTGATAGGACGTATCGTTCACTTAGACAAAGCTCGTAAAGGCAAATCACAATAGGATATTCAAACGGATTTGGTGGGATGAGATGTATTCGATTGTGTGATGGGTTTAGGTGGGGGAGTGATTGGATTGGGTTGGTTGTGAGACCCATTTAGCTCTCATGAAATCCAAACCCAATCTAAACTATTATATATAAATATATAGAGATATATATCTACATATATATTTTTAATTAAATTTATTTGGTTATCAAATGAACCCAAATTTTATTTATTTAAGAGGAACCATTTGGAATTTAGATAGACCCTAAATTCTAAATTCCTAAACCCTAAACCCTTAAAACCCGTAAAACCCAAAAACTTTAAACCTAAAACCTAAACCCCAAACCCAAAAACCTAAAGCCTAAAACGCTAAAGCCTAAATCCTAAACCCTAAATCCTACAACATAAATCCTAAACCCTAAACCCTAAACACCAAAACCTATATCCTAAACCCTAAACCTTAAACCCTAAATCCTAAACCCTAAACCCTAAAGTCTAAATCCCTAAACCCTAAATTCTAAATTCCTAAATCCTAAACCCGTAAAACCCAAAAACCTTAAACCTAAACCCTAAACCCTAAATTCTATAAAAAAATGGGTGTATAGATCGTGATAGAACACCTTCTATAAAAAATAAATCGAGATTGCTTATAGAACTGGTTGCAAGCCAAACTGTATCAAGCAAATCGCGATAGCACGTAGCCTTTATATGTACAAATCGTTTCAACCTTTTATCAATGTTTGTGCAAATCATTTTAGCCTTTTATCAATCAATGTGTAAATCACGATAGGAAGACAACTCATAAAAGCAAATCATAATTTTCACAGTACACAACGCTAAACGCTTGTTTGATTTTTATTTATGAAGGCCGATAATTAAAACGATTTGTTCAGTGGCATTTGTGTGCTACACTTATTAAAATAGATTTATACACTTATAGAATGTCACATTACATAAAAGAATTATAGAATTACAATAAATAATTATAGAATCCCAACAAATAATTATTAGGATGTCGATTTGTATTTATGAAGTTATTGCGACAACGATATGACTTTGTTTGTCTTTGTGAACGATATTGATATGTTTATAAAACCCTAATATAGATATGTGTAAAACCCTATTCTATGCAAAACCCTACCCGACCCGACCCGACCTGACCCATTGTCCAGGTCTAAAACCCTAATCTATTTAACCTCTCTTCCACTTTTCTGCGGCAACGCAACTTCTTCTTCTTCTTCTTTCTCCTCCGCCTTTGTCTTCTTCTTCTTCTTTTCCTTCTTATTCTTCTTTCTTGTATTTTTCTTTCTTCTTTGTTCTTCTGTGTTTCTTCTACCTGTGCTTAATAGATGGGGTTTGATGCTGATAACGTAGTTGTTTCACGTCGTGAGGAAAGATCTGTATAATCTTCGATAATGATTATGGTGGTTATCTTCTGTGTTTACATCGATATATTCATGACACATACGACTGTGGCATATTTGTAGTGAAGTATATCGAAGCTTACACATAATATAACGACCATAATCATCCTCAATCGTTGTCGCCATACCGGAGCAAGCACATATATTCTGCATCGATATATTCATGCTTGTTGGAATCCATACCATATGCAGTTTCATCAGCTCTGCCTTGAAGCTTTCTGCACTAGCAAGCTGGATTTCATGCGCACCTGAATTGCATTCGAAGCACATCACTATTTGGACGTGGGGGTGATGCTGATGATGATGTCTATTTTCTTTGATGATGATGGTTATGTATTGTATCTAAGTCAAACCATTGGTCATGATGTATCGTTGAAGTTACCTCAATTTGTACTTTACTAAGTCTAGACATCGTGTCGATTTGTTTATTGTTTTTTCTTTTCGCCTTTTATGAATGAGTCACTATGTAAATCACGATAGGACATATTGTTCACATATACAATGCTCATAAAATTAATTCATGATAGGACAATCGGTATCAAACAAATTGCGATAACATGTATTGTTACAGTAAAATCGATTTGCAACTAAGTCACAATTTGTAGTTTACTAAGTCTAAACATCGTGTCGATTTGTTTATTGTTTTTCTTTTTGCCTTTTATGAATAAGTCATTGTGTAAATCGCGATAGGACATATTGTTCACATAGACATAGCTCGTAAAAGCAAATCGCGATAGGAAAAATATTAATATATTATGAAACTTAAAGAATTATGGTTCTAAGTCGATTTGTATTTATCAAGTTACCTAGATGTGTACTTCACCAATAAACATCGTGTTGATTTATTTTTTCTTTCTACTTTTTGTCTTTTATCAGTCATTGTGTAAATCGCGATAAGACAAATTGTTGTACATATACTGTATCTGAATCATTATTGTAAGGTCTCTGATTAATTTTGAGGTAATGTTACGCGAATTGTGTTGTGATTGAGAATTTCTTGTTTTATTTACAAGTTTTCATATTTAAACCTACGTGGAGATACGAATCAAAATCGCGTAAGTTTACATTAAATAGAAATTGAGGGAAATCTATGATGAATTAGCCTCCAAAATTTTTAGGGCAAGTTTACTATACGTATATTTGGGTTTACCCCAAATTTGAGGCCCAAACGACGAAAAACCCCTGTCAGTGCATGTGATTTACGGGAGATCGCTTAGAGACTTAGCGAGTGCCCAAACGAGAACCATTTTGTTCATAAAGGAGATCTTTCTCTTGATTGAGCTTTGAAATGCTATTTACATTAAAAATATAAAATAGAAATAAATATACATGATGGAGAATATTTAAAATTCATTTAATAATAAAATCGGTAAAAAGCTTAATTTCTCTTGTTGGTCAAGGGTCGACCAAGGCCATGGTCGTCCACTTAGGATGGCCTTGGGATGACCTTGGCCATGAGACCAGCTTGTCACGTTGACCAGCTAGAAGGATGGCAGTCTCGTAAGAGACTAAAGACAAATTTCAAGGGAGGGCCACGACTGGCCCTACCCAAATCAAATAAAAAATATAAATAATAAATAAAGAAGAAAAAGAAGAGAATGTGATGGCGTGAAGGGAGGAGGGGTCGACCTTTCCCCTTGGGAGTTGCGTGGACTTGAAAGGAGTCCCTTGCCTTGGGATTCAAGGAAATCCCAAGGGCTCTTCCCAATGTCGGAGGAGTCATAATGAGGCTTGAAGTGCCTCATTGGATGCATCGGGCGACAACCCCATGGCATTCTTGAAAACTTTAGAAGGCTTTTCAAATCCTCATTGTTGAGTGGGAGAGCTGGGTGTCAGTGGGAATATGTGACCCACTCCCAGCCCCACATCTTGGAGAGTGAGTCTCCACCGTTCATCTCACCAACCCCCCCTTTAAGAGCTCTCTTGAAAAATCGAGAGCCCCAAAAGGGGCGATTTTTCTAGACTCTCTCTCTCTCTCTCTCTCTCTCTCTCTCTCATTCTCTCTCCCATTCTCTCTTCTCTCACACTCACCAGTCGTGGGTTTGGTTCAGCCTTGTTGGAGGAAACCATTGTAGCCGTGACCTCCTTCCTCTTCCCAAACTCCGAAGGTGAAGGCTCAATGTGATTTTCTTTGTGTTCGTTATGGTACCCCATGAAACCAAGGAGTCTATGCATCTATGCATGCATGCTCCATCGGTGGATTAGTTGGATAAGCTCTCATTCAACATTATTTTTCCATTGCCTTGCGTTGGTTTGCTTTGTGCATTCATACATTATGTTTTTTTTAGATCGATAGCATTTTTTGGGAACTTCTTTCTTGTTGTCACCCTTCTCTCTCATTGCTGGGCATGGTGGCTTGCTCCGAAACATGTTAGCATTGCTGGGTACACTCTGGACCGAGCTGGGCTCGTCCAGATGCACCCAATTTTTCAGCACCCCCTTGGAGTGCAGGTCGGGTTGCGGGTGGTGAACCGCAACCACCTTTTTGTGGGTGTTCAGGTGTGCTGAGTTTAGACCCAGTCCCAAGGTATTTGGGACTGACATGACATAGGCATTTTGATCTGGGTCACAGTGTGACCAGGTTCCACCTGGAAAGGGGCCCATAGCCCTTTTACATTTTTTTTCTGTTCTTTTGTGGTTGGCGCATCGGGTCACCCGGGGCCATGGGCACCCAAATGGCCTAGCCGGATGGGCAAGCCTGTAAGAAGCACCTGACCCTTTTGGCATGATTGTCCGAGCCCATGGGCTCAGGCTCTTGGGTTTGGGTGGTCGCAAGGTCTGGTTCAGCAGTATTTCCTTGTCTTGGAGCTGGGCACCCTGTGGGTTGCCCACTGCTTAGTTTTGGTAGCCCAGATTTGAGGCATACGTTTTGGCTGGGCTACTGGTCTAAACCGTGGGTTCAGACCAGTGCCACCGCAAACTTAGTTGTCTGGCTCAGAGGCCAGACCCCCACCAGGCCGCGGCATCTTGGGCCTGGCCCAATTTCCGTTTTGTTGTAGCCGGGTGCGAGCCATGGGGTGCTAGGCACCCAGGCCACACAATGACTAACCCCCTTCGGCTCAAGTCTGAACCAAGGGTTCAGACCCATGTGAACCTTAACAGCAAGGTATGGTCCTACGGACCAGACCCACGTCCTAACCTTAGTAGTACCCCAGCACCGTGAGGTTACCGGGCGTTGCCATCTTGGCAGCCCCTTTCCGAACCTACCCGACTTACCTAAGAGTCTGGTATGAACCGTGAGTTCAGACCAAAACTCTTGGTGGTTCTAGCAGTATAGTTCGGAGGACCAAACCTGCATATTTCCCTCAAAACCTCATTTGGCGACAGGTCTGCAATGGGCCACCGAGTGCTCACTTGAACCTGGGTTCCCTGCAACCTTGGTGTCCCACTAGTCGGTTGTCACCATTGGTGACCCTTTTGCCCAACACGAGATCCTTACTTGTGGCCGAACAATAACTTTGGTTGGTCCCAATGACCAGACCCGTATACATCCCTTCTTTGCCTTGCACCATTTTGCAAACCAGTTAGGGTGTATGACGGTGTGGATCGCGGTTGCTGCAATTCGGCTTGCACGCACATGCATAGGGATGCACCTATTGGGGTAGCATATAAATGCATGCATGTATATATATATATATATATATATATATATATATATATATATATATATATATATATATATATATATATATATATATATATTGATAAAAGTGAGTCTTATACTTACGTATATATATATATATACACATACCTACCTTGGCTTCCGTTTCGGTTGACTAGTTGTGTACGAGGGTAAGCACTATTGCTAACCCCACATGTATAGAGCCTACATTGGTTTCAAGTCACAGACAATGTTCGGTGTCTTTGTTTCGGGTCCGCAGGCGCGACACCCAAACCGTGGAAATGCTAATGTTTTTCCCATAAGTTGGGAATATCATGGATCCCTTCCGTGACACGTAGGTATGTTGAATTATGTAGCCTAGCAAAGGTATATGCATATGGTTTTCTTTCGTGTCACATTTGCATCTTTTCCTCATGCAAGAGTGACGATCCACCTTGGAATGCAAATGTAATTCCCATACGTATGAGAATATCTTAGATTTTAATATCAACACATAAGAGCACCAAATCGCGAGTCTTCTCTATAAGGGTGATTTCTTATTACGTGAAACACCAAATCAAGACCTTTGAAGTTTTGATCGGTTTGAAATTATAATGAGAAGCTTGCAATGATTATTTCAGTATGTTGTACTTGAAATGATAATTACATTCTTGGACTCTTGCGTATCTCTTGAAATTGACAAATTGTACACTCACACGCACATTATCATGTAATAGCATCATGTTTCTCAGTTACGCAGTGTTATCATGCCTTTGTTCTTTATATTATGCAATTGACGAAAATTCATATTGCACGTTGCACACAACAAATCTTGACACTCGTACTGAGTAGTGCGTACCTCGACTGGTATATTGCTTGAGGCATTGATGAGTGCATGAAGTGCACCTACTTCCTGAAATGAAAAGGCTGATACACAAGTTTGAACACCATAGGGTAATAATAAACATTATTTTATTGGACTCGGTTGGAGTCTCTTGGCAAGGGCCCTTCTGTCGTAAGTGAACTCATGTGTGTGGCTATACCCTAAATTAGGAAAGAAATAATATGGTGTTAAGATCGCTTTCACGAGTGATGTGCTCTTGTAGCCGTGAGAGGCTGAGCACATGGATGAGTAGGCTAAGTCCTCGTTTGCGTACCCCGCAGGGATCACAGGGCATAAATTCCTCATCAGAAGGTGTGACTGAATAATGAGCCTAAGAACGATAAATCTGCTTCGCCCCATTCACAAAACGGTTTACCTTGGAGAGGGTGGATGGTACAACCCTGAGTGACTTGTCGTTACTATGACACGTGTTTTGACAGGAGTTGTAGCGTCCTTTGACCTCCAGTCACTCAGAGTCAAAGAGGTCGAGGTTGCCTTGTTAGGACCTCACTACTGTAGTAGTATGGATTGCAATCCTTACCTATGTGAGAGTTTCTCTTAACTGCGTGTTGCTCGCATGAGGTTTACTCGGTCTGTAGCATCCCCGGTTACCATATTAGAAATTGAATAACAGACGTCGGGTGCATGTCTCACAGAATGTGAGGTTCCTTCGCGTACTCGAAGGAGTAATAAGAAGAACTTAAAGACTAACCAATCACAGCTGACATATTGTAGTTGTTACTTTACTCGTTCAGCATTTGTTTCAGTTCAAGTTACGTTCCTTCACGGCTCTTAGTTACTTGTCTAGTAGATGTTTAGTTCTTGTTACATTTCTTTACTGCTCTTAGTTGCTTGTTCAGCAGTTGTTTAAGTTCTCGTTACGTTTCTTTACTGCTCTTAGTTGCTTGTTCAATAATTGTTTCAGTTTTTGTTATATTTTCTTACTGTCGTTAGTTACTTGTTCTGCAGTTACTTCAGTTCGGTTACCTGTTTCACTTGGTTAGCACTTGACACATATGCACTTACCTGACACCGACACATACACTTGTTATTTCATGTTGTTGCTTCCTGCTTTTCCTCGTAGAAATGATATATATATCATTGTTGTTTCTTCACCACCTCGCAAGAGGACTGACCCCGTTTTATGGGGATGCAGGTGATGAATAGGTTTGGTGTTGATGCTATGACACATAGTGAAGGCCTGAGGAGCCACACTTAGTTGTAGATCTTGCTCTTGTTGGTTTTGGGTTTTGGTTGGGATACATTACCTATTTTGAGACTTGTTGTACTGTCACATTTTATAACTTTTAAATTGTTGAGTTGTATACCCCTTGGTACTTGTGATTGTACCTTTATTTATGTTGATAGTCACTTATGTTGTACTTACCTGTAGTTGTCCAGACTTGTGGCCTTGCCACCTCCTTTACACTTTGTTTCCGTTGTTTTTAGTAAAACCTTTCAAAAAAAATCATAGAAAATCTGAGGTTTTCCATGGTCGGGGTTTGGAGCACCACAGAGCTTGGTATCAGAGCAGAGGTTAAGTGTGGTCCAAGGCTTCATCGTGCATCATCCATTGCACTGTAAGTATGATTAAACTTTATTTATTTGTATGTTCCTTACTCCTTAGTTAGAATTATGTGCTTGATTCTGTGTATGGGTTAAATGGCGACAAACCCAAGCTATGAGAAGATTATGGACACTCTTCAAGACTTAGTCTGAGGCGGGGAGTCTTTTAGTAGAGTGGTGCAACACCTAGCTCGTGGTGTGCATATGCTGGCACAACAGGCACCTCCTTGTGTCAGATGTTTAGTGGATCACATAGGACAAATTTCTCCCTGTGAATTGAGTGATTGCCCTTATTGTGGTCCTCGGGGGCATATCGAGGATGAATGCCAGACAAAGCTACGAGATGAGCTCTAGAAGAGCAATGCTGATGACATTGACGATATAACTTCGGTCACTGGACCCATTGTGGTTGAAGTGGACAGTCAGGATGGAGACAGGTGTGGATCGTCAGACTCTCCCCCGTATTCTTCTGAATCTTATCCTTATGCGGTTTCATCAAAGTATGTGCCAGATCCTCCTGTGCCGCCAGTACTGATGGAAGTCCAAGAGATATCTGATACGCCGTTGAGAACTCCTGCTTCTCCTCCTCATATCAGGCCGCGATGCTATGGAAGTCGGAAGAACTACCAAGATTTTTATACTAGCAGGCCATGATAATGTTATGTTGTTAGAGACACTGAGTTAGTGTTTCATTTTTGGGTTCTTGCTTAAGTTATTAGTAGTGTTTTGGATAACCCTGTCTGGATGAAGGGTGTTTTTGTCATGTAATGCATGCAATTTTTCTATTAATGCAATGAATTTTCTACATTCAAGTACTTTCCTAGTTGCTTATGTATAATATTTGCTTATTTAGATGGCATGGCGTGCACGTTGTGACGATCTTATGGAGACGCTCAATAACCTCACTGAGGTGGTTGGCCGTCAAGCCAAGACAATGAGGAACATGGGCGATCACATACAGGAAACCGCCCAAAGACAAGGCGATCTTGCCCAAGTTCGTGCCACCGTAGTTCCATACAAGTAGTTTATGAGCATGAATTCTCCTTCATTTGACAGAAAATCGACACTAGAAGCAGCGGAAGTCTGGGTGCGAGCGATAAAGCGAATCTTTTGTGTCTTACAGGTGAGCAATGATCGGAAGGTTGATTTTGGGACGTACTGTCTCCAAAAAGAAGCTGAGAGGTGGTGGGCTACCACCTGGGAGATCAAGTTTGATAATCAGTCGATCACGTGGGAACAATTTGTGGAGGTTTTCTTTGCTGCATATTTCTCGGCTCATGAGAGGAGTAGGAAGATGCAGGAATTTCTTGACTTGCAGCAATGAAGTTCGACGCTAGCAGAGTACGTCACTCATTTCCATAGTCTTGAAAGATACTGCCCTAACCTGTATGTGACCGAGAAGGATCGGGCATTGAAGTTTGCTTGAGGCCTGAAGCCAGTTTTTTGTACCAAGGTGTATACCCGCGCACCTACGACTGTGGACGAGACTCTGGAGACAACCTCACTTCTAGAACATGATTGGACAGAGTCCCAGAGGACACCAGCAGCAAGGCCAAAAGAGTTGGCCTAAAAAGCGACAGTTCCAGAAACAACAAGGTGGAAAGAAGTTGCATCCACCTTCAAAGAAGAACAGAAACAACAACAACAATCAGCAGCAATATCAGAATCAACGACCCCAGTACCAGCAGCCACAACGCCAGTATCAACTTTCTCAGAGGCAGATCACAATGGCAGGTTGTCCGAAGTGTTCCATTGATCATCCAGGACGACCTTGCCCACATGACACGAACGGATGTCTTTATTGTGGCAAGATGGGCCACTATATCAAGGATTGCCGGAAGAAGCAATCAGACGATCAGAGGAGAAACACACCTGAGACATCTCAGTCGGCGTATCTGAAGCAGCCTCAATCATATCAGCCGTAGCAACAACATCAGCAGAAGCAGGGCAACCAGAAAGCCATTGCAGAACATGCCTACGCGGCAACCGTGGAGCAAGTGACCAAGGGCGAGTTGGTCCAAGGTACTATTCCAGTCGCAGGACATGTAACCTTTACGTTATTTGATTATGGTGATTCACATTCTTTTATAGCTACCAGATTTGCTAAAACTTTGTCTTTGACCGTAGAGTCCTTGAATTACCTGTTGGAGGTCCGTACTCCGACAGGTGATCAATCCTTTTGTGGTTCTTACATTTCGAGCATCGAGGTGTCAGTGGCATAGCAGAACCTGTCAGCTGATGTGATCCTGCAAGACATGACTGAGTTTGACGTCATTCTAGGCATGGATTGGCTATTTGAGTATCACGCTCAAGTTTTCTGTCGAGAAGACAAGGTTGTTCTTTTTCAGCCTGACCGTCTTGTCTTGGAGATCAAGCTTCCTCGACCCTTGCGTGATAGCCGTTTGATTTCTTCCTTCAAGGACAAGAAGTATTTGCGGAATGGGGGTACCGCATTTTTGGTCAGTATTACCCCAGTCGAACCTGAGATGGTTCCAATTGATGACTTAAACGTGGTTCGGGAGTTTTCCAATGTGTTTCCAGAGGAATTGTCTGGCTTACCTCCGAAGCGAGAGATCGAATTTTGCATCGAGTTGTTGTCTGGAACTACTCCTATTTCCAAGGCACCTTACCGTATGGCTCCGACAGAGCTTGAAGAACTGAAGCGGCAATTGAAAGAACTTTTAGATCAGGGTTTCATTCGACCCAGTGCTTCTCTGTGGGGAGCACCAGTGTTGTTCGTGAAGAAGAATGATGGATCTTTGAGGTTGTGCATTGACTACCAGATGCTCAACCAACCGACGATTAAGAACAAATACCCGTTACCCAGGATCGAAGATCTTTTCGATCAGTTACAGAGAACAAAGATTTTCTCAAAGATTGACCTCAGGTCAGGGTATCATCAACTTCGTATTAGAGAGGAAGACATTGCGAAGACAACTTTTTGAATGAGGTATGGTTTATACGAGTTTGTGGTGATGCCTTTTGACCTCACGAATGCACCAGCTGCATTCATGGATTTGATGAATCGGATTTTTCGTCCATTCGTGGATACGTTCGTGATCGTGTTTATTGATGACATCTTGATCTACTCAGAGAGTCCTGAGCAGCATCAAGAACACTTGCATATTGTTTTGAGTATTCTCTATGAGCATCGTTTGTTTGCCAAGTTCTCCAAGTGGGAGTTTTGGCTTGAGCGAGTTATGTTTCTTGGTCACGTGATATCCAAAGAAGGAGTGTCGGTCGATCCAGCAAAGGTTGAAGCAGTTTTAGGCTGGAAACAACCTCAGAATGTTTCAGAGATTCATAGTTTTCTCGGGTTGGCAGGATATTACCGACGATTCATCCAAGATTTTTCGAGGATTGCCTTACCATTGACAAAGCTTTTGCGTAAAGGCATCAAGTTCGAGTGGGAAAGCGCTTGTGAAGACAGTTTCCAGATCTTGAAGTCAAAGTTGATAACCTCATCGGTGTTAGCTTTACCTTCAGGTAGAGGTGGTTTTGTGGTGTACACGGACGCCTCTGGTACCAGATTGGGTTGCGTGCTAATGCAGCACGGCAGGGTGATTGCTTATTGTTATCATCGCAAAATTTTTACTTTTGCGAGTCAAACTGACCTTTGAAAAAGATTTTAAAAATAACTCGCCTTCGTTTTAAAATACGGGATAATTCCGAAAAATGGGACTCGTCTGTCGGTACGAGGTTCAACCGTTTCTGGCGTCTTTACCAGGGGTAATTGAACCAAGGATCAATTGTGTGCTTAACTTTGCTCAACTTGTCTAAATCATGTTCTATTTCCTAAATGCACAAAGAATCAGGCATGTGCTATGAATTTTTTGAAAATGCATATTTGAAAACATGATGTTTGCTTCAAAGATTGAAAAATATTTGGAAAATAAACTCTTTGAAAATCATGAATCATGATTGAGATATTGTATTTGAGAAAGTGAAAATCGATTTCTGAAGAAATATAAGGATTTTGTGAAAATCGATTTTGAGAAATGTGAAATAGCTTTGGAAGACTTGATTTCTTTGAATTAGAACTTTGAAATTGAAAATTTAACTTAGAAAAATTGAATTTGGAACTTGGGAAATACTTGAAATATCATTGGCAAATCCATATTTTGAGAAAATCAATTTTTGAATAAGACTTAGGAAATTTTTGAGAATACTGATTTTTTCTGAATTAAAATTGAAATTTGCAAATGCATGAATTGAATGAATATGGATTTGAAAGACTTGATTTTGAAGAATTGAGGAAATCCTTTTTGTATTTTTGAGAAATACAGTGCATTTTGAAGTTAGCCTAAGAGTGTAGGCTGATTGTGGCTAATACGAAGATTATAAATCTGGGTATCATTCGTATTCTGACTATGGCAATAAATACAAATTCCACCAAGTTTGTCAACTCCATAAGAGCCAGTGCACGTGCCATTCGTGTAGACCATAGTGAATTGATAAAAATGTGCATGAATGATACATTCATCAGACATTTAATATTTGCAGAATTAAACTATATGCAATGCAATCCTAGTCTAAGCTGAAATTTAAATTCTTATTCCAAATTTAATTTAATTTACATCACTATTGAATTTAAATACAAGAAATTAAAGGAAAGTAAAGTCTTCAATGTCTCTGCAAAACTAGAAAACTTTGTTAGTGATGATATGTTGGCTTTTCTAGGTTTATCCAGTAATATCTAGAAATTGCTGGATTTTGCTAGATATAAGCCTTTTTGCCATGATTCCCTTAAATCAAAATGATAAAATATGAAATAAAATTGAATAAATATGAAAATGGAATTTGAAATTTTGAAATTAGAGTCAAAATGACCAAAATACCCCTGATAGCAAGACTATGGCCTTGAAATCAAGGTTTTCAGAAAGATATTTTGTAAAATGCAAGTTTTAAAATCCAAATAAGAATAAATTAAACAAAGTATGATGTGAAATGATTAAAAGTATGAAAATTAGGGTTTTGGAATTTCGAAATTTAGGTCAAATGACCAAATTGTCCCTGATAGCAAGACTATGGCCTTGAAATCAGGGTTTTATGAAATAGATTTTGATAAAAATTTGAGATTTATGATTGAAATAACACAAAATAAAACATGAAACATCTTAATATGATTCTAAACATTAACAAACCCTAAAATCACACACTTATGAACGAAAATCAAGAAATATCACCAAAATTGTGATTTTATCAGTGTTTTTGGATCTTTCAGGTATCATGTTTTGCAATTTTATTAATTCAGACACCAAATGAATTTTAAATTTCATAAAAATTGGCACAGACACTTATTATAACCCTAAAATCAGATTAAAATTTCAAAAATAATCTTTTGACATTATTTTAATCTAAAAATTGTATTAACAACCTAAAACAAGCTATTTTTAACCTAGGTCACCAACCAGTTTCAGAGTTATACCCGAATTAGGGGTCAATCCTCCATGAAAACTTTTGAATTTTTACAGAGATAAACTAGAAAGAAAAACAGAGATTTCTCAATTTACAGATTGGAAAAAGCATCTCCGGTTACGGAGAAATCCTTCCGGCAATCTGAACTAAAATCTAACAAACCTAACAGGGGTTAAAACAACTACTTCAGATTGAAAATACAGACATAAATAGTACACTTAATAAAAATTTTCTGAAATTTTAACAGTAAACAATAGACAGAAAAATAATAATACTCACTCTTTACAAATCATAAATCGGATCTGTGGTTTGGGATTTATGAACAACACAAGTCTGATTAGAGTTTTGGTAAACCCTAACGAGTTTTAAATTTAAAATCACACTTTCTGTCAAAGTAAAAATACTAAACAGATATCAAAAAATCTAAAAATTTCACAGTAGATAGATCTAATCAATATGAATCCATGGCACTTTACAGATCTCAAATCGGATATAGGATGAGAAAAATATCATCACAGCAAGTTACCTTTCTGATTTTAACAACAATTTTAAAGCTTTAAAACCTCGATTTGATGTCTGATTTTTCTGACAAAGTTCCCAAATCCCAAAAACTCTGATTTTTTTACAGTAGTTTATTTACATATGCATGTATCACATATAAAAAAATCAGCAATTAACAGTGAATATTTCAATCCGAAACAGCATGCTCTTTTCTATTCTAAACTAAAAACACACAGAAATCTAATAAACTTGAGAAAACATGCATTAACTAATGAAAAACAATAAAATAAACACTAAAATAGTAAAATAAACATTATTTCTATGTTGTAAAACGTGTAATAAACATGTATAAATAAATAAATAAAAAAATACAGGGAATCAATGGCTGGAATTTGATGTTACCTTTAAAAGCATGGATTTAACCCATTAAAAGGGTAAATCACATGTTTTATTGGTTTATAATATAAAAAATAATGCAATAAACGATTCTAATGGATTAGAATCATGAAAAACAGCATGGAATAGAGTTAGATCATCTTCTTGAATTTATTTTGGGGTTCTTGGATGAAATACATGGTTAAATCCATGAACACAAGAGTTTCCATGGTGAAATCTATTGAAAAATCATAAAAAACTAATAAAAAATAATAAAATAATATTAAATAACTCACCTTGAGGCTGAAGCTGTAATAGAGAAAGGTGGAGGTGCTGGAGAGGAGAGAAAAGCCATGAAAATTTGAGAGAAAAAGAGCTCCCTTTTGCCCCTCTAAAGAACCCTATTTATAGATTTTCAAAACCCATGTAATTAGGACTAATTAATACCTAACTTTGACTTTTTCAAACTCTATCTAAAACCACTAAGGGAGGACGATTTTTTGTGGTTTCCTAATCCTAAATTAACTCTAACTAAATCTTAATTAATACCTAATTAAACCCTAAAAAGTCCAAATGTGGCACCACCTAGTATGGACCCACATTTGGTTTTTAAAACCTGAATTTAAAACCTTTAAAAACCAATGGTTTAAAACTTAAATAAAATTGATTTTTAAAATTGTTTTTGACTCCTCTAAACCTCTAACCTAACTAGGACATTGTCTAACCCTAGTCTAACTTTGACTTCTTCAAATATGGCGCCACCCCGAGTGGGCCCCACTTGAATTTTCAAAAACGATTTTAAAACTTGAAAATGAGAGGTTTTTCAAAAGAGATTTAAAAGTAGACTTTGAGATTGAAAGTTTTGAAATGGTACAGAGTCTTGACTGATTCAGAATTTTTCTATATACGGCGTCAACGAGGTGGGCCCCACATTGAAGTTTTGAAAAACTTGAAATAAATACTAAAAATGGCTTTTAAAAAAGGGTTAAAATCAACAGTTGAAATTCAAAGTTTTGAAAGTAGAGTCTCAAGCGAACTGGAACTCCGGGTTAGAGTCCTGGATTTTTAGGACTCTGTGATTTTGGTTTTTAAAAGCCAAATGAAGGAGTTTCTGAAAATATTTTATAAAAAATGATGAAATAAGTCAGAAAATACTGTCAGGGTTAGACTCCTAACTCAATCAGGACTCTGAAACAGAGTCCTGAATTAACTGGACTCTACAAAATGACCTAATTTTTTGAAAAACAAATGAAAATAAATGAAAATGAAATAAAAACAGACTTCAAAACAAACTCCTGACTGGACTAGGACTCCGGGACAGAGTTCTGATCGGACTGAAACTCTAGATCTTTTTTTTTATTTTTCTAAAAAAACAGATAAAAGAACTTGTGAAAGTAGTGAAAAGAATAACAAATATTGAAATAAGACAGAGTTCTGATTCAACTGAGACTCTGAGGACAGAGTCTTGATTGAACTAAGACTCTCAAATTTTTGGATTTTCTGAGAAAACAAATGAGAGAATTTTGAAAAACAGTTAAAAACAGGATGAAATTGAATTTTGTTTCAGAGTCCTGGTCTGATTAGGACTCTGAGAAAGAGTCCTGATTCGATCAGAACTCAAGAATTTTAGTTTTCTGATAAACAAATGATGAAATTTGGGTAAAGCTTTTGAAAACCAGTGAAAATGAAGTATAAAAATCAATTTTGGATAGAGTCCTACTTCGATTAGGACTCTGGGGTAGAGTCCTGATTTGATCAGGACTCTGAGACAAAACCTCAGAATTTTGAAATTCTTTGATAAAAGTGTAATAGTTTTGGTAGATTGAAAGATTTCTAAAAGATTCTCTCAAAATTGAAATCAAGATCAGAGTCCTGATCCAACTAGGATTCTCTGAACAGAGTCCTGCTTTGACTGAAACTCTGAGTTTCTGACTCATTTTGAAAGATTTTGAAAGATTTGATTGAAAATGGATAAAATAGTTGTAAAAGATTAGAGTCCCAATCCAATTGAAACTCTAAAGAAGAGTCCTGATCCGACTGGACTCTTTGAAGAATAGTCCTGATCCAACTAGGACTCTAAAATTTTGGCCAAAACAGAAGAATTTGAAAGGTTTTTTTTTTCGAAAACAGGTAAAAAGTTAGTGAAAAGTAGAGTTCTGATCCGACTGAACTCTGGAAAAAGAGTCCTGATCCAACTAGGACTCTAAAATTTTTGAGATTTTTGATAAATGAAGGAATCCAGAAGCGACACCACCTAAATGGGCCTCATCTGAGAATTGAAATCAATTGAAATTGAGTTTGAAATGAATCCAGATTGTTTTCTGAGAAAACATTTCAAAATGTAAGGTCCCGGGGTTGGAAAATGACAGAATGTTGAATAAAAACCCAGGTTTTGAAATTGATTTCGAAAGAAAAAGTTTTAAAACTCAAATCTGGATTAAATATTTTGAAAACAAGAGTGTTGGATCTCGAAAATGAGATGTAATGACATGCAATGCTATGCAATGCAATGAAATGATATGCTGAACTTATGCAATGATAAGCAATGACACATGAAATGGATGAATACTGAATGAGGAGGAAAATTTGGGGTGTTTACACTTATGCTTCTAGACAGTTGAAGACCCATGAGAGAAATTACCCGACACATGATTTGGAACTAGCAGCAGTTGTGTTTTCTTTGAAATCGTGGCGACATTATTTGTATGGAGAATTATTTGAGGTCTTCTGAGACCACAAGAGTCTCAAATATCCGTTCTCTCAGAAAGAGTTGAACATGAGACAACGACGTTGGCTTGAGTTTATCAAGGATTACGAATTTATGTTGTCTTACCACCCTGGTAAGGCGAACGTAGTGGCAGATGCGCTTAGTCGCAAATCGAGTGGTGTTTTGGCTAGTCTCGTGTGGATCCAGAAATTGATTGAAGATTTCGTAGTTTGGAAGCCTTTTTCAGTTGGGGGCGGATTGATCAGATTATCTGGTCTGACCATTCAATCAGAGTTTTTGCCTAGAATCGTGGAGGCTCAGATGCTTGATGACCAGTATGGTAATTTTTTAGCCTTGGCAGGACAAGCAGATACAATCTTTAGTGTGTCAGATGATGGCAATATTCGCATGAGAGATCGACTTTGGGTTCCAAGCGACCATGAGCTAAAGAAAGAGATTCTTGATGAAGCACACTTGTCGAGATATACGATTCATCCAGGCGAAACAAAGATGTTTAAGGATTTGTAACAGAAATATTGGTGGAACGGTATGAAGCGCGAGATAGCAACGTACGTTGCAAGATGCTTGACTTGTCAGCAGGTCAAGGTGGAATACCAACGTCCTGGTGGTTCCATGCAGAGGATCGAGATTCCTCAATGGAAGTGGGAAGATGTTACGATGGATTTTGTGATAGGTTTACCGCAGACGAGACGTAAGCATGATGCGATTTGGGTAGTCGTGGACAGACTCACCAAGTCTGCTCATTTCTTGCCTATCAGGATCAGTCAATCCCTTGAGTGTCTAGCTCACCTGTATGTCAGAGAGATTGTACGACTGCATGGTGTGCCGAGATCGATTATTTCTGATCATGATCCCTGGTTCACATCACGACTGTGGGGTCAGTTGCAGTCTGCTTTGGGTACAAAGTTGAAGTTCAGTATAGCTTTTCACCCTCAGACGAATGGACAATCCGAACGGACTATTCAGACGCTAGAAAACATGTTGCGAGCCTGTATGCTCGATTGGAAGGGTCAATGGGATTCACAGTTGTGTTTGGTTGAATTCGCATACAATAATAGTTACCACGCTAGTATCGGGATGGCCCCGTACAAAGCATTGTATGGGAGACCTTGCCGATCACCGTCTTATTGGGACGATATCAGCGATAGATCTAGAAAATCACCGATTGTTCTTCAGCACTACAATCAGCAAGTGCAGAAGATCTGAGAACGCTTAAAGGCAGCACAGGATAGACAGAAAAGTTATGTCGATAAGAGACGACGCAAGTTATCATTTGAAGTTGGTGACATGGTTTTTGTCAGAGTTTCACCGACCAAGAGTGTGTTCCGTTTTGGTAAGAAAAAGAACTTAAGTCCTAGATATGTTGGACAGTTCAAGATTTTTGCAAGGATCGGTGAAGTGACATATCGCGTCGAGCTACCTCAACAGTATGCCCACATTCACAATATTTTTCATGTGTCGATGCTAAGGAAGTACATTCCTGACCCATCGCACGTCATTCGCTACGAAGACGTGGAAGTGCAGGAAGACCTGATTTTGATGGAACAACCTATTGAGATAGTTGATCGACGAGATCGGGTTTTGCGTACCAAGACTATTCTGCTAGTTAAGGTACGTTGGCAGCACCATGGCATCGAAGAATGCACATGGGAACCAAAAGCGAGCATGAGAGAGAAATATCCATAACCTTTTGTAACCTAACAGGGGTGATTTCGCAGACGAAATCCTTTTTAAGGAGGGGAGGATGTAAGGTCCCTGATTAATTTTGAGGTAATGTTACGCGAATTGTGTTGTGATTGAGAATTTCTTGTTTTATTTACAAGTTTTCATATGTAAACCTACGTGGAGATACGAGTCAAAATCATGTAAGTTTACATTAAATAGTAATTGAGGGAAATCTATGACGAATTAACCTCTGAAATTTTTATGGCAAGTTTATTATACGTATATTTGGGTTGACCCCAAATTTGAGGGCCAAACGACGAAAAAACCCCGTCAGTGCATGTGATTTACGGGAGATCGCTTAGAGACTTAGCGAGGGCCCAAACGAGAACCATTTTGTTCGTAAAGGAGATCTTTCTCTTGATTGAGCTTTGAAATGCTATTTAAATTAAAAATATAAAATAGAAATAAATATACATGATGGAGAACATTTAAAATTCATTTAATAATAAAATCGGTAAAAAGCTTAATTTCTCTTGTTGGTCAAGGGTCGACCAAGGCCATGGTCGTCCACTTAGGTGGCCTTGGGACGACCTTGGCCATGAGACCAGCTGGTCACGTTGACCAGCTGGAAGGATGGCAGTCTCGTAAGAGACTCAAAACAAATTTCAAGGGAGGGCCACGATTGGCCCTACTCAAATCAAATAAAATATATATATATATATATATATATATATATAAATAATAAATAAAGAAGAAAAAGAAGAAAATGTGATGGCGTGAAGGGAGGAGGGGTCGACCTTTCCTCTTGGGAGTTGTGTGGACTTGAAAGGAGTCCCTTGCCTTGAGATTCAAGGAAATCCCAAGGGATCTTCCCAATGTTGGAGGAGTCATAATGAGGCTTGAAGTGCCTCATTGGATGCATGGGGCGGCAGCCCCATGGCATTCTTGAAAACTTTAAGAGGCTTTTCAAATCCTCATTATTGAGTGGAAGAGCTGGGCGGTAGTGGGAATACGTGACCCACTCCCAGCCCCACATTTTGGAGAGTGAGTCTCCACCGTTCATCTCACCAACCCCCCTTTAAGAGCTCTCTTGAAAAATCAAGAGCCCCAAAAGGGGCGATTTTTCTAGACTCTCTCTCTCTCTCTCTCTCTCTTCTCTCACACTCACCAACCGTGGGTTTGGTTCAGCCTTGTTGGAGGAAACCATTGCAGTCGTGACCTCCTTCATCTTCCCAAACTCCGAAGGTGAAGGCTCAATGTGATTTTCTTTGTGTTTGTTATGGTAAACCATGAAACCGAGGATTCAATGCATCTATGCATGCATGCTCCATCGGTGGATTAGTTGGATAAGCTCTCATTCGACATTATTTTTCTATTGCCTTGCGTTGGTTTGCTTTGTGCATACATACATTCTATTTTTTTTAGATCGATAGCATTTTTTTTGGAACTTCTTTCTTGTTGTCGCCCTTCTCTCTCATTGCTGGGCATGGTGGCTTGCTCCGAAACGTGTTAGAATTGCTGGGTACACTCTGGACCGAGCTGGGCTTGTCCAGATGCACCCAGTCCTTCGGCACCCCCTTGGAGTGCAGGTTGGGTTTTGGGTGGTGAACCGCAGCCACCTTTTTGTGGGTGTGCAAGTGTGCTGAGTTCAGACCCAGTCCCAAGGTATTTGGGTCTGGCATGACATGGGCACTTTGACCTGGGTCACGGTGTGACCAGTTTCCACCTGGAAAGGGGCCCATAGCCCTTTTACATTTTTTTTCCTGTTCTTTTGTGCTTGGCACATCGGGTCACTCGGGGCCATGGGCACCCGGATGGCCTAGCCGGATGGGCGAGCCTGTAACAGGCGCCCGACCCTTTTGGCACAGTTGTCTGAGCCCATGGTCCCAGACTCTTGGGTTTGGGTGGTCGCAAGGTATGGTCCAGCAGACCAAATTCATTGGCTAACCCTGTATTTCCTTGTCTTGGAGCTGGGCACCCTGCATGTTGCCCGCTGCTTAGTTTTGGTAGCCCAGATTTGGGGCATGCGTTTTGGCTGGGCTACTGGTCTAAATCGTGGGTTCAGACCAGTGCCACCGCAGACTTAGTTGTCTGGCTCAGGGGCCACACCCCCACCAGGCCGCGACATCTTGGGCCCGGCCTAGTTTCCCTTTTGTTGTAGCCTGGTGCGAACCATGGGGTGCTAGGCACCCGGGCCACCCAATGACTAACCCCCTTCGGCTCAGGTTTGAACCAAGGGTTCAGACCCATGTGAACCTTGACAGCAAGGTCTGGTCCTATGGATCAGACCCACGTCCTAACCTCAGTAGTACTCCAACACCCTGAGGTTACCGGGCGTTGCCATCTTGGCAGCCCCTTTCTGGACCTACCCGACTTAACTAAGAGTCTGGTCTGAACCGTGAGTTCAGACCAAGACTCTTGGTGGTTCTAGCAGTCTGGTCCGAAGGACCAAACCTGCATATTTCCCTATAAACCTCCTTTGGCGGCAGGTCTGCAATGGGCCACCGAGTGCTCACTTGAACCTGGGTTCCCTGCAACCTTGGTGTCCCACTAGTTGGCTGTCACCATTGGTGACCCTTTTGCCCAACACGAGATCCTTACTTGTGGCCGAACAATAACTTTGGTTGGTCCCAATGACCAGACCCGTATACCTTTGCCCCGCACCATTTTGCAAACCAGTTAGGGTGTATGACGGTGTGGATCGCGGTTGCCACGATTTGGCTTGCACGCACTTGCATAGGGATGCACCTTATTGGGGTAGCATGTAAATGCATGCATGTATATATATATATATATATATATATATATATATATATATATATATATATATATATATATATATATATATATATATATATATATATATATATATATATAGGTACATATATATATACGGGTATATATATATATTTTTTGATAAAAGTGAGTCTTATACTTACGTATATATACATATATATAGATATATATGCATACCTACCATGGCTTCCGTTTCGATTGACTAGTTGTGTACGAGGGTAAGCACTGTTGCTAACCCCACATGTATAGAGCCTACGTTGGTTTCAAGTCACAGACAATGTTCGGTGTCTTTGTTTCGGGTCTGCAGGCGTGGCACCCAAACCGTGGAAATGCTAATGTTATTCCCATAAGTTGGGAATATCATGGATCCCTTCCGTGACACGTAAGTATGTTGAATTAAGTAGCCTAGCAAAGGTATATGCATATGGTTTTCTTTCGTGTCACATTTGCATCTTTTCCTCATGCAAGAGTGACGATCCACCTTGGAATGCAAATGTAATTCTCATACGTATGAGAATATCTTAGATTTTAATATCAACACATAAGAGCACCAAATCGCGAGTCTTCTCTATAAGGGTGATTTCTTGTTACGTGAAACACCAAATCAAGACCTTTGAAGTTCTGATCGGTTTGAAATTATGATGAGAAGCTTGCAATGATTATTTCAGTATGTTGTACTTGAAATGATAATTACATTCTTGGACTCTTGCATATCTCTTGAAATTGACAAATTGTACACTCACACGCACATTATGATGTAATAGCATCATGTTTCTCAGTTACGCAGTTGTATCATGCCTTTGTTCTTTATATTATGCAATTGACGAAAATTCATATTGCACGTTGCACACAACACATCTTGACACTCATATTGAGTAGTGCGTACCTCGACTGGTATATTGCTTGAGGCATTGATGAGTGCATGAAGTGCACCTACTTCATGAAATGAAAAGGCTGATACACAAGTTTGAACACCATAGGGTAAGAATAAACATTATTTTGTTGGAGTCGGTTGGAGTCTCTGGGAAAGGGCCCTTCTGTCGTAAGTGAACTCATGTGTGTGGCTATACCCTAAATTAGGAAAGAAATAATATGGTGTTGAGATCGCTTTCATGAGCGATGTGCTCTTGTAGCCGTGAAAGGCTGAGCACGTGGATGGGCAGGCTAAATCCTCGTTTGCGTACCCCGCGGGGATCACGGGGCATAAATTCCTCATCAGGAGGTGTGACTGAAAAATGAGCCTAAGAAAGATAAACATGCTTCGCCCCATTCACAAAATGGTTCACCTTGGAGAGGGTGGATGGTACAACCCTGAGTGACTTGTCATTACTATGACACATGTTTTGACAGGAGTTGTAGCATCCTTTGACCTCCAGTCAGTCAGAGTCAGGGAGGTCGAGGTTGTCTTGTTAGGACCTCACTACTGCAGCAATATGAATTGCAATCCTTACCTATGAGAGAGTTTCTCTTAGCTGTGTGCTGCTCGCATGAGGTTTACTCAGTCTGTAGCATCCCCGATTACCACATTAGAAATTGAATAACAGACGTCGGGTGCATGTCTTACAGAATGCGAGGTTTCTTCGCGTACCCGAATGAGTAATAAGAAGAACTTAAAGACTAACCAATCACAGCTGACATATTGTAGTTGTTACTTTACTCGTTCAGCAGTTGTCTCAGTTCTAGTTATGTTCCTTCGCGGCTCTTAGTTACTTGTTTAGTAGATGTTTAGTTCTTGTTACATTTCTTTACTACTCTTAGTTGCTTGTTCATCAGTTGTTTCAGTTCTCGTTACGTTTCTTTACTGCTCTTAGTTGCTTGTTCAACAGTTGTTTCAGTTCTCGTTAAGTTTCCTTACTGCCGTTAGTTACTTGTTCTGCAGTTACTTCAGTTCTGTTACCTGTTTCACTTGATTAGCACTTGACACATATGCACTTACCTGACACCGACACATATACTTGTTATTTTATGTTACTGCTTCCTGTTTTTTCTCGTAAAAATGATATATATATCGTTGTTGTTTCTTCACCACCTCGCAAGAGGACTGACCCCATTTTTTGGGGATGCAGGTGATGAATAGGTTCGATGTTGATGCAATGACACACGGTGGAGGCTTGGAGACCCACACTTAGCTGCAGATCTTGCTCCTATTGGTTTTGGGTTTTGGTTGGGATACATTCCCTATTTTGAGACTTGTTGTACTGTCACATTTTGTAACTTTTAAACTGTCGGGTTGTATACCCCTCGGTACTTGTGATTATACCTTTATTTATGTTGATAGTCACTTATGTTGTACTTACATGTGGCCGTCCAGACTTGCAGCCTTGCCACCTTCTTTATACTTTGTTTCCATTGTTTTCAGTAAAACCTTTAAAAAAAACCCATAGAAAATCTGAGGTTTTTCCAAGGTCGGGGTTTGGGGCGCCACTGTTATACCAGATATTGTCTCAGAGCGATTTACACAGTGATGTCTATATCATTGAAGTTAACTCGATTTGTTCTTTACTAAGTCTAAACATCATGTCGATTTGTTTATTTTTCTTTTTCGTCATTTATGAATCAGTCATTGTGTAAATCACGATGGAACGTATCATTTGCTTAGACAAATCTCGTAAAGGCAAATCATAATAGGATATTCAAATGGATTTGGTTCGATTATTTGATGGGTTTTGGTGGGATGGCTATACAGATCGTGATAGAACACCTTCTATAAAAAATAAATCATGATCTCTTATAGAACTAGTTGCAAGGCAATCAAAATCAAGCAAATTGCGATAGGACGTAGTCTTTATACGTAAAAATCGTTTCATCCTTTTATCAATGTTTATGTAAATTGCGATATGAAGACCTCGTAAAAGCAATTCATAATTTGCGCAATACATAAAGCTAAATGCTTCTTCGTTTTTTTTTATGAAGGCCAAACATTACAACGATTTGTTTAGTGGCACTTGTGTGTTATGCTTATTAAAAAAAGAAATATACATTTATAGAATGTTATGTTATAAAAAAGAATTATAGAATTACAACAAAAAATTATAGAATTACAATAAATAAATATCAGGATAAAAAAATCATATAATGTTTATTCAGTGGTACTTGACGACTTAGATGGACTATGGAATACAAATCGTCTTTTTCTTTTTCTTGGCGGACTCTCTTTCCTCAATGGCCTCTTGGTTCCCTCGATCTTATTATGAACACTGGTCATCATCTCTACCAGTGTAATATTGTGACCGCATTTGTCTCCCCAAATTTCTCACCTGCTTCCGTAATTCCTTATTCTCCCTCTCGAACATCGCTAACCTTGTGGCAAAAACTACCTTCTTTTTTGTGAGTTGTGTTCGCTCCTCATCGTATACTGCAATTGAGAGAATTGTTGTTGTAGCCGAAGGGATACAATGTACGTGTTTTCTATACTGGGAGATGACATGATGGGGGACAGGAGGGACACATAGGTTTTCAACATTTTCACGTTGCTTATTCTCAATCTCTAGATTTCGACGCATGAGTTTCCAATATTTTTTGAAATAGTTGGGGTCATATTGTCATTCTTTATAATCATATGTTATGACATAAACACCTCCTTTGTTTCAGCTATCTAATTGTTCCCTGAAGCGTTCGTGTCAATTCACGTTCTTGGCCCCACCACTATTCATCTTCCTTCTCACTTCCACAGGTTGCTTTGGGGTAGATTGTCCCAAGCCAACTTGTAGAAGAACTCGACTACCATGCTGCAACTCGGCTTCATAATTGCTATATAGCCAAATATCGCAGCTAGACAGCCTCGCAGCCTGAGCAACAACCTCTTGGTCCTCATCTTCTTCATCTCCATACGGTTTCCACACAACCTGTACATTGGAGATTATGGTTTAGGTATAGACATAATTATTCATGCTAATGAATGTTAAATATTAAAATGATTTATAATAATGAGTGTTAAATATATTATAATGATTGTTACTAATGAGAGCTTTGTATTAAAATAATTTACACTAATGAATGCTACATATTACAATGATTTACAATAACTCATGCTAAAACGATAAAACTTTGCAATAACGAAGAAAAAATTCTGCAACGACCATTACTTAAGAATGCTAACGATTACAACGATTACAACGATTTACACTAATGAAAGCTAAATGTTCAAACAATAATGATTTGTACTAAGGAATACAAAATTCTGCAATAATCATTACTTAAGAATGCTAACAATTACAACGATTTACACTAATGAAAGTTAAATGCTAAAGCGATAACGATTTCTACTAATAAATACAAAATCCTGCAATGATCATTACTTAAGAATGTTAAACATTAGAACGATTTGTACTAATGAAGACAAAATCCTGCAGCGATGATTACTTAAGAATGCTAAATATTTCAAAGATTTATATTAATGAATGATAAATGCTGAAATGATTGTAAACGATTTAAAATCATTTACCTCATTTAATTGCAAACCATCTAAAATGAACTTAGCATTATCTTTCTTGACATTTATTCTAGCCCACCAACCGATCTTTGAAAAACCACAAATCACAGGGCCACACTGAGGACACAAGACAACAATATGCTCCCACAACCAGGCCTAAAAAATCAATATATTAGTAAGACTATAACATTCAACAATCTTAGTCTACAACTACAAGATATGTAATAAACAATTACTTGGACAAATGACCAAAACCTTGCAACGATTTTTGTACTCTTACTCGCACGGTAAAGTTGACTATACAAGTGTGCAAGCATAGCAGCACCCTATGCATAGTTGTCGACTTTATCTTAGTCTTCCAAGAATTACAGCCACAGGTAACTTATCCTCGAACTAGACAAATCAGAAAATAAAGTACGTCCAAAAAAATAAAGAAGAAAGCTGCACAACTCTTGGTCAGCTCTTTTAGATGCACATGTAGCGGACCGGCCTTCCCATTTATTATGGAAAGAATAAACTTTCAGTGATGTAGAATTGCTTCCACCAGAAATACATTGACTCCAGTCCTCCATCGACATTCAAAGAAGGGTTGTGCACTTGTCCCTTGCGTTATAGTTTAAATCCCGTAATAGGACAACACTTCCATGACACTTAAGGCCCGTAATCTGCGTCGCATCTTCTAGGGTCATGGTGATCTCAAAAAAATCAAATAGAAATATGTTCATCTTATGATTCTACTTATTTACCAAGTGGGTCATGGTGTTCCAGCACGTTTCAAAATAATGCTAGTCTAGAAGGTCACCGAAGTGCATATTTCGTAATCGATGCTTTTGATATTCACTCAGCTGTCTATACCACGACAGAACTATAAGTCACTGACACAACCCTCTGAGCTTTTCACCTGGTGCTCTACTTCTCTTCTAACCTTCCTGTAACACAAAATAATAGATTATTCGTATGAAATTAAAATTAGTCTCATTTATACTTCTACACATTGTTGTACACAGTAATCACTATAAATAATAATCGTTGCACACTCCCTATCACAGTAATCACTATATAAAGTAATCGTTATCACAATAATCGCTATACATAATCATACCTATAATAGTAAATCTTTCATAGTAATCGCTATCACAGTAATCACTATACATAGTAATCGCTATCACAATAATCACTATACATAATAATACATATCATAGTAAATCGTTCACAGTAATCGTTATACATAGTAATCGCTATACATAGTAATCGATATACATAATAATATCTATCACAGTAAATCATGACAGACAAGATCAATTTACGTACCTTTGTCACACTTTTCTCCTCTTCATCTCCTCCCTCCATCCTCTGCCTTTCTTCTTCCTTCCTTCGCCTCCTTCCTCTGCTTTTCAATTTCTTCATTCCTTTCCATTTCCTTCTCTTCCTCCTCCTGCTTCTTCCTTTCCTTTTCCTTCTCTTCCTCCTGCTTTTTCTTTTCCCTTTCCTTTTCTTCCTCCTCCTGCTTCTTCCTTTCTCTTTCCTTATCTTTCTCCTCCTCCTTCTTCCTTTGTCTTTCCTTCTCTTTCTCGTCATTATTCTCCTTCCTTTGCCTTTCATTCTCTTTCTCGTCCTCCTTCTCCTTCCTTTGCCTTTCATTCTCTTCCTCGTCCTCTTTCTTATTTGTCTTTCCTTCTCTTCCTCGTCTTCTTTTTCCTTCTCTTTCCATTGCCTTTCCTTTTCTTCCTCATCCTGATGCTTCTTCCTTTGCCTTTCCTCTTTCATCTTCATTATTTGCCTTTTCTTCTCTTCCTCCTTCTTCTTCTTCAATTGCTTTTCCTTATCTTCCTCCTCCTCCTTATTCTTTCTTTGCTTTTTCCTCTCCTCCTCCTCCTTATTCATTTGCCTTTTCCTCCTTTGCTTTTCATTCTCCTCCTCCTTCTTCCTTTGCCTTTCCCTCTCCCCTGCCTTATTTCTTTGCCTTTCCCTCTCCTCCTCTTCCTCCTTCTTCATTTGCCTTTTCTTCCTTTGCTTTTCATTCTCCCCCTCCTCCTTCTTCCTTTGTTTTTCCTTCTCTTCATCATCCTTATTCTTTTTTTTCATCTTTAGTTCTTCCTCATGCTTCCTTTGCTCTTCAGCCTCAATATCTGATGGATAATGCTCTGCATTATATAATTCCAATGCCTTGTCCTTGTCTTTATCATTCTCAATCTTCATTATATTTTGGTACCTTTCATAACGCTCATATATATGGGATTGCCGGATAATTTCTCTAATAGTCATCCCATTGAACGATGGGGGATTTCTTGTCTGACGAGTTTTAGACATTGCTAACCTGCACAACACATAAATTTAATCGATCATTATATGTTACAACTGCCTCCTCAAGTATATAATAATACAAATTATCCCATTCGTTAAACAATCACCAACATTACAAATCATCGCAATATTTAGCTTTATAAGTAAACATCGTTGTAAGATTTAACAAACTTAAGTACAAATTGAGGTAACTTCATAAATACACATATCTACTGCTTTAAATGTATAAATCGTTGCTGCTTCAAACTTACAAATCGTTATAGAAATCACAACCTTCATAAGTACATATTGTTGTAACATTTGAGCTTCATACGTAAACATTTTTGTACGATTTATCAAACTTAAGTATAAATCGTGGTAATTTCATTAAATCATTATTGCTTCAAACATATAAATCGTTGCTGCATCGAATGTTTAAATTGCTACTGCATTAAATATATAAATTAATGCTACATTTCAACGTACAAATCGTTGTAGAAATTTAGCATTCATAAATACATATCGTTGAAATATTTGGCCTTCATAAGAATAAATCATGCTAACTATTTTTCGACGCCCAGAAGGTGGATATGTACAAATTGATTTGTTTCAGTATGAAAATAGGTGTTATTTAGCATAAATAGTACAATCAGTTGTAAGATTTTGCATTCAGATTTACAAATCGATTTGTTCGTATAATGAAACCTTACACGAAACTCACCGAAATGATACGAGTTTTGGTAATTCAACAGTGGAGGAGAAACACTCAGAAGGTAAGACACAGCCGATGGTGGCAACGATGCTGCAATTACGCAGACGATGACAAATGATGCTCTTGTGGCAACAGACGACAACAAACGGTGCTTCGACGGCAGCAGACGACGACAAAGGATGCTCCAGCGGCAGACGACAACAAAGAGTGCTCTGGTGGCAGTAGACGACAACAAAGGTTGCTCCAGAGGCATCAAACGACAACAAAGGGTGCTCTGGTGACAACAGACGATGACAAAGGGTGCTCTAGTGGTAGCAGACGATGACAAAGGGTGCTCCGATGGTAGCAGACGATGACAAAGGGTGCGTCGTCAAAATGAGATCCTGTTACAACAAATGGTGCAAACAAAACATTTGGACTTTGAAAAGTTAACATCATCCTCGACTTTTTGGATGGAGGACATTTTTGTCCTTTTCTCGAACAATCGTTTCCCTTTTTTTGGATGGAGGATATTTTTGTCCTTTTCTTGAACTGTCGTTTCATGGCGAGAATGGCAAGAAAGGGTACTTAAGTCTTTGCAATTGCACTGGACTCCGACGCTAAGTGATGCTGACACACACGGGGATACGAGCCCCACATGCTTATATACGTGGCGCTCATTCGAACCCCCGAACATGCACTGTAGCAAACAATGCATCTTCGGGGGGGGGGGGCATATAACCTGCTTCGCCCAAAACTGGTATGGATAGAGGGCTTAGAGGGGTTCTATAATGCAAGTGGGATTCCCTAAAAGGGACGTCCCAACAACCTCTTGAAATAGAAAGGTTTATATTTCTTTATAGAAATAAAGTCTTTCTAAGTTAAAACTCTTTAATATATGTATATCATATATGTTATCTTATTATTATTATTATAATAATTTTTTTTTAAAGCTTATCTATCCACTATAATTGGATATTGGATCTTAGATCTTGGCCCAAAGGGTCCAACATCTATATTAAATGGGTCTTGGATCTTGGCTCGAAAGGTCAAAGATCCATTTAATCATTACATGGATTTTGGAACTTGACCCATAGGGTCCAATATCCATATTAGGATCTATTTCATGCCAGCCATTATATCGATTAAATATATTTATTTAATAAAAAAAATTAAAATTAGGCAAATTAACCAGATATTACATGACACATATTACGCATAGGTAACCAGTGAGGCTGACCTGTCAGGATGGGAGGCTCAGCACTGTGCTAAATCGTTCACATATTTTTTCAAGGCTCTGTATTAGATTCTAGAGTCGAATTAAGATTTTAACCCTTAGAAGGATTGGGGATGGGGCAGGGTGGGGCGGGGAAAGGCGGGGATTGGGACAGGGATGAGGCAGGGTGGGGGAAAGCGTAAGTCCATCCCTATCTCCATCCTTGCACGGGGATGGATTTTAACCTTCATCCCCGCCTCCATCCCTGTTTCATACCCTTCATCCCCGATCCAAACAGGGCGAGGCAGGGCAGGACCCCATTTTCCCCCGGTCCACTGCCATCCTTATACATTTGGGTCTTTCAATGGATATGTGCTCTCATATCCGAAGCTACATAATAATGATTAACAAGGATTAATACACATCATGTATCAAAACACAATATGTAAGTACAAGAATAACTATAAATCAAAAGTTTAGGTACAATAAATAAATAAATACCTCAAACAACACCAACATCTTGACAAAGTTTTTTTTTTCGCTCATCGTGCTATTCAAATTTGCGTACAGGTGTGCAAGTACGATTGCTCTCCATGCATATTAATTAACGCGATTCAAGTCTTCCAACAATTCGATGAATGATGTATAGACCGACTTCCCACTAATGTTAATGAATAAACATGATCCAAAGAAGTATAACAAGAATGCTCTTACTATTTTGTCCATCCTACTACCATCCTTCCCTCCAATACATTATAGTTTCGTCTTCATCCTCATCGCCTTAATGGCATTATAACAGCTCTTAAGCTATTAAAACTTGATCTTATCAGTTTCAAACACATCATCATTTGCTTGCAAATAAATATCATACAAGTGCTTAAAAATGTTTCACCGTTGTCTACTAATTAGCTCTTCATAACACTTCAGTTTGGTGATTTATGTTATGTCCTCCAATGTAATGGCCATCTTAAGATTCTTGAATTGGAATGTGTTGGTTGCCGAATTCCAAAACTGCTTCCTCCATTAGTTTTAAAAACTATTGGTGTATTTGGTTGAGTAAAATCGGTGCATGCAAGATGTTGGCTTTTCTAAATCAATTAGCCGTGAATCCTGCAATCCAAATTAATCTTACTAAAATCAATCAATTTCAATAATTTTTAATGATTAAATGTATAGTAGCAATTTCAATATAAGTTTAGTTTAATATGGTATTGGCTCCATCTGATCCGAACTCAAACCCTGTACATCCCTAACCCAATGCCAACACATCAAAATAGGATCCGGATTCTGACCTACTCAAGTCCAAACCAGGTCCGACCTGTGACACCCGTACCTGAAGCCCTTCACAAGGAACGAAAGCAAATCTACCAGTTGATACGCGGAGAGGCCTCTGCTTTGGTGGAATGCTGCGTTAGAAATGGAAAAGGGAGCTCAGCAGAGCTCCAAGAAGGCCAAGGTGTGAATTTTTCCTTATTGGAAAATCCCAATTGTAACGCGTTTTCCCGATCTTGAAATATGAAAGCGCGCATTTCCTTGATTTTGTTTTATTAGATTTTTAGGAGAGAAGGGCGATAGAATAAACACCCAGTTTCTAGTCTTGGGAATTTTTGAAGATCGTGGTGCCATTTATGTATGGTTGGCGTTCGGGGTTCTGATGCTTGGTTTTTCTGACTATTTGCATGTATTCTTCTCTTTTTTAGGTGACGTTTTTGCAGCATATTTACGATACCATATAGTTTATTTGATCTTGGTGGTAATTGGTGTTCTTTTTATAGCTTTAGTTTCCCCTAGAGATGAAGAAACTTGTTTGCTTTTTTTTTTATGATTGGGTTTCGGAGTTTTTGGTTTTTTTTAGACCATTCTGCTGTAATTTTATGCTTTTCCCTCTTTTCTATTCATTTTCCTGGGGACTTGTTCCATGAATCAAATTATGTTTCTGTTAGTCCGATTGAGCAAAAAACATAAAAGATCTTGACAAAAGTCCACGAAATGAAAGATGCGACTTCGGACCGACAAGGATTTCTGCCCTCTTATTCATGAATAGTTTCTATATGCATAAGGATCGGATGAGATAGATGGATGGTTAGATAGATCAATAACTTGTCTCTATCTGGTAGTTCGTTAATTCTTATCAACATGCTAAACAAGTTGCTATCTCCCAATTCATGTGGTGCTATTCGTGGAGGTGGCTATAGACAGCTTCATAAGGGGTTTATCTTCGTGTAAGCACGGTATGTTGTAATTGGCCACCATGTAACCCAAGGTAACCACTTGATCCAATTTCACTTACAGCACAAACATAAATAAGTCTCTCATCTATTTGCAGCTTCAATTTGTTCATCCCCTGAGGATGTTAAGATGAACTCATGTTCAAATCTGTTCACTGTGATAGACAGAATCCCTGTCCAGAACATAATCTTAAGTGATAGATGTCAACCACTAACTATATATTTGGCACGCTAGGGAATTTGTGAATATGTTCCATGAACGCTTGTTCTACCATCGTGGCTGTATTAGGACGGGCTGAAGAAACAAATGGGAAGATGTAGCTAGACAGTCAACCACAACCACAATAACACTTTTTCATTGCTAGATTGGCAAGCTGTCAGTAAAATCCACTGACATATTTTTATCATATCCTGTTAGGAGATGGCAAAGGCTGCAAAATGTAGGAGACAAGGTCTCATGCTTGTTCCATTAGCAAACTTCACAACTACATGCCCCCCTACATCGTTCAATAATCCTTTCCAATTCAAATGTTCGAATTGATTTTTAGAGGTATGAAGAAATCCAGAATGTCCAGTGATAGATGAAGCATGCATTATGCAATGCTTCCATGATAATTTCCTGAGCAGTTCACTTGTATCATATAAATTTTGGTTTTTATGGCAAAGCAACACATATTATGAGCAGATTGTACATTGATCAAATGCTGCCTTGTTGGATTAGTGGCTGACATCATCAAGTGCATAACTTTTCTTAATATCTTTAAGTCCAGAATAAATTGGCTTGGATTGCCATTTCTTCACCTTCGTCATGTTGTCTTGATAATGCATCCTTAGTGTTGTTGAGTTCTTCCTTGTGATATGTGATTTCATAATCTTATCCAACAAGCTTAACTTCCTGTTTTGGCTGAAGAGGAGTTAGAACACATTGATCTAAGGAATACCAACAAGCTGGGGTGTCTCAGCAAGGAGTGCTCTTTGATAAAAGATTTAGATTTGTTCTAAGGAATACCATAAAAGGTTTAGATTTGAATATTGATCTAAGGAATACCATAACAGATTTAGATTTGAACACTGATGGTTGAGAGTGTTAAATAATGTAACATAATTCAATATGTAATCTCATAGTTTTAGTTTACTTTTAAGTTTAGTTAGGATTAGGTTAGTTTATTTAACTAGGTTAGGTTTCTTTTTCTTTTTTAGTTTAGTTTTTGGACTTATTTGGCTTTATGCTTTTTTGACCAAAGTCAAAAAGCATAAAGTAAAGAGAGCTGTTGGACTCCCAACAGCTCTATTTAGAGCCGTTGGGAGCCCAACACTCCCTCATTCCCTCTCTCCCTTGTATTATAAATATGGGGTGTTACCCCCTTGTATCTTACACTTTTGTAAAGCCCTCTTTTGGGACCCAACATATTGAAGTTGATATTTTTTTATGTTTGTGCATTTGTATCCGTGCCTTTGTGCACTTGTGAGAGTTCTCCTTTTATGCCTTTGTGCACTTGTGAGAGTTCTCCTTTTATTCCTTTGTGCACACTTTGTGTTTCTAGTATTGTGTTTATACACAAAATCCTTTTTTATAGAGATTTTCACATGGTATCAGAGCAAGGTTGCTTGAGAAGGAAAGTCTTGTGATTCTTCACAATATTGAGTGCCTCGAAAAGCATGCCTTCAATTTTTTCGAGATTGGCGTGAAGACTTCTCTTCATCAAATATTTTGGAAGATTACTACAACAAGTAAGAGTTAAAATCTCTTTGTGGTACGTATTTTTCTCCTTCATCTTATCTCTCTAATGGGTGAAAAAGACTCTCATTTCTCTCTTGGCTTTAAGCTCAATGGTTCCAATTATCATGTATGGGCCGGAAATATGGAAGCTCATATTAAAGGAAAGGGGCTTTGGGGATATGTTCAAGGTTTCATAACGGAACCCGAACCAAAAATTACGATGGTTGAAAGAGGAGAAATCAAAATTCTTGAAGGAGAAGAAAGACAAAAAGCTCTTGAAGAATATTCAAAGAAACATGAGGAATGAGAAATGAGAAACTTCAAGATCCTATCTTGGATCTTCTCATCCGTTGAAACCAAGATCAATGCCAATATCATCAAATTCAAGAAAGCCTCCGAAGCTTGGCATTATCTTGAAAAGATGTATACTTCACGAGACTTATCTCACAAGTACTATCTTCAAAAGAGGGCCTTGACCCTACAACAAAATGAGATGTCTATTCGTGAGTACTTTGCTGAATTATCCTCTATTTGGGATGAGCTTGCCATGCTTGAGCCCAAGTGGAGTGGCGAAGCTATTGAACTTAGATACAAGCAATTAGAGGAAGATCACTTCTTTAACTTCCTAAATGGTCTTCGACCCGAATTTGAACAAATTCGGTCCTCTCTTCTATCTTCTTTCACATCTCCTTCCATTGAAGATGTTATTACCAAGTTAAGTGGAGAGGAAACTCGTATGGGCATTAGCAAGCAAAATCCAAGTGTTCTTGCAATGCCCACAAATCAAGATGAATGTGATGGAGCTAATGCCGTGTCTAGGCCTGGCAACAACTTGAGGACATATAAACCTCCTCACTTTAAAAACCAAAATCAAGGATACAATGGTGGTCAAGGCGGAAGAAGGGACAATAGCAAAATTGTGTGCCACTTTTGCAAGGAACCCGGTCACATCAAACCGGTTTGTCCTAAATGGAAGAAACTACTTGCAATGGCAACCACATCTCAATCACAAAAAGAGGAATCTACAAGTGGAGCTCTCTCTCTAAATCAAATTATGGAAGCTCTTCAACCTCTTCTTAAGGGAGCTATTTCCGGTGCCGCCGTATCCACTCCTTCTCCTCCAGGTAAAACTTCTTGGCTTTTAGATTCGGGTGCATCTTTTCATATGTCTCCAAACATCTCTTCTCTTTCTGAATATTCTAAAAGTTTATCACCATCTTTTGTTTCAACTGCGGATGGCACTTCTCTTGAAATTAAGGGGATTGGAAACTTTGAAACTCAAAATTTTTTTATTCCCAAAATTAGATTTATACCTAAATTGAATTTGAACTTACTTTCCGTCTCTCAACTCTCGGACCTTGAATGTGACATTCAATTTTCATTTAATAAGTGTTTAATACAGGATCACCGGTCCGGGAAGTTGATTGGGGAAGGCTCTAGGAAGGGAGACTTGTACTATGTGGATTCTCTCCAAATCCCTAAAACCCCTTTTTGTAATGTGGCCCAACATAAAGACATAAATGTTTGGCACAAAAGACTTGGTCATCCCAACATCACCAAGTTATCCTATTTGCATTTTATTAAAAATCTTTGTAAAAATACTTTCTCTTGTAATGATTGTATTCTTGGAAAAATGAGAAGTATGCCTTTTGAACAAAGATCTATGTTTACCACAAAACCTTTTGAAATTGTTCATTCGGATGTTTGGGGACCGGCACCCGTCATATCCAAGGGAGGCTTTGCCTATTATGTGATTTTTGTAGATGATTTTTCTCGATATTGTTGGATATATTTCCTTAAACATAAGCACGAAGTGTTTTCATGTTTTAAATCATATCATATGATAATTAAGAATCAATTTAATAGTAATTTAAAGATTTTTAGGACCGATTCCGGAGGCGAATATCTTTCCAATGAATTTAAGAAATATCTTGAAGACTATGGTATTGTCCATCAAAGATCGTGTCCTAAGACCCCACAACAAAATGGGTTAGCCGAAAGGAAGCATAGGCATATCATTGAAACCACTAGAACCCTTCTTATTTCCCAAAGTATTCCAAAAAAATTTTGGGCCGAAGCGGCTCTTGCTTCAGTTTATCTTATTAATCGTCTTCCATCCAAAAATTTAGATAAAATCTCTCCTTTCGAAACTCTATATGAAAAAGAACCCGATTATAATAGATTGAGAGTTTTTGGTTGTAAGTGCTTTGTCCTTACAGATAAGAATGATAAACTCTCACCTAAAGCCATTCCTTGTGCTTTTCTTGGCTACTCTGAAACCCAAAAAGGGTTTCGATGTTATGATACTAAAAATGATAAGTTATATGTCTCAAGGAATGTAACATTTTTAGAAAATGATAGTGGTTTTGAAAAGAATGAATCTCATTTAGAAATTGCTGACTATTCCTTTCTCTTTGATCTTTTATCTAAAGATGATGATATCTCTAGTGATGATGAATCAACATATAACAGTGACAATGAAGTGGTTGAAATCAACAATAACTCTAACCCTACTACCTCTCAAGAAGAAAATATAACTAGAGACCCTATCACCTATACTCATAAAGATAGACTCCCCTTTAGAAGTGCTATTGAGCAATATAGTGAACCTAGCGAATCTATCCCCTCACATGATTCAAACCCTAGAAGAACCGAGAGAACTAGAAGAACTCCCTCTAGATTCGTATCTTTTGATTCTTTCTCTCCTAAATATCAGGCTTGCTTAAGTGCCATTCACTCATATTTTGAACCAAAAATTTTTGAAGATGCCAAACGATGTATTGAATGGAGAGAAGCCATGGAAAATGAACTCGAAGCGCTTAGGAAAGCCAACACTTGGGAATTTCAAACACTTCCCAGTGGAAAGAAAACTATAGGATGCCGATGGGTGTTCAAAGTCAAAACAAAGAGTGATGGATCTCTTGAGAGGTATAAAGCTCGTCTTGTAGCTAAAGGGTATAGTCAAGAATACGGGATTGACTATGAAGAGACATTTGCTCCAGTAGCTCGTATGGTTACTGTTAGATGTCTCGTCACCATTGCTTTCATTAGAAAATGGAATATTTACCAAATGGATGTCAAAAATGCCTTTCTAAATGGTGATTTTAATGAAGAAGTCTACATGGATGCTCCACCTGGTATGGAAATTCCTAAAAATAAAGTTCTTCGTCTTCGTAAAGCTCTTTATGGCTTGAAACAAGCTCCCAAGGCTTGACACGATAGGTTTAACAATGTAATGACTGAAAATGGTTTTATTTCATGCTATACTGACACTGCATTGTTTGGTAAGAAATCTGATGCAGGGATTGTTATATTACTGTTATATGTTGATGATATGTTAATAACAGGTGATGATGTCAAAGGAATCAAGAGCATTAAATCTATCCTGACTTCAAGATTTGAAATGTCAGACTTAGGATTTCTGACATATTTTTTGGGAATTGAGGTTGCCTATTCTCACAGAGGCAATTTTTTGTCTCAAACTAAACTTGCTTGTGACATTCTTGACAGATCAGGAATCACAGATGACAAGGTCTATAAAACTCCTGAAATAGTAGGTTCAAAGATGAAGATTGATGATGGGATTTTCCTAAAAGATCCCACACCTTACCGACAACTGGTTGGATCTTTAACGTATCTCAGCATTACGAGGCCTGATATTTCTCATGCTATACATGTTGCTAGTCAGTTTCAACATGCACCTACTTCAATTCATATGAGTGCCATTCTCCGCATCATCAGATACATAAAGGGTACAGTAAACAATGGGGTATTTCTATCTTCTTCTTCTGAATTGAATTTAATTGCTTATACTGACTCTGATTGGGGAGGTGACCCAAATAACCGTCACTCCACCACTGGTTTTTGTATTTTTTTAGGGGAATCTTTAATTTCTTGGAGATGCAAGAAACAACATAAGGTCTCACTTTCATCCACAGAAGCCGAATATAGAGCCATGACATCTACTACCATGGAGATTGTTTGGATTCGCAACTTGCTGGAAGATATGAATATTCAAGTTCAAGGGCCCACAAAACTATGTTGTGATAATAAAAGTGCAATTTATATTGCCAAAAATCACACATTTCATGAGCGCACGAAGCACATTGAGATGGACTGCCACTATGTTCGTGAAGAATACTTAAGAAGAACTATAGACCTTCCATATGTTACATCAGAATACCAATTAGCAGACTTCTTCACCAAAGCGTTGTGCTCTCCAAGATTTAACTTCCTTCTTGGCAAACTTTCGGTTATGTCACCCTAAGTTTGAGGGGGGGTGTTAAATAATGTAACATAATTCAATATGTAATCTCATAGTTTTAGTTTACTTTTAAGTTTAGTTAGGATTAGGTTAGTTTATTTAACTAGGTTAGGTTTCTTTTTCTTTTTTAGTTTAGTTTTTGGACTTATTTGGCTTTATGCTTTTTTGATCAAAGTCAAAAAGCATAAAGTAGAGAGCTGTTGGACTCCCAACAACTCTATTTAGAGCCGTTGGGAGCCCAACACTCCCTCATTCCCTCTCTGGGGTGTTACCCCCTTGTATCTTACACTTTTGTAAAGCCCTCTTTTGGGACCCAACATATTGAAGTTGATATTTTTTTACGTTTGTGCATTTGTATCCGTGCCTTTGTGCACTTGTGAGAGTTCTCCTTTTATGCCTTTGTGCATTTGTATCCGTGCCTTTGTGCACTTGTGAGAGTTCTCCTTTTATGCCTTTGTGCACACTTTGTGTTTCTAGTATTATGTTTATACACAAAATCCTTTTTATAGAGATTTTCACAGAGAGATCCTATTTTAGTTGAAAACATTAGACTGTGGTGGGATCAACCGCAGGAAGGTGCTTGGTCAGCTCTAAGATTGATAAAGAAAATGGACAATGTACGAAATCAGATAATAAAGTGGTCTAGAAGGGTGGGGAAGGAGAAGTTCAAGCAGATTGAAGTATGGGAAGACAAATTGCATTTGATCTAGGCAGACTTGGCATCTCGGGTGGTGGCGGTGAGGGTGAGAATGATATGAATGAAGGGGTTGGGAGGAAATCCACTTTGATAGATCACATCACAAAATGGAGAGCACGAGAAAAAAATAATTGGAGGCAAAGGTCCTATGTCACACGGACTCGGCTAGGGAGGCGCCGCACCCGAGTCGACACGCCCCAACACGGGTGCGGCTTAGGACACGGCCCAGACTCGGTCAACGAGGAGTCGGACTCGGTCAACGAATCGAGGCCGAGTCCGTCCTCGTTTTGGACTCAGTCAATGTTGACCGAGTCTATATTCGTCTATTTTAGGGTAAAAAACTAAAAGAAACGATTTTTTTTTTTTATATTTTTTTAAATATATATAGACTGTGCTGTGCACTGTGCACAGTGACTGCTGTGCACTGTGCACAGTCACTGCTGTGCTGTGCACAGTGCACAGTCACTGTGACTGTGCTGTATGCACAGTCACAAACTTTTTTTTAAATAAATAAATAAATAAATAAATAAATAAATAAAAATATATATATATATATATATATATATATATATATATATATATATATATATATATATATATATATATATATATATATATATATATATAGCCAAGTCCCCGTGTCCAAAATTTTTAAAATTTCTATGCACCTGTGTCACACCCGCACCCGCACCCATGTGACATAGCAAAGGTCTAAGGTGCATTGGACTAAATGTGGTGACAAAAACATCGAGTTCTTTCACCTTTATGCATCTTCTCGTAGAAGAAAAAACTACCACCCGACCATGTTTATTGGAGGGGATGAGTTGGGTTTGAGGATATTGCAAGAGGCAACAAATCATTTTTGCGACATGTTCACAAATTCAGTGGTTGAGGACTCTCTTGACATAACTGAAGCTCCTATGAGGTGTTTTGACCGGCAAACACAAGAGTCTTTGAGTGGGGTGTTCATATTGGATGAAATCAAGCAAGCAATATGGGAGCTTCCAAATAATAAAGCGCCTGGGGTCTATGGGTTTCCAATTGAATTTTTTAAAATTGCTTGGCTTGCATGTCAGGGAGATTTTTTAAAACCTGGAAGATGGGGGGAGTCCCTTCTTGTGTTTGTTCTCAAGGAAATGGGGGCCGATGAGATCGAAAAATTTAGACCAATTTCACTATTGGGCACCCCACTCAAAGTGGCAACAAGGGTGCTTGTTGTTCTTTAAAGCAAGTCACTCATCAAGTGATTGGGCCCTCACACTTTGCGTTTGTGCCTAAGAAAAATTCACGAGGGTTGTCGGTTCATACATTGCATAGCTAAAAAAAGAAAAGTTTCCTACTCAAACTAGACCTTTGTAAGGCTTTCGAATCCGTCAATTGAGACTTCCTACTACATATTTTGCACAGGTGGGGGCGAGAGAGAGATGGATAAAGTGGGTGAAAGTGCTTCTTGAGTCCTCATCGATATCAGTTTGCATAAATGGCCAACAAGAAGACTTCTTCAATCCCAAGAAAGGCCTCCGACAAGGGGATCCGGTCTCCCTTCTATTCATCATTGCCATGAAATTTCTAAGTTACCTTCTAAATCAGGCCAGTGAATGTGGATTGTATGCTCAGGTCAACCTACCCGGTGTGAAGGGTTTTGCACATATCTTGTTTGCGGATGATGTTTTGATCTTTGGGGAGGCAACTACAGAAAACATGAGATCTCTCTCACTCATTCTTAATATTTTCACGGAAGTATCAGGTTTGAGGACCAATTTGGAAAATAATGACTTTATCTTGTTTAATAACGATGATGGTGTACTAGAAGCCGGAGCAAGAAGCATTTTTCAATGTGGAAAGCTGTTACTACCAATGAGATACCTTGGTATCCCTTTGCATTGGTGTCACAAGGGCCTCTCTTTGGACTTCCGTGGAGGACAAAATAAGATGCAAGATGAAAAACTGGAAGGCTAAGGTGCTATCACGAGCAGGAAGATTGATTCCGGTAAAGCACACCCTAGCTACTATGGCACAACATTTGATGAGCTATGTCACAGGGATTCGGCTAGGAGGGTGCCGCACCCGCATCGACGCGACTCGACGCGGGTGCGGGTGCGGCACCGGGTGCGGTCAACCCGATCCTGGGTGCGTTGACCGCACCCAGGATCATTAAGGTCCATTTTTAAAAAAAAAAAAAATTGCCCAAATGGGCTTCGAATTTTTTTTTAAAAAAAATTATGCAGCTGAAGGTCCATTAATACTATTTTGCAGTTGTCAGCTGCTGTCAGCAGCTGACAACAGCTGTCTGTCAGCAGCTGTCAGCTGTGCTGACAACTGCTGCAGCTGTCAGCTGTGCTGACAACTGCTGCAGCTGTCAGCAGCAGCTGTTCTGTCAGCTGCTGACAGCTGCAACAACAGCTGTTCTGTCAGCTGCAAAAAAAAAAAAAACCCGCCTATTCCCCTACCCCCTTTATATATATATATATATATTACATTTTTGCCCCTGCCGCACCCCCGCACCCGGGTTTTTTGGAAGTGCCGAATCCCCGCACCTGCACCTGCACCTGCACCTGCACCCGCGCCCGCGCCCGCGCCCGCACCCGCACCCATGTGACATAGTTGATGAGCCTCTTCTCTATCCCTGCAGTTGTGCTTAAAAGAGTTAATCGGATTCTTGAAAATTTTCTATGGGGTATCGATGTGGATAAGCCAGTGCATGTGCTGGTATTACTTTACCTACTTCTAGAGGTGGTCTTGGGATCAAGAACCTAAGGCAATTTAATAATGCGTTACTTATCAAATGGCTGTGGTTGGTAGCCACTAATGATGAACAAGTTTCAAGAGTGTTACAAAGCAAATATGACCTTCAACGATGACCATGACAATGGGTTGAAAACTCCAAGTGGAAGGTGGTTCGGGTGCATGGAAGGGGTTGGTTAAAATCATGGATAAATTTTTGGAAAGTGTCAGGCTATGTCACAAGGACTCGGTCAACTGGGTGCCGCACCCATGTTGATGCGATGCGACGCCGGTGCGGCACCTGGTGCGGTCAACCTGACCCTGGGTGCGGTCAATGCACCCAGGGTCATTTATGTCCAACTTTTGGACTATATATATATATATATATATATATATATATATATATATATATATATATATTTTGCCGCACCCCCACCCATGTGACATAGGTGTTAGGGTAAAGGTTGGAAGGGGAAACACCTTAAGGTTTTGGTGGGACGTATGGGCTTTGGATGGTCCCCTTAGAGATAAATTTCTTGAATTGTTTCATATTTGTAGAGGAATGGGTGGAATGGCTAGGGACCTATGGTCGCATGACAATGGATGGGAGCTGAATTTTGGGTGTGGCCACAACGCCATCACCATCCAACAACTACATGATATTATGCATTTGCTTCACGGGGTGCAGCTAATGGATGTTGATGATGTGTTACATTGGGTGCATGACCGACATGGATGTTTTTCTGTAGCGTCGTGTTATATGGCGCTGGGCATACCAACCATTAATTGGCTGCCAAACTGTAAAACCCGCTTTAAAAAAAAAAAAAATTAATCGGACCCGGGCCGGGTCGGGTCCAGACCCGACCCGGGCCCGTCATCATTAGGGTTTCATAACCCGACGCAGGAGAGGTTTTGTTTAACAAACAAAACCCCCCTGTGCGCCGCACCTCACCCGCGCAGCCCCCCCCCCCCCCCCTCGACAGCAGGATAAGGGTAACCCTTTTAGGGTTTCCCCGAAGATCGCCCCGAGCTCTTTAAGAGCATCCCGGGAGGGGAGGGGAGGGGAGGGGAGGCACACCTCCCTTCTCTTCTCCTCCTCCTCCTCTCCTCCCGACGCTGCTGCCTCTCTCCAATCGCCGCCACCGACGACCTCGCAAGTGAGCCGACAACGACGACGGCGCCTCCTTCCAGGTACGCCCTCTATCTCCTCGGCCTTCTCCTCCCCCGCCTTCTGACCCTCTTCCCGCTCCCTCTGCATCTATCAGAGGCCCGACAGGTGGCCTACGGGGCCCCTGTCGTCTCCCCCTCTCTCTTGAAGTTGCCGGAGAGCCGACAGGGGGCCAGTCACCCCTGCGGCACCCTCCTCTTTTTTTTTCTTTTTTCTCTTGAAGGGTGGCAGGGGATCGACACCCCCCTGTTGCACCTTCCCCCTTATTTCGCCGTTGTTCCGTCAGGCAGGGGCCGGACCCCCCCTGCCATTATTTCGTTTCGTCAGGCAGGGGCCGAGGCCCCTGCCAGTTTTTGTTTTGTTTGGCAGGGACTGAAGCCCCTGCCATTCATTGTTTTGCAGGGGCCGAGGCCCCTGTCGTCCAGTATTGTCAGGCAGGGACCCAAGTCCCTGCCATTTGTTGTTTTCGTGAGGCAGGGGCCGAGGCCCCCGCCATTGGCTGTTTTGTCAGGCAGTGGCCAAGGCCCCTGCCGTTTGATGTTTTGGCAGGCAGGGGCTGAGACCCTTGCCGTTTGTTGTTTTGGCAGGCAGGGGCCGAGACCCCTGTCGTTCGTTGTTTTGGCCGGCAGGGGCCTCGGCCCTTGCCATTCACTGTTTTATCAAGCGGGGGCTGAGGCCCCTGCCATCTGCTGTCCTGTCAGACAGGGGCCGAGGCCCCTGTCATTCGTTGTTTGGTCAGTCAGGGGCCGATACCTCTACCACTCTTTTGATTCCGCCGACAAGGCAGGTCTTACCACTGCCCTTCTGTTCTTTTTGTCAACTACGTCATTATAACTCTCACACTCTTGCAGATTTACGCAATAGGTCCCGTTCGTGCTTCGCGGTCGGACCCTCGTATTATCCTCACGCATAGGCGTACGCAGCTACACAACATTCCGAGGTAGGGTAAAGTCGCACAAGGGGAAATAGATCTAATTAAGTTGAAATAATTAAGATGTCCATGCTAGTTGTACTTAGATTTATATTGCTTCTGCGTGGCGTATTATTCTTGTCTGCATATTTATGAGTCGAGGTACGATTTTACTCTTCGAGTATTAATTTGCGTATTTGCTTATGTGTTGAAGGTGGTTTCGTACTTTTTGAAATACATATGCCCTTGTTTGCATGTATACATTTCTGCCTGCATATTTCCTTTGAGTGAGGTACGACTTCGTGTCTCATGTATTACTTATGACCTTATGTGTCTGCCTATCTAAGTGGTCAAGGTATGGTTTGGCACCTCGTGTGTTACTTATGCGTTTTTCCCTCGATGTGCGGCATCGCAAGTCGAAAGTTGCTTGTCGTCATGTTATAATCTGCACATGCTCACATTTATGGTAAATATGTACTTACATAAATGAAGTCTTGTGCCTATCCTGATTCAGTTGTTTTCAAAACACTAAAAGTTGTACTTGTGCATTGCAGTTCTTTAAAAGAGGGTTTCCTCCTGTGAACCCAGTGCTCTTCAAATGACACAACTTTTGCAAGGTTAAGTTTTAATCCTCGCAGGATTTCGAAGTTGCATTTGAGTCTTCCCAAGTCTGCACACTTGGGAGAAATATTTTATAACCCCGATTCGAGTTGCGACCCAATTCGAATAACCCCGATCAGGGGCATGAGCATATGAATGAGTGAGGTTCTGTTGAAGGACCCATTCTTTATTTATCAATCTAGTGTCACATGTCGATTTTGGATGCGAGTTTGATAGTGTTGTGCCTTGCGTGAATGACTTAATGTGGCATTATGACTTTTAAGGATGAATCGTGTCAAATGAGCACTCCTTTATTCTTTGGATCGTTATGAAGTTGTGTGTTGGGTGTTCCTTTTGAGAAGCCACACACCTCCTTTGTAACGACCCCAACTCCTACCTTTGAAAAATGCAGAATATTTTTTTTCTTTTTCTAAGAGTCGCAGAAAACTTCCCAAGGACCTGGGGTCCCTACAGTTCCAATTTCAGTTGGATAACCACACACCACAAACCAACTTACATTTATCAATTATAACCAATCCACTGAACTCTTTTATTAATGAATCAATAAGAGTAATATGTTCAATGTCAAAAGTGAAATATCAAATTGCAGGAAATCAGAAGAACTAAAAGAAAACACAGGTAGAGCCACTCTGTCCGTAAGTGAAGCCGTCTGAAACAAATGTGATCCTCGTGTCTCCTCAGAGCGAGTCAATTTCACTGATCACCTGTATCTGTGAAAAACCAATAAAATGAGAGGGTCAGAAATCCGAAGAATTCTGCGTACAGGTTTCCCTAATGAATCAAATAAGAAAAAAAAGCATAAATAAGATCCATGTAATAATTTAGGAGGTTACAACTATAACCAAATTATAAGGCAATTAACCAGTTATGCACAATAAAATAAACATTAAGCATGAGGGAACGCTAAGTAATTAACATTAATTACAACTTAATCAATAAGGAAATCAAATGCAACAGAGATCAACATCATGCAATGATCAATGTATAACAACCAAGTGAACAGGTAAACATGCATGAACTAATGCAGAGCAAGAATATGCATGATTTATGTATAATGCATGAACCCATATTATCTTTCATTTAAGCTCCCCTCCTTCCATAAGTATGTCCTATTAAATGCACACATCCTTAAGTTCCTCTTTTTAATTACAGTGGCCCGCGGATACACCAAACGGGTACAAACCTCGAGGTCAAGTAGGGTTCCCGGGGTAACTTCACACACAATATGTATTTTATTACCGGGTTTCAAACTTAGCCCTCGACCGATATCAAGAAACAGCACCATCCATCGGAACCTTGGAAAACAACATCCAAAGTCGGGGACACCAGGGAAAACAACATCCACTGGCGCCACTTTCTTGGTATGCCAAACAAACTCACAGCTGTGACTAACACACCACTCTCGGGTAAAGTGGCAGATTCTCCCTAAAACCGTGGCCAGGAGGAGAACCTCAATATCGGGTTCAGGGGCAACAAAACACACACGGAGTTTTTGTATCCTCACAGTTTCTCCTAAACCGCAATATCCAAGATTCCCACGCTAAAGCAGGGACATCAAGGAGAAAGTGAATTACACTGTTCTTTATTTTCTTTTATTTGGTTATTAATTCATTTCTTTTACATTTGCAAAATTACATGCAGAATTAATAACATAAGCTTGCACATCAGCATGCTAAGCTTTTCACGGGACCACAGCCCGTGATATCACATTTGATTTGTTGCAATGCATCAAAATAACTAAACAGAGAACAACTGGTTCTCGAGGCTCATCCGGCCCCTGATGATCCAATTGGCCATCAATGCATTCATAAGCAAAAATCATCAATCGCATGCTTCCATGCATTATTTTTCACATGCTTTTCAGTGCACATTCGTATATGCAAATTTTTGTGCATAAAAAATAAATTTATAAACATATTCATGAGTTCGCACATATCCAAGTTAAAGATGCATGCTTCCATTAAATGCTTTCCTTCCATACACATGCTCATATCCCATATATGATTTTATTTAGCCTATGCGTTCCTGTCCATGCATGCTTTAACATACATGTTCATGTCATATACACACTTTGATGAAATTACACATCTTAATCAGCATGTGAATCCTTCAAATGGTGGTGCATGTGTTAATACATCAAGTTAGTGTACGATATGCATAAGATGTAACTTTGCAGTAAATACTTTGATTTTAGCTTATTGTGTGAAATGCAGGAAAACAAAACACATCATGCTCTTATACACATAGGTCTGAATATCAGGTAAGCATAAATATGAAAACTTCAAGAAGAATTGAACCTTACACAAGCTACTTTAACTCAGCCTAAAATATTTAGTTTAAGCCTTGAAAAACAGCCTGTACGATAACCATCGAAAACATTTACATGTTTAGCTAAATTAGGATAACACCCATAACGTTTGTGTCATACAACTTACATGGGTGTATGCCTAACAATCTTTGCATGTCCATATGCCTCTTAATTACCTTGTAAATAGACATGACAGGATGCATGATGATGATGCATGAAATGCACATCATGTAAACAAGTTTTTCATGCATTTTGTATCAAGTTTAAGGTTTTAAACCCATGTTTAGATGTGTTTTGATAGTAAGGGGCTATGGTTTGAATTTCAGAAAAATCGGAGTTAAAATGAGAGAGTTATGGCTATTTCAGTGTTTGGGCACGAATTTCGAGGTGGATCAGATCCATATCTGACCCAATTAGGTCACTTGGACATTGGATCAATTCTTAAAAAGCCTAAAATCCAACCCACACACATATCCATACCCATTTCAAAAAGTTTTGCAGAAAACCCCTCAGAAAGTGGCGCCTAGTAAAATATATTTTTATAACCCTGTTTCTGAAAACTATCAAAAGTATAAATTATAGTTTCCATCAAACCCTAGGCGTCTTTGGCATTGGGATTGGCGCCTCCTATAGTGATTCTAGCTCCAGCACCTTCCAACCTTTCATCCCACTTCATTTCCATCGAAAATTGGGTTTTTGCTTGGAAATCAAGCATTACTCTATCTCTCTTTCCATTCTTTTTCATTTCTTTAGTATCCTTGCTGCGTTTTCTCACCATTTGCTGTGTTTTTGCAGGTGTAGCAGAGGTGGAGACCATTAATCTTGCTTGGAAGTGCGAAACACCCCAACAAGATGAGCCGGCCCTACCTCCATCCGGTTTTCTAAGCCCTCCGATCGCGAATCGGCACCCGTTCCATCTTCAGTGGATCTCCAACGTGTTGCAGCTGTAGATATCCTGTTCGTGGTGACATTCCAGCATTCTCGAACCATTCGGGACGTCAATCCAAGGCCATTGTCCGCTCTCTTCTTCCCCACGATCGTCGGATCGCCCTAGAGGTAGATCTTCTTCTCCCTTTTCTTCTAGCTAAAACCCAAATCGTGTGTGCTTGTTTTCGTGTTTTCTTTTCTGTGTGTTTGCTGTATTTTTCGTGTTTCAACCTTAGTATAGCATTCGTGCACCGACCAGCACGTTAGATCTAGGTGTTGTTTCATTGTTTCATGATTCAAGGATCGATTTTTATTGTTTTTATGCAAAACGTGTAAATCGGCTAGAGGTTCTTTTAGCCGATTTGTTTATTTTTGTTTACAGCGTGTTCTACAATGTTTTTTTACAGAAAACTTGTTTTAAAAAGTTTATTTTGATTTATTCTGGGCGTTGGGACTGGATCAAAGAACGTTTTTATTGAAAACCAATAAATCGGCTAGATCCATTCTAGCCGATCTGGGTTCGTTTTGAGTTTGAGCCTTTGATCGGTTTTTGCAGAAAAAAACTGGGTTAGCAGACCGCATTTAGATCATATTCAAGTTGAGTTTGCTGAAGTTCCATGTTGAGTTGAGTATATGGTGTCGTGGGATTTGTTTTTCAACATTCTTTGAATTAGAAGTGCATTTTTGTTAAGTGTGTGTTTAGATCGAGTAATCCGTGTAGTTAGCTGTTTATGTGGTAGATAACAGTCTTGTGAGATTGTTTAATTCAAAGTTCATAGTATTAGTTTTGTTCTAAATATTGTTTTTGATGTTTTAGTGTTATTAGTGTTTCGTTGTTTTTGAGAAAAATACCAAAAAAATTAAGTTTTCGTGTGTTCTTGATTATAGTGTCCAGTCGACTGTCGTTTAATGTTCATTTAGTCTCGTTGTTACAGTAGTACTTTGTTGATTAATATTTAGTTAAAGTCGATTTTTATTTTGTGGTAATTGTAGTGGTAAGAATCTTCACTTTGTGATGTTTTGTGTTAGGCGTGTAGTTAGGGTGTTGTTCATGTTCTATGTAATGTCTACTTCCAGTATCATATTTCATTAAAGTGATTGTCATCAGTGTAGTTATATTGATTAAGATCCGTAGCATAGTATTATTTTAGTTTTGAATTTTTATGTTTTGAAAGGTCGATTTTTAATTAGGTAGCTGTCTTCCCCAAGGTGGGGCGGCAGCCATTAGAGCTCAATTCGAGCTCTAGGCTGCTTTTGGTAGCTTGTTAGCTTTTTAGTAAGTATTTCAAAGTGTCTAGCTACATTGTATTAGGATTTAGTATATTTAGACGTTTTCTTTTAGTACTTAGTAAGTTTGAATTAGGTGTTGTCGCCCTTAGTGTAGAGAGTCAAAATAATTTGGTAAGTAGGGATCCTCTAGAATCGTGTGGTTTGTCTAAAAAAAAAAATCTTTACATTTTGAATGAGTCAAGGTAGAAGGGAGTTACATATTTAGTTTTGGAAATTTAGTTTGAAATCCAATTAAGTTGCCAAAGGGGGTTTCAACGGTTTTGAGAAAGAGAAGTTAATTATCTTCCAATTATTCTGAGAAAGTTCAAAACGGGTAGTCTTTGTGAGCTGGGCGATTTTTAATGATTTCCAAATTTATTTTGCAAAGCATTTAAGGAAAGACAATAACTCCTCTTGGTTGGGATGGTTTCTACTTTACCAAAATATCAAAGTTGATTTAATCAAAGATTGTAACTCCCCTCTAGTTGGACGATTCTGAGAATTATCACTTTCCAATATTATCTTTGACATTTACTATTTCATATTTCTCTAATCGTCCATAGTACTTTAGCATAAAGTATGTTTACTTATTTTAGTTAATAGAATTAACCTTAGTTATTAATTATTTTAGTTAGATTGAGTTAATTAGAGTTTACTTGATTCTTTTCGGTATATAATTAGTGTGAGTCTTAATTAATTAAGTCTTAATTTTAAGTGTTTAAATTAGCCAATGTCTAATTTAGTCAACCTAACCTAACCTAGTCAACCCAGTTAGGTTCGTCGTGTCCATAGTCTAAGTTGAGTACACCTAGTGAACCCAGTCACTCTAACCAAGTGTGGTGTGAGCTTAGTTCTATATTCAAACCATCACTCTTTGGTATTTAGTGAATTAGTACAATTTATTTTCAAGTTAGATTAATCTCAGTGTAAGTTAGTATAGGTTTTCATTTAGTCGATCTAATAGATTTTTCATTGTTTGTCTAAGGTGTTTGCTAACTATTTTTAGTAATTCAATTAGCTTAGTTGCAATTAGTTGGTATTCATTGCAGTCATTCATTCGTATAGTTAAGTGTATTTTTAAGTATATTAATTGCATTGCATTATTAGTTCATTCAATTCTTAGTCATAAAGTGCATATCATATTTCATTTACCTCTCATTTAACATCATTGCATTTAACATCAGCATATAAAGTGTCATTCAGTACCATTTAGGATTGCATTAGGGTTAGATTGCATTTTTAAGTGTTTAAAATAGCTTTATAAAGTGAATAGTGCATTGAATCCGAAACCCGATTTTTGTCTCGACGCACTATCACCATTTCATGTGCAACAATTTCGAGTTTTCAAAATATTATTTTTCTATTCACTTTATTGGTGTATTAACTGTATGCAGACCCAATTTCAGCTCAATCCGAGTTGGTTTGGTCTGATTTTTAAGCGTTTTGTGAAAACCGTTTTTTTTCTGGTTTTTAAATTACAGGACCTTTGATATCCTGATTTTTCTCAGATTTGAAACGCTTATATCTGGAGTTCCAGATACTGTTTTTCAATTCTGTAAAAACTGTCAGATTGTTTAATCTGTCAGTTGCAGAACATAACAAATTTCAGAAAAATCGGATTTCGTTTGCCCTGTCAAACAGTGGTTTTCCGATAACCTGTCAGCATGCTATTTTACACTAGTTAGGGGCAGTTTCGTAATTTTCGTAGTTTCGGTAAATTAGACTTGTTTTCCATAATTTCTGCATTTTAGGATTTGCATCATCATCATACAGCATTAGTAGAGTGAAATTGGTTAATTTTAGAATTAATTTAGTATTTTATTTAATTTTTGTTTGATAAATAGCATTTGTTTTGTAATTTTCGTACAATTAGAAATAGTTTAGTTATTGTTTTCATTGTTAGAGTAGAAAACTAACTTTGTATTTTTCTGCATTTTTAGGTTGAAAAGTATATTTATTGTCCAGGGTTATTATCCAAGTGAGAAGATTCTCTACGTGGCGAAAAGATTGAAATACCCTTGGCGTGGAGCAGAAGACTGATTGCTTGATTACTTTTCTTTTAGTGATTATTTGAAGTTGTATTAACTTTATAATTGTAGGTTGACATTTGTCATTAATAAATTGAAATTTATAGGAATATTGTGGTTAATTCCTGTTCCCTGTGGATTCGACCCGTACTTACCACTTTGTGGAAAGTCGGTTTTAAAATTTTTGGTTGACGATTTTCCAAAGTCTTATTGAAAATACTTGTTTTAAAAAGAGCATTCCAAAATATCAACCACATGACAGTAATCAATCATGCTACTAAGCAATATAACAATTATGAAGCAAATGACCACTTACACATGAGTATATAAAAAAAAAACAATATAACCATGCAAAGCTGGACTAACACAGGTATAATGTAGTCTTATTTGAGAAGCAATGACCCAGCCAATGCACTTGGATGAGGCTCCACAACCACCAGGCTCGGCCTGTCAGGCCAACCAAATTCGGCTGGGCTGACAGCCAGCCCACCTTAACAAAACATTTCATATATATATATATATATTGTTACAGATGGGGACTGCCAACACTTTGGCAAGTGCTGCCAGACCTCACAGGGACTGGGTATTGCGCCGACCCAATATGATTTGGTTTAAGTCTGGTTATTAAATACAGTAACCCAAGTTTTGTAAATAAGAACTCAGATAAATATGTATTTCAAGTTCTAGTTCTAATAAAATAAAATCTCAGGTTCAGCGAGTATCAAAACTATAGATGTAATACGCCTCCGAGCTGGGGGCAACAAACATAGGAAGAATAAAAGAAACATAATGCTAACAGGTAAGTAGAGTTGAAACTCTCCTCTGAACACTACAAACCAAATGTGAATCTGGGTTTGGGCAGATTCTGGATTAAATTCTGAAACGCAACAAGTAAAAAGAAGCATAAACAACCAAAAACAGAGTGGAAACATGTAGGATCCAAAAATAACTATTTACATATTAACAATTAAAATTTGTTTTTATAATTGATATCTGATCACAGGAGTGTACCATTCAGCATGTCTACAATTTATCTTAGTTTTCATTAACCTCAAATCATAACACAAAAGAATATGTACTTTCAGAAATTAGTCCATAAAATTTCCAGACTTCGGTATATGGCAAGTGAAGCCTATTCTAATAATTATTAAGACTACAGAGGTTCCACAGCAACATCGATCGACTATTACACATGCAAAGCTTTGTCTAAATGGAATTCACCATAAGACATAATACCTACGCCCATTAATAAACAGAGGCTTATTAAAAAGGATCGTATATCTCTCTCCATAAGGACTCAGAGTCATAGTTCAACAACCCAAAACTCCACCAATCAACAGACTGGAATCCCTAAAATTTTCGATTTGGGGTCTCCGGCACATCAAACCCCCAAATCTGCCTCTCCCTAATGAGTACCCTAAAATATTCCATGGAAAGCAAATCTACACCCTCTTTCTCACTCGAAATCAAGAGGAAAACCCGTACCTTGTTCGCTGGTTTTCTGGCGATCTTTCCGGCGGTCGGAGGCACGTATGCACAGTCGGCTGGGGCTGCTCCTTGCTGCTGCCGTGATGGGGAGCTCGCTGGAGGTCGGCGATGGCTGCTAGTGGCCGCAGCTCGCTGGCGCCCCCTTCTTCTTCCGGCACACCGAACTCGACAGAGAGAGGGATAGAGGGAGAGAGAGAGATGAGGGAAGGGAGAAACGAGGGAGACGAGGGAAGAGGGTGAGACCCCCCCTCTTCCACCTCCCATTTATCGCCGAACCCCCCCCTTCTTGCCGAGATGGGTGGGGTTTCAGTTACGCCTGTGTAACCCCCCCTCTTTCCTGATTTGCTAGGGTTTTATTGGGCAACCCTTATCGGGTTGCCCCTTGCCTTTTTAAAAAAACTTACAGGGGCGTGGCTCGGGTCCGGACCCGAGGCCCGTAACCCGACCCCCAACTATATGGATCCATCAGTTGGATCCGAATGGATCCAACTGTGGATCCTCGGATAAATAAATAAATAAAAATTTAAATTTTATTTATATATTCTTCTTCTTATTATATTATTAGTTTTATTATGGATATGGATATAAAGACCATTTTATGGATCTTAGATCCACATGTTGGATCCATTTGGATCCAAACACAGATCCAACCTTAAATACTTGGTTTTTCTTTTCTTTTTCTTTTTTTTATACTATTAATTATTTATTTAACTATTATAAGTATAGTTTTAATACCCCATGGTGGGTTATTTATGCATTCATTTCTGGATCCGGTAACGGATCCGAGGCCCAAATTTAGAAAAGTACTCGTTATTTTCAAATAAATTTAAATAAATAAATTACAAAAATTGAGGTTATTACATCCCTGGTTCAGTATAGCGTACTTTTAGACATGCACAACATGTAGGTACTTTGTTGATCGGACGAGAGATCCGAGATGACCTTGCATCATGAAATATGAAAAATGTTGTTGAAATGAATTCAAGACTTATCTTGTCAAATATTGTTGTGTTACTTATGCAGATAATATCTGTTGGAGTTTCTTTGGTGAAACCATATCCTTTCATCGTAGTCGTACTTTTGACAAGTACGACCGTACTTTTTGACAAGTACGTCTTCTTACGTTGCAATGATTGGATGAGTAGGTTGTGGCAACCTCGATGAGTGCAAATAACAAAATGTTGTGATCACCTAAATAAGTGATGTTTTCGCCTTCACCGGTAAGATACTCGAGTTGGTCGAAAGACCAGAGTATGTAGAATGGGTCTTCAGTTAACTACCCCTGATGTACTCATTCGAATCGCTGACTCCTGTTAGGAGAGAGGACAGGAAGATACAAAACTTCGATGGACAGGCCATTAATGGCAGTTACGAGCAAAAAACTCGGCTTCCCCAGTCATCGGAGTTAGGAGAATGGGACTACCATAATTATACTAGGTGGTAGCTCTCCATGTTTGGGATGCATCCATTGTTTATGCTGCTTTGGGGATTTCTCTCTTGGTCACCGACCGTCCCCTTAGGTGCGGACTCAGTCAGCTATCCGGGTTATTATAAAATACATAGCATAATAAACCTCCGGATCAGTCTAGGCTGTTTCTAGAGTCGTGCCTTGTGCGTACTCGCTTGGTCAGTTAATATCGAAACATAATTTAAATCTGATCACACAAGGTGTTCAGTTATGCACGTATGAAAGTTATAAGGTACAACAGGTTCAATACTTATGGAATTGTGTGTGTGGTTGATGTAGCTTCGTATTTTGCTAGTTAAATTGCTTATGCAGTTCTTTGCTTATAATAATTAGCCTACTTGTGCCAGTGAAATGTTTGTAATAGTTTTTGCATTTTGCTCATTATAGTTACTCCATGAATCTGTTGAGATTAAATTGCTATATAATTGTCTGTCTACTTGACATATTAAATTATTCTGCTTAATTATGTTCTATATCATCCTGTATGTGCACCTACCAGTTTTTAGTGAAACTGACCCATTTTATGGGCAAGTATTGGATAGGTAATACAGTCTGCGGTGGCAAGATGGCGTGATGAGATCAAGATAGAGCTATTTCCTTGACGTTTCGCTCCTGAGGACATGCTGGTAAATTTGGTATAAAGGGTATTCCAAAATTTCTCTTTTTATTAAACCTTGAGTTACTAAAGCTGTTTTAGTAAACTTCTTCTCGGTTTCAACAAACAAATTCTCCATCATTGAAATTGCATTTCAAAACCAATTGATTTCAATAGTTGTGCAGAATTCGGCAAAAGAAAGGTTACGCTGTAATGCGCTCAAGGTCCATTGACTTGTGGTTTTAAAAATATCATTTTCCGCTGAAGTGCTATTTAAACTCTGATTATTGTATGATTTCAAAGCTTTCTAAACTATTCTAAAAGTTACAAGTCCTGGATTTTTGGGGCGTTACACAAACAAATGTCTTTGGGGTGAAGATCTACCCCCAAGATCCTCTTTTAATGGATGAATGGTGCTCCATGGGAAGGTGAAGACTGAACGCCAATTGCAAATCTCCGATTTCAGTCTGGCAAGTGTGTGCAAGCTATGAAGAGGAAATATTGAATGCACCAAGCACCTCTTTGCATAGTGTATTTGGATTCAGCAACTGCACTGGAAATGCCCAATGTTAAAAGTGCAATGTCACCCATGGGATCTGCTACTTTCAACTAGAAAACACGGGGTTGGTGATCTTCAATGGAGGCGGTGGGTGCTGACCATGGAGGCAGATATGGCTTCACCCAAATGAAGTCATCTTTGAACATGCTGCACTAAACATGTGCTTAGTTCACCATAAGATCACAAAAGAACTAAGTGCATCACAAGGACGGGGTGAAAGGTGTATAACGTGCAGTATAAAGGCATTCTTTATACTACACATTTCTGTTTTTTTTTCATGGTTATGCATCATATGCACATAATGTAATTTCTGATTTTATATATATATATATATATATATATATATATATATATATATATATATATATATATACATATCAATTGCCTTTTCTCTCAAAAATATAACTTTGGATATTGGAAGTTTCCTTTTTACTGCAAGTTAGAGCTTCTTGGGTTGCTTTCAAATTTAGTTTTCTTGGGATTTTCTTTTCTTTCTTGCTATCGGGCTGGACATGATCTTCACCAACATTTGAGGTCTTGCACCTGCTAGTTTGATAAGAGAGAGTTGTCAAGTTTGGCATTTTTGAAATGAGTCTGAAAAAATTTCAGAACTTTTTCTCCAAAATGTTTCAAAAAGTGTAGGTATACTTTGCTATTATTTTTATATTTTATTGATAAGGGCATTATAGATAATCAGAATGTATGAAGTTCCTGAACTTATTATTTTCCATCCTATTTCTTTTGTCACAGAGGGATGGAAAGTTCAATTACACAGTGAGTGTATATGCTGTTCAGTGCTGTAAGTGCTTCAAGTGGAGATTAGTATCCACAAAAGAGGAGTATGAGACTATTAGACATGCTTTTACTGAGGATCCTTGGTACTGTAACAAGAACCCAGATGTCACCTGTGATGATCCTGGTGATTTAGAGTGTGATCAAACTCGAATATGGATGATTGATAAGCCAAACATCCCAAAATCTCCAGCTGGATTTGACAGGAACATAGTCTTGAGGAAGGATTACTCAAAATCTGATTCTTTCTATGCAACTCCAACAGGAAAAAAAGTGAGGGCCCCTGCTGAGGTTGAGAAGTTTCTTGAAGCAAATCCTGAATATAGAGATGCTGGTGTGTCTGTTTCTGATTTCAATTTTTCAGTCCCAAAGATTATGGATTTTGGTCAGAGAGACTGACGGCAGTACTCCTGATGGCAATGGGAGAAAAAAGTAAACTCAGCTATTTTTCATGCATTGCTCAGTTCTGGACTAGCAATTTTTTTTTTGGTCCCTCATCTTGGTATCTGTATGTAAGATGAAGTTTTGCATCAAATAATATGAGGATTGTCTCCCATTTGATGATTACAAAGCCTTAAATGCAGTTCGAGCTATGTGCATCCACTGGTCAGTCCATTCTTCTGTATTCATTATTGTTGGTCTTTTTCGTTGCTTACCAGTTCTATTTGATGTTATTTCAGCTAGATTTTTTTTTCAAGTTTTTTCGGTGTAGCCTTTTACTAGATGTTGATTCCGTTTAGATCTAAAATAGCAAACTGAGCTTGGAGCCTAGGTAGGATTGGGTTGGCATAAACATCAGCATCATGCGAGCATCATTAGTTAATGCACTCCAGGCACTCTGTTGGTTGTCTTAAACTGGTGGGCTCTATGAATGCAAAATTGGACCATTGGGCTTATACACCTGTCCCACTAGTTTTTAGGTTTGCCAATTATCTGCAGCTCTTGACCTCAGGAACCTTATAATTTGTCAAACCCAATCAACAACTAGTAAGACAGGTAATTGTGATTCTAGGCCTAATCTAAATTTGCACAGTTTTATCCTTTCATTCTCCAATAAAATGATTGATGACTATTTAGGGACCATCTTTTTTAGCCTACTCTGTGGTTGTTGAACTAGGCCTAACTTGCAGGATTTATATTTTCTCTATAATATACTGCTGCATACTGTTTAGGGGACCCTTTTGAACCTTTTGTTTTTGAGCCATTGGTCATCAACACTCTGGTTTATTTATTTTTTATTCATCAACTGTGTGCCAACTTGTTTTCATGGAACACCTATGGTTAGCTAATACTGATTAGAAGGATGAAAACCTTGTGCTTAGTTTTGACCAAATTTCGAGTTACTATGCTTTTTTCTAATATTGAAGCTCATGTTAAGGGCGTTCCACTCTAGCCTTTTTTTTCTTTCTTGTCATTTGATTGTTTTTGTAGGAAGTTTTGAGGTAACCAAATCCATAATTTCTCTCTGCTGTCTTAATGCCTTATGGACGGCTAACCATGATTTACTCTGATGCTTTGGTTGACCATGGTCCATAGTGGCAATATAAGGAAAAATTTGCATTAGGGAAAATTCTCATATGCAAAATGGGATCTTATTTGTGACGAGTGAACAAGCTTTTCTGTAATATATCACCTTAAGTTACCCGATTATGAGCCTTAATTTTACTTCAAATAGAGTTATTTATATAAAAGTCAACCGAGGTCTTTATTTGTCCAAGTGTTGTAAAGAATGCCTATAAAAGAATATAAATTTTAATAATTAAATTATAGATCCAACCTTTGAAATTTGTACTTGGAATCTTGGAGTTGAATTTTTTTATTCCTTAGGAATTTGATTTTTTAGCTATTTTTAATGAATTCAAATAGAGTGATATTTGCATATTTACATGTAATATTAAATGGACAATAAAAATAAAATAAATACAAATGTGAACATTTATAATCCATGTAAATAAATTGTAAGATCAAGGGTAAGATTATAATTTCACCCGCTTTCCAACTAACTAGCATCCCCTCCCTTTGCTGTCTTACCCACTTTGTGAAGACTCCTGAGAAGAAGAGAAAAGGAAGACAGAGGGGCTAAGGGCAAAAATGCCAAGAGGGCCAGAGGAGTTTTGCGATCGCAAGTAGTTAATTATACTTTTAGTAGTTAGTTTTTTCTAAAACTTTATAAGTAATTAATTATAATTTTAATAATGAATTAAATTTGTCTTAATTTATTTTTTCTATAAGTAATTACTTGTGTTTTTTCATGATTCAAGTTAGGTTTATATAATTTAGTTTTGTAGCTAAATAGTTGTGGTTTTTTAAAATTTGAGCTATATTAGTTTTGTAAATAATTAGGATTTTGATAATTAGGATTGAGTTAGTCATGGATTATTTTCCTATGTAATTTGTCATAGTTTTCTATAATGAGAGCTAGATTTTCTTGAACTAGTTTTAAAAAACTCGGAGATATGAATTCTAATATTTATAGTTAAGTTTGTCATAAGTTAAAATTCTTGTAAGTACCAACGGGGGCTCCGCTTGTCTGGCAGGAGCAGTTAGTGCAAGTGACCTTGTGTTGGGACGTTGCAAGTTCGAATCCCAATGGTATGGTTGTATAACTGGTAGGGGTCTGCCTAACCCCAGCTTTCTTTGTCGGGAAAAAAAATTCTTGTAAGTAATGGATTTTAGTTATAGTTCTTAAATTTAAATTACTTCTATTTGAACGTTTAAACATTAGTCTTTTGCTTAAGTAGGTGATTAGTAGGTAAATCTGGCAAACTCAATAAATGATTACAACTTCCTTTTTGTTTCAAGTTGTTGATTTTTTATGAATCAGTTATGTTGTTATTAAATTTGGTATAACAAACCCCTATAAATGAAGTTGATCTTCTAGATTGGCTTGCGAAGCAATTAGATTTTCGCAATTGCAAGTAATTAGCTAAGACTTAGGAATGCGATTATTCTTTTAAGTGTATGCTTATATCATTTTTTATATTAACATCTTTGGGTTTATTATAAATTGTGTTATTTAGAAAATCATATTTTAGTGTGGAAAATAAAATTAAAGTTTTTTTAAATAATTTGAAATCTTTGGTTCAATGTTATTTTTACTGTCACATGGATACTTCATTTTGGCCCCTATATTATGTCCCCTTATATATTAATCATATTGAAAATTTCATAAAAATAGCCGTATCCCCGTATTAACAACCGTATCCATGTCTCTTAGTATTTTTTATTGAAAGTAAGAAAGAGTTTTCACTTTTTCTGTCTCCTTGGCACACAACTTTGTCGTGTTGCCTTTTGTCACCACCCAAATGAACAAGTGTTCCTTTCGATTACTAGTTCCATTTGAAGTATTTATGATTTAAAGTAAAAAAATCATCATATTGAGAGCACGTGGTAGAGATGAGAGTGAAACATTCACACCTATTCAATATGTAACATTAACCAAATTCTGAGGATGAATTTCTTTTAAGGAAGGTTGGATGTAATACCTATAGTTTTTTTAGGAATTTTCGTAATTTGCCTCATTGAGTGATAAATCAAAAATCATAATTTAAGTTAAGTATTCCACTATAGGGTTTGTAGGACTTAGATTTTTTTTTTCTAAAAGCAAGAAACACACCCACACACCCCAAGGGTTTCATTGACTCTATTGAATTCCATTTTTTCAGAAATTATTTTTGAAGAATACAAATTATCCTTAGGAAGAATACATAAAATAAATAATTGAAGTATATGAATTTTTGAATTCTAATAGATGATAAGTAACTATATTTAAGCCTAATTCAAATTTCATTTAATGTCATTTCATATAATTTCACATTTGAATTTTTAAAGAATTGAATTTAAATTTCAAGTGAATTAAGTTAGAATTTATTTAGTCGAATAGAACTAAAAAATAAACTAGATTTTATAATCTTGTAGGAGTCTATAGGTGAGCCTTCCCATCCTACATGGCACTCCAATTTAAAGTTTAAAAAAATACTAAAACAAAAGAAAACATTTAAAATCAAGTTTTAAAATTAAACTTGCCAAATTCCAAGGCAAAACTCTAAAGTCAAGACTTGGCTTATTGCAAGTTTGCTCTCTTTAGAGAGGGGCGTACCCTCCTAGAGGATTCTAGGAGGGGGGATAGCTGGACCAAAAACAAGAAAAAGAAAGAATGAGAAAAAGGAAAAGAAAGAAAAAAAAGAAAAAAAAAGTATATTGACTAGTCAAATTGCTTGCCAAGCAAGCAAGTTGACATTTCTAACTTAGAAAGGGTAGACCATGGGGGTCTACCAATCCTTATGGCCCTTCTACATATGTAATATAACTTATATAGTATATTTTATATATAATATAAACCCTAAGTAGCTATATTGGAAATACAAAAAAAAAGATTAGAAAAAATATATATAACGAGAAATAAAAAAAAGAAAGTAGAAATTTGGAAACTATCCCTAGATTAATATCAAGGGCTGGGATTCACTCCAGCCCTTGACCTCCCTTCATTGCTATAAAAACAAGGGAGGGGCTCACGCCCCCCCCCCCCCTCTATTTGCTCTTTTTATAATTTTTTATCTCTTTTGTCTTCTCTTCTTCTCTCCCTTTCCTATGAAAATCTTTGTTGCATCTTCCCTTGGCTCACCAAGGGATGCTTCTACGTATGTGTGAGGAGCGAAAGGAGGTTATTGCAGGCGTTGGACGATCGGTTCGTGATTAGAATCCGATTTTGCATGCGTAAGAGTCGATTTTGCCAAAAAGGTAGGGAGTCCTATGCTCTACACGTAAATCAGAATTTGTGGGCATGAATTTCTCTAAATTTTTGTATGGATGTACCCTAAACCATACCTCCCATACATGGGTTTGACTTAGGATTGTTGAAATATGAAATAGAAAGTGGTTTTCGAAAGAAAACCTCTCTAAAAACCGATTTTCTCAAAAATCGGGTATAAGGACTTGAATTAAAAGTTTGATAAAAAGAATAAAAATGAATTTATGATAAAATCCATATTGGACATAAAGATAAAGGGTTGATTTTAATTTTCCTTAGAAGAAATTGATTCATCCCCAAAAGTAGCCAAATTCTTGAATTAAAAATAAAAAAGAAAACCGATATGCATACTCTTAAGTTTGCCAAAAATAAAATTTGTAAAATTTATAAAATACACGTATTGCTTAGTTATTTTTCTGCAAATTTTAGTTAGAATGAATAGATAATGTTCATGTGAATATACTATAAAAGTTGGATTGATTTTCGTTGTGTCTTTCATTCAAAAATACGTGTTTTATATTATAGGTTTTCTCAAAAATAAATTCTGTAATTTTTAGAGAAGCCATGTTATATTTAATTGTTTTTATGAAAATTTAAACTATAATTTGTAGTGATTGTGCATGTGAATACTCTATAATTGTAGCATAATTTTTTGATTTTATTTCATGAAAAATTTATGTGTTTTAGATACTTTATTGTAAATTTTACCAAAACTATTTATGAGGAAATAGGCTTCAGGGAGATTAGTTTGTTTTCCAGCCTAACAGCTGTAAAAACATGACTTGTCCATTGTATGTTAGTTAAAATTAATGTAAATGTGTTTTTTATGAACTTTTGAAATGTATTCATGTGAAAAACATTTGGAAGTATGAATTCGGGTGGCCTGTTTTGGCACATCCAAATGCATATTTTTCTGAATTTTGTATTTTTGGTCTCACACCCGGGCGATAAATCATTCATATCTTTCTCGTTCGGAGAATTTTTTATGAGCGGTTTATTGAGTTGGAAAGCTAACAAATTTTACAACTACTGTGAAATTTTGAGCTCTGTTCATGGATTGAGTACTGTATTGTGATAGTCGAAAGAGAAGAGTATAGGTCTGCACCAAAATGTTAGTAACTCCTTAATAAAGATGTTTTTTTATGAACGGTTTGCTGCATCAGAAAGCTGACAAATTTCTCTACAAACTTTAAAAAATTTCCTGTAACCTCTGTAACAGTCGAACAATGTTGAGTTTTTTGCAAGTTTGGAACGAGTTTAGGAACCGACCCCCGAATGCTTGCGTAAATTATATATTGATATGCGTGTTGTTATGAATGGTTGTCACCCTGTATATGCACTGTCAAAAGTTAACTTTCTTCAAGGAATTGTATGCCTACCCATGAGGCATGAATTGAGTGTTATATGAATGCCTAAGCTAGCTTACACGACCTTTTGCTAATTAAGGGACCGTAGTATCCATTTTTCGAATTCAATCACAATGATAAAGATGACAATACCTACTGTAATTTTTCTCATATGTCTATTATGATAATGATGATGTAAATGAATGGATGCATGCAATGTTTAAGAATCCCATCATTTTTGTTTATGCATATGCGCATATATTTGAAAAGAATGAAGCATGAGCATGTTATCTAATGTAAAGGTTTAAAATGTGCATCCATTGGCCCTGATGTGGCTGAATCTCTTTTTATGATTCATATATAGTGTTTCATGTAAAACATTTAATTTAAAGAAGTGAAACATGTAACACTAAAGCAAGGGCTTGCAAGCCGTACTTACAGCTTTGTGGGAATAAGTTTTTGAGCACGAAAGATTTCTCCTCCCTAACCACAAAGATAAGAAAAACTTCTGTAATAAACTGCAACGTAGAAGAAAGAAACTCATGAGTGAAAATCTAATCCATCAGGATGATGGTGTTGGGAGCACTCTCTCAATACGCTCATCCCTTACCCATAGAGCTGGTGAAAGGTGTCCAACCAGTCCAAAGCCACCAATGTATGAAAACACTGCCTGCACCACAACCCTGATCCAGGTATAAGCCTGTGTTTATACCCACAGGGCTAAGAAGTGAAACTTAAATGAATGTGCATTAGATAGGCAGGTCATGCATCATCTAAGAAAAAAAATTAATTAAAGATAAGAATTGGCTCATGCATAAAATCGACTTCTGCAATGGTAAGTGCATGTATTTTTAACTATTCATGCATTATTTATTTATTTATGTTTAAATGAATGATTGGTTAAAGTTAATTTCGTAAATGTATGCTTATATGAGATATTAACAATGCATGCTTAATTTTGTTGTATTTACTTTTGTTAAATGCACAAATAAATTCTTGCTTACTGATTTCAATTTATGTGTTCTATATAGTTCTATCCTACTGAGACAAGTTTTGTTCGACCCTATGAATTTTAATGTTTTCAAGAAGTGAGTGAGTCATATGAGATGGCGGGAGGTTGCGATGGTGATCGAGCCATGCCTTTCCTAATCTCTGATTGTTTTGGACTGAGAGCAATTTTAATTGCTCAAGACTCTAACATTTAAATTTCTTAAGTAAACATTTATTACCAATTTGGACATGTATAGAGATTTATTCAATTCATGAATGTTTTATTTTCTGAATTTAATTACATGTGTGGATATGAGTGTAAACAAAATGTAATGCACCAAGTTTTGTTCAGTTTGTTTTTTCTGTTACAATTTTATAAAAGAATTTAAAAGCACTTAAAAAAAATCCATGATTTTTTTAATACAAAATTTGTGATGTTACAGGTCACCCTGCTTTACGTCCCACTTTTGGTGAATACACAAGAATAAGGGTCAGAAGAGCGATATGTGGGACGTTATCCGCCATTGAAAAAAATGAATATGTATTATATGCAGATTGATACAATTCAATTGTAAAGAACTTATCACAGTAATCCTCTGGTAGCTTGTCTTCATACAAAGTGCATGAGATCGCATGTGAGCATGAAATCTCGCTAACCTGCTACTCTTCACAAGAGCATGTCTGCTTCTCAAGATCAACACTGTAGCCATGAGATCTATTGTGGGCTTCGTACCGACGTCAGAGGCAATGCATTACTTACACACGTAGTAGTTGTGTCTTTCTCTTAAGTTCATCTAGCTTCTTTTTTACCTCAGACACAATAACACCTAACATTTTCTACCTACTAATCTTTCTTTTATCATAAAGTTTTATCAACATGAGATGAAGGCTCTCAATAAGAGACACTAGGGTCTTGTCATATATAGAGAGAATCCATAAATTGAAGTTCTCTGCTATATTAGAGGTTAGACATCCATACATTTTCACTGAAAAGCGACTGTTAGTCCAATGTTTCTCGACCACATCCTTAGTCACATACTTATATGTAGCTCCATCTTTCTCCCAGATCTTTTCTATAAAATAATTGCATTGTTGTCTCATGTTACTTGGGCTGCGCTCTATCAAAGTGCATTGAGTGGTGAACCAAATTTCTTAGAAAAGTTCTCTGTCAGGTGATTTATGCAAAATTTAGCATGTCAACTAGGCCAGGTGTAGGGTATAACATACTTTAGACCTTTATGCCTATATGAGACAACTATCAATTGTACGTTATGTTTGTATTTATCATCATCGTAGCGTTAAAATTCTCCCTTCAAAATCATAGGAAACATCTCACCTCTAGGATCAATACCATAAGCCCGACACTAATATACCCATGTATTTTTCTTTTAGGAATATGACATCCACCATAAGAACTGGAGGGCATCCTTTCAAAAACCTATTGATGCAGGAACAGAAGGATAAGTGCAGGTACTTAAATCGATCTTTTCGATCGGTCTTGATGACACCTACCGATCATCGATTAGCTGTCATCAAATGATCGCAATAGGTGTAAAACATCCTAAATGACTATTCGAATGGACCATATATTGTCTCCCTGGTCAATTATCGTCCATGCCATGCTTGTTTGTAACTAACCTCAATACCTTCTTCGTGATTTATATCATTTATGATTTCTCTTGGAGTCATCTTCGGGCTATCGTACAAGCATCCGTGAATAACACGTGAAATCTACTTGGAAGATACTTTTTCACTATGAGGTTGCCTACTGCTCCACCACACACATGTTCTCTTTCATACCTCTTCACTCAAAAGAATGCTGCTCCACACATTTTTGTGCAGTGGATCTTTCAAGGGCAATCAACCATAGTCTACGAGTTTTTTCATACATACGACAATGACTCTGTTATTGTAACTCTTCACGAATTTTACTTTATAGTTATTCCTGATCACATGATCTCTCAAAAACTCGTGACAGTGCTAAAGATCATTAAATCTTTTACTGCAAGCAATTTTTTCATCATTTAAATATGTTGTTAGCCACTGGAACTATTTACAACAATTGATTTTTTCGTTACACAACTCATCATACAACTCAGATGCCTTCGTTTTAATGATTTTCAATTGCTCTTCATTGAATGAGAAACTATTGAATGAAAACCAAGTGTTTGACTTCCCAAATGCCATTCTTGCATCGTTCTCACCTGCCATTATTTGTCCTATATCATCATTGTCTTAGTCATCTCCTATCGTTTTTAATTGCAACTCAATCGACATGGTATAATCATCATCATCACTATCATATGATTCTCCATTGTGGTCGTCATCGTTACTACCCAAAATTGACTAATCGACTGCACAAACTAAATCAAAATTTATCGTATATATCACTTCTTTTGTTTCCATGCACGAAACATTCATGATTGAGAATCATCGTATACCAACCACACAACGTATCTACCTATAGTTATTGTAAAGCTCATTTTTTGAATAAAAGCCTAGCACAATCAATGACCAAGATTTGGAAAGATCAATTGACACCCATTGACAGAAGGACGATTCTTTGTATACAAATCACATGTACTGGACCAATGAACATCAAATATATATATATATATATATATATATATATATATATATATATATGCAAAAAACCTAAACATAGTAAACCCTAAACGCCTGTGTCAAATATTAAATAAAACATAGGGTTATATAAATAAAACATCTATAACAGGGAAATATATATAATACATTCACAACAACAACCAAACAAAAAAAGTATTGGATCAATAAACAAGTGAGGGCCTACCTAACCCCAGCTTGACTATAAAAAAATAACAATTATATATATATACAAAACTCTAAACATAGTAAACCTTAAACGATAAATCTGATACCAAATATTAAATAAAATATAGGATTACATAAATAAACCATTGACAACAGTAAAACATACATAATACACCCACAACAAAAACCAAACAAAAACACTACAAGGCTATTAACAACTCATATATACAAAAAAAGAAAAAAATTGAAAACAGTAAGAATCGCTGAAATAAAGCAAAAAAACTAACCGGGAAAGTTGATACCTGTCAGAATAAAGCAAAAAAACTTTCATAAGAATTGCCGCAAGATTACAGGACAATAAAAAAAATGAACATAAACGCCTATATATACAGGTAAATTTGCACGCTAAATCAAAATTTCACATTAAAGTTGAATGCATAAGAAAGTCCATTAATTCTGCAAAGTTTTCATGATTTTCGCATCGAAAATAGACTTTTGCAACTACCAATGTGAAACTCTTGACGAACTTTGCACGCTAATCGCCTATATATATACAATAAAATTTGTACATTAAAATAAAATCTCACATCTCTTAAAGATGACTGCATGTGAACGTTCGTGAATTCCGTATCGAAAGTAGACTTTCACAACCACCAACGTGAAACTCTTGAAAAAATTCGCACATAAGGGATTTTCATAAGCATTGTTGCAATTTTCATACTATAGATGCAAAAATCATAGGGCTTTTGCAAAAGTGAGGAATAGCCATTTTTGCAACATATATTGTGTAAAAATCGTATTTCTGTAAAAATATTGTGCAAAGTTTATTTTTAGTGATATTTAACAAGATCAGGAGAGCATCGCGATGTAACGCGTAAAAATTAGGAGATCCACTCATGCTAAGGGTAAAAAGATCCTTAAAAAGTAGGGATCCTGCAAAATTGGACATTCGGTTGATTTTGAAAATTTTGGGGCATTTGGGAAAATGGGCCATTTTTTTTTAATATAGTATGAACTTCAAAAATAATTTATGTGAATGTTCCCCAAATCAGCGAACCTCCTTTAACTAAATACTTACATCCAAAAATACAATATGACCTGTGCAAATAATTTGTGTGAATGTCAATCAAAATGTGTGAACCTTCTTTAACAATATTTCTTAATGCATGTCAGCAAATATAGTATGACTATCACAAATCATGTTTATGAATGTTCCCAAAATGTGTGAACCTCCTTTAACTAAATATTTCCAACGTACGTCTGCAAATATAGTATGACCTTCACAAATTATTTTTTGTGAATGTCACCTAAAATGTACAAACCTTCTTTAATTAAATACTTATGTCCGCAAATATAGTACAACCTTCATAAATAATTTGTTTGAATGTCTCCATAATTTGCAAACCTTCTTTAACTAAACACTTATGTTCACAAATATTGTACGACCTTTACAAATATTTTTTTTGAACGTCTCCAAAATGTGTGAACCTCCATACCCTTATTATATGCGACACTTTATATGTTCAAAAGGTCAATTTTGCATTTGAAGGCTATCTTCACTAAAATTAAGGTTTTTATGGCGCTTAACCTATTTCCCTAGACAATATTTTTTGGCAACTATTTTTGGTGAATCTTCGACGTAATTGTTTTATCTTCGTCATGTACTGACACATCATCGACCACTTTTTTAGCATCAACACATCATCGACAGTGAAATATTCTGGTAAGCATATGTTTCAGTCCCTGTAATGGTTGAATTAACAACATGAATCAATTGTTTTTTGAAACATTGGCATGAAACAATTATTTTTTAAACAATTGCATGGTTCTCAATTTATCTTTGCATGTTGAATAACCTATTCTATTTTTTTATTTAATTTATTTTCATGTGAGTCGTCTTTGCCTATTTTTAAATTTTAATTTGGTATGCCTCTATCTCGAATTTAGTTATTTATCTGTTGTTTAGCTTGTATTATAAAAATGACTAGGGAACACTTGCATGATTTTCAAGTTACTTTTGCATTTTCAATAACCTATGACATTTGTTTCTTATAAATTGTTTTCATGTGAAATAACCTATTTCAATTGTAACCCCCAAAAATTTTGAACTTGTAAACCTTTTTTAAAATGGTTTAGAAGACTAGAGAATCTTTTTTTCTTTTCAGAGTTTATTTATAAATTCAGCAGAAACATGTCTTTAAAAGAAAAGAGGGCAAGTCGACAATCTTGGGTACGTTAGCTAAAAGCACACAAATGACAAAGGCATAGCTTGCAAATATCTAGATGAAAACATTCGTATTATAAGCAGTTTCAAGTTGTACAAAATTTTGGATTTCCTTAAGAAATCCATAACAAAAACCCAAAATGATCAGGACAAGAGCTGTGAGTGGTAACAGTGGATTCTGAAGACATCTCGCAATCACGCCATCGCCTGCTAAGTATCTAATCATTACCTGTACCCATAAAATGAGTTAGTTTCATGAAAAACAAGTAGGTGCACAAGTAAACAAAAATGTCTAAAAGAAGCATAAACAATTAATTTTGCATGATGAGTAACTAAACAATTATTGAATTAATATGAGCAATTTAATAGCATGTGTGAAAGTCTAACTAGCACATGCTACACATTATATCAAAACAACTAACAATGAATTGAAAATTACGGAGCATTAAGCAAAACAATAATTCTATGCTTATAAGGTAGAGTGCACAAGTTACTTTATGTTTTATCATTTACTGGTCTGCGGGTACGCGCAGACACGATTCGTAGAAACAATCGAGACTAGTTCGGGCGTCTGTTATTCTATGTATTTTGAATAACCCGAATAGCTAGTTGAGTCCGCTCTTAAAGGGACGGCCGTTAGCCGAGAGAGGATTCCCCAAATGCGTTCATGGCTACGGATGCATCCTACTTCTGCAGAAGTCCAAAAGATCTACCACCTAGGATAATGTCTGGTAGTCCCATTCCCTAACTCCGATGACTGGGGACGCCGAGTCTTTGCTCGTAGAATGGTTGTTAACAACCTGTCCATCAAAGTGTGTGTACCAATCCATCCTCTCCCTTGACAGACAATAAGAAACGAATGAGTGTGTCAAGGGTTACTTAACCAACGACCCATTCTACATGCTCTGGTCTTTTGACCCAATCAAGCATCTTACCTGTGAAGGCAAAAATCAATCAATCTATAATGTGGTTTACCAATGTGCTCATAGCACTGGTCGAGGTCGTATGACCATCTCAAACATCCATCGTATTACTCGCATGCCATGCATGTCTATGAGCACGTTACGAGGAAGGGTTCTAGGTCCTCAATAGGAGCCTCAACAACATAATTTGCAAAGATATAATGTCATCATTCTAAACTTTTGAAAAGACCAATATCATATGCCAACTTATGGCATGCGATTTTCTTGAATCTCACATTCGTTATCGTAGTGTCAACATGCAACACAAATTTTTCCATTGATAACGATGAACATAGTAGAAAACCTACTACTTTCGAACGCTTTGATTCGGGAAAACCAATTGTGATGGCACAGTACCCAAAGCCTCCAACGTTATTGGTAAAACTATTCAATCGATGAATCAAGGTTCTTACAAAGGACCCTTTTATCATTGAGGTTGCAAAGTTTAAACCTTGCTATTCCTCGGTCCCAGGCGCGAGAGAGGTGCAAGCCTACACACGTTCCCTGAGTTTGAAACTATGAAACTCTGTACGAAGAATTGCTACAGGATAGTGTGTGCGATAGCAAGGTGAAAACAACAACAGTAATGCAAAAACACAAGAGCTTGTGCGCGAAGCGCGACGACAAATTTAAAGACAAAAAACAGGAAATGCAAAAGCAAAAGCCTGGGTGCAAAGCGCGACGGCAGACAGGGAACAATAAATGCAAAAGCAAAGGATAAGGATCGCGAAACCGCGTCCTTAAACTAAAAGATAGAAAGTAGTAAATGCAGAAACAAAAGCCTGGGCGCAAAGCGTGGTGGCAAATTTAAAGACAAAAAGCAGGAAAATGCGTAAGTAAAGGACAAGGATCGCAAAACCGCGTCCTTGAGCTAAGAGCATACTTATACTTATACATATGTAAATATATATTTTAATTCTTCCGGTCTTTAATTATTTAAGCTTGGTTCAATTATTTAAGTCCTTGTGCAATTTCCTCTACCTCGGGGTGTTGCGAGAAAGAGGTCACCTGCAAATGTAAGTGATTGCCGGTTCGGTTCGCAAAGCACCTACGGGCTCCATTGCGTAACTTCAAAAACATGACTTTTTAGAAGGCAAATAAACAGGCAAAGGTAGAGAGAAGACTCAGCTTCTTCGCAATACAAGGCAGGGATCAATGGTCCCTGCGGACTTGAAACAAAAGTGAGTAGGGTCCAATGACCCATGCCACCAAAGGAAACAGGTGCAAGGGCCATCGACCTCCGACGGATATTTAAAGAAGGGCAGGGGCCATCGCCCCCTACCAGAAAGAGAAGGGCAGGGGTCGATGGCCCCTGTCGAAAAAGTAAAAAGGGCAGAGGCCGATGGCCCTTGCCAAAAAAATGAGCAGAGAGAGGCAGCGCAGGGGCCAAAGGCTCCCTGCAACTTTTGAAAGAGGAGGCAAGGGCCAATGGCCCCTGTAGGTCATTGAGAAAAAGGGCAGGGGCCATCGACCCCTGCTGGTCTTAAAAGAGGGGGGGGGGGGAGGGCATGGGGCAGGGCCCTCTGTTGATGCTTTGGAAAAACAAGTAGGGGCCCTTTGGCCCCTACCTGCAGTTGACGGGAAAGGAGGCAGCGAGAGGGAGGGGACTCACTTGAGGCTGTCAGAGAAGAGGGAGGTCGTCGGGGAGGTGGGAGGTCGTTGGGCGGTGGTTGTCGAGATGGCAACTGAGAGAGCCGACGGATGAGGGTCGTCGGAATGGGAGCTCGCCGGAGAGGGAGACGTCGCCGGTGGGGCTCGCTGGAGAGGAGAGCGAGGGAACGAGGGAGAGATGCAGAGAGGTGAGAGAGAGAGAGAGGCTCATAAGCCCTCCCCTCTCGCCCTTTTATAACGGCACAGGGGGTGTGCAGCCCCCTGTGTGTCGCCCACGGCCAGCCCCTGAAAGCCCTTTCGATGGGCAGGGCTAGCTCGGGTATGGATCCGGGTTGGGTCCAGACCCGACCTGGGTACCATTTTTTTTTTCAACTGGGTTTTACATCCAACCCTCCTTAAAATAATTTCGTCCTCGAAATTAAATTGAATTTATCGTTCAAAGTACAAATCAAGGTATTTCTCCCTAATATCAGAGTCTGGCTCCCAAGTACATTCTTCTATCTCATGATGCTGCCAACACACCTTGACAAGAGATATCGTCTTTGACATAAGTACTTGATCTCGACGATCAATGATCTCGACAGGTCTTTCCTCGAAAGATAAATCCTTCTAAATGTCTACATCATCATAATGGATGATGTGTGAGGGGTCATGCACATATTTCCTCAACATGGATATGTGAAAGACATTATGGATATGAGTGTATTGAGGAGGTAAAGCCACATGGTAAGCTGCTTCACCAATTCGGTCCAGGATCTCGAATGGTCCGACAAATCTGGGACTTAGCTTCCCATTTTTCCCAAACCGGAAAACACTTTTTGTGGAAGATACCTTAACAAAAACCATATCTCCTATCGAAAAGGTGAGCTCTCGACGACGATGATCCGCGTAACTTTTTCTGCCAGCTCTGGGCAGTACGAAGTCGTTTCCGAATCAACTGAACTTGCTGAGTGTACTGTTGTAATACTATAGGAGAATCCAATCTTCGCTTGCCAAACTCATCCCAGTAGAGAGGCAATCGACAAGGCTTCCCGTACAAGGCCTCGTAAGGGGCCATCCCGATGCTAGCGTGATAACTGTTGTTATACACGAATTCTGCCAGACTGGTATGAGAATCCCATTCTCCCTTCCAATCCATCATGCATGCACGTAGCATGTCTTTCAAAGTCTGATTTGTGCATTCAGACTGCCCGTTGGTCTGAGGTTGGAAAGCGGTGCTAAATTTCAATTTTGTACCCAAGGCCAACTGCAATTGCCCCCAAAACCTTGAGGTAAACCTTGGGTCGCGATCAGAGATGATAGACACTGAAACACCGTGTAATCTTACAATCTCTCAAACATAGAGGTTCGTCAGACTGTCGAGTGACTGACTGAGGCAAATAGGGAGGAAATGTGCCGATTTGGTGAGTCGGTCAACGATCACCCAAATCACATCATGCTTTCTCTGAGTCATCGGCAAACCGACGATAAAGTCTATAGTGATGTCTTCCCATTTCCATTGTGGGATTTCTATCTGTTGCATCACTCTGCCAGGTCGTTGATGCTCGATCTTAATCTGTTAACAAGTCAAACACTTGGCGATACTCGGCCACGTCTTGCTTCATTCCGTTCCACCAATAACCTCACTGCAGGTCTTTGAACATTTTTGTGCCTCTCGAGTGGATCGTGTATCTGGACTTGTGAGCCTCCGCGAGAACCTCGTCTCTCAAAACAGGATCGTTTGGGACCCAGAGACGATTCTTATACCATATACTTCCTTCTTCCTTCAGACAGAAGGGGGTATCGGCCTGCTGTGCTTGAGCCTTCAACTCTACGTATTGCGCATCAATCCTTTGCCCAGCAACAATCTTTGCTAAAAGCTCAGGTTGGGCCACTAGGCTGAAAAGTCTGATAGAATACTGCGTGATCGCAAATGGTTTTCAAGAAACTAGATCCTCAAAAAGCTTCCAACCGACGTATAATAGATTGAAAGAAACATCGAAAGCCTTGTGGCTGAGAGCGTCAGTCACGACATTTGCCTTTCTTGGATGGTAGGAAAGGGTAAAATCGTAATCTTTTAAGAATTCTAACCAACGTCGTTGCCTCATGTTCAACTCTTTCTGCGAGAATAAGTACTTAAGGCTCTTGTGATCCGTAAAAGCCTCAAATTGTTTCCCGTATAAATAGTATCACCATATCTTCAAAGCGAAGACCCCGGCTGCTAACTCCAAATCGTGGGTCGGGTAATTCTTCTCACGGATTTTGAGTTGGCACAAGGCATAGGCAATTACTTTCTCATTTTGTATTAGGATACATCCTAAGCCTGTTCATTTTGTATCCCTTCTCTGTTGAGAGAAGTAGACCTCTGGAAAAGAGGGTATTTTCCTTCTATGTTGAGAGAAGTAGACCTCTGGGAAAGAGGGTATTTTCCTTCTATGTTGAGAGAAGTAGACCTCTGAGGAAGAGGGTATTGTACTATTTATCCGGTAACTCAGATTTTATAGTGAAAGGCTCAAGTGTTTTTGCTTGGAGACTGGATGTAGGTCAGTAACTCGACCGAACCAGTATAAATCTTGTGTCTTATGTGTTGTGCCTTATTACATTTAATTTTTATAATATCGATTTCAATCATATTTCACTATTCACTCCCCCTCTAGTGGAATTTCATTTGGTGTCAGAGCAGGTTTTGCTATTTTTGACATAACAAGTCTTCTAGCACAAATGACATCTACCTCTTATGCTCGTGATATTGAAGGACAACACACATCTCGTCCTCCTTTCTTCAACGGCTCCAACTATGGATACTGGAAATGCAGAATGGTTATATTTCTAAAGTCTATAGATTTTGCTGTATGAAAAATTGTTGAATATCTATACACATCTCCATCCTCAGACTATAGCTTATGGTCTAATAAAGAAAAGAAGATAGTCAATCTAAATGCAAAGGCTATGAATGCTTTGTATTGTGCCATTGATCAAAATGAATTCAACAGAATATCTATTTGTGAATCTGCTTATGATATTTGGCATTCTCTGGAGGTTATTCATGAAGGAACCAACAAAGTGAAAGAAGCCAAGATCTCATCTCTGGTTCGAAAATATGAGCTGTTCAAAATAAATAAAGATGAACCCATCACAGAGATGTTTACAAGATTCACAAATATCACCAACGACCTTAAATCGCTGGGAGAAACCTATTCTCAGACTGATAAGGTGAAGAAAATCTTGAGATCTCTCACAACTGATTGGAAGAAAAAAACAACAACAATTGAAGAAGCTCAAGATTTATCCAAGCTTACACTGGATGACTTAATAGGCAATCTTATGGCCTATGAAGTCTATATGAAGGAAAGAAGGAAAGAGGAACAACCTACAAAGAAAACTCTAGCCTTCCCAGCCCTTTCTGAGAATGAGGACTCAGAAAAGGAATCTGAAATTGCGCTGCTTACTCGAAAATTTCAGCGCTTCATGAGAAAGAACAGGCTGTCAAATAAGCACAAGGAAAAGAAAGATTCTAAAGAAGATACCATGTGCTATTAATGTAATAAGCCAGGTCACATGAGACATGACTGTCCTCTTCTAAAAAGGAAATCCAAAATCGAAGAGCCAAAGAAAAGGTTCTTCAAGAAGAAGGCTCTGCATGCTCAATGGGATGATTCAAAACCATCCACAAGTGAAGAGTCAAGTGATGATGAAGCCGAAACCGCCAACATGTGCTTCATGGCAGAAAGCTCTGCTCTAAGGAAGAAGAACATATGGATACTAGACAGTGGATGTTTAAAACATATGACAGGACATCCTGATCTTTTTGCTATTCTTCATCATAAAGAAGGAGGAACCGTCACCTTTGGAGATAACAACAAAGGGTTGATAATTGGTATTGACAATATTGGTAATATCGATAAACCTCTTATCAAAGATGTTCTCCTTGTTAAAGGTTTAAAACATAACCTATTAAGTATAAGTCAAATGTGTGACACATGTTATAACATTAGATTTAAACATGATGAATGCCTCATAGCAGACACCAACGAAAATATTATTTTAAAAGATACAAGAAAAAATAATATATATGAATTATACCTAGAGATAATTACTGAACACTGTCTTATAGTTAATAATGACTCTCAAAATTTATGGCACATGAGAATGGGTCATGTTAACTCTAAATATATGTCTAAATTAGCTAAGAACAATTTGGTACGTGGGTTACCTAAAATATCATTTAAAAAGGACTATTTTTTTGATGTATGTCAAGTAGAAAATTGTCAAAATCATCTTTTAAATCAAAAAATATTGTTTCAAGTAAAAGACCTTTAGAGCTTCTTCACCTGGATCTTTTTGGTCCTTCTAGAGTAGCTAGTCTTAATCATAATAAATATGCTTTTGTCATTGTAGATGATTACTCAAGATTTACTTGGGTAATATTTTTGAAAAACAAAAGTGATACGTTTTATGAATTTAAAATTTTATGTAAAAAGTTACAAAATGAAAAGTCTTCTACTATTATCAAAATTCGTAGTGACCATGGAGGAGAATTTGACAATGATCTTTTTGTAAGTTTTTGTAACTTGCATGATATTTCACATAACTTTGCCTTTCCTAGAGTTGCACCTCAAAATGGTGTAGTAGAAAGAAAGAATAGAACCCTTCAGGAATCTGCTAGAACTATGCTCCAACATAATAATCTTGCTAAATATTTTTGGGCAGAAGCTGTTAATACTGCATGCTATATATCAAATAGAGTTCTTATCAGGCCCTTATTAAATAAAACTTCCTATGAATTGTTCTATGACAGAATTCCAAGGATAGACTATTTTAAAGTCTTTGGGTGTAAATGCTTTATCCTTAACACAAAAGATAGCCTTGATAAATTTGATGCAAAATCTGTTGAAGGCATATTCTTAGGACATTCAAGTCATAGTAAAGCATACAAAGTTTTTAATAAGAGTTCAAATATTATTGAAGAATCTATGCATGTCAGTTTTTGTGAATCTATTGATCAATCAGTTCATAAGCAACGATGATGATGTTGAAAGTACAAATTTTTTCTTAGATAACACAGCTAAACCTAATGAAGATGATCTTCAAAGAACATTTGCTGAAATCAGAGATCATTCTCAAAAGCAGATTTTGGGAGACCTGACCAAGGGGGTTCAAACTAGAGCTCAGCTGGAACGGATTGCAAACATGACATGCATTTCTCAACTTGAACCGAAGAAGATTGATGAAGCCATCATTGATGAGTTCTGGATGCTAGCCATGACTGGAGAACTGAATCGATTCCAAAGAAATGATGTCTGGGATCTTGTACCAAGACCAAAAGATCATCAAATCATTGGGACAAGATGGATCTTCAGAAACAAGCTGGATGAAACAGGTAATGTTATAAGAAACATGGCAAGGATAGTAGCTCAAGGATACAATCAGGAGGAAGGTATTGACTTTGATGAAACATTTGCTCCTGTTGCTAGACTTGAATCTATTAGAATGTTTTTAGCATATGCAAGCTATATGGATTTCAAACTATATCAAATGGATGTTAAAAGTGCTTTTCTAAATGGTTTTATAAATAAAGAAGTTTATGTAAAACAACCTCCAGGTTTTGAAAATGAACAATTTCTGGATCATGTCTTTAAACTAAAATATGCTTTATATGGTTTAAAACAAGCACCTCGTGCTTGGTATGCCAGACTTAAAACTTTTTTATTAAAAACCAGATTTTCTGTAGGCAAAGCAGATTCAACCTTATTTATAAAAATAGTAAATGATCATACCCTAATCGTTCAAATATATGTGGACGATATCATCTTTAGATATACTAACAACAATCTTTGTGAAGATTTTTCTAAGTCCATGCAGAAAGAATTCGAAATGAGTATAATGGGAGAACTCACATACTTTCTTGGACTGCATATTAAGCAAACCAAGGATGAAGTCTTCATCAATCGGTCTAAATATGCTCATGAACTTCTGAAGAGGTTCAACATGAACTCAACTGCTTCAAAGAATACTCCTATGAGCACAACTACTGTATTGGACAGAGATGAAAATGGTAAGACTGTGGATACAAAGTTATACAGAGGTATGATAGGATCACTACTTTATTTAACTGTTAGCTGTCCAGATATCATGTTCAGTATTTGCTTGTGTGCTAGATTTCAGTCAAATCCAAAAAAATCACATCTTAAAGTTGTAAAAAGAATAATGAGATATCTAAAAAGCACAGTTGATTTTGGGTTATTTTATTCAAAATCATCTACATTTGATTTAATCTCATACAGTGATGCTGACTTCGCTGGAAGTAAATCTGACAGAAAAAACACAAGTGGAACATGTCATATGCTAGGGCATTCACTAGTTTTATGGTTCAGTAAGAAACAAAACTGTGTATCATTATCAACTACTGAAGCTGAATACATAGTTGCAAGCCTAGCATGTACACAAGTCATCTGGATGAAACAAACCTTAAAAGATTTTGGTTTAAAATTTGAAAATATAACTATTTTCTGTGATAATACTAGTGCTATAAACTTATCTAAAAATCCTATTTTACACTCACGAACTAAACACATTCAAATTAGACACCACTTTTTAAGAGAAAAAGTCCTAAACAATATAATCAAACTGGAATTTATACCCACTAATAAACAATTAGCAGACATCTTCACTAAACCTTTAAAAAATGAAGACTTTATAATAATTAGAAGAGAGTTAGGAATATGTAAATTAAGTGATTTATAAAATTAATCCATTTGACTAATTGGGATATAGTAAAATTAGTCTACACGAGTTCACCTTTTCAAATAATAAATATTTTAATTGACAAAATGTATCGTAACTAAAAGCTTAACAAGTAAGAATGTTAAGAACACTTTATGTCAAATCATCTTTTGTCTTTCTACATTCATTTACGAATTGCTTTTTAGACTATCATCAAAATGTAAAATCGAGTGTTTATATTTTTTATTCTTTTCATGTTTTGTCTTCATTCCCTTTTACCACCTTTTTCAAAGTTAACAAGAGTCTTTCATGTATTCGCGTACATCACAAGTTATGTTAAAAACAAATACTTTATGTCATCTCTCTTTTTAAATATATCACATCTCTCAAAGTATATTCAACTTTATGTCCAATCACCTTTTTAACTTCTCTATAAGAATCCATACAAAAACTCATTTTCGACAAACATGTCTTTCCTCTTATTTTTTATTAAATGTTCTTTTCATTGGTACCATCTTTCTCTTTATCTCTCTCTTCTACGAAATTTGAATCCACCTTTTTGTCATTTAGCCCCTTGACAAGATTTGAAAACCTCATTTTTTATTCTCTAAAACTATGAAATCACTCATATTGAGTTTCTTTAAAACCATTCAAATAAACTTTAATTCTAGACAATCATGACATTACTTTATGTCATTCATCTTATGTCAATCATCAATTATTTTTTGTCCTCTTATCCATTCATATCTTATTCGAAAATCTATGACATCATTTTTTATGTCTACTCTTGCTCTATCCATAAAAGCTACTTTTTATATATGCAATCATCACTCTTCTCTCATAAGTCTCCTTTGTCTCCTTGTAAATGCATCTCTCATCTCTCACGAATTTAGAATCTATCCTCTTAAATAAATTTTTTTTTTTACTTGTTTGTTTTATTAGACCATTATTCATCTCACATGATATTGCTTTTACTCACCTTCCTTTCACGATTTTCTTTCACATCTTCACATGAAAATATTTAAAATTTATGGATCATAATTCACATCGTGACACACACCTCTTTGGCTCTACTCCTTTATCCTATTTTATTCATCCATTTTTTTCTTTCTTCACTACTTCCAATAAGCACTCCATACTCAAACTATGACATATTCCACAATACGATGGACTTTCCGCTATTAAAACTTCCTTATATAGAAAAATAATTTTTGAAACTATGTTATCCTTGTCATCTTTTCTAATATAATATACTCTCATCAACACTATCTTCCAAAGCATGATTTGATCTATCATTCACAAGAGCCTTAAGTTACAACTCACGAGCTCTCAATTCAACTAAAATCTAAATTTCACTCACTTCAATTGTCATTCACTTGCTATCATAATAATTTTCATCCCTCTATTTAATGAAATGATTCATCCCTCACCAATTCATTCAAAAATTTCTGTCATCCTACAAGTTCTTACTCCTTCGAATTTTTTTTCAAACTTATATTCTCTCAAATTACTTGCAATGACCTCTTCTTCGAGAACTTCTGATGTCAACATGATTGAAGCAACTGAATTGAGATTTCCAGATCTCATTCATCACTACAACTCTATTAACTCTCTGCCGATTCAACCTGGTAAGCTCGTTCACTTTGAAGCATTCCCCTCCTTTGACCTAGAAACCTCTATTTCAGATTTTGTTTACATCTTAGGATCGTCCAACCCCATCTCCATCTATCCTCAGCTAATCAAAATCTTCTACACCAACCTTTCAGTCAACCATGACCAGTCAACTATCACATCCATGGTCCATGAAAAACCTTTTTCCTTCGACATTCCTCTGTTAGGAAGTATTCTTAACATTCCTTCTTATGGCATCGAACTCCCCAACATAGTACCTATAGATTGTACCGTGTTTAAGAAGATCCTCCACTCCACTCGTTCAACCCACTTTCCCGTGGCATACAAGCAATTTGAAACCTCATGCTCTGCTGTTGTCACAGATCCTATCCTCCAATGTCTCCCCTAAACCGCCATCCAAGGGATTCACCGCAAACAAAATCTCTCTTCTCCTCTATGCGATCTTCTCTAACTCCCCTATAAATTGGTCCAACATTATCTTCAATAACATGATTAATTTTCGTAACTTTCGCTCTCTCCCATTCGGTTATTTCATCACCCATATACTTCAGTATTTCCAATTGCCACTTCAAAATGATGTCGTCTCCTATTCTATTCATGCTTTTGATGCCTCCTACCTTTCTGAGGAAGGGTCACCTCAACACTACTCTGACGACGAAGGCCATGGTGAAGCAGATCCGGCAGCAACTTTTGAACTAGACATCTTCTCAGCACTTGTCAACATCCAGAATACCCAGGATCTCCTTCTGAGGAACCAAGCTTCTCTGCACCAAGCCTTTGAATCTTTGAAGATCAGCCAAGATGCGTTACTCTGAAAGTTCAATCCCACATCCGATTCTGATTGAACTTTTCTATTTGGTCTGTAATAATAACACTTTTTATACTCTGATCACCTCCTTTTTGTCTTTGACAAAGGGGGAGAAAAAAAAAACTTGTCTCCTATGTTGGAGATAAATACTTCTATCCCTATTTAAACTTAAAACTTTTATGTTTTATACTTATGTTTTATGCATTTTTGTGATATCATTATTATTATGCATATGGCTTTTTAACAAGTGGAGCATATTTTGTCATCATAAAAAAGAGGGAGAATGTTGAGAAACTATGTTTTGATGACACATAATATGATATACTATCATATATGCTTTAATATGATATGATGATATGCCTTCATGAAAAATGTTATATTATGTCTAGATATGATTTGTCATGTATTTAATGAGTATTTGATGCAAGGTTAATTCACCTAAAAAGAATGGAGACAACCTGCTCAAGTACAACTATTTGATGAAATCATACTCTCTGAAGAAAAAGCTTGATGGGCCATATATTCTTAAAGATCATCCAAGAAAATCGGCTACTTCAAGATGACAACTTTTTTCTTCTTTAGAGTCATATGTAACAGAACCTTCAGAAGCATGCATATTGCATATTTCATATTACATGCTTTATCATACAAGCCATCTATTTTACAAAAAGCTATGTCTTCATAGAAGGATACGATATTTCAAAAAGCACCTTTTTGAAACAAATCATTGTACTTTCTTACAAGTATTTATGAAAAAGGTATTTTGACAAGATATAATAGCTCATGATTTCAAAAGCATTAATTGTACCTTCTAACATGCATTTATGAAAAAGACAACTTGAAAAGAAACAAAAGCTAATGATTTCAAGTATGAAAGAAAAAAACAAAATGAATTTATGTCATAATACATAATCGACTATCTTGAAATGACAAAACAAATATTATTATATACAAGACAATTGTGTTTGAAAAATACTTTATTTACTTTATACACTTAAGAATGTCGACTTACTTAAAGTCATCATTCTTTCTGTAAGCATTAAAAGCCACCTCAAAAGCATTTGAGAAATGACTTTATTTAATAATAAAATCCCCACTCAAGAATATTGACTTACTTAAAGTCATCATTCTTTCTGTAAACATTAAATAACACCTCAAAAGCATTTGAGAAATGACCATTTATAAATAAAGTACTCAATAAAGCATTTATTGTACTTACATGCATTTAACTAAATAAGTGACGATTTGTAATAAAAATACTAATATACTACAAATCATTAAATTGAGTAAAGACAAAACTACATGATATCTTACACTCTAACGTTCACTGTACTACAAATCATTTATTAAGAGAATAAACCTTTTACAAATTATATCACATCTGAGTCTTTAGGAGTTGCTAACCTGCGTGCCCAACTGAATGAAGCAGAAAATATAGCCACCTAGAGTGGTGAGATGGAGAGGGAGAATGTGGACATTGTGAGGGTTCAAAGGGTAGAGGAAGAACATCAAAAATGGGAGGGTACCAAGGCTAAGGTGGATGATACTGTGGAGAAGATAGAAGAATTGCATATAATAAATGAATCTCCTTAATCATTCATACATACTAATCACAACACTTGTTATTATCATGAATTCAAAACATGCTATTTTACATGCAAACTCGTGTGTAAAATTTACAATATCTTTCAATAAATTTATACATATTAATCACAAAACAACCAAAGTATTGTATAAATCATGTATATTAATGATAATATAAAATTTATAAAATATTTGTTTTACAAATTTACATATATCAACGAGGATTCAAATTTTTTTGTATCTTCTTATTATCAACTTCCTCATCACAAGGCTCTGACCTCTCCTCCTCTGCGTTCTTTTTGGCTTGTGGATCTAATGTTAGGGTTGGCTTCTCTTCCTTTGCCTTTTATTTGGCCTGTGAACCTTTTGTCATGGTTGGCTTCACTTTCCTTGCCTTTGTTTTGAACAACAAACCTTCTGTTCCTTGCCTCCACATTTTGTAAGGCTTGCTCTTTTTGCATCTCATTCTTCTTTAGTTTTTTGTAGTATTTGACTATGCACACTTCCTTACGGGTGTTGCATCATCATAAAAAAAAGTTATTAGCAAACAACTAATTAGCTTACATCTTAAACACCCAAAACAAGGCATATCTATGTGAAATTGAGTTTCATGTTTATACCCAATAACTATATATATAATAGGACAAATACACCACAATCATATACAAAGTAAAAAATATGCACATGTACATATTAAGTTGACAATCATATACAAAGTAATTGCCCGTTGTTTTGTTCAAGAATCTCATCCACGGGATAGACTTGCCAAGCCGAGTAAGTGTCGTTGCCAAACATTTTTGCAAAAAAAATAAACTCAAAACTCAACATTAATCCTACCTAATATGAGAGAAAAATAAAGATATTATTGAATAAGTAATGAGTTCACACTAGATCTTTAATGTCCTTATCTATACAAGTTGTGGTCCTCATGGAATTGTACAACCTGAACTCCTTTTTTTTTCTGAGCATCTCTCACAGAACAAAATGTTGATTGCCCTAGTTGAGAAAAATTAAAATCTGCAACATAAATCGAGTTGAAGACATAAGCACATATTGTATGTAGTATAAATATAAATATAAGTATGCAATATTATTCAATGGATACCTTGTCACATTCTTCAAAAGGATACATCAAGTGTCGGTTCTATAAGAATGATTCTCTAATCACAAAGCGGAAGAGCCAACCATTTGCAGTGAACAATTAATGTTAATAAGTTGGTTTCTATTAGTTGGTAGAAAAACATGAGGACTATCGCTTTCAGGACTTACTGAGAAATACACGGTTAGGTAAATGGTCTATGGTAGTTCTATTCCTTCTGTCATGTCTCGTTTGTGTTTTTCCTCAATCTTATGTAGGTGTTATTTCCTCCATAACAGTCTTTTTATAATAAATAAATAAATAAATTTTTGTAAAAACTAAAATTTGATGATAGAGGTAAACAAGCGGCCAAAAGAAAAATAGATAGTATATTGAAATAGGTTATTTCACTTGAAATCTAATTACAAGAAACAAATGACATAGGCTATTGAAAATGCAAAAATAACTTAAAAATTATGCATATTCCCTAGTCATCTTTATAATACAAGATAAACAACAAATAAATAACTAAATTCGAGGATCAAGACATGCCAAATTAAGAAAAAAAGTGGGCAAATGAGACAGAAAAATAAATTAAACAAAAAAATAAAATAAGCTATTGAACATGCAAACATAACTTGAGAACCATGAAATTATTTTACAAAATAACTTATCTATGCCAATGTTTAAAAAAATAACTGATTCAACTGTTACAGGGAGGTCACATTGTATTTGCGAACATACATTAAAAATATAGTTAAAAAAGGTTCACATAGTTTGGGGACATTCACAAACATGATTTGTGAAGGTCGTACTATATTTGCGAACGTACCTCAAGAGTATTTAGTTAAAGGAGGTTCATACTGTTTGGGGATATTCACACAAATTATTTGCGAATGTAGTAGTATATTTGCATATGTATGTCAAAAAATATAGTTAAGGAGGTCCACACAGTTTGAAGACATTCACACAAATTATTTGCGAAGGTTATACTATATTTGTAAACGTACGTTAGAAAATATAGTTAAAGGAGGTTCACATTTTGGGTAACATTTACAAAAATGATTTACGAAAGTTGTACCATAATTTTGGACGTACGTCGAGAGTGTTTAGTTAAAGGAGGTTTACACATTTTGGGTGACATACACAAAAATGATGTGGCAATTGTACTATATTTGTGGAGGGACAAAAATGTCCTAAAATAGTCAGAAATTAGAGATTTTGGATATGGGGAGGATTTCGACAAATTGTGAGGAATTTTCAAAACCGTGCCATTTTGCAAAGACAACACAGTCATTTGCATTAAATAAATCCATCTTGGTTCTTATTCAAAAGGAGACTGGTATGGAAGACATTTCACGCTTTAAACCTATCTCATTGTTGTGTTATCCATATAAGGTTTTTGGTTAAGCTCCTAGTCAATCGACTGAGGCTTGTTCTTAGCAACACTATATCCCCCCTCTCAATGTACTTTTGTGAAAGGTTGGAGAATAGTGTGACATAATGGCTTAGAAAACAATTCATTTTGTTTCCTTGCTAAAAGTTACACAGTTTGGAAATGGTGGCATATTTGGCTTGAGAGGAATAATAGACTGTTTAATGCAAAATCGCTCCCCTGAATAGCTGTTTATGGTTTTGTTGGTTCTGATTTGTACTTGTGCACATTTGCTAAATGACCAAACTCCGACCTATCTTGGATCGGCTATTGTAGATGCTTAAACCTTATTAGGACCAATTGTTGCTTGGGTGACACCTTGTTAAAATTTTTATTGACAATTTTTCTTCAGAAAAGCTAAATCTTTACTATATATATATATATATATATATATATATATATATATATATATATATATATATATATATATATATATATATATATATATATATATATATATATATATATATATATATATATATATATATATATATATATATAGCTGTCTACCACCAACCTACCAACAGTATCATGAATCTTTTGGTAATCTAATAAGCCAATAAATTATGTGGTTTAATCTGCCAATCATTGACTCTATAGCATAATTATTGGCCTCACAACTTTCAATTACTGAATCAAATTGAAGGAATAAAAGAATCGGAACAAGCATAGGAAAACATTTACAATGACAAACTTGCCAGTCAGTGGTGCCGTGGAAGAAGAGGTGCGGTTATTGCACAACAGCATAACTCTTTCTGAAATGGCATGCAAGAAACACCTTCTCATCGAATTAAATTTACAGTTCACCATTGCGACCATTTTACCTGAACCACTCGTACCATCTAGTGTGCATCTGAAAACTTTTTCCTTCAATACCAGCTATACTGTGGAATGAAGAAGCAATTGCTCAATTCTTCATAGGGCCAACTAATCGCAAGTTGCTCCAAATGGGGAGTTTCAATATGACGTGTGAGGCATCTTGTCGGCCACGGCACAATTTCTGATGGATTGGGCTGCTAAATTACCTGTACATCATTGCAGCGTGGAACTCCACCATGATGCTCTCATCTATTCACGATGGTGGAATCCTGAATCTGATACAAGAGAGGTGGATGATGCTCAGTGGTCTCAATGGTCACTCGTGTTTGGTGTACTCAAGAAGCATGTGGGGTGATCGGTATATCTTAACCAATGTCCAGTAAAGTACTTCTTCCACTTCTAATTCGCCTTCTGCTCGAGCAGCATAAATATTCTCGCAAATAGCTATCAATCTGCACCAGTGGCACAACCCCAGATGGATCAGAGATACTGGTGACAACAGGAGAAAAAAACCCTGAAAATTGCCAGTTTATGTGCTCCACAAAGCAGATTAATAAGATTATTTTTGGTTCACATCGTGTAACATAAAGTGCTGGAAAATGCATAGCAATGGATACTGTATCACAGAGATTCTAATAAAATCTAGTCATGTGCACCTACGTGTGTGTGTGTGTGTGTGTGTTGTGTGTGTGTAGAGAGAGGGGCCAGACATCAGAAACAAACAGATTGTGCATATATATACCAGAAACACACGTGGAAAACCCATTTCTGAAATTGGAAACCTAACATTTCCAAAACTTGTGGGGAACTAGTGAAAATGGATGAGAAATTTGTTTCCCATAGTGTGCGGACATTTCACATCACATGAGATACCTACTTTATATAGGAAACTCGTTTATCTTATTTGGGGAACAAGTTTTCCTTAAATAAAAAATTGAGATACGTGTCATTTAAAATCTTTAATTACTTATTTTTGACAAACTTATAATCTTTTTACATATTTTTAATACTAAGAAGGATGTAATGTATTGAATAAAATAAAGAAATATCATATTTAATGTAACCACATTATTTTTAACATATTTTTTGAATCTATTCTATCTAAAGCATAAAACCATAGTCTGCATTTAAAGTTTGTGTAAACTTATAATCCTTGAAGCATAAAACTAACTCTCTCTCTCTCTCTCTCTCTCTCTCTATATATATATATATATATATATATATATATAGAGAGAGAGAGAGAGAGAGAGAGAGAGAGAGAGTAATGGGTAGGTGAAAAATGATACGTGCTAAATGAGTTTTTCAGGGTTTTTTCGTTTTATTTTTAAATTCTGACTGTACAGATGTGATCTATGTACTTGATTTTATAGGGATCAGCTCTTGAAGTGTTGGATTTCGACACATGGGTGGGTTTTTATAAGGTTCAAAAAATCAACAATCCAAAATCTTTGTAAATTTTCGAGGCTCCAAATATCATTTTTTTCATTGAAAACACATGACGCAGGTGTGGATTCCTCATAAATCGGCCATGCGCAACACATTTATGGGGTCGGAACTGTGAAAAAAAACACCGAAAGGGCAGAGAAACCCATTTAGCACGTATCAATTTTGCACCTATCCATCTCCCTATATATATATAGACACATTTTCCGTTTCACATGAACCTAAAGAGGTCTTGTTTTCCATTTCCGGTTCCCTTCCTAGCAACCTTGCAACCTTGATCAGAGAGAGAGAGATGTTCCCTCATGGTGCATGTTTACAAGAGTACAAAATTATTACTCTAGCCACCAATTCCAAAAGAATAATTTACATGATGGCTTCACATGTAACATATTAAATTTAATATATCTCCAACAGTTGATGTTATCGCAAGAGGAAGAAGAAGCACCAAGGAGAAGTAGAAGGCACAAAGCAAAAGAAACTTCATTAAGCTACTAAATGAATGGTTACAACAATATATAAGAGTCTATCCCTCTATGACACTACAAGACAAAAATGGTTGACTCTACAGCCCTACAACCTATGTCACAGAGATTCGGCTAGCAGGGTGCCGCACCCGCGTCGACACGACGTGACGTGGGTGTGATCAACCCGACCCTGGGTGCGGTCAACGCACCCAAGGTCATTTTGGTCCAATTTTTCGGACTTAAAAAAAAATTTGCCAACAATTTTTTTTTAATATATGTCACAGGGATTCTCCAACTAGGTGCCGCACCCACACCCGATGCGGTCAACCTGACCCTGGGTGCAGTCAAAGCACCCAAGGTCATTTATGTCCAACTTTTGGACTATATATATATATATATATATATATATATATATATATATATATATATATATATATATATATATATTTGCCGCACCACCGCACCCAGGTTTTTTGGAAGTGCCGCATCCCCGCACAACCCGCACCCGCACCCATGTGACATAGCCTACAACTAATTGAGGCAAAATACAATAGTACCTCTATAAATAATGACATGTAGATAAGAAGGGGTAGCACACTGAATAATAAAAGCTCATATTACACTTCTTAACACTCCCCCTCAAACTTGAGATGATGCAAGTGGAATCATCCCAAGTTTGGAAAGAAATGACTGAAAGTATAATGGGGCAAGACTCTTAGTGAAAATGTCTGCGAGTTGCTCTTTTGAGTCCACATGCTCCAAAGCTATAATTCCATCCTCATATGCCCTCCTAGTAAAGTGACAATCTATCACAATGTGCTTTGTCCTCTCATGGAACTTCAAATTCTTTGCAATGTGAATAGCACTCATATTGTCATAATACAAGGAGGTTCTTCTACAAATTGACATACCTAGCTCCCCCAGAAGCCATCTAATCCATAGAATCTCTTCAGTAACTTGAGCCATGGCCGTGTACTCTGCCTCTGCAATAGATAATGCAACTCACTGTTGCTTTTTGCTCTTCCACGATATTAGAGAACCTTAACACAGAATCCCGTAGTGGAGAGTCAATCTCGTGTAGATCCTCCAAAGTCAGCATCACACAAAAGACTAAAATCTAAGGTAGAGGACGACTAGAAAAACATCCCAAAATACGTAGTATCCCTCACATATCTGATGATCCTAAGCACAACAACAAGATGAACTGATCTGGAAGAGCTGGTGAATTGGCTAACCACATAAACTGGATATGTGATATCAGGCCTAGATATCGTCAAGTATATCAAACTGCCAACCAACTGCCTTAATACCACTGGGTCCTCTAGTTCCTCTCCATCCGTGGCTCTCAATTTCACATTTGCTTTCATAGGAGAGGTAACTTTCTTAGAATCATCGGCTAGCCTCGCCTTCACAACAAGATCAGTTGCATACTTATGTTGTGATAGGTAAAGTCCTCTTCTTGAGTATGCAACTTCCAAATCGAGAAAGTATTTCAAATTTCCTAAATCTTTCATCTCAAAGATACTAGCTAACGTTTTCTTAGTATACTCCAGCTTTTGCAAATCATCTCTTGTACCAATCATGTCATCAACGTATAGGAGTAATATGCACTTGCCATGAGAAGAAAACACAAACAAAGCTGGATCGTGATAAATTTGCTCAAAGCCAAGAGAACTAATGGCGGTACTAAAATTTTCATACCAAGCCATGGTGCCCGTTTGAGCCCATATAAGGCTCTCCTCAATCTACAAACTCTGCCTTGAGAATCTGAATATCCCAAAGGTAACTCCATGTACTTACTCATCTAAGTCTCTATTCAAGAATGCATTCTTTACGTCCAGCTGCCACAAGTTTCACTGCCTCACTACAACAACTGCAAGCAAAATCTTTATGGTGATCATATGAGCCACAAGTGCAAATGTCTCTACAAAATCAATACCGAACTGCTGCCTATAACCCTTTGCCATCAATCTTGCCTTGTATATCTCAATAGACCCATCCGATTTGGTCTTTATCTTATAGACACACTTACACCCAGCTACATTCTTTCCAGGTGGAAGCTTCACAAGATCCCAAGCATGCATTCTATCCAGTGCATTTAGCTCTTCTGCCATAGCATGTTGCCACTCCTCCTTAGAAGCAGTTTCTGCATAGGAACTAGGATCAACATAAGAGTAAATCAAAGCAAAAAATGCACGGTGCTTAGGAAAAAAAAGATTCATAAGATACGTTGAGAAGCGGTCACCGTATATATACATATGCATTAAGGGTAGTTTGGTAACTATTTAATAGGCTGGGTCTCTCTTTTTTATTTTATTGTAGCAAAGGGTATTATTGTAAATAATCTATTCTTGTCTAATCTCTATTTAAGAGAGATTAGACCTAATGAGAATTTACGATTCCTTCTCTGCCGACTTCAACATGGTATCAAAGCAGGACGCAGCTCTGGGCATCTGATCTGATCGATCCTATCTTCCTCCTCCAGCACAAATGCAGATCGGGTTGCTCACAGGGTCTACAACGACTGATGTGCGTGTGGGAGCAGGGAGATTCCTGATTTCCTAACCCAAGCTGCAGTCTAGATCACGTCCTCTTCATGGTGACCAAACTGTCTTGGATCTGACGTCAGATTCTGTCGATGGTGGTAGTGTGGACGTCGAAGAGGCCTGAAGCTTTCCTCATGGTGCAGTCGAGTCACGATCTTGGTAGCCTCAAAGGTTGCAGTCGTGGATTAGATCAGATCTAATCTGGATAATTCAGATTTGATATTGGGTGTGTGGTTGTGGAATGCAGTTTGTCGCAACCCTAGATGTTTTTAGGTAAGGTCCAATTCAAGTTAGATTTGTAAGCTTCGGATCTGAGCAGCGTGTTATAGTCGTTGGTTGTGTATATCAGATTTTTTCAGTGTGATTAAAATTTGGGCAGATTCATAGTCAGTTTCATAGTTGGTAGCAGGTGTGCACATCAGATCTGAGTTTTTAGCAGGCTGTGTTTGCGTGTGGTTGTGTCTGTGTTTTGAAACAGATCCATTATCTAATCTCATGGCTGAAACGCAAAAGTCAGACCTAAAGACCGAAACAATGGCTGATTATAAAGCCTTTGCAAATCCCTTTTCATATGGATCATCCGTAAAGTTGAACAAGACCAACTATGCTAGATGGTCACGTACATTCATGATGTCTGTCTCAGAGCATCGCAGAAAACATATTTTGTTGAAAAATAAGCCTAAAGACAAAACTAGAAAGTATGCTACATGGGAAGAGGACAATGATATCGTCATGTCCTGGATTATGAATAGTGTTCAACCTCACATAGCTGATGGGGTTATTTATTACACGACTGCAAAACAAATGTGGGACAATTTGCGAGATACTTATTCACAAGAAACTAATGTAAGTCGTATTCTTCAAGTGGAGCAGGAGATCTATCAGTTGCAGCAAGGAGAGCAAACTCTAGCCCATTACTATGCCTCTGTGAAAGCAGCTTTTGAGACACTAAATGCACATAGACCATTGTGCTGTGATAAACAGAAACTTCACCAAGAGCACACCATGGTCGCGTGGTTCCTTACTGGCTTGTCAGCTGAATTCTCAGTTGCCAAAGTTCAAATGTTGACGGGCTCAGATGTTCCCACTCTTGCTGAGGCATATAATCGGCTGAGTAGGCTTGCCATGTCCCTTCCTTCATCCCAAACAGAATCGCAAACCTCTGCTCTGTCTATTTCCTATGATCGAGGCCGAGGTTTTACTCCTAATACATGGGGTCGTGGACGTGGTCAAGGCACAGGAGGAAGAGGCAAGCTCCAATGTACCTACTGCGGGAGATTTGGGCATTTAGAAGATAGATGCTTTGACAAGCATGGACTTCCCGCACCTTCAGCTAAAGTTGTTCCTACAACACAAGTTGCCAAACCTGAGTCTCTCTCTGCTCATCCTAGTGATTCAGTTACACTTACTCTTGCTGAGTATGATGAGTTGTTGGCCCATTGTCCATTTAGTTCCCCCATGGCTGATGTTGCATGTTCTGCAGGTGATGGATTATCTTGTCAAGGTAGTAGATGGATTATTGATTTAGAGGCATCTAGACATTTGTGTGGAAATTCATGTGATTTTTTCAAATTTGAATAATGTTGCTAACCATAAAAAGATAGTTCTTGCCGATGGAAGTTCCAGCTATCAAATGTTCTTTATGCCCCTTCATTTCCTCAAAATTTGTTATCGGTTAGTCGTGTTGCCAAAGAATTGAATTGTAGAGTAATATTTGATCCTTCCTGTTGTACTTTTCAGGACTTGCTGACAGGGAAGATGATTGGTGGAGGCTACGAGGAAGGTGAAGTTTATTATTTACACCAACCGGTTGGATCTGTTCATTCAGCAATTGAGTCCTCTTCCAATCTGCTGCTTTGGCATCATCGTCTTGGTCATCTCCCGTTGCTTAAACTGCGTAGAGTCATTCCTCATATCTTTCCTTCCACTACCTTGCTGTGTGAAGCATGTCAGCTTGGGAAGCATCACAGGAGTTCATTTCCGTCTAGTCAGAGTCCTTCGAGTCAAAATTTGTTTGATCTTCTTCATGTTGATGTTTGGGGTCCAAGTAGAATTCCTAGTCGTTCTAAGTGTCGTTATTATTTATTCATTGTAAATGATTTTTCCAGATTATCTTGGGTATTCTTGTTAAAAGATAGGGCTGAAGCCCCCATTATTCTCAAATCCTTGATTATTGAAATAAAAACCCAATTTAATTCTTGTGTCAAAGTTGTTCGCACTAACAATGCTCTTGAATTCAAATCCTCTGAATTACTTCAATTTTACAAAAATCTTGGAATCCAACCTCAGACTTCTTATCCTCATACCTCGCAACAGAATGGAGTAGCTGAGCGCAGGCATAGACAAATTCTAAATGTTGCCCATTGCCTCGTGATCCAGTCTAATATGGTTGCGTCCTACTAGGGAGATGCAGTTCTAATTGCGGGATACCTAATAAACTGTAAGCTTTCAACCTCTGTAAGGGATCGTATTCCCATTCAAATTCTCAGTCTTGAAGCTCCGTTTTTTCCCATCTCTCCAAAGGTATTTGGTTGCGCGTGTTTTGTCATAAACTGGGTCCCAACCGAGATAAATTGTCCCCTCAGTCTATAAAATGTGTTTTTGTTGGGTATCCCAAGCACCAAAAAGGATATCGTTGTTATGATCCCATATCCCAGAGAGAGTATGTCAGTGCATATGTTTCCTTTTTTGAGTCCATCCCTTATTTTTCTAGTACTTCTCCAAGATTACATGCTAGTCAAGGTGATTCCTTCCCTCTTCCTGTTCCTCCTTTTCCATTAGAGTCTGTCTGTCTTGAGCCTCTTGTTTCATGTCTGAGTCCCGTTATAAAAATCCTCCTGTGGTGTACACACATCGAGCTCCACCCAACTCTATGCCTTTTCCATCAGAGGTGAGTGTTCTCGATCCTACTGAAGAGCCTATTATTGATGGTGATTTACCTTTTCTTCTTCGAAATGGCAAAAGGCAGTGTACGCTTCACCCTATTTCACAGTTTGTTTTCGAGGCAAGACTTGGTGTTAATATGAAGAATTTTGTATTAGCATTATCTGTTGCATCAGTTCCTCTCAATCATCATCAAGCTCTTCTAGACCCCAGATGGGAGAAGGCCATGCAGGATGAAATGGATGCACTACTTTTTAGGAGAACATGGGACTTAGTTGATCCACAGCATGAGGCTAATATTGTTGGTTGTAAATGGGTCTATACTATTAAGTATAACTCAAACAGATCGATTGAAAGGTTTAAATCCCGCTTGGTTGCTAAAGGTTATACTCAAACTTATGGAGTTGACTTCTTTGAGACATTCTCTCCTGTTGCTCGCGTTGGGACTATTCGTCTTTTTTTGTCAATTGCAGTGCACCATGGTTGGTCTCTATGTCAACTTGATGTGAAAAATGCCTTTCTGTATGGAGATTTGGAGGAAACAGTTTACATGCAGCAACCTCTGGGGTTTAAAGTTCAGGAGGAGTGTAATAAACGAAAAAAAAATTTAGTTTGGATTCGGGTCGGACCCGACCCAGACCCGAATGGAGGTACCGCCTCCCGTGTTTTTAACACAGGGAGGCAGGGGTTTCAAAGATAACCCCCGCCCCCCTTCTTCCTCTCTCGCTGTCTCTCTCCCTCACCGCCTCCTGACTCTCCCTCGCTCGTCTGCTGCCGCCACTTGCGACCCCCCTCCGCCGCCGCTGCCGCCGCCGCCGACCACCAGGTACGCACCTCCCCCTCTTTTGTTCGCCACTCTCTCTCTCCTCTCTACCTCTCTCGTCTCTCTCTCCCTCACCTCTCTCTGTGGCCACGAGAGGGGTCAAATCCCCTCCCTGTGCCCCCTTTTTAGCAGGGGAGGGGCACGACACTCCTCCCTGCCTCTTGTTACAACAGAGGAGGGGTTCGGCCCCCTCCTCTCTGCTCCCTCTATCACGGCAGGGGAGGGGCCGAGCCCCTCCTCCCTGCATCTTGTCACGACAGAGGAGGGGCTCGCCCCTCTCCTCTCTGTGCCCTCTGTCAAGGCAGGGGAGGGGCCGAGCCCTCCTCCTTGCCTTTTGTTACGGCAGAGGAGGGGCTCGCCCCCTCCTCTCTGTGCCCTCTGTCAAGGCAGGGGAGGGGCCGAGCCCTCTTCCTTGCCTTTTGTTACGACAGAGGAGGGGCTCGCCCCCCCTCCTCTCTGTTCTTTTGTTCAGCAGGGGAGGGGCTGAGCTCCCCTCCCTGCTCCCTATTAGGCAGGGGAGGGGCTGAGCCCCCTCCCTGCTACTTGTTACGGCAAGGGAGGGGGCCGAGCTCCTCCCTGCTCCCTCTTCTCGGGCGTCAGGCAGGGGCTTTGCCCCCTGCTTGTTTGTGTGTTCGACCGGCAGGGGCCAAGCCCCTGCCTCTTTGTGTATTCGACAGGCAGGGGCAAAGCCTCCTCCTTTGTGCTAACGGGTGGGGGGCTTGACCCCCTGTCTCTTTGCTCTTCTAGCAAGCAAGGCGATGCTTCGACCTCCCTCGTTGCCTTCGTAAGGCAGGGGCGCAACCCTGCCTACCCTTGCTTTCGGAGGGCAGGGGAGCAACCCCCCTGCCTCCCCGTTGTTTGCTGACAGCATGTCAGCAGGGGCTCGTGGCCCTGCCCCTGCTTCTTGCGCTTATAGCAGGAGCGCATGTGCACGACGCCCCTGCCTTTGCTTTCCTGTACGTCAGGACGACGATAGTGCCCCTGACTTTCTATTTTGGTATTAGCTTGCTAAAATCGTTACTTTTGCAGCTCGTACGACGGATCCTGCTCGCGCTCCGCGACCCAAGCCGCCAATCGCGTACATCCGTGAACGACAACAAGCTTGTAACTCTTAAGGTAGGGGAAGATTGCACAAAAGACTTGGACAATTGAATTGAGTTCAATTAACTAAAAAGGACAATTAAATAAATATATATGCATATATATATCATATATATTTATATGAGTACGCATTTAACTCAAGGACGCGGTTTCGCGATCCTTGTCCTTTACTTTGCCGTTGCGCATCGGGCACAGGTTTTGTGTTGCACTCCTGTTTACAGTTCCTTTACTTTGCTGTTGCGCATCGTGTAAAGGTTCTGTGTTGCACTCCTGCTTACAGTTTTTACTTGCCGTCGCGCGTTGTGCGAGGGTTTGCGTTGCACTTCTGCTTACCGCCTTTACTTTGCCGTTGCGCCTAGGCTCTTGCTTTTGCATATGTGTTGGTATTGCCTTGCTTTTGCAGATGACGTGCAGGTTCTTGCTCTTTGCGTATGCCTTAAAGGCATCATCGTGGATGCAAGAGACATCTATCACTCACTCTTGCGACAAGAGTTCAGTTGGGAGCTGGCGATACACCTCCGTTTAAGGAGAGGGATACTTCACAAGGATCCTGGCTTTTCGTGTGTGCAGTCCTGCAGAGTCGACTTGAGATTTCAGGGAGCTGCGCAAAAGCATCAAAGACTGCTCCAAATCGAAGCATTTGGAAGGATGTGACTGGCTGGTTCTGCTCGCCTTTTTGGCATATCTCGGGTGATCCCGAATTGGAGGTTCAAGCAAACTTCTTACCGGGTGTTCTGTTGAGAGACCCGTATCCCGTCTATCGAGGCTGGTATCGAGTCATGCGAGACATATAGATACCCCGATAGCGGATGTGATTCGAGATAATCACATGCATCATGTTGGCACAAGGTACTGTTGTTTCAAAAGATAGAGTAAAGTTGATAAACTTTACATCTTTGTGAAACACTCCTGTTGAGGCTTCTATTGAGGAGCTATACCCCCTTCATCCTACAGTACTTGTAGTCGTGCACAACACGTCTAGTACTGCGATGATCGGATGAGACGGTCGTGCGACCTCGGATAGTGCTAAATGCACAATGCTGTAATCACATAAATAGCCTCACATTCGCCTTCACAGGCAAGATACTCGAGTGGTTTAAAGACCACGGCATAGAATGGGTCGTTAGTTAAGCAACCCCTAACGCACCCGTTCGCTTATGGTTGTCTGTCAAGGGAGAGGACAGATCGGTACAAAAACTCCAATGGACAGGTTGTTAACAACCACCCCACGGGCAAAGATCCGGCCTCCCCAGTCATTGGAGTTAGGGGATAGGGGCTACACAAGTTAGCTCAACACTTTTGCAGAAGTTGGATGCATCCGTGGCACTGCTTTTCAGCCTCTGGGGAATCCTCTCTCAGCTAATGCCGTCCCCTTTGGAGCGGACTCAACTAGCTATTCGGGTTATCAAAAATACATAGAATAACAGACGCCCGAACTAGTCTCAGTTGTTTCTATGTTTTGCCTGCGCGTACCCGCAGGCCAGTAATTATCAAAACATAAGGTCTGTTCACACTGGTCATGGGTCGTGAGATTCACTTGCACTACGGATTCGCTTGCACTACTGATTCGCTTGCACTACTGATTCACTTGCACTACTGCTTCGCTTGCACTACTAATTCGCTTGCTTGCTCGATAGTTCAGTATGCTACTCGTTGAACTGTGCACGCCTGTCAAGGCGTTACTCTAGTTGGTTAAACTGCTTACGCAGTTCTTTGCAGAGTAATAAGGAGTTTCTCATGCTAGTTAAATGCTTATAATAATAGCATTATACCAGTTGCTACATATTAGCATGTGACTTGCTTTATCCCTTGGTTGAACTGTTTGGTGCTTATTGTAGCGTAACACTTGTTGGTTTGCATCTCTTATGATTGATGTAATTGCATACAGCTCGTAATCTACGAACTGGTGTCAACTAGGATTGATGTGGCCGCTTGTCTTATAAGCTGCTTACATATTGTGATATAATTGTTGCCGTATGATTGCTTATGAATGGCTTGTGATGTAATGGTTTATGCCTTACGATTAATTTAATTACTTGTTCATGGACTGAGCCATTTTATGGTAATTACATGTTTTACGAGCATTGTTATGAGTGCTTGTCTTATTCAGTTGTTTTGTTTGGCTGACGGGTAGAGTTAGTTACCCTTCGCCCATAGAATCAACTGAATTGCCATATCTGCGCGTTCTCATGTGTCGTTTACACATGCTTTGAGGGCCTATTTGAGGATTGCAATATGCCTCGTGGCAATCATACGATGCGTAGGATTATATGCTTCTGCGCGGAGTGATACAATGCATATTGCTGATATACATGTTTGTGCCCATATTGTGGCTACTGACCTCGAGAGCAGTCAACTGTTCGGAGCAGTCGATTGTATAGATGCGTGTATCACCGAGTAGGGTGTCTGACGAGCACCTGATCTCCAAAGGATTATCTGCGAGGGCGTGTATGATCAAGACCAGGTACCCGACTAGAGTGGTAGATTCTCTGTGAGGATGTACACTGTCCACGAACGGGTAGCCGCAAGGACGGTGAACTCCTGTGAGGAAGTGTATGGTCCAAGATCAGGTATACCATCTAGGGCGGAATTCCTTGTGAGGTTATACATTTCCCAGACCAGGTGATCCGACGTTGATCTTGTTGTTTGTATTAGTAGCTATCGACCCCAAGAGCGGTCTTTTGTGTTGATGCGTGTATCGCAATGATTTTCATTGGATATGGCATATGTTGGGGATCGGTTTCCCAAAGGTTTCGCTGTGAGGTTATACATTTCCCAGATCGGGTGACCCTGCTAGAGTGGGAGATCTCTGTGAGAATGTACACTGTCCATGAACGGGTAGCTGCAAAGACGGTGAACTCCTGTGAGGAAGTGTAGGGTCCAAGATCAGGTATACCCTCTAGGGCGGTAATTCCTTGTCCGATCGTATATCTCTCGGACCGAACGATCCGACGTGGATCTTGTGTTTTCGCTTACCATAAAAAGTTATGGTGAGCTGTGACTATCTTCTGAGATTGTTTGTGATAGCCAACTATGAATTCATAGTTTCGGCTTTCTGTTTTAGCATGATTACGTGCATGACTCAGATGTGAGAATCAGATCGTTAGTGATTTGAGTTAGTGATCATGTTTTGGACCTTCTACGGAAGGGTGAGCTTCTCTGAGAAAGTACGACGCCTTAGTGCGTCATAACCGGTGACGGTTAGCCGCGTAAGACTTTGAGAGATGAGGATAGATTAAGGTCGTTCAGGACAAAGCGTTGGTTAGAAGTAGTGAGTGACAAACGATGTCCTGATGGTGATTAGATGCAGAGACCTCGTTCTAGGAACGAAGACAAGCTTGTTGCGTAGTAGTTCACAACTTACGATCAAATGGATCGTATGCTGCGTTTGTCAGTTGCATTGCTTACTTGCTTTAAACTGCTTACGCATTTGCACTGCTTACGCGCTTGCACTATTTACCTGCTTGCATTGCTTACCTGTTTAACTGCATATCTGCTTTAAACTGCGTAGCCTACTGAATTAAATGTACTTAATTCAGTTCCTTGTAGTCTCTCTTGTGCACCTACTAGTTTTTCGTGAAACTAACCCATTCTATGGGTACAGGTGATTTTTAGGTACACTACGGGCGATGGCGCGATTGCAAGATGGCTTCAAGACTTCTTGTTCCTGCTCTTAGCTCGCGTCCTGGACGCTTGGGTTTGTATCGGATTTCCCTTAGGATATCCGAATCTTGTGAGTTTTGGTTCTTTTAGCTAACGTGCCCAAAGTTGTCAGCTTGCCTTATGATTTATCAAAGAAAAATCTTCCGCTGATTTCATAAACAAACTCTGAAGGAAAGAGATATTTCTAGTCTCTTGCCTGTTTTTCTGAAAGGGGTTCGCAAGTTTGAAATTTGGGGCGTTACAAGGAGTGTCAGAAGGTATGCAAGTAGAACAATGCAATCTATAATCTTAAATAGAGTCCCCGTACGTGGTTCTCCAAGCTAGCTGAGGTAATGTTAGCCTTTGGGTTTGCCTGGTCAGCCCTTGATCACTCTTTTTTTATTAAAAAGACTCGTGCAGGGATTGTGGTTATGAAAGTATATGTTGATGACATTATAGTCACAGGAAGCAGTGAAAAAGACATCTCTAAGACAAAGTCCCATCTTCAGAAACACTTTGTGACTAAGGATCTGGGACCACTCAGGTATTTCATAGGCATAGAGGTTGCAAGGAGTAGAGAAGGATTGGCTTTGTCACAACGGCAATATGTCTTGGATCTACTGAAGGAGACAGGGATGTTAGGGGCCAAACCTGCAAGGATTCCTATTTGATGAAAAATCAGAATATGTGGACAATAGCAGTTATCGCTCCTTGGTTGGTAAGCTATTATATGTGACTGTGACCAGACCTGACATATCTTTAGGCGTGAGCAAGGTAAGTCAGTTTATGGACAAGCCTACAAAGGCTCACTGGGAGGTCGCAATGATGATTCTCAAATATCTGAAGTTCTCCCCTGGTAAAGGACTATGGTTTAAACAAAACCCTTCTTTAGATATTACTGCCTATTCAGATGCAGATTATGTAGGGTCGGTTGATGATAGAAAGTCAACAACTGGATTCTGTGTGTTTGTTGGAGGGAACCTGGTTACTTGGAGAAGTAAGAAACAAACTGTTGTTGCCAGGTCGAGCACTGAGTCAGAGTATCGGGCTATGACTCAAACTGTTGCAGAGATGATGTGGATTAAATCTGTGTTGACTGATCTCCAAGTGAAAGTTTCATTACCTATGGTGATGATATGTGATAATAGAGATGCTACTTATATTGCTAATAACCCAGTGTTTCATGAAAGGACAAAGCATATCGAGGTGGATTGTCACTACGCACGTGACCTGGTACAGACTGGGTACATTTGTACCAAGCACATATCCTCAAAAAATCAAATTGTTGATGTCTTCACCAAGCCCTTAGCTAGTTCTAATTTTTCAAGATGTTGTGACAAGCTGAGCATTATTGATATCTATGCCCCAACTTGAGGGCGAGTGTTCAGAAGCCGTCACCGTATATATACATATGCATTAAGGGTAGTTTGGTAACTATTTAATAGGCTGGGTCTCTCTTGTTTATTTTATTGTAGCAAAGGGTATTATTGTAAATAATCTATTCTTGTCTAATCTCTATTTAAGAGAGATTAGACTTAATGAGAATTTACGATTCCTTCTCTGCCGACTTCAACAAGATACAAAGCAAGGAACAAAAAATTGATAACTATGGCATACCTGGAGAGGAGAAGAAGGTGAAAGATCTTGAACTACGTGCTCAGAATCAGCCAAAAGGGAATAAGAATTTGTCTCTAAAATCCTTGTCTCTTTCTGCTCAATTTGATCTATAAATGGTATACTAGGGATACCCTCATATCTCCTATCATAGGTTTGGCCAAACCTATTATCTGGGATTTGAGACTCAAGCCGAACATTAGTATTTCCATTAGTATTTTCATCTATTAGAAATGACACAAAAAATGAAAAATCAACCTCACTCTCCTCATCCTTAAGCTGAGAAAAATATGGTGTATGCTCATGAAAGACTACATGTCTAGAGATCCAAATCTTCTTTCCAACCGGATCATAACATTTATAACCTTGTATCCACTAGAGAAACCCAAAAAACAACATTTTACAACTTACAGGAAAAATTATCTCTACAATGCTCAGGTAATAAAACAAAACAAGTACAACTAAATATTTTCAACAAATTATAATTGGGTGCAATGCCATATAACTTTTGATGAGGAGAGATATCTTTAAGAACTCCAGATGGCATATGATTAATTCAATAAATTGTCATACACAACATCAGCCTAGTAGATCTTAGGCACACAACTAAAAAATAAGAGCGCCTTGGTGGTTTTCAAAATATGTCTATTTTTCCTTTCTGCAACTTCATTCTACTTTGGTGTATATGAACATGGTTTTTTATGAACAATCCCCTTCTCTTGCAGGAAATTTTGAAACACAACTAATATATTCTTCCCCTGTATTTGAGTGAAGGATTCTAATCTTAGCAAAAAAATGAGTCTCAATCATAGCACAAAACTTCTTAAAGATTTCAAACAACTCATTTTTATTCTTCATAAAGTAGATGCAAGTAAATCTTGTATAATCATTAATAAATGTGACAAAATAGCTAGAACCACCCTTAGACAAAATTGGTTGGAGAAAGTCCTCAAACATCTGAATGAACAAGATCAAAAGCTTTATCTAACTCAATCTCCCTTGATCCAAATGGTAAGGCATGGCTCTTTGCTAGCATGCAACTCTCACATTCATTTACATGATCTGACATATCTTTACCAACTTCAAAATCATTGATTTTAGACCCTTTGATAGTTGGCTTAGATCCGGTTGGTTGCCCGAGACATCTCTATCTCGCTCAGGTGGGAGCCACAATCCGACGACACCACTAGCGACATCTATATTCACCCTTGTAGTAGTACATGATCCATCTATGGAAGAAAGGCGAAGAGCAGCACCTAAGTAAGAAAGACTAGAGAGGAAGGACCAGGTCCAAAACGCCTTCTCGAAGGCACTACCATAGCTGGCTTTGCCAGCATGAGCCGAACATAACGCTATGATAAGCCGAGTTGTTCAAGCTTCTCGTCCTCGAAAGCCAAGCCATCTTAGACCTTGATGCAGCAGCAACAGCTATGCTTGTTGTCAATCCAGTCGTAAGTAAGAGCATCAATATATTTTTCCATTTTCAGTTTTTTTTGTCGATCATGCGTTGATCCGGAGCCCGGGTCACTATCAGAGACATGTAGGTAAGCTCAACTATTTGACCATCCTCGGACTAGATCTTTCATATGCAGTCAAATCCACCCAATCTTATTCGAAGACACAAGATGCTGCAGTTTGGAACTAGAAATATGACCAAGTTGTTGATGCTATAACATACTCATCTGAAACCGCTGCTCCTAAACCACTTTCAACTTCTTTTGAGAACTCAAATCCAATGAGTCTAGGTAATACAAATCTCTCCTCCTTCTATGGAAGTTATCTTGGGTTCCGGTTCAGGAATCAAGCCTTGGACAAAGCCCCAAAGCCCATTTCCTTTGATGTGAGCTTCCATGTTACCGGCCCAAACATGATAGTTGGACCCATTGAGTTTGAACCCAAGAGAGAAATGAGAGTCTTTTTCACCCATTAGAGAGGAGAGATTATGAAAAACAATACGTACCTCAAAGGCTTTTCAACTCTTTCTTGACAAAAGAGGCTTCTAAAATATTGCCCGAAGGAGATGATCCACTCCAAACTCCAATAGCTTGAAGGCACGTTTTTTGAGACACTTTAAAAGAGAAGAAACACACGATCCTCCTTCTTCAAACGAGGCTTTGATACCATGTGAAAGTATCTCCAACAAGATACTACGAACAATATTACAATATTCTTGAAAATAAATGCGTATACAAACGCCCAACAAGAACACTTGAAACACTTGTGCACACAATGCACAACACAAACTCACAAATGCACAAATACGAGCCCAAAAGTCATAAGTTCCACTAACACAAGCTTGGGCTAAAATCTCAAAGCCTTAGGAAATACAATGGAGGAGAACCCTTTATATAAGGCTTGGAGAGAACCTTGGAGGAGCTCCCACATAGTCGTTGGAGCCCCTCCAACAGTCACAAATGTGACCGTTGGAGGGGCCCAATGACTAGTGGTGCCCCCCCCCCCCCAAGGTACAAAGTACATTCATTATAAAAAAGAAAAAAGAGAAAAGGAGAAAAAAGAAAAAATACAATACATATTCAAGAAATGAATATGCGCAAAAATGAAAAAGACTAAACTACCCCTATAGCTAAATAATAGAAATATATATTTTATATATATAATAAGTAGATACATATACATATATATTAATATATGTATATGTATTACCTTATATATATAAAATATATATATATATATATATATAACATTACATGATTTGATTACATAATTTAACACTTGGACCCATTGCCAAGATCCATAACCCATTTAGGTTAAGTTAAATTAACCTTTATTTTTAAAATTTAAAATCTTATTAGTAATAAGATTATTAGAAAGTGATATATATATATATATATATAAGAGTTTTGAATTAGAAAGACTTCCTTTCTATTTCAATAAGGTGAGACGTCCCTACTAGGGAGTCCCTTAAGCTCTATAAAAATTGTATAAGCCCTCTCTCTCAATACCGATTTTGAGAGAGAGGGAGAGGTTTAAACACAAAAAAATGGAGAGAGAGAGATCGATGTGGGGAGGGGCAACTGCAGTTCCATCAACGTCTCCTTCATCTTCCTCCACTTTCTTCATTGTTCTAAACAACAAAGATACAGGTTCTCTTTTTCTACAAGATAGGATGCTAGCATGGGTCGAATCACATGAGTTTAAGGAGGCTAATGCTGAAAACCAAACCCACCTCAATGGGGTTTTCGATTTCAGCTGGCCGGGAAAGAATCACAGATTGTTACAAAGTTGGTATCATAGCAGTCTCCAGAATTACCACCACAAAATCATAAACTCGCACTCCAAAAGCAGTCTCTGCATCACTGGTAAGCGGTATCTTGTGAATTTTTTTCTTATTGTCCTGTAATTATGAAAATTATTATTTTGACAATATGAAAAATTATAATTAAATCAATGTATGATGATTTAATTTGCATGCTTGATGTGATTATATTTCATTAGCGAGATCAATCTTGTTAATGGAAGTCATGCTCAGGATCTTGGAGACTTCTCCATTCCTTTTCATGAGATGAATCGTGACTTCATGTGTAAGATTCAAAAGAAAGAAATTGTAGAGGCTTTGAAGAAAATGAAATCGAGAAGGGCACTTGGCCCAAATGGTATACCTATCGAGGCTTGAAAATGCTTGGGTGAGAAAGGTTTAGAATGGTTGACAAATCTTTTTAACAAGATTTGGCGGACAAATAAGATGCCTAATGAGTGGAGGAAGAGTACTTTGATGCCTCTATATAAGAATAAGGGTGATATACAAGATTGCACAAACTATCGTGGTATAAAACTCACGAGTCATACTATGAAACTTTGGGAAAGGGTGATTGAGTATAGGTTGAGGAAGGTTGTCATGATATCGGAGAATCAATTTGGTTTTATGCCTGGAAGATCAACTATGAAAGCTATACATCTTCTTACACAACTTATTGAGAGATATAGAGAGAGGAACAAAGATTTGCATATGGTTTTTATTGATTTGGAGAAGGCATATGATAGAGAACCTAGGGATGTTCTTTGGTGGACAATGATGAAGAAAGGTGTTTCTCTCAAGTACATTAGTATAATTAAAGATATGTACGAAGGAGTAGTAACCAATGTCCGTACTTGTGGAAGGGTGACAACCAATTTTCCTATAACGGTTGGGTTACATCAAGGATTTGTATTAAGCCCTTTCCTATTTGCTATAGTGATGGATGAGCTTACGAGATCAATTCAAGAAAATGTGTCGTGGTGTATGTTGTTTGCTGATGATATTGTTTTGATTGATGAGCCTAGAGTTGGGGTTAATGTTAAGTTAGAATTATGGAGACAGACATTAGAAGCAAGAGGTTTTAAGTTGAGTAAGAGTAAGACAGAATATATGGAATGTCGATTTAGTAAGTAAGAAAATAGTGATGGGAGTGTAGTGAAGCTTGGTGAGCAAGAAATACCGGTGGATGACTGTTTCAAATATTTGGGATCTATCATTCAAAAGTATGGAGAAATTGATGGAGATGTAAATCATAGGATAAAGGTTGGGTGGATGAAATGGAAAAGTGCAACTGAAGTGTTGTGCGATCGTAGAATGCCATTGCGGTTGAAGGGAAAGTTTTATAGGACGACAATTAGACCCGCTTTACTATATAGTACGGAATGTTGGGCTGCCAAGAGACATCATATTAAAAAAATGAGTGTAACTGAGATGCGTATGCTTAGATGGATGTGTGGAAATACAATAAAAGATAAGATTCAAAACGAGGAGATACGTAAGAAGATAGACATTGCATCCATTGAAAATAAGATGAGAGAGAATCGTTTACGGTGGTTTGGACATATTCGGCGAAGGCCTAATGATGCTCTAGTTAGAAGGATGGAGAAATGGAAAAATATATTAGTTACTAAGAGGTCGGGGTAGGCCTAAGAAGACTTGGATGGAGATGATAGGAAAGGATATGAATGCTTTGAACTTCACCGAAGGCATGGCATTGGATATAAATGATTGAAGGAGAACGATTCATGTGGAAGACCCAGAATGTTTTTCTTTTTTGGTTCATATCGCCGACCCCAATTGTTTTGGGATAAAGGCGCAGTTGTTGTTGTTATTGTTGAGATCAATCCTAAGGGGGTAGGTTTGATCTATGGGTATAGTTTAATGATAATTTCTTATTTTAATTAATTTCTAGATGTATATGCTCCTGAGAACTGGCAAGAACAGAAGGACTTCCTGACGAATGCCCTCAACAGTCTAGTCGAGACAGTCACTACTTACATCAAGGCACAAACTACTCAACCTGCACCATGCGTGAACCCCGCATCAGTCATAACCCCTAACACTGGTGTGGTGACGTATGAGAAGTTTTTGAAGTTGGATCCGCTAACTTTTTCTGGGAAGGCGGACCCTGAAGCCGTCGATAGCTGGGTCGAGGACATAGAGCGTGCTTTTCGTGTCCTGCTCGTACTAGAAGACAGGCAAACAAACTTTGGCACCTACCGTCTGAAGGGTAGCAGAGGACAGACAAACTGACTGTGGTGACATATGAGAAGTTTTTGAAGTTAGATCTGCCAACTTTTTCTTTGGAAGGCTGACCCTGAAGTTGTCGACAGTGGGGTCGAGGACATAGAGCGCGCTTTCCGTATCCTGCCCATACCAGAGGACAGACAAACTGACTTTGGCACCTACCGTCTGAAGGGTAATGCCAAGTAGTGGGATACGTTCGCCGCAATGGAGTCCTGTAAGACCTTCCGAGATGAGTTCTTGGAGGCCTACTTTCCCTCGTTCGCCAGGGAAAGGATGCAGCAAGAGTTCCTCGAGTTGACTTAAGGGAACATGAGTTTGATCGACTATAGCACCAAATTCCAGAGCCTTTAGCGATACTGCTCCAACCTATTTGCTGACAACAAGGCAAGGGCAGCAAAGTATGTGAAAGGACTCAAGGACGGGCTATGGGTTTGGGTGATGACTAGCCGTCCTACGGCGTTCTATGATGTGATTAAATCGACTTCCATCCTGAATGAGGAGTGGGAGCGATTTAAGGGAGGTCATCCAAGAAAGCGGGTGGTAGCGGTAATGGTGGAGCTCGTAAGCATCCACCTAAGCACAAGGTGTACAACGTAAGAAGCAGAAGACTCAGCAGGGAAACCACTAGAACCATCCTCAGCAAAAGTAGTTGCAGCAGGAAAAGGCACAATAAACATGTCGGAGGTGCAACAAGAGCCATCCCTTTGGTTCATGTCCTCTCTTCACGGGGTTCTGCTATTAGTGTATGCAACCAGAACACATTGCACAATACTGCCCAAATAAGTCAAGAGTCAAAGGCAGTCAGCAGCAACAGAGACCTCTGCAGCAGCAGACACAGAGGAAGACCAATGGGCGAGTGTACGCCGCTTCAGCCGCAGAGCAGAATGATCAAAGCGATCTGATCGAAGGTATTATCGCAGTTGTCGATGACCTTGCTCGTGTTATGTTTGATTCTGGGGCAACCCATTCCTTTATATCTTCTTATTTTGTTGGATTGCTTGCCATTGCACCATCTAGCTTAGAGATTATATTAGAGGTTGTCTCCGATGAGTGTGTCTACTCGGTGGCCTAATTATCTTCATGCAGTTCGAGTAGTTATTGAGGGACACAAGTTGTCTGCTGATTTGATCGTACTCGAGATGACATTCTATGATGTTATCTTAGGCATGGATTGGTTGTCACGTCATAACGCGACTCTTTATTGTCGAGGCAAGAAGGTCTCTTTAGAGAGACCCGATCTATCAGCGTTGGTTTTTCAGGCAACGAGGTCAGTTGACGAGGTGAAGATCATATCAGCGTTGAAGATCTTGAAGTATTGCAAGCAGGAGTGAGATATGTTTTTGGCGAGTGTGTTCGCTACAGATAGCCAGGAGGTATTATTGGAGTAGTTAGACATAGTCTGCGAGTTTCCCGACGTCTTTCTAGAGGACTTACCAGGTTTACCTCCTCACCGTGAGATCGGTTTTTCGATCAAGTTAATGCCTGGAATGACACCGGTGTCACGAGCGTCGTATCGTATGACACCTATTGAGCTCGTTGAGCTGAAGAAGCAATTGCAGGAGCTTCTTGACAAGGTGTTTATCAGACCGAGTGTGTCACCTTAGGGTGTACCAGTCTTATTTGTCAATAAGGACGGTTCTATGAGGCTTTGCATTGACTATCGCATGTTGAACCAGGTGACGGTGAAGAATAAGTATCCTTTGCGCAAGATAGATGACATGTTTGATCAATTGTGCTCAACGAAAAGTGTTCTCAAAGATTGACCTTCGTTCGAGATATCACCAGTTACGGATCAAGGCAAAGGATATCCCGAAGACGGTTTTTCAGCCCAAATACGGGCATTACGAGTTTTTTTTTATGTCTTTTGGACTCACGAATGCCTCAATAGCGTTTATGGACTTAATGAATAGAGTCTTTCGGTTAAGGATGGACCAATTTATTATGGTGTTCATTGATGACATCTTGATTTATTCAGAAAGTGAGGAAATAGAGAGCATTTGAGGACCGTATTGCAAACACTGAGGGAACATAAATTCTACGCTAAGTTCTCTAAGTGTGAGTTCTGGCTCGACAAGGTCATGTTCCTCGATCATGTCATATCAGAGAATGGTGTTGAGGTAGATCTGGCAAAGATGGAAGCAGTATTATCTTGGGAGCAGCCGAAGACGGTCACAAAGATTAGAAGTTTCTTGGGGTTGGCTGGATTGTAGATTTATCCAGGACTTCTCTCGTATAGCTGCCCTGATGACGAAGTTGTTGCAGAAAGGGGTGAAGTTTGTTTGAACGCCTCGTTGTCAGGAGAGTTTCCAAGAGGTTGACCTCAGCTCCAGTCCTGACGCTACTATCAGGATCAGGAGGCTTTGTAGTGTACAACGATGCCACAGGAACCAGACTGGGTTGTATCTTGATGCATCACAGAAAGGTTATCGCTTATGCTTCTCAGCAACTGAAGGTGCACGAGAATTACCCGACACACGACTTGGAGTTAGTAGCCGTTGTCTTTGCATTGAAGATTTGGTGCCACTATCAAGTATATTTTCTCGTACAAGGATATGAACTTGAGACAATACAGGTGCCTAGAGTTCCTCAAGGATTATGAGTTTACCATCGCTTACCATCCGGGTAAAGCGAATGTAGTGACTGATACACTGAATATGAAGACTTAGGTTTCGGCCGCCAGCTTGATTAGGCGAAGTTGGGACTTGCTCGAGGAATTTGTTAAGTAGCAGCCCTTTGCTGATGAAGTCGGACGCACCAATTGTGCAGGGATGAGAGTGTGACCCGAGATCATAGATCGTATTGAGGCATTACAGACAGCTGATCCAAACTTCAAGAAGTTATGCGAGTGCTCAGAAGCCTAACATGCAGTTTCATCGTGAGGAAGATAGAACCATTATGTTTAGTGATAGTTGGTGGGTTCCGAAGGCACTTCGAGAGGAGTTAAAAAACTATAATGGACTTATTGGTGAGTGAGGCCCATTATGATGAGTGAGGCCCACAGGTCGAAGTATTTCGTTAATCCTGATAGCACCGCTACCAAGATGTTCAAAAACTTAGTTATTGGTGGAATGAGATGAACCAAGACATTGTAGAGTTTGTGTCTCGATGTCTTGTCAACAAGTTAAGATCGAACACCAGAGGCCTGGTGGACTGTTACAACCATTGGACATCTCTGAATGGAAGTGAAACGATATATCAATGGACTTCATAGTGGGATTACCGACAACCTGTCATCATCATAATGTTATCTGGGCGATAGTGGACTGGCCGACGAAGAGCGCGTACTTTCCACCGATCAAGGTGAGTCAGACCTTGGAGAGCTTGGCAGACTTGTACATTGATGAGATCATCAGACTACACGAGATACCACTTTCAATCGTGTCGGATCGAGATCCTCACTTTACGTCACCTTTTTTATGCCAGTTGCAGAAAGCTATGGGTACCAAATTGAAGTTCAACACAAATTTTCATCCGCAGACCGATATCGTATGATCCAGACTCTTGAGGACATACTGAGAGCATGCGCGCTAGATTAGGTAGGAGACTGAGACAAGCATGTGAAGCTTGGAGAGTTTTTATACAACAATAGCTATCACGCTAGTATTGGTATGGCTCCGTATAGTAGACCTTACAGATCCCATGTGTGTTGGGGTGAGGTTGGCGTTAAAGCATTGAGTCTCCAGAGGTGATCCAACACTATTCAGATAAGGTACGATTGATTCGTTAGCGGTTGATTGTTGCACAGAGCCGACAGAAGAGCTACGCCGATCAACGATGCAAGGAACTTAGTTTTGTAGTAGGTGAGCTCGTGTTTGTTCAGATATCGCCGATAAAAAGCGTTTTCAGGTTAGGAAAAAAGGGGAAGCTTAGTCCATTGTACGTAGAACCTTTTGAGATCCTTGAATGGATACGTGAGTCAATGTATCGAGTGGCACTTCCGCCTCAGTTTTTTCATATCTACAACGTTTTCCACGTTTTGATGTTGAGGAAGTATGTACCAAACCCCTCATATGTTATCCAGTACGAGGCAGTCAATGTACAACAGGACTTGATGACGGAAGAGAGACTAGTGGAGATTGTAGATTGCCAGGAGCGAGTACTTCGGAGTAAGACGATTTCGTTCGTGAAAGTGCGCTGGCAACATCACGAACTGGACAAGTGCACCTGCAAGCCTGAGACCGATATGGGCGAACATTACCCACACTTATTCAATACGTTATAATTTCGTGGACGAAATTCTTTTAAGGGGATAGAGATGTAATATCTCATAATTTTTGCATTTATTTTTAAATTTAAATAAATATAATTCTTATTTAAATAATAATATTTTGATGTCTAAAATTAAAACAATATATATAATAATAAATAGTGGCTGACGTTAAATGGATTTTGGACCCATTGCCAAGATCCATGATCAAATTATAATATGGATCTTGGACCCGATGCCAAGATTCATGATCCAGTTATGATATGGATCTTGGACCCATTGCCAAGATCCATAACCCATTTAGGTTAAGTTAAATTAATCTTTATTTTTAAAATTTAAAAAGTAATAAGATTATTAGAAAGTGATATATATATATATGAGTTTTGAATTAGAAAGACTTCTATTTCCATAAGAAAATAGAAGCCTTTCTATTTTAATAAGGTCGGACGTCCCTTCTGTTAAAATATATATATATATATATATATATATATATATATATATATATATATATATATATCCTAGAACACCATAATACCCGATAGGGGTATTATGGTCTTTTCATAAAGTACCCGATAGGGGTACTTGTTTTTTTTCCTCTTTTTTATTTTTAGCTTTTTTGTATTTATTTTATTTTTTTCCTTTTTTCATTCTTTCTTTTATGCCACATAAGGGGCCCCACAATTGTGACCGTTGGGGGCTCTCAACGACTCCATGGGAGCCCCCTTTTTGGCACACCTTTTGAGGCCATGTGGCCTCCCTTTCTCTCCTCTTCTTCTTATTAGAATATGGAGTATGGATTGGATATGGATCCGATAAATGATCCATATCCAATCACGTGTTTTGTTTCTTTTGTATTCTAATGTAACATGTGTTACTAATGAGGGGCATTTTTGTCCTTGTAAGGTTATTGTAACCCTATTAAGAGTAATGTAGCATCACTGCTGCTGCTAAGAAAAAAGTGGCGGCCGGTTCCCAAATATCGAGTTCTCTCTTCTCTCTCTCTCCCCTCTCTCTCTCTCTCACACCGATTCCTTGATTCTTTAGGAGTTCTTTCATGGTATCATGAGCAACAGGTCCCAGGTTACGTGAACTACAAAAGCACTTCATCTGGTCCTACTGCAAAAAGGTACTAGTTTCCTGCTGAAAAAGCTGCCCCTGGTAAAAGGTGCCCCATCTGCAAAAAGGTACAACAGAGCTCTTTTTCTGCTGTAAAAGGTGCCCCATTTTCCTGCTGCAGTTTCCTGCTGAAAAAGCTGCCCCTGGTAAAAGGTGCCCCATCTGCAAAAAGGTACAGTAGAGCTCTTTTTCTGCTGTAAAAGGTGCCCCATTTTCCTGCTGAAATAGCTGAAGCTGCCCCACCTCCTCTGCGTCACGTGCCTGATCTGCGTGAACAACAAATCTCCTTTTATGCTGTAAAAGGTGCCCTATTTTCCTGCTAAAATAGCTACAAATTTGTTATCGTGTCTTTCTCTCTCTGTCGCAAATCTGAAAGTTGCGACAGAGCTGAAATTATTATCGTGTTTCTGCTGAAATAAATCTGAAATAACTTCAGATTTATTATTCTGTCTTTCTTCTATTCCTCGCAGATCTGAAATCCCTTCAGATCTGTTATTCTGTTTTTTGTCACAACCTTTAGTAATCAATTTGTCTACCTACTTATTTTCAGATCTACTATCAATTCTTTTCAGCCCTCAAATCTGTCTGTCGCAGATCTGAAAATATTTTCAGATCTACTATTAGTTCTTTTCAGCCCTCAAATCTGTCTGACACACCTACTTATTTTGTCTTTGTTTTAATTCTTTGTCAGTCCTTTATTTTCTGTCCCAGCCACCAGTTTCTTTCCGTTGTCAAACAGTCTATCAATGGATTATTCGGGTAATTCAGGTCTCTCTTCCAGTTTCCTGAGGCAGTTAGTTTCAGAAAAGTTAACTACCAACAACTACTTGACTTGGAAAAGGCAAATTGCCCCTTTTATTCGGAGTCAAGATCTTTCAGGCCACTTAGATGGGTCAACTCCAATGCCTCCAGAATTTATCACCACCGAAGCCAAAGAGGATGGAGGATTGCTGAATACTATTCGCAACCCTGCATTTGTTACCTAGATGAAGCGTGATCAGGCATTCGTCGTATACATTACTTCCACGTTGTCACAAGAAGTCTTGATTTCCATTCCTGATGATTGCACATCTAAAGTTTTGTGGGGTGCTTTAGCTCAAACCTATTCTCAAATATCAGAGGCTAAAGTGTTGTTTCTTGAACGTGAATTTCAGATGTTAAGAAAGGGTGGAATGAGCATTGTTGAATTCTTAAATCAAGTCAAAAGCATCACAGATCAATTAGCCATGGTTGGATGTCCAGTCTCAGATAAAGAAAAGGTGCAACAAACATTGAATGCCCTGGGATCAGAATATCATGTTCTTGTTACATCCTTATTATGCTTGCCTACGTTGCTTTCTTTTGAGGAATTGCGTGCCAAACTTTTTCAGTATGAGATGACACTGAAAAACATGTCTGAAGCTTCAACAGGACAATCATCTACGCATGAGGTCCTTGCCACAGGGGTGATAGCTGATCGTACACGAGGAGGACGTGGCAGAGGCAAGGGAAATCCAATCCAGGGTGGAAGCGGGTTACTACCTACACCAACTTCCAATGTTAGTTTTTCAAAGAATGTTCTCACATGCTATCAGTGTAACAAACGAGGTCATATCAAGGCCAACTGCTGGTTCAACCCACAAAATCAGAATAGAATGCAAAACAATAGAAATGTTGGTATATCAGGAACTGCAGGTACATTTCGGGTCAGTGATGATGCTAAGGATCTTCTACTATCTGCTATGACTAACTTGAATCTGAAGCAGAATGATGATGGAATATGGTATGTTGACTCTGGAGCAGCAACCCATGTTACTGGCAATGCAGGTAAGTTCTCTACTTTGACTCCCTATTTTGGTAAATCTAATATTGTAACTGGAGATGGGACTCACCATCCTATTTCAAACATAGGCAATGTCCTCATTCCATTGTCTGAGTCATCTATCCCTTTATCTGATGTTGTTCATGCACCGAACATAAAGAAAAATATTGTATCTGTTTCTAAACTTGTTGATTCTACCAATTCTTCTGTGGAATTTAGTCCTACTTCTGTCTTTGTCAAGGATCTTCAAACGAAGGAGAGGTTCGCTAAAGGAGAGCGACATGGAGACATGTATGTCTTTAATGAAGATCCAGCCTCCAGTGTCCTGAAGCCCAAGTCTGATCTCATCTCTAAAAGCGTCCTAAGTACATCCAAATGTAATAAGTCAGATCTCTGGCATTCTCGTCTTGGTCATTGTAGTCAAGTCTTTATTGAAAAGTTAGTGTCCAATGGTTTTCTTTCAGAGTCTGTTTCACCCTCATTGAAAGATAAAATATGTCCCAGTTGTCAAGTCTGCAAAAGTCATGTACTCCCTTTTCATCAAATAAATAAAAGAGCTTCCATGCCTTTTGAGATAATATGTTCAGATGTTTGGGGCCCAGCCCCTAATCCCTCCTCTTCTGGAAGTAAATATTATGTATCTTTTATTGACAGTTTCTCTCGTTTTACCTGGATATTCTTTATGAAACATCATTTTTTTTCATTTTCCGTCATTTTCATGCCTATGTTAAAAATCAATTCTCTCAAAATATCCAAATTCTCCAATGTGATGGAGGTGGTGAGTATTCCTCCAAAGAATTTTTAGATTTTCTCTAAGATAATGGGATGCATCGTAGAGTTTCTTGCCCGTACACTCCACAACAAAATGGAATTGTTGAACGTAAACACAGACATATTGTGGAAAGTGCAATGAGTATGATGCATGAGAGTAATTTACCCATTGCACTTTGGACTGAAGCTTTTAACACTGCCACTTATGTGATAAACCGTCTTCCTATGCCTATTCTTGAAAATCAATCTCCCTATTATGTTATCTTTGGTGCACATCCCGATTATAATGAGTTACGAGTTTTTGGATGCACATGTTATGTACATATTGACAAATCCATGAGGACTAAATTTCAGGACAAAGCCTCTATATGCCAATTTGTAGGTTATGCAGATGAACACAAGGGTTACAGATGTTATGATCCTACCAATAAGAAGATTATAATTTCCAGAAATGTTGTTTTTGATGAAAATAGTTTTCTGGGAAAAGAAGCAGACGTCAATCCTGAACATATTGGTGCAGTTGCTAATTGGTATGACCCATGGCTTAGTGTTGAACTTATTTCACATGTTGCTGAGCATACTATTTTGACTCCTGAAAACATACATGGTGAGACAGTTTCAGATGATACATCACAAGCAAAGTGTCTGAGATACAAAGGTAATGTGAATACTAGGAGACCTAGAGAGCAAACGAATGTACCTGCTGAAGAACACATTGCATTATCTAATAACAGAGGCACCAAGAAGATCAGGCAGGATAAGGCATCTTATTGAAAAGTGGGTTAGTTATGACAACTTTTCTATGGATTTTCAGATTTTTCTATCCCAGATTGAAAAACATGATGAACCTCTTGATTTTCATCAAGCTATCCAATCCAACAAATGGATTGAAGCGATGAATGAGGAAATCGAGGCACTTCATGAGTGTCAAACATAGGAGATAGTTGGCCGCCCTCCAGATAAAAATGTTGTTGGTTCCAAATGGGTTTATAAAATTAAATATAAACCGGATGGTAGCATTGAACGGTACAAGGCGCGTCTTGTAGCCAAAGGTTTCACTCAAGAGTATGGTCAGGATTATGATGAGACATTCAGCCCAGTGGTAAAAATGGGAACTATTCGCATTATACTTGGCTTGGCGATTGAACATGGCTGGATCCTTAGTCAGCTTGATGTTAAGAATGCATTCCTTCATGGGGACTTAAAGGAAGAGGTCTACATGGAGCAGCCTCAAGGTTATGCAGAGGGAGACCCAAAAGAATATGTGTGCAAATTAACCAGAGTTTTGTATGGATTGAAGCAAGCTTCTAGGTCATGGTTTGAAAGCTTTTCCTTAGAAATCCAGAAACATGGTTTCTTTCGTTCCCAACTTGACCATTCTCTGTTTATATATAGGGACGGTACCACTATGGTTTTCTTACTCATATATGTTGATGATATTGTTATCACTGGTAATGCTCCAGACCACATTCAACGAATTAAAGTTTTGCTGAGTATGCGATTCAAAATGAAAGACCTTGGGGAGTTGAGATATTTTCTTGGTGTAGAGGTAGACAAACAAGATGAAAAAATGTCATTAACTCAACATAAATATACTCTTGATCTTCTGGCTAAAGCAGGAATGACAGATTGTAAACCTCTACCCACACCCAGTGTTGTCAATCAGAGGCTCAATATTTGTGATGGTGAGTTATATCCTGATGTAGTCAAGTATCGCAGTTTAGTGGGTATGCTACAATACCTTACTTTTACTAGACCAGACATTGTATATTCTGTTAATCAAGTATCTCAATTTATGCATGAACCAAAGACTGGTCACATGGATGTTGTCAAACGCATCCTTCGCTACCTAAAAGGAACGGTGGGTGATGGACTCACATATATTCAATCTTCATGGAAGACACCAAAACATGACAAACTGGCCTATACAGATGCAGACTGGGCAGGGGATCCAGATGAGAGGAGGTCTGTTTCAGGATACTGTGTTTTCATTGAGAGAAATCTTGTCCCATGGAGTAGCAGAAAACAGAAGGCTGTGGCAAGATCTAGCACAGAGGCAGAGTATAGATCTATGGCAGCTGCCACAGCAGAAGTGACTTGGATTAGGCATTTACTTACAGAGATGGGAGAGGATATCTCAAACTTAACACTTATGTGTGATAATAGAAGTGCTATACAAATTGCATTCAATCCTATTCATCACAGTCGGACTAAGCATATTGAGATTGATCAACACTTCATCAGACAAAAGATAGCCGACAAAGAGATTGAACCAGTTTATGTGCCTTCAGAAGACCAAGTTGTCGATATATTTATAAAAGGTCTCACAAGTCACCACTTCTGGTATCTGAAGAACAAGTTGCACATGGTTCAACCCCATGCACAACTTGAGAGAGGGTATTAGAATATGGATTGGATATGGATCCGACAAATGATCCATATCCAATCACGTGTTTTGTTTCCTTTGTATTCTAATGTAACATGTGTTACTAATGAGGGGCATTTTTGTCCTTGTAAGGTTATTGTAACCCTATTAAGAGTAATGTAGCATTACTGCAGCTGCTAAGAAAAAAGTGGCAGCCGGTTCCCAAATATCGAGTTCTCTCTTCTCTCTTCTCTCTTCTCTCTCTCTCCCCTCTCTCTCTCACACCGATTCCTTGATTCTTTAGGAGTTCTTTTACTTCTTGTATAAATAGGGGTGAACCCCTTTGTAATTGATATGCTTGAGAGCTCTCTCTCTTTTTCTCAATAAAGAGGTTTTTTATATTTTTGCCTTTCTCAAGGCTTGTGTATGTGTTGTCCCTTAGTGGACTTGGCTATCGTCTCTTTTAGTTGCCCATCATAGGACATTACAAGTTCATATAGCACTCCTTTTATTTCCGCATATTTCATTACATGGTATCAGAGCCATCCAATTCTTCCAAGGTGCAATCTTGTCTCTCTCTCCACTTCTTTTACATATTCTCTTATTGAAGCAATGGAGACCAAGATCGACCTATCATTCAAGCTCAATGGAAAAAATTACATGACGTGGGCATCCGCAATGGAAAATAATCTCAAAGGAAAGAAGCTTTGGGGTTATATAATGGGGATCATTCCAGAACCTCAACTTAAGCTCATAAAGATGGAAGGAGGTCAAGAAAAAGCTCTTGAGGGAGATGCTCGCCTCAAAGCAATAGAAGACCATCAACGTCAAGTAGAAGATTGGAAAAGCAACCATGCAAAAATCCTAGCATGATTTATGAATAATGTTGAACTTAAGGTATGTGCAAATATTGCAAAATTTTGCCATGCCAATGAAGCTTGGTTTTTCATGAAGGGTATGTATACCCAAAAAGATCTTGCAAGAGCCTATTTCTTGCAAGAGAAAGTTAGAACTACAAAACAAGGGGATATGAGCATTCAAGATTACTATAGTGCTCTAAACCCTTTGTGGGATGAGTTGGCTCTTTTAAATCCCAAATGGGTGGCTATGGAGGATGTCGAGCTTAGATAAAAACAAATGGAAAAGATAGATTGTTTCAATTTTTATTTGGGCTTCGTCCCGAATTTGCACAAGTGAGATCCTCACTCCTTCATAAATCCATTCTTCCTCCTTTAGAGGATGCCATTGCCGAAATTACTCAAGAAGAGACTCGGCATGGCATGAGTAAAAACATGGATAATGTTCTTGCCGTATCTAAACTCGACAATCATGTTAAAACATGCAAGCCACCTCATTTTAGAAAACAAGGGAATGGTGGAAGGAAGATGATTATATGTCATTATTGTTATGAGCCGGGACATATCAAACCCGCTTGCCCAAAATTAAATGGGACTTTCAAGCCTAAGGTGGCTTCCGTTGAAGAATCCTCCACTAAAGAAGATGAAGGCAAGAACGGGGATCTCAAAGACACTCTTGGCCAAATATCCATGGCTCTCCAACAAATCTTAAAGGCTACTTCCTTCACTTTTGGTGCCGCCATTGCCTCTTTATCATCTCCTGGTACATATTCTTGGATTTTAGATTCCAAAGTTTCTTTTCACATGACTCCCCATGAAAATGCTTTAACCAACGTATGCACCAATTCAAAAACATCTTGTGCCTCTACGGCCGATGGAACTTTTCTCAAAATAAATGGCATTGAAACTCTAGATCCTAAAAATTTTCAAAATTTTTTTGTTCCAAAAGTGAGAATAGTTCCTAAACTAAATCTCAACCTTTTTTTCGTTTCTCAAATTGCCGACCATGGATGTGAAATATCTTTCTCATCTCAAGGGTGCTTTGTGCAGGATCTCTAGTCCGGAAAGCGGATTGGGCAAGGCCATAGAAAAGGAGATCTTTACTTCATGGATCACTTGACACTCCCTATAAAATCTTTTTGTACTTATGTCCAAGATAAAAATATTGAAACTTGGCATAAAAGACTTGGATATCCAAGTTATTCTAAAATGTATTTTTTTCCTTTTGGAAACAAATTTTATAAAGAAAAAGATATCAATTGTAAAAATTGCATTTTTGAAAAAATGAACTCGATTCCATTTCCTACAAGAACCTTTATTTCAACTAGACCTTTTGAATTGGTGCATTCCGATGTGTGGGGACCATCTCCGGTTTTATCTAAAGGTGGTTATTCATATTATGTGACATTTATTGATGATTATACTAGATATGTATGGATTTATTTTCTTAACCTTAAATCGGAAGTCTTTACCTTTTTTAAAGAATTTTGTGCAAAAATTAAAAATCAATTTCAAAGTCACATATCCATTCTTAGATCTGACTCCGGAGGAGAATACCTATCAATTGAATTTCAAACATATCTAAAACAACATGGCATTTGTCATCAAAGATCATGTCCAAGAACTCCACAACAAAATGGTCTAGCGGAAAGAAAACATAAGCATGTCTTAGAAACCACTAGATCATTACTTATTTCTAAAAATGTTCCTAAATTTTTTTGGGCCGAAGTCGTGTTAACCTCCACTTAATTAATCGAATGTCGTCCTCAAAATTAAATAATATTTCTCCTTATGAAAAAATTTTAAAAATCTCACCCGATTATAATCATCTTCGTATTTTTGGATGTAAATGCTTTGTTCTTTTACATAAAAGAGATAAATTATCACCGAAGGCAATTGAATATGTATTCTTGGGATACGGTGAAAATCAAAAGGGCTATAGATGTAATAACTGAAAATTTTCCATGTATTTTTTGTTATAAAATAATGCGAAATGGGCGAATGGGCCTAGGATCCGTATTTCGGATCCAGGACCCATAAGGGGGATATATATATAGTTAATATCATATAAATATATATATATATAATAAATAATTTTAGTGCAGGGATCCACAGTTGGATCCAACTTGTGGATCCACATTGCAGGTAAGACAAGGACCCACACTGCACTGAAAGATTGTGTCTGGATCCCGGGTCTCGGTCTCGGACCCGGGCCGCGCCTCCTTCGTAGCTGGTAAGTAGCGAAAAAAAAAACTCTTGGACCCGGGTCGGACCCGACCCGGATCCGTAACCCGGTAGGGTTTTTAAAACCCGATATCTGGTTGCAGTCTTTAAAAAGAGGGGGAAAGCAAGAATCGTGCCTAGTGCACGATTCCTACTGTAACGAAAGGGAGGAGGGGGGGAAGCGGTTACAGATAGAGTAACCGAACCCCGCGCCTCTCGGCAAGATAGGGGGGTTTCGGCGATAAAAGGGGAAGTGGAGAGGGAGGCTCACCCTCTTCCCGCGTCTCTCTCTCTCTCGTCGACAAGGAGGTGCCGCCAGTCTCATCTCCGGCGATTGGAAGGTAGGAGTGCTTGATCGTGCCCACGTCCTTCCCAGTGAGCTATCAGTTTCGGTAGGACCTACTGCAAGCGGTTGAAACAGCCATCTAACGCCAGGCAACGGTACATGCTCTCTCTCTTGAAATCGAGTGAGGAATGGAATATGGACCGGATTCCATACAATATTTTGAGGGGAAACCCCACCTAGAACAAAGCAGACCTTGGCACTCTTGCTTCATGAGTCAATGGCAAATCCACTTAACTATCCATTTGAGATGCACAACAGGATACATCATGTAACGCCTCTTCTAGTAAGACCAGACCAGAAGACCTTAAAAGAAGTTTCTTGGAAATAATTTCTCATGGGTTTGTTTATCCTATTAACAGATTCTCTTTTAACAAACTGTTGGAGTTTGTCCCTAATGGCTAACAGTAGTTGTCTCTGACACATTCAACTTTCCAAATACCTAATGATGCTTCGATTGAAGTGGTTTTCATGAGGAGTTTCAGTGCTTCACTCATTTATGAAAATTTCAGGGAATATTACTAGAAATATAAAGGTGTTCATGTATATTTACCAATGACTTGCTATGCCCATACACCATATTCACAAAGGAAAACCTCACTCATATGTACTATCAACTACAAGCCAAGCACCAACTCTTCTGCAGGTATTTGAGATTCTTTGCATGACATGTTATTAAGGAATTGGTTTGGGTGCATGAATAAAATGTTACACATAAAAATCATTTCTCTATCAGAGTTCACCAGCCTGATCTGAACCCCCAACCGAGTCGGGGCTGAACTCTATCCAACAGGGTTGGCTAGGCTTGGTAAGAAAAAAAAAATTTATTACGTGTATACTTTAACACTTAGTGTTATTTTGATTCTAGAGCTAGATCTTTAAATTTGCAAGTTAAATTTCCAGATTTAGTTATATGCATGTATGGTAATTTTAATACATGTTATGAATGAGATTGTTCATATGCTTTGATTTGATCTGACATGCCTAAGTATTATGCTATCGAAAAATTTGTTTAAGTGCATATACATACATGAAATCGATGTGTGTGTAGCATGTACAATACTGCTTGAATGTCCACATGTACTTATGAATCATAAATGAATGCATGTGTATGAAATGATTTCATGTACATGAATAGTGAACTCATGCACATGCATAAATATATTATTGTTTCATGCACATCTTTAAATTTGTTGTACATATGCATTGAAAAGGCGGGTAGAAAATAATGCATAGAGGCATGTGATTGATGATTTTTGCTTATGAGTGCATCGATGGTCAATTAGATCATTAGGAGCTAGGTGAACCTCGAGAGCAAGTTGTTCTTTGTTTTAGTTGTTTTGATGTATTGCAACAAATCAAATGTGATATTATTGTTTTACCACACTGTTCTATGTGGTCACGGGCTGTGGTCCCATGAAAAGCTTAGCATGCTGAGGTGCAAGCTTATGTTATTAATTCTGCATGTAAATTTGCAAATGTAAAAGAGATGAATTAATAACCAGATAAAATAAAGTAAAGAACAATGTAATTCATATTACTCCTTGATGTCCCTGCTTTAGTGTAGGGAATCTTGGATGTTGCAGTTTTGGGGAAAACCGTGAAGATACAAAAACTTCGTGTGCGTATTATTGCCCCTGAACCCGATATTGAGGTTCTTCTCTTGGCCACGGTTTTAGATAGAGTCCGCCATTTTTCCTGGGGGGTGATGTGTTTTGACACAACTGTTGTTGTTTTGGTATACCAAGAAAGTGGCGCCAGTGGATGCTGTTTTCCCTGGTGTTCCCGACTTTGGATGTTGTTTTCCAAGGTTCCGATGGATGATGATGTTTCCTGATATCGGTCGAGGTCTAAGTTTGGAACCCGGTAATAAGATACAAATTGTGTGTTAAGCTACCCTGGGAACCCTACTTAACCTCGATGATTGTACCCGTTTGGTGTATCCGCGAGCAATGGGAATTTAAAAGAACTTAAAGATTTGTGCATTTAATAGGACATGCATATGGAAAGAGAGAAACTTAAATGAAAGATAATAAAGGGTTCATGCATTGCACATAAATTATGCATATTCTTGCTATACATTAGCTCATGCATGTTCATCTGTTCACTTGGTTGTTATATGTTGATCATTGCATGATGTTGATCTCTTTTGCATTTAATTGCCTTATTGATTAAATTACGATCACTGTTACTTACTTCGTGTTCCCTCATGTTCAATGTTTAATTCTGCATAAATGGTTAATTGTCTTATGAATTGATTATAACCGTACTCCTCAAAATATTACATGGATCTTATTTATGCTCTTTTTCTTAATTGATTCATTAGGGAAACCTGTACGCAGAATTCTTCGGATTTCTGACCCTCATTTTATTGGTTTTTCCCAGACACAGGTGATCAGTGAAATCGACTCGCTTCTGAGGGGATACGAGGGTCACATTAACTTCAGACGGCTTCACTTACGGACAAAGTGGCTCTACTTTTGTTTTCTTTTAGTTCTTATTTCCTGCAAGTTGTTATTTCACTTTTGGCATTGAGTATGAGACTCTTATTGATTCATTAATAAAAGAGTTTAGTTGGTTGGTTAGAATGATAAATGTAAGTTTGTTTGTGGTGTGTGGTTATCTAACTGAAATTGGAACTGTAGGGACCCCAGGTCTCTGGGAAGTTTTCCGCAACTCTTAGAAAAAAAAATTCCGCATTTTTCAAAGGTATGAGTTGGGGTCGTTACAATAGATGTTTTGATTATAAAAACAATAAGTTATATGTCTCAAAAGATGTGACTTTTTTAGAAGATGAGAACGGATTTGAAATATTAGACAAACAAAATGAAATTGAATATATGTTTTTTAATGATCTTTTAGAAGATACAAATGATGAATCTTTAAGTCATTCAAAAATATTAGAAAACATACATAATAGTGAAGACACATAATATTGAAATATCACCAACTAATAATGACAATCTACATGTTTACACCCGGCGTGAGCAAGAGAAACTTATTAGTGCTTTAGAAAAATTCTCGCGGCTTAATGAACCTCTAGAAGAAACTCCCCTTAAGCGTTGCTCTAAATAATCAATCCTACCTAATAGGTTTGTTTCATATGAATCTCTCTCACCAAATTATAGAGTCTGTCTAATAGCTTTACATTCATATTATGAGCCTTCTCATTATAATCAAGCAAACAATATATCACATTGGATTGAAGCAATGAGGGTAGAACTAGATGCCTTAAAGAAGGCTAAAACTTGAGAATTAGTTCAACTTTCTCTAAATAAAAAAGTTATTGGATGTCGTTGGGTTTACAAGTTAAGACTAAAAGTGATGGTTCCTTAGAACGATATAAAGCAAGATTAGTGGCTAAGGCATACTCACAAGAATACGACATTGACTATGAGGAAACCTTTGCCCCTATGCTCGAATGACTAGTGTTTGAACCCTAATTGTTGTAGCATCATCTAAGAAATGGCCTATATTTTAATTAAATGTTAAAAATGTCTTTCTTAATGGTCAATTAAATAAAGAAGTATATATGGACCCTCCACCGAGAACTGCTCTTGAACAAGGTCAAACTCTTAAATTATTAAAAGCTTTGTATGGTCTTAAACAAGCCCCTAAAGCTTGGTATGATAGATTTAGTGCTATCATGATCAAGTTGGAATTTCGTTCCTGTTACACTGACACTGTTCTCTTTGTTAAAAGTGCAGGTTATAGTATTGTTATTCTTTTACTTTATGTTGATGATATGATCATCATAAGCAATGATGTAAGTGATATTATTGATGTTAAAAATATGTTAAAAGATAACTTTGATATGTCTAATTTAGGATTTCTCAGATATTTTCTTGGTATTGAAGTTGCATACTCTCCCCGAAGGTATATATTATCACAGATGAAGCTTGTTGCAGATATATGTTCCAAATCTGGAATTTCAGATGACAAAAAGGTGGAGACTCTAGAGATCATCAACGCTAAACTACGGTTAGAGGATGGGGTTCTACTGGATGATCCTACACCATACAGACAACTCATTGAATCTCTCACCCATCTGACCATCACCAGGCCAGATATCGCTCACGTTGTTTACTCTGCCAGCCAATTCCAGCATGCTCCTACAACTGTGCATATGAGTGTTGTGCTTCAGATTATTCGCTATATCAAAAACACTCTAACTAAAGGGCTATTTTTATCCTCACTCTTTTCATTAAATTTGAACTGGGGAGGAAACCCAAATGATAGAATCTCAACTACTGGTTTCTATGTCTTTTTAGAAGATTCACTAATTGCTTGGAGATGCAACAAACAACAGAAAGTCTCCCTATCATCTACCGAGGCTGAATACTGGGCTATAGCAACTACTACAATGGAACTTGTGTGACTTCGAAGTCTTCTTCAAGATATGGGCGTTGAAATTTCCGATGCCTCGAAGCTTTGTTGTGACAACAAAAGTGTCATCTATATTGCCAGCAATCACACCTTACATGAGCGGACTAAACATATAGAAATGGACTGTCACTATGTTCGTGATGAGTATCTCCGTAAGACAGTTACACTGCCATACGTCACATCTGAATATCAGCTCGCAGACTTTTTTACTAAAGCACTTTCTGCTCCTCACTTCTTATTTCTCCTTGACAAACTTTCGATCATCTTCTCGTAAAGTTTGAGGGGGGGGTGTTAAAATATATATATATATATATAATCTATCGTAGAACACCATAATACCCTTTAGGGGTATTATGATCTTTTCACAAAGTACCTGATAGTAGGGGTACTTGTTTTTTTTTCTCTTTTTTGTATTTATTTTATTTATTTTTCTTTTTTTCATTCTTTTATACCACATAAGGGGCCCCACCATTCACAATTGTGACCGTTAGGGGCTACCAACGACTCCATGGGAGCCCCCTTTTTGGCACACCTTTTGAGGTCATGTGGCCTCCCTTCCTCTCCTCTTCTTCTTGTATAAATAGGGGTGAACCCCTTTGTAATTGATATGCTTGAGAGCTCTCTCTTTTTCTCAATAAAGAGGTTTTTTATATTTTTGCCTTTCTCAAGGCTTGTGTATGTGTTGTCCCTTAGTGGACTTGGCTATCGTCTCTTTTGGTTGTCCATTGTAGGACATTATAAGTGCTTATAGCACTCCTTTTATTTCCGCATATTTCATTACACCTTCTAGGGATTCCCTTTAGCTTTATAAAAACTGTATAAGCCCTCTCTCTCAATACCGATTTTGAGAGAGAGGGAGAGGGCTCAACACAGAAAAAAAAGGAGAGAGATCGGCATGGGGAGGGGCAACTGCAGCTCCATCAACGTCTCCTTCATCTTCCTCCACTTTCTTCATTGTTCAAAACAACAAAGGTACAGGTTCTTCTCTTTTTCCACAAGATAGGATGCTAGCATGGGTCGAATCACATGGGTTTAAGGAGGCTTATGCTGAAAACCAAACTCACCTCAATGGGGTTTTCAATTTCAGCTGGCCTGGAAAGAATCACAGATTGTTTTGGATTGGTTTCACGTGAGTTGTGATCAAGGTTGATTCCTGATCAAAGTTTATGTTTGGAATAAGTGACTGGTGCGTGTATGTATATGGACAGCCGGTTTCTTGTGTGTGTATATATATATATATCTTGATCTGCATTCTTTTTTTGAATCTGATCTGCGTGGATTGGGTTCACGCTGATCGGAGTTCTAACAAACAGGCCAGCTCGACTGTATATGTACTGAATCACCGAGATAGTCTGTTCTGGAATTTTTTTCTTTTTAGGTATATACGTGTCTCCTATATTTTCCTTTTCTGGACTTGTTGGTCTGTTAGAACTTGTGCATAAACCCCTTACTTTTAATCACCTGTACAGCCTATATTTGACTGAGTGTTTTCCCATAAAGAACCTGAGTAGACTCCTACGTTGGGCTGTGATTAGTGTTGTCTCAGTTTGAATTAGATTTATGCAACACAGTCGGTGTTGTCTTGTTTTGACAGGGTGCACGTTGACATGAAAAATTCCAATCTGCGTTCTTTTATTCCTGAATCAGATCAGTTTATTTGCTTTGGTTTTCATTGTTCTTTATTGAAGTTTTGTAACATTTTCATATAGGGTTTCAATACTAGAGTAGGCCATGTAATGAACTATGTCAATTGCTTTTAGTTAAAACGTATGTTATCATTGGCCAGCATGCTCAAAGTAACGAGTATAAGTCTGTATGGGTTTTGATTTAACAGCTTGCACAAATTTAAAGTTTAGTATTAAAAAAAAAAGAGCTTGTAAACCGTTTAAGATTGATGCTTGGATTTATAAGATGAGTGGTGTCAGTTCACAGTCAAATCGACGGCTTAATCATGATTGAACCGACATGACTTTTGAAAACTTTATTTACCAGATTCAAGAAAAAGGGGAATCGGTACAGTTCTGAACTGAAATTTTGACTGAATCAAAAGTTGTCTGAACCTGTTCTTTTTGGGCTGTTTCCAGGGTTGAACAGGGACAGATTTATGATACTAGAACCCACATACACGAGTAGGGCAGAATGCTGAAGCATGCCTGCCAGTTGATCAGACATTGATAAATAAATATATATATATATATATACATATATATATATGTGTGTGTGTGTGTGTGTGTGTGTGTGTGTGTCAGCGAACCCTGGTAGTTCTATCTCAGTCTGGCTGAAAGCATAAATCTGAATTTTTATTCCTTGTGTCATTTGGTTTTTCTCAACCTGATTAGTGTAATATATATATATATATATATATATATATATATATTTATATATATATATATATATATATATATATATATATATATATGTTCAACATTAAGCAATAAACTTAAAAGACTAACAAAATTGTTAAGTTTGATATGTATCTGAATTAACAATCAAATTTGAAGAATTAGTTGGAAAACTGAAAATTTTCTTATGCAATTCCAAAAATATGATTTCTATTGGATCTGTGAAATTGGTCGGTCACAAAAAGTTTGGTTTCAGAACAATATAATAAATTTGGTATGCTTGATAAAGTTTGCATTTGTTCACTAGCCATGAATATGCTTTGGTGTCATGTCATGTGAACCATGAATAATAAATTGTATGTCTATGGGTGATTGTTGTTCACTGAGAAATTTATAATGTTATTTAAATTACATTAAATTATGTAGTGGTTGTGTGTGAACCATGTTAAAATGTAAAATTGTACATATATGTATATATAATAATATTATATTATTATATATATATATATAAATACATTTTTCATTTCTTTCTTTTCTGTAATTTTTTTTCTTTATTTTTATTTTTTGTCTTTATGTCATCTAGTTCAGTTTGAACTAGAATGACTGTTGCTAGTCAAGTCCTGTCCAGACTTGACTAGCAATAGAGCTCTTGGACTGACACATTCTAACAGCTCTACTCTAAATAGAGCTGTTGGACTGTGCCCAACAGCTCTATTGAGTCCTCTTTCAGCTGTGTATATAAAGGGGTGCAGCCCCTCTTGTATTTTACTCCAATGCTTCTTAAGCAATTGGTTTTTCATATCAATAAAGAATACATTTTTATTTTGTTTCCAGTTATACCCTTTTTAAGGGTTATGCTTTAGTGTCATTCTTGACACTTGCCCTTGTTAATCTAAGCTCGTGTTTCGAAGATCCCCATTTCATTTCATGGTATCAAAGCCGCGGAAGTACTAAATCTTGAGGAAAAGCTGCCTCGGTTTCCGTGCCCGTTTGCAAAAGTGTTTGCCACTTGAAGAGAAGTGTTTTATCACTTCATTGGAGAAGATTTCACATCTTGTTGTATTGTTTTTTTTCTTTCTTTTTCATTTTCCTTCTTGTTTCTCTTCTATCCCTATTCTTTCTCTCCTTGTAATCGATGGATGACAATGATAAAGTCACCATCATGCCTATGAAACTAAGCGATACGAACTATGTAACATGGGCTTCAATCATGAAGCACCATATATGGGGAAAAGGCTTATGGGGATTGTGGATGGTTCCGATTCGGAACCTAAGCTATCTCTTACTAAAAAGGAGGGAGATAAAGAGGTCCCTCTATCGGATGAAGAGAAAATCAAGGCTATTGCCTCATACGAGAAGAAATGGAAAGAATGGGGAATATCTCATGCGAAGATAATGTCATGGCTTATCAATAGCGTTGACATTAAAAAATGCTCAAGTCTTGCCAAATTTGATCATGCCGATAAGGCATGGGAATACCTTAAGAATATGTATTCCCTTAAAGATATTGCACACGTGTGCAACCTCCAAGAAAAAGTTCGAATGATGACACAAGGAGACAAAACTATTCGTGAATATTACAATGGGTTGTCCGAACTTTGGGAAGAACTTTCCCTTTTAGAACCAAAGTGGCATTGTGCCGAAGACATCGAGCTTCGTCAGAAACAACTCGATGCTGAACATTTTTACCAGTTTATCATTGGATTAAGGCCGGAATTTGAAACCACTAAATCGGCCCTCTACTTCACCAGGGAAAAATTCCTTCTATTGTTGAAACTATTGAAGAGTTAACAATGGAAGAAAATCGTCTCCGGAAAAGTTCTTTAAAAATTGAAGTTGATTCTGTTTTAGCCGTGTCTAGACCAGGGAATCATGTTCGATCATATAGGCCTCCTCACTTTAACCGACAAAATGGTGACTATGATAAGAAGAAAGTTATTTGTCATCACTGTCATGAACCGGAACACTACAGGCCACAATGTCCCAAACTTAAGGAGCTGAGAGAAAAAAGAGCTGCAATTGCTGGATCGGAGCCTAAAGATCAGGATGCACCAGTTTCCCTGGCCCAACTAATGGAGATTCTTCAGCCTCTCATCAAAGGTGCCTCTTCCTCATCTGAAGCTTCAACCGGCGCAGCAGCCTCATCTTTTTCTGATCTAGGTAAAATTTCTTGGCTTCTTGACTCTGGTGCATCTTTTCATATAAGCCCAAATAATCAAAGTGTATCCAAATGTGTTAAAAATAAAACAAGTGTGTCAAAGGTCTTTACTACTGATGGGACTTCTCTTGAAATAGAAAGAATAGGAAATTTTGAAAAAAATTATAAAACAAAAAATTTTTTATTCCAGAAATTAGACATGTTCCTAAATTAAATTTAAATCTTTTATCTGTATCTCAAATTTCTGATTATGGGTGTAATATTTCTTTTTCTTCTCATGGTTGTTGGGTACAGGATCGCCAGTCAGGCAAGCTGATTGGGGAAGGCCATAGAGAAGGAGGACTCTATTACATGGATTTTTTGGAAATGCCAAAGAAAGTTTTTTGTTATAATATTAAAAAAATAGAGTTGGAACTGTGGCATAAGAGACTTGGTCACCCACATATAGCCAAAATCCAACATTTTCCAAATCTAGGGAAATTTTGTAACTCTGAATCATTTGATTGTAAAGATTGTATTCTTGGCAAAATGAAAAGATTACCATTTCAGAACAGAACCTTTTTCTCTTCAAGACCACTTGAATTAATACACTCGGATGTTTGGGGTCCTGCACCAGTAATTTCTAAAGGAGGATTTGTTTACTATGTTATTTTTGTCGATGATTTCTCCCGACATACGTGGATGTACTTTCTCAAACATAAGTCTGAAGTATTTTCATACTTTCAAACTTTTCATAATATGGTTAAAAACAAGTTTCAAAATGATATTTACTATTTTTCGCACAGATTCAGGGGGAGAGTTTTTATCCACAGATTTTCAAAATTATCTTAAATTGCATGGCATCACACATCAAAGATCTTGTCCTTATACACCTCAACAAAATGGACTGGCAGAACGAAAACATCGCCATATTATAGAAACCACTAGGACTTTATTAATAGCAAATCAAGTCCCAAAAGACTTTTGGGCAGAAGCTGCCTTAACTGCCACCTATCTCATTAATAGGATGTCATCTTCTTCGTTACAAAATATCACTCCCATTGAAAAACTTATGAACATTTCTCCAGACTACTCTAGACTAAGAATATTTGGGTGCAAATGTTTCATATTTACTGACAAAAATGATAAACTTTTCCCTCGTGCGATTCCCTGTGCCTTTTTAGGATATGTTGAAAACCAGAAAGGTTATAGATGTTTTGACTTCAAAAATAATAAACTATATGTGTCTAGAAATGTTTCCTTTCTTGAAAAGGAGAGCTTCTTTGATTTTAGAAAATTAAAAGACGTCACTGAGTACTCCTTTTTGCTAGATCTAACATCAACATCTGATGAATATGACCTTGACTGTAACTTTGATGATGATCAAAGAATTATTGATCTTAATGTTGAAAATGAAGTTCATAGAGATACTAGTATTCAATATTCCAGGCGATAAGAGTCTAATCCTCCATGTGCACTTGAGAAATATTCTAACATTCCAACTAGACAATCATCCCGAATCTCGAGGCCTCCAGGAAAGTTTGTATCATACGAGTCTTTCTCACCCACATATAGGGCAGTTATTGCATTAATTCACTCATATGAAGAACCATCCACATATTTTCAAGCAAAAAATGATATCAAATGGATAGAAGCCATGAAAGCTGAATTAGATGCACTTGAAAAGGCTACTACATGGAATATTCAAGATCTTCCTCCAGGGAAGAAAACTATAGAATGTCGATGGGTTTATAAAATTAAAACCAAGAGTGATGGTACTCTTGAAAGATATAAAGCTCGTTTAGTAGCCAAAGGTTATGCCCAAGAATACGAGATTGATTATGAAGAAACCTTTGCTCCGGTGGCTCGTATGACTACTGTCCGAACCATAATTGCCTTAGCTTCTATCAAAAAATGGTCTATTTTTCAAATGGATGTCAAAAATGTTTTTTTAAATGGAAAGCTAGTTGAAGAAGTATATATGGAACCCCCTCCTAGTCTAAGTATTCCTAAGGGTAAAGTCCTTCGCTTAGAAAAAGCTCTTTATGGACTTAAACAAACACCAAAAGCTTGGTATGCTAGGTTTAGTCGTGTTATGATTGATATTGGTTTTCAATTCTGTTTAACTGACACTGCTTTGTTTATTAAGAATTTTGATGCAAGGATCATTGTGCTTCTTCTCTATGTGGATGATATGATCATCACCGGAAGCGATAAACAGGGAGTTGAAACAATCAAAACACTTCTTAAATCTCATTTTGAAATGACTGATTTGGGCTTGTTGAGATATTTTTTAGGCATTGAAGTTGCTTATTCTCCTAGAGGGTATTTATTATCTCAGACTAAATTTGCTTTTGATATTGTTTTCAGGTCTGGTATTACTGATGATAAGAAAGTTGACACTCCAGAAGTTGTTAATGTTAAAATGAAGATTGATGATGGAGAACTTCTTACAGACCCTACTCCTTACAAACAGCTTGTCGGAGCACTTTCCTATCTATCCATTACCAGACCAGATATAGACATGTTGTTCATACAGCAAGTCAATTTCAACATACTCATACTTTTGTTCATATGGGAGCAGTCATGCGTATTATCAGATACATCAAGTCCTCTCTTTCACGAGGACTTTTCTTATCTTCCTCCTCTTCTCTTAATTTAATTGCATATACTGATGTTGATTGGGGAGGTGATCCCAATAACAGACACTCAACCACTGGCTTTTGTGTCTTTTTAGAGGAATCATTAATCTCGTGGAGGTGTAAAAAGCAGTAGAAGGTATCTCTCTTATCCACCGAAGCTGAATACAGAGCCATGGCAACCACGACCATGGAAGTAGTTTGGCTCCGACGACTGCTTGTTGACATGGGAGCTAAAACAACAAAGGCTTCACAAATGTGTTATGACAACAAAAGTGCGATCTACATTGCCAGTAACAGAACATTCCACGAACGCACCAAACACATCGAAATAGATTGTCACTACGTCAGAGAGGAATATCTACACGGGATAATTGATCTGCCATATGTCACTTCAGAATATCAGTTAGCAGACTTCTTTACAAAGCCTCTCGCTGCTCCCCGATTTCACTTTCTCTTAGACAAACTTTTGCTCATTGTTCCGTAAGTTTGAGGGGGAGTGTTAAAATGTAAAACTGTACATATATGTATATATAATAATATTATATTATTATATATATATATATAAATACATTTTTCATTTCTTTCTTTTCTGTAATTTTTTTCCTTTATTTTTATTTTTTGTCTTTATGTCATCTAGTTCAGTTTGAACTAGAATGACTGTTGATAGTCAAGTCCTGTCCAGACTTGACTAGCAATAGAGCTGTTGGACTGACACAGTCCAACAACTCTTAATAGAGCTGTTGGACTGACACATTCCAACAGCTCTAAATAGAGTTGTTGGACTGTGCCCAACAGCTTATTGAGTCCTCTTTCGGCTGTGTATATAAAGGGGTGCAGCCCCTCTTGTATTTTACTCCAATGCTTCTTAAGCAATTGGTTTTTCATATCAATAAAGAATACATTTTTATTTTTATTTTGTTTCCAGTTATACCCTTTTTAAGGGTTATGCTTTAGTGTCATTCTTGACACTTGCCCTTGTTAATCTAAGCTCGTGTTTCGAAGATCCCCATTTCATTTCAAACTACATATGGGCCTTTGAAGGGCAAGAGCATGTGTTGTTCATGTAGTGGTAAATTGTAAAATGCATTGCAAAACTATTATGGTATTACTTTTAAATTAATTACACTCATGAACTTGATAGGGCAAGGGCCCGAATTTGTTATTGCATGATGATTTGTATAACTGTTCTTGTTTAAAGAACTCTTAATTGATTAAAAATGGTAAAAGTTATCAAACAGTGTAATAAGTTTTTTCTTTGGTGGCCCTTTGAAAAGGTGGGAACCTCGAATGATGATCATGTGGGACCGTGAGGATACTAAACGCCGTGTGCATTTGTTTTCTCCAAGAACCTGATGTGTGGTTCGTATTTCCGGTCACGATTGTAGGGAACTCCCGCCACTTTGTCTGGGGTTGGTGTTGTTAGACTCAACTGCAGTTATTGGTATACCGAGAATGACGTCAATGGATGTTGATGTTCTTGTCATCCAAGCATTAGGTGATGATTCGTGATGTTTTGATTGATGGTGATAATTCTTGATGTCGGTCGAGGAACATGTGTAGAACCCAGTAAATAAAATACAAATTGTGTGTTAAGATACCATTGGGAACTGCTTTGAGAACCTCAGAAATTTAGCTCATTTTTTAGTATCCGCAGGTTTTATATAAGTGAGAATTTAAATGTATGCATTAAGTAGGGACATGCATGCAAAAGCAATACTGATAATTAAATTTAAAAAGTTATTCATATAGGTTGCATTGATTCATGCATCCCTAAATGTGCATTTTTGCATGAAATTGTTGGTTGTTTTATTTAAACTACTTATATTGCAAGTTGGTTCTGAATATGTGTTGTTTGTTGAGCCCTCTTAAACTTATGTTTGATTTGATTTATGCTAATTTTCTTACTGTTGGATTTCGAGAGGGTTTTGTAAAAGAACTTTAGTTCCTACCCGTTTTTAAAAAATCTTTTTAGGTACTGAGACACAGTGATGGAGGGACCAGTTGGCTGGAGGGAGCGAGGATTACAATGTGGTGGCTCGGGTTTTGAATGTGTTAGGGAGTTTTTGTTTTAAGAGAACATGTGAACCCTAAATGAGGACTATTCAATTAAATTTAATTCAATACAAATTCATGATTTGATTTATTTTATGTGTGAAATGATTGTTGGGTTGTGTATATTAAATATGTAATGTACCCCGGGTCCTTGGGATATTTTCTGCAATGTTTTAAAATTATTTATTCGTAAAAAAAAATTCTGTAAAATTTTGAGGGTCAGTTTGGGGTCATTACATTTTATGCTCAATTTAAACCATTAGATGTGTTTATCAATACTGTGAGAAATAAGCTTTGTTTCAAATTGATTTGATATAAAAAATGTAAATATTTTATCATGAAATTTTAGTAAGATATCAACCGATGATTTTTTTTTACCTCTTTAAAATACACATCTGAGCATAAAGATGTTTAATCAATTACATGTTCTCCATTCAACAACAATCATAAACACATCTAACGGTTCAGATAGAGTATAAAACATCAAAAAACTATGATTTTTGGAGGGTCCTAACAGTGACCTAACGAAACAAGGGCAGAATAATTCTCTCTCTCTCTCTCTCTCTCTCTCTATATATATATATATATATATATATATATATATATATATTGATGTGCCCCAAGTTTTGGTGCATGTTCTTCAATATTATGCAATTTCATGAATTTTGTGACATGTTACACTTAATTACACACTTCATCTATAGTTACAATCATATGTTTGTTACTAAATTTAAACATTTATTGTAATATTTTTGTTTTTCTTGATGTTTTATTTTTTTTTGTCCCACTTACGCCTCGCCTAGTCCTTTTAGGTGTCTTCCGCTTAGGCTCAGACTAGCGTTTTTGACAACTAAGATATTACCACCTGAAGTAGGAGTCCAAACAGGTTGATAGCCTTGAAACTCAATTGCCACCAGAAATATACACCCAAAACCTCAATCAAACTCAACCACAACAGTCACAAACTAATGCAATACAGTCACCAATAGTAAAATACCCCAATGATAAGCCTTTTATCACAAGCCGATAAGACCAGTACTCTAAAAAATACTATTACAGCCTATAATAGTACCCTACAAAACATATCAAAACTCACTCAAATCACTATAGAATGCATCCAAATGCTTTCATACTGAAAAACAACCAGAATGCATCCAATCTGAACCAACAAAAGCTACCGATAAGGTTGATATGAGCAGATTTCTCAAATCTGGCCCCAAATCAACCTACTGTCCAGAAAATATTCAAAAATCCGTAGAAAATCCAATAATGATCCGATTGATGCTATTCTTGGTTTGTTAGACTCCTAAAATCATCATCTACCAAACCCCCATGTCAAATAATGCAGACTCAGAACTTCATGTGGGCGTGATGATGTCATCAATTCGAAAAACGAGCCCAGCTGCGAGAGAAGCCAAGAATGAAGCCTCCGACACCCTTCCGTAAAACCCACGGGAAAAAAAAATTAAGTGGTCGGATCCAGACCCGAGCCTGGCACCCACCTCTCCCACTCCTATTTAAGAAGCACGGGGGGTAGGGTTTTCTCATTCGAGAAAAACCCTAACCCCCCGATACTACGCTCCCCTTGCTCCTCTGTCGCCGCCCGGTCTCCCCTCTTGTCCGACCTGCAGCTCGTCGACGACGCCGACCTCGTCGGCCACCGTCCCTACTCCCTCGTTCGTTCCCCTCTCTTTCGCCCTCTGTTGTTGCCGAAACCGGCGCAGACTACCCCACGCCGGTCGTCACGCCCTCCCTCACGTTTCGTTTTCCAACCACCAACGTCGACGACCCACACTGTTGTTGTCCCCCTTCCCTCACGTGCTCCCTCTCTTCCCTCGTTTCACCTAACGCCTCTTATGTCCTCTGCAGCTCGCCGAAGCCCTTGCCGGCGACCCCACTCCGCGTCAAGCCCTCTCAGGTAACTCTCTCTCTCCTCCTACATTGTCTTCTTCCTCGTTCCCTTCACCTTCTATTTTTTTTGGCAGGGGTGACGCCCCTGCTGCCTGTGTGCCACCGACGGGCAGGGGGCTTTGCCCCTGCCCCTCCTATTTCTCCGGCAGGCAGAGGCAAAGCCCATGCCTCCCTCTCTGTTTCCACTGTACACAGGGTAGGGGGCGAGTGTCCTCTGTATTGCAGGGGAGGGGTCGAGCCCCTCCCTGCTTCCTTTGTACGCAAGGGAGGGGCCGGACACCCCCCCCCCCCCTCCCCCTGCTTCCTTCGTATGCAAGGGAGGGTTCGGGCCCCCTCCCTATGTCCTCTTTTTGCCGGGGAGGGCCGAGCCCCTCCCTGCTTCTTCTGTACTTTCCCCGCAGGCAGGGGCAAAGCCCCCCCTACCCCCCTCTTCGCATTTTCGGCCTCCCTTTCTACTTTCGTCAGTGCCTCTTGCTTTTTCGATAGGTAGGGACGTAGCCCTGCCTCTGTATTTTCTGGCTAGCAGAGGCAGAGCCCCTACCTCCCTCCTCGTCCTCGGTCCAGCCGACATCCCGTGGGCAGGGGCAGAGCCCCTACCCCCTGCCTCTTTTCTGCAACAGACCGCCAGGGGTGTGTCCCCTGCTCCTTTTGACAGGACAGGCAACGGGCGGGGGCGCAACCCCTGCCCCTTTCCTCCCTTTTTGAATCGACAAGCGGGGGTTGTGCCCCTGCCCCTTCTTGCTTCTTCCATTTTCTTTTTAGTATACTAATGCGTTGTACTTTCGCAACATGCTTAACGGAGCCCTCTCATGCCCCGTAGCCCGAGACTGTCATTATGTATGCTCGAAGATGATCTCAGCACTGCGACTCCCCAAGGTAGGGAAAAGTTGCGCAAAGGACAATGAACGAACTAAAAATTAAAGCAATTAAAATTAAAGACTAAAAATAGAAAAGAAAGGACCAAGGACAATATATACGTATACATATATGTATATATGTATGCTTTTAACTCAAGGACATGGTTTTGTGATCCTTGTCCTATTTACTTTTCTGTCTTTACTGCTTTCTGTTGGCGCCACACTTGATGTGCTCAGGATTTTCTTTTCGCACTTATTTTTTTGTCTTTACTGCTTTCCGTTGCCACCACGCTTGATGTGCCCAGGCTTTTCTTTTTGCATTTATTTTTTTGTCTTTACTGCTTTCCATTGCCGCCGTGCTTGATGTGCCTAGGCTTTTCTTTTCTTTTTTCTGTCCTTACTGCTTTCCGTTGCCGCCGTGCTTGATGTGCACAGGTTCTTTTTCGCATTTAGTTTTTGTCTTTATATTCCTGTCTTTACCGTTTTTGGTTGCCGGCTCTGCTTTTGTACTTTTATTTTCTGCCTCTTGTGACTCCTCCCATGCATGCCCCGCAAGGACACCTACAACTTCGCTCTTTTCAAAAAAGATGCGAAGTTGCGTACAGGTGTTTTAGTCTCGAGAAGAGAGTTCCCCGTATGGGGCTTCGACTTCTCGAGCGCTGTTGTGCAGGGCCATGCTGAAGCATTCTAGCATCTGGCCCCACCCCGAGTCGATGCACTTGTGAGAGATATTTCGGATCCGTGGCGATCCAAGAACATGTATGATGTTATCTATTTCGCAAAGTTTTAGCCTGTCAAACTTACTTGTACATCATGTTGTTGTGAAACTCTGTGTTGGGTTGTCCTCGAGAAACCCATACCCCTATCATCGTAACCATACTTTTAGACATGTATGATTCTACAATGAGTAGGATGAGAGGCATTGATAACCGCGAAACGTGTGATGTGCACTTGTTGAAACACATTAGAATGGTGATGATTCGCCTTCACAGGCAAGATACTCGAGTGGGTCAGAAGACCAGAGCATGTTAAATATAAATTAAAATAATTACATCATTTATTTCACAACACATTAAAGCTGGGGTTTCTTTTTGAGAAACTCATACTCCTCTCATTGTGGGTGTACTTTTAGACAGATACATTGTGTACTACGGTGAGAGGTTTGTAGTTACCTCGAACGTGCAATGGCACGTTGTTGATGTTTCGCCTTCATAGGCAAGATGCTCGAGTTGATCGGAAGACCAAAGCACATTAAATATAAATTAAAATGATTACATCGTTTATTTTACAACACATTAAAGCTGGGGTTTCTTTTTGAGAAACTCATACCCCTCTCATCGTGGTTGTACTTTTAGACAAGTACGTTGCATACTACGGTGAGTAGAATGAGAGGTCTGTGGTTATCTCGAACGTGCAATGGCATATTGTTGATGTTTCGCCTTCACAGGCAAGATGCTCGAGTGTGTTGAAAGACCAGAGCATATAGAATGAGTCTTTAGTTAAATAACACCTGACGTATCCATTTGACCCACTGTTTTTATCAAGGAAGAGGATGGTTTGGTACAAAACTCCGATGGATAGGTTGTTAACAACTACCCTTCGGGCAAATAACTCGGTGTCCCTAGTCATCGGAGTTAGGGGACAGGACTATCAAAAATTATTCTAGGTGATAGATCTCATAGACTTCTATAGAAGTTGAATACATCCTTTGAGCGAGTAGCCTTTGGAGAATTCTCTCTCGGTCATTGGTCGTCCCCTTAGGAGCGAACTCAGCTAGCTAACCGGGGTATCGAAAATACATGGCATAATAAACCTCTGGATTAGTCTCAATTGTTTCTACGTGTCGTGCCTTGTGCGTACCCGCAAGGTCAGCTAATATCGAAACAAAAGTTATCATGCTCACATTTTTGTTGAATCTAGATTAGTTCATATTACTTGTCAAATCTAAATTTGTTCACGTTAACTTGTTGAATTGTGTATCATGAATGCATTTGATGCATATGTTCACAATATTTGTGGTTGAGCCTCTTGTGTTAATTAAGTGCTTATAGCTTGTGACTATGAATTGCTTATCTTGTGATAGTTAGCTGCTAATTTGCTTATGTGAATCAAATGTTCATGCTGGAGATAGATTACTTCTTGCGTAGTTAAATGCTCATGCTAGTATAGTTTAATTACTGAATTAAATTGCCTATCATGCTAGGATAATATGCTTTGCTTTAAATTTTGGTTTCATATTGTCTTGTTTGCGTACCTACCAGTTTTTTGTGAAACCGACTCATTTTATGAGCACAGGTAACAAATAGGTTTTTCAGACAACCAATGGCGTGATACGAGATGGCTCAAGATCTCACTCTTCTGCTCGCAGTTTGGTGTCCTAGATACCTGTTTTGGTTTTGAGTTTTGTACAAGGGGAAACCCTAAATTTTGTTCAACTAAAAGTTTATCATTAATGAATATTTGACTCACTAATTGTCTTGATAAAAATGTTTTTGATAATAATGGTTTCGAAGATGGATTTTTTTTACGGTAACGTGCTCAAAGTTGTCAACTTGTTTTGCTTTTCAAAAAAATCGTTTCCTCTGATAAAAACTCTGAAAAATGAGAGGTTTTCTAAGTATTTTCAAAGGTTTACAAGTTTGAGATTTTGGGGCGTTACACTTCTGCTATACTCCAATAACCTCTCCCTAGTGTGAATATGGCTATGATAACATATCACAAGAGGAAGAAGAAAGAAGCACTAAGGAGAAAAGTATAAGGCACAAAGCAAAGAAAACATCATTAAGCTAATAAATGAATGGTTACAACAATATATGAGGGTCTATCCCTCTAAGGCACTACAGGACAAGAATGGTCAACTCTACAGCCCTACGATTGAGGTAAAATACAATAGTACTCGTATTAAAGCTCATATTACATTTCATAACAGCTGTAACATACAATAATCCTTTCCATTTTATGTGCTCTGTAGACGAGTACTGCACAATCATATGCAAACAAAGTATCTAATTGCCCTCAACAAAGAATGATGACGTGCAGTTTGAGAAAACTAGAAAATTCATTATCAGAAGTTCCCTTCCTATTTTCAATGAAAATACAGTCCCAGGCTCCCAGCTCATCCACATGCATTTTCCTAAGAGCTGTTCTAATAATTCCTTTGGAGAGAGGTTACAAGATGCCAGGACCTCAAAATGCAAAAGGCTAAGGTTGGGAATAAACTTACCTATCACAAGTAGGAAGGTTTTCATAAGGTATTCTCATCCTCAGATCAGCACATTGTAACCTGATAAACCGACCAACTGCCAGCACAAATGTCAAGTACAGACTCCAGATGCTGAATTTGCTAAGAGTCTCCCCAAGGATTCCCTCTGATCATATACAATAATATGAAAACCAAAATGAGATAATATAGAAATATTTACTATTCTTTTCCAAACTAAGCATTCAAACATTAAGTAGTAATCCAACATTCAAACACCAGAGGATCACCAAAGGAACATACGTGGTGTCTCCTCAGACACGATGATCACTGTAGGTCCCTTTAAGCCCCTACAGGCTTTTTCTTCCTTATCTGATGCATTAGTATCATGAAATGACCACCATTGCACACTCCCTTGATTCAAAACAAGATCACCACTGACAGAGTCCACCTATTTGATGACAGAAATAACTTTAATTACAAATACAATGCCAACCCAAAAGTCATTTCATCTAAAGTCACAGAAATAAGTTTATGCTCTTACATCTTGTTCAAAGAGTCGCACTTCACCAGAACCAGTGACCTTAAAAAATCTTGGATAAACATTGTTAATCCTGACACGATCTGTTGTTCCATTTAGCACATTTTTTAGTTCTGCAGGATCTGGAGGCTGTTCAACAGGGTTCTTGTACTGCACCACCTCCTTCCCTTTAGGCCTGTCCCTAGTCAATACCCAAGAGAAGAAAATGTGCATGTTTGCCAGAGAATCCATAAATTTCAACTGAACCATGTGAGGGACTGACCACACGGAACTAGCATCAGCTTGGCAGCAAATCAACTGAATGTCTTTAACATTGTATGTCTCCAAATAACCCTTTGGGTCCAGGTAAAGGTCAAAACCTGCTGCCTGAAGATCTTCCCAAGGAAGCATTTCACAAAGAGTAGTTTGATATAGGGTCAGCCTTCCACCTGATGTTTTAATATCAATCTGAACGCTTACATCCATAACAGGGTTGGCAATGTTTGTGGGATTCCCACTGCTGTACATCTGCATGTAAAAGCATATGAAATCACATACAACACTAGAATCCTGAGGATCTGACCATTTTTAGGTAAAATAAATCCAAATAAGAAAATTCAATCAGTAAACTGGTTCTGGTTGCAAAAAACTATTTAAGCGACACCAGCTGCAAGTTGGAAAATGTAGGATTTTGATAATAATTAAGAGAAAAACACCACATTCTTTGCAGAATACAGCAACATGATTCCTTCAGAATTTACAAAGGGAGAACATGATAATTCAACATTGCAAGTAGCCACAGACTCAGTTTTTTCTCACACTTGTTGCAGGTACATGAGATAGTAAAAGGGAAAGCAAATAATAAACATCTCGAATTCCCCCCCCTCCCCCCCCAAAAAAAAAAACTCGTAGCATCTAGCCATGATGCAATAGTCTTTTAGAAACTATACTGTTATAATCATGAACATGTAATTTCTATAGCACCTATTAATATGTATATAAATTAACCAGAGCATTTATTATCAGTGTCATTGTCATTAATGAAAAGAATTATAAGGAATAAAAATGCCACCAAGAGAAAGTTTTGTCCTCATACATCAAGGACACATGATCTAAGAACTTTCAGAGAGCATAACTCCAATTCAAGGGTTCAAGAAATATGCACTGACCCGTGATCTCAGTAATAAGAATTGTATTGTGAATGACTAGATAATAGAGAAGAATTTATTCTCAAAAAACATAAAACAATATAAAGTGAGACAAACATATGTTGATTAGACGTGTTATTGCTGATGAATGTTTTCCAACACAGAAAGTGGCCCTAGCCAGTACTTCTATAGGCAACATGTTGAAATACAAAAATAAAATGATAACCAGACCAGGAAAAGACCATAGCTCTAAATAAACAAACATAAGCAGAAAATATATCTTAAATCACCAGTTTAAACCTCATATTTCATTCACTACAATTTAACCACAAAATGAACCCAATAGCAATGAGAGGAAGAGCTTCTTACCAGCATTGGTGCCCATATAACACAAATCAATATGAAGAATAGGCAAATTCCACTGCAAAATTTTGTCATTTTAGTTTGCTTCTGCCCTTGTTGATGTGTTGCTCTATTCAAATCCGCATCACATTTGACAAGATACAAGCTTGCATAGATATCCTCCAACTAAGAATAGAATACATAAGACAGTGAGCAAATCAACACAACAGGCAACCTTGCAACATGAGATGGTCTTCAGAGACACAGAACAGTTGCAGCCTTGCAGGGCACAGTCTTGAAAAATAAAATTCTGACCATGAAGGAAAAACTGGTACCCATAGCTTCATGATGCATAAGATTTGACAATGTATATTGTCGTATAATCTCCCAACGCATAATCTTACACACACACACACACACACACACACACACACACACCTCTTGGTTAACTATTATTTTCATTAAAAGAACTAACCATTTCAAACAAGAGGTAGGAGAAAAGGTTGCATTTAATATCCAGTCCCATTACATATTTTTCTAGGCAGACCTAACACAATGCCTACTCTTATTGTCCAGCACCAATTACTTCTGTAATAAGCCCAGAGAGTTCATAAACAATACATGGATCACTCAGGCAGCAGAGTAAGTTTGTAGATATCTGTTTCAGACTAGATCACTCTTAGCCTTTTCAGGTGCATTTGTGCAAGAAAAATTCTTCTAAGCTTGCTGGATTTCAAGTAGGCTATGGTTTTCCATTTTTAAGTATTACATATACTAAATGAAAAATAAATCACCACACACCAATATACATCAGTTAGAGTATGAGAAGATATCAACATTTTAGTTTCATATCCTTGTTATTTTAATAAAATGCTAAGAGTGATACAATTGAAAAGTGCAGAAAAAAGAAGGTTGAAAATTTTTAGTTTCAGGCCCGATTTATATAAAAGTCAATGCATGAGTTCCTGCAGAATCATTTTGTCCCACTTACCAGCCCCCTCTCGGTCCTTTTTGGATTAACTTCGCTCTTGGTCTCTGAAGTTACACTTTGGTCAAAGACCCATATTCACAAGAATTTGACACGTGTGATATCAAATGAATTCCACACAATAATAAGTATTTCTATTTTGTTTTCAACAACCATAATCACACTTTAGCTGATAAACAAGACACATCTTTTCTGATTGCCCTAATTCCCTCTTCATATCTTATTGAAGCTAAAAGCTTCAGCAACATAGTCTTTCACGTCACCACTTATTGTTCTCCTTCCCCTTGAGAGCTCAAACACTCACATGTCACCCTGCTATACTAGTGTTATTGGAAGTCCCAGTAAAGGAATCTCACCTTTAATGAGAAGTTATCTAAAGATAGCAGACAAAAAATGCGTGAAAAAGCCACATAACTTTGAAACCATGTGACCACACTTATTAGAACTAAGACAAAGAGCAAATATATTAGGCCCTGTGTATAGTAAATCCTATAAAGCCAGTGAAATTGAGCAAAATGGAGAATTCCTGATTGTTTAATAATGTGATATTGCTGTGTATGTATTATTAGTCTCTTGTGCTACCCCTCCTATATGTACATAGCATTATTTATTAGGGGTACTCATGTAATTTGTCAGTAGGTTAGAGAGTCAACAGACTTTGTCTTTTTGTGTACCAAAAGGGGTCGAACCCCCATATAATGTATCTTCTTTTCAGTGTTCAAGCTAATGAAGCTATTTTTTTTAGCCTCAAACTCGTCTTCTTCCTCGTGCCCATATTGGGATTCTCCCTTTGTGTTTGATATGGTATCAGAGCCATATCTACACAAGGAGAAGGCTGCTGAGTAGAAGCAAGAGATGTGCAGAGCAGAGCTTCATCTCGTCACTGTTCCGGTACACCTCAAACCAAGGTTGCCAAACTAGGAAGCGGAAGCGGGAAACCATACGGGAAGCGGAAGCGAGAAGTGAAGCATTTTAAAATTTATAGGAAGCGGGAAGCGAAGTATCAATTTAAAAGCAAAATATTAAAAAAAATGAAGCAATATGGTAATTGAATAGGAATCGAACAAGAAACAAATAAAAACTAAAATAAAATTGATCATTCTTGTATTTCATGATTTTTCAGTAAAAGAGTTAAATTTTTGTTAAAATCTAACAAAGATGGTTACTAATTTAAAGAAAGTACATGGAAAGTGAATAAAAGCGTGAGAGAAAATACATGAAAAGAAACGTGAGAAAAGCATATAGGAAGCATAGACCATGTGTGTGAGAAGCATAGAAGAAGCGTGGGGGAATCGAGATTCCCATGAAGTTTCGGAAGCGAGGAGTATCGCGCTTCCGAAGCGAGTTTCCGGGAAGCGAGCTTCCCACCTACCTAAGAAGCTTCCGGTAACTCTGCCTCAAACTGCCTGTTGGTGATGTCAGCACCCCAAAGTGACTGAGTTTGGTTAATCTGAGTTGGGCATTTGTTAGGGTATGATTTTAGAAGTATTGTGAATAAAAAATCTCAATCATCGGAGTAGCATTCAAATTGTTATGAATTTTCTAAGCTATATTCTGAAATGGCGATGAACAGTGCCCTGTTTTGCATTTTTGGCTTGGTCTGACATATCGACAGGTGTTAAGGTATGGGTTTAGCATCATTTTGGTCATTTTTGGGTATGTTTGCTGTTAGAGGTGTTCTGAGTGATTATCATGTAGTTTTGGAGGAGTTCTATTGACGTTTTGGGGTGTTCTTGAGGGGCGATAACCTGATTATTGCCCTTGAGGACTCTTCTTGGCTAGGTTGATTAGGGTTTGGGTATTGTTGGAGATTATTTGAACCTTAATCTTGGTGTGTTTGGAGGCTCGTTGGTGTGAATTCTTGGGTTGCAAGTCTCATAGGAGTTTCCTTTTCTTTGTCCCGACTGTGTGTAATGGAGTTTGGGACTGTTTTCTTGTGTAATTGTATACATCCAGTTTATATTGGGGTTGCTATTTGGCTGTACTTCTGTGTATTTTCCCTTGTGCAGCAACTCCATTGTAGTTTGGGGGTTGTGTGTGTGAGAATGGAGAAGGAGGATGGCATTCAGCTGGTTCCCGTGAAGCTGGACGGGAAGAACTACGCCTATTGGGCTGATTTTGTGTCAGACGTAATAGTCGGGAAAGGTCTTGGTGGCTATCTGGATGGCTCAAATGACAAATCAAAATTATGTTACTTTGTTCAATGAATGGGTGCATTGGGTGGTAAACAATGCAAAAGTGAAGACATAAATGTTAAGATGTATGCATTGTATTATATATCTAACTATACTCATGGCTTATTGTATCTAGTCAAATGCATTTTAATAATGCATTTGGATTTCATTTATGTTGTCATTTTTATTGTTTCTTGTGCCTCGGGTTCTCTGCCATTTCATGACATGATATCAGTACCAAGAAAATTTTCTTGGTATTTTTCCTCTTTGGGTCTTGGGATTCTTTGGTTCGAGTTTGTGCTTCATGAATATGTATGACTTAAATTCAAGATAGATCTTGATCCACTACGTATCTTTGATATATATATATATACTTATATATATATATTGGCTATTTTTACTTGAGTTGTTATCTCATGCGTTATGCCTGAGAAAGCACTCATTTTACCTATCTTTGATTTTTTTTAAGTTCTTTCATTGAAATTTTTTTGTTTTATGCTTGTTAATTAGTAAATGATTGAGCTCTTTGAACTCTCTCTGGTATATGGGGATATTTTTAAAATCTTTAAATGTTTTTCAAATTTATTTAAGTATTATTGGATTTAATTGCATTCATATTTATGCCAATTTAAAATTTTATTAAATATTTTTATAAGGTTAATAATATTTATTTTATTTTGTGAAATGATATTTATACATGTGTGTGCTTCTATGAGATCTAGTTTGAATCTTCGGTTTTTTGAACTCTCTTAAATTAATGTATATGTGTGTGATCTAGTAGTTTTGAGCATGTGTTTTCTTATTGTTTTTATGGCACTTAGATACTTTATTCGAGTATTTCGTAGTCATAAATGTCAAAGCATGTCTTCTTTGTGTATATGACTTCAAAATTCATGTTCCATCGTTTTGAGGATTGTGATCTTTTGTTGAGGCTAATCCTTGTGAGCATGACTTAGAATTGTGTGGAATTTGTATGCATGCATATTGCATAATCTTAAATTATCTTTTGTGTGTGAAGTCTTTAGTAACCTTATTTGATGATGTATAATGTTATGAGATTTTTACATATGAATGAGGACATTTTCATGTGTGAGCACTTTATAAGATTTTGATATGTTTTCTTAAGACATGACATGTTCATATTTTTACCTTGGTTAGATTTGTAATACATGCACTTGTATTGAGTATTAAGTAGAGTTACGGAAGCGCCCCTACTATAGAGGAAGCGCGCTTCCCCGATACGCGCTTCGGAAGCGCGAAACGCGGCGCTTCCGAAACATGTGGGGAAGCGCACGCTTATGACAGGAAGCGTGTCCCCCTTTAATGGGGTACGCGTACCCCATTAAAGGGGGGACGAGTACCCCATTAAAAGGGGACGCGTACCCCATTAAAAGGGTATGCATACCTCATTAGAGGGGTACGTGTACCCCATTAGAGGGGTACGCGTACCCCATTAAAGGGGTACGCATTTTACCATTTTACCCTTTTTTTTTAAGAAAGATTTTTTTCATTAAGGGTAAAATGGGAAATTTCAAAAAATCGTGAAATAAAAACTCGAAAGAGAGGCTTAGGGTTTTTTTTCATGCCTCTTTCGAGCCTCTCCTCCTCCCTCTCTCGCTCAGCCAATTTAGCAACCTTTTTCAGCGACATTCTCCGACGACCAACAATCAGTTGAGTGGTTGATTTTCTATCGATTTTTTGGTGATTTTTGGATATTGAGGTTTCTTATGTCCAGATTTAGTTTTTTGTTTAATGTAATCCAATCGGTGAGTGTTTGGGTCTCGGATGGATTGTATTTTGGTCGTTTTGATGTATACCATCAGACAAACGTGATTTGAGTTGATATTATTCATGTTTGGTTGAGTTCTCGTGATGCTTATGAAGTGGTACTAGAGGCGGTAACCTGGATTTGGCTTGATGCGCTTATCGGCATTGTGAGGTAAGTTCATCTCATTGTATTGATGGCTTGGATATCATGTATGATATTTGTGGTAGTATGGATGTGATATACTCAGTTTGGATGTGAACTTATTGTTAGTTCTCGCTTACTTTTGGTGCCTATAGTTGAGTATTCATATTCATATGAAGCTAGTTGTATGATATTTTATTGGTGTTATCGTGCCGAGTTTTAGATATATTCTGCATATTTTTTCTTGGTGTTCTATTTGTGTGCAGGGACATTAACAACAAATACAATATCTTGAATCTCCAATGCTCAGCCAATTTTACAATGATGAACACTAAATTCATGTATACGATCTGGCAATCAACATAAAAAAAAAACAATAAAAATTGGGAATCATATCCCAAAATCATTTCCCTTTCGCTTCTCATTTGAATCCTATGTCGATTCCTTTTTCGCTTCTTAGGTCGTTTCCGGTTCGCTTCCTATATCGCTTCCGAGACGCTTCCTGGTTCACTCCTAAGTCGTCCCGCGCTTCCCGTTTCCTAAAATTTTAGAAGTGCCTCGCTTCCCGCTTCCGCTTCCTCAACTGGCAACTTTGGTATTAAGCACTTTTGCTTGTATCTTAACATGCATTAGATCTATAGGATCATATTGTGATGCATGCATTCTTTGGACATTATAATATGCATTCTTTGTGCATTATTGTGAGCTTAATAAAATAATATTTTTTAAGTGTGCTCTCTCACCCTTAGTGGTTGGTGCTCTCTTGCCCTTAGTAGATTGTGTTCTCTTGGTTTATAGGCTTGTATTTGTGCCCTTAGTGGCCTTGAATGTGAATCTCTCACTTCATTACATGGCCTTGAATGTGAAAATATTGTGTATTTGTGAGAATTAATAAAATTAATATTTTAAGTGTGGTCTTCTTTGTGCCCTTGGTGGCTCTTTTGTGCACTCTTGTGCTTATGTTTGTGACTTAAGTGCTTCCATTGCCCTTGTGTAGCCTGTGTTTTTTGCCCTAGTGGCATTATGATTATTTCGCAATTGACAATTTCCTATGTCACATGGGTGTGGTACTTTCAAAAAACTTGGGTGCGGGTGTGCGGCAAAAATATAAAAAATTATATATATATATATATATATATATATATATATATATATATATATATATATATATATATATATATATATATAATTTTTAAGTTTTAACAGTTAACAACAGTAACACTAATGAAATAAAAAACAATTATCATAATATCATCAAATAATTTATTACCATGCATGCAATAAATCAAATTAACAATCTACAATTCTATTCTACATCATAAAAACTAACACCACAATTAAATCAACTTAAATATATTATAGAAACAATCAAATAACTAAAGCAGAAAAGAAGTAAATTATATAATATACTAACAAAAGAAGCAGTGGACCGAGGGAAAGCGGGGCCCCGCCCCGCCTCACCCCGTTTGGACCGGGGATGAAGGGTATGAAACGGGGATGGAGGCAGAGACGAAGGTTAAAATCCATCACCGTTCGGGGATGGACGTACCCTTTTCCCCGCCCCGTCCCCGCCCCCGTCCCTACCACTTTTCCCCGCCTCATCCCTGCCCCGCCCTGCCTCATCCCCGTTTGAACCGGGGATGGAGGACATGAAACGGGGATGAAGGCGGGGGTGGAGGTTAAAATCCATCCCCGCCGGGGATAGAGGTGGGGATGGAGGTTCTAATCTTGAGGCAGGACGGGGGTGGAGACCTTGTCCCCCGCCCCGCCCCACTGCTATCCCTATATGCATTTGTGAGATTTGGTGGATTGTGCCTTTGTGCACAAGTGTTCTAAAGGGTTCTTGTTGTGCATGTGTGCACGTGCTTATCGTTAAGAATATTAAGGTCTTGATCATAGTATCTTGTTGAAGATACTTTTACATAGTATCAGAGCAAGGTTTGAGAAAGAAAGATCGTGCATTCTCCATATTCTTGGGTCACCTCGAAAAACGTGCCTTCAAGCTATTGGAGATTGGAGTGGATCATTTTATTCGGCCAATATTTTAGAAGTCTTCTTTGTCAAGAAAGACTTAAAAATCTATTGAGGTACGTGTTTTCTTTTTATTTCTTTCCTATCTAATGGGCGAGAAAGACTCCTACTTCTCCCTAGGGTTTAAACTCAATGGTTGAAACTATCATGTTTGGGCCGGTAATATGGAAGCCCATATTAAAGGGAAGGGGCTATGAGGGTATGTTCAAGGTTCGATACCGGAACCCGAACAAAAAATTACTATTATCGAAAAAGGAGATATAAAGATTCTTGAAGGAGAAGAATGGCAAAGAGCTCTTGAAGATTATTCAAAGAAACATGACGAATGGGAAATGAAAAACTTCAAAATCTTATCGTGGTTTTTCTCATCCGTTGAAACCAAGATCAATGCGAACATCATCCAATTCAAGAAAGTTTCTGAAGCTTGGCTATATCTTGAAAAAATGTATACTTCAAGAGATATATCACAGAAATACTACCTTCAAAAGAGGGCTTTGACCTTACAACAAAATGAGATGACTATTCGAGAATACTTTGCCAAATTGTCTTCCATTTGGGACGAGCTTGCTATACTTGAACCCAAATGGAGTGGTGAAGCTATCGAGCTTAGACACAAACAACTTGAGGAAGATCGCTTCTTTAACTTCTTAAATGGTCTTAGACCCGAATTTGAACAAATTCGGTCTTCTCTTCTTTCTTCTTTCTTCTTTCACATCTCCCGCCATTGAAGATGTTATTACAAAATTAAGTGGGGAGGAAACCCGTATGGGCATTAGTAAAAGCAATCCTAGTATCCTTACTACCTCTTCTATTCAAAAGGAAAGTGAAGGAGTGAATGTCGTTTCAAGACCGGGCAACCATGTGAAGGCTTACAAACCTCCTCACTTTAAGAATCAAAATCAATGAGGAAGTTGGCAAAATGGAAAGAAAGACTATAACAAATTAACTTGTCATTTTTGTAAAGAACCGAAGCATATCAAACCAATTTGCCCAAAATGGAAGAAATTACTTGCAATGGCCACCACCTCTCAACCGGAAAAACGACCATCATCTTCAAATGGTTCTCTTTCTGTACAACAAATTGTGGAAGCTCTTCAACTTCTTCTCAAAGGAAGAATTTCCGGAGCTGCTATGTCAACCTCTTCCCCTCCCGGTAAGACATCTTGGCTCTTAGATTCTGGGGCATCATTTCATATGACCCCAAGTATTTCTTATCTTTCCGAATACTCTAAAAACTCTTTTTCGTCTTTTGTCTCAACGGCGGATGGAACATCCCTTGAAATTAAAGGAATAGGCAATTTCGAAAAACAAGATTTTTTTTATTCCAAAAATTAGATTCAGACCAAAACTAAATTTAAATTTACTTTCGATTTCTCAACTCTCGGACCATGGTTGCGATATAAAATTCTCTTCTAATAAATGTTGGATACAGGATCGCCGGTCCGGGAGATTGATTGGAGAAGCCTCTAGGAAAGGAGATCTCCACTATGTCAATTTTCTTCAAGTTCTCAAGAATCAATTTTGTAATGTTGTCCAAAATAAAGATATTTATGTATGGCATAAGAGACTTGCACATCCCAATATTGTTAAAATTTCATATTTACCTTTTGTTAAGCATCTTTGTAAAAGAGATTTTACATGTAATGAATGTATTTTGGGGAAAATGAAAAGTTTACCCTTTTATCAAAAATCCATGTTTACAACAAAACCTTTTGAAATCGTTCATTCCGATGTATGGGGTCCGGCTCCTGTGATATCTAAAGAAGAATTCTCATATTATGTGATCTTTGTTGATGATTACACTAGGTATTGTTGCATATACTTTCTCAAACATAAGCATGAAGTTTTTTCGACTTTCAAAACTTTTCATATGATCTTAAATCAATTCAATGGGAACTTAAAAATCCTTAGATCTGACTCGGGAGGAGAATACCTATCAAATGAATTCAAAAGTTATCTTGAAAATTTTGGTATTCTCCATCAAAAAATCTTGTCCCAAAAGCCCTCAAGAGAATGGATTAGCTGAACGAAAGCATAGGCATATTATTGAAACAATTTGAACTTTGCTTATTTCGCAAAATGTTCCAAAAAAACTCTGGGCTGAGGCAACCCTTCCATCGGTCTATCTCATAAATAGACTTCCGCCTAAAAATTTAAACAAAATTTCTCCGTTTGAAAATTTGTACGAGAAGGAACCTGACTACAACACGTTAAGGGTGTTTGGATGTAAATGTTTTGTCCTTACGGATAAAAATGATAAACTTTCCCCAAAGGCCATTCCTTGCGCCTTTCTTGGTTATTCAGAAACCCACAAGGATTTTCGGTGTTATGATGTCAAAAATGACAAATTATGTCTCCAGAAATGTGAGCTTTTCGGAAAATCTTAGTGGTTTCGAAAGTTTTGTATTTCATGATGAAAATGTGGATTATTCTTTTCTATTTGAAATGTTAGCTAAAGATGATACGAGTGATGATGAGCCAACCTAGAATGACTCAAGTGATGATGGAACCGAGGAATCTATTACCTCTCGGATTCCTCCTCATCATCAACACGTCGATGAAGGATCATCTAGAGAACCCATCACCTATGCTCATAGAGATAAAAACACCTTCAAAAGTGCTCTTGAAAGATATGATGGCACTAGTAGGACTGTCTCTCCAAGAGAGGAAAACTTGCGAGAACTGAAAGACCTAGGAAAGCTCTCTCTAGGTTTATCTTATGACTCATTTTCGCCTAAATATAGGGCTCGTCTTAGTGCCATCTATTCTTACGTAGAACCTAAAGTTTTGAGGAAGCACGAAAATGTTCTGAATGGGTAGAAGCAATGGAGAATGAACTTGGTGCTCTAAGAAGAGCCAAAACTTGGGAATTTCAATATTTTCCTAAGGGTAAGAAAATAATAGGATGTAGATGGGTATTTAAAGTAAAAACTAAAAGCGATAGATCTCTTGAGAGATATAAGGCGAGATTAATTGCTAAGGGATATAGTCAAGAATATGGGATTGACTATGAAGAAACTTTTGCCCCTGTGGCCCGAATGATCATTGTCTGATGTCTCATCACTGTTGCCTCAATTAACAAATGGATGTTAAAAACGCCTTCCTAAATGGTGATCTGAATGAAGAGGTATGTATGGATGCTCCACCAAGAATGGAGACTCGCAAAGGGAAAGTACTTCGCCTTCGCAAAGCACTTTATGGTTTAAAACAAACCCCCAAGGCTTGGTATGATAGGTTTAACTCCGTAATGATAGAAAATGGTTTTTCATCCTATTTCACTGACACTGCCTTATTTGTTAGAAAAACTAATGCAGGAATTGTCATTCTGCTCTTATATATGGATGATATGCTTATAACCGGAAGTGATTCTAAAGGAGTTAAAAGCATAAAATCAATTTTAAAGGATAAATTTGAAATGTCTGATTTGAGATTCCTAACTTATTTTTTGGGTATTGAAGTAGCATAATCTCACAGAGGGTATTTTTTGTCTCAAACTAAGCTTGCCTCTGAGATTATTGACAGGTCAAGTATTACAAATGACAAGGTTTGTGAAACTCCTGCTATAGTGGGAGCCAAAATGAAGATTGATGATGGTATTCCTCTTTCTGATCCCACCCCCTAATGACAACTTGTGGGATCATTAATATATCTGAGTATTACTAGACCAGATATTTCTCATGCAGTTCATACTGCAAGTCAATTCCAACATGTACCTACATCAGTTCACATGAGTGTCATCTTGTGGATTGTAAGATACATAAAGGGTACTCTAAACAAGGGAGTATTCTTATCCTCCTCTTCTGAATTGAAATTAATTACTCATACTGACTCTGACTGGAGAGGTGACCCAAATAACCGTCACTCCACCACTGGTTTTTGTGTGTTCTTAGGAGACTCGTTGATCTCATGGAGATGCAAGAAGTAGCAAAAAGTATCGTTATCCTCTACTGAAGCTAAATATCGAGTCATAGCAATTACTACCATGAAAATTGTATGGATTCATCAGTTGTTAGAAGACATGGGGATCAATGTTAAAGGGCCCACCAAGCTATGTTGTGATAACAAGAGTGCAATTTATATTGCCAAAAATCATACATTTCATGCACGGACTAAACACATTGAGATGGACTGTCACTATGTTCATGAAACATATCTCAAAGGAGTCATAGATCTTCCGTATGCAACTTCAGAATATCAGTTGGCAGATTTCTTCACCAAAACTCTGTGTTCTCCGCAATTCAACCTTCTTCTTGGCAAACTTTCGATCATCATGCCCTAAGTTTGAGGGGGGGTGCTAAATTGTAATCCATTATCATTTTAATGTCCATATATATATAAAGAAAGATACATATACATATATATTTAATATATATGTATATGTATCTATCTTATTAGATATATAAATATATATCAGTCCTAGGGGTATTTTAGTCTTTTTTATTTTTGCACATATTCCATTTGGAATGTGCATGTAATTCCCTTTTATTTTTCTACCTTTTCTTTTTTATTTCTTTTTTTTTTCCTTTTTCCTTTTTCCTTTTTGGATTGCCTTGGGAGGGACCCAATATGATCGTTGGGCCCCTCCAATGATCACATTTGTGACCATTGGAGAGGCTCCAACAATCACATTGGAGCCTCTCCAAGGCCTCCTTTTTGGGTTATAAATAGGGGTCTTCTCCCCTTTGTAAAGCATTCTTTTTGGAGCTTATGCTCTCCAAATTCTTCAATACAAATTCCTTATTTTTATGCTTGTGTGCATTTGTGAGATTTGGTGGATTGTGCCTTTATGCACAAGTGTTCTAAAGGGTTCTTATTGTGCATGTGTGCACGTGCTTATCGTTAAGAATATTAAGATCTTGATCATAGTATCTTGTTGAAGATACTTTTACATATTCATCATTGGTTTACAAAAGTAGTTGAAGATTTGAATGAACATATACTAAATCCTCTACACGTTTGCCAGTGAGTTTGTTTCTCTTCAAGGTGTGGATTTGAGAATATGTGCTCCAATTTCTTTTACAACAGGATGAACTAGCAGGCTAAGATAGCAATCTCAATACAAGACGTTGGAGAAGAGGTATTTCTGATCCAAATGTTGACCATCATGTAATAGGATCTATATTATCCTTCTCTCGCGCGAGTAATGCCTATCCATATAATCTTGAAGATGCAAATTTTCCAAACTCTTATGTGACTTGATTTAGAATATGTGATTCTGGATAAAGTCTTGTCATACACATATTTCTATGCCTTGATAGTTTTTGGTCTAAATTTGGAGGGACACAACCAATACCACCTTCCTACCACTTTTTTGTATAATATTTTGGATTAAGAGAATGTGTCATGCAATGCAAAGGAGTGTTGCTCTTATCCCATGTTTTGACTAAAATTGAATGAATATGGTTAAAAAATTCTGAATCATCCAATGCATGATTTTTTCTTTCATGCTTGAAAACTACAACTTGTATTTTTTCAATCATACTATCCCACATTTCATAAACTTTGTGAAGCATGGATTCATCCTTATAAACTTCTCTCAACATTTTCCAAATAGGTTGCGTAAATTGAAAGAAATATACGACTTTATCCCAAAACTCATCAACAACAAACATCATCATCAGTACGATAGAATGTCCAATTCTCATCAGTCACCATGCTAACCAAAGCATTCTTGACTTCCTTAATCCTCTTCACCATCACAATGATGGACGCAAAACGTGTTTCAGTGACCTCCAATAATTTCAGGTCAAAATGCCTATTAAATATAACATTAGCATGATGATGATCAACAAAATTCCTAATGCTTTTGACATTTTTTTCTAATTCTTCAATCCATGAACATAGAGCATATGTTGGTGAATTTTCTTCTTCTTTGGAGTTGCAGATGCTCTTGAGGGTCAGATTCAAGTTGTGTACTACACAGGGTGTCCAAAAAATATGAGAATACTCTCTCCAAACTCAATGTTGCACTTTTACAAAGTGGAGCGTTGTCTGTGATGATTTGTACTACTTTCTAATCACTTCTTTTATTACTTCTATAAACAACTCCTTAAAATACTCAACATTTTTATATTCCCCAGATGCATCAACTGCTTTTAAGAATACTTGGTCACTAAGTGAAGAAGCAATGAAGTTGATTAGTGGACGCCTTTGAATATCTGTTCACCTATCAAAAACAATGAAAACTCCATTTTGCTCCCATGAATATTTTTTTAATCTCTATCAATCTCTCAACATTTGCCCTCTCTTCTGCAATGTGTGGTTCATAGTTTTTCTGAGCTTGGAGGTACATAGCCACTCAAATTACAATTTGCCAAAGTAACTAAATCCTTCCAATAAGGATTTCTAACTGCATTAAATGGGAGTGAACTAAAATAAAAATACCTCCCTACTTTTCTATCCATCTCATCCCTTCCATATGTATTGAATGTTGCTTATATCGTTCATCTTCCTCTACCTCCTACAACCACTTTTCTTTTCTTTTTTAGCATCTTCTTGGGGGCTTAAAAATGACACACTAATTGCACAAGAATCACTCATTGTCTTACTCTTCTCATATTCTTCTTGTATTTTTTTTTATTGTTTTCATATTGCCTCATCAACTCTTCTACATCCTGAAATGCCATGTCCTGGTATCTTTAACAAATGAGCCTTAACTCTTGTGTAAAACTCAACAAAATCTCTTTCACAGAGCTTGCATCGAAATCTCTTGTTTCCACCACCTCCGCCAGTGTTTGCAAGCTTATCTACATATACCCATAGTGGGCCCCCATCATCACTCTCACCACAACTATCAGCAACACTAGTAGCAGAACTCACATGTGGGGATGAGGATGACGCAAGTCCTTTTTCTTTATCTGTCATTTTTATCTTGAAACCACAAAAAAAAATATTAAAATAAATTATGTACACAATCAAAATTTATAATATTGAGTGCAAGGTCAATAACATATACAATAAGTTCTAAAAAATATAGTAGTACATATAAATAAATACCGAAAGGTACGAGAAAAATATATAACAATAATATTAATCATTAATGCATAGTGAACACTCCTAAGCATGGGATTATAAAAAATATATATAAGTGTAGAGTCTACACTCTGCAGACATTTTTTTCACTTAACATGCATTAAATTAGGTATCTTTAGTTTTATGTTTAAATGGGTTTCTAAAGAGATCCAATTAAAATTAACAGTCTATATTGCAGCAAAACTTTGTCATAAAAAATCAAATGTTTTGGTTGAATTAATTCAATATCAAAGCATATTTTCTAGCAACAAGCCATGATAAATGCATCTACAATACATGCATGTTCGAATTTGGCCTAAATCCGATACTATGTATGTTCGGATACTATGTATGTCCCTCTCTCTGTTTCCTAAATCATTTAGGAAAAACACCAACAACTATGCTTTCTTTTTAAAGGAATCCAAAATATGAGTTTTAAAGGAATCCAAAATATATATATATATATATATGAGAACTGCACATATTAGGCCAGATAGAAATTTAAATTTCATTAATACAATTGAAATTTGAAAATTAACTAAACACTAAATAGACAATAAAAACTGCTTTTATTAACCAAGATCTATTAAGTTCACCACATAATGCATTGCAACTCTTATCCAACAAGTAAAACCAGAAAATCTGAATTTTAAATAAATGTGTTCGTTACATTTAAAAATAACCAATTAGATCAAAACCATAAAAAATCTCAAATCTGAACAAGAAACTATGAAAGTTCTATCTCAATCAGACCAAAGCTAACAGATTGTGAAGTGAGAGTGAGAGACAAAGAGAGCGAGAGAGGGACCGAGGGAGAAAGTTCGAGAGAGAGCGAGAGTGAGAGATGGAGAGAGCAAGTGTGAGAGTGACAGAGAAAGAGGGATACAAAAAAAGTGAAAGAAGAGAGACAGAGGGAGTGAGATTTGTTAAAATATGTAATCTCATATGTAATCTCATAGACATGTAATGTTTTATCTCCTTTCTAGTTAGGATTTTTCGTTTAATTAATTCTAGTTAAAATACAACTAGAATTAGCCAAACCAGTCCATCATTGGACTGATTTGGCCTTTACCTTTTTGACCAAGTCAAAAAGGTAAATCCAAAAAGAGCTGTTGGACTCCCCAACAGCTCTATTAGAGCCGTTGGAGAGTCCAACAGCTCTCTTATGGCTTCTCTCTACCTCTTTATAAATATGGGGCTATTCCCCTTGTAAAGACTGACTTTTGTTTTGGGTTTTTATCTCAAATCAATAAAATTGTTTATTTTTCATTTTTATACCCGTTTCGGGTTGTGTGTATTCTTAAGTTCTCTTTGTGAACCTTTGTGGTTCTTATGGTGTATTTGTGAGAACTTGTTGAGAGACATTTGTTGTAGCATATTTTTCACTTTCTTACATGGTATCAGAGCAAGGTCGGTGGACGTGTATTGGGAAGCGTGCCATGCAACTATTCAAGTGAAGTCTCTTTGAAGGAGTGCTCGTGTGTAGCCTTGAAGGGCATGGAAGGCTACTTATTTTCGATTTTTGTGGTTAAAATATTCCTCTTCCCACTTGCTTTTCTTCTTCCCCTCTCATTCCCAAGCTTGTAAAATGGATGGCAATGATAATGTCACCATTAAGTCCATAAAACTCAACGATTCAAACTATGTAACATGGGCTTCAATCATGAAGCATCTTATTTGGGGAAAGGGTCTATGGGGCTTAGTTGATGGAACCGATAAGGAACCTAAACTAACGCTCACTAAAGAAGGTGGAAGAGAAGTACCTCTTTCGGAGGTGGAAAAAACTAAGGCCATCTCCATATATGAAAAGGAATGGAAAGAATGGAGAATGGGTCACGCCAAGATCATGTCTTGGCTAATTTCTAGTGTAGACATAAAGAAGTGTTCAAGTCTCGCAAAATTTGAACATGCTAATGATGCGTGGGAATATCTTAAGAGAATGTATTCTCTTAAAGATATTGCTCATATATGTAACTTACAAGAAAAGGTTCGGAATATGGTTCAAGGAGAGAGAAGTATTAGAGAATACTACAATAGCTTATCCGAACTATGGGAAGAGTTGGCTCTTCTTGAACCAAAGTAGCATTGTCCACAAGACATTGAGCTTCGCCAAAATCAAGTAAATGCGGAGCATTTTTTTCAATTTATAAATGGGTTGAGACCCGAATTTGAATCAACCAAGTCCGCTCTTCTACATCGGGGAAATGTTCCCTCTATTGAAGATACCATTGAAGAGCTAAGTATGGAAGAAAATAGACTCAAGAAACGAGTCGACAAAAGCGATGATGATACAGTTTTAGCTGGATCTAGACCAGGTAATCACATTCGCACATACAAACCTTCACATATTGGGAGAATAAACAATGAAAGGCAAGGAGGCGATTTTGAAAGGAGAAAAGTTATTTGTTATTACTATCATGAACCCGGACATGTTAAAACTTACTGTCCAAAGTTGAAAAAATCTTATGAGAAGAAGGTAGTTGTTGTTGAATCAAAAGAATCAAATGAGACATCCATTGGAAACATGTCCCTGTCTCAGCTGGTGGAGGCTCTACAACCTCTTCTTAAAGGAACTTTTCCCTCAGCTGGAGTTGCGATCTCTTCTGTTGGCACCTCTGATCCAGGTAAACCCCTATGGCTTCTTGACTTTGGTGCTTCTTTTCACATGACACCAAATTTAAAATTACTGTCGCATTGTTATGACTCAAGTGGATCGAGTGTTTTTACTGTGGATGGAACATCCCTTGAGATAAAAGGAATAGGAAATTTCGAAAATAACTCTCAAAACTCAAAAGAATTTTGTGTTCCAAAGATTAGATATATCCCCAAACTTAATCTAAATCACTTATCTGTTTCTCAATTAACTGATCATGGGTGTAATGTTTCCTTCTCTTCTCATGATTGTCAAGTACAGGATCACCAGTCAGGGAAGCTGATTGGGGAAGGCCATAGAGAAGGAGGCTTATATTACATGGATTTTTTGGAATTACCCAAAAAAACATTATGCTGTAATGTTCAAAAAGTAGGCTTGGATCTTTTACACCAAAGATTTGGTCACCCTTGTACATTCAAGCTTCAGTACTTTCCAAACATGGAAAAATTTTGTAATTTTGAAACTTTCACTTGTGAAAAATGTATTCTTGGAAAAATGAAACGACTAGCATTTCAAGAAAGAACTTTTGTCTCCACTCGACCACTTGAATTAATTCACTTTGATGTTTGGGGTCTTGCACCAGTTACGTCAAAAGGTGGGTTTTTATACTATGTAATTTTCGTGGATGACTTTACACGATATACCTGGATTTACTTTCTCAAACACAAATTTGAAGTGTTCTCTTTTTTTCAAATATTTCATAATATGGTCAAAAATCAATTTAAGAATGATATTTCAATATTTCGCACTGATTCAGGGGAAGAATTTTTATCAACTGAATTTAAAGAATATTTGAACTCACATGGAATTTCACACCAAAATCTTGTCCCTATACCCCTCAACAAAATGGGTTAGCTGAGAGAAAACACCGACACATTATAGAAACAACTAGAACACTACTTATCACACATCAAGTTCCTAAAGTTTTTTGGGCCGAAGCTATTTTAACTGATGTGTATCTTATTAATAGGATGCCCTCATCCTCAATAAAGAATATTTCTCCTACTGAAAAGCTTTATAAACAAAAACTTGACTGAGGGTGTTTGGGTGCAAGTGCTTTGTTTTTACAGATAAGAATGATAAATTCTCTCCCCGTGCTATACCCTGTACTTTTTTAGGATATGCAAATAATAAAAAAGGATACAGATGTTTTGACCCTAAAAACAACAAGTTATACGTTTCAAGGAATGTATCCTTTCTAGAAAATGAAAGTTTTTTTGAAAACAAAAATTCTACTGAAATAGATGAGTATTCTTTCTTGTTGGATCTATTTCCAAAGGATAGTGAAAGAGAAATTGATCTAGATGATTATATGGATGTGATTGATTCTGATCCTCATAGAAATAGTCAAGATTGTATTCAATACTCTAGACGAGGAAATTTAGAAAGACAGTGTGCCCTTGATAAATACACAAGGGAACATGAATCTGCCTCTTCATCTAGAAAATCCACTAGGATCTCGAGGGTTCCTGCAAAGTTTGTGTCATATCAGTCTTTTTCACCAAAACATCAAGCCTTTATTGCTCTAATTCATTCCTATGAAGAACCTCCCAGTTATGATATAGCCAAGGATCAACCAGAATGGGTCAAGGCTATGAAAGTCGAATTAGAAGCCTTAGAAAAAGCAAATACGTGGACCATTCAAGACCATCCTCCAAACAACAAGAAACCTATTGGTTGTCGCTGGGTGTACAAGGTGAAAACCAAGAGTGATGGCACTCTTGAAAGATTCAAGGCCCGGTTGGTGGCAAAAGGCTATTCCCAAGAATAGGGAATAGACTATGAAGAGACCTTTGCACCAGTAGCTAGAATGACCACTGTTAGAATCCTAATAGCTCTTGCATCGATAAAGGGATGGCATATCTTTCAAATGGATGTTAAAAATGCTTTTCTAAATGAAACTTTAGCTGAAGAAGTATACATGGACCCACCACCAGGAATGAATATACCTAAAGGGAAAACACTTCGCCTAAACAAGGCTTTATATGGTCTCAAGCAAGCTCCAAAAGCTTGGTATGATAAGTTTAGTAAGATTATGCTTGATTTTGGTTTTCGATTTTGTCTTACTGACACAGCTTTGTTTGTTAAGAATTCTGATGCAGGTATTATCATCCTTCTACTCTATGTTGACGACATGATCATCACTGGAAGTGATAAACAGGGAGTTTATGATATTAAAAAATTTCTCAAAACACATTTTGAAATGAGTGATTTGGGTTTTTTGAAATATTTTCTTGGTATAGAAGTTGCCTACTCACCTAGAGGTTACTTGCTAACTCAATCTAAGTTTGCATTAGATATTGTTGCCCAGTCAGGTATTTCAGATGAAAGACATGTTGATACTCCTGAGATTGTGAATGTCAAAATGAAGATTGATGATGGAGAGCCACTCGAGAATCTGACTCCGTATAAGCAACTTGTTGGGGCTCTATCGTATCTATTTATCACAAGACCTGACATTACACATGTGGTCCATACAGCCAGTCAATTTCAACATGCTCCAACTTCTGTTCATATGGGAGCAGTTTTGCGTATTATTAGATATATCAAAAATTCTATTTCTCGAGGATTATTTTTATCTGCTTCCTCTAACTTAGAATTGTTTGCTTATACTGATGCAGATTGGGGTGGTGATCCAAATGACCGCCACTCAACTACAGGTTTTTGTGTCTTTTTGGGAGAATCCTTGGTGTCTTGGCGATGTAAGAAGCAACAAAAGGTCTATCTCTCATCAACTGAAGCTGAATATAGGGCAATGGCTACAACTACTATGGAATTAGTCTGGCTTCGACGTCTACTTTCCAATATGGGAGTTGAAAGTCCAAAAGCATCAAATCTGTGTTGTGACAACAAGAGCTCTATCTATATTGCAAGCAATCCGACATTTCATGAACGCACCAAGCATATAGAAATGGATTGCCATTATGTTCGAGAGGAATTTTTGTGTGGCACCATCAATCTTCCCTATGTTGCTTCAGAATATCAGCTGGCTGATTTCTTCACCAAGCCTCTCGTTGCTCCTAGGTTTCACTTTCTCTTTGGCAAACTTTCGGTTATCCAACCGTAAGTTTGAGGGGGAGTGTTAAAATATGTAATCTCATATAATATCTCATATGTAATCTCATAGACATGTAATGTTTTATCTCCTTTCTAGTTAGGATTTTCGTTTAATTAATTCTAGTTAAAATACAACTAGAATTAGCCAAACCAGTCCATCATTGGACTGATTTGGCCTTTACCTTTTTGACTAGTCAAAAAGGTACCTTTTTAACCAAGTCAAAAAGGTAAATCCAAAAAGAGTTGTTGGACTCCCCAACAGCTCTATTAGAGCCGTTGGAGAGTCCAACAGCTCTCTTAAGGCTTCTCTCTACCTATCTATAAATATGGGGCTATTCCCCTTGTAAAGACTGACTCTTGTTTTGGGTTTTTATCTCAAATCAATAAAATTGTTTATTTTTCATTTTTATACCTATTTCGGGTTGTGTGTATTCTTAAGTTCTCTTTGTGAACCTTTGTGGTTCTTATGGTGTATTTGTGAGAACTTGTTGAGAGACATTTGTTGTAGCGTATTTTTCACTTTCTTACAAGATTGAGAGAGAGTAGACAGATGGAGAGATAGAGAGAACGAGTGAGAGTTCGAGAGATAGAAAAAGCAAGAGAAGAGAGAGCGATAGTGAGAGACAGAGAGAGTGAGAGTGAGACACAGAGAGAGTGAGAGAGAGGATGTAGTGATACGTACCTGAGGATACCAATCGCAGCTTCGTCGGCTTCAGGAAGAGAGGTCATCGCCAGCGTCAGGGTTGGAAGGAGAGGTCATCATCGGCGTCGGCTTCAGAAGGAGAGGAAGGGAGGATTAGGGCAAAAAAATTTGCCCTAATGCTCATCTCCTCAACCTATTTCATCAGGCATTTTTTTAAGCTCCAAAAGTTGGACATAAATGACCCTAGGTGAGTTGACCGCACCCAGGGTCGGGTTGACCGCACCAGGTGCCATATCCACGTCGCGTCGCATCAACGCGGGTGCGGCAGCTGGTTGGCTGAATCCCTGTGACATAGCGTTTGGCCTTTTAAGGTTAGTTGTGTACACCTCGTTAGTTGTGAAGCCAGAGATATTTGATTGTTGGAGGTGAATTGTGTTTGATATTCGGTTCGGTGAGTGTTGTATCACTCATTTGCTTATTTAGCCCTAGTTATTATGTTGGATGCTTGTATTGATCTTTAATTGTAATGGTTAAATAGTTAATTGCTTGTGACTATGTTGGTCTGTATGGATTCAATCTTATAATATTGCAAAATTTATTGCTCTTGCCTTGATTTGAATATTGTTTTCAAATCTTCTTGCTTATTTTTGTTGACATTAGTTTGTTTTCATCACAATATTTTTACCTCTCTTGTTTTTCACTTTCTCTTCTTATTTAAGTGACTTTTTTCTTTAGACAAGGGGCCTTGTTTATCAGTTTTACAACCATGTGTGGTGAGTTATGTGCACCCGTTGTAGCTGATTGTGTTGTTTACAGTTTTACAACCATTTGTGAGGTGAGATGTGTACACCTCTCGTAGTTGTAGCTTGGTGTTAATTGCCAATTTAGATATCCAGTATTGTTAGTGCATGATCACTGATATGGTTATTGTCGATATTTTTTTTAACTCTTGTCCTATGTGGTGATGCGCTCAGATTTTGAGGTTGTTGAGTTGAAAGTCAATGAGGTGATTGCTTGTGGTGACCAACTATTGTTGGTATTTGCAAAAAAAAAATCTCTCTTATGATGATTTCTAAAATTTCTTCATGAATTTTCTAAACTCTTCCTGCTGTCATTTTATGGGAAATGGTTATTTTTTAATACTCCATTAGCATGCATTATACATGCCTTGTTTGCATGAATTATTGAACATATTTATATTTATTTCATATTGATATTGTTATTGAAAACTATAGTGATGTGATTCTTTGAGCTCTTGCATCTCTTTGAGATATCGTAGACTTGCTCTTACATAATTATTACTTATTGACAATTTGATAAAGTTGAAGAAATGCCTATCATTGAAAAATTGTTTGTGCATGATTGCCTTTTGATACTTGATAGTCTATATTGATATATGAATATTTTGGTCTCTAGTAATTTCATATTCTATTTCTTCCTTTGGAGATACGTTAATTTTGTGAATATGGACATTTGACTTGTTGAGAAATGGTTTCAAAGTTATCTTAATATTTCATGGTTCTTGTTTGGTAAATTATTGTATCTCTTAATTTTTTTTGAAATATTTTGAATTAAGTTTTTTAGTATCTTTTTCTTTAATATTCATGATTTAAATTATTGCTATTAACTCTTGTTTTATTGATTATTGTAAATTTTTTTGAAATATTTCTAAATAGTTTTCTCATGATTGTTTAAATGATTGTTATTATTGTGTTATCCACTATGTCACACGGACTCGGCTAAAGGGTTGCCGCACCCGCGTCGACACGCACGGACTCGGGTGCGGACTCGGGTGCGGCTTTGGACTCGGCCCGGACTCGGTCAACTCCGAGTCGGACTCGGTCAACGAGTCCGGGCCGAGTCCGACCACATTTTGGACTCGGTCAACTTTGACCGAGTCCAAAATTGTCCAGTTCGAGTTTTAAATTTTGTTTTGGATCCGGGTCGGGTCGGGTCCAAACCCGACCCAGATCCAAATTTTTTTTGGCAGCCGAACCCTAAAAGGGGTTTATCGACAGGGAGAGGGGCTTACCCTCTCGATTTTGCCTCTCCCCCTCAGCCCCTGCAGCTTTCTCCTGCAACCACGCCGGCGATCCGAACTCCGGCGACAGGCAGCCACCGTCTCCCCCTCCGTCAGGTATGTCGACCCTGCTCGTAGCCTCCCTCCCTGCACCCTCTACTCGCAGAGGAGGGGCTCGGCCCCCCTCCCTGCACCCTCTGCTCGCAGAGGAGGGGCTCGGCCCCCCTCCCTGCACCCTTTGCACGCAGAAGAGGGGCTCGGCCCCCCTTCCTGCACCCTCTGCTCGCAGGGGAGGGGCTCGGCCCCTCCCTGCACCCTCTGCTGGCAGAGGAGGGGCTCGGCCCCCCTCCCTGCACCCTTTGCACGCAGAAGAGGGGCTCGGCCCCCCTCCCTGCACCCTTTGCACGCAGAAGAGGGGCTCGGTGTAATGCCCATGATCTTTATCAGATAAATAAATGTAGATTTTAAGTCATTAAGGTAATACACGAATATTTTAAGGTTTTAATTATTTATTCGTAATTGGATCTTAGATAACCTATTTGGATCCTTGAAGTAAATCGGATTTTTATGAGACAATTTCTATAACACTTTAGTGAGAATTGAGGCGATGTTCGGATCCACAATAATGCATTTGGATCTTCGATATCAGAATTTCAAATATAAATCTGGATCCTTGAATTGAAATCATAAAGATCAATGTACATTTAGCTGGATCCGTAATAATTCATTTGGATCCGTAGTTCTAAATCAGAGTATGATCAAAACTTCAGATTTTTGGATCCAAATTTATTAAAAGGACTGACGAAGCACAATGGATGTTGGATCCATATTAATTTATGTTAATTTTTGGGATAACGTAAATGGATCTATATTAAACTATGAAAGACCCACAAGATCGTATTGAAGAATAAACCAAATGTATTAAGAATATAATACTTTACCGCCTAAGAAAGAGATCCAGATCCACGAACGGAACCGGATAAGTCGAATAAGGATCCATAAAGGAACCATATATATATGTATAATAGTATATATACATATATATATAAATAAACATATCGCGTGGATCCATAGTTGGATCTATTTGGATCCGACCTTCGGATCCACTTCGTAAAGTTGTCACGGATCCACATCGCTTGAGGGACACGGATCCAACACGAGGTTGGATCCCGGGTTTCGGATTTGGACCCCGGCCCGCACCCTGCATAATGAAAAAAAAAAAAAGAGGCAACCCGATATGGGTTGCCCGATAAAACAAAAAGAAAAAAAGAAAGTTAGGGTTCAGTGTGAACCCTAACTGATATCGCTTGGGGAGGGGGTGGGCCGGAGAGCAGCCGCCGGGGGCGAGAGTACCGGCCTCCTCCATTTTCGGGAGGCCACCCTCCTACTAAAGAGGGATCATCGACTCCTCTTCCATCCCTCTCTCGCTCCTCTCTACCTCCCGCACTCTTCCTCTCCCATTTAGCCGAACCCTCCCACTCTCGGTCTTCCTCAACTCTCTCACGTTTCCTTTCCAGCCGCCAGCAATGCCGTTGCTGATTCCCCTTCCCTCGCATACTTCCTCGACTCTCGATTTCTCGCTGCAGCAGCCACCCTCACCGGAGCCGGCGACCCTCCTTCTGCGGCAGCAACCACTAAGCGCCGAAACAGGTAGGGATTCTGTGATTTTTCGTGCTAGGTCATGGATTGATTTTAGTGGCGTGGTGGTTTGTCAAGAAAAAGGGGGGGGGGAATCTCTGATAACCCTAAACTGAAGATCCCCAAATTTCTTGGGTTTGGGGGTTTCAGGTTTTTAAGAGATTGGGATTTCAGATTTTCAATAGCAGGGTCTCTGTATACCCTTCACAATTGCTGCAGAGGTCGATAGAAAATGTTAAGACTTTGTTTATCAAATACATGGTTTCACTATGTTCTACGGGTATAATCCCAAAGTGGAGAACACCGTCCGTGAGATTAGTAGTTTACACGCAGGCTGGGTAACACCGAGTAACCCATTCAGACATCCCCGTCCCCCACTCGATGATTAGATTAATAGTGAGTTTATTTCTCTATGCTTTTAACTCTTACTTTCATATATGGTAGCCTGAGTAATAGTTTTCCGGACAGAGATTTAGGGCAAGACAACCTAATACGGGTTATGGTTTTGAATCAGGATGGGTGTGCTTACATTGCCTAACTTCTATGTGAAGCTTCGATGATAATAGAGAATGTAGTTTATTTCTTATCCTTTCTTTGTATCAAGTCCCCTGTCAAAGAAATTGGTTGCTGCGTTTATTACAATAGTCGTTTCCTTCGGTGTTAAGTTCAATAAGATGTATATATCGATATCAGAACTCCTGTGTGAGAGAAACTAGAACTAGTATTTCCTGGGTATAATTAATAAACTAACAAATTTATTTTTAGTTTGCTTGTTACCTTAATTGGTATTTTTGTATGCAGGTGCAACCACAACATGGTGATCTGTGTGGGTTGCCTCTAAGAGTCTCCATAAGCTAGGCAAAATAGGGTCTATTCTTACTACAAATTAGAATATGTGGCTGTTAGAAGGTTTTTGTTTGGTAATTCGGTAATATCTGAATACATGCTAAAGTTTCTTGGTTCAAACCATGTTACAGTTAAGATTATGATTCACATATGCATTGGATAAATAGTAGGTAGTGCGAAAATTTCATGTACGGTTTAGGGAAATCCATCTAGAATAAGTTGTTCATCGTTTTGCTGAAGTATGGGTAATACTTCACGTACCAGAAGACTGTATGTACTGTTTCATATCAAAATCTAGGTTTAGAAAGACTGCAACAGGTTTGGATGAATCCGTTTCATTAATTAGATGGCAATGTGGTCCATATTTTATCTATGTCGCTGCTAAATTGATTTACAGTAATATGTGAAACTTGACATTTCATTTTAACGTATATCTAAACAGAAGCAGTTAACTGTACTGGGTGTGTTATACAAATAGTGGTTTTGAATACATTACCCTTTAAACGCATGATAAATAAGTCACATAACTGAATACAACACCGTCACTACAGGCAGATGCTTGTCAGTGTCGTTAGATGTTTATAGAAGACCACGTTGTGTTTTGATAAAGAAAATCGTTCTACGACCTTACTTGAATAAGCTTTGTTTCATCGATTGTACAACTGTATCCTTAAGTCCCAAGGAGACAGAGTTTCAAGTCTGTAGGATGAACAAACCACCCAATGGCTTGCCTGTTAGGTACATAGCATAGGTCAACCATTGTTTGTACTTAAAGGACATTGAAATAGTAGAAATTATGTTTTAAAGGTTTTGCAAATACATTCTGTAGTTGTCAAATGCTATATAATGAAAGTCTGGATCTTATTTGAACAACCATGGGAGTGTTTGATATAAGTGTTTATTAGATGGAATCAACCTTTTTAGTTACCATGTGGTGATTGGTGATTTCCAGTTCAGGATATTAAGCTGCATACAAATTTGGTGTTCAATTGCATATTAACTTGTATATTAAGTAGATCTTTAGTTGCATATTAAGCTGCATAAGTTATGATGTTCAAATGCATATTTCTTAAAATGTTCCAATGCCTTAAGTGTATATCATCTAAAAGGTTCAAATGGCCATTAAGATGCTTATCCCCCAATGTTCATATGCATGCTAAACTGTATATTTTTCTGAAGTACTATTGCCTAACACTACATATTTGCTGAAAGTATCAAATGCCAACTAAGCTGTATATCTTGTGGAATGTTTAAATGAGAAGGTGATTGGAAAAAAAAGTGTATAGTTGTATTACCAAATCTCTAAGATTACCCTGCTTGCTCAATAAAAGACACCAATAGTGTCTTTGCTTGTTGGCAGAGCTTTTAATACATGCCACCCTTTTTATATATGAAGGCGTTGTGGCAATTTGCTATTAAAGAATAAATAAATCATAATAATGATGATGAATGATGATTTGATAACCGAACCTATGGGTCGGTTTGTTATGGACATATAAATGTCAGGACAGTGTATTGAGAGTCATGCATAAACCATCGAAGTTATGATATGAATCCACATGAAAAAGAAAACATAATATTGTTGCCCGACTGGTTTAAAGGCACCGGGGCATTCGTGCTTGACTGGTTTAAAGGCACCGGAGCACTTTGGGTGGGTTATGCAATCAATATGACAAAAGATTGGGACTGATTTATACACCTTGGTAAAATGACTAAGGTTGGGAATTCTACTGCTATGATAGTAGAAGGAAGTTGGGGAAATGCCCCATACTTCGGGAACATAATTAAATGAAAAGATTAAACCACTCAGATTCGGGCTTACCTTGGAGAGGGTAGGTGGTACAAAACTCCGAGGACATGTGTTTTACTGTTTCGAGTTAAAGTGACTCGATGGTCCCCAGTCTTCGGAGTTGGGGGACCCAGACTACCAATATGTCCTAGGTGGTAGCTCTTTGTTCTTCTGCAGAAGTTAGGGATGCATCCTGTTTTGGTTTTGGCCTTTGGGAGTTTCTCTCGGTCACTGACCGCTCCCTTGGGATTTCAGTCACAGTTAGAATGTTCGGGTTAATAAAACAACCCTGAATAATATACCCCCGGACATTCTCTTCTGTGATGGTTGCCTTGGCCCGTGAGTACCCGCGGGATAAGAAAAGATAAACATCAATTAGAATAGTTAGGTATCACTGTGATGGAGTCATTAAAGAGACATTTGCATATTTTTCAGTATGCTCTATATTGTGAAATTGTAATGATCTGAAATCCTGAAATGGGTAAATACGAGGTGATTGAACTATTACATGAAAGTTATGCATGTTATTGTTATTGTTGTTGCATCTCCTACCTCACTTGCTTATTAATGTTGCATACTATGCCTTACCTGCTCAGTTATTGTTATTGCATAATTGTTTATCTGCTCCTGTATATGACTGTTGATTTCTGTTGTTGCTTACTTGCTTATGTATATGTTAAAAATCACCTATGACACCCACATCTCATACTGGACTCATGATATACCTGCATTAAGAGTTACAGTTTTCCTACTTAGACGTGGTAGTCTAATTCCAATCAATTTACTATTTTTCAGGTAAAGAATAGGGTTTATGAGCGGTTGCGGGATGAGGTATCGGATCGAGATTTTTGGATTTATTGTTCCAGGGATCGCTTGGGTTTCCTTTTATGATTTTAACTCCGATGATTTTCATTGACATTGAAATGAAATAAATGTGTTGGGTTTTCTCTCCGCCGTAATGTCTCGAAATGTTTAGCCCTATTTTATTTTCTTGTTTCCGCTGTTATAAAAAAAAAAATTCTTCAAATTTTGGGTTAAAATTTTTGGGATGTTACACTCGGCCCCCCTTCCTGCACCCTCTGCTCGCAGGGGAGGGGCTCGGCCCCTCCCTGCACCCTCTGCTCGCAGGGGACCTCCCTGCACCCTTTGCACGCAGAAGAGGGGCTCGGCCCCCCTCCCTGCACCCTCTGCTCGCAAGGGAGGGGCTCGGCCCCTCCCTGCACCCTCTGCTCACAGAGGAGGGGCTCGGCCCCCCTCCCTGCACCCTCTGCTCGCAGAAGAGGGGCTCGGCCCCTCCAATATTCTCTGTTTTATTAACTTTATTTTATTTACTTATTTAATTATTTTCTTTTCAGTTTTCACTTTTCAGATATAATGGCGAGTTCTAGCGGTAGTGTCAATACATTTGGTTCAAGTTCTAACCCTGAATTAGATGTTTCTCAACCACTTTGGAGGCTTGTGACAAAAAGGATAAAAGCTAGTAGTGGTGGTGGTGGGAATGTGCAGTTTCATTGTAATCTATGTAAGACTGTTTTCACAGGTTCTTATACGCGTGTGAAAGCACATCTTTTGCATATTCGTGGTCAAGGAATTAGGGCATGTTCTGGGGTTGACAAAGACATGTTAAAGCAATTAAAAAAAGAACAAGAGGAAGCTGAAAAGAAGAAAATTGCAGAGATGAAAAGCGATTCGATTAATTTGTCTTTTCCTACTGCTAGTGATACACAAGAAGAGCTTTTAAAGAAAAGAAAGATGGAAAGCAATAAAACAATACAAGCGTCATTCAAAAACATGGCAAGAGCAGAAATTGATAAAAAGATTGGTCGATTCTTTTATTGTATTTTCTTGTGTTTTTTGATGTGCTTGGCCATCCTCTCTCCATATGTATATATATTTATATATCTAATATTATAACTATTTATTTTGTTTATATATATATATATATATCCTATTTGTGTTTTTCAAATTTTGACTATATTTGTGTTATAATCCTTTTGTTGTAGTTGTTGCTTTGTGTTGTTATCTCAATTTAGAATCTAAACAAAGCCATGGATTGGAGTAAAACTCCTTGGAGATTTGAAGATTGGATTCCTAATAATGGTCATAGAATTTTCTTGATTGATAGACTCACCATAAGAATTATTGTTTGAGGGTTTTGAAGACCTTGTATTTATTTTTGCAAACTTTCGATTGTCCACCATAAGTTTGAGGGGGTGTTAAGATGTATGCATTGTATTTTATATATCTAAGTATATTAAGGTATACTTATCGGTATTTTACTTGGTATTCCCTTTGTATTTCATTGTATTCTAAGTAACCCATTTGTATACTTCTTATGCATTGTATCCTTAAATATTTTAAGATCAAGTATGCATAATGTATACTTTTAGGATAGAGTAGGTTCGCTTTTCTTCTTTCCTTTTTAGTCATTATTTAAATGACTGTTTTTGAAATTTTTATTTTTATTTTCTTTATTATTTTTATTCTTTTTGGTTAAATGAGGTTGACCAACTAGCCGTTGGACCCTCCATTCGACTAGCCGTTGGGATAGCCCTCTTCTCTCCCTTTTGTTCTCTCCTTTATAAATATAAGTGTGCGCCATTGTAAATTGAGAGAGGATGGATGTACACAAAGTGTGCGTGCATGAGTGTTGTAGTAAGGTGTTCCTGTATACTTTTTGTACATTTTTTCATTAATAAAATATTTAAATTTTTTCCTTTTTTTTCTTCATGGCTATGCATGGTTTATTCTATCAAGTCAAATGCATTTGGACTTCATTTATGTCATTTTATGTTTCTTGTACCCCGGGTTTCGTGTAATATCATGTATTTTCATACTTAGTTAAATTTTGAGATTTCTGAAATTTGGCTGTGTTGAGAAAAAATTTGATAAACTTTCGATATTAGGATGTGATAATTGAGTCTGGGTGTGCCCCAGGTCTCATTGATAAGACAAAATGAGCCAATTAAAAAGTGATAAAAAATTTGTATTTTCAACCTTTAAAATCAAGCGAAATTCGAGCAAAATTTGAGTTAAATTCAAGCGAATTTCGGAGTCGAAATTCGAATTACATATCGATAAATGTGCCTCAAAATTCTGGGTTCAGCGATATATTACTTTTCCAAATTCGGGCTACGGTTGGCCTGAAAATCGCATTTTTTCAAAAAACGCTCGCCTCGATGGGACCAGGTCTGGATTGGATCGAACCAAATCTAATCCATATGATCCAATTTAATATGGATCTGGACTCAGTCCAAGACCCATATTAATTAGGATTCAATCTAACTCAGGATCCATATGGATTTGGGATCTAGATCCAGATCCAAAGAAAATACAACTTTAAATTCAGTATATAAGTTTAAATTAAAGGATTTTAAAGTTAAAAAAGACTCTCAGGGGGGATAAGGCACCCTTTGAAAGTTTCTGGATATTTAATTATTAATAAATAATTAAATTAATATTAAATATTAATTAATTCTAAATTTCAGAGGTTACCTATTGGTGGGTCTCTAGAAGAGCCCAATATAGCCATGAGATAAAGGAGAGTAAAAAGGTAAGAAAATTTTAAAGAAGGTAAGCACCAAAGAGTTTTGAAAAAGTTAACAAAAAGAAAGAAGTTGAGGAAAAGTAAGAAAGTCGGATTGGAGATAGAATGAAAACTCTATCTCCAGCCCCCCATATGAGAAACCCTAGCCCCCGATATGAGAAACCCTAGAGGGGCGTCACCCTCTAGGGGCTCTCATTATAAAGACTCGAAAAAAAAAAAGGAAAAAGGGAGAGGAAAAGAGAGAGAGAGAGAGAGAGACTGGCGTGGAGAGGAGGCAAACTGCAGCTCCACCAATGTCTTCTTCTTCTTCTACTTTCTTCGTGGATTAACCCACAAGGAAAAAGAGGTACGGATTTTCTCTCTTGATCCGAATAGGGGAAAAGAGCATAGGATGGGTTTGTGCAAGGTTTTTATTGAAAAAAAAAGAAAATTATATAATTTTTTTTTATGTAAAACCAGTTTTGGAATATGTGGTTTTTATTTGGATTTAGGTTTCATGCGAAATTTGTGTCTTTGGTTGATGCAAGATCAATAATCACGCTGTTTTTTATTAAAGCCCTAAAGAAACCGATTTTTCACTTGTTCTCACTTTGGGTTTTAAAACCATCAAAAGGAAGCTGTGTGGCTGTAAGCATTGACGTGAGTTTTAAAACCATCAAAATATGTATGGTTTTAGACTCCAGGATGAGTTTTGAAAACAGACAAGAAATCAGTTTTTTTTATGGCATTCCTATTAGGTGTAAATCATTAAGCATGTGTTTAGTTTCTTTTGTTAACTGTGCATACTGATCTGAATATACTTGCTTAAACTGAGTATATTTTTGCAAGCATGATACTTGTTTGGTTTTAAATTTTTACTGTGCATAGGGCAAAGAACGTCTTGATCTTAATTTTTGGATATGCGTACATTCTGGGTAGTTATATCATGTTAAACTTACTTTCTGTTCACGCTTGCCCTGACTTTTTTTTATTATAAGATGTGCTTAGATTAAATTTTAATTCACAGTAAAGTTGAGTTGATGTCGGTTAGTCTTAAGAACATTAAATCTAACTTTTTGACAGTTAGTTTCAAGCTTATAGATCCAATTTTTTTTGCTGGGTAATCTCGGGTGAATAATCTGCAATTTTTGTTGTAAAAACTGTGGGATTTTAATTAGTTCAAACCTGTACTTTTGACTTAAGTTAAATCGGGGCTTTAAATCAGGGTTAAGTTGGAAATTCATTATAATGTTTAGCCTTTACTTTCGCTCAAGTGTGACTTCGGGATTTTATTTGATAAATCTGAAATTTTGTCTAAACTTGATCAAACCTGGACAGATTGTTTAAAAAGAAGAAAAAAATCTGACAGGCCCAGCCGACCCACAGTCGGCTGGGCAGTCGTACTCGTTATGGGCCCCAGCCGACTGTGTCGGCTGGGCAGTTTTGAGAAGTGCATAGCCCCAACCGACTGAGTTTTGAGAAGTGCATAGCCCCAACAGACCTGCAGTCGGCTGGGCCAAGTGCTTGAAGATTTCAGAAAAAAAAAATATTTTCGGCTGGGTAGAACAGTGCACTGTTCAGTCCCAGCCAACTGGTTCGGCTGGGGCTGAGTCCCTGTTAAAACAGAAAAACAAAAAAAAAGGGACCAAACCTGGGCAAGCCTGAACCCGGGCAGTCTCTTGATATGTAAAACCCAGCTGACTGTCGGCTGGGCAGCTTCGCGAATATATATATGTACTACATATACAGTTATTCATACATAGATATATATATGTATATATACATATATGTTTTATCCTACATGAAATTTTGAAAAGTCACATATGCTCATGTCCAACACTTACATGTAAAGTATCCAGATTTTTCTCATGATTAGTGTTCAAGTAAATACATGTTACACGTGCTGATTTTTACATGTTAACTTCTTAGGCGTATACTTGTGCAAATTCATGGATTTTTACAAGTTTTGATATTCAGATTTTATACATGTTACCTATTCAAATTTCTATATGATAAGTACTCACGTTTATGCAAGTTATATATTTATATTAGTGTGTCTGTTCATGACCAGATTTAGTGTTCTTGTGACCGGATCGTTTTGCATGCTTGCACATGAGCATTTGAATATTCCCCTGTGATTACTAAAGATGTCCCGTGTGAGGGCAGCATGGCTTGGACTCGTGGGTATGTGTTACACCCCGAGCGTGCCCGAACAAGTAAAGACATTTATTGGTTATGCGTGCTCATGAAATAGAATACCATATTGGCATATATGTGCATATCATGATATATGAATTCTGAAGTTAGTTGAATGTTGCATCGACATAGTCATGTGCATTCTTCAAAGACATGCATAAGATAAAATATGATGTGTTCAAATTTGTTATTCATGTACATTTTATTTTGATGTATGGATGTGCATGTGAGAGCATGTTGAATGATTGCATAAGTGGCATGCTCATTGTGGGTTTTGCATAAAATGTATCATTGGTCTAATGTGAACCACTGTAGGCCTTGTGGGCCACGAGCAGGTGTTGCTCTAAGTTTGTGTTGAATGCATTGCAAAATCCATAAAATTCTATTGGTTTTCTAAACAAATTACACTATTAAATATTGTAATGGGCTGAGCTCCCGCGTTGTGTTTTGCATATTGATTTGCAAAACAAATATTGTGCAAATTGGGAGGTCGTGCATTTTTTCAGTCCAGGTGATCCAACGTGGATCTTGTTAATCTTTAATTAATAAAGAGTCATGTCAAATTGGGAGAATTTGCTGAGATTGATTGGTGTAGCCTATTAGAGATCAATAGATTTGGCTTTAGTTATAGCAGAACTGGATCATTATTGATTTTAAATCTTGATATAATGACATGTTTGTTTCTTTTGTTAATAGAAGGGTCACTCTTTGAGAGATTCTAGACCTTGATTTGACGATATGTTTGGGTCTTATGTGAAAAGATGGTACCATTTTGAGAATAACATCTTGAGCGAGGTTATGACATGTGACAACTAGCCACGCAAAACCTTGAGAATTAGGAATAAGTGGAGGTTATTCAGGACAAAAAGTCTGTTAGAAATAGCGAGGACAACAAACAACGTCGTGATTATGATAAAATAAAGAAAACTCCACCCAATAATCAAGAACAAGCTAAAGGAGTAGCACGTTGTGTCTATCATTTGTGATTAAACAAGTATGAAGTAGTTAGCATACACTCTAATTGTCTTAGGTTAAGACTTTTCGTGATTTAGTACGGATTTTTATAAAAAAAAAAAATCATGTATGAATTTTGACGAGACCAACTTTTAACTCCAAACTTCTCTTAGAAACTCATAGTGTGTTGTCCTAATCCTTGTATGTTGGGATATATGTTGGGAGGTTCTCTCGGTCACTGGCCGCTCCCTTGGGAATTCAGTCTCAGTTAGAATGTTCGGGTTAATAAAACACCCTTAAATAATATACCCCCGAACGTTCTCTCCTGTGATGGTCGCCTTGGCCCATGTGTACCCGCGGGATAAGATAATATAAACACTATTTAGAACAATTAGGTACCACAGTGAGTGGAGTTATTAAAGAGACATTTGCATATTCTTTCAGCATGTTTTATATTCTGAATTCGTAATGAACTGAAATCCTGAAATGTGCATATACGAGATGATTGAACTATTATATGAAAGTTAAACATGTTATTGTTGTTGCATAACATACCTCACTTGCTTATTAATGTTGCATACTATGTTTTACCTGCCCAGTTATTGTTGTTGTATAACTGCTCACATGCTCAGGTATATGATTGTTGATTTATGTTGCATAATCTGCTTACTTGTTTAGATATGTTGAAAATCACATTTGACACTTACATCACATGTTAGATTCATGATATACTTACATTAAGAGTTACACTTTTCCTACTTAGACGTGGTAGTGTAATTCCAATCAATTTACTATTTTTCAGGTAAAGAATATGGTTTATGAGCGGCTGCGGGATGAGGCATCGTATCGAGATTTTTGGATTTATTGTTTCAGGGATAGTTTGAGTTCCTTTTATGTTTTTAAAACTCTAATGTCATTATTCATTGATAGTGAAATGAAATAAACGTTTTAGCTTTCTCTCCACTGTAATGTTCCAGAATATTTAACCCCATAATATTACTTGTTTCCGCTATTATAAAAAATATATATATTTCTCTTAAATTTGGGTTAAAATTTTGGGGCGTTACAGACAGTCATGTGCATTCTTCAAAGACATGCATAAGATAAAATATGACGTGTTCAAATTTGTTATTCATGTACATTTTATTTTGATGTATGGATGTGCATGTGAGAGCATGTTGAATGATTGCATAAGTGGCATGCTCATTGTGGGTTTTGCATAAAATGTATCATTGGTCTAATGTGGACCATTGTAGGCCTTGTGGGCCACGAGCAGGTGTTGCTCTAAGTTTGTGTTGAATGCATTGCAAAATCCATAAAATTCTATTGGTTTTCTAAACAAATTACACTATTAAATATTGTAATGGGCTGAGCTCCCGCGTTGTGTTTTGCATATTGATTTGCAAAACAAATATTGTGCAAAGGACATGTCTTTTGATAAAAAGGATAAAATAAACAAAACAGTGTAATTAATGTTTCTTTCTGGATATCCCTTACATAGTGTGGGAATCCTGGACTTTAGTTTTGGAGAACCGTGAGGATACTAAAACTTCGTGTGAAATTGTGCCCCTGAACCCAATTAGGTGGTTCACCTCCCGACTATGGTTTTAGAAAGATTCTGTCACTTTGCTTGGGGGTGGTGTGTAGATACAGTTGTTGTTATTGGTATACTAAGAAAGTGGCATTAATAGATGTTGATTTTCCTAGTGTCCTGACATTAGATGTTGATTTCTAATATTCCGATGAATGGTGTTGATTCCTGATATCGATCGAGGGCTAATTGTGATACCAAGTAATAAAATACAAATTGTGTGTCAAGCTACAACTAGGAACCTAACTTAAACTCGAAAATTGTTGTGGTTGTTTTTTAGTATCCGCGGGTTTTAATGAAAAGTGAAACTAAAATTGTGCGCATATAATAGGGACATGCATACAAAAGAAAAGTCTGATAATAACTTAATAAGTTATTGTTGTATGTGCATTGATTCCATGCATATTTATTGTTCTGCATTAGATCATGCATCTTTATGGTTTTCCTACTTGTGATATATTTTTGTTGCATGATTCATGTTCTTAAAATGCATGAATGGTTATTTGGAGTATGAGATAGTTGTTATATGTCCTCTAAAAATGTTGCATGAATTTAATTTATGATCTTCTTACTTATTTGATTCATTAGAGGGATTCATAGGCAGGATCTATGATTCTGACACTTTTCACAGCCTCTAATGCCCAGTGATAAAACAGGTTGTTACTGCGAGCTACGAGGACCATGGGACTACATGACATTCTACTTTGGAACAGAGTGGCTCTATATTTTGTTTTACTTGTCTTTCCTTTGCTTATTGTCCTTAAACTGTACTGATTGATATGAATAGTTATTTTGGTTTGGATAATGGTGGTGTAAGCTCCCTTGTGGTTGTGAATGTGTTATCACTGTAAGACTCTAGGGTCTCTGAGTTTGTTTCTGTAATTGTTTTAAAAAAAATCACTTTTCCACGGGTATGAGTTGGGGTCGTTACATTTCGTGTCATTTCATGACAATAGATATTGGGCTCAGTGGAGCAAAAAATAGATATGAACCTATCCAAGTTTCAAGAAGCTCTTGAGGCCTGAGATTATCTAAAGAAAGTTTACAAGCAAGAAAATTGGGCAAAGCACTATCAACTAACGTAAGAAGTCGGATCTATGAGGCAAGGGAACAAATCTATCGAAGAGTTTTACTCATAGATGCAACATGTGTGGGATGCTATGGCCTTATGGAAAGGTACATGAAGTGTGACAAGTGCGCAAAATGTGATAAGTGCAGTGGATGCCAAGCCAATGTGAATATATTTGACCAACATTAGAGAGGCCAACAGGCTAATTGAGTTCCACATGGCTTAGTGCCCAAAGTTTGATGGAGTTAGGAGTGCCATGCTCCATAAGCCATTATTACCCTAAGTTGCTAAGGCTCTAGCAAAATTAATTGTAGAAGAGACTAAGTTGAAGTCTCTCGGTCTATAGTTTGTGGAAGAGACCATAGTTGGCAAACCCATGACTCGGGCTCGTATTGCCCAACCCTCGACTCGCGGGTCGACTCGATAACTCAAATGAGTTAGGACCTAATTTTTTTGTGTTTTTTTTAAATAATATGGACAAGTTAGCATTTGCTTGCCTCTCGTAGAGAGAGAGAGCATCGGCTCGCCTCTCAGAGGAGAGCCTTTTAGAGGCTCAGAGAGAGAGAGAGAGAGCATTTGGTTGCCGGAGGCACGACGAACGGTGGTTGCCGGAGGCGCGGTGGATGATGGTTGCCAGAGGCGCGGCGGACGATGGCTGCTGGAGGTGCAACAGACAGTGGCTATCGGTGGAGCGGCGAACAGTGGTTGTCGTTGGTCTCCCTAGGATTGGAGTTGCAGAAGGGGCGAGAGAGAACGAGAAGGGTCGACAGACCCTTCTCGAAAAAAAAAACTTTTAAAGTGGTGAACTAGTTCGTATTGAAATGAATCAGTTCAAAATTCTCGACTTGGTGAATTTGTATTGATTCACTGAGTCATGTATCAGTCCTGAATCGGTTGACCCAAGTCAGTCGAGTCAGGCGATTCCTAGCTGATCCACGCCCAAACCTAGCTAAAAAAAGTTTGGGATGGATCGGTAGCCCAATTACTAGGCGATCCCCAAGTCGGATTGTCGGGTTTGCCAACTATGGAAGAGACAATGCTTGTTGCCGCAACTAGATAGACTGGAAGTAAAGGGAGGTAGAGGAGGTGGTAGGTTTGGAAATAGAGGAGACACGAGTTCTTCGCAATGTTATTACTGCAAGAGATTTGGACATATGAAGAACTCATGTCCTATGTTGAAGAAGAAGAAGGGAACCGCGTATGAAAAACCTGGTAAAAAAAAATTTGGATCCAGGCCAAATCTAACCCGGGTGATAAGTTGGTTGCGTGCTTATAAAAGCACGCAGCGGCAAAGGGGGGAGGTTTCTCGAAACCTCCTTCCCCTCTGCTCTTCCCTTCTCTCTCTCTCCGACCTCATTCGTCAGCACCCACCTGAGCAACCCCCCCCAGACTCGTTGTCGGTTGCGCCTCGCCAACCTTTGTCGCCCCGTCCCGAGGGCTCGCCGATGGCCCCTCGGCCGACACCCTCCGTTCCCGACCTCATCGGCCACCTCCTCTCCTTCCCTCATCACCTTCCTTGCAGACGCCGACAACCCACGGTCGGGCTCCCTTGTTGGCGGACGTCCCCCTTCCTCGGCCACCCGATGTCAGCAGCCATCGGTCGACGCCACCACCACTACTCTCCTCCCTCTCTGCGACGCATCCCTGTCACCGCCTTTCTCCCTTGTGCCTCTTTGGTTCGTCAGAGGACCCCCCGACGTGGAGCTCCCTCTACTCGTCGGAACCACGTACTGGCTGCCTCCTCGCCTTCCTTTTGAGCTCTCGTCAGCGACCCTTGCTGGGTAACCCGCGACGTCGACGGTCTTCTGAGGTATCTCCCTCTCTCCTCTCGCGTTGTTTTCTCGTTGGAGACGCCGACCTCCTGCCTCCCTTTTCCTCCTTTTTCCCTGTTTGTTGTCAGTGGACCAGAGCCACCGTCGTGGATGGCTTTGGGTCTACCAGGAGGGTGGTGTTGAGCACCCCTCGTTGTCTTCGCTCTTCTTCGTCTCCCTCGACCCTCTTGTTCTCGGGTCGGTGGACCAGAGCCACCATCGTGGTGGCTCTGGGTCTGCCAGGGAGGAGGGGGGTGCTGAGCACCTCCCCTCAGTCATCTCCCCTTTCCCTTATGACAGGCGGCTGGGCTGCCGCCTGCATCGCCTCCTCTGTTTGGCAAAGGGCTCTCGGGTGGCCCTTGTGCCTTGGTCGGCAGGGTGGCAGGGCCCCCTTTGCCTGCCTCTTGTTCAGGCAGGTCGACTGAGGTCGAGCCCCTGTCACCTCCCTTCCAGTTCTCGGTAGGTTGGCAAGGGTCGAGCCCCTGCCACCTCCCCGAGTTCGGGAACGACGGCAGGGGTCGAGCCCTATCGCCGCCTCCCTCTCTGTTCTCGTTTGGTGGGCAGGGGTCGAGCCCCTGCCACCTCCTTGTGTTCGGATGGGTCCGCAGGGGCCAGCCCCTGTCGTCTCCCTGTGTTTTGGTTAGCGAGGAGTGGTTGAGCCCTCCCTGCTCCCCTCTTTCCTCTCTCTGCTTTTGTCGGGCAGACAGGAGCCCGACCCCTGTCTCTGCTCATCTGGCATGGGAAGTCTATGCTCCCTGCCTCTTTGCTTTTCAGCTGGCAGGGGCAAAGCCCCCTTCCTCTCCCCTGGCATCAGGCAGGGGCTTCGCCCCCTGCCTGTTCGCATAATCGCCAGGCAGGGGACAAGTCCCTGCCTCCTTGCATGCTCAATAGACAAGGGCGAAGTCTCCTGCCTCCCCTTCATTGTTGACAGGCACCGGCTTTGCCTTTGCCTCTCTTCGACTTTGTCAGGCAGGGACGCAACCCTGCCTGCCCTCGCTTTCTGAGGGCAAGGGTGCAACCCCCTACCTCCTCGTAGTTTGTTGACAGCAGGTCAGCAGGGGCTCACAGCCACTGCCACTGCTTCTTGCGCTTATAGCAGGTGCGGAGGGGGATGATGCCCCTGCCTCTGCTTCCTTCACGTCAAGACTGTGACAGTGCTCCTGACCTTCTATTTTTTATATTAGCTTGCTAAGATTGTCGCTTTTGCAGCTCGTACGACGAATCTCGCTCGCGCTCTATGACCCGAGTCGTCAATCGTTTACACCCACAGGCGCCAGTAAGCTTGCAACTCCCCAAGGTAGGGAAAGATTGCACGGAGGACTTGGATAATTGAATTGAGTTCAATTAACTAAAAAGGGCAATTAAATAAATATATATGCATATATATATATATATATATATATATATATATATATATATTTATACGAGTACGCATTTAACTCAAGGACGCAATTTCGTAGATCCTTGTCCTTTACTTTGTGTCATGTCTTTCCTTTGTCGTCGCGCTTTGCGCCCAAGCTCTTGCTTTTGCAAGTATTTCGTTACTGCCTTGCCATTGCAGATGACGCTCAGGTTTTCGCTCATTGCACCTGCTGTAAAGGCATCCTCGTGGAGAATGCAACGGGCATTTACTGCTCTCCCTCTTGCGACAAGAGTTGAGTCGAGAGCTTAACGATACATCATCGTCTAAGGAGAGGGATCCCTAGCAAAGATCCTAGCTTTTCGAGTGAGCAGTCCTGCAAAGTAGACTTGAGATTTTAGGGAGCTGCGGAAAAGCATCAAAGACTGCCCAAATCGAAGTATTTGGAAGAATGTGTTTTGGCTGGTTTTGTTCGTCTATTCGGCATATCTCGGGTAACCACGAATTGGGGCTTGAGCAAACTTCTTAGCGGGAGTTCTGTTGAGAAACCTGTATCCCGTTCATCGAGGCCAGTATCGAGTCATACGAGGCATATAGATACCACGATAGCGGATAAGATTCGAGAAAATCACATGCTAGATGTTGGCACAAACTGTTGGCGGTTTCAAAAGATAAAGAATGTCAAAAGTAAAGTTTGAGAAACATTACATCTTTGTGAAACACTTTTGTTGAAGCTCCTATTGAGGAGTTATACCCCTTTCATCCTAGAGTACTTGTAGTCGTGCATTAAACGCTAGTACTGCGATGATCGGATGAGACAGTCGTGCAACCTCGAACAGTGCTAAATGCACAATGTTGTAAACACATAAAAACAGGATCGCCTTCACAGGTAAGATGCTCATTTGGTTAAAAGACCAGAGCATATAGAATGAGTCGTCAGTTAATTTACTTAATTTACCCCTGACGCACTCATTCGCTTCTTATAGTCTGTCAAGGGAGAGGACAGAGCGATACAAAACTCCAATGGACAGGTTGTTAACAACCACCCCACGGGCAAAGATCCAGCCTCCCTAGTCATTAGAGTTAGGGGAAAAGACTACCAGACATTATCCTAGGTGGTAGATCCCATGGACTTCTGCAAAAGTTGGATGCATCCTTTGTTCAGTACCTGCCTTTGGGGAATCCTCTCTCGGCTAAAGCCGTCCCCTTAGGAGCGGACTCAACTAGCTATTCGGACTATTGAAAATATATAGAATAACAGACGCCCGAACTAGTCTCAGTTGTTTCTATGATTTGTCTGCACGTACTCGGAGGCCAGTAATATCGAAACATAAGTCTGGTCACATTGGTTAATGGGTCATAAGACTTTTGTGTGCTTTGGGTACGTATTTTTTGTCAAGTAAAAGCTTATCGATGAAATTACGTATGACTTTGTGTGTCCCCGAGATTCTTATGATTATGATGTTTATGTTAGCATATAGGTGGATGACATGTCACACAGACAAATGATTAGTTTAGACTATTTAGGTAAAAAATACATCACGCCTACATAGTTTTATTGCAGAGAATTGTGTTATGACTGTTTAAGTGAATATAGCATACATGTATAACATGATTGATAAGTATCTTGAGTTTGATTGAAATGACTTGAAGATATGTGTGTGAGTTATACGCTAGAAAGGTCGAATGCGATGTGCTTTGAGATAAGAATTGTGAATGCATATGATGATGCAATGATCTGAATTGTCTTACATGCATATATAATTTGAATCCTGTGAATTTATTGACCTATGTAGGAATTACATATGTTGATGTTTAGTTGATTCATATTATGTAATCTGCGTATTCTCATATGTTGTTTACGCATGCTTTAAGGTCCTATTTGAGGAATGCAATGTTCCTTGTGGCAATAATACGATGTGTAATATAATATGCTTTTGTGTAATGTGATTGAAATGCCACATGATAAGAAATGTTGAAAGCATACGATAAATGGTCATAGTTCATGAAACCTTGTTGGAAGAACGTGTGATCTTGTGTTTTGTTTTACCATATGAAGTGATACGATGCATATTGCTGGTATGCATGTTTGTGCCCATATTGGTGGTTACTAACCCCAAGAGCGGTCAATTATTCAGAGCAGTCGATTGTATTGATGCATGTATCACTGGGTATGGTATCTGTTCAGGACTTGATCTCTAAAGGATTATCTGCGAGGGCATGTATGATCAAGACTATGTGACCTGGTTAGGTTAGTAGATTCTCTGTGAGGATGTACACTGTCCACGAGCGGGTAGCCGCAAAGACGGTGAACTCCTGTGAAAAAGTGTATGGCCAAAGGCCAGGTATACCATCTAGGGCGGTAATTCCTTGTGAGGTTGTACATTTCCCAAACCAGGTGATCTGGCATTGATCTTGTTAATTATAATAGTGGTTATCGACCCTAAGAGCGATCATTTGTATTGATGCGTGTATCGCAATGATTTTCATTGAATTTGGCATTTGTCGAACTATGTCACATGGGTGCGGGTGCGGGTGCAGGTGCGGGTGCGGGTGCAGGGATTCGGCACTTCCAAAAAACCTGGGTGCTGGGGTGTGGCAGGGGCAAAAATGTAAAATATATATATATATAGTCTATATGTAAGAATGTATGGTAGCTGTTAAGGTCCATGACATTTATGCCCAACTTACTTTTTACCATTTTTTTATCTTATATGGTTGTCCCTAAAGATGAAAGTGATGAGTTGTGGAGCCTGATTCATTGTTTTTGCCCTTGCAGGAAGGGGGGTCCGGGGGCTCCCCCCGACGCGGGTCCCGGACCCTGGGTTGGGTTGACCAAAATGACCCTGGGTGCGGTCAACGCACCCAGTGCCGCACCCGCACCCGCGTCGAGTCGCGTCGACGCGGGTGCGGCACCCTGCTAGCCGAATCCCTGTGACATAGTTGTCGAGGATCGGGTTCCCAAAGGATTCTCTGTGAAGGTATGTATGATCAAGATCTGGTAATCTGGCTAGAGCGGTAGAATCTTTGTGAGGAGGTACATTGTCCAAGAGCGGGTAGCCGCAAAGACGGTGAACTCATGTGAGAAAGTGTGTTGTCCAAGACCAGGTATACCATTTAGGGCGGTAATTCCTTATGAGGTCGTACATTTCCCGGACCAAGCGATCCGACGTAGATCTTGTGAATTTTGATTACCATAAAAAGTTATGGTGAGTTGTGATGATCTTCTGAGATTTATCGAAATAGTCAGTTATGAATCTATAGGTTTGGCTTTCTGTTTTAGCATGATTATATGCTGGACTCATATGTGAGATTCAGATCTTTAGCGATTTTATATCATGATCATGTTTTGGACTTTCTATAGAATGGTGGGCTTTTTCAGAGAACGTATGACGCCTTAAGTGAGTCGTGACAGGTGACAGTTGACCGTGTAAGGCCTTGAGAGATAGGAATAAATTAAGGTTGTTTAGGACAAAGAGTTTGTTAGAAATAGTGAGAGCGACAAACGATGTCTTGATAATGATTAAATGTAGAGACCTCGTTCAAGGAACGAGAACAAGCTAGTTGTATGGTAGTTCACAGCTTACGATCAAATGAATCGTTATACTACATTTTGACAGTTGCACTGCTTACTTGCTTTGAATGTTGATCTGCTTTAAACTGCTTAGCATGCTGAATTAAATGCTTTTAATTCAGTTTTTTGTAGTCTCTCTTGTGCACCTACTAGTTTTTCGTGAAACTAACCCATTCTATGGGTACAGGTGATGATTAGATACATCACGAGCGATTGTGCGATGGCTTCAAGATTTCCTTTTTCTTGCTCTTAGCTCGCGTCCTGGACATTTTTGGTTTTGTAACGGATTTTCCTTGAGATATCCGAATTTTGTACTATTTGGGAACTTCTTAAATAAAAGTGGCTTTTCCAAGTAACATGTATTGTGAGTTTTGGTTCTTTTAGCTAACGTGCCCAAAGTTGTCAGCTTACATTTCTGAATTTAACAAAAGAATAGTCTTCCGCTGATTTCATAAACAAACTCTGAAGGAAAGAGATTTTTTCTAGTCTCTTGCTTGTTTCTGAAAGGTTCGCAAGTTTAAAATTTTAGGGCGTTACAACGTATGCAACATTAGTGGAAGGAGAGGGCTTTAAGCCTAAGGAGGCTTAGTCTGAGGATGGTTTTGGTGATGTTCTCCTCGGAGTACCTTGGAGTGTGTAGGATCCTTGAGCAAATGCAAAGACAAATGTAGCAGCAAATTCACCAGCTACAACACTTGACTCAGTCTGCTGCCGCTTCTTCTGCTATTGTCCATTCTTCCTCCTCTGGTACTGCTTTTACAAGTATCTCTGATTATTCTCATGGTCGGTTAATAGACTCAAGAGCATCTTGTCACGTGACTAATAGCACATGAGTGTATTATAACCAATTGTTATACCTGCAGGGGAGTTTTTCGCACTGCAGATGGGTCTTCCATGTATGTTTCTAAAATCAATTCTATCACTTTTGGTTCTTTCCTTGAAAGTAAATTGGATCTTTCTTAAGTATATCATGTTCTCTCTCTTACTATGAATTTGATTTTTGTAGGTCAAATTACCAAATTCAATTATAATGTTATATTTTCTCCTGATTGTGTTGTGCAAAATCAATTGTCAAGGAGAAAAATTGGGATTGGCCATAGATGAGGGGACCTGCACTACTTAGACTAGTTGGACATGGGAGATCTGAGAGGAGCAAGCAAAAGCTAGTCTAGCAGCAGCAATCATGGATGCATATGTGCTGTGGCATCAAAGATTGGGGTATATTTCAAGTTAGAGATTACAATATTTAGTATCTTTGGGTTGCCTTGATAAGGCTAAGATAGTTGTGTCGAGTCATGTTCAAAGTTATGAGAGTTGTAGATTGGCAAAAAGTCATGTTTTGCCATTTGGGTCTAGAGATAGGGAGTATGATAGTCCTTTCGATCTTATACATTCAGATGTGTGGAGTCCATCTAAAGTTCTGTCCAAGGGTGGCTCTGCCTGTTTTGTTACTTTTATTGATGATTGTACAAGATAAGCTTGGTTATACTTTATGAAAAATAGAAGTTTGTTGAAATCTTCAAGAGATTCTATGCTATGGTTGAAACTCAATTTGCTACCAAAATCAAGATTCTTCGTTTTGACTCTAGAGGTGAATATGTTAGTCACATGTTTGAACGTAGACCACTAGAGTGTTGCTCTTTGTGGGATGTGTACCTAGCGACTATTAGACGGATGCAGTTTCTATGGCTATATATTAGATTAATCAGATGCCATTCAGTGTTCTCAAAGGTATATCTCCTTTTTAAAAATTGTATGGTGTTGCACCAAATTACAAAATGATGAAAGTATTTAGGTGTAGATGTTTTGTGCTTTTACTTAATAGATATAGAGATAAGCTCTCTCCTAGAGTTGTGAAATGTTTCTTGGGTTTCTCAAATGGACAAAAAGAATACAAATGTTATGATCCAATAGAAACAAAAGTTTGGGTCTCTAGGAATGTTGTTTTTCATGAGGACACAGCCTACTTTGGACAGTCTACGGATGAGGAAAGAAATAAGATTGATCTCACTTTTTGGTATCGTTTGCTGAACAAAGTGGAATTGATAAGAATGTTGAGGTTCAGGGGGAGCAAGTGAATATCAGAGAGAATAGGTTTTGACAAACCTATTCTAGAAGAAATGAATACATTGTTGAGATTCCATTTTTGAACCAATTTGAATTGGAAAAAGAGGAGAATCTAGAGGCCAATTTCGATCCCCTCCATTATTCAGCTGAACTTGAAAACACAAGTGTGGAGTCTTCCACTTTGCTATCACCTTTTCCTTCACCCTCCCCTTTGTAGATATGTCGGAGTACTAGAGTTCCTATTCCTCTTATGAGTCTTTCTCTCCCAGACATCGTGTATTTTTATCTTTAATCCATTCTTATGTTGAGCTCAGTTCTTATGCAGAGGCTGCTCTTAAAGAGGGGTAGCAGTAGGCTATGGCAGAAGAGTTGAATGTGCTTGACAGAATGCATGCTTAGGATTTGGTAAAGCCTTGGGATGAACGTAATAGGCTGGAAGTGGTTTTATAAGATGAAGACCAAAGTTGATGGATCAATTGAGCAATACAAGGAAAGATTGGTGGCGAAGGGTTATAGTCAATAGTTTGGAATCGACTTTGCTGACACGTTTGCACCTGTGGCTCATATGACAACCATAAGGCTTTTACTAAATGGAGACTTAGAGGAAGCTACGACAATTGAATGGTTGTTTTTAGGCAATGAAAGCTACGGCAATTGGATGAGAATAATGCATTCTTAAATGGAGACTTAGAGGAAGTTTATATGGAGTTACCTCTAGGCTATTCATATCCTCAAGGTAAAGTGTGCAGGCTAAGGAGAGTCTAACGCCCCAAAATCCCGAACTTGTATCTTTTTAGAAAAAATTTGAAAGCTTTGTAATCAATCGTTTTTCAGAGTTTAAAATGGCACTTAAGCAGAAAATGATGTTTGAAATAACAAGTCAACGAACCTTGGGCACATTACAGGCGAACCTTCCTTTACACAATAGATTTGTATCTCCATATAAGCACTGAAACCACATAGATTTAAAACAAGGTTTTTGATAATTTATAGTTTATATAAAAATAATAATTTTCAAAGGAAACCCTTATGCAAAATTACAAAACATGCTTAGGAACGAAACATCAGAGAAAGAGTGGGATCTTGATATTAGCACGTCATCGCGACATCGCCTGTCGTACTGACCTAATCATCACTTGTACCCCATAAAATGAGTCAGACTTATAAAAATCTGGTAGGTGCATAGATATCAAAATTCAGAACAAGACTAACATATGCGTTGTTCCTTTCGTGATATGCAGTTCAGAATAACTAAAATGAGCATGATAATCTTGTTTTGATATTAACTGTCCTGAGGGTACGCTCAGGAGAAACGTAGAAACAACTGAGACTGCTCGGGGGTTTGTTATTCTATGTATTTTGATACCCGAACAACTAGTTAAGACCGCTCCTAAGAGAACGGCCAGTGACCGAGAGAGAATTCCACAGAGGCATGCATGGCAAGAGATGCATCCAACTTCTGCAAAAGTCTATGATATCTACTACCTAGGATAATTTTTGGTAGCCCGTCCCCTAACTCCGATGATCGAGGATACCGAGTCAATTGCTACTCGAGGAGCGTAGTTGTTAACAACTTGTCCATCAGAGTTTTTGTATCATCTCATTATCTCCCTTGACGGAACCAAAAAGATGAATGGGTATGTTAGTTTCTATTTTTAACTGACGACCCATTTTACACGCTCTGGTCTTTCAAACCAAATCGAGCATCTTGCATGTGAAGGCGAATCATCACCATTTATGTGATTTTCTTTTAATCATCGCGCAATTTTACGCTACGAGGTTACCATAAACCTCTCATCCAATCATTGTAGTACTAACATGTCGTGCATGTCTGATAGTACCACTACAATAAAAGGGATATCGGTTTCTCATAAAGAAACCCCAACATCATTTAGAAAACCTTTTAAAAATAGAGACTTAGCGAGTATGCACAAATCTGCGTCTTTAAATGTACGCATAATCTGAAGTAGGCATGAGTACGCGTACTTTATAAAGTCATATATATATATATATAATACATATATAGTAAAGCGTAAACCTGTGCACACTGCAGCGTGGAGGCAAAGTAAATGACATAAAGCAAGGCCTGATATGCGAAACAACACATCGAGCTAAATAAATTGCGTAAGCAACACACGATGTACGAAACCGTACATCGACTAAATAAAGTGTGTAAGCAATGCACGATGTACGAAAGCGTATATCGGCTAAATAAATTATGTAAGCAATACACGATGTACGAAACCGTACATCGACTAAATAAATTACGTAAGCAGTAGCCTGTGCACATAACAACGTGGCGGCAAAGTAAATGACACATTTTAAATGGACAAGAATATGCAAAACTGCATCCTTGAGTTTTATATATATATATATATATATTAGAAGTATTTTGTCATTTATCCTCATATGCAAGTTTCTCCTACCTCAGAGATGGTCGGACTCCTTGATGATTTTAAGCGTAGGTTTTTAAGGACTCATGCCATGGTAAGTGTGTCGTGTCCGTTGTACCGGCGTTATCGTGACGATGACTGCATCGCAGGGGTCAAACCCGAACCCAGTTCGAGCCGACCAGACCGAGCCAGGCTCGATACAAGAGGCAGGGGGTAAAGCTCGACTGAGCCAGGCTCAGTTTGCTAGCTAAGCCAGCTCGGTCTAAAAGTGAAGACCGAGCTAAGCTCGATTCTAGCCGAGCTTAGCTCAGCTGGCAACGCAACCAATGGGAGGTGGTGGGCTCGGTGGTCAGGTCGAGCCCGGCCTAGTCCCCATCTTGCGACAGGAAGGGGGGTTGATAGGGGCTACAAGGGAGTCGACACTCCCTGACGATTGTCTTAAAAAAGTAGCAGCAACCTACGACAGCTGCTAAAAAAGGAGAACGACGAGGGTGTTGTAGGGGCTGGCCCTGTCGAGGCTCAATTCGACTGAGAGGGGAGCACAAAGGGGTGAAGCAGGGGAGTCGACAACCCTTGTCGGTTGTCCCGATAAGGTAGCAGCAGCAACCTACGACTGTTGTTGAGAAAGAAAAAAGGGAGGGAAAGGTGCTCGGCACCCTCCCTTTAGGCGAGCCAGAGCCACCCTCGTAGGTGGCTCTGGCCCGCTTGTCGTAAAAGTGGAAGAGAAGGGGAGGGAAAAGCGAGGGAGCAACAGTCGTTTGGATGTTGCTGCCTTCGAGGAAACAGAGGAAGAGGGGCGCAGGGACACCCGAGTGGTGCCACTACTTCTGGCAGAGCAGCGGAACCAGGCGATGCTGCCACCATCAAGAGAGAAAGAGAAATAGGGGAAGGAGGGCGCCGCCCTCATGCCGACAACAGAGACGAGAGAAAGAGGGGCGGGAACAAAAATGAGAAAGGACAGGAGGGTGGCGCCCTCCTGCCGGCAACAGAAAGATGGGAGAAAGGCAAGAGACTGCGTACCTAGGGGGGAGGGGGACGAGATATAAAACCTATAAATTTTTTATATTATTAATAAATAAATAATTCATCTTTATCTTCGAGTTAGAAATGTGTTTCTATCGTTTAAATCTCATTTATTGGCGTTTAAATGCTTAATTACTCATTTCTGACTAACAAGGATAAAATTGATATTTTTAAAACTATTTCAGATATTTAACAATCAATTATATTACTTTTGATCAAAAACGTGTTTTTAAGAGTTTTATAAAATATTGGTGTGATATCATTGAATTTTGGAATTTACTAGATGAATTTAGTAAGTTAAAAATATTATTTTTTACAAAGGGGCATTTTAGTCATTTTAATCAAAAGTACTATTTAAAATATTTAATCTATGTTTTGCAGTAACCAAATTTGGTGAGATAGAGATGTTGGTGTATGTAGTGTTTTTTGTTCAACAGTTAATATTTATTGGTGGTTCACCCTATCTTTCTGGATTTTTTGGGATTTCATATTTTTAGAACTTTTGGCATTTTCGACCACGCACCAAGTGTTCGGTGCATCGTTGCTTGAGCGGTTTTTGCGAATTTCAAAACCCCTCAGTCTTTTGGGTTTTGATTTGTTGTTCTTCACATTATTAAAGTAAGTTTTTTTAACTGAACTTATAGAGAGCATCTTTAGGCACTAATTGCGTAAGCATGATGTTGTGCTAAATACTTTACTAAATTGCAAATACAAGTTATGTGCACATACCGCACGTAGTTGTGGATATCTAGGGGTGCTATGGTTGCCTGCATGTTTAACTTATTTGAGTGTAGGATATACTAAAAATGTGATACGCTAAATATCAAAACACCTATAAGCCAATGTGCAATGAATGCAATGCAATGAGAAATGCAAATCGGGTAAATGTCCGTGGTAAGTACGTGGTGCAAATGTATCACCCAATAAATTTATTTTTATTGTATGCAACATTTTTTTTCTCTCACACACCACTTAGTTGTGGATATCTAGGATTGTTGTGATTGTAGTTCGAAGATCATGTTGAACATGATTTGAATGTATGGGAATAGAAGTGATTTTCTTGTCGTAGTTCGGAGATCATGCTCGTTATGATTTTAGATAGCAGAATACAGAGTGTTCTTTTTGCAGGTACATGTTCGAGCATGCATTTGTGTGAATGAATGTTGTATAAATTGCATGATCATATTGAATGCTAGTGTGAAATAATAATTGTGTAATCATGCATGAAAGCCTGAGCAATAGAATCATGTTCATGATAGGATTATGCAAATACCGTTATGCATGGACTGATATGTCCCGTGCTTTCATGAACAAATCATGATTTGTGTGAATGATATTAATATATGTATATATATACTGTGTTAGACACATTATGCATGAAATGCTTGCTTTGCATATTGATTCATATGGTGAAACAATGCATATATAACTTGAATCCTGTGTGCATAACTCGAACAAAGTAGGAGTTACATATGTTGAGGTTTAGTTGCTTCGTATTATGAAATGTGTATGTTCATGTATGCATGCATAGAACACATGTATTGTTTACGTATGCTTCGAGGTTCAATTTACGAAATGCAATGTTTCTTGTGATGATAATATGATGAGTAGGATAATATGCTTCTGTATTATATGATTTAAATGTCACGTGATATGAAATTATGAATGCATACGATAAATGTTTAAGTTCAATAGTGAACTATGGTTCATGGAACCTTATTGGTTAAATGTGTAATTTCATAATTTAAGTGTTATATGAAGTAATGTATGATATAATACATATTGATTGTATACGTGCTTATGCCTGTGTTGGTGGCTATCAACCCTGAGAGTGGTCAATTGTATTGATGCATGTATCATAATAGTTTTCACTGGATATGGTACTCGTTGAAGAATTGTTCCCAAAGGATTCTCTATTAGGGTGTGCATGACCAGATCAGGTAATCCGGTTAGAGCGGTAAGTCTCTGTGAGGAAATGCATTGTCCAAGAGCGGGTAGCCCGTGAAAACGATATATTCATGTGAGGAAGTGCATTGTCCAAGACCAGGCAGACCATTCGTCTAGGCGGTAACTCCTTGTGAGGTTATACATTTCCCAGACCAGGCGATCCGACGTGGATCTTGTGAATATTTATATAATTAAATAAAATGTTATGATGAATTATGATAATCTTCTGAGTTAATTGAGATAGCCAATTATGAATCTATAGATTTGGTTTTTCTATTGTAGCATGATTATATACTGAACTCAGATGTGAGAATCAGATCCTTATTTATTTTAGATCTTGATATGAAGTTATGATTGTGACGCTTATATTAGCGTATAGGTGAATGACACATGACGCCTACAAATGACTAGTTTTGACTTATTAGGTGAATGATACATCACGCCTAAATAGTTTTATTACAAATGATTACATTATGATTGTTTGAGTGAATATATCACACCTATGTATCATGATTGATGTGTATCATGAATATCTAACTAATTTACTTAGAAGGTATGTGTGTGTGTTTCACGCTAGAATGGTGAAATGTGATTTGAATTATTATTTGTACGAATTATGAATGCATATGAAAATGATGCAATCTAAATGTCTTAGATGCATATAGATTATGTTTTATTATGTGAGTTAAGGTTGAATAGAATATTAAGTAATGAAATGCTTTATGTTTGAATACTTGAAATGAATGACTTATAGGACGTTGTTCGCTCACTTGACGATTGATGAATAATATATCATGTCTTTACCTTTAAATGCTTGATATGTTTTCTTTAAGTTTGAGTTTGGATTGCTTTACCAAACTTTAGCGAGTCTGACCCCATGTTATGGGGGACAATGTAGGTAAAGTATGAGTATGGTTGAGTTGCATCCTCGAGGGTCCACTCTTACCTTGCGATCTTAGTAGACATGATCTCTTCATTTTAAGTATTTGATCATGTAGAGACCAAACTATTTTTTTATACTCTGATTTGAAATAAAATTAAAATTCTTTATATTTCATTCTTATATTGTACGTGGTTTGAAATATGTATATCCCGTACATTTTTATTTGATTGTAATCTTTAGTGTAACCCCACCCAAAGTCTTAATCGTTTTTTAAAATCGCTTTTGTATTATAAGATCTGATTTACTTATACTTATAAAAAAAATTGGTCTCAAAATTTTAATATTTGAACAATAATTAAGGTTAAAATTTTGGGTGTGTTACATGAGAGCCTTCGCGTACCGGCGAGAGGAAGATGGAGAGCTCGGGGAGAGCAGGGAGGCATCAGGGTTAGGGGTTCTCCGATGAGGGTGGGTCGGCGTGAAGAGGACGAGGGGAAGCGTCGAGTTCAGGGTCGGGTTGAGTCAACATGAGGAGGGGCTTCGGCGAGAGTCGGGATGGGGCTCTGGGTTAGCAGAGGATGGGGCTCTGGGTCTCGATGTTTTTTTTAAAGGAAAATCCCCTGTGGGGGGGTTAAATTGGGGGGGGGGGGGGGAGGGGGGGGGTAAAGACCCGGATCCAGGTTGGATCCAATCTTAATCCAAAACTTTTTTTTTTAATTGCATGAGTCTTAAAGAGAGCCTTATATGGCCTTAAACAGGCTCCACATGCATGGTTTGAAAATTTTAGCACTATTGTTAGATCTCTTGGTTTTGAGCAGTTATCATGATTGTTTGTGTCATCATCCTCTTACGGCAAATGCATATTAGTTTTATATGTTGATGATATGATTGTTACATGAGATGAAGTGCATAAGGTGGCAGACACAAAGAAGAGGTTAGCCAATGGTTTTTAGATGAAAAATCTTGGTATTTTGAAGTACTTCCTTGGCTTGGAGATTGCATAATCTAAGAGGATTGCATTCGTCTCAACATAAGTATGCAATTGAGCTTGTTGAGAAGGCTAGACTTGCAGAGGATGCCAAGAAAGTGTCTTCTCCAATGGAAGCTAATGCAAAGTTGAGGGAAACTGATGGAGAAGTTTCGGAAGATCCAGTTGTGTACAACTAGTTGGGAGACTAATTTACTTGACTATGTTCAGGCCAGATATCAAGTATGTTTCACATGTCGTTAGTCAGTTTATGAGCAGTGCATCTTGTTGTTGTTCTTAGGATCATTCACTAGGTGAGAGATTCTATGCATTATGGGATGTTCTTTTCATCATCCTACATGGATCTTAAAGCCTTTTATGATGCAGATTTGGGGGGACTACTCTGATCGTCTCTCCACAACAGGTTTTTTGTATTTTTCTTGGAACCTCTTTGGTTTATTGGAAAAGCAAAAGGCAGCAGAGGGTGGCTCTATCTACTGCAGAAGCTGAATATATAGGAATGATTGCAGAGGTCATTTGGATAAGATGGTTGTTGAGTAAGCTTGGGCTTTCTGTGTGTGAGAAAACTCCCTTGTATTGTGACAATATGAGTGTTATCCACATTGTAAAGAATCCAGAATTTCATGAGAGGAACAAGCACATTGAAATAAATTGTCACTTTACCAGAAAAGCTTATAAAGATGGGTGATATCACTGGAGCATGTGAGCTCAAAGGATCAAATTGCAGACACTTTTACCAAAAGTCTTGGTCCTTTACACTTTCACTCATTTCTTTCTAAACTTGGGTTGATTCTCTTAGCATCATCTCAAGTTTAAGGGAGAGTGTTGAATAGTGTGATATTGTTGTATCATATGTATTACTAGTCTCTTGTGCTACCCCACATGTATGTACATAGCATCATTTATTAAGGGTGTTAAAAATGTAACTCTTATATATATATATATATATAAAGATACATATTCATATATATTAGTATATATATGTATACATATCTCTATATATATATATACTAAAATATATATATATATATATTCTTTTTTATCATAATACCGAAAAGGGTATTTCTGTAATTTTCCATTTTACGCATATTCCACTTAGGAATATGATTGTATTTCCGTTTTTTTATTCTTTTTCTTTTTCTTTTTCTTTTTCTTTTTCTTTTTCTTTTTCTTTTTCTTCTTTATTTTTTCTTTATTTATTTGTGGTTTTCGTGCCACCTTGGGAAAGCTCCCCAAAAAGAGTCATTGGGGGCTCCCAATGACTCCCTTTGGGAGCCCCCAAGGTTGCCCCCCTTGTGGTGTATAAATAGGGGTGTTCCCCCTTGTAAATGCAAGGCGTGAGTGTCTCAAGCTCCTCCTTTTCATTCAATATATTCTTGTTACATGCATTTGTGCATGTTTGCATTATTTTATGCCTTTGTGCTTATTTGTTCAAGTGTGGATTGAGTGCCTTTGTGCACATCTTTTGTGAAGTATAAGTGCTCGTATGTGTATTGTCTCTTCGTAGACATTTTCACATGGTATCAAAGCAAGGTTTGAAAAAGGAAGGACGTGTGGTTGAGTGTCTCGAAAACGTGCCTTCAAGTTTTTTTGTGATTGACGTGGAGACTTATCTTCATCTAATATTTTAGAAGTTTCCTACGACAAGATCTAAAATCTTATTGCGGTACGTGATTTTTTCTCTATTCTCTCGTCTCTAATGGGCGAAAAAGACTCATTTTTTTCTTGGCTTCAAGTTGAATGGCTCAAACTATCATGTTTGGGTCGGAAACATGAAAGCTCACATAAAAGGTAAAGGTCATTGGGGATACGTTCTTGGTTTTATACCGGAACCCGAACCAAAGATTACTTTGATAGAGAAAGGTGAAATTAAAATCCTCGAAGGAGAAGAAAGAAATAGAGCTCTTGAAGAATATTCCAAGAGACATGAAGAATGGGAAATGAAAATTTTCAAAATTTAAGAAAGGACTACAGCAAAATTGTCATTTTTTTGTGAGGAACCCGGGCACATCAAACCTGTTTGCCCAAAATGGAAGAAGTTGCTTGTCATGGCACCACATCTCAAAAGGAAGAAAATGTGACTCCCTCGAATGGAGCTCTTTCTCTACAACAGATCGTGGAAGCGCTTCAACCACTTCTTAAGGGAGTTGTTTCTGAAGCAGCTACATCTACATATTCTTCTCCTGGTAAGACCTCTTGGCTCTTAGATTCGGGTGCCTCTTTTCATATGTCCCCCAACATATGTTCTTTATTTGATTTTTTAAAGAATTCATCACCATCTTTTGTTTCAACTACCGATGGCACTTCTCTTGAAATTAAAGGAACTGGAAATTGTGAAGAAAAAAAAATTATTCCTAAAATTAGATTTATTCCAAAACTAAATTTAAACTTGTTTTCTGTCTCTCAACTCTCAGACCATGGATGTGATATAAAATTATCATCTGATAAATGTTGGATACAGGATTGTCGGTTCGGGAAATTGATTGGGGAAGGCTCTAAAAAAGGAGATCTTTACTATGTGGACTTTCTTCAAATTCCAAAAGATTCTTTTTGTAATGTGTTGCATCACAAAGACATTAATGTATGGCACAAAAGACTTGGCCACCCCAAATGTCACAAAAAAATTGTATCTTTCGTTTGCCAAACACTTATGTAAAGAAAATTTTGTTTGTAATGATTGCACACTTGGAAAAATGATAAGTTGGACATATTATCAAAGATCTATGTTTACTACAAAACCTTTTGAACTTGTTCATTCAGATGTTTGGGGACCAGCACCCATTATTTCAAAACATGTCCCAAAACCCCCCAACAAAATGATTTGGCCGAAAGGAAACATAGGCACATTATTGAGACAACCAGAACCCTGCTCATTTCCCAAAACATCCCTAAAAGATTTTGGGCCGAAGCCACCCTTGCATCTGTCTATCTTATCAACCGTCTTCCATTCAAAAATTTGGATAAAAGAGATCCTGATTATAGTAGGTTAAGGGTTTTTGGGTGCAAATGTTTTATTTTGATAGATAAAAATGATAAACTTTCTCCTAAAGCCATTTCATGTGCCTTCTTTGGGTATTCCGAGACTCAAAAAGGATTTCGGTGCTACGATATCAAGAATGATAAGTTATATGTGTCTAGAAATGTAAGCTTTCTAGAAAATGTTAGTGGGTTTGAAAAATCTGAATGTCATGAAGAAAATATGGATTATTCCTTCTTATTTGATCTTTTGTCAAGAGATGATGACATCAGTGATGAGGAATTCACACCAAGTGAAAATGAAGTAAAAGAGGATGTCAATCCTCCTCAGCCTTTTATCTATCGTGAGGTTGATGATAGATCTTCTAGGGAACCTATTGTATACAGACATAGAGACCAAAACAGTTTTAAAAGTGCTATAGAGATATATAGTGAGCCTAGTGAAACAATCACTTTGGGTGAAAGTTCTCAAAGAACTGAGAGAAATAGGAGACCTCCTTCTAGATTCATATCTTATGACTCCTTTTCTCCCAAACATAGAGTGTGCCTTAGTGTCATACACTCATACGTTGAGCCCAAAAAATTTGAAGAAGCCAAAAAAGATGAATGAACGGGTAGAAACTATGGAAAATGAACTAAGGGCTCTTAGGAAAGCTAGAACATGGGAGTTTCAGGATCTTCCTAAAGGAAAGAAAAGTATAGGATGTAGGTGGGTTTTTAAAGTCAAAGCCAAGAGTGATGGAACTCTTGAGAGATATAAGGCGTGTCTAGTTGTTAACGGATATGGACAAGAATATGGGGTAGAATATGATGAAATGTTTGCCCTCGTTGCTCGAATGGTTACTGTTAGATGCCTTATTACCATTGCATCAATTAAAAAATAGAACATTTATCAAATGGACGTTAAAAATGCTTTCTTAAATGGAGATTTAAATGAAGAAGTTTATATGACTGCTCCTCCTGGAATGGATTGCCCTGATGGTAAAGTTTTTCGTTTACGAAAAGCTCTTTATGGTCTAAAGCAAGCTCCCAAAGCTTGGTATGACCGATTTAACAGTTTAATGATAGAAAATGGATTTGTCTCATGCTATACTGACACTGCCTTATTTGTAAAGAAATCCGATACAGGAATTGTAATCTTGCTGCTATATGTTGATGACGTGTTAATTACAGGTGATGATATCAAGGGAAATAAAAAAAATAAGTTTGCGCTAACTGAAAATTTTGAAATGTCAAACTTAGGTTTTCTGACATACTTTCTGGGCATTGAAGTTGCTTTCTCTCATAGAGGATATTTCTTATTCTAAACTAAGCTTGATTGTGAGATAATTGACAGGTTAGGCATTACTGATGAAAAAAATTATGAAACACCTGAGGTTGTTGGATCTAAGATGAAGATCGATGCTGGGATTATTTTGGATAATCCTACTCCTTACAGACAACTGGTTGGGTCATTGATGTATCTTAGCATCACTAGGCCTGATATAACTCATGCAGTTCACATTGCAAGTCAATTCCAACATGCTCCTACATCAGTACACATGAGTGCAATCCTTCGTATCATCAGATATATAAAGGGAACAATAAATAAGAGAGTATCTCTTTCTTTATCCTCTGAATTAAATTTAATTGCGTATACTGACTCTGATTGGGGAGGTGACCCTAATAATCGTCACTCCACCATTGGTTTTTGTATCTTCTTAGGTGAATCGCTGGTCTCTTGGAGGTGTACGAAGCAACAGAAGGTCTCTTTGTCCTCCACTGAAGCTGAATATAGAGCCATGGCATCCACAACCATGAAAATAGTATAGATTCGGTGTCTGCTAGAAGATATGGGAGTCCATATTCAAGAACCGACAAAGTTATGTTGTGACAATAAGAGTGCGATATACATTGCCAAAAATCATACCTTCCATGAGTGCACGAAGCACATCGAGATTGACTGCCATTATGTTCGGGAAGAATATTTGAAGAAAATCATCGATCTTCCATATGTGACATCGAAATATCAACTAATGGACTTCTTCACTAAGGCGCTTTGCTCCCCTCGGTTTCATTTTCTTTTGGGCAAACTTGCGATTATCGCATCGTAAGTTTAAAGGGGGGTGTTAAAAATGTAACTCTTATGTACGTATATATATTAGTATATATATATTTTATCATAATACCCGAAAAGGGTATTTCTGTAATTTTCCATTTTACGCATATTCCACTTAGGAATATGATTGTATTTCCGTTTTTTTATTTTTTATTTTTTTATTTTTCTTTTTATTTTTCTTCTTTATTTTTTCTTTATTTATTTGTGGTTTTCGTGCTACCTTGGGAAGGCTCCCAAAAAAGAGTCGTTGGGGAGCCCCCAACGGTCACAAATGTGACCGTTGAGGGCTCCCAACGATTCCCCTTGGGAGCCCCCAAGGTTGCCCCCCTTGTGGTGTATAAATAGGGGTGTTCCCCCTTGTAAATGCAAGGCTTGAGTGTCTCAAGTTCCTCCTTTTCATTCAATATATTATTGTTATATGCATTTGCGCATGTTTGCATTATTTTACGCCTTTGTGCGTATTTGTTCAAGTGTGGATTGAGTGCCTTTGTGCACATCTTTTGTGAAGTATTAGCGCTCGTATGCATATTGTCTCTTCGTAGACATTTTCACAAGGGGTACTCGTGTAATTTGTACGTAGGTTAGAGAGTCAACATAAATGTCTTTTTGTGTACCAAAGGAGGTTGACCCCCATATAGTGTATCTTCTTTTCAGTTTTCAAGCTAACAAAGCTACTTTTCTTTTTAGCCTTACACTTGTCTTCTTCCTTGTGCCTATTTTGGGATTCTTCCTTTGTGTTTGATACTGATCAAATCTCCAGCACATGGGATACATAAACTCCAACAATGATGGAAAAGTCACTCCACTTATTTCAGATTTATGTCCTTTATTACTATTGTTGCCTAGCAGTTCTGGGTTTACTTGCATGATGTGTCCTTATCTTTTCAATGCAAGAAACTAAGGGTTTCTGGGTTTGTTTTGAAGGTGGGCATTGGAAGGAGTTGGAGTGGTTGTTGAGAATGTATATGTATATACAGATCTGGATCTGGGACCCAATGTTTCTTTTGTATTATTTACATGATTAATGCTATCGGGTCTGGACTGAGGTAACACAGACCCGATCCAATCTATATTATATATAATACTAAATATAGGGCATGATCTCATATTGAGAATCGTGCAAGTCATTGCCGCCTCTCCTCGCAATCCTCTTTCTCTTCTGTAGTGGTTGAACCAAAAATGTTGGTGTGTGACTTCTAACATGGTATCAAAGCAGGTCGAGAAGAAATCATCAGGTCGGGTTCCTCTTCTTTCTTTGATTCTAAATCTGATCTCGTCAGATCAGATTTCATTCTTCTTCTGTCCTCAAAATCGATCTCATCATATTGGGTTAAATTTTTCTTCTCTTAAAATCGTTTAGCCATCTTCCTTCATATTGTACGAAGGAGTAGTAACCAATGACCGCACTTGTGGAGGGGTGACAACCAATTTTCCTATAATGGTTGGGTTACATCAAGGATCTGTATTAAGCTCTTTCCTATTTGCTATAGTGATGGATGAGCTTACGAGATCAATTCAAGAAAATGTGTCGTGGTGTATGGTGTTTGCTGATGATATTGTTTTGATTGATGAGTCTAGAGCTAGGGTTAACGGTAAGTTAGAATTATGGAGACAGACATTGAAAGCAAGAGGTTTTAAGTTGAGTAAGAGTAAGACAGAATATATGGAATGTCGGTTTAGTAAGCAACGAAGTAGTGATGGGAGTGTAGTGAAGCTTGGTGAGCAAGAAATACCGGTGGTTGATTGTTTCAAATATTTGGGATCTATCATTCAAAAGTATGGAGAAATTGATGGAGATGTAAATCATAGGACAAAGGTTGGGTGGATAAAATGGAAAAGTGCAACTGGAGTGTTGTGCAATCGTAAAATGCCATTGCGGTTGAAGGGAAACTTTTATAGGACGACAATTAGGCCCGTTTTACTATATGGTACGGAATGTTGGGCTGCCAAGAGACATCATATTCAAAAAATGAGTGTAGCTGAGATGTCTATGCTTAGATGGATGTGTGGAAATACAATAAAAGATAAGATTCGAAACGAGGAGATACGTAAGAAGGTAGGTGTTGCATCCATTGAAAATAAGATGAGAGAGAATCGTTTACAGTGGTTTGGACATATTCGGCGAAGTCCTAATGATGCTCCAGTTAGAAGGATAGAGAAATGGGAAAATATATTAGTTAAAAGAGGTCGGGCTAGGCCTAAGAAGACTTGGATGGAGATGATAGGAAAGGATATGAATGCTTTGAACCTCACCGAGGACATGGCATTGGATAGAAATGATTGGAGGAGAAGGATTCATGTGGAAGACCCAGAATGATTTTCTTTTTTGGTTCATATCGCCGACCCTAATTGTTTTGGGATAAAGGCGTAGTTGTTGTTGTTGTTGTTGTTGCTGTTGTTGTTAAAATCGTTTAGCCATCTTCCTTCATATTGGGTTAAATTTTTCTTCTCTTAAAATCGTTTAGCCATCTTCCTTCTTTTCTTAAAATCTCTCAATCTCTTAAAATTGAATCTGATCACGTCAAACCAAAATTTTTTTCTTTAAAACCCGATTATTATTTTGTTCTCTAACATTGGATCGGATCGTTCCAGATTAGATTTTTTCGTTCCAAGCTACATCAAATTAGATCTGGTCACGTCAGATTGATTCTTTTCTTCAGCAGCGTCAAACCAAATCTGATTGTATCAGATCAGATTTACATTTTTTCAAATCTAGATTATTCTTCTGTCTTTCAAGTCAAATCTTATTCTTCAAACTCTTTATTTAATTGTTCCTTCTTGTCCATATCGTTGAATCATATCTGAATCAGATTTCAACGTCTCAACGTGAAATCTGATCTGATCTAATCCATTGTCCCAACGTAAAATTTCTTTTCTCATCTTCACATTTGTTACTCCTAAAACCAAATCAAAGTTTCGACCCAACGAAATTTCAGATTGTCATTCTGTTTTGTTCTGCTGATTATTTCTGTCTACTTGCAGCAAGATATTTTTTCGCAAAAAAAAAACAAAAGGCCAAATTCACATTGCTGGGAAATCAAAATGCTGGTCAGAGTGTTTCCTTGTTATTTTTCCTCATGGATTCCCCTTCCCTTCCTTCCAGTTTTCGTGGTCAACTCATATATGAGAAATTGAACAACTCAAACTACTTGACCTGGAAGCGACAAATTTTGCCTTTTATTAAAAGTTTAGATCTCTCTAGACACCTTGATGGAACGATTCATGCACCACCAGAGTTTGTCCTGCAGGAAAAGCGAGATGATAAAAGGGAGGTTTCCAACAAATTGGTTCGTAATTCAGAGTTTGTAACATGGAGAAGAAAAGAGCAGGCGGTTGTGGCCTACATTACTTCTACGCTTTCCCAAGAGGTATTAGTGGTCATTCCAAATGAATGTTCAGCTAGGGAGTTGTGGCAGATATTGACGCAGACCTATTCACAATTTTCATAAGCTAGGATTCTGCATTTAAAGAGAAAATTTAAGAAAGAGAGTTTATCAGTTACAGAATACATGAACAAAGTCAAGACTATCACAGATCAACTAGCCATGGTGGGTTGCGTAATTCTTGACAAAGAAAAAGTTCAACAGGCACTGAATGGTCTTGGATCTTACTACCATATGCTAGTCACCTCCCTTTTATGTCTTCCTTCATTGCCCAATTTTGAAGATCTACGTGCTAAGCTACTGCAATATGAAGTCACCATTAGAGGTGAGGAGATGGCCATGAATCCCAGCAATCATGAGGTACTCGTCACAGGAATAGTGTCAGGGCGAGGATGTGTGGGTTTTCGAGGCGGACGTGGACAGGGAAGAGGTAATCAAGGAGGTCGTAGATTACTTTCCACGCCCAACATGTCATCTAGCTTGTTCCCAGGGAACCAGCACTCTAGAAATATACTAACATGTTTTCAATGTAACAAGAGGGGACACATTAAAGCAAATTGCTGACATAATCCGCAAAACAAAGGCAAATTTAATAGTGGTGGATCCTCTACTAGAGAACATGCAGGGGAAGGCTCTAGAGGTGATGAAAAGGAGAATGTGAAGAATCTCCTTATTTCTGCACTTTCAGAGTTGAGCTTCAAACAGACTGAGCAAGGGACTTGGTACATTGACTCTGAGACTGTTGCACATGTGATAGGGGATGTTGGTAAGATTTTTAAACTCATTACTTATCGTGGTAAATTTAGTATTAAAACTAGAGATAGTGCTCTTCATTCCATTTCTCATGTTGGAAATATTTTCCTTTCACTCCCCAATTCCTCGCTACGTTTATCTGATGTTTACCATTCTCCTAGTATTGTCAAAAATATCGTTTTTGTTTCTAAACTTGTCGATGATACTAATTCTTCTGTCGAATTTACTCCTTCTGTATGTGTCAAAGATCTTCTCATGAAGAAGACGCTCGTTGAAGGAGAACGACAGAGAAACATGTATGTCCTCAAGGAGTTTCTTCCAGTTCGTGATGCATCAATGAATTTACAGCCAGTTCATCCAGTGTCATTCAAAGATTGTTTTAGTCTATCTCAGTATAGTAAGCCAGAGATTTGGCATCATCGTCTGGGTCATTGTAATCGTTCATTTATTGAGAAACTTGTGTCCAGTGGACTTGTTCCGCAGTCTAGTTTGAATGTTGAGGTTGATTTTTCTCTTTGTTCCAGTTGCCAATTATGTACGAGTCATGTTCTTCCATTTCATTCAATAAATCAAAGAGCTTTTGTGCCTTTTGAAATTGTCTATTCTAATGTTTGAGGACCTGCCCCGCAGTTTTCTTTATTAGGCAGTCATTATTATGTTACTTTCATTGATAGTTACTCCAAATACACTTGGATTTATTTTCTGAAACATAAATCTGAGGTAATTAAGCTTTTCTGCTCATTCTATGCTTTAGTTTGTAATCAAATTTCAACTAAAATTCAATATTTCCATTGTGACGGCGGGGGAAAGTATTTATCAAAAGAATTTACTGAATTTCTCCAAGATAACAGAATAAGTCATCGAATATCTTGTCCACACACACCACACCAAAATGGTGTGGCGGAAAGAAAACACCGACACATTGTAGAGAGTGCACTGAGTATGTTACATGACACTCATGTTCCTTTAAACTTGTGGACGGAAGTTTTTTATTCCGCTGTATATGTCATAAATTAGCTGCCAATGAAATTGCCAGCTGATCAATCCTCTTATTTTACACTCTTTGGGGTTCACCCTGACTATAATGAGTTGCGAGTGTTCGACTGCATATGCTATATTCATATTGACAGTTCTCAACATGACAAGTTCCAGAACAAGTCATGCAAATGTAGGTTTGTTGGATATGTTGATCAGTACAGAGGTTATCGCTGCTATGACCCCACCACTAGCCGCATCAGAGTTTCACGGAATGTCGTGTTTGACAAGACTCATACTGATGATTCAAAAAGTGCAGAGGGACACAGCAAGGATGTTGAAAGTTATCAGTCATGGCTCGTTGCTGAGGTGTTTGACCAAATGGCGACGCACGACGTCCCCTCATGTCATACACTATCTGTTGAACTGAATAACACAGATGTACACCCATAAAAGGAAAGGTCGCCAAACACACAAGATATTACTATGCCCGTCGTTTCAGATGTTATTGAAATTCCACTAGAGGGGGGTGAATAGTGAAATACGATACAGATCGATAAAATAAAATAATCAGGCAATAAGGCACAACACATAAAACACAGAATTTATACTGGTTCGGTCAAAACCCAGACCTACATCCAGTCCCCAAGCAAACCACTTGAGCTTTCCACTATAACATCCGAGTCACCGGATAAATAGTACAACACCCTCTTCCAGAGAGGTCTTCTTCTCTCAACAGAGAAGGGGCACACCCTCTTCCACAGAGGTCTTCTTCTCTCAACAGAGAAGGACAACACCCTCTTTCACAGAGGTCTTCTTCTCTCAACAGAGAAGGGCAACACCCTCTTTCACAGAGGTCTACTTCTTTCAACAAAGAAGGATAACAGCGAATAACAGAGTTACAATACTTTTATAGAACCTTCAGAATGATATGAATGCACGAATGAAGGATTCTCAGAATGTTCTGTTTGTCACTCAGAGGATACTCTTTGTCAAAGAGCTAAGACTTGACTTTTTCTTTTTTCTTTCTTTTCTTTTTCTCTTTCTTTTTCAAGGCTCTCTTTTCAAATATTGAATAGGAATTTTTCTCGTTGTAAGCTCACATGTCCATTCCATGTTGAATAGTTTATTTGAGTGTGTTTATATAGCTTTAAAAAAGTAGTCGTTACTTTTTGAAATCGTAGCTTTTTGAGATGTGAAATGTTATGTCATTTCAAAAACATCTTTAGAGAAATTCGAGAAAGCCTTTTTTCCATAAAAGTAAAATGTAGGGTACACTAGTCGTTGTAATATTTTAGGTTATATATATTTTATGTAAAAAGTCTATTTCTTACAATAGTACATTGAACGTTGGATTGTAGGCTATTATGTAGTTTTGTCTTTATTCTAATTAATGATTTGAGGTACATAAGTACTTCTTTACTTTAAATGAGTGTAAGTACAATGAGTGCTTTGAGATATTTATTTGTACATAGTCATGTCAAGTGTTTTCTTTATGTTGTGTTTTTCAAAGTCTTCAGAGAGAATGAAGACTACAAGAAAGTCGACATTCTTGAGAAGGATATTTAACAAGGATTCTTTACAGAAGATATTAAATGCTATACAAAGAGAATGATGACTTCAAGTAAGTCGACATTCTATGGGTTTGTAAAAAGGTAACTAGAGTCTTTTCAAAACCTTTATTATATTTGTTTTCTTTGTGTAGCCGATTTTCATGTTTTGTCTTTTTCCTATATTTGAAATCATTTCTTTAAAGAAGGTAACTAGAGTCTTTTCAAAACATATTATATTTGTTTTTCTTTGTGTAGTCGATTTCATGTTTTGTCTTTTTCTTATATTTGAAATCATTTCTTTAAAGAAGATGACTAGAGTCTTTTCAAAACATATTATATTTGTTTTTCTTTGTGTAGCCGATTTCATGTTTTGTAAGATACAATTATTAGTTTTCAAAAAGGAGCTTTTTGAAACTATCGTATACTTTTATGATATAGCTTTTATGAATGAGTATGTAATATGCAATATGCATGTTCCTGAATGTTCTGTTACATATGACTCTAAAGAAGAAAAAAAATCTTCATCTTGAGGTAGCCGATCTCTTCAGTTGATCTTTAGGAATGCATGGCTCATCAAGCTTTTTCTTCAAGGAGTATGATTGCACCATAGTTGTACTTGAACAGGAAGTCTCCATCCTTTTTGGGTGAGATATCCTTGAATCAAATACTCGTTAGATTTATGGCAAAACATATCCAGTCATAATATAACATTTTTCAAGAGGACATATTATCATATCATATAAAATCAAATCCGACAGTGTATCATATTATGTGACATCAAAACAGAGTTTCTTAATAGTTATAAGGTTTCAAGGGATTACTTTTGTGCGGCGAAACAAAGAAAATGCTCAGCGACCTATTGTGCAACCCAGGAGGCCTGAGAGGATTCGTCATCTTATTGAAAGATGGGTAAGTTATAACTTTTCTACAGACTTACAGTTGTTCATCTCCCAGATTGAAAAGCATGATGAACCTATCAGCTTCTCACAAGCATCTATGTCACTCAAATGGGTTGAGGCTATGAATGAGGAAATGAAAGCTTTACATGACTCTGGGCCTTGGGAGATTGTTCCTAAACCATTGGACAAGAATGTTGTAGGGTCTAAATAGGTCTACAAAATCAAGTATAAGCTTGATGGATCCATTGAACGCTACAAGACGAGGCTAGTAGCGAAAGGTTTCACTCAAAAATACGGGCAAGATTATGATGAGACATTTAGTCCTATGATCAAGATGAAAACTATTCGATTAATTTTGTCCTTGTCAGCTCAGTATGGATGGACTCTAAGCCAACTTGATGTCAAAAATGCATTTTTGCATGGTAATCTCAAAGAAGAGCTATATATGGAGCAGCCCTCTGGTTATGCAGAACATAGCCCCAACACACATGTTTGCAAACTACAAAGAGTCATCTATCGGCTAAAGCAGGCCTCTCGTTCATGGTTTGATAGTTTTTCATTGAAGTTCAGCGACATGGATTCATTCGCTCTCATCTCGATCATTTACTTTTTATTTTTCGAGATCGTCAGGTATGACCCCTGATTTAAGATGAAAGATTTAGGGGTTTTGCGTTATTTCTTGGGGGTTAAGGTGCATCGACAGCATGAAACTCTTTCACTAACCCAACACAAATATACTTTGGATCTATTGGATAAGTCAGGCATGAAAGATTGTAAATCACTATCTACTCCTAGTGCCCTCATTCATAAACTCGGTTCCCAAGATAGGGAAGCATATGAAGATTCCAGCCAATATCGCAGTCTTGTGGGTATGCTCTAATATCTCACTTTCACTAGACCAGACATTATGTATGCAGTGAATCAAGTCTCACAATTCATGCATGACCCACGAACAAAGCATATGAATGTTAAGAGAATCCTTCGATATATAAAAGGAACTCTTGGAGACGGTCTAGTTTATCATCAGTCCAAGTCCAAAGGGGAGCGACATCTACCGGATGTATACACAGATGCAGATTGGGTTGGAGATCCAAATGACAGGCAGTCGATTTCTGGATATTGTGTCTTTCTTAATGGGAACTTGATAGCGTGGAGTAGCAAGAAACAATGTGCAATTGCATGATCTAGTACTAAAGCTGAGTATCGATCTATGGCGGCTGCTACAACATAGGCTACATGGATGAGACATCTTTTGACTGAAGTCGGAGAATCTATTATGCCCATCTCTCTCTTATGTGATAATCAGAGTGCCATACAGATTGTCTTCAATCTCATTCACCACAGTCGCACAAAGCATATAGAGATTGATCAACACTTCATTCGGCAAAAGATAGAAGATAGAGAAGTTGAACCTGCCTATGTTCCCATGGCTGATCAAGTGGCAGATTTGTTCACTAAAGGCCTCACTAGTATATGCTTTTGGTTCTTGAAGAACAAGTTGTCCATGGTGCAAAACCATGCACAACTTGAGGGAGGGTATTGAGAATGTATATGTATATACAGGTCTGGATCTGGGACCTAATGTTTCTTTTGTATTATTTACATGATTAATACTATCGGGTCTGGACTGAGGTAACACAGACCCGATCCAATCTGTATTATATATAATACTGAATATAGGACACTATCTCATATTGAAAATCGTGCAAGTCATTGCCGCCTCTCCTTCTCGCAATCCTCTTTCTCTTCTGCAATGTTTGAACCTCAAACGTCGGTGCGCGACTTCTAACAGAATGAAGTTCCAAAACCACTTTTAGTTGTTCAGCACAAGAGAATTGGTAGAAACAGAAGGTAGCAAGGAATGCAAACCAACCCTCACCACCCCCGCCCTTCAGCCCACTCCATTTCCATCAATTGCATCATTTTACCTCATTTGGTCTCTTTGGATTCCATTACATGGAGGAGATATTAATTGATTCCTCCACTGTGAAGGAATCACGCTCATTTGGAAACCCCTGGTGGTCTATTTATGAATTCTACCTTATGCTAACCCACCTCCCAATGAAACCCAAGAGAATTGATAGCATGAATCCTTGGAGGAATCTCTACGTGCTTCTAATCAATAGTAAGACTCTTGATTCCCCCAATCTCCCCCAAATCATTCTAGTGATCCCCCTTGAGTTCCTCCTTCCAGACATGGATAAATTATCAATCATTTGTGCAACAGCCAACAGCAAATATGGAGCTGAATCCAGAGAACATAAGTTGGCCAAACCTTTAACATGACTAATGAAACAGCATATGGAATTGATGCATTGTTAGACAATAAAATGGTCACACTTGACCTTCTGATATTTCCCTTACTACAATTAGTTGTGTTGAATAGTTCCATAGAATGAGAATGGAAGAAGAGCCAATATGCACCACCATTCTGAATATAATATATCACCATAAAATGGCAGAACTGCATCAAAAGCCAGCAGAATACCCTACCCAGTTGTAAAAATGGAGAAATCAAACTTTATGCTTTATTATAAGGCTCAAATTACCCACCACAATCATGGTAAACACTTAAGTGATTCTTCCCAGGTTGACACTTTGAGCACCATGATTCAGAAGCTAATTAATAGTTCATGCATAGAATTACCAAATTACTGACTAGGAACTAAGAGCTAGCAAATCTAGGAATAACCTGATTTCCTAATTCCTTAGCTACATGATAGTAATGGAATTGGTCAAAAAACTTATAATTGTAGTCTCATCACATGAACCAAGCAGATCTGCTTGAGACAGCAGTGAGCCTTTACATATTCTACAACTATGTTGTATCGTCTTAATAATGTCCTTTAATCATCATTCAAAAATTCCAGTTATCCTTTTCCAATTGAGGGGTTAAATAACACTTAGGTGTTGTATAGAATCATTAGCATCACAATCTTTTCCAATCCATTTCATATTTTTGCAGTTAAGAGTGGACAAAAGCATTCCTGTGAAATTAAGGCTACACCACTGGCTACATGATGACACTCTTCTCTAAGATTGCCAATTTTGTGATGTCCCTTCACTTGCAGCTTTTCTTTTTTTCCTCTGAAAGTAACTTTTCTAAGATCCACAAACATAGAGCCAGCCTATGATGTAAATGCAATTCATCAGGTATAAAAAGAAAACCAGAAACAGCATACATATGGAGTTTTCAACATTCCCAAGTCAAAACAAGCACTAAATCAGCCTCTGTGAAACATTTTCTAAAACTAATCAAGTCTTCTACCATTAGCATTATTGTGCAACATTAAATATCGTGTGCTGAAAATGCTGTTCATCGACCATGAAATTTATGGTGTATAACAAAAAAAACAATAACAGCATACACAACAATCTCCAGGGAAGATCACTGCTAAAACTGAGTACTAGGTAAGTAAGCTACCTTTAACCAATCATACATTGTCAATGATGTGGATGTGCATGACCAGTCGAGCACACATCGTAATTCATATAGAAATGGCAAAGCACGATAAAGTCGAAATCCCAGGTAATTAATTTGTGAAACTTTGCTAGTCAAAAATTGCTGATACAAAGCACTTTTATGTGGAATTCCATATCTGATTTGCAAGGCCTGAAGCACTAGGGAGACTGCTTTTGTGAGATATATTGCACGGAGTGCTAATCCTCCTGCTTGTTGTTTCGCAAGTTCCAAGTACCAAGCATACACAGTTACCGAGTATGTAAAAAGAACAAGATTGGACAAATAGAAAATAACCTTCCCCATGGTGAACGAACAGAGATAGATAATGCGATCAACCACAATCAGGAAAAACAAAATCTGCAAACAACAGGTGCATTAATGAGTTACAAGTGTACAATATCCTTAACCAGTCCCCAATCCCAACACATGACAGGAAAGAGTAGCTCAAAACAAAATTTGTTAAATGAATTAATCAAAATAGGTAATAAACCCAATTTTCTACATTAAGACTTTACATACAGACCTATGGTACCGGGACACGCCGTTTTACCCTCCATACCCATGTTGACACGTGTGTCCCCGTGTCGACAAGCGTGTCCCCATGTTGACACTCCATTTTACCCTCCGTACATACAAGTTTGTATTCAATTTATAATTTATAATTATATTTTCAGTAATAATATATATTTTAGATATAGCATATGTATTTAGATTATATTAAGTTTATTTTGTATTTATGTGATATTTAATATATATACATATATATATATATATATATATATATATAGTTGTGTCCCCGTACCCACATTTTTTGGAATTGCCATGTCATACCCTCCGTAACCACACCGGTACCCAGGTGACATAGATACTGACTCATAATAAACAAACTCATAAGCATTTAGCCAGTGAAGAAGTTTCATACCATCAGCACAAATACAAATTCCTTAGGGAACTGATCTTCAAGCTGATATACATCAAGAAATTTGCTGTTGTTTTTTATTGCAGATTGGTATAAAACAGCGACCAGAAAAAAAGTTACCATATCTGCCCCAAAAATGTATGCATAAAGGTCAATCTCTCTTTTGCCTCCTGCAATGACAGATATTATAGAGTAGGGGAATCCTGACCCTTCAACAAGGCCAACTGCCTGAGCTTTAAGAATTTCAGATGCAACATCTGCAGCTGGAGTAAGTGATTTATGCCATTCACTTGCAGGACACTCTGTTAAAGGGGAAGCATAAATGACTTCAAAAACTGCCAAAACCACATCAGAGTTTTCTGGGCTTCTTTCAATGCTTTGTACACGAACATGACTATATGAATGATTTGCAACAAATGATGTCTTATCACATCTTTCATGATGAGCTTCTTTAAGCAACTTGTTTATTCCAGACTCTATTCTGTCAAGCTGTATTTCATACTCGGGGGGCACATCAACCTTCAAAGATAGTTGCACAAAATAAGGAGGGGCCTCTGATCCATGTGTAAGTGATCTCCAGTACCTAGAGAAACTTCGTCTGATTATTTTCAATATATTCATGACAGGTAATGCAAGATGCTTTAATCGTTCCATCAATCCGTAGTATAAAAGTGGCTCATCCTGATAAAGAATTTGCCTACTGAAGTCTTTGAAGCCTGAAACTGATGTGTATTCACCATCTTTGGCAGTAATAGAACTCTGAAAGAGGGTTGATATATAGACTAGGAAAAGAGGCAAGGTGCTGACTACGAATGATGAAGTGATTCTGTGAGGAGGGAAACCCAGTCTTGATAGAAGATCATTCTGATAATTAAACCCACAGTGTTGAATAATTATCTGATACAAATACTGGACCAGTATGTTGAACTCTGTGTAGATTAGCATGATAACCCAGAATACATGACCAGGACCAGGATTTACGCACAGTGCATATAAGAACAAAGCTGCAAGATAAACCATTGACAGCAAACTGAAATTCCAAAGGAATACAAGAATAAATAAAGAGTAGCACACAACATCATTGTTGGATCGCATTTTCGTCCATATGTACTGTAAAATTTTTCCAAATCGTGCACTGAGCAAGGCCGTCTCACTACTGGAATGGGTTGAAGATGTTCGGTCCAGATACTCGTATCTGAGAACCCCCGAGTGGCTCTTAGTCGGCAGTTCATCATAATCCCCATCTTCTGTATGTTCTTTCAAATGAGAGTCATCATTCTCTATGTTCAAGAAGCTTACAATATTAGTAACTGCTTGATTTCCAAGAGACTGGACCTGAGAAACACCATCACCTATAAGTTGTACGGCAGATATCAAAGGGTTTTCCCTACTATTAACCTTTTGTTTGTCCCTTGAATTTGAATTATTAATTAAATTCACATTTTTTTCTTCAACCTCAGTGATCTCACAAAAAGAAGAACCTCCAGAGTGGTGCGGTGACAGCAGTTCTGAAGAATCCAGATCTTCCATGTGATTCTTTTCAGGTGGTACATGATGCTTGGCTTCGGCTATCTCTGATTTGGACACATCACCAAAATGGTTGAGATATTCAGCATCGTGATTCTGAGCTTGTTTCCTGATTACCTGTCCCTCCTGGTCTGGAATTTTAGGCACTTTACGCAGATACAGAGAAGAATGCACCTGTTGGCCAACTTCAACTTCTGGGATAGAGCTGCCATATTTTCCTGATGAGTTTATATTGTCAAGCTGGCTCTGCAGATTGAGCATCTCAGCTTTCATTTTTTCCACCTGCATATTACGCTGGCGCTTCTGGTCTTCCATTCTACGAATGTGCTGCAGCTGAGCGGTCCTCCAAGCAGCCTTTTTAGCTTTAGCACGCCATATTGCATCAATTTGTTCAGCCTCAAGATATCTTGATACATAATCAAATTCCCTTAAACGAAAGATGTAGGACTGTGCAGATACTAGTATGAAAATGATTATCTCAACCAGTGCAGAGCGAGATGTGATTCTGAACCCATAATCATATTTATAGAATCCGATAACTTCATATATGTAGTCTATCCCTTTACATTTTTCAACAATTGTGCCACCAAAAAAGGGAGACTGGTAGGCAAGCGAGAGAACAATAACAGCAAAGTTGTACATGCGCAAAAACTTGAAAATTTTATTCTTCTTCAATATTTCAAGTCGCATACGAAAAAAAACCAGAGCAAAACCAAGATATCCGAGATGTAATATATCATATTCTAGAGTTCCTGTAACAAGAATCAGGCAAAGAACTACATCCAGCAAATGACAGTAAGAATAAAGCTTCAGATAGTCAAGGATGGACCACTCGCTTTTAATTTCAAATGAGAGGTCTCTCCAGACTAACGGATTGCTGCGCTGAGATACCATTTGACGATACACATGTGATTCACAGAAATTTCCTAAATGATCAGACCGGAGTTTAAAAGATGCAAAAATGAAAACAAGGTAGTAGCTTACTAGCATCTTTGGATCATCCACAATAATCCCTGCACAAAAAGCAGTATCAGATTGAATTGGTGAATGAGACAATAAGACATTCACTTTCTAACATCAAATGATCAATCAACTACAACAAGCTAAAGAAAATACTTCAACATACAGAGTATTACCCAGCCAACATTTTTTGCAGCAGTCGAAATTAACGTTGAACTTGCTCCAGCAATCATGACAACATATTTCTGCCTTCCTGGGCATCACTTGATTCCAGGGCATAAAATCCTCCCAAACCGCCAAGTATTCAAGGATTAAAATTGTCGCAAACATGAAAAAGAATATAGGCCATAGCTTATGGATAAGCTGCCGACTTAGCAGAATGCAAGCAACAAGGCACAAAATATAGAACAGTGATATGGCATTTAACACTGTGAAACTTGCAAGCAACAATGCAATCATGTTTATCTCTAATCCAAAAAGACTAAACACGTTTTCCATCCAATACTTCATAAATATTTTCAGTGTTTTCATCTGCATATCAAATCTTGCTTTTCTCAGGACCTGTATAGGTTTCTTATCCCACTGATGACTCTCACTGGAACTTCCATTTATAGAACCATATAAATAACTTCTTGCTTGACTCTCCAAACCCTCTACTTCAGCATGAAGAGGTTCTGAATCGTGATTTCTTTGAGAGCCAAAAAATAGCCATGAGCTAGAGCTTGAACCCCTCTGTCTTGCAGATGGTAGAGTGCTATCATTTGAATGATTATTAGATGTAGACTGTTCATGTGAAATAAACAGATGGCAAGGTTCTTCCCACTTTCCAGAATTTTTCAAAGAGCTGGGCATCTTTTCTAACCAGTGAAAAACATTATACTGAAGAATGCATGCAACAATAACAAGTATTTTCCCCCTCAAACCTGCTTCAAGTCCCCAAAATCCAGAACTGAAAACTTGTAAACCAAGAAAAATAGACAAATCTGCATGCTTTTCACCAGGAAACATTTGTGCATCTCTGCCCCACATCTGGAAAAGATACTCAGATGTAACAAGAAGTCCCGTGTAAACCAAGTAAAACTTGGACGGGATACGAGAAGCTTTAGGCAGAATTGAACAGATGACAAGTGCTAGAAGATAGATGAAACTAAATGCACTTATTGGACACAGAGATGCATAAAATACTGATACAGATAAGATTTTCTCGCTGTGCCAGACCAATAACCTTTTGAGGAACCCAAGAATGCCGCATCCATGCAAGTAGGAATTTGCAGAATAATCGTTATACCTGCTCTGTCTTCTCTCATAACTATAAAGTTGCATCACAATCAGAACAGCTAAGGATTCCCAAACATTCTCCAATAATGAGGCTTTGGGGTTATATCCCAACTGTGGATAAAGATTCACAATCTGTGAAAGCCATAGCTGAAAGCTTGGAAAGATACTCAAGCTATAAGTGAATACAAAAACCAAAATGGCATATACTTTTAAAGGCAGCCATAGGCGCCGCCTTGTTTTTTCCACGAGTTGTCTGCCAATAATCCAAACTTGCAGAAAGAAAAGGTATCCAAAAGATATATAATTAGGAACCACCAGGTACACTGTGAGTAGAATAGTCAAGAAGGCAATATATGTCCCATATGAACGATATGCTGATAAAAATTTCTCCCCTATTGCACTGAGATAGGTTGCCACCCACTTCTCTGCAAAACAGAATAAACATATAAAGAAAACAATGGGAAAGCATAAGAAACCAATCCCAATAATGATGCATAAGTTAAAGTTTTCTTGGAGAAGATTCAACATCAATCTCAGATGCATTTATACCATGTGAAAAAGAAAAGTTGCGAAACTGGTTGTCCCCAGCATTTGGTGATGCATAAACAGATAGAACTGATTTGCTAAGACCAGCTTTCAAGATACTAAAGCCAATGGGAGGATGGGAAGTGTGCTGCAAAATTGCAGAGAGTGAAAATAGCATCTTGAATCCATGGTTCTGAATAGCACAAAAACAGGAAAGCACCACAATTTTAAAAAAATCCCATGCAGTAACATGGTCCAAGAGACCTGCAAAGAGTAGGTAAAAATGAAATGAGAAACCATCATAGGGCTTAAGAAATAGCAAGAAGTTGGAGGCAACGAAGTTTTTTTTTTTTCAAAATTTCCAATAAGAACTACAAACAGTCAAATAATCTTTTTAGTGCAGATGATGGAAACCAAAAAAGAAAAAAACAAAGCAAAAATATGGAAAAGAAGAGTACCTAGCTGTGATAGAATTTCCATAACAAGAGGACCTCTGTGCTTCAAAGCCCTAGAAATCATGTTGAGCTTAAGGATATACAACAAAGCAAAATGTGCCTCACATAAAAGTATCAGAGACTGACGAACTTTTCTGCTCACCGAGTGGCTCAAGATATACACTAGAAAGAAGATAACTGAAACAAGGATGTGGGTTAGCATCACTTCAGATAATCACTAAAATGATTTACATAGAGACAGACCTAAATGGTTAGCTATATGGAATGACAAAGTATACACTAGTAAAACAAGAAATCTTTACATGAATTTACAGCAACAACATGAGGAGACATACTATTGATTAATAAAGCAAAAACAGAAGACCAACAAAATCTCACAACGAATCTGAAAGAAAATTTAAAACTGCGGAAAAGAGATGCCCAAAATAAAATGATTTAAAGTGATTCCTTGACATTAAGGTTAAAGTATCAGTACCTGTAGCACTGTTGAAGACTCTAGTGCAGGAAGGTTTCTACACTATGGACTTGAGTCATTATTAGCACTGTTAGCATGTTCTGTTTATATAGGAACAGAATTGAAACGAGTGATAAATCCACATAGGCAAGAGACCTATGCCATGGACCTCAAGAGAACTACCTTAGCCACTACTGAGAAGTGTCTTGTCCACCAACTACACAAAAATGAGTGCTTTATCACTGTGGTAACAGATTATAAGTGATAATAAAGGCAAGATAGTGCACTAGAAGCCCCTTTCAACCCATCAGGGGTCCAGTTATATTTTGTTTGTTAATGGATGCACATTACACTCAAAGGCAATCCACCTTTCTCTACCTTTTCACCAATGTGGTGCATGAAAACTGAATCTCAGCCTCATCTTGAAGTGAAGCTTGCAGTTATGATCTTTTTCAAGTCAAGCCTAAAGTGGATTCATGCTTGCAAGCTAACTGTTGTCAAAGCCCTCTTAAGGATTTTGCTCTTGCCCATCAGGAATGCACATCATCAACATCATAATCAACCATAACATTATGCTCTATTGCAACTACATCAGGTCTGCTTTAGTAGTATTATTCCATCACTTCTATATAGTCAAAAGCTCGTATCACCAAAAAAATCCTTCATTCCATGTTAACAATCTCCCTCCACATCTTCACTGGCTCTCCCTTTTTTTCTTAAATCTTCAGCTAATATTACCCAAGCTTTTGATGTTGGAGTCATAATAAGTCTATGTGGCGTGTAACATGCTGAAACCATCTTAGATGACATTTCTTTTTATAGACGATACTCTTACTTGCCCTGAAAAATGTGCGGATTACTATATCCTCCCTGTTACCAGATACACGCACCTCAACAGATGCATCTCAGCCACATGTACTTCCTCTTCTCGGACATTTCTTATTTCTCCTACATTCAACACCATATGAGAGTGTTATTTTTATCACAATCTTATAGAAGTGCCTTTTTAATTACAAAGGCACCTGCTTACAACAACAACTACGCCTTCATCCCAAAACAATTGGGGTCGGCGATATGAACCAACAAAGAAAATCATTCTGGGTCTTCCACATGAATCCTTCTCCTCCAATCATTTCTATCCAATGTCATGTCCTCGGTGAGGTTCAAAGCATTCATATCCTTTCCTATCATCTCCATCCAAGTCTTCTTAGGCCTACCCCGACCTCTTTTAACTAATATATTTTCCCATTTCTCCATCCTTCTAACTGGAGCATCATTAGACCTTCGTCGAATATATCCAAACCACCATAAACGATTCTCTCTCATCTTATTTTCAATGGGTGCAACGCCTACCTTCTTACGTATCTCCTCATTCCGAATCTCATCTTTTATTGTATTTCCACACATCCATCTAAGCATACGCATCTCAACTACACTCATTTTTTGAATATGATGTCTCTTGGCAGCACAACATTCCGTACCATATAGTAAAGCGGGCCTAATAGTTGTCCTATAAAATTTTCCCTTCAACCGCAATGGCATTCTACGATCGCACAACACTCCAGTTGCACTTTTCCATTTCATTCACCCAACCTTTATCTTTCGAACTACTTTTTTAGCTTCCTTATTTGCTATCATATACTTCTCCAAATTCTCATTATCACGACTCTTACTTAGATTTCTATAACACTCTCTTTTAACCTTAATAGCTAATTTGACATCCTCGTTCCACCATGATGTATCCTTACCTAGCGGTGCACCGCCTTTAGACTCACCCAATACCTCCTTAGCCACCTTTCTCATGCCACCCGCTATCTTATTCCACAAAGGCACCTGCTTATTACATAATATTCCACCAGCTTATCCCACTTCATCCAACAGAAATTCTCCTGATATCTTCACTAGACCAACCATCTTGTTGTGTGACAGATCCTAACTTACAAGGTTTATTGCATCCTTGCACTCTCAAGTTAAGACATGTATCTAGTAAGTGTCCTACATCACTGCTACCATAATAGGAATATTGATGTGACTTGAAAAGGAAGAAATAGTGTCCATGTGAGAAAGGAAGCAATAATGGCAAAGAGAATGTCATGTGAACTGTATATATTCAACATTGCCAAGGGAAGCTTTCGAAATGTAAGATTGCAGTTGATACCCTTAGTTCTCACATCTAAGCAATTGTAGCATAATCATTGTTTCTTTACAATAGGATTTTCAGGACTTCAGCAGTTCTTGTTGGAGTAGAAACCATGTGAACCATGAATTCCCACAATTTTTCAACCATAACAATCAGAACTATATTCACTCAAAGTAGTCAATCAAAAATGAAATTACACACGAAAACCAGTATAATCACTGATTAAAATGGGCAACATAGATTAGAACTACAACAAGAAATTTCAGATGCACGAATGGCATCAATCTTTCTCGTATAAAACCAAGATCATGTCAGGAAAAACAAATTCAAGCAATAATGTTCCTCAAAGTAAAGATTTGACCAACATACTGTAGATAGAATGAATAAATCCTGGCTTCATTGCAAGAAGAAATATCAGCAACAGAGTGATAGCCCGAGAGCTCTTGCGCAATCCCCAGGCAATTGTAGCTACAATCAATACCTTGGTCTCCTCTTGTTCTGCCATCGGAGAAATTTTAGGTTTCAAATCAGCCCCAAGAAACCAAAATTCTATCAGCAAAGATTTCTGTTAGACAACATATGCTAATGTTTCACAACCAAAGTCCACAAAACTTGAGCATAGCAATAAAATGAGCTGAAGAAATTCCAAGCACATAATTGAATGCCATAAAACAACCATGTAAAACAAACACAACCTGTGTTTGAATGCATACCTATATGAAGTCAGAACCATCAAACTATGGGAAACAAAAAACATCTTGTTCTGAGAAAGGCAAGAAGAAAATGAGGGATACCAACTAGAAAGCCACTTTACAAGCGAATTGCCACAAAAGTTTCACTTCAGGAAAAGACAAAATGTAAAACTTTTGCTCTATCAAAAGCTTTGTTCGAAAATACTAACTTTAAAAGCAATAGAAAGATAGAAGGAAAAAATCAATTTTCCTCACCCTCAACAGTAGAACCACTACTTGAAGATTGAGCACCTTCATCAGATAGGTACAGGAAAACGGAGTTGTTGACAAGATTACCCATAGCTACTAGTATGCCAAGGCAAAACTGTGCAAGGAGAAAGAAACCTGGTATAGGATAGTGCCACAAACCAATAGTTTCCCAAATTTCCATATCCTGAATACATAATTAAGACAAAATGATAAGTCACACAAAAAAGTAAACATGCTTGAGGGAATTTCACTAAGGACTAGTAAATACCTTCTGTAATTTCCTATTTAGAAGTGTGAATGCCACATTGAAGACATATGTACTTGCAGCCCAGAGAAGGATGAAAACAAGGAGCAATCCATTCAGCCGATGCAAATGGAACAGTGAAGGGAAGGCATATAATATATAGCCAACATAGGCTAGCAGTCCAAAAGCACATAGACTTGCAAAATTGAAACTCCAAAACGAAAGAGCAAGTAATGACACCTGTCATTTTGCCACTGAAAATTTTATGGATACGCCATAAATGAAGTTATTGTGCTATTAATTACACATGCATGAGATATATAAATGATGATAAGAATGTGCAATAATTGACACAGTATTAATAACCAATTGTCTGGACAAAAGAATGTAAAAAAAATACAAACCCTGGAATTAGTTTGATTTGCAAGTGATACAGATGAAATGAAAGAAAACAACATATGGGGCTGAAAACACACAAATCCCAATATGGAAATTTATGCATCTTGTTTTTCTTTTATATTAATCTGTGATAAGTTACATATCGGAAATACTCCCATTTACATATGATACAAAGAATACTAAGGAGAGGCATTTAGGTCAAGAAAAATAATAATAATAATAATAATAAACACGTCCCAACATGTTGTCTAACACGGATCTAGATCCAACCTTACGCTAATACCAGTCAGCATCAATGTAAGCAGTTAAATCTAAGGATGAGGAGGAGGATAAGAAAAGCCCTTTTGAGATTGTGTTTTTAATATATCAAACAATCTTTATAATTGCGCCCATGTGTACTATGGTAGGAGCATGCTGAAACTGACTTGTATGAACTACATGAGCGATATCAAGTCGGGTAATAGAAAGGTAGGTGAGAGATCCAATAATTTGTGATAAGGAGTAGGATCTTTGAGCAGTACATCATCTTTAAGTCTTAATTTAGCATTTATAACTTATGGGGTCTCCACCTTCTTTTCATCAAAAATTTCTGACCTAGCATATATGTCATCAGCCAATTTCATCTGGAAGAGGATATATCCTCTAGATGAGTAGGCAACCTCAATTTGTAAAAAATATCTCAAAACCCCAAATCAGACGTATCAAATTTTTTATTTAAAACAGATTTAATTTCAATAACTCCTTTGTTATTTCCTGTAATGATCATGTCATCAACGTATAATAGAAGTATCACAATCTTAGTACATGTTTTCTTGACAAAGAAAGCAATGTTAGTATAACAAGAAATAAATCCCAAACCAAGCAAAACATTACTAAACTTATCATACCAAGTCTTAGGGGCATGTTTAAGACCATACAAGGCATTTTTTTGTTTCAAAAATTTACCATTAATATCAACTCTAGGCGGGGTATCCATGTAAACTTTCTCACAAAGTTCTTCATTTAAAAAGGCATTTTTAACATCTAGTTGATAAATTGGCAATTGTTGGATAGAGGCAATGGTGATTAAGGTTTGGACACTAGTCATCCTAGCGACGGTAGCAAAGGTTTCTTCATAATCTATTTCATATTCTTGAGCGTATCCTTTGGCATCATCATTTGACATATATTTTCCTCCCGAATTGGACCTAAGAATAAATATATTACTAAGAAATTGATTTTTAATCATTATATGAAATTCTTTAAAAAAAAAAAAGAACACGTCGGATTTAAGATTTAGAAAGTAAACTCATGTATATCTAGTGAAATCATCAACAAAAATAGCATAATAGGAATAATCTCCCTTTGATATGACCAGCAAAGGGCCCCATATATTTGAATGCACTAATTCAAAAGGACGAGTAGAAACAAAAGATCTATGTAAAAAAGGAATAGCTTTCATTTATCCAAAAATGCAATCTTTATAAGATATATCATTTTTATTACAAATATTTTTCAAAAAAGGAAAGAGATGCATCTTCGAAAAACTAGGATGCCCAAGTCTCTTATGTCAAATATCAATACTTTTGTCTTGTATATAATTATAAAATGACTTGGATGGAAGAGTCAAAAAATCCATAAAGTAAAGATCACCTCTCCTATGGCCTTGCCCAATCAGTTTCCTTGATTGGAGATCCTGCACGATGCAATCTTTAGATAACAAAGAGACTTTGCATCCCTTGTCGAAAATTTGAGAGATGGATAAAATATTTAAATTCATTTTTGGAACAACCCTTATTTTGGAACAAGAAATTTTTTAGAAGTTTTTGAATCAAGAGTTCCAATACTATATATTTTTAAAGAGGTTTCCTTCGCAGTTAAGGCATAAAATGAAATAGAATTAGTGCAAACTTCGAAAAGGGTATTCTCATGAGGGGTCATATGAAAGGAAGCACCTAAGTCAAGATTTCACATACCTGGAGGAGATGAAGAAGATGCAACCCGAAGTAGAAGATTATTTGAGGAGTTATTTGTTAAAATGTGTCTCCTAAAATCATTATTGTAAATATAAATATATATATTTATATACATAGAGATACATTTACATATAATATATTATATGTACATATATCTCTATTTATATAAATATATATATTTATATATTCTTACCCAAAAAGGGTATTCTTGTAATTTCATGTTTTGCGCATATTCCATTTGGAATATGCTGTAATTTTCTTATTTATTTTTTATTCTTTTTTTACTTTTTCGTTTTATTTTTTTGTTATTATTTAAAGTGCATTGGGAGACCCCCAATAGAGTCGTTGGGGGCCCCCAACGGTCACAAATGTGACTGTTGGGGCTCCCAACGACTCCTTTGGGAGCCCCCCCCCTTTGCACCTTTTGGCACTTGTATAAATAGGGGTGTTCCCCCCATGTATTTCCTAAGCTTGAGAGTCTCAAGCATTTGTTCCTTTTATGAAATACATGCATTATTGCATGTTTGCTATTTTTTACGCTTTTTGCGTATTTTGTTCAAGTGTTGTGAGGGTGTCTTCGTACACTTCTTTTGTGCTTGTATGCGTATTGTCTCTTCATAGACAATTTCACATGGTATCAGAGCTTGGTTGGTGATAGAGGATTGTGGGATCCTCTTCTTTTCAAGAACCTCGAAAAGCGTGCCTTCGGACTTTTGGAGGTTGAAGTGGTGGATCTTGCTTCTCAAATATTTTAGAAGAATCTTGCGCAAGCTAGCATTTGGGATATTGTGTTGGTACGCCTTTTTTCTCTTTCTCTCTACTTCATAATGGGCGAAAAAGAGTCTCACTTTACTCTTGGCTTCAAATTAAATGGGTCCAACTATCATATTTGGGCCGGAAACATAGAGGCTCACATAAAAGGGAAGGGGCTGAGGGGTTATGTGCAAGGCACAATTCCGGAACCGGAACCCAAGATAACTGTGGTAAACGGAAGCGAGATCAAGATTCTTGAAGGAGAAGAAAGGGTTAGAGCTCTTGAAGAGTATTCTAAGAAGCACGATGAGTGGGAAATGAAGAATTTCAAGATCCTTTCTTAGTTCTTCTCATCTGTTAAAACCAAGATTAATGCCAACATTATTAAATTCAAAAAGGCATCGGAAGCTTGGCATTATCTTGAAAAAATGTATACATCGAGGGACCTATCTCATAAGTATTATCTTCAAAAGAAGGCTCTCTCTCTTTCTCAAGGTGAAATGACTATTAGGGAATATTTTGCCGATCTTTCCTCCGTTTGGGATAAGCTTGTCATGCTTGAACCAAAATGGAGTGGAGAAGCAATTGAGCTCCGTCACAAGCAACTTCAAGAAGATCGGTTCTTCAACTTTTTGAATGGGCCAAGGCCCGAATTTGAGCAAATAAGGTCCGCTCTTCTATCATCTTTTCTCCTCCCTCTCTTGAAGATGTACTCACCAAATTAAGTGGTGAGGAGACTCGTATGAGTTTATGTAAACAAGGATCAAGTGTTCTTATGGTTCCTTGTAATCATGAAGTAATGAGGTCAATGCCGTATCAAGACCCGGGAACAATGTAAGAACCTATCGTCCCCCTCAATTTAAACCACAAAATCAAGGTGAAAATGGTGGGCCAAGAGGAAAAAGGGACTATAGCAAAATTATTTGTCATTTTTGTAAAGAACACGGACATATCAAACCCATATGTCCCAAATGGAAAAAGCTTCTCGCAATGGCTACCACCGGTGTTCCACAAAAGGAGGAGGCATCATCAAGTGGGTCACTCTCTTTAAATCAAATAGTGGAAGCCCTTCAACCTCTACTCAAGGGAGCTACCTCCAGTGCCGTCGTGTCTACCTCATCTCTTCCAGGTAAAGTCTCTTGGCTTTTGGACTCCGGTGCATCCTTTCATATATCCCCAAACATGTTTTCACTTTCTGATTTCTCAAAAAATGTTTCTCCCTCTTTTGTTTCCACTGCGGATGGAACATCTCTTGAAATTAAAGGTATAGGTAATTTCGAATCTCAAGATTTTTTTATTTCAAAAATTAGATTTATACCTAAACTAAACTTAAATCTTCTCTCTGTTTCTCAACTCTCGGACCATGGTTGCGATATTAAGTTCTCTTGTGATAAATGTTTAATACAGGATCGCCGGTCCGGGAAATTGATTGGGAAAGGCTTTAGAAAAGGAGACTTATACTATATGGAATCTCTTCGAGTTCCAAAATCTTTTTGTAATGTGACCCAAAACAAAGATATAAATGTATGGCACAAACGACTTGGTCATCCTAATATCACCAAGTTGTCTTATTTGTATTTTGCAAAAGACCTATATAAAAGTTCATTTTCTTGTAATGATTGTATTCTCGGAAAAATACAAAGTTTACCTTTTGAGCAAAGAACCATGTTCTCTTCTAAAAATTTTGAAATTGTTCATTCGGATGTTTGGGGACCCGCACCTGTGACTTCAAAAGGAAGGTTTTCTTATTATGTCATTTTTGTGGATGATTTTTCCAGATATTCATGGATCTATTTTCTTAAGTTCAAACATGAAGTTTTTTCGTGTTTTAAAAACTTGCATTCAATGATCAAGAATCAATTCAACAGTAATATAAAGATATTTAGGAGTGATTCTGGAGGAGAATATCTCTCCAATCAATTTAAAGCATATCTTGAGGATCATGGAATTATCCATCAAAGGTCTTGTCCTAAAACCCCTCAACAGAATAGGTTGGCCGAAAGAAAACATAGGCACATCATTGAGACCACTAGGACCCTTCTTATTTCCCAAAACATTCCCAAAATTTTTTGGGCAGAAGCAGCTCTTGCTTCTGTTTATCTGATAAATCGCCTGCCATCTAGGATATTAGGAAAAATATCCCCTTTTGAGATTTTATATAAACTTGAACCGGATTATAATAGGTTACGAGTCTTTGGGTGTAAGTGTTTTATACTTACAGATAAGAATGACAAACTATCTCCCAAGGCTATCCCTTGCGCCTTTCTTGGATATTCCGAAACTCAAAAAGGGTTTCGTTGTTATGATCTTCATGATGATAAGTTATGTCTCTAGAAATGTAACTTTTTTGGAAAATGAAAGTGGCTTTGAAAAAAATGTTTCTCAACAAGAAAATTTTGATTATTCCTTCTTATTTGATCTATTGTCTAGTAATGATGATATATCTAGTGATGATGATGTATCATCAAATCACAATGAGGAAAATGATGGTGACGTTGGTGAACATAACTCGCTCAATGAACAAGAAAGTAGACTTTCAAGTGATTCAATAACCTACTCTCGTAGAAACCAAGACACCTTTAGAAGTGCTATTGACCAGTATAGTGAGCTTGTTCCTACTATCGACCACCAGAGATCTGAAAGGAATAAAAGACCTCCAACTCGTTTTGTTTCTTTTGATTTTTTCTCACCCCGATATAGGGCTTGCCTTAGTGCCATTCACTCTTATTTTGAACCAAGGAATTTTGAAGAAGCCAAAAAATGTATAGAATGGCAAGAAGCTATGCAAAATGAACTTAATGCCCTTAAAAGGGCTGAAACTTGGGATTTCCAAACGCTACCCATAGGAAAGAAAACTATAGGTTGTCGATGGGTTTTTAAGGTTAAAACTAAAAGCGATGGATCCTTGGAGAGGTATAAAGCTCGTTTAGTTGCTAAAGGGTATGGGCAAGAGTATGGAATTGATTATGAGGAAACTTTTGCCTCTTAGCCCGAATGGTTACAGTAAGATGTCTTATTACTATTGCATCTATTAAAAATTGGAACATTTTTCAAATGAATGTGAAAAATGTTTTTTTAAATAGTGATCTTAACGAAGAAGTATATATGGATGCTCCACCAGGCATGAAGATTCCTAAAGATAAAGTTCTTCGTCTTCGTAAGGCCCTATATGGTTTGAAAACAGGCCCCCAAGGCCTGGTATGACAGGTTTACCAGTGTGGAAAATGGTTTTTCCTCATGTTATACTGACACTGCTCTATTTACCAGAAGATCTAATGCAGGAATTATGATTTTATTACTCTATATTGATGACATGTTAATTACAGGAGATGATGTTCAAGGAGTCAAGGGTATTAAGTCTGTCTTGACATCAAAATTTGAGATGTCAGACTTGGGTTTTCTGACATATTTTCTTGAAATTGAGGTTGCTTATTCGCAACGTGGTTATTTTTTATCTCAGTCTAAGCTTGCTTGTGAGATTATTGACAGATCAGGAATTTCTGATGACAAAGTATGTGAAACTCCTGAAGTCGTGGGATCAAAAATGAAGATTAACGACGGTGTTCCCCTAACCGATCCTACTCCTTACAGGCAGTTGGTAGGCTCTCTAATGTACCTCAGCATTACTCGACCCGACTTCTCATATGCTATTCACATCGCCAGTCAGTTCCAGCACGCTCCTACAACCGTTCATATGAGTGTTGTTCTTTGCATCATCAGATATTTGAAAGGAACAATGAACAAGAGAGTATTTCTATCTTCTTCCTCTGAACTAAAATTGCTTGCTTATACTGACTCAGATTGGAGAGGTGACCCTAATAACCGTCACTCCACCACTGGTTTTTGTATTTTCTTAAGAGAATCTTTGATATCATGGCGATGTAAAAAGCAACAGAAGGTCTCTTTGTCATCCACTGAAGCCGAATATAAAGCCATGGCATCTACCACCATGGAAATTGTATGGATTCGACGTCTGTTGGAAGATATGGGAGTGGTTGTCGAAGAACCAACAAAGCTATGTTGTGACAATAAAAGTGCAATCTATATTGCCAAGAACCACACCTTTCACGAGCGAACAAAGCATATAGAGATGGACTGTCATTATGTCAGAGAAGAATACTTCAAGAAGGTCATTGATCTACCATATGTGACGTCTGAGTATCAACTTGCCGACTTCTTCACAAAAGCTCTATGTTCGCCCAGATTTCATTTCCTTCTTGACAAACTTGCGGTTATCACATCGTAAGTTTGAGGGGGGGTGTTAAAATGCGTCTCCTAAAATCATTATTGTAAATATAAATATATATATTTATATACATAGAGATACATTTACATATAATATATTATATGTACATATATCTCTATTTATATAAATATATATATTTATATATTCTTACCCGAAAAGGGTATTCTTGTAATTTCATGTTTTGCACATATTCCATTTGGAATATGCTATAATTTTCTTATTTATTTTTTTACTTTTTATTTTTATTTTTTTGTTATTATTTAAAGTGCATTGGGAGACCCCCAATAGAGTCGTTGGGGGCCCCCAACGGTCACAAATGTGACTGTTGGGGCTCCCAACGACTCCTTTGGGAGCCCCCCCTTTGCACCTTTTGGCACTTGTATAAATAGGGGTGTTCCCCCCTTGTATTTCCTAAGCTTGAGAGTCTCAAGCATTTGTTCCTTTTATGAAATACATGCATTATTGCATGTTTGCTATTTTTTATGCTTTTTACGTATTTTGTTCAAGTGTTGTGAGGGTGTCTTCGTACACTTCTTTTGTGCTTGTATGCGTATTGTCTCTTCATAGACAATTTCACATTATTATAGTGCCTCCAATATTTGATTAAGAGTCTTGAATATCTCCTCTATTTTTGTTAGATTCTTCCTTATTAGGTGTGATTTCTCCAACAGAAGAGACTTTACCTTTAAGCTTTGGGCAAACCAGTTTAATATGTCATGGTTCATTACAATAATGATAAATAGAACCCTTCTTATATCCACTATTATAGTTATTTTGTCTTATAAAGTGAAAGGGCCTATAAACCCTTATATTGTTACCTAGCTTAGTAACGGCTAAAACATCTTCTCCTTTAGTAGTCATGCCAAAGGCGAGTCACCTTGGCATACCTCTGCAAGACCATCTTCAAGAAGCATGATCGAAGTCCTATAAAAAAGAACCTCACTTGTTCAAATTCTGGTCTTAGACCATGAAGGAATTGGAAGAAGTGTTCGTTCTTAACTTACTCTCTTCTAAGTTCAACATCTTTGGGAGACACCCATTTTGGCTCAAGAAGTGCTAATTTGTCCCAAAGAAGAGACAAAATACTAAAATAATCATGAACATCCATGTTTCCTTGTTTAGTGGTTTTAATCTTGTCTTGACAAAAATATTGTTTAACAAGATCTGTTTTGGTATACATACCCTTAAGAAAGAACCATGCTTTATTGGCTCTTCTAAACTTAGCAATGTTGGCACATATTTTTATATCAACATTATTCATGAACCATGATAAAATCTTAGCATGGTTGTTTCCCCAATCTTCTACCTTTAATTGATGCTCATGGATAGTCTTAATGTGATCATCTCCTTCAAGGGCCTTTTCAACACCTTCTTTGGTGAGCTTTAAAGATGGTTTCGGAGTGGTGCCCATCACGAATCCCCATAATTTATTGCCTTTGAGATGGCTTTCATTGCCGAAGACCACATCATGTAATTGGATCCATTGAGTTTGAAGGAGAGATCAACTCTTGATTCATGCTCCATGACAAATAACAAGAAAGGATAAAGAAGAAAAACAAAGCACCAAAAACTTTTTATCACGAACACACAATTTTTTATCACCACGAACAAAGCCTCCAAGATCAAAAGAACCCAAAGGGATTTGATACCATGTAATGAAACTTCAAGTGCACAAGAGAGATGCCACAAGGGGCTATGAAGAGTGCACACCCACACAAATACGAAGCCACTAATGGGCAAGATACAAAGAGCCACGAGGGGCTAATCACAATGCTCACAAAGAGAAACAAGAACATAAAAAATAATGAATTGTTATTGAGTAAATGCTATACAAAAAGCATTACATGGAGAGGGGCTAACAACCCTATTTATACACCAAAAAGACCAAGTGGAGGCTCCCATAGACACATTGGGATGAGTCTCAACTATTGTATGGTTAATGACCATAGAGCCCTTGGTCATTAAATAAAAAGAAAAAGAAAAATAAGAAAAAAATTACAACAGTCCCTAGTGGACTGTTCTAATTACAAGGGGTAAAATGACAAAAATACCCCTGACTGCAAAACTATACATATATATTAAAATATATATATGTATATATACAATAACATATAGACATATATACATTATATGTATATATTTTAACAGATACTATATCAGACAGTTTATGACATCGCATCTGCCCTCAGTAGCATTTCTCACTGGAGCACACCAATTTCACGCTTAAATTATGCAACTCATTTGATTTTGTTCATAATGCTCAATAAGCATCTCATGGAACCAGAAATGTAGCAGCAAGGATGAAATTCAGGATATTAGGAGCATTTGCTTACCGGAAACCCATATGTGAAGAAATTGATACTAAAATTTCGGAAGATTGCACCCCTTAGGAATACATTAGTGTGCCTTATACCAGACCTGTAATTTAATAGACCAAGAAAAGAAACAAAGGGAAAATTAAGAAAAGTTATTGTCCTGGTTACTTCAACTAGGTGCAAGAAGAAAGACATTGCCACTACAAAATCAAAAAGAAAATGATAGTGATATCAAACTGTGATCTCACTAAAACAACCTAAGAATTTTTGCATTATGTTCTAACTCAATACACAAAAATCAGGTTAGTTATGCAAGTTCATGCTCTAAAAAAAAGAAGGAAATGGTGGAAAAGTATTAGTACGTACTAGAGAAAAGTAGCAATACCACCATTCACTGACATGCAATATGTTCATACAGCATGAAGCCATGAACAAAAAGGTATTACTTATAGATCCTATGCAGCCATGCCCACAGCTACAAGATATTACAAAAATTTTCCTTTCATCTACTCAAAAGAACAATAAGAATATCATTGAAAAAAAAGGATTCAAAACAGAAGTTGATGGTTAGGATGCACAATTCTAGATGACGAGAAATGATAGTGATGAGCTGAAACACAATAAGTCAAGCTTTAGCAGATATACTGGTAACAGGGTACATATTTTTAATGGAGACAACAATTGCTTACCATTTGGAACCCACAGTATGAAATGAGCAGCATGCATCGGTTTCTGACAAAATTACCTTGACTGTTTGATGAAAAATGAATGCCTTGATGGTAGAAGCTGTTCAGTCAAGCTGTTTTCTCGCATTGACATTATAAAGTCCATTTCTTCTAGATCTTGTTTAGCACTTGAAAGCTGCAGAAGATAAATGAAGGCAATTCTTTCAGTTCTGAATATAAATACTTAATATCAGAAGAGCAAGATGTCTGTATGCATAGATGTACAATGAGTCAAACTGATAGGAAGGCTATTTAACTGATTGAAGAAGATGTTTTTGAGTAATCAAATGCACATACCATTTACAAACTAACTCATGGGGCACTTTAATATTGGTTCAAGAGCTGTAGCATCTGTATTCTACTTTACCCTTCTAGTAGGTTTCATCTTTCCATTTGCCTATACATATGTTTCCAGTATGGTCAAGAATATTCATATTCACGGAATGTGAAAATCCTGATAAATTCAATTTATCATCAATGTTCATCATGATTTTAATCCAAATTTATCCATATTTTACATCATTTATATTTCAAATGATATTTTGATTGCTAGAATTTTTCAATTTATCATTTATATTTCAAACAATATGTTGATTGCTAGAATTTTCCACTTTATTTTTACTGATATTTTTCAGAATAACGATTTTAAGACATCTTGAGTTCCCCCCTGCCAAGAAACATCAAAAAACGTGATTTATAACCAGTCTACCATGAGGCCTAAACTTATTCATAACAGAGGTGGATAACCTCAATGCCTGATGCAGTGGGTGAATCCATGCTTCAACATTCTTATTTGTAGTTCCTCTAGTCCTTAATATAACGTAGAATATTGGAAAATATTTTGACTGCAAGGTATCTGGACAACAACCCCTATGATAACCTGCTACCAAATATAAAAAAATTTAAGTTTTTTCCCAACAGACCATTATCTTTTTGTTAATTCCCAAAGTCCCAGAAAACATTCACATAACGCAGCTTGACTTTTAGATTCAATCAGCAGTCGCCCTATTGATACTACATATTGTATGGCAAGCATAACACATACCATGAAATAGAACAGGAGAAGCGAAATTCCAGATAAAATTTCAACCCACTCTGAACTCGCAGTTGCTTTATAAAACCCAAGGAAGTCAGACAGCATTTGGATTATCTTTGGTAACTGAATGGGAAGCTGGTATATATAAAGCATGATAATGTTGAACGCAGCATACACTAGCAAAGGTCGCCACCACCTTATACAACAAATACGGAAAAGTCACAGGAAGGCATCAAATATATTGGATATGATGAGCTACAAACCACAAGGGAATAGAATAAACAAACAAATCCAGTATTACCAGAAAAGGCCTAAAAAGTTGCTTGAAAGTGACCAATGAACAAGACCAATACAACTGCACAAGAAGAATGGAAGAGAAATCCAAGAGGGACGACTAATGCCAACAACTAACTGAACAGCAGGCAATAATAAGCAGCAAGCAACCCTGAGGTGAGAACCTGAATTACACACAATGGGACAAAATAAGATGGAAGATATACAAAGAGTTCATAGATTCCATAATGGCAATTACCATTTAAAAATGGTAGCATGGTTTTGCTTTTAAGCAATGTGTTCAGAATACAATTGTGTGAATTTTATGAAACAAGGAAAACTCCACCTGACAAATTTTTTAAAAATAAAACGCTAACATATTAAACCCAGAAAGAAAACATGATCCTGTAAAGAACTAATAAAAAAATCCTCAAATTTATTGAAGAACAAACAAACCTTATTGCACTATCCAAAGTTAACTTCAACATGAAAAGGTCAAAACAGCTGAAAAATGGCTCCAACTCCATGTAAAAATATGGAAATGATAAAATTCAATAGCATAAATTGTGAAGTATGTGTCTTACGCTACATAAAAGAGATACTTAAACTACCACTTTACATCATGACTAGCGAAAACTGCTCAACTAACATAGTGATCTAAATGAAATAAAAAGGTGATTACTAAAATTTAAAACAAAAAGTAAATGGCAACTTTTAATTTTCAATGTTCCTAAAATAAAATATTTAGAGTCACAAGTAACTGGTTTTTCGAATTACACTCTCAAGAAACCTATCCTACTCTGGACCAATATTTTTTGGCTTATATTTTCTAACTAGACACCAAATCTTGATGAAGGGTCTGACTAGTTCTTCCAATTCAATGGTTTCTAAGATATATTGCGCCCAAACCAAACTTTCTTTATATACTTCACGAAATGATAAGAACTAGAAACAAAAGAACAAGTTTGAATGCATACCAATGGATTTCATAAATAAAATATTTTTCCACCAATGTAACTCTTCCAATGCCGCATGACCAGACCTATTTTTGTGGACTTCAAAGAAAGAAATTGCAGCAACCACCAGTTGTATGGCCAAGAAGTAGACAATAGTTCCAGTAGATTGTGAGGGTTCAAGCCTGTCCAAGACAAATTGTTTATGAACAAAAACATTTAAGGGTGACCAAAGAGAAATGCATGAAGCCATTCATGACAAAATATGCTTTAAATAACAATAATTTTAGGACCATATAGGATACAGTGCACATCTTCCTTTCAGAAGAAAATTGTTAAAGCTGTTCAGTGGCATAAATTAAAGGATGAATTACATCTAAGACTCCTCAGAACTTGCAATAGTTGTTGAAGTGATCGAGAATTTTTTTCCCGAGATAAGGTTAAAAGGAAACTCAAGGAAGAGTTCCAGCCCAATATGCTACATGTGATGCACACTCACCAAGGTAACAACATGGCAACACATTCCATTCTTTGAGGAGCTTAAAACAATAAATTAAAACAATAAACGTGGCTTGGGGTTGTAAAGAGGGAACTTCTAACCAGAGACCTATGTCACAAAGACACAGACGCGTACCTGTACATGACTCACATACAAGACACGAATTCAATGATTCTATGAAAATTATGACACAGCAACACATGTGTATATGTGTGTATAAAGCATTATACTTTATTTACAATATAAAGTGTTATATTTAAGTTAAATATTTGAGCAACAAATAAGATGGCATTTGGTAATATTTCAACTTTTAAGGTAAGATTTCAGTCAATTAGATAGTTATATATTTTTAATTATAGCATTGGTATTTAAAATATCATTTATTTTGCTCTGTTACTGTGTTACAAGCCTCAAATGTGTAACCTTAGGTCTAGGTGGGATTTAATGGAAATGAAGGAGATAGGTGGAACAGCTAGAGAAAAGAGGGGCAAATGAGGCTAGAATATGGGAAAATGGTGGAAATGTGAGAAAGAGGCTCCCTACACTAGGCTAACCTAGCACTAAGGCAAATCCTTAGCTAGGTTTCCCCAGGCTAAGGCCAATCCTACTCTAATAAAACTAGATAGGCCAAGAGACTCGAAGAGTGCTCTATTGATTAATTGTCTAAAAGGATAAAGAGATCCTATTTATAGACTCTCTAAACCAAGGCTTCCACTAGAAGCTACAAAGACATCTCTATTACAAGGCTTCTCAAAGAAGCTTCCAAAAGCCCAAAATACCCTTGCATCCCTTTTACACCCTCCACATGGATTATGGATTCTAATACAAAGATATCCCAAATTCACCCAATTATATGATCATTCAGCCCACTTACAAGCTAAATGGACCCAAATACATATCCCATGCCAGAATATAAGTCCAATCCATGTAAATATAACCCAAGTCTTGGGGTTTATAACAATCCACCACGCTTCCATTTGCCTTGTCCTCAAGATAAGTACTTTGTACATAGAAGTGTAATTTTCCTTGATCTTGCTTGTAGCCTTCTCACATCCAAATATACTAAAGTGGGTCTTCATTAGGTCTTCCTGATGTCTCCTCTAGTGTAGTCTTATTTGGATCCATGTTCATCTTCAATTATGATGGCCGACCCTCATCATAATATCCAACCCATTTACATGCCCCAACCCAATTACAATGAAGGTCTCAACCCAACTTACACTTCAATTGGGTGAAGTGAAGCTTTGGTTCCCAAACCCATTACATCATAAGGAAATCCAATATTTTATCCCTTTACATTCATTCCCAACACCCTGCATACAAGAAGTTTGTTCAAAACTATGAATCATACTTATGATTCTTTTATTACTCTACCTACTGGAGTAATCTTCATCTTCATGGAAAGAAGCCATGAAATGTATGAGAAAAGGCATTCATCTTGACTCTAAGCTTGTACTCCGGCTCATTCGGTGATTTTTTACCATAGCAAGGTAGTTCTTTAATTTTAGAACCCATGTCATTTGGCATTGTTTTGGGTTCCATAAGAATGGAATTAGTAAGGTCGATGCCCGTATTTGTGCTTTGGAAATCATTTTTCCTGGCATGTACATGGGATGTCTACACATGGAACATTTTGTTCCTCTCCTCTTCTTATCTTCCACCATTGTTTTATGCATGTGATGGTTATGAGTGACTTGCATGCCACATAACATCACATTGATTACATAGATGGTGTTCTAAGCACTCTTGCATGCATGCATTGTGCATTGTTGCTACATGAGTGCTTCCTAATGTGACTTTCTATAATGCAAGTACAAAATCATGTAATTTCTCTTCAAATTTTGGTAGATGAAGAGTTGTTGCTAGGCACTGCTTGAGTTCCACCAATGCCTCATCAAGGTCATAGAAGCTGGCCTTTTTTGAAAGATTCAGAGTCCTATCTATGCAATCAATCAAGATATTATACATTAGAAGATAGTCTTGAGACTTGAGAATTACATTGATCTCATATGCATCGCGTTTCACTTTTGCAGCATGAACTTCTACAATTTCGTGCACTCTTAAACCCAAGTCAATGAATATCTAAAGATCTTGAAAGTCATGGCCCCACATTGTATTTTTTAATCCAAAGAATTCATCTTTAAGGTTATGTGCTCCTTGTGTAACCATGATTGTAGTGCAAAATTTCAACAATTCTGCTAGCCTGTGTTAAATTATAAGTATCAAATATATATATATATATATATATATATTGTATTCTGTTTATGTAAACTGAAATACCCATCAGGGGTATTTCAGTTATTTCACTATGTTTTATTTATTGTACTTTATAGCTGTTGGGCTGGTCCAACTAGCCGTTGGACCAGTCCCAATGGCTATAATTATAGCCATTGGGGCTCATCCAATGGCTAGTTGGGCCAGCCCCCTTGTGTCTTGGAGTGCCTATTTAAAGGCACTCCCTCTCTTGTGTAAGCATTGCTTTTTAAAGCATTTTCTAAGTGAAAGTTATATTTTTTGTGTGTTGTGCTAAGCCCATAGTGGCTCTTGTACGTTCTATTGTTTGTTTGTCACTTGGATGTTGTATTGTCCATTGGTGGACTAGTGCATGTGCACTCTTTTGTTTCTTGTTTGCCCTTATTGGGTTCTCTATTGTACTTCTGCGTGTTTTATTACATAGTTTCAGATCATCTGGCTCTTGGGATTGTATAAAAGCTTTCCCAAAGATCGAGGTTGCAAAGCAAAGATTCTTCACATTCCTTGGTTTGATAACTATTAATATGGGCGCAAAAGAATCCATAACAGTGATCGCATTCAAGCTAAACGACTTCAACTATTTGATGTAGGCCACCGCTATGGAGCATCATATTAAAGGCAAAAAGCTATGGGGGTATGTGAGTGGTACTACATATGAACTACAACTCATAGTCACCAAAAAAGGATGGTGACCAAGTTAAAGCCTTTAATGATAAAGAAAGAGAGAATACACTAAAAGAATACCACATCAAGGTGGAAGATTGAGAAGCCGAGAATGCCCAAATTCTCTCTTGGTTTCTAAATAGTATGGATCTCAAAATTGCGGCAAGTATAGTTAAATTAAAAAAAAGCATGTGAAGATTGGATTTTTCTCAAAAATATGTTTGTGCAAAAAGATTTGGCACAAAAATGTTTTCTTAGATGCTACAATAAGAAAAATGACAAATTATATGTTTTAAGAAATATAAACTTTCACAAAAATGAAAAAGGTTTTGATGAGCTTAAGGATGATCTTGAGTATTCCTTTCTATTTAACTTATTGTCAAAGGTTTCTAATGAACTTATACATATTAATGATGATATGCATATTGATGACTCTGATGTTCCAATGGAGGATACCCAGAATCATGATACGTACTTAATAGGTACTCCGAAAACCAAAATCTAGGAAAAACTAGTGTTAGGAAATCTAGTAGAACCTCTAGATTTACTGAAAGGTTTGTGTCATATGAAACTTTTTCACCTAAATATAGAGTGTCTTATGTCTATTCACTCCTTTCATGAACCCTCAACCTCCAATGAGGCTAAAGAAATTCCTGAATGGATTAATGTCATGAACTTAGAATGAGGAGCCCTTGAGAAAGCCAAAACCTGATAAATTCAACCACTATCTATAGGAAAAAAACTATAGAATGTAGGTGGGTTTATAAAGTCAAAACCAAAGAAGATGAATCATTAGAAAGATATAAGGCTAGGTTACTTGTCAAAGGTTATTCTCAAGAGTATGGGATAGACTATGAAGAAAATTTTGCTCTCGTAGTTTGTATAACTAGTGTTAAAACACTAATCGCCTTAGCTTCCATTATAAAACGGCCTATTTACCAACTTGATGTTAACAAAGTTTTTTGAATGGGGACCTATACGAGGCAGTGTATATGAATCCTCATCCCAGTGTTGAGATCGAGAAGGGAAAAGTTTTTCGGTTAAGAAAAGCTTTGTGCGGGCTTAAGCAAACCCCCAAAGCTTAGTATGATAGGTTTAGCAAAGTTATGTCAAACCTGGGTTATAAATCTTGTTTTATTGAAATTGCTCTTTTTGTCAAAGATACATGTACTGACATTGATGTTCATCTATTATATGTTGATGATATGATCATGACTAGGAGTGACAAAAAGAAAATCAGTAAAATTAAAAATATTCGCAAAAAACATTTTGATATGTTTGACCTTGGTTTTCTGAGATATTTCTTAGGTATTGAAGTGGCTTATTCACCTAGAGGATATATATTGTGTAATATCGTGTATTTTTATACTTAGTTAAATTCAGAGAGTGTTGAAATTTGGCTAAGTGTTGTATAACCCTCGATATTAGAGTGTGATATTTGAGTCTGGGCTTGGCCCAGGTCTCATCGACAAGGTCTAAATGAGCCAACTGAAATGTGATAAAAAGATATATTTTAAACCTTTAAAATCAAGCGAAATTCGAGTGAAATTCAGGTTTAATTGAGGTGAATTTCAGAGGCAAAATTCGGATTATATACCGTTAGATGTACCTCAAAAATCTGACTTCAACGGTATTTTACTTTTCTGAATTCGGGTTACGGTTGGCCCGAAAATTGCTTTTTCAAAAAAGGCACATCTTGATGGGATTGGGTCTGAATTGGATCGAATCGGACTGGATCCAATCCATATGATCCAAATTAAAATGGATCAGGACTCAGTCCAAGACCCATATTAATTAGGATCCAAATGAATTTTGAATATGAATTTGGATCTTAGATCTGAATCCAAATCCAACGAAAATAAAGCTTTAAATTTAAAATACAGGTTTAAATTAAAGAAAGGAAAGGTTTAAAAAACTCTCAGAGGGATAAGGTACCCTCAGAAATTTTCTAAGAATTTAATAAATAATAAATAATTATTAATTAATTATTTTAATATAAAAATTAATAAATTCCAAAATTTATTAGATGAGGTAGTTAACTAATTAGGGTTTCTAGAAGAGCCCATAGTTACCATGAGATAAAAAGAAAAAGACAAAGTAAGTAAATAAAGAAAAAGAAAAAAAGTTTGAAAAGCCAAACTAAAATCTAAAGAGATTAGGAAAGGTAGTTGGAGATAGAGTCCCATATGGAAAGCTCTATCTCCAACCATATTAGAAAACCCTAGAGGCTCTTCATTATAAAACTTCAAAAAAAAGGGAAGGAAGAAAGAAAGAAAGAAAGAAAAGAAAGGGAAAAAGAGAGAAAAAGAGAGAGAGGAGGAGGAAAGGAAAAGGAGAAGAAAGAGAAGATCCATCTTCCTCTCCGAATATCCAAAATTTGTTTTCCAGTCGATCTTCAAGATTCAAAAAAGGTACGGGTTCTTTTTTTTTATTCAAATGGGGAAAAAGAGCCTAAATCAGATTTAGGTGATATTCATAGGAAAACCATGAATATGATTCGGTTCCACCTGTTCAACTTATGAAAAAATGATATATGCATAGAAAAAAGGGACAAATGAACATATTGTACATGTTCTTAACTTCGGATCTGCCATATGTATGGGCGGACAGATCTGGATAAATCTGTCAGGCAATACTGATGGACAGATCTATCCGAATATGCACATGGACAGATCTGTCGATATTCTCCTGGGTGCAGATCTGGTCCAGATCTGCTGGTTTGTTTTTATCTGCTATCGGATCGTGCTCAAATTTTGATGATCAACTGTATGTATGAGTTACAAATTTGTCCTCTTTTGTCAGTTTGTATTCATACTGATTTTTGGTTTGATAGAGGTATTGTGTTCGGTTTGGGTTAGATTCGACCCATACTGGGTCTGCCACAGTATCCCATGTATATATAACTCGGCCAGGGTTATCCTTAACCCATGACGGACTGGTTTGGATAAGATCTGATCCAAACCAGACCTCTCAGATAGTTTTATTTCTGTGTTGTTGTAGCTTAATATCCGTGGGGGTTTTTTTTATGAAATTTTGATGTACTTGTTGGCAGTGGTACAGAGAATCTTTGTACCAATTTTCAGCTTTAATCTCGTTGTATTTTGTGTGATATGACCATGTAAAGACGGCCTAAAAATATAACCTGTACTGTGTTCACAAAACACTTGCTAAGTGCGCCAAGCGTTCGATATTTTGCATATTGGGCCTTTCTTGTGTTGTAGTGAGCTGGATGCGGCTCGATTGAGTTGTAAACCACTTGTATGAGTGTGACAGGGGCTGAGTTAAGAATTTTGAAAAATATCAAGGGTGTCCCTTCAAGAAAGAATCGCAATAGAATTTTTGGACTTAAAGCTACTTACCAAGAAAGTAGCCGACGTCTGCATACGAGTTTGGGTCAGTTGGAGACTATCTTGGGTGATCCTATTGTGAGCCTATCACCCCATCTCAAATGTCGATAAACATCATAAGATATATATTATGCTCAACATATGTAATATCTATCATAAAGTAGAGTTATCTCATCAAACCTTTCAATCAGTTAACAAGTGTCCTGACATCTAGAGTGTTTTTTCTTCCTTTTCCTCTTTCAAGTTGATTAGGTTAGGTTAGTTATGATCCTTTCAGCGAGAACATGAATACCATCTCAAAATTTACAGTACGAGAGCTTTTCTCCAAGTGTGTTGATCAAATGTTGAAGCCTTCAGCATTTGTACATAGGGACTCCACCAACACAAGGTCCCAATTTTCAAAATATCTTGTTGGGTTCAATATTCCGAATCGGTTGATGATTATAGATTCAATATTAACCTATGCATTTAAGGGCTATGCTGTCAGAACCTTCATACTCACAATCTATGCCCCCTTCTACAGAAAAAGGAGGGAAAATAAGATAAAAATACAGTCTGGCCTACTAACGAATGGTGAAATGCCGTTTGTGCACACCAAGTTACAAGCATAATCTAATTGATGAAGCTTGATTCAAAGTGATGAGAAGCAATCTAGAAAGACTCATGTAATAGCTACTAGCCATGTGTAACACACTAAGGCTTGATGGAGATCTAAGCACCCATTGCATTAGAAAATTTGTCACTAAAAATATCTGATATAGCCGATGCTTCACATTTGCATTATATTGTGCATCAGAAAGTGACTAACAGAGTAACAGTGTCCATAAAAAAATAAAAAATGGTTTGGTATGCAGTATAACTACATTCTGCATGAAATATTTGATGCCTTGTTACCTTTATATGGAACAATGGAATAATGATGTTTTGGACTGAATATAAATCTAAGTTTTGTGGAACGATTTAGGTCTGAACTTATTTAAGGTATGAAGAGTGGTATACCTGGGCAGTGGAAGAATGTGCGAGAGAGAGAGAGGGAAAAATGAGAGAGAGAAAGAATCAATTTTCTTATTCAACAATTAGGTCTAATCACCTATTTAAGTAGTGATTAGCCTTAAAAGAAAAATTACACTAAGGTCCATTATTTTTATAAAATGCAAAGAACCACCTTAAGCATTCAACTAATCTTAACATTCCCCCTCAAGCTGGAGCATAGATATCAATCATGCTCAGCTTGCCGCAACATTTTGAGAAGCTGGGCCTGGCAAGAGGCTTTGTAAAAATATTTGCAACTTGATCTTTAGAGATTACATGCTTAGTAGAGATATGTCCAGCTTGAACCATATCTCGTATGTAGTGACTGTCAACTTCAATATGTTTTGTCCTCTCGTGAAAAAACGGATTATTTGCTATATATGTGGCTGCCTTGTTATCACACATCATCGCCATAGGAGATAGGACCTTCACTTGAAGATCAGTCAGCACTGTTTGAATCCACATTAATTCAGCGGCGGTTTGAGCCATAGCTCTATATTCTGATTTAGCACTTGACCTAGCAACCACATTTTGCTTCTTGCTTCTCCAAGAAACTAAGTTACCTCCTACAAAAACACAGAATCCTGTGGTAGATTTTCTATCCTCTACAGACCCGGCATAATCAGCATCAAAATAAGCGATTACCTCTATAGTGCTTCCTTTCTTGAATAACAACCTTTTTCCAGGAGAGGATTTTAAGTACCTAAGTATCATCATTATAGCATTCCAATGTACCTCAGTCGGTTTGTCCATGAATTGACTAACCTTGCTTACAGCCAGAGCGATGTCGGGTCTAGTAACTGTCACATACAGTAACTTTCCTACCAATGAGTGATAGCTCTTGCTGTCAACAGGTTTTGACCCCTCATCCAACAAATGAACTTTGCTCTCCATAGGGATATTTGTTGGTTTAGCTCCCAACATTCATGTTTCTTTTAGTAAATCAAGAACATACTTCCGTTGTGACAGAACCACACCCTCATTGCCCCTGACCACTTCTATGCCAAGAAAATATCTAAGGGACCCAAGGTCTTTAGTAACAAAATGTTTTTGAAAATGGGCCTTTGTAGTTGCAATATCATTCATGTTATCTCCTGTAAGGATGATGTCATACACATATACCACCATAACAACTATTCTTGAGTTAGTTTTCTTAATGAATAATGTGTGATCTGACATTGATCTATTAAAACCAAACTTTGACATCACCTCAAACAACTTTTGAAACCAAGCCCGAGGACTCTAATTTAAGCCATATATCGTCTTTCTTAATCTACACACCTTTTGACACTCCCCCTCAACCTCGAACGTAGGAGGTTGCTGCATGTAAACTGTCTCAGACAAATCTCCATACAAGAATGCATTTTTCACATCGAATTGGCACAGACTTCATCCACGGTGAACAGCTACAGACAGAACAAGAAGAATGGTGCTCATTCGTGCAACAGGAGAAAAGGTGTAAGATCTCGTGTTTTCGGACTTTAGTCAATTCATGAAAACTTTGAAATTTGGCTAAGTCTGGTAAGAAAATCGTTTGAGGCTCGAGTTGTAGACCGAGGTCTTGGAGTTTGGGTTTGACCCAAGTCTCATCAACAGGGTCTAGGCAAGCCAATCGAAGTGTGGAAAAGAGTTTTAATTTCAACTTTTAAATTCAAGCGAAATTCGGGTTATTTTCGGGCGAAATTCGGAATTCGATATTCATGTAATATATCATTGGATGCGCCTCAAAATTCGGAGCGCAATGGTATTTTACTTTTTCAAATCCAAGTTCCGGTTGGCCCAAAAATCACGTTTTTCTAAAATTTTAGCAGTTTGTTGAAACGGATCCGAAATTGGATCGGATTGAAACCAAGGTGTAGGATCCAAATTTTTATGGATTTGGGTCCTAGTTAGGTCCTATAAAAATCTGGAGTTGATACAAGTCATAATCCAAATTTTGTATGAGTATGGGTTTGGATCTTGGATCTTGGATCCGGATCCGATCCAAAATCCAAGCTTAACATTTTTATGACTTTAAATTCAGCTGGGAGCTTTAAATTGGGGTTATTATCATATAAAAAGTCTTCAGGGTCAACATGACCAATTTTGGAAACTTTTGAATACCTATTAATAAGTAAATTCAAAAAAATAAATTTATTAATTTAATGATTTTTATTAATTTCGGGATTTGGGTTAAGAGGGTTTAGGGTTAACCCTCTTCCCTAATTAAAAGGGGTTTAGAGGTTTCCATACCTTTTAAGTAAGGTAGGTCAAAAAGTTAACAAAAATTTTGTTAGAGAGGAGTCCAATAAAAATCTGGAAACTCCCTAAAATCTAGAAACTCCCTAATGTGGGAGACCCCAAATCTGGAAACTCTCTAAAGAGTTTCCAGCTGCTTATAAGAGAAGGAAGGGGGGGGCAGCCCTTTCTCTTTCATTTGGCTGTAGAGAAAAAAAAAACAGGAAAAAGAGAGGGGAGAGAAGAAGAAGAGAGAGAGAGAGAGAGGGGAGAAAGAAAGGAAGACTGAAGGAGGTAGAAGAAGAAGGTTGGAGGCATCGGAGCTCAGCCCAAACGCCCTCCACAGCCTCTATTCTCTTTTTTTTTTCAAAAAGGTACGGGTACTCCTTGAAACGAATGAGAAATAGGGTAAAGATTGGATTTTCCATGCATCTTTTGATGGAAATCCATAGAGGAACAGTGGACCCTCGATTTCCACTGTTACCCCTTTTCGCATATGCTGTATTTTTGTTGTTTCAGCAAAAAAATATATAGATATATATATATATATGATATTACTAGTGGGCAGTTTTGCAAGATCGGTGGTATGCTGTTGTTTTTGACAGCATACACAGGTCCAAACTGGACCTGTGTGTTGGACCCAGCCGACAGGGTCGGCTGGGCTGGGTATTCTCTTTTATAAAAAAAAAAAAAAGTATATGCATTAATAAAAAAACCAGTTTTGCAAAATCTGTTGTATGCTGTTGTTTTTTACAGCATACACAGGTCCAAACTGGACCTGTGTACATGCTATTGTACCCAGCCGACAGGGTCGGTTGGGCTGGGTATTCTCTTTTCAAAAAAAAAAAGTTATATGCAGTAATAAAAATCAGTTGTTTTCGTAATCTGTGATTCTAGTTTGAATAATGGTGGTGTAAGATCTCTTGTGGTTGTAGATGTGTTATGATTGTAAGACTCCAGGGTCTCTGAGATTGTTTCCGCAATTGTTAAAAAAAATTACTTATTAATAGGTATGAGTTGGGGTCGTTACATATTGTCTCAAATGAAGTTGGTTGCTGATATTGTTGCCAAATCTGAAATTTCTGATGATAAGAAGCTGGATACGCCAGAAGTTGTAAATGCAAAGTTAAGATTAGAGAATGGAACTCCTATTGAAGATCCAACTCCATACCGCCAACCGATTGGCTGGGCGAAAACATAGGCACCTGCTTAATGTTGCCCGGACCATTATGATTCAATCTAATGTTTCTGCGTTATACTGGGGTAATGCGATTACCACTGCTTGTTATCTGATCAACCGCATGCCTTCTTCTTCCGTGGGTGATCAAATTCCATTACATATCCTAAAACCCAATACCCCACTCTTCTCTTTCACTCCCAAAATATTTGGATGTGTTTGTTTTGTACACAAATTTGGCCCTGACCGTGATAAATTAGTTGCTCAAGCTACAAAATGCATATTTATAGGTTATCCCAAAAATCAAAAGGGATATCGATGTTATGATCCTGTTTCTCGCCGAGAGTATATTAGTGTGGATGTATCTTTCTTGGAATCCACTCCATATTACTCTAGTACCGGTTCCCCACTGCAGGTTGATCCAGCTGAGTCTTTTCCATTACCTATACCTCCTTTTCCTTTGGAATCCGTGCCCTCATTACCGAACCAAACTTCATCCTCTTCCAGATTTCATAATCCTCCATTGGTATAGAGCTCCACCTCCGCAAGTGCCTTCATCTTCTTCTTCCCTGAGGTAAGTTCTACTGACAATAATGATCTTCATGATGATGATAACAGGCCTATTGCTCTACGAAAGGGGACACGACAATGTACCTTATATCCCATATCTCATTTTGTTTGTCTCTGATGCCAGAATTGGAAATCAGATCAAGTCTTTTATTTCAGCCTTATCTGCTGAAACTATTCCTCTAAACTATCAGCAGGCAGAACTTGATAATTGCTGGAAGCTGGCTACGCAAGAAGAAATGGATGCTTTAGTATCTCAGCATACATGGGATCTAGTTGATTCTCCAACAGATGCTGACATTGTTGGATGTAAATGGGTATATACAATAAAGTACAAATCTGATGGTTCTATTGTAAGGTACAAGGCCAGATTAGTAGCAAAAGGGTATACTCAAACATATGGTATTGATTTCTTTGAAACCTTTTCTCTTGTTGCATGGATGGGTATCATTCGTCTTGTTCTCTCAGTAGTTGTTCAGCATGGTTGGAGCTTGTACAAATTAGATGTGAAAAATGTGTTTCTATATGGGGATCTATCTGAGATCGTTTACATGCAACAACCTCCAGGATTCGAGGTTGAGGGGGAGTGTCAGAAGGTGTGTAGATTGAGAAAGGCAATTTATGGCTTGAAACAAAGTCCTCGTGCATGGTTTCAAAAGTTGTTTGAAGTGATGTCACGCTGTGGCTTTAATAGGTCAACAGTCGATCATACACTATTTATCAAGAAAACTAGTTCTGGCATAGTTGTTATGGTGGTATATGTGGATGACATCATTCTTACAGGAGATGATGTGAAAGCTATTAAAGCCACAAAGGCTCATCTTCAAAAACACTTTGTTACAAAAGACCTTGGTTCACTCAGGTATTTTCTGGGTATAGAAGTTGTCAAGAGCCGTGAAGGGATGGTTTTGTCTAAACGGAAGTATGTTCTTGACTTATTAAAGGAAACGGGAATGTTAGGAGCCAAACCAGCAAATATTCTCATGGACCATAAAGTTCAGTTGTTTGAAGAAGGGTCAAAACCAGTTGATAGCAAAAGCTATTGCTCCCTAGTAGGGAAGCTACTGTATGTAACTGTGACCATACCGGATATTGCTTTAGCAGTAAGCAAAGTTAGCCAGTTTATGGACAAACCAACTGAGGTACACTAGAATGCAGCTATTATGATTCTCAGATATCTAAAATCTTCTCCTGGAAAGGGGTTATTGTTCAGGAAAGGTGGAACTCTGGAGATAGTGGCCTATTCTGATGCTGACTATGCAGGATCTGTAGTAGATAGAAAATCTACCACAGGATTCTGTGTGTTTCTGGGAGACAACTTGATTTCTTGGAGAAGTAAGAAACAAAATGTGGTTTCTAGGTCAAGTGCAGAATCAGAATATCGAGCTATAGCCCAAACAACTGTTGAATGGATGTGGGTTCGTATTGTTCTTCATGATCTTCAGGTGAAGGTTTCCTCTCCTATGACCATGATGTGTGATAACAAGGCTGCAACATATATAGCAAACAATCATGTCTTTTATGAGAAAACAAAGCACATTGAGGTTGATTGCCACTATGTAAGAGATATGGTTCAAGTTGGACATATCACTACCAAATATCTAAAGTCGGAAGATCAAGTTGCAGATATGTTTACAAAACTCCTTGCTAGACCAAATTTCTCAAAATGTTGTGACAAGCTGAACATGATTGATATCTATGCTCCAGCTTGAGGGGGAGTGTTGAAAGTAGGTGGTTTAAGTTTAAACCTTCTTAGTTTGGAGGTTATTTGAAATTTTTATTAAATAAGGGACTTAGATGTAATTTATTATTTTGGCTTCTCTCTATTTAACATAGAGAGAGCCCTAATGTTAATTAACGAGTTTCTTTTCATGTGCAGTCGTCTCTCTCTCTCTACCTAGGGTTCTGTGCATCTCTCTACATGATACACTCAACCAGTCAATTTCAACATGCCCCATCTACAGTGCATGAGTGATGTTCTGCAAATTGTTAGATATATCAAGAATTCTATAACTAAAGGGTTATTTATATCCTTCTCTTATTCTTTAGATTTAATTACGTATACTGATGCAGATTGGCGAGGTTATCCTAATGATAGAGTCTCAACTACTAGTTTTTTTGTGTTTTTAGGGGACTCTTATATCTTAGAGGTATAAGAAGCAGCATAAGGTCTCTCTGTCATCCACTGAAGCTGAATATTGAGTCATGACAACAACAACTATGCAAATTATTTGGTTGAGTAGTCTTCTCAAAGATATGAGCTTAGTTATCTTTAGTCATTCGAAGATGTGCTGCAAGAATAAGAGTGTTATCTACATTACAAGAAATCATACCTTCCCCGAATGAACCAAGCATATAGAAATTGACTGTCAATGTGTCCGAGAAGAATTTTTGTGATAAACTATTGAATTGCCTTGTGTGACTTTGGAATGTCAGCTGGTGGATTTCTTTACCAACGCTTTGGCCTCACCTCGTTTTTTATCTTTTCTTAGCAAACTTTCGGTGATCATACCGTAAGCTTGAGGGAAAGTGTGAAATTATAAGTATTAATATACATACAAATATATATATATTGTATTTTGTTTGTGAACTGAAATAGGGGTATTTTAGTTATTTCACTATGTAATAGGGGTAGGACTGACTTGTCATTCATTTATTTATTATTTTTATGTTTTTTTTTTATTTATTGTACTTTATAGCTGTTGGGCTGGTCCAATGGCTAGTTGGGCCGGCCCCCTTGTGTCTTGGAGTGCCTATTTAAAGGCACTCCCTCTCTTTTATAAGCAATGCTTTCTAAAGCATTTTCTAAGTGAAAGTTATATTTTTTATGTGTTGTGGTATGCCTGACTCTTGTATGTTCTATTGTTTGTTTCTCACTTGGATGTTGTTTTGTCCCTTTGTGGACTAGTGCTTTGTGCACTCTTTTGTTTTTTGTTTGCCCTTATTGGGTTCTCTATTGTACTTTCGCATGTTTCATTACAACCTGATTATACACCAATTCTATCAAATTCTAACAGTGATCGATCTACCCCCTATACTTCCTTCAGGTGTTGCTAGTTCCAACTAAAATTTTAACCTGGTTCGACACACGGAAGGAATCAAATCAATCAACTTTCCAAAACCTGTCGTGTGTTAAAATGTATTGTATAATCATATGTATATATATATATATAATCAAATGTATATATGGTTGTGTAATTAGGGTATTTGATCAAAGGTATTTTGGTCATTTTGAACATGTAATAGATGTTGTCCATTAGGGACAGTTTAGTCATTTTATTAGGTTTATTATTTTGTCTTTTCAACATAGTGTAAGGGCACTATGGTCTTTATGGCCATAGAGTCATTGGGATAGCTCCCAACAGCTATAAATATATATGTTGGGAGCTCCCAACGACTCTTGGAAGCTCCCCAAGTCCATTGTCACGGGCTTACTTTTTTCAATAAACCAGTGCGGCGCGACAGTCTTTCCTTACCACCGCAAGCCTTTCTATCGTTCTGTCACGGGCATAGAATGCTTCGCAAACCCGCCAAGCTGCCCAATCTGGTTAACCTAACGGTCAAAGGTCGCATACCAACACCTTTCCATGTGTTGAATCATTGTTATTAGCCCTGTGCACCACCCCGTGCGCAGCTGCCTAGCGGAAGCTAATCGAGCGCATTTCCAAATGTGTATTCCATATAGTTTATGCCGCTTAGAGCATAGTCGACCCATACAAGCTATCACTTTCGAAAGGAGCACAAACTTGCCTTAGTCTTGTGTGACATGGAGCGTATTGCAACTCCATGCGCACGCTACAACAAAACCTCACCACTGAAGGAACAAGACCTTGTGACCCCCAGTCCGAAGACCAATTGATGATTGAACACCATAGAGAAGAGCATCACCCAGACTCATTCGTCGGCGCCTAGGCATTCACTCGCCTAGCCCCGAGTCACCATACTCGGTTGGAACCAACTAAGGTGATTCCTGGGGGAATTAGCCTTAACCCACACACACTCTCGTATGTCCAACAGCTACGTGTGGGACATCTTGCAAGCCAAGATGTCTTTAACCAAATCCGAAGACCAATTGATGATTGAACACCATAGAGAAGAGCATCACCCAGACTCATTCGTCGGCGCCTAGGCATTCACTCGCCTAGCCCCGAGTCACCATACTCGGTTGGAACCAACTAAGGTGATTCCTGGGGGAATTAGCCTTAACCTACACACACTCCCGTATGTCCAACCGCTACGTGTGGGACATCTTGCAAGCCGAGAGGTCTTTAACCAAATCTCCAAAGGAAACATCCTCTGATCCGCTGGCACTGCTTAACCAAACAACGCTTCACGTCTGTGCCACCATACAACGATGCACTAACGACGATACCGATGCTCATCGCATGTCATGCTACCACCGCATGTCACCGATCAAGCCAGCGCACACCGCACGTTCTTATACTCTATGCATTTTTCACTCAGTAGAGCTTCACACTGCAACTAGCCCATTCCGAAAGATCGGTCCGGGACAGCCATAGTCTCTTGTATAAATAAGGGCTTTCACCCTCATTTTGTTTATGCTTGTTCTAAGCATATGGTAATAATATTTGTTTTTATATTTGGTGTTCTTCCTCTCTTTTTTGAGAGGTTTATGTTCTTAGCCCTTTGTGGCTTTTGTGTATTTGGCCCATAAGTGGCATTTGTACACATTAGTAGCCTTCTTGTGGCATTGTTGTAGGTGCAATTGTTGTTTCATTAAAGTGTCTGGAGTGTGCAGACAGAATGTAATCTCTAACAATTGCACAAAACAAACCCTAGTATTTTCATGATTTCTCTAAACTCCGATATTAGATTAGAGTCAGGTCTGTGGCATCTAAAAGTAGACATGCAGAACTATCTGGCAGCCAAATTTCACGCCCAAACTCCATATCGACTAGTCAGGATAGCTTAGCTGCACAAAATTCCACTAAAAACATACTGATACACAATTTTCAGTAGGAAATGTTTTGAGGAGGCATTTCTAAAACACTGATATCTCCAGTTTTACAATTGATTTTTGCACACTACCAACTGGAGATTCACACTGACATAATAAGAGACCTCCATAATCAAATTTAATGCAATTTGAGAAAGAATTGCCCTCAAAACAGCCAGATTAACAGACTAGAGAATTCTGCTCCCCTGTTTCTGCCAGAAAACTGATCAAATTTGGAAATCTGACTATATCTTCCAATTCAGGACTACAAACTCTATAATTCTTGATTTGAGTGTGAAGTAGACACTTTAATCTCACTCCAAAACAAATTTAAGCTCCGCTCAATCTCGAGAATCCTCTGAAGCAGACTGAGAAAGTTCAACAACAACAACAACAACAACTACGCCTTCATCCCAAAACAATTGGGGTCAGCGATATGAACCAAAAAAGAAATTCATTTTGGGTCTTCCACATGAATCCTTTTCCTCCAATCATTTCTATCCAACGCCATGTCCTCGGTGAGGTTCAAAGCATTCATATCCTTTCCTATCATCTCCATCCAAGTCTTCCTAGGCCTACCCCGACCTCTTTTAACTAATATATTTTTCCATTTCTCCAACCTTCTAACTGGAGCATCATTAGGCCTTCGCCGAATATGTCCAAACCACCGTAAACGATTCTCTCGCATCTTATTTTCAATGGGTGCAACACCTACCTTCTTACGTATCTCTTCGTTCCGAATCTTATCTTTTATTGTATTTCCACACATCCATCTAAGCATCCGCATCTCAGCTACACTCATTTTTTGAATATGATGTCTCTTGGCAGCCCAACATTCCGTACCATATAGTAAAGCGGGTCTAATAGTCGTCCTATAAAACTTTCCCTTCAACCGCAATGGCATTCTACGATCGCACATCACTCCAGTAGCAGACTGAGAAAGTTCACTGGAAATTTTTTATTCTTGAAGGAAATGTCTAGTATTAAACCACAACAGATCTCTTTTTCAACCTTTGAACATAAACTCCAGATAATCCAAACTATTGATCCAAACCAAATTTGCAGCCAGAAACACCAGATTTTGGGCTACATTCATGGGAAACTTGAATCTTCCACCGGAATTTAGCTTCTACAACCTCAATTTCACAAATCTTGTCTCTAAATCATCAATCTACACTTGGATTTAGATCTTATGCTTAATACTCTCATATCTGATCGTGAATTTGAGTTCCAAACCACCAACAAACTAAATTTCCATATAAATTCACCACTGATTTTCTCTCTACTTCCAATTTCTCATCAATTCTAATATGAATCTCTCTCGATCTACTTCATTTTGATCAAATCTGAGATCCCTTCAAATTTCACAAAATTCTACCGTTGAATTTCACCAATTCCACACCTTTCTTGATCCATCTACTAGAATTTATCACGATCCACATGAAATTCATCATGAAAATGCACAGACTCACCGGTTACCGGTCGGATTAGAACCGATCTACTTGAATTCTGTCCGATCTACTTCAAGAAATGTTGGATCTGGTCCTCCTTGCTGCAAATCACTTCTCCAACACCAGATTCAATCAGAATTTGCAGTAGAACAGCCGAATTTTGCTTGATCAAGGTGCATAATTGAACCCGGTTTGCACGATCTACTTGATCTCTGCCAAGAACTCGTTCTTCACCAACTTTTTTGAAAAAAAATTATCTGATAATGGATCTAACCGCTCTTATACCAAATGTTATAAGCCTCAAGCTTATGACCTTAGATCTAGGTGGGATTTGGTGGAAATGGAGCTAAGTGAAACGGCTAGGAGAAGAGGGCAAATGAGGATAGAATATGAGGAAATGGTGGAAAACGTGGGAAAGAGTCTCCCTAAATTAGGCTAACCTAATACTAGGGTCAATCCTACTCTAGTGGAAATAGAGAGGCCAAGAGATTCAAAGAGTGGTCTATTGATTAATTGTCTTAAAGATTACAAAATGAAGGCTAAAAGTCCTATTTATAGACTCCCTAAGCCAAGCTTCCTCTAGAAGCTACACAAGACATCTCTATTACAAGGCTTCTCAAAGAAGTTTTCCAAAAGACCAAAATATCCTTGTATCCTTTTTACACCCTTCATATGGATTATGTATTATAATACAAGGATATCCCAAACCTAAAACCCAATTACAAGATCATTAAACACATTTACAAGCTAAATGGACCCAGATCCCAAATACATATCCCAAGCCCAAATAAAAGTGGTTCAAAATCCAAGTGGATCTAACACAATCCATGAGGTTTGTAACATACTGTAATTTACAAGGTTATCTTATGTGACATATGTTTAAGTGAGATGCAACAAAGTTGTAAGATTAATGAGATGGTGACAGTGCTCTCTCTCTCTCTCTCTCTCTCTCTCTCTCTCTCTCTCTGTTTTTAAATGTAAAATAGTCAAAAAAGACTTGACCATGTCAGGCACATCGTTGACCATGTCAAGGATGCATCCAGTCGTACCTGGACACACCCTAGATTTGGTGTATCCAGTCGTACCTGTGTAGACATCCCCTTAAGGGAGGAAAACCACAAAGTAGTTTAAGCCTTTCTAACTACAAGTTATTAAAAAATAGATTCCTAAGAGTAGTCCATTCGGTAAGAACCAAAATTCAAAAAAGGAACACATCAAAATGAAATTAAATACTTAAAGATGAACATAAACACACTTGGGCAAAAAACCCAGGTTGACCAACAGCAAGGAACAGTAATAAAGCAAATCTGTCGAATTAGAACCAAGCAACATCACCTCTCATTCCTCAAAGAGATTTAAAGTGTAGTTTGCATTTAAGTACACTATTATTATTTCTTAAAGGTATGAATAAAAACACAAGATTTTTCTTGCAAGCTTACTTTAATATTCAAGGAAGCTAGCTAGGTAAAAATTTATAGCAAGCAGGAACTGTGAACCTTTCTTAGTGAACATCTTCACTATATCCAAAAACATGCATCAGAGAGGACTACCAATATTGGGAACACTAATATTTTCTTGTCACCAGCCAAAGCGGAAGCTTGACCATATAAATAATCACACTAAAAAGTAGGCGCAACAGTCATTGACAAACATGAGAGAACTGATTGTTTAAAAGGCAAAGGATAATAAATAATTGAAAAATAAAGCAAAAACTGTCACCTAACAAATCCAATAAACTTTGCCCACCAAGCATCTGCTAAACTCCATTCTTTCCCCATAATCAGCCACATTACATGAAATATGGCTTCTGCTAGAACAGTAAGTACTGAAAAAATCAGTACAATTAGCAGAACGAGAGACCGCAACTGAGAACGAAATCCTGTTAAATAAATTAGAAAAAAATTGATGCTGTCAAGAAAAGAACGATATTCACGTCCTGAAAGGCATTCATTTGGTAAACAAAAAACATCAAAAGATGTAAATCTGCAATATTGCATGCTTGCATTAAGTGTTTCTTGTATTTACATTTTTTATTCCTACATGTAATATACAAAAATTACTTAATAATGTAAGTGCTTCTTGATATTTTCACGTAAATATTGTGATGGAAAATTTTCAGAATGGCACCTAACTAATAGGTTTAGTTCAAAAGTAGCCCATAATGTTTCTGAATCTTCATTAACATACTTCTTGCCTTGTCCTCCATCGATTCAAAAAAGACTTTCATCAAATTAACCCAGTTAGAAATGTACCTCTCTCGGTTTAATTCTAAATTGCACCCTAATGTCTCCAAATCTTCAATAACATACTTGACCTTTTTCCTTATCAATCAAAAAAGACTTAAACCCAATTAACCCCGGTTTTAACTCTAGTTTAATGTTAGAGATTTTCTGTCTCCTCCCCCTCCTCCCCCCCTCTGTGTGTGTGTGTTTACCAATAAACTTTTGAAGAATAGACGAAAATAACTGGAGAAAACATTGAGAAGAAATTCGTCCCCTAATGATATACTGTGTAACATAACAGGTTTATTATAAAATTGTCAAAACATATTAAAACATAATACAACAACTACGCCTTCATCCCAAAACAATTGGGGTCGGCGATATGAACCAAAAAAGAAAATCATTCTGGGTCTTCCACATGAATCCTTCTCCTCCAATCATTTCTATCCAATGCCATGTCCTCGATGAGGTTCAAAGCATTCATATCCTTTCCTATCACCTCCATCCATGTCTTCCTAGGCCTACCCCGACCTCTTTCAACTAATATATTTTCCCATTTCTCCATCCTTCTAACTGGAGCATCATTAGGCCTTAGTCGAATATGTCCAAACCACTGTAAACGATTCTCTCTCATCTTATTTTCAATGGGTGCAATGCCTACCTTCTTACGTATCTCCTCGTTCTGAATCTTATCTTTTATTGTATTTCCACACATCCATCTCAGCATACGCATCTCAGCTACACTCATTTTTTGAATACGATGTCTCTTGGCAGCCCAACATTCCGTACCATATAGTAAAGCGGGCCTAATAGTCGTCCTATAAAACTTTCCCTTGCAACATAATACTAGTACAAAATGATAAGGTATCAAATAAGATAAAATGGTACATAATTGCTACTTAAAGGTGATTGAAACCTAAGGACTATATAACAAAATTGCCACTATATGGCACAACTAATACTCCCCTCAAGTTATACATGGGAACGCATTACATACAACTTGTTATTTAAGAAATAAAATCTATCCCTTGATAAATCTTTTGTAAAGATATCAGCCATTTGCAATTCAAATCCCACAAACTACGGTCTTCATCTCCTCTCCATTTTGTATCTATTGATGGGCATTCTTGTTAAAGACTCTCATTGGTGGACATTTTATCTTGTCATATGATTGCATTTGTTGCATGCATTTACTAAACTTATTTAAGGATGTCACTTAACTTGAAATTTTTGTCTAATCGGTTCTTGTTCCTTGGAATGTGTCTTTCAAGGATTTCATATTTGCCTCTTTATATGGCTTTGTTAGTTCATCACTCTTTTTTTGATACATCCATTATTATTTGTTTGGCCTTATCAAGGTGAGTTTTATACACTTGTGTTATAGAACCAGAGTTAGTTACTGAGGTGAGTTATGTGTGCACCTTTGTTTTATTGACGGTATAGATTGCCAATACTGACTGACAGTTGATTGACCTCTAGTTCTATGGGTATGTTGTATCACTCAATTGTTTTTTTGTGCACCACGGTGTTGTGGAACCAGAATTATTGTTGAGATGAGTTATGTGTGAAGTGAACCTCTGTCTTCTTGTCAGTATAGATTGCCAATATTTTTGGCTAACTGATAGTTAACTGACCTATGGTTCTATGAGTGTGATGTATCACTCAATTGTTTTTGTGTACCTCAATGTTTTGGAACCAGAGTTAGTTGTTGAGGTGAGTTATGTGTGCACCTCTATCTTCTTGTCAGTATAGATTGCCAAGTTTATGGATGTTGTATTGGCAATTGTCTTGGCTCTGACTAGAACCCTCCATGATCATTGTAGCATATTCAAATGTTGATCATGTAGGAGATTTGGACAATAAGAGGTCAATGACTGGCTATACAATGTATTTAGGTCTATATCTTTTCTTTTGATCTAGCAAAAAACAAAGAATAGAGGCTACGTAACAGGGATTCAACTAGCAGGGTGCCGCACCTGCATCGACGCGACTCGACGCGGGGGCGGGGGCGGCACCGAGTGCGGTCAACCCAACCCTGGGTGCGTTGACCGCACCCAGGGTCATTTTGGTCCTTTTTTTGGAATTTAAAAAAAAAATTGCCCTATGAAATGGGCTGCGGAATTTAAAAAAAAAATCTTGGGGGGGGGGGGGGGGCGCTGCCCCCCTATAACCCCCCCCCCGCCAAGGGCAGCCCCCCTGGACCCCCGCCTGCTGACCGCGCAGCGGGACCCGCGCTGGGGGGAGCCCCCGGTCACCCGTTCCTGCAAGGGAAAAAACAATGAATCAGGCTCCACAACTCATCACTTTCATCTTTGGGGACAACCATATAAGATAAAAAAAATGGTACAAATCAAGTTGGGCACACATTCAGATATACATCTAAAAAAAATCAATGCAGTGTGTTGACTTCCATAGCCATCTGCAGGTGTTAACACATGACCATAAAATACACCCCTGAAGTTTAAAAATGACTTGGCAGTTCCATGCATTAATGGACACCAGTAGCTATTTTTGCAATTTTGTGTAAAAATAAGTTACACACTTATTAGTTGTGCATTCAAAATGTACAATTATTAATATGTTTTCCTAATAAAAATGACTAAAATGTCCATAATTGTGACAATTAATACACCTGATCACCATATCAATTTTTAAATTTGTTAGAGGCATAATATTGTGGTGAACGTGCTAACATGCATAAATGTCATGGACCTTAACAGCTACCATACATTCATACATATACACTATACATGATATATATATATATATATATTTACATTTTTGCCCCTACCGCACCCCCGCACCCGGGTTTTTTGGAAGTGCTGAATCCCCACACCCGCACCCATATGACATAGAATAGAGGTGTATTCAAGCACATAAGTGAAACATCATGCCATGGTTAGAGTAACAGTTGAAGTTCTGCGGATTAAACACTTGCCCACCTATATAGGCCAGAAAACTAGGATCTCTACTTTACTGCGATAATCAAAGTGCAGTTGCGATCTCCACTAGTCCTATTCAGCATGGAAAGATGAAACATGTTGAATTTAATCAATACTTTATAATAGAAAAGGTTGAGGATCAAGAGATTCAGCCCACTATCCTTCTAAGAAAAGACCAATAGCTGAAACATTTACAAAGACTTTGACCATCTGTTGGTATTGGTTGCCAAATTGTCCATGGTACTAATGTACAATTTGAGGGAGTGTGTTGAAAATCGTTCCCTAATATAGTATGTTAGTGTTGAAAACATGTGAGTTATTCTTGCATTGGATCGGGTTTGAAATAGATCCATGTTCATGTGTAAAACCCGCAATAAAAAAAAAATTAAAAAAAAAAAAATTGGACCCAGGCCGGGTCGGGTCCGGACCCCTTTTCTTTAGGGTTTTAATAACCCGACTCGAGAAGGGGATTTTTGAAAAAAACCCTTCCCGAGCGCCGCAACCCTTTCCCCCCTTCGTTTTCGGGTGGATTAGGGAAACCCACCGGGGTTTCCCCTTTCATCGCCCACTGGGGGCTTTAAGTTCCTCGTGGGAGGGCAAGGGGAGGCACGCCTCCCTCTCGAAACCTTTCGCCCCCCCCCTGTGCCGACCTCCTACTTCCTACGCACGCCTCCAGCGCCGCCCTCGATCCCCTCGCGACGATTCCCCCTCCTCCTCTGCTGTGCACGCCGCCGACGCCGGACACCGCCTCACCGCCTCCCAGGTACGCCATTCTCCTCCCTCTTCTCCTCCCTCTTCTCTTCCTCACACCCCCTTCTCTGTCACCTCGCCGGGAGGTCGACAGGCGACTCACAGCCCCTGTCGCGGCCTCCCACCTCCCCTGTGCCCATCAAGGGCCCAACAGGTGGCCTATGGGGCCCCTGTCGTTCCCTTTTCCCTCAAGGAATTTGCCGGAGTGTCGGCAGGGGACCGAGGCCCCTGTGACCCCCCCCCCCTCACCCCCTGTGGGTGATAGGGAAACCGACGGGAGGTCGGTTGCCCTCCCTGTCACCCCCCGTCCCGATCTCTTTCTCCTTGTCGGCAGGGGTTGGCCCCCTGCCGCCTCTCGGCTGTTGGCAGGGTCTGGCCCCTGCCACCTTCGTGCTGTCGGCAGGGGCTCAGCCCCTGACGTCTCGTGGCCGTCGGCAAGGGCTGGGCCCCTTGCCGCTTCGAGGCCGTCGGCAGGGGCTGGGGCCCCCCTGCCGTCTTGTGCTTTCGTCAAGGGCTGGCCCCCCTGCCGCTTCGAAGCCGTCGGCAGGGGCTGGGGCCCCCTGCCGTCTTGTGCTTTCGGCAGGGGCTGGGCCCCCTGCCGCTTCGAGGCCGTCGGCAGGGGCTGGCCCCCCTGCCGTCTTGTGCTTTCGGCACGGGCTGGCCCCCCTGCGGCTTCGATGTCGTCGACAGGGGCTGGCCCCCCTGCCGTCCTGTGCTTTCGACAGGGGCTGCCCCCCTGCTGCTTCGATGCTGTCGGCAGGGGCTCAGCCCCTGCTGCTTCGTTGTTGTCGGCAGGGGTTGGACCCTTGCCGCCTCGTTGCTGTCGGCAGGGGCTGGCACCCTGCCGTCACGCTGTTTTCGACAGGGACTCATCCCCTGTCGCCCCGCTGTTGTCGGCAGGCAGGGGCTCGTCCCCTGTTGGTTGTCTGTTTTTGGCCAGTAGGGGCACACCCCTGTTGCCTCTCCCTTTGTTGATCGACAGGCTTGATGTTCTTTTCTTCACATATTAAATAATGTAGCGCTGAATACTCATACTTCTGCAGACTTCGTATCGAACCCCGCTCTGGCTCCGCGGCCTGAGCCTCGTATCATCTACACACGTAGACGCACGCAGCTGCACGACATCCCTAGGTAGGGGAAAGTCGCACGAAGAGTTTGTATGAACAAAATAAAATAAGACTTCTGAGATAGAATAGTTATTTTGCATACCTGCTTATCTGAAGAAGTATTGGTTGGTCAGAGTTTTACTCTTTTTTATTCTTTTGAAATTGCATGCTTAATGTAAATTCTTTGGGTAGACTCATTCTAAAAAGAATCAAGTAGTTTAATTGGCATACGTGTTTACCTGTAGGATTACTTAACTCATGATTGTCTGTTCTGCAAGCTTATTCTTTTGAAACTGCATACTTAAGGTAGACTTTGTGAATAGACTCATTTCTGGAGAGAAAACCACTGCAATTGCTATTGTAACCGAACCTTAAGGCATGTACGGTATGAATTTTTATGTGAGGTCATAGAGTATCTTGAAGTGGGAAATAAACACTTTATTGATTTTGATGTGATAATGTCGGCCTCCACAGGCCAATTGCTCAAAGAACAATACATGTCATGTATGAACCAAAACAATCATAAAACATTATGTTGCCCTCTCATCGTAGTTGTACCTCTAGGAAGGTACGATCGTACTTTTGGACAAGAACGTCCCATGTGGGTTGCGATGGTTGGATGATGAGGTTGTAGCAACATCGATGTGTGCATTTAGCACAATGCTGAGATCACATAAATGGTGACCATTCGCCTTCACAGGCAAGATGCTCGAGTGGGTCTAATAGACCAGAGCATGTAAGATGGGGCGGCGGTTAAGAAACCTCCGTCGTACCCATTCGACCTTCACGGTTCATCAAGGGAGATGATGGATGGTACAAAAACTCCGATAGACAGGTTGTTAACAACCACCCCACGGGCAAAAAACTCGGCTTCCCCAGTCATTGGAGTTAGGGGAATTGGGATTACCATAAATTATCCTAAGTGGTAACTCTCAGGTACTTCTGCAGAAGTTGGATGCATCCATGGGCCACGAATGCCTTTGGGGATTTACTCTCTTGGTCACTGACCGTCCCCTTAGGAGCGGACTGAGTCAGCTATCTGGGTTAATGAAAACACCTGACATAATAAACCCCCGGATCGGTCTTGGCTGTTTCTACGTTTCGCGTCTGTGCGTACCCACAGGCCAGTTAATATCAGAACTTAAAAAATATCTTCTTGAATAGTTGTGGATGATTGAGACTTACACTGCTTGAAATGCTTCAACTAACAGCTCTTTGCACATATTACACTTGTTAGAATAGATTACAATTGTATTAATTGTTTAAATATCATAACTGCTTATCTCATAAATGTCCTGCTTTATTTTCATTCTACTTATCTGTTCGTGCACCTACTGGTTTGTTATAAAACTGACTCATTTCATGAGCAGGTGAGGAGTAGGACTTCACAAGCGGCCGATGGCGTGGTGCAATATGGATCAAGATTTATCTTCTTGCTGCTGGCGACTTGGCTCTGAGTCTTTTTTGAGTTTTCTTTAGATTATTGAACTTTGGAATAAGATGCTCATTTTGTAATATACTGCAGATTTTTTATCTATTTCCTTATTTCCTCAATTCCTTTAAGTTGTTGTTCATGTAAATGATGGTTTTTCAGCTAACGTACCCAGGATTGTTGACTTGTGCTCCTTTCTAAATATCTTCCGTTGTCGTTTTTAAAAGTTAAAACTTTAAATCTTTGAAAGATTTTTCGATAAGGTTTTTGAAATCACAAGTCGAAATTTTAGGGCGTTACAACTTGGTATCAGAGCCAGATCAGAAAGAGGTGAATCTTGACTATTGAGCATCCATCACGTTGTAAGTAAGTCTTTGATATTTTATAGCATGTTTAAACTAAATTATATTCTTGTTTTATTCGTAGTACCGTCGAATAGATGGATCCGTTTACTGGTTCTAGTGGTAGTCACGGTAGGGGCACGCGTAGGGTGCGTGGCCGTTCCGTGAGGGAGAGGGGCGGACATGGGATGTTCAGGGCTGGTTACTGGGCTAACCGCCCTCCTCTACCCATTTTTGCGGATGAGCAAGGCTTCCCACTACCGATCGCCTACCAAATACCCTTGGCAGCAGCGTGGGCTGAGGTGCATGATCGAGAAGGTGGTTTTGCGCCTTCACACGTTCGGGTGCACCATCAGACACCACAGGAGTCATCGGGAGATTTTGTTCTCCCTGAGTTAGCAGAGGAGTGTGTTTTCTGTGGAGAATCAGGGCAAACCATGGATGCTTGCCTCCACAAGGCCGAGCATGACGGCAAGATCGCAATTTCGACTGCAGGCGAGCAACCGCCACCTCCAACAGACCCGGTGGGCGGTGTATCACCCACATACACGCCTGCGACGGATTCTTTAAGTTATAGTCTTGGCTCACCGGAATATACTCCGACGACGCCTCTCTACGGGTAGGAGACCTCCTACGGGGATCCACTTCCCTTCACCCATAAGCGCAGATTCAGGCGCACAGGCAATAGAAGGGAATATCTTAGGAAGTACTCTAGTCGTCCCTAAGGGGAGGTAGCACCTACCCAGTTTTGTTGGAGTCTGTGAACTCATTTATAATTACAGAATAGAACTTTTGCTTATGTACCAGCACAGCTGGATTCTAAATAATTGACTTTCGTAATAAAGATCTATGTTTTTGCCTTTGCTCTTATACTTATGTTTGCTTGTGCGTCTTCAGTATTTTTGACTATTAATCTTGGTTGCTTTTTAAGGATGGCGGGAAACTCAAGCCACAGCATGGCTGATGAGTTGCGTGAGCAGAGGGGATTCATGATGGATACCCTCAACTCCTTGGCAGAGGCAATTCGTAACCAGGGTCGTCCCCAGCAGGATCCGGGTTCTCTTGTTGGGAATACACCAACCGCCACGTATGAAAAATTTCTGAAGCTTGACCCTCCTACCTTCTTTGGCAAGGTTGACCCTAACTTGGCGGAGAGTTGGGTCAAAGAGGTGGAACGGGTGTTCCAAGTGTTGTCCGTCCCTGACGAGAAGAAGACGATGTTCGGGTCCTTTCGATTGAAGGACGACGCTCGCGAGTGGTGGGACACTACCCGGGAGGTGCAGTTTCCAGGCGGGGAGGTGATTCCTTGGGAGGCCTTCCGGAGGGTTTTTCTCGAAAACTATTACACTCCTCATGCGAGGGAAAAGAAGAAGGTGGAATTTCTGGAGCTGTGCCAAGGCAGCTTAAGTCTGAATGAATATATCTCCAAATTTCAGCGGTTGGAGCGCTACTGTACTCACCTATTCGAGGATGATCACGAGCGGGCTAGAAAGTTCATTCGCGGACTGAAGGAAGGACTCAGACATAGGGTTCTCACCAGCATGCCCGCGACTTTTTTTGCGGCGGTAGCAGCAGCCACCCTACTGAACGAGAATTGGGAGCATTCAAAAAGTGTGCAAGCCAAAAAGTCACCCGCGTCAGGTGGTGATCAGAAGAAGACCTATCTCGGCGGCCCAGAGCAGCGACCACCTTTACCAGTGAAGACGGAGGGAAGCAGTTCCCTTCGGCAAAGCGCCAACGACAGCAGGGCCATCCACCACCCAGGCAACCGTCTGGAGATAAATGCCCCAGGTGCAAGAGGCCTCACGTGGGACAATCTTGTCCGCGGGACACTGGCGGATGCCTGTACTGTGGCAAGATGGGTCATTTCATACGCGACTGCCGGAAGAAAGCAGCTGATGACCTCAAGCGAACCGGCAACGCATCTCAGCCTCCTCAACAACAGCAACAACGAGCACAACCAAGCAGTGACAGGAAGCCGGGTCGAGTTTATGCAGCCACAGTCGATCAATTGACAAAAAGGGATCTCGTTCAAGGTACCATTCTTGTTGCTGATCAAGCAGCTTTTGCACTCTTTGATTGTGGTGCTACACACTCATTTGTTTCAGAAAAATTCGTAAAACAATTGCATATAACTGTAAAACCACTTGATAACGCTTTAGACGTGCATAACCCCATTGGGAAGAACACAGTTTGCACCACTTACATACCTGGATTGGACGTAGTTGTGGCAGAGCGGTACTTGCCTGTTTGTGCTATCCTGCTTGAGATGACAGAATTTGACGTCATCCTAGGCATGGATTGGTTGCACAAGTATCATGCCAAGATATTTTGTCGTGATGGAAAGATCGTTTTATCACCTCCAGGCTCTCCGAGAGTAGAATTCAGAATTCCCAGACCTGTTCGAGCAAGCCGGACGATCTCAGCGCTTAAGGCACAGAACTTCTTCAGGAAGGGATGCACTGCCTTTTTTGTTAGTGTTGTCCAATCTGATCCAATGCTTATTCTCATCAGTGAGCTGGATGTGGTTCGCGATTATCCCGACGTTTTTGCTAAAGAACTATCGGGACTTCCACCGTCTCGTGAGGTAGAATTCAATATTGAATTGCTACCAGGTACGACGTCGATCTCTAAAGCACCCTACAGAATGACGTGAGCTGAGCTTGAGGAGCTGAAGAAGCAATTGCAGGAGTTGTTGGATCAGAGATTCATTCGCCCCAGTGTTTCTCCTTGGGGAGCTCCTGTGCTCTTTGTGAAGAAGAAGGACGGGACCTTGCGTCTGTGCATCGACTATCGAATGCTCAACCAGGCCACAATAAAAAACAAGTACCCATTGTCGCGTATCGAAGACTTGTTCGATCAATTACAGAACGCTAAGGTTTTCTCGAAAATCGATCTTAGGTTTGGATACCATTAGCTCAGAATCAGGAATGATGATATTCCCAAGACTGCTTTTTGGACGAGATACGGTCATTACGAGTTCACAGTCATGTCGTTCGAACTGACCAATGCCCCAGCAGCTTTCATGGACTTAATGAATAGGGTGTTCAAGCCATTTTTGGACACCTTCGTGATCGTGTTCATCGACGACATCTTGGTGTACTCAGAAAGTCGAGAGCAACATCGGGAGCATCTAACCATTGTGTTGGAGACCTTGCGAAAGAAACGTTTATATGTCAAGTTCTCTAAATGTGAATTCTGGCTCGAGGAAGTCATGTTTCTGGGACACGTTATTTCTAAGGAAGGAGTGTTCGTGGACCCTGCAAAGGTTGAGGTTGTACTCAGTTGGCAACAACCAAAGAACGCACGTGATATCAGGAGTTTTCTTGGACTAGCGGGTTACTACAGAAGATTCATTCAGGCTTTTTCTAAAATTGTGTTACCCCTGACGAAGTTGCTGAAGAAAGAGGCTAAATTCTTATGGGACGAGAAGTGCGAGGCGAGTTTTCAGTTATTGAAGGAGCGACTTATCAGTGCTCCTATTTTGACCTTACCTTCTGGTAAGGGCGGATTCGTGATTTATACTGATACCTCTGGGTCAGGCCCAGGGGCTGTGTTGATGCAGAATGGGAAGGTGATCGCTTACGCTTCTCGGCAACTTAAAATTCACGAGAAGAACTACCCAACTCACGATTTAGAGTTAGCTGCGGTGGTGTTCACACTGAAGATATGGCGACACTACTTGTATGGGGAGCAGTTTGAGGCATTCACCGATCATAAGAGCCTTAAGTATCTATTTTCGCAGAAAAAATTGAACATGAGACAACGGCGTTGGCTTGAATTCCTCAAGGATTACGACTTCACCCTCTCCTACCACCCAGGAAAGGCGAACGTAGTGGCTGACGCCCTCAACCGCAAAGCACCGGAAGTTTCGATTAATGCTTTATTTGCTGGATGGAGGTTGGTCGAAGACCTAGCCTCTTGGGAACCTTTCGCTATCACTCAAGGTTCAATCGGTTTATCCCACCTTGTTGCTCAGCCTGAGCTACTAGCGAGAATCATCAATGGGCAGAAAACAGATGCACGCTACGAGAAGCTGAAGGCTCAAGCGATTCTGGCATATTCACCTTTTCGTCTGAAGGAGGATGGAAGTATATGATTGAAGGAGCGCCGTTGGGTTCCTGACGACCCGGTCCTTCGAGATGAAATTCTTGCGGAAGCCCACAAGTCTAGATACACCATTCACCCTGGCGGCATGAATATGTTTAAGGACCTACAATGCAGTTATTGGTGGAACGGTATGAAGCGAGACGTGGCTGAGTATGTCTCGAAGTGTTTAACGTGTCAGCAGATCAAGATCGAGCACCAGAGACCCGGTGGGGTCATGCAGCAGATAGAGATCCCTCTATGGAAGTGGGAAGATGTCACCATGGACTTCATAGTCGGTCTACCGAGAACGCAGAGGAAGCATGACGCGATTTGGGTGATCGTCGATAGACTCACCAAGTCTGCTCACTTCCTACCTATCTGTCTCAACCAATCGTTGGATAGTCTCGCTGATCTCTATGTTAGAGAGATTGTGAGACTGCACGGTGTTCCGGTCTCGATTATCTCCGATCGTGATCCCAGGTTCACTTCAAGGTTTTGGGGGCAACTTCAGTTGGCTTTAGGCACAAAGCTGAAGTTCAGTACTGCGTTTCACCCTCAGACTGACGGGCAGTCGGAACGTACAATTCAGACCTTGGAAGACATGCTTCGAGCCTGTATGATGGACTGGAAGGGAGAGTGGGATTCCCACATCAGTCTGGCGGAATTCGCGTATAACAACAGCTATCATGCGAGCATCGGGATGGCCCCATACGAAGCTTTGTATGGGAGGCCGTGCCGATCACCTGTTTACTGAGACGAGGTTGGCGAACGAAGATTGGAGGCACCTATAGTTTTGCAACACTATACTCAACAAGTGCAAATGATTCGGGAACGACTCCGTACCGCTCAGAGTCGGCAGAAAAGCTATGCAGATAGACGCCGACGAGAGCTTGCCTTCGATATTGGCAAGATGGTTTTTGTTAAGGTATCTCCGACAAAGAGCGTATTTCGATTCGGGAAGAAGGGGAAGCTAACTCCTAGATACGTCGGACCGTTCGAAATCTTGGAGCGGATTGGAGAAGCAGCTTATCGAGTGGCGTTACCTCCTCAGTACGCCCAGATCCATAATGTTTTTCATGTATCCATGTTGAGGAAGTACGCTCACGATCTCTCGCACATCATTCATTATGATGATGTGGACATTAGAGGGGACTTGACATTCGAAGAAAGACCAGTGGAGATCGTCGACCGTCGCGACCAAGTGCTAAGATCAAAGACCATTTCTTTTTTAAAGGTTCGGTGGCAACATCATGGAATTGACGAATGTACTTGGGAACCTAAGAACGATATCAGAGAAAAATATCCTGACCTGTATTTTGATTCTTCAAGGCAATAAATATTTCGCGGACGAAATTCTTTTAAGAGGGGTAGGATGTAAAACCCGCAATAAAAATAAATAAATTTGTTTTGGACCCAGGCCGGGTCGGGTCCGGACCCGACCCAGGCCACTTTTCTTTAGGGTTTTAATAACCCGACTCGAGAAGGGGATTTTTGAGAAACCCCCTTCCCGAGCGCCGCAACCCTTTTCCCCCTTCGTTTTCGGGTGGATTAGGGAAACCCACCGGAGTTTCCCCTTTTATCGCCCACTGGGGGCTTTAAGTTCCTCGTGGGAGGGCGAGGGGAGGCACGCCTCCCTCTCGAAACCCTTCGCCCCCCCTGTGCCGACCTCCTCCTTCCCTGCGCACGCCTCCAGCGCCGCCCTCGATCCCCTCGCGACGATTCCCCCTCCTCCTCTGCTGTGCACGCCGCCAACGCCGACCACCGCCTCCCAGGTACGCCATTCTCCTCCCTCTTCTCTTCCTCACACCCCCCTCTCTGTCACCTCGCCGGGAGGCCGACAGGTGGCTCACAGCCCCTGCCGCGGCCTCCCACCTCCCCTGTGCCCATCGGAGGCCCGAGAGGTGGCCTATGGGGCCCCTGTCGTTCCCTTTTCCCTCAGGGAATTTGCCAGAGTGCCGGCAGAGGACCGAGGCCCCTGCAACCCCCCCCCCCCCCCCCTCACCCCCTGTGGGTGATAGGGAAACCGACGGGAGGTCGGTTGCCCTCTCTGTCACCCCCGTCCCGATCTCTTTCTCCTTGTCGACAGGGGTTGGCCCCCTGCAGCCTCTCAGTTGTCGGCAAGGTCTGGCCTCTGCCACCTTCGTGCTGTCGGCAGGGGCTCAGCCCCTGCCGTCTCGTGCCCGTCGGCAGGGGCTGGCCCCCTGCCGCTTCGAGGCCGTCGACAGGGGCTGGCCCCCCCTGCCGTCTTGTGCTTTCGGCAGGAGATGGCCCCCCTGCCGCTTCGAGGCCGTCGGCAGGGGCTGGGGGGCCCTGCCGTCTTGTGCTTTCGGCAAGGGCTGGCCCCCCTGCCGCTTCGAGGCCGTCGGCAGGGGCTGACCCCCCTGCCGTCTTGTGCTTTCGGCAGGGGCTGGCCCCCCTGCCGCTTCGATGCCGTCGGCAGGGGCTGGGCCCCCCTGCCGCATCGATGCCGTCGGCAGGGGCTGCCCCCCTGCTGCTTCGATGCTGTCAGCAGGGGCTCAGTCCCTGCCACTTCGTGGCTGTCGGCAGGGGCTGGACCCTTGTCGCCTCGTTGCTGTCGGCAGGGGTTGGCCCCCTGCCGTCACGCTGTTTTCGACAAGGGCTCATCCCCTGTCGCCCCGCTGTTGTCGGCAGGCAGGGGCTCGTCTCCTGTTGCTTGTCTGTTTTTGGCCAGTAGGGGCACACCCCTGCTGCCTCTCCCTTTGTTGATCGACAGGCTTGATGTTCTTTTCTTCGCATATTAAATAATGTAGCGCTGAATACTCATACTTTTGCAGACTTCGTATCGAACCCCGCTCTGGCTCCGCGGCCTGAGCCTCGTATCATCTACACGCGTAGACGCACGCAGCTGCACGACATCCTGAGGTAGGAGAAAGTCGCACGAAGAGTTTGTATGAACAAAATAAAATAAGACTTCTGAGATAGAATAGTTATTTTGCATACCAGCTTATCTGAAAAAGTATTGGCTGGTCAGAGTTTTACTCTTTTTTATTCTTTTGAAATTGCATGCTTAATGTAAATTCTTTGGGTAGACTCATTCTAAAAAGAATCAAGTAGTTTAATTGGCATACGTGTTTACCTGTAGGATTACTTAACTCATGATTGTCTGTTCTGCAAACTTATTCTTTTGAAACTGCATACTTAAGGTAGACTTTGTGAATAGACTCATTTCTGAAGAGAAAATCACTGCAATTGCTATTGTAACCGAACCTTAAGGCATGTACGGTATGAATTATTATGTGAGGTCATGGAGTATCTTGAAGTGGGAAATCAACACTTTATTGATTTTGATGTGATAATGTCGGCCTCCACAGGCCAATTGCTCAAAGAATAATACATGTCATATATGAACCAAAACAATAATAAAACATTATGTTGCCCTCTCATCGTAGTTATACCTCTAGGAAGGTATGATCGTACTTTTGGACAAGAACGTCTCATGTGGGTTGCGATGGTTGGATGATGAGGTTGTAGCAACATCGATGCGTGCATTTAGCACAATGCTGAGATCACATAAATGGTGACCATTCGCCTTCACAGGCAAGATGCTCGAGTGGGTCTAATAGACCAGAGCATGTAGGATGGGGCGGCGGTTAAGAAACCCCCGTCGTACCCATTCGACCTTCACGGTTCATCAAGGGAGATAATGGATGGTACAAAAACTTCGATGGACAGGTTGTTAACAACCACCCCACGGGCAAAAGAGTCGGCTTCCCCAGTCATCGGAGTTAGGGGAATTGGGATTACCATAAATTATCCTATGTGGTAACTCCCAGGTACTTCTGCAGAAGTTGGATGCATCCATGGGCCACGAATGCCTTTGGGGATTTACTCTCTTGGTCACTGACCGTCCCCTTAGGAGCGGACTCAGACAGCTATCTGGGTTAATGAAAACACCTGACATAATAAACCCTCGGATCGGTCTCGGTTGTTTCTATGTTTCGCGTCTGTGCGTACCCACAGGCCAGTTAATATCAGAACTTAAAAAATATCTTCTTGAATAGTTGTGGATGATTGAGACTTACACTGCTTGAAATGCTTCAACTAACAGCTCTTTGCACATATTACACTTGTTAGAATAGATTACAATTGTATTAATTGTTTAAATATCATAATTGTTTATCTCATAAATGTCCTGCTTTATTTTCATTCTACTTATATGTTCGTGCACCTACTGGTTTGTTATAAAAGTGACCCATTTCATGGGCAGGTGAGGAGTAGGACTTCACAGGCGGCCGATGGCGTGGTGCAATATGGATCAAGATTTATCTTCTTTCTGCTGGCGGCTTGGCTCTGAGTCTTTTTTGAGTTTTCTTTAGATTATTGAACTTTGGAACAAGATGCTCATTTTGTAATAAACTGCAGATTTTTTATCTATTGTCTTATTTCCTCAATTCCTTTAAGTTGTTGTTCATGTAAACGATGGTTTTTCAGCTAACGTACCCAGGATTGTTGACTTGTGCTCCTTTCTAAATATCTTCCGCTGTCGTTTTTAAAAGTTAAAACTTTAAATCTTTGAAAGATTTTTCGATAAGGTTTTTGAAATCACAAGTCAAAATTTTGGGGCGTTACATCATGTGTAAATTTATGCACTGCGTAGGTGTAGGATATATCTTGTAATTTAGCCTTTTGCCAAAGGGCTTTTATGTCTTTTGTAATATAAACTAATATAAGATCATTAGGGCACGCCAAACGAGTTGTGGCTGCCGTCAAGTTGTTGTTTCTCTTTCTCTCCTTTCTCATACTCTCTTGCTGAATAGATCTGTGGTGCCACATCGACTTCTAACATGGTATCAGAGTTGAGGGTAGCGTATTCTTCCAAAAGGTATGCCCAAATAGATCTGCGGTTTTAATTCCAAGTTAGAAGATCTTCTTCTTTCTCTTTTCTGTTTCGAATATTCTCTCCTCGCCACTATCTCATTATAAACCCGTTATTTCTCATCTATTTCTAATCCCATATCTGTGTCGTCTTTTCTCTCTTTCTGATTTTCCTTTAATATCAGAACTATCTCCTCTTTTCTTTCGAATCAGATCTGCATCTTTCATCCCTACACCAGATTCGCATCTTAATTTATTTTAAATTTTCTTTTCTGCGTCTTAAATTTCATTTTCTTCTGTCCTTCTTTTGGGTCATATCTGGATTACACCAGATTCGTTATAAACCCTGTTCCTCCTTTCCCACCAGATCTGGTAAGTTTTCTTCTATCCCTCTTTTGGATCATATCTAGAACAAGAGCCTTTGTTTCAGGCAGTTTTTATTATAAACCCTAAAGCCACTGCTTGCATACTCTATTGGAATAGCTCACGTTGTTTGGGAACGTCTGATATCGCGCATCAGACTAATCCGTTAAGTTCCCTAAGAATACTCTTTCATTACAGGTTGTCGACTTATACAACTGCTAATCTGGTTGGACTGGGGGGAGGTTTTTTATTCATCTTTCCTTTCATTTCCATTCTTAATATGGAATTTTCTTCTTCCCAAGCAGGTCTTTCTTCAAATTTCCTCAGTCAGCTTGTGTCTGAAAAATTAAACCATTCCAATTTTCTGACTTAGAAAAGACAAATCGTTCCTTTTATAAGAAGTCAGGATCTGTCTGGGCATCTGGATGGATCAATTCCTACCCCACCACAATTTATTTCGCAGGAAACACAGGATGATAAAGGGAATACATCAATTCAGTTAACACAAAATCCAGAGTTCGCGGCTTGGATGAAGCGGGATCAGGCCTTAGTGGCCTACATTACTTCAACCTTGTCTCAAGAGGTCTTGATATCCATTCCTGATGATTGCACTGCCGCAGAGTTATGGAATAAGCTTGTTCAAACATATTCTCAAATATCAGAGGTTAAGGTCTTATTCTTGAAGCGGGAATTCCAGACTCTCCAAAGGGGCACCATGTCCATTATGGAGTACTTAAACAAAATGAAAACAATAACGGATCAGCTTGCTATTGTTGGAAGTATAGTATCAGACAAGGAGATAGTACAACAAACTTTGAATGGACTCGGGGAAGAATATCATGCTCTTACCACATCTTTGTTGTGCTTGCCAGAATTACCATGTTTTGAAGACTTTCGAGCTAAGCTTTTACAGTATCAGATGAGTCTGAACAGATTGACCACCAGGAACGAACAGTCCAATACACAAAATGTTTTGGTTACAGATATATATCAAGGTGGTGCTCGTGGTGGGAATAATTTTCGAGGTGGAAGAGGTCATGGTCGTCATCGACAAGGAGATCGCGGGCTTCTTCCTACTCCGAATATGTCAGGAAACTCTACAGTGGTAAATCGAAATATTCATACATGCTTTCTCTGCAACAAAAAGGGGCATATCAAAGCAAATTGTTGGTTAAACCCTCAAAACAAAGGCAGAAATAATAGAGCAGAGGGAAAAAAGGAAACTGAGGGATCGAAGCTTTCTGGAGATGTACAACAACTCTTACTTGCAGCTTTTTCACAAATGAATATTAAGCAGAATGATCAGGGAGAGTGGCATATAGACTCTAGAGCAGCCACTCACGTGACAGGTAATTCGGGTAAGCTCACTAACTTATCTCCTTATTTCGGAAAAGGCAGTATTGTTACTGGTGATAGAACACACCACCCTATTACTCACACTGGAAATGCACAAATTTCATTGTCATCTTCTAGTTTTAATTTGTCTCATGTTTTTCTTGCTCCTAATATAAAAAAGAATATTATTTCTGTATCTAAGCTTGTCGATGATACAAATTCTTCAGTCGAATTTACCCCCTCTTCTGTGCATGTCAAGGATCTTCAAACGAAGGAGACGTTCGCTAGAGGGGAGCGACAGGGGAATATGTACGTCGTCAACGAGGATCTTTCTACGACTGTCTTGAAGCCATCTTCTATCTCAAAGTCGCCATCACAACTTCCAAAGTCGAGTTCTTCGAATGTTTTGAGTATGAGTCAATGCAATAAGCCATATATATGACATGGTCGTCTTGGTCATTGTAGTCGTACTTTCATTGAAAAGCTTGTGTCGAATAATCTTATTTCAGAGTCTAATCTACTCTCTGAGCCCGATGTTAAGAAGTGTTCCAGTTGTGAGTTATGCAAGAGTCATGTTCTTCCATTTTCTTTTATAAATAAAAGAGCTTCAAGACCTTTTGAAATTGTGTATTCTGCTGTATGGAGACCTGCTCCTGTATGTTCCTCTTCTGGAAGTCGATATTATGTTCTTTTTATAAATAGTTTTTCCCGCTATACCTGGATACACTTCATGAAACACAAATCTGAAGTCTTTGAGCTATTTCAAAAATTTTGTGCAATGGTTAGAAATCAATTTTTCACCAATATCATGCATTTCCAATGCGATGGGGGAGGTGAGTATTCCTCAACCGACTTTATTGACTTTTTTCGAAATAATGGGATAAGTCGGCGAGTATCTTGCCCCCATACACCTCAACAAAATGGAGTGGTTGAACGGAAACATCGCCATATTGTTGAGAGTGTCATGAGCATGCCCTATGATAGCAATGTTCCCACCAGTCTTTGGACAGAAGCCTTTCACACTATTGTACATGTTATCAATCGCCTGCCTATGACAGTTCTTGCAGATAAATCTCCTTATTGTGTTCTTTTTTAACATCACCCTGACTATAATGATTTGCGAGTTTTTTGTTGTGTTTGCTATGTGCATATTGATAAATCTCTAAGAAATAAGTTTCAGGATAAGGCCTCCAAATACAGATTTGTGGGGTATGCAGAAGACTACAAGGGTTATAGATGCTATGATCCCATTATCAAACGTGTTAAAATCTCCAGAAATGTTTTTGATGAACAAAATTTTGAAGGTGAGCTTTCATCTCAGCAAAGTCAGTCTTGCAATATAGAAGTCTACGATCCCTGGATGAGTGCAGACTTGTTTGCCAGTGAAAGGGAGTTTAGTCAATCTTCTTATGACAGAACTGAGATAAGAGAGGGAAATCATCAAGAATAGCTCATGTCACAAGAAGCAGTGCCTTCCGTATCTGAAGGTTTTAAAAAAATTTCAAGCCAGGTATATGCTAGAAGAGATAAGGATCGTTCTTCTGACAATGTAGAAGAGAGCATGAATCAACCCACTGCAAGGAGGTCTGTAAGAAATCGTCATCCAATCCAGAGATGGGTTAGCTATGACATTTTTTCTCTGGATTTTCAGTTATTCATGTCATAAGTTGAGAGGCAAGACGAGCCTATTGCATTTCATCAAGCCATCAAATCACGTAAGTGGATTGAGGCAATGAATGAAGAAATGGAAGCTCTACATGAATGTCAAACTTGGGTGATTATCCCTAGACCGGAAGGCAAAAATGTTGTAGGATCAAAGTGGGTTTACAAAATTAAATACAAGCCTGATGGAAGTATAGAACGTCATAAAGCAAGGCTCGTTGCTCGAGGTTTTACTCAAGAGTATGGACAAGACTATGATGAGACCTTTAGTCTTGTTGTTAAGATGGGAACTATTTGTATTATCCTTTCCCTAGCAGTTGAATATAGATGGACATTGAGCCAGTTGGATGTAAAGAATGCCTTTTTGCACGGAGATTTGAAGAAAGAGGTATATATGGAGCAACCCCCCGGCTATGTTGAAGGAGATCCAGAAGCATATGTGTGCAAGCTGAAGAGAGCGCTCTATGGGTTAAAGCAAGCATCTAGATCTTGGTTTGAAAGCTTCTCATTCAAAATACAAAATCATGGTTTTCGTAGGTGCTTTCTTGATCATTCCTTGTTCATTTACAAAAATGAAGATATGACTACTTTGTTGCTCATATATGTTGATGATATAGTCATCACCGGGAATTCTGACGATCACATACAGGTGGTGAAAGGTTTGCTAATGCAGAATTTTAAGATGAAAGACCTTGGGGAATTAAGATATTTTCTTGGTGTTGAAGTGGACAAGAAAGGCGATGTTTTGACTCTTATACAACACAAGTACACTCTTGATTTATTGAGTAAAGCTGGGAGGACAAATTGCAAACCCTTGACTACTCCCAGTGCTCTAAACCAAAGGTTAAGTTCACAAGATGGAGAAATATATCATGATCCCACTAGATATCGAAGTATTGTTGGAATGTTACAATATCTAACATTCACCAGACCAGACATTGTATATGTTGTGAATCAAGTATCACAGTTCATGCATGAGGCAAGAACTGGACATATTGAAGCTATGAAGAGAATCTTGAGATACTTGAAGGGAACCATTGGAGATGGACTTGCTTATCAAAGGAGTTGGTCAAGCAATAAGGGTCATGAAATACTTATGCTGATGTAGACTGAGCAGGTGATCCAGATGAAAGAAGGTTTGTTTCTGATTATTGCATCTTCATAGAAAATAACCTAGTATCATGGAATAGTAAGAAACAAAAGACTATTGTCAGATCTAGCACAGAAGCAGAGTATCGATCCATGGCAGCTGGAACAGCAGAAGCAACTTGAGTGAGGCACTTGCTACATGATCTAGGAGAAATTATCACAGGTTCATTATTGTTATGTGACAACCATAGTGCCAGCAATATCTCCTTTAATCTGATTCGCCACAGCCGCACGAAGCACATTGAAATTGATCAGCATTTCATTTGGCAAAAGGTGGAAGAAAAAGAAATCATGCCTCAACACGTTAGGACTGAAAATCAAGTTGCTGACTTGTTTACAAAAGGTCTAACAAAACACCATTATTGGTTCTTAAAGAACAAGTTGTCCATGATTCAAGACCATGCACAACTTGAGGGAGGGTGAAAACACGTGACTTATTCTTGCATTGGATCGGGTTTGAAATAGATTCAGATCCATGTTCATGTGTAAATTTATGTACTGCGTTGGTGTAGGATAAATCTTGTAATTTAGCCTTTTTGCCAAAGGGCTTTTATGTCTTTTGTAATATAAACTAATATAAGATCATTAGGGCACGCCAAACGAGTTGTGGCTGCCGTCAAGTTGTTGTTTCTCTTTCTCTCCTTTCTCATACTCTCTTGTTGAATAGATCTGTGGTGCCACATCGACTTCTGACAAGTGTATGATTCATTCTTTATGTATTTGTTAGTAATTTTGTAATAGTAGCATGCTTAGGGGTATCATTGTCTTTCAAGTTTGAAAGGGGTTCATTGCATTTGGTTATATAAAGACAAGCAATTTGGTCATCGTAAAAGGTATATATGTATGTATTTATGCATGCATGGGTTCATTGCATTTGGTTATATAAAGACAAGCAGTTTGGTCATTGTAAAAGGTATATATGTATGTATTTATGCATGCATGCATGTATGTGTGTATGCACATACCTATATACGTGCGTATGTATGTATGTATGTGCCCCCTTAATAGAGGATTCCCAGCCCTAATCTTTCAGTGGCTGGTTCAAGAAACTTCAATTTCTCTCTTACGTTCTCCTTCTACCTCTTCCACTTCTTCCAGTCTTCTATTTTCTTGCTGGGCATGTTTTCCAAGATTGAGCTTGTCAAACTCCAAGGCAGGAATTGACATGGAGCTCCTACCCAATCAACAAAATAAAATTTAAATGATGAAACTATTATCGTGCTCTTCAACTTTGTTTTATAATATACTAGAACATGAGCTATTGCCCCTTTCAAGTGTTCCATTATTCTTTTAAAAGTCATTGTAAATGTATTAAGCTTGCATAAATTGACATGCCTGATATACTATATAGGTAATAACATGAAGATTAATAGTAAAATACTGAAGTAGTAATCCCCTCCTACACTCCTGTACAATTCTGCATTTGATATAGGATGACCATCATTTTTCAAAAAAAAAAATCATTGAGCTCTATTGGTGTCTCAATCAGTTCAGCATTGACAAAATTATCTACAACATATTTGACACATACTGTTACATCATGAAGCCACCATCCTTGCCCATCTCCATAACAAGTGCCTCAGCTATCCCAAGTCCTCCGTTTTAAATTTCTCATGTAAAAATGGTAGCTTAATGCTCCTATCTGCTTTCACCATTGTTTCATCTCTATAAGTCATGTAACCAACCCATGGAGTAAGTTTAACATAGATATGAACTATATTTTGCAAAATAATAAAGAACTATCTCAATGCAAGTGAAAATTATATCATTTTGTTTTCTAAACATAATAGCTAATCTCTGGTGGACAAACTAATGAGTGAAATTGCCGCAAACTAGAATTGGGACAAATAAAGATATTTTATTTTTTATGAAAGAGAGAAGGACAAGACTCACAGTAGGAGAAAATTGTTCAAACATACACAAAATGTAATGTCGTGCATTCTTACACTTAGTTAAATTTTGAGATTTCTGAAATTTGGCTAAGTATTGTAGAAATATAAGAAAACCCTTGATATTAGGATGTGATAATTGAGTTTGAGCGTAGACCAAGTCTCATCAACAATACCTAAACGAGCCAATTAAAAGTTGATAAAAAGTTTTATTTTCGACCTTTAAATTCAAGCAAAATTCAGGTTATTTTCAGGCGAATTTCAGATGTGAAATTCGAGTTATATATCGTTGGATGCGTCTCAAAATTCTGAGCGTAACGATATTTTACTTCTCTGAATACGGGTTACGGTTGGCCCGAAAATCATAATTTTTCAAAAAAGGACTGCCTCGACGGGCCAGGTCCGGATTTGGATCAGGCTGGATCCAATGCTTATGATCCAAATTAATATGGATCTGAACTCTATAAAAGACCCATATTAATCTGGATTTGATTCAGCCCAGGACGCAATTGGATTTTGGATATGAATTTAGATCTTAGATCGGAATATAGATCCAAACCCATACTCAACAAAAATACAGCTTTAAATTCACGTCTTATATTTAAATTGAGGTTATTTAGAGTTAAAAATACTCCCAAAGAGATAAGGTACCCTTTGAAAGTTTCTAGATATTTAATTATTAATAATTAATTAATTAATTCTAATTAATTAATTTTAATTAATTCTGAATTTCAATTTTTAGAAACTAATTAGGATTCCTTAGTAGGGTCCTTAAATGGGTCTAAGAAGAATAAAGAAGGTTTGAGAAAGACTTTAAAAAAAATAGAAACTTTGAAAAGTCAACAAAGAAAGAATTTTAAAATTTTTGGAAAGTTGAGAGTGAGAGTCCCAAAAGGGGAAAACTCTCTCTCTCTCCAGCCCAGAGAGGGAGGGGGGGCGTCACCCCCCTTCTGGCCTATAAAAAAATCAAAAAACAAAAAGAGAAAGAGAAGGAAAAAAGAGAGGAAAAGAGGGAAGAATAAGAAAGAAGAAAAAGGCTTCTTCTCCAAACACCCATCATTTTTTTCGGTTTTTCTCGATCTACGAATAAAGTACGGATCTTTCTTTTGGTTCGAATGAGAAAAAGAGCATGGATTTGCATTCCATACAAGATTTTAATGAAAATCCATAAAAAAAAGTAAATCTGGATATTTGCTCTATTATGCATGGATTGGTATTAACAATTTCCCATTTTCGGGGTTTAGTTTGGGAAAAAATACATATATCAATACGTGTATTGTATATGTATCTCATTATGTGCCGTGAATCCCTAAATCGGGACAGATTTGCCATGCTTGAAACATGCACAAATCTGGCCCAGATTTAGCACAGTTAAAATCTTGGAAAGAATATGTATATTTTCTGCATCTAGTTAAAATTTTTGGTATATGTTTGTTCTTATGATAAAACAGAAATTTTATTCATGATAAAAGTTGTAAATTAAGTGCTTATTCCATGGTAAATTTATTTTACATAAATAACCTAAGGTAAAAACCATGTATGCTCGTGGGAAAATTCCTTGTACACATACATATCTTTATGTAAATCTGCAAAAGCATGTTTACCTGTTTATGGATCAAGCGTAACCGAATGAAAATATGCATATTCATGCATACGTGATACATGAAATTTTGTATACACATGCAGCCTAAATGATTGTGCATATGAATGCATATTCAAAAAAAAAAAACACATGTTTAAATTCCTGTACATTGAAGTTTTGTTGCTTATGTTTTACACTTGTTACTGGGCTGACTGACAGCCCAGCCAAGTCATGTCAGGCCCTGGCAGACCTGCACAGGTTCAGCCTATGCAGGGTGTTTGCAGGGTTTTGAACAACAACAACTACGCCTTCATCCCAAAACAATTGGGGTCGGCGATATGAACCAAAAAAGAAAATCATTATGGGCCTTCCACATGAATCCTTCTCCTCCAATCATTTCTATCCAATGCCATGTCCTCGGTGAGGTTCAAAGCATTCATATCCTTTCCTATCACCTCCATCCATGTCTTCCTAGGCCTACCCCGACCTCTTTTAACTAATATATTTTCCCATTTCTCCATTCTTCTAACTGGAGCATCATTAGGCCTTCGCCGAATATGTCCAAACCACCGTAAATGATTCTCTCTCATCTTATTTTCAATGGGTGCAACGCCTACCTTCTTTCGTATCTCCTCGTTCCGAATCTTATCTTTTATTGTACTTCCACACATCCATCTAAGCATACGCATCTCAACTACACTCATTTTTTGAATATGATGTCTCTTGGCAGCACAACATTATGTACCATATAGTAAAGCGGGCCTAATAGTCGTCCTATAAAACTTTCCCTTCAACAGCAATGGCATTCTACGATCGCACAACACTCCAGTTGCACTTTTCCATTTCATCCACCCAACCTTTATCCTATGATTTACATCTCCATCAATTTCTCCATACTTTTGAATGATAGATCCCAAATATTTGAAACAATCATGCACCGGTATTTCTTGCTCACCAAGCTTCACTACACTCACATCACTACTTCGTTGCTTACTAAACCGACATTCCATATATTTTGTCTTACTCTTACTCAACTTAAAACCTCTTGCTTCCAATGTCTGTCTCCATAATTCTAACTTAGCATTAACCCCAGCTCTAGACTCATCAATGAAAACAATATCATCAGCAAACAACATACACCATGGCACATTTTCTTGAATTGATCTCGTAAGCTCATCCATCATTATAGCAAATAGGAAAGGGCTTAAAGCAGATCCTTGATGTAACCCAACCGTTATAGGAAAATTGGTTGTCACCCCTCCACAAGTGCGGACATTGGTTACTACTCCTTCATACATATCTTTAATTATACTAATATACTTGAGAGAAACACCTTTCTTCATCATTGTCCACCAGAGAACGTCCCTAGGTACTCTATCGTATGCCTTCTCCAAATCAATAAAAACCATATGTAAATCTTTGTTTCTCTCTCTATTTCTCTCAATAAGTTGTCTAAGAAGATGTATAGCTTCCATAGTTTATCTTCCAGGCATAAAACCAAATTGATTCTCCGATATCATGACAACCTTCCTCAACCTAGACTCAATCACCCTCTCCCAAAGTTTCATAGTATGACTTATGAGTTTTATACCACGATAGTTTATGCAATCCTGTATATCACCCGTATTCTTATATAGAGGCACCAAAGTACTCTTCCTCCACTCATTAGGCATCTTATTTGTCCGTCAAATCTTGTTAAAAAAATTTGTCAACCATTCTAAACCTTTCTCTCCCAAGCACTTCCAAGCCTCGATAGGTATACCATAAAAAACCAGCCGACTAGTAGTCAGCTGGGTATTTTAGTCACATTAGGCCGGCTCGCAGCCCAACCGAACTGGCCTTGGCCTCTCGCATTAGCGCAGCCATGTGTTGGTTGGGCATGATATATAAAAAAAAAAGGTGAACTGGAAAAAAAATATAGATATATAAAATTTTTGTATTGCGTGTGTATGTTGCAGCTGGGCAGCCTGGCAGTCCAGCCGAGGGGCTCGGTCGGGCAGTCCTTGGCTCTGTCATGCCCAGTCCAGCCACTCGGTTGGACTGGTGCAGGACTGGCAGACCAGTCTGTATGGTATTTAAAAAATAAACTCAAAAAAAAAAACAGGAAAGCATTTTTTTTAAAAACAGAAATTTCTTTTGTTGTTGTTTCTTTATGTCAAGCAAGTGAGGCCCCAGCCGACCCACTGTCGGTTGGGTTACTTTTGCCAGGTCAGCCCCAGCCGACTGGATCGGCTGGCAAAGGGCCTGACCCAGCTGACTGGGTCTGTTGAGTCATATGTTTACAAAAATTTTGCTAAAGAATTAAAAGTGAATGCTATTCTTAATTGTCATTACATGTCCGGATTCTGACTAAATAATATGCAAAACTGGTACATGATCAATTCTTTTAGTTTATGCATATTGCTTATGCCAAATTGAGCTTGAACGAAAACTCAGATTTGTATGTAAAATGTCAAATTTGATATTTATATTAGATTTAGCCTTATGCATGCAAAAGAACGAAAAGTTCACATGCTTAGACTTGATATATTATGATTAATCAAAGTATTATTACAAGGTTGCTTTCTTGTGCATGCGCATACGTTAAATAGATGTGTTTTGACAAGTGCATCATGGCATGAGTGTTCACTTGTTTACTTTGAGACAATTCATGAATAGAAGCATCTAATTGGCATAATTATATGAACACATGCATATGAATATTGTTCATGCACATCTTTGAATTTGCATACATGATTGTGCATTGAAAAGCATGTAAAAAGAATGCATAATTAGCATGTTCTTTGTGATTTTTGCATATGAATGCATAGATGGTCAAAAATAGTTCATCGTAGGTTGTGTGAGCCTTGAGCATGTGTTGCTCCTTATTTAATTGTTTATGCATGGCAAAAATCAAACTTGATATTACTGTTCTAATTGCACTGTTACATGTTGCCATGGGCTGCGGTCCTGTGATGAGCTTCGCATGCTGATTTGTAAACCTTATTATTAATTTTGCATGTTGAGTTGCAAATTAAATAAATTGTTTTAATAACAAGATAAAAGAAGAGAACAGTGTAATATACGTTTTCTCGATGTCCATTCTTTAGTATGGGAATCCTAGACATTGCGGTTTTGGAGAACTGTGAGGATACTAAAACTCTGTGTGTGTTGTTGTGCTCCTGAACCCGATATTGAGGTTTACCTTCCGGCTATGATTTTAGGAAGATTTCACCACTTTGCCTCGGAGGTGGTGTGTAGACACAGTTGTTGTTTTAGTATACCAAGAAAGTGGTATTATGGTTGTTGATTTTCATAGTGTCCCGACATTAGATATTGATTTCTAATATTCCGATAGATGGTGTTGATTCTTGATATTAGTCGAGGGCTAAGTGTGGAACTTAGTAATAAACTAAAAATTGTGTGTTAAGCTACAACTGGGGACCTAATTTGACCTCAAAAACTTTTAGTCGTTTTTTAGTATCCGCGAGCAGCAGTAATAAAAAGAGAAGCTAAAGTTTTTGTGCATTTAATAAGGACATGCATATAAAAGAAAACTTTAATAAAAGATAATAATTTATTCATGCATGTGCACTGAAATCATGTATATTTTTGTTATACATTTGATCATATATATTTACTTGTTCCCTTGTGATATATTGGTGATTGCATGATATTTGTTCTCTAATGCATGATAAATGTCTTTATTGCTTAATTGATGTTCTATATTGCTTATTAGTTGTTCCTTCTTGTTCAGCAATAGTTCCTTAATGAATAAATGATTAAATGAATTATGAATTTACTGCAATAGTAGCCCTCTAAAATATTGCATGAATCTTATTTATGTTCTTCTTATTTGATTCATTAGAGGGACTTGTACGCAGGATTTTTTATTCTGACAACTTTACTTTTGTATTTTTAGTCTCCAAGGCCAAGTGAAAAGACTTGCTTTTGCGATGAGCTACGAGCGCTACACGACTACTTGACAGACTCTTTCTAGGGACAGCATGGCTTCACCTTTTACTTTATTTATATTCATTTGCTTATGTTTTCTGACTATATAAATTCAATTAATATAGTTGGTTTGTTTTGGATGATGGGTATAAGATCTCTTGTTGTTGTAGATGTGTTATAACTGTAAATGCCTCAGGTCTCTGAGAATGTTTTCGCAATTGTTTTAAAAGAAAAAAAATTGTCACTTATTCACGGATACGAGTTGGGGTCGTTACACAAAAGTATTTCAAGTGTAGCTATAAAGTAAAACAATGAAAATTCAAACAAATGTGACAAAGTCACTCTTAGGCAAAATTAAATAGAGAAAGATACAAGGGTAGAATAGCAAACCTCTTCTTGGACCAGTATACTGTAGGATAAGAAAGGCCAATAGATCAATGAAAGAAATCAAACTCCAGTTAAGCAATGAACCTGCATGTGAAAATAAAACATTATAACTTAATTTGCTTCAAACTTGCAGGAGATATCTAAACACTCAGACAGCGAACTCAAAGATGTCATAGTTGAAATTTGTTTTGAGACACTAGAAGAAAGTTGTGATAAACATTTCACAGCAATCTTCCGGCCTGCCATTGTATAAGAAAAAGATCGTTTGCATAGGCACAAATCATTACCCTAAAAAGCTAGATATTATGAACACTCCTTTGTTGTTATATTTCTGTTACTTATATTGCTGGAATAAATGAAACATATAAAGTTGATGGGCAAAAGAGTGATGATGCTACACCAGCTCGGTGTTACGCATTACAGATTGAAAACAGGAATGCATAGGAAGCTAAAGCTAGTCAAACACACTGTCATTTCAACACAGAATGCAATAGTTATCATGCATAAATTATCAACACCAAGGCTCCCGTATCAGACAAATTATGGTTTCTTCCACACAATAAATGTTTCAACGCACCAAATAAACCGATCAATCATAAACAACCATCATAATCTACTCACATGCTCAGAAAAAAAAAGCATCTTCAATTTGAAATTTTGCCAACTATTCTCAAGACAAACAATATAAATTTACGCATGCAATGCACCAGTATTCTTGCAAGCATGCTGCATAAATTGGCCAAGATGGAAGAAGATATCAATGCATAAACAGAAATTATGCAAAACTATCAACCCCCAAATCAAATTAACAATGAGCGTGATTGAGTTCGTATACAATCCCTATACAGACAATCTCCATCTAACCCGAAAACCGCGCATAAAAGCCATCAAAACCGCGTTTACGTAGAATCATCAGCTAATATACCAACAAGCAAAGACACTAGAAAATAATAAGAACCAAACAATTAGCGAGACAAGTACCTATTAGAAGCAGCATAGGCAAGACAAACCCAAATAAGAAATTCCCCATCTTTGTCCTCATTCCGTCTTCCAAAAGGCCGCTTGCTCAACAATAAAGCGTCATCCTTCCACGACGATTCTCCCTCTTTTCTCCAGCGAATAAAACGACCAACGTCGTGAAACCCATCAAAATCTTCGTGGGCAGGCCATGAATCGAAACAAAACCAGAAGTTACGGATACCCAAATGCAAAATCAGGGAAACAACATGCAAAATTATTGTTATCTCCACCAAACTAAGGTGAAAAGTAGGAGGAAATCAATGGCTTGTGAGGGGGAGATTATGATGGAACTGTGGATCGGATGAGAGGGAGACGAATAATCCGACGCTGCCAACAGAAACTATGGATTGGAGGGGAATGAAGTCGGTGGGATCGAGAAATCGAATCGGAAGAGCTAGGGGAAGGTGACGCGTATGATCACCCCGATCTTCGCTTGCATGAGCAATACGCCCTATATTTTGTCATTGATTCAATTTGATGGGTTTTTTGTGTTTATTTATTTTTCTAGTTTTTTTAATTGATGGCAATTAATTAGCTGGAAAAAATCAGAATCCTTTCGTTTCAAAGGTGACACGTGGATGACGGAAATAATCCTCTTTTATTTTTAATTAGTGAAAATGCGCTGTGATTTGGGCAAAATCTCAGTATTGGGGATTTTTTCTCATGACAAAACGAAAAAGCTCACAATAAATGTGTATACTTCAAAAAAAACACATTTTGAAAGCATCGATGACCAAAAAAATATGGTCAAATCAATACCATCTAGGCGACTATTACTTTAAACGTATAAGAATCCCCAAAGTAGTTATGGATGAGTGTTGTTAATATCATGATATTTTGAAAACAACTTGGTATTTTTATATTTATACTTTATATCATTATTTGAATGTTGTATGATACAAACATGATACTTTCAAAATATTAACATTATTTATTACATTAATATAGATTATCTGCTCCAACTATGGTGGTTGGTAAGGCTGCACACGAACCTAGCTGAGCCTGGGCTCTTCCAGCTGGGCTCGAATATTTCAAACTCAAGCTGGAGCTAAAGTCAAGAAACCACTTCACTAAAGTCATTTGTTGCGATATCATGAATATAATACCTTACATGTACATAATAACAACTCTAGTTGAGCCTAAACAAGATTTTTCAATAAAAAACAATTAGAAACAAATTGTGTTTGATAGCTCAATTTATATAATTTATTAGTAATTTTTTTAAAACAAATAAATATCAACAAAATACATAGTGGTTTTACTTTAAACATTGTGATATGTCGTGATAAGTTTTTGTATTGGCGTGATTTTAATACATCACTAGATATTGAGATTTATTTCTTATATAGGCAGTATTGTAACTGTTGTAAAGCACTTCATAGGCACAACTGGTCGTGCAGGTGATAGAGAGCACTCGGTAGCATGAGCGTATGGTATGGGTTGTGCTTATAGGAGAGCAGGTTATATGTTACCCACACACACACACACCACCGAACAGGGCCGGTAGCTCCATCTCATGTTCGGGGGTTTCCAAAGAACGCCACGTATATGATGTCGAGCGCCACGTATAAGATGCAGACCGTCTAGTATCCCCATGTGTGTCTGCATCACATAGCATCGTAATTTGGTGTCATCACAAAGACTTAAGTACCCTTTACCGTCATTCTCTTCCTCTTCCTGGAACGGACATAAATGCCCTCCATCTAGAAAATTGAGTCGGCGGTTGGTAAAAAGGACAAAACTGCCCTCCATCGTTATCGCGCCAAAATTTCTAGCAAAGTTTGCGTATATAGCAAGTTGTATGTTGTAGGATCTAAATAGTTCAAAACAATTCATTCTCGCCCTAAGCAGAAAACTCTATCGGAGCATATTTTGCCTTCATCTGTTGTCGTCGGATCATCCGTTTCCTTCTTTTATTGCCGCCGGAGCATCCTTTCCTTTGCTCTGCTACCGCCAGAGCATCCGTTTTCGTCTTATGCGCAGTCGCAGCATGGTTGCCACCATCTGTTGCGTATACGTTCTTACTGTTTCTTACTCTACAGTTGGAATATCCAAAATCCTATCATTTCGGTGAGTTTCGTATAAGGTTTCGTTATGGAATCTGAAGATTGTTTCTTATACAACGATTTGTAAGTTTGAATCGGCGATGATTTATACATTCAAAGCAATAGTGATGTGTGTTTGTTAAGATACATCGATTTGTATATAAATTTGCTAAATCTTACAACGATGTGTACTTATGAAGCCAAATATTGCGATGATTTGTAATCATGATGATCGTTTAATGTGTTGTGCAGGTTAGCAATGTCTGCGGCTCAACAAAGAAGAAATACCCCATCGTTCTATGGGTTGTGTATTAGAGAAATGATCCATCAGCCCCATCTATCTAAGGTTTTTGAAAGGTACCAAAATATACTTAAGATTGAGAATGATAAAGACAAGGAAAAAGCGTTGGAATTGTATTGTGTGGAAGATTATCCATCAAAGCAAGAATGTTGAAGAACTAAAAATGCAGAAGAAGGATGACCAAGAGAAGGCAAAGCAAATAAATAAGGAGGAGAATGAAAAGAAAAGGCAAAGGAAGAAGGCAGAGGAGAGGGAAAGGCAAAAAAAGAATGAGGAGGAGAAGGAAAGGGAAAAAAAGAATGAGGAGGAGAGGGAAAAAAAATTGAACAATCTAAAGGAGGATGCTAAGACGGAAACGCGGAAGCTGTTGTTGGGGCATATAGCAATGCGAAACAGGGTAAAGCTACTAAAGGAGGCGGAGGAAAGGCGAAGGCAATTGAATAAGGAGGAGGAAGAGAAGGAACAGAATAAGCTTTAGGATGAGAAAGAAAAGGAAAGGCGAATGAGGGAGAAGGAGTTTGAGGAAGGGAAGGAAAGGCAAAGGAAAGAGAAGGAGGATGAGGAAAAGAAGAAAAGAGAAATGAAGGAGAAGGAGGAGGAGGAAGAAAAGAAAAGAGAAAGGAAGAAGCAGTAGGAGAAAGTGGAGGAAAGAAAGAAACAACATGAGGAAGAGAAAGAAAGGCGGCAGAAGGAGAAGGCGGATGAGAAAAAGTAGGAAAGAGAAAGGAAGGAAAAAGATGGAGGAGGAAGAGAAGAAAATGGAAAGGAAGTGTACCAACCAGAAAGGCCTAGGTTGGAGGGATTGGTTGAACAGGAGAAAAGTGCGACCAAGGTAAATAAATATATCCTGTCTGTGAAGATTTAATAATATGTTTAGCGATTTTTATATAGTGATTACTGTGTTAGTTATTAATATGTATAGTGATTACTGTGATAGTGTGTGTGCAACCAATATTATTTATAGCGATTAGTAGAATATTATTTATAAGTACAAATGGTACTAATTTACAATTGGTAGGAATAATATGTTATTGTGTGTTACAGGGAGGTCAGAGGAGAAGTAGAGCACGAGTTGAAAAACTCGAAGGTCGGTATTAGTGGCATGTAGTTCTGTCGTGGTATGGTCAGCTGAGTGCATATCAGAAGGACCGATTACGAAATATGCACTTCGGTGGTCTTTTGGACCAGCAATATTTTGAAACTTGTTGGAAGATCATGACCCACCTGGTAAATAAGTGGAATGATAAGACGAACACATTTTAGTTTGATTCTTTTGAGATCATCATGACCCTAGAAGATGTGACGAGGATCACTTGCCTTAAGTGCAATGACAATGTTGTCCTATTACGGGATTCAAGCTATAACGCAAGGGAAAAATGCACGGCTCTTCTAGGAATATCGATGGATGAATGGAATCAATGTATTTCTGGTGGAATCAATTTCACATCAATGAATATCTCATCTTTTCGTAATAAATGGGAAGGCCGCTCCGCTACTTGTGCATCTGAAATAGCTGACCAAGAGTTGTGCGGCTTCCTTTTTATTTTTTGGTCTTACTTTATTTTCCGATTGTTCTGGTTCGAGAATAAGTTACATGTGGTTGTAGTACCTGGAAGACTTACACGAAGTCGACAACTATGCATGGGTACTGCTATGCTCGCACACTTGTACAATCAACTCTACCGTGTGAGTAAGGGTACGAAAACAGATGGGAGATTTTTGACATTTGTTCAGGTAGTTGTTTATTACATACTTAGTAATTATAGACTAAGCTCATTAAAGGTTGTAGTGTTACTAATATATTATTTTTATTAGGCTTGGGCGTGGGAACATATTATCTCATTGCGTCCACATTGTGGCCCTGCAATTTGTGGTTTTTCAAAGATCGATCGCTGGGCTAGAATAACCGTCACAGTTCATAATGCTAAGTCCATTTTAGATGGGCTGCAACTAAATGAGGTAAACGTTCTAAAATTGTTTACAATCGGGTCAGCATTTATCATTCAGTATTATAAATTATTGTAATGTTTAACATTCTTAAGTAATCATCGTTGCAGGATTTAGTCTTCTGTAGTACATATCATTGTCGCCATATCATTCTTAAGTAAATTTTAATATATTTGTCACTCGTTATTAAAAAGAATTACCAATATATAGGTTTTGTGGAGACCGTATGGAGATGGGGAGGATGATGACCAAGACGTTGTTGCATAGGCTACTATATTGTCTGACCGTGATTTATGGCTATTTTGCAATTATGAATTCAAGTTACAGCATGGTAGTCGAGTTCTCCTACAATCTGGCTTGGGGCAGTTTATCCCAAATAAGCCTTTGGAAGTGAGAAGGAAGATGAATAGTGGTAGGGGCAGGAACGTGAATTGACGTGAACGCTACAGGGACGAATTATTAATTTGGAACACAGGTGGTGTCTGTGCCGTATCGTATGATTATAAAGGACGTCAATTTGATCCCTTTTATTTCCAAAGGTATTGGGAACCTATGCGGCAAAATCTGGAGATTGAGAAAATTGAGAACCCATGCCTCCCAACTACCCCCTTTTATGTTGCATCTCAGCATCTACAACCCGTCCATTGTCTCCCTCCGGTTACAACAACGATTCTTTTAGTAACAAATCGCGATAAAGAGCTAACACTTGCTACAAAAGCGAACAATTGCCGCAAGGTTCGAACTGATGAAGAGGGAGAATAAGAAATTCAGGACAGATGTAAGCAATATGCGGAGATAATTGAACTCAGTGGTAGAGATGATGATTAGTTTTTTTAATAAGATGGACGCAACCAAGAGGCCACCCAGGATAGACAGTCCACCAAGAAAAAGAAAAAGATGAGTCTATCATATTTCATCTGATTCGTCAAGTGCCACGGAATAAACCTTAGGTATTCTTTTTTATCACGATAGTTATTTGTTGTAATTCTATAAGTAATTATCGTAATGTGACATTCTTTTATTGTTTAGTTCTTTTTTGTTATATCTAACATACATGTTTCGTCTATGGATCTCGTAAATAAATAAACTGTAATCGAAAATAGATGTTTGTTGTTTAGAAATCGTGGCATTGCCTAACCTTCTTGATTGAATGAAAATCACAATATAACTCACAATATAACTCATCGTTTTTTAATGAAAATCGCAATAGATATCTGATTGGCACGAGTAATATTATTCACAAATCGCAATATAACTCATCGTTTTTTAATGAAAATCGCAAAACACATGCGATTTATGCAGTCAACAAGGTCCCGTAATCGACGTTAGGAAATGATTAAGGTCAGCATCTATTTAATATATCATTTTAGTTCAGCAATCGTTGTATTTGTCTCCGTCTTGATAGAAAATAACAAAAAGGATTTGTGATGTATGTCGTGAACAATAATTGAACAAGTTCTGACATCGTAAATGATAACAGTCAACAGCGACACAAAAAGTTTGATGCTCAGAAATCGCTATAGTTATTTGTTGTAATTCTATAAGTAATTATCGTAACGTGATATTCTTTTTTTGTTTAATTCTTTTTTATTACATCTAACAAACATGTTTCGTCTATGGATCTCATAAATAAATAAACTGTAATTGAAAATAGATGTCTGTTGTTCAGAAATCGTATTATTGCCTAACCTCCTTGATTGAATAAAAATCGCAATATAACTCATCATTTTTGAATGAAAATCGCAATAGATGTCTGATTAACATGAGTAATATGGTTCACAAATCGCAATATAACTCATCGTTTTTGAATGAAAATCGCAGAACACATGCGATTTATGCAGTCAACAAGGTCTCGTAATCGACGTTAGGAAATGATTAAGGTCAGCATCGATATAATAGATTATTTATGTTCAGCAATCACTGTATTTGTCTCCGCCTTGATAGAAAATCGCAAAACGGATTTGCGATGTTTGCTGTGAATAATAATTGAACAAGTTCTGACATTGTAAATGATAACAGTCAACAGCGATAAGAAAAGTTTGATGCTAAAAAATCGCTATTGATGATCATCAGTAAATTCAAATCGCGCAATAGGTTGCCAGCCAAAAGCGGTATGATATGGTTTCTGCTTAGAAATTGCTCATTTGCAGGGACACCTTAAATGCAAACCGCGAAATAGGATTGCAATTCATGAGGTCAACAACGCCTTATAATATTCGACTTTCGTAAACGAAGACATCGGTAAGAAGATTTTGTTGATCGCAAATGGCAGTATTGTTGAACAACATGCACAAAGCATTGATCGAGGTCATAAGGCATTCTCATTCAATCGTCGTACTACTGACACGCCTCGCATGTTGTAGAGTACACTAAGTGGAAAGGGATATAGGTCATCAATAGGCTGGCCATGTAGGAAATGGAATGTCTGTTGTTTAGAAATCACATTTTTCCTCATCGCCAATGAATAAAAATCGCAAACCTCATACGCGATTAATGGAGCAAAAAATGGCTCCATTAGCTCAACCTCCTTGAATGCGATGTATATTGTCAACAATCGTTGTACACGTTAATTTCAATTGTATGCAATTAACAAAGGTTACTAATGTTTGGCCGAGTAATAGGTTAGCGATTCATGCAACCGCCAATGGCTTGTAATAATCGCCCTTTGTAAACGGTGTAAGTCAACATCGATTTGTGATGTATGCGGACAACAAGAAGGAACAATTTTGCCGGTGTTAAATGATAATAGTCTAAAGCGATAATGAACGTTTGTTGTTAAAAACCCGATAAAGAAAGTATGTGGCATGAATATATCGATGTATCCATATATGCTAATGAATACAATAATTGTCAAAGATTATACATATCTGGACACCAGGTTTGGTCGGGTCGGGTCAATCTCCCACTCAACTATTATTATAATATGCAGTCAAAATGATGTTTTTTTATTTATTTAAAACACAATCAATTAATTTGCGGGCGATTTTCAAAAAAGGACGGTATGTGAAATGACGTTTCCTTTATAATTGATTGACGACGTCGATTCTGTAGTTGTGTCGCAAAGGTGTCATCGATATCTTCGTCCGGGCATGACGCCGAAGAAGAGAACGATGAGAGTAATACAACCAAGCATGGCGCCGAAGAAGAGGATGATGAGAGCAATACGACCAGGCATGGCGCCGAAGAAGAAAACAACCACATCCACAGGACCAACACTAGTGCTTAAGGCATATATTTTTTGAACCTCGTGACCGGTTTAGGCAACATTTGCCTTTTTATATCGTATATTCGTTTTGTATTGTTTGCTGTAGAAAATAATTTCAATGTCAAATTCTGAATACTATGCTCATGGTGCACTCAGTGCAACATCCACAAACAAGGGTGAACGACAACGCCCTAAAGAGTTCGAAGAGAACATCAATCAGATGCAAGATGAATTTGCAGACGGGAACACTATCAGTAATTTTGTACGTATGTAACCACTATTATTTTCTAGGTCATCGGTTTGTATGTTTTAAAGTTCGTAAATTTTTGCAACCACACAATGTGTGATTTTGTCAATTATATTCAAAGCAACGCAACAAGCACTACCGTACGCATCATCACCCCTTATTTCATGGTATGTCTGTTCTGCTATTGTTTTATTTGCTTTTATGACTTACTCACGTTTCTTGGTGGTTAAACCTTACTATTTTGTGCAACAGACGTACGTCCGGCGAAAGCCATACACCAATGGATTCGTAGACGCACTACATTGTTGGAGTACCGATGATCACTGCGTAGACTTTTCCAATTTTGAAAAGGTAAGTGAACAATCCTCTTCTCCAAGGTTTAGTCCTAACATCCCTATCACAATATGTCTACGGATTTATAAAATATTGTATTGATTAACAGATTTTACTTCCTATACTCTGGCGAAATCCCAAACATTGGGTCTTATACGAGATGAATTTATGGGAAAAACAACTATGGTGCTACAACTCATTGGATTGTCATAGTGGTGTAGAACGTGACACTATGCATTTGGTAAGCTTCTGTCCATAGGTGAATCATAGCTATTTGATGTGGACCGGATTTTACTATATTCTTCATTTATCATAGGCGGGATTCCTAAACGACCTTTTGGGTGTCGACATTGTTGAGTGGATATTGATCTGTGCTGACGATGCTCATTTATAAAGTAATGGTGTCAATTATGACATATTCGTAATGAAGCAATATACAATGGAGAAAAACCTTGTTTCGACGCTGTATGAGCTTTGTATCCGCTGTTATTGGGGAATCCTGTTATATATTCGTTTCACATTACATATTTTGTTGCAGAAAGATATACCGAAAGTACGCGATGAACTATGACGAAATTTGATTGAGTTTAAAAAGTCAGCAGACATAAATAATCAGCCAACAAGACTACTTACAAAGGAAATGAACGACACGATCCAGAAAAGTTTAAAAGGATGTAAATAGATTTCTAACAGATTTTGGAGACTGTCTACACCAATTTGCGTAGGCAAATTTTGTAAGACTACAAATTTTATAAATCTGTCTTGGTTGAAATATAATTTGAACTTTACTAAACACGCTTGTAAATCGTTGTACTGCTTCATCTACGAAAATTAAATTGTAACGAAAAATAGTTTTGTGTTGTATGCGGTAAACCAATGCTAGTAATGTTGCTCTACAGTAGTTAAAAATTCTGCACAAGGAAAGATATTTTGTTGTTGTTCTGAAATCTTTGTATAACTCACACTCCGTGAACGAAAATCGTGGAAATAGATTTCCGCTTTATGTGGTCCACAAAGGCACGTAATGTTCGCCCTTAACAAATGACGAAGTAGTTAATATCAATTTGTTTGCTATTTTGCTGGCCACACAAACTGATATATTGCTTATAACGTTGTTGAGCTTATCATCAGGTTATAATGAAGATGACGTAGCTCAATCAATTGAAAGTTATGGAGAATTGAACATCTATAGTAATGACGCAACTGAAGAATTGAACATCTGCACTAGTGATGCACATGATTAGAAGAGTGCAAGCATTAGACCCACTCTTGACTTGAATGTTCGAGTAGAAGAAATGCAATTCAATAATGAAGTAGATTATCATGACAATACACATAATAAAAGTGTAGAACAATATCTTATAAATCGGTAGTATGTTACTAATACAACGGTTTGAGATACAATGCATATAATGAGTAAATGTAGGATACCTGATGGAGTGGAGGCCCTTCCTAGCATTTGTAAACAAGCATTCTTGTCAACAAGTCCCAGCGTGTTACAAATATCAATAAGTTTCCAACCATCGTAAGAACAAGATCTACCTGCACTAACAAAACAATGCCTTAATGGCACACAAGACGACATGTGTTCTTTATCGACAAGATGATGAGATGGAAAGCTATTCACGACGCTTTAATGGCACTGGTCGGAATGTTTGTGCATCATTGCTTTCTTCCATAATGCCTAACGACAACGCAAAAGAAGAGAAGACACAGAAATGTTTTGTAAGCAATATATCGTGTTGCGTTGGCAAGCACATACGTTAACTACGATTTAATCAAGATGCATATAACAACAAATATCGATAAGGGTTAGCAAGTCAAAGAATTGATTTAAAGAATGACAGTATAAAAGCAACAACAATTTGATATTTGCTTATACTGAGCATCGAGTTGTCACTTACCATGTCAATAAAAGACACGAAATGTTGTACATGTGTGTTGACGATAACGCTGTCAGTAGATCCAAGAGGCTGTGAAACGAGTTCAATACATAACGCTGACAGAACAACGATTTGAATGCGTGTAACAATGTGTTTCTGCACACACACATTTTTAAAGTTTGTGTACAAATATCTTATGAATACATATTACAAAACATATAATATCTTACAAATCGATATACATATTGAATAATATATTGAAAATCGATACGGCAGTTCAGCATAATAACTTACAAATCGACAATACAAAACCATAATATCTAAAAGGTCGATAAATATATCGCACAATAAATTACAAATCGATACGGAAGAAATTGAGCATAATAGCAAACAAATCGATATTAACTAACAAAACAATATCTCACAAATCGGTAGTATGTTACTAATACAGCGGTTTGAGATACAATGCATATAATGAGTGAATGTAGGATACCTGATGGGGTGGAGGCCCTTCCTAGCATTTGTAAACAAGCATTCTTGTCAACAAGTCCCAGCGTCTTATAAATATTGATAAGTTTTCAACCATCGTAAGAACAAGATCTACCTGCAGTAACAAAACAATGCCTTAATGGCACATAAGACGACATGCGTTCTTCATCAATAGCATGATGAGATGGAAAGCTACTCACGATGCCTTAATGGCACTGGTTGGAATGTTTGTGCATCATTGATTTCTTCCATAATGCCTAACGACAACGAAAATGAAGAGAAGACACGAGAATGTTTTGTAACACAAGGCATGCACGAGAAGGCGACAATGTGTTGTAAAACAGGATACAAAACAAGGCGAAAACCTTGTCTGGAGACAAAAGCAAAGTTTGTGTTGACAATGGGAGCTACTGTTACAACAGATGGCGCAAGAGTTTAATGAATAGCGAACATCTACACCTTAAATAGTTAACATCAAACTTTCTGGATGGAGGACTTTTTTGTCCTTTTCTCAAACCGTAGTTTCCCAACTTTTGAATGGAGGATATTTTTGTCATTTCCTCAAACCGTCATTTCAGGGCAAGAAAAGCAAGTAAGGGTGATTAAGTCTTTGCAGCAACACCAGAGTCCGATGCAAAGTTATGTCAACATACACGGGAATACAAGCCCCATGTGCGTAAATACATGGCGCTCATTCGCCCCCCCACGCACAGACGTGGGATTCAGTGAATCATCGGGGGAGAGCATACACCACCCTCTCTGCTTATAGGGTCAGAGTGCAGCAAGGCATTGTGAAGCACAATGGAGTGGAAAATGCATTGAGCGCAGTAGCAGACGGTATGTGTTGAGCTATTGGTAATGTGCGGTGGTAGAATGATGTGTTATGGGCAAAAGATATCGGTGGTGGTGAGACAGTGTATGGCGGCATAAACATGATGCACTATTCAACATAGATGATGCTTTTGTGATCAGATGCAAGACCTCTCGACTTGGTGGATGATGTTCTCACATGTAGTAGCATTAGACATACATCCCTAAGAGTTGTAGGGAGCAATCCCAACTGGGAATGGTGGCACGGAGCCAGGTAAGTAAATGTCTTGGCGTTGGTGGTCTATCTAGGTATTGTTGAGCTACCAATTGGCGATGCACTCAAGGGCCACGCCATTGCCTTTACCGGTGCAGTGTTATATTTGGATTCTGGCTGGTTAGTTTGGAAGAGCGTGTGCATCACTCCATCTTCGAAACTTGAACGTCAATCGCTTTCACACATTCAGAAAGAACATTAGGGCTGTTGTGCAGGGATGGAGCACAAAACTGAAACTCGTATAGGTCACCACACCTGGGTCGATGTACGGGGCCAATGACCCTGAGGCTGGTTAGGTTGAGTTCGCCTAGTGCTGCATGGGATTGTAAAAAACAAGTCTGACAGTTATGGTGTGGCCTAACCAGCCAAAATTTCTAGGTATAGAACAGGAGGTTTGAGCCAGCTGCGTTCAAAACTTAAGCTGAATTGGAACGGTGAGCAAAGGGAGTACATTATTACACTATGGTTTATCCCTGGCCCATGGCCACCACCTGAGCGTAAGGAGGTCCATATTCAGATAGGATCATTATTTACAGGTTTGCTGATGTGCGTGACCTGGAAGGAATATACATAGCAGCTGGGGATATGTGTAAGAAGTCCTTGGTATTTCCAGAGAATGCGCGGCTGGACCGGATCCTCGTTGCCCAGCATCTGTCTCATCAAAACTGCTATTAGTAGTCACCAACAACGCTGTTTGGTGCCATTGGTTGCAAGTAGTTATGGAAGAGAAGAAAAGGATCAGTCCAATATATAAAAACCTACAGTGTAGTATGTGTAATCTAACAGTTTTCGCATCTCTTCCTGCCAATGATGTGGGAATTTTGCTGTTCCTACTGGGCAGAGGGCAGCAGAGATCCTGGTATGCTATGCCAGGAGACTGGATTGTAGGAAGGGTCCTCTCCGGACTACTGCTCCTTGATTTTGTTCATTTTGTATAGTCTTTTACTCTATTTTGGATGACGTATGGTGATGTATAGCTCCTTCGGTAAATAGAAGGTAGGGGGCCCTTCCCCCAGCTTTTTCAACCAAGAAAAACCTATGTTACAAAGATATGGGTACAAAACATGTGAACGAGTTTGATTTTTTTTTAACCGAACACAGGCGCACAAATGTTTTTAAAGATGCTAACAAACAAAAAATTATTGTAGTATATAAAAATGTTGGATTTTAGATAGGATCCAACCTAAATGTGACCCGTATTGATACGGGCACATCAAGAGACAAAGTGACTGGGGGTTTTCAGTTTTTAAAGGTTATGATTACAGGACAGTTGCTCTCAGAACTGTCCATGAATATGGACCTCCCACAACCCAATCTCCCACTATAAGTAGGGCACCATAGGAGCTTGATGAAAGCTAAATGTGTAAAACCGGTTTGTCATTCTCTCTGGGTTCAAAGGTCCTGCTCACCTCTCGACTTGGCAGAGAATGCCAAAAACCCACCTCCATCGAAGCTTTGTTTGAATCGATCATTGCTTCTGGTAAGTGGTGTTCTCCCTAGCTATTTATACTAACATTGGATTATGGGTCCACAACACCACATTTATATTGTGTGTCGTGTGTGGGTGTGTCGACGTCTATGTTGTACTTGCCATAATAGTCTTCTCCCTCATCGGACTCCCATTCAGATTGAAAAGTCCTTGGCAAGGGGGGTGGTGTTGACCAATGACCCACCACCTACAGGTCGGCAGCAAATGTTGTCCAGACCCCAAAGAGGCTAGTGGTGGTTGCCATCGATGAGCAAGGTTACCAAAAACTCACCCCCTTTTGTTTTTCTGTTTTCGTTGTTGCAGCTCTCGACTGATGACTAGCCGCCATCGGTCGGCCGTTGCTGACAGCCACTATGGCCAGCCACCAGTGGCAGCTGCTAGCGGTGGAAGACGGTGAGAGGGTGGGCGCAGGCGTAATGTAAAAAAAAATGCTTAGATTGGGGGGGGGGGGATTCACTGTAGCTACAGTGAATCCTGACCCAGTTTATGTAAAAAAAATATAACTTGGGTTCAGGGTGGATCTGGTCTGACGTAGACCCAATGGACCCAGTCCTACAACTGAAACCCAAAATTCGAGTTCTGGATGGACCGGGTCTGCAACAAACCCGGTCCTAGAACCGAAACCCAGAACTTGGGATCTGAGTGGACCGGGTCTGACATAGACCCAGTCCTGGACCCAGACCCGAGCCTGTTTTAGGACTTTCTAGACCCAAACTCATTTTAGGGCTTTCGGGTGGACTGGGTTTGTCCCTGACCTGACCCTAACCTATTTTTGGGTTCTGGGTAGACCGAGTATGTGCCTATAACCCAGTGGGATTCTGTCCAGAACCCAGACCCTGTACAGGAGTTCTGGGTGGGCTAGATTTGTACTCCAATTAGTCTTAGACCCAAACTTGTTTTGGGGTTTTTGAGTGGACCGGGTTTGAGCCCTAGGGACCCGCTCTGTTCTCTGGTCAAGATCCATGGGTCAGATCAAGTCCAAAACCAAACCCAGCTAACCTTTTATAGAACAGAGCCAGTTCAAAAACTGATTCGGGCATTCTAGTACCAGTTTTGGGCCTTCCAATAATGGTTCATGGGTTTTCGGGACTGGTTCAGGGTTTTCAGGATTGGTTCAAGGGTTTTGGGACTGATTCATGGTTTTTAGTGACTAGTTCAGGATCTTTAAGGGCTCGTTTGAGGTCATTTTCAGAACCAATCCTGGGTATTACTTGTAATGCTCACTTTTAACCTATTGGCAAATCAAGCATCTGAAGATGAAACTGGCTACATCTTTTTTTGTACCGTTTCACCAATACTTCTTTTGTAAATCCTTGAACATTTTTTTGCTTCTTAGGTGGATGTTATCATAGCAAAATTTTATTTTTGCAAGTTAAACTGACCTTTGAAAAAGATTTTGAAAATAACTTGCCTCCGTTTTAAAATGCAGAATAATTCTGAAGAATGAGACTCGCTTGTCGGTACGAGGTTCAACCGTTCCTCGCACCTTTACCAGGGGTGATTGAACCATGGATCAATCATATGCTTTGCTTTGTTCAACTATCTAAACCAATGTTCTATTCTTAAATACACAAAGAATCAGGCATGTGCTATAAATTTCAGAAAATACAGATTTAAAAACATAATGTATGCTTCAGAGATTTGAAATACTTAAGAAATTTTTGGAAAAGATAAGACTTTGAAAATCATGAGCCTTCTTGAGAGAATATTTCTGAAGATAAACAAGATGGATTTCTGAAGAAATCTTGAAGTTTTGAAGAAATCAATTTCTGATAAAGTTCAAAATGACTTAGAAAAAGTTGATTTCTCTGAATTTGAACTGTGAAATTGAGAATATAACTTGGAAAATCATGAATTTGAGCTTGGAAAATGCTTGAGAAATCCTTGAAAAACCAAAGATTTTTGAGAAAATCGATTTTGAGGAAAATCAGGGCAAATTTGAGAAAATCGATTTTATGAGATGAAATTTGGAAAATACATCAAAAGGATGGGCGTGTGGACCTGTGAAATATTTTCATGATGCAATCTAAAGCTAGATGATGCATGAATATGATTTTGAGAAAAGATTTCTGAGAAAATTGTTCGAAAAGGAATTTTTGTGCCTTATAGAATTTTCATGAATCAAATTCTCTAGATATCTATGACTAAAACTACAGATATGGATTGAATATAACCCACTTGATTCTAAAAGGATAAAAACATTTATAAAAGATTGAAATATGCTATGTTTTTTTAAAATAACCCAAGAGTGTAGGTTGATTGTGGCTTAAAAGAAGATGATAAATCTGGATTTCATTTATATTCTGACTATAGTCATAAATACAAACTCGATCGAGTTTACCAACTCCCTAAAGCTAGTGCATGTGCCATTCGTGTAGACCATTGTGGAATTGAAATATGCGCATGAATGACAAACATAACAGTTATATATCAAAGTTTTAAACTATATGCAATGCAAACCCTAATTCTAAGAAGGAATTTAAATTCTTATTCCAAATTTATTTACAATTTACATCACTAATTAAATTTAAATAAAGGAAAATAAAAATAAAAACATCCTTGAATATCCCTACAAAACAAAAAAATTTGTTAGTGAAGATATGTTGGTTTTTTTAGATTTATCCAGTAATATCTAGAAATTATTGGATTTGTCTGGATATAAGTATTTTCTATGTATTTCCTGATATAAACATAATAAACAATAATGTAAAATTGAATAAATAATAAAGATAAATAACTTTGAAATTTAGAATTTTGGGGAAAATTGACAAAAATACCTCTGAAAATAAGACTATGGCCTTGAAATCAAGGTTTTTCAGAAATTTTTTTGGTAAAACTTTGGATTTAGGGTTTAAAAAGACTCCAATCAAAGCCAAATCGAATATGCAATGTCCTAGCATGATTCTAAATATGTACAAACCCTAAAAACGTGAACTATTATATAAATATCATAAAAAACATGATTTTTCCAGTGTTTTGGGATCCTACAGGCACCCTATTTTGCAATATAATTGATTCAAGCATCAAATGAGTTCCACAATTAATAAAAATCAACGTATACACTGTTTATAACCCTAAAATTAAACTGAAATCATAAAAATTTATTTTTAACATTATCTCAATACAAAAATTGTACAAAAATCTTAAAATCTGCTATTTTACCTGCGAGCACATACCTGTCATAGTGTCAAACCTGAATCAGGGGTCAAATTACCATGGAAATTCATAAAACTTTATATAGGAATAATAAACAAAAAAACAAAGATTCTTCATTTTACAGATCAGAAAAATCATTTTCGGTTAAGGAGATATTGTTCCGGCAATAAACACTTGAGTTTAACGAATATAAAATATATTAAAATAGGTACTTCCGATTTCAGGCATAAAAAAAATAACAAACTTTATTTAAAAATTCTGAAATTTTAGTAGTGAATAGAAGACACTTAGATAAAGATTTTTCCATTTTAAAGATTGTCAATCGAATCTTCGATTAGGGAGATATGAGTCAACTTTAACTTTTAAGAAAGCATAACGAGTTCTGAGAAGTTAATCCTATCTTCTGACATAGGAAAAATAGCAGACAGAAACAAAAAATTATGATAAAATTTCAATAATTAATAGACATTAATACAAAGCTACTTCAATTTACAGATCATAAATCAAACCTCGGATGACAGAAACATTGTATCTGCAAGTTATACCTGAATCTCAATAGCTATTTTAAGGAACAGGAATCATGGTTCGACTTTTTATTTTTCTGACAGAGTTCCCGAGCTCAAAAACATCTAAATTTTTTATTGAGAGTTAATGACAAATCTGTGGACTAACCATAAAAAAATCATTATTTTTTAACAGATATTTAAGCATGAAATAGCATGATTTCTACAGACTTAGAATCAAAACATACAAATATCTAATAAAACCCTAAAAACTATGATTTAAACATGGAAATAAATAAAAAAATACATAAAACGCATAACAAAATTTGATTTAATGCTAATATATATAAAATAAACACTAATATGACAGAAAAATAAAAAAAAATACAGGGAATTCATGGCTGAATTTGATTTACCCTTTGAAAAGATGGATTAAGCCCATTTAACGGGTAAATCTCATATTTCATTGGTTAAGAACATAAAAAATATATTTCTAAACGATTCTAACGGATTAGAATCCTGAAAAACATCATCAAACTAAGTTAGATCATCTTCTTGAACCGATTTTGAGGTTCTTGGATGAAACTCATGGTTAAAATCCATGAAGAAAGGGGCGCCCATGGTGAAATCATGGTAAAATCATAAAAAAATAATAAACAAATATGAAAGAAGGCATAGAACATTACCTTGGATGGCTGCAGCTGCAATGGAGAAAGGAGAGGATGCTGGGAGGAGAGAGAATCTCCAAGAAAATCCAAGAGAGAGGAATAGGGGTTGACCCTCCTTGGGCTCCCTTTTACAAAGTTTTTTTAGGTTAAAGAGTTTGGAAAAATCCAAACTCTTTTCCCTAATTGGATTTGTTTAAGGGGGGGCAATTTCTTTGGAAAATTCCTATTATGACCCTAACCCTAACTACCTAATTAACACCTAAATGACCTAAAAGACTCTAAATGGGGCACCACTTAGTGTGGGCCTACGTTGGATTTTAAAACTTTAATTTAAAAACTTTAAAAACAAGAGTTAAAAACTAAAGTAGAAATGAACTTTTCAAAGTCAATTTGGACTCTTCTAAATCCCTAAACTAACTAGAACACTGACTAACCCTGACTTCTGCAAATGTGGCACCACCCCAAGTGGGCCCCGTTTGATTTTTCAAAAACGATTTTAAAACTTGAAACTGAGAGGTATTTTAAAAGAGATTCAAAAGTAGACTTGAGATTGGAAGTTTTGAAATGACACAGTCCTGACCGGGTCAAAACTCCTCCAGACATGGCACCAACTGAGTGGGCCCCACATTAGGGTTTTGAAAAAATTAAAATAAAGACTGAAAATGGCTTTGAAAAGGAGTTAAAATCAAGAGATGGAATTCAAAGGTTTTGAAAACAAAGTTCTAAGTGAACTGAAACTCCAAACCAGAGTCTTGAACCAATTAGAACTATGAGATTTTAGACTTTTCAAAGCCAAATGAAGAAGTTTTTGAAACATTTTATCAGAATTGGTGAAAATACGTCGTAAAATACAGTCAGGGTCAGAGTCCTAACTCAACCGAAACTCTAAAATAGAGTCCTAAATCAATTGAAACTCTGCAAAATAGACTAATTTTTGAAAATAAAATAGAGAAAATGAAAATGGAAGTAAAAACAAGATTCAGAATAGAGTCCTGATCAGATTAGAACTCTAAGATAGAGTCCCGATCGGACTGAAACTCTAGATTTTGAGTCTTTTTTAAAAAACAGATAAAAGAATTTGTGAAAACCAATAAAAATGGCAACAAGTAGCGAAATCAAAACAGAACCCTGATTCAACTGGGACTCTGGGGACAAAATCCTAATTTGACTAGGACTCTCAGAATTCTGGATTTTCTGATAAAACAAATGAGAGGATTTTAAAAAACAGGTGAAAATAAAGGAGAAGTTGAAGTCTGATTCAGAATCCTGATCTGACTAGGACTTTGAGAAAGAGTTCTAATTCGACTAGAACTCTGAAAATTTTTTGGTTTTCTAGAAAGTAAATGATGAGATTTTAAAAAGAACTTTTGAAAACAAGTGAAAATGAAGCTAGAAAATGAAACCCAGATAGAGTCTTGGTTTGGTCAGGACTCTAGGATAGAGTCTCAGAACTTTGAAACTTTGTGATAAAAGGGTAACAATTTTGGTTTATGAAGAGATAAATGAAGAGATTTTGGAAAGATTCTCTCAAAATTAAGGTCAGGTTCAGAGTCTTGATCTAACTAGGACTCTTTGAATAAAGTCCTAATTTAACTAAAACTCTAATTTTCTGACTTCTTACAAAAGATTTTGAAAGATTTGGTTGAAAATAAGTAAAAATAACAACAAAAGATAGAGTCCTAGTCCGACTGAAACTATGAAAAAGAGTCCTAATCCGACTAAAACTCTAGAATTTTGACTTTTTTGAAAATCAGATAAGAAGGTTTTCGAAAATAGGTGAAGAATAAGAGTAAAGGATAAAATCGGGATAGAGTCCTGATTCGATTAAGACTCTGAGAAAGTATCCTAATTTGACTGAGACTTTGGAATTTTGGCCAAAATAAAGGATCTTGATAGATTTTCTCAAAAACAGGTAAAATGGTAGTAAAAAGCAGAGTCCTAATTAGACTGAAAATCTAGAAAAAGAGTCCTGATCCAACTAGGACTCTGGGATTTTGGCCAAAATGACAGAGATGGATAAGGGACATGACTATAACTGATTTAAAATCAAAATGGAGTTTTAAAAAGGTTTAAAAAGATGAAAAGACAGAGTCCTGATTCAATTAGGAGTCTAAAGTTTTTAAAAAAATTGATAAATGAAAGAATTGAGAAGTGACACCACCTAGATTGGCTTCATCTAATGATTGAAATCAGTTAAAAATTGGCTTTATAAACAAGTCCAGATTGTTTTTCTAAAGAAAATAAGATCCTGGGGGTTAACAAATGAAAAATGTCGATTCAAAACCGAGGTTTTGAAATTGATTTCAAAAGAAAAGTTTTAAAACTCGAATCTGGATTGAAATATTTTGAAAACAGAAGTGCTGGATCTCGATAATGAGATGTAATGACATGCAATGATATGCAATGTCATAAAGTGATATGCCAAATGCATGCAGTGATATGCAACAACACATGAAATATAAACCCTGAATGAAGGACTTAAAATTTTGAACCTCTGGCAGAGACAAAGAATTTGGAGATTCTCAGATGAGGATGAGAACTGACAATTGAAATTGAGCTAAAATGATGATTGAATCTTGATTGCAGGATGTAGTATTGAAATTTATTTGTAAAATTTGGGCCATGAACAACCCCGCTCAAAGGTCGACCAACTGATTCCCTAAAGACTGCAGAGAGTGGGCCCCAGTGGCAGGAGGCAGGTGTTTGCAGATAAGGGTGAAAATTTAAGGTGTTTACAAATGCCCCTCTTTGCTACTAAGCCGGTTGAAGGTCGAGCTTAGTGGCAAAGAAAAATACACCAAATTTAGACTTTAAAAATGACTCAGTTAGAAGAATCTAACTGGGTATGAAAGAATGAGCTCCGGTGGTTATGATAGATATGGATTAAAAAACAAAGAAGAAAATTCACCTCATCGAGATGAGGCTCAGGCTTAGCTCTTAACTTAGATAGGATGAAAAATACCTCATGGAAGAATGAGGTTCGAGCTTAACCCTTAACCTAAAGAGGATGATACCTCGTAGAAAAACGAGGTTCATGCTCAACCCTTAACTTGAAGGGGACGATACCTCATGGAAAAATGAAGTTCAGGTTTGACCCTTAACCTGAAAGGGATGATACCTCATGAAAGAACGAGGTTCAAGATTAACCCTTAACCTAAAAGGGACGATACATCATGAAAAAATGAGGTTCAGGCTTAACCCTTAACCTGAAGAGGACGATACCTTGTGGAAAAATGAGGTTCAGGCTTAACCCTTAACTTGAAGGGGATGATACCACTTGAAAAAATGAGGTCCAGGCTTAACCCTTAACCTGAAGGGGATGATACCTCATGGAAAAACAAGGTTTATGTTTGACCCTTAACCTGAAGGGGACGATACCTCGTGGAAGAATGAGGTTCAGGCTTGACCCTTAACTTGAAGGGGGACGATACCTCATGGAAGAACGAGGTTAGACTTAACCCTTAACCTGAAAGGGGATGACGAAATCCTTGAAAGAAGAAACCATGATGGGACCTTCGAATTTTGCACAATAAATTCGAGAGAGGTTTGCAAAAGGAAGAAATGGGGTTCCCTAAAGCTTGAAAATGGGCTGATCTTGGGCGTCTCATCGCCGAGACTAAATGACTTTTAAAACAGATGACTTTTTGCAGAAACGATTCAGGTTTAACCCTTACCTTGAACGAGAGCTGTCTATAGTGGGATAGTGGGGAACATAGAGAAGTGTGCGAATCTGAGAGCCCAGACGATCAGATCGAAACAAGAAGGGAAGGATCTTGACAACTCTCATTATCAAGTCCTAAAAAGAGATAACAACAACGCCATGATATATTAAAATAGACATCAAACTCTCACTTCATGTCAGGATAACTTGAAAAGATTGGCAATAAGATAACAATTATAGTTGATTAAAAAATAATTGAAATCTAAGCACATTTATATGAAAATATTTCTTCTTCTACCTAGAGTATTACTTCCAACTGGGCTGACTCTGTAGAATCCAAAATCAAAATCAAATTTATTGCTGTTGAATTTCTTCGAGGAAGCTATCAATTTCCTTGATATGAAAAGAAAGAAATTTGTTCTCAGTATCATAAAAGCAATTAACGAAAAGGATATTGATAAAAGAATTTTCACATAAATAAAGATGATTCTTGGTAATTTGGCAGTTTGATATCTGGGGTTTTCCCATGATGATCTTTTTGCACTATTTTGAGACATAGAGGATGAGTTTTTCATGGAGTTTGGCAAGAATTTTATCACATCAACCTTCAACTTAACCGTGTTTTGATTTTCTCTAAAAAGACACGTCATAAAACTCCTTCAACTCGGAGATGTTCCACATCTTCTTTAGTCCCAAGAATTATATAAGGATGTTGTATCTTTTAATTGAAGTATCTTGATAATCCTTTGTGCTCTTTTGAGACATGAAAAGTGAGTTTCTTGGGATTGGGCGAGAATCTCATCACATCAGCCTTTAACTTAGCTATGTTCTGATTTTCTTAGGAAGAACATGTCACAAACTCCTTCAACTTAGAGATGATTCATGTCCTACTTAATCTGAAGAAGTGAATTAATGAAAGTGGTCTCTTTGGTTAAAAATCTCTCTATGATAACAGTGATTAAATATCTTTTAGGGATTGTCGGGAGGTTTATCACATCCGCCTTCAACTTGACGATGATTTAAACTTTTCCTAGAAGGACACGTCGCATACTCCTTCAACTCGGAGATGATCTGAGTCTTCTTTGGCCCCGGGGGTCTAACCCATCCATCAACCTTCAACTTGACAATGATTGAGAGATCTCTTTTGCAGATAGTTGATTGTAGCTTGATTGATTAACGAGATATTGAGTGAATTCTTTTTATATCTCCTAGGATATTTTCACTGCCTAATTACCAGAAGAATGATCTTTAAAATGTGCCATAGCTACGATCAATATCAATTCATTTATGGCATTTCAACTTCATCGAATTTTTCCTTTGTCGGTTAAGTCGAGGATTTTTTTTCATCCTTTTAGTTGACCAACAAAAAAAAGCTTGAATTTTCTCCTCTCTTCGCTAGAGCTTTGTCCTTTTGGAAGAAATACTGAAGGTAATATAAGGTAAACTTTTGTATAATAAAGATTTTGAGATCAACAACTATTTTTCATGACAAATTGACAAAATATTCTTGAAATCCTTGGTGAAAGAAATCGCTTGAGGTCTAAATGACATATCCTTGGCTAGATTCTCCTCTCCTTTCTCCAAAAGAGAGACTCAGGCTTGACCCTTACCTGAACGGGTAACAAAAGATACTTCTTTCTTCCTTGAAGATGAGGTATTTGCAAAACAAACTTATTCTGAATGGGTAGCTCAGATTTATCCCTTAACCTGAAGGGGAATTTGATGCAAATGCAAAATGGATGCAAGCGAATGCAAACAAATGCAAATGAATGTGAATATATACAAGTGAACACAAATGAGTGCAAATAAGTGAATGATGAAAGATTTTGTTTGATCTTGCCTGCATACATGATATTTTGAATAAAAGATGAGTTTTATAACAAAAATGCCCCAGTGTATTCTAGGAAAAAGACATTCAAATAAAAGAGTAATTCATCATTATTAAAGAAAATTTATTGAGGAATACAAAAGATAAGATAGAAGTTTTCTAAGTGTAGAATTTTTTCAGATGTCGGGCATTGATAGGATTGGGTAGTTCTACCCCGTCTGCATTAATCAGACGATATGAATTATGCGGTAATACTTCTTTGACCACGTAGGGACCCTCCCATTTGGTGACCATTTGCCGTGCGGGCGTTGCTTGAGATGAGTCGTTGATCTAAGAACCAAATCATTAACTCATAATCTTCTTTTAATGACTGACTTGGCATATTGCCTAGCTATCCTCTGACAATAAGATTGAGCATGCTCTGCCGCTTTGAGTCTTGTTTCATCGAGTAGATCAAGCTGTACTAACCTCTGTTGCTGATACTGATCGAGTGGTAACTCTAGCAAAGATAAAAATTTAAGAGCGGGCTTCTGAACATGAAGAGGCAATACCACCTCGATTCCGTAAACAAGCTCCGAAGGAGTTGCATTGGTCAGGGTCCGGATAGTGGTTCGATATGCCCAGAGTGCATCATGGATTTTCTCATGCCAATCTCGACCCGTCTCAACGGTTCTTTCCAAGATGTGAATCAAGATTTTATTTGTAGCTTCCGCCTGATTGTTCCCTTGAGGATAGTAAGAAGCTGAGAAATGATGATGAATTCTGAATTTTGAACAAAAGGTCTTCATTGTCTCATTCTTAAAATGAGTACCATTATCTAAAATAATGTCATGCGGTATACCAAAATGACAAAGAATATTCTTGTGAATGAACGCGACCACATGTCGGCCTTCCACTGTATGCAAAGTGACAGTCTCAACCCATTTGGTGAAATACTTTGCCGCGACTAAAAAGTACTTATGACCATTGGAAGCAGAAGGGGTGATGAGACCTACGGCATCGAAGGTTCACAGAGAAAATAGCCATGAAGAAACGACAGATTGCAAATACGTCATCGATGCATGAATGGAAGGTGCGTGCATCTGACATTGCTTCACAAAGTGATAGCAGTCTTGTTGCATGGTCTTTCAATAGTACCCTGCCCGAATGATCTGCTTAACAAGAGTTTGGTAGCCGACGTGGCCACCACAAATGCCTTCATGCGCTTCTCGGATGACTTCCTTGGCTTCTTCTTCGTCCAAGCATCTAGAATATTCAGCGCTAAACCCACAACGATAGAGAACATTGGCAAGAATAAAATATCAGGAAGACATACGCTGAATTACTTTTTGTTCCCTCTTTGACAATTCTGGTGGAAGCTCAACGGTCTCGATGAAATTCTTGATATCCTTGTACCAAGGCTTCTTCTTCTGCTCTACCTGGTTGGCTTGCATAACTGGAATGAAGGCAGGCTAATCAAGTCTGTCAATTTCGAAAGAGCGACATAATTTGCCATTTCTAAAAGACATAATGGAGCCTAGGCCGATTAAGTTGTCAACTATTTGATTAAATTCTCTTTGGATATGAAAAAGTAGGATTTCGTTGAAGCTATCGATGAGAGCTAGAGCGATCTTCTGATAAGAAAGTAACTTCTAATCTTTTACCTGCCATTCGGCTTTGACTTGGCTGACGACAAACAACAAATCGCCGAAAGCATGCACTCTTTTGACATTGAAATCTTATAGAATTCTCAGACCTTGTATTAAAGCTTCATACTCGGCCATGTTATGAGTGCATTGGAAATCAAGTTTGAGGAAAAAATGAATCATCTTCTTCTCAGATGTGATCAATATGATCCTGATCCCTATGCTAGCCATGTTCTTTGAATCATAGAAGAATAGACTCCAAACTGAAGAATGCTGAACATTATGAATGTGCTCATCAGAGAAATCATCATCGGTTTTCATATCTTCTGACAAAGGAAAATTGGCTAGCTGGTTAGCAATGGCCTGACCTTTGATTGACTTCTGAGAAACATACTCTAGGTCATACTGCATCAACAGAACTTGCCATTTGACAATCCGTCTACTGAGAAATGGTTGTTCAAGAATATACTTGAGAGGATTGAGCTTTGAGAGGACCTTGACTTCCGATGCTAACATGTAATGCCTAAATTTTTGACACATCCAGACTAGTGCTAGGCATGTTTTCTCTATTTGAAAATACTTCTTCTCATAGTCGATGAAGGTCTTGCTCACATAATAGATGGCATGCTCTATCAGGCTACTTTTTTCGTACTGTGTCAGCAATCCACCGCAAGCAGTTTGATTGACTGAGATGTATAACAAAAAAGGCTTCCCCAATTCTGGCGGCTTCAGAACAGGAAGATTGAGAAGATATTTCTTGATGCGCTCGAACGACTGTTGACACTCTGGTCCCCATTTGAACTTTACTCCTTTTCTGAGTAGATGATCAAAATGTTCACACCTCATGGCTAAATTGGATATAAATCGTCGGATCGTCTGCATATGTCTCTGAAGACTATGCAATTCTTTGAGATTGGTCAGAGGTGGCATATCAATGATAGCCTTTGCCTTAGCGGGATCCACTTTTATCCCCCTTTTGCTGACCATGAAACCAAGTAGCTTGCCTGACTCTACTCCGAAAACACATTTCAAAGCACTGAGTCACAACTTGAATAAAATGAGTCGCTTGAAGACTTGGCTTAGAGCATCAATATGGTCTTCTTCCTCCTTGGATTTGACCAGGATATCATCGACATATGCATCCATACTCTTATGCATCTGGTCATAGAAAATAACTACCATTGCGCGCTGATAGGTTGCCCTAGCATTTTTTAGTGCAAATGGCATAATCGTATAACAGAAAGTGACCCACGGCGTGGTGAAGGATATTTTGGATTGGTCACGAGGTGCCAGCTTGATCTGATTATATCCAAAATATCCATCCTTAAAGAAAAACATGGCATGACCAACCGTGCTGTCAATCAGGAGATCAGTGTTGGGAAGCAGATAGTCATCCTTTGGAGTAGCTTTGTTGAGATCACAAAAGTCGATACAAATTTGAACTTTACCATTCTTCTTGGGAACTACTATAATATTTGCCAACCAATCTAGATAATCTATCGCTTGAATGAATCCAGCTTTGAGTAAATCCTCAAGTCCTTCCTTGACCTGCTGCTCGATTTGAGGATCCATTTTTTTCAACTTATGCTTAACTGGTTTGACGTCTGGTTTCAAAATGATGCGATGTTAAACCAATTTGGGATCTAACCCTGGCATATCCTTGTAAGTCCATGTGAATACTTCTTGATATTGCTTGAGAAAATCGATGAACCTTTCCTTCTCGTCTGTGCTCAGACTAGTACCGATCTTGAGAATCTTTGGACTGTCCTCTGAACCAAGATTAATGTCTTCAGTTGGATTCTTAACCAGAGATGATGGCTCATCTTGCTTCTGAATTGCTGTAAATTCTGGTAATTCCTGAAGAGATGAATAAAATTCTGCGAGTTCTTCCGACTGCTTCATTGTCTTACTGTCCTGTGTTCTTGCCTTGACCCGATAGATTTTTGCAGGCTTCGACACGATTGAGGGATTGACGAGTAGTCTACTTATTGATTGGAAAGACATTCTAAAATTTTGGAAAAGGAATAGTATTTTAGAAAAATTCCCTCATCACGAAACAAATTACATGAAATGGAAAGGATAGTAACAACGAATTTCAAAGATAAATTGTAGAGAGAGAAGAGAAGAATGGCATCCAGATAGACAAGAAAATTGATAACTTTATTGAAGATTTGAATGAAATGATGACATTAAAGGAACTAGAATGAAACAGGACATCATCCCTACAAAATGCAGAAATCAAAGAAATGAAGTAGAAAAAGAATGATGGCAGATGCTTCTATTGGATTCCCTTGATGAAGACAATATCTTTATGAGATCTCTTGCCCGTGAACCCCAATCCTGCCCTGCGCAAATAATGGTCAGAGATTACTGGCTCTAGTCGTCCATCTCCATTCTTGCCTAAGCCTTTGAAAGGCTGATAACCGTGCTTCAGTAGAAGATCAAATCCTTTCTTGGCTTTCATAAACTGCGAGAATAAATGATGATCTCTGAAGGTGCTATAATCAAGATGACCTCCGATCTTAAAGAAATGTGGCCCTTGCCACCGGACCATCGCTGCGGTGTGCTTCATCTCTGGTGTTGCCTCTAGCTTCAACATCTTGAGGCTTTTGCAGAGAATAACCTCTTCACTTTCCCTGATGCTAGGGATATCAACGGTATAAGTTGGCCTGTGAATCATAGGCTGTGGCAGCCTCTCTTCTGGGTCTTTACCCAGGATAGTAGTGATCATGCCGCCCTTGGACCACTTGATGCATTGATGTAGAGTGGATGACACTGCATTTGCATTGCGAATCCATGTGCGTCCTAATAGAAAATTATATGTCAGCGACACATTAACGATGTGGAAAAGAACTGTGTGGACAGAGTAGTTGGTGAATATTTCCATAAAAATCTTGCCCTTCGCGGTCTGTCCATGATTGTCAAATCCATAGATGGTGATAAGATCCGGTGCATACTCTTCTTCTTTTATACCCAGAGCCTTGGCAGTCATCTCAGGGCAAATGTTGAGGCTACTGCCTCCATCGATGAGCACGTGGGGTACAATCATTCCCCTGGTTTGGACCACAATGTAAAGAGCATTCTTATGAAATGCATGAGGCTTTGGCAGGTCCTCATCCGAGAATGTGATTGGAGCATTGATCATGGCCTGATTGACAATCTGGGCCATGTCTTCAGGGGTGGTGCCTGGCTTGACCTTGATTTTTCGCAATAAATCATCTAGGACTTGTTGATGCTTGGGAGAAGCATGCTCCAACTCGAGAATCAGGATATTGGAGAGTACAATGATTGGTCTTTGCACTACATCCAACTTTTCTTCTGATGCCTTGCCCTTTTCTGGCACAGATTTGATAAAGCTTTTGGGGAACCATGGCATTCTTCTGGCCACCTCAAGGGATGCCCCAATAGGCTCCTTTGAGACATTCAGCTTGCTGAAAGCTGAAACGAGGTCCATCTTCTGGATGTTGGACTGGGCCTTATGTAGTACTAATACCTAATGTTGAATATCGATGTCACTGCTAGGGCATGGCTGGATGTGATCTTGTGGCTAGAAAGGATGGTCAAATATCATTATGGTCGAGTGCTGAAGGAAAGGCTGATTTAATATTGCCATTTTCTCATCTTCAGCACCTTCCACCAGAAGGTTCTTGTCAATATAATCCTGAATAATATTCTTTAGAATGAAGCAATTCTCTGTGTCGTGTCCCACTGTCCGGTGAAACTTGCAGAATCTATCCTTCATTTTTCCCATGACCACTGGTGGATTGGCTACTCTCAGAAGTTTGACCATTCTTCTTGCAATAAGGCAGTGCAAATATCTTGGGTGATAAAAAGAATTCACTCAATCTCATATCTCTATAATCATTCAAAGCTGCCATTAACTATCTGCAAAAGAGATCTCTCAATCATCATCAAGTTGAAGACTAATGGATGAGTCAAACCCCTGGGGCCAAAGAAGACTCAGAGCATCTCCAAGTTGAAGGAGCATATGACGTGTCCTTCCAGGGAAAGTTTAAATCATTGCCAAGTTGAAGGCTGATGCGATGAACCTCCGTCAATCCCTTAAAGATATTTGATCAATGATATCATATAGAGATTTTCAACAAAAGAGATCATACTATCAATTCAATTCTTGGGATCAAAGGAAATTCGGATCGTCTCCAAGTTGAATGAGTATGTGACGTGTTCTTCCAGAAAAAATCAAAACATCGCCAAGATGAAGACTGATGTGATGAAATTCTCATCAAATCCTAAGAGAGTTCACTTTTCATGGCTCAAAAGAGTGTAAAAGGTTACCAAGGGATTTCAATCAAAGAAGCAACATCATTAATATAATTCCTGGGACCAAAGAAGATTCAAAAGAAGGAGTAAGTGATGTGCCCTTCCAGGGAAAATCAGAACATAGCCAAGTTGAAAGCTGATGTGATGAAATTCTCGCCAAATCTCAGGAAAGCTCAATTTCTATGTCTCAAAGGAGTGCAAGAAGATCATCATGGGTAAGCTCTAGATATCAAACTGCCAAGAATCTTCTTTATTTATGTGAAATACTTTTATCAATATTTGTTCATCCAATTGCTTTTATGAAACTAAGAACAAATTTCTTTCTTTTCATATCAAGAAAATGGATAGCTTCCTTGAAGAAACTGAACAACAATAATTTGATTTTGACTATGGATTCTATGGATTTAACCCAATTGGAAGTAATACTCTAGGTAAAAGCGAAAATATATTTTTATACAAACGTGCTTATTTTCAATCATTTCTTAATCAACTGCAATTTTTATTTTATTGGCAATCTTTTCAGGCTATCCGGATATGAAGCAGAGAGCTCGATGTCTATTTTGACATATCTTGGTGTTGTTTTTATCTCTTTTAGGACTTGATGACACGAGTTTTCAAGATCCTTCTCTTCTGTTTTCATTTGAGCGTCTGGGCTCTCAGATCTGCACACTTATTTATGTTCCTCACTGTCCCACCATAGACAGTTCCCGTTCAGGGTAAGGGTTAAACTTGAATTGTTTTTGCGAATGGTTATTGTTTTAAAAGCCATTCAGTCTCAGCAATGAGATGCCCAAGATCAACCCCTTTTTAAGATTTAGGGAATCCCATTCTCTTCCTTTTGCAAACCCCTCTCGGATTTATTATGCAAAATTTGAAGGTTCCATCATGGTTTCTCCATTCTTTTCTCTCATTCAGGTTAAAGGTCAAGCCTGAACCTCGTTCTTCCATGAGGTATTTTTTGTCCCATCCAGGTTGAGGGTCAAGCCTGAATCTTGTTCTTCCACGAGGTATTTTTTGTTTCATCTAGGTTAAGGGCTAAGCCCGAGCCCTATTTCAATGAGGTGAATTGTCTTCTCTATTATATTTTCTTCGTTCAGGTTAAGGGTCAAGTCTGAGCCTCATTTCGCTGATGTGAATTTTCTTCTTCATCATTCTCCATTCCATATCTACCACTATCATCATATATCAAATTCTTTCATACCCAGTGAAATTCTTTTAACTGAGGCATTTTATAGCCCAAATTTGGTGTATTTTTCTTTGCCACTAAGCTCAGCTTTCAACCGGCTTAGTAGCAAAGAGGGGCATCTGTAAACACCCCAAATTTTCACCTTCATTCACAAATACCTACCTCCTGCCACTAAAACCCACTCTTTGAAGCCTTCAGAGAACTAGCTGGTCGACACCTGAGTCAGAACCCAAATTTTTGCATCAAACTTCAATATTTCATTTTTGGCTCAATTTCATTTATCAATTCTCATCCTCGAACAGAAATGTTTAATTTCTTGTCTTTGCCAGGGGTCTGGGACTTCAAATCTCTCATCCAGGGTTTGCTTTTTTGCATCTCATTTTGCATATCATTTCATGTCAGGTCATTACATTGCATGTCATTTTTGAGATCCAGCACTCTGGTTTTTCAAAATTTTCCAATCCAGATTCGATTATAAAACTTTTCTTTCAAAATCAATTTCAACTACCTGAGTTTTAGATCGATATTTGTCATTTGTTAAACTCCAGGATCTTATATTTCTTTATTTCAAAATATTTTCTTTAGACAACGATCTGGATTCATTTTAAACTCATTTTAACTGATCTCGATTCTTAAATGAGACCCAACTAGGTGATGTCGCTTCTAGATCACTTCCTTCATTCAAAATCTTCAAATTTTAGAATTTTAGTTAAACCAAGGCTCTGTCCTTTTACCTTTTTAAACTTTTGCAAAATTTTATTTTGATTTTAAACCAGAGGTAATCTTATCCCTCATCTATTTCCTTTATTTTGGCCAAATCCTAGAGTTTCAGTCAGACTAGGACTCTATCCCGATTTCATTCTTTACTCATATTTTCACTTGTTTTCAAAAACCTCCTCATCTGACTTTTAAAAAGGCCAAAATCTAGAGTTTTAAAATTCTAGGACTCTTTTTTAGAGTCTCAGTTGGATTAGGACTCAACCTTTCACTTCTGTTTTCACCTGTTTTCAAGAAAATCTTTTAAAATTTTTCAAAAGAAGTCAAAGTTTTAGAGTTCCAAAATTTTAGGACTCTGTTTAAGAGTTTCAAAATTTCAGGACTTTGACTCTGACTTCATTTTTGAGAAAATCTTTCAAAAATCTCCTCATTCATCTTTTAAAAATCAAAATTTAAAATTTCAGGACTTCGTTGTAGAGCTTCAAAATTTTAGGACTCAGTCCCAGAGTTTCAGTCAGTTAAAAACTCTACTCTGATGTCATCTTTTACCCTCATTTTACTTGTTTTGTGAAAACAGACACCATTCTCAGAGTTTTAAAAATTTAGGACTCTATTTTGAGAGTTTCAAAATTTCAAAACTCTAACCTTGATCTCATTTTTTGTTTATCTTTACTAATCTCTGAGGATATCTTTCAAAATCTCTTTGTTCATTTTTTAAAAAAAGAAACCAAAAATGTAGAGTTTCGAAATTTTAGTTTTGTCCCAGAGTCCCTGGTCGGTTCAGAACTCTACTCTAATTTCATCTTTTTACTTGTTTTTCAAAAAACAGATTTTGTCCTAAGAGTTTCAAAATTCTGGGACTCTGTTCTAGAGTCCCAGTCGATTAGGACTCTGACCCTGGTCTCATATTTTGTTCATTTTCACCAATTTCTGAAAAGATCTTTTAAAACCTCTTTGTTTTCTTTTAAAAAACCAAATTTCAAGAGTTTCAAAATTTCAAGACTCTAGTCCAGAGTTTCAGTCAGTCTAGAACTCTGTTTTCAAAACCTTCGATTGTCATCTGATAATTTTAACTCTGTTTTAAAACCCTTTCCAATCTTTATTTCAACTTTTCTTCAAAACCCTGATGTGGGACCCACTCAGTTGGCGCCACATCTGGAGGAATCTTGATCCATTCAGAACTCTGATGGACTCAAAACTTTCATTTTCAAAACCAATTTCGTTTTAAACCTCTTCTTGAAAACCTGTATTTTCAAGATTCAAAATCGTTTTTGAAAAATCAAGTGGGGCCCACTCTGGGTAGCGCCACATTTGAAAGAGTTAGGGTCAACTTAGGGTTAGTCAATGTTCTAATTAGGTTAGGGAACTAGAAGAGTCAAAATTGATTTTAAAATTTCATCTTTACTTTGGATTTTAAAGCTTTCAAAATGTAGGGTTTTAAAAACCAAATGTGGACCCACAGTAGGTGGCGCCACATTTGGATTTTTTTTAGGCTCATTAGGATTCAATTAGGTTTAATTAGGTCTTAATTAGGTTAGTTAGAGTTGGATTAGGGTAGGACTCCTCAAGACCCCCCCCCCCCTAATTAATCCAATTAGGAAGTGTTTTAAATTTTCAAAACTCTTTAATTAAGAGTTTGAAAAATTATAAATAGGGGCACCCAAGGGGGGGTTGACCCATGTTCTCTCTCTCCTTTTCTTGCTTCCTCTCTCTCTCCTCCAGCAACCTTCCTTCATCCATTGCTGCAGCAACACCAAGGTAAGTTTTATTTATTTTATTTCATGCTTTTTTTATTAATTTTATTATTTGTTTTAGAGTATTTTAGCCATTGTCGCCCCTTTGGAATAGGATTCGAGCAAGCCCATCGTTCAAAAACCGTGAAAGACATTCAAGAAGATGATCTAATATTGTGGGAAGATAATTTTTATGTTTTTAATCCATTTAAATGGTTTGGATTATTGTTTTTTAAATTTACGCCAAAGAAAGGATGAGACTCGATCCCTCTATGGATCAAATCCATCCTTCGAAGGCTAAATCAAACCCTAACCATGCTTTCTCTGATTTTTTTATTTTATTTCATGATATTACTGTTTATTTTACTCACTCAAGCATCAAATCCAAATTCGTTGTGTTATTTATTGCTTTTCTTTATTGTTTTTCATGTTTAGATTAGGTTATTTATGCTTTATGGTTAATCTTTAAATTTCGATCCCGGGCATGCAGAAATCATGTTATTTTATGTTCAATTTTTTGTTAAAAAAATATGATTTTTTTAGGGTTGGTCTATACATTTGTCAGTGACCTCCCATAAAAAAATCAGATTATTTTGGGTTTTGTAACACTATAAAAAAAAATGGAAACTGAACTATGCTTTTTAAACTGTGAAAATGTTACGTAGAATCAAGAGCGGCTTGTCAGAATGATATCTCCCTCATCAAAGATCAGATCTATGATCTGTAAGTTGCAGTGTGTTCGTCATTATGTCTAGTATTTCATGTAAAATTTTCAGTTTTTTATATATCTGTTTTATATTTTTACTCTATCATAAATCAGAACCTATTTCTGTTAGGCCGTTATGCATTGTCTAAACCCTAGATCGACTTGCGTGAATCGTACCACCCTAATCAGAGATCTGATTTATGATCAGTAATAAATCACAGATTTAGCAAAATGTCTAGTTTTATCAATCTAATTTCTGTAATTTTTTATATTGTCTACTATTTTTTAATTAAACCGTAATCAGAACTGTATGTTTTTGAACCGTTATGCCTTTGCCAGGATTAAGTGCATATTGCCGGAGCGATATCTCCCTAGCCGAAGATGATTTTTCAGATCTGTAAAAAAAGAAATCTTTATTTTTTTGTGTAAAATTTTATAAATTTATATGGTGGTTTGATACTTGATTCGAGTCTAATTCTGTTACAGGTTCATGATCGTAGGTAAAATCACTCATTTTTCTCATTTTTATTCAATTTTCATATTATAATAATCTCAAAAATTCTATTTTTCAATTTTAGTTTAATTTTACAGTTATCAGAAGTGCATATGCCAATTTTTGTTAATTTTGGAATTCATTTAAGGCTTTATTTGATTAAATTGCAAAAACAGGATGCTTGGGGAGTCTCAATTCGAGTAAAATACTGGCAAAAATTGCTCTTTTCATGATATTTTGGTTTTTTTTATAAAATGTTTCATATTTTTAGGGTTTGATCATGTTTATAATCATGCTAGGGTGCTTTATACTCGATTTGGTGTCGATTTGAATCCGTTTGAATACTAAATTCAATGTTTTACCAAAATATTTTCTGAAAACCCTGATTTCAAGGTCATAGTCTTGTTTTTAGTGGTATTTTGGTCATCTTCTCAAAATTCCAAATTTCAAAGTTATTTATCTTTAATATTTTTTTAATTTTCTATCATCTTTTTTTATGTTTATCCCAGGAAAACAAGGAAAAAGGCTTATATCCGGATCAATCTAGCAATTTCCAGATATTGCTGGATAAATCCCAAAAAGCCGACATTTGTCCACTAATAAGTTTGTTAATTTTGCAGGATTATTCAAGAGTGTATTTTCTTTTATTTTTTTTCCTTTTTGATAAATTCTAAATATAAACTTTGGAATAAGAAGTTAAATTCCTGCTTATAATAGGGTTGCATTGCATATAGTTTATTTTTATATAAATGCCAATGTGTGATGAATGATGATTCATGCATATTCAAATTCACCATGGTCTACACGAATGACACGTACACTAGCTTCTAAGGAGTTAATAAACTCGGTGGGATTCATATTTGTGGTCATAGTCAGAATACAAACAAAAACCAAATTTATCATCTTTTTCTAAGCTAGAAATAGCCTACACTCTTAGGCATTTTCAGAAATTCATGGCATATTTCAATTTTTTTCTAAGTATTTACCCCTTTTAGAATCAAATGAGATATATTTAATACGTATTCGTGGCCATAGTCAGGGATATGTAAAGAATTTATTTCATTTAAATTCTATAAGGCACAAAAAACTCCTTTTTAAATGATTTTCCTCAAATTCTTCAGAAAATATTTTTGCAAATTATACTCATTCATTCATCTAGGTTAGTCTGCATCATGAGAGGATTTCACAGGGCTACACGCCCATCCCTATTGGGGTTAGTTCACAAATCCATTTCAGCAAAATCATTTTTCTCAAAATTTACCCAAGTTTCCTTCAGAAATCGATTTTCTCAAAACCTCTAGATTTCTTCAGAAATCGATTTTCCTTTCTTTAGAAATGTTCTCTCAGTGGAATTCATGATTTTTCAATCACTCATTTTCCAAGTATTTTATGATCTTCGAAGCATACCTCATTTTCAATCTACATTTTTTCCCAAGTCATAGCACATGCCTGATTCTTTGTGCAGTTAGGAAATAGAACATCAATTTAGACAGTTGAGCAAAGTAAAGCATTTGATTGATCCTTGGTTCAATTACCTCTGGTTATGATGCCAGGAACGGTTGAACCTCGTACCGACAAGCGAGTCCCATTCTTTGAAATTATCCTGCATTTTAAAATAGAGGTGAGTTATTTTGAAAATCTTTTTCAAAGGTTAATTTGACTTGCAAAAGTAAAATTTTGCAAGGATAACACACCGTTAGGACCCTTTTACCCTTGACAACTGCAAATTAACAGATTATTGCGATAAAATTATACCGCCCATCGGCTAGTATAAACTCTCACTTAAATCCAGAATCACACATTTTCTAATGCAGACCTCACAAACTCACATAGATTTATTTGAGAAAATTTGGTGAAATAAAAACCACTAAAATCACAAATATCCTACTTTATCGTATATACTTGACCGTTTTGCATAAACATATTTGCACATATCTGATTAGATTAAAACCGCTAAAATTACAAATATCCTACTTATTTGAATATACTTCATGATTTCACATAAATATATGTGCAAACATCCACTTAAAGGGAAACCACCAAAATCACAAATATCCTACTTAAATATTTATGAATTTATTACATATATCCAAGCTTTTTTTGTATTTTTGGAGTTCACAAATCATATAAACTCATTTTTGTACCTAGGGTTTTTTTTGTTTGTGTCTTCAAGGAGGTTGCAGCGATTCCCATGTATTTTTGCCAAGAACCAGGTAGCTTAACTAGTCAGCCCCCATGGGAGGTAATCTCTTGGCGGGTCATCAACACCCAAGCCCTTACGGAGTCCACTGGTTACTGCACACCCAGGTGCACTATTGCATAGGAAAGTCTTAAGTTAAATAATATTATCATCTAGCCATATCCTTACTGAAATCCAAGTTAGGTATTGAATTCCCAATCATCGACAATGGTTGTAGCTCTTTAATTATGCGGTCCCATTTTAGTTGCACTCAGATGTCTCAGATGAAACTATGAGAGAGCAGATCAGGTGATATGCCAAATCAGTTTAAGAAAGTGATTTGACATCATCACCATCCATTGCTTCATCCCACAAGGACCTCATGGTCCTTGTGTACATTGTGCATGGTGAGGATGCCAAATGGTAGATCAGTTGATATGCACTCTGAAACTATCCATCATCATTTATTTGTACAAAACCATTTATACATATTATTAACATTGAAACTAGTTTCAGAAACACCAAGATACTTGTTTCTAAATGCATATGAAACTCGTCCCTAAGAATATAGAAAACCAAATTCTTATACAAGTGAAACCAATATCAAACTTAGTTTTATCTATGGTAGTGGCAATAATTGTATCCCTCTCAAACAAGGTAAGACATGGGATAATAGGATCACCAAAATCCCTTATTATACCTTTCTTATACGAAGAATGAGCGTATTGTACTGTAAAAATGATGTGCCCCACAATTTGCCAAAATTCGTCCAATGACCAAAACAGTAAATAGCCAACTTTATTAGAACCTTTTTACCCTTCTCATGTGTGAAACTCATGAAGTTAGTGCGATATATTGCTTCGCTCATTGGGTATTGCAAACTCCCACTTAAAAGGAGGCCTGCACGGTTTTCTTTGTGGACATCACAAAGATTGCATAGTAATATTTGTGAATATCCTTTTAAATCCAAACCTCAAAACTTCATAATTACCTAAGTTTGCATATATAATACGTAATTCACATAAAAAAATCTGCAATCTTCCTGTTAAATTGAACCTCGTAATATCACAAATATCTTACTTAATCTGCATATACCTGATGAAGTTTGCATAAAAATATATGCAAAGTCAAGTTGAACCACGCAACTTCACAAATATTGGACTAAAGTCGCGTACATGTAGCAACTTCCTGAAACTAAAACCTCTCGAAACTTGTGGGATCCATATGAAAATAACATGTTCACACAACTTCATTCAATTCATTCAAACTAAACCTGGTCATATATATATATATATATATATATTCATTTCATTCATTCAAAACTGAACATGCTCATATATATTCATTTTAGTCATTAAAAAATGAACTTGCTCCTACATATAGTCATTCTATTCATTAAAAAATTAATATGTTACAAACATTTATAGTACATAGCTCAACATTAGATGGTTCGATACTTGACTTCTTAATGTCAGCATGGTTATTGTTTTTATCCGCAGACTCTCTCTTTTTTTGAGCAAATGACTTAGGCAAAACTACCTCCCTTGCAATCCGACTCTTGAGCCTGTGAATCCTACAATCCGACCCTGGATCATGCACTTGTTTCTTTAATGACAAGTCCGTACAAAATACAGGCAAACAATGACAAATATTGGTGAGGATGAGGAACTCTACATAAAATATTGGGGAATAATGACCAATATTTGTGAGGATATGAAGTCTCTGAGGTATATGCGAACTTAGTCCAATATTTGCATAAAATGTATATGAACTTCATGAGGTATATATGAACTTAGTCTAGTGTTTGCGAAGTTACGTGGTTCAATTCAACTTCACATATATTTTCATAAAATTCGCATATATAAAATGAAGTTCACAAAAATGTATTTGCGAACTCCCTATAAACATGTCAAAACTTTACAAATATTACATAAGTGATTCACAAATTTACTAAATACTTAGATATGAACCTCTCCATATTTTTGTGAAAGTCACTAAAAGCATTAATTATGATGCTTTGATTTTTAAAACAACACTTCGATAGTAAAAAAAGTGAAGGTTCACATTTTAGGGAATGTTTTTGCTTATGAAAAATGATGGTGGAGAAGATTTTGGAACAAAAGGAGGATGCCATGACTAAGGTAAAAAAGATTTTGGAGAAGATAGGAGGTGTAAATGATAAGGTGATAAATAATGTTGATGGTCCTTATACATATTTATCATTGAAGGAACAAGTGCATGCTTTAGGATCAGATTGTAGGATTTGCAGGCTCAATTTTCGGATTAGAGAGGAGGCAGTTTTGCCTCAATCATTTACTCGAGAAAAGTATAATGCCCTAGAATTTTAACCCATAAATATGATAATTTTTTTATGTGTGGTCTCATCTATGGTAATGGCCTAATCAAATTAAATTTTATGGAGTTAGCCTACACAAGCACTGACATTTGATGGGGCACGATAAGGGCTACATATTCACATTTAAATGCATGTATTTTTTATAATTTTTTGACGTAACTGCTCATACTTAGTACTAGAATTAGCACAACAAAGATTTGAGATCAATAAGGTAATTTTGGGCTTTGGAGCACATTTTTGGATTTGGATCTCATTAGGGGATCCAATTGATCCAACCCATGAACTAGGATTCATATCATTATGGATCGGATCTAAGAAGCATTTTTGAACTAGATATGGAATCCATATCCAGCACCTACCCAATAAATTCAATTTTTTGAATTTACCTCTTTGCATACAGCTTGAAGGAGGCAAGCACCACTTGCCATTTATGAAATATCATACAATGAGGAAAGAAGGGGTGGGGAGATTTGCAAGGCTTCCCCCTTCCTTGATCATCTCATGCTCAAAGAAGGAAAGGAGGGAGGGAAAATTTCAAAACCGCCCCTCTCATTTAAATGCTTAAAAAAGAAGAAGAAAGAGAGCAAGAATTCAAACTTGCCTCTTTTCTTTTCTTTTTTCCCTTTCACATTTGAGTACAAAAGAGGCAATTGGTGGACCAGATCCACCAAAGTTGCCCCTTCTGGGTAAAAACTCCAAGACAAGAAGGAAGTCCTCACTCTTCCTCTAGCCTTCATGATTTTCCAAGTTGTAGCCCCCACCCACCCACCCACCCACCCACCCACCCACACACACACCACCTCCTCTCCTCCAGGTTGAGTACTAGCACCATTCGAAGATCCTTGTGTTTCTTACCTCTTCTTCAACCTTCTTATGTTTCCGAGGTAAAGTCGAAGGTGTTGGCCGACCTACACCCTCCAACTTGCAATAGAGAATACACCACTGAGGTAGAATCGACACCTTTTATCCCTTTCTCTCTTTTGGCAAAGATTTGATAGCCTTTTGTAGATCTAAAAAAATTCTAAAAATCATTTTTCATCTAAGGAGGCTGTCCTAAACATTATGCAGTTTTTTGGTTAAGGAAATCATTCCAGATTAGGTCAGAATCACCTAAACACCCAAACTGGGTTTCTGGACCTACAACAAGCATATTCGATCAAAAACAACCAAGTTCAGGCAATTTTTGATCTCAGATTGACCTAAATTTTGGATATGCTGCAGAGCACACGTCCATCAGACCCAAGTTAAAATTTAGAGTGATTTTATATAAAAATCAGAAGTCGAGGGGCATCCCTAATGCCTGGTGCAAGCAAGCTCTATCTGAACTGATCTTTTACATCACATATTTTCTTGAGTTTTTAGTGTTTTTAAGATTTTATTTTTTTATATTGAAGCTCTGTTGTCTACTTCGTGTCCTAATTTTTTAGGAATTTTTCTGATATCAGAACACTAAGTTTTAAGTATCACAAATAGATCAGTTGGATTCTGATAGGAATCCAACCGACCGACATTGTTGACATCATTTTATGTTCATTTTGTTATCATTTCAAGCCAAATTTGGGGTTGTGGATCACTGACAGACACAAGAACCTCTAGTTTAAATTTCATGACCATCACTACTCGGAGCAAGTGGTGGCAGAGTTTTAAATAGGTCAATTTTTCTGGTTCTGTTGTCGGACAAAACATGCCCAACTAGGTTCAGTGTGTGGGCTCGGGTGTCGGCAGACCCAGAGCCATTTTCATTATTTTATTTTAATTTTTTTTCTATTTTAAGTTATTTTTAGGTTGTCTAGAATCTACCCTAACCTTGGTTCACTTTGACCAAGAATCTAACTGGGTTAAGTTTGGTTTTTGCATCCACTTAGCTGGTGCAGTGCACCCGACCCACTCAGCTAGCGCAGAAATCTAGTGAAGAGCAGATCTGTCATTTCACTTGGGTGCAACTTCAAAGTGGGCTCTAGCTGCATATTTGAGGCCAGCGCACATCTTCTATATAGGAATATATTCTGGTTGTTGTCTGAAAACTAGATTTAGTCTAGTTGCAAACTCAGTGCAGCCAGCTAGGCCCGAGCCTAGCCGATGGTGCGGTCTAGTCATCATGTTGGACTAGACTGTTTGCATAGTCGTACCCGACAGCCTTAGACTACATCTTGGTCTTATTTTAGGGGTGTTTAAGTCTGCATTTATAGTGTCTTGCTGCATTCATAGGTTTGCATTCATTGTTTAAGATCTAGGTTAGGTTAAGTCTATACTAACTCTTGCGCAAGCAAATTTTTTTGTGTATTTTCATTGTTTTGCAGGTGAAGGCAACCATCTCATGCACATCACCGTGCTAAAAACACCATCAAGTTGCTGATTTTACTTGCTTTCCTTTTTATTTATTTCATTTAGTTAAATAGGGCTTTAGGCCAATTATAATTCAGTTGTAATACTTTTTATTTCTGCTGGAACAATTGTAATAGGCTTGGTGCTCGATTGTTTTCATATTTTTTTTATTTTATGACAATAAAGAAGAGTGAATTGTTTGGAACACGTGGTCTTAGCATGTTCTTTGTGGATTTGACCCGGACTTCACCACTTTTGTGTGTGAACCAGTTATTGAAATTTGGTGTACAGTTTACACTTGCGTTTTATTGAAAATTTTATTTCAAAAATATATTTGAAAGCAAAAGCACACCAATATTTAATAACTCTTTAGAATCAAATTCGAGAAGGGACATCCAATTTAAGAAAATCCTTAATTTTTGAAATCACACCAACGATAATTAATTCAAAGTCAGTTAAACATTCTAGGCGAGTTACAAGTATTTATGACCAACATCAATCTCATAAATCAAATTGACTTAAGCATCAATTGAATAAATTATATTTAAAGCAAATCTTAAATAACAATGATTAATTATTCAAAACAAAGTTCTGTAGAACACAAAAATATATGGCTCTATGGCACCATCTGCAACAAGCATGCAAACGCTCCATGTTCATCTTTCCTTATCTGAAAAAAAAGTATAAAATAAAGGGGTCAGACTACAGTTCTAGAAACACAAGGGTACAACATTCATAAACACATGCAAACCATATGCCTTTCACCTACTACAACCATCACATCATCAGGCAAACAAATGAAACATTAAAATTTATACATTCCAGAACATAACACAACCATATTACACATTCACAATATTCAGGTATAGATTTTAATGTTTAAAAGAAAATCATTTAGTTATAACATTTACATTTCTCTATTTAACGTCCCCTGCAGATACGCACATGGTAGAGACATGAGTTAGGCTGACTCCACACGAGGTTTATTATGCTATGTATTTTAAATACTTGAGTTACTGGCTGAAACTCAATCCAAAATGGATGGTCAGTGACCGAGCGAGAATTTTCTAGAGGCCAAACCAGAACAATATGCATCTCAAAACTTCTGCAGAAGATATAGACCTACCATCTAGGACACATTGGTAGTCCTGATGCCTTAACTTTGGGGACTAGAGACCGAGTAGGACACCTAACCCTCAAAAAATATAACGATATCATAGAGTTTGTATCATCTACCCTTTCAAAGGTGGACCAAGTGTCTGGTAACATATACAATCTTTCAGGTATACCTAGAATCCAGAAAAATGATACACAAAATCCCAAACTTAAGGTCATGTATGCATGCATTAGTTCATTTAGTACTTGATGTAAATTCACAACACTCTAAGGGTTTAACACAACCACAAGCCCAATTATGGGTGTTCTAAGTTCACGCAAACTTTTTATGCATTATTGCACAACCACTAATCATGCAACACATACAACCCTAATGCACTCAAGTCACCACAATTGTAACGACCCCAACTCATACCCATGAAAAATGACAACTTTTTTTAAAACATATGCGAAAACAATCCTAGAGACTCGGGCCTTTACAGTTAAACACAACCACCACCACAAGGGATCTTATACTCATCTTTCATACCAAACCAAATCAAACCAAACTTTATTTATTCAAATGTAAAGAGTCTGAGACATAAGTAAATGAAAGTAAAGAAAGCAAAAAGAAAGAGCCACATCGTCCCAAGAATCTGCCATGTAGTTGTATAGTTCCCTCATGACTCTTCTCAAAAGCAAGTTCTCCCCACTAGGCATCTGAGGCTGCGAAAAAAAAAGGGTGTCAGAATCCAAAGAATTCTGTGTACAAGTCCCTCTAATGAATCAAATAAGAACAAAGAACATAAATAAGATTCATGCAATATTTTAGAGGGACATAAATATAACACAATCATAATTTAACTAACCATTCATGCAATAGGAAACATTTAATAACAACAAGGATCACAATTTAAGCATTAAAGACATTTAGCATGCATTAAGGAAACAACACTATGCATCCACCAATATATCACAGTTAAAAAAACAAGTAAATATGCATGATCTAATGCATAGCAGGAATATGCATGATTTCAATGCAATGCATGAATAAATTATTATCTTTTACTGAAGTTTTCTTTTTATATGCATGTCTCTATTAAATGCACATAGTTTAGGTTCATCTTTTTAATTACCATTGCCTGCAGATACTCAAAACAGGTAAGAATTCTCGAGGTTAAGTAGGGTCCCCGGGGTAACCTAGCACACAAGTATTTTATTACTGGGTTCCAAACTTAACCCTCGACCAATATCAAGAAACAACACCATCCATCAGAACATTAGAAATCAACATCTAGTGTCGAGACTCTAGGGATATCAACATTCACAAGTGCCACTTTTCTTGGTATACCAAACAACAGTTGTGTCTACACACCACCCCCAGGCAAAGTGGCAGACTCTTAAAAAAACCGTGACCAAGAGAATAACTTTGATATCGGGTCTAGGAGCAACAACAACGTACACAGAGTTTTAGTATCCTCACGATTTCCCCAAAACCGCAATATCCAAGATTCCCACACTAAAGAAGGGACATCAAGAAAACACAGATTACATTGTTCTTTAATTTCTTTAATCTTGTTATTAATTTATCTTCTAAATCTTACAATTTAACATGCAGAATCAATAACATAAGCTTGCAAATCAACATGTGAAGCTATTCACGGGACCACAACCTGTGGCAACATAAAACAATGCAATAACACAATAATGTCACATTTGATTTTTTTGCAATGCATAAACACGTAAAGTAAGGAGCACACCGACTCAAGGCTCCCACAACCTATGATGATCTCCCTTGATCATCTATGCATTTATATGCAAAAATCTTAAGGAACATGTCAATGCATTCCTATGCAAAAATCATGAATCACATGCCACTGTGCATTCATTCCACATGCCTTTCAATTGCCCACCCACCCATGCTAAACAGGAATGTATATGAATAAAAATTTTCATATGCATGTGTTCACATGATCATGCAACTACATGTTTCTTTTCATGAGTCATTTCATGCTTTATTGCGAACAACCATGTAATTATACATATGCAAAACACATAAAAGATCAAGATTCACACATGCCACAAAATGCATATGTAACTAACATTGCATTATAATTATTGACCATGCATAGGTAATAAATCATAAGTGTGAAACCAAATTTTTGCATGCGTATAACCTAAGCATATAGTGCACTAAACTGAATTTTCATTAACACGTCCAATATGTACGAATCTGAATAATAAAATCCACATAATTTGATGCATGATTGTAAAACACAAAAAAAGAGAGTAAATAAATAAATTTTGGTCTCGATCAGATTCGACCAGGACCCGCTAGGGCACAAGGAGGAAACGCCCGGGCCGGACCGGATAACCCACTAGGGTTATCAGGGTCGCGGGGAGAGAGTTTCATTAACTCTCTTTCCTCCCCCCGTGTCGCTCTCCTTTTTCGCCCTCTGCAAGGAAAAAGGAAACCCATATGGGGTTTCCTGACTCACGCACCCCCCCCCCTCTTGTGCCTTTAAAAGAACGCAAGGGTGAGGGGAAACCCTCACCCCTACGCTCCTCCTCTCTCTCCTTCCTCTCGGCTCCACCCTCTTCACATGCGACTCTGGTCGATGACAGTGACGCCGATCGACGACAGTGCCGCCTCCCTCACATCCCGCTCGCCGCCACTGTAGTCATCAATGACCTCTCATGTACGCCTCCATCTCTCTCTCGCCCTTTGTTTTTTTCTTCCTCTATCTTCTTTCTTTCCTTCTTTATTTCCCTCTGCTGCCGGAGGGCCAACATAAGGCTGGCAATCCATGTCGTGCCCTCCCACTCTCTCTGTGGTTGTCTATTAGGTCGGCAGGGGACTGACATCCCTGCCACAACTTTTCCTTCCCCCTTGAGCATGCCGGAAGGCCGATAAAAGGCCATCGACCCCTATTCTGCCTTCCCTCTCTCTTTTGTTGCTGAAGGGCTGCCAGGAGGCCGGCGGCCGCCTGCCGTGCCCTCCCCCCTCTCTGGCACCTCTTTGTTCCGACCGACAGGTAGGGGCAATGCCCCTGCTTGATCCCCCTTTTCGGTAAGACCATTGGGGGCTCCGCTTGTCTGGCAGATGCAGTTAGTGCACTGTCACCATGTGTTGGGACGCTGCAAGTTTGAATCCCAAATGGTATGGTTGTATAGCTGGTAAGGTTTGCTTAACCCCAGCCTTCAGGTTAGCCGAGCAGGTCTGGGCTTGCCCGGTTGTCGAGCCCACACGTGTTGGCCCTTACTTACATTGCATGGGGTCGACACCCCCTGTTTTCCCTTCACTGGTCGGCAGACAGGGGCAATGCCTCTGCCATTGCTGCCACCTTCTTTCATGCTATAGGTTGGCAGGGGCCGACCCCCTGCCACTCTGCGTTTTTGAGTAGATCGGCAGAGGCTGAGCCCCTATAGCCTCCTGTGTTTGTCAGCAAGACGGCAGGGGCTGAGCCCTGCCATTTTTTTGCCTTTCTGGCAGGTCGGCAGGGGCCAAGCCCCTGCCCCTATTTGCGATAACAGAAGGTTGGCAAGGGACTTAGCCCTTGTAACCATCTGTATTCTCTACCACTGTGACCTACCATAAGGTAGGAGGCATGACTTCTTGCGCCTGTTTACGGCAGGCAAAGGTGCAACCTTGCTCCTTCTCTCCTTGTGGATTGGCGAGCATGGGTGGTGCCCTGCTTTTCTTTTTCATTTGATGGCATACTAAGTGTTCCTCGTTACACAGACTGCACGACAAATCTCGCTCATGCTCCACGGCCCAAGCTTCGCATCACCGACACTAGTAGGTGCACACAGCGACGCAACCTCTCGAGGTAGGAAAAAGTCACACGAGGACTCTAGATGAATTAAATAAAGATTTAGAAAATTGAGATAGTGACAGATGATACTCATATGACTTGTGTTCGTAACTTGTCTTTATTACATGATTCCTGTAGTTGCCATATTCTGCATGCATAGATTAGTTCTACATTTAGTTTTCTGCCATTAATTTTCTTTACTTGCTTCTTGTTGCCGTCGTACTGCATATGCTTAGATTTGCTAGTGTTAGTTCTAGCTCGTGTTCCATCTGTGTGTTGCTAGATGCAACTAATTATACCCTGAATCGATTACTCAGAAGGAATGATTAGATCCACAGTGATCCCAAGTCTTGTTTGAGATTTCCTGATTCATAGTGATTAAGTATGCCAGCTAATATCAAAACATAAATTAACCCATTCTCATTGCTAGTTGAATTGTTCATGCCCGTTGTGGCATTACACTTGTTAGTTAAACTACTTATGTAGTTCTTTACTTGTAATAATTAGCAACCCGTGCTACTTAACTGCACATAATTTTGCTTACACCTTGTGTTGTTTCTTTCCTTCGGTTTAGATGTTCTTTGCATATATTGCTCAAATTTAATTTCTCGCAATTACAAATGCTATTACTGCTTTCAATGAAATAAACTACTTATCTTGTGATTTCCTACTTTATTTATTCTACATTTTCTATTTGTGCATCTACCAGTTTGTTATGAAACTGACCATTTTCATGGGCAGGTGGCAAGTAGGACTTTACTGACGGCCGATGGTGCAATGTAACATGGCTCAAGATCACCCTCTTTCTGCTGGCATCCTGGCTATTCTCTGTAAGTAAGATTGGTTTGTATGCTAACGAGCCCATAATTGTCACCTTATTTTTCTCTCTAAAGGAAAATTGCTTCTACTTACGATTTTAAAGATCAAAATCCTGAACTTTGAAAGGTTTTCTCTAAATGTTTTCAAAATTACAAGTTAAAATTTTGGGGCATTACAACTTGGTATAAGAGCGGTTAAGAAAGAGGTGAATCTTGATAGTCGAGCATCTCATCGTGTTGTAAGTCTTTTGTTTTTTGATTTGCATGCTTAAACTAAAAGTAATATCCTTGTTTTGTTCGTCTGCTTGACCAAATGGTAGTCACAACGAGAAGTGGTGGACCGTGTCTATTTCACCATGACAGATTAGGTAGAAAATTAGTGAATAAACACTCTGATAGTCTTGGGTTAAGACTTGTTATTTTTCAGTACGGATTTTGTCAAGCAAAAGTTTATCAATGAAATCACGTATAAATTTTGTGCCCCCAAGATTCTTATGATTGTGATGCTTACATTAGCATTTAGGTGAATGGCACCTCACACCTATAAATGATTAGTTTTGACTTATTAGGTGGATGACATATCGCGCCTACAAATGATTAGATTTTCCTTATTAGGTGAATGATATATTACGCCTAAATACTTTCATTGCGAATGATCATATTATGATTGTCTGAGTAAGTATATCATACCTGTATAACATGATTAAAGAGTATCATGAATGTCTAACTAAATTACTTATGAGGTATGTGCGTGTGTTTCACACTGAATATAATCGAATGTGAGTTGATGTAAGAATTGTGAATGCTTATGAAGATGATGCAATGATTTGAATGTCTTAGAGATATATAAACTTGAATCTTACGTGCATAACTCGAACTACGTAAGCATTATATATATTGAGGTTTAGTTGCTTCATGTTATGATATTGGCATGTTCATGTGTGCAGAGAACTCATGCTTTGTAGAAAACAGTGGCAATGATATGATGCCTTGGATAATATGCTTCAGTATGATTGAGATGTCACATGATCTAAAATTATGAAAGCATGCGATAAATGTTTAAGTTCAATAGTGAACCATGATTCATGAAACTTTATTGGTTAAATATGTGATCTTGTGATTTAAGTATCATATGAAGCGATGCGATGCGTATTGATGATATATATGCTTGTGCCCATATTAGTGGCTATCAACCCTGAGAGCGGTCCTTTGTTTTGATGCATGCATCACTAAATATGGTACCTTGTTGAGGACATGTTCTCAAAGGATTCTCTATGAGGGTGTGCATAATCAAGATCAGGTAATCCAGCTAGAGCGGTAGATCTTTGTGAGGAAATACACTGTCCAAGAGCGGGTAGCCGCAAAGACAGTGAACTTTTGTGAGGAAGTATATTGATGCATTTATGCAGTGAAAACATGTTAAGAAAATGTATATTTTATGCATCATCATATACGCCCATGCTAGAATAATTGCTAGTCCCTAGCAATACACTCTACCATGAAATGAAAATATGGACTACCCAATAATCATGAAAGCTCTTATTAAATAAAAAAATAAACTAAAAAAAAGCTAACTCACTTTCGTAGGAATCACGGTTGCATTTAGCACATGCAACAAGCCCTTTAAACCTCTGGGTTACCCCAGTGGACGAGTAAGGTCTCGTGAGGCTTTGCAGAGATGCTACCCACAAACATCAATAACATGCATGAATGATTTTTCAGAAATAATAGGCAATTAAGAACTCATTGTAAACATATATTTCATGTAATCTACATTTTCAAAACAACTTTAGAAATTTCTATGCCACCACAGTAAAAATCATTTTTCTTTCACTTCTCTAAAACTGTAATTATTTATGATTTTTTTCAGAAAGTCAAGTATTCTCATGTTTTACTAATTTATCCTCACCTGTATATTTTCTGCACAATATTCAATAATTATTCTAAGCAATGAAATTTTCTCTTTCAGCTCATTCTTTTTCTTTTGATATTCAATTTTCCACTCTTTTTCATCCTTCTAACTTGAGCACTATTTCGAATATCAAGTCTTGTAACCCATGTAGCGAGCTTTGGGTCAGTGACTCCCAGGTCAGACAACCTTAGGGCACCAGATACAGAGTATCCCTCAGACTTAATTGCTCGAGTCACTAAACCTTTTATTCTAATAGTTTACAGATAGTCTTCCTCTCATCATGTGCAATGTCTCTATCTCTTAGGCTTTCTATGCAGTCCATGTAACAAGTTTTCGAATCGGTGGCTCCCAAACCAGATGGCTTTAGGGCACCAGGTGTAAAACACCCTTCAGACTCTACTTACTCGAACTTCAAAGGCCACAGATATCGACTAGACAAGAAGATGATCTCCTTCATTATCCATTTTGTAAAGAGACTCAAACACTTCAACTCGTGTCTGAGTTCCACTACTAGGACTCGCGAAGACATCCACAACTAAACATTGCTCTATCTATTAAGCTCATTCTTCAAAACATTATTCAATTGCATACTTTTTCTCATAAAACACACTGTGCATACTTATACTAAAGTGATTCAAAACTTTCTAACATATCAAATATTATCTTTTCTTTAACTATTTCATAAACAACTACTCTATTTAAATAAGATAAGAAAAACAAATTTCACATGGGGCTTATACATTTCTAAATTGTCAGATCATGCAGAAAAACAATCATAAATGCTACAACTTATTCTTAAAAGACCTACTTTTATGAGTTTTAAGCTATCAGACACGAAGAAAATTTTTAAATTTTATGCATCTAAACCATCCCCCCATGCTTGAATGACACTGTCCCTAGTGGCATACAGAATAATGCAAACATGCAATGCAGATGCACACTACAGAACAATAAAATAAATAAGGAGAAAAGATTGATACAACCTGGCATGCTCGATCCTCTGAAGCTATCGATTGACTGGACTCTGCACCACCACTATGCATGTACAAATGCATAGTTTTTTGCTCATTTGGTCAATGTTCTACTCTTGAAAGCTTCTTCATGATTGATTACTTTGACTCATATATTGATGGATCAGATGTTCATACATGACAATCATGAAATCCAAAACAAAAAAATGAAATCAAAACAATATTTAAAACAAAACACATAAACAAATAATGATTTATTCTAATATACATATGATACATTCTAACTTACAGTTAATACAATAAGGCATTAATACATAAAACGGCTACACTATGTTAGAATTATTCTATCAATGTAAATAGTAAACCTAAATCTAGATCTAAATCAGTAAAACAGTAAACAAAATAGCAGCTAACCTATGTTAGAATTAAACTAAGATAATCAATCTAATCTAAATTAGCACATTAGCAGCTAATCTATGTTAAGCTATGTCAGATTAATCTACTTACTTTACAAAATAAAAAGACAATTCTACTCTAAATCAGAAGTTAAATAACTAAACTATTTTAAACTATGTTAAAGCTATCTAATTACTCTATGAAAACAATTCTAATCTAAAACACAATATTAGTAAATACAGGAAAACACTACTATTTTATCTAAGACTCACCTGTTTAAATAATCATTAAAGCATGGAATTCAGTGAATCCTAAGAAAAACAGCATGTGCATCCTATATTTTTCTAACTATGTTAATTCTACAACTAAAACAATTAAATAAACTAAACTAAACTAAACACATATATTAATAAAATGATATCTCCGAAATAATCAGAATATATCGCCGTTCCACGACAACGACGCCAAAATTTTGTTGCATTTTTGAAGATGATATTTTTAAAATATAATTTTCAATGAAATGTTTGGAAAAATTGTCAACCAAAAATATAAAAATCCGACTTTCCACAGAGTGGCGAGTACGGGTCGAATCCACAGGGAACATGATACTTCTGAATTAATTCTAAAATAAAACTTTATTAATATAACAAAGTTTACAATCTATGTCAATATTACAATTTAGATCAAATTACAATCTAACTATGAAAATAAACTAAAATAGGAGGCTAAGTCCTCCACAGGTCTCTAGGGGCATTTTTGTCTTTTCACCACAAGTGCAGTTGCACTTCATAATTGAATTACACATGTGAACCTGTTGTAACTTATCAACCTACACAATAAACACACGAAGTCAGTACACAATTAAAAATTAAAAGTAAATGATGTCTATAATTAATTCTAAACTAAAACATAAATTAAACTACAATTAAATAACTACAGAAAACTAAAATTCCACTAACTAAAATAACTAAACAAAACAACTATAATTAACCTAATTAACATTAATTCAATCACTACAATACTAGAAAACACTAGAACTACACGAAATCAGACAATTAAATAAAAGACTGTTTTGTCCCTAAAGAAGGCAAAAATGGACTCTAATAGCTTTTTGCAAATTACAGATTTGAGGGATGAAACAATTTTCAAAATTCATGAAACCACTTCTATTCTGTAAAAGACAGATCCAAGAAACTGCCACATTTTACAGATTTGAAAAATACATTCTGGATCTCCAGATCTAAGCGTTTCAAAATCAGGATAATCTAGGAAATTACAGGACCCGAAATTTGAAAATCCGAAAAAGTTGTTTTCATAAAATGCTTAAAAACCAGACCAAATCAACTCGGATTGAGCTGAAATTTGGTCTGCAGACAGTAGAAAAATAATTTTCAGAAAACTTGATAAAAATTTACATGCGATGCTGAGTGCACGATCGGGTAAAAATTAGGGTTTTGGTTCATTGCATTATTCATTTCTTTGAATCCACAAATGACATTTTAACAATAAACCACGTTAAAAAATAGTCCTAACTGAACCTAAACTACTGCTACACTACAGAAAATGGCTACAATTAAACTAATTAATAAAATTAATAAAAATGACTAAATCACTAAAGTTAACCCTAATCTAGACAAACGTTAGTTCTAATCTAACCTAACTAAGATCCTATGCTAATTAGACTCTATAAATTACTACTCTACTAATCCTAATGTATATTATCTAACCTCACTATTAATTAACTAACTAAACTATTGTTAATTCTAAAACTTAATTAAAACAAATAATAATCTAATGTTAGTCTAACTAGAACTAGCTACTAACTGTGGTTAATATCTAAATAGGGTTAGTTAATGCCTAAGGTTAATGGCTAACTATGGTTAGTCGGGGTTAACTAGGGCTCGGGTTAATTAATGTAACTAGGGTTTAACTATGGTTAATCTAACTACCTAAGGTTCGGTTGACTAAGGTCGGTTAGGGTTAACTCACTAGAACTAATAACTAACTATGGTTAGTTGACTAATGTAAGTCACTAACTAGGGTCGGCTAAGGTTAAATAGAGTAACTAGGGTTAACTAATAGGCTTACTAGGATTAGCTAGGGGTACGGTTAAGACTAACTAGGGATTTGACTAACTACTAACTAAGATTGGGTACCTAGGGTTAATTAACTATCTAGGATTAGCTATGGTTACTACTACTTAACTAGGGTTAACTAGAGTTAGGAACTAACTGCCTAGGGTTAGTCGACTAACTATGGTTAATTAGGATTAGCTAGGGGCTGTTTTAGAATAATGCTTGAATAGGGTCCACGCCAACCTAGAGTTACTACTTATATTAATATGGAGTTGTTATTTCCTAAACCACTAATATACTCTAAATTAACTCCAACATTAAATATACACTAAGGTTAATACCTACCTAAAAGGAGATACACGAATTTTACAAACCATACTAAACTAATTAACACCTAATGAATACTACCTAAATGGAATACACGATTTCTAACAACTAAGCCTATTACACTACTTACTAAATTAATTAATTAACATTAATCTAGGTTATGAACTACCTAAAGGGGTCATACACGGTTTTAGAAAATCTACACTAAGGCAAATAATACTAAATTAATTACCACCTAATCAATGCTAATTCAATCTACGAAATTAGTAAATAGGGCTTATAAAAGATAAAGCACGAATTTGGTATGGGACTTCCTCTCTCATTATTGCCTTAATGACACATTAGGAAAGTCTTTCAATTTCAAAAACCGTCCAGCCTATTGGGAAATGAGTTTTTCATTCTTTCATTAAAAGCATTAAATCCTTTTGAATTCTTTCCCAAAACACAATACACCCGTTTTTGGTTGGCTTTAAAAGAAACTTTAAATATATCAACTCTTTCCCAAAATCGTGTAAATACATTTAGAAGGACCTTTGGAATTCCAAAGGGTTTCCAAAAATCGTGTAAACCTCTTTAAAAAGTCATTGGAATTCCAAAGGATTTCCACATTGGAAAGGAGAAGTCATTTATGACTTGGCTGGAAAATAGAGCTCTCTTTAATTGCACTTCACGAATTTGGAGGAGGTGCCTTGATACCAAAATCGTATTCCAACAATAAAGATCACATTGCCCTTTGACTAAAATCTACTTTAATAAAATACCTAATCTATTCTAATATTAACCTAGCTAATTTAGGCTATATCAACATAATCCAAAGGGTAAGAAAGACTAATGCAAAATGAAAATGCATAGCTATCTATGTAAGCTTCTACACGAAAATTAGAAAAATTAAGTTAAGGCTAATTTAACTAAAACGAAATTCAAGAAAATAAAGATGCTACTTAACCTATGATTAACTATACTATAAAAAACACCACACATTAACTATTGTACTTTTCCTACAGAATTTTAACCACATGAAATGAAACAAAACATTACCTTTACTCCACACGAAAATACAAAGGAATTATATGGAACTCATGACATACTATAATCAAAATTCTAATTTATACTACATTAACCAACAATTAAACTGAACTTTTACAACCTGGCTGGACCTCTAATGGCCGCCCTACCTTTGGGGAAGATGACTACACTCACATGAAAAACAAAATGGCTACTTTAAACTAATAACACACGTGAATTACAAATCAGAATTAAACTAAGCTAACACACGATTTTGACTAACTAATTATTCTAAGAACACACAAACTGAAAAGACTAACATGATGAAATTGAAAAACAAACAGAAAACATATTCTAACTATGTACCCTACACTCGACTAACATCAAAACACCAAACAAATTTTTTATCAAATACTAGATCTATGACAGGATTAAACTAATGACACATACACAACAACTCTCATCATTTAAACTAAATTATCACTCTAACATACCCAAAAAACGCTACAGCTGAATCTAACAATTAACTAACTATTTTAAACAAATCTAAAAGAATCGATAGACACCTTGACATATTAAATCCACAAAGGCTAAAAACGAAATTGAAATTAAACATATACTTGACACAATCAAACCTAATTACTACTGGAAAATAAGGGAAAACACAGACCTACAGATTGGAAAATTCAAAGCACACGCATACACCCACAAGATGCCAACGTTGGATTAAAAAGATTATTTTTAATAAAATAAAACCTAAACACTCTACGTGCTGGTCTATGCACGACAAATCTATGCTAAAGCTGGACGAAAATACAGAAAAACACAGCAAACATCACGCACACACATGATAGGTTTTAACTAGAAGAAAGGGATGAGAGAACCAACCTCCAGGGCGATCCGACGACTGGGGGGAGAAGAGAGCGGACTTTGCTTGACTTCGCACCGTTCGGGACCTCGTTGATGCTGGAAATACACCATGGAATCATGTCCTACAACTGCAACACGTTGGAAATCCACCGAAGATGGAGGGTGAACCGATTCTTGATCGGAGGGCGTAGAAGACCGGATGGAGGTAGAGCCGGCCCTTCTCGTTGGAGTGTTTCGCACTTCCACACGAGAAAAGATGTTTCCCACCTCTGCTACACCTGCAAAACACAACAACAAAGTGATTAGCAAACAAGGGAGATTAAGAACTGAAAAGATTTGAAAGGGAGGCTAGAATAATGCTTGGATTTCCAAGATTTTCTTCATGTCTTCAATGGAGATGGAAGAAGGTGAGAGTTGAGAAGGGGGCTGGAGTTAGATTTGTGCCCCTAGGGCACAAAAACCAAATCAAAGACAAGGAATGGTTGGGCGTCCCTCACCCCTATACACGATTTTCCAAGTTTGGGCATTTTTCCAAAAACAGGTTTAAAAAGAAAATAATTACTAGGTGCCTCATTTTGCAAAGGGTTTTCGGAAAATATTTTATGAAAACTTAATTGGGTTGGAGCTGGGTTGATTCAATGTATCTTGACCCAAATCCAGGATCCAAATGGGTGTCTGGATCCAGATCTCTCAATTCTGCTCTGAGGTTCGACCCGCTACACTGTAAATGCCATAATTCCTTCAAATTAACTCCGATTTTGATGAAAATCAAACCAGAGTTCTATAATAACATTATGCACCTAAGTGTATGCTCTTAACCTAAAGATGATGCATTTATGCAGTGAAAACATGTTAAGAAAACATATATTTTATGCATCATCATATATTGTCCAAGACCAAGTATATCATCTAGGGTGCTAATCCTTTGTGAGATCGTACACATCTCAGACCAGGTGATCCGGCGGAGGACTTGTGAATTTTGATTAAATAAAGTGTTCTGGTGAGCTGTGATGATCTTTTGATATTGATTGGTATAGCCAGTTATGAATATATAGTTTTGGCTTTCTGTTGAGGATCGTATCCGCAAAGGATTCTCTATGAGGGTATGTATGATCAAGATCAGGTAATCCGACTAGAGCGGTAGAATCTCTGTGAGGAAGTACACTGTCCAAGAGCGGGTAGCCGCAAAGACGGTGAATTTCCTGTGAGGAAGTATATTGTCCAAGACCAGGTATATCATCTAGGGCGGTAATTCATTGTGAGGTTGTACATTTTCTAGACCAGGCGATTGTTGTCGTCGCAAAAATTTTCCCGTCTTCCCTTCCCTGCGGAAGAGAGAGGGAAATGCTTTCGCGATTCAAACTTAATCGGATTTTGGAAATTGTTTTGAAATACTCACCTCCGTTTTGAAAATTGTGGGAAAATCCATGGGATGGGGCTCGACCTGTCGGTACGAGGTTCAACCGTTCCTGCCGCCTTTAACAGGGGTAATCGAACCAAGGACCAAAACTATGCTTGACTTAGTTAAATCATCAAAATCGTGTTCTATCCTAAATGCACAGAGAATTCAGGCATGTGCTATGAGATTTTGGAAAATGGAAGTAGGAAAAACATGATGTATGCTCAGAAAACCTTTGGAGTTGAAAGATATTTCTTAGGGAAAAAGTCAATTTCTCAGGAAACTCAGATAAAAAAGGGTTTTTGAAATCACGAGAAAGCTCATAAAGATGTGGGAAAATCATGAATAGTTGAAAATCCTGGGAAAATGGAAAGAATTCTTGAGAAAAAGGTAAACATTTGAAGGAAAAGTGCTTGTCAGGAAAAGCTTCGAGTTTTGACAGCTTTCTTTGGAAAATGATTGAAATTCATGAGAAAAATCTTTGGGGAAGAAAAATTGAAACTCGAAAAACTGAAATCCTGAGAATCTTAGCCTTGAAACACTTGGAAATTGATTTTGATCTTTGAGAAAGGTGAGAGACTTCTTTTGAAAATCTTGAGAAAATAACCTTTTCCATGGAAAACTGCTGAAAAACTTGACTTGGGAAAACCGATTTTGAAAAATTCTGAGAGTTTCTTGAGAAATTGATTTCTTGAGAATGAAACTTTCTTAAGAAAATCACGAGAAAACCAATGAGTTCATGATGCAAATGATATGAGTGAATGAATGCACTTTGAAAGATTTTCTAAGAAATTTGTTGGAAAATGTGTATTAAGTCAAAATAAATCCTTCACATATTCTGACTGTGGCCATGAATATGTTCAGAGTTTAATTGATTTAATGCATAATACTTTGCAAAATTGAAAATATGATGCGCATTTTAAGATAGCCTAAGAGTGTAGGCTCAATGTGACTAGTAGAAAGATGATGGATCTGGGTCTCGTTCATATTCCGACTAGGGCCGTAAATATGGATTCCACCGAGTTCATCAACTTCCTAAGAGTTGGTGCATGTACCATTCGTGTACATTCATAGTGCTTTTGAAATGATGTGCATGAATCACATAAACAGGATATTGCATAAATTCAAACTATATGATATGCATCCTAGTCTAAGCAGGAAATTAAATCTCTTATTCCAAAATTCACTTTATTACATCACTAAATAAATGAAATAAAAGGAAATTGCAGACTTCAGCTCTTTCATTTGAATGTCCTTGCCAAACTTGAAATAAGGTTAGCTCAAATATGTGGGTTTTTATAAGATTTTCCAATAATATTATGAAATTATTGGATTTAATTGGACATAAACCCTATTATCATGCTTTTTTGATATTTGAAATAATGAAAATGCAAGAAATTCAGTAGAAAATAGTTTGAAATTCGAAATTGGGGTCAAAATGGCCAAAATACCCCTAATATTAAAGTTATACCTTTAAAATCAGGGTTTTTGAAGGAAATTTTGGTAAAAATTGAGATTTTGAATTTTGAATTAAAACAAATGATGATGAAATGCATGATGGGACATGATGACATGCTGCTAAACACCTTAGGACTGTAAAATCAGAATTTGACATTTTGCAATTTATCCAAAGTAACGAATTTCGCTTGTTTTTCGCTTGGATCCGGGTCCCGCGGGGCCCGGTTTTGATGATATGGCTAAATCAAGCCTCAAATGAATTCCAAATTACACCAAATTCGGCATGAAGCATCTACCTACTCTGATAAACAACCTAGAATGCTAAAAATAACGAAATGATGTGATTTAAATGCTAAAATTTAAAGAAAGTCCTGAAAAGGTTGGATTTCGCCTATGGACCCGAACCAAATGCAATGCTTAATATGATAATGCAAAATTTACACCATAAAAACTTCTGATATTTTGCAGACTGCTAAAGGACTTGAAATGGAATACTTTTGGTTTTTACAGCTTCGGGAGTTGAACTACGGTGAGTTCGGTAACAGGCATTTGGTTCTGTCGAAGGTAAAATCGACCTGATCTAATATAAAATGCTACAAAAATAGAAAACAGCTATGGAAATTTCTGATATTTAACTGAGTTATTCATGACACATATAAAAATACAACTTTTCATGTTTATGACTTTGGTATTTGATCAACGGAAACACAGATAAAAATACAACTTTTCATGCCTAAAGCAACAGAACAGACAAATGTGACAAAACATAGGACTGACAAGAAAAATCCGAAACAGATATCACAACTGTTCTAAAAATCACAAGCTTTCAGATGAAAACAGAGGACATCTCGGACATAACATTCATTTTTTACAGATTTGGATTTGGATCAATACCCAAAGAGAACCCATCGACCTAAGTCGATTCAAAGTGTTAGAGGCCCAAATCAGGCTCTGACACGTGTCCCGCACTCTCGGATTTTTGTCAGACATTAAAAAACATCAAAAAAATCTGAGAAACTCATGTTAAAAACCATACATACTCTTGAGTTCAGAACATCTTTCGGATCGAAACTCGGATCTCCCTAAAGAGAGATATAGATTTTACAAGTCGGAAATGAGTTTTTTAAAATGCATCCCGGGTAACAAAACCCGACTTACTATTTTGAATGTTTACCGCAGTAAACAAATTCAAATCCTTCCTAATTTTTGGCACATTTCTAGGGACATTTAAGGGCAAATTCCATGATGTTTTTAGAATTTTTAACGAAAATTAAATACATGAAATAACATGAGGACTGACTGACAAAAACAGAGACTTACTGAAACTGACCAGAATTGAAATAAATTCCGAAATAAACCTAATTAACTTATAAAACATGCTAAATTAATGAAATAAAATACAAATTAAATTTAACTAAATGCATGAATACTAAAAATTATCAAGGAAGTATAATTGTAGTTTTATATATGTCGTTTTATGAGAATAGCTCAATTCATCCCTCGGATGAGCTTTTTATTCAAACGACAACACGAATCAAATCATGATAAAATCGATTGGAATAGGGGCTTACTATGTGTTATCCTGCTATTTTGGAACTCCCAAAATGAGCGGCTACCTCGATAATGGGATCCAGAGGGGCGTGAATCCAGAGGAAACCAAGAAAGAAAAAAAATGGAATTATGAAGTTCAGTTCTCCAACAGGGCTCTTCTGAGCTGAGCATGGGCTAGGGTATTTGTAGAAATTTTGGAAAATTTTGAAATTCAAAGAGGCTTAATCTGAGCCCTCCATGTAGCGCCATCTCAGGGCATGCCACTTGGATTTTTGAGAAAATAAAGATGAGAATTTTGTGGGTGAGACACCTCAGCTGAATTTGAAAATTTTCAGAATTAAGGTTTTGCTTGATTTTCTCTGCAGAAGCTTCCCATATGGCGCCACCTCAGAGGGTGCTACCTTGTAGTTTGAAATTCAAAGCCTTGCTTTTCTGGAAGAAGGAGAGACTGCCATGTGGCACCATCTCAGAGCATCTACATTGACATGTGTCAGAAGGAAAGGCAGAGGATTCAGATGGTGCCACCTCACAGAGAGTTTGAAATTTAAATTTCTGCTTTTTCTAGAGGAAATGAGAGACTGCCATGTGGCTCCACCTCAGGGTGGCTCCTACAATGACATGTGGCAAGAGGAAGGAAAAGGAGGGAAAGGGACACAAGGCACCATCTCAAAAAATGAATTTAGGGAGGAGACTTCAGGATTTGCGCCACCTCAGCCTGTAGTTTGAATATTTGAATTGTTGCTTTTTCTGAAGGAGGCAAAAAATGACATGTGGCATTTGCTTTTTCTGAGAAGAGCAGAGAATGACACGTGTCACTTGCTTTTTCTGAGGAAAGCAGGGAATGACATGTGGCATTTGCTTTTTCTGAGAAGAGCAGAGAATGACATGTGTCATTTGCTTTTTCTAAGAAGAGCAGAGAATGACATGTGTCATTTGCTTTTTCTGAGAAGAGCAGAGAATGACATGTGTCATTTGTTTTTTCTGAAGGAAGCTAGAAATGACATGTGTCACTTGCTTTTTTGAGAAAAGCAGAAGGTGACATGTGTCAGTCTGCTTTTTCTGAAGGAAGCTAGAAATGACATGTGTCAGTCTGCTTTTTCTGAAGGAGGGAGAGATTGACACATGTCCTCTGCAGAAGACACACTTCAACTGGTGCCACCTCAGGGGAGACAAGCTTTACTTTTTCTGAACAGGACAACACATGACACGTGGCATGGAATGAAGAGGATGTCTAATGACATGTGGCAGCATCTTAAGGTGGCCCCATACTGACACGTGTCGGAGGATGGAAGGAGATAGAAAATGATGTGGCACCACCTCTAGGTGAACCCCACGCTGACACTTGGCAGATAAATGGGAGGAGAGAGAAAGGACAAGTGGCGCCAATCCAGGGGACAAGGCTCCTATATTTTTGGATTTTTTCAAAATTCAGATTTTTCAAAAGAAAAGCCTATGTGACACCACCTCAACGTGGGTCCTACATTGCTTCTTTATTGAAATAAGGACAAGACAACAAAACCTCTTTTTGGAATTTTCACAAAATCTGGACTAATTGGCAAAACAGAAATTTTGAAAAGATTTTGCCCCTGTAGGGTGATTTTGTAAAAGAATGATAGTTGAAATAGTTTGACAAAAGGGCAAAATCTGAGGTGAAGTGATTGAAATCCATATTGAAAACTATCCAGATTGTTTTCTTGAGAAACTATTTTGAAATTTAGAGTCCTGGGGGTAAAATGGGAAGAATTGATAATTTTGAAGACCCAGGGTTTTGAAATCAATTTTGAAAAGAGTTGAAACTCGAATCTGGATTGAAAATTTTGAAATCAACAGTTCTGGACCTCGAAATGACATGCTGTGCAGTGCAGTGCTATGAGATGTTCATGCAATGATATGCAATGCCATGTCTTATGCAATATAATCTTGAACCAAACTTGGAGATTCATGTCTTCTGTCAGGAATAAAATTTTGAACATCTGTGATAAAAATAGAGAAATTTTGAGAGTTGCAGATGAAATTTAGACTTTTGCAAGTTCTGAGTTCAGAAAATGACCATTTTGCCCTCCGGCGATTTCAGAGACTGGATGCTGATGCTTGGTGGAAATGTTGGAGAGGTGAATGAAAATTTGGGGTGTTTACAGATGCCCCTCTTTGCTACTAAGCCGGTTTGTGGCTGAGCTTAGTGGCAAAGAAAAACACACCAAATTTAGGCTATATATAAAAAATGCCCCAGTTAGAAGGATCTAACTGAGTATGAAAAATTTGCCCGAGGAAGATGGTAGATATGAAGCGAAGAATGAAGAGGAAAGAATTGCTCTATGAGAGCGAGGTTCAGGTTTTTGCCCTTAACTTGGATGGGACAGAAATACCTCGCATGGAACGAAGCTCAGGTTTTAACCCTTAACCTGATTGGGGAATGGAATATCTCATCGAAATGAGACTCAGGTTTGTACCCTTAACCTGATCGGGTGAAAGATGAAATACCTCTTTGATTGAGGCTCAGGTTTGTACCCTTATCCTGATCGGGCGAAAAATGGAATACCTCATCAAAGGAGGCTCAGGTTTATACCCTTATCCTGATCGGGCGAAAAAATGGAATATCTCATCGAAATGAGACTCAGGTTTGTACCCTTATCCTGATCGGGCGGAAAATGGAATATCTCATCGAAATGAGACTCAGGTTCGTACCCTTATCGTGATCGGGCGGAAAATGGAATATTGGAAGGTGAATAAGACAACTTTTCTTGAAGATGAACAAGGCGATGGAAATTGAATTGTAAGAGGCAATTTTGGAAAATGATCAAGACGATCCGGTGAATTTTTCATCATTGTGAAATATGAATAAGGTAAATAGTAAGATGACTCTTTCGACAATGCAAAAGATGGATATGGCAATCTTTTGATGAGAATAAGGTAACTCTTTCGGCAACGCGAAAAACAGACAAGGCAAACTCTTTCAGAGAAGAGTAAGACAACTCTTTTGACAACACAAAAGATGAATAAGGCAATTCTTTTGACAATGCGAAAGACAGACAATGCAAACTCTTTCAAAGAAGAGTAAGGCAACTCTTTTGACAACGCAAAAGATGAATAAGGCAATTTTTCCAACGAAGAATAAGGCAACTCTTTCGGCAATGCGAAAGATGAACGCAGGCGATCCAAAGAAACAAGGCAATTTTTTTTTATAACGTGAAAGATGATAAAGGTAATCCAAAGGAACAAGGTGATTCTTTCGACAACGCGAAAGATGATAAAGGTAATCCAACGGAGTAAGGCGATTCTTTCGACAACGCGAAAGATGACAAAGGCAATCCAAAGGAATAAGGCGATTCTTTCGACACCGCGAAAGATGACAAAGGCGATCTAAAGGAGTAAGGCGATTCTTTCGACAATGCGAAAGATGACAAAGGCGATCCAAAGGAACAAGGCGATTCTTTCGACAACGCGAAAGATGACAAAGGCAATCCAAAGGAATAAGGCGATTCTTTCGACACCGCGAAAGATGACAAAGGCGATCCAAAGGAGTAAGGTGATTCTTTCGACAATGCGAAAGATGACAAAGGCGATCCAAAGGAGTAAGGCGATTCTTTCGACAGCGCGAAAGATGACAAAGGTAATCCAAAGGAATAAGGCGATTCTTTCGGCAACGCGAAAGATGACAAAGGTAATCCAAAGGAACAAGGCGATTCTTTCGACAACGTGAAAGATGACAAAGGTAATCCAAAGGAACAAGACAATTCTTTCGACAACGCGAAAGATGATAAAGGCAATCCATTCGGAGATAAGGCTAATCTTTCAACAACATGAAAGATGATAAAGGCTATCCATTCTTAGATAAGGCTAATCTTTCAACAATATGAAAGATAATAAAGGCTATCCTTTCGGAGATAAGGCTAATCTTTCAATAATGCGAAAGATGATAAAGGCTATCCTTTCAGAGATAAGGCTAATCTTTCAACAACGTGAAAGATGATAAAGGCTATCCTTTCGGAGATAAGGCTAATCTTTCAACAACGTGAAAGATGATAAAGGCTATCCTTTCGGAGATAAGGTTAATCTTTCAATAATGTGAAAGATGATAAAGGCTATCCTTTCGGAGATAAGGCTAATCTTTCAACAATGTGAAAGGCGACAAAGAAAATCTCTCGTAGAGGTCAAGATACATCAATATGGACATCAAGCTCTCACTTAACGTTAGGATAGCTAGAAAATATTGTCAAAATGTTGAAAATTTTGTTGATTCAAAGTAATTGAAAATGATGCTCATTGTTGTGAAAATATTCCTTCTTTTCTACCTAAAGTATTACCTCCAAACATGATTGACTTCATTGAATCAAGATTTGGAATCCAAATTGCTTGCGATTGACCTTCTTCAAAGAAATTATCAATTTCTTTGATATGAACAGGAAAGAGAATTTGATATTATGAAAGCAATTGATGAAAGAATATTGATAGTAGAATTTCACAAATTTAAAGAAGATTCTTGATAGATTTGGCAGTTTGATATCCTGGGAGCTTCTCTCATGATAATCTTTCTGCACTCTTTCGGGCTCTTTTGGGCTTTGGCTACATTCTCCTTCATTTTGGAGGTGTTCTGACTTTTCCTCTCTTTCTTTTTTCTCTCTTGCTCTCTTTTTGAAAAGGGTACGTCACAAACTCCGTCAACTTGGAGATGTTTCGATCCTTCTTTGCCTCAGGGGTCATGTTGATGATATTGGCTCATGGGTTAGAGATCTTTGGATGATAGCGGAAATTAAATATCTTTTGGGGATTGTCAGGAGGTTCGTCGCATCTGCCTTCATCTCGACAGTGCTTTGGACTTTCCCTGAAAGAATCCGTCGCAAACTCCGTCATCTTGGAGATGTTTCAAATCTTCTTTGGCCCCGGGGGTCTACTTGCTTAATTCGCCTTCATCTTGACGACAAGTGAGAGATCCCTTTTGCGGATATTTAATTGCAGCTTTTAGGTGATTTTGAGGAGACAGGGCTTGGATGGATTCTCTTTTTTTCTAGCGCTTAGGATATTTCCACTGCCTCATTTTCATAAGAATGGTCTTTAAAAATGTGCCATTGACTGTGATCAATATCAATCATCTGTGGCATTGCAAAACATTGAATCTTCTTTTCTGGCCATATCGAGGATTTATCCTTCATCCTTTTGGTTGGCCAATAGAAAGAATCTGGATTTTGAATCCTTCTTCACAAAAACTTTGCCCTTTTAGAAGTAGTACTGAAGGTAAACTGAGGTAAAATTTTGTGCAATAAAATTCTGAAATCAACAGGTAATTGATTGACAAATTGACAAAGTGTTCTTGAAATCCTTAGTAAAAGAGATCGTTTGACATCCGAGTTGACACATCCCTGACGATGGTACTCAATTTCGAAGGTAAATCCAATACGAAGTTGGAATTTTGAAGGTAAGTCCTGGCATAATGCTGGATTTTGAAGGTAAGCCTAACTCAAAAGCTGGTTTTGAAAGACCATCTGAATCAGGACTCGAATTTTACAGGGAAAGCTGGAAGATTCGAGTCAAAACTTGTGCCTTCGAATGAAAGCTAGGAAGTTTGGTTTCTAAGGAGATAAAGTTCGGGTCAAAACCCAAATCTTAAAAGGAAAAACTAGGCCAATTCAAAATTTTGAGTCGAAACTCAAATATTGAGAGGAAAGTTGAAGAATTCGAATCGGGGCTCGAATCTCAAAGGAAAACTGGGATGTTCAGATTTTGAAGGAAAGAAAATTTGAGTTAAAACTCAAATCTTCAAAGGAAAGCTGGAAACTTCGAGTCAGAGCTTGAATCTTAAAGGAAAATCTTTAATAAGAAGATTGGTTTTTGAAAATCGATAGTGCGAGAGCTGGGATTGAAAGTTTTGAGAATGGCTAGTTCGAGGACTGGACTATTTGACTTGCAATGAAAAAGACCATCATATTTAGATGTATGTGGTCTGATTTTCAGGATTAACCCCTTATCCTGAACGGGGATATGAATAGAAATTAGAAAATCTTGGAAAATGATTCAGGTTTATCCCTTAACCTGAAGGGGAAGAAAATGGATGCAGAATTGATGCAAAATGAAATGCAAATACACATGAAATGTAAATGAATGCAAAATTAATGCAAGTGGGTGCATATACTTGCAAAATGAGAAGTTGGTTTATCTTGCCTGCATACAGAATGTTTTGAGGTAAAAATAGATTTTTCAAAAAAATGCTCCAGTGTAACTAGGGAGGAAAATTTTGAATATAAAGGAGGATAATCGAGGAATAAGGTGACATGCTTCTTGATTGAGAGACGTCCTCAAGATTGTTCTTTACAAGAGACATATTTGTGAAAAGGAAAGAGACGCAAATAAAATGGTGCCAAACTATCGGCAAATTTTATTAATGCTTAAAAATCGAGGAAAGGAAACAAAATTATATTATCCCTTCGAAATGATAAAAGCAAAATGAGAAATGAGAAAGTGTTTGCACATGGGATCTTTAAAGTAAAAGGAGAATGTTATTTTGAAAGTGAGAAATCATTTTGGGAAGAAATCAACTGCAAGGTTGATTTTGAAGAATGACCAGCGTGAGAACTGATCTTTGAAAGGGGAATCAACACGAGGGTTGATTTTGAAGAGAGATCATCATGAGGGTTGATTTTGAAAACGAATTGGTTTAACAATAATTTTGGAAAAGAAAATCAACACAAGGGTTGATTGTAAAAGATAATGGTTCGAAACCAATTTAAGAAAAGAAGATCACCGCGATGGTTGATTTTTGAAAAAGATTGAACCGAAATATTAAACTTTTGGGTGATCATAATGAAGATGTTTGTAGAAAATTTTCAAAATTTCATGATTTTTGAAAAACCCTCATAGGTAATTTCATTTCTCTCATGATTGATGTTGGGGATTGCCCCTCATCTTAAAAAGAATGGGCAAAGGAGATTCTTTAAAACGAAAACAGGTGCCCTAATGGAGAAAAAGAAAGAAGTATTGGATGAAGAAAATTGACATTTTATTGATAAGCATAACTGATAACAAAAAGACTTCATATTTATAAGCATTCGACCAAAAGGTTGCAAAAACTGGGCGAACTTGCCCCTACGAGGTGACTGGCAAAACGAAAGGAAGAAAGCAGGAAACTTTGGCATCATCGATTTTTTGAATGATTTGGGAAAGGCTTGGTCAGAATGGCCAGCTCGTCTTCTTCTTCCTCTTCAGCAAGGAGGCTCTTGTCAATGCAATCTTGAACAATATTTTTGAAGACAAAACAATGATCAATGTCATGCCCCACTGCCCGATGGAATTTGCAAAACTGATTCTTGAACCTTCCCATGATGGTGGGAGGAGTTGTGGCCTTTGGGAGCTTCATTAATCCCGTTGTGGCCTTTGGGAGCTTCACTAATCCCTTAGTCAGCATGAATTCAAGGGCTTCTTCGAGTGTTTGTTTGAGAGGAGTGAACACTCGATCACTACTCCAACCTTCACGCTTTATCTTTTCCTTTTGTGGAAAGTTGGGCTGAGATAGCTTGCTATTCTGTCTTTCCTCTCGATCCGCATGGTTGCCCTTACTACTTTTGTTATCATTGCGGCTGATATTGGCGGAGGAGGTGAAATTTTCCTTTTTCTTTGGATCTAGATTGTTCTTGACGAGGGTGATACCATCATAGACACCATTCTCCAACCCCATCTCGAGCCACTCGGCTCGTTCGGTAAGCTCTATGAAAGACTTGGAAGGCGAGGTGGAGATAAGACTTCTCAATGGTTGTGAGAAGTTGTTCAGGATCAACAATAAGGCATGCCTCTCTGATATAGGATCCCTCATTTTGTTGCAGGTCTCTCTCCATCTGCGAATGAAGTCCCTTGCCTTTTCATTTTCATTCTGCCTTAGATTGCAGAGATGACTCAATGTTGGGAGCGCTTCAGTATTGAACAGAAATCGCTCAATGAATAGGTTGACCACCTTATCGAATTCTCGCAGCTCGATTGGATTGATATGCTCAGAGTACCACTTGGCGGCAGTGCCTTCTAGGCTACGAGGAAAACAGAGAAATAGGGCCCTATTGTCTCTCTTGAATTTGAAGCATTCGGCAAAGAACATGGCGAGGTGGGCTTTGGGATCACCAAAACCATCGAATTTGATGAACTTGCGAGGAAGGTTCTCTAGATCTTCATCCCCTTCGAGGCCATCATAGAAGTCCTCGCTAGTGAAGACTTTCTTGCCTTTATCCTGAACCTGTAGATCTTTGACTATCTTGGCCATTTCTTTTAACTGTGCTTGAAGCAGTTTTTCTATTGCTTGGCCCTTTGGTTTGCGAGTTGCTCCATGAATGATCTCGCATTCTTCCTCGGTATCATCTGCTGATTCTTCTTCGTCCGAAGTATCTTGAACATGCTCCTTGGTTGATTTATTGGCCACACGATCTCTAATTTTCTGACTGAATGGATTTTTGTCTGAGTTGGTGCCAGCCTGCTCACTCATTATCCTCTTCATCATTTTCTGAAACATCGCGTACATCTGAGGATCTATGCCATTGTCCTCTTGCTGTTGTTCTTGACTTCTGATGGGTCGCGGGGAGCCCATCTCTTCTTCTGAGGCTGAGGAGTACTCTGGTGATGTGGTTCTTCTTCCTGACCTTGTTTGAACCATCAAATGTTGTGGATGCTTTCTGCAGGATAAAGTATTGATTAGACTCTGAGGGAATTTTGGATTGGGAGGAAAATGATTATTGACGATATGGTAAACAATTGGAAGAATATCCCATTACTAGGGATGGAGTCGCCGCTGAAATCATGACAATTGTGTTGTCATTCTTTGTAAGAGAAATAACAACGAAAAATGTGCCTTGTTACCTAGGTGAGGTCGTCAACCATGAGGAAAAACACCATTTTGAAGGAAAGAGATATCTCTTGGAAAACAATCCACAAACGGATTTAGAATAAGGAGAAGGCAAATAGGTAAACAATTTCCACCACAATAATCAAGGTATGCCCGAGGAAAATAAGATGAAAATTTTTGCAAATAGACAAAAGGATTGAAAATCCAATGAGAGAAAACATATGGTTTTGGAAAATTGCAGGCAGGATAAAAATGCAGTTGGAAATTCGAGATCCAGTAGAAAGGGAGAATGGAAAATCATCTGGAGTTTTGAAAAAAATTAGATGTTTGGGGAAATCATCCAGGGTTTGAAAAAATAAAGGGAAAGGATGAGAATATGGAAATTTGATTTTTTTTTTTGGAAAAATATGAGGGAAATAAAAGTAGCATACAATCACATCATGCACAAACATTTATGCACATACAACACTCCCTAAAAAGGCTGACTCTAGATGCATCATTTTGAAAAACAGTTGTAGGACCTTAATCCTAACTCTAGGTTCAGATCATCTTTGTCCAATCCAGTTATGCCGATATACCCGAATTGAAATTCGAGGTACGTGGCATATAATCTCAACTCTGGTTCTAAGGTAAGGTTTTCCAACATCCTTGAGCGCCTACCGATATACTTTAGACTGTGGCCCGCAGTACGTGGTAGGGGGGTGTTAACCCAAATAATTGGCCCAGTTGTGAGGCTCTGTCCCGAACTAGGGTTCTGGAAGAGAGCCCAGCAACGTGAAGACCGGGTAATAATAGGTAATTGAGGTTTGAAAAAATGATCACATGCAAGAAATAGAGGGCTCTAAAACCTAAAGAGATAGATTTTTGAAAATCTTTGAAGAAGCATACATTGTTTGCATTCAGATCCTAAATTGAGGAGAGTTGTATTTAGACCTAAGTCTATGTGAGCATGAAAATATCTCCTCAATCTGGTCCTACCAAACCATGCCTAGTCTATATGCAGTCAATGTCAGCTAGGTCAGAATCTAGGCTCCTAGGTTCGCATGATATCAGAAAGTAAAGAGCTGACATTTTGAGAACACAGTTTCGATAATTGAACTAAGTCAAACACACTTTTGATCAGACAAGGACAGGTCCCATCACGGTCGCCAAACCTGTTGTCGTCGCAAAATTTTTCCCGTCTTCCCTTCCCTGCGGAAGAGAGAGGGAAATGCTTTCGTGATAGAAACTTGACCGGATTTTGGAAATTGTTTTGAAATACTCGCCTCCGTTTTGAAAATTGCGGGAAAATCCATGGGATGGGGCTCGACCTGTCGGTACGAGGTTCGACCGTTCCTGCCGCCTTTAATAGGGGTAATCGAACCAAGGACCAAAACTATGCTTGACTTAGTTAAATCATCAAAATCGTGTTCTATCCCAAATGCACAAAGAATTCAGGCATGTGCTATGAGATTTTGGAAAATGGAAGTAGGAAAAACATGATGTATGCTCAGAAAACCTTTGGAGTTGAAAGATATTTCTTAGGGAAAAAGTCAATTTCTCAGGAAACTCAGATAAAAAAGGGTTTTTGAAATCACGAGAAAGCTCATAAAGATGTGGAAAAATCATGAATAGTTGAAAATCCTGGGAAAATGGAAAGAATTCTTGAGAAAAAGGTAAACATTTGAAGAAAAAGTGCTTGTCAGGAAAAGCTTCGAGTTTTGACAGCTTTCTTTGGAAAATGATTGAAATTCATGAGAAAAATCTTTGGGGAAGAAAAATTGAAACTCGAAAAACTGAAATCCTGAGAATCTTAGCCTTGAAACACTTGGAAATTGATTTTGATCTTTGAGAAAGGTGAGAGACTTCTTTTGAAAATCTTGAGAAAATAACCTTTTCCATGGAAAACTGCTGAAAAACTTGACTTGGGAAAACCGATTTTGAAAAATTCTGAGAGTTTCTTGAGAAATTGATTTCTTGAGAATGAAACTTTCTTAAGAAAATCACGAGAAAACCAATGAGTTCATGATGCAAATGATATGAGTGAATGAATGCACTTTGAAAGATTTTCTAAGAAATTTGTTGGAAAATGTGTATTAAGTCAAAATAAATCCTTCACATATTCTGACTGTGGCCATGAATATGTTCAGAGTTTAATTGATTTAATGCATAATACTTTGCAAAATTGAAAATATGATGCGCATTTTAAGATAGCCTAAGAGTGTAGGCTCAATGTGACTAGTAGAAAGATGATGGATCTGGGTCTCGTTCATATTCCGACTAGGGCCGTAAATATGGATTCCACCGAGTTCATCAACTCCCTAAGAGTTGGTGCATGTACCATTCGTGTACATCCATAGTGCTTTTGAAATGATGTGCATGAATCACATAAACAGGATATTGCATAAATTCAAACTATATGATATGCATCCTAGTCTAAGCAGGAAATTAAATCTCTTATTCCAAAATTCACTTTATTACATCACTAAATAAATGAAATAAAAGGAAATTGCAGACTTCAGCTCCTTCATTTGAATGTCCTTGCCAAACTTGAAATAAGGTTAGCTCAAATATGTGGGTTTTTACAAGATTTTCCAATAATATTATGAAATTATTGGATTTAATTGGACATAAACCCTATTATCATGCTTTTTTGATATTTGAAATAATGAAAATGCAAGAAATTCAGTAGAAAATAGTTTGAAATTCGAAATTGGGGTCAAAATGGCCAAAATACCCCTAATATTAAAGTTATACCTTTAAAATCAGGGTTTTTGAAGGAAATTTTTGTAAAAATTGAGATTTTGAAATTCAAATTAAAATAAATGATGATGAAATGCATGATGGGACATGATGACATGCTGCTAAACACCTTAGGACTGTAAAATCAGAATTTGACATTTTGCAATTTATCCAAAATAACGAATTTCGCTTGTTTTTCGCTTGGATCCAGGTCCTGCGGGGCCCTGTTTTGATGATATGGCTAAATCAAGCCTCAAATGAATTCCAAATTACACCAAATTTGGCATGAAACATCTACCTACTCTGATAAACAACCTAGAATGCTAAAAATAACGAAATGATATAATTTAAATGCTAAAATTTAAAGAAAGTCCTAAAAAGGGTGGATTTCGCCTATGGACCCGAACCAAATGCAATGCTTAATATGATAATGCAAAATTTACACCATAAAAACTTCTGATATTTTGCAGACTGCTAAAAGACCCGAAATGGAACACTTTTGGTTTTTACAACCTCGGAATTTGAACTACGGTGAGTTTGGTAACAGACATTTGGTTCTGTCGAAGGTAAAATCGACCTAATCTAATATAAAATGCTAAAAAAATAGAAAACAACCATGGAAATTTCTGATAATTAACTGATCTATTCACGACACATACAGTAACAACGTTTGTGTTTATGATTTTGGCATTTGATCAATGGAAACACAGATAAAAATATAACTTTTCATGCCTAAAGCAACAAAACAGACAAATGTGACAAAACAGAGGACTGACAAGAAAAATCCGAAACAGATATCACAACTGTTCTAAAAATCACAAGCTTTCAGATGAAAACAGAGAACATTTCAGACATAACATTCATTTTTTACAGATTTGGATTTGGATCAATACCCACAGAGAACCCATCGACCTAAGTCGATTCAAAGTCTGAGAGGCCCAAATCAGGCTCTGACACGTGTCCCGCACTCTCGGATTTTTGTCAGACATTAAAAAACATCATAAAAATCTGAAAAACTCATGTTAAAAACTAGACATACTCTCAAGTTCAGAACATGTTTCAGATCGAAAATCAAACCTCCCAGGAGAGAGATCCCGATTTTACAAGTTGGAAATGAGTTTTTTAAAATGCATCCCGGGTAACAAAACCTGACTTACTATTTTGAATGTTTACCGCAGTAAACAAATTCAAATCCTTCCGAATTTTTGGCACATTTCTAGGGACACTAAGGGCGCATTCCATGATTTTTTTAGAATTTTTAACAAAAATTAAATACATGAAATAACGTGTGGACTGACTGACAAAAACAGAGACTTACTGAAACTGACCAGAATTGAAATAAATACCGAAATAAACCTAATTAACTTATAAAACATGCTAAATTAATGAAATAAAATAAAAATTAAATTTTACTAAATGCATGAATGCTAAAAATTATCAAGGAAGTATAATTATAGTTTTATATATGTCGTTTTATGAGAATAGCTCAATCCATCCCTCGGATGAGCTCTTTCTTCAAACGACAACACGAATCAAATCATGATAAAATCGATTGGAATAGGGGCTTACCTTGTGTTCTCCTGCGGTTTTGGAACTCCCGAAATGAGCGGCTACCTCGATAATGGGCTCCAGAGGGGCGTGAATCCAGAGGAAACCAAGAAATTAAAAAATGGAATTATGAAGTTCAGTTCTCAAACAGGGCTCTTCTGAGCTGGGCATGGGCTAGGGTATTTGTAGAAATTTTGGAAAATTTTGAAATTCAAAGAGGCTTAATCTGAGCCCTCCATGTGGTGCCATCTCAGGGCATGCCACTTGGATTTTTGAGAAAATAAAAATGAGAATTTTGTGGGTGAGACACCTCAGATGAATTTGAAAATTTTCAAAATTAAGGTTTTGCTTGATTTTCTCTGCAGGAGCTTCCCATATGGCGCCACCTCAGAGGGTGCTACCTTGTAGTTTGAAATTCAAAGCCTTGCTTTTCTGGAAGAAGGAGAGACTGCCATGTGGCGCCATCTCAGAGCATCTACATTGACATATGTCAGAAGGAAAGGCAGAAGATTCAGATGGTGCCACCTCAGAGAGAGTTTGAAATTTAAATTTCTGCTTTTTCTAGAGGAAAGGAGAGACTGCCATGTGGCGCCACCTCAGGGTGGCTCCTACAATGACATGTGGCAAGAGGGAGGAAAAGGAGGGAAAGGGACACATGGCACCATCTCAAAAAATGAATTTAGGGAGGAGACTTCAAGATTTGCGCCACCTCAGCCTGTAGTTTGAATATTTGAATTGTTGCTTTTTCTGAAGGAGGCAAAAAATGACATGTGGCATTTGCTTTTTCTGAGAAGAGCAGAGAATGACATGTGTCACTTGCTTTTTTTGAGGAAAGCAGGGAATGACATGTGGCATTTGCTTTTTCTGAGAAGAGCAGAGAATGACATGTGTCATTTGTTTTATCTGAGAAGAGCAGAGAATGACACGTGTCATTTGCTTTTTCTGAAGGAAGCTAGAAATGACATGTGTCACTTGCTTTTCTGAAAAAAGCAGAAGGTGACATGTGTCAGTCTGCTTTTTCTGAAGGAAGCTAGAAATGACATGTGTCACTTGCTTTTCTGAGAAAAGCAGAAGGTGACATATGTCAGTCTGCTTTTTCTGAAGGAGGGAGAGATTGACACATGTCCTCTGCAGGAGACACACTTCAACTGGTGCCACCTTAGGGGAGACAAGCTTTACTTTTTCTGAACAGGACAACACATGACACGTGGCATCTCATGGTGGCCTTGGAATGACACATGGCACAGGGTGAAGATGGTGGACACTGACACGTGGCATGGAATGAAGAGGATGTCTAATGACATGTGGCGACATCTTAAGGTGGCCCCACACTGACACGTGTCGGAGGATGAAAGGAGATAGAAAATGACATGTGGCGCCACCTCTAGGTGAACCCCATGCTAACACTTGGCAGGTAAATGGGAGGAGAGAGAAAGGACAAGAGGCGCCAATTGAGGGGACAAGGCTCCTATATTTTTGGATTTTTTCAAAATTCAGGTTTTTCAAAAGAAAAGCCTATGTGACACCACCTCAACGTGGGTCCTACATTGCTTCTTTATTGAAATAAGGACAAGACAACAAAACCTCTTTTTGGAATTTTCACAAAATCTGGACTAATTGGCAAAACAGAAATTTTGAAAAGATTTGGCCCCTGTAGGGTGATTTTGTAAAAGAATGATAGTTGAAATAGTTTGACAAAAGGGCAAAATCTGAGGTGAAGTGATTGAAATCCATATTGAAAACTATCCAGATTGTTTTCTTGAGAAACTATTTTGAAATTTAGAGTCCTGGGGTAAAATGGGAAGAATTGATAATTTTGAAGACCCAGGGTTTTGAAATCAATTTTGAAAAGAGTTGAAACTCAAATCTGGATTGAAAATTTTGAAATCAAGAGTTCTGGACCTCGAAATGACATGCTGTGCAGTGCAGTGCTATGAGATGCTCATGCAATGATATGTAATGCCATGTCTTATGCAATATAATCTTGAACCAAGACTTGGAGATTCCTGTCTTCTGTCAGGAATAAAATTTTGAACATCTGAGCTAAAAATAGAGAAATTTTGAGAGTTGCAGATGAAATTTAGACTTTTGCAAGTTCTGAGTTCAGAAAATGGCCATTTTGCCCTCCAACGATTTCAGAGGCTGGATGCTGATGCTTGGTAGAAATGTTGGAGTGGTGAATGAAAATTTGGGGTGTTTACAGCGATCCGGCTTGAAACTTGTGAATTTTGATTACCACAAAAAGTTATGTTGAGTTGTGATGACCTTATAAGGTTGATTGAGATAGCTAGTTTAAAATTTTTAGATTTCGCTTTCTGTTGTAGAACGATTAGAGAATCATCTTTATTGATCTTAGATCTTGATATGAGGTTATGCTTGGGTCTTTTGAGCAAAGATGGAGGTCATTCTAAGAATAACACCTTAAGCGAAGTCATGACAGCTGGCCGCACAAGGCCTTGAGATATGAGAATAAGTTAAGGTTATTCCAGACAAAGAGACTGTTAGAAATAGTAAGGACATCAAACAATAAGTTGATTATGATAAAATACAGAGACTACATTCAAGAAACAAAAGTTTATTAAGGAAATCACACATATATTTTGTTCAACTGAAACCTTTCTCAGAAACTCATTATGAGTTGTCTTGATTACTTTAAAAATATACATGTTTCAGATCACACACATGTTGTGCATCTTCGTCAATACCGATTAACTCAGACTACTATCTCTATGGAGAGCCATTCACTCAAATTTTGCAAACTAAATTCTTTTAAGAGGGGTAGGATGTAACCCCCTCCCCCCGCCCAAAAAAAAAGTAAATAAATAAATTTTGTTCTCGGGTCAGATCTAACCTGGACCCGTTAGGGCACAAGGAGGAAACGCCCAGGCCGGACCGGACCTGATAACCCACTAAGGTTATTGAGGTCGCGGGGAGAGAGTTTTGTTAACTCTCTTTCCTCCCCCGTGCCGCTCTCCCTTTCCCCCCTCTATGAGGAAAAAGGAAACCCCTATGGGGTTTCCCGAATCACGCACCCCCCCTCCTGTGCCTTTAAAAGAACGCAAGGGTGAGGGGAAACCCTCACCCCTGCGCTCCTCCTCTCTCTCCTCCCACTCGGCTCTGCCCTCTCTGCATGCAATGTCGATCGATGACAGCGACGCCTCCCTCACGTCCCGCTCACTGCCGTCAACCTCTCAGGTACGCCGCCATCTCTCTCTCTCGCTCTCTGTTTTCTTCTTCCTCCTTCTTTCTCTCCTTCATTATTTCCCTCTATTGCTAGAGGGCCAACAGGAGGCTGGCAATCCATTCTGTGTCCTCCCACTCTCTGTGGTTGTCTATTAGGTCGGTAGGGGACTGACAGCCCCTGTCGCAACTTTTCCTTCCCCCCTGAGCATGCCGGAAGGCTGACAGGAAGTCGTCGGCCCCTGTCGTGCCTTCCATCTCTCTTTTGTTGCTGAAGGGCTGACAGGAGGCTGGCAGTCGCCTGCCGTGCCCTCCCCCCTCTCTGTCGCCTCCCTATTCCGGCCGACAGGCAGAGGCAATGCTCCTCCCTGATCCTCCTTTTCGGTAAGACCATTGGGGGCTCCGCTTGTCTAGCATATGCAATTAGTGCATTGTCCCCTTGTGTTGGGACACTGCAAGTTCGAATCCCAAATGGTATGGTTGTATAGCTGGTCAGGGTTTTCTTAACCCCAGCCTTCAGGTTAGCCGAGCAGGTCTGGGCTCGCCCGGTTGCTGAGCCCACACATTCTGCTCTCTACTTCCACTGCGTGGGGTCGACACCCCTTGTTTCCCCTTGACCGGTCGGCAGGCAGAGGCGATGCCCCTACCACCGCTGCCACCTTCTTTCATGCGGTAGGTCGGCAGGGGCCGAGCCCCTGCCACTCTGCATTTCTAGATAGATCGACAGGGGTTGAGCCCCTGTCGCCTCCTGTGTTTGTCAGCGAGACGGCAAGGGCCGAGCCCTACCATTTTTCTGCCTTTCTGACAGGTCGACAGGGGCCAAGCAATTGCCCCTATTTGCGATAACAGAAGGTTGGCAGGGGATTTAGCCCTTGCGGCCATCTGTCTTCTTTGTCGCTGTGACCTACCGTCAGGTAGGAGGCAGGCCTTCTTGTGCTTGTTTATGGCAGGCGGGGGTGCAACCCTGCTCCTTTTCTCCTTGTAGATTGGCGAACAAGAGCGGTGCCCTACTTTTCTTTTTCGTTTGATGGCCTACTAAGTGTTTCTCATTACGCAAATTGCATGACAGGTCTCGCTTGTGCTCCATGGCCCGAGCTTCACATCACCGACACTCGTAGGTGCACGCAGCGATGCAACCTCTCGAGGTAGGAAAAAGTCGCACAAGGACTCTAGATGAATTAAATAAAGATTTAGGAAATTGAGATAATGACAGATGATACTCATATGACTGATTTTCTTTACTTGTCTTTATTACATGCTTCTTGTAGTTGCCATATTATGCATGCATAGATTAGTTCTGCACTTAGTTTTCTGCCATTAATTTCTTTTACTTGTTTTTTGTTGTTGTCGTACTGTATATGCTTAGATTTGCTAATGTTAGTTCTAGCTTGTGTTCTATCTGTGCGTTGCTAGATGCAACTAATTGTACCCTGAATTGGTTACTCAAAAGAAATGATTAGATCCACGGCGATCCCAAGTCTTGTTTGAGATTTCTTGTTTTGTAGTGATTGAGTATGTCAGCTAATATCGAAACATAAATTAACCCATTCTCATTGTTAGTTGAATTGTTCACGCAAGTTGTGGCATTACACTTGTTAGTTAAACTACTTATGTAGTTCTTTACTTGTAATAATTAGCTACCCGTGCTACTTAACTGCACACAATGTTGCTTACACCTTGTGTTGTTTCTTTCCTTCGGTTTAGATGTTCTTTGCATATATTGCTCAGATTTAATTTCTCGCAATTACAAATGCTATTACTGCTTTCAATGAAATAAACTGCTTATCTTGTGATGTCCTACTTTATTTATTCTACATTTTCTATTTGTGCACCTGCCAGTTTGTTATGAACTGACCATTTTCATGGGCAGGTAGCAAGTAGGACTTTACTGATGGCCGTTGACACGATGCAACATGGCTCGAGATCACCCTCTTTTTGCTGGCATCCTGGCTATTCTCTGTAAGTAAGATTGGTTTGTAAGCTAACGTGCCCATAATTGTCCACTTGTTTTTCTCTCTAAAAGAAATTGCTTTCGCTTACGATTTGAAAGATCAAAATCCTGAACTTTGAAAGATTTTCTCTAAATGTTTTCAAAATTACAAGTTGAAATTTTGGGGCATTACAATCAGTCATGAATTTACATGCAACACTTATGAGAGAATTCCAAATTTTCTAATTCTGCAAAACCCCCAAATGTTTCATTTCTTGGTTTTATATATATATATATATATATTGGTGTTGCCCAGCTACCAGTCGGCTGGGCATTACCTAGTTCCAAAATCTGCCCAGCTGATTGTCAATCGGGCTCTCTTTTATTATAGTACAATCAGACCAACCGAGGCAGTCGGCTGGACCCCATTATATAGGGTTTATGACAGTTAAGCAGGGTTGGCAGACTTCTACCAATTATGCAGGTGTACCATTTGGTTTAAATCCTACAACATCCCTACACAAGGTGATGAGCACTAGCTGTTCTCACTAGACAAACCAAAAATTTTAGCATGTACAAGCATTTCTTTCATGGATGCCACTAATTATACTGTAGCCCTCCGTCATACAATCCTAAGAAAAAACCCTATGAGCTAACTCAAATTCTTCATGGTACTTCATTGGACGATTTAGAATAGAATTCTTGATACTATCCACTAACCTCAAAATCAGTTCTAAGTTCTAACATCTAAATATTATATGAACGTTATCGATTAAACATTAATGGGTAACATTTACTGGACGGTACCTTCAATATCTATAGGAAAAGGTTTTTGGATCTATATCACCAGAAAAGTTGTTGGAACATCTGCAGTACCTGATCATATCTTATGAAAAAGATATCTGATCAAGAACAAGCTTATTCACTTAACAGATAGCAAGAAAAAATGAAAGGAACATTATCAGAGAAGCACTTCAAGCCCCGCTTCTAGTAAATGGGAAAATACATATTACAGGAGTAATATGAGAAACATAATGCAAGTAAAGGCTATCACCTTACGAAACCTGGTAGATCTCGCCCACTGCCATTTTTTTGTAACAGGGACTGGACAACAAGCATCGGCTAGGACATGACAGAATTCTATCCGGTCCCAAACACCCCGCCATATATATATATATATATATATATATATATATATATATATATATATATATCACATATATCTATATAAATATTTTAGACAGAGCCCAGTCCCAGCTTGGACAGTCTGCTGGGACTGGACAACAGACTGTCCTATCCCAGTCGACTGTTCGGGCTGGGACTGGATAGTTATCCATTCTGTCCCGGACAAAAAGCACCAAAACTAATTTTTTTCTAAACATACATATATATAATTTCCTTTGCATGTAAATATTCAAAATTTCAAGCACTGCAGTCCCTTGTCCACCTGCTCGAAATTGTCCACTTGTCCAACAGATAGATCTGTCTAGGACAGACAGAATGGACAAGGATTCAGATCTGCCCATCATCACGATGGCCAGATCTGTCTAGATCTGTCCACTAAACATAAGGGACCGATCTGTCCAAATACATACATATATATATATATATATATATATATATATACACACGTATGTATATATATATATATATATACATAAATGTGCATATAAACTAACATAGGAATAAAAAATATGTATTCAAACCATGCATACATCGATTCCCATGGATCGGAACGGTGAAACTAAAATAAAATCCATGGTTTTCTTCAAAAACATTGCCTAAAACTTATTTAGGCTCTTTTTCTAATCCGAATAAAAAAAGAGAACACCCGTACCATGAATCCGAGATGACGAAAATGATGGTGAAATGTGGATTTGATGGCTAAAGAAGGTTGAATCACCCCATCTTCTTCTCTTTTCCCTCTTTTCTTTCTTCCCTCTCTCTCTCTCTCCTCTTTCCCTTCTTTCTCTTTATTTTTTCTTTTTTATAAAGTGAGGGAGAGGGGGTGACCCCCCCCTCCCCTCCTTCTCCAGCCCTCTTTAGATGGGCTGGAGAGGGAGGGTTTCCCCCTTGGAACCCTCTCTCATCTTCCTTCTTTTCAAAATTTCCAAACCGATTTTTTTTGACTTTTCTAAAACTTTCCAAATTTTTCGAAAGTCCTTTTTAAACCCTCTTAGCTCTTTTTAGGTAAGTATGAGGACCCATCTTAGGAAGTCGTAATCAGCCCTAATTTGAAACTCAGAATTAATAAAAATTAAATAATTAATTTTTGTATTTATTAATTATTAATGTTTTAAAAGCTTCCAAAAATAGTCAAATTGATTAGAAGGCTTTTTATACTTAATTAACTCCAATTTAAAGCCCCTAATTGAATTTAAAGCTTGTAAAAACATTGGGCATTGGATTTGGATCTGAATCCAAAATCCAAACCCATAACCAAAACGAAAATTGATCAAATCTTGATTAAATCCAGATTAAAGTAGGTCTTAAGTAAGATCCAAATCCTTAATAATTTGGATTATATGCATCAGATACAACTCTGGATCCATATCGACAAACTGCTCAATTTTTAGAAAAATGCAATTTTTGGGTCAATCATAGCCCAAATTTAAAAAAGTAAAATATCGTTGCGCTCAAAATTCTGAGATGCATCCAATGCATATTACACGAATATCAAATTCTGAATTTGCTCGAAAATAACCTGAATTTTGCTTGAATTTAAAGGTCAAAAATACAACTTTTTCTCACGTTTCAATTGGCTCGTTTAGACCTAGTTGATGAGACCTGGGTCAAACCGAGACTCAAAAATATCAGTCTAAAATCGAAGTTCAAATGATTTTTCTCCCAAACTTAGCCAAATTTTTGAAAAAAATCTCAAAATGGCTAAGTGTGTACGCGATATTACAATAATGGTTTCTCTAAACCATAGGCTCACTTCGAAGCCAACACCTGCACATGCATAAATATCATAAAGATAGGTTTGCAATCCACCTTCCACGCATTCACAAATTGTCGTTCGCATGTTGCAAGTGTTTATAGCATATTGCACCTCATCTCAACCAGGTGCCCATAACCACAACATGAAACACATATTAACATCATGAATAATTCATTCATATGTACACAACGTGAGCATACATGCACATCAAAGTCAGGTTCTTCCCATCATAAACATGACTTCATAAGTACATATTCCCATGTACTTCAATGGCAAGAGCATTATGTCATCATAATGCAGAATCTCATGCATTTCCAATAATCTATTTTTTCCTAGACAAAACTCATTATTGAATTTCACAATAGTTATAACCATTCAAGAATTATATCTAATCATGAACTTAATTTACCACATGTTGACCATAACTAGATTTAACATATGCATGTTGTAATTGAATTTAAATAAATTAAAGCATGCTAAATAAGTATTTTTAATTAGCACGAACAGTCGCATTAGAGAAAAACTTCAACAAGTTCAAGAAAATCGAATTCCCATACATGGGAATTAAGAATTTCAACCATACTTGCATGATTAGTATGAAATTCAATACGTATATGAATAAACACTTGTGGTTCATGCTCAAGGAGATCACTTTAAAAGTTTTTCACATCCAAGATGATTTTTGTGTCAGGTTTTTACCCAAGATCGATTATTGTCCATTTCCTTTCGAGGTTCAAACCCTCTAGATCTAGCATCATATCGGTCCTTGCTCAATTCCAGGACTGATATAGATGCATTGATCCACACATAATCACAAACCTAAACCGAAAGAAGATCCCAAACTGCTTTCACGTAAATATGGGCTTTTCCCCAAAAATGTTTTTTTTAAACATTCCTGCATATATATATATATATATTATTTTTTCTTCAACCGGATATCAATCATGACTCCTATTCATGGCTAAATATATGTATTTTCATCCATATACCAAAAATATAGACAGTGTGCAGGTGCACCTTGGCACCACGCACACACATAAGGATGCTAAGTTCCTACGTAAAACAAATCTTAGAATTTTAAGTCAACACACATATCTTCAAAAAAATACCAATTATTTAATCAACCCATGTGTAGAGATTCATAAATTCAATTTTATATGCACTCATGGTACAAAAGATCAGTTTATTTTTATATGCCTTTTGTTTTTTTTTTATGCAAATCCGATGCAAGTGATTTTGAGCTAATATCACGGTGAGATAAAAAATGGCACCATTACTGTTTATGAAAGGTTCATGGTTTAGTAAAACACAACTCACATAAAACTCTCGATCTAGGGTTTGCGTGAACCTGTGTTCAACACCCACACACACAGTCTGAAAGTTCAGATTCATTAACTTGCTCAGCGAAGATCAAAATCAATTTAGCTTATCCATAAAAAGTTTCTCTTTAATTCTCATAGCCCAATACACATTAAGAATAGATTCACATGAGAAAACTCATATTCGTAAATACATGGCAATATATGCATGTTCAGAACCGTGTAAGATTCACATGAGAAAAACTGATATTCATAAATACATGGCAATATATGCATGTTCAGAACCATGTAAAATGATATGCATCTTCACAAAGAAAACATACACTGATATGTGTCTAAAAAATTAGTGTGTGAATAGGTACAACATCCAAAGCTATATGAATGAATATATACCACATCAAGAGACATGAGTAGGGGATGATCAGCAGTCAAAACACATGACAAAAAAAAATCAGATTCACCAATTATTTAGGTTCACAATATATATATATATATATATATATATATATATATATATATATATATATTCAGGAATTTACATGAAATACGCTACAACCCCTGGTTCAAGCTTAGATTCACGTGCATACTAATCCAATCAGCCATAGTTCAATCCCTATGGTTTTTTTTCGAACTATACATGCCATGCATGGAATCATAGATCCATTCATAAAATGTTTTTCCAAAGAACATCACTGGTTGGCATTATTTTCCAAAACCATGCTTCTCAAAAATGTTTTTGAACTTTATCAATTCATATTCAATACCATACCAGCCATGAAATATATCTATCTAAACATATATATTCAACATTTGTCCAGTATTCATGAGCAACTTAGCACAATGCACACACATAGAGTTTGTATATACCTACCTTAATAGCCAATAAGAAACCAAAAACGTGTAAATAAGGCCACCTCCAAAATGTGTGGCTGGTGGGTTTTGTTGGCCGATCACCCTCCTCCAAGCTGCAGCACCTCCAAGGCACAACTGACCCTCAGTGAGGTCCTCTGCCTAGGGCGTGAAGGAGAGAGAAATGAGAGAGGGAACAAGAAAGAAAGGAGAGAAAGAAAGTTAACAAATAAGAGAGATTGGTGGAGAGGGAAATGTATGAAGGCCCTCTTCTTATAATGTGGTTGACCAAAGTCCAAGGAATATTGGAAACTTTCCTTGGATGTGGTTTTTTTTTCTTAGAATCTAATTTCTAAAGTGATTAGATTCTAAAGTGATTCTCCAAAACCGTGTAAGAGGAAGAGAGGTAGTTCAAACTTGTCTTTTTGTTTCATGCTATGCTTAATTGGCCTATTCTTCTTCCCTACCTTAGTCTTTTAAAAACCGTAAGAGAAGGAGAGATTCAAACTTACCTTTTTCATTTATTTAGAATCTCATCCTAATGTGGGCTTTCCAAAATGTGGGGGAAGAATGGGTAATCCAAAACCAACCTTACTTGTTTTGCTTATCCTAGAAACCCCTCCCAAGAAGGTCTCTCCAAAATTGTGAAGAATGGTGACTTCCCAAATTACCATAGTAAATTAGAATTTAATTAGTTTATGATTATTTTTTCCAACTAATTAATTTGGATATATATATATATATCAAGTAGGTGGGGACCTTCCATCCTACTTGGATTTGTTTTTGGCATGATCTAATTGGGTCCGACCCATATGGGAATCCAATGTCAGAATGGGGCCCACGTAGAAGGCGTCCCACCCCATGGTTGATTTACTAAACTAATCCAATTTAAATTTTCATTTAAATCCGCATTTGATAAAATCCCAAATGCACATTTGCTTTCAATTTCAATTGCACATTTAATCCAATTCAAAAGTACATTTACCCTGAAATTTGAATGCACATTTAATCTAATTTCCCAATGTTTATTTACTCAGACTAAATTCGAACCAAATATGAAGCATAAAATTTCATTTTTTTATGAAAAATTCACAAGTGCTACAAAAAGCGAGGTTTTGCGGATAAAAACAATAACACAATTGACATTAAGAAGTCAAAGATCGAATCCTTTAATGTTGAGTTATGTATGGTAAATGTTTGTAACATGTTCATTTTTTTAATGAATGAAATGAATATATGTATGATAAGGTTCATTTTTGAATGACTAAAATGAATATATATGAGCAGATTTATTTTTTAATAAACAAAATGAATATATATATATATATATATATATATATATATATATATATAAAATCACGATTAGTTTGAATGAAGTTATATGAACAAGTTATTTTCATGCGAATCTCACAAGTTTTGAGAGGTTTCAATTTCAAGTTTACTACATATAGGCAACTTTAGTACAATATTTGCAAAGTTACGTGGTCTAACTTAACTTCACATATATTTCTATGTGAACTTTGTGAGGTATATACAGATTAAGTAAGATATTTGTGATGCTACGAGATTCAATTTAACAGAAAGTTAGCACATTTTTTATGCAAATTTTGTATTATATATGTGACCTTAGTTAAGTATTTGCAAAGTTTTAAGGTTTGGATTTAAAAACATGTTCACAAATATTATTATGCAAACCCTGTGATGTCCACAAAGAAAAATGTGCGACCTTCTTTTAAGTGGGAGTTCATAATACATGACGAGCGAAGTGATATATTATGCAAACTTCGTGAGTTTTGCACATGCGAAGGGTAAAAAGGTTCTAACAAAGTTGACTATTTATGATTTTGGTCATCGGGCAAATTTTGGTAAATTATGAGGTTTTTAGAGAAACACATCATTTTAACCATACATGACAATCATTTTCTATTTCTTATACATGTGGATCTAGCTTACTTTCATCAAAACCATCAATGAACTTCTCTCACTTTTATTGAGGCTGCCAGAGGAGGTTTTTTTTTAATCTAAATATGAATTTTATACTTTTTATATCAATTTCTTGATTGAGATTTGAGAAGACATGCAAGAAATCATTCTCATACTTGCATATATTTTTCATCATAAATTCTTGCAAGAGGCAACCCTTACATTATTTGCTTGAGATTGTTCTATGATTTTTCTTTATTTAGTTATTGTCTTAAAACATAATGCTTTCAATATTTTGCTTGGACATGTTTCTTGAGACAGTGGCCCATTGCTATATACATGGTGGAATTAGGTGATATTTTTTATTTTTAGTGCTTTTGTTTTTCTTAGCATTTATTTTGTCACAATATATATTATGGTATTATTCTTATAACATAAATGATGATACGCAATTTCATCATCAAGGAAACCACGTACCAAAATCTAAATCTAGTATCAATGTCTATTAGAAATTCATACCAAAATTTTTAGATACATGTTTCAATGAAAACATACCTTGAACTTTGGAAAGCCTTGTGTACCGTACCCGTCTGTGGCAACCATGGAGATCAAACTCAGGTCAACATTTTTATACCCGTACCTGGATATTCAGGTTCGGGTCCGGTACTTAAACCCGGCCCATTGACACCCAAGTGAATAAAAAACAACTGGTCAGAATCGGGTCCATACGTTCAGTGAGATCCGACCCATTTTCACCCATTAACGGCCTTATCCTTCCCACCAGCATTCTGCAGATAACAAAATGAGGAAGTGAGGGAGAAAAACAGAGGAGAGGAGAGGAGGGGGAAAAGGAGGGAAAATGTTACCGTTGGCACCAACGTTCATCTGCAACACCACCCAGATTTCGAAACTCCCCGCCTTCTTCTCCTTCCTCAAACCCAAACCCAAACCCAAACCCTCCGCTCGTAGAAGAAGAATCGCCGCAAGTTCCAACGGTTTCGATGCCCCAACGGTCGAGAAGTCCGAAGAGAAGGAGCCTAACGGCGAGGAAACCAATCCATCTCCTCCTCTGTCGTCGTCATCTTCTCCTTCTATAGAGAAGGACCTGAAGAAGGTGAGAATTCGACGTTTTTTCTTTCTTCTGGTCATTTTGTCTCGCAATTCGGTGTTCATTGGATCGCTGATTGATCTCCTTTTGGGGTTTCCGTTCATTTTTCCATTAATTTTGACAATATAAGCCGTTTTAGTTGGTGGGTTGTGATGCCTTTAGGTGAATATGTTCAATCCCCATGTTAATCTGGTGATTCTTTTAACTTGGTTACTATGATTTCTGTGTTTCTCTATTTGCATGTAAAAGAAAAGGAATAACACACGATATTAACGTGGTTTCGGTGTAAAATCACCTACATCCACGATACTCCACTCAACACTTTACATGTGGAGTTTTCCACTATTTAAGGATATTACAGGATTGTCGACTACACATAGTCGATCATCTAGTTTTTCCATTTGTTTTCATTTGGTACCCTTAACCGAATTATTCTCTTGTTTAGTATTATCGATAATCTCTAGATTATCTCTAGTCTTGATCTCCTCCACATTTGCCTCACACGTGTTCCCTTCTTGAGTGTTCCATTTGACTTTACCGTAACTATCTGTTGGAGTCCCACAGTGTGCTGGTCGGTTGCACATTTGTCTCTACCCGAATCACGTGTGAGAGTCCCATTATCATGAGTCCTATTATCGTGATCTTGCTTGTAACCACATTTGTTCATATCGGCGCCTCTTATGAGAGTCCCGTGCCCGATATTATCTCTATTGTTAACAACATGGTCTTGATATGTTAGAAATGTACAACCGGTAGCTTGTTTGTCTTAATTATCTTCGGATTGTCTGTTGCTATTATTACTATTGTTAGCGTCGGTATTGTAGAGGTTCTGAGCGCTTCATGAAAATCTACAGGATGATTAATTTGGAGTCTGGAGCAAGCTCAGACTTTAGGGACAATCGCTTTTGGAATAAGTGGGAAAGTTATTTAAGGACTCAAGAAATGTTTATGTAGGAAACAACGAGCTTAGAGACTGTGACATAAAATAACGAGCTTAGAGACTGTGACATAATTTACTCTGATGCTGCTTTAAATAATGACTCTTTTTCTTCAGTTTATTGCACTATAAACATGCTATGTGACCATGAAAATCAGTGGCATTTTATTCAAATCGAAGAACTTATATGCATAGGAGTTTACTTGACTGTGAACTAAGTATGGCGTTTTTATACCGAGCGCCATGAATGTATATCATATCCCAAAGGAGTTCTTGAAATCCACGCATATTTGCAAGGATGTCTAACTGTTCAAATGCCAGGAGAAGGATCACTTTGGTGGTTTTAGACTATTTCCTTTCTTAACTTCAAATCAACCAAATGGAGGAGAGTCTCCTGGGAATCACCCTAATTTCCCTCCAAACCTTAGCGCTATCATCATTGCCACTTTGTAGACCTCGATTTCATTTTACTCTGTCCAAGTAGTTCGTGGTATTCTGAGCTTTTGGCCCTTGTGACTCTTCTGGCCTTTTTGTTTGGTAACCTTCTAGACTTAGTAACAGTCCAAATACATTATTATTGAGATGGAACATAGGCAGACTGATACTGAATTTGGTAACAGCTCAATTTCATCAAATTGCTTTAAAACACAGAAAAAACTGACATGAATACAATATATCCTTTGAAATAAAATTCTAGATGTTGGTTGATTATACAATTATGTCATGCGTAAGTTTGAGAGGATATATTTTATTTGATTCATAGGCAAATGAGAGAACACGGTAAATATTTAGTGATGCAGTCCCAGCCAAACTATTCATTCACAGGAAGGCAAAATTCATAACTATTCTTAACTGCACCATGATATTATTATATGCAGCAATCTAAAGCAGTGGTTATCTGCTAATCTAAGTTTTAGCATTTGATAGGTTGTCCAGAAGACTGCAGCAACCTTTGCTCCAAGGGCCTCCACGGCCACCAAGAATCCTGCAGTTCCAGGAACTACTCTGTATACTGTATTTGAAGTTCAAGGCTATGCCTCAATGTTACTGGGAGGAGTTCTTTCTTTTAATCTTATATTCCCATCAAATGAACCAGACATATGGAGACTCATGGGGATGTGGTCCATCTGGATGTTCAGTAAGTTGTTTTCTTTATATTGATCTTATTTGAAGTTGTTGATTTTTCAAATTTATCTGTTTTGGAAAAGGCATGAAAAAGGTTAAAATAAGTAATCTATGCACAAATGCACATGTGATACATGCATCAGAACAAGCATTCCTTTGCGTATAAACGAATCTTGTAGTTCTCTTTGCCAATATGCCTTTGTTAATATGAGGTTTACTTATGATAATAATTGAGAAGCTTTCCTTCTACTTCATGGAACTTGCGAAACAAAGAGAATCACTGAAGATTCATATTTAGTTAATCAACCATACTTGTTCAGTTCAGATTTTGGATTGCTTAGCATTTAGCTTCTAAGTGCCCAACTTAAACACCAACACTGATTTTCTAACTAAATTGCTTGAAGGCCAGAATTAATTTTCTATTAGAGAATTTGAAGGCAACAACTGATAAATACACAGTTTACTTCTCATGTTCTTAGACTATCTGATTTTGTTCTGTGTTAGGAATGCATATAAGGGATCGGGTGGTTATAAAATCTTTTCCTTTGAAGAGTTGCACATGTATTTTATTGTGTCAAGAATGTTAAAAAATACTGGGACTGTACTTGACCTGGGATTAACCAGAAGTTTTTCCATTCATTTTTTTGTTTTGTCACCAAGAGTCCCGTGTTTTGATCTTGGCATGATTCTGTCAAGCACGCAAATGTTCAACTTACTCAACTATGGAGTGTGACTCAAGCAACCCATGTCGATGTGCTCTGATATTATTTACATTGGCTTATAGTCTTATCTTTTGATCAGGTCTATTTTAATGTTGATATTTCTTGTCGCCCCTCTGTCCCAAAATAAGTTCATAGTTTCAAACTTGAGGTCAACTTTGTGAAAATTTTGGTCACGTATGGACATTGCTGGAACAGAGAATCCTCTCTTGCTAGTGATGCTGGCAGCATTGCCTTGTTCCTATAAAAATTAGCCAACTCACTTGTACTCTGTAAATCTTGCATGCTTTCTAACTCTGGTTTTGGGGTTTTGCAGCAATTCCTTCCCTCCGAGCACGTGATTGTTCGAAGAATGAAAAGGAAGCTCTGAACTATCTTTTTCTTTTAATCCCGTTGCTGAATGTTTTGCTTCCATTTTTTTGGAAATCCTTTGCAGTTGTTTGGTCAGCTGATACCATTGCCTTCTTTTTGATGTATTCATGGAAGGTACATCTTTGACCTTGACTCTACTAGCGGTTCTAAGTATTCAACTTTGGAAATTCTGTTTTTTCTTGCCAATGGATATGATCTGCTCCACCAGGTGGATCAGAATTTATGGTTATCCTTTGGTAGGTTTGCTTATCCTGTCAATCGGTACGGTCCATTATTTTATGTATGTTTCAGGTGCTATACATGAGGCCCATGAAAATTTGAGTGAATTGGGACCCCACCTTAATTGTACCTGAATGGGTGGCTTGTCTTCTGAAAGTTATAATTCAGATCAAATGCAAGGTTTGCATCTACTTCACCAGGTGTAGTAGATCATGCCAGCATTTCTTGGTATGGGGTATTTATGGTCTTCAAATTTTCAGGTTCCACCGACTTTGCTCGAAGTGAGGGCCTTGACATGCGTTTGAATTGGAAATTTAGCTTATCAGAAGTTTCCATTTCAAATGTGAGGTTAAGTCCACTTTTCTGGGTGGCGCAGACCACACAGCCAATTCTTAGTGATGTTGTTTCATGTGTTCTTTCTTAGAATTAGTTGCTACTAGCTCTTGATGGACAAACTGCTCTTTCTACAGCTTGGTTGGTTGCAGAAAACAGAATGAGACGTGATGACATGTAAAGGCTGCTAATACATAAGTGACTGCTACAGTTTTTTTTTATTTATGATGAATGGAAGCCAAATGAAGGTCTCTATATATTTTTCTTGTCAAGCTGGGTTGAGTGGATAATCACTAGATTACCGAAGTTCAAAATGTACTCATCTCACATTGAATACAATACTGAATTACCAATTTCTGTACAAGTTTGATGGTGTTCTCTTCATGCTATTAGTTCATTGAATTCTCTTCTTGGCCCTTTTCACCTTTTTCTTCTCCCCACGTGTTGTGGGCCGAAGGCCAAGGCTTCGGTCTTTGTAAGTCCCATTGTGAAAAGATATCAAAACCTAATGCGAGGTGGGTTTGTCGGGCATGACGTGCTTGTGCCTCTTGCTTTTTATAAAAAATAGATAGCAGCTAATCCGGTTGATCCCGTATGGGCAGAGGTGGGGACAGAAGAAGCGGGGGACTGAAAGTTAAAGTGGATGACATTTACTCTTCATCCTGAGCTCTTTGGTGTCTTTTTCCCATTGTCTTCCCTAGAATTTTTGTGGCTTGAATTAGGTCCAAGATTTTTATGCTGTGGACAAATACAAACCTTCAGTATTGGCAGTCTATGTCATACGGATGCTCCATTTTGACTGTTCTGTATTCCTTTATATACAAATTATATTGGAAATTTCATAAAATTGGCCATATCCCCGTATCCGCAGCCATATTCATGTGACATAGATGGCAGTACTCCACGCCAAGCAATGATGCCATGTTGCTATTGTTATGCTTCACATGAATTGTAATTTATTTTTTGACAGATTGAATGTCTTCAAATACATAATACCATTCGGTTGTGGTTGGCATGGGCTTCTTAGCATTCTAATTTTGCTGAACCTAAGGTGAGAAACACCATTTCTTCCAAGGCGTGTTTGGGGTATATGAATTTCCAGCTGTCTTGGAGGATGGTTGCTTTTTTTTCCTTCTGAATTCAGTTCCAGACATCTATGATGTTCAGTAAACCATAACAATAATTTCCTCCGAGCATGATTTCATTTTTACATTGTAAGAGATATGTTAAATTGTTAACAAAGTTTCCAAGAGAAACTGTGGAGGTTGTGTGACGGTGTCATCCTTGTCATGGTTGTCAAAGATGGCTGTTGCTTTGCACAATTGTGGATGTGACTCACCTAAGGGGGGCCCGCTTGTCTGGTAGGAGCAGCTAGTGCACGCTCACCTTGTGTTGGGACGTTGCAAGTTCAAATTTCAATGGTTGTATAACCGACAGGGGTCTGCCTAAACCCAGCTTGCCTTTCAAACAAAAAAAAAATTTATGGATGTGACTCTTGGTAGAACCTAAAAGTTCAGGCTTAGCATCAGAGTGTTGTCACTTGTACGCGCTAGTGAAACCACTTATTGGATCGGCAGGTGTAATCCTGCATTCTCTCTCTCATGGTAACTTCAGAGTGGTGCAAGGCAAATCCGCTTCTATGATGCATAACTAGATTCAGATTAAGCGGAGTCACAGAAATAAGTAAATGTGATAAAGCACAAAAGTTTCCATTTCAATGCACACCTGATTGGCCTCAACTTAGATGGGTTGTCATAACATAGTAATTGGAAGACGGGATGTGCTGCTCATGGCTAGGCTTGTGTTTGTTGGAATTCGGATAGGGGTGTGTGTAGAGTGAGGGAGGAGAGAATAGAGAGAAGAAGAGGGAGAACGAAAAACTGTGAGAAACAGCCTGCTTCGGTGGGGTGAAGTTCGGACATAGTCTATAGTGCTCAGGTTGCCATTTTCCCAGCCTTGAATGGGGATTTTAATCCCATTAAGTACGTTTTAATATACTTTTAATTCTCACGTTCTATGAGTTACAAGTCTGCCATTGTGTGGCTCATTTGATTCAAATGTAAGCCCCTATGACAACACTGGATCCAATTACCAAGATCCAACATCTCTCACTTGGCCATGTGAGGCGAACAATCATATTATATCTCAATCGGTGCATCATGATTAATATACAATACTTTATGATAAAACATGCACTCAATAAGTCGTGCACAATTTCAAGGGTTATATCAATATGTAAGTATGATGTTTTCTCACATGTTATAGATTATTTCTCACATAATCATATGAACTTTGCATCATTTATATTAAAGTCCGAGTTTTTTTATACATGCCATGGGTTATTTTTCACACTGTCATGTAGATCTTTTCATCATTCGTATTATCAAGTATGATGTTTTTCTCACGTACTATGTGATGATGCATAAAATACATATCATATTTATCATAAATTCATGCATTTATATGTGCTTTTATAGGATAAATAGCCATGTTTGCGTTGTTTGATGTACAAAAAAGTCACGGTTTGAATTTCATGCAAAACCGGTTTAAAATGCAAAAGATAGAGTTATTTCAAGAAAATTGGATCAGTTTTCGAGGTAGTTTGAATTCAGATCCGATCCAAAGTCTCCATCTTGAACTTTGGACCGGACCCAAAGTCAATCCAATCCTAGATCCAAAGATTCAAGGTAAGAAATTTCAGAAAAACCCCTCTAAAAATGGCGCCTAGAGGTAGTAAGTTGCTAATTTTTAGAATTTAGGTAGTTTTTCGAAATAGTTTCTAACCTAGGCATGTTTTAGATTTTTTATAAAATATATAATATAAAACCTAATTTTAGTCATTTGGAAAACCGTCCACACCTAGGGAAAGATGCCTCCCTCCCTTTTTTTTATTCTTATTCTCCAAAATTGTCCCTTCTTCCTCTCCATTGCCATCTTCTTTCTCTTTCTCGTTTCTTCTTCTTCTCTTTTCTTTTCTTTCTTCTTGTTTTTCTTTGTGTTTTCTCTGTAGTTTTGTTTGCTTTGCTATGTTTTTATTGCAGATCGAAGTAGCTGAAGCTTCTTGTTCAGACTTGGAGTGTGAATGCCATCTACTTTCATAGTTGGCAGCCAAAAATCTTCTTCCTTTGCAACCGCCGACCATCTATGCTTCTCCATTGATCTCCCTCATCAATGATTCGGGTCCGACCTCAGATCCAGCAAGGTGGCACATGTAGCAGCAGATCTACGAGACATGTGGCATGATTTTTGACGCCTTGTATTGCTCTTTTCTTTCCCAAACTTGGCGGGCAACCCTTGAGGTGCACCTTCTCACCCATTGCTTGTAGATTAAGATTGAGTCTAATTAGGGTCATGCATATTTATCTATTTTGCGTATTTATTTATTTATTTTGTTGCACCATAGTTTAGATATTTAGGATTAGATCTCTTTCCTCACATTTTTTTTCTGGTTTAGGTGTTTTTAGAGAAAAAAAAAGAATTAGTTTCTTTCTTTCATAATAGAGTGTTTAAGTTGTTTCTGCACAATTAGATTTCTGCAATGTTTTTAAAAATCATTTTGGCCTTCTTTCTTTGATGATCAATTTTTGGTTTTATTTTTTTCTAGCAGTTTAATGTGTCTAATTTATAGAAAAAATAAGTTTGGTGTCGTTTCCTTGGCGAGATTATCGTTGGTGAATTCAAGAACCGGATCTATCCAGAACCTGTCAGGCGACATGCTTGAAACAGAACCGTAAATTATTTTGCTTCTCCATGACAATCCTGAAATCATTTGGGGCTAAAATTTGGAGAGTAGTTTGATATATACATCTAGAAACTATAGTCCAAATTTGGGATCAATTGGATCAATCATTCAAAAGATATCAACATTTTATCAGGGTTCTGTCTTGATTTTGCAGAACCAGTTTCTGCAGAATCAAGATTCGACCTGACCTTGATCCCAGATTGTTGTAGGACAGACTCCTTCGAGTTTTCTGGTGATTTTTGTTCCTTTGTTTTATTAGGATCTAAGAGAGTCATGTCTATATTTTTTCCTGATTTAGTGAGTCTATTTTAGGGTTTGTTTTATCTTTTCTTTCTTCCTTCATAAAACCAGTTTTTACAAGTTCAAAGTTTTGTTTTTGCAAAATCGTGTTCTAGTCTTTCTTAATTAAAATTATTTCTTGTCTTAGTTTAATTTCATAAGAGTAATAAAGAGTTCTCTTTACAGTAGATTAGTTTAATCAAATATTTCTTATTTTAATTAAAATTCTTATTAGAGTAAGATAGTTTCCTTTCAATTAGTTGGCAAGTTGCTGAAATTTTCCTTTTTGCTTAATTTCCAAGTTTAGTTTTAGGAAAGTATCCTTCCTAATTGCATTCATTCGTGTGTTTGGTTATTTAGATAATTACCATTATTTAATTAGTAAGTTATAATTGTATTTACCTTTCCTTTTTACTTAAGTTAGAAATTAAGAAAGTTAGCATAAAATTATGAAGGTTAGTTATAGAAAATTCTAGATAATTTCCTATTTGTTTTAGACATTATCTTTCATATTTCTTAATTACATTAGGATTCCTATTTCTGCTTAGATTAGGGGAGTCATCCCTAGGTGGGTCTGGTTCAGATATTTACTTTCTCGTTTGTTTTTGTTAATTACTTCAGTCGAATAGTTTAAGTTAGTTAGTTAAGTAGTCTAGTCGTGGGCTTCTTAGACATTAATTAGTTTTAGTTAGATAGATTAATTTAGATGATTTACTTTTATTTTATTTATTATCTTTACATTATCATTATTTCTTTGTTTCAATTGCTGGATTAATTAGTCTTCATTTGCTTTAAGTAGTTTAGTTGGTAATGTTTCATTGTTAGCTATTCGGTTATTGTCAACATTGTAGTTAGTATAGATAATTTAGTTTTAATTGTTTTCTGTAGTATAATTACTTTTATTTAGTTATTTTATGTTTTAATGATTGGTTAATAGTAGTTAAGTTTCTATTTTAGCATTAATTCAATTTGGAATTAGTTGGTTTAATTAGATTTTTAATTATGTTAATTATAGTTAAGTATAGTTGCAGAAAATTGGCAACATTTTATCAAACTTTAGGTCATCATTTTATGTGGTTTTCTGTGGAGTCTTGACCCAAAGTAAGTTTTGTGAAGGTGTTCACTTAAATTCTGAAAAGCTTCATCTCATTCGAAGTTGATTTGTCTGTGTCTTCATCTTGTTTTTGAAAACCAGTTTTTTGTCAAAATGCAGTCTTTATTTCATAATGATACGGGTATTTTTATCCTTTTTGTTGCAGTTTAACTTACTTTTTGATAGAGTTTAGTCTAGGGGTAAGTTGGGCACATAAGTTTAAGGTTTAAAATAGGTCCCAACCGAATTTGGTGTCAATCTATTCTGTTTTGACCTTTCCCATAGTCTGTCCAACCCAAACAATGCTTCTTTGTTGTAGTTAGCTAGTGTTACATAGTTTAGGGCAATTTAGTTTTTTTTTTTCGTGTTTTCTTTAAAGTTGTTTCAGATTTTTAAGTATTGTAGGTTTGTTCTTTAGTTGTTTTAGTTATCTTGGTTGTCTTAATTGCTTCAGAAGTACTTTAGTTTATTAGTTTGATTAGTCCTGTAATTTCTTGTTAGTTTTAGTAGTATAATTTAATTGACCTACTTTTATTTTGATTAGTTATTGCATTTAGTTGGTAGAATAGATTTAGTTTTTGTTTTAAAGGTGGTTCTCTACGGTGTGTTATTGAACAAGGAGGTGGGTGGGCTGAGGCGGATATACATATCTTGGAGCTTCTTGGTCTTGCACGCGTGGACTCGAGCTTAGCATAGATTTTTTTTCTTTTCTTTGTGTGTTATTTTTATTTGCATTGTAATTCAAGGATAGTGTAATTTTCTTTCTTTGAGATATTAATAAAGTGAATTTGTAAGTGAAATTGTGTGTCTAATCTCGTTCTCTGAGGAGACGATCCGACTTGCCATTCTACATGAGTGCAAGAACTGATTTGAAAATTATTATTTGGTGTGCGAGATAGATCCATAATAGAACCAAACAAGGGTTATTCACAAGCACATGGAATCGTATAAAACATTCTTAGATCTCATATGGATCAAAACTTGCATGTATTATGTACAGATTCCACACCATGAGTTTTGAGTTATAAAACAGATCTAAAATTGGATCTACATACTTGATTCATGTTAAGTTATTTGATTAATATCCAAATAACCTCAAAACTCATAAGATGACGCATTCAAGCATGATAATAGTGTAAGCAAGTCAAATAGGTTTAACTGAATCCAATGGTGTCACTTGGATCCAAACCTTATTAACTGGATCTATTCAGATCCATACATGTTCAATCATATCAAATATGGATCCAACCAGGTCTATTAGAATACTACTTGTTCCAACTGATCCAACTTTCTCCCATTTTAGTTTTATTGATCCAATCCAATTTGATCCACTATAAAACTGGATCAATACTAGGCATACCAGATCCATATATTAATAGGATAAAAAAAACATGATCCACACCACAAAAGCAATGGATTATCCACACTTAAATTCAAAACGTATCTAGCATGCTACTATCTAGATCCATAATAAAATTGGATCAATACTACATACCGGATCCATTATGCCAATATAAATAAATTCTAAATCCCACAATAATAATATTGATATAAACTTACCCTCAATTTAGATAATAATTAAATCCAAACCAGTTTTGTATCAAAATAAAGCATCAAGAGGTTTTTAGCAAATCAAACAACTTTTATGTAAAATCTGAAAAGTTAGGAGGCTGCTCTGGGCAAAAGTAACAAACTAATACACTAAAACAATTTTTTTAAAACTTATTGAGTTAAACAAAAAAGTTCAAGGGTTTTCAAAAATTTCAAAAAGTTTGAGAGTCTGTTTTTGAAAAAACCAAACACCCTATCTCAGATAATTTTCAAAGGACAAGCTTGTTTATGAAATTTCCTAGAAACAAAGCCCTTATTTTGAAAAATAGAAAGGCACAAATGCAATTAACTAAAAAGAGCAAGGGTAATACCATAAAATTACTAAAAAGAACTATCTCAAACCCTCATCTTCTTTCCTTTTCTCTTTTTTTCTTTTCTTTTCTTTTTCTTTACTTTTTTTCTTTTTTTCTACCCTTTCGTGTAAAAGGAAAGTTTTAGAGTTTCTTTGAAAAAAGAAAAAAAAAAAAAAAGAAAACAAGAGAAAGAAAAGAAAGAAGCGAGGGTTTGAGATGATTCACTTTTAGTAATTTTATGATATTACCCATGCTCTTTCTAATTAATTATTTTCATGCCCTTTCTGTTTTTCAAAACATGGGCTATGTTTTTTGAGAAATTTCAGAAACAGAACTGTTCTCTGAAAATTATTCAGGGCATGGTTTTAGTTTGTGGTAGGAGTGTGCACAGAGTGAGGGAGGAGAGAATAGAGAGAATAAGAGAGAGATGGGAAAACCATGGGAAACGATCTGCTTCGGTAGGGATGAAGCTCAGGCATAGCTCAGGGGCTGAGGATTTATAGTCCTTCCTTGGGTAATCGTTTTTCCAACCTTGAATGGAGATTTTAATCCCATTCAATACATTTTAATAAACTTTTAATCTCATGGTCTGTGAGTTAAGAGACCACCATCATGTGGCTCCTTGGTTTCCAATGTGAGCTCCTCTATGGCCACACTTGATCCAATTACCAAGATCAAAAGTGTTGGACTTAGCTCAACTCATATAGACTCACTAATTAGTAATAAATATATTTTATATCATAGAGTGGAGATGGTTAAAGTGATTGGCTTACAAACAATAAGTTTAAGGTTCAAATTGCTTACATCATCTTTGTGATTACGATAAGTTTGAGCTTGGCTTAGTAGGTTTAGATTTCAATTTTTAATATTTTTAATTTTAAAACATGTACATATTTCACGAACAAGCCAGCTCAAGCTCCAACTCAAGCTCGGCTCGTTTAACTCGAGCTTGCCATGAGCTTGAGTTCAGTTTTGCTCAGGAACAACCCGAGCTAGAACACCCACTATTTGGCTTGTTCATCAAGATTACCCTGGCTATTTGAATTTACCGAAAATGATCACTCGAGTTATTGAAATATTGATATTTAAAAAAGGGTTGATACGTTTGATATATTTCCTTGTATGGGTTAACATTTTAAACGATGTTTTTTTTTCAACAGTTTTACCTTTCATCGCATTAAAAATAAGCGATTTCAGGTAACAAATTTAAAAACACCAAAGCCCCCTTTCAGCAAAAAAAAAACAATCCTAATCAAGAAAATGTTTAAAAACAATATTTGTGACATTGACTTGACTGGCACAGAATTCCAATTGATCCCACTTTGGTAGGTAGATGGGTATGGTAGGGATGTAAATGGGTCGGACCCATGATTGTTCTGATCCAAATTCCCATGTATTTAGCTGTTCCAGATCTGAACCGTTGGCATCTCTAGGTGCATGCAAGGCTCCAACACTCTCATAAATTGGACATATATCTTGGTGGACCTTAAATATGGGGCAAACCAAACGTAAGGAAATGGCCTATATGATAGGAACTTTTTCTTCAAAGAGCGAAGTTTTGATGCATTTTGTGCCATCCAAATCCCATGTTTGATCGTGGGCCCCACCCGGGTTTTCTTCGTTTCTTCCTCATAAAAAAAATCCCATGTTTGGATAGATTAAGCAAGTTTCGTTTTTCATACTAAAAGGGGGAGAATGTGCCTGCTTTTTTCCATACAGATGTGCGGGTCCATGGATTTAGAAATCCGTGAATCATCCCACTAACTTTTTTCTCATTTACTGATCGCCAAACAGGAGGCATCACCACCGCCAAAAACATGAAGGGGGGGGGGGGGGGGGGGGGGGGGGGGGGTGTTAGGGTAGTAGCCTCCCTCATTTCAATCAAGAGAAAGAGGTAAAAGGGGAGATGGGTACATCGTCGCCACCATCATCATCAAAGCATCTAGAAGGCAATTCCCACTTGCCACCTCCCCTTCACCAGACGGACGCGGACGAAGAGGATGAAAACGTGAAGCAGCTCCAGCAGTGCGCCTCCTTATACTTGGCTTTGCAGGTCTCTCTCTGTCTTACACCCATGAGTTGGAAATGCATATGTACCACCGTACTTAAAAGAGAAAGAACTCATGACCACAACGCAATTTTGTTGTTTACAGGAATGTCTGGCGAATACTAATCGGAATTGGAGGTCCTGCCAATCAGGTAATTGAGATCTCGTCCAACCCATCTTTCTCTAGTGATATGTTTAATATGAAAATTGATTGTGATTCAGTTTCAATAACTCCGACTCCTTGGAAGGAATGCGTTCATTTGGTGTTTGCTTTCTCTTTTTGCACACTATATTTGCTTTTCATGCTGAGAACTCTCTTGGGTATTAGCTATAAACAACAGTATGTTCTTTAAGAAGTTTTTTTTTCCTTTTTAATGAGTTGGACTGTACCCTGCTTATTTTCTTTGATTCCGTTGATTTTTTTTTCTTGTTTAATGAAGTGAGTTTTTGTTATTAAAACAGAAGTTCAAGCACTAAAAGCTTGCCATGAGAAGCGGCAAAAGGACAAAGGCAAAGGAAAATAGGAGTTCTGATTCATGGTCGTGAGCGGGTCTTCTAATTGTTAATTATGATCCGGATTAACCATCTTTTAATCCGAAATTTTTTGGGTGATACATGCTGTGTAAGTCAACATTATCAATTTGTTTGGATGTTAAAAACCATACCAAGTTGAGCAGAAACTCGTAGGGTGGTGAATTTGTTGATTTTGTATCAGAAGTAGAGAGTATGTTATAGACATTATAGCCACATGTTACACATATTTGTTTGCAATGGTTATTTGATGCAATGAGCATGTGAATAATAGTATGTAGTTCTGTAAGGGAAGTGCTGAACCTGACCCTATAAGCGAAAGGATAAGTAACCTTTTATTTTAACCACTGAATTGATGATGACGTATATGCTTACAATTTGGCATTCATTATAATAGCTAGCATGAATATAATGGCCATCTCATGCACAGAGATGACCATCTTGGCTTAATAAATTGTTAATGATATCACTTGACCTTCTTTGAATTGTTACATACATCATTGGTCGGAAATGCTGATTTGGTTTGAAATCTATGGGCGAAAAGCATCTGCCAGACCTTATAGCCCATTACCCTAACAAATGAACTTATAGGGAGTGGAAATTTCATCATATTTCTTTGAAAAAAAATGTTAGTTGGATTCCTAGAAGAACTCTGTATGGTTATAACTTTCATCTGATGCATTAGAATTTTCTTACTTAGGCACGTGAAGAGGAATTACATCCATAGTGTGAGTTGTCTGGTTATGTAGGTTTGAGTCAATTCCTTTTGAAAGTGTCCGTATCTTTATGATCTGCTACCTTTCACTGTCTGGTTACCTACCTTTCCTTGCATGGCTAATTTGGATGAAGATTGTGTGCTTTATTCTGATTTGATATATGATACAGTTATCTAGAAGATTTGTGCAACATACTTTAGCATGTATTAGCTTCATTTTAAGTGGCAGCACTGAATATGTGTAGGAAAAACATGCAGATAGAGTGATACACCACAAGTCAATGCTTAATACTGTTCCTTATATTCACCTCTATACATCTTTTTTTTTTACCGCTGCTTGCATGGATGTATATGGTGATAACATCATAATTACAATATATCAGAATCCTCTGGAACAGTTAGGGTTTTGGTCTTTAGTTGAAGTTGACCAGTCTGATCCATCAGATCAGACAAACATCCCACGAAAGCGGCGTTCATGTAGGTAGTTGGCTCTAGGTGAGAATAGTCTGACCTAGAGTCTGTGAACTGGTCCATGGAGTTGGGACCCCCAACAAGTGCACCTGTGTGTATGTTGGGGTTTGGAGCATCGGCATCATACCAAACTGAATATCCTTCTTGGCAATCCACCTTGGTTGGGTGGACTTCAATGGATGGGATTGAGGCACCACGGTGGTGCAGTTGATGAGGATATTTCATTCCAAATCCTACCATGTATGACATGTTCAATGGGTTCTTGCCCAGTATATAGTCCACCTAGCAACAAAAGGTTAGAAAATGTAAGAAATGAGATGCAGTTCATTAAGATGGAGTGTGCTTTTTCTGCATTAGATGTGTATCCATCATGATGCACATGCTGTTCTCTTTACCTATGTTACAAATATACATGATATTTTCAGTAAAGTTTTCCAAACTGGAAAGATCTTGACAATATCCTGATACTGCCAAAATGTCACAATAATTTGATTTATCAAGATATTGTCATAATATCATGACACTGTCTGATTCTGGACAAGAATGAATTGGACCTGTCCAAACCTCCAGTCAAGTTGCAAGCATTAAGAGTGACCTGATCAGATTGAAATTACCTGGGATTTTGCTAACGTTCTCATTTGGATGGGGGAAACAGAAGCTGAGCCGCATTGAACAGAAGTTGCATTGATTTCTTGGAGAGTTTTCGAGTAGATGAACAGTAAAAGTGAGCCACTTGTAACATACTGTAGGTTGCTGCTGTCTCGTGTATATAGAAGTCCTCCTGCACATACTTCACATTTAGCATATTGGCAGTGGAGACTCATAGCTTCTTTATTCATCTTCTATTTTATCCTCCATGCCTCTTTTGTTTGGAGCTAAAATTTAGTCATAGATTTGGTTCAAGATTTTAGTAGGGTTGGTCATAATAAATTTAGATGACTTGGACATAGATGATTAGTGGCTATAAAGCATAAACTAATTTTTTACTATGAACTCTGCACGTAAAAGTGGACTTGTTCACAAGTCTATTGCTGAAGCAGTCAAGTGTTGTGTACATGCAACCAATTTGAGCCCATGTTCATTTATGAATGGGTTTCGTACTAAACATTTGTTATCTTTCCTCAATCTTTTGATGGATCTTGGAAATTCCAAGTGCATTCTGTCTGACAGTAATTACCTGGAGTTGTTCGAATTTGCACACTGCTGCTCTGTGGCATTAAGGCACATACAAATGAATCAGCATCAGTTTTGTACTTTCTCAATGCCTCCTCTCCCATTCCATAGACCTGTGTTTCATGCATATTCATTGTTGATGATAGAAATTTGAACTGCTATATTAAAACATTACAGGTGCGGAACAAAAAATTATTTGTTGGGTGAAATCATGGCACTGCTGTCATTTAGAACTGTCGCAGGCACACCCACTTGGAATTTAGTAGTTTATTGTTGATTTCATCTCTAGTTTTGCAGATATCTGGGGCACAGTTGCCTGGATTATTAGAAAATCTGGGTGATTATCTGGGAATCCAGGTTGTTGGGCCAACTGGGATGTTTCTAGGACTTTATGTATTTGTATATAACTAACCAAACTTCCATTATCTGCTATGAGAATCAGCAATTACTATTGTTGCTAATCAGTGTTAGAGACTAGAGGCATAGGTACTAAGTCTCTACTTTAGGGGTCCAAGCTGTGATCTGCAACTCAGCATCCTGAACTGCAGATCTTTGGCAAATAGGTTCTCTCATCCAGCAAATCCCGTGCACATACACTGGGTCCCTGGCTGCACCATGACTCATTGCACAAACTGAGATGCTAACCAACATAGTCAGGCCCACTAGCGGTTGGATTTTAATGACCAGAGCTTAACCAAGTGGTTTCAGTAAAAAAGCCTTTTTCAAATAAAAGGTAGATGTGAACATTAGGGCTGAAAAGCTATGTCACAGGGACACACCATTTTCGATGCATGTCCCTGGTGATGTGGGCGTTAATTTAATATTTTAAAATAATATTTAAATAATTTTTTTGATATTTTCAATAATAATGCATTTTTACTATTAAAATATCAAAAAACGGTTTTTATTGATTAAAAAATTAAAATAATTTCATGTCCTCGTGTCCTATTTTTCATGTTGAACTTGTGTCGTGTGTCCTCATGTCGACAAATCTTTGTGACAGCTTAAAAGCTGTGCAATCTCTACCAGAAAATTTTCACACGTTGCATATGGACGAGGACCAGAAGATCTTAGTCTCATAATTTCAGCCATTTCAACCAGAAAATAAATTATCTTATCTAGAAAAACAAGAAATGAAAACTCAAGACTTGACTGCACATGTTCAAGGCCCCAACTCCCTGGCCTCATTCTGGAATTGCTTGACATTACCAAGACAGTCAGAATGAAGTTTCTCATGGAAAGCTATCTTGATTTCTATTAGTGATAAGTGACCTTGCACCGAGATTCTGTTGCAACTGGATTTTCTCCCTATCTCTGTGATATACTAATTGAATAAACCTTTTCTCAAACCTTAGGGAAAAAGTTCAGTGCCAATTCAAACCAATTTAATCAGTAACCAGCCAACATGGTTCAGCTGACTTCAGTCTTGACAACCTAGCCAGGTCTATGTTTTAAGTGTTGCCACAAATTTCTCTAGCCCAAAAATAGCAGAGCGAATGTGTATTATCAAGCAATTTCTTGAACTACCTTTGACAGAAAAACTTGAGCTCCTGCATATTTGTTATCCCAACTGAACTCAGACACTTGTTGACTCCATCCTTGGTTCCTATCCAGATAAGTTAGATACTCCTTGTTTCCGCTTGCTCGGAATAGCCATGCAGCAGCCCAAAGAAGCTCATCCTGTAAGAATCAATGTAATTACTAGCCAATGTGAATCCCTTTGAACTGACTTTTAGGCTGGGCCTTGGGTTTCAAAGCCGGGCAATGTATGCATCAATATATGTGTGTGATCATTCTTGCAACATAGGCAGTCATTCCAAGCCGTATTCTGTAAGTTACACTCTTGAGTCATGTGGACTAGGTGACTCTAACCTATGGATGATGGCTGCTCAGGAACTTAGTGCCTCAACTATAATTCAAAATGCCATCGATTTGTCTTTATGTATAGGATATAGTTTTACAGATACAATGATGAGCAAAATAAAGTTCCCAAATTTATGAAATAACTGAAATATATCTGAAAGAACAAAGGAATCTCGAAATACAATAAAAGCACCATTATAAAATTTTTAAAATGATTGATTGGCAAATAGATCAGTTTGAGAAATCCTCATACTTGCCTGATGTGTGTAAAGTTGGCAGTTTTCTCCCCAAAATGCCAATATTCTATGTTCTAAAATTGAGCATGATTTTGTGTAAGTGGCAGGATTACACGGTTGGGCTTGAGTGTTAGGTTAATTATCTTGGCCACCTTATCTGTATTCATGAAATTTTTAGGAACAAGAAGAAACTTTGTTAAAAGTTAGCCTATTGATAATTTGAAAACAGAACTTCCTTTTGTTTGAGATGATGGTGGAGGAAAAACTTTTGACGGAAAGGGCAATAGATCTTCGTGTTGCAATATGGTGGAGTTTTTGGTACCTTCTCAAGGAATGTCGTGTGGTGCAAATACAAACACGCCCAACTTGTATCCCATCTGGTTTGCAAGCTAGGGGGACCTGTTTCTGGACATTTCAATGACTTTTTATGTATAATTACATAAGGAATTCTATAAAGGCAAATTTGCATGTATGTTATCCATTTGGATGACTTAAGATGCATTGTTACATTCTGAGTTGTTGGGGGAGCTGAACAGACATGAGATGCTAGTTCAGTCACAAGTATAAATTTAGGAAACAATATTTGCTAGATCATTTACCTCATAACCCGAGTAGGAGCAATAGAAAGGGCAAGATCCTTGGTATGATCTTCTGTATGTATCTGCAAATTCAAAAAGCTGAACAAAATATTCTGTAACAGTCAGATTATTAGTCATGCATTGTTAGAACCTTTGATGATCAATGATTGGGAATTTGAAAAGCTAAATAAAACATGCTAAACACATTCAGATTAATGTAGTTATTCATTCTTACTGCAAATAATTTTTTCATTCATTTATCTTTCATTAAAGGAACCCAAGGAAGGTTGAAATTAGTTCCTTTGCACCTCCAGAATAGATTATGTGCATGTGTGCAATTCCTAGAGCAGCTTTCACAAAGAACCCTTGATCATCACTTACTGATTGGGAATTCATTAAGAGCACAGATGAATAGTTTGTGTCAACACTGCGAAATGCTAAGGAGGCTGATGCAAGTGCTGCGGCAGCATCAGAAGCTGCTTCTGACCCTGGTGAAGATGCATTGATCTGATAAACTGTCCGTGCTGTATCCATGTCCTCAGGCCTCTCCCAGCATTGGTGATCTGAGTTCCCGTCACCGACCTGTGACATTTTGAGATTGGTAATCTCTTGAATGACTGATCTGCTCACATGGGTGGGTGTTTGGCTCTACATCCACTATTGAGTCAAACGATGCAAGTTCTTATGTATGTGCATATGAGATGCTAAAACAACCCACCTGTGTATATAGAGTGGTTGGTGAGGTGTGAGCGTTGAGTATGAAGTCGGTGCCCCAGCGTATAGCGTCAAGCAAGTAATCCAACTGGTTGGCTGAAGATAACTGTTGACTGTATTCTGTAGCCGCCCATGCCAGTAAGCTCACGGTAAACGACATAGGCCATCCAAATTTCACATTGTCTCCAGCATCATAGTAGCCTCCCACTAAGTTCACCTGCCAAGCATCTGCTATTCACACTAGTGTTCTGTGTGTGTGCGTGTGCGTGTGTGCGACATGCTTATGATTTTGAAACACAAGGACATGATTATTATTGAAAAGTTTGGGGGAGAAGGCAGTTCTCAATTACTTTGGATCATTGACTGGGAGAATACTTTGAGCTCTTTGGCATTGACTGGTCTCTTAGCTGACTCCGTTAACAGTCAGACAAGAGTGTGAGTTTTGACTTGGCTTGGAAGTTAGCCCGCTTATAGTCCCCATTGGAGTCTAGGATCAGTTATTCTTCACTAGAGGGTTGTTTTGATGCACCCGCTTATGCTTAGGATGGATATGTTGGAAAGTTGCCTTGTTAAGAGCAACATGATTTCCCAACTTATCCTAGTTTTCTGCATAAGCAGGTGCATCCAAACACAGACTGCGATCTCATTTCTATTTTTCAAAATATCCTAAGAATAACCATTTACATCCCTCTTCTCCATGACCATAGTGACAATGACAACACTGTGATCATCTATCCAAAGGTTGCCTAAGTGATCCAATTGGCCTGAAGGCTAGAACATCTCAAGTTTTTAAAGGACCAATGTGCTCATCTACTCTTCTAGGCTTAAACTCATGGATCAGATCTATAGATTTTCAGTTTGTAGTGAGTGTACGTCTGGTAGATGTCCATCCGAGAGAGCAGAGTCTCCCCTCCACTGGACTCTCTGATTTGTTGGCAACTTCCCTGAGCGCTGACCTTCGAAGAACAAAATGGCTTTCCCAAGTGCATCTTGATAATCGGATTTGCTAATCCTGACCGTCGGCGGCAATGCACATAGCAACCAGCACTGTACCAGTAAGTGCACCACCACCACCACCACCTTGAGAAACTTGGAGCAAGCCATTGGTTCTAAGGCTTTAGCATGTCTTCTATATGTGAAGAATATATATAGAGGATATCTTCCTGCATTGCCCTCCCTTGATTCCATACCAAAATGGAGAGCTCCTGGCTTTGCTTTATCAACTTTTCCAAGGATGGCCATGAAAATGTTTACCATCATCATTGTCTAGATATTTTAGGCAAGTTTGTGGGAGTCTTTGTCAAACCCAGCTGGCATAAACAGCTCTCTCTCTCTCTCAGGAAATATTGTTCCAAGTCACTCAAATCTCACGAATAATAATCATGTGTGTGCTCACGCAATTTTACATGGAGAGAAAGGAGGCCTTTGTGATAATCATGGAGCACATTACGACCGAGTGTAACTCATCCGCGCACTCCACACCCCTCCCCCACATTGCTTGAAAAAAGGTAAATTAGAAAAGTTGGAATATTTGCCATTTTAATTTGATTATGAGACGTTTAATTGTGGTAATAGCCTCAAACAGTTATTTAGTTTTGTGCACTTTAGCTATCACCTGTAACAAGCTGTAATCTGTGAAAATATTTTGTTAGGTAGGAGCACTTAGAGCTGCGGAAAACTTAGTTCACACTTTGTTTTGTACGTCATCTAAACTGCCTCAAATATTTGAAACATAATATACTACACCTAAAGCCTTAACATTTAAAAACTACTCTCTCTCTCTCTCTCTCTCGTGAAAGTCAAACACCCACTGGGAAGCGTAAGCCTCTTTCATCCACGAGCCAATGGGGTTTTCGAGGTGCTTCACAAATCCGACTCCGCAAATGCGTGCTGGTCGATTTGCCAAAAAAAGATACACAGATAATGTTTTTTTGATAAAAAAATGTAAATTTTTTGGCTTTAATATTTATGAAAATTGTAGACTGTCGATTTTCAAACCTTACAAAAACTTATCAGTGTGTCGGAATTGGATGATCCAAGAGTCTATTCCTATAAAATCAAGAATGTAAAACACATCTGCATGGTCAAATTTGAGATGTGTTCTACATGCTTGATTTTATAGGAATGGACTCTTAGGATCTCCCAATTCCAACACTTGAGTAGGTTTTTACAAGGTTTGAAAATCTACGGTCTAAAATTTTCATAAATATTTAAACTTAAAAATTCACACTTTTCATGAAAAACATGATCTAAGTGTTATTTTCTATAAAATTGACCTTGCTGAATGTATTTGCAGGGTCAGATTTGTGAAAACACCATGAAAGCCCCTGTTAGCTCATGGTAAGCACCTAACTTTGGCGAGCACCTACTCCTTGCTCCATATATACAGGGAATGGCGCAACAATGGATGCCCTTCCCGTCAGACATGGTGTCGGGCATGTGTGCAAACAAGGGCATGTACTGATTTTGGGCAAAAAATGGGCTTTAACGGTGGTAAAGACTGCCACTAAAGGCCGTCTTTGCACAAATTTTTGTTGCGCCACTGAATGTGCGCCTGTCCCTATATATATATATATATATATATATATATACAGAGAGAGAGAGAGAGAGAGGCTAGCTAGCCTTTTTCTCTTGCTAAAATTAAGAAAGTCGCTCTGTGCCACCCTCTTTTGTAACATACAATAAATTGATTCATGAAATAGTGACAATGAGATTATAATTAAAAAAATAATTCATCATTTTTTTGCTTTTAGCATTTTTTAACTTATTCTCTCTCTAAAAAGCATTCCCCTTGAACATGAATTATACAAATTTGTGGCTTTTCTAAACCCAGTTAAAAGTTGGAAGAATTCACAATTTTATGAGAAATTAAGTAAAGCGTTATCAATTTTTAGTAACAAATACTTTTCTCGTTAAAAAAATAATAGCGATTGTCAAGCAATTATGATGATAAGGATCAGATAGTTCATTGTCACAACGATACGATCATACAAATGTCATGAAATCGTTTAGCAAAATTGTACATAAAGCTACGAGATTCTTTTGAGGATAAACGAACAGAAAGAGCCAGGCTGCCATCATTTTGAATAGCAAAGAAAGCTCCACAGGTTCAATTATTGGCCTTAAAATGGCAAACAATGTGCGAAGTGTGATGTATACATGCATGGAGGTGATGCCTTCCAAATATTGGTGGCATCAGCAAAGATTCATGTGTTGGTAAATATCTGTTGTTTTAGCCCGTGAGAAAACTGCCGATTTTCATATCACGGAAGACATGATTGGTTACCAACGGGGGGCAGTTAGTTCACGTCACCTCTATAGTAAAAATCACGAGAAATTTGCAGGCTACCAAGTTCCTGATAAATCATCATACTAGCCTATTGAATTTTTTTATTTTTCATTTAATAGATGTACTTTTGAATTTATTGTCTTGCCAAAATAACCAAAAGGTCTCCAAGCGATCCAATTCTTGAGTAATCTCTACTCGCTGCTCATCATCCTAGTTAAACCTTTTGCCTTTATGCTGGTCACTACGTTGATTTTTCTTGAGTGATAGAATATAGAAAAGTCAGTCTTTCAAAAATTTTAACCACCCTCTTTATCTCATGTTTAAATCCTTTTACCTGATATCTTTGTATGATGAGTTCCTCAAACATCTGTTTGCAAAACACATGTAGGGAAAAAAACCACCTAAGAGGGAATCACTGCATCTTATACATATTTTTCTTAGATCAAATTCCACCATTATTCTGGTTTCATGCATAGTTTACAAAGAAAAGAAAAGAAAAAGCACATTAGCACATCACAAGTCTCAGTCTTGGGATTTTCTTGGCGAGAGAAAATGTCATGGTAATTACAATTTTGTTTTTTTCAGAAAAATCTTGAAAAATACGTAAGATTTAGAAACAAAGAAAAATATATAAACATATAAAAGACAAATATAAAACATATTAAAATAATTAAAAACATGGTGATTGTGCCAAGAGAGCTAGGTTTGAACTTTGAAGATAAGCTTATCATATGTTTTTTTTAATAATAAGAAAAAACTATGCCAATCACTTGCCAGCTCATTGATGTGAAAACCCTAGGCCTCCTTTGCCCACGAGAGAGTACACCCAACTTAGGCTTTGCGAGAAAAGAATGCAAACCCATGGTTTTCAAATTCATGCTGTCTTTTCAGCTTGGTGACCTTCACAAACGAGTTGCCCCTACCAGACTACTAGAGCCCTTGGACGTAGCTTATCATTAGGGATGGCAGTGGATAGGGGGACAACGTCCCCGCCCCGCCTCACCCCGTTTGAACCGGAGATGAAGGGCATGAAACAGGAATGGAGGCGGGGATGAAGGTTAAAATCTATCCCCATGCGGGGATGGACTTACGCTTTCCTCCGCCCTGCCCCGCCCCCATCTCAATCCCTACCTTTCCCCGCCCCACCCCCAATTCTTTAAGGAATGACTATAGACTGAGGGAAAACGGGCCCCCACCCCGCCTCACCCTTGTTTGGACCTGGGATGGAGGACATGAAACGGGGATGGAGGCAGGGGTGGAGGTTAAAATTCATCTTCGTGTGGGGATGGAGGCGGGGATGAAGGTTCAGATTTTGAAACGGGGTGAGGGTGAAGACCTTGTTCCCCGCCTCCGCCCCGGTCCACTGTCATCCCTACTTATCATTAGTGTAACAACTCCAACTCATACCTCTTGAAAAATGCAGATTTTTTTTTTAAACCATTGCGAAAAACTTCTCAGAGACCTGAGGTCCTTACCGTTCTAATTCCAACTGGATAACCACATACCACAATCAAACTTACATTTATCATCCATAACCAACCAAACTAGACCCCTTTTTTTTTAGTCAATAATAGTCTCAAAGATAGTTTCATACTCAAACAAAGAGTGAAGCAACAACTAAAGGAAATAAAAGGACTAAGAAAAATAGAAAAGAGAGTCACTATGTTCGTAAGTGAAACAACCTGAAACAAATGTGACCCTTGTATCCTCTCAAAAGCTAGCCGACTTCAGTGATCACATGCGACTGCGAAGAACCATAAAAGTAGGGTGTCAGAATCAAAAGAATCTTGCGTACAGGTCCCTCTAGTGAATCAAATAAGAATAAAGAACATAAATGAGATTCGTATAATATTTTAGAGGGATACAACTATATCCAATTTATAAGATAATTAATCATTCATGCAAAAGGAAAATATTATTAAGCATGAGAAAATATTAAATAAGCAACATGGATCACAATCTAAGCAATAAGAGCACTTTAGCATGCATTAGAGAACAACATCATGCATTCCTCAATATATAACAACTAAGGGGACAAGTAAACATGCATGATTTAATGCATAATAGGAATATACATTATTTTTGTGCAATGCATGAACCTTTTATTATCTTCACTTAAGTTTTTTTTCTATATGATTGCCCTATTAAATGCATACAAATTAAGTTTCTATTTTAATTATTATTGCCCACGGATACGTCAAACGGGTAAAATCCCCGAGGTCAAGTAGGGTTCCTAGAGTAACTTAGCATATAATTTGTATTTTATTACTAGGTTCCAAACTTAGCCCTCGACTGATATCAGGAATCAACACCATCCATCGGAATATTAAAAAGCAATATTCAATGTCAGGAACACCATGAAAATCAGCATCCACTAACGCCACTTTCTTGGTATACCAAAACAACAACAGATGTGTCAAACACACCACTTCCAGGCAAAGTGGCAGACTCTCCCTAAAACCGTGGTCAAGAAAAAGAACCTCAATATCGGGTTCAGGAGCAACAATAACTTACACTGAGTTTTTGTATCATCACGGTTTTCCCAAACCGCAACATCCATGATTCTCATACTAAAGAAAGGACATCAAGGAAACATAAATTACATTGTTCTTTACTTTCTTTTATCTTGTTATTAATTCATCTCTTTTACATTTGTAAATCAATATGCATAATTAATAACATAAGCTTGCAAATCAGCATGCCAAGCTCTTCACGGGACCACTGTCCGTGGTAACATGAGACAGTGCAGTAAAACAATAATATCACATTTGATTTTTGCAATGCATAAAACAACTAAAACAATGAGCAAGACCTGCTCAAGGCTCATACAACCTAGGATGATCCATTTGATCATCAATGCATTATATGTAAAAATCATCAACCACATGCCACTATGCATTCCTGTCATATGCTTTTTAATGCACATTTATGTATGCAAACTTTTGAGATGTGCATGAAGAAACACTACACATAGGTACATGCATGAGTTCACAACTTCGCGTTTATGGAATGCTTTCATTCAATACATGTATTCTTATCAGATGCATAATTTCATCTAATGCATGTATTGAGGCCAACAACATGATTTCACTTACAAATCATTTCTAAGCAACTTGTGAACACCTCATGCTATTACTTGCAGGCAAATCTTGTATCACTTCCGTGTATGCTCATGCATAAGAAAACAACCATGTGTTAACTCTTTTTAACTTAGCATAAAGTGTTCATTTAAGCCTTGAAAATGACTTGAATGTCAGCAACAGAAAAGCAATTACAGGCTTAGCAAAATCATGGCAGCACTCATACATATTTCTGTCATACTGTTTACACAAGTGTATACTTAACAATTCTACATGACCACATTCATTTTAATCATCTTGTACACAGGTATGACAGGATGCATAGAAAATGAGCAGGTATGCAGCTAACAATCGACATACGTGAGTCAATTAAGCACTTACATGGGAGTAGTTATAGAATCAGAAAGGAAATTGTGCAACAAGTCTGAAATAACATATATATACATGCATAATATGTTATAAAAAAGAAGTTCTTTCAAGAAGCTGCCAGCACACAAAAATATTATATATATATATATATATATATATATATATATATATATATATATATATATATATATATATTATACATATGGAATATGTCAACACTTGGCAAGTGGTGCACGATTCCACAGGGACTGGGTACTGCCCAGCCGCGCCTAACTTGGCTGGGCTTCCAGTTGGCTCGATATGTCAGGCCAGCCGAACTGGGTTCGGCTGGTCTGACAGCCAGCCCAACCAAACGTAGGTTATATAAAAAAAAATTCTTCCATTGCCAACACCTAGCTGGCTGAGCCAAAACCCCAGCCTAGCCGACTCAGTCGACTGGGGCTGACGACACCCGGCTTAGCCGACTTGGTCGGCTGAGGCCCAACACAACAAACAGTGGATTTATTTCTTATTTTTTTGTTTATCTGTATATATATGGGTTTTCTTAATAACAACACACCAACATAGACATAAAAATAATTGTCATGACCTTGGGCATGCTTAATGCACTAAGAACAAAGCCCAATATGCATGTATCTGGAATTTTTGCGTAAAATACACATGGATAGATTAAGTAGACATCATATTCAATAAGGTACATAATTCGGTTAAGAAATAGATATCATATGTTATCATAAACTAACATGCAACCATGTTTTAGCTTGTTATTTCAAGATTTACATGCATTAATAATCCCTAACATGGGTTTTTCATAAAAATTGGCAATACTAGCAGACACATACATAAAAAACTCTATTTTCATGGATCAAAAATTCTATTTTAATGTAAAAACACTTCTACACGTGGGTTATTCCACAATAACATACAAGAAAATGAAAATACATGGATTCCATCCATGGATCTTAGAGTGAATGTCCAGATTTACTCTCCCACATGGTTTTACACTAAAATACTTCATGGAAATCGAATTCATGTTCTTTATTCTTACTTAAATCAAAAGAAAGACCCATACCTTGAAATAAACTATAAAAATAATGGTGAAGGAAGCTTGGGGCTGGAGAAGAATGGCTTCTTCTTCTTCCTTTCCTCTCTCCTTCTCTCTCTTTCCTCTCTCCTTTTCTCTTTCCCTCTTTTCCTTTCTTCCTCTTTCTCTCTTTCCTTTTTTTTTTCTTTAAGTAAAAGATGAGAGAGAGGGGGGGTGCCGCCCCCCCTTTCTCCAGCTCTCTCTTCTTGAGAGTGTTCCCAAAAATTATGGAAACTCCCTCTCTATAGTTAGTTTTCATTTTTTTTTAAACACTTTTATATGTTGACTTTTGCTCTCTTTTATAAATTCCAACTTTCCTAAAACTCTCTTAGGTAAGCTTAGGGACTCTTTTAGAGAGTCCCACTCAGCCCAACAAACAAAATTTTAGAATTAATATTAATTAATTAATTATAAATTTTGAATTAACTAAAATTATTTATAACTTTCCAAAAATAACCAAATTAACCCTAGAAGTTTTTTTTACTATAATTAACCCCAAAATAAAACTTTAAATTGAATTTAAAGCTAGAAAAAACATTGGACATGGATTTGGATCTGGATCTGAATTCAAGATCCAAACCCATACCCATAATAAAAATGGATCCAGATTTGGACCCAACCCAGATTTAAGTAGGACCCAAATCTAGAAAAAAATTGGATCATAGGCCTTGGATCCAGTCCGATCCGATCCCGGATCTATTTCGACAAACTGCTTATTTTTTCAGAAGAATGCAATTTTTGGGCCAACCGTAGTCCAAATAAAAAAAAACAAAGTACCATTGTGCTCAAAATTTTGAGACGCATCCAACGACATATAACATGCATATGAAATTCTGAATTCCATAAAAAAATAACCTGAATTTTGCTTGAATTTAAAGGTCGAATTTAAAACTCTCAACTATATTTTGATTGGCTTGCCTTGACCTTGTTGATGAGACCTAGGTCAAACCCGGACTCAAAAACATCGGTCTAAAAATCAGGCCTCAAACGATTTTTCTTTCAGACTTAGACAAATGTTTGAAAATCTCAAGAATTGTCTAAGTACCAAAATACACGATCTTACAATTAGGGATGGCAGTGGACCCGGGTGGAGGCAGAGGACAAGGTCTCCACCCCTACCCTGTCTCAAAATTTTGCCCTATATTCTAACATGGGTTTTGATTTTAACCTTCATCCTTGTTTTATGTCCTCCATCCTTGGTCCAAACAGGGTGAGACGGAGCCCCATTTTCCCTTGGTCCACTTCCATTCCTAAAGAGTATTTTAGCATTTTACTAACAAGGAAGGGGGAAGGGGCGAGAAAAAACGTAAGTCCATCCCCGCCTCTATCCATGCACGAGTTTTGATTTTAACCTCCAACCCTGTTTTATGTCGGGGCGAGGCGAAACTCCATTTCCCCCCCAATCCACTGCTATCTCTACTTTTCATATGAATTGTGCTAACTAAAACTAAGTTTGATGTTACCCTTTGCTCTCATCCTGTTATTTAGTTTGAGAAACAAATCATGCCATGTGGATGATGTTGAAAAAAGTTTCAAAATTAACTCCTTTTGTATGATGATGGAAAAGTGCAAATTACTTGCTCTTCATTTAAGGTTCATTTATTATTTTCCTAAAAAATGCCTTTGAAATTATTTATTTTCATATATAAGAGGGAGATAATTTTTTAGTGGTTTAAATAGTCATTTCTCTATTTTAAATACTTTGGAAACCCATGTGTTTTAGGGTGACTTAAAGATGTTGTGCAATGCATGCACACACACACACATGTACATAAGGGCGCCTGAAGTAGAATGTGGTGCTTTGATGGTGGACTTTGCACTTCGCACGCTTGCAGCAGTGTGAGGCGCATTCAAAGGCACCTAGATTCATTTTGACTAAACCAAACTCACCTTGACTATTTTGACCAAACCAACTTTGACTTTCGATTTTGAAGTTGCATTCGGAAAGTTTGAGACCATTTAAGGTGTTTTAAAAGACTTGGTGACTCTTGAGCATTTTTTGGAGGTCCTTGACCGTCAAGGGCGACTGGCCATTTAGGGTCAATTTCATCCAAATTTTAGAATGTTGGATTTATGGTTATTTGAATTCATTTACCACCTTAAAACGTTTTTAGCCTTTCTAAGTCTATATAACCCTTCATTCTTGACATGTTGTTTATTAGATTTTCTGATTCTTAGGCTTTTGATGTCCAAGCCTAGTTGTATCCTAGGGACTCAATCACACTAATTCACAATTTGTATCTTCTGAAATCTTAAAGTGGGTGATTAAATTTTTGAAGATAGTGATCTTAAGAACATGCCTTTAAGTTTGAGATCTCGGATTACCAAAATCCTATTTTTGGCCACCGTGTGCCAACAATTTTAGAACTTCAATTATAACCTCTGGTTTGACATCAATTTCCAATTCCATTAATTTGCTCACTCATGACCTTAGAAGTTTGATTGCTTTGATGGGTCAAAATTCAAGTGGTGCCAATCAAAGGCCTCTTTCTTATTGTTTAAGTTACACGTTGACTATGTTTTCAATAAGCCATGTTCTACTGTTGATGTTGGAGGGGTCAAGACAGAAGAATCGAAGAGAGAGAGATATGCATTCAAACTAAGTTTCCTTGTCATATCAATACTCACGTTTAGGATATATTAATTCATGTAGCATTTATAACATGAATAATTTTGGATTGCTTTCTTGCCATATTAAAATAAAACATAATTATAAATGTGAAACATGCATTCAAACTAAGCTAATTAGACTTCAATTTTCTAATATAAAAAAATATTATAGATTGGTTGAATTAATGAATTCAGATGTGTGACATGAATAATGTCTTAAGTTGTGGCAACAATAAATATTTTATAACCTTTATAGATGATTATTTTAAACTTTATATGTTTATTTGATGAAATATAAATCTAAAGCATTTTTCAAATTCTTTCTTTATATTACTGAAGTACAAAATAGATTTAAAACTAAGATTGTTCATTTAAAGATTATAAAAGGCTTTTCAAGAGATGTCATTAGCAAAACATCGAGAAAAATGAGAATTAAGCCATTTAAGTCATCAACCAAAAATATCTAGCCTAGAGCAATAGAAATCTTGCATGCCTAGTTTCAATGAAAAATAAATTGATGAATGATAATTAACAAGCACATTTATGTGAATCCATTCATGATGTGTGCTCGTTACGAGTATGTGTTTGTAAGCTAATAACTCTTAAAACACTTATAAAAACTCTTAATGAGTTGAGCTAATAACTCATAATGAGTTTGTAAGGCTTAAGGCTAAAGTATGTGTTACGAGTATGTATTACAAAACACTTAGAAAAACTCACCTATGTTAGTGTGGAAGTGTGAGTCACTTCTTATGATAATTGACAATTCTTTCTAGTCAAGTCAAATAAAATTTTGAAACTAGTGTGATATTGTTTGAAAAAGTTTCAAAATTAACTCTATTTCATATGATGGGAAAGTACAAATTACTTGCTCTTTATAAAGTTTATGATTCATTTATTATTTCTCTCGAGAATACCTTTGAAAATTGTTTAGTTCCATATATAAGAGGAAGATAAATTTTTTAGGGTTTAAATAGTCTTTTCTCTATTTTAAGTAGTTTGGAAACCCATGTGTTTTAGGGTGGCTTGCAAACATTGAAGTGCAATGCATAGGAACATATGCGCTAACCATACACGCGTGTGCATGAGGGCATTTGGGTGCAAGGGCACTTGACGATGAAAGTGGCACTTTGATGGCACATTTTGCGCTTTGCACTCTCTCAGCGGCGTGAGGCACATTCAGGCGTATAGATTAGTTTTGACTGAACAAAGCTCAATTTAACTATTTTGACCAAACTAACTTTGACTTTTGGTTTTAAAGTTGCATCCTGGCCAGTTGATACCATTTAATGTGTTTTAAGAGACTTTGTGACTGTTTGGGAGCTTTTTGGAAGTCCTTGACCATTAGGCAAGAGCGACGGATCGTTCGGGGTCAATTTCATCCAAATTTTGAATGTTGTATTTTTGGTTATTTAAACTCATTTACCACCTTAAAATATTTTTAGGCTTCCTAAGCCTATATAACCTTTCATTCTCAACGTGTTTATAAGATTTTCTGATTCTCAGACTTCTCTCAATTTCTATATTTTTTGGCTCTTGTTTGGCTTGCAAGTTTGTGTGGGTGTGAGAGGTCATGTGGTCTAAGCCTGGTTGTATCTTTGGGATTCAGTTGCACTCATTCATATTTCACATCTTCAAAATTTTTGAAGTGGGGGTGATTCAAGAGTTTTAAAGATAGCGATCTTAAGAATCTTCTAAGTTTGGGATCTTGGATTTTCAATATCTTGTTTTTGGCGATCGTGTGCCAACAAATGGGATGGTAAGATAGGTGCTTAAAGTTTTAAAGATAACGATATTAAGAACGTGCTTCTAAGTTTGGGATCTTGGATTTTCAATATCATGTTTTTGGCGACCGTGTACCAACAATGGGATGGTAAAATAACCTCCTTTGAAAAAGTACGCATCATGACAACCATGTGCATTCATGCATATGTGACCTTGAGGGTTCTAAATTAACATCAAATTACGGGGGTGAAATTTTAAGAAGCAAAAATAGCGGGTGAATAAAAAAGTTTTGAAGAATAAGGCGAATGGAGACCAAAGGAAAAGAAGAAGGAAGGGACTATCCCTAGCACTAGACTATCTAGTAGCCCAATGATTTTATGAACCACCAAAAACTTGGCTTCCATTTTGAACTCTTGTGGATCTAGCCATACAGATGGGATTTTCTAGCATTTTAGTGGAGCACTTATGTCAGACGAGATGGGGTCCATAGGATTGGGAATTGAAATGCTCGTGGCTTGGCTCAGGCTTGTCTCATAAAGAGCTCATTCACACCGAACATGAACAATGAGTGTTAGGCTCAGCTTGGTTCATATAGGCTCATAAACTAGTAATAAATATAGTTTACATATATTTCTTATTATAGAGTCTAGATGGTTGTTGTGTTTGGCTTGCAAAAAATAAGTTTAGAGCTCAAACCCTGTTTGCTTACAACATTGATAAGTCAAGTTGAGTTTGACTCAGTAGGTTTAGAATCCAATTTCTATTATTTTAAATATTAAAAAATGTATTTTTTGGTTAAGGAGCCAGCTCAAACTCGGCTCAAAAATTCCAACCTCTTTAGGTTCGTTTGGCTTGTTTATCACCCTTAGATGAGGGAGACCCGGTTGAAGGCAAACTTTGATAATTGAGGTTGGATCGGTGGAAAACCTTACCAAAGAGAGAGGCTGTTTCGAGGGTAAATCAGTAACTGTAGCCATTAACTCGACTTTGGTTAGTGATAACTGAAGTTAAAGTTATAGAAATGTGGTTTTAATAAACAAAGCATAAATTTAGATGTGTTTTTTACAATATCCAATACTTATTTGTGTATTATATCATTACCAAAACTTTACGTGCATTTTTTGAAATTTTTTAATGATAAAAGGAATCAAGTTTCACATCCATGGAAACAAAACGTGTTTAATACATCTACTGGGCTTGATTGGTAAATAATTCCTACAACTTTAACTTTCTTATAGATAGTGTGATATTGTGGATAGTGCCAAAGATAAACTCAAGAAATTGAAATTTGGGTGTCGATGGGTCGGGTTTATGTTGGATACCTGACCCAACTGGAACTCAAATATTCAGGAATGCGGACGAAAACTTCTGACCAGAACATTATTTGGGTCGACCCAAACCCGACCCAAGCAACATGCAAGTTGAGTTTGTAATATAATTTTGCGCTGACCCGACTCAGTTGACCTGAGTATTATATATATATATATATATATATATATATATATATATATATATATATATATATATATATATATATATATATATATATATATATATATATATATATATATATATATATATTAAACATCCTTTAAGTATTTGGAGCACGGTTTGAGATTCATTTCCATGACCCAACATAATCCAGTCGAGTACTCGAACCTGACCAAATGTTATTTGGGCAGGTTTGGGCAAATACTGATTAGACACAAATGACATATCCGACCCTTTGACAGCCCTAAATTTAGTGCACCTTATTGGGTATACCAAGAACTTCAATTAGACACTAAAAAATGGCCCGTTCTTACTGTCCTTACAAATGGTTCACACACACATAAATCAAACATGTTGAAGATAAAGCTCTCTCTCTCTCTCTCTCTCTTACCCATAGATAGGGATGGCAAAATCTGACATGACCCGCCAACCCGCTTCTTAGCCGGGTTCGGGTTTGGCTTAAACGGGTTTGTGTCATAAATGGGTCGACCCGCCCAACCCGTTTATTAAACAAGTCGGGTTCGTGTTAGGGGTATGCCAACCCGCCAATTCGGCTAACCCGTTTAATAAACGGGTTAGGCAGTCAGATCAACCCGTTTACCCAAACCCGACCCGCTAATCTGTTATCATCGCAAAAATTTTCCCCTCCCTCTGCGAGTCAAACTTGACTAAAGTTTGGAAAATGGTTTTGAAAATTACTCGTCTTCGTTTTTAAAATTTGCGGGAAAATTCCGTGAAAAGGGATCCGCATGTCTGTACGAGGTTCAACCGTTCCTGGCGCATTTACCAGGGGTAATTGATCCAAGGATCAAATGTATGCCTTAACTAAGTTCAAATATCTAAATTATGCTCTATTTTCCTACAATGCACAGAGAATCAGGCATGTGCCATGGAGTTTTGAAAAGATGCAAATTCTGAGAAATATGATGTTTGCTTGGAATTTTGAAATATGCTTGAAAATACTTAGAAAAAATGATGATTATTGGAAAATCATGAATTGCATTGAAAAATGACTTTTGAAGGGAAAATTGATTCTCAAGAAAACTTGGACTTTGAAAAAATCGATTTTGAGATTTGGACTACTTTTCTGAGAAAGTGGATTTGAGAATTCTGAGAAAAATCAATTTCATAAGTAATTCAAGGACTTTGGGAAAATTGATTTTGGGATTTGAAAGTGGAATTGAGAATGTTAGAAACCTTGGAAAATCATGATTTGAACTTGGGAAATGCTTGAGATGTCATGGGAAAACTCACAGTTTTGAGAAAATCAATTCCTGAGAAAGACTTGGAAAATCTTGAGAAAATCAATTTCTCTAAAAAATGCAACGTTAAATGAAAAAGAAAACATAAAATTTACATGATGATGATGATATAAAACATGAAAAATATTTGGCAGACATGAACCATTTTCGTTTATATTGCTGTAAAAAAGAGAGGATCCAATCCATGCATGGGATGGATCTCTCCTTTTTCTTTTAGCCTTAATCCTGACCATCCTATTGTAATATTCACGAAAACATGGATTTCCAGACATGTGAGTCCAATCTTAAACTGGATTTACATGGTAGTTTTCCTAAAAAAAAAAAAACAATTGCGAGAAGGGTTTTACCTTGAGGAGACTTTGCTTGAATCGATTAAAGGGGGAGTCCGCAGCGATGGGGAGGTTGACAACTTCTCTTGCAATGGCCGAAGTTTGCTGCAGTGGGCGTATTCGCCTGCTACACCAATGGAGGGGGAAGCTTGCTGGCTGGAGATGGTGATGGAGCCACTGGAGAAAGGTTGCACCTCGTTGATTGGCTGGAAGCTTCAAAGGGCTGGTTGGAGGGAAGGAGGAGGTTGCAGCTTATAATGGCTGAAACAAGGTTGTAGTTGTTTGAAGGTTGGTGAAGGTGGTGATAGAAGGAGGGCTAATGGGAGAGAGATAGGAAGGAGAGAGAGGTTGTGGGTGTGCTGCCACCAATAGAGAAGGGTGAAGAATGGCTAGGGTATGAGAGAGGGTGTTTTGAATGGAGAGAGAGAGGGAGAGATGTCAAAAGGAGCAGCCGTAAAAAATAAAAAAAGACTTAGGTTTTTAATGAGATAGATGGATTTCCAAGAGGAGAAAAAGGGATCCACCGATAGAAAGAAAGGAGAGGTAATAAAGAGAGGAAGAAAGGGAGGGAAAGAAAGAATGAAAGAAAAGAAGAAGGAAGAAAAGGGAAGAAGAAAAAGAGAAGAAGGGAGGAAAGAAAGAAATGAGGGAAGAGTGGTTGTACGTGAATGGAAGGAGAAGGGAAAGAAGAAAGGAAAATGAAGAAAGAAAGAGAAGAAGGAAAGAAAGAAAGAAAGAAAGAAGAAGAAAAGAAGAAAGGAAAGAAAGAAAGAAGGAGAAAAAAAAAGGGGAGGAAGAAAAGGAAAGAAGGAGGAAAGGGGGTCGACCCCTCTTGTGGGTCCCACATCTCAAAAAATAAAAAATTAAAAATAGAAAAACAAAATAAAAGAGAAGATTTTTTTTATTATTAAAAGGAGATACAAATGGTGAAGCCATTTTGGAGTGAGCCCAGGGTGATTTTGAAATTCATTTTGAAGGCCAGAGGGGTAGAATGGCCCCTCATAAAAAATTTGGACGAAATAAGTTATTTTTAGCAGTTTTTGAAATGAGCTCAAAATTTGAAGTTCTATACCCCGTTGCGGAGCAAATCTAGTTTAGAATTTGAAAAACCAAGTTCGAAAAGAATCCAGATTATTTTCTCGAGAAAATATTTTCAATTTTAGAATTTTGGGGGTAAAAATGTCAATTTTTGAAATTCAGGATTTGGAATTGATTTTTGAAAACTTTAAAACTCGAATCTGGATTGGAGTTTTCAAAACTAGAGTTCTAGATCTCGAAAATGAAATGAAATGAAATGTGATGAAATGTTATGAAATGATGGAAAATGATGAGAAATGACAAGAAATAATATGAAATGCCATGCGAAATGCTAACACTGAATGCAGAATTTTAGGTATTGGACTCTGAGTGACACTTGTACCAGTTCAAAAACTGATAATTTTGACAAATATGGGTAAAATGGTTCAAGAAATGATTTTTGGTCTCTACTGGACGAGAGTGACACTGAAAATTGAGGTTTGAGCTGGTTTGAACTGAAATGAACTGGATTGAACTGAGTTTTAGGGTTTCAGAACTCAAATGGATTGAAAAGACGCTGACTCAACTGAACTCTCCGACTAAACTGCCAAGAAAAGCTGTCATTTTTAGAAAAATAGTGATAAATAGTCACTGGAGTGAAGTGAATTGCAGATCAGAGCTGGGTTTGAGCTTAAACAAAGATCAGTAACATCGAGATGAACTAAAATTGAAGCTCGAACATTAGCTTAACTGACTGGATTCAGCTCAATTTCAGCTAAATGAGCTGAAATGGGTTAAAATGGACTCTTGAATACTTGGAAGTGGTTTGGAACTGAAACTAGAGTGCTTGAACTCCTGGTGAGCGCCAACTAGAATCAAAGGAATATGACTGACTGTAAATGACTGACTTGGAGACAATTGGCTTAGATTTGAGTGAAAAATGAACTCATTTCTGAATAAATGATTTCATTTTGGCATGAATGGTCAGAAATGAACATGACCTGCTCACTGTGAGCTCATGTGAGCTACAAATGATTGACATTCTAACTGTTCTGAGTTTGAGAATGAGCTTGCTTGACTTTGACTGCGGTCTGGATGACTTATGGGTAAAATGATAAAATTTTAAAACTGACTCGGGTTGGACTCCTACGCTGACCTACCAGGGTTGGCATATGCACGAGGAGGGAGGGAGGTTGTCTGAGAATGGATGAGAAAAGTTTGGGGTGTTTACACAATCCGCCCGGCAACCCGTTTACCCGACCCTGATCCGCCCGCCAACCCGTTTACTCGTACCCGACCCGCCAACCCATTTACCCGAACCCGACCCACCAACCCATTTACCCGACCTGACCCATTTATTAAATGGGTTAACCGTGTTGTGTCGAGTTACCCATTTAATAAATGGGTCGGGTTCGTGTTTGCCAAAGTCGACCCGTTTAATAAACGGATCGGGTTCGTGTTGAGGTATGCTGACCCGATTGCCACCCCTACCCATAGAATCCCATGTAAGTAGCTTTTCTAATTTTTCTCTATTAAAATACATTTATACTGCAATCAATTTTGTAAATGATAATAAAAATCATAATAAGGGGTGCACACACACACACCCTTTTTTTTTTAACAGATGGAGTGTTCTGACCGAACACTGGATCTGCTCCTCACATCCAATCAAACTAAGAAGGCCAGAACTATATTTGGTTGAACACAAATATCGTTCTTTGGATTTTCTTTGCAAGAAAAAATGTTGTGATAAATTAAAAATAAATGTTTTCTATAAAATGTAAAAAAACTTGGTGCATTTATAACTAAAAATATTTAAAATTTGAGAAAGGCATGAAAATATCAAAAGAAAAGGCATTGAAAAACACAATGCTTTCACGGCTGGTGTACACTTCCCGTGCTGCTGTACCTGATCCCTCATCATGTGCTTCCGGGCCCACAGCCGACATGCTGTATCCCAAATACCGTGGGTGATCAGGTGCAGCTGCACACTAATAGCGTGCAATCACATTGCACCTGATCCTCCCTCGGCCTAGGTTGGAGTGTAGCTAAAAATTGAATGAATAAATAACGAGAGGAGAGGAAGAAGCACGCTGAGAGAGAAGAGGGAGAGCAGAGGAGACAACTCAGATAAGGGAGGCGATGGGATCGAATCGGATCCTTCCGAAACGGATCATCCTGGTCCGGCACGGCGAGAGCCAGGGCAACTGCGACACCGCCGCCTTCACGAGCACCCCCGACCACCGGATCCCGCTCACCCCGGCCGGTCTCCTCCAGGCGCAGGAGGCAGGGGCGGAGATCCTCCGGATAGTCGCCGGAGAACGTCCGCAGGAGGACCGGAAGGTGTATTTCTACGTGTCGCCGTACGCCCGGACGCGGTCAACGCTGTCGGAGATCGGCCGGAGCTTCCGTCGGAAGGAGATCGCCGGGGTGAGGGAGGAGTGCCGGATCAGGGAGCAGGACTTCGGCAACTTCCAGGTGGAGGATAGGATGCGGGCCGACAAGGAGACCCGGCAGCGGTTCGGCCGGTTCTTCTTCCGGTTCCCAGAAGGAGAGTCGGTCGCCGACGTCTACGACCGAGTCACCAGTACGAATCTCTCTCTCTCTCTCTCTCTGCTGCTTTACTCGGAGATATGTTTGGACTCACGTTAGTCACCCAGAATCCGACGCGAAACTCAAACTGAATCTGACCCTTTTGTTTAATTGGATATTTGAATCAATCTGTTGACGAAATTTTAGGGATGTGGATATTTTTGGTTCTGGGTCGGTTGTAATTGGATTTGGTTAAGCACTTTGTAGTTGGATTGGGTAAATGGTTGGATCTAGTAAGGAATCTTTTCAAGTCCGGCCTGAACCATAAATACATCCAATTTGGCTACTTCGCATGTAAAGTTACGTCTTTTTTTTTTTAATATAAAGTTACAATTTCAAAATAGGGACCATATTTGCTACAGTCGTTTGTTGGTACAAATGCCTACTTTCTTTTAAACCATTTTCATTTTTTGGTTGTTTTTCATGAAACTAACCTTACAGACGTGATTTACGCATGTTTCTTAGCGAGAATCAGCTCAGGTTTTTATACGACTTCAAAAATCAACGACTTGCAATGTTTGATACTTTTTCAGGTCATAAATTCATGTTTTTTTATTGAAAAACATGATCCAAAAGCCGGTCTCCACTGTTTTATCAGGCAATAGGGGCAGTTCAGTTATTTTATTATACATAAACTCCGATAACCTGAGTTAGTTCCACTAAAGTCTCTAATTTGGCAGCTTTGGGTTCCCATCCTTTTCAAGAAAAATGAGCCTTTTTTGAAATATCATGCAAAAGGTCGGATTCTGAATGGAATTTTGCCAAGAAAAGTCATTCTAGCCAACGCCACATTCCATCCTGAGGGCTTGTTTTCCACACGCAACGTACGACAACCTTATCTCCCCTTGAGAAATTGATCTAT